>NC_090436.1:179006898-183806898 GCF_031143425.1 Pleurodeles waltl | reverse complement strand
GAATGCTAAGTGTTAGAAATGGGGTCTTTGGCTGGAGTCAGGTTACCCCCTGTCTAAGCAAGGACCCTCACTCTAGTCAGGGTAAAAGAGAGTCACCCTCAGCTAACCCACGCTCGCCCCCTTGGTAGCTTGGCACGAGCAGGCAGGCTTAACTTCAGAGTCTAGGTGTAAAGTATGTGTACCAACACACACAGTAACTCAGTGAAAACACTACAAAATGACACAACACAGGTTTAGAAAAATAGAAAATATTTATCTAAACAAACCAAGACCAAAATGACAAAAATCCAACATACACAAGTCAAGTTAATAATTAAAATGCAAAACGAGTCTTCAATCTTTGAGAAAACAGGTAAAACACTGTTAGCGTTGAAAAGTGCCTGGGTAGTGTCAAAATAACATGCACAGGCGAGTGTGCGTCGGAAAAGGTAAGTGGTGCGTCGATTTCTCACCCGCAAGAGAGTTCATGGGTCGTTTCTCCTTCTCCGGTCGGGTCGGCGGGTGTCGTTTTTCCTCCCCACAGGGGAGCGATGCGTCGATCTGGTAGCAGTCGGGTATGGGCAGGCGTTGCTTCATTTTTCCACACCCAGCAAGGTTTGCATAGAAAATCCTGCCGCACGGTCTCAGCAAAACCATGCAATGTGGGTTGCGACGTTAACAGCCTCCATCTACAGGTGTGAGCCTCGTTCTTCCAGCTCCGTTCATCGACTTTCCAGCCGCAATGCCGGTGGAGTGTAGATTTCTGCTGCGAAGCCGGCGGTGCATCGTTTTTCAGCCACATCTCGGAAGGTGTATAGAATTTTTCCCCGCATGGCGGTCTGTGCATGGATTGTCAGTCTTGGTCTGCCAGCTTCACCTTCCAAGGCTCCAGGAACTGGATAGGGCACCACTTGGCAGAGCAGGAGTCTCAGCAGAGAGTCCAGGTGCTGCCAGGAGACGTCTTTGATGGCCCTGAGACTTCAACAATTGGAGGGAAGCTCAGGTCAAGTACTTGGAGATTTCTTCACAAGCAGGAAGGCACACAATGTCCAGTCTCTGTCCTCTTATACAGGCAGAAGCAGCAACTGCAGGATAGCTCCACAAAGCACAGTCTCAAGCAGGGCAGCACTTCTCATCAGCTCTTCAGCTCTTCTCCAGGCAAAGGTTCCTCTTGATGTCCAGAAGTGATCTAAAGTCTGTGGTTTTGGGTACCCTTCTTATACCCATTTTGGCCTTTGAAGTAGGCTTACTTCAAGGGAAAGTCTCTCTTGTTTGTGAAATCCTGCCGTGCCCAGGCCAGACCCCAGACATACACCAGGGGGGTAGAGACTGCATTGTGTGAGGGCAGGCACAGCCCTTTCAGGTGTAAGTGACCACTCTTCTCCTCTCTCCTAGCAAAGGTGGCTGATCAGGATATGCAGGCTACACCCTAGCTCCTTTTGTGTCACTGTCTAGAGAGAGGTGCAAACAGCACAACTGTCAAACTGACTCAAACAGGGAATTCACAAACAGGCAGAGTCACAGAATGATTTAAGCAAGAAAATGCCCACTTTCTAAAAGTGGCATTTTCAAACACATAATCTTAAAACCAACTTTACTGAAGGATGTATTTTTAAATTGTGAGCTCAGAGACACCAAACTCCACATGTCTATCCGCTCCCAAACGGAATCTACGCTTTAATCATACTTAAAGGTAGCCCCCATGTTAACCTATGAGCGAGATAGGCCTTGCAACAGTGAAAACCGAATTTGGTAGTATTTCACTGTCAGGGCATATAAAACACATTAGTATATGTCCTACCTTAAACATACACTGTACCCTGCCCACGGGGCTACCTAGGGCCTAACTTAGGGGTGCCTTACATGTAAGAAAAGGGAAGGTTTAGGCCTGGCAAGTGAGTATATTTGCCAAGTCGAATTGGCAGTTTAAAAGTACACACACATACACTGCAGTGGCAGGTCTGAGCCATGTTTACAGGGCTACTGATGTGGGCGGCACAACCAGGCCTGCAGGCCCACTAGCAGCATTTGATTTACAGGCCCTGGGCACCTCTAGTGCACTGTACTAGGGACTTATCAGTAAATCAAATATGCCAATCATGGATAAACCAATCAACAATACAATTCGCACAGAGAGCATAATCACTTTAGCACTGGTTAGCTGTGGTAAAGTGCTCAGAATTCTAAAGCCAACAAAAACAGCTCAGAAAAAATAGGAGGAGTTTATATTATTCTTTTCATGAGTACTCCAGAGAATCTTTGCAAGTCCCTGATAAATTGAACATTGGCTTTGAACACTGGAATAATCCAGTGTGAGCATATTTCTAACTTGGAATAGATCAGGCATCCAGAGTAAAGTGGACTATCACCTTGTTAACTATTTGTCCTAACTAAACCAATAAATGACTCATTTGGTGACAAGAATCTACAAAGATGCCTAAATCCGAAGCTGAATTTGCAAAACTCCGTAAATGTGCCTGCTAGGGCACTCAGGCATACTATCAGGGTCTATGTTTGTTTTTTCTCTCTCTTTTACTTGGAAGTCTTGGGTTCTGCTTTTTTTGGCATTTATCACAAAAATGCACAATAGCAGAAGAAATGTTTACAGAATAGAAGGTTGCAAACATTTTAAAATAGCACACAATTGTGTGGTTTATGACACCACCATTGAAGAAGTGCATTAGTGCAGCTTCTTCGCAGCACAATGTTTTGTATACCACCCTGCAATCATGGTGCATGCCAGAAGTTTTTCATATGTTGCATGTTGAGCTGAACATTGCTCGATTTTTCTGTATAAACCTCGGGTGTTTTTTGACCTGGCTTATTAGGAGATAGGTAATCCATTACGTGATTGTTCTGCAGATTATGTTCTGTGCCAGAACTCAATCTCTGCTCAAGGATTTGCTGAAAAAGAGTCTGAACTGGACGACCTTTCTATATGTTACACTTATTATATTTTATTGTTCCTATTTTCATCTTACTGTGTGTCTGTTTTCATATTAAAGCTTTCACCAATGTCTGTTGATGAAAGTATGTTTAATCAATTTATTCAGTCCATCTGTTGCTGAAATGTGAAAAATGTCTTCATCCTTTAATATTTTAATGATTCCTGCACAACGCTGGTATGTCGTATTCATCTGCTCAGCAAGCTTGGTCGTTATTATTTATAATGTCTTCGGGTTACGTCAGTGGAGGCTGGGAAAATACATACACTTGTAAAAAAAACAAAGGTTCCTCAATGCACTTATGAAATTTTACAGTACTTCAGTACTTTCTCCCCAGAAGTGTGTAATAGCAAATAGTATTTTTTTAGAAACAAAATCCTAATAAATATATTAAAAAGGTCTCGGATATTTAGGCAGTTCAGAAAATGCAGTTTCCTAGGGCCTGTAACTTTTCATAAGGACCGTCCAGGCTTCTAGTTTGTTTTCAGGCTCTTTCATTTCTTCTCTTTCCATCCCGCTCCTTCAATTGTTAACCAAACATATGTTTTGCCTAAAAATCCGTGTGAAAGGGAAAATACTCAAATCTTGCAATGTCAGGAGGACGCAATAGAAGTAGATTAATTTTTAATTTATTCGCCAAGTACTATCTTCACACTTTGCCATAGAATTCTAGCTTTTCATTTTTTAGAAATATAAGATGTAATTCTCACAAGCAAGCACTTGGTCATTTTTACTAGTACTATACATAGCTGATTCTTGGCCTCATTTAAATCTTGGAGGCATTACCGCCAGTCTGCCATGGCGGCGGACCTAAGAAGACCAACAAGTCGACGGTGTTCTGCCTGCCGTATTTAGATGTTTTGCGGCTGAGCTGCAGACCACCACGACGGAATGTACTTCCTAGCCTATTTAGATGTTACAGTCCTGCAGGCGGTGTACTGGAGGCGGATTTCTGAAGGAGGGAGCCCGTCGCTGGACCCAATGGACATTGTTTAATGGAAGTGGATATGGAATAGAGGTAAGTCACACACAGACACACACTGTACCTTAGCCATATGTGTCCTCCTACACAATACATACACACCATAATCCATTGCCATTCCAACACCACACAACATGTACCTGCTGAAGACACACATTGCTATACATCCATGACACAAAACACACACATTATTGACACTGCACCCACACACAGCACAACTACAACAACTGACACAACTACACACTCATCTACATAAACACACTCACACACAAGCACAACTACACACATCAGGACGGCAACCACACACCAACAACACTCACCTGAATGTTGCACACAGCAATACAACACATAATCAAACATACACAACAGACATCAGACACACATGCAAGTGGCACATATACAGACACAACCACATCACCCACTCCAGCTCCCTCTGCCTCAACCAGCCAATTGAATTGCACACACCCATAGACGTACTGACTCACATGCACAACTGGAAGTGCACACATGGACATGGTCGACGGGTGTGAATGTAATGTCACTGTGCTGCCAGCATGCATTTGGCAATGAATACTGATGCCAAAATGACAGTTGTGTATATGTGTGATATGTGTCACGTACCATTGTGTCCCCATCCATGTCCCACACAAACGTGCTCCCAACATATGCATGTCACAGTAATTCAAAAATGACTGTGACTTGTATATGACTTCAGTGGTTCCAAGCTCATATGCGGTGACCACACAACATACACAGCCAATGCGGGTTCCCTACCTTTAAGTCTGGCGACGGGGGTAGGTCGTGCTTTCTCCGTGATCAAGTGGCAGCAGCGACAGGAGGTCTTGTCCAGTCATGTCCATTTAAAAATGGAAGTGGATTAGGGAGGAAAGGTAGGTTTGTACCCCATTTCCCCTACGATGCACCAACTCAGATTTGGAGGTCGGTCCACCACAACTGGCTTGGTGGTAAGGCATATCCGAATCTGCTCTGTGTCAAAGGTGGCTGGAGTCCAGCCATCAGCCCTTATTCCCAATGGCGCAATTGAGGCGCCTGGAGATTCTTGGCCGAGACAGCGGGACTCGGGAGGTCATTCGCCTATGGTCCCACCAGCATCTAAATCGGGCAGGTGGACCATCAAGGCGGTTGACAGGTTTTCCAATGGAAACCAGTAGCGGGACCATTACTGCCAAAATCGAAATCATGTCCCCTGTCTTGAATGCAGGTGTATAACTATTTATGCCATGGATATCCACAGTACGCCAAGAATTACCACCATTATGCTAGCATCAGCAGTATTCCATTGGCTGGGAACTTCAAGTTAAGGAAGGTCACAAAAGGCCAGGAATTATCACAATTTAGCCAGGGTCATTATTAAACCTGGTGCCATTGACACCAGCACACAGTCACATGCAGATATGCCATCACACATACACACACTAGAATTATTTTTGTTTTTTAAGCTAGCTAACCTTTGATTGGCCGACTCATGCTCTGATCAGGCTGTCATCAGAACTGTGAGGTAGACATATAGGACCGCATAATGCTTGGCATCCGGGGGTGTTGGGTTTCTAACTTAGCAGTCTCTGCATCATGCTAAGTGTTATTGATATTGCAAGGCCTAATTGAAGACAGTGTTCTCAATCACACTCTAACTGTGATGCAGGGCCTCTCATTGGTTGCTTTGCAGTGATGTACAGAGATCAGGTGGAGATCAGCAATTATAGTTATATTTATAGTTATACTTATGTTAAGAAACTATAATTCATGGCCTAAAGTTACTTTACGGCATGAGTTATAGTTTCTTCAGATAAGTATATCTATAAGTAAAACTATAACTGCTGAATTTCTATGTTTTTTGTGTGTGTAAAACGTGAACCTAACTATAATGTCCCTATTACCTTTTCTCAGTGAATTTCTATATTTTTTTTAACTTAAAGAATGTGTAATTACCATATGTTAATTCAACCCCCACCGCAAACGAGCTTCTGCCGTGCGGGGCAGGGGTTGGCCACAGGGCTTGCTGCCAACCCCCTGCATGTGTGCAACCCCATGCTGCGGGGGTTTGGTGTGTGAGTGAGTGCATTTTTTTCCATTGTGCTTTGGATCCACGGATCCATCCCAAATTTACACTGGAGACCACACTGAGTGCTGCAGTGGATCCACAGATCCTCACATAGGCCAAACAAAAAAATATTTGGGCAATTTCATGCCCATGCAGGGTCCCTCCGGGACCCCTCCATCTGTCCTTTAGGGTTAGGATATCGGATCCTGACCCTTATGTCATTTTTCACCCCCCTCAGGCTGACCGAGAAACAAAATGGCAGTTGCAACTTTTATCTGAGGTGGCAGGCCAGCTTTTTGCTCCGAATCCGCAGATCCTCAGTGGGTGGATCCACAAGGACAGGCATCCCTAGATATACACATATATTTTTCCATTAATAACTCTGAAACTACTGAGCAGATGTTTACCAAATGATAAAATGCACTCTTTCTGGATCAAGCTCTAGCTTTCAGTCACATTTTGTGTAATTCTGTCCAGCGGTTTGAGCCTTCAGTCGTATTCAAGGCCCCTATGGGAAATTGCATGGGGAAAGCATGCCCCCCCCCTTTCTCATTCACCGCTTGATAAATTACCCCAAAGCTTTCAAGACAGCAACTGAAGTGAGTGGCAAACTACTTTTGAAAATTTCATGAAGGTTTGTCAAATGGCACCAAATTTATTACCAAACAAAAAGTGCTTTGTCTATGGAAACTAGGCCCTAACTATAACTACCTAGTTGCTACTGCCAGTAGGTAATATATGTATTTGTTCCACGACTGCTGCAGTGCTCAACCAGCTGAGTGGGCCTGCTGCTTAGTGGAAGCACATCTGCCATATGTCATATATAAAACCAGCAAAGAGGTACTCCAAGTTGACAAGCCGTGATTTTATTCTCCCTTATTGGTACAATGTTGTAAACTAAAAAAGACAACGTTTTTCGTTCAGGGTCTTGTTCACATTACAGTTACTTCGTTTTAATGCAGGATATAAATAGTCTTTCGTCCATAATACCATCTAGGAATTCTGTATGATGTAGTTCTAAATGTGAGTATGTCCCAAATTAGCTTATAACAGCTAATACTCAATGTTTGTTAATTTATGTTAACGAAGAAAAGAAAGGTAAGAAAATCTGGCAATGTATGTAATCACTACAAATTATATCATCAATTGTGATCCTTACTCTACAGTACTCTACTTACTCTACAGTATAAATAAATCATAAAATTAGCATTTTCTGTGCGGTAAAAATCACTTGTAATGTTCAATTCATGTAAGCACAATTCATTTTCTTTTTTAAAATCTATTTGTTGTGCAGAGTTCAATTTACTCCCACCAGTGGGCCAGCTGACATTACATTCCAGCACAGACTTACCTCTCACAGAAATCTTCATTATTATAGGTGTATGTTAAAGTTCCTCACCTGATTGTGTTCACAGGCATTATTGTTTACATTTTGATGATATATTTCGATTCCAGCTGTCTCAATGCCACTGTTCTGTGACATCTATGTTTTGGTTTTCCCACCATATCAATATCCCAAAATTTCATAGTCTCTGCTCCACTTGGGTGTTCCTTGGTATAATGTCAGGCCATCGCTTATGTTGGAACATTGTTGTTAATTGCATGCACATGCTCGAGTGTGCTTTTTTGCAGGTGGCATTTAGTGCTGCCTTTCTACCTCTTGTAACACAGAAATTAAAGCCAGTATTGCACAAACGTGCTTCTATATGCAATAACCTTGGCATTCTTTAAGACTTTCCCATTCTGTTTGCTTTCAGTTGTAATTTGACCGTGTTTCTATGCCTTGCTTCTTGAGAATTTCCAGAAACCATTTCTCTTTGCTGAACGCCAGTTTATCTTTTCCCACCCTCAAAATGTTTTGGTTAGTATGGTAGCCAGAGAGGGGGACTTCCTAAAAGTTATTAGTGAATGTGGTCAAATTATGTTCTGCATATCCTGGTCCATTTTGAGCACCGGGCAGTGTTTTTGCAAAATCGTTCTGACTCGTACCCCCAAGATGCACGGTATTGTCATCAAGATGACATTTCAGATGTTGCAGTGATGTTATGAATGATGCCATAGAACATGTCATTAGTGATGTTATATGGAAGGTAATCAGCAGTGCATGGAAGGGAGTGAGTTATAGTTAATTAGGGCATGGGTTATAGTTACTTGAGAGAACTATACCTGGTGAAACTTTAGATAACTATAACTGGTGAATTTCAGTGGTTTTGTTAATTTAAAATGGTATGTTTTGACTGACATTTTCACCTAGCTATAACGTCCCTTTAACCTTTTGCTTTTTCAGTGAATTTCTAAAGTTGTTTTAATGTCCATTGCTGTGCGCGTTATGTGGTTGGGCACAGGTGGATATGCTGTGCATGGCCTTCAGCTGTGCAAGGCGTGGGGTTAGGTGCAGGGCCTGGCTACAGGCAAGGCCCTGCACCCAGCCGTCCCACTGGCACCCTTGCTGTGCGCTCCCTTGGTCATGTACTACAAGAGGTTGGGTGCAGGCCTTGCCACAGGCTGTGCACAGCAAGGGATGGGTGCCAGCGGTATTTTAGGGTAGTTAGAGTGATAAAGGTGGTTTCATCCAAGCACTGCTTACAAAGGACTGCGATTAGAATTGGAATGGCTGGGTTATGTTTATCTTGTATGATAACATTGTTGATAAAAAATGGACAAAGATGATGGCTTTTTATCTTAGGGGATGTATGTGATTCTGTGGCTGCAGTGTTTTTTGCATAGTTATGAATGTACCACATTTGCAATAAACATAATCAGCATACTTCTCAGATTTCCCCAATAAGTTTTTTCTAGCTCATATTGATGACCTAGTGCCACAGAATGTGCCACATAATTTGGACGCATGCAGGGTAGTTTGGATAACGTTGTTACATAAAGAAATGTTCATAACCTTGACAGTAGTAAAGCTCTGCAATGTGCTTTGGGGCTGACACAATGATAATGCAATCCATACTTCACATTTTGTGCAATAAAATCATCCTAAAAAGTAAAACACACACAGACATACACACATTTATTCACTGAGAAAACCCTTGGTTAAAGTTATACATGGTAATAAGACCGTAACTCTGAAATTTACCATTTGTAATTCAGTGAGCTAACCATAACTTGCACCACAGCCATGCACTGTTTATACATAACCTCACTTATTACATCACTCATGACATGTTAAATGACATCATTTATAACATCACTAATGACATCTCAAATTAATGTGACTGTGTACTATACGCTTTTCATACTGGAAGGTATCGGAGAGCTTCACCTGAACCTAATTTTTTGCCATCTATTTAGTTCAAATCGCTCTAATCCTTTGCAACATTCAGGAAAAATTCCTTTTTTTTTACTGGTATTTGGGTGCAAAATCAGCATAATATCTCTCTAGACATAAATGCAATCAGTAATTTATTAAATCTTAAATACCATTTAAAAGAGTTTGTGGACATTATTTACTGAGGTGTACCTGCTAAATATTAGGAGTGGATGAAAAATTTTCTCTGCTGGCGGAGTTGGCAGAATTTTGACCACTCCATGTTACGTTTGTAACACAGAGTTCTGGCCAAATTCTGCTAACTGCTGTATGGCGGAGTTTTTTCTTGTGCATGGCTCACCAACATGATTTGGCAAGCACAAGTGAGAATTGGCATCCCCTAGCGTCATTACAGGCACTATGAGGGCACCCAGCGAGATTTTCCCAACACAGGTGTTTGCGACCATTTGCAATGGAAAAAGCTGCAGTGCAAGTAGAAAATCTCCTCAACTGGCAGCAAAACAAACTCAAGAAGCAGCAGTTTGTGCTGATTTTTCAGCATGGAACAAGCTCTTGTCCCTAAAGATCAGTGTGAGCCTTGTGATGTGCAAATTTCTGCCCTGTTCTGAAACTTTGTGGAATCTCACAGAGCTTTCATGGAACTCCATGGAGTGAAACTCCAAGAGTTCCACTCACCCAGACTAATATCTAATCTGACATACAATTTAAAGTCAGCTGGTTCATATTTAAACACTAATAAGGCATGTTAGTAAAATACCTTGTACCTATACTTGAAATGAGCTGCATGGCATACATTATTACAACACTTTGAATCATTCTGCAACTTGAACCATTTATGAGTCGCCCATAGAATATACATTTTTCAGGAATATATAATGTCTTAGAATTGAAAGTTGAGGACTCCAAAGTGTGTTACATGTTATGTGGATTTGTGCCTAGTCTTGTCTATGGCAGGTTGATTAATTAAAAAGCCAGGTCTTCAGCTTCCTGAGGAATTTACGAAGAGAGACGGAGGCCCTGCTGTGGAGTGGGAGGTAATCCAATTCTTTGGGAGAGATGTGAGACAATGCCCGTTCTCTTGATCTGGTTCTGGATACGCGTGGGATGTGTGTGAATGGAGTCATGTAGAACAGAGGTGTCTGGTTGGTTGGTGTAAAGAGATGCAACTGTTCAGATAGGTGGGTTCTAGGTTGTGTAGGGCGTTGAACTTTTGAAGGAGGAGTTTGAAGTGGGCAGTTTTGTGTTTCTGGAGCCATTGGAGCTCCTTGAGGTGTGATGTGATGTGCATTCTGCATGGTAGGTTGCAGGTGAGTCTGACAGCCGAGTTCTGAAATTATTGTAGTCTTCTAGGGAGCTTGGGGACCTCGGCGTAAAGGATGTTCATTTAGTTCAAAATGCTGGTGACTAGCCCTTAAGTGATAGCTGTTCTAGTGTTGCCTGAGAGCCATTTGAAGACCTTCCTCAGCATCTTCAGAGTATGAAAGCAAGATGCAGTGACGGTGTTGACTTGTGTGGTTGTGTCCAGTTTGCCATCAGTAGTTATTTTGAAGTTCCTGGCATGGATTCTGGGTGTGAGTCTGAGCTTGCCTTTCCACCAGCTGGAGTGCCATGTGAGATGTTTTTGCTGAAAATCACTACTTCTGTCTTGACAGTGTTGGCCTTGAGACATTTGGCTTGCATCTAGTTAGCAACTTTGGCTAGGCAGGCGGTGAACTTGTTTTGTGTTTGAGGATATGGTCCAAGAGGAAGAGAATTAATTGTGTGTTGTCGGCATAGGAGAGGATGTTGATGTCGTGTGTGCTGATGCTAGCCAGAGGAATCATGCATGTGTTGAAATAAGTGGGGCTGAGTGATGAACCTTAATGCCAGGCTTACAGATTGTGTTCTATCCAATAAGAAGGAGCAGATCCAGTGGAGAGTGGACCCCTTGGATGCTAATCTTGTGCAGGCAAATTATGAGAATGGGGTGTGAGACTATGTCAAGTGTTATTGAGAGGTTCATGATAATGAGGACTGCTGCGTCATCTCTGTCAAGAATCATGCGGATGTTGTTTGTGGTGGCAGTAAGTGCTGTTTCTGTACTGTGTTTAGGCCTGAATCTGGAATGCATGGAAAAGAGACAGAGCCAAACTGGAGGATGATGCGTGGTAAGAGGGATGTCTGTGGCAGGTTCATGAAGACCTAGAAGGAAGAAGAAGACATGATTAATCTTTTGCACTACTGCAGGAGTATTGAGTTTTTTTTTGTCTGATGATAAGACCAATTTTTTTATGTTCACATAACCTGAATAAAACCAAACATATGTAAAACCAAAATATCAAAGCCTTCAAAGAATTATTTCTGACGATCCACTAACTGGTGACAAAAGTGGGTTTGGAGGAAATGGAGGCTTTTGTGGCCTAGCTAACAAATGGACAGCAAAAATTAGACAGGGACTTGGAAAGGTTTGTGGGGAGTTCTCAAGAGGACAGAGAAATCTTGCAAAAAGCCATATAAATGCAATTTCAGTTATTAGGTAAAGTGCCGCAAAGCCAGGCTATAGCAATTGGAAAATTTGCAGATGTCTTAGGACAACAGAGAGGACATACATCCTTACTGTCAGTAGTATTGAAGATTATATCTCCAGAGAAGACTCAGATTAATTTTTCAATAATTTTAAGGAAATCGAGCAAGCACTAGCAGCTGCTTTGCCAACAGACTGTTGGCACAATATTTAGGGCTTTTTTTAACTAGGGAATTACAAACAGCTTATAAAGCTGCTAACCTGAGAGAGTTAACCCCTTATCTTGAGATATAAAAAGTATCCTTGAAAGTCTGGGTGTGGATGATGATACTTACAGAATTTGTCTCCAACAAGTAAAGGAGGCTATGGAGAAACACCTCATGCTGTATTTTATTGGGTAAAGACTTAACAGATAGGTAGCTAACGACAGAAACAAAGACTTAGGAGGTAAGATTGGTGAAGATCTATTTAAAGCAATTCCTCAAATCTCTACATGCAGCTGTGCAAAGATGGGTTAACCAACATAGCAATGTTACTCTGGAAACAGCAGTGGAAATTGCATCAGCCTGCAATAGGGCACAAGAAAGTAGAGCCGGAAAGGAAGAGTCAGAGTTCAAGGGAAAATTAGTCCTATAGAAAAAATGGTCAAACCAGTATCGGGGAGAAGATATGAAGGAGTAATACCAAATACGAGTGGGGAACACCTCTTAACTTCCTCAGGGCCCCAGTGTAATGGATCCGGGGCCTGGAGCCAGGGGTCATATTGCTTGGTTTTGTCAGCTGAAGTTTCTGGAAGGAGGTGGTGTAATTAATGGAAATTGGAGTAACTAAACAATTATGTATGTGGAAGAACCCAATATATTCCAATTTCACTGCCTTCTTATGGCTAATGGCGCTCCAGTAACTGTTATGCTGGATACTGGGTGTCAACAATTGGTCATGAGAATTCAGCAAATACATGGTAAACCTCCTCAGGGACAAGGGAAAGTGAAAATCCACGGTGTACATGGAGAACAACTTGATTACCCTTTAGTAAAGGTAGATGCCCAAAAATGGAATCAACAGCCCTGTCAGTAGGGTTGGTACAACAACAACTTGAATCATTGATATTGGGTCACTACTTCAGGGGACTTTTAAAGAAGGGGATTCTTCCAGACTTTCATTCTGCCAAAGAAAGTCTGGAAGAGCTCTCTGTCCCTAAAGAAAAGAAAAGCAGGAGCTCCAGGAGAAGGGATAAATATCAAGGTATACCGACCCTCCCAGTGGTAGCGAGTACATGGATGTGGACAGTAGATAGGAGGTAGGGCCCAGTTTGAGCAGACCAGAGAGAGGACACAGTTCTTCAAAAAGTATGGGCTAGAGCCAGGGAACAGGAAGATCCAGAAGAGGTAGGTTCCCAATTCTTTAAAAAACAAATGACTATTGTATATTAAAGGGGGAAAACACCATCCTGCCCAGCCTCTAGTCCCTGAATCCTTCCCAGACAAGATCATGTATTTAGCCCACAGTACTTTGCTAATGCCACATTTTGAAAAGGAAAAGACTGATTAGGCCATACTAAACATTTTTGGGGGGGCAGAAGTTTTTTTTTCAGCAACTTTTTGTGGGACAGGAATATTCATCCATATTCAAAGGTAGCAGCAGTTACGTAATGTGAATAAAACCAAACAAACATAAAATCACCATATCGAAGCCTCCAAAGCATTATTTTCTTCCATTCATCCACAGGCACCAAAGCAACAAAAGACCATTTGCGTATATCATCATAACAAAATCATGAAAGACTCAACACACCTTTGACAGTGTCCCATGAAAACTAAACAAAACATGCATTAAGACTTTCCCAGAAAATTGTAACCGTTTTGTCATAGTCAAAAAAACAAGAAAGATTATTGAAAAAGAAGAAAATGGCGAGACCCACAGATCAACAAAAGATTGTTTGCATGTCACATCATAACAAACTTTCAAAATTTCTCTCATAATGTTTTTTTGTATTGAAATACTTGTCTGCCACAAGACATTAAGGAGCAGATGCACAAACTATTTTTCTGGTTTGAACTACCTTTCAGAAGTACCCTTAATACATTAACTATCACATAGTTGCAATCTGATAATATCAGATCTGTCTTCCTTTTACAAATGTACTTGAACTGGGCTTGTAACCTTTTGTTTCTGACATCTTGCACTTTATTATCAGATGCAGAATACTCTCCAATCCAAGATCTGAACAGTTTGGATGATGGTACTCTGTGCCTTAGCAAAGCAAACAATGAAAGACTTGTAGAAGCTTTGGGTGTAGCCCTGGCAGCCTGAACTAGTTTAATACTATCCAAACCACTGTTCCTTGTCAGCTGTATGATTGCCTTTAATAACTCTCCTGAATCTCTCCACATGACCATTGCAATGGTAGTAGGAACTTCTAGAGTGTGTCGCACATAGATGCCTGAAAAATCCATGAAATTCCAAAGATGTGAGTTAGGAGCAGATATCTGATAGAACTTAATCAGGAATGCTTTCTGTGGAAAAAGGAGTCTTCTTTAATCTAGTCACTGTTTACTACCCTTGCATATTTAAGCTTCGTCCAGCTACCGTAAAAGTCCATGACAACAATGCCATTTTTATAAATGCCACCACTTACTGAAAATGGACCTACAATATCCATTGCCAATTTGCTCTAAGCTTCTTCTGGTAGTGGCACTACTTCAACTGTAATGGACAGTGTTACCTGGGATGTATCACTTAGGGTGCATGACATGCAATCTCGCACAAAGTGCTCCACACTTTTGTTCAGACTTGGCCACCAAAAATGTTCCAATATCTTCCTTTTCATTGCCCAAATACCAATACAACTTCTGGCCCAAAGATAAATATTTATTACTTATGTCTGCCGGAACCATCAACAAATCTGAATGATGAACAAGACCTATTTATTCGACCATTATGGAACAATACAGTATTTCACATTTACAAGTTCCTCATCTTCTTTAATCACCCTCATCCACTCTCCTTCCTATATTGCTGCTTCAGTATGACAAGCAACATCATCCAAATCATTATCTCCTTCATCAGGATGGCTCACATTTAGGCCCTGATTACAATCTTCGCAGATGAGATACTCCATCTCAAACGTGACGGATATCCCGTACGCTGTATTACAAGTTCCATTATATCCTATGGAACTTGTAATAAGGCGGACAGGATATGCGTCATGTTTGTGACGGAGTATCCCATCCACTAAGATCATAATCAGGCCCTTAGTTTCCACACCATTAGAACATGTCTTGTATCCAAATTTGCATTTGTTAGGTTTAAGAGTAATTTCTTTGTTTTATAAAATTGTGGGCCAACGTTTCCCACTCTCATTATGTTAATTTTAACTAGCTCCAAAAATTGAGACATTGTCTTGAAACTCTACAACACTCTTTACATTTTTAATAACCACTCAATCACTCTTTGGAAAACTGAATAAGCTGAGGCTAATCTAAAAGAAGTGAGATGGCATGATTCACGATGTAAGTTAATTTGGTGGTGGACTCTGGTCATATCTAATGTGACGATTCTTCCTCTCTTCAAAGTTGCTGACATTTCTTTATGTTGGGAAGCGGATGTTGATTGATCTAAATCTTTGCATTGTAACTCCTCACATACACACACGTAAGGGTTAATTAGCCTTGTGAGCTAAAACAATTGGAGCCTATCACACAGAACTTTTTATTGGCTCAATTACCTCTTGTTCATACAGTCTGATCGGGTCTTTTTTTAATTAACTTCTTAAGGATAAGGATACTCTACGAAGTTTGTCAACTATAGGCTAAATATTATTCTTAAGATATACTTGAGGTCCACAAACCTTTATCAGCCCTTATGTTTCTCAGAATACTGCAGGAAATGCACCCACCTAAACACATTCACTTACTGTACATACTTTATAGAAATCTTTCCCCAGATAAACCTGGTGTGGATTATTTGAAGCCAATGCTATACCCAAGTTCTATTGATCGAACCATCTCAATAAGCATCAGTGATCTTTAGCTATAGACACTACTCTCTTTGCTATGTTCTGTTTAAATTTTAAAGTGGCATCAAATTCTTCTACCCCATAGATGGGTTTGCCCAAAAGGACAAATGAGTGACTCAATAAAAAATGTTTAGAATAGCTCTTCCAATTTTTTTCTCCATCAATCAGAATGGAGGGTGAGTGAATCAACAGTCATATTAAGGGTTATGTTTCCTATCTGAATCGCACAAATGTAATTACTTGATGTTGAGACCTCATCACAAACACTTGGTGGGTCCACTTTATGAAGTTGTTTCAATGCTGCTCTTGATGAAGATTTGCACACTTTGGCAAAGAGTCCTTTCTTTTTAGATTTGGAACAAATGTGATTTATAGCTGGGTAAAATGGAGCATTACCTAGATGTGAAGAACTACCACTCCATAACATTCTATAACTGTGTTGTTCATCGAGGCATTTTTTTCCTGTTTTCCTATTCGTCTAATGGATGGGCAGAATGTTATTATGATGACAGTAATAAACTTCTGTCTGTTCTCATTAAAACATTTAATTTAATTTTCCCTCACCTTTCATTCACTCATAAAGTGATTGTAATTAGGACTACAATGTGGCAACTCTGCCTACCCGGGTTGCCCAAGAAAGCCTTAGATCATTTACAAATGTGGCTATTACACTATTTTCCAACCTAAATAGAATTGTTCATGTAACCCTATCTTGCAACCACCTTCAATGACTACCCATAAACAAACACATCTAGTTAGAAAATGCTTGCCTTATGTATAATGCTCACTATGGTTCCACCCCTTCTTTATTCTTCCCTGGAAAATTCTTAAAACATGGACCTAACCACCTCCTTCCTTAGGTCCTCTTCTAATCACAACTTCTAAGTCCCAAAATTCAAACTTCACAATTGAGGGGAGTGATGTCCCTCCAGCTAATAGGTCCCTTCTGGTGGCAAGCATTACCATTATCCATTCACATTGGACCACACCTCTGTATATTCCACAAACTTCCAATAGGAAATTGGGTTTTTGGTTAAGAAGGGTGAGAACCCTTCTCAAGCAGAAACCACAATCCCTGGCAGGGTGAACCAGAAAAGTCACTAAATTATTCTGTGCTTGACCCTCTAGTAGCTAGGCACAAAAGCAGTCAGGCTTAACTTAGAGTCATTTTGTTAAGTATTTATGCAGCACTCAAACAGTAATAAACTAAAAGCACAACCCAAGAAAAATCCAACACTAATGTAGGAAAAATAGAGGAAATGTCATAAATAATTTGACACCTGAATGACAAAAATTCAATCAGTTGAACCAGAGTTATAAATCTTAAAGTTTGTTAGTAAAAATTAACACCTAAAAGATCAAAGCGCCAATCGCAGGCATCAAGTCAAGTGAGACTGGAGCAAAGTGAAAGTTATGGCTGACCGCAATGGAGTGCTGTTCTGATACTTGGAGTGGAATGGCCTCGATCTCTGCTTACTTTCAAGCTTAGAAGAATTTTGGAAGCAAAATGGCTGAGAAGATAAAGAACAGAGGGGCAGAGCAACCTGCGGCATTCGAGGAGGAGGAGTTGCCTTCGAGGAGCAGCTGGACGAAGTTGCAGTGAAGATTCCTACATTCGAACTTAGGGCCTGATTTAGATGTTGGCAGATGGGTTACTCTGTCACAACAGTGACGGATATCCCATCTGTCAAAATCTAAATCCCATTATATTTACCTAATCACCTCAATCACTTAAATAGTCAACCTCCCATGAAACATCTTGGAACCTAAGGAGGTTCTCATTACACATTTTAATACACATCTTAATTTGTCATTATTTAAGCACCATAGATCTAATTGGGTACGCCCGTCAGCTAAACACAAACACTGTATTAGAACCCTACTGTGCATGAATAAGGAAACTCTAAAAAAACTCACCAAAAGATAATTAATATGTGCACTGATATAATCCAAGACGAAGACAAATGCATAAATCCCCCATTATATGGATATCTAGGAAAAAATATTTTAATAAAATTAAACAGTAGTTCAAACTTTAAGAGTACTGTATACTTAAAATGCTCTACTTCAAGTCTCAATGGCTTAATGTGTCTATTCACACATTCTAGAAATCCTGGAACATGTCCTTGATATAACTCGGATGTATTAGCCAAGGCTGCCATCACTGAATATCTATGTAGACTTTTTAAAAAGCCTGCCAAACATCAGACATGCAATACGCCCTAGGAAGTGCAAATGAACAGTTTCCAGGGTATCATTCTCACAATCTATAAAGTCCAGTAGTATCTGACAAACAATTCAACTAATGACCACATGAACCTGTGAGGCATATTCTATTGCTCCAAAAGTAAAACTAATACAGCAATACCAAAAAAGTTAAAAAAATAATAAGAGCTGATACAATAAAAACATAGATGAAAATATATACTGCCCTAATACACTTTTTGTCTTCTGACAAATTGAATCCACTAATACAAAGTATCAAGGCTTCATGATATACCAAGCTGCTATTCTAAAGAAAACAATGTTCCAAACTCTACAGCTGAATGGATACAAATCGATAAAGTCTCTAACAAAAAATACAACTAATGACCGCACCAATTTCTGAAACCTGGCCCATTAGTCCAAAAGCAATACTCCTACAGCCATATCAAAAAAGATACAAATTGATGCTATTAAAAGAAAAAAGAATAAATAAACTTCCCTATAAATGTAGCCTCCCAGGGAATCAAACTCACTGATACAATGTAACCAGGCCTCACAATATACCAAACCGCTACTCTAAAGAAAGCCAGCCTTCCAAAGTCTACAGCTACATAAATACTTATTCAAAAACTTCCCAACTAAGAAAGTTAGTTAAAAGAATACTATTCATGTAATCCAGGCAAGGCACAAAGTGAGATTATTCAGTAGTCAACAGATTTTTACAGATAATATCACTTTTTAATCCAAGCACAAACAAGCCTTGGTCAATAAAAAGTTTGGAAGCTTTTCAAACATTTGTAAAAGTTAGTTTGGCTACTCCGGCCTGGGTGACTAAATCTGACAGGATGAAGGTCTGGGTGGACAATGAGGTAGTATTTGGACAGTTACCTGGTACCAGAATATTTCCAGTCAAGTTCCAAGCTTTACAACACAACCACCATTGACTATAACAGAGTGGGGATTCAGAATGAAAAGATGCTGAAGTAGGCTCCAGGTTGCTGTGTGGTTAACGGGGGTGCCCTTGTGGTCATTTCTCAGTCCACGGGTGATGTGGGGTGACTTGGGCCACAGTGGTCAGGGTCCTATGAACTCCTGTTCGAGACAGTAGAAGGAGAGCTGCTGCTGGGCTAATAGTCTCCGGACTCAGGTTCAAGTTTTGGCCATTGAGGATCAGCCTCTTGGGGCACACAGCGGCAGGTAGCTGCGGATCTTCTGCAGTGGCCACCAATGTGCTGGTTAGGGCTTCTTCAGCTCTTTTTTCCTTGGAGCTGGTTCCAGAGGATCAGCCACCTGATCCTTGGAGTCACTGTTTTGGTCTGGGGCCTAACTTTTGACCACAGCAGGAGTTACAGGCAGAGTCCCAACTTTGCTAGCCTAAAGTGCAGCAGGTGCAGTCAAGCAGAGGATGCAGCCTTGTTATACGAGTCCACTGAGTTTAGTGGAACAGTATAGGATGCCAACAAGAACTTCACAATATAGAGACTTAGGGCCTCATTAGGAGTTTGGTGGTCCCACCACGTGACCACAAAACTTGCGGGAAAGATGCCACCGCCATGGCAATGGCGTCCCCTCCTGTTGTAATAGAGCATTCCCGCTGGTCGGACCGCTGAGAACAGTGCAAGAGGGGGCCGACCAGACAGTGCAGACACTGCGCATTCTGATGTTGCCTGGCAGTGCAAGGGGCCCCACTATGGCCCCCAGCACTTGTTCTCCACCAGTGGTCCCCACCATGAAAAGGTTGGCCGGAGCAAGGTTGCAATCAGCCAGGCGGTGCTGAGTTCAGTGCTGCCCTGGTAGACTGCAACCAAGACTGCCGTCACCCTGTCGGAATCAGTGAACCTAGCGGGGAAGGCCGTCTTTAGATGGGTCTGCCCACCTAACTTGTAATGTGGCAGTTGGACTGCCACAGCAGTCCAACCGCCACCACGAGGCTGGCAGTCCTAGAGCTGCAAGACTAGTAATGAAGTCTTTAGTCTAAATATATCATCAGTAAATCTTGATTTGTTTTGGCTAGCTCAGTACCACATCTAACCCCTAACCTTACCAGGGTAATAGATGTTTTGGTAACCTCGAACATGACCACTCTGATTCTCAAGGAATTTGTGGAAACACATCTAACCCTTTTGTTTTGTTATTTTTGCATGCCCAAGGTATACACAGGAAAGGTACAAAAATGCATTTTCAATACATCTATTGGAATGATCGTATTGTTGCAAGGAAAGCGTGTGCTGTGATTATTAGACAGATGAGACATGTTACTATCCAGTTCTGGTGTGACCTGAGGTTCAGGGTGCCAGAGGTGCCATATTTATTCCAGGTAAGTGCCCTGGGGGGACCACATGGTCACTAGCCAATGGTCTACAGGGTCCCTTCCCTTCTAGAAATGAATTTCCGGCAAAGTGTGGCCTTTGGCAACCCCAGAGTGCACTATTATTGCCACCCTCAAGATGTCTGAACCTTCCCTTAACTGTGAGAAGCTTGGTAGCCCACCCTAGAGGTGTGGCTACCTGGGGGTGGCTACATGCCTTTGGAAACACTAGCTTTGGTGCAGGTCTTCCCTCTCTGGCCCTGTCTCCAGCCTGTCTTCCTTAACAAAGGGCAGCCTCTCTGGAGTGTCAGCGCCATTTGCCCACCCAAGGTGACTTCACCTTTGAAGCTTGCCTTTTGAGCCAACACCCAGAGTGGTTTCCTTCTAAGGGAAGGTAACACCTCAACTTTCCTTGAGTTGCTATTGTTCTTAAGCCTGGGAGTCATTCACACGACTCCCCAGGTGGGCAGAAAGCCTCACCCGTGTGAGGCCACTGAGCCAGCTGGGTCACAGAGTGGCAGCTTTCTAAAAGTTGCATTACTTTAATAGAGACATTAAATTCAACCTGGGCATTAGGTCCGGTTTAATGCCACAATTAATTTGATACCTTACAGTACCCAGCTAAGCAGTCCCATTCAGGTGTTAGCCAGGTTGGAATTCCAGCCGGTAACCCTGTGTTAGCCAATAGGGCTGCTAACTTTTCCACAGCAAAACAACAATTTCTAAGTGTTGCTTCTAGGACACGTGAAAAAATATGTGCCTTACTTCATAATATACAGCCCTCTCCATAGAGCTCTCTAGGCCTTCCTTAGGGGAGACTTATATATACTGTTGAGGGAAGGGGTAGCTTTGCCACTGGTTTAAATGGCAAAGTCCAACTAGCAGTGTCAACACTTCCCTTCCAGTCTGCAGTGGCAAGCTAGGAGCTGTTTTGTACAATCAGTGCTGCAGCCTTGGGTGGATACTCTGCCTTAGAGGCACTTGGTCCCCTGGGAACCATATACTGGGGACCTATAAGTAAGACAGTACTTGCTAATTGGGTACAGACAACTCGCCATACACTTTGTAAGGAGTCAGAACACTGGCACTGTGGTCTGGTTAGCAGGCCTTAGTGCACTCCCAGAGTCGAAAAACCAGCAGTATCATTCCAACAATGTTGAGTGAACATGCAAAAAGTGACCTTTCCTTACTGTACTGTTCTTAGTTCATTTGACCAATAGGTTTCCTCTGCACTTGTTGTGGGGTTCAACACTACCACCTCTTCTATTAGAGAACATGGTGGTCATTCTGACCTCGGCGGTAAAAGGCGCTTACCGCCGGTCAGAAGGCCGCCATAACACCGCCGCGGCCGCAGTAAACCGCCACGATCATTCTGACCCGCAACCTGCAAACCGCCAAAATCCCGACAACCACAAAAGTCCGCCACACCAAAGGTCAGCGAAAAAATGGCGATGACCAAACCTCCACCGTCACGCCAACAGAAATACGCCCATACCATTCCGACCCACAAATCCACGCGGCGGTCTTTCAAACGCGGTATTCCATTGGCGGTACACACCGCCGCGGTCAAAATACACACACACACACACACACATAGAAAACTCAGCCACATTGGTCAGTTTGAAACACGCACACCTGATACACATACTAACACCACTCCCACACACCCAACACAATATAAAACACACACCCACATCACCCACAAACCCCTACAACCCGAAATCATTGACAAAGGCTAGAGAGAGAGCACAGAATAGACAATCCCACGACACAGAGGCACACAACACCCACACAGATTCCACGCACCAAACACCACACACCACCACACGCACCACACTCATCACCACAAACGCCACCCCACACCTCATCCACACCACCCCATGGCACCCCAAAGACACCCCAGGTTCACTGACGCCGAACTGAGGGTCATGGTGGAGGAAATAGTCCGTGTAGAGCCCCAGCTTTTCGGGGCACAGGTGCAGCACACCACAATTGCCAGGAAGATGGAGCTATGGCAAAGGATAGTGGACAGGGTCAACGCGGTGGGACAGCATCCACGCAATCGGGAGGACATCAGGAAGCGCTGGAACGACCTACGGGGGAAGGTGCGTTCCATGGTATCAAGGCACAACATTGCGGTGCAGAAGACTGGCGGCGGACCCCCACCTACTCCCCCCGAATTTACAGCATGGGAGGAGGAAGTCTTGCACATCCTGCATCCTGAGGGCCTCGCAGGAGTAGGCGGAGGAATGGACTCTGGTAAGTCAAAACTTCACTACTGCTTCCCACCCCCACCCCACCTGCATGCCAAATCATACCCCCACCCTCACCCCCACCCCAATCACACCAACTCCTAGCAAAAGGCTCACCATCACAGCCCACCCATCCCAACACCAAGCCCTGCATGCGACCACAAAGCATGGACACCCATCACCAAAGCATGCCCACTGCACACACACATCACCCCCACAAGCCACCCTCACAAAAGCCCCCACAAGGGAATGCCTGCACTTGGGTACACGGACACCCACCCATCACACGAAATGCCACACACAGAAGCAATAACCATACCTTTATACCCCTGCAGGACCCGAACGCCACCACACTGCCACGGAGGGTCCAGAGATGTCCATCCCACCCCCAGAAGAGGCCCCCAGCAATGACAGCAGCTCTGTCTCCCTGGACCCAGATGACCAGCCCGGCCCATCGGGGACCTCGGGACAGTCTGTTCCCCACAGACAGCCACAGGCTACACCAGACCCAACCCCCTCTGGGAACACCAGCACAGCTCCCACCCAGCGGGCCCATGCCTCTGTCTCCAGGACACGTAAATCAGCGGTGTGTCCACCACTACAGGGCACCCAGGTTGACCCACCACCCCAACAACAACAGGGACCTGGGGGCAGTGGTAGTGGGCATACCGTCCAGGGGACAGAGGCCCAGGAACACAAGGGAACTGGGAGGGCTGCTGTGCGACAGGGGGGGGGACAGGCCCAGGGAACCGACTCTCCAAGAGGCCCTCTCCTCCATCATGGGAGCTTACCACCACTCCCAGGAGACGATGGCGACGGTACTGGCCCGGTTCCAGGAGATCCAGGCACTGCAGGAGGAACGGTACATGGGGTTCCGAGAGGAACTGAGGAACATCGGTTCCGCAATGGGGACCATCGTCGTGGCCCTTACCCAGATAGTCACCACATTGCGGGACCATGTGGCACCCCAAAGGGCCCCTGTCACTAGCCCAGGCCAGGAACAGCCTACCACCTCCGCCGGCGCTAGTGGACAGGAGGCCCCCACACAACAACAGGCCACCAGAACCCCACCTCCTGCAGAAGAAGAACCACCCCGCAAGCGGAACCTGAGATCTCACAAGAAGACAGAGTAGGATTGCAAGACCCCCGCCAGCCTAAGATACCCCCTGATGTCATCCCACTGTCCCACATTGTCACCCTGTCCAACCTTTAACTGCCCCTGCTCCATCCTTCCACAGGCATATGGACAATGCACCTGTGCGACTGAGAACTGGACTCTGCCATGGACATTACTCCACCCCCACCCATCACCCTTTTACAATCATGTACCTATATGTAGCACTTAAAATAAATCACTTATTGCACTTAAAATAACAGGAGTCTGCTTGTATTCTTAACAAATGTATTACACATAACGGTGCAATAATGTCCAGTTACTTTGTGATGACAACATACCAATTTCAATAAGCTTTAGTCCATGGGCAAACAAAGCTGAAGTCAGGCAGTGGGTCATACAGCTCTGAAAAGGGAAGGGAAAGTCACAAATCAGTTAACAGGAACTTGGGGGAAACACAGACAGTGGAGACGCATGAGGCCTTAAGTAAATGTAAAATGGCGTGGGTGATTCTTACCTGTGTGCTACTGAAAATATTGTTGTATGACTGTATCCCTGTTGTCCGTGTCGTCCCCGTTGTCTTCCTCCTCTTCACTCTCCACAGGCTCCACAGCTGCTACAACACCACCATCTGGACCATCCTCCTGCAGAAAAGGCACCTGGCGTCGCAAAGCAAGATTGTGAAGCATACAGCAGGCCACGATGATATGGCACACCTTCTTTGGTGAGTACATTAGGGATCCACCTGTCATATGGAGGCACCTGAACCTGGCCTTCAGGACCCCGAAGGTCCTTTCTATGATCCTCCTAGTTCGCCCATGGGCCTCATTGTACCGTTCCTCTGCCCTGGTCCGGGGATTCCTCACTGGGGTCAGTAGCCACGACAGGTTGGGGTAACCAGAGTCACCAATTAGCCACACACGGTGTCTCTGTAGCTGTTCCATCACATAAGGGATGCTGCTATTCCGCATGACATACGCGTCATGCACTGACCCAGGGAACTTGGCATTTACATGGGAGATGTACTGGTCAGCCAAACAGACCACCTGGACATTCATCGAATGATAACTTTTTCTTTTTCTGTACACCTGCTCACTTTCTTTGGGGGGAACCAAAGCCACATGGGTCCCATCAATGGCACCAATGATGTTGGGGATATGTCCAAGGGCATAGAAATCACCCTTCACTGTAGCCAATTCGCCCACCTCAGGGAAAATAATGTAGCTCCGCATGTATTTCATCAGGGCAGACAACACTCTGGACAAAACCTTAGAAAACATAGGCTGAGACATCCGAGATGATATGGCCACTGTTGTCTGAAAAGACCCACTTGCCAAAAAATGCAGTACTGACAGAACCTGCACCAGAGGGGGAATCCCTGTGGGTTGGCGGATGGGGGACATCAGGTCTGGCTCCAGCTGGGCACATAGTTCATGTATAGTTGCTCTGTCAAGCCTGTATGTAAGTATGATGTGTCGTTCTTCCATTGTCGACAGGTCCACCAGCGGTCGGTACACGGGAGGATTCATCCTTCTCCTCGCAAGTCCCAGCGGACGGTGCCTAGGAAGGACAACATGGAGCACAGAGTCAAGCAACCCACAGGTTCGTTCACACAGCTTGCACAATACACGAATCGCTATGCATTGAAAGGCTTGTATGAGTGGCAATGCAAGGCCTAGGCCTGTGTGACGCAGTAGAAATCATGCCATGTGGGCCCTTGAAATGGCGGCTGCCTGACCTGTGAAGTGTGACAGTGGGATGTGAGGTCACTGCGCTGGCGTGGCACACCATGGCGGTAGGCGGTCGAAGACCGCGGCGCAAAGCAGCATTGGTTAACATTGAACCCTATGGGTCTCAGGAGCCAATGACGATGTGCGCTGGCGGTCGCGGTACGCACCGCCGCGGTACGCACCCCCACAGGCGTGACCGCAATTTTCTAACTGCTTAATCACTCGAGACCTGATCATCCACAGGAGAGGACCTATACTGCAAGTGCTGCTGTGACCTCGGTCTGGGAGATACAATGGCTGCTGCGACTGAGGAAAGGGCCCCTGCCTTCACTTCCGAAGAATTGGAGAAACTTGTTGATGGGGTCCTCCCCCAGTATGCGCTACTCTACGGTCCTCCAGAGCAACAGGTTAGTACACAGGGTGCACGTTGAATGGGCTATGCCTGTGTTGAGTGGGGTGTATGTAAGATGGTGGGGAGGGGAGCGAATGAGGAGTGCAACGCACGAAAGATGAGAGCATGTGCCACATGGCAAGGTTGGGGGGGGGGGCCACTCACATTGACCAGGCAGAAAACTGATGCGATTTCCTTTACCACCCTGTACATGTCATATAGGTCAGCGCCCATCAGAAGATCGACATTTGGCATGCCATCGCCAAGGACATCCGGGCCCTGGGGGTCCACAACAGACGGGGCACCCACTGCCGAAAGAGGTGGGAGGGCATCCGCCGCGGGACCAGAAAGACCGCTGAGTCTCTGCTGGGGATGGCCTCCCAACGTAGGAGGGGGGCCAGCCGCCAATTGACCCCCCTGATGTCCCGGATCCTGGCGGTGGCCTACCCCGATTTGGATGGGCGCGTGAGGACATCACAGCAGACACAAGGGGGTGAGTATCAGCACATTCTGCTATCTTTGCGCGCAGTGAAGGTGTCTGGGTGGGGGAGGAGGGCTGTGGCTATCTCTAGGCCAGGGCGCATTCTGTAGGCTAGGCCCCTCCGTTAGACACGGCCCTGTGCCCCCACCCCCCACCTCTGTAGGGTGCCAAGTACAGCTATCCATGGTCCGGGCTCACCCATGTGTGCATTTGTCGTCCATAGACCTGTAGGCCTAGTCACAATCACTGAGTAGTGTACCCCGATTGCGCAGCCTAGTGCAGGGGGCTTCTGTGTCTGTCCTCTCCGACAACGGTGTTGCCAATGCATGCACTCAACCTGTCTTCATTTCCCCCCCCCCATTTTCTTTGTCTTCCTGTTCATGTGGGCATTAGCATCATCAGGCGGAGGAGAAGTGGCATCGGCGCATGAGGGAGCTGCATCTCACATGGCCCCGGAGGGCCATACAACAGACTCTGAGTACACCAGTGAGACGGAGGGCGAGTGGAGCTCCACAACGGGGTCCCGTGGAGACGTCAGCGAAACCGACACGTCCTCGGAAGGGAGCTCCCTAGCGGTGGCGGCAACATCCGTGCCCACCGCCACAACAGGTATAGCCGCCACCCAGCGCACCAGCTCCGCCCTCCCAGCAGCCCCTCATCCTTCGCTCCGTGCCCGCTCACCCAGGAAGACGGGCATCTCCTTCGCCCCAGGCACCTCAGGCCCTGCCCCAGTTACCCCTGCTGCCCTCAGTGAGGAGGTCATTGACCTCCTCAGGACACTCATTGTTGGGTAGTCTACCCTTTTGAATGCCATCCATGGTGTAGAAAGGGAGGTGCATCGGAGCAATGCATACCTGGAGGGCATTCATTCGGGTCAGCCTGCCCATCAGCGATCGTTCAACACTCTGGCCTCAGCACTGACGGCAGCCATTGTCCCTGTCTCCAGGCTCCCTCTTCTGACTCCCTCCACCCAGTCCCAGTCTCCTGTTCCTCTGCCTATCCCATCCACACCATCAGACCAGCCTGCACACACCTCTACACCCAAGGCCAGCTCATCCAGACATAAGCACCACAGATCCCACAAGCATTCACCCAAGCAACATCCAGATGCAGACTTGCCAACAGTCACTACCACCTCTGTGTCCCCCACCTCCTCATCTCCCTCCTCCTTCCCTGTGACGTCTCCACTCACACCTGCATGCACACCACCATCAGCCAGTACTTCCATCACCAGCACACCCTCCATTACAGTCCGCACACGTGCAGTCTCCACCCCCACTGCCATTTACATGTCCCCTGTGTCCTCTCCCAGTGTGTCTGTCACCCCCTCTTCCAAAGCACACAAACGCAGGCAGCCACCCACCCAACAGCCATCCACCTCACGACAGCCTCCGTCACAAGCACCTGCACCCAAAGACAGCACACTTGACTCTCCTACAACCACATCCTCTTCCTCCACTCCCATACCCACTACACCTACCCCTCCCTGTCCTTCCCAAGTCCTTTTCCTTTCCAACCTTGAGCTCGTTCCAATCACTGACCCACCCCCTCCATCTGGTAAGAGTAAAAAAAGCACCTCAGCCACCACCAGCCCTGCATCTACTGTGACCATAGTGCAGGGCTATTGGAGTCCACCAGCTCCTAGGGCAGGAACATCGGCCAGCAGCAAGGGGACAGCCAGCCCACCCCCTGGGAAGAGGACAAAAAAAAAGAAGGGCCGGCGCGACAAGCCTGAGACGGCTGCCACCAAGGACAGTAGCCTTGCCCCATCACCTGCCACATCATCAAAGGGAGGCAAGGGCCACAGAGCTTCAGCGAAGGAGGGCAAGGGCAGCAGGGCAGAGAAGTCAGGCAGCAGGCGAGCTGCCCAGGAGGGCCCCACCAGCCCCATTCCGGTTGTGACGGACGACACCCACGGGCCCAGGACTCCATCACAGGAGGGCCCCGCGACCGCAAGGTCGGATGGCGACTGAGCGGGAAGTCTTGGCCAGATCTGGCTCCCTAGAAACACAGGACAAGCACCGCTGAACAGGGCCCCGCCGGGAGAAGCACCGCTGAACAGGGCCCCACCGGGAGAAGCACCGCTGAACAGGGCCCCGCCGGGAGAAGCACCGCTGAACAGGGGCCCGCCGTGACAAGAACCGCTGAACAGGGGCCCGCCGTGACACGAACCGCTGAACAGGGACCCGCCGGGAGAAGCACCGCTGAACAGGGGCCCGCCGTGACAAGAACCGCTGAACAGGGGCCCGCCTTGACAAGAACCGCTGAACAGGGGCCCGCCGGGAGAAGCACTGCTGAACAGGGGCCCGCCGTGACAAGAACTGCTGAACAGGGGCCCGCCGTGACAAGAACTGCTGAACAGGGGCCCGCCGTGACAAGAACTGCTGAACAGGGGTCCGCCGTGACAAGAACCGCTGAACAGGGGCCCGCCGTGACAAGAGCCGCTCTGCTGGGCCCTTCATCTCAAGCACCGCTCCGCTGGGCCCCGCCGTCTCTCCACCGCTCCGCTGGGCCATTCATCTCAAGCACCGCTCCGCTGGGCCCCACCGCCTCTGCACCGCTCCGCTGGGCCCTTCCTGTCAAGCACCGCTCCGCTGGGCCCTTCCTGTCAAGCACCGCTCCGCTGGGCCCTTCCTGTCAAGCACCGCTCCGCTGGGCCCTTCCTGTCAAGCACCGCTCCGCTGGGCCCTTCATCTCAAGCACCGCTCCGCTGGGCCCTTCCTGTCAAGCACCGCTCCGCTGGGCCCTTCATCTCAAGCACCGCTCCGCTGGGCCATTCATCTCAAGCACCGCTCCGCTGGGCTATTCATCTCAAGCACCGCTCCGCTGGGCCCTTCCTGTCAAGCACCGCTCCGCTGGGCCCTTCATCTCAAGCACCGCTCCGCTGAGCCATTCATCTCAAGCACCGCTCCGCTGGGCCATTCATCTCAAGCACCGCTCCGCTGGGCTATTCATCTCAAGCACCGCTCCGCTGGGCCCTTCCTGTCAAGCACCGCTCCGCTGGGCCCTTCATCTCAAGCACCGCTCCGCTGGGCCATTCATCTCAAGCACCGCTCCGCTGGGCCCCGCCGTCTCTGCACCGCTCCGCTGGGCCCTTCCTGTCAAGCACCGCTCCGCTGGGCCCTTCCTGTCAAGCACCGCTCCGCTGGGCCCTTCATCTCAAGCACCGCTCCGCTGGGCCATTCATCTCAAGCACCGCTCCGCTGGGCCATTCATCTCAAGCACAGCTCTGCTGGGCCATTCATCTCAAGCACCGCTCCGCTGGGCCCCGCCGTCTCTGCACCGCTCCGCTGGGCCATTCATCTCAAGCACCGCTCCGCTGGGCCCTTCCTGTCAAGCACCGCTCCGCTGGGCCCTTCCTGTCAAGCACCGCTCCGCTGGGCCCTTCCTGTCAAGCACCGCTCCGCTGGGCCCTTCCTGTCAAGCACCGCTCCGCTGGGCCCTTCATCTCAAGCACCGCTCCGCTGGGCCATTCATCTCAAGCACCGCTCCGCTGGGCCCCGCTGTCTTGGAACCGCTCCGCTGGGCCATTCATCTCAAGCACCGCTCCGCTGGGCCCTTCCTGTCAAGCACCGCTCCGCTGGGCCCTTCATCTCAAGCACCGCTCCGCTGGGCCCTTCATCTCAAGCACCACTCCGCTGGGCCATTCATCTCAAGCACCGCTCCGCTGGGCCCCGCCGTCTCTGCCCCGCTCCGCTGGGCCTTTCATCTCAAGCACCACTCCGCTGGGCCCTTCATCTCAAGCACCGCTCCGCTGGGCCCCGCCGTCTCTGCACCGCTCCGCTGGGCCCTTCCTGTCAAGCACCGCTCCGCTGGGCCCTTCATCTCAAGCACCGCTCCGCTGGGCCATTCATCGCAAGCACCGCTCCGCTGGGCCCCGCCGTCTCTGCCCCACTCCGCTGGGCCCTTCATCTCAAGCACCGCTCCGCTGGGCCCCGCCGTCTCGGCACCGCTCCGCTGGGCCATTCATCTCAAGCACCGCTCCGCTGGGCCCCGCCGTCTCTGCCCCACTCCGCTGGGCCTTTCATCTCAAGCACCGCTCCGCTGGGCCCTTCATCTCGAGCACCGCTCCGCTGGGCCATTCATCTCAAGCACCGCTCCGCTGGGCCCCGCCGTCTCTGCCCCACTCCGCTGGGCCTTTCATCTCAAGCACCGCTCCGCTGGGCCCTTCATCTCAAGCACCGCTCCGCTGGGCCCTTCATCTCAAGCACCGCTCCGCTGGGCCCCGCCGTCTCTGCACCGCTCCGCTGGGCCCTTCCTGTCAAGCACCGCTCCGCTGGGCCCTTCCTGTCAAGCACCGCTCCGCTGGGCCCTTCATCTCAAGCACCGCTCCGCTGGGCCATTCATCTCAAGCACCGCTCCGCTGGGCCCCGCCGTCTCTGCCCCGCTGCGCTGGGCCTTTCATCTCAAGCACCGCTCCGCTGGGCCCCGCCGTCTCTGCACCGCTCCGCTGGGCCCTTCCTGTCAAGCACCGCTCCGCTGGGCCCTTCCTGTCAAGCACCGCTCCGCTGGGCCCCGCCGTCTCTGCACCGCTCCGCTGGGCCATTCATCTCAAGCACCGCTCCGCTAGGCCCTTCCTGCCAAGCACCGCTCCGCTGGGCACTTCCTGTCAAGCACCGCTCCGCTGGGCCCTTCCTGTCAAGCACCGCTCCGCTGGGCCCTTCATCTCATGCACCGCTCCGCTGGGCCATTCATCTCAAGCACCGCTCCGCTGGGCCCCGCCGTCTCTGCCCCACTCCGCTGGGCCTTTCATCTCAAGCACCGCTCCGCTGGGCCCTTCATCTCGAGCACCGCTCCGCTGGGCCATTCATCTCAAGCACCGCTCCGCTGGGCCCCGCCGTCTCTGCCCCACTCCGCTGGGCCTTTCATCTCAAGCACCGCTCCGCTGGGCCCTTCATCTCAAGCACCGCTCCGCTGGGCCCTTCATCTCAAGCACCGCTCCGCTGGGCCCCGCCGTCTCTGCACCGCTCCGCTGGGCCCTTCCTGTCAAGCACCGCTCCGCTGGGCCCTTCCTGTCAAGCACCGCTCCGCTGGGCCCTTCATCTCAAGCACCGCTCCGCTGGGCCATTCATCTCAAGCACCGCTCCGCTGGGCCCCGCCGTCTCTGCCCCGCTGCGCTGGGCCTTTCATCTCAAGCACCGCTCCGCTGGGCCCCGCCGTCTCTGCACCGCTCCGCTGGGCCCTTCCTGTCAAGCACCGCTCCGCTGGGCCCTTCCTGTCAAGCACCGCTCCGCTGGGCCCCGCCGTCTCTGCACCGCTCCGCTGGGCCATTCATCTCAAGCACCGCTCCGCTAGGCCCTTCCTGCCAAGCACCGCTCCGCTGGGCACTTCCTGTCAAGCACCGCTCCGCTGGGCCCTTCCTGTCAAGCACCGCTCCGCTGGGCCCTTCATCTCATGCACCGCTCCGCTGGGCCCTTCATCTCAAGCACCGCTCCGCTGGGCCCCGCCGTCTCGGCACCGCTCCGCTGGGCCATTCATCTCAAGCACCGCTCCGCTGGGCCCTTCCTGTCAAGCACCGCTCCGCTCAGCCCTTCCTGTCAAGCACCGCTCCGCTCAGCCCTTCCTGTCAAGCACCGCTCCGCTGGGCCCTTCATCTCAAGCACCGCTCCGCTGGGCCCTTCATCTCAAGCACCACTCCGCTGGGCCATTCATCTCAAGCACCGCTCCGCTGGGCCCTGCCGTCTCTGCCCCGCTCCGCTGGGCCTTTCATCTCAAGCACCGCTCCGCTGGGCCCTTCCTTTCAAGTACCGCTCCGCTGGGCAACGCCGTCTCAAGCACCGCTGGCCCATTGACAGTGCCGGTTCTGTGTCGAGCAGGGCTTCACGAAGCACTCTGGGCACCATGCCTCCTCCATTAACAGTGGAGTCAGTAATCCATCTGATGGACTGTGGCTTGGCACTTCCCAGGATGGAACAGTGGGCAAGCCACCCACTGTAGAGACTTGAGAGACTGTGGCTTTGCACACCCCAGGATGGCACAGTGGGCAAGCCACCCACTGTAGAGACTTGTGAGACTGTGGCTTTGCACTCCCCAGGATGGCACAGTGGGCAAGCCACCCACTGTAGAGACTTGTGAGACTGTGGCTTTGCACTCCCCAGGATGGGACAGTGGGCATGGAGGCCCCTCGTGGATCTGGCGTCGTGGACTCATGTGGCTGAGGTGCCCCCCCTTCCCTTCCCCCTGAGGTGCCTGTAGTTTTATCATCTGATGCCCCTGCAGTGTTCTCTCCAATGGTATCTGGTCTCCTGTGTGGGCTTTGCCCATGTGTTTGTGCACAGTGGCCCACGGACTATGGAACTTTGACAGAATGTGCAGGACTTATTGCCTATGTATATATTTTTGACTATGTTCATTCCTTATTTTGTATCATTCATATAGCATATTTCCCATACCTTCAGTGGAGCTATTTATACATATATTTTATAGATCATTTTAATTGTGTCTTTGCATTATTCCGGTGGGTTTGGGGGGTGTCACTCTGACTTGTTGCTCTGCATTGGGGTGTAGGTATTTGGGTTGGGGGGGTGGGTGTATGGCGCATGTGTGTGCCCGTAAGCTTTCCTCCTCCCCCCTCCCCTGTGTCGTAGGTGCAGTACTCACCGTTGTCGTCTGCGCCGGCGTTCGTACTCCTGGTAGATGAGCAGGTAGACAATAGCTGGTAGGATGTTTAATTCGGGTTCCATGCTGTCCTCCTTCCTCGTGGAGTGTGTAGAGGTGAGCGTTTTCCCGTTCGTAGTCTGTTTCCGCCGTGTTTTTATCGGCGGGGCTCCCGCCCCGGAAAAGGTGGCGGATTGGTGAGTTGTGATAGGGTGGGCGGTACATTGTCTGCCGCCTGCCTGTTGGCGGTGACCGCCGCGCTGTTTGTCTGTCCCGCCGTGGCGGTCGGAGTGTTAAAGTGGCGGCCTGTGTTGGCGGTTCCCGCCAGGGTCAGAATACCTTTTTTTTGACCGCCTGCCTGTTGGCAGGTTGGCCTGCCGCTTTATCACCGACCGCCAGGGTCGGAATGACCCCCCATATCTTCTATTTCTAAAAATTTTATTTTCTCAATATCTTTTGCTGAATGTTCTTTTCTGAAATGTGCAGGAAAATGGTATTTCAAATCCAAGTTTTACTATGTGTGTATGTACTCTTTTCAATTATATTTACGTTTCCTGGTAGTGGAGTCAACATAGTATTTTTCACGACTAAACACAATCATATGTACACAATTGCTGTTATTACAGTTGATAAATGATTTGATCTTAAACATTTTTCTTCCATTGACATCACTGAAACAATTACCAAATATATAGGAACCTACTAGTGATTCAGGTAACCAAGTATTCTGCAAGGATATCTCTATATGTCTAATATATCTGAATTTGGACTCAAAATAGTCCCCAGTGTTTTCACAAATTTCTGTATACCTGTTTGTTGGAAATTGGGTTACTAGTTGAGGGTGGTGAAACCCTACTCAGGCAGCAACCGCAATTGCTGTTAGGGTGAAACACAAGAAAACCCCAGTTTAACCTATGCTTAACCCTCTGGTTGCTTGGCACAATGCAGGCAGGCTTAGCTTAGAGGCAATGTGTAATGTATTTATGCAGCACTTCAAACTGTAATAAAATGAAAACACAACACTGGAAAAATCCCACACCAATTTAATAAAATAACGTAATATTTAATAAACTATTTGAGACCAAGACGATAAAAATCAAATCAAGAGACCTAGAGATATGCAATTCCAAATTTTTAAGTGCAAAATAGTGCCTAGATGCAGACAATGCCAACTGTGGTTATCTGATTGTGCGGGACTGAGACAAAGTCACAAGTTCTGGCTGACCGCGATGGAGCACGGACCAGATACAGGGACTAGGTTAGGCCTTTTGAACAAAGTATCGTAAATCCTGGTTTGCTTAGCTTTGTGAGATCCCTCATCGAGAATGTGTCATGCAGCGGCAGTTCCTAGAAAACTGTGGTGCTATGAAGCAGAGTCTTGCATTGTCGTCGAGGATACCACCATGGAGGGGATTGCAATGTGAAGTCTGGCGTTGAGGATACGTTGTGCAGTGGCAGTTCCGAAGAAGCTGCGGTGCTGCGATGCAAAGTACTACGCCATCGCCGACAGGCTTGCAATGTGAAAACCTGCATTGAGGTTGCATCGTGCAACAGCGGTTCCATGGAGACAGTGGGTTGCGATGCGAAGTCCCGCACTGGGGATACATCACACTTCAGCAGTTCCAAATCAGAGCTGTGAGGATATATGTTGTGCTGCATTGGTACTGCCCACAGGACCATAGCTGTGCTGGCAGAGCACCTTCAGGCCCACTTCCAGGGGTCCAGGACTGGGATGTCACCACTTGGGGGGGAGGGAGCAAGACTCACAGCAGACAGATTCCAGGTGCTGGGTTGAGAGTGTTTGGAGCCTTTTCTGTCTACGAGGCTTTGATCAATCTGGTGATCATGGGTCCAAGATGCAGGTCCAAACCTTTCACTCGGGCAGCAGAGTAGCAATCCTTACTGCATTGCCCTTCTGAGTCTTCCACAAGTCTGTTGTTGTACTGAAGAATTGGGTATGAGAATTCAATATTTATACCTGGTGCCCACTTTGAAGTAGAAGAAGGTTCCGGAGGTGTCCACCCCCAGAGCTGATTGGAATTTCCTGCCTCCCTGCCCTTGCCCCAGCTTGTCTGGTGTTGCTCAAATGCAGATTTACCTTAAATAAATGAAAGACAAAAGGCGTTTGGCAAAGTAGGAACGGTCTGTTTAATTAAACGCAATGGCCAGGAGAGCGCAGCACAGAGTTGGGGTCTTATGATTGTCTCTCAAAGTCAAAGAGTTTTGAGCATCTTTTTATACATTGCCTTGAGGTGCAATAAAACGATTGAATTCATTCTTAGAAATAAATGAATCTGGGCCTAGTCACAAGGTCATAAATCTGACTATCTGATAAAGTGTGCAGGTGGGTCTCGACCTTGACTGTGGGTCAGTAGGTAACATGGCTAGAAGTCCGGCATTGGGAGCGCGTGATCACTGTGTGTAGTGTGTGTGCTGTGTTGTGATTGGTTGTGTATTCCTAACCTCATGTGGCATCTAACTTTATGGTGTTTTGGGAACCTGTACCTTTCCGGACAAATGTGTTATTAGCGGCCAATTTCCTAGGACCTTTGTGGTGTTGCTGACTATCTGGGTCTTTCCTGTTTTGTGTGTTTGCCTATGGGCTATGTGTCACCCCACTTGTCAATTAGTTGCTTCAGACCTGGGTAGCAGGACCTGCCTGACCACGTACTTCTGGCGAGGGGCTGACAGGGAGGTCATGTCTGGTGGAATCGACCATAGCAAAGTGAGTTCATTGTTATGCTGGCACATATCATGTCGTACATTGACATTGTTTTTATGTATATTAACATTCCCCCCTCTAGTTAAATTTTCTACTACTTTCTCCACCCCATATTTCATGACAGTCACATTATTCGAGGTTTGACGTGCTTCTGTTGTGTCTACCACCATTTCCCTACCTACTTGAACTCTACCTAATTTGAGGACTGCGTTTGTACAGCAGGAAACCTCCATTTGAAGGAAACAACACAAAAACAGCACAGGAATGAGAATTGGCAGCACTGGCATGCACAGTTTGACCACCCACCGGGGGAGCCAGGAAAACCAATCAAACAGTCAGTCCTGCTCAGGGGCACCTCCCTCCTCCTTCATTTCAGCTTGTAAATGATGGAGTGCTTGAAAGGCGAAAGTCAGCGTCCCATTGTCCGGGTCATTACCACGTATAAATGTGCAACAGGATGCACTGATCTTGGTGCATACCACACCTTCCATCGCGATCATCAAGTCCAAGACATACTGATGTTGCAACACCATGAGGCTGATGGCTCTTAGTTCTTCCTTGATAGCATTTTGGCAGAGCTCAGTACTGCTGATCATTTTTTTTGCATTTCCCACCTGGTTATCTGCAACCAGCAGTTGTTCACTTTTGCCTGTAGTGTGAAGAATGGTATGGACCGTTCTGCATTTACTTGAGTGTCAGTAAATAGTCTGAATTCTTCTGTAATGTCCTTGTACTGAGCCCAATCAAACTAATCATCAGTTCTTTTCTTTCGAGCCTGATGCAACAGGGTTGTTTTCTTCTGTAGGTGATGTTGGAACAACTTAGACAGGTCTTCCCCAGGGATGACCAGGTTCAGGGTGTTCATAGTCATGAGGGAGCAGAGGCCCCACCATTCGGGGACGAGCTGAGCGTAAGCACATTCTCCACACTGGCAGTAGTAGTCCATCAGTGCATAAGTGCCCCAGTGCATGTCTGGTACGTGCAGTATTGCTCAACAATTTTCATTTATGCCAAGAGAGATCATCCCTTCGCCTCTGAAACATAATGAATACAGTGTAAGTTTCTGTACAATTAGGGGTTTCCCCTTCCCTTCCAACCACATGTACCTATCTATTTCAGTATCCCAGATTTCTTGGCATGGGTATCTATGCTGGCCTTCAACTGTCCCCTATGAGACTCATTTCCCCTTGTATCATTGAGGTGGGAGGCCCTACTCAGGAACTTCATTTCTGGGGTCCAATTGTTATTAGTGAAGGCTGCCCCAGACACACTAAGGGCCACCCTGGGACCCCAGATGGAGGCGGCAGCGCACATGTTTGTGCACTGGTGCAGTGGTTTTGCTACCTCCAAGAATCTCTTTTCTGGATTTTCTTGAGGCCAAACAGTGTCCTCCCCTACAGTGCCCTGCCTGCTCAATCTGTCTAGCTCAGTTTGAATATCGCTAGGCTCTGTGTAAAAATACAGTGCAAAGGGATTGGTCTCATATCGAATGATGCTTACCAGTACTCTGTTGGGTTCTACCATATTGGATTGCATCTTGGCCCGGATTCTACAAAGGTACAGGTGGATGATAGATTTTGATTTCTCGGGGGCTACCTCTTGGGATAGATAAGGCCTATCTGCACCTATGGCATGTGGTATCAGCAAACTGACGTAACACAGTCTGGCTGATGTCTGGGTGCCCACAGCAGTCATGTGCTGATACCATGTTTTGTGTAACAGTGCTCTGTGTAGTACATGTGGAACACTAACATTAGGTTCATCATAATTCTAAGTGGTTTGTAAAAGGCCCCTACGCAAGCCTTGTAACAATGTTGAGGTAAGCACTGTGTGACTAGGCAGATTTCTAGCTATGGATAGACGTGACAATGCCCACAAGAAACAAAGGGTGTACAAGAGTATACAAGGGTATAATAATACCTAACTTTTGGAATTTTGCAGGTCATGGGATGGTTTTCTGGGGATACATTGGCGGCCTTCTAGGAAAACATTGGCGGTTCTCTGGTGATTGGGGATGTCTTTGCTCTGGTCAACTGCTGCGGTACTGGGGGTGTCTTGCTTAGGCAAGAGAGTTTATAATAGAATGTCCATAAAAAACAGTCAAAAAAATAGTCTGTGGTCTCTGTCTTTGCATGCTGGGGTCTTATCAAAGATCTGGAAGTTGTTGCTGAGGAGGTGATGGGCTGTTGAAAAGGTAGTGCACTTGTGGCTTAGTCAGAGACCAGTTGGATAAGAGCTGTGGGTTGTAGATTAGCTTTAAAAAAACATACGTCATCTTTTAATCTCTGAAGATACCTGTGCCTTTCTTCTTTCCTTATGTCCTGTGAATTTATTTTGGAGGTGGCTCCAGTTGGGGCAACTATTTTAGGGAGTGTTGAGTGTTTTATTCATGGGTTACCTAAGTTTTATTTTGTGGGACATCTGGTCCTCTCCTCTCGCCATGGCAGGTGAGAGTGCATCTATGATAAGGTGTGACGGTGTTTGTGGGAGGCCTCATGTAATCTGACTAAAAAGCCAGATGCGGCGGTGAACGTATCCATGGGCCTCGCATGGGGCTGTGATCCCCACTTAGAGAGTCCCTTCTCCTCCTGGCACTCTCCTCTCCTCGGATGCAAGATGTTTTGGCCCGCTGCCCAAGGACATGCTACACTTGCTGTTTTTGGAGGGACGTGATCCGAGAAGCAGACTTTTGAATGTTTTGACATTTTTTGGGGAGAGGATGAGTCAGAGCATTTGCTACGATGGGAATCAGGTGCCTGAATGGAACTCATCAAGATTTGCCCAATACAGGTAATGAGCTGAACTGAAAGGGGGCCTCCATTAGTTAGAGGTCTGGTTTTGGAGGTGCTGCAGTTGGGACTGTGCACCACAAAGGAGCTTTGGTCCCAGTCTAAGTGCCCTTGAATGGGCACCATTTGACCTGGTGCTTGGAACCCATCTCAATCGGATTTGGATGGGGGACCTGGGTGTTGGCTTTTATGCTTTGGTCGGGCGTCAACATGTTCCCCTTGGCAGACTGCCCTCCCCATGGGGCGCGGCCAGACAACCTTGCCATGGGAGACCAGCAGCAGAGTGGGGCCTAGGACCCCTGCAGGCACCAGAATGGAATATTCTAGTGCGGATTCTGATTGGCAAAACGTATGGCAGCCCTGAGTTTTTCTTGAATACAAGTAAAGGTGGAAGTTCTCTCCTAATGTTGTATCATTGATCTTTATTGTTGAAGTGAGTTTTGGAGTGGGTATGAGGTGAATGTAAACTCATTGGGAATTTAACTTACTGCACATTCGTGTTTTGAGATTTGCAAAGGTATTCCCTTCCCAGACAGTCATCCCTCCCTGTTGTGGCTGTGGCCCTGGCTCTTACTGGGATGAGTTCCCTGTCTGCTGAATGCAGGATTCATCTTGGTTGACCTGGGCTTGGTTTTGCAGATCTGGATTTGCAGATCCTCCCCTCTGGTTCTACGTTGGACTCTTCTTCACATGGACCCAGCTGTGCTCTCCTCCAGAAGAAGGCGTGCTGCTCAGTTCTCCCTTTGCGCTTTCCAGGTGAGAGCTCACTCTCTCCATCTCCTCAACCCACACCTTTCTTCTAACTCCCACCTAGGCTGCCTCCTTTGCTCTGTGCTGCGCGCTCTTCTCCTCGGTGGGAACGTACTCTCAAGCTCACTCTGTCACCTCTTCTGCTGCCTGGGCATACTTTGGGGGAGTATACCCTGTAGCTCCCTCCCCAAAATCGGACCCTAGAAGACTGGGAACTTTTTCCTCCCTCCACTGGTGGTATCACTATCCAGGACTGCTGTGAACCTCCCAGTCACTTCAGAGCGCTCTACTGGCCAGGTTGGAATGTATGCTCCCTACACTGCTGGGGTTTAAATGACAGAGCTTGGCAGATGGGGGTGTCGAGCTTAGGGGAACCCCACCCTGGGCTGGGGCTGGAGTCCCTCCAGCCCTGGATTGCTGCCAGGCGTGGGGCCCTCCAGACCCTGTAACTGGCAGATTAGTGTAACCTAGGGCAGGAACAGCCAGGATGGCAGGCATCAGAGAGAGCACTTCTGTACCCACGTATTAAGGAGGAGAAACCTTGCTTGTGGGTTCTGGGTGGTTGCAGGTCTGGCCTCCTCGAAGATGGCCCATAGTTCTAACAGTGCTTCTCTTTTAGCCTTTTTCCCCCCCTACAAATTTTGTCTGAATGTGTGCCCTCATGTGTTCTATTGTGTTGGTATCTAAGGTTCGCCCCTTTAGACAGAGGAATATGTGTGCCTTAGTATGTGTGTGCCATTCACAGCAGTATCTATCTAGCTTTTTAACCTGCATGGGGAATCTAGTTTGCATGTGGCTTAACAGCGACTCCATGATGAGTTGGGAATCTTCTTAGGGGACTGGTAGAGTTCTAACTTTTTTGTGTTTTAAATGGTCCTAAATCCTATTTTGATTGTGGAAAAATATGCACACAGGATTATGCCGGCAATTACTACTTCCTATGAGCTCAACTTTAGACAGAGATGTATCAAATACACTTTTCACAATACTTAAAACAACACGTACGAAGAATCACAACCCTTAAGAAAGTGCAATGGTTAACTTAAACGTTGTAAACAGTTTTAGCAGCGAATTAGCAGGCATGGAATAAATCCTTTTGAGAAAAAGATAGTGACTTCCTTATATGCACATAAAAACACTTAACAAGAAATAGCATTTCAACATGTAATTTAGTTGCAACAATTTATCAGCACCAAAAAATGCATCAATTGAATACCACAATGGAAATCAAGAGAGAAGAGAGGAAACCACATTGGAAATGAAGGAGAAAAAAAAAGGAAAAATGTCAAATTAAAAAAATTATGACTTTGTCAAAAAAAGAAAATAAAAACCTCTCAGCCCACTCCTTGTGCATGCTTCCCAATGCCATGGGGGAGCTCTGCACGGTACATGGGACCAAGTGAGCCCGATAGTCTGTCAATATTGGCTCGGGGACAAAGATAGCAACAATTTATGCAGAGAAAAAGGGACAACTCAACAACTACAGGCCCTCCTTGGCCATGCACAAGCTACACCCAATCTCCAAGGTCCAAATTTTCCCTAACATCCTAATTGCACCCTTTTCCATACCCAGAGGCTTATCATACCATCTGTGTCACGCCCAGAAGTCCAAGCAAATAACACCTCTCTTCTTTCAGACACCACTAGTGTTTAAGGGACCAGTAGTTCTGAAAAACCCCTTTAGACTGAAAAATAAGATTGAGGTGTTCACTCCATATCACATCCAGAGCCTATGCGTATCATTTGTGTCATACCCAGCGGTCTGAGTAGTGAGGCCTTATCTCTATGTCACACTCAAGGGTCAAGCTTACTATCTGTGTCTCACCCAGTGGTTCAAGGGAAACCCTATATCACACCGAGGGTCATGCGTATAATCTTTGTTTCGCCCACTGGTGTAAGCGAACCCCATATCACACCCAGAGTCAGGTGTACCATCTGTGTCTTGCTCACAGGTCCAAGCGGAGCACAATCACACACCTCGGAGGACCAATCTCTCCTGGCTGGCTCGCCAAAAATGTGGCTCAAATACAGATTCACCTTAAATAAATGAAAGACAAGAGGCGTTTGGCCAAGCAGGAACAATCTGTTTAGTTAAATGCAACGGCTGGAAGAGCACAGTACAGAGTCTGATGACAGTCTCTCAAAGTTACAGGATTTTGAGCATCTTTTCATACATTGTTTTGAGGTGCAATAAAATGATTGACTACATTCTTTGAAAAAAAGGAATCCAGGCTTACTCACAAGGCCATAAATCCGATCATCTGATAAAGTGTGCAGGTGGGTCTTGACCTTAAATGTGGGCCAGTAGCTAACATCTCCAGATGTCCGGCATGGAGAGCGTGTGATCACTGCGTGTAGTGTGTGTTCTATGTTCTGATTGGCTGTGTGTTCCTAACCTCATTTGGCTCCTCACTTTATGGTGTTTTGGGAACATGCACCCCTCCGGCCATTGGGGGCCAATTTCCTAGAACCTGGATATCTGGGCTATCGATCTGGGCCTTTCCTGTTTTGTGCATTTGTCTACGGGCTGTGTGTCACTCCACCTGTGATCTGTCAATCAGTTGCTTCAGGCCTGGGTTGCAAGGCCTGCCTGACCAGGTACTTCTGGCTCGGGGTTGATAGGGTGGTCATATCAGGTGGAATTGACAATAGCAAAGTGATTTGGCTGTTATGCTGACACATATCATGACATACATTGACATTGTTTTTGTGCATATCAACACTGGGGTCACAAAAGACTAGTGTCAAACCCTTTGTACCAGTGCTCAGGCAGAGTCTTTGTGATGTGCAAGTGTTGTAGGTTATAGCTCCTCCCCTTCATCAAGTCAGAGATGGCCTATCCTGCCAATACCTATTCCTCTTTGTTTAACTGTCTTGGAGCAAAGACAAAGACCAACTGCCAGCTACACCCAGTCATGTGACCCAGGATATAGGCTGAAGGCACCAAGTGATTTGGAAAGGAAAATAGCAACTTTTCAGAATTATGACTTAGATCCGACTTTACTATTAAAGAGGGTTTTAAATTACAATTGTTTAGACACCAAACTCGACATTCCATTCTGCTCTCAATTGAAAGTTATCACTTATTAACAGTAATAAGACAACGCAATGTTATTCTCTGGGAGAGGTAGGCCTAGAAGTAATGAAAAATCAATTTAAGAGTTTTTTTTACTACCTGGACATGTATGCTATTTAAGGGCTACCCCAGGGGTGACCTATGAAATTAAAAAGAGAGGTCTAGGCATGGCAAAAGATTTATTTTGCCAGGTCCAAATGGCAATTTAAAACTGTGCACACTGGCCAGAAGGTCTTAGTGGGATGTATTAACATTCCTTCTATTGCAACTTTGGAGCCATGACAGCAGCTGATGAACTCCAGGTGCTCATAGTTCTGGCGGGACACATGGTGGTCTGTCCTAAGAGGAACTAAAAGGTATTTGTGTAACAGATATACTAGAATGTCCAGCCTCCTGTCCATCATGTGTTTGGAAAATTAATTCACCAATGATCTTCAAAGACTAGGATGATATTCAGCATGGAGCCAGACCAAGCCATTGTACCAGATGTAATTTGAGAACTGTGTTAAGGATGCAACATTAGGTCTACTGTCTGGCTAGACTCTTCACTGGAAAGTTATTGGCCAGAAGCTTCAAGAAGCCTAATGTGAGTCAAAGTCCATCAACGGATGAGCACCCCACTTAGATGCACAATTCGGTTCTGGGATGGCCCAGTCTCGGGACTCCCCCAATGCACACAGAACAAGAGTAACTACCCTGAGGTGAAATCCAATGTGTCATCTGTTTTTCACCCCACATCCCACCCCTCAAATATATATTGGTGCACTTTTTCAGAATTCTTCTTTGTGTTTCTGGTGGAGGAGAAAAGCAGACAGGATAAATGAAGGAGCCTTCTGTCAGGGAGGGCTTTCAGGTCTCCATGTTGTGGCAATCCTCTTTCATCACATACCCCCGCTAGCCCTATTTTAATTAAATAAAGTTTAACTAATTTTGTTAAATATGGAAAGAGGCAAGGTTGTGATGTCAGCTCAAGATCACCTGTTGTCAGGATTCAGCAACACTAAGTCCATTCTCAGTTCAGTCTGACTTGCTTGAATCAGACTTTGTTGGTGTCTTGAGTGGTAAAAACAACAAGTGATGGACGGAATGCTGAACATTGTCAAACATTCACCCCCAGTACAGTGATCTGGGCCTAAATCCATCGTTTTTTTGCTGCCCATGCCATTCCAGTTTGGACCCAGCCATATGCAAATCAGTCTTGACCCTGTTCCCCATGGGAACAGTCCAGCCCGAACTACTAGGCCAGGTCTTCCCTGGACTGGAAACAAGCATCCTGGGACCGGTTTCGGGGTTTCACCCCTCATCAGCCAGGCTAGTCTTTAGTGGTGCCAGAAATGTCTCTTGCCATTCCAGGCTTGCACTGCAAGTCACCTTGGCATTCTTTGACAAGTTGTATTTGATATAAGAATGAATGATCCTGTTGAAAGTGTGGTATACCCAAGTGGTGGAGTGCTTGAAAGTGAAAAGGAGCTTGAAAATATGGCTTGGATCAAGCAGGATGTTTCAGTTGAAGAAAGTCCACATCAGGATTTGTTTTCAGTTGCTTCTGAGCCCAAGAAAGATTGTATGTCAGAATAATACTAGCAAATATATTGTCTGATGGGGATATCATATCCTCAATATTATTTGCAACAACATCATCCCATTATGTGTAGGTATTCTATTATTAACTCCAGTGGGGTGATATTTTGTTAAAGAACATTTAGGAAATTAGATTCTTGTCAAGACTGTATTTGGGTTATGATACTCCGGTACAACCCAAGACATTTGTGAACTGGAGCAAATATGCAGGAGAAATTATCAAATCTCACTTAGAAGCAGAGGGTTGAGGTGCTGAGTCAGTTTTAAAGGATAGTGGTTTGTCAGAAGGATATTGCCCAAGTAAATAATAAAATACTTGCTTTGAAGGAATGCAGGGTCTGTTCAGAGTGCCTAAATAAGGCACCAAGGCACTGACTACAGGCCAGTTATGAGGCAATGGAATTGCCATAGTCTAGCTAACACACAGAATTCCCATAAAACCTGACGTTGAGAAATGACCATCCATAAGGTTGAGACTTTTCATTAAGGCTTGTAGCAGAGGAGTGTCCCTTTACAAGGTAGGAAATCCTCCATCTTGAAGTGTGTGTACGTCACCTATGAGCTTAGAGCTTACAAGTTCATTACCTCTTAAGAAACCGAGAGAACGAGTGAAGCAGTCTTGCAAAAAAGCAGGCTCAGTGGCCACTACCTTAAAACACCTGGACAATCAAGACAGTCTTCACAAGAGAAAGACATTGGATGAGGTCAATAAATCTAAGAGACAACATAGCAGAAGTCAATGTGATAGTCTGCTATCCCCTGAGGGATGCTGGCCTCAAAAAATTATTGTCTTGCACATTAGTAAGAACAAAGGCTGTGCATCCATCAATCCAGCTGTGGGAAGAAATAAGTATAGAGGGAAAGGTCTGAGAAGATAAAAGTTGGGACTTGACATAACCTGTGTTGAATCAGCTTCTTTTTCTACTTGGAAAAAAGGGCATTAAGCTTATAGGCTGACAGGGGAGATAACACAACTGTACCAAATGGGTGGCACTAATTGTACACAGCTGTTGAAAGAAAGCTCCTGAAATTCACAAGTCCATGAAACACCCTTTAAAATGAGGACTAAGCCATACGCTTTGAAATGAGCTTAATAAAGGTTTTGTTGAAGACCAGGTCATTAGTCTCAACTATAAAGTCCTCTGCAGAGAAGTCATCAGTTTTGTGCTGTGTATGAGGAAAATTGATATTCTGCCAAGAGAAAGTCCAAGGCTGTGGATATTGTGTAGTCTCTTGTCAGGGGAAAGAGATTGATTACCAGTGAAACAGCTGATGCAGACACATCCATTTGCACAGTGCCACAATAGCTTTGCTGGAGCTAGTAGCTGGCTTCTTCTACATCATTTATCTACACAAATACTGTTGGTGTTACATTAATGCCAAAGAATGTTGCTGTATGTGGACTTAACTCGGCAAATGTCTAAAAGAATATTATACAATATAGCAGAATGTCCTATTACTTACCGGTAATCTTCATTACTTCCGGTCCCATTGTCCTCATCCCATTCATCACAAGTGAGATATACACTATCTCACAAGTGATGAAGGGGACAGGGGACCTGGTGATAATATCCTATTACTTAGCAGTAATCTTCAATACTCCTGGTCCCATTGTCCTCGTCCCATTCATCACTCGTGAGATAGTGCATATCTCACAAGTGATGAATGGGACACGGACGGGGGACCTGGTGGTAATGAAGTATTTAGCATCAGGAAGAAAAGTGCACAGGGCTAATGACCAATATGCTTTGACAAGTCAAGAGAAGCCTGACACAAAGCATTTGAATCCAGGTCTTGGAGTCTACATTGAGACCAGGAGGAGAGTAATTAGAAGCCTTAATTGTCTAAATCACACACAAGATCCTGAGAGGGGGGAACCAGGTAATTGATGGAGAAAACCTTCCCTCCTAAACAGTCTTTCCACCTCTTGGAAATTAAAGGCCATTAGGAGATTTATGAATGCTCTTCACTAAATCCTTTCTCTTTTTATCTAGTCTTTGAATGTTTTCTTTTCTATACTTCATGCTTATTTGTAGCGTCAACAAAGTAGATTGCTAGGTGGATGACAAGACACTCTATTCATAACCAGCTTAGGTAGTTAGCAAATGTTTGTTATTGTTATGGGCACAAAGTTGCTGCATGGTGAGGTAAGGACACAAGACAGCCAAAGAAAGGCCTCTATATGGTGAGTAGTTTTTTTTAGGGATAATGTTGGGATTTGGTTTCCTGGATGATCTAAAAATGAAGTAACAATGGCTGCGGTGGTGGGGGTAAGTAGCGGTCTCCAGGTTTCTGAATATTGAAGCTAAAAATATTTTGCGTACAGAATATCATGACAGAAATATTAAAGACCGAAATATCAAGAAGGTAAATGCAAATAGGTAAGTAAAGATTTAATATTCTTAACTCTATATATTCAAGGTACATATATGTTAAGTATAGTAAAACTTTCCTTAGCCATAGAAACTTACCTTCATGATATTCTTGTCTTCAATATTATTGACGCGATATTTAGACCACATGATATTTTTGGCTTGATCTTCTGTATAACCACTTTGTCTCCATCTCTCAGCAAAATAATGGCCTGCAAGTAGACAAACCATAATACTGGGCACCATGATGTTGACCCAATGGATGCGGGGAGGCAGAAGATCTGATGTCAAGGGTGGGAGGCTCATAGCCCTGTGTCAGATGCCAGTAGAAACAAGCATTGGCATAGCCAATAGGACTTGCCTTTGTGACCTTATAAGTGTTTAACCATGCAGCACATTATCCTGGGTGCTGTGCTGCCAGGGATTGAAGAGCTATACAATTGCTACACACAACCCTAAAAAAATGCCAATTGTCTTGGAGAAAGGATGTGGCATAACATTTAGGCCCAGATTTAAGAAAAGTGGCGCTTTATTACATGAAGCAGCACTTTTCTTGCTCCCCATTGCGGCCCTCTAACGCCACCAGGTGTACACTGTATTAATGATACAGTGTATGTTAGGATCAATAGCGTCATCATTGCAGGATTAGCACCAAAACATTTGGTGCTACTCCTGCAAAGTACATTGAGGCCCATTATAAACAATGGTGTGCCTGATTTTCACGCGTGCACTGAGCATGCGTTAAAAATATGGAGAAAAATGGCGCAGTGGAATCTCAGAGATTCCACTGCACCATTTATCTGGCCTCCTAATGGAGGAACGCCCCCTTGCATACATTATGCCCGGTGCAGGCATAATCTGGCATGAGGGTTTACAAGTGGCGTAATGTGTGCATTGCAACACTTTGTAAATTTGGTGTGGCGTTTTTGCCAACCTAACACCACATTAGCGTAACAAAACGATGCTAAAGTAGTGCTAGGTGGTGCTAGGCCCCTCTTTAATTTGGGCCCAAGAGCTGCCGATTTTGGAACTGGGAAGCCAAGTTCGAGTCTCGGCATCAGCAGTTTAAAAAACTTACAAAACTTAAGTTTCAATCCAAGGAGCCGTTAATTGAAAAAGATCAATAATGTAAAACATTAAGCATGGCGCCGAGCCGCGTGGGCTCCAAGATCTTATCAGGAATTAAAGTTTGTTTACACATGCATACATGGCTACATTCTGGTTGTCAAATGTCGTCAGCTGAGCGCATTTCGTAGAAACGAGCTAAGTGCCCTGAAATTAACCATTGCAGATACAGAGCAGAACAAGAGCAGGAAACTTGCAAACAAGCCAAAGCAAAAAAAAACAGTAGTGTGCCCACAAAAATGTATATGGGCGATCGTGTGATATTCCATGTAACACGATCAGCCTCCAGGGTGGGATCAAAAAAGCCAAAAGGTGGGACAAAAGTAAATTGTTTACCAAAGAAGCCAAAGGAATTTTAAAAGGCAGGCCACGGAATGAATGAAAGTGATGGGTGTGTGATGTGCGTGGTGCAAATCCACAGATGTAGATTACAGCATGTCGATATACAGCGCTTATGCACTGCCTAGACTCAACCTAAAAAGGATAGCCTCTGGAGCAGATAGCTGTGCATGAGATACAAGATGTAGAAGTTACAGAAATAAGAGTGGTTTGCAAGTAAATAGGGAAAAGTGTAAGCTGTTTTAAACTTTACAAATCAAGAGAAGCCAGACACAATGCATGTTCTTCTTCGAGAAGAAGGGGGAGTTATTTTAACTGCAGAGGAAAATCACAGTGGAGGACTGAGATGCAGAGAGTACCGTGGGGTTAGTGCTGACCCATTCAGAAAAAGAAGTAGGTCAAACATCTAGACAACAACCTATGGCACATGGAAAACCAGAAGGGTTTTTGAAGAAATGACCATAATTAAAATATGATGTGACAAAGAGTAAACAGCCAAAATAGAACATAACATAAAAGCCCACATTACCAGAAGACTGGAACTTTATACCAGGGATGGAGGATGATGTGGTGATGTCTTATGGACTAAATCTGAGTATCATGCTATTCCTGCACACTAAATTACCAGGTATGAGAATACCGTGCCTGATTTTACTGGGTGTGGTAAAGGTCCTGGTAAAACCACTAAGCAGAGCAGAGCCCTGGGGTCAGAGGAGGCACAACCAGGATGCCACCTTACTCACTCCAATAGTGCGGAAGGAGCATGCAATGTTTCCTCCAGCCCTGAAGTCTTCCATTATGCTGAATTCCATTTGGACCCCACACAACAACCTGCTTTGGTCTCCGGGCCACATTTACCACCTGCTTAGGAATGACACTCACAGTATTCAGAGGAAAACAGTACTTATCTAAGTGAGACAGCACTAAAGAGGACCAGGAGCACACATACAAGTGTTATATTCCTTTTGGACATCACTGGGATGTAGCAGTGTCTTTGTGGTTGCTGAAGTAATGCTGAATGAAAGAGATTACGCCTATAGCGTGCACCCTGGCTTGTGATACTGCAGCTCTTTTTGCTCTATGTACTGAAAATATTTTTGATGTACTTCTGCTTCCTATGTTTTGCATTATAGTTTTAAATACACAGCCAGTAAATGCAACACATATATGTATATACGAGATTTCAGAGAGTAAATAAACTGATGATGGTTTTATATCTAGATTGCTAATTTTCTCTTTGCTTCTTTTTTTGGTCAGAGCGAGAAAGATGAAAGCCAAATACAGATGGCTGGAGATGACGTGGATCTTCCAGAAGAACTTCAGAAAATGGTCGCCGAAGATCAGGATGAAGAAGAAGACAAGAACTCTATTTTTGGGCATCTACAACATATTCAGGATATGGATTTGGACACTATTAAAGAAAAGGCCCAAACGACATTTACAGAAATGAAGCAGGCCGCTGAAAACAAATGTTTTATCATGTAAAAGAGAACTCATTGGTGCTTCTGAAGCGTGCTGACTGAGCTGCCTACAGACTACCTGTAGAACATGCATAAACTGCATCATTTATCAGCTAAATATCTGTATATAAATGTATCCCATGTAAAAAGTAGAACTGTAAATAATTCTGAATTTGCTCAAATTTACAGTTATCTTTCCACGGTCTTCTTTGACGAAATAACCGTGAAGAAAATATCGAAATCCAAAATGTTATCCGCAAAGGTATTAGTTTAGTATTCGTTGGTATCTTCGGGGTACTTGTATAGCAATACTAATAATGAGATTGTATCTTTTGAGAGCTTCACTGTGAGCAGAGAAAGTGCACAAAAATGTATAGAAGAGAAACAAATATCAAATTTCACTGCCACGTGATATATTACTAATTTTTGTGCAAAGGAAATCATGGGAACTTCCCAAAAGCCAAGAATTGTTTGTAAATAGCAACTTGGGTAAATTGACACAATGTCACAGTTCTTTAGGAAACAATCCTTAACATCACCGTGCAGTGAGTAGTCCTCGTTATATCTGTATTTCAATCAGGCTGTTTTAGATTGTTCAGTTGGAATTAGGGCCAGGGTAAGATCTCACCCAACTCAAACAAGCCACTCAACTTGTGAACCTTGAAAATATATATGTACAGCAGTAACTATGGTCCACTAGTCTCAGAGTTGGCCATATTTCGCCTGAGCCGTAATCACGTTTACATTAATTTTATCAGGAGTACTACATTGTTATTGACAGTAAAAGGCTCTCAAAACGTGTTTTAAAGAGACCGGATGCAGTGCTTACTACGTTATGTTAACCACTGTGGTGACCAGAGCATAACTCCAGCACCATCATCAGAACCCAGATTAAGATCAGGGCTACTGATGAGCCGGGACATGTTTGAGGGACTGCGGACATTCTGCGCTCACTATATAGCATCATGAGTGTTTGGAAGGACTGGCGATTTCTGAAAACCAGAATCTCTGACTTGTTCAACTATCTTATATGGACGCCCACGAGCGATCGGCTGAGTGCTCCATTAGAACAGCACATCCAGATTAAAAGTGGAAAGTTTTAAGTGCACATGTTTTTTAAGTCTTAAATGTCTGCTGTTTCTGCCTGCACTTACCCTCAAGTTTCAATTTGTCTCAAACACTGCATAGTATAATGTAGTAAAAAAGAGATCTTTTAGTTGCTAAAACCTTTCTTTGAAATTCATCCTGAATTTGTACTAAAGTATAGAAGGGGTGCAAAGTTTGTGTAATTTCATTTTGCCTCATTGCACACAGTTTCTTAAAATTATGTGGAATTACGTGCAATGCAAATCTGACATTTAGCAGATTTAGCACCTCATTTTAGCGTAAATGTACCCTCGCAGACCTTTAGGATATGAGGGCGCATTTCTTGCTAATTGAATAGCACAAGTGCTGCAAACAGTAGACACTGACGTTCTTTCTCTTCGTTCATGTTGTTCTCGGGCTCCTTCAATTACCAACATGGCATAGTGACAGAATTTCATGAATTTCGTGCAAGAAGGGACATTTCGGAGATTACACTTGTGCCAGTGTAAAGAAAAGTTCCCGCTGATTTAAATAAATAATCAAAGAATTGTAAGAGCGGCCGAGGTGACTTACACATACAAGAATACATTATTAACCCTCTTATGTTACAAAGTGAAGACATTCAGTAGTGGATTTTCATAACACTGGGGCGTTTGGTGTGGGATTTGAATTTATTGTGTTCCGTTCAGCAGCAGTATATAATCTGTCACTAATTTATAGAAGTTATTGTATGCTACCTTCTCTGGCATTTGAAAAATGCGTTTATTGACACGGATATGGCATCATCTCGCTGGTGCTTTACCCAAAAGCAACTGCAAGCCAGAACCTGAATATATAATTGAAAACGTGCACTGGTGGAGATTATTCTATGTGGGAGGAGTTGGGTGTGGTGAGTGTGAGCCAACATGTGTACTAATTGTGTAGTAGCAGACCCATCACTGAAGTCAAGCACGCATGAGTAACCGAGATGTGTTTTAGGTTATTTTAGATTGCAAGCAGTTCACAATTATCCTGTGCCACACCAAGGTCACTTCAGCCCTTTGGTGTAGTGTCTTAATAGTCAATGTCATGTATTAAGAAGGATGCAGTAAATCTAGACAACAGCCCTTTAAATACGAACATTCTTTAGCATCTTCTGAAAATGAAGATGTTTTAGAGAGCAATTATATTAATTCCAGAGTCCAGGTCTTGCTATGAAAAACACTTTACTCACAAGTTCGCCCTTTTAATTACCTATGATGTATGTCAGATTTACGTGCAGGCTGTGTGAACCTATAGTATACATATTCTTGGCCCTGTCACCAAAATCTTTTATGGATGATAGAAACGCAGTTATCTGACAAATCAACAGCAATTGAAGTTGCTTTAGTACTGGGTAAATGGGATGGTAGTGTTTCGCCCCAGTAACCAAACAGACTTTGAGCCTTTTGCAGCCCTAGAATTGTGTGGACTGGCACTCCTAATTATGATGACCTGCACTCATCTGTGTGGACGTTCACGCCAAAAAGAAAATCATTTTTTATTTCCTAGTGATCTAGAAATCAAGAAGTCTTGGCAATTCGTAACCGATGATGACTTGGCTTTACACTATAATTTATTTGTGGAAGAACGAGACATTTTCTAGGATATTAGCAAACATTATTACCTTATCAACTAGTTAGGGTCCTGCACCATGCAATTATTTCCGTGGCCACTGGCAATCATTGGCCTCATTGTGCCTAAAATGAGGATCTTGGATTCGGAGCCAGTTCTTGGTCAGGAAGGTTTGACCTGCTTACACCAAAAGCTTAAAAATAAGTCTGAACTCCAGCTGCTGGGCCTCCCCCCCAACTAAGTGCTGAGCCCTTTTTTGGCTATTTGGGTTAGTTCACGCTTATGCCCCCATAACATTTTGTCCACCTAACCTATCCATGCTAAACTTGCATCCTTTTTTTCCAAAAATCTGGGGATTGTAAAGGGACCCAGAGTTTGTGGGTTCCCCTGAAGGAAACTAAGAAATTAGACAAAATACAGCTAAAATTTGTTTAGTTTATTTGGGAAAAATTCAGAAAAAGTGGTGCAGAAGAAAGCATCTGTTTTTTTCACTGGAAATAGCACCACAAAGGGTTTGCAGTGCTAAAATCACAATCTTCCCAGATTTCAGGAACAGGCAGGCTTGAATCGGAAAACCACATTTTTCATCACAGTTTTGGCATTTTACTGGGACATACACCATTTTTACTATTTTTTGTGCTTTCGGCCTCCTTCCAGTTAGTGACAGAAATGGGTCTGAAACCAAAGGTGGATACCAGACAGCTAATCATTTCTGAAAAAGAGTCAAAATTCTGAATTCAATTCAACCAGGGGTCATTTGTGTAGATCCTCCAAGAGTTTCCTACAGTTGAAATAAAAAGATATTGAAATTGAGTTAAAAAAACCCAGCCATTTCTGTCTATGTTTTCTTCCGTAACTTTTTCCAACAATGGTAGATTTTCAAAAGCAATAAACTGGTATGTCTTCTAGACCCTTCTGGTTGCTGGGATATATAGGGCTTGTAGGTTCATCAAGAACCCAAGGTACCCAAAGCCAATAAATGAGCTGCACCTTGCAATGGGTTTTCATTGTATACTGGGTATACAGTAATTCATTTGGTAAAATATAAAGACTGAAAAATAGGTATCAAGGAAACCTATGTATTTCCAAAATGGGTACAAGATAAGGAGTTTAGAAACAGTGGTTATTTTCACACCTCTGAATTCGGGGGTCCCCATACTAGCATGTGAATTACAGGACATTTCTCAACATGACTGCTTTCTTACAGACTGTCTTACATTTGGAAGGCAAAAATGTAGAGAAAGACAATTGGCAAAGACACCTGTTCTTCTGTTCTGTGCTCCCCCAAGTCTCCTGATAAAAATGGTGCCCCACTTGTGTGGATAGACCTAGTGCCCACGACAGGAAACTCCCCGAATTGCAACATGGACACATCACACTTTTCTATTGAAAACTGATGTGTTTTTTGCAAAGTAATTAGCTGTGGATTTTGGGCTGCAGCTCAGCTGGCACCCAGGGAAACCTACCAAACCCGTCCTTTTTTGTAATCTAGACACCTAAGGGAATCCAGGATGGGGTGACTTGTGGGGCTCTAACTGGGTTCTGTCACCCAGAATCCAATGCTAATCCCAAAATCTGGCTAAAAAACACTTTTTCCTCACTTTTCGGTGCTGCAAAGTACTGGAATCTGAGGAGAACCACAAACTTCCTTCCACCCAGCATTCCTCCAAGTCTCCCTATAAAAATGGTGCCTCACTTGTGTGGGTAGGCCTAGTGCTCGCTCAGGCAATGCCCCAAAACACAACGTGGGCACATCACATTTTTCCAATGAAAACTGATGTGTTTTTTGCAAACTGTGATGTCAGTGCTCCTGACGTCACAGAGGGGCGGGTGGGGTCATGGCAGGGAAACACATGGAAGCTCTTCTGTGTCTCCCGAGGGATTTTAAATTAAAGAAACATTTTTTTAAACCTCTCCTTGATGTCGGCCAGGGAGGGTGTTTGTGTGTCACCCATTAGTCGACACACGCACCAATGGGGTTAAATCCAAAAAAATAGTCAAGCCTTGTGAAATCCCAATGGGCAAGGCCTTACCCCATCATAATAATTTGGTGCCTGATTAAAACAAAATAATTGAAACTAACGTAGTCTGTAATTGATACCAGTGCAACATGGCTAAGTCTAATAGAATTCAATGCACTATCAAAGGAAATGTTGAAGATCATATGCTGCATAAGTTATAACATTCTGTCCAGACAGTCATGCATTGCTTTGCCACACCTTTGATATGACTGCATTATCAATTGCAAAACTAATCTCTGTATTATATTTAAACTCTTACACGTCAAGATTCCCCTTGAGAATTTCTCACCACTTATACGTCCTTCGCAATCACTCTATTTATTCACATCCATATAGCGCTCCAATTACTGACAACAATTCATTATGTACCACATATGTATTAGGTTTTGAAGACCTTTAATATCAGATGTGATCAAATACAATCAAATTCGCAATTCATACATATTACATGTACTTAAAAACCACGTTTAGAGTTACAATACAATTCAACTAGGCATCAATACTGACTTTTATGCAAGTTATTACAGATCTCTTCCATAAGTTAAAATGCACATAAAAAACTGCAGCGCAAACAAACCATCAAAAGAAGCATAAAAATGATTTTTAAAAAAAATTATATATATATATATATATCTAGGGAGAAATATGCTAGACAGTAAACATAAGTCTTTCTCTGTTACTAATCTGAATGAATCATATCTCAAGTTACAGGATGTTTTCCAGTCATCATCTATTGCATCTTACAGTCCATCAAATTTAGAATGCAAATTACATTGATGCTTTTCATTCAAATGTGTTGATGTTAACCACCTTTTTCAGGACAAGATTTGAAATAACAACCCTTATATCTTATATAACATTAAAAATGTGCATGAGAAATGCATAAAATCAGTATTGCCACACCTCTGGTTATTAACATCAAAATCAAAGGTCTCCACAAATCCAACTCCACTGTGGTACAAAACGGTCACTGTAATTTTCTTTTTAATTGCCATACATTTTTATTTACTTAGTGATTTAAGATCCACTCAATTCAGAGAGACTACCATCCAGATCCCCCTATACCTCATAAGCACCTCCCGCAGGTTACCTTCATACACCATCAATAGGTACACTCAATCTTGTTTGTGTAGGTGCTCTGTCCCCATGGGTGTGGAGCCCCTCTCTTGGCATTTTGGTTATATTTGAGCTCTGCCTTTAAGACTAAGCAAGAACAGTTTGTGATACTGTCACAATATATGGATAATGTAATGCCTAATGAAGATTTTGAGAACATGGTCCTAGATAACCTGCAATTTTCATATTATCAAGATGTGCGTGTAAATTATCCACTGGCCTGAACATGTTATGTCCTATGTAGTGTGAATATTAATAAAACTACAAATAGTGATCCTATAGCATCCAAAGACAGCCAAGTTTCTCATAACATGTTCACTCTAGCATTCTGTATTGAGAAGCTTTATGTTATTCACCACACCTTGCAATTCTTCTGTTCTAGGGATGGTTTCCCTTTCTGGACATTCAATTTCTGGATTCTAGCTAAAATATGAAGTGCTAACGAAATTCCTTTTAATGCTTCATATTAGTCTGGAAGCCTGGTGTCAATAATATTATAGGCTTATCAGAGCTTGATAGTTCCATAGCTGGACTATACATTTACTCTTGAGATACAGTATTGGTTTGCACTTTGACACATCCCTAGCATATGTATATCGGCTGCTTCTATCACTGTTGGACCTGGCCCTTTTTACAGGTCATCCCCAATCTATTTATTCTGACCTGTTTTTGTTGGCTTTAGGACTCTGGACACTTTACCACTGCTAATCAGTGCTAAAGTGCATATGCTCTCTGTTAGACTTTTCATCATTGCCTCTGTTTCCCAGGTTATTTATGTGTGCTGGACTCTGTTTTTGCTGTTTTTGTTACTCTGGGCACTTTACCACTGCTAACCAGTGCTAAAGTGCAAGTGCTCCTATACAAAATGTATATGTAATTGGTTCATCCATGATTGGCATATTTGATTTACTAGTACGTCCCTATTACAGTGCACTAGAGGTGCCCAGGTCCTGTAAATCAAATGCTACTAGTGGGCCTGCAGCACTGGTTGTGCCACCCATATAAGTAGCCCTATAATCATGTCTCAGACCTGCCACTGCAGTGTCTGTGTGTGCAGTTTTAAACTGTAAATTCGACTTGGCAAGTGTACCCACTTGCCAGGCCTAAACCTTCCCTTTTCTTACATGTAAGGTACCCTTAAGGTAGGCCCTAGGTAGCCCCAAGGGCAGGGTGCAGTGAATTGTTAAGGTAGGACATATAATAATGTGTTTTATATGTCCTGACAGTGAAATACTGCTAAATTTGTTTTTCACAGTTGCAAGGCCTGTCCCCTCTCATCGGTTAACATGGGGGCTACCTTTAACTATGATTAAAGTGTAGATCCCCTTTGGGAGCGGATAGACATGTGGAGTTTGGGGTCTCTGAGCTCACAATTTAAAAATGCATCTTTTAGTAAAGTTGATTTTAAGATTGTGTGTTTCAAAATGCCACTTTTAGAAAGTGAGCATTTTCTTGCTTAAACCACTTCTGTGACTCTGCCTGTTTGTAGATTCCCTGTCTGGGTCAGTTTGCCAGTTGGGCTGGTTGCACCTGTCACTACAGAGTGACACAAAGGGAGCTGTGGTGTAGTCTGCATTTCCTGATGAGCCATCTGTACTAGGAGGGAGGAGAGGAGTGGTCACTCGCACCTGAAAGGGCTGTGCCTGTCCTCACACAATGCAGTCTCCAACCCCTGGTGTTTGTCTGGGGCCTGGCCTGGGCAAGGCAGGATTTCACAAACAAGAGAGACTTTCCTTTAAAGTAGGTCTACTTCAAAGGGCAAAATGGGTATAAGAAGGGCACCCAAAACCACAGACTTTAGAACACTTCTGGAAACCAAGAGAAACCTCTGCCTGGAGAAGAGCTGAAGAAGAAGAGCTGCCCTTCCTGTGATTGTGCTTTGTGGGGCTATCCTGCAGTTGCTGCTTCTGCCTGTGCTAGAGGACAAAGACTGGACTTTTTTGTTGCCTTCCTTCTTGTGAAGATCACCAAGGGCTTGATTTAGAGCTTGCCTCCTGTTGTCTGAAGTCTCAGGGACAGCAAAGACTTCTCGCTGCCAGCACCTGGAGTCTCTGGAGAGACTCCTACTCTGCTAAGTGGTGCCCATCCAGTTCCTGGGACCCAGAAAGGAGAAACTGGCAGCCCAAGAGTGAGAAATCCACGCACGGACCACCGTGCGGGGTAAAGATCGACACAACTCCGATCTGCGGCTGGAAAATCACCGCGCAGCCGGCTTTGCAGCTGAAAATCGACACTCTGCCTGCAACGCGACCGTAAGACAGACGCCTGGAGCTGAGAAAACGACATGCAGCATTGCTGACAGAGGCTGGCAAGGTTACAACCCGCCCTGTGTGGTTTTTGGATCATCGCGCGGCTGGATTTCTGACGCAAACACCGCTGGGTGTGTAAAAACGACACAAGGCCTGCCCGGACCCGAGAGTGCTGACCGGATCGACGCATCACTCTCCTGCGGAGAGAAGTAACGACGCACGCCGACCCGACGAAAGGAGAAATGACGCAAGGTCTCACTCATGAGTGAAATTGACACATTGCAAGCCCTTTTTGACGCACACCCGCCCGTGCGGGGTTATTTTTGATGTGCAAAAGGTACATTTTTGCGCTAACCGCGTTGGTGTGTGTTTAAAATTACATTAAGACTCTTTTTGTTTTTTTATTGATACCTTGACTTGTGTGTTGTGGATTTTTGTTGTTTTGGTCTTGTTTTGTTTAGATAAATATTTTCTATTTTTCTAAACCTGTGTTGTGTCATTTTGTAGTGTTTTCAATAAGTTACTGTGTGTTTTGGTACAAATACTTTACACCTAGCACTCTGAAGTTAAGCCTGGTGCTTGTGCCAAGCTACCAAGGGGGGGAGTGGGGGTTAGCTGAGGGTGATTCTCTTTTACCCTGACTAGAGTGAGGGCCCTTGCTTGGGCAAGGGGTAACCTGACTGCCAACCAAAGACCCCATTTCTAACACTCTGTGTGTAAATTGTATTGTTGATTGGTTTATCCATGATTGGCATATTTGATTTACTAGTAAGTCCCTAGTAAAGTGCACTAGAGGTGCCAAGGGCCTGTAAATCAAATAATACTAGTGGGCCTGCAGCTCTGGTTGTGCTGCCCACATAAATAGCCCTGTAAACATGGCTGAGACCTGCCACTGCAGTGTCTGTGTGTGCAGTTTTGAACTGCCAATTTAACTTGGCAAGTGTACCCACTTGCCAGGCCTAAACCTTCCCTTTTCATACATGTAAGGCACCCCTAAGGTAGGCCCTAGGTAGCCCCATGGGCAGGGTGCAGTGTATGTTAAAGGTGGGATATATACTGATGTGTGTTACATATCCTAACAGTGAAATACTTCTAAATTCAGTCTTCACTGTTGCAAGGCCTATCTCCCTCATAGGTTAACATGGGAGCTGCCTTTGAATATTATTGAAGTGCAGATTCCCTTTGAGAGCAGATAGAAATGTGGAGTTTGGGGTCTCTGAAGTTCAGAGACCTCACAATTTAAAAATACATCTATTAGTGAAGTTGTTATTTTAGAAAGTAGGTTTTTTCTTGCTTAAACCATTCTGTGACTCTGCCTGTTTGTAGATTCCCTGTCTGGGTCAGACTGACAGTTGGGCTGCTTGTGAATCACCTCTAGACAGTGACACAAAGGGAGCTAGGGTGTAGCCTGCATATCCCAATGAGCCATCTGAGCTAGAGTGGAGGGAGGAGTGGTCACTTACATCTTAATGGGCTGTGCCTGCCACACACAATGCAGTCATCAACCCACTGGTGTGTGTCTGGGGCCTGGCCTGGGCAATGCAGGATCTTGTGAACAACAGAGACTTTCCTTTGAAGTTTGCCTACTTCAAAGGCAGAAAGGCTGATAAATGATGTGCCACCGGCTTCGTGGCTGAAATCAATGCTCTTTCTGCATCGTGGCTGGGAGATCGATGCATTGCGGCTTGAGAAATGACACACAACGCCCGCTTGCGGATGCTGGTAATGCAAACCTCATGTAGCGCATTTTTCTAACACTGTGTGACCAGATTTTCCACGCATCGTCCCTGGGCGTCAAAGTCAACCCGACTCTGTGCGGATCCAAGGTGCCCCTTCTGGAAATCAATGCATTGCTCTCTTGCGAGGGAGAAAAATTACGCATCACTGACCCGACCGGAGAAGGAAGGGACGCACGGCCTCACATGTGAGTAAGGAATTGACACATCGCTGACTTTTCTAATGAACGCTCGTCTGTTAGGCTTTATTTTTTACACTAACTAGGTACTTTGTGCAAAATCATTGTTTCCATTGTTTTCTATGGAGTAAGACTCTTATTCTTTTGAAAATTCATGTGTTAACTTGTATATGTTGGATTTTTCTCATTTTGGTCTTGTTTGATTTAGATAAATTTTACCTATTTTTCTAAACTGGTGTGGTGTCCATTTTGTAATGTTTTACTGTATTTCTATGTGTGTTGGTACAAATACTGTACACATTGATACTGAAGTTAAGCCTGCCTGCTCGTGCCAAGCTACCAAGGTGGTGAGCGGGGGTTAACTTATTCTCCTTTACCCTGACTAGAGTGAGGGTCCTTGCTTGGACAGGGGGTAACCTGACTGCCAACCAAAGACCCCATTCCTAATAATCACTTAACACCAGGGACTTTTATCAGTGCTAATATTAAAATTCTATATTTAACCTGTGAATAAAATAGATGGTTCTGCATCAAATATTAATTTCATTTAAGGAGTGTTGGTTTACAGACTTTGGGCCCCATTACTAGACTGGCGGTTACAAGACCACCAGACTCACGGTGGCGGTCAGACTCAGGGCTGTGGGGGTCTGGCCAACTGAAGTAAGTAGGATATCCAGGAGAAGAAAAGGATCTCAACAATGGTATATATTCTTGGGTGTTTAATCCAGAAGAGTACATCCAAGATAACAAGAACTCCAACAACTCCTAAGCCCAGGATGCTGCTCTCCAACTGTCAAGAAAGACACTTCTATACATTCCAGACAGAAGAACAGTCAGCAAGCTGGGGGGGTGGAGGAATGGAACATACCAAGTACCACAAAAACAAGGAATACATAAAACACAATGATAATAAATATAAATATAATGTAAAAACAACACTACAATACTACACTATTCCCCCCTCCCTGAAAAAAAAAATACGAATTACAGAATAACGATTCTATTGAGATTCCAAATACGTCCATCATCAAGTTTAACCGACCCCTTGAACACTTTTACAACTTGGTGAATCTTACTAAAATGTGAAACACCAGATTTGTTTTTCTCAGGTAATTTGACTCTAACCCTATCACCCACTTATACAGTTCTTTCCTTCACAGATTTGCGAATATCAAAATTATTTTTCTCTTACTCTGAACATACTTGTTCTTCTCAATAGCTTCTCTCTTGATAGCTGCTTTATCTAAATCAAATGCAGATATTTTTTTATCCATGGGGATTCATTTTAGCATGTGGAACACACTTCCTGAACAATACAAAGGGAGACTGACCTGTACTAGAATGTGGGGTAAAACGGTAATCTTCAACCTTGGATTCAACCAATTCTTCCCCTCTAACTCCAACCAGTTTTGCTAACTGAATAGTCTCCTTTAAAGTTCTGTTAAAGTGTTCCAGCATGCCATTCGTCTCAGGATGATAAAAAGCACATTTCTTATGACCTATTTCTCTAGAGGAAAGGAAATCGCACATAGGTTTTGAGGTAAATTGAACTCAATTGTCTGATAGAATGACCTTAGGATTACCTTCCCTTCTGAAAACCTTAGTAAGAAATTCCACAACTGATCTTGAAGTAACCTCAGAGGTGATCAACAACTCAGGCCAGCGAGACAACATATCCATAAGCACAATAACATACTTGGAACAAGACCCACATGAAATAGGCCCCATTATATCAATGGAAACGTCTTCCCAAACTTCCTTCGGAATGTCTTTAAGCACCAAAGGTTGAGTCCTGATTTTCATAGTTTTATCAGCCAGCCTACATTCAACACACTTCCTAACTTTTCTTTCCAAAGCCAAGTCCATACCAGGCCACCAATATGTGGTTCTCATTCTTTCTTTGGTTTTGCTAATCCCTTGATGACCTGAATGAGAAAGGTTAAGAAGACGCTCACGTAGACAAGACGGAGGTACTAACCTACATCCTCTCAACAACAAACCATTGTGTACCAATAGTTCCGCCCATATCTTTTTAAAAGGTAACACTGCACTATCACTGTTGCGTCCCAACTTTCCAGACATGAGCAAATTAGTGATCTTCAACAATTGCTCATCCTTAGTCATCTCTTCTAACCACTCCTTTTCCGAGATACAACCATCAGTCACCACACAAACTTTCACCTCATCATCTAGCCACCAAGACGCACCATTAGTATCATCTGTCACACTTTCAGAACTTAACCTAGACAAACAATCTGCAGTTTTGTTGTCCCACCCTGGAACATACTTAACAACGAACTAGAAATCCTGCAGGGCTGCCACTTATTTACAAATGTGAGAAGAAACATTATTAAGACTCTTTTTCTCAAAAATCTCTCCTAAAGGTTTATGGTGTGAGTGCACTTCAAAACATACGCCCCAAAGAAATTGTCTGAACTTTTTAATAGCCCAATATATTGCTAACGCTTCTTTCTCTATTGTAGAATATTTGAACTCTGCACCACGCAAGGTACGTGAGGCAATGGCAATGGTAACAGTCTGATCATCTTTCACTTGTTTCAAAATACAACCCAATCCCTTATCAGAAGCATCGGTTGTAAGACAACAAGACAATCCCGGTTGAAAACTACTAAGCGATTGGGCAGATGACAATGCATTTTTCAAATCTTGAAATTCCATCTCACACTCCTCCGTCCATAAAAAATCAGAATTTTTCTTAAGTAGATTCCTTATAAAACTGGATCTTTTGGCAAAATTAGGAATATACCTTGCATAAAATTCAGCCATTCCTAAGAGCACTTGAATGTCACTTTTCTTTTCTGGTGTCGATAAACTTACATGGAATGCACCAAATCATGTTTTGGTTTAACCCCACACCTCAAAATAATATGACCTAAATATACAATTTCTGACTTTAAAATTTTCATTTTCTTTTTTCAAAGTTTTACCTATAGATCTAAATCTATGAAGCACATCTCTTATTTTTTTTCATTCTGCTCCTGGGTATCTGTAAAAATGAGGATATCATCCTGAAAAAAAAAAACTCCATCCATGCCCCCCAAAATCTCATTCATCAACCTCTGAAACACTGCAGCTGCTAAACAAAGACCAAACGGCATCCGGTTGAACTTGTAAACACCAAAAGGTGTGATGAAAGAAGTGAGTAATTTGGAATCTTCTGTCAATTGTACTTGATGGTATGAAGAAGTTAGGTCAAGAGTTGAAAAGAACTTCACATTACCCAACAAACTAATCATTTCTGTAATATTATGGAATGGAAATTTATCCTCAATAACTTCCTTATTAAGGTTGTGAAGATCAACACAAAGTCTTACATCACCGGAACGTTTTGTTGCCACCATGATGGGAGAAATCCATTGTGCAGCCTCCACTTCCTCTATTATACCATCTTCTTTCAGTCTCTGAAGTTCCAACTTCACTTTCTCTCGTAAGCTAATAGGAACATTCCTTAATTAGCAAGCAACAGGTTGAGCATCACTCTTTAACACAATACGATGCTTATATCCTTTGATGCACCCAACACCGGAACTGAAAACATCTGGAAATTAAACCCATAAGTCATACTCAAGATCTGAAATTTTCTGCACTTGCTCTTGAGGTACTGCATTGGGATTTAAAATAATTCCCAAGTCTTTCTGGTGAGGCCAACTCAAAATGGTATCCCCTACAACAGGAACATAAATTTTCCCAAAAATCTTGTTTCCTTTAAATTGTATACACGCATCAAAGTAGCCCTTCAATTCTATGGGTTTTCCACCATAAGAGTATGGAGTTACATCTGGGTCCTGGAGTGAGAAGTTTCCATCAAAATATTTTTTATAATCTCCTTCTGAGACAAGAGACAATTTTGCATGTTTAAAAAAACGTTTTTCCATTTTGGCCATGGAATTGGTGGTTCACCAGGAATAGTTAAAAAGAAAGGTGGTGGAGAAATGTTCTGCATAACTGTGGCACTAATATGTAGAAGTTGTATTCCAAAATGCTCTGCCCAACAAAGTAATGGTGGCACCACAAAAACAAGTGACTGTTAAAAGTTTGAATAGTTCAAGGTACTGTTTAAAAAAATAAATAGTATGTATAATCAAAATGTATTACATTCTTGATAACTACGATGTGTGCCAAGAGAGCAGGAGCAGGAGCAGGTGAGAGCGTTGCGGAATTTTGCTTAGCAACGTTGAACACGATCGCTAAAATGTAAGCAAATGCGTGTAACGGGCGGGAAATAAAATAGCAATGCGAATGCAGGATGAAAGCGATCGTGAGGGCCGGAATCCAGGCAACAAGATAACGCGTTCACTAAATTGAAAGAGAACGCGTGTAGTAGCTGCCAGGCAACACGGCAATGCGAGCACGGAATAAAAGCGATTGCCCGTGCCGGTTCCTAGGCAACTAGATAACGCGGTGGCTGATTTAAAAAAATTAAATCAACAACGCTTTTAAAAAAATGACGAAAATATAAGATTGATTAGTGCCACACAGTACCTCATGAGAAAGAAGAAATTTCAACAATAAGGATAAATGGAGTTCTTCTAGAGTACACAACATAGCACAACGTAGGTAGGAAGCCACTCGTCGCCAGGTGAAGTAAGTAGGATATCCAGGAGAAGAAAAGGATCTCAACAATGGTATATATTCTTGTGTGTTTAATCCAGAAGAGTACATACAAGATGACAAGAACTCCAACAGCTCCTAAACCCAGGCTTCTGCTTTCCAAATGTCAAGAAAGACACTTCTACACATTCCAGACAGAAGAACAGTCAGCAAGCCGGGAGGAGAAATGGAACATACCAAGTACCACAAAAACAAGGAATACATAAAAGACAATGATAATAAATATAAATATAATGTAAAAGCAACACTACAATACTACATTGGCACATTACAACCCTGGTGGTCGGTGTGCCATAAGACTGCAGTCTCCGCCAGGATCTTTGATACCGAAGGGAAGACAGTGGTCATGGTTGTAATGATCTACGGGGGGCACTGAAGTAAGCGCTGCTGTGCTGATTACAGCCATGTTCTCCGACAGCCTTTTCATGGTAGCTCAACCACCATGAAAAGGCTGGCAGAGAACAAGTGCAGGGGGCCACAGAAGGGCCCCTGCGCTGGCCATGCCCATGGCATGGGAAGTGCAGCCCCCCCCTGTCCAGCACCATCGGAATACGCACTGTTTGCTGTAGACAGTAAGCATTCCGAGGGTGCTAGGGAAGCCCCCCGTGCAACCACATTGGACTCGGCTCCCTGTGGAACCAAGTCCAATGCCACCACATGTTTTCCACTGAGCTGACCGAAAGAAACCTTGGTTTCCTCTGGTCAGCCTAGTTGAAAACTCATAATGGGCACAGTGGGGAGACCGCCAGCATCGTGGTGGTCTCCTCATCAGGAGTTTGGAAGTCCACTTTTTCCGACTGCCAAACTCAGTGTCAGCCCCTTTGTGTTATTGGTCTATCTAACATGTTCATGTGTAGCCAGAGTCTTGGCAGTACATCTTGATCTATTACAGGTGTCCTAATAGCACTTCCATATAAATGGATGTTTCATGTTTTGCCATTTGTCTTCAGATCCAACAACCCACCCTTTCTTTAAGAGCAGGCCAAGGAAAAACAAATATTAATCTGAGTATTCAAAACTGAGGGGAGTCATGTGCCTGTGCTCTCAAATCATGAAGACGTTTAATATAACCTGAAACCTGAACCTAAAACAGTCACAAATACTTAAAACTTCAGCTTTCTTTTTAGGTAATATCTGAAAGAACGAAAAAGAGTCCCAGACCAATTGAAAATTAGACTAATAAGGAAGACTATGCCTTCAATAAAAATCTCAACAAAAACTAACCTAAAATACTGAGGTTTCCAATTGTCAGTTTAAACATATGTTAGTTAATATACCAAAGTTTCTTATTCTAGGATATGGAATCATTAGGGCAAAATTGACAAATGCTGTGGGTCTTGTTTGACTGACCATTAGTATCGAGATGAGCATGATTATTATTTAGCGCTAAAACCATCATATTATCTAGTAACGCATACAGTTGCATTCAAATGTTTTATGAAATGTCTTACAATTTTCATTGCTTGCTGATGATTACCTTCTTGATTTATTTTGCTTGTATATTTTTGTAAATATGAACATGGATTCTGCATTTATGTACAAAAATAATTTAAAAAAGAAATATATAATTGCAATTGCATTTGATGTTTGTCAAAGAAATTCTGTGTCTCCAGGCCAATCCAAGAAAGAATTATTACTATAGTAAGCAGCGATATATTGCAATTGACAGACACATTTAGTGCAACAATACATTATTTTTGTGCCAATTTCTGTTTCCCCTGCAGATTTCAGCTGCTTTTAGCAGCCAAAATCTCTATGTGAAAAACAAAAGTGTATAGTTTCTATTACTCAGTAACTCCATTTAATGTGCCCACTGGAATTTATGGGTCATAATGAGGATCTCTGTAAAGCTTCATCTCAGCAAATATTTTGTTTGTTCAACAATATGCAATACTCCCTTTTCAAAGATTTCAAGAAAAGCTATGTCTCTGCCCAGCAAAACTTTCCACGAAGACCTTTGAAAAGGCGTAACAAAAAAATCTGGTACTTTGAGGAAGATGTAGACTGAGAGCGGACTGAGGTCTAATGAACTGATTTAAGACGGAGCATTGTGTTTTTTAAAACAGCCATGCGCCATGCCCTGGTAGCAATGAGCATACCCATTAAACATCTGATAGAAAATGACACACTGTGCTGTATTCTTTTTGTTGCATGAATCTTTTTATTCAGTTTTCAAATTTTAGACATTTACAGTCAATACATATCAACTGCAATAGAGAAGGATCTGGGGCGCAGCCCTGAATACACTCAATGCAACCCGAGCATGTACTACTGCAAGGTTTCATAAATCAGTTAACAACGGGATTGGTAAACAAAGCAAGCAAAACAACTTGTTGGCACCAAGAATGTACATGTGTCTCCAGGGTACACAGTGGTGTAGGAAGGTAGTCAAGCCAAAGCAATCCTTCAGTGAGCAGGTGCCTTTATCTTGTACAACAAAGAAGGAAAGATTCAGCATTGTCATGTTGTATAATAATACAAATAACAACTAAAACAACAACAGCAGCTGGAGTCCACTTCCACAGTTTCCAAGTATCCACCCCCTCCCCTGCATTCCCATCAGCCCTATCCAGCCAGAACCCACGCTGTGCAGCAACAAACCCAGACCAGGTATATTTTATCCAGACCATGCCAGAGACGGAGACCATGTGGTAGGAGCATTGTCAGAGTATGGGGTGCACAACCAGACCACATAATATCCCAGTGTGATTTATGGGTCTGGGATGTCTCCATCAATTCTGTGCTCCAGCGCTCTGAGTTCAGACAACTATGCCTTATTCTTATGAGTCAAGTCTGGAGCAATGTATGTCTGTAGCTGGAGTTCAGTGTAAGTACTGAGCACCATAATATTTCTTTGCCTGCTGTTGATATGTCAAAATAGGATAAATTACTATAGTTCTTCACAGCATATTTGTATGGCACCGTAATGTCATAAAATACAGTTTTCATTTGTTTCAACTACCAGGATCAACATCTCAATTATGATTTGCAGTAATGTTGGCCTTTGTACTTCTCCTTGCTTTTGAGCTTGGTGTGTAATGATACAGCAGTGGTTTCCAGTACTCAATATAAGCCTGTAAATGCTGATGCTTCATACAAACTCTTGTAAAAGCATACAGGACCAACCCCTTATGCGCAGCCAGAACTGGGGTACAATATACTGAAGAAACAACAATGGATCCATGGATCTCTTTTCAACTATGCATAATCCAAACTAAAATCCAATCTCTACATCATCCATTCATAATGCTCTTTTTATTTATGAACAACCATAAGAAGGTTATCATAATCAAGTGAAGTACAGACAGCTCAGTACTCAAAAAGTGCAGTGAGGTGCATTATTTACAGTGATCCATATAGAATAGAGGGATGTACTAAGATTCTCAGTAAGTCAAACAATCCATGATACAATCATTGGTTATTGTGCACAATAAGCAATAGGACACTCCCGATATCACAGTAAATATTTCGACCCTCATAATACTTCACCTACCAAGGCAAAGACTATGCCCCTCATTACAACCCTGGCGGTCGGTAATAAAGCAGAGGTTATACTGCCAACAGGCCGGCGGTAATAAATATGAAATTATGACCACAGCGGAAACCGCTCAGACAGACAGCCACTTTAACACACCGACCACCAGGGCGAAACCAACAGGCACCACGGCAGCAGCCTCTCAAGTGGGTAAGTTGCCCACTGGTTCTGGATGGGGCATTGTGCCCAGTGAGCTTCATCCTGGGAAGGATGGGGTGAGTGGATGGCTTCTTCCACTGGTTCTGGAGGGTGCATTGTGCCCAGTGAGCTTCATCCTGGGAAGGATAGGGTGAGTGGATGGCATCTTCCACTGGTTCTAGAGGGGGCAACATGCCTAGTGATGCAGCTCTTGGGGAGTGCAAGGTCACATTCTCTCACCTGGGTGTCAGAACCACAGGATTTTCTGGGGCCAGGCCACACTACAGCCTATGGACGCAGGACTACACACTGTCCGCTGGCCGTGACAGCTGCTCAGTGGTGGCAGTGGTGGTGCTGGTGGCAATGGAGGTAGGCTCCAGCCCTACCCCTGCAGCCTCAGACGTCTGCCCACTGGGGCTGCTGCTGCTGGCAGAAGTGTTGGTGGCGGTGCTGGCAGTGGTGAGGGCAGGCTCCAACCCTTTCCCTGCAGCCTCGGATGGTTGTCTACTGGGGCTGCTGCTGCAGCTGGCCGTGGTGCTGGTGGCGGTGCTGGCAGTAATGGGGGGAGGCTCCAGCCCTTGCCCTGCAGCCTTGGACAGCTGCCCACTGGGGCTGCTGGCAGTGGTGGTTGTGGCGATGCTGGTGGTGGTGCTAGAAGTGGTAGGGGGAGGCTCCACCCCATCCCCTGCAGCCTCGAACGGTGAACCACCTTGGTTGGTGGTGGGGGCTCCGACTGAGTCCCAGCACAGGCCTCTTGTACTTTTTTCCTGCTGGTGAAGGCCCCTTGCCCTTCCTGCCAGCAGCTGGGGATGGCCCCTTGCTCCTTTTGGCAGCAGCTGGGGACTGCTCCTTGCCCTTCTCTCAGCAGCCGGGGATTGCTCCCTGCCTTTCCTTTTACCAGCTGGGGGTGCCTCCTTGACCTTCCTTTTTGCAGCTGGGGGTGCCTCCTTTCCCTTCCCTGCAGCAGCTGGGGGTGCCTCCTTGCCCTTCCTTGGAGCACTTGGTGCAGACACCCTATCAGTGTGGCTGCCTGGTGCCCGGGATCCTCTCCCACCTGGTGTAGCTATGGACACTACTGTGCCCCTCGACTGAGTGGCTGAGGTGCTCGTCTGGATTTTGACCACCCTGGCCTGACGTGAGGGAAGGGGGAGGGCTAGGGAAGAGGTCAATGTTGGTAAGGAAAAGCTTCTTAGGGACATTGGGGCGGGAAAAGGGAGATGGTTTGGGAGTGGAGGAAGAGGGAGTGGTGGTAGGAGGTGTCAGTCTGCTGTGTATGGGTGCAGGTGCATGGACTGGATGCTGTTGTGAGGTGGATGGCTGTTGGGTGTCTGAGTGCTAGCGTTTGTGTACTTTGGGAGGAGGGGGCACAGACACAGTGAGAGAGGACACAGGGGACTTGTGCTTGGAAGTGGGGGTGGTGGCTGCCAGTGAGGGGCATGTGCTGTCAGGTGTGCTGGTGATAGGGGCAGTGGATGAGGATGTAGTGCATGCAGGTGTGAGTGTAGACGCAACTGGGAGGGAGGTGGAGGACGACGAGGAGGGGGCCACAGTGGACGCAGTGGATGTTGGTATGTCTGATTCTGGATGGTGTTTGTGTGAGTGCCTGTGGGATGAAGTGTGTTTCTTGTGTTTGCAATGTCCACTCTTGTGTGTTGTCGTGCATGCTCGTCTACCTGTGTGCTTGGTATAGGTTGGGGTTGAGGGGAATGGGAATGGGTAGAGGAAGTTGGAGGGGGAGGCTAGTAACAGGAACAATGGCTGCCATCAGAGAGGAAGCCAGAGCCTGGATTGACCTATCTTGGGCCGCCATGCTAGGGTGAATGCCCTCCATGAATGCATTTGTCTGTGGCATTTGGACTGCCACCCTGGATGGCATTCACAATGGTTGACTGCCCAACAGAGATGGATTGCAGGAGGTCAATAGCCTCCTCACTCAGGGCAGCAGGGCAAACTGGGGCAGGGCCTGAAGTGCCTTGGGCGAAAGAGATGCCCACCTTCCTGGGTGAGCGGACACTGGAAACTCTCTGAGGGGCTGCTGGGAGGGTGGTGCTGGTAGAGGGGTGGTGGCTGTACCTGTAACTGGGGTGGGCATAGAGGTGTCCGCCACCACCAGGGAGTTTCCATCAGAGGAGAAATCCATGTCCGAACTGCCACTCCTGTCTCCGCCGTGGTGTTCCCCTCACCCTCCGTCCCACTGGTGCCCTCACCACCAGTGGATTTGGCCTCCTGGGTCCTGAGGGAGGCAGCTCCCTCCATCACTGGTGCCTCTGCTCCTCTGCCAGATGATGCTAATTCACATAAGGACAGGGTGAAAAAACAAAAAAGGGGGGGCAAAGGATACACTTGGTAAATGGCGGCAACAACACCACCGTTGGCATACAGAACACACACACACAGGGAACAGCCCTACGCACTAGGCAATGCACTACCAGTCACAATGCTAGTCACCAGGCCATGGATAGGGTCACCTAACGCCAATTGCAGCATATCTGAGACCCACAGACCCCTGCCCAGAAGTGGATGCCTACTAGCTTGGTTGGAGGTATTTTACATCAGAACCCTGCCCAACATGGGACCTACTCTGAAATGTCAGGCCTGGCCTAGGGGCACCCGCAGGCCCACATCCCCCACAGGAATCCCACCCCACCAGGTGCAAGTTGTATATTGGGGCACTGTACTCATCCCCTTGTGACTGCTGTGATGCCCATAAGTGCCCATCCAGCTCCGGATAGGCCACCATCAGTATGCGGGCCATCAGGGTGTCAGGGTTGGACGGGAACCCCTTCCGCATTGGGAGGCCATCCCCAGCTGGACTTCCGCCGTCTTCCATGCCCAGCGTCTCAGGTCCTCCCACTGTTTGCGACAGTGGGTGCTCCGCCTGCTGTCGACTCCCAGCGCCCACATGTCCTTGGCGATGGCACGCCAAATACCCTTTTTCTGATGGGCACTGGCCTGCAGGGAAATGGACACAGGGAATGGTATTAGTCCGACACTCATGCCCCACCATGCCCCTTCTTATCAGCACAGCCACGGCCCACCTCACATGCTGCACGCTGCCCAGGGCCCATCCACCCCCCCCACATGAGGCCTTCAAACACAGCACTCCATGCGTTCACGCCCCATGCATCGTACTCACGGTGTACTCACCTGTGGTTTAGAGGCCTATACACCATTCGGTACTGGGGTAGGACCCCATCCACCATTCTCTACAACTCGGCCAAGGTGAAGGCAGGGGCCCTTTCCCCAGTGACACAAGCCATGGTCAGTTCCAGACACAGGTCACAGCAGCACATGCAGTGTAGGTCCTCTTCTGTTGAAGGTCAGGTAGCAAGTGAGTGGATAGATAGAAAATTGTGGTGACGTCTGCGGCAGTGCATACCGTCACCGCCGGCGTACATCACCATTGACCATTGTACCCCATAGGGCCCAATGTTAACCAATGAGGAGTTGCACAGTGATTTTTGACCGCCTCCCGCAACGGCCCACAACGTGAGCGGAATTACCTCATTTCCACCTCTCCCTCCAAACAGGACAGGAGGACGCCATTTAAGAGGGAGGTGCAGGCCATGGCTCCTAACTGCGTCACAGTTCACATATGCACCATTTGGACATCTCCAACAAAATACTGTTACAATCACACCATGCAGTGAAGTGTAGTGGTTGGAAATAAGAGATACTGACCAGCTGCTCACCATTTTGCCCCATAGATTGCAACTGCTGCGGATGAATAGGAGGTGGAGACATACCCCCGTGTACAGACCCCTGGTGGACTTGGCAACAATGGAGGACAGGCACATTATCCTCACCTATAGACTGGACAGGGCCACAATTGGAGCCTGACCTAATCTCTGCTATCCGTCACCCCACCGGGATCCCCCCTCTTGTGCAAGTGCTATCTTTGCTCCATTTTCTGGCAACTGGCTTCTTCCAAGGGACAGTGGGCATGGCAGCTGGAATGTCTCAGCCAATGTTCTCAATAGTGCTTACCAGAGTGTTGTCTACCCTGATTAAACACATGCGCAGCTACATCTTTTCCCCCAGGTGGAGGATTTGGCCATAGTGAAAGCTGATTTCTATGCAATGGGACATATCCCCAACATTAGTGGGGCAATTAATGGTACACATATTGCTTTTGCCCCCCCCGGCGAAATGAACAGGTGTTCAGAAATCGAAGGAGCTTTCACTCCATGAATGTGCAGATGGTGTGCCTGGCAGACCAGTATATCTCCCACGTCAATGCAAAATATCCTGGGTCTGTGCATGATGCCTTTATCCTCAGGAATAGCAGCATCCCATATGTGATGGCTAAACTCCAGAGGCACAGGGTGTGGCTAATAGGTGAGCCCTGGTTCCCACCCAGGATATGTTGGTGTATGGGTATGGTGTGGGCCCTGAGGGTTGGTGTGTGGCTAACAGTTGTCCCTCGATATTTGCAGATGACTCTGGTTACCTAAGCCTCTCATGGCTACTGACCCCTGTGAGGAATCCCAGGACAAGGGCAGAGGAAGGTTACAATGAGGCACATGGGTGAACAAGAAGAATTATACAGAGGACCTTTGGCCTCCTGAAGGCCAGGTTTCGTTGCCTTCATCTAACTGGTGGATCCCTGTACTACTCACCCAATAAGGTCTGCCAGATCATCGTGGCATGCTGTATGTTGCACAACCTTGCCTTAAGTCGCCAGGTGCCTTTTCTGCAGGAGGATGAGGCTGGAGATGGCCGTGCGGCAGCAGTGGACCCTGCAGACAGTGAACATGAGGAGGCAGAGGATGAGGATGAGGACAACAGAAGTGAAATAATTCTACAATACTTCCAATGACACACAGGTAAGACAGAGTAACTTCACATTTAAATGACTGTTTTGTGTTTGACATTGTCACTGGTAGGCTGATTTTCCCACTTCTATGGCCACTCGCTGTACCCTTTGGCATCTCTATTTGCAGATATTTGTGCTCCACTATAGCTCCTGGTGTGTTGACTGCAGCCAACTACAGGTCATTCCTATGTAAACATTACTGTACAGTTGATTTTCAATGTTTAAACCTTGTTAAACAAATACATACTTAAATCATTTGACATACTCCATACTTGTATTTTTTCAAAGGGTGTTTATTTAAGTGCTAAGAAATAGAGGGGGGTGTGCAATGGGCTGGGGTGATGATGGAGGAAAGTCCAGGTTAGAGTCCAGTCTATTTGTATCACAGGTGCATTGTCCAAGGGGGCATAGGAAGGGGAGCAATGGCAGTTCAAGGTGGACAGGGTGACAGAGTGGGACACAAGGGTGACAATCAGGAGAGTCTTATTTCCTGGCAGGGTTCTTGGCAATTGTCTCTGGCTTCTCCCTGGATCGCAGGGAACGTTTGCGGGGTGGTTCTCCTTCTGCAGGGGGAGGGGTGCTGGTGGCCTGTTGGTCCTGTAGCAGGGCCTCCTGTCCACTAGCGGCAGCGGAGGTGGAGGGTTTGGCTAGTGGCAGAGGCTCAGTGGGATGCCACTGCCTCCCTCATAGTGTTGGCCATGTCTTCCAGCACACCTGCAATGGAGACCAGGCTGGTGTTGATGTCCTTCAAATCCTCCCTGATCCCCAGGTACTGTCCCTCCTGCAGCCGCATGTTCTCCTGCAACTTGTCCAGTATCTGACCCAGCGTATCCTGGGAATGTTGGTATGCTCCCAGGATCGCGGTGAGTGCCTCCTGGAATGTCGGTTCCCTGGGCCTGTCCCCCCGTCGCACAGCAGTCCTCCCAGCTTCCCTGTTGTCCTGCGTCTCTGTCCCCTGGACCGTGTGGCCACTGCCACTGACCCCAGGTCCCTGATCGTCCTGTGCTTGTGGGGTGGCGAGGGGTCCCTGTAGTGGTGGACAGACTGCTGATTGACGTGTCCTGGGGACAGAGGTATGGGCCAGCTGGATGGGTGCTGTGGTGGTGTTTCCTGAGGGGGAAGGCTCTGTGGTGGTGTGAGAGTGCACCTGGGTAACCGACTGTCCGGAGATCCCTGATGGGCCAGGTTGGTCATCCAGATCCAGGTGAGCAGAGCTGCTGTCATCACTGTGGGCCTCTTGTGGGGGGACTCAATGTTGCTGGCACCTCGTCTCCGGTGACATTGGCTGGGGGACCTGTGGGGATGTAAATGCAGTGTTATTGTTTCTGCGTGTGACATCATGTGCATGGGTGTGTTGTCCTCTATGATTGTTTTTGCCCTGGCAGATTTGCCTTTGTGTGAGTTACTATTTGGTGGGCTAGGTGATTTTCTCCAGTGTGCATGCAATGGTGATAGGTGTCCATGCAGGTCTGTGAGGGGTGTCCATGCATTGGTGTTACATGCGGGGCTTGGTATTGGGATGTGTGGGTTGTGATGGTGGGGTAAGTGGGAGGTGGTTAAGTGATGGGAGTGAGGGAAAGGGTGGGGGTTTGTGATGACATGCAGGTAGAGGGGGTGATAGTGATAGAGATTTGACTTACCAGAGTCCAGTCCTCCTCCTACTCCTGCCAGGCCCTCAGGATGCATGATTGCCAAGACTTGCTCCTCTCATGTTGTTGGTTGTGGGGGAGGAGGTGCGGGTCCACCGCCAGTCCTCTGTACAGCTAGTTCGTGTCTTGCTGCTGTGGAACGCACCTTCCCCCGTAGGTCGTTTCACCTCTTCCTGATGTCGTCCCTTGTTCTTGGGTGCTGTCCCACAGCGTAGACCCTGTCCACGATTCTCCGCCATAGCTCCATCTTCCTAGCAATGGATGTCTGCTGCACCTGTGATCCAAATAGCTTTGGCTCTACCCGGATGATTTCCTCCATCATGATCTTTAGCTCCTCCTCTGAGATCCTGGGGAGTCGTTGTGGTGCCATGGGTGTAGTGTGAGTGGTGTGGGTGAGGGTGTGTGGGGTGATGTGTTGAGATGTGTGATGTAAGGTGTGTGGATGGTGTATAGGTGATGATGTTATGTAGCTCTGGTTGTGTGTGTGCTCTTGCTCTCTCTCTCTCTGTTGGCAGTGGTTTGTAGTGGTAAAGGGTTGTGGGTAATGTGGGTGTGTGTTTTATAGTGGTGTGTGTGTTGTGTGTATGTGTGTCAGGTGTGTGTAGTTTGAATTGTCTAATGTAGTGCGGTTTTGTTTGGTTGTGTGTATTTTGAGCGCAGAGGTATGTACCGACAATGGTTTACCGCCATTGAATGTCCGCCGCGGTGATTTGTGGGTCAAAATGCTATGGGCGTAGTTCTGTTGGCGTAAGGGTGTTGGTTTTTGTCTGCCGCCAGTGTATCACTGACCTTTGGGCTGGCGGACTTGTGTGTGCGGCTGTATAGGGACGGATTGGTATGTGTGTGTCATAATATGCTTGGCGGTTATCTGCCACGGCGGCATTATGTTGGAGGCAGTCGGCATGGGGGTAAGCAGGATTTACCTCCTATGTCATAATGAGGACCTATATCTAGAAAGAGGTTGGTATCTATTCTTTACTTTTAGTAAGTAGAGTACTAATAGAACACAATTCATGATTTGCCACATACCTCCTCTCTGCTGGGGCACAGCTTAGACCAATGGCTGCATCAATCAGTGGAATATATGACGGGGAATGACACAACCATTGTTGTTTCTCCGGCATACAAACTCTTGGCAGTATTTGATTGTAGAGAAAGAAGACACTGTAGTGAACAAGTGTCTCTCTGTTTAAAACCTCAGATGAAAAAGGTCTTTAACTGTTCTGGTGCTTATACATTGCTTCTCTTTACCACTACTTTCAATTAGTTTGTTTCTCCTTATCTTATCTCTTCTTGCCTTTACTGTGTTCATCCTTGCCTTCTTACTTTTGCTGCCCATACTTTGCACATCCTTTACTATTCATGCCCATACTTTGCTCTTTCTTATCGCTACTTGCTCATACTTTGCTCAACCATAACTTGTCTGTATGTTATCCGTCATTACCTTGACGTGCCACATGTTACTTCTCCCTACTTGTACTAAACCTGAAAAAGCCAGCTACAATTTTTACTTATCTTCTAATTAAGAAGTAGCACCCCACATCCAAGTGTTCATAGTCTATAGATTTGGACTTCAGCCTGATGAATGGGATTCCTTATTACTTTGTCATTTTAGATTTATGAACATTTTTCAAAGATATTTGGGTTTTGAGAAGTCCACAAACTCATCTGTGTAACTGAGCCTCCTTAGAGATGCTGCTACTGTTCATTTGTATATTTTATTTCTTTTGCTAAAGAGGTTCCAAATGCTTTTACAGCAGAAGCTTCTCTCACAAAATATGGCAATAGCAGAGGGATAGCATTCTCTCGAACATATATTCCTAAATTTATGTCAGCAGATTAGGCATTTTACGTAGAAGATGAAAGACTATGGGCCTAATTACGAATGTGGCAGTCCTCGGACCACCACACTCATGGTGGCTGTCTGACTGCCACATTACGAGTTTGATGGGCAGCCCCGTCAACCTACCGCTGTCTCTGATGGGCTGACAGCGGTGTAGGATGGAATCAGGCAAGGCTGCACTGAACTCAGTGCTGCCCTGCTGATTACAACCTGGTTCTCTTCCAGCAGTTTCACCACCATGAAAAGGCTGGCGGAGAACAGGTGCAGGGGGCCACAGGGGAGCCCTTGCACTTCCCTTGCCCATGGCATGGGCAATGTTGAGGTCCCCCTGCCCAGCCCCCTTGTAATGCACACTGTCTGCTGTGCAGACAGTGCACATTATGAGGGTGCCCTCTGCGGGCAGCAGCATTGCCGCTGGCTCGATTATGAGCCAGCATCAGGGCTGTTGCCACTTTCCCACTGGGCTGGTTTCTGCTGGTCAGCTCGGTGGAAAAGCCTTAATGGGGCCGACGGGGAGGTAGCCAGCATGGTGGCAACCACCCCGTCAGGAGTTTGGCGAGTGGGTGTTCCTATCGGCCAAACTCATAATCGGGCCCTATATATTCTCAAAAACAGATTGGGTAGGCCCCCCATACTGAGAGAATAAGAGGTCATATTTAAATACATACCATCTGAAATTACAGAACAATTGACATTGGTTCTTGGCTAAATAACTAAAAAGTTACTTTGAGATTCACACAAGGAAATATTTTACCCAAATCTTTTAATTACATTAATACAAAGGGTTACATGTGTTTTTTTTAAGGTATTATTTACTTTGTGATTACATCTGGAACCTAAAATTTGAATGTACTTATTTTGGATTTGAAAAAGGGGACTTGATTTTAAAACAATTATTACATAGATAACTCTGATTGATTGCAGCAGCCACATATGCGTCATTTGTGTTTACAACTTAAAAATTCATTTGAATTTATGTGTAGAAATATATATTTGCATGTGCTACAGAAATACTAGTTTTCAATGTGAACAGTAAATATGTCTGCTTCAAAACATATGCTATTTATGAGCCTACAAAAGTCAATAATGTATGAGCCTCCATCCCCCAGTGTCTTCATCTAATCCCATATTTGCTAAGATTTATAAAAAAATATTGGATTTACACCTCTTTATGGATACTACATGTAAAAAGCTTCTCCATACTGAAGAAAGGTGGCCATAGAAAAAAGAGTTGTTGAACTACAACAGAAAATAAGTGATAATAACGTGATCAGAAAATCGAACCATCAAGACATCCAGGACATCAGAATATAAATGAGAGTGGTCACCACTCTGTAGTTCAAGTTCCGTCAAATTTTCCATAGGAAGAGCATTTTTGGTTTTGTTAATACCTTCGCTGCCATTAGTAGGAATACACTAAACTTTTGAAGGAAAAGTTCATCTATGTCAGTTCCTTCTTGGAAACTTTCACGGCGATCCGCCAAGCAGGACCTGAACAAAAGGGGGTCCTGAAATACCTTTTCCCCATACAATTTCCTTAGCGAATGTAGACAGCGCTAACACCAAAATGGCTGAAGAAAATTACACCAAATTTGACAGAAAGCTAGATCTTTACCAGGAAAGTGCTCTTTTTGTAATTTGGTCAAAATTATTGTTTAGTTTTGAAGAAAATAAGATTAAAAATGTCTGGCCATGTTGAGAGTTGGGATAAAATTAAAAACTTCAAGCCTTCTGATTTAGTTTTTTTTGGTGCAAGTGCTCTGATTGACTAGCTGCAACATGAACAGAAATGTGGCAACAGTCATTACAGGACTCAGGAACCTGATCTCCTGTCCTGAAAATGTTTTTGAAAAACTACTTAAGGGGGAATGTTAGTCAGAACCTGACCCCTTATCAGTTTTGGGGTGGGGCCATCACTAAGGGATGTTCCCTGAGGCCAAACTTAAAAATGTTAAAAAACATTAATCGTTCTGTGGTACCTCAGTAATTCTATAAAAAATGTTTTAAAAAGAATGGGGCACTCTATTTAACATCCACCTGAGCTGGGTTAGGGGCCAGGGGGTTGGCACATTTTGTTATTATATGTGAAAATGGGGAGGGTGTGTGTGTCTCCCTGCCTCAACTATGTAATGTCCCTAGGCACCCCATTCCGTGGGGCATGATGGAGATACGATGTCCCAGGGACCCTATCCTGAGACTCAAAAGATTGAGATGGAGCTCCCACCCGATGAGAGCAGAAAGAAAAGCAGCTACTGATGTGCAGGAGCACATAGAAATATGGCTGCCTCCTATGCCAGCACCCGAGGATGGTTGGTGGCTGGGGAGCCATTGAGGCCCTTGGTCCTCCCTGCTCAGTCCCTGATGGGCAGCTTAGTTGTGGGTGCTACAGTTGGGGGTGGGACACCCACAATAAAAAGTGTGGTCAGCTACCACCATAGCCCAGGATGAGGAGCCAGTGCAGCTGTGGTGGCCCTGAGGTTCGCCTTGTGGGCCCCCAATAATAAAGCAAGCTGTGGGTGCTCCAGGTATAAGCAGTGTACCCAAAAAACAATAAATAATGCCAAACGTAATACTAAATGAATGGTTGGAGCCACACATTTATTATTCCCTTGTCATGGTAGGAGGGCTCCATTATGGCTACCCTTCATAGGCTAAATTAGATATGTTTCCCAGCTTTTTGGAGGCCCAATCTGGGCATGACAACAAGAAATATATATAGCAAAACAATGTTTAATATAACATAGTCCATAAATAATATACACAGATTACAGTGACCTGATGATAAAAAGAATGTACAGAACCCCCATAAAACCAATCTGAAATAGGTGGGATGTAGCAATGCTCTATATGTTGTGGCACATACATTTCAAATTTTATCATCTACATTTGTGCACCAAGCACTTTTTTCGTTACTCCGCTGTAATCTGTATTTAATATTTCATGGACTATATTACATTAAACATTGTTTTGGTATATATCTATTTCTTATGGTATTGGCTTAAATATTGTTACTACCATAGAGATAATTGTTCTCTTCAAAAACTGCCTATTGCCCCAAGTCCTGATTTTTTAAAATATATACATCTTTATTTGCATTAAAAGGTAAGGAAGAGGAACAAATAGCCAACATTAGTACAATATACAATTGACTAGATATAAGAGTAGAGAACATGTGCTTACATCACTGATCGCAATACCAGAATTATAAGCAAAGAAAATGAATAGTAAGACAGTTGAATGGTTGAAGTTACTGGACAGAAAATCACAGGGTGCGAATATTTATAAGCGACTCTGCACAGTGACTGCTGCTATATCTCAGTGGGGTGCATCAGATATATTTGTGGGTAAATAATGCATTACTAAATCTTTAAACTGTTCTGGCTGGTGACTTCAGAGGCAACCTCAGAAGGGAAGAACTCTCTGTAGGGGCCGGAGATGAATCAGATCTATGATATGGTGGGGGGTTGGCTTCACGGCAGGGACAGGCATGAAGGGAAACAAAATGCAAGGGGGTATCCAGTGAGGCTGCGTGCGTTGGACGCTTCTAACTATTCACAATAGCATTGGGAGATCTCTGGGGTAGGCATCAAGCAGTATGTGGTGAGTAGTCAGGAGCCTCCTGTGCTGGTGTGTGGGGGGCAAGGTCTCTCCATCCAGAGAGGGCGGATGCAATTTAAGTGATAGTTTCATAAGATATAAGTCCCATAGCATGGTTATTCCACCTCCCCGTGCAAGCTGCTGTCGTGGAGGAGGGCATCCATTTTTGCTGTGGCCCAACAAAATATTCCCCCTAGCCAGCAATCAAGCAGGGGCGGGGAAGGGGCTTTCCATGACATGGCAATTAAATGTTTAAACAGCTTCTGTTTCGTTTGTTTCATAACCCATAACATACAGAACAGTGGCTCCTGTGACAATGGGGTATCAGTGACATCTGAGACCTGGTCCAGCACTTGGGTACAAATAAGTTGCAATGGTGGGTATTCCCATGTCATGTGAAGGAAAGTGGCATCATCATGACCGCATCTCAGGCAGGTTACTGGTGTGTTTGGAAATATTTTATGAAAGCTGTGTGGGGTTAGGTAGGTTTGCTGTAGATAATTAAATTGCGTGAACTTCAAGCGGGCATTACGGGAAACCCGCTTCACCTGTGCCAGGGCCATGGTCCACTGTCCGTTAGTCCAAACCATGCTGAGGCAATTGTCCCACTTAGCCCCTTAGTACGAGGCTGACGGTCATCAGACCCCCAGCCTTGCTGTGGCGGTCTTACCGCCGCAGACCCAGCGGTAAAGACCGCCACATTACAAGTTGTGGGGAAGGCAAACTGCTACAATGCCGCACCAACACCCGCTGGCCGGATTACAAGGCTGCAGACGAAAACTCTGGTGGTAACGCACCTGGCGACTGGAATCCCCATTGCGGTCGCCGGCACACGCACTCCCACTTGTCCACACACATTCAGACACCCCCCACCTTTCCACACACTTATAAACACACCCACCCCTTTACAAACACACACATTCACATACACACCCCCACTCACTCGCAGACTTGCACACATGCAGCCCCACTTTCATGCATCCCAATACACATACCTACTTGCTTGCACCCCAACACCCCCTCCCCTCCGCATGCATACAGACACACACCCCAAATCACATGCATACATCCAGGCTACCCCACTCACTCGCTCACAAACCTGTACTCAGACACCCCCATTTTCACACATACACACACACACACCACACAAATGCACCCAACACTCCCTCCCCCTCTTTGGATGATCAACTTACCTTTTCCAGCGAGCTGGTCATCCGGGAAGGGATGGGTCCTGGCGGTCTGGTGGTTTTGCACTGCCAGCACCACCTGGTCAGCAAGACTCCGCCAAGCTGTATTACATGAATGGCAAGGGGTGAGCAATTCTCTCCCATCAGAGTCACATATAACACCAAGATGCCTCTTCAGCTCCGGCCATGAGTCAGCAGACAGTGAAGCCCCTTATGTATTGGTGGTTCTGTAGACCCCAATTTCCAGATCTCACCCAGGAATAGCACTGCTTCCAGATGGTGGGTGCTTGTGAGGTCCTGGGAGGACAATAATGCCCAGTCAGCAACTAAATCCCCCACCAGTGCAAGCCCTGTTTCCCTCCACAGGGTCCAAGTGTAGGTATGTAGGAGATGTTTCAATGTGGGTATGCTCCACAATGGGAGCTGAGGCATGTAGGGGGGCAGCATGTTTTTGGGTTGGATAAACCGGTTCAAGACTAATTTTGCAGTGCGCACAAGCTTACCCACCGGGGCCAGACGGTACGTCAGGGAAAAGGAGCCATTCCAATATGTCACGGTCCCAGAGGTCTTCTTTAACCACAGAGCCTAGAATCGTGGCATCACCAGCTATCCAACGCATTGGCCACTGCAGCTGACCTTTGGCAAAATAACGTTCCATGTCTGGGACCCCCAGTTCTCCCTCATGTATTGGACGCTGGAGCATGCCATGGAAACCCTATGTTGGCCCTTCTCCTACACCACTTCTGTCACCAACCCTCTCAAGGTCTTAAAAAAGAATAAAGTAGGCATCAATGGTAGTGCTGCGAGAAGGTACAAAAATCGTGGGAGAATAAACATTTTGGGGGTCATTCTGACCCTGGCGGTCCATGACCGCCATGGCGGAGGGCGGCGGAAGCACCGCCAACAGGCTGGCGGTGCTTCCTGGGCGATTCTGACCGCGGCGGTAAAGCCGCGGTCAGAAAAGGGGAGCCGGCGGTTTCCCGCCGGTTTCCCGCTGGTCCAGAGAATCCGCCATGACGGCGCTGCTTGCAGCACCGCCATGGGGATTCCGACCGCCTTCCCGCCAGCCTGTTTCTGGCGGTACCAGGATGGTGGGAACGGGTGCCGTGGGGCCCCCTAACAGGGCCCCACAAAGATTTTCACTGTCTGCTGTTCAGACAGTGAAAATCGCGACGGGTGCCACTGCACCCGTCGCACCCCGGCAACTCCGCCGGCTCCATTCCGAGCCGGCTTCATTGTTGAAGGGGCTTTCCCGCTGGGCCGGCCGGCGGTCTTCTGACGGTCGCCCGCCGGCCCAGCGGGAAAGCCGGAATGGCCGCCGCGGTCTTTCGGCGGGAACCGCTTGGCGGGCGGCGACCACCGACCGCCGCGGTCAGAATGACCGCCTTTGTCTATTGATGCCCATCCCATGGGAGAAAGAGGGAGTCATACCCAGAACGACAGAGAACTTCGGACCGAGCCTAAGGCTTTACTGTGATTACCATTGAGGCAATCGGCATCTGAGTGGAACACATTGACCCCAAGATAGCGGAAGGTCTCAAAGGACCAAGGGAGGCGACTCTCTCCAGAGTCCGCGCAGTAGGTCAACTCAAGTGTCAGGAGGGGGATAATACAAGACTTGCCCCAGTTAATTTTCAAGCCAATTAGTTCCTTAAAGCTGTCAAGGGGAGCGTAGAGTGCAGGAAGTATATTAGCATGGTTTTGGAGATAAACCAATACATTGTCTGCATACAAGGATGTTAAATGACATTCCGAGCCAACTCGGATACCCCACTCTGGTCCTTTGTGTCGCAGCTGGATTGCAAGTTGCTCCATGGCCAAAGCGAAAAGCACTGGCAAGGGAAAGCATCCTTGGCGCGTATCTCTCCCAATAGGGAAAGAGACAGAGATTTGTGCACAAGTTCTGACTCGAGTTCGAGGGTCTGTGTATAATAACTTTAACCAAACTAGGAAACTTGGGCCCATCCCAATGTGCCTCAGTACATGCAGGAGATATTGCCAATTGAGTGTGTCAAATGCTTTCTCAGAGCCAACTCGGATACCCCACTCTGGTCCTTTGTGTCGCAGCTGGATTGCAAGTTGCTCCATGGCCAAAGCGAAAAGCACTGGCAAGGGAAAGCATCCTTGGCGCGTATCTCTCCCAATAGGGAAAGAGACAGAGATTTGTGCACAAGTTCTGACTCGAGTTCGAGGGTCTGTGTATAATAACTTTAACCAAACTAGGAAACTTGGGCCCATCCCAATGTGCCTCAGTACATGCAGGAGATATTGCCAATTGAGTGTGTCAAATGCTTTCTCAGAGCCAAGGAAGATCACCACTGGATGACCAGTCTCCCTGGACACTGCATCAATAATATGACATAGGCAGCGTACTTCATAGTGTAGCTCTTTGAGGTACAAAGCCGCATTGGTGTGGATGTACAAGTGCGCCTAGTATCGGGAGCAGTCTATTTGTGAGAATCTTGCTCAGCAGGTTATAATAATCAATGTTTAACATTGATAGTGGTCGGTATGAGCTCACTTCAAGAGGGTCGCTACCCAGTTTGGGCAACACCACTATTAAGGCATTGCGTAAGGATATGGCTAGTACACCCCATTGGTGTGGCTCTGTATACATTTATAGTAGACGAGGAGCCAGGCTAGCCCGGCGCGTGGCATAATACTCAACAGGAAACTCATCCATGCCCGGAGTTTTGGGCGGGCCATTAAACAGATCGCCTTATGAATCTCTTCTATTTGGATAGGTTGCTCCAGGTCCACTACCTGGAGCGGAGTTAGTTTGGGGAGAGTTAAATTCTGAAGGAATGCTTGAAGTCGTGCCGGGTTTAGTTCCGGGGCGAGGAATACAATGCTTCATAGTAACGGGTAAAGGCCTTTTTCATTGCAGTTTGAGTGTTTGTGATTTTGGTCGTGTTGTCTCATACTGCTCCAATAATGGTTCTGAGTGTTTCCGATTTCATTAGCCATGCAATGTGCGTCCCAGTTTATAACCTTCCCTGTGTTGCCATGCGAGGTTGGACTTATAGTGCACATCCCAAAGGCGCTTCAAGGATTCTCAATATTGACGTCATATGTCAGACAGGAGGGGTGGTGCCTAAGGGGACGAAGTTGCCTATTTTTCAAGCACACAGAAGTGGTCCTCCAGTGTTGAGACTGTGTGAGTGAGAGAGGATATAACACCTCAAGACGTGGCTATACAGTGGCCTCTCATGACCACTTTCATGGCATCCCACTCGAACCCTCGATGCCCCATAGTGCCTGCATTTTACACAAAGTACGTAGTAATATGAATGCCTATTGTTTCTTTGTCTGCTGTGTCCTGTAGGGCTGCTGCTCGAAGTCTCCATGTCAGTATCGGTGTTTTCTCACTAGCCCAGTGAAATGTGATCTGACAAGGTCCTGCCTAAGTATTCAGAACTCTGAATCTGGGGACAGCAGTCTGTGGTGCAGAAGAAATAATCAAGCTGTGTGTGGACCTGGTATCCCGGTGCATAATAGGAGTATTCCCTTTCCTCAGGATGGCCAAGGTGTCAGATATCGTGGAGTCCTAGCGCTTCAGCCCAATTCTGGAACTGTTTGGTAGTATGTATGCCTAGTGTGTTCGGGAGAGGAGGCACAGATCGGCCAAGGTCTGTGTCATGTATACAGTTGAAGTCCCCTCCCCAGAGTGCTGGGGCTTGCGGGTTAAGGAGCAGAGTGGGGGAGAGTGAGTTCAAGAACATGGCTTGTGGCACGTTGGGGACATATAATGATATTATTGTAAAGAGAGGTCCATCTAACCTGCTCTCCAGTAGGACATAATGACCCTCTTTGTCTATCTGGACTTTGTGAAGGGAACCCCCGGGGCAACCCAAATCAGGACTCCCCTGGCATAGGCTGACAATCCCGTTCCATAAATCTGCCCATGACATCGCTTGATGTGAGGTGGGTTTCCGGTAGACAAGCAAAATGCACATGACGTCTCCTGAGATAAGTGTATACTTTGTGCCTCTTGACAGAGATTGGCATACCCCTAATGTTCCAGGTTAAAGCAATAAATACAGTGGCCATAATGGAAATATGTAATCTGCTTGGGACTGCCGTTTCCCACCTTTCCATCTGCCCAAACCGCCCCCCTACCCACGCCCGGCTCCACCATCACTTTTTTAAGTCATGTCTGCCAGCCAGGTGAACTAGAACAACAAAGTAAACATACAACAACTCTCCGAACCCTAGCATGATTACCATTCAGCATCATGCCACTACCCCCACAACTGTTCAACTGATGCACAAAGGCACTTAACAATTATTAGTGTCCATGCAGTGGAGATAGAGCAGGAGGCGATCAAGATTTTGGGAAGTTCAATGAAGCAGACCCACCAAGGAGAAATAGAAAGTACCATCCGGAGCATAACTGGTAAAATTGTAGATCCTCGGTACGGGCGAGTTGAGATGAATGTGTCAAACCTGTCCTGGGGGGGGGCAATGATGACAAGCGCATCCAGAACAAAAGCCAATAGGATCATAACTCATCAGCCAGGCGTGGAGTAAGGGTTGGGCCAGTGGTATGTGAAACCCTGGAGGATTCGGAGATGCCAGTGTCCATACCAGAGTCTAAAAGGCAGGACCTTAGTATCTGAGAGGAGGATTGCAGAGTCAAATGCGATGTCTCGGCCACTGCCTTAGCCTGTTCAGCAGTGGAGAAGTGTGGCTCAATGGTTAGAGCGGCAGACCCTGATGCAGAAATCTGGCCCGGGACCAGGGTTCAATTCCCGCCTCGGCGGGTCTTGGGCTCAATTTCCTCGGACCTGATAATTCTCACATCGGTGCCTAATCTAATTCATGGGTCTAACTCTGGGCAATAGCTTGCTCAATCTCAACAACGGCCCCAACAGCGCTGGGATGCCTGGCTTCACCTTGGAGGTTGCCCAGGAGTGGGCACCTCACAGGGAAAAGCCAGGAAGGATTCCACAGCGGTATGCGTACAGCTCCTTGAGACCCTAACGGGTGAGTAGTGTGCTATACAAGTACGAAGTTTACAGCAGCAACCTGAGCCTGCAAAGGTCTGGCTTTGGGGGTCTTGCTCCTGTGTCGACGTGAGCAGGATGTTAACCAGGTGTTCTCCGGGTGATGGTATGGCAGAGACTGTACTGCGCCCTTTGCATGTAGCCAAGTCCACACATCTTCTGGATCAGTAAAGACATGGATCATTTCGCCATCAGTGACACAAAGCTTAGCCAGAAATAAGAGTGCATATTTATAGCTTAGGTCTCTGAGGCATTTCTTAACCATGCGGTAGGAACTTCGTACCTTCTGTACTTCCGCCATGAAGTCCGGGTAGGCAGTAATCACAGCGTCCTCATATTGCCATGGACCTTTCGTGTGAAATAACTGAAGTACCACATCACGGTCCATAAAATTGATCAGCCGAGAGATGATGGCTCACAGTGTAGCGCCCGGAATGGGTGGCCTCCCCAGAATCCTGTGAGCATGTTCCACAGAAAATAATTTAGTGGGTTTGCCCGCCAACACAGTATTTATCAGCCAGTTTTTGATTAAAAAAACTGCACAATGGGGCCCTCCACTCGCTCAGGGAAGCCAAGGAGTCTGATGTTGTTACACCTGGACCTCCCTTATGCATCCTTCGTTCTCTTGTGCAGGGAGTCCACATCTGTTGGAAGCCGTATCATCTGCGATTTGAGTCCCTGCACCGTTGGACGGAGGGAGGTGAGGAAGGATTCTATTGCATCCACCCACTCCATGAGGTTACAATGATAATGGAGCAATAAATTGACTTCAATTGAAATGGCGTCCACGCTGGATTCCGGGACTGATTTGGTATCTGAAATCGCCTGCAGGATCTTGTCAAACTGAGCAGTGTGCATTAGAAGGATAGATTGGAGCAGGGTCAATGCTTCGGGCGTTCAATCTGGTTGATCATCATGTGTGAAGTCCTGCGGTGAGGGCTTATTAGATTTGGGGTTTCCTATAATGGCGGGTGGCAAGAGATCTATGTCACTGGCTCTGACCCTGTGAACGCCTGTGGCTAAGCTGACTGCATTTGGGAGTGCAGAAGAGACAAGCAGGTACACTCTGTAATATTCGTATTGGAGTCAATAGCAAACGGAAAGAGTTTGCGGTGTCCCAGATGTTGGGCTGCACTATCTAGTAGAGGAGAGAGAGTGGTCTGATACTGCAATCAAAGTCCCAGAGGTCTCATGGGGTATGGCCCCCTACCTCGAAAGCAAAGCATCTGCCTGGGTGCTCAGGCACGGGCTGTCAACCGACTTCATAAGAATTGTTGTTGAGAAGGCAGGAAGTTCTCACTCGAGTTGGGTGGGGTCAAAGATGCAGGGGGCCCAATGAGTCCTTTAATGGCACATTATAATGCTAACCATGTACAGCAGGAGGGTAAGGTGTCACTGCAAACCAGGTAAACAGCCGTTAGGTGATGGGGATTCTGGAACAATGGGCAGAGTACCAGAATCATACTTTAGGTTGTTACTACCAATGCCCCAACAGTGAGTAAGTATCAGGGGCAGGCAAGTCCCCCAGGTACAACCACCCATCCTGTAAGTCTCTCTGCCAAGAGCCAAGGATGCCACAACAGCCACCAGTATGGGGGTTTATGCAAATGTTCCTCTGTGTGTCTCAACCTTTCCTTATGCAGACCTTGGGCTCCCAATGACTCCTCCCGGTGTGTTACATGTGGGCTCAGGGCCCCAGTAGTTTTTGTAGAAACTCCGGTCTCCTACCTGGTGTTCACCATACTCTGCCCAAAAAATCCACCTTCTGCTTTGTTGCCACCATAGGTAAGAGTGCAGGCTAGAGGGGTTCTGTGGTGCCACCTCTCCCCAGCAGCTTGGGCCCTGCTCAAAGGTGCGGTCTCAGGGAGCAATCCGCTGCCCAGTCTCCAATGCAGGCACCCCTCACCATCTCTGCCGCTGCTGATCCAGGCAGGGAGCCCACTCCATTAGGGGCAAGGCCGATGGCGACCTCCACCGTAGCTACAGGCAGTTCCCGCATCCATTGCAGATCTGGCCTCCAACTCTCTTGGAACCAGGGTGGCCCCAGCCTCACCAGGAGCAGTCCCGTGCCACAGGATTACAGGCCGCAAAAACCATTGGTTGGCGGGCGCGTCACTGTAGCTCAGACTCCCCCCTACTGGATCTGATGCAGGCCGAGGTGCAGTCACCAGAGCCACTGATGAGCACAACTTGCTGGTCAAGTCGCCCAGCGCTCGCAGGGCCTTTCATCAGCTGCTAAATGCCTCAGGAATAGCACCTGCACCTCTGACTGTGCACTCTGTGGGCAGCGGGTGTGTCGCAGAATTCACATAACGCCCCAAGGCTCTGTGGCATATAGGCCCTCATTATGACATTGGCTGTAAGTCCTACTTACCGCCATGCCGACCGCCACCAACATACCGGCACCACGGCGGATTACCGCTATCCAGATTATGACACACACATACCAATCCGTCACTATACAGACACACGCACAAGTCCCCCAGCCTCAAGGTCAGTGATAAATTGGCAGTACCAAAACCCACACCGTTATGCCAACAGAACTACGCCCACAGCATTATGACCCACTAATCAGAGCGGAGGACATTCAAACGCGGTAAACCATTGGCGGTACATACCGCGGCACTCAAAATACAAACAACCGTACAAAACAATACCACATTGGACAATTCAAAATACACACACCTGGCACACATACACACACCACACCCACAACACTATGAAACACACACACATAATACCCAGAACCCCTTACAATGAAAAAATATTGCCAACTGAGAGAGACAGACCAAGAGCACCCACAGAACCAGAGCCACATAACACCATCACCCATCCACCATCCACGCACCTTACAACACACACCCCAACACATCACTCGACACACCCTCACACACACCACACACACTACACCCACGGCATCACAAAGACACCCCATGTTCTCAGAGGAGGAGCTAAGGGCCATGGTGGAGGAAATCATCCAGGTAGAGCCACAGCTATTCGGATCACAGGTGCAGCAGACATCCATTGCAAGGAAGATGGAGCTATTGCAGAGGATTCTGGACAGGGTCAACGCCGTGGGACAGCACCCAAGAACAAGGCATGACATCAGGAAAAGTGGAACGACCTACGGGGGAAGGTTCGTTCCGTGGCAGCAAGACACCAGATGGCAGTATAGAGGACTGGCGGTGGACCCCCACCTCCTCCCGCAGAATTAACAACATGGGTTGGAGCAAGTCATGGCAATCATGCATCCTGAGGGCCTGGCAGGAGTCAACTCTCTATTACTATCACCCACCTACCTGCATGCAATCACATACCCCCACCCCTGTCCTCACCCCACCACCTCACATACACCCCACCATCAGAACCCACTCATCCCAATGCCAAGCCCTGAACGTAACACCAATGCACGGACCCCCATCACTGACCTGCATGGACATACATCACTAAACCATGCACACTAGAGACAGTCACCTAGCCCACCAAATCACTACTCACACAAGGCTAAGCTGCTAGGGCAATAACAGCCATAGGGGGCAACTCACCCATGCACAAGATGGCGCACACACAGAAACAATAACACTTCATTTACATCCCCACAGGTACCCCACACAACATCATTGGAGAGGAGGTGCCAGCAACATCCAGTCCCCCCCTCAGAAGAGGCCCACAGTGATGACAGCAGCTCTGGACGCCTGGATAATCAACCTGGCCCATCAGGGACCTCCGGACAGTCGGTAACCCAGGCACAGTCCCATACCACCACAGAGCCTCCCCCCTCAGGAAACACCAGCACAGCACCCACCCAGCGGGCCCATACCACTGTCCCTAGGACACGTCAATCAGCAGTGTGTCCACCGCGACAGTGACCCCAGGCCACCCCACAAAGACGGGACGATCAGGGACCTGGGGTCAGTGGCAGTGGGCACACGGTTCAGGGGACAGAGGCACAGGACAACAAGGAAGCTTGGAGGACTGCTGTGCGATGGGAGAGGACAGGCCCAGGGAACCGACTCTCTAGGAGGCACTCTCCAACATCCTGGGAGCATACCACCATTCCCAGGAGACGATGGGCCAGATACTGGACAAGTAGCAGGAGACCCAGCGGCTGCAGGAGGGACAGTACGTGGGGATCAGGGAGGACTTGAAGGAAATCCACAGCACCCTGGTCACCATTGCAGGAGTGCTGGCAGACATAGCCAACACCATGAGTGAGGCAGTGCCACACCAACGGGCCCCTGACACTAGTCAAAACAATGAACAGCCTTCCACCTTCGCTGCCACTAGTAGACAGGAAGCCCCACCACAGAACCAACAGACCACCAGCACCCCTCCCCCTGCAGAAGGAGAACCACCCCACAAATGGTCACTGCGATTCAGGCAGAAGCCAGAGAACATTGCAAAGGCCCACGCCAGGAAACAAGACTCATGTCACCCTTGTGTCCCACTCAGTCACCCTGTCTACATTGATCTGCCATTGCTCCACTTCCTATGTCCCCCTCCCCCTTGGACAATGCACCTGTGATACCAATAGACTGGACTCCACCCTCAACTTTCCTCCATCAGCAACACAGCCCATTGCAATACCCCCTCCATTTATTAGCACCTACTTAAACACCCTTGGAACAAATACAAGTATCGAGTCTGCCAACTGATTGAAAAATGTATTTGTTTACCAAGCTGTGAACATTGCAATTCAACTGTACAGTAATATATACATAGGTATGACCTGTAGTTGGCAGCAGTCAACACACCAGGAGCCAGAGTGGGGTACAGATACCTGAAAATAGAGATGCCAAAGGGTACAGTAAGTGGCCATAGTAGTGGAAAAATCAGCCTGCCATGTACAATGTCCAACACAAAACTGTCAATTGAAGGTGAAGTTACAGTGTCTTACCTGTGTGTCACTGGAAGTACTGTCGTATGATTGATGTTCTGTTGTCCTCATCCTCATCCTCTGCCTCCTCTTTGTCACTGTCCACAGGGTCCACTGCTGCCACACGCCTATCTTCAGCCTTATTCTCCTGCAGAAAAGGCACATGGCATCTCAAGGCAAGGTTATGCAACATGCAGCATGCCACGATAATCTGGCAGACCTTCTTGGGTGAGTAGCACTGGGAACCACCTGTGAGATGGAGGCAACAAAACCTGACCTTCAGGAGGCCAAATGCCCTCTCGATTATTCTTCTTGTTCACCCATGTGCCTCATTATAACGTTCCTCTGCCCTTGTCCTGGGATTCCTCACTGGGGTCAGTAGGCATGAGAAGTTGGGGTAACCAGAGTCACCTGCAAATATCGAGGGACACCTGTTAGACACACACTAACCCTTATGGCCAACACCATACCCATACACCAACATCTACTGGGTGGGAACCAGGGCTCACCTATTAACCACACCCGGTGCCTCTGGAGTTGAGCGATCCCATTTGGGATGCTGCTGTTCCGCAGGATAAAGGCATCATGCACAGACCCAGGATACTTTGCATTGACATGGGAGATGTACTGGTCCGCCAGGCACACCATCTGCAAAATAATGGAATGAAAGCTCTTTCGATTTCTGAACACCCGTTCATTTCTCCGGGGGACGGGACAACTGCAATATGTGTACCATCAATAGCCCCAATTATGTTGGGGATATGTTCCATTGCATAGAAGTCAGCTTTCACTGTGGCCAAATCCTCCACCTGGGGGAAAACGATGTAGCTGCCCGTGTGTTTAATCAGGGCAGAAAACACTCTGGTCAGCACTATTGAGAACATTGGCTGAGACATTCCAGCTGCCAAGCCCACTGTCACTTGGAAGGAGCCAGTTCCCATGAAATGGAGCACAGATGGGACTTGCACAAGAGGGGGGATTCCAGTGGGGTGACGGATAGCAGATATGAGGTCTGGCTCCAATTGGGTACACAGCTCTGTGATTGTGGCCCTGTCCAGCCTACAGGTGAGGATAATGTGCCTGTCCTCCATTGTTGCCAAGTCCACCAGGGGTCTGTACATGAGGAATGTCTCCATCTGCTATTCATTTGCAGCGGTTGTACTCTAGGGGGCAAAAGAGTGAGCAGCTGGTCAGTATTTCCGAACTGTACACTGTATTGCATATTGTGACAGTAACAGTATATTTTTGGATAGGCCCAAATGGTTCCTATTTGTACTGTGACGTAGTTAGGTGTCATGGCCTGCCCATCCCCGAAATGGTGTCCACCTGTCCTGTGTGAATGGACATGTGGAAATGAGGTAATGCCGCTGACGTTGTGCGCAGTTGCGGGAGACGGTCGAGTACGCCATGCAACTCCTCATTGATTGTCATTGGGCCCTATGGGTTGCAGTGGCCAATGGTGAAATATGCTGGTGGTGACGGTACGCACCGCCGCGGATGTGACCGCCATTTTCTATCAGTTCTCTCACTTGCTACCTGACATTCAACAGGAGAGGACCTACACTGCAAGTGCTGCTGTGACCTGTGTCTGGAACCGACCATGGCTCGAGTCACTGGGGAAAGGGCCTTTGCCTTCACCGCTGCGGAGTTGGAGAGACTGGTGGATGGGGTCCTACCCCAGTACTGAATGCTGTATGGGCCTCCAGAGCAACAGGTGAGTACACTGTGAGCACGATATATGGGGCATGGATGAATGTAGTGCTGTGAGTGAGGGTATTGTGTAAGGGGGGTTTGGTGGAACGGTTCTGGGCAGCGTTCTGCATGTATGGTGGGCAATGTCTGTGCATAAGGAGTTGGGAGGGCTATGGTGAGAGATGAGTGTAAGAGCCCGGAGGGAATGGCTGATACCTTTTTCTATGTGTATTTTTCTTCAGGTCAGTGCCCATCAGAAAAAGGGTATTTGGTGTGCCATCGCCAAGGACGTGCAGACCCTGGGGGTCTACGGCAGTTGGAGCACCCACTGTCGCAAACGGTGGGAGGACCTAAGACGCTGGCCATGGAAGACGGTGGAGGCCTAGCTGGGGATGGGCTCCCAACGAGGAAGGGGTGCCCGTTGAAACCTGACCCCCTGATGTTCCGCATACTGGCGCTGGCCTATCCGGACCTGGATGCGCTTGAGGGCATCACAGCAGCCACAAGGGGGTGAGTACAATTTCCAAATCTACTACTTGCGCGTGGTGGGGTGGTCTACTGGTGGGGGATGTGGGCCTTTGGGTGCCCCTAGACCAGGCCAGACATTGCAGGGTAGGTCCCATGTTGGGCAGGGGCTGATGAACACCACCTCCTACAAAGCTAGTAGGCATCCACTACTGGGCAGGGGTCTGCGGATGGCAGGTATGCTGATATTGGTGTTAGGTATTCGTGTCCTTGGGCTGGTGACTAGCATTGTGACTGGTAGTGCATTGCATAGTGCATAGGCCTGTTCCCTGTGTGAGAGTGCTGTGTACGCCAACAGTGTTTTTGGGGCAGCCATTAAACAAGTGTACCCTTTGTCTCTCCCCCCCCTTTTTGTTTTGTCACCCTGTCCTTATGTGCATTAGCATCATCTGGCAGAGGAGCAGTGGCACCGGCGACAGAGGGAGCTGCATCCCACATGGCCCATGAGGCCGAATCCACCAATGGTGAGAGCACCAGTGGGACGGAGGGTGAGTGGAGCACCATGGCGGAGACAGGAGGGGACAGTTCTGACAGTGATACCTCCTCTGATGGAAGCTCCCTGGTGGTGGCGGAAACCTCTGTGCCCACCACTTCCAAGGCAACGACTGGTACCCTGGGACTCCTCTCACAGTGACGAGTGTGCTCCTAAGGACACAGAGGGTGGGCACCACCGTTATAGACTGTCCTGAGGTCCTGCTGATGCAGTTTGGATGAGAGTAAAGGTACCCCTGTGTACTGCGTCTCTTCCGCCTTCTGAGGCCTCTGTGTATTCTTTGCTAAATTCCTTTCTGCACAGCCTGGCCCAGGTCCCCAGCACTCCCACTCGTTGAGTTGTTATTCGGTTTCGGCGGACCTTCTTTTGTTGTGCTGCATCAACTGCGCTTTGCACCTCCTTTGAACCCAGATCCTGCGACTCCTGGGGGTGCTGGCCGGTATCTTTAGGTCTCTCTAAAGTACTGAGGGATCCCTCTTCCTCCTCACACAGAGTTGAGGCACCCAGGTCCCTCCTGGGTCCATCCAGCGCCATTTTGATGCAAAACACACTTTTGTCGTAGCCAAGGCTTGTTGGCGCCTTCCAACTCGAAATCTCATCTGCAACAATCTTCACGCCATGGGACATCTTTTGCATAATGCAGGAAACCGCTGGCATTTTCCTAGGGTGCATTTCTGCAGTCTTTGACTAACTGTGGACTCTTCTTTTGCACCCTCTTCTGGGTTGGCTGGGGCTCCTGTCCTTCCTGGAACTTCTTTCGACTTCTGGACTTGGTCCCCTTCCTTTGCAGGTCTTCAAGTCCAATAATCCAGCAGTTGTTCTTTGCAGACTTGGTTGGCTGCTGCAAAATCCCCAAAACAAGATGTAGTGTGTCCTAAGGAAACTTGCAGTACTTTACTCCTTCGTTTCTGGGCTCTGGGGTGGGGTAATTTACTTACCTTTACTGTATTTTCACTCTCCCAGTGATTCTGCACACACTACACTTAGTGATTCACATTCCTCTTTCTTAGTATATGGTTTGTGTTGCCCCTAGACCTATTTTCTCCCATTGCATTCTATAGAATTTCCTACTGTTTGCATTGTTCTATGACTATTTAATTGCCTAATTTTGGTGTCTAGTGTATATATTGTGTATAATACTTACCTCCAGAAGCAGTATTGTCTATAAGATATTTTTGGTACTGTGCCACCAAAATAAATACCTATATTTTTGGTAACCCTGAGTATTGTCTTTACTTGTGTATAAGTACTGGTCAACTATAAGTGGTATTGCTTGAGCTTTGCATGTCTTCTAGTTCAGCCTAAACTGCTCTGCTATAGCTACCTCTATCAGCCTATGCTGCTAGAACACTACTACTTCACTAATAAGGGATAACTGGACCTGGTATAAGGTATAAGTACCCAAGGTAGCCACTACAAACCAGGCCAGCCTCTACACAAGGGCAAGGAGACACCACCAGCTGCCAAGGGCAAGGAGGCACAACCAGCTGCCAAGGGCAAGAGGCCTGCCCTTGCAGGCAGGAAGGACAGGAGGCCTGGTGCTGGTACTGATTCTGAGCCCCCAACACCAACCATGGCGGTTCAGCCATCCGAGGCTGCAGGGGAAGGGCTGGAGTCTCCCTCCACCACTGGCATTCCAGACACCAGCACTGCCACCAGCACCGCCACCAGCACCACTGTCAGCACCACTGCCAGCAGCAGCAGCCCGAGTGGGCAGCCGTCTGAGGCTGCAGGAGATGGGCTGGAGCTTCCCCCCACCACTGGCATTCCCGCCACCAGCACCGCCACCAGCACAGCCACCAGCACCACTGCCAGCACTACTGCCAGCAGCAGCAGCCCCAGTGGGCAACCGTCCGAGGCTGCAGGGGATGGGCTGGGGCTTCCCACCACCACAGCCAACACCGCCATCAGCACCACTGCCAGCACCGCCACCTGCACCACTGCCAGCAACAGCAGCCCCAGTGGCAGCCGTCCAAGGCTGCAGGGGAAGGGCTGGAGCCTCCCACCACCACTGCCAGCACCGCCACTGCCATCACTGAGCAGCCGTCACCGCCGGAGGGCAGTGTGTAGTCCTGCCTCCATGGACTGTAGTGCTTCCTGGACCCTGCAAATCCTGTGGTTGTGACACCAAGGTGAGAGACTGTGACCTTGAACTCCCCAAGTGCTGCATCACAGGGCACCAGGCCCCCTCCAGAACCAGTGGAAGAAGCCATCCACTGCCCCCATCCTCGCCAGGATGAAGCTCACTGGGCACCAGGCCCCCTCCAGAACCAGTGGAAGAAGCCATCCACTCACCCCATCTTTGCCAGGATGAAGCACACTGGGCACTAGGCCCCCTTCCAGAACCAGTGGAAGAAGCCATCCACTCACCTCCTCCTTGCCAGGATGAAGCTCACTGGGCACCGGGCCCCCTCCAGAACTAGTGGAAGAAGCCATCCACTTAATAGACTGTGGCATTGCACTCCCTAGGACCAAGCAGTGGACAAACCACCCACTTGAGAGACTGTGGCTTTGCACTCCCCAGGACCAAGCAGTGGGCAAAACACCCACTTGAGAGACTGTGGCCTTGCACGCCCCAGGACCAAGCAGTGGGCAAACCACCCACTTGAGAGACTGTGGCCTTGCACTCCCCAGGACATCGCACAGGGCATGTAGCCCCCTCCAGGACCACCTTCCGGCTGAGGTGCCCCCCATTCCCCTGAGGTGCCTGTGTATTTTTGAACTGATGCCCCTGCGGTGTTCTCTCTGTGTTGTTGGTCAAGTGGGGCCTTGGCCTATGTGATGTGGCCCTTTGGCCCACGGACATTGTGGATTGGGCAGTGTCCCTCCATTTGTATATATGTATATACCGTTTTGATTTTGAAGCAAGATTTCTACACTTATATCTTATTGCCCTCACTTTAATCAGTTCCTTTTGTCTGTGCATTATTCCAGAGGGGTACGGAGTGAATATCTAACGTTACTGCATCTGAGTATGTTTATGGTGTTGGGGGTGGGGGTGTTGCATGCATGTGTCACTCTCTTTTTCCTCCCCCCCTCCCCTGTGTGCTAGGCTGCAGTACTCACCGTGGTCGTCTTCTCCGGCGTTGGTGTTCATAGTAAAGAGGGAGATAAACGAGCATGGGGAACACCTGCAACTCGGGCTCCATGGCAGCGTGGTTCTTCCTTGTGTCTCTAGGGGTGAGTCCTTTGCCTTCTGTGTACTGTTTCTACCGTGCTTTTGATGTTGTTGGTTCCGCCCCGGATAAGGTGACGGATAGGCCTTTTGCAATGCAGTGGGTGGTACTTGTCTTCTGCCTGGCCGTTGGCGGTTACCGCCGCCGTGCTTGTTGCTACCACCATGGCGGTCAGTGTGTTAAAGTGGCTGTCTGTCTGAGCGGTTTCCGCCGTGGTCATAATTCAATTTTTGTTACTGCCGGCCTGTTGGTGGTATTACCATCGCTTTCTCACCGGCCGCCAGGGTTGTAATGAGGGCCATAGTTATTCAAGGATAATTCATGGGCCTACATGGAGCTCTCCCCTATGCGTCTGCTCCGGTAGCCATCTTGGCTCCTCCCCACACAAAGTCCTGATGGATCCCAGGATTCCCTTGTTTTCTAAAATACTAATCCGGGCAGGGGAATCACCAGCCTTACAAAAATGTTGTAGGAGACTACAGGGAGTGCAGGAGCACCCTCCTCCAAAATCACTTAATAAAAGTAACCCTGTGTTCCTGGGGTGTATACAGCATAACTCAGCATATGGTATGTCTAGGCATTTCTTGAGCAGGAGCATTTGCTATTTAGTTGAGGATTACAGGACCCCATGTGGTTGCATTATGTGGCCCAAAGAGTGTAAAAGGAAGACTCTGACACTATTTAATTTTGTTTTGAAATACATACTTTATTTGAAGGTTGGTTGACAACCACTGCAATGCTTGTTATTAATAATGAATGTCTTTGAATATGGCATTGGATTCTATTGGTGTTATGCTTATGTGGTGTATGCTTTACATTTTTCTGTCTTATTCAGTACTTATTTACATATTTCATTGCTCTGTCAGCTTTGCCTTGTGTGAGTAGTGATTTTGTGGGCTAGGTGATTCTCAATAATGTGCATGCTTTAGTCATGGGTGTCCATGCAGGTCTGTGATGGGGGTCTGTGCATTGGTGTTACATGCAGGGCTTCGTATTGGGATGGGTGGGTTGTCATGGTGAGGTGTATGTGAGGTGGTGGAGTGATGTGGGTGAGGGTAGGGGTGGGGGTATGTGATGGCATGCAGATAGGGGGGGTGAAAGTAGTTAAAAATTGACTTAACAGAGTCCAGTCCTCCTGCTACTCCTGCCAGGCTCTCAGGATGCATGATTGCCAATACTTGCTCCTCCCATGTTGTTAGTTGTGGGGGAGGAGGTGGGGTCCACCACCAATCCTCTGTACTGCTGTCTGGTGTATTGCTACCACGGAACACACCTTCCCCCAATGGTTGTTCCACCTCTTCCTGATGTCATCCCTTGTTCTTGGGCGCTGTCCCACGGCATTGACCCTGTCCACGATTCTCCGTCATAGCTCCATCTTCCTAGCGATGGATGTCTGCTGCACCTGTGATCCGAACAGCTGTGGTTCTACCCGGATGATTTCCTCCACCATGACCCTTAGCTCCTCCTCTGAGAACCTGGGTGTCTTTGTGGTGCCATGGGTGTAGTGTGAGTGGTGTGTGTGAGGGTGTGTGGGGTGATGAGTTGGGGTGTGTGCTGTAAGGAGTGTGGATGGTGTATGGGTGATGGTGTTATGTGTCTCTGGTTCTGTGGGTGCTCTTGGTGTCTCTCTCTCAGTTGTCATTTTTTTTTAGTCATAAAGGGTTGTGGATAGTGTGTGTGTGCTTTATAGTGGTGTGGGTGTGTGGGTGTGGTGTGTGTATGTGTGTCAGGTGTGTGTAGTATGAATTGTCCAATGAAGTGTTTTTTTGTTTGTTATGTGTATTTTGATCACGGCGGTATGTACCGCCAAAGGTTTAGCACCATTGAATGTCCGCCACCGTGATTCGTGGGTCACAATGCTGTGGGCGTAGTTCTGTTGGCGTAACGGTGTGGGTTTTGCTACCGCCAGTTTAACACTGACCTTTGGGCTGGCCGACTTGTGTGTGTGGCTGTATAGTGACGTATTGCTATGTGTGGGTCATTATATCGGTAGCGGTAATCCGCCGCGCTGGTGGTATGTTGGCGGCAGTCAGCTTGGCGATAAGCGGGACTTATCGCCAATGTCATAATGAAGGCCATAGTTTCTTGATCTTCTAGAAAGTTCATCAAGATTTTTATCTACTTACAAATGTTCAAAAGCTCTTACTAAAAGTTCAAACACCTCTAGTAAAGAAGCAGCTGATAATCACTAATAATCACTTCCAACACATAGGGGTTAATTACAAGTCTGGCGGACCGCCAAATTATGACCATGGCGGTATTCCCAACAGAATAAAGCCAATACACTACCAGCACTGCCACATCAATCAGGTCACCACGGACGACAGTAGCCACCTGCAGGCCGGCAGAGACCATGTTCCTGCAGGACAGATTACGGGACTGCACACCGCCGAGGTTTAGGCCATAGTTACACCACCACGGAAAATCTGGAGGAAAGCAACTCTATAAAAAGAGACACTCACCTTCAGGAAACCATACTCATCTGGAGCCGCCATGGAACCTGAACTACACATCTTCCCGCTTCTCCTACTCGCCTAACGACTCCGGAACTAGCGATTATAACAACAGCACCATGAGTACACACACTCACCTGTCACTGTTGCAAAATGCCAATGTACCTACGCACACACAGCATACCCATCCAGAATTGGTGGCAAGGGTGACACACACACACACTTGTAACCTCACACTGACACGCACAGTTACAGACAGCCACATACACACTCGCACACTTCCAAGTACACACACTATGGCCATCACACATGCCAAAAAAACACACCAACCCCCAGATACACAGCACCGGCACAGTCACACATAACAACACACAGAACCACCAAATGACACAACAGCACCACAACCGCAACACCTCAAAAGCACCGTTAAGCATCCACAAAACACACCTCCACTTGACAAATTATACATACATCACAAGGTAACAACAGCAGAGTATTAACATACACAATCACACATCCATTCAACAAGGCATACGTCATACCCCACAAACACACACCACAACAGATCTGACATACCAATCACCACACACACTCACGCACATAGTACAACCACACAAAGGCACACAACACTGCAAATAACACATCAACACAATCACAGCACAATACCAACCAACACAAATACATGTCCCCAACTTTTACATGGCCATCACAAAATACACACCCATCACTGCGGGACAAATGCAATGCACATACCCAGACATGCTACCAAGACACAACTGGAAGCACAACCACCACACACAAAACTTACACACACACAAATAAAAGCAGCTAAGACCAAAACAGCCATAAGAAAAGAAAGGTAGGACAAAGATGTAACCTTCGAACCAACCACAGGTTGGCCCAGATATTTGTAAATAAATATATATATATACATAAATATGTACACAGATTAAGGCCGTAGGCCAGTCCAAACACATATGTGCAGCATGCACGTTAGGCACTTCCAAGTGCCCCAACTTGACTCCTGACTGCCATGTAACCTCCACAGGTAGGGGCATCAAGGGGACAGGCAGTGTCACAGTGTCTTTTCCTTGGGATCTGAATGCTGCTGAACAAGAAGGCCCACCTCCTGACGTCATCAACTCAGAAAGCTGTAATAGCACAGAGTTATGATGAAGCCATCCGGGGGAGAAGGGTATTCGGGTAGGGAACAGCTGGGAGAGAGATCTGAAAAGGAAGAGGTTAGAACAAGCATGCATATACTCATTAATGACAATCTAATTCACCATTTGAGCCTTTGCGTACATGCATCTCCATAATACCAGATTGAAACTCTTTGTGTTTGGGCAATAGCCCCTTCTGTAAATCACTATACCAGAATGAACTGAGACCTCAGAGTCCCAAGAAGACCAGAGCTTTAGACCATGAACACTCTCTGAAATATCATATCATAGAACCATTTATGCATTGATATAACTCTAAACATTAGATCTCTGTTTAGATGACTCATAAAACACTTAAAGAGGTCTTTTCAAATCGTATAAAACACCCTAATATGTATCTTGCATATCATGCATCTTAAACAATGAAACTGTGATTTCTTTATCTTTGAAACCCTTTTTCAATAAAGGTTCTCCTGTGCATGAAAAGCGTTTTTACTGGAGCGCGTTGCTTCCGTGAACTGAAGCACTTTACTGAGCGCGTTTTGCTGCTGTGAACTGAAGCGCTTTACTGAGCGCGTTTGCTGCCGTGAAGTGAAGCGCTTTACTGAGCGCGTTTGCTGCCGTGAACTGAAGCGCTTTACTGAGCGCGTTTGCCGCCGTGAACTGAAGCCCTTTGCTGAGCGCGTTTGCCGCTGTGAACTGAAGCCCTTTACTGAGCGCGTTTGCTGCCGTGAAGTGAAGCGCTTTACTGAGCGCGTTTGCTGCCGTGAACTGAAGCGCTTTACTGAGCGCGTTTGCCGCCGTGAACTGAAGCCCTTTGCTGAGCGCGTTTGCCGCCGTGAACTGAAGCCCTTTACTGAGCGCGTTTGCTGCTGTGAAGTGAAGCGCTTTACTGAGCGCGTTTGCTGCCGTGAACTGAAGCGCTTTACTGAGCGCGTTTGCCGCCGTGAACTGAAGCCCTTTGCTGAGCGCGTTTGCTGCCGTGAACTGAAGCGGCCTAAAACGCGATGCTTGTTAGTCTAGGGGAATGCTGAAAGTTAGGGAGAAACAACTCCCTTCTGACTTGGGCTCATCATGACCTTGCCGCCCACGAGTACGACCTACTCGTGTCTGAATTCCCAAAGGGAATAACTGGAACCTTTGAGTTTCTGCCAAGCTGCCTTTGAAGAAATTCTGCTTTGCTCCAGAGGAAGGTCCCTTAAGGTCTGACTGCATCGAAGTCTTCAAAATAGTGAGCCACGAGGTTGGATGTGGCTGGGTTTTATAGGCCAGCCACACCCCAAAATGGCTGCTGCCTCTAAAAACATGGGAAATGTAGTCCATTCATAGAATAGCACTGATAAGTGCATCTTGACCACCAATGGCCTGAACCTGCAGTTATGTGGGTTTTAACACAGGGCAAGCGACGCTGCTGGCCATTCTTGGAACACGTGGGGATGACCAGTGGTGCGCATAACGTGCCGCAAATTCACACAGCGGACCTTCGCGTGGAACCTGGACCACGCGCAGCCTTGATCCTGACAGGCAGGCACCTCAGGGATTATGGGGGGCTGTGGGGAGTTTTGGGCTTAGGTTTGGGAGGGAATCTTTGGGCTTGGGAGAGGGGGGCTTCGGTTGAGGCTTAGAAGAGGGCTTGGAACTCTTGGGGGGGTTGACTTCTTGGTGGGGGAGGGGCATGGGTACTTGCAGGGGGAGCAAGGGAGGTCTTGGAGGTGGAAGGGCTGGACTTGCGGAGGGACACAGAGCATTTGGGGAAAACACAGGGTGGGAGAGGAGTAGGAAAAAGGCTCAACTCCTAGAGGAAACATTTCTTGGACACATGGGGATGCTCATGGCAAAAGGGTTTGGGAGTGGAGGGAGAAGGAGTGGCTGTAAGAGGTGTTTTGGTGGATGTCTTGGGTGCATGTGTGTGCGAGGTATGCTTGTGGATGCTGCGTGTCTGATGGGTGGGTGAGTGTGGGTGTTTATGTTTCTTGGGATGAGGGGGGTGGAGGTGCTGGGAGATGCCATGGTGGATGGGTGACCGTCTGTTGGGGTGGTGACTGCAGGCATGGTAGATGTGCTGAATGTAGGTGTGTCTGTGGTTGTGGTGTCTGCAGATGTGGTGACTGGGGTGGATGTCTGAGGGTCTGCTATTGTGCAGACTGTGGGTAGATTAGGAGTTGTGGCTGGATTGGTGAATGCTGGTGTGGTGTCTGCAGGTGTGTCCGGTGTTGTGTCTGTGATGTTGGGGGTAGTGGGAAAGTCAGTACAGGTAGTGAGTGTTGGTGTGTCTGCAGGTGGATGTTGTTTGTGTGCATGCCAGTGGTGGGTCTTGTGGTGGACTACATAGCACACACAAGACATCCACTAAGAATCAGAGAGAGCAGTGTATGAACAACTAAACAAGGGCCAGTCAACTAAATCATAATAGGGTACATGGCATTCCACCTGACATGCAGATACAGTTCCATGACATGACAACATGAGTAAATCAACATCACTCACACCATTGCTGACATGTGATTCCCTGTACCTAAGTCCAGACAACACACCCACCCCACTGAAAAGTCATGTACACATGATGTACACATGGTCCTACATGACTACAATTGCACTTACAACACATCCCACAACAGCAACACCTGTATGACAAAATGTAGTTCAGCCAAACCATAACATCTCAAAGTAAGAAGTGACCCAAAACCATTTCCTGTCCACAGCAGCTAGGCAAAAGTTAGCAAGGATTGTCCCACTCAATAACATCTGCCCCCAAGTAACCATTGTGACATGATGTACGCGGCTAATACCATATGTTGCACTAGTATTGGTAGGCCATTGGCATTTATACCATAGACATTGCACATTGTCAGAGGGTAGGACAGCCTAACCACTTACCTCCTCTAAAACAAGGACATTGGGATAATAGTGAATCGCCTACAGTTCAATGGCATGGAAATGTAAAATATTAACAATCAGACAGCCATAGTTGGATGTCCCTCTTTTACAACCTTCACGTACCCCATAGCATGAATATGAAGGGACATTGGGGACACATCCACAAACCCATATGTGCAGCCCTATACTGGCCATATCAGATGACTGATTGAGATGCCAGCCTCACATAGAGTCAATACCTGTGCCAGGACATAAGGTAACTAGGCCCTGTACCAAATATGTCAGGCACTCAGTGGCAAATACATGTGATCTACGCAGATGGGAGTGGTCTGAGACCTTAGACCTAAATATTTACATATTCAAATGTATGGACCTAGAAATACTAGATGGGTAGGATGCATCAGCAGCGTAAATACATATATATGGATGGGTGGTGTCATACATGTGGCAACGTCAATTGTGCATCTCCACATGCAGTCATAGATATACCTTGACACAGGTGATCTAAATGTACACATGGCCAACCCCAATGCCAGATCTCCATCTATTAGTCAGACAATGTGAGTATTATGTATTCCCACACACAACACCTATCACACATGGCTACGGCACTGACTCACCTGCTCCTCTGGTGCCCCATATATGATATGATATAGATGGGGCAGATATTATGTAGCTAGTGGAAGGGGCCTTATGGTGTGTTGAGAAACCAAAAAGAGTGGTATTGATGTCCGTCAGCACCCCTGCAATGGAAGCCATGTGGGCATTTTATGCCTGCCACTGCTGCATGACTTCCTGGTAGTATTCCGTCTGCAGCCTTTGATTTTCCCCCAACATGGTGATTATTTGTCCCATCCTGTCCTGTGAACTTTGGTTTCCTAGTCAGTGGAGTCCCTTTGATGCCCCATCCTCTGGCTCACAGCATCCCTCTCTTGCACCCTACCCCCAGGTGCTTATACCCCTGGCATTGTGTGCCCACTCCCATTTTCCTGACAATCAATGTTTTTTGGACCTGTGCTCCAAACAGTTGTGGCTGTATCCTGACAATTTCATCCACCATGGCCCTCAACTTGTCATCAGTGAAATGTGGGTGTTTTTGTGGGAACATTGTAATGGTTGTGTAGATGGTGTGTGGGAATTTTGTGAGTGTAAGGGTGCAGTGTTGGGTAATTGGTGAGGTGTGGGTACTGCGTTGGGAGGATGAGACAGTTGTAGTGGATTGTAGTGGATTGTGTTTGCTAGTGATGTGTGTATTGGATAGTTGTGCTGATGTGTATGTGTGCCTATTGTGTAAAGGTACTATGGGGGTCATTCTGACCCTGGCGGTAAATACCGCCAGGGCGGAGGTTGGCGGTAGCACCGCCAACAGGCTGGCGGTGCTCCGCCGGGCATTCTGACCGCGGCGGTACAGCCGCGGCCAGAAGCGGAAAGCCGGCGGTGTACCGCCGACTTTCCGCTGCCCATGGGAATCCGCCATGGGGATTCTGACACCCCATACCGCCATCCTGTTCCTGGCGGTTCGCCCGCCAGAAACAGGATGGCGGTATGGGGTGCCGTGGGGCCCCTGGGGGCCCCTGCAGTGCCCATGCCAATGGCATGGGCACTGCAGGGGCCCCCGTAAGAGGGCCCCACAAAGAATTTCAGTGTCTGCAAAGCAGACACTGAAATTCGCGACTGGTGCAACTGCGCCCGTCGCACCTTCCCACTCCGCCGGCTCCATTCTGAGCCGGCGTCCTCGTGGGAAGGGTGTTTCCCGCTGGGCTGGCGGGCGGACTTTCGGCGGTCACCCGCCAGCCCAGTGGGAAACCCAGAATGACCGCCGCGGTCTTTTGACCGCGTACGGTCTTCTGGCGGTTACCGCCACCCGCCAAGCTTAGAATCAGGCCCTATATCTGTAATATTGCCTATCTGAATGGTGTTTTTGTTGTGAAGGATTGTGGGTTGTGTCGAGGTTTGTTATATAGTACAGTGAGTAGGTGTGTTGGGTGTGTGGATGTGTGTCAGGTGTGGGGTATTCAAACTATCAAATGTGGTTTGGTGTTCTGGCTAATGTGAGTTCTGACCGCTGCGGTTTCCACCACCACAGGTTTTCCTCCATGGTCATCAGCATTTCCAACAGGATTTGGTAAAAGGGTTGCCACATTTATTGCATTACGACACTTTATATTGATGTTAGGAGAACCAAGAATGACTTGGTCATAACAGGTCAAACTTGCACTAGGTATTGCGTTTGGGTGTGAGTCAATAATAATTCCTCTGAGTGTGAAATAAAAATATTCAGGGATGGGCCATAACAATGCCTTCGCACTGTTCTATGCTGACGCTAAGCACTGTGATGGCTTTTAAACAGCCAAGCAACGCTACATCTACAGGATCAAGTGTAGCAGAAAAATAAGGCAAGGCTTATTTGCATTTCCATGCAACTGGGTCAAAACAGAGACAGAGCATCTTTCTCTCTCACTGCAAAACAAAGAGAAACATTTATTATAATGAGGCATTCTCAGAGCTGGGGCTTGGCACAGGCTTCCTCTATGCTTTGTGAAGGCAAACAGGCAGTCGTCAATGGTACCTGATCAGACACATCCTTGTGTGTCAGCCTTTGTAAAGGCTTAGACAAAAGTGAAAAGTTTGGAATCCACTGGCGGCGTTACTCTACTAATTCCCAGGAACATTCTGACTTCCTTCTGCGTAACAGCGGAATTCATCTGCATGATTACTGAGATTCTCTCTTGAAACACTTTCCTCGCACCTTTTTCGAAGTGATGTCATAACTACAGGAATTCTTTCTTGCAATATTGCAATTTTGCTGGAGAAATCGTATGCCCATTGTCTCCTAAATGATTCAAGAGAGTGATTGTATCTCTCCTACACGTTTCATGGGTGTTTGACGCAACTAACAGGTCATCGATGTACTGTACCAAGACTGAATGATGAGGCATTTTAGGGGATTCCAAATTATTTTTCAAAATCTGATTAAAGATTGATGTTGACTGCGTATACCCTTTAGGAGTTCAGCCCCATGCCAAAACAAGACTGCCAAATTTAAATGCAAATAAATACTGGTTTTCCTCATACAATGGTACAGGAAAAAATGCTTGGCAAAGATCAATAAATGTAAACCATTCAGCTTCACAGGGAATTTGGAATAAAATCTTTGCAGGATTGTGTCACGGGGTAGGTAGTCCTCAGACTCGGTGTGATGCAAACAAGGTCCACCTCCTGACACCACCAAGTCACTGATAAAAAACCACAGTGCATTGGAGTAATCAAGCGAGGGAAGGAAGGGGAAGGATCAGCAGGGACGGGATAACTGTAAAGAAAAATACACAGTGTTAATTATCACATTGTCTGTCTATTCTCATAAGGTCTCACTAAAACCAAAACGACCTGGACTGCCCATAACTCATAAGGGCAGAACTAGTCCAAAGCCTGACTATGTTCCATCAGCATCACCAATGGATGCCCCAAGCCACCTACGGCCACTAATAATCACCTAAGGGTCTCACCGCCCTTCCTCCTAAACAATACTACAGTACGTATAACGAAACGAACATGAGGAGAAAGAATAAGGTGAAGAAAATCTATTTTGTACTTCTTCCTATGATTCAGTTAACCCACTAAGCCTTTCGTTAATGTCACGTATATTTGAAGAAGTACTTCGTTCATATCTCAGTGAATGTTGACAAGAATTATTTGTCCCGGCTGTTTGGAATCCTGCAAACAGTATATCTCATTCTGAATCGCCGCCAACAAAAAGCCAAAAGATTATGTCTCATAAGATCGCCGTTCCTTTATTATGGTACTTCAAAAAGTAAAGTGCTCCAATTTATGACAGTCACCCCCAACCTGGCCGTAAGGAATGCAGAAATAAAGAAAGGCGATAGCCTCCGGCAAGTAGCAAGCTTGCCGCCTACCACCTTCTTAGTACTTGGAATTCGAAAAGGAGGAGCAGCTCGGAACTCCTTCTACCGGTAAAAGGTCAGTTTCCATGAGGGGGCCATGCTGAATCTCATTCCTCTTTTCGGGCCGCCGATGAATTCCCCCCTGGGGAACGCCGTCCGCTCCAACTTCGTTGAGGCTCCGACCTGCCTCATTAGCACAAATAACGCACACCCTCTCCAGGGTGCGCCGACTTTTACGCGATCTCTACCGCGCTGGGCTTCATGGGAAGTGTAGTCCTTAATGACTACAATCTCCCGATCGGCCCTGTAGGCGCCGGCTAGCACCTGACAGTACGCCCACCTCCAAAGCGCCTCCTAGGGCCAGGTTTAGTGGGATGACAAGCATGAAACCGTTGCACCGCCCTAGGGGCATGAACATTGCCTTCCGGCTCCCATGAATCCTCCTCGGCCTCATACCCTTTCCACGACACCAAGTACCATAACTTACCCCCCCGTAGTTTGGAATCCAACACTTTGCGCACCTCATACTCCAGCTGTCCGTCTCTAACCACCGGAGGCACCGCCCGCCGGGTCGCGGACAGAGCTGGCTTCAAAAGGCTGCAATGAAACACCGGATGGATTCTTAAGGAAGCAGGTAAGTTGAGACGGTAAGCCACAGGGTTTATCTTGCGTACCACCTCATAAGGACCAATGTAACGAGGATGAAAGATGCTACGCATCTTAAAACGTATATACTTGGTGGAAAGCCACACTCGGTCCCCTGGCTGGTACACCGGCCCCTCACGCCGATGTACATCACCCCATTTCTTATACTGTTCCTTGGCTTTATCCAAATTAAGTCGTATTTTCTTTTGCATGGATTGTAGGTTCTTAACCATAGCATGGACAGTAGGTTGATCCGTGACATCCCGAGGTATGATTATGGGCAACATCTCCGCGTGGAACCCTGTGTTAGCACGAAAAGGAGACTCCCTTATCGAGCTATGCCAAGCATTGTTGTACGATAGTTCGGCCAGCCATAGCAATGACACCCACGATTCCTGCGCGTCTTTTGCATAGCACCTCAGATATTTCTTCAGGGTTTGGTTGAGACGCTCCGTCTGGCCATCGGTTTGTGGGTGAAAACTGGTGGATAGGGCGGATTCAATGCGCAGAACCTTGCACCACATGCGCCAAAACCTAGCAACGAACTGGGGGCCTCTGTCTGAAATAATGGTTCTTGGTAAACCATGTAACCGCACCACTTGAGACAGAATTAGATGGGCGGTCTGACTTGCTGTAGGTAGGTTTCTACAAGGGAGAAAGTGACCCATCTTGGTAAGACTATCAATTACCACCATGATAGCATTGTACCCCTGATCCATTGGCAATCCTACCACAAAATCCACGCTGATGGTTTGCCATGGTTTTTCCGGAGTGGGCAAAGGCATCAGCTTGCCCTGGCTCTTCGCGTTTTCTCCCTTGGATCGAGCACATATCTCACACCGAGCTACCCATGTCGCAACGTCCTTAGCCCAACCTTTCCACCTGAAATGTCGTTGAACTATTTGCGCAGTTTTGGTGTACCCCGGATGACCAGCTGTTACCGCATCATGACACCAATTGAAGGCTTGCATTCGAAGTTCAGGTGTTGGTAAATACAAACGATTACCTTGCAACGGTATTCCGTGCTTAAGGGTACGGTCCTGACTTACTTCGGCCCACTCCTTCCACTGAGCAGCAGACTTATGCTTAGAGACCTTTTCTAGGAAGTGAGATATATGAAGGGCACAAAGCACTTTTTCCGGTTGGATGATTGCTTCATCAGGTCTTGAAGTGACGTTCCTCGCGTCCCTTTGTCTAGACAGTGAATCTGCCTTGCGATTGTCGACCCCAGGACGGAAGGTTACTACAAACTCATATTCTGAAAAGAACAGCATCCACCTCATTTGCCGCTGCGTAAGCTGTCTAGCCTCCTTCATATACTGCAGGTTTCGGTGATCAGTATATACCGTGACCGGGTGTTGGGCCCCCCAGAGATAGTGTCTCCATTCCTGAAATGCCTTCTTGATGGCTAGTAGTTCTTTTTCTGCCACCGTATAATTGAGTTCCGCAGCAGATAGCTTCTTAGATAAAAACGCCACCGGATGAAGCTGTCCTGAGGTCTTGTTTCTTTGGGATAACACAGCCCCAATGGCTATATCCGAGGCATCTGCTTCGACTATAAAAGGTACTTCTGGCTGTGGATGCTGAAGTATAGGCGCTGAGCAGAAGGCCTGTTTTAAGAAACAGAAGGCCTCCTCTGCCTCCTCTGACCAAACAAAAGACACTCCCTTTCTTAACAACCTTGTTATAGGTGACACAATGTGGGAAAAATGACAGATGAATCTTCTATAGTAATTGGAAAACCCCAGGAAGCATTGCACGTCTCTCACACTAGTGGGCACTGGCCACTCTTGAACCGCCTGTATTTTTCTTGTCGACATGCAGAACCCTTCTGGGCTTAAATCCACCCCCAAGAACTCAACCTTCTGTACATGGAACTCGCATTTGCTCAGTTTGCAATAAAGATGGTGCTGTTGCAATGCTTGGAGTACTAGGGAAACATGTTCCATGTGCCGCTCTAAGGAGGTAGAATACACCAATATGTCATCTATATAAACGATCACAAAGTGGTCTACGTATTCTTTGAGAACATCGTTCAGAAAGTATTGGAAGGCCGCCGGGGCGTTACACAACCCGAACGGCATTACCAAGTATTCAAACAGGCCATAACGGGTCTTAAACGCCGTCTTCCATTCATCCCCTTCACGGATTCTGACCAGATGGTAAGCCCCCTTCAGATCCAACCTTGTATAGATAGTTGCCTCTTTCACCTGTTCCAATAACACCGGAATGAGGGGAAGAGGGTATCTATTCCTTATCGTGTTCTTGTTCAGCATTCTATAATCGATGCAGGTTCTCAACTCTTTATTCGCTTTAGCTATGAAAAAGAGTGGAGAAGCTGCCGGAGAACAAGATGGTCTAATGAACCCGATTTCCAGGAAACGGTCCAGATATCTTCGCAAATGTTTGGTTTCTGGGTCTGATAGAGCATATACCCTACAAGAAGGAAGGAGTGCTCCCGGAATCAGATCTATCTTGCAATCGTATATACGATGGGGTGGCAATGTCTCCGCCTGACCTTCGTCGAACAAATCCTTGAACTTGGCGTAAACAGAGGGCAATATCACCGCTTTCTCCACCACTGTGGCCAACTGTAACCCTTGAGCCAACGCTAACGCAGGGGGGTTATCATATAAGGAACCGACTTTCTCACTCCTCACGGACTGAAAACTAACCGTCTTGGCTTGCCAATCGATAACAGGATTGCTCTTTCTTAGCCAGGGCATTCCCAAAATTATTTCATACTGAGGAGCCTCTATTATATCTAGCCTAATTATTTCTCTGCGTGCCGGAGATACTCCACTGAAAACCAACCCCACATCCTCCGTTTGTTCAGTAAGGGGTCCAGACTTCAGTGGTGTACCGTCAACTGCCAACACAATTTTGGGGTTCTTTCTTGGAATTCTCAGAAGTCCCAGTCTCTTAACCACCCCTTCATCTATGAAATTTCCCGTGGCTCCTGAGTCTATCATTGCCCATACAGGATGGTTTCGATCTTGGGACACCAGCTCTACGGATAACAACAGGTGTGACGCCTTTTCTTCTGGTGGCAAGAGGGTTAAAGAAGTCAACCGGAACCCCGATAGGGGTTCTATAAAGGGCAAATCCTCTTTCTCTGATATCTTCCCTGACGTCACCGCGGCCTTTTGAGTGGGGGAGTAGGAGAACCTTTTTCTTGGTTTTTGGGGACATTCTCTCACATAATGACCCTTCCTGCCGCAATACATGCACAACCCCTGTACCCTCCTACTCTCTTTTTCGGCCTTTGACAGAGGTGCCCTAACGGCTCCCACTTCCATAGGTTCCCCGCATAAATCAGGGGAATTAGGAACTGGTCGCCCCTCTCTTTCTGGAATGACCGGCCGCCTATCACCCGCTCTACGCTCTCCCCTTCTCTCTGCTAGCCGATGATTCAATCTCAAGGTAAGATTCACAAGTTCAGTACACGTGGAAGGCTGTGGATCTATTTGGGCTAGGATATCCTTCATGTCGTCTCTTAATCCTTGATAATAGAGAGACATTCTCTTCTCCTCTGGCCACTCTGATTCCGCTACCAGTCTATTGAAGGTGGTAAGATAAGTAACCAGGTCAGACCTCCCCTGTCTCAGTTCCAGCAGTTCTCTATCAGCACTAAAGGTGGTTGTTCTGTGATCAAACACCTTCTCAAAGGCCGACCGAAAGGCATTCCAATCCGATAATAATGGGTCATCTTTTCTAACTAACGGCACTGCCCAGTTGGCTGCATCTCCCGAGAGATAAGAAATAGCGAACATTACCCTGGAAAGGTTAGAGGGAAAAGACGCCGGTCTACATGAGAATTGAAGAGATAACTGCGTTAAAAAAGCCTGAACTTTCCTGGGGTCCCCTGAAAACCGTTCCGGACTGGCCAAAGGAATTGGAGGGGAGACGTTCACGGTTATCTGCGGTGTAGATGCTGAGGCATCGAAGGGATTCCTAGTAAGCCTTTCTACCTTGTCCCTTAGTGCCGCTGCCTCCACCCTAGAATCTGCCAACTCTTGCTGCACTAACACTAACGCCTGTAATACATCATCCATAGATGCCATCTTTGCATTACACCGAGCAGGAGGAGTATTATTCGTGGGTGCGTTATTCTGTCACGGGGTAGGTACTCCTCAGACTCGGTGTGATGCAAACAAGGTCCACCTCCTGACACCACCAAGTCACTGATAAAAAACCACAGTGCATTGGAGTAATCAAGCGAGGGAAGGAAGGGGAAGGATCAGCAGGGACGGGATAACTGTAAAGAAAAATACACAGTGTTAATTATCACATTGTCTGTCTATTCTCATAAGGTCTCACTAAAACCAAAACGACCTGGACTGCCCATAACTCATAAGGGCAGAACTAGTCCAAAGCCTGACTATGTTCCATCAGCATCACCAATGGATGCCCCAAGCCACCTACGGCCACTAATAATCACCTAAGGGTCTCACCGCCCTTCCTCCTAAACAATACTACAGTACATATAACGAAACGAACATGAGGAGAAAGAATAAGGTGAAGAAAATCTATTTTGTACTTCTTCCTATGATTCAGTTAACCCACTAAGCCTTTCGTTAATGTCACGTATATTTGAAGAAGTACTTCGTTCATATCTCAGTGAATGTTGACAAGAATTATTTGTCCCGGCTGTTTGGAATCCTGCAAACAGTATATCTCATTCTGAATCGCCGCCAACAAAAAGCCAAAAGATTATGTCTCATAAGATCGCCGTTCCTTTATTATGGTACTTCAAAAAGTAAAGTGCTCCAATTTATGACAGTCACCCCCAACCTGGCCGTAAGGAATGCAGAAATAAAGAAAGGCGATAGCCTCCGGCAAGTAGCAAGCTTGCCGCCTACCACCTTCTTAGTACTTGGAATTCGAAAAGGAGGAGCAGCTCGGAACTCCTTCTACCGGTAAAAGGTCAGTTTCCATGAGGGGGCCATGCTGAATCTCATTCCTCTTTTCGGGCCGCCGATGAATTCCACCCTGGGGAACGCCGTCCGCTCCAACTTCGTTGAGGCTCCGACCTGCCTCATTAGCACAAATAACGCACACCCTCTCCAGGGTGCGCCGACTTTTACGCGATCTCTACCGCGCTGGGCTTCATGGGAAGTGTAGTCCTTAATGACTACAATCTCCCGATCGGCCCTGTAGGCGCCGGCTAGCACCTGACAGATTGGGTACCACAGGACAACATGGAAGGACAATCTTGTTCAGTTTTCCCAGTTTTGGACTATGCTGTATTTTCCATTGGGCTTCCGCAATCCTAAAATAGGAGAGTTACAGGGACTTCCTAAAATTTCCTTCAAAACTTCTTGTTCAATAGGGGGGTTATTCCTGCAATTATCTCTGGGGACAAATTGTATGGAGATATCTTTTGATACACTGCATTTTGCTCAACTCCTTTTATGAGTGTGCTGCTTTACTCTTCAGAATATCAAAGCTATGCACTTCAGGATATTTTAAGGCACAATGTAAAGCAATCACTCTCAAACACCTTCGTAAGTAGAATAATCAAGTTTATTTAAGGGGCAAGTTCTCAGCTAGCAAAACTAAACCACACTAATATATATATATATACATTAGGAGAATAACATGAGAATAATGATAAAGATATAAGCACTCTGTGAAGAATTGCAAGAGTAAGTGCATATAATACAAGCACACACAATATACCTCAATGCTCAATAGCATGAAAATGACTGCAAGAATAAGTGCATATTACGCGCGCACACACAATATACTTCAATGCTCAATAGCATGAAAATGACTGCAAGAATAAGTACATGTTACGCGCGCACACACAATACACTTAATAAATTGAAAAGCTTCACCGAAAAGAGCGTCTGCATCCCTCCGCCGTACACAAAGCTGGGGAACCCAAATCAGCTGGCACAGGGAGCCTCTGTTCGGGACAATCAGTCCTCCTGGCGTTGCGTCCAACCCAGAAGAGAGTTCCTAAACCAGCCCATCCAGGCCCCCAACTTTTATAGTATTTACTAACGCCCAGGAGTCTTTTCTAGAAAAAGACCCCCTCCTTTACAAATTGTGCAATCGGCGGTACCTTGTTCACCCTTCGAGACGTCTCCTCAGAACGGGCCAAGTTCCCAGGAGAGGACTCCAAGGTGAAGCTTGCATTCCTCCTTGTGTACAGGCGCATCCCCCTGTTGTTCTAACTGATAGCTCGTGGAATGTAAATAGCGCCCTTCGTACCAGGCAGATGGAGCGAAGTTGAGCAGAAAAACACCCCACCCTTCAGCTTGCCAAAGCTTGTGGAAAAACACAGAACAGTGCCTTACGCACCGAACCAGACTCGACAAAATGGAGTCGTGAACCAAAATGGAAGCGAAGGCCAATGAAAGCAGAGGCCAATGGTCCACACTCTGCACCACTGTTTACCTTGCACGTAGTGCTGCCGCATGCACGTAGTGTATGTAGCAATACATTTCCACCCTTGGACCATTTGGCCAACTTACAACTAAGTATATCCTATAAGCTGAAATGGCAATGCTCTTGGGCGACACTGAGATAGAAGGTTAGGCACACACTGAATACAACAACATAATGAAATTAAAATAACTGTTATGATAATGATTACACCAAAGATATAACGCAGTTGTCCTAAATTAGGCAGCCATCCAAAAGCCCAATCCCACCACCCCTTGTCAACATCCTGCTGCACCCCCTTCACCAACTTATGCAGGGCCTCTATGTGGGAGTTGATTGATATGGAGTGGTCGGATAAATTGAAGCAACATAATCCTTCAAAATCACTGCAGCCATGGTTGTGTTTAAGCAGTAAATAATCAATAGCAGCGCGATTCTGCAAAGCAGCTCTTCTAATTCCCTGTACATCTAATAACAGCTCAGCTAAGGCAGCTGATGTATAGTTAATATTCTTGACTACTAAACATGCAAGTTTATTAATAACTCTGGTATTATATACTGCAAGTCCTGGCACCCCTACGATAGAACCAGCTAAACTAACATATTCTGTTTTGGACAGCAATGAAATTTCAGAATCACAGTCCGTAGGTAATTGAATAGTGTCTCTGGTATAGCGAGGGTGTAGAGCAGTATCCATAGGAAACATGAGAAAGCCTAAGCGTGACCAGGCACAAGGCCCTCCGGTTAGATTGGCTGGAATATAAGTAAAAGAAAGATTACCACAAGAAAAGAGCCAACCTTTAGGCAACTTAACATTTTGAATGTGGCTGGCCGCAGGCACCACATGTTGGCAAAACATCGAATTATTTACATTCAAACAGGTTAGGTCAGTCCGTGAGTGGCACAACGTCCGTTGTGCAGCAGTTAAGTTTTTGTCTCTTTTCTCCAATTTGAGCTGAGCACATTTACCTATTTTCATAGGATCACAGGTCAATGAATAGCACACATCCCCATTTGAGATGTTAAACGTGAGTATAGATGTCATGTTCCTCCACAACCGCCTGCCCACCTCCGGGCAATGACGGCAGTACTCATAGAGTGACAGATGGGAGCGAACGTCACTCACATCCACCATTCCATCCTGGTTTGTATTGTTAAAGATGTGTAATAATACTGCAGCAGGAGTGGGCACTGCCACTAGACAAGTGGTAATCAAATCTTGAACGCTTTGCATGTTACTCATACAGAAGTGAGATATATTCAGCACTTCCTGCGCTAGATGAATCCAAACATTGTTCGGTTGATGCAGCAGCGTTGGCATCTGCGGCTGACGGTTGAATTTTTGGGCTATGAGCCCCTCCCGCTCCCCGGTGGAGTCTCCCGAACGGGCTCCATACACCACACTCATGGCACAGGCACTCCACAGGATGATCTGAAAAGAACAAAGGACAAAACACGTATTATCATTCTCGCAGATAGCATTTGTCAGCGGGAACATGTTCCCATTTGTCCTGACCAGGTCGCATAACTACCAGGACATTGTCTGGTCCAGTGGCGATGACATCAGCGGGTTGAGGAGGGTTATTTGGGGATTCAATCCACACTTTGGCCCCTGGGTTCTTGTCAGTAGATCCGAACCCTCCTTTGCCTCTCACAGTGAGAAGAGCTGGGGCGCTCCCCTTCTTAACAACACCTCCATAAACCGGCATAATGACAATTTGGGCAACGCGATCACCAGGTTGCACCACTAGGTCTGTGTCACCACTGTTCAAGAGAATGACTTTCAACTCGCCTTGGTAGTCTGCATCTATCACGCCTCCTAAAACTTGGATGCCCCTCAAGGCAAGCCCAGATCGAGGGGCGATCAGACCGTAATGCTCAGGGGGAATCTGAATTCCCACCCCAGTTTCAATCAGAGTGATGTCTCTAGGTTTCAATCGATGCATGTGTAAAGCATGTAAGTCAAGTCCTGCAGATTCTGGTGTAGCTCGATATGGGGCCAAAGCTCCTGGAGCTGTTTCCCAATACACAATGGTATTACTCGTTGTAAACGGATTAATCTGTAAAGCAGGTGTCAGCATTCTCATGAGAGGTGTCTCAGCATTTGTAAGGGGTCGGTTGTTCAAAATTTGCAAAGCATCATACAAATTATCCCTCCACCCCTTCAGTGTCCCATCATTCAGTTTACGCAATTGTTCTTTCAGCAACCCATTCATTCTCTCAATCAGTCCCGCTGCTTGTGGGTAGTAAGGTATGTGAAAAATCCACTCAATATTGCGTTGTGCACAATAGTCCTGCACTAGTCTTCCCTTGAAGTGGCTGGCGTTATCACTTTGAATCTGGAGTGGCACTCCATAGTACAGAATCAACAGATCTAGTGTTTTCAGGGTGCTCTGCTGAGTTGCGCGCTTGCAGGGAAAGGCTATGAGATAACCAGAGTAAGTGTCTACCACAGTGCAGGCATACTGACACCCTCTGCTCACTGGCATTGGTCCAATGTAATCAATCTGCCAAATCTGTCCTGGCAATTTACCTCTACCTAGCTGGCCTCTCACCACCTGTGGGACTGGTCTGTGCTGTGCATGCTGACAAATGGGACATTCAATGATCGCTGTTTTAATCAAGTCTAGGGGAAGATGCATCCCTCTAATCTCAGCCCACCTGTGAGTAGCCTTTTCTCCAAGATGTCCGCATTTCTGGTGTGCCCATTTAGCCATTCCCACCAAATCAGAACTCTGCGCCTCCACTTCAGCCTCTTGAATCTTGGCTCGATCGTCTGCAAGACAATTGAACCATCGGTCTAATGAATCAGTTGGACAGTGAGCGTCCACATGATAGACAGTCACGGTGCTTTGAGGTAACATTTCCCAGATCTCCTGCCATAACTCCTTCCCCCATACCTCTTTGTTATGGATTTTGTACTGATGTGCATGCCACGTGGGAAGCCAAGTAGCTAACCCATTGGCGGTAGACCAGGAATCGGTATAAATGTGACATTTTCCGGGTAGCTCCTGTTTTAAAGCCTGATACACGGCATAAAGCTCTGCATACTGGCTACTTTTTCCCTGTCCTGTAGTTGTCAAAAGCTTCTTGGTAACAGGATTATAGGACACTGCCTTCCAGTGCCTTTTCGCTCCAACATATTTTGCTGAACCATCTGTGAACCACACATGTTTTTTGTCATCTGCAGACAAGTCTGCGAACGGCTGGCCCCACCCTACTGGGGATTCACACACTGAAGGTACATCATGCAACATTTCGGAATTCTCCACTGGAGCCTGCGCTACCTGCTCATGCAAAACGGCGGTCCCTTTTGGACCCGCTCGTGCCCTGTCCTGGACATACCATTTCCATTTTATAATGCTGGCTTCTTGCGCATGTCCAATTCTATGAGTTTTTGGGGAACTCATCACCCACTGCATGATGGGAATTTCAGGCCTTAAAATCACATTGTGTCCCAGTGTAATTTGCTCAGTATCAACCAGGGCCCAATAGCAGGCCAGCAGCTGCTTCTCAAAGGGAGTATACCGCTCTCCTGCCTCAGGTAACTTCTTTGTCCAAAATCCCAGGGGCACCCTCTTTCTTCCTTGTTTTTGCCATAAACTCCAATTGGCATACTGCCCCTGGACTGTCACATTCAACTCAATGTCTCCCTCTCGAATCGGCCACAAATCCAAAGCATGCTGAATGGCGTCTTTCGCCAATTCAAACGCGCGCTGCTCCTGCTCTCCCCATTCAAACGCATTTTTCTTTCGTGTAACTTTGTACAATGGGGCCAAAATCTGAGACAAATGGGGTATATGTTGTCTCCAATACCCGAATAGTCCAATAAAACTCTGGGCTTCCTTCCGATTTCGCGGTACTGCGAATTCCTTAATCTTTTGTTTCACTTTTGGCAACACTTCTCTGTGTCCCTGATTCCACTGAATGCCCAAAAATTTCACGCTCTGAGACGGTCCCTGCACTTTCTCGGGGTTAATCTCCCACCCTTGATTCTGCAAATGTTCCACCACCCTATCTAGCTGAATTTGCACCTGTTCTTGCGTCTCTCCCTGCATCATCACGTCATCTATATAGTGAGAAATTTGCACTCCAGGAACCACTGGTACTTCATCCAAATGCTCTGCCACCAGCCGGTGGCAGATAGTGGGGCTATGTAAATACCCCATGGGTAATCTACAGAAGGTGTACTGACGCCCCGCCCATTGGAATGCCAGCTGAGGCTGGCTCTCAGTAGCTATTGGTATCGTAAAGAAGGCATTGGCAATGTCAATGGTTGCATACCAAGTCCCACTGTGTTTCTGTATGTTCTCAATCAAGGTAATGGTGTCTGGGACCGCTGCAGTCAGAGGAGGTGTATGTTTATTCAATTGGCGATAATCAATGCAAATCCTCCAACTGTTATCACTTTTACGAACAGGCCAGAGGGCATTATTCCACGCAGTGGTGATGGGAACTATTACCCCGGCCTCTAGTAAATCATGTATAGTCTGGCTAATCTCCTCATGTCCTCCCGGTATTCTGTACTGTTTCATTTGAATCACCTTAGTAGCTTGGGAAAGTGTTACCGGAGGAATCTTCAACAGCCCCACCCTTGCGGCGGCTATTGATATAAATCTTTTGGAACCAAATTGATAACATCCATCTTCCAAATGTAGGGTCATCCCTTTCAAAATGTCAATTCCAATAATGTATTCGGGAATGGGCACAATCAGGACAGTGTATTCTCTCTTTGGAAGTGCCCCTATTTTCATGGGAACCACTATCTGCACTGCCGGGGTTTCTTTTCCGCCCAATCCCGTAATGGTAAAGTACTGTCCCCTGAATTTTCTTGGATTGCCATGAATCAGAGTGGCCTCCGCTCCGGTGTCAACGAGGGCTCGAACTTTTTGAACATTTCCACGTTTCCAATAAATTTCTACTTTGACATGAGGTCTGTTATCTTTGCGAGCCCATCCCTGCACCGGAGTTTGGCCTGTTTCCTAATCTATTTTCACTCTGCGCACATCAGAGTCTGCCCAAGTCAAATCTGGATACAGTTTGCGGTAATTCTCAGGGAACTCCTCCTCCCTGTCTCTGCTTCGCAACCTCTCTGAGCTTACCAGCTCCCTCTCCCACTCTCTTCCTCGAGTTTTCCCAGAACCTGTCAGTTCCCGGTCTCTCTCCCTGCTCCGGGTTCCCTCTGCGCTTCGGTGCTCTTCCTCCCAATTTCCGTCCTCTGGGGATCTCTCTCTACTGTGGGGTTTTCTCCCTCTCTCTCCCTTTTCACCCTCACGCTCCTCCCCTCCTGCCTTTCTCTGGTTCACCACTTTGTTATCCTTCTTGTTCCCTTTCCTACTCCCCTCCTTTTTATCCAAACCGTGTTTGCGGTACATTTCCCACAGGTCCTTGGTGCTTATCCCATCGATTTCATTCCTGGTCACCCCATCTCGCATCAAGGCCTGAAACATGTCTCGCCTCGTCACCCTGTTGTTATCAGTACGATTCTCAGACCGTGAATTCCTCTCTGGCTTAGATTCTCCTAAATCACTTAACTCACGCACCGCTTCTACCACCTGAGACAATGGGTTACCCGTCTGATTAATTAACAAAGTCATGATGACATGCTTATATGCAGGAGGAGCGGCCCTAATCAGCCGGTTTCGCACAGACACACTTAAAATTCCATTCATCAAATCATGGGCATTACCCATAAAGATAGCTGTTTTCATCCCTTCTTCCTTCAATCTCTGTACTGCATCTCTCAAAGTATACCAAGGTTTATCATTAGGCGGCCAGTCTGACTCTGTCGGATACTTCTGAGCACACCCTTGCGCAGCTAGCTCTAACAAATTGGTCATGGGACCATTCCCTGGATAGGTTCTAAACTCATTTTGAATAACCGGGTCTGTACTTAACATACAAAGCCTCGGGCGTCGCCGTGATCCAATTGGACCCCCTGGCCCCCCATATCGTGCACCCGCACCAACCACGTAAGCAATGTTTCCCCAGACCTCTGTCGAAATCTGTCTATCACATCACTTAGTTCTTGCTGTGTATAATCCTCCAGGGCATCCAACATCACCCCTCCAGGATTAGCTGGGCTATGCTGTAACTTTCGCCGATATATGGGCTGCGCACGGACAACATTCCTGCGCTCTGTCTTCTCCTGTCTAACATCTTGGCAGTCATCGCCCCCGGACCCATCTGAAAAATCAGATGTATCCCAGATGTTTCCATCCCAAAATTCAGGGTCAAAGGCTAATCCTGCCTGAGAGATAGCTAAATGCACCTTCTTTTTATTAACTTTCCCTCTTCGTTTCTTGTGTTTATATTTAGCTACGCTAACAGCCGTTCTCTCTGCAACCAGTTGGTACATTTCCAACTTATCACTTAATAATTTATTTTGACAAGCTAGCATGGTAGAGGAATTTCGGGCTTCTACTAACTCCTTCCCCAGCTGCTCGTGGTCTTTTTGTAACTGTAAACATTTTTCATACAACTTTCGGTACGCAGAAAGCAAGATCCAGCCTCGCCTCCCCAACGCACAAACCTCCCTTCCCTTGTCAATTGAAACTTTCCGTAAACATATAAGAAGATCTTCAGGTTCCACATTTAACATACACGCATTCCAATTTTCACACAAACCAGCACAACGTGACCATTCCTGAGCTAAAAGTTTATACGGAGCAGTTTCCCACCCCGGTATTTCTATGTCTGGATTTGCTACATGAGAACCTGCTTTTGAGCTCGCTTTGATCTTATTAAGCATTTTCCCTTTTTTTTTTTTTCGAATCCTGCAAACGACTACGCCAATTTGTGCTGCTTTACTCTTCAGAATATCAAAGCTATGCACTTCAGGATATTTTAAGGCATAATGTAAAGCAATCACTCTCAAACACCTTCGTAAGTAGAATAATCAAGTTTATTTAAGGGGCAAGTTCTCAGCTAGCAAAACTAAACCACACTAATATATATATATATACATTAGGAGAATAACATGAGAATAATGATAAAGATATAAGCACTCTGTGAAGAATTGCAAGAGTAAGTGCATATAATACAAGCACACACAATATACCTCAATGCTCAATAGCATGAAAATGACTGCAAGAATAAGTGCATATTACGCGCGCACACACAATATACTTCAATGCTCAATAGCATGAAAATGACTGCAAGAATAAGTACATGTTACGCGCGCACACACAATACACTTAATAAATTGAAAAGCTTCACCGAAAAGAGCGTCTGCATCCCTCCGCCGTACACAAAGCTGGGGAACCCAAATCAGCTGGCACAGGGAGCCTCTGTTCGGGACAATCAGTCCTCCTGGCGTTGCGTCCAACCCAGAAGAGAGTTCCTAAACCAGCCCATCCAGGCCCCCAACTTTTATAGTATTTACTAACGCCCAGGAGTCTTTTCTAGAAAAAGACCCCCTCCTTTACAAATTGTGCAATCGGCGGTACCTTGTTCACCCTTCGAGACGTCTCCTCAGAACGGGCCAAGTTCCCAGGAGAGGACTCCAAGGTGAAGCTTGCATTCCTCCTTGTGTACAGGCGCATCCCCCTGTTGTTCTAACTGATAGCTCGTGGAATGTAAATAGCGCCCTTCGTACCAGGCAGATGGAGCGAAGTTGAGCAGAAAAACACCCCACCCTTCAGCTTGCCAAAGCTTGTGGAAAAACACAGAACAGTGCCTTACGCACCGAACCAGACTCGACAAAATGGAGTTGTGAACCAAAATGGAAGCGAAGGCCAATGAAAGCAGAGGCCAATGGTCCACACTCTGCACCACTGTTTACCTTGCACGTAGTGCTGCCGCATGCACGTAGTGTATGTAGCAATACAATGAGTCATATCTCCTTTCCTGAAAAATCCCAAACTTCAGATGTAACTGTCTTTTGTAATTCTTCGGGCAAGTCATTACATGTCATCATTGGGTATAATGTGACACTCAGGTACTGTTCTATAATTTTTCAGAGCACATTTTCCTCATTTGTCTGTATTGCTTTTCCTTTGGGTGTGCAGCTAATGGAACAGTTAAGCTTACACAAGTCATGCCCTAATAAGTTCACTCACCTAGAATCACAGACCACAAATTGGTGCTCATCGTCAAATGAACCTATTTTTACAGGGACATGTTCAGTTACAGGATTTGCTAACTGCGTGTTTGCTACTCCTACAACCTGAATTCTTCTTCCTGATAGGGGCAAATTTGACACTTCTGCGGTTCTGACAGTAGAACGTGTAGCTCCAGTGTCAACCAGAGCAACCTGAGCAACATCAGTATTGCGCACAAAGGGCCAGATGTATGAACGCCTTTTCCCAGTCGAAAACAGCCCACCGGGCCATTTGCAACTGGGAAAAGGCTTTTCTCCTTGTAACAATCCTATTCTGTGTGTCAGTAACCTGTTACCGACTCACAGAATAGGTTTGTGAGTCTCTATTAGGAAGGGGCATGCCAAGGGCGTCCCTTCCTCATAGTGAGTCGCAGGGGGATGTAAGATTGTTTTGCGACCATGAATGGAGTCGCAAAACAATTGCAGTTACCACCAACTTCAAGTTGGTGGTAACTCATTCACAAATGGGAAGAGGTCCCCATGGGATCCCTTCCCCTTTGTGAACAGAAATGAAAATATTTTTTCAGAGCAGCAAGTGGTCCCATGGACCACTGCCTACGCTGAAAAAATGAAAAGAAAAGTTTTCATGTTTTTTGTTTGAAACGCATCCCGTTTTCCTTTAAGGAAAATGAGCTGCATTTAAAAAATGAAAACTGCTTTATGTGAAAAGCAGTCACAGACATGGTGGTCTGCTGTCCCCAGCAGGCCACCATCACTGTGAGTGCGGCCATTCCCAATGGGGTCACAAATTGCGACCTAACTCATGAATATTGATGAGGTAGGTTCTTGTGACTCCATTGGAAATCACTAAATGTGTCTGAGACATATCTGTACATTTCATTTTGCGAGTCTCTGATTGTGACTCACACAAAGTCGCAATTCGATACTCACAAAATGAAATGGTCATACATCTGGCCCCAAATTATTCATATTATTATAAGGACATTCTTCCAAAATTTCCAATGTCTGAAATTTCTGCACGCATGACAAGGATTAGTCTTCTTCAAAGTCTGGGCATCAAAACACCTACATTCTGATCTACCTAAACACCACACCCTCTACCTCTAGGTTGAACCATGTTGTTCACCTGCTGTTGCATATCTTGCATTCCACTTGTATTCACCATCGCCTTTGGATTCAGATTTGCCTTCTGTGCAGCTTTCAATTACAAAACCATTACTTTTTCTTTAAGCTTTTTCTGTTTCAACTCTATTTCATCACTACAGTACTTTGCATAACACAAAGGCCCTCATTAGAACCCTGGCGGTCCAAGACCCCCAGGGCTGTTTTGGATGAAGCACCCCAAGAGGCTGGCGGTGCTTCAGAGGGGATTATGACTGCGGTGGTAGTGCCGCGGTCGCACCGCCGGGGCCGGCGGTTTCCCGCCACATTTGCCCCGGCGGTGATAATCCGCCAGGGCAGCGCTGCTTGCAGCGCTGCCCAGGGGATTACGAGTCCCCGTACCACCAGCCTTTTGCTGGCGGTTTGAACCGCCAGGAAAAGGCTGGCGGTACGGGGAGTCGCAGGGCCCCTGGGGGCCCCTGGGAGCCCCTGCACTGCCCATGCCAGTGGCATGGGCAGTGCAGGGGCCCCCTGTCATGGCCCCATGCAGCTTTTCACTGTCTGCATAGCAGACAGTGAAAAGCGCGACGAGTGCAACTGCACCCGTCGCATGGCCGCAACACCGCCGGCTCCATTTGGAGCCGGCTCCCATGTTGCGGCCCACATCCCCGCTGGGCCGGCGGAGATGTCATAATGGGCACCGCGGGAGTGCGGCCGCATTGGCGGCCGCACGGCGGTTACAACTTGGCGGGCGGCGGTTGCCGCCCGCCAATGTTGTAATGACCCCCAAAGTCTCATCAGTCGGTTTATTCTGCCAACAGATCATGTGTTGCTGAATCATCTCACTAATGTCTGGCTTCAATCCCTGTACAAATCTGAACACAAAATAACCCATATCTTTCTGCTCTATGTTCTCCGTACCACTATGCTCTTAAAGGCATGTAACAGTCTCTCATAATATGCATGAATCGACTCTTTGCTTTCCTGAGCTGGCCTATCAATCTTCTGCCAATCAATATCTTTCAGGAACAATTTGTTCTTCAAAAATTCAATTACCTCGCAATACTTTTTCATCACATCCTCAGACGGGGCACCTTTAACTTGACCTCGTGGAGAATCACAATAGCCCAATCAACACTCCTTTTACACTCAGGCCACAAATCAGCTGGAACCACAATGGCAAGCAAGGTATTCAAATCTTCCCACAGGCATTTTGAAAATTTCACTAATCTCTCTGCTTGCACCGCTCCACTGGTTTCTCTCTCAAACTTGGATAATCATTTGTGAATGACAATATATCACTCCTACCCCAAGGGGTGTGTACATAGCCTCCACCTGGTATTTTTCTCATAGGCATAATTTTTACATTGCCCTATGCTTTATTAGCTCCTGCTGGAGGCACATATGATGTGGCTTTCTTCTAGTCTCTTTTTTTAGCCCATTTGCCTCCCCACTTATATAGGCTCCCCATGTCTGCATATACGTGATCAATTCTTTAATGTGCAATCTCATGTTAATAATGTCTCTAGTGTCGAACTCTAATCTATAACTTGTCTTTAATGGTTTGGATTTTTCTAAATCCACATCGTTTTTCTCAGCCAGGTAATGTCTTTGCATATAAACCGTAACTCATCTTCAGTGTAAGTTTCCAATTGAACTGTGTCTAACGTTCCTAAAATCAGTTCATTTAATTCCAGTTTTAATCTAGACACGTTTACTGTTCTATCTCTCTGGTGTCTCTTCAGATATAGCATTTCAATTTGTTGCACCTGCTGCACCTTCTGGGCTTAAATTATTTGACCAATCTGTCAAGTGCTGTGCTATAAACCTTTCAAACTGATTATTAGTTGATCTGCCTTTCACCAAGGGGGATAAATGAGGGCAGAAACACGGCCGCGCAGACTGAGGTGAGTGCGTTTCCGTGTTCACTGCCGATTTTATCAAATTTAGTCTAATGGTTCCCATTTTTGCCGCATTGTTGTGTTTGAATTTGAATCTGTGTATACTGATTTTTTTAAAGAAAACAAATTATTGCAGGGCCGATTTTAGAAGATATTTACTAGTTTTTAGGAGATATTTGTTTTATTTAATGTGCCTTAACCTTTTAGTCTGGGAAAAAGCACCTTCCTTACCTCGATAATACTCTCCTGTGGGGGGTATATTTTCGCCGGTGGTCCTTGGAGACTTTGGACCCATTCGGTGCAGGAAGTTTGGGCCTGTTACAGCCCACTTCCTGTTTCTCGGCAGAAACCGCGGTTTGCGGTCTAGTTGATCTGCCTTTCACCAAGGGGGATAAATGAGGGCAGAAACACGGCCGCGCAGACTGAGGTGAGCGCGTTTCCATGTTCACTGCCGATTTTATCAAATTTAGTCTAATGGTTCCCATTTTTGCCGCATTGTTGTGTTTGAATTTGAATCTGTGTATACTGATTTTTTAAAAGAAAACAAATTATTGCAGGGCTGATTTTAGAAGATATTTACTAGTTTTTAGGAGATATTTGTTTTTTTTAATGTGCCTTAACCTTTTAGTCTGGGAAAAAGCACCTTCCTTACCTCGATAATACTCTCCTGTGGGGGGTATATTTTCGCCGGTGGTCCTTGGAGACTTTGGACCCATTCGGTGCAGGAAGTTTGGGCCTGTTACAGCCCACTTCCTATTTCTCGGCAGAAACCGTGGTTTGCGGTCTAGTTGATCTGCCTTTCACCAAGGGGGATAAATGAGGGCAGAAACACGGCTGCGCAGCGGGCGCGCCGCTGGCACGCCGAAGGCGCGCCAAAGTCAAGCCCGTCTGCCCCCGTCCGCGCCAGAACGGGTCAGAGGGCCAGGGACCTCGCACCTTGCACTAAAAAGTATAGGTACACCATAGAGGAGCTTAAGAACTTGGCGGGCCCCCGGTGCACGCACACACTTACCCCTGACATCACTTATGTCTGGAGGTGCGCGCAGTGTAACTGGATGGCACCTATACCATCGATGGTGGGAAAGCAGAAAACTCAGGGAGTTCGGGGAGTAGGAGGCAACAATTTAGAGTACGCTTCGGGTGGAGGTATAAGGGATTCTAGAGCTGTGGGCTCTTTTGCCCTTATCAATGTCAGATCCCTCCCAAAACACAAATTTGAAATTAACGAACTTATTCTCACTCTCAACATAGACTGTCTCTTCCTAACAGAAACGTGGGCGAGGCCTGATTCGGACCCTGATTTTATTGAGCCAGCCCCCACCGGCTTCTCCTTTTATAGGGTAGACAGAAATACAGGCAGAGGAGGAGGCCTGGCTATTATTTGCAGGTCTGAGTTTACCTGCATTTGGAATAGTGCTAGCCACATGCCAGAGGTCTGTGAAACTATGGCTTTTAAACTTTTCCTTAGTAAATCCTTGGTCTTTGAAGGCCTGCTAATTTACCGGCCCCCCGGCCCCATCTCTAAGTTCCTCTCGATATGGACCTCATTATTGGAACCTTTAATCATGGCTCCTAAAGCAATTATCCTGGGAGACTTTAACATTCACTTTGATAATACGAGTGATCTGCTGGTCGTGGAATTTCTCAATCTTATGGCGGCTCTGGACTGGGTCCTAAAGGATGGGCTGGCCACTCATAGAGCAGGCCATACCCTAGATGGGATTTTTACCCACCCTGAGGAAGAATTTAGGGGGTCATTCCGACCCCGGCGGTCAAGGACCGCCGGGGACGGGGTCGGCGGGAGCACCGCCAACAGGCTGGTGGTGCCCCGCAGGGCATTCTGACTGCGGCGGTTTGGCCGCGGTCAGAACAGGAAAACCGGCGGTCTCCCGCCGGTTTTCCGCTGCCCTCAGGGATCCTCCATGGCGGCGCAGCTTGCTGCGCCGCCATGGGGATTCCGACACCCCATACCGCCATCCTGTTCCTGGCGGTTTGCCCGCCAGGAACAGGATGGCGGTATGGGGTGTCGTGGCATGGGCACTGCAGGGGCCCCCATAAGAGGGCCCCACAAAGAATTTCAGTGTCTGCTTAGCAGACACTGAAATTCGCGACGGGTGCAACTGCACCCGTCGCACCTTCCCACTCCGCCGGCTCCATTCGGAGCCGGCTTCCTCGTGGGAAGGGGTTTCCCGCTGGGCTGGCGGGCGGCCTTCTGGCGGTCGCCCGCCAGCCCAGCGGGAAAGCCAGAATGGCCTCCGCGGTCTTTCGACCGCGGAGCGGCCATATGGCGGTTCCCGCCAGGTGGGCGGCTACTGCCGCCCGCCAGCCTCAGAATGAGGCCCTTAATCTCTTAACGACCCCGCTAGAGTGGACAGATCACGCTCTCCTGACATTCAAATTTCTGGTCAGGCAGCAGCCTTTGATACCCATTCCCCAGAAAAAACTGCTAAGACCCTGGAGAAACATTGAAGCAGAACCGTTGGAAATAGCTTTAATACATAATTGGGATGATTTAAAGGCATCCTCTCTGTCACCGCTTGCTAGATTCAATCTGGGCATTACGCAGGCAATGGACTCGCTAGCACCGGCGAGGGTCTTTGTCCCCCGCACCAGGAAAAAACCCAACCAACCATGGTTCTCTCAAGACCTCAAAATCTTACAGAGAAAATACCGGCAGAAGGAGCGCTGCTGGAAACTTGGCCCCCGGGAAGCCGAGAGGGCAGAGCTAAAACTAGCACTAAATATTTACAAAGAAGCCTGTCTGGTAGCCAAATCGGACTATTTTACACGTAAAATTAGCGAGGCAGCCAACTCTTCTAGAGAGCTATTTAGAACCATTAATGTCCTTACCACTCCCTTAGGTACTCCTAAAGTAGAAAACTCCCAAGACTTTTGCAATAAAGTAGCCAAATTCTTTGAATGTAAAATTCTTAACATCTACTCCAGCTTCATGCTAGACAAGGATCAAGCTAACTCCCCTCTTTGGTTAGCTGTGCCACTGCACCCTGTATTGACACTTAATGGGCTGCCTGATAAGCCATTTTTACTTTCTAGGTTTAAAATGCCATCTCAAGAGGTCATGTGTAAGCTACTCCTGGAATGTAAATCGGGTTCCCCTACGGACCCCTGCCCCCCTGCCATCCTTCAATTAGTGCCAGAATTAGTGGCATCTATGCTGGCCCCCATTATTCAGGAAGTTCTTACTACGGGTGTGTATCCTAAGGCATGGAAAGAAACCACTATTATTCCGTTAAAAAAGAAGGAAACTGGCAAACTCGATGACCTGACGAATTTACGCCCAATAGCCCTTCTTCCCTATGCGGCCAAAATTCTGGAAAAACATCTTAATAAAGAATTGGTTGACTTTTTGTCAGCCTCAAAGGGCCTAGACAACTTGCAACATGGTTTTCGGAAATCTCACAGCACTGAATCAGCTCTCATTGCATCATCCGATACCATACGCAGATTGGTTGATGAGGGGCAGGGGGTCTTTCTGGTTCTATTGGACCTGTCGGCAGCATTTGACACCATTGCCCCTCATATTCTGCTAGACCGTCTACATCAGGTAGGCATTAGAGATCAGGCTCTCAAGCTGATTGAATCCTTTCTATCAGATAGGTGGGCCACAGTTAGCAGCGGTGATTTTAGATCCCCAGCCTACCTTTTGCCGTGTGGGGTCCCTCAGGGCTCTTCCCTCAGCCCTACATTATTTAATGTGTACGTGGCACCGCTGGCAGAGCTAATTCGCTCTTTTGGTTTTATCCCTACTTCGTATGCAGACGACACTCAGATTATTATCCCTATTAACGAAGACATGGAGGAAGTGGCCATCCGCTTCAACGCTTGTATGACAGCAGTGAATAACTGGATGAAGGACAATTGGCTAAAACTTAATTGTGAAAAGACTGAGATTCTGTGCTTTGGGATTAGGAGAGAACACTGGTCTTCCATCTGGTGGCCTGAAGAGTGTGGCACTCTCCCTGTACCACGGTCTACCTCGAGAAATTTAGGATTATTGTTTGACGATCAATTGTCGTTCAAACCTCAGGTCAACCAGATAATCAAGACCTGTATGTGGACTTTGAAGAAATTAAAGAAATTATTTCCTTTTATTCCACAATCCTGCAGAACTACTGCCACTCTGGCTCTAGTCATTTCCAAATTGGATTACGGGAATGCGCTTCTGCTCAACTTGGATAAAGAATTGCTGAATAAGCTACAGTTGATGCAAAACACTGCGGCTAGGCTATTATTGAAACTGCCTCGTGGGGCCTCTGCTAAGAGGTGCCTTAGAGATTTACATTGGCTTCCGGTAGCCCAGCGGCTCTCTTTCAAGGCTCTCTGCATCACTCACAAGGCTGTCCATGGGATTGGGCCTAAAGCCCTAACCACTAAGCTGCAATGGTACAGGCCCAATAGGCTGTTGCGATCTGCCTCTGCCTATCGAATTCAAACATCCCGCACTAAGAAGGCGAAGTGGGGAGATAGAGCGTTTACCATTGCGGCTGCTAAAATTTGGAACTCACTACCATTGGATTTAAGGCAAGAACACAATTATCTAAAATTCAGGAGACTGGTCAAGACTTGGCTTTTTCCGCAATAAGTCTTGGAGTCCCCTTGTTAGCTGACTCTGCCTCTCCCAGTTAGCGCTTCGATGCCCTCGGGCCGGAATGCGCTTTATAAATACTCAATACAATACAATACAATACAATACAATATTATGCCTCCGGGGCACTTCTGCTTGCGAGGTACTGCAATGCACATTTGAAATCTGGTCAGGTATAATCATATATGGAAGTGAGGTTCCCTGTGGAAACCTCGTATCAGGAATAAGTCCCACTTAATATCAGATTAGGTTCTGCAACTCATTTAGGGGCTAGGAGTGGAACAAAAGAATTTGTTCTTTCAATCTCTGAAGTGTTTGAATATTCAGGTCTCTGCACCCCAATTGGTGAAATCTTTGAAGAGATAGGTGATGTTTCTGAAAGTGTTGAGAAAGGGAAGTGCATTACTTCTAGAATTACCTGAAGCATGCAGAGATAGAACTGGACCTACAGGAACTGATAATGCATCAAAACCCTTAAGACTTGTCTGTTTTTGGTGAATTGTCATTCCAGTACTTTGTTCTGTTACAACAGAACTGTAATTTTGACTTGTTTGACTCGGGGTAACATTTGCCATCGACTGAACTGGAGTCAACATTGGCACAGGTTGTTTTGGTACACAGTTCTGCACAGGTGTATTCACATAAGGTGTCTGCACTGTTTGATTCACAACTTGACTTGGAATACCATGATGTATAACTGGACTTAGTTCAGGCTGTACTGTATTAACTATCAGGGCTGGTGGATAAACCACGGGTACTTTAGTCACTGAATTCACAGGCAGACTGGGAATGAGCAGTTGGTACATTTGGGATTACATTCTGTACTGCTTCACCTCTCGTTCCTATCTCAACTGAATGTTACAGTGGTGGACAATTCATCAAAAGCTGATTTATGAATTCATCTTCTGAATCACTTTCGCATATCACTGTCTTTTTGTTCTCATCTTCAGCTGTCTGCTCTTCTGTTGTGCGTTTCCTTCTTGTTTTAGTGCTTTCACCTTCCTCATTTGAAATAGCTGGAAACATTCATACTTCATCCACCATATCTGCCTTCCACCTTTTCTGCAACCCATCTAGCTTCTGCTAATGTCTTAATTGCTTTCTGCATCCTGTTCTCATGTCTACTTGTCATTTTATCACTTGCAATACGTTCCAAATACTAAGGGCTTCAGACTGTGCAGGTTTTGGGGATGGCTTGGACTCATAAAGCATTCATCTCAAATTATCCAAAATCCTCAAATTAAAATTTCCATAATGAGGAAAGGGTAGTTCACCTTTCTTTTCAGTCATCGTACACTATTGCTCAAACCATATACACAAAGAAACTCATTTTAATGATGCCACATAATAAGCTGGAGTTCCTTCAGGTGGGTCTTCTGTATCCTCTCTAACAGAAATAAATACATCTCCTCTTAACACACTATTAAATGCCTTGAAACATTTTGCTCAAATTCAGTTAATCACAATAACTTTTGATCGAATCAGGAAGAAACTTCAATCATATAACACTTTTCACTAGCTGTTCTCAACCAATAACAATGCAAAACTGTCCACTAATACCAGCGCAACTCCACAGCAACTGACCTATGCCAGTGTGGCACAATATGACGTCACACTCACTTCTTCCTTTTCAGTCTCTCATACAACACTTACACAGTCCTTATGCAAAATATGTGAGCAAAAACCAACAACCTGTCTACGCACTATGGGTAGGAACTCAAGCACTTCAAAGCTGTACAGGCTTAGACCTTTCTGACTGTAGCTTTCACAATGATACAACGAGTGAAATCTGACCAGCAATTCTCACTCCAGTTGATACAATCCTTCATGTGCACTCAGGATTCATTAAATACCAACCAATTACTCACAATCACCTAAGGAAAACTATTGACACAGTCAACAACGTTTCATGACAAATACATCACTGCAGGCAATAAATTAACCAACTGTTTTCTATACTTGTGTGTTATACCGGGATCTTAGGCCTTGATGGACCCATCAACAACAACAGCAACAACCGCAGAAATTTTTGAGCAAAAAGCACTACAATCACTTCAAGTACGATGAGTCTGCAAAACACTTCACAACATCACACTTCACCGCAATCTTCAAGCATTGGCAGTACAAAACCCTATTTATATTTACGCATCCATCACCTTTAGGCACAACACTAGAACTTCATCAATCTTCAATCTTCGGAATAAACTTGTGGGTGGGGTGGGCAATATCTGAACTTGACATCTGCATGGGTCAATTCTAACTCCCTTCTCTATGCAAATTATGGTTCTCCCCTTCTGTGGGACAAAACCATTAGTCTGCTCCCATATCTTCTACAGCATTTTCATCCTTTGCAGGAATCAATTCCTACGGAGATCGCCTGACCTTTTGACCCAGCAGTAAAGTGTGGTAGAACCATCAAACAAATTACAATTACCATTCAATAGATTTAGACAGTATGACCAATTTGGCTATACAAGAAAAACTCCAATCAGCAATAAGGTTAAAATATGTATTAGGAGCTCACAATCAAAGTCACATGAGTTATTATCAGCACAAAGTTAAAAACATACCGTATCACCAGAGGTTGCCCAAGGCCACAAAAGAAGTTTAGTCAAACTAACATTAACAAAACTAAACATCAAAGAAGAACAATACAAAATAGTAAAATAAATATTTGAAATACAGAAATTCAGTGTTGCTCAGGAGTACCAATCATCTGTAAATTCAAATTAAAAAAGTTTCACATTTACACTGGGCAGCAGAAAACCCTACAGCTGACCAAATTAGGGAAATGTATGTAAAGAGTGGAAAACATGCGGACAAAATACAAAAAGCACAAAAAGGACAAAAATAATTTCGAAAACAAATAATTGTGGACTGTAACTAAAATAGGCAAAATATAGATCAAAAGGGATAGCGTCAGCATTTCAGAAGCTCTATCAAGAGTCTTCAGAAATAAAAATTGAAGGATTACTAAATCTAAAAGGAAATTTAATAGGGACAAATAGAGAGAGAGATATCTCGCCAGGGAACACAGCTCTCAGGGTTTCTTCATCAGCAAGGCATCAGCAAGCATCAGGATGGCATCGAGGAGCGCAGAAAGCTGCTCTAAAGGTCTAACTGAACAATGCTATACCAAAAGTCACTATGCATTCTGATTCGACAAAGGTAGCAGGCCATGTCTAGTGGAAGGGGTATCATCCAATAATATGGATTGTACGATTCCAAGTTGTAACATCTTCAATTCCTTCCCAGGTCTGTCATGGGAACCTGTAAGAAAGTTCACGTTAGGAAATGGATCAGCATACTAGCGCAATCACAGAAATGCAAACTCTGCAGGCCTCACTTATGCCAAGGCAAGAAATAATGAAATTACATTCATTTGATACACTTTATTAAAACACATATAATATGTAAACTTATGAATTCAGCATTAATAATTATTCAATAATGTGAATAATACATTTCATTTTAAATGATGAAACTTTGCTAACACATTTTACTAAGTATAACAGACAACTGCATTTCTCTAATTTTTGCACATATTTTTAATTCATTAGTCATTAGAAATGCAATATCTTTTTAAAATATCCTGTTAACATAGAGTCAAAATTACATTTTAATACAATTTTTTCTCTAATACATTCAGATAAATTCAAATACCACCTAAGTCAAACTCTGCTTTCTCACAAGACACATTCATAAGCATGTCAATGCAACTTTCTATGTTAAAACTATTAGTGCTCTGAATCAAATAAGCCATTTATTGTCACATTCAGATGACTTTTGTGACACAAGGGACACTACTAAATTTCAAGCTCTATCAGGGCCACAATCACACTTGGCAGGAGGCCATATGGCATATGTGCCACATACCGTGTGTCCATTATGGTCTGTATTCAAACCAACAGCAGTTTGCACTGTGGGATTTTTTAAGATGGATTTTTTAAGGCATGCTTAGTACGGTAAAGTGAAATTAGAAGTCCCAGACTGCACATGTATCTGCCTAATCTGGCAAAATGGGGTTTGTGGGATTAAAAGAGCCAGATTGAGGCTTGTGCATTACATTGTTTGTATCTTTATGAAGCTTTTTTTTGCAACTGCTAGTATAAGTACTATTTTATTATTTCTTGTCATTTGACAAAATTGTAATGTTACATAATGTCATCTCATTTAAATGTGAGTGTGTTTAATCTTGACAATCATATTCAAGACACTATTAAAGCTGAATGGTCTACCAGAAAGAGTAGCTACTAGCGCAATACAGCTAAGTAATACAAGGGAATATTATTGGAATTACTGGTGCAAAAGGCAACTCCCGTCTGTAGCACCCATAGGCTTCAGCAAGGTTTCTGCCTTGTGATGCCCAATAAGGGGCACCAAAATACAAGAAAACAACTGAAAATGCTGTTTTCACACTAGCTGGAGAGAGCTCCAGTAGCAAACATTGTTTTGCCTAGGGAACCAAACATACTTGTTCTATAACCGGTGAGTCAAATTGAGTTTGAAGTTATAATCTGATCTCTCTCATTAACTATAGACTCAGATAGTTGTTAACATACAGAAAACATTTTTGTTTTCAAACTAGATTACCAGGTATTCCTCAGTTATGATATCTGTCAATTTATTGAACAATCCTTAGTACCATAACAGACTCACAATATGATTTCTCCTTCCACAGGCCTCTGTCCACAAGCAGTTTATAAATTACTATAGGGTACCACAACCAGATCTCAAACAAGCTTTTCAAAAGAGGGGTTTTGTAATACATCCCCATTTCCTGCAAAGTAAATAAGCTGCATTAAAAAACAAAATAAAAAATGATCACGGTCTGCTGAACCCAGCAGGTCTCCAGCCCTTTGATGGCTACCAACTGGAGTGAGTTGCATTTTGAGACCGACCTCTTGAATAGAAATGAGGTAGGTCAGATTGTGGCCCACTCTGAATAGGAATTTTGTGACCTACCTATTAGCACATAGGTATATTTTCAATTTTTTTCCATTCACAAAAATTCAGTGCACAATTTTGTGACCATTCTGGCCCATTATTCCCTTTTGAAACGTAGGTGCGTCATTTCTTTCTTTTTGTCGGTCTTGGTTGCTTATATTTGTCTTCTTGCTAATGCATCTAATTTTGCATAGTTATAGCTGATTCAAGTGCAGATTTGGTGCCTGATAGATTGTCTTGTTTGGTACAGGTTTCACAGGGCTTACCATCATTAAATAGTCTTTGGATTCCCGCTGTGCTGCTGATCTTACTAGTGTCACAACATGATCCAGGAATCAACATAGGCATGGTTTTGGTGGGTAAGCTGTGAGTGCTGAGGAAAAACTGTTATGTGTGGCAGTTGGCTGTAAAAGGAAGGGAAGGCATTCACAGTTTTAGCCAGGTCCCACACTGGAATTCAAAAGCCATTCAATAAAGCACACTTTTAAGTTCATTGTAGCCAGACCCAGAGACTGTTAGGCCTGTGTCAATATACAAACACCCAGAAAATTCCAATCTGATCAGTTCCCCTGAAAGAACACATCAAGCATCAGTGAGACAAAGCTATAATACATTGTGGACACATTTCCATAAAATATATATGCCTGAAAATTCTAAAATATGTTATCTGACCACAGTGCTTTACATCAGCACCACATGCATCTTTCCTGGTTTGAATACAGTACGGAGGGGATTTCTGCAGACAAGTGCCATGCAAGATTCATGGGTTAAGTTGAATAATGCACTTTAGTTTCCAAACATAGTCAATAAGGCACTTTCTTTATAATAATAGCCATTATGGATGCTGGCATTGGAAACAGACTACTATCTCTAACACGGCTCTGGAATAGACTTTTTACAACCGCTGACAATAAGACTTCGCCAATGTTCCAAACTGAGACAGAAAGCCAGTTGGACTGCAACCACCCAGCAATCCACTGAGCAATATCTGAGTGAGATGCGTTTCAGGTAACAATCAGACCTATGAGATATCACAGGCATAAACAGTGTAACTCAAACCTTTTTTTCGTTGCAGAATGACACACTCAAGACCACTAGGAGAACATGGGTTCTTATTTTTTTTAAATCAAAACCCTATCCTAGTGCAGATGACATGAATAGTAGCTATTATGAATATAAACAATACAAAATTCACTGGAAGAGAAAAAAGTAAGCATGTTGTAACATATTGGTAAAATCATAAAGCTTTTCCGCATGTCAATATTTACAATATTCACCTCAGTAGCAAACAAAACTGATTTTAGCATCAAGAAAAGGGCTTAATTTGAGTTTCAAAGAAGGTTCATATCCTCATGCCTGCACCTGCAAGCAATGCAGCACACATGAAATGTTAAAAAGCTGTGCCAAGGACGATGCATGGTGGATCAGGAAAGAAATGCCTTACCTAGTATGTTATGTTGTCAAAAATGTTTTGGTACTTTTAGTAATGCTATCATGGACCACTTATTTTCTGTTGTGTGTGCACCTGTTGTCTCTATTGTAGCCTGGGTGAGGAATTCAAAGCCATAGGTGTTCAATTTTGAACTTGGCAGTTGCCATCCAGTGTGTGTCACACAAGGGAATTCCTCTTTCCTAGTAAGGATGAAGCTAGCTGTCAAGTCACTTATAACTCAATCTGAGATTTATCCAACCTTCTCTTCTTCTAGGTGATGCCACTTCCCATTTCACACTCCAGGAAACCAGATAACACCTGATTATAAAAATCAGAAGTTGGAGTGTGGGATGAGAGAGAGAACTCTCATCTCCAGCAGGATGGTTGGTAAAAGACTTGGGCTGGATTCTCTGAGAGACAGGATGACGCAGCATCACAGGTTCACAATACGACTCACCATTGAGAGACAAAACAGAAGACAGTGAGTGTGGGACAATGGAAGAAGGGTTCTTATATTAGGAAAGTACTATACACAACATGGGGCAGCTTACCTTGTATGAGGATGAGGCATTGCTGTAACTAGCCCCCAGGCATACCCAGAAACTTGCCAGAGGATTGAACACGAGCAACCTACTCTACTGGAAAGCTGATTTATAGTCACCAAATGAATCAGACCTTTTCACCTGACATAAACACTGGCCCTGCACTATGTTTCTTGTTCCTCAAACCTCTTATATTGAGCTTTTGTTCTTCTTGAATGAATTAACCCTGAATCTTGTGTATGTATTTGAGTGGAGACAGTACTGAAGAGACTGGCAGAGGAAAGGAAAGGGGGACAAATATGGGGATGGGACTCTCTAGAACAGAAAAATCGGAAGTATCCCAAACAGGTGTGCAAGATGTTATTATATGAAAATTCCGCAATAGGAATCCTTTGCACCCACTGTTCCGAATGATTCAGTAAAAAACATCTTAAGTACTGTTCAATAGTTTGATTCAGCTTTTACCTCTATATCGGTCAGGGGATGTTAGGTTGTGGGCTTGAAATGTACTACTCTGATTAGTTTTCTGGATCAATATTCCAAATCACAGCTATGGAATAGGCCTTCTAGACCCCCTGGCAATTAGACTTTGTCAGTGTACCAAACCAAAAAGGAAAGCTATTTGGTCTGCAACCACTCTCCAACCCACCAAGCAATATCTGAGTGGGATGCTTTTCAGGTAAATATCAGTCCTATGAGATATCACTAGAATAATTAGTAGTCAAACAGAGAGACACAATAAAGACATGTTTTCATTTTAAAGATTTATTGTTAAAAAATCCAAAACCTGTCCTAGGGCACACCATGCAAATAGTAATTATTATTATAAATATAAACAATATAAAATTCACTAGAAGTGTAAAAAGCATATTGTAACATATTGGTAAAGCTTTTCTTTATGTCATTATTTACAATCTCACCCTCACATGATTGGCCAACTATACTGAGATTAGCATCAAAGAAAGTCCCTAATTCAAGTTTCAAAGGTAGCTCACAACTTCACTACTTCTCTGAACAAAAATGCACTATTTGGTGTGATAGCAGTGCATGGGTCAGCAGGCAGGCAGATACGTCTGCTGAACGATGGCTAATTGTCCCTTCTGGTAGCCTTCAGCAAAGGAAGGTGATGTAGCTCAGTCCTGAGTCCTGAATCTCTGTTATGGAGTTCTTCTCATACTTTATTCTTAGCTTTTAGAACATATTTGTTGCATTTTTTAAAGTAAACAATTAGCAGACCTCTCACATTCTGTAAAACCATTCTCATTGTTCAATAATAAACAATAAGTGAGAGTATTAGCTTCCGTTAAACATTTTTCATAATTTCAAAACAATTGTTGAAAGTGAGAATGCTATTCAGGCAGAATAACATGGATATGTTCAAACAGATTCGATTATCACATTGTAATGAAGAGTGACATGGATAAAGGTGCATTTTATATTCATCATTTATGTCCAAATATCTAATATATGTAATTCAAAGTTTTGCACTTAGGGACCAGGACTCAATCCAGGAGAGACCACCAGGAAGGCCCAGTCTAGTTCCAGTTGCTACTAATCAGCTGAACACTTCAGGAAAAAATCTTTCTTGCAGCTAGTCTTGCCCCTGTAGCCCCACAGGAGGTCTGCCAACTGACCAATGGAGTCCACTTATTAGTCCTAGCTCTAAATGGGAGACGATATAGCCTTTCAGATTTCCAAGTAGGCCTTTTTTTTATATATATTTTTATTGGCATTTGTAGGTTTGACAGAAGATATGATAATATAAACCTTTGTTATAGTTATGTCATCTTGAATTTACATACATTTTCCTGATTTTTACTGTTCTTATGAACAGGGCTCAGTTCTTAGCTTCCAGCTATGTCTAATTTGTCTAGACTCTGGCCATCATGTTCTTTAGCAGTTTATGAAACCTCTACCAAGATTCCTAAAGAAAAATCTGATATTATGCCCTCAGGTGGGGCTCGCATGCTGTCTAGAGCACACCTACGCCATGTCAAACCATACAATAAAATAAGCTTTATGTTACTAAAGTATGACTCTTCCAACTGATCAACTGTGTCCTCGTGTTGTGTATTCTCTAGTGATCCTGTGATGATATTTGAGCAGTAACTGCTCGCCTGTCGCCGCTGGGCTGGCAGCCCTAAGTTCTATCTTGTAGGCACCAGTGTCCTCCAGGAGAACACTCCCGTTTTAATGTTAGGATCTTGCCCCGGGCCCTCCACAGTGCTGGGCTTTGTTTGGGCATCGTCAAGAAGGTCAACTGCCTCCCACACTTCCATAATTTCCACCCACAGATGCGCTATTGGTTGGCATCTAAGCCCCTGTGATTCTTCTGTTCACAAAGTCCTCTCCTCCAGCCTAGCCCAGCATGTGACCTTGTGTATCCATGTAATGAGTCGGGGTCCCTCAGGCATTTTCCAGGTTATAGCTATCCTACGCCACTCCAACACTAGAGCCAGGTCTATAAATCAGTTCCCTACCTTTTTAGGAGGTGTCCTGACCAGTAGGTCCAGTAACCAGGCCTCAGGTATGGACCTCTCTAATGTGAGGCTAAGGTGCACGATTACTTCAGTCCAATAAACTCCCAGGGCAGGTCACCCCCAAACCATGTGTCCAAAGTCGGCATCCTGGGCCTGGCATCTAGGGCAGGTCTGGGGCTCTCCACTGCAGATGGACTGCAGCCTATGTGGGTTAAGGTATGTTCTGTGTGTGAAATTGAACTGAATGAATTTAAGGCGGGTGTTCCGTGAGACATGGGATGCATGTGCAACTATCTGACCCCACTCAATCTCCGTCAGTTCACTGCCGACATCCGCCTCCCATCGAATCTGCAGGGAGTGTAGTGGCCAACTCGTCATTCCATTCAGTGCCCTGTACAGCCAGGTCACCAAATGGGATCCTCCACCCATCCGGAGCATTGTCTGGAGCACTGCATGTGTGGGGGGATCGTCCGTACCCTCCCCCCATAAATCTTGCAAGCTCTGGTCACTGCCTCACATCTCGGGAACTGACCCAGTGGGAGATCCGTCCAGTCCAGCAGCTCTGTGAAAGAGGACCACTCACCATGGGCATAACAGTCACCCATGGTAGCCACCCCCGCTTCAGTCCATAGAAGAATCTGTCTTAGTGTAAAGCAGTGTGGGGGCTCACTAAGTGGAAGTCCCACCAGAGTGATTGCAGGTGTGTAGGGCGTCTGGTTCCCAGTATGCCTAAGCGATCTGCGCCAAGACTTGTAGGCCTCAGCCATGAGCACCCCATCACGCTGCGGTAGGCGTTTTGGCCAAAATAATCCAGTCATCAATTTGTCTGTGTGCTGTCCAGCCCCATCCCAATTCAGCTCGGACAACCCATGAGCATTCAGCCACTGCGCCAGCCATTGCAGCTCTTCCACCCCATAGTAGAGCTCGAAGTTGGGGAGCCCCAGCCTCCCTGCCTCCGGGCGTAGGGTGGCCAGTGCAACTCTATGGCACCCGCCGCTCCATATTAGGTCTCTGAGGAGGGTGTCTAATGATCTAAACCAGAGTACCGGAACAGTTACCGGCAGATTAACAAAGTAATATAGAAGCCATGGGAACATAATCATCTTGGACAGTGAGATACGCACCATGAAGTAAAGGCTAAGGGAGCGGCAAAAACCCACCCCAGTTCAAAGGGATCGAATGGTTTTGCCCAGATTTCCCTTCCGAAGCCCGACTATGTTGTCGTAGATGTGGTAGACCTCACTGTGGTCCCTTTCAATTTAATGAATTTCTCGTACCCACCACAGCTGTCCTTCATGAGATTATATCTGTCACATATGTTACACCCAGGTCTTCCTATGAAAAGGCATAAGCCATTTTTCCTATTCTTTAAGCAGTGTTCTCATCTCAGTAAGGAGAAGTATTTTTACAGATTCGCCTGCAAGTTTAAGAAGTTTCAGGAGTCAGGCTACAAATGTAGGCATGAACCCATGTTTTCTTTGTTATGCTAGCAGATGGCACAATCAGTGTTGCAGTCCCCATGGGCAACATTTAACTTTCCAATCCATTGGTGTATTTTCTTCTACCATATACTATAAACTTTTTGTAAAGTTAATTCTTTCAATTGAGGATTAGACAATTTTACCATTGTTTTAGGGGGCATAACATAAACAGCCAGGATAGAACAGCATTGGCCCAGTGGTCAGAGTTCAAAATCTAGTAATACCAATCAGCAAAAGTTGGGCATGACCATGCAAAAAGAGGCACTTTGTCCCACTAGTTATGAATTGAGACCCTCTATATGTAATGATGAAATGTGGAAGGCCATGTAATCCCACACTTTCTTGGAGGAATACTGATGCAAGTGTGGGGACTGTGGTCAATTTATCTAATATAATAGAATTTGTATTCTCAGTGACATAGTCAATTACCACTAACAACACAGTCCTTACTTCAGGAATAATCTGCTATAAAGTCTATCGAGATCTGTGACTAGGATAGCTAAGGTGTAGGCAAAGGCTGCAACAACCACACTGGTTATCTTCAGGGGACCTTGGCTTGAGTATAGATGATACATTGCTGTACAAAATTCCCATTTTTTTCTATCATGTTAGGTCACCAAAATCCATGGGTTATCATTTCCTGTGTTTTATGTCCCTGGGTGCCCTGCCACACAGGATTAATGTTCCCATTTTAGGATTGTGTTTGTAAATAGAAGATCTGGAATGAAAACCTTTCCCTTGTGTCTTTCCTGTTAGCACCACTATTGACTTGGACTGGTAGTAGTTTTTTTCTTCTCCTTGACATGGGAAGACATCGCCCTTTCCGTGCCTGTTACTTGGTTTATAGGTGATTTCATTATTAAATCTGGAATAAAATAATTACTACCTAGCATGCCTTAAATTCAATATATTCAATATTCAAATTGGATAAGATAACATACATTTTAATGATCAGTCCAAATTGTAATCAAATGCTGCCCTCTCCAAATAGTGTTGCCGATGAGCCAAAGCATCTTTGATAACCAATAGTTCTCTGTCATAGATACTGTCATTGATCTCTACAGCGTTGAGGGTGTTAGACCTGACAGCATTAGGGTGGTCACCCCTTACTTTTTGCCTGCCTCCCACCATTTTTTGGCCTCTGTTTTTGTTGGCTTTTAAACTCTGTGCACTTTATCACTGCTAACCAGTGCTAAAGTGCATATGCTCTCTCCCTTTAAGCATGGTAACCTTGGATCATACCTGATTGGACTATTTAATTTACTTATAAGTCGCTAGTAATGTGCACTATATGTGCCTAGGGCCTGTAGATTAAATGCTACTAGTGGGCCTGCAGCACTGGTTGTGCCACCCACTCAAGTAGCCCCTTTACCTTGTCTCAGACCTGCCATTGCAAGGCCTGTGTGTGCAGTTTCACTGTCACTTCGACTTGGCATTTAAAAGTACTTGCCAAGCCTAAACCTCCCCTTTCGCCACATATAAGTCACCCCTAATGTGTGCCCTAGGTAACCCCTAGAGCAGGGTGCTGTGTGGGTGAAAGGCAGGACATGTACCTGTGTAGTTTACATGTCCTGGTAGTGTAAAACTCCTAAAGTCGTTTTGCACTACTGTGAGGCCTGCTCCCTTCATGGGCTAACATTGGGGCTGCCCTCATACAGTATTGAAGTGGTAGCTGCTGATCTGAAAGGAGTAGGAAGGTCATATTTAGTATGACCAGAATGGTAATACCAAATCCTGCTGACTGGTGAAGTTGGATTTAATATTACTATTCTAGAAATGCCACTTTTAGAAAGTGAGCATTTCTTTGCACTTAAATATTTCTGTGCCTTACAATCCACGTCTGGCGGGCTTAGTTGACAGCTCCTTGTGCATTCACTCAGACACACCCCAAACACAGGGTACTCAGCCTCACTTGCATACATCTGCATTTTGAATGGGTCTTCCTGGGCTGGGAGGGTGGAGGGCCTGCCCTCACACAAAGGACTGCCACACCCCCTACTGGGACCCTGGCAGACAGGATTGAACTGAAAGGGGACCTGGTGCACTTCTTAGCCACTCTCTGAAGTCTCCCCCACTTCAAAGGCACATTTGGGTATAAAACAGGGCCTCGTCCCTACCTCATCAGACACTTGCTGGAGAAGAAACCTGAACCAGAACCTGCATCCTGCCAAGAAGAACTGCCTGGCTGCCTAAAGGACTCACCTGACTGCTTTCTACAAAGGACTGCTGCCTTGCTGAACTCCTGTCTGGCTGTAAAAGTGCTCTCCAAGGGCATGGATAGAGCTTGTCTCAGGACCAAAAAGACTTATCTTTTTCATTTGGACTCTTCGTGCGCTGAAAATTTCGCCGCACAGCTAGCTCTGCGGCGAGAAAAACGCCACCTACCAACGCTGATCGACACGACGCCTCGCAAGGACAACGCCACCCGACTTCCAGAGGGGAAATCAACGCGATGCCTGCCGTGAGAGTGAAACTTCGACGCACAGCCCCGCGGAACGACGCGCAGCCGGAAAACAAGCAGGAGAATCCACGCACAGACACCGGGACATCTGGTAATCCTGCAACCCCACAGAAAGAGACTGTCCCCGCGTGAAAAATAACGACTCAAGTCCGTGTGTGCAGGGGAGAAATTGACGCACACACCATTTTTCCACGTATCTCTTCTTCTGCGGCCCTTTGCGGAGATTTTCCACTTTAAACCAGGTACTTTGTGCTTGAAAGAGACTTTGTTTGCTTTTTAAAGACTTAAGACACTTTATATCACTTTTCAGTGATATCTCTACAATTTCACATTGCATCTTTGTTCGTTTTGACCTGCAATCATCCAGATAAATATTATATATTTTTCTAAACACTGTGTGGTATATTTTTGTGGTGCTATATGGTGTTATTGTATGATTTAAAGCATGAATACTTTACACATTGCCTTCTAAGTTAAGCCTGACTGCTCGTGCCAAGCTACCAGAGGGTGGGCACAGGATAATTTTGGATTGTGTGTGACTTACCCTGACTAGAGTGAGGGTTCTTGCTTGGACAGAGGGTAACCTGACTGCCAACCAAAAACCCAATTTCTAACAGAGTGTTTGAAGAAAGTATGCTGCGGGATATGCCACCCCAGTCTCCAGATCTTTCTGAGGTGGAATCACACCACTAACAGATGATGGGGTATTAGTCTCCAGGATAAAGGGTAAATCACTGTTGTGATATTTCAAAATGGAGGCGGTAGGGAAGGGCTCATTAAGTCTCTGAAATGCCTTTTATTGCCCATTTTCCCAATTAAATAAGATACTCTTCTGTGTAAGTCAAGATGTAGACCTAACAGTCTCTGAGAACCCCTGTACAAAAATTGACAAAGCCCAAGAAACTGCTGAATCTATTCTAGTGACTTCAGGGACGGCCACTCTTGTACTGCCATGATTGTGTCTTGGTGGATATGGATTCCCTTGTCAGAGATCTTAAAACTCAAAAATGGCCACTTTAGTATCCTAAAAGAGACAATATACAGAGGCCCGTATTTAAACTCCGTTTGCGCCGAATTAGCGTCGTTTTTTTCGACGCAAATTCGGCGCAAAACTAACGCCATATTTATACTTTGGCGTTAGACGCGTCTAGCGCCAAAGTATGGGCAAATAGCGTCATTTTTTTGCGTGAACGCCTTCCTTGCGTTAATGAGATGCAAGGAAGGCGTTCCCGTCTAAAAAAATGACGGCGACGCAAATGCGTCGTATTTATACTCCCGGGCAAAAATCACGCCCGGGAGTGGTCGGGTCAAAAAACCCCGCATTTGCGCCACTTTTTAACGCCTGGGTCAGGGTAGGCGTTAAGGGGCCTGTGGGCTCAAAATGAGCCCACAGGTGCCCTCCCCTGCCCCCAGGGACCCCCCCTGCCACCCCTGCCCACCCCAGGAGGACACCCAAGGATGGAGGGACCCACCCCAGGGACATTCAGGTAAGTTCAGGTAAGTATAATTTTTTATATTTTTTTATTTTTTTTGGTGGCATAGGGGGGCCTTATTTGTGCCCCCCTACATGCCACTATGCCCAATGGCCATGCCCAGGGGACATAAGTCCCCTGGGCATGGCCATTGGGCAAGGGGGCATGACTCCTGTCTTTACTAAGACAGGAGTCATTTAAATGGCGTCTGGGCGTCGAAAAAAATGGCGCAAATCGGGTTGAGGCGATTTTTTTGCCTCAACCTGACTTGCCCCATTTTAAGACGCCCTAACGCCATTTTCCCCCTACGCCGGCGCTGCCTGGTCTACGTGGTTTTTTTCCACGCACACCAGGCAGCGCCGGTCTGCTAGCGCCGGCTAACGCCATTCCATAAATACGGCGCCAGCATGGCGCTTCAGAATGGCGTTAGACGGCGCTAAATTTTTTGACGCTAAACTGCGTTAGCGCAGTTTAGCGTCAAAAAGTATAAATATGGGCCAGAATGTCCATATCAGTGCTCCACTCATCTACCTGTATGATTCTACCCAATTTGTATGCACCTCTCAAATAAAATTTTAAGAATATCTTGGATGATTTTATTTGGCTCAAAGGGGTCAAGATGAGTGTTAAATTACATCTTTTATGTATTGTGATAGCACTGAATTCTCTATAGTCATTGCATAGACTGCACTCCCTCCTAGTTTTGGAATAAAGAAGATGGGAGCACCAGCCTGAGAGGCGGAGTGGCGAACAACATTTTCTTTAGATTTTCCTTTAAATAACTATACAGTAGAATCCTCTTTCTAGGACAAAGGATCAATGCAACCATGAGGGATCTTATCTTCAGGAAGAACATCAATTGGACTGTCATATACCTGATGTGGTGGCAGCTGATCTGACCCCTTCCTACTGAACACATCTTCAAACTCTTGTTAAGGTTTTGGGATAGGTAATGCAGGGGATTCAGTCTATAACACACCACATGTTAAGGACAGAATATGTTTTAAACCTTTTGGAAACATTTCAGTTCATCTCACTAGGAAGGAAAAGCAAGGTTCTGCTCTCCAGTTAATCTGGAGATTACATTATCCAGCAAAGCTTTTGGCATCAATCCCTACAATGGCTTTGGGCTTTTGTTTTTATATTTTGCAAGCTCGTTTAGTGTGTGGGTTCCAGGTTTTCTTTGATGTGAACATCTTTATCAGTAGTTGAAATGGGCTGTTTGGTGCAATTTCTTAAGTCATTTCAGTGACCCTCTTATCTTGAGAGTGACCCAACACGGCTTTGTCTGGTACGGATGGGCTCTCTACTTTCCCAACAAATGAAGACAGTCTTCCACAAAGTGCCCAGTGATCCCACAGTAGAGATCTAATCCTTGGTGCTTTATTTGTTCCTTTTCTTCTGGAGTGATAGCATTTCTGATGTTACCAACTTGCATCACTCTTCAGTGGACTTTGCAGAGTATTTGGCATCTTCCATGGTGCTCTTATAAATACATTCTGTGGTTAGAAGGCTCTTTCTTGCCATCTTTTTTTCTGTTCATCAATTTGTGGCATTATATCTATCAGAGTCACTGATCTGATAGACTGGTTCCCCGCTTGAGGCAATGCCTCTTTTATTTCTTCTTAGAGACCCCAGTAAAATGGATTAGCAGCGGATTCATCTATCCAGCTAGTTTCTGACACAAACTAGTGGTACTTACTAATACATTCAACTATATTCATTGAACCTTATTGAAGAGTTAGTAGTCCAGTATGAGCAGCTATTTGTGTCTGGTTTCAACCAAAAATAGTCCTTAGACCCTATAATTGATCATCTGTGCACTTGCCAAATATCTCTGTTGGAACTGGAGCATTAGAGCCAAAGTGATATGGTAATCTTTTTGGCTATTGTGGGGCTGCTGTACGAGATACTCTGTTCCAAGTAGCTCTATATTTTATTCATAGTTCACTGCACTGAATCACTTTAAAATACTGTCTGGTCACAATTTTTATTGTGCATCTAAGCAACCCCAAGCCAATTTTCATATCTAGGATATGTCCCGCCCATACACTGGTGTGTACCTTTAGCACTGATATTTGTTTGCCATTGGCCTATATGCTTTGCGTAATGCTATTCTTTTCCTAGGCATTCATTTATTTTTTTAAATAATCCTCTTTCGAGACCAGGCATACTTATACAAATCTTAGTATACTGCCTTATCAACTATTATGAGAACTGTCATGGCTTCTTTTGATCTATTACATTTTTTTATATAATATTAGTAATTGTATCAGATGTGTTTATGGATTTTTTTTACCAACTCTTTTTATCCTTTATGGCAAGGCACAAATCCCTTAATTGCCTTTCCTACACCGTGACTGGATATTTTATTTTATTTGTATTTTGTCTGTGTTGTATTGTGTTATGTGCTTTTATGGTTTTGTATTTTTAATATTTAAAAAAATATAAATTGCATGTTTAAAAGTTGGAAAGTCAGGGACTTTGCATCATTATTAAGGTTGTCACCCATGACAATCCATCATTGCTCAAATTGCAAAGAATAAATATTAGCCTGGTTTGATTGGTGTCAAACATTTGTGGTTTGACCAAAAAACGTAGATTGTGCAATAAAAGGCTGAAAGTGTGGGGGATTTCTAGAAAATGTTGCAGGTGCAGCAATAGCTATTATTGAAAAATTGGACCAAAAAATCCTGGTATTGGTACTGGTAACTTGTCTGAATTATTGTAATTTTAGTAGGTCTCATATGTGATGGGACGAAGGTTTTTGGTGTGTTGGGCATATTTTCACCTGATAACCGGTTGCATTTTTCTAACAAAAAGGAATGCCCTTGACAAACTGTTAATAGTTCCCTTCTATTTTATTAATATGTTCCATAGTTGGACGGGATTAACCACTGTATCCATATTATTGGTCTGGCAATCTGTCAGGACCCTCACAACTGATGCTGAACGGCAGCACAGGTAATCCTGCCTTCTCCGCTTCTATGTGATCCTAAATCCTGTATAACATTCCAGTATAGAAGAGAGCACCTGAATCTGAAAAGGGGAAGGGGGACTGTGGGATTAGAGAGCAAGGGGACACTCATTTCCAGAAGGAAGAAAACAGAAGATATTATCTGTCAGACAATGGAAGAAGAATCTAATATCAGGTAAGAAGTGTGGAAATACTAGAGGCAGTTTAGCTGGTGTGAGGTGAAGCATCGCATTAAGTAGCCCCAAGGCAAGCATGGAAACTTGCCTGAGAACCAAAGAGGAGTAGCACTCCAGTCCACCAGGAAGCGAATAGTAGTTGGCAAAGCAAAATCTAAAATCCAAAACCAAGTCAAAAAGAGGTTCCTAGTTCAATAAGCCAAATCATAGGTGATACTTGTACCAAGGTCAAAAAATCGGTAGTTCAGTCAAACCATAAAGATCCGTCCAAAAACACATACAAGTACCAGTGTTCCAAGGGTGGATTACAACGGATCATGGAGGCCAATCGGAACAAAAACTACCAATCGGAACAAAAACTACCTTGGCCAGGTTGAGATGAGAGCTATAGAACTGCAAAACAAGAAGGAATGGGAATGGGAAGTCAGTATTGCAGAATAGAGTCAGCTGGTGGGTTGTGTAACCACTGGCTGTGTAAAACTGAAACCTGCAACCTCTGGGAAGGATACTGAGAGGAAAATATTGCAAGGTAAGCATCGTCCTCAACCCCTCCACCTTGCACATTTTTATCCTCTGAGTGTAATAAGTCTTCTGTGATTCCTTCCTCCAGTTCGACCGATTTTCCTATCCAATACTCCCATTCACATTCGATATTTCAACTCATTTTTCACTGTATTCATAAGCCCACCTCACCCTCCTTCTTCCTGATGTGCCAGTTTATTGTTTTCCAAAGCTATAAGTATTCCTAGTTTTGTTTCAAATTACTACAATTGACTTGTGTTTGTCTCAGGTGTTTATTTGCCCTGACATTTGTTTTTATACTTACTGATTGGCTGAATGCACAAATAACCACAGCCATTCACTGTGCCATTCACGAGGCTTAGAAGCAAACGCAAGACACACCTTTCCCAACAATAGCAGCCCCTTTCACCACACCCTCAGCCAGCCAGTGCTTAATTTGTGCTTGTTTTTTTCCGGTACGGAGCACCTGCACTTATTTTTGAGGGCCGGCGATTAATTTTCTGCCTCAAGCATTTATTGCGATCAAAAGACACAGTTGAGAAAACAAAAGAGCGTCACAAAGGGAGAGAGCAGAAAGCTGCAGGAGTGAGCCGTAGGGGCAGGGAAGGGATGTAAATGGATTGAAGAGGCCCGTGATGGCTTCAGGAGAACGCCCTCTGAGTATTCAGTGTTCGCACATTATTTGCAGCAGCCGCGTATTTTAGGGTTTTGAGCACCGGCACGATTTAATTTTTACAAATTAAGCACTGCAGGACATCATCTCTGGCCTGCCCTCCCAACCACCCCCAGCACTACCTTTCTGCACCTACAGGCCTCTCACACCAGTCACATATGCTGACCACCAAGGTAACTGCTGCGGTTATGCACTCTTTCAATTCATCTTTGCAGTTTGTTAATGACTTGAGTTTGGTCTTCCCTTCTCCTCGTCCCACCCCACAACTACTAAAGTATTTTACTCCCGCTGTAGACGCTGAGCCCCCTTCTACCTACTGTCTCCCTGCTCTCCTTTTGGGAATCTGCATCCAGTTTATGAGGCTCTCTTCACCTTTCTTCAATTACCTCTTTAAACTATTAGTAGGTTTTGGGGATCATGAAGTGTACTCTCATGTGACGACTTTACTACATGTTATGATTGTTTCCAGTGCTTAATTAAAAAGGTGCCAGTGCTCAAAGCCCTCCTCTTAAACACGAGTCTGCTGTAATTAAACCTGCCAGCACTGAATATTGAGGCAGCTATTCCTGAAGCCATCTCAGGCCTCTCCAATCCATTTACGGCCCCTTCAGCTCATCCCGCAACTTTCTACTTTCTCCCTCTATGACGCTTTTTCGTTTTTCCTTCTTCCTCTGTCTTTCCATATGTGTCTTTTGCTCGCAGCAAATGCTTGAGGCATAAGAATAAGCGCCGGCCCTCACAAATAATTGACGGTGCTCAGCACCGGAAACAACAAGCACAAATTAAGCACTGATTGTTTCCCACTTTAATCTTTCCTAATGTTTTCTGCTTTCTGTGTGCAATAACCGTGCTTGCTTTAAGTTTCTCCGCATTGCCTGTGCTCTTAATCGTAAAGCATTGTAACGCACATGGGCCACGTTTTCGCTGTGTAAAACTGCATGAATAAATAAATACATACATGCATAAATAAATACATAAATCAGTTGTGCTGTAACTGCACGTTTAATTGCTGCTTTCCTAGGCATCGGCCAGTCACTGTGAAGAGGACAGGTAGGCCCTATAAAGCAATTTAAAGTAGCAAAGTGTGTAAAACAAATGCGCAAAAATTTAATAACGCTGAATAAAAAAATCTTAAGCCTCGAAACCACGGGTCTCAAACAGAAAAGTAACAACGGCTTCAATGTCTAAGGGATGACTTCCCTTGTTTTGTATCCCGTTAGATATTTTTTAATTGATTTTCATAAATCAGATGTGCAACAAAGCTAGAAGGAAGAGCCACGAACAGAAAGCGCCAAAGAACCAGTTGGGAAAAGATAGGAACATGAACTGTGTTTACTATGAATTAAATTGGTGTAAAAGATGCAAGACTCCTATAATATTGCTAATTAAGTTGCACTTTAAAGAAATGTGTTGAAGGTTTTCATCTCCTACTGAATAGCCTGAAAATCAATCAAAGCTGCCTAGGTCACTGGATTTCATTCGCCATGGCAACTGCGAAATTTCAAAGAGCCTCCTATTTTCATTATGATAGCTTGAGAATTATAAGCAATGCATACATTAGGTTACATTTTCAATGACCACAGTACTCTTTTTCCTGTAGATGTGGTGAGGACAACAAATCAGTGTGGTAATTCAAAAAACATGAAGAGTCTCTGTCTCTCGTTTTATTTATATAAGGAATTAATGAATCAACCAATTTTTAGGGTAAAAAACCCGTAAACATAGAAGATAAAGACAAAATACATACATTTCTAATTAATAATTATAAAAAAATACATCTAGAATCTTACCTGCAAGACTTTGACATCATATGTCTACAGTCCCATAGCTGTGATCCCAGAAATCTCAGGTCCACCAGTAAAAGTAAAATCTAATGGTCACTCAAAAGGAGGCCTTTCAGCTTACATAAGAGCCAGCAAAGCCTTCAATGCGCGGAGCCTCGACCTGAAGCCAGCCCATAGGTTAGCGGTCATCATCAAAAATTGGCTACTGGGATCGACATCCCCAACCATCATAATAATAAATATTTATATAAATCCTAATGTGGCCCAGAAATAACACCTTCTAAACATAACTGAAAACGAATTACTAACATTAAGAACTTCGTATGGGGACTCTACTTGGCTCATCACAGGAGACTTCAACTTAAACATGGTCAATCATGGCAAGCAAAGTAGTAGAGAAGGTGCCCGGAATCAGAGTTTGGGTATTTCGCCGCAAGTATCACACTTCATGTCCATTGATAAATGTGATCATCCTCTCCTATGAGTCATAGAGGCGTTAGGGCTGAGGGCCCTTAATAGCTGATTCCCCAAGGACTCTCCGATGAACATGACTCGCAAATCAAAGAAATCAGCATCCGCTCTGGATTACACCTTTGCCTCTATGGTAATCTTCAAGCTCATACAGGATTTTCGCATAGCGATGAGATGTGAAAGTGACCATCACTCACAAATTATGATAATGCCGAATAACAGTGAATATGTGGATTATATGGAAAAGATTTAGAACAAGATCCAGGAAGCAATGTGCTACCAATAAGATGGTTGAACAGATGCATGGAAAGTTATGAGTCATGGAAAGCTAGCCTACTAAAAGCTCAAGAGGCACAGGAGGACATAATCGCCAAATGGGAGGCAATGTTGACATCTCTTAAAAAGCAGTTGGGCCCCCACCAGTGGCAGATTGGGACCAGATAAAAAGCAATGGTTCACCCAGGCCCTAAAGCAACAAAGACAACATCTTAATAAAGCAGCCAGACTCCTAAGGCTCCAACACTCTGAAAGTGACCATTTTGGCTCTTTCCCAGAATTAAGAAAGAAATATAAGAAAGGATTATGGGAAACTAAGCAGGCCCACATGGACCAGGAGTGGATCAAAACTGCAAAGGCTTGTAATGGAAAGAATAGCCAGCTGCTTTGGTCAATTATTAATCAACTGAAGCGAGGGATCATGGGAGCCCCAAGCAACACAGTGTCAGTGGATCAGTGGATAGACCACATCTCCAAACTATACCATAGTCAGAAGGTGGCTGAATTACAATCAAACACATGCAGAGAGCCAACCCCCTTAAACTTTGAGGAGCAAACTATAGAGTTAGAAGTAGCGCGCCCCTGGGACAAATGGCCTCCCTGCAGGAGTATTCAAAAACGACCTTGTCTTTTGGAGCAGCCAACTATGTAAAATGTTTAATGCACGTGTCATAGAAAACAAGATACCTGACTCATCGAAAAGGGGCAATTTCACACCCTATGTACAAGAAGGGCCCCTATGGGACCCCGGACAGTTACCATGTGATCCCGCTGCTCAATATTGATGCAAAAATAATTGTGGGTCTCCTGCTAGAGGACTTGGTAGCCTGGGCCACAAATTGAAATTGAATACCCCTAAATCAAACTGGCTTCTGCCCTTCTTCGAGCACCTCTGCCAATCTGATAGCCCTGGCCATGATCGTTGAAAAATACATAAGGAAGAAACTAGCTTTGTATACTTGCTTTGTGAACTTATCCAAAGCTTTCGATTCAGTAGATAGGCATTGGCTGTGGAGAAAGTTAGAGAACCTCAATATTCCGACAAAACTGCTAAAAGGAATACAGCTCTTATACCCTGAAAACTGGGCCAGGGTCACATTCGACGGTAATAGGAGAGTAACTGCCAAAATCTGTATAGACAGAGTTGTCAAACAAGACTGTGTGCTGGCCCCAACCTTATTCAACTTATACCTGGCAGATCTGTGCATGCAACTGGATACCACCAGCTTTCATCCTCCTAAATTCAGCCAACAATTAGTAATATCACTATTATATGCAGATGATATTGTTGTATTGAATCTTTCAGGCATTGGTCTCCAAAGCTTGCTAAATGCTTTCCGTCTATTTTGCAAGTTAAATCAGCTGTCTGTGAATCTGGAGAAAACTAAGGTAGTCATCTTTGGGAAGCGAATAATCAAGAAAAAGCAATGGCTTTACGGGGATCGGCTAGTGTGCAGAAGCAGCAGTTATAAATACCTTGGCGTCTAGCTACAGGAGCACTGGTCTCACCTCCTGCATTTAAACACCCTGAAAGCAAGCATTGCATCTCAAATGGCATCCTTGTAAGCCCTGTCAACCAAATTGCAAAGCCCAACTTCGCCTCCACTCCTCACCATGATCAAGGCAAACTGTCTGGCCTCACTGTCGTATAGTCTGAAATTTTTCCCCAGCAAGTTTGCCAACTTCCTGAATGCCGCTCAGAGCAAAGCTTTTCACCTCCTTTTTTCATTTCTACACAGTTCCTCTATAGCACAAATCCAATTGGAATTTGGACTCCAAGGAGCGAGCACTGGCACAAGAGGGGACTCTTCTCAAATATGCCTCACTGTTAAGACAGGCATTGCCAAACTCACTGAAGGCTCCGATTTGGAAGGAAATTGGCCTCAACACACCCGAGAACTAAAACATGTCGGAGAGAATCGCAATGGAGGTTAAGTGTCTGCAGACTGAGCATCTCTGGCAAAAAAGTCTACCACACAAATCCTTCAAGCAATTACAGAATAAACAAATCAAGCAACTTTCTTGGAGTAACGACAAAGACAAGTTCAGCCTCCATTCTAATGCATGGATGACTATCAACACCTATAAGGTACCAGCTGCTCAGCCATATATGGCTCGCTTATTAAAAAAGCACCTAAAAACAAAGGTGCTCCAAGCTAGATTTGGCCTTCTTTCCTTGTTCGATGCAGCTCCAAAATGACTATGTACATATCCCTGGGAGGACTTTTTACATATTCTTTGCATATGTCCTGCTCTCCTTCCCGGGCGTAAAATCTGCCTCAAAAACATCTTAAACACCACTGGCATGAGGACTTGCTGCCATGCAATCCTGTTTTATCCAAAAGAGCTGACACCTCAACACATGGCATGTTTTGCAAAATGTATATTAGAAGCTGAAGGTCTCCTTAAGCATGCTTCAAACAGGAAATTTGAACATAGTAGCCTAACAATGTTCGCCTCATTTCTGACTTTCTCCTTTTCGTCTAGTGCCTTACTGTATGATAAACTTGCACTGTTTTTAATCTGCCACTGACTTTCACTCTTTTGCTACTGGGTTCCGGAGCAAGCATAATAAAGCAGTGAGCCGACATTACAATGCAGAATTTCAGCCTTGTTAGGGATCCAAGGTCATTCATTTTCCCTCCCGCTTTCTGGCACCAGTGATAACACACATTGTAGCATTCGCACCACACTGCCATTACTGCCCTGCTGTTTTTAGGGTCGAGCCTGCGTCGCATGGGCTTGCACAGACGCTTTAGGAATTAAAAAGGGCTCGGAGCCCTGTCCACGTCAGGTCAGTGTCTTTCATTGGCAAGTTGGCTTGCCTGTTAGAATCCGCTTCTTTTGATTAGTGAAAGGCACGCATACGTCATTCCTTCCCCGGTGGATAGCCCTCCTCGAGCGCATCGACAAAGTACAGAAAACATGCGAGGCTTGCTGTTTTCCGTCTGGCTCGTTGACTACTTTTTCTCTATTTTCCCAGCGCGATCTCACTTGGCAGAAGTCGAGCGCTTTACATAATATCGACCCTGTTATACAGTTAATTGCACATTTTCTGGATACGTACATAATTGCACTTTTGCCGATAGGTTTCATTCCGAGTAAAATGTCCAGTTAGAAGTTTACAACGCTATCAGCTCTAACACGAGCAAACGCGAGACCCGTTGCATTGCAAATGGTTGTTTAAACTTACCTTTGGGTCTTTTGATATTTACATATATTTTTATATATACGTGTCTTTGGAATCTTTGTGTTTTTAGTCTTACAATGTTCATGGCATTTTCCGAATTGTCTGTGCTCTATTTTTAACTTTTTAACTTTTCTCTTGCTGATTGCAATGGTTTTTATTAATCGTGAAAATAAAATATTCATTCATAAAAAATACAAAACCTCGGTGAAACAAATCATTATTTAAAAAATATATATTTTTTTATTACATTTTTGCTTTAATTCTGTTTCCAACATTTACTAGTCACATTATATAGGTATAATAAATCAGTAATGTTGCTGATACACAGTTTAACACATTAACTTAACAACTTAACTGAGGTCATTATCGCGCATTAAATGAGGAGTACAGAATTGGTTCCTAAACCGTCGCTCGCCAAGATGTGAATATGGGCACTTTTCCACTACATCAGGTATATACTCTTGTGGAACTGGTGCTTATGCACTGCGTGGGGGAAGATCTAGAGCGGAGGAGATGTGCGTGTTGAGTGTGGGGTATATAACTTGCGTTATGATGTGGAACCACGGCTCTTATGTGGGCGATCGTTATGGATCACCCTTGGCATACATTCAGGCGCAGGGAGGTGCCAATCATTCCAGTGATTCTCATTTAAAGAGTCTCTAGTTGGGCAGGGTGGAAAGCCGTCAGGGCTGACTACTATTTGCAGTTATTCGTGTGCATTAGTTTAAGGCGGTTTCTCGTCGCTTTTGGCGTCTAGTCTATCTACCAGGATCTCCCACGCTTCACTGCCCGTCTGCCGGGGTCCCATTTTTGTGTTCCTTAGCACCATCAACTCTGCGCTGGCCGATCTTAGTGTCGTACTGTGCCAGGAAATCAGGTCTGGGGCGGTGGCTGACTTCCAGTTCATTGCTATCAATCTCTTGTACATTACGAAAGCTAGATCCATAAACTTATGTAGGTGCTTGTGCTTTTTGTCTCTCTTTCTCAGGCCTAATAAACATGATTTAGGCTCTACTGTGAGTGCCAGGCCCGTCAATTCAGATACCTTTTCCACTATTGCGCTCCACTTTACACGCACTAGGGGGCAGTCCCATACCATGTGGTAGAAATGTGCCAGCGGGGCTCGGCACCTTGGGCAAGCTGGGTCCGAGATGGGGAACATACTTTTAATCCTGGCACGAGAGAGGTACGTTTGGTGTAGATAATTTAGTTGCGTATATCTGAACCTAGGGTTTCTTGATACTCCCTTAGTGTGTAGTAGGGCACAAGGCCATTCCTCCTGTGTGATCGGGAGTGGGAGCACCTCGTTCCACTTAGTTAGTGCCTTCCCCAGAACCGGTGCCGTTTCTTTATTCAGTGCTTTGTACAGGTTCGACACTATTTGCAGTTGCCCGTCGTATAGCAGCATATGGTGTACTGCAGTGGAGGTCGTGGGTTCCTGTTCTCCCGACCCCCACATCTTCTTTATAGTATGGCATATGGCATGGTATGTCATAAATTGCCCTGGGCTTACTGCTGTGAGGTCGCGTATTTCTTCGAAGGTCATTCATTTCCCTTCCTCAAAGCAATCGCCGACCTTCTCAATTCCCGCATCTGCCTATACCGCCAAGGACCTTCCTCTGTCTCCTCCGGCCCAGCCCGGGAGGGCCCCTAGTTGCACTAGAGGGGAGTAGGGGAGCGCACGGCGTCCACCCTGAATATACCTCTTCCAGCATGCATGCGCTACCTGCAGTTGTGGTTTGCCGGCTATTCCCTTCGGGGCTCTGGCCGCCATCCATGCGACCAATGGTGTGCCACTCAGGTTGGCCAACGCCCCTGCCGACTCCGCTAATGTGGGTCTATGTATCCAGTCTAGTACCCATTGGAGCTGGGCTGCCGCATAGTAACGCTCGAAGTTTGGGGCACCCATGCCTCCCTGGCTGCCCTAGTGTGGCGAGGGCAACACGCGTTCTGCCTCCTGACCAGATGAGTTGCAGCAGTGCACTGTTTAGTTCACGGAAAAAGCTCTTGGGGACTAGGAGTGGCAACGCAGAGAAATAATATAGGAGCTGGGGGAGTATCAGCATATTTGCTATTGCAACTCTGCCCATTGGTGACAATGGCAACTTGCCCCAGAAGCGAAGTGATCCCTTAATGGAGGCAAGTGCTCTCCCCAGGTTACCGTCTCTGAGGTCCTCCGGTTTATGGTATATTTGGACCCCCAGGTATTTAAATGAGTCAAAGCACCATCTCAGGCGCCCGGACAGGGTTGTAGCTCGGTTTGACAGTGTCCGTGCGACAAGGGGAAATACGCACGATTTTTCCCAGTTTACTACCAGTCCGGACATTGTGCCGAACTCGGCAAGGAGTGTCATTACTGATGGTATTGTCTCGCTTCCGTTACGGAGATATATTAAGGCATCGTCTGCGTACAGAGATGTTATGTGTTTCGTCCCGTTCCTTAGTATGCCCCATTCCTCCTCCCTCGATCTCAGGCGAGTGGCCAGGGGTTCCACGGCGATAGCAAATAGCAAGGGGATAGGGGGCATCCCTGCCTAGTGCCTCTTGCAATCGGGAAACTTTTGGATACCGTTCCGCCCGTTCTAACCCTTGTTCGTGGCCCGGAGTACAATGTCTGCACCCATTGTATACATTTTGGGCCGATTCCCATTTCCCGCATGGTATCGAATAGGAAATCCCACCCCAACGTGTCAAAAGCTTTTTCTATGTCCAATGATAGTACCATTTCGTCATGTGCCCCTGAGGGGGCGCTTCCCATCACTCCCAGTAGTTGGCGAGTGTTTAGGAATGTATTTCGTTTGGGAATGAAGCCGTTTTGATCCTTGTGTGTCAGTGTGTGGATGACAGGGGCAAGCCTGTTGGCCAATATTTTGCCCAGAATTTTACAGTCGGTGTTTAATAGTGATAGTGGTCTATATGATTTGACATCTGTGGGGTCCCGTCCCTGCTTGGGCAGGACCGCTATCACTGCTTCTCTCTGTGTGGGGGGCAGTGCCTTGTGTCTCCAGGCCTCTTCGTATACTTTTAATAGATGGGACTTCAGGAGGACCGAATATTTCGCATAGTATTCCATTGGGAGACCGTCCATACCTGGTGCCTTGTTTCTTGGCATTTGTGTTAATGCGGCTTCTAGTTCCGCAGCACTCAGTGGGGCTTCTAGTGCTTCGGCGTGTTCCTGAGATAGTTGTTTTAAATGAGCGCCAGATAGGAAAGTTACGAGCTGACCGGGTGTATAATCCGTGCGTTTAGTGTATAGGTTCGTGTAGTAGTCCCTGAACACCCTATTTATATCTGCTTGCGTGGAGACCCACTCATTATTGTCTAGTTTTATAGTCCCTATTGGGGTCTGTTGCTGGGTTCCCTTTAGGAGCCAAGCCAGCAGTCTGCCGGACCTGTCCCCCTCAGATTGTTGGCGCATTAAATGATACTTATAATCATGTTTGCGGAGGCGGGAGTCCGCTTCTTTGTATTTTATGCGTGTTTCTTTTAGTGTGGCGTATGGTGCTTCATTACCGGCTATCGCCACTTCGAATGTTCTCAGTTCCTTCTCCAGTTTGCTTATCTCCGAGTGTAGGGCACGCCTGACACCCCAAGTGGATGCCATGCAGAACCCTCTTACCACCGCCTTGTGCCTCCCATTCTGCTGCTCTTGTATTTGCGGAGTCAGAGTTTACTTCCCAGTAATGCTTTAGTGCTGTGCCTAGTCCCTCTGCGTAGGCCTGGTCTTGGAGCGCTTCTGGCTGCAACCGCCATGTAGAAATTACCTGGCGGGTCGCACCCCAACCCAGGGTTATTTTGAGCGGGGAGTGGTCCGACAGTGTCGTAGCTAAATATTCTGACACCTTCGTCAGCGCGCATATGTCAGTGGTGCCCCAGAATATATCTATTCTTGTGTGCACCTTGTGTGGCACAGAATAAAATGAGTATTCTCTCTGTCTGGGGTGTTGTATTTGCCAGAGGTCATGGAGTCTCATGTCGTCCGCCCATTTCTGTAGTGGGTTCTTGGTGTTTCTGGATATTACTGCTGATTTAGGAGGGGCTGATCTGTCCAACTCTACGTCAGGAAGACAATTGAAGTCACCCCCCCATATGGTGGGCGCTGCTGGGTTGTCTAGTAATGCCGGGGTGAGCGACTCCAAGAATCTCGCCTGCGCATTGTTGGGTGCGTATATCCCTATGAGAGCTAATTGTCTCCCATCTAGGTGGCCTTCCACTATCACATACCTGCCCCCTGTGTCAATCTTGTGCGAGGTTCTGGCAAACGGGACACCTCTTGCTATCCAGATCAACACCCCCCTGGCATACGCTGAGTGTGTTGTGCCTGTGACCTGCCTGCCCCATTTCGTCTGAATCTCTTGTAATTCATCTTCCATTAAGTGTGTTTCTTGTAGGATAGCTATGTGGGCCTTTAGGCGCTTGAGGCGTGCATGCACTTGCGCTCGCTTGCTCGGTGTGGACATTCCCCTTACATTCCACGTAATTATCTCATATTGTTGTGCGTGTGCAACGGTTTGTTGAGCCATGTTTCCCTGTGTGGTGTCGTGTTCATTTGCTCCCTCTTGGGTCCTATTTCCGTCCAGCTGACTGCGCATTTTACTAGGTCTTTGTCTGAGGCTGGCGAGCGCGTTAGTGTACCCTGCTGGCAGTGTTGACCTCGTCCAACCCCTTTAACTCCCGCTATCCCACCTGCCCTGTTTACTAATCCCTCTAACTGATTGCTACCACTCAAACTTAAAGAAGAAAAGAAAAAAAGTAAGAGAAGGGCCCCATCTTTGTTGTTTGGTGGGGTCAGTATCCGTTCGGACACTCGTGGGGGGGCACTCATTCGGGTTGGGTGTGTCACCTGTGCAGAGCACACACCCTTCCTCAGACCTGGTCTGTGAATGTGCACGTGCATTGGCGTGAGCACCCCTGGGAGGGCCCTCTCATTTATCCGTCCCCCCCCCTCCCCTTGCCGCCTATTGCGCTTATACCCCTATGATCACTGGTGAACAGTTTAAAAAGATACTTTTCGGAGCCAATGCGGTTTGTGTTACGATTCCTGCTTTAGCCGCTTCGGGATTCTGGACTCCTAGTGTCCTGTCCGGTTTCTGACAGTCTCACTTTTACTGCATTGTTCAATTCCCAGTTCGTCTGCTGTTCTTGGAGTGACATCTGGGCCCCTGAGCGCTTCCGTGATTGTTGAGGTTGAGTTGGTCGATTCCGAGTCTGATGCAGATGTAGGGGTCGTCCGGAGTGTCTCAAAGGGGTTTTGCATGAGTATCGGAGTTTCTTTTAGTATTCTCGCTCTTTCTTCTGCCGCCTGCTTCTCAGTGGGCTGGCCCCTTGAGCGTCTCTTGCTGCGTTTCCTCGTTGCGGTGGTGGTCCATTCCTCCTCCTCGGGTGCACCCTCGTTTGATTGCACGATGCCTTTGGCGTGCATCCATGTCCAGGCATCTTCTGGGGATGCGAACATATGCGTGCGGTCATCTAAGCTCACCCTCAATTTAGCTGGAAAGAGGAGAGCGTACTTAATGTTGTGCTCCCGGAGTCGTTGTTTGATTTTCACGAAAGAGTTCCGCTTGCTCTGTACTTCTTGAGTGAAGTCCGGGTATGCGTGGATCACTGCATCCTAGAATTGAAATGGACCTTTATTGCGGAAACGCTGTAGCGATCCCGGTAGTTCAGGAGTCTCACTATTAGAGATCTAGGAGGCTGACCCGGGAGTGGAGGTCTGCCAGGGATTCTATTTGCTCGTTCTACCGAGAAGAACTTGGAGGGGGAGCCATTCAGTACCTCCTTGATTAGCCATTGCTCTGCTGTTAGTTCCGGGTTCTGTTCAGGGGGGAATTCCGGTATCCCCACTAGGCGAATTTTGTTACGTCTGGATCTGCTTTCTGCTTCTTCGGCCCGTCTCCAAAGGATCTTTGCTCTGCGTCCAACCGTTGTATTTGTTTCTGATTATCTGTTACTGTTGGACCTGTCACTGTTAGGGTTTCCTCCATTGCTTTCACCCTCTCTGACAATTTCCGGTGGTCCACTCTAAGTAGATTTAAGTCTTGCGTTACTGCGTCTATCTTATATTCTAAGGAAGATTTAGTGTCAATTATAGCCTGTAATACTTTTTCGAATTGCGCCGAGTGCGTTTGGAGTGTGTTTTCGAGTGATTGAAAGGTTGTATTTTGCGGTTGTTCAGTGTGCGCCAGGCCCGGCGTATTTCGCTCCTGGTTCTTTGACGTCCTAGATTTCCCAGCCATTTCTTCACCTTGCGGATGTCGCGTTCGACCAGAGATGGAAGGTCTGATTGGATATAGTTTTCGGTGGCCGTGTGTTTTCGGGTGCGACTATGCTTCTTCCAGGATGTGGCGTCTTTTTTGCGGGGCTTTTTCGTTTACTGTGCGAGGCAGGCCCAAAGAGTGATGTGAGATGGCGCTGTGACTCCTACGGCAATTATGAGAGGGGGGGGGGAATCGGCCCACACCTCCGGGGAGACCCCAGGCCTTCGGGTCCGGCGGGGCACAAGATGTTGAGTATGTGAGCTCCTCGCCCCCTGTTAGGTGCCCCTCACGCTGTCCTTCTATGGGGGGGGAGTCCCAGGGGGGGCCGTGCTGTCTGCGTGGGGCCGCCTCCGTCCACTCACAATTCGAGGACAAGTCTCTGGGTGCACTCCTGCGTGGAGGGGAAAAGGTGAAGAAAGGACCGTCCCCGCGTTGGGCACCCCCAGCCGGTCCCCGCTGGGGCCGGGTGCCGTCTCCCACAATCCCTGCGTGCAGGAGGGGGGCGAAAAGGGGATGTAGCCGTCCGCCTGCGGCAGGCGTGTCGCACTTCACCCCGGTCACAGGTGAGCGCCCCTTATGCCGTGGTCCCCCATCACCGGGGCGGTCGCCCCTTTCCAGCCCGCGGTCCCCAGACCGAGCGCTGTGGGCCGGGTCACAACCCCAAGGCCAGTTTCAGCTCCACGCCGCGAGCCGTAGGTAGGGAGGGGGAGCGGTGCGCGGCGGTCGGCAAAAGGAGGCTGAGGAAGTCCGCTCCAATGTAGTGCCACGCTTTGGCAGCGGGTGCGTCGTCGGGGCCACAGATGCCACCCAAAGGGGGGGGAGAGGAGGGGGGGGAAGTCCCCTCTCTTTTGCTTGATTTCGCCGATCCTGCTCCCAGCATGATCGGCCCGGGTTGAGGCGTGGAGCTCCTGCTCCGTTTGTTGCTTGGTAGGGAGGGTGGGGGAGGGGGGGAGCGGAGTGCCGCCCCCGGCAGCTAAGGGCCCGGGAGGGCCGGACCAGTGCTCGGACCCCCACGTTTCAGTCCCGGGGCTCCGAGACTTCCAGCCGCCGCAGCCCCCTCCTCACCTGTTCACGTCATTGGGATCGGGAGCCGCTTCGCCGGGCGCCTCCTTTGTGCCGCCGGAGGTCTGTGATCGGGTCGAAATGGCTCCAGCCGCGCTCCGGCAGTAATTCGTCCAATCCTCGGGTCCAGGGCCGCCCCGGGGGCCGGCGCGTATCGCCCTTGTTGATGCGCCCTACCCGGGGGTGCCCGCCAGGATTTATCGGCCAGGCCCGAGTCGGAGCTCCCTTCTCAAGCGTCCAACTCGGTCGCCATCTTGGCTCCTCCTTGGGTGAAACAAATCATATTGTAAAAAAAGGCACAACACGCAATACTTTAAATCAGGTCTCGTTTTTCAAACAAGGCCACAGTATGAGCAATAGAAAGTCTAGTTAGTAACCTGCGATCATACAGCCAGCATGACCCATGCACTGATCATAACTTCACCTGTAATGACATCACATATCATATCGACCATTGGTAACATGAAAGCTGCTATGAGGACATTTGCCCATTGCCTTGACAAATGAAGCACTGAACATGCCCTATGACTGCACAGCAGACGTGTGGAAAAATGTGGGGCCTAAGCCCACACTCTATGCCCAGTTTTTTCCCCTCAGTTGAAGCATGACCTGACCTTCAACTGTATCCTTTGAGTCCTGGTCATGGCACCTTCTGCCTGGTCCTCTGCAAGTCCTGCCCCTGAAGCCCATGGGGCATGCTTTTTAACTGTAGGTAAGGCAATCTAATAGAAGGGTGATGCCTCTGCCCTATCTCACCGTGCCATGAGGCTCTAAGCTCAAATTCTAGCTTTATTGAGTGTTTCCCGACAGACACTGTGGCCAAGTACTGTGGCACTTTCTGGGTACTAGTGCAGTAGTTGGTAGTCGATAAAAAAAATATATATATATATATATATAGATATATAAATATAAATGTGAATATATTTCTCTATTGACAAATAAAGTAGTAATCGGTAGGGAACAACAATAAAACCTACAACCTACCTATGTTAAAGGCTGTAACCTAGAACTCAGACAAAGGGCCTGATTACGACCTTGGTGGAGGGGATTACTCCATCCCAAATGTGATGGATATCCCATCCACTGTGTTACATGTTCCATAGGATATAATGGAACTTGTAGTATGGCGGGTGGAATATCTGTCACTTTTGGGACAGAGTAATCCCCTCTGCCAAGGTCTTAATCAGGCCCAAAGTGTGTTACCCATAACATGACTGTCTTTTAGATTTGTAAAGGCAGACACCACTACACTTTACTCCACCCCACGCTTATATATGACAGACTACTCCACTGTATGCCACTACAGTCTACACCATTTCACTATACACCACTCCACTCTTTGGCTTTCCACATTTTGATATCTTGTTGTACACCACTCTGCTTAATGCCACTCTACTCTATGTCACTCCATTCTACAGTATCCCGATCTACGTCACTTCATTCTATGCAACTACACTGTGTGCCATTCCACAATATGCCACTCCACTGTACACCACTCCACCCTATGCACTCCACTGTACAGTGTTCCACTCTATGCCACTCCACTCTACAGTATTCAACTCTACGGCGCTCTACCCTTTTGTATGACATGCTATTTGACTCTACAGCACTCCAGTCTATGTACTCAACAGTACTCCTCTCCACTCTATGCATGCCACTCCACTCTGCGCTACTCCACTCTGTACAATTCCATTGTATGCCACTCCACTCCACTCCACACCACTCTACTCTATTCCACTGTACAGCACTTCACAGTACACCACTCCATTGTACACCACCACTCAATTTATGCTATTCTACTGTATGCCACTCCACTTTACTCCACTCCACTCTGTTTTCCACTCTATGTTCCTACACTCTATGCCGCTGTACTGTACGTCATTCCATTCTATTCTATTCTACTGTACACAACTTCACTGTACGCTACTCCAATCTAGACTATTTCATGCCATTCCACTCTCCACCACTTCACAGTATGTCACTCCACTGTACGCTATTCCCCTGAGTGCCACTCCACTTTATGTCACTCCACTGTCCACCACTCCACTCTACACTATTTCACTGGACACAACTCAACTGTACGCCACTCCACTCTATGCTATTCCACTGTATGCCACTCCGCACTCTGCCACTCCATTGTACACCACTCCAATGTTCACTATTCCTCTTTGCACCACTTCAGTGTACGCCACTCAACTCTAGACCATTCTGCTCTATGGCACTCCACTGTACGTCACTGCTGTGAGAACGTAGCCTCTTTCTAGCCTTGTTACTCCCACTTTTGGCCTGTTTGTGGGTATATGTCAGGGTGTTTACACTGTCTCACTGGGATACTGATAGCCAGGGCCCAGGGCCCAGTGCTCATAGTGAAGACCCTATGTTGTCAGTGTCTTTGTTATGTGTCACTGGGATCCTGCTAGCCAGGACCCCAGTGCTCATAAGTTTGTGACCTATATGTGTTCCCTGTGTGGTGCCTAACTGTCTCACTGAGGCTCTGCTAACCAGAACCTCAGTGGTTATGCTCTCTCTTTACTTCCAAATTTGTCACTAACAGGCTAGTGACTAAATTTACCAATTCGCATTGGCATACTGGTACACCCATATAATTCCCTAGTATATGGTACTGAGAAACCCAGGGTATTGGGGTTCCAGGAGATCCCTATGGGCTGCAGCATTTCTTTTGCCACACATAGGGAGGTCTGACAATTCTTACACAGGCCTGCCAGTGCAGCCTGCGTGAAATAACGTCCACGTTATTTCACAGCCATTTACCACTGCACTCAAGTAACTTATAAGACACCTATAGGTCTAACCTTCACCTGGTGAAGGTTGGGTGCAAAGTTACTTAGTGTGTGGGCACCCTGGCACTAGCCAAGGTGCCCCGACATCGTTCAGGGCAAATTCCCCGGACTTTGTGAGTGCGGGGACATCATTACATGCGTGCACTATACATAGGTCACTACCTATGTATAGCGTCACAATGGTAACTCTGAACATGGCCATGTAACATGTCTAAGATCATGGAATTGTCTCCCCAATACCATCCTGGTATTGGGGGGACAATTCCATGATCCCCCGGGTCTCTAGCACAGTACCCGGGTACTGCCAAACTGCCTTTCCGGGGTCTCCACTGCAGCTGCTGCTGCTGCCAACCCGTCAGACAGGTTTCTGCCCTCCTGGGGTCCAGGCAGCCCTGGCCCAGGAAGGCAGAACAAAGGACTTCCTCTGGGAGAGGGTGTTACACCCTCTCCCTTTGGAAATAGGTGTGAGGGCTGGGGAGGAGTAGCCTCCCCCAGCCTCTGGAAATGCTTTGATGGGCACAGATGGTGCCCATCTCTGCATAAGCCATTCTACACCGGTTCAGGGATCCCCCAGCCCTGCTCTGGCGTGAAACTGGACAAAGGAAAGGGGAGTGACCACTCCCCTGAACTTCACCTCCCAGGGGAGGTGCCCAGAGCTTCTCCAGTGTGTCCCAGACCTCTGCCATCTTGGAAACAAGCTGTTGGGGGCACACTGGACTGCTCTGAGTGGCCAGTGCCAGCAGGTGACGTCAGAGGCTCCTTCTGATAGGCTCTTACCTCTCTTGGTAGACAATCCTCCTTCCTTGGTAGCCAAACATCCTTTTCTGGCTCTTTGGGGTCTCTGCTTTTGGGAATTCTTCAGATAACGAATGCAAGTGCTCACCAGAGTTCCTCTGCATCTCCCTCTTCACCTTCTACCGAAGGATCGACCGCTGACTGCTCAGGACGCCTGCAAAACCGCAACAAAATAGCAAGACGACTACTAGCAACATTTTAGCACCTCATCCTGCTGGCTTTCTCGACTGTTTCCAGGTGGTGCATGCTCTGGGGGTAGCCTGCCTTCACCCTGCACCAGAAGCTCCAAAGAAATCTCCTGTGCGTCGACTGAATCTTCCCCCTGCTAACGCAGGCACCAAAAGACTGCAACACTGTTCCTCTGGATCACCTCTCATCCTGACGAGCGTGGTCCCTCGAACTTAGCAACTCTGTCCAAGTGACTCCCACAGTCCAGTGACTCTTCAGTCCAAGTTTGGTGGAGGTAAGCCCTTGCCTCCCCACGCTAGACTGCATTGTTGGGTACCGCATGATTTGCAGCTGCTCCAGCTCCTGTGCACTCTTCCAGGATTTCCTTTGTGCACAGCCAAGCCTGGGTCGCCGACACTCCTTCCTGTAGTGCACAACCTTCTGAGTTGTCCTCCGGCATCGTGGGACTCCCTTTTGTAACTTTGCATGGACTTCAGTTCACTTTCCTTCCAAGTGCCTGTTCAGGTAGTTTTGCGTGTGCAGCCTGCTTCTGTGAGGGCTCCTTGAGTTGCTGGGCGCCCCCTCTGTCTCCATCTCCAAGTGGCGACATCCTGGTCCCTCCTGGGCCACAGCAGCACCCAAAAACCTCTACAGCAACCCTTGCAGCTAGCAAGGCTTGTTTGCGGTCTTTCTGCAGGGGAACACCTCTGCAAGCTTCATCGCGACGTGAGACATCCATCCTCTAAAGGAGAAGTTCCTAGTTCTCTTCTTTCTTGCTGAACTCCAAGCTTCTTCCAACCAGTGGCAGCATCCTTGCACCCTCAGCTGGCGTTTCCTGGGCTCCTGCCCACCCTCGACACTGTCGCGACTATTGGACCTGGTCCCCTTGTCATACAGATACTCAGGTCTGGAAATCCACTGTTGTTGCATTGCTGGTGTTTGTTCTTCCTGCAGAATCCCCCTATCACGACTTCTGTGCTCTCTGGGGGTAATAGGTGCACTTTACATCAACCTTTCAGGGTCTTGGGGTGGGCTATTTTTCTAACCCTCACTGTTTTCTTACAGTCCCAGCGACCCTCTACAAGCTCACATAGGTTTGGGGTCCATTCGTGCTTCGCATTCCACTTTTGGAGTATATGGTTTGTGTTGCCCCTATACCTATGTGTTCCTATTGCAACCTATTGTAATTCTACACTGTTTGCATTACTTTTCTTGCTATTACTTACCTAATTTTGGTTTGTGTACATATATCTTGTGTATATAACTTATCCTCATACTGAGGGTACTCACTGAGATACTTTTGCAATATTGTCATAAAAATAAAGTACCTTTATTTTTAGTAACTCTGTGTATTGTATTTTCTTATGATATTGTGCATATGACACCAGTGGTATAGTAGGAGCTTTACATGTCTCCTAGTTCAGCCTAAGCTGCTTTGCCATAGCTACCTTCTCTCAGCCTAAGCAGCTAGAAACACCTCTTCTACACTAATAAGGGATAACTGGACCTGGCACAAGGTGTAAGTACCTCTGGTACCCACTACAAGCCAGGCCAGCCTCCTACAACTGCTCTCTATGCTATTCCACTGTATGTAACTCCCCTCTATACCACCCCACTCTAGGCTATTCTACTCTAAGCCACTTTACTTTTCACCACTCCACTGCAAGCTATTCACTGTATGCCACTACACTGTGTGCCATTCTACTGTAAGTCACTCAATTCTATGCCACTCCACTCTACGTCACTCCACTCTACACTGTTCCACTCTATGGCCCTCCTGTCTACTCCACTCTACACTGTGTCACTCCAATTATCAATATAATCCAGGGCACACCAAGAAGCAGTCCAAAATAGTTAATCCAAGTTGAAAATAACTAGAAGTCCAAAGCCACGTAGTTAGTTGAGCTGAAGTTTTATTCTTCTTAACAACGAATAGGTCCAAAATACAGCTTACGGCCGACACATGTTTCATCACATTGACTTTATCAAGGCTAATGTGGAATAAATCATCAGAAAGAACGTCCAGTAGTTCAGGACAAAATGCTTGTTTGCAACAGCTGTGTGCAGCAGTGTTCTATGCCAAATGGGGCAATGACAATCCATAGAAGACCGTTGCGGTCGACGATAATTTCACTTTAGATCATTGGGAGTGGTGGCCTTGGTAAGCCTGTTTTTTCGTTGACCGTGCTGTTGTAGTGTCCGATTCACTATGTCACTCCAGTCGATGCTATTCCACTCTACACCACTGCACTCTATGTCACTCCAGTCTCTGCCACTCCACTCTATGTCACTCAATTGAACGCCACTGCATTGTACGTCACTCCACTGTCTGCTACTGCACTCTATACCACTCCACTCTATGCCACTCCACTTAACGCCACTCAACTATACACCAGTCCATTCTACGGTAGCACGCTCTATGCCACTCCACACTATGCCACTCCACTCAACACCACTTCACTTCACACTATTCCACTCTATGCCACCCCACTCTATGCTAATCTAGTCTATGCCACTCCACTCTAACCCACTCCCATGTATGCCATTAAACTCTATGCCACTGTACTTTACACCACTCTACTGCACGCCACTCCACTGTACACTATTCCACTCTACGCTGCTGAACTCTACACCGCTCTAAAGCAATGCACTCTGTCACTCCACTGAACGCCACTGCATTGTACGTCACTCCACTGTCTGCTACTGCACTCTATACCACTCCACTCTATGCCACTCCACTTAACGCCACTCAACTATACACCAGTCCATTCTATGGTAGTACTCTCTATGCCACTCCACACTATGCCACTCCACTCAACACCACTTCACTTCACACTATTCCACTCTATGCCACCCCACTCTATGCTAATCTAGTCTATGCCACTCCACTCTAACCCACTCCCATGTATGCCATTAAACTCTATGTCACTGTACTTTACACCACTCTTCTGTATGCCACTCCACTGTACACTATTCCACTCTACTCTGCTGAACTGTACACCGCTCTAAAGCAATGCAGTATATGCCACACTATGACTCTATGCCTTGTACACCACTCTATGCCACACCACTCTATGCTTTTCCACTCTATGCAGCTGTATTCTACAATACTCAACACCAATCCATTCTATGCTATTCCACTCTACACCAATCCACTACAAGCCACTCCACTCTATGCTATTCAACTCTATGCCGCTCCACTCTAAGTCACGCGCTCTATGCCACTCCACTCTATGCCATTCCACATCTCTCACACTACACAATTCCACTCTACATCACTGCACTCTATACCCCTTGACTCTACACAATTCCACTGTGCCCCACTCCACTCTATGCTATTTCTCTCTATGCCACTCCACTCTATGCCACGATACTGTCTGCCACTCCACTCTACGCTATTTCCCCTTACAGCATTTAACTGAATATCACTCTACACCACTCAACTGTACGCTGTTCCACTGTGCCACTCCACTCTACGCCACTCCACTCTACACTACTCCACTCTATGCCACTCCACACTAGGTCACTGCATCCTACTCCACTCCAGTCTACGCTGTTCATCTATATGACACTTGACACTACACAACTGTATGCCACTTCACTGTACACTTCGACTGTACGGCACTTCACTCTTCACCACTCCCTCCATGCCAACACATTCTACGACACTCTCTTCCACTATACTCTATAACCCCCTCACTTAATGACGCTCCAATGATCGATTCTCCACTTCACAATTGAAAAGCTTTATTATTACAATTTAAAAACCATTGACATTCAAGGAAAATGCTCGAGTTATATTAATTTATATTAATTTTATTTGTAGATGGTGCATAAACTAGATATTTAAGGTATACCCGAAACTTTAGAATGTCTAATGTTTGTGATGTTTAAGTATGGTTTGCATATAAATAATGAATAAAGTTTTCCTAACCCCAGACTCTGCAACAGCAACTACTACACCTCCTCCCCCGAGCTACCAAAGGACCCTTCACCTGCTGTCTCTGCTGGTTCTCCTGCAACACAAGACCACCAGTCTACACAGGATCCTGCGCCACACCCATCCAGAAGACCACGAATCACCCAGTGCATCCTGCTCAGCACCCAATCCGTCTAAGATTACACCACAGAAATCTCCCCCCTAAGTAGCCTATACCACTAAAATCTGCCTCAACACCTCCTTGAACCCCAACTTAGCCACCATCATACCTGATGGCTGTATGATGATACACCAAGACCACACCAACAAACATGGCAAAGGAATCACTATCATCTTCAAGAAACCATCTGATGCATGACAGCTGACCACAACCCCTCTCCTCTCATGGAATCTCTCAACTTCCAGCTACAACCTGATGCCAAGACAACTATAAAATGCACCCTCCTGTACAGACCCCTGGGACCTGCCTTCTGCAATGCAATCCCCAACCTCATCGCCCCTCTAATCATCGACTCCAACAGCGACATCCTACTCGGTGACCTTAACTTCCACATAAATGGCCCCAACACTAACTCAACCACTCTCCTAGAATATAGGAGCAACATCGACCTCGCCCAGCTGGTCACCCAACCCATGCGTAAAGCTGGACACACACTTTTACACCATCTTTATCTCCGGCAACAAAGTCAAATTCAGCCATGTCACAGAACTCACTTGGTCAAACCATGCCATAGCATACTTCACCATCTCCATGGATCTACACAATATCACCAGGTGCCACAACCCCTCCCATCACAGCTGGGGCAAGGTAGCAGAGACACAGTGAACCCAGGCCCTCAGCACCTCCCAACCTGAAGCCACATCAGACCTAGAGTCCGCCCACAACTTTTCTACCTGGATCGCTGATTGTGCCGACAGAATTGCCCCGCTGAAGCCAGACAGAACCAATAAAACCTCAAGACAAGCCAGATTGTATACCCCAGAGCTCAGAACCACCAAGCACAGCTGCTACCAACTCGAGAAACAATGATGATCCATCAGTAATCCCTCCGACAGAACCTCCCACAAAGCAGCCCTTAGTGACTTCCACGAGCAAATCTAGGAAGCCAAGAAAGCAGCTATCACAGCCCTCATAGATACAGCTGCCAACTGCATGAAAGAATTGTTCAAAATAATCAAAGAATACACCAGCCTGACACCCACACAAGAACTCTGCGATACCCAATCCACAGCCCTCAACCTCAGCAGCTTCGAACAACCAGCGCACACCAGCTGAACAATCACTACCTGGCCACTGCTTACCTCTCAATCCACTTCAGCCATCATGTCATCCATCCATTCCAGAGCACCCTGCGACCCATGCCCCTACCACTTCTTCAACCACAGAACCAACAACATTAGCACTGAACTCACCATCCATCTCAACACCTCCATCACCATGGCAGTCTTTTCAAATGATAGATGCAGAGATCAGACCCTTCCTAAAAAAAACATCTGCTGACCCCAGCGAACTAAAAGATTATCGATCGGGCTTGCTGCTCCTTTACTCCACCAAAGTACTCGAGAAGGCCATCAATCAACAGCTCACCAAATACTTGAAGCAAACCAACCTGCATGACATCTCCCAATCATGATTCTGAGCCAACCACAGCATTCAGACCACACATATTGCAGCCAGGGACAACATCAGAACACTCCTCGATCACGGGGAGACCGAGGCCCTGATCGTCCTTGACCTCTCAGCAGCATTCAACACCATGTCCCACCACACCCTCGTCAGCAGACTCCACAGCACTGGCATACAAGGAAAGACCCTGAAATGGATCGCCTGTTTCCTGGCAAGATGAACCCAGTGCATGAGGCAGCCTCCTTTCACCTCTGAACCCAAGGACATCATAGGCGGCATACCCCAAACATCTACGTGACCCCTCTAGCAGACTTTATCGTGGTCTCATCATCATATTCTACACGGACAATACACAGCTCATCCACTCACTCACTGAAAACCCACCCGCCACCAAGACTAACTTCCATGACGCCATGACCAATGTAGCCAACTGGATGAAAGCAAACTGCTTCTAATGCGACTCTGACAATACAGAAGTCTTAATCTTTGGTAGAAACACATCCATCTGGGACCACAGCTGGTGGCCATCCAAACTTGGACCCCCCCTCCCCTACAGACCATGCATGGAACTTCTGCATCATCCTGGACAGCAAACTGACCATGAAGTAACAAAATTAACGGAATCGCCTCCTCCTGCTTCCACACCCTTTGCATGTTCTGCAAGATCTTCAGATGGATCCCAGTCAACACCAAGGAAACTGCCACCCAGACCATTGTCACAAGACTCCCTCGAACACTGCAATGCGCTCTATTCCAGCATCTCCACCCAACTCCTCAAAAGACTTCAGACCATAAAATAGCCCAACTCATCTTGGACCTCCCCAAATGTGCCCACATCACCCCCCACCTCAAAGACTTCCACTGCCTCCCAATTCAGAAGGGATACCAGTTTAAGATCCTAACGCATGCCTACAAGGTGTTACATGACCATGGACCGGCCTACATCAACCACCAATTGAACTTCTGTCAACCTGCCAGACAACTGCACTCCTCCTCGCTAACCCTCACACACACCCCAAATCTCTTGCAACCACAGCTGTGGCTACTCCTTCTCCTACATCGCCGCTGTGACCTGAAACAACTTGTCCCTCCTCCTCCATTCAGCACCCTCCCTAACAGACGTCAGGAAGAAAATCAAGACGTGGCACCCACAGAGGTGATAGTGCTGCGCTCTACAGATGATTGATTGATTGAAATGATTGATTGACCTAGTTTCCATAGGAAAAGCGTTTTTTGTTTTGTCAATAACTTTGGTGTTGTTTGACTAATCTTCACACAATTTCTAAAATTAGTGCAATAGTCACTTCAGCTGCTGTCTTAAAAGTTTTGTGGTGATTTGTCGAACAGGGCCGAGAAAAGGTGGGTTCCAAACACTTTTTCTCCATGCACTTTCTCATAGGAATCTTAGACACAGCTACAGCCCAAACAGCTGGATGGAAATACACCAAATTTGGCAGAAAGGTCGCTCTTGGTCCAGAAAGCACCCTTTTTGTTATTTGGTGTAAATTTGTTCAGTAGTTTTTGAGACATTAAAAAAAATTATATCTTGAGACGCGAACACTTTGTAAATCCTCCTGATCTCGTGTAGAAATCTGATTGGCTGCCAACACTTCAACCAGGAAGTATTGGCTGCCATTTTGGGACTCTGACTCAAAGAGATAAAAAAATAAAAGGAGGCATGGTAGCAATACCCTGACCCCGAGCCATGGTGCTGGAGTTCCCCTGGGACACCGCCAGGGGAAAAGTATTTATTTTTTAAGTTTTGCCACAAAATCGCAGCATATTCGCGAGTCTGCAACAAAACATTTTGTCTCCTGTGTTTATTTTCACTTTAGCCCTTAGGTGGGCCAGGTCCTGGGGTCATGTGCCAATATCTTAAAAAGGAGGGGGGCGCACTGGGCCGTCCTCCCAGAGCTTTATTAAAACATGGGAGGGAGACTTCACAGACCCCCTTCATTGGGTTCTTCTAATCCCCGGGGACCAGCACCTCCCCAGGTCTTTATCATTAAAAAGAATGGAGGCCGCACGGACCCCCCTCCTGAAGTTTAAACATGCCCCAGGGACCACCACTTCTCAGGGGTTACATTGTAATTTTGGGCAGGGGGGCCCGCTCAGACCTCCCCAGGCTCTGGGGATCATCACCTCCAATGGGGCAGTAATATTATTAAAAGTGGGAGGGGGACTGTGCGCCCCCCCTCCTGGGACACATACCACCACCACCCCAAGGCCAACCTATGCACAAGAAAGGATGGGGTCCCCTCCTGCAGCCATTACTAACCCTGGGGATCACCAACCCCCAGTGCTGGCTCCTGCAATCTCTTGAGGTGCCCACCCTCAGGAGATAGCAGTTTGATCTTCTTTGGTGAGAGCTGTGACAGCTACCGCCAAGTGAGAGCAAACACTCACTCTGCTTCTAGCAAGCAGGAGCTGTCAAACGAATCCCGCTTGTAGGAAGTTGAGTTTTCATCTGTTTCTCAGCCTGCTGCCATGTGGGCAAGGAAACAGATGAAATGATTGCGCCAGCAGACAGGGAGCTGTATTTCTAGCAGCTCCCTGCGTGCAGGAGCAATGCTGGCTCCTGCAGGAGGTGGGGAGCAGGCTGGGACCTCGGGGCCTTCAGGCTTCCCCCGCTATCCCTATCAAAGTACACTGGGTGCCCTGGGTGGGGCCAGGCCACCCAGGCACTAGTGGCCGGACCCTGAGTGATGGGGTCCCTGCGGCCGGAAGTGGCCCAGAGTGGGGGGCCACGCGGTCCCCTCCCACTTTTATCAATGGGTGGACACCAGGGAATGTGGTCCCCAGGGCCAAAAATGTTGCCTTAAGGTAACTATAACACGCACCCTCGCCATGCACTGCTAATTACCCCACATATTACATTACTCATGACAAGTTTTCTTTTTTTTGTGGCACTCGGCTGAAGTCAAGTTCCAAAATGGCTGCCAACACTTCCTTGTTGAAGTGTTGGCAGCGAATCTGATATCAGCACCGGGACAGTTGGATCCACAGAGAATCAGTGTCACTAGATATCTACATTTTTTTCCCTTTAATATATTTCAAAACTACTGACTGGATTTACACCAAATCACAAATAACACGCTTTCTGGACCAACAGCTAGCTTTCTGCCAAGTTTTGTGTAATTCTGTCCAGTGGTTTGGGCTTAAGTCGTGTTCAAAATCCCTATGGGAAAATACATGGGCAAATCACATTGTGGGACCCTTCTTTTTCTGCTTGACAGATCACCATGAAACGTTCAAGGCAGCAGCTGAACCAAATAAAGTATACGTTTTGAATATTTTGTGAAGATTCATCAAGCCAAGCGGCGCCAAAGTTATTGGCAACACGAAAAATGCTCTTCCTATATATACACTGAAATAAACAAAGATTACAGGGATGTTATAGTTAGAAAATATTTTTTTTTTAAAACATAGAAATTCACTGAAAAAACCAAGGGTTTCAGTGATGTTATAGTTAGACTCACATTGTAAATGCACAAAACCATAGAAATGTACCTGTTATAGTTATAGTTATCTCAAGTAACTATAACTCGTGCCATTGGGTAACTATGACTCTTGCCCTTGCCATGCACAGTTTTTTCTTCTAAATTGTCCTGCAAATATTACATTGATATTATCAATGATGTTATCAAAGATGTCATGAGTGCCGTAATTTGTGAGGTAATTAGCAGTGCATAATGATGGTACGAGTTATAGTTACCTTAGGGCACAAGTTAAGGTTACTTGAAATAACTCTAACTATAACTGGTGAATTTCTATGGTTTCATGTTTTAAATTGTGACCCTAACTATAACGTCCCGGTAACCTTTGTTTTTTCAGTAAATATATATAGATATCATCATCTGGGCAGGAGAGCGGCAGGAGAGTGGGCGTGGCGCCTTTGCCACCATCAGGAAGACACGTCTTGCGCCAATTGAGGGACAGGCCAGAGAGGTTGCCAAAGTCCTCCAGCATCTGCAGCACCCGCGGCAGCAACGTGTTCCCATGTCCTAAATAAATAAGGAGGTCATCAGCATAGAGGGATATAATGTGCAGTGTTCCCTGCTTAATCACTCCCCATTCTCTGGCACTCGCTCGGAAGCTCACCGCTAGAGGCTCAATCGCAAGGGCGAACAATAGAGGCGAGAGGGCGCAGCCTTGCCTGGTTCCCCTGCAAATATCATAGCTACTCGAGATTGTGTGCCCTGTCTTCACTCTCGCCATGGGCCACGTAAAAGGCAGATTAACCCATCGTACCCATTGCTGCCTCAGCCCCATCTGCAGCATCACCGCCTATAGGTAATTCCATCGCACAGTGTCAAAGGTCTTTTCCAGGTCCACAGACACTATCATAGCCGCCAACCATGGGGGCGTGGGTCATCATAAAAGAGAGAGTATAGTCTCCGTAGATTATGTGATGTACTACGAGTTGGTATAAACCAATTCTGGTCTGCATGTGTGAGGGTCTGCATGTGTGGGAGCAACCTAGTCGTGAGGACCTTGCTAAGCACCTTGATGTCAGTGTTCAGCATGGATAGTGAGCGATAATCAGCCACTGTCATATCATTCCATTTACCCTTGGTGAGAGGGATCACCAAGGCCTCCCTAGTTGATGGCAGCAATTTGCCATGTACATCTCTATCAGCCTGGGTGTCAATGTTCTGGCAAACCTCTGATAGAGTTCTGGCGGGAGTCCATAGGTTCCCAGGGTTTTTCCCATTGCCTGAGTTTTTATGGCAGTTCCCACTTCCTGGTCGCACATCGGTGCCCCCAACTCTGCCCCGTCCTGCTCCAATACCGTCACCAATTGCAGACCCGCCAGATAGGTCTGGAGAGAGTCTAGGTCAGTCCCCTCTGGCCCGCTATACAGACATGTAGAATAAGATTTAAACTCATTGTTGATGTCTGTCGGTGAGTAAAGCGTAGTCCTGGTTCTAGATGTCAAGTGGGTAATTGGTGTTGATTGGTTTATCCATGATTGGCTATTTGATTTACTTGTAAGACCCTAGTAGAACGCACTATATGTGCCTAGGGCCTGTAGATTAAATGCTACTAGTGGGCCTGCAGCACTGGTTGTGCCACCCACTTCAGTAGCCCCTTAACCTTGTCTCAGGCCTGCCATAGCAAGGCCTGTGTGTGCAGTTTCACTGCCACTTCGACTTGGCATTTAAAAGTACTTGCCAAGCCTAAAACTCCCCTTTTTCTACATATAAGTCACCCCTAATGTGTGCCCTAGGTAACCCCTAGAGCAGGGTGCTGTGTGGGTAAAAGGCAGGACATGTACCTGTGTAGTTTATATGTCCTGGTAGTGTAAAACTCCTAAATTTGTTTTTACACTACGGTGAGGCCTGCTCCCTTTACAGGCTAACATTGGGGCTGACCTCATACATTGTTGAAGTTGCAGCTGCTGATCTGAAAGGAGCAGGAAGGTCATATTTAGTATGGCCAGAATAGTAATACAAAATCCTGCTGACTGGTGAAGTCGGATTTAATATTACTATTCTAGAAATGCCACTTTTAGAAAGTGAGCATTTCTTTGCACTTAAATCTTTCTGTACCTTTCAATACACGTCTGGCTAGGTTTAGTTGACAGCTCATTGTGCATTCACTCAGACACACCCCAAACACAGGGTACTCAGCCTCACTTGCATACACCTGCATTTTGAATGGGTCTTCCTGGGCTGGGAGGGTGGAGGGCCTGCCCTCACACAAAGGACTGCCACACCCCCTACTAGGACCCTGGCAGACAGGATTGAACTGAAAGGGGACCTGGTGCATTTCTTAGCCACTCTTTGAAGTCACCCCCACTTCAAAGGCACAAATTAGTATAAAACAGGGCCTCTGCCCTACCTCATCAGACACTTGCTGGAGAAGAAACCTGAACTAGAAACTACATCCTGCCAAGAAGAACTGCCTGGCTGCTCAAAGGACTCACATGTGTGCTTTCTCCAAAGGACTGCTGCCTTGCTGTTGGCCTGCTGCCTTGCTGAACTCTTGTCTGGCTGTAAAAGTGCTCTCTAAGGGCTTGGATAGAGCTTGCCTCCTGTTCCCTGAAGTCTCAGGACCAAAAAGACTTTGCTTTTTCATTTGGATTCTTCGTGCACCGAAAATTTCGCTTGCTCCGTGGCGATAAAATCGCCGCACACCGACGCTGATCGACGCGACGCCTTCGGGGCGACTGGAACTTTGACGCACGGCCTCGCAAGGACAACGCCGCCCGACTTCCAGAGGGGAAATCAACGCGACGCCTGCTGTGAGAACGAAACTTCGACGCACAGCCTTGCGGAACGACGCACAGCTGGAAAACAAGCCGAAGAATCCACGCACAGACCCCGGGACATCTGGTAATCCCGCGACCCACAGAAAGAGAAAGTCCGCGCACTGGAAAACAACTCACGACTTCCCGCGTGAAAAATAACGACGCAAGTCTGTGTGTGCAGAGGAGAAATTGACGCACACACCATTTTTCCACATATATCTTCTTCTGTGGCCCTTTTGCGGAGATTTGCCACTCCAAACCAGGTACATTGTGCTTGAAAGAGACTTTGGGGGTTATTCCAACTTTGGAGGAAGTGGTAATCCGTCCCAAAAGTGACGGTAAAGTGACGGATATACCACCAGCCGTATTACAAGTCCATTATATCCTATGGAACTCATAATACGGCTGGTGGTAAATCCGTCACATTTGGGACGGATTACCACCTCCTCCAAAGTTGGAATAACCCCCTTTGTTTGCTTTTTAAAGACTTAAGACACTTTGGCCCTCATTCTGACCCTGGCGGTCGGTGATAAAGCGGCGGCCAAGCCGCCAACAGGCCGGCGGTCCAAAATATGCAATTCTGACCCTGGCGGGAACCGCCAACACAGCCCGCCGCATTAACACTCCGACCGCCACGGCGGTACAAACAAACAGCGCGGCGGTCCCCGCCAACAGCCAGGCGGCAGACAATGTACCGCCCACCCTATCACGACCCACCAATCCGCCACCTTTTCCGGGGCGGGAGCACCGCCGATAAAAACACGGCGGAAACAGACTACGAACGGGAAAACGCTCACCTCTAAGCACTCCACGCGAGATTCCGGCAGTATGGAACCAGAGTTGCAGGTCATCCCCGCACTCCTATACCTGCTCATATACCAGGAGCACGCCCGGCGGCGCGGAAGACATCGGTGAGTACTGCACCTACGACACAGGGGAGGGAAAAGATTACCGGCAGACACCCACCCACCCATACCCACTACAACACACACATCAATGCATTCCCACAGATCACTGTCACAACCCACAAACCCCCCCCTCCGAAATAATGCAAAGACCAAAAGAAGAGATCATAAACGGGCAGATATATTGAAATATGGACACCAGTAATCCCAATAAATAAATAAACTATGTACAAAATATACACAGCTACTAAATGTAGTCCAACCACTGTCCGTGGACCACAGGGGTCCTGTGCAAAGGGGCAAGGCCCAGTCCCACGACAAGAACTCCACGGAGAGAACACTGCAGGGGCATCAGAAAGAAAATAGGACAGGCACCTCAGGGGGAAGGGAAGGGGGGGCACCTCAGCCACTTGAGTACACGACGCCAGATCCACGAGGGGACTCCATGACCACTGGGCCATCCTGGGGAGTGCAAAGCCACAGTCCATACAGTCCATACAGTGGGTGGCCTGCCCACTGGGCCATCCTGGGGAGTGCAAAGCCACAGTCCAAACAGTCCATACAGTGGGTGGCCTGCCCACTGGGCCATCCTGGGGAGTGCAAAGTCACAGTCCAAACAGTCCATACAGTGGGTGGCCTGCCCACTGGGCCATCCTGGGGAGTGCAAAGCCACAGTCCATACAGTCCATACAGTGGGTGGCCTGCCCACTGGGCCATCCTGGGGAGTGTAAAGCCACAGTCCATACAGTCCATACAGTGGGTGGCCTGCCCACTGGGCCATCCTGGGGAGTGCAAAGCCACAGTCCATACAGTCCATACAGTGGGTGGCCTGCCCACTGGGCCATCCTGGGGAGTGCAAAGCCACAGTCCATACAGTCCATACAGTGGGTGGCCTGCCCACTGGGCCATCCTGGGGAGTGCAAAGCCACAGTCCATACAGTCCATACAGTGGGTGGCCTGCCCACTGGGCCATCCTGGGGAGTGCAAAGCCACAGTCCAAACAGTCCATACAGTGGGTGGCCTGCCCACTGGGCCATCCTGGGGAGTGCAAAGCCACAGTCCATACAGTCCATACAGTGGGTGGCCTGCCCACTGGGCCATCCTGGGGAGTGCAAAGCCACAGTCCAAACAGTCCATACAGTGGGTGGCCTGCCCACTGGGCCATCCTGGGGAGTGCAAAGCCACAGTCCATAAAGTCCATACAGTGGGTGGCCTGCCCACTGGGCCATCCTGGGGAGTGCAAAGCCACAGTCCATACAGTCCATACAGTGGGTGGCCTGCCCACTGGGCCATCCTGGGGAGTGCAAAGCCACAGTCCATACAGTCCATAACAGACCCCACTGCCACTGGAGGAGGCATGTTGGCCAGAGGACATCCTGCAGCCCTGCCCGAGATAGATCCTGCCCTGCCACGTCTGCCAAAGGGCCAGCGGTTCTTGCCTGGAAGGGCCCAGTTCAGCGCCTCATGCCTTGAAGGGCCCAGTTCAGCGGGTCTTGAGACGGCGGGGCCCAGCGGAGCGGTGCTTGAGACGGCGGGGCCCAGCGGAGCGGTGCTCGAGACGGCGGGGCCCAGTTCAGCGGTTCTTGAGACGGCGGGGCCCAGCGGAGCGGTGCTTGAGACGGCGGGGCCCAGTTCAGCGGTTCTTGAGACGGCGGGGCCCAGTTCAGCGGTTCTTGAGACGGCGGGGCCCAGCGGAGCGGTGCTTGAGACGGCGGGGCCCAGTTCAGCGGTTCTTGAGACGGCGGGGCCCAGCGGAGCGGTGCTCGAGACGGCGGGGCCCAGTTCAGCGGTTCTTGAGACGGCGGGGCCCAGCGGAGCGGTGCTTGAGACGGCGGGGCCCAGCGGAGCGGTGCTCGAGACGGCGGGCCCAGTTCAGCGGTTCTTGAGACGGCGGGGCCCAGCGGAGCGGTGCTTGAGACGGCGGGGCCCAGTTCAGCGGTTCTTGAGACGGCGGGGCCCAGCGGAGCGGTGCTTGAGACGGCGGGGCCCAGCGGAGCGGTGCTTGAGACGGCGGGGCCCAGCGGAGCGGTGCTCGAGACGGCGGGGCCCAGTTCAGCGGTTCTTGAGACGGCGGCCGGTCTATGGCCAACTGCTCATTGCCTGGTGGTGCCCTCCTGGGCAGCGGGGATGGTGCTCCTTCAATGCCCACCTGGGCTGTGGGTGGTGGGGCCCTCCTGGCCAGCTGGGCTGGGTCCTCCCTGGGCAGCGGCTATGGGGGTGGTGGGCTCTCCCGGGGCAGCTGTGCCGGTTCCTCCCGGGGCAGCGGCTATGGGGGTTGTGGGCTCCTCCTGGGCAGCATGCCTGCTGCCTGACCTCTCCGACTTGCTGCCCTTGCCCTCCTTAGTCGTGAGTCTGTGGCCCTTTCCTCCCTTTGGAGCTGTGGCTGGTGACTGTCTCTGGGTGGTGTCCGGGGGGGATGTAGAAGGCGGGCTCCTGCGGCGCCCCTTCCGCCTTCTGCTCCTCTTCCCAGGGGTTGGGCTGGCTGTCCCCTTGCTGCTGGGCGAAGATCCAGACATGCGGGCTGGCGGGCTCCAATACCCCTGCACCCTTGTCAAGGGGGCTGCAGGGCTGGTGGTGGCTGAGGTGCTCTTCTTACCCCGACGAGAAGGAGGGGGGGGCTCAGGGTCAGGAAAGAAGTTAGCAGTGGCGAGGAAGAGTTTCTTGGGACAATGGAGAGTGGTAGGTACAGTGGGAATGGGAGTGGAGGGAGAGGATGTGGTTGTAGGTGAGTCACGTTTGCTGTCTTTGGGTGTAGGTGCAGGAGGGATAGGCTGTCGTGAGGTGGATGGCTGTTGGGTGGGTGGGTGGCTGCGTTTGTGTGGTGTGGAAGAGGGGGTGACAGACACAGTGGGAGAGGACACAGGGGACGTGTAAATGGCAGTGGGGGTGGTGACTGCACGTGTGCGGACTGGAGTGGAGGGTGTGCTGGTGATGGAAACACTGGCTGATGGTGAGGTGAATGGAGGTGTGAGTGTAGACGTCACAGGGAGGGAGGAGGGAGACGAGGAGGTGGGGGTCACAGAGGTGGTAGTGACTGTTGGCATGTCTGCATCGGAATGTTGCGTGTGTGAATGTCTGCGTGATCTGTGGTGCTTATGTTTGGATGAGCTTCTCTTGGGTGTTGAGGTGTGTGCAGGCTGGTCTGATGGTGTGGGTGGGACAGGCAGAGGAACAGGAGACTGGGAGGAGGGAGTTAGTAGAGGGAGGCAGGAGACAGGGACAATGGCTGCCGTCAGTGCTGAGGCCAGAGCCTGGAACGATCGCTGATGGGCAGCCTGACCCGAATGAATGCCCTCCAGGTACGCATTGCTGCGATGAACCTCCCTCTCCACCCCCTGGATGGCATTCAAAAGGGTAGTCTGCCCAACAATGAGCGTTCGGAGGAGGTCAATGACCTCCTCACTGAGGGCAGCGGGGGTAACAGGGGCAGGGCCTGAGGTGCCTGGGGCGAAGGAGATGCCCGGCTTCCTGGCAGAGCGGGCACGGGGCGAACGCTGAGGGGCTGCTGGGAGGGCGGAGATGGTGCGCTGGGTGGCGGCTGTACCTGTAATGGCGGGGGGCACGGATGGTGCCACCCCCGCAAGGGAGCTCCCTTCCGAGGACGTGTCCGTGTCGCTGCAGGGTCCAGTCGTCCCCGTCGTGGAGCTCCCCTCGCCCTCCGTCTCACTGGTCCAGTCTGACTCGGTGGCATGGCCCTCCTGGGCCATGTGAGATGCAGCTCCCTCCTGCCCCGATGCCACTTCTCCTCCGCCTGATGATGCTGATGCACACAAGCACAGAAAGACAAACAAAAAGGGGGGGGGGAGAGAGAAATAAAGGGATATTGAGTACATGGATCTCCGGTACAGTTAGCGGACATGACAGACACAGATGCCCCCTGCACTAAGTTGCGCACTTGGGGTCCGCTACGCATTCCGTGGAACATGCCCTACACGCCTAGAGTTGACAACTGCATCCATGGATGACACGACCCAGGGATGGCTGTACTGACAAACTACTGAGGGTGGTGGCTGGGGACACAGGGGCTTACGGGGGTGCCCAGCCTACAGATATCGCCCTGGCCTAGGGGGACCCACAGCCCTCCTCCCCCACCCAGACACCTCCACTGCGCGACAACAGAGTAGATAATGCTTGTACTCACCCCCTTGTGTCTGCTGTGCTGCCCTCACGCGCCCATCCAAATCAGGGTAGGCCACCGCCAGGATCCGGAACATCAGGGGGGTCAGTTGACGGCAGGCACCCCGCCTACGTTGGGAGGCCATCCCCAGCAGAGACTCGGCGGTCTTCTTGGTCCCGCGGCGGATGTCCTCCCACCTCTTGCGGCAGTGGGTGCCCCGTCGATGGTGGACCCCCAGGGTCCGGACTCCCTTGGCGATGGCACGCCAAATCCCGATCTTCTCATGGGCGCGGACCTATGTGACACGTACAGGGAGGGAGAAATACCACGTTCAAGTTTGTCTGCATTTTCCCTGCCAGTGGCCCAACGCCCCCCATCCCCGCCAGGCCCCCCGCCATGCCCCCCGCCAGGCCCAACATGCCCCCCATCCCCGCCATGCCCCCCGCCATGCCCCCCGCCAGGCCCAACATGCCCCCCATCCCCGCCAGGCCCCCCGCCATGCCCCCCGCCAGGCCCAACATGCCCCCCATCCCCGCCAGGCCCCCCGCCATGCCCCCCGCCAGGCCCAACATGCCCCCCATCCCCGCCAGGCCCCCCGCCATGCCCCCCGCCAGGCCCAACATGCCCCCCATCCCCGCTATGCCCCCCGCCATGCCCCCGCCAGGCCCAACATGCCCCCCATCCCCGCCAGGCCCCCCGCCATACCCCCCGCCAGGCCCAACATGCCCCCCATCCCCGCCATGCCCCCGCCATGCCCCCCGCCATGCCCCCGCCAGGCCCAACATGCCACCCATCCCCGCCAGGCCCCCCGCCATGCCCCCCGCCAGGCCCAACATGCCCCCCATCCCCGCCATGCCCCCCGCCATGCCCCCGCCAGGCCCAACATGCCCCATCCCCGCCAGGCCCCCCGCCATGCCCCCCGCCAGGCCCAACATGCCCCCCATCCCCGCCATGCCCCCCGCCAGGCCCAACATGCCCCCCATCCCCGCCAGGCCCCCCGCCATGCCCCCCGCCAGGCCCAACATGCCCCCCATCCCCGCCAGGCCCCCCGCCATGCCCCCCGCCAGGCCCAACATGCCCCCCATCCCCACCATGCCCCCCGCCATGCCCCCCGCCAGGCCCAACATGCCCCCCATCCCCGCCATGCCCCCTGCCATGCCCCCCGCCAGGCCCAACATGCCCCCCATCCCCGCCAGGCCCCCCGCCATGCCCCCCGCCAGGCCCAACATGCCCCCCATCCCCGCCAGGCCCCCCGCCAGGCCCCCAAGCCAGCCAGTGGCCCCAAATCCAGATTGAATTAAACTCACTTGTTGGTCTGGAGGACCGTAGAGTAGCGCATACTGGGGGAGGACCCCATCCACAAGTTTCTCCAACTCCTCTCCAGTGAAGGCAGGGGCCCTTTCCCCAGGCGCAGCAGCCATTGTCCCTTCCAGACCGAGGTCACAGCAACACTTGCAGTATAGGTCCTCTCCTGTGAAAGTTCAAGTCGCAAGTGGATTAGTAGATAGAAAATGGCGGTCACGTCCGCGGCGGTGCGTACCGCGGCGGTGCGTCCCGCCACCGCCGGCGCCCTTCGCCATTGGCTCCTGAAACCCATAGGCTTCAATGTTAACCAATGCGGCTTCGCGCCGCGGTCTTCGCCCGCCGCCCGCCGCGGTGTGCCACGCCAGCGCATTGACCTCACATCCCACTGTCACACTTCACAGGTCAGGCAGCCGCCATTTCCAGGGCCCACATGGCTCTATTTCAACTGCGTCACACAGGCCTAGGCCTTGCATAGCCACTCAGACACGCCATTCACTGCATAGAGAATCGTTTACTGTGCTAGCTGTGAGTACGTACCTGTGGGTTGCTTGACTGTGTGCTCCATGTTGTCCTTCCTAGGCACCGTCCGCTGGGTTTGGCGAGGAGACGGATGAATCCTCCCGTGTACCGACCGCTGGTGGACCTGTCGACAATGGAAGAACGCCACATTATCCTGACCTACCGTCTTAACCGTGCCACTATACATGAACTGTGTGCCCAGCTGGAGCCCGACCTGATGTCCCCCATCCGCCAACCCACAGGGATTCCCCCTCTGGTGCAGGTCATGTCAGTACTCCATTTCTTGGCAAGTGGGTCATTTCAGACAACAGTGGGAATTGCTTCTGGGATGTCTCAGCCCATGTTTTCGAAGGTGTTATCCAGAGTGTTGTCTGCCCTGATGAAATCCGTGAGGAGCTACATCATTTTCCCTGAGGTGGGCGAATTGGCTACAGTGAAGGGTGATTTCTACGCCCTTGGACATATTCCCAACGTCATTGGTGCCATTGATGGGACCCATGTGGCTTTGGTTCCCCCAAGAGACAGGGAGCAGGTGTACAGGAACAGAAAAAGTTACCATTCAATGAACATCCAGGTGGTGTGTTTGGCTGACCAGTACATCTCGCATGTAAATGCCAAATTCCCAGGGTCAGTGCATGACGCCTACATCCTAAGGAATAGCAGCATCCCTTACGTGATGGAACAGCTAGAGAGACACCGTGTATGGCTAGTGGGGGACTCTGGGTACCCCAACCTGTCGTGGCTACTGACCCCAGTAAGGAATCCCCGGACAAGGGCAGAGGAACGGTACAATGAGGCCCATGGGCGTACTAGGAGGGTGATCGAACGCACCTTTGGCCTCCTGAAGGCCAGGTTTCGGTGCCTGCATATGACAGGTGGATCCCTAATGTACTCACCTAAGAAGGTGTGTCACATCATCGTGGCCTGCTGCATGCTTCACAACCTGGCTTTGCGCCGCCAGGTGCCTTTCCTGCAGGAGGATGGTCGAGACGGTGGTGTTGTGGCAGCTGTGGAACCTGAGGAGAGTGACGAGGAGGAAGACGACGGGGCTGAAACAGACAACAGGGACAGAATCATTGAACAGTACTTCCAATAGGACACAGGTAACAATTCAAAGATAATTTAGTAAATGTGAACTACTCTCCTGCATCTCTGCTGCCTGTCTATTTGCCCCAGTGTATGATGACTGAGTTGTGGCTTTTCCCTCCCTATTTCAGATCTGGGGTCCCCACTACGAGTCCTGTGCTTCGTTTCCCCATGGACTACAGCTTTGTGGCAGCTGTTTGTTGACTTCACCATGTACAAGGACATATTTGCACTGTCATGTCAATTACAATATATTGAAATCACAGCCAGACTCCAGATAGTTTTGGGCAAAATCGGTGTTTATTGAAGTGCTCAAAATGGGATGGGTGGTTTCAAGTGGGTGGGGGCTATGGTGAAGGAATGTCCATGGCAGAGTCCAGAGTAACAGTCACACAGGTGCATTGTCCAGAGGCCTGTGGAGAGATGGAGCATGGGCAGTTCAAGGATGGACAGGGTGACAATGTGGGACAGTGGGATGACATCAGGTGGTATCCATTGCTGGCGGGGGTCTTGACATCCTACTCTGTCTTCTTGCGAGATCTCAGGGCCCTCTTGCGGGGTGGTTCTTCTCCTGCAGGAGGTGGGGGTCTGGTGGGCTGCTGCTGTGCGGGGGCCTCCTGTCCACTAGCGCCGGCGGAGGTGGTTGGCTGTTCTTGGTCCAGGCTAGTGGCAGGGGCCCTTGGGTGTTGTTGAGTGTCCGCCCTGGTGTTGACGAGGTCCTGCAGCAGCCCTACCATGGTAACCAGGGTGGAGGTGAGGGCTCTGATGTCCTCCCTGTACCCCCGATAGTGTTCCTCCTGCAGTACCTGGATCTCCTGGAACCGGGCCAGTACCGTCGCCATCGTCTCCTGGGAGCGGTTGTATGCTCCCATGATGGTGGTGAGGACCTCGTGGAGAGTGGGTTCCCTGGGCCCGTCCCCCCCCTGTCGCACAGCTGCCCTCCGAGTTGCCCTGTTTCCCTGGGCCTCTGCCCCCTGGCCGGTGTGCCCACTACCACTGCCCCCAGGTCCCTGTTGTTGTTGGGGTGGTGGGTTATCCTGGGTGCCCTGTAGTGGTAGACACACCGCAGATTGACGCGCCCTGGAGACAGAGGCATGGGCCCGCTGGGTGGGAGCTGTGCTGGTGTTCCCAGAGGGGTTTGGGTCTGTAGTGGCCTGGGCCTGTGTGAGGGGAACCGACTGTCCAGAGGTCCCCGATGGTCCGGGCTGGTCATCGGTGTCCAGGTCGACAGAGCTGCTGTCATCGCTGACGGCCTCTTGGGTGGGGGGTGTGGAGAATTCTGGGCCCTCCGCGGCGGTGTGTTGACGGTCGGGTCCTGCAGGGGTATAGAGGTATGGTTATAGTTTCAATGTGTGGCATATGGGTGTATCTGTGGGTTCCCGTGTCCCCAAGTGCTGGCATTCGTGTGTGGGGGCTTTGGTGAGGGTGGCTTGTGGGGGGGATGTGTATATGCATTGGCCATGCTTTGGTGATGGGTGTCCATGCTTAGTGGACACATGCAGGCCTAGGTTTTGGGATGTGTGGGTTGTGATGGTGAGACATTGGCGGGGAATAGGTGTGCTGGGGGTGGGGGTGAGGATGGTGGTGGGGGTGAGGATGGTGGTGGGGGTGAGGGTGGGGGTGAGGATGGTGGTGGGGGTGAGGATGGTGGTGGGGGTGGGGGTGAGGGTGGGGTTCGAGGATGGGGGTGAGGGTTGGGGTATGATTTGGCATGCAGGTGGGGGGGAAGCAGTAGTGAAGCTTCAACTTACCAGTATCCATTCCTCCGCCGACTCCTGCGAGGCCGTCAGGATGCAGGATGTTCAAGACTTCCTCCTCCCATGATGTAAATTGTGGGGGTTGAGGTGGGGGTCCTCCGCCAGTCTTCTGCACGGCGATGTTGTGCCTGGATACCATGGAACACACCTTCCCCCGTAGGTCGTTCCATCGCTTCCTGATGTCTTCCCGATTTCTGGGGTGCTGTCCCACAGCGTTGACCCTGTCGACAATCCTCTGCCATAGCTCCGTCCTCCGGGCAATGCTGGTGTATTGGACCTGTGTGCCGAACAGCTGGGGCTCTACCCGAACGATTTCCTCCACCATGACCCTGAGTTCTTCGTCTGTGAAGCGGGGTTGTCTTTGGGGTGCCATGGGGTGGTGTGTATGATGTGTGGGGTGGAGTATGTGTATTTAAGTGTGTTGAGTGTGGTGGTGTGTGTTGTTTTGTGTGTGGATAGTGTGTGGGTGATGGTGTGGAGTGGCTGTGGCTGCTAGTTTGTGGATGGTGGTGTCTCGCTCTGGCCTTCTTTCAGAATTTTTTTGCGTAAGGGTTTGTGGGTGATGTGGGTGTGTGTTTTATATTGTATTGTGTGTGTGGGAGTGGTGTGTGTATGTGTATCAGGTGTGTGGGATTCAAATCGTCCAATGTGGCTGAGTTTTGTTCGTTTGTGTGTATTCTGACCGCGGCGGTGTGTCCCGCCAATGGAATACCGCGTTTGAATGACCGCCGCGTGGATTCGTGGGTCGTAATGGCATGGGCGTATTTCTGTTGGCGTGGCGGTGGAGGTTTTGTCACCTCCACTTTTCCGCCGACCGCTGGTCTGGCGGTCGGTTGTGGCTGTCGGATTTTCGGAGGTTTGCCTTCTGCGGGTCAGAATGACCGTGGCGGGTTTCCGCGACCGCGGCGGGATTATGGAGGATTTATGACCGGCGGTAAGTGCATTTTACCGCCGGGGTCAGAATGACCCCCTTTATATCACTTTTTAGTGATATCTTTACAAATTCATATTGCATCTTTGATCGTTTTTGACCTGCTAATACCCAGATAAATATTATATATTTTTCTAAACACTGTGTGTTGTATTTTTGTGGTGCTATATTATGTTGTTGTATGATTTATTGCACAAATGCTTTACACATTGCCTTCTAAGTTAAGCCTGACTGCTCGTGCCAAGCTACCAGAGGGTGGGCACAGGCCAATTTTGGATTGTGTGTGACTTACCCTGACTAGAGTGAGGGTTCTTGCTTGGACAGAGTGTAACCTGACTGCCAACCAAAAACCCAATTTCTAACAGTGAGGGTGTTGGGTGCACCAGGAATCTGCCATATCCCAATGGTCTAGCCATTGCGCCAGGCCTTTCGCTAATCTGAGTGTTCCAGCTCCCTGTAGTTGGGGAGAAGAGCACTCCCAGTCTGGATCAACGACACTGTTGTAATCCCCCCCCAGAAAATACGGCCCATCAGAGAATCACGCCAGTTGGGACGACAGAGTCTGACAAAAAAGATTCTGGTCCTGGTTAGAGTGGTGTACGCTCCCCAGGACTAATGGTCTGCCATTAAGACGTCCCTTTACTAGGACATACTGCTGTGGTCGGCTCGAAGGACACCCCTGTCCGCACCCATACCAGAGTGCCTTGCGTATAGGCCGAGTAAGTAGTGGCGAAGAGTTGTCCCCGCCAGCGCCTGCGGAGGCTATCAGCCTCTCACTGCGTGAGGAGTGCCACCTGGACTCCCCTCCTTTTCATGTAGGTCAGTATATTGTGCCGCTTTAATGTCGTTCCCATACCTTGAGTGTTCCAGGACATCAATTTAATAGGAGTACCATTATTCAGCATTTTGTTTTGTGAAATGCAGTGTCCTCTTATCCACTCCTCATGCCCCCCCCCCTATCTCCAAACCCCCACCCACCGCAAGCCACACACCATATCTGGGCCACAACAAAAAAGTAAAAAGGAACCAAATGCAACACCCAACTTCCCAACCCAAGAGCAGTCCAGCAACGGCCAACCACCCAAACCGGAGGTCCCAAACATCTACAGTCTCTCATCGTCACCCTTCTTGGGCAGTCCAAGGGTGAATAGGGTTAAGATGTCTGGAAGCCTTTTATATCCATCAAGCTTGACCGGGCCGCCCCGTCCTGTTGCAAGCCACTTCTCCAGCCGGAGGCCAGTAGCAGAACGAGAGTAGGCCCCCCAGTAACTGTCAGATTATGTCTTCTGCCGCCTGGGGCATCACCTGACGGAGCTCCTCATTCACACTGACGACAGAGTCAGGATCGGACGTGTCTTCCAGTTCGTGGATATCTTATCTCTGTCTGAGACAGGCAACTCCATCAGTGATGCTGTAGTCTAGATTGGAGCGCGTTGTTCCTGAGTTACTTGAAGATGCATAGGTCGCCTTAGGTGGTCAGTGACAGCTCTATCCTTACAGTGGCACCTCTTCCGCCGACGGCCAACAGCACCGAGCGCACCCCCTTGGACAATCAAGTTTGCCACCTTTGTAGGATTCAAGCCAGTCCCATGCCTCTTCCGGCATCTGGCAAAAGTGTGTTTTGCCGTCCCACATTATCTTCAGCTTGGAGGGGAAGAGCTGCGCGTATCGGACCCCTTCATCTCGTAATGCCTTCTTCACTGATAAGTAGGAAGCCCGCTTCGCCTGTACTGCAGCTGTAACATGTTGATTTTGCTGTTCTCTACTGTAAAAGGGTCCGTCTCACGTGCTCTCTGTAACAATATGTCCCGGTCCCTGTAGTGCAGCAGTTTTGCCACTACTGGTCTTGGGGGGTTGGCCCGGCGTCGGGGCATAGGGGCACCCTGTGTGCCCTTTCCAGTGTGAGAAAGGAGGTGAACTGTTACTCGCCGTGGATAGATTTCATCCAGGTTTCTAGGAAGGCTACCATATCGGCCCCCTCAGCCCCCTCCGGCAGCCCCACTACACGTACAATATTGCGGCGACTGCAGCCCTCGGCATCCTCTGCTCTGTACTCTAGTCTCTGCACTCTATCAGTGAGGTGGGCTAACTGAGTCTTCTGCAACCGCTGCTGGATTCCATGGCTCGGCACCCCTTCCTCTATAGCATTCACTCTGTCCATGAGCTTCCGGTGGTCTGCCCACAGGTAGCCCAGTTCTGTCGACACCTTCCCCATCTCTTGTCAAAGGGTATTTTTTGAGTCCTCAATTGCTTCCAGTATCTTTTGAAAGGTAGCTTGCATTAGGGGGGCTGCGCAGGTTGGTTTAGGATTGGCTCCCCCATGCCCTGTTTGCTGTCTGGGCTAAGTGGTCTCTGCGCCTGGGATTTAAGGCGTTGTTTCCCCATTGGAGGGGCTCCGTGGGCAGTCCCTCAATTGTCTGGCTGGCCCCTGTGCAGGGCGACCGAAGAGGGGACCCCTTGCCACCAATGTTAGTCCTCATCATCCGGTCCTGTCTCAGCCACTTTCTACTGCTGGGTCGCTGCCCCCTATGTGTAGTTATGTGCAGGTGGTGTGTTCCAGGTGGGGCCCTTCCTCTCCAGTGCCTGCGCGGTTCTGACTATGCCAGGCCCCCCCTCCTCACCTCTTCATATGGGCCACCCGGAGTCCACCGATGATGGGCCTCCTCCGCCAGCAGCCACTGCCAGCAGGGAGTCCCAAACGTCATTGTCTCACCTGTCTCTCCCCGCTGAGTCCTCACGACCGAGCAGCTGCCATCTCGTGTTCTCGCCGGCGTGGGCTTTTCAGGCTCTCTCGCCGTCCTTCCACGGGTCACCCCCGTCCTCAGCCGCCACCGGCAGGGGGACCCCAACACCATAGGTCTGTCTGGCACATCCTCTGTGGCCTGCTAGGCGTTTCCACCACTGAGCGGCCGCCATCTTGCACTCCATCCAGCGATGGTTTATTTTCTTCCTGCCGATTATGTGCTAATTGCCAGCGGTGGCGAGGCGTTGTTTTCTCCCCCGAGGACTCACACCATTCATGCAGCTGGGGGGCTCATCTCCCCGCCCCCGGCTAGGACATCAGTGAAGGAGGATCGCTGCAGGCCGGACTGGAGCTGTTTTACTCTGCTGCCGCCATCCTCGGCGGTTAGCCCACACACCACTACTTAAGGAAAACTCACAGAAGCAAAATTGGTAACCCACAGGACAAGATGGAAGTGTTACTGCTCCGGCTTGGGACATGTCGCAGAGGACAGCAACCACAGCAGCTCCCTCCACCACCAAAGTAGCAACCACAAGCACCACCAGGGCACCCACAAAGGCAATGCCGAAGGCAGGAGAGGATATTCCGGAACAGGACAACCCTCCTTGGCCTCAGGGAACAAGACCTCATCAGGACTTACCATCTCAGCCCGCAGTCCATGCTACGCCTGCTGCCCCACATTGAGCCAGATATCACAGCCAGGCTGCAAACACCACATAACATACCACCTGTCACAAATCTGCTAGCTGTCCTGTACATGTTGGCATCGGGTACACTGGTTGCTGGTGTGTCACAGCCGTCTTTCTCGGTCTTCCTGACGAAGGTATTAGATGCAATCATCTCCCTGACACCTGTCACATCTACTTCCCCAAAAACCAGCAAATGCAGCAGGAGACCAAACACGGCTTTTACCAAATTGCTGGGCTTCTGCATGTACTGGGTACAATGGACTGCACCCATGTCCGACTTGTCCCACCTGCAGCAACAGAACATTTATACAGGAACCGGAAACATACGCATTCCAAAAATGTGCAGGCCATAGCGGACCACCGTGGGCTATTTACGAACACTGTAGCCAAGTATCCTGGTAGCGTCCATGATGCCTACATATTCAGGCACTGCAGGAGCAAGGTACACTTCCAGGATGGCCAATATGGCAATGGCCTACTCGTGGGTAAGTCAACAAACCTAGCAATTTACAAACAACACACCAACCCTGTAGGACACACAAGACACACACCACACCAAAAACACATGGCAAGGGTAACACAGATGTGCAAGTAATAACATAGATGCATCATGCTGTAGTACAGCACAATCAGTGCACATAATAAGCACATACACCCACATGTCCGTAACACACCCACAACTTCACAGGCACACCGCGTGAAGGACAGGTGGAGCTATGTCCCCTTTGCTAACAGAAGATGTCCACAAACCACTACAAGTGCCCACAGGTTGGCTACTAAATACACATCACACACACATTACACCAAACAAACAAAAGCTCAGCAATGTCAATGGCATACACCATGGTCATGTAAAGAAAGTCACACATAGGCACAGCCCCACTTAAATCATGCTGTGAAAGTCTCTGGCAGAACATACATCAAATGCCACACAACTGGTGCCAATACCAGCTACATCTCATTTACACATACCTGACTTACCTGTAGTGTGCACATACATCTGCGTAATGCATTGGGTCACACACATAGAAATACCAAATTACCGGCCATTACATACTATGTGCCAGATTCATGAGAAATGGCACCACACCTACTGTAGTGCAACCTCACATGTACCACTTACTGACCCCCTAACATCATCATGTCTGTACTGTAGACAATAAATGGTCCACCATGGGGCAAACTCACTGTGAACAGGTAAGATCATGGATGTGATAGTGGAACCCTGTAGGAGTATAGAGGACATTACTGACCTAAGGGACACATTTGTAAAGTAGCTGTGCCCCATCCCATAGCCTGCACTGTACATGTGTTGGCAGTATAACTGCTGATTCATATATTGGAAGCTAGGAGAGACACCGGTAGCAATGTTGATCATCCTGAAACAATGGGATATACACCCTTGTACACCTCATGGCTGGCACAAACATCAGCTGTCACTCAAGATTACTAAGGGGCATATGTAAGAGCCCCTAGTGCCAACGTCATGCTCTGCACTGTATGTACAAGGTAGTGGCTGCCCACTCTTTTGTGACTTGATGCCACCTTGTAAATAGGGCCCTTTCCCAGGTAGCACTTTGCGTGGAAGGGGCATACAATATGTGTTGCTGTAGGTGTGGCAAGGCAAACCACATAGCACAATGACGCTGCCCCAGATGTAGGTGTTTCCTAAAAACCTGTGGCAGTGCCAAAATCAAACACCACCTCAGAGGTGGTGTTTGCAGGTTGTAATACGAAAATATAACTTGGTTTGTCCTCATATGAATATGCCATTTATGCATGCTGCATACTGCTGCACACATAGAAAGAGCATATTGCCCATGAAGATAGTTCATGTTTAGGAAGGTGTCCCTTTCTGCACAGATTTAATCTCACCACAGGGCAGCCTGCCAAGCACCCTGGTGCGAGGTTGGCAGCATTGGTGCACGGCTGCATATTTAGCGCTGGTGCAGGGAACAACAAAGGTTTACCTTGTACCATATTACACATGGTGCATCCCTGCACAGTGAAAATGACGCAGCACGGCGCTGCCAATTCAGGAGCTGCGTTGCGCTCTGTCATTTACCCTTTAATATGGGCCTAAGTGTTGCACTGCACCTGTACCGCCACATGGCAAAATGGCTGGGATAGGCAGGCTTTGTAGGGCTACTATGTTGTCTCTACATCTGACACCAATGTGGTGCAAGGATGTGTCAGGTCCACTGTAGAAACGGCACACTGCTATAAAGATGCACTACACTACACATGGTATATACATACTGAGCATCAATTAGGAATCCTAATTATATGTCCCAGGTCCTTGAGCCAATACCCAAGACTGTCATGTCCAACAACTCAGTGCAAGTAAATCTTAGCACAAGGCCAGGAACTGACACTACATCACAAACACATCTGATTCATCAATCCAACTCCAAATAACAACTGCCATGCTACATACAAAACCTGTTTCAAGCTTTAACAACAATTTTTATCTCTTACTTTTGTGTGGATCAGGGTTACGGCATACAGCCGTGGGCGATGACCCCATTTGCTAACCCTAACACAGCAGCAGAGCGTGCCTACAATGAAGGACACCGTCAGACACGCAATGTGGTGGATAGGACATTTGCCATCCTCAAATCCAGATTCAGGTACCTGGACCTGAGAGGAGGCAGCCTCCTTTATGCCCCACTCATGGTGTGTAAAATAATCCTCACATATGCCATCCAGCACAACATTTGTGTGAGAATGAACATGCCATTGTACTACCAGGTTGCTGTCCCACCCGTGGAGGAGGAGGATGGTGCAGACGATTTGGAGGGGGAACAGCACAACACAGCTGCTGGGGTATGCTGGAGGCAACATATTGTTGACAACTTTTATACATGAAAACCACAGATATCACCACGGAAATATTGTTAAGAAAACACTTCTAATTTTTCACCAATTCTGCCATGGTCTATTCATTCTTCACTACATATACCATAGAAATGTGACTCTAACCTCAGGGAGCATGTAACAAACACTAAAGTGACAAATATCATAGCAACATCATATGTGATGTAAGAGATCATACTGCCTCCATCACACATATCACTCACAGCCTAATTACTGGTGCGTGACAACTGAAGGACACAATCCATGGACCACTACACATTTTGTACATTCACGTTGCCAAATTGCGACTTAATAGCCCATCACACCCAACTACATCTTGGCCTAATAGGTTGTATACAAGTGGCCCACACATAAGGTAGGGTATGTCAAAATATTGAACTTAAGTAATGTTGGAACTGAACACTGTCAAAACTCAGAGTGATAGTTGCAATGGCTGCAAGGGCCATGTGTGACAAGGGGCGACGTAAATGGAAGACGTAGAGTCTGCACAGTGTATCCATGGGATACTGTCCTGCGACTGCCATCGGGCACAACCGTGACACAGGCTAAACATGACCTCACTTATTGCACATACATGTCTGTAGAATGCACATTGGTTTGGATGAGAAATAATGCAGCTAGGGCTGCAGGTTCCCTATACAAAAACAACTATTGGCAAGAGCAATGAGTAAATTCCACAAATGTGTGATCAAAGCATAGTCTGGGTGGAATGTAGGAGGAGTGTGTTACACTCACTTTGTATCAAAGATGAACACTTGTCAGACAAATATGCTGTCTTCACACGTGTCTCCAGAAAATACATATCTAAATGTGGAGACAAATGTGTGGTTGTATCTCCGAGGTAGCAACAGTTAGCCCATCACTGCCATGCCTGGCCTGTGTATGCAGCTTTAAATAGTATGCTCTGTATGACAACATCAGACATCACATACCAAAACACAACACTCAGTCTCACTCCCAATTCAAAACAATTGCATGTTACTGACTGTAAAAATGTATCCCATACATGTTTGGGACACAAACAGCAAAATCTGGAGTGGGTGTGCTACTATGTGTTGCAATGTCCAATACAATCAGATATCCAACATCACATTGAGTCAGAGTACACCTAGCCATGTAGGTAGGTTATGTTATTCCAAAAGATAAATACAGCACTGAGATGATTTCTAACCATTACATCATTCAGTAATGATAAGACTTAACTAGATTCTGGGATGCTGGAAGAATTACATAACCATGTTCCTTGGAGGGTATAAATGGACAGGTCAGAGATACCCACTGATAGTACCAGATAGAACATGCCATGCCACCTAGAGACTACACAAGTGCTGTGCCATGAGTTATGATCTGTGTGCGTGGCACTCATTACATCTCACAAATACCACCAATGGTATGGGAACTAACAAGTTGGCAGTAGTAGGAGGAGGGTAGATCCCAACATTACTCAAGTCATATGTTGGGAAATGTCCCTACATCACCACACGATGTTGTTGTAGAAGATGCGTACAAAGCAGTAGCTGCCAAATATCTGGGATTAATGGAAAACACAATACATATCCTAACAATAATGCCTGTAAAAATAGGGAAATGAACAGACATATCCCAAAACAGACAGTGCGTCACATCAATGCCTGCAACTTTCTATACTTCACATATGTAGATTGAGGCTGGCCAGGAACGTACATGACCCAGACATCTTTGGCACTATCATAATATGGTATTTGACCTTAACCTGGCGCCATAACATGAGCCTGTCACATACAACACCATCTGTACCATGCCTTTAGTTGATCATTGAAATCACTACTGTTATACAACCCCTAAACATGCTGCACATGTAAACAGATAATGAGTCCTATGAATGAGACATGTCCTACATGTGCAAGCAGCCGAGCACTGTACCTGAGAGGGGAAGGCCTGACATCAAGTGCCACCCAGCAAAGCATTGTATCCTGGTCTGTATGAACACATTTGTGTATGTGTAGAACCACTGGGGAGTCTGCATAGGCTGCTGAGTTCCAATCATTAATGGCCAAAATCCCAGCTTTATTAAGCCACAGACCACTGTCCTGACTACATCAACATATGACATAGTCAGGTGCCTGATGTATCTGCACAGGGGGAAGAACAAAGAGGAGCACCAGAAACCTGCAGTTTCACATTCAAACATGTGTTTCTGTTGCCATACTTACCCACACAGTGATGATAAAGAGTTGGCCTGCAATCTATGCCACCCTGCAACACTGGTACCCTGTGGTTCAGAGTATGTGATAGCAATGACAAATATGAACTAGTAAAATCTGAGTGTCCATTTGGAGGCTGGCACACATATACAACATATCTCAGCACACATTTACCACAATAATGGCCCTTGCATAGTAACATGTCACGATTCAGGACAAAAAACAACCTAGCTTTACAATATGGTATAGGTAGCAAAAAAACCTGTGACTTTTATAAATTATCTTCACATGTGTTCTGACATACAAAATATGTAGGTGCCAATGACCGCATATCCAATAGTTAAATGCCAAAATCGGTCCATGCTGGAAGATTGTAATGAGACCTTGAACATCCCCTTCAGACACCAATCTCGTAATGTGTTACTAAAATGCACTTACAATTATTATTACACACACATGGCATATAACATATTTCACTAACACAGGTGTACATAACATCACCAGCAACTCAGATGCATGGGCAACCACATAGCACATGTGCACCTGAGCAACAAGATGGAACATCCAACTACAAACCACAGAGTCAACACACAATGCCATATAACTTGTCAGGGGAAATGTGATGTTAAAACAGTCCAAGTACTCTGCATACTCTGAGTTCAAATTGTAATGGGTGACACATGCCTGAGCATGTGTTGGAGTCAGACCATCTAATTTCATCAGTTATGGGTATGTCTAAACACGATTGTCACAGAGATTACTATGTAGTACACCCACACATTCAGATACCTACACATATGTTCACATAGAGCACACATGAGCCAAAATATATGTGGACACACTCTAGGTACACATGCATTTATGCACAAAGTGAGAGTGATTCCATGCAGGCGACTCCGAAACACACTTACCACATTGCTGCATGCACTTCCACATGTAGCCATGACCCATATACCACATTGCAGCACAGCCCATGTCATATGTTGGGTGAATCAGGGTGCACTCAAGGGCAATGCAAAAAAACACGCAAACAAGAAATTAGGCAAAAATATGACGCAAATGCCTCAAAAACATCCACCAACGTAAAGAAAATGACAGATGGGCCATTAGCGGGAATTTCATGTTCACACTCCTCTTAATGCACCCTTACCATAACTGTAATGCGTCATTATTTTTCACGCATACGCATGAACAATACAAGTCCTATCACCAAAGTGACGCTTAGCCCCAGAAACTCAATCGAACGTCCACAGGCTTTTTGACGCCTGGACCAGATGGAATCGCAGCATTACCATCATGCGTCACTAAAAACGGCGCACAAGCGTCATGCATCTATAAAATGTCACATAAGCCCAATGCGTCAAATAAAAAGACGCATATTTGAAAACGTGACGCACACGCCCAGGAAGTGATGTAACAGGAAATCCTGCCTTCAAGCATAGTACAGTGGTTGTAGTTCCACTTTCTCTTTACAGTCTGTTCCTTTGTGACTCTGGGTGATTGTGTTTTGGAGCTGGCGGTCGATTGTTGAGTGTGTTGTCAGTTTTGTAGCGTCCATTGTGCTGTGTCCTGTGTTGTTTGTGTGGATTTAGTCAAATAAGTTGTATTTTGTGTAGTGATTAAACAGTTTTATCATTGTATTGTGGGCTGTCTGTCTGGGGTAGTTAAGTATTTGGGGTAGTTCGGTTTAGTTAGTGAGTTTGTTTCCTTTAATTTCTCTCATAGCATTTTTGGTGAACTATATTCACCAGTGGCCATGCCTGGCAAAGGGAGGATGAGCAGGATGTCTGCAGATGAGCTGGGGGAATTTATATGGCTCGTGGCCCACTACCTGCCAATGATGCTGCAAATGGGTGGCCGGGTGATCCTCAGCTACCGGACGGAGGCCAGGTGGCTATAGTGGGGCAAGGTGCTCCACCACCTGAGGCGCATCTATCAAACAGGACGGAATGACCACCAGATCAAGCATCGCTGGGCAGATCTGCTGGCCAGGGAGCAGGATTTTCTGGATCACTTGGGGATTTAAATTGCCGGAACTGTTGGTAAGTCTCCCATTGGCATACAATTAACTGTCCATAGCTTTTGAATGTCAGTAGCAGAATGCATTTGGCTCAGGGCCCCCAAAATCCTTAAAATGTCCTGGCATCTTTTAAAGACTTGGGATTTCAAAAACTGTCCTACAAAGGTCCCATTAGCCAGGGGAAATGCCCTATGGTTAAATGAGCAATCCAGCCCTGCTCATCAGACATTTTCCCAGAGGGAATTTGGAGGTGGGGTTTTGAAGGGCCAGGACTGCCACTGTGCCTTCAACATGACTCTCCATCTCCCTGGGGTTTATTACTACTGTGGTCGTTGACTGACATAGTACTCTCAGTGGTGCCTGAAGTGTCCATATCAATGACACTTACCAACCCTGGCTCAGATAAGAGAGGGTTCTAATAATATTGCTGGCACATTGGCCCGGAGGTTTGGGACTTAAACATATGGTCACATTTTTTACTAAAGGTTAGAATTCTCACATTTTCATAGTCCCTACAATCCATATGAAGTTTCCACATGACTAGAAAGACCTTTGCGAGGGCAATCTGAAAGGAGCATACAGGGCATTGAAATTGGCGGTAGCCTTTTGGCGATTGTTAAAGCTCCCCATGATGGATTGGATTGCCCTGTCCAAAATGGTGATGCTCCCTAGGCTCCTTTACTACTTTGCCAACCTGCCATTGCTCATCCCAGTGGCCTGGTTTCATACCCTGGACAGGCTCATGCGGGAGCTGGTGTGAGACGTGGGGTGCCAGCGGTTGGCACTGGCGACGCTCCGCTTTGCGCCGGAGGGGGAGGGGCTTGGAGTGCCCGATGTTGAACTGAATCATGTGGTGGCTAAATTCCAGTGGCTGGTGAGATGGCTCCATGGACATGACTCCATGATGGTTTACCTAGACGAGGGACCTACCCAAGAGGCAGGCCTACTGGCCTGCCTACTACGGGGGAGACGGCTCCCTCCTGGATTGAACCTACTGGTGACTGCGGCACTGGCGGCCTGGCGCAGGGCCCTCAGACGAACGCACACAATGGCCCCTATGCCCCTGCCCTCTTGCTGGTAGGCCTCCCACATGGTGAACCCTGCTCCTTCTTTACCGCACAACAGGTACAACATTGGACGGAGGTAGGGATAGCAACAGTAGGGTACCTGTTCCAGAGTGGGATGTTGATCCCCTTTGGTGATCTAACGGACCAGACGGGCTTGCCTGCCGGCCCGTTCTTACACTATGAAGGAATTGTCCGAGCCCTGAGAGGCCTTTGTGGGGATGGAAGTAATGAACCCACCACGACTGCGATCTTACAGTCTACTATGACATTGGGATGTGGATCCCACCTGGTAACGTGGTTCTACAGAGCCCTGAATGGGATGGCGGACCGCCCCATGGAGTGACTGAGAGGTAGGTGGGACACAGACCAAGAGAGACAGCTGACGGAGGCTGAGTGAGTGCGAGACCTGGCTTACCCACACAAAATCTCTCGAAACACCCGCTTGAAGTATATCCAGTATAACTATGGCCACAGAAATAACCTTACCCCGCATAGAATTAATCGGATATTCGTCATAATGTCAGGGGCATGCCCACGATGCCGGTTGGGCGACGCCGACTTTTACCATATGACTTGGGGATGCCCGGGGCTGCAACACTTTTGGAGGGAGGCTATTGCTTGACTCAACAGCATTCTGGACAGGGAGATGGACAACAGCCCGCTGTCTGTTTACTGGGACTTTTTGACAGGCCCCAAAAAAGGTGGGGAACAGATTTATTGACCTGGCGCTGGGACTGGATCGTAGGAGAGTGGCGATGGCCTGGAAGTCTAGCTCGGGACTCAAACTGAGTACATGGGTGGCAGATGTTGCATGCTGGGCTGGGGCGGAGGAGTGGGCCCTCCAGAGGGAAGAAATGAGAGGGATGAGGAACAGACCAATAGCACCCTTGTGGGCGGAAGTTGTGGGAACGTTGGACACATTTGAGGCCACCATAGACCAGTCTGAAAATGGGCCACTCAGTCAGTGAAATTAGGATCACAACTGTACCAGACACCTAGGACCCCCAGGCATGAGCATGCACGGCCCATGGCCTCTCGTCCCTCCCTCCCGCCTTCCGCCTGTTCCCCCCCAACACCCCCGTTGGCCGGACCCTGCGCCGACGCGGACAAACCTGCAAACCAAGTAGTTTGTCTTCACATAGCTGGGCAAGTTGTAACGTATTGTATGTTGTGATTGTTAATTAATGTGCTTGAAGCGGATAGGTACCTGAAAGCCTAGAGTTGACACTGGTGGTGCGCAACCACCCACCCTCCTGGATACACCACACTGACCAGAGAACCATCGACAACCCACACTGTAATTGCTCCACCTGAACACAGACTAGGACAAGGATTAATCATCAGTGTGGGGTGCATACCAAATGACAGCAGTGTTGGTCAGCTGTTTAATAATTTTCATGAGCATGTGACCTTTATGGCCATATCAGTTGTGTTGATCCTTTGACTAAGGTAATGTGCCAACCGAAAGACCAATAAATATACATGTAAATAAAAAAGTAATGGTGTGTGGGCCTCATTTTGATGCCTGGTCTGACCCAGGTGTTAAAATTTGACGCTAATTGGGGTTTAAGTAATTTTTTCGCTCCGCTTCTTAGTTGTGCATCATTTTTGCGTCAGGAGTTAAATATGGCGCTAGGGAGCTGGCGTCATTTTTTGGACAGCAAAGCCTTCCTTGCATATCAATGTTGCAAAAGGATGCAAGGTGTTTTGGCGCATCAAAAAAATGACGCTAACTCCAATATTAGGGTCTAGCGCCAAAATACAAATATAGAGCACAGTTAGCACCGAATTTGCACCAAATAAAATGGGGAAAAAATGGTGCAAACAGAGTATAACTATGACCCAAAATATTTTTACATCTAAATATTCAGGGAAAGTGAAGTGTGTTCTTAATATTGTAACACAGCAGTGACTCACAAATATTACTGCAAATAATCTGTGACACACACATTCCTCATATGCGAGGTCCTGTTTGATCTGAAAAAAACTTTTTTATGGTTGTTGCATGAAACATAAACACAACATTTCTCTGCAAAATGTCTGTAATAGACGCTCACAGATCACTCACACTGAACATAACTTAGAGGGAAACGTATTTAAAAGGATCTGTTTGAGAATTATTAAAGGTCAGCAGGGCAAGACTTTCTGCAGAGCAGGCACTATCAATGGGCCCCCTGAAAGGCTGGGGCCCTTGGCCTGAGCCCACTTTGCCCATGCCTTTAAAACGTCTCTGGCATGGTGTAAGAGGGAGAGAGAAGAAGAGGGAGCGAGACGGCGTGAGAAAAGGAAAGGCAGGCAGGCAGAGGATTGGTTTGACCATTTTTGCTAGGGTTGATTTAGGTTCCCAGTCTGGCCGTACTGATGAGTTAAATGACCAGTCAGGCTCCGTTGACTACACCACTCAGTTCTGCAGCACTCCCTTGCTTAGTAGCTAGCTTTGTGCTTTAAATCCACACACATAAGTACATATATTTATATTATACATTATTGCATATGTCAGAAAATAGTGATAATAAGCGTCACATATATCATCCTGCCGCAATTATTTCGTATTCCCAGACAATATTTCTTTTTCCGTTGCTTTTTTGTCTCATGCAGTTTTTGTATGTACGGCATTTATAGTGAATTAAATGAACTGACCACTTAAATAAGTGATCAAGGGATTACGTTAAAGAGATTAACTACTAATCCGCATTATTCACTAACAAACTATCTGGTGCATTTAATGAGCATACTGTAATGGTTATATAGGAACTGTATGAAAAACAGAATCCTGGTTATTATTCATATGTTGTAAGAAGGAAAGTCAACAAATAAATGATAATAAGAAAGGAGTTTGGAAGAAGAAAAAGACAAATGGAAAGTATACTAAATCAGTTTGCATTGTGAAAAAGTGTTTGGATAGCTTAGATCCAGAAACCTAGAAAAAACTAATTTGTTCATATTCGTTGCCAATGTTATGTATAAGTATCCCAATTTAGGGCCTAATTCATGGTGGCATTTTTGACCACCGCTGCTGTGGCGGTCCGACCACCACATGATGACCCTGGCGGTCCGAACGCCAGGTTACCACTGTCTCCGCCGGGATCAGTGATCCCGACAGGCTGACAACTGGTGCAGGTTGTAATCAGCCAGGACGGTGCTGCATGCACTGCCGCCCTGCTGATTACAACCTGGTTCTCCGCCAGCCTTTTCATGGTTTTACCACCATGAAAAGGCTGGCAGAGAACAGGGGCAAGGGGCCACAGGGGGGGGCTCTGCACAGCCCATGGCTGTGGCATGGGAAGAGCAGGCAGTGCGCATTACGAGGCTTCTGGTGCCCCAGCTGCCACCATTTTTCCACTGGGCTGACGGACAGAAACCTCAAGAAAGTCATAATGGGTCCGGCGGGTAGGTCACCACTACAGTGGCGGCCATCCTGTTGGGAGTTTGGCGGACGGGTGTTCCCGTCCGCCAAACTCATAATAAGGGAATGAGTCTGTGAGAAAGGAAATGTGTGCACACGGCTTACTATTTGTAATTGTACAATGTGTACAACTTCGCACTGGGAAATGGGGAAATCACAGTTGTTTTCTAGAAGTAGGCAAAGAAACTGTGGCACAGCTTTCCAGATCTACTTCTGGAAAGTGTGAGAATTTCGTGAACGTGGAATATCTTCACATATTCAAAGTAATAGACCTGTCATGAAAAATTACTATTTTCTTTGTGAATTGGGCTCAGGAACCCAACTTAACAGACATTAAATTCTAAACACTGAAATAATGTATTCACTAAATGCAACTGTCTTCATGGATGTCATTTAGGGGTCGCCGTGACCCCTAGCTTGCCCCTTGCGGCCCCTGGCACTGCGTTTGAGACCCCTTGCCTTAGAGGTGGCAAATTCACTACCAGGAGCAAAGTGGCAGGTCGTACTTATGGAGGTCAGTTGGGGCCCCTCTCTCTTTGTTTTCTGTCAATTTTTTTATTACACTAATAGTGATTAATAATATATTATTCACTATTAGTGTAATTAAAAATGGAGTACAATTAGCTGGAATATGCCATTCCATGACAGCTGAGGTAAGTAAAAAATGCTTGTGAATGCCTGTTGTGTGCATACTTGCGAGTGAGAGGTGTTTATGTGAGAGAGAGGGTATGTAAGTGTGAATTTGTGTGTATTCATAAGTATGTGTGTGTGAGAGAAAGTGGAGGTCAAATAGCGTGTGATGTCACTTCTGCTAACCCTGCCATTTCAGTGATTTGACGTTCATGACTATCTTCAAAATAAAACAATAACAGCTAGACTTGGCCAAAAATAGTTAACCAGCCAATGGGACTTCAGGTTCAAGGCACTTAGGACAAAGGTTATTGGTAAGTGAGCCATATGACTAAACGGAGTTGATGAAAAAAGTGTCTAAAGTGTTTCAGTAAAAGAATATTAAGATAACATTCACAGAGTTCCAATAGGAAACTCTATGTGGCTGACCCAGCCCGGTGGAATGGGTCTGCGACAGGCAAACAAGGCCCTTGGGGGAAATTTGCCATTGGAGTAAGCTCCTATACACAAAATGAGTTTGGAGTATATAAAGTAATACTCTTGTATTACTCTTTTATGTACTCTCACATACCTTTGTGAATCAGCCCCAAAACCCACACAATTTGAAAAAAATATGAACATTCCTGGAATCTTTATATACAATTAGTACAAATAGAAAGGACTGTGACCTCGTTGCAGTTTTACAAATAGTGAAGTTTTCCATTCGGGGTTCACAAAGGCATGTAAGAGTTTGTAAAAGTGCACTCCTGTAGTACCACTTCCCATATGCACAAATGCCTTTTTGAACTGACCTCTCTATCTGGTACGGAAACACCTACACCAGATACTGGAGGGTTCACGTAATTCTTGAATGAGTAATTATGGCACTATTACATTGTTTCCCCTGAGTAATGAAAAATAAAAGCTAAAGATCCTACAATATTTTCCCTCATTCCAAGTCTTTTCACCTTCATACATTTTGCCATGTTTTTCCTGGTAAAAAAACACAAGGGGAGAGGAACTCGGAACTCGGAAGTGCTGTGCTTCAACAATACTTGGCTAGGAAATCCCTAACAATCTGAATTATGATTATCACTCACACCCTCCCCGGCCAATGAAGTGGTCCTTTGTTATTCTATAATGATAAAAACAATCCAAGCTGAACCCTTTGTGTGGAGTCTTGGACAGGCTTCTCAGTTACTGCTGAACAGGATGGTTCAAACAACAAGTGGCGATTCTATTGCTGTAAAGTCCCAGTTTTTGCAGGGAATATTCCTCACAAGCTCTTTGATGTGGGATAGATTTCTACTTCATCTCATAATTAGGGCCTCATTAGGAGTTTGCCGCCAAACTCACCAAACTCTCGGAGAGGACACCACCGCCATGGCAGTGGCATCCCCCCGCCCTGTTACAATGTTCCCGCCGGTCTGACCGCGGGAACATTGCAATAGAGCGCTCCCACCAGTGAGAACAGCGGGAACAGTGCTACGAGATAGCACTCGGCTCCCTTAAAGGAGCCGAGTGCTATCTCGTAGCAGAGAGGGGGCTGACCAGCACCCTCGGAATGCGCACTGTTTGCTATCTATAGGAGACAGTGCACATTCCGAGGGTGCTGGGCAGGGGGGCCCCTGCACTACCTTTCCACCTGCCTTTTCGTGGTGGGGCCCATGAAAAGGCTGGTAGAAAGGGGGGGTTGTAATCAGCATGGCGGCGATGATCGCCGTCATGCTGACGGGAACCATGTTCCTGACGGAGACGGTGGGCTTAATGGAGGCTGAATCATAAAAGCAGCCACGGTCCGACTGCTACCACGAGTCTAGCGGTCTGAAAGACCACCACACTCGTAATGAGGCCCTTAGTCACACTCTTTCTCCAACCTCTACTAGACACTGGAAGATCAATACCTTCTGTCCAGCTGTAGGCTCTCAGGCTTGGGTATCAGCAGACATCCATCTACCATTCTAAGAGTTTGCCAAATAGCTGTTTGGTAAAAAACTGCAAGTGACCTCGTGCAAGCTTCCGGCTGGTGTAAGTATTGCTCCTTTTAAATTTGTGCCCAGCCCTCAGCTCTGCAATACGCAATAATTCTATGCATTATTACTGGAAAGTTATTTACAACTGTCTAGCGTCTATGCTGTCAGTGACTGACTGCAACAAGCATTAACCGTTTTGTAAGTTGTGCTAATGCTCTGAGGAGGCTAGCTTTTTGCCTTGTGACCTGCCTTCTCCCAATAAGAAGTGAGAAACTGCTTTGTTAAACGGATACCAAACTGGAACATTCATATAACAATGGTACCCCATTTCTAAATGTGTTGTGCTTTGTAAATTTAGCAAGTTAGAAATAATACAAATATTAAGTACCTCTTTTGAGATAGCATGGGCTTTACTGGATAGCACCAAACTGAGGACGTTTAGAGAAGGTTCAATCCATTAGCATTTGGAACGTCCTAGGAAACATCATCCTACTTTGTCTCCATTGAAGGGGATGTTGAGAGTCACATTAATTTTCTGACCTATTTCTATTCAAGCTGAGAACAACAAGGTCAGCAGAAGACATTGCCAAAGTCTGAGCCACATACCTGCTCAATGAGAGGGTACAGAGTGCTGCTGCCATCCTCAGCAGGCTCGATAAATACAGAGAGGAGGAGAAAGTACCAAGAACTGAATTCTAACATGTATCTTCAGCAGGGAATTGGGTGTCCTGCTAACGTTGCAGCCATTATCACCCATGAACATGAATCTGCCCAGGGCTTTCAAAAATGTTCACAATGAAGAACTACCCCCTCCCAAACAGTAAATGAGCCCCTTAATTTTAAACCGACCCATAACCCACTTACATAATGCTCAGTCCAATTGGCAGGCGAGTGATGGTGGAATGACTGGCCACGCCTATCGAAACAAATATAATGAAAAGAGCTTTGTCTCACTTTTACAATGTGTTGATACAAATATCATAACCCTTCTCTTCCTAGGACCATATGATACCTATAAATATTATGCACAGCAGACAGTGAGCATTGCAAGGGTGCTGGGCAGTGGGCCAAGTGCATGGGCAGTGCAGGGGCCCCCCTGTGGCCCAGCGCATCTGTTCTCCACCAGCCTTTTCATGACGGTGGAACCACCATGAAAAGGTTGGCGGAGAAACAGATCGTTATCCAGAGCACCGCCCTGTCGGATTCCAACCTCTGCCACCATCAGCCCGTTGGGATTGAAGATCCTGGTGGAGACAGCGGTAGGTTGGTGGGGTTGCCCGCCAACCTCTTAATGTGGCAGTCGGATTGTCACAACCGTGTCAAAACCCCAAGGCAACAAAAAGAAAAATGCGAGCAATTTGTGTAGAAGAGGTGTACAGGTCTCCTGAAGTAATACATGTAATGAAGAGTTTGAACACAATAAATGTGAACTTCAAAGAGGTCCTGATCAAAAGTAATTTGTGCCTGGGAAGAGGCTAGGGGCTACGTTGCTCCAGTAGTGGATGAAGAAGAAAAAATGATTGCTTGCACTTAATAAGGACAGGAAGGAACTAAAGGTAATTACTTGGTTATAAGGAAGGAGGTGCTTGTGGTCAATTGGGCCATAAAATAGTTGAGAAATTTCATTTGGGATAGCATTTTCACTATAGGATCAATCACAAACCATTGCAGGAAACGTTTCTCAAAAAAGATTGGACATGGTGTCAGCTATAATATGAAAATAGATAGTGAAATTACAGGAATACACATTTCATGTTGAATACATACCTGGAATCAGGATTAGTGCAGCTGACTGTCTAGGATAAGTGCAATAGATTGTGAAAGTGATGAGCATCAAGACGATGATGTCTGGAAGGAAGACCGTGTTTGTGTTGCTACACATGGCTGCCTCTCTGAGAAACAGTGAAAGGATGAAGTTGAAGGAGATGAGGTTCTCAAAGTGTTCTCTCAGTATATCGCAGAAGGCAGGCCATAGCGGAGATGAGTGAGTGTTTGAAGCCTTTTTTTGCTGCCAAGGACAAGTTACTGATATGTGAAGGCCTGGTGCTGAGGCTAGGAGTACGCAATCATCTTAGAGATAGGCTTATAGACTTGGCTCATGTTGGCCATTTGGGTGTGGGTAAGACCAAGGAGAGAGTAAGAGAAGATTTTTGTTCGCCTTGATTACAGTTTGAGATAGATAGGAAAGGTAGGAAATATTGTGAATTCTTGAAAACTGATAAAACACAAATCAAGTTTACCACCTATGGTATGTGCTGATGGGGTTGGTGGACAATGGGAAGAAATGCTGTTGACATTGAGGGTTTACTGAAAGGTGAAAAATTCTTCTTATATTTCATTGTCATGTTGGACTTGTTTCCATCTTTGCAAGGCGCTGTGTGTGTTTGGGATGTCTCCCCTGAATCTGTTACCAGTTGTTAGGAGAATTCCATCAGGTGGTAAGGTATTCTGAACAGTTTGCTAAGCTATGATGGGGTCTAGTTTTGTTCCCAGATCGTAAAAATGTATATATCACCCTTATAATAGAACAAGCTATAGCATCCAGTTGGCAAGAGGAAATGGTATGGACTGGAAGAAGGAGATCCAGCACCGTTTGGTGTCTTACTGTCCTGCTCCTCACTCCACTACAGGCCGGTCACCCTTTCAATTGTTCAGGGGGAAGAAGCTTAATTCCCTGCATGCCCTGGCATGGATGGAGTTCAATAAAGACTGGATGAATATGTCTATGGGGATTGTTGAAGTGAATATGGGGTTAAGAAGGTGGGCAAGAGGAAACCTTATTACAATAAGAAACATGCTGTGAAGGACAGCGGCATGAGAGCAGGGGGCTGGGTAAGAACCCATGCTCCTGTGGGAGCTAAAAAGTGTAGAAATACACTGGCCAAATAAAGTGTTCAAAAGTTTCAGAAATGCAATAAAAACAGTTAATTCGCACAATATTTTGGTAAAAAATATTGTTGACAAAAACACTGTGCCCAAAATATTGTTTACTACAATATTGTGTTTGTATACGTAAAACGTAAATGACAAAAATATTGAGTCAAAAATATTGTGAAAGATCCCAAAGAGCTAATGAAGCCGCTCCACAAGGCAAAAAGTGGTGCACCATGAGGTTTATTCGAACCTCAAGTAACCGAGCTGTATAATCAGCTCAAATCTTGGGGCATGGAAAAGCATATATTTGTTCTTACGGTGCCAATTTTGTTAGTGAAGGACATGAGATCACTGAGGATGGTGGTGGGGGCTGGGAAGCTAAGAGACACCTGATCTTTATAGTTGTGGACAAATTCTTTGGTTGATTTTGCAGTCATCAATGTGTGATTGAAGTATTTCTTTTGTCTAAGTCAGACTGCTATGTCATCGAAATGCTATGCAATCTGAAGGTGATTTAGGACCTGATTTAGATTTCAGCAGACGGGTTACTCTGTCACACTGGTGATGGTTAGCCCCTCCGCTGAAATATAAATCCCATTGTATGCCAAGGGATTTACATTTCAGTGGATGGGATATCTGTCACCGTCTGCTGAAATTTAAATCAGTCTGTTAGTTTTCTACCATTGTCTTTCAAGACAGTGTACCATTAAATGGTTTTCAATGCATTTAGTTTGTGAAATGAAAGGGGAGCACTATATCATAGTGCTGTTGGTAGTATGTGTTCAAGATGATCTAAAATGTTCGTAAAATATTCAAGGTGAGGGTCAGAAACGACAAGGAGGGGTTTGGTAAAGGCATCTGGATGAATTTTGCTAAGGTTTTTAAATTTTCAATAAGGTGAGAACGCCAACATCTGTTTTATACTTGACCTGCTGCGCAAGATCATTTTCCATATAACACTTCACCAGGAGGTGGTGGTTAACTTGGAACTGAAAATTAGGCAACAATGAGAAAATTAGGTCAGGAGTATGGCCTCCCTCATGAGTGGGGACATTAACCAACTTGGAAAAGTTTAAGAAATCCATGTCTGACTCTAGGTGACCGCTACCTAGATGTTTAATCCACCCAATATGAGAGTGTGCTGGCCAAGCTTGAGAAGATCAGAGTGGAAGGAAGCCCTACATTTCTTGAGAGAAGATAAATATTGTTCATAAAATGAGGCTTCATTGATGACCGCCTTGGAAATGAGGGTTTTCCCACATTTATATGAAGGGTCTTGGATTATTTTGACATATGAGTTATGACAGACCATGGCCACTCTATCTCCCAAGTATCTGTTTTAGTTGTTATATGTAAAGAGAAAAAGATTGTTTTATGCCAGGCATTGAGGACGTTGTAAACCAGGTCCAGTGAAAGCTAGTAGATGGCAACTTTCGTTATGGGTGAGGTTGGAAAATTTGTATGAGTGTTTGACTGCGGATCTCACATTAATGAGGGTACCAGCTAGGGCACTGGTTCAAATGGTGGAGAATGAAACTTGCATCATCGACTTCAACGGCAAGGGAAATAGAAAGCGACATATTGTCAGCAAGGGAATTTAGGGAATGGCAAGGAGGTAGTGCAAGATGGACAACGTCTAGTTGGAATTATTTTCTATAAATATTCAAAACTTTGAGCCTCATTACAAGTTTGGCAGTCCTCAGACCGCCAAACTTGTGGTGGTAGTCAGACTGCCGCAATCCTGGTGGTCCGTCCACCAGATTACAATCCGGCTGCTTCCTCCACCTATGACCATGTTGGCAGTGCAGGGGCCCCACTGTCAGCACCCTTGGAATGCGCACTATTGCAGATAGTGCACATTCAGAGAGTGTTGTGTGCAGCTGCATCTCTGAGGGAGCAGAGGCCAATGCCCCCGGTTTCTTATGGACTGACTGGTGGAAACATCGTAATGCAACGTTTCCGCCGGTCAGCCCAGTGAAAACATTGTAATATGATGGTGGTGAGGCTGTCGCCTTGACTGCCGCCTCATCTCCGTAGTATTGGAGTTGTGGCGGTTCAACCGCCCAACTCTTAATCAGGCCCTTTGTCTTTGAATGAAAAAAATGAAGAAAAAGAACATGCATGTGGTGCATAAGTGTCCTCCTAAGTGGCAAATGTGCCACCGAATGCCATGACCTAAATCGAAATAGAACCACAAACAACCGTATTCTTTTTGCAATCTGCCATGCTTGAGTACCTCAGTTTCCTCTAAACATCCACATAATACACTAGTAATAACTACCAACAATGTTGTTCCTAAATTAAATGCTGAATTAGATACTTTATAAAGTTTTAATTTTGAAAGTGATTTGATATAGTCATAGTGGGTGTTGTGCTGCATCCCCTAAACCACCAGTAGCTATCTCAAGAAAGCACTGGTGCATCAGACCTCTCCTGCCAAGCCAGACTCACTGTAATTGCTATGTCTCTGTTAGGCCACATACCTACAACCAACAATGTACACGGTGTACATAGAAAGGGCCAAAATAAGGCATTCAAATGTAGCTACGAGGCCTCAGTCATCCTAGAGCAAAGTAAACACCCATATCTTTCAAAGCATTGTGAAAAACACTTAGGCCCTCATTATGACATTGGCGGTAAATCCAGCTTACTGCCACGTTGATGGCCGCCAACTTACCGCTGCGCTGACAAATATCCGTTCACCATATTATGATACACACACACCAATCCGACAGAATACAGCTACATACACAAATCCACCAAACCAAAGATCAGTGATAAAGTGGTGGTCCCAAAACCCACACCGTTACGCCAACAGAACAACGCCCATCACATTATGACCCACGAATCACCACAGCGGACATTCAATGGCGGTAAACCATTGGCGGTACAAACCGCCGCAGTCACAATGGACACCCACATACAAAACAACACTACATTGGACAATACGAAAAACACACACCTGACACTCATACACACACACCACACACACACCACTATAAAACACACACCTTACCCACATTACCCACAACCCTTTACCAACAACTATTGCCACCAGGAGACTGAGAAGAAGAGCACAGAAACAACTAGACATACACACCACTGACACCCATACACCCCTCACGCACTCCACATCACATACCCCACCACATTACCCAACACACCCTCACCAACACACATCACACAATGGCACCACAAAGGCACCCCCGTTTCACTGAGGAGGAGCTAAGGGTCATGGTGGAGAAAATCGTCAGGGTAGAGCCACAGCTCTTTGGAGCACAGGTGCAGCAAATATCAATAGCAAGGAAGATGGAGCTATGGCGGAGAATCGTTGACAGGGTCCACGCCGTGGGACAGCACCCAAGAACAAGGGACGACATCAGGAAGAGGTGGAACGACCTATGGGGGAAGGTATGTTCCATAGCAGCAAGACACCAGCTCACCATCCAGAGGACTGGCGGTGGACCCCCACCTCCTCCCCCACAACTCACAGAATGGGAGGAGCAGGTACTGGCAATACTGCATCCTGAGGAACTCGCCGGAGTTGGCGGAGGACTGGACACTGGTAAGTCAACTTTTAACAATTATCACCCCCCATTCCTGCATGCAACACACCCGCTCATCCTCAGTCCCATCACTCCACCACAGCCCACACACTCTACCATCACATCTTACTAATCCCAATGCCAGGCCCTGCATGCTGTACGAATGCATGGACACCCCTCCCAGCCCTGCATGGACATCCATTGCTAAAGCATGCACAGCATAGGGAAACTAACATAACCGCAATACACCAACATACACAAGCAAAAGCTGGCAGGGGAACAACAACCAAAGAGGGGAAGCTACAGAAGTACAAATGTCAGACACTTGAAGCATAATACATCATTTGCATCCCCACAGGTACCCCAGCCAATGTCACTGGAGGGGAGGTGCCACCACTATCCAGTCCCCCAACAGAAGAGGCCTGCAGTGATGACAGTAACTCTGGACTTCAGGATCTGGACGATCTACCTGGCCTATCAGTGACCACTGGACAGCCAGTCACCCAAGCCCAGTCACAGACCACCATAGAGCCTCCCCCATCAGGAACCAACACCACAGCACCCACCCAGTGTACCCACACCTCTGTCTCCAGGACACTTCAATCAGCAGTGTGCCCACTTGTACAGGGACCCCAGGCCACACCTAACCCACAAGACAATCAGGGACCTGAGGTCATTGGCAGTGGGCACACCGTTCAGGGGACAGGGGCACAGGCCAACAGGGACACTGGGAGGACTGCTGTGGACCAGGGGGAGGATAGGAGCAGGTGAACCGACTCTCCAGGAATCACTCTCCGAGATCCTGGGAGCCTACCAACATTCCCAGGATACGATGGGCCAGAACCCAGACAACGTGCAGGAGAACAGGCGGCTGCAGGAGGGACAGTATCAGGGGTTCACGGAGGACTTGCAGGCCATTAACAACACCCTGATCTCCATAGCCGGGGTGCTGGCAGACATGGCCAACATCATGAGAGAAGCAACAGCACACCAGCGGGCCCCTACCACTAGCCAGTCATCAGAAAAGCCCTCCTCTTCCACTGCCGCTAGTGGGCAGGAGGCTCCGCCACAGGACCCAAAGGCCACTAGCACCCCTCCCCCTGCAGAAGGTGAACCACCCCGCAAACGTTCCCTGCAAACCAGACAGAAGTCAGAGACACTTGCCAAGACCACCGCCAGGAAATGAGACTCTCCTGATTGTCCCCCTTGTGTCCCACACAGTCACCGTGTCCACCTTGAACTGCCATTGCTCCCCTTCCTATGTCCCCATGGAAAATGCACCTGTGCTACAAATAGACTGGAACAATACCCTGGACTTTCCTCCATCATCACCCCATTCCATTGCACTTTTCCCTCTATGTCTTAACACAACAATAAAAACCCTTGGATAAAACTCGACTGCTAGTATTTCATGTATTGCAAATTTGTATTGATTGAAACAGCTACAATCATTGAATTGTACATAGTATGAGCATCGAATTATTGACCTGTAGCACATCATGAGAATGTTGTCATATCACCAACATCTGTAAAATGAATCTCCATAGGTAACAGTAAGTAGGGTAAAGAAGTGGGTCATGCCAGCATGTCAATGTCACACAAAATACACCAATGGTCATAGAAATGTGAAGTAGCACTGTCTCACCTGTGTGTCATTGAAAGTACTGACGTATCACCAATGTTCTGTTGTCCACATCCTCATCCTCTGCCTCCTCATCCTCACTGTCCTCAGTCTCCATTGCTGCCACAGGGGCATCTCCATTCTCCTCCTCCTATTAAAAGGTACATGTCGTCTGAGGGCCAGGTTGTGCAACATGCAGCATGCCACTACTATCTGGCAGACCTTCTTGGGTGAGTAGCACAGGGATCCACTTGTCAGATGGAGGCACATGAACGTGGCCTTCAGGAGGCCAAAGGACCTTTCAATGATCCTTCTGTTTCGCCCACGTGCCTCATTATAACGTTCTTCTGCCCTTGTCCTGTCATTCATCACAGCAGCCATGTTAGGTTTGGGTAACCAGAGTCACCTGCAAATATTGAGGGACAACATTTAGCCACAAACTATCCTTTATGGCCAACAGCATAGGCATACACCAACATGTACTGGGTTGGAACCAGGGCTCACCTATTAGCCACACCCTGTGCCTCTGTAGTTGGGACATCACATGCTGCTATTCCTTAGGACAAAGGCATCATGCACCAATCCAGGATACTTAGCATTGACGTGGGAGATGTACTGGTCCGCCAGGCACACAATCTGCACATTCATGGAGTGGAAACTCTTACGATTTCTGAACACCTGTTCCTTTTTTATGAGGGAGGACAAATGCAATATGTGTACCGTCAATCGCCCCAATTACATTGGGGATATGTCCCATTGCATAAAACCCGGCCTTCACAGTGGCCAAATCCTCCACCTGGGGAAAATCAATGTAGCTGCACATGTGTTTGATCAGGGCAGACACGACTCTTGCTAGCACAATTGAGAACATTGGCTTTGACATTCCTGCTGCCAAGCCTACTGTCACTGGGAAAGAACCAGTTGCCAGGAAATGGAGCACTGATAAAACTTGCACAAGAGGGGGGATCCCAGTGGGATGACAGATAGAAGAGATCAGGTCAGGTTGCAACTGGGCACAGAGCTCTCTGATTGTGGCCCTGTCCAGTCTATAGGTGAGTATAATGTGCCTGTCCTCCAGTGTAGCCAAGTCCACCAGCGGGCTATACACGGTGGTATGTCTCCATCTCCTATTGATCCGCAACGGTAAGTATCTAAGGGACACAAGAGTGAGTAGGCTGTCTCAATTTGAAGAACTATACCACAATAGCAATCCACATTGTGCAAACATGTTTTGGGACAGTGTAATTTAATAAGTATGTGCCTATTTATCCTGTGACACAGAAATTATCAATAGGCCTGTTCACCCCGCCTGAAATGGCGACGGCCTGTCCTGTGTGGAAGGACAGGTAGAAGTGAGGTAATGCCGCCGACGTTTTGCACCGTGGCGGTAGGCGGCCATGAACCACCGTGCAATTCCTCATTGGATCATATTGGGCCCTGTGGGGTACAGTGGCCAATGGGGATCTACGCCGGCGGTGACGGTATGCACTGCCGCAGACATGACCACCATTTTATTTCACATTTCTCACTTGTTTCCTGACCTTCCATAGGAGAGGACCTACACTGCATGTGCTGCTGTGACCTGTGTCTGGAACCTACCATGGCCAGTGGGACCGGGGAAAGGGCCCCAGCCTTCACTTCAGAGGAGTTGGAGCAACTGGTGGATGGGGTCCTACCTCAGTACGGACTGCTGTATGAGCCTCCAGACCAACAGGTAAGTACACTGTGGGCACGATGCATGTGGCATGAATGCATGTTGTTGTGTGTGAAGGCACTATGTAAGGGGGGTGGGTGGATGTCCTCTTGGCGGTGTACATGTTGTGCGCTGGGCTGTATGTGTGCCAATGGTGATGCAAACAGGTATGGTGGGCCATTTGTGTGACAGACTGGACTTTTTGTCTAATTGTCTTCTCCTGTCTGTATTTCCTCTGCAGGTCAGCACCCATCAAAAGAGGGGAATATGGCGTTCCATCGCCAAGGAGGTGCGGACCCTGCGGGTCTATGGCAGGCGGAGCACCCTCTGCCGCAAACGGTGGAAGCACCTGAGATGCTGGGCACGAAAGACTGCGGAGGCCCAGCTGGGGATGGCTTCCCAACGAGGAAGGGGTGCCTGTCGGACTCTGACCCCCCTGATGGCCCACATACTGGCAGTGGCCTACCCTGAGCTGGATGGGCGCTTGAGGGCATCACAGCAGCCACAAGGGGGTGAGTACAGTGGCTATCATTACAATTTACAGCTGGTGGGGTGGTATCAGGGAGGTGGTTGTGTGTCAGTGGATGCCCCTAGGCCAGGCCAGACATAGCAGCGTAGGTCCTCTGGAGGCTAAGGGTTGAATGAAAATGCTGCTTACCTACCTTGTTAGTATTCACTTCTGGGCAGGGCTACGTGGGTCCCAGGTGTGGTGCAGTTGGCGGTGTGTGCCCCTCCTCATGCCTTGGTGACTAGCCATTTCACTGGTATTGCAATGCATAGTGCGTAGGCCTGTTCCCTGTGTGTGAGGATGCTGTGTCACCAACAGTGGTGTTGGTGCTGTCATTGACCCAGTGTATCCTTTGCCTTTCCCCCCTTTCTTGTTTTATCATCATGTCCTTATGTGCATTATCATCATCTGCCGGAGGAGCAGAGGCACTGGTGACAGAGGGAGCTGCATCCCACAGGACCCTGGAGGCAGAGTCTGCCAACACTGAGGGAACCAGTGGGATGGAGGGCGAGGGGAGCACCACGGCAGAGACTGGAGGGGCAACACAGACTCTGATACCTCCTCTGATGAGAACTCCCTGGTGGTGGCGGACACCTCTGTGACCACCCCAGCTGCAGGTACGGCCACCACCCCCTGTACCAGCACCACCCTCCCAGTAGCCCCTCAGCGAGTTGCCTCGGACGCTCGCCCAGGAGGGTGGGTATCACCTTTGCCCCAGGCCCCTCAGGCCCTGCCCCAGTGAGCCCTGCTGCCCTGAGTGAGATGGCTATTGACCTCCTGAGATCCATCTCTGTAGGGAAATCAACCATTGTGAATGACATCCAGGGGATGGCAGCCCAGATGCAGCAATGCAATGCATTCGTGGAGGGCATTTACGGTGGATTGGCGGCCCAACAGAGGGCGATTCAGGCTCTGGCCTCCTCTCTGATGACAGCCATTGTCCCTCTTTCAACCGTCCCCCCACCAACTTCCACTTCCCAGTCCCATACTCCTCAATCCCAACCCATCCCAAGCACACAGACAGACGAGCATGCACACAAGACAACACACAAGAGGGGCACAGGCAAACACAAGCACCACGCTTCATCCCAAAGGCACTCACACAAACACCATTCAGTTGCAGACACAACAACATCCACTGTCTCCACTATCTCCTACTCCTCCTCAACCTCCCACCCAGTTACGTCCACACTCACACCTGCATGCACTACGTCAATATCCACTACCAACATCATCACCACACCAAGCAGAACACACACCTCACTGGCAGTCACCTCCCCAACATTCATGAAAGTGTCCCCTCTGTCCTCCCCAACTGTGTCTGTCAATCCCCCTCCTAAAGGACACAAACGTAGGCACTCAGACACTCAACAACCATCCACCTCACAACAGCATACAGCCCATGCACCTGCACCCAAATCCAGCAGACATACATCTCCAACAACCACTCCCTTATCCTCCACTCCCAGTACTCCTCCCTCCTCCCACCCAACATCCCTAAAATGTTTTCCCTTTCCCAGATTGACCTCTTCTCTACCCCTCCCCCGTCCTGCACGTACAGCCCACTGGGCCAGTGGTAGCACCACCAACTTGTGGTGGTAGGGATACTAGAACAACAACACTGAAGGGGAAGGAGCCAACGCAACCTGGAATGAAAGGGAAGAGTCCGGCACTAGCCGTGATGAAGGGGAATGAGCCTGTACCAGCTGTGAAGAAGGGGAAGGAGTCTGCAGCAGCTGGGACGAAGGGGAAGGAGCCTGCACCAGCTAGGAAGAAGGGAAATGGACCTGCACCAGCTGGAAAGAAGGGGAAGGAGCCTGCACCAGCAGGCAGAGAGTAGAAGAGCCCATCCACCCATGCCATGAAGGTTAGGGGATCCCTAACCAATGACCAGGAGAAGAAGAGGAACTCTACACCAGCGGAAGCCGTCAGGCAAACACTGACACCACCAGCAGCTGTCACAGGGCCTCCACCACCAGCTGTGGATGTGCTGCTGTCAGTGAGTGCAGGGGCTGCACAGGAGCCTCCCCCAACCACCACCAGCATGCAGCCATCACAGAGGTCAGGGGCTGCCCAGGAGCCTCCCCCAACCACCACCACCAACATGCAGCCATCACAGAGTGCAGGGGCTGCTCAGGAGCCTCCCCCAACCACCACCAGCATGCAGCCATCACAGAGGTCAGGGGCTGCCCAGGAGCCTCTCACAACCACCACCTGCATGCAGCCATCACTGCCGGCGGATGCCATGTAGTCCATCCTCCAGGGGCTACTGTGCGGGCTGCCTCCTCCAGAACCAGTGGGCAAGGCATCCACTTGAGAGACTGTGGCCTCACACGCCCCAGGCCAAAACAGAGTGCATGTTGCCCCCTTCAGAACCAGTGGGCAAGTCACCCACCTGAGAGACAGTGGCTTTGCACTCCCCAAGACAAAGCACAGGGCATGTTGCACCCTCCAGAACCAGTGGGCAAGTCACCCACTTGAGAGACTGTGGCCTTGCTCTCCCCAGGACAAACCACAGGGCATGTTGCCCCCTCCAGAACCAGTGCGCAAGTCACCCACTTAAGAGACTGTGTCCTTGCACTCCCCAGGACAAAGCCCATGGCATGTTGACCCCTTCAGAACCAGTGGGCAAGTCACCCACTTGAGAGACTGTGGCTTTGCACTCCCCAGGACAAAGCACAGGGCATGTTGCCCCCTTCAGAACCAGTGGGCAAGTCACCTACTTGAGAGACTGTGGCCTTGCACTCTCCAGGACAAAGAACAGGGCATGTTGCCCCCTCCAGAACCAACGGGCAAGTCACCCACTTGAGAGACTGTGGCCTTGAACTCCCCAGGACAAAGCACAGGGCATGTTGCCCCTCCAGAACCAGTGTGCAAGTCACCCACTTGAGAGACTGTGTCCTTGCACTCCCCAGGACAAAGCCCATGGCATGTTGCCCCCTCCAGAACCAGTGGGCAAGTCACCTACTTGAGAGACTGTGGCCTTGCACTCTCCAGGACAAAGAACAGGGCATGTTGCCCCTCCAGAACCAATGGGCAAGTCACCCACTTGAGAGACTGTGGCCTTGAACTCCCCAGGACAAAGCACAGGGCATGTTGCCCCTCCAGAGCCAGTGAGCTTGTTCTCGCATCCAGCTGAGGTGCCGCCAGCCCCCCACCCCCTAAGGTGACTGTCTATTTTCAAACTGATGCCCCTGCAGTGTTCTATCCGGATGTGGTCAGGTTTCGAGTTGGCCCTTGGACTGTGCCCTGTGTCCCTGTGACCCCTTGGAACTTTGGACTTGACAGTGCCCCTTTTCTATACTGGTGTACATATCTGTTTCATGGCCAAATCAGATTATTAATTTTGATGTTGAACTGATTACAATCACTTTCGTCAATTCCTGTTGTCCTTGCTTTATTCTGCCGCTTTTCTGGGTCAAATTGTTTTTGTATTGCAACTGGTTGTGTGTATGGTGTGTGTGTCGGTGTGTGTTGTGCGTGTGTGTGTGTTACTCTCCTTTTCCTCCCACCCTCCCTTGTGTGCTAGGCGGATGTACTCATTGTCGTCGTCTTCATCTGCGTTGGTGTTCCAGGTGGAGTATAACGTAGAAGATCTTCGGGAAGACGTTCAGTTCGGGTTCCATGGTAGCGTGGTTCTTCCCTGTTTCTCCAATGGTAAGTCCTTTCACTTCTGTGCTATGTTTCCGCCAGGATTTTGATGGCGTTGGCACCACCCCGGAAAACGTGGCGGTTTGCAGGGTGTTAATAAGGTGGGTGAAACTTTGACTTCCACCAGGCTGTAGGCGGCTACCGCCGTAGTGGCTATTGTTTCCACCCTGGAGGTTGGTGTGGTACATTGGCTGTCTATGGGAGATATCACCGCCATGGTAATAATTTGGTGGTACTTACCGCCAGCCTGTTGGCTGTATTACCGCCACTTTATCACCCACCCGCCAGGGTTGTAATAAGGGCCTTAATTCCCAAATAATGTGTACCTTCAATGTACATATCAGATAACTGTTGAATAAGCAAGATAAGTAGTTAAAGTTGATTTGTGTTTTTCATCATTCCACAACGAGGCTCACTGCATCCTCCTGAAGTAGAATGGAACTAAAAAGACCTCCAAGGAACCACACTGCAGGAAAACAAATAGGCCACTTAAAAGAGTCACACAGTGTAGCATGTAGCAAATTACATGCTACACGATAACAAGCCATGCTACACAAGTGCATGACCTACAAGGAATACATTAGACATATCTCAACACTAATGAAGGCAATCATTACAAGCAAATGGTACCCTGTTCATACCACATCTTTGCCGTAGACCTCACAGTTGGAAAGTCAAGTACCCAGCTATTGTGGCAGGTTTTTCATACATAAGCACATGAAGCACCTGTGTGTTTCACAATATATTACCTAAAGACATTTCAGGAGTTGATAAGAGAAGAAAGAAAACACAATATGAAGAGACAGGTAGACTAGAGGACCCTTAAGAGATATACTAAATCGTAAGTTCAGTGACTCAAAGTCTGCTTCTGTTTTTGTTCAGAGCTAGATGACTAGTTTCTACCTAAACGTTAACTGGACTGCTGCAGAATTATAACAGCAAACAATCACAGATTCAACCCGACATTGTGAAATGAACCGGGACAGCCTCTCACCAGTTGAGTGTCCAACACAGACACTCTTGTATTCATCATCAGAACTTACATGTCGAGCAAACCAAAACATTGGCATTAAACAAGCGCACCCCACTGTAGAAAGTGAAACCTTTCTGCCATTAAACTGACTTCATGACATTAGTTAAACCTTTTGTCTTCTTGCACTTGGATGGAGACAATGGGGCTGATTACAAGTTTGGTGGTCCGAGGTTGTCGATGATGCTCCAACTGCCAATGGGCTAGCGGAGCGGACCGCCATATTATGAGAGTGGCAGTCGAGCAAATAGAAGACCACCAGTGGGCTGTAGCCATCGCCAGGCAGCACAGACCCTTGCGGACTCCTGGAAGCACAAACAGGCTGGCAGAGACCATGTTTTTGCTGGACCTATTAGGATGTTGCACACCGCCAATGTGGCTGTGGTTGCCCAACCACCACGTATCAGGAGGCAGAAACAGACAATATAAAGGGAGACACTCACCTGCAGAGAGCCATACATGTCCAGAGCCACCTTTGAGCCATTCCTAACCGTCATGCTGCTGCTCTTGCTCACTGAAAGACAACGAAATCAACGCTGATGTGGACGATATCAGTCGTAAGTACACACACACCTACCTGACAGGGACACAGAAGGCCACACAACTTTTACGCACAGAAACAACACAACTACTGCATACATACAAACACATTCCACACACTCAACCCAACACTGGCCAGGGGCTGGCCAAACATACAACACACATATACATTCATGTGCCATGGCGCACACACACAACTCAACCATCAAACAACCGTGCAATCGACACACACATCACACACACACACATAACACAATTGAAGCACAATGCCATGCACAATACATACTGAGACAAATAGACAAAAGACATAAAGCGCACCGCCACAACAATACATCCACAGCTGGGATGGGAGCATCAGGCCCAAACATGAAAGGAGGCTGCAATGGGACACACATCATGGTGAACAGGGCCACAAACAACATGCACACAGGAATTGGCCCCAATTGGATCCCAGAGACAAACAATACCAGTACCAGTTGTCATGCACAGTGACACAATGGAGAAGGGCAAGTCAACAAAGCACACACAACTCACACTCCATCGGACATACCCCTTCACGGACCAGCTGCGAGGGACAGACACATAAATGGACACATGCACACTCAAATGCAAAGCAAACTAGCACACCTCAATACACTCCATGTTTGCACTGACAAAACTCAAGAAAACACACACCACATGTAGACAATAGCCATGTCAAGGGGACAAGTCCTACACCATACATGTCCACATCGCACAACACAAGAAGAAACACATACCACAATAAACACAAAACAATGCCATGATACTAGCATTCAATCTACAGACACATACTCATCACACAACACACACTCTTCCCTTGGGGAACAACAGCACTGCACACAAACTCATATGCCGCAACAAAAAGCACATGGAGCATCAAGCAGCCCAAGCACACATAAATACAGGCCCACAACCAATGTCACTCAGGAACAACAGAAAGCTACGGAAGGAAATGCAGGACAAAGGTGTATCCAACAAAGAAACAACTAGTTGGCTTTGTGATAAATAAATGTTTTGTGACTAAAGTCCAAGGCTATAGGCCAATCCAAAGTTTTAGGGCCAAAAGGCACAGTGTTGGGCCCCTACTTAACTCCTGACTGCCATGTAACCTCCACAGGTAGGGGCATCAAGGTGGCAGGCAGGTACCTCAGGCGTGATCTGAGGGGGTGAGGAAGAGGGGGTTCGGTTTGGGAGTGGGGTTTGGGTTTGGGCTTGGGAGGGGGAGCTTTCTTGGGAAGGGTGGGCTTCTTCTTGGCGGGGAGAGGCATGGGTGCGTGTTTGTGAGAGGTGTACTTGTGTATGGTCGGTGTCTGTTGGGTGGGCGAGTGAGGGCGTTTATGTGTTTTGGGTTGAGGCGGTGGCGTAGTGGGGGATGCCGTGGTGGGTGGGTCTTTTGGGGTGGTGACTGCAGGTATGGTGGATGTGCTGCATGCAGGTGTGTCTGTGGTTTGGGTGTCCGAGGTTGTGGTGACTGGGGTGGATGTCTGAGGGTCTGCTGGGGTGGTGTCCGCGGATAGGATGGGTTTAGTGGCTGTAACAGTGACTGTTGATGTGGTGCCTGTAGGTGTGCCAGATGTTGTGTGTGTGATGCTGGGGCAGGGGGGGTGTCAAGGCAAGTCGTGACTGTTGCTGTGTCTGCAGGTGGATGTTGTTTGTGTGTGTGCCGGTGTGTCTTGTGGTGCTTGCGTTTGTGTGAGCTACCCTTGTCTGTTGAGGTGGATGCATGCGAGTCTGTCTGTGTGCTTTGGGTGGGTCGGGTAAGAGGGGATTTGGACTGGGAAGAGGAAGGTGGAGGTGGAGGGGGGACAGAAGACAAAGGGTGACTGGCTGCCATCAGGGTGTTGAGGCGAGAGTCTGAAAAGAACTCTGTAGGCCAGTCATTGCACTGTGAATGCCCTCCAGGAATGCATTGCTGTACTGGACCTGGCTTGCCTGTCCCTGGATGGCATTCATGATGGCCCACTGACCAACAAAGATCATTCTCAGGAGGTCAATAGCCTCTTCACTGAGAGCAGCAGAGGTGACAGGGGTTGAGGCAGAGGTGCCTTTGGCAAAGTAGACGCCCACCCTCTCGGCCAACTAAGTGGACAGCAACAGGGATGGTGGTGATAGAATGGGTGTGGCGGACAAACATGGTACTGGTGTTGTCCCCAATGGGTCCACCACCACTAGGGAGTGGCCACAGGAGGAGGAATCCAAGGATGTAGATGCAGATATGGTCTCCCCCATGTCACTTCCCTCGCCCTCCGGGCCACTGGGTCTCTCCGTGCCAATTGTGTCTTTACATGAAGTCCTGTGGCCAGATGCTTCCCCACTTGGCTCGGCCCTGTCTCCTTCACCTGCTGATGCTGATGCTGCGAAAGAGATTGAAGTAGGGTCATAACATGGACATGAAAACACTTCAATCACAACTCTGAGAGACAAACCATACCATCATGTCAAGTGGGCCCCCACATGAAGTGCCAGCAAAGTGGCACCATCATGTGCCAATTGTGAGAAAACTGGGCTGACTGCAGAAGCCCCCTAACTTTTTGCCTCCATTTCTCACTTATGTTGGTGTTTTCCTGACTCTGATGGTGCTCTGGGCACTGCTAAACAGTCCCAGGGCCTATGCTCTGATTAAAATGACTTATGCAAAATAAGCTAACTATAATTGGCTATGCCAACCTACCTATAAGTCCCTAGTATGTGGTAGGGCATGTACATTTAGGGACCCCAGCATAGGTAGTACTCCCATAGGTGTACTGCTGTGGTGCCCAGTGTCATTCCAAATGCAGGCCTACTTTGCTGGCTGCCTTTAAGTTAAAGTTAACCTCAAATTTGACTTTGGAATTAAAAACACCTCCAAAGTCTTAAACTGTCTTAGTTTTACATATATGTCACCCCTAAGGTGTGCCCTAGGTCCCATGTTTGGGTGCAGTGTAACTATAAGCAGGGACCTTTTAAAAGATGTTTTATAATCCCTGGTGAGGGAAGAATAGCTAAAACTGTTTTCCCCCATTGTAGTGAATGGGCCCCTAGGCTAACATGGGGGGGACTTCATTTTAAATTAATAAAGTCTCAGAAGGAGCTAAATATTTCATGTTTGGTCCCAAACTGATTGTTATAATAAATCCAACAACTTGCCATTGTTGAATTTAATATAACAATATAAAAAGGGCACCCTGGTTCTCCACCCAGCTGCAATTATTAAAAAGGGATTGCAGACGGCTGGAAAGGAATTGGAGAAAATCTTACGACACTCCATCGAAAGAAGACTATAGGAAGGCTATTAGGCAGTTTCATGTGGAAATCAAAGCAGCACAAAGGGCCTATTATACGGCCAAAATAGAACAGAGCACCAACTCCCCTAAAGAACATTTTCAGCTATTAAGAGAAATTGCCTTTCTACATCCTCAAATTGAAGACATAGAAGCCTCTCATAAACATAGCAATGATTTAGGCTCCTCCTTTCAGAAAAAAAATTCAGACATTTATTCAGCCTTTCCGATAGGCTCCAACAGCCCCCAAGACATGGGTGAGCAATGTTTCAAGGGCTCAGTAAGGCTAGCACGAATCCTGCCTCTCTCCCTTGAAAACTTTCGAACATCACTGGGCACCCTTAAATCAGGATCTCCTCTTGATCCTGCACCTCTATCGATTTTAACACAAGGATCTGCAATAATAGCCCCCATTCTGACCAATTTGTTGAATTGGTCATTGGATAATAGTTCTATACCCCCACAGTGGAAACACGCTATTGAGAAACCCCTGCATAAAAAGCCTAACTTAGACCCATCCATACTTAATAATGATAGATCAATTTCCATGTTGCCAGTTTTTGCCAAAATACTTGAAAAACATTTAAACACTCATCTCCCCACCTTCCTGGAAGAAAATAATATTCTTCATACCTCCCGTATGGGCTTCAGACCCTTACATAGCACGGAATCAGTACTAATTGGAGTAACGGAGGAGATCAGAAAGCGCTTAGATCAAGGATGGACCTCGGCAATCGTGCTTCTTGACCTCAGTGCCACTTTTGACACTGTAGATCACGGTATTCTACTCCAGAGAATGAGGGAAATTGGAGTCACAAGGACTGCTTTAAGTTGGTTTACTGAGTTTTTGGATGCAAGATCTTTTCAGGTACTTGATCGATCTTTTTACTCAAGTTGCTTCAAGAGCGGCTGCGGCGTACCACAGGGCTCCTCTCTTAGCTCCACGTTGTTTAATATCTATGTGTTGCCACTGGCTAATGTAGTGGAATCTTATGGCCTTTCCTTAGTATCATACGCAGATGATACCCAGTTGATGGTATCTCTTTCCACTGGACAGAATTCATTTGAATCTTCAGTTGGTCCCTGTCTATGGGCAGTATCAAATTGGATCTTTGACTGCAAACTTAAGTTTAATGGAGATAAAACAGAGGTTATGTTCTTGGGTCATGACACCCAACTAAAGCTTACCCCTTCTGTTCTGCAATCACTAGGAGACCTTCCATCCCACCAGGGACACATTAAGAGTCTTGGTGTATGGTTTGACCCATGGTTGTCCATAGACCACCAGGCGAAGAAAATATCTGCCATATGTTTTGGCATATTTAGACTTCTCAGATAGGTGCTTAAAATACTTCCACTCTTCGCGAAGAGACTTATCGTACAGGCATTAATCATCTTGCGCTTGGATTATGGGAATGCCTTATTTCTTGGGACTCCAAATTATGTGAAAAAGAAATTGCAAGTGGTGCAGAACACTGCTGCCCGCCTTCTCTTTAATATACCCAGGTATTAGAGTTTTAGAACTCTTTCTACAAGTTACCAGTTTCAGCTCTGTAGTTCCCTTCTCTGATTGACTAGCCTCTGGCAGCCTGGCCAGGATGCCATGATGAGGTGTGAAGTAGCCTGGGCTGAACACAAAGGAAGTGCCTGGGGGAGAAGATCTGCCTCTGCAGATGGCAGAACAGGATGGGGGGAAAGCAGCCAAACTGGTCTTGTAGGAGGGAAGGACGTTTGGGCCTGCAAGTGGACCTTCCCCGTCTCCTGAAAACCCAGACAGCCAGTTGCCCCCATGATTAAATTAGAAGAGGCCTGGAGAGGGGTGAATTAAGGGAATTTAGCCACACCAGTGGGTGGACTCAGCCAGACCTACCCTCCAAAAATGAATTTCTTCAATTTTGGATTTTTGAGGAATGTTGCTCCCTGAGATTGATTTTTACCACACTTCCCAGGAAGTGGTCATCCAAGAGGGTGGTGGCTTGCACATGATTGGTTGAGAACAACTCCCTGCTTTCAACAACAGGAGCAAGGGTAAATATGGCAGAGGTGCACACACACCTCAGATCCCTACAGGAAGAAGTCAAGAAGAAGGACTGCCATGTTGGACCCCGGACCTGCACCGGGACACTGAACTCTAAAGGACTACACCAGTTGCACACTTGGGCTTCACCACTAAAAGGACTGTGTCTGTCTTCTACTGCTTCAAGAAGGGAGTCCCTGTTTGCTGCAGGTAGAAAATAGCTGACCAGGGTTCCCTGCCTCAAGCCCAGAAGAAACTTACCAGCTGACCAGTGACCACTGGTCATTTTTGGAGTTGGGGTCCTAACCCTCAAGGAGCAACACAGAGCTTCTGGAGCCTTGCGGTGAGTTGTGGAGTCCTAAAGGACCTTCAAATACCTTCAGGAAGAAGAATTCTTCACTGAGGTCTCCTGTGGCACATAGCAAAAGAGGGCTCCATGGAGGTCAGATCCAACTTCCGACTTCGACCCAGTGAAGAGAATCTGCAAGAAAAAGACTAGGAGCTTGATTAGGACCTTGGCGGAGAGGATTACTCCGTCCCAAATGGGACGGATATCCCACCTGCCCTTGTACAAGTTCCATAGGATATAATGGAACTTGTAATACGGGCAGGATATCCGTTACATTTGGAACAGAGGAATCCTCTCCGCCAAGGTCCTAATCAGGCCCTAAGTCCAAAGGTAAACTTTTGACCAAGGCCTCCTGCACAATGTAGCTGAGCAGGGCTCCATCGCGGTCGGCCTCAAATTTGGACTTTGCCCCGGTAGAGCACGACCAGATTGGAGCTTTTCATGTCTCCGGTTCCCTTTATTGGCTTTTTGTCATTTTAGTGTCATTTTAAAGATAAAAATATAGGGGGTCATTACAACATTGGCAGTAAAAGCCGCATACCACCGTGCAGAAGACCGCCAAAACACGGCCGCAGCCGCGGAATTCTGCCACGGTCATTATGACCCAAAGGCCAGAATCTGCCAAAATCTAGACACCCACACAAGTCCGCCGCACCAAAGGTCAGTGATAAACTGGCGATGACAAATCCTCCACAGTTACGGCAACAGGAATACGCCCACACTATCACGACCCATGAATCCACGTGGCGGTCTTTCAATCGCGATATGCATTGGCGGTACACACCGCCGCACTCAAAATACACACACATATACAAAACACATCCACATTGGACAATTCGAAATACACACACCTGATACACATACACACACCACTCCAACACACCCAATACAATATAAAACACACACCCACATCACCCACAAACCCCTACGACCAAAATCCCGAAAGAAGGCCAGAGAGAGACACTACAATCTACAACCAAGCATCCACAGGCACACAACACCATCACCCACATAACTTCCACGCACCCCACACAACACACCACTAAATATCACCCCACATATCGCAACACACACTACCCCACACATCACCCACACCACCCCATGGCACGGCAAAGACACCCCTGGTTCTCTGAGGAGGAGCTCAGGGTCATGGTGGAGGAAATCATCCGGGTAGAGCCACAACTATTCGGATCACAGGTGCAGCACACCTCCATAGCTAGGAAGATGGAGCTATGGCGAAGAAGGGTCAACGCAGTGGGACAGCACCCAAGAAATACGGATGACATCAGGAAGAGGTGTAACGACCTATGGGGGAAGGTGCGTTCCGTGGTCTCAAGACACCACATCGCGGTACAGAGGACTGGCGGCGGACCCCCACAACTAACAACATGGGAGGAGCAGGTCTTGGCTATTCTGCATCCTGAGGGCCTCGCAGGAGTAGCTGGAGGAATGGACTCTGGTAAGCAAATCTTTACTATTACATCCCCCACCCTACCTGCATGCCATCACATACCCCCACCCTCGTCCTCACCCCATCACTCCTACTCCTCACACATGTCCCAATATCACAAACCACCCATCCCACCACCAAGCCCTGCATGCAACACCAAAGCATGGACACCCATGACCAATGCATGGCCTCTGCACACACCCAAACACCCCCCTAAACCATCATCACACAAGGGCCTACACAGGAATGCAAGCACTGGGGTATAGGGTCAACCACACATTGCACACCATGGCACATACAGATGCAATAATCATGCCTTTACACCCCTGCAGTGCCCCTACACAACATCACTGGACAGGAGGGTCCAGACATGTCCACTCCACCCACAGAATAGGCCCACAGTGATGACAGCAGCTCTGTCCAACTGGATCTAGATGACCAGCCCGGCCCATCTGGGACCTCGGGACAGTTGGTTCCACTCACACTGGCACAGGCCACTACAGAGCTTGCCCCCTCTGGAAACACCAGCACAGCACCCACCCAGCGGTCCCATACCTCTGTCCCCAGGACACGTCAAGCAGCAGTGTGTCCACCACTACAGGGAACCCAGGATAACCCACCACCCCAACAACACCAGGGACCTGGGGGGAGTGCTAGTTGGCACACGGTTCAGGGGACAGAGGCCCAGGAGCACAGGGGAACTGGGAGGGCTGCTGTGCGACAGGGGGAGGACAGGCCCAGGGAACCCACTCTCCATGAGGCCCTCTCCAACATCATGGGAGCCTACCACGATTCCCAGGAGACTATGGCAACGGTACTGGCCAAGTTTCAGGAGACCCAGCGGCTGCAGGAGTAACAGTATTTGGGGTTCAGGGAGGAACTCAGATCCATCAATTCCACCCTGGGCACCATTGTAGGGGTGCTGAAGGAACCCCTCAACACCAGGAGGGACACTGTGGCACAACAAGGGCCCCCTGACACTAGCCTGGATGAACTGCCCACCACCTCCACCGGCGCTAGTGGACAGGAGGCACCGCCACAGAACCACGACACCAGCACCCCACCCCCTGCAGATGGAGAGCCACCCCGCAAGCGGTCCCTGAGATCCAGGACAAAGACAGAGAACAATTCCAAGAACCCCGCCAAGAAATGAGACCACCCTGATTGTCATCCTTTTGTCCCACCTTGTCACCCTGTCCATCCTTAAACTGCCCCAGCTCCACTTCCTATGCCCCTTTGGACAATGCATCTGTGAGATAATAGAATGGACTCTGCCATGGACATTCCTCCACCATCACCCCTCACCATTTTACAACCCCCTCCAATATTGAGCACTTAAATAAACACCCTTAAAGCACAAAACAATCAGGAGTCTGTATGATTTCGAAATAGCGTATTGGCAATTACAGTGGCAAAATGCTCTTTCAAATGTAATGTCAACATACCTATGTCACACAGATCTAGTCCATGAGAAAACAAAGCAGATGTCACACTGTGGGACCCACATCTGTGAAATCGTAAGGGAAAGTGACAACTCAGTGACCATACACTGGGTGAAAATGACAGACAGTAGAGAGGTAGTGGATTAAAATCAGATGTAGCAGGCAGTGTTGTCTTCTTACCTGTGTCTCAATGGAAGTATTGCAGGATCATCGTGTTCCTGTTGTCGATGTCCTCTTCTTCTGCTTCCTCATCTTCACTGTCCACAGGGTCCACAGCTGCCACAACACCTCCATCTGGACCATCCTCATGCAGAAAAGGCACCTGCTGTCGCAAAGCCAAGTTGTGAAGAATCCAGCAGGCCACAATGATCTGGCACACCTTCTTTGGTGAGTAGAATAGGGAACCACCTGTCATATGGAGGCACCGGAACCTGGCCTTCGGGAGGCCGAAGGTCCGCTCTATAATCCTCCTAGTTCGCCCATGGGCCTCATTGTAGCATTCCTCTGCCCTTGTCCTGGGATTCCTCACTGGGGTCAGTAGCCATGAGAGGTTGGGGTAACCAGAGTCACCTGCAAATGGCGAGGGACAACTGTTAGACACACACTGACTCATAGGGACATCCACAGACCCAGACAACTATTCCCACTGATTTGGGTCCAGGTGCTCACCTAATAGCCACACCCGGTGCCTCTGGAGTTGCCCCATCACATAAGGGATGCTGCTATTCCGCAGGATGTAAGCGTCATGCACTGAGCCAGGGAATTTTGCATTAACATGGGAGATGTACTGGTCTGCCAAACACACCATCTGCACATTCATCGAATGGTAACTCTTCCGGTTTCTGTACACCTGCTCACTCCGGCGGGGGGACCAAGGCCACATGTGTCCCATCAATGGCACCTATGATGGGAATATGTCCCAGGGTATAGAAGTCACCTTTCACTGTAGGCAAATCCTCCACCTGAGGGAAAACGATGTAGCTCCGCATGTGTTTCAGCAGGGCAGACAACACTCTGGACAACAGGGTGGAAAACATAGGCTGGGACATCCCTGATGCTATGGCCACTGTTATTTGAAATGACCCACTTGCTAGGAAATAGAGTACTGACAGACACACGAGGGGATTCGTTTGGGATGGCGGATAGCTGACATCAGGTCTGGCTCCAACTGGGCACACAGTTCCTGGATTGTGGCACAATCAAGCCTGTAGGTGATGATCACATGTCTATCCTCCATTGTCGATAGGTCCACCAGCGGTCTGTACACCGGAGGATGCCGCCATCTCCTCACATGCCCCAGCGGACGGTGCCTATGGAGGAGAACAGCGAGCAGAGAGTCAACCAACTCTGAGGTACGTAAACACAGCTTACTCTGAAAATATTCATAAATCTAAATTTGCCTCTATGAGTGGTTAGGCAAGGCCTAGGTATGTATGACGCAGTCATAAATAATGCCATGTGGGCCCCTGAAATGGCAGCTGCCTGACCTGAAAAGTGGGATGGGGGATATGAGGTAACTGCGCTGGCATTGTACACCGTCGTGGTAGGTGGTCAAAGACCGTGGCGCAATTCTGCATTGGTTAACATTGGGCCCTATAGGTCCCAGGAGCCAATGACGATGTACGCCGGCGGTGACGGTACGCACCGCCGCGGACGTGACTGCCATTTTCTATCTGTTCAATCACTCGATACCTGATCTTCGACAGGAGAGGACCTACACTGCAAGTGCTGCTGTGACCTCAGTCTGGAAGAGACAATGGCTCGTGTGTCTGGGGAAAGGGCCCCTGCCTTCAGCACGGAGGAGTTGGAGAAACTCGTGGATGGGGTTCTCCCCCAGTACACGCTACTCTACGGTCCTCCAGACAAACAGGTAAGCACACTGTGAGCATGCTGTATGGGCTATGCCTGTGTGGAGTGGGGTGGATGAAAGATAGGGGGGTGAGAATGAGGCGTGCATGAAACAATGGTGAGTGCATGTGCGTCATGGCAAGGGTAGGGATGCAGGCCAATGACTGTGACAGTGCAGTTGGTAATTACTTCTCTTTTCCCCTGTACAATTCCTGTAGGTCAGCGCCCACCGGAAGAAGGACATCTGGCGTGCCATCGCCAAGGAAGTCCGGACCCTGGGGGTCTACCACAGACAAAGCACCCACTGCCGGAAAAGATGGGAGGACATTCGCCGCTGGAGCAAGAAGACGGCGGAGGCTCAGCTGGGGATGGCCTCCCAATGTGGGAGGGGTGCCCGTCGCACCATGACCCCCCTGATGTTCAGGATCCTGGCGGTGGCCTATCCGGAGTTGGATGGGCGCTTGAGGGCATCACAGCAGCCACAAGGGGGTGAGTACACTCTCATTCTGCTGATTCAGCGCACATTTGAGGTGTCTGGGTGGGGGAGGTGGGCTGTGGGTTCCCCTAGGCCAGAGCGAGTTTGGTAGTTAAGTTCCCTACTTCAGGCAGGCCCTGTGGCACCCCACCCCACCTGTGTACAGTGCCAACTACACCTAGTCAGGCTCCTGTGATATCCATGTGTGCAGAAATCGGCCATAGCCGTGTAAGCCATGTCCCAGGGATTGAATAGTGGACCCCAAGTGTGCGGCATAGTGCAGGGGGCTTCTGTGTCTGTCGTGTCCGGTAGGGGTATTGCATGCACTCAACATGTCTTTCTTCTGTCTCCCCCGCCCTTTTTGTGGTCTCCCTGTACTTGTGTGCATTAGCATCATCAGGTGGAGGAGCAGTGGCACCGGAGCAGGATGGAGCTGCATCCCACATGGCCCTGGAGGGCGAGACTACGGATTCCGAATTCACCAGTGGGACGGAGGGTGAGGGGAGCTCCACGGCGGGGAGAGGAGCTGACACCAGCGAGACGGACTCCTCCTCTGATTGGAGCTCCCTTGTGGTGGCGGCCCCATCTGTGCCCCCCGCATCTACAGGTACAGCCACCAGCCCCCCTACCAGCACTGCTCTCCCAGCAGCCCCTCAGCCTTTGCCCCGTGCCCGCTCACCCAGGAGGGTGGGCATTACCTTCGCCCCAGGCACCTCAGGCCATGCCCCTGTCACCCCTGCTGCCCTCAGTGAGGAGGCCATTGACCTCCTCAGGTCCCTCACTGTTGGGCAGTCTACCATTTTGAATGCCATCCAGGGTGTAGCGAGGCAGTTGCAACAAACCAATGCATTCCTGGAGGGCATTCACTCTGGTCAGGCAGCCCTTCATCGAGCTTTTCAGACTCTGGCCTCAGCACTGATGGCAGCAATTGTCCCTGTCTCTAGCCTCCCCCCTCCAACTTCCTCCACCCAGACCCACACCCCTGTACCTCAGCCTTTCCCAAGCACACCATCAGACCAGTATGCACACACCTCAACACACAAGGGAAGCTCTGGCGAACATAAGCACCACACATCGCACAGGCACTCACGCAAGCATCACACACATGCAGACACACCAACATCCACTGCCTCCACTGTGTCCCCCTTCTCCTCGTCTCCCTCCTCCCTCCCTCCCAGTCTCGTCTCTACTCACACCTGCATGCACTACATCCTCAGCAACGACGTCAATCACCAGCACACCGACCAACACACCCTGCTCACGTGCACTCACCACCCCCTACTATTCACACATCCCCTGTGTCCTCTCCCAGTGTGTCTGTGAGGCCACCTCCCAAGGTACACAAATGCAGCCACACACCCATCTAACAGCCATCCACCACACGACAGCCTCCAGCCCATGCACCTTCACCCAAAGTCACTAAACGTACACCGCCTACAACCACTACCTCTTCCTCCACTCCCAAACCCCCTCCATCTACCCATCCCAGTGTTCCTAAGAAACTTTTCCTGGCCAGCCTTGACCTCTTTCCCTCACCTCCCCCACCCCGTCAGTCTCCTAGGGCCCGACTCTCCAGGTCCCAACCTAGCACCTCAGCCACAACATCGGCAGGACCAGTGGTGGCAGTAGTCACCGGATTATGGAGTGCACCAGCAGCAGGGCAGGCAGTGCGGCAAGGAGCCAGAGCACGGACAGTCCCCCACCTGTCAAGCATAAAAAGTTGGACAGTGCCCGGCGGGAGAGGGGAAAGAAACCAGCCACCAAACCCGCTCCCAGGGGTCCAGGTGGGAGTGTGGAGACAGCTGCAACACCATTCAGGGGGGGAAAGGGGCACAATAAAAGCGGCAAGTCTGGGAAGATCAGCACGGTGGACAAGACCGCCACCAGCCCGCTGCCCAGTAAGGGACCGCCAGCAGCAGCCCCAATGCCACAGACAGGACCGCCAGCAGCCCAACTGCCCATGAAGCGACCGCCAGCAGCAGCCCCGATGCCACAGACAGGACCGCCAGCAGCTGAACCACTGCCCAGGACACCGCCGCCAGCAGCCCGCAGAGCAGAACAAGACTGCCAGCAACTGAAACGCTGCCCAGGACACCGCCGCCAGGAGCCCCGCATGGCAGAAAAAGACCGCCAGCAGCTTAACCGCTGCCCAGGACACTGCTGCCCAAGCAGCGCTGCCAAGGACACCGCCACAATCACCGCTGCCCAGGACACCACCACCACAAGCAGTGCTGCCAAAGACACCGCCACAAGCACCGCTGCCCAGGACACCGCTGCCAGCAGCCCCGCAGGCCAGTCAGTGCAAATGATTCTGACGCTACTGAGTCCACCACGAGCAGGATGAAGCACTCTGGGCACAAGGCCCCCTCCAGAACCAGTGGAGAGATACATCCACTACCTCTGTCCTTGGCAGGATGAAGCACTCTGGGCACAAGTCCCCCTCCAGAACCAGTGGAGACTGTTATCCAGTTGAGAGACTGTGGCTTTGCACTCCCCAGGATTGAACAGTGGGCAATCCACCCACTGTAGAGACTTGAGAGACTGTGGCTTTGCACTCCCCAGGATTGAACAGTGGGCAAACCACCCACTGTTATCCACTTGAGAGACTGTGGCTTTGCACTCCCCAGGATTGAACAGTGGGCAAACCACCCACTGTAGAGACTTGAGAGACTGTGGCTTTGCACTCCCCAGGATCGAACAGTGGGCAAACCACCCACTGTAGAGACTTGAGAGACCTTGACTTTGCACTCCCCAGGATTGAACAGTGGGCAAACCACCCACTGTAGAGACTTGTGAGACTGTGGCTTTGCACTCCCCAGGCTACATCAATGGTCATGGAGCCCCCTTGTGGATCTGGCATTGTGCACTCAACCGGATGAGGTGACCCCCTTCCCTTCCCCCTGAGGTGCCTGTTTTATTTCTATCTGATGCCCCTGCAATGTTCTCTCCGTTTTGATCGGGTATTGAGTGTGGGCTTCGCCCATGCCTTTTGGGCCCAGTGATCCACGGACTATTATGGTGGAATCCCTTGGACTTGTGCTCTTGGTGTATATAATTGTATATCGTATAAATGTATATATTTGCATATATTTTAGATTCATGCCTTTGAATATATCCAATTATTCGACTCATTTCCTTTTGTCCTTGCATTCTTCCAGGGGGATTTGGGGGGTGTAACTGTGATGTATCAACATGCACTTGTGTGTGTGTTGTAGTGGGTGAGGGTGGGGGTTTTGCGTGGTTCCTGTATGTGTCACTGTTTTTTTCCCTCCCCCTCCCCTGTTTCGTAGGTGCAGTACTCACTGTGGTCTTCGCCGCCGGCGTTCGTGCTCCTGGTAGAGGAGCAGGAAGATAAAGGCTGGCAGAATTTGGAGCTCCGGTTATATGGAGTCCTGGTTCCTCGTGGGGTGTGTAGAGGTGAGCGTTTTCCCTTCAAAGTCCTGTTTCCGCCGTGTTTTTGTTCGCGGTGAATCCGCCCCGGAAAAGGTGGCGGATTGGTGGGTTGTAATTCTGTGGGCAGTACATTTTCCTCCGCCTGTCTGTTGGCGGTTACCGCTGCGGTGTTTGTTTGTACCGCCGTGGCGGTCAGAGTGTTAAAGTGGCTGTCTATGTTGGCGGTTTCCGCCACAGTCGTAATTCCATTGTTTTTACCGCCGGCCTGTTGGCGGTTTTACCGTCGCTTTAACACCGACCGCCAGGGTTGTAATGACCACCATAACCTATTTTTTATAAATTGGAGTTAGATTTTTATTGTGTTTTTTGTTTCACTTATTTACTGTTTTGTGATTTTTAGCTACTTTACACACCTGTCTCCTAAGTTAAGCCTAACTGCTCATTGCCAAGCTACTAAGGGTTGAGCTGGGATTCATTTATTGAGACCTAACTGGACCTAGTGGGGGTTAGTGCTTACCTGCCTTTACCAATAATCCACTTTCCAACACCAATGCAAAACCATGCATGCCATCTGGAAATACAAAGGTAACACATGAGCAAATCTTGGTCTCAAACAACTACAATAGCAGGAATGAAGTTTTGCTACCACACTAACCATACCACAACTAGGTGACCACTCCACCCCAAACCTGTGCCCCCCCAAGTGAATCAGTAGGCAACAATTGGATCCCATTGTAAGGCACCCTACCAATTACACAGACACATGCCAATGCACACATCTAACTTGCACTGATTTATTGTATCAAGAATAACAGAGGTTGCTAAGGAAATGCAGACAACACTGGTCCAAACATGCAATTCCTGGACTAGGTGACATGGAAACATCCATGTCACTATGGACACATCCCAACAATGTACAGTTCAACAAGTGACACTTGCCCAAAATGAGTCAAGGAGGTAGTAGCATGGTCACTCAGACGTGCCCCACATGTGGTGTTGCAAGGAACAACAATGAAGTCAGGTCCTGTCAAGAACCCTCAGAGTTGGAATGTTCTGACTCCTGTGAAGTGTGAAAGAAAAGCAAAATATCTGCAGGTCAAGAAGTGTCCGCAGTGGAAAAGGCAATATCCTTATTGGCAGATAATTTGTCGAGTTATATTACAAACATTACAAGGAAAGAACAGAGAAAGAAATCCAAGATCGCCGCCAGGTTGTTCAGGTATGAGTTTGCAGTTCTAGTGTTGCACTCCAGAGATTGAACTGTTAATTCGCATTCACGGCTCAGGCGCCGGGCATTTCAACTGTGTTCTGACTGAAACCCAGAGGTGTTTTGAGAGAGCACTTGACGTGAGATAAAGGTTTCCAGCAAGGTTCCCGCTACGCAAATATTGCAAAGGACCTTTCAAGTAAGCCCAGATAATACTTTTGCAGTTTAAAGACAATAAAAGTTCCAAGGTATTCAGCAGTGTTCCCGGGAGTTTCCTGCTGGGCGCCACAACTCAAACATTGCAAGAACATTTCCAATAAGCCACAGACAATATTGTTAACAGTTTAAAGATGAGAAAAATTCAGAAGTATTCAGAGGTATTTTCTGCAACACTTGTGAATGAGCCTCAAGGATACTGTTACCTGTAAAAGGTTTATAAAAAGACAGTCAATAAGAATCTCATCTTCATAAGTCACAAGACTATATTTAACTTCTCTCTCTCTCTCTCTCTCACTCTCTCTCTCCCTCTCTCTCTCTCTCTATATATATATATATATATATATATATATATATATATATATATATATATATATTCCCAAAATTGCTTCTTAACACAGAAGAATGCGTCGCAGTCACTTACTTGCTTCAATCGAAGGTTTATTCAATCCGGCAGATGAACAAAAATGGCAGTAATTCACTCCAACGCGATTCAGGAGACTCTGCTCCCTTGTTCACAGAGATATTCAGAGCCCTTCTTCCATTTCCTATTATAACTCAAACCACAAACATAAACATAAAAAACTGACTACATCCCTTTCAAAATAATGGCGGCCATCTTAAAATGTGTTCCTACGACTATGTATTTACTTAACTTCATATAACACAGAAAAGAGTACATATTTCCCAAATCAATTTGTGCAAACTTATTTGTTGTTATCAAGAATGGAACTTCATACATTTATTAAATCCCCTAATCAAAACTAAATCGTTTTTATTTCTATATTATATGTTTTATCCAATATACTCACAAACAAAAAATCTGCGGCTCTTCTCCTTGTAATTACTTCTTTAAGTAGTCCCGAAGTTCTCATAATATAATAGCTCCTTTGCTTTTTTTTATTTTGGCAATCATGCCTCCTATCAACAATGGAAATGAAAAAAAGGAACATTTCAATGAAGAACAGGCCAAAACTTCAACAATTTCCATAAAAGTTTGTGGTACATTTTAAATTCATGTTTCACGATTTCTGTTATTAAACTAAAAAGTTATTATAATAATCAATATAAATGCACGGATAATTCTTCATCCTTATTCATTCCTCCTGGCTCTATTGTGTTACATCTTATAATCAACCGTGAGTCAAGTTTTCTTAAGCCTAACGTCCTATTCCCTCCTCTCTAATTCAATTTGACCCTGTCCAGGACCATAAATTGTAGTTTATTAACATTTTTATCATGGTATTCTTTAAAATGTCTTGAAACTGTGTATGATTTATCTTCAGTCTTAATTGCTCTCATATGTTCCAAAATTAGTTTTTTAGCCATATGTATTGTGCTACCAATATAACATTTATTGTATGGACATTTTAAAGCGTAAACACTATAATCTGAGGAGCAAGATAGATGTTTCCTTAATATAAATGGTTTGTTTGTCCCTGGAAAATTTATCTCTTTGCAATTAGAACTATATCTGCAAGCTTTACATCTTCCACAAATAAAGAAACCTTGAATAGGTTTCACATTTTCAGGACTGGATAATAGACTGTAACTCAACATGTCTTTCAAGGACCGACCCCTCCTAAAAGTGAAAGCCGGGAACTCATGCAATAGTTTACCTATATTCTCATCTGTTTTAAGGGCTGGCCAAAATTTTAAGAAAGCTTTCTTAATTTCATTTATTTTATCATGATATGAGGTGATAAACCTTATCTTTATATTTTCATCTTTAATGTCATCTATCTTCTAAACCAGAAGATCATCCCTTTTAATCTGTCTGACCCTCCTCACGGCCTTTTCAATTACAGCCTGCGAATAACCTCTTTCACTAAATCTTCTAGTCATAACTTTGACTTCATTCTCAAATATGACATCCAAGCTACAGTTTCTTCTAGCCCGTAAGAGCTCCCCATGGGGAATACTATGGATCAGATTTCTTGGATGACTACTCATGGCATGAAGTAGACTATTTTTTGTGTGTGAGTATATTGGATAAAACATAGAATATAGAAATAAAAAATAAAAAATAGAATAAGATATTGTTTTGATTAGGGGCTTTAATAAATGTATGACATTTGGTTCTTGATATCAACAAATATGTTTGCACAAATTGATTTGGGAAATATGTACTCTTTTCTGTGTTATTTGAAGTTAAGTAATTAGTAGTCGTAGGAACACATTTTAAGATAGTCGCCATTATTTTGAAAGGGATGTAGTCCGTTTTCTATGTTTATGTTTGTGGTTTGAGTTATAATAGGAAAGGGAAGAAGGGCTCTGAATATCCCTGTGAACAAGGGAGCAGAGTCTCCTGAAACACGTTGGAGTGAATTACTGCCTTTTTGTTTATCTGCCTGATTGAATAAACCTTCGATTGAAGCAAGTAAGTGACTGCGACACCTTTGCCCTGCGAAGCAATTTGGGGAATTTGGAAGGGTTTGCGACCCTTTCGTAGTCTGCCGTGCTGGGCGCAGACTGAAACGCGACTGTGAAGCTTTGTTTTAAATATATATATATATATATATATATATATATATATATATATATATAACAATTCTACACAGAGGAAGTGTAGGCAAAAACGAACTCATAACATATGCCTGCAAAGAGACAGAAAAACTCAACAAAATTAGATTGACTATTACTTCAAACAAAAAGATCATCCTAAATGTAACTTTATTTACTATTAACATTAACACATATTATATGAGAGAGAGAGGCAAATTCCTCAGAAAATTCAGGTAAAGGGAGCTGACATAATAAAAGAAGCAAACCTAATTAATTGTTAGTGAATGTTGAAGGATTGTAGAAAACAGTGTCCCTAGTAATTGTGGTTATATTCTTTCAGGTGCTGCTTCTAAGATCAATGGAGAAGAGTATGACAGACTGAGTTAATGAAGAAGCAGCCCTCTGAGGCAGTCTCTCTTTAGCCCATTCCCCTTTCCCCCTCAAAGGTGCTGAAAACGGGGAACTCCCTCCATCTCGAGTAGTCTGGGTTGGGACTGAGGATCTATCTTCTGCTCCTGAGGGAATCGAACCAAGGTACCGTGATAGGTCCTAAATATCATGGAGGATGTCTCCAGAATACAGACAAGAATGGTCCTGTAAGGCCCAGGATATCCCCCACCATTGTCTCACACCCATTTTCATGTTTACTTCTGAGTGTGTTTGTAGTAGACAACTGTACCGTGCAGGAAGGAGGGACACAGAACTTGCAATCACTAACAGAAGGTCACAAAATTGTTGACAATGAGAAGCACCATCATTATCCACATCACAGTGATGGCAAGCATGGCATCTCTTTGTGGATGAATCCTCGACCCCAAACACATGTGATGCAAACATCACTGTAAGTCAAACCATGATGCATCTTACCAGTCAGGGAACAATTCCCAATCAACACACAGGTGCTGTGTACCTACAACCTACATTCCACATCAAGGGTACAAATGATCATGAAGTGGATCCACATCCTGGCTCTTCCTGTCATGCCCATCATAGCTACTGCAGTTGCATATAATTAATGGCATACTATGAGGCTTAAATGTATCTGCCTGACAACATATGATGGTGACACAGTCCTGTGTGGGGCATCACAGTAAATGGACAACCATTGCAGATGTACCACTTAGACAACAGGACCCCATGGACATATATGTGAGAGATTTCAGACATCATTTAATCTGCATGGCTACTGCATGCCTCTTTCTAATGCATAGATATATATCCTAGGGGGAATGGAGCACATGCAGACATGTAGGCACAAGGAATGGGGGCACTCTGATGACACATCACCGATGACAATGCACTTTCCTCACTTACCAAGGGAAAGTGCTTGGCTACAGCTGCCAATTGTTTGCTATGTTAGTCATATCACATGTATGATGGACACCCATACATCACAGACTGCTGTGAGGCACCAGCACCCTACATACATGCCTTTGTACTGTGACATTTTGGAGGAGTGATCTGTTGGTGGAAACTAACACCCACCAGAGTAGGTAAAGCAGAATATTTGTGCACTAAACACAGTCATATGTGCTCCCTGCTGTGCAATTGGACTGAGGGTTCCCCATAGTTTAGTCCTAGGTCCCAGCTCCAAACAGATGAGCACACCAGTTGGAAACACATGGCCCATCTATACCATTTTGATCTCAGATGATTTGTGACACATGACACTTCCCACATTGTCAGGGGGAGCAGTCTGTCCCTCACTCAATCACCTGGCAAAGGGGCAAGCATGAATTTGCCTTGAACTCACCCTGCTGTACTGCCATCAAATCCCCATCCAAGGTTGGGTAGGCCACCGCCAAAATGCAGGCCATTAGGGGGATCATGGTCAGACGGGCACCCGTCCTCCTTGGGAGGACAGCCCCAGCTAAGCCTTTGCGATCTTCTGGGCCCAGTGTCTCAGGTCCTCTCACCTCTTCTGACAGTGGGTGCTCTGCCGGCTGTGGACCCTCAGGGTCCGCACCTTCTTGGGGAGAGGCTCTCCAGATCCCCTTCTTCTGGTGGGCATTGACCTGTATGGATGCAAATGACAAAACAGTATATTATGTCCACAGGTCTGATGCAAAATGGCTGACACATACATGTCAGTGCACCAAGCTAATAACATCCTGTCTTGACCGTTCTATCCACCTGTGGCACATAGCAGTCATTGGACACAGTGACATGACTACAAACTCTTCACAAGAGGGTGCCCTACACAACCCCTCAGCTCAGGCCCTGCACTGACCAGGTAGGCCAACTGGCACTTTTGGGGGACATGAGCTAGCTACATAACATTGACCAGGAACACAATGGAACACATCACACAAAATGGCAAGTGACAGGTAAACAAACCAGCAGACAATGCACACAAACATCCACTACCTAGGAATGTCACATGCTGCATACAGTATCTACAGGTCACAACCAGCCTACAGACTGACTCATTGTGCTTGGAGCACAATGAAGGGAGTGACATGTTGATCACACAAGGAGACAAGCCTGTCCATGTATGGACATGTGCAGATACAGATGCAGACACCTGCTACTTTAGGGAGTGGGGGCTGTGTGTCACATCAACATTATGTTACAATACACACTTCCACACATGTGTTCACTAAACCTAGTGTTATATGGCTATTTTAGTTAGGTTTTAGACACGTTGTTTTAGCTAACTAGGCCTGCCACTATGCACTTTCACCCTATTACATTTTACACAGCATTGCTGTCTTTTTCTAGCAATTGCTTCATTTCCGGTACTGTTTTAGTTCTCTCTATCTTCTTGTGCTTTTGCCTAGGAAAGCATTGTGTTCTTAGTAGGACATGTAGCTCACTTTGCGCTTTTCTCCAAGGCTAAACTCTGATAGGGTTGCCGACAAACGTAACATGCTGTGTCTCCTGCATTCACAGAAAGCAACACACTCATACATGGGGACCATTTATTAGAATGTCAGCTGTCATGTAGTATGTAGAATGTCAGGGTGTTTTATTATAAAACACCCCTTAGTCCCAAACACGTTAGAGGGAGATTCCAGCCAGATAACCGCAACTGTATCCTGATTGCTGCAAGCTTCGCTACAGCTACTGCTTAGACGGCCAATCCCTGAACTGGATGGGGACGGTGTCTCTCTACACCTCAGGCCTCTTCTTCAGGTTTGAGGGATGAGGTTCACTCAGGGGGAAACCCAAAGGGCAGATTAGGCTTAGTATGCTGTGCTCGTACTTAGCGTAGGTATAGATCCACTCCCCTATTTAGACAGCATGGTTGGATCCTGCTCCCATTGTTTCTCATTATCCTCGTTATTGCTATGCACCTGCTTTTATCTAAGACGCAGATATTTTAATAAATGCTTATTGAAATATATTCTGCCTCTGTTGTCTTTGCCTGCGTGAGATCTTCGTAACTGAGAGAATGGGATGAGATCTGATGTACCACGATTCCAAGGGGAGTCTATCTAACCATGAGCTCGGTTGCCACAATCATCTTGGTCAGAGATGGGGAGCTGCTATGCTACCTGGAATAGGCCGACAGGTGTCACCAGGTGTGGAATTGTACTCAGTACCCACAACCTAGGTGATCCTACTGCCCAAATCCAGTAGCCTCATTACCCTAATGCGAACCCACGTGACATGACACCACCAACATTTGATCAGGCACAAAAAATTAGATCCTCATAAGTATCCCTGCCTCACTGAAGGCTAAAGACACCTCAATACTATATATGGAGACATCCGTGGCATTGAGGATCTCCTCCTCAGCTAGGTAGGTCAGACCTATCCTGAGCTGTAGGTTGTTCAAACTTGAACCATAAAAGGGTTGATCCCCAGTTGGTATCCTTATCTCTGAACGCATAAACTAGTAATATGGCGAACCCTCAATGGGTAGCAATAGCAGTAAATATGAGAGGCCCCCTTACTGCACATTTATTGGCAAACGGCTTAACGGCCCACGGGGTGCAGTTACATTTGTTGTTGAAGCTAACACAGCCTATAGAACAGAAACATTTTGGGGCTCATTATGAACACAGCTAAACAAAGACCGCTATCTCCTAGAAGACCCCACTGGCCCTATAATAGACATTCCACTGGTCCGGCGGGCGGAAACAGTGCTTCCGCCTGCCGGCCCAGCGGAATGCTGGGCCTTGACATTGCCGACGGCTCCACATGGAGCCGTCGTCAATGCCGCAGTGCGGCAGGTGCAGCAGCACACGTCGCGCAAATCACTGCCCGTAAATCAGGCAGTGACCTGCTCGACGGGGCTGTGCATGGCGGCCCTGGAGCACCTCTTCCGCCAGCCTTTCCCTGCCAGGAAAAGGCTGGAGGAACAAGGGTTCTCTATCCGTAGGGCGGCGCTGCTTGCAGCGCTGCCCTTTTGGATTGAGAAATACACATCGTCAGGCTTCCTGTCGGCAGAAGCCTGGCGGTGGCAAAGGGCCGCCTGTGGCGGTCTTCCCTTGTTTGTAATTTCCGCCGGCGCCGGCATGGCAGTCTGGACCGTCACGTTCATAATGAGGCCCTTTATTCTTGGGTCACCTTTCCAGCAGTGGATGGGAGCACAAATACATTTCATAATTATACACCGGCAAATCCTCCTGCACAATATAGAGCTTATGCATCCTTAGAGCTACCTTTATCCTATCAAGACCATAACAATTGGCTTGATGGCACCCTACCCCACACAAACGTACCTGTTAGGTTGGGTCGTTGAGTAATGCTGGCTCGACCTGGCCTTTATTGGCCACGTATACACCACATCCTGACAAAGCAGCAATGGTGGTAGCTGAGGTCCACCACTTATATACAGAAGTCACAGCGACACACAGATTGTTAGTACAATTTGTTATGCAAATGCTAAACACAAACACAGCACGAGCTGCTCCAGTGCAAGGACATGAAGCAGCGCCAGGCAGAAATCCTGCAACTGTTCACTCGATCATAGGTAAAGTACCGGCCAAACTGGAGGAGATTCCGTTTTGGTTAGCTCAAAAAATAAATGCACTGGACGCAGTCTTTCCCAATACGGGACCTCAGGATAAACATAGAATTTTGACAATGTGCTTGCCTTTCGGGATGGTTCACACAATTGAAAACTGCAATACATGGGACACGGTATTTGCTGCGCTCTACACAACCGCACACGGTACACCAAAACTTGCCAATCTTCTGGAAGTGTTGAAACAAATTCACGATGAATGCGGAGCAGCCCCTGCTCTAGATTTGGGGATGCAATTAATAGTTAATTTTGCCACTGTAGCTTTAATCATACTAAATAACGTTAAAGGGGAAGTATTTGCACTGACAGTGCACATGCAGCTCCGTGACGTTCTGGCACAGGATCAAGAACATGAGCTGCCAAAATTTATCTCTGGAACATTCTCCAGCATAGGTCAAGATAGTTTGGGAGCCAGACCGATTAAGCCCGAAGTACAAGGTAGATCCTATAAGGATGCTGCCAAACAAACACCTGAGGGTTCTAAAAAACGCTGGGATAAAAAACAACAAACACCTAGAAAAGAAAGGGGAGAATCTCCGCATTTGGAGACCCCACAAAATAGATAGAACCTTACAAATAGGGATAATTTAAAAATGCCTAATAGATATCAGTATACTGATACACACCAATCTCGTTCCTTTCAGGACTCACCAGAAAAACGCAGTGAGAGAGGTGTGCGATCAGAACAGTGGACCAAATACGTGAAACCGAGAAAGCACTCACCACGCTCAGCAAACTTTTCTGTTAAAAAAGAAGAGAAACTTTCACAACAGAAACCACAGTTTAAAAAGTAAAAAGTGGCAGCAGTTGCAATATGACATGCCACTCAAGAGGAGGGCTTAACTAAAGAACAAGAAGTGGGCATTAGCACTGCTAGACAGTGCAGCAGAAGTCACAATAGTTTGCCGGGATCTTGTAGAGCATCTGGAGGTGAAAGCAACTGATGACTATCTACAATAGAGACTGCGGGGAAGAGTGTCTCCACACCAGACAGAGTTATAAAGTAACTATTCAGTTAGAAGGGGACATCAAACCCATAATAGATGCCCTTTTTTGGGATCGCGTTGTCTCTACTTATGATATTCTGCTGGCCGAAAAAGATTGGCCACAGGTATTTGTCCGAGATCTCCCATATGGAGAGGACATTATTGAAAAATCCTTTTCGCCTCTTGTTCCGAAAGAGCTCATTGAAAATTAAGCTATTGATTGGGCAGTGGTGCAGGCACCTGCACTAAATCGCAATCATGTATGCTGAGACAAAGATTCTCCCTACTATATAATACCAATAAAATCAACACCTCAGCCCCAACCTCAATATCCAATCACATATGAGGCGAAAGCTCTGGTGAGGGAAATCCTCACACAACTAGAGTAACAGGGTGTCATTGAACCCTCAGACTCATCAATGAACAATCCATTATTTCCAGTCGCTAAACCTGACCAATCATATAGAATAGTGTTAGACTATAGGCACTTAAATAGTCACACAAAAACATGCTATACAAAACGCACATAGTACAGCATAAATGAACAACATTGTGTGGAAAAAATACAAAACAACCCTGGATATATCCAATGTATTTTTTTGCCAAAACATAGGCCCTCATTATGACATTGGCGGTACGTCCCGCTTACCGCCATGCTGACTGCCGCCAACATACCGGCGCCACCGCGGTTTACCGCTACCCATATTATGACACCCATAGCAATCCGTCACTATGCAGACACCCCCCCAAGTCTGCCTGCCCAAAGGTCAGTGATGAACTGGTGGTACCAAAACCCACACCGTTACACCAACAGAACTACGCCAACAGCATTATGACCCACGAATCACCACAGCGGATATTCAACTGCGGTAAACCATTGGCAGGACATACCGCCACACTCAAAATACACACAACCTAACAAAACAACACCACATTGGACAATTTGAATAACACACACCTGACACACATACACACACCACACTCACACACCCACATCACTATGAAACACACACACATTACCCATAACCCTTTACGACTCGAAAAAATTGCCACTAAAGAGAGATACAGCAAGAGTACCCACACAACCAGAGCCACAGAACAGCATCCACGCTCCTCACAGCACACACCCCAACACATCACCCTACACACCCTCACACACACTACTGCCGCTACACCTGTGTCACCACAAAGACACCCCAGGTTCTCAGAGGAGGAGCTAAGTGTCATGGTGGAGGAAATCATCCGGGTAGAGCCGCAGCTATTCAGATCACAGGTGCAGCAGACATCCATTGCTAGGAAGATGGAGCTATGGCGGAGAATCGTGGACAGGGTCAACGACTTGGGACAGCACCCAAGAACAAGGGATAACATCAGGAAGAGGTGGAATGACCTAAGGGGAAGGTGCGTTCCATGGTTGCAAAACACCAGATAGCAGTACAGAGGACTGGCGGTGGACTCCCACCTTCTCCCCCACAACTAACAATATGGGAGGAGCAAGTCTTGGCAATACTGCATCCTGAGGGCCTGGCAGGAGTAGCAGAGGGACTGGACTCTGGTAAGTCAAATTTCTATTACTATCACCCCCCCACCTGCATGACATCACATACCCCCGCCCTCACCCTCACTCCCATCACTCCACCACCTCACATACACCCTACCATCACAACCCACCTCTCCCACTACCAAGCCCTGCATGCAACTCCAATGCATGAATACCCATCACAGACCTGCATAGACACCCATCACCAAAGCATGTACACTTGAGACAATCACCTATCCAACCAAATCACCACTCACACAAGCCTAAGCTGCCAGTGCAATCACAACCATACAGGGCAACACACCCATGCACAAGATGTCACACACAGAAACAATAACACTGCATTTACATTTACATCCCCACAGGTCCCCCACCCTAGTCACCAGAGAGGAGGTGCCAGCAACATCTAGTCCCCCCACAGAAGAGACCCACAGTGATGACAGCAGCTCTGCATGCCTAGATCAGGATGACCAACCTGGCCCATCAGGGCTCTCTGGGCAGCCGGTTACCCAGGCACAGTCTCATACCACCACAAAACCTCCCCCCTCAGGAAACACCAGCACAGTACCCACCCAGTTGGCCCATACCTCTGTCCCCAGGACACATCAATCAGCAGTGTGTCCACCACTAAAGGGACCCCAGGCCACACTACAAACACAGGATAGTACCTGGGGGTCAGGGAGGACCTGAGGGACATCCACACAACCCTGGTCACCATTGCAGGGGTGCTGGCAGACATGGCCAACACCATGAGGGAGGCAGTGGCACACCACCCGGCCCCTGACACTAGCCACACCGATGAACAACCCTGCACCTCAGCTGACGCTAGTGGACAGGAGGCCCCGCCAAAGGAACAACAGGCCACCAGCACCCCACCCCCTGCAGAAGGAGAACCACTCCGCAAACGGTCCCTGCGATCCAGGCAGAAGCCAGAGCACAATGCCAAGACCCCCACCAGGAAATAAGACTCTCCGGATTGTCACCATTGTGTCCCACTCTGTCACCCAGTCCACCTTCAACTGCCATTGGTCCACTTCCTATGCCCCCTTGAACAATGCACCTGTGATATAAATAGACTGGAACTCTTACCTGGACTCTCGTCCACCACCCCCAGCCTATAGCAATACTCCACCGCTGCCACACGCCCATCTCCAGCCTCATCCTCCTGCAGAAAAGGCACCCAGTGACGAAAGGCAAGCTTGTGCAACATGCAACATACCACGATGATCTGGCACACCTTCTTGGGTGAGTAGTACAGGGAACCACCTGTTAGATGGAGGCACCAAAACCTGGCCTTCAGGAGGCCGAAGGTTCGCTCTATAATTCTTCTTGTTCGCCCATGTGCCTCATTGTGACTTTCCTCTGCCCTTGTCCTGACATTTCTCACTCTGGTCAGTAGCCATAAGAGGTTGGGGTAACCAGAGTCACCTGCAAATACCGAGGGATACCTGTTAGCCAGACACTAACCCTTAGGGCCAACCCCATAACCATACACCAACATATACTGGGTAGGGACCATGGGCTCACCTATTAGCCACACCCTGAGTCTCTGGAGTTGAGCCATCACATATGGGATGCTGCTATTCCTCAGGATAAAGGCATCATGCACAGACCCAGGATACTTTGCATGGACATGGGAGATGTAGTGGTCCGCCAGGCACACTATGTGCACATTCATAGAGTGAGAGCTCCTTCGATTTCTGAACACCTGTTCATTTCTCTGGGGGGAGGACAAATGCAATATGTGTACCATCAATTGCCCCATTGATGTTGGGGATATGTCCTATTGCATAGAAGTCAGTTTTCACTGTGGCCAAATCCCCCAACTGGGGGAAAACAATGTAGCTGCGCATGTGTTTCATCAGAGCAGACAACACTCTGGTCAGCACTATTGAGAGCATTGGCTGTGACATTCCTGCTGCCAAGCCCACTGTCACTTGGAAAGAGCCAGTTGGCAAAAAATGGAGCACAGATAGGACTTGCACAAGAGGGGGGATCCCAGTGGGGTGATGGATAGCAGAGATCAGGTCTGGCTCCAATTGGGCACACAGTTCTTGGATTGTGGCCCTTTCAAGTCTGTAGGTAAGGATAATGTGCCTGTCCTCCATTGTTGCCACATCCACCTGGGGTCTGTAGACTGGGGATGTCTCCATCTCCTATTCATCCTCAGCAGTTGTAATCTAGGGGGCAAAACAATGAGCATCTGGTCAGTATTCAACATTTACAAAAATGTACATTGCATTGCATGTTGTGACAGAAAAGTATGTTGTTGTATAGGCCCAAATGGTGCCTATGTGTGCTGTGATGCAGTTAGGTGCCATGGCCTCCACCCCCCCCGAAATGGTGTCCGCCTGTCCTGTGTGGATGGACAGATGGAAATGAGGAAATGCCGCTGAAGTTGTGAGCCGTTGCAGGAGGCGGTCGTGCAACTCCTCAAGGGTTGTCATTGGGCCCTATGGGTTACAGTAGCCAATGGTGATGTACACCGGCGGTGACGGTACACACCGCCGCAGACGTGACCGCCATTTTCTATCTCTTCTCTCACTTGCTACCTGACCTTCAACAAGAGAGGACCTACACTGTACACCGTGAGCTGCCAAGGGGAAGGGCAAGGATGTAACACCAGCTGCCAAGGGGAAGGGCAAGGATGTGCCACCAGCTGGTAAGGGCAAGGAGGCACCACCAGCTGGCAAGATCAAGGGCAAGGAGGCACCACCAGATAGCAAGGGTAAGGAGGTACCACAAGCTGGCAAGGGCAAGGAGGCACCACCAGATGGCAAGGGCAGGCAGGAAGGACAGGAGGCCTGGTGCTGGGACAGAATCTGAGCCCCCAACACCAACCATGATGCTTCAGCCGTCCGAGGCTGCAGGGGAAGGGCTGGAGCCACCCCCCACCACTGCCTGCACCGCCACCAGCACCACTGCCAGCAGCAGCAGCCCCAGTGGGCAGCTGTCTGAGGCTAAAGGGGAAGGGCTGGAGCCTCCCCTCACCACTGCCTTCACCGCCACCAGCACCACTGCCAGCAGCCCCAGTGGGCAGCCGTCCGAGGCTGCAGGGGAAGGGCTGGAGTTCCCCCTAACCACTGCCTGCACCGACACCAGCACCGCCACCTGCACCGCCAACTGCACTACCTCCAGAACCACTGCCAGCACCATTACCAGCAGCAGCAGACCCAGTGGGCATCCGTCCGAGGCTGCAGGGGAAGGGCTGGAGCCTCCCCCCACCACTGGCAGCACCAACACCAGCACTGGCACTGCCACCACTGAGCAGCCGTCACTGGCCAGTGTGTAGTCCTGCCTCCGTGGACTGTAGTGCATCCTGACCACTGCAAATTGTGTGGGTCTGACACCCAGGTGAGTGACTGTGACCTTGCATTCCTCAAGTGCTGCATCACAGGGCACAAAGCCCCCTCCAGAACCAGTGGAAGAAGGCATCCACTCACCCCAACCTTGCCAGGATGAAGCACACTGGGCACAAGGCCCTCTCCAGAACCAGTGGAAGAGGGCATCCACTCACCCCTCCTTGCCAGGATGAAGCACACTGGGCACAAGGCCCCCTCCAGAACCAGTGGAAGAAGGCATCCACTCACCCCCTCCTTGCCAGGATGAAGCACACTGGGCACAAGGGCCCCTCCAGAACCATGGAAGAAGACATCCACTCACCCACTCCTTACCATGATGAAGCACACTGGGCACAAAGCCCCCACCAGTACTAGTGGAAGAAGGCATCTACTCACCCCATCCTTGCCAGGATGAAGCACACTGGGCCCAAAGCCCCCTCCAGAACCAGTGGAGAAGCCACCCATTTGAGAGACTGTGGCCTTGCACTCCCCAGGACTAAGCAGTAGGCAAACCACCCACTAGAGAGACTGTGGCCTTGCACTCCTCAGGACCAAGCAGTGGGCAAAACACCCACTAGAGAGACTGTGGCTTGCACTCCCCAGGACCAAGCAGTGGGCAAACCACCCACTAGAGAGACTGTGGGCCTGATTCTAACTTTGGAGGACGGTGTTAAACCGTCCCAAAAGTGGCGGATATACCACCTACCGTATTACGAGTTCCATAGGATATAATGGACTCGTAATACGATAGGTGGTATATCCGCCACTTTTGGGACGGTTTAACACCGTCCTCCAAAGTTAGAATCAGGCCCTGTGTCTTTACACTCCCCAGGACCAGGCAGTGGGAAAACCACCCACTAGAGAGACTGTGGCTTTGCACTCCCCAGGACCAAGCAGTGGGCAAATCACTCACTTGAGAGACTGTGGCTTTGCACTCCCCAGGACCAAGCAGTGGGCAAACCACCCACTAGAGAGACTGTGGCTTTGCACTCCCTAGGACTGAGCACAGGGCATGTTTCCCCCTCCAGGACAAGTGGTGTTGTACCATCTTCCGGCTGGGGGGCAATCCCCATTCCCTGTCCGCCTGAGGTGCCTGTGTATTTTAGACCTGATGCCCCTGCAGTGTTCTCTCCGTGTTGGTGCAGGAGTAACATGGGGCCTTGGCCTATGTGATGTGGCCCTGTGGCCCACGGACATTATGGACTGGGCAGTGTCCCTCATTTGTATATATGTAAATACTGATTTGATTTTTGAGGATGTATTTCTAGTATTTTATCTTATTGCTTTCCCTTTGATCACTTCCTTTTGTCCTTGCATTATTCCTAAGGAGTACAGGGTGGATGTGTAATGTTGTTGCATCTGTTTGTGTGTATGCTGTTGGGGGTGGGGGTGTTGTGTGTTGCGTGTGTGTGTCACTCTCTTTTCCCTTCCCCCTCCCCTGTGTGCTAGGTGGCAGTACTCACCGTGATCACCGTCACCGGCGTTGGTATGCCTGGTGTAGGAGGAAATAGACAAGCATAGGGAACACATGCAGTTCGGGCTCCATGGCTGCGTGGTTCTTCCCTGAGTGTCCAGCAGTGAGTCCTTTGCCTTCTGTGTACTGTTTCCGCCGTGCTTTTGATGTCGTTAGTACCGCCCCGGAAATGGTGGTGGATAGGCCTCTTGTAATACAGTGGGCAGTACATTGTCTTCCGCCTGGCTGTTGGCAGTTACGGCCGCAGTGCTTGTTCCTACCGCCTTGGCTGTCGGTGTGTTAAAGCGGCTGTCTATATGGGCGGTTTCCTCCATGGTCATAATTCAATTTTTTTTACTGCCGGCTTGTTGGTGGTATTACCGCCGCTTTATCACTGACCGCCAGGGTTGTAATGAGGGCCATAGTGCCTGAAAGTAGGGACTTAACAAGTTTTAGCACATTAGGCTCCCAGAAAAGATTTTGCAGACTCCCACAAGGCTATAGGAACAGTCCTGGACAATTCTCAGCTCGTGTGACATCAATATTACATGACATAGACCCTGAAATGTTGTCCTATGTGTACAATATCTACCTCACGGATGATGACCTCATACAACATTTAAGACGGGTAGCCCCCCTTGTTGTAGGATTTGCCAAAATTGGCTACAAATTTAAATAGCCTTTCTCAGTGTCCTGTTTTTGGGATACGAGTTGTTGGATGAAGGCAAGAGCCTGGCTCCCCAATTGTTTGAAAAATGCACACAGCTACAATCACCAAATACAATAAAAGAGCTCCAATCAGTTTTGGGCTTCCTGAATTTTGGCAGAACTTATAATACAGACTATACACAACACATTAAACCATTATATGACCTCCTATGTCCTGACTTTTCCAGCAAACACTAGACAGTCGAACACACACGTTTACTCAAAGCACTGCAAAGAGATATGTTTGAAGCTAAACATCTACTTACAAGGGACAACAAAAAACACTTGGTCATCAGAGTAATTGCTGGTGCCATTGGCTTCACCTATGTGACTTTCAATGAGGGTGATACCGTCCCAATTGCTTATAAATCACACCTATATTCTACAGCAGAACAATTATTTGCTCCCACTGAAAAAATTCTCACTGCTGTTCTGATGGCGGTCTTTAAATAGAAACCTCTGGCCCAAGGGAATGCATTATCGTCGTATCCCTGTCCCAGCCCTTGAGACAGTCACCAAAGCAAGTGTCCTGAATGCTAAAGCAATACATTCACGTTGGATTCAATGGGCAACGTCTCTGACGGCCACTGATGTTGATTATGTGTTTGATTCCAAGTTACAGACCCAAGAACTCCTACAATACGAACTTGAATATCCTGTTCCAGCAAATGCACTACCTATTGAACAATACAAAACAATTTTGTACACCGATGGTTCAGCACAATCTGCTATAGGCACCAAACACTAATGCTCTGCTGCTTGTGCAGTCATGAGTGGATATATGAAGGATGGAAAGTTCCATCCAGATAAAAATTACACACAGACTCTAGGGAACTGTACAGCACAACTTGCAGAGCTTAGGGCTTTGGTGATGGCACTGGAACATACGGATCCGGACCAGATGACTCTGATTGTCTGTGATTCGTACTACTGAGTCCAGTCCTTTAAAAAAATACTGGCATCACTGGCGACAAAATGGGTTCAGAGGTTCAAAAGGTAATACCATAAAACACAAAATTCTGTGGGGGAAGGTGGCGGATCTGAGGGAAAAACTACTGAATGTCCATTTTGTACATACACTAGGACACCAATTTGTTGGAATACACGTTGAAGGCAACACTTTGGCTGATGAAGCAGCAAAGTCGGCAGTAGCAATGGCTTCTGTCGTAGCAGTAACATCCTCTAAAACAAGAGTGGATTATGAAACATTAGCAGCTATAGGAGCGACGGCTGAAGACACGCCTATGCCCAAAGCCTATCCCGCTAAATATTCCTTCCGGATGGGAGGCATGTTTGACTCAGAAGTAAAGATTCCCAGCGTGGGAGTCTGAGAGATTCCCAACGAAGACTTAAGATGAGAGTTAGTAAAAGCAGCGCATGAGGGAGTTGCATCTGCACATGCTGGTGTGGCGGCTACAATTTCAATATTGCAATCACGCTATTGATGGCCAGGTCTTTACAAACAGACCAAGCAGTATGTCCTTTGCTGCAACATCTGCCAACAAATAAAAGGCTCCAGCATTAAGCGCCCACCACAGACACCTCTCTTAACTTCTAACAAAACTTTACAATGTGTGTACTTGGACCACTGTGGTCCCCTGACACCAGACACTGCATACAAATGGATACCAGTTGCTGTAAGCTCATGCTCCAGATTTTTATGGGTCTGGCCACAAAGCTCGGCTGACCCTCAAACTGTTATTAAACATTTGCAAGTCTTTGTTGGTACATATGCTGTTGCTGCTTTCCATTTGGACCGGGGCCCTGCTTTTGCCTCAAGGGCTTACAGGGATACCATGGCTTTGTTAGGGGTCCAAATGCATTACTCGTCTCCATTTCATTCCGAGGGAAATATTATTGTGCAGCGACGAAACAGCGATCTAAAGCAATCCTTAACAGCAAGAGTATTAGGCACGGGTCGTAATGGCTTAGACACTTGTATGGAGCTCAGAGAGCACTTAATAAACTGCCTCTACGGTCCCTGGGGCGGCGTACTTCATACTAGTGCCTGTTTGGAACTCAAATGTATGCTCCAGATCTTGATGGTCCTAGCACGGAGGCGGCAGATATGCCTTTTGACATAAATGAACGTATCACTCTCTTGCAGGAGTTACAACAATTCCGTGATGACAACGTATCTGCCATTGCTGCCTCCTCTGGAAATAGAGATGTACCAGTAACATCTACCAGCTGGATTCCCAAGCTGGGAGATCTAGTATGTGAAAAGATTGCTGTGAAAAAGGAGTTTGGTCTTTCTTATCGTGCACCGGTCCCAGTCCTGGGAATACACAGTACCAGAACTATTATACTACCACCGCTGCCTGGTTCGAAATAGAATCGTTTTGTCTCCATTGACAATGTCAAGTTATACCATGTAGCCGATGCTGCACAGCAGAACTAGAGGACTCTTGAGTAGTGCCTAAATCCCTCCCACTACAGATCAGGATGTTCCTCTGCAAGTTTTCAACAGCAACGCTGATATCTCTCCAAGCCTGGGGTGGTTGGAAAATGAGCTTTCATTGGTTCCACTGATGACTAATACTTCATTGAGTCCTGCTGATCTAGAGCAGCCTTCAACAACTTCAGTACAAACAGATGTTGCAACATACTGCACACCACCGGGAGAATCTTCAGCAGTTTCTCCTCCTCCAAATACACCTCCAGCATTTGTTTGTACAGATGATGGTTACTTTGTCGATGCTGACGCCTCAACCGTGACTGAATTGTCAAGAGAACGTAAGCTAATAAATTGTCTAAAAATTAACTATCTCATTCGTCCTTGTAACTATTTATGGTTATCACTGACTGTGGCTGCCTTTCTTCTTTGGATTGGGTTTGTCAATGTTTTCTTTATTCTGATACATGGTCATTACCTTCCTGATCGCTCTACAGTTAAACTAGTGGATGAGGTCTTAAAATCACATTTTTCTTCAAAGAAAAAAACAGAGACTTGTCCCTGGAGAACATTACAGCAGTGCCAATTCCCGATGGGATTGTATGGGATAAAGTCTTATCCGACATATAAGGTCCTACAGTGATCATTCAAATTACTTATGTGTGCTTAAACTTTCATTGACTGATGTAATTATACCCGGAGTGATTCTGATGATTGGGATGTAAAAACAGTTGATACTATCATGTCTGATTATACAGTTTTTGAAAATGATGATGTGTACCAATTTACAGGAAATTATGGAGATATGTTCTGTTTTAATCATTATGGACATAATTTCATTCACAGAGTTAGTACCCCGAAAAATATTTTTAAATATGCACAATGGAACACTGCCCGATTCCGCCAATAGGCAGCTCAAAAACGTATACTGAACAGTTTGCATATTTTTCTGGACACAATGTCAAGAATGCTGAGTCATATTATTTCAAATTGTCAGTGATGGAAGATTTGCATGTATTATTAACTGATACAAAATTGATATATTCTGATTCCTTTGTTTCCTGATTGGCCATAAAAGGTTATGAACACTGGCTTAATTCAATTGATTTGAAAAGTGTGTGGGGAACAAGAAATTGGCAAATTAGAGATATAGAAGCGTTATTCAGAGCTTGCATGATTCCTGTTCAGATGATATTCTTAAATGAAACAGTACAACAAACAAGCTGTTTAGGCTTAGCAAACATTGAAGAACAGAATTCCTGTCCCTGCAAAATGTAACAAATGGCAAAAGTATATAAACGCATCTGAAGACCAGCTTAATGAATGGGTACAAAATGGAACATATAACACGTCATTATCACATCCTGGCAGGTGGTTATTGTGGCCTGTAGACACCAATGGGTGCCATACCTATTTTGTAAAATCCTCAGGGGTTTAGAACTAATAGGTCGAACCCTCACGATGGGGGTCATTACAACATTGGTGGTAAAAGCCGCTTACCGCCATGCAGAAGACCGTCAACACGCCGCCGTGGCAGCGGAAATCCGCCACGGCCATTATGATCCACAGCTTGGAATCTGCCAAAATTGAGACACCCACACAAGTCCGCCACACCAAAGATCAGTGATAAACTAGCGAAAACAAAACCTCCACCGTCACGCCAACAGGAATACGCCCACACTATCACGACCCATGAATCCACGTGGCGGTCTTTCAACCGCGGTATTCCATTGGCGGTGCACACCGCCGCGCTCAAAATACACACACTCCTACAAAACACATCCACATTGGACAGTTCTAAATACACACACCTGATAGACATACACACACCACTCCAACACACCCAATACAATATAAAACACACACCCACATCACCCACAAACCCCTACGACCAAAATCCCGAAAGAAGGCCAGAGAGAGACACTACAATCTACAAACAAGCATCCACAGGCACACAACACCATCACCCACATAACTTCCACGCACCCCACACAACACACCACTAAATATCACCCCACAAATCACAAAACACACTACCCCACACATCACCCACACCACCCCATGGCACGGCAAAGACACCCCAGGTTCTCTGAGGAGGAGCTCAGGGTCATGGTGGAGGTAATCATCCGGGTAGAGCCACAGCTATTCGGATCACAGGTGCAGCACACCTCCATAGCTAGGAAGATGGAGCTATGGCGCAGAATAGTGGACAGGGTCAACGCAGTGAGACAGCACCCAAGAAATAGGGATGACATCAGGAAGAGGTGGAACGACCTACGGGGGAAGGTGCGTTCCGTGGTATCCAGACACTACCTTGCGGTACAGAGGACTGGCGGCGGACCCCCACCTCCTCCCCCACAACTAACAACATGGGAGGAGCAAGTCTTGATGATTCTGCATCCTGAGGGCCTCGAAGGAGTAGCTGGAGGAATGGACTCTGGTAAGTCAAACCTTAATTACTATATCCCCCACCCTACCTGCATGCCATCACATACCCCCACCCTCGCCCTCACCCCCATCACTCCTACTCCTCACAAATGTCCCACTATCACAAACCACACATCCCAACACCAAGACCTGCATGCAACACCAAAGTATGGACACCCATCACCAATGCATGGCCACTGCACATACCCATACACCCCCCAAACCATCATCACACAAGGTCCCACACAGGAATGCAAGCACTGGGCTACACGGTCACCCACCCATTGCACACTGTGGCACATACAGATGCAATAATCATGCTTTTACACCCCTGCCTGACCCCTACCCAACGTCACCGCACAGGAGGGTCCAGACATGTCCACACCACCAACAGAAGAGGCCCAGCAGCTCTGTCCAACTGGATCTAGACGACCAGCCCGGCCCAGTTGGGACCTCGGGACAGTCGGTTCCCCTCACACAGTCACAGGCCACCACAGAGCTTTCCCCCTCTGGAAACACCAGCACAGCACCCACCCAGCGGGCCCATACCTCTGACCCCAGTACACATCAATCAGCAGTGTGTCCACCACTACAGGGAACCCAGGCTAACCCACCACCCCAACAACACCAGGGACCTGGGGGCAGTGGTAGTGGCAGTGGGCACACCGTTCAGGGGACAGAGGCCCAGGGAAACAGGGGAACTGGGAGGGCTGCTGTGCGACAGGGGGAGGACAGGCCAAGGGAACCCATCTCCACGAGGCCCTCTCCTCCATCATGGGAGCCTACCACCACTCCCAGGAGATGATGGCAACGGTACTGGCCAAGTTTCAGGAGACCCAGCGGCTGCAGGAGGAACAGTATTTGGGCTTCAGGGAGGAACTCAGATCCATAAATTCCACCCTGGGCACCATCGTAGGTGTGCTGAAGGAAGTCCTCAACACCAGGAGGGACACTGTGGCACAACAAGGGGCCCCTGACACTAGCCTAGACGATGAACTGCCCACCACCTCCGCCGGCGCTAGTGGACAGGAGGCACCGCCACAGGACCATCACACCAGCACCCCACCCCCTGCAGAGGGAGAACCACCCGCAAATGGTCCCTGAGTTCCAGGACCAAGACAGAGAACGATGCCAAGACCCCCGCCAAGAAATGAGACCGCCCTGAATGTCATCCTTTTGTCCCACCTTGTCACCCTGTCCATCCTCAACTGCCCCAGCTCCACTTCCTATGCCCCTTCGGGCAATGCACCTGTGAGACTAATAGACTAATAGACTGGACTTTGCCATGGACATTCCTCCACCCTCACCCCACCCTTGAAGCACAAAACAATCTGGAGTCTGTCTGTGATTTCGAAATAGTGTATTAGCAATTACAGTGACAAAATGATCTTTCAAATGTAATGTCAACATACCTATGTCACACAGCTCTAGTCCATGAGGAAACAAAGCAGATGTCACACAGTGGGACCCACATCTGTGAAATCGTAAGGGAAAGGGACAACTCAGTGAAAATACACTGGGTGAAAAGGTATCCACATGTAGTAGGCAGGTTTGTCTTCTTACCTGTGTCTCACTGGAAGTATTGCAGGATCACAGAGTTCATGTTGTCGATGTCCTCTTCTTCTGCTTCCTCGTCATCACTGTCCACAGGCTCCACAGCTGCCACAACACCTCCATCTAGACCATCCTCCTGCAGAAAAGGCACCTGTCATCGCAAAGCTAAGTTGTGAAGCATACAGCAGGCCATGATGATCTGGCACACCTTCTTTGGTGAGTAGAATAGGGATCCACTTGTCATATGGAGGCACCGGAAACCTGGCCTTCAGGAGGCCGAAGGTCCGCTCTATAATCCTCCTAGTTCGCCCCTGGGCCTCATTGTAGCGTTCCTCTGCCCTTGTCCTGGGATTCCTCACTGGGGTCAGTAGCCATGACAGGTTGGGAAAACCAGAGTCACCTGAAAATGGCAAGGGACAACTGTTAGACACACACTAACCTGTAGGGATATCCCCAGACCCAGACAACTATTCCCACTGACTTGCTTCCAGGTGCTCACCTAATAGCCACACACGGTGCCTCTGAAGTTGACCCATCCCATAAGGGATGCTGCTATTCCGCAGGATGTTAGCGTCATGCACTGAGCCAGGGAATTTGGCATTAACATGGGAGATGTACTGGTCGGCCAAACACACCATCTGCACATTCATCGGATGATAACTCTTCCGGTTTCGGTACACCTGTTCACTCCTGCGTGGGGGGGACCAAGGCCACATGTGTCCCATCAATGGCACCTATGATGTTGGGGATATGTCCCAGGGCATAGAAGTCACCTTTCACTGCAGGCAAATCCTCCACCTGAGGGAAAACGATGTAGCTCTGCATGTGTTTCAGCAGGGCAGACAACACTCTCGACAACACGTTGGAAAACATAGGCTGGGACATCCCTGATGCTATGGCCACTGTAGTTTGAAAAGACCCACTTGCAAGGAAATGGAGTACTGACAGCACCTGCACTTGAGGGGCGATTCCTGTGGGATGGCGGATAGCTGACATCAGGTCTGGCTCCAACTGGGCATACAGTTCCAGGATTGTGGCACGATCAAGCCTGTAGGTGATGATCACATGTCTTTCCAAAATTGTCGACAGGTCCACCAGTGGTCTGTACACCGGAGGATGCCGCCATCTCCTCACATGTCCCACCGGACGGTGCCTATGAAGGACAACAGCGAACACAGAGTCAACCAACTCAGAGGTACGTTAACACAGCTTACTCAGAAAACCATTTATAACCCAAATTTTGCCTGTTTGAGTGTTGAGGCAAGGCCTAGGTATGTGTGATGCAGTTAAAATAAAGCCATGTGGGCCCCTGAAATGACGATGTACGCCGGCGGTGAAGGTACGCTCCGCCGCGGACGTGACCGCCATTTTCTATCACTTCAATCACTCGATACCTGATCTTTGACAGGAGAGGACCTACACTGCAAGTGCTGCGGTGACCTCAGTCTGTAAAAGACAATGGCTCGTGTGTCTGGGGAAATGGCCCCTGCTTTCAGCATGGAGGAGTTAGAGAAACTCGTTGATGGGGTCCTCCCCCAGTACACGCTACTCTATGGTCCTCCAGACAAACAGGTAAGTACACTGGGAGCATGCTGTATGGGCAATGCCTGTGTGGAGTGGTGCGGATGAAAGATAGGGGTGGGGAGATTGATGCGTGCATGAAACGAGGAAGAGTGCATGTGCCACAAGGATAGGGATGCGGGCCAATGACTGTGACGATGCAGTTGGTAATAACTTCTCTTTTTCCCCTGTACAATTCATGTAGGTCAGCGCCCACCAGAAGAAGGATATTTGGCGTGCCATTGCCAGGGACGTCTGGACCCTGGGGGTCTATCACAGACGGAGCACCCACTGCCATAAGAGATGGGAGGACATTCGCCGCTGGAGCAAGAAGACGGCGGAGACCCAGCTGGGGATGGCCTCCCAACGTGGGAGGGGTGCCCATTGCACCATGACCCCCCTGATGTTCAGGATCCTGGTGGTGGCGTACCCAGAGTTGGATGGGTGCTTGAAGGCATCACAGCAGCAACAAGGGGGTGAGTACACACTCATTCTGCTGATTCAGCGCGCAGTGGAGGTGTCTGGGTGGGGGAGGTGGGCTGTGTGTTTCCCTAGGCCAGGGCGAGTGTGCTAGTTAAGTACCCTTTTTCAGGCAGACCCTGTGACACCCCACCCCATCTCGGGTACAGTGCCAACTACACCTAGTCAGGTTCCTGTGACATCCATGTGTGCAGATATCGGCCATAGCCTTGTAGGCCATGTCCCAGGGATTGTATAGTGGACCCCAAGTGCACGGCGTAGTGCAGAGGGCTTCTGTGTCTGTCGTGTCTGCCAACGGTAGCGGTAATGCATGCACTGAACATGTTTTTCTTCTATCTCCCCCCCCCTTTTTGTGGTCTCCCTGTACATGTGTGCATTAGCATCATTAGGCGGAGGAGCAGTTGCACTGGAGCAGGAGGGAGCTGCATCCCACATGGCCCTGGAGGGTGAGACAACGGAGTCTGAAGCCACCAGTGGGACGGAGGGCGAGGGGAGCTCCACGGCGGGGACAGGAGCTGACACCAGTGATACGGACTCGTCCTCTGATGGGAGCTCCCTTGTGGTGGCGTCCCCATCTGTGCCCCCCGCATCTACAGTTACAGCTGCCACCCCCCCAGCCTCTCAGCCTTTGCCCCGTGCCCGCTCACCCAGGAGGGTGGGCATCTCCTTCGCCCCCGGGCACCTCAGGCCCGGCCCCAGTCACCCCTGCTGCCCTCAGTGAGGAGGCCATTGACCTCCTCAGGTCCCTCACTGTTGGGCAGTCTACCATTTTGAATGCCATCCAGGGTGTAGAGAGCCAGTTGCAACAAACCAATGCATTCCTGGAGGGCATTCATTCTGGTCAGGCAGCCCTTCAGCGAGCTTTCCAGACTCTGGCCTTAGCACTGATGGCAGCCATTGTCCCTGTCTCTAGCCTCCCCCTCCAACTTCCTCCACCCAGACCCAATCCCCTGTACCTCAGCCTACCCCAAGCACACCATCAGACCAGTATGCACACACCTCCACACACAAAGGAAGCTCAGGCAAACATAAGCACCACACATCCCACAGGCACTCACGCAAGCATCACACACATGCAGACATAGCAACATCCACTGCCTCCACTGTGTCCCCCTCCTCCTCGTCTCCCTCATCCCTCCCAGTCTCATCTCCACTCACACCTGCATGCACTACATCTCCAGCCACTACTTCCATCACCAGCACACCCACCGCCACACCCCGCTCACGTGCACTCACCACCCCCACTACCATTCACACATTTGCTGTGTCCTCTTCCAGTGTGTCTGTGATGCCACCTCCCAAGGTACACAAATGCAGCCACACACCCACCCAACAGCCATCCAGCTCACGACAGCCTCCAGCGCATGCACCTTCACCCAAAGTCACCAATCGGACACCTCCTACAACCACAACCTCTTCCTCCACTCCCAAACCCCCTCCAGCTACCCGTCCCAGTGTTCCTAAGAAACTTTTCCTGGCCACCCTTGACCTCTTTCCCTCACCTCCCCCACCCCATCAGTCTCCTAGGGCCCGACTCTCCAGGTCCCAACCTAGCACCTCAGCCACAACAGCGGTGGGACCAGTGGTGCCAGTAGTTACCTGATCCTGGAGTGTTCCAGGCAGAAGGGCAGCGAGTGTGGCAAGGAGCCACAGCAAGGACAGTCCCCCACCTGTCAAGCATCAAAAGTTGCCCAGTGCCCAGCGGGAGAGAGGGAAGACAACAGCCAGCAAAGCCGCTCCCAGGGGTACAGGTGGGAGTGTGGAGTCAGCTACGACACCTTCCAAGGTGGGGAAGGGGCACAAGAAACCCGGCAAGTCTGGGAAGAGCAGCACGGCGGAGAAGACCGCCATCACCCCACTGCCCAGGATCCGGCCAGCACCAGCCAGGAGGCGACTGCCAGCACCAGCCCTGCAGGCCCAGACAGAACGCCAGCAGCTGAGTCGCTGCCAAGGACACCGCCGCCACAAGCACCGCTGCCAAGGACACCGCAGCAACAAGCACTGCTGAACAGGACACCGCCGCCACAAGCACCGCTGAAGAGGACACCGCCACCACAAGCACCGCTGCCAAGGACACCTGTCGCCACCAGCACCGCTGAACAGGACATCGCCGCCACCAGCACCGCTGAACAGGGCACCGCCGCAACAAGCACTGCTGAACAGGACACCGCCGCAACAAGCACCACTGAACAGGGCACCGCCGCCACAAGTACCGCTGCCAAGGACACCGCCTCCACCAGCACCGCTGGCCCATGAGCGCCAAGAGCACTGACGCTACTGAGTCTGCCACGAGCAGGATGAAGCACTCTGGGCACAAAGCCCCCTCCAGAACCAGTGGAGTAAGGCATCCACTACCTCTGTCCTTGGCAGGATGAAGCACTCTGGGCACAAAGCCCCCTCCAGAACCAGTGGAGATTTACATCCACTACCTCAGCCCTTGGCAGGATGAAGCACTCTGGGCACAAAGCCCCCTCCAGAACCAGTGGAGTAAGGCATCCACTACCTCTGTCCTTGGCAGGATGAAGCACTCTGGGCACAAAGCCCCCTCCAGAACCAGTGGAGATGTACATCCACTACCTCAGCCCTTGGCAGGATGATGCACTCTGGGCACAAAGCCCCCTCCAGAACCAGTGGAGTAAGGCATCCACTACCTCTGTCCTTGGCAGGATGAAACATTCTGGGCACAAAGCCCCCTCCAGAACCAGTGGAGATTTACATCCACTACCTCAGTCCTTGGCAGGATGAAGCACTCTGGGCACAAAGCCCCCTGCAGAACCAGTGGAGAAAGGCATCCACTACCTCTGTCCTTGGCAGGATGAAGCACTCTGGGCACAAAGCCCCCTCCAGAACCAGTGGAGTAAGGCATCCACTACCTCTGTCCTTGGCAGGATGAAGCACTCTGAGCACAAAGCCCCCTCCAGAACCAGTGGAGATTTATATCCACTACCTCAGTCCTTGGCAGGATGAAGCACTCTGGGCACAAAGCCGCCTCCAGAACCAGTGGAGAAAGGCATCCACTACCTCTGTCCTTGGCAGGATGAAGCACTCTGGGCACAAAGCTTACTCAAGAACCAGTGGAGACTGTTATCCACTTGAGAGACTGTGGCTTTGCACTCCCCAGGATTGTACAGTGGGCAAACCACCCACTGTAGAGACTTGTGAGACTGTGGCTTTGCACTCCTCAGGATTGTACAGTGGGCAAACCAACCACTGTAGAGACTTGTGAGACTGTGGCTTTGCACTCCCCAGGATTGTACAGTGGGCAAACCACCCACTGTAGAGACTTGTGAGACTGTGGCTCTGCACTCCCACAGGATGTACAGTGGACAAACCACCCACTGTAGAGACTTGTGAGACTGTGGCTTTGCACTCCCCAAGATTGAACAGTGGGCAAACCACCCACTGTAGAGACTCGTGAGACTGTGGCTTTGCACTCCCCAGGATTGAACAGTGGGCATGTGGCCCCCTCGTGGATTTGGCGTTGTGCACTCAACCGGCTGAGGTGCCCCCCTTTCCCTTCCCCCTGAGGTGCCTGTTTTATTTCTTTCTGATGCCCCTGCAGTGTTTTCTCCATCATGTTCGGGTATCTTGTGTGGGCCTCGCCCATGCAGTGTGGGCCCAGTGTTCCACGGACTTAAATGGTGCAATACCTGGACTTCTATTTTTGGTGTATATATTTGTTTATAGTGTATATATATTTTTGCGTACTGGATTTTAATAGATTACAATGGTTACACTCATTTTCTTTTGTCTTTGGATTCTTCCGGGGGGGTTGGGGGTGTAAATGCAATGTATCATGCTGTATTAGTGTGTGTGTTGTCGTGGGTGAGGGTGGGGGTGGGGGTGTTGCGTGTTGCGGGTGTGTGTCCCTGTTTTTTCCCTCCCCCCTGTCGTAGGTGCAGTACTCACCGTGGTCTTCGCCGACGGCATTTGTGCTCCTGGTAGAGGAGCAAGAAGATAAAGGCTGGAAAAATGTGAAGCTCTGGTTCCATGGCGTCCTGGTTCCTCGTGGGGTGTGTAGAGGTGAGCGTTTTCCCTTCGAAGTCCAGTTTCTGCCGTGTTTTTGTTCGCGGTGAATCCGCCCAGGAAAAGGTAGTGGATTGGTAGGTTGTGATACTGTGGGTGGTACATTGTCTCCCGCCTGTCTGTTGGCGGTGACCGCCGCGCTGTTTGTTTGTACCGCCGTGGCGGTCGGAGTGTTAAAGTGGCTGTCTTTGTTGGTGGTTTCCGCCACAGTTGTGATTCAATTTTTTTTTTCGCCTGCCTGTTGGCGGTCTTACCGCCTCTTTAACACTGATCGCCAGGGTTGTAATGACCACCTATATATCCTCAGAGCACTCAGGTATTGTGACAGGGAAACTATGCCAGCATGGATGTAGGTCTTCTCACTAGACGCTGTTAAAGAACATATTGGTCTCATGTCCAATAACACGGATTTGCAAGATTTCCTGTTAGGCCCCAAAAGACAGCACAGAAACGCTTCATATGTAAGACATATAGGGGATCATTCTGACCCTGGCGGTCATGGACCGCCAGGGCCAACGACCGCGGGAGCACCGCCAACAGGCTGGCGGTGCTCCCATGGGCATTCTGACCGCGGCGGTACAGCCGCGGTCAGAAACGGAAAACCGGCGGTGTCCCGCCGGTTTCCCGCTGCCCTGGGGAATCCTCCATGGCGGCGCTGCAGGCAGTGCCGCCATGGGGATTCCGACCCCCTTACCGCCAGCCTGGCTCTGGCGGTCTTGACCGCCAGAACCTGGCTGGCGGTAACGGGTGTCGCGGGGCCCCTGGGGCCACTGGCATGGGCACTGCAGGGGCCCCCTAACAGGGCCCCACCAAGATTTTCAGTGTCTGCCAAGCAGACACTGAAAATCGCGACGGGTGCAACTGCACCCGTCGCACCCCTTCCACTCCGCCGGCTCCATTCGGAGCCGGCATCCTCATGGAAGGGGGTTTCCCGCTGGGCTGGCGGGCGGCCTTCTGGCGGTCGCCCGCCAGCCCAGCGGGAAACTCAGAATAACCGCGGCGGTCTTTTGACCGCGCAGCGGTATTCTGACGGCGGGACTTTGGCGGGCGGCCTCAGCCGTCCGCCAAAGTCAGAATGACCGCCATAATCACATTTTTATACTTTCCTACCAAGAAGCAGCTGCCCGGTTAAGGCAAATAGATCAGGAAAATTTAAGGAAAGCAGTAGCCGCTGTAGATAACGGAATTAACACCTTGTCCAACTGCATTTACACCCTAAATAATATCGTGTCCTCTGCCATAGATATAGTACAGAGTGATGTGTCATTTCTGCAACATGGACAAAGTCAGCTACGATCCATCATGCTGTTGGGTTGGACATTATAAACATTGAAGGCAGGTTGCGTCCACTGGCAACATATGAGAGCAAGGGAGATTTTTTCAACATTTAATTTAATGCAACAGCAACAAATAATGGCTAAGAAGGAAGCAACATATGTCTTTTTTAAAATAGAGAAATTATAAAAAGTGCCTTTTGCTGTGGCTGAGGTACCCTCTGCTGAATGGTTAATACAGGGGATTATTAATCTGCCCATTACAACACTTCAATTCACATTCTGCTTGAAATGCATTCCGGTAGGCAAACATGAAAGGCTGGGAGATAATTACATACATGGGGTGTGGGAGCTACCCTTTTCGTACAAATGTTTCAATGGCATGAAAAAGGTCTTTCTTAACGGCAGCAAATGTGAGACTTCTGTGAGACATTCAATGATTTGTAGACAGCTGTCCTTGCATGGGCATGAAATGCCTCCAGGGAGAATTTAGCCTGTTATCTGAAGGGAGTCCCGGTATCCCTAGTTAGACCTGCATTCCAGGTGCTCTCCAGTGGCAGCTATGTCGTCCTTAACAGTGAGGGCTGTTGTGGAATGTGAGCTAGAATACCTTACGTTGTTTCTATCTCCGAAATTGTTACATGTTGCTGGAATGTCCTTTTCCCCAGCACAATTAAAAGGAGTAACAGACATCTGGCCCCATATTGCTACTTCTGATATTCATTTTGACAACTTGAGCAGACTAAAGGCCTTATTGTTCCAAAAACATGTGGCACTTACATCAGCCCGCAAGACCCATGAGCTTCAAGTTGCAAGGTCATCGGCGGAGATTCAGTCCCTTTTAAATACCAACTTTCCGAGACACTTTGGTGAACTTGTGGGACTAATATTCAATGCGTCTAGTACTAGTGGAATCACCCACTTTTTTCAGGCTGTTGGTTCTGGTTTTGTTAACACCTTCTCTACATTTGACCTAATGCCTTCAGCCATACATTCACTTATTTTGAGTGCTTTCGGGGGATTTCATTGGTGACATTCTGCTGTTGCTACTTTTTCAGCACAATGGCTGTCCCTTCACAGCAAGGACTGAAAGCGCTACCACCAGCGCAACTCTCCTGCAACAGCTGGAGTATGAGTGGTCTTTGTCATTCTGACCAGTTTTGGATTGTGTGCTGCGTGTTTTGATGGCTCTGGTGCCACTTTGAATGTGCACTGGAAGCCTGTCTTGCTACGCAGCTTTTACTTTAATTGGATGCAGATCTGCTGATGTTCTCGATGAGGACTCATTGTCAGACATGCGCGTTGAGGGTGCGCTTCACACGGGAAGCAGTGTATGAGCTGACCTTTGTGGATTCGGCAACTGTTAACTGTACAGTGGGCATGACACGGAATGCTGCTGCCTTGGCTGAGGCTCAGGCTCTGGAACATATGTGCTCTGTGGTCTTTCCTAGACAAGACTTGGATATTTTGTCATCTGCCAAAGCTGACCATCTCCTGGCTTCCATTGTCCTGGATATGAATGGCGATGTCCAAAATGACTTTGACTTTTGAAAATTGGTTCCACATGCCACGTAGTGGTTTTTAAAATTTTCCTTTTCTATTGCTTGTGTTCACTGAACTTGTCATAATTAATGATTTGGGTTGATGTTTTAGTTTAGGGTTTTATATCCTCATTAACTTTGGACCACCTTTGACCGGCAAGGGGAAGGTGTTGTATGGCTATTTTAATTAGGTTTTAGACACATTGTTTTAGCTAACTAGGCCTGCCACTGTGCACTTTCACCTTATTACATTTTACACGGCATTGCTTTGTTTTTCTAGCAATAGCTTAATTTGCGGTGCTGTTTTATTCCTCTCTATCTTCTTGTCCTTCCACCTAGGAAAGCATTGTGTTCTTAGTAGGACATGTAGCTCACTTTGTGCTTTCTCCCACGCTGCAGTCAGCTAGGGCTGCCGACAAACGTGGTATGCTGTGTCTCCTGCATTCACAGAAAACAACACACTCATACTTTAGGACCATTTCTTAGAATGTCAGCTGTTTTATTATAAAACACCCCTTAGTTCCAGAAATGTTAGAGGGAGATTCCAGCCAGATGACCGCAACTGTATGATGATTGCTGCAAGCTTTGCTACAGCTACTTGCTTGGATGACTGAGCCCTGAACTGGATGTGGAAGGTGTCTCTCTTGACCTCAGGTCTCTTCCTCAGGTATGAGGGATGATGTTCTCCCGGGGGAAACCCGAAGGGCAGATTAGGCTTACTATCAATCAATCAATCAATCAATCAAACAATTTGTAAAGCGCGCTACATACCCGTGAGGGTTTCAAGGCGCTGGGGTAGGGGGGTAGGGTGCTACTACTGCTCGAAGAGCCAGGTCTTGAGGAGTTTTCTGAAGGAAGCAAGGTCCTGGGTCTGTCGTTGATCCGACTGGAGTGTGTTCCAGGTCTTGACGGCGAGGTACGAGAATGATCTGCCGCCGGAAGATTTGCGCCAGATGCGGGGGATGGAGGCGAGGACGAGGTTGGAGGAGCGGAGTTGCCGGGTGGGGGTGTAGAAGCTGAGTCTGTTGTTCAGGTATGTTGGTCCGGTGTTGTGGAGTGCCTTGTGTGCGTGGGTGAGGAGCTTGAAGGTGATCCTCTTGTTGATGGGGAGCCAGTGAAGGTCTCTTAGGTGGGGGGTGATGTGGCAGTGGCGAGGGATGTTGAGGATGAGTCGGGCGGAGGCGTTTTGGATGCGTTGGAGGCGTTGTAGGAGTTTGGATGAGATACCGGTGTAGAGGGCGTTGCCGTAGTCGAGTCTGCTGCTGACGAGGGCCTGGGTTACTGTTTTTCTTGTTTCTGTTGGGATCCATTTGTAAACTCTGCAGAGCATGCGGAGGGTGTTGTAGCAGGAGGAGGAGATGGCGCTGACCTGCTTTGACATGGAGAGTGAGGAGTCGAGGGTGAAGCCGAGGTTTCGTGCGCTGTCGGGTGTTGGTGGGGGGACCCAGTGTGGTCGGCCACCATGTGTTGTCCAAGGCGGAGGGGGTGCGCCCAAGGATGAGGACCTCTGTTTTGTCCGAGTTCAGTTTTAGCCGGCTGTCTCTCATCCAGTCGGCGATGGCTTTTAGTCCCTCGTGGAGGTTGGTTTTGGGGGTGTGCAGGTCCTTGGTGAGAGAGAGGATGAGTTGGGCATCGTCGGCGTAGGAGATGATGTTGAGGTTGTGCTGACGGGCCACTTGTGCAAGGGGGGCCATGTAGATGTTAAACAGCGTCGGGCTGAGGGATGAGCCCTGGGGTACGCCGCAGATGATGTTGAAGGATTTGGATTGTTACGGGGGGAAGCGGATTCTTTGGGTTCTGCCGGCGAGGAAAGATGCGGTCCATTCGAGGGCCTGGTCCTGGATTCCTGCTGTGTGGAAGCGGGATTTTAGGGTATGGTGATAGACGGTGTCAAAGGCAGCTGATAGGTCTAAGAGGATGAGGGCTGATGTTTCTCCATTGTTGAGGTGGCTTCTGATGTTGTCTGTGGCGCTGAGGAGGGCGGTTTCGGTGCTGTGGTTGCGTCTGAAGCCGGACTGGGAGGGGTCGAGGATGTTGTTGTCTTCGAGGTATCGGGTGAGCTGAGTGTTGACGATTTTCTCTATGACCTTTGCCGGGAAAGGGAGCAGAGAGATGGGCCGGAAGTTTTTCAGGTCCTTGGGGCCCGCCTTTGGTTTCTTGAGAAGGCCGTTGATTTCTGCGTGTTTCCAGCTTTCCGGGAATCTTGCAGTTTTCGAAGGAGATGTTGATGGCTTTCCATAGGTGTGGTGCGATGGCTGTGTCTGCTTTGTTAAAGATGTGGTGTGGGCAGGGGTCTGATGGTGATCCGGAGTGGATGGAGTTCAAGGTCTTGCGGGTTTCGTCATCACTGATGATGGTCCAGGAGGTCAGTCGGCTGGAGCGGGTGGAGTTCGTGGTGGGTAGGGTAGGAGCGTCTGGAGTGTGAGGGGAGTTGAAGCTGTCGTGGATGTCCGTGATTTTTCGGTGGAAAGCGGTTGCTAGGGCATCGCATAGTTCTTGGGGGGGTGATGTCGTTGACGGTGGCATTTGGGTTGGAGAGTTCTTTTACAATGCTGAAAAGTTCTTTGCAGTCGTGGGTGTTGTTTTCTAGGCGGGTCTTGAAGGAGGATCTTTTTGCTAGCCTGATGAGTTGGTGGTGTTTGCGTGTGCATCCTTGAGTGCCGTGTGGTTGTCTGGAGTGCGTTTGAGTAGCCATATTTGCTTGAGTTTTCGGCAGTGGCGTTTGGAGGCTAGGAGGTCGTCGGTGAACCAGGTGGCTTTTTTGTTGATGTGGTTGTTTGAGGGTTTTCTAAGTGGAGCAAGGCGGTCGGCGCAGTCGTTGATCCATAGTTTGAGGTTGTGTGCGGCGATGTCAGGGTCAGTGGGGTCGACGGGCGGTTTCTGGGCTAGGGCGTTGGACAGCTGAAGTTTTGTGACTTTACCCCATCGTCGGCGGGGTGGTTGTTCGGTGAGTTGGTGTTCTGTCTGCTTCTTGAAGGTGAAGTGGACGCAGTGGTGGTCGGTCCAGTACAGTTCGGTGGTATGGTTGAAGGTGACGTGGTTGCTTGTGGAGAAGATGGGGTCAAGGGCGTGACTGACCGGCTGTGTGGGTGGGTGTGTTGACAAGCTTCTGGGCTCATTCTTAGCGTAGGTGAGGGGTTATAGATCCACTCCCCTGTTTAGACAGCATGGTAGGACTGTTCTTGTCACGATTCACCCTGAGCTTACCGTCGATGTTGAAGAGAGGTGGTGAGCGGCCCCGGTTCCTGCAAGTCCTGCTCTGGCCGAGGTAGGGGGGACCCCTTCCGGTAGCCACAGTGCTGTTTGACAATAGTAAGCCACTACAGTCCGTGCCCTCCAGAAGGAGTCCCAGAGGAAAAACCCCAAAAGGGTAAAAAACCTCCAACAGGAACTCCCTGAAACAGATGGAGGACACAAGGAATTAGGACTTAAGATTCTGGAATTCTGGAGACTGAAGACATGTCAAGAACGACTGGCGCCACAAGAGGAAACCAGCGGGAGCGTGACTACCACCGCAGGAGTGTTGCAACGCAATGAGAAGGAAGATAGATTCCCCTTATATACCCCTAGACAGGAAGTGGAAAACAGGAAGTAGTAATACCACCATCTTGGTTTGGGAAAAGGTCATAACTTAAAATAGATAACATGCTCCTGAGAAAAGAGAAACAATACATGCAGGGAAGAGAGGAAGTGAACAGCATGCTGGGAAGGGGAAAAGCATGCATAAAAACTAGTCATGTGCAGGCATACGGCTTTTGACTGTGTGACAGGTAAGTGGTGGAAAGGAGGGGGTCCCGGGAATCCAAGGTGAACTATTTATATCTTTCGCGCTGTGCGCGGCAAGGACCGTGACCCGATTCGGGGTCTCCGGTCCTGCCGCGCTTGCCATGGAACTTGCGGCTGGAGAAAAGGGCCGCGGCGGGTGCTGCGACCCTTGAACCGAGCCGCGGCTTACCCCGCGGCCCGCCCGCGGGCCGCCACGGTCTCCATGAGTTGCGCCGCAGTGGCCCGTGCTTGCGCCCGCGGCGCAACAGTTCTTGTGTTTTACATTTTTTGTCATATGCCTGCTCCTATTGTTTCTCATTATCCTCGTTATTGCTATGCACCTGCTTTAGTCTAAGATACAGATATTTTAATAAATGCTTATTGAAATATATTCTGCCTCTATTGTCTTTGCCTGAGTGAGATCTTGGTAAGTGAGAGAACGGGATGAGATCTGATGTACCACGATTCCCTGGGGAGTCTATCTTTCCATGAGCTCAGTTGCCACAATCATCTTGGTCAGAGATAGGGCGCTGCTAGTTAGCCGGAAACCCCGGATTAGGTGGACAGGTGTCACCAGGTGTGGAATTGTACTTAGTACCCACAATCTAGGCGATCCTACCGCCCAAATCCAGTAGCCTCATCACCCTAATGAGAACCTACGCGACACTAGAGTACCGTAAGAGAAATCTGGCCATGCATTGTACATGACCCGCTAAATGCCCAAACCACAGTGGCCCTCATTATGACTTTGGTGGTCTTTTTGCAAGACTGCCAAAGTCACGGGTGCCAGAAGACTGCCAGTGCTGGCGGTCTTTTGCCCACTGTATTACAAGTACTGCTGGATTTCTGCCACAATTTGGGTGGAAATGCAGCAGTAGTCGTTCTGGTAGGTAGAGGCACAGGGGCAGTTCCACCATCGGCCCTGCCAAAAGGACTCTGCCAGCCATATTACAACCTGTAATACGGCCAGGCGGTGAACTGATTGCGGGCGCTGCCAGAGGTGGAAGTGCCTGTTCCCTGTCGGACAACCTCCTCCCCGGATCAGGTAAGTCGATCGTCCAACAGGGGAGGGGGGGTGGTAGAGTGGGTGATATTGTGTGTAGTGTGTGTATGCGTGTATGAATGTAAGTGTGTATGGGTGTGTGTTTATGTTTATGAATGTAAGTGTGTGTGCGTGTATGCATGTATGTATGAATGTTGGAGTAGATGCGTGTGTGTATGCATGTATAAGTGTTGTGGTGAATGATAGTATGAGTGTTGTGGTGAATGCATATATGAGTGTTGTGGTGAATGCGTGTATGAGTGTTGTGGTGAATGCGAGTATGAATGCTGTGGTGAATGCAAGTATGAGTGTTGTGGTGATTGTGAGTATGAGAGTCGTAGTGAATGCGTGTATGGATGCATGTGAGTGAATCCGTATATGTAAGTGTTGGTGAATGCGTGTATGTGGGGTGCATGTGGCTGTCTGTGTGCATGTGCATGTATGCGGGGAGAGGGGTACTGTACCTGGAGGGGGGCGCTGCACCTGGACGGGGGTGGTGGGTGCTGTACCTGGAGGGGGGAGTGGGGTGCTGTACCTGGTTTGGGGGGTATTTTGCTTGCTGGGGGGGTGGGGTGTCACCTGTCAGTGACAGGGAGGAAATTCCCTGTCACCTGCAGCCTTTCTGCCAGGGTTTTTGTGGTGGTGCTATTGCTGAAGAAACCGTGGTGGAAAGGCAGCTCTTAATACCGCCGGCGGTCTTCTGTGGACAGTCGAGTCGGAGAAGCTCATCTCCTGCCCAGTCGGTCCGACCGCCCTGGCGGTCTGAGCAGAGATGTGGCAGGTTGGCAGAGGCCACCCCGCCACACTCATAATGTGGTGGTTTTCAAGGCCAGCCTATTGACAGGGAAACCACCGCCAGGGTCATAATCAGGGCCAGAGTCCCATATTGTGGCACATTAGTTAGCAACACACTGTTTGCAGATGTGCAATGTCCAAAATGCAAGGAACCTGGACAGGGCACATTAGAGCTGGATGAAACAGACAACAGGGCTGTGGGATCAAGGACCTGTCAAAGCTATGTGACACACATTGTCAGAGTTGATAAGAGCACATAAATCATAGATCACCACCCTGCCCCTATGCAATTCCTATAGTAATCAATTGACAGAGGCTTAGGAAGCTGCATATTGGCAGTGAGACTAATTTGGTAACATTACATGCTGTGCAGAGATACAGGGTGTGGGCACAGTGTCATACTTGCATTGCAAAAGGGAATCAATACCAGCCCAGAATCTGACTTTTGCTGTGAGTAATGATAGACAAGCCCGGTCTCTTCATTCTGAGCAGACAGACTTACACAAAACACCATATCCGACAAATCACATGCATCACAGTATATCATGTAGCCTACAGTCCATTGCATTTGGTGTCTATGTGCAAAGCTGAGGGGCATAGTGCGTCATTACCTGTCTTCAGAACAACAGTCCAACAAGGCCAGATGTGGCCAGAGATCACTGTGCTAACACAGAAAAAGCTCAAATAGCAATCATCCGACACATACAACATGTATTCACCCCTCCTGCTGTCATGCAATCAAATGTGACCACACATTAAAAACATCTTCTGGCAAGAGTTGCCTGGAGATGGCTGTCATGACACCTCACCTAGTCATGTTCATACTACCCAATTTGGGTGAGGGGACACTCAATACACACTCACCACAATGTCTCAGGACTCCAAACCTGTCACTAGACATAGATACATACCCATTGACTCAACCATTAATGCACACTGACAGCACCTACAGGGCTTTGAGGACATATTCTGACAAACTGGGCCCAAGCCTAGGCTAATCAAATCTCAGATAAATCGAGGTACAGAGAAAGGTGTGCACATGGAGCACTTACCCGCTCCTCTGATGCACCATAGAGCTGTCCTTACAAGGGTAGGACCTCATCCACAAGCATCTCCAGCTCTTCTTGTGAGAAGGCAGGGGCACTATCACCTGTTGGACGAGGCATAATTGCTCCCAGAGGTGGTACACAGCAGTTCAGGTAGTGGAGGTCTTGTTGGCAGCAGTGTCAGGAGTCAAGTGAGGGATTCAGCAGAAGATGGTGGTCACGTCCCCCATGACCGCAACCGTCGCCACCGACGGACACTGCCATTGATCCAAGACCACCACAGACAGCAATGTTATCCTATGGCAAAGTCCGCCACAGTAGCATCAGCTTACCGCCAAGATGACTTCTGCCGGCGGTCGCGGGTGGGCCCTAATGTCTAGTGGTGTAGGTCAGCCAGCCGCCATTTTAGAGGCATGCAATGTAATTTAATGCTATTTTTGATGCATCACAATTAGGAAAATATTGCCCTAGTGATTCTTGAGTGCTAGCCTTGTCCTGTCATGTGAGTCAATCGTTTTAGTAATCATTTTCGTCTGTGGTCCGGCACATATGACAACTAAATTGGTAGCACAGCCACCACTCTCTTCCCCATGGGCAATCCAAGATTTAGGGCATAGAATCACAGTCTAAGCTGCAAGTTAGATGCACATATTGTTGTGGTCCAGGTCGATTATGTGAACACATATGTTGAAAAGCAAGGGGGTAACGTGTTACAAATGCGTAAATGTTAGTCTTGATGTGTGCTGTGTATCATGTTTCAGTGACTCACATGACATGTCACAGTTCGTATATGACTTGTATAATGTAAGTTACAAGGGACACAATGAATTATGGCCATATCTTCCTTTGGTTCCATGTAGTTATCCTGGGAGAAGAAGGAACAGATAACCTCCCGTGTACCGTCCACCAGCAGACTTGCGGGCCATGGAGGACAAACATGTAATCCAGATATACCGCCTGGATAGGCAGACAGTCGTGAGTTAGAGTCAGATCTGATGCCAGTAATCTGTCATCTAAATAGCATACCATGCATTGCCCAAGCCATGTCTATGTTGCACTTCCTGGCCACAGGGTCCATCCAAAATACAGTGGCCCTAACTGCTGGAATCTGCCAGCCTATGTTCAGTCTGGTCTTGAAGGATGTTCTCTCAGCAATGTCGAAACAACTGGACAGCTACATTCGGTTTCCTGAATGTGAGGATTTTTCCCATATGAAGGCAGAGTTCTATGGTTTGGCACACATCTCACATGTTGTGGGAGCCATTGATGGTACCCATGTAGCCTTGGTTCCAATGCATGGCAATGAACAGGTCTATCAGAACAGGAAGAACTGCCATTCCATCAATGTCCAAGTAGTTTGTTTGGCAGACCTCTACATTTCCCAAGTCTGTGCCCAGTACCCATGTTCAGTCCATGATGTCTTCATCATGTAGAACAACGCTATTCCACAGCTGATGACATGACTGCACCCAGAGAGGGCCTGGCTGGTTGGTAAGTATCTATGTCATGTGTGTTTGTATGCTATGTCTGCTGCTAGTGAGATGATCTTTTTGACTCATGGTTGCACACATGTCGCATTCCCTTATAGGGGACTCTGCATACCCAAACCGTTCATGGTTGTTGGCACCGGTGAGGAACCCAACTACCTCAGGGTAAGTCCACTTCAACAGGTGTGTCGTGGAGCAGGCTTTTGGGTTCCTGAAGGCACCTCTACTCACATGTAAAAATGTGTAAGATCATTGTGGCCTGCTGCATGCTCCACAAACTTGCTCTGAGGATAAACATCCCATACATCCCTGATGTGGGGGAGCTGGCAGTGCCACCGGGTAAGTCAGTGGAAATGCCAAGTGAGGATAACAATGATGAGGATGAAGGTGGAGACATGCGTGCAGATCTCATTAATCAGTGCTTCACTTGAGTGTAAGTATGTAATGTTCTGTGATTACTGTGACTTTATGGGGGACTGTAGGGGTCAGGATTTGTTGTGAAGGGTATCTATGTCACCATGAGACAGGGCATCTCATGCTATGCAGCATAGAGCCAAGGTTTGCTGGCTAACTAAGACTTGAAGATGTGCCTCTCTTGAGGATCTCCTTTGTTTGGGGCAGTTACATTGCACTGTCAGTGAAAAAACTAAAGTTTGAAATGAGGTTTCTGTCTTATGTATGCCTTTACCTGCCTAAACTCCTTGTATATCACTTATTCCATCCAGGTCTCCTCACCAGGTCATCCTCATGTGGGCATTTTTAGAGCTCAATCATTGGCAGGTGTCTGCTGCTGGTCTGACATGTGAAGTGGACATGGATTGCTCCAGGTACTGTTTGTCACAGATTTGGGGTGTATGAGTCCTATGCCCAGGCTACCTGGACAGTGGGAGGGCAGGAATCTGAGCTACACAATAGACCTGTTTGCCGTGGTGTGTTGGTCCAATGTTCTCATGTATGTGATCATGTGGCCCTTGTAACATGTCATCCTGTGCAATCCATTCCTTCTACCTTCACATTGTGTTGATATTGATCCTGTATGACCTGTTAGTGGCTGTCAATGTGTTTCCTCATTGCAGGCCAGTGTACCTGTGCCACAGCACTGAAATAGGTTTGTGACTTTCCGCTAGGTGCTTGCTCTTATTGTGGGAAGGGCCTGGGCTCAAGCTCTGTTGTACTGCCCTCTGCTGTGTCATGGCATATGTTAAGCTAGCAGGCCTGGTTCTGGTATGTGAGAAGAGTCAAACTGGAGACAACATCCCATACTCTCTTTGCCTAATCTATGGGAAGGGGTCTTACAGACCATTTCTGGTGTGGTCTGGTACACAGTAGTAATAGGATATCTGACCTGACTCCATATGGCTAGGACATTCTTGGCTATGACTGTGCAGACATTCTTAACACCTTATGTTCAATACAGTACAATAAAACGTTTGCTGTGACCAGACACTTGTGACATTATGGGGGTCATTATGAATATGGCGGGAATCCCCGCCGTGTTCATGCTGGCAGTCTTATCACAGACCGCCAGCCCCCTTAAGACTCGCCGGGCCAGCAAAATGATGCGCCGGGACATTGCCGACGGCTCCACATGGAGCCGTCATCAATGCTGATGTGAGGCGGGTGCAGCAGTACCCGTCGTGCAGATCACTGCCCGTAAATCGGGCAGTGACCTGCGTGATGGGGCTGTGCACGGGGGCCCCTGCACCGCCCATGCCAAGTGCATGAACCTGAACTGAACTGGTGAACCTGCCAGGAAATGGCTGACGGAACAAGGGTTCTTTATCCGCAGGACAGCACTGCTTGCAGCGCTGCCCTGTCGGATGAAGAATCCCACGATCGTTAGGGTACCTGTCAGAAGTAGCCTGGTGGTGGTGGAAGGCTGCCTGTGGCGTTCCCCACTGCCTTCATTATGTGGCGGTCCCTTCCAGTGGCTGGCACCGATGAAGGACCTGGTATGGATGCGTCAAAGGAAAGGGCGTGATGTTGTTACCTATCCCTGCTCAGGATACTGTTAATGTCATTCAGCACCACTGTTAGGGGGGGCCATGTTAGGATTTTTGGCCTCCCACAGTACTTGCATCTCATGATGGAAATACCTCTGTAGCTCCTTGAGTTCCCTGAGTTCGGTCAGTACCTGGCCCATCATGCCTTGAGAAAGTTGGTAGGCATCCACGACTTGGCTGATGACATCCTGACCAGGAGCATCACTAGCAACCTCTTGCCGCTAGGCCTTACCATCCCTCCCATGCACCCTACCCCCACTCACCTGCCTCCTTGGTGCAGCTTGCCACTTCTACTGGTACCAGGTCCATCACTGACAGGGTTGGCAGGTTGTGACTCAGGAACCTGGACTAGAGGGCATAAGATGCTGGAGACTGTTCTAGGGACACAGGTCTGGAGGTGACTGGCTGCCTGCGATGTTGAGGCCACAGGGCTGGGAGGAATCCTGAGATCCCTTCTGGTGAATACAGTTGAATGGCTGATAAGAAGGAGAATGCTCATTGTAGCAGAAAACACAGTTGTGGCTGGCTGCAGTGAGTGTCCTAGTGCCTCCTGGCCTTAGCATTCCTGTCATTGCCTGTCCTACCAACACACTATACAGTTGAGATCCCCTCAGGTGGGTACACTCCAATGGGGAGTTGACAAACAAGGTCATTTTGATCATGCTACACTTTTTTTGTTTTAGAGATAGTAGAGCAGTGCCTGCTGGGACTTGTAGTGCTGTAAATCTCTGCACTACATCCACTATACAAAGATTTTGTTCCCACAGGTGAGTCTACTTGATATGTTGGAGGCCAGATAGGGGTCTATGGACTGGTGGACACTGGTCTGTTGAGTGAGGTGACATTGTAGGTGGCAAGAGGTAATCAGTGAGCATGCATGCCAATACATCTTGGTGCCCTTTTTGTTGTTGTGACTTACTCGACTCCCCCAGGTATTCCTGTCAAGCCCTCAGGGTGCCGGATGGCCAGTTCTCCTCCCATGATGTTAGTTGTAGGGGAGGAGGTGGTGACCACTGCCAGTATTCAGGACCGCAAGGTGATGTCTGGACGCATTGATTCAACCTTCCCACTGAGGTCGTTCTACCCCTTCCTGATGACGTCCCTTGTGCACGGATAGCTGCCTACAGAATTCACTCTCTCAACTATTCTTTGCCATATTTCCATTTTCTGAGCAATAGGTGTTTGCTGGACTTGGGCTCCAAATAGTTGCAGCTATACTCTAATAATTACATCCACCATGACTCTTAACTCATCATCTGTGAAACAGGGATTTTTCTGTGGTGAAATGGTGGTGGAAAACTACAAAAACATTATATGATGGTTAGGTGCTGTGTAATGAGGAGGTGACTGGGTAAATGGAGTGTAGAGGTGCAAATATGTGTTGTTGGGATGTGTTGAGGGTGTGGGATATGTGCTTAGTGCAAGTTGGAGGGGTGCCTATTCTGGTTAGGGTGCGAGTTATAGTTACCTTAGGGCATGAGTTATAGTTACTTGAGATAACTCTAACTACAACCGGTGTATTTCTATGGTTTGGTATGTTTAAAATGTGAGCCTAGCTAAAACGTCCCTGTAACCTTTGGTTTTTTAAGTGAATTTCTAGGGTCTTTAAAAATCTATTTCCTAAGTATAAAGTCCCTGTAACCTTTTTTTTCTGTGAAAATATATATATATATATATATACATATATATATATATATATATATATTTATTTATTTTTAATTTGTGGCAGTGTTCGCGACTCTGTCACAACGTTACACATTGGGGCCAAGCTGAGAGCCATAATGGAGTTGCGACTCCATGATCGTGAAAAAATAAAAGGTTTTTAACCATTTTGCAATTATAAAGGGGCCCTCAGTCACTCATTATTGTACATGAAGGGGTCAGAGTACCTCTACCCTGACCCCTTTTATTGTTATCAGGCCAAAATTCAATCCCCCAGGATCGTGCACCGGTGCATGAGATGGTGGCCACAAATTTTTCCCACAGCTTACGACCAGCCAATCACAATACTCCTTCTGTTGCATGGAGCCACGACGCTCCGCACAGGAGCCACGACAGATACGTGTCCCTCTATATACAAATTTATTTTTCACATTCTTATTAAAAGCTGCTGAACAGATTTACACCAATAAAAAGAAGGTCTCTTTCTGGCGCAAGAGCTACCTTTCCGCCAAATTTGATGTAATTCTGTCCACTGATTTTGGCACCATTGTTGTTCATAATCCCAAAGGAAAAATGAATAGAAAAAACGCATTTTGGGACCCTTCTTTTTTCTCAGCCCCCACTTTACAGTTCACCCCAAAACTTTCGAGACAGTAGCTGACATGAGCATGCCATTTTTTGGGAAAATTTCTTGATGATTCATCAAACGGCGCCAAAGTTATGAGCAAAACAAAAACATTTTTCTATAGAAACTAGGTCTAACTATAACTACTGACCACCACTAGATTATATACATATATTCACTGAAAAAAAAAAAAACATAGAAATTCAGCAGTGATAGTTACAGTTCTTTCAAGTAACTAAAACTTGCACCCTAACGTAACTATAACTCGTGCCTTCGCTACGCATAGTTGTCTCATCAATAATTTTATTGCAAATGTTGCAGTGAGAATATGAAAGATGGCATAGAATATGTTATCAATGATATAATATGTGGAGTAATTAGCTGCCATGGCGAAAACATGAGTTATAGTTACCTTAGAGTTTCAAGTTTTAGTTACTTGAAAGAACTGTAACTATAACTGCTAAATTTCTATGGTTTTGTACAAGTAAATTCAGAACCTAACTATAACGTCCCTGTAACCATTGGTTTCTTCAGTGAATGTCTACGTTTTTTTTAAAGTATAGTAATTTTAATTACATTAACTTATGTTACATTAACTATACGTTAATCAAATCACCGCCGCGCATGGCCTGTGGCCGAGCGCAGCGGCCATAGGCCACACTGAGGCCAACCCCCTATAAGCACCCAACCATGCACATCCTTCACCCATGGGCAGGGGAGGTTGCCCGCAAGACCTGGCCCGTAGCCAGACCATGTGGCCAGCACCCCCTAACCACCAAAACCCACGCTGTGCACAGCCCTTTTGTCATGCGCAGCAGGAGTTAGCTGCATCTTCTCTGGGTGTGAGAATAGGTGTGAGAGGGTGCATCTGGGGATGAGAGTGGCTGTCAAATTGTCTGGGTGTGAGAGTGCATACATCAGTGTGTTAGTGGGTGCGTCAGTGTGTGCGTGGGTCTGTGAGTGGGTGCATGAGGGTATCAGTGGATCTGTGAGTGGGTGCATGAGTGTCTGAGTGAGTCTATGAGTGTGTGCGTAAGTGTCTGAGTGGGTCTGTGAGTGGGTGCGTTAGTGTCTAAGTTGGTATGTGAGTGGGAGAATTTGATGGAAAGGGAGACAGAAAGAGAAAAAGAAAGTGAGAGAAAGCTAGCTATTAGACTTTAATATCTCATATATTTAGAATTAGATATGTTTGTTGGATTTAACAAAAAGAATGTATTTAATATTTTTCTTAAAGTACAATTTGTTTTCAATTAAAAAAAATTGAAATGAGTGTAGCTGGACTCAAACTCACATTGCTCAGTGTGAAGGTCTGTGACCTTCACACTGAGCTATGGGGGGGGTTCCTTTTTTTTGTCCCTTTATGGGCTATGTAGGACTGCGAGGGACCCCTCAAGGGCTTCGCTGCAGTCTGTACTTTTTTATATATTTTTTTTAATTAAAAAGCCCTTTCTGGGCTATGCGGTACCGCGAAGAAGCCCTCAAGGGCTCCCCCGCAGTCCCTCCTTTAAAAAAATAAATAAAAAAATAAAATGCACTTACGGGTTACCTGGCAATGCCTTAAGGCTTCCCTTGCAGTGCTATTGCTTCAGCAAGCACGGAGCTGCTTTGACAGCGTGCAGGGAACAGAGATGAAAGCTCTGCTGTTTTGACACTGGGACCTGCTTTAAAGGTCCTCCTGTAAAACAGCAGTTTGCTGTGGCTTGACTGCATCGCTGAAGCCAAACCACAGCAAGCAGCTATGTCCCAGGGGTTGGCACCCAGGGACATAGCAGGAGCCGGCCCAGGAGGGGGTGGCAGTCCCCAGGGCCATCTGTGGCTTCAAGAGAGGGCTACACGGCCGCCCACCAACGTAGGCATAGCCCTGAGGGTGGCAGTCCCCAGGGCTAATGGAGGTCCGAAACTGACCCTCTTCACTTTTTTTCACTTTGCTCTGATGGCGGTGGTCTCCAGGGTAGGGGGGCCATGGGCCTGCAAAATTCATTTTAAACAAAGCTCCAGGGGTGGTGGTCCCCAGGGCGTGGGGGGGGCCCGAGCAGATATGAGGAGTGGTGGTCCCCAAGGCACGGTGCCATGGGCCCCCTATGCATGATATAATAGAAGCCCCAGGGGGTGTTGGTGGTCCTCAGGACCCGGGGGCTGCGGGCCCCTCATATATAAACAATTATTCCCTGGGGGGCTGGCGGTTCCCAGGGCAGTGGGCAGGGGCTCCGAGCCCCCACTTGTAAAAAAAAGTGAAAGCTCTCGGGAGGTGGTGGTCCCCGGAGCAGTGGGGGGGGGCAGGGAGGTCCCCACGCAGAAAATGTTTTATGCCCCCGGGACCGGGCCCACCCAGGTGGCTATAAAAAAAACTATTGCGGGAGCCAGCACTTATTTTTTTTTTTTTTGTGACGTAAATTCATAAATCTCGCGAACCCACCAGTTGGAATGAGTCAGGGTATCTCTACCCTGGCCCCTTTTCTTTTTTTTCACTTTATTTTGAGGGACTCGACTCAAGCCGAGTTCCAAGATGGCTGCCAACACTTCCTAGTTTGAAGTGTTGGCAGCCAATCAGAGCTGTGTATTTCACTGCACAAGCTCATCTTTATTCACTATACTTTGAGGCCAGAGATATACAAATTAGAATTTCCCTAAATTTCTTTAAAACTACTGAACAGATGTGCACCAATCGGATTACCCCGAAACTTTCCATGTGCACCAAGAATCACCGGGACATTTTAGGAGTCATTATGAGTTTGGCGGTTCCAGGACCGCCATGTCGGCGGCGGAGGTCGAACTGCCAACAGGCTAGTGGAGAAAACCGCCAAATTATGACCATGGTGGTACTTCCAACAGAAGACAGCCAAACCTCCACCGCCAGTGTGGGCAGGCTGCCACAGACGACGGTAGCCACCTGCAGGCCGACAGAGACCATGCTTGCACCAGACAGATTACAAGGTTGTACACCGCCAAGGTTTCCGCAGCGGTAGCACCACCACGGAAACCCAGGCAGAAACTAACTGTATAGAAGGAGACACTCATCTTCATGAAGCCATATTCGCCTGGAGCTGCCATGGAACCTGAACTACACATTCTCCCGCTGCTCCTGCTCGCCCAACGACTTCGGAACCAGCGAGGAGAACAACATTCATGAGTACAAACACTTATCTGTCACTGTTGTAAATCGTCAAAGTACCTACGCACACACAACATACAAATCAGGAGCGGGTGGCGAGGGAGACACACACATGTAACCCATAAAGACACGCACACTCGCACACATCCACATGCACACCCGCACATACATGGTACACACCCTAGGGCCATCAGACACACACACATGTCTAAAACACACACCGACCTCCAGATACACAGCTCTGGCACAGTCACACACAACACACAATACCACCAAACAACACAACTACACGACAATTGCTACATCATTAAAGCATTGTCAAGGACACACATTAGACAACACCCCTTGACAAATCATACATACAACACCCAGGACCACCACCAGGCAACAAACACACACATCCAAAAAACACAGCATACAACAAATACCACAAACACACTTCACAATGTATCTGATATACCATTCTCCACACTCATTAACACACACAGTCCAAGCACACAAAGACACACAACACTGCAACAAACACATGCCAACACAAACACCACACAATGCAAACACCACAACATGTCCACAACATACACATGGCCATCACACAACACACCCATCACTCGTGGACAAATGCAATGCACACAGCCACACATGCTGCCCAAAAAAAACAGGTAGCATAATCACCACTGACAAACAAATGCTCACACACAAACAATGTCAGCCAAGACTAAAACTGCCCTAAGTAAAGAAATGCGGGACAAAGATATGACGTAGAAACCAACAACAGGTTGGTCCTGAAATATATTATGAGTATAAAAGAAAGATCAATGTCTAAGGCCAGAGGCCAGTCCAACAAATATGTGTGCAACATGCACACAAAGCGCATGTTTGTGCCCCCTACTTGACTCCTGACTGCCATGTAACTTCCACTGGTAGGGGCATCAAAGGGGCAGGCAGGCACCTCAGGGATTAGGGGGTGGACATGAGGTGGGTTTTGGGGTTTGGATTGGGAGAGGGACCTTTGGGTTTAGGTTTGGGAGGTGGGCTTAGGTCAAGGCTTCAGGGAGGCTTTGGTACTCTTGGGAGGGGTTGACTTTTTGGCGGGGGAGCATGGGTACTAGCAGGGAGGGCAGGGGTGGTTTTTGAGGTGAAAGGGCTGGACTTGGGGAGGGACACAGAACGTTTAGGGGTATCACGGGTGGGAGAATTAGGGAAAAGGGAAAACTCTGATAGGAAAACTTTCTTTGACATACGGGGATGGTCATAGCAGAAGGGTTTGGGTGTGGAGGGAGAGGGAACCGTTGAAAGAGGTATAGTTGTGGATGTCTTGTGTGCATGTGTATGCGAGGTATGCTTGTGGGTGGTGGGTGTCTGTTGGGTGGGTGAGTGTGGGTGTTTATGTGTTTTGGGAGGAGGGGGGGTGGAGGTGCTGGGAGATGCCATGGTGGACGCATGACTGTCTGTTGGGGTGGTAACTGCAGGTATGGTGGATGTGCTGCATGTAGGTGCATCTGTGGTTTGTGGTGTCTTTGAATGTGGTGACTGGGGTAGATGTCTGAAGGTCTGCTCTTGTGATGTCTGTGGGTAAGATAGATGTAGTGGCTGGATCTGTGAATGTGGGTGTGGTGTCTGCAGGTATGTCTGGTGTTGTGCCTGTGATGCTGGGTAGTAGGGGTATCAGGGCAGGTTGTGACTGTTGATGTGTCTGCAGGTGGATGTTGCTTCTGTGCATGCTGGTGGTGTGCCATGAGTGTTTGTGTTTGTTAGAACTACCCTTGGATGATGAGGTGAATGCATGCTTGTCTGTCTGTGTGCTTTGGCTCGGTCAGGGAGGAGGGGTTTGGGATTGGGAAGAGGAAGGTGGAGGCGGGACGGAAGACAAAGGGTGACTGGCAGCCACCAGTGTGGAGGCCAAAGCCTGAAAGGATTTCTGTAGGCCAGCCAGTGCACCGTGAATGACCTCCAGGAATGCCTTACTCTGTTACACTTGAGTTGCAAGTCCCTTGAGGGTATTCACAATGGTCAACTGACCCACAGAGATCAACCTCAGGAGGTCAATATCCTCCTCACTGATGACAGCAGGGATGGCAGGGGCAGAGGTTCCTGCGGCAAAGGAGACACCCACCCTCTTGGGTGAGCAGGCACTGCCAACTGGGTGGGGAGCTACAGGGAGGGAGGTGGTAGAAAGGATGGTGGACAAAGATGGTCCTGGGGTGGACCCAGATGGGTCTGCCACTACCAGGGAGTTGCCACAGGAGGAGATATCAGAGGATGATGATGTAGATCCTGTCCCCCCCGTGGCACTCGCCTCCGGGCCACTGGGTCCCTCGCTGTCTTGGTCTCAGTACTTCGGTTCCCTTGGCCGGCAGCATACCACCCTCCTGTGCCACATCTCCTTCACCTACCAGTGCTGATGCAGAGAGATAGAGAGGGAGGGAGAGAGGGTCATCTTGTTCTTCACATGCACACATTACAACATACATAAATGAAGTTGCAATTTAAAACCCTAAGATCATACATCATGTCCAAATATGATACTGCAAACTACCCCATTTGTCTAATGTCCACCAACATCATTAGCCAAATATTTGAACACTACTTTATCATCCCTTCAAATCACCTGTAACTCAAAGGCAGTATTCTCATCATGGCTAAGCTAAAGCACATATTTCATTACCATACAACTCATCACTGTCCTTCAATTTATCAGTCTCAGGAAATGCAGTTATCAGATAATACTATATCATGGCTACTCCAACTACATACCTGCCTAGTCCATCACCAAAAGTTATGTTCCATGCAAGGGATGAATGTCAATTCTCATTACATATGAGACAGCAGCTAGCCTTTCAATCACATGCCTGGCTGATCCTTCTGTACATACCTGACACATTGGCAACATACACTGATGAATACTCAACATGTGGCAGTCCCATACAATGTCCTTCTCAATTTGATATTCCATGTCTGGAGAACAACTATGTCAAAACATGTACCAAATCTGACAGGATTCTCTGCAGTCACTATTCACAGAACTTGCTAACTACACCATGACTCCATGTACTGCAACTGTGTGCTACGTAGCACCCATGATACATCCACAGACAATCACAGAGAGCATAGTTACAACAACAAACCATGGCGATCTGACATTTTTTATGAGGGCTCATAACATTCCACCTGACATGCTGAATCAGAGCCACAACATGACAACATGTGTACACATGCTTCACTTATATCTGTCCTGACGTGCTACCCAGGAGAAAAGTACTGACAAAACACTTACCACACTGAAAACCTATGTACACATGAATGACACATGCACCTACACAACTGCTATGTAACTAACAACATATCCCACAACAACAACAACATGTGTTTGTGAAATAAAAGTACAGCTAAACTAGTATGCTGGCTCAATAGATGTGAGCCAAGACCAAATCCTGTCCAAACAGCACACATCAGCTAAAATAAGTGTAGTAATGAATAGTCCACTATACATTATCAGCCACCAAGTATCCTTTGAGACATGATATAGGCAGGTTATGCCATATGTAGCACTCTGCAGGTAAAGCATTGGCATATCTAGCATGGACAAAGCACATTGTCTAAGGGTAAAACTGCCTAGCCACTTACCTCACCAACAACAAAGAAATTGGGGCACAATGTATATGTCTACATGTCAATGTAATGTCAAGAAATATAAAGGGCTAATACACAGCATGAGTTCCTCATTGTGGGATGTCCACCCTTTATAAACTTCACATACTCCATTGTATGATTTTTAGTTAACAATTGGGATACCTCCTCAAATCACATATGGACAGGGCTATATTGGCCAAACCAGTTGCCTGAATGGGATGCCTGCCTCATATTAAGAATACAACTGTTTCAGGACAATGGAGAGCGTTATAACACCTTAGAGGTACATGAAACATTAATTGGATTATTGGACCTGGGAACACTAGATGGGAAGAATGACACTGCACTTTACAGACTTATGTATATGGCTGGGTAGAGTAACATGTGGCTCTGTCACATGTGCATCTCCGCATGCAGTCATACATATTGCTGGACACAGGTGATCATATTTCCATGCACAACCCAAAGGCAAAATCACCATATTTTATAATGGCAAATGGAGTACTATGTATTCCCAATAGTCAACATACCTGTAGAACCTACTACGTTGTCACTGCTGTTAAACTGAGACAGCACACACCAAACTATCAGCATAAAGTACAGGGATTCAGTCAGTACTTAACCCCTTGTGGCTGCTGTGCTGCCCTCAAATGCTCATCCACCTCAGGATAGGCCACCGCCAAAATGCGGGCCATTAGGTGGTCAGGGTCTGATGGACAGCCTTCCCTCTTTGGGAGGACATCCCCAGCTCTGCCTCTGTGGTCTTCTGGGCCTAGCATCTCAGTTTCTCACTTTCTACACTGGATGCACCACTGGCTGTGGACCCCCAGGGTCCACACTTGCTTGGTGATGGCATGCCAAATCCCCCTCTTCTGATGGGTGTTGACCTGCATGGATGACAAAGGCAAAAGGAGAAAGTCATGTCCACATGCACCATACCAATAAGAGTTGACAGTACACATCAGTCACAGCAAGCTGGCACACATAACCATCCTCTCTGCTCTCACACCGCCACAATATGCCATCTGCATACATCAACATCTTGACAAGTTCACATCAGCGGTACACCGTCTAACACAACACCTATCATGCATTGCTATGACATCGGACTCACTTGCTCCTCTGGTGCTCCGTATAGCTGTTCATACAGGGGTAGGACCTCCTCCACTAGCTTTTCAAGCTCTTCTGGGGTGAAGGCTGGGGCCTCTCACAAGTAGGACATGGCATGGTAGCTTCCAGAGGCAGTACACAGCAGCTCAGGTAGTGGTGGTCTAGCTGGCAGCAGTGTCAGGAGTCAATTGAGCAAAACTGCAGAAGATGGCAGTCACGGCTGCCATATACATGACCGTCACCACTGGTGGACATTGCCATTGCCTGTGCTCTGCCAAAGGTAGCAATGCCTTCCAATGGCAAGTTACACTGTGGTTGTGATCACTTACCGCCTTTTCGATTTCCACCTGTCCAGTACAGTAGGTCAGACGCCTGCCATTTTGAGCGCATTTCATGTATTGTGCTGTTTCCAAATCTGTGTTGTGTACTTTACCCCCTTTTGTGATGTACATCTGTACGTACTGCCCTCAAGTTTGGGTGACATATTGCGCATATGTGCATGTTGTGCATATTGTGCATATGTGCAATATAAGCTGTGTTTTGTGAAGACATGTGGTGATAGCCCTATACAGCTACTCAGAGGTTACTATTTGTCAGAATAAAACAAATAAGTCCAACAATATGTGAGATCTATGTATAGTCTTTATCACATTGACAGTTACAGTAGTTGAAAAAGTTATATCCCACTGTTATGTTTGGCAATGTGCAACAATGGGGGTCAAATAGGACACATAGCTATGTGCAGTAGTTTATATGTCAGATGTTGTAGCCGTCCTCGACCGCTGTTAGGTGTGAGGACTGTAAATAGCTGTAATAGAAGTGTGCATTCTTAATTTCTTATACTATGTTTAATTTTTTCACATAGTTATCCTGCCATGAGGAGAGTCAGACAACCACCAGTGTACCGTCCACTGGTAGACCTGCACACCATGGAGGAAAAGAATGTAATTCAGACATATTGGCCTTCATTATGATCTTGGCGGTTGAGCACCACCATGTCAGTGGTGGCGGTATGACCGCCATATAATTATGCAAAGCAGCCAGTTCACTACCACCCACCGCCAGGACTGAGTCGACCGCCGGGCCGAAGGTAGCCACTATCGACCCGGCGGTCGACCATAGACTGGCGGTGGAATAATGATCGCATTTACACCAGGGATTTCCTGGCGGGATACCCCACCAGGTAATCCCTGGTGGAAAGCATACTGGTGATAGGAATTCTCATTACTGTCACCATTATGTGACATGCCAGCCCTCCCCACTGCCACAACCCCCCCAACTCCCTCAAACCCCTAGACCCAGCCCCACCCTCGAACCCTGAAAATAGAACCCCTACCCCTTCTCCTCCCGATCTCCCTGTAGGCCCTCCCAACCCCACTCACCATCCCCCACCCCCCCATCTCCTTTCAGGAATTACCCCCAAAAAACATTCATGCATCCACACATGCACACACTCATTCACGCACATACCGACACTCCCACACGCCCTCCACCCCCCAAACATACACACACAAATCAACACCCATGCCTACAAATGCATACATGCGCACCAACACCCACAGTCACACACATCCCCCCTTCACACACACATGCACATCCTGATGCACGCACTCAATCACTCCACACACAGCCCCCACCCCCCTTTCCATCTCGGACAGCACTTACCTTTTTCGTGGCACTTCTCCGGGAGGGAACCGGCTCCGTGGATGCTGCTCCGTCGGCTCGCTTCGTCTCCATACACCGTCATGCCTATTTCTGCATCATAATAAGCGTGGCGGTGTCTGGCTGACATGGCGGTGAGGGTGGAGCAGCATCCACCCCCTCCACCGATCGTCAGTATGGCGCCTGGCGGTTCACACCTCCATCAATGGTGGTGTGCCACCAGGTGTCATTATATGGCAGTCATAGGACCACCAGCACTGGCGGCCCTGCCGCAGTGGTGATCTCGGCAGTTCACTGTGTGGACTTCCGAGATCATATTGAGGGCCATTGTCTCAATTTTCATACCATAATGGATCTATGTGATCAGTTGGAGTCAGATCTGATGCCTGCAATTCGTAATCCCTACAGCATACCTCCCATCGTTCAAGTTTTGCTAGTGCTACATTTTTTGGCCACAGGGTCCTTCCAGAATACAGTGGCTTTTACAGCAGGGATGTGTCAGCCCATGTTCAGTCTAGTTTCGAAGGATGTACTGTGTGCATTGTTGAAACACCCAGACAGCTACATCAGGTTTCCCCACAGAGAGGATTTGGCCTATATGAAGGCAAACTTTTATGAGCTGGGACACATTCCACATGTGGGAGGAGCCGTTGATGGCACTCATGGAGCCTTGGCCCCTCCCGTTCAAATGTACAGGTGAATTTGAACAGGAAAAACTACCACTCAATCAAAAGTCAGGTGGTGTGTTTGGCAGACACATGTCACAAGTCACAGCCACGTATCCCAGATCTGTGCATGATTTCTTCATCATGAGAAACAGCAATGTCCTGCTGCTAATGACACAACTCTACACAGAGAGGGCCTGGCTGGTTGGCAAGTTACCATGGAACTGTGTATTTGCGATTTATGTCTCCTGCCATCACTTTATAGCAAGTCACACATACATGTTTGTGTTGTTTTCACAATGTGTTCACAGGTGACTCTGGCTGTCCAAACCATCCTTGGCTGTTGACACCAGTGAGGTAGCCAACCATGCCAGGGGAATTGCTGACAGACGTGAGAGGTATACATGAGAGACACCTGGTGATATAAGTTTAGTGTAAGTGGGGAGTAAGGTTGATGGTTTAACCCACATAAAACTGGGGTGGTAAATGGTTTCTCCTCTTCTTTTACCTGTGGGGTACAGGAGGATGTCAAGTGGTGTATTATGTGTCTGGAGGAGTGACTGGTACATGTGTTAAGGTTGGATCATAGCTGCTCACTTCACAATATGTGGAGTAAATGGTGATCGCCATTATACCTAGTTGTCATTTTCTTCTGACTTTGCAGTCCAAGGTGCATGTCACTGTAGACTGACATAGGTGAGTGACAAACTTGAGGTATGGGACCAATGTTAGTGTATACTTTCAGTACTCGGTTCCTCGATTCTGATCTTTGTATGTTCCGTGGGATATGTGACTTATAAACTATGGTATGGGGATGTGAAGAGCCTATACCAGGTGATACAGAGGACCTATCAGAGTGGCCCTGCTTTGTATTTAGATTACCATGAGCCTGATTTCTGTATCCTGTGTCTATGCATTTTATAACACAAATGCAAACATCCTGATGGTACTCTCTGTCATGCTGTATGTGCTGATTGCAATATTGACATTTGTATTATCCTAGATTTTAACCTGTTTAACATCTGCCCTAAAACATTTCTGTTGTAAAGAGTCTGAAGGTATATCCATTTGATATCCATTACAATGCCTGTTCGATACAGGGGGGGTTACCACAACAAAATAGGCATGCATTTTAAGTGTGCTTAAGTTTAAGTGTGTTTTATTGTGCATATAAAGAGGAAACTGTAACCATTATACTAATATATATGTACATAACAGTGATGGGTGAAGTCATGGTGGATGATTTCATCAGGGTAGCTGCTACACCAGTTGGTAGCACACATCCAGTGTCCTTGTACAATGGGAAAATAATCAGGAGAGGTTTGCTTCCTGGCAGTGGGTTTGGTCTTGCATCTGTCCTTGCTGGATGTCTGGGTGGACGTCCACGTTTGTGGGGGAGGGGGTTCATCAGCTACAGAGGGAGGGGTGTCTGAATTGTGAGGTTCCACTGGCAGGGCCTCCATTCCACTAGCAGCCACAGATGTTGAAGGGGCAGAAATTACATTGCTAGTGGAAGGTGCCTGATGTGTAGAGCAACTAATCAGTGGGGTATTGATCTCCCTCAACACCCCTGCAATGGTAGCCATGTGGGCATTTTGTGCCTGCCACTGCTGCATGACATCCTGGTGGTGGTCCCTATGCAGCCTGTGATCTACCCCCAACATTGTGATGATTTGGCCCAACCTGGCATGGGAACTTTGTTATGCTCCCAAGACTTGTCAGTGTCCAGACATCCAAAGCTGTTGTCCTCCCTGGGGCCTTCATCCTGAGGGGGACAGACAGTCTCAGGTATCCTGCAAGGTTACCTGTGGAGGGAGGGAGACACAGAGTTCAGTATAAATTGTGCTTAGTTCCATTTGTGTGAGATGCAGGCACTGGCCTTACATGATTTCCTGCAATGACATTGACTGCTGCTGTATAGCATTCCTTCATTTTACTTAGAACTCTGTGACTAGATTTCCATAGCCATGTTTGGAGTTGTTATACTAGGATATTACAGATTGCACTGCAGATGGGATCTGTTTGTTTGATTGTTACCCAGTGAATAGTCAGGCTTGCTAAATGTCACACATCAAAGCTGCACAATGCACATAGATGTCCTAGTGGGAACACAGTCTGTAGGTATGCAAAGGAAATTGTCCTGTATCTAGATTTTGTGTATGTACATCGACTCAGTCATCTTCCTTTCCAAACCAAGTCATTCTATTTTTGCTTTGGGATATTTTATCTGGGCCAGTGTGAATGGTCACTCAGGTGTAGCTGTGTTTTGCTTAGGTTGGTTTGAGTGTGCCATTGCAATGCTGTCATTGCCATGTACTGGTCCTCACTGGAGCAATCTATTACATGTGATGTCTTGTACACATTCCGGGTTTTCGCAATGATGAGTTAGTGCATTCTGGGAGTCATAGTGATATAATTGTCCTGCAGTTTACGTGCCATTTCTAGGTTTTCACAATGATGGGTTAGTGCATTCTGGGAGTCATATTGCTATAATTGTCCTGTAGTTTACGTGCCATTTCCAAGGGCTGTGAGGGCAGTTGGGCTCATTGGAGAGGGGGCATGCCACAGTGTATGTGTAGGCGTTCTTGATGCAAAGGATTGTGGGTTGTGTAGGGGTATGTTATATAGTGTTGTGAGTAGGTGTGTCTGGTGTGTGGATGTGTGTCAGGTGTGGGGTATTCAAACTATCCAATGTGGTGGTGTGTTCTGACAGAAGTGAGTTGTGACTGCCGCGTTTTACACCGCCAATGGTTTTCCGCCATGGAGAACCACTGTGGTGATTTGTGAATCGTAATTTGGTGGCTGGAATTGTGTCTGGCTGGCGGTGCTGGTGGTGGAATCACCTCTTTTCCGTCCTCCACTGTACTGGCAGTTTTGAAAATGTGGCTGTTTTATGGTGGACTTCATAGTGTGACTCATAATCCGTCGGTCAGATTATTGCCAACATGGCGGTCTTTTGGCAGCTGCCACCGCGGCGGTCTTGCCAAAAGACCACCAAAGTTGTGATGAGGCCCTTTGTTTGGAAAATTTTGTGAAAATTTGTCAGTGGCAAAGGTATAGGGAAGTCAAAAAACGATTTTTCTATTAAAACATGGTCCTAATTACTGCTGTATATTTAGCGGGTATTTTTAAGGTTTAGGGTGGGTATGGGTTTTGGGGTGGTAAGAGGATTTTGAGGGTTTTAGATGGGTATAGGTTTTTGGATGGTGAGGGAAATTATAGGGTTTGGCTGGGTATAGGTTTTTGGGTGGTAAGGGAAATTTTAGGGTTTACGGTGGGTATAGGTTTTTGGGTGGTAAGGGAACTTTTAGGGTGTAGGATGGGTATAGGGTTTTGGTTGGTAAGAGGATTTTGAGGGTTTTGGATGGTTATAGAGTTTTGGGTGGTAAGGGAATATTTAGGTTTTAGGGTGGCTATGGGCATTTGGGTGGTAAGGGATTTTTTAGGTTTTAGGGTGGCTATGGGTTTTTTGGTGGTAAGGGAACTTTTAGGTTCTAGGATTGATGTGGGGTTTTGTGTGGAAAGGGAACTTTTAAGTTTAGGGTGGTTAATGATTTTTGGGTGGAAATTGAACTTTTAGGTTCTAGGCTTGGTATGGGCTTTAGGTTGTGAGGACATTTTTAGGGGTTGGGATGGGTATGGGTTTTTGGGCAGTAAGGGAACCTTTAGGGTTTAGAGTGGGTATAGATTTTGGTTGTTAAGGGAACTTTTAGGTTTTAGGGTGGTTATGGGCTTTTTGGTGGTAAGCAAACTTTTAGGTTCTAGGGTGGGTATGGGTTTTTGGGTGGTAAGGGAATATTTAGGGTTTGGGGTGGGTATGGGGTTTTGCATGGTAAGGGAACTTTTAGGATTTAGGGTGGTTATGGGTTTTTGTGGGTGATAAGGGAACTTTGGGGTGGGAAAGGCTTTTTTAAGGATTCAGGGTTTATAGGTTAAAAGGTGTGTGTGTATGTATAAATATATATATTTATTTAAATATGTATTTATTTATGTATTATATATATATATATATATATATATATATATATATATATATATATATATATATATATATATATATATCTTTCAGTGCGGTGTGGAATTTTGGAATCATAAAATTCTATTGGTGTGAAATATATACAGAGTTAGTCGACCTCTGCTACCTGCACCAGCTGTGCGTGCCAAATTTTGTCGACTACTTGTGGTGGAATATATATATATACATAAATATATATATATATATATATATATATATATATATATATATATATATACAAACAAACAGATGCTCCTCCTGGAGTGTGTACCCATGGGGGGGTGGAGCGTCTCAGCCCGCGGAGCAACCTGGCAATCGATTAAACACAGCAGAGAAATAATCAACTACGCTCTCTAAAATAGGTGCAAACACAACGTTTACTGCTTATATGACGCGTTTTGCCTGTCGAGCGGGCTTGTTCACATATCAACACCATCTTAACAACCTCATTTAAACCATTGTGATAAAATACATAAACATAGGACTAACTAGTTACATTTAATGTCGCAGACATTTTTTAATAGTTTTTTTTTGACCCGATATGCATTTATCACAACCATCCCTCTTACTGATAGAATACTTTGGTAGTATAAGAATTAAATATAGTGACAATTATAATAATCATAATATAATCAACATTTTGAAACATTTATTTTTCTAAATATTATTATCAAAAAGAAGCCACGATCTTCCGAGTTCATCAGTCAACAAACTATCTCCACCTATTCTCATAGTATGCTAAGTATGATTGTAAATTACATTACTTAATTAGCAAAAACATCTATGGAAATCAATAAACGCTTAGTGCAAACCTTTAGTATCCACAAAAAAACAAAAATAGTCACAAAGGCACTGTTTCAATAAAATTTAAAAAACGCAAAGTGTGTCATAATATGTAGTACCTCATCCACAGTCATACTTGATATAACTTATATCTTTTCCAGTATTGTTGATAAATCAACTTATCTGTTTACAAAAGGTTAATAAATACATGTGGACTTAGAGGAAATCACGGTATGTGTGTGAACATATATATATATATATATATATATGTATATGTGTATCTTTACAACGGATAACTTTCCACAACAAATGAAAGTATTTCTAAAATAATAGATAGATAGATAGATAGATAGATAGATAGATAGATAGATAGATAGATAGAAAGATAGATAGATAGATATGAAGGGTTTACACTTACTTGTTAAATGCTTACATTTCATGGTAAAAGCTTTTGTTATAAAGGCCTATTCATTGTAAAAAATCTCGTTGTGAAAGCCTTTCGTTGTAAAGCCATGTTCGTTACAATGATTGCATTCTAAAGGCATTCGCTCTAACGGCATTCGATATTCCGTCATACATCCGAGGAATCCAAAAATCTGCATCATGTCTCATGAAGGACCTGAACCACGTTAATCATGTCCCTGCAAACCTGAAGGAGCAATACTGCCTCTACCTCCACACATGCATCACCTTCATGAATAGTTGCAAAGCCATCAGAAAAGGATTGCATATATACCTTCCCAAAAAATACTAAATTCAGTGAGTCAGCGCCGCACTAGAAATGAACACATTGCCAGACCAGTAACTAAAAACTGCACAACGGAGACAACCAGAACACTAGCCTGCACCATCTAAGCCCCATGATCTCCAACCTTCACTTCAGAATCAGAATTGCCCAAACACTCTTGCAATTCAGAAAGGACATGAAGGCTTACCCCTTCAGAGAACTTTACATCTCTAAACGATATGACTCAACACACCCAACTATTCTGAATGGTTGTAAGCAGTCCTGCATCCTATCCCTGAGCATACTCAGTGCTACTTTGTAGTTAGCTATTATTTATACTTAACAAATACCCATACAGAGCAATACTCTTGGTGGTGTGACAGCAGTCCTGGTTATTGGTCATCCTGTAAAATCGGGGGGAGGGCTGTGCAAAAATATATGTTTGGAGGGGGTAATGGGGTGAAATCAGGTGCATGTTTCTAGGGTGCAGAGGCCCCTTACTGAATTTGGATTATGATGAAGAAAAGGGACGAGGTCAAATTTCCTTTGTTTAACCCCATGTTTTTGATTATACGTGCAGTTTTACATGCATTCTAAAAAAAAACCTCCATGGGCTTTCAAAACGTAGTACTGGTGTGCATATGAGAAGGCTTGGACAATGAATGAGATTTCTATACTAAAGAATACACTTATAATCTCTTTTTAGCATGTTAGTAGACTCACCCATATTTTCATTCTTGATCCATCTTTGTGCTGTACAGTATAATGCATAATTGTCTAAGGCACTCAATGACAATTCGGTTATAACCTTGAATTGTATTGGACAACGTTTGCCTGTGCTTTAATCGAAAATTAATCTATTAAGTACATATTGAAGCTGTCTGGCACTAACTTTATTTTTCTCAGTGAAGAAGGAAAAATAGTGTATTTAGAATCTCGTTTCTTATGAGCATTGTGATTAGGGAAAGCTTTCTAGTGTGTGTGCTTTTTTTTCAAAATTATGCATTTTCCGTTTTTAGGCCGGGTTACATGTCTTCAGTTCTCAATGAGAATTACTACGAGAGAGAGAGGACTTTGGGTCAGTCCCCTTTAAACATTGTTTTTGCATATGTTTTTCATGAGGTGCCATGAAGAAGAATGATAGAGGTATTCATGCTGTATGATTTCAGTGAGAGACAACGAGCTTGGGAAGCTATCCAGAACTTATTATCTTTTCAATTTGGTTGATTTTATTTATTTAGAGGTTTACACAGCGTGTACAGCACCGCTGGTGGGCTCTTCACAGTGTCAAGTGATCAACTATGGCAACTCAGTGGGTCAATGTATTCTGAATGTATTCGGCTCAGTGTGGAGTAAACTGGTTGGTCAAATAATGCCGAGAATCGTACCGTTTATGGCCACGAAAATAATATTTTATGACCACAATTCTGTAAATACCGATGCACAGGATCTAGATGCACATGATTTTGTATCCATAAATTCTAGTTAATGTGGTGATAAATCCACCAATCTTGCAGAATTCTTTGCAGAAGTAAGGTGGTGGGGGTGGGAAAATGGGTGTTGCGAGTACCTGGTTTCTGTGGATGTTGAAAAAGAACATAACATCTTAACTGTATGAGTAGTCACAAATACCCTTGAGAGTTATCATATTCTACTTCTATGTAAAGTTTTCTCCATATAAAGATTGAGGTAATTGTGCAACTATGGTGGTGATGTTCCCCAATATAAATTTTCAAGTGACCATTTTTGATCTCACGGATATCTGGGAAGTTATTTTTAAGGATGTTTCCAAGACCAGACCATTTTGAAGGCATAGACACTGGTCAACTACTTAATGGCAAGGATCAAGTCACCCCAGATGCTAACTCTTGGGGTTCTATGTACTAGTTTGTTTACATTTGTATTCCTTTTGAAGTTGGTACAGCTGATTTGTCAACCAGGCCTGGTTCTCAGATTCCCAGGCAAAAGTTACCAGGAGCAGAGGTAACAATACAGTAGAAGTTATTCTGAGCTAGGGCATACAGGTACTTTCTCTGTGATGCTCGGATCTTGGAAATTGGCTTTGGTTCTTTGTAGTGACGTGATGCGCCAGTGTATGTGTGGACTGACTGAGCATGCTGTAGAATATTGAGAATGGATGCAGTGAGAATGTGATGATTCATGTAATGTTGTTGTCTGTGTCCCAAGGGAAGCTTGGAGTTGATTATAGTTGGACCTAGACTGGATACCTAGCAGGAGTTACCTGCTGTAACTGTAACATAGGGACCTACCATGGAATAAAGAACTTCTCTCCTATCTGAATAGCTCCTGATTCATGTATGAAGACCTTGCCCTCCAACTACATCTTTCTGCATCTACACCACTCAAAAAGGCCAGAGTCCTCACTGGAACCTCATCAAGTAGAGCAGAACCCAGAAAGACGGCTAATTGCTGATATCCCCGGAAAACACAAAGGACACAGAAAAAGAGTCCCATGAGAGATGGGGTGACAGTTACATTGTACCCGGGCACAAGTCCATTGTAATGTGACAGGTTAGTCAAAGTGAATTAATTACACATACCTTCACTCTAATTAAATCATTTATTGCAACTTGAAGGTCACATGCCGCACCACATCCTCACCTGCCTCCTATCTAGCTGAGAGAGCTCCCAACATACCACACCAGGTTTTTGGATAGTAGACTCCTTAAAGAAATGAAGGAAGAAAATGCCGTATTCAAGGACACTAGGGATTTATCAGGGCCCTTTTGAAAAAGTCCAACTTCAGAAGCAGGCTATTAAGTAAATTATCTACCAATTTGTCTTCTCTTGGAAATTGCAGAAAAATAGTGAAACTGTCTGGCTCGCTCTCTTTCACATACATAGAATCAATGGATTTCCTTGAGTTCGCACAAGTAAATTTTGAGGATTGTAGACTACCCTATTTGCACTGTGAAATGATTGGTGATTAATTCGGGATGTAGGACATCCTGCTCGGCTTGTGCTTTTCGAATTTTCAGCAGTGTTGAATAAGACAAGCCCTCCCATTCAATATCTGTTGTTTGAAGACTGCTTGCTTCAGGGCTGTTGCCCTCCCTGTTTCTCATCCTACTTGTTTGTCCATTGCAAGTACCTTTCTCTGCCAATCTTTCACTGAGTTTTCTGGGGACTAGGAAGTTCCTCAGGATGTAGCCCTCTCGCCTATTTAATAAAACAATTGTGTGCAGCAGTAGCTGGCTGGTGTTTCAGTCTGTCATCAGCCTCCTATAGTGATGACACCCAGTTAGTTCTGCATCATCTTCCTGTCCACCTGCCAACCAGTTATGGGCGATTCTTAATTTAATGAAGCTGAACCCCAGCAAGGTGGAGATTCTGATTGTTGCTTAGGACAATGTGTGGAATTATCATCACTATGGGATCGCTTCATCCTGATAACTAAAACCAAAAATCTCATCATTTTATTTGACTGTGGAGACTAATACTTGTATTTGGCTTTTGTCCCAAATTAACCTCTTGAGAAAGATTTTGCCATGTTTCCCTCATAATATGGCTGATCATGTGGTGGATGTGTGCATACTTCCTAGACTCATTTATTAAAATGCTTGCTACCTTGGTCTGCCCTTGACAAACTATGACGAAGTTGCAACCGGTCCACATCATGGAGGTGGAATGTTTTTTGTCCTTCAGAAACTTTACCAGGTGTTTGAATAGCTCTGAAAGCTTTACTGGCTTATGGTGGAACATCATATGCCTTTTAAAACTCTCTGTTTGGCCCAGCAGGCTCTTTATGAATCTGGCGGACCGTGTGTATTTAACCAATTGCACCTTCAATCAATCAATCAAAAAAATGTATATAGCGCGCTACTCACCCGTGAGGGTCTCAAGACGCTTGGTGGGTGGGGTGGGGGGGAGGGGGTACGAGGGTCACTGTTCGAACAGACATGTTTTGAGGTTTTTTCTGAAGAGCAGGGGGTCTTTGGTTTTGCGGAGGTGGGTGGGGAGGGAGTTCCAGGTTTTGGGGGCGAGGTAGGAGAAGGACCTGCCTCCTGTGGTGGTGCGTTGAATGCGGGGGACTGTGGCTAGGGCAAGGTTGGCTGATCGATGGTTGCAGGTGGGAATGTGAAAGTTCACTCTTTCGCTGAGGTATGTCGGGCCGTTGTTGTGGAGGGATTTCTGTGCTTGGATGAGGATCTTGAATGTGATTCTCTTGTTTATGGGGAGCCAGTGAAGGGTTTTGAGGTGTGGTGAGATTCTTTAGTGGCGGGGGAGGCCAAGGACGAGGCGCGCGGCTGTGTTCTGGATTCTCTGGAGTTTGCATGTGAGTTTGAGTGTGGTGCCGGCGTAGAGGGCGTTACCATAGTCTAGTCTGTTGCTGATGAGTGCATGGGTGACTGTCTTCCTGGTCTCTGGGGAAATCCATTTGAAGGATTTTTTTAGAGTGTGGAGTGTGAGGAAGCAGGAGGAGGTAAGAGCATTGATTTGCTGCGTCATGGAGAGGGAGGGGTCCAGGATGATGCCGAGGTTGCGTGAGTGGTTTGCGGGGTGGGTGCGGGTCCTATGGGCGGTTGGCCACCGGGAGTCGTCAGATATGGTTTTGTTGGGGCCGAAGATGCTGATCTCGGTTTTGTTGGACTTAAGCTTTAGGTGGTTAGTTGTCATCCAGTTGGCGGTGTCGAGGAGAGCTGCGTGTAGGTTGGTTTTGGCGGTGGTGGGGTTGCGGGTGAGGGAGAGGATGAGTTGGGTGTCATCTGCATAGGAGAGGATAGTGATTCCATGTGATCGGAGGATGTTGGCTAGGGGGATCATGTAAATGTTGAAGAGTGTGGGGCTAAGAGAGGACCCTTGGGGGACTCCGCAGATGATCTTGGTGGTGGCCGAGTGGAAAGGTGGGAGGTGTACTCTCTGGGTCCGGTCAGTGAGGAAGGAGGTGAGACATTCTAAGGCTTTGTGGCAAATTCCTATGTTGTGGAGGCGTGTGTGTGGTGGCAGACAGTGTCAAAGGCTGCGGAGAGGTCTAGAAGGATGAGTGCGACGGTCTCGCCTTTGTCGACTTTGGTCCTAATGTCGTCAGTGCATGCGATGAGGGCGGTTTCCGTGCTGTGGTTCTTGCGGAACCCGGATTGTGAGGGGTCAAGAGTGTTGTTTTCTTCGAGGCAGTGGGATAGGCGGGTGTTGGCTAGTTTCTCGGCGACCTTGGCGGCGAAGGGGAGCAGGGAGATGGGGCGATAGTTGGAGAGGATCTCTGGGTCGGCTTTGTTTTTTTTTAGGAGAGCGGTGATTTCCGCATGCATCCAGGGGTCTGGGTAGGTGGCGTCGTCGAAGGAGGAGTTGATTATGTTGCGGAGTATGGGGGCGATGGTTGGGCTGGCTTTGTTGTAGATGCGATGTGGGCAGGGGTCGGAGGGGGATCCGGAGCGGATGGAGTTCATGTTTTTTTTGGTTTCTTCGTGTGTGGTGGGGGCCCAGGTGGTGAGTGTGGGGGGGGGTCATGAGTGGGGGTTGAGTTACCTTGATGTCCTTCTGGATTATTTTCACTTTGGTGCGTTTTCTCTTTTTCCAGTCTCTTTTTCCAGTGTGGTTGCTGCTGGCAGAGCTCTTTCTGCCTTACCCTCTGACCACTGTAATGAGTTCCCATTCCTCTTGTGATCATTTCTACAAACGTATCATTGAGAAGGCTATTAAAACTGATGTAGTCTAATAAGAACCTTTGTCTAGTTCAGTGTTTCTTAACCAGTTGTCTGGGGACCCATGGAGGCTCGAGGCGCCTACACAGAGGGTCCTTGACTGCTTAGAATCTTTTAAAAAATTGGCAAATTCATGAAATGTATATAAATAAAGAAGCTAAATGTGCAACTGAAAGTTTTTAAAACATTTTGTAAATGTGAAGAACTTTGAAATTGAAGGCTAAAAATTAAATTGATATCTTCAGATTTATCCGTAGGAACAGTCGAAGTGCATCAAAGAGAAGATACTATGGACAATGGGCAGCCTTAATTGAGCTTAAAGAAGCTCCAAACTGGCCATTAAAATTAAAAGTGTGATCTTTCTTATTTGTTTGTGAATTAAATAACATAATTCAATATTTGTGTATTAGTTTGATGAATGCCTATTTCCATATTTTTGTGTATTGTTTTGTTGTTCAAATTATAGAAATTGCTTAGGCCAGGGTCCAAAGATTCCAAAAATGACTCAGTTGGGGGCCTCTGAATTCTAAAAATGATTTCATGGGGGTCCCCGGGTTCCAGTAATGATTAAGTGGGGGTCTACAGAAGTCAAAAGGTTGAGAACTGCTGGAATAGTTAATTGTTTTAGTCTCTCTTCCTTATTTCCTTCTTGACTTTAGTCGTAGTGCTTTGATAAGCTCTATGAGCACACTTGCTGTCCTTCATTTATTCAATCACAGGGACAGCTTGTATACAGATAACTGATTGGTAGTGGGATGGTGGACTTGTTTATAGGGCATGTTGGAAATTGAAGTGTTTTTTTGGGGGGTGGGGGCTATTTTATTGTGATTATGAAACAATAACAACAAATAAGCATTGCACCAATACAGTCACTATATGTCCCACACATTCTGAATACCAGCTTCAATACACTTCACATGTTCCCCCTACCCATTAACAGTGGTATTATCCTTAACATGGCATCTAGGCATCCGGTATCTTTGTTTATGTCCCCCATATCCCATATGTCTCAGATCTTCGTCAATTTCTTCTTCCAGCTCCTACTCCTGTAGACTTCAAGTTCCATCATTTTGCAACGGTTCATCCCTTCCTCCCACTGCTGGAAGTAGGGTGCTCTCTTATTTCCCCATATTTGGGAAATATCGCTTTTGGCCACTAAGAGGCCCAGGTTTACAAGTATTTTTTGGTATTTAGTGAGATCTGTAGGTGGCCATATGCCCAGGAGGGTGCCTGCTCTAAGGTGCCCCTTACTAAATAAACTTTATGACAAGGAAGAGACATAAGTGTCAAATCTGCCTTTTAGATTTGGCAGTAACCATAAGGGTTAGGTATACAGTTTTGCAAGCATGCTAAAATAAGCTCTAGGATCTTTCAGCATGCAATATACATATACATGTAGAAGAAGGCTCTTGAATATTAATACGATTTCTCTCATGAATCAGATAATCCAGTCTGTTGTTTCATATGTTGGTAGATAAATGTGCGATTCCATTCTTGATTAAAATGTTCTTGTGACATTGAATAATGCATTACTATTCATCTATGATCACCTTCAATTATATTGGCCATGGCGAGTCTGTACTTTTCTTTAAAATTAGGCTATTAATTACATAATCAAATGGTTTAGCACTTGAGTGTTCTACGTGAAGAAGGAGGAAAGTAGTTTGTTTGACATATAACTTTGTAAATGGGAAATGTTTTCAGAGTTTTATAAAAAATAATGGGTTCTAGCTTTTTAGGTCTGGTTACAATTGCCCTTAGCTCTATGAAAGAATTAATTTGATCAATCCTTCAAAGCACACAGTAAGAAGCACTGACAGTGATAGTAGGCATCAGTTATAATGTGTCTTTCATGGTTTGCCATTGCTTGGATGAGTGGTTCATCAAGGCTATGGCATTTTGTAGACAAGTGCATTATCTGATTGTGTTCCCATTAGATTTTGGTGACTGGGATTAATATGGCTTTTTTAGACTAAAACTAGTGTGTGCTCTGTAATGTCTTTAATTTGCTAACATGTGACATTTTAATTGCTGGTTTATGCTTTTATGTTTAGGAAGTGTTGTTCTTTGTATCTCATGGCCTATAATAAACACACAGTGCTGCTCACTAATTGCCATTGTGTGTTCATTTGTTTTTTTTAAAGTTGTTTTATTTATAGCTTTTTGTTTACAAAGTAAAAATGTGTAAGCACTTAGGGCCTCAGTACGAGTCTGGCAGTCGGAAAAGCCAGCCACCAGGCACACAGTGAAGAGACCTCTGCAAAGCTGGTGGTCTCCCCACCAGACCTAGTACTAGCGGCAGCCCAGTGGAAACTGTGTGTCAGCATTGGTCCTGGCGCCACATGCAGCTGAGGCCAATGCTGTTGCACCCCCCCCCAACACCATAGGAATGCGCAGTCTGTAGTGTGCATTCGATGGTGCTGGGCATGGGCAGTGCAGGGCTGCCTCTGTGTTCCCCGGCACAGGCTTTCAGCCAGCCTTTTCATGGTGGGGTCCCTGCCATGAAAAGACTGTCGAAAGTGGGTTTGTAATCAGCCAGGTGGTGCTGAGTTTAGAGCCTTCCCTGGCTGCTTACAAGCCCAACAGCCACCACCCCGCCGGGATCCATGATTGTAATTTGGCGATCAGACCACCAGGAATGCAGTGGTCCGACCGCCAGTGCGGGTTTGGCCCTCCTCAAACCACCAGACTCATAATAGGATCCTAAGTCTTTCCTAAAGACGTAATGGAAATATTGCTACTTCGTTAAAAGCATTTACCACACATTTGTTTTCTGAGCCTGCTTTATAGGTGCAAAATTCACCTTCTGACAACCTTTCATAACACAGTTCTTGGAAGTTTCAATTTAACTCTGCTAATGTAGTATGTTCAGTAACAGGACTCCTAGTCTCCATATTTTTTCTGCACAAGATATTGCTTTATCATTGAATTTTTAAGACAGATGGGACAACACATGCAAAGTCACCCCACTATCACCAAACACTTCCTCTAACAATATACCAGAGGTAATTGCAATGTCAATTCTTGCTCAGTATAGATTTCTAAATACAGGGGCCTCCTCATCAAAGCTGGTCACATTGCACGTTTCTTATGTGAAGAACTGAAGGACTGACACCCTGCATTTATTGAACAAAGAAGGAGATGGTTTCGCTCTTTTTTTGTTCCTCCATCCAAATGGGAAAACTCAATGCTCAGAATCTGAAGTCCTCATTCTCTCTTCAAAACTGGAGTGTGTCTGTCATATGGACTCAACTGTACACCTCAATGAGCTGGATGTCTAACCGAAAACAATCTGCTCAGTAAAATTCTTTGTGATCTTACTTGACTCTGACCTCCAGAATCTGGTGAGAGCTTTAGTCATATGTAGAAACGAATACAGCAACTCCCTGGTCATTTACCTTCCAAATGGTGATTTACACCATTGAAACCAGCTTGATTCATCTTCAACAGGAAAAGGTTTGACTACGTGACACCAATTCTGTCCTTTCTAAACTGTCTTCCTCTAGAGGCGTGGTGTACCTCCAAAAACAGCATGCACAATACATAAGGTGTTACACCTCAATGCCCCAACCTACCTCCCTTCTAATCTCACTATCACTAGAGAACAATGAACAAGTCTCCTTTCATCTCACTCTACCTACATTTAAAATAGAATTCCATAATGAAACCATTCTTTCTCGGGATATGCCCCTAAAATAAGGAATTCTCTGCTGACATAACTCCGTATTTTCTTCATTTCAAACTGTTGGGAAAAGATTGTATTAGACACACTTTTAAATATCAACCAGTACTCAAGTAATTGCCTACCACTTGTAGGATGACCTGTTGACCTCTACACCAGTGGTGGCTGGTGGCTGACATAGTGGCAGGGTGCAAATACAAACATGGAATTGCACTGCCTGATTGAACCTCATTACCCACTTACTTTCGTTCACTACCCACTCACCTACAGTCAAGAATTCACCCACTGATTTCTGTCACCTATCCATTCACTCTTCCACATTGTGCTACCCACTGCCATTCACCCAACTTGATACTCAGTCAGCCCTTGCACTCACTGACTCGTCCATTCACACAAACGCACATCGCCTCACCATCCAGTATCCAGCAGGTTCAGTCATAAAAAGTTACACTTGGAGGCTTTCTTACACATGCTCTTAATAAAATGGGACTATAAAGTATGTGCAGACCTGCAGTGACATGCTTCTTAACCCAGTCTTTCCAATGTTGCCATACAGTGGGACTATAAAGTATGTGCAGACCTGCAGTGACATGCTTCTTAACCCAGTCTTTCCAATGTTGTCATACAGTGGGACTATAAAGTATGTGTATACCTGCAGTGACATGCTTCTTAACCCAGTCTTTCCACTGTTGTCATAGAGTAGGCTGTGATCAATAAGGCTTGCCGATTACACCCCACCCTTTGAGGAGATAGGAACGGATGGAGTAATAGCAGCTGAGTGGCATGCGGTCTTTCAGAGTCCAGGCTGAACATTGGAACACGGATGGTGGAGGAGGGGATAAGCCAGGGAAGTCACTGCTTCATGAAAAAACATAGGGCCTGATTTATACATTTTTTAGCGCCACATTTGCGCCATTTTTTTACACAAAAATGGCGCAGACTTACAAAATACAATTGCATTTTGTAAGTTTGCGCCGCTTTTGCGTAAAAAAAGAACACAAATGCAGCACAAAAAAAGTATAAATCAGGGCCTGAATTTGGCAAGTTTGCGCCGCTTTTGCTTCAAAAAATGACGCAAATGTGGCGCTAAAAAAGGATAAATAAGGCCCATAAGGTCTGTGCCAGGGCAAGCCCTGTCAGCTCCGCTGCACAGCGTCAGTCACATGCTCACACAGACACAGTAGTGATTATGATGGTACAGGACGTTCACTGAGAGTATGGGTCAAGGAAAATGTATTTAAATAACTACTTCAATAGATAGGACACAAAGGGTAGGGGGCAAAGCCCCCTAGCTCTTAAACATCAGCCTCCCCACACCTTCCAAACTTCTTTGTCTTATGTTATTCTTCTGTACATAGCACTGAATAATTATGCAAACTCTGCATAGCTATGTTGGCATTCTCTGGAACGGATTTATGTTGTAATCAGTCAATTTCTCTCTGGGAAAAGTGCCCACACCGAAGTGGGGGGGTGCGACCCGTTAGGGGTCGGGGCCTCCGAGGCCCTAGGTGCACTCCCCCTTTTCTATGTTTATCTCGCCAGGGGTACGCAGTGTCAGCCGGGCTTCCGCCCTCGCGCCTCGCGAGGCGTTGTGGCGGAAGTGCAGCGGGGGGCCTGTCGTGGGGCCATCGTTGGCTGTTGGCCGGATCCGGCTGCCGCAAACCGGTGGGGGGCTATTTAAGAGCCCCCCCAAGAAGGCTAGTCCTTCTTTACCTGTGTTGCGGTGGCCGTACCTGTGCGGGAGCCCGCGATTGTGGAGCCCACAAGCAGGGTTCCTTTGTCTTTCGTTTCCTGTTCTTAAACCGGCATTTGGTGTTCGTGCAGAATTCTTCGTTTTTTGTGGAGGCCTACAAGACCGGAGGAAGGGCTGAATCGCGCAGGGGTCACTGCGATCGGAGCGGCACAGGAGTTTTTTACCGAGTCAGTGTTCCGGTTTTGGGGTGAGTTTCAACATGGACTGCTGATTGTGCGATGTTGGCTTTTGGTGCGTGTGCTGGGGAATATTAGATAGAACTTTCGGTCAGGGTTCTGGCAGTGGAGTATCCTCGAGCGCTGCTGATTCGTGTGTGGCTGCATGTTGTTTTCTACGCGCGATGCCAGAAATAGCTCTTTCAGGAGAGCGTATTCGTTTGTAAGCTTGGAGGTCCTCGGTTCGATTCCTGCCCCCCCTTTTCAGGGTAGCTGATTAACATTCGCGTCGGTACCGCGTGGAATTGGGCGAGCACACGCAGTGCGTGTCTGCTCCTTTTTTAACAGTCTAAGGCAGCTGGGTCCTGGGGGTCTACCGAGTGAAAACCTCGCGCCGGTAACGCGAGGTAGTTAGGCTGTTTATACGGCGCGCGTCTGCAGCGCTTTCAAGCTATTTTGTTAATTCTGCATGGGCAACAAGGTTTTCTTGCCATTTTACGGTGTTTGCCTCTGTGCTGGTGCGAGCAGGTCAAGTATTGGCGCGCGTGAAGTTTTTTTTTATTTTTTTAAAAAGATACCGAGGTGCCTGAAGGCAAGTGGGTCGTTGTGTTAGGCACAGTTAACCTGATTCCGGGTCTGGATTTCATAAGTAGCTGAGCAGCTACCTCGCTGCAAATTTTTATGCGGTGTTTATCAAGAGGCTTACTCGGATTGAGCCACAGGGATCTGGGATCTGTATGGTGGCACAAATGTTTTAGGGTGGTTGTCACAGAGTTAAGCATTTGGGAAGGGTTATCCTATTAATCCTTGTGTTTGACCGTGTTGTATTTATCTTATTTTCAGGTTAATCCACAAAAAAAATATAATAATAATAATATTAATATATAGGTAATCTTTTCCATTTTGACTCAGAATAGTTGCCATCCTTACAGTCCATCATGCCACCAAAGAAGGCTAGCACCCAAAAAGGGAAAGGTCGAGACCCCGAGTTATCCCAGCTTCTAAGATTAGTCTTAGAAAAATTGGGGAGTGAGGACACAAGTGAGGTCAATGAGTCAGCTGAGAAGGAAGTGGGTAGAGATAGGGGTACCCACCCAAAACGGTCCCATGTGGCCCCCAGCGCTGCTTTCCCCCCGGTTAAGCGCAGAAGGAATGGGAAAGCGCAGGTGCCGGCCACCATCAATCTGACGCCTCCCACAGCTGTTAGTCTGCCAGCACAGCTTATCTTGCCTGATACCTCGGCCCCGCCCGCAGTGCCACCCCCTGCGCCTCCCGCATTAACTACGGACACCACGGCACCACCAGGCATGGGTGTAGAAGGGGTCCTAGCTGATATCCGTAAATCCTTGGCGGCCTTAGCGCCTACAGCTCAGTCCGGGGCATCACCCACTCCTTTCCCAGGGTTAGCTGTTTCAGCGCCATCGGGTCCCCCGCCAGTGCGCTTGCCCGAGCACCAGGTGCAGGATCAGGATCCTTCCAGGTTGGCACAATTAGAGGTATCTAAGTTATTGGCCAGTATTAATGCTCCAGCTACCACCACACCACCACCTACAGCACCGTGGGGGTTAAGCGACTCTTGGCAGAATAGAGTAACAGACCTAAAGCGTCAAGTAGATTCACTGGTGGCAGCGCATACTTCAAACCCTTTACAGGCTTCAAATAGTAGCCCGAGTGTCGCCCTGGCACCGAGCACCTGTCTCACCTCACCCCCTTTGGTTCAAAACGTCTTGCCCAGCTCCAGCAAGGTTCCTGGTCAGGTCAACCCTACTAAGGAAGGGACAACAGATTTTTTACTATCCAGACCAGGTAAGCTGGCAGCTCACGTTAGTACGGAAGTTAAGGAGAAGATATGGAAGGGTGAATTTGTGGAAATTTTTTCATTGATAAGGGCAAAAAGGAGGGAGGTTGAAGGGAAGGAGAAAGAACCTAAGTCATCCTCTTATGTGGAAAGGAAGCCCAAAATAGAGGAGAACATCACAAATTGGCTATTTGGTTTTAACCTTTTTTTATGTCAATCCTGTTGGAAAACACCTCTTTGATTTGTTACGCTAACAAAATATTGAAAGCCCAACACACTTATGGAGGGTTGGCCTGGTTGGAATACAATAGAGATTTTCGTGGGGAAAAGTAGAGCATCCATCCATTGGGTGGGATCAAACTGAGGTTAATGTGTGGCTCGAATGCGTTAACAACAAGGTCCCAGGGAGGCAGCCCTTTCGGCCTCAGTTGTCAGGTGAGAAGAAAGGGTCGTGCTGGGCATTCAACAGAAAGATGTGTTCACGTCCCGCAGGAACCTGCAAATTCAGACATAATTGTTCCTTTTGCGGACACCCCTCCTCCCACCCTGAATCAAAGTGTATCAAGAAATCAAAAGAGCGGGGTAGGGACCCTAGTAAACCATCAAATTGATCACCCCCTGCCCTCCCTGATTAGGTTAGACGCGTTACGCCCTTGGTTGCAGGCTTACCCTTCTTTGGATTCAGCATTAGTACTTCTTCACGGTTTTTCCTTTGGTTTCAGGATACCCGCCCCTAATGTTTCTCCTGTAAATCACTGTAAGAACCTAATATCCGCTTCCAAGAACACTGCAGTGGTAGCCAGGAAGTTGAAGAAAGAAAGGGCCCTGGGCAGGCTTGCCGGCCCTTTCAAATGCCCACCGTTAACTGGTTTTGTGTGTTCCACGTTGGGAGTGGTTCCTAAAAAAGAACCAGGACAGTTCAGAATGATTCACAATTTGTCGGCCCCTCGGGGGTCATCAGTCAACGATGCCATTGAGCCTCAGCTTTGCTCGGTCCGCTATGCATCAGTGGATAATGCAGTAGATAAAGTTAGGGCATTGGGCCGGGGGGCTTTGTTAGCAAAAACCGACATTGAGTCAGCCTTCCGTCTTCTCCCCGTTCACCCCCATGACTACCACCTATTGGGTTTTCAATTCCGGGGTGACTATTATTATGACCAATGCATGCCCATGGGTTGTAGTATATCATGCAGGTATTTTGAACAATTCAGCTCCTTTCTTCAGTGGGTTTTTTCTCTGCGTACTGGGCACAGCGAGGTCATCCATTACTTAGATGACTTCCTGATTCTGGGCCCCCCTAGGTCTGACAGGTGCAGGTGGGCCCTCCGAGCTTTGATCGCTTTGTTTGAAGAATTCAGTGTACCTTTGGCGCCAGAAAAAACGGTCGGCCCTTCTACCTGCATCACTTTCCTGGGGATTGAAATTGACTCTATGGCGGGGGAGTGTCGCTTGCCTCTGGATAAGTTGCTGGCCTTCAAAGAGTCCATTCGTGCTACGTTGTCTCAAGAAAAGGTGACCCTGCACCAGCTACAGGTGCTAGTGGGCCAGCTGAATTTTGCACTGAGAATCATCCCCATGGGCCGCCCCTTTTCCAGGTCAATAGCTCGCTCAATGGCGGGGCTGAAGGAGAAACATCACCACACTCGTTTGTCTAGAGAAGTTAGGGAGGACCTAAGGTTATGGGACCTGTTTCTAAAGACTTTCAATGGGTCTGTCATTTGGCCACAAAAAAGCGGTATCCAGCCCCACGTTGGGCCTATACACTGATTCCGCAGGTAGCATAGGTTTCGGCGCAATACTGGGCACATTATGGTGTAGGGCAAATTGGCCAGAAGATTGGGTCAGATGGGGGTGGACCAAGAAAATAGCCTTTCTAGAATTATTCCCAATTGTGGTTGCAGTAAACATCTGGGCAGAGGAATTAAAGAACAGGGTTGTAATTTTTTGGTCCGACCACATGGCGGTAGTAGAAGTTATTAACCGCCAAGGGGCTTCATGCCCTTTGGTCTTGCGCCTGTTGAAACACCTGATTCTGGCTTTTCTTCAGCACAACATTACGTTCAGGGCAAAACATGTGCCTGGGGCCCATAACAACGCAGCTGACGCACTGTCTCGCTCATTAATGCAGGATTTTCTGCTGTATCACCCACAGGCGATGAAGAAGATGACGAAGTTACCAGAATCTCTGTGGAAGATTGGTGCCCCACCCTCCCAGACTTAGTAGCGACGTCTCTGGCACCACGTACAAAAGCAGCTTATGAGAACAGTTTTTTCCTTTACAGGCGGTTTTTGCGGTCGCAGCATATTTCGGACACATTCTCTGAGTCCGCAATTGGGGTTTTCCTGCAACATTTACAAATTATAGGGCGCCCGGTGTCATGCTCAAAGGCCTACTTGGCGGCGATGCACTTCTTTGCAAAAATCCGGAATTTAGAGAGACCATTGAATACTTTTATTATAAGACAGGCCCTAGTGGGTTGGGCCAAGGGGTCCCCAGGTAGCACAGATGCCAGGCGTCCCGTCACCACCCCTTTGTTAGAACATTTTTAAAGGGCACTCCACGTATCTGTTCTTCACCGGCCGAGGCGGCTCTATTCGCCGCTGCATTCGCTTTGGCCTTTTACGGGGCGTTCCGCATCAGCAAGTTGGTGGGCTCTTCCAGGGGTGACCATTCAGGGGGTCTACAGCAGAGGGACGTGCTGGTCTGCGCCGGGTCACTGTCCATAATGTTGCGCAAATCAAAGACAGACCAGCTTAAAAAAGGAACACACATCACACTCTGTGCTGCGCCTGGTTCCCCCTTGTGCCCAGTGTCGCTTACAAACAGTTAGCTCGCAGTCCGCCCTACAGCAGGCTCTTCGGCCTTGTTCATACACCCCAGTGGAGACTGCCTATCGTGCAACCAGTTCTCTGAAGTCTTCAAGTTGTCCCTAAAAGCAATTGGGGTGGATCAAAAAGGGTACTCATCCCATTCATTTAGAATAGGGGAAGCCACAGTAGCGGCGGCAGCAGGCCTTCCAGCTACCGTGGTAAAAGGCATAGGTCGGTGGTCCTCAGAATGTTACAAGCGGTACATCAGGCCCGATTTGGTGTAATGGTAGCTCGGATGCTTGTTGGTGATGTCTCACGCTCCTGTTTCTTTTCTTTCAGTCAAATTTCTCAACGTGTGGTCTGGGTTTTGGGTCATTAATTTGTTCGTCGGGCGGCGTACCGGGTGCAACAGCTCCGTGGGTCGAATCCGGCAAGCATGCAAGGCGTGGCATTTCGCTGGTGCGGTATTGGTGGAGGAGGCATCACGCAACTACAGCATCTGCTCAATATGGCGAAAGGATGTGGGGGACTGCAGTCTCCGGATCTAATCATTATTCACTTGGGGGGCAACGATTTGGTGCGTTTAGGCCGTAAAGCTCTGAGGGAGACAGTATTCTTAGAAATCACAAAAGTGGCAAAGCAGTTCCCAGGGGCAGCATTCGCCTGGTCACACATGGTACCGCGTCGAAAGTGGGGTGCAGGGATAAGATCTAGGACTATCAATGTGTCAGTTCGACGGCTTAATGCCGAGATGGCAAAACTCTGCCCGGGCCCGGGGCGCTTATGGAACATCCCCCACAAACTGTTAAAGGGCGCCCACATGTTTCACAAGGACCAGGTGCATTTATCTGATGACGGAACCGATCAATTTATCCGTGACATGTGGGGTTTCGCCCACAGACTCTTTTTGGGGGGGGGAGGGCGAAGGACCTTTTGGGCCCTGGTCGATCTTGTGGCGGAAATTGAGATATAAATGTGACTAGAAACAACAGGAGGGGGTCCCCAAGGTTAGGCCCCCAGGAGGACATCTGGGATAGGATCCTGAAGTTCTGAGCCAACCAGCGGATGTACACACCAGATCAGGGGGTAAGAGAGATCAGATTGCTGGGGGGAACATGGGGCTCCAGCTCTTGGCCCCCCCATTACACCCCAAGGCTGATTGGTGTTTGGAGGGGGGGTGGAACCCCAAACATGAGGGCAAGGTACGGTGTAGTCAGGGTAACCGCCCCTCCTAAGGATACAGGTGAGACATGGGTCACCTGTGTGGTCCAATGGTGGTTCAGGACAGGAAGGGATCCTGTCAGATTTGATTTATGGTCACAAGAAATACTCGTTAACATGTAAATAAAATGTTTGTGTAAATGATTAACCTTTGCTATACTTGCTATAAATATTTTGGCTTGTTGAGTTATGAGATGTTTTTTTGAAATATGTCTCTAAGAATAAAGTAACCTCTTCCAACGATAAAAACTTGTTGCTCTGTGTATTTCTGGCGGGGGGAGTGTGGGCCGTCTGAAGGCCTCCGGATCCTAGGGAAAAGCGCCCACACCGAAGTGGGGGGGCGCGACCCGTTAGGGGTCGGGGCCTCCGAGGCCCTAGGTGCACTCTCCCTTTTCTATGTTTATCTCGCCAGGGATACGCGGAGTCGGCCGGGCTTCCGCCCTCGTGCCTCGCGAGGCGTTGGGGCGGAAGTGCAGCGGGAGGCCTGTCGTGGGGCCATCGTTGGCTGTTTGCCCGATCCGGCTGCCGCAAACAGGTGGGGGGCTATTTAAGAGCCCCCCAAGAAGGCTAGTCCTTCTTTACCTGTGTTGCGGCGGCCGGATCTGTGCGGAAGCCCGCGATTGTCCCACCCACCCTCTCCTTTCTTTTAGTAGTTTGGGAAGTGAGGTTTGTAAATTGAGATATAAATGTGACTAGAAACAACAGGAGGGGGTCCCCAAGGTTGGGCCCCCGGGAGGACATCTGGGATAGGATCCTGAAGTTCTGAGCCAACCAGCAGATGTACACACCAGATCAGGGGGTAAGAGAGATCAGATCGCTGGGGGGAACATGGGGCTCCAGCTCTTGGCCCCCCCATTACACCCCAAGGCTGATTGGTGTTTGGAGGGGGGGCAGAACCCGAAACATGAGGACAAGGGACAGTGTAGTCAGGGTAACCGCCCCTCCTACGGATACAGGTGAGACATGGGTCACCTGTGTGGTCCAATGGTGGTTCAGGACAGGAAGGGATCCTGTCAGATTTGATTTATGGTCACAAGAAATTCTCGTTAACATGTAAATAAAATGTTTGTGTAAATGATTCACCTTTGCTATACTTGCTATAAATATTTTGGCTTGTTCAGTTGTGAGATTTTTTTAAAATATGTCTCTAAGAAACAAGTAACCTCTTCCAACGATAAAAACTTGTTGCTCTGTGTATTTCTGGCGGGGGGAGTGTGGGCCGTCTGGAGGCCTCCGGATCCTAATAATTATCTGTGTGATGTAAAGCGGTCTGACACCCTACATCAGGATGAGTGGCGCTATAAAACAACTACATAAATAAAAATGTACCTATAGAAACTCACATACCTTACAAGTTTCCTTTACTGTGTGAATAACGAGGAAAACAAAAAAAAACTATAATCGTTTTCTATAAAACAGAAAACAATGAATCAAGGTTAATATTTAGCAGCAACTAGAGAGAAGAGGGAACTATTGCTGGGGCTGTCCCACGGGGCCGTGGAAGGTAACTGGGATTTACACTCTTACAGCTAATAGGATCTGTGGAGCTCAGGCTGTCATCCCATCAAGCTCTAGTTCCCACTCTCAGGCAATCTCAATTCAATTAGGCTAATTAGAAAACAAGTAAAGCAGGATTGTATTAACATAGCTTTACTCCATGAAACTCAAAATCCAGATTCTTCTGCGGGATCACTTCTAGTGCCTTGTGACCATTGAAGCCAGAAAGTCATCTCACTCTCATTTCAGAAACAAATGAAAATCTTTTACCGAAAACAGCTGGCTGAACGGCGTTCAGCTTTGCATAAAAATGTTACTGTTTTTCCAAAATGTTAGATGTTGTTGGCCAAACTCGGATTTTGAAAGCCGGTAAATTTAGATTAATTAAATATATTAGAATGCACTGCGGACGTTATCATGCAGACAGCTTAAATATGTGAATACTGCTTTGCATTTCTGATTCCCTTTTTTGGACTGTTGCAATAAAAATATTTTAACATCAAAAGTAACAGCTTAAAACACTGTAATGCTATGCAGCATGAACCGATATATAGATGCATTTTTGAAACTCTTTTGGCCTGATACCCAAAGCTGTTTGCAATCATGCATATCGTTCATGCGATTCCCAAGGTGATGTTATGACCACGAAAATCGTATTTTATAGCCATAATTCTGCAGATACTGAATCACTGGATCAGGATGTGCAGCATTTTCTTTCTACGAATTCTACTTAATATGGTTAAAAATCCACCAACCTGGAGGAGTTCTGCGCATAAGAAGTAATATTGGTGAAGGGCTGGGGAAAACGTGTGTTACGAGGAACTGGTCGCTGAGGATATTGGAAAATAACACAGAATCTTAACTTAAGAAGCAGTCACAAAAACTTGCAAGTTATTCTATCCTACTTCTAGATGCAACATTAGCCATATGAAGGCTGAGGTAAATAAGCAATCTTGGTGGTAATGTTCTCCCCAAAATTTCAAAGGGTAGGGGCTAAATCCACATGGGAGAAACGTATTCCAAGTGAATGGGAAGGAGGAAAAAAATCAATATAGGCCGATGCACCATATTTACTAAGCAATGCAGACATTGCAGAGGAGTAACCATAATGCAGTAAGTCAACTCCAGGACATCTATGACTGTTTGAGATTTCCAAGATCGACTAATGCTAAATTGTGTAGAACTCTACTCAAATATTAGGCTGAGATTTACGAGTAGATGTCCTCATTTTTTCTTAATCCATCCATAACTTTGCAACATTATTTAGTGATAATATTCTGATGACCTTTTGTAGCTTGTCAAAAATAAATCACTTCTTGCGCATGCTTTAAACCAACTGGAAACAATGCATGTACTTCATCTTTATTTATTACTAGAATAATATCCTTGCATCCATCTAAAAAGACTTTGAAAATCTTTATGCCATGAATTTGTTTTTTTCAATGGGTGGATGCATGGTAAGAATATGCTGTGCAATAGGCGTTTTCTGTTATTACTTCTAGCTTTTGAGACAGGAAACTAAGATGCACACATTGTGAGGTAGTTCAGCTTTTGGGGTGTAGGGAGAAGTTCCAATAGCGCCATTGTTCTTCTCGACGCTACTGTCTTTTGGGCACAGACTGAACAATGCTTGACATACGTTTCAACTGTCCTTCTTAAATCAGGCCACCAAAATATTGTTGCTACCATGTTTTGTGTCCTGTAGCTCCAAGGTGACTTACCCAAGGAAAGTCATGGAACATAAGATTGATGTGATTTGCATATTATTTCTCCAGGACAAAACCTATTTTCATTGAATAGAAGTTCATTACCCTGATCTCTACGTAATGTTATAAAAATGTGAAAAGAAGAGGGTCCAACTGGCATTCCTAGTATTATCATCTTTCACACTTTTTAAGAAACTTACGTTTTTCCAATGGGTCCTGACAAAGATGGCATGTGACGAACCCTCTAAATAATGTCCCCGGTGTGTAAGGGCCTCCTTAATTTCTAACAGTTCACCATCTGAATTTGATAGTCTATGAGAATTATTTGATAAAGCTCCTTTAAAAACTGGCTAATCCCAAGAACTCCTGGATCTGTTTAATTGTCTTTGGAGCAGGTCACTCAATTACTACCATTGCTTTGCCAGGATTCATCTGAATTCCCTTGTAAGAAATTACAAAACCTAAAAAGCATATATGATTGGTTTCAAATATGTGTTTTTCAGGCTTTTTAGATAGTGAGTTTTCTTTTACTATCCCTCGTCTTCTCACAGAAGTATTTACAATGATCGTCAAGGTTAATTAGTTGATTGATTAATGGTCATTTGTAAAGCACAACAACAGCTTCCAAGAGAATTGTCCCAGCACTGCTAACTGACATTGAAAACCTTACAAAGTCTTGGTTAAAACAATAAGTTTTCAAGCCTTTATTAAAGAAAGCTTCAGAGTTAGATTTTCTCAAAACTAGTGGGAGATTGTTCCTAGGTTAGGCCAATAACAAGACAAAGGAGTGGCCTCTTCTTTTAGCTTTTTGGATTTTATGGATGATTAGGAGGCCCTGATTGGCTGATCGAAGTGTTCAATTGCAACCACAAAAATGCATTTTGCAATCCACAAAAGCCAAATTGCTATTTGGTAACTTGTTACAGAATCACAATTGAGTTTTAGGATTTTGGTATTTGGAAGGGCGGTGTTTAAGGCGGCCCTTCTAATTAACGATTCGCAGTGGTGTGTGTAGCAAAGTGCCCCTTTAAATATGGTCACCCCCCCAATATTTGCCCCCGGTGCTGATGGGTATGACTCTGTTAGTGCACTGGAGCCTGCAAACTAGGCCCCAGTACTTGTGCTGCCTCCTAAAACTGATTTGTCAACTTGGCAATTCTCCATTGGCAAAGACTTCACCCCCTTATTTGTCCCTAGTAAATGGTGCCCAGGGCATAGGTGTAAAAGGGCTCTCCAGGGCTGCAGCACAAGTTTTTGCGACCCTGAGTAACCCAAACAAACAACTGATAGCAGGCCTGCCATTGCAGACTCAGGTGCAGTGCAAACTGCTTGATCTTGACTGTGCCATCACCATGTGGGGCAAGGTCTCATGCACTGCCTTGAATGTATGTCAGACAGCTCTAAGGAAGGCCTCTGCAGCCCAGGTGGCAGGGAGCATTACATTTAAGGCGTAGACATGTCAGAACAAGCGTATATGTCTCTACAATGTCTTTACCATTAAAATAAAATACACTACTGTATAAGTGATAGCCGGTCCATAGGATAACATGGGACTTGCATCCAGGCCGACCCGGGCTGCTAGCTCCATTATGGTGCCTCCTAGATATGTTGAGATTATGTCAAACAACGCACCTTCTCTCTCCTGACATGAATCTGGTATCGAGGGACAGCTGGCATGTACCCAAATTGCACCTTAGAGGTTACCCACATGTTTAACCAAACTTTTTTGTGCTCTGGCTGGTCAGCCAGCTCTTTCCCATGCCTGCTGCCGCCAACACAGGGTTCTTACCTCCTGCCAGGTAGTGTGGACACTCTCAGCAATCAAAGACAAAGACTGAGGCAGGAAGGAGGTCACATCTCCCGCATCCCAGCCAGGCTGATGAATTAACACTTCAGGACTATGAGCTTCAAAGGCTTCCCTGCCTCTGAAAGGCATCTCCACTGTCTCCCAGAGTGTAACACATCCCTCAGGCACATTTGCTCGTGAACAGGTGGGAAATCAGCTATGCAGGGCAGTACACATCCCCAGTAGGCTGACCACACCTCTAGGGTGAGCAGCCCAGTCTGTGCACTAAATTTTGATTTCTGCCATCTTAGGAGTGGCAGAATAGTGGGTTCTGGGTAGAAAAAGGTGACCCACCTCACTGAATGTGGTCACCTCAGTGCCAGGTGAGGTGCAGGAGTTAGCTGCCCATTGGCACTGCCCCAAAGTTTCAGGCTGCTACATCACTACCCCAGACACTGTCAAGTTCCCAGAGCTTTTCCTCAACTTTACTGATAGCAAGGCTTGCTGGTTGCCAGCATGGTAACTGACACCAACCCCCACACACACACACTCAACACTGCAACTGCAGGGCACACTGTGCAACCTGCATCCAACATCAACCTAGCCCCTGCTGACTTTTTGCATCCTGTTCTCTGACGCTTCATGTATATGGTAAAACCAACAACAGTGCGAGTCTTGCTCAGCACCACAGACCACCAGGACAACTCTGCACCTAGACGCTACAGGCCAGGTAAAACTGAACTGAATGTCCTGGCCCTAGACCCACACAAACTTAACCCATCAAGCGTTCCTTGTAACTCAACTTCAAGTGGTCGTTTGTCGCTAGTGGTTTTTCTCCATTAACGTCCATGTAAAGTTTAAATGCCCATTTTTGCTATGATTTAATTTGTTTTTAAAATCTAAAACTCCAGTTGTGCTGATGAAATTCTGTACATTTTGGTGTCTAAATTAAGATTAGAATACGTTTTTGTTTTATAAATTAATGTTTGAATTTTTTTGAGTCATGTCAATTACTGATCGTCCATGTTGGTGCACTGAAATGCTTAACACATGTTCCTCTAATAAAGCCTGACTGCTGTTTTCCAAACTACCAGGACTGAGCTAAGGTTTTATTAGTGTAAACCCCAGGACTGGATTTGAGATATTGCAAGAGTATTACATGGTGCGGACTAACCCTCACAACACATAATACTTCACTTTCCTACAGTTTGTATTAATGTTTTGCCACCAAAGTCTGGTCGCAAAACAATAAAAATTCACCACCTCCTCAAAAGAGGTGGTAACCCATTCACAAAAGGGAAGGGACCCCTACCCTTCGAGAATGTAAAAATATATTTTTAAAGTTTTAAGAGCAAGCAGTAGTCCCATGGACCACTCCCTACATTAAAAAAATGAAACCTAAAAGTTCCTTTTTAAGTGTGTTTTTTAAACACATCCTGTTTACCTTTAAGGAAAACGAGCTGCAATTTAAAAGAAAAGGTTGCTTCATTTAAAAACAATCCACGCTCCCCTCCTTCCGATCTCCCGCCGCCCCATACACGCACACACATGCAGAATCCCACCATGCATACACCCACTCACTCACACTGGCATACACGCATTCATTCACCCATACATCCATTCATGCTCGCACAAACCCGTACACACATTCACACTGGCATGCAGACACGCATTCACATTTCCATTCCTACACGCATTCACACACAGTCATACACCCACACAAGCAACACTACACACACAGACGCATTCACGCACACACTCACACATTTATGCACACATGCACACAGCCCCATCCCCTCCCCTGTCGGAAGCCCAACTTAATTGCATCCAGGAGGTCTTCCATCAGAGAACGGGGCGCTGCTACCGCCAGCAGCGCCTGCCAGCAGAACACCGCCAGGCCGTATCTTATGTCATGATACAGCCGGCGGTGGTCTACTGGCATGGCAGTGCTGATGGTAGCAGTGCCACCTTACCACCATCAGCCAGTATGGCCACTTCCAGATTTAAGTTTTGACGAGGAGTTTGCAGGAACCATCTTCATGTTGGCCTTTTCTCTTCTGCCCTGTAAGGATACTGTTGGGCCTCAATCTGTAATCTTAATTCAATTAGATTTTCACAATCCAAAAGGTGATTTATCACTCGGGAACAAGCATGTGTTTAATTCCTGTCTGCAACCATTTTAGAAAGCTGCTGCTTGTGCCTCGTTGGTCGAAAGGGGTTTCACCCTTAGTTGTTGAAAGTAATGTTAGAATCAATTTCTCTCTTTTCTGGTTTTATATTTAACAATTCCAAATGCCTATCCAGTAATGCCTATCAAAGGTTGAATACCTTTGCAAAAGGTTTGGAAATTAGATAGAAGTGGACCATTTCTATTGATTGGTGGTTTAGACATATGAGGGCTTCTTTTGTTAAATACAAGAGAATAAAAGCCATTTTGGTCATGTCTGGTAGAAATGTCGGTGGTCTCTTAAAAATGCAGTTTTCACTGAGCAATGATGATCTTAAATTGTTGCAGATTCATGCCATACTTATCAGGTGGGGATATTCCTGTGGCTGAATTGGCAATTCTAGTCCTGATTTTACCAAAGCCACTATTTTCTTCATTCATTCATTCTGTTCATAATGGCTGCATCTGATACCACCAAAGTACTTGGACTAGCAGTATCAGAGCTTTTCTGTCCTTTCCTTAATTTTGTACTCTAATTAACAAGAAAGTACGCTCTTGCAGACCCACATCTAAATCATCATGGATCTGATTTGGGAGTTGGGACATGATGTACACTGTGACCTTACAAACTATTGCCATCCGATGCTAGTCCACTACTCTTCATCACATAAGAGCTGCTGGCTGAGAAGGCAACTATGTCTAGAATCAAAGTTCTTGAGATGGCAAAATGGGGATATGGAGGAGAAAATACACACACTGGAATATGAGGACTTGTCTCACAGTAATTCATGTCTCTATCACTTGCCCGCCCTTAGAGGGACCTCACTCTATACTGTCAGCTTGACTATAACAACAAAGGCATAACTTTAAACACAGAGACTGGTATAAGTTATTTGAAGCAGTTCTCATCCTAATATAGCTCACAAGATGCTCTATAAGCTTAAGCAGATAATGAACCCATGAAGTACACAGAGACCTTTCCTGAGCTTAAGATCACCAGAAGACAATTAAAAGTGGCGGTCACATTGCATTGAAGTCACAGGCTAAAGGCCAACTGTTGTAGCTGAAACCTTCTAGGAAATATGAAGAGAAAACAATGGGAAACAGTAGAAACAAAACAAATGTGCATGGAATGCCAAATACGTAGAGCACAGTGAGCGTATGGGTACCAAACAACTGAACAATTTCAGTGCAACTTGTTCCTGCTACCTGACTGCTTATATTGGCCTGAATACAGTCCCTGTGTGGAAATGATTGGCTGACTGTGTCGTGGCTCCTGTGTCTCAACTCCAGACACCACTGACCGGTGCCCCACAGTTTCCACTCCTCCAGCCTTCCTCTCCATTTCTGTGTACCGGTTGTACTTTTACACAATTTGTCTGAACAAGTTTCTGAATCTCGAGTGTTATTCCTATGAGCATTGACACTATTTTGACCTGTTTGGGTTGTGGAGCAAGCATTGGGTATAAAGTCTACAACTACATAGCCCAAAGGGCTTTTGAACCTTTGATATTGTAAGTGAGGTGAGCATTACACACTCTCTAAGAACAAAACGTATTCATGCCAGCTAGATTAGTGTGAATGCAGTGTTCAAACAACTGACAAGACCTATATGGTGGGACACAGTGTCCATGTTGTGGCTCTGAGAATGTCAGGGCATAAGCCTATACAGAAAGTTGCAGAGTTGGTAGCAGGAATCATACAATTTTGTCATAGCAATCTAACCAGACAAGAGCTATTAAATAGCATTTTAAATAAAACAGACAGCTGTGAGAGCACTAGAGAGGCAGAAAATGAGAATACTCAAGGTTGGTTTGCCTGTAAGGCCCCAGAATACTTACATATCATTCAGTTGCATAAATCATGTGGCCCCTGCTTCCTGTCTTACCTCTGTACATTAAATCACCACTGCATTAAAGACATTTCCCTCCTATGCTACTGGAACCAAAATGCCCCAGAGTAAAAGTAGACAGATCAAGGGAAAATGGGTGGAGGGTTGCCATCATCTATTCAAGATGTATGACAAAATTCCGTAGAGCCTAAGAGAAACAGTGATTTTCTACCAGTGGGTTTCTCTGTGAATGCATATGGTACAGTGATATTGTTGAAGAGATTTTTGCTTAGGAATTTTACAATCTTCTTGCTTGCAAAGTTAAAATCAGGGTTAAAATCAGGGTGCTGATCCGTCAGGATACAGTTGACTTGTTTTACTGCCTAAAACACCATTTTTAAAGTGCAACCTAGCCAAAAGTCAAGAAAGCATTGTACATGGTCAAAAGCAAGCTCAAGGTCAGCGATTAATAGGAGAGGAATCTGAGTTGACAACAGTTAATGCATTATGATGTAGTGTTCTTTAATGAGGTGAATATATCCTACACTGGAGCAGCATTGGGGCAGTCCCGATGGATATGCAGATGTAGTTCCAGATGCTGGATGTATAGATGGAAAAGGCCTGTTGCCTTGTTTTTAAATTTTTGCACTTCTTAGTCTGCAGTCGGAGGGTGTCCTGTCTTCGGGTAGGTTGAGAACCACTAGAGATGATGAGCTTGTCTGCAAGATAGTGTGAATGCTATCTGTGATGGCTTTGTAAATGATGCAGCTGATTTTGAAGATGGTGTGGGCAGGCAAGGGGAGCCAAAGGATTTTCATCAGGATGACAATGAAGTGACCAAATTTCTTCAGGTCCTGGGTGCCACATTTTGTGGCATGTAGGATACCCCTATGGGGTGCCAATGTGGAGTATCGGAGGTCTTGGAAAAGGGCATTACCACAATCCAGATTCAAGAGTTCATAGGCTTGAACAGCAGTTTTGAAGTCATTTTCTGGAAGAAATGGTTTAACTTTCTCTAGATAAGAAAGCCGACACCAGGGTGTTTTTGGCAATATGTTCTTTGAGGGAGAGGTTAGAGTCCAAAGTGAATCCAAGTGCTTTGGCATTCAATGCGAGTTGGGGTTCAAAGCCTTCAAGGTTCCTTTGTCAGAGATAAATACTAAAACAGGAAGTCGAGGAAGAGTATTCTTATGCAAAGGAATTAATGATAATGGGACATCATACATTCCTCTGTACTAGAATACTTTTCCTCAGGATTAATTCCTATGCACAAGAATACATTTTCACAGCTTGCTGTTACTGGCTGGCTAAAAGCTATAAAAAGATTTTAAAAATTAAGATCCTTGGGGAGGGCCACTTTGGAAAGGCAGTTTATCGATTTTTGGTTAGCTATAAATAAAAATGTCTGGTTATCTACTATGAGAATAATATCTGGAAGTTTGGGGATTACAGACATCTAATTCAAGAAAGAATAAAGAGGCCTCCACTGATCACCTACCTCTGCCTGGCCATAAATCAGATTGTTTTCGAAGTAGTGAACTGTCTTGAAAAAAAGGCACCATTGTCCTGACCTCGACCACTTTGGACCTTGTCACTGTGAATCTTTGTTTAAACTTAAACTTGCAGTTAAGGCTAGTTTTACTTCATCTCCTCTGCTAGGAAAAAGGGTACATTTTAAAGTACTTTGGACTCACAACCATAAGTGTGTGGCTTACTTTATCTTTGAATTTGCGTGTTAAAGGTTTTGACATAGTAGTGTGCTCAAAATATTACCACTAAGGTTTGGCACATTTGTCAGAACAAAAAAATCACTCAATCCCGTACATGCTTGAAGCCGTTGTTAGTCTTAGATCAAGACAGCGTGTATGTGAATAGTAAGAAAAGATGATGTGGGCCACAAACAACCTTGGCATAGAGCAGTCATGCCTAACTCAGAGGCAATGTCTAAAGCATTTGTGCAAAACTTCAACTTCAAAAAACGATCCACAACAGGTTTCGAAATATAGAGTGATTTTTAATAAATAAAACAGTACCAAAATGAAAAAAATCCAATCAGTAGATATCCAATTTTAAAGGTTTTAGTAGAAATAGTGTCAAGAGGCGTAATGCACCAACTGCTTATCTGGTTGCGCTGGACTGGGACAAAGTCACAAGTTCAGGTTGACCATGATGGAGGGTGGCCAGGCTACAGGGATGCAGTTAGGCTGGCTGAAAAGAGTACCTTAAATTCTGGTTTGTAGAGCATTGCGTGGATCTGTGTCAAAGATGCCTTGTGCAGCTGAAACGCTGCATTGCTTCTGAGATGCGGTGCGAATGTGCTGTAAGGTCCTTCAGCATCGTCTATGATTCCCATGTTGAAGACTTCTGATGCTAGGTTCGGCATCAAAGATGCGACGTGCAGTCGGGCGATGAGTCAGTTTCGAGGAGCTGCGATTCTGCGATGCGGAGGCGGCACTGCCACTGATGTAGCTGAAATTTGAGTGCTGTCCCTCATGCCACAGAAGTCATCAATATGTCACAATATATACATTATGTTAACCAAACTATTAATAGTTTGAACATTGGAAGATGTCATGAGAAGTCATTTTAACTGTACCTTCGTTTAAACTAGTATTAGAAACCCGAAGATGCCCGATCGGCAGCACTAGACGAGTGCTCCCGACCCCGGCTAAATAATCCTACCTGATCCTGTTGCCCCGGACCTGGCAGTTGAGTCCTGGAGTCCGCGGGAGCGGAGGAGAGGACGGGGGGAGCAGCGGGGGAGAAAATAAGAGGTGCCAGATGCCGAAATCGGGCAGCAGGGGACCACGGAAGAAGAGCACCTGACCCCAAGATGGTGGCCGCGATCGTGGGCATGATCTGAAAAGCGGCAAAAATCGGCCGTAAGAGGCAATGGAGCAGCGCAAATTTGAGGAGGATGTTCCTGAAGGGGGGCCCCTCAAGGTGAGGTGTTAATTGGATTCTGGCACCGCCCCCCCTTTGCTCCCCGCCCTCCCCTGAGAGTGGATACAGAGTTGGAGGTGGGCCTCACCGTTGGATTAGAAGCCTGTTGCGGTGATTGGGGCAGCGGTGGAGTGCAGTTGCTTGCCTCCTGCAGGGAGCGCTCAGGCCCTGGACATTTGGGGCTCACAGCACTGCATTGGGCATACAGTGGCAGCTGGAGTTGTCGCTAGACAGGTTTTGAGGAGACACTCCCCTGTGATGGAGATCTGCTTGTGATCCTGGGTTGCCCAGCTCTGGAGTGCGTGAATAGCAAGCTGTGAATTGGATAAGTCGGCTCGGGTGCGACACTTGCGCTGCTTCTACATGTGCCGGCACCCCACTCCTGTGGGGTTAGGGGGTTAAGAGACTGAGAGGTGTTGGGTGGCAGGGATACGAAGCTCGACTGCCTGCCTCGTGCCTGGAAGGATTGAGCCTGGCATTTGGTGTGTTCCTTCGTTACTGCCGCTTCAGCAGGTGGATACCATGGACAAGGATAGAACGCAAAAGGGTACGCAGCAAACTTGGATGGACCAATACACGGCGCAAAGTTCGGGTGAGGGGCTACAAAAAGATCCCCCAAACGCCTTGGAGAAGGGTGCGGAACCCACCGGGGCGCAAATCCTGGCTGCTATTGAGTCCTTGCGGCATGCAATGCAAACGCAGATTGCGGCCATAGCGGTTGATGTCAATCTGCTCCGAGCAGATCTAAGAGTGGTGGCGAAACGCTCGGTGGCCACTGAGAAACAAGTGATGTGCCTGCAGTCTGAGATGGACACGCTGAAGGCCTCAGTGGCCATCCTTGAAGCTAAAACGCACAAACTGGAAGCAAGGGTCGAAGATGTGGAAGGTAGGGCAAGGCGGTATAATCTCCGTAAAGTGTTTTTTTCTGAAGGGGTGGAGGGGGCGAATGTTGAGGCTTTCTTGGAAGACTGGATCCGTGAAACGTTGCCTGATGCCCCCTTATCGGCTGTATTTGTGGTGGAACGTGCGCACTGCGCCTTAGCAGAGCCTCCGCCGCCGGGAGCCCCTCCGCGAACGATTATAGCCAAGGTCCTTAACTATAGAGACTGTGATGTAATTTTGCAGAAGTTGCGCAAACATAGAGATCCTACATTTGAAAATCACACCATCTGTTTTTTCCCTGACTACACCAGGAGGGTGGAGCTCCAGAGACAATCATTTACTGGTGTTAAACGCAAGTTCAAAGAACTGGGCTATACCTATATGCTGCTTTTTCCAGCCAAGTTGAAAGTTCTCCATGCAGGTCGCTAGAATTGTTTTAATCTCCTGAAGCGGCTTGGGACTGGTTGGAGTGGAACGATGTGGTGGGAAAACCGGACTCCCTGGTTTGAGAGAGTGACAGGAGACCCCGAGAGAAAGCAGAGGTGCATACTGCAACCTGCAGGAGCACCCGACGACACCGTGTCGGCCGAGGAAGCTGAGTGATTGTTCGTTCGGACGGCACCCTGAATCTTGAGCGTCAGAGACAGGGGCGAGAGGAGGCTAAACTGTTGGTTTAAACTGTCACGTCGGAGGCATCCTCTCGCTCCGGGACCCCCTGTGTTACAGGAAGATTGTCTCCGGAAGTGAGCCCTGAGGACACCTGAATACTTCATTGGCCCTTCGGTCGTGGTTGGAGCCATATACTTTGGTTTTTGATGATTCTTTGAGGTCTTCCCAGTGTGGAATCCCCCTTCTCTCTCTGATCCTTCCCTCTCCTCCTGCTGCTGCCTTTGGATGAGAAGTGACGGGGGTTTGGGTCGATGATTATTCCGGGAGTTGCTGCGGAGTGGTGGAACTGAGATACCCCTCCTGTTGTTGTTGTTGGTTATAATTGTGGATACAGTCTGTGTGCGGGCCGGACGATTGGCGTGGGGCGGAGTGTTAGAGAGTTGTCTGGCCCGAATCTAGCTATCAAACGGGAACAGCGATCGCCTCCCACTTCTGGACTATAGAAGTGATAGCGGGGTACACACTCGATTGGGCAGACATTAGTTATGGGAGGTGTTTATCCAGGTTGGGATGGGGATCTGTGGGTTATTGTTTGAGTTCTGTATTTGACACTGTAAGCACTGTGAGTGTTCTTCTGCTTAGGGGCATCGTATTGTCTGGTTGCGCATGTGCAAACCGGGGGATTATGTTGTGGGGGCTGCAGGTGGATGGGGGGATGGCCCGGAGGTGTGGTGGGGTGTGTGGGACAGATTAGACTATGGTGGGTACCTTGACATGCATTGTTATGTGGAACGTTAGGGGGTTAAAGTCCTTTGTGAAGCGCTATGGAGTACATACGTATCTTAGGCGGCTTGGCGTAAATATTACTCTCCTGCAGGAGAGTTTAAAAGCAGATGTGCAGGGGTGTTACATATTTCTACACGGCACACTAGATGGCCGTGAGATCTGTCTGTTGAATATCTACGCCCCTAACACTGATGATGTGGGATTCTATCATCAGATCCAACAGGAATTAATATCATATACAGGGATACCCATTCTGTGGGCTAGTGACTTTAATTGCGTCCTCCATGGAGCGCTAGATAGGCACCCTCCTGAAGATGAATACGAAAATGCATATGACTTCCAAACTGCGGAACGTTATGAGGAATATCCGCTTTGTTGATGTGTGAAGACAAATGTACCCCTCGTCTAGAGTGTTTTCGTGTTACACGCCCACACATGGGGCTTACAGCCATCTGAATAGATTTCTCCCTAGACGTTCGCCGAGTTATTTACCAGGCCTGTTTTTTGTCAGACCATGCCCCCCTCCTTCTGGAGTGTGAAACGCACATTCCCAGACCTGCGATCCCCCTGTGGTGGTTGCGTCCAGACTTACTAGGCAATCTGGAATATAACAAAGATGTCCAGGATGTGCTAGTTGGATACTTTCATACGAATTGGGGTATGGCAGGGACTCGAGGCTTAGAATGGGAGGCACTGAATGTAGTTATTAGAGGGGAAAGCCTTAGTAAAACATATGGAATTAGGCAGCGCCTGGACCGGGAGCTCACTAGTCAGGAGGAAGTGTTGGCTGCTATACAGCGCCAAGTTGATAATTGTGACGCTTCGGAGGCGGATTGCCTTGAGGTGGGAGGTAGAATTGTGGACCTATGGGATAGATTAGAGAATTATGTCCGCCGGAACTATAGGCAGCGACTATTTTGGGAAGGAAACCGCTCTGGGTGTATGCTGGCTTGGCTCCTCCGGCGAGAGCGGCCCAGCCCCATTATCCAGATGCTCCGCAGCTCTTCTGGGGAAAGGATTTTAGGGCAGTTAAGGGTGAATGCGCACCTGCGTGAGCACTTGCGCGTTATCTATGCCTCACCATGGAGAGTGGGCGAGACCCAGATTCAGAAGTACTTGAATGGTCTCCGGTTAGCTTGCCTTACGGCAGCCCAGGTGGAGGAATTGGAGGGAGAGTTTTCATTGGAAGACCTGGGAGCGGCGTTGAGTGGTATGGCGGCCGGGAAAGCGCCTGGTCCGGACGGATTACCAGTCAAATGTTATCATACTCTGCTGTGCTTCTTCCACGATTGTTGAAAATACTCCATGAGGCGCGAAGAGTGGGTCTGCTACTGGAGCATATGCGAGAAGCTTTGATAGCTATGCTACCATAATCAGGAAAGGAGGTTGACGACCCAAGCTCGTATAGGCCGTTATCCATTCTGAATGTTGATGTTAAATTACTAGCTAAAGTTTTTGCCTCTCGTTTGAGTTGAGTGGTGACGCATTTAGTGCAGGGAGATCAATGCGGTTTTATGCCAGGGAGGGGGACTCATATGAATATACATTAATTATTGCATATACTTCACGAGACTCAAGGCTCTGTGTTTCCCGCAGCGCTAGTGGCACTAGATATGGAGAAAGCGTTCAACACGTTGTCCTGGGATTACCTATGGGAGGTGATACGCAGGATGGGCATTGGTCCTGTCTTCCTATCCTGGGTGTGTCTTTTGTACTCAGCGCCCCGGGCGAGAGTGAGTATGGTGGCAATTGTGTCAGACTCCTTTATTATCGAATGCGACACGCGGTAGGGTTTCCCCCTGTCACCAGTGCTGTTCGTGATGGCCATGGAACCGCTAGCTATTCAACTATGGACTGGCTTGGACGGTTGGATGGTTGGGGCATCCGTGTGGGGATGAGAACGCACATAATTTCATTGTATGCAGATGATGCTCTAGTGTACGTGACAGAACCTGAACGGGCGGTCCCCCACTTGTTGGGAATGATGGATAACTTTGGGCAGGTGTCGGGCCTCTGCGTTAACAGACACAAAACGGTGTTATTCCCGATGGCAGGTCTGTCGGTGATAGAGGCATCGGAGTTGCCCCAATTGGGCCTATCCTGGGAGACTGAGTCCTTTTCATATTTAGGCATCGGGGTTGCGCATTAGCCGCAATTGCAATTCAATTTAAACATGGAAAGAGTACTGGAGGGCCTCCGTGCCTCTGTTCAGTTTTGGACCTCTCTCCCACTATCGGCTATGGGTAGAATCGCGCTCAGTAAAATGATCTTGATGCCTCACTGCCTATATGTTATGCAGAATTCCCTCTGTGAGCTACCTCTTTTGATACTCCGACAGCTTGATAAACTGCTGTCATCCTTAGTCTGGGCAGGCAAAAGATGTTGAGTCCGCATGAGACTTTTGAAATTGGACCTGGTTGATGGTGGCTTGGGACAGCCAGACTTATACGTATACTACTTAGCCGGGTTGCTACACTACACAGCCCGATGGTGTGAGGATGCGCCCTATTGGGAAAAGGATTTGTTAGCTGGTTCTGTCTGTGTGGAGCACCTCCCGTATATACTAATGGGTGGCTCCGGGGTTCCGCAAGGCACCCCCTATCTGGTGGAGCAGGTGTTGAAAGCTTGGGAGAGTGCGGTGGTGCAGGTCCTACGTAAGGCCCCATACGCATGTCTGCTTCCCCTGTGGTGGATCCAGCCTTTTGCTAAAGCTGCTGAGGTAATGGATTTTGCACAGTGGCGTGCAGGGGGTTGCAACAATGCTGGTGACTTATTTCATAATGGCACGTTCATTACGAGGGTGAGGCAGAATCCTTGTTTGGAATAGGTCCAAGGCAGTTCTTACAATATGCAAATATCTCTCAGACGGTCAGAGGCATTTGGACGTCTTTTCCGGAGGAGCCCATTGAATCTCACCTCCTGGCATCAATAATTGATCCCGGAGGTGATTGTGGTCTGCTATCCGGAACTTACAAAGCTCTCAAGGGTGACAGACTGACTGGCATTCAGGGCATTAGAGACCAATGGGAGACTAGTCTCGGAACGGCGCTCACAGATGGGGAATGGAGTAGGGCCCGTTCTTTGGTGCAGGATGTGACTAGCAATGCTAGGTTTATGTTGACACACTTTCTTTACTTACATAGAGCATACCTGACACCTCAACGCTTCAATAGAATATTTCCCTCATGGCCTGACAGTTGTAACCTCTGTGGAGAGCCGTCGGCTTCATTTGATCACATGGCATGGGTCTGTGGCTCTGTCCAACCTTATTGGCATCAAGTGTTGAAGACGCTGAGGGAGGTTATGGCTGTGAGAGTGCAGGTGACAATGAAGCACTGCTTGCTGGGCCTGATCCCAATCCTCAAAAAGGGTCGAAAAATGGCATATAGATTTGCACAGTTGGGGCTTATATTGGCGAAAAGACGCATTGCGATTCGTTGGGCCAGCCCACACCCCCGCTGCATGTTACCTCGCTGAGTGATTTAGCTGAATGGGCTACCGTGGAAGAATGCTGCTTGCGGAGGGTTCGATTGGATGAGCATGCTGACCGGGATTTGGAGCTCTGGTGTGCCATGATTAATGAGTTGACTGGTGTGCAGGAGAGCGAGGGAGAGAGTCCTTTGACAGATGCGTCTGCTTGTTGAGCCCTGGTCGTGGTCGGGGCCATGGAGTACTAGGTCCAGGGGTTCCTGAGGCATGGATGTGTGTCTTGGTGATCATGGGAGGACACGCTTCTGGTCTTGCTACGCGAGGGGGCGCCGTGGGTGACTCCCCCCCACTCCCTCACCCTGGCTCAAATGTTGTTCTGGGATGCTCTGTGATCCCTTCCCGGGTTCCCTCCCCGCCGTATCTGCCTATTGCACGGGATGAATGATGATCATTCGTAGCGCTATCCACTGGTCTGTCGATGCTTAATTTACTTACAGAGTACTGTTGTTGGTTAATATGTTATAGTGTACTGCACTGTCTCTGTAGGGGCGGGCACTACTATGTCAGTCTGCTGTGGAAGTCATGTTGGTTGGGTCGCCCTGACCTAATATCACGGATGCCTTATCTCTCTATGCACACTCAGTTGGAGCAGATGTGTGGACCTGGAACTGGACTCTTCAAAATGTTATTGGCATAGAATGTGTGATTGGCCTGATATTCCCCCCCTTAAAGCACTATGTTATAATGTAGCACATAGTTGTATGTATTTATCTTATGCATAAATAAACATGTTATAAAAAAACTAGTATTAGAAACCCTGGTGGTATCGCTTATAAATCAAATGTGTGCAAGATTTAATTGATATGCTGTTATAATTTAGACCTTAGACTAACAGAATGTATTGAAACAATACTGGCTTTCTAATAATTAATGATTTAAATATGTGTGCAAATATAGAGAAATGCAGTTCTGCGTTATAGCAATTGAAATGCATTAACATAGGTACTCATTTTTATAATGGCGGTAAAAACCGCCTACTGCTGCGGCGACGGCCGCCAAAAGTCTGTTGCAGCAGCTAACAGCTGTCTGCCATATTATGACCACAGCCGGATTTCTGCCACAAGAATGACTGAAATTCAGCTGTGGCCATGCCGGCAGAAGGTGGTAAGGTGCCGCTGCTGCCACCAGCAGTGCCACACCAGTAAACCGCCGAAAGCCGTATTATGACAATAATACGGCCTGGCGGTGTTCTACTAGCGGGTGCTGCTACAGGAGGACCCCCTGTATCAAAGTAAGTTGGGTCTCCGACAGGGGAGGGGGGTGTTGTGTGGGGGTGTGTGAATATTTGTGTGTGCGTGGATGCAGGTGTGTTACGTGTTCAATGCGTGTTTGCATGTATGGAGGTGTGAGTGCGTGAATGTTGTGTTATGTGAATGCGTGTCTGCTTGTATGCTTGAAAGTGTGTCTGCGGATGTGCGTGTGAATGGATGTATGCATGCGTGTAAGCATGTGGGAATGGATGTGCGTATGTGAATGTGTGTGTGTGTGTGTGTATGAAGGGGGCGTGAATGTGGGGGGATGATGGGGGTCTGGAGTGGTGGGGGCATGGGGGAGTTACTGGAAAGGAAGGGGGGAGACCCCCATCTGTGACAGTGAAGGAATTCCCTGTCACTGATATGGCCTACCGCCATGGTTTTTGCAGCATTACGAATGCCACCAGCGCGGTGGCTGTTACCGCCGTGGCAGTCTGAGTGGTACCTTGGCGGGTTGGCTTCAGCCAACCCACCAATGTCATAAAATGGAGGTAAGTCCCAACAGCCTTTTGGCAGTACTTACAGCCCCATTAGCGCCAACCGCCTGGGTCGTAATGACCCCATACTCTTTTTGTTTAAAGTGAATGTAACATGGTTATTATTGAAGCATTATTAATTATTAATGTTGAACTAATAGGTTGTTTATTAAAAAGTGTGTTTATTAAAAAGTATTAATTATGTATTGCTTTATATCACTTGCATTAGTCTAAGTAGGGTCTGTTAGCCTTATATTCATGACTGTGTGGGAAACGCGGATTCATTTTCATAATGTGCGCTATCTTTTAGACTTCGTTCCCATGACAAGACTAGCTTTGGTAATAGACCCTATTGTTTAGACATAGAGGGCCTGATTCTAACTTTGGAGGACGGTGTTAAACCGTCCCAAAAGTGGCGGATATACCACCTACCGTATTACGAGTTCCATAGGATATAATGGACTCGTAATACGGTAGGTGGTATATCCGCCACTTTTGGGACAGTTTAACACCGTCCTCCAAAGTTAGAATCAGGCCCAGAGAGAAAGTGTAACTGTGTCCTTGAGTTTGGAACATCGTGGGCAATGGATTAACAAATCATACAAATATTTGAGTCCTGTGTGGAGCAACTTGGATGGATGAGGCTCCATGACAGACCTGGGAAAAGATGTTGATGTTACAACCTGGAGTTGTGTGACTGATTACTATTGGATGATGGCCCTTCAACGTAATATGGACTGTCTTTCAGAATGAATCAGATTGCTTTATGAACTTTAATGTACTGCTGACTAGTTGGGCTTTGGTCAGTTACAGATCTCTGAAGTTCCTGAAAATTTTATGATGAAGAATCCCAGAAAGCTGAGCCCCTTTGAGTGGTATCTTCCTCTCTGCTTTGCCCTTTGAGATACCGTGCTGAGACTTAGAACTTTTCTCCCTAACCCTTGCAGAAAACTCTTGATTGAGCTTCTGATATGTTGATGCTTTCCCTTTTTACTTATTGTTTGCCCACCTTTGTTAGTACCTTGTTGCCTGAGATTTTCTTTTTCCAAATCATCTTGCCCTTTTTTGACCTTTTGGTCTTTTGCCCGTATGTGGTCCACCCCACACTTGTTAATCCTTAATTTGGCTATGTAGGGTTTTCCCTTTTGCAAGGCTGAAATCTATTACTTGGATGATTTGAAAATGACTTATGCTTTATAAATCTGAGCAAAGTGTGATTTCTATATCACAATTAATTTTGTTAGTGTTCTGTACTTTTCTTATTGAGTGCTTAGTTTTATTAATGTTTGTCCACTGAATCTATTCCATCACCTTGAGCAACCTTTGGTGATTCTGTATCTTTATAACATTGTCTTGAGAGTTGTGTACATGACCTTGAGCCTGAGTTTGCGATAAATCTGTTAACTTTATTCTTAACGGGAGTTTTCCTAGTATGGCCAAATGGGTTATGTTGTTTAACTTCATTGGTTTGCACTGAATTTAAATTGCATGGTTCTACCGCACCCTGTTGCAGGGTCCAAAGGTCCGTCGGCCTTGATGAGCATTGATTCCTGGAAGGGATAAAGATGCTCCAGCAGATATGGTAGCATAGGATGCTGTATGCTGTTAGGGAGATAGGGTTGACCTTATGCGATTGCTCAGTCCAAAAATTGCCCACCCTAAATTTTGTCCCATGGTTCGTTTCGACGACTGATGAGGATTCAGTGTCGTGCCTACAAATGATGCATGTGTGACAATTAATAGGGTTTTGCACGTGCATTGCTTTTGGCCTGAAGATTGCGGTGAACTGTGACAATTGTGAAATGTTTTGTGGAGTCGTTTTTTGATTGTGGTGTTTATTACTAAAAAATATCTGTGATTGTTGTTGTTGATGGGTCCATCGTGGCCTAAGATCCCGGGATAACACACAAGTGTAGAAGACATTTGGTTAATTTATTGTCTGCAGTGAGGTACTTGTCATGAGACATTGTTGACAGTGCCAATAGTTTTCCTTGAGTGAGTGTGAGTTGTAGTTGGTATTAAGTGAATTCTGAGGGCCCATGGAGTATCTGTATCAACCAGAGTGAGAATTGCTCATCAAGTTTCACTTGTTGAGTAATTGTGAATGCTACAGTCAGAAAGTGGATCAGTGGATACAGCTTTGAAGTGTTTGAGTTCCTTCCCTGTAGAGCTGCAGACAGGCTGTTGGTTCAGTACTTTGCATTAAAAGATTGTGTGAGTGATTGTGGAAGAGACAACTGCGAAGCAAGTGCAGCTTCTGAAAGAAGTGAGTGTGATGTAATTTTGTGCTGCACTACTAAAGGTCAGTTGGTGTGAAGCCGCGCCGGTTTTGGTGGACAGTGCTGCATTGCTATTGGTTGAGAACATCATGAGAAAAGGATTGTGGAATTGAAATTACTTCCTTATATGATCGAAAGTTATTGTGATGAATTGAATTTGATTACAAATGAAGTTCTTTAAAGCTCTGAAGGTTGTGGTAAGAGGTGATGTATTTATGCCAGTTAGAGAGGGTATAGAAACCTCACCCGAAGGAACTCCAGGCTATTATGTGTCATCTGTAAAAGGATTATCTGTATATTTGTGGCTTGAACGGTGGAGCAAAATTACTGAAAAAAAAAGTGATTCAGCATTACCCCATTATGGAATTTAAAATTTGATAATTTTAGACAATTTGAGGCAAATAATGTATGAAATGAAACTGCCTCCAAAACCCGCACATTTTGAAGCCTGTAGCTTTTGGGAACTCATAGCAAGACAGAACATGGCAAATAAATACAAGAACAGAATGCAGAAAGCAATTAAGACACTTGCAGAGGCCAGATGGGATGCAGAGCAGAAAATATGGAGATCAGACATAGTCGAGTGAATCAGAATATATCCAGCTATTTCAAACAAAGAAGATGAAAGCGCAAAACTTAAGACTAGGAAAAAGACAGGAAAAACAGAACAGACAACAGAACCTGAGGATAAAAAGGCAGTGACATATGAGAGTGAGTCAGATGACAAATTCATAAATCAGCTCCTGATGAATTGTCTGCCTCCTTATCATTTAGTTGAGATAGGAACAATAAATGGAGCAGGACAAAATGTAACCCAAAATGAGTCAACTGCCCCAGTTGCACAGACCCCGATTCAGGTAGTGCCAAGTACACCTGCATATCCAGTGACACGGATTCCTGGTGCAGATCAGCCAGTTCAAAGTGATAATACATTTCAGTCCGCACCAAGCCCAGTTGTGAACCATGTTGTGCCAATTTCGCTGTGTGAATTAAACAGTGCAGACACCGTAGGGGTCATTCCGACCCCAGCCGGCGGCGGAAGCCGCCGGCCTGGCTGGAACCTCCAGAATACCGCTGCGCGGTCAAAAGACCGCCGCGGGTATTCTGAGTTTCCCGCTGGGCAGGCGGGCGACCGCCAGAAGGCCGCCCGCCCGCCCAGCGGGAAACCCCCTTCCATGAGGATGCCGGCTCCGAATGGAGCCGGCGAAGTGGAAGGGGTGCGACGGGTGCAGTTGCACCCGTCGCGATTTTCAGTGTCTGCCACGCAGACACTGAAATTCTATGTGGGGCCCTGTTAGGGGGCCCCTGCAGTGCCCATGCCAGTGGCATGGGCACTGCAGGGGCCCCCAGGGGCCCCACGACACCCGTTCCCGCCAGCCAGGTTCTGGCGGTGAAAACCGCCAGAACCAGGCTGGCGGGAAGGGGATCGGAATCCCCATGGCGGCGCTGCTTGCAGCGCCTCCATGGAGGATTCCCTTGGGCAGGGGTAAACCGGTGGGAAACCGCCGGTTGCCCTTTTCTGACCGCGGCAGCACCGCCAGCCTGTTGGCGGTGCTACCCCCGGCCTCCACCCAGAATGAGGCCCAGTATGTGAATCTGCTTGTGCAAATCTGAGTCAACCCGTGCCAAAGTTTAGTCCAGTTCAGACAATGCTAAATGTTACCCCAAGCCAAACAGGCCAAAGTTTCATCACTGTCCTAACAGGACAAAGTGTAGGTATGACAATTCTTCAAAATCAGAGAAATCATCTGGGTCCAGATGCATTAACAGTTTCCGTGACTATAGGTCCCGTTTCCCCTGTGTATGCTTCACGTACGTTTGAAAGCAATACCCTGAGTAAATGTTCCGACAGTTCCCAATACACCAGCTAATTCAGCTGGTATATCACAAATTGGTATGCAGAGATCAGCATATTCTAATAATTCAAAAATCGAGAGAAGCAGCTCTCTTAATAGACCTTTAACACCTACACAAATTGTAAATCCAAATCTAATGACAAATCATACAGGATTTATTCCTGATGCAAAGTTTCTTTAGGAAACCCCACCTCCTTTCAGGCCCAGACCTGATCTGATTCAAAATGTACATTGCAGAACTCTGCAAGAAGGAGTACCTTTTAACCCCTTCGCTGCCAGGCCTTTTCCCCCTCCTGTGCCGAGCCTTTTTTTGACTATTTGGGGCAGTTCGCGCTTAGGCCCTCATAACTTTTTGTTCACATAAGCTAATCACGCCAAATTTGCGTCCTTTTTTTCCAACATCCTAGGGATTCTAGAGGTACCCAGACTTTGTGGGTTCCCCAGAAAGAGGACAAGAAATTTGCCAAAATACAGTGAAAATTTTGGGCCATATTTATACTTTTTAACGCACAACTGCGCCAACTCAGTTGTGCGTCAAAAAGTTTAACGCCAGCTAACGGCATTCCAAAGCGCCATGCGGGCGCCTTATTTATGGAATGATGTTAGCCGGCGGAGCTGACTGGTGTGCGTAAAAAAAAATGACCCACACCTGGCAGCGCCGGCATAGGGGAAAATGGAGCTTGGGCGTCAAAAAATGGGGCAAGTGGGTCTGAGGCAAAAAATCTGCCTCAACCCGATTTGCGCCATTTTTTTTTGACTCCCACCCTCCATTGACATGACTCCTGTCTTAGCAAAGACAGGAGTCATGCCCCCTTGCCCAATGGCCATGCCCAGGGGACTTATGTCCCCTGGGCATGGCCATTGGGCATAATGGCATAGGGGGTGCACAAATCAGGCCCCCCTATGCCACAAAAAAAATTAAAAAAATATACTTACCTGCACTTACCTTAATGTCCCTGGGGTGGGTCCCTCCATCCTTGGGCGTCCTCCTGGGGTGGGCAAGGGTGGCAGGGGGTGTCCCTGGGGGCATGGTAGGGCACCTCCGGGCTCCTTCCGAGCCCACAGGTCCCTTAACGCCTGCCCTGAGCAGGCGTTAAAAAATTACGCAAACGTGGCTGGACGTCATTTTTTTTGACCCGCCCACTCCCATGCGTCATTTTTGCACAGGAGTTTAAATAAGGCGCACAGGCCTGGGAGTCATTTTTTAGACGGGAACGCCTACCTTGCATATAATTAACGCAAGGTAGGTGTCCACGCTAAAAAATTACTCAAACTCCAAGAACTTTGGTGCTAGACGCGTCTAACGCCAAAGTATAAATATGGAGTTAGCTTTGCGTCGGATTTGCGTAAAAAAAAACTACGCAAATCCGGCGCAAACAGAGTATAAATATGCCCCTCCGTTTTTAAAAAAAAATGGGGAAAAGGGGCTGCAGAAGAAGGCTTGTGGTTTTTTCCCTGAAAATGGCATCAACAAAGGGTTTGTGGTGCTAAAATCACCAGCTTCCCAGCTTTCAGGAACAGGCAGACTTGAATCAGAAAACCCAATTTTTCAACACAATTTTGCCATTTTACTGGGGCATACCCCATTTTTACGATTTTTTGTGCTTTCAGCCTCCTTCCAGTCAGTGACAGAAATGGGCATGAAACCAATGCTGGATCCCAGAAACCACAACATTTCTGAAAAGTACACGAAATTCTGCATCAAGCAAGGGGTCATTTGTGTAGATCCTACAAGGGTTTCCTACAGAAAATAACAACTGAAAAAGAAAAATATTGAAATTGAGGTGAAAAAAACATGAATTTTTCTCTACGTTTTACTCTGTAACTTTTTCCTGCAATGTCATATTTTCGAAAGCAATATATCGTTACGTCTGCTGGACTCTTCTGGTTGCGGGATGTATAGGGCTTGTAGGTTCATCAAGAACTCTAGGTACGCAGAGGCAATAAATAACCTGCACCCTGCAGTGGGTTTTCATTCTATACCGGTTATACAGCAATTCATTTGCTGAAATATAAAGAGTAAAAAATAGCTATCAAGAAAACCTTTGTATTTCCAAAATGGGCACAAGAGAAGGTGTTGAGGAGCAGTGGTTATTTGCACATCTCTGAATTACGGGGTGCCCATACTAGCATGTGAATTACAAGGCATTTCTCAAATAGACGTCTTTTTTACACACTGTCTTACATTTGGAAGGGAAAAATTTAGAGAAAGGCAAGGGGCAATAACACTTGTTTTGCTATTCTATGTTCCCCCAAGTCTCCCGATAAAAATGATACCTCACTTGTGTGGGTAGACCTAGCGCCCGTGACAGGATATGCCCCAAAACACAACGTGGACAAATCACATTTTCAGAACGAAAAAAGAGCTGTTTTTTTACAAAGTGCCTAGCTGTGGATTTTGGCCTCTAGCTCAGCCGGCACCTGGGGAAACCTAGCAAACCTGCGCATTTTTTAAACTAGACACCTAGGGGAATCCAAGCTGGGGTGACTTGTGGGGCTCTGACCAGGTTCTGTTACCCAGAATCCTTTGCAAACCTCAAAATTTGGCTAAAAAAACACTTTTTCCTGTCATTTCAATGACAGAAAGTACGGTACGCCTAGCGCCCGCGACAGGATATGCCCCAAAACACTGCGTGGACACATCACATTTTCAGAAAGAAAACAGAGCTGTTTTTTTACGAAGTGCCTACCTGTAGATTTTGGCCTCTAGCTCAGCCGGCCCCTTGGGAAACCTACCAAACCTGTGCATTTTTGAAAACTAGAGACCTAGGGGAATCCAAGATGGGGTGAAGTGTGGGGCTCTGACCAGGTTCTGTTACCCAGAATCCAGCGTTCCCCCAAGTCTCCCCATAAAAATGATACCTCACTTGTGTGGGTAGGCCTAGCGCCCGCGAAAAGCCCAAAAGCACAATGTGGGCACATCCCATTTTTTGACAGAAAACAGAGCTTCTTTTTTGCAAAGTGCCTACCTGTAGATTTTGGCCTCTAGCTCAGCCGGCACCTAGGGAAACCTAACAAACCTGTGCATTTTTTAAAACTAGAGACCTAGGGGAATCCAAGATGGGGTGACTTGTGGGGTTCTGCCCAGGTTCTGTTACCCAGAATCCTTTGCAAACCTCAAAATTTGGCTAAAAAAACACTTTTTCCTGTCATTTCGGTGACAGAAAGTTCTGAAATCTGAGAGGAGCCACAAATTTCCTTCCACCCAGCGTCCCCCCAAGTCTGCCGATAAAAATGATGCCTCACTTGTGTGGGTAGGCCTAGCGCCCGCGACAGGAAATGCCCCAAAGCACAATGTGGGCACATCCCATTTTTTGACAAAAAACAGAGCTGTTTTTTGCAAAGTGCCTACCTGTAGAAAGAATTACAAAACTGTGAAATGTGAGGAAAATTTGTTTTTTAGCCAAATTTTGAGGTTTGCAAAGGATTCTGGGTAACAGAACCTGGTCAGAGCCCCACAAGTCACCCCATCTTGGACTCCCCTAGGTCTCTAGTTTTCAAAAATGCACAGGTTTGGTAGGTTTCCCTAGGTGCCAGCTGAGCTAGAGGCCAAAATACACAGGTGGGCACTGTTTTCTATGAAACAATTTGATGTGTCCACGTTATGTTTTGGGCCATTTCCTTTCGTGGGCGCTAGGCCTACCCACACAAGTGAGGTACCATTTTTATCGGGAGACTTGGGGGAACGCTGGGTGGAAGGAAAGTTGTGGCTCCTCTCAGATTCCAGAACTTTCTGTCACAGAAATGTGAGGAACATGTGTTTTTTTAGCTAAATTTTGAGGTTTGCAAAGGATTCTGGGTAACAGAACCTGGTCCAAGCCCCACAAGTCACCCCTCCTTGGATTCCCCTAGGTCTCTAGTTTTCAGAAATGCACAGGTTTGGTAGGTTTCCCTAGGTGCCGGCTGAGCTAGAGGCCAAAATCTACAGGTAGGCACTTCGCAAAAAACACCTCTGTTTTCTTTCAAAAATTTGGATGTGTCCACGTTGCGCTTTGGGGCGTTTCCTGTCGCGGGCGCTAGGCCTACCCACACAAGTGAGGTATCATTTTTATCGGGAGACTTGGGGGAATGCTGGGTGGAAGGAAATTTGTGGCTCCTCTCAGATTCCAGAACTTTCTGCCACAGAAATGTGAGGAACATGTGTTTATTTAGCCAAATTTTGAGGTTTGCAAAGGATTCTGGGTAACAGAACCTGGTTCGAGCCCCACAAGTCACCCCTCCTTGGATTCCCCTAGGTCTCTAGTTTTCAGAAATGCACAGGTTTGGTAGGTTTCCCTAGGTGCCGGCTGAGCTAGAGGCCAAAATCTACAGGTAGGCACTTCGCAAAAAACACCTCTGTTTTCTTTCAAAAATTTGGATGTGTCCACGTTGCGCTTTGGGGCGTTTCCTGTCGCGGGCGCTAGGCCTACCCACACAAGTGAGGTATCATTTTTATCGGGAGACTTGGGGGAACGCTGGGTGGAAGGAAATTTGTGGCTCCTCTCAGATTCCAGAACTTTCTGCCATAGAAATGTGAGGAACATGTGTTTTTTTAGCCACATTTTGAGGTTTGCAAAGGATTCTGGGTAACAGAACCTGGTCCGAGCCCCGCAAGTCACCCCTCCTTGTATTCCCCTAGGTCTCTAGTTTTCAGAAATGCACAGGTTTGCTAGGTTTCCCTAGGTGCCGGCTGAGCTAGAGGCCAAAATCTACAGGTAGACACTTCGCAAAAAACACCTCTGTTTTCTTTCAAAAATTTGGATGTGTCCATGTTGCGCTTTGGGGCGTTTCCTGTCGCGGGCGCTAGGCCTACCCACACAAGTGAGGTATCATTTTTATCGGGAGACTTGGGGGAACATAGATTAGCAAAACAAGTGTTATTGCCCCTTGCCTTTCTCTACATTTTTTCCTTCCAAATATAGGAGAGTGTGTAAAAAAGACATCTATTTGAGAAATGCCCTGTAATTCACATGCTAGTATGGTCACCCCGGAATTCAGAGATGTGCAGATAACCACTGCTCCTCAACACCTTATCTTGTGCCCTTTTTGGAAATACAAAGGTTTTCTTGATAGCAATTTTTTACTCTTTATATTTCAGCAAATGAATTGCTGTATACCCGGTATAGAATGAAAACGCACTGCAGGGTGCAGCTCATTTATTGGCTCTGGGTTCCTCGGGTTCTTGATGAACCTACAAGCCCTATATATCCCCGCAACCAGAGGGGTCCAGCAGACGTAACGGTATATTGCTTTCGATAATCTGACATTGCAGGGAAAAGTTACAGAGTAAAACGTAGAGAAACATTTATGTTTTTTTCACCTCAATTTCAATATTTTTCTTTTTCAGTTGTTATTTTCTGTAGGAAACCCTTGTAGGATCTACACAAATGACCCATTGCTGAATTGAGAATTTTGTCTACTTTTCAGAAATGTTTAGGTTTCTGGGAGCCAGCATTGGTTTCATGCCCATTTCTGTCACTGACTGGAAGGAGGCTGAAAGCCCAAAAAATTGCAAAAATGGGGTATGTCCCAGTAAAATGCCAAAATGGTGTTGAAAAATTGGGTTTTCTGATTTAAGTGTGCCTGTTCCTGAAAGCTGGGAAGCTGCTGAGTTTAGCACCACAAACCCTTTGTTGATGCCATTTTCAGGGGAAAAACCACAAGCCTTCTTCTGCAGCCACTTTTTCCAATTTTTTTGAAAAAAACGAAATTTGCCCTGTATTTTGGCCAATTTCTTGGCCTCCTTCAGGGGAACCCACAAAGTCTGGGTACCTCTAGAATCCCTAGGATGTTGGAAAAAAAGGACGCAAATTTGGCTTGGTTAGCTTATGTGGACAAAACGTTATGAGGGCCTAAGCGCGAACTGCCCCAAATAGGCAAAAAAATGCCTGGCACAGGAGGGGGAAAAGGCCTGGCAGCGAAGGGGTTAAACAACATATCAGCACAATGCATAAATTACATTGTTGTGAGAGTGCTGGGTTTTTACATTCTAGTCACCAATAAAGCGCGCACTGCCCTGGTGTTGACATTAACAAAATGTAAATTGACTTTATAGAATTACCTCTGTGCAATAGACTGAGATACATCTTAGTTGTTGTTTGCGTTTTTTCACAATGGGTTGAAGGTTACCCAACCTGGAAAAATGATAGTCTCACAGTAGCAAAGCTGTTACTTAGAAAGCTGACTCATTTCATCAGTGAGATCCTTAAATTGTTGTGTGCAGAATTACAAGTTGAGCAAAGCTTGTGTTGAAGCTACAGGCCTGAGGCTTCAGGACTTGTAGAACAGATTAATGGAACTTTGACGTCAAGACTGGTGAAAGTATATGCATCCCTCACTTTGGAATGGCAAGACGCATTGCCTCTTGTCTTGATGAGTATATGCAGTACACCCGACAGAAAGACTGGGGGGCATATTTATACTCCGTCTGCGCCGTTTGTGCGTCAAACATTTTGACGCACAATCAGCGCAAACGTTGCCCCGTATGTAAACTTTGACGCCCGAGCCCGCAGATGACAAAATTCCACTGTGTGCGTAATTTTTGGGATGTGGCAACCCGCCTTGCGTTAATTATATGCAAGGTAGGCGTTCCCGTCCAAAAAATGAGTTAAAGGGCCGTGCGTCGTATTTATGCTTTCGGACAAAAATGACGCACTGCTGGGAGGCGGAGCCAGGAAATGACGCACAGCCCGATTTGTGTCAAAATTTAACGCCTGGGTCAGGGCAGGCGTTAAAATGGGGCAAACACGTGTATTTAATCAGAACACACAGAACAAACAGAAGAGCAGCAGAGCAGCAACAGGGAGCCATGGAGGTGATCCTAATCCAGCGTGTACGCAGAGCCCAGCAGCAACAACAGCAGCTACAACAACACCAGCAGTGACCCCAAAGGCAGCGCAGAAGGCAGGTGAGGATATTCCGCCCAAGAACCACCCTTCAGGGCCTCAGGGAACACGACATCATCCAGAGGTACCGGTTGAACTGGCAGGCCATTCAGCAGCTGCTGCGCAACATTGAACAGCAGTTGGCCCCCACTTTGGTGACACCCCACACCATCCCAACAGAAACAAAGCTGCTTGCCGTACTTCATATGCTGGCAAGTGGCTCTTTCCAAACAACTGCTGCCCTGGTTGGCGGAGTATCACAACCATCATTCTCCGCCTTTTTCCCCAAAATACTGGATGCCATCATTCGACTGACACCCTGCCACATCTGCTTCCCTAACACACTGCAGAAGCAGCAGGAAACAAAACAGGGGTTCTACCTCATCAGCAGCTTCCCACATGTACTTGGTGCAATCAACTGCACACATGTACGCCTTGTGCCACCTGCTGCAACTGAACACCTCTAACGCAACAGGAAGCACACACATTCCATCAACGTGCAGGCCATAGTCGATCACCAGGGATTGATCACCAACATCGTGGCTAAATATCCTGGGAGTGTACATGACTCATACATATTCCGTCACTGCACCATCAATGAACACTTCCAGGATGGACGGTATGGCAATGGACTACTTGTTGGTAAGTACAAAAACCTATTTATATACACACTGCACAGCAACCCTCTAGGACACACAACACATACACCACAACAGCAACATGTGAACAGGAACACACTGAGGTCGTGATATCGCTAGCCATGTTTCTTAAGTCACCATTTAACCTTTCACACATCGGAAATTAGTGTACAGCCTAATGTTAAGACATCAATGAGTGTGGTTGCCTAAATGTCACCTTGCAAATTGTAAGTGTCCCAATGACCTTTACATTAATCTATTGCATAAGTTTAAAGGTATGGGATGTCCAGGGTACATTGATATGAACGTGTTAACAACACTGTGCATGGAACTATCATCTCACCCCCAGTGAAGACACACGGACACCTGTATCACAAGTCACAATGCTAGGGAGGGCACACTGTACTGCAAATCCCAAAACATACTGCTGACAAATGGTTAGCAGACAAACACTTGTTCAGCCAAGGAAACAACACAAGGCAGATGGTACATCCTACAAGCATAGGATGCCACATTAGAACACAAAAGAGTCACAGACAACACAAGAAAAATACTGCCATGAAAGGTGTTTTCAATAGTGCCAGCTACATCAACATGATCCCAATCATTTTCTCTTGCAGCTGATCAGGGGAATGGCATCCAGCCATGGATCATGACACCATTTGGCAACCCAAGTACTGCTGCAGAGCGTGCCTACAACGACGCCCATAGGAGGACACGCAGCATTGTCGAGCAGACCTTTGGCATCCTCAAGTCAAGGTTCCGCTGCCTCGACATCATTGGTGGTAGCCTCCTATATTCCCCGGAGATGGTCTGTAAGATCATCCTAACATGTGCAATATTGCACAACATTTGTATCAAAAGAAACATTCCCCTCCTGGAACCAGAGCCACACATGCCTGAAGAGGAGGATGCTGGCCTGCAACAGGAGGGGCAACTATAGAACATGGCCGCTGGTATATGCAGGCGGCAACAGATCGTAAATAATTTCTTTTGAATATGATCACCTTCACCACTTTAGTTAACGAATTTAAATAAACACCTATTCTAATCACCATATCATGGTCTGGATATTCCTTTTTGCACACCTTCATCTCTACTTATTAGAATAAGGGTGTTGCCTCATGGAGCATTGCTGAGATACTGAGTAGGACACAGAACATCCCAGAGCTAATGTGATGCCTAACATACAATGGTCACATACACACACACTCTTAATGACATAGATCATGTACATATCTCCTTTGAAGACCAATAGCAGAGGACCACAACTATTTCACACATACATGTTGAAATCAAGGTCCAACGCAGCATATGGCACACAACTAAGACACCATCACTCAATAAGGGGAAAACAAGCCTCATACATGAGGCAGTCAATGTGCTTTGGCATCAGCAACAGGAATGCTTGACCAGACCCTTGACAGCAGTAAGTCCAACTGCATCCAATCTTTGCAAGGACTATCTGTGACTAAAGTTCCCTAGAAGCAGAACATAGACAGCACAAGTGCCACACATATGACAAGCATTGGGCACATGACATTCCATGTACATGTCAGCCCATTTCCTAACTCCTGACACGCACATGCACCTGGTCACAACCCACCTGTCGGACGAGGTCCCTGGAATACTAAGATGTGTACCCTGATATTACCTCCTCTACACACACAGACCAACATTAGCAAACCAGTGTGCTACACCCTTTCCTATGGTATGCCATTGTCATAGAACATCTGACTGCAAGGACGTCAGGTCAATTTATACACTGTCTTCTAGTTTCAAAGCCCTGTTAGCACATGTAAATTGCTTCTCCTTGTGAAAATGTCTGTTGGCCCTTAGAATGCAAGTCTCACCTACAGAACTGGTGAGAAACAGATGCAGCCCACACCTGTGATCACCTCCATGCACACCACCCATTTCAAAAAGCACTGCCCCTGATGATGCCTGGAACAGCATAGGTGTTGCCATTATGTCAAATACACCGTCAAGCATTGATACTAATTAAGCCGTGTAACACAACCCTTGGGTTCATATGTCACCTTCAAAAACACAGGACGTACACATTTTGACATGTCAACTGTCTAGTTTGTCCTCAAAACAGTCTCAGTCAGACCACTGATTACGTAACTTGTCAAGTAACTGGATCCTGAATCACCTTGCATTCTGTCAGCCTGACTGGCAACTGTCTGTGCGTCACACTAAAGTATCCCTGTGTCTACATATGTACCACACTTGCGTTAGCAAACCTCTCATTCATCAGGAGACATTGGGCATGGGCTTCTTCCATGCATACCCAAATACATTGTATAGCATCATCTGCCTTCTAACTGTACCATTTGAGTTACATCCTCTTGAAAAAGCAAAATTCATGGCCCATCCCTTGTATGGGTTGCATTTATGCATGAATGACAAAGAGTGACAGTGTCCCAGGGCCACAGGCAGGGATTGGGTACGGGGCTTTCAGCACAACCAGCAACCTCTGATAATGTCCATGAATAATACACAAATGTCAGGACCCTGACAGTTCACACACAGCATCACAGTGCGCACAACATAGTGATGGGCTGTGTGTGGTGAATAGCTGCGAGAATAATCAGCACAGAGGCTATGATGTTCCCAGATGCAGTGGGAAGTGCAGAGGCCAACCTGTGTACAAATGTTGTAATGACACCTGCCGGAACATGACACCTGAGACATTATCTCACTCAGCACACCAAGGTTGCCCTGTTGACTGTTTCATTACACGTCTTTAGTGACAGGGTGGGACCATCCACATGTTGGTTCACATGTCCACATCTACTTTACTCACATTGATCAACCAAGGACACTCAGTAGATACAGGAATAGCTGCCACTGACTCATGATGAGTCCTGGACCGAACTGTGACAAATTACACCCCAAACAATCTACAGGATCATCATTGAACCACACACATGAACAAGACACCTATGTGCAATTGATCATTGGAAATAAGTGGACACGTGCTGCCTTGTATGCTGGTCCACCACAGCCACTTAATAGTTGGGGCTCACTTCTATGGCCTCAACTGTAGTGCCATCATACATATGAGATTCACCCTTGTCTGTCTGTGCAAACAACATGGTACCCACTTTCTCAATGCATGTGTATGACTCACTGTGGGATTCTCCAAGTAGTGCCTAGGAAGCTCTTAACAATACTCTAGGACATAGGATGTAGAAAATGTGGACCATTGACATGAACAAGTGTCTGCCATCCATCTGGTGCATGCTATGTCACATGTGGTGTCTACGTGACCCTAAAACTTGGAAGTACACTTTACGGGTGTTGTTACATGTATGACTAACACATGCCCTCGCTCATTTCCAATATGACTTGCATCTAAGGATTGGACACATGGACGTCACATTCATACAACCATACGTACAATTATGCTTTATGTGATACACACACACTTGGTCAACCAACACATTAGTTGTCAAAGCACACAATTTGAGCCAAAGGCATTTAGGTATTGTACATATGTGCGTCACATTGCTATCCTCTCCTTATGCCAAACATGCCCAATTTGTGCAACACATATATGTAGGCCACACTTATGACCATCTATTGTGTCAGCCAACTGTAAAAATACTGTGAAGGGAGTAGTGGATCATGTTCCGCTGCAGTATGATGTCACACATGTGAACATACACCATCAACACCATACTGTCTTCAATTAGCCAATCTCTGATGTGTCCCAAATTTAAAATAACCAAAAAACAAGTAAAAATGCCCCAAACCAGTTAATGCACTGTAATTTTGACTTCCCTAGCGTTGTGCGTCATTTTTTGTTAACCAAAACTGTATTTGCGTCATTTTTTTGACGCACAGGAGTGAAATTTAGCCAGCATCCAGATATTTGTACAGTCCATGTATCGTTATGTGGATGCGGGTTAATATTCACGTCTGTGCGTCAAAAAATATGACGCAAATACAGTTTTGGTAAACAAAAAATTACGCATTACGCGAAAAAGGCGGGACTTTTCATACAGGAAGTGATGTAATAGGATATCCTGTTTACAGATCATGTACAGTGGGTGTACTTTCACTTTCACTTTGCAGTCTATGATCCTTCTAGACTGTGTGGCTGTGTAGAGAGTGTTGTCCTGAGATTTTGTGCTGTTTTTGTCCTGTGTGCTATCTATATTGTCAATTTGTGAAATAAATATTGTTGGTGTTTACTGTACTACTGTGTTTTGTCTACATTTGTCCATTTATCTTGTGTTTTTCTTGTTTGTGGGAGTCTGTTGTGGGTAGTGTTAGTTTGGGGATAGTTGGGCTCTTTTAGTGTTTAGGTTTATTTTTTTCTGTCTTTGAACCCCTACTTTCCCACTTTTCCCCTTTCTATTTCTTTTCCCCCCTATTCCATTTCACTTATGAGTATGTCTGGTAGGCCACGTCTTGGCAGGATGGGGAAAGAGGAGTTGGGGGTGTTCATTTGGCTGGTGACGCATTTCTTGCCGCTCACGATCAAGGCAGGGGGCAGGGTGATACAGGGATATCCAACAGAGGCGCGCAGAATCCGGTGGGGAAAGGTGCTGCATCACCTGCAGCATGTGTATGCCAGCCAGAGGAGTGACCACCAGCTGAAGCACCCGTGGGCTGACCTCATCACCAGGGAGCAGGATCTCTTGGACCACCTGGGAATCATGATTGGTGGCACTGTTGGTGAGTACGAATTATGTTAATGTGCACGATTAAATGCTCTGTAGTGACATCGGGGGAATAGTACAATGTCTGCCAGCTAACTTGCTGACTGTGTGTAATGCTGGAGAAATATAAGGGGATCATTGATGCACTATGGCAAGGATCACAATTGCTAGCTGTCAGGTAGCACGTGCTCAGCAAACTTACAGGTTACTTTTCCATGAAGGAAATTGGTGCGGCCTTTTTGTCAGAACAGCGAACAAAATATGAGCCAATCATGTCTATAGAGAACCAACATTTAGGCCAACTATGTTGACGCAATTGCTAGACTGACTTTAGAATCACTACATGATGCTGAAAATTAATGCTGCCTTCACGTCAATTGATAATAGCAAAGTGGCTCAGACATATGTCTCATGTGAGTCTGGTGAGTGTGGAAGGAAAGCGTTCACAGAAGTTCTATGAATGTGTGGGATTATTGTGTTCCTTGATCTTTTTGGATACATGTCAGTTCTTGATTTGAAAACATCGTGAAAAGGTGTAAGGTGCCCTCAGCTAACATCTTAAGATGTTTGTTGGAATTAGTTGAGCCACAATCCAAATATGGATGGCAGTCCAAGTGTATGCACGTGGCCTCACATCTCCGTGGTTGGTGCAAATCACCATAGCTGGGCCACATCAATTGACTATACTGTAACAACAGTATGGCTTACAAAAGTCCCTGCCCCTCCCTCTGTACATTGGGCCTATGTGCAATAAATGTGTCATGGCCACAAGGCATGTTTGACTGGTAATGCAGTCCTCAAGCAACCAGGCTTTGGATGTCTCTCTTGGATGCACATGATGAGACAATTACTTTTTAGTGCTCACCAATTATGGGCATGTTTATAACCACATGATAGTTAGGGCCAATGTATGTGTGCAGATATGTGTGTAACTGTAATAGGAGACCCATGCTATGTACAAGTTGGCGGTGATATATCAGATGCAGTACCATCATGTCTGAATGGCTGCCGTTTCCTTATTCAGCCTACACATTGTAAATGTTTATGAAATTGTTGCACTATGCACAGATTTTGAGCACATTTCTTCCTTCAATACCTTACAGGTGGACCGGCACCCTACACTGTGGGAGAGGTGGTGACATTTGAGGACCCCGACCACTCCAGTAAGTGTTGATATGTCTGTTATGTGTTGTGTTTTCTGGTTATGGACTCGTGTGCGTTGGACTCATAGCAAGGTGTGATGCGTTGGGCAAGCTTTTCTCTTGTTCCATGAGTGGGAATGCAGTTCTCACATGTTTTGAGTTTGCCAATGTGTATCCAATGGTATCATGTAGGGATTGCAGGACATCCCTGTAGGCCCCACTGTGAGTACAGGGGTTAGTCATGTGTATGACACTTGTATCACCAAGAGCCGCAATGGAAGTCATCCCCAATTTAGTCAGCCTGTCAGACCCACATTCTCTAAGATTGGTACAGCAAATAGCTTTCCAATAGACATCTGCTTCCCTATTTACCCACGTAATTTTGAAACAGTAGGTAGAACCTCCTAGCAGCATGTACTTCCACATGTAGTGCAACAAGTCTGTGGAACCTGAGTGCAATGGCCTAGGTGTGCATGCAATTCATGATCATGGGTGTTCTAGCAACTCTGGGGGTCATTCTGACCCTGGCGGCCGGTGACCGCCAGGGTCACCGACCACGGGAGCTCCGCCAACAGGCTGGCGGTGCTCCCTCGAGCAAACGGAAAGTCGGCGGTCTCCTGCCGACTTTCCGCTGCTCGGGTGAATCCTCCATGGCTGCGGAGCGCGCTCCGCAGCCATGGGGATTCTGACACCCCCTACCGCCATCCTGTTCCTGGCGGGTCTCCCGCCAGGAACAGGATGGCGGTAGGGGGTGCCGCGGGGCCCCCGTAAGAGGGCCCCACAAAGTATTTCAGTGTCTGCAAAGCAGACACTGAAATACGCGATGGGTGCAACAGCACCCGTCGCACCTTCCCACTACGCCGGCTCCTTTCGGAGCCGGCGTCCTTGTGGGAAGGTAGATTTGCCCTGGGCTGGCGGGCGGCCTTTTGGCGGCCGCCCGCCAGCCCAGGGCAAATCTCAAAATACCCTCCGCGGTCTTGCGACCGCGGAGTGGTATTTTGTCGGGGGTAGACTGGCGGGCGGCCTCCGCCGCCCGCCGGTCTCGGAATCACCCCCTCTGTGTCTGATGTAAGTCAGGCCTCACTGGAAGTATATGTTGTGTACCAAGTTCTGCATTTCCTGCCGCGGGGCCCCCGTAAGAGGGCCCCACAAAGTATTTCAGTGTCTGCAAAGCAGACACTGAAATACGCGATGGGTGCAACAGCACCCGTCGCACCTTCCCACTACGCCGGCTCCTTTCGGAGCCGGCGTCCTTGTGGGAAGGTAGATTTGCCCTGGGCTGGCGGGCGGCCTTTTGGCGGCCGCCCGCCAGCCCAGGGCAAATCTCTTGCGACCGCGGAGTGGTATTTTGTCGGGGGTAGACTGGCGGGCGGCCTCCGGAATCACCCCCTCTGTGTCTGATGTAAGTCAGGCCTCACTGGAAGTATATGTTGTGTACCAAGTTCTGCATTTCCTGACATGTGTGGCCCTATGAGTGCTCTAGGGTTTGCTGACTCCCAATTGTAGATAGACCTTACCTGTGGTGTGTCTGTAGAGACAAACATGTGTGGAGTTTCCTATACACTCCTCGGTGTACATGTTGTTGGCAAATTATAGTTGTGTATCCACCGCCCCCCCTCAGTCACGGCCATGGGTTTGTGAATGGGGTACCTAGTACTGATGCTACCAGTATGTTATACATACATGTGAATAAGTGACGGTTTGGTTGCATACTAGTATACACAATCAGGTTTGGCACTTGGTACTATACTGGCAAGTCCAGTTACAACTTGCAGACCATATGGCTTTAGTTTTGCTTTCCGTACACTGACATTTGTAGCCCAGGTCTTGGCGGAGGATATGCAGCATGATTCTTAGATGATAACTGGCAGAACTCAGATTGCAAGTCAAAGCCAGTTATTACCCATCTTGTAGGTTATGGATGTGCTTTGTGTGATGTGACCTTTGTAGTCTGGCCTGCCATATACTTCCTCAGAGACATTCAATGCTCTGTATTGTGATATGAGCTGTTACAAGTACAGTAGATGTAATGTCTGATTAACTTGCTGTGCCATTTCACACAATGCAGTTACTAATGTAGAATATCTGCATTTGTCTTCACAGCTGCTAACATGACTCCAGACCAGGTCCGTGAATTTCACCGCTGGGCCATGCGATATCAGCACATCCTGCTGGTGGAGTCGGGGTTCCGGAGGATGGCCCGGCGATATCGCCATGAACGGGCCTCCGGGGCATGGAGACCCTTCCCACAGGGTGGGCCTACTTTGCCCACCACAGCCACCACCAGCACAACCACCAATCAGGGCCAGGTGGTCCCACCCACAGCTGCCAATGTTGGTCCAACATCTGCTGGACTTCCTGGCCCCAGCATTGCCACCGGTGCAGGACAGCCCACTAGGTCTGGCACCACACCCACACAGACCTCCTCCACCCATACTGCCACTGCTCCTTCTGTTGACCCTGCAGCCTTCAACTGAATGGAACATAAGATGGACAAAGTGCTGCGCAAGTTGAGCCACCTGAGCTGGGACGTGCGTCACATTAACCAGCGGGTTAAGTCCATTAAGAGGACCCTCGGAGGGTCAACCTCTAGACACTTTTTTGATGGACATGATTCCCTCCTTCCCTCCTCTTTCCTTGTTCTTATAGTTAGTGGGCTTAGGGGGCTTAGTGTTAGGTTAGTATAGGCTGTTAGTTTAGTTAGTGTTAGTGGGTGGGGGGTCCTCAGTCTTCATATTTTTACTTATTAAGTGTGTTGGGGGGCTATGTTGGGGTTCTTGTGTGTTTAAAAAAAAATACAAAAAAAATATATATTTATATAGGATAGTATAGTAAGTGTTTAGGTTAGTATGTGTTGTCCTCCATGTGTCCTGTCTTATAAGGGGGGCGGGGTAGATGTTTAGAACGTTTTGTTACATGTGATAAGTAAGTGTAGCTTATGTTAGTTAGGGACAGTTGTGGGTAATGAGTAGTCAGGGTAGATTAGGTTAGGTAAGATTTTTCCCTCAGTTTCATCATCTGTGATTAGCATTTAATAAATATTTGGTTAACCCTTAACAGTATGTGTTGAATGGTACTTGATTGTGGGTTTGGATTCAGTGTACATCAATTTGGTACTATAACATCTGTGTCCTATGCTACAAACAAATCCCAACTGAGCTGTACAATTGGCAGCTAGCCCAGAGCTAGCTTGCAAAGTGTCGACCCTTCGTTGCAACCACCAATCACAGTTAATATGGATCCCAATGTGTTTCTGTTGATAAGTGTGTTTTCAAAGTCACTAACAGGGCTTCCAGACTTGATATTGGGGCAACAGTTTTAGGTCTGACTGCAGTGTGATGATCATGCACACCCTTATAAGATAAGTTCTCATTGGCAATCTTGTATTCTTGTCTTCATGAGCCTCATACATCATTTGTGACACAGTTCGGCATGATTACCTATTTGTATGTTAACTCAGACACCTTCATTTGTGCAGTTTTTGTAGTGTTTACTTAGATTAGTGTGGCATGTTTATTGTATTATTTTTGCATGTTTACAACATTTTGCGGCCACTATTTGATGATCTAGTTATCCCCCGAGGAAGCATTCTTCTGTCCAACACAGCATAGTGGTGTATGGTTTCTCACTTCATCCGATTTTTCCCTCAGGAAGGGCAGAGTATGATGCAATCATGGGCACTGTGCAGAATTCTCTGACTACATATATCAGGACAGTTGTATTGACAAGCTATGTAATTTGACAGTAGGCACATTTCAGTTATCTACTTGACAGTTGATATGTCACATTACCCAGAGACAGATTTGTTGTGTAAGTGCTATTTATTGAAACGTGCTGTAGTACTATCTGTACATTGTCCATTATAGTGACATTTTAAATTGGGATCCAACACAAGGGGTTACGGAAATGCTTTTGACATGCTGGGGATGATGTTTCAGACAGTGCAGAGGGACAGGATTTGGCAATGAGTAGGAGAGAGACAATCACTGGGCTGGGTGACAATATATACAGTGGTTTGCAGAACAGTGCTCGAGTAAAGTTGTTGCGAGACTGACAAGTTACAATGCCCAGGACCTTGGTAAATGTGGGCCATGTGGCAGGGACTAGTGCTTCCGGGTACTTTTCTTTGTGAATGTGATCTGTTCCATGTCTTCTTCTTCTGATGTGTGTGTTGCCTGCTTTGTCCTTGTTGTTGTTGGTTATGAAGTGGCAACACACACCTCAGTGTTAGAAGACGTGGAGTCAGACATCCCGGTCGCTGCTCCCTGTGAAGGTCTTAAGGGCAGTACTGCAGCAAGGAGGGCCTGCTGGTTCCTGAGAATAGCAGCCACATCACGATGGTAGGCAGCCAGGTCGGCCCTGAGGGAGTCATGATTGCATTCGTGCATGCAGTGGAAGGTTTGGGGTGCGAGGTGTTGTGGCAACTCCCTTACTGCAGTGGTGAATTCCTTGACAGTTTATTGTAGTCCTTGCAGTATGGATGTTAGGGCTTGCATAGCTGCTGCCTGATCTGCAGATGACATCATGCACAAACGCATCCCCTCAAGGCTGGCTGCCATAGTTTGCATCCCCACCCGCACCTCCTTGGCCAGCTCCCGCTGTACTCCAACTACATTTCTCTCAAAGCTGGTGCCAGTGTCGTCTGAGTCCTCAGCTGTATTGGAGCTGGAAGGTCTTCCAATTGGGGTGGTGGGTGGATCCTCTGCGATGGCTGCTTGTTCTGTGCTCCTCCTTGTGATTGAAGGTGGGGTCTGGAGGGTGTCAAGGACCTTTAGGATAGTCTCCTGGGGAATGCTTATCGGCTCGTCATCCATGTCATCAGGGAAATCTGGAACAGGCATATCGGCAGGAGATTAATCTTCCTCTGCAATGAAACAGGGTACAATTAGTGTGTCTGTGTTGTGGCAATTTTGATGTGACTTGCCTGCCTTTTGATGACTTCACTTTGTGATTTTGTTTTGTGTTAATTTCTCCAGTCCTTCAGATGGGCATTCTTCCAGGCCTATGGCCCACCTGTGTGTCACATGTATGTTATTGAGTTATCAGACTTGTCAGCCTCATTGTCTCTATGTGTTGGTTTATGCCAAATAGCGAATTGCCACCTTCTTTTCCTACTCAACCCTCCGTGTACATCCATTCTCATGGTGAGACCTTTCACTGGCTGTGGGTGTTCTGATGGCCCTGGCAGCACACTTAACAATCTGGACCTGCCCCAATCTCTGATCTTTCAATCCACTTAAATTAAATTGACATGTGGCATATCCTATGCATGGCAATGTTATGATCCAATATGGATGTTGACATTGGTAATGTGTCCTGCTGATGTTGGGGAATGTGTGTTACATTGGATTGCCCTGATAATCGTATCAGTGTCCTATTTCCTCCTCTGACTGTGCAGGTGTATTTCAGTGACCAGTTCCATGTGCCCCCCCCTCAATGCTGTTGTCTGAGCAGTATGACATTTGGGATGTTGCATTGTTACCCAGGCACAGGATGGACCCTGACATATGCAGCATGGGTGTGTCCTTAGTGCTGTGTAGCTCCTATTGATGTTTACATTGGCTGATGTTTGCGACAACTATGGGCATTTGTCTTGTTTCTGGGGATTGTTGCAGTTGTCATCCTCACCCCCTAATTTAGGTGTGTATGATCCATGGGGAGGTTACTGCCATTGGCTACTTGAGCTGCACACAGAGCAGAGGTGGTAGTGGCACCTGTTGTCGCAGTTACATTCCAGTTGTCGGTATGGCTAGAGGTTGTTAATAGGGCCCTAGTTAATGTAGGGGGTATGTTGGCTGACGTGTGCCGGGATGTCAGTTTGATGTAGTGGCCTTCCCTCCTTGCGTGGCTTTCCCTTTGCTCCATCGTTGGCATGACAGGATGCCCCCAGGGGACTGATGTTGGTATTGTGAAATGGTGTGCCCCAGGTCTTCTCAGAACGGGCCATGCCCCCCTCCTGTGCCCCTTTACCCATGCCACTCCATGTATTAGATGACTTCCATGCATTTAGTGGTCGGTATCCCCCCCGGTTGTAGTTGACATTAGTGCATTTTAATTCCCCATGCGACTTACCCTGCATGTGCGTTGTCTCTTGGTAGTCTACGCTGTCCTTTCCTTAAATCCCTGTGACGATCTCCTCAGGGATGACGGCTGCGACCATCTCCTCCATGTGGTCCAGGGCCTCCTGGTGTGCTGGACTCCCCCCTCCAGTCTGCAGTGCTGCCTTCCTGTTCCTGGCCATCTTTTCCTTGGTCCTGCGCTTGCAGTCATGCCAGCGTTTCTTGCACTCGATGACTGTTCTGCGTACTTCCGCCACACTGTTAATCTTGTCGACAATTTGTTGCCATATAGCCTCTCTCCTACTGATTGGCAACTTTGATGTGACAAACAGTTGGTGCTGGTGTTCCGTCACCTCTTTAACTAGAATTTCCTGCTCCTCTGCACTGAAGCAAGACTTTCTTTTCTTCTTAAAAGTGTCCTGGTTCTTGTGTGGGACATCCTGGCTGGTTCCTGGTCTGCTGTCATCTTCCTGGGGTCTGTAGTGGCATCTGGGATCCATTTTGGCTCTACTCTGGTGAAATGGCTGTGTTTGCTGTTTTTTTTTACGCTATTGCGTCCCAAAAAAAACTGCGCATATCCGGTTTGCGGTGTCGTAAATCGACCCACAGTAATTTCCGCCGCGTTAACATCATTTTCCTTTACGACTTGACGCCGCGGTGTGCGTCAAAAATAATGACTCCCACCTGTTGTATGCGCCGCCGTGCGTCAAAGTATAAATATGACGCCCGCAAGACGCCCCAAAATGGTGTTAGCTGGCGGTAATATTTTTGACGCAAAACTGCGCTTGCGCCGTTTTGCGTCAAAAAGTATAAATATGGGCCTTGGTTTGTCATTGGGACGGCCATGAGATTGCTAGCAGCGCCTGCAAATGTGCTTGTGGGCATTACAGATGACTTGGTGCTGGATTATTGCAAAGGACTGCCTGAAGTGGTTCGCTCTTTGTGTCATCAGGTTGAAGAAGCTACCGCACAGCCGCAACAGGAGCTGTGTCATGACCTATGTCTAGGCAACTCGGTCATGATCAAGAAGCACAAGAGGAAAACATTCTTGGAACTGTGTTGGAAAGGCCCTCACCAGTTGGTGTTAGTGACCACTACAGCTGTGAAGTGTGCTTGTCCTCTAAACATGGTGCACGCAAGCCACACTCTCAAAGTTCCAGGTCCCCTTGATGACACAGCACATGTTCCAAAAGAGTCAATTACAGTTATTGAGACGGATCAGGTCAGCCAAGCTTTTGTGGCTGGACAAGTGACTGCTACAGCACAGACTCAGTCTGATGGGGTTCAACAACAGTGGATGGTACAGAAGGGTTGGGACAGAATCAGTTGACTCATGTTAGCTCGGATGCTGACGAAGGACCAGTTGAGCTAGAAGATAAAAGAGTTGTACCAGGAGACAGTTGGCCTGAAAAGCACTCAGTGCCAGATGTACAGGTGCATCTGCCTATTGGTGAGGTGACTGAAGAGTAATAGTGAGGGCTGAGTAAACAGAGGATCAAAGAGAAAGAGAGTCCCAAGTTGGAGGTACTCAGCACTTAGGTGGACATATTTTGCTGTCAATGACTGGGAGAAGGAATTTGCAACCCTTTATTTTAACAATTTGAATCCAGTTCAACATTCTTGAGTTTGAAAGTGTGGTGGAGCTGAACTTTGAAATCTCATTGCTGCTTGATGAATAAAAATATTACATTTTGAAAGTGATTATTAGTGATTGTGAGCTGTGCCCTCATTCGAGACATTTGAAGTTTTTGGAAGAAGCCTTTTGAACATTTGCAAGTAGAGGAAAATCTTGATGCACTTTCTAGAAGGTCAAGGAACTTTGGGAATAATTTGCATTTTTGAAGAGACTATTTTTGCATGTTGCTTTGCTCATGAATAGGAAGGACTGAAAAGAGATAGTGATATATTAAAGCCACTTTGCATTTTTTTGGGGTGTCCTAATTTGCCTTATTCGCTTCCATTTTGAGCTCCAAGATCTTTACTCTGTCCGAGCACCCCCGGAAAGATCCAAGTACTCAAAGTGGGAAGTTCAGGAGGTAAGGACCATGCTTACAGGTTTACCCACCCGCTGCCATGTCCCATATGGCTTTAATCATCAGACGGTTACAGGCAGGATGATCCTGATCTTGATCTAGACTTCCGAAAATAAACTATAATAGGCCGCCACTTCTTTCTTATGAATTGGTCCTTAACCAACAGCTCCTTCAGCTCATTTGTGTCAGTTCCCACCTCTCGCAAACATTGGACCCAACTTTGTAGTTAATAATATTTAAATTATGATAGTTTCTCATTTTTAAGTACCTGACCCCATTCTGCGATGCCTGCCTCTTTTAGATGGAGCTATAGGGAATCCTTGAGGATCTCTGGTGTAACAGGAGAGTCCCACACAGGAACATAGGTTCTATAGTTTGACAATTTTGTTGTTTTCCTTATTTGGGCCCATAGCTGAGCGGCAGCCTGCAGAACTTTCAGTCTTACTTTCTTGTAAAATTTGGGGTGACCAAATGTATACATGAATTTTGACCAGTCTCCTCACTCTACTTCCAATGTACCCATCTTTAGTTGATTGTCCCCTTTCCGGGGTAGCAGATCTTTTGCATTCTTTAACTGAAAAGCCCAGACGTATAGTTGGATGTCTGGCAAAGCTACCCCTCCTTTGTCATACTTCCTTCTCAGCTTCCTCCTTGCGATTCTAATTCCCTTGGAAACCTAAATGAAGGAGTCAATTTTGATTTGTAGTTTTTGTATCCAGGTCTTCTTAAAATGTAGAGGTATCATATTGAAAAGGAAGGTGAGCTTTGGGAGAATGGACATTTATTATTAAATTTACTCTTCCATATAAAGATAACAGGAGGTGAGACCAACTTATCAAGAGCTTGTTAACCTCTCTTGTAACGCAGTTAAAATTTACCTGTGCAATAGCTTCCAGGTCATTACAAATCTTAACGCCCAGATATTTTTCCCAAGCTATGCTCCTCTTCCATGTCATGATTTCCGTCTTGGACATATTAACTGCGTACCCCGACACCTACCAAAATCTGACATTAGGCACTCTAACCTATCCAGGGTGGAGTGCGGATTGCTAGTCTAGACCATAATGTTGTCCGCATATAATGATATGTTCTTTTCCCAATCATCATAGGTAAATGGCTTAATTAAGTGATCCGTCCTGATCTTCAAAGCTAGTGGCTCAATAAAGAGATTAAATAGCAATGGGTACAGCTGGCAGCCCAGTCTAGGGCCCCTTGTGATTTTGAAAGCTGTGATTAAATTCCCATTTAGCAGTAATCTAGCTGTTGGGTGTTATAAATGTCTCTTAATACCCTGCAGAAGTTCTCCCCAAAATTGAGATGTACTAAAAGAGTGTTTAGATATCCCCAGCTCACCATATCAAAGGCCTTGGTAGCGTCCAGGGTTATTATGGCCAGATGGACTTTGTTTGCCTTTGCCAGGTCTATAGCTCCAATCAATTCGTGAGATAGCTCATGCATATACCTTCCCTTCACAAAACCCTTCTGGTCTTCCTGAATCAATTTCCCCGCCACCTTACCCAACCTTTTTGTCAAAATATTGGAAAACAACTTATAATCATTATTCACTAATGAGTTTGGTCTATATGATTCACATGTCAGAGGGTCCTCCACCTAGTTTTGGTATAAGGGTAGTCACAGCTTCTTACTATGATTTTGGAAGGGGAGTATCTCCTCTAAGAATGCCGTCTAATGAATTAGTTAAAACTGGGTTGATTATCTCCTTCATCCCTTGATAAAATTCAATAGGCAACCTGTCAGGTCCTGCCGCTTTCCCCTTTTTGCCCTTGCAAACAACCTGCAGCACCTCTTCCGATGTTATTGTCTCCTCTAACTCTACCTTCTACTTCTCAGCAAGTTTTTCTATCTTCAGATCTTCAGGTACTCAGGTCTTACTGATGTTATTGTTGTTAAGTCTTCAGTGTATAAGGACCCAAAGAAGTTCACAAAGGCCTGTTGTACCTCTGTGGTCTCCCTCAACACTTTCCCAGTGATATTGCATCGTATCTCTCTTACTTCATTTCATATTAAGTCTGTCTTAAATTTCCAGGGCAGGAGTTTTCCTGCACTTTCACTGTATTCAAAGTGCGCTAATTTACTTGCTTCCCATCTGTCTTTCACTCTGGCTTCTATGACGGCAGCTAAGGAGGCCCTTTTCAGTTGAATTTCACTCCACAAGGTCTCACTCACCTTCTCCTGTGTCAGTAATTCTCCTAATTTCCCCTCTGGGAGGTCAATGACTTGCTCCAATTCCTATATTGTCTTCCTATACTCCCTATTTTTTGGGGCTGAGATGCAGATGAGGGCGTCCCTTATGAAAGCTTTATCAGAATCCCAGACCACATGGAGTGCCGCCAACTTCATGTTGAATTCAAAGAACTCGCTGGTATTAACCTTCAGGGTTTCTAGAGTCCACCTCCTTATTTGAGCACCGGATTTACACTTCATCATCAAGACCACCGCTGTGTGGTCGGACAGGTGTGCTGCTGTGTGCTGGCTGTCCAAAATGACCCCTAAAAGTGACCTTTCTATGAAGAAGTAATCGATACTAGAATGATGTTTATATTTCTTATTGCGGTATGTGTAACCTTGGGGCCGTCCACGATTCTCTCTCCATGTCTAACAACGCAAATTGTTTCATTATTTATCTGATGTATGTCTGTGATTTTGGGTACCCTAGGGATCTATTTTTACTTGATTTGTCCAGTGAATTATCTAGGAGTACCTTAAAGTCAACTGACATTATGATTGGATATGGGGCATCTAGCAGTTCTCAGCACAATTCTTGCAGGGGCTCTATATCATCTGTGTTAGGAGCATAATAACCTGCTAATGTGTAAGCGTTTTCAAAAATTTTAATGTTTACTAAACCCACGTGCCCTTCCCGTATGATTTGTAGCTCAAGATTGAGACATTTAGCAGTTTCTTGATCAAGATTATGACCCTTCTCGAATGAGACATATTATCTGTGCACACCATCTATTTCACCCGCCTCTGAGATTTCAAAATTGTGTGAGATTCTTTGTCTGTGAGGTGTGAGTCCTGAAATATTACTGTCTGGGCAAGGGTGTCCATTACATATTGAAGAATATAATATCTCATTGGCCTCACTCAGAGACCGTTCACATTCCAAGATAGGGGTTGAAATGCTTTATCATCCATCTCCTTTACTTTCCCTGACTCTCGTAAGTTTGTGTATATTGTAATCCCTCTGAGAACCTGCTGTGTTCCGAAGCACACCCCTTTTTCTTTTTTTTCTATTCTCCCAATTCTCCCAATGCTCCCCACCATGTGCTCCCATTCACGCCCACTTACCCAAGGGAACCCCTCTGCCTGGAGAACCCAACCCTGCTCCAAATTGGTCATGAAAGCTGTTGGGCGCTGTCGGGCCTAACTAGATGTACAACATGATGAGAAGAAAAAAAGAGAGCAGAAATGATATTTCACGTAGATAAGAAAAGGAAAGGACAAAGGAAAAAGGAGAGAAAAGATTCTGCCTTCCTAGCAGTCCCTCATGGCTTGTTTCTAAGTGTCTCTAGTAGATTGTCTGCCTCTTCCGAGTCCTTGAGATTATACATTTTACTGTTCATCATGACCTTTAGAGTCACGGGGACATTTTGTATCTGTGCTGTGGCCCCCAGTTTTTTTAAATCATCAAGTCTTTTACCTAGCTCCCATTGTTTGCTCAAGGCCATATGTGAGATATCTGATCTCAGTTCAAAAGAGCAGTTCTTCCCGCTCAATGTTCTTAGCTTTAAGGCCTTAGAAAATACTTTTTCTTTGATACTGTAAGTGAGAAAGTTCACCAGGATCCTCCTAGATTTGTTTTTATTTGAAAGTTTCCGAAACGGGTCTTGGTGCACTCTCTGGATGTTGTTTGCTAGCATTGCCTCCAGGCCCTCCCAGTCACCACTTTGTGTCAATAGCTCAGCCAACAGAGCCTTAATGTTTTCACCTTCTTTCCGTTCTCGAAGATTCATTAACCTAATGTTGTTCCTTCTTGCATTATTCTCTAAAAATTCAAGCTTGTCAGGACTATGTTTATTTTTAACCTTCAGTTTCTCTATCTCCTGCCTAGCCTTTGCGGAAATTGCTTTTAATTCTTCTACTTGGACTTCCAGGGCCTGAGTTCTTTGTGTCAATACAACCATCTTATCTGCTAATCCTTCGCAGGCTTCCTGTATCTCCTTCTGGTTGGCCTGTGATACTGCAAAACCATTCCTGACCTCTTTTGCTAAAGACTGCAACAGTATCTCCGGGGGACCAACCTGTGAACTCTGTGGTTCATCATCAACCATGTGGGTACTCTGGGATCTCCTGCACGCCTGGATGTTCAAAACTCCAATTCCTACTTCACCTGGGGACTCCTGGGGCCACCTAATTCACGATTAACGGTCTTGGGGTTTCAGTCAAGCCTGTCAAAATCAGGTTTTCAATGGTTCCCCCAGATTCAGTTTTGCTTGCCCCCCCCACCTGAAACCGGCAAGCATCAATATGATTCCACAGCCGATGATGTAGGGCCCATCTCCAGTCCCCCCTTGTTCTTATCCTCCATGCCCTCTCTGCTTTCCTTTCACTGTGGAGACCAAATCCTGCTGACTGTAAGAAGACTCCAAAGTCTCCTCACTGGTGCTGCCTCTGCCACTGCTGCCCCCACTCAACCCCACTCAATGTGACCCTGGAAGTGAGTTTCCGGACCTTTCTCACTGCCAGGGCGGCTCTACTCCAGTGAACGCCACCCTCCATGTGTGTTTCCACCCCCAGCTCCAGTGTCTCAAACTTAAAAAATCGCGGCTCAACTCAAGGCTTGCCAGCTGCCTGAAGAAAGACCGAGGATACATCAGGTAAGGGGGGAGCCCTTTTTTCCCCTCGCTCCCTCCATTGGTTCAGTTACGAGCACTGTGAATTCCGCTCATGCTGTGGGCCAGATAAGCGCTGCGAGCAACTCAGCGCCTGACCGCCATATTCTCCCTCTGTTCCCCACTTTTTTGATTTTGAATGCAGATTTTTGGTTGGAAATTAGAGAACTCATGGAGTTGAATCCCAATAAAGGTAGTAAATGCAGAAACATATGCATAGGTTTAGTGGTAGGGACAGTAATCATGATTATATTAATGTCGATTGGATTGAGTTTGCCCATAGCAAATGATTTAAAGAAAGATACATTCACAAGTGCCCCAAATTTAGCTAATTCAATGCAAATCAAGATCTTCTGTACAAAGATGAGAAATATTTACACACTGACGATTCTAGAGGCGATTTGTCAGCAAATATCTATGACAAGCTCTTGTATGAATACGTAGACAGCATGGAAGCTAGAGATTGCTATGTTTGCACACAGTCACCTGCATCGGTAAGTAAAAGGATCACATATCATAGTCTAACCCAACATATGGCATTTCTTGTAGTCTGTGAGTAACACTATTATATCAGCAGGAGTATTATCAATACTTCTATTCAAATTATGAATTAGGCCCTCATTATGACATTGGCCGTAAGTCCTGCTTACCGCCATGCTGACTGCTGCCAACATACCGCCGGCGTGGCAGATTACCGCTACCCATACTATGACAAACACATAGCAATCCGTCACTATACAGCCACACACACAAGTCTGCCAGCCCAAAGGTCAGTGATAAACTGGTGGTAGCAAAACCCACACCGTTAAGCCAACAGAACAACACCCACAACATTATGACCCATGTATCACTGCAGTGGACATTCAACCGCGGTAAACCATTGGCGGTACATACCGCTGCGCTCAAAATACACACACACATAAAAAACAACACTACATTGGACAATTCAAACTACACACACCTAACAAATACACACACCACACACCCACACCCCTATAAAACACACAGAGATAGACCAAGAGCACCCACAGAACCAGAGCCAAATAACACCATCACCCATACACCATCCACGCACCTAACAGCACACACCCCAACACAGCACCCCACACACCCTCACACACACCACTCACATTACACCCATGGCACCACAAAGACACCCCAGGTTCTAAGAGGAGGAGCTAAGGGTCATGGTGGAGGAAATCATGCGGGTAGAGCCACAGCTATTCGGATCACAGGTGCAGCAGGCATCCATTTCTAGGAAGATGGAGCTATGGCGGAGAATCGTGGACATGGTCAACGCCATTGGACAGCACCCCAGAAAAAGGGATGACATCAGGAAGAGGTGGAACGACCTACGGGGGAAGGTGCGTTCAACTGCAGCAAGACCCCAAATAGCAGTACAGAGTACTGGCAGTGGACCCCACCTCCTCCCTTACAACTAACAACATGGGAGGAGCAAGTCTTGGCAACCATGCATCCTCAGGGCCTGGCAGGAGTAGCGGGAGGACTGGACTCTGGTAAGTCAAATATTTATTACTAACATCCCCCCTACCTGCATGCCATCGCAAACCCCCACCCGTACCCTCACCCACATCACTCCACCACCTCACATACACCCCACCCTCACAACCCACCCATCCCAATACCAAGCCCTGCACGTAACATCAATGCACGGACCCACATCACAGACCTGCATGGACACCTATCACTAAAGCTGGCACTCTAGAGACAATCACCTAGCCCACCAAATGACTACTCACACAAGTCAAAGCTGCCAGGGCAATCACAACCATAGAAGGCAACACACCCATGCACAAAATGTCACACGCAGAAACAATGACACTGCATTCACATACCCACAGGTCGCCCACCCAACGTCACCGAAGAGGAGGTGCCAGCAACATCCAGTTCCCCCCTCCAGAAGAGGCGCACAATGATGACAGCAGCTCTGGATGTCTGGATCTGGATGACCAACATGGCCCATCGGGGACCCCCAGACAGTCGGTTACCCAGGCGCAGTCACATACCACCACAGAGCCTCCCCTCTCAGGAAACATCAGCACAGCACCCACCCAGAGGGCCCATACCTCTGTCCCCAGGATACGTCAATCAGCAGTGTGTCCACCACTACAGGGACCCCAGGAACACCCCACAAACACAGGACCATAAGGGACCTGGGGTCAGTGGCAGTCGGCACGCGGTTTAGGGGACAGAGGCACAGGACAACAGGGAAGCTGGGAGGACTGCTGTGTGACAGGGGGAGGACAGGCCCAGGGAACCGACTCTCCAGGAGGCACTTGCAGGGATCCTGGGAGCATACCACCATTCCCAGGAGATGATGGGCCAGATACTGGACAAATTGCACGAGACCCAACGGCTGCAGGAGGGACAGTACCTGGGGATCAGGGAGGACCTGAAGGACATCAACACCACCCTGGTCACCATTGCAGGGGTGCTGGCAGACATGGCCAACACCATGAGGGAGGCAGTGGCACACCATGGACCCCTGGCACTAGCCACACCAATGAACAGCCCTCCACCTCTGCTGCCGCTAGTGGACAGGACGCCCCACCACACGACCAACAGGCCACCAGCACCCCTCCCCCTGCAGAAGGAGAACCACCCCGCAAACGGTCCCTGCGATCCAGACAGAAGCCAGAGAATATTGTCAAGCCCCCCACACAAGGCTCTTCTGATTGTCACCTCTGTGTCCCACTCTGTCACCCAGTCACCCTGTCCACCTGGAACTACCATTGCTCCCCTTCCTATGCCCCCTTGGGCAATGCACCTGTGATACAAATAGACTGGACTCTATCCTGGACTATCCTCCACCATCACCCCAGCCCATTGCACATACCCCTCAACTCATTGGCACGTGAATAAACACCATTACAAAAAATACAAGTATGGAGCATGGCAAATGATCGAACTATGTATTTGTTCAACAAGCTTTAAACACTGCAATACAACTGTACAGGAATGTGTACATAGGAATGACTTGTAGTAGGCTGCAGCCAACACACCAGGAGCCAGAGTGGGGCACAGATATCTGAAAATAGAGATGCCAAAGGCTCCAGTAAGTGGCCATAGAATTGGGAGAATCTGCCTGCCATGTACAATGTCAAACACAAAACTGTCAATGTAAAGCGAAGTTACAGTGTCTTACTTGTGTGTCACTGGAAGTATTGTCGTATTATTGCTGTTCTGTTGTCCTCATCCTCTGCCTCCTCATCTTCACTGTCCACAGGGTCCACTGCTGCCACACGCCCATCTCCAGCCTCATCCTTCTGCAGAAAAGGCACATGGCATCTCAAGGCAAGGTTATGCAACATGCAGCATGCCACAATGATCTGACAGACCTTCCTGGGTGAGTAGTACAGGGATCCACCAGTTAGATGGGGGCAACAAAACCTGGCTTTCAGGAGGCCAAAGGGCCTCTCGTTAATCCTTATTGTCCGCCAGTGTGCCTTGTTGTATCGTTCCTCTGCCCTTGTCCTGGCATTCCTCACTGGGGACAGTAGCCATGAGAGATTGGGGTAACCAAAGTCACCTGCAAATATCGAGGGACAACTGTTAGCCACACACTCACCCTTAGGGCCCACACCATACCCATACACCAACATCCACTGGGTGGGAACCAGGGCTCAGCTATTAGCCACACCCTGTGCCTCTGGAGTTGGCTCATCACATTTGAGATGCTGCTATTCCTCAGGATAAAGGCATCATGCACAGACCCAGTAAAGTTTGCATTGACATGGGAGATGTACTGGTCCGCCAGGCACACTATCTGCACATTCATTGAGTGAAAGCTCTTTCTAATCCTGAGCACCTGTTTATTTCTCCGGGGGAACACAAATGCAATATGTGTACCATCAATAGCCCCAATAATGTTGGGGATATGTCTCATTGCATAGAAGTCAGCTTTCACTGTGGCCAAATCCTCTACCTGGAGGAATACGATGTAGCTGCGCATGTGTTTCATCAGGGCAGCCAACACTCTGGTCAGCACTATTGAGAACATTGGCTGTGACATTCCTGCTGCCAAGCCCACTGTCACTTGGATGGAGCCAGTTGGCAAGAAATGGAGCACAGATAGGACTTGCAGCACAAGAGGGGTGACGAATAGCAGATATCAGGTCAGGCTCCAATTGGGCACACAGCTCTGTGATTGTGGCCCTGTCAAGTCTAAGGTGAGGATGATGTGCCTGTCCTCCATTGTTGCCAAGTCCACCAGGGGTCTGTACACGGGGGATGTCTCCATCTCCTATTCATCCGCAGTGGTTTTAATCTAGGGGGCAAAACGGTGAGCAGTTGGTCAGTATTCCATATTTCCAAACACTACACTGCATTGCATGTTGTGACTGTAACAGTATATTTTTGTATAGGCCCAAATGGTGCGTATGTGTACTGTGACGCAGTTAGGTGCCATGGCCTGCCCCTCCCTCAAATGGCGTCTGCCTGTCCTGTGTGGATGAACATGTGGAAATGAGGTAATTCCGCTGACGTTGTGCACCGTTGCGGGAGGCGGTCAAGTACCGCAGTGCAACTCCTTATTGGTTGACATTGGGCCCTATGGGTTACAGTGGCCAATGGTGAGGTACGCTGGCGGTGACGATATGCACCGCTGCGGTCGTGACTGCCATTTTCTATCTGTTTACTCACTAGCTACCTGACCTTCAACAGGAGAGGACCTACACTGCAAGTGCTGCTGTGACCTGTGTCTGGAACCGACCATGGCTCGTGTCACTGGGGAAAGGTCCCCTGCCTTCACCGCTGTGGAGTTGGAGAGACTGGTGGATGGGGTCCTACCCCAGTATCGAATGCTGTATGGGCCTCCAGACCAACAGGTGAGTACACGGTGAGCATGATGCATGGAGTGCTGTGTGTGAGGGCCTCGTGTAAGGGGGGTGTTGGTGGAAGGGTCCTGGGCAGCATGCTGCATGTATGGTGGGCAATGTCTGTGTGTAAGGGGATGTGAGGGCTATGGTGGGACATGAGTGTAACAGGCCGGACGGTCTGACTGATACCTTTTTCTGTGTGTATTTTTCTGCAGGTCAGCGCCCATCAGAAAAAGGGTATATGGCGTGCCATTGCCAAGGACGTGCAGACCCTGGGGGTCTACGGCAGGCGGAGCACCCACTGTCGCAGACGGTGGGAGGACCTGAGATGCTAGGCAAGGAAGATGGCAGAGGCCCAGCTGGGAATGGCCTCCCAACGAGGAAGGGGTGCCCATCGAACCCTAACCCCCCTGATGGCCCGCATAATGGCGGTGGCCTATCCAGAGCTGGATGGGCACTTGAGGCCATCACAGCAACCACATGGGGGTGAGTACAGTTTCCCAATATACTACTTGCGTGTGGTGGGGTGGTCTCCGGATGGGGGATGTTTGCCTGTGGGTGCCCCTAGGCCAGGCTGGACATTGCAGGGTAGGTCCCATGTTGGGCAGGGTATGATGTACACCACCTCCTATCATGCTATTAGGCATCAACTACTGAGCAGGGGTCCGTGGGTCTCAGGTATGCTTCTATTGGCATTAGGTATTCCTGTCCATGGCCTGGTGACTAACATTGTGACTGTTAGTGCATTGCCTAGTGCGTAGGGCTGTCCCTGTGTGTGTGTGTGTGTGTGTGTGTGTGTGTGTGTGTGTGTGTGTGTGGTGGACGCCAACGGTGGTGTTGGAGCAGCCATTGACCAAGTGCATCCTTTGTCTCTTCCTCCTCTTTTTGTTTTGTCACCCTGTCCTTATGTGCATTAGCATCATCTGGCGGAGGAGCAGAGTTACCGGCGACGGAGGGAGCTGCATACCACATGGCCCAGGAGGCCGAATCCACCGATGGTGAGGGCACCAGTGGGATGGAGAGTGAGGGGAGCACCATGGCGGAGACTGAAGGGGACAGTTCTGACAGTGATACCTCCTCCAATGGAAGCTCCCTGGCGGTGGCATACACCGCTGTGCCCACCCCAACTGCAGGCACAGCCGCCACCCCTGTACCAGCACCGCCCTTCCAGTAGCCCTTCAGCATGTTTCCCATGCCGCTCACCCAGGAGGGTGGGCATCTCCTTCACCCCAGGCACCTCAGGCCCTGCCCCAGTGAGCCCTGCTGCCCTGAGTGAGAGGAGGCTATTGACTTCCTGCGATCCATCTCTGGATGGCATTGTGAATGCTTGCAGCCCATTTGCAACAAACAAATGCATTACTGGAGGGCATTCACTCTGGCATGGCGGCCCAACAGAGATCAATCCAGGCTCTGGCATCCTCTCTGATGGCAGCCATTGTCCCTGTATCTAGCCTCCCCTCTCCAACTTCCTCTACCCAGTCCCATTCCCCTCAACCCCAACCTATCCCAAGCAAACAGGCAGGCCAGCATGCACCCAGGACAACGCACAGCAGTGGCTCAGGCAAACACAAGCACCACACATCATCCGACAGGCACTCACACAAACACCTTTGAGATGCAGACATACCAACATACACTGCCTCCACTGTGGCCCCCTCCTCCTCCTCGTCCACCTCCCTCCCAGTAGCATCTCCACTCACACCTGTATGCACTACATTCTCATCCACTACCTCCATCACCAGCACGCCTATCACTACACACCCCTCACTAGCAGTCACCACCCCCACATCCATGCACTTGTCCCCTGTGTCCTCTCCCACTGTGTCTGTGCCCCCTCCTCCCAAAGTACACAAACGCAAGCACTCAGACACCCAACAGCCATACATCTCACAACAGCATCCAGCCCATGCACCTGCATCCAAACACAGCAGACTGATACCTTCTACATCCACTTCCTCTTCCTCCACTCCCAAACCTTCACTCTCTTCAGCCCCAATGACCCTAAGAAGCTTTTCCTCGCCACAGTTGACCTCTTCCCTCCCCCGTCCTTCACGTCAGGCCAGGGTGGTCAGAACCCAGGCAAGCACCTCAGCCACCCATTCCACTGCCACAGTAGTGTTGACTGCTACTGCAGGTGGGAGAGGATCCTGGGAACCAGCCAGCAACACTGAAAGTGTGCCTGCACCAGGTGCATCAAGGAAGGGCAAGGAGGCACCACCAGCTGTGAAAGGGAAGGACAAGGAGGCACCACCAGTTGCGAAAGGAAAGGGCAAGGAGGCACCACCAGCCGCGAAAGGGAAGGGCAAGGAGGCACCACCAGCTGCAAAAAGGAAGGGAAGGGGCCTGCACCTGCAGGCAGGAAGGACAGGAGGCCTGGTGCTGGGACTCATTCAGAGCCCCCACCGCCAACCATGGCAGTTTAGCTGTCCGAGACTGCAGAGAATGGGCTGGAGCCTCCCCCCACCACTGCCAGCACGCCATCAGCACCACCACCAGCACCACTGCCAGCACCCTGCCACCAGCAGCAGCCCCAGTGGGCAGCCGTCCGAGGCTGCAGGGGATGGGCTGGAGCCTCTCCCCACCACTGCCAGCACCGCCACCAGCACCATTGCCGACAGCAGCAGCCCCAGTGGGCAGCCGTCCGAGGCTGCAGGGGATGGGCTGGAGCCCCCACCACCACTGCCAGCACCGCCACCAGCACCACTAACAGCAGCAGCAGCCCCAGTGGGCAGGCGTCCGAGGCTGCAGGGGATGGGCTGGAGCTTCCCCCCACCACTGCCAGCCCCAACACCAGCCTCTGCCACCACTGAGCAGCCGTCACTGCCGGCAGACAGTGTGTAGTCCTGCCTCCATGGGCTGTAGTGAGTCCTGGACCCTGCAAATCCTGTAGATGTGACACCTAGGTGAGAGACTGTGACCTTGCACTCCCAAGATCTGCATCACAGGGTACAAAGCCCCCTCCAGAACCAGTGGAGAAGCTATCCACTCACCCCATCCTTCATAGGATGAAGCACACTGGGCACAAGGCCCACCCAGAACCGGTGGAGAAGCCATCTACTCACCCCATCCTTCCCAGGATGAAGCACACTGGGCATAATACCCCGTCCAGAACCAGTGGAGAAGCAATCCACTCACTCCATCCTTCCAAGGATGAAGCACACTGGGCACAAGGCCCCCTCCAGAACCAGTGGAGAAGCCATCCACTCACCCCAGCCTTCCCAGGATGAAGCACACTGGGCACAATGTCCCCTCCAGAACCAGTGGAGAAGCCATCCACTTGAGATACTGTGGCCTTGCAGTCCCCAGGACCAAGCAGTGGGCAAGTCACCCACTTGTGAGACTGTGGCCTTGCACTCCCCAGGACCAAGCAGTGGGCAAACCACCCACTTGAGAGACTGTGACCTTGCACTCCCCAGGACATCGCACAGGGCATGTTGCCCCCTCCAGGACCAGTTGCGTTGTACCATCTTCTGGCTGAGGTGCTCCCCATCCCCCGTCCCCATGAGGTGCCTGTGTATGTTCGACCTGATGCCCCTGCAGTGTTCTCTCCGTGTTGTTGCAGGAGTGAGGTGGAGCCTTGGCCTATGTGTTAGTGGCCCTATGGCCCACAGACATTGAGGACTGGGCAGTGACCCTACATTTGTAAATATGTATATACTTGTTGTTTTGGATGCATGTATTAATACTATTTTAGCTTATTACACTCACTTTATGCAATTCATTTTGTCCTTGCATTCTTCCTGAGGGGTACGGGGTGGATATGTAATGTTAGTGCATCTGGTTGTGTGTATGGTGTTGGGTGGTAGGGGTGTTGTGTGTGTGTCACTCTCTTTTTCCTCCCCCCTCCCTTGTGTGCCAGGCAGCAGTACTCACTGTGGTCGCCTTTGCCGGTGTTGATGTTCATAATGCAGGAAAAGGTAGACAAGCATGGGAAAAATGTGCAACACTGGTACCGCCCCGGAAAAGGTGGTGGATAGGTGTGTCATAATAGTGTGGGTGGTACTTTGTCTTCCGCCTGGCTGTTTGGAGGTTACCGCCGTGGTGCTTGTTGCTACCGCCATGGCGGTCAGTGTGTTAAAGTGGCTGTCTGTGTGAGCGGTTTCCGTCGTGGTCATAATTCCATTTTGGTTACCGCCGGCCTGTTGGCGGTATTACCGCCGCTTTATCACTGACCGCCAGGGTTGGCCACCGACCACGGGAGCACCGCCAACAGGCTGGCGGTGCTCCCACGAGCATTCTGACCGCGGCGGTTCAGCCGCGGTCAGAAGCGGAAAGTCGGCGGTCTCCCGCCGACTTCCCGCTGCTCGGGGGAATCCTCCATGGCTGCGGAGCGCGCTCCGCAGCCATGGGGATTCTGACACCCCCTACCGCCATCCTGTTCCTGGCGGGTCTCCCGCCAGGAACAGGATGGCGGTAGGGGGTGCCGCGGGGCCCCTGGGGGCCCCTGCAGTGCCCATGCCAATGGCATGGGCACTGCAGGGGCCCCCGTAAGAGGGCCCCACTGTGTATTTCAGTGTCTGCAATGCAGACACTGAAATACGCGACGAGTGCAAACTGCACCCGTCGCACCCCTGCAACTACGCCGGCTCAATTCTGAGCCGGCGTCCTCGTTGCAGGGGCATTTCCTCTGGGCCGGCGGGCGCTCTTTTGGAGAGCGCCCGCCGGCCCAGAGGAAATGTCTGAATGGCCGCTGCGGTCTTTTGACCGCGGTGCGGTCATTTGGCGGCTCCCTCCAGGCGTGAGGCCCCTTAGTGTTTTCAATTGTTTCCATCACAAAACATTTGAGTAACATTGCAAAGACGAAAAACATTGACAACCGTGGGAGGCTCATTTGAGCCTACATTGACATTTAGAACAGTTTATGCCCAAAAGAACAATTTGACCTGCATTCTTAGCCCAGTAAAGAAGAGTTCATTGTACAAGTTGAAGAGAGGAGAAGAACTATGAAATCCAAAATAGGAAAGGGGATAGGTTTATAAAATTGGGAAAAGGATCCAACAGATTCAGTGGCTGGAGATTAAGGATTCCTGAGTGATTGCAAGATTGTGGGAGATATTTTTGGTGGCATAATTCCATCTGTAGATGTGATCTTGAAAGATATCAACATTTGAAAGCTGTCAACTATAGTAGATAAGTTATCTAAAGACACTGCAGGTGCCATATTGTTAATGGACACAGAAATGGTTGCTATGAGGTAAATGGTTTTGCAAAATCACCTTGCATTAGACATACTCTTCACAAAAGAAGGTGGCGTTTGCAAAATATTACATGTGCAACAATGTTGCACTTACATACCTGACAACACAAAAAATATAAGAAAATGCACTGCAACCATGACTGACCTTAAAAAGGACCTGAAAGAGTTAATAGCAACAGATGCTTGGATAGTGTTTTTTCACCCATTGGAAGGTTGTTTGTATACTATACTTAGAAAGAGGAATTGTGGGAACTATCTTGAGATCCATATTGATAATAGCTTTGTGTGCCCTAGGTACAGATGATCTGTACAAATTGATCAAAAGGCGGAAAGAAAAGAGAGCAAAGAATAGACAGAGAAGGGAGGAGATTGAAATGGAGACTAGAAGAAGTAGATTTAATTGTAACCTTACGCGATTGAAGGACTACAGAGGTCTTATCTAAATAAGCCTCTGAAATTTTGAGCTTTGAGGTATTTTGTGATGGTATGATTCACCTTCAAAGTTGGGACTGGTGTAGTCGAAATTTAGTGCTGACCCTCATGTCATAGAAGTCATCAATATGTGACAATATATGCATTTTGTTAACCAAAGTATTACTAGTTTGAATGTACAAAGATGTCATGAGAAGTCAATTTAACTGTGCATTCATTTAAACTAGTGTTAGAAACCATGGTGGTATAGCTTACAAATCAAACGTTTGCAAGATTTAATTGATATGATGTTATATATTACACTTAGACTAACAGAATGTATTGAAATTGTATTGAATTTCTAATGATTAATAATTTAACTATGTGTGCAAAAATGGAGAAATGCATTTCTGCGTTTGAAATGCATTAATAGAGTCTTTTTGTTTAAAGTGACTGTAACATGTGTATTATTAAAGCATTATTAATGTTGAACTCATAAGTTGTTTATTAAAAAGTGTGTTTATTAAGACTTATTAATTATATGCATTGCTTTAATTTACTTGCATTAGCGAAGTGAGGCCTGTTAGTCTTGTATTTCGTGACTGTGCAGGAAATGCTGATTCATTTTCATAATGTGAGCTTTCTTTTAGACTTCGTTCCTGTTGGACTTTTGCTTATGCAGGGTCATCCTGAATCTTTTTGCCTCCTGCCTCCTATTTTTTTCTGACCTGTCTCTGTTGGCTTTTGTACTCTGAGCACTTTACCACTGCTAACCAGTGCTAAATTGCATATGTTCTCCGTGTAAATTGTATGTAATTGGTTTATCCATGATTGGCATATTTGATTTACTAGTAAGTCCCTAGTAAGGAGCACTAGAGGTGCCAGGGCCTGTAAATCAAATGCTACTAGTGGGCCTGCAGCACTGGTTGTGCCACCCACATAAGTAGCTCTGTAATCATGTCTCAGACCTGCCACTGCAGTGTCTGTGTGTGTATTTTTACACTATAAATTCGACTTGGCAAGTGTACCCACTTGCCAGGCCTAAACCTTCCCTTTTCTTACATGTAAGGCACCCCTAAGGTAGGCCCTAGGTAGCCCCACGGCAGGGTGCAGTTATGGATAAGGTAGGACATATAGTAATGTGATTTATATGTCCTGACAGTGAAATACTGCCAACTTCGTTTTTCACTGTTGCAAGGCCTGTCTCTCTCATAGGATAATATGGGGGCTACCTTTAAATATGATTAAAGTGTAGATTCCCCTAGAGAGTAGATGGACATGTGGAGTTTGGGGTCCCTGAACTCACAATTAAAAAATACATCTTTTAGTAAAGTTGATTTTAAGATTGTGCGTTTGAAAATGCCACTTTTAGAAAGTGAGCATTTTCTTGCTTAAACCATTCTGGGGGTCATTCTGACCATGGCGGTAATTACCGCCATGGCGGAGGTCGGCGGTAGCACCGCCAACAGGCTGGCGGTGCACCGCTGGGCATTCTGACCGCAGCGGTTCAGCCGCGGCCAGAAACGGAAAGTCGGCGGTGTACCGCCGACTTTCCGCTGCCCGTCTGAATCCTCCATGGCGGCGGAGCGCGCTCCGCCGCCATGGGGATTCTGACACCCCCTACTGCCATCCTGTTCATGGCGGCTCTCCCGCCATGAACAGGATGGCGGTAGGGGGTGCTGAGGGGCCCCTGGGGGCCCCTGCCATGCCCATGCTAATGGCATGGGCACGGCAGGGGCCCCCGTAAGAGGGCCCCAAAAAGTATTTCAGTGTCTGCCCAGCAGACACTGAAATACGCGACGGGTGCAACTGCACCCGTCGCACCTTCCCACTCCGCCGGCTCAATTCTGAGCCGGCATCCTAGTGGGAAGGTTGATTTGCCCTGGGCTGGCGGGTGGTCTTTTGGCGGCCGCCCGCCAGCCCAGGACAAATGTCAGAATCACCGCCGCGGTCTTTCGACCGCGGTGCGGTGTTCTGACGGCGGTACCTTGGCGGACGGCCTCCGCCGTCTGCCAAGGTCAGAATGACCCCCTCTGTGACTCTGCCTTGTTTGTGGATTCCCTGTCTGGGTCAGTTTGACAGTTGGGTTGTTTTTCACCTCGCACTAGACAGTGACACAAAGGGGGCTGGGGTGTAACCTGCATTTCCTGATTAGCCATCTCTGCTAGGAGGGAGGGGTGGAGTGGTCACTCTCATCTGAAAGGACTGTACCTGCCTCTGTCAATGCCGGCTCCAACCCCCTGCTGTGTGTCTGAGGCCTTGCCTGGGCAAGGCAGGATTTCACAAGTAGGTGTGAGTCCCCTTTGAAGAAAGGTGACTTCAAAGACTAAAATGGGTATAAGAAGGGCACCCAAATCTACAGACTTCAGAAACACTTCTGGAACCAAGAGGAACCTCTGCCTGGAGAAGAGCTGATAGCTGAGGAAGAAGTGCTGCCCTGCCTGTGACTGTGCTTTGTGGAGCTTTCCTGCAGTGCTGCTTCTGCCAGAGTAAGAGGGCAAAGACTGGACTTTGTGTGCCTTCCATCTTGTGAAGAAATCTCCAAGGGCTTGAGTTAGAGCTTGCCTCCTGTTGTTTGAAGTCTCAGGGACATGAAAGACTTCTCTCTGCCAGCACCTGGAGTCTCTGGAGAGACTCCTGCCCCGACAAGTGGTGCCCTATCCAGTCCCTGGGCCCTTGAAAGGAAAGCTGGTGGAATCCAAGGAAATCGACTTCGGACGACTTCGGACGACTTCGGACCAACGCCACTGCTGAATCCGGTAACGCCGCCTGCACCTGATGCCGTGACCTTCGCTGGAACGCAACGCTCTTCACAGGCCCGACGCCGCAGCAGCCCCGCTGAAGTCCGCGACTCCGTGGAAGTCGCCGCACCACGTCATGACCGACGCCGCTCGAAGTGCACGGATTTAACGTTTCGCACAGACGCCGCGATACCGACTTCGCGCATCGGCTTGTTTTCACCCTTCACCAAAGGTACTGTACTTGGGGGTCTACACGACTCTGTGTCCGGCGCCGCTGGTGTCGGCTTGTTGGGAACGACTCTGTCACGACGCCATGTTAACATCTCATCGAAGCATTTTTGTTTCTAAGCGCTATTTTTGTGTTTAATCTTTGAAAATTCATAACTTGACTTGTGTATGTCGGATGTTTGTTGTTTTGGTCTTGTTTTGTTTAGATCAATATTTCCTATTTTTCTAAACCAGTGTTGTGTCATTTTGTAGTGTTTTCATGAAGTTACTGTGTGTGTTGGTACTAATACTTTACACCTAGCGCTCTGAAGTTAAGCCTACTGCTCTGCCAAGCTACCAAGGGGGTAAGCAGGGGTTAGCTGAGGGTGATTCTCTTTTACCCTGACTAGAGTGAGGGTCCTTGCTTGAACAGGGGGTAACCTGACTGTCAACCAAAGACCCCATTTCTAACATTGGTGATCAGCAGTTGGGATTTGTATTTGTATTTGTACTTGACATAGAGTAATTAAGTGTACACCACTGTTTGAGTTCAGACCACTACGTGACCACATACTGCTTGTCTTTTGATTTTTGATTTTTCTCTTTTTGTGGATTTTTCCCTACGTCCACTTTGTTTTTTTCACTGATCCTTGATTGACTTTGAACTTCATTTGGGAACTTGTTTCTGCATTTGGAACTTTGCACTCTTTTTACCTTTCATCATGTCTCAATCTGGAGATGAAACAGCTGGAGCTGTGTTTGAAATAGAGAAACTGAAGGAGTACTCAGTTGCTCAATTGAAACAGTTCCTTAAAGATCTTGACTGTCCCACTGAGAGCTCCACCTGGGAGGGGGAGCTGCAAGAGGCACAGAGGGCCTGTGTGACAATCAAGAAGGCTGGAGGGCACACAGAGGAGGAGAATGTGGGTGGGGAAGTGCAGAGGATACACAGTGGTGTAGTGGAGGTACCTGTTACGCCTGGGGGGAGGGTCCCCAGGAGGGGTAGCAGGGTGCCACCCAAGTGTCTGACTCCTGAAGAGTTACAGGACAGACAGGCAGAGAGGGCTCGCCGGTTCAAGGAGTTGAGGATGCAAAGGGAGAAGGAGTTGGAAGAAAGGAGGAGGGACTTAGAGATCAAAAAGAGGATTTGGGCTTATGAGCTCAAAATGAAGGAGCTGGAAGTCATGAGGACTGAATCCAGCTGGAATGGTGGCAGCAACAATTTTATATCTAGTGCTGCTGAAGAAGTGCACATGCCCAGAGATGTGGTGCCCTACTTGAAGGAGGGAGTTTACACACACCAGGAGGTTCAGGGGTATGAGGTAGCTCCAGTGATGCACAGGGTCCCTGAGGTGGATTGGGGAACTGGCATGGAGAGTCATATTCCTACTGGTGGGAGGGACACTCTACTGACTCTAGGTGAGAATGACAGGGAGAGGGGTTCCCCCCAGGTAGAAGTCCTGGTTATGGAGTGTGAAGACATCCCAGAAGAGTGTGGGTTGAGTGTCAGGGACAGTCAGGTACTGTCTCACCAGTCTCGGGAGGGTGATGTGGGGTGCTTTTTCAAAGCAGAGTCACTGGATGGTTGGGAGAAGGGTACTTTGGTTAATTCATGTAAGGGGCTGAGTGATGTAATTGCTGGAGAGCATATGTCTAGTCCTTTTTTTCCAGAGCTACGCGAACACCAGCTGGAGTGTGAGTTCTCTGACCCCAGGGAGCTTACAATGGAGGCAGACTTCTGGGTGAGTACCAGAGAGTCTGAAGAGGCATTTGGGGGTGCTCCTGAGAGGAGTGGTCTAGGTAGTTCCCAACCAGGTGAGGTAGGGAAGGATTGTAGTGTCCCAGGTAGGTCCCAGTGTAGTGGGATGGGTGAGGGACCCCATGTCCTGTCTCAGAGGAGAGGGAATGGGGATGGGTTGAGGCCCAAGGTGCCTGAGATCCGGTCCCAGGTCCTGGAGGGGTCCATGAGGGAACACCAGGAGGGGAGCCTAGCCTGTACCATAGGGCCATCTGTTGAGGGAGACCCCACAGTGTCAGGAGAACTTGGGGGGGCGGCTGTAGCCAGCGTCCCACCAGTTCAGGTGTCTGGCAGTACCACTCCTAGTGAGGGGGTGCAGACGTCCAGACAGAGGGTTGAGAGGGGGTTGCGGACCCCAGAGTAGAACCTGGAGAGTCAGGGGTCAGCTCTGAGAGCAGAGCCCCCCATGAATGACCTTGGTGAGACCATTTCTGGGTTGGGGGGAATCCAGACTCTGTCAGATGGGCAGAGGTCAGGAGACCTGCGCCAGCCAGACTCTTGTGTGGCCCTTGGGGACGGTGTGGCCCTTAAGGGGGGTAAGTGTGCCCCCCTAGAAGTCATGGTGTGCCAGGCAATGGTTCAACTGCAGGGTGGTGACTCTGGGTTGGATGACCAAGTTCAGAGGGTAAACTCTGACCTGGTGGGGGGTAGGTATGCCCCCCAGAAAGTCATGGGTTGCCAGGCAGTGGTCCAGTCTGTGGGTACAGACCCTGGACTGGAGGATCAGGTGCAGGGGATAAACCCTGACCTGAAGAAAGGGGCTACTGCTAACAGTGCCCCTACCATGTTGCCTTCTGGGGGAGCCACTCCTAGTTGGGTGGTTCAGGACCCCAGAAGAGAGGGCAGGGGGAGGGAAGCCTCACCCCTGGCCCAGGTCCAACCTGAAGGTACAGACCCCAGGTTGGAGGACCATTTGCAGGTTAACATCCCTGCACTGGTGGAAGAATTGTGCAGGACTGCTTCTACAAGCACCCTGACAATTTTTACTCTGGGGGTGCCGCTCCTGGATGGAGGGTACAGAGCCCCAGAGGGGAAGACCAGGGTCAGGTTATCTTCTCTGACCTGGTGGAAGGTAGAGCGGTCAAAGGGTGTCAGGCACCTGGGGCTACCGCCCCCCACTCTCACAGTCACAGTGGTTGGAGAGGCCTGAGGTCAGGCTCTCATCCCTGACAGTTGTCAGGGGTTACTGTGGCTTGCTGTCCTGGTGGACAGAGCTGCCCCTGGGGGGGAACGAGAGTCACACCCCAGGGGTAGAGTGGGCAACACCACTGTGTTGGCCCTGGTAGTACTATCTGCCCATTGCAATACATTTGTGAGCAAAGTAAAGTTAGGTGCTGCACAGATGGTGTCTGCAGATGTGGAGAAGGGTTCCCCATGGGTTAGCTTAGTGGGCCTTGAGAGTATGGACAGAGGGATCCAACTGGAGTCAGGAAGCCGTAGAACTGGAACTTTCCCCTGCTGTTGTGGGCCTGGGTCCTTGTTCTATCGCCCCAATCAGGGAAGTACATCAAGGTATTGATTGTTCTCCCCTGGCTTTAGGCTGGTAGGGGGTCGTGTTGGACTTTTGCTTATGCAGGGTCATCCTGAATCTTTTTGCCTCCTACCTCCTATTTCTTTCTGACCTGTCGCTGTTGGCTTTTGAACTCTGAGCACTTTACCACTGCTAACCAGTGCTAAAGTGCATATGCTCTCCGTGTAAATTGTATGTAATTGGTTTATCCATGATTGGCATATTTGATTTACTAGTAAGTCCCTAGTAAGGTGCACTAGAGGTGCCAGGGCCTGTAAATCAAATGTTACTAGTGGGCCTGCAGCACTGGTTGTGCCACCCACATAAGTAGCTCTGTAATCATGTCTCAGACCTGCCACTGCAGTGTCTGTGTGTTTATTTTTACACTGTAAATTCGACTTGACAAGTGTACCCACTTGCCAGGCCTAAACCTTCCCTTTTCTTACATGTAAGGCACCCCTAAGGTAGGCCCTAGGTAGCCCCACGGGCAGGGTGCAGTGTATGGATAAGGTAGGACATATAGTAATGTGATTTATATGTCCTGACAGTGAAATACTGCCAACTTCGTTTTTCACTGTTGCAAGGCCTGTCTCTCTCATAGGATAATATGGGGGCTACCTTTAAATATGATTAAAGTGTAGGTTCCCCTAGAGAGTAGATGGACATGTGGAGTTTGGGGTCCCTGAACTCACAATTAAAAAATACATCTTTTAGTAAAGTTGATTTTAAGATTGTGCGTTTGAAAATGCCACTTTTAGAAAGTGAGCATTTTCTTGCTTAAACCATTCTGTGACTCCGCCTTGTTTGTGGATTCCCTGTCTGGGTCAGTTTGACAGTTGGGTTGTTTTTCACCTCGCACTAGACAGTGACACAAAGGGGGCTGTGGTGTAACCTGCATTTCCTGATTAGCCATCTCTGCTAGGAGGGAGGGGTGGAGTGGTCACTCTCATCTGAAAGGACTGTGCCTGCCTCTGACAATGCCGGCTCCAACCCCCTGCTGTGTATCTGAGGCCTTGCCTGGGCAAGGCAGGATTTCACAAGTAGGTGTGAGTCCCCTTTGAAGAAAGGTGACTTCAAAGACTAAAATGGGTATAAGAAGGGCACCCAAATCTACAGACTTCAGAAACACTTCTGGAACCAAGAGGAACCTCTGCCTGGAGAAGAGCTGATAGCTGAGGAAGAAGTGCTGCCCTGCCTGTGACTGTGCTTTGTGGAGCTTTCCTGCAGTGCGCTTCTGCCAGAGTAAGAGGGCAAAGACTGGACTTTGTGTGCCTTCCATCTTGTGAAGACATCTCCAAGGGCTTGAGTTAGAGCTTGCCTCCTGTTGTTTGAAGTCTCAGGGACAGCAAAGACTTCTCTCTGCCAGCACCTGGAGTCTCTGGAGAGACTCCTGCCCCGACAAGTGGTGCCCTATCCAGTCCCTGGGCCCTTGAAAGGAAAGCTGGTGGAATCCAAGGAAATCGACTTCGGACGACTTCGGACCAACGCCACTGCTGAATCCGGTAACGTCGCCTGCACCTGACGCCGTGACCTTCGCTGGAACGCGACACGCTTCGCAGGCCCGACGCCGCAGCAGCCCCACTGAAGTCCACGACTCCGTGGAAGTCGCCGCACCACGTTGTGACTGACGCCGCTCGAAGTGCACGGATTCAACGTTTCGCACAGACGCCGCGATTCCCGACTTCGCGCATCGGCTTGTTTTCACCCTTCACCAAAGGTACTGTACTTGGGGGTCTACATGACTCCGTGTCCGGCGCCGCTGGTGTCGGCTTGTTGGGAACGACTCCGTCACGACGCCGTGTTAACATCTCATCGAAGCATTTTTGTTTCTAAGTGCTATTTTTGAGTTTAATCTTTAAAAATTCATAACTTGACTTGTGTATGTCGGAGTTTTGTCGTTTTGGTCTTGTTTTGTTTAGATAAATGTTTCCTATTGTTCTAAACCGGTGCTGTGTCATTTTGTAGTGTTTTCATGAAGTTACTGTGTGTGTTGGTACAAATACTTTACAGCTAGCGTTCTGAAGTTAAGCCTACTGCTCTGCCAAGCTACCAAGGGGGTAAGCAGGGGTTAGCTGAGGGTGATTCTCTTTTACCCTGACTAGAGTGAGGGTCATTGCTTGAACAGGGGGTAACCAGACTGTCAACCAAAGACCCCATTTCTAACAGTTCCCATGAGAAGACTAGCTTTGGTAATAGGCCCTATTGTTTAGACCCAGTGAGAAAGTATAACTGTGTCCTTGAATTTTGCCCAACAAATTATACAAATGTTTCAATCTTGTTTGGACCTAAATGGAGGGACGAGGTTCCCATGACAGACCTGGGAAAAGATGTTGATGTTGCAGCCTGGAATCGTGTGATCAATGTCTTTTGGATGATGCCCTTTCAACATAAAATGGACTGTCTTTCTGATTGAATCAGATTGTTTTATGAATTTTAATATACTGTTGACCAGCAGGACTTTGGTCAGTTCATCAGATCTCCGGAGTTCCTGAAACTTTGCTGATAAAGAATCCCTGAAAGATGAGTCGCTTTGAGAGGTATCTTTCTCTCTGCTTTGCCCCTTTGGGATGCCCCACTGAAACTTAGACATTTTCTTCCTAACCTTTGCAGAAGACTCTTTATTGGGCTTCTGACGTGCTAATGCTTTTCCTTTATACTTAAGTTTTGTCCACCTTAGTTAGTACCTTGTTGCCCAAGATTTTCTTTTTCCAAATTATTTTTGCCCTTTGTGCCCTTTTTGTCTTTTGTCTTCTGCCCCACACATGTCAATCCCTAATTTAGCTATGGCTCCCTTCTGCTCCGCTGAAAACTATAATGGATGATTTGAAACTAACTTATGCTTGCTAAACCAGAGCAACCTGTGATTTCTATATCACAACTAATTTTGTTAATGTTCTGTACTTTTCTCATTGAATGCTTAGTTTTATTAATGTTAGTCCGCCTGAATCTATTTTGTTACCTTGGACAACCCTTGGTGATTCTGTATCTTTATAATTTTGTCTTGAGAATTGTCCATGTGACTTTGAACTTGAGTTTGTAATAAATCCCTCAAGTTTTCCTTGTATGGCCACATTGGTCATAGTGTTTAACTTAATTGGTTTGTATTGAAATTAAATTTTATGGTTTTACCACACCCTGTTGCAGGGTCCAAAGGTCAGTAGGCCTCGATGAGCATTGATTCCTACGAAGAATGAAAATGCTCCAGCACCACCAAGGCTACTGCTGACAAGCAATGCAAAGGCCTGTGCCCAGGAAATGGCAGTTTTCATGCAATGACAGCCTGCAATGCTGGTCTTTGCAACAGTTCTGATCCACTCAGTAATGGTGATGCATCGGTTCTGCTTGGCATTGTGCAGTGCAGCAGATGAGATTTGTCAGTTCCACTAGATCCACAGAGACAGACAGAGCACCTTAAGCCCAATTGGCAGAGTTGAGTCCCAGTCCAGGTGCAGTTGCTAGGTTGTTGGAAGCCTGTTGTGTCCCTGAGTCTTCAGTTTAGGATGCCAGCCAACTAGCCCTGGGAGTCAATCTGGGGTTCTGAGTTCAGGAGATGCAGGTCCAGTCCTTCTCACCCAGGCAAGAAGGCAGCAGGCAACAAGTCAGCATAGCAAGGCAGCAGTCCAGCAAGGCAGTAGTCCAGCAGAGCAGCAGTCTAGCACAGTGGCAGTCCTTCAGGGCACGGCAGTCCTTCTTCTTGGCAGAGTATCCACTGGTCCAGAAGTGTACTGAAGAGCTGATGTCTGAGGTCCATTATTTACACCCAGTTGTGTCTTTGAAGTGGGGGAGAAACCTCTAGAGGTTTCACATTTAAGTTCCCAGGCATCCTGCCTTCACTGTCCTAGCTCCAGACTAACTACAGGGTGTATGCTGCCCATTGTGTGGAGGCAGGACACAGCCTATTCAAATGAAAGTGCGACTGGGCCTAGCTTTGCTCTCCCATCCGGTCAGTGACAGCCCATCCAGGCATACCCGAGCTGTTAATTGTGTGTGTCTGCCTAGGAGGAATACACAATGCCTAGCTGTCAGCTACACCCAGTCATGTGACCCAAAGAAAGTCTATATGCACTAAATGGCTAAAGCAGGAAAAAGCCAGCTGTCTAGCAGTGGCATTTCATTTATTTATTTATTTACGGAATTTATAGAGTGCAACATTCATCCTCAAAAGGATATCACAGCACTAGACTGCAGCTTTCACTAAAAGATGGTGCCATGGACTCAACCTGTCAAGGGCCAGGTTTTTAGGCCTGGCATGGTCAGAAGTGAGGCACACGTCCAAGGGCAGGAGATTCTAATGGGCAGCTGCCAAGTGAGTAAAAGAGTGGCCACCCATTCTGGCTTTTTAACACGTTTGGCTATGGCTAACACCAGGTTAGCAGATGTCAGGTTTCATCAAAGCTTGTAGAATTCTATCTTAGAATGTAGAATTCACGGTCCCTTTTTGTAAAGTGCTTTATGTACATGGCTCAAAAGTTTGGATCTGGCTCTTTTACACATTGGGAGCCAGTAAAGATTTAAGGCATGTCACAGCTGAGCTAAATCTCTCTTTGCTGCAGATGAGTTTAGAAGTTGTATTTTGTGCCACCTGAAGTCTGGTGAACAGGTAGTCTGCAATGCCCACATAGAGGGCACTTCTGTAGTCCGATCAATTCGTAATTAGAGCCTGGAATATGGTTCTATGCCAGTCAATAGAATCCCTTGAAATAGCTTCTATAGAAGCTTGAGTAGTCGAAAGCACTTGTCAAGTGTGGCTCCTGAATTGAGAGGGAGTCATTGATTATGACGCTGAGGTTTATAGCAACTTTCTTTGGCTCAGGGGCTGAGCCCAGTGAAAGTGGACACCAGGAGGAGTCTAAAACCTGGAGAGCACTGCCAAAGAGTAAGATCTCAGTTTTAACAGTGTTTAACTTTAGGCAGTGATCTTTCATCCAAATCACTACCTCAGGCAGACAGTTAATAAGGCTTGTCCCAGTCTCATGGTGCTTCTCACCAATGAAAATAACTAGCTGGGTGTCGTCAGCATAGGAACAAATCTCAAAATCCCAGTTTCTGACAAGGTGTGCCATTGAGGAGACATAAATGTTAATAAGTGAAGAGCATTGAGGGACACCGTAGTCTGATACAAAGGGGGGGTTGATTTAAATATCTTTAGCATAACAGACTGGGTTCTTTTGCTTAGGAAGGACCCAGCCATTTTAGGGCTTTTGAGTGTTGCCCCGACTTGTGGAGTTGCTTTATCAGAAGGCTATGAGATATGGTGTCAAAGGCTGTAGCAAGATCAAGTAGAATCAGGACAACAGCCTTGCACTGAAATTAGTTCACTGTTAACTATTTTTTCCAGGACCTTAGCCATGTAGGAGAGCAGGGAGGTAGGTCGGTAGTTGGATAAGATCGATGCACCTATCTCTGTTTTCTTGGCAAAGGGAAGTATCAGGGCTTGTTTCCATTGGATAAGGAGAGATTAAAAATATGTGTTAGGTAGGGGCTGAGTAGGTGGGCCAGGCAAGAGAAAATGAAGTGTGGCAAGGATCATGTGGGAAGCTGAACCTGATCTCTGGCATAATTTTCTCCACCTGGTCCACAGAAGGACTCATGAAGTTGCGCTTGCTTTTTTGTGAGGGCCATGGCATGGGAAGTGCAGCTGTCCCCCTGCCCAGCAGCCTCGTAATGCGCACTGTCTGGGAAAGCTGTAATAGGGCTGGCGGGGAGGTCGCCAGTAAGGTGGCAACCTCCCCGTCGGTAGTTCGGCGAACGGGTCTTCCAGTCCGCCGAACTCATAAGAAGGCCCTAAGTCCAAAGGTAAACTTTTGACCGGTACCTAGGCCTCATCCTATCCAACCCATGCTTTGTTGTGGTCGACCTAAAACTTTGACTTTGTTCCAGTCCAGCGCAACCAGATAACCACAAGTGTCACTTTAAGCTTTTTGGTACTAGAATGCCAATTTTTTTATTTAATAATTAAAAATGCATATCCCCAGTACATTGAATTCTTGTCATTTTGATGTTGTTTTAAAGATAAAAATATTCTCTATTTTTAAAAATTGCTGTTGGATTTGTGTTGTGTTTTTACTGATTTACAGTTTTGGTGATATGAAATGCTTTACATAGTTGTCTCCTAAATTAAGCCTGACTGCTCATTTGCCAAGCTACCAAGGGTGTAGCAAGGATTAATTTATTGAGACTTGATTGGACCTATTAGTGACTGTGGTATTATTACTAGCTGACGGTGAATACCATCACCCATTATTTAACCACTTTCTTACATTTTATGGCAGCTGTGGGATCCAGAACTTGTGTTTAGTAACACCATTCAGTATTGAAGTTGGACAATTTAAAATCCTCTAAATTGGCTTAGTGCAAACATTGTTTTTGCTTTTTCTTTAGGACTAATATTAATTGATTCACTTTTTATTTTTTTCTAAATTACTCTGACCTCAATTTTTGCAAAGTTTTATTTTTAAATCCAAGGGATACCATGGAACTCGATCTAGCAAGCACACCCAATCTCCAAGCAGATTAGGGAACTGTGTTGGGCAAGAGGTTTACCAGCACCCTCTAATTCCAGTAAGACAGTGCTAATAAAGGCCCTTATGGCCTGGGCAGAAACCCAGTTAGAGGATCAACTCTGTAACACATAGGAGGCTCCAGAGGTGGAGGGAGAGGGGAAGGAAGACCCCAAGACCTTAGTTTTGAGGACACTGAGCACCTCTCTGCACACCCAGTGACCAGGAACATTTCTAGAGCTAGTAGGGGAAGGGAATCCACCAGAGGTGACCTAGATCTGTCCCTTTTAGAAAGATAGCTTGAGGCACAGCTAGCTATTATTGTGTTTTAGCATCCTAATCATTGCATTACATGCCATTTTATCTAGAATGCCATTGATTCAATAAAATACATTGAACCAATGTTGCTTATGTTTGTCTTTGCATATGTGAGATGAGTGTAACTGATAAAAAGGGATGAAATCTGTTGCACCATGATTTCCCTGAGAAATTAGAATGTCTTTCGCATGGCTGTCACAAATTACCACCACTTTTTAGGTGTGGATGAGGTACAGCTAGCTGGCCTAAAGGGTAAGGCTGACAGTTGTCACACAGTAAGGAGTTGCACTCAGTTCCCCACAGGCTTGTGGTGCTGCAGCCCGAATCCAGTAGTCTTGTTTATTATAATGAGAGCCAAACACAACATGGTGCCACCAACATTTGGTCAGGCACTGAATTACAGATCCTCTTGAGTATCTCTGTCTCACTACGTGCCAAAGGCACCACAGTTCTATATACAGAGACGTCCATGGTATTGAGGATTTCCTCCGTAGCTAGATAGGTAGCACCTATTTTAGACTGAAGGTTGTTCACGCTTGAACCTTAAAAGGATTAATCCCCAATTGGTGTCCTTATTTCTCAACCAGTACATTTGCCATGGTAAACCCGCAATGGGTGGCATTTGCAGTAAATATGAGGCCCTCCCTCACTTATCATTTATTAAATAATGGCCTTACCGCCCAGGGGGGTGCAGTTACATTTGTGGTTGAGGCTCATTCTGCTAATAGAACAGAAATGTTCTACTCTTCGGTCAATTTTCCAGCAGTAGATGGGAATACTAATACATTTAATAATTATACAACTGTACTATACAGCACATAAGTATACGTAGAAATACCTCTATGCTTTTAAGACCAACAGAACTGGCTGATGGCACCCTACTCCGTACAGAACTACAAGTTAGACTAGGTTCTCTGAATATTGGCAGTCCTACCTGGCCTCAATTGGCCTCATATACACTGCAACCTAATGCAGTCACCTTGGCGGTAGCTGAGGTGCACCACTTATACATTGAGCTTGTAGCAATAAATAGACTATTAGTACAGTCTGTAATTTAAACATTGGAGGAAACTGGCACTTATTGCAGTTACCCACCCCCCCACCTTTTGCCTGATATTGATGCTGACTTGACTAAGAGTGTGCTGGGACCCTCCTAGCCAAGCCCCTGCACCAGTGTTCTTTTCCTAAAATTGCACCATTGTTTTCACAATTGGCACCCCTCTGGCACACAGATAGGTCCCTTGCAAAAGGTAGCAGTGGTACCAAGGGCCCTGTGACCAGGGAGGGTCCTTAAGGGCTTCAGCATGTGTTGTACCACCCTAAGGGACCCCTCCCCTAACACATTCACATTGCCATTGCAGATTGTGTGTGTTGGTGGGGAGAAATAGGCAAAGCCGACAGCCCACAATACACCGCCTGTGGCATAGGTAAGTCACCTCTCCAGCAGGCCTTACAGCCCTAAAGGAGGGTACCACATACCACAGGCATGGGCATAGCTGCATGAGCTACATGCCCCCACAGTGCCTAAGTCCATTCTTAGATATTGTAAGTGCAGTATGGCCATATTAAGTATATGGTCTGGGAGGTTGTCATTATGAACTCCACAGTTCCATAATGGCTACACTGAATACTGGGAAGCTTGGCATCAAACGTCTCAGCACACTAAACCCCCACTGAAGCCAGTGTGGGATTCATTAAAACGTGCACATAAAGGGCATCTTAGAGATGCCCCCTGCATTTTACCCAATCCTCTAGTGTAGGACTGATTGGTCTGTACCAGCCTGCCACTAGTAGATGAGTTTCTGATCCCATGGGGGGATGGCCTTTGTGCCCTCTGTGGCCAGAAACAAATCTTGCTCTGGGTAGAGGTGCTTCACACCTCCCGTCTGCACGAACTGTAACACTTGGTAGTGAGCCTCAAAGGCTCAGGCCTCGTGTTACAGTGCCCCAGTGCACTCCAGCTAGTAAAGATGCCTGTCCCCCGGACAAGCCCCCACGTTTGGCAGCCAGTTCGTGAGAAACTTAAGAAAAAGAAGGAGGAGTGACCACCTCAGCTGGGACCACCCCTAAGGTGTCCAGAGCTGAAGTGACCCCCTCCCTGCAAAATCCTCCATCTTGGTTTGGAGGACAGGGACCTATAGGGATAGGAATGTGCCTCCCGCCACAAAGGAAGTGGACACAAAGAGGGTGTAGCCACCCTCAGGAACAGTAGCCATTGGGTACTGCCCTGTGACCCCTAAATCTTGTATTTAAGGGCTTCCCTGAACCCAACTCACCAGATTCCTGATGACCTCATAAGAAGAAGAATGACTGCTTAGCTGAAACCCCAGCAGAGAAGGAAAGGAGAGAACAATTGACTTGGCCCAGCCCTACCGGCCTGTCTCCTGATTCAAAGAACGTGAAGAAGAAAGGTGACACGTCTTACAGGTCTAGTGACCTCTGAAAAACCTCCAGATGACTGCCTGCATCACTGATGATCAAGAACTCCCATGGACAGCGGCCCTGTCCAAAGAAGAAAAGAAGAAGAAACCTCTTCTAAAGGACTCCCACCTCACTCCAGAAGCGTGAGTCCTGGCTACTCTGCAACCAATGCCCATGGCCCTTGTCCAGGTGGTCTACCCAGCCAAAGAGGGTCCCCAGGTGATTCTGAGCAAGTGCACACCCTGGGTTGACCCCTCCAACCCTACACAACGATGCCAGCATAGGGAATCCTGAGTACCCCCCTAACCGCAAAAGCTCTGAACAAAGATGTCAGAAGCTAAAGGACCCACTGCACCCGCAGGCCCCCAGGCCTTGAAGAAACCAACATCCGGTGCAGCAATGATCAACAGATGGCCCTCCTCCTTGCCCGACTGGTGGTGTGCCTGAGACACCCCAATGCACCTCGCCTGCAGCCTCTGAGTGACCCCACGGTCCCCTCAAGGGCCAGCATTGGAAGCCCGACGTTCTGTTTGCACCAATGCCGCCATGGAACCGGAACTGCAAGTCTTCCCGATGCTCTTCTACGCCATGCCCCGCCTCAAACACCAACGCCAACAAAGACGACAACAGTGAGTACAGCCGTCTAGCACCCAAGGGAGGGAGGGAGGAAAAGGAGTGTGACACACTCACGCACAACACACACAACACACACCAGACACAAACTCACATACCATTCACACAACCAGCTGCAGATGTAATCCAATGGCACACAACACACAGCATAATAATACAAGGTCTACAGGTCGGCAGTACTGAAATTGGAATAGCAAGGCAACACCCACCATATGAACTAATTTTAGAACAAAGATACATGAACAATTGTCCAGAAAGGGCCAATGCCCAGTCCAAAGTACATGAGGCCCACATTGCCACGGGGCACAGTCCAAGCTCCAACTTGATCCTGACCAACTCCACACAACACTGTGCAGGGGCAACATCTCAGAAGTGGACAGGCACCTCAGGGGGAAGGGTGTGGGGAGTACCTCAGCTGAAGTCAGGAACGTGCCCACTGCTCCTGGAAGGGGCTCCATGCCCATTTCTCAATGCTGGTAAGTGCAAGGTTACAGCCTCTGAGGTGGGGAACTTGCCCACTGCTTCTTGAGGGGGCTACTTGTACAACAGTCCCTGGTGGGTGGCCTACATGCCCTCTGCTGGAGGTGAGGGCTTCATTGCCTCTGCTGGGGAGGTATCTCCTGGGCAGCCTATGCTGGAGATGAGGGCTGCATTGTCTCTGCTGGGGGAGGTGTCTCCTGGGCAGCCTCTTCTGGAGGTGAGGGCTGCATTGTCTCTGCTGGGGGAGGTGTCTCCTGGGTAGCCTCTGTTGGAGGTGAGGGCTGCATTGTCTCTGCTGGGGGGGTGTCACCTGGGCAGCCTCTTCTGGAGGTGAGGGCTGCTGTGTCCCAGCTGGAGGTGAGGGCTTCTTGCCTGTCATTGGTAGTTGAGTGGGACCCTTTTCTGTCATTGGTGGTTGAGTGGGAACCTTTTCTGACATTGGTGGTTGTGTGAGAACCTTTTCTGACATTGTTGGTTGAGTGGAAACCTTTTCTGACATTGGTGGTTGAGTGAGAACCTCTTCTGTCATTGGTAGTTGAGTGGGATCCTTTTCTGACATTGGTGGTTGAGTGGGAACCTTTTCTGAAATTGGTGGTTGAGTGGGAACCTGACAGTGGTGGTTGTGTGAGAACCTTTTCTGACATTGGTGGTTGAGTGGGAACCTCTTCTGTCATTGGTGGTTGAGTAGGAACCTTTTCTGACATTGGTGGTTGAGTGGGAACCTTTTCTGACATTGGTGGTGGAGTGGGATCCTTCCCTTTCATGGCTGGTGGAGTGGGATCCTTCACTGTCTTGTCTCCACGACTAGAAGGTTACTCCACTGTCCCTGTGGGCTGTTTAGCTGAGGTGCTCGACTGGGTCATTGAGGTCCTGCTCTTATGGGTAGGACGGGGGAGAGGAAGAGAAGAGGTAAAGTTGGGCAAGGAAAAGCTTCTTAGGGACAATGGGGCGGAATGAGGGAGGAGGGATGGGAGTGGAGTTTGAGGGAGTGGTTGCTGGAGGAGTACGTCTGCTGGCCTTACTTGCAGGTGCATGGGCAGTTGGCTGATGTCAGGTGGATAGCTGTTGGGTGTCTGAGTGCCTGCCTTTAGGAAGGGGGGACAGACAGGGTGGGAGGGGACACAGGGAACGCATGGATGGATGTTGTGGAGGTGTCTGCTAGTGAGGTGTGTGTGCTGCTTGGTGTGGTGATGCTGGTGGTGGCTGTTGAAGCAGTGCATGCAGGTGTGAGTGTGGATGTGACTATGAGGGAGGTGGAGGAGGAGGAGGGGGACAGACAGTGAAAGCAGTGGATGTGGATGTGTGTGCAACTGTTTGTTGTTTGTGTGAGTGCTTGTGGGCTGAAGTATGGTGCCTGTGTTTGACTGTGCCACTCTTGTGTGATGTCTTGTGTGCATGCTCATCTGTATGTGTGCATGGGATGGGTTGGGGTTGAGGAGACTGGGACTGGGAAGCGGTAGTTGGAGGGGGACGATAGGAACAGGGACAATGTCTGCCATAAGAGAGGAGGCCAGAGCCTGAATCAATATTTATTGGGTCGGCAATCTACCGTGGATGTCCTCCACAAATGCATTGCACTGCTGCATCTGGGATGCTAGCTCCTGGATGGCATTTACAATGGTTACAATGGTTGACTGCCCTACAGAGATGGATCTCAGGAGGTCAATAGCCTCCTCACTCAGGGCAGCAGGGCTCATTGAGGCAGGGCCTGAGGTGCCTGGGGCAAAGGAGATGCCCACCTTCCTGAGTGAGCGGGCACGGGCAATTCGCTGAGGGGCTACTGGGTGGGCGGTGCTTGTACGGGGTGTTGGCTGTACCTGCAGCTGGGGTGGTCACAGAGGTGTCCGCCACCACCAGGGAGCTTCCATCGGAGGAGGTATCTGAGTCACTGTCTCCGCAGTGGTGCTCCCATCGCCCTCCGTCCCACTGGTTCCCTCGGCGTCAGTGGACTCTGCCTCCTGGGTCCTGTGAGGTACAGCTCCCCCTGTCGCTGGTGCCCCTGCTTCTCTGCCAGATGATGTTAATGCATACATGGACAGGATGACAGAAGGAGAAAAGAGGGAGGGAGAGAAAGGGAGCACTGGGTCAGTTACAGCACCAACACCACAGTTGGCATACACAGCACCGTCACACACAGGGATCAGGATTGAGCACTATGCATTGCACTGGCATTGAAATGGATAGATGCCACAGCAAGATGAGGGCCTAACACCGCCAACCGCACACCTCCTAGGACCCACATAGAACTGACTGGCATGGAATGTAAATGAGCTAGGTTACCTGCATTTGCCATACTCCCATTACCCGTGAGCTGGATCACGCTGCAATGTCTGTCCTAGCATTAAGGGGCACCCACTAACTCACAAGCACCACCTGGATCCCATGCCAACCAATGAGTGTAGTAATGCCCACTGTACTCACCCTCTTGTGGTTGCTGTGATGCCCTAAAGCGCCCATCCAGCTGTGGGTAGGCCACTGCCAGTAGGTGGGCCATCAGGGGGGTCAGGTTCTGACAGCACCCCTTCCTCGCAGTCTTTCGTGCCTGGCGTCTCAGGTCCTCCCACCATTTCTTGCAGTGGGTGCTCCACCTGCTGTAGGCCCCCATGGTCCGCACTTCCTTGGCGATGGCACGCCACAATCACTTCTTTTGATGGGCGCTGACCTGCAGAGGTATTACAGACAGGAGGACAGCATTACACATACAATCCAGCCTGTCACACATATGGACCCCAAATCCCGTTTCCAAATCCGTTGGCACACACATCGCCCGGCGCACACCATATACACTACCACCAGACATACCTTCCCACATATGACACGATGCCTGCACACACATCTCCATGCAGCGCCCCCACATGCATCGTACCCAAGGTGTACTCACCTGTTGGCCTGAAGGCCCATACTGCTGTCCATACTGGGGCAGGACCCCATCCACCAAGCACTCCAACTCCATCGAAGTGAAGGCAGGGGCCCTTTTCCCGGTCACACAGGCCATTGTACGTTCCAGAAACAGGTCACAGCAGCACAAAGTGTAGGTGTTGCCCTGTGGAAAGTCAGGAATCAAGTGAGGTTATAGACAGAAAATGGCAGTCACTGTACTCCATAGACCCCCATATTAGCCAATGAGGAATTGCATGGCGGTGCAAGACCGCCTTCCGTCATGACACCCAATGTCAGCGGAGTTACCTCACTTCCACCTGTCCCTAGAAACAGGACAGGCGGTCGCCATTTCATGGTGGTGGACTACATACAGATCTTCCATAACTTCATCATTTATGAAAATTGCACATACATTGCCATTCCCACTGTCACATCACATTCATGCTGTATGCACATTGAGATGGTGGGTCCATTGTTCAAATTGTGACAGCAACTAGTTCTTTCCAAGTCACAGTGGGCTTGGCAGCAGGAACGTCATGGCCAATGTTCTCAGTAGTGCTGGCAAGGGTATTATCTGCCTTTGTGAAACACATGTGCAGCTACATTTCGTTTCCCCAGGTGAAAGATATGGCCACTGTGAAAGCGGGATTCTATGCAATGCATATGCCCAATATTATTAGAGCGATTGACGGTACACATATTTCATTTGTCCCCCCCCCGCCAGAATGAACAGGTGTTCAGGAATCGGAAGAGTTTCTACTTACTCAATGTGCAAATGGTGTGCTTGGCGGACCACTACATCTCCCACGTTACTGCCAAGTACCCTGGGTCGGGGCATGATTCCTTCGTTCTGAGGAATAGAAGCATCCCAAATGTGATGGCCCAACTACAGAGGCACAGGGTGTGGCTAATAGGTGAGCCACAGTCCCCATCCACTGTATGTCAGTGAATGCCTTCAAGTGTTATCCCCATAGCATTGGGTAAGGCTAGCTTTTGTCCCCCAATACTTTCAGATGACTCTGGCTACCCAAACCTATCATGCTCCTGACCCCTGTGAGGAACACCAGGACAGGGATTAAGAACCATTATAATGATGCATATGGGCAAACCAGGTGAATAATCTAGAGGACCTTTCGGCCTCCTGAAGGCCAGGTTCAGATGCCTGCATCTGACAGGTGGATCAATGTGCTACCCGCGAAGGTCTGCCAGATAGTAGTGGCATGCTGCATATTGCGCAACCTGGCCCTCAGATAACATGTGCCTTTTCTGCAGGTGGAGGGGAGTGGAGATGACCCTGTGGCAGCAGTGGACCCTGAGGACAGTGAGGATGAGGAGGCAGAGGATGAGGACAACAGAACATCAGTTCTATGACAATACTTCCAATGACACACAGGTGAGACAGTGGAACTGACCATTACTCTGGCTATTGATGTTTTCTGTGTGGCTGTGGAAGGCATTCACTTCCTTTGCATCTCGACTTACTGTCACCTATGGCTTGTAATTTAACAGATGTTGGTGATAAGACAACAGAGCGCTGAAGTGCTACAGGTGATTATTTGTATGCTATCACAGTGTTCAGATAATTTGCACTAGATGAGACTGTTCCCATAAATGCACATTTTCAACACAAAAAATTGAGTCACTCAAATTGTGTTCAAGGGTGTTTATTGTAGTGCAAATAATTCACTGAAAAGTACAATGGAATGGGGGGATGGTAGAGGAAGGTCTAGGGTATTGTCCTAGTCTGTTTTAGCACAGGTGCAGTGGCCAAGGGGCCAGGGGAAGGGGAGCAAAGGCATTTCAAAGTAGACAAGGTGACAGTGTGGGACACAAGGGGGACAATCAGGAGAGTCTCATTTCCTGGTGGAGGTCTTGATCTTGGCAAGTGTATCTGGCTTCTGTCTGGGTCGCAGGGAATGTTTGCGGGGTGGTTCACCTTCTGCAGGGGGAGGGGTGCTGGGGGCCCGTGGGTCCTGAGGTGGTACCTCCTGCCCACTAGCTGCAGTGGAAGGTGAGGGCTGGTCAATTGATTGGCTAGTGGTAGGGGCCGGCTGGTGTGCTGTTGATTCCCTCATGATGTTGGCAATGTCTGCCAGCACCCCTGCTATGGAGATCATGGTGGTGTTGAGATCCTGCAAGTCCTCCCTGATCTCCTGTTCCTCCTGCAGCCTCTTGTTCTCCTGCACATTGTTAAGGATGTGGTCCATCGTGTCCTGGGATTGTTGGTAGGCCCCCAGGATCTTGGTGAGTTCCTCCTGGAGAGTCGGTTCCCTGGGCCTGTCTTCCCCCTGGCGCACAGCGGTCCTCCCAGTGTCCCTGTTCCCCTGTGCCTCTGTCCCCTGAACGGTGTGCCAACTGCCACTGACCCCAGGTCCCTGATTGTCTTAGGGGTGAGGTGTGGACTGGGTTCCCTATACAGGTGGGCACACGTGTGGGGACGCTGGGTGGGTGTTGTTGTGTTGGATACTGATGGGGGAGGCTCCGTGGTTGACTGGGAGTAGGCTGGGTTGACCAACTGACCAGTGGTCCCTGATGGGCCAGGTAGTTCATCCATATCCATAAGTCCAGAGTTACTGTCATCACTGGGGGCATCTTCTGTTGGGGGACTGGTTTGTTGTGGCACCTCCTCTCCGCTGACATTGGCTGGGGCACCTGTGTGGATGTAAGTGATGTATTATGCTTCATGTCTGTGACATATTGTACATCCCTATCTTCCCCTCTATCGTTGCTGTTGTCCTGCCACCTTTGTTTGTGTATGGTGATGTATTGTGGGATTGTTAGTTCCCCTATGCTGTGCATGCTTTTGTGATGGTTGTCCATGCAGGGCTGGGGGTGCAGTCCATGCATTAATATAGCATGCAGGGTTTGGCATTGGGGTTAGTCATATGTGTAGGTGCAGTGTATGGGATGGAGTGGAGTGATGGGAGTGAGAGTGAGGGGGTAAGATGGCATGCAGGTAAGAGGGGGTGATAAGTAGTAAATGTTGACTCACCAGTGTCCAGTCCTCCTGCAGCTCCAGTGAGTACCTCAGGATGCAGTAATGCCAAGACTTGCTCCTCCCATGCTGTGAGCTGTGGGGGAGGAGGTGGGAGTCCACCACCAGTCCTCTGTAGGGTGAGCTGGTTTCTTGCTGCCATGGAACGTACCTTCCCCCATAGGTCGTTTCACCTCTTACTGATGTCATCCATTGTTTTTGGATGCTGTCCCACAGCGTTCACCCTGTCTATGATTCTCCGCCAAAGCTCCATCTTCCTAGCAATGGATATTTGCTGTACCTGTGCTCCAAACTGCTGTGGCTCTACCCTGACTATTTCCTCCACCATGACCGCAACTCCTCATCAGTGAAACGCTGGTGCCTTTGTGGGGAAATGGGTGTTGTATGGAGTGTGTCAGTGTGTGGGTGTTGGGTACTGTGGTTCGGTGAGTGAAGTGGGGTGCGTGAGGGATGAGTGGGTGTATGTGGTGTGTGTGTCTTTTTGTCGCAGTGGTCTTGGTGTAAGTCTGGTGGCAATGATTTGTATTCGTAAAGGGTTGGGGATAATGTGGGTGTTTGTTTTATAGTGCTGTGGGTGTGTGTGGTGTGTGTATGAGTGTCAGGCGTGTGTTTTTGGTATTAACCAATGTTTTGTAGTTTAGTATATGGGTGTCCATTCTGAGCGCGCCGGTGTGTACCGCCTATGGTTTACCCCCATTGACTGTCCGCCGTGGTGATTCGTGGGTCATAATGTGGTGGGCGTTGTTTTGTTGGCGTAACAGTATGGGTGTTGGTAACACCACTTTAGCACTGACCTTTGGGCTGGCGGATTTGTGTATGTGTCAGTATTCTGTCGGATTGGTATGTGTGTGTCATATTTGGCTAACTGATGTTCGCCTCCCCAGTGGTATGGTGGTGGCCGTCACCGCAGCAGTAAGCGAGATTTACCGCCAATGTCATAATGAGGGCCTATATCTCATGTTGATATAGTACATATAGAGCCAGCAAACATTAAATACAAACACAGCACGCGCTGCTCCAGCTCAACCGCACACAGTCACTCCAGGAATTAACCTGCAACAGTACATTCGGTCATGGGTAAAGTACCCGCAAAACTTGAAGAAATTCTGTTTTGTTTAGCTCAAAAAATAAACGCCTGGTAGCTGTAAATGGGACTCCAAGATAAACACATAATTCTCACTGTGTAGTTGCCATTTGGAATGGTTCATGCAGTCGATAACTACAACACGTGGGCCATGGTATTTTCCATGCTTTACACAACCGCACATGCTACACCAACACTTGTCAATCTTCTGGAGGTGTTAAAACAAGTTCCAGATTAATGTGGGGCTGCTCCGGCCCTGGATCTGGGGATGAAATTATTGGGCAATTTTTCTACATTGTCCTCAATAATATTAAGTAACCTTAAAGGGAAAGCAGTAGCACAAGCAGTGCGCATGTGGCTCAGGGATGTTCCTGAACAGGATCAGGTACCAGAGCTGCCTAAAATTATTGCCGAAACCTATTCGAGAATAGGGATAGTTTGGGAGCCAGGCCTAGCTAACTAATTACAAGGTAAATCAAATAAGGATTCTCCCTTGCAAGCAGCTGAGGGTCCTAGAAAACAAAAAGAAACATTTAAAAAAGACAATGCAGAATTTCCACATTTGGAGACCCCTGAGATAGGTTATAATTTACGAAATAGGGATAATATAAAAACTCCCAATAAATATCCATATACTGCTACACACCAATCTTGTTCCTTTCCGGACTCACCGGACAAACGTAGTGAGAGAGCTGATCCAATGGAACAACACACAGAGTATGTGAAACCAAAAAAGATTCACAATGCTCAGCAGAAGTTTCAATGAAAAAAAAAGAAAAACTTCCACAACAAAGCCCCCAATTCAAAACGAAGGTGCCAGCTATTTCTGCATGAAATGCCATGCAAGATGACAGTTTTGTTAAAGAACAGAAACTGTGCAGTGGCTCTGCTTGACAGCGCAGCAAAGGTCACAATATTTCATCAGAATCTTCTACAGCATCCAGAAGTGAAAGCAACTGATGACTTCATAGATGTTGTGACTGTGAACATGCGCGTTTCCCCCCCCCCCAAATACGGTGTATAAAATGAAAATACAATTAGAGGGAGGACTGAGATGCACAATTGACATATCTTGGAAACAATCACTGACTTTTATGACATTTTGTTGGCTGAGAAAGACTGGCTGCCCAAATTTGTCAGTGAAGTCCCGCAGGGAGAAGAGATCATGAAGCCTTTCTTCACGTCCCTAGTTCCTAGAGAATGAATAGAGTCGTACTGATTTGATTGAGCATTGGCACAGGCCCCCGCACTTTATCACAACCATGTTGGGTGGGGTAAAGATTCTTGTTACCACAGGATACCAATTAGTTCCCAACCACAGCCTCAACCTCAATGGGATTTAACAGTATTTAGCACTTTAGGCTTGCAGAAAAAACTGTAGGCTCCCACAGTGTTAGGAAAACAGTCCCAGGCTTTTTTCAGTACGTGTAACATCCATGTTATATGACATTGATCCTGAGGAGTTGTCCTCTGTTGATGACATCTACCTAACGGATGATGATCTCATTTACCACCTGAAGTGGGTGGCCCACATTGTTGTTGGTACAAATTCAGTTTTAAAAGACAAAAATAGCCTTTCTCAGTGCCCTATCTTGGGATAAGGGCAAGAGCTTAGCGCCATACTTTCAAGAATATGCGCAGAACTGCAACCACCAAATACCATTAAAAAACTCCAGTCTTTATTTGGCTTTTTGGAACTTACAATCCAGATTATGCACAACGCATTAAACCATTATATGACTTATTACACCAGACTTTTCAAGCAAATTTTGGATAGTGGAGCACACATGCCTTCTCAGAGCATTACAACAAGGCATGCTTGCAGCAAAACATTAACACACAAGGGACAACAAGGCACATTTGGTCCTATGCATTCTATTGCATACAAATCACATCTGTACTCCACAGCTAAACAATGCTTTGCTCCCACAGAAAAAGATTGTGACTGCTGTTGAGATGGCTGCCATTAAAGAGAGGCCTCTGGCTCAGGGGAAACGCATTACCGTTGTCTCTCTGATCTCAGCACTCAAGGCTGTTACAAAGGTCAGCATGTCAAATGATAAGGCATTACATCCACGTTGGATCCAATGGGCAATGTCTCTGACAGCCACTGATGTTAACTACATTTTTGGCCCAAAATTACAAACTCAAGAATTTCTTCAATATGGAATGGACTATCCAATACCGGCAAACATTTTGACAATTGATCAATATCAAACAATAATTTACACTGATGGTTCAGCCCAACCAGCCATAGGCTCTAAACACCAGTAGTCTGCCGCTTGTGCTGCTGTAAGTGGTTACATGAAAGATGGTGAATTTTATCTACAAAATACTTACATGCATACCTTAGGGGACTGCACTGCACAGCTAGCAAAGCTCAAGGCTCTGGTCATGGCTTTGGAACACACAGATCCAGAACAGCTAACACTGATAGTCTGTGATACATACTACTGTGTCTGGTACTTCAATTAATATCTGTATTACTGGCATCAAAATATGTTCAGAGATTCAAAGTCAACACTATCAAACACAGGTTACTGTGGGGGAAAGCAGTGGATCTGAAGGGAATGTTACCCAATGCCCATTTAATACATACATTGGGACATCAACGTGTAGGAGTACATGTTGCAGGCAATACCTTGGCTCATGAAGCAGCCAACTCAGCAGTAGCTACAGCTTCTGTTGCTGAAATAACTCATTCACGAACGACATTGGATGATGGAACACTTGCTGGTGTGAAAGCTTTAGCTGACTGCAAGACATTACTAAAGGCATACCCTGCGAAATATTCCTACTGCATAACCAGCCTAAATACTGCCTTAGTAGTAATACCAAGGGTGGGTGATCATGTGATCCCCAACCAAGATCAAAGATCTGTGTTGATAAAATTGGCACATGAGGGAGTTTCTTCTGCCCATGCAGGTGTGGCGGCGACTATTTCTTTACTCCAAAAACGCTTTTGGTGGCCGTGTCTATACAATCAGACAAAACAATATGGGGGTGATTCTAACCCTGGCGGTCGGTGATAAAGCGGCGGCTAACCCGCCAACAGTCTGGCGGTACAAAAAATGGTATTCTGACCCTGGCGGGAACCGCCAACAGAGACCGCCACTTTAACACTCCGACCGCCACGGCGGCACAAACAAACAGCGCGGCGGTCACCGCCAACAGGCAGGCGGCAGACAATGTACCGCCCACACTATCACAACTCACCAATCCGCCACCTTTTCCGGGGCGGGAGCCCCGCCGATAAAAACACGGCGGAAACAGACTACGAACGGGAAAATGCTCACCAAAACACACTCCACGAGGAATCTGGACAGCATGGAACCCGAATTAAACATCCTACCTGCTCTCGTCTACCTGCTCATCTACCACGAGTACGAACGCCGGCGCAGACGACAACGGTGAGTACTGCACCTACGACACACGGGAGGGGGGAGGACGAAAGGTTACGGCACACACATATGCGACCCTCACCCCCCCCAAACCATGTACACACCAATGCAGAGCAACAAGTCACAGTGACACCACCCAAACCCCCCGGAAAAATGCAAAGACATAATTAAATTGTGAATAAAAATTTATGTACAAAATAGCCTCAGAAAAGTATTGGTCAACTAGACAAAAAAATATAAAAAATAAAAACTATATACATTGCAAGGGATAACCGAGGCAATTAGTCCTGCACAACAAAAGAAAATGGAAGTGTCCGTGGGCCAAAGTGTAACAACACAAGGGCAAAGCCCACACAGGAGACCTGAGTCCTTTGGAGAGAACACTGCAGGGGCATCTGATGAAAAAACTACAGGCACCTCAGGGGGAAGGGAAGGGGGGGGCACCACAGCCACATGAGTCCACAACGCCAGATCCACGAAGGGGCCACCATGCCCACTGTACAATCCTGGGGAGTGCAAAGCCACAGTCTCTCAAGTCTCTACAGTGGGTGGGTTGCCCACTGTACAATCCTGGGGAGTGCAAAGCCACAGTCTCTCAAGTCTCTACAGTGGGTGGGTTGCCCACTGTTCAATCCTGGGGAGTGCAAAGCCACAGTCTCTCAAGTCTCTACAGTGGGTGGATTGCCCACTGTGCCATCCTGGGGAGTGCAAAGCCACAGTCCATCAGGTGGATTACTGTCTCCACTGGTCAAGGAGGAGGCATGGTGGGCACAGTGAACCGTTAACAGTGCATGCAGGAAGGGCCCAGTTGAGCGGTGCTTGAGACGGCGGTGCCCAGCGGGGCGGTGCTTGAGACGGCGGTGCCCAGCGGAGCAGTGCTTGAGACGGCGGTGCCCAGCGGAGCGGTGCTTGACAGGAAGGGCCCAGCGGAGCGGTGCTTGACATGAAGGGCCCAGCGGAGCGGTGCTTGAGACGGCGGTGCCCAGCGGAGCGGTGCTTGAGACGGCGGTGCCCAGCGGAGCGGTGCTTGACAGGAAGGGCCCAGCGGAGTGGTGCTTGACATGAAGAGCCCAGCGGTGCGGTGCTTGAGACGGCGGTGCCCAGCGGAGCGGTGCTTGACATGAAGGGCCCAGCGGAGCGGTGCTTGACAGGAAGGGCCCAGCGGAGCGGTGCTTGAGACGGCGGTGCCCAGCGGAGCAGTGCTTGAGACGGCGGTGCCCAGCGGAGCGGTGCTTGACATGAAAGGCCCAGCGGAGCGGTGCTTGACAGGAAGGGCCCAGCGGAGCGGTGCTTGACAGGAAGGGCCCAGCGGAGCGGTGCTTGAGACGGCGGTGCCCAGCGGAGCGGTGCTTGACATGAAGGGCCCAGCGGAGCGGTGCTTGACAGGAAGGGCCCAGCGGAGCGGTGCTTGACATGAAGGGCCCAGCGGAGCGGTGCTTGAGACGGCGGTGCCCAGCGGAGCGGTGCTTGAGACGGCGGTGCCCAGCGGAGCGGTGCTTGACAGGAAGGGCTCAGAGGAGCGGTGCTTGACAGGAAGGGCCCAGCGGAGCGGTGCTCTTCTGCACGGCGGGGCGCTGTTCAGCGGTGCTCTTCTGCACGGCGGGGCCCTGTTCAGCAGTGCTCTTCTGCACGGCGGGGCCCTCTTCAGCGGTGCTCTTCTGCACGGCGGGGCCCTGTTCAGCGGTGCCTGTCTTCACGGCGGGGCCCTGTTCAGCGGTGCCTGTCTTCACGGCGGGGCCCTGTTCAGCGGTGCTCTTCTGCACGGCGGGGCCCTGTTCAGCGGTGCTCTTCTGCACGGCGGGGCCCTGTTCAGCGGTGCTCTTCTGCACGCGGGGCCCTGTTCAGCGGTGCCTGTCTTCACGGCGGGGCCCTGTTCAGCGGTGCCTGTCTTCACGGCGGGCCCTCTTCAGCGGGGCTCTTCTGCACGGCGGGGCCCTGTTCAGCAGTGCTCTTCTGCACGGCGGGCCCTGTTCAGCGGTGCTCTTCTGCACGGCGGGGCCCTGTTCAGCGGTGCCTGTCTTCACGGCGGGGCCCTGTTCAGCGGTGCCTGTCTTCACGGCGGGGCCCTCTTCAGCGGTGCTCTTCTGCACGGTGGGGCCCTGTTCAGCGGTGCTCGTCCAGTAAGTCAAGGGAGCCAGACCTGGCCTGGACTCCCTGCTCAGTCGCCCTCCGACCGTGCTGTTGCTGGACCCTTCGGTGACGGAGTCCTGGGCCCTTTGGTGTCCTCCCGAACCCCCGGGATGGGGCTTGTGGGGCCCTCCTGCTCCGCGCTCCTGCTGGCTGTCTTCTCCGCCCTGCTGCCCTTTCGCTCCTTAGATGGGGCTCTCGGGCCCTTGCCTCCCCTAGATGATGTGGCTGGTGAAGTGGGCGAAGTTTCCTCCTTGGGGGCAGCCGTGTCAGTCCTCTCACGGCGGCCCTTTACTTTTCTGGTCCTCTTGCCTGGGGGGGGGGCTGGCTGTCCCCTGGCTGCTGATCGAAGTGTCACTGCTGGCAAAGGGTGGACTCCAGAACCCATGCACCACAGTGACACTCGAAGCTGGGCTGGTGGTGGCTGAGGTGCTCTTGGGACTCTTTGCAGATGGAGGGGGTGGGTCAGTGGAGGGAAAGAGGTTAAGAGTAGAGAGGAACACTTTTTTAGGACCAAGGTAAAGGGTAGGAGTAGTGGTGATGGGAGTGGAGGAAGAGGATGTGGTTGTAGGAGAGTCAGGTGTGCTGTCTTTGGGTGCAGGTGCCTGTTCTGGAGGCTGTCGTGAGGTGGATGGCTGTTGGGTGGGTGTCTGCCTGCGTTTGTGTGTCTTGGAAGAGGGGGTGACAGACACAGTGGGAGAAGACACAGGGGACGTGTAAATGGCAGTGGGGGTGGTGACTGCACGTGTGCGGACTGTACTGGAGGGTGTGCTGGTGATGGAAGCACTGGATGATGGTGGTGTGCATGCAGGTGTGAGTATAGACGTCACAGGGAGGGAGGAGGGAGACGAGGAGGAGGGGGACACAGAGGTGGTAGTGACTGTTGGTATGTCTGCATCTGGGTGTTGCTTGGGTGAGTGTTTGTGGGTTCTGTGGTGCTTGTGTCTGGATGAGTTGGCCTTGGGTGTTGAGGTGTGTGCAGGCTGGTCTGATGGTGTGGATGGGATAGGCTGAGGAACAGGAGACAGAGACAGGCTGGAGGCAGTAAGAAGAGGGAGGCTGGAAACAGGGACAATGGCTGCCGTCAGTGCTGAGGCCAGAGCATTGAACGATCGTTGATGGGCAGCCTGACCCGAATGAATGCCCTCCAGGTAGGCATTGCTCTGATGCACCTCCCTTTCTACACCCTGGATGGCATTCAAAAGGGTAGTCTGCCCAACAATGATGGTCTGAAGGAGGTCAATGATCTCCGCACTGAGGGCAGCAGGGGTGACAAGGGCAGGGGCTGAGGTGCCTGGGGCGAAGGAGATGCCCGCCTTCTTGGGCGAGCGGGCACGGAGTGAAGGCTGAGGGGCTGCTGGGAGGGCGGTGCTGGTGCGCTGGGTGGCGGCTGTACCTGTAGAGGCGGGGGGCACGGATGTTGCCACCACCGCTAGGGAGCTCCCATCCGAGGACGTGTCGGTGTCGCTGGTGTCACCACCGGTCCCCGTTGTGGTGCTCCCCTCGCCCTCCGGATCACTGGTGCCCTCGGTGTCTGTTCCTGAGCCCACCGGGGCCTTGTGACCTGCAGCTCCCTCGTGCTCCGATGCCAGTTCTCCTCCGCCTGATGATGCTAAAGCACACATGCACAAGAAGATGAAGAAGAAGGGTGGGGGGAGAGAAACAAAGAACAGGTTGAGTGTATGCAATGTCAACACCGTTGGCGGAGAGGACAGACACAGGAGCCTCATGCACTAAGCCGCGCAATCGGGGTACACTATTGAGTAATTCTGACTAGGACAACAGGTCTAGAGACAAGAAACGCGCACATGTGTGATGCTGGACCATCGATAGCTGTACTTGTCACCCTACAGAGGTGGGGGGCGGGGGCACAGGGCCATGCCTAAAGGAGAGGACTACACTACAGAAAGCGCCCTGGCCTAATGTCACCCAGAGCCCTCCACCCCCACCCAGACGCCTCCACTGCGCATAAAAATTGCAGAATGTGCTGATACTCACCCCCTTGTGTCTGCTGTGATGTCCTCAAGCGCCCATCCAAATCAGGGTAGGCCACCGCCAGGATCCGGGACATCAGGGGGGTCAGGGTACGACTGGCACCCCTCCTACGTTGGGAGGCCATCCCCAGCAGTGACTCGGCGGTCTTCCTGGTTCCGCGGCGGATGTCCTCCCACCTCTTGCGGCAGTGGGTGCCCCGTCTGATGTGGACCCCCGGGGCCCGGACTTCCTTGGCGATGGCACGCCAAATGTCGACTTTCTGATGGGCGCTGACCCATTTGACATGTACAGGGTGGGAAAGGAAATATGATCACTTATCTGCATGTTAGATGTGATTGGCCCCCCCTCCCCAACCTTGCCATATGGCACATGCTCTCATCTGTCGTGCCTTGCACTCCTCATTCGCTCCCCACCCCACCAACTTACATCCACCCCACTCCACACAGGCATATCCCATTCAACGTGCACCCAGTGTACTTACCTGTTGGTCTGGAGGACCGTAGAGTAGCGCACACTGGGGGAGGACCCCATTCACTAGTTTCTCCAACTCTTCAGACGTGAAGGCTTGGGCCCTTTCCCCAGTCGCAGCAGCCATTGTCACTTCCAGACCGAGGTCACAGCAGCACTTGCAGTATAGGTCCTCTCCTGTGGATGATCAGGTCTCGAGTGATTAAGCAGATAGAAAATGGCGGTCACGCCCGCGGCGGTGCGTACCGCGACCGCCGGCGCACCTCGTCATTGGCTCCTGAAACCCATAGGCTTCAATGTTAACCAATGCGGCTTCGTACAGCGGTCTTCGACCGCCTACCGCCACGGTGTGCCACGCCAGCGCAAGGACCTCACATCCCATTGTCCCACTTCACAGATCAGGCAGCCGCCATTTCAAGGGCCCACATGGCTTAATTTCAACTGCGTCACACAGGCCTAGGCCTTGCATTGCCACTCATACAAGCCTTTCACTGCATTTCGATTCAATTACTGTGCAAGCTGTGGTTACGTACCTGTGGGTTGCTTGACTCTGTGCTCCATGTTGTCCTTCCTAGGCACCGTCCGCTGGGACTTGCAAGGAGAAGGATGAATCCTCGCGTGTACCGACCGCTGGTGGACCTGTCGACAATGGAAGAACGCCTTATAATACTACGCTACAGACTTGACCGTGCCACTATACATGAACTGTGTGCCCAGCTGGAGCCAGCCCTGATGTCCCCCATCCGCCAACCCACAGGAATTCCTCCTCTAGTACAGGTTCTGTCAGTCCTCCATTTTTTGGCAAGTGGCTCATTCCAGACAACAGTGGCCATGTCATCTGGAATGTCTCAGCCTATGTTTTCAAAGATTTTGTCCAGAGTGTTGTCTGCCCTGATGAAATACATGCGTAGTTACATTGTTTTCCCTGAGGAGGCTGATTTGCCCACTGTGAAGGGTGATTTCTATGCCCTTGGACATATCCCCAACATCATTGGTGCCATTGATGGGACCCATGTGGCTTTAGTACCCCCAAAAGACGATGAGCAGGTGTACAGAAACAGGAAAAATTACCATTCTATGAATGTGCAAGTGGTCTGTTTGGCTGACCAGTACATCTCCCATGTAAATGCCAAGTTCCCAGGGTCAGTGCATGACGCGTATGTGATGCGTAATAGCAGCATCCCCTATGTGATGGAACAGCTACAGAGACACCGTGTGTGGCTAATAGGTGACTCTGGTTACCCCAACCTGCCTTGGCTATTGACCCCAGTGAGGAATCCCCGGACCAGGGCTGAGGAAAGGTACAATGAGGCCCATGGGCGAACGAGGAGGATAATAGAAAGGACTTTCGGGGTCCTAAAGGCCAGGTTTAGGTGCCTGCATATGACAGGGGGATCCCTGATGTACTCACCAAAGAAGGTGTGCCAGATCATCGTGGCCTGCTGCATGCTTCACAACCTGGCTTTGCGACGGCAGGTGCCTTTCCTGCAGGAGGATGGTCCAGATGGTGGTGTTGTAGCAGCTGTGGAGCCTGTGGAGAGTGAAGAGGAGGAAGACGACGGGGACGACACAGACAACAGGGACACAGTCATCCAACAATATTTTCAGTAGCAGACAGGTAAGAATCACCCACGCAATTTAACATTTCCTTAAAGCCTCCTGCATCTCTACTTTCTGCATTTACCCCCAGTTCTTTTTGAACTTATTTTTGCTTTTCCCTTCCCTTTTCAGTGCTGTTTGACCCACTGCGTGACTTCTGATTGTTTAGCCCATGGACAAAAGCGTATTGACATTGGTATGTTGTCATCACAAATTGTCTGACCATCATTGTACAGTATTGTGTAAAACATTTGTAAATAATACAGGCTGACTCCTGAATATTTTAAGTGCAATGAGTGTTTTATTTGTAGTGCTAGATTTTGGTGCATGATATTGATACGGTGATGGGAGGGGGTGGAGTAATGTCCATGGCAGACTCCAGTTCTCAGTTTCACAGGTGCCTTGTCCATAGGCCTGTGGAAGGATGGAGCAGGGGCAGTTCAAGGTTGGACAGGGTGACAATGTGGGACAGTGGGATGACATCAGGGGGTATCCATTGCTGGCTGGGGTCTTGGCATCCTACTCTGTCTTCCTGTGAGATCTCAGGTTCCGCTTGCGGGGTGGTTGTTCTTCAGCAGGAGGTGGGGATCTGGTGGCCTGACGTTGTGGTGGGGCCTCCTGTCCACTGGCGCCGGCGGAGGTGGTAGGCTGTTCCTGGTCCTGGCTAGTGACAGGGGCCCTTTGGGGTGCCACATGGTCCCGCAGTGTGGTTTCTATCTGGTTTAAGACCTGGACTATGCTCCCCATAGCGGTACCGATGGTCGTGAGTTCATTTCTGAACCCCATGTACCGTTCCTCCTGCTGTGCCTGGATCTCGCTGAACCTGGCCAGTACCGTCGCCATCGTCTCTTGGGAGTGGTGGTACGCTCCCATGATGGTGGTGAGGGCCTCTTGGAGAGTGGGTTCCCTGGGCCTCTCCTCCCCCCCGTCGCACAGCAGCCCTTCCAGTTCCCCTGTGTTCCTGGGCCTCTGTCCCCTGGACGGTGTGCCCACTACCACTGCCCCCAGGTCCCTGTTGTTGTTGGGGTGTTGGGTCAGCCTGGGTGCCCTGTAGTGGCGGACACACCGCTGTTTGACGCGTCCTGGAGACAGAGGCATGGGCCCGCTGGGTGGGAGCTGTGCTGGTATTCCCAGAGGGGGTTGGGTCTGCTGTGGCCTGTGTCTGTGTGTGGGGAACCGACTGTCCAGAGGTCCCCGATGGTCCGGGCTGGTCGTCAGGGTCGAGGTCGACAGAGCTGGTGTCCTCACTGGGGGCCTGTTCTGGGGGTGGGATGGACAAATCTGGACCCTCCGTGGCGGTGTGTTGGCGTTCGGGCCCTGCAGGGGTAACAGAGTATTGTTATAGTTTTTGTGTGTGCCATGGCATGCATTTGGTGGGTGCCCTTGTCCCCCAGTGCTGGCATTCCCTTGTGGGAGGGGTTGTGAGGGTGGTTGGGGGGGGTGTATGGGTATGTGCAGTGGTCATGCATTGGTGATGGATGTCTATGGTTTGTGTTGGCATTCAGGGGTTGGTGTTGTTTAGGGTGGGTTGTGCTGGAGTAACATTTGCATGGAGGATTTGTGCTGGGGTGCTGAGGTTGGGGGTGAGGGTGGGGGTGGGGGTTGGCATGCTGGGGGGGGGGGGTGAAGTAGTTGAGATTGTATTCCTCCGGGTACTCCAGCGAGGCCATCAGGATGCAGGATGTTGAAGACCTCTTGCTCCCATGCTGTGAATTCGGGTGGAGTGGGTGGGGGTCCGCCGCCAGTCTTCTGCACAGCGATGTTGTGTCTTGACACCATCGAGCGCACCTTCCCCCGTAGGTCGTTCCATCTTTTTCTGATGTCTTCCCGATTTCTGGGATGCTGTCCCACAGCGTTGACCCTGTCTACGATTCTTTGCCATAGCTCTGCCTTCCTTGCAATGTTGGTGTGCTGCACCTGCGTGCCGAAGAGCTGGGGCTCTACCCTGATTATTTCCTCCACCATGACCCTGAGTTCTTGGTCCGAGAACCTGGGGTGTCTTTGGGGTGCCATGGGGTGGTGTGGATGAGGTGTGGGGTGGTGTTTGTGGTGATGTGCGTGGTGATGTGTGCGTAGATGTGGTGTGGGTGATGATGTTGGGTTCCTGTGTGTGTTGTGCTTAGCGTTCCCTGTGCTCTCTCTCAGTCTCTCTGGCCTTCTCTCAGTAATTGTGGTCGTAAGGGTTTGTGGTTGATGTGTGTGTGTGTTTTATATTTAATTGGGTGTGTGGGAGTGTTGTGTGTATGTGTATCAGGTGTGTGTAATTCAAATTGTCCAATGTGGCTGTGTTTTGTAAGGGTGTGTGTATTTTGAGCGCGGCGGTGTGTACCGCCAATGGAATACCGCGGTTGAAAGACCGCCGCGTGGATTTGTGGGTCAGAATGGCATGGGTGTGTTTGTGTTGGCGTGGCGGTGGAGGTTTGGTCATCTCCAGTTTATCGCTGCCCGCTGCTGTGGCGGCCTTCCGTGGATGTCGGGTTTTTGGCAGCTTGACAGTTGGAGGTCAGAATGACTGTGGCGGTTTACCGCGGCGGTAGAATGGCGGTCTTCTGACCGGTGGTAAGGGCCTTTTACCGCCGAGGTCAGAATCACCCCCTATGTCCTTTGAAGTTACATCTGTCAGCAAATAAAAGGTCCCATTGTTAAACATTCACCGCAGACACCCCTTCTAATTTCAAACAAACCACTACAATGTGTGTATCTGGACCATTGTGTTACCCTGACACCTGATGATGCATGCAAATATATCTTTATAGCTGTCAACTCATGTTCCAGATTTCTATGAATCTGGCCACAATGATCAGCTGATGCTCAAACTGTTATTAAAGATTTGCAAGTCTTTATCAGTACATATGCAGTTGTGGTTTTTATCTCGGACCAGGGCCTTGTTTTCTTCTGAAGGGCATTCAATCAATCAATCAATCAATCAAAAAATGTATTACGCGCGCTCCTCACCCGGTAGGGTCTCAAAGCGCTGTGGGGGGGGAACAGCGGTGGTGCCTATTTACTGTTCAAAAAGCCATGTCTTGAGGTGTTTTATGAAGGTCAGGAGGTCCTGGGTCTTGCATAGGTTGGTGGGGAGGGAGTTCAAGGTCTTGGAGGCAAGGTAGGAGAAGGATCTGCCTCCGGAGGTGGTGCATTGGATGCGGGGGACTGTGGCGAGGGTGAGGTCAGCAGAGCGGAGGAGACGAGTGGGCGCGTGGAAGTTCACTCTTTCATTGAGGTAAGCTGGTCCGGTGTTGTGGAGGGATTTTTGGGCGTGGATGAGGACTTTGAAAATGATCCTTTTGCTGATGGGTAGCCAGTGAAGGGATCTGAGGTTGGCAGAGATGTGTTCATGGCGTGGGAGGTTCAGGGTGAGACGTGTGGCTGCGTTCTGGATCCGCTAGAGTTTATGCTGAAGCTTGACTAGTGGTACCAGCGTAGAGGGCGTTTCCGTAGTCTAGTCTGCTGCTGATGAGTGCATGGGTGACGGTCTTCCTGGTTTCTATAGGGATCCATTTGAAAGTCTTTAGCAGCATGCAGAGGGTGTTGAAACAGGAGGAAGTTACAGAGTTGATTTGCTGGGCCATGGAGATAGATGGGTCTAAGATGATGCCGAGATTGCGTGCGTGGGTGGAGGTGCTGGGGGTGGTCGTAGGACAGTGGGCCACCAGGAGTCCTCCCATACTGTCTTGTTGGGGCCGAAGATGATGATTTCGGTTTTGTTGAAGTTAAGTTTGAGGTGGCTTGCTGTCATCTATTTGGCGGTGTCGAGGAGTCCGGCATGGAGGTTTGTCTTGGCGGTGGACACCATGGCTTTGTTAGGGGTCCAACTACATTTGTCATCCCCCTACCATCCCAAGGTTAACAGTGTAGTGGAAAGAAAGAATCGGGACTTAAAGCAATCCTTAACAGCGAAAGTTATAGGCACGGGTTGTATTTGGCTTAGTCACCTGTATGGAGTCCAGAAAGCACATAATAATCTGCCCAGAAAGTCCATGGGAGGGCGAACATCATATGAGGTGCTATTTAGGACACAATTGTATGTTCCAAATCTTGATGGCTCTGGTGCAACGGTGGCAGACACACCTTTGACATAAATGAACATATTACTCTCTTGCAGGAATAACAACAGTTCTGTGATGAAAATGCGTCTGCCTGTGCCGCCTCCTTGGGTCTAAGGGATGCACCAATAACATCTGCCAGCTAGATTCCAAAAGTTAGGGTTCTAGTGCAAGGAAAGATTGCTGTGAAAAGGAGTTTGGTTCATCATATCATGCACCAGTTCCAGTCCTGGCAATACACTGTACCAGAACTGTTATTCTACCACCGCTGCTTGGATCAAAAGAAAATCGCTTTGTCTCCATTGATAATGTCAAGCTACACCATATGGCTGGTCCTACACAGCAGACCTAGTGGACTCCTGGGTATTTCTTGAATCCCTCTCACTACAGACCAGGATGTTCCTCCACAGGTTTTGAGCACAAATGCTGACACTTTCCTGAGCTAGGGAAGGGTGGACAATGATCTTTCATTAGTACCACTATCCTCATCTGCAACAAGAAACAACCGAGATAATGAGCACTACTACTCAAATGTAACTCAAATGCATGGCACTGTCTACTACGAACCACCGAGGGAGACTTCTGTTAGTTCTCCACTTCCTAACACGACTCCACCTTTTGCACTAACTGCTTTTGGATATTTTTCTGATCAAGATGATTCTTCCTTTGACTCATCCACTTCTTCTGCAAAACCATTGTCAAGAGCACATAAACCGATAAATTGGCTTAAACAAAATTATTTCATTCATCCATGGAGCTATCTGTGGCTTTTACTAACTGTACTTACCTTTCTTCTGTGGATTGGGTTTGTCATCATCTTTTTCTTACTGATACATGGTCATTACCTCCCTGAATGCTCTGCAGTAGAACTGGTGGATGAGGTCCTAAAACCACATTTTTCCTTACACAAGGTCTATCGAGACTTGTCCCTAGTGAACATTTCAGGAATACCAATTCCCGATGGGATTGTTTGGGATAAAGTATCTTTTGATATATTCAGTCCGACTGGAGTTCTTCAAATTCCATATGTTTTCATACTTTCTTTAAATTATGTAATAATACCCGGGGTTGTTTCTGATGACTGGGATATATAAAGTGTTGATTCTGTGCTATCTGAATTAAAGTACCTTACTGTATTTGAAAGTGAAGACATTTACTAATCAAAAGAAAATTATGGCGATATGTTCTGTTACAATTATGATGGACATCATTACTTTCGTAGAGCAAGCACCCAAAAGACTACTTTTAACTGTACATAATGGGAACACTGTCCTACCCCACCAGTGTGGAGTTCAGAAACTGACAAGTTTACATATTTTTCTGGGCACAATGCTAATGATGATGCATCATATTATTTTAAATTACCCATAATAGAACTACATAATGTGTTGTTAACTGATACAAAATTGATTTATTCTGATTGGCTATAGAAGGCTATGAATATTTGAAGAAGTCGATTGACTTAAAGAATGTTTGGGGAAAGATCATGGCGGCCTGAGGAACCTGAGGAAATTATTCACCGGCATTGACCCTCATGCTGGTTTGAGCTTGGGAGGTATGCTAGGGTCCATTGGGACACATTTGGTGATTTTTAGATGTCCGTTTCAGCTCCAGCTTTGGCCCCCCAGCTCTCCAGTTGATTGGGCAGTGTTCTGTACTGTGTTCCTAGCCATGGTAATTTTTGCTGTCGATGCTTTTTATTAGTACGGCATTACAGCAGTGGTTTTGTCATTTTTTGGCACCACAGCTCTGCTTTTGGCACTGTTACTGTTGCAGCACCCGACCCTGTCTGTTGTCACTGTATTCGGCCCATGCGCTGAGGCAGGTGGGCACAGATGTACTGCAGGGCAGTCAGAGGTGGTGAGCAGTGGCTGTTAGTGGCTGTTAGTGACTGTCAGTGCAGAGGGTTCTGGCTGCTAATGGCTAGTGTGGTACTCCATCTGTGGGGTGAGGGGCTATCTCTCTTCCCAGAAGGTCCAATCGGCTGCTAAGTGAGTCCTAAGTGAATCCATGAGTTGCCTCACAGTGAGCTCAGTGAGTGTAGTACCATCGTGGGAACCAACATGGAAAAGAAAGACTTTCGTCAAGCCAACTACAGCCCCAGTCCCAGTCTGTTTTTTTTTTTATGTCATGGCAGCTCCCTCTTCAACCTGGTTTGTGTGGTTGGAGGCAGCGGCTGCTGCTAGACCGGGGGAGTGCGCGTTTGCTGCACTGATGCTACTCTTGCTGGCAGTTCCTTAGACTTGGTGCGTTGTTGTGCTGTGCTGTTTGGCCACGTCAATATTGTTATCATCTTCTTAGTTTTGTCACTCTGCTTTGTGTGAGTGGCATTGTGACTCACACCTGCTCCTTCACGTGCACCTTTGCATGCACTTGCACCTTCATCGGTTCTCGGGTCCCAGCTCCTGGGACTGGTTTCTGGGTCCTGGTCCCTCGCACTGTCTTCTGATGGCTTTCTCCTCTCCACCATGTGGAGAAGTGTGGCTCAATGGTTAGAGCGGCAGACCTGATGCAGAAATCTGGCCCAGGACCAGGGTTCAATTCCCGCCTCGGTGGGTCTTGGACTCAATTTCCTTGGACCTGATAATTCTTGCATTGGTGCCTAATCTAATTCATGGGTGTAACTCTGGGCAATAGCTTGCTTAATCTTCACAATGGCCCCAACAGTGCTGGGATGCCTGGCTTCACCTAGGAGGTTGCCCATGAGTGGGCACCTCACAGGGAAAAGCCAGGAGGGGTTCCACAGTGGTATGCGTACAGCACCTTGAGACCCTAATGGGTGAGTAGTGCGCTATACAAGTACAAAGTTTTACAGTTTACCCTTTTTACTCTTGTCCTTGCTGTGGCCCCATGAGCAAACGGAAGTGTTCCCCCACTGTTATCACCACCCCTCCTCCCAAGCCTACTTCACTGGATAGGATGTTGCAAAAGGCAATATGGGTGGCGTCTACTGAAATCAAGCTTGCAGAAATGAGACTGCCCTTGGGCGCAGGGGGTTTGCCCCAGTCATCGTTCAACTCTTCAGGTATGCCTGGCACCCCTGCTGCTGACATTTTTACCCTTGAGATGGAACCTAACTGAGCTACTAATACTCCTGAGGTAGACTCTGGTGGGGTTGGAGAGGTTCTTTTTTCATCCCTCTGTGTACCGAATGAACTCCACTCCCCTAAGTCTGGGCGTGTGGTTCTCTATCAACCAGCAACAAAGTATCCGAGAACAGTCTGGAATAGACTGAGACAGTCTGGTGCCCTTGTTGATTCTGTTCACAGAAGTGCTGTGACAGCACAGCCACCACGTGATGCCATTGATGCATGGGGCTCTAACTTCTACCTTAGCTGGGCAACGCAAGTGACAGCAAAGGTTGTTGATGAAGTAAGGGCTATCCTGCACACGGAACTTACACCCATACTAGTGCATCTGGAAGCCATTGAACAAACTTGAAAGTCACCTCGAGCCCCCAGCCACAACCACAATACCTTCAACCCCAGAAGTCTGTAGTGGGAGGTGGGGTGTTCCTGACAATCCTCCTCAGTCCCGCATGGCTAGTGGTACTAGTCCTGGTTCAAGTCCCAGTCACAAAAAGAGTGGACCCCCTCCTCCGCCCTCATGGCTCATTTTCCAATTTTTACAACACATAGAGCTACTGCATTATCCAATGGGCAGTTCATTGAGAGGGACCAAAAGGGGATCCAACCTGGCTTGAAGGGTACCAGCCTAGCTAATGATAGGTTAGCTACTTTATCCAGCAGCTACAGGCCCCCATCATAAACTTGCTACCTGTGTCCTGCCCTTACGTGGCAAACCTTGGCAGGAGTCCCAGAATTGAGTAAAGGCCAAATATTTGAATTGGCTAGTGAGCAACATTAATTTTCTAGTCTCACTGGCTCACAACATCCTTTTAACGCATAGAGCTGGGTGGATTGAGCAGGGGCTTGTATCATCATCAATTTCAAAGATCCCAATTTAGTTTGCAGGCTATTATTAGAAGATGTGTATAGTTCTGTTGGGGAGTCAAAAATAGCCCTTTTACCCCCGCGATATTTTAATAAACCCAGCCGCTACCCTAGAAGTGAATATTCCAGACCACTGCCCCACCCCTCTATTCCTTTAAGAGTTTTCCTCATGGCCAATACAGTTCAACCTGGGCTTATATTATTCCAATCTCAAACTGCTTTGTTGCACTGGCTGGAGTCAACTGACTCTCTGCCTGAGCGGGGCCCCAGAGCAAGCGCTCCACATTAGGGGTAACCGATGGTTGCCATAGCGTTGGGTTTTTCATCAGGGGGGAGGGAGTAGGGTGAATACTACTACTCAGACTGGTGTAGCTAAGGCCCAAACTCACAAATATTGTGTGCTCCGCCCCAGTTCCCCAGTTGCTTCTCCGACTGCAACCCAATCAGATCTCTCTCCCCAAATGCACAAGGCTGCTATTCATTCCCGATTGGTTTCTGCTGCTAGAAGAAAGGACATTATTCTCGAGGTACCCTGAAAAACTTGGAATGGGTGGGTCAAATGTGGCTAGCAATAATCACAATGGCCTAGAAGTGTCTACCTCTGCATCTGTAAGCTCCACTAACGGGCCAGCGGGCATCCGACTCATGAGCTGGAACATGGCAGGCATTAGATCTAAGCTTATTGATGCAGATTGGGGTAGTTTTCTGGAAGGGTTTCACATCTGCATGTTTCAAGAAACTTGGGCAGTTGATAAGCATTATAAGCAAAGCTATTCTACATATTGTGTTGATGTTCTCCCCTCTACTGCAGGTGGTCAGGTGGTCTGCTCATTTGGATTAAAACGTCCCTTAGTTGTTTGATCAAGGTTATTAATACTGGCTCCCCTGACCTTCTGGCACTCAAATTGTCCCCCAAGCAGGGTACTCACTACCTCTTGGTGAATGTGTTTTGCAAGCCAGCATCCTTCAGCAAGCAGTCGCATACCCTGAATACTCTCAATACTGTATTAGAAGAAAGTGGTTCAAGCATCCTGAAGGTTATTTTAATTGTTTTGCGCCCTACCAGCCCTTCTAGATCTGTTTCAACTAGAGGATGAATGCTGGTGGGTTTCTTCTTATTCCTCAACTAAATAGAGCCCCAAGATTAGAGCAACCAACCTCCAAATTGTAGATGTAATTGTTAGAGATGGTTTAATAGCTTGTAATGGGTGTTCCCCGTCAGATTCTACTGCCAAGCCAACCTTCAAAAGGGGAGATTATTGCAGCAACATAGATTATTTACTACTGGATCTCATGACCTGGCATGAGTTGGTAGACCTGGAGATTATTGACCGCCAGGAGAGTGGCCGCCTCCCTCTCGCCCTTGTGCCAAAAGGGACCCATTTTAAGGATAAATCCAGTATGGGAAGAGCATCTCCTAATACGGTGGCCCTGAGTAATAATAGGCGTAAGTTGAAATGGGTGGCTATTTCTAGCAATGAGGCTTCATTGAAAGGGATTTATTCAGTTGTCTATAATGCACTTGCAAGCTGTTTAAATTGGACTAACACTACCCTTCAGATATTGACCATGCATGCATCCTTATTCGAGGAACTGAAACCTTTTTTGGAGAGGAAGAATCCATCTCGTAATTCAGAACCTAGAACACACGAATAGTTTGACAAAAATGCAGAGCGGCCAAATCAGCTCTGATGGATGCCCTAAAAAGACTTTTTAAAAGCTATACAGGATTATGCCCAAGCTTTTAAATCCAGTAGATCTAGGTAGAAAGTGAAGTTCTTGGAGGATCTGCTGGAAGCTGCAAAGGCGGGGGAGGGGGTGCTCAAATATTTTGGCATCTGGTCACTCACAATGGTCACAAAGATTAAGCCTATTCCGAATCTCACATTTCGGAGGCAGACTGGGTGGAGCATGTCTCAGCCTTCAATGCAGAACCTCCCTCCATAACATTTCCTCCCGATCCAGATACCTCACTATCTATTAGAGCCAGTTTGGAAGTGGCAGTGTCATTTTCTATTGCAGAATCTTTCAATGCCCTTAAGGGGCTGCAAATGGGAAAGCCCCTGGGATGGATGGGATCCCATTGGATATGTTCTGTGCAGAACCCCAGATTTGGGCTCCTTGTAATAATGTTTTGATTAATGCAATTGCAGCGGTTGCACCCATCCCCAAATCGTGGAGAGGGGCTGAAATAATACCCATTTATAAAAAGGGCTCAAGGCAAGAACCAGGAAATTATTGCCCCATTTCCTTGATAGATAATATATAAAAAATATATAGCAAGCATCTCTTGGTCAAACTTTGGGACTGGATCAGATCTAACAAGGCCCTATCATACCTCAAAGCCGGCTTCATTCCGAGGACAAGTACCCGGGATCAGAGTTTGTGTTTTTTAACCATAAAATAGAAAACTGCTGATCCCGATTAGTGGGGTGCTTTTTGTCTCCTTTGTAGATCTTCGTGCAGCCTTTGACCTTGTTCTAAGGGCAAAGCTCTGGGGGGTCTTATTCAAAATTGGGGTTCCCTTAGCGCTTTTGTCACTGATTCAGAATTTGTACACTGATAATTTTACCAGAGTCAGACGGGCTCTGGGGGGGGAACCACATAGAATTTTCCAATAAGGCACAGTGTATTGCAAGGGTGTGTCCTTGCTCCCACTCTATTCATACTATTCATCAATGATAGCATCTCTTTCCTGATTAATTGCACAAATAATGCTTCCAAGACAGCTGGCTCCAAGGTGCCATGTCTGCTATTTGCAGATGACTCACTTCTGATTTTAGATATAGCACATCTTTTTTTTTAAAACTGTTTTTATTGATTATTATAAACTGTAAACAAACAGTGCAGTGCCGACATGTCCAATAAGAAAGGTAAATGTATTTTCGTCATAATGACAAAACCAAGCATGTATCAAACATGGGCCAGCCTCATTCCATACACAAGAGAAAAAAAAAAACACTCCTCCCGACCACCACCCTCACCCCTAGGAATCCACATGAGACCAAACACAATATGCGATCTATGGGAAGTCAGGGTAATAAGGCAGAAACCATAGTCGATCGTCTCCAAAACACTGGATACATTATAGACCACCCCCACCCTCATCCTCAGTACTGTCAGCAGAGACCACCTCCACTACACCAGAAACTTGCTCCAGCAGAGAGCCCCACACCTCCAAATCAGTGACCACCTTGTCATCCCTAAGTGTGCAGCGCATGTGTTGTTCCTCAGCCACACCCCATTCCTGTAGGTCTCATATCCATTCGGAAAGCAGTGGAACCCGGGCACTCATCCATCCAATCGCTACCCTACGCCTAGCCACTACCAGTGCAAGTTGTGCTAGCTTATATGGAATAGTACGACCTCTCGGTTTCTGGAACACTCCCAACAGACAAGCCTTTGGCGTCACCTCTATCTCCAGGCCAGTCACATCCACAACCCTTTCCACCGCATCAAACCAAAACCTGTTCACCGGCCTATAAACCCAGGCCAGGTGCAAAAAAGAAGCACCGATCAAGCCACACCGAGGACACCCTACCTTGTGGCCTGGGTCGATCCTATTTAAACGACTGGGAGTGAGATAAGTCCTATGCACAAAGTTCAAGTGAAGCAACTTAAATCTATTGTTACACGATTCCTTACGCACCATGGAGAGCGCTACGTCCCAATCAGGATCAGACAGAGGACAGAAACAGATCCTTCTCCCAAGCCCTGTGATCCACTCCCACCACCACCGCCTGGTCTTCACGGAGCGCCTTATAGACGGGGGTAATCAGGTGCAACTCATTGCCCCAATTAAGCAGGCCATGTAGTACCGAGGAGGCCACAGGTGCCACCAGGAACCCACTCCAAATTTCACGCGCCAAGCTTTCAATCTTAGCATATTGAAGGAATTGACCGGGTCCCAGACCGAACAAATCCTTTGCCTCAGCAAAGGAGATGAGCTCACCCATTACTTCAGAACCTCCCATTCTCCAGGCTTCCAGAGATATCAACTGCTCCATTTCCCGGAAGGGCTGAAGATCCTAAATTCTCAATTCCCGGTCAAAAGGGGCCCGTTTAAGCACATGTTTGACAGCCTGTTCCCAGATCCCGGCAGTTACCTTTGCCAATCATGGAACGGTAGGAGCAGACCTTCCACCTGCCATCAAGAGATATACCAGTGCCTGTCTATGCAACACTTCAGCAAACAGTCTCGTCTCCCAGTTATCAGCAACTGCCAGCCAATTAGCAGCAAACTGCAAATGGGCCGCATAATAGTAATGTCTAAGATTGGGTATAGCCAGCCCTCCACATTCAAGTGTACCGTGCAAAACCGACAATGCCACTCTACTACATCACCCAGACCACACCAAGGAAATTAATAGGCTGTCCAACCTGCGAAAGAACTGAGGGGACAATGGATACATAGAGTTTTGAACCAAGTAGAGACACCGCAGCAAAATAAAACATCTTTGCTATCGCTGCTCTACCCATGACAGATAGAGGCAATTTATTCCAAAAAGGTACAGAGCGCTCCAAATCGGTAACCACCCGTTCAACATTATGGCCCTCATTACAACATTGGCGGTAAATCCTGCTTACCGCCATGCAGAAGACCGCCAATACACCGCCGCGGCCACGGAATTCCGCCACAGCTATTACGACCCACAGCTCAGAATCCGCCAAAATCTATACACCCACACAAGTCCGCCACACCAAAGGTCAGTGATAAACTGGCGATAACAAAACCTCCACCGTCACACCAACAGGAATACGCCCACACTATCACCACCCACAAATCCACGTGGCGGTCTTTCAACTGCGGTATTCCATTGGCGGTGCACCCCGCCGCGCTCAAAATACACACACATTTACAAAACACTACCACATTGGACAAATTGAAATACACACACCTGATACACATACACACACCACTCCCACACACCCAATACAATATAAAGCACACACCCACATTACCCACAAACCCTTACTACCAAAAATTTGGTAAAGGCCAGAGAGACAGCAAAGACAACACCAGCATACAGAGGCACACAACATCATCACACATACACATCCACGCACAAAACACCCCAAAACATCACCCCACACATCACAACACACACCACCTCACACATCACCCACACCACCCCATGGCACCGCAAAGACACCCCAGGTTTTCTGAGGAGGAGCTCAGGGTCATGGTGGAGGAAATCATCCGGGTAGAGCCACAGCTATTCGGATCACAGGTGCAGCACACCACCATAGCTAGGAAGATGGAGCTATGGCGCAGAATCGTGGACAAGGTCAACGCAGTGGGACAGCACCCAAGAACACGGGATGACATCAGGAAGAGGTGTAACGACCTACGGGGGAAGGTGCGTTCTGTGGTCTCAAGACACCACATTGCGGTTCAGAGGACTGGCAGCGGACCCCCACCTCCTCCCCCACAACTAACAACATGGGAGGAGCAGGTCTTGGCTATACTGCATCCTGAGGTCCTTGCAGGAGTAGCTGGAGGAATGGTAAGGCAAAGCTTTAACTACTTCATCCCCCACCCTACCTGCATGCTATCACATACCCCCACCCTCACCCCCATCACTCCAACTCCTCACATATGTCCCACTATCACAAACCACACATCCCAACACCAAGCCCTGCATGCAACAACAAGGCATGGACACCCATCACCAATGCATGTCCACTACACATACTCACACAGAACCCTAAACAATTAGCGCACAAGGTCCTACACAGGAATGCAAGCACTGGGGTACAGGGTCACCCACCCATTGCACACCATGGCACACACAGATGCAATAATCATGCCTTTACACCCCTGCAGGACCCCTACCCAAAGTCACTGGACAGGAGGTTCCAGACATGTCCACTCCACCCACAGAAGAGGCCCACAGTGATGACAGCAGCTCTGTCCAACTGGATCTAGATGACCAGCCCGGCCCATCTGGGACCTCAGGATAGTTGGTTCCCCTCACACAGTCACAGGCCATCACAGAGCCTCCCCCCTCAGGAAACACCAGCACAGCACCCATCCAGTGGGCCCATACCTCTCTCCCCAGGACACGTCAAGCAGCAGTGTGTCCACTACCACAGGGAACCCAGGCTAACCCACCACCCCAAGAACAGCAGGGACCTGTGGGCAGTGGTAGTGGGCACAGGGTTCAGGGGACAGAGGCCCAGGAAAACCGAGGAACTGGGAGGGCTGCTGTGCGACAGGGGGAGGACAGGCCCAGGGAACCCACTCTCCACAAGGCCCTCTCCAGCATCAAGGGAGCCTACCATCATTCCAAGGAGACGATGGCAACGGTACTGGCCAAGTTTCAGGAGACCCAGCGGCTGCAGGAGGAACAGTAATTGGGGTTCAGGGAGGAACTCAAATCCATCAATACCACCCTGGGCACCATTGTAGGGGTGCTTAAGGGCCTCATGAACACCAGGAGGGACACTGTGGCACAACAAGGGGCCCCTGACACTAGCCTGGACGATGAACTGCCCACCACCTCCGACGGCGCTAGTGGACATGAGGTACCACCACAGGACCACAACACCAGCACCTCACCCCTGCAGATGGAAAACCACCCCGCAAGCGGTCCCTGAGATCCAGGACAAAGACAGAGAACAATGCCAAGACCCCCGCCAAGAAATTAGACCACCCTGAATGTTATCCTTCTGTCTCACTTTGTCACCCTGTCCATCCTTAAACTGTCCTAGCTCCACTTCCTATGCCCCTTTGGAGAATGCACCTGTGAGACTAATAGACTGGACTCTGCCATGGACATTCCTCCACCATCACCCCTGGCCATTTTACAACCCCCTCCACTTTCTAGCACTTAAATAAACACCTTTAAATCACAAAACAATCTGGAGTCAGTCTGTGCTTTCACAATTGTGTACTTGCAATAACTGAGGGAAATAGCAATGTCCATTGTATTGTCAACATACTTATGTCACACAGCTCTAGTCCATGAGGTAACATAGCAGAGGTCACACAGTGGGTCCCACATCTGTGAAATTAAAAGGGAAAGTGACAAATCAGGGTCCATGCACTGGGTGAAAGTGACAGACAGATGAGAGATCGAACAATTTTATCAGATGTAGGAGGCAGTGATGTCTTCTTACCTGTGTCTCACTGGAAGTATTGATGGATCACGGTGTTTCTGTTGCCTATGTCCTCTTCTTCTACCTCCTCTTCTTCACTGTCCACAGGCTCCACAGCTGCCACAACACCTCCTTCAGGACCATCCTCCTGCAGAAAAGGCACCTGTCATCGCAAAGCCAAGTTGAAGTTTTGCAGCATACAGCAGGCCACAATGATCTGGCACACCTTCTTTGGTGAGTAGTATAGGGAACCACCTGTCATATGGAGGCACCTGAAGCTGGCCTTCAGGAGGCCAAAGGTCCTCTCTATAACCCTCCTAGTTCGCCCATGTGCCTCATTGTAGCGTTCCTCTGCCCTTGTCCTGGGATTCGTCACTGGGGTCAGTAGCCACAACAGGTTGGGGTAGCCAGAGTCACCTGGAAATGTCGAGGGACAACTGTTAGACACACACTAACCCTTAGGGACAACCCCAGACCCAGTCAACGATTCACACTGTATAGGGTCCATGTCCTCACCCAATAGCCCCACACTGTGCCTCTGGAGTTGCCCCATCTCATAAGGGATGCTGCTATTCCTCAGAATGTAAGCGTCATGCACTGAGCCAGGAAACTTGGTGTTCACATGGGAGATGTACTGTTCGGCCAAACACACCATTTGCACATTCATTGAATGGTAACTCTTCCGGTTTCTGTACACCTGTTCACTCCTGCGGGGGGGTACCAAGGCCACATGTGTCCCATCAATGGCACCTATGATGTTGGGGATATGTCCCAGGGCATAGAAGTCACCTTTCACTGTAGGCAATTCCTCCACCTGAGGGAAAACGATGTAGCTGCCCATGTGTTTCAGCAGGGCAGACAACAATCTGGAAAACACGTTAGAGAACATTGGCTGGGACATGCCTGATGCAATGGCCACTGTTGTTTGAAAGGAACCACTTGCAAGGAAATGGAGTACTGACAGGACTTGCACTAGAGGGGGGATTCGTGTGGGATGGCGGATAGCTGACATCAGGTCTGGCTCCAACTGGGCACGCAGTTCATGGATTGTGGCACGATCAAGTCTGTAGGTGACTATTACATGTCGCTCTTCCATTGTCGACAGGTCCACCAGCGGTCTGTACACCGGAGGATGCTGCCATCTCCTCACCTGCCCCAGCGGACGTGCTCTGTGGATGAGAACAGCGATCAGAGGGTCAGCCAACACTGAGGTACGAAATAAACAACTTTATTTCACACATTTGTCAATCCGCTATGTGCCTGTCTTAGTGTGTATGCAAGGCCTAGATATGTGTGACGCATTTAAAATTAATGCCATGTGGCCCCCTGAAATGGCGGCTGCCTGACCTGTAATGTGGGGCATGGGGATATGAGGTAACTGCGCTGGAGTAGTACACCGTCACGGTAGGCGGTCGAAGACCGCTGTGCAATCCTGCATTGGTTAACATTGGACCCTATGGGGCCCAGGAGCCAATGACGATGTATGCCGGCGGTGACGGTACGCACCGCCGCGGACGTGACTGCCATTTTCTGTCTGTTCACTCACTTGATACCTGATCTTCGACAGGAGAGGACCTACACTGCAAGTGCTGCTGTGACCTCAGTCTGGAAGCGACAATGGCTCAAGTGTCTGGGGAAAGGGCCCCTACCTTCACATCGGAGGAATTGGAGAAACTAGTGGATGGGGTCCTCCCCCAGTACACGCTACTCTACGGTCCTCCAGACAAACAGGTGAGTACACTGTGAGCATGCTGTATAGGCAAAGCCTGTTTGGAGTGGTGTGGATGGGAGATAGGGGGGGATGAGGCGTGCATTAAATGACTGTGAGTGGATGTGCGTCAGGGCAAGGGTGGGAATGTGGGCCAATGACTGTGACAGTCCGTCCGGTTATTGTTTTTCCTTTTCCCCTGTACTATTCCTGTAGGTCAGCGCCCACCAGAAGAAGGATATTTGGCGTGCCATCGCCAAGAACATCCGGGCTCTGGGGGTCCACCAGAGACGGAGCACCCACTGCCGTAAAAGATGGGAGGACATTCGCAGCTGGAGCAAGAAGACGGCAGAGGCCCAGCTGGGGATGGCCTCCCAACGTGGGAGGGGTGCCCGTTGCACCATGACCCCCTTGTTGTTCTGGATCCTGGCTGTGGCGTATCCAGAGTTGGATGGGCGCCTGAGGGCATCACAGGAGCCACAAGGGGGTGAGTACACTCACATCCAGATTCAGCGCGCATTGGGGGTGTCTGGGTGGAGGAGGTGGGCTGTGGGTTCCCCTAGGTTAGGGCGAGCCTTGTAGGCAAGGACCCTTTGTGAGGCAGGCTCAGTGGCACTCCATCCCCACCAGTGGTAAGATCCATCTACACCTAGTCAGGCTCCTGTGACTTCCATGTGTGCAGCAATCGCGCATAGGCCTTGTACCCCATGTCCCTGTGATCAATTAGGGAACTCAACGTGCATGGCATAGTGCAGAGGGCTGCTGTGTCTGTAATGTCCACCAACAGTAGTGGTGTTGCATGCACTGAACATGTCTTTCTACTTTCCCCACCTCTTTGTGGTCTCTCTGTTCTTGTGTGCATTAGCATCATCAGGCAGAGGAGCTGTGCCACCAGAGGAGGAGGGAGCTGCATCCCACATGGCCCTGGTGGGCGAGACTACGGACTCAGAATCCACCAGTGGAATGGAGGGCGAGGGGAGCTCCACGGCTGGGACAGGAGCTGAGACCAGCGACACTGACTCCTCCTCTGATGGGAGCTCCCTTGCGGTGGTGGGCCTCTCTGTTCCCACCGCATCTACAGGTACAGCCCCCACCCCCCCTACCAGCGCCACCTTCCCAGCAGCCCCTCAGTGTTTGCCCCGTGGCCGCTTACTCAGGAGGGTGGGCATCTCCTTCGCCCCAGGCACCTCAGCCCCTGCCCCAGTCAGCCCTGCTGCCCTCACTGACCTCCTCAGATTCCTCACTGTTGGGCAGTCTACCATTCTGAATGCCATCCAGGGTGTAGAGAGGCAGTTGCAACAGACAAATGCATACCTGGAGGGCATTCATTCTGGTCAGGCAGCCCAACAGCGAGCTTTTCAGACTCTGGCCTCAGCACTGATGGCAGTCATTGTCCCTGTGTCCAGCCTCCCCCCTCCAACTTCCTCCACCCAGACCCAATCCCCAGTACCTCAGCCTATCCCAAGCACACCATCAGACCAGCATGCACACACCTCAACACACAAGGGTAGGTCTGGCAAACATAAGCACCACACATCCCACAGGCACTCACACAAGCATCATACCCAGGCACCCATACCAACATCCACTGCCTCCACTGTCTCCCCCTTCTCCACGTCTCCCTCCTCCCTCCCTGTCACGTCTCCACTCACACCTACATGCACTACATCGTCAGCCACTACCTCCATCACCAGCACGCCCATCACCACACACCGCTCACGTGCACTCACCACCCCCACTACCATTCACACATCCCCTGTGTCCTCTCCCAGTGTGTCTGTGAGCCCTCCTCCCAAACTACACAAACGCAGTCACACACCCACCCAACAGCCATCCACCTCACGACAGCCTCCAGCCCATGCACCTTCACCCAAAGTCAGCAAACATACACCTCCTACAACCACTACCTCTTCCTCCACTCACAAACCCCCTCCATCTACCCATCCCAGTGTGTCTAAAAAACTTTTCCTGTCAAACCTTGACCTCTTCCCTTCACCTCCCACACCCCTTCTGTCCCCTAGGGCCCGCCTTTCTAGGTCCCAACCCAGCACCTCAGCCACCACATCACCGGGAACAGTGGTGCCAGCAGTAACCGGCTTCTGGAGTGCGCCAAGCAGCAGGGCAGCCAGTGTCCCAAGGAGCTAGGCCAAGGACATTCCCCCACCTCCAAAACAAAAGACGTTTCCCACAGCCTGGAGGGAGAAGGCCAAAACACCTGCCACCAAGGGCTCAGGCAAGACAACAGTTGGGAGTGGCAAGACAGCTGTGCCACCATCTAAGGTGGGGAAGGGCCAGAGAAAGAAAGGGAAGTCGCCGCCAACCTGCACGGCGGACAAGACCGCCACCGGCACAGCCACATGCACCGGTGCCACGGGCATCACCTCCAGCACCCAGGATACTGTGCTCTTCACCTGCACCACAGACACTGTGCCCTTCAGCATCATCAATCTCAGTGAGGCTGCCACCAGCACCGCCGCTCAGGACACCGCCAACAGCAGCACGCTCAGTGAGCCACCCACCAGCACCGCTGCCCAATGAGCACCGCAAGCACCGTCGCTACTGAGCCTGCCGCCAGCACCGCCAGCGGCCACACCACATCCTGTGCCAGTGGCACCACCGCAGACATGGCTGCCATCCCCAGTGGTCAATCGTACGAGGCTGGTGACAGTTCCAGGGGCCTGGACAGCTTCCATGTTGCCCAAACATCAGTGGAGTGTCAGATCCACTACCTCTGCCCTTGGCAGGATGAAGCACTCTGGGCACAAAGCCCCCTCCGGAACCAGTGGAGATTCACATCCACTACCTCAGTCCTTGGCAGGATGAAGCACTCTGTGCACAAAGCCCCCTCCAGAACCAGTGGTGATTCACATCCACTATCTCAGTCCTTGGCAGGATGAAGCACTCTGGGCACAAAGCCCCCTCCAGAACCAGTGGAGAATCACATCCACTATCTCAGTCCTTGGCAGGATGAAGCACTCTGGGCACAAAGCCCCCTCCAGAACCAGTGGAGACTGTTATCCACTTAAGAGACTGTGGCTTTGCACTCCCCAGGATAAAGCAGTGGGCAAAGCACCCACTGGAGAGACTTGAGAGACTGTGGCTTTGCACTCCCCAGGATAAAGCAGTGGGAAAACCACCCACTGGAGAGACTTGAAAGACTGTGGCTTTGCACTCCCCAGGATAAAGCAGTGGGCAACCCACCCACTGGAGAGACTTGAGAGACTGTGGCTTTGCACTCCCCAGGATACATCAATGGGCATGGAGACCCCTCGTGGAGCTGGCGTCGTCCACTCATCCGGCTGAGGTGCCCCCCCTTCCCTTCCCCCTGAGGTGCCTGTTTTATTTTGATCTGATGCCCCTGCAGTGTTCTCTCCATATGGATCGGGTATTGAGTGTGGGCCTCGCCCATGCATTTTGGGCCCAGTGGTCCACAGACTATGTATGTGCAGTACATGGACTTGAAGTCTTGGTGTGCATATTTGTTAGTAGTGTATATATATTTTTGTGTAATGGATTTTTCATGATTTCAATCGTTCAACTCATTTCCTTTTGTCCTTGCGTTCTTTCAGGGATGTTAGAGGGGGAAATGTAATGTTTCAGCATGTATTGGTGTGTGTGTTGTTGTATGTGAGGGTGGGAGTGGGGATGTTGCGTGTTGCGTGTTGCATGTGTGTGTCACTCTCTTTTCCATCCCCCCTCCCCTGTGTCGTAGGTGCAGTACTCACCGTGGTCATCGCCGCCGTCGGTCGTGCTCCTGGTAGAGGAGCAGGAAGACTATCGCAGGTAAAATTCAGAGTTCTGGCTCCATGGCATCCTGGTTCCTCGTGGGGTGTGTAGAGGTGAGAGTTTTCCCTTCCAGGTCCTGTTTCCGCCGTGTTTTTGTTCGTGTTGAATTCGCCCCCCGGAAAAGGTGGCGGATTGGCCTCTCAATATGGTGTGGGCGGTACTTTGTCTTCCGCCTGTCTGTTGGCGGTGACCGCCATGCTGTTTGTTTGTACCGCCGTGGCGGTCGGAGTGCTAAAGTGGCTGTCTATGTTGGCGGTTTCCACCACGGTCACAATTAAATTTTTTTTCCGCCGGCCTGTTGGCGGTCTTTCCGCCGCTTCAACACCGACCGCCAGGGTTGTAATGAGGGCCTATGTGTATTATGCGCAGCCTCCGTATGGGTGACCCAAACACCCAGATAACGGAAACTGTCCGTTTCCCATCGAAGACCGGCCTCAGGCAAGTCAGCCCGAGGGACTCCACGGAGGGAACCCAGAGGGAACAGGAGCGATTTTTTCCGATTGACCTTCAGGACAGACACAGCCCCAAACATCTCCATCCTTTGCAACAACAACGGAACCGAGACACTAGGGTCCCGGAGAAACACTAGTACATCATCTGCATACAAAGAAACCACATGCGTGGACTGTCCGACCCTGATTCCCCAAGGGGCCATACTCTCTCGAAGCCATATTGCAAGTGGTTCCACTGCTAAAGCAAAGAGGAGAGGTGACAACAGACAACCCTGCCTTATACCCCTACCTATTTCCCAGGCATCCGACAGCTCCCCCCCACTCGTACCCGTGCAGTAGGAGCAGTGTACAATAGCCTCACCCAGGCACAGAAACCCCGTAATACTTCCAGCAGATACCCCCACTCAACTGTATTGAAGGCCTTCTCAAGATCCAGAGACACCAATGCCATCTTAGTGTTCTCACCCTCCGTCTCTTAAAGCACATGTGCCAAACAACGCAAATTGTAAGACTTGCTACGACCAGGGATAAACCCACACTGGTCCTTGTGCACCAGTCCCAAAATCACCCCTCGGAGTCGGGAGGCTAGAACTTTGCAAAGGATCTTTACATCACTAGTTAGCATCGTGAGCGGACAATATAACGATGGATCACCAGGGTCCCCTCCCGGCTTAAGCAACAAACAGATTATGCCCTGTCACATCGATTCTGGCAACTTGCCGCACTCACAAGACTCCTCAAACACTTCCAGAAGCTTCTCCCTCAGAGTCAACGAAAACGTCTGATACAATTCAATAGGAAACCCGTCACCACCAGGAGACTTAGATTTAGACATCGCTGCAATTGTGTCACTCAGCTCCTCAACAGTAATCACCGCATCCAAAGCCTCTCTACTCTCCGCATCCAATCTAGGAAGACAAATCTGAGCAAGAAACCCACAACATCTTCTCCCGGCGGAGCCGGTCCAGCCCTGGAAACTGCCCTCAGGTGGTCTGCCAGCACCCCGAAGATATCTGCCCAGTTTGTAACTGTCTTACCTTTCTGAGATCGAATATGCAGTATAGGGGGGACTCCACCTCCCTCTTCAAAATCCATGTCAAAAGCTTGCCAGCCTTATCCCCTTCACGGTGTAGTCGCTGCCTGTATGCTTTGAGGGTAACCCTACTCAAGGAAACCCGCAATCATTGAGCGCCTTGCGTAATCTAAGCTCCTCCTGTTCCTCTTCTCTCGTGCTCGGGAGTCTCTGCTGCAGGGCACCCAATCGCTCCTCCAGTCCAGGCAACTCACTTTCCATGCGACTGCACACTCCACACATCGTCCCAATGCACACACTCTGCACCACCGCCTTCATGCCTTTCCATTCCAGACTCCTGGATGCAACCGTGTTCCAATTCAACTCCATATAATCAGTAATAGATGCACCCACGCCCTCTCTGCACCCCACATCCCCCAAAAACTCTGCTGGTAGTTGCCAACTATGTGCAGTACGAGTCCCCGCCATCCCCCATTGCAATTGCATTAATACAGGAGCATGATCAGATAGAAACCGACCCAGGTGTATGACCTCCAAAACCTGAGATCCATGAAGGCCAGCCAGGAGAAACCTATCTAACCGGGCATAAGTCTGATGTGTTCTAGAATGACAGGTAAACTTCCTACCATCCGGATTCAACTGCCTCCAACCATCCCACAGCCCCAACTGGTGCATCACATCCGTAAGTGAGCTCACCATCTGAGGCTTAATACCACACCTCAAGGGGTCACGATTCAATTCGCCATTCAGCATGCAGTTATAATCTCCAGCCCAAATAATAGGCCTGTCCACACCTTCCCCCAGAATCTCTGGAATTTTGGTACAGAAGAAGGGATCATCAACACTGGATGCATAAGTGTTAAGAATGATGACATGTAAACCATCCAGCATGCCCTCAATAAGAACATACCTTCCCTCAAAATCAGCTTCAATATACGTATGGGTAAAAGGAACCCCAGGAGCCACCCACACCGTCACACACCTCGCGTTAGAGGAGAAGGATGAGGAAAACATTTGACCCCGCATTTCTTGGATAACTTCTGCACCTTCTCCTCCATCATATGCGTCTCTTGGAGGCAGGCAATCTGCACCTTCTGCCTCTTCAAAAATGAGTGGACCCTATATCTCTTGGTATAACTCTTCAAACCCCTGACATGTTAAGTCATTATGTTAAGTCGGCGTCCCATATTGATACTGAGTTCCCAACTCACCCACCATAAAGCCCCCCCTAATCTGAGAGAGGTATCCAATGCCCATCACACCATAGCACTTGTACTGTAATCCCAACAATGAACATCGGTGAACAACTAAACAACCCAAAGAACCCCTCCCCACCCCGGACATAACAATTGAAACAAACCATAATACTGCAGGTCCAGTCTAGAAATGCTGTCAGGACACAGCCTAATCCCCAACCACCCATTCAAGGTCTACCACAATTGTGGAGTGATAACCCCTCATCCCGGCATCCAAAACACTTGCCCACCCAAAAAAACACCAATGCAAAAAGACAGTAAAGAACAATACCCTCCACTCAGCATTAATGTCCAGCTGGACCATACTATAAGAAAGTCAGCTCGGAGCCCAGCATAGCATCAAATAGTATCATCCCCTAGAAGCTGCCACTCCCAGAAGATGCCAGTTCACTAGGAAGATCGCTCAAGAGACAGAGAATCAGTTCTGCATGGAAGTCGCCGAAGAGACCAAGTCCGGCCCTGCACCAGTGCCAGCCACCGACTCATCAGGAACCATGGCCATTGTTCCAGCCTGCTGTATCTCCACCCGAGGGGCAGGGACATCCACCACTCCTTGGTCCATAGAATCCACAGTCTGTTCTCCCTCACGGTTCCGCCAATCAGATCCATCAGCCCCAGAGGCTTGATTCACCACTCGACGAGCACCAGTCGGCTTGCCCAGCGCCGCCTTGTCCCACATTTCCAGCCATCTCCAAACCTCCTCTGGCTGTTCAAAGAAATGGGACCTGCCTCCAGAGAGTACCTTCAAACGCGCCGGATATAAAAGCATATATCTAATGTTCAATGCACGGAGCTTTGCCTTCACCTCCATAAAACTCTTTCACGAGTTTTGAACCTTGTTGGTGTAATCAGGATAAATGGAAATCTTCCCATTTTCAAACATCGCCTTGTCCGAGTCACGAGCTGCCCTTAGAACACAGTCCCAGTCCCTGTAATTCAAGAGACGAGCAATGATGGTCCTCCGAGGCGCACCAGGCCGAGGCACCACAAGTGCTCTATGTGCCCTCTCGACCAAAAACACTTGAGAGAGACCCGCAGGCTGCAGCACATCCCTGATCCAGTTCTCCACGGAGGTCTCAACCATAGTCCACTCCGAACGTTCCGGAAAGCCCAGCAGTCTAATATTATTTCGCCTGGAGCGACCTTCAGCAGCCTCCAGCTACGCCTCCAATCTGCCAACGTGGAGCCAGCCTGCGCCATTTGCTTTCGTAGAGTTCCCAACTCCGCCTGTAGCTCCACAATCGAGCCCTCCGCCACCTTAACCTTGTCCGAAACCTTTCGGAGGTCTGCCCGGAGTAGGTTCACCTCAACCGCCACCATTTCGATATAGCACAACCTAAACCTATTTTGTTTTGGGCAAGGTTATGGTCTACTAAGCAACCTATCCATTATAGAGACTGCCTCACCAAAATTTTAGCCCACCAATCAACCCTTTGGATCCCGTGGATAGTTCATATTAAATCTTGGGTGGTTAAGCTAGGATTGCCTGATTTGTGGCCCCATCCCACTTCAATGACCAGCAACTTAAGGGGCCTTATCAAAGATTTTTACTGGAATGCCATTTTGGGCCTTAAAATCTCTGTTGTCTCCTCGGGTAGCCTAACCGATCAGTATTTGTCTTTTAAATGTGGTTCTTTTTATGGGGTTTTTATGAACTATCTGGGTACGCCAAAGGTAAGGTCTCTTTAGGTCAAATTAAGATTGGGATCTTACCTACAGCAGCATTCACTGCCTACTACAGGAGTAATGTCAACTGCTCCAACCTCTGCCTCATGTGTTGTCTGTCAGTGGAGAACACCGAGCACCTAATGATTTTTTGCTGTGTTTATACCAAACAGCGTTCTCGCTGGATCATTTCTTTGTGCCTCCTTTTGGGGCTTGATGATAGGCATACTGCCATGAGGATATGTAGGGCAGATACTAGGAGCTGTGTTGCTACTTAAACTCTGCATGGCATCTCAGGAAAAAAAAGTAATACCTCTGTAATGCACCATGCACTTTCATTTCAACTGGGATGATGTTTTTTCAATGTTTTAAGATACTTGGTCATCCCTTATTTTAACTGTGTATGGCATTTTAGGAAATGTAGTAACAAGTCCTCAATGCATTTTAATTTTTATTGGGTCCATGTCTTTTCTGAATGATCTCAAGTGACCTTCTGTACCTCTTGTTAAAGTTTATGAGGTAATATGACTGCGAAGGACTCATTAAGCTGTTGGCTTTTTGGACATTTAAAATTAAAATTTCTCTTAAGGTGTTTTCTTGTATGAATTGATTTTATTGCTTTGTTTTATACTGATGTTCTTTTATGTGTACTTTTAAGGTTTTCTATAACCGAAATAAAGTTAAATGATGATGAGGAGTGGGTCCGAAATGAAATATTTAACACAACACTTTCTAGTCCTGGCGGTTGGTTATCATGGCCAGTGGAGACAAATGGTTGTCATGAGCGTTTTGTAAACTCCACAGGGTTTTTTGAGCAAACAGACCAGACCCTCACTTTGTGTCATCAGAGCATTCTGGCATTGTGAAAACATACAGTGTAGGAAAATTATGCCCGCAATGGTTAAAAAGTTCCTCATTAGATGCTGTCAAAGAACACTTCAGTCTCCTGTCTAATAGCAGAGACTTACAAGACTTTCTGTTAGGCCCCAGAAGACAACATTAAAAGCGCTTGTTTTATGCAATTGACAACAAGATTTGAAAACTTTCACAACAAGAAGCTGCAGCCCGGTTAAGGCAACTAGATCAAGAAAACGTACAGAAAGTATTAGCTGTTGTAGATAATGGGATCAACACCTTGTCCGACCACATACACACTCATAACATCATTTCTTCTTCAATTGACATTATGCAAACTGACATATGTTAGAGAGCAACATAATTAATAAATTATAAGTGGACAAATCTTGTAATTGTATTAAAAATGTAAAACGTGCATGTTTGAAATGTGGTTGACATGGTGTCTGCCATACCCAGTTGTATGTGAAGTAATAAATAACTGTGAAAATGTATTTTGAGAAATAACCATTTGTACTTAACAAAAGATGATTAATATTGAGGAGTAAAACTAATGATTTGAAATTATTGTTGATTCATTAAATAATGTACTTAATCTGGTTTCAATATTAAAATTGTAATAGTAACATTATGAAAAGGCCTATACTTTAGCATTTTTCCACAGTACAGTGTTTGAGATGTTATGTTGACTTCATTGAAATTCTTTTGTAACCGTAATATATTAACTATTGATTTGAAAGCTCACAGTGGAGCTGTGTTCTGTTCCACTCTGTTCATTCTGTACATTCTTGTAATAACTACTGAAAGTTGTAACAATGTTTTTTGTAGGACGTAATGTTAGCTAAAATGTCATGTTCTGTGCTGTTTTCTACAATGTTATTATTCTGCGGAAACTGCTGACCAGAGAGGAGTGCCAACATGGGCCTATCTTAAAGAAGAGTGAAGAAAAGTTACAAGCGGGAGAAGAAGTGTAATTTAATTGGTTGTTCACTGTCACACCACATAGTCGTGTCCAATAGGAGCCTAGCTAGTGGTTTTTGGGACTTTAATTAGGCAACGTTTAAGATTGTGTAAGTTCAGTTCTATTCAGATATAGTTCTAGTCAGTTCTGTAGTAGGTTTTGTCTAGTTCAGTTCCAGTTGACAGGAATTACGTTCAGTGACTTATGATCCTAACAGTTAGATACTTTAAGCCCAACATTACTGAACTGTTGTCATTTCATGCTCCGGATGCTGATTGCTGAAGACCTGCTGTTCCTGTGCTCTGCTGACGAAGACTCTGCTAACTGCTGTCTCATTTACGAGAGGTATATCCAATTTGCATTTGTTTTTCTTTGCAGGATTTTCCTTTAGAAATCCAACTGCATTTTTTTCTAGTGCCATAGTTTAGATGTTTTCCAAATTAATTTTTTGCCTTATTTTTAATTTTTGCATAGGACAAAACCAAGCCCCAAATATGCTTTTAAAATTAGAATTTGGTAGCAAGGAAGTGCAACCCAGTAATTGAATTGAATGATTATTATTTGATTATGATTGATTCAACTGCACAACTAAAGCAATCTACTGCTATTTCTCAAATAATTATTTTGCTATTCTGTGTAATACTTGTGGAGTGTTTAATGATGTTTCCTCTTGTCAGACTAAGATTCTTCTGACTTGGATGGCCTGTGTTATTTCTGTGCGGCTATCATCTGGTTTTGCATACTACTTATGTGATTTAAGCATTGTTAATATAAGGGCAATAAATGTTTAAACTTTACTAAATTGGTGTGGTGAATCATGACCACATAGGTTATGGTGAGTGCAAATTACTGACTTCTTTTTGCATTTTTGTTGTCGTTTATGGTTATTGGTTCTTATTGTCTGATTTGATGATCTTATTACTTCTGTCTGAGTCAAAAGATTCGAGTCGACCTCAGAGGGTAGTAGATGTCACTGCCCTACTATGTGTCACCTAAGCCTAATTTAGGAGGTCACATGCCAACACATGCCATCTTTACAACATGGACAAAGTCGACTTAGTTCCATTATGCTGCTAGGTTGGACACTACATACATTGAAAAATGGTTGCTTTTCATGGCATTATGTCAGGGATAATGACCTGTTTGCCGCATTTAATTTGACACAACAACAACAAATAATTGCTAAGAAAGAAGCTTCATATTATGCTGAACATCGAAGAAATAGAAAAGTTGCCTTTTACTGTGGCAGAAATACCAATACACATCCTGCTTGAAACACATTCCTCTAGGCAGATATGAAAGGCTGGGAGATATTTACATTCATGAGGTGTGGGGGCTACCCTTTTCGTACAAATGTTTCAATGGCATGAAATAGGTGTTTTGTAGCAGTAGCGAATGCGAGACTTCCGTGAGCCATTTAATGGTTTGCTAACAGCTTTCCTTGCACAGAGCATGTAACACTTCTGCAGCAAATGTGGCCTGTTATCTGCAGGGAGTTCATCCACTCTTGATGTTGCTCTCAAATGGAAGCTATGTACTTCTAAATAGCAAGAGCTGTAGTGGAATGCAAGCCGGAATTGCCTATGTAGTTTCAGTCTTCCAAATTGTAACTTATTGCGGTAATGTTCTTTTTCCCATTATGCAACAGATGAAAGTAGCTGACAACTGGCCTCATATCACTACTTCGAATGTAAATTTTGACAAGCTGAGCAGACTTAAAGCTCTTTTGTTCTAGAAACACTTTGGTTATTATGACCTTGGTGGTCAGGTTACCGCCACATTGGCGATGGCGGTAGTACCATCGCCAGGCCAGCGGTAATGACCGTCAAATATGGACCATGGCGGTGATCCCTCCCATAGACAGCCAATATACCACACCAACCTCCAGCATGGTACGACCACTGAAAACGGTGGTAGCCACCTACAGGCAGGCGGAAGACAAGGATCCGCCCACCATACTATGACATAGCACACCACCAGGATTTTTGGGATGGTAGCAAAGGACACCAAAAGTCTGGCAGAAACACATCATTTAAAAAGAGACACTCACCTCCAGGGACACAGAGGAGCCCGCAGCCGCCATGGAACCAGAACTGCAAGTCTTCTCGAAAATGTAGCACGCCATGGCCATCCAGGAGCACCAACTCCGACAAAGACAACGACAATGGGTACAGCCGCTTAGCACACAAAGGAGGGAGAGAGGTAGGGGGGAGTGACACACACACACACACACACAATACACACCACACACACACACCCCCCACACCCAGAACCAGCTGCAGAGTAAAGTCGACTGTAACAGAACCCAGGAGCAAAGAAAGCCAGGACACATACCTCTGTTCCAACCACTGTAATCATGTTGGATGAAAATTAAAAACTCAAAATCAAAAAACATACACAACTGCATATGTACATGCAGGCCTAAAGGCCAGTTCATAGTTTCTAATGCCCCCAGGGCAAAGTTCAACCCCCATCTTGACTCCTGACAAACTTGGGACTCCACTGTTCAGGGGCATCATGTTGGAAATGGGCAGGCACCTCGGGGGTGGGGTGTGGGGTGGATGGGGGTGCTTCTAATTGTGAGGGGGCTCCTAGCACACTGGTTCTGAAGGGGACCCTTGCACACTGGTTCTGGAGGGGCTTCTTGCCTACTGGTTACTGAAGGGGCTCCTTGCCCTCTGGTGATGGAGGGGGCTGCTTGCCCACTTGTTCTGGAGGGGATACCTGCACTCTGGTGATGGAGGGGGCTCCTTGCCCTCTGCTGATGGAGGGTACTCCTTGCCCACTGGTTCTGGAGGGGGGTCCTTGGCCACTGGTTCTGGAGAGGGCTTCTTGGGCTTAGTTTTTGTAGGGGTCTCCTTGGGCTTAATTATTGTAGGGGCCTCCTTGGCCTTGGTCTTGGGAGGGGTCTCCTTGGCTCTAGGTTTTAGAGGTGGCTCCATGGTCTTGGTTGTCTGTTTGGGAGAGGGCTGCACTTTAGCCCTCCGTTTTGGGGGCGTAGGAGTGTCCTTGGGGCGGGGGGCCAGCGTTGCACTCATGTGCCCCTTAGTGGCAGCTGGATACTTTGAGGGGTGGTACAGTGTCAGACTGTGTGCTTGAGGTACTAGGCTGGGGGGGTGGGACATTCCTCTTACGGGCAGGACGGGAGGAGGAGGAGGAAAGAGGTCAAGGCGGGAAAGGAAAAGCTTCTTAGGGCCAATGGGGTGGGATGTGGGAGGAGGGATGGGAGTGGAGGTAGAGGGATTAGTTGTAGGAGGAGGAGGTGTGCTTGACTAGGGTACAGATGCATAGACAGTGTGCGTGTGTGAGGTGGATGGCTGTTGGGGGGTCTGGGTGCGAGTGTTTGTGTGACTTTGATTAGGGCAGACAGGGTGGGGAGGACAAACAGGACATGTGGATGGATGTTGTGGTGGTGTCTGCAAGTGAGGTGGGTGTGCTACATGATGTGGTGCTGGTGGTGGTGGTGACTGCGCATGTGGTGTGTGGGGTGCATGTCTGTGGGTCTGCTGTTGTAGTGACTGTGGGCAAGGGTGTGTAGTTGGCAGGTTCAGGCACTGTGGATGCAGTGCATGCAGGTGTGAGTGTGGACGTGACCGTGAGGAAGGAGGAGGAGGGGAGACAGTGGAGGCAGTGGATGATGTTGTGTGTGCATCTGTATGTTGGCTGTGTTAGTGCTTGTCAACTGAAGTGTGCTGCCTGTGGTTGTGTGTTCAAGTCTTGTGTGATGTTTTGTGTGCATGCTTGTCTGAATATGTGCGTGGGATGGGTTGGGGCTGAGGAGACTGGGACTGGGAAGTTGTAGTTGGAGGGGGGACAAAAGAAACAGGGACACTGGCTGCCATCAGTAAAGATGCCAGAGCCTGAAACGATCTCTGTAGGGCCTCCAAGGCACCATGAATGCCATGAATGCCCTCCAGGAAGGCATTGCTGCATCTGGGATGCCAGCCCCTAGATGGCATTCACTATGGTTGACTGCCCTACAGAGATGGATCTCAGGAGGTTAATAACCTCATCACTGAGGGCAGCAGAGCTGACTGGGGCAGGGCCTGAGGTGTCTGGGGCGAAGGAGATGCCCACCCCCCTGGGTGCGCGGGCACGGGCAACTCGGTGGGGGGCTACTGGGAGGGCGGTGCTGGTACGGGGTGGCAGTAGAACCTTTAGCTGGGCTGGTCCCAGAGGGGTCTGCCACCACCAGGGAGCTCCCATCGAAGGACGAATCAGAGTCAGTAGTATCAGCTCCTGTCCCCTCCATGGTGCTCCCCTCGCCCTCGGTGCATCTACAGTCCGTGAACCTGCCACCTACACACCCTTCCCCACAGTTACTACAACAGCAGACCCACAGACCCTCTGGAGCACAGCTGTCTTCCGTCCGTCCCTGACCCCCTGTGCCTATGTCCCCTGAACAGTGTTCCCACTGCCACTGACCCAGGACCCTCATTGTCTTGCCTCTGAGGTGTGAACTGGGGTCCCTGTACAGGTGGGCACACTACTGATTGACGTGTCCTGGGGACAGAGATCTGGGGACTTTGGTTGGGTGGCTGTTGTGGTGTTGGATTCTGAGGGGGGAGGCTCTGTAGTGGACTGTGTGTGGGCTGGGGTAGCCAACTGACCTGTTTTCTCTGATGAGCCAGGGAGTTCATCCAGAGCTCCAGAGTGGCTGTCATCACTGGGGGCATCTTCTGGTGGGGGACTGGGTAGTTGTGGCACCTCCTCGCTGCTGAGATTGGGTGGGGCACCTGTGGGATGTAAGTGGTGTATTATGCTACATGTCTGTGACATATTCTGCATCACTAGCTTCCCCTATACTATTGCTGTTGCCCTGCCACCTTTGTTTGTGCATGGTGATAGATTATGGGATTATTAGTTCTCCATGCTGTGCATGCATTGGTGGTGGGTGTACATGCAGGGCTGGAAGGGATTTGCATGCAGTGTACATGACATGCAGGGCTTGGCAGTTAGGTTTGTTAATTGTGGTGGTGCATTGTGTGGGATGGAGTGGGGTGATGGGTGTTAGAGTGAGGGGTGGTGGTGGCATGCAGGTATCGGAAGGTCATAGGTAGTAAATGCTGACTCACCAGTGTCCAGTCACCCGGCTATTCCAGTGAGTCCCTCAGGATTGCCAAGACGTGTTGTCAGCTGTGGGGGAGGAGGTGGGATCCACTGCCAGTCCTCTAGATGGCAAGCTGGTGCCTTGCTCCAAGGAACGCACCTTCTCCCGTAGGTTGTTCCAACTCTTCCATATGTCGTCCCTTGTGCGTGGATGTAGTCCCACGGCATTCACCCTGTCCACAATCCTCTGCCATAGCTCCATCTTCCTGGCAATGGATATCTGCTGGACCTGTGCTCCAGACACCTGTGGCTCTACCCTGACTATTTCCTCAACCATGAACTCCTCATCTGTTAAACGGGGGTGCCGTTGTGGAGATATGGGTGTTGTGTGGTGAGTGTAGGTTGTGCAGAGGGTGATGTGTGATGTGGTGGGGTGTGTGGTGTGTGGTGGGTGTGGGATGAATAGGTGATTGTGATATGTGTGTGCAGTTCTCTTTTGTGTTAGCGACACAAAGTGTAGCCGTCTTGTGTGAGCAAAGGATTGTAGGTGATGTGGGTGTGTGTTTTATAGTGCTGTTGGTGGGTGTGTGAGGTGTGTGTATTTGTGTCATGGGTGGGTTTTTTGTTCTGCCCAATGTTGTCTTGTTTTGTATTTGGGTGGCCTTATCCGTCACGGCGGTGTTGACCCACAATAGTTTACCGACATTAAATGTCCGGTGTGGTGATTTGTGGGTCATTATTTGGAGAGGGTAGTATTGGTGGCATAACGGTATGGGTGGTAGTTCTGACAGTTTATCACATTCAGTGAGTCTGGCGGATTTGTGGCTGTGTGAGTTTTCTGTCGGTTTTGCGTTGTATGTGTCATAATCTGGTGGACTGATGTTCACCTTTGCGGGGGTATGTTGGCGGAAATCACCACGGAAGTATTCAGAATTTACCACCAATGTAATAATGAGGTACTTAGTGCAAACATCTGCACGTTAGACCTATGTGCTTCAAGTAGCAATGTCATACACGGAAATACAGTCCCTTCTAAATACAAACTTTCCAAGACACTTTGGTGAACTCATAGCACGAATATTTAATGTGTTCAATACTGCTGGGATTGTACACTTTTTTAAGGCTGTTGGTTCTGGGTTTGTCAGCAACTTTTCATCTATATTTAGCATAAAATCCTTCAGCCATACAATCAATACGTTCAAGTGTCTTCGGGGGATTCCCTACTACGTTGGCCTTCATTGGTGGCATTTTGCTGTTGCTATATTTCATTTGTAATGTCTGACCCATCTCAACAAGGAAGACCGATGGTGCTCCCAGCAGTGCATCTGTGTCATGAACTCATGGTGCTGTATTTTGGAGCACCATGCCTTGAGGAACTGGAGTGCAAATGGTTTTTGTCATTCAGGCCTGTACTGAACTGTGTGTAGCCTGCGTTTCGTTGCCTTTGGTGCCTTTTCGACTGTGCACTACAACTGTGTCTTTCTACATGGTGCTAACTTTCACTGGACGCTGATTTGTGGATGTTCTTGATGTGCACTCATTACCAGACATGAATGTTGACGGTGCGTTTTCTACAGGAAGCCTCCTATGAGCTGCTTTTTGTCAATCAAGTGGCTCTTGGCAATTTAACATCTGACACTATACGGAATAGTGCTGCCTTGGCTGATGCTGAGCCCTTGGAACACAAGTACTCTTTGGTTTTCCTTGGCACTGATTTGGTTGCTTTAACACGTGCAGAAGAGGGATCATTTTTGATTCACTTGTCCTGGATGTAATTGCCAGTTTCCAAAGTGATAATGACTTTTAAATATGAGATTCGGCTTTTAACAATAACATTGTCATATTATATTAAATTGACAGTTTTTAATTTGGCCTGCTTCAGTATGCTTGCTTGTCAACTTGGACATTTACATACAAACATTTTAGTTAATTTTTAATGCAGTATAGATTGGGGTTTTACTCTACACTTTGAACCTACATGGGGAGGGTGCTGTAAGGTTACTTTGGCAGCTTTTTCTGTACACGTTATTTTAGCCATATGCCAGCAGCTTGTGCCCCTTATTCTAATAACAATTTGTTTTATTCATTTCATTATCTGTGCAGAAGCTTTATTCTGTGGTGATGTTTTATTTTCTTTTATCTTGTACACTTCCAGCACAGAAACTTTTTAGGTGCAGGTGAGGTACTGCTAGCTGGTCAAAAGGGTAAGGCCGAGATGCTGAGTGGGTTTGTGCTGTGATGAGGGCACAGGCTGCACATTAGGGGAGTAATGGACACTTAGACCGTGGAACAATGGGGCAAGTCCGCAAGAGGAAGGGCAAAGGATCTGGTAGCCAGTCCAAGGGAATCCAAACCTGAGGGGGAGAATCTGTTACTAGAAGGGGGATTCCACCGCTGTAAGATCTATCTGACTCGGCAGAGCTGAAGGGAGCTGGTAGAACCTACAGAGAGGAGCTGGTCCATGCACAAAGGGTCGTCCCGCTCTTGAGGGCATGAGGCAGACTGCCTCCATTTAAGAGAGAGGTGATGTCATTGATTTCCACAGAGTCTATTGGGACGATGGAGACCTCTAAACTGAGGATAGGGATACAAAATCAGGTGCAACCAGGAGAGTGTTGGTCCCACAGAAGTATAGAGAGTTCCTTCTCACATTGGCTCATGAGATCCCCGTAGCTGGACATTTGGTTAGACCAAGACCTGGAATAGGCTGGTCAACCATTTCTATTGGCCCCTTATGTCGGACATGGTAAAGGAGCTTTGCAGCTCCTGTGTCACCTGTCAAGCCAGTGGCAAGACAGACGCAAGCCAAAGACTCACTTGATACCAGTACCTGTGGTTGGGATTCCCTTTGCAATTATTAGGATTGATATTGTTGAGCCCTTAGACCCACCAACTGCCTCTGGGAACAGATATATCTTGGTGGTAGTGGACCATGCCACCATATACCAAGAAGCAATATCCCTAAAGACAGTCACTGCTCCCACAGTGGCTAGAGCCCTACTTGACATTTTCACTAGAGTGGGCTTTCCCAAGGAGGTAGTCTCAGATAGGGGGACTACTTTTGTGTCTGCCTATCTGAAGTCGATGTGGGATGGATGTGGTGTTACCTACAAGTTCACCTCCCTGTATAATCCCCAGGCCAATGGTCCGGTAGAAAGATTCAACAAGACCCTGAAGGGCATGATCATGGGTTTATTTGACAAGCTCAGGTGGATATGGATGTTCTCCTCCAATGACTGAGGTTTGCTTAGAGAAAAGTGCCACAGAAAGGGGTTGGTTTTAGCCCTTTTGGACTACTCTTTGACCATCCTGTAAGAGCGCCATTGAGTTTCATTAGAAAAGCTCGGGCGAAGCCTCTCAATGAGCCAAAACAATATGTGCTGGACTAAGTGCTAGGCCTGTGACTCTGCATGGCAGAGTACATGAAAAGAGCAAGCAGCAACCTGCATGTGGTCGCTACGTATGCTTTGCCACACGAGCTCCAGTGCTACCGCATTCTCGCATTCTCACATCCTCCCGACCCCTCTGCCATGCTTGCGCCTGCCTGCAAACCCTGAACTGCAGGTGTGTTGAGGAAGCTGCGGTGCTCACAGTTCAGAGGAGAAATGCATTGCGGTAGGAAGCGCCTAATTAGTGTGTTTATCCCTGGACCAGTTTGGTGTACCCTGAGGCATTAGAAGGGCAGATCAGAGGCTTGTGACAAGTGAACCCAGGGACTCATGTTAGTTCTTCCCTGGGAGCTGAGGAGGGCGGAACACGGTCAAAGGGTTTAATCCTCAAGAGTGAAGTAAGTTAGAAACATTTTGATAGTAGCAGCGGCAGCAGTGGCAGAAGGGCAATGCAGTTTTGAGCAGCATGTGTGATTTGAAGGGAGAAGATAAGTGGCTGGGAACTGACTCAACTGCTTTTTTAGGACTGTGAAAGCAATAATTGATGTAGAGTGCAGCCAGTAGTAACCTACTTGGTGCAAGGAAACTGGGACTCTGACGGTTTACTGTATGTTTATACCTCGCAGATTTATTTAAGGTATTGGTACAAGAACCTCAACTATAAAAGCAAAAGGAAAGAGGATAAGCCAGGTGTATGTAAGGTGTGTCAAGATGCCACAGAATAAGTCTAAAACATGTGGTGTGCAGGTACAGAGAAGGGCCGAAGGAGGTGAACCGGCAATAAGGCAGGCAGAAGAAAATCAAGTCTTGTGTGACCACCTTGTGGAAATTGCTTTCGGCCCCCCAACGGAAATGTAAACATGAGAGTAATAGGGGAGAAAGACCCTGGTGGGCACCCCCCGAAACTCCTGCAGTTTGAGGCAGGACCTCCTTGAAACAATGAATAAAAGACATCGTAGGAGCGCATTTCAAAAGGAAGGCAAGCATACATTGACAGCCTCCTTCACCAGAAAATACATCAACCAGGGAAATGAACATGGAGGGGATATGAGAATAAGAGCAACAGTGAGAGGGAGCTGGGATTTGATTAAAATCTCCATTTATTGAAAGAACTGGATGTGGTTTCTGTGGAAAACGGTCCTATCAGAACCAACCCTTTCCTCCTCTCCCACTTTACCCCTCATTTTATAAATAGTTTAATATTGGAGGACGGAAGCCCATTACTGAGAAAGGTAGTAGATTTGGCAGAGGGCAGTAGTGGAAGTGGAGAATGAAAGTCTATGGACAATGCTGGTATAAATATGAAATCAGCATAGGCTACCTCTCCTCCACTACAGACCTCATTGGGTTTGGATATTTCAGAAACTCCATTTCATCTATGTTGGATGTAATGTTTTTAATGCAAAAGACTGTACAAGGCGTTCTAGAAGCCCTATCAGCAAATAATGATCGGCTAAAGATGCAAAAGAATTAATCACAGGTGATTGCTGCAGATTTTATCTAAATTAATAATTTTATGTCCTCCATTTTCAGAACAGTAGGAGACGTTAAAGAACAGGTTGTATGTGAATCCGCAGAGGAGGGGGCAGTAGAGTCCACTTCTGAGGTTTGTCATTCAACTGTACTGTATATACCTCAAAACAACTGATGTTGATAAAAAAAAGCAGTGGGGATATCGGGGTTGCAGTGGCTATATCCCTCCTACCCGAATTTATAAAACCAGATGGAGTGGGGGTAAGGCCCTTAAGGGTAAAGGGAACCACCAATGGTCAGATAATTCAAGAACGGAAGGCAACAGAGAAGGGGAGGTCATTGAGAGTGTCCCATATAGTAGAAAAACCTTAGGGAAGAGAATAGTCCTATTAAGACAAATTGTAGTGCAGTTGGTTAAGTCTCTATGTGGAAGATCAAGGGTACTCACTGTAAGAGGAATGGAGAAGAGTAGGTGCAATCCTAAGAATCTTGGGGCAAAAACCAGGAAAGCTGAGAGGAATGTCAGTCCAGATTATTCAGGAGCGGGTAAGTCCTCAATGGTTATGAGGACTGATGCAAATGTGTAGAGATCGAAAAAGGAGAAAGTAGGCACCAATAACAGCCTGTTGGTCTTTCTGAAACCCCAGTATGGCCACAACTGTAGGAAAAGATTAATGAAACTTAATCCGCTGAATCGTTCCCAACTCCTGTATGTGTTTGCCAAGTGCCAGAGACTGTGCAAAATATTAACTGGTGACATAAAACAAGTAGGATTTGTAACAAATAAGAATGGAGGAGATGTGACGAAGGTGCAGTTTTCTTTGAAAATTGTAAAATCGGTTGTGGTGAGAGCACAGAAAGTGGTTTTGAGAAAAGGTATAAGGTTTGTACATCTCAGTGAGATGGTGGAGGAGGAACAGAAGGATTACCATTCCCGGCCAATCATGCAGGACTAAGGGCCAGATGTAGCAAGATACGAATTTGCAAATCGAAAATTGCGAGTCGGTGTGACTCGCAATTTCCGATTTGCAAATTCGTATGCAGAATGGTGTCTCAGGCGAATATGTGACAGAACAACTAGGTCCTAAACAACTATAGCCTAAACCACTACTGCTAAACAACTAAAAAGTCTCTACAACTATATATATATATATTCTAAACAACTAATAAACCATAAAAACCAAAAGGAAAACCTTACCTTAAAATTAGTTGTTCAGGCAATTGTTATTCAGATACAGTAGTTGTTCAGACAGTAGTTGTTCAGTACTTAGTTGTAGAGACTTTTTAGTTGTAACCTTACCTTAAAATTAGTTGTTCAGGCAATTGTTATTCAGACACAGTAGTTGTTCGGACAGTAGTTGTTCAGTACTTAGTTGTAGAGACTTTTTAGTTGTTTAGCAGTAGTGGTTCAGGCAAGTAGTGGTTTAGACCGAGTTGTTCAGGATGTTTCCCGTCTCAGGCACCTTCTGCGAATCACAAGGGCGTCGCAAAGACCCACCTCATTAACATTAATGAGGTGGGTCGCAATTTGCTACCCCCTTGCGATTCCCTGCACTCACAGGGATGGTGGCCTGCTGGAGACAGCAGACCTCCATTTCTGTGACTGCTTTTTCAATAAAGCAGTTTTTTTTTTTTGCAGCCCGTTTTCCTTAAAGGAAAATGGGTTGCAATACAAAATAAAAAATTAAACCATTTGGTTTCGTTTTTTCAGAGTAGGCAGTGGCCCACTGGACCACTGCCTGCTCTGAAAAAACATTTTGTGCGACATTCACCTTTTTGCAAATGAGTTAGAACCCACTTCAAGTGGGTGCTAACTGCGAATTGCTTTGCAACCGCTTTCGCGGTCACAAAGCAATTCTGCATCGCGGTGCGAGTCGCAAATAGGAAGGGAACACCCCTTCCTATTTGCGAGTCGCATTCCCATTTTGTGAGACGGTACCGACTTGCAAAATGGGAATGTGCATCGCGATGGACGTTTTGCATGGCGCAAACTGCGATTTTCGCAGTTTGCGCCATGCAAAACGGTTTGTACATCTGGCCCTAAGTTTACATCAAGTGAGGTTGGGCCTGCCTAATGTTCACAGTGACAGAACAGTTGCAAATATAAGGGAAAGTGGTTTGCAGGTGACCGTTCAGGGGACAATTTAAAGACCTAGAAATGGTTTGAATGCTTATTGAGCTTTGTGTCGAGTTTTAAAGATAATGTGGGGGGGTGAGTGATTTTAATAGGAATCAGGCACCTCGTGCAGCCTGGTTTTTCACTCTTAGAACATATGTGGATATAGGAAACTGTTAAACTAGGACGTATTCAAGAAATGTTAGGAATATACGAGATCATGTGCTTGCAGGTGACATGGCTGTGCGAAGAGCCCAAATCAGTCATTGGTTTCTTAATGCTATTAAAAAATGGCACAGTTCAGGTCGCTCATCAGGAGGACTGATTACATTAATCTTAATAATGTGGCCAATAAAATTACCATACTTAAAGTACAATGTAGTTGGATCCTTGCTGGCCAAGTAGAGCTATATAGCAATGGTAGAGAAGAGGTAAACCTAATAACTGCTAATATACATATGTATATTACCTAGTGGAAGTCACCACTAGGTAGTTATAGTTAGGACCTAGTTTCATAGAAAAATGTTTTTTTGTTTTGCTAATAACTTTGGCGCCGTTTGATGAATCTTCATGAACTTTTCCAAAAAACAACGGATGTCACTTCAGTTGTCTGGAAAGATTTGGGGTGATCTGTCATGCGGGGGCCGAGAAAAAGGGGGGGTCCCAAAACACATTTTGAACAGCAAGAGCGCCAAAACCACTGGGCAGAATTACCTCAAATTTGGCAGAAAGGTAGCCCTTGGTTCAGAAAGAGGCCTTTTCTTATTTATTGTAAATCTGTTCAGTAGTTTTCAAGTTATTAAATGAAAACCAAATTTGTATATATAGAGACGCAGCTCTTCCTTGGATCTCCTTGGATCCTCCTGAGATCCTCTGCGGATTCGGAGGAAAAGCAAGGCCCTGATTGGCTGGTTGCAACCGGACAGAAAAGGTGCAGCTGAAAAAACTATAACTTGTGCCAGAAAGTAACTTTAGGCCACCAGGTATAGTTTCTTAACATAAGTATAACTATAAGTATAGCTATAACTGCTGAATTTCTATGGTTTTGTAAGGGTAAAATGTCAACCTAACTGTAACGTCCCTGAAGCCTTTGATTTTTTCAGTGAATATATATATTCAAATGTAGAAGACTATGGAGCTCAGCTTGGTGTGTTAGAAGACGACTTAGAAAGAATAAGTATAGAATACCCAACTTTGGCAACAGTTATTTTAGGGGATTTTAATCATAAATTAAACCCTAAATTCAGCAATTCAGTTTATAAAGACCTGTTACCAGCTTCCCAGGTGCCTCCGGCTTGCTTCCCTAAAGCTTGCGGTTCTGCACAGGCTATAGCTCTTGTGAGGTTTCTAGGGTCAATAGGGCTGTTCTGTGTAAATGGCCGGGTAGTTACGAATTGCCCAGTGAATTAAACTTTTCAATATGGGAATCAGGGTTGCCCAATTGATTATGTTTTTATCAATGCATGGTATTTTCCCACTGTGGAAGAATTTAAGGTGTTGCATATTGAAGGAAGTGACCACTGGCCCCAACATTTAGTATAAGTCCTGGGGCCTCGGGAAGTAAGGGAAAAAGTAATCCAGATGCACTTTGAATACCATTGATGTTTTACCACTCAAATCTCTGATGATCAATTGAAAGAGCTCTATGACTTTCTGCAGACCCAAAAGTTGCCCAATGTAAAGGAGGTTCCCATTGATTTTCTAAATATCATGATGAGGAGTTGACTTAAGTGATTAATTCTCTGAGGGTTAATTTCCATTCCAAAGTGCTGAAGGAGAAGAGAGAACCGGTTACACAGATAAAGGGGAAAGATTGTTTTGACAGGGAATGTGGGAGATTGAAACAAAAAATAAGGAAATTGGAGAGATGCCAAAAGAAAAAGTATGACCAGGACCTTGAGAGTAATCTGCGTATGGCAAAAGTTTTATATAAGAACAGATTAAAACTGAGGAAAAAGGAGTATATTAGCAGAAAAATGGCAGAATATGATTGAGGTAATTGAGTAAAAAAAGAACTAGGACATTCTGGCAGTTAGTACGTGAGAGTAGAGGGGTAGGGGAAATTCAATTTTAAGTTGGAGAAGACAATTGGGTTAATTAGCTGGAAAAAGTATATGGTTATAATTCTGAGAAGGGGTGTCAAGAGGAAAAATGTGTGATGAATGATGAGACTGCGCTGTATTTTTCAGTGAAGAGGATAAAGTAAATTATTGCTTGCTTAGCCTATTGGATGTAGGTGAGAAGATAATTTTAAAAATTCTGTTGTGCCTACTAAAAGATTAGATGAAAATAATATAATCCCAGTCAAGCAAGGTGGGTTCAAAGAATGCCACTCAACCTTAGACCACTGCTTTGGTTTGTGGGCAATGGCAAATAAATCAATTGATCTAGGGGGCAACTGATTTGTTGTTTTGTTGATTTCCGTGCCTCATTTGATCTGGTGAGCCGCAATTTATTGTAGGGGACCAGATCAGCCTTGGAGTTCATAAAAACCTACTTTTGATTCCCCGGGGTTTGCATAGCCAGGATTGGGCTCAGTGAGGCATTTTAACCAGTAAGACAGGCATTTTAACCAGTAAGGTACAAATAAAAAATGGCCTCTGCCAGGGCTGTGTATTACCCCATTATTTTCCTTATTTTTAGTGGTTTTGCCAAATACTCTGTAAAGTCAAAGGCTTAAGCCCTAAGATGTATGGTTTGCATGTCATCTGTTTGTTATCTGCTGATGATTTGGTGATAATGGACATGACGGAATTTGGCCTTCCAAGGAAACTGGAAGTCTTTTACGAATACTGTTTAAGGAAGAACCTTTTAGTAAATTTTGATAAGACAAAGATCATGGTGTTAGGAAAGAGTAATGTTAAGTATAATTGACCGTTGGAAGGAAACAAACTGGATGGAGTGGAAAAACTATAAATATTTAGGTACGTGGTTCGATGTCAAGTTAAATTGCAAAGAACAAATAGAAGAGCTAAAAGCTACAACTCTGTCTTCAGTTTGGGGCCTGCAACAATTCAATAAGAAATTTGGGGATCCCGCTTTACATCCAATTTTGTCAGCATATAAGGCAATAGTCCCCCCTGGTCCTCAGTTCCAGTATGGTGTAGAACTTTTGAGTATATGTGGTAAGTTGGATTGGAATTGTGAGGAAGATAAATGTGTGAAAAGACTGCTGGCACTACCGCTGTCTTCTATGAAACATGCCATAAGGATGGAAATCCAACTTACATCTTGGAGTTACATAGGGTATGCAGCTACCCTTATGTTTTTGTCAGGGCTAACCAAGAATGGAAACTTAAATATCTCCTCCTTTTGTGAAAGCAAGGTAGTCAGCAATGAATTGAAATGGGGGTGACGCCAGTGAGATCAACATTGAACAAAATTTGTAATAGATTATCCCTAAAACTGGATAAGACACAGTTGGAGTTGAGGATCTCCAAATCAGAGCTGCTGGAGCTTTCAATGAAGTATGGCAAAGAACAGGACCTGCAGTATCTAAGGGAGAAAACATGCATGCAGTTTGTGCTAAAAGCATGGATGACTGATTGTAGCTTCCCTACATTGAGGCATTGCCTATCCCCCAGCTAAGACATGCATTACCAAAGTTTAGAGCTGGTATAAATCCCTGTTATGAAAATAGTAGGGTATAATCAGTAACTACAGATGACTTGGGGTTATGTACCTGTGGTATGAACACAAAATGCAATGAGGTATGTATTCTATTAGACCACCAACGGCCCTTAAATGCGCATAGAATGTTTCTAAACCAATCTTTTTAAAATATAGAACAGAATTTTTTGATGGATATGAGATTTTTGGATTCACCTGCGTGGAGGGGGGAGATTGTTAATTGCTATAAAAAATGTTTTTAAAATTGTGTGGGTTGATAAGATAGGTTATGCCTTTGGATTGCATGGACATTTTTCAAGCATGGTTTTATGTGTGGGTGGGTTTTATTAGTGTCTCGTGTTTTCTTTTTCTCTTTTAAGCATAATAACTGTCTGCATAGGAAAAGTTTGTTCTTATGGGGATTTTTATATCTTTTTCTGATTTTTTTATATGTGTTCATAGTATCATGAGATAATTGTTTTATGTCAGTTTTAATAGACTATGGTCTAATTAAATATAACTTTTTTAACTGACTTGCTGACTGACTGAACCTGGAGGTTAGCCAAGAGCTTATTAAGCTCTGGTGTGACTAGAAGGCTACTATGCCTGAGTACCATCCAGGACAATTGGTGCGGGTGCTGGAGCCAGTGGCTCCCAGGACTATCCATTACAAGTGGCCTGGACCCTACCCCATTCTGAAGGAAATGGGTGAGGTCACCTACTTAGTGGATCTTGGCACCCACAGGAGTTTCCAAAGGTACTCCATATCAACAGATTGAAACCCCACCAAGACAGGGTAGACATCACCATGCTGATGGTCACAGATGAAGGAGGAGAGGAGTAGAGTGAGCCTCCGATATACCTCCTCTCCACCAATGCAAAACATGGGTCAGTGGAGGGAGTAATACTCTCCTCCAAGTTGACAGACCAGCAGCAGAGAAACTGCAGAAAAGTGCTGGAGCAGTTTTCTGGCCTGCTCTCCCTGGCCCTTGGACTCACCACTTGGTGTGTCCATGATATTTAACTCCGGGCAGTCTACCTGTCAATAATAATTGTACAGGCTGTCTGACCAGGTAAAAGCCAGCATTAATGCTGAGGTAGCCAAGATGCTGGAGCTGAGGGTAATGGAGCCCTCTGACATTCCATGGACCAGTCCAGTGGTGCTAGTGTTCAAGCCTAATCTCCAAGGGGGAAGAAGGAAATAAGGTTTTGTGTGGACTACAGAGGTTTGACTGCAGTTACCAAGACTGACGCTTACCTTGTACCTAGAGCTGATGAGCTCATGGACAGGTTGGGGGCTGGAAAGTACGTGAGAACATTTGATTTGACATCAGGTTACTGGCAGATTGCCCTACGTCCAGGAGCACAGGAGAGGGCCATCTTAGAGGGCCACTTTCAGTTCAAGATGATGCTCTCTGACTTGAAGAATATTCCTGTCACTTTCCAAAGGTTGGTGAACAGAGTCCTGTCTGGGTTGGAAACTTTGAGTGCAGTTTATCTGGATAATATAGCTGTATTCCAGATGCACACACCTGAGGGAGGTGCTTCAGGCCCTGCTATAGGAGGGCCTGGCTACCAAGGCAAGCAAAAGCCAGATAGGGCAAGGTTCAGTGGTGTACTTAGGCCACTGTGTAGGTGGAGGCCATGTACAACCTCTCCAGCCAAAGATCAAGACTGTCCTGGATTGGGAAGCTCCTAAAACCCAGGCACAGACCAGGGCCTTTCCTGGTTTGTGAGGAACTATGGGACCATTGTGGCTCCCCTGAGAGAACATATCTCACAGAAGCAGCCCAAAAACGTAATTTGAACCTCAGAGTGTCAGAAGGCTTTTGATACTCTGAAGGAGGCAATGTGTTCAGCACAAGTCCTACTGGCCCCTGACAGCAAAACAGAGTTTGTGGTACAGGCAGAAGCCTCAGAGCAAGTACTGGCACAAGTAAACAAAGAGGGCCACGATCAACCAGTGACCTTCATTAGCAGGCAACAAATCGTCAGAGAGCAAAAATGGGGTGCCTTTGAGAGGGAAGCCTTTGCTGTGATCTGATCCCTGCAGAAGCTGAGACCATACCTGTTTGGAACTCAAATCTGTGTTCAAACTGACCACAGACCTCTTAGATGCTCATGCAGATTAGGGGGAGAACCTAAAATTGTTGAGGTGGTCCATTTCCCCACAGGGGCTGGACTTCACAATGGAACACAGACCTAGGGATGCCCATGCCAGTGTAGGTGGACCTCCCAGGTTTTTTTACTTAGATGATGAGGGCTACCAGGGTGTATGTTTTTGTCTGGGGGGAGGTGTGTAGGAAAGTCATACTTTTTGCCATGATCACCCCCCATTTTGTGACTGATGCTGGTGGTTACTGACTCTGAAAGTGTCCTGCTAACCAGGCCAAGGGCCAGTGCTCTGTTCCCTAAAAGATGTGTGGTAATTGATATAACTTTAAGTGGCCAAGACAACATACCTGTAAGTCCCTGGTATATGGTAGGGCATGTAGGTTTAGAGACACCAGCTGACGTAATGCACTTAAGTGTTCACTGCTGGATCTCTAAACCTACATGTCCTACCATGTACACTTTTTTACATTAATTCCTTGCTTACTATGGATGGGACCTTAATGTCCATAGCACTACCAGGCAGGTATTATGGATGTGGAGGTCATCCTCATAATCCCACCACCAGAGCAGCAACAGATGTGTGCTACTCTGGTACCCCTGTTTTATCACACCCCCTGGACTCTTGTTGTGGGTCCATTTTAGCTCCTTGTCTGGACACAGTATTTGGTTTAGCCTAGCCTTGTGGCCTGTGCCCTTTCAACCAGATAATATGCTCTATTTTCATTTATTCAATTTTATTCATTTGATCATAGCTTGTTGTAGCAGCAATGTTTGTATTATCATAATCAGTTGCTATTTTGAGAGAGCATCACTATCAGTGTGTCGTTATTTGGACTCTTGCTCTAGGCAAGACTGCTGGTTTAAGGATAACAGTACTTATGTTTGTAGGTGACTGGGCCAATCCTACAACAAGTAGTAACTGTCACTTCAACCCTCCCAGCTCACAAGCAGAACCTCACCAAAAACCCAAACAGTAAAAAGTGATTTGTTGCAGCCTTTACTCATGGACTCAAGAGTGTGACATCTCAGAGAGGTTGTGGTTAAACGGAGAGTGCCCTTTTCTCACATGAACAACATATCTCAGTCAAACACAGGGAATGAAAGAGATGCAGTGAAGTTTTCAATAGGTTTTATTAACAAGACTGCAATTTGCTATAAATTTCATGGGCTGCAATGATTAGGATAATGAACAATGCAAGAAACAGAATGGTTAAAATGAGAGTCATGAATACGAGGACCCCCACCATCTTGCAATAACATGAGATGTAAAATAGATGTGAAATGACCACTACCCTAGCATGATGGACCTAATCTCTAACCTAAAGAGAGCTAGGTGTGTTAAACCTAATCTGCCAGTACCATGAGAAGTGCCCTCCCCCAATCCTCGTTACCTTGGAATGAGGTCTCTAGCCAGAGACTGGTTCTTCATCAAGGTGACGTGTAGCACAGATAGCATTGATGGCATCTATTAGGAACCCCTCTGATTATCTTGTCTGTGTGAGATGTATTTATACAGAACTGGTAGGATCCCTGATGCAGGTATGTTCCCAAAAAACAGATAGAAGGCATGCTTGAGGCTGCAATTATATAAACAATTCCATGAAAAGGCACATTATGTTACTGCCACACGAAAGTGGGAATGTACATGATGTGAATAGCTACGTATTTCATTTATCTTTGACGCTGATAGTGACTCCTTTACAGAGTTGCACTGATAACGTGAAAATAAAACATATTCTTAACTATAAACTTAGCAGCCATTTTGGAAGAACTAATTAAATAAATGTACTAAAACAGAGCAAGCCAAGTAGGTTAAAAGTCACTAGGTGACTGGGGCACAGGCCTGCAAGCCAAAGACTAATCTAAACTCCTGATTCCTATTAAGAAAGAAATAGGATCCACTACAAGTGTTATGGTTGACATATTTTTAATTTGTGTTCTTTTTTCCTGGGTTGGCAGGAACAGAATGCAAGGCACACAGGTTAATATTTTGTATTGCCGCCACAAGACTGCTTGAACAGTCCAGCGCTTAGCTATATATATGTGTCAGGCTTCTGTGCAAGAGCAAAACATGATCCCTTATAAACATCTTGAGGGAAAAAGGACATTAAAGGGGGTTCCAGCCAGGATTTTCAGTCCATACTGCAAGCCATTTTGCGGCCAACCTCAGCCTTTGTGTCTCTCTGAAGCCTGATCTGGAGACTGAAGGCCTGACCTTCTACCAAGGTAACTGGGGCGGGGTGTGCTTCTCCTAAACACTGCATATACAGATTTTGGCTTAAAGTGGCTGCCATGCTCCCGCTAAGGGCTAGAGATTGGTTCTAGGTAGGAATTATAAATTTGTGTCAGTACAATATGTTGGGGTTGTTTATATTCACACCTCTGGTTTTTACAGTCCTGTTGGCATTCCTCATCATGCATTTTATCGTAGATTTAAGCCTTTTCAGTAAATATATTAAAAACTATCCTGCATCTCTTTTCTTGCCTATGTGTGTGTAAAAGACGTTTATGTGGAGAGAAAAGGGTAAGACTTGTTCACTGCGATTTCCCAGAGGGGGTTTCAGAGTTCCATGCACTGGGCTGCCACAAATCACCTCCACCGTTTGGGTTTGGGTGAGGTGCTGCTAGAGAGCTGGAGGGTTGGGCCAACAGCTGCCAACTGGTGTAGGGGTGCTCAGTCGACTACACACAGAGGTGCTTCTGCCCCAAATCCAGCAGACCCATTATTATACGGAAAACCTTATGACACACTCTCCTGCCAATGATATGATCACATCATTGGCATGCTGGCACCCGGGAAACACCTTTCTGATTTCCCTGAGAGCATGGAGAGGACTGTAAACTGCCCTGTTCTCCGCACTCCCAGGGAATTGTGCTGAAAGGGAGGTGTTGTTTTATAGCTAGATAACTCAGCTTTCAAACAACACCTCCTTTTCTCTGTAAGGAACAAGACGATCACAGTAGGATGTGATCACCTGATGGTGTTCAAGAATTTTTGACTTTGTTAGTGGCTTCTTGGGCGAGGGCCTGTGCTTCCCCTGACCCGAACAGTATTAATCTTTCCAACCCCCACCCTCAGGGATGCAGAAAGCCAACCAGGCATCAGTGATAAAAAGAATAAAGCACCAAGCCCAAAGAAAAGTGCTAATCTTTCCAACCCCTAAGGGGCATATTGAGAGATCTGCCCCCAATATGCTTCGCCTTGGGGTGCAGAAAGCACACTAGGCGCTAGGAAAAAAGTGAAAAAATAACTAAAACAAAGTGGTGGGGTGACTTACTGTGAGAAAACCGGGCTGATTTCAGAGGCCCCCTAAATTTTTGCACCCATTTTTCACTTTTTGCAGGTGTTTTCCTGACTCTGATGGTGCCATGGATACTGCTGACCAGTCCCAGGGCAAGTACTCTGTATAGAATAAGTATGCAAATTAGGCTAATTATAATTGGCTAAGTCAACCTACCTATCAGTCCCTAGTATATGGTAGGGCATGTAGGTTTAGGGACCCCATCATAGATGGTGCACCAATAGGTGCACTGTTGAGGTGCCCAGTGTCATTTTAAAGGCAGGCCTGCCTTGCTGGCTGCTTTTAAATTGAAGTTAAATACAAATTCAAAGTCTTAAACTACCTTATTTTTACATATAGGTCACCCATAAGGTGTGCCCTATGTGCCCCTCAGGTGGGGTGCAATGTAACTATAAGCAGGGGGCTTATAAAAATAGTTTTGTAAGCCCTGGTGAGGTAAAACAGCCAAATTTGATTGTCCCCTCATTGTAGGGTAATGGCCTCCATAGGCTAAAGTGGGGAGACTTTATTTTAATTTACAAAGTCCTCTTACTTGTCAGATACCTCAAGTTTGGTAGCAAATTAATTGTTATAATAAATCACACAACTTACAATTGTTGGATTTAAAATAACTTGTTCAGGCAAAGAGTTTTAAACTCTACCTAAAAAGTTGCCAACTTCAGCCCTGTAGTGCTCTGTTCTGATTGGCCAGCCTCTGGCAGCCTGGTCAGGCTGCCTTGATGAGGTGTGAAGTAGCCTGGGCTGAACACAAAGGAATGTGCTTGTGGAAGGAGAACTCCCCTCGGCAGATGGAGAAGCAGGAAAGGGGGAGGGCTGCCAAACTGGTCTTCAAAAGCAGGGAATTACATTTGGAGTAGCCCAGCACCTCCTTCACATCCTACAACCCCAGACAATTAGGTGCCCTCTTAATTAGATGAGGAGAGGGCAGGAGAGGGGTGTGTTTAAGATTTTTAGCCACACCAGTGGATGGGCTCAGCCGGATGTAACCTCCGCAAATCACTTTTAGCCATAATGGATTTTTGAGGAATGTTGCTCCCTGGGATTGGTTTTTGCCACACTTCCCAGGAAGTGGCCATCACAGGTGGAAGGACCCTGCACCTGATTGTAAAACCAGGACCCCCCTGTTTTTCACCTAGGAGCAAGGAGAGCTGGACCCACAACTCAGATCCCTAACAGAACCCTACAAGAAAGAACTACATGAGAAGGAGGACTGCCCTGCTGGGCCCCTGACCTGCCCCCGGACACTGCACTCTGGAGGACTGCACCAGCTGCACACTTGGGCTTCACCACAAGAAGGACTTTGCCTGGCTTCAGTTGGTTCAAGGAGGGACTCCCTGTTTGCTACAGGTGATAAATTGCAAACCAGAGTCCCCTGCACCAACTCCTGAAGAAACTGACCAGCTGACCACTGTCCAGTGGCCAATTTGGAGTTTGCGCCAGGTTCATTCTGGGAATTGTACTCCCAACTCCCAAGGAGCAACTCAGAACTTCTGGAACCTTGTAAAAAGTTGTGGACACTTCAAGGACCCAAAAAGGACTTTTGGAAGGGGGTTTGCCTCCATCTCACTCTCTCCAGTGGGGGAGCAGATAGCCAACTAGAAAGCAGACATTCTGACAAAAATAAATTAAGGGATGGGGGTGTCACCATGGGCAGGGCCATGTCCATACTCAAAATTATGGCACAAAATTATTTCTCCCCACCCGCACCCCACCCTCCCGTGTGTGGCAGATTGGTGGTTTGTCCCAGGGGGGCTGAAAGCTCATTAGACACCATAGATAGTTAAAAAAGGAAAGTGTTCAGCCAGCCCACCATGTGCAAGGTCATGCCCCCACCCCAAAAAAGTATTTCAGCTTTGCAGAAAGCCCACTAGACACCAGAGAAAATTAAAAATAAAAATGTCCCAACCTTGACAAGGACAATGCCCCCATCTCAAAAGGTAGAAATACAGTCATTCTGTGACTCTGGAGAGGCGAATGGTGGTTATTATTCTCATTCTGCCACCCCAGAGGCACAGAAAGCCCACTAGGCACCAATAATTTACATTTGGGCAACATAATTAGGTGCAGGTGCCCCACTCTGGCGCTAGGCCTGACTACTGGCTCAAAAGGGGCAAACCAGCATTTCTGCCCACCCAGGGGGTTTGCCTCCAATTTGCCCCTAGGGACAGAAATCCCACTAGACGCTAGAGATTTCAAAATGGAGCCAAACACACAAAATGATGGGGATGGCCTACCCTGCATTGAGCCATATCCCTACCCCAGAAGGGGTAATAAAGTCTTTCTGCCTTCTGGTGGCAGATAGGAGGTTTGTCCCAATTGGGGAGGTTGCCCTTAATCTGCCCCCTGGAGATATACAAAGACCACTGCATCCTAGAGATTCTATATTTGTATGAAGCAAAGAGGTGCCTCACCTTGCCATGGGGCCATGCCCTCCCCCCAAAAGGGCAAACCAGTCTCTCTGCCTGCCCAAGGGGCAGAGAAGAGGTGTGCCCTCAAGGGGACAGAAAGACCACCAAAAGCCAGAAATATGTGTTATAAAATATGTAGGGTGATCTTGGCTATCCTGACATCAGACCCACCCCTATAACCTCAACAGCCTGCTCCACGTGGGCCCTTAGGCTCAAATGTGCCAGAAGATTGGGACTAAATCCCAGTTTGCAGGGCATTGTGGGTTATATGTCTGTCTGCATTATTTAGCTAACAAACATCCATAAATAACTAATAGGCTAGGGTTTTTATACTATGGACTGAAGATGTATGTGTTGGCCACACAATCTGTCGACTTGCCAACTGCAAACCTGGAAGTTTGTTTTCCTTGGATTTTTATCCCCAGATGTGATGGGGTGTGTTTGAAATGGGGTCTTTGGTTGCAGTCAGGTTACCCCCTGTTCAAGCAAGGACCCTCACTTTAGTCCGGGTAAAAGAGAATCACCCTCAGCTAACCCCTGCTTACCCCCTTGGTAGCTTGGCAGAGCAGTAGGCTTAAATTAAGAGTGCTAGGTGTAAAGTATTTGCACCAACACACACAGTAACTCAATAAAAACACTACAAAACGACACACCACCAGTTTAGAAAAATAGGACATATTTATTGAAACAAAACAAGACCAAAACGACAAACATCCAACATACACAACTCAAGTTATTAATTTTTAAAGATTAAACTCAAAAATAGCGCTTAGAAACAAAAAATGCTTCAATGAGGTGTTAACACGCCGTCGTAACGGAGTCGTTCCCAACAATCTGACACCAGCAGCACCGGACATGGAGTCGTGTAGACCCCCAGGTACAGTACCTTGGTAAAGAAATGAAAACGAGCCGATGCACGTCTGTGCGAAACGTTGAATCTGCGCACTTCGAGCAGCGTCGGTCACGACGTGGTGCGGAGACTTCCACAGAATCGCGGACTCCAGCGGGGCTGCAGCGATGTCGAGCCTGCGAAGGTCGTCATGTTCCAGCAAAGATCACGGAGTCGGGTGCAGGCGGTGTCACCGGATTCAGGAGCGGCATCGGTCTGAAGTCGTCCGAAGTCGATTTCCTTGGATTTTCACCAGCTTTCCTTTCAAGGTCCCAGGGACTGGATAGGGCATCACTTGTCAGAGCAGGAGTCTCTCCAGAGACTCCAGGTGCTGGTAGAGAGAAGTCTTTGCTGTCCCTGAGACTTCATACAACAGGAGGCAAGCTCTACATCAAGCCTTTGGAGATTTCTTCACAAGATGGAAAGCACACAAAGTCCAGTCTTTGCCCTCTTACTCTGGCAGAAGCAGCAACTGCAGGATAGCTCCACAAAGCACAGTCACAGGCAGGGCAGCTCTTCTTCCTCAGCTCTTCAGCTCTCCTCCAGGCAGAGGTTCCTCTTCTTTCCAGAAGTGTTCTTAAGTCTGTGGTTTTGGGTGCCCTTCTTATACCCAATTTCTCCTTTGAAGTAGGCCTACTTCAAAGCAAAGTCTCTTGTGAATGGGAAATCCTGCCTTGCCCACGCCAGGCCCCAGACACTCACCAGGGGGTTGGAGACTGCACTGCGTGAGGGCAGGCACAGCCCTTCAGGTGTGAGTTACCACTCCTCCCCTCCCTCCTAGCACAGATGGCTCATCAGGATATGGAGGCTACACCCCAGCTCCCTTTGTGTCACTGTCTAGTGTGAGGTGGAACCAGCCCAACTGTCAAACTGACCCAGACAGAGAATTCACAAACACGCAGTCACAGAAATGGTATAAGCAAGAAAATGCTCACTTTCTAAAAGTGGCATTTTCAAACACACAATCTTAAAATCAACTTTACTAAAAGATGTATTTTTAAAATGTGAGCTCAGAGACCCCAAACTCCACATGTCCATTCGCTCCCAAAGGGAATCTACACTTTAATCAGATTTAAAAGTAGCCCCCATGTTAACCTATGAGAGGGACAGGACTTGCAACAGTGGAAAAGTGAATTTAGCAATATTTTACTGTCAGGACATATAAAACACATTACTATGGCCCTCATTACAACCCTGGCATTCGGTATTAAAGCGGCGGTAATACCGCCAAGAGGCCAGTGGAAAAAAAAATGGGATTACGACTGTGGCAGAAACCACCAACATAGACAGCCACTTTAAAACTCTGACCACCACGGCGGTAGAAACAAACAGCGCAGCGGACACCGCCAACAGACAGGCGGGAGACAAAGTACCGCCCACTGTATTACAAGAGGCCTATCTGCCACCTTTTCCGGGACGGAACCAACGCTATCAAAAGCATGGCGGAAACAGTACACAGAAGGTAAAACACTCACCTCTCGACACCAAACGAGGAACCAGGACACCATGGAGCCCGAACTTCATGTGTTACCCATGTTGGTTTACCTCCTCTTCTAACAGGAGTACGAACTGCGGCAGCGACGACCACAGTGAGTACTGCACCTACAACACAGGGTAGGGGGGAGGAAGAGTGACACACACACGCAACACACAACACCCTCACCCTCACACACAACATACACACAAATGCATGCATCAACATTACATATACACCCCCCCACCCCCTGGAAGAATGCAAAGACAAAAGGAAATGATTGTAACGATTGTAATCATAAAAAATCCATTAGTCAAAAGTCAAAATTCAGTATATACAAATATGTACACCAACTACACAAGTCCGGATAGTGTACTAATCATTGTCCGTGGACCACTGGACCCAAAATGCATGGGCGAGGCCCACACATGATACCTGACTGGAAACGGAGAGCGCACTGCTGGGGCATCAGATCGAAAATAAACAGGCACCTCAGGGGGAGGGGAGGGGGGCACCTCAGCCTGATGAACGCACGACGCCACTGCTGCACGAGGGGGCTCCATGCTCATTGATGTATCGTGGGGAGTGCAAAGCCACAGTCTCTCAAGTCTTTCCAGTGGGTGGTTTGCCCACTGCTTAGTCCTGGGGAGTGCAAAGCCACAGTCTCTCGAGTCTCTCAAGTGGGTGGTTTGCCCACTGCTTTATACTGGGGAGTGCAAAGCCACAGTCTCTCAAGTCTCTCCAGTGGGTGGTTTGCCCACTGCTTTACCCTGGGGAGTGCAAAGCCACAGTCTCTCAAGTCTATCAAGTGGGTGGTTTGCCCACTGCTTTATCCTGGGGAGTGTAAAGCCACAGTTTCTCAAGTCTCTCCAGTGGGTGCTTTGCCCACTGCTTTATCCTGGGGAGTGCAAAGCCACAGTCTCTCAAGTCTCTCAAGTGGGTGGTTTTCCCACTACTTTATCCTGGGGAGTGCAAAACCACAGTCTCTCAAGTGGATGCCTTTCTCCACTGGTTCTGGAGGGGGCTTTGTGCCCAGAGTGCTTCATCCTGCCAAGGACAGAGGTAGTGGATGCCTTTCTCAACTGGTTCTCGAGGGGGCTTTGTGACCAGAGTGCTTCATCCTGCCAAGGTCTGAGGTGAGGTAGTGAGTGCCTTTCTCCACTGGTTCTGGAGGGGGCTTTGTGCCCAGAGTGTTTCATCCTGCCAAGGACTGAGGTAGTGGATGTGATACTCCACTGGTTCTGGAGGGGGCTTTGTGCCCAGAGTGCTTCATCCTGCCAAGGACTGAGGTAGTGGATGCCTTTCTCCACTGGTTCTGGGGGGGGCTTTGTGCCCAGAGTGCTTCATCCTGCCAAGGACTGAGGTAGTGGATGCCTTTCTCCACTGGTTCTCGAGGGGGCTTTGTGACCAGAGAGCTTCATCCTGCCAAGGTCTGAGGTAGTGAGTGCCTTTCTCCACTGGTTCTGGAGGGGGCTTTGTGCCCAGAGTGCTTCATCCTGCCAAGGACTGAGGTAGTGGATGTGATACTCCACTGGTTCTGGAGGGGGCTTTGTGCCCAGAGTGCTTCATCCTGCCAAGGACTGAGGTAGTGGATGCCTTTCTCCACTGGTTCTGGGGGGGGCTTTGTGCCCAGAGTGCTTCATCCTGCCAAGGACTGAGGTAGTGGATGCCTTTCTCCACTGGTTCTGGGGGGGGCTTTGTGCCCAGAGTGCTTCATCCTGCCAAGGACTGAGGTAGTGGATGCCTTTCTCCACTGGTTCTTGAGGGGGCTTTGTGCCCAGAGTGCTTCATCCTGTCAAGGACTGAGGTAGTGGATGTGATACTCCACTGGTTCTGGAGGGGGCTTTGTGCCCAGAGTGCTTCATCCTGCCAAGGACTGTGGTAGTGGATGCCTTTCTCCACTGGTTCTGGGGGGGGGGGAGCTTTGTGACCAGAGTGCTTCATCCTGCCAAGGACTGAGGTAGTGGATGCCTTTCTCCACTGGTTCTTGAGGGGGCTTTGTGCCCAGAGTGCTTCATCCTGCCAAGGACAGAGGTAGTGGATGCCTTTCTCCGATGCCTTTCTCCACTGGTTCTGGAAAGGGCTTTGTGCCCAGAGTGCATCATCCTGCCAAGGACTGACGTAGTGGATGTGATACTCCACTGGTTCTGGAGGGGGCTTTGTGCCCAGAGTGCTCCACGTGCAGTGTGGCCGGTACAATTCCCTCACCTGGGTGTGTGTGCCATGAGATTTGCGAGGTTCAGGTAGCATGATACGCCATGGAGGCAGCGACATACCCCACACTGCTGCGGCTGCGCCTTCCACCTACAGATGCAAACTGTGATGGAAGAAATGCCTCATGGAAGCTGCCCAGGGTCCAGGAACTCTCCTCCAGCCTCAGACGACTGACCACTGGGGATGGTAGCCATGTCAGCGCTGGTGCCTGTGTCCGAGTACGCCGTGGGCCGGTGGCGGTGCTTGCGGCGGTGTCTGTTGCGGCGGTGCTGGCGGCGGTGCATGGCTCAGCACCTGCTGAGGGACACAGCAGGACGTCTCCTGCAGGCTCGGATGGCTGCCAACTGGGGAAGAGGCTGGGGACTGTAGCTGAGGCTGTAGACGTGCCGGGGGCGGTGCAGGTGGTGGTGCTTGCAACAATGTGTGTTGCGGCAGTGCTGGTGGTGGTGCTGGTGGCGGTGCATTGCTCAGCACCTGCTGATGGACACAGCAGGATGTCTCCTGCAGCCTCGGACGGCTGCCCACTGGGAAAGAGGCTGGGGACTGTCGTTGAGGATGTAGACGTGCAGGTGGCGGTGCAGGTGGCGGTTGTGGTGGCGGGGCAGCTAACTGTGTTTGTCATCGTACAGGTTGGCGTGGTCGTGGACAGAAAGTGTGACACTGGTCCCTCAGTCGGTGCCACCATGCCCTCTCCTGATCTGCTCTTCAGCTTTTGGCCCTTCTCCAGCTTTGATGGTGCCGCAGTTGTCTTGCCACTATCCCCTTTGTTTTTTGCTGAGCCCTTGGTGGCTGGTACTTTCGGCTTCTGCCTCCGGGATGAGGGCACCTTTTTCACCTTGGCAGGTGGCAGAATGTCCTTGCCCTCGCTACGTGGCACACTGACAGCCCTGATGGGTGGCGCACTTGATGACCCCGCAGTTGCTGGCACCACTGTGCCTGGGGATTTAGTGGCTGAGGTGCTGGGCTGGGACCTGGAAAGCCTGGCCCTAGAGGCAGGACGGGGGGGGGGAGGTGAAGGGAAGAGGTCAAGGTTGATGACACAGATGACATCAGACTACAAATGGACAACGGCAAAACATCTGCCCTCAAACTCCTGGACCTTTCCGCTGCCTTTGACACGGTATGCCACCGCAACCTACTAGCACGCCTCCACGAAGCCGGAATACAAGAAAAAGCCCTCAACTGGATCTCCTCATTCCTCTCCAGCAGAACCCAGAGAGTCCGACTCTCACCCTTCCGCTCCGAAGCCACAAACCTCATCTGCGGCGTACCCCAAGGCTCCTCGCTAAGCCCGACGCTGTTCAACGTCTACATGGCACCCCTCGCACAACTGGCCCGTCAGCACAATCTCAACATTCTTTCCTACGCTGATGACACCCAGCTCATCCTCTCCCTCACTAAAGACCCACACACCGCCAAAACCAACCTCCATGAGGGAATGAAATCCATTGCCGAGTGGATGAGAAACAGCCGCCTGAAATTGAACTCCGACAAGACGGAGGTCCTCATCCTCGGACGCACCCCCTCGGCCTGGGACGACTCCTGGTGGCCCACCGCGCTGGGACCCCCTCCAACACCAGCCAACCATGCACGCAACCTCGGCTTCGTCCTCGACTCAGCCCTCACCATGTCCAAACAGGTCAACGCAGTTTCCTCCTCCTGCTACAACACCCTCTGCATGCTCCGTAGAATCTACAAGTGGATCCTGACGGAAACCAGAAAAACGGTGACCCAGGCCCTCGTCAGTAGCAGAATTGACTACGGCAACGCACTCTACACAGGCATCCCAGCAAAAGACATCCAACGACTCCAACACATCCAAAACGCCTCCGCCCGACTGGTCCTCGACGTACCTCGCCGATGCCACATCTCCCACCACCTGAGGGACCTCCACTGGCTCCCCGTGGACAAGAGGATCACCTTTCAGCTCCTCACCCACGCTCACAAGGAACTCCACAACGCCGGACCCACCTACATGAACAACAGACTTAACTTTTACGTCCCCTCCCGCCAACTCCGCTCTCCCAACCTCTCCCTCGCCATCGTTCCCCGCTTCCAACGCAAGACAGCCGGCGGCAGATCCTTCTCCTACCTCGCCGCCAAGACCTGGAACTCCCTCCCTACCCCCCTGCGCCAGACCCAGGACCTTCTCACCTTCAGGAGACTCCTCAAGACCTGGCTCTTCGACCAATAGCAGCTCCCCCCCCCTCAGCACCTTGAAACCCTAACGGGTACGTAGCGCGCTTTATAAATATTTTGATTGATTGATTGATTGAAGGTTTGCCAGGAAAAGGTTTTTAGACACACTGGGACGGGAAGATGGAGGGGGTTTGGGAGTAGAGGTAGAGGTAGTGGTTGTAGGAGGTGTACGTCTGCTGAATTTGGGTGAAGGTGCATGGGCCAGAGGCTGTTGTGAGGTGGATGGCTGTTGGGTGGGTGTGTGCCTGCGTTTGTGTACTTTGGCAGGAGGGCTCATTGACACACTGGGAGAGGACACTGGGGATGTATGAATGGTAGTGGGGGTGGTGAGTGCACGTGAGCGGTGTGTGGTGATGGGCGTGCTGGTGATGGAGGCAGTGGCTGAGGATGTAGTACATGCAGGTGTGGAGACGAGACAGGGAGGGAGGAGGAGGACGTAGAGGAGGGGGACACAGTGGTGCCAGTGGATGTGGCTGTGTCTGCATGGGGATGGTGCTTATGTGAGTGCCTGTGGGATGTGTGGTGCTTATGCTTGCCTTGTCTTGTGTGTTGATGAGTGTGCATGCTGGTCTGATGGTGTGCTTGGGATAGGCTGAGGTACAGGGGATTGGGTCTGGGTGGAGGAAGTTGGAGGGGGAAGCTGGACACAGGGACAAAGGCTGCCATCAGTGCTGAGGCCAGAGCCTGAAATGCTCTCTGTTGGGCTGCTGCCCAGAACGAATGCCCTTCAGGTATGCATTTGTTTGTTGCAAATGCCTCTCTACACCCTGGATGGCATTCACAATGGTAGGTTGCCCAACAGTGAGGGATCTCAGGAGGTCAATAGCCTCCTCAATGAGTGCAGCAAGGCAGACTGGGGCAGGGCCTGAGATGCCTGGGGAGAAGGAGATGCCCACCCTCATGGGTGAGCGGGCACGGGACACATGCTGAGGGGCTGCAGGGAGGGCGGTGCTGGTAGGGGGGCTGGCAGCTGTACCTGTTGCTGCGCAGGGAGCTCCCATCAGAGGAGGAGTCGCTGTCACTGCTGTCTGCTCCTGTCCCTGCCGTGGAGCTCTCCTCACCCTCCGTCTCACTGGTGGCTTCAGACTCCGTTGTTTCGCCCTTCAGGGCCAAGTGGGTTGCAGCTCCCTCCCGCTCCGGTGCCAATGCTCCTCTGCCTGATGATGCTATTGCACACAAAAAGGGGAGAGAAAGACAGAAGAAAGACATATTTAGTGCATGCAACACCCACTACCGTTGGCGGACATAACACACAGGGAGCAGCCCTCTGCACTACACCATGCACTGACAGCTCCTAGAAATTTCAGCTGACCATGGGGTACGAGGCCTAAGACCAATTGCTGCACACCTGGAAGTCACAGGAGCCTGACTAGGTGTTGATGGCTATTACCACTGGTGGTTTTCAGGTGCCACATGGCCTGCCTCACAAGGGACCTTGCCTACCAAGTTCGCCGTTGCCTAGGGGAACCCACTGCCCACCTCTCCCACCCAGACACCTCGTAATGTGCGCAGAGTCAGCTGAATGAGAGTGCACTCACCCCCTTGTGGCTGCTGGGATGCCCTCAAGCACCCATCCAACTCCAGATACGCCACCGCCAGGATCCGGAACATCAGTGGGGTCATGGTGCGACGGGCACCCCTCCCACGCTGGGAGGCCATCGCCAGCTGGGCCTCTGCCGTCTTCTTGCTCCAGCGGCGCAGGTCCTCCCATCTTTTCCGGCAGTGGGTGCTCCGTCTGTGGTAGACCCCCAGGGTCTGAACGTCCTTGGCGATGGCACGCCAAATACCCTTCTTCTGGTGGATGCTGACCTAGAGGAATGGTACAGGGGGAAAGGAAATTACTTACCCGTCCGGATCATCATACTCATTGCCCCCCAGTTCCCACCCTTGCCCTGACGCACATACACTCCCCATCCGCACATGCAGGTCTCAGCCCCCCATGTATCTTCCATCCACACCACTCAAAACAGGCATTGCCCATGCAGCATGCTCACAGTGTACTCACCTGTTTGTCTGGAGGACCGTACAGTTGCGGGTACTGGGGGAGGACTCCATTCACTAGTTTCTCAAACTCCTCTGAAGTGAAGGCAGGGGCCCTTTCCCCAGACACATGAGCCATTGTCGCTTAAAGACACAGGTCACAGCAGCACTTGCAGTGTAGGTCCTCTCCTGTTGAAGGTCAGGTATCAAGTGAGTGAACAGACAGAAAATGGCGTTCACGTCCGCAGCGGTGCGTACCGTCACCGCCGGCATACATCGTCATTGGCTCCTGGGACCCATAGGGCCCAATGTTAACCAATGCAGAATTGCGCCGTGGTCTTCGACCGCCCACCGCGACGGTGTAGAACGCCAGCGCAGTTACCTCATATACCCTTGTCCCACCTTACAGGTCAGGCAGCCGCCATTTCAGGAGGCCACATGGGATGGATGTTAACGGCATCACACCTATCTAGCCGGGGAATATAGACAGATACCAGCACATTGTGGATTAATAGCGTTTCTGCAAATAACACATTGTGAAACCTCAGTGTTGGATGACTCTCTGCTCGCTGTTCTCCTCCATAGGGCACGTCCGCTGGGGCAGGTGATGAGACGGCGGCATCCTCCGGTGTACAGGCCCCTGGTGGACCTGTCAACAATGGAAGAGAGACACAGCTTAGTCACCTACAGACTTGATTGTGCAACAATCCAGGAACTGTGTGCCCACTTAGAACCGGACCTGATGTCAGCTATCCGCCATCCCACAGGAATCCCCCCTCTAGTGTAGGTCCTGTCTGTACTCCATTTCCTGGCCAGTGGGTCTTTTCAAACAACAGTGCTCATGGCATCAGGGATGTCCCAGTCAATGTTCTCTAACGTGTTGTCCAGAGTGTTGTCTGCCCTGCTGAAAGACATGCGCAGGACATCGTGTTCCCTCAGGTGGAGGATTTGCCCACAGTGAAAGGTGACTTTTATGCCCTGGGACATATCCCCAACATCATTGGAGCCATTGATGGTACACATGTGGCATTTGTACCCCTGCAGGAATGAACAGGTGTACAGAAACCGGAAGAGCTACCATTCTATGAATTTGCAGATAGTGTGTTTGGCAGACCAGTACATCTCCCATGTGAATGCCAAGTATCCTGTGCTAAGTCCATGACGCATACATTTTGAGGAATAGCATCATCCCTTGTGTGATGGGGCAACTCCAGAGGCACCGTGTGTGGCTAATAGGTGAGCCTAAAGTCCCCACACAGTTTCATTTGCTGTCTGGGTATGGGGCTGTCCCTAAGGGTTAGTGTGTGTCTAACAGATGTCCCTCGACATTTGCAGGTGACTCTGGTTACCCCAACTTGACATGGCTACTGACCACAGTGAGGAATCCCAGGACAAGGGTAGAGGAACGCTACAATGAGGCACATGAGCGATCTAGGAGGGTGATCGAACGCACCTTCGGCCTCCTGAAGGCCAGATTCCGGTGCCTCCATCTGACAGGTGGCTCCCTAAACTACTCATCGAAGAAGGTGTGCCAGATAATCGTGGCCTGCTGTATGCTGCACAACCTGGCTTTGCGACGCCAGGTGCCTTTTCTGCAGGAGGATGGGCCAGATGGTGGTCTTGTGGCAGCTGTGGAGCCAGTGGACAGTGAAGAAGAGGAGGCAGAAGTGGAGGATATCGACAACCGAAACAACATCATCATGCAATACTTCCAGTGAGACACAGGTAAGAAGATGCCACTGCTTTCCACATCTCATTCTATTGTTGGAACTAGCATAAGTCTGTCATTTTCATTTAGTGTATGGACCGTGACTTGTCACTTTGACTTTCCATTTCACAGATCTGGGTCCCACTTTGTGCCCTCTGCTATGTCTACTGCTGGCCTACAGCTGTGTTACATTGGTATGTGAACAAGTAAATTGTCATTCCATAGTTATTGCAATTACACATTTGTGAAAGCACAGACTGACTCCAGATTGTTTTGTGATTGAAGTGTGTTTATTCCTGTGCTAATAAGTGGAGGGGGTTGTAAAATGGGCTGGGGGATGGTGGAGGAATGTCCATGGCAGAGTCCAGTCTATTTGTTTCACAGGTGCATTGTCCAAAGGGGCATAGGAAGTGGAGCAATGGCAGTTTAAGGATGGACAGGGTGACATAGTGGGACAGAAGGGTAACATTCAGGGGGGTCTCATTTCCTGGCGGGGGTCTTGGCAATGTTCTCTGGCTTGTTCCTGGATCTCAGGGACCGTTTGTGGGATGGTTCTCCATCTGCAGGGGGTGGGGTGCTGGTGTCCTGTTGTTCCTGTGGCGGTGCCTCCTGTCCACTAGCGCTGGCGGAGGTGAAGGGCTGTTCATCGTCCAGGCTAGTGTCAGGGGCCCCTTGTTGTACCACTGTGTCCCTCCTGGTGTTGACAAGGTCTGCCAGCACCCCTGCCATGGTGACCAGGGTGGTGTTAATGGACTTCAAGTCCTCCCTGATCCCAAGGTAGTGTTCCTCCTGCAGCTGCTGGGTCTCCTGAAACTTGGCCAGTACCATTGCCATCGTCTCCTGGGAATGATGGTAAGCTCCCATGATGTTGGAGAGTGTCTCATGGAGAGTGGGTTCCCTGGGCCTGTCCTCCCCCTGTCGCACAGCAGTCCTCCCAGTTTCCCTGTTATCCTGTGCCTCTCTCCCCTAAACCATGTGCCCACTGCCCCAAGGTCCCTGATTTTCTTGGGTTGGTGGGTTTGCCTGGGTTCCCTGTTGTGGTGGACACACTGCTGATTGACGTGTCCTGGGGACAGAAGGATGGGCCCACTGGGTGGGTGCTGTGCTGGTGTTTCCTGAGGGGGGAGGCTCTGTGGTGGCTTGTGACAGTGTCAGGAGAACCGACTGTCCAGAGGTACCTGATGGGCCGGGCTGTCATTACTGTGGGCCTCTTCTGTGGGGGGACTGGAAATGTTGGGCACCTCTTGTCTGGTGACGTTGGGTAGGGGTCCTGTTGGGGTGTAAATGCATATTTATTGTATCCGTGTGCCATCGTGTGCAATGGGTGGTTGACCCTCTACTCCAGTGCTTGCATTTTTGGCTTGATCCTTGTGTGATTTGTGATTTTGGGGCATGAGTGAGTCTCTGTAGTGGACATGCTTGGGTGGTTGGTGTCCATGCATTGGTGTTACATGCAGGGCTTGGTTTTGGGATGTGTGGGTTGTGTTGGTGGGGTATCTGTGGGTTGTTGGGGTGATGGGTGTGAGGGTAAGGGTGAGAGTATGTGATGGCATGAAGGTGGGGTGCGGGGATAAGGTAGTAAATATTTGCCTTACCAGAGTCCAGTCCTCTTGCTACTCCAGCGAGGCCCTCAGGATGCAGTATTGCCAAGACTTGCTCCTCCCATGTGGCTAGTTGTGGGGGAGGAGGAGGGTGTCCACCGCCAGTTCTCTGTACAGCAATCTAGTGTCTGGAAACCACGGAACGCACCTTCCCCCGTAGGTTGTTCCACCTCTTTCTGATGTCATCCCGTGTTCTTGGATGCTGTCCTACTGCGTTGACCCTGACGACAATTCTGCGCCATAGCTCCATCTTCCTAGCAATGGAGGTCTGCTGCACCTGTGATCCGAATAGCTGTGGCTCTACCCGGTTTGTGGATAATGTGGGTGTATGCTTTATATTGGATTGGGAGTGTGGGTGTGGTGTGTGTATCTGTATCAGGTGTGTGTATTTCGAATTGTCCAATGTGGTTGTGTTTTGTATATGTGTCTGTATTTTGAGCGTGGCGGTGTGTACCGCCAATAGATTACTGCGGTTGAAAGACCGCTGCGTTGATTCGTGGGTCGTGATAGTGTGGGCGTATTCTTGTTGGCGTGACGGTGTCGGTTTTGTTATCGCCAGTTTATCACTGACCATTGGTGTGGCGGACTTGTGTGGGTGTCTATATTGTGGCGGATTCCGGGCTGTGGGTCGTAATACCTGTAGCGGAATTCCGCGGGCGCAGCGGTAAGATGGCGGTCTTCTGCACGGCGATAAGCGGGATTTACCGCCAGGGTTGTAATGAGGGCCTATATGTCCTACCTTAACCATACACTGCACCCTGCCCTTGGGGCTACTTAGGGCCTACCTTAGGGCTGCCTTATATGTAAGAAAAGGGAAGGTTTAGGCCTGGCAAGTGGGTACACTTGCGAAGTCGAATTTACAGTTAAAACTGCTCACACAGACACTGCAATGGCAAGTCTGAGACATGATTACAGAGCTACTTATGTGGGTGGCACAAACAGTGCTGCAGGCCCACTAGTAGCATTTGATTTACAGGCCCTGGCACATCCTGTGCACTTTACTAGGGACTTACTAGTAAATCAAATATGCCAATCATGGATAAGCCAATTGCATACACATTTTGTAAAGGAGCACTTGCACTTTAGCACTGGTGCAGTGGTAAAGTGCCCAGAGTAACATAAACAGCAATATCAGAGTCCGGCACACATCAGTAACCTGGGGAACAGAGGCAAAAAGTTAAGGGAGACCATGCCAAGGATGAAAAGTCTAACAGGGTGGGTACTTTATTTTCTGGTCACAAAATAATTTGTTTCTGACACAAACTGGTTTATTTTTGTCATGAATACATTTGTTTAGTCATTCTCTTTATGGAACTGCTTGGCGAAAGCAAATGTGTAGCAGAATACTTTCTTTATGGAGTGGCAAATATGTCCACACAAGAAAAGAAGTGGTAATATGTTGGTGAGCCCTGGTCTCATGCTACAGGTTTGTTTATTGTCACTAACAAGCTTCCTTCTCCAAGGCGGGAGGTTCAGACTCCATGGAGATGTAGCGCGAGCTTAGGGCAAATGCTTGCTATTGCTTTAAGTCTCAGTTAACTATGAAAAAACCTGTTGTCTTGGGCTAATCACCCCCTTTATGTCTTTGTTACACTGCCGTAGACGGGGGTGTCTTAGAGCCATGCTCTCTCAAGTCCATCACATTATTGTTGTATTAAAAATGTAAACTAACAGGAAAAAGCAGTAATTGAGTAATAAGAAACGAAGAATGCTTCTTTGTGAGTGAAATCACTTTGTATTGGTCCCTTTGAACGGAGCCTCTTCCAAGGTCAGCGGCCTTACAAATGCCATCCGTTATCATTCATCGTTTGTGTGGAAGGGTACTTAATAATAATTATATTTTCTTTTTATCTTCACAGTTCACCTTAAAGGGGTATATCATTGTTAAGGCAACACAATCATTTGAATATAAAGAAACATCACATGCTAGCCTCGGGTGTGCGGTCAGTCGCGTGCGACAGTGTACGTGAAAATGTCTCCCCCCACAGGTAATCTGAGGGTTCAGGGAGCCCACATGTAAAAACACAGTTTCGTATAGCGTTTAGCGCTTGGATGTGGCCTGTTTTGGTGTTCACCCTCACGGACATAACCCGAATTGCAGAGGATCACACACTCTGGTCCGTATCTCCATCTGGAAGTTAATAGTACCTTTTGTTTTCTTCTAGTATCACTGACGTCGCTAAGAAGTAGTCCTTATGATAACAGGCATTGCGATTATTTGAAAGAATAGTATTCATTTCATCGACCGTAGAATGATGAGGGGCTCCGTGGGTTTTAGCGGGATTGGAACCGTGACATTGAGACCTCCGCTCTCAGATTGTGGCCCCAAGGAGCTTCCTTGCTACTGAGAGAAGAGGTCAATAAACAGCCCTCAACCTGCCAAAATAGGTGGAGAGAAAAACCGGAATAATTCGAGATTTTCGAAAATAGGCGAAAGCGACATCACACATAATTTGATCTTTACTTTCACGAACACACATTCAGGCTTACATGTACACACACATTTACACATAAACACACTCAACCACAAGAATGCCCATGTTGAAGCAGATATGCTAATTAAGAAAAATATTATAGATGTTTATGTCCTTAATAATGAAAAATGTGTAGAGAAATTAATCGTAGAGAAAATAATGTGCACGTTTGAAAATGTGCCTTCAGGGTATGATCGCCATGTGTACTAATATAACTGAAACTGTATGAAATAATGAAAATATATGAGAAAAATGTAGTAATATGTCATATCAAAATGTATAACTTATGTTTTACTTCAATTTATAGTGTTAACTTAGCCGAACTTGAGGCCTAGTCTTCCTAGGCCTCGCACACAGAGAGGAGAAACAATAAACGCGTTTACAAGAAGCTGCTACAGCCTGGCCTTGACTCACCCTATGTTAAAGTTGCTTAGCTAGAATGTTCTGCAATGTACCGGCAGGCAGGAGATGATGAAGACAATTTGATACAATTATGTGTAGAGTAGGCTAAATGTACATTCTCAGGACTTGAACAATGAAGGCACTGACTGAAGAGGAACATGCAACAATTTCGATATTTGAAGAGCAGGATGATGAGGACATCGTATAGCGGACCAATCCACATCTTGTGAACGGACTGATATTAAAATTGGTAGATTTGGTAAACCAATACTATTGGTTAAAGTTATATCTGCTGACTGACTGACCAATTAGGAATTAGGGGGATGGACTGGGAGACCCTGATAAAAAGTCATGACAAGGGGCTAAAAATTAAGATGTGGGAGACCTTAGGCAGATGCGAGAGATGCGAGGGTAGAATTGATGACTTCAGGAGACGCTGTCCGAGGTTCTGTCATTGGGCTCATAGTCTGTGAGCCTGATGCGTGGCTGATTAATTGATGACCTTAAGACGAAGCCTGACTTGTTGCTAATCCATCCTGGAACGGTAGCTATGAAAATGTGACTGACAATTTGTGCCTTTTCTTCTAGGTACCAACTGCGCTGATTATAGAATTCTCATTTAGATTTTTCCAAATAAATGTATTTTTTTTCTAAATTGTTTTGCATGAAGGCCCACATGCTGATGCTAATCTTAGGTAGGCTGTTAAGGGTGATGTTGACAGTGACAATTGACTGACAAGCTATTTGCTGAACTCTGTTATTGCTGAACTCTTTTATTAAATAAAAACATTTGTTTTCTAAATTGTTTTGCATGGAGGCCCACATGCTGATGCTAATCTTGATTAGGTAGGCTGTTAAGGGTGATGTTGACAGTGACTATTGACTAACAAGCTATTTGCTGAACGATGTTATTAATGCTGGTATTCTTGGCTTATGTAGATGCATTTACGCATATGGTTTTCCTTTAAGTTATGTTATGATGTTTTTCATTAACAAATTAATAATTGAGTGTATTGAATAAAGATGGAACTTACGGATGATTTAGAATTGTAATCAATAGGGAAATAACAATTGTTTAACTCTTTCACCGAGTTGTGGTTTTTCGTGAGTAGATGGTTTTTAAGCTGCTTTATCATTGAATGTTTTCTTGATTATTGATGTTAATTATTGATTCAGTGGTCACTGCATGACTGGGATACTCCATCCGATTCAAAAGGTTCATCGACCTATACGCGTCCCCTTGTAAGTTTACTTACTAAGGACCAGGCGCGCTTGCACCCACAACATACATTTAAAAGCACTTTTCATTTACCTTCGCTGCGATGAAGAGTTATATTCCACCTAATTATACTCCATTCTTTTTTGCGTTCATTGATTAATAACAGATGATATTATTAACTATTAGTGTTATAAAATATTGCCAGAAAACTCGAGGCCCAAACAACGTCCATAAGGACAAGTTGCCTCATGTGTTCCTGGCTCTGATTTTGCCACCTCTGATGCCATGGGTCGCAAAGGCAGTGCCAGGGGTCTCAAGCCGCAACGGGTAAGACAGGAGTAACAACTGCGACCCCTACATGACTTCCTTGACCATGTGTGCTACCATATTACGTCTCATTATCTCTTTCCTCATCCCATTCCTCACTACAATGAGCCAAGGGTGCCTATACAGCTCCTGGCACTCCAATATCCAAGCCTCTTTCTTTGTGTACTTTTGTCATAGAGAAAGACTCTGCTACCATATAAACAATGCTCCCAACCTACCAACTACCTGTTTTATTTTGTTCTCCATGGCTTTCCGCTCCTTTACATCTCTATTGGAATGTTCCATGGGGACATTCCATTTGATTTTAATCATTAACTCTGTACGTTTTAGGAGGTGCAGGGCCCGTCTTTTTTGCGCGTTGTATATTACTTAAATACAGTGCATTGGTGTAGGAGGCTGGCCTGGTTTGTAGTGGGTACCAAGGGGTACTTACACCTTGCACCAGGTCCAGGTATCCCTTATTAGTGTAGAGGGGTGTCTAGCAGCTTAGGCTGATATAAAAGGTAGCTTAGCAGAGCAGCTTAGGCTGAACTAGGAGGCGTGTAAAGCTCCTACTATACCACTGGTGTCATATGCACAATATCATAAGAAAACACAATACACAGTTATACTAAAAATAAAGGTACTTTATTTTTATGACAATATGCCAAAGTATCTCAGTGAGTACCCTCAGTATGAGGATAGCAAATATACACAAGATATAAGTACACAATACCAAAAATATGCAGTAATAGCAATAGAAAGCAATGCAAGCAATGTACAGTCACAATAGATTGCAATGAGAGCACATAGGTACAGGGGCAACACAAACCATATACTCTAGAAGTGGAATGCGAACCACGAATGGACCCCAAACCTATGTGACCTTGTAGAGGGTCGCTGGGACTGTAAGAAAACAGTGAGGGTTAGAAAAATAGCCCACCCCAGGATCCTGAAAAGTGGGTGCAAAGTGCACCTAAGTTCCCCAGAGAGCACAGAAGTCGTGATAGGGGAATTCTGCAAGGAAGACCAACACCAGCAATGCAACAATAATGGATTTCCTGACGAGAGAACCTGTGGAACAAGGGGACCGAGTCCATGAGTCACACTCAAGTCGGGAGTGGGCAGATGCCCAGGAAATGCCAGCTGTGGGTGCAAAGAAGCTGCCACCGGATGGTAGAAGCTGTGAATTCTGCAAGAACAAAGAGGACTAGGAACTTCCCCTTTGGAGGATGGATGTCCCACGTCGTGAAGAAGCTTGCAGAGGTGTTTCCGTGCAGAAAGACCGCAAACAAGCCTTGCTAGCTGCAAGGGTCGCAGTTAGGGTTTTTGGATGCTGCTGTGGCCCAGGAGGGACCAGGATGTCGCCAATTGCGTGAGGAGACAGAGGGGGCGTCCAGCATGACAAAGAGCCCACTCAGAAGCAAGCAGCACCCTCAGAAGTGCCGGAACAGGCACTACGAAGAAGAGTGAACCAGAGCTCACCCGAAGTCACAAAGGAAGGTCCCACGACGCCGGAGGACAACTCAGGAGGTCGTGCACTGCAGGTTAGAGTGTCGGGGACCCAGGCTTGGCGGTGCACAAAGGAAATCCTGGAAGAGTGCACAGGAGCCGGAGCAGCTGCAAATCACCCGGTTCCCAGCAATGCAGTCTAGCGTGGGGAGGCAAGGACTTACCTCCACCAAACTTGGACTGAAGAGTCACTGGACTGAGTTGCTGAGTTCAAGGGACCTCGCTCGTCGTGCTGAGAGGAGACCCAGAGGACCGGTGATGCAGTCTTTTGGTGCCTGCGGTTGCAGGGGGAAGATTCCGTCGACCCACAGGAGATTTCTTCGGAGCTTCTAGTGCAGAGAGGAGGCAGACTAACCCCACAGCATGCACCACCAGGAAAACAGTCGAGAAGGCGGCCGGATCAGCGTTACAAGGTCGCAGTAGTAGTCTTTGCTACTTTGTTGCAGTTTTGCAGGCTTCCAGAGCAGTCAGCGGTCGATTCCTTGGCAGAAGGTGAAGAGAGAGATGCAGAGGAACTCTGATGAGCTCTTGCATTCGTTATCTAAAGAATTCCCCAAAGCAGAGACCCTAAATAGCCAGAAAAGGAGGTTTGGCTACTTAGGAGAGAGGATAGGCTAGCAACACTTGGAGGAGCCTATCAGAAGGAGTCTCTGACGTCACCTGCTGGCACTGGCCACTCAGAGCAGTCCAGTGTGCCAGCAGCACCTCTGTTTCCAAGATGGCAGAGGTCTGGAGCACATTGGAGGAGCTCTGGGCACCTCCCAGGGGAGGTGCAGGTCAGAGGAGTGGTCACTTCCCTTTCCTTTGTCCAGTTTCGCGCCAGAGCAGGGCTGGGGGATCCCTGAACCAGTGTAGACTGGCTTATGCAGAAATGGGCACCATCTGTGCCCATGAAAGCATTTCCAGAGGCTGGGGGAGGCTATTCCTCCCCAGCCCTAACACCTTTTTCCAAAGGGAGAGGGTGTAACACCCTCTCTCTGAGGAAGTCCTTTGTTCTGCCTTCCTGAGCCAAGCCTGGCTGGACCCCAGGAGGGCAGAAACCTGTCTGAGGGGTTGGCAGCAGCTGCAGTGAAACCCCGGGAAAGGCAGTTTGGCAGTACCCGGGTCTGTGCTAGAGACTCAGGGGATCATGGAATTGTCTCCCCAATGCCAGAATATCATTGGGGTGACAATTCCATGATCTTAGCCATGTTACATGGCCATGTTCGGAGTTACCATTGTGACGCTATACATATGTCGTGACATATGTATAGTGCGCGCGTGTAATGTGTCCCCGCACTCACAAAGTCCGGGGGATTTGCCCTGAACAATGTGGGAGCACCTTGGCTAGTGCCAGGGTGCCCACACACTAAGTAACTTAGCACCCAACCTTTACCAGGTAAAGGTTAGACATATAGGTGACTTATAAGTTACTTAAGTGCAGTGGTAAATGGCTGTGAAATAACGTGGACGTTATTTCACTCAGGCTGCAATGGCAGGCCTGTGTAAGAATTGTCAGAGCTCCCTATGGGTGGCACAAGAAATGCTGCAGCCCATAGGGATCTCCTGGAACCCCAATACCCTGGGTACCTCAGTACCATATACTAGGGAATTATAAGGGTGTTCCAGTATGCCAATGTAAATTGGTGAAATTGGTCACTAGCCTGTTAGTGACAATTTGGAAAGAAATGAGAGAGCATAACCACTGAGGTTCTGGGTAGCAGAGCCTCAGTGAGACAGTTAGTCATAACACCGGTAACACATACAGGGCACACTTATGAGCACTGGGGCCCTGGCTGGCAGGGTCCTAGTGACACATACAACTAAAACAACATATATACAGTGAAATATGGGGGTAACATGCCAGGCAAGATGGTACTTTCCTACAATTGACCCATGTGGAATTTGTTGGGTTGAGGCTTTGCCTAAGTAATAATAATTGAACACACCACACAACAATTGTAGCTGCGGATACAGACCTCAGACCAAGGCCCCACCCTTACCCTTATTATCTCGGTCAAATGGCCGCTCGCAGAATAGCACTCCTGAAAACAGAAATGGATTCACCACTACATCCTTAATTATAGTCAGTTGCGGGTGGCTTGTATTTACAGTGAGGGGGAGGGAGGACTACAATAATAATAGGTTAAAAAAATGGCACTCACAGTATCCTCCTCTCCTTGTCTCTCCTGGATGCTCCAACGCAGGATCCAGGAAACTGCACTAACCAATCTGCTGCTGCTCACATGCTGTTAAACAGCATGGGAGAAGCTTCAGGATTGGAGGGAGCAACCTCTTTCAATGCTCTTAAGAGCGCTAGAGGCCTGGTCTTTCTCTGAACCAGCTGTCATAAGATTCCTGGGTCTTAAGAAAGTCCAGGTCTCCAGCCAGGTCTTCAGACAGCTGGGTAAGAGAAGTTTAAAGTGTGCAGGTCAGGCTGGCCATCGCAAGACGGCCAGGCCAAAGGGGCATGCGCACTTCAAACTAAAGTGCAGCACTCTAGTGCAGCAATTGCCCCACCCTGTCCTGACACTCGGTTCAGGATGGGGTGCTGAAAAATAAAATGGTAATAAACTTTATTATCATTTTATTTTTCAGTTCTGGGGGAATTTCTTTAGAGGGGTGACACTCCTCCGCTCTCATGGAGGAGCCACCCCTGATTATAGTACATCCTTGGTGCTTCACAGGGATGTTACATCCTCCCCAGCATACAACAAATTCAAAACAATATTAGCCATTCAACAGGGCCACCTTCACACACTGGAATTCTTTCATTCCCAAAAAGATTAGCACCTCCTCATCATAAAGCATAGAAGCCTGCTAGATGGAGTATGGTTACTTTTCAAATGAAACCTTGTCCGGCCACGTTAATCACAGGAGTATGTCCCATGTCAAACAGGATTACTTTAGAAGACATCCCAGACTCATTGGATGATCATCCAACTACTTTAGATATCATTTTCACAGCATCAGACACCATCAAACTCCTGAAGGCACCAGCAGAGTTTAGAAACCTGCACCTAATGATTTGAAGATGACTTGAAATGAGTCTCTGATGACTTTGTAAACTGGGATTGCCCCGGTGATTTGAAGATGACTTGAAAATGAGTATCTGATCACTTCACAAAATTAGTTTGTTCCAGACCATTTAAGGATGACTCACCAATGAGTATCTGATTGCTGCCCGAGTGACAACAAGATGAAGCTGTTCTTGATGATTTAACAGTGATTTGATGATTACTGAAAGAGCATGTTCATAATTTTGGTTTAATTGTGTTAAAAAAGGTGAATCAGGCAGATTATTTCAGAATTATTTGTAGATGAATGCACAGTGACCATTAATCTGTGGTCTGCATGTAAGATGATGTGCTTTGCAGCACACATATTAACCCACCATGCTACTTTATGGTCTGTCAAAATTGTAGCTGAAAAAAACACAGATCTCTCCAGCGATTTCATTACCACCAAAGGTATCTTGGGATTATTATTATTAATATTCGCTGAAAATTGCTGGGACTGGAGCCAGCGACCTCAGAGGCATGTGGTGAGGTCCATTGCAGACAATACACATCACAGTGGAACAGCTAAGGGTCCTAAAGCAGTGGAAACTGGTGGTGCTGAACATGCTGTGGGGGAGACAGAGAGGCCTGGCTTACAATGGAACAGCACTGGCCTTGTGAGCACCCATGGCAGAGTGGAGGGAGGACTGGGTGGAATGCTGCCTCTGGAAGGATCTGGGAGAGAGGTACAAATACCCCTTTTAGTGGGAAGACCCCACATATCCTGCAAAACAGGTAAGGAGTGCAGAGATACTGGCAGAGCCAAAGGGGTGCCCAAGGGTTGGACCTGACAGCCCGAGGCACAAACCGGTGCTCGGCTCTGGTCTCCTTAAGAGAGGGAATATATGGGCATCTGCTATTTGACCCAGTCACATAGCCTGATCACCCCCTAACCCTTCTGTAGCCCTCATCTTTATCAATGATATGCCTGATTGACATGGGGAAGCCTAGGGCCAGACAATCTAGCACGCAGGTAGGCACAAGTGATGGGCAATGACTGCGTCTGGGGAGGCTGATGGGGCTGAAAATGTGATACCTCCCCTGCAACTACAATTAAACAAAATACTAGTGACTACAGCAGACACCAAACCCACACTCCACCAGGACATTAGTGCCATCTCTGTGGGGCTGGGATTGATAAGAGAGGACCACCATAAACTAACAGATAGGGTGAAAGAAGTGGAGTTGGACGATGAAGAAATACGCAGTGTGCAAATGGACTTGCTCCGACAAGTCACAGCACTGACAGATAGGATGCGTACATTGGAACACCAAGTTGAGGATGAAGAAAGCTGCAACTGGTGGAACAACGTTTGTATTGTGGGCCTCCCAGAGGGTACAGAAGGTGGAGATGTGGTGTCTACCATGAACAATGGATGCCGGAAGAGGTTGCCCCAAATCATCTAATACCCTAGAACATGGGTACAGAGTGCCTGGCCATCCATCAGTGCTTGGCTGACCGCCTCGCCCAGTGGTGGCCAGTCTACTCCACTTCAGGGCTAGAGATGTCCTACTGCAAAGGGCATGAACAGAAGGCTGGCGGCCCTGGGTCAAGGCCCTCACTTGGAGAAATGCCACAGAGTGGGGAGCTGGGAACAGATTTCAGAAAATGAGTCTCACTGTCTGTGAGAAATAGGGCTGTAGGGGGGTGTTAACCCTGCTCAAGCAACAGCCACAATCCTCATCAGGGAGAACCACCAAAAATCACCAAATTAACCTGTGCCTAACCCCCTGGTACTTAGCAAAAAAGCAGTCAGGCTTAACTTCAAGGCAATGTGTAAAGTATTTATTCAGTACACAAACAGTAAAAAAGTGAAAACACAACACTAGAAAAGTCCCACACCAATTTAGAAAAAGAAAGTAAATGTTAATAAAATATTTGACGCAAAAACGCCAAAAAGTGTAAATAGTAGAAATGGAGAAATGCAGCCTAAATGTTTTTGTATTAATCAAGCATTGAGAATCAAAAAGTGCCAACTACGGTTATTTGGTTGTGATAGACCTGCAAAATAAGAAGTCCCTGCGTCGACCTGCATGGACTGGTATCAAGGAGTTGTCAAACAGGAACTGCGATGTGAGGTCCGGCATCAAGATGCATTGCACAATGACAGAGTCGATGAAGCCATTAATGGTAGCTTGGAATGCGGCATCCTGTGTCGAGATGTGCTCGCAGTGGCAGTGTCAATGAAGCCCTCAACTGGAGCTTGAGATGTTCGGTCCTATGTTGTTGGAGAGGAAGCCACTGAGGCTGCAAAGACTTGTGCTGTGATGCATGAGGGGGGCAAAATGGGTTGTGCTGGGCTTGGGATAATAACGAGCTGCTTGAAACTTTATTGAGATGCATGGAATTGCAGCAAAATTGAAGAAGCCTGTCATGTCTTTGTGGATTGAACAGGGGGCTAGCCAAATGACCTTTGGAGATTTCCTGGAGTCCACACAGGCAGGTTGGATTCAACAGGGCAGCTCACACGAAGAGTCCTGGTGCGACAACAGCAGGACCTGAGCAGCAAAGCAGTCCTTGGTCAACACAGCAGGGCAGACTTCACTTCTAGGCAGTCCTTCTTCCTGGCAGAGTCCACAGGTCTTGAAGTAATCCCAAAAGCAGTTGCCTTCTCTGAAGTAGGAGAAGTTTTTAAAAGCTCTCCTCTCAAGTTGCTTAGAATTTCCTGCCTCCTTGCCCTGGCTCTACTTTGGTTAAAGGTACAATAGACTACTGTGAAGTTCTTTTATGAGAGCGAGGCTCAGCCTATTGATGTCTAAGTGAGGCTGTGCCTGGCTCTGAGCCCCCGATCATATGCAAAGACCAACTGCCACTCACACCTAGTCATGTGATCCAGGAACAGCTTGCAGTGTTTAGGGCACAAAACATGGCAACTTTCTAAAAGTGGCATTTTTAAAATTGTGACACAAAGTACAACTTTACCATTGAAGAAGATTTTAAATTACAATTTCTCAGACACCATTCATGGCTTTCCTACCTGCTCCCACATCAAAAGTTAGCACTTATTGTATGTAATAAGGCAACCCAATGTTATCCTATTTGAGAGGTGACCTCACAGTAGTTAAAATGATTTTAGGAGCTTTTCACTAGTAGGACACGAAAAAACCTAAAATTGCATATCAAAAGTTTAAATTAAAATGCACCCTGCTCTAGGGGCTAAATAGGGCCTACCTTAGAGGTGATGTATATGTAGTAAAAAGTAAGTTTTAGGTTTGGCAAGGCAGTTATAATACCAGGTCAATTGACCGTTTAAGACTGCATACAAGCTGCAATGGTAGACCTGGGACAAGGTTTAAGGGGCTTCTTAAGTGAGGGGCACAGTTGGTGTTGCAGGTCCACTAACAGAAATCTACCAGCTCTGAGTATATGATATCAGTCTACTAGGAACTTATACGCAAATTAAATATGCTAATCATGTGTAACCCAACCTTACCAGGTTTTAGGGAGTGAACACATGCGGGTTAGCAGTGGTAAAGTGCACAGAGTCCTAAGGTCAGCAAAACAAATTCAGAAAAATAGGAGGGGTCAAGATAAAAAGTTTGGGGATGACACTTAGAGAGGGCCAGGTCCAACATCATCTGAATCAAGGGAGTGCCCCCGGTCATTTTATTTGTTCTTACCATGGTCATTCTAAACCATTTGAAAAAGTAGACATTTCTGGGGGCCTGATCTCTTCATATGCCCTCCTGACTGTTATCATGGTGTCTGATGAATGACTCACTAAGGCTCCACTTCAATGAGCAAGGAACTTACTAATGGGGTATCGTATGTGACCAGCAGTAAGTCTGTAGTCTCTATGTTCAAATCATGGGTTTGACGTCTGGTGGTAGCTTGTGTTTTATGTTCCTGACTCCACTGTAGTACATAGTTGTCATCAATGGCAACCAGTATCCAAGAAGGTTGGTGAAGTGTCAGAGCTGACAGCCTTAGGGTGGTCTTCCTCCAAACTTTTTGCCTGTTTGCCTCACCTTTTTCTCAATTTCTTTTGTTGACCTTAGGACTCTGAGCACTTTACCACTGCTGACCAGTTCTAAAGTGCATGTACTCTCTCCCCTAAACATGGTTTGATTGGTGTATCCAGAATTAGCATATTTAATTTACTTATGAATCCCTAGTAAAATGCACTAGATGTACCCAGGGTCTGTCAATTAAATGCTACTAATGGGACTGCAGCACCGCTTGTGCCACCCACTCAAGTAGCCCTTAAACGTATCTCAGTTCTGCCATTGCAGAACCTGTGTGCAGTCTACACTGCCACAATAACTTGGCATTTAAACCCACTTTCCCACATTTAACCCCCCCTTTTATTATATGTACATCACCCCTAAGGTAAGCTCTGATTGGCCCATAGGGCAGGGTGCTATGTAACTAAAAGACAGGGCATGTGCTTTAAAGTTTTACATACCCTAGTAATAAAACCCCCGAAATGTGTTTTTCCCTGCTGTGAGGCCTATCTCTCACATAGGTTAACACTGGAGATTTCTTACTACATTTACTAAGCTCTAATTCTGAATTGAGAAGGATCAAATATGTCATGTTTAGTACTTATGGAATCATTATAGTAAATCCTTTTTAATGGTGAGGTAAGATTTATTGTTACAATTTTGAAAGTGCCACTTTTAGAAAGTTGGCATTTTCCTAATTGATAGTCCTGGGTGCCTGCAGCTTGTCTCCAATACACGTCTGAGCTGGGATGACATCTGTGATTGTGCATTCCCTCTAGACAGCCACACACAAAGGACTCTAAGGCCCTCATTACAACCCTGGTGGTCGGTGTTAAAATGGCGGTAACCTCGACAACAGGCCGGCGGTAAAAAAAATGGAATCATGACCACGACGGAAACCGCCAACACAGACAGCCACTTTAACACTCTGACCGCCACTGCGGTAGCAACAAGCACCGCGGCAGTAACCGCCAACAGCCAGGCGGAAGACAATGTACCACCCACTGTAATATGAGAGGCCAATCCGCCACCTTTTCCAGGACGGTACCAACGGTATCAAAAGCACAGCAGAAACAGTGTTCTGAAGGGAATCGACTCACCTCCCGACACTCAAGGATGAACCAGGACGCCATGGAGCCCGAGCTGCACGTCTTTCCCATGCTGGTGTACCTGCTCATATACTAGGAGTACCAACGACGGTGACGACGACCACAGTGAGTACTGCACCTAGCACACAGGGGGGGGGAAAGAGAGTGACACAGACATGCAACACGCAACACCCCCACCCCCACCCTCACCGCCAACACCATACACACAAACAGATGCAATAACATTACATATACACCCCATAACCTTCAGGAATAACATGAGGACAAACGGAATTGAGTCAAATAAGTGTTATATTAGAAATTGTTATAAATACGTTTAGAACTCAAAAACAGTATTTACAAAATATACAATATTTACAAAAGGCGGGGCAATGTCCATTCAAAATGTCAGTGGCCCACTGGGCCAAAACATATAGGCCAAGCCCACACTTGACTCCTGCCTCAATACGGAGAGAACACTGCAGGGGCATCAGGTCAAAAACACACAGGCACCTCAGGGGAACGGGGGCACCTCAGCCGGAAGATGGGACAACGCACTGCTCCTGGGGGGGTCTCCATGCCCACTGCTTGATCATGTGGAGTGCAAAGTCACTGTCTCTCAAGTGGGTGGTTTGCCCATTGCTTGGTCCTGGGGAGTGCAAGGCCAAAGTCACTCTAGTGGGTGGTTTGCCCACTGCTTGGTCCTGGGGAGTGCAAGGCCACAGTCTCTCAAGTGGGTAGTTTGCCTACTGCTTGGTCCTGGGGAGTCCAAAGCCACAGTCTCTCAAGTGGGTGGTTTGCCCAATGCTTGGTCCTGGGGAGTGCAAAGCCACAGTCTCTCAAGTGGGTGGCTCCTACACTGGTTCTGGAGGGGGCTTTGTGCCCAGTGTGCTTCATCCTGCCAAGGATAGGGTGAGTGGATGACTTCTTCCACTGGTTCTGGAGAGGGCTTTGTGCCCAGTGTGCTTCATCCTGCCAAGGATAGGGTGAGTGGATGCCTTCTTCCACTGGTTCTGGAGGGGACTTGGTGCCCATTGTGCTTCATTCTGCCAAGGATAGGGTGAGTGGACGCCTTCCTCCACTGGTTCCGGAGGGGGCTTTGTGCCCAGTGTGCTTCATCCTGCCAAGGATAGGGTGAGTGGATGCCTTCTTCCACTGGTTCTGGAGGGGCTTGGTGCCCAGTGATGCAGCACTTGGGGGGTGCCAGGTCACTGTCCCTTACCTGGGTGTCAGAGCCACGAGATTTGCAGTGGCCAGGATACATGATAGTCCATGGAGGCAGGACTACAGTCCATCCGCCGCCGGCTACAGCTGCACAGTAGTAGTGCCGATGCTGGTGGGGGTGCTGCCAGTGGTGGGGGGAGGCTCCAGCCCTTCCCCTGCAGCCTCGGACAGCTGCCCACTGGGGCTGCTGCTGCTGACAGTAGTGCTACTTTCAGCAGTGCAGGTGGCGGTGCTTGCGGCAGTGCTGGTGGCGGTGCTGGCCACAGTGCAGGTGCCGGTGCTGCCAGTGGTGAGGGGAGGCTCCAGCCCTTCCCCTGCAGCATCAGACGGCTGCCCACTGGGACTGCTGCTGATGACAGTAGTGGTGCTTGTGGCGGTGCAGGTGGCAGTGGTTGCAGCGGTGCAGGTGGCGGTGCTGGCTGCGGTGCAGGTGGCGGTGCTGGTGGTTGTGCTGGTAGCCACCAGGCATTCACCTGCAGGCTCGGATGGCTGAATTGCGTTGGCTGGTGTTCTGTGCCCCTTCCTGACCTTGGCAGATGGTGGTGTCACCTTGGATCTGCCAGTTGGAGTCTTTGACGTGGCCTTGCTGGGTGGTTGTGGCTCCTTATCCTTGCTGGATGCTGTCCCCTTCTTGACCTTGCCAGGTGGCGGAATCTTCTTGGCCTTGGCAGGGGTTGGTGGCACACTGGCTGGCATGACGGGTACCCCCTTAGCGCCTCTGACAGCTGCAGAAACCACAGCAGACGTGGACTTGGTGGCTGAGGTGCTGGGCTGGGTTCTGGCCACCCTGGCCCGAGGTGAAGGACAGGAGAGAGGGGTAGGGAACAGGTCAATGTTGGCTAGGAAAAGCTTCTTAGGGTGAAGGTTTGGGAGTGGAGGAAGAGGGAGTGGTTGTAGAAGGTGTCAATATGCTGTGTTTGGGTGCAGTTGTATGAGCTGGATGCTGTTGTGCGGTGGATGGCTGTTGACTGGGTGTGTGCTTGCATTTGTGTACTTTGGGAGGAGGGGGGCACAAGCACAGTGGGAGAGGACACAGAGGATGTGTGCATGGATGTGGGGGTGGTGACTGCCAGTGAGCGGTGTGAAGTGATAGGCGTGCTGGAGATGGAGGTAGTGGATGAGGATGTAGAGCATGCAGGTGTGAGTGGAAACGCTACTGGGAGGGAGGTGGACAAGGAGGAGGGGGACACAGTGGAGGCAGTGGATGTTGGTGTGTCTGCATGGGGATGGTGCTTGTGTGAGTGCCTGTGAGATGAAGTGTGGTGCTTCTGTTTGCCTGAGCCACTTCTGTGTGTTGATTCAGGTGATTGCTGGTCTGAAGGTGTGCTTGGGATAGGCTGGGGTTGTGGGGATTGGGACTGGGTAGAGGAAGTTGGAGGGGGGAGGCTGGAGACAGGGACAATGGCTGCCATCAGTGCAGAGGCCAGAGCCTGAAATGCTCTCTGTTGGGCCTCCTCGCCAAAGTGAATGCCCTGCAGGTATGCATTTGTTTGTTGCAAATGCCTCTCGACACCCTGGATGGCATTCAGTATGGTTGACTGCCCAACAGTGAGGGATCTCAGGAGGTCAATAGCCTCCTCACTGAGGGCAACAGGGCTGACTGGGGCAGCCCCTGAGGTGCCTGGGGCGAAGGAGATTCCCACCCTCCTGGGTGAGCAGGCACAAGAAACACTCTGAGGGGCTGCTGGGAGGGCGGTGCTGGTACGGGGGTGGCGGCTGTACCTGTTGTTGGGGTGGGCACAGAGGTGTCCGCCACTGCCAGGGAGCTCCCATCGGTGGAGGAGTCGCTGTCTGTAGTGTTTCCTCCTGTCTCCGTCGTGTTGTTCCCCTCGCCCTCCATCCCACTGGTGCCCTCACCATCGGTGGATTTGGCCTCCAGGCCCATGTGGGATACAGCCTCCTCTGTCGCCGGTGCCTTGGCTCCTCCACCAGGTGATACTAATGCACACAAGGACAGGGTGACAAAACAAAAAGGGGGGGCGAGACAGAGGGTACACTTTGTCAATGCCAGCAACACCACTACCGTTGGCGTACACAACACACAGGATCAGCCCTATGCACTAGGCCATGAACTACCAGTTACACAGCTAGTCACCAGCCCATGGGGTACAATGCCTAACGCCATTAGCTGCACACCTGAAACCCACAGGACCCAGCCCAGTAGTAGATGGCCACTTACACTACTGGGGTTGGAGTGCTTCAGAGCCTGCCCAACAAGGGACCTACCCTGCCATGTTCGCTCCTGGGCAAGGGGCACCCACAGCCCACATCCCCCACCCAGGTTAAACCCTAACGCGCGCAAAGTCAGGAATCTGAATCTGTACTCACCCCCTTGTGGCTGCTGTGATGCCTTCAATCGCCATCCAACTCCATATAGGCCACCGCCAGGATGCTGAACATCAGGATGGTCAGGGTACAACGGGCACCCCTTCTTCGTTGGGAGGCCAGCCCCAGCTGGGCCTTCGCTGTCTTCTTTGCCCAGCAGCGCAGGTCCTCCCACCGTTTGCGGCAGTGGGTGCTCCGCCTGTCAAAGACCCCTAGGGTCCGCACCTCCTTGGTGATGGCACGCCAGATACCTTTTTTCTGATGGGCGCTGACCTGCAGGGAAAAGACAGCAGAAAAAGGATTAGTCATACCGTCCGGACCGTTATAATCATGGTCCACTATACAACTCCAATCCCCTCACCCACAGACATTGACCACCATACATGCAGCACGCTGCCCAGGACCCCTCAGCCCCCCCCCACATGAGGCTGACACACACAGCACTCCATACATTCATGGCCCACGCATCATGCTCACAGAGTACTCACCTGTTTGTCTGGATGACCATAGAGTAAAGTGTACTGGGGTAGGACCCCATCCACCAGTCCCTCCAACCCCTCCAAAGTGAAGGACGGGGGCCTTTCCCCATACACTTGAGCCATTGTCGCTTCCAGACACAGGTCACAGCAGCACCTGCAGTATAGGTCCTCTCCTGTTGAAGGTCAGCTAGCAAGTGAGTGAACAGATAGAAAATGGCAGTCACGTCTGCGGGGGTGCATACCGTCACTGCTGGTGTACATCGCGATTGGCTCCTGGAACCCATAGGGCCCAATGTTAACCAATGTGAAGTTACGCGGTGGTCGTCGACCACTACGGCGCACAACGCCAGCAGAATTACCTCATTTCCACTTGTCTCTCCACAGAGATCAGGCAGCCGCCATTTCAGGGGGGCACAGGGCATGGCACCTAACTGTGTCACAGCAGACATTGGCACATTAACTGACTGTCGAATTCACATACTGTTTCTGTAAGGGAAGGGATGCATCATTAATTCAATAGATGTGTGAATATGTCCCTCTGCTCACTGTTTTTCTCCCTAGACTTCAACAGCTGAGGAGGAATATGAGATGGAGACATCCCGTGTACAGACCCTGGTGGACCTGGTGACAATGGAGGACAGACACATTATCCTAACCTACAGACTTCATAGGGCCATAATCCAAGAACTGTGTGCCCAATTGGAGCCAGACCTGAATTCAGTTATCCGCCAGCCCACAGGTATTCCCCCTCTAGTGCAGGTCCTGTCACTGCTCCATTTCCTGGCAAGTGGTTCCTTCCAAGCCACAGTGGTCATGGCATCAGGGATATCACAGCCTATGTTCTCAAACGTGTTGACCAGAGTGTTGTCTGCCCTCATGAAACACATGCTTAGCTATATGGTATTCCCTCAGGTGGAGGATTTGGCCACAGTGAAAGCTGACTTCTATGCCCTGGTGCCATTGATGGTACACATATAGCATTTGTCCCCCCCCCCCCCGGAGGAATGAACAAGTGTACAGGAATAGAAAAAGCTTTCACTCTCTGAATGTGCAGATGGTGTGTTTGGCAGACCAGTACATCTTCCATGTGAATGCCAAGTATCCTGTCTCTGTGCATGATGCCTTTATCTCGAGGAATAGCAGCATCCCATATGTGATGTCTCAACTCCAGAGGCACGGGGTGTGGCTAATAGGTGAGCCCATGGTCCCAACCCAGTTGATGTAGGTATATGGGTGTGGGGTTGTCCCTAAGGGTGAGTGTATGTCTAACAGGTATCCCTAGAATATTTGCAGGTGACTCTGGTTACCCCAACCTTTCATGGCTACTGAACCCAGTGAGGAATCCCATGACAAGGGCAGAGGAACGTTACAACGTTACAATAAGGCACATGGGTGAACAAGGAAGATCATTGAAATAACCTTTGGCCTCCTGAAGGCCAGGTTCCTGTGCCTCAATCTGACGGGTGGATCCCTGTGCTACTCACCCAAAAAGGTGTGCCAGATCATTGTTGCATGTTGCATGTTGCACAACCTGGCCTTGAGATGCCAGGTGCCTTTTCTGCAGGAAGATGAGCCTGGAGATGGTCTTGCGGCAGCGGTGGAGCCTGTGGACAGTGTGGAAGAGGAGGCAGAGGAAGAAGATGTGGACAACAGAAGCTCACTCATACAACAGTACTTTCAGTGACACACAGGTAAGACACTGTAACTTCACTTTCCATTGCAGTTTTTTTTTAGACATTGGACATGGCGCCTGATTTCCCTATGTCTATGGCCACTTACTATACCCTTTGGCATCTCTTTGGCCCACTCTGGCTCCTGGTGTGTTTAGTGCTGCCCACTACAGGTCACACAAATGTATATATTACTGTACATATGATTTGAAATGTTTACAAGTTGTTGAACTAATACAGAATTCAATCAATTGACATACTCCATAGTTGTATTTGTTCCAAGGGTGCTTATTTAAGTGCTAAGAGGTGCAGGGGGATGTGCAATGGGCTGGGTTGATGGTGGAGGAATGTCCAGATAGAGTCTAGTCTCTTTGTATCACAGGTGCATTGTCCAAGGGGACATAGGAAGTGGAGCAATGGCAGCTCAAGGTGGAGAGGGTGACAGAGTGGGACACAAGAATGACATTCAGGGGAGTCTTATTTCATGGCGGGGGTCTTGGCAATGTTCTCTGGCTTCTGCCTGGATCACAGGGATCTTTTGCGTGGTGGTTCTCCTTCTGTAGTGGGTGGGGTGCTGGTGGCCTGTTGGTCCTGTGGCGGGGCTTCCTGTCCACTAGCGTCGGCGGAGGTGGAAGGCTGTTCTTTGGGGTGGCTAGCATCAGGGGCCTGTTGGTGTGCCACTGCCTCCCTCATGGTGTTGGCCATGTCAGCCAGCACCCTTGCAATGGTGATCAGGATGGTGTGGATGTGTTTGAGGTCCTCCCTGATCCCCAGGTAACGTCCCTCCTGCAGCTGCTGGGTCTCCTGCAACTTGGCCAGTATCTGGCCCAGGGTCTCCTCGGAATGTTGGTATGCTCCCAGGATCCCTGCAAGTGCCTTGTGGAGAGTGGGTTCCCTGGCCCTGTCCTCCCCCTGGCGCACAGCAGACCTCCCAGTTTCCCTGGTGTCCTGTGCCTCTGTCCCCTGAACCATGTGCCCACTGCCACTGACCCCTGGTCCCTGATTGTCTTGGGTTTGTGGGGTTGCCTGGGGACCCTGTAGTGGTGGACACACCGCTGATTGACGTGTCCTGGGGACAGAGGTATGGGCCCACTGGGTTGGTCATTGTGGTCCAGGCATGCAGAGCTGCTGTTATCATTGTGGGCCTCTTCTGGGGGGGAATGGATGTTGGTGGCACCTCCTCTCCGGTGACGTTGAGTGGGAGTCCTGTGGGGATGTAAATGCAGTGTTATTGTATCTGCATGTGCCATCTTGTGCATGTGTGTGTTTCCCTGTATGGCTGTGATTGCCCTTTCAGCTTTGCTTTGTGTGAGCTGTGATTTTGTGGGCTAGGTGATTCTCTCTAATGTGCATGCTTTAGTGATGGGTGTCCATGCAGGTCTGTGATGGGTGTCCATGCATTGGTGTGGCATGCAGGGCTTGGTTTTGTGATGGGTGGATTGTGATAGTGGGGTATATGTGAGGTGGACTGATGAAGGTGAGGGTAGGGGTAGGAGTTTGTGATGGCATCCAGGTATGGTGGGGGATATAATAGTAAAGATTTGACTTACCAGAGTCCAGTCCTCCTGCTACTCCTGCGAGGCCCTCAGGATGCATGATCGCCAACACTTGCACCTCCTATGTTGTTAGTTATGGGGGAAGAGGTGGGAGTCCACCGCCAGTCCCTGTACAGCTACCTGGTGTCTTGCAACCACAGAACGCACCTTCCCCCGTAGGTCGTTCCTGATGTCATCCCTTGTTCTGGGGTGCTGTCCCACGGCGTTGACCCTGTCCACGACCGTCCGTCATAGCTCCATCTTCCTAGCAATGGACGTCTGCTGCACCTGTGATCCAAATAGCTGTGGCTCTACCTGGATGATTTCCTCCACCATGACCCTTAGCTCCTCCTCTGAAAACCTGTGGTGTCTTTGGGGTGCCATGGATGTGGTGTGAGTGGTATGTGTGAGGGTGTGTGGGGTGCTGTGTTAGGGTGTGTGCTGTGAGGTGCGTGGATGGTGGATGGGTGATGGTGTTCTGTGGCTCAGATTGAGTGGGTGTTCCTGGCTTGTCTCTCAGTTGGCAATCTTTTTTTCCGTTGAAAGGGTTGTGGGTAATGGGGTGTGTGTTTTATAGTGGTGTGGGTGTGGTGTGTGTATGTGTGTCAGGTGTGTATAGTTTGAATTGTCCAATGTGATGTAGTTTTGTTAGTGTGTGGGTATTTTGAGCGCGTCAGTGTGTACTGCCAATAGTTTACCGCGGTTGAAAGACTGCCGCTGTGATTCGTGGGTCCTAATACTGTGGTCGTATTTCAGTTGGCGTAACGGTGTGGGTTTTGGTACCGCCAGTTCATCACTGACCTTTGGTCTGGTGGACTTGTGTGTGTGTCTGTATAGTGGCGGATTTCTATGTGTGGGTCATAATACCCCTAGCGATAAACCCCCACGGTCACGGTATGTTGGCGGCCGTCAGCACGGCGGTAGGCGCCACTTACCGCCAATGTTGTAATGAGGGCCTAAGGTGTGAATGATGGACCATCAACATCCTGATGATCTATCCTGGGCAGGATGGGAGGGAGGAGCTGGCAGTTACACCTGAATAGGCAATGTCCTGCTCCAACACAAAGGGTCACATACCCCCCTGTAGTGAGTCTGGAGCCACAGCAGGAAGAAAGCACCTCTATGAACTTCAAAGACCTTTCTTTGAAGTCACCCCCACTTCAAAGACACAACTGGGTATAAGTTCTGGACCTCTGGCCCTACCAACCCAGTACACTGCTGGACCTGTGAAGAACTCTGCCAGGCAGAAGGACTGCTGCGCTGCTACAAGGACTGCCTCTCTGGACTGCTGCTCTTGAAGAACTGCTTTTCTGCTGTGCCGCCCTGCTACCTGCTGCCCTCTGCCCTGCTGAAGAAGGATTGGACCCATCTCACTTGAACCCAGAGTGACTCCAAGGGCTTGCTGGCTTGCCTCCTGTTTTTCTGGAGTCTCAGGGACACAAAATACTTCCAACACATCATCTGCAGCACCTGGGCTTTGCTGCAAGTCTTGCCCTTCCAAGTGGTGCTAATCCAGTTGTGGGCTCTCGGGATGGGGTATAAACTGCTGCATTTGCAGGAACTGGTGCATCAACACCATTGCGCTGATCAGAACTGGTACAGCTCCATTGACGCCGATGCATCACCACTGCTTCAAAGATCCCAGGTACTGCATCACTGTCCATGCAGCTTATTGCTGATGCTGCGAGGATTTTGAGCACTGCATTGCTGACTGTGCAAAATATTTTCTCCATTCCCAATGCATCTTTGACTTTGCATGGCTTGGAGACAAGGCATTGCCCACATCTTCGGGATTGACGCCAACCATCTCCTTCTTTGCCCTTAGCAACTCAGAACTAAGGTGCTGTTTCAGTGGGCCAAAGGTGGTCCCTGTATCTGATCCGTGCTCTATCGCAGTCATCCTGAACTTTGGATTTGACCCTGTATAGCACGACCAGATAGCACCGGTAGTCGCTTTATTCTTTTACACACCACAGTTTCATTTATTCTTTAAAAAGTCATATCTAGACTTCTACTTATTGGATTTTTGTTGTTTTGGTCTGGATCGTTATGCACAACTATAGCCATCTAGTGCCAGCACAGTATTTGTTCTCAACATTTCCAGTGCACTTGAAACGCCAGCTGCTTGCCATGCGATTGGGGTCCTTGCCATCTCTAGAGGATCAACCAACATGGAAGAAAGGGGGAGACGTTATGCAGGCTATGTGATGCCGTAAAAAGGGGTATGGTCCATCTGATTTGCATCTGTCTGGCCCTAAGAGAAGCACGTCATCAACTGTTAAAACCTGTTTTTGTTACGAGTGGGGTTCGCTCCTTTCGGCTGCCAGTAATGAAAGCATATAAATTGTGGACTGGTGAAATGTTTATTCCTGTATGCTAAATATCTAACTGGCTGCTCATGATTTTCCTACAAACTTTCTTTTAGATACCCTTGGGCTTTACAGTGATGTTACAGTATAACATAGAAGCTTGGTATCTCTGTGTAGGCACAATCTAACTATTAAGGTGTACATAAGTTCTCGCTGGCTAAATGTCGATGCTGTAGTGTGTTGAAGATGATTAGTAAGAATTGTGTTTCCTATAATTCAACAACATTACATTTTAAAGTATTTCAGTATATTATGAGGACTTAACGACCCGGTCTGCATAAATGACACAATTTTGTGAATTGAAGTCATGTGAATTTAACATCTTTACGATCTCAAACTGTAGTTTTATAGTTTTAACGGATGTGAGTAAAGCATCTAGTACGGGTACTGTAATTCAGAGGGCTGGATTATGAATATGCGTTTTGAAAAGTTTACTTATTTCTGTTTTCCCTTCACTAGCACTTTACATCTTGATGGGCTTAAAATTCATAGCACTTTAAAATGATTTTATCCTTGTAATAGCTTTAATGGATCTACGTAAAGTGCTATGTAGAGAGTTTACGCATTCCTGCTCCCTCTCTATTTGCACTTTGTACCTTAAAGAATTTAAATCTACAGCACTTTAAAGGGACTTGTATTCACAATAGTTTTAATGGTTCTATGTAAAGCGGCAAGTATATGTGTTGAAATGCAGGGATTGACCTTAAGTATGTATTTTGAAGCAACTATGTATTTTGGTTGCTTTCCTCTTCTCCACTCCCACTTTTGCTAATATTTTAATTAATCATGCAAATAAAGATTATTAAATCTTTACTACTTGTTGTGTTGGTCCCGTTTTGTTCATAATAATATAATCTATTATTCCCAACCTGGTGTGGAGTTTTTTAGTGGTGTTTTCACTGTGTTACTGTTTGAAGTTTTGCTAAATACTTTACACATTGCCTCTTAAGTTCAGCCTGACTGCTCTGTGCCAAGCTACCACGAGCACAAGTTAATTTATTGTGTATATCTGACTCTTGCTGACTAGGATGGTGGTTCCTGCTTGGACAGGGTGCATACATCTGCCAAACAGAAATCCAATTTCTAACACGGACTATCAGTTTATAGATAATCCTCCCCATACATATGTGTATAGGAGCCCTGACGGCTTGTGAGTTTCACGATAATCCATTAGGAAAGAATGAACAGCCTACTGTAACGTTAGCGAATTAGTGGCATAAAACTGAATTACTTTATCCAAAGTTCTTATAATACTCTCTGCTGGCCAGGTGCCTCCTCGCTGTCATCTTCTTGTAGGCAATATTCCATGACTTGAGATATTCTGTCAGCTCCTAACCATTAAATGGAAGCCCACTAGCAGTTTGAAACTTTCGTATCAAACCAGGCATTGCCATGATTTTTTTTAACTTTGGCCACTCCTTCAAGGCCTCCTGCTAGGATATCAGTTCAAATTCAGGATACTTGGAAGAGCTATAAATGGCAATCCTCATGTGCCACCCATCCGGTGGGTTGCCAAAATCAAAGCTGGCACACACCCATGGTTGTCACGGGCCTCTCTCAGGGATGGCTGGTGCTGGTGGCTCAGGGTTTCAAGACTCTTGACACGACACAGGCTCGTAAAGGTCATCTCCACCAGTTCACCTAACAGAGGGAACCATGATTTGATACATTTATTTTACACACTGTATAGAATTTTTAATATTAAAATTGTATTACATTTTTTGTTAGTGTTTAATTCAGTCACTGATTGGTGAAATGGCCCACTCATGAGAATCTTGGCCAACATGTCCTATTAAATTTACTCACAGACACAGAATGGGTAAAACCTTTAAGATTCAGCAACCCTTTTTTCTATCAAATTAATATTTATAAGAGGCCAACTGCCAAACACCCCGGGCTTTAAAAATTCAGTGCAAGGTGCAGTTACAGGTCTCTGAATGTGAACAGCAGTTCTTCTTAAAGGTGGGTGCTCAAAATCAACTCAAACATATATTATTGAGTTGAATTGTTCCCGCCAATGGACCACTCACTAACTATTTGAGCACAAAACAAATTTTTTATAAAACTTTTTTACAGGAAGTGTTATAGACACTGAGGTACTGGGTTTTTCAGAACCGGTACTGATCCGGTAACCCAGTGGTGCCAGGGTACACCCAAAGACCTCGGGTACTTTCCTGATTCAGACCACAGAAACTCAGAGTCTTCTAGGTGAAGTCAAAGATCGAATTTATTGGCTGCAACCAAGTGACAAGCGTCCTAGAAGTACAACAGCACGGTTTGTATGTTCTCAGGAGACTGTGTTTCAATGCAAAGTCAGGTTTCCTTATATACAGTTTTTTAAGCTTCAGGCAAACATTATTGACATTTTGGTTGGTCATTCACATGTTTTCACTACAAAGGAAAAAACAGTGTCATGATGAAACCTCATATTTCATGTCATCCAACCCATAATAAATTACCCGGCAAGGCCTAGTATTTTACATCAGATAAGTGTGGACCCCCAATAAAAACGGGCACCTCCCCCTCGTAAAGTAAGAAGAAGAAAAGAGCAGGTGCAGGTGTGAGCAAGATTAGGCAGGGTGTGTGAGCGATAATAAGGGTTTTATGGCATGGTGTGCCTTGATGCTATCTGATTCGGCCACTGGGAGAGGGACTGACCAAACAGGTTTGGCCTGAGGCAATGGTTCCAGCTTGCCCAGGTCAGAGAAAAGTCAATCAAGGTGTACGTGTCCTTGGAATCAAATCTGACTGTATTATAAGCCTATGTGAGGGCAACTTTTAAAAATGGCTGCCGTGTATAAAATGGGAGCCACGAGTGCAGGACGAAAATGGCGATTTCGAGGTGAAAACGCTGCTGGAATTGAGCGAAAATGCTCATGCTTAGTGTACTAGTCATTATCGGTCTTTTGATACTAAAATCGTACTGCTGTGGCAAAGTAAATTACATGGGTCCAGAATTTTTAGAACCACAACACCAAGAGGCTACAGTACATACAAGTGCAACAACTTCTTCCTGTCCTGACGACTTCTCGCTTTGCACTGTTCAGCTCTTGTTAATTCTGCATTTAGATGTTGGAGGGAAATCTTCACTCCTTGTCTGCATCCACATCCCTGGAATTTTACTTTTTTGGGGGGAAAAATCAAGTAAGGTGTTTGCAGTGAAATGTTTCTTGTTTGAGGAAGGGCAGGCACCATTATTTTTGTTTCTTTTTTTATTGTACATTGTTGGATGGTCAAATACTGCTTAACAGATTTATACCAAATCACAACGTTCTGAATGAAGATCAAGCTTTCTGCCAAATTTTGTGCAATTCTTTTCAGGCATTTTGTCCATAGCGCGTTCTAAAAATCATCATGGACAATCCATGTGGACATTTTTTTGGGCCCCCACTTCATGGATCACCCCAAAACTTTTCAGGAAGGAGCTGAGGAGGATGAGCTTTTTTTGGAGAATGTATCATAAAGATTCATCATATGGCACCAATAAGGAAACCAAAAAATAAATTTCCTATGCAAACGTGGTCCTACTTGTTCATGTGAACAAGGTCCAGAGGAACCTTACTGTAAATGTTGCAGTGATATTATCAATGATGTCATAGAAGATGTCATGACTGAAGAAATATGTGGGGTAATTAGCAGTGCATGATGAGGGCGCAAGTTATAGTTACCTTAGGGCACAAGGTAAGACACTAGGATGTTATTGAAGATTGTAAAATATTGTTTAGGGAACAACATATTTATGTTTGCTGATGTGCTATTTAGACAGAAAAAAGAGACTGGGATGGACACTTGCTTTGCTCCCAGCAACGCAGTGCTCATGTTGGGCTGATGGGAGGAGCACATGTCCATTGCAGACACGTCCAAAGAGGGCTTTGAGCATGTGAGTCTATGGCTTCAATATATCGATAACCTCTTTGTGATCTGGCAGAAAACTAAAGAACTGGCAGAAGAAGTTGTTAACTGTTTGAAGATGAATGAGTATAATCTCAATTTCACAACAGAAATCAGTAGAGAAAGGATTACATTTCTAGATGTGGAAGTAGAAATACACGATAATAGGATGTGTACTAGATTGTTTAGAAAATCCACAGCAGGAAATACCACCTTACACGATCTTAGTGACCATCCAGAACCATTGAAATGGAGCATCTCCTATGGAGAACTCCTTAGGGCACAGAGAAATTGTAACACAGAAGAGCCTTTCAGAAAGGAACAAATAACTATGATTGAAAAATTCAGGGAATGGGGATACCCAAAATGGGTTTTAGAAAAAAGCAGTCAGAATGGTCAAAGAATGAACCAGGGAAACCCTACTGTTTGAAGAAAAGACTCCTATACGAGTGACAGGGGAGGGGTGACATCCATAATGACATACAATGAAGCTTCTAAGAAAATTAAGAACAATATGGCCCTCATTACAACCCTGGCAGTCAGTGATAAAACGGCGGTAATACTGCCAACAGGCCTGCAGTAAAAAACATGGAAATATGTCCACAGCGGAAACCACTCAGACAGACGGCCACCTGAACACACTGAGGGGGTCATTCATCCGCCGCCCGCCAAGCGGGAACCGCCGAAAGACCGCACTGCGGTCAAAAGACCGCGGCGGCCATTCTGGCTTTCCCGCTGGGCCGGCGGGCGACCGCCAGAAGGCCGCCCGCTGGCCCAGCGGGAAACCCCCTTCTACGAGGATGCCGGCTCCGAATGGAGCCGGCGGAGTCGAAGGGGTGCGACGGGTGCAGTGGCATCCGTCGCGATTTTCAGTGTCTGCTTTGCAGACACTGAAAATCTTAGTGGGGCCCTGTTAGGGGGCCCCTGCAGTGCCCATGCCAGTGGCATGGGCACTGCAGGGGCCCCCAGGGGCCCCACGACACACGTTACCGCCATCCGTTCACATGGCGGTAAGGGGGTCGGAATCCCCATGGAGGATTCCCTGGACCAGGGGTAAACCTGCGGGAAACCGCTGGTTGCCCTTTTCTGACCGCAGCTTTACCGCCGCGGTCAGAATGGCCAAGGAAGCACCGCCAGCCGGTTGGCAGTGCTTCCGTCATTTTAGCCCTGGCGGTCGCCGACCGCCAGGGTTAGAATGACCCCCTGACCGCCACAGCAGTGTCAACAAGCACCATGACGGTAACAGCCAAGAGCCAGGCGGAAGACAATGTACAACCCACACTATTACGACAGGCCTATCCACCACCTTTTCTGGGGTGGTACCAACTACATCAAAGCACGGCAGAAACAGAACACAGAAGTCAAAGGACTCACCTCTGGAAACTCAGGGAACACCCACAACGCCATGGAGCCTGAGTTGCACATATTTCCCATGCTCGTCTACCTTTTCCTGCATTATGAACACCAACGCCGGCGAAGACGACCATTGTGCCGCCTAGCACACAAGGGAGGGGAGGAGGAAAAAGACAGTGACACTCACATGCAACATGCAACACCCCCACCCCCAACACCACACACACAACCAGATGCAGTAACATTACATATCCACCCCGTACCCCTCAGGAATAATGCAATGACAAAATGATTTGAAGAAAGTGAGTGTAATATGATAAAATAACATGCATAAGTGCATCAAATCCAAACGTATATACATATTTACAAATGTAGAGACACTGCCCAGTCCTCAATGTCCATGGGCCGCAGGGCAACAACACATAGGTCAAGGCCCTACCTCACTCCTGCAACAACATGGAGAGAACACTGCAGGGGCATCAGGTCAAAACATCACAGGCACCTTAGAGGGCAAGGAATGGGGGGGCACCTCAGCCGGAAGATGATACAACACCACTGGTCCTGGAGAGGGCTACATGCCCTGTGCGATGTTCTGGGGAGTGTAAGGCCACAGTCTCTCAAGTGGGTGGTTTGCCCACTGCTTGGTCCTGGGGAGTGCAAGGACAGAGTCTCTCAAGTGGGTGGTTTGCCCACTGACTTGTCCTGGGGAGTGCAAGGCCACAATCTCTCACGTGGATGGCTTCTCCACTGGTTCTGGAGGGTGCCTTGTGCCCAGTGTGCTTCCTCCTGGGAAGGATTGGGTGAGTGGATGGCTTCTCCACTGGTTCTGGAGGGGGCCTTGTGTCCAGTGTGCTTCATCCTGGGAAGGATGGGGTCAGTGGATGGCTTCTCCACTGGTTCTGGAGGGGGCATTGTGCCCTGTGATGCAGATCTTGGGGAATTCAAGGCCACAGTCTCTCACCTGGGTATCACACCCACAGAATTTGCAGGGGCCAGGTCGCACAACAGCCCATGGAGGCAGGACTACACACCGTCCGCCGGCAGTGATGGCTGCTCAGTGGTGACATTGGCGGGGCTGGTGTCGGTGCTGGCAGTGGTGAGGGGAGGCTCCAGCCCATCCCCTGCAGCCTCGGATGGCTGCCCTCTGGGGCTGCTGCTGCTGGCAGTGGTGCTGGTGGTAGTGCTGGCAGTGGTGGGGGGAGGCTCCAGCCCTTCCCCTGCAGCCTCGGACGGCTGCCCACTGGGGCTGTTGCTGCTGGCAGTGGTGCTGGTGGCAGTGCTGTCAGTGGTGGGGGGAGGCCCCAGCCCTTCCCGTGCAGCCTCGGACGGCTGATCCGCAATGGTTGGTGGTGGGGGCTCAGAATGAGTCCCAGCAACAGGCCTCCTGTCCTTCCTACCTGCTGGTGCAGGCCCCTTGCCCTTCCTGTCAGCAGCTAGGAATTGCCCCTTGCCCTTCCCTCCTGCAGCTGGTGGTGCCTCCTTGCCCTTCCCAGACGCTGCTGGTGGTGCTTCCTTGCCCATCCTTGATGCAACTGGTGCAGGCACCCTGTCAGTGTTGCTGCCTGGTGCCCGGGATCCTCTCCCACCTGCAGTAGCTGTTGACACTACTGTGGCCATGAACTGGGTGGCTGAGGTGCTCGCCTGGGTTCTGACCACTCTGCCCCAACCAGAAGGATGGGGGGAGTTGTAGGGAAGAGGTCAACGGTGGAGAGGAAAAGCTTCTTAGGGACATTGGGGTGGGAAGAGAGTGAAGGTTTGGGAGTGGAAGAAGAGGAAGTGGTTGTAGGAGGTGTCTGTCTGCTGTGTTTGGGTGCATGTGTATGGGCTGGATGCTGTTGTGAGGTGGATGGCTGTTGGGTGTCTGAGTGCTTGCGTTTGTGTACTTTGGGAGGAGGGGGCACAGACACAGTGGGAGAGGACACAGGGCACATGTGCATGGATGTGGGGGTGGTGACTGCCAGTGAGGGGTGTGTAGTGATAGGAATGATGGTGGTAGTGGATGAGGATGTAGTGCATGCAGGTGTGAGTGGAGTCACTACTGGGAGAGAGGTGGAGGAGGAGGAGGAGGGGGACACAGTGGAGGCAGTGGATGTTGGTATGTCTGCATCTGGATGGTGCTTGTGTGAGTGCCTGTGGGATGATGTGGTGCTTGTGTTTGCCTGAACCACTTGTGTGTTGTCCTGGGTGCATGCTCATCTGACTGTGTGCTTGGCATAGGTTGGGGTTGAGGGGAATGGGATTGGGCAGAGGAGGTTGGAGGGGGGAGGCTAGAAACAGGGACAATGGCTGCCATCAGGGAGGAGGCCAAAGCCTGGATTGATCTCTGTTGGGCCACCATGGAATGCATTTGTTTGTTGCAAATGGGCTGCCAGCCCCTGGATGGCATTCACAATGGTTGACTGCCCAACAGAGATGGTTCGCAGGAGGTCAATAGCCTCCTCACTCAGGGCAGCAGGGCTAACTGGGGCAGGGCCTGAGGTGCCTGGGATGAAGGAGATGCCCACCCTCCTGGGTGAGCGGTCACGGGAAACATGCTCAGGGGCTGCTGGGAGGGCGGTGCTGGTACGGGGGTGGCGGTTGTACCTGTAGTTGGGGTGGGACCAGAGGTGTCCTCCACCAGCAGGGACCTTCCATCGGAGGAGGTATCACTGTCAGAACAGTCCCCTTCAGTCTCCGCCGTGATGCTCCCCTCGCCTTCTGTCCCACTGGTGACCTCACTGTCGTTGGATTGTGCCTCCTGGGCCCTGTGGGTTGCAGCTCTCCCCGTCGTCAGTGCCTCTGCTCCTCTGCCAGATGATGCTAATGCACATAAGGACAGGGTGACAAAACAAAAAGGGGGGGAGAGACAAAGGATACCCTTGGTCAATGGCAGCAACAACACCACCGATGGCGTACACAGCACACACACACACACACAGGGAACAGCCCTACGCACTAGGCAATGCACTAACAGTCACAATGCTAATCACCAGCCCATGGACAAGGATACCTAATGCCAATTGCAGCATACCTGAGACCCACAGACACCTGTCCAGTAGTGGATGCCTACTAGCTTGGTTGGAGGAGGTTGACATCAGAAGCAGCCCAATACAGGCCCTACCCTGCAAGTCCAGCCTGGCCTAGGGGCACCCACAGGCCCACATCCCCTACCCGGATGCCACCCCACCACGTGCAAGTAGTATATTGGGGCAAAGTACTCACCCCCTTGTGGCTGCTATGATGCCCCCAAGCACCCGTCCAGCTCCTGATAGGCCACCGCCAGTATGCGGGCCATCAGAGGTGTCAGGGTTTGACGGGCACCCCTTCCTCATAGCGAGGCCATCCCCAGCTGGGCCTCCACCATGTTCCGTGCCCAGAGTCTCAGGTCCTCTCACTGTTTGTGACAGTGGGTGCTCCGCCTGCCATAGACCCCCAGTGTCAGAATCACCAGATCCTCGGGGTCTGCGCACGTTCCCAACATGTCCACCACAAGACAGCTCCAATACTCTGATAGAATGTCACAGAGTCTAAGAGAGTCCAAGTGGGGAAAAGGGGATTAGGTAGGGAACAGCTGGGAAGGAGCCTGTAGGAAGCAAAAGGTTAAACAACACAACATCAGAATAAAATCACATTGACTGTCACTAGATTATGATTGTCATGCAGGAAATGAATTGCGCACACAGCCGATTCTAACAAGAGTATGCAAATGCCATGAAACGATTGCGCTAATCTTTGCCGATCCGAACACCAAGATTGTCATGCAGGAAATGAATCACGCATACAACCGATTTCAACAGGAATATGTAAATGCCATGAAATGATCGCACAAGCCTTTGCCGATCCAAACACCAAGGTTGTCATGCAAGAAATGAATCGCACACACAGCCGATTCTAACCAGAATATGTAAATGCCATGAAATGATCGCGCAAGCCTTTCCCGATCCGAACACTAAGGTTGTCATGCAAGAAATGAATCACGCGCACAGCCGATTCTAACAAAAGTATGCAAATGCCATGAAACGATGGCGCAAACCTTTGGCGATCTGAACACCAGGGTTGTCATGCAAGAAATGAATCGTGCGCACAGCCAATTCTAACAAAAGTATGCAAATGCCATGAAAGGATGGAGGAGAGAGAATTCCAGCTGCAGTTGGCAAGGTTAAAAATAGAGGAGAAGAGAGCTGAGGCTGAACGAGCCTTAGCTTAGAAAAAAAACTTTAACTGAGTCTGAAAGAGCTGGAGCTTATGTTTAGGCAGTCTGAATCCAGCAGTGATGATGGCAGCATACATACAGGATCTGCTAGAGACAAAAAGGTTAATCTACCCAAAGATTTGGTGCAAAGTTATGTGGTAGGAGATGACATTGACAAGTGGTTTTCTGCTTATGAAGTTGCACTGAGGGCACATGTTGTTTCTGAGGAGCACTGTGGGGCAGGTCTGTGGAAACATGTGCCAATTCTTGGGAGGAACACACTTCTAACATTAGAGGTTGGGGACTAGACCAAGTACACTCCTATGAAAGCCATTTTCATTGCCAAATTTGGACTGACCCCTGTGAAGTATCACCAAAGATTCAGGGACAGTAGCAAGCTCCCCAACCAAACCTGGGTAGACTTTATTGATTTTTCCAGTAAGGCCCTGAATGGCTGGGTGTGGGGCAGTAAAGCCAGTGATTATTTTGGGTTGTACAATTTAATCCTGAGAGGGCATTTGTTCAGTATTTGCTTTACAGCACCAGCACCTAGTTGACAGTAAGCTGACTGTTCCAAGGAAGCATGCTAAAGAGGCAGACCTCTGGGCTAGCACCAGTGTCCAAAAAGTTATCTGGGGGGAACACACAAAAAGGTGGTCACAGTTCCCAACAGAAGAATGAGGGGGGAGAAAAACTTAAAAATAAGCCTGCCCCCACAAAATCCCAAGGGAATAGTGATAACTTGTCCCAGTCTGATTCTAAGAAGAAAGGGTTCTTTGATCATAAGACAGGGACGTTTGTACCCTAATGTACAGAGTACTCCAAGTATGGTCATTCTAAGAGCAACTCCAAATGTCCAAAGAGGGCACAGCCCCCAATGGTGGGCAGACACCTGGGTTTGCCAGTGTAGCACTCAGGGAAGAGGTAGTCCCAGTTACTTTTAGGGAGCAGACAGAGGTAACCCTAGTGTCACTGGGGGATGCAGATATGGTAGTACAAGCCCACATGCCTTCCAATACTTCCAAGTATAGGCAGTGGGTCACCATTAATGGGCAAAGGTTGGAGGTTCTGCCTGATACAGGAGCCAGCATGACTCCTATCAAGGATCAGCTGTTGTCAGCAGATCAGGTCCTACTGAACACATTCCATCAAGTAGTAGTCGCTGACAATCGAGAGAGTCATCTATTGGTGGCTCTGGTTCCCTTTGAGTTGGGTGGGTCTCTGGTACTCTGAAAGTAGCTGTGAGTCCTGCCAAGCCTGTAGATTGTCTGTTAGGCAATGACCTAGAGCACACTACCTGGAGGGAGGCAGAGCTCAGGTCTCACTTGGAGATGATGGGAGTGCATGAGTGGGTCTGCATGACCACATGGTCCATGGCTGCCCGGGAGGGAAGTCAAGGGCATCTGGAGCCTGGAAGAATGGCCCTGACAGCAGCCAAGGAGAGGCGAAAGAAGTGTGGTAAATCGGTCCCAGAAGATCCCACGGTGGAGGGATCCCACGGTGGAGGTTGACAGGGTGCCTGAGGGAGAGGCTCCTGAGCTAACCGGGAGGACATTGCCACCCTAGGTGAACTACCTGAGCTTGCTGGCTGGCAAGTTGAGAGTGGGCCCACCAGGGAGAAATTCTGCAAATCGCAGAAGGCGTGTCCCACTCTTGAGGGCCTGAGGCAACAGGCCTCAGCCCACGAAGCAGGTGAAGCCTATGGGGATCACCTAATTTACTGGGAGAATGATCTCTTATATAGTGAGCCTAAGGCTCTGTGTACTGGGGCAACACTTGTGCTGGTGATCCCTCAGAGTTATCAGGCCTCCCTACTGGGTTTGGCTCATGACATACTCCTGGCAGGACAATTAGGGCAAGACAAGACCTTTGCCAGGCTTGTCACACACCTTAATTGGCCTCGAATGAGGACAGTCTCAGATATATTCTGCAGGTCCTGTCCTACTTGCCAGGCCAGAGGGAAGTCAGGGAAAAAGCTGAAGCCCCCCGATCCCACTTCCCTTCGTTGGCACCTCCTTTGAAAGGGTGGGCATTGACGTCATTAGTCCATTGGCCCCTAAGACTGCCCTAGGTAACAGGTTCATCCTGGTCTAGGTGGATCATGCCACCCGCTACCCAGAGGCAATCCCTCTGAGGAGGGTGACTGCACAGGAGGTGACCAGAACCTTGATGGTGATCTTTACCCATGTGGGGTTGCCCAAAGAGATAGTGTCTGACAGAGACACTAACTTCATGTGTGCATACATGAAGTCCATGTGGGATGAGTTTGGTGTAACCTTCAGGTTCACTACACCATATCACCCTCAATTCAATGGTCTAGTTGAGAGGTTCAACAAGGCCTTGAATTGCATGATTGCAGGTCTACCCGAGGCCATGAGGTGTGAGTGGAGAATCCTCTTGCCATGTCTTCTCTTTGCTTACAGAGGGATGTCCCAGAATGGGGTAGGATTTAGTCTCTTTGAACTTCTCTACGTCTACCCTGTCAGGGGGCCTTTAAGCATTGTCAAGGAGGGGTGGGAGAAAGCTCCCAGGAACCACCCCCCCAGGATGTGGTCAGCTACATGTTGGCCCTCCACAACAAGATGCACCGCTTCTGGAAGAAGGCCAAAAGCAGCCTTGAGGCCAGTCAAGAGGTAATGAAGTGCTGGTAGAACCAGAAGGCCACTCTGGTGAAGTTTAAATCTGGAGACAAAGAATGGGTCATGGAACCAGTAGAGCCCAGAACTCTTCTGGATCGCTTTGCCCATATGCGATAAAGGAGCATAAAGGGGAGGCCACTTACTTGGTGGACCTCCAGACCCCTAGGATCCCCCTCAGGGTGCTCCATGTAAACAGACTGAAGACTCACTATGATAGGTCAAAAGTCAGTATGCTTCTACTGACAGATGAGAGTGTGGAGGAGGAGAGTGAACCTCTCCCTGACCTCCTCTCTGCACAGGAAAGTGATGGGTCAGTGGAGGGTGTCAACCTTTCTGACTCCCTGACCCTATATCAATGAGGTGACTGTTACCAGCTACTGGAGCAGTTTTCCTCCCTGTTTTCCCTCACTCCTATACTCACAAACCTGTGCGTCTATGATATTGACACAGGAGAAAGTCCCCCTGTAAATAACAGAATTTACAGGCTGTTGCCAGACAGGGTGAAGGCCAGCACCAATGATTAAGTTGCCAATATGCTAGTTTTAGGGGTGATTGAAACCTCTAGCAGTCCCTGGGCCAGCCCAGTGGTATTGGTACCAAGGGCTGCCACACCGGGCACTGGACCAGAACTTCGGTTCTGTGTGGACTACAGAGGTCTCAGTTCTATCACATAGACTGACGCACACCCCATCACCAGAGCTGATGAGCTAATTGACAGACTAGGTGATGCCAAATTCCTCAGTACCTTTGATTTAACATCAAGGTACTGGCAGATCACCTTGACTGGGGGGGCAAAAGAGAGTTCAGCATTCTCAACACCCGAGGGACAGTACCAGTTCTGGGAGATGCCCTTTGGCTTGAAGAATGCCCCTACTACCTTCCAAAAGTTGGTTAACAGGGTCCTGGCTGGTAAAGAGGCATTCTGTGCTGCCTACTTAGACAACATTGCCATCTACAGTGCCAGTTGGGAGGAACACCTGCTCCACCTCAAAGAGGTGCACCAGGCCCTGCAACAGCCAGGACTGACAATTAAGGCCAGTAAGTGCCAGATTGGGCAGGGTTCCATGGGGTATTTGGGACATGTGGGAGGTGGTGGCAAGGTGCAGCTCCTCAGGCCAAGATTGAAACAATCATGGCCTGGCAACCAACTAAAACTCAAACTGAAGTGAGGGCCTTCGTAGGCCTCAATGGTTACTGCCAAAGATTTTGTAAGCAATATAGCACCATAGTGGCCCCCTTCACTGAGCTGACTTCCAAAAAGCAGCCCAGGTTGGTGATCTGGACAGAGGCTTGTCAGAAAGACTTTGATTCTCTCAAGGAAGCCATGTGCACAGCACCTGTGCTCAGGGCCCCTGATTACTCCAAGGAATTTATAGTGCAGACGTACACTTCAGGGCATGGCATAGGGGCAGTCTTAGCACAGCTGAATGAAGAGGGCCTGGACCAAAAAGTAGCCTTCATTAGCAGGAGGTTACTTCCACGGGAATGGAAGTGGAGTGCCATTGAAAGAGAAGCATTTGCTGTGGTCTGAACACTGAAGAAGCTGAGACCATTCTTGTTTGGGACTCATTTCTGGGGGCAGACAGACCAGAGGCCCCTTAGATGGCTCATGAAGATGAGGTGTGAAAATCCTAAATTGTTGAGGTGGTCCATCTCCATGCAAGGAATGGACTTTATGGTGGAGCATCGCCCAGGGACTGCCCACGCCAATGCTGATGGTCTCTCCAGATTCTTCTGCCTTAATGATGAGAGTACCCAAAGAGTTGAGTAGCTCTCCCCTGGGAGGGGGACACACATGTTGGACCTGACAGCCTTACAGTGGTCATCCCCCAACATTTTGCCTGGCTCCCTCCATTTTTCTGAAACAGGTTTTGCTGGTTTTAGAACTCTGCACATTTTACCACTGTTGTCTAGTGCTAAAGTGCATATGCTCTCTACCCTAAACATTAAAACATTGGTTCCTACCCATTTGGAAAACTTAATTTACTGGTAAGTCCCCAGTAAAGTACACTATGGGGGTCATTCTGACCCCGGCGGGCGGCGGGAGCCGCCCTCCAGGAGGGAACCACCAGAATACCGCTGCGCGGTCAAAAGACCGCCGCGGGTATTCTGGGTTTCCCACTGGGCTGGCGGGCGACCGCAAAAAAGGCCGCCCGCCAGCCCAGTGGGAAACACCCCTCCATGAGGATGCCGGCTCCGAATGGAGCCGGCAGAGTGGAGGATGTGCGACGGGTGCAGTGGCACCCGTCGCGTATTTCAGTGTCTGCAGAGCAGACACTGAAATACAAAGTGGGGCCCCCAGGGGCCCCACGACACCCCTCACCGCCATCCTGTTCCTGGCGGGCGGAACTGCCAGGGACAGGATGGCGGTGAGGGGGTCGGAATCCCCATGGCGGCGCAGCAAGCTGCGCCGCCATGGCGGATTCCCATGGGCAGCGGAAAGTCGGCGGTACACCGCCGGCTTTCCGCTTCTGGCCGCGGCTGTACCGCCGCGGTCAGAATGCCCGGCGGAGCACCGCCAGCCTGTTGGCGGTGCTACCGCCGACCCCGGCCCCGGCGGTCCTTGACCGTCGGGGTCAGAATGACCCCCAATATGTGCCCAGGGCCTGTAAATTAAATACTCCTAGTGGGCCTGCAGCACTGATTGTGCCACCCACATAAGAAGCCCCTTAACCATGTTGCAGGCCTGCCATTTCAAGGCCTATGTGTGCAGTTTCACTGTACTTCAACTTGGTGTTTAAAACTACTTGCCAAGCCTTAAACTTCCCTTTTTCTACATATAAGTCACCCTAAGGTAGGCCTTAGGTAATCCATGGGGCGGGGTGATATGTAGGTAAAAGGCAGGACATGTACTTATATGTTTTACATGTCCTGGTAATTAAATACTCATAAATGTATTTTTCACTACTGTGAGGCCTGCTCCTCTCATAGACTAGCATTAGAACTGCCCTATTGCACTCTTAGGTGGTAGATTCTGATCTGGAAGGAGTGGCCCTGTCATGTTTAGTATTGCCAGAATGATAAAAGAAAATCCTGCTTGCTGGTGAAGTTGGATTTAATATTACTATTTGAGAGATGCCACTTTTAGAAAGTTGGCATTTCTCTGCACTTACTGCCATCTGTGCCTTACAGCCTGTCTCCAATCCACGTCTGGTCTGTGCTGGTTGACAGCTCCCTTTGTGCATTCTAACCAGACAAACACAGGACACTCAGTCACATCTGCATTCATCTGCATACTGAATGGGTCTTCCTGGGCAGGAAAGGTAGGGGGGCTCACACTTACATTTCAAATGCCAGTCACCTGCCCTCACAAAAAGGATTGATAACACCCCCATACACACACACAGGGATCCTTGCAGACAGGACCAGACTGAAAGGGAAACTTGTGCACTTCAAAACTACTCTTTCAAGTTTCCCCGACTTCAAAGGCATTTTTGTGTATATAAATTGGGTCTCTGACCCCACCAAATCAGACACTTCTGAGCCTATGCATGCACTCTGTCAGAGGAACTGTCTGGCTGCCCAAAGGACTCATCTCGACTGCTTTGCTGAGAAGGATTGCTGTCCTGCTTGTTGCCCTGCTGCCCTGCTGGCCTTTGACTCTGCTGGAAGGACTCTGTCTTCATCCTGATATGCTCTCCCAGGGCTTGGATCGAGCTTGCCTCCTGTTTCTGAAGTCTCAGGGCCAACAAAGATTTCACCTCTTTAAGAAAATCATGGCTGGAAAATCGCCGCACCGCCAACCAGAATAACGCAACACAGACTTCCTGACGGAGAATTCAATGCAGTGCCTGCCTTGCGATGGAAAATTTAACGCATTGCCTGCTAGATTGATGCAGTGCCTGCTTCTTTTACCAGTGTGTCAAGGGTTTTCAACGTATCGTCCCTGGGTGTCAAAATATCCCTGCATTGCAGTGAGGAACCAAGAGTGCACGTCTGAAAAACGACACAACCCCTTGCAGCGTGGAAAAAAATAACATATGGTCTGTGCGGCTCCTTAAAATCCAATGCAACAACTTATTTTTCCACTCATCTCCTCCTCTGCAGTTTCCGTACATCATTATTTTTTTCACATCCCAGGTACTGTGTGGTACAAAAAAACAATTAGTGATTTCTGGTAATTAAGATTCTTTTAAACCTGATATTTCAACTTGTGCTCATTCGATCTTTGTTGTTTTCACCTTATTTTATTCAGATGAATATTGTCTATTTTTCTAAACCTGTGTGGTGTATATTTGAGGTGCTTTTACTGTGTTATTATATGATTTATTGCACAAATTCTTTACACATTACCTTAAGCCAGACTGCTCGGTGCCAAGCTACCAGAGTCTAAGCCAGGATAATTTGGATTGTGTTGTGATTTACCCTGACTAGGACTAGAATTGTGGTGCCTATTTGAACAAGGGTGTATACCTCTGCCAACTAGAGAGGCCTGACTGTGGAGGAGGAGTTGAGTAATCACAAAGGAGAATAGGTGGCAGCTGCCTGTTTCCTCCTTCTTTTTGTTCCAAGTACAAAATATGGTTTTAACCAGTGTTTTATTTTATTTTCAGAAAGGAGAGGAAGGGGTTTTGGTCATGGAAACCAAAGATGATATGGTGAACTGCATTTACAACCTCTACCTATTTCTTCATAGAAGGACCTGAACTCCTCCTGGCACAGCTAAGATTTTCTGTTTTACTTTATTTGTGAATACAATAGAAAGTTTGATTTAAAATAAGCAATGAGTAACATGCAATATGTTTTCCTGTTCATTTTACCTGGCTCATTAGGAGCAGAATAGGTTGAACCAGATTACTTTTAGTTTGCAGCTGGTTGAACTCCCAAGGTGTATGGTCCCTTTAGGTATCGGACCATTTCACTTTAGACCTGTTTCCGTTATTAACCTAAGAGTACTATGGACTATATAGATTTGCTCACTATGAGCAATATTGTGGACTGACATGAACATAAGAGGAAATCTAGGAAAAACACATAGTAATACCAGAATGAGGGAACACACCACATTGGACTAATATTTTGCTACATATTTAAGAATTTATATGTTTCTAGACACAGAATTGCTGAAACTAAAGTATTGCATGGGCGAACCGCATCATGTAAGCAATAAACGCTGTGCTGGCACCCACTTGAGACAGCGCCCAAGATTTTTTCTTTGATCGTGTTGTGAATACATATATATATGTGTATAAACTAATGTTTAGAAACCCACCATAAAAACACTGAACTTCACCAGTTATAGTTTACTGTGCTAACCACATCTTGCAACCCACCATGCAATGCTTATGACCTCACATATTAAGTCTTTATGAAAATATATTACATTATTGATGACATCACTGTTGACATCTTAAATTAAATCATAGATGACATCAGACAATCATTGTGGCAACATGCTATAGGGGTTGTAGACTTGAAGCAATTCAACACACTACATCTGTGAGCAAATTTCAATTCACCTTACTGGGATCACCACCTTAAAAGACTTCAAATGACCTGCTGTTTTACGTCATGAGGTTGACAGGTATAGGAGAAACCTTCTGTGAGCAACACTCTGTAGTTAAGTGAAATAAATGTCACACATTCCTGAGGTAGGTATTATGGCATACAACTTTACAGCCATGCTAACAACGTCAGTATGAGATAAACCACCTCTAAGTGAGAACCCTCTACGTTATTCAATAATCAGTAGTGCCTCAAAATTGTTAGGAAAATCCTGGTGATAAACATGCAGAGCTTGTAGAATTTTAATTGTATTTTAGGTGTGGGTTGCTAGTGTCGTAGGGGTAAAAGGTGGGAAGTTAATTAAGTACTAATTGATTAACAATTTTCTAATGTATTAATAATTACCTACTTGATTATTATGTAAATTGTGTAACAGTTGTATATTTTTGTTATGTTTTAGGAGTAGGCTGCTGGATTTTAGGGGTATAGGGTGGGAAGTTTCTTAAGTAATAATTAGTTAACAATTAATCCCTTTTGGGTTATAGGGTGGGAAGTTAAGTAATAATTAATTAACAATTAATTATTAATTAATTATTTATTTCATTATCAATTATGTAAATTGTGCTATACTTATCTATTTGAGTTAAAAAAAAAAAGTTGCAGGATCCTGAATTTGTAGGTGTTTCGGGTTGGAAGTGAATTAAGTAATAATTAGTTAACAATTAATTATTCATTTTTACATACCATTTTGATTTATTTTAAATATTTAAGTTATGTAAACATTTTTTAGTTATATTTTAGGTGTGGACAGCTGTGTTTTAGTCGTACAGGGTGAGAACTTAATTAACAATTGATAGTTTTTTTAATAGTAATTATGTAAATTGAACAATTGCTTTTCATATATATATCTATACATATATATCTATATATATGTGTGTAATTCTTATGGTAATTAATATTTTTTTATTAAGAATGTATTATTTTTTCTACATTCATGAGGTTACTCATGTAGGTAATATGTCTGAAGTGAAGTATTTTCTCTACTCTGGTTAACACTGCAATAGGAATAGTACAATTAAAGTCTTCACAGTTTAACACTTTCCCTACTGTTGCTCAGACTGGAGTGGGAATTCTAAATCTCACCCCTCCGAAATGCAATGCTTTCCTCTCTCTTGCACAGACTGGAGAGGGACTAGTAATTTTAACCCTTCTAAGCCCTAATCTTTCCCTACTATTGCACTGCTTGGAATGGCAATAGTAAATTTTCATCCCTACAAAATCCAATGCTTTCTCTGCTGTTGTGATGTTTGGAGTGGGAATAGTAAATGTAACCCCTCCATAGCCCAAACATTTCCCTACTGTTGTGGAGACTGGAGTGAGAATAGTAAATTCCAACCCTCCGAAATCCAATGATTTCCATACTGTTGCTTAGACCGGAGTAGGAATAGTAAATTTCACCCCTCCAAAGTACAACACTTTCTCCACTGTTGCGCTGACCGGAGTAAGAATAGTAAATCTGACTCCTTCAAAGTCCAACAATTTTCATATTATTGTGGTGACTGTAGAAGGAATAGTAAATCTAATTCTTGTGAAGTCCAACACTTCCCCTACTGGTTCATAAACTAGAGAGGGAATAGTATATTTAATATTCTTGGAAGCTAATAGTTTTCATAGTATTAGTTGAATGGATTTTATAGCATTAATTGCTTATTTTTTTAATTTATATCATTTGCTTTTATTTTTATATTAGTTTTAATGTTTATACTTTTTTGTAAATTTGTGTTTTCGATATGCATGATATATGTACATATATGTAGTGTAATATAATTAATAAAAGTATTTATTTGTCATTATATTTGTTTAATATTTAAAAAGTATTCATATGAGAATATATCAGCATATGTATCCATAGTAATACATTTAAGATATAAAAAATAATGTAAAATAAATATGTATTAATTATGTTAACATTATTATTATATATATATGTGTATATATTTATATATACAACACATATATATATAACTTTGTGTTTACATAAATATATCTTTATAATATGTATTAAATATTAGTGGAATGCATTATATTACATTTATATATTAAAATATTTAACATTTCCTACTGTTAACTCTATTTATATTAAAAACATCTATATTTGATCAATTTTTTGGTGATATTAATTTCAGCTATGCTTTTTTCTGATATTTTTGTACTTATCATTATTAGGGCCCACAAATCCACAGCTACCCACACTGTAAAAAATAGGTGAGTTTTCAGAGGAAAAATGAAATGTGTTCATGTTGCATTTTGGACCATTTCCTGTCACGGGCCCTAGATCTACCCATACAAATGAGATCCCGTTTTTATCAGCGGGCATCTGGAAACATAGAATAGCAAAACATTTGTCATTAGCAAATTGATTTCACTGCATTTTTGCCTTCTAAATGTAAACTAGTGTGTAAGATAGACATTTTGAAAGAATCACATGCTCGTATGGGTACTCACAAATTCAAAGATGTACAAATAACCACTGCTCCTAAACTCTGTATCTAATCCCATTTCAGAAATACCTTGTTTTCCTTGATACCCATTTTCCAGTCTACAGATTTCACCAAATCAGTTGCTCTATACTCAGTGCACAATGAAAAACCCTTGTAAGGAGCAGCACAGTTGTTGGCTCTGGTTACCTCAGATTCTTGGACACCTAAAAACCCTATATATCCCTGCAACTAAAAGTGTCTAGCGGACATGATGGTATATTGCTTTTTTAAATCAGCCATTGTGACAAAAATTATAAATGAAAACATCAGAAATGGCTGTTTTTTTCCTACTTATTTTCAAAAGTATTTTAATTAAACAGTCAGCTCATTTGGGATAACTTTTAGGTATCTACCCATAAGACCCATTGCTGAATTTAGAATTATGTCTACTTTTCAGATATGTGTAGGGATCACCCATGGGTTTGACACCCGTTTCCACCACAAACCGGAAGTAGGTTGAAAGCCCAAAAAATAGGAAAAATGGGATACCTCTTTGGAAACTACCAAAACTGTGGTTAAGAAATAGTTTTTTTTTATTCATCTCTACATGTTCCTGAAAGCAGGTCATTTAAGAAGATTTACAGCAGCTGTCACAGATTGTTATCAAGGTAGGACCCCAGCTACAACTGGGTTCAGAATTGAATTGTAATAAGCTACAGGCTTTTTATGATTCCCTATGACTCTGCGTCAAGACTTCAAGTGCAGATCTATTATTTTCATGACAAAGGGCCCAATTGCGAGGTTGGCGGTCGGACCACCAGACCGCCACGTTGGCAGTCCCAAAAAGATCACTGCCCCAGAGGCCTCTAGCATGCCATATTACAATGTATACATGCAGAACTGCCTCCTGCCAAGCAAAAAAGGCAGACCACCAGCGGAATGGCGGTTTGCTATGTAAGCAGTCCAACCTCCAGCACCATCAGCACCGCAGCCAACACAGAGCCTATTACAGCAACACAGTCACAGCAGCAGACCACTTGGGCAGCAACGTAATGGGAGCCGACCGCCGCAGTTCGTACACAGCAATGCAACAGACAAGTGCCTATTGGATTAATACAAAAACAACACAGCTGACACACATTGTCCCAGTGGAATCACCTGCAAAGCACACTATAAAACACACCTCTTCCCTGACCACAACCCTTTGCATTTCCAATGAACTCTGAAGAAGGCTGAGCATCATTTTCTCATTTTTCCATAGATTAGGCACTGTTAGCTTTTTTTCACCATCCCATTTAAGACCCTTTAAGACTTTTGTCCATCCACTCTCTGTTAATTAAGTCCCTGTTAACTAAGTCCCTGACACCCACTTTAGTTTTCCACCATGTCCCGTTTTCCAGAAGATGAGTTGAGAGTCACAGTGGATGAAATCATAAGAGTAGAGCCACAATTGTTTGGAACCCAAGTCCAGCATACTCCTCTCAGTAGGAAAATAGAATTGTGGAAAAGGATATTCAACAGAGTAAATGCTGTAGGCACCACCCTGCACAGAAAGGAGGACATTAAGAAGAGGTGGAATGACCTGAGGGGCAAGGTTCGTTCCCTGGCCTCCTGGCAGCAGCTGGAGGCCAACAAGACCGGTGGTGGCCCTCCCAGTGCCCCATTAATGCTCTTTCCATGGGAGGAGAAGGTCTTGGCTATCCTGCATCCTGAGGGCTTAACAGGAATGCCTGGTGGAGTGGGTTCTAATAAGTTCCAACACAAAACTGTTGCAAAACTGCAGTGTCCTGCATGAGCACAGCTCAGCTTTTGCCTCTGTCTTGCTCATGTACTTAACCAACATTCAATACCCATAGTATCTGAGATTTAACACTGTCAATGTGTATTGTTGGACCCAGCATCACAGCTACCAAGGCCCATCATATGCCATATGTCAAAATGGTGCCTTTAAGGCTTACAATACCAAAAATCCCAGGACTCATGGTATGTTTAAACATATAAATATGTGCTCAAACCTAAATGCAGTCTGCCTACTGATATGAGATACCCAAAATTTGGCTGGTGTGTGTGTAGTAGAGTGAGTGGCTTGACTGTAACTCCCAGTAGGCCTTGTTTTACTTGTCCAAAAACCTGATTCTTAACTTCCAATGGAAGTGTACTCACCTGGGAGTATACCATTTGTCTGTAACTCCAGTCGTCAGTCCAGTGTTCACTTGTCCAAATACCGATGTTTTTTAACTCTTAATTGAGGTCTACTCCCCTGGTAGGATACCATTTTATAGCGTGGGAAGTAGAGGGAGTGACCTGACTGCATCTCTCAGGAGGCCTTGTGTCTGTAACTCCAACCACCAACCCAGTATTCACTTGTCCAACTACCCCTGTTTTGTAACTCTCAATTGAAGTGTACACATCTGTGACTGAGCAGTATACAGGTCATGTTCAACTCTGAGATGTGTCTGTCTACCTAGCTCCATCTTGACCTGCTACCCAGGATTAAACTATTGAAGACAGGAATGACACCTTACCAAGTGTGTACACCAAGTGTTCCTAAGGCCTCAAGCTACATCACCAGATTGGTAGCGGCAGCAAACACATTGACACAGCACTGCACACATGATGACTGCAGTCATGTATACTACAACAGAGTTCTGTGTCTGCCTGTATCTCACTCAACTAGGCCTCCAAATGGTGAAAGGCACATGTTGCATCTACACTGTGTTGACTTCACTGTTGGTAAGATGTCATTTTCAGTCCATCATCCAAAGTGCAACTGATCTACACATCTCATGAGCTGCTTGAGTCAAATAATCTAGGCAAGTTCTACACATATCATGCTAAGTACTCAAACACCATGGTAACATGGCACAAAAGGCTAACCTACAACTGACTAATGCCCAGTGTCTCTGCTTACTGTAATGCATAACCTCTGGAGGTAGATGTCACACTTCAACCAGTAGCAATGTAATTACTTCATCAACAGGTTGAGCTGCCACTGGGAAAACCAAGGCCACCCAATAGACTTGTAGATGTGGAGGACGGTCCTGGCCCATCTGGACAACCTGGTCAGACGGCAACAGTGAGTCTCACTGTGGCCACAACGTCACCTCCCAGCCCTGTTGTATCAACATCCAACGCAATGATGCACACCCCAACATGGGTACCTAGTACAGTTTACACCATCTTGTGCCCCCCTGTCCTGGATCATGAGGTGTAACTTGACACTCCTGACACTGAGGGTCCAGGACAGAGTTGGAGAGGGCACCCTGTTCCAGGGGCACTGGATTGTGGGGATAGAGTGCATGGGAGGGATGCTGTGGGTAGAGAGGCCACTGGAGCTGGTGTCAGCCAGACCTTAGGGGTCTATTAGGAGTCCCAAAGCATGATAAGCCAGGTGTTGACTGAACTCTTGAATTTTAAACAGCTGCAGAGGGTCATGATACACAAAATGGATGCCCACAAAGACAACATGGGCACTCTAACAGAGATGCTAAGGGAAATCAACACCACCCTGAACAAGGCTTTCCTCCCAGCATCAAGGCCTTCCTGTGTGTCAGCTAGATCACAGCCAAGTACATCAGCGCCAGCCACAGTATGGGAGGCCCTGCCAGAAGGAACATCCAGCCTCAGACACCACTGCCTCTGCAGCAGCTGATCCCCTCCTCACAAACGGGGACATCCAGCAAAGAATCCAGGAGGTGCAGATGGTAGGACACCTGCTACTGCGAGCAAGTGACCTCTTCCATAATGTCCTCCTTTGTGTGCCACACATTCACTCAATTGACTGATCCTGAACCACCTTCCATTATTAATGGGAGGAATACTCTGTACTTTGGTCTTTCATTGGTGTGGCATCTACTCCAATGATTTTATCCACTATGACAGACCCCTTCACTTCACTTCTATTTTCATTCATGCACACATTTCAATTTTATGAATGTCCACTGAAACAAATATACCTGTCACTAACTCATTGTCTGCTGTCTTTAATTACACATTTTGCTATGTAGATATGTAAGACCATGTGAACATATGATGCAGATACAAGCTACTTGTGTAAGCAGGGATATGTAGCATGTACACAGTGGCCACCGCAGGATTACAACCATTTAACACCAACACATAAGTGCAAGTGTCTTGTTGTAGAATAGATCTTGTTACATTGTTCAGCACATAGTCTGTCAAGATGTCAGTAATTATGAAAGTGAGACATGACCATAGAAGACTGTGTAGACCTCCAAATGTAATTGTAAAGACACTGAGAACATTGTAATAATGGACATTTCAGAGAGTGTCCTGTTGCAGAGGTAAAAAAATGGATATGGTTGATGTCATCAGCTGGAGCTACATCACCTATCTCTCAAAAGGAAGCACATCTCCTGGGAAGCAGCACCCAGACAAATGGCAGTATGGCAGTACATGATCACAGGGTCACTACACTCCAGTGCCTCTGCATCTGGTGGTATGACATAAATAATTATCAGTCATATGCCTCAGGCACTTTGGCCAACAATAATCAAACACATCAACAGCTACACATAATTCATACCAAAACTGTTCAGCCAATGTGAAGGGGGACTGACATGAAAGTGTCCTACCACACAATTTTCACTCACCACATGATGGCACATATGATGCAGCATGGCCATCACACAACAATGAACAAGTCCAGTGGAGTCTTCTGTGCTAACTGTCTTGACACAGATCTGCTACAGCCAAAGTCTGTGATGCACATTCCCCAGGGAAAATCCATGTCCACTTTGTATGTCCCAACAGCACAATGTACCCGCCAATGTCACAACTTTGAAATACCCAACAGAAGATGTCATGATGAAGGTACCTGGAAGGTACCTGAACATATAACAAATCAAGGAGTGGAGTTACAAAAACATACACATGACACAAGTCACATAGCAAACGCCTGGACAACAAAGTAATTTAGAAAAACGAACGAGACACAAACAAAGCAACCGCATCAAAATGTGATTGTGTCAAAAGCTTGCTCATCAAACATCCTTTTGCATATTTGGAATGAGAATGAGCTTCATAGCTATTACTAAAAAGATACTCCACAAGTTATCACAACTACACCTCATTGACTGTCAAAGTCATGACATCTCATGAAATATGTACACTCATGAGAAGAAGCTATCAATGAGATATTGTTGCAAGTCAGCTCCTTCCTCCTCACCACTATTATCTTCATTTGGCATTCCAGGATTCTTGCCAGGTGGCACCCCAGGCTCCCCCTTCTCTGGGATGTAAGGGATATTCCTCGAAGGGCAGCGTTATGGAGAATGCAGCATGCCACAGTGATCAGAAACACCTTCCCGGGTGAGTAGAGGAGGGCTCTTCCGGTCTTGTCAAGACAGGGGAAATCTGGCCTTCAGTAGCCCAAAAGCCCACTCCACTGCCCGCCATATTCTTCCATGGACCTCATTGAAGCAGACTTCCCCTGCCTTTGACAGATTTCTCAGCGGTGTTAACAACCAAGGGTGGTTTGGGTATGCTGAGTCTCCTATTTTGGAATGAGTCACTGGTACTACAATTAGTCACACTTCAATGATTGTAGCACCTGACATTGCACACACAGAATAAGGACAGATGTGACTTACCAACCAGTCAGGCCCTCTCTGGTTGCAGTTGTGCCATCAGCTTGGGTATAGTGCTGTTCTGCATTACAAAGGAATTATGGGCTGATCCAGGGAACCGGGCAGAAACATTTGAGATCTGACAGGCAGACAACTTGCACATTGATAGAATGGACGTTCTTCCTGTTTCGACAGACTTGTTCACTGGCTTGCAGTGGCACCAAGGCAATATGTGTCCCATCAATCTCTCCCACCACATGTGGGAGGTGGACAAACTCATAGAAGTCAGCCTTCACATTGGCCAAGTCCTCACATCTGCGGAACCTGATATAGCTGTCAATGTGTTTCAGCAGGGTTGATAGCACGTCTCTTAACACAACACTGAACATAGATTGGTCCATGCCACCCTATATGGCCACAGTATGTTGGTAGGATCCTGTGGCCAGGAAGTGTAATACTGCCAAGAGTCTCACAACGGATGGTATTCATGCTGGATTTGTGTTTTCAGGCATTAGACTGGGTTCCAATTTCAGACATAGATCCTCAATAGTTTGCCGATTCAGACAAAACTGTTTGATGATGTGACGTTTTTCCATGGTTTGAAGGTCTGGTAGTGGATGGTAGACTGGAGCTTGTCATCTCCTCCCTCTCCCAGTGTGCCCATTTGTGACATCAGATGAGTTGCAGCATTAGTAAATGTGTACACACAAACATACATAAGGTATACAACAAAAGTACATGTGACAATGCAGGAATGACTGGAATAACATTACACCCATTATACATCCAAACTGTGTACTGCTCAAGGTCCAGTTGTGACCCCCATGGCTATCTACACATGTGTCTACAACATGGACTTTGGCATCACCTAACTATCTGGTCCTCATGTGCCCCTCTAAATGTGACGGTCTGTTCCGACCACCAAAAATATAATTGCTTTTGGTGAACCGGGAACTGCCATTTTAGGCCATCTGTGGCCAGCAACACACTACACTGTTGATTTGTAGTAGAAACCAACACAATAAGGCTGCTTTGGGATGCAGGTGATAATCATACACATATATTTGTGTTGTGGTGCATCTTTCAGGGCCCACAAATGCATTTCCAACTGCCAAAATTGCGTCTGCCTGACCTACTGCACTGGACACTAGGAACTGCCGGCGGCCAGTGGCAGAAGTCATCCCACAGTGGGTGGTTTTAACCAGAGATCACACAGCCATAGGCTAACGTTGTTGCCTGTGGCGGTTGCGGGCCCATGGCTATGGCCGTCAGCAGTGATGACCGCATATGTGGTGTACATGTATGCAGCGATTTGCAAATACTCTCACTTGACTCCTGAGAGTGCTGCAATCAACACCTCCACCACTTCAGCTGCTGTGTGCCACATCTGGGAGCAATCATGCCACAGCCAGCAGGTAAAAGAGCCCCTGCCTTCTCTCCAGAGGAGCTGGAGAAGCTCATGGACGAGGTCCTTCTCCTGTATGGTCAGCTCAATGGCTCACCAGAGGAGCAAGTAAGAACCTCATAGGCACATTTGACTCTGTTCTACACCATCCTTTCCCTCCTCACAGGCTACAATGTGTCTCTGTGTGCCAGTTAAACTTTTTGTGTGCCTCTTGTCACATTTTGTGTGGCATCAATGGTATGTACATGGTGCAGGTATTGGAAAAAAGTACTCTATGTATTGCACATTATGTTGTGTGATGTGTTTTAAGGCCTAGATCATCCTCGTGTTGCATTCATATAGCTAGGCAAGGAAACTTTTCAGCCATACAATGACACATCAATGGATATAATGGTTGTATATGTCATATGACATGTATGTGCATGACACCATGAGCTGTGTATGCATTTTGAGGCATTTTATGATCTTGTAAGCAATATGAATAGCGCCACAGATCATTCGGCCCACATCTGGCCCTGCCCAACTGTTGTATGAGAAGCATCTAATTACTCACTGTGCCCTTCAGAGTGCCACACATGCAACAAGCCCCATTGATGATGGCCGCATGATGTACTATGATGAATGGAAGTAATGGAAATGTGAGTGCCATGTAGGTGTGTATGCTCAGCCTGCAGAGATCATGGCCTGTCAAATGTATCTCCCAGTTTGGGACATGGTCCATGCTGGGGTACAGTTACTGTAGCCATGCAACTGTAGCACCATGCCCACTCCTCATAGACCTGCAGATCCTGGTGTGTGCCTAAAATGAGGCTCAAGTGCCAGGCCTGAATGCCTTAGTCCATTGATGAGATTAGGAATTGGTACTGAGGTGAATCCTTGACCTAGTAACATATGTGCATTTTGCATCATTGTCAATGTGTACCATTGACTTATGACATGTCCCTTACTTCCATGGCTCTGTTGTCACCTTTACATAAGTCACATTCTTCCAGTACAGGTGTATTGCACAAGTGACAAACCTACAGTGCAGATAGTTTATAGATTCCAGGGAAGCGATGACATGATACTCAGTTGCTTGGTTATATCCAAAGAATTAGACCAAACATAACTTTGTGTTTTGTATGCCATCTCTGTATGTTTTCCACATATGGGCAAAAGTGTGTTCTGTGGTACAAGTATATACCACACAAACCCACCCTGAAGTGACATTAGGTAGGCCACATGTCCACACATGCAGAGGGAAGAGACTTTCTGTGCACTCCGTAGCAGCCCTTTCATTGTCATTCAAGTCTAAAGGTGACATCTGTACTATGGTAGTTGCCTGTAGGGACTGCATGCAGACAGTCAATGTTGCAGAGTGTAAATGTGTCTGTCCAGTCAGACCCAAGGAGTTTACCCTTCAGAAGGCCACAATGGTGTGTTGTATTTCATTGTGGCTCACATCACACTACATGTTGCTTGAGCCTGGGCTACCAGAGGTCAGTAGGCTTGCTTAGTCATTGTAGGCCATGAGCAGGGTAGTGGCTTAGTCTGCAGAGGACTCCAAAAGTTTGTAGTCATGTCCCTGTACTTATCAGCATGTGTGATTTACACTTGTGGTGTGTTGACAAGGTATTGTTTTTGGGGTACCCAAGTTTTGTGCTTGGTGTCTCTGACATGTGTGTGACACAACCATTTGGGCAAAAAATTGTGCTTGACTCTTGCATCCATACAGGTAAACGTCCATCGGAAGAACCTGGAGTTCCATAGCCAGTGGAGCGCCCACTGTCGCAAGAGGTGGGAGGACTTGAGACGCTGAGCCCGGAAGATCACAGAGGTCTAGCTGGGGCTGTCCTCCCAATGTGGGTGGGGTGCATTTGAGGGGAGCACAGGAGCTACAAGGGGGTGAGTCCAGTGCATATTCCTGCTTGTAACATTGCCAAGTTGATGTGTTAGATTCTGCCATCTCCCCCTGAAGTTTGGGGATGGGCCATGTGTGACACAAGATGAGTAGCTGTTTGTGTAGGTATGAAAGTTGGTGTATGCTGATGTGGCTTGCCTATTAGCCCAGTGACCGAAGACACAAACAAGGACAGTCCACAACCGATTACCTCTCCAGGGCCAACACATGGCTGAGTGCAGTGCTCAATCAGGTAATGTTGTTTGTTGTTGTGGGTGTAATTTGTACACAACAGTCCACTACTCTTCAGTGTGACAGCCCAAATAACAGGAAATGAAACATGATTGTCCTCAGCCATGTGTCTGCTCAAGTATATTGGCATCTGTCCCCCAGAGTCCACTTTTCTTCAGTGTGTCACGAGCAGTGGCGGCCGCCAGTGTCAAGGGGGGTAGCAGGGGGTGATGACGAAAGAGGGTAAGCAAAAGAATAAAGAAAACATATAAAATTTACCTTTTTTCACCGTTTTGACATTTCTCCAACTCCTGCCACCTCCAGCCGCCTCGCTCCTCTTCTGGTGTCCCAGCTTTCACTGGGACACCAGCACAGGCTCCCCAGCAATCCTGGTGCTGCTTTCATGCAAAAGCTAGCAAGAAAGCAGCATCAGGAGTGGTCAGAGCGGCAGTGACTGCTGCTCAGACACAGCCCCAGGGCCTGTGCAGTTTCTCCAGCCCAGCTGTTAAACACAGCCGGGCTGGAGAAACCTAAATGGGCATGTGTGTTTGGCCGGCCTGAGATGGCCAGCCAAACACACAATCACACTTAAATGTACTCTCTCCTCCTGCCCCCTCCTATCTCCCTTGGCCCAGCCCGCCCCTCCCTGTACTGCTGGCTGAGCCAGCAGATGAACAATAAAGTGATAGTGTAAATATAGTTTCATTTTTCATCTCCTGACTCTTGGCCAGGGGGGCGACGCTCTTCCGCCATTGCAGAGGAGCTACCCCTGGTCACGAGTGCTGGTGCCTCACTACTGTCTGTCATGTGAAGGTGGCCATCATGCATGTGACAGAGCATACATTGCTCTTTGTGTGCAGTCACAGAACAATACTTTCCCTTGGTAAGTGCTAAATGTCAATTTTGTTAGCATGTGTTCCTTTCACTTTTACCAACTCATTTTCACCGCTGTTTCATGCATGGTCTACCTGTCTTCATGGGATGTGTCTGAATTCTCTCACATATGTGTGCATGCGAACATGTGTTTGGAACTGGACATATGTCACAGAGCTACAGTTCATGTGGTGCCACAGACAGTAGTATGTCACCCTTGATTATTGGCTCATACATATCCTCACTAGTCATTGCGTATAATTTGGCCGGTACAACTGCAGTAGCAATGAAGGACATGACAGGTAGGACTACAGTGACTTGCAGTTATTTGAGAATCATATGTTGGTGTGTACAACCATTCATCCAAGAGAATCTGTGTTTGCATTACAAAAAAGACAGTGATATGGCTGCCCATTAGGCAATATGTTGAGGGCCTTCTACAAGTACTTGAGAATCCCAGGGTCTCTCCAACATTGAAAGGACTATTGGCTTATACTGATGCAATGAGAGTATATTATTTTCAGGAGTACGAATCAAGACAGGTGTAATACCTGGGGCTAGCTGATTCATTGTGGTGTGGATTTTGTAGACATATCTCCCTGACATTTTACACAATGTGTCTCCAGTGTACATATCCGTGTTATCTATCTGAGCAACATTAGTACAACCTCCATGACTCCATTTGAACAATTTACACATAGTGAAGTAAGCATTGTTTATTTGTTTCCAGTGTGACATAGGTACTTCCATGTCACCTTCTTGCGGCTACTATATGTTTGTCAGCAACATAGCTGGAGTTTTTTTACCACCAGTTATTCATGATGTGGTACTGGGTATCAAAAGATTAGCTGGATACATGGCCTTGTGTGGGATCTGTGTAAATGAACTTGGCATTGTCCTTCTATTGTATGACAACTGTCAAACCATTGAAGGTGATAAGGTCTCCTACTTGTTCAAAGGGTACTGTGATTGTACAACTTCACCCAAGCTATTGGAGTTGTCTGTGATTCCTAAATTCCTGTGGCCAACTGTTGACAGTTCATGCAGCATGCATGCATATGGTGTGGCAAATGTTGTAGCCACTTTGGTGGAGCTTGTTGCTGGGGGCTACTGTACATCATGGTAATATTTGCTAATCACAGCTGTTGTGTAAGTGTGAGCAGGAAATTGTAGTGACCCTATTTTTCTTTGTAATTTCAGCATCATCTGAGGCAAGCAGAGGAGACAAAGTATATACAAGTGGCAAAGTACCTCCAGTCATGAGATGACCGACAAGGAGGAACCCAGTGGCCCGGAGGGTGAGTGCCACAGAGGACACAGGATTGACTTCATCATCTTCTAGTTTTACCTCCAGTGGCCACTCCCTAGTGGTGGTGGACCCATCAGGACCTGCTCCATCCTTGTCCGCCACCCCCAGTTCCATCTCCACCCTCCATGTTGCTCCCCACCCACTTGGCTATGCCACCGAAGAGGATGGGCATCTCCTTTGCCCCAGGCACTTCACCCCCTGCCCCAGTTACCCCTGCTGCCATGAGTGAGGAGTGAGGACCTCGCACAGGCACAGCCCAACACTGACCTTCTACCCTCTGGAAACACCAGTACAGCACCCACCCAGCGGGCCCATACCTCCATACCCAGGACACGTCAATCAGCTGTGTGTCCACCACTACAGGGAACCCAGGATAACCCACCACCCCAACAAGAGGGACCTGGGGGCAGTGGTAGTGGGCACACGGTCCAGGGGACGGAGGCACAGGAACACAGGGGAACTGGGAGGGCTGCTGTGCGACAGGGGGCGGACAGGCCAAGGGAACCCACTCTCCACGAGGCCCTCTCCTCCATCATGGGAGCATACCACCACTCCCAGGAGACGATGGCTACGGTCCTGGCCAAGTTTCAGGAGACCCAGCGCCTGCAGGAGGAACAGTATTTGGGGTTTGGGGAGGAACTCAGAACCATCAGCTCCGCCCTGGGCACCATCGTAGGGGTGCTGAAGGACATACAGAACACCATGAGGGACACCGTGGCACTCCAAGGGGCCCCTGACACTAGCCTGGACGATGAACTGCCCACCACCTCCGCCGGCGCTAGTGGACAGGACGCCCCGCCACAGGACCACCACACCAGCACCCCACCCCCTGCAGACGAAGAACCACCCCGCAAGCGGTCCCTGAGATCCAGGAACAGGACAGAGCACGATGGCAAGACCCCCGCCAAGAAATGAGACCACCCTGATTGTCATCCCACTGTCCCACTTTGTAACCCTGTCCAGATTGGAACTGTTCCAGCTCCACTTCCTATGCCCATATGGGCAGTGCACCTGTGAGACTAATAGACTGGACCCTGCCATGGACATTCCTCCACCGTCACCCATCACCATTTTACCACCCCCTCCAATAATCAGCACTTGAATAAACACCCTTGTACCACAAAACAATCTGGAGTCAGTCTGTGATTTGGAAAATGTGTATTAGCTATAACAATGACAAAATCCGTTCACAATAGTAATGTCAACATACCTATGTCACACATCACAAGTCCATGAAGGATGCAAGCAGATGACACACGTTGGTAACCACACCTGTGAAACCGTAATGGAAATGTACAACTCAGTTACCAAATACTGCTTGAAAGTGACAGACAGGATAGAGGTAGAAGTGTGAAAGTAAAAGTATTAGTAAAGAAAGTGTTCTCACCTGTGTGTCACTGAAAATATTGTTGTATGACTGAGTCCCTGTTGTCAATGTCTTCTTCCTCTGCTTCCTCCTCATCACTGTCCACAGGCTCCAGAGCTGCCACAACACCGTCATCTGGACCATCCTCCTGCATAAAAGACACCTGGCGTCGCAAAGCAAGATTGTGAAGCATAGAGCAGGCGATGATGATCTGGCACACCTTCCTTGGTGAGTAGAATAGGGAACCACCTGTCATATTGAGGCACCTGAACCTGGCCTTCAGGAGGCCGAAGGTGCGTTCGATCACCCTCCTAGTCCGCCCATGGGCCTCATTGTAGCGTTCCTCTGCCCTGGTCCTGGGATTCCTCACTGGGGTCAGTAACCATGATAGGTTGGGGTAACCAGAGTCCCCTAATAGCCACACCCGGTGCCTCTGGAGTTGACCGATCACATAAGGGATGCTGCTATTCCGCAGGATGTAGGCGTCATGCACAGAGCCAGGGAACATAGCATTTACCTGCAAGATGTACTGGTCTGCCAAACATACCATCCGTACATTCATGGAATGATAACTCTTCCGGTTCCTGTACACCTGTTCACTCCTGTGGGGGGGGACCAGAGCTACATGGGTCCCATCAATGGCACCTATGAGGTTAGGGATATGTCCCAGGGCATAGAAGTCACCTTCAACTGTTGCCAAATCCTCCACCTGAGGGAAAACGATGTAGCTCCTCATGTGTTTCAGCAGGGCAGACAACACTCTGGACAACACGTTGGAAAACATAGGCTGGGACATCCCTGATGCCATGGCCACTGTTGTTTGAAATGACCCACTTGCTAGGAAATGGAGCACTGATAGTACCTGCACTTGAGGGGGGATTCCTGTGGGATGGCGGATTGGTGACATAAGGTCTGGCTCCAACTGGGTACACAGTTCCTGGATTGTGGCACGGTCAAACCTGTAGGTGATGATTAAATGTCGGTCCTCCATTGTCAACAGGTCCACCAGCGGTTGGTACACAGGAGGATTCCGCCATCTCCTCACATGCCCCAACTGACGGTGCCTAGGAAGGACAAAAGCGACCACAGAGTCAAGCAATTCAGTGGTATGTACCCACAGCTACCCAGAACACGAAACAAATTCCAAAAAGTTGTATGTATGTGTGTGGAGTCCAGGCCTCGGTATGTGTGACACAGTTGAAAATGAAGCCATCTGGGCCCCTGAAATGGCGGCTGCCTGACCTCTAAAGAGGGACAATGGGATGTGAGGTAACTGCACTGGCGTTGTACACCGTCGCGGTAGGCGGTCGGAGACCGCAGCGCAATGCTGCATTGGTTAACATTGGACCCTATGGGTCCCAGGAGCCAATGAGGAAGTGTGCCGGCGGTGATGATACGCACCGCCGTGGACGTCACCGCCGCAGATGTCACTGCCATTTTCTATCTGTGCAATCACTCGATACCTGATCTTCGACAGGAGAGGACCTACACAAGTGCTGCTGTGACCTCAGTCTGGAAGAGACAATGGCACGTGCGTCTGGCGAAAGGGCCCCTGCCTTCACTGCACAGGAGTTGGAGAAGCTCGTGGACGGGGTCCTCCTCAGTACACGCTACTCTACGGTCCTCCAGACCAACAGGTGAGTACATAGGGTGCAAGTTGTATGGGCTATGCCTGGGTGGAGAGGGCTGGATATGAGAAGGAAGGGGGCAGAGTTCTGCGACCATGAATGAGTGTGAATGCATGTGCCACATGGCAAGGGCAGGGATGTGGGCCACTCACTTCGATGGTGCAGTTGGTAATGACTTCTCTTCTTCCCCTGTACATGTCATGTAGGTCAGCGCCCACCAGAAGAAAGATATTTGGCGTGCCATCGCCAAGGACGTCCGGACCTTGGGGGTCCACCAGAGACAGAGCACCCACTGCCGTAAAAGATGGGAGGACATTCGCCGCTGGAGCAAGAGGACGGCGGAGGCTCAGCTGGGGATGGCCTCCCAACGTGGGAGTGGTGCCCGTCGCACCATGACCCCCCTGATGTTCAGGATCCTGGCGGTGGCCTACCCTGAGTTGGATGGGCGCATCAGGGCATCACAGCAGACACAAGGGGGTGAGTACACTCTCATTCTGCTGACTTTGCGCGCAGTGGAGGGGTTTGGGTGGGGGAGGAGGGCGGTGGGTTTCCCTAGGCCAAGGCGAGTTCCGTAGGCTAGGCCCTTCCGTAATGCAGGCCATGTGGCACTCCACCCCACCTCTGTAGAGTGCCAAGTACAGGTATACATTACCCTGTGTCATTTATGTGTGTAGATGTCCACCATAGCCATGTAGGCCATGTCCCAGGTACTGCATCTGTAGAGCCCAAGTGCGCGGCGTAGTGCAGGGGGCTGCTGTGTCTGTATTGTCTGCCAACTGTAGCGGTAAGCCATGCACTCAACCTGTCTTTCTTCTGTCGTCCCCCCCCCTTTTTGTGCTCTCCTTGTTCTTTTATGCATCTGCATCATCAGGCAGAGGTACAGTGGCACCGGAGCACGAGGGGGCTGCATCCCACATGGCCATGGAGGGCCACACCCCGGACTCTGAGTACACCAGTGGGACGGAGGGTTAGGGGAGCTTCACGGCGGTCACCGGATCAGCAAACAGCGACACGGACTCGTCCTCCGATGGGAGCTCCCTTGTGGTGGCGGCAACATCTGTGCCCCCCTCTTCAACAGGTAGAGCTGCCACCCCCCTACCAGCACTGCCCTCCCAGCAGCCCCTCAGCCTTCGCCCCGTGCCCGCTCACCCAGGAGGGTGAGCATCACCTTCGCCCCAGGCACCTCAGCCCCTGCCCCTGTCACCTCTGCTGCCCTCAGTGAGGAGGCCATTGACCTCATCAGGTCACTCACTGTTGGGCAGTCTAAGATTGTAAATGCCATCCAGGGTGTAGAGAGGGAGTTGCAACACACTAATGCATTCCTGGAGGGCATTCATTCTGGTCAGGCTGCCCATCGTCGAACCCTGCAATCTCTGGCCTCAGCACTGATGGCAGCCATTGTCCCTGTGTCTAGCCTCCTCCCTCCAACTTCCTCCAAACAGACCCAATCCCCTGTACCTCAACCTATCCCAAGCACACCATCAGACCAGCCTGCACACACCTCAACACACAAGGGCAGCTCAGGCAAACATAGGCACCACACATCCCACAGGCACTCACACAAGCATCACCCACATACAGACACAGCAACATCCACTGCCTCCACTGTGTCCCCCTCCTCCCTCCCAGTCTCGTCTACACTCTCACCTGCATGCACTACCACCACAGCCACTAGGACTAGCACCAGAACACCCAACACCACACCCCGCTCACCTGCACTCAGCGCCCCCACTACCATTTACTCCTCCCCTGTGTCCTCTCCCAGTGTGTCTGTGACGCCCCCTCTCCCAGTGTGTCTGTGACGCCCCCTCCCAAAGTACACAAACGTGGCCACACACACACCCAACATCCATCCACCTCACGACAACCTCCAGAACATGCACCTGCACCCAAATCATCAAAAGTTACACCTCCTCTTCCTCCACTCCCAGACCCCCTCCAGCTACCCGTCCCAGTGTTCGTCAGAAACATTTCCTGAGCAACGTTGACCTCTTTCCCACCACCCCCCCTCCAATTCATAGGTCCCGTAGTAGCACCTCAGCCAAAAAAAGTCCGGTACCAGTGGTGCCTGTTAGAGGTATGTGGAGAGCACTGGGCACCAGGGCAGCCAGTGTGACACGGAGCCAAAGCACAGCCAGTCCCCCCCCCCTGTGAAGCACCAGAAGTTGGACACTGCCCGACGGGAGAGGGTGAAGACTCCTGCCGGTAAAGCCGCTCACAAGGGTCCCGGGGGGAGTGTCGAGTCAGCTGTGACTCCTCCCAAGGTGGGGAAGGGGCAGAAGAAAGCGCCAAAGTCTGGGAAGAGCAGCACGGCGGAGAAGGCCGCCATCATCCCCGCTGCCCAGGACGCCACCGCCAGCCCCATCATCACTGGTCAGGAAACCACCGTCAACAGGGCAGGCACCGTTGAACAGGGCAAAGACCGCCATGGCAAGCACCGCTGAACAGGGCAAGCACCGCTGAACAGGGCAAAGACCGCTATGGCAATCACAGCTGAACAGGGCAGAAACTGCAAAGTCAAGCACCGCTGAACAGGGCAAAGACCGTCATGGCAAGCACCGCTGAACAGGGCAAGCACCGCTGAACAGGGCAAAGACCGCCATGGCAAGCACCGCTGAACAGGGCAAGCACAGCTGAACAGGGCAAAGACCGACATGGCAAGCTCCGCTGTACAGGGCAGAAACTGCAAAGTCAAGCACTGCTGAGCAGGGCAAGCACCGCTGAACAGGGCAAAGACCGCTGAACAGGGCAGAAACTGCAAAGTCAAGCACCGCTGAACAGGGCAAGCACCGGTGAACAGGGCAAAGACCGCCATGGCAAGCACCGCTGAACAGGGCAAGCACCGCCAACTCTGGCATCGCTAGCCCATGTGCGGCTGGGACCGTCACGGGGAGAGTGATGCACTCTGGGCACCAGTCCTCCTCCAGAACCAGTGGAGACTGTTATCCACTTGAGAGACCGTGGCTTTGCCCTCCCCAGGATGGTACAGTGGGCAAACCACCCACTGTAGAGACTTGTGAGACTGTGGCTTTGCCCTCCTCAGGATGGTACGGTGGGCAAACCACCCACTGTAGAGACTTGTGAGACTGTGGCTTTGCACTCCCCAGGATGGTACAGTGGGCAAACCACCCACTGTAGAGACTTGTGAGACTGTGGCTTTGCACTCCCCAGGATGGTACAGTGGGCAACCCACCCACTGTAGAGACTTGTGAGATTGTGGCTTTGCACTCCCCAGGATGGTACAGTGGGCAACCCACCCACTGTAGAGACTTGAGAGACTGTGGCTTTGCACTTCCCAGGATACATCAATGGGCATGGAGCCCCGTCGTGGATCTGGCGTGGTGCTGTCATCCGGCTGAGGTACCCCCCCTTTCCTTCCCCCGAGGTGCCTGTTGTATTTCTATCTGATGCCCCTGCAGTGTTCTCTCCGTTTCAGGACAGGTATCGTGTGTGGGCCTCGCCCATGCATTTTGGGCCCAGTTGTCCACGGACATTGGATGGTGCATACCTGCACTACTGATCGTGATGTATATATTTCTGTATATATTGGCTTACTGTATTATGCTACATTACAATGGTTGTACTCATTTCCTTTTGTCTTTGCATTCTTCCGGGGGGGTTGGGGGTTGTTACTGTGATGTTTTGAAATGCATTGGTGTGTGTGTTGTAGTGGGTGAGGGTCGGGGTGGGGGTGGGGGTGTTGCGTGTGTGTGTCCCCGACTTTTGCCTCCCCCCTCCCCTATGTCGTAGGTGCAGTACTCACCGTTGTCTTCGGCGCCGCCGTTGCTGATGTTCGTAGAGGAGCAGGAACACAATCGCAGGGAGTATTTGGAGTTCCGGCTCCATGGTGCCCTCCTTCCTCGTGGAGTGAGTTAAGGTGAGCATTTTCCCATTGGAATGGCTGTTTCCGCCGTGTTTTTATCCACGGTGAATCCGCCCCGGAAAAGGTGGTGGATTGGCCTGTTGTAATACTGTGGGCGGTACTTTGTCTTCCGCCTGTCTGTTGGCGGTGACCGCCGCACTGTTTGCCTGTACCGCCGTGGCGGTCGGAGTTTTAAAGTGGCTGTCTATGTTGGCGGTTTCCGCCACGGTCATAATTCCCTTTTTTTTTTCCGCCGGCCTGTTTGCGGTATTACCGCCGCTTTAACACTGTCCGCCAGGGTTGTAATGACCCCCTTTGTGGGCAGTGCTGGTGTCATCTAGGACAAAGGTAGATGTCCACTGGATGGATACGTGGATGATAATCCAATTGGGGTGTCATTGCATTGTGTTTTGTTTGATGTGGTAAATCTTGGATTGGGCAATGTCAGCATGCATTGTGTTTGATTTGTCCCCCTGATGTCAATTGGACATTTCTCTCATGTGTGCAAGCTAGAGTTTTGTTTGTCCATGGATGGAGGGTGTTCAATTGTGCTACCTTCCTTTAGATTTGACTGACCACGTGTTTATTTTGATGAGTGTCCCTTCCAGCTACTTCATCTACATGTGTGACCCATGCTGTTGCTGTTGTTTTGGTTTTCTTGACTTGCACTTACACTTTTTGACAATTGGCATGTCACTTGTCTCTCATATTGTTTGTACCTGAGATACACGAAGGGCCAGCTCCTGTGTAAATGTTGTTTTAGATGCATGTGCAAAGTGATATGTGTGCCAGGGCAGCATCCTTCCTGGGGTGCCCCGATACCCCCATCTCTTTTGTGCAGGTATTGTTTACATTGTGAGCTTTAGATATATGTCTCACAAAATATTGTGCATCACATTGACCTTCCATTGTGTTGCAATGTGGTTGACATGAGTGGGTCCATACAGGGATGTTTCATGGAAGGGGTGTTTGGGTTAAATTACATATCCACACATATGTGTCTTCAATCTCATGACTGTCCATGGCATGTGAACAAAGTGAGGTTGTCTGTTTAATTTTGGGTGATGATGATGTGGTGTTGCTGTTGTGTGACACAATGTTCTGTGCACTTCATGTCCCTGATACTGTGATGAGCAGTCATGTCTGTCTTTGTGGAGTGTGGCAGTGCAGTGTCAGTGACCTGCCCAAAGAGGGCGTCATGTGGCTGTGTATGGGTCATTCGTTGTGTACGACTCCGACCCAGGACACAATGACAAGTGTACTTAGTTCATGTATCGTGTCCCATATCATGTGAATGTCAGCGCAATGATCTATTGTTGAGTTACAGAACACGGGTAGGTGTGTGATCTTAGTGTCAGTTGCCTCCACGGCAGCATGGATCTTGTGCTTCATTTATGAGCAACAGTAGTGGCAGAACGTGCGTGTAATCGTCTCAATGGCAGCACAGGATGTGTGACACTGCCTGTAGGTGAGTTCCTTCCTTTAGACTATGGTGGTCATTACAACCTCGGCGGTCTTTTTACAAGACCGCAGAGGGACCGCCGTGCGGAAGACCGCCAGTGGTGGGCTTGGCCTATTATGACCGTTGGCAGCTCTCCGTCCTTTTACGGACGGAGAGCCGCCAACAGCCATACTGGCGGGAGGCGGGGCAGTGGAGGTTGCTCCACCTCCACCGCCACGCCAACAGAACACCGCCCAGCGAATCACGTCCTGTGATTCACCGTGGCGGTGTACTGTTGGTGGTGTGGTGTCGGCGGAGCTGCCCCCATGGCTCCCGTCCCCTTCCTGAAGATCGACAGAACAGGTAAGTCGATCGTCCGTTAGGGGAGGGGGGTGGGGTGGTGTTGTGTGTTGTGTGGGTGCATGGGGGTGTGCATCTGTGAATGTAGAGGGGGTGTGTGAGTGCGTGTATGCTTGCGGGGGTGTTGCGTGTTTTGGGAATGAGTGCGTGTATGTCTGTGGGTATGTCTGTATGGATGTGTGCGTGTATGTTTGTATGTGGGTGTGCGTGTCTGACTGTGTGTGTGGATGTAGGCATGTATGTCGATGTGTGTGCGTGTGTCTGTTGGTGGTGCCTGCGTGCGTGTCGTGTGTGTGTGAGGTTCTGTGATGTTGGGGGTCGGGGTGGGGAGGGGTGCCCTGCCACCTTTGGGGGGTGGCAGGGGTGGTGGGGGGTGTAGGGAAGGGAGTCGGGGTGGGGGGTGGGGGAGACCCCTATCAGTGCCATGGAAGGAATTACCTGACAGTGCTTACCGCCATGGATTTCATGGCGGTTCCAACTGCAGGAAATCCACGGCGGTAATCTGGGTCAAAATACCGCCAGCGGTATAGTGACGGCCTCCGGGCTGGAAAGCCAGGTCTCCAGCCCGGCGGGCAGAACGGAGAACCGGCGGATGACCATGGCGGTAACCGCCATGGTCATAATACAAAAAAAAAGACCGCCAGCCTGTTGGCAGTCTTACCGCCGCTTCTCCGCCTTCCGCCAGGGTCATAATGACCCCCTATATGTTTCCGCCAGCTGGAATATGGAGGTTGGACTGTCACAGTCTCGTTGGCAGAATGCAATATCATAATGTGCCTGGTGGAAACACTTGTTCCAATGGCCTCTTTGGCCTATCTCACCACCGTGGTGGTCTGTGCTGCCTGGTGGTGCCGAAGGGACCGCAGCGGTCTTGTCTCTATGGAACCCCATGCACTGTAATACAGTGGTCCGACCACCAAGCTGATGGCATTCAGATCACTGCTGCCACCATGGCGGTCCATGGACCACCAAATTGATAATCAGGCCCAAAGTAAAGTAAATATTTGCCATGATCGTAGAGTCCTAAAGCTAGTATAGGAGTCAACACTTGTTAAACTTTCACAAAAGCACTTATGATTTCACTAGACCACTGCAAGAGTTTATGTGTACCTTTTCTGACTTAATCTTGCAATAGCATTGCAATTTTGAAGGAAAATGTCTTCAATGTCCAACAATGCCCAGAACAACACATAACTGGGAGACAGTTACAGAGGCAACTTATGTATGACTTCAATTTATTCAGAAGACAGTTGACATTTGCCAGCAAAGAGTTCACGACCAATGTATTGTACTCAGACTAGGCAGAACTGTAATTTCTCCTTTGAAGCCTTATGCGCTTTCTTAGCCAAATCAGTGAGGAGAACGAGTCCTTCTTGCAGTGATCTAGATTAAAAGTTGGCAAGGTTTAATCGTCAATATATTAGATTAAAGCAAAACCCAGGATGAGAATTGGCTTATCTTGATCCTTCCTCAGAGCTGGGAAAAGATAGGAGGGCTCTGTAAATCCTTGAGGAAGTTGGGACCACAAGTATGATACTGTCCTGTTGCCATCTTGTTTCCTTGTACTAGTTGACTGTTTTGTTGCCGCTTCGTACCCCCTTTTCTGGCCATCTAATTGAACTGACTTTTTGCATATCTTATTGCCATTTCGTGCCCCCTGATTCCATCTGTCTGATTGTCGTACGATGGCACAGTTCTTGTTGCCACCTTTCCTCACCCCGTTCCTGTTGTTTTTTGTTTTCACCCACCCCCCTCCCACTGCCTCACACATAAATCAATTTGTCAGGATCATCCCCGTACCTACTCAAACTACTCATCATCTCTGGCAGACAAAACTTTTTCAAGAAGTCAAAACTCTATGCTGCTATAGGTATGATGTTTCAAAACCTGATTTGTTCAAAAACATTATTTTACAGATGCCACTACCAATGGCTGAAATTCCTTGTCTTCAGACATAAAAAAAACTCTTCTGTCTTTTAGAAAGTTCAAATCAATAACTCGCTGCTTATGACTAGGCCTGGGCGGAGTTTGCGGAGTTCCGCATAGCAGAACTGACCAAGTGACCAAAAAACTCTGCCTCTATGCGGGACTCTGCGAAGTGACTTAAAATCTCTTCCGCGCTACGCAGAGTTCCACAAAGCTGCGGAGTGTGTTAGGTTGCGCTATTCGCACTGATTTTTTGTGCTGGGTGTTTGTCTCACACTGGAAAATCAGCACGAACGGCACCACACACAGCATAAGAGGGCACTGCTTCTTTCCTGCCTCTTGAGTAGATTTTCTGCACAAGCAGCAGGTTCCTCAATGCAAATAGAAGGTTTCTCAACACCAGCTGCAGCAACCATCCGTGACCGCCGCATCAAGAAATCTTGCCGGGAGGTGGTCTGGAGTAGGATTTTCCTTGCTCATGCAAACTTGATTTTGGTGAGTGCGAGCAAGGAAAAAACTCCGCTAAGCGGAGTTTTTCAGAACTCCATGCTCTAAGGGATTGTGGAGTGGGAAAAACTCCGCAAGAGGAGCAGAGTTCACTGCCCACTCCTACTTATGACTGTGGTTTACTGTTTTAACAATTGAAATTGGAAATATAATTTATCTTGCTTATAACCTATTAATATGACAAGTTTCCTACATCGGACTCAGGTGTCAGCTGAATTATATGCAAAGAAATCTCATGTAAGATGCCAGTAGTACAAAGGAGCTCTCTACAACTGCTAAGCAAATATATATATATATATATATATATATATATATATATATATATATCAAATATCATGTATTTGTGCTAGTTGTGTTTAAACATGCCACTCTTTCAAATATACGTGCAACCCAAAGTAAGACAAGTAAGACAGATTGCCACCTCATAAAGGATTTCTGTTACACCTTTTCAAACTCCTTGTTGCCTTGTAGCCCAGCTCTACATGCTAAATCAAAAGTGGTGGAAGGTAACAGTTGAGATCTTCTATTCTAAAAGTGATTCCCCCATAGACTTTTCATAACATACTGAAACCAGCCCCACTATATTTTGATCAAATCTTAAGATGTATTTGTCCTAATGGTGAAATTGTTTCAAGTTGATATGTGTTTTGAAACATGCCACCGCTTGATTTGCCAAGTATGGAGATTTGTCATGTTCTGTCTGCGCAAACATTGTAACTCTGTTATTACCTCAAATGTCCCCAATAGCCCCTCTAGAACAGTTCCCATTAAGCACTGTTCTGTTGTAGGACACGTTTTGACATTCCTTTTGAAATATGAAATATGTTTTGACTTCTGATTGCTGAGAGTTCGTTTTTGCTCAGTGAGGTGACCTGGGGCCTGATTCAGATGTCGGCGGAGAGAATACTCCGTCATTAACGTGACGGATATCCCGTCTGCGGTATTACAATCCCCATAGGATATTATGGGATCATAATATAGCAGATGAGATATCTGTAATATTTATGACAGAGTGTTCCCCTCCTCCAACATCTAAATCAGGCCCTTAGGGGCCTGATTTAGGTGTTGGTGGTAACGGTCTTACCAATGTTGGTGGTGATAGTCCTGCCGTCAGTTTTTCAACTGAAAACCCATCCGCCACCATCACAGTCTGCCCGGCACATTTAGATGTTGGCTGTCCCATGGACTTTAACCTGCCTGAGTCCCGCCGAATCCACCAAGAAATCCCATCCACAATTACCGTCAAGCAGGTTTGGATGTGCCATACCACCAAGCAAATAGCGGGAGTCCGACCTCCACTTCTGACGTGGTGGATTAGGGAGGAAATGGGGCAAAAACTGACCTTTTCTCCTGATTCAACTTCCATTTCCAGCTGGACAAGACTTGGCAGGACCCTGCTGCCACGGGACCCCAGAGAAAACACGACCCCCCATCGCTGGACACGAAGGTAGGCAAGCCGCATTGGCTGCGTACATTGGAGGGGTTACTGCACATGGGTAGAGGACCACTGCAGACATATATATGTTACAATACTTTTTTTTTATTACTGTGACAAGCTTATGTCAGGGACACAGGTGGGTCAGACACGGGTGGGCTCACACTTATACACAACACATATGGAACACATACACAACTGTTTTTATGGCATCAGTAATTCATAGCTATGTGAATGCTTCAACTATAAAGATGTATGCACATTGCAAGAGGACCTGTACCTGTCATTTTGTGCTTAAGTTTTGTGAGTGTCAGTACGTGTTTATGTGTGTGCGATGCGATTAGATGGGTGAGGTGGAGGGAGGTGAAGTGGTTGATGTGGTTATGTAAGTATGTTCACCACTTGCATATGGCCTTGATGTTGTTGTGTGTTGTGTGTTGTGTTTGCTGTGTGCAGAACTCAGGTGCATGTTGTTGTGTGGCTGTCATGATGTGTGTAGTTGTGCTTTTGTGTGTTTGTGTAGATGAGTGTGTTGGTTGTGGTTGTGTCATGTATGGGTGCAGTGTCACTAGTGTGTGTAATTTTTGTGATGGATGCATGTGTATGTGGGAAGCTGCCTGCCAGATGGCGGTCTTTGGCTCAGCCGCAATATATCTAAATATGGCGGGCAAAAGACATCCACTTGGCAGTCTTCTAGGTTCCCACACAGCTTGGCGATGCACCGCCAAGATCTAAATCAGACCCTTAGGCCCTCATTTAGACATTGGCGGTAAAAACCACCTAACGCCGCAGCGACAGCCACCAAAAGACCGTCACCGCGGCTACCAGCCGTCCGCCGAATCATGACCACAGCTGGATTTCTGCCAGAAGAATGTCGGATATCCGGCTGTGGCCATGCCGGCGGATGGCGGTAAGGTGGCGCTGTTGCCACCCGCAGCGCCACACGAGTAGACTGCCGCCAGCCGTATTATGATGCATTATACGGCCTGGCGGTGTTCTGCTGGCGGACGCTGCTGTGGCAGCAGCGCCCCATCCCATCTCCTGAACACAGGTAAGTCGGGTCTCCGACAGGGGAGGGGGTGGGAGGTGTTGTATGTGCGTGTGGGGGGTGTGAATGTGTGTGTTGCGTGTTGAATGTGTGTGGATGTATGGAGGTGTGAGTGCGTGTATGTTGTCTTATTTAAATGCATGTCTGCGTGTATGTATTAAAGTGTGCAGATGTGTGTGTGATTGGATGTATGCATGCGTGGATGCATGTGGGAATGGGTGTGTGTATGCGTGTGTGTGTGAAGGGGGTGTGAATGTAGGGAGGGGTGGGGGGCTTTGGAGAGGTAGGGTGGTGGGGGGCTAAATGGTCGGGGAGAGGGGGAGACCCCTATCAGTGACAGGGAAGGAATTCCCTGTCACTGATAGTGCCTACCGCCATGGTTTTCGTGGCGTTAAGAAAGCCACGAAAACCATGGCGGTAGGTGGGGTCATAATCCCGAAGGGAGGAACAGTGACGGCTGCCGGGCTGGAGATGAATATCTCCAGCCCGGCAGCTGTTACCGCTGTGGCGGTCAGAGTGGTACATTGGCAGGTTGGCTTCAGCAAACACTCATTCTTTTTAACCAGTTAGGGTGGGTACTTTTTTCATGTTATGTCGGGTGTGTAGTTACTTGACTTTTTACCTTATAACATCTTCCAAATTCACCTTATAGTAGTTTGTTTTCCATATTGTGATTACAGGCCAAAAATGTCCATGACATCCTGCAGGCTTGTCATAGACAGAGTATATAGCATTTACAGTTATAAAAGAACAAAGCATGTCCAGGACACACCAGGCCTTGTTTGCTATATGTTTAATTAAGTGCAAGGAATGCATTCACATGTTTATTACAGACCAATGCATTATTGTTTGTGCTCATTACAAGGCTGACCATGTATCCAGTACACTTAAAACACGGTATAGCAAGCATGCTTTATGTTTGTAACAATCCAGGTGTGGTGTACATTGTGTTTTATCACATAGTAGTAAATGTATAATATACACATTTGTGCATGTACTGCATTTTATCGATGTTGTTTACAGTGGAATATGTATTACATGTTTCTGGGCACATTTGTATCCCTTCTACATTTCTACTGTGCAGAGCAGAACATGTATACTATGGTCCAGACTCTGAAACAAACCCTTGACTGGACACCTGTAGGTTTATTCCCGTTTGAAGAAAATGTACTTTCTTTGGGTGATTCACAAAAAAATAATCAATGGATAATCTTGTGAAACTGTGATAAATATAGCCTTTTAGAGGTACTCAAAGGTGTAGGCACTCAAGTATGTGTAAATGTATCAGGTGTGCATTTCAGTGATATTCACAAATTTTGAGTAGTACTCAGCGTTGTAGGGATTTATGCATGCATAAATGTATCAGGTGTACATTTCAGCATGTGTAACTGTCTAACCAAAGTGCTTTGCATGGTATCTTGTTTTTTCTCCTAAGTTAAAATGTGTTTCCCTGTGGATGAACACCTTCTGCTAATACCTTTAGTTTTGATGATAGCCGTCCTCATTCACGCCTTGTATACTGATATACTCCTGACCTTGAAAGGAGTAATTTCCAACCAGAACTCTGGTGGGAATCAGTCTCGCTAAAGTTTAGGAGCATCCATAAAAATGCACATTTGGGGTGTTTTACTAATTTCAGAGTATACTAGCCTTGGGACACTCACTCCCAAGTCCTGTTAGTGACATTCTGTTATGAAAAATGACACCATACTAGTGTAAAGCAGGGTCGGCCGTGTACTCTATGCAACGTGCATTACCTGTTATATCTACTGTTCTGAAATTGGGTGATGTGGTGAGGCTTTCTGGCTCTCCCGGAGCCACGGGGTTCAGGTGGTGGCCAGGAGCCGCTGGGCTGAGTGCCGCGGTCCTGGGTCGGAGTCGCAAGAGAGCAGCAGTAAGGCTGCGGCGGGCTACCTGCTCCGCCCAATGAAAGAAGAAGCCTGTCAGGCCAGACGGAGAGGTGAGTCCGCACTCCTCCCCCTCAGTCGGCGGGCAGCTGTGAAGAGGCATCGGCGTGCTGTGAGATAGCACACGTCGGCAGCAGAGGCAAGCGAATGGGACCGAATCAGCGGAGGGCCTGCGAGCACACAGACAAGAGCTGCTTGGAGCAGGACAGTGCTGGTGAGGTGCGGAGAGGTGGCAAAGGCCTGAGGAGGGTGAAGAGTGGAGGAGCTGCTGAGGAGAGCCCTGAGCCCTGAGTAAAGTAAGGCGCCACCAGGTGCAGAACATGACCCTGACCACAGCGGGTCCTGGAGGGGGGGTGACGGCCCCGGCTGGCTGGTGAGCAGCAAGGGATAGCTGGCCCTGCCTGACGGGAGAACCTGGGGGCCCCGCGGGCATAGAGATCCACGCCGTGATACGTGAAGAATGGCCAGCGGCCTGCACCCGCTTGGGGAACCCAGAGGATAAGTTGCCCATGCCCAGCGGTGCCGGTCTTAACGGATGCCTGGGTGACTCACTGGAGAAGCGCCCCAGTTGCCTGGGCACTAGAACATGGGCACTGGGGAAGGCCTGAACTGGCCCACGTGGAGAACAGAGAAGAAGTTGAAAGGACATAGCATTAAGCTCTTGGAGGGACTGCCGGGAGAGGCTGGTGGGAATCTGCGCTGCTCAGAAACGACTGCTTTTGACATTCAGCGCAGGAGATTAGTGAGCCCGGTGGCAGATGAAGATAGGCTGGTGCCTACGGGACAGGACTTTGGGGGTATTAAAGCAAGACTGCCTGTCTCTGCGAACGCCCCCTGCAGTGGCGAAGGCAGGCGGGGCTGCGTGCCGTGCCCCGTCAGAAGACTCGCTGACTGTATGGAAGGGTGTCCTGCCCTGGACACCTATAGGGGCTCCGGTGCTGAGACTTACTAGGGGTCAGAGCGGAGATCATAGACACCGGTGAAGTGCACGTTCCCTGGGCGGTGGACCCACAAAGGCAGCATCAACGAGAGTGAACCCCAACGGACAGTGGGCCGGCGGGAATGGCGTACCAGAGCCATGGCAAATAGGAGGGCTCCCTTAAAGACCTCTTCAACAAAACACCTGCCAAGAAAACGGTTCCACCACGGACCCCAGTGACAGAGGAAGGAGAGGTGGCAGAAATGAGACAGGCAGAGGGCGAGGGCAGTGAGGATTTTGCCACATTGAAGCAGGAAATTGCAGCAGAAGTAAAGGCCCTCAGGAGAGAGGTCACTGACCTGGGTCAGTGTGTGGACACGCTGGAGCAGACACACGACGTGTGGGAGTAAGAAGTAGACTCTCAAAGGCGGGAACTCCTCACCTCACAAGATAAGAACCAAGACCTGCAGTATCAATTAGAGGAGTTGGAAAATAGATACTGGTGATCTAATATTCGCATAAAAGGGGTGCCGACACAGGCAGTAACGGGCTCCTTAGAGGACTTTGTAGTGTGACTCTTTCTACATGTAGACCCGGCGCTAAAGGACCAGACCATCATACTGGACAGAGCACATAGAGCTGCCCGCCCCGCCCGCTCACCGGGTCAGGCTCAAGACATAGGGGGTGATTCTGACCCCGGCGGTCTTAGACCGCCGGGGCCAGGGTCGGCGGGAGCACCGCCGACAGGCCGGCGGTGCCCCGCAGGGCATTATGACCGCGGCGGTAAAGCCGCGGTCAGACCGGCAACATTGGCGGTCTCCCGCCAGTGTACCGCTGCCCTGTTGAATCCTCCAAGGCGGCGCAGCTAGCTGCGCCGCCGAGGGGATTCCGACCCCCCCTACCGCCATCCAGTTCCCGGCGGTCTGCCCGCCGGGAACCGGATGGCGGTAGGGGGGGTCGAGGGGCCCCTGGGGGCCCCTGCAGTGCCCATGCCACTGGCATGGGCACTGCAGGGGCCCCCGTAAGAGGGCCCCTACAAGTATTTCACTGTCTGCTTGGCAGACAGTGAAATACGCGACGGGTGCAAATGCACCCGTCGCACCTTCCCACTCCGCCGGCTCGATTACGAGCCGGCATCCTCGTGGGAAGGTCGTTTTCCCCTGGGCTGGCGGGCGGCCTTTTGGCGGCCGCCCGCCAGCCCAGGGGAAAACTTGAAATACCCGCCGCGGTCTTTTGATCGCGGCGCGGTATTTTGGAGGGCGGAATTCTGGCGGGCGGCCTCCGCCGCCCGCCAGAATCAGAATCACCCCCATATTGACTTGTTTGCACTACTATAGACAACGGGAGATCATAATGGCGACTGCTCGCGACAAAAATGCGATTGAATTTGAAGGGCACTGGATCGGCCAATTTCAGGACTTGTCGATGTTGACGCTGCAGCGCAGCAGAACCCTTCGGCTGGTATCGGCCTTCCTAAGAGAGAAAGGCATCAGATATAAATGGGGCAACCCCTTTTGTCTACACTTTGTTTGGCAGTACGAAACTCGCGGCATCGGCACACTGGAAGAAGCACAAGGCCTTGAGGGGATGCCGCCGAGCCTCAGGGACCAGCCCCAGCAGTCGGCGTCCCAGGAGCAGCCAATACGAAGAGATAGGGGCCACTCAAAACCCCATATCAGATTTAATAAATCTCATAAACCAACAACGGCTGAGAGTCAGAAGGAAAGAGCAGCCTTGCTTCGAAGTCTACGCAGCCAAGATACCTCTTCAGAAGTGGATTCACATCAATGATAGGACATGATGAACCATAAGGGCCCTCCCCCAGAAGGCCTACCTGTCGCCTGGGAGATAACCGAGCTGGGCGACCCTGACCCGGTAAAGGCACGCATTAAAGCAAGTGCAAGCCGAGCGACGGAGCTCCAACCCTTTTGGAGAGGAGGTCGACCAAAGTCGAACTGAGGACCATGCTCCCCCCGGACATATCTCTGTTAGTTCCCAGGCGGGGAACATCTTTAAATGTCCCCCTATTCTTCTCTCTTCCTACTTTGCCACAGGGGAGTTACATCCTGCAACCCCATTGAACGCGGGTTTGTATGCTGGGTCATCTTCCTACTGACAGACTCATTTGACAGAATCATAGCGAAATACACTAACCTTTTCCGATGGTCACCATTCTTAGTTTAAATGTCTGGGGACTTTATGCGTCTGTGAAGAGACAAGCCCTTCTTCTGCAGCTTAGAGAAACGAGGAGTGATCTCTGCCTACTACAGGAAACCCACTTACTCCGACCAGACTGGAAGAGATTGCGGTCACGCTGGTTTGACCGCCAATTCCATTCCTCAGGTCCAGGTAGGCGGGCGGGAGTAGCAATCTTGCTACCCAAGAGCTTTCCAGGAAAGGTAACATGGATACAGGCAGAGATTCCAGGGTGGCTCCTCTCACTTCATATTGAAATTCAGGGGTGTAAACTGACGGAAGCCAATATCTACGGAATCTACAGGCTAAATGAGAGCCAGGAGAGCTTTCTGAAAGACGCATTGGGGAAGATACTGACAACATCAGACAAGGACATTGTGGTGGGCGGAGACTTTAACCTAGTTCAGGACCCCCAGCTAGATAGGACCACCCAGAGATATGGCCAAACAGGAGCTTTCTCAAGGGGTTTTCAGGAGTGGCTGGAGGGGCCAGAGCTGACTGACATCTGGTGACGACAGCACCCGATAGATAGGACATACTCCTTTTTCTTGGCCGCCCACCAGACGTACATGCGCATAAACCTCTTCCTCACTACTCCCTGTATCACTACTCTGGTTACCAGGTCTGAGATAGGGGTGGCTTCTATTTCAGATCATTCCCAGCTCATATTGCGTCTCGCACTATCATTCCACACCACAAGTAAAAGACATTGGTGGCTTAATACGCGGCTTCTGGCATATGAGGATATCCTAGTGGAAGTCAGGGACGCAATAGCCTACTTTCTAGACACAAACGACACTCCCACAGCAAGTTTCACAACCCTATAGGAAACCCTCAAAGCAGTCATCAGGGGCCAATTTATAGCCCTAGCAGTGAAACTGAATAACACCCGCCATAAGAAGCGTCAACAACTAGAGGACGAAATAAAGGCCATGGAGGCCGCACATAGCAGGACGGGATCGCTGGCGGTGAGGAGACGGCTCACCGCCCTTAGGAAACAGCTGCGTGCCCTGGATGGGGATAGGGCAGATAATGCTTTACTGTGGACTAAGCAAACATTCTACGTAGGGGGAGATAAGGCAGGTCGCCTTCTGGTCCACCGCCTCCGCATGCAGGCCACGAGCCGTAGAGTGACGGAGGTGCATTTACCGGATGGCACCCTGACAAGTCAGAAAGCGCTAATTCTGCAACAGTTCAAGAGGTTTTACTCGGAATTATACTCCACGGAAGAGCTTGAAAGTCAGGACATAGAAGACTATCTGGACTTCATCCCCCTGTCCCAGATTCCCCCCGCAGAAAGTGCTATACTTGAGAAGTTCGTCACTCCTAGGGAGGTACTAGAAACTATACACTGTCTGCAAACCGGTAAAGCGCCAGGGGCCGATGGCTTTGGAGCAGAGTTCTATAAGGCCGTTGGGGCCCAGCTGGCACCCGTGTTGGCTCGGCTGTACAACGTGTTGACCCGAAGCCACCCCCCTCCTCCCACAATGCAATTAGGCATGGTGATAGTTATTCCCAAACCGCGGAAGGATCCGCAATTGTGCTCCTCCTATCGACCCTTGCTACTGAATGTGGACACTCAGATCTTCACGGTATCCTGGCCTGCCCGCTGAACCTATATATGCAGGGTTTGGTTTATCCAGATCAAACTGGGTTTATCACTGAGAGATCATGTAGCGACAACACTAAGAGACTATGGCCCTCATCATGACACTGGCGGTAAATCCCACTTACCGCCGCGGTGGCAGCAGCCAACATACCGCCACGGTGGTGAATATCCGTACGCCATATTATGAAACACACACCAATCCAACAGAATACTGCCACATACACAAATCCGCCAGCCCAAAGGTCAGTGTTTAAGTGCTGCTACCAACACCCATACTGTTACGCCAACAATACAATGCCCACCAGATTATGACCCACGAATCACCACGGTGGACATGTGTGGCATCCTGCATTCTGTATGTAGAATCTTTGTGTAGAATGTATGTCATAGGAGGAACCCGGTGACTGTAACTAGGGGAGATCTGACAGTTGAAGTGAGAGAGAAGACGTCTGTTGGCTGGGGTGTTTCATGATATCTTTATCTTGAAAAAACTCAAGCAAATTTGAACATAAGAAAAGTGTTACTCACATCATTTCATTGGCGACGAGGTAGAAGAACCCATCATGAACACCCCAACACTGCTTCTGGATTTGTGAGGCCTGCGTTGTTCCTGAGTCTTCATTGAGCGTCAGTTTGCCGGCTGCACAAATCTCCTCGTTGCTACCGACTGGCTGTCCAATGTATCGTGTGGCGTAGGATTGCACATCCACAGTTTGTGGCTGCGGTTTATCGTTGGTGAAAGTGGCAGCGGGGAGACGCAAGCACTCAGTTCGTTGGCCGTTGCGGCCCAACGCAGTGTTGCTGAGCTGCCGCGGCGTTAAGCGGCAGTTCAGTCTTCGGTCGTTCCGACCTGGGTTAGTGCGGGAGAGCGGAGGCGGTGTGTGCGGCGGCCCGGCTCGGTGCGGCAGAACTGGAGAGCTGTCGCGGCGTCTAGCGGCAATCCAGCCAGCCTGAGGGGAGAGAGAGGACGGTTGCGCAGCGTATGACAGCGGTTCATCTATCGGCCAGCTCTTCGAAGCACAGCACTTGTTCCGTGTCCCAGACGGTGGCGCTGTGCACAGGAAGTCCTACGCTTATCAAGTGTAACAGCAATTCATCTGTCGGTCAGCCCTGCGAAGCACAACACTTGTTCGTGTCCCAGACGGTGGCGCTGTGCACAGGAAATCCTAGGCTCATAAAGAAAGTACTTTCTTGTAAAGAAAATGCTTCCTGGAGCTGGGGAATAGTTTATGACTGAATCTGTTTTTGTACAAGCAATTGTATGACTGAATCTGCTTAAAACAAGGAAAGGAGAAATTCTTTACTTGGAAATTATATATAGTTTTAAGTAGATTTATATCTCACAAAAGGGCAAGACGTTTTCTACAGTTTTATGAATTTAGAGTGTTGTAGGAGGATAATTTAAAGTGATAATAATTCAGTATGCAGAATATAACTTGTCCTCCATTTTTCTTACCTTCCCCTGGTGAACCACAAATTCCGTGGAAAAAATGGAAATGTGTGTTTGCACATTATGCAAGAGTTTGTGGCACTTCGTTGAGTGCTGAGCGCAAGATGTCACTTTTGTTACACTGCCTAGGGTCTGAAGGTCAGGAGGTTTTTGAGAATCTTCCTGAACTTTCTGTTGAGGATGCGAGTGAGCTCAATGATTTTGAGATTTGTATTAAGAAACTTGATTTACATTATCTACCTAAAGTTTCAACAGTGTTAGAGAGGTATCACTTTGGGAAAAGGGTTCAACACCCAGGTGAATCTGTAGAGGAGTACACCACAGTTTTAAGGAAATTAGCATCATCTTGTGGGCTTGGTAGTAATAAAGAAGAAAGGTTAAGAGACCAGTTCATGTTGGGCTGCAGCATTGAGAAAGCAAGAGAGTCCTTTTGGAACAAAGATAACCCTTCTCTTAGTGAAGTAATTGTAATTGCTAAGATGCATGAACATAGTTCAGCCTGCGTTGAAGAAATTAAGAGAACAAATTTTGCTGAGAGAGAATGTGATGTACACTTTGTTAGTCAGAGGAAGAACCCACAAGAGAGAATGAAAACTCAGAAAATGGTGAAGGAGAATTCGAAAGTCAATAAGGAGAAGGAAAATTTCCAAGGAAAGTGTTATAGGTGTGGAGAGTTTGGTCATTATGCTAACTTTAAGGGTTGCGTTGGATGGAAAGCATCTTGTAAGAAGTGTGGTAAGAAAGGACATGTTACTTCCTGTTGCAGGAGTGCAGACATAAAAAAAAAAAGGGTTCAGGAGATAACTTTAGAGGATGAAGATTCTCCAGAAGAATTTGTTTTACAGGTCAGAAATGGTTTCTGTGGCCCAATAGAAATTGTACAAATTGAAGGAGTGCATATTCCTATGATGTTTGATTCTGGAGCAAAGATTACACTTATTCCTAGGGTTCTATTTGATAAACACCTTAGAACTTCTGTGAAACTTTCCAAACCAGATATTTCGCCTAAAGGGTATGGTGGTAGACCAATTAAGTTATTAGGTTACTTTGTTGGCTCAATTCAATTCAAAAATAGGTTTACAGTTGGTAAAGTCTATGTTTCTATGAGAGGAGATTCCCTCATTAGCTGGTTCTCCAGAAAGATTTAAGAGTGTATCTTGACCCTAATGAATGTCCATCTGTAAGATTGAAAAACAATGAGTGTATTCATATTGTGAAAGAAGGTGATATCAATACTCGAGACCATCATATGAGCAAGAATTTCCAGATCTTTTTCAAAACAAACTTGGATGTATTAAAGGTTATGTGCATAAAATTAAGATGAAGGAAAATGTTACACCTGTGGTCAGTAAAGTAAGAGGTGTACCTTTAATGGTCAAGCAAAAAATGAGGGAGAATTAGACAAATTAAAACAGAATGGCATTATTGAAGAAGTGGAAGCCACGGAATGGTTGGCCCCAGTAGTTATGGCTGTGAAGGCCAATGGTGATCCAAGACTTTGCATTGACTTAAGAGAACTAAATAAATGCATAGTAGTAGATCATTACCCTTTGCCCAACATTAATAAAATGCTTTCTTTATTAGGAAATGCGAATTGCTTCTCATCTATAGATTTAACATCTGCCTACCACCAGATTACTTTAGATAAGGACTCTCAAAATTTAACAGCATTTGTCACTCCTTTCGGTACTTACAAGTTTATCCGTATGCCTTTTGGTTTAGCTTCAGCTGCGGCTGTACTTCAACATGCTATGGAAAGACTGCTTGAAGGACTGCAAGGAACTAAGATATATCAAGATGATATTCTTGTGTATGGTAGGGATGGAAAAGAACATAATGAAAGGGTACGTCGTGTTCTTCAGAAACTGGAAGAGAGTGGTTTGACCTTAAAAGCTGAGAAATGCAAATTTAATCTTCATGAAATTGACTATATCGGTCACAAGATTTCTTCAAAAGGTATAGAACCCAAGAAAGAGTTAGTAGATACTATTGTTAATTTCTCCAGTCCTTCCTCAAAAGATGAAGTAGTAAGATTTCTTGGCATGGCAGAGTTTTATAGTAAATTTGTAGATCATTTTGCTGACAAAACTACATCTATGAGGGAATTAGTGAGGAAGGGTGTCACCTTTAACTGGAGTAATGAGTGTGAAAAAGAGTTTATTTCAATGAAACAAAGTTTGAAATTTGCTTCAAGTTTAAGTAGCTTTGAACCTGGGAATGATACTGTAATAATGTCTGATGCCAGTGCCAAAGGTCTGGGGGCTGTCTTATTACAAACACACGATGGAGTTGAAAGAACTATACTCTTTTTATCAAGGTCTTTGAAGGGAGCAGAATTAAACTATTCTGTTATCGAAAAAGAAGCGTTGGCTGTGTTCTGGGCGGTGAATAAGCTTAGAAAGGTTGTATGGGGTAGTAAATTTGTGGTAAGAACGGACCATAAACTGTTAAAAGAGATCTTGGAAAGGAAGGGTTTGGATGCTGTATCTGGTAGAATCAGGAAGTGGGTAGTAGCTTTGCAGGAGTTCACATTTGATGTCCAGTACACACCTGGAGTGGAAAACAGCCTTGCAGATTGTTGTTCAAGGTTAGTAGGTGACATCTCGGAAGCTGAAGAGGCTGAAGATGTTTCCATGTATGATTGTAATGATTTTGATGTATGTGTGATCAGGCATGGTGTAATTAAGGAGAGTGAATGGATGTTAGAATTAGTCAGTGATGAGGTTTTACAGAAAGTTCTTAGTAAAATCAGAGGTGGTTGGGATGGTACTGAAAAGAATGATCAGAAATTATGCGGATTCTGGAGAGTCAGAGATGAATTGTCAACTCATGGTGATCTCATATTGAGAGGAACTAGGCTTGTTCCTCCTGAGAAGTTGAGAGATGAACTAATTTCTAAAGCTCATGAGAGTCATCCGGGCATTTCTAAAACAAAAGAAAGGTTGAGACTCATGTATTGGTGGACAGGTATGGATGCCTTAATTGAAAGATGTGTTAGGGAGTGTGTGGAGTGTTCTAAGGCTGACAAGACTTTAACTTGTAGGGTGCAACCCATGAAAGTGAGGGAGCTACCAAAAGAACCTTGGCAAGAAATTTCTTTAGACATTTTGGGTCCGATTAGACATTCTGGTTCTGATAAATATGTAATTGTTTTAATGGACATGTATTCAAGGTGGCCTGAATTCAAAATCACTACCTCTGTGGAAACACGTGATGTGATAGGCTTTCTCAATGATATTTTTGACAGAGAAGGTTTTCCATCCTCTATGCTGACAGATAATGGTGTACAATTGGTTTCGCAAGACATGGAACGTTTCTTAGGTGAGAGAGGCATTAAACATAAGAAAACGTCTTTTTACCATCCTGAGACCAATGGTATGGTGGAGAGGCTAAATAGAGTAATAAAGGAAACTATTCAAATGGCTTTGGCAAATAATAAATGCTGGAAGGAGGAAGTGTCACGTAAGATCAAGATCTATCGGTTGACTCCTCATTCGGTTACAGGTCTTTCACCTTTCGAGTTATTCAGAAGAAGAAAACCTAACACGTTGATGTGTCCTTCTTGAGTAAATGACAAGGTTGGTTCTAAATCTCAAACTTTATGTAATGACAGGCAAAAATGTTTGAAAGAATCTAAGAAAGCTGCTGAAAGAAAGATCAGATTTGATAAGCGGAGGGCAGTGAAAAAAGTAATGATTCAAGTAGGTGATTTTGTCAGAGTAAAAAGTCCTCGCTTTGGGCTTTCAAAAGAACATTAAAAATGTTCCATGCCTCTCAAAGTTATGAAAGTTCTGGGAAATGCTGTAAGGACTGAAGATCACAAGGTTTGGAATATTGGGAGGGTGGTCAAAGTGGAAAATGTTTGTAGAGAAAAGGAAGTTGAGGAAGATGGTGTAGTGGGAAAGCATGGTAATATTGACAATCATTCTTTACCAAGACGATCTTCAAGAATTATCAAACGGGCAAAAATTTTAGATGACTTTGTTTAATATTTATGTTTCTTTATTTTAGTGTATTTCCATTTATTTGTTTTCATGATTACTTGGATGTTGTTTTTCCTCTTTCTTTCTTTAGTTGATAAAGGGGGAAGATGTGTGGCATCCTGAATTCTGTATGTAGAATCTTTGTGTAGAATGTATGTCATAGGAGGAACCCGGTGACTGTAACTAGGGGAGATCTGACAGTTGAAGTGAGAGAGAAGACGTCTGTTGGCTGGGGTGTTTCATGATATCTTTATCTTGAATAAACTCAAGCAAATTTGAACATAAGAAAAGTGTTACTCACATCATTTCAACATGTAATGGCACTAAACCATTGGCGGTACACACCGGCACGCTCAGAATGGCCACCCAAATACAAAACAACACAACATTGGCCAAAACGAAAATCACACACCTGACACTGATACACACACCACACACACCCACAGCACTATAAAACACACCCCCACATTACCCACAACCCTTTACGAAGACCAATTATTGCCACGAGACTGACACCAAGATCACTGACACAACTATACTCACACAGCACAAACACCCATTCATCCATCACGCACCCCACATCCCACACCCTACCACAGTACTCAACACCCACTGCACAACACACACCACACAACACCCATGTCCCCACTAAGGCACCCCCATTTCATTGATGAGGATTTGCGGGTCATGGTGGAGGAAATAGTCAAGATAGAACCACAGCTGTTTGGAGCACAGGTACAGCAAATATCCATTGCCAGGAAGATGGAGCTATGGCGGAGAATCGTGGACCGGATGAACGCTGTGGGACAGCATCCAAGAACAAGGGACGATGTGAGGAAGAGGTAGAACAACCTATGGGGGAAGGAACGTTCCGTGGCAGAAAGGCACCAGCTCGCCATCCAGAGGACTGGCGGTGGACCCTCACCTCCTCCCCCACAGCTCACAGCATGGGAGGAGCAAGTCTTGACAATACTGCATCCTGAGGGACTCACTGGAGTTGCCAAAGGACTGGACACTGGTCAGTCAATATCTACTACTTATCACCCCCCATACCTGCATGCCATCTCGCCCAGTCACCCTGACTACCATTACTCCACTCCATCCCACACACTGCACCTACACATCTGACTAACCCCAATGCCAAGGCCTGCATGCTATAGCAATGCATGGACAGCCCACCCAGCCCTGCATGTACATCCATCACCAAAGCATGCACAGGATGGAGAACTAACAATCCCACAATACATCACCATACACAAACAAAGGTGGCAGGGCAACAGCAACAATAGAGGGGGAGCTAGGAATGTACACTTTGTCACAGACATGAAGCATAATACATCACTTACATCCCCACAGGTGCCCCAACCAATGTCAGCGGTGAGGAGGTGCCACCAGTATCCAACACCACAGCACCCATCCAACATTCCCACACCTCTGTCCCCAGGACACGTCAATCAGCAGTGTGCCCACCTGTACAGGGACCCAAGTCCACACCTCATCCCCAAGACAATCAGGGGTCAGTGGCAGTGGGCAAACCGTTCAGAGGACAGAGGCCCAGGGGAACATGGGCAATGGGAGGACAGCTGTGCTCCAGGGGGCCAGAGAACCGATTCTCCAGGAGGCACTCACCAGTGTCCTGGGGGCTTACCAACAATCCCAGGACAAGATGGGCGAGATCCTTACCAACATGCAGGAGAACAAGCGGCTGCAGGAGGAACACCATCAGGAGATCAGGGAGGATTTGCAGGCCCTCAACACCACCATGATCTCCATAGCAGGGGTGCTGGCAGATATGGCCAACATCATGAGGGAATGGACAGCACACCAGTGGGCCCCTACCACTAGCCAGTCTACTGACCAGCCCTCCAATTCTGCTGCAGCCAGTGGGCAGGAGGCCCTGCCACAGGACCCACAGGCCACCAGCACCCCTCCCCATGCAGAAGGTGAACCACCCCGCAAATGTTCCCTGCGACCCAGACAGAAGCCAGAGACACTTGCCAAGACCAAGACCACCGCCAGGAAATGAGACCCTCCTGAATGTCCCCCTTGTGACCCACCCTGTCACCTTGTCCACTTTGAACTGCCTTTGCTCCCCTTCCTAATGCCCCTTGGACACTGGATTTGTGATACAAACAGACTGGAACAATACCCTGGCCTTTCCTCTACCATCACCCCATTCCATTGCACTTTTCAGTCAACTATTTGCACTACAATAAACACACTTGAACACAACTTGACTGATAGTGTTTTATGTGATGAAAATGTGCATTCATGGAAACAGTCCCATCTTGTGAAAATGATCTGAACACTGTGATAGCATACAATTAATGACCTGTAGCTGTCTGTAGTCATCACATCAGTACACTGTTGTTATATCGCCAACATCTGTAAAATGAGAAGCCATAGGTGACATTAAGTTGAGACGGAAAGGAAGTGAATGCCATCCTGCTGCAGCCACACAGATAAAATCAATAGTTAGAGGAATGGTCAATTCCACTGTCTCACCTGTGTGTCATTGGAAGTATTGGCGTATAACTGATGTTCTGTTGTCCACATCCTCATCCTCTGCCTCCTCATCCTCACTGTCCTCAGGGTCCACTGCTGCAACAGGGGCATTTTCAGTCTCCTCCTCCTGCAGATAAGGCACATGTTGTCTGAGGGCCAGGTTGTGCAACATGCAGTATGCCACTACTATCTGTCAGACCTTCTCGGGTGAGTAGCACAGGGATCCACCTGTCAGATGGAGGCATCTGAACCTGCCCCTTAGGAGGACGAAAAGGTCCTTTCAATAATTCTTCTGGTTCACCCAGGTGCATAATTATAACAATTCTCAGCCCCTTCCTGGCATTCCTCACAGGGATCAGGAACCACGATAGTTTTGGGTAGCCAGCAATTATTGAGGGACAAACATTGGCCTCACACAATGGTATGGTGTTTACGACAGAAGGCATACACTGACAGACATTGGGTGGGGACTCAGGCTCACCTATTAGTCACACCCTGTGCCTCTGTAATTGTGCCATCACATTTGGGATGCTGCTATTCCTCAAAACAAAGGCATCATGCACCGACCCAGGATACTTGGCAGTGATGTGGGAGATGTACTGGTCTGCCAGGCACACCATTTGCACATTGAGTGAGTGGAAACTCTTCCGATTCCTGAAGACCTGTTCATTCAGGCAGGGGGGGACAAACGCAATATGTGTACCGTCAATCGCCCCAATAATATTGGGGATATGTCCCATTGCATAGAATCCTGCCTTCACAGTGGACAAATCTTCCACCTGGGGGAAAGCAATGTAGCTGCACATGTGTTTGACCAAGGCAGACAAAACCCTTGCCAGCACTATTGAAAACATTGGCTGGGACATTCCTGCTGCCAAGCCTACTGTCACTTGGAAAGAACCAGTTGCCAGGAAATGGAGCATTGATAGAACCTGCACAAAAAGGGGGATTCCAGTGGGATGACGGATAACAGATATCAGAGCAGGCTCCAATTGGGCACACAGCTCTGTGATTGTGGCCCTGTCCACTCTATAGGTGAGTAATATGTGCCTGTCAACAAGGGGTCTCTACACGTGGGCTTGTCTCCTCCTCCTATTCATCCGCAGTGGTAGGTATCTAAGGGACACAAGAGTGAGTAGGCTGTCACAATTTGAACAATGGAACCACCACCTCAGTGTACATAGAGCACTGATGTGATGGGACAGTGGGAATGGCAATGTATGTGCAATTTTCAGCAATGACACAGTTATGGATTATTTGAATGTTGTCCACCACCATTAAATGGCGACCACCTGTCCTGTATGTAGGGACAGGTGGAAGTGAGGTAACTCCGCTGACGTTGGGCGTAGTGGCGGAAGGCAGACTTGCACCGCCATGGAATTTCTCATTGGCTAATATGGGACTCTATGGAGTACAGTGGCCAATTGGGATCAGCAGCGGCGGTGATGTTGTACACCGCTGCGGACGTGACTGCCATTTTCTCTCTAACTCCTCACTTGATTCCTGACTTTCCACAGGACAACACCAACACTGCTTGTGCTGCTGTGACCTGTGTCTGGAAGCTACCATGGACCGTCTGACCGGGGAAAGGGGTCCTGCCTTCACTTCGGAGGATTTGGAGCACTTGGCGGATGGGTCCTACCCCAGTATGGGCAGCTGTATGAGCCTCCAGACCAACAGGTGAGTACACTTGTGCACAATGCATGTGGCAAGGTTGCATGGAGATGTGTGTGAAAGCATTGTGTTATTTGGGGGGGTATGTCTGGTGGTAGTATACATGGTGGGCGCCGGGCAATGTGTGTGCCAATGGAGATGGATACAGGATTTGTGGGCCATATGTGTGACAGGCTGAATTGTATGTGTAATGGTGTCCTCCTGTCTGTATTACCTCTGCAGGTCAGCGCCCATCAGAAGAAGGGATTGTGGCATGCCATTGCTAAGGGCGTGTGGACCCTGGGGGTCTACAGCAGGCGGAGCACCCACTGTCAGAAAAGGTGAGAGGACCTGAGACGCTGGGCATCGGAGACCGCGGAGGCCCAGCTGGGGATGGCCTCCCAACAAGGAAGGGGTACCCGTCGGACCCTGACCCCCCTGATGGCCCACATACTGGCAGTGGCCTACCCAGAGCTGGATGGGTGCTTGAGGGCATCACAGCAGCCACAAGGGGGTGAGTACAGTGGGTGCTACTACAATAATTGGTAGGTGCCATGGTATCCGGGTGGTGGGTGTGAGTTAATGGGTGCCCCTTAATGACAGGTCAGACCTTGCAACGTGATCCAGCTTAAGGGTAATGGGTGTATAGCAAAATCAGGTAACCTAACTAGGTTGCATTCCATGTCAGACAGGGATTAGTGGGTGCCAGGAGGGGTTCAGTTGGCAGTGGTTGCCCCTCATCGTGCTCTGGCACCTAACAAATTGAATGCCAGTGTGGTGCATAGTGCTCAATCCTGATCCCTGTGTGTGATGGTAATGTGTCTGCCAACTGTGGAGTTGGTGCTGTAATTGGCCCAGTGCTCCCTTTCTCTCCCCCCCACTTTTTTCTTCTCTCATCCTGTCCATGTGTGCATTAGCATCATCTGGCGGAGGCAGGGTCCACCGACGCCAAGGGAACCAGTGGGACAGAGGATGAGGGAGCACCACGGCGGAGGCAGGAGGTGACAACACCGACTTTCAATCAATCAATTAATCATAGAATTTATAAAGGCCACTACGTACCCGAGAGGGTTTCAAGGCGCTGGGGGAGGGGTGCTGCTACTGATCGAAGAGCCAGGTTTTGAGGAGTCTTCTGAATGCGAGTAGGTCTTAGGTCTTGCGTAGGTTGGTAGGGAGGGAGTTCCAGGTCTTGGCGGCGAGGTAGGAGAAGAATCTGCCGCCGGAGGTCTTCCGCTGGATGCGGGGGACGATGGCCAGGGCGAGGTTTGAGGAGCGGAGCTGGCAGGTGGGGGTGTAGAAGCTGAGTCTGCTGTTTAGGTAGGCAGGTCCGGTGTTGTGGAGGGCCTTGTGTGCGTGGGTGAGTAGCTTGAAAGTGATCCTTTTGTCTACGGGGAGCCAGTGAAGGTCTCTCAGGTGGTGGGAGATGTGGTTGCGGCGGGGTACATTGAGGATCAGTCGGGCGGAGGCATTTTGGATGCGCTGGAGACGTCGTAGGTGTTTGGCAGGGATGCCTGTGTAGAGTGCGTTGCCATAGTCTAGCTTGCTGCTGACGAGGGCCTGTGTCACGGTTCTTCTTGTTTCGGTCGGGATCCACTTGTAGATCCTGCTGAGCATGCGGAGGGTGTTGTAGCAGGATGAGGAGACTGCGTTGACCTATTTGGACATGGAGAGGGAGGAGTCGAGGATGAATCCTAGATTGCGTGCATGGTTGGTGGGAGTTGGAGGGGTTCCCAGTGTGGTCGGCCACCACGAGTTGTCTGAGGGGGTGGGTCCAAGGATGAGGACCTCCGTCTTGTCTGAGTTCAGCTTCAGCCGGCTGTTTCTCATCCATTCGGCGATGGACTTCATGCCCTCATGGAGATTGGTTTTGGCAGTGTGCGGGTTGGTGAGGGAGAGGATGAGGATGAGCTGTGTGTCATCGGCGTAGGATGATGCTGAGGTCATATTGGCGGGCCGTTTGTGCAAGGGGTGCCATGTAGATATTGAACAGTGGAGGGCTGAGGAGCCCTGGGGTACACCGCAGATGATGTCGGTGGCTTTGGATCAGAAGGGGGGGGAGGCGTACACTTTGGGTTCGGCCGTGGGGGAAGGAGGCGATCCAGTCGAGGGCTTTGTCTTGTATTCCGGCTTCGAAGGGGCGGGCTATCAGGGTGCAGTGGCAGACTATGTCGAAGGTGGCAGATAGGTCCAGGAGGATGAGGGCTGATGTTTCTCCGTTGTCCAGTTGGCGTCTGATGTCGTCTGTGATGGCTAGGAGGGCGGTCTCGGTGCTGTGGTTCCGTCTGAACCCTGACTGGGAGGGTTCCAGGATGTTGTTGTCTTCGAGGTGGCGGGTCAGTTGTGTGTTGGCGATTTTTTCAATGACCTTCGCCGGGAATGGGAGCAGGGAGATGGGACAGAAGTTTTTGAGATCTTGAGTGTCAGCTTTGGGCTTCTTCAGGAGGGCGTGGATTTTGGCATGCTTCCAGCTTTCCGGGAAGGTTGCTGTTTCGAAGGAGATATTGATGACCTTCCGTAGTTGGGGGGACGATGTTTGTGTCGGCTTTGTTGTGTACGTGGTGAGGGCATGGGTCCGACGGAGATCCTGAGTGGATGGAGTTCATGATCTTGAGTGTCTCTGTGTCGTTGAAGTTGGTCCAGGAGGTCAGGTGGTTGGTGTGGGTGGTGCTAGCGGGGATGGGGTCTGGCGTGGATGTGGTGGAGGAGCTGTTGTAGATGTCGGTGATTTTCTGGAGGAAGTAGGTCGACAGAGAGTCGCAGAGTTCTTGAGATGGTGGGATGTCGTTGACGCTGATGCTAGGGTTGGAGAGTTCTTTCACGATGTTGAAGAGCTCTTTGCTGTCGTGTGCGTTGTTATTCAGGCGGTCTTTGAAGGAGGACCTCTTGGTTATTCTGATGAGTTGGTGGTGCCTGCGGGAGGTGTCCTTGAGGGCTGTGTGGTTGTCGGGGGTGCGTTCTTGGAGCCATTTCTGTTTATGTTTCCGGCAGTCGCGTTTGGAGGCATGGAGCTCGTCGGTGAACCAGGTGGCTTTTTTGCAGGCTTGGTTATTGGGTGGGTTCTTGAGCGGTTCTAGGGAGTTGGCGCAGTTGGTGATCCACTGTCTGAGGTTGAGAGCGGCAGTGTCTGGGTCGGTGGGGTCGGTGGGAGGGTTCTGGGCGAGGGTATTGTTAAGTTGCTCTTCGGTGACTTTGCTCCAGCACCGGCGAGGTGGTTGTTGGGGGGTGGTGGTGCTTGGTTTATTTCTTGAAGGTTAAATGGATGCAGTGGTGGTCTGTCCAGTAGAGTTCGGTGGTGTGGTTGAAGGTGACGTGGGTGCTTGTGGTGAAGATGGGATCAAGCGTGTGGCCGGCGATGTGGGTGGATGTGGTGACGAGTTGTCAGAGTCTGAGGTTGGCGAGGTTGGCGATCAGTGTGGTGGGGTTGAGGTTGTTGTTGTTTTCTAGGTGGAAATTGAGGTCTCTGAGGAGGACGTAGTCCGTGGAGGGGAGTGTGTGGGTGCTGGCGAGTTCGGCGATGGTGTCGTTAAGGGTGCTCGTGGTCCTGGGGGTCTGTAGATGAGAGTTCCTCTGAGGGTGGTGTTAGGGTCGGTGTGGATCTGGAAGTGTAGGTGCTCGGCGGTCTTGAGGGTGTCGTCCGTGTAGGTGGAGATTTTGAGGGTGGATTTGTGGCCGATGGCTATTCCTCCTCCGATGCCGTTGGAGCGGTCTCTTTGGGTGATCTTGTAGCCGTCCGGGATGGCAATGGCGATGTCGGGTGCTGAGGAATCGGAATCGTTCCACCAGGTTTCGGTCAGGAAGGCTACGTCTGGGGTGGTGGCAATGGCGTGCTTTCGTGCGGAGCGGGTGTTGAGGAGTATGCAGTGGAGGTGGTTAGATCCAGCTTTGGAGGGTTTTGCTGTTTTGTCGCAGGTAAAGTTGCAGGTGTGGCAGGAGAAGGGGCCAAAGGTGTTCCTTGAGAGGATTGGAAGCAGTCAGTGTTGTGGCCAGGGTTGAGGGCGTTGAGGTCGCTGTCCGTGTAGCGACATCCGGAGGTGCGGGGGTCCCGAGGACCAAGGGGGGTGGCGCTGGGCGCGGTCGAGGCACAGACGGGTGCAGACGGGCTTGCCTCTGGCGCGCATGCGGCGCGGATGCACAACGACCGCCATTAAGAAGGGATGAGGGAGGGAGGAGCAGCTGGGAGGTGGGAGGGAGAGGCGAATGGGGGCGCGAGGGGGGCTGGGCCGCAAGGGGCGCAGCAGCAGGGTAACGGTGAGTGGCTCAGAGAGAGCCGGAGCAGGGAAGAGCACAAAGGGCAAAAGCAGGCGCAAAAAGTGGAACAAAACAGATGGACACAGCACAGTAAAAAACAAGGGGGCAAAACAACAGGCACAAAGAGTGGAGTTTAGACATAAGGGCGCAGCACAATAAAAAACAAGGGGGTAAAAAGCAGGCACAAAGAGTGGAGTTTAGACAGAAGGACACAGCACAATAAAAACACGGGGCAAGAAACAGGCGCCAAGAGTGGAGTTTAGACAGAAGGACACAGCACAATAAAAACACGGGGCAAGAAACAGCCTCAAAGAGTGGAGTTTAGACAGAAGGACACAGCACAATAAAAACACGGGGCAAGAAACAGGCACAAAGAGTGGAATAAGACAGATGGACATGGCACAAATAAAAACAGAGCACAGAAAGTAAAAATCTACTAGAGTAGAAGTCTAGCGACGCTTACCAGAAGCCCACTAGACACCAGGGATGAGGCGCAGGCGGGTGCCTGCGGGTGGAGGAGGGCCTCGAACAAGCGATCAGCAGCATGGGCGGGGGACGGGGACACGGAGGCAGCAAGGTGGTGCTATGATTGTGGAGGAGTGAGCTCCTGGACAAAGGTAGGTCAGAGGTCGCTCACCCTCGACGCGCAGCGACCACCATTAAGAAGGGAGGTGGGAGGGAGGAGCAGCTGGGAGGTGGGAGGGAGAGGTGAATGGGGGCACGAGGGGGGCGGGGCCACAAGGGACGCAGTGGCAGGGGAACGGTGAGCGGCTCAGAGAGAGCCGGAGCGGGGTAGCGCACAAAGTGCAAAAGAAGGCGCAAAAAGTGGAACAAAACAGATGGACACGGCACAGTAAAAAACAAGGGAGCAAAAAAACAGGCACAAAGACTGGAGTTTAGACAGAAGGGCGCGGCATAATAAAAAACAAGGGGGCAAAAAGCAGGCACAAAGAGTGGAGTTTAGACAGAAGGACACGGCACAATAAAAACACGGGGCAAGGACCAGGCACAAACAATGGAGTTTAGACAGAAGGACACGGCACAATAAAAACACGGGGCAAGAAACAGGCACAAAGAGTGGAGTTTAGACAGAAGGACACGGCACAATAAAAACACGGGGAAGGAAACAGGCACAAAGAGTGGAATAAGACAGATGGACACGGCACAAATAAAAACAGAGACCAGAAAGCAAAAATGTACTAAAGCAGAAGTCTAGTGACGCTTGCCAGAAGCCCACTAGACACCAGGGATGAGGTGCAGGCGTGTGCCTGCGGGTAGAGGAGGGCCTCGAACACGCGATCGGCAGTGTGGGCGGGGGTCTGGGACACGGAGGCAGCAAGGTGGTGCTGCGATCGTGGGGGAGCGAGCTCCTGGCCAAAGGTTGATTCCTCCTCCGATGGAAACTCCATGGTGGTGGCAGACACCTCTGGGACCACCCCAGCTGCAGGTACAGCCCCCATCCCCGTACCAGCACCGCCCTCCCAGTAGCCCCTCACTGAGTTGCCTGTGCCCGCTCACCCAGGAGAGTGGGCATCCCCTTCACCCCAAGCACCTCAGGCCCTGCCCCAGTGAGCCCTGCAGCCCTGAGTGAGGAGGCTTTTGACCTCCTGAGATCCATCTCTGTGGGGTAGTCAACCATTGTGAATGCCATCCAGGGGCTGGCATCCCAGATGCAGCAATGCAATACATTCCTGGAGGGCATCCACGGTGGATAGGTGCCCAACAGAGATCGTTTCAGGTTCTGGCCTCCTCTCTGATGGCAGCCATTGTCCCTGTTCCTACCGTCCCCCCTCCAACTACCACTTCCCAGTCCCAGTCTCCTCAATCCCAACCCATCCGATGCACACATACAGGCAAGCATGCACACAAAACATCACACAAGAGTGGCACAGACAAACACAGGCAGCACACTTTAGGCCACAAGCACTCACACAAACAACACAGTTGCACACACAACAACATCCACTGCCTCCACTGTCATCCCCTCCTTCTCCTCCTCCCTCACAGTCACATCCGCACTCACACCTGCATGCACTGCTTCAACAGCCACCACCACCATCACCACACCAAGCAGCACACACACCTCATTAGCAGACACCTTCACAACATCCATCCATACGTCACCTGTGTCCTCTCCCACCCTGTCGGTCCCCCGCTCCTAAGAGACACAAATGCATGCACTCAGACATCCAACAGCCGTCCACCTCACATCAGCACACTGCCCATGCACCTGCACCCAAGTCCATCAGACATACTCCTTCAACAACCACTCCCTCAACCTCCACTCTCATCCCTCCTCCCTCATCCTGCCCCACCATCCCTAAGAAGCTTTTCCTAGCCCAACTTCACCTCTTCCCCCCCCCCCTCCACCCCACCATCCTGCCCGTAAGAGCAGGGTCACAGCGACCCATTCCAGCACCTCAAACAAGCATCAAAGGGAAATGGGCATGGAGCCCCCTCTTGTGTAGCAGTGGGCACGTTCCGCTCCTCAGAGACTGTGACCTCGCACTCCCTATCAAAGAGGAATGAGCATGGAGCCCCCTCCAGTAGCAGTGGGCAAGTTTTCCACCTCAGAGACTGTGACCTTGCACTCCCCAGCAAAGAGAAATGGGCATGGAGCCCCCTCCAGCGCCAGTGGGCAAGTTTCCCACTTCAGCTGAGGTGTCCCCCACCCCCCTTAGGTGCCTGCACCCCTTTCAACATGTTGCCCCTGCACAGTTTAGTGCAGACATTGTCAGGATCAAGTTGGGGCTTGGACTGTGCCCTGTAGCCATGGGGGCCTTGTGTACTTTGACTTGGCATTGGCCCTTTCTGGACAATTATTCATATATATTTTTTATCACATTGGGACATATGGTGGCAGTTGGCATACAAATACAATATCAATTTTGCATTACTGTTGTCCTTGCATTATTATCAAATGTTTTTTGTCTGCAGCTGGTTGTGTGTATGGTGTGTGTGAATGGTGTGCGTATGTTTGTCACTGTCCTTTTCCTCCCTCCCTCCCTTGTGTGCTAGGCGGCTGTACTCACCGTCGGTATTGGTGGTCCAGGTGGAGCATGGCATAGAAGAGCATCGGGAAGATTTGAAGTCCTGGTTCCATGGTGGCGTTGATCTTCTCTGTGTCTCTGTTGGTGAGTCTTTGGTCTTCTGTGTTCTGTTTCCGCCAGGCTTTTGATGGTGTTGGTACCGCCCCAGAAATCATGGTGCTTTGGTGTGTCATGATATGGTGGGCAGTACCTTGTCTTCCGCCTGGCTGTTGATGGCTACTGCCGCGGTGAGTGGTATTAACGCCATGGCGGATGGTGTGGTACATTGTCTGTCTATAGGAGTTATCAACCCATGGTCTTAATTTGGTGGTAATTACTGCCAGCCTGTTGGCGGCATTACTGCCACTTTAACACCTATGTCACTTGCTGGATAAGGTCCACCGGTCCCGAATCCCCACCCTCCTCCTTTCCATTGATGTGGAGAAGGCCTTGGACTGGGTAAATTGGTGGTACCTTCATGAGGTCTTACGACACTTTGGGCTCAGACCCAGATTCCGCGGATGGATCTGATGCAACTATGATAGGCTCAGAGCCATGGTTTCCGTGAACGGAGAACTGTCACAGCAATTCCCTATTTTCAGGGGGACACGACAGGGATGCCCCTTATCGCCCCTGCTGTTCGCTCTGTATATGGAGCCATTTGCTGAGCACATTTGACAGAACCCAGACATATTTGGATTGCCAATGGGTGGCAGAATGCAGAAGTTGGCGCTCTATGCAGGCAAGGTGCTTCTTCATCTGTCTTAACCCCAAACCTCCCTTGTTGGGGTAATGACAGAGCTAACGGCATTCAGCAAAGCATCGGGCTTTAAAACCAACCTCACTAAATCAACCCTTCTAAACCTCACTATTCCAGAAGTTGAAAGGACCGCGCTGGAGACTCGTCTCCCATCCCATAGGCTTTGCATGGCATCATGTACCTGGGTCTCTGGATACACCCCACACTCTAGGCGACAGTGGCTCGCAACTAAAACAAGATATTAGATGTGGTGCACTCCAAACTGACAAGGTGAAAGGCAAATGGACTATCATGGCTAGGCCGCTTAGTGGAGATAAAGGTGACACTCCTGCCTAAAAAACTCTACCTTATGCAGACTCTGCTGTTGCAACCGCCGCCTTACCTCCTAGACATACTGCAAGCGCACATATGGGAATATATCTGGGGCGGTATGAGGGCCAGCATGTCGAAGGCCCAGGCATATCTACCACAAACAGACAGGGCCTGGAAGTCCCACACCTGTTGAGCTATTATTATGCGGCCCAGCTACGGTACATGGTTGAATGGGCCCAACCTCTCACTGAGAAATACTGGTACTTTATTGACAAGGCAGTGGCAGGAGTCCATATTTGGAAAGTGCCTTCGCTGCAAAAGAAACATCGACTGGGGGGAGTGTATGTTTCCCCTGTCCTGCAGGCAACGGTGGTAGCATGGGACAAGGTACAGGTTACGAAGGGGTTAGGCACACCAATCTCCCCCCAGACGCCGCTCATGGGCAAACCCAGACTTTCCTCCTGCGATGGACAGTTCTGCATTCACACCTTGGCAGGAATCAAATAGCAAGAGGTTAGGCGATCTCTTTGCTGAGGACGGAGTCATGGACTTCAACCGTCTTCAACCAGCATACAGGCTCCCAGCAACCACATATTGGCAGTATTTCGCTGTCCACCATTGGGAAACTTCCCCCACGATACGCCCCTATGTGAGTCGACCCCTCACACGCTTTGAGCAATGGCTGTTAACTAGAGAAATGGACAAACAACTCCTGTCCAACATCTACTCCTCTCGGGTTGTGCCAACTGCGCTCCTTGCAACCCCAGCGAGGCGCAGGTGGGAAGCAGAATGCAAACGCACCTTCACAGATAGGGAGTGGCGCGATGTACTTCACCGAGCACCGAGTTACAGCGAGTGCCACAAATACCAAGGAAATGTTCCTGAAAAAAGCCCATTACATGTATTATACCCCAGCGCGGATGGGCAAGTGGGGGGGTGCCCGGAGATGGGGGTGCTGGCGTGGGTGCGGACAGGAGGGCACACTTAATCACAGACTGTGGCACTGACCAAAAACTGCATCTTTCTGGCGCACAATCCTCCAAGCGATTGACAAAATCCACGATACTAACATACCACGGTTCCTAGCTATGTCTTACTGGGCCTCCCCAACCCCCTCACATACCCGCTTTGTTCACCTCAAGGCCGGGCTATGACACTGGCACTAGGAGCAGCAAAGATCTTACTACTCTCCCCCCGGGGGTCGGAGATCATCCCTACTCATACCGATTGGTTACATAAATTGTGGGCCCTCTTGGTATGGAAAAATTGACAGCAGCAGCGACTGGCTCACTGCCCCTCTTTGATAAAACATGGGGCCAATATATACTATACATGTCAGAAGAATTCAGGGAATTATTATGCCCGTCTTATTTCCCCATCCTCTAATTGACAACCTCTACAGACATCACCCGACCAAGATAGTAAACACCTCCCCGACACGAGAGTCCCGGCAATACTACACATCCAAGGCATACACGTGGAATGGGAAAGCATTGTCCACGCGCACAGTGGGCCTCCCCGCTAACTCTTCTCTTTTCCCCTCTTTGAACTTTCCTCTCCTCCTACCCCCTCCCAGTTATTCCCCCCACCCACCGGCCAGTGGTTGTAGGTGGGCGATGTTGTATTGTTGCACATTAAATTCAATAAAAGAGATTTTAAACATAAAAATTGTTGCGTAGAATCAGTTCTCTGTTAGCCAATGAGAGATCAATTTTGGGGGCTAAACCTGACTATTGCAAGTCCCTTTATGTTGGTAGTTCAAATCAAACATGAAACTGCAGGTCTTCCAGAAAGCCACTTGGAGACAAATCTTACCCAGATAATATATTAAACTTGATACCCAGGTGGCGCCACTTAAGAGCATTATCTATGCAGCTGAATGAACCTGCATGGACTCCAGACCACTGTCTGTCGGCATCCCCTTTAAGATCTGTGGTATCATCTTAAAGCTGAGTGTTTCTAACATGCTACCATAGTTGGTAAATTTAAACCATGGAGTCTTGACACTGCCTTGATTAAAAACAAGAAGTGCACAAACAAAAAGATAAATAATATTTATTCATGTATTTATTTATGTCTCATAAAGTACTGTGTTTATCCTTCAGTTAGATGATATTACAAACATATAGTTCGATAGAAGATAAAGGGAAAATTGGAGTCCCATTAGATTGGTGACAGTCCTTGTTTGATATTCTTTGGTGCTGCCCTCTTATCTGTTTGTTAATTCTGTTTTCAAGCAGTTGCATAGATATCTTGTTGTTGGGCTTGTACTCCCAGCATTCTGCCTCCATGTCTCATTCTCTTGACTGCTCATTGATGGATCTAGTGAGGGAATGCCGGGCAGGGAAATCTTGTAGCTGTGTTTTGTGAGGCTTGTTCCTGTGGAGAGTTTAGCTTTTGTCGTATTAGACTCTATGGACGGGACAGACCTGCATAAAACAATAGAAACCTGGCTTCTGTTGGCAGCCATTGGAGTATTTTCATGAGAAGACTAAAGTGGTTATATTTGTGAAGGTTTATGCACTTTCTGCAGATGAGTTTGTAACCTGGCTATAAGTTTCTGAGTGAAATCAGATGAGACAATATTGCAAATGCCCAAGTCAACTCAACCAAATGATCAGTTTGGAGTAATGGAAGGATTTTTAAAAGAAGAAGAAGCAAGAGCTTAAATTTGTTACTACTGCATTGTCTTATGTAGTGAACAAATGTCAGTCAAAATTGTCCTGTTTCCTCACTTTTGGTTGTTTAAGTAGAGGTTTCAAGACCTAAGGATTGTTTCAAGGTTAGTGAGATCAGCTTTTGGTCTTTCTTCTGTTCATGTAGAGGAAGCTCTCCTTCATCATTGGTAACACAATTTCTAGACACAAGGGGATATTGCTAGTATCATTTGATGTATTACCTAGCTGGGTGTGAATTTGTAAATTGTCTGCATATGTTTGAACATTTACCTAGTATTGCTCGATTACTCAAGTATTTGTGCCAGAAATTGTATACATGTAATAAACAACAAACAGGAAATTGATGAACAAGGGGCTCATCAGCACATTGGGCCTGTGAAGAACTTGACTGACATCATTGTACCTATTTGGGTAGTGTTGGAGAGAAAAGGTTGGTTCGAAGACAGCCAGCTAGTCTGCCCATTGTTCCAATATTTCCAGCAGTATTGAGTGGCGGACAGTAGGCTGTAGAAAGGTATCAGAGCTCCCTTCTCCATTGTATATAGGAGTTTTTCCCTTATTGCGTCTAAGGCTGATCTGTCTTCGCCTACACCCTCAGGATCTTCAGCTCACCTCAGACAACATTCTTCTTCAAGGAATACTATGTTCATCCCAGTAACAACACTAGCTGCTTCCTCTCTGAGGAATCCATCTGAAGAGAATACCCTTTACCTGTCCTTAAACTATATTTGCGCCCTCCTTCTTTACTGTATCTCTCCCCTGGTCTTGAACAGCAGTCTGGTGGGTCTAGATTTGTGCTATAAAATTAAGACTGCCTGCAAGTGTATTGTATTTTTTAATGTGATTTTTGGAGTGTGACTGCCTCATTCCATGGCATCACAGACACTATTTCAGTCTTTAGCTTTCATGTAACAACCTAATGCATTCTGGGAGTTGTAGTCTTGGTCTTCTTCATTTGTACTGACTAGATTAACACACCTGATAGACCTGATTTGTAGGTTAAAAGCACAGGATGGGAAAGGGTGCCCATGTGATGGGTCGAGATCCTCATGTTACTTTGCTCTCGTTTTTCGGTCAAGCGTGCAACCGCTCTGGCCTGTTATAATCTTGTGGGCTTTTAACCACTCCCACCGCACGCCCATCACTATCACTCGTTCATGGACTTGCCTTTTAAAAATCCTTTGTTATTATTGGTAAATGCTTTATGTTTGTCTATCCTTGGCGCAGTTTTGTTACCACCTTGCCCATCGATCCTATTACATGGATAATTGCACTTTTGCTGATACGTTTGACTGTGCGCGTACTTCGTTTTCCTTTTGTGGCTTTCCTTCTCGCTCATGGCGGCCGTGGCGCTTTGAATTGGCTCGCTTATGTCAACTATTTTACTTTTCATTTTCAATTTATGTGGCATGAAAAGTTCAGTTAGGAATTTAAAACGCTAATAGCTCTAACTCCAGCAAAAGCAAGACCCAATGCATTGTAAATGTTTTTTTTTCTTTTTGGCTTACTGACATTTGTTCCTGGTGGACATTTGTTTCTAGCAGCTCAATGGCATTAATCATTCCCTCTTTAAAATATCTTATAGCTCACCTCAAAACCTGTTCCATAATGTTAATGAGGCAATTGGATGCTGGTGTTTAAATTATTAAATATGTCGTGTGCGGAAAATAATAGTCTCCCTCTCGTGGGGGTTCCTAATGTTCGATGTTTGTGGTGTCTCGCAGACCCATGTGGTGCGTTCGGCAAATACAACGACCATTTCTATTGGCAAAACAAACCCAAGGGTAAGAAAAGTGTGTGTGGCGCTCCGAGGGGATTTAAAAACTACATAGGTAGCTCCAAAGAGCAAGAATTAGGGGCATTGCAAAGTCCATTCAGCCTGCCTAATGGGGTATTTGGGCAGTACACATGTAGATTATCAATGGACAAAGCCCCCCGGCTGATTGCATGGAGGGCCCTCCACTGGCCTCACAATACGGCTGACTTGCTTTTTTATACTGCGCACAAAAGCCATCCCGCCCTTTTCTTGTCTCCTCGGCCTGCTTCCCCGGCGGGACCCTCGCGCTGGCTGCTGGGCCTTTCTGCTTTTCTACCGCGGCCCCGCTGTGAGGCGCGCACAAAGGCGCACCTCACCTGTAGCCATGAGCGGGGGCAGGGCAGTTCCACTGGGATTTAACTTGAGAAAACAAGAGCGTAAGCCCCTTAGCAGCGTGTGGGCAGGAGCTTAGCAGACGGCTGCCAAACTTTGCTTAGGAATGATCCCAATCAGGGCAATAATGAGGGAAGGTCGCACGCAGAATCCAAAAGCATGGAGGCATGGCCAATGCGATTCTCTCACTGTCCGGCGCTAATTAGCAACGGGCAGTGGACAAAGGCTCCCTGCCCTGGAGAGTCAGCATAGCATCTGACATGTCATGTCAAGTGATGTCACGTCAAGTCGTGATCATGACCTGTTATGCTGTAAAACGTGTGCATTATATTGCATTTCTATCGCTTTCCCCATACCTGTTCCTACCACCATGCACTTCCTTTCCCAATCAATTATTTATTTTTGTACCTTCCACCAGTGCGGTGAGGCTCAAAGGGAAAGACCTACAGCTTGAGCTACCAACTGATAATTATATTTCACCGATTATTCGTCACATTCCATTCAGCTGGAAATTTCAATTGCTAAATATCATAGTGTGACCAAAGACTTCTCCTCCATTAGAAAAAAGACCCCTAAGATTAATTGTGTCTCAGCTAAAATACCAAATACTTCCTCCAAAGGCCTCCAGAAAAAAACACGAAGAAAGAAATGGATACCATAACTACAAATAAAATACGTTAGCAGTTCAAAACAATACAAACAGTGCTTAATTTGTGAAAGAAAGCTGTGTTTAGAAGGTGGCGGCTGGTGCAATTAGGGTCAGTGAGCCCAGTATATAGGCTGGTAGTCTAAAATCAATTTCATGCCTTTTTAATCAACTACCAGACACTCCATGCCCTTTTACCACACTCTTCCAGGTTCCTGCTTTCTCCCTTTGTGACAGTTTGCTGTCTTTCTCTTCCTCCTTTTTAGCCCTTTGTGTGTTTTCCCCTTCTCTTGCTCCCAGTAAATACCTGATGGGGAAAAATAAGTGCTGGTTCCCAAAAATAAGTACTGGTCGCCCTCACTGGCAACCACCCACTCAAATTGAGCACTAAATACAAATAACCAATTACATCAGCTAAGATGCACTTCTCTCAAACAATGAAGCCTTTTACTCATTGAGACCAAGGTGACCCAGCACATTTTTGGCCAAGTTGAAACATTCCATACAGCGCCAAGGTACTGTAGAAGCTAGTACTTGGGGGGCCAAAGAAAGCCGGAGACAAGATGGCTGCTCTTTAATATAGCTCTGCCGGCTGGGCAAACAAATCTGCCTATGATCCTGCCATCCACTACATAATGCCGCAGTGAACAGCCCCATAATTACCGATCTGACCTGACCGGCCTATCGCCTGCTTTCTGCGCCTCCGTAGCCCTCCCGGTGACTGCTGTGGACAACCATGTGGGCCTTGCGGGTGCCATGAACTAGGGCCTACACTAGTCGGCACCCCGTGATGACTTGTGATGTGTGGAGAATCGTGAGTGCTGGGATGTGGGGGCTCGTCGAAGGTCCCACCCAGGGACTGGGTGGCTGGCTGTGGCCCAGAGGAGACCTGACCGGCGGCTGAGAGTACCTCAGGCAAGAGAGGCCTACAGTCAACATGGCCTTGGCAGCCAACCCTGATGCCATGGTGCAGGTACAGGGCGGGCTGTGCCTGATATGCTGTTGCTGTGTGTGTTCCCATAGCTGGGACATTCACCACACAGCACCTGGAGTAATAAAACCTAACACTGGGGAATCTGAGCACGCTGCTTGGTGAGCCCTGCAGGGGGCCAGAGGAGAGTGCAGGTGAGGAGCCTGGCAAGCTGCAACATTCAGCGGGAGAGGGGGAGCCCCTGCTGTGGGTAATAGTAAAGGGAAGGCCTTCCTGACATAGCGGGCGAGCGGAGGACATTGAGGCACAGCACTGAGACGGTGCCTGGGATGTGGGAGCTGCTGGCGAGCTTGTGCTGCGGTGGGGACCGAGCAGCACATGGCGAGCCCCTGACACAGGACCAGAGCAGAGAGGACCAGTCGTCTCACATTGCAGCCCAGGAAAAAAAGAGGCAGGAGCTAAGACATAGGCATTGTGCATTAAGGTCCTCACTGAACACCCAATATATGGAGCCACAGAGCGGGATCAGAGAAAGGAACGCGCTGCCTGTGGGGCAGATCTGGATGGCTCTTGTTGTGGGCCAAGTATTGAACGCGGGACTCTGGTGCCCCCTCGCCCATCTGATGAGACTGCTGTGTGGAATAGGCGCTGCACAAATTTAGTCCAAAGTGGACAGGGGGGCCAGTAACTTAACCACTGGCTGGCTGTACTTGCATTGAAGTGCTAAGGGGTATTAGACTTTGGTGGGCTGCTGAGGAAGCAGGGATGCCATCTCTACACTTTTGTTGGCGGGGATATGGGCATTCGCCAATGCGGTTGCCCCAAGGGTACACCCACACAGCGGCAGCCCCCAAGCCTCAGGCCATTGAAGTGAGATAACATGGGGAAGGCAGACAAACATCAAATGCGTCTAAATTTTGAGACCCGGAAATCTGCAAGGTCCCCACCCTACACCTCACCTAATCGAGAACAAGCCGCAGGTTCACAAGATGAGCCCACACTGGAAGCTACATTACTGGCACTGCAAAGTAGCCTCCAGGTGATTAACGGGAAGATAGACACGTTGAATGTCAGAATGGACAAAATGGCTGCAAAGCTGGACAAGCAATCCTCTCGGATCACAGAAGCGTAACACAGAATATCTACAACTGAGGACGAGATTAAGGTTGTTAGTGCAAAATGCCTCAAAATGGAAAGGGTTCTGGTGGTCATCCATGCAAAAAATGAAGATTTGGAGGCATGATCACACCTCAACAACCTGTGATTCACTGGAATCCCTGAATCCACAAACACAGGGAAGATGGAGACGTATGTGGAGGGGATTTGACCTCCTTGTTTGGCGCCAATAGTCTATCCCAACCTCTGGTGGTGGAAAGAGCACATAGATATCTCATGGTGTGGCCCCCTCCACACCAGATCATAGCAAAACTGCTGAATTACTGTGAAAGTGACATGGTTCTCTATATGGTGCGTGAAAAAAGAGAGATCGAATATCAGGGCAATCAGATCTCATTTTATCCGGAAATTACTATGGCAGTCCAGGTGGCCTGGAAAGAGGTTCTACAGGTGAAGTGTAAACTGCAGAAAGCTGAGATCCCATATGCCATGCTGTATCCTGCACCCTTATATGTCATCTGCAATGGGAAACAGACCATCTTTGTAACGCCCAAAGCTGCTAATGAGATCATAAGATCCATTAGTTCATGGAAGCGAGGACAGTGCACAACATATCCAGAAGATGCGGAATCCTAGGGAGGAATAACCACATCCTCTACAATTGCACCTGAACAGGACTCGGCTGCTGCTTGGGGCTAGGGAGCGGAGAAAGGCGATCCTCTCTTCAAGCAGAGGGGGATACGCCATCACTGCTCATTAGCAATACGGATGGCACAACTTTGACAATCTTACCGGACCACCTCCGTCCACCTGGAGAATACCTGGATCCTGATGACCCCATCATTAGCAAGCACCCCAAATGGTCTAGAATAGTACAATGGACCTACTTATATTACCTCGGAATGTTTTTATGTTGCCTGTTTTCTTTCTAGGGCTGGGTAATGTCTGGCAATGTTTGCAAGCTGAAGTGGGAGGGGGGTATGTTAGGGGTTGTTTGTTTACATGTTACATGCCATATGCCCCTATCGCCTACCACAAGGCACACTATGGGTCTGATTACAACTTTGGCGGAGGGGGTAAATCCGTCCCAAGTGTGACGGATATCCCGCCCACTGTATTACGAGTTCCACAGGATTATAATGGACTCGTAATACGGCGGGAGGGATATCCATCACATTTGGGACGGATTAACCCCCTCCACCAAAGTTGTAATCAGGCCCTATATATCCTACACCGTGCACCCAGATGAACCAACCATGTGAACACACTCTGGATGGCTAATACCGGTAGGAAGATAAACTTACTTACATGGAACATTAGAGGGCTCAACAACCCCTGTAAAACTAGACTGGTCCTTAGATATTTAGAGTAACATCATATCCACATTGCTCTTTTACAGGAGACTCTCGTCGTACAGACAAAACCATAAGCTCCAAATGGGCAGTCCGTCGCTTGGCATCGTTATATTCCACATTCACCAAGGGGGTGCTCATCCTATTCAAACATGGGGTCCCTTTTATACTTGTGAATTCACTAGTTAAGTATCAAGACCGCCTGGCTATCACTCACGGCATATTATATGGCATCTCCTTTACGGTGGTCACTACGTACACCCCCATTGTGGATGACCCAGATTTCTTCGTCTCCACCTGGAGACACATATACTCCTTAGCATCTGACAATATCTTTTGGGGAGGGGACGTAAATACATACTTGGACCCCATAGCAGATGGCCAGGTGGACATATGGTGTCTCTGAAATTCGACTGTGAAAGAGGGCACTTTTGTGTCACCTGTACATGGCACATTGTCCAGATTCAACTACTAGCTTATATCTACTGAAACATGCCCATGGGTAGACGAGGTCAAACACTTGCCTAAAACGCTGTCAGACCACGCACCAATATTGTTGCACTTAGCCCTGCCACACATAAACCCCCTCCCAATTTGCATGGAGATTCCTTGCAACAGTATTACTGGACAATGTGTTCAGAGATGAAATCCATAAGTAGATCATCGAATATTTTGAACAGAACACTTGGGCATTGGCTGGGCAGAACACACTGTGGGAGGCCTTCAAGCTCACAATCACGGGGGTTTGCATCAGTGTCCAGGCAGGGATTTTAAAGATGATCAGTACACAGCTACAAAAGACTGAAGACATGGTGCACTCCTTAGAGCAAGGCTATAAACTACACCATGTTTTGGACACTCTGGCGTTCATTCGTGACCACCTGAGGGAATTCAATGATCTAGTGATACAGGAATCACGCCAATTATCCAAACGTCACATTGCACATGCGTATGGGGAAAGGGTAGTCCCGGCTGTAGCCTTGCTAATAGACTCCGACCGGAGAAGTGCAAAGACCCTATAATTAAAATAGTAGATGCAGATGCACATACTCACTACTATGGAACTAAACTCTGGCAAAGGCAATACATCTGGCCTTGCAAAGTGTACAGGTTTTTGTTTGCAAGCATAGGCAGTCACTACTAACATTTTTAAAGTAACTTTGCCATCTGGGAGCTGTTTAGCCCTCATAAAAACAGTAAAAAAAAAAAAAAAAAGACATGAAAAAGGGTCACTGGTTAAAATGAGCTGACCCATTACTATATGTGATATGCGGTGGTGCATACAAAACCACTGACATTCCAAATCTGCTCACCTCAAACACAGTTGTGGCTCCCAGGGATTACTTGGGTGGTGCGGCGCGCAGGAGGGAGGGAGGGGGATTATTAACATTTAAAATAATAAAAGTAAAACTCACCTCCACGCAGCGCGCCGCCAATCCTGCATCATCTCCAGGTCAGGCAGGCACAGGCTCCCTGCCTGCCTTGCGGCCAATCCTGACGCTGCTCAGAGCAGCCTCAGGATTGGCTGGGAGCGCCCAGCCAGGGCGCTCCCATGCAGACTGGGAGCCTGTGCAGACTTTCTCCAGCCCGGTAACTGTGTTGCTGGGCTGGAGAGAGCCTACCATGCATGTATGTTTCGATGGCCCGAGATGACCAGCCAAACACACATGTGCTTTGAGGGGAGTGCACAGTGCACTCCTCTCTGCTCGTCACTCCCAATGCCCTGCCCCTTTCACAAGGAAAGAATAATGAACACAGTTTATTATCCTTTCCTTGTGAAAGGATTTGCAGTGGTTGCTCCGGGCGGGGGTGACGCTCCTCCGCCATAGCCGAGGAGCTGCACCTGCTGAAACGTCTGTTTTTCTAGAAAAGTTTTAAGGAAAAGATTAGCACAATCCATCTACACAGAGCTAGAAAGCACTATCTAGTTATACCTCTCTGATGAGCTTTATTAAGAGCGAAACACATGTCAGGGGTTGCTTTTATTCACTGCAGATTGGCTTGGATAGTATTTTACCCATCCAAATCTGTAATACTGTGCATGGAATTGTAAACAGACTTTGTCATTTTTTAAGTCAGCATGGATGGCACTTGCTAATCCTTCGCTTAAAACTTTGCTGCAAAAATTGTAAAATGCTGTGTCACTTTCTAGCTGGGAAACAGAAGCCTAACAGAGTTCAAAGCAGGAGACACACCCACGCCATTCTACCCCATCACCCAAGTAAGACCATGTTTACAAAGGGAAATCACCAGCATCCTTGCATAACATGGGTAAACAGTATTTTGTGTGGGTGGGTTATGGAGGTGGGTCCATTCTGCCCCATCACCCTGGGAGAACCATGTTAAAAAGAGAAAGCTTCAGCACTCTTGCACAACGTGGGTAAACAGTATTTTGGTGGGTTAAGGAGGAGACAATGGTGCAATAATCTTTGTCAAATGGAATGATGAAATTGTGAATGCAATTTGTTTTCATAGGAGGAGTCACTCATCATTTCAGTCAGGACTTACCAGTGCTTATTGTCAAGAAGACATTTGGAGTATTCAGCCATCATTTTAGCCTTCGTCTTTAGTAGAAAGTGCCTACTTCTCAGCTTTCATCATAAACATATTCATCCTTTCTAAAGTATTTCAAAGGAAAGGTGACACTGGACCAGCATTTCAGAATCAAAACTTCCTACCTCTAAACTTGAGAGCCGAGTGACTGCTAGCGCTACTGAGATGCATGACTGAGATGTGACCGTATGGAAAACAATTGATTAACTAAGCACGCTGCTGAGGAGCATGACCAGAGTACCATAAGGAATAAAAGTACTAAACCTAGGGACATATTTATACTTTTTCACGCAAAACTGCACTAACGCAGTTTTGCGTGAAAAAGTATACTGCCAGCTAGCGCCATTCTAAGACACCAGCCGGGTGTCATATTTATGGAATGATGGTAGCCGGCGGTAAGCCCCGGCTAGCGTCATAAAAAAGGACGCTAGCCGGGTGGGGGAGGCGTAGGGGGAACAGGAGGTTGTGTGTCCAAAGATGACGCTAGTATGGGCAGAGGCATAAATATACCTCTAACCTGACTAGCGTCATTTTTTGACGGAAAACCCCCATGGACATGACTCCTGTCTTAGTAAAGACAGGAGTCATGCCCACCACACAAGTGGCCATGCCAAGGGGACCAATGGCCACTGGTCACAGTGCCATGTAGGGGGGTCCATGTTAGGCCCCCCATGGCACTTTAAAAAAAAAACAATACTTACATGTACTTACCTTACTTACCTGGGATGGGGTCCCTCCATCCTCCGACATCCCTTTGATGTGGGTGGGGGTGTCCCTGGGGCTAGGGAAGGGCACCTGTTGGCCCATTCCACGGTCTCTGACCATGGAAATAGGCTCACAGGTCTCCTAACGCCTCCCCTGACCCAGGCGTTAAATAATGGTGCCATTATTTAAAGCCCCTTTCACCCCGTGCTTGAGTTTAACACAGGGGGATAAATATGGCACTAAGGCCATATCGTAATTTTTTGCCCAGGAATGCCTACTTTGCATCTCATTACACAAGGTAGTTTCCCGCTAGCAAAAAATGACTTTAACTCCAAAACATTGGCGTTAGACAGGTCTAGCGCCAAAGTATAAATTAGGAGTTATGTTTGTGACGAATTTGCGTTAAAAAAATTACGCAAATTCGGCGCAAAGCAATTATAAATCTGGGCCCTAGTGCTTCTTCACACTTTACAGGACAATGTCATTGTGGACCCCAACTACAATTTCAGGTGCTTGATATCATTTTTGGTTCAAGGTGGAGACAGAGCAACTTGTCTACTAGAAAGAGAAATCTTCTGAGTGAATAGATTTGGTTCTATAAGTGCAAATGGAATAAGTAAAATGTGTCCAACATTTGGGGTGGGATTTTTAAGGCATATTCTTTAATTATTGCCCAAGTAATGGCTGGAGAGCTGGTAGATATTATTAATTTATGTACTATGCTTCTAATTCCAGTGCCTGCCACTGAAGGTAGATGGTTGTGCACTCTTAAATTGTTATTCTTGTCATTTATTGTAGTGACACAACCATAGGACCCAACGGAGTAGTTTTCAGTTCCCTGCATGGATTTAGAGAGTATACTCTCCTGTCCTATGTTAGACTCCAGGCAAGTCATTGAATGTTGCTGTAGGCTTTTTGATTTTACCTCAGTGGATACAAGAAGCTTGTGTGTTCACTAAAGGGACCCATGTTACACAGATTGGTGATTTGAGGTCAGGAGGGGCATGCAAAATGTACCCTCACTCAGAGAGTGGTTTATGTCCATTTGCCAGGCCGAGTGAGACTAGCAGTGGTAGCAGCATAATGTCTAGGGCAAGGGGGAGTCATTTTACCTGTCAGTTTCAGAGGAGAGATATCCACTGAGCTCTCCATTTAAAAAGTGTCTGCTATTTTCACTTAACCAGGCCCTTCACTCACTCATGTGGGAAATTGATGTAGACTATGGCCCTCATTACAGCCCTGGCGGTTAGTGATAAAGTGGCAGTAATACCGCCAACAGGCTGGCGATAAATACCGCCAAATTATGGCCACGGTGGGAAGAGCTCAGACAGACAGCCACTTTAACACACCGACCGCCAGGGCGAAATCAACAGGCACCACGGTGGTAATCGCCTACAGCCAGGCGGAAGCCAATGTTCCACCCACTGTATGAAGACAGAGAAAACCGCCACCTTTTCCGGGGCAGTACCAATGACATCCAAAGCCTGTTGGAAATAGGGCTCAGAAGTCAAAGGACCTACATGTGGAGACTCAGGGAGGAACCACAACGCCATAGAGCCCGAGCTGTACATATTTCCAATGTTGATTTACATCCTGCTCCATTACGAACATCAACGACAGCGAAGACGACCACGGTGAGTACAGCCGCCTAGCACACAGGGGAGGAGGAGAGGAAAAAGAGAGTGACACACACACGCAACACGCAACACCCCCACCCCCAACACCATACACACAAGCAGATCTAGTAACATAACATATTTACCCCGTACGCCTCAGGAATAATGCAAGGACAACTCCAATAGATAAAAGTGAGTGTAATAAGATAAAATAGTAGCAATACGTGCATTGAAATCAAAAAGTATATCCATATTTACAAATGAAGGGACACTGCCCAGTCCTCAATGTTCATGGGCCACAGGGCCACATTACAAAGTCCAAGGCCCCACTTTAACTCCAGCAACAACATGAGGAGAACACTGCAGGGCCATCAGGTCAAAAATAGGCAGGCACCTGAGGGGGACGGGGAATGGGGGGCACCTCAGCCGGAAGATGGTACAACGCCACTGGTCCTGGAGGGGACAACATACCCTGTGCTTTGTCCTGGGGAGTGTAAGGTCACGGTCTCTCAAGTGGGTGACTCGCCCACTGGCTCTGGAGGGGGCAACATGCCCTGTGCTTGGTCCTGGGGAGTGCAAGGCCACAGTATCTCAAGTAGGTGACTTGTCCACTGGCTCTGGAGGGGGCAACATGGCCTGTGCTTTGTCCTGGGAGTGCAAGGCCACAGTCTCTCAAGTGGGTGACTTGCCTGCATGCTCTGGAGGGGGCAACATGCCCTGTGCTTTGTCCTGGGGAGTGCAAGGCCACAGTCTCTCAAGTGGGTGACTTGCGCACTGGCTCTGGAGGGGGCAACATGCCCTGTGCTTTGTCCTGGGGAGTGCAAGGCCACAGTCTCTCATGTGGATGGCATCTCCACTGATTCTGGAGGGGCCATCATGCCCAGGGAGCTTCATCCTGGGGAGGATGGGGTGAGTGAGTGGCATCTCCACTGGTTCTGGAGGGGGCATTGTACCCAGTGTGCTTCATTCAGGGGAGGTTTGGGCGAATGGATGGCCTCTCCACTTGTTTCTGGAGGGGCCATTTTGCCCTGTGATGCAGATCTTGCTTGGGGACTACAAGGTCACAGTCTCTTAGCTGGGTATCATACCCACAGGATTTGCAAGGGGCAGGCTGCACAACAGCCCATGGAGGCAGGTTTACAGACTGTCGCCGGTGGTGATGGCTGTTCAGTGGTGGCAGTGGTGGTGCTGCTGCTGGTAGTGGTAGAGGGATGCTCCAGCCCATCCCCTGCAGCATTGGACAACTGCCCACTGGTGCTGCTGCTGCTGGTGGTGGTGCTGGTGGCGGTGCTGCTGGCAGAGCTGGTGGTGGTGGGGGGAGGCTCCAGCCCATCCCCTGCTGCCTCGGACGGCTGCACCACCATGGTTGGTGCTGTGGGCTCCGACAGAGTCCCAGCACCAGGCCCCTTGTCCTTATTGCCTGCTGGTGCAGGCCCCTTGCCCTTCCTGCCAGCAGCTGGGGATGGCTCCTTGCTCCTTTTGGCAGCTGCTGGGAGTGTCTCCTTGCCCTTCCTACCTGGAGCTGGCTCCTTGCCCTTCCTTTCTGCAGCTGGAGCTGGCTCCTTGCCCTTCCTTCCTGCAGCTGGATCTGGCTCCTTGCCCTTCAGTCCTGCAGCTGGAGCTGGCTCCTTGCCCTTCCTTGAAGCTCTTGGGGCAGGCACCTTTTCCGTATGGCTGGCTGGTGGCCGGGATCCTTTCCCACCTGGAGTTGCTGGGGACACCACTGTGCCCGTGGACTGGGAGGCTGAGGTGGTTGCCTGAGTTTTGAAAACCCTGGCCTGACGTGAAGTACGGGGGGAGGAGGCCGAGGGAAGAGGTCAGTGGTGGAGAGGAAACTCTTCTTAGGGACATTGGGGCGGGAAGAGGGAGAAGGTGTGGGAGTGGAGGAAGAGGGAGTGGTTGTAGGGGGTGTCAGTCTGCTATGTTTGGGTGCAAGTGCATGGGCTAGATGCTATTGTGAGGTGGATGGCTATTGGGTGTCTGAGTGATTGCGTTTGTGTATTTTGGGAGGAGGGGGCACAGACACAGTGGGAGAGGACACAGGGGATGTGTGCATGGATGTGGGGGTGGGGACTGCCAGTGAGGTGTGTGTTCTGTTAGGTGTGCTGGTGATTTAGGTAGTGGATGAGGATGTTGTGCATGCAGGTGTGAGTGTAGACACAACTAGGAGGGAGGTGGAGGATGAGGAGGAGGGGGCCACAGTGGAGGCCATGGATGTTGGTATGTCTGCATCTGGATGGTGTTTGTGTGAGTGCCTGTGGGATGATGTGTGGTGCTTGTGTTTGCCTGTGCCACTCTTGTGTGTTGTCTTGTGTGCATGTTCGTCTGCCTGTGTGCTTGGGATAGGTTGGGGTTGAGGGGAATGGGATTGGGTAGAGGAAGTTGGAGGGGGAGGGTGGAAACAGAGACAATGGCTGACATCAGAGAGGAGGCCAGAGCTTGGATTAATCTCTGTTGGGCCGCCACGCCAGTGTGAATGCCCTCCAGAAATGCATTGGACTGTTGCATTTGGGCTGCCAGCCGCTGGATAGCATTCACAATGGTTGACTGCCCAACAGAGATGGATCGCAGGAGGTCAATAGCCTCCTCACTCAGGGCAGCTGGGTTAACTGGGGCAGGGCCTGATGTGCCTGGGGCGAAGAAGATGCCTACCCTCCTGGGTGAGCGGGCACGGGAAACTCGATGAGGGGCTGCTGGGAGGTCGGTGCTGGTATGGGGTGGTGGCTGTACCTTTAGTTGGGGTGGGCACAGGGTGTCCGCCACCACCAGGGAGCTTCCATCGGAGGAGGTATCCGTGTCTGAACTGTCCCCTCCAGTCTCTGCTGTGGTGCTCCCCTTGCCCTCCTTCCCACTGGTGCCCTCAGCGTCAGTGGACTCTTCCTCCTGGGTCCTGTGGAATGCAGTTATCTCCGTAGTAGTAGTGCTCCGAAGGGCACTGTACTCACCCTCTTGCTGCTGTGATGCCCTCAAGTGCCCATCCAGCTCCAGATAGGCCCCCGCCAGTATGCGGACCATCAGGGGGGTCAGGGTTCGACGGGCACCCCTTCCTCGTTGGGAGGCCATCCCCAGCTGGGCCTCCGCCATCTTCCGTGCCCAGCGCCTCAGGTCCTCTCACCATTTCTGACAGTTGGTGCTCCGCCTGCTGTAGACCCCCAGGGTCCGCACCTTTTTGGCGATGGCACGCCATCTACCCTTCTTTTGATGTGCGCTGACCTGCAGAGGAAATACACACAGGGAAAGGTATTAGTCAGACCGTCCTGCCTGTTACACTCATGGCCCACCATCCCCCTTACCATCCCCATTAGCACAGACATGCCCCAGCATACATGCTGCACGCTGCCCAGGGCCCATCCACCAACACTCCCCCACACGAGGCCTTCACACACACCACTCCATGTATTCATGCCCCATGCATCGTACTCACAGTGTACTAACCTGTTGGTCTGGAGGCCCATACACAAGTCGGTACTGGGGTTGGACCCCATCCACCAGTCTCTCCAACTTCACCACGGTGAAGGCAGGGGCCCTTTCCCCAGTCACACGAGGCATGGTAGGTTCCAGACACAGGTCACAGCAGCACATGCAGTGTAAGTCCTCTCCTGTTGAGGGTCAGGTAGCAAGTGAGTGAACAGATACAAAATGGCGGTGACGTCCGCGGCGGTGCATACAGTCAATGCCGGCGTCCATCACTATTGGCCACTGTACCCCATAGGGCCCAATGATAACCAATGAGGAGTTGCACGGCAGTTCCCGTCTGCCTCCTGCAACGGTGCACAACGTCAGCGGAATTACCTAATTTCCACCTGTCCCTCCAAACAGGACAGGCGGGTGCCATTTCAGGGGGTGGGGGGCAGGACATGGATCCTAATTGCGTCACAGTTCACAATTTCACAATCTGGAAATATGCCACCAAAATATTGTAACAATCACAATATACATTGTACTGTAGTGGTTAAAATGTACAGATAATGACCAGCTGCTCACTCTTTTGCTCCATAGATTGCAACCGCTACGGATGAATAGGACATGGAGATATCCCTGTGTGAACAGACCCCTTGTGGATCAGGCACATTATCCTCACCTACAGACTTGACAGGGCCACAATCACAGAGCTGTGTGCCCAATTGGAGCCTGACCTGATATCTGCTATCCGTCACCCCAATGGGATCCCCCCCTATTGTGCAAGTGCTATCAGTGCTCCATTTTTTGGCAACAGGTTCTTTCCACGTGACAGTGGGCTTGGTAGCAGGTATGTCAGCCAATGTTCTCAATAGTGCTGACCAGAGTGTTGTCTGCCCTGATCAAACACATGTGCAGCTACATCGTTTTCCCCCAGGTGGAGGATTTGGCCACACTGAAGGCTGACTTTTATGCAATGGGACATATCCCCAACATCATTGGTGCAATTGACGGGACACATATTGTATTTGTCCCCCCCTGCCAAAATGAACAGGTCTTCAGAAATCCAAAATGTTTCACTCGATGAATGTGCAGATGGTGTGTTTGGCTGACCAGTACATCTCTCATGTCAATGCTAAGTATCAGGGTCGGTGCATGATGCTTTTATCCTGAGGAGTAGCAGCATCCCAAATGTGATGGGTCAACTCCAGAGGCACAGGGTGTGGCTAATAGGTAAGCCCTGGTTCCCACCCAGTGGATGTTGGTGTATGGGTATGGTGTGGGACATATGAGTTAGTGTGTGGCTAACAGTTGTCCCTCGATATTTGCAGGTGACTCAGGTTACCCCAACCTATCATGGCTACCGACCCCTGATAGGAATCCCAAGATAAGGGCTGAGGAACGTTACAATGAAGCACATGGGTGAACAAGAAGCATTATTGAACCTACCTTTGGCCTCCTGAAGGCCAGCTTTTGGTGCCTCCATCTAACAGGTGGATCCCTGTGCTTCTCACCCAAGAAGGTCTGCCAGATAATCGTGGCATGCTGCACATTGTACAACATTGCCTTGAGACGCCATACTTCTCAATTAAGATTGATTGAAAAAAGAAAAAAGATATTGCGATGCTTGTACCTTCACCTTCAACAGAAATGTTCATTACATCATGAAAAAACTGTTGTGTGTTCTGTCTTTGGCAGCTCACTTACATTTCTTATCTGCCCCAAAAGCCCTGAAAATTACTTTTGAAAGGTGCCAGCTCCATTTTGACCTTGACTGGCGGTGGCACCTGTTTTTTTTCGGGGGGGGGGTTGGATTATGACGGGTGACGACTCAGTACCAGCTCTGCTCCTTGCCAAGGTGGGTGATCTTGGGCAGAACACCAACCGCACACTCTATGCCAAACATAAGTGAACAGACTTTAAACTGTCATGGGGTGACACACGCAGGTTCACATGTCCATGTACAACAAAAAGGTGCCACTCAGGAGCAGTTTTAAGGCCAAACGCACCAATATGATTACTCCAATTTTACGATAATTTTATCTCTCATGTTTCTGTGGAATAAAAAAGCTAATTGAATTAGTCTACAATTGAAAGCAATCTTTTGACATGGGACCCATTTATTCTCTCAAATGTGATGTGGACAACAGAGTCGATATCACGCAAAAAAAGTTCACAATGCGAACACTCGCACTACTACTAATAAAAGCAACAATTACACTGATCGGTATTATTATTATTACTATTTTTAATATTATATTATATTTTCATGTAGTATAGTGCTGTAGCGAGAGGCTTCACTGACATCTGCCTTATTGCTAGTTACGATGCCCCCCAAGAGTTATTTTCCTGTTTCTCACAATTAGTGAATGTGAAGCTGTGAAAAAGCAAGCAATACTGAGTCGCTCTTCACATATTCAGCCCTTGTGGGTGTTTCTGTCAAACCAGAAAACCAGACTTTCTCTTCAAAGGACACATTTTGTTCACATTCACCATGCAGCGTTCTCTCTCTGGCCGCCACTAGATGAGAAATGTTGACAAGGACGCACTTCAATATGGTTGTGGGTGGCTCAGCCTTTTAACAAAACATTTTATGTGGAGAGAACAGAAGGGTTGCCTTAGATGCACTATCAGAAATAATAAGGTCTCTTCTGCAGGAATCTGGCGATATTCCGGAAGACATAACGCCTCCTTTCCACTACTGGACTTTCTTTATAATCCTTTGGTGACTTCAAATCACAGAATTTTCAGCGAACCCACATGTGTTTAATTAGAAATAATATTTATATTATATGCCTTATCTACTTACTGTGGTAAATGTCAAAATGGAATCTTGCATTTACAACTTTACAACTACACATGAAAAGTAAAAGGAACATAATTTCATGTTACATTACAAGCAGCTGCTTTTTTACATGTTGTAAACTATTCTGTGGGCTTCACCCATGCCCATCTCATGCCCATCACTTTCATTCGTTCCTGGGCTTGCCTTTCGGAAATCCCTTGATGTCATTGGTAAATGCTTTAGGTTTGTCCCACCTTGAGGCTGTTTTGTTATTCCTTGCAGTCTGACCCTATTACATGGATTATTGCATGACTGCCAATATACTTTGGTGTGGGCAAACTACATTTTTCTTTTGTCTCTCCCCTTCACGCTCCATGGCGGTATTGGAGTGCTTTGCATGACTACCAGCTACGTCACATTGCTCTTTTGTCTCTCCCCTTTGCATCCAAGGCTGCCATGGCGCTTGAAGTTTTATACAGTGTGAAGTCAATTGGTGGTATTGGAGCGTTTTACATGACTAGCAGTTATGTCACATTGTTTCTTTTGTCTCTCCCCTTTGCACTCCATGGCGCTTTCAAGTTTCATACAGCAGGAACTCGATCTTCAGTTTTGGAGTGCTTGGCATGACTACCAATTATGTCACATTGTTTCTTTTGTCTCTCCCCTTTCTGCTCCATAGCAGTATTTTGTCTCTCCCCTTCACGCTCCATGGCGGCCATGGCACTTTGAAGTTTTATACAGTGCAAACTCGATTGGCATTACTGAAGTGCTTTGCATGATTACTAGTTACGTCACATTGTTTATTTTCTGTATCCCCTTCACGCTCCATAGTGGCCATGGTGCTTTGACGTTTCATATAGCGCGAACGTGGTCGGCAGTATTGGAACGCTTTGCACGACTACCAGTTATGTCACATTGTTTCTTTTGTGTGTCCCCTTCACGCTCCATGGTGGCCATGGCGCTTTGAAGGTTCATACAACATGAACTCGATCCACGGTATTGGAGCGCTTGCATGACTGCCGGTTACGTCACATTGTTCACACTGTTACCGAATCAGAGTCATATCAATTTTGCTTTTGTCTCTCCCCTTCGCGTTCCATGGCACCCATGGCAGTTTGAAGCGCAAAATCCATTGGATGTATTGGGGTTCTTCAGCCGTTTCATAACTAAAATCACTAACGGTCCCTCACACATCACACACATTAAAAATAAATTACAAGAAAATGGTACTAAAAACAATCTAAGAAATGTTCAAGGTTATCAGGGCAAGACACTCTGCGGTAAGTGGCAGTGCTTTAGTTATTTGCAGGGCCACTGGAATTATGTGGCAGAGATGGCCAAATTATGCGGCACGGCTGACCAAGTTATGTGGCAAGAAAAGTCAAGTTATGCATTTACAATGCTAATAGCTCTTATGACAAATGCAAGACCTATTACATTGCAAATGTTTGTTTTCCCATTGAACTTATTACACTAACACAACTGAAATCATGTTTTGCTGAAATGTTCAGGACTGGAGACAGTACCCCTAATGAACTGCAGTGAGATGGTTACACTACTATCCACAGTACAGAAAATAGTCAACCACGGTTGGCAGTTAGGTTCAAAATGATAAGCCTTTTAAGTGCATCTGTCTTAACGAATCCAACCCCCATTCAGAAGTTTAAACAATATTACCCGCTTTCGATTTCACTGCCACTGTCCTGTGGATTCCATTGTGCAGGCCCTGGAGGCCAGCTTTATTCCTTCAGCTGAACAACCACTCACTCCCCTGGGAGGTCCCTTCTCCCAATGACCATCTGTTGTGGCACAATAACAACAAGAACTCATTCTTCTCCTCCATCAGGACCCTGTGCCAAACCCAAGAGGCAGTAGTTTGGCAATTGTGAAGACTGGGCCTGATGTGTCAAAGGGTTTTCCTCATTCTTTTTATATGGGGAAATGTACTGACACAGAGTGACCACTCTGTTTGAAATCTACTGTAGGAAGCCTGTTTCCTTCTATTTTGAATTGTATGTATGGATTGAAGCACTTCTCATTTTAAAAGTGAATGCACTGGCTGCTCATTGATTTAATAATCTTTGTGTGCTTTACTGTGTGCTGAATCTCTAGCACACACACCAGCTCCCCACGTAAGCCCTAGACTACTCTGCTTTGCTACTGTAAGGTAAGGAATTGAAGGGGTGTACTTCATGATCTGTTTTGGGTCTAATAGTGATTTGGCTCGAAGCCACCAGACATACAAAAACTTTATTTTTCCCTATGTCCTAGTAATCCTTGATTGCTCTGAGACACCAAAACCAAATCCCACACCAGCTTTGACTTGAGAGGTTGGCACAAACCATAGGCCCTTATTCGATGTAGTTTTAAACACCTGAAATGGAAGGAATCTGTTAAACCATTTTAGCATTCACTAACAGAAAACTGAGCAAACAGGTACATTTGACTATTTATTTTGTGTGGCAACAGGGAGGGAGTTTGGATTGCACCTTTTCTTGCACAAGAAAAAGTAAACGCTATCAGAGCAGCAAACAAGAATCTTAAATGCGATCAAGTATGTGTTCCTACCCATCTACTCATTCTAAGGTATACATTTTGGCCCAGATTTACGAGCACTTTGTGCCTGGTTTGTGTTACTTTTGGAACACGAGCCTGTTGCAAAGGGTTGGGGTGGTATTAACCTTCCAATGCAAATCAGCATAGCGCCTCTTGAGCGTTCAATGAGTGGCACATGGGTGTTCACATGGAACAAGACAGAGGTTTTGAGGCAAATCCATATCTACTAAGAATTGTAAACAGTGATTTGCCCCAAAACCATATGCGCCTTGAGGCAGGAGTAATGGAGGAAAAATGTTTAATTTCTCCGTTTCTGAAACTTTCCATGTATGCTGCATTGTAGGGCACACCTGCAAAGAAAGGAAAGTATTGCAAGGATAGTGTACTCCCTTCTATTCCAAAACCTATGCTTGACAGAACACTATGGCACAAGGGCGTGTCCGTTGGCACACGGCAGCCTGGCAATGTCTCAGTAGATGGCATGGCACTATCTTAGTAGACATGGCCCTTTTTCACTCTCCCTTTGATGCAACAAAGCGCCGCATCTTTGGTCGCTGTGCTTCGTCAAAAGTCAGTTGATTTTCCCCTTTGTTGCTTTACTTATTATGGACAAATGTGCAGAAAAGGAGAAGGGAGGAGGAAGGTAGGAGAATGCTGCCTTATGTTGGAAAGAAAGGATGGAATAGAGAGGGAGGGAGGGAGGAAAGGAAACGGAAACGAGGCGGATACACGACGGGACGGAGACAAAGTAATCTAGTGTACTTGTTGCCCCGTTAAAGTAGTCATATATAACATTTTGTAGCCAGGAGTGCTAGACTTAAATGCCGTTTATTCTTGGGTTTCTGTTGTGTGCCTCTCGTTACCTTACGATCAGTGTGAGCGCGTGGGAGGAGATATGCACTCTGCAACACTCAGGCAGAGACGCCAAGCCTTGTCTGCGCGTTTCCCATCTAAGGGGCGTCCTCTCAGGTGACTCTGCAGCCAAACAAAGCCTGCGCGGGGTGGGATGTGACTGAAGGCACCGGAGAGCGCAGCAGGGACAGCTGCCACTTGCATGGAGAGGTCTGCGTGCAACTTGCTTTAAAAGTGCTAGGCAGTGGGCGGGAGGGAGCCATTCCTGGCAGAGAGGTCACGGGGAGCTGATCCTCCGCTGCTGAAGGAGGGGCCGGGGCGTGACACGGAGCCAGCTTAGAGGAATCAGAACTCTTAAGGGAAGCTCCTCAGGCGCGCCCAGAACCAGAGGGTCCTGAGCATCTTCCACCACTGACCCCGCTTCTGCACAGGACTTCTACATCCGAGCGCTTCGAGGCGCGTGGCCTGTTAGGATTTACGGACCTGAGCCAAGCGTCACGGCGCCAAGCACTACAGCACCTACCACCTCAGCGCTACCGCCGCAGGGCCAAGCGCCACAGCGAAAACTACCACAGAACCAACAACCGGAGCACCGGCCACCGCAGCACAATCTACCGCAGAACCAATAACCGCAGCAACCACCACCGCAGCTGGTACTTTGACAAAAGTTCGGAGACCAGTGGCACGGGACTGCCTGACCAGAGGGAGGTGGTGGGACAGAACCAGCGCCTCCTTCATGCACCTGCACAGCCCCTCTGTGAACATGGCCGACGGCAGCTTTGCTCTGGCCGGGCACTTGGGCCGGAGCCCCGGGGGCAACCCGGCCTCCAGACTGCACAGCATCGAGGCCATCCTGGGGTTCAGCAAGGAGGACAGCCTCCTGGACTCTCTGCAGGCCGAGGGGGAGCCAAGGGGCTCCAAGGAGGGCGAGACGGGCGGCCGCAGGCATTGCTTCCACAAAATGTCTGTCAGGGAGCAGCAGCAGGCCCAGCCGCTGGGGGGCGCCGCCCTGGAGGGCTACGACGGTGAGTGCGCCGATGCTTAAAGAGAGGCCCATGGGCCACCGTAGTGAGTGGTTATTATTGATACGTATGTCAGATATTCCGTGTGAATTTTGTAACTGACAAGTATAACTAAATAACGAGGATAATGAAGTACTAACAGTAAGAGTAACAACACGAATAACCTCGTCTACATAGCGCCACACACCGCACTTCGATCTGCAGTATCTAAGCGCTTTTCTATTACCCAACCTCTTGATAGTGGCGAAGGTGTGAGAAATAATGGTGTGAACTGGAAACGCACCCGTCTTTTGACACGGTGTTAATGAAATATGTTAATAAACATGATTTTACTTTTAATTACTGAAATGGGGATTTCTAGAAGCTAAAATGGTACAGGAGGCACGCCTCTTGCGCCAGAAACACCCCGGAGTAGAACCCATGAGAGTACCGCGCTAATTTTACCAATGCACAGCCAATCTCAGTTTTGGATAGGGTCGCTGACAGCCATTGGCTGTAAATCCACGCAAAGTGCTACTCGTGTGTGCGTTAATCCTACCTAGTGTGAACTACACGGTGTAAGTTGTTTTATTGGGTATCTGACAATTACTAGGGTCTATAGAGAATCAGTCCAAAGCACACCACGCTCTTCAGAAACTAGAGACTGAGGCTCCAAGGCTCACTCCTGGCCCCACTTCTAAAGTGTGCTGCGGAGTTACAAACTAGTGTAGAAGAGACCCCAGCGCCTCGAAAGCGGAAGTTACAAACTGAGTGTTTCTGCTTAGTATGTAAATATATGAATATCCAGGTGAGAGACTATACATCAGTCGTGGTGATACTGGAGAACCCCGTGGTGCCGGCTGTGAACCGTCACAACGAGGAGGCCCTGTCCACGCCTTAGAGCTTTCGTCTACCAGGCTATTTCACAAGATAAAAGTGCTCGTTTTGGGCCAGTAAAGTATGTTCTTATCTCCTCTTACTGTTTTCAGGGGCATTTTAGCCCGCGAGTTAGCTATGGTTATAGGTGCTAGTTACTTAAATTACCACGTCTCTCTTCGACTTCACGTGGTCCATTATGAACCTATGTGTATATTTCAGTGCGTGTAGCCAAACGCAACTAGCAGGAGTTTTAGGGGACTGTGTTATCAACTGGCCTAACAGTTGGGGGAGTGTGGGGCCACAGGGAAGGTCCCCAGAATCTCACCGATGAGATGGAAACATACAGACGGACGCCTGACGGTGCGGTTATCAGGGCTGCGAAGGAGCCTCTGATCGGGCGCTCCGGGTAATATTGTTGTGCGTATTAGTTAAACTTCACGGTAATACAAGAACCCATAGGATCGCTGTGCACCCCAGTAATATAAATGCACACAGCAATGTCTCTTGTCTTTATTGGGAATATAGTTATTAACGGGAAACAAAAATGAGGTAACAATTCCGTTTTTAATGAAAGAGAGATAAGACAGAGTGAATATACCCCGCCGGTATATTATAAATATTCAAATAAACAAATGTGTCTTATTTATCTGCAAAGTTAAAAAAGTTATGCCAAAGTCAAAAGACTGCATGTTTTACTTTAACTGAAAGAACATTCAGGTTATTATTATTTATTAATACATTCGTATCATCATTAGCAGTAGCAGTTGCTGTTAGTACTACTCTTTGCTGTTGGCGTTTTAATTGTCATCGTTGCTGTACAGTTCTTAAAATCTTATTATTATTGTTGTTGTTGTTATTGGTAAAGTTCTGTTTTTTCTCAGTTTGATATTGTTATGTTGTGTCAATTATTTCAGACATTACTGTTTTGTATGCTGTTACCGTTGCATTATATTAATATTATTTTTTTTGTTCATATTGCTTTTGGAGTTTACGAGATTTTGTTTTTCTTACAGTTGTTACTGACCTTATTGTTTCTATTAATGTTGTGTTTGTTGGTGTTTGAATTCTTTGATGTATTGTTGCTGCATTAAAATTTCTGTAGTTAGTTGTCGTTTTTATTACTACTATTCGTGAAGGTTTTGTAATTGATTCGTTGCAGTTATGGTTGTTGTTACTCATATTATGTATATATTCTAATTGCTTGCTTTTGTTGCGTGTTATTATTTCTGTTGTCTGTGATTCGGGGTTTTGTAATTTTTTTGTTATTGCTACTTGTTATTACTGTTGCCGTTCATAGTATTCTAATTGCTCTGTTATTGTTACAAGTTATTGGTGTTGTGGGTCGTGGTGTTCTAATTGTTTTGGGTGTCGCTTCTTGTGATTATTACTGTTTTCATTACTATTCTTGTTGATACTGTTGCTCTGTTGATGCTGTGCCCGAGGGCACACTCCCCGCCCCCTGTTGCAATAAATAACATTCCGTCTCCGTGTCTGCAGAGACCTTCTGCAGCCCCTCGGAGGAGGCCCTGAGCCCCGGGCTGTCCGCAGGAAGCGAGGGGAAGGGCTCCGACGAGGAGCCACCCAAGAAGAAGCACCGGCGGAACCGCACCACCTTCACCACCTTCCAGCTGCACGAGCTGGAGCGCGCCTTCGAGAAGTCCCACTACCCGGACGTGTACAGCCGCGAGGAGCTGGCCTCCAAGGTCAACCTGCCCGAAGTGCGCGTGCAGGTACGTGGGGAGGTGGAGCGCAAGGGGCACGGGTGGGAGGTCAAAGGTACACGAGACGGGGACAATAAAGCACACTTAACACGTGGCCTCCAAGGTGGGTCAACCTGCTAGAAGTGCACGTGGGTGGTGGGGGCAAGTGGCACGGGTAGGAGGTCAAGAGAGTACACTTACCAGGAGGCCTCCCAGGTCAACCTGCCCGAAGTGCGCAAGGGGCCCGGTAGGAGGAAGATATACGGGGACAAGAGGACACTTACCACGAGGCCTCTAAGGTCAGCCTCCCCGAAGTGCCTGCAGGTGGGTGGCCAGGAGTGGGAGGTCAAAAATACATGACAGGCCAATATAGCCCACTTACCACGAGGCCTCCCAGTCGACCTGCTCGAAGTGCGTGAGCGGGGGCTTAGGGGGATGGTGAGGAGGGAGCAAGTGGTCCGGGTGGGAGATCAAATATAAAGGACGGAGCCAACATAGCCCGCTTACCACGAGACCTCCAGGGTCAACCTGTGGAAAGCGCGCTGCTGCGCTTGCAGTTAGGGTGGGATGTGTGGCGGGACAGGTGGCTCCAACCATGCACCAGACCTGCTGGGGTGGGGGAAATAGCACGAAATAGACAAGATAGCAGTCACCTGGAGGCCACCAAGTGAATCCCGAAGTGCACGTGCTGGTCTTTTGGGAGACGAGTGAAACGTGGAGGATGTAGAGGTCGGCGGGGGCACTAATTAAATAGACGGGTACTAAGGGCCATATGTACGAAAGCTCTTCCCCATAGACATAGAATGGGTAAAATCCTTTCGTACATCTCGCCCTAAGTTCCCGTACTTCGTTACGTTGAAAGGGCGAGTACCAGCTGGCACCTCTCAGCACTGGTGCAGACTTTTAATGTGAGAGTACTTTCACTTCTCACTAGCGAAGAAACAGAAAGTAGTGGGCGAGAGGCGTCAATGGTAGGTAAGACAAGGGGCCAAGCTAACGCACTCCCCACAGGCCACCAATGTGAGCCCGCCTGCAGTGCGCGTGGGAGGAGTCAGGGGCGTGCATGAGACACACAAGGCGGCTGAGACACAGCGCTCCAGCCCCTAGAGCTGTCCGCGAGATAAACCTGCAGAAGGTGAGGCTGCACTGAACCCAGTCATGACCCTCAGAGGGCAGACCAAGCATCCGACCCAAACAGAAACGTCAGACATAGGGAAGACGTAGTGCTCAGCTTAGCCGAGGGAAGGCCTTCAGAGGAAGAGGCGCAGCCCCCAAAACTGGGAGAGCGCGAGGAACCAGAGAAAGCGCTCAGCACACTGAGACACCTCGGAGAGTGGAAAGACTGTCGTGGGAGACGACACGAGAAGCAGTCACCCGCGCACAAGGGGTGGGGAATCAGGGGAGCAGGCATGGGCGGAGTGCCGAAAAACCTCTAGTTCCGCGAGAGGCGGAGTTAGGATATGGTGCGCTGTTTGCACTGATTTTCAATGCAGGAGTTTCTCCCCACTTTAAAATCAGCGCAAACAGCATCACTCCGAGCGCCAGCGGGTGTAAACTTGCGCAAATAGAGTTTCTACTTGAGCTGCAGCTTTGCAGCTTCCTCGACGCGAGCAGCAGCTTTCTCATCCAGACCAGAATTCTCGCTTGCCAACTTAGCGCTCTCCAATTTACCATAGGTAAGCACAAGCAAAACTGTTCTGGATCACTTTGCTTTGTGCAAAACTCCGCAAACTCCGCTGGCAGAGCAGAATTCTCCACCCACCCTTAACAGTGACATCCGGGAGAAGACGGGGTGTAGATCCATATTCACCAAGTTCATTGAGCCGAAGCTGGACCCTGATGGGAAGAAACATTCAGCCTTCCATTCTTCCTAGGTCTGTAAATTGCAATACATTTTCTAGTAGTAATATGCTATTTACAGTGCTTAGTAACGACAGAAGTTCGATATGAAGCGTTATGTAAAAAGCTATTATTTCAATGCATTGCTCCTGTGTAAAAAAAAGTTAGTGATGTAGTAAAATAAAGTTATATTTTCTGCGAAAGATTGCCCTCTTCGCAAAGAGCTCAATGAACCCCTTTGGCCTGCTGGTCCTGGTCACAAGAGTCTTTACTGGACGGCAGCCCATGGGTAGGTCAGTCAGGGAGCATCCTGATTTCTGCTGCAGGAGCTGGCGCCAGATTAACACCACCAAGCACACCAGCATGGGCTATTTTTTACTGGAGTCACTAAAAATGATGGCAGTGTGCGCCAGCCTCCGACGTCCTCGGGTGGCATTGGTGCAGTGGCCGACAGCCTCTATGACGTAGAGAAAGGAGATATTGACACATACATGACCACTAGGCTGTGATAAGAAGGATACGCATGCGCAGGAGCCAGCGACAGGGCTGCGAGGATTGTGAGGTACCAGGGTCGCTACGCACTGTGCACACTAGCACAACATTGCGCACAACTGGTATTAGATGCAAAAGTCAGACAAGTCTTGCCAGAGTAGGTGCATGGGGGCTGGGGGGACAGAAGTGCATGTTTCAACTTTGTCTTTCTAGGCAGCACTTGGGACGCTAGTTCACAGGCACACACATGGAGACGTTCGAGTAACAATGTATCGCACAATTCCATCAGATTTTAAAGCACACATTATCCTTTTGCACCTTTGCGAAAAGAGTGCTTTTTTGGGACAGTTTATAGAAGGCGAATAAAAAAAGCGAATAAAAACACTTCCGATGTTTTGCTGAAAATAGCCCCGATAGTTGCAGCTCAGTAGACGTGGGCGAGCCCAGAAAAGCCGCCGTGTCCCGGCTCTTAGGTCTCGTACATGATCCGAGCCCTGAAATGTTTATTATGTAAATCATACAACAAACCACATAACATACCATACGGTCTCTTCAAAATTAAAACAAGTGTATACCTTTTAACACGTGGAATCTTTGTTATTAATGCAGCACATTCTGGCGCTGCATTGAGAAGTACTTTGTGCAAACCCCGTGCTGGCCCCGATTATTACAGAGCAATGCTACTGTCTAATAAATCGCACGCAGTATTTTTTTTTTAAACACTAGTAATCTGAAATCACACATTTTGAAAGGTTTTTTCATACCTGTTAATGAAGAAAAACTAGTTTTGGTGAAAAAAATACCTAGAACACACAATTTAAACGGAAAGCCGCGAACTATCCAGGTTTTCTGGTATTACTTTGTACAAATCATCTATTTAATTGATATGTCTTTCCCTTTCCTTATGTTGACGCTCTGTTTTCCTGTAGTTTTTAAATAGAGCGAACTCGACCCCAAGGTATTGAAGCGCTTTACCACTGACCAGACAAATTACGTAAGGTCAGATTGATTATTTATAGGCAGGAGGAGATTAAATGTTTTGCCCTGATTTACGGGAAAGAGAGCGACGCCGATTCTTAAACATGGTTTCCCATCTCCAAAAACTACGGCTCTTGCCGTAACGCCCCATCCTCGGGTCCTGGCGGGAGTGAGGTGACAGGTAGAGGCCACGTGAAAGCCGCTCCATCCTGGGGTCCTGGCGAGATTAGGGTGACAGGCAGAAACCACGTGAAGGCTCGGCTCGTTATGGTCTCGAAGTTCCAACAGGACCTCGAGCTGACCCAGAGCCAGGCTTCAGGTTCGAGCCTCGCTCTATTTTCAGCGGCCTCGAGAGTGGTGCCTGAATAACATCGGAAGGGCTAGTGGTCCCCGTGACAGGCCTCTAATCCCACTCCTCGTTCCATATACGTGTCTACCATCCGGTTCTCAGCGCCCAGAAGTCACCGTAGTTGGCGCTTCACAAAAACTTCAAAATAACTTATTTTCCTTTGAACAAGGCGAGCTCTTAATTTCCTCCATCTCCGCAAAGCTTCAGAGAGCAGCTCCTGGCGTTTATAAATTAATATCTTTCGTCTTCGCTATGGTTAACATTATGTGATGTAGTCAAATAACCTATAGTTTTATGTTTTTTAAACGTATAGATATTCAAAACAATTTTATTGTAAACGGAGTCTCCCTTAAACATTTAGTGGTTCGCTTGCTTCACTTGTTTTTTTCTATTAAATCCCATAATTGATCCCGCTTCATCCATAATCCCTGCTCATTAAAATACTGAAAATCCTTAATTATTTACCGCTTATCTGTGAAGCATGTGGGCGCCTTTCCAAGAGTTTGCTTTTACAGTCGTGTGAAAGTCCGGTGCGCTTTTAACGGGAACACTTTCCTCGCAGGTTTTAAAATGACGACTTTAAGATAGCGCTTCACATGACCCTTCTGGCTTGTCAAAGCCCTGTGCCTCTTAGCGCAGCGAGGCCATATCATTGGCGGAAGGTACCCTATATGATAAAGTGCTATTTAACACTTTCGTTCGAATGTATCCTTATTGCTTCATTTTATAAATCGACGTGTTCAGGATGGGTTTTTAAAGAGCCATATCCCTGTTAGTTTCTAGCAGATGTTTTTTTTCGTTTTTTAGAATTCACCCTTCGTATTCGAGCGGTGGAACTGCACCTCCTGTTTCACGTCCACATAGCGCCCAGATAACGGGTTTATGTAGCTGGCGCTCTATATGTAAGCTCATTTATGACTTGTCTCATCTTCCCCGTTCCCTCACTACACATTTCCCGTGTCTTAATCTTCCAAAATCTGACCGTGGCAAGGGGCCAGTGCCGGATTACCAAACAGGCAAAGTAGGCACCTGCCTGTGGGCCTCACTCCTTTGAGGGGCCCCACGACAAAGGTTCAGAATAATATCGATTTGATCTTGAAAGAAAATTACAATCAAGGCTTCTTAAATTATTTCCAAAAGATGGAAAAAACGAATGAACTCAAAGAATCGAAAACTTAACATTAAAGACTCTATAGAGAACATACTGTATTGATGGGATGTACCAGTTAACAACCTAAAGTACATAAACAGTGGAGAGTAGATTCATATGAAAGTTTTTCTCTATAAAGCTTATCTTCTATCAGCTTGTAAAAATAATCGGTGCAAACTACCTACATGTAATATTTAGTTTTGTGTAATACAACTGGTTTATTAAAATCGTTGTTTGGCAAAATTAAAAACGTATTAGGAGACATCTTGCGAGGGGGGGGGGGCGAAATGTCGACTGCATAGGGGCCTCCACAGAGTTTAATCCTCTTCAAGGAGCTATGCTGTTCGCCGTTGGCGATATGTGTTATGTAAACTCAAAATTGCGGCCTGGGTTACTGTGGAAAATCAGCAACCCGCAAAGCCACGCCCACCTGCTCAGCAAACGTGCCGTGGTGCCGCCCATCGTGGCCTCCCTGGCCGTTAGTGGAAAGAGCCCCTTCTTCGCTAACTTTTTAATTTTTACAACCCCCTCTCTTCGTTTCACAGGGGGGCGAGACTGGGTGCAAAGTCCAGATCTGCCTCTGTAGCTTTCTTCGGAGGGAGAGATGCTTTATGTTCCCAGGGGTGCTTTAGGACAGCAGCATGGCGCATCCTTGGGACCTCTTGTGGGTTGTTGCTGCAGCATACATACAAGCCTTCTGATCTATAAGCCCCTCCCTTTCGCAACAAACACAACATTTATGAAGTTTCACAAATTTCCTTCGGTTTGTAAATTTCCCTTATTTTTCCACTTGTTTCTGGTTGCTTTCTGTTCTTATGAAGTGGGAGTTAGATTGCAAGAACATTAACCCTTTGTAGTTCACCTAAAGCAAACAAAGGCATCCCTAGGTCGATTAAAAGATGACCCAGAGCCCAGGTGTAGAATTCTCTACATGGGACCTCAAAAACACCACAAGTGCCTTTTCATCGACATACAGTGCTTCTGTGGGCGTTGGATTTTACATCCAGTGCAGATCTATCGATACTTTGCATCTGTGCAAAGTCACCACCAGTTGAACAAACCGGCGCAAAATGTTGATTTTATATTTATTTTTCAGTGCAAAAATGTATTTGCACTGGGAAACAGTGTGTAAAGTAACACAGATAGCTCTGGTTTGTGCTGCTTTGCTCTAATTTACGTCAAGGGGGTGGCTCATAGATTACGATCATAAATTACGTTTTTTGTAAAAACTTTTTTGTGTGAAATCTGTTTGGATGAGCTCCCCACTTCTACCCACAGCTGTCCTGTGTGAAATTAATTCAAGTAGCACTTCTTAGTTGCTTTTCTGCATGCAATACTGGCCTTAGTAACCGAGTCTACAAATACCACAAGAAGTCTGATTCCGCCCCCTTTAAACTTTCTATGAGAAAGGCTGTTGGAATGACAACGACATTTTAAGCAATTCATTGGGGGCGCCAACTGGAGTGGGAGTGTGTGTGCTCGTGTGTGTGAGAGAGGTTGCATCTAGACAGAGAACCCTCCCAGCATGCATATGCACATACGGGTGCGTGTGTGAGAGAGAGAGTATGTCACTGTGTTAAAGTATAAAACCCTTGCCTCATGTGTGTGCGTCTCTGTGCATGGGTGAGTGGGTGTAATTCAGTCTGGATATATGACTATCGAATGATCAGTCTGCATACATATTTCACTCCTAAGTTATGTTTGTGTATGTGTGTGTGTGCTTTTGGGAGGGTTGTGTCTCAATAAACTGTGTGTGTGTGTGTGTGTGTGTGTTGCGTGAGAATGCTTCATTGTGCGTGTGTGTTTGCCACTTTGTCTGCATAGATATGTTTCCTTTTATTCGCGTGTGTGTGTTTCAGTGTGTCTACCTGGAATATTAGAGTTATATCCACCTCGATGTCTTCTGCCTTCGTGCATGGTTTGGTGTCATTCAGCCCAGCAGTTTCGTTGTGTCACTGAGTAATGGTTCCAGATGAGAACTTTAAAGAGGGAGACAAGATTTGCCATCATCTCCCCCTCCCCTACATGACCAATCGGACATAAATCTTTCCAAGAACAAAGGTCCGTCATTTCCTCCTGTCCCCTCTTCTGCCATCTCTAGACTCTTGGCTTGGGCCTGAAATTGTTTATATAAATTAGTCCAGTGATTGACAATCACGCTTGTGATCCAGCCTGTTAAACCCTCTTTAACTGATGTGAATTCCTTCTCTCTAGGTCTGGTTCCAGAACAGAAGAGCAAAATGGAGAAGACAAGAGAAGCTGGAAGTCACCTCTATGAAGCTGCAGGACTCCCCTATTCTGTCCTTTAACAGGTCGCCCCCACCCTCCACCATGGGACCCCTCAGCAGCAACCTCTCCCTGGAGTCCTGGCTCAATCCACCCCTGCCCAGCAGCGCTCCACTACAGACCCTGCCAGGCTTCATGGGCTCTCCCCAGAGCCTCCCTAGCAGTTACACCCCACCCCCTTTCATGAACTCACCCCCCATGACCCACAACCTGCAGCCTTTGGGGGCCATGACAATGGGCCCACCACCACCTTATCAGTGTGGGGCCAACTTTATGGACAAGTTTCCCCTGGATGAATCAGACCCCAGAAACACCAGCATAGCAGCCCTGCGGATGAAAGCCAAGGAGCACATCCAGTCCATGGGCAAACCGTGGCAGACATTATGACTCAGGTGAGAAAATATTGCCAAAACTGGCCGGTGAAATGACTTAAGAGGACAACATGGGTAACCTTAGCAGACAATCTGACTAGTGGGAAATGTGGCTTCCACTGCAGGCAATCTGGTGGCGCTGGAAAATATGGCAAATAAACCACGGCGGAGAATCTGACTTGAACAGAAAATATCGCAGCCCGAGCAGCCAACGAGATAAAGGAGGATTAAATCAAAAACTTTGGCAGCGATGCAAAGCGAGTGGAAACCTGCGGCAAACCTGGCAGGCAAAGAGATCCAGGCATTACAATGTGCCAAAACCTGTCGGAGAATCACCAGAGTTCTGGTTGAAGTATTTTGATAGACATAAAAAACTAACGTCTACATTTTGACTCAGGTGAAAATGATGGCAAAACCTGACCTAAATTGACCTAGGAGGTAAAATGAAGTTAGCAATGGCACACAGCACGACAAACTTGGTTGATACCTTCTCTTGGGTGGAAACGTTGGCAACCCGTGGTAAGAGTTACCGTTCAAAAACGAGCAGCAGACGAACAGAAATAAACAGAAGAGAAATAAACATTACCTCCTGCTTGGAAAAAAATAAACAACTTTCACGCTTATTTCAAACTATGAAAAGCAGCAGCTGTGACTGCAATTTAAATAAATTGACTTGTGTAGAATTTCGCCTAATAATTCGTTCGAACTTTTATTCACTGACAACTTTTTGGGCTTATTTCTAAAGCTGGGTTCAGTGGTTGTTTCTGTTGCCATGTGAGGTTATATTTCATAAAAATTGTGCACCATTTTGTGAGTGCAATTACGGAAATGAGGACTTCAGCATTCTGGCTACTATAGAAAATTACAATTTTTTCGTCTTTTCGTCTTTGAGAAAGTCTGTGTCAAGCACATTTCAGATTTTGCTGATTGTGTAAAAGGCAGCCAAAATATGATTCAGAGCAATTGGTTAATTGTCAGTATTACATATTTTCCTGTTAGATATATTTTCCCTGTCAGCACCATTTTTCTACTAGGTTCACGTTTCTTTCCCTTGCACAAATATCGTACTAGGACATGTGAGTTGAATTATTTTTTTAAAAATAAAGATCGACTTTAAAAGCTAAAATTTGTGACAATGCAAATATTTCCACACAAAAGCAAGGTTGATGTGAATCAACAACAGGCCAACCAGACTAGCTTCGTATGAGCACACACTTTAAGAAGCATTGGCGTAGACAATAGTTGTGGCTTTTTTCTAGGGTGTTTGGTAATAGTTGGGTGACTGTGTGTGTTGCTTCTTGTTGCCCTAGGACGAAAATACCACAACGAAGCACCATCCTGGCCGACAACATTTTGAAAGCTGTGTTGGCAGAGTTAAGCTGTACCCTCAAAACAGAGTGTTACGAAAAGGAGTCAAATCATGTTTGCATTGTGATGATTGAACCTAAAAGCCATTCACAATGAAATATTGCAGAGCAGATTTTTTGAGTAAGGTTAAGCATTTTCCTTCCATGCATAAACACCTGTGTGCGTTCATGCCTTTAATGAAAAAACAGCAAATCCAGCAATATGTTATCTCAACAGCAAAGTAAAACGAACGTGCAAGGACCACTAGGTTATAATAGCACTTTATGATGATGAGAGGAAATGACATCCAAACTTCAAGTGCCTCCCAAACAAAACAAAAAAACATAAACCGGCAATTGAAATGTCAGCAAAAAATTAAACTACCTCAAAGAACAGAACCGGCTTTTAATAACAAGCTACACATCTGCAGTCTAACATAGGCACTATTTGATGCCTGGTATCCAAAACCAAGTGTAACAATATAACCACCCTCAAAATGCTATGGTCTTGATGTGCAATCCATCCAAGCAATGACACCCCATAAAAACACATGGAAGGCAAAGGATGACAGAGGTAGACTGAAAGTCCACTCTTTTATTGTCCTTTTTGATGATATGAGGTATTTCATATGGCTAAAACTGCCTGTAGCCAAACCTAAAAAATAGGAAATTAGCATATTTGAGACCAGAAATCACAGAAGAGGGACCGGGAGATTAGTGGTCCAGTGTACAGTCTCCCAAATAACATCTAATAAATACAAAAGTACACTGTTCCAAAAAAGGTAAGGAAGAGGAACCTTTATCTACAGGAGTAAGAGCCCTCAAGCATTGCATTGGATGCAAGGTATCATCATCGGGAAACACTCCTCGTTAGGCCGGTGTTGCAATGCCTAACGGGCTCCCCAAGGGGAGCGCTTAACCGTATTGCAGATGGAATTAAGTGTTCACGCAAAGATGGAGAGAAAATAATAAAACTGGTTATCCATCTACTTGTTAATCATGATTTTTAATCAGTTATGATAAGATGGAGACCAAGGTTAAAAACAGAGAGAGACAAAAGTGAGTGATAATGCTCACAGGCTCTCAACATTTAAACAAGGGGGACTGCCTAATTTGTCGTCCTACTTGATAGGGTCTACATGTTTCGCGCCTATTGGCCCAACAGGGTCCATTGGCGCTTCATCAGGACCAAAAGATAACAAAAACTTCTCCAACAAAAATTATAATAATGCCCTATTCGGGACAAAGGATAATCACACAGTCACTTACTTTAGTGCGTCTGCCGACCGCGTCCCTACGCAGGGTAGGTTAATAAACCTATGAACGACGTATCACAAACGTCAGTTCCAGCTTTTGACTAGCGATCCTAAGGAGCTCTCTCCTAAAACCGGGGATGGGCGACCTTTTTTGACATAACAGACGCACTAAAGTAAGTGACTGTGTGATTATCCTTTGTCCCGAATAGGGCATTATTATAATTTTTGTTGGAGAAGTTTTTGTTATCTTTTGGTCCTGATGAAGCGCAAATGGACCCTGTTGGGCCAATAGGCGCAAAACATGTAGACCCTATCAAGTAGGACGACAAATTAGGCAGTCCCCCTTGTTTAAATGTTGAGAGCCTGTGAGCATTATCACTCACTTTTGTCTCTCTCTGTTTTTAACCTTGGTCTCCATCTTATCATAACTGATTAAAAATCATGATTAACAAGTAGATGGATAACCAGTTTTATTATTTTCTCTCCATCTTTGCGTGAACACTTAATTCCATCTGCAATACAGTTAAGCGCTCCCCTTGGGGAGCCCGTTAGGCATTGCAACACCGGCCTAACGAGGAGTGTTTCCCGATGATGATACCTTGCATCCAATGCGATGCTTGAGGGCTCTTTCTCCTGTAGATAAAGGTTCCTCTTCCTTCCCTTTTTTGGAACAGTGTACTTTTGTATTTATTACATATTTGAGACCATCCATGCTGCCTTTTTCATATTAAGGTTTCAATGTGCTCATTTACTTATCACCCCCACCGGAAAACAGTGGTCTGCTGGATGTTTCAAAGCACAATACAGGGAACCTGAAGAATTTCCACAGGGATAATGTTCTAGATGCTTTGATCACAGCAGAAGAAAGCCTGGCATCCTGTTTTTTAGGGTCGAGCTTGGGGGAGCTTGCACTAGAACATGCGTCTCACTTGCAAGACTCTGTTGTTAATAATAAGGGCATGGAGCCTGCCTGTCGCTTACCATTTGTTGGGTTGCCTGGCACCCTTTTTTACAGCCTGGTAATTTGTCACTGGTGGCAAGCATAATTTCCATTCCTCTCTGTGGAGAAGGGACCAAGCATTGATTGATTCAACGTAATAAGTGCCCATCTGTTGCACCCGATGTGATTGAGGTACTATTTTGTTCTTTTCAACTTTTAGTGCATGCTAACAGAAGCCTTGTGAATGGCAAAAACATGGCAAACAGGACAAACAAAATTGCAAAGATTTATTTTATATAGTTAATTTTCTTTTCTTTTGCCAAGTCTTCTTTTCCCAGGTTGCACTCATGTTTTCTTTTGTTTTTGCTCTTGGGCTCTGTCCTCAAAAGATGAGGATTTAAAAAAAACAATATTGCAAAATGCCATTGTTTCTTTCTTCTGTGTAATTTCTGAAATTATTCTTTAACACATATTGATTCAGTACAGCCCACTCCACCCCACTCCAATCCACCCACCTGATCTACTCCACCCCAGATCAATTCAATCCACCCCACTCCAATCCAAACCACTCCCCTGATCCAATTCACTCCAATCCACCACACTCAAATCCTGTCAGGGAGACCAGATCCTCGGGGTCTGCGCACGTTCCCAACATGTCCACCACTAGACAGCTCCAAGACTCTGATAGATAAATCACAGAGACTTAGAGAGTCCAAGCAGGGGAAAAGGGGATTAGGATGGGAACAGCTGGGAAGGAGACCTGTAGGAAACAAAAGGTTAAACCACACAATATCAAGGTTATATCACAGTAACGTTTACTAGACTATGATTCTAAGCATTGTCATACTGTAACCATGGCTAACTTAGGAAAGGACTAATAACTAGGCCTTAGGACGTCTAGTTACCTGGGAAAGAATCAAGAATGATTAATACAACTTCTCAATGAAACATTTCATGAAATGTTACACATTGACTAGGAATATAAGAACCTTCTAGAATTTTGTTTTCAAAATCAAACATGGTCTTTTTGCATGAGGACCAAAAATAATCTGAATGTTTTCTGGAACACAATAGGAATTGTATTAAGGGCTTATTATGCACATATAATGTAACATCTAGAATTTTAACACCTAGTTTTAAATGCAGAAAAATGAATCGCGCACTCTGCCGATTTCAAAAAGAATATGCAAATGCCACGAAATAATCAAGCAATCTGCAAGCGATCTGAAACATCAAGTTTTAAATGCGGGAATGAATCGCGCGTCTTGCCAATTCGAATGCCACCATGTAAATGTCAAGAAATGGTTACGCACAATGATTATCAAAGTTTCAATTGCAAGGAATGAATCACGCGCCTTGCCGATTCAAATGCCACCATGTAAATGCCAAGAAATGGTTGGGCACAATAATTATCAAGAATATAATGTACGGAATGAATCACGCGTCTTGCCGATTCGAATGTCACCATGTAAATGCCAAGAAATGGTTGTGCACCATGAGTGTCAAGAGTTAAATGCAAGGAAAGAATTGCCCGTCTTACCGATTCGAATGCCACCATGTAAATGCCAAGAAATGGTAGCGCCCAATGAGTATCAAGAGTTAAACACAAGGAATGAATCGCGCGTCTTGCCGATTCGAATGCCACCATGTAAATGCCAAGAAATGGTAGCGCACAATGAGTATCAAGAGTTAAATGCTAGGAAATGAATCGCGCGTCTTGCCGATTTGAATGCCACCATGTAAATGCCAAGAAATGGTAGCCACAATGAGTATCAAGAGTTAAACACAAGGAATGAATCGCCCGTCTTGCCGATTCGAATGCCAATATGCAAATGTCTAGAAATTGTCGCCCACACTGCTGCCAACCCGAATCTCAAGCAGCTGCTGCCAACCCGAATCTCAAAAGTCAAACGCCAAAAAATGAATCGCACGTCTTGCCGATTCAAATATCAACATGTAAATGCCAGAAACCAAGAGCACATTCACACGCACAAGGAAAAATCTTCCAATATGAAAAACTAGGCCCAAGAACTCGAATGCCTTCGAAAACGGGATCGGGGGACCAGCCCGACCTCCGTCTTACCGCCCTGATCAAGGATCACCAATACAATGAAGGGCAAGGCCTGGAAGATCAAGGTAGGCCTCCGGAACAGGAGCTCAAGAAATTGCTGCTGCTCTGCACCGGGGCCTCTGAATAGTGAGCACGTGGAGCTGGGGTGGCTCCCTTATATAGAGTCTGGCCCAGCCCACAAACCACACCCAGTCATGCTGCAGAGAAAGCTTCTAGAAGGCCCTGGAAAGGGACCCCACCCTGACACACTCTGAAAGCCTGCAGCAATACATTGCAAATGAACAGTATATACAAGCACCTTGAATATACGTCTTCAGGATTAAACTCTGGAATGCAAAAGGTTAAACAACAGCATATCAACATAATGCATGAATTACGTTATCTCATAAGTGTTGGGTTTTTGCTTTTCAGTCGCCCGTAGAGCGCGCACTGCCCTGATGTTGACAAATCCTTCCAAACCACCCCATTCCAACGTGCGCCACTCCAATCAAAAACAATCTGCCCCACTCTTATCTTCCACACTCCAATCTGCCACACTCCAAAACATTCCACCCCATTCTAATTTGCTCCACTCCAATTCAAAACAGTCTGCCCCACTCCAATCCAAAACAATCCACCACACTCCAGTCTGCCCTACACCAATCCAAAAACAATCTGGCCCACACCAATCCAAAACAATCTGGCCCACTCCAATACTAAACAATCTACTAACTCCAATCTGCCCCACTCCAATCCACCCCACTCCAATCCAGTCCAACCCACCCTAATCCAATCCACCCTAATCCAGCCACCTCCAATCTACCCCATTCTAATCCATCCCACCCAATTCAACCTACCTCAATCCAATCCATCCCACCCGATCCAATTCACCCACCTCCAATCAAACTTACCCCAGTTCAATCCACTTCAATCCAATCCACCCCATTCAATTCAATCCACTTCACACCAGTGCAATCAACCCCACTGCAAACCAATCTAGTCCGCTCCAAAACCACCTCACCACATGTCAATCCAATCCACCCTACTCAAATCCACCCTACTCCAATGCACCACTCTCCATTCCATTCCGCCTCACTCCATTCCACCTCACTCCAGTCCACCCACTCCACTCCACTCCACCCCAATCCCATCCAACCCACCCACTCCAATCCACCTCACTCCAGCTCATTCCACCCCAATCCAACCTGCCCCACTCCAATCGACCCCACTATAGTCCATTCCACCCCAAACCAATCCACCACACCCCATGTCAATCCACCCCACTCCAATCTAATCCACCATATCCAGGCCACCCTACTTCAAACCACCCCACTCCATTGCAGTCCAATCCACCCAGACCACTCCAACCCACCCCAATCTACCCCAGTCGAATCCACCACTCCAGATCTGTCCATCCCCCTCAATCCAATCCATCCAGCCAACCACACTCCAACCCACCCAAACCCACTCTATCCCACCCCATTCCATTCCAATCCACCCTACTGCAATCCAACACACTCCACTCCAGTCCAATCCACCCCTCTCCACTCCAGCCCAATTCACCCCCTCCACTCCAGTCTAATTTATCCCATTCCAGTTTAATTCAAACCACTCCATACCATCCTTCTTTAATCCAACCCACCCCACCCCAGCCCACACTCCATGCCTCTTACCTTTAGCCATGCTGAACGGCAGGCACATTGGTGTACAACATGGCAAAAACGCATTGTCATGAGCTTGTGTGCAGGCTAGACTTATTGACGTTGCCAGTGCTTGTTTCTTTCTTGCACATCCTGGTTTCCAGTCTCTTGAGGCTGACAGTTCCTCAGATTTCTCCTGTTGCAGTAGCACTGGAGGCCATGTTTGCTGGTGGACCAGTGTTGAATGCTTTGGGAATGATGTACCTGATCTTGAAGAAAATGCATGTGGGAAGTGAGAAGCATTGGAGGTCCTTTAGCATGGTTGCTATACTTGCAAACTTCTGTAGGCCTTTGAAGAGGCATGCGGCTACATGTATGATGCTTTGCAGATGAACAGGTGGATCTCTGGGATGATGGTGAGCAAGACATTGCCTTGACCAAGATGGGGGCGCCACCATTTCTGAAGGCATTACTTAGTATCCCATGAATTCGAGATAGACCATTTGTGCTACTCTTTTTACTGTTTCTCTGATGATTCTTCTTCCATAGCACTTGTCAAGCAATGCTAATGCTTCCTTTTCCTCAGCGAAACGTCTGTATGTTGCAAAGAAGGACGCAATGTCTCCTCTCCAGGGATCCTCCCCGGGGCATTGAGGAAATAGATTTGGATAAGATACCTTAGCACTCCCTTTTATCTATGGACATTGGTATTGGGTATATGGTCTCTGAGCAATAGGACCATTGGGAGGTAGAGTGCTGTATCGTTACACTGCAAGCGCTAACATTTATGCAGCTGCTTGTTGGCCAATATTGCCCTCCTGATCTTCCCATAACCCATGCTTATCCTTCTTATTAACATCCCCTTTAGTATTAAGTGTTCCCCATTTTCCAGCAGCTCCCTGTCCTTACTATTTTTACTACTAAAACTTATACTAAAACAATACTCAGGTGTTCAGAGGCTCTGAACTTTGAGCAGAGATCTCCACACAGAACAAAATAGGAAAGGCGGAGCTAGACACTCCACATGTTTTGTAGTCCATTTTGTAATTCTACAAAATGCGCTAAAATTGTGAATAGACCCCTATAATTCAAGGCCACTAGGCTACAGCAATAATGTAAATGTGTTGCAAAGTGTCATGCACTTTTTAATACAACTACATTTTGTCAATCTGCTGGCTTTTTAGTCCACACATTTTCTATAGGTGCATGTGCAACCTCTCAACAGCTCCTGTTGAATGCAGTTTTAATTTTCTAAACAAAACAGAAGCTCTGCTTTTTGACAGGCTTGGTGTGAGACTGTTGATTATGGGATGTGAGTACTCACCAAGTCATAATGTCACAATTCTGTATCAGGCCCAATTAGGTTTCAATATATAAATGTATGATCAACCCTTGGTTGTTGTAGCACAGAGCACAGATTCACCATAAGCATCTAAAGCATTTCTTAATAACAAAACAGTTAAAAAGTAGAACACACAACACAGTAAAAACAGCACTCCTGAAAATAGACAAAATGTTAATGAGCAAATAGACGCCAAAAAAGACAACAGTCCAATAAGGGAAACTGGAGTTATGAATTTTCAAAGTTTGAATTAAGTTCTAACACCAAAAATCACAAAGCACCAACTCGGGCAAATGGTTGCGCTAGACCGGGTCAAAGACGAAAGTAAAGGCTAACCACCATGCAGCATGGTTCGGATACAGAGACCATGTTCAGCCTGATCGGAAGTCAAAAATACGCCATGGCAAGGCTGCAAGCTTTAGCCAAGATAGGTTCCACAAGATAGAATAGCTGTCGGACAAAGTCCTTGTGAAGCTGTTGACTTTTGATGGGAAAGCTCAGAGAGGTAGAATTCATAATTCACACCGAAGGAAGGTCCCTCAATGGCCGGAAACCTTTAGGACCTTCGATGGCTGAAGATTTGTACCTTCAGACTTGGGGCCTTATTTAGAACTCGATGGGCTGGTTACTCCATCACAACGGTGATAGATATCCTGCCACCGAAATCTAAATCCCATTATAGCCTATGGAATTTAGATTTCGGACCGGATATCCATTACCGTTGTGCCAGAGTAACCAGTCCGCTGAATTCTAAATCAGGCCTTTAGTCACTTTTATGAAGCTTGAATTCCTCAAGCAGTTCAAGGCTGCAAACTGTAGCCGAACGGGGCTCCACAAGGCCAGGTATGTTCTCCACCACATCCTGATGAAACAAGTTCACTGCTGCAGAAAGGCTCAGAGCAGGAGCAACCTAATTCCTTGTCCCAGTCACAACGCACCTTCATTGTATTGTCAGCTCTCCAAGTAAAAGTCTCTGAAAAAGTTTCAAAGTCCTAACTTCTAGGGTTAGGCAGAAGGAGTATACTCTGACACTTATCCAAGTACACCACAACCTTAGGGATACCACTTGGGGGTCAGGACTCCCACAAGAGAAAGCTACCAGCAGGACCTGGTGCAGGTCCCGTTGGTACTGGTCAGCTGGGAAGTTGGCTTCTTGCAGCTTTTGTGTCCTGCAGCTTAACAGGAGGTCAGCCAACTGACCCTTGGAGTCCGTTTCTTAGTCCTAAACACAAGTGGGGGTAGTTCCAGCCTTTGGGGTATCTCTATATGGGCTCAACAGCAGTTTCAGTCCCTATTTTGTCTTCCACAGGTCCAGAGTGTTATCAAGGGGGTTCTTTGCATGGCACATTTTACCCCAGTGACACATTCAACCCCTCCGAGAGGCTGTGGATGGGGAAACTCCTGGCCACTCTCTATCCAATGGAGTAACAGCCCCTAGGAGTTCCCCTACACAGTTTTGCAGCACTTCTTGGATGACAGGCAGTCTGTCACCAGTGCCTATGTCATGTACATGCCACTGGGTCAAGTCAGGGGTCAGGGAAAGCTGGCAACAGTACTTCTGTTGTTGTTCAGCCCATTTTAGGGAGAGGGCTACTTCCTCCACTGACCCATCCTTGGCATTATTGGATAAAAGGTCTTGTGGAGGACGACTCTCCTCTTCCTCCCCACAATCAGTCACTATGACCATAGTCATGTCTTCCCTGTTGAAGTGTGATTTTAACTGGTTTGACATGGATCACCCTGTGGGGGTGTCTGAAAGTGCCAAATTCCACCAGATAGGGGTCTCTCTCATCTTTTCCAGCACCATGAAGGGCTCAGTCTACCCATCCTGGGGGTCCGGGAGCCACAGGTCCTACCACCCACACTTTCTGACCTGACCGGTATCCTACTAAAGATGTTTTATGGTCAACCAAGGCTTTACAAGCTCAGGCTGGCCTCCAAGTTTTGGTTTGCCTTCCACATGTACCTTGTCATACAGAAGCGCAGGCCTAAATCATAGTGCCCTATATGCTGGTTGGGTTCCTTGAGATGTTTCTTTCACCATTCTCAGAAAAGACTTAAAGGACTTCTCACAGGGTGCACATACAAAGTTCAAAGGGGCGGAGGTCCATTCCCTTTTGTGGTGCCTTTCTGTCGGCAAATAAAGGGCATGGGAGTAATACATCCTACTTCTTATGGAGTTTCCCCAATGCCACCATAATCATGCTTCTTAAGGTCTTGGTTAATCTCCACAAAACTATAGGATTTGGGGTGATACGGGGTGGAGAATTTGTAAATCATCCGGCACATCCCATATAGACTGCAAGTACTCAGACATGAAGTTTGTGCCCCAGTCAGATATTACCTCTTGGGGAAATTTACTCTGGTGAAGACACCAACAAGGGCCCTTTCCACTAAGGGCACAGTCACTGTCTTCAGAGGTATTGCTTCAGGGTACCTTGTTGCATGGTTCACCACCACTAAAATAAACCTATTCCCTGAAACGGTTGGAGGGTTCAGGGGACCAACAACGTCAATCCCATACTCTAAAAAATGTGTTCCAAATACATCTAGTGTAATTAAGAGAACCTTAGTTTGCCCTCCTGTCTTGCTACGAGCTTGTCAGGTGGCACTGGTGCGACAACATTTCTTCACCGTCTCAGACATCTGGGGGGCCAGTAAGAGTGATTGATCAACCCGTCCTGGGTCTTGGTCTGCCCTAAATGTCCAGTTAAGGGAATGTCACGGGCTAAGTTTAAAAGGAAAGCTCTATACTACTGGGAGACAACCAAACCCCTGGATGCCCTAGGTTTTGGGTTCCTAGCCTCATTACAAATGACACCCCTATCCAGTAGATCCTGTGCATGTGCTTTAATCTGGTGGTGAAGGCCTTCAGGAGTCATACAGGTTTTCTGCCCTTGGAAGCACTCTTCCCTGGAAGGCCTTTTTGCATGGGTCTTCCTTTCTGCCTCAGACCAAGCAAAGATTTTGAGGTCTCCACTGGAATGGCAGGGCTCACAGCTACCATCCCCACTCAAATTTGACCATTGCCATGGAATTGAACTTCACCTCATTGTCAGTGTTCACCTTGTAGATGACATATGGAATAATGTGCTCTGGGCCTCCACATCACAGTGGTCATGCTGGTTTCTCAATTCTTTGGAGCTTCTACTTTGGTCCCGTTGATTTTAGATCAATGACTGAAGTTCACCATCTTGAGAGGTAAAGTGGCCAGGGCTTCAACATCCACCCCACCCACAGAGTCTAAAGTAGCTTCAGTGTAACCACTCATTTCCCCAGGGCAAACCTCCACCCCTATTCCTTCACTTGTAATCCCTTGGGACTGCCAATCGGTTAGGGCATTTTGAACAGATCAAGTTTCCCTTCTTGTGCCCTGGGTGATGAAAGTTCAGGTATACTCCAGCCTTCACAGGGTTAAAAGGTTTCTTCCACTTGTACTCCCTACTTTGTTTCAGCAAGGAATGGTCTCTTCCTCTTGGGCATGCTTTTGGGGACCTTGTGAGGTATCCTTTTTATCTTTGTTGTTCCTCTCCTTCCCCTGTTGGGAGGCCCGACCCTTTTCCCTAGGATCACACCCACTCATCAACTGTCTTACCCAGCCCTCTGTGGGTAGACACCTTTGAATCCACTAGATGCTGGTGTAACAACTCTGTAGAACAGTTTCTTAAAATGTGATTATTGTCAATAAAATTATACAAAATTATACAGCTGATTAAAAGTTATAATCTCATCACCTTCAATCCAGCCTTCTGGTGCCGTCACTGAAATATCTAAAAATGGTACTCAGGACTGTTGTGAATCTTTGTAGGTGTCGCTAAACGTTTGGTGATACTGGTCAGGTGGAAGCCCAAATTATTCTACTAAGGCATCCTTTGCATGCTGATAGGATTCAGCTACTCCTTCCTCCAAATTCAAGAGCCTATCACTCCTTACTACAGGAAATGACCCCCACAGTATAAAACCTCAGTGTTGTGGACCCACATTGTTCATTCTACAAGCCCCCCAAAGGAGGCAAAGCATTTCTCTATTCCTTCCCCCACCACAAAGCTAAGCACAATATACTTAGGCAAGCAAGGGTTGTGTGAACATCCTGCAGATACCTCTTCACTACTGCCACAATGGTTGCTGGGCTTCGACCCCAGGTTGGCCCTCTTCTCCTCTGAGGTCAATCTCTTTTCTTGCAAAGCCTGTTTCCTTTCTCCAGTGCCAAAGTTGTCAGGGGGGCTCTCAGCTCTCTGTACAAAAGGATTTAGCATTTCTTAACTTACCAAATCACAATACTGGTTCATTAAGAAATGCTAACTTGACTTTCCATATGTACAAAGACAGATAGGGAATCGCAAAATGTGATTTCTACCCAGTAGAAATCACATTTTGCAATTCCGTACATAGGAAATCACAAATAGGGATTTCCTGTTTGCAGTTTCCTAAACACATGCACAAACCATTTCCTAAATGCGGAACGGGCATTTAGGAAATGCTATTACCATTGACTCTGAGTTGATGGTAACCATGTGCAATTTAAAAAAAGGCATTTTTTTAAGGTGCCATCTAGCGCACACATGCCTCTAGGGCATTTGTGCGCTTTACATGTGCACCACTTTTTTTGGGGGTGCATCAAGGAGGCCCATAGGCCCGTAGGCACCCTTGGTTTTGCACTTCCTAATTAGTGAATTCCTAATAGCGATTCCTACTCTGTACACATCAATTACCTAGGTACAGAGAAAAATCTTAATGTTTGTACATTCCATTTGGCATTTCCTAAGTAGCAATTTCTTAGGATTCGCTATTAAGGAAATGCATAAATTTAATTTGGTGCATCTGGCCTTTGGTGCCTTCTGCCTGTCTCTGAATACACATGTGGCGTGGGGGACAGCTGGACTTTGTGCATTCTCTGCAGACAGCCACACATAAAAGGAGCTTAGATGTGACAGATGGGCCATCCACATCCTGATGGGCCATCCTGTGCAGGATGGGAGGGAGAAGCTGACATTTACATCTGAATAGGCTTTGTCCTGTCCTCACAGAAAGGGCTGCATAGTGAGTCTAGGGCCCAGGCAGGAAGGACAGGGACTCTGTGTACTTCAAAGACCTCTCTTTGAAGTCTCCCCCACTTCAAAGGCACAACTGAGTATTAGTACTGGACCTCAGACACCCCCAATGCAGTACACTTCTGGACCTGTGGGTATTCTGCCAGAAAGGATGACTGCTGTGCAACTCAGGACTGCTACTCTGCTGGCCTCTGCTGAACTGCTACTCTGCTGCACTCCTGCTCTGCTGACCTGCAGCCTGCCGCCCTCCTCGCCTGTTTGTAAGAAGGACTGGACTTCTCCAACCCAGAACCAAAGTGACTCCAAGGGCTTGCTGGCATGCCTCCTGATTTCTGAGGTCTCAGGGACTCAAAAGACTTCCAACTCACCTGCTACAGAACCTGGACTCTGCCGACTGTGAGTCTTGCCCTGCCAAGTGGTGCCAATCCAGTCCTGGGCCCTTGGAAGTGGGTATAAAATACTACTCTAGTTAGAACAGAAGCATCGCCCTGATGCGAGGATCAGAACCAGGACATTGCTTCTGTTGCATGGATGGGAATTGGCACATCAGCCCCATTGCATGGATCAGAGTCTACACATCGGCTCCCCAGCATGGATCAACCTCAGTGCATTGCCTTTGGAACCGCTGCATCTCAACCCAATGCATTGCAATTGTTCTGTGGAGAAAATCTACGCATCTTCGCTACTGCGTGAGACTGATCGATGTATCGCCTTCACTGTGGAATCAACACTGGTGCATCACTTCAGGCTGCTCCCCGCATCCTCTCTGTCAATGTAGCCAGGATTAACATACTTTTGTTCAGCGGGCCTCACTGTGGTCCTATAGCCAGCCAGCGCTTCATTGTGGTCAGCCTGAACTTTTGACTTTGTCCCTTTTCTTGTTTCTAAGTCTAAACACTGTTACACAGTCTATTCTTTAAAAAAAATAATATCTAAAGTTCTACTTATTGGAGTGTTGTTGTTTTGGTCTTGTTTTATTTATTAAATTAGGCTCTATTTTTCTAACCAGACTTGGTATCTTTTTGATGTTTTTGGTGTTTTCAATCTTTTACTGTTAGAAGTGTTGCAAAAGTACTCAACATATTGCCTCTTAAGTTAAGCCTGACTACTCTGTGCCAAGCTACCAGAGGGTGAGCAGAGGTTAACCTAGGGAATGTTTGTCACTTACCCTGACTAAGATTGTTGTTCCGGCTTGGACAGGCACATACCTCTGCAAATCAGAAACCAAATTTCTAGCATTGGCGTCAGCGGTGGGATAGGACTTGTGTTCGTGCAGTGCCTTACAGTAACTTAACGTACACTACCAAGCCACATAAGACCAGTTCAAGCATAAATTCTCCCTGATTGGCCTTTTTTTTATTTTTTTTTAAATTCATTCATACTCTGCTGGAATGTGTGTGCCTGGGACCTCACCTGCAAAGATGGAATTTGAACTCGCCAATTTGGAGGGTTACACTGTAGCTGAGCTCAAGGAGTTTTGTCAGGCAAGTGGATTTCTCACTATGAAAGGAATAAAGAATGAAGAGCTTGAAAAAATCTTTGGGAGTATGAGCAGATGCCAATCAATTGTCAGGCACATCAAGTGACCAGGAGGAGGATGAGGACTCTGAGGCTGAATGAGGGTCACGCCTAGAAGCGGATCTGGTTCTGCAACCTATAGGGGGGAGTAACCTACTCCCAAGGATGCAGGGTCCACATTCTAAAGAGTCTGGTGCCTGACGTTTTGGTGGGAGATGACATAGATAAATGGTTTGAGGCTTATGTGATTGCCCTGCAGATGCACAAGATCTCTGAGGGGGATTTAGGGGCTAGTCTGTGGAGGCATATCCATAGTGAGGGGAGGGACATCCTACTGGCCCTAGAAGTGGGTGGCAGGATAAAGGAATCTCCCATAAAACAGACCTTAATCCGAAGGTAGGGTTTGGCCCCAGAGAAGTATAGGCAGAAGTTCAGGGACAGTCAGAACCTATCCCAAGAGACCTGGATGGATTGTGTTGAAGCTTTTTGCAAGGCATTGGATGGCTGGGTGCAGGGCAGAGAAGTCAAGGATCATCAGGCCCTGTTTAATGTGACTGCAAAAAACACATGTACAATCTTTGTTTTCCAGATCTGTAGTAATCTCTCTGAAGCCAGGGAGCTTGCTAAAGAGGCAGACTGCTGGGTCAGCACCAGGGTCCACAAGAGTGTTTTTGAGGGGGATCACCGTACAGGTGGTTAGGGTCCCCATTCAAAGAAGGGGCTGGGACAAAAAAAAGCAAGGAGTTCTTTAAAGGGCCCCCAAATAGTTATTTGGGTCAGAACTTTCATCCCCTTACTGAGAAGAAAAAGAGACGGTTCCCTGACAGTAGGTCTGTAGGCAAGGCACCTCCTAGGCGCTTTGAATGGGAACAGGAAGGGCATTTCAAGGGGGATGACAAGTGTCCAAAGTGGACACAGCTCCTACCAGTGGGCAGTCATGAGGGTTGGCTAGTGTAGGGCTTGGGGAGGAGATTGTCCCAGAGAGTGTGGGAGACAGAGTAGCAATGACACCAGTGTCCCTGGGTGATAGAGACATGGTCCACAGAACCCACATGCCTAGTCATACTAGGAAGTACAGGCAGTGGGTCACCATTAATGGGTAAAGGATGGAGGCTCTGAGAGACACAGGAGCCAGCATGGCAACTATCAGGTGTCATCTGGCGCCCTCAGAGCAGGTCATCTCTACTGTGTTCCACCAAGCTGTTGCAACTGACAACTATGAGGAGCAGTGCCAAGTGGTTCTGGTTCCCTTTTGCATGGAGGGGTCTCAGGTTGCTTGAGGGTAGCTGTGAGTCTGTCCATGCCTGTGGATTTTCTGCTTTGCAATCACCTGGAACATACTGCCTGGAAGGAGGTGGAGGTAAGGTCCCACTTGGAGACGTTAGGGTTGCCTGAGTCGGTGTGCCTGACCACCTTGTCCATGCCATCCTGAGAGAGTGGTGAGTTAGACCTGGAGCCTGGAAGAATTGCTCAGAGACCTGCAAGAAGTGGAATTACAAGGGGTGCGGGAAACCCACTCCTGAAACTCTCACCATCTGGGAGGAGGTGGAGCTTGAGGGGAAGACCCAGAATCTACAGGGGAGGATGTGGCCTAACTGGAGAACCTGCCTGAGCTGTCCAACTGACAGGAGGAGGAGTGTCCCACCAGGAAAGAGTTCTGCAAGCTGAAGATGGAATGCCCTACTCTTGTGGGTCTTCAGCAGAAGGCTGAGACCCAGTCAGCTCTGACGCCTCTGGCAAGACCTGATCCACTGGGAGAATGGGTCCTGTATAGTGAACCTAAGGCTCCTGAACCTGGTGTAACCCATGTTTTGGTGCCCCCCCAGTGCCAAAGGCCCTCCTACTGGGGATGGCTCATGATGTACTCCTGGTAGGTCATTTGGGACCTTTGACAGGCTTATCATCCATATTTACTGGCCTCAAATGAGGAAGGCCTCAGATGAGTTATGCAGGTCCTGTCCTACCTGCCAGGGGATTGGCAAGATGGGGAGAAGTGCTGCAACACCCCCGCAACATTTTACTGCCATTGGCACCCACTTTGAAATTGTGGGAATCAACATCAATGGAACCATGGACCCCCAAGACAGCCATGGGCAACAGATTTGTTCTGGTCTTGGTGGACCATGCCACCAGATACTCAGAGGCTATCTCTCTAACGACTGTGACTGCATCCACAGTGGCCAGGGCACTGATGAGTGTCATTAACCATGTGGGGTTTCTCACCGGGGTCCCAACTTCATGTCAGGGTACATGAAGGCCATGTGGAAGGAGCGTGGGGTAACTTACAAGTTCTCCACTCTTTACCATCCACAGACCAATGGGATTGTTGAAAGGTTCAACAAGACCCTAAAGGGCATAACTATGGGCCTACCAGAGCCCATGAGGCGGAAGTGGATGTCCTCCTGCCATGCCTTTGTTTACCTACAGGGAGGTACCACAGAAGGGGGTTGGCTCAGTTTCTGTATTGGCACCCTGTTAGAGGACCTTTCAGTTTGGTGAAGGAGGGCTGGGAGCAAGCTCCCAGGAGAGCTCCCCAGAATGTGGTCAGCTATTTCTTGCACTCCTTGACCAGACCGCTCACTTCTGGAAACTCTCCCAGGAGAATCTGGAAGCCAGCCAAGAGGATATGTAATGCTGGTATAACCAGAATATCATTCTGAGTGAGTTTCAGCCTGACCAAAAAGTGTGGGTGATGGAGCCTAGGGCGCTGCAAGACCACTAGTCCAGGCCTTATGAGGTGAAAGAGTGCAACAGTGAGATAATCTACTTGGTGGACCTCAAGACACCCAGAAACCCTTTAAGGGTCCTTCATGCCAATCACCTCAAGTCCCACTTTGAGAGATCTGAGCTTACCATGCTTCCGGTTTTTGATTATGTGGTGGAAGAGGAGAGCGAACCTCTCCTCGACCTTTTTTTTTCTCCAAGGAGCAGGATGGGTCAGTGGAGGGTGTCAGTCCCCCCCTATACACTGACCCTAGATCAATAGAGAGCCTGCTGACAGCTGCTGGTGCCGTTTGCCTCTTTGTTCTCACTTATCCCAGGACTCACTTCATGGTGTACCCATAATATTGATACTGGGGACCACACACCTGTGTAAAACAACATTTACAGGTTGTCTGATCAAGTAAGGGCCAGCATTAAGGAGAAGGTCTCTAAATGCCGGCATTAGGGGTTATTGTGCCCTCAAAAAGCCCTTGTTCTAGCCCAGTGCTGTTTGTGCCCAAGGCAGCTCTTCAAGGTGTCACACCTGAACCTAGGTTCTGCTTGGTCTACTATGGGCTCAATGTTGTCACCAAGACTGCCTCGGTATCCCATCCTCAGAGCTGATGAGCTCATAGATCAGCTTAGAGGTGCCAAGTTCTTAAGCACGGATGACTTAACACCTCGGTACTGGCAGGTTGCCTTGACTGAGGGGGTCAAAGACCCCAGAAGGGCACTTTTAACTCCAGGTCATGTCCTTCATGTTAAAGAATGTCCCTGCCGCCTTCCAGAGGTTGGTCAACCAGGTTCTGGCTGGGTTCGAGAACTGCAGTGCCGCCTTCCTAGACAGCATTGCAGTCTTCAGCTCTAGATGGGAGAACCACCTGTACCATCTCCAGCAACTGCATCGGGCTCTGCAGCGTGCAGGCCCGACTGTCAAGGCCAGGAAGTGCCAGATAGGGCAGGGTTCAGTTGTGCCACTCCTCCAGGTCAACATCAAATCCATTCTGGCTTTGGGAACCCCCCCAAGACCCAGACAGAGGCGAGAGCCTTCTCAGACCTCACTGGTTACTACAGGAGATTTATCAACGGATATAGCATAAGTGTCACCCCCTTGACAGAGCTGACTTCCAGGAAGCAGCCACATCAGGTGATCTGGACAGATGCATGCCAGACATCTTTTAATACCCTAAATAAGGACATATGCACAGCACCCGTGCCGAAGGCCCATGACTTCTCCCAAGAATTAATTGTGCAGATACATGCCTCAGGGCATGATATAGGGGCCATGCTCTCACGTCTGAACAAAGAGGGTCTGGAGCAACCTGTAGCCTTCATCAGTAGGAGGCTACATCCCAGGGAACAGAGGTGGAGTACAATATAAAGGGAAGCCTTTGCTGTGGCCTGGGCACTGAAGAAGCTGAGACGACCATACCTCTTCATACAATTTCCGGGTTCAGACAGACCACAGACCTCTCAGATGGGTAATGTAAATGAGGAGTGAGAATCACAAACTGTTGAGGTGGTCCATCTCCCTAAAGGGAATGGACTTTATTGTGGAACACTGTTCTGGAACAGACAATGCCAGTGCTGATGGTCTCTCCAGGTTCTTCCGCCTTAGTGAAGAGAACTCCCAAGCGGTTTGGTAGTTCTCCCCACTTGCAGCTGTGGGCGACACATGTTGGACCTGGCATCCATGGTGTGGTTCCCCCTGACATTTTGCCTTCAGATCTCCTGTTTTGCTGACCTTGTTTTTGCTGGCTTTAAGACTCCAGGCAGTTTACCACTGCTAACCAGTGCTAAAGTGAATGTAAAGTAAAACATGGTAACATTGGCTTTTCCACAATTGGCATATTTAATTTACTTATAAGACACTAGTAAAGTGCACTACCTGTGCCCAGGGTCTGTATATTAAATGCTATTAGTGGGCCAGCAGCACAGATTGTGCCACCCACCTAAGTAGCACTTTTCCTAAGCAGGTGTTGTATCTTTTTGTGAGGTGTTATCACTATTTTACTGTTTGAAGAGTTGCACAAATACTTAACACATTGCCTCTTAAGTTAAGCCTGAATGATCTGTGCCAAGCTGCCTGAGGGTGAGCACAGTTTAACCTAAGATGTGTTTGTGAACTGCCTTGACTAGGACTGTGGTTCCTGCTTGGACAGGGTGCATATCTCTGCCACCCAGAACCCATTTTCTAACTTTATTTCCATTCTGTGGAGTTTCTTCTGTCTCAGAGGCGACCTGGACTAGGCAAGCTTCTTTCCAGGACCTGAGAGCCTTTTTAATATCTGCCTTCTTGGCTTTGTGGCTCAGCTTCAATTTTCTCTCCTGAAAAAGATTCTTAATTCCTCCCACTGGGACATCTGCCACAGTAGCCAGATCCACCTCCATGTTCCCTATAGACTCTTAAAAGGTGCAAACATTGTGATCAGGAATAACTTAAAGAAAAATTATAAAAAAAGATTAAATAAAAAACTTAATGCAACTTAAAAATCAAAAACAAATTGAGCATTCAGTGACTTCAGGGATATTTAATTGTCTAGCTTAATAGCTTAGTAGTACTGATAAACATAAGCTCTGGATTCCATTGCTCAACACCAATGTAAGAATGTGGACTATTAGTTGTAGAAGATGTGAGTCTTTACTAATTAATAATGTCACAATTCTGTATCAGGTCCAGTTAGGTCTCTCTAATTTAAATTAGAGCTCAACCCTTGTCAGCTGTAGCACAGAGCACACAGGCATAACTTGAAAGAAATGCGTAAAGCATTTATTAGTATCAAACAGTTAAAAAAGAAGGAAACATAACAGAATAAAAATCCTACTCCAATTTAGAAACATTTAATGAACAAATAGACCCCAAAACAACAAAAATCTAATAAGGGGAACCAGAGATATGAATTTCAAGATCTGATTTTTTTAGTTCCAAAAAACACAGAATAAAACCACCAGCAGTGAGCAATTGCTTGCACTAGAGTGATTCAAAGTCAAAAGTTAAGGCCAAATGCACTGGAGTGTATTTCAGATATTGAGACCAGATTAGATCTGATTTACCTTCTGACTGGTGACCACATTTACTTCCTGGCAAATGGTCCGTTGTTCTCCCAGGGTGACGGAGTAAATTACTCCATCATTCTGTCAGAGGGACCGCCCGTCAGATTTATAAATGACACAAAGTTGCAGTCATTTACAAAGCATCACCAGGAACCACCACCATGGCTGTTTGTGTCAATACATTTCACCGTTTGGTGCAGTGGTTCTGCAAAGATGATGGAGTCATGCACCAAAGTTTTCTTTTTCTATTTTCAAAAAGAAAATCCCAAAACTTTTTGAAAAAAAAAGCCAATGCTCCCTTCACCATGAGAGTCCTCTACCATGGCGAGGGGAATAATTAACAGTTTTCACTGTTCCTTACCTCCCAGGGTTTCGTAGCAGTGACAGGCTGTGAAAACTGGCCTCTAACTCTGCCCTTCTAAATCAGGTGGGCTGAATTACAGGTCTATCTCTGACAGCCCTTACTCCAAGGGCCACCAGAGAGGTTTAACCACAGCAGAGATGAAGTGGTCTCAGCCGTTACTAAACCTATGGTCTGCCCGCATCTAAATTGGATGGGCGTATCATTATCTTGGTGGTAAGCATACTACGTTACTGTTGCGATGGAATATGCTTACTGCCAAAAAATAAATTGGACCATTAATCTCTAAAATGGAAATCAAAAATCCTCAGCAAGGCAGCAGGCTGTGTCCAAGATCAGTTCCAGGGGGCCAATTAGGATGCTTTTGGAGCCTTCGCCCGGTGAAGATTTCTATCTTTTGACGTAGTCACTTTTTTGGAGCTCAGATTCCTCCAGCGGGGGAAGGATGCAAGCTGTAGCTGTATTAGGGTCCACCAGGCCAGATAGGTTCATCCCGATGTCCTGCTGAAACTGATTTGCTGCTGCAGAAAAGCTCCAAGCAGGACCAAACTGAATCTTTGGCCCAGCGGCAACACACTTTGTCGGATTGACTAGGCAGGTTCAACCTGGTTTTCTATTGGTTCCCTAAGCAAAAATGCTGGAAAAAGTTTCTAAGACACAGCTTTTAGGATTACGCAGGAGGAGTACACACTGACACGTATTCAATAGCCACAAGACTTTAAGGACACCACTTGGGAGTCAGGACTCCCAGGAAGGCATCAGCAGAGCCCAGGACAGGTCCAGGACAGGTCCAGCTGATACTGGTTAGCTGGGCTCTTCAGAAATATGAGCGTCTTGCAGCTTTTGTGTCTCTGTACCTGCACAGGAGGTCATCCATTGATAATGAACAAATCCTCCCTTGTGGTCCCTCAATACTGGTTCTGGAGACAGCCCCTCTCCTACCGGGATTGGTGTCTGATTGGCTAGCAGGACAATGAAGGGGGCAGGTATGAGCTACATCTGCGTCTGACAGTGTAGGTACCTTTTGAAGTATAATTAAGTTCCTGGGCACAACTCAGATAGCTATGCTGTCAGGGGAAACACATCTCCCCACACCCATGTCCTTTGTCCACTGTTTGAAAGCAATACACATCTTAGCACCGAATGGCCGTTACCAGTCAGGTGACACTGAACACTGGGAGAAAGATACATTTGGCTTAGACAGGAAAATTGCAACTTTCTAAAAGTAGCATTTTCAAAATTGTAACTCAAAATCCAACTGGACCCTTATACTAGATTGAAATTATTCTGAAAAAAGTCCTTGAAACATTTCTCTAGCTAGTCCTCAACTGAAGTAATTCATTACAAAGTGGTAAAATATAACCTAGTGCTTTTCTATGGGAAAGACACCCTTGCCATAGCGATAAACGACTTTGGAGATCTTTCACTGTCAGGACATGTAATACTTAGGTACACATGTCCTACTTTATAATTACTATGCACCCTGCCCTATGGGCAAGTTGCGCCTACTTTAGGGTTATCTTGTAAGTATTAAAAAGAAAGGTGAAGGGCCTCAGGACCTTAAGAACACCACATGGGGGTCAGGACTCCAGGGGAAGTCATCAGCAGCATCCAAGACAGGTCCAGTTGTACTGGTTAGATGGGCTCTTCTGGTAACATGAAACATGTTTGAGTCTCAAGACTTAAGTCCTGTTGCATTGTCATACAGGACTTCTGACCAATGAATAATTTCTTCTATGACTCGTAATACAACACTTCAGTATAGCACCCAACGGGAGTTTCCTACAAGCTTGTCAAAGATTCAAAATTGCAGGTAAGCAACACAATTCTAAACTATATTGTAATCGATAGCTATGATACATGTACCTCCCCGAGTTTCTGTTCATCAGCTCTATACTAAGTATGTTCTCCATTGGTGGAGTAGGTGTATGCAAGATGTGGCTCCACTACCATATATTTGATCAGCCCTTGGGTTGGCACAAAACACCACATGCCAATTGGCTGTTGGCTACATTATGTACTGTCATGTATGAAAGTGAATGGAGTTTCATGTAGGTCTGTCTGCTCAACCTGCAGAGACCGTCGCCTGTTAAATGTATCTCACTGTATTTGTCCAAGTCTGGGCTGGTGTCAAATCACTTTTGTTAGGCAACTGTGGCACTGTGCTACTCCCTGCATTCTGGCACATCATGTTATGAGGCTAAATCCTGCCTCAGTGCTAACATGCAGTGCATTGAGGCTCCATCCTCTGATAAGGATGCACACGGTATTAGGCAAAAGCTAATGATCTGTGACTGATGTGCACTTGGCATCTCTGGCAATGTGTGTTTCAGAGCCTTGACAGGTTCCTTGTTCCCACAGCCCTGTTGCCACCTTCATACAGGTCATGCTTTAGGTGCAGGCCCATTGCATTTCTGACATTGTATAACTGCAAACTGTGTGTTGTCTGATGATAACCCATGACATTTGAATCAGTTGTCTGGTCACATTGCAGAAAATGTACAATGCATGCCTTTCTTAAACTGAAGGTAATCTATGTATTATGGTCACGTATGGCAAAAAGTGTGTTTTGTGTTGATGATGAGACACACAGACCTCCACCCCCAAAAGTGGCATGAGTCTGCATCTGTACTTACACATGTCAACACATGGACAGACTAGACTGTTTCTGTGCCCACCATGTAAATCACTGCATTGTTACCCATGTGTGATGTTAGAGTTTGTACCCTAGCAGTATCCTTTACGGACTGTATGCAGAGGATCGTTCTCACAGATTGTTAGTGTTTGGAGGCATTTATGGCTGAGGAGTTAACCTGCCAGAAGCTACATATGGGGGATGTGTCTCACAATGTTTCCGATCTCTGGCAGATTGCTAGATCCTGTCCTACAAGATGTCAGTTGACCTAACTAGTCAGGGCAGAGCCTGAACTGGGTGGTGGGTAGGGCTGCATATTGGGAAGTGTTTGAAGTCATCTCCCTGTATTCAATGACTGCTATGTGCCACACTGGGGCAGCATAGGCAAGACAGGATGTTCTCATCTTGGTATATTGACACTTGTGTGGCTCAGCCATTTTGGATGGGACTTGTTGACATAGCATCTTGCCTTGTCTTTTGCATCCATGCAGGTCAATGCCCATCACAAAAAAGGGATTTGGACAGCCATTGGCAAGAAATTGCGGAATCAGGGGGTCGACAGCCGCCAGAGCGCCTACTGTTGCAAGAGATGGGAGGACCTGAGACGCTGGGCCCAGAAGATCACGGAAGCCCAGCTGGGACTGTCCTCCCAGTGTGGGTGGGAAGCCCATGGGACCATGACCCTCTTAACGGCATGCATTCTGATGGGGGCCTACCCTGAGCTAGATGGGCATTTGAGAGCAGCACAACAGCCACAAGGGGGTGAGTACACAGCAAATTCCTGCCTGTTCCATTGCCAGGTGATTGAGTGAGGTACTGACTGCTCCCCCTGACAATGAAGCCATGTCTCACATAGTAGATGGGAGATTGTTTGTGTTGAAGTGTCATGTAAACCAAGCTGGTGTGCTCTGCCTTTTGGACCTAGGACAAAACTGAGGGGAATTCTCAGACCATTTGCTCAGCAGGGACCACAAATGGCTGTGTGCAGTGATCATTCATTTACTGATTGTTGTTTTAGTGGGCATAATTTCTATCCAACAGATCACTCTTCCTATATGTTACAGGTCAAATGTAAGTAGGTTGTGTATCACTGTACTATGCCACGTGTCTGGGTATATGTGTATGTAGACATCTGCCACCCAGGAGCTAGTTATCTTCAGTGTACGATGGGTGCTGGTGCCTCACTGCAGTCTGTGATGTGTAGGTGTCCATCACACATATGACATGGCTTACATAGCTATTTGTTTGCAGCTGTAGCAAACTACGTTCCTTTAGTAAGTGGGGAATGTCTATTGACATGAATGATGTGCCATCACTGTTGCCAGCATTCCTTGTGCCTACATGTCAGCATGTGTCCCTTTCTCTTTAGGAAACATTTCTATGCTGCAGTTCCATGCATGTTCTACCTATGTTGATGGGATGATGTCTGTATTCCCAGACATATATGTGCATGGGGAACTGTTAGTGGTATAGTAAATCTACAATGGACGCCCATTTCATGTGCTGCCACAGACACGAATGTGTCACCATTGTTCATTGTTTGACAAATGCCTTCATGCGTCATAGTATGTCATTTGGCATGCAGAACTGCAGTAGCTATGAGGGAGATGACAGGTAGGCCCAGAGTGTGGAATCACTATGCCCTTGATGTTGAATCATATGGATAAGTGCACTGCACATGTGTAATAGTTGAGGATTGTGCCATGACTGTTGGCATGCATCATAGAGTGAGTTGCAGTGATGTTAACATCACATGTGTTTGGGTACAGGCATTTATCCACTGACAGACACCAGGATTGGGATGTCCAAGATGTGGTTAGTGATGTTGCCACTCATTGGGAAACATGTTGAGGGCTTTCTAATATTCTTTTAAAGTTATGTATCTCTCCAACATGCAAAGGACAGATGTCTACTATAGAAACACTCAGAGGATATCATTGTAATGGGTGTCAGACATTAGTGGTGACTATCCTGGGTTTTGCTAATTTGTTGTTTTGTTTTTTCTGGGGACATCTCTCCCTGATATATTCAACCTGACGTCAACAGTGTTCCTTTCAATGCCACACGTGAGGCCTATCTGAGTTACATTGATATTACCTCCTTGAATCTATTGTGACAGATGTCACTTGGTGAAGTGTACATTGTTGAAATGTTTCCTCTGTGACATGGTTATGTCAAGTCACATACTCTAGGATATTGAACTTTTGGCATCCACATACTAGGATTTCAGGGCCACCTTCCTAATTGTTGGTTCATTATGTATGTGCCAAATAGATCTGTGCATGACCTTGTGTGGGGTATATGGGAATGGAATTTACAATGGGATACTGGTTTTTGCCATTAGTTGACTCAGGTCCAATAGACTACTTCATACTGTGAGATCTCTAGCATGCAAGCCATAAAATATGTCAGTGATGTGCACATCAATGCGGTAAAAGTAAATGTAGCTCATGATCACTCATGCTGTAGATCCTAAACATTTGATGTGGTTTTGAACAGAATGACCAGAGCAGGATGTTGTTTGTTAGGGTAGTACCAATGACTACAACATTGTCAATGTTTCTCCATTGCAACAGAAAACATTGTGTGTCATGGTAGACTTCAGTCAATTAGCCCATTATATCCATGGAAATAGAACACAACATAATGATTTGGCTATTCACAGTCCTGCCTTGAATTTCACATTTTAATATGTGCTCTAACATGTTTGTCCATTGACATTACTACTGCAGTCTTGTGGTGCAAGCATTGGGCAGCAGTAGATATGCTGCAGTGGCTGCAAGTGGGACTGCTTTGAGGATGAAGAAAACTTCTAGTTGTTGTATGGTTAGAGTGGTTCTAAGACTTCACCCATTCAATTGTAGTTGTCTGAGGTCCTGATTTTACTGCGGGCCACTGTAGTAAATCCATATGGCATGCATGCATATGTCATGGCACATGTATGCACCATTTAGATGAGTAGTTTTGCTGGGGCCTACGAGAAATGATGTTATTGTTAGTCAATCTGAGTTGTGGTTCAAGTGTTATCATGGACATGTGATGACCATATTCCTCTTTGACCTTGCAACATCAGCACAGGGAAGCAGAGGAGATGGGGCCAAGCCAAGTGGGGACGCATCTGGCCACAGGACCTCAGGTCTAGAGACAACTGACACGGGGGGACCCAAAGGGGAGTGGCACGGGGAGACCGGATCTGCATCATCATCATCCTCAAATTCCTCCTCCAGTGGGCCTCCCTAGTGGTGGCTGACCCATTGGGGCTTCCCCCAGCACCATCTTTGTCTGCTACCTCTGTTCTATCACCGCCCTCCCTTTTGATCCCTACCCAGTTGGCTGTGCCCGCTCACCCAGGAGGGTGGGCGTCTCCTTCGCCGCAGTCACCTCTTCCTCAGCCACTGTTACCCCTGACGCCCTCAGTGAGGAGGCTATTGACCTCCTGAGAAGTATCTCTGTGGATCAGTCAGCCATTGTGAATGCCATCCAGGGACTGGCGACCCAACTCCAACAAAACAAACACATTCCTGGAAGGCATTCATGGTGCAATGGCTGGCCTACAGAGATCTTTTCAGGCTCTGGCCTCCACACTGATGACAGCCAGTCACCCCTTGTCTTCCGTTGCCCCTCCACCCCCCTCATTCCAGTCCAAATCCCCCCTTACTCTACCTACCTAAAGCACACAAACAGATCCGCAGACATCCACCTCAACAGACAAATGGAGCACACACAAACACAAGCACCACAAGACACACTGGAAAGCATACAAACAACATGCACCTACAGACATAACAACAGTAAAATTTTTCACTTACACCCCCAACACCCCAAGTATCACACACATGACATCAAGCTTGCCTACAGACACCACCCAACAGTCACTGACATAGCCACCACACCCATCCTACTCACAGACACCACCCCAGCAGACCTGAAGACATTCACCACAAGCACCACACCCGCAGACACCACAGCTCAATGACCTTGCCACGGATTGTCGATGACAGCTCCTCTATTAAAGGAAAGCTTGAATACTCATCAATGACTACCACGAGATGATGCCCATTTTCTAAGAGCCCAAAGAAATCAACTGCAACTCTTTCCCAACCTACCTGTGCAGGAAGGTCAGACATTGTCGATAAATGCTGTGTCACTTTGGGGGAAAGGCACCTGAAAAGATGGCACTCTTTTAGTTCCCTCTCAACTCGCTTGTCTAGAAGCTGGAACCACACTTGGGCCCTCATTACAACTTCGGCGGTCTTACAAAAAGACCGCCGAAGCTGCGGGCGCCACTATACTGCCAGTGCTGGTGGTATTTGTGGCTCCCTATTATGACTTTTCCGCTGGGCCTGCGGACGGAAATGCTGGTCCAGCGGAAAAGTCACATCAACATTGCCGCCGGCTCATAATAGAGCCGACTGCAATGTTGATGTGCAGCGGGTGCAGCAGCACCCGTCGCGCATTTCACTGCCCGATGGGGCTGTGCCTGGGGGCTCCTGCACAGCCCATGCCAAGTGCAAGGGCAGTGCAGGGGCCCCCAGGGGCAACCAGATTCCCCCTTACTGCCAGCCTTTGAATGGCGGTGTTTACCACCATGGAAAGGCCGGCGGATGGGGACTCATAATCCCCAGGGCAGCTGTGCTTGCACCACTGCCCTGGGGATTATGACCGCCTGGCAGAAGCATGGCTGTCAGCTGCAGGGGTAGGCGGTATGGCCGTGGCTAATGTGCCACGGTCATAATAAACTGGCGGTACATCGCCAGCCTGTTGGCAGTGTTACCGCCAGTGTACCGTCGGCCGCCAGAGTCGTAATGAGGCCCTTGGTCTCTAAAGGCTCTTTTGGTGGGTACAATGCCACGATGTTCTTCATGGGCTAAGTCAATGGCTTTCTGTCTTAGGCTTTCAGGTATGATGATTCTCAAGCCTCTCAATACAACATCTTCCCTGGTCATGGACAGTTCATCCTGTACGTATTTGAATGTTTTGAAATTCAACATCATTGACAAAAGGTCGAGTGAGCCTCTTCCACGATCGAGTTCAGATGATGACTTTGAGGATAAGCATGTTCTTATCTGCATTAGTAGGAGCAATAATCTGTTCAATTGATAGAGCTGCTGGTGTGCTAAACCTCACAATGAAGTTAATGTATTCCTCAACCCCTTTGGATGTCACACTGTGATGATGTAGTGGTACTCGTGAAAAGGAATCAGCAGGGTTCTGATCTTTACCCAGCTTGTGTACAATTACATGATCATACTCTTGCAGTTGCAACCCCCACCTCTCAATGTGAGTGGTCATCTTGGCTTTCAGGTTTCCCAAAATAACGAGCAGCGCTTGGTGGACTGTACTGAAAGTGAAAGGTTTTCCATATAGAAACACATGAAAATGTTCACAGGCTCACACCATAGCCATACTCTCTTTTCCCTGCTGAGAGTAGGCACATTCTGTGTCAGAGAGACTTCGACTGGCATAGACCACAATGTGTCTCTGAGCATTCAGATGGCCATTATGTTGCCCCCAGCCCAGCCCAACCAGGTTCACATCTACTGTAATCTCAGTATGTAACCTGGGGTCAAAACAGACCATCTCAGATTCTCAATCACATGTTTTAATCTTTTTAAACTCTGGTTACACTCAGAAGACCACTGGAAAGGGACATTTCATTTTGTCAAGTCTCTTAATGGGGTACTCACTGTAGCAAATTCACAAATGTACCTTGAGCAACAACTGGCCATGCCTAAGAAGAATTGCTGAATGGTGACATCTTGCGGGGGTCAAGTAGCTGACAGTGCTTGCACTTTATTTGGGTCAGGAGTCATTCCTCCATCAGAGAATATATGCCCAAAGAATTTAAGTGAGGTCTTGTGAAACTCACACTTTGCTACATTCAGAGTAAGATCTGCATTAGCAAGCACAATTGTGAAAGTCTTGTCATGGTCTTTTTGCATTGCTCCAAATACCAGTATGTCATCACTGTAATTAAAATCACGCTTGACAGGTTGAATTATGCGACATATAACATCCTGAAATATATTTCTGCATCTAATGACACTATAAAACTCAACCTTTTGTATCTGAACAAACCAACATGGGTTAAAAAAGTAGTGATGTACCTGCAGCTCTCTTCCAGTTTGAGTTGATGGTATCCCTTGTTCAAGTCAAGATGGGAGAAGACTTTGGCACCATTCAGTTGCATGATCATGTCCATTATGAGTGGACCAGGATGGCTTTCTCTCTTGATTACTTTGTTGACTTGACGCAGACTGCACCTTCACTGTCCTTTTTGGGCACCACCATTATGTGTGAAACCGATGGCATGGGAGCGCTGGAAGGATCCATGATGTAATTCTTCAACAACATTTTTAGCTCTTTCTCAACAGCTTCTTGCAAGTGAAAAGTGACCCTGCAGTGCCACTGGGCGTCAATGCGAATGTCCTCATTAATGTGAAGTTGCACTTTCATTGTCTTGAGTCTTCCTAGGCCACTAAACAATGATGGAAAATGACTCACCATGTCAGATTGCATGTGGAGGTTGTAATTGAGAGCTATCAGTCCCATGTCAGCAGCAGTGGCAAAACTGAGCACGCATGCGCTAGATGAAGTCCCTTGAAGAATGTGAATTAGCGCTTATACTGATACTGCTTTGCATCGTATTGTCACTGTGAATGACCCATGACTCTGCAATGGTTTAGAGCAGCCCACATGTATACCTTCATGTTTGATGGGTTGAGGTGCGGCACAGAAGACAGGCTGTGGAACTTCTCGATTAGCATGATGTTAATCGGCGCACAATTGTCTGTGATGAAGGTTATGGGGCAACCATTGACTCTTATTGTAAGCTTGGGGCAGTTTCTAAATGAATTCAGTTGTTGTGTTTGATGGTTTGCCTTTGTCTTTTGTTCTTCCTTGCAAGCAGCCAAACTGTCATTCTTTGGTTGTTACCATCATTGCATATACCTATTCTTCGCTGGCATTTCATAATACCATTAAAGAGCCTTTGTAGGATGATCTGGAAGGTGATTGAATTTGTCTGCCCTTTGGCCTTGAGTGTGTGGCTAGACTGCTTCTGGAACCTTCTGGCGTCCATTTTCTCTTCTTGCTGTGATGCATTTGGTTTCTTTTTCTCTCAGAAAACCATTAGACATTGTCCATGAATGCTGTGAAACCTGTGGTTTTCTTTCCCACAACCTTTGCACATCTGCCTATGGCTGGAAATTTACCTTCATGAGGAAATGAAAACCCACATCGGAAACACAACTTTTTCTTCTTTGAAGATGTAGACTTGCGTGCATATACCTTGCACTTGTGCTTGCTTTTCATAACCAATGTTGATTCATTTTTCACTGTTTCAGCTTTCATATCAGCAGTTTGTTGATCTGCTCTTTCATTGGCTCTTGCTGCCATTAATATTTTCTCTAAACTTAGTGTATCTCTCAGAATGTGTCTGCTGAAAGAGTCTGAAAGACAGGCCTCAATGACTCTGGGGCATCTTCATCATTAAATTCACTAAACTAGTACCAATGTTCTAAATGTAAAGATGGCTTGATAATCAAACATTCAATTTAGCTAAGGTGAAGAATAAACTGTGTAACAACATGGTTTCATGAGCATGAAAAAAACGTATACCTACCGCGACCGCCTAACAGGCCATTTTAAGTAAGGATGGTTGTGCCCTATCATGAAAACTAGAGTGCAATCCTAAAATGGTGTCTAGTCATGGGACAATAAAGAGGGAGAAAAATGCTATCGGACTGGAGCGACAGGTAGCATCAAATGTGGTGATTAGCAGCAATCATAGCAAAGCACAAGCGCAGATAAAGGAGAAGCAAATTACGTATAAAAAGCAATACATACAATCACATAAAAAATTAAAAACTAAAGAAATTAGACATAATGTTCTAGATTTAAAGTTAGCTTGATAAGTAATTACTCAATTTAGCTAAGGTGAAGTAAAAAGTGTGCAACAGCAAGGTTTTATGAGCATGAAGAAAGCTGATAATTAATCTACATGCCTATTTGTGTTTCCTGTCTAGCATTCATTACTGTGCTTTTCACTGCTCCTTGGCATCCTGTTTGCTACCAGTTTCTTAGTTGATGCATGAACGTAGTACAGCTCATTCACCTAAGTAATAGAGAAGTCATAAAGTCTGTTCAATGTGTTGATTTTATGTGACCTACACTTTTGCCCACTTTGGTGTGCCACCTGTCTCTTGTTTTGCTGATAAAAGTATGTGAGACACATGCAAAGACACTGAAAAGGAATTATACAGTGCAAATTGCTCTCATTTGTTTCATTTCCTTTCCTCCTTTTCTCAGAATCTCTCTGCAGGTTTCTGCATGAATATGACTTTGGAGAATGAACTGACAAATGGGACTCTCAATGGAATATGTCCTTCCATCAACTAGACAACTTTTGCCATGCAATGTTTGCCAATAACAGGGACAAGATTCATGCACTCCTTTAACCTTTTAGCTTGTGTTGTGTTGAAACATGAAATAATTGTAAGCGCAAGGCTCTGAAAAGGAGAATTTGTCCACAAAACTTGCAGGGACAAGTCTAGACATCTGCCCCAAGAACAAGTTATCTTTACTATTGATCCAACTCCATTTGGTTGACAGAAATATGTGATTAAATATTTGCATTGATTAGAATGGGCCAAGCTTCTTCTGGAAATATTGAGGAACAAGTTGGTGGAGAGAGATAGAGACACTGCATATGTTCACTCTTGTTTACAAATGGGCTAGATCTGCTCTTCAGAACTGTAGATATCCAAAATGAGAACCAATTCTACATTTTGTAAATTAACATTTGCTAACCTCCATTTGACATATAATTTAGCTTGTGACACTCTGAATTTCTAACTGACTCTCTGCAGGAGTTTGAAGCTCTGGGACTTCATAAAGCTGAAATGTAAATTGACTTTCTCTGATAGATACAAGAAAATATTGGAATTAGAATACTTGTGTCTATGTCATTAACAACTTTCAGTGATTTGTAAAATAAGTCTGGGTTCTGAATGATTCTTAATGTAAGAAGTTCATTATTTGTAAGATAAGGAATATGCATTTATACTGAACTTGACATCAAGCAATTACTTTCTCACCATTATTAAGATTGTGATCCTATCCTGTGACTGAACAAGCATGAACAAGTTAGTGAAAATGAGGATCCTTCTTACTCATTGAGAGAATAGTGCAGGTAGAGTTAATTTCATTTGGACATAATAACATTTGGACATAATAACTCCCACAAAAAATGCTCAAATATCAAAGTGTAAATTTTCCCACGCAATGCTATCCTGGAATGCTTCTGTGAATATGAAAGTGTCTGATATTTCTTATTCTGCATTTGTATTCGAATTCTGGCAACAGGAATCTAGCAGCAGCAACTATGTAACTTTATTGCTGGCGGAAACATGAGGAAGCTTAACAACACTATCCAAGACGATTGCCACCATTGCAATTATTCCTAGATGCCCATGGTGTCCTGGAACATGTAGTGTATTCTAACTTTTTCCATGGCGCTAAGCCACACACCAAATCACTTCCAAACATTTTGCACCAGCTGAACTCTCCTCACTCTGGAGTTTGTCAAAGCGCTTCTCCTTACATATTTTCACAGGTGAGCATGTTCCATGGATCATGTCACTGGGTATGTGACTGTCACTGGGATATTCCATCTAAATATTCATTCCCTAATATTGTGGGCAAAATATTGGACTACAAAAGTATTATGAACAAAATATTGAAGTTAATTGTATCTTTTTTAAACTTTTTGCAGCAATATCTAGGTTTAAAATATAATTTACTATAATATCTTTCAGTGTGCAGTTTTATTGTATAATACTATGTTTTACAACAGTATTTATGTTATTGTGAAATGTGCATCAGATTAGATTTTAAAAATATTTTAGCAATTTATGGGAGGGTTGGGTTACTGGGGATAGGGTGTGCAGTCATATATATATATGTATGTATATAAATATGTTATTTGCTTAGGATGTTGATTATTTGTAATTGTTAATTTCTTGTATTGTATTTTTGTATTTATTTTTTCAATTGTAATTTCAGATTGTGCGGTATATTGGGGGCTGGATTTAAATAATGTGTATAGTAGGTGTCATTAGCTTATTATATTATATTATTTGTTATACCCGTTTTTTAAATGGAAATATGTATTATTATTTATTTATTTAGTTTTAAAACATACAAAACTATTTTATTATTTTTTAACAGGTTATCAGGTGTACTGGGGTAAGGTGGGTGGTGTTATTTTTAAAGTTACATTAATTAACTGATTAACCTGATCACCACCATGAGGCTGGCGGTCTCAAGACCTCTAGCCTCATAATCAGGCCCTTAGTATCAAATTTTAGCTGAGTTGTCCTTGACCATGAGCATGAAGCACATGAAGGAAATGGCATGAAGGACATCACATTGACCAGTATTTCTCCACTATATGAAATGCTTCCTAAGTTTACATTCATTTGAATCAAGGCAATGAAACCTTGCTTGCCTGCTGGAATGCAGCACCTTGCTTATCCTGATTTGCTCATATGTTTGATTGGCCATTACCATTGCTTGAACTCCTACAGTGGGTCCTTATGACCCCACAAGCAAATTTAACGTTCTACTTAAGGTATACTGAACCATCCATTACAATGCTGTAGAATTCCAAGAGGAAGCTGGTTCTCCGCAGATCTATTAAAGTTCTTAGCTTGTTTGCAAAAAGCAAAATAGTTGTTTCTCAGTTGAAGAAAGAGCACATTGAAGTTGCTCCGTTTCCGTGATGGCTCTTAGTCCAATTTCGGGATGAACTGTAGATGTGGTTACTTAAAAATAGTGTCTGACTTGCTGAAGTAGACATAACATCAGATTGGCAACCTCTATGAGTGCCGAAAGAACCCAAGCTTCACTTATGCTTCTTTCACTGGATGTGGAGAAGGCCTTTGATAGGGTGAACTGGCAGTACATCATCAAGGTCATCAACAAGACCCTCTAGGCCCCTGCATGCAAAGAATTATTTTTGTCAAATTTCCAAAAACTTATCTCACAAATCAAAATTAATGGCAAATACTTCTCCCCCAGGTCCCTATCACTAGGGGCAGCAGACAGGACTGTCACCTTTCCCTGCTGATTTTTCTGCTCGCAATGGGACCCTTCACCCAAAACATTCAGAATAATCCAACCCTGTAGGGGTTACTATTGGGCACATGTGAGTTAAAATATGTGGTGTATACCGATGATTTCTTACTATTTCTCACTGAACCTGAGACTTCTAACCCTGCTCTGAAGGAGGAGTTAGCCCTTTTCAAGGGAGCTTCTATCTCCCTAACACATTACACAAAATTTTGTGGCGTGGGTATAGTGGCCAATGCCAAATGCACCCAAGCTGTATTGATCCAACATGGCTTCACCTGGATACCAGAGTTAATGAAATATTTAGGCATCAATTTACCACATTCCATGAAAAATCTATTGTGATGTAACATTCCGCCCGTGCTGCAAGTGTTATACACAGGTCTTCACAGTTAGGGCAAACCTGAGAGCGCATGGTTGGGAGGCTCACATCCGTGAAAACAAACTTCCTCCCCGGCTCCTTTATGTGGCACGGACTCTCATGCTGAACTTCCTGAAACTTATCCTTCAACAGATTCAGTCTAAACTCCTGTCCTTCGTTTGAAAGCACCAATCTCCATGGGTGGCAAGAACCACTTTAAAGAGGTGGAAAACAGGGGGACTAAGTTCCCCTGACATAAAGGCATATACAAGTGGCCCAACTCCACCCTGCGTTGAATTGAAACCACAACCCCAACAGCAGGGGCTCGGAACAGGTAGAACAACAACTTTCTCAAATGCCACTACAAATCCTCCTCTAGCTCGCTCTACGGGCCTTTCGAGGAGACCACCTTCCTCCATTCAATACATTCTTGCAGATCATTGGCATCACATATCATGCACAAAGGGTTCCACATCAAACCCTTCACCTCTCACCTCAATTATGGACAACCCAGATTTCACACCAGGACTTATGGACCAACACTTGACAAATGGCACGGAGGCCACCCCCATGTGCGAGTTGACCTTTATCAAGATGGAGAACTACTCACATGGGAGGAAGTGTGGGAAGGGTGGTGACTCACACAAACTGGCAACTTTAGAATCACTCAACTTCTTTATTGGGCAGGCTCCGGGACTGTGAGGTATGAAGTAGCTTGGAAGAACACACCACTGGAGACTCTGTTCACAAACAGGGTACTCCAAAAGAAAATCACCTGGCTGAAAAATGACAATATCGGATACTGGCCCCAAACTGGAACACAGATACATCCATGGATAGGAGGGTGACCTGGGCAGAAAGATATCTGAAGATGCATAGAACAGAATCTGGTGGAGAGTTGCCACATACTCCACATGCACAACACATAAAGAAGATGACTACAAGTGCCTCACTTGGCTGCCTCTTCCGAAGTGACCCCACGTGATGTTCAGTAGCCCCAAGACTTGCTGGAAAAACTGCAGTGACAGGGGCATTTTTATCACATGCGGTGGTCCATCACCCATGTCCAAACATATTGGCTACCATCATCTCTCACATTAGTGGAATGCTAGGAGTTACTCCACTGCTACACCCTCTAATGCTGTTGCTAGGTGACCCTAGGCGAGAGACCAGTGCCTATCCACTGACTAACCTAAGGTTACTCCACTGCTACACCCTCTAATGCTGTTGCTAGGTGACCCTAGGCGAGAGACCAGTGCCTATCCACTGACTAACCTAAGGAGCAAACCCATCATCTACCTGTTGGTCTATTGGTGGTGGCCCGAATGGCCCTTGCACAGTTTTTGGAAACAAACTACTGCTCTGCCCCTGCCTGTGTGGTGTGGTAAGATGTGGCCCATTTACACATTCAAGAGGTTGGCTGCTTCGATACAAGTCCTGATAGATAAAGTTGAGGCCACTGGCTCCCTTTTTGAACTTTCATAAAGTATGACAGACTATAGGCACCCAACCCTGGGCAAGTACCAAAACTGATTCACAAAGCTGGCCTCCACATCTTGGATTCTAGCTCCAGCATCACCTCCAAGATAGACAATTTGCCCTGACATTCATGCCGCTCTTTGTCCCGGTCATAGCTATCTGTGTTGTTGGAGGCATAACTTACAAAATAAGCTGATGGTAATACTGAGTAACATCGGGGCGCATTTATAGGCCCCTAGCGCCACAGGAGCGTCACTTTTTGTGACGCTCCTGTGGCGCTAAGCACAGCGCCGTATTTACAAGGTGGCGTTAAGCCACAAAAAGTGGCTTAACGCCACCTTGTAAACACGGCCCCTTCCCCTGCAGCACTGTGTGTGGAAGGGGCGTGCAATTGGTGTTGCTGTGGGTGTGCAACACCCATTGCATTTTGACGCTTCCTCAGATTTATGAAATTTCGTAAACCTGAGGCAGCGCCAAAATCTAACGCCACCCCCAGGGGTGGCATTAGCAGGGAGCAACGAGGAGGAATCTTTTATTCCTCCTTGTTTTTTGCTTTTTATATGTGTGCTGCATATTGAAAATGACTCTTTGGCACTTCTGTGTGTGCTGCATTGTGCAGCACACACAGAAGTGCCTATGCGCCATTAGTGATTGTTTATGTGCAGGAAGGGACACCTTCCTTCACATAAACAATCACACCCCTCAACACAGACATCCTTGCCAGCCACTGAAAGGGAGGCTCTGTCAGGGGAAGAACCCACCCGAGAAACCCTTGCCTCTTAAGCAGCAGATTCCAACCCCCCTCATGCAAGCATAGACATCCAGCAAAGAATCCAGGAGGTGCGGATGGCAAGACACGCACCACTGGCAGTAAGTGACTTCTTCCAAAATGACCTCCTTTGTGTGCCACATTAACTGTTCTTGAATCACCTTCCATTTCCAATGGGAGGAGTACACTGGACTTTGGACCTCCAATGGTGTGGCATGTACTCCAATGATTTTATCCACCATGACTGAAACCTTCACTTTCCTGTTCCATCATGCCCAATTTTCGTTTCTGCTCAAATTTCCAACAAATCCACCTATCACAAAGTCATTGTCTGCTTTCCTCTGTTCCACCTTTTGCCACGTAGAGATGTAAGACCATGTGAAGCAAATGAGGAAGACACAAGATACTAATAAAAGGAGGGATATGTTACACGTACAGTGTTCTGCTAAGGATTACTACTAACACACACAAACACATTGCTATAAGTGGCTGGTCACACCAAACATGTTATTGCACTGTACAGCATATAGGCTGTTGAAATGTCTGGACTGTCATAGCCAAGAATGGCTGATCCATATTGAGTCAAGGTACACATACTAAGGTACAGCACCCACAGACCATGAAAAGAAGGGCCTTGTCAGGTATTGTCCTGTAGAATAGGCAAACAGAAAAGTATATGGTGCCACCAGCTCCAGCCTTCGCACATACCACACCAGAGTAATCCACCATCACATAAACCAAAGTACAGACAGAGGGCAGTACAACAGTCCCTTATCACAGGCCCATCATCATCCAATGACCATGCATCTGGTGGTATGACACAACCATATGCCAGTGTTGTTGCACAGGCACTGTGGCCTGCAATGATGAATCACATCTAAAGCTACATACTGGTCATACAAGAGCAGTGTTTAGCCAATGTGAAGGGTGAATGCCTTGCTCGCAATTGATGACATATTTCGTGCCCACATGATGACACACATGATCCAATTGGCCAACACAGCACACAAAACAAGTCCAACCTGCACTTCAGACCTTCCACCCAAACACTGTGCAAGCTGTCTTGGCAAAGGTCTCATACACTCCAAATCTGTGACCTTCATTACCTGGAACAATTCATGACCGCTCTGTATGTCAGAGCAGCATCAGACACCTGCTAATGTCACAAATCTGAAATGCACACATGAGGATGTCATGGTGAAGGTACCTGCACCAAGACAAAACAAGGAGTATAGACTTTAAAACATACTTATTAGCCAAATCAAGAAGCAAGCATCTGGAAATAAAATTACATTGCAATGAGACTATAACAAAAAAGCATCATCCTCAATGTGGGTATATGTCAAAGGCTAACTCTTCAAGCAGCCTTTGGCTGATTATTGCAGAGTATCAGCTCCCTACATGTTGCCAAAACATTAAACTCCACACATTTTCAGACCTACAGTACATTGTATAGCCACAGTTATTACATCACATGACATACTTACACTCATGAAAAGTAGCTGTTGATGAGATCTTCCCGCAAGTCCACTCCTTCCTCTTCACCACTGTCATCCTCAGTTAGCATTTAAGCATTTAAGAAGTCTCACCAGTTGGCAGTGCATAATCACCTTCCTCTGGGATGTACGGGATATTCTTCCTCAGGGCGAGGTTGTGGAGCATGCAGCATGCCACAGTGATCTGACACACATTTCTGGGTGAGTGGAGGAGAGCTCCGCTAGACTGGTCCCCACAGTGAAATCTGGCCTTCAGGAGCCTTAAATCCCACTCCACTACCCACCTTGTTCTTCCTTGGGCCTCATTGAGGCTGACTTCCCCTGGCATAGTTGAATTCCTTCTTGGCATAAACAACCAAGGAGGGTTTGGATATGCTTAGTCTCCTGTTAAGTGATGGGACATATGTGCAACAGTTTGTTACTCACTTAAGGATTCTAGCATCATGCATTGCACACACACAATCAGGGCAGATGTGACTTACCAACCAGCCAGGTCCTCTCTGGGTACAGTTGTGACATCACCTGGGGTATGGTGCTGTTCTGCATTATGAAGGAATCATGGACTGAACCTGGAAAATGGGCACAGACCAGTGAAATGTATAGATCCATCAAACAGACAACTTGCACGTTGATGGAATGGAAGTTCTTTCTGTTGCAGTACACTTATTCGTTGGCCTGCGGTAGAAATGTTTGAAGGACCCTGTGGCTAGGAAGTGCAATACTGACATGACATGAATGGGTGGTATGCTGGTTGGATAACTAATAGCTGGCACCAGATCTGGCGACAACTGATGACATAAGTCCACTATTGTTTGCCTATTCAGACAGTAAAGAAGGACACTGTGATGTTTTCCGATGGTCTGTAGGTCTGGCAGTGGAGGGTAGACAGGAGGTTGTCGCATCCTCCCTCTCCCTGGGTACCTACGTATGACAAGGCATGATTTCTAACATTAGTCAGTAACAGTCCACAGCAACATACATGATCCACGTCAATGATATCATGTGACAAGACATTTCTGAATGGTTTTCCACACGTGTCCACAACATGTATTGGGACCGAAATCAAGGACATGCAAAACAGTTGCCTCTCGGAATGTGAATGGATATCCCTACTGTAGGAAAATGACTCCTTGTTGGAGTTACACCCCCATTTTTTGCATGATATTGATGCTGACTTGACTGAGAAGTGTGCTGGGACCCTGCTAACCAGGCCCCAGCACCAGTGTTCTTTCACTAAAAATGTGCCATTGTTTCCACAATTGGCACACCCCTGGAACACAGATAACTCCCTTGTAAAAGGTACGAGTGGTACCAAGGGTCCTTTGACCAGGGAAGGTCCCTAAGGGCTGCAGCATGTGTTGTGCCACCCTAAGGGACCCCTCACCTAACACATGCACACTGCTATTGCAGATTATGGCCCTCATTACAACCCTGGCGGTAAATCCTGCTTTCCGCCGTGCTGAAGACCACTAACATACCGTTGCGGAGGCGGAATTCCGCTACAGGTATTATGACCCACATCTCGGAATCCGCCACAATACAGACACCCACGCAACTACGCCACACCAAAGGTCAGTGATAAACTGGCGATACCAAAACCGACACCGTCACGCCAACAAGAATACGCCCACACTATCACGACCCACGAATCAACGCAGCGGTATTTCAACCGCGGTAATCCATTGGCGATACACACAGCCGCGCTCAAAATACACACACACTTACAAAACACAACTACATTGGACAATTCGAAATACACACACCTGATACACATACACACACCACACCCACACACCCACAACACTACAGTATAAAACACACACCCACATCACCCACAACCCCATACAACTATTTTTTTGGAAGAAGCCTAGAGAGAGAGATTAGCAAACACAACACCAGCATCCACAGGCACACAACACCATCACCCATACAACATCCACGCACCTCAAACAACACACACCAACACATCCCCCACACATCACAACAGACAGCACCTCACACATCACCCATACCACATCATGGCACCTCAAAGACACCCCAGGTTTTCAGAGGAGGAGCTCAGGGTCATGGTGGAGGAAATCATCCGGGTAGAGCCCCAGCTTTTTGGATCACAGGTGCAGCACACCTCCATTGCTAGGAAGATGGAGCTATGGCGGAGAATCGTCAACAGGGTCAATGCAGTGGGACAGCATCCAAGAACACGGGATGACATCAGGAAGAGGTGGAACGACCTACGGGGGGAGGTGCGTTTCGTGGTATCCAGACACCAGATTGCTGTACAGAGGACTGGCGGTGGGCCCCCACCACCTCCCCCACAACTAACAACATGGGAGGAGCAAGTCTTGGCAATACTGCATCCTGAGGGCCTCGCAGGAGTAGCAGGAGGACTAGACTCTGGTAAGTCATATCTTTATTACCATATCCCCCCCATCCCACCTGCATGCCATCACATACCCCCACCCTTACCCTCACTCCCATCACTCCATCATCTCACAAATGTCCCACTATCACAACCGACACATCTCAATACCAAGGCCCTGCATGCAACACCTATGCATGGACCACCGTCACCAAAGCTTGTCCAGTACAGATACCCACACAGACCCCAAAGCAACTATCACAAAAGGGCAAACACAATGATGCAAGCACAGGAATGGAAGGGACCTCACCCAATGCACAAGATGGCACCCACAGATACTAAAACTATGCATTTATACCCCAACAGGACCCATACCCAACGTCACCGGACAGGAGATGCCAGACATATCCAGTCCCCCACAGAAGAGGCCCACAGTGATGACAGCAGCCCTGCACGCCTGGATCAAGATGACCAGCCCGGCCCATCAGGGACCTCTGGACAGTCGGTTCCCCTGACACTGTCACAAGCCACCACAGACCCTCCCCCCTCAGGAAATACCAGTACAGCACCCACCCAGCGGACCCATCCCTCTGACCCAGGACAGGTCAATCAGAAGTGTGCTCACCACTACAAGGAACCCAGGTAAACCCACCAACCCAAGAAAATCAGGGACCTGGGGTCAGTGGCAGTGGGTACACGGTTCAGGGGACAGAGGCACATGATAACAGGGAAGCTGGGAGGACTGCTGTGCGACAGGGGGAGGACAGGTCCAGGGAACCGACACTCCACGAGGCACTCTCCAAACATCATGGGAGCATACCACCATTCCCAGGAGACCATGGGCACGGTACTGGCCACGTTTCAGGAGACCCAGCGGCTGCAGGAGGAACACTACCTGGGGATCAGGGAGTACTTGAAGTCCATCAACAACAACCTGGTCACCATTGCAGGGGTGCTGGCAGACCTTGTCAACACCATGAGGGACACAGTGGGACACAAACGGGCCCCTGACACTAGCCTGGACGATGAACAGCCCTCCACCTCCGTCGGCGCTAGACAGGAGGCAACGCCACAGGACCAACAGGCCACCAGCACCCCACCCCCTGCAGAAGGCGCACCACCCAGCAAATGGTTCCTGAGATCCAGGAACAAGACAGAGAACATTGCCAAGACCCCCACCAGGAAATAAGACCTTCCTGAAGGTCACCCTTCTGTCCCACTTTGTCACCCTGTCCACCTTAAACTGCCATGGCTCCCCTTCCTATTCCCCATTGGACAACGCACCTGTGAGACCAAGAGACTGGACTCTGCCATGGACATTCCTTCACCATCACCCCAGCCCATTTGACCCCCCCTCCACTTATTAGCACAGAAATAAACACCCTTGAATCACCAAACAATCTGGAGTCAGTTTGTGCTTTCACAAATGTGTAATTGCAACATCTCTGAAATATAGCAATGTCAATGTACTTGTTCACATACCAATGTTACACAGCTGTAGGCCAGGAGTAAACATAGCAGAGGGCACCACTTGGGACCCAGATCTGTGAAATGGAAAGCCAAAGTGACAAGTCAGAGTCCATACACAGAGGTAAAAAGGCAGACTTATGCTAGGGCCTACAATAGTATGAGATGTGGGAAGCAGTTCCATCCTCTTACCTGTGTCTCACTGGAAGTATTGCATGATGATGTTGTTTCGGTTGTCTACATCTTCTTCTTCTGCCTCCTCTTCTTCACTGTCCACAGCCCCCACAGCAGCCACAAGACCACCATCAGGCCCATCCTCCTGCAGAAAAGGCACCTGGCGTTGCAAAGCCAGGTTGTGAAACATACAGCAGGCCACGATGTCCTGGCACACCTTCTTTGGTGAGTAGTATAGGGATCCACCTGTCAAATGGAGGCACCGGAATCTGGCCTTCAGGAGGCCGAAGGTGCGCTTTATTATCCTCCTAGTTCACCCATGTGCCTCATTGTAGCGTTCCTCTGCCCTTTTCCTGGGATTCCTCACTGGGGTCAGTAGCCATGACAGGTTGGGGTAACCAGAGTCACCTGCAAATATCGAGGGACAACAGTTAGACATCCTACAAACATTAGGGAATCTCCCATACCCAGACAGCAACTGAAACTGTGTGGGGACTTTAGGCTCACCTATTAGCCACACACGGTGCCTCTGGAGTTGCCCCATCACACAAGGGATGCTGCTATTCCTCAAAATGCAAGTGTCATGCACTGAGCCAGGATACTTGGCATTCACATGGGAGATGTACTGGTCTGCCAAACACACCATCTGCACATTCATTGAATGGTAGCTTTTCCGGTGTCTGTACACCTGTTCATTCCTGCGCGGGGGACAAATGCCACATGTGTACCATCAATGGCACCAATGATGTTGGGGATATGTCCCAGGGCATAGAAGTCACCTTTCACTGTTGTTAAATCCTCCACCTGTGGGAAAATGATGTAGCTGCTCATGTGTTTCATCAAGGCAGATAACACTCTGGACAACACGTTCGAGAACATTGGCTGTGACATCCTTGATGCCATGGCTACTGTTGTTTGAAAAGACCCACTGGCCAGGAAATGGAGTACTGACAAGACCTGCACTAGAGGGGGTATTCCTGTGGGATGGCGGATAGCTGACATCAGGTCAGGCTCCAACTGGGCACACAGTTCCTGGATTGTTGAACGATCAAGTCTTTAAGTGATAATTATGTGCCTGTCTTCCATTGTCGACAGGTCCACCAGGGTTCTGTACACCGGAGGATGCCGCTATCTCATCACCTGCCCCAGCGGACGTGCCCTATGGAGGAGAACGGTGAACAGAGGGTCATACAACACATAGGTTTCACAAGGCTGTTTAGCACAAACGTTACAATTTCTCTATGTGCCTTTGTCTGTCCGTATTCATGGCCTAAATAGGTGTGACACAGTTATTTGGCCTGCCATGTGGCCCCCTGAAATGGCGGCTGCCTGACCTGTAAGGTGGGACAAGGGGAAATGAGGTAACTGCGCTGGCGTTGTACACTGTCGTGGTAGGCGGTCAAAGACCGCAGCGCAATTCAGCATTGGTTATCATTGGGCCCTATGGGTTCCAGGAGCCAATGACGATGGACGCCGGCAGTGACGGTACGTTCTGCAGCAGATGTGACCGCCATTTTCTATCAGTTCACTAACTTGATACCTGACCTTCAACAGGAGAGGACCTACACTGCAAGTGCTGCTGTGAGCTGTGTCTGGAAGCGACAATGGCTACAGTGTCTGGGGAAAGAGCCCCTGCCTTCACAGTGGAGGAGTTGGAGAAACTGGTGGATGGGGTCCTCCCCCAGTACATTCAACTGTACGGTCCTCCAGAAAAACCTGTGAGTCAACTGTGTGCATGGTGGATGGCACATGATTGTATGGAGTGTCGTGGATGGAAGAGACGGGGGGACAGGCCAGCATGTGAGGATGGTGTGTGTATGTATGTCTGGGCCATGGTGGGAGGTTTGTGGGCAATGTGTGGGAAGAACTGTATGGGAGAGTAACATCCATTATAACTTAACTTTTCCTCTAGGTCAGCGCCCACGAGAAGAAGGGGATTAGGCGTGCCATCACCAAGGGAGTGCGGACCCTGGGGGTCTACCATAGACAGAGCACCCACTGCCGGAAAAGATGGGAAGACCTGCGCCACTGGAGCAAGAAGACGGCAGATGCCCAGCTCGGATGGCCTCCCAACGTGGAAGGGGTGCCCGTCGCACCATGACCCCGCTGATGTACCGGATCCTGGCGGTCGCATATCCGGAGTTGGATGGGCGCTTGACGGCATCACAGCAGCCACAAGGGGGTGAGTACACTCTCATTCAGCTGAGTCTGCGCGCATTACGAGGTGTCTGGGTGGGGGAGGTGGGCTGTGGGTTCCCCAAGGCCAGGGCAGGCGCGCAAAGGTAGATCCATTGATTTGCAGCCTCAATCCCTGTCCAACCCCAAAGGTGGTATTTGCCCTCTACACCTAGTCAGGCTCCTATGGCTGCCAGCTGTGCATAAAATGGTTCTCGACAGTAAGTCCTGCTGCCCTCAGTGAGGAGGCTATTGATCTCCTAAGATCCCTCACTGTTGGGCAATCTACCATTTTGAATGCCATCCAGAATGTTGAGAAGCATCTGCAGCAAACAAATGCATACCTGGAGGGCATTCATTCTGGTCAGGCGGCCCAACAGAGAGCATTTCAGGCTCTGGCCTCAGCACTGATGCCAGCCATTGTCCCTGTGTACAGCCTCCCTCCTCCAACTTCCTCCACCCAGACCGATTCGCCTGTACCTCAGCCTATCCCAAGCACACCATCAGACCAGCATGCACACTCATCAACACACAAGAGTGGACCTGGCAAACATAAGCACCACACATCCCACCGGCACTCACACAAGCACCATCCCCATGCTGACACACCAACATCCACTGCCTCCACTGTGTCGCCCTCCTCCACGTCCTCTTCCTCCCTCCCTGTCTCGTCTCCACTCACACCTGCATGCACTACATCTTCATCCACTACCTCCATCACCAGCACGCCCATCACCACACACCGCTCACGTACACTCCCACCCCTACTACCATTCACACATCCCCTGTGTCCTCTCCCAGTGTGTCTGTGAGCCCTCCTCCCAAACTACACTAATGCAGGCACACACCCACCCAACAGCCATCCACCTCACAACAGCCTCTGGCCCATGCACCTTCACCCAAATTCAGCAAACGTACACCTCCTACAACCACTACCTCTTCCTCCACTCCCAAACCCCCTTCATCTTTCCGTCCCAGTGTGTCTAAGAAACTTTTCCTGGCTAACATTGACCTCTTCCCTACACCTCCCCCCCATCCTTCCCCTAGGGCCAGGCTGTCCAGGTCCCAGCCCAGCACCTCAACCACCAAATCCTCCAGCACAGTGGTCCCAGCAAGTCCGGTCTCATCGCGGGCGCCACTCATCAGGGCTGCCAGTGTGCCACCTAGCGAGGCCAAGGATCAGTCCATTCCGCCACCTGCCAAGGTGAAGAAGGTGCCCACATGCCAGAAGGAGAAGCCGCACCTACCAGCAAGCAAGGGCTCTTCCAAGCAAAAAAGGGGACAGTGGCAAGGCACCAGCAGTGACATCAAAGGTGGGGAAGGGACACAAGCCAAAGAGCATGTCAGGACAGGGCACGGTGGCTCCGGATGATGGACCAGAGTCACCCCTTCTGTCAACCACAACATCAACCTGTACGGCAGTGGACACCGCCACCTGCACCGGCACCTGCACCGCCACCTGCACTGCCACCAGCACCGCCACCAGCACCGCCACCTGCACATCTGCTGCCTCAGCAACAGTCCCTAGCATCATCCCCAGTGGGCAGCCGTCCGAGGCTGCAGGAGATGTCCTGCTGTGTCCCTCAACAGGTGCAGACACATGCACCACCGCCAGCACCTCCGCCACAGACACCGCTGCAAGCACCGCCACCAGCCCCGCGACGTGCTCAGACTGTGCCACCACAGCTGACATGGCAATCATCCCCAGTGGGCAGCGATCTGAGGCTGAAGGACCCTGCCCAGCGTACATGAGGCATGACTCCCAGCACTGTTTGTAACTGCAGGTGGCAGGCGAAGTCGCAGCAGGGTGGAGTGTGTCTCTGCCTCCACGGAGTATCATGCTACCGGTTCCCAGGCAATCTTGTGGCACACACACCCAGGTAAGGGAATGGGACCTGCCACACGGTATGTGAAGTACTCTGGGCACAATGAACCCTCCAGAACCAGTGGAGATTCACATCCACTACCTCAGTCCTTGGCAGGATGAAGCACTCTGGGCACCAAGCCCCCTCCAGAACCAGTGGAGATTCACATCCACTACCTCAGTCCTTGGCAGGATGAAGCACTCTGGGCACAATGCCCCCTCCAGAACCAGTGGAGAATCACATCCACTCACCTAATCCTTGGCAGGATGAAGCACTCTGGGCACAATGCCCACTCCATCAATCATATCATCATGGAATCATATCCATTTGAGAGACTGTGGCTTTGCACTCCCCAGGATAGAGCAGTGGGCAAACCACCCACTGGAGAGACTTGAGAGACTCTGGCTTTGCACTCCCCAGGACCAACCAGTGGGCATGGAGCCCCCTTGTGGAGCAGTGGCATCGTCCGTTTATCCGGCTGAGGTGCCCCCTCTCCCCCTCCCCCTGAGGTGCCTATTTATGTTCCATCTGATGCCCCTGCAGGGGGTGACCGGGTGTATCAGTAATGTTATATATGGTGTTATGGGTGAAGGTGGGGGTGTTGCATGTTACGTGTGTGTGTTACTCTCTTTTCCCTCCGCCCTCCCCTGTGTGCTAGGTGCAGTACTCACCGTGGTCGTCGCCGGCGTCTTTCCTGCTCCTGATACAAGAGGAGGTAGACTAGCATGGGCAGGACCTGTAGTTCGGGCTCCATGGCATCCTGGTTGTTCCTTGAGCATCGAAAGGTGAGTGGTTTCAGTTCCAAGTCCTGTTTCCGCTGTGCTTTTGATGTCGTTGGTACCGCCCCGGAAAAGGTGGCGGATAGGCGTGTTGTAATACAGTGGGTGGAACCTTCTGTTACACCTGTCTGTTGGCGGTTACCGCCACGGTGTTTGTTTCTACCGCCGTGGCGGCCGGAGTGTTAAAGTGGCTGTCTATGTTGGCGGTTTCCGCCACGGTAGTGATTACATTTTTTTTTCCGCCGGCCTGTTGGCGGTATTACCGCTGCTTTAACACCGACCGCCAGGGTTGTAATGACTATGGTGGTCATTCCAACCCTGGTGGTCGGTGTTAAAGCGGCGGCCAACCCGGCAACAGGCAGGCGGTCAAATTTTTTTAATTATGACCCTGGCGGAAACCGCCAACACAGACCGCCACCTTAACACTCCGACCGCCACGGCGGGACAAACAATAAGCGCGGCGGTCACCGCCAACAGACAGGCGGGAGACAATGTACCGCCCACCCTATCACAACTCACCAATCCGCCACCTTTTCCGGGGCGGGAGCCCCGCCGATAAAAACACAGTGGAAACAGACTACGAACGGGAAAACGCTCACCTCTACACACTCCACGAGGAATCTGGACAGCATGGAACCAGAACTACACATCCTACCAGCTATTGTCTACCTGCTCCTCTACCAGGAGCACGAACGCCGCCGCAGAAGACAACGGTGAGTACTGCACCTACGACACAGGGGAGGGGGGAGGAGAAAAGCTTACGGGCACACACATACGCGACACACCCACCCTCACCCACAACTACCTACACATCAATGCAGTGCAACAACTCAGAGTGACTCCCCCCAAGCCCCCCGGAAGAATGCCAAGACAAAATAAAATGATCATGAAATTTAAATATATTGTAAGGCTAAGTAAAAAATTATTTCCAACATCTATAACTATATACACATATGTAAATTGTCCTGTCCAAATTGGGTTTCAGTCATCGTACGTGGGCCAATGGGCCGCAACACATGGGCAAAGCCCACACAGGAGACCCGAATCCATTGGAGAGAACACTGCAGGGGCATCAGATAGAAAAACTACAGGCATCTCAGGGGGAAGGGAAGGGGAGGCACCTCAGCCGGATGAGTCCACGACGCCAGATCCACGAGGGGCGTCCATGCCCACTGTCCCATCCTGGGGATTGCAAAGCCACAGTCTCTCAAGTCTCTACAGTGGGTGGGTTGCCCACTGTGCCATCCTGGGGAGTGCAAAGCCACAGTCTCTCAAGTCTCTACAGTGGGTGGGTTGCCCACTGTGCCATCCTGGGGAGTGCAAAGCCACAGTCTCTCAAGTCTCTACAGTGGGTGGGTTGCCCACTGTGCCATCCTGGGGAGTGCAAAGCCACAGTCTCACAAGTCTCTACAGTGGGTGGCTTGCCCACTGTGCCATCCTGGGGAGTTCAAAGCCACAGTCTCTCAAGTCTCTACAGTGGGTGGGTTGCCCACTGTGCCATCCTGGGGAGTGCAAAGCCACAGTCTCTCAAGTGGATTACAGACTCCACTGGTACTGGAGGAGGCATGGTGCCCAGAGTGCATCGTGCAGCCCTGCCCGACACAGATCCGGGCCTGCCCCTTCTGCCAATGGGCCAGCGGTGCTTGAGATGAAGGGCCCAGCGGAGCGGTGCAGAGACGGCGGTGCCCAGCGGAGCGGTGCTTGAGATGAAGGGCCCAGCGGAGCGGTGCTTGAGACGGCGGTGCCCAGCGGAGCGGTGCTTGAGATGAAGGGCCCAGCAGAGCGGTGCTTGAGATGAAGGGCCCAGCGGAGCAGTGCTTGAGACGGCGGTGCCCAGCGGAGCGGTGCTTGAGATGAAGGGCCCAGCGGAGCGGTGCTTGAGATGAAGGGCCCAGCGGAGCGGTGCAGAGATGAAGGGCCCAGTGGAGCGGTGCTTGACATGAAGGGCCCATCGGAGCGGTGCTTGACATGAAGGGCCCAGCGGAGCGGTGCAGAGATGAAGGGCCCAGCGGAGCGGTGCTTGACATGAAGGGCCCAGCGGAGCGGTGCTTGACTTGAAGGGCCCAGCGGAGCAGTGCTTGAGACGGCGGTGCCCAGCAGAGCGGTGCTTGAGATGAAGGGCCCAGCGGAGCGGTGCTTGAGATGAAGGGCCCAGCGGAGTGGTGCTTGAGGTGAAGGGCCCAGCGGAGCGGTGCTTGAGATGAAGGGCCCAGCGGAGCGGTGCTTGAGACGGCGGTGCCCTGTTCAGCGGTGCTTGTCTTGAAGGGCCCTGTTCAGCGGTGCTTGTCTCGAAGGGCCCTGTTCAGCGGTGCTCATCTTGAAGGGCCCTGTTCAGCGGTACTTGTCTTGAAGGGCCCTGTTCAGCGGTGCTTGTCTCGAAGGGCCCTGTTCAGCGGTGCTTGTCTTGAAGGGCCCTGTTCAGCGGTGCTCGTCTCGAAGGGCCCTGTTCAGTGGTGCTTGTATTGAAGGGCCCTGTTCAGCGGTGCTTGTCTCGAAGGGCCCTGTTCAGCGGTGCTTGTCTTGAAGGGCCCTGTTCAGCGGTTCTTGACATGTGTCTCCAGGGCACCATATCCGGCCAATATATGGACTTCACTCGCCATCTGCTGGAGTCCCGGGCCCGTGGGTGTCCTCCTTCACACCCGGAATGGGGCAGGTGGGGCCCTCCTGGGCAGCTCGCCTGCTGCTGGACTTGTCGGCCGTGCTGCCCTTGCCATCCTTCCGTGAATCTCTGTGGCCCTTGCCTCCCTTTGTAGATGTGCCAGGTGGCACCCCACTTCCTGACGGTGCCAGGGTAGTACCTTTGGAGGCTGCCGTCTCTGGCCTCTCGCGCCGGGCCTTGCCTTTCTTGTTTTTTTTCCGAGGGGGTGGGCTGGCTGTCCCTTTACTGCTGGCCGATGTAGCTGCCCTTGAAGGTGATGGACTCCAATATCCTTGGACTATGGTCCTTGTAGGTCCAGGGGTTGTGGTGGCTGAGGTGCTGATTGGACTCTTACGAGATGGAGGGGGTGGGTCAGGTGATGGAAAGAGGTTAATTTTGGAGAGGAAAAACTTTTTAGGAGCAGTGGGAAGGGTAGGTGCAGTGGGTATGGGAGTGGAGGAAGAGGATGTGGTTGTAGGAGAGTCAAGTGTGCTGTCTTTGGGTGCAGGTGCTTGTGACGAAGACTGTCGTGAGGTGGATGGCTGTTGGGTGGGTGGCTGCCTGCGTTTGTGTGGTTTGGAAGAGGGGGTGACAGACACACTGGGAGAGGACACAGGGGACGTGTAAATGGCAGTGGGGTGGTGACTGCACGTGTGCGGAGTGTTCTGGTGAGTGTGCTGGTGATAGACGTAGTGGCTGATGATGTTGTGCATGCAAGTGTGAGTGGAGACGTCACAGGGAGGGAAGAGGGAGACGAGGAGGAGGGGGACACAGAGGAGGCAGTGCCTGTTGGTATGTCTGCATGTGGCTGTTGCTTGTGTGAATGCTTGTGTGATGTGTGGTGCTTATGTCTGGATGAGCTGCCCTTGGGTGTTGAGGTGTGTGCAGGCTGGTCTGTAGGTGTGTCTGGGATAGGCAGAGGAACAGGGGAGTGGGACTGGGTGGAGGAAGTTGGAGGAGGGAGGCAGGAGACAGGGACAACGGCTGCCGTCAGTGCTGAGGCCAGAGCGTTGAACGATCGCTGATGGGCAGCCTGACCCGAATGAATGCCCTCCAGGTATGCATTGCTCCCTTGCACCTCCCTTTCTACCCCCTGGATGGCATTCAAAAGGGTAGACTGCCCAACAATGAGCATCCTGAGGAGGTCAATGACCTCCTCACTGAGGGCAGTAGGGGTAACTGGGGCAGGGCCTGAGGTGCCTGGGGCGAAGGAGATGCCCGCCTTCGTGTGAGAGCGGGCACAGGGCGAACGCTGAGGGGCTGCTTGGAGGACGAGCTGGTGCGCTGGGTGGCGGCTGTACCTGTTGTTGCGGTGGGCACGGATGTTGCCGCCACCACAAGGGAGCTCCCTTCCGAGGACGTGTCTGTGTCGCTGATGTCTCCACGTGTCCCCGTTGTGGAGCTCCCCTCGCCCTCCGTCTCACTGGTGAACTCCGAGTCGGTTGCATGGCCCTCCAGGGCCATGTGAGATGCAGTTCCCTCGTGCTCCGATGCCACTTCTCCTCCGCCTGATGATGCTAATGCACACATGAACAGGAAGAGCAGCAAAAAAGGGGGGGAAAATAAAGACATGTTGAGTGCATGCATTGGCAACACAGTTGGCGGAGAGGACAGACACAGAAGCCCCCTGCACTATGCTGTGCACTTGGGGTACACTACTCAATCATTGGGACTTGGCCTACAAGCCTATGGACGACAACTGCACACATAGGTGACACAGAGCCATGAATAGCTGTACTTGGCACCCTACAGAGGTGGGGAGCGGGGGCACAGGGCCATGCCTTACGGAGGGGCCTAGCCTACAGAAATCGCCCTGGCCTAGGGATACCCACAGCCCTCCTCCCCCACCCAGACACCTCAACTGCGCGCTAAGATAGCAGAATGTGCTGGTACTCACCCCCTTGTGTCTGCTGTGATGTCCTCACGCGCCCATCCAAATCTGGGTAGGCCACCGCCAGGATCCGAGACATCAGGGGGGTCAATTGACGAGTGGCACCCCTCCTACGTTGGGAGGCCATCCCCAGCAGAGCCTCCGCGGTCTTCCTGCTCCCGCGGCGGATGTCCTCCCACCTCTTGCGGCAGTGGGTGCCCTGTCTGTTGTGGACCCCCAGGGTCCGGACGTCCTTGGCGATGGCACGCCAAATGTCGATTTTCTGATGGGCGCTGACCTATGTGACATGTACAGGGGGAGAAAATAAAATATCATCACCTTCTGCATGCTCGATGTGAGTGGCCCCCCCATCCCCACCCTTGCCATGTGGCACATGCTCTCATCTGTCGTTTGATGCATGCCTCAATCGCTCCCCTCCCCACCATCGTTCATTCACCCCACTCAACCCAGGCATTGGCCATAAAGCATGGTCCCAGTGTATTTACCTGTTAGTCTGGAGGACCGTAGAGTAGCGCATACTGGGGGAGGACCCCATCCACGAGTTTCTCCAATTCTTCAGAAGTGAAGGCAGGGGCCCTTTCCCCAGTCGCAGCAGCCATTGTCCCTTCCAGACCGAGGTCACAGCAGCACTTGCAGTATAGGTCCTCTCCTGTCGATGATCAGGTCTTGAGTGATTAGGCTGATAGAAAATGGCGGTCACTCCCGCGGCGGTGCGTACCGCGACCGCCGGCGCACATCGTCATTGGCTCCTGAAACCCATAGGGTTCAATGTTAACCAATGCGGCTTTGCACCGCGGTCTTCGCCCGCCTACCGCCATGGTGTGCTACGCCAGCGCAATTGACCTCACATCCCATTGTCGCACTTCACAAGTCAGGCAGCCGCCATTTCAAGGGCCCACATGGCTTGAATTCTACTGCGTCACACATGCCTAGGCCTTGCATCGCCACTCATACAATCCATACAATGCATAGAGAATCGTGTACTGTGCAAGCTGTGGGAACGTACCTGTGGGTTGATTGACTCTGTGCTCGCTGTTGTCCTTCCTAGGCACCGTCCGCTGGGACTTGCGAGGAGATGGAGGAATGTTCCTGTGTACAGACCGCTGGTGGACCTGTCGACAATGGAAGAAAGACATGTCATATTGACATACAGGCTTGACCGAGCCACTATACAGGAACTGTGTGCCCAGCTGGAGCCAGACCTGATGTCACCCATCCGCCAACCCACAGGGATTCCCCCTCTAGTGCAGGTTCTGTCAGTACTCCATTTTTTGGCAAGTGGGTCATTTCAATCAACAGTGGCCATGTCATCAGGGATGTCTCAGCCTATGTTTTCAAAGGCGTTGTCCAGAGTGTTGTCTGCCCTGATGAAATACATGCGAAGCTACATTGTTTTCCCTGAGGTGGGCGAATTGGCTACAGTGAAGGGTGATTTCTATGCCCTTGGACATATTCCCAACATCATTGGTGCCATTGATGGGACCCATGTGGCTTTGGTACCCCCCAGAGAAAGTGAACAGGTGTACAGGAACAGAAAAAGTTATCATTCGATGAATGTCCAGGTGGTCTGTTTGGCTGACCAGTACATCTCCCATGTAAATGCCAAGTTCCCTGGGTCAGTGCATGACGCGTACATCATGCGAAATAGCAGCATCCCTTATGTGATGGAACTACTACAGAGACACCGTGTGTGGCTAATTGGTGACTCTGGTTACCCCAACCTGTCATGGCTACTGACCCCAGTGAGGAATCCCAGGACCAGGGCAGAGGAACTCTACAATGAGGCCCATGGGCGTACTAGGAGGGCGATCGAGCGGACCTTCGGCCTCCTGAAGGCCAGGTTTAGGTGCCTGCATATGACAGGTGGGTCCCTAATGTACTCACCAAAGAAGGTGTGCCAGATCATCGTGGCCTGCTGTATGCTTCACAACCTGGCTTTGCGACGCCAGGTGCCTTTCCTGCAGGAGGATGGTCCAGATGGTGGTGTTGCGGCAGCTGTGGAGCCTGTGGAGAGTGAAGAGGAGGAAGACGACGAGGACGACACAGACAACAGGGACACAGTGATACAACAGTATTTTCAATAACACACAGGTAAGAATCAACACCGGCATTTTACATTTACTTACAGTCTCCTGCCTCTCTACTGTCTGAGTTTCCCCCCAGTGTATGTTAACTGAGTTGTGACTTTCCCTTCCAATTTCAGAGATGTGGGCCCCACTGCGTGACCTCAGCTTTGTTTCCCCATGGACTACAGCTGTGTGACAGTGGTATGTTGTCATCACAATGTAACTGGACATTTTGGCACTGTTATGTCTAATACATTTGTTCAAAATACAGGCAGACTCCAGATTATTTTTGTGCAATAAGTGATTTTATTAAAGTGCTCAATTTAGGGACATGGTTGAAATTCGGTGATGGGTGATGGTGGAGGAATGTCCATGGCAGAGTCCAGATTTTCAGTCTCATAGGTGCATTGTCCATATGCCTGTGGAAGGATGGAGCAGGGGCAGTTTAAGGTTGGACAGGGTGACAATGTGGGACAGTGGGATGACATCAGGGGGTATCCTTTGCTGGCGGGGGTCTTGGCATCCTACTCTGTCTTCTTCCTAGATCTCAGGGTCCGCTTGCAGGGTGGTTCTCCTTCTGCAGGGGTGGGGTTCTGGTGGCCTGTTGTTGTGTCGGGGCCTCCTGTCCACTAGCGCCGGAAGAGGTGGTAGCCTGTTCTTGGTCCATGCTAGTGACAGGGGCCCTTTGTGGTGCCACATGGTCCCGCAATGTGGTGACAATCAGGTTGAGAGCCACGACGATGGTCCCCATTGCGGAACTAATGCTTCGGTGTTCTTCCCTGAACCCCATGAACTGTTCCTCCTGCAGTACCTGGATCTCCTGGAACCTGGCCAGTACCGTAGCCATCGTCTCCTGGGAGTGGTGGTATGCTCCCATGATGGAGGAGAGGGCCTCGTGGAGAGTGGGTTCCCTAGGCCTGTCCCCCCCAGGCGCACAGCAGCCCTCCCAGTTCCCCTGTGTTCCTGTGCCTCCGTCCCCTGAACCGTGTGCCCACTACCACTGCCCCCAGGTCCCTGTTGTTGTTGGGGTGGTGGGTTAACCTGGGTGCCCTGTAGTGGTGGACACACCGCTGATTGACGTGTCCTGGAGACAGAGGCATGGGCCTGCTGGGTGGGAGCTGTGCTGGTGTTCCCAGAGGGGGTTAGGTCTGCTGTGGCCTGTGGCTGTGTGAGGGGAGCCGACTGTCCCGAGGTCCCCGATGGGCCGGGCTGGTCATCTGGGTCCAGGGAGACAGAGCTGCTGTCATCACTGGGAGCCTCTTCTGGGGGTGGGATGGACATTTCTGGACCCTCCTGGGCGGTGTGGTGGCGTTCGGGTCCTGCAGGGGTATAAGAGTATGGTTATTGCTTCTGTGTGTGCCATATCGTGCAATGGGTGGGTGCCCGTATACCCCAGTGCTGGCCTTCCCTTGTGGGGGCTGTTGTGACGGTGGCTTGTGGGGGAGATGGGTATGTGCAGTGGGCATGCTTAGGTGATGGGTGTCCATGCTTTGTGGACGCATGCAGGGCTAGGTGTTGGGATGGGTGGGTTGTGATGGTGAGCCATTTGCAGGGAGTTGGTGTGATGGGGGTGGGGGTGAGGGTGGGGGTATGATTTGGCATGCAGGTGGGGTGGGGGGGATGAAGTAGTAAAGATGAGACTTACCAGAGTCCATTCCTCCACCTACTCCAGCGAGGCCCTCAGGATGCAGGATGTTCAAGACTTGCTCCTCCCATGCTGTAAATTCTGGGGGAGTAGGTGGGGGTCCGCTGCCAGTCTTCTGCACCTCGATGTTGTGCCTTGATACCATGGAACGCACCTTCCCCCGGAGGTCGTTCCACCGCTTCCTGATGTCGTCCCGATTTCGTGGATGCTGTCCCACAGCGTTGACCCTGTCCACTATTCTTTGCCATAGCTCCATCTTCCTGGCAATGCTGGTGTGCTGCACCTGTGTCCCGAAGAGCTGGGGCTCCACCCAAACTATTTCCTCCACCATGACCCTGAGTTCAGCGTCTGAAAACCTGGGGTGTCTTTGGGGTGCCATGAGGTGGTGTGGATGAGGTGTGGGATAGTGTATGTGTTGATGAGTGTGGTGAGTGTGGTGGTGTGTGGTGTTTTGTGCGTGGATATTGTGTGGGTGATGGTGTAGTGTGCCTCTGTGTGATGGTGTTCTCTATTCTGTGCTGTCTCTCTGTGGCCTTCTGTTGGATTTTTTGGTCGTAGGGGTTTGTGGGTGATGTGGGTGTGTGTTTTATATTGTATTGGGTGTGTGGGAGTGTTGTGTGTATGTGTCTCAGGTGTGTGTATTTTGAATTGTCCAATGTGGTTGTGTTTTGTAAAGGTGTGTGTATTTTGAGCGCGGCGGTGTGTACCGCCAATGGAATACCGAGGTTGAAAGACCGCCGCGTGGATTCGTGGGTCGGAATGGCATGGCCGTATTTCTGTTGGCGTGACGGTGGATGTTTGGTCATCGCCAGTTTTTCGCTGGCCGTTGGTGTGGCGGACTTTTGTGGATGTCGGGTTTTTGGCGGTTTGCCAGTTGCGGGTCAGAATGACCCCCTATGTGTGTTGGTGGGGAAAAAAAGGCAAAGCCGACATGACATCCCCCTAAGGGTGCCATGCGCACAAAAAACTGCCTGTAGCCTAGGTAAGTCACTCCTCTAGCACGCCTTAAAGCCCTAAGGTAGGGTACACTCTACCACAGGTGAGGGCATAGCTGCATGAGCAATATGCCCCTACAGTGTCTAAGTCCATTCTTAGACATTGTAAGTACAGTGTGGCCATATCAAGTATATGGTCTGGGAGTTTGTCAAAAAGAACTCCACAGTTCCATAATGGCTACACTGAATACTGGGAAGTTTGGTATCAAACTTCTCAGAATAATATACCCACACTGATGCTAGGGTTGGATTTATTAAAAAATGCACACAGAGGGCATCTCAAGGATGCCCCCTGTATTTTACCCAATCCCTCAGTGCAGGACTGACTGGTCTGTGCCAGCCTGCCACTAAGAGATGAATTACTGACCCCCTGAGGTGAAAGCCTTTGTGCTCTATGGGGCTAGGAACAAAGCCTGCACTGGGTGGAGGTGCTTCACACCTCCCGCTGCAGGAACTTTAACACCTAGCAGTGTGCCTCAAAGGCTAAGGCTTCGTGTTACAAAGCCCCAGGGCACTCCATCTAGTGGAGATGCCCGCCCCCCGAGACACAGCCCACACTTTTGGTGGCGCGCCCGGGAAGATAATGAGAAAAACAAGGAGGAGTCACCCCCTCAGCCAGGTCCACCCCTAAGGTGACCAGAGCTGAAGTGACCCCCTCCTTGGAAAATCCTCCATCTTGTTTTGGAGGATTTAGCCCAGTAAGGATAGGGATGTGCTCCCCTCCCCAATAGGAGGGAGCACAAGGAGGGTGTAGCCATCCTCAAGGACAGTAGCCATTAGCTACTGCCTTCCATCCCTAACACACCCCTAGATTTAGTATTTAGGGGTGACCCTGAACCCAGGAAGCAAGAAGAATGACTGCTGACCTGAAAACCCAGCAGAAAAGAAGGAGACAACAACTGCTTTGGCCCTAGCCCTACCGGCCAGTCTCCAGATTCAAAGAACCTGCAAGAGCTACGCATCCAGCGGGCCTATCGACCTCTGCTGACTCAGAGGACTGCCCTGCAAACTGAAGGACCAAGAAACTCCCATGGACAGTGGCTCTGTCCAAAACAACAAAGAAGAAACCATCTTTAAAGGAACTTCCCCCTCACTCCTAAAGTGTGAGTCCCCAACACTTTGCACCCGACGCCCCCGGCCCGTGTCCAGAGAAACCATCACTGCAGCGAGGACCCCCAGATGACTCCGACGGTGTGTCCACCCTGAGATGATCTCTCTGCACCCCCACAGCGACGCCTGCAGAAAGAATCCAGAGGATCCCCCTTACCGTGACTGCCCGGTAACAACGAACCCAAAGCCTGGAAGAAGCACTGCACCCGCAGCCCCAGGCCAGAGAGGAACCAACTACCAGTGCAGGAGTGATCAGCAGGTGACCCTCTCTCTTGCATAGTTGGTGGCTGGCCCGAGAAGCCTCCCTGTGCCCTGCCTGCATCGCCAGAGTCACCCCCGGGTCCCTCCATTGATTTCAATCACAAACCCGACACCTTTTTTGCACACTGCACCGGCTGCCTCTGTGCTGCTGAGGGTGTATTTTGTGTCCCTGTTTGGGACCCCCCCAGTGCTCTACAAAACCCCCCTTGTCTGCTCTCTCAGGATGTTGGTACTTACCTGCTAACAGACTGGAACCGGAGCACCCCTAGTCTCCATAGGCGCCTATGCTACTTGGGCCCCTCTTTGCCCTCTCACCTGACCGGCCCTGTGTTGCTGGTGCTGGGTGTTTGGGGTTGACTTGAACCCCCAACGGTGGCCTGCCTATGCCCCAGAAACTGAACTTGTAAGTGCTTTACTTACCTGACAAACTAACCTTTACTTACCTCCCCCAGGAACTATTGAATTTGGCAGTGTCCACGTTTAAAATAGCTTATTGCCATTTTATGCTAAACTGTGTACATTATTGTTTTCATTCAAAGTTCTATATTTACCTATACCAAATAACTTACAATGTATGTACTTACTTGATATCTGAATCTTGTGGTTCTAAAATAAATTAATAAAATAATATTTTCCTATATAAAAATCTATTGGCCTGGAGTTAAGTCTTTGAGTGTGTGCTCCCATTTATTGCCTCTGTGTGTACAACAAATGTTTAACACTGCCCTCTGATAAGCCTAACTGCTCGGCCACACTACCACAAATAGAGCCTTAGTATTATCTATTATTATTAATGAATAACCCAGAGGATATGGTGATGGAACTAAACGTCACCCCTTACCTGCATCTAAGGATGTCAGAGCTAAGGTCCTTCTGTAAAATAAAACAGATCAAAACTGGGACCAACCCTACCAAGGTCAAGCTCCAGGAGCTCTTGGCAGAGTATACAAGGGACCACCCCTCTGAGTTGGAGGATCCTCCCTCAGATGAGAAAGAAATTAGTGAGCAGGAGGAAGAACTCACCCCTCCTGTCCTAATGAGGGAGACCAGGGCTCCTCGAACCCTGTCTCAACAACAAATGCTTAACACTACCCTCTCATAAGCCTAACTGCTCAACAACACTACCACAAATAGAGCCTTAGTATTATCTATTATTGCCACTATCAACCTCTAAGGGTAATCCCTGGACTCTGTGCACACTATCTCTCACTTTGAGATAGTATACACAGAGCCAGCTTCCTACACCTACCGCCAAAATGACAGTCAACGGGGGTGGACTGTGCCCCACTGTTAAATGCCATCTGTGCCCTGGAACATACTCCAATGGTGTTTGAGTAATAGGACCTACATGACAAGACAGGATAAGCATGTTTGTGAGGTTAAAAATACATTTTCGGAGGCGTGACACAGTTTATAAAGCCCAATACAGCATTTCAGCTCTCCAAAAAGGCGCCTGCCTGACCTACTCCACTGTACATTAGTAATCGCTTGCGACTGCCGGCGGAAGTGGTCGTGGTGGTAGGCGGTTGCAACCACGGCGAACACAGCCATAGGCTAACGTTGTTGCCAGTGGCGGTTGTGGGCCACTGGGGGTGACATCCGCGTAAGTGGCTGACGTGACCTCCATATTCAACAGATTAATTCACTTGACTTCTGACATTGCTGCTGGCGAGACCTCCATGACTTGAGCTGCTGTGTTCCTCCTCCGGGAACAATTATGCAATGTCTAGCAGGTGATAGGGCCCCTGCCATCTCTCCAGAGAAGCTGGAGAGGCTAGTGACTGAGGTCCTAGCCCTGTATGAACAGCTCTATGGTTCACCAGAGGTGCAAGTAAATACTTAGGGGGTCATTCTGTTCCTGGCGGTCATTGACCGCCAGGGTCAACGACCGCGGGAGCACCGCCAATAGGCTGGCGGTGCTCCCAAGGGCATTCTGACCGCGGCGGTTTGGCCGCGGTCAGAAAGGGAAAACCGCTGGTTTTCCGCTGCCCTAAGGAATCCTCCATGGCGGCGCCGACACCCCATACCGCCATCCTGTTCCTGGCGGTTCGGCTGCCAGGAACAGGATGGCGGTATGGGGTGTTGTGGGGCCCCTGGTGCCCCCTGCAGTGCCCATGCCAATGGCATGGGCACTGCAGGGGCCCCCGTAAGAGGGCCCCACTTTGAATTTCAGTGTCTGCTTAGCAGACACTGAAATTCGCGACGGGTGCTACTGCACCCGTCGCACACCTCCCACTCCGCCGGCTCCATTCGGAGCCGGCTTCATCGTGGAAGGGTGTTTCCCACTGGGCTGGCGGGCGGCCTTTTGGCAGTCGCCCGCCAGCCCAGTGGGAAACCCAGAATGACCGCTGCGGTCTTTTGACCGCGGTACGGTCTTCTGGCGGTTCCCGCTTGGCGGGCGGCTCCCGCCGCCCGCCAATGCTGGAATGACCCCCTTAATGTGTACAAATGTCTCTGTCCTTCACCATCATTTCCATCCTCACAGGCTAGACTGTGGCCATGTGTGCCAGTTTGACTTCTCATGTGCCTGTTTTTGCAGTCTGCGTGGCATCATTGGGATGGACAATGTGCAGATATTGGTGGCCAGTGCCATATGTTAAGTTCAGTCACATTGTGTTGTGTGAGGTTTTAGTGGTCTTAGATCCTCTTTGTTTTGGATGCACATAATTAGGTGAGAAGACATTACTGCCATCCACTGACATCTCTTTCCTCATGATTGTTGTAAATGTCAGGCAACATGTATGTGCAGGACAGAATGAGCTGTGTATGCATGTTGTTGAGAGTAATGTGAGCAATGTGTATGGTGCCACAGAGATGTCTAAAACATCTACCCTTGCTAAACTGTTGTTTAGAATGCATATCATGACTCACTATGCCCTTCAGGTTGCCACACACAACACACCACATGCCAAATTGCTGTTGGCTACATGGTGTACTGTCATGCATGGAAATGATGGAAATGGAGTATCATGTGAGATCTGTCAGCTCAGCCTGCAGAGACCAGGGCCTGTCACATGTCTATCCCAGTATGGGACCTTGTCTAGGCTGGGGTAGAGTCACTGTGGCTCTGCAACGGTGGCACTGTGCCCACACCATGTACCCCAGCAGATCCTTTCATGTGGCCAATATGAGCCTCTGGTGGCAACTCCTGCCCAGACTGCCTCATTCCTTTGACTAGATTAGGAATGGGTACAGAGGTAAATCATTAATCTAAGCCATATGTGGACTTAGAATCATTGTCAATGTGCATGTTTGACTCATGACAGGTCCCTTACTCCCACAGATCTGTTGGTGGATGCCATCTCTGTAGAATGGACACATATGTCCAAAGGAGTGATCAGTGGTATAGCTGCATACCACAGAACCCCATCCCCTGAAGTGGCATGAGTCTGCATTTGTTATTGCACATGTCTACACATTGACATGGAAGATACATTTTGTACCCACCATGCCAGTCCCTTCATTGTTACTCATGTGTAATGTTTGAGTTTGTACTCTGGCAGTTGCTTGTAGGGGACTGTATGCAGGCGGTCATTCTCACAGAGTATGAATGTGTTGGTCCATTCATGCCTAAGGAGTTTATCCTTCAGAAGCCACATATGTGTGATGTGTTTCATAGTGGCTCACATCACCGGACAGGTTGCTAGACCATGGGCTACTTGATGTCAGTAAGCTTACTTAGTCATTGTAGGGCTTCAGCAGGGTAGTGGGTTAGTCTGCAGATGGAAAAATATATGTCTGTAGTGATGTCCCTGTACTTATTGGCTTGTATGCTTCACACTTGGGGAGTATTGACAAATAGGAAAGTCCTAGCTTGATGTTACTGACATGTATGTGACTCAACCATTTGTGATGAATCTTGTGATCATGATCTCTTGATTTGTCTTTTGTATCCATGCAGGTCAATACCCATCAAGAGAAGGGATTGTGGATTGCCATCGCCTGAAAGGTGCAGACCCTGGGGGTCCACTGTCGGTGGAGCACCCACTGCAGGAAAAGGTGGGAAGACCTGAGACGCTGAGCCTGGCAGATCGCTGAGGTCCAGCTGGGGATGTACTCCCAACTTGGATGGGGTGCCCCTCGGCCCATGACCTCCCCCAATGGCCCTCATTGTGGTGGTGACCTATTGAGGGCTTGATGGGTGTTTGAGTGCAGCATTGCCAAGTGAACAAATTAGGTTCTGACAGCTCCCCATGACAATTAGTGATGAGCCATGTGTCACACAGTAGATGAGTGATTGTTTGTATAGACATGTTATGTTGTGCATACTGATGTGTCTTGCCTATTGACCCAGCGACCTAGGACACAAGTGGGTAGAATCCAGAAGCCACTTGCTTTTCAGGGATGACATATGGTTGGGTACACTGATCAATCAACTACTGTTTTTTGTTGTAGTGTGTGTAATTTCTATGCAACTGACCACTACTCCTCAATGTAACAGGCCAAAGATAATTAAGTGATAAATCACTGTCCTCAGCCATGTGTCTGGGCAAAAGAGTTTCTAGGCATCTGCCACCCAGAGGCCACTTGTCTTCAGCGTATGACGGGTGGTAGTGCCTCACTGCAGTCTGTAATGTGAAGATGGCCAACATACATGCAGCTGAGACTACAATGTTCTTTGGGTCAGCTATAGATCAATATTTTCACCTTGGTAAGTGGAGAATGTGCATTGACAATATGTATGTGCCATCACTATTTCCAACATTCTTTCTGCCTACATGTCAGCATGTGTCCCTTTCTCTTTTGAAAAACATTTGTAAGCTGCAGTTTTATGCATGGTCTACCTATGTTGATGGGATGATGTCTGTATTCACTCACATATATGTGCATGGCAAACTATGTGTGGAATAGAACATTTACAATGGGGTACATTTCATGTTGGGCCACAGAGAGCAGTGTGTCAGCACTGTTTATTGGCTGACACGTTCCCTCATGCATCATAGCATGTCATTTGGCATGTCCAACTGCAGTGGCAATGAAGGACATGACAGGTGGGCCTAGAGTTTTGAGCCACAATGTGATTCTATACCCCTGATGTGGCATCAAATGGAAAAGTGCAATGCACATGTGTAATGGGTAAGGTTTATGACCTGACTGTTGGCCAGCATCATGGAGTGACTTGCAGTTATGTTGGAATCACGTGTTTGGGTACAACCATTCATCTACAGACAGACATCTAGGTCTGCATGACCATAATGGAGACAATGATGTAGCTTCCAATTGGGCAACATGTTGAGGGCCTTCAACACGTACTGTCAAATCTCTGGGCCTCTCCACCATCCAAGGGACTAATGGTGTCCACTGATGCACTCAGAGTAATTCATTGGAGGTGGTGCCAGACATTAGTGGTGATTACCCAGGGGCTTGCTGATTCAATGTGTTGTGGATTTTGGGGACATCTCTCCCTGACATATTGCTCATGATGTCTACAGTGTTAATTTGCATGCCACATATGTGGCCTATCTGAACAACATTTATACTACCTCCATGACTATTGGGACAATTATTACTTGGTGAAGTGTGCATAGTCGAACTGCTTCCAGCGTGACATGAGTATTTCCATGTCACCCTCTCCAGGCTATTGTACTTTTGCCAGCAAAATGGCAGGCTTTAGGAGGAACGTTTCCTGTTGTTGGGTCATTATGTATGTGGCAAACAGATATGTGCATGACCTTGTGTGGGATCTGTGGGAAAGTATTTGGCATTGGTCTACTGTTGTATGGCAAAAGGTAACTGAGGTCTGTTCCATGGGGCAAAGATTTGAGGGTGATGGGGTCTCCTACTTGTTGAATGGTTATTGTGATTACACAACTTCAGCCATGCAATTGTAGTTGTGTGAGGTCCTGATTTACCTGTGGGTAATGGTTGACAGTTCAGATGGCATGCATGCGTATGGTATGGCACATGTATGGGCCACTTAGGTGGAGTTTGCTGCTGGGGTCTACTTGCTATCATGGTTATGTTTGCTAATCAGAGTTGTTGTTCAGGTGTGATCATTGACATGTGATGATCCTTTTTCTTTTTGTATTTGCAGCATCAGCACCAGCAAGCAAAGGAGAAGGGGGCACAGCCTAGTGGAGAAGCATTTGTCCATGGGACCTTGGGTCAAGACATCACCAACACAGAGGGACCCAGTGGCCTGAAGGGAAGTGCTACAGGGGAGACCGGAACATCCTCTTTATCATCGGATTCTTCCTCCAGTGGACACTTCCTAATGGTGGTGAACCCATCAGGGCATCCTCCTATACCATCTTTGTCCGCCACCCCGTTCTGTCTCTGCCCTCCCTGTTGCTTCCCACCTAGCTGGCCGCACCCGCTCACACAAGAGGGTGGGTGTCTCCTTTGCTGCAGGCACCTCTGCCTGAGACCCTGTTACTCCTGCTGCCCTCATTGAGGAGGTTTTTGACCTACTGAGAAGTATCTCTGAGGGTCAGTCAGCCACTGTGAATGCCATCTAGGGACTGGCAACTCATCTACAACAAATGAATGCATTCCTGAAAGGCATTCATGGTGCAATGGCTGGCATACATAAATCTTTTCAGGCTCTGATGTCCTCACTGACAGCAGCCAGTCACCCCCACCTTCAGTCCCCCCCCTCCACCTCCCTATTCCCAATCCAAATCCCCCTTCCCCTACCTACCCAAAGCACACAGACCGATCAGCACGCATCCACCTGAACACACAAGACCAGCACAAACAGGCACAAGCACCACAAAACACACCAGTACGCAAGCAAACAACAGACGCCCACAGACACCACAACCGTCACCACTTCTCTAGACACCCGCACCACACCCAGCATTACACACACAACATCAAGCATACCCAAAGGCACCACCACAACAATCAGTGATAAACCCACCACACCCAGCATACCCGCAGACACCATACCAATAGACACCCAGACATCCACCTCTAGCACCGTACCTGCAGACACACAGACATCCACCACATCCAGCATACCTGCAGTCCACATCCCAACAGACACACACACATCCACCACTCCATCCCCCAGCACCGCCACATCCCAGACCACCAAGACACACAAAAGCACTCACTCACCCACTCAACAGACACCAACCAAACATAAGCATACCTCCCAGAAGCACGCACCCACAACATCCACACCAACACAGCAGACAACAACCCCCTTGACCTCTAAATCCCCAACCCATTTTGCTGACCATCCCTGTGTCCATTTTGTTGCAATGAGGGTGATGTGTATGTCCATTGCAGGGCTGTTTCCTGGGAGTGTTGTTTGTGTTAAATGCCACATCCATACATATTGGTGTTGAATGTGTTGACAGTCCATGGCATGTGTGCAATGTGAGTGTGTGAGTTGTATTTGTAGATGTGATGTTGGTATGTTGTTAATGTTGTGTGAGACAATGTTGTGTATACATCATTGTCCCTGTGCCTGAGATAAGTAGACATGTGTTTTTGTGTAGTGTTGCAGTGCAGTGTGAGTGACCTGCCCAAAGGGGGCGTATTGTGAATGTGCATGTGTCCATATTTGTGCATGGTTCCAAGCCTGGACACAATGACACATATACTTGGTGCCTGAAGCATGACCCACATATCATGATCTGTTGATACGGTTAATGACACAAGTAGTTCTGTGTGCTTACGGTCGGTTGCACCCATGGCGGCATGAACTTCGTGCACCTTCGATGATCATCGGCAGTGACAGGACGTGTGTGATGGGCTCCATGGCTCCATGGTGTCACCGGACATGTAAGGCTGCCTGCAGGTGAGTGTCTCCCTTTATAGTCCCCATTTCCGCTTGCTAGAACGTGGTGGTTGGAAAGCCACAGTCACATTGGCAATGTGCAACATCGTAATGTGTCTAGTGGAAGCACAAGCTCCGTCAGCCTATTTGTGCAGCCTTGTGACCATGATGGTCTATGCTGCCTGGCTGTGCCGGCGGGACAACAGCGGTCTTTGCTCCATAGGCCAGCATGACTCATAATCTGGGGGTCTGACCGCCAACCCAATGGCAGTAATACCACTGCCACCGCCATGGCGGTCCACGGACTGCCAAACTCATGATGATGCCCTATATCTGTGTAATACTTTATTTAAAGATTGCTCAGCAGATATGTTTTGCTATACTTCCTTCATATCGGTTTTTCAACCTTTGTAATATAGGAAGCAATACAATGTGTAACTGCTGTATAGTTATCTGCAACAAACTGAATATCCATGTTTGCATCCTACATATGTAGAATTAAAGGGTTGTAGTCATTAATGCATTGGGATGCTTGTGGTGTTCTAAGATTGCAACTATTTGTTGGTGATTTTCCAGTAACTGCATGTCTTACGGATGACATTATTTCCTTTTTGTAGTATTGGTCTTGGAAATCCAAAGCGACATTCAGAGTAATGTTTTGATTTGTTCCAATATTTTTGTAGGCAGTATTTACCGCACTTATGTGATTAAAGCATACAACTTGCTTAAAGCAATTTCTTGTTTTGCTCTTTTTGTCATATGTCACAAGTGACATAGGCCCTCATTACAACCCTGGTGGTAAATGCCGCCTACCGCCGTGCCGACAGCTGCCAAGATACCGTGACCGCAGCGGTAATCCGCCACAGGTATTATGACCAACACAGAAAATCCCGCCACAATACAGACACCCACACAGGTCCGCCACACCAACGGTCAGTGATAAACTGGCGATAGCAAAACCCACACCATTACACCAACAGGCATACGCCCACAGTATCATGACCCATGAATCAACGCGGTGGTCATTCAACCACGGTAATCCATTGGCGGTACACACCGCTGCGCTCAAAATACACACACATTTACAAAACCACACCACATTACACAATTCAAAATACACACAGCTGACACACATACACACATCAGACCCTCACACCCATACCACTATAAAACACACACCCACATTACCCACAACCCCTTACAATGAAAAAAAAAGAGCTCAAGCACAGAGAGACAAGCAAAGAGCACCTACTCAATCAGAGGCACAGAACCCCATCAGCCATACACCATCTACCACCATGCACATCACACTATAGACCCCAACACATCACCTCACACATCCTCACACATATCACTCACACCACAACCATGGCACTCCAAAGACACCCCAGGTTTTCAGAGGAGGAGCTAAGGGTCATGGTGGAAGAAATCATCTGGGTAGAGCCACAGCTATTCGGATCACAGGTGCAGCAGACGTCCATTGCAAGTAAGATGGAGCTATGGTGGAGAATCGTGGACAGGGTCAATGCCGTGGGACAGCACCCAAGAACAAGGGATGATATCAGGAAGAGGTGGAACGCCCTATGGGGGAAGGTACGTTCCGTGGTTTCAAGACACCAGATTGCTGTTAGGAGGACTGGCAGTGGACCCCCACTTCCTCCCCCACAACTAACAACATGGGAGAAGCAAGTCTTGGCAATAATGCATCCTGAGGATTTCGCAGGAGTAGCAGGAGGACTGGGCTCTGGTAAGTCAAATCTTTACTATTATATCCCCCACCCTACCTGCATGCCATCACACAACCCCACTCTTTCACTCACTCCCATCACTCCACCAACTCACATATATCCCACTATCACAACCCACCCATTCCAATACCAAGCCCTGCATGCAACAACAATGCATGGACCCCTATCACAGACCTGCATGGACCCCCATCACAGACCTGCATGGACACCCATCACCCCAGCATGCCCAATAGAGAGACTCACCCAGCCCACAAAATCACCACTCACACAAGGCCAAGCTGACAGGGAAAGCACAATCATACAGAGAACACACACATTGGACAAGATAGCACACATAGATACATTAACAATTCATTTGCATCCCAACAGGACCCCTACCCATCACTGGAAGTACTGCTGTATAATGTTTTTTCTGTTGTCCACATCTTCTTCATCTGCCTCCTCTTCCTCACTGTCCACAGGCTCCACCGCTGCCACAAAACCATCTCCAGGCTCATCCTCCTGCAGAAAAGGCACCCGGCGTCTCAAGGCCAGGTTGTGCAACATACAGCATGCCACGATGATCTGGCACACCTTCTTGGGTGAGTAGTACAGGGATCCACCTGTCAGATGGAGGCACTGGAACCTGGCCTTCAGGAAGCTGCAGGTTCTCTCAATTATCCTCCTCATATGCCCATATGCCTCATTGTAACGTTCCTCTGCCCTTGTCCTGGGATTCCTCACTGGGGTCAGTAGCCATGAGAGGTTGGGGTAACCAGAGTCACCTGCAAATATCGAGGGACAACTGTTAGACATACACTACCCCTTATGGACAACCCCATACTCAGACCCCAACTTATACTGTGTGGGGACCTTGGGCTCACCTATTAGCCACACCCGGTGCCTCTGGAGCTGTCCCATCACATAAGGGATGCTGCTATTCCTCAAGATATAGGCGTCATGCACTGAGCCAGGATATTTGGCATTCACATGGGAGATGTAATGGTCCACAAAACACACCATTTGCACATTCATCGAGTGATAGCTTTTTCTATTCCTGTAGACCTGTTCATTTCTGCGGGGGGGGGACAAATGCCACATGTGTACCATCAATGGCACCAATGATGTTGGGGATATATCCCAGGGCATAGAAGTCAGCTTCCACAGTGGCCAAATCATCCACCTGGGGGAAAACGATGTAGCTGCGCATGTGCTTCAGCAGGGCAGACAACACTCTGGTCAACACGTTGGAGAACATTGGCTGAGACATCCCTGATGCCATGGCCACTGTAGTTTGAAAGGAACCACTTGCCAGAAAATCGAGCACTGACAGAACCTGCACTAGAGGGGATATTCCTGTGGGCTGACGGATAGCTGACATCATGTCTGGCTCCAATTGTGCACACAGTTCTTGGATTGTGGCACGATCAAGTCTGTATGTGATGATAATGTGTCTGTCCTTCATTGTCGACAGGTCCACTAGGGGTCTGTACACCAGAGGATGCCGACATCTCATCATCTGCCTCAGCAGTTGTAGCCTATGGAGAAGAACGGTGAGCAAAAGGTCATTTTCCACATAGATGGCACAACTGTTTTTGAATTAATGTCACAGAAGCAGTGTGTGATTTCGAGAGTCAGTGGATGTGCCAATATGTGCTGTGACACAGCTAGGTGCCATGCCATGTGCCCCCCTGAAATGGCGGCTGCCTGACCTGTGAGGAGGGACAAGGGGAAATGAAGTAAGTGCGCTGGCGTTGTGCGGATGAGTAATTACATTTTCCGCTGTCTCTTCCCTCCATGTCAGCGCCCACCAGAAAAGGGTATTTGGCGTGCCATCGTCAAGGAGGTGTGGACCCTGGGGGTCTACCATAGGCGGAGCACCCACTGCCGCAAGAGATGGGAGGACCTGCGCCGCTGGACGAAGAAAACGGCAGAGGCCCAGCTGGGGCTGGCCTCCCAACTTGGAAGGGGTGCCCATCGGACCATGACCCCCCCTGATGTCTGCATCCTGGAAGTGGCCTATCCGGAGTTGGATGGGCGCTTGAGGGCATCACAGCAGCCACAAGGGGTTGAATACAGATTCAGAAAGCTGATTTGTGCGTGCTTTAGGGGCTAGCAGGGTGGGGAATGGGGGCGGTGGGTGCCCCTAAGCCAGGGCGATTATGGCAGGGTAGTTCCCTTGTGTGCAGGCTCTTTAGCACTCCTACTGCAATGGTATAAGTGGCCAACTACTACTGGGCAGGTTCCTGTGGGTGTCATGTGTGCAGATGCTGGTGCTAGGCATTGTACCCCATGGGCTGGTGACTACCTTAGTGACTGGTTGGGCATGGCCTAGTGCATAGGGCTGCTCCCTGTGTGTTGTGTCCGCCAATGGTAGTGTTGTTGCTGGCATTGACCAAGTGTATCCTCTATCTCTCCCCCCCTCTTTTTGTTTTGTCACCCTGTCCTTGTGTGCATTAGCATCATCTGGCGGAGGAGCTGAGGCACTGGCGACAGAGGGAGCCCCACAGAGAGCATTTCAGGCTCTGGCCTCAGCACTGATGCCAGCCATTGTCCCTGTGTCCAGCCTCCCACCTCCAACTTCCACTACCCAGAACCAATCCCCTCTACCTCACCCTATCCCATGCACACCTTCAGACCAGCATGCACACAAATCAACACACAAAAGTGGCTCAGGAAAACATAAGCACCACACATCATCACACAGGCACTCACACAAGCACCATACCCATGCAAACATACCAACATCCACTTCCTCCACTGTGTCCCCCTCCTCCTCTTCGTCCACCTCCCTCCCATTAGCGTCTCCACTCACACCTGCATGCACTAGATCATCAGCCACAACCTCCATCACCAGCACGCCCATCAGTACACAACCCTCATGGCCAGTCACCACCCCCACATCCATGCACACGTCCCCTGTGCCCTCTCCCAGTGTGTCTGTGAGCCCTCCTCCCAAAGTACACAAATGCAGGCACACACCCACTCAACAGCCATCCACCTCACAACAGCGTCCAGCCCATGCACCTTCACCCAAACTCAACAGATGTACACCTCCTACAACCACTACCTCTTCCTCCACTCCCAAATCCCCACCATCTTCCCGTCCCAGTGTGTCTAAAAAACTTTTCCTGGCTAACATTGACCTCTTTCCTATGCCTCCCCCCCGTCCTCCCCCTAGGGCCAGGGTGTTGAGATTCCAGCCAGCACCTCAGCCACCAACTCGGCGTCCGCTGTGGTGCCTGCAAGTCCCAGGGGATCAAAGGGAGCACCAGTCAGGGCTGGCAGTGTGCCACCGAACAATGCAAAGGACCAACCGATTTCACCACCTGCCAAGGTGAAGAAGAGGCCAGCATGCAGCACGGACAAGACGCACAACCCACCCAGCAAGGCCTCATCCAAAAAACAAGAGGACAGTGCCAAGGTCCCAGCAGCGTCTGCCAAGGTGGGGAAGGGAAAAAACAAACAAAGGCAAGGCACTTTAGGGCTCGGAGCCTCCAGGTGAGGGACTGGTGACCACCATCAGTCCTGACAGCCCAGCAACCTGTACCGCGGAAAGCACCGCCGCAAGCACCGCCGTAAGCACCGCCACCTGCACAGCCATCTGCACCGCCGCTGACACAATAATAGTCAGCAGCATCATCCGCAGTGGGCAGCCGTCCGAGGCTCCTGGAGACGGCCTGGTGTCTCCCTCCACTACTACCAGCACCTGCACCACGGCCAACACTGGCAGCATCTCCGCCGCAGACACCGCCGCAGGCACCACCACCTGCACCGCCATATGCACCGCCACATGCCCAGCCGGTACCACTACATCTGTCATCAGCAGCATCCCCAGTGGGCAGCCATCCGATTCTGCAGGAGACGGCCTGGACCCTGCACCCACCACTTGAAGCACCACCACCACTACTGGCACTACCAGCAGTATGCAGCCTAAGTAGCGACAGGATGGAGTCTGGCTCTGCCTCCATGGAGTATCATGCTACCTGGTCCCTGCACATCTCTTGCCTCAGACACTCAGGTGAGGGAATGTGAACTGCCACACCCCAGGTGCAGCATCACTAGGCACAAGGCCCCCTTCAGAACCAGTGGAGATATGCATCCACTCCGCCTATTCTTGCAGTATGAAGCAGACTGGGCACAAGGCCCCCTCCAGAACCAGTGGAGACATTCATCCACTCCCCCTATCCTTGGCAGGATGAAGCAGACTGGGCACAAGGCCCCCTCCAGAACCAGTGGAACATGTCACCCACTTAAGAGACTGTGGCTTTGAACTCCCCAGGACCAAGCAGTGGGCAAACCACCCACTGGAGAGACTTGAGAGACTGTGGCTTTGAACTCCCCAGGACCAAGCAGTGGGCAAACCAACCACTTGAGAGACTTGAGAGACTGTAGCTTTGAACTCCCCAGGACCAAGAAGTGGGCAAACCACCCACTTGAGAGACTTGAGAGACTGTGGCTTTGAACTCCCCAGGACCAAGCAGTGGGCAAACCACCCACTTGAGAGACTTGAGAGACTGTGGCTTTGAACTCCCCAGGACCAAGCAGTGGGCAAACCACCCACTTGAGAGACTTGAGAGACTGTGGCCTTGCACTCCCCAGGACCAAGCAGTGGATAAACCACCCACTTGAGAGACTTGAGAGACTTTGGCTTTGCACTCCCCAGGAGCAAGTAGTGGACAAACCACCCACTTGAGAGATTGTGGATTTGCACTCCCCAGCACATCGCTGTGGGCATGTTGCCCCCTCCAGGAGTAGTGGCATAGTACCATCTTCCGGCTGAGGTGCCCCCCCTCCCCTTCCCCCTGAGGTGCCTGTGTGTTTTGACCTGATACCCCTGCAGTTTTCTCTTCGTTTTCAGGCAGGAGTCAAGTGTGGGCTTCGCCCATGTTTTTTTGGCCGACTGGGCCACGGACATTGGCAAAGGACAGTGCACGGCCCTCTGTACATATTGTAAATATTTGTATATACTGTTTACAATCGTTAACTTTATCTGCATTTTCTAAATATTACTTATTTCACTCAATTCCTTTTGTCCGTGCGTTCTTCCGGGGGTTACGGGGTGCAAATGTAATGTTGCTGCATGTGTTTGTGTGTATGGTGTTGTGGGTGAGGGTGGGGGCGTCACTCTCCTTTTCCTCCCCCCTCCCCTGTGTGCTAGGTGCAGTACTCACTGTGGTTGTCGCCGCCGCCTTCTTTGATATTCCTGGTGTATTAGCAGATACACCAGCATCGGCAGGACCTGTAGTTCGGGCTCCGTGGCGTCCTGGTTCTTCGTTGAGTGTCAAAAGGTGAGTGGTTCCCCTTCAGTGTAGTGTTTCCGCCGTGCTTTTGATGTTGATGGAACCACCCCAGAAAAGCTGGCGGATTGGCGCCTTGTAATAGCGTGGGTGGTACATTGTCTTCCGCCTGTCTGTTGGTGGTGACCGCTGTGGTGTTTGTTGCTACCGCCATGGCGGTCGGAGTGTTAAAGCGATTGTCTATGTTGGCGGTTTCCGCCGTGGTCGTGATCCCATTCTTTTTACCGCCGGCCTGTTGGCGGTATTACCGCCACTTTCTCACTGACCGCCAGGGTTGTAATGAGGGCCATACTGTTCAATGAAATATAGAACAGATTCATCAGAGTTGTATCCAAACTTCAGAGCATCTGTAATCCTCAAAAGCATATGATTGTGTGGTGCACCGCTTGCTTCATACTGTTTTCTCCAAAAGAAATCAAGTACCTCCCCAACAGGATTTTTGCTTTTGTTAGTTAAGTAGTGAAGAATACTTTGAAATTTGCGAATTCAATATTTGCAAACATTGGCAGGATACAAAGAATATAATCCAGAGGATATTTGGAGTTAATGTCTGCAATATTGGCATTTGCTACAAGTAGAAATTGATACAAGTTGTCCAATACATACTCAGCACAGCTTAAAGTAACACAACAAGCAGATGGGCCTAAATATCTCAGCATACATTTCAATTTTTCATGCCTTTGAAACCAATATTGATGTGTCCTTTGCTGATAAGCCATAATGTTGATCAAGTTCTATTCTGGATTCTCATTGTTATGATGCACCTTTTCAACAAAATTCTGTGCTGTTATATAAGTAAAGTATACAAAACAGTGATGGATGGAATGCTTGAATAAATCTCAACCACTGGTAATCACTCAGGGCTGCATCCTAATCTATCATTATTCTGCACACCATGCCACCTCAGTTTGGACCCAGCCAATAGGAACAATCCAGCCCGAACTGCCAAGCCAGGGCCTCCCTGAACCGGAACAAAAGGAACCCAGGACCGGTTTCACCCTAGTTATGGGCCGAGTACACCTTGTTTCCTGTGACACCGTGTTCACTTTGACCCACCTCTGGGCCTTGGTTGCTTGTGTTCTGGATTAGGGAGGACCTGGCCTGGCAGTTTGGGCTGGACTGTTCCCATTAGGAGCAGGGTCATGACTGATTTGCATATGGCTGCGTCCAAACTGAGATGGCTTCAAGGCAAAAAAAATGATGGCTGGGGTTGCAGCCCGAGCAATTGCCATTGGATGAGAATAATTTAAACATTCCATCCATCACCTTGTTGTTTTTGTGTTATATTAGTAAAGATAGATATAGTTCGCATCACATTCGCAACGGCATAAGAAGTGACTGAAAGTACACTTTTATATAGTATTATGAAAATGTAAGGAACTTCTTAATGAAAATATATGTCCTTTCAATATAATCTTGTTGCTTGATACTCAGAGCAGAAATGTGTACAGGACAATCTTCATATTGACCCCCTTTCCCAGTGGGGAATAAACATGGATAACATATCTGTTAGAGCTCTTAGCCATAGGGTGGTCTCCCTCTCATACACTTTGCCTCTCCTCCTCCATTTTGCTGTTCTTATTTTTGTTGGCCTTAGAACTTTGTGCACTTTACCGCTGCTGACCAGTGCTAAAGTACTCGTGCTCACTTCCCTAAAACAGGTTGAATTGGCATATGCCCAATTGGCTTATTCAATTTAGTTGTAAGTTCCTTGTAGAGTAGTATACTAAATACCCAGGGCCAGTAAACTAAATGCTATCAGTGAGCCGGGCAGCAATTACTGTGCCACCTACTGAAGTAGCTCTATGAACATGCCTCAGGCCTGCCATTGCAGACTGAGTGCAGTTTTAAACTGCTGTGTTGAATTGGTATTAAAACCTTCCTGCCAAGCCTTAAACTCCCCCTTTTTATATATAAATCACCCCTAAGGTAGTCCCTTGGTAGCCCGTAAAACAGGAAGTTGCGCAATTAAAAGGCAGGAAATGTACTTTTAAGTTTTGCATGTCCTGGTAGTGAAAAACTACTACATTCATTTTTCAGTACTGTGAGGCATACACCTCCCATTGGATAACATGAGGGATTCCTTATTACATTTAATAAGCTGTAATTTCCAACTGGGAGGAGGTAGCTAATTTATGTTGGGTGTCTTTGGAATTGTAATAAAAAGCCCTATCTAATGGTAAAGTTGGGTTTTTGATTACAATGAAAAGAAATGCCACTTTTAGAAATTTGACATTTTCTGCCCCTTTGTGTCTGCAGTTTGACCTAGGTCACATGACTGTTAGACTTTGTGAATTTCTCCCAGATAGTCACACAATAGAGGAATTAGGTTTGCCTGAATGGTCCATCTGCTGGCAGGATGGGGTAGGGGGCAGAGCTGAGCACATCCCCACTTGGACCTTAATAACCTATGCTCTACCTTCACACCTACCCATTGTCACTGCAGCCAGCTTGGAGCCAGGGCAGGGGAGTCAAGAAATTCTCCCAGCTTCTCCTACCTTCCAGAAGGAGGGCACCAGGTTTTAAAAGTAGGACCTCAAACACCAACTCTTTAGGATACTTTGGCAAACTGGGGTGGCGTGGTGAGCAAGAAAATGATGGATTAAACCCAGATCTTTGTGACTGCAAGTGAATGTTTGCATTGTTCAGTATTCGTCCATCATCTGTTCTTTTTGCATCTGTTGCCCCAAGTGGGAAAGGTATCCCCAGATGTGGGTCCCGTGCTCACTGCTCCACTGGATTCAAGCTAGCCTAGCTGATGAAAGGTGATACCCTGAAACCGGTCCTAGGATGCTTGTTTCTGGTCCAGGCAGGACCTGGCTTTGCAGTTCAGGCTAGACAGTTCCTATGAGGAACAGGGTCAAGACTGATTTGCATATGGCTGGATCCAAACTGGGGTGGCGTTGTGAGCAAAAAAACAATGGATTAAACCCAGATCTTTGTGACTGGGGATAAATGTTTGCATTGTTCAGCATTCTGTCCATCACCTGTTCTTATTGCATTTGGCTCCTCAAGTGGGAAGGGTATGTCCAGACGTGGGTCCCATGCTCACTGCGCCACTGGATTCAGGCTAGCCTAGCTGATGAAGGGTGATACTCTCAAACTGGTCCTAGGATGCTTGTTTCTGGTCGAGTGGGGACCAGGCTTGGCAGTTCGAGCTGGACTGTTCCCATGAGGAACAGGGTCAAGACTGATTTGCAGATGGCTGGGTCCAAACTGGAGTGGCGTGGTGAGCAAAAAAAAAGATGGATTAAACCCAGATTTTTGTGACTGGGGTGAATGTTTGCATTGTTCAACATTCTGTCCATCATCTGTTCTTTTTGCATTTGTCACCCCAAGTGGGAAGGGTATGCCCAGACGTTGGTCCTCTGCTCACTGCGCCACTGGATTCAAGCTAGCCTTGCTGATGATGGGTGATACCCTGAAACTGGTCCTAGGATGCTTGTTTCTGGTCCAGGGAGGACCTGGCTTGGCAGTTGGGGTTGGACTGTTCCATAGAGGAACAGGGTCAAGACTGATTTGCATATGGCTGGGTCCAAACTTGGGTGACGTGGTGAGCAAAAAAACGATGGATTAAACCCAGATCTTTGTGACTGGGGGTGAATGTTTGCATTGTTCAGCATTCCATCCATCATCTGTTCTTTTTCCATTTGTTGCCCCAAGTGGGAAGGGTATGTCCTGACGTGGGTCCCGTACTCACTGTGCCACTGTATTCAAGCAAGCCTAGCTGATGAAGGGTGATACCATGAAACCGGTCCTAGGATGCTTGTTTCCGGTCCAGGGAGGACCTGGCGTGGCAGTTCGGGCTGGACTGTTCCCATGAGGAACAGGGTCAAGACTGATTTGCATATGGGTGGGTCCAAACTGGGGTGGTGTGATGAGCAAAATAACAATGTATTAAATCCAGATCTGTGACTGAGGGTGAGTGTTTGAAAAGTTTCAACACTCTGTCCATCATTTTATTTTGTGGTGTTGCCATGTGTGCCCTAAGTGGCTAGGGTATGCCCAGACGTGGGTACCTTGCTCATTGTGCCACTGAATTCAAGCTAGCCTGGCTGATGAGGGCCCATACCCTAAAACCGGTCCTAGGATGGTTGTTTCTGGCCCAGAGAGGACCAGGTATGACAGTTCGGGTTGACTACTCCCATGGGGAGCAGGGGTCAAGACTGATTTGCATATGGCTGGGTACAAACTGGCATGACGTGGCAAGCAAAATAACAATGGATTAAACCCAGATCTGTGAATGGGGGTGAGTGTTTGAAAAGTTTCAACACTACGTCCATCATTTTATTTTTTTAATTTTGTGTTGTAGCTGACATTTAGACTTTGTGATTTTCTCCCAGGACACACAATAGAGGCATTCAGTATGCCTCAGTGGGCCATGTGCTGGCAGGAGAGGGGGTGGAGCCCAGCACAGCCCCACTTGCAACTGAACAGCCTGTGCTCTGCCTTAACACAGAGGGCCTAACACCTACCCCTTGTCACTGCAATCAGCTAGGAGCCAGGGAAGGGTGGTCAGGAAATGTCATGCAGTGCAAAGCCACTGTCTAGAAGCTTCTCCCGCCTTCCCAAACGAGGCACTAGGGAATAAAAGTAGGACATCAGATACCAACTATTGAACACACTTCTGGACCTGTGGGTACTCTGCCAGGAAGGAGAACTACTGGGTTATTGGAAGGACTGCCACTCATTTGGACTGCTGCTCTGGAAGACTGATGCCCTGCTGGATTACTGCAGTGTTGCCCTGCTGCTCTGCTGCCTTCAGGCTGGGTACAAAGAATTAATCTTTATGTCGTAAGACCTCTAGAATAATTCACAAGAACTAGTTTGCTGGCCTCCTGTGCAGAGCCACAGGGACACAAAAGGCTTCCTCCATTTTGAACCCACACCTGGACCCAGTCTGAGTGAGTCCTGATCCTCCAAGTGGTGTTGCTCTAGTCATGAACCTTTGGAAGTAGTGCTAAAGGTGCCCAGATAGCCAAAATCAAAAAGTGGGGACTAAATGTTTAGCTAAAAACTGCTCTGATCACTAGGAGGAGACTGGGCTGAACCTGCTTCACCTGAGGTGAGTTACCGGTTGGATGGACTTTTCAGCTTCTCCCGCTATGTTCTTATCCTCAGCAGCAAATCCTTTTCAGCGGTCCTTCATCAAAGGGGTATCCAGCATCAGAGAACTGTCTCCAGCTACAGCCCTTTGCCTCATCCCGCTAGAGATTTCTGACTTTGGTTTCAGAGACTAAGTACAAATGTAGAAATCTTCACTGAGGCTTCGGCCTAAGGCTATGAGATGATGACGCTTCCTCCTTTGATAGCCCCTGCAGCCTTGCTCCACTAACCCTTACCTTCTCAGAACATTTTTCCCATAAATGTTTTTAAGTCCAAAGGTAAGTGCGGACCAGGCCCAATCCACTTCTTGTATCCACACCGCGCTACATCACAGTCTGCCATATTTTTTTACTTTAATCAATTCTTACAGGACTTGGGGGTCTCATTACGAGTTTGACGGCGGCCTTCCGCCTGCTGGCCATACTATGAGTTTTCCGCTGGCCCAGCAAGAAATTACCCACAACATTGACACCGGCTCATAATCAAGCTGGCGGCAATGTTGCAGTGCATCGGGTGCGACTTCAGCCATCGCGCTTTTCTCTGCCTGTAATTCAGGCAGTGAAAAGCGTGACGGGGCTCTCCATGGGGGCCTCAGCACTGCCCATGCCAAGTGCAGGGCAGTGCAGGGTCCCCCATGGGGCCCATGGCACCCCGTCTCCGCCAGCCTTTGCATGGCAGTGGAACCGCCATGTAAAAGCTGGTGGACACAGGAATCGTAATCCCCAGGGCAGTACTGCTTGCAGCGCTACCCTGGCGGATTAAGACCACCGGCACCGCCATGCCATTGGCCGGTGAAATAGTGGCGGTGCCAGCGGTCGGACCCTGGCACTTTTGCCATGGTCATAATGTGGCTGTCGGACCGCCAGAGTCGTAATCAGGGCCTAGATGTCAGCGGTTGGAGCATTGATCTTTTAGGCGCTAGTTTTTACTAAAAACATTAAAAAATCATAACTCTGGTTCTACTGATTGTATTTTTGTCATTTTGGTGTCAATTTACTAGAATTCACTTTATTTGTCTAAATTGTTTTAGGGTTTTTCTGTTGCTGTGTTTTCAATTTGCTACTGTTTATGTGCTGCATAAATACATTACCCATTGCCTCTAAGACAAGCCTGACTGCTGTCAGTGCCAAGCTACACAGGGTGAGGCACAGGTATTAGTGTATTTTTGTGGTTCACACTGAGAGGGATTGTGGCTATTGCTTGACCAAGGCTCACACGCCAGTCAACCAACAACCTCATGTTTCACAGTCTTGTTGTAGGGTTTTTTCCTAGACACTAACTTGCCCTCCTCTAGGTTCCCTAATTGGATACAGTTCTAAAGCATCACCCATCATGTCCCTTGAATGTAGTGGGTGTATACTGTAATGTTATATATTTGTTCAGCTTGTTCCTGATTAATCTGATCAAATTGTCTAGTAGGATTTTCTTTTCCAAATGATAGGCATGTGGATGAGATGAAGTTATCAATGTCCAAATCTTTATAGTATATGTTGTTTTTCTGAAGGTAATGTACACCTTTTTCAGCGTCCTCGATACTTGTTAATTGTTGCTAAACTTTATTGTCTTTTGCAGGCACTCTGCTGACTAAAACCACTAATGGTTACTCCATTTTATGTTCTATCCCAAGAGTGGTGTTGTTTTTGTTGAAATCTAATGGAAGGAAAATAAACTTTTCCTTTCAAGTGGAAGAAATTATCCTGATTTTGGTTGCATTCTAACAATCACTCGAAAAGGATGGACTGACTGAATTAAATGCTTTCATATAAATTCAGTTGGAGTAGTTCAGATGGAATTGGATACATTTCCAAATTATTATGAATTCCATGTGAAGGCATGAAGATATGGTCTTGGTTTCCAAGGCAGTAATTGCAGATTAGCTGATATTTGCAGACATCATATCTTTCTTCTGCAAATAGAAAGAGAGATACATTTCTCCATGCATTTTGTTCTTTATTTTCTATTTTCTCAAGCAGATCAAGCAGGTTGACTTGCTTCTTATAATGTGTTCTTCTGCGACAAATGCACATTTTATGTGGTGTTTCTGAAATTGTTTCTTGAAATTCTAGAATATCCATTTTGTAATTACCCATGTCCACTAATGGTTCTTCTGCTTAATTCTGACTGAAGCAAACCTCGGGACAGTTATTAGTGTCGGAGAAAACATCAAAGTATTTGCATTGTATGAAGACCATAATGCTGGTCACTTATAACAGGATTAGAGTGAAGTAGGATGGAATTGAGTTGTTCTATTTGCAACGATGGTGTTTTCACAAAGTACAATATACGGACAAGTTTTCTTATTGTAGAATGATGTATTGAGAGCATCTTGATGTGATGGAAAGTGGTGTCAAACATATCATGTGTAAGGCATCCTAAAGAATGTCTTTGTACGTTAGTAATTCTGTGAAATACGCCGACATCTAGGGTTTGTAGTACTTCAATTTTTTTAAGTAGTGATGATGTTTTAAACGTTATCAGAAATGCCCTTATCTTCCTAATGGATGCATCTTGAATTCTGCAAATAGAAGTACAATTCTTTTCATACATAGGTTTCATTTTTTACCTCATGTAAATCACCAGTAGACTGTGTTTTCTTTCAAAATTGGTTTTCTTTTCCAACTACATTTTTCATGTAAGAATTCACAACAACAACCTTCAAGTATGACTGAAAGCAAACAATTATACTGTTGATGATACATCTCTTCATGAAAGTATGGTTCAGTATTCAACGTCTGTCTCCAATTTCCCTATAAAATGTTGCAGAAGTTTAGTATTGTTAGTTCTTTTTTGCATACTTTTTGTATTTTTCGTGTGATTCATGATGAAAATAAAAAGTTTTCTTTTCATCTGAAATGCTTCTTCCCACAATGTGGTGAACATATTGTTTCTGTGTGAGTTTATCCTTGTTTTACCTCATGAAAGGAACCGTTTGAAGCAGATTTGTGAGGACATACATTTAACAATGCTTTGCAGCAATATTCCTTGTTTTGTCTCTTCTTCTCAAACTGTATATTTTTTTGTTAATTTTTTTCACAAGTCAACAATTTTGCAGGTGGATTGGCTGACTGATTTTACTATTAACGTTAAGGAGTACATAAACATTCTTTATCCTCTTACCATTATGATTGTTTTTCTTATTCTCCTTATATCTTTTCCTTTTGCTTTTGTCTTATGTCTTTCCTGTACATTCTTTTAGTTTAGCTGGTAATATTTTGTAGACAGTGTGATAAATGTGTTTAAAAGACATACAAAATGAATGGTTTCAGTAGCAATAATAGAAGATGAAAGTGTGTCATTTTTTAAAATCTTTTATTTCATTTTTAACATTATTACATAATATAATTTAGCTGTTTGATGTTCAAATACATAGATGAGGAGGTATAATTATTGTGCAGTCTCTTTCAAGAAGAAATGCAGTTCTATTGCTTTCTAACAGGCATCACAGTGGCTGTGGTTGTACCTGTTATTTAGCAGTATTTGGCTGTATTGATAGCCCAGTTAGTGATGGTATTTAGCAGTACTTGCTCATGCAATTACTTATCTACTTTTCTATTGTTTATTCTCATCATTTTACCAGAAATATGTGTCTAGTAGTATTAGGCTGTATTTAAAGCACACTTTCACATAATGCTTTGTTTGTTGATTGTATTTCTTATCTATTTGTCCATTGGTTTTGATTGTCATGTGACCAGAATTGGATGTTTCAGATGTTTTTTTACTACTGGTGAAGCATCAAACTGCAAACAAGTTTATTTTCTGACATAATTTTGGATGTTGGTAATCTTGTGGTACATTTGTAACCCAATATGAATGTAAATCAATCATTGCCGTCCTTTCAAAATTTGTCATTGCTAAGTACTTTCCTACTGGCCAATCATCTAACCCTGTGTATACCTAACCCTGCATATATGTTTTTCTGTGGCTGAGTGTTCCTTATTGTCGTATGTCTGTGTAGGAACAAGATATTTTTTGTTCGGCTTGTCGGGCACAGTTTCATTTTCTGGGCAAGAGAGCATGCCAAGAAAGGAGATTTGGAACCTAATTTGAGATGCAGGTGTAGATATTACTTGGATTGTGGACAGAGGTTTGAGATGGTACCAGTTACTCCCTCTACTTTCCACTGTTAGTGCTTGTGACCATTTGCACTTTATGATTATCCACTGTGGTGGTAATAATAACTTGACAGGAGGTAGACCAGACCTTAAGATGAAGGAGACACTTTCCAACTTAGGGCCTGATTTTGATCTTGGTGGGAGTCCCATCATCCCGTCATGATGGAGGTTTCAAGTACTCCGTTAAGCTGACCGACGTCCGACCATCGTATTTAGGTCTATAGCCTCTGAACCTCCATCCACATCAAGAGAGTGGAGTCCTCTGTGTAAGCGGTCTATCCCTGTCGACATGGCAGATTACAATGCTGGCTAACAGTACTCCATTGCCATTAGGGTGCCTGGATTGCCCCAAGCATATTTAAGTTTTACAGCTGTGCTGCCGTTGTTCTGGTGGTGGATACCTGACAGTGGGAGTCCGTTGCAGGACCCGATCAACATTGTACTATGGCTGTGGCTATTGGATGTATGCTAGTCGCACACACATGATGTATATTGGAAAACTGTGAACACCTACAAACCACACTATATAACACACTCCATTCAGATCATGATCCTTTGCCATTCCACTGAAGAACATCATTTTGCTGCTGAATTCGCCACTCAGGAGTCAAACTATTTATTTTCTCCCTCTGTTTATTTTGTGTTTGATTTTTAAAGATTTTTTTCTATCAACTTATGGGCCACTATTTAATTTATTTCTAGTTTCTTACTGTGACAGGGAGGAGGAATCCACATTTTACAGATGGAGAATTGTCAGCCATGGTGAAAGAAATCATCAGAGTAGAGTCACAATTGTTGGAGCCCAAGTACAACATACAACCATATCTCAGAAAAGACAAATGTGGACCAGAATAGTTGACATAGTGAATGTTGTAGCAAACAATGTGCACACACTGGAGGAAATTAGGAAGAGGTGGCTTGACCTGAGGGAAGAGTGTGTTCCCTGGCCTCCAAGCATCACCTGGAGGCCCAAAGGACTGGTGGTGGTTCTCCCAGACCCCCATTACAACTTTTCCCTGAGTGAAGGTTTTGCAGATCCTACATCCTGAAGGCCTGACTGGAATCCCTGGTGGAGTGGAGACTGGTAAGTTATACTTCTCAATGGCTCAAGAACCAGAAATGTACTGTTTGCTCTAACGTTAGCTGTTGATATTGTGCTTTCCACCTTTGTAAAACATATAAACACACATTTAAAATTCAAAACTCTCATCAAAATAGTAGCAGTATGGTTCTATCTTTTTCTTCACTACTGGGAAGTTTGTGCGGTCAATATGTGTGTTGCTCTTCATTGATCATTTTTTGCATTTGCTTGTCTAAATGTGTTTTCTTTTACGTAAGATAACAGGTTCCAAACTCCATCTACAAGTACATTAAGGTATGGTGATTGTAAGTGTTTCTTATCTTAGCTATTAACATATTTCCAAATGGTATTCTTTTGTATATGTGTGTACATCTACACAGCACATATTTCACTAGAAATGTATAAATAACATTTCTAAAAGTGTTGGTAATGTGAAGTTGGAATGGCGACACCTACCATGATGAATTGTTTCTGGAAAACATATTTGCATTGTGATGTTTCTCATCCTCTCTTTTCTAACATATATGCACATGTATTAAAGTCTCACGCATTGGACAAACCCCATTTAATGCAATGAATGAAAATCAACCAAAACATCCAGAGAAAAGAGGGGATAAATAATTATTTTTCAACAATTACACTATAAATTGTCACTGGACACGTGTTTGTTCAGCAAAATTAATGATTTTTTTTATAAAGTTCAAAGTTGTGCTACAACACCATCACCAAACAGAGAAATCTTTCTTTACAAAGTACTTAGAAAATAATAATCAAAACACATCTTGTGGTATGTAGAATTCCTTGTGTCTTCCAGGATTAATATTGAGGTGGGTGTGACTGCAGAATTCACCTAAAGGTAGTCCATCATATGCCGAGGAATCTGGGCCCAAAAGACACCTAATCACCTGGCTAAACCTATTCTAAAGCTACTTAAATTTTGTTGGACTCCTTCAGAAGCTGTTGACGCGTTTCGACCTGTGCTCATTGCGGCCTCATCAGGATAAAGGAAGTCAAAGAATGCTCCTAAATCATGAAACATTAAAAAAAACAAATAAACTGGTTGTAGAACAACATATAAATATGGTGAGTTAATCTGAGTATATGCAGAGGAGCAACTGCAGCTCAATATCGCCAGCTTATAGTGATACTACAGAGTGCATGCCTGTAACATGGAAGGACAACATGTCCAACTGATACTTCATGCAAAAAGTAAAAAATCAGTGTTGTGGTCACGTGTAGTCATGCTCACCAGTGTAGAGGTCAATATACATATGTGACTCATAAAGATGGGGGTCTACAATGTGTGCCATGATCAGCTTGACTGGTGTAGTGCACCATTCACTCGGGAACCAACATTGTACCTCTAAGTGTTGAGGCAAGTATGTATTGCCTCGTGTGATCCACAAGTAATGAACACCTCAGTGCATGCTCAAACGAGCTACCCACACAACATTTACAATTAATTAATTTTGCTGAACAAACAAGTGTCCAGTGACAATTTATGGTGTCATTGTCAAAAAAGCAATGCTTAATTTATCCCCTCTTTTCTCCAGATGTTTTGGTTGATGTTCATACCCATAGTCTAGGAACTGGGGGGTCATTTGGGCTTTACCCTTATTAAGTTACCTGCAAAGAATGAAAATGACATGATTTTCAATATTGTTGTTGTCTCTTGCTTGTCAGTACATTCAATTGACATAATTGGTCTCACAAATCAAAGTATGTTGATTTAAAGATTTACTTACAGGTCATGTTGCATGCAGAACCTACTTTGTAATGATATTAAATGTATCTTGCAAAGTTGAAATGATGACTAATACCAGAAATCCTACCAAGTCATATGATATTCTGATTTTTAGCATGCTAGGCCTTGGAATGGTTTCCTTCACATTTCTCCTCTCTCTACTGAGTTGGGTTGACTGTGTGGTGTATCGCGCATACCCTTGCTAAGTAAGTATTACTTTCCAGGAGATCTCTTTAGATGCAGTATTTTTTGAAGTAGCATGAATGTAATTACTAATGTGCTTGTAAATTGCCACAGACACTGAATGGTCCAATCATACCATTAGTTGTAAAATTATTTCTCTTCAGGTTGCTTCACTTGTAGCTCAAAAGCCATTTCATTAATGATCCAGATTCTTACAATATGAGTAGGTGGCCAACCATCAGCCACAGAGGCTACCTCCACTCCAGACCAGGATCAAGACTACAGTGAGGACTCCACTCATGCAAGTTCAGATGATGGTGAGCTGCCTGGTCCATCTGGTCTGTCTAGGCAGACAGCTCCAGTTAGTGTCACTCGACACACAACTACACATCCCACCCCAGCTCTCACAACATCTCAGCCAATGGATACCTCCCCTTCCTGTGTCCAAAGTAAAATCACACCAATCCTGTGCCACCCCTCACCCCTTCCTGGTTGCTTTTGAGAAAACACCAACACCACCACCAGCAATTCTGTTTTAGCCAGACCCAGTGGGATGGGGCACACTGGCTCAAGTGAAAAAGGAAATGCAGAATCATAGCTCCAATATGAGCTCCCTGAGCACCCTGACTGGGGTTCTGTTTGACATTTACCACCATATGTGCAGGGCTTTCCCAGCAACATCTTCCCCTTTCTCTGACCCTACAACATCTGGTCCCACCCAACCTACCTTTTCTTGTAGTATAATTGTTTTAATTTTATTTACTGCCATATTTTGTTTTATCAGAAAATGAAAAGATAGCTTGAAACAAATTGCTACACTTAAGTAATATTTTTCCCATTTCCAAATATGTAACATTATTAGTATCAGCACAAATCTTGAAGTATCAATTACAGCCATTTCCAATAAAGATATCTTGGTCACACTAAAGTAAAACAAAGTACAATTTTGACATTAACCAAATGTTTTGTGCCATCATTACAAGTACAGTTCCAGACCCTTACACCATAGAAGAAATACATTTGATGAACAAAAAGATGCAATAGGCAAACTAATCTTCATTCATGTCATCAGCTGGAGCCAGACGTCCTAACTCACAAGAGGAATCCCACATCAATAACACCAATAGTCAAAATCATGGCAGAGCTAGCTTTTCTGGACACAGGATCAGTCCAATGCACTGTGGCAGTATCTGGTGAAATGTCACAACAAACATAAAGTGGTGTGCTACAAGAAGTTCACCCTATAATGATGAGGCAAATCAACATAGACTTAATACAAAATGAGGATGTAGCAAATGTGAATGGAGATTAGTACACTATGGTTCAAATCACACAAGCGGTTAGTGCGAGTGAAGCAAAACATATTGCCTTGGTGACCACTTACAGCAGAAAACAAATCTAATGCAATACCAAAAACTCCTATATAATGAATGTGCAAGTTGTCTTTGAACAAGATTTGTATCTCCAAAATGTGTGTGTCTTTCACAGTATCAACACATGCTCCCTTTTTTTGGCAGCTGAAGCATATACCAACAAATGCCCCAACTTTGAAATGTTCAAATGAAGATCACATGGTGAAGAATCCTAAAACATAAAAGCAATAAGAAATGAATTTATTTTCTCGACAAAATAGACACCTTACAAATAATAATATATGAGGACACAATCAAGTAGATCAATGAAAGATAATTAATGTACATGAACACATTAGTGAATGTGCCAAACCTTTGATCAACAAACATCCTTACCCAAGAATTTTCCAGACCTACTCATTCCTAAAGAATTTCCAGTGCAGACTCATATGCTCATCACATTACAAGTTGTTCTGACAGTGAATCAAACATAATATAAAGATATACTTACACTCATGCGAAGAAGTGGTCAATAATATGTTGACATACTCCAATTCCTTCCTCTTCACCACTGTCATCTTCATTTGTCATTAAAACAACCTCAACCAGTAGCTCTTCAAGGTCTCCATCCTCTGTGATGTATGGGATGTTCTGTTGCAGGGCTATGTTGTGCAACATCCAGTAAGCAACAGTGATTTGCCACACCTTATCGGGTGAGTAAAGGAGGGCTCCACTACTTTTGTCCAGACAGCAAAATAAGGCCTTCAGGAGCCCAAAAGCCCACTGCGCCGTCCTCTGTGTTCTTCCATGGGCCTAATTGAAGTGGACTTCCCCTGACATTGTTGGATTCCTCAGCGGTGCTAACAACCATTGTCAGTTAGGATAAGTTGAGTCTTCTATATGAAAGTAAAAACATATTGAGCAATAAGTTCTCATCCCATTGAACATTCCCAAGCTAAAAAAGCAAGTGATCCTATTGTCATATTTTACTTACCAACAAACCAGGCCCTCTCGGATTCAAGTTGTGACATTTGCAGGGATATGCTGCTGTTCCATAGTACAAAGGATTCACGTGTTGAACCTGGGAAATGAGCATGAACGCTTGAGACGTACAAATCTGGCAAGCAGACAACTTGCACGTTGATTGAATGCAAGTTCTTCGATTGTGGTAGACTTGTTCCCTAGCATGTGGTGGACCTAAGGCAATAGGTGTGCCATCAATTGCTACAACCACATGTGGTATGCCATCCAAAGCATAAAAGTATCCCTTCACATTTGAAAAATTCTCATGTCATGGAAACTGGATGAAGCTGTTGATGTGTCTCGTCGTTGAAGAAAGGACTTCTTATAGCACAACACTGAAATTGGTTGTAAGAAGCCTCCAGATGCTGCCACAGTGTATTGGAAGGATCTTGTGGCCACAAAATGGAGTGCTGCCATAATTTTCACTGCAGGTGTTATTGCTGTGGCATCTGGCACCAGCTGATTAAATAAATCCTGGATTGTTTGCCTATTCGATCTGATTTTGTTTATAATGTCCTTTCTTCCATGAGGCTGTCATTTTCTACCTCTGCCTGGGTTTATATGTCAGCATTTAAGAAAAAATAATTATTACTTAAAAAAATGGTAACACAAACTTTGATAATCAATACACCTCATATCATTGTAAAATTACATATGTTTTTGTGACATATATGTACACATCAATTGCTCATTGATGTTGCAACTTGGAATTACAATTTGTTACATGTCTGATATCTGTTTAAAAAAATGTGTAAATAATTCATTTGAAATGTATTTTTTGCACATTTTTTGCATTAATTTTTACATCACGTCAATGGAAATAAAAATATACTGTGTCATTATCAATTTTAAACACAGTAATGCATTACATTTTTATGTGTCAAATTTATCAAAAAACAATATTATACATATTTTACATTAGTAAACAAACTAGCCAGCATTTAGAGTGGTGGTGACACTCTTCACATTTAAAAATACACTGATTCACATGCTAAGACGGTTGCCGCCTGACTTTGCTGTCAGGACATTGGCAATACAACAGCTGTCAGCGTAAATTGACCGCTTAGTAGGTGTAATACTCCACAATGGACACAGCCATAGGCTAAGGTGTGTGACGGCAACGTACAAAAGTCAATGGCTGTGCACATCTCCATCGCGGACTGCGGACGTTGTGTACATGTACGCAGTGTTAGGAAAAAAGCTCACTTGGGGCCAGATGTAGGTAAAACCGGCATTGCGACTCGTAAATTGCGAGTCTGAGCGACTCGCAATTTGCGACTCGCAATGCCGTATGCAGGATGGTGTCCCTGACACCATCTGCGAATCGCAAGGGGGTCGCAAAGACCCACCTCATTAATATTAATGAGTTGGGTCGCAATTCGCGACCCCCTTGCGATTCGCAGCACTCACAGGGATGGTGGCCTGCTGGAGACAGCAGACCACCATGTCTGTGACTGCTTTTTAATAAAGCAGTTTTTTTTTTTGTATTGCAGCCCGTTTTCCTTAAAGGAAACCGAGTTGCAATACACTCGAAAAAATGAAACATTTTTGTTTCATTTTTTCAGAGCCATTCACAAAGGGGAAGGGGTCCTATGGTGACGCGGTCACAAAGCAATTCTATATTGCGATGCGAATCGCAAATAGGAAGGGGAACACCCCTTCCTATTTGTGAGTCGCATTCCCATTTTGCGAGTCGGTAACCAGGTTACTGAGTCGCAAAATGGGAATGAGCATCGCGATGTGCGTTTTGCATGGCGCAAACAGCGAAATCCTCTCTTTGCACCATGCAAAACGCTTGCTACATCTGGCCCTTGCTTCCTAACACTGCAGCCAACAACACCTCCTCCACTTTTGCTGCTGTTATCGACCTCTGGGAGCAAGGATGTCAGGCAAAACCGGAGGCAGGGCTCCTAACTTCTCCCATGAGGAGTTGGAACTCCTCACCATGGAGGTCCTGTCCTTGTACAGCCAACTGCATGGGAACCCAGAGGAACAGGTACATGTTTGAATGGAAAATGTATTTTTAAGTCACTTTTTTTTTAAATACACAAGCTAATTTGTCCCTTTTGGTTCCTGAGTGAAGTGTTGTGATTGGAGTGTAGTCAACTCAATAATTTAGCAGGGGACATAATGATGTTTAACAATATTTGAAATGTTTGTAAATTGAAATGAAAAGTCATCTGAATGAATAAGGTGATTTTTCATTTCTATTTACTCATAAATCAAGATTTCAATGCCATAAGCATAAGTGAAAAGCACAGCTATGTGTTGAAATGAGAGAATAGTAAGGTGCAAGGAAAACCTTCAAGTTATGGACTTGTCAGAATATTTATTTCACATTATTTTTATCCCATTTTTAGAAAAATTTGTATCTGTATGTTTTACCCATTAAATGGTGCCACATGTAGAGAAAGTAATATCCTGTGCTGCAAGTACCTATGACACACACTCACAATTACCCATATAAGTATGTTCCTTTCCTACACACACTTGTTCATACATCACCAAAACCACGCTATTACTGACAGACATGGCAGCCCTTCCATATCTCCCTTAGTCATTGTATGTGGTTCAAACCATAGTATCTGGCTATAAAAACATTAGGCATTAAGCTAGCTGTGCTTGTGTGCGTGTGCTAATAATGTACAAGTTGTTTAGTCTTCAGAAGATCAAAATGATTTGCTCAGAGATAGCTCCCACTACAGAAACGTTTTCAGACTCTTGGCCTAGATGATGTTTGTGGCCTAGATTTGTAACATGAGGACATTGAAAGTGTTGAAGGTATATAACAGGTGAATGCAAATTATTATTTCCTAATAATCTGTACTAACATTTTTAGAAATGCTTGTGAGAGATGTTACAAAATGGTGTCACAGTAATACAGACAAACTAAACCTCACAAAACATATTTTTCTCTAATTTTTCATATCCATATAGGTCCACTCCCATCAGAAGAAGGAAATCTGGGAGGCCATCGCCAGGAAGGTGGAGACCCTGGGAGTCTGCAAGAGGCGTAGCCTTTGTTGTCGCAAGAGGTGGGAGGACCTACAGCACTGGACCCCCAAGTCAACTGGAGTCCAGTTCAGCAAGTCCTTCCAACGTGGAAAGCGAGTGTGCTACACCCTGACCCCCCTAGTGGCCCACATACTTGCAGTGGTCTATCCAGACCTTGATGGGCGGTTGAGAGCCCAAACGTGGGTAAGTTAGTTTATTGAGTTCTTATTGTTAGTTAACTATTTTAAGCTACAACAATGACTTATGAGATCAACATAACGTTAGACACACATCCCAGGCACAAGAGGATAGCAGGAAGCTATAAGTTTTGCATAAGGTGTATTATGATGTGTTTTGTGTATTGATTTGTGTTAAAGGATGACACTAGATTCCTTACCACAACCAAAGCACTGTTTTGAGCAGACACATGCCTGCCTAAGAACAAAAAGATAACTGGGTTTTGTCTATGTTATGAGGGGCAGCTGTACCACAGAGGCCCCAATTGAGGATTCTGTGACGTGTGATGATCTATTGCAATTGTGAGTAGGTAATGTTGTCTCTATTACAAGTGAAATGGCATACAATGCACGTATGATACAGTGTGTGTATTCTGACATTGGTGAGTTGCTATCATGATGAAATAATATTGAGCATCTGGTCGGAAACGACTAGGAACATGAGTACAATGGCAACATTTCTTAGAAAAGCCATTGGATAAAAATGTTTTGAATGCAAGCTTCAAGTCAGTTCATGTTGACAGTAGCAGATTAGCATGAAGCCTCTCTCCTTCACAAATATGCATGTAGGCCAGTCTGTTTCAACAAACATAACTTTAGTAGGCAAACATTCTTAATTGAAACAGACATGAATGTGTACACATTGGTGGCAGAGTTACCTGTACCCCAAACAACATTTTTATGTCCTTTTTTATGTCCAGATAATGAATCAACAATGAAGGAAAGGAGTTATTGAAAGGGGCATCTGCAGATGAACAATGCACATGTTACAGAGCTTTCTTAACTGATATTTAATTTTGTGACATGAGTTGACTATTCAAAACAACCTATCTGACCCATTGAAAGGTTATGTATAATTCCATGAGAAATTTGAACTGTTTAAGTGCATTTGGTCTAAAATGAGATGGAGGCAATGATGGTAATTTGCAAAACTGTGAGTAAATGGGTTTATGATATATTCCCAACTTGCATGGGATAATGTACAAGTATACCTAAGTTTTAATGCCTTGCAGCAGGTGAAACAATAAAAGTGTGTGGAAGCAGCTGGCCACTGTGTTTCATGTGCAGAAATAACAAAGACAAAGACAGATACAGTGACACTGACAGTGAGGGTACTGGCACGGAGTCTACCAGCTCTACATCTTTTTCGGAGGCCTTCACAGAAGACCAGCCCCTAGTGGTGGCAGTCCCGACAGGGCAATTACCATCTGAATTCTTGTCCACCACTCACATGCCCATCTCTACCCTCCCTCTAGCTCCCCGCAAGTTGGCCAAGCCCACTGCCCTAAAAGGGGTGACTCCTCCTTTTCTGCAGGCACCATCCCCCACCCCTGCCCCCAAGGCTGCGCTCAGTGAAGAGGCTATTGTCCTCCTAAGCAGCAGCTCTTGAAGCCAGACAGCTTGTGAATGGCATCTAGTGGGTAGTTCCCAAATGTAACACATGGTTGCATTCCTGGATGCCATTCATATTTCCATGTCTGGCATGGAGAGATTGCTTGCAAAGATAGCCTCGGAACTGACCACAGCCCCCCAACCAGCCCCACCTTGTGCCCTTATTCCTGTCCCTTCCTCATTCCAAATCACACCTCCCACCCCAATCCCAAGCACACTCACTTCCTTGCATTCACCCACTCCAACAAAAGCAGCACATCCACCCACATAAACACAACACAACAAGAAACACAAGCATCCATCCATCCAACAGACACACACTACTGACACTCCACCCACAGGCACTGCAACTCCCACCACCACACCCACAACCACCACAACCACAGCACCCACTACCACAGACACAATCACCATACCCCTAACCACAAAACCTACCACCACATACACAACCACCACAACCACAACACCCACCACCACAGACACCACCACCACACCTATAACCACAACACCCACCACCACAGACACATGCACTTCCACCACAACCTCAACCACCACCATACACACTCACCAGCACACTCACAGACACCACGACCACAACATCCACCTCTACATCTCCCTCATCAAAATACATACAGTCACACACATCCCAATACCAAGACAACACCCACCAGATGCACATGCGCACAATCACCTGAACACAATACAACCACCAAACAACACACGTCCAAACATACACACTCACAGAAAGGCACACACACCCTAACACGCACCAAATGCCAAAGCACACACTCATCTGAACATCACACACCTTTCAAGACATGCACACCCGAACATGCACCACATACATCAGAACCACAGACACCTGTACAAGACAGACACACAACTCCCACTCCAGCTCCCTCTATCTCCCAGACCCCACCCTCTCCTACCCCTTCCACCCCTTCTCCTTCAGATGCATTTACTCTTGACTTGTTCCTGACACCTTTCAAACTTAAATCCGCCCCTCGTAAGAAAGATCATTGAGATGCCTGCTCTGCCTACTAGGTGCCTCCAACTGAGGAGGTTGTACTTGGCAGTGTAATTAGGAGGCAAGTTCAGGTTCTGTGATGTACCATATGGACAATTCACTTTCATGATACATTTGAATTATTTACTCAGGCAGACATATCTCAGTATTTGATTACATTTCTTTTTTTTCATTAATTTTTTTCACTACGTTTTTCACTACGTTATTCACTTGCATTAGTTTTAAATTATTAGTAATTAATTGCTGATAACATGTATTATTGCAAATGTGTGTGACATGCACTTATTTTCATTTCTGACAGTAACAGCCACAGGTTTTATTTTTGACATTTATATGGTTAATACATTAGTGTTGGACATTTGTGATAGACGTTAATTTTGGTGCAAACATTCATCCCTATACTGGACACTTACACCAAAATCATACATGTTCATATTTTTGTAACTTGTGATTGCAGGTGTGTTTATTTGAACATGATATGTGTTAATAATGAGCACATATGCATTACACAGGGAAAATAAAACTTTAGAGTTAAATTAAATCTAATGGTTAACAGAAATTGCACGAGACAATGGGAAATGTGATCTTAATACTTTTATGACATGTTTAAAGGTTAGAGGTGGCATTGGATGTACATTTCGTTTAAATCCACTTGTTGCATTGTGTTGTGAAATTACTACATTATATTGGATTTGTGTAGTTAGAATGATGTGGACTGTTTATGTATCTGATATGGTAGTTTATGGTAAATGATTACACACAGAGGTATGGACACATTTTGCATTAGGGGTTAATGTAACTTTTTGTGTAGGTGTCCATTGGTGTAGGAAAGTCCTCCTTTTTGCCCTGGTCACCCCCACACTTTTTGGACAGGTACTGGTGGTTACTGACTCTTGGCTGTGCCCTGGGTACTGCTTACTAGTCCCAGGGCCAGTGCTCTGTGTAAAGTGGATATGCAAATTAGGCCAATTATAATTGGCTAAGTTAACCCACCTATAAGTCCCTAGTATATGGTAGGGCATGTAGGTTTAGGGACCACAGCATAGGTAGTGCACCCATAGGTGCACTGCTGAGGTGCCCAGTGTCATTTTAACGGCAGGCCTGCCTTGCTGGCTGCTTTTATATTAAAGTTATATGCAAATTCGACTTTGGAATTAAAAGTAGTTCCAAAGTCTTAAACTACCTTATTTTTACATATGAGTCACCCCTAAGGTGTGCCCTATGTGCCCCTAGGCTGGGTGCCATGTAACTATAAGCAGGGACCTTATAAAAGTAGTTATATAAGCCCTGGTGAGGTAAAAACAGCCACATTTGTTTTTCCCTCATTGTAGTGAATGGCCTTCATAGGCTAGAATGGGGAGACTTTATTTTAATTTTAAAAGTCCCCTTAAATGACAGATACCAAGAGTTTGGTATCAAATTAATTGTTATAATAAATCCCACAACTTCCAGGTGTTGGATTTAATATAACTTTTTCAGGTAAAGAGTTTTAAACTTTACCTGAAAGGTTGTCAATTTCAGCACTGCATTGTTTTTGTTTTTGCTGCTGTGCTCTGATTGGCCAGCCTCTGGCAGCCTGGCTGCCTTGATGAGGTGTGAAGTGGCCTGGCTTCACACAAAGAGATGTGCCTGTGGGAGGGAATCTCCCCTCAGCAGATGGTGAGGCAAGAAGGGGGAGGGCTGCCAAACTGGTCTTCAAAGGCAGAGAAGGACATTTGGAGCAACCCAGCAACACCCCCACATCCTGCAACCCCAGACAACTAGGTGCCCCCTTGATTATATTAGGAGAGGGCAGGAGAGGGGTGTGTTTATGATTTTTAGCCTCACCAGTGGGTGGGCTCAGCCAGATGTAACCTCTAAAAATCATTTTCAGCCATGATGGATTTTTGAAGAATGTTGCCTCCTGGGATTGATTTTTGCCACACTTCCCAGGAAGTGGTCATCACAGGGGGAAGGACCCTGCACCTGATTGGAGAATCATGACCCTCTGTTTTTCACCCAGGAGCAAGGATAAAACTGGCAGACATGCACCCACACCTCAGATCCGCATCAGATTCCAACAAGGAAGAACCAAAGAAGAAGAAGAACTGCCCTGATGGACCCCTGGCCTGCACCTGGAACCTGCACTCCGAAGGACTGCACCAGCTGCACACTTGGGCTTCACCACAAGAAGAACTTTGCCTGGCTTCAACTGGTTCAAGGAAGGACTCCCTGTTTGCTACAGGTGAAAAATTGCTAACCAGAGTCCCCTGCACCAACTCCTGAAGAAATCAACCAGCTGACCACTGCCCAGTGGCCAAAAAGGAGTTTGTGCCAGGTGCATTCAGGAGTTGAAGTCCACACCCCCAAGGATCATCTCAGAGCTTCTGGACCCTTGGGGTGAGCTGTGGACCCCAAAAGAACCTTAAAGGAACGTCTGGGATAAGATCCAGAAGTTTGGAGAAGTTTGGAGAACTTTTGAAAAAAAGCTCCATAGAGGGACCGACCCGCCGCGGCAATTCTAGCCGGCTTGCCTCAACCGCGACTCGGCCTGATTTGCAGGTTCGTCCCGGTGAAGAAAATCTCCAAAAAATGACTAAGTACTAATGTACAAAGTTGACCGGGACCTCCCAGCCAGCGTATCCGAGGAGGGATCCAAGGAAGTCGGATCAAGATCCAGGTTTACCCCGGTCGAAGGATTTTCACCTTGAAAAAACGACTACGTCCGAAGGTAAAAATCTCCACCGAGGATTCCCGCGACACGTATCCGTAGAAGGGTTCCAGGAGGTTGGATTGGACTGGCAGGTTCGTCCCGCTGAAGAAAATCTTCAGAAAAACGACAAAGTGCAAAGGTAAACTTTTGACCGAGGCCTCCCGCGGCCAAAAGGCCGCCCGCCGGCCCAGCGGGAAAGCCCCTGCAACGAGGAAGCCGGCTCCGAATGGAGCCGGCGGAGTTGCAGGGGTGCGACGGGTGCAGTGACACCCGTCGCAATTTTCACTGTCTGCAAAGCAGACAGTGAAAATCTGTATGGGGCCCTGTTAGGGGGCCCCTGCACTGCCCATGCCAGTGGCATGGGCAGTGCAGGGGCCCCCAGGGGCCCCACGACACCCGTTCCCGCCATCCTGGTTCTGGCGGTGAAAACCGCCAGAAACAGGCTGGCGGGAAGGGGGTCGGAATCCCCATGGCGGCGCTGAGATTCACTGGGCCAGGGGAAAACTGGCGGGAAACCGCCGGATCCCCTTTTCTGACCGCGGCTTTACCGCCGTGGTCAGAATAGCCCAGGAAGCACCGCCAGCCTGTTGGCGGTGCTTCTGCTGCCCTCCACAGACCGCCAGGGTCGGAATGAGGCCCTTAATGTTTTCCAACAGATGTTAATATACTGAGTGCCCCAAATTGTTTGTTAGATTCACATACCAAAAAGTCAGCATTCTATAGAATTTCAACAGAAAGATGGGCAGTGCGTCGACGTGTCAGTCTCTAAGCGTCTTCGTCCATGAGACCATCCTCAAGACAGGGATGATAAAGAAAACAAAACAGCCCCCTTTCTGTACTTGAGTCTAAAGTGTAAAAAGTGGTTCAGAAAGAACAGAGTCCCATTAAGACAAAAACTTCTCTGATTTTATAAGGTTTCAGGTGAAACTTGTATACATATGTTTGGACCTTCTACCCAGGATCTGATCTATAGGTCACAGATCTATCATTCAACAATGACTTGGAGAGAAAATGGGTTGTATCAATTTAGCCTCAAATGTGGAAATTGCTACACAAACGTCTATGGAAACTAAATGGGTAGAAAAACCTGAATATTTATATATATTAACATCTATGTCAAATGAATGGGTAGAAAAACCTGTATATATATATAAATACATATATATATATGTGTATATATCTATATCCATGTATATATATATATATACATATATATATATATACAGGTTTTTTTACCCATGCATTTTCCATAGACGTTTGTGTAGCAAGTAGTAGCAGAAAAACTACTGAACGGACTTTAATAAAAACTGCCATAGCAAGCACAGACGCTGATTCCTCATTCGAGGCTAAATTGATTCAACCCATTTTCACTCTGACTCATTACGAGGTTGCACACCACCAATGTGACCATGGCAGTCCAACCACCACATCTCAGCAGGTGGAAATAGAGACTTTAAAGGGGGATCACTTGCCTGCAAGCAGCCTCACATGTCTGGTGCCGCCATGGAGCCCATCACACACATCCTGCCACTGTTGTTGATCATTGATGGAGCACAAAATCAACGCCACCGTGGGTGCAACTGATGGTAAGTATAAACACCTACTTGTGTCATTACGTCCAACAATTGTTTTTCACGCAGTCAGCCATATCATATGCGGGTCATGCTACGGGCACCAAGTACACTTGTCATTGTGTCCCGTGTCGGGATCAGACACAAAGAAAGGACATGTGCACAGTCACAATAACCCCCTTTGGGCAGGTCACTCACACTGCACTGCAACATTACACAAAAACACATGTCTGTTCACCTCAGATGCAGGGGCAGTGAAGTGTGCACAACACTGTCTCACACAACACCAAAAACACACCAACATCACATCTACAAATACAACTCACACACTCACATTCCTCACATGCCATGGACTGTTGTCACATTCAACACACATATGATTGGATGTGGCATGGAACACAAACACCTCTACCAGTAAACAGCCCTGCAATGGACACACACATCACTCACATTGCAACACAATGGAAAGACAATGGGAAGCACAATAGACAGAAAGACAAATATACAAAGATCACTATGCAAACAATACCTGCACAATAGGGATGGGGCCATCAGGAACACCCAGGGCAGGAGGCTGCACTTGGACAATATATCACTTTGCACATGCCCATAAAACAACATTTTCACAGGAACTGGCCCTATGTGTATCTCTAGGACAACCACTACTAGACCCAAATGACATGCCTACCTGCACAATGTGGAAATGCAAGTCACCAAAGCACATACAACTCCAACTGCATGGGACATAACTCTTCATGACGTAGCTGCAAGCTACAAACAGCTAAATGGACACATGCACACTCACATGCAAACAAAGGTAGCACAATTGAAAACACTCCATGTCTGCACAAACAAAACTCAAGCTGCCACACATTAGATGAATCCATAATCCATTTCAGGAGACAAGTCTAGCTCCATACATGCTCACATTGAAAAAACAGTACATAATGCAACAACACCACCATTGCATTTGCGTCCAGATATCTATACAGTCAAAATATACCCTTGTCTTGGGGGATACCAGCACTGCCAACAAAGTCAGATACTGCAAACAACAGAATATGGATCAGCAAGCAGGCTGAAACACACAAAATTGTAGGCAGACAACACAAGTCACTCAGGAACAACATACAGGTAGAAAAGGGATTGCAGGACAAATGCATACACAAAAAACAACTGTTTGGGTTTATTAACCATACATTTTTTAAAGTTCAAGGCCACTGGCCAGTCCATATGTCCCTGCACATCATGGTCCCTTCACTTGACTCCTAACTGCCAGGGAGCCTCTACAGGAAGGGGCTTCAAGTGGGTACCTCAGGGATCATCTTTGGGGAGGTCATTTGGGAGGGGTGGGTTTGGTCTTGGGTTTGGGAGGGGGGATGCTTCTTGGAAGGGGAGGGGTATGAGTGCTTGCAGGGGGGCAGGTGTGACAGGGGAGGACTTGGAGGTGGAAGGTAGGGGTTGGGAGGTGGGTTGGGGCCTCTTGGGTTTGGGATGGGGTAGAGGGAACAAGGGAAAGGGCAAGGTCAAACAAAAAACATTCTTAGGTACATGGGTACGGTCAGCAGAAGGGGTGAGGATTTGGAGGTTGAGGGAGTGGTTGTCTGCTGTGCCAATGTGGATGTCGTGTGTGTGTGTGTGTGTGTGAGGTATGCTTGTGTTTGAGTGGTGTCTTTTGTGTGGGTGACTGTGTTTTTCTGTATCTTTGGGGTTTGGGGCCACCAATGAAGAAAAGCCTGGTGTTGATGCTCCAAAGGAAGGGGTAGAGTGTTGTTGTATAGCCCTGTTCAGGGTAGTGTTAATGTCCCTCATCACACCTGTTAGGGAGACCATTTTGGTATTGTGAGCCTCCCACTGTTCAAGCATTTCACTGTGCAGGTCCCTCTGTAGCTGCTTATTATTTCCCAGTGTTCGGTTATTACCTGGTCATCACTCCTTGGGACTCCTCATAGCCCCCCAAGACATGGCTGATGGTGTCCTGGCCAGGAACAGTCTCAGTAGCCTTACCCAGCTGGCCCACAGCATCCCTTCCACGCACCCTACCCCGACGGCCCTGTACCCTTGCCACAGGGTGCCCTCTCCCACTGGGTCCTGGACCCTCATTGTTGGAAGTGTTGCACAGCAACTCAGTATCCGGGACTGGGGAGCACGAGATGGTAGACACTGTGCCTGGGACACAGGTTGGGGGGCGAATGGTTGCCTGTGATGTTGAGGCAATCGGGCTAGGAGGTGTTGATGTGCCCACAGTGAGACTCACTGTTGGAATCTGACCAGGTTGCCCAGATGACCCAGAACCATCCTTCACGTCCAGGGGTCCAGGAGTGTCTTCTTCACTGAGGGCTTCATCCAGGGTGTTAGAGGTAGTCTCTTCTGTGGCCTCTGTGTGACCAGTGGCAGATCGATCTGTTGATGTGAAAGATACAATGTTAGTGTTTGTATTGTGACATCTACCTCCAACAATTTAGTGTTACATTAAGCATAGACCTCATACAAAGTTATTTTGCATTTAATCTTATTGTGGGAAGTGGCCATGATATTGATTGTATTGACCTGACATTTGTGACGCATGCCAATTTCATGTAAGTCAAGCAGCTGCTAAAATGTGCAGATCATTAGCCCTTGGGAGGATGGCCTGAGAATGCCATCTTGCCAACAATGCAGGCAAAATAGTGGCTAGGCAAGACATGTCTATGGCCATTTTGAGACCTAGTTGATTGTTATTCAGGCAGACCCAGGACCATGTTGTATATGTGACTGGAGTCATCATGTGCCTAGTGCATTGTAAATGTATCTTATGGCAATACCATTCTGTTTATGCATCTTGAGGCCTTTGGGATCATTGCTTTACACAATGGGTAAGCTGTCCTTCCTGTCCTCAATAGTTTAATCTAGGGTTAGCTGGTCAGGATGGAGCTAGGTGGCCAGACACATCTAGGGTGAGCATGATGTGTATCTTGGTCCCTCCTAGGTGAGTAAATTTCAATTGATAGTTAGCAGGCAAGGTTATTTGGATAAGTGACAACTGTTCTGGTGTTTGGAATTACAGAAACAGTGCCTCCTGGGAGTTGCAGTCATGTCACTTGCTAAACTACACATACTACACAAATGTTATCGTCCCAGATGAGTAAACTTAAGTTAAGAATTAAGACACAGGGGTATTTGGGCATGAGAACACTGAGCTTGTGTTTGGAGTTGGAGAGACATAGGCGCCTGGCATTAGCAGTCATGTTACTTCCATGTTACTTCCTCTACTTCATACACTTGATAAATGTCATCCCCACAGGTGTGAGTTTAGAAGGAAGGGTATTTTGAGAACTGAACACTAGATGGTGTTTTGAGTTAGTGGGACGCGCTGGAGGAAACCAGCTGACTTTTGGCCCAGGAGGAGGAGGGGCTGCACCAGGGCACGAAGCCCTTTAAATTTTGCTTTAGCGCTCCCTCTCGCTCGCGGGATGTGCTGGAGGAAACCAGCTGACTTTTGGCCCAGGAGGAGGAGGGGCTGCACCAGGGCACGGAGCCCTTTAAATTTTGCTTTAGCGCTCCCGCTCACGGGATGCGCGCGGGACGCGCCCGGGCAAATCCCGGGCCAAGGGCGGGCCCGTCCTTGCCCGTCATTGCCAGGAAGAGGCAGGGCAGGGCCTCCCCCCTGACATCCCCTTAAAGGATTCAGGATAGGCAGCACATGGGAGTGTGGCTGTCTGGAGGTACTGTTTAGCACTTTTATCCTTTTTTTCTGTAGTGAATGGATTCAGCTTCAAGTTGAGGATCCAATTTACCAGCTCCTAATTATTGTTATCAGGCCAGGCTAAATTTTCATATACTGCCGTAGAGATCGCACCTTTCCTTTCTTCCCCGCACATCTTTGGGCCATCGAACTTGGGAAAATTCTTAATTCTAACTAGGATGGGGAAGAGGAAAGCTAATGGCAATCCCACTGAGCAGGGAGGGGCAAAGAAAGTACCTTGGCACTCTGCTGAAAACTGTACACTGTCCCAAATTGATGTCCTTATAGAGGAAGTGGAAAGTTTGTTAGCTACCAAGCCTTCAAAATCTCATAAAAAAGGTGCTAACAATACTACGAAGGATATAAAATCTTTCTTTGCCCCTGTGGGTAGAGTACCACAGGCACCTAATTTACAGGGGCCTAATCCAGAACTCAATAGGTCAGGAAATCTCAATCATTCAACTGAGAGTTCTAATCTGTGTTCGCCTGCCCAGCTGGGTGCTGTATCCCCTCTATTAAATTGTACTAACCGCTTTTCACCTCTCGCTTCATTGGTGCCTTGTGACCCTGAGAGGAGTATCCTAAGGGAGAACGAGGAGACGCTAACATCTGCACCCACTCAGAGGGGACATCCAGCGGAACAACAACTAGTACAAATAAGAGCTGAAATATTGAGTCTCAGAGAATACCTTACATCCTTTAGCCATATGATATATGAGAAGTTGGATGGCATTTCTGCTATAGTTGGGGGCTGTCGCAGGTCGAACAGTATGAAGACCACTGAGGCGTTAGTTAGTTAGAGGTAAGTGATTTATTTTTTTAAGTATTTGGAAATAATAATATGATTGACAGACGAAATCCCAAGTGTTATCGTCTTCCTTAGTCTTTGTGTTCTTCTTTTGTATCTCTTCCCAGGATCGTGATTATATGTTCTGTGTTCCTTATTTCACAGGTGACCCAGCTGTCCAGCTCGCTCATCAAAATCCAGGGTGGTGCCGGAAATAGAAGGAAAAACGCTAAGGTAAGTATTGTGTTTTTAATTAGGGTTCTTTTCCTTTCTTTTAGCTCTGGACTGGGAGGTGGTACACACAATAGGAGGGGGTTGGTGCCAGTGAGGAGTGTGCAGGGGACTAGTGGGCACACCTCTAATCTTAGTGTGGGTATCTGTGACACTAGTGGGTTTAGTTACAGTGCCCTCCCTTCTACCTCCCTTTCCAACACTCCTCTATGACCCCTCCCCAGTCCCTTCCCTTCAAGTTTCCCTTTTCTTGTCCAAAAGGACCGTACCTGGCTAAGCCACGACCCTCCAGGGCCGTGGCTGGCTGGATAGTGTTCCTCTCGTTGGTCTCCTGGTTCCTCGTTCTGGAGCTCTCCTTCTCTCTCTCCTTTCTCCAGTGCCTCGTCTGCTTCTTCCTTGGTCCTTTCCTCCTCCTCGCTCTGTCCTTGTCTTGTCTCCTCCGTGTTCCGTCTGCTTTCCTCGGGTATTCCCCTCTCCGCGTTCCTCCTCCTCGTTCCTGTCTGTGCGACCTCCTTTTTGCTGTCTGCAGCCCGGGAAACACACGTCGTTTCCCGGGCAACGCCGTCCTGGCTTCCGCCCTCGAGCCGCGTCTCCCCGGCAACGGGAAGACGCGGAAATGACGTATCGGCCTCGGCCGATACGTCATCTGCTGTCCTCGTAGCCGGGATTGCCCGGCTACATACCTCTCCCCAGGAACGGTCCTGCTCGAGGACCGGAGCAGCGTCAGGGAAACGAGACAAATAGTCAGCTGGGGCCTGTTGGCGACCAGGTATATGACGGACCTGAAAGGAAAATGGTTGCAGTTCAAGGAACCATCGTAATATCCGAGAGTTGGTATCCTTATGGGCAGACAACCACGTGAGAGGAGCATGATCCGTGAAAAGTATGAAGGGCCGACCCAGAAGGTAATATTGCAACGTATCTACGGCCCATTTTATGGCCAGACATTCTTTCTCAATGGTCGGGTAGTGTTGTTCCCGGGGAAACAGCTTCCTACTGACGTATACTACGGGATGCTCCCTACCTTCCCCGTCAGGCTGGGCCAATACTCCCCCCAAACCCACATCTGAAGCATCAGTATATAGATGAAAAGGTTTCGAGAAATCCGGGCATCGGAGTATCGGGTCTTTGGTTAGGAAGGATTTTAGTTGTTCAAAGCTGTTTTCCTGTTGCTCTGAAAAGGGTGCTAGCCTATTAGGATGGGATTTAGACAGAAGGTCTGTGAGAGGGGCGGCCAATGTAGAATAATCAGGTATGAATCTTCTATAATAGCCCACTAACCCTAAGAAGGATCGTAACTCTTTCTTTGTTGTCGGTTTAGGTGTGTTTAGTATGGCCTCTACTTTTTTTGTTTGAGGTTTTAGGCTCCCTTGGCTAATTTTGTAGCCCAAGTAGGATATGTCGGGTGTACCTATGATGCACTTTTTAGGATTAGCAGTTAATCCTGCGGTGACAAGAGTGTGGAAAATTTGGTATAAATGGTTTAGGTGATCATTCCACGTTTCACTGAAGATTACTACATCGTCTAGGTAAGCTGCGGCAAAAGACCGGAAGGGATTTAAGAGTTTATCCATTAACCTCTGGAATGTGGCTGGGGCTCCATGGAGACCAAAGGGTAGTACCGTGAACTGATACAGACCGGATTGTGTGGCGAACGCTGTTTTCTCTTTATCCTCTGTGGCTAAGGGAATCTGCCAATATCCTTTTGTCAAATCTAAGGTAGTCATATATTTGGCTTTTCCTAGTTTTTCTAATACGTCATCAACTCTGGGTATGGGATATGTGTCAAACATGGAATTTTCATTAAGCTTCCTAAAATCAATACAGAATCTAATAGAACCATCGGGTTTTGGTACTAGCACAACCGGGGAGCACCAGGGACTATTTGATGGTTCAATTACCCCTTGTTCTAACATTTTCTGTACTTCGGCCTCCATAATCTGCTTCCTCGCCTCAGGAATACGGTATGGCCGTAACCTCACAATTTTCCCTGGCATGGTTCTTATTTTGTGGGTTATCAAAGTGGTTTTTCCTGGTAATGCTGAAAAGAAATCCCGGAAGTACTCTATTAACCTGTATACTTCTTCTTTGTCTGCTTGTGTTAAGGTTTCATCTACTTGGGGTAGATCTTTCCCGTTACTGTGTTCTGTTGGACAGAACTCAATACTTGACTTATTATTTGTACATAGTAATCCCGTCAACACTCTAGCAGGGTTTGGGGGATCTGGTTCCTCCCATTTTTTAAGGAGATTTATGTGATAGATCTGTGATTTTTGGGGAGAATTTGATAATTCCACCAGGTAGGTAACCGGAGAGACTGCTCTTATTATCTTATAGGGGCCCTGCCATTTGGCAAGTAATTTTTGTTCTGAGGTTGGACGCATAATTAAAACCTGATCTCCTGGTTGTAACACCCGTAACTTGCTCCCTTGGTCATAATACTGTTTTTGAATATTTTGAGCTTGTTCCATATTCACTTTGACCGTATCCCATAGACTTTGTAGCTGTGACCTTAAATTATGGGCGTATTCTAGAAGAGGCTTTCCCCCTTCTTCTGCCTCTTCCTCCCATGTTTCGATGGCCATGTCAAGAAGAGATCTCGGCTGTCTTCCGAACACCAGCTCGAAGGGACTGTGTCCTGTAGAGGACTGTTCATGTGTTCGAATAGCATATAATACTAAGGGCAATTTTTGATCCCAGTCTCTCCCTGACTCTTCAATCACTTTTTTCAATAAAGTTTTTATTGTTCGGTTATATCGTTCCACGAGTCCATCCGTCTGTGGATGATATACCGAGGTACGGATTTGGGAAATACCTAAGGTTTTACATACTTGCTTCATAAGAGTGGATACAAAAGGAGTCCCTTGGTCGGTGAGTATTTCATGAGGGAAACCTACTCGGGAAAAAATGTTTATCATGGCCTGGGCCACTGTCTTCGTTGTCATACTTTTTAAGGGAACGGCCTCGGGGTATCTTGTGGCATAGTCAACCATGACTAGGATATACGTATAACCTTTTGAGGATGGTACTACAGGTCCTATGAGGTCCATTCCTATCCTACTGAAGGGGATATCTATAATGGGGAGGGGCATCAGAGGTGCTTTCTTAGGCCTACCAGGTTCAGTGAGTTGGCATCTGGGGCATTGGGAACAATATTTACGTATGTGGGCAAATACTCCCGGCCAATAGAACCGTCTAAGAAGGTATTCTTCTGTTTTGTCCCTCCCATAGTGGCCGCCCCCAGGTTGACAATGTGCCATCGTTAGGACCTGATTTCTATAATGCTCGGGTACCACTAACTGTTGTTTCTGTTCTCTGGTACCGGTAGTGGTTATACAATATAAGAGGTTGTTTTTAATGAGGAAGTAGGGACCCACCTCTTCGGTTTCTTCTTCCCTGGCCGACTTCCAGGCGTAAGCGAGAGAAGGATCTCCTCTTTGTTGATGGGGAAAACTGACAGGGACTTCATGTGTCTCTGCAATAAGGCTTGTATTTGGTCCTGATTCCTCCTTTCCCAAGTAATTCAATTTCTCCATTCGTTTCTCTCGGCGTGATAACCTTTTCCGGATTGTGGGACTTTCTATACTGCTATCAGAAAAAGGAGCGTCTCTCCACCACTCCTGTGTCAGTGTGGGTTGTCTAACGTAATCCAGTATTTCTTGGAAATGTTCATAATCAGTTCCAATGATACACTCCTCAATCAGATTGGAAATTACTCCCATCGGTAAAGTATCCCGGTGTTTTCCCCATTCTACGGTGAGGTTGTATAAAGGGTATTGTTCTTTATCTCCATGTATGCAACATATATTCACCCATTGTTCAGTTCTTTCACCAACTAGGGGGACTATATCTTTTCTTACCACCGACTGGCTACACCCCGAATCAATAAGTGCCCATATAGTATTCCCATTGACTTTCAAAAGTTGTTTAAACTTTTGGTTACCTCTTCCGGTACACAGTACCCGTCGCCTAGTAACTCCGATTTCCATGGGCTCACTACTGTCTTGTTTTCTGGGGCACATGTGGGCAATGTGGCCCCATTCCCCACAGCTATAACATTGGGGACCTGCTACTGGTGGAGGATGAGGAAGTCGGTGCGGTACTGGTTCTTCCGAAAAGGCTCTTGTCGTACTTTTAGGAGTGGAAGGCCCTGGTTTTAAGATGGGTCGGGTGGCTATATTTCTCACATCAGTGGAGCGATGATAAGCACATGCTAGATCAATTGCCATGTCTGTAGTCACTTTTGGATGTTGGCGGATCCAGTTCTTAGTGGTGGTAGGTAGGGACTCTAAATATTGCTCCAGGACAATTGTTTGGATTACTTCTTCCCTACTATTTCCGGAAGAACCCAACCATTTTAATGCCAAATCCTTTACCCGATAATAAAAGGTTCGGGGATCTTCATTCGGTCCCCATTTGATTTTTCTAAATTTAACCCTATAGTATTCCGTGTCATGTCCCACACGTTCTAGGATACTAGTCTTTATCTCTTGGTACGGCGTGGTTCCACCCGGGTTTGCTGCTTGATATGCTGCTTGTAGGATCCCTGTAAGTAAGGGGGCGATATACTGACCCCATCTATCCTCAGGCCATTGGGTGGATGATGCCACTCTCTCAAAATTGGTAAAAAAGGCTTCGGGGTCTTCTCCGTCTTGATATTTCTGTAATACAGAACTTGGAACATTGGGATGTACTTTGCTACTAGCAATGGTTTCAGTCAATTTCTTCATGGCCGACTCATGGACCAGTTGATTATTCGCAAGAATGGTCGCCTGACTTTTCAAAGCTGACTGCAACGCTTCCCTGTCCTCTTTGGCCTCTCGCTGGTGGGCATCCCACACCAGTTGGAGATGACGTTGGCCCTCGGCCAATTGCTTTATCATATCTTCCAATGAGGGTTGTTCACTCATGGTTATACTGTTCGAGCACTGTGGGGAGGCTACACAGGTATTATCCCACTTCTGACACCACTGCCGCAGGTCGAACAGTATGAAGACCACTGAGGCGTTAGTTAGTTAGAGGTAAGTGATTTATTTTTTTAAGTATTTGGAAATAATAATATGATTGACAGACGAAATCCCAAGTGTTATCGTCTTCCTTAGTCTTTGTGTTCTTCTTTTGTATCTCTTCCCAGGATCGTGATTATATGTTCTGTGTTCCTTATTTCACAGGTGACCCAGCTGTCCAGCTCGCTCATCAAAATCCAGGGTGGTGCCGGAAATAGAAGGAAAAACGCTAAGGTAAGTATTGTGTTTTTAATTAGGGTTCTTTTCCTTTCTTCTAGCTCTGGACTGGGAGGTGGTACACACAATAGGAGGGGGTTGGTGCCAGTGAGGAGTGTGCAGGGGACTAGTGGGCACACCTCTAATCTTAGTGTGGGTATCTTTGACACTAGTGGGTTTAGTTACAGTGCCCTCCCTTCTACCTCCCTTTCCAACACTCCTCTATGACCCCTCCCCAGTCCCTTCCCTTCAAGTTTCCCTTTTCTTGTCCAAAAGGACCGTACCTGGCTAAGCCACGACCCTCCAGGGCCGTGGCTGGCTGGATAGTGTTCCTCTCGTTGGTCTCCTGGTTCCTCGTTCTGGAGCTCTCCTTCTCTCTCTCCTTTCTCCAGTGCCTCGTCTGCTTCTTCCTTGGTCCTTTCCTTCTCCTCGCTCTGTCCTTGTCTTGTCTCCTCCGTGTTCCGTCTGCTTTCCTCGGGTATTCCCCTCTCCGCGTTCCTCCTCCTCGTTCCTGTCTGTGCGACCTCCTTTTTGCTGTCTGCAGCCCGGGAAACACACGCCGTTTCCCGGGCAACGCCGTCCTGGCTTGCGCCCTCGAGCCGCGTCTCCCCGGCAACGGGAAGACGCGGAAATGACGTATCGGCCTCGGCCGATACATCATCTGCTGTCCTCGTAGCCGGGATTGCCCGGCTACAGGGGCATAAGGAAATCAATACCCAAATCTGCCTCTAACTCTCCGGCGAATAAAATTCACCTAGCCAAACCATCCATGACAGAAATGCTAAGGGGGAAAAGGACCGAAGTAGTAATTCAGAATCCTCATGGGGGCCCAAGCACTCCTTTTGGTGTGGACACTTCCAATAATTGGGAGATAACCAGGAATAGAGATGCCAACCGTGAGACACATAGACTTCAACTTTTGGATAAAAGGTCAACAGACCCTTGGAGTAATGCTCCCCCAACTCAGATTAGACATAGTGGACATGATATATACATGACAAATGTTCCTAAGCTAAGCAACGGTTATAATGAGCCAGGGGATTCCCTTATAAACAAAGTAATTAATTGGATAAGGGGGACAAAGAAATGTAGATCTATCATGAGGGATGACATAGTCACTGCACAAAGATATTCAAGAGTAGGATCGTCAACAGATCTCATAGGGTTTAAATTGAGGAGTCAGACCTTAGTTAAGGGCCTTCTGTCATTAGATTTAAGAATGAGACCTGGCGCTTCGTCACAAGTGTCACTTACCCAAAAAATCCCTCAATCATTGGAAAATCAGTTCCCTCTAGAGAGACATAATATTCCAACAACTCTGTATACAGACACTTCCAGAAGGCTCCAAAGGAACTCAAAGTGCAGTCTAACCTCGGATATAGATTGACGTGAAGCCCTTATGATAAAGGGTGGGAGAGAGGGTAGATCCAGCCCAGACTTCACTACAGCAAGTAACCGGATATTGTACACTGGGAGAGTGGAGCCAAAAGTACATTGTAGTGTTCCAGCAGAGGGGACCGCGCATGGCCCCACGCCTCGCCTAAATAATAACGGAGAGAAACAAATAGATAAAGGAGACGAACTCGACCCACCGATTAGGCTCTTATCCTGGAATGTGGCAGGGCTGCTCCAGAAAACAATTAGCCCTGACTGGTGTAGTTTTATAGATCAACACCATATTATTTTACTTCAGGAAACATGGGCTTCATCTGTTATTAATAGAGAAGGCTATTGGACCTTCCAGAAAACCGCGCTTCCTTCATTATCTGGAAGGGCAGCGGGGGGCTTGATAATGTGGTTAAAACATGATTTGTTTCCTAAAGTTAGGGAGCTAATAACCCCTTCAAGGGATTTGCTAGCTGTGGAGGTTGAACTTAGTACTGCTAGAGGGTCCTTTAGTATAGTAATCATAAACATATATGTCAGGCCTGGCACTCATAGGACCAAGACAGTATTGATTAATACACTAACAGACTTTCTTAATTCACTACCGGGTGGGCAGGGCCTAATCGTTGCAGGAGATTTTAATATGCATCTAAATTGTATTGATGATATCCAGCAAAAAGGAATACAGTGTGCAGAAACATGGGATAAATCTGGGCCGGTCAAGGTTATAAATAAGAAAGAAGGGGGAGCGGTAGACTTATTAGAAGACCTAATAGCAATAAAGGGGCTAAGAATAGTAAATGGGAACACTAGGTCAGATGCCCCGGCGTCGCCCACATATAGGAGAGGATCATACTCTAGTCATCTTGATTATGCATTGGTAGATGATATTCTTTGGAAATCGCTCATAGACATGGTCGTTCTCCCTCGCAGTGACAGTGATCATTATGCTCTGAGTACCACCTTTTTTTCTACTCTATTCACCTGTAAAAATATGACAGCATGGGCCGAAGGTTATGTCCTAGATAAGACAAATGATTTTAAAAATGTGAAATGGGAATGGGTGGAGGGTGATGTTAATTTTCAAATATTAATCTATCAAATAGTTGTAAAAACACTGTCCCCACTGAAGCATGCAAACATTATATTGGTGGACTTGATCAACTTGCACGGCGCCTTGACCAGCCGGTTAAAATCGCAGTTTCAGGTAGTAAGGAGGCGGACACAGAATGGGACAAGATCGATAAGCTGGTTTTCCAAATCCTGCCGTCAGGCCAAATCACATCTATTGGGAGCACTGAAGGAAGGGAAGCCCAGAGAGATAAGAGAATTTAGGATTGCGTACAAAGTTGTACTAAAAAATGCAAAAAAAGAGTGGGAAACCAAATACTGGAATAGGTTGGTAGAGGCACTTCAGGGGAAGGACTCCAAATTATTCTGGAAATTAGTGGCAGATAAAGGTAACTCTCAGGGTATGGAGAATCACCCTGGAATCCAGCCAGAAATTTGGGTGACACATTTTAAAAACGTATATAGGAAACCTCATACCAGGAGTGCAACTATCTCTCTATTAAAACCCAATGATTCTTGCCCTAATTCATTAAACTCATCAACTTCCGGGGGTCTTCCATCACCTACATTTGCCCTGGACCTTTTTACCCTGAAAGAAACTACTCTGGCTCTCCAATCTGTCCGCAAAGGGAAGGCCCCTGGGTTGGACAGCATCCCTGGTGATCTATTTTTGTCCCGACCTACAACTTGGTCCCTGTATCTTAATGCGCTTAGCAACGAGATATTGAGGGGGGGGGGACTTCCCCCCTCGTGGCAAGGAGCAATAATAGTCCCTATCTATAAGAAAGGGCCAAGGGAAGAACCTACTAATTATAGGCCTATCAGCCTGCTTGATGTTAGTCAAAAAATATTTAGCAAGCAGGTATTGAATAGATTACAGGTATGGATAGACAAATCCCATATTCTTTCCGACTTTCAGGCTGGCTTTAGAAAAGGAATGAGTACAATAGACCAGGTATTCAGATTCAATCTCCTTTGTTGGAAATACTTGTCACTAAAGAAATGTCACCTGTACGTATCCTTTATCGACTTAAAAGCTGCTTTTGATATGGTCCCAAGGGACCTATTGTGGAATGTGTTGGAGATCTATCAACTTGATGGCGAACTATTAAGTTTGATAAGGTACTTACATGAGGGGACGTATGCTAAATTACGCTGGTCCCAAAGTGGTGACTTAACTCAAGCTATACCTGTTAATAGGGGGGTGAGACAAGGGTGCATCTTGGCCCCAACATTGTTTAACCTCTACATTAATGGCGCGGCGGACCAACTACTAAACTGTAATCATCATGCCCCAAAGCTAGCTGGATCCTCTGTTCCCATTTTAATGTTCGCTGACGACACTTTATTAATCTCGAGAACACCTATGGGCTTGCAAAATGAATTGGATGCTTTTTACCAATTCTGTTTTAAAAGAGGACTTGAAATAAACCCAACTAAATCAAAGTTCATGGCTTTTAATCCGCACAAATCTTTTAGGGGGAAAATGACTATAGCAAGCAAACTAGTGGAGAGAGTCAGTCAATTTGATTATTTGGGGATTAGGCTAAGTGATGATCAAGGATGGTCGGCGCAGATTGGAAAGAGTTTGACGGCCCTTAGGCAGAGGTCAACAGTGATAGGGAGGAAAATTGCCAATATTTCAGAAGGGGAGATATCGCCTGCTATTACTGTTTATAAAGCAGCGGCAGTTGCAGCTTCAATCTATGGCACTGAGCTTTGGGGACACACTAATTCTAGGTGTTTGACTGCAGTAGAAAATTGCTTTTTAAGAAACTTCTAACGACTGCCAATGAGCACCCCGCTCATCCCCCTTAGATTTGATTTAGCTATAAATGAGATACATAATGTAATTGCATTAAGACCACTCAAGTATTGGGTTTGGCTTTGGTCTTCTGAGCATTTGTCCACTCTCCAGATAGCATTAGAAGAGTTCTTAGTAGATGATTGTGCATTAAAGATCCCTTGGTTTAGACACATTAGAGATATGTGTAAATTTCTTAATATGGAAGAGGTGTGGAGTGCTCCTAAGAATCTGACCAAGGAAGTAAAAGAGCGCATAAATAAGTGCTATTGGGAGAATATTTTTGTCCAAACATGGTATAATAATAAAGGTAGTCAGACCCTGCAGTTTCTAGATCATAAATGTAGTCCCAAATTTGAGGCCTATATGGACAATGTTAATCCTCCCTACTCTAAAGCGCTCTATATTAAGTTCAGGTTAGGGATCCTCCCGCTCAAGTCATTCACTGAGAGATGGAGAGTGGAGGACCGGAATTTAATATTTTGTCATTTTTGTAAAAAAAACACAGGCCCGTATTTATACTTTTTTTAGCGCCGCATTTGCGCCGCTTTTTGACGCAAAACGGCACAAACCTACAAAATACAATGGTATTTTGCAAGTTTGCGCCGTTTTTGCATCAAAAAACGACGCAAATGCGGCGCAAAAAAAGTATAAATACGGGCCCCAGAGTCACTCGCGCATTTTATGTTCTACTGCCCTAGATATGTGGCCCTGAAGAAGAAGTGGATTGCCCCATTATGCAGATTATTGGGGATAAGGGAATGGAATATAGCATTGCGCTTAATGATAACTGATACAAATGATAAAATAGTTTTTCAGTTGCAAGATATCTGCAAAGTGCATGGGCTATAAGAACTAGAGAATTGTTATAATTGAATGTTTTAACATATTGGTCTTAGTTATTTATTATAATAACTTGCTACTTGATTTGACTGGAATAAGATACTGAGCCATTAACCTTTTATATTTAATATGATAGGATTTTAAGATTTTAAGAATAATAATGTTTGTATTGTATTGTCTTAAAATTATTTGATTTTAAAATTCACTTAGGGTTTTTAAATGTATAATGTGGTATTTCGTTTATTCTTCTTTTCTACAAACTGATATGTTCTTGAATTATGATATGGTGTCAAATTGTTCACTTTTATGGCTTTTGAGCCAAAATAAAGTATACAGGAGTTAGTGAAACAGTGCCCTCTGGCCCTAGCAGTCATGTAACTCCCTATACTATACACACTACACAAATAGAAAAAAATTATCCTCCCAGTTGAGTAAACTTACATTGAGGGATGCCAAACAGGGGTATTTTGATGAATGAACACTGTTTTGATGTTTTGAGTAGCTGAAACAGTGCCTCCTGTGAGTTACAGTCAAGTTATTCCATCTAGTTCACACACTTTTCCAATGTTCTTCTCCCAGGTGAGTATACTTCATTTTTGGGTTGACAAACAGGGGTACATGGGCAAGTGATCACTGTACTGGTCTTCGGAGTTTGAGAAACAGGCTCTGCTGTGAACTAGAGTCATGTCAGCCCCTTTACTACAACACTATGCAAATATTGTCCCCCAGGTGAGTATACTTCATGTGTGAGTTACCAGACAGAAGTCTTTGGAGGAGAGGACAGTGGGCTGGTGGTTGGAATGACAGTAACAGAGTCTCCTGGGAGTTACAGTCATGTAACTCCCTGTAATACACACACTATACAAATGTTGTCCTCCCAGGTGAGTACACTTCAATTGGGAGTCAAGACACAGGGGTCCTTGGACAAGAGTAGGCTGTGCTGGTGTTTGGAGTTACAGACGCAAGGGCTGCTGGGAGTAGCAGTCATATCACTCTCTCTAGTACACACACCATACAAATGGTATCCTCCAGGTGAGTCCACTTCAATTGAGAGTTACCAAACAATGGTATTTGGACAAGAGAACACTGGGCTGGTGGTTGGTTTTACAGACACAGGGCCTTCCTGTTCCTTAGTAGTCATGCCACTCCCTCCACTTCCCACATTTGACAAATGGTATCCTCTCATCTGAGTAAATGTTAATTGACGGCTGTTCTGTTGTTTGGAGTTGCTGCCACCATGCCTCCTGTGAGCTGCAGTCAGGTGACTCTCTCTAGTACACAGATATTACCAATGTTCTCTCCCCAGGTGAGTCCACTTCAACTGAGAGTTCACTAACAGATGTATTGTAGCACATGACCACTGTGCTAGTGTTTGTAGTTACAGGAATAGTGCCTGCTGGGAGTTGTAGTCATGTCAGTCCCTGTACTGCACTCACTATAAAAATGTCATCTACCCAAGTAAGTACACTTCAAATGTGAGTTGCCAAAGAGAGGTCTTTGGACTGGTAAACACTGGGCTGGTGAGTGGAGTGACAGTAAAAATGGCAAAAGCTGAGCTGTGAGCTTGCATGACATGGCATTTTGGTGACATTTTAAGTGTTGTGACTTACCAGACTCCACTCCCCCAGGTATTCCTGTCAAGCCCTCAGGATGCAGGATGGCCAAGACCATCTCCTTCCAGAGAAAGAGGTGTAATGGGGCAGTGGGAGGGCCACCACCAGTCTTCTTGATCTGCAGCTGATGCCTGGAGACCAGGAAACAGACCTTGCCCCTGGTGTCCTTCCACGTCTTCCTAATGGCCTCCCTTGTGCACCGGGATGTGCCTACAGCATTGACTCTGTCGATGATCCTGTCCCACATTTCCATTTTCCTACTTAGAGGAGTGTGCTGGACTTGTGCTCAAAACAATTGTGGCTCTACTCTTATGATTTCATCCACCATGACTCTCAATTCATCTTCTGAGAAACTGAGATTTTTTTAAACGTGCCATGGTGGGGAAAAAAAAGGAAACAGTGACTCACTAAAAAGGGGAGTGCTGAAGGGTGTGACTGGACAAAAGTATGTGCAAGGTCTTGTATAGGATGGTGATAAAAAGTGGTGCCTAGTATCTGTAGTGTGTGGAAAAAGATTTGCTCTGGTTACTCTGTGTTGCAGTGTAAATGCAAAGGATTGTGGTGTGTCAAGGGGTGTGTTTTATAGTGACCTTTGCAGGTGTGTCCAGTGCGGCAATGTGTGTCAGATGTGTTGTTTTCAAAGTTCATCCAATGTGCAGTTGTGTATTACTTTGGTGCCCGTGGACTGTTGTGTTCGGACCCCCATCGGCTGACAGCCACGAGGGTCCACCACGGCGACTCTGCTTGTAATACAGTTAGTGGTTGGTCGCCGGGCTGTCGGCGTTGGAGGTCAGACCGCCTATTTCCAGGCCTCTGCGCCGGTGGCGGTTTGACTTTTTTGGTTGGCGGTCGGCGACCTTGTGTGTATGACTCGTACTAGGGTGGTCTGAAAGACCACCAACACGGCGGTCTGGCAGTCTGACTGCCAAACTCGTAATGAGGCCCTTAGTTCCTACCATGCACTTGACACTGCGTCCTTTGGGGGAACAGAAACCAACACCATGCACAAACTACAAGCGTTCTGTGATAACTGCTTGCTTCTGGCATGTTTGAAAATCCTGTTGAAAAACATAAAAGAAGGACATATTCATTGACATGACCAACCCTGCATAAAAAATGCATGTTAAAAGCATTAATAAACTGCCTAGTAATACATTTCAAATTGTGTACATTTGTCAAACGGCACATAGTGCCCAACTAATAATTATTGTAGATCACCAAACTCTATTACAGCGTGTTGGTCAGCATCACCTGACTATTTTAAGCTTGATGGCCCATGGGAGAAAGGGAGAGAAACATCTACCTATAGTCACACATTGGAATAAAATAATTGCAAATTTGTTTTGTCAAAATTCATTATTAGTATTTCTAAATGACCTTCAATAAAATGTTATAATGTTCTCAATATGTAATTAGCAGTCTCAAAATATACTAAACATAAATAAAAACTCTTCCCTGGTTTTCAGTTGCAAACATTCTTTACAATGCAGTCTTCACCAAGCAATTCCAATTACCCTTAAATCTTTACTACGTATGTGCCTTTACCACTCATATCCCTTTACAATGCATACCTTTACCACACATACCTTTATTATGCATAGTAGTGATAAACGTTGTTTTGTTTTAAAAAAATATATAGTTACATTATTGTTTGAATAATTTAAAAATAGTAATATACTTAACATATATAAATATATATATATATATATATATATATACATATATACACATATATATTTGTTTACAATATTTACATAAAATATGGAAATGAAGTTTTAGGAAGGGGATGCAGGAGATATAAGAGTAATGTGCATTAATACCCAGGTGTCAGCTAAGATACCAGAGTATTAAACATGGCATACAATAAAAAAGTAGTTAATATTTTTGTAATCATTTCTGCAAATAATTTTCAAAAATGTAAACAAACTTTTAGGAGTGGTATGTAAGAGACAGGGGGTAATGGGTGAAGAACTGTATTGCTACTGAGGTATCAACTAAGATTGAAATATAAATAATATATAACATAATCTAAAAGCATTTCATATTTTTAAAATAATTTATGCAAATAGTTTCACAAATATGTAAGTAAAGTTTCAGTAGCAGGATGTAAGGATATACAGGTAATGGGTGAGGAAGTGTGTAAATATTCAGGTATCAACTAAGATACCTAAGTATTAATTGTTAAAATTAATGTACATTTATTTCATACTAATTATTTTAGAATATGTATAAACGGTTTAATAAAATAGTGTCTTAAAATGGTTAATAATAATATAATACAGGCCCTAGTTAAATAAAATGCAAGTACAACAATTAAATATTTGTAATATTTAAGTATTTTAAGTAACTAGTATAAAAACACAGCAAATTGTATTTTAATAAAAATTTATTTAGTAAATTGAAACATATCAATAAAACAGAACAAAATGTATTTTATTTTTTAAAAATATTGAACATATTTTTAAAGAGATATAACATTTTATTTTACATTTAATACATGTTCCCTCTGTATTCCATTAGATTCAGTGGAAGAAATTGCCCTTTTTCAGTTTTTACTTTTCAGCTTTTCATAAAATGTTTGGTGTCTGTTTCAACAGTCGGTGGAACGTGGCATCAAGATAGGAAGCAAGGAGGACCTGGGGTCACATAAGGACACTCTAATTTACTTTTCAGAACATATTGGTTAGACAATTTTATTTAAGGAGAGATGGGCGGAGGTTTGTAGATGTTTATTTGTAAAAACAAATGCGTACAGAATGTGTTTTAGCAAGATTTACATCTCCATACAGGTTGTTTTCATATGCACATGTAATGACGGTTGTTATTTTTTCCAACATAAGTTTAAAAAAGAAAAAGAAAATAATGTGTATACTTCTATGGAAACCAATTTGAATAAAAAGTAACATTTTTGATGCCAAGTATTTTTTACGTTGTTAAACTCTGGAAGAAGAGGTCAATGCTTTTATAGAAAAATACCTGGATCTCTGGAATGTATTGTTTTTTTCCTTACATTTGTTCGGGATGTTTTCATTTTTGTTGTTTTTGTTTTTAAATTAAAAGTTTTGGGACACCATGATTATTGGATTGAGACATTTCTGGAGTTTGAAAGAAGGCAATGTTAAAATTGGATGGAGTTTTTTTTTTTGTGATACTAACTTTATGGATTGTTGGATTACTACTGACTCGTGGTGACAGGTTCTTAAAATATCACCAAGAGTTGAAGAAAGAATACAACTACAGGTAGGAAGTGAAAATGTTTTGAATTTTAAAAAAATCATTAAAAAAAATAAAATTGAATGTAGTTATCCAGACAAAACAAGAGCACATTCTTTGAAGATTTAGTAGGTATAAGTAGTGCAAAATGCACACAATATTATCCAAGTAGTTGGAAGGAAATTGTTAAATTTTTCCAACAGTCTTTCTGACATCACTTCACTTTTGTTGGAAAGTCTAGGATTAAAACAACTTGACAATGATTTCCCCATTCTCATTTCCTAGACACTTTGCTCTTTTTTAAACACTTCCAAGAAATGACAAAGGTTGGGGTGACTTTTTCCAACTGAATTGTGAAAAGAATTATAACAACCCTTGATAGCATTATTGGTTTTTCCACCTTCATCTCTGAATAAAAGTTACATAATTTAATAGAAAACCTTGGTTTCCTTCTGTGCCCTAACCTGCTTACATGGCAAATCCATGTGTCTTCGAAGTAATTTAGATGTGAGGCCAATTTTCTTAATTTTGTAAAAAAATATTGATTGTACAATTAAAGTGTAGAAGTCATATACACACTCAGGAGGTACAAAACGCAAAACAGTGAGTTTTCTAAGTTCATATTGAAGTTTACTATTTGACGTCTAATCTTAAACTAAGAATGCTTATTTAATTTTTGGCTAATATGCCTGAGAAAACCAAAACAATATCATTGAATTTGGGTGTTAGGGTAAATTTTAATAATTGTATTAAGCATTTGTAATTTGAAATCAATATTGATTTTCCTAGGGCTTTTATTTATTGTTTTAGGGTTTACAACTGATGTGTGTAAATTGAGGATTATTTGTCAGCTAGTAAACCACAAATTAAAGGGTTTGCCGTGTTGTTAATATTTGTATTAATGGTATACATTTGGGTGAATGGATGGGGAGAAGACTTAGAAGTTCAAATCTTCATCCAAATGTAACTATTCTCTGGGGTTACTGTGCTATGCAGTGTACTAAAGATTAATAATCATTGAGAAGAAATGGTTCATGATTAAAAGATTATTTTAGTTCAGGGGGAATGTTAATATCAGAGTAGGTTTGGGGGGTTATTCTTTGGGGATTGCTCTCCTGTTTTGTCACTGCACCATTCTTCTTAAATTTGTTATCATGGACATAATGTTGGCAACGTTCATTGGTATGTTTTGGGCTACCTTCCTCAAAGCTGAGCCACAAGGTTCACTGGAGGTGGCTGCAAGTGACTTCATATGTTGAATAGTCTGTCTAACTTTAAACTCCATTGCAGAGGCAGAGTGGTTATGCTCTGTGGTTCCTTCAACTGTGTCACCAAACATAGCTGCTCTGCTTATGCATGGAATGATAAATATTCAACACACCTCCAATGAGTCCTAGGCTTGGTTAATTTCACCTTACAATAAATGTATCCATTATATTTGATAAGCCTGTTTCCCCTTGTGGAGAGCACGTACTGCGCTTGTCGAGGATTTTCCAGCTTTTGAAGATCTGAAAAATAGACAGAAATAAATAACATATTTTCCATTTCTATTTATTGCTCTTGAACAAAATAAACATATTAGGTTAACTTTTAAAATCTGTTGACTGAAAAAGTTTATTAATGATTTTTATCCTGTAAGAAAAAACAATGTTATTTTTCATATTTAGAAACAGTTTGTGGTTATGTTTTTGGTGAGAATTAATTTGTTTTTTAGATGGTTCTGTGTTTTGTTGTTGACAGTTGTTATTTTTTCTAATGTGAATCTGGTAGATTTTGTGTAGAATTATTATAGAGTTATCCGGGCTCATTTGTTGTATGTCTGCAAAGTGAAAGAGAGCGTGTTAATATAAAGTTGAAAATATTTTTCAGGTTTTTTTTTGGGTTGCTCCTGAAGGAAAATGAAAAACATGTTTTGGGTGAACTGTTAAAACCTGTTAACTTAACAAGTTAATTAATGTCCTTCAGACTGTGAAAAACAGAGTGCTATGTATCCATGTTTTGAATAGAGTTTGTGGTTATTTTTTGTTGAGAGTTAATTTACCTTTCAGATGGTTCCTTGTTTTGTTGACAGTTCTGTTCTGAGTGATGTGAATCTGGTAGATTTTGTGTATATCTGATGTGGAGTTATCTGGGATCGTTAATTGTAAATCTATGAAGAGAATGAGATTTGTTTAATATTTTGAGTTTTTTTTACTTCATGGCTTGCAATTATTGTTAGTTTTGTTATGTTTAACTTATTCTATTCATTTATTTACCTGAATTATGGGGCTATTTTTGTTGTTTGAACAGCTGATTCTTCGTTTATTTGTATTGACAGATCTTTCACCTTTTTTTTTAAATTTGATTTGTATCACAAAGTTCTAAATGAGAAGAAGAAAATGTGTTTTTTCCTCCCCAGCCACTGCCCAATACTTTCCCAGATCAGATAAGTTAGAATAGTAACTCTGTCCCCCTGCCACTGTCCAGTACCTTCCCTGACTAGGCCCTTGGCAGAGGTAGAATAGTAAATCTGCCCCCCAGCCACTGCCCAATACTTTCCCAGATCAGATAAGTTAGAATAGTAACTCTGTCCCCCTGCCACTGTCCAGTACCTTCCCTGATTAGGCACTTGGCAGAGGTAGAATAGTAAATCTGCCCCCCAGCCACTGCCCAATACTTTCCCAGATCAGGCACTTAGATCAGTTTGAATAATAACTCTGCCCCCCGTCATTGTCCAGCACCTTCCCTGACTGAGCACTTGATGGAAGTCGAATAGTAAATCTGCCTCCCAGCTACTGTCCAACAATGTCCCTGACTAGGCACTTGGCAGCGATAGAATAGTAAATCTGCCCCTAGTCAATATCCAGCACCTTCCCTGACTGGGCATTTGGCTGACTTATAATAATAAATGTCCACCCAGTCACTGTCCAGCACCTTGCCTGACTGGGCACTTGGTGAAGTTGGAATCCAGCATAGCAGACACACTCAAACTCAGCGCCCTAAACCTCTCCAACTGGCTCTCATCCTCAGCAGACAAAGTTCCCCCCCTGAAAGCCACCACCAGCAACAAACACTCCAAATAGACCACCTGGATCACCCCAGAACTCCAGACTCTCAAACACAGCTGCAGGAAATTAGAGAGACACTGGCACTCCAGGAAAATGCCTTCCAACCTCGACTCCTTCAGGTCTGCCCTCAAAACATACCACCACCGACTCAGAGAAACCAAGAAAGAAGCATTCACCACCCACACTGAGGAAAGCGCCAGCCATGCCAGAGAACTCTTCAGCATTATCAGATGATTCTCCTGCCCCTCCACCACCAAGAATATGATCCACCCCTCCTAAGCAATCTGCAACAAGCTATCAGACTACTTCGACCACAAAATCGCAGACATCTCCAGCAACTTCGACCCCCAGTCCACTGAACACAACCACCCCACCACCCTCGTATGACTGAATTGAAGCAACACTCCACCAAAGACACCCTCGCCATCAAGACATCTATCCACTCCTGTTCCCCGATGGACCCCTGCCCTCACCACTTCTACAACCTAATTGGAGCACCCCTCATGGAAATCCTAACCACCTCCATCATTACAGTCACCCTCCTCAATGCCTAGATACAAGCCGAGGTCAAACTCCTTCTGAAGAAGCCCTCAGCAGACTCCAGCAAACTCAAGAACTACTGCCCCATTTTGCACCTCCCACTTCCCACCAAAGTCCTGGAAAAGGCCATCAACCACCAGCTCACAGACTACCTCGAACACAACAACCTGCTCGAACTATCCCAATCCGGCTTCCTACCGAACCAAAGCATCAAGACCGCCCTGATTGCAGAAACTGATGACATCAGACGCCTCCTAGACCTTTGTAGAACAGCGACCCTCATCCTCCTTGACCTATCCCTCCCTTTGACACATCTCCCACTACACCTTCATCACCAGACTCCAGAGCATCCAGGGAAAACACTCTCAACTGGATCTCTTCCTTCCTCTCCAGTCCAACATCGCCTCCTGGATGAAGACCAACTGCCTCAAACTAAACTCAGACAAAACTGAGACCAACATCTTCAGAAACAAGCCAACCCCCTGGAACGGCTCATGGTGGCCAACCTCCCTTGGCCCCCTTCCAACACCATCCAAACACGTGCGCAACCTCAGAATCATTCTTGAAACCCAACTCACCATGAAGCAACAGATCAACGCCGTCTCCTCTGCCTGCTTCCACACCCTCTGCACGCTCCACAAGATTTTCCATTGGATACCCTTCTCCATCAGGAAAACAGTCACCCAGACTCCCATCTCTAGCCGCCTCAACTAGAGAACACACTCTACGCCATAACCACCAAGCCACTTACTAACCATCTCCATATCATCCAGAACACTGCAACAAGACTCATCCTCAACCTTTCCAGAAGAACCATCACCCCCCACACCAGGGTCCTCTACTTGTCCTCCAACCAGCAAAGATGTCTCTTCAAGCTCCTCACCCACACCTACAAGACCCTCCACAACATCGGGCCTGCATATCTCAACAACCAATTCACTTTCCACCAACCAACCAGGGAACACCGATCAGCCTCCCATGCCCAAGCCCACGTCCCCCCATCAAGGAGTGAACCTCCTTTTCCTACCTTGCAGCTAAATCCTGGAACGACCTCCCCCTCCACCTATGCAAATCCCCCTCACTGGAGATCTTCAGAAAGCAGCTCAAAACCTGGCTCTTCGATCGCCACCTCCTGCCGGGCCAGAATCGTGCCACCTCTGCAGCGCCTGGAGACTCCCTGGGGTGATAAATCTGCACCTTACAAGAACCTTCCGATTGACTGATTGAATGAATAGTAAATCTGCTCCTCCCTAGGCACTGTTCAGCACCTTCCCTGTCAAAGTATTGATAAAAAAAAAAGCAAAACAGACTCTAGTCACTGTTGTGCATTTTTTTATATCTAATACTAGAAATAAAAATTATAAATTTATTATAACTTACATTTTTGGTAACATTGTAAGAACTGGCAAACGGTAGGAATCTATTATTTGTGATAATCCTCAAAAAACAAAATGTCTGTAAAAATGTACAAAATAGTTTTTAGAAATAAATTGGTTTATTATATTATGCTATTTCTAGTTATATTAATTTGTGGGTAATATTTACTGTGTGAGATAGATGACAGTCATTCAAAATATTGGCTGTGAAATACTCCTTTGCTCTCTGGTATGTGTGGTCGTTTCTTGAGGCAGTGTATCACTGATCTCAAACTGGTGGGCACCAGTTTTCATATTGTTTATATGGGTGGACTATAATTTACAGTAAAATAGCTTTTGTAATCTGTGTTTTCTGTGAACAAAAGTGTGACTAAACTTATGAATATTTTATCAGTGATTTTTGCTATATTTCTGAATTTTTGTTTGCCATCTTGCTTGGGGTAGAGTCACAGGTGGTGTAGTGTTCGAAACTGGTATCTAGTTTTCAGAGGTATATACCTTGAACAAGCAGAAACTAAAATCCTAGAAAGGTAAGTCAAAAACACACACTAAATTAATCCGTGCTCATCCTTGGGTAGCTTGGCACAGGGCAGTCAGGCTTCACTTAAGAGGCAATGTGTAAGGTATTTTGTGCAACACTTCAAACAGTAAAACAGTGAAAACATCACAAAAAAGATATCACACCAAGTTAGATAAATAGGTCTTAAAATAATAATAAATAGGACAAGACCAAAACAACAAAACTCCAACATGGAGAAGTCAAGATATATATTTTTTAAAGATTATAGGTGGTGTTAGTGCTTAGAAGTAATAAGCGGCCATGAGGTTATCTGGTCGCATTGGACTGGGGCAAAGAGTTCAGGTCGACCGCCATGGAGTGTGGGCTGGATACAGGGACCAAGCAACGCTTCCTGAACAAAAAATACCTTGATCCTGGTCGCAACAGCGAGATGCGGGGTGCAGCAGAGCGATGCATCGGTGTTGATCCCACAGTCGAGGTGATGAGTCGATTTTCTCCACGCAACGATGGCCACACACCGGTTACGAAGACGAAGCACTGGGTCCAAGATGCGGTGCTAACGAGGCCGATGCGTCAGGTATCTACATGCAGTCAAGGGGATGTGTTGATTATCACACTGCAGAGGTGGCAGTGCTTACAATGTTACAATGTGGTGTCCCGATGTAGCAGTTCCGATGTTGATTCGCTGGTTCTGAGTGCGATGCTCCGGTCCTGTTTCTACAACAGCAGCGATGCGTAAATTCTGCTCTCGCAGCTGAGGATGTGTGGGTTCCTCTGGGGCAAGCACCTGGGTCCACTTCCAATAGGCCAGGCACAGGAGCGGGGAGGAAGACTTTGATGTCACTAAGGCCTGCAACAGGAGGCTAGTCAGCTAGCCCTTGGAGTCACTCTGGGTTTACTGATGGAGGTCCAGTATTTACCCAGTCAGAGGAAGCAGCAGGCAGCAGGGCAACACAGTAAGGCAGCAAGAGTGACAGTCCTTAGGCACAGCAGTTCTTCTTCCTGGCAGAATGGGTTCAGGTCTAGAAGTGTACTGAGTTGGTAGGGTCAGAAATGCAGTCGTGCCTTTGAAATAGGGGTGACTGCAAAGAAGGGTTTTTGAAGCGCACAGAAGTCCTTTCTTTCTGCCCTGGCTCCAGACTCACCACAGAGCAGTATGCAGCCCTTTGTGTGGGGATAGGCCACAGCCTATTCAGGTGTAAGTTTGAAGCTGTGTCTAGCTACTCCCTCCCATCCTGCCTAGGATGGCCCATTAGGATGTTGATGGACCATCAGTCACAACTAAGCCTCCTTTGTGTGTGGCTGTCTAGAGGGAATGCACAGATGCCAGCTGTCACCCCACCCCAGACGTGTATTGGAGACAGCCGGCAGGCACAAAGGGCTAAGGGCAGGAAAATGCCAACTTTCGAAAAGTGGCATTTTCAAAATTGCAACAATAAATCTGACTGTACCATGAAAGAGGATTTATCATTACAATTCCATAGGTACTAAACATGAGAGATCTACCCCTTCATAATCAGGACTTATAGCTTATTTAATATTATAAGGAATCACTACTGTTGTACTATGAGAGGGGTAGGCCTCACAATAGTGAAAAATGGATTTGAGAGTTTATCACTACCAGGACATTTAAAACTTAAAAGCACATGTCCTACTTTTTAGTTACATAGCAGCTTGCACTATGGGCATAACTAGGGTCTACCTTAGAAGTGACCTATATGTAATAACAGGGAAATTTAAGGAGTGGCAAGAGATTTTAAATGCCAAGTCGACAAGACAGTGTAAACTGCACACACATGCTCTGCAATGGCAGGCCTGAGACATGATTAAGGGCTACTTGAGTGGGTGGTACAAGCTGTGATGCAGTCCCACTAGTAGCATTTAATTTACAGGCCCTGGACACATGTAGTGCACTTTACTAAAGACTCATAGGTAAATTAAATAAGTCAATTGTGGATGTACCAATCAAACCATGCTTACAGGAGAGAGCACATACACTTTAGCATTGGTCAGCAGTGGTAAAGTGCCAGAATCCTAAGGCCAACAAAACGAAGTCAGCAAAATATAAGGCAAACGTTTGGGGGAAGAACACCACAAGACTCTCATTTCTAATATGTAGTAACGCAAGTGGTCGCTCTTTGAATTTTGCGTAGTGATATAATAATGTTTAACACATTTGTGTAGAATTGTGATGTGCTGTGTGGTGGTACATTGTGCTGCATACACATGGGCAAAGCAACAGTAATTTTTATTTAAAAATGTGTGTGGATATAAAATAGTGTACAGTATAATTTAAGTTTCTAAGTTAATATAAATGTATTTTATTTATTTTTTGTATATTTAATATTGCCACCAACAGAAAAATCGTGTGTGTGGTAAAAGGTTTGCATGGTAATGTTAATTTTAATGTAATCCTGTGTATGTTTGTGGTAAAGGTGTGAGTGGTAACGGCATGCATGGTAACGGCATATGCATTGTAAAGACTGTGTGGTAAAGGCATGTGTTCCTTTCAGCTACCCCACGTGGTTTTGGGAGCCCATATATTGCTTACTTCATTAAGGAATGGTCGTTGCTTGTGTGTCTTGGTAAAGGGAGAGGCAGAAAGCCGGATTTCTAATATGTGTGCATGATGTAACTGCATGAAAGCATTGCGGCTCCTGTCACTCAGGATTATAGTAGCCACTTGTTATCTTTTTTGTATCTTTCCCCATAAGTCCCAGAGGGAAGTGATACATCCTTGCTTTATCAACAAACGATGCACAGTAACAGTTTTCATCTGTGTGTGTTCATTTTTAAAAAGATTGTGATTGTGTTGCAAGTTAATCTCCATCAGTCATTAGGACTATCTATAAATACAGATAAAAACAGTGCCCCTGGTAATTGTAGACCTCAGTATACATGTGTGCAGGAGAAAGATGTGTATCCCTGTCATTCTCTGTCTCTCTCTTGCCTAAAAGAATGGGAAAGAGTCTCATATTTGTTCAAAACAGACCCTAAAATAAAGTGGTGAGCTACTCTACCTGTTTGTATTCAGAAAGATCCAGAGGATATAATAATTTAAGCTCAGAATATGTATTTTTAATGTATATACCATTTTTTTTTTATTCAGTAGTATTTCCATTAGGCCTGGGTTGAATTTAGATTACACGGCGTAATCAGTGTAATTTGAGTAATTCTGTATCTCTTTAATGGAGAATTACCAATGATTATGCAATTGCTCCTCTGCATGTAATTGAGAGTACTTTGGGGGAAAAATACTACCACAAGAACACATTTAAGGGGCGGGGATGGGGACAACTGAGAGTCCTCCACTCCGGAACTGTTAGACGGCGGTGCATGCAGTGCTGCGTTCTTTCACACCCAAGCATTATGACTACAGATAATATTGTAACATGGAATGTGCGGGGCATGGCAGGCGCCTCTAAGAGCTGCAGGATATATGCATACCTCAAACGCCATAAGATACATATAGCTATATAGCAGGAGACGCACTTCACAGCAAGAGACTTGAGTAGTCTCAGCAGGAGATGGTCAGGGTTGGTATATGGTACTAAGACATCGGCATTTGCCAGGGGGGGTGCTGATATGGATTGCTCCCGGAGTCCCTTATACTGTGGTGCACAATAAAGTTAACAAAGAGGGTAGATATGTCCAACTGGAGGGGGCACTGGATGGGAGACAACTAGTTATAATGGGGCTTTACACACCTAATACTAAACAGGGGGACTTTCTCTTATCCACCTCCTCACAACTTATACGAGACCCCTCGCTACCCAGCATTTGGGCCTGGGACTTTAACATAGATATGGACAGATCTCACCCACTACTTGCAGGCTCCTCCAGTAGTAGAATCTCCCTGGTGTTGCAGTCTTGGATGCTAGAGAGGAGACTCAATGATGTATGGATGGGTTTACACCCCCTGGATAGGGAATACTCCTTTTTTTCTCCGGTCCTTTGCCTTCACACCCGAATAGATTTACTGCTCAGTTCTTACGGGCTGACTCATAATTTTACTGGAGCTTCATACCTAGCCAAAACTATATCCGATCACTGTCCTTTGAGTGCCTCTATTCAGTGGGGTAGAGCACCCACACGCGTACCCTCCTGGTGCCTACAACCGAATCTAGTACTTGATCCCCGTTATAACTAGCGGAGCATATTGATACCTACTTTACACTATATGAAAAGACGGCCTCCTCGCGGGCAATTGAGTGGGATGCGCACAAAGTGGTGGTAAGGGGTTTATGTGTGTCAATAGCAGGGGGGTACGATGCACATTAACACGCGATTTACAAAAGACCGAGGAGGAGCTACGTGAGGCGGAATGCAGGGTGGCGTCGGGCGTGGTGGATCGGGGAGATTGGGTTAGTTACGAGGGAGCTGGGCCGAGGCTGATATCGCACTTGAGACAGTTTGACTACCGCCACTATGTAGCTTGGGTGCATTCTGAGGGGGACCGCTCTAGCAGGCTATTAGCCTGGCTAATAAGAGGTGAGCAACAACATACCCCCATAGGTGCCATCCGATTAGAGTCCGGGGACATAGTTAATACACAATTGGAAATTAATGAGGTTTTCAAACAATATTATAATGCTTTGTACATGGCACGTCCCCCTCCATCTCCAGGGCAATTGGAGGACTTTTTCGAGGTGCTTCATTTGACCCGCCTCACTGCTCTACAGGTGCTGGAACTGGAGAAACCTATAGAAATGGAAGAGATTCAGCAGGCTCTATGCCAACTAGCCCACAACAAAGCTCCTGGAACTGATGGATTGCCAGCTGAGTACTACCGGGTTTTTTCTGCACAGATGCTTAAACCATGTCTGAAAATGTTATAGGAGGCTTTTAGTGAGGATCAGCTCCCGGAGTCACAATGTGAGGTAGTGATAGTGGTCCTCCATTGGAAGGGTCGCGATCCCCTATGTGTCCGGTCATATCGCCTCTTATCACTGCTGAATTCAGATTGTAAATTATTGGGGAAAGTGCTGGCGAACTGCCTTCTCCCGCTAATGTCATCTCTGGTTCACTCAGATCAATGAGGTTTTATACCTGGCCGCAACACCTTCATTAATATTCGGTGCCTACTGAGGCTCATGGCAGAGACCCCGGAGCTAGACTACAGACGGATAGCAGTTTCCTTGGACATAGAAAAAGCATTCGATACACTAGGCTGACCCTTCTTAATGGAGGCACTGAGGCGCATGGGTTTTGGCAATACATTTATGCGTTGGATAATTGTATTATACTCTGACCCGAAAGCTCGAGTTAAGACAGGCGGAGTCATCTCAGGCGGGTTTACCGTTGGCAGGGGCATGAGACTGGGCTATCCTCTATCATCGATACTGTTTGCATTGGCAATTGAAACATTGGCAGCGCGGCTGTGGAGTATGGCCCCAAATTGGGGTATATTGGATGGAGACGAGTATCGGATCGTCTCCCTATATGCAGAGAATGCACTAATATACTTGCGTAATCACTCTGAATCCCTCCCGTATTTACTGAGTCTGTTGGATTCATTTGAAGACCTATCTGGTCTGCGAGTGAACTGGACGAAGTCCTGTTTATTCCCGATGCGATCGGTGCCAGAGCCTCACGAACCATGGCCTCGACTTGTGCTTTGCCATGGTGCTACACTAATTTCAAATACCTAGGGATACATATATACCATGGCACCACAGACCTTAGAGAGGGGAATCTGGGTCGAGCAATCAGGTCCATTAGAGGCTCCTTGCCTTTCTGGTGTTCACTCCTGCTGTCCCCGTTGGGGAGAGTGGCAATCGCAAAGATGATTATTCTCCCATGGTTATTATATCATTTCTCTGCCCTGCCACTGACACTTCCTCGGTCTTCCTTTGGGACCCTGTCCAGTCTGCTGTCCGACCTGGTGTGGGGCAATGAACGTCAACGGGTGACACTGACCAAGATTTACTTGCCACTATCGCAGGGTGGACTGGGTGCCCCACACTACAAGCTGTATTATGCAGCAGCGCAGATACACTGGATCTTGCGCTGGCTGCAGGACCCCCTCAGCTCAGAGGTTCAGATGGTGAATGCCTCCCTGGGCCACACTAATGTGCTGCGATGGCTTCTAGATCAGGATGGACCACTGCGCCTGCGTGATATCCTGATGAACGCAGCTCGGTGGAACTGGCGCTGTTATGTATTGAAGGGAAATCGAGCCACGTCATATTCACCTAGGATTCCCCTACTAGCCATCCCGGACATAGGGAAGGTAGTGGACAACACAGATTGGCTATTTGGCCCACGAAAGGCATACAAACAATAAGAAACATTTTTGAGGTGGGACACTTCCTGACATACGAAGCGCTGGCGAGCTCTCATGACCTGGGACAGGGTTGGTTCATAGCAAACGGCGCGTTACACCAGCTGGTACGTGGCACATGGGGAAGAGGGGAATACAAACCACTGACGGCCCCCACTCTACATGAATTACTAGCTGGTGCGGGCACACAGTTTAACATATCCTGGATATATAAAACACTGCTGGCCTATCCTGAGGAGGTACAGACACAAGCGAAGGCTAGGTGGGATGCGGTTCTGTCCACGCCACCGACACAGCGAGCGTGGATCACAGCACTCACCTTGACACACGAAGTCTCACGTAATTCCCGATTCCGTTACACGCAATTCAATTATTTACACCAAACTTACTTATTCCCACACCGGCTTAAACATATGTTCCCACAAGTTATCCCAGAATGCCCAAGATGTGGGGATCCGGATGCCATTTTCTTTCATATGACGTGGGATTGTCCCCCGGTGTTGCGCGCATGGCATGACATTACCTCACTGACGGCTGAATGGTTGGGACTATCATTGTACCCTACACCCAAATCCTGTTTGCTGGGGATCCGCTCGAGACGCAGAGGGGGAAAACAGGTGCACTGGTGCATTGACTTAGCGTTCGTATTATTTAAACGCCTCCTGCTGATGCAGTGGAAGGCACCGAGCGCGCCAGACACTCACCGCTGGTCAAACGAACTGTTGCACTGGGCTAGAGCAGAGGCGCAGCTACTGCACTCCCTCCATGATAGAGGGGTGATTGTCAAGGGGGCAGACACGTGGGATTCCTTTATTGTTCAAATGGAGAACAAAGACGATACTCGTCCACCTTGAAATCGCAGCACTTATGTCCTCACATGGCACGCACTCGCACCTGCCGGTAAACACGGGGCTTACGAGGCAGAGGCTGGAAATGTTTAAACTGCTGCCTCAGTATCACGCAGAATTGTCCCTACACTCTGTGCGATGGGATCCAGAGCAACCGACACAAACATGTACCCCCCCGTCCCTGTTCACAGTGCTAGGCCTAGATTCCACATGAGCATCTAGGATCTCACCTGCCTCGCCGGCCGTTGAGGCCGAGCCTTTTCTGCGTCCCCCCGGCCCTCTTCCCCGTGTTGGGACACCCCCCTGCCTTTTCTCTGCCCCCTTCCTCCTGCTCTTCTATGGGTTCCCTCGTGAGCAGTCCTATATCACCTTGTTTGTTTTTTACTTCTTCTCTTTCCTTTTAATTTTCAAATCTTTGATAACAGTTATTCCGCTTATATGATGTGGGTTAATTCATGTTGATGTACTGTCACAAGTAGTGATGTTGTACCCGGTCGTATATCCAGATTGTTGTGTGAAAACTTAATAAACAGATAAAAAAATAAAAATAAAACACATTTAGCCAGCGGCTGCTCACACTCCCTATTTGTGTTCTGCTGCATTTAGCACTGTTTCTTAATGCAGAATTACCCTTCTTGCATAATTCTGCACAATCTCACAGAATTCCTGGGTAATTCTGCTTGATTATGATACACGGAATTACACGATTTACGCCCACCCCTAATTTCCATCATGACGATGGGGTCCATTAGTTAGTCTAAGATTACCCACACAAAGTCATGGTCTGTGTGTCCCACCTCAAGGTAGTGTGGTGTCAGTCGACTTGTTATTTTATTGAATCTGATGTTTTTTCTCTGTTCACTGGTCGTTATAGGGATATTCTGGAGACATCCCTACATATAACATGGGCACGTGATCAAGTATATCACGTTTATAGAACGTAGTCGTTTTTTTTTGTGCTTGAGGGCCGAAGGTGCTTGTAAAATCAGATCAAAATAATGTATTTGTAATTTAGCACACATTGTATCCACCACAGGAAAAAGATCATTCAAGCTTTAGTTAGTCTTATGTCTCTTTTTCCTTGAAATTTGTACCATGAGTAGGGTTGGCCCAACTCTACTGGTTTGTGACATAGTTTGTTGTAAATGTATGTTTTATTCTATGAAATGTACTGAAGTTTCGGTTGGAAAAAGTGGTCACAATTTGCGAACAGCCTTTTGTGACCCAAACCTTATTTTGTCAACTAATCGGTTTATGAATGTGTTGGTTTGCAAAGTGAGGATTTACATTGAGTCGGAATCCGACCTACATAACATTCACTAAGCAGGTTTGAAATTGCGATTTAATGCGGTTGGCCACAATCACAGGGATGGTAGCCTTCAGGGGTCAGCAGATCACCATGTTTATTTGTAATTGCCTTTAAATAAATATATTTTTTACACATAGCCCATTTAAGAAAGCAGGACTGTGATTAAGAAAAAGTTTTTTTGAAAAAAAAAAAAGTTTAAATGGGAGTTAGCAGTGATCTTTTAAACATGTATCTGACCAGTCCCTCTGAAACTTTATTAAAAATTCACAAAGTGGAAGGGATCCATAAAGACCCTGAATGAGTTACCACCCGAACTTGGGAGTCGGTCACTTGGGTATTTGAGTGTAGTTTGTGCTCTATAGGCCCACAAATAAAAATAATTAATGAAGCTTTGTCAGCCTTGACAAGCGTTTGCTGGCCTCGTCCAAGTAAAACCAGTATTGTTCCATCTTAGCTCGCTATCAAAGATTTTCTATCTATAGATGAAGTGTTCTCCGTAAATTGAACTACCATTTGTGAAATGTACATATTCAAATGCTATGTATATAGGGCAGATTTAAGGAAAGTGGGCCTGCACCCAGGGCAGTGCCACTTTCCTTGTGCCCCTTAGGTCCCCCCTACTGCCACCATGCGTGTGCTGTATTTAAAATACGGATCACCATGGAGCACGGCAGGGGGCAATAGCATCATTTTTTTTACACTATTGATGTACTCTGCAGGAGTAGCGACAACATTTTGACGCTACTCCAGCAGAGTACGTAGGGGCCCATTAAAAATAATGGTATGCCCTCTTTTAACCCCTGCTTTGAGCAGATGTTAAAAGTGGCAAAACAAATGACACAAGGAAATCTCTTAGATTTCCTTGTGCCATATTTTCAGCCCCTCCCCCCCACTAACACAGGGACACCCCCCTTGCATAGATTATGCCTGGCGCAGGCATAATTTGGCGCAAGGGTTTACAAAGTGGCACAATGCATGCATAGTGCCACTTTGTAAATATGGTGCAGGAAAAATGTCACTTTAGCGCTGCCTTAGCATTAAAAAAAATGACGCTATGACGGAACTAAGATGGCACTAGGGGCTCTTAAATCTTCCCCATAGACTTTTAATTTAAAAGGGTTGATTCCATCTTTTTGAGCGTAAAATGCACGAAAGGTTTTATGTACAAGCCATAAGTACTACAAAGGTAAGCCACACGTACGCATAACCCAGTGTTTGTGTATCTGGCCCATAATATTTTTAAATGAGGCCACAGGTGTGCAATAAGAATTGCTGCTTCAGATAGATAGACCTTAAACTTAGAGGTAATGTGATATTAGCATTCTCTACGATTCTGTGGCTTTTGATGTTGTACATAAAGATAAAATATTTACAATCTCGTAAACCAAAGGAATCAGCAGGTGTGCGAAACCAGTTTGATACTTGTTTTTACTTACATACATACACAGAACACAATCAGGAAAGAATGTTGGGACTGGGAAACAGAACGATTAGGGCAGTGGGGTTCTTGTTGGCACCAGTAGCACTTCACGATCAAGTTGAAGTAATTATTGAGAGGAGAATGAAGCTGGGAAAAGATTGACAGAAATAAATCCAGTTAACTGCATATGGTGGTGCCACAAATTAGGCGAGCAGTCGCAATTAAAATGACACATCACCAGTAATCCATTCCATTCTTCAGGCTCCAGGACAAAGAAGCGCCGAGATGCTAGAATTCATTATCTCTGTTACCACATTTAATAGGGGCTGATATGTTTGAGCAGCTTCTACATTAAACACCCACATTTTTCTGCGAACAGGATGCTGTAGACGGGCCGAAAATGTGGCAATTAACGTTTCTCATTAGAGGCAAGGAGGATCGCCACACAAGCACCCTCATTGTGTTCACAAACGCTTCAGTGGAGGCTGAGAGACCGCTTTCCTCAGAGTTTCCCATTCCCTTGGCGGAAACAATGCGCTGCCTCTAATTATATTTTCACAATCTGTGCAGTCTTTGAAGGGCCCTGGCCCAAGCAGGACTGTCATTTTCATTCAGCTTCATTCTTAAGAGCTTTTTAACTTCAGGAACAGTTTCTGAGCATCACTATCCCAACTTCACTGAAAATATTCCATCCTTGCAGCGCCTTACGAAAGTAAAGCCATAAGAGTTTTGCTGGTTCGTATCTGAATCCCTGACACTCGGTGTTTCATTAAAAGGGTTGATTTGGCTGAATTTACGTTTTCTTTTATTTAATAACTGTATTTAGTAACACTATTGTATATTAACAGCATTAACATTCAATATACAAAAAGGAAAAAATGTATACAATTCCAAAACGTGTATTATGAACCTTTATAGCAGGGCCATTGGAATTGTGCTATTTCTGCGGCTGCTGTGTTTTCCACATAATCATGGATTTGTCGCATTTACCACACAGTTCATCTGCTGCATAATCTGCAGATTTTAACAAAAAAATGGTTTCTAGCTCAAATACATCAAAAGTTTCTAAAATGGAGTGATATGTTGCAGCGCAGTGGAGGTCCTTTGCAAAGTTCGTCCCGTCCCTCCCCTCTCTGGTTTTTATTCTTACATTTGGGTGTTAAACTGGTACAGGTGATGTGTACTAATGATGTGAAGCCAGTCTCAATCTGTCAAAAAAGGCAAAATAGGTGTTAATACTAGCTCAAAATGTGCCACATTATACAGCATAGTTTGATTTTTCTTGCCACATAATTTAGTCAACGCTGCCTCATAATTTGGACCTTGCCCACTACGTAATTTCAGAGACACTGCTTATAGCCATATATTTATTATAAAGGTAAACTACTCAGATGGATGGCCAAGATCGCAGTCGTCCCTCGTGAGCGCCTGGCTCCACAGTGGAGATTCTGTGGCCATCGTTGCTGCTGGTGATTTTTCTCCGCTCCCCGATGGGGGTGAATTGTCTTGCCACACCTGGCAGCTCTGGAGGTGCCCTTCAAATCATCAGAGAGATGTAGAGTCGGGGCGCTGGTCCTGGGCCAGTATCGGCAGGTGGGCCCAATATCAGGACCACCACAAGCTTCTCGGTCTAGGCCAAGCGGCTCCCTGAATTGCGACTGCTATAAGGGCACTTTTGGCGAGGTGTGGTGATGGCACATGGACTGTGGGAACAGAGAAGTGTCAGGCCTTCAAGTGGATCTAATGGCCGTGCTGACACTCCCCTGAGCCCTGTATGCGCCTGGAGGTAAGGGTGAGCCATGGGGTGGGCCCCAGGAAGGTGGTTTCTTGGACCTGCATGGCTGTGGGCTGTCCCCTGCCTGCGGAGCATATTTGTGTTTACCTGTCAGTTCCTTGGTGCTGCAGAGAAGTGGGAGGGGTGAGCGCAGGCAGATCTGAGTGCACAGCACAGCGCTGTCTCTGCTCCCACTGTGAGTTGTGGACTGCTGCCCCCCGTACTGCCTGGACTCTTCAGGGGACTGCTCTCGTTTGTCCACCCCTGATCACCCATTGAATGTTGGACAGCTGTGGCACCTGGAGGGACCTTACCTCCTGTCATTGGAGCTGGGGGTTGCTTTGCCCCCTGGATTAGTTCCTGGTGGCTCATTGATCTGCGGTGAGGGCCCAACTGCTCATTCTGCCAGAGCCATGTATGGGTCTCCATGCAAGTGGGTAGGTGGTCCCGCCCCTCTTTCTGTGAGGGGCCCTTACATGCCGGTGTTTGGTATGCTCTGCAGATGGGCATTATATCACCATGGGAGCTCAAGAGATACAAGCTGATGACCTCTATCAGACCTGAGAAGTATCCTGGGATGCTGGGGTCTCCCCATCAGCCCAAGCACAGACTACAATAGATAAATATACGCCCCCCCCCAAATTACGACCTCCAAAGCTGATACTGTCTGCCTCGTAGGATGCCCACTGCCCAATGATCAACAAAATCCGTAATCAAAAGGACAGGATGATGTCCCTATCCAAGGACTGCTTGGGGAAGCTGGAAGGTTCTTGCTTACCAACTCTGTGCCTGGCTGGACATCCAGCTGCAGACTCTGTGATGTCTGGCACACCTGGAATCCTGCAGGCATTTACTCACACCTCCACTGCGCACAACAAACAATTGAAAATCGACCTCCTTTCCATACCCACCACTGACTTGATCCACAGCATTGGGTCACTCATCATCTCAAGGAGGATATCGGACCATTCACTGGTGATTGTCTTGATAGATGAGTGAGACTCAGGGAACGTCCCACTTGGTGACTCAGTGCTTGGCGCCTAACTGACAATGATGTTGTGGACTTCCTCTCGCAGGAACAGGACGCTTTCCTGACACTAAATGTAGGTTCCATGGAATCCCCGTGGACTCTCTATGTGGCTGGCAAAGCATATATGCAAGGTGTTGCATGTACCCACCTTTGGGCCTGTGACAGGCAGAAACTGATGCAGATCGAGGGGCTAAAGGCCTGAATCGCTCTTGCAGAGAAATGTTCTGGGAGTGGAGGGGAGAAATCAAATCACGTCAGACGAAACTTGACACAATGTCCCTGAGACATCTGTTTTTTGATGAGTTCAGAATTTATTGGATTGCATCCCTGAGTATTGCACTTTATATGTGTTAGACCTGACAGCCTTAGGGTGGTCACCCCTAACTTTTTGCCTGCCTCCCTCCACTTTTTGGACACTGTTTTTGTTGGCTTTTAGACTCTGCGCACTGTCACACTGCTAACCAGTGCTAAAGTGCATATGCTCTCTCCCTTTAAACATGGTTATCTTGGATCATACCTGATTGGACTATTTAATTTACTTATAAGTCCCTAGTAATGTGCACTATATGTGCCTGGGGCCGGTAGATTAAATGCTACTAGTGGGCCTTTAGCACTGGTTGTTCCACCCACTTAAGTAGCTCCTTTTCCTTGTCTCAGGCCTGCCATTGCATGGCCTGTGTGTGCAGTTTCACTGACACCTCGACTTGGCATTTAAAAGTACTTGCCAAGCCTAAACCTCCCCTTTCTCCATGTATAAGTCACCTCTAAGGTGTGCCCTAGGTAACCCCTAGAGCAGGGTGCTTTGTAGGAGAAAGGTAGGACATGTACCTGTGTAGTTTACATGTCCTGGTAGTGTAAAACTCCTAAATTCGTTTTGCACTACTGTGAGGCCTGCTCCCTTCATAGGCTAACATTGGGGCTGCCCTCATACAGTATTGAAGTGGTAGCTGCTGATATAAAAGGAGTAGGAAGGTCATATTTAGTATGGCCAGAATAGTAATACCAAATCCTGCTGACTGGTGAAGTTGGATTTAATATTACTATTCTAGAAATGCCACTTTTAGAAAGTGAGCATTTCTTTGCACTTAAATCTTTCTGTGCCTTACAATCCACGTCTGGCTGGGCTTGGTTGACAGCTCCTTGTGCATTCACTCAGACACACCCCAAACACAGGGTACTCAGCCTCACTTGTATACATCTGCATTTTGAATGGGTCTTCCTGGCCTGGGAGGGTGGAGGGCCTGCTCTCACACAAAGGACTGCCACACCCCCTACTGGGACCCTGGCAGACAGGATTGGACTGAAAGGGGACCTGGTGCACTTCTTAGCCACTCTTTGAAGTCTCCCCCGCTGAAATTTTCGAAGCACAGCTTGTTCTGCGGCAAGAAAAACGCTGCACACTGACGCTGATCGATGCGATGCCTTCGGGACGACCGGAACTTCGACCGGAACTTCGACTCACAGCCTCTCAAGGACAACGCCGCCCGACCTCCAGAGGAGAAATCGACGCGACGCCTGCCGTGAGAGCGAAATTTCGACGCGCAGCCCCGCAGAACGACGCGCAGCCGGAAAACAAGCAGGAGAATCCACGCACAGACCCGGGACATCTGGTAATCCCTGCGATCCACAGAAAGAGACTGTCCGCGCGCCGGAAAATGACGAACGACTTCCCCCGCATGAAAAATAACGACGCAAGTCCATGTGTGCTGGGGAGAAATTGACGCACACACCATTTTTCCACGTATCTCTTCTTCTGTGGCCCTCTGAGGAGATTTTCCACTCCAAATCAGGTACTTTGTGCTTGAAAGAGACTTTCTTTGCTTTTTAAAGACTTAAGACACTTTATATCACTTTTCAGTGATATCTCTACAAATTCACATTGCAACTTTATTCGTTTTGACCCACAATTATCCTGATAAATATTACATATTTTTCAAACACTGTGTGGTGTATTTTTGTGGTACTATATGGTGATATTGTATGATTTATTGCACAAATACTTTACACATTGACTTCTAAGTTAAGCTTGACTGCTCGTGCCAAGCTACCAGAGGGTGGGCAGAGGATAATCTTGGATTGTGTGTGACTTACCCTGACTACAGTGAGGGTTTTTGCTTGGACAGGGGGTAACCTGACTGCCAACCAAAAACCCAATTTCTAACAATATGTGAGTTTTCCCACTAATAGCAGATCTGCTGTTGTTCACTAGGTCAGCATCGGATGCGATGAACCTGGATAAGTACATTACCCCTGAAGAGATAAGATTGATGAGGCCCTCTCAGACATGAACCCGGGCAAGACGCCAGGTGAAGACAGCTTCCCGGTGGAATACTACTGGACACTCTGTAAACTGTTACTCCCCCACTTTTTTGGCCCTGTATAACGAAAAGCTGTTTTCCTGACTAACTGAACATGGTGACAATAGTGGTCTTATATAACACAGGACTTCTCCCCATAGACTGTGCATCCTATCTTCCAATCTCTCTTGTGAACATCAAACATAAAATGTACACTAGGGTTCTGGGCAATAGACTTCTTAAGATCATGCACAAGTTAATCCACCCCAACCCATGCAGGTTTATGCTCTGAGGCAGTACAAGGCACTGCATCCCCTGGGTGCAGGTAAGCGTTGCTTACCATCATCAGCTAATGGGATATAACGTCTATCTCACTATAGACTTCAAGAAAGCTTTGTTTTCCCTTGACTGGGACCTTCTATAGAATGCACTATGTAATTTGGGCTTCAGGCCTTGTTTTGTCTCCTATGTTCAGGCACTGTATGCTCGCCCCATGGCTAAGGTACGGGTGAATGGAGTCCTGTCACAGGCCTTCCAGATACAGTGGGCAGCAGATAGGGATGCCCCCCTCTCCTTTACCCCCCTGCAATGGAACCATGGCAATGTGGGTATGGTGCAATGCACAGATTCGGGGGGTTCTGAAGGAGGAACACCTAGAAGGCCACATTGCATTATGTGCAGACAATGTACTACTCTTTCTCTCCATCCTGGAGGTTAAGAGCCCTAGACTGCTTAATATGTTGGACCTGTACACGCAGGCCTCCAGCCTGCTCATCAACCACTCCAAGTCCTTCTTTGTCCCCTCACTGGCGACCTGAGGGAACCAGCCTGGACATGCATGCCACTTTGCAGACTTCCTATACCTCAGTATTTATATTTACTCTGCTTCCTACACTTGCTTGGTCCCTTAATTTGATGACCCTACTTAACAAGATGAAGAAGGATCTAGAGAGGTGGAACCACTTGCCTCTCAACATCCTAGAGAGGGTGTTTAAGATGATGGTTCTGGCACTCTTCTTATATGTTTTGCTAACTTTTCCCCATCCTCTCCCCAAATGTTGGCTCACCGGAATACAGGTGGTGGTGAATTCCTTCTTATGGCTGAACTGAATACCACGCATCGCCTTAGGGAAATGCGTGCAATCGACCTTTGATGGGGTTTGGTGGCTGCAGATTTGCAACTGTGCTCCTGGGCCTCCCAACTCATTGCCCTGAATGAGTGGCTCCAGGGTGGCTGGAGTGACCCATCTTATAGGGTGGAGCTGATATTTTTGGCATGGGTGACCATTGTGGACCTGTTAAATGGATCACCTATTCCTCACTCTCTCCCAAACCTCACAGAGGTGGTGTTCAGGGTGTGGACTGACTGGGAAGGGAGGCTTACACACCAGACCCACCTCTGGAGGGTCACCTGGCTCGGCCACGTGTCCAGCTTGGCTGGGTTCAGGAAATGGGACCTCATTGGTATTTCCAGATTGGGTGGTGTGTGGCAGGGTCACACATGCAACCTTTTCTGCACCTGCAAACTACATCAGTCCCAATTCTACAAATTCATGCAACTCTGTCATACCCTGCACTTCCATCAAAGATTCACTGGGGAGTTTAGTCTACTGGAGGCCAAGCGACTCATGGGTCCCGTGGATCACGGTGGTATTTAATGTGTGTACACAGCACTAATTTGTTAATTCTCTTGACCTGTTCTACCCCCTGTGGGTGCGTTGGGTATCATGAGTTGGCAGCTCGGATGATAGGGAATTGAGGGAAGTCCTAATGGCACTGAGAGTTAGCAAAATTCTCAAGGCTCCACATGTTACAAGTAAACGTTTTGCACATTACATATTTCACCGCTTTGCAGCTTTGGCAGGCAGGTAAGCGTCCGCTATCCACCTACCTTTGCTGTAATGAAGAGGCAGCAGATTTATTTTACGTTCTCTGGACTTATTCTGTTGTTAATGACTACTGGGCCTTAGTTTTTGGTGCCCTGTCCCATTTATTGGGGAGGCCTGAGGACTCTTCACTCTGCATAATGCTTCTTGGCCTGCTGGAAGACCTTGATGGACTTTGTGAGACTTTGGACATTGATCGCCAAGAGGGGATATAGCCCAGAAATTGAAGTCAGCAACTGCACCTGTCATAGAGGCATGGCGTAGGGCCACAGACTGGTTTACAAAAATGGAAGAGCCCATCCACATAGTGTGGGCTGCCCCTATAATAATCAAAAGATTTGGGAGAAATTGTGGGACCACTTTTGAGTGCAAAACTCTATCTGTTGATAATGCATGTGTTTTCTGATTTGCGACTGTCATGGATTGATTGTACTGCCTGGTTCATGGTTCTCTTTGTTAAAACCAATTTTTGTGTGGTCACCCTCATGGTCACCCTTATTTTTGTGAACTGATGTTGCTGTATTTTTAATACTGGGACACTGCTGTCCAGCCCCAAGTTTGTGTTTTCTGGTCCTTGTAAATGTGACAGAACCGACTAACTGTTAATTGCCATATTTAACTTTCCATTAAGGCCACAGTATGTGGTGCAAGAAAATACACCAATGACATGTGACTTTAAATGTCAGCTGTGGACTGAAACACATGTTGTGCCACCCAAACTAAGAAAGAAAGCAAGCATGACTCCAGGTGTACCTGACAGCTCATCTTTTAAACTTTCAGGTGAATTGGTCAAAATAACCCCTTTTGACAGGAAAGGACCCTACTTTCAAGCATTAAATAATTCACCCCTAACTAGACCTTACAGCCCATGTGGTAGGATGCTTAGTATTAGAGAGTGTCACATGCATTAAATTAGTGTAGCCATGTACTTAGAGTGACTAGCCCACAAACACTATGAGAAAAATTAAAGTTCAGAAGAAAATACAATTTTTGCTAACTTGGGCTTGGGATAAGCTACAGAAATTATTTAATCACTATTTTTCATATATATTAAAACTGTGACTGCCTGAAGTTCCAACATGCTAACTAGCAGGATGTGCTGTAAAAGTGGAAAGGGTTGCCCTTGGTAACATTTTTCTCATTGGTTAGAGAGTGTCCAAGAGTTACAAAATCCCACTGGCTAGTGATCTGTATGGTGACGTGCTGGCTAGACCTGATCCCACTTCTACTTAGGACTGAGAATTGGATTCCAAGGCCTAGATTTGCTAATGCCTTGATGCAAACCCAGCGCAAAATGTTAGGGCGTGATTTGCTATCCAACCCAAATCTCTATTTACATTGGATAATAACTAGGGCTCCAGGTTTTATGGTATTTATTTTTTTAACATTTCCATCTGTATTTATCCATATTTATTTTTTGGCCATCCTATTCGTATTTATCCATATTTATTGTGTGTTTTGTGAACAGATGAGGTGATAACTTGTATATTTCCACATTTGTTCAACGGTCAAACATGCGCTCATACTTTGATCCCTGTCAGAATTTAGCACATTACACAGGAAAAACTCATAACATAAAAAATCAATATTAAACAAATACCATAATAGCACAAATACTGTTGCGATATGCACTAATTTAAACAAATCACAATGAGTTTTGTTCCCTGCGAGTTTTGCGGTGCTGCCAATATGTAGCTGGGAGTAATTAATCCCTGCATGCTGAGTCTCTCAAAAGAAGCCAAATTATCTTTATTTTCCTGCTTTTAAAAATAAGACAGGAAACATTATGTTTTCTGTCTGTAAATATCAGTAAAAACGGAAAACAGGGAGCCTTAATAATAACCCAAAGTGTTGCAAAGTTGTGCTTTTTGCTGCTTTACATTACCTTTTAGCAAGGAGGGTGTTCCACAGGTGGTCCATGGGCATTCTCATGCAACAACCCGTGGGTTTTGATGCAAATCTCTATCTACAAATATTGGTAGATAAGAATGTATGTCAAAATCTTACACCCCTCTCCCAAGGTGGGTGTAACAAGGAGAAAGGATTCCATTTCACTTGTTTTTTCCAACATGTCATGTGTGCTGCATTGTACAGCCCACATTCAAAGTGTGAAAAGCCTTAAAGCATAGGCTTTGTACTGAAGTAGTCTGTTAGAAATGGGGTCTTTGATTGGCAGTCAGGTTACCCCCATCCAAGCAAAGACCCTAACTCTGGTCAGGGTACGTCACACACAATCCAAATTTTCCTGTGCCCACCCTCTGGTAGCTTGGCACTGAGCAGTCAGGCTTAACTAAGAAGGCAATCTGTAAACTATTTGTGGAATAGATCATGCAAAAACACAGTATAGCACCACAAAAATACACCACACAGTGTTTAGAAAAATATATAATATTTATCTGATAAGATGCAGGTCAAAACGGTTAAAATGCAATAAGTATATGTTGAAATATCACTGTAAAAGTGATATAAAGTGTCTTTTAGTCTTTTTGAAGCACTAAATGTCTCTTTCAAGCACAAAGTACCTGGTTCGCATTCAAAATCTCCGCAAAGAACTGTAGAGGAGGAGATGCGTGGAAAAGAGGTAGGTGTGCGTCGATTTTTTGAGCCGCACATGGTGATGCGTCGTTTAGTTTTCACGCAGGGACGGCTGTGCGTCGATTTCCGGTGCTCGGTTGTGGATCCTCTTCGGGTTGCAGGGTTTTGGATGCTCCGGGGACGATGCGTGGATTTCCTGCACTGACAGGATGAAGTCACAGGGGCTGCGTCGATCCGGTGAATGTTGCCTGGAAATTTCTATCGCATCGCAGGTGCTGCGTTGATTTAGGAGTTTTACACTACCAGGACATGTAAACTACATAGGAACATGTCCTGGTTTTGCCTACACAGCACCCTGCCCTATGGGTTACCTAGAGCATACCTTAGAGGTGTCTTATATGTAGAAAAAGGTGAATTTTAGGCTTGGCAAGTACGTTTAAATGCCAAGTCGAATTGGCAGTAAAACTGCACACACAGGCCTTGCAATGGCAGGCCTGAGACAAGGTTAAGGAGCTACTTAAGTGGGTGGCACAATCAGTACTGCAGGCCCACTAGTAGCATTTAATCTCCAGGCCCTGGGCACATATAGTGCACTGTACTGGGGACTTATAAGTAAATTAAATAATCCAATTGGGTATGATCCAATATTACCATGTTTAGAGGGAGAGTGCATATAAACGTTAGCACTGGTTAGCAGTGGTAAAGTGCGCAAAGTCTTAAAACCAGCAGAAATGGTATCTAAAAAGTGGAGGGAGGCAGGCAAAAAGTTAGGGGGCACCACCCTAAGGCTGTCAGGTCTAACATAGTCCCTTTCAGTGCAAAACCTATGCTTCATTGAATGCCCACAACTTTTCAGTATCATGCACGAGTGTGTTCATTGGCATGTGGCTGCCAAAAGTGCAACAGCCCTGGGAAAAGGAAAAATGCACCATATCTTAATAGATATGGCACATTTGTTCTCACTCCCTGTGATGCAAGGCACCACAGCAAATTTGGTGAAGCGTTGCCGTATGTCACAAATGGTCAATCTGGGTCCAAAGGTCAGTTGGAGGATCTCCTGTGTGCTACATGGACACAACAAGCTGTAAGAGGCCTTTTTACTGGGAGTACCCTACGGACCAGTAGCAACTGGGCTTGTTCTTGACCCTGCTTGGTTTTTGCTGGAGCGAGGAATGGTCCTTAAGTGCGGTCCCTGTGGTCCTGGGAGTCTTTAAAGACACCAAAGGGAACTTCAAGAACCTCAGATGCTTCAGCTGGCCTTCACAGCAAAAGTGTTCAACTTTGAGACAATTTCTTTGGATGCAGCTTCCAAGAGTACCCCTCTGGAGGATCTTGAGCTCCAAAAAAGTGACAGGGTGAAGGTAGAAAAAGTAAATGACCAATGACAGGACTTTGGCAGGCACGACATTTGAGGTTTTTCACTCTGAGCTTTTCTTGCCAAAACAAACAGCTTCAGCGGGACCTCATCTGATGACTATCTGACTTCAAAAAGACTTCACCGGGCACAGCATGCAATCTTACCCCTCTGGAGGATTTTAACTTCCATTTTAAAGGCTAAGGGCCTGATTTAGATACTGGCAGATGAGTTACTCCATCACAATGTCAACAGATATGCTGTCCACCGAAATCTAAATTCCATAGGATCTAATGGGATTTAGATTTGGGCGGATGGAATATCCGTCACTGTTGTGATTAAGTAACTCATCCACCAATATGTAAAATCAGGCTCTAAGTGAGAAGATAAAATGTTGACCAGGATGGCCCCTTGGTGTATCAAACCTCCACTTCATTGCAATCATCCTAAAATCGTGACTAGGTCCCAGCCAAACCTAGAGACTTCTGATTGGTTCTTTTTACCCCAAAAGTTTGAAAATCTATATTTCCAATACCCCTTATTGGACTTTAGCTGTTTTTTTGTGTCATTTTTCTTATTGCCTTTTTCTCTATTTTTAGAAATTGGTTGTGGGATAGGTATTGTGTTGTGCTTTGACCTTTTAATTGATTCAGTACTGCTAAATACTTTATGCATTTTTGCTTAGGTTATACCAGTCTGAGCCCAGGTTATTTATTGAACTTGTATTGGAACTGACAGAGGTTTGGACTTTTAACTTGGGAAGGACTCACATCCTCCCCAACTAATAACCCATTTTCTTTCAGCTTGTAAACAGTCTACAGAAAATATGCAAATATAGGGCCAGACCCTTTGCCCAGATTCTGCTGTGCATATTGTATTAGTTTATTTAAATGTTTATTTTATTTAGCACGTCTACAGTGCTGCTGCACCAAAAAGGCCTTGGTATATTGAACAAAGAACATATTGTGCATAAAAAAATATGATGAAAATCTATTAGAAAATAAAATAATCCATTGAATTGCATAAATTGTGGGAAGGTCACATTGGATGACAAAATTCATACCACAGATAGTTTGTATGGAGACAAAAGAGATGTGTTTACAGTTGTTTCCTGAAATTCTGGACAGTTGATGGAATTTCTATTTGAGAAGGACGAGAATTCAAATGGTTTCATGTCATGCATATTAAAGATTGTTTCAGCCATATGCATGTTTTGGGGTTTCCAGCTATTGCGTATCTACCTCTGGAAGAGCCATATATGTGAGGCAGCTGATTTTATATTTAATACTAGTCTCAATTTGAAAATAGTGTAAATCATTCAAAACAAGGAAGATGTAGGTCAAATGTCCTCTTGGCAGAGATAACACAAGTCTTGGCAAGAAGAACAGCCTTGATTGAAACAAGCAAAGACTGAGGGAAAGTTGAGGGAGTGGACAATTTAACTTTAAAGTGTAGAGAGTTGGCAATAGATTTTGAAATCTAAAACCTTTCCTAACAAAGCATAAGAGTAATTGGCTATTGTTTTTTTTAACAATACTCACATGAGTTTAAAATGTATGTTTTTCATTCCAAGTACATAATCAATAGTGAACATAAACTCCTGCAAATTATATAAATTTGGCTATGCCTGGTGTCGCTTTTCCCAGCCCCCTTTGTGGTAAAAATGTCAACTAGAGGTCTATGATCCATATGCAACTCAAAATCTTTACCCCACCCACAGGATGCCCTTTACCAGAGAAATGTTCTACTAGTTTAGAGTAATACTCCACCAATGCTAAGAAGGAATGCAGCTGCTCCTTATCCTTGGGTGATGAGTATTCTCAATGGTTTCAACGTTACACCCTTACACTTTGGCGAAACAAAGAAGGCCAAAATACTAAACTTCCTCTACCCCGACATTCCACTTTTCCACTTCCACAGTAAAACCTGCATTTTGTAATCTTTCCCTTTCTTCAGACTCCTCATAGTCACCTGTTCCACCCCTCTGTTGTTGCCTAATCCAGTTTACCCCATGTTTTTTCCTTTCATTGTTCATCATCTTACAGACACAGGAGAAATGTCCTAATTTATTATATTTATAACTCTAACTCTAATGGCCGGACCCTTATTGGATTCAGCCATATGTTTTCCACTTCCACAACTATAACAGTGTTTCTTTCTAACTACACTAGGTACCTCTGTTGACTTCTTACTAAGAATAGTTTTGACTTTCTTATATACAGAATTTTACACAATGTTAATGAATTTACCATCCCCCTTGCCCTGATAGTCCCTTTGACTGCTAAAGTTGTTAAAACAGCTACATACTGCTCAATTGTTTCTCTTGGTAACTGGGCTCAAGAGAAAAAACGTATGCTTTCAACAACAATGCTAGTTTTTTGCCCCAAATGTTCCTCTAAAACTCTCATGCACTCAAATACTCATCCTCCTGCCCATCATTAACCGCAGATCCTCCTTTCGCCTCCCCATCAACCTGATAGGTATAGGAATTGGCAATGTCTTTAACCTTCCACACTTAAACTATTTTTCAGCAGAGCAAGTTTTCTCTTGGAAACAACCCCCCCCCCCCGCTCCCCACCATCTCCAAATAAGTTTGAAAGGTGTCTCTCCAAGCCTCTCATGCCATTATGGGAGTTCCAGCATCTTATAAAAACATTGGTGGAGCTGAGTTTGCGCAGACATTATGCTTATATAACTTACCTAATTTCTTGTATTGTCAAAGAACAAAATAGACAGCTGATATAGGAATATCAGGATATCCTTGGCCAACTTCTTCTAGTAAAAGCAGAATCTTGACAACCTTAACCACAGACATCTAAACAAACTGCAAGTTGCACTCTTAAAGTCCCTTTTCTAATATCAGCATTTCGTAAGTCCTCTTTCTATTGCTCATGCAGGGACCAGCAATGATTCTGCCTCTGGTGAACAACACCCATTTGATCTTGCAGAGTAAAGATCGGAAATCAGCCAGCGTAGCACGGGGAGCCAGAGGTGCAAAAACTGTGCTGGAGCTCAGGCGGTATATGCGAATCCTATGGCCTCCTAATGCCGTATATTAGTCTTGCTGGCCACAAGCGAGACCCAGCAAGCACGCTTCTTCAACCTTCTGCCTTGAACTCATGTGCTGTCCGTAGTCACACACACGTGACACAGACTTCACAACAGACATAGCGCAACAGAGGCTCTATAACTGGCACCACGCATGCCCAGGCTTCTTACCCTTAAAATCTTCAAATGTATTGTAGCATGATTCACATGGCATTTACTTCAACAACCAGGTCCTCACCTGCCCGTTGCTGAACAACCAAAACCATCACCATACAATCTCAAGGGCTGGCACACCTGTAATGTTTCCTATATGATAAATCCATATTCAGTTGTTTCAATATTCAGGGACTTCAACATCTTCGTATCCCAACCTTGTTGCCACTTTTTTAGAGTAAGGCACACCACAACATAAAGAAGTAAAGATGTTTATTCCAGCAATCAGCATTTGTATGCCATCCCTGGCAGATGGAAAACCAACTGTCCATACATCAAACTCCAGCCCTCACATTCCAATAGAGATCCCCCAGTGTAACCAGCAAACCATCCTTCTGATACTCTTACAAAAAATACTTAAAACAATGTACAACAAACATACAGGCTGGAATCTAGCATGGGCATGGGCGCTGGAGGCAGGGCATGGCCAAAGACTATGCTTTGCGCCCAAAGCCTATACTTTAAACAAAGGATAGATCATTCAATAAGAAAACAAAAACAAATCACTAAAAAGCTTTGTTACAGGGAAATTATGTTTCTTTACTCACATCCCCGAAAAGTGTTCTACACAATTGTTAGAAATGGGGTTTCTGGTTGGCTAGGGTATGCACCTCAGCCAGGCAGAACTTACCCACTCTAGTCAGGGCAAGGGAGTTACACGTCCAAGATAACCCCTGCTCACCCCCTTGGTAGCTTGGCACGAGCAGTCAGGCTTAACCCGGAGGCAATGTGTAAAGCGTTTGCACAACACACACAACACATGTGACGCAATATCCCCACCACAAAGGAAACACAACACCAGATTATATGAAAATATACTGTATTGTACACAATGCAATTATCAGACCAAACATCACATATCCGTACTATCCTGCTACCTTAGCAGTTGTCAGAACGTTACACATTAGTTACTCTGCAACCTAGCAGTAGTCACACATTACACACAGGTTACTCAGTATTCTGCAACATAAGAAGTAGTCAGGATAAAACGTTATTACATCACAGCACTTGTCATAAGAATATCATAAAATGCCCATAGTAGGAATATTAGAAAACATATGGCAAGTTAGAAAAACATATTAGCAAGCACGTCCATAAAAGGAACATTTGCATACACATATGTAAAAACATCAAACGCAGGTAGGTAATATATGAATCAAACAAAAGTCTGTAGAAAGAACTTTGGATTGCAACTATATTGGTCCTTTAAACAGTACCTGGTTGGATGAAGGCACCTCCAGTGCCTGGAAGGCGAACAATGGGGCCCCCGGCGCTCCTACGCGCAAAACGGGGGCCTCCCTTATACTCTGGGGTCAGAGGAGGGCGACATGCACCTCCTCTCTTTTATAGACAGGCCCCTCTGGGGACCGTGATTACTGGGGGCCCCCCAGGGCCTCAACCGGCCCTCACGAGGGGGGCCAAAGCCAGCAAAAACAACTTAGGGCAGGAGGGGGGCACCATGCACCCCCTCCGGTTTAATGACAGGCCCCTCCCGGGACCCGTGATCTCTGGGGGCCCCCCGGGCCTCCACTGGCCCTTCCACCAAGCTGGGGGGGGCACAATAATGCCCGTTTTACCTAACAGCAGAAAAGGAGCGTCCTGCTCCTAACGCAGAGGCCAGGGGGAAGGGGGCACTCCCCGCACCTTCCCCTGGTCCTGCCGTGAAGCCACAAGAAGATCAGACCCCTCCTGGGGCCCGAGCAGACACTCGCCTGCACCCGATGCGGTGCGCAAGTGTTCTTCCAGCTTCCTGGGCTGCTGCAGTGATCTTATTTAAATGGGCACAATGCAGCAAGGAGCCTACGAGCTCCCAAGGCTCCATAAGCGCGCTGCAATCAGCGCTATGGCAGCCGCAACCACGGAGAAGCACCCCTCATGAAGAAATGGATGCAGGGGTCAGGGGCCACAGCACCCTGCCCCTGGGGAGCAGAATCTGAAGACAAGGTCCTCAGGTGGAGGGCCCAGCTACAGGCCAGCACAAGGGAAAGGCAGCAAGTGGCAAGTCCTTTACAGTGACCAGGCAGGTCACAGGTCAGCACAGCAGCAGCAGTCCATGGCGGTTCCTGGTGAGTCCTTTCAGTCTTTGGTGTCCAGTTCCAAGATGATTCCAAGAGTCTCCAAATTGTGGGGAAAATTGCCCTGTACTTATAGTCAGTTCTTACAGTGTTTTACAATGGTAGGGAGAGGAGGTTCCAGCCAGTTACAACTGGTTCTGGGAGTGCCCCCTCTCTCCTTTCAGCACAGGCTCCAAACATCAGTGGGGGGTTAACGACCCTATTGTGTGAGACCAGGACACAGTCTTTACAAATGCAGGTGTGCCCCGCCTCTCCCTTCTCTCAGCCCAGGAAGACTATTCAGGAAGCAGATGCACCTCTGTGACACCTCCACCCTCCCTGTGTACAGGCTGTCTGAAACGTATGCACAAAGCCCCAACTGTCACTCTGCCCAGACATGGATTTGAGTCAAGCTGCAAAACACCAGAGTCATAAGCACAGATAAATGCGCACATTCTAGAAGTGGCATTTCTGTGATAGTAATAAAAAATACACCCACACCAGTAAGCAGCATTTATTATCACCATCACAACCATACCAAACATGCCTACGCTAAATCATAAGTCAGACAATACCCCTTACACATAAGGCAGGGCATTTCTAATGCAATCCTATGAGAAGGCAGCACTCACAGCAGTGAGACACCAAGTTAGGCTGTTTGTCACTACCAGGACAGGCCATGCAATATAGCACATGTCCTGCCTTTCTACATACATGGCACCCTGCCCATAGGGCTAGCTACGGCGTACCTTAGGGGTGACTTACATGTAGTAAAAGGGGAGTTCTGGGCCTGGCAAGAAAATTTAGATGCCAGGTCCCTGTGGCAGAAAACTGCGCACACAGGCCCTGCGCTAGCAGGTCTGAGACAGGTTTGAAAGTCTACTTCAGTGGGTGGCACAAGCAGCGCTGCAGGCCCACTAGTAGTATTTAATTTACAGGCCCTGGGTATAGAGATACCACTGTACAAGGGACCTATACAGTAGGTATATTAAATATGCCAATTAGGAATAAGCCAATCATACCAACTTTAGATGGGAGAGCACCTGCACTTTAGCACTGGTCAGCAGTGATAAAGTGCTCAGAGTCCTAGAGCCAACAGCGAGAGGTCAGAAAAACCAGGAGGAAGGAGGCAAAAAGACTGGGGATGACCCTGCGTAAGGCAAAAAGTCCAACAACAATCCTATAAAACGTCTAAATAAAAGCACTTTAGTATTGTTTCAATGTGAGGTATGCTCACATTTAAGAACTTACATAGAACATTGAGAGCCAACAATGGCCTTTGATACACACTCACATGCCTCCTAGTGAAACATACCCGTAGTTTCAGTGGGAATAGACTTATTGTGACCACTGTAGATTGACTAAGTACTATTATCAATGTGAGTTTCTCATTTGTGCTGAGAACAGTGCTGGTGCAGGAGAGCTGTCTCGAGAGCTTTTCTATATCCTCATGATCACAGGAGAAGGATTCTATGAGATTCATACAGCAGCACACATGAAGGACTGCAGTGGTCAATTTAGGGCAAACGATTTAAGAACCGGGGCTTCTTCTTTATGTGCCAAACAGATGCCATGAGTTTCAGGCAAAAAGTGTGGATAAGTCTTATATTCTGGCCTTTCAATGATGGTGGTCTTTCCATACATTGCTGCTGAGGTTCCCAATCCAAGAAGATGGAGAATCTTTTCCTGTGAGAATCTTTATCAAAGTCCAGCTTTGAATCATATACAAGGTGGCATTTCCAGGTCATAGAGGCATAGCAATGCACTTGTTCCCTTATTATTCATTGTTTTATTCTCCCCCATTGCTACTAATGCTGTCCCTAATTTTTGCCCCTAGCATTTGGAACTTCTACTGGATGTACTTCTAGATACTTTTGCTTGCCTCGTTCCTCTTCCCTGATGTCAAGGGGAGTTTTTTCTTTTCTAACATTTCAATATTCATTTTAATATTCACTCAAAATCTACAGTATTGCCCAGAAGTGTTTTACACCTGTGTTTGTTCTTGTCTCTGAGACCCTCCTAAGCAATACTGTTCAGTGCAGAGTGTCCCTTTGGCAATTGGAAGAAGTTGCCCTTTTCTTTGGCAATCAAGAAGGGGACTCAATAGACCTCATCAGTGTCCAGTCTTTGACAGCATCAGTAGGTTGACAGTTAGGAGTTCAGATAGGTTAGGGGTAGGGAAGCAAGTCCATAGAAAATTGAGCCAAACTGACAGAGCCAAATGTTGTTGCAGATAACCTCATCAAGTAGGAGTTATATAAAGGGTTACATATTGAAATTCATTTGAGAAGAGGGGAGAATGAAAAACAAAATTGAACACCCCTGGTATACAGTACAAATAAGTATGCAGAGATGGTCAGTCAACACAATTTGTTCTTGAAGGAACATTTTTCAAGACTTAAAGCAAATATTTGTAATCAATATGTAACAAACTCAGTCCAATTTTAAGTTATAGAGTGGCAATAAACAAAGTGGTCCGAAATAAAAAGAAATAAAGGAAAAGAGATAGAAACGAACCGAGATGTGGGCATAGAAGTAATTGGAGACAGCTCACGCCATGTATAATCTACAAGTATAAGGGAAAGTAGATATGTGATAATGTATAGTACATCAGTAAGGGCATACACCTTAAATTCAGAAGTTTGTTAAAATGTGGGACTAAGAAGTGACACATGCAGAGAATATGAATGTATAAAGAAGCTAAAAAGAAGATAGCAATTAGTAAATTCAAGTTCGGGTCCAAATAGCTGTAAGAATGAAACTAAGTTAATAGCCAACATTGTGGTGAACTGTGGAAAAAATTCAGACTGAGGCCCTCATTACGAGTTTGGCGGTCACCAGATCGCCACACCGGCGGTTGTGGCCGCACCACCGCTAGGCCGGCGTTGCAGACCACCATATTACGATCACAGCAGAGATCCAACCCCAACACAGCCGAGTCATCGTCAGTACTGCCAGTGCGGATGGACAGCTGCCGACGGCGGTAGCCATCTCCAGGCCGGCGGGACCAATAAACTGCCCACCATATTACGAGTCAGCAGACAGCCAGGATTTACTGGGCAGTGCGACCACCACGAAAAGCCTGGCAGAATCTGGTAGCATAAAAGGGGACGCCCACCTCCAGGTACACGTCCGCGGCCACCATGGAATCCGAAGTGGAAGTCTACCCTTTGCTGTATCTCGCCATATGTCACCGGGACTAGCGACGACAACGACAACCATAAGTACCTCCACCTAGCACACACTGGAGGGAAGGGCAGTATTGTAACCCACACCCAACACACACACCCGGCACGGACAGCAATGGCCACACACACAAACAAACATCTGTATCACCACACACAGCAACAGACACACATGCACACACTAACTACATAAATGCATACACAAAATACACACACCACGGCCAACAGACACGTGCCATTCACACAGCACACTGCACATGCACACCACCGCCACTTTCAAACAGAGCCATACACAACACCCCACAATCACACAATGACAACAACATTGCCAACACATAAACACATAGGGCCTGATTCTAACTTTGGAGGACGGTGTTAAACCGTCCCAAAAGTGGCGGATATACCACCTACCGTATTACGAGTTCCATAGGATATAATGGACTAGTAATACGGTAGGTGGTATATCCAACACTTTTGGGACGGTTTAACACCGTCCTCCAAAGTTAGAATCAGGCCCATAGTCAGAAAAGCACATCGACCAACTACACCCAACAACACATACTGGCAGCAATACGTAGCAACAACACACAATCATAGAAATAGTACAGACATCCAAACAAGGCCTCAGGTGACACATCACGTCCAACCAGCATTCAAAGGACATCACAGATGCATCACTATACACACTGATGCACACACCACTACCACACAATGCCACACACAACCATAACAACACATCACAACAAGCACATGGCAGAAGTCATCAAACCAGCGCATGTAGCAACATAGAAACACCCCATAAACATACAACACACACATCAAAGTATAACATAACCATGTTGAAGGAAACCAGAACAATTGCTCAATCTTGTCATCCACAGTTATGGGGACAGATGTAATCAAATGTAATAAAATGTTAAAAACAGATAAAACTATATACAGATGAGACCTACTGGCCAGTCCAAATGTCTGTCCAGGCACATTGGGCAAAGTCACATGCTCTAAATCTGACTCCTGGCTGCAAATTGGCCTCCACATGGCAGGGGCATCAATGTGGCAAGCAAGCACCTCAGGGGAGGAGGGTGGCGGCGGTGGGGGCTTGGGCTTGGAAGGGGGTCCTTGGGTTTAGGTTTGGGAGTGGGGTGGCGTGGGGTTTAGGTTTCGATTTTGATTTTGAGGGAGGGGGTTTTGATTTTGGGGTAGGAGCAGGGACCTTTGGCCTTGGAGGGGATGGTATCTTAGCAGGGCGGGGGGCATGGGAGGACTGGGAGGTGGAAGGTCTGGGTTGAGGCAGGGGGTTATGTCCAGGGTAGGATAGGAGCAGGGAACAGGTCAAGACTGGCAAGGAAAACTTTTTTAGGTACAGGAGCAGTCATGGGTAAAAGGTTTAGGAGTGGAGGTAGAGGGAGTGGTCGCACGAGGTGTAGGTATGCTGGACATGGATGCAGGTGTGTGCAATGTGTGCTTGTGTGTGGTGGGTGTATGTTGGGTGCATGAGTGAGGGCGTTCATGTTTTTTGGGAGGAGGGGTGTAGAGAGATGTAATGCAAGATGTGTGAGTGTATGTTGGGGTGGTGGCTGCTAGTAAGATGGAATGCGCTGCATGTAGATGTGAGGGTTGTCATGGTGAGTGCAGATGTGGTGTGTGAGGTGGATGTATGTGGGTCTGCGCTTGTGGTGTCTGTGGGTATGACAGGACTGGGGACAGGAAGAGGGAGTGCTGGTGAAGTGATGGCAGGTGTGAGTGGTGATATGACTGTGAAGGAGGAGGTAGAGGGGGAGAGAGTGCAGGGAGTGGCTGTTGTCTTGTCTGCAGGTGTGTGTTGACTGTGTGCATGCTTGTGGTGTTTCCTGTGGTGCCTGTGTTTGTCTTTGCACCTTGTCTGTTGTAGTGGGTGAATGCTGGTCTGTATGTGTGCTCTGGTTGGGTGAGGAGCCACCCCACTGACCTGGTCAGTGAACTGCTCTACCTCCGTGTAGCTCCTCCAGTAAGGGCAGCCCGTGTCTGTCGAATTCTGACCCCTGTCAGAAGTTCAAGGCCCTCCTCCACTCGCAGGAGTTTCTCCCTTTGTACTTTTCTACTTGCCCTTGAACTTTCTGTGCTTTTTCTATCTGATTCCTCTTTTTTCTGTGCTTTTTACTCTCATTCTAAGTTTTCTTCTCTTCCGATTCAGATGTTTTCTCTTTTCTCTTTCTCACTTCTCTCTCCCCGTCACTGCTGCCCACGTGGCCCGCCCCCCTTTTCATGCTGTTTTTCCCACTCCCACCTCCTAGCTGTCCTCTCCTCTCCTCTCCCCTCATCCTACTTAATGGCAGCCGCTGCACGGTAGGAAGAGCAACCCCTCTGACTTGGTCAATGAACTGCTCTACCTCTGTGTAGGTTCCCCAGTAAGGGCAGCCCATGTCTATCAAACTCTGACCCCTGTCAGAAGTTCCAGGCCCTCCTCCACCCGCACGATCCTGCCTGCAACTCATCCCTGGTGTCAGGTGGGAGAGCTTTCTCATCTGCTAGGATGCCCGCTGGTCCTTGGCCTCTTTTTCTCTGTCTTCTCCCTTCGTGCTTTTCTGCTTGCCCTTGTGCTTTCTGTGCTTTTTCTATCAGCTTCCTCTTTTTTTCTGTGCTTTTTACTCTCATTTTACGTTTTCTTCTCTTCCAATTTTTGTCTCTTTTCTCTTTCTCGCTTCCCTCTCCCCACCGCTGCTGCCCCCTTTTCACTCCACTTTTCTGCTCCCACCTCCCAGCTGTCCTCTCCTCCCCCCTCTCCCTACTTAATGGCGCCTGCTGCATGGTAGAAAGAGCAATGCCACTCACCTGGTCAGTGAACTGCTCTACCTCCGTGTAGCCCCTCCAGTAAGGGCATCCCGTGTCTGTCGAACTCTGACCCCTGTCAGAAGTTCAAGGCCCTCCTCCACCCGCAGGCTCTTGCCTGCGCCTCATTTCTGGTGTCTAGTGGGAGAGCTTTGCTCTTCTACTAGGCTGCCCGCCGTCCCTCGGCCTCTTTTTCTCTGTCTTCTCCCTTCATGTTTTTCTGCTTGCCCTTGTTCTTTCTCTAATTTTTCTATCTGATTCCTCAGTTTTTTCTGTGCTTTTATTCTCATTTTATGTTTTCTTCTCTTCTGATTCCAATTTTTATCTCTTTTTTCTTTCTCACTTCCCTCTCCCTGCCGCTGCTGCCCCCGTGGCCCGCCCCCTTTTTCGCGCCCTTTTTTCCACTCCTGCCTCCCAGATTTTCTCTCCTCCCCCTCTCCCTACTTAATGGCAGCCGCTGTATGGCCATGCCACAGTGCGGACATGCCACTGGCGCGCCAAGGGCAAGCCCAGCTGCACCTGTCCACGACCTGACCAGCGCCAGGACCCCTGGACCTCCCACCCACCACCTCTACATGCCAGCAGTACTCCACACACTCAACCCAGGAGGCAACAACAACTGCAAGCCATCATCACCGGCCGACACCCATGGACCCATTGGCAGCTGCCTCCACTGCTGCCAATTCCACACCACCACCAAGACCTCTGACCCGGCACAACCCACCCGCAACAACACACCCACACCGACGACCCTGAAATACATCCTCCTCAATGTCTGCTCCCTCCACAAACACGCCTCTGAAACCTGGGACCTCCTTGACAGCATCAGCTCGGACGTCTCATTTCTCACCGAAACCTGGACCAACACCACCTCTGGCCTGGACATTGCCATTGCCATTCCCTAAGGATACAAGATCACCCAGAAAGACCGTCCTAGCCACCCCAGGGGTGGAATCGCCATCGTCCACAAGTCTAGCATCTGACTGAGTACACACCCCGAAGTCAAGTCCAATGTCCACCCTCAGGGAAACCCTGATCTACCGCCCACCCGGGCCCCCGCACCTTTATCCGACTCCGTCACAGACAGTATTACTGCATAAGCCATCGCAGCCTACAACTACAGCCTACAACTACAGTAATCCCCTCGCACACACACAACAGCAAGAAACTCTTCAGCATCTTCAAGGAGTTCAGCCAAACCAACAGCGAAGCAATGGACATCCCACCCTCACAAGATCTCTGCAACAAACTCAACACATACTTCCACCAAAAAAATAAGACCGTCTACGGCAACTTCAACGAGGACAACCTACATGTATAACCCCCTCCTCCAGAACCCTGCACCAAAAAATAAACGATCACCAACTGGACCCCCGTCACCACCGAAGATACACTGAAGACAATGAGGACCATACACTCCGGGGCCCCCACGGACCCATGCCCCCACCACATCTTCAACAGAGCCACTGACACCATCACCCCCGAGCTATGCCTCACCATCAACCGCTCCCTAGAAGACGCCTCCTTGCCCAATGACTTGAAACACACTGAGATCAACTCTGTCCTCAAAAAACCCTTGGTGGACCCTACCGACCTCAAGAACCACAGGCCCATCTCCCTGCTCCCTTTTCCAGCCAGTGAAAGTCATCGAGAAAGCTATCAACAGCCAACTCGCCACCTTCATCGAAGACCACAACAACCTTGAAGCCTCCCAATCTGGCTTCAGAAAAAACCACAGCACCGAAACAGCCCTCCTGGCAGCAACGGACGGCATCTGCTCCCTGCTGGACAAAGTAGAGACTGCAACACTCGTCCTGCTCGACTTCTTGGCAGTCATCAACACGGTCTCCCACCACATCCTGATACGCAGACTTCACGAGGCCGGCATCAGAGACAAGGCCCTTGACTGGATCCGATCTTTCCTCTCTGGCAGAACTGAACGAGTAAGGCTTCCCCCTTTCCTCTGGGACCCCACACCTACCAACTGCGGAGTTCCTCAGGGATTCTCCCTCAGCCCCACGCTGTTTAACATCTACATGGCCCCACTAGCCGCTATTGTCAGAAACTATGGACTCAACATCATCTCCTATGCTGGCAACACCCAACTTATCCTCTCCCTATCCACAAAGGCATGGGAGCAGTTGCAAACTGGATGAAAAGCAGCTGCCTACAACTCAATGCAGACAAAACTGAAGTACTCATCATGGGCCCTCAACCCGACACATGGAACGACTCCTGGTGGCCCTCCACCTTCAGAAGCCACCCCATCCCCATGAACCAAGCCCGCAACCTAGGAATTGTCCTAGACTCCAAACTCAACATGGACCGCCAAATCGACTCAGTCGCATCCACCTGCTTCCGCACCCTCCACTTCCTACGCAAGGCATTCAAATGGATCCCCCTCAAACATCGAAGGACCATCACACATGCCCTGGTTACCAGCAGACTGGACTACAGCAACACGCTGTACACCGGAATCAACAAGAAACTCACCCACAAACTACAGAACATCCAGAACACCGCCACCAGACTGTTCCTCGACCTACCCCAACACTGTCACATCTCCAAGCACCTGCGCACACTATACTGGCTCCCCATAGAGAAAAGAATCACCTTCAAGAGCTTCATCGACACACACAAAGCCTTCCACAACACCGGACAAGCCTACCTGAACAGGCGACTAAATTTCCACATACCCCACAGGACCCTACGCTCAGCCCAGCTCACTCTCGCTGAAGTATCCTGCATCAGAAAAACAAGAGCAGGGGGATGCTCATTCACCTACCTCGCCACCACAGCCTGGAGCACCCTACCGTCCCACCTCAAACAGGCTACACCCCCCCTCAACTTCATGAAAAAGCTGAAGACGTGGCTATTTGAAGACACAGATATTTGAAGAACCACCGCACTGATGGACGCTCCACACCCCCAACCACCCTCAGCGCCTTGAGACCCGCACAGGTGAGTAGTTGCGCTTAACAAATGCTGATTGATTGATTGATTGAGGGGAGGGGGTGGTGGATTGGGCACAGGTAGCTAGAGGGGGGATGGAAGAAGAAGGGACACTGGCTGCCGTCAAAGAGGCCAGAGCCTGAAACGATCTCTGCAGGCCAGCCAAGGCACTGTGAATTCCTTTCAGGTAGGCATTCCTTTGTTGCATCTGGGATACCAGTCCCTGGATGGCATTCATGATGGTTGACTGCCCCACAGAGATGGACCTCAGGAGGACAACAGCATCCTCATTGAGGGCAGCTGACAGGGACAGGGGCAGAGGTGCCTGCGGCAAAGGAGATGCCCACCCTCCTGGGTGAGCAGGCACAGGCAATTGGATGGGAAGCTACTGGGAAGGCAGTGCTGGTAAGGGAGGTGGTGGACAAGGATGGTGGTGGGATGATTCCAGATAGGTCCGCCAGGGAGCTTCCATCGGAGGGGAAATCCGAAGATGATGTTGCTGTACCGGTCTCCCCGTGGTGCTCCTCTTGCCCTCCTTCCCACTGGTCCCTTCAGCATTGGTGGACTCTGCCTCCTGGGCCTCGTGGGCTGCAGTTTCCCCACTCGTTGGTGCCCCTTCTCCTTCGCCTGATGATGCTGATGCACACAAGGAAAGAAGAGGACAGGGAGAGCATGTGGGACAGAAAGAAAGGGAGGAAAGGGTCAATACCTACCCATCTAGTACACATAACCTACTCCTTCTCTGGCGTGGCAAGGAATAGCTATGAAACATTGTCCTCAAACATTGGTCATGACCACAAAACCCAATATGTAAACTGTTACTTCCTAATTCCAACTAAATGACTAGTTTGGACATGATGCAGTCTGTCATCAGTCGTTCTATAATGCTAAAAACTACCAACTACCCATATATGCTTACCAATCTGATACTTTTGACACATTGCTTTTCATATGTCCTGGATAGGTTAATTGCACACAAATTATTGGACAGGTTGGTGAAGGACTCATGATGAACAGAAGTCCATTGTGAATGCAATGATTGCACAGTAGAAGTTCCCTGCCCACAGAACTCATTACCCAATATCAGCCCTGAGTACATGACAATGGCTATCTAAAGCAGACTGAGGGATCGGAAAATAAGCTTTGGAAATCACTCAACATAGGAGTGTGTCTAAATGTTACTGGACAAGGAGGTATGGCACCAACATATTACTGCAAGCATGGTGTTCAAAAGATAATTAACACCACTTCTAACCAGTATAAGTAATAGCCAGTGCTATGATTTTACACACACCTCATTAGTATCTATGTAATCCAACTGACACAATAGAAGCCCATACAACTGATATTAAACATTCAGTAATCACCCCCTTGTGGCTGCTGCGCTGCCCTCAAGCGCCCATCTAATTCCAGGTAGGCCAACACCAATATGCAGGCCATTAGGGGGGTTGGGGTCTGATGGGTACCCCTCCCTCATTGGGAGGACTTTCCCAGCTGGGCCTCTGCGATCTTCGGGGTCCAGCATCTCAGGTCCTCCCACTGCTCTCTGCATTGGGTGCTCCACCGGCTATGGACCCACAGCGTCCACACCTGCTTGGCGGTGGATCTCCATAAAACCTTCTTCTGATGGGCGCTGCCCTGCATTGGAGATACAGACACAAGGAGATATTCATGTTACAGTACACCTTCAGCAGTGGCCTACACACAGCATTCACAGCACATGCTCATACAAAGTTAACAATATGCCATTATCATTCATACAACACAACCCCAGCAGTCAATCATGCCATGTCGATATTCATGCACTTTCACTGTCAAAACAACACCCTAGCTGATAAGCCTACCACATTCTACTGACCTGTTTATCTGGAGCCCCGTACAACTGTCCATACAGGGGTAGGACTCCTTCCACTAGTTTCTCCAGTTCATCAGAGCTGAAGGCAGGGACCCTTTCTCCTGCAGGAGGTGCCATTGTGGCTTCAAGATACAGAACACAGCAGGTCATGCAGTGGAGGTGTTGCTTACTCGAGTGTCAGGAGTTAAGTGAGCTGGGTTATAGAAAATGCGGTCATGGCCACCGCAGTTGATACCGTCACCGCCGGCGGTGATCATCATTGGCCCCAGTTTCTCAAAGACATCAATGTTAACCAATGAGGACTTGCACAGCGGTTCCGACTGCCTACTGCCATGACGACTACAGCGGTGGAATGAGGACACTGCCATCTGTCCTCTGCACGCAGGACAGGTGGCTGCCATTTTACATATTCTAAAGATTTCTATGTCAGCCTAGTGCGCCATAGCATGACGTTAAACACTAGCTGCTTGATTCACAATGTCAACTCATGTGAACACACTAGTGAAGTGAGTGTCACCTGCTAATATGTCTGATGTATAATCTTTTCAATGTGTGGACATTTGATAACTGTATCCGACTTAGGGAAGAGTGTACTATGTCTGACATCAATCTCTGTACAGACCCCTTGTGACAAGTAGATCAATAGAATTGACAGCCAGGATGTCGCAGTTGTGCAGTTTGCGTATAAATGCTCCCCTGTGTCAGGTTTCAAATACCGTACATGACTTGTGCCGGTCACCACTTCTATGGTGTACTTTAGCAACAACAGTGTAACAGATGTCCTGAAATGTGTGTTTGTCCTATGCCTAGATACCGTTCAATGGGGAGATTCAGAAATGCACCCATCTAACGGCCCCTAGTCGACCTTGCTACCATGGAAGAAAGACACATAGGGGGTGATTCTGATATTGGCGGGCGGCGGGAGCCGCCCGCCAAGCGAGAACCGCCAGAAGACCGTACCGCGGTCGAAAGACCGCAGCGGTCATTCTGGGTTTCCCACTGGGCTGGCGGGCGACCGCCAAAAGGCCGCCCGCCAGCCCAGTGGGAAACAGCCTTCCCACGAGGACGCCGGCTCAGAATTGAGCCGGCGGTGTGGGAAGGTGCGACGGGTGCAGTGTCACCCGTCGCGTATTTCAGTGTCTGCATAGCAGACACTGAAATACTTTGTGGGGGCCTCTTACGGGGGCCCCTGCAGTGCCCATGCCATTGGCATGGGCACTGCAGGGGCGCCCAGGGGCCCTGCGGAACCCCCTACCGCCATCCTGTTCCTGGCGGGAGACCCGCCAGGAACAGGATGGCGGTAGGGGGTGTCAGAATCCCCATGGCGGCGGAGCGCGCTCCGCCGCCATGGAGGATTCTCAAGGGCAGCGGAAAGTCGGCGGTACACCGCCGACTTTCCGTTTCTGGCCGCGGCTGAACCGCCGCGGTCAGAATGCCCAGCGGTGCACCGCCAGCCTGTTGGCGGTGCTACCGCGGTCATTCGCCCTGGCGGTTTTTACCGCCAGGGTTAGAATGACCCCCATAATACAGACTTAGGGGGTGATTCTGATATTGGCGGGCAGCGGGAGCCGCCCGCCAAGCGGGAACCGCCAGAAGACCGTACCGCGGTCGAAAGACTGCGGTGGTCATTCTGGGTTTCCCACTGGGCTGGCGGGCGACCGCCAAAAGGCCGCCCGCCAGCCCAGTGGGAAACAGCCTTCCCACGAGGACGCCGGCTCAGAATTGAGCTGGCGGAGTGGGAAGGTGCGACGGGTGCAGTGGCACCCGTCGCGTATTTCAGTATCTGCATAGCAGACACTGAAATACTTTGTGGGGCCCTCTTACGGGGGCCCCTGCAGTGCCCATGCCATTGGCATGGGCACTGCAGGGGCCCCCAGGGGCCCCGCGGCACCCCCTACCGCCATCCTGTTCCTGGCGGGAGACCCGCCAGGAACAGGATGGCAGTAGGGGGTGTCAGAATCCCCATGGCGGCGGAGCGCGCTCTGCCGCCATGGAGGATTCTCAAGGGCAGCGGAAAGTCAGCGGTACACCGCCGACTTTCCGTTTCTGGCCGCGGCTGAACCGCCGCGGTCAGAATGCCCAGCGGTGCACCGCCAGCCTGTTGGCGGTGCTACCGCGGTCATTCGCCCTGGCGGTTTTTACCGCCAGGGTTAGAATGACCCCCTTATTGTCTGAACCATCAGGGAACTGTGTACCCAGTTGGAGCCGGATCTCCTGCCAGCCATACGTATTCTACAAGCAATCCCACCAACAGTACAGGTGTTGTCTGTCCTGCATTGCCTTGCCTCAGGATCTTTTCAGGTGACAGTGGGACTGGCTGCAGGAATGTCACAGACAATGTTCAGGTTTGTGTTACAGGATGTACTGGATGCCTTACTCAAGCACTTGAACAGCTACATCAGGTTCCCACAACCTGCTGACCTGTACATCGTGAAGTCTGCCTTTTATGACATAGCACACGTTCCACATGTCATAGGGGCCATTGATGGTACCCACATCGCTTTAGTTCCTCCCAGGGCCAATGAGCAAGTCTACAGGTACTGGAAGAATCACTATTCAATCAATGTGCAGGTGGTGTTTCTTACCGACCTATACATATCACATGTGACAGCAAAGTTTCCTGGATCTGTACATGATTCTTACGTCTTGAGGAACAGCAGTGTCCCACAAATGATGTCGCGACTAAAGAGAGAGAGGGCCTGGCTCATTGGTAAGTGTACCACTGTCTATGTCCAACGCCTATGCTACTTCACTTCACAGTAAACTCTGCCTCTCATGGTTCACATTAAATGGTGCCGGTGACAATGATGACACGTAAGCCATTACTGTGCTGAAATGTGTTTATTGGGATTCAAAGTGCATTTGCTGAGGAGTGGGGTCAATGGGATTGGAAACATTAGGGTAGATGGCCCAACTGTTGTATTCATAGGTGCAGTCTCCAAGGGCCAAGGGGGAATAGAGTTTTGGCAGTGGGCAGTCAACTAGGTGTCTCAGTGGCACACAAGGAAGAATGTTCAGGAGGGAGATCACTTTCTGATGGTGTTTTTGGTCTTGGCCTCAGGTCCTGCACGGTGCCTGGATGGACAACCTCGTTTGTGTGGGGGATCCTCCGCTGCAGGGTCAGGGGTGCTCATAGCCTGTGGGTCCTCTGGTCTTTGCTGCCTTTGCAGTGGCTGTGGCAGATGTAGATGGCACAGCTGTTGATTGGCTACTGGTAGGGGCCTGCTGGTGGGTGGAAGACTCACTCAGGATGCTGCTGAGTTCAGTGAGCACCCCACAAATGGAGGCCATGGTAGTATTGTGTGTCGGCAACTGCTGCATGGCCTCCTGCAGCCTCTGGTTCTCCTGCAAGGTTGTCAGTATTTGACCCATCCTCTCCTGGATTTGCTGGTATGCTCCCAGGACTCCGGAGATGGCCTCCTGGCCAGTCATATCCCATTGGTACCTCATCCATTGACCTATAGTTGCCCTCCCACTGCCTCTTGCCCCTTGTACCTGTGACCCTGGCAAAGTGTACCCACTCCCACTGACACCAGGACCTTCATTGTCTTGGATGTTAGGGGTCGACTCGGGTCCCTGTACTGTAGGGCACACTATAGATTGATCTGTCCTTGGAACACAGGTTTGGGGAGGAGGGCTTTCCTGTGCTGTGGTAGCCACAAAGGTGGGTGACTCAGATGTGGACAGGGTGAGGCTGGTGGTGGTCAGCTGACCAGTCATCCCGGATGGGCCAGGTGAGGCGTCCCCTTCCAGGCATCCAGAGTTGCAGTTCAACTGGGCCTACTTCCAGGGGCTGACTGTCTCTGGCATCCTCTGCTGGGTGGCAGTAGTAGGGATATCTGCGGATGGAGAGGAGGTGTGTTACATTGATGAAATGTACTTGTTGTTCACATGGTTGCTTGCAACCATAGCCTTGACTTGCTTTTCAGTGATGGCAATGACAGCTGCTTGACCATTGGCAATGTTTAAGGGCTGATGGATAGTGATGTTGTGTGCTTGTAGTATAGAAGATTGTGGTCATCAATGCTGTCATTGCCATGTACTAGTGAGCAGTCCAAGTATCCTATAGGTGAAGAGGTGACATGGTTATACATGCAGGTGTCCTATGTGGGGTGGGACTAGTAGTTATACAAGGGAGGGGAGTGTTGCTTTGTGGTAGTTGTAGTACTTGCTAAGGTGGGAGATATCTGTGCACTTGGTGGGCCTATGTGGGATTAGTGGTAGTGGGGAGGTGTGGCATGCAAGGGAGGGTATTGGGTTCAGGGTGGATTGCTGTAGGTAAGGGTACTGTATGGGGGTGTAAGGGTGGGGGTACAGGCTGTGCAGAAGTACATGGTGCCCGCGGAGTGTTGTTGAGTCCAGTCCTCCTGGTATTCCAGTCAGGCCCTCTGGGTGCAGGATTGCCAAGACCTTCTCCTTCCACAATGTTAAGTCTGGGGAGGAGGTTGGGGTTCACCACCAGTCTTGTTGATGGATATCTGGTGTCTTGCCACCATGGACCGGACTTTCCTCCATAGGTCGTTGCACCTCTTCCTGAGGTCCTCCCCTGCATGGATGGTTTCCCCCTGAGTTCACCCTGTTGATGATCCTCTGCCATAACTCAGTTTTCCTGGATATGGATGATTGCTGGACCTGTGCTCCAAACAGTTGTGGCTCCACTCTGATGATTTCGTCTACCATGACCCTCAACTCCCTGTCTGTGAATCATTTGTGTTTCTGTCATGACCTGGTGGATGTGTTGTAGGTGGTGTGGTGTGGTGTGTAAAGTGCAGGGGTGCAGGGTGTGCCGTTTGGTTTGGTCGGGTTGTGTGGTTTGATGTGCTTGTGGTATGCGATTGTTGTATGCTTTGACGATATGTTTGTTGTGTACAGGGGTGGTGTTGTGTAGTGTGTGCTGCGTGTTAGGCGTGGTGGTGCCCATGGTATCCAGGTCCACTGTATCCTATTTGTGCGTTCTTCCCTTTCACTGTAAATAAATCAGGCTGCAAGGGGTTGTGGGTATGTGTGGGGGGGTGTTTTATAGTGCAGTGATCAGGTGTGTGTATGTGTGTCAGGTGTGGGGTATTCATACTGTCCAATGTGGTGGTGTGTTCTGGTGGAGTTGATTTTTTGACCGCGGCGGTTTGGACCAGCAATGGCTTACCACCATATAAAGACCGCTGTGCTGATTTGTGTGTCGCATTTGGAGGGTGGGATGTTGTCGGCGTGATGGTGCTGGGGGTGGTGCCGCCTCTCTCCCGCCCTCGGTCAGGCCGACTGTGTCAGATTTTTGGTTGATTTTGGCCGGTCTGCAGTTTGTGGCTCGTAAAGACCCACGCACAGACGGAGGGCTTCTACTTAAACTGCCAAAGTCATAATGAGCACCTGAGTGTCAAAATTATTCATTTGATATATGTCAAGTGTGTTGATAAGCAGACTAGCAGGAAATGGTACAATAGCATGTGATCAAGGGTAATACAGGAGAATATGTGGCCAATGAAAGAGAGAGAGGAGGCAAAAAAAGAGACTAATTCAGAAATGCAAATAAGGGAGGTACATAAAGTGGTGCATCAATCTTAGTAGGAAAATTAATTGAGATATTTCTAGGTGTGCATTTTATTGTAGACAATAGGTCTTTGGCAATAGACAGCTAAAGCTGCATGCAAGGGGCCGTTCCTCCTAAGGAGTGGAGGAGCGTCGCCCTGCCTGCTTCGAGCGCAGCAGGCAAACAAATAAATAAAATGGCATATTTAATGCCATTTTACTTTGCCCTCATGCTCGTGGTGTGTACAGCACGAGCATGAGGACAGGGGGTGGGGCTGCATCCTGCGACTGTAGGATGACTGCTGCCCCTTGCAGTGCACATGTTAGGTTGGCTGGCTGTCTAGTTACAGCCACGCCGACATGAGCACTGTAGACCCAGCAATCCCCTGGATGTAAAACTGCTGGGGGATTGCTGGCACTGGCTCCCAGCCTCAAAATGAGCGCTAGGGTAGACTGCTCCCAAGAATGCTTGAGCTGCTCTCATGCTTAAAACAGCTTGAGAGCATCTCCAGGATTGGTTGAAATCCTGTTCCACTGAAAGAAGTCCTTCCATTCCTGCTCAGTGGACACTGGGGGAAGCCGCAGATATGGTGAGTTGGGCGCCATCACACCCCACCATATTTATGACCTGCAGGCTGCTGCTGGCTGCATGTAGGTCCTGAACTAAAGAGGGCTGAGCAAGTCTGTTCATATAATTATTTGCGGTTAAGCCTTAAACAAGGTGGTAATTACAGGAGCCATTTCTCAAGATTAAAATTTGAAGCTGTTGTTAGTATTCATTTTCCACTCAAAAGAGTTTACCAGAAATTAGGTAGTACTGCTATGCAGCCAACATTGTCAGTGATTAAAGCAGCTACCAGCAGTAATATATATATCCATGAAGCATTTCCTGTTTTTTGGAAAGTCGGCTTGATCTCACACAAAGTTCTTTACTCAGGGTTCTTGCCTCACTGCTCCTTACGTAGCAAATTACAATTTCTTAAATTATTCCTGCTACAGGGCTAGAGCTGTCAATCATGGCAAGAAATAGGTCCTCTGCTGAAACAATAAAACAAAACCCATGTGCACTATACTTGCACCAATCTATAACTGCTTTGGACAGGTATGTAAGCCCCAAGCACCTCAAGACAGAGGTAAAAGAAACTTAGGAAAACATCACCTGACATCACATAGCTCACACGTATAGCAATTTACCTCAGGAATGTTCTCAGCATACATTTTATGGGAACTTGTAATCCATGTATAAAACTCCTATCTGTGAGCTCCTCATTTCAGTCGACTTGTGGTATCTCTGGCTGCCTGTAATAATGAAATGATGTAGCTCTTCAGCTAGAATAAGTTACAACTGAGATATGGCATCACAATGCCTTCTGCTAGAGCTACCAGCCAGGATGAAAAGCAGGTCACTGAGCATAAACACAGCCGCAGTTTAAACAAAGAAACACATACTAGCTATTCGTTTTTTTATATATTTCTTGTTCAAATGAAAAACGTGACCAGCAGAAAGATGGCAATATGTTAATTTTGTTCCACTCTATAGGTGATTGATGGAAAATAAAATCTCTGCATGTTTATACACAATCTGATCCACACATTTCTTAACCTGGCTTACATTAAAGGGATTCTAATATCTGTTGGCATAAAATACTGACAGCTTTTTGGTGTGTTTAATTTCTCAATACAGATTCGGTTTATTCTTTTTGTCTGTAAGAAGATGAAGGTGTAAGACACTAGCGCCCATATTTATTCTTTTTTAGCACCACATTTGAGTCGTTTTTTGACACAAAAGTGGCGCAAACTGCCAAAATACCATTTTATTTTGTCAGTTTGCGCTGTTTTTGCGTCAAAAAAAACAACGCAAGTGTGGCGCAAAAAAAGTATAAATATGGGCCTAAGGGGCTTATTTACAAACCCCTTGCACCGCAGGTGAGTCACTTTTTATACAGGAAAAAGTGAGGCACAGGCAGTGGAAGGGGCTTGTAAATAAGCCCCTATGGCCCTGATTCAGAGTTTTGCGGATGGGTTTACTCCGTCACAAACGTGACGGATACCCCGTCCGTCATATTACGGTTCCATTATGTGTTATAATACAGCGGATGGGATATCTGTCACATTTGTGATGGAATAACCCATCTGCCGAACTCAAAGTCAGGCCCTAAGTGCCTGATCTAGAAAGGTAACTTTCACTTTTGAGTATGTTTACAGTTTTGAGTAAGTCTACTACTTTTCAGTATTCACAAACTCTGGGCTTGATTCACAATGGTAAACTTAGACATTTGGTCTAAACTTAGACCAAACGTCTAAGTTTACACCTTTGGAAATTCACAAAGGACATTTATGAGTACTGCCTTTAGGTCTGCACTCAGGGCGGATCTCCTCAACCCATTTACAAAACAAGCAAACAATTGCAAGGATGTTTTTCAAGCCATTGCACACTGGCATCTCCACAAAATCTGCTTTGAGTCTTGTAAATGTGCCTTCTGATTTACCAGTATGGTTCACAACTGTGATTGTTTGTTTGCCCTAATTATTTATCTGACACACTAGACACCTAGAACAGAAATTCTCAGCAACAGTTCTAAGATTTGCATTCTCCCAATATTTTTTAAAGGTCCTGACCATAACATCCCTTCCCGAATGCAATTGTCCATGTACTTATCTAGACTTGAGATAAAACAAAGCATGAGGTAGTACATACCTATCTCCAGAAGTAATACATATCTTGATGAATCTTCTAACCCAACTTTCCCATGTCTTTTTCTCATCTTCTGTAATTTCTTCCTGAAGATCTCTCAACTCACATAGAGGAGTTTGAACTGAACTGAATAAGAAACAATTGACATTTTCTTTATTCTGCATGGAATTTATTCTTGAGTCATACGATTGCTCAGTCTCTCAAGGCACTGTTTCTCTTTCAAGTGCATAGTAGTTGGCTACTTGTTCCGCAAAGTTGTTACCAAGAGTACCCAATTACTTTTGAGTTTTATGGACAGCACACTTGACAAGTTGATTTTGCCTTGATTGTGTCAGAGCATCGCAGGTATCCTGGTACTCTATAAGTGACCACTTGCTCTTTATCATTGTAGACGGTTTGAGAAACCATGCTCAGCAGCCCATAAAGCCCTGATAAAGGCTCTGAAAGCCTCCCCTAGACATGCTGATGATGGAAGGAGCTCCTGGCAGGCCAATAAAACAGCTTTAGAAGTTAAGAAGAAGGAAATTAGACTTGAAGGAAGGGGTGATCTGGCAGCTGCAGGGACCGCAAAGGACAGTAGATGTTTTTGGGCGATCATGAACAGGCCTTTTTTCACAAACTATGAGGAACCTAACCTCATGTATCAAATAGTGTGGACAGGTGGGAGGAAAATTTCAGAACAGTTTTTGTGCTGGTGCAGAAACCTCAACATTAGACGAGAGTGAGGCTTATGGTGTGGAGATGGCATCTGCTTATGCTCAAAGTCAGACAATCAATCTTTGTGAAGTAATCAGGGACATTAACAAATATGCCGACTGGAAAGTTACTGGTCCTGACAGCATGCCAGCTGGCATTATTTAAAGCTAATGTGGGTTTATGGGGGCCAATATTGATAAGTGTTTTACATGCAATATCAATTGGCCGACTTCCGAACTTTTGAAAAAGGCAATTTTGGACCCCATATTCAAAAGTATCTCTGCTTGATGCTTCCTGTGAAAATTTTGGGTTAGGTTTTATTGTCCAGATTGGAGAAATGGGCGGAGGACAATAATATCATTTCTGACGTTCAATTTGGTTTTCATGTATGGGGACAACCGAACAGAGCATCAATTTGTCCTTGTTCTTAGGGATGTATGTGAAGGTCAGGGGAGGTGTCATTCATATGGTTTTATGGACCTTTCTTGTGCTTTCAACATGGTACACCTTGCAAAATTATCAGGTCTGTGGGAGCTGAACAAGCCTTGATTGACCTTCTTTATCGCCCTCATTGGGAAAATGTTTTTGAAGTTTCACTATTCCCAAGATGGAGACTCTACCTCACATATTAAATCATTATGGGGTGTACCCCAGTGATGTCTTTTGGTCCCTTTTTTTTCTTACTTTATAGAAGTAGCTTGAACAACTATTTACCGACCTATGGTAAACATCCAACCAGTACAGCCAGAGATATTAAATTTTAAAGATTTTAGTGAAAATAGTGCCAGAAAGCACAAAGTGTCACAAGTTCAGGTTGACCGTGATGGAGCGTGAGCCCGCTACACGGGCCTAGTTACAAAAGATAGCCAACATGTCTTTTGTCCCTCTTGGCACGAAAGCCTGGGGCTTTTTCAAGGCTGACCATATTAATTAAAATATTACAAAAACCCATGGTGACAGCATTTACATCCATAGGTATCAAGGGGCAACTCTGGAAGGTGAAGCCTGAAGACATGGTAAAATAACCCGAAAGAGAAATAGATATCATCATTCAAAGAAGATAGGCTCATTTTCTGGGAAGAAAGAGCATGCTATGTAAGCCAACCACAGGGCTTACCCTAGGGGGTGGTAATTTGTTGGTAGTACCTAAGAACACAGAAAACTTAACCTGTCTTGCGGAACTAGGGATGGTTAGTAAGAGGATTTGAAAGGATTGGCTCCTAGTATGTGGTGGCATAAAATCTGGTGTCAACCAGACCTAGGATTATCAAAATCCTTTTTTATTTATTATTTGGCTCTTGATAATGAATACCTTGGTTTTTATATTTGAAGCAAACATTTCTGGAATGGGCATCCCTCAATACTATGATAACTCCAAAGTCTTAGATGTAATTTCTAAGTATACTATGGAAAAAACATATCCAGTATACAAGGCTCTGTAGTTCAAAGGCAGAATTTCTGAGGCAGTGGTTACCTATTCTGCCCTATATGTTCCTATAGGACCTGAACCATTCTTGACTCATTGATAATGTTCAATATAGATTTTATCTCACCCATTTTAGACTTAACACCCTCCACTATTTTCCTGATACACAGTAGATGGTCTGACTCACTCCCCATCCCCAAAGCATGATTACAAGTCTGGCGGTCTCAAGAGCGCCAGACTCCCGGTGGCAGTCGGACTGCGGCAGCTGTGGTGGTCCGACTGTTACATTACAACCCTGGCGGTCGGACCGTCAGGGGACCGCAATCTCCGCCAGGATCTCTGATCATGAAGGGCTGATGGTGGTCTTGTCTGTGATCAGCCAGGGCGGCACTGAAGTTAGCGCTGCCCTACTGATTCACCCATGTTTTTTGCCAGCCTTTTCGTGGTGGTTCAACCACCATAAAAAGGCTGGTGGAGAACAAGTGCTAGGTGCCTCGGGGGGCCACTGCACTGCCCATGACATTACCATGGGCAGTGCAGGGGCCTCCCTCCCCAACCCCCTCGGAATGTGCACTGTCTGCTCAGCAGACAGTTTGCATTCCGATGGTGCTGGTCGGCCCCCCTATGCTACAGCATTGGACTTGGCTCCATGTGGAGCTGAGTACAATGCGGCTGCACGTTTTCCCCCTGGCTAACCAGTGGAAACATTGGTTTCACCGGTCAGCCCAGTGGAAAACTCACTGGTCTGGTAGTCGGGTTTTCCGACCATCAAACACGTAATCAGGCCCTTTATGCTATTTTGTACAATTTATAGTGTCCTGCACAGATGCTTTTTGGTACCTTGCCTGCTTGTGGCCCATATTAGACAATGCCACACTGTTTTATTATATTTACAGAAATGAACTTCCCCTGACATTTGTTATTCTGTTTTAAACTTTATTAAAGCTGCACTGACTATGAGGAACTGTTTCGGGACTTCTGCAATTCTGTATTTTATGGATGTTGAATTTTTTGTATTGATGTCTGTATCTCTTTTACTTTTCCTTTTATGGCTTTGAGCCGAATAAAGGATGATAATGACAACAGCAATCTCTTTTGTATGCTGTAGTGCTTTCGATAAATCATGCGCATACAGACTGTTCTTTGTGGGTGCTCCAGAAAATGTCATAAAACACCTTTGTGACCGCAGTTGACCAAAATGATGTACTACACCAAAACCATAATCACTATCCTCAAATTCAAATTTTCTGAAAGCAACAAGCTCTTGTCAAAGCAACCAATTCCACCGCTTTGTGCTGAAGTTACATTTGCTGGAAAAGATGCTTCACAAATTTCAGATGTGGAACATTCTGCATAGGCAGCATTCAATGCTCCATATTGGTCTCACAAACAAGAACCATCAATAAATAAAGTAAGATCAGCCATCTCCAATGAAGTTTCTTTAATATCTGGGCTTGGTTTTCTACATAATTCAGTAACTGCATTGCAGTCAAGTTCATGTTCTTCATCATTGTCATCATCATCATTTTCCCTGTCTTTACAATCCTTGCCTGGAATTGAAAGCAACAGGGCTGAATTAAGTGTATTGCACTCAATCAGAATATTCTCTAGTGCCAGTATGAATTGTTCATATCTGGTCAATCAACTGTTTGTCATGTTCTGAGTCAAGAGGATGTCAAATTAGTATGGGACATATACAATTAAAGTACAGCCCATCACTCTCCCTTCACTTTGTTCAACGATAACACAAACAGCAGCAAACAATTTCAAATTCCATGAAGAATCACAGCTATTCGATTCAATACAGCTGAAAGGTGGGCTACTGGTCTCATAGTCCCACCTTGTCGCTGGGTAAGGATTGATAATCCACAACCACCTTTTTCATGGCAATGCAATAAAGAAAGTCAGATTAGAAAGTACAGCAGATGCGTCACTTAAACTTTCTCTAAATACTTAGAATGCTTCTGAACAGTCTTCCTCAAATGGTGCCAGGTTCTTTATGTCACTGTGAATTACCCTTATAAAAGGTTTTGCAATCAAGGAAAGGTTTGTAGATCACTGACAATAATTGCAAACAAATCCTAGGAATATCCTTACCTCTCTCTGTGTGGTAGGAGGATAATTTTCAGAATTGCAGAAACGTGTACTTTTGAAACTTTCCATTTAACTTTTTCAATCTGATGACCAATATCAACTACTTCCTTTTTAGAATACTGCATCAGCATTGTACTGCACCAAGCCTGGGTTACACGGCAACCTCATTTTTTCTAGATCTTTTTTCAACACTTGCTAAAGATTGAAGGACTTTTATTATACCATTGTGAAGTTCTCACAAAAATTAACTCTATTTTGAAACTAAAATGCAAATAAAAACTGACTATCCTCATGAAGAGGATTGGAAAAGAATGTGTGGCATAGGTCAATGACTGTATCCCATTCGACATCTGATGGACTTTGGAACAAAATTACAGCTTGAATCTGCATCACTGGAGAGCATGGAATGACAATGTTGTTAATTTTTCTTAAATCTTGATCAATTCACCAATTGCCACTTTGTTTCTTTATCCCCGCCACAGGAGAGGTACAGGGGCTACCAAGCACTTCCAAAAGAACTCCCAGTTTAACCATTTACAATGATAGGCTTTATTCCTTCTTTTGCCTCTTTTGAAAGTTTATACTTTTTAATTCTGCAGCATCAGACTTCACTCTAACTTTAACTGGTTCAGGACTTTTTATCTCCCTCATCGCTTCTCTAAATAAATCTAACACCTCTTTATTTCACAGCTCATCTTAAATACAGAGGTAGGTCATCTTTCGTTAAGGCTGGAAACAACTGAACCTTCAAGCCTTGTTTTTAATTTTAAACACTGAAGGGCATATTTATGAGCCCCTTGCACATCTGTTGCGTCACTATTTGTGATGCAATGGCAGCGCAAACTTTGCACTCATACCTATAAGGCCACTCAAAGCCCCTTTGCGTGGCTAGGAATGGCCTCAAAGAAATGGAGTAAGGCAAGGCAGCACAAATCGCTGCACTGCCTTACTCTAAGCAAGGGAGGCATTCCATGGGCATTGGGGTAGGTGTTCCCCCAATGGGTGAATTTTGATGCATCCCCAGATTTACAAGAGCATGTAAACCTGGGGATGTACCAAAACCTTTCGCTGCCCCAGGGGAGGCGAATGAGGAGAAATATCTTTATTTCTGTTCGTTTTTTCCTCTTTCTATGTGTGCTGCATTCTGCTAGAAAAAAGCCTCCCAGGATTGTTTTTGTGCAGGAAGGTTACCCTTCCTGCACAAAAACAATCCGAAGGTTACCCTTCCTGCACAAAAACAATCCTTCCTAAAACGCAGACACCCTTTCACAGTGGTGCAAGGATGCCTGTGTTGGCTCTAGGCTACCAAAACGGCAACATTGCAGTGAGAAAGGGCAGGAATGTGCTGCATTGCTTAAATACAATGCCCTTTCCCTTTGACACATGGCAGTGCAGCAAGGTCACTTGCTGTGCTGCGCTGCCCTGCATCAAAAGCCCATAAATATGGGACTGAGGGGCATATTTATGAGGACTGATGTATCGCTGTGGCAACGCAGTGCTGCGTCAGAAAAAGCTGTGCTGAGGTACAGCACTTTAAAGCAACATGGATGCGCCATATTTACAGTATGGCGTACCATGTTATAAAAGGTCCCAAGATGTGTCATAAATTTTGGCACATCAGTGGGAAGGATGGAACAAAGTGTTGTAACACATCTGCTCCAAATGTGATGCAAAGCTGATCTGCAGTCCGTAAAGCAAGTTTTATGTGACACAAATCAGATTTACATCACATAGGACTGGTTGTGCGGCAGAAAGCCTCAATAAGTGATGTATTAAAGCAAAAAAGTTTTGCAAATCATTAAAAGGAAGAAATAGAGGGAGGAGGAAGCACAAGCAGTGAGGGCAACAACCCAAACACCAGCCAATATGTCCAGACAGAAGTCTAGGGAAGAGGAAGACCAATTTCATTGAGGAGGAGTACCAAAGATGTGTCTGAATGTGGAGCCTTTGAATCTCAAGGAGGTGAGGTGTGTTGTGGGTGCTGCAAGGTAGCTTCAGTGATGGTCACGTACTGCTGTATTTGATAGTTTCACACGTGTTTAGCAGCTGTGAAGGGATGCGTAGAAGAAGGCATTGATATACTGCATTCTACATGTGATGTGGGCCTGGGTGGTGGTGTAGCAGGTGTCAGGAGAGAGCCATTAGAAGAAAAGTCTGACTATGCTATATATGTTAAAGCAGGATGATGGGAAACAGGGAATTGTGAAGTGACAGGGTAAGCTAGATGTCCAGGATGATGCAAAGACTTAGGGGATGGATGGAGGGTGAAGTGTTTGGGCCTAGTTGTGTGGGCAACCAAGGTAGGTACATTTAACAGAATATCATCAATACTATCTTGTGAGGTTCAGCATGAGCATTAGCTCTCACATACCGGTAGGCATGTTGGTCAATTGCATAATGTACCAAATGTTGTTGCCGTTGGTGTCTCCTGAGACCCAATGTATGATCTGAATGCCGTTAGTGTGTGAAAGTAGGTTGAGTCCTTGGGTCTCAATGATTATTGCCAGAGGAGTCATGTACAGGTACAAGTGAGGGGGCTGAGGGAAGAGATGTGTACTACTCTGCAGATGAGCATGGTAATGAGAAAATTGAGTGAGCTTCAGTGGTCGCACATTTCCAAGTGTGACAGTGTCTGTCCCTTCAGAGATGGTTCACAGTGCCTGCTGCTCTGGACTCTGAGGATGATATGTATGCTAGGAAACTACAGGATTCTATACAAATGACTAAACTATGGTAAGTACATTCTCTAACTCATTACTGCAGTGTAGCAAGGTTGCTTGCTGCGTAGACTTGTGTGGATGTGTGTCAAATGTGGCCACTCAGCCACATAAATGCACAAACTGCATGCAAGACAGCACAGTGAGGAAGATTGGGATGGTGTACTGTGTAAAAGGCAGAGTGCAGGATCAAATTTAATAGATAACAAAATACCACTAGTTTGTCTGGAATTGCGGACCTAGTGATGTCTGGAGGGAATATAGGCACCCTGGTGACTTGATGCAATGTTCTCAGCAGTGGTATCAATAAATGATACTTCAAAAAAAGGAGGGGATGGGAGGATTTATGGTCCAGTGTATATCCTCCAAAGAACTTGATAATAAAATATGATACACTGTTCCAAAAGAATAGGGAGAGGAAGTAAAGGAGTCCTGATCATCAGGAGCAAGAGTCCTCACACACCGTACTTGGTGTCATGCTTCATCATCGGACAGCTCCTCGTCAGACCGGCGCTGCAATGCCGGTCTGACGAGGAGCTGTCCGATGATGAAGCATGACACCAAGTACGGTGTATCAATAAATGAACCTTACATCAATCTAGCCATTGAAAAAATAAGCTTAGCAACATGGTGTACAGGGTACTCACCGGCACTAACCCTTTCAGGCCTCTTTTTTGACATGGTTACCCCCCCACTTTTTGCCAGAGGTTGATGTGTCCTAGAAATTGTAGTGCCCAAGGACCCTGCTAACCAGGTTCCCTGGTCCAGATCTCTTTCCCTAAATCTGTTGTGATGCATTGGCACAATTGGATACATTCCTAACTACCACTATAAGTCCCTAGTAAAGTGGGTACCTATGTGCCCAGGGCGTGGGGTACGAAGGGTAGGCCCCTGAGGACAGCAGCATTGATTGTGCCACTGTCTAGGGCCATGCATTGAGATGTACCCAGCACTGCCATTGCAAGCTGAGTGTTTCTGGTCCAAACATAAAACACAAACTTGACATGGCACACTGCCTGTGTGCCATGTCCACCATACACTGAATTTACTATGGGTAAGACACTCCTCTGGCAGCCCTAAGGCACGGTGCTCCATATTATATGTGAGGGCATAGCTGCATGAACAATATGCCCCCACTGTTTTCCTTGCCAACCCTGGAACATAGTGAGTGAACAGAGCAGCCATTTTAATACATGTGTTGGACACTGATCAACATAAGTTCCCCAGCTACATGATTGCCACTCTGAACCCTGGGTTGTTTGGTATCAAACAACTCAGAATGATAAATCAAAACCGGTGCCAGTATTGGATGCATCCCTAAATGTACCCAGAGGCCACCTTAGAGGTGCCCCCTGCAAAAGCTAACTATCCTGGCATGGTCGCTGACTGGTTCTATCCAGCTGCCACCTCCAGACCGCCAATATACAAACCTTGGGGGAGAGCCCTATCTCTCCGGTTTGTAAGAAAATGCCCTTCCTCTGTAGAGGAACTAACACCCTCTCCCTCAGGAATGTGCACTGTCCTGTTAGTGAGTTTCAAAGGGCTTATCGCCCTTGAAACTCAACCCCCAAGCCTGCTGTTAGCAGCAACTGGCCTCACCCTTTGCGAACCCCCACTTCTGGCTGGAGCAAAGGCGGAAACCTACAAAGGGTAGGAGGAGAGTGGCCTCACCTGGCATGCAACACCCCTAAGGTGTTACCTGCAAGGTGGACCCTCTATTTAATTTTCCTCTATCCTGGATGGAAAGAAAATAGCCAATTAGATAGGGCAGTGACCCTTCCCACAGGAAGTGGTCACTATAGAGGGTGTAGCTACCCAAAGGTAAGTGTCTGATTGGACACTACCAGATTCCCCCTAAAACACCCAATAAATTCAGTATTTAGTGGGCAACCCTGGAACAAGAAATCAGATTAAAAAGGACAAAGAAGACTAACCCAAAGAAGATCCAAGGCACAAGAACTGTGGACCTGCTACACAAGAAAAAGGCGCCAAACCCTGCCTGGTGCATCTAGGACCCAACATTTGCTGCTGCGGAGCAGCTGGACACTGGACTGACCTCAAGAACCCCAGAGGACCTCCAGGCTTCACCATTCGCCCAAGATCTCCCTCTACAGTGGAGGTACCACTCTGCAAACAACAAAGAACCAACAACCCTGTGAGGGTCACTTCACTGACTGGCCGAACCAGAAGTAGCAGCTGGACCTGACAACCGCCAGGACAAACCCTGCAAGTGTGCCAAGTTTGGTGGCACTGCACCGCATGGTGGCCGTACCATACCAATACCCTTGGTACTGGTAGGCTGACATTGAACAACTAGAAAATCAGCTTCTCCAGAGCTGAGAAAGGATCAGGAGGAAGCTCCAGTCAAGGGATGTTAGGAACACCCTGGACCTCCCACCAGAGTGCCCCCGTTGTCCTGTAAGCCACCTTCAAAGAGACTTACCTCCAGCTCCACAGGGCTTCATTGCGCACAGCTTCTGGATCAGCAACTCGCTCTGCACCCGGCTGCCCTGGGCCCAGCAACGAAGAACCAGCTGTGCCCCAAGGGTCCCTCACCCCTTGCAAACTCGACACCAAAAGGTGATCCAAAGGCACCACCTTTAAATCTGCAAGAACATCCTTTTCCAAGTGGTCCCCCTCGTTGTCCCTGCACCTGCTCCAAGAGGCTTTTCAATGCTGCTCCCTCCGGAACCGGGTGCTTCGAACCTCTTCAGCTGTCACAGTGTGCCCACCGACGTCCTCGACCAAGCTGCAAATGCGGAACCTGGTAACACAACTGTGCTATTTTATATGCATTTTAAAAGTGACTGCCTATTGATTCCTATGGTGCGTAACTACGCACAGAAGGACTGCATTTATTAAAACTTTAAAAAATCCATGTCTAAAAAAGTACTTAACCAATTTTGATCATCTTTGTTTTAATGTTTATACAAAAATCAGAAGTATTTTTATAAATTGGTCTCGAGTTATTCTTTCGAATGTGTGAGATGCGTGATTGATACTGTGAGTACAACAAATGCTTTGCACTTCTCCAAGATTGGTCTAACTGCTTGACCAAGCTACCTCAATAATTAGAGCATTAGGTGATCTAGGTTTTGCCTCTGGAAACCAACATATGGTTACCTTGACCCCCTGCACAGTGTGCCTAGTTTTGCACACTACATAGAGGGCCCTCATCCTACATAGGACAAGTCAACAAGCTGTTTAACTGCATTGCAATGTGTGGTATGACACAAAAGGACCCCTTGTCAAACAGTGGTTATGTGAACAAGATAAAGATATTGCCACATGGAAGGCAACAACAGTGTAATTTTGCCTCCTTTACTTGTAGTAACATATGTTTTACACATCTGACTGTAACAAAGTAAAGGAGAATACAATCAATTTGTCACCCAAATTACTTATGTCAACATTTTTAATAGATCATCATTAACATATTCCAATTTCTTTGCAGAGGTACAAACAACACTTCCTGTTCAGCAGCCTGTCCTGAATAACCAACCTGTTGATGATGATATCCTGACCACCCCCCATGAACGATGACACCTTCCAACAACTCCTGGAATCCAATAAAACTTCTTCTCCAGTCATGGCAAGGGATGACAACTTCACAAGTACTCCAGAGGAACTGCCACCCACAGGACATGCCCCATCTGCAGACTCCGAGGACCCCCAAGTTGTGTTCCAGCAGCGAGTAGTAGGAGTCCAGCAGCGAACGGTTGATAAGGTGTGGGCGGGAATGGCACTCTAAAATGAGTATGTGTATCAACAGAACCCTCTTCTTAGCATCTCAAGGATAGTGTGCTAAAGTCACTGTCACCTACTCTCTTTGGCTATGTACCAAAAACAAGAACATCCACTGTGATGGCATAATGTAGAATGTGTTGTGTCCCAATGGAACATCAGGGTGTAAGCTTCAGTTACTTGACTGACACAGTGAAAAACCCTTACTAAACACATGCCTGCCTGCTAAAAATGGGGTCTGAAAGGCATGTGAGCCAATAACACAGTTTCACTCATCCACATATATCAATGTCAGTGAACATGAAAATATGATAAAACACATATGATAGCCTCAGTGCTTGTGCTGAAGAGATCCTAAAGTACAGAAAGTATCATGGTTGCACTGATAATAGGAAGATACTCATGGCCAGGCTCCTTTGGAATTTGCTTCATAGCTGTGCCACACAAAAATATACAACGGCAATCTAATACCTTGGAAGTCACTATGCAAGAAATGTAAGGGATTATTATCGGGGTTCTGTGTCAACTGATGAATGGTGTATACAGCTACAATGTGATACATAAGATAAATGTGCTCCCCTCCCCTTGAGAGGCCTCACATGTTTTGATTGTGAGTGTAACCACACATGACATCTATTGTAAAATGTACACACTTATAACTGCATAGGAGAAAGAGCACAAAAACAGGAACAAAGCAACAGCTGCCCAGGTAAAGAGGACATGGGTGACTTATTAGCTTTAAACTTTGCAAGTAATTAAATGAAGTGGCATGCATGAATTGCCACCATTAGCAAGTACTCAGTCCCAATGATGATGGAGGTTCTTCAGGCAGGTGTGGAAACATTCATGATTTGTAACCAGCCAACAACAATGACTCATTTGCACAATGTGCAAGGTATGTGCGGTAATGGCAGGCACCAGTGTGTGTCCCAGCACAGCCAAGAATCTGTAACCAGTAGTGACAAACATATCCCACCTATACCTGCATTGTCACTTTCACCCTGAGTACAACAGTTGTATGCTACCTATGTTGTTCTGTCGGTAACATTTCCAAATATGGCCCACTTACAGTGCCTAAAGTTGGAAAATGTGCCTCACTTGACTCAGATATAAGGCAGACTAACAAATCTCCATAGGCCTCTGACAAAGCAACATTTACCTAGAAAGAATGGAGGACAAAGCTTCATCACATACTCAACTTAACTTACTCCATGCTACCAACTCATGAATTTGAAATGGTGACAACGTATAGAAAAAAGAAAAAACTTTATTATATAAAAACTATCTAACCTACCTACACCTAACTACCCTGAACTAACTTTAATACCACCATATACTATCCCAACTTAACCTACCTACACCTACCTAGCCTATCCTAATTAACCTTACCTTTAGCCTACAGTATCTTAACTTATACTAAACTATCCTCCCTCATATAAAAAAATAATGGGGATAGGGAGGATTAAAGGTCCAGTGTATACCCTCCAATGAAAGTGACTATTAAAGCAATACACTGTTCCTAAGAGACCAAGGTGAGAAATGGAAAGTACTCTGGGATCCTAATTAATAGGAGCAAGAGTCCTCACACACCCAAATGGGTGTCATGCTTCATCATCGGACAAGCTCCTCGTCAGACCGGCGCTGCAATGTCTGACGGGCACCACCCAGTGGGGGGCTCTTTGCCGGAGATCTTTTTCTCGATGATGCCTCAATGTCCCGCAAATGAGTAGGGAGGAAGAAACAGGGAGAGTTCAATGGATGAAATAGAAATAAAATTGGCTCAGGACCCTTGCTAAATGCTAACTTTATTCTGTTTGTGTAGGGTGAAGGCCAAGGTTAAAATATCAATAGAGAAAGTGAGATAGAGATGATGCTCAACCACTTTCAAACTATGGGGGTTATTCCAACTTTGGAGGAGGTGGTAATCCGTCCCAAATGTGACGGATTTACCACCAGCCGTATTACGAGTTCCATAGGATATAATGGACTCGGAATACAGCTGGTGGTATATCCGTCACTTTACCGTCACTTTTGGGACGGATTACCACTTCCTCCAAAGTTGGAATAACCCCCTATATGTCTAATGGTGGGCGGGTCAGGAAACTGCGAGACCCACCTCAAAATTGGGTCGACATGTTTCGCGTCTCGGTGGTCCAGAACGGATCCAATGATGCTTCTTCATGACCTAGTATAAAAGAACTTCTCCAATTTTGAAGCTAAGTTAGCTGTTATGTAATTTTGCTGATAGTCAAAAAAAGGTAATCGTCAGTCACTTACACGAGTCTATTGTGACCAAGTGTTTAGTTCCTAATCGTCACCCTGGAAAATATCAAAACATAAGTTGTATCTCAATTTTTTTTTTAGTTAATCGAAGCAGAATGAACAACAAACTCTGTGGCACACGGTGACAGTGTAGGTGATCGCACAGCCATGCTAAGTACACAAAAATTATGCTTACCCTCCCAGATTGAGTAGGGGCTTCATGGGATCACGCGGGCCAAAAGCCAGATCAGCACAACATACTCTTTGTCATGTCAGAGGAAATATAATAAGGGAACAAATATATGTGTTAAAAGAGAACTGTCATGCCCTTCACCAAATGGAGAGAATACACAGAATATTTGTGAATATAAAAAACCAGATAAGGAGGGGATTCCCTCTACAGAAAGACAAACTGTTCATTCGATGGTAATATATAAGATAAACGTTCATTGATGGTAAAAGTACCTCAAATGTACGAATTTTTTTGTGGAGTAGAAACAGTTACTGAGTGCCCATAAGTCGTGTTCCTACATGAGCTTGGACCAGGAAGCTAGCTGATCCACTGTCCCGTTAGTCTAATGACTGTGCATTTGCCCGTTTACTGCCGGTTTGCAAAAGACTAAAATCCCTTTATAAACGAAAGCCAAACAGAAGTGCGGGCTAGGGGAGCCTGATGCCAAACAAGAACCAGGGTATCGCTCAGACACAGCGTAGCAGTACACTTACTTGTTTAGGGACCTGGTGGAGGGCGGTTCGATCTACCCTTTGGACGCGCTCCCGGATGTGAACGGGAAGCGCGAGCCCAGGGGTAAAAATACACCGTCCAGCGCGCGTAATCGGCAACCGCTGTGTGCGTTGCTAAGGGACGCGTGTACGTCCCGAGAACGGCGTTCATACAAAATTGATGACGGACTCATGGGGGGCCCGGCCATGATACGGCGGCCATCTTAGAGTGAAATGATAGAAAGACGTTATCTGTCAAAACAACTCAACGGGATGGCTTCAATGTGCCTCATTTATTACTTTACTCAGACACAAAAGAAAGAAATATATTCCCAATTCATCGTCTGTCGCCAATTGTCATCTAATGTTTCTCATGTTGGTTGATAATTACATAATGTAGTAAAGACGTTGTCTATCAGAAGAACTTGTTGGGATGGCTACAGTGTGCCTCATTTATTCCTTTACTCAAACACAAAGGAAAAGCATATATTCCCAATCAATCGTCTGTCGCCAGTTATTAGCTAATGTTTCTCATGCTGGTTAATAATTACATAATGTCGTGATAAGGTAGTGATAAAGACAGATTAGCGCAGAGGCACTTACATGATAAATCAGCCACTGGGACTATCATGTGTTGTTACCTAGATCAGGGGGAGAGACTCATCCAAGGGATGTCATCATTCAGTCCCCTGTGATGGGTCCCAAGTCTGAACACCCAGCGCTGCTCTAGTTCAAAGAGGGGCCTAGTCTCTTTTTGAGCACATGTCTGTAATACAACCCACCACATATCATCAGGGCTGTGTTGTGCTTCAATATAATGAATGCTAAGTTTTGTTGAAGCTCGACCGCAGCGAATGTTCATTAATTCTGAGTTTGACCGCTCTTGTGGTCATCCCTACATATTGTAAGTTACATGGACAAGTTATTAAATATACACAATATTTAGTGTTGCAGTTGGTGTGTTTAAGTAAACGCCAGTTGCCGATGGGTGCTAAATCTAATGAATCCAGTTGTTTCGTGAGTGAGCATACATTGCAGCTACCACAAGGGTAATGGCCAGTAACTGGTGGTAATCCCCAGAGGGTCCCTTGCTTCTTGGACAGCAACCGAGGTTTGGGTCGTGTGTGGACCAGTATATCTTTTAGATTTGTAGTCCTTTTAAAGGCAAATAAAGGTTTCGAGACATTTTCACCACCACTGCAAAGGATATCCCATCTATGGTTAATAATTTTCTTAATGGTATTAGACAGTGGTGTGAAGGTGGTAACACAGGTCAGTTTATTTTCTGCATCTCGGGGTACCGGATGTAATAGTGAATCTCTTTCACTATATTTAGCTCGCTTGTAGGCGGTATGTACCACTCTGGTGGGGTAGTGACGGTCGCTTAGTTTATGTCTTAATTCTGTGGCTTGTATATCAAAAGAACTGATGCTACTGCAATTACGGCGTAGCCGTAAGAACTGGCCATAGGGTAAGTTATCTCTAAGTGCTTTAGGATGATAACTATCATACAATAATAAACTGTTACGATCTGTCATTTTTTTATATGTACAGGTCTCCAATTTCCCTCCTACGATACTGATCACCAGATCTAAAAACGGGATCGTGGTCGTTGAAACCGACGAGGTGAAATGCAGAAAAGGATTCAACTTGTTGACCCAAGTTGTAAAGGCTGCTACCTCCTCGGTAGGGCCCTGCCAGATGACCAGGATATCGTCAATATAACGACGCCATAATTTAATATTGTCAAAAAAAGGGTTCGACTCAAGTAGTATGAATTGTTTTTCGAAATCATACATGTAGAGACACGCTAAGCTGGGAGCAAAAGTGCTGCCCATCGAAGTACCTCGAATCTGGTGGAATAGCAGGTCTTCGAACTGAAAGAAATTTTCTGTCACAGCTAAATTGGCACAGTGCATAATAAAATGCACGGGGGTAGCTGAATCAAGTGTGGCTGAAAGAAGGGCTGTCTCTATTACTCCCAAGGTGGCTTGTTGTGGAATATTAGTATATAAGGATTCGACATCCAAGGTAATTAAAGCTTGGACGTCACCTGTAGCATTGATGGACTCTATAAGGTTTAAGACATCTCTCGTGTCCTTTAAATATGTAGAGGATTGCTGCACAAGAGGTTGCAAAAAATTATCACAGAATGCAGATAGGGGTTCCAGGACAGAACCAATTCCTGACACTATCGGGCGACCTGGTGGAGATGTCTTCCCTTTGTGAATCTTGAAAGTGGTTGAGCATCATCTCTATCTCACTTTCTCTATTGATATTTTAACCTTGGCCTTCACCCTACACAAACAGAATAAAGTTAGCATTTAGCAAGGGTCCTGAGCCAATTTTATTTCTATTTCATCCTTTGAACTCTCCCTGTTTCTTCCTCCCTACTCATTTGCGGGACATTGAGGCATCATCGAGAAAAAGATCTCCGGCAAAGAGCCCCCCACAGGGTGGTGCCCGTCAGACATTGCAGCGCCGGTCTGACGAGGAGCTTGTCCGATGATGAAGCATGACACCCATTTGGGTGTGTGAGGACTCTTGCTCCTATTAATTAGGATCGCAGAGTACTTTCCATTTCTCACCTTGGTCTCTTAGGAACAGTGTATTGCTTTATCCTCCCTCATCTACACAAATGAGAAGTTAAATCACCCCTCTTTAGTACTTATAGATCAGCACAATACATACAACATCCACATCCTAAACATACGCCACCCATACATGGAATCCTAAACAAATATATATTTGTTTTTTTATAACACACTAATAATCAACTCCCCACCCACTTAAAAACCTATCACTATAAAAACACACTTAAAAATTAACTACCTAATAAACTCTGTAAAAAACGGACACTAAACTACACTTTGCCTATGCACGCCCTAACTAACACTATGCCTATATTAATAAAACTATAAAAACAACAAGTAAACAACAGGAAAAGGGTATTGTCCAAGGGAGAGTTCAAATTTGCTCACTGATGAGTTCCAGGCCTTTCTGCAAATTTACCAACATATCATGCAGGCTTGCCATTTCATCTTAGATGCCATGCATACAGTCCTTCAGCTTCTGTAAGTCCTTCAGGACCAGGGAAAGGAACAGATAACCACTTGCAGATGTTGTGAGCATGGGCGGAGTGGTTGCCAAATGAGAGCCAGTAGATGTGCCTGGAATGCGCGTTATAGTGTCTGCCTGAAGTTGGGCTCCCTCCAGTTGTGTGGAGCCACTGGATAGTTCTGTATCTGCCTGCCTTCCTGCATGCAGGTACCCTCTGACTTGGCCTTTTCATAAAGCACACCCATCTTCCGGTAAGCTTTGGTTACATGCCTGATGTGGCATTAGCACTCCAAGCGCATTGAGTGATGTTTTGCCTTTTCTGCTATCATGTTACCTAGGGAGGCAAAGGAAGAATGTATCAGCTCCAGTTTGAAATGTATATGATGTGATGTCTGCAAGACTAGGCTTAAATTGTCATACAATTATATGTGGCAACCCAGATCAACACCAAATATGAAGAAAATTATATGGACAATCTACCTTCTGTACAAATACATCTCCTAATCAAACAAGGCAAAATTACTCAACTGCTGGCAGTGTAGGTATACAATATTGAAATGTAGTCTCACAATGTTTCACTACCATATTATTCATGACAGTAAGAGTGAGTCACAATCATGATGATGTGCCCATAGAGAATATGGTACATTGTCCAGATGTAGACGTTTTGTTGTTGTAATTGCATCATGTAAGCGGGTATGTAATTTGCTCATTAACATATGTGAAATTTGATGAGTTAAGCAAGTCTAGATAGTGTGCTTCTGCACTGCATTACTTATCTAGAATAACACAAGGCAACAGAGTTAGCTGTTATGACTTATTCATTTCCAGGTAGCTAATACAAAGAAGGAGGGTCGTTGACTGCCTCCTGCAAGACATACCTGTAGTATACCTCAACAATTTAGTCTCAAGCAATCACCAGGAAATCAGACAAATAGCTTCTGGTATACAGTTGTAGCAATGCCACGGTGACCTCAATATTTTCAAATATCTGTACACCAATTCTCCGAAGACTGCTTTCCCCTTGCACATTTTAAATTCAACAATGCATCTCAGGAATGTGTGTGTATGCATGCTGAAGTACACATCTGTAGAAGACCTATGTGGGGTATGATGCAGGGAACCTTGCACCATGAGGCAAGGGTGACTGCTGGTATAAGTTACCCCACCAGTAGAGGAGCAGTATAATGAGCTGTATCCTGCTGATGCAGCGCATCTCTCCATGTGGAATTTTACACAGTGCAGCAACATTACTACATACCTTTAATTGAGCAAATGCCTTACAGAAATAGGGTATAGACATAGGGTATAAAAGACAATAAGTATGGCATTTCAATCCAAATCCATGCGCAGAACAGTGACCTTTGCCCAGTGTGCTCCAAATTATTCTGTGTGAACTAACATAGGAAGCCTGACATCTTGTTACGACCTGCCAAGCCATATGACCATAACCCTGCCATCTGGACATCTACCCTCACAATGTGCATCAGTCAGGAAGTGTGGTAATGATGTGTCCAACACTATGGTTAATTAGAGTCGCAGGCCAACATCCTTACAGCCTCCAGGGCATCTGTGTTAATGTTCCTCTCCCACTCCATTTCAAATAAGAATGACATGGACTACTCTGAAGAAAGCTCAAGTACTCAAGAGGCTGGATTACAGCAGTAATACCTCAGGTTAAGTTAAGTAAATGATGGGTCAAAAATACTACTGATACTGTACTTACAGACACACATGTTGAGATGTCATATGTTCTTTGTCATGATTAAAATCCATGATTGCGAACTACTTTGGCCTATCACAACAATATCTGGAGCATCCATCATAGGAATAAAGATTTGTTTGTGATGGCTAGCCTGCTGACATGATCAAACACAATTTAACAAATTGGATTCTGATTTTACACACAGATACATGAACAGGCATGTGTCAACAGCCATTTTAAGTGCTGATCAGCATGAATGTCTGACCACACCTATAGTCATTCACACTGAACTTTTGTTGCAAGATAGGTTAAAGATATGCATCACATATGAGCATAGTATGATACAAAATGAAGCAATATATGTTGCATTTGGACACACACCTACTCTATATCAGATCTCATGAGTCAGTGATGTTTGCACTTAGTAACACTGCCTGGGTAATGTGTTACACCTCATCAGCACCAGTGTCGGTCTCAATTATGGACATAGGCAACCAAACGGTGTCCTAGCCAGCTTAGCCTAGCTCATTCAACTTTGCTGCAAATTCTGTTGAAACATTGTATGTGATATCTGTGCCATGTGTTGGCTGTCAAATTTGATTGTGTTGACCATCTTCTGATTTAGCTCCAGATGATGGGACATGTTCCATAAGCTTCAAAACAGCAGTTGAGCAAACATCACCACTGCTGGTAAAGTTTCATGCTATGTGTGTGCCTGCATACATCGACCCTACATTCACATTGACATACGTCTTTGTCCATTTAACATTATTCTGTGTACAAGTTTGGTTGTGTTTGTACACTAACTGTAATTTGGTGATAGGTGATTGACCTCCATTCACATCACAATGTTACCACTATCATGGATCACACACAAACCTTACTGAGCTACAACCATGTACTTATTACGCTTACTGGTAGTGTTGGGATCCTGGAGGATGTCAACTTTACCCCTGGTATATGGGGAATATCCACCTACAAGACACATATATGTGTCAGGAAAGACAATGACAAAATAGATATAGTTAGCAACAAAAAACACAAAAGGCACACAACTTACAAATGGATAGGGAGCACTCTGCCCTCACACAAAAGAACTAACACCTACCCATTGTCACTGTAGCCAGCTTGGAGCAAGGGCAGGGGAGTCAGGAAAATTCATGCACTTTAAAGCCACTGTCTAGATTCTTCTCCCACCTTCCAGAAAGAGGGCACCAGGGAATAAAAAGGTGCCTCAGACACCAACTCTTCAGTACACTGCTGGACCTGTGAATACTCTGACAGGAAGAAGGACTGCTGTGCTGCTGAAAGACCTGCGACTCTGCTGGACTGCTGCCCTATTGCTGCCTTGCTGAATTGCTGCCTTTCTGCCCTCTTGCCTGGGGAAGAAGGACTGGACTTGAAACCTGAACCTAGAACCACCAGAGTGACTCCAAAGGGCTAGTTTGCTGGCCTCCTGATCTGAGAATCAGGGACACAAAAGGCTTCCTTTACCTTGGACCCACAACGCAACTCAGCCTGAGTGAGTTCTGACCCTCCAAATGTGTTACATCAGTCCTGAACCCTTGGAAGTGGTACATAATGTGACAAGACAGACAAAATCTTAAAGCGTGGACTTAGAAATGTTTTGGTTAAAAACTGCTTGCATATTGCACAAGATGTATTGCCGGTTGGATTGACTTTGCGGCTTCTCCTGGTATTTTCTTCTCCACAGCAACAAATCCATTTCAACAGCCCTTCCCCAAAGCTGTATACGGCCTTGTGGAACTGTTTTTGGCAACAGCCTTCTGCCTAATCTTATTTGAGATTTTCAATATCCATTTCAGAGACTAAGGGCTTGATTTAGATTTCGGCGGAGGGGTTAATCCATCACAACGGTGCTGCAGAACAGAAGCCGTCTGCTGAAATCTAAATTCCATTGTTTCCTTGATTTCGGCAGATGGGATATCCATCACCATCGTGACAGAGTAACCCCTCTTCTGAAATATAAATCAGGCCCTAAGTCAGAAGGTAGAAATCTTCACTGCTGCTTCAACCCAAGGCTATATGGCGATGACACTCCCTCCTCGGACACCTCTTGCAATCTTGCCCCACTGAAATGTACCTTCTCAGAACATTTTTCTCAGAACTTTTTCTAAGTCAGAAGGTATGCGCTGACTGGGCCCAATCCACTACCTGTATCAGAACTGCACTCCATCACAGTCGGACATATTTTTTTACTTTGACCCAGTTTCATGCTACTAGATGTCCGCTGTTAGTGCTCTGGTCCCCAGGACCTAGCTTTTACAAAAAACTTTAAAAATTCATAACTCAGATTCTACTGATTGGATGTTTGTTCTCGTGTCAAATAATTTATTAAACTATAGTCTATTTTTCTAAATTGGTTTGGGATTTTACTTGTGTTGTGTTTACCCTTTATTACTGTTTGTGTGCGGTATGAGTACACATTGCCTCTAAGTTAAGCCTGACTGCTTTTTGTGCCAAGCTACCCAGGGTTAGGCACATGTTAATTTACTGACTTCTTGTGGTTCATCCTGCAAGGGACTGTGGTTGTTGCTAACCAGGGCTGACACCCCAGTCATCTGATAACCTACTTTCCCACAGATATTAACTTGGCAAAGATTTTGAGAACTCCCCAAGAACCGAAAGTGTCATCGCATTCTTACTATGAGAGGCATATGCAAGTTTTCAAAAAGCATAGCAGAGTTGATGATCCCGAGATAGATGGTGTCAGGGGTTTAATTTCTGCCTTTCATATTAATTATATACAGAAAAATGTGTAATGTGCTTACAGACCAAGGGCCTCATTACGAGTTCTGCAGACGGGAAGACCAGTCTGCCGAACTTCAACAGCGAAGTTGCCCCCATGCTGGCTACCCCCCGCCAGACCCATTACGACTTTCTCGCTGGGCTGACGGTGGAAACCAAGGCATTCTTGGTTTCCTCCAATCAGCCCAGCAGGAAAGTGATTGCAGCATTGTCGCTGGCTCATAATCAGGCTGGCAGAAATGCTGCTGCCGCAGGGGGCACCAGCACCCTCGCAATGCTCATGCTGACAGTGCTGACAGTGCTCATAGTAAGCACTGCGAAGGTGCTGGGCAGTGGGACCCCTGCACTCCTCATGCCAAGCCATGGGCAGTGCAGGGGCCCCTCTGTGGTCCCCTGCACCTGTTCTACATCAGCCTTTTCATGGCGGTAATTCCGCAATGAACAGGCTGGCGGAGAACCAGGTCATAATCAGCAGGGCGGTGCTGCATGCAGCAACTCCCTGGCTGATTCTGACCTCCGCCACCATCAGACCGTCGGAATCACCAATCCCACTAGGGACGTCGGTACCCTGGCACTCTGGCTGCCAGAGTTGTAATGTGGCAGTCGGATCTGGTAATCACGCCCAAAGTGTACAGATTAAATTTTGAAGTTGGCTAAATACAGTAGTGATTGGTTTAATGTCAAGCAGAAGAAAATCAAGTAGAAGCTGTTCATTGCCCAGACAAAGCAGTTTGAGAAGGGTGCCAGGAATCAGTTGATGGGTTCAAATATGGGCTATGTGCAATCTGGAATAACTCAGATGTAAGGTGGGAGAATGGGAAATGGACGCATACAAATGCAAGGTGGTGGAAGAGCGGAAGAGAACAATTCTGGACTGAATGTAAATGTTGAAATGTTGGACAGGAACACTGCTTTCCACTTCAGTGGTAAAATCAGGTACTGGATGCGGGAATGTAGACACAATCCACACAGAATTCAGAATAAATTTGATCCTTAGATTCAGAAAAAAACACTGTTAATGGCCCCAACCCAATCAACTTCTGCACATGGTCTGCAGGATCAGAAACAGTTTTGTTTAGCAGTGCCTTCAGCTCTACCCAAAATGCCATATAGTTTAGGGTACCAACATAATCTATTAATTTTGAGTAATGATTCTTCTCAGTTTTCTGACCAAACTGTATGTTTTTATTTACCCAGAGATAAGATCTGTGTTGCATCTGCAGCTTTTACTGATGGTTTCTCCAACTGTGACTTCAGAGATCAAAGGCCTGACCTTTCACTGCAATTTCACACATGCATGGCAGGTGTAATCTTTCCGATAATAGATTCTGACTGGGCCAATGCTTGGTTGCAGATAATTGTACATAGCATACAACATTTTGGAAGCACTGTGACTTACACAAATTAATCTCAATGTGAAAATACTATGAATGCATTATCTTAAGAGAACATCAACATTTCTGTGAGGTGCACACATAATTTGTGGCCCAACACTTTTAGTAATAACAGATTCCATGTGTGCATGATATCTTGATTCCATGATGTGCACATGATTCACAAAGCGCATATCAGTACATCTGTGATGCACACACACACACCTACATATACTGTGACAATATATTGGCACACTGGGCTGCACAAAACATCTTAATTGTCTTCCTTTGCTTGAGTTTTAAAATATATATATAAATATATGTGTTTTATTCTGTGAAGTATTGATTTATATCACAGTTTTCTTCTGTTATTGCATTGTGTGTAATATATATTTATTATCAAAATACAATTTGAGTCACCTGCAACATCTTTACAAAGAAAAGACAAACCTCCACACTCTTGGAACAACTGGAAAGAAGAGCTTTTGACATTTATACACCATTGAAAAAAAACAAGATGACAGTGGATGGGTGCAAAAACATCCTTTTGCATTCTTTGGGTTCAGGGGGACAGGACATTTTTGCGAAAATCCTCCACATAATCCCTGGTAAAGGTCTGGGTTAAATAAATGAGTTTCATTATGCTGTACTACATTTAAGACACTGTAATGCCTAAGTATTGTGTTCTTGCATTATAAATTTAGTACGATGACAACAATGGATATTGAAACATTTGATGAGTTCCTTACCAGTCTCTCAGCTCTTTCAAAGTCACGTAATTTTGGATTAATGGCAGAGAAAATTATAAGGGATCAATTTATCATCACCTTAAGGAGCGAGCAAATACAAGAACAAGTTTGAGTATTGGGAGATTCATCATTGCATTTTCTGTCATAACAGCTAAAGCCATAGAACAATCAGAAATCTGGATAAAATCTGTTAATGAAGATAGACTAGAAAGAATGAACACAGACATGTGCAGTGTCACAAACAAAATGTCTAAGCAAGACTCAAGGTTTAAAAAATTGATACATTCAATGTGTGCTATACATCTGGCAGTTCGGCACATACTGCTATTTTCAAATTATGTATCAAATTAGTAAAGTTTGCAAACACTGTGAAAGGTGTGGATATTTTCTAAAAATATGTAAGGAATCTAGGATGTTGGGAAGAGAAAATAGGTCTACACTTGCTAGTGTGTCAGAGGTTATGGAAGAAAAATAACTTAGGAGTATTGTGTCTACTTCAAAGAAACTAGGTTTTGTTCTTTCAGTGGGAGAAATGAGTCACAAAATCAGGGCTCACCACGACAAAAGCCAACAATGGAGAGATGTGAATGATAGGTCTGGCTCTCCCTAAACAATTAGGGCCTGATTTAGATCATGGCAGATCTGGTCCCGACGCCACTCTTCCGTCAGCTAATCCATCCGCCTAGCAGGCAATCAACCCACTCTACTTAGATGCTGGTGGGTCTATGGATGATAGTCCATTTGTGTCCTGCCTTCTCTGTCAGAAATTTCCACTCACGTTGACAGTGTAATAGGCAAAAGCAGCTGTTGAAGGGAGTACAGCCAATATTTCTGCTGGCCCAATCACCATGTACCTTCCCGATGTAACTGAGGCAGGTAAACCTCCACACTTGGGTTGACAGTTTCAAAGGTATATAAGGTAGAAACCTACCTTTTTTTCGTTTTTCAACTTCTCTTTTCATCATGAACCCGACCGTTCAAGTCCTTCTACTGTATTGCTGCTGCTACTTGACAAGAAATTAAAGGTTAGCGTCTTTTTTTACTTATTTCCTTGTGAATTGTCTGTTTACCTTAACTCTGGACTCTTGCATTTTTTAATTTCACTTAAAAGCAATTTATGACAAATGTGTAATGCATATGTGTGTAATGTTGTAGTTTAAGAAATTCAAAAAAACACACCTGTATTAAATTAATTTCATTATTGTCAAATTTGTCGCAAGCGTCATTCATGATAAAGGACACACACAAAAGATGAAATTGAACAAAATTCATAATATGTTCATGCAGGTGTATTCCTTCATTTTACCTAAACTATCAAATTATAAACATATGTGTTACACATTATTTTTATTAACTTGAATTTAATATAATTTAGTAATTGCACTAGATAAGGTAAAGTGTTTTGTTTAAAAATATATGTGAAATCAATGTTGGTCCAAACTGAAATAATTTAAATATATTTATTCATGTAACATTTATCCTTGACTAGTGCATTTTCTGTATCTTATTAAATGTAAATAATCTCATTTTTGTAAAGTGAATTGTCTATTTGTGTATTTATTCACTTAGCAAGTTGAAATAAACACACCTGGTTTAACATTAAAAACTAAAATTTCAATAGATTTTTTGGTGTAAGTGCCCATTACCATGGTAAATGCATGCAGGAAAAATATTATGTCCATCACATTCTTTGTTCACTAGTGTAAGTAATTTACAAATAAGACATTTTGAAAAGACCGTTGTATTTCCTGTCATAATTGTAAGTATAAATATGTAAATCATTTTTTGTTAACATTTTTATTAATCAATGAATTGTAATTACAAATCTTTTTATTAATAAATGAGATACTTCTCCCACATTTTTTGTAATCAGCCCAAGACTTAAAAGGAGACCAAAAAGCTTTCACATAAGAACTGGTTGTGGTTGTGTTGCCCAAAACGTGCCTCCCATACCTAATGCCAAAGGGTAACCTCTTCAGGAAGGAGCATCTATTAGGCACAGAGCAGGTACCTCAAGGATCTTTCTTTGGAAGTGTAGGTTTATGTCTGACAAGGCTTAAGGACAGGTAAGATGTGAATTTAGGAGCAGAAGTACAGGGAGGAGGAGTGTGAGAGGACTGGGTTTTGGAGGTACAGGAAACTGTAGAGGGTGATGTCTGTATGTTTGGCAGATGCATGTGGGCCAGGTGTGTGTTGTGCATGTTTGGAAGTGTATTTCTTGGAAGATGTTTGTAATTCAGATGAGTGTGTGCATATAGTTTAGGTTGGTGTTGTCATGTGTGTGGGTGTGCTTTTATGTGAGTGTGTTGGTTTGGATGAGTGTGCTGTTGAGGTGATTGGTGTGGTTAAGGTGTTTGTGGGCGTGGTGGTGGTGCAAACGTCTCACCAAGGAATCTATTTTTCACTGCTAATGTTATTTCAACTGGATAGAACAAAGGACATTAAATTAATGTGTTTTTGCTATGTGTTATCCTGTCACAAATGTGATTACATTACTGTCAGTCAAACTGAAATAATTATGCCTATAAAATACATTTTTATAAAAACAGACTTACTTACATGCACATTGGTAAATGAGTAAGACATCATGGGAAATTGTCACATTTTACAAAAATGGGCATGTTTTTATCATTACAAATATAATTTTGATATGTTTTTGATTATTTTGACTCACATGTATAATACTGACTGTTCAAAATACTGGCTCACAATTGTGAATTTTTAAACATCTACTGTATCATTAGTGCATTTGATGCAATGTCACTTGTAATGGGGGAATGTAACAACCTTCACAGCTGTGAAGGAGTATCACACCTGAACAAAAAAGATTTTTGGCCTGTTTGGTACAACTGTCTTATTGGAAATGGCCCTCTCTACAGTCACCCTCAAACTTTTGTCTTTCTCCTCCCATTTGTTTGCTGGATTTTCACCTGTTGGCCTTAGGAATCTTTTTGCTCACTCCCTTAAACATGGTTTGATTTTTCATATACCATCTTGGCATATTTACTTTTACATGTTAGTCCTTTGTAGAGCGGTATACTGTATACTCAGGGCCTGTTAATTAAATGTTAATACCAGTGGGCCTGCAGCACTTATTGTGCCACCCACCTAAGTAGCACTTCAAACATGCTCCAGGTCTGCCATTGCAGCCTCTTCCTAAGCCTTAAACTCCCCTTTTTAGTACATAGATGTCCACCCTAAGGTAGGCCCTATGTAGCCCATAAGGCAGGGTGTTGTGTAATTAAAGGTAGAGCATGTACTTTTAAGTTTTACATGTCCTGGTAGTGTAATACTCCCATAATAATTTTTCACTAATGCGAGGACTACCCTCCCATAGGATAACATTGGGGATTCCTTATTACATGTAACAAGCTGTAATTCCTACAACACAGGTGGTAGATATTTCATGTTTGGTATCTATGAAATTGTAATGATAAACCCTCTTTCATTGTAAAGTTGGATTTATCACTACAAGTTTGAAAATGCCACTTAAAAAAAGTTGTTATTTACCTGCCCTTAGCCCTCTGTGCCTGTAGCCTGCCTTAGGTCACATGACTGGGTATAACTGACAGTTGAGACTTTGTGAATTCAACCCATACAGTCACACAATAATGAGCCATTTACTGACTTGAGGTGGGGTGGAGCTCACACAACCCCACTTCCACCTGAATTGGCGGGGCTCTGCTACTACACAATAGGCTTAACAACCCTGTGTTGTCAGTGCAGCCAGCTAGGAGCCAGTGCAGGATGGAAATTCCTGGAACATCAAAGAACCCTTCTGGAAACTTCTCCCAACTTCTAGGAGCAAGGTGCTAGGATATTAAAATAGGACACCCAGATTCACTCTTCATTTCATTACTGGACCTGTGGAAGGACTCCCAGAGGACTGCCTGCTGCTGTGACCTGATGCGTACTCTGCCAGACTGCTTCTCTATGTGGAAGGGCTGCTTTGCTGCCTGGAACCTGCCTTGAACCTTCAGAGGCCAGCCCTGTTGTGGAGCCATGCATCTTTACCTGCACCCAGGACTTCCAGAAGTGACTCCTAGTATTTCTGGCTTCCTGTTCAGAACCACAGGGACATAAGAAGCTTCCACCATCTTCAACCCTCACCTGGACCCAGCCTGAGTGAGTATGGAGCGCCCAAGAGGTTTCCCTCCACCCCGGACCCTTGCTTTTGGAGCTAAACGTGAGGACTTCAACAAAGATTCACTCTGCAAGTGATTGTGGTTGTTGCTTGACCAGGGCTCTCACCTCAGTCAACCAACAACCCAATTTCTCACATGTCCCTTCCAAAATGTCACAACAAAATGTTAAGTTAAGCAGGCATGTGTCAGCTCACAACAGTCCTTTGTAAGTGAAACAATATATTGTTTTTAACAAATCATTGCAAAAAACACACTATAAAACACCTTCTGCAAAATGTACACATAAAAGAACACTTTTTGTGCGTTGGTCATTTGTCACCTTTGATGTTGAAGACAAATTTTGTTGCTGTAACAAACAGTAGTTATTTGAAAAGAAAACTGAAAAAGTAAACTTACCACCTTCATGCTGCTGTCCGGCCTTCAACTTCCCATCAAGGTGGGGATATGCCACCACAAATATGCAGGCCATGGGGGAGGAGGCAGGGAGCAGCACACGTGATTCACATGTTGAGAGGACTTCAGCTGACCTTTTGGTCCAGCGTCATAGGTCTTCTTAGTGTTTTTTGCAGTGAATGCTGAGCTGCTGATAGACCGCTAGGGTCTGCAGCTTTTTTGTGATTGTCTTCCAGATGTCCTTTTTTAGATGGGAGTTGACCTGTATGGATACAAAAAATGGAAGAGCAAAACATTTTAGTAACTTCTATTTCGTTATGTTTTTATGGGACACAAAATTGAGAAATCAGTCACACACATTCTGATACATTTAATCCAGCATTTTTTTAATTGTTTGGATTTGTGTTTTAATTGATTTTACGAAATGAAAAAAACACAAATTTGTAGTAACCTGTTGAGTAACATTAACCCTTGCTATGTCCTTATCTTACTAATCAAGGCCATTGACATTATCTAGGCTGAGTCATTTGTCAAAACCTCTGAACAATGCAATTTTTTTTGGTACGTTAAAATATATATATGAATTCAGATAAATATATGTTCATGTTTGAATTAACATTTTACCATTTTGTAAAAAAAAAAAAAAGAACATTCAAAATACATGTATATCGAAATATACACCAAACAAATATTTGTCAAACACACAACACATACTAATGTTGTGATATTGTATGTTTAAAATGTGTTTAGAAATGCACACCATAATTTACTATCTAAATAAATAAAAAACAACATAAACTTCATTTAAATTACTGCACTTCACTCAGGAACTAAACAGGACGTTCTAGCCTGTGTTTAAAAAAGTTATTCAAATTGAAATTGCCATTTTAAACATGCACCTGTTTCTCTGGTGAGCCATACAACTTGCTATACAGGGACATTTATGGCCCTGTCTCCTGATTTACTAGGCATTTTACCTCCCAGAGTCAGTAAACCGCAGCACAATTTCAGGAGGTGTTGGTGTTGACACTGTTAGGAGGCAAGTGAGCTTTTTTTTTGTATGGTGCATGTAGGAAAGTGGAGTATTATGTGGTGTAGGGGTTAGTCCTCACCAGGTAATACTTTCACAAATGCCTAAAGATGTTCTACTCTGCCTTACATCCTCCTGTCTAGGTCACTCTCTCTGGGAATCATAGAACTCATTTGAAATTTAACTTTCACTACAGCTGTGCTTTTTCTTCCTCCCATTTTACTTTGGTTACTGAGGTGCCAACCTCTTCTAACCATGTCCTTGCTAGGACTACCCCTAGCTTACCCAGAGAGTTCACACAACACTTGAGCAACCACACCATGACCAGAAGGGTCACAGAGCCTAACTTGCTTTTGGCTATGGGGTCTGCCTCCCATGCCAAGTACAGTGCTGCCATGAAGACCAGCACCCAGCAGAGGCTACTGACAGCTGTCAGAATCTGAAACCACAACCTAAGCACTCCGCTGACGTAAGTGAGCTGCTTTAGGAACAACTGTGGGTTCATGGAACCTCTCTTGCTGTTTAGATTGGGGATTACCACGTCCTGTGTCAGGCACCCTTGTTCCACTCTCCCTTCTGTCAGTGCAGGGGCAACACCCTGCTGCTGAACAGCTGCCTGACTGCTCAGGACTTTTTTGTGGTGAGGTGAAGCCAATCGTGGGTTCTTCCTTCACTGAGGTAGAGGACCCTTGGCTCACTGCGTCTCCAGTTAAGAGTAACTTCCCTTTTTACATTTCTTCTGGGACCCTAGTCTCTTAGCTGTAGGGATGGGATCCCCAGGATCTTTGCTTTGGGAGGCACCCTGGGCAACTGCCCTGTTTGGGACCACACCAAACTCTTGGAGGTCATTGCTTAGCATTCACTCTAAGGGGAGGTCAGAACTGATGACTACCTTTCACCAGCTAAGGATACCTTCCCTTTCTTGGGATACTATCGCTACAGATATATCAGTGACCCACCAGAGACTACCCTTACCCTTCTTCTCTGTCCTGGCACATACTGATCTGCAGACACCAACCTGTTAACCACTGTGGTGTGACTGGCACATGTGTCTCCTAAGCCAATGGCAGGGAACCCATTCACCATAATGGGGTGGAAGTGTCTATAACCATCCTCGGGAATCACCAGCTTACCATCTGGTCCTTTCTCCCAGTTACATGCTGGAGAAACTTCTCATCTGAGGAGTCTTCCCCTATAGCTGCACTGGACAGCCCAGCATTACCCACCTTTTTGGGGCAGGCAGCATTCCCTCAGTAATGACCTGCTTGCTGGTAGTCAAAACACAGCCTGTTATCTAGGAGTTTTTTAAGCCCTGGGTCACCCTGCCTCTGCTTGTCAGAGGTGGGTTGAGTTTTGGTCTCTTTTTTTAGGGTTGTGGAGTCCTAAGGGAGTCTCTTTGGCATGCATACTACCTCCCTCCTTTGCTTTTTGTGGGCCTAACCCTCCCTTCTTGGAGTCACTGCCTGGGTCTCTCTGAGTACACTTGTCCTTTATCACTTATATGCTTTCTTAGCCAGCTCTCTGAAGCTAGAAATAGATGAATCTACTAGCTGCCGACGTAACTTGTCTGAGGTACAGTGTGTCAAAATCTGTTATTTCACAACCATGTTATAGGCCCATAATTTGTGTCAACCCCGTTACCAGTTACCCAGTCCTCTAATGCTTTGACTGAACAATCCATGAAATCCACCCATGTCTGTCTTTGGCCTTTATGGGTGTCCCTAAACTGCACTAAATACTCTTCTGTGGGGAGTCCAAATCCTTTTATGAATGTCTCCATCATATGTTTGTAGAACTCAACCACTTCCTCAGGGAGGGCCAGAAGTCTGTCTCTGCCCTTCACTGGGAATAACTCCCAAAGCGGAGAGCCCCAGTGTTGCTGACCTATGCTTCTAATTTTGCAGACCCTCTCAAAGGGAGCAAGCCACTTATTGATATCATCACCATCACTAAACTTGGGGACAATTCCTTTGGGGATCTTTGGGTCAAAGGACCCATCCTTCCCCCAAAGCCAACTTAACCATTTTCTCTTTAAGGGCTAGTCTTCTTTCCTCAAGTTGAAGCTTTCTCTCCTCCAAAGAGATTTAGCCAAGCTTGTCTTCAAGGGTTCCTATCACCCTACCAACGGGGTTTTTTTTATAGTGACTTCTGTTGCTTCCTACAGGTGAGGGGGTATGTGGGGAAGGGAATGAGTCCTGTCTTCACCTCTTTCCCCTTCATGCTCTGGGCTAGAGGATCTTGCTAGACCTCTACAGGGTCACTCTCTAAGGATGTTCTCTCCTTCTCTTCTCTCTCCTGTTCATAGAGGCTAAGGGCCTTCCTGGGGGTCCTCCTTTTTGGCTGTAGCTCTATAGCTAGTGCATCTTTCCTTGCACAAGGCTCTTAGGTCACTGATCCTAAGGGCAGGAAGGATGGATAAGTTAAGACTCTAATCAGCATCAATTGTGCCTTTTAATCTAGTATTTAGGGCCTTATTCAAAATTTAGAAAAATGTTTTAAAACATTTTCATGACCTACTAAGCCTTCTCCAATGTTTAGTTGAATGATGGTCTACACAGAGTCCTTAGAATCCAAAAATAATTGTTGATGCTAAAGTCAATTTAGTGGATTTCTTGTGCAAAATTCACTTATGACTTAGTGGTACTGCAAAACAGAAGTCCAGGATCCCACTGATTTAACACCAATGTAGAAAAGTTGAGTTTTATGTGGTGTGGGGGTTAGTCCTCACCATGTTATACTCTTACAATACTCTAAAGATGGTGCTTGGATTAACACTAATAAATCTTTAGCTCGGTCCTGGTAGTGTGGCAAAAAGCAGTCAAGTTTTACTAGAGGAACGTGTTAAGCATTTCAAAGCACCAACATGGATGATAAGTAATTGACATGACTTGAAAGAAATCTGACACCAATTTATAAAAATAGAGCTTAGTTTTAATCTTATTAGACACTAAAATGAACGGAATTGCATCAGTACAACTGAAGTTATAGATTTTAGAAGCAAAATTAAACCACTGTAAAAATGCACATTGAAAACTGAATGTTGCAGTCAATGGGAAAACCACTAGTGACAATCAGTCATTTAGAGGTTGAGTTACTTAGAATCCTAAGTGGTGGGGGCCCTAGGTTACGACAGTCAGTTCAATTTTACCTAGCCCGTGGAGTCCAGGTGCAGAGTTGTCCTGGCCATGACAGTCAGTTCTATTTTACCTGGCCCATGGAGTCCAGGTGCAGAGTTGTCCTAGCTGTCAAGGGTGCTGAACAAGACCTGCGCTGGTGCTCAATTTACTGCTCACACAGTGATGCAAGAAACCAGATGAAAAAGCACAGCAGGGGCTGGGTTGTCGATGTCAGATGCAGGCTGCACAGTATGCCCGGCAGATGCAGCCTCAAGAGTAAGGGTCAGTTACTGGACTGGCAACCAATGAGCCCTGGCAGCGGTAAGCACAACAAAGAGGTTTAGGAACTTCACATGGTCCGAGGGAGTGCTGTAGCTACTTTATTCAAGGCATGTAAGACCACAATTCCCAGAAGACACTAGACTGCCTGTATTTGGGCAATCCCATGGAGGGCCCAATGGTCGGTGAATCTTCAGATCCTGCCAATGTTTTTACCTGCAGTTTCAGGGAACGAGTGCCACTAGTCCAAGGGAGAATGAGGGTGCTTTTGGCATCCACAGGGGTCCCTCTGGTTTGAGTGCCAAGTTTGAGCCAAGGATGAAGGTGAATCACACAGTTCCCATTCTGCTGTCTAAGGAACAGTGTATCCCTCTTTTGTATTGTTGCAGTGGGAAAAAGTCTGGTTGTCAGCAACACAGAGCTATTCTTGGTCCTTTTTCAAAGTCAGTTGCTCAGATCTGAATTTCTGGTGTCAGGACAGTCCCTTACATCTGAATTTAGGGGAGTTAGGTGTGTGGAGGCTAGTCACCAATGGGCAGCTAGCTCCTGTAGCTAATCCGCCTTTGACATGACCACATCTGGTGGAGTGGGTCACCTTTAACTACCCAGAACCCTCTATTCTCCCACTCCTAACAATCAAAATTTAGTGCACAGACAGGGCTGCTCACCCTAGAGGTGTGGTCAGCCTTTTGATGGTGTGCACTAACCCACATACCTAATTTCACAACAGTCCCCAAGTAGATGTGCCAGGGGGAGGGTTGTGTCCTCCTTTGGGAGACAGAAAACATGCCTATCAGGGACAGTGAAGCCTTTGAAGCTCACCACCCTGTAGTGCCAATTCACTAGCCCATCTGGGGTGCGGGAGGTGTGACCTCCTTCCTACCTCAGCCTTTGTTTCTGACTCCGGGGAGTGTTCACACTGCCTGACATGAGGTCAGAATCCTGTCTAGGCATCAGCAGGCACGGGAAAGTGCAGGCTGACCGGCCAGACCACAAAGAAGTTGAGGCAAATAGGTGAGTAACCTCTAAGGTGCCACCTGGGTACATTCCAGGTGTCCCTTGGCATCAGATTTATGTCAGGAGAGAGAAGGCCTATTGTTTGAAACCAAACTCAACATGTCTAGGCAGTAGAATAAAGGAGCTAGCAACGCGGGTCTGCCCGGGTGCAAGTCCCATGTTATCCTATGGACCGGCTATCACTTTTAGTGTACTTTAATGGGAAAGACACTATAGAAACATATAAGCTTGTGCTTACATGCCTACACCTTAAATACAATGCACCCTGCCTCCTGGGCTGAAGAGGCTTTCCTTAGGGGTGTCTGACATATATGTAAGGCAGTGCAGTGGTCTGTGTCATACATGGTGAGGGCAAAGTCGAGATCGAGCAGTGTGCAGTGCTCCTGTAGTCTGCAATGGCAGACCTTCTATCGGTAGTTTGCTTGGGTTGCTCACGGTGGCATCAACTTGTGCTGGGAAACCCTTTAACACCCATGCCCTAGCTACCCCTGGGGAGTTAAAGGACATGCCAGTTAGGGATATCAATTCATGTTTGCCAATTTGGGGAGAGAGCAGAGGCACTGGGGCCTGGTTAGCAGGTTCCAGTGTAATGTCAGAGTCCAAAAACCAGCATCTAGTAGTTCAAATGGGGGCAAAAAGTGGAGGGGGGGACATTTGAAAAAATCCAGGTTTTTTACACCGCGTACATGTACAGAACGTGCAAGACAATCAATGGAAACTGATACTTCAATTGACTTTCATACATAGCTTTCACACAGGTTAGCATATGGCTGTGTCCATCGTGAAGTTCCACTCCCACTACCCGGTCAACTTCCGGAGACTTTTGTCTACTTGCAAATGTCCTGATGGCGAGTTCAGGCATTCACCATTTTAGATAGTCAAATAGTGTGTTTATCAATCTTAAGTGTGCCACCACCACTCAAAATGGTGCCCAGTTTTCTTAACTATACAAAATGTTAAAGTTATTTCCTTGTGTTTTTTCAAAATGGATTATGTTGTTTGTTACTGTTGTAAAATGAGATATTTATGCGGTTTTCTTTACACTTCTGTTGGTGGAATTTTACATAAAAGTTTTAAAAAATATTAAATATGTAATTGATTAATTTAAAGTGTCTAATTTACAATTTTTTTCTTTTTCTTCAATTAATTGATATGTCAAAAATGTAATGTAAATAAACATATTCACAAATAAATGTTGTGAATATATATATGCAGAAAACAAAATCTTTAAAACATGAACGAATGTTGGCTTTATAAAAAAATGTGTTTACAAAAATTAAAACAATTTTACCCTTTCAAATGCAGATACATGAACTCAGGGAGAGGTAGAAGGCGACAGCCTCAAGTCATCAGACCATTTCCAGATCTTCCCACAATGGAAAACCATGATATAAAATACAGATTTGAATGGTAAACTATTATTGATTCATGTCATCGACTGGAGCCAGATCTTCTGCCTCGCAATAGGAAATCCACATCAAGAACACCAATAGTGAAAATAATGGCAGTATACCCTTTTGTGGCCACAGGATCATTCCAATACACTGTTGCAGTATCTGGTGGAATGTCTCAACCAACTTTCAGTAGTGTGCTAGAAGAAGTACTTTAAATAACAAAAGGCACTTTTTCTTGGCCAAGATCTAGCTTTCTGACAAATTTGGTGTAAATCCATTTAGAAGTTTGGGTTGTTGATGTTTCTAAATGTTCCTATGGAAAAATTTAAAGAGAAAATGTTTCCTTTTCTCTGCCCATACTTGACAGAGCCTACCCAAAACTTGCCAGTTAGGAGCCGAGGTAAATAAATGTTGGGAAACTTTTGTGAAGATTTGTCAAATGGTGCTAAAGGTATAAGCAAACCAAAAATGCATTTCCTACGGAAACACAATCCTAACTGTAACTACCCAGTGGCAAACATCATTGGGTAATATATATGTATGTATATACACTGAGAAAAACCAAGGTTAAAGTGATGTTATAGTTAGGTGAAAATTTCAGTAACAACATTTTAAACTACCCTCAAATTCACTGGTAATAGTTATCTCTTGTAGCTATAGCTTGTACACTAATAATTATAACTTATGGCCACGCCATGTACAATCTTCTCATCGCTGATATTATTTCAAATGCTGTAGTGATGCTATCAATGATGGTATAGAACATGTCACGAGTGATGTAATATGCAGGGAGATAGTTGCCTTTGGGCAAGAGTTATAGTTACTAGAGGTAAGTAGAAGTGGTGAATTTAAGTGGTTTTAGAGTTTAAAACATTATATTGTCACCTAAGTATAATGTCACTTTAACTTTTGTTTTTCTCAGTGAATTTCTAGGATTTTTTTTAACATACAATAATAGTTTATTCACATAAGTAAAGAAATACTTAAAGTTGAATCCCATCGCAAACGGCCAGCCAGGTCCTGTGGCCAACCCCTTGCAGGCAAGCAACGCCACGCTATTGGGACTAAGCCCCCAAGTCCTGTAATGTCTGCCTGCAACATTTTTCTTCATGTTGCATGGAGCCAATCAGAGTGCTTGCTTCAGTGGGAGTGTGTCTCCTGTGACAGCTGCCAAAAAATGTTTATAGAAAATTCGCTGAGAAATTTGGTTTTGGGGCCCTCTTTTTTTCTCGGCCTCTGCTTGACGGATCACCCTGAAACTCTCAAGGAAGGAGCTGAGGTGGACAAACATTTGTTTTAGAAAGCTTTCTGAAGGATTTCTAAAGATAAGACAAAAAGTAAGCAAAAAAGTAAGCAAACCAAAAAATGCTCTTCCTATGGAAACTAAGACCTAACTATAACTACCCAGCAGCAACATGCAGTCAAGTCCAAATCTGTTAATTTCTTTCCAATATCAATCACTCAGCCAATGTATACAACGTAAAACATACAACACGTCTTTTGCAACACTGTCAGTTCCTCAGGGCTTTCAGATCAAAAACAGATATACATTATGGTTCTAAATGATGAACTGAAGATGAGATAAAATGTTGAACTGAAAAAATCCACTTCATCCAAGAGCAGAAGCTAATACTGCAAAAAAGATACTCCACAAATTAAACCTTATAATTCACATTAAATGTGAATACAAATAAAAGAGATAGGCTGAAGGAAAAAGAGAAGAAAGGAAAAAAGAAAAATAAGAAACAAATACAAGGAGGGGAAACAATATGAAACAACAAAGCTAGGAAAAACATGAACTATACAACCAAACTTTAAAGGGTATCACACCCAAGACCCGATTATAGTAGCTAAATCATCACTGAAATTATATTCCAATGTTCTTACAAACTTGTTATGAAAAAACCTGTACCCAACATAAATTTGCTGATAGCTCACAGAACATAATATTCAAGAGGTTAATAAAATTAAAATTACAATATTATTTACACAAAACCACCAAATCTGTCATGAATGCCATAAATGTCATAAAATAAAAAGATTTAATACACCATGCGATGAAAACATATACTAGAGGCTAATCAATGTTTCAAATTACTGAAAGGTGAGTCCCCCCATCAGAAGTTAATAAATCATATTGTTCAGTATATATACTATAACTCATAATCTCTTACAATTGAAAAAACCACTATGAAAATAACTTTTATTCAACTTCTATAACTCCACATACAAACCTACCTACTCGTATCAATCAAGTTCCGCTTTCCACATCACACAATTGCAGTTTTGAGATCTTGTAGCAACACTTTTAAATATAATAACATACTTGAAAGTGCAGATAAAATTAACAGTGTCACATATTTACGAAACCAATATTAAAATGAGAATCAAAATTGTGTAACATACTTTGTTTTAGAGAGTGAATTCCCATTCTTCACAATCCAGGCGCTGCATCACAGCAAACCATCACGATCCAATATGATGTCTAAAACAACATGTTACACAATTCAATCTGATTCCCAGCATGTCTTAATCAAAGCCTCTGAAAAAAAACTTGTTTTAATATGCTTGTAACCAAGGGTGGCTCCTCCACTATGGCAGAGGAGCGTCGTCGTCCCCCCCACCCCCACCAGCAGCAGCAGCTGCAAAACCTTTGCAAGAAAACAACAATAAACTATGTTGTCTTGTAAAAGGGGCATGGGTATGGGGCTGTGAGAGAGACGAGGGGGAATGAAAAGCACTCCACCTCAGTGCGCATGTGTTTGGCCAGCCGTCTCGGGCCAGCCAAACACACATGCGCACAGGGCTCTCTTCAGCCCGGCACTGTGTTGTTGGGCTGGAGAGAGCAGGTACAGGCTCCCAGTCTGCCTGGGAGCGCCCTGGCTGGGCGCTCCCAGCCAAACCTAATGCGGGAGCCTTTTTTTTTTTTTTATGAATAATTTTTTTTGTTAATATTGTAGCAGGAAAAGCTTGTGACTAACGATGGTGTGTTAGATTTTAAAGATGACCGAAGGGTATTGCGATCGCTGATGTGCAATATTTGAGCACCTTAAATATCATCACTCCAGCAGTTCTCAAGTATTTGATACACATATTTTTATAGTATAATTTGATTTTGACCCCAGTGACACCATATCACAAGTAGCTCAGTGTGGGTAAAGGTCATTGTTCTGTTTGTAACAGTGGCAATTCAATTTACTCTCCTGGGCATTAGGGTGGGTCTGGGCCACAAAATAGGCTGGAGCACCCAAATAGAAGTGCCCCCCACTAGTGAATTAGAAAGCTAAACAGTGCCCTGTGTTTCCAATTTGCTGCAGTTTTGAACTTGTAAAGACATGCCATAAGGGATGGAGGACTGCATGGATTTGAGCTTGCTGCAGGCAATGTTTTTTTAATATCAGGGAAATTAACAGTAAAACAGCCCTGGCAGACTATGAAACAGGCCCACAAACAGCCAAAACAAGCACTGGAAAAGCCAATAGCTTTTACTTACGCAAATGCTATTGGCTTGGCGTTGTCAATATTGTTTAGCCATCTTGTACAGTGAAGTGGAGTGGAGTGGAATGGCATGGGATATAGTGGTGTGGAGGGGCACAGAGTGGAGTAGAGTGGCTTGGAGTGGCAAATAGATTGGCATAGAGTAGACTAAATTGGCATAGATTGGAGTAGCGTGCTGTAGAGTGGAGTGGCATAGAGTAGAGTTGCATAGAGAAGAGTTCAGTAGAGTAGAGTGGCATAGAGTGCAATAGTGTACAGTGGTGCAGAGTGGAGCAGAGTGGCATACAGTGGGGGGCGTGGCCAGGGAAGATGGCGGATCAGATACATTCTTAGCGCACTCTGCTATCCCTAGTTAAAATCCTGCATCTGCTTCCACTGCATAGCCACGATCATCCTGTAACACGTGGCCAGGAACCAGCTGAATTGAGGTTTGTCCCCCTGGAGGCATTGCACCAGGGTGAGCAGGGGCCCTGGGGCTCCTGGAGTCTGCTACGGATCATGCCGCTGAGGGAAACTGAGGGCCTGCCGGCATCTCCTGATGAGGAGGGGAAGCCAGAGTTTGCAGGCCACGCTCTGTGCTGTGAGTGGGACTGCTGTGAAAGGAGGCTGCGGCCCGTAGTAGCCCTAGACGAGCCAAGGCCTGCCGGGGCCTGGCACAGCTGCACGGCAGTCGACGGTATGGTGAGTGGCACCGATAACTGTTGATGGCTGATGTGGCCAACGAGCATTGCAAGTTTGTCTGATGGGCCTATTCTGTCCTCATTGAGTTGAGGAGCGGAGGAGCGGTGCGGCAGAGTTAGTGCGCTGGGTCCGTGTGAGAATGCTGCACTGATGTGGCCTGGTGAATGGCCTTGTGAGTTTGGGGGACTGACAACAGCCTCCATCGAGCCTGAAGTGGAAGGAGGAAGGCCTGATGCGCCACGGCAGGCCGGGTCTGGAGTAAGGGACTTGGTATCGGAGTGGGTCACATCGAGGCAGAGTGGGCTGAGGCAATCAGCTTGAAAAGTGAGGTGGGGGCCTCCCCACAGGCCTGAATAATGGAATACTGAATTTTAATGTGTATGCACCTAACAATGATGATAGAGACTTTATCTGAAAATGCAGGACCTATTAAGGAACGCCACGGCCACCAGGTTGCTGTCAGAGGGAGATGATTTTCACTGTATGACAAATGGGGAGTTGGCAAAGCCAGCTATTGTGGAGTCTCTAAGTGCGGTAATGCAGAATGTGGGATCTGTGGGCATATAGAGCGATATGCATCCAGCCGCTAGAGAATACTCTGTGTCACTTGTTAACACATGATACCTACAGTAGGCTGGACAGAGCGCTAGACACTGAGGACATGATAAGAACTGCCACATAATTGCTATTGGAGTTGATGGGCAGGAGGTCATTGCACAACCCCTTCTGCTAGAGGCTGCCCCCTGATGTCCTCATAAATTGGGCATATCTGGAGACAATGGGTGCGGCATTGACAGAGTATATGGATGGCAACTGGGACATGATGGCTAGTAGAGTGATTGAGTGGGAGGTGATGAAGGCAGTCATGAGCGTGAGTAAGGTATATGGTATCAGACAACAGCTGAATCTGGAACTGGTGACAATAGAGGGGAGGCTGATAGACCTGCAGAGACATGAGTCCCTGAATTTGGCTATGGGTGCAGAGGCCACCACATCTAATTGCACGACTGGGGAAACCTGGGATAGATTGAATTAGGTTACACAGAAGGAATACAGAAAGAGGCTCCATAGAGAGAGTGACAAGCCCAGAAGATTGTTGCATGGCTCTTGAAAAGAGAGGACCAGGGCTTTCCCATTATGCCTCTGAGATGACCTGACAGGATGTTGGCAAATACACAAGAGTTGATTAATGAAGTGCATAAGGCACATCTAGATGGGCAATAAGGTCTAGCATGGATCCGGAGTGGAATGAGGATGGCATGCAGGTTGAGTATGGCTTACATTTAATATTATTATATGCTGATGCTGTATTGTTTTACTTGAGGAGGCTCAGAAACTGTGTGCCATTGTTGTTGGACAGATTGGATGTAGCTGGGATAAAGATCAATAGACTCAAGACACTGTTGTTTCCATTGGAGGCATTGTGCTCAGTGCCTGGACTGGAGTTGCCTCAGCTAGGGCTCACTTGGGAGACAGAGGCTTTTAGGTATTTGGAGATTATGGTAACACAAAGGAAGAGGGGTATCACTGCCATAACCTGGGGAGGATGATGGAGGGGTTAACAAAATCTGTTGCATTTTGGAATACATTGCTGCCCTCGATGGCGGGTAGGACAGAAGTTGCAAAAATGGTTTTCCTTCCAAGATGTCTAAACATTGTACAGAATTCATTGCACATGATTGCAAGTAGTACATTGAAAGTGCTAGACATTATGTTGGTCTTCCTAGTTTGGGCAGGGAAAAGGCGCAGAGTTGCTTTGATGGCACATAAGTGAGATCTCAGAGAAGGGTCCATGGGTCTGCCTGATCTATAGCTGTGTTATTATGCAGCTAAGCTACACTATACGGTACGGTGGGTTATGATAGAGGACAATTGGGAAATGAGGCTGCTGAGAGGCACATGCGGGATCATGACATTATGGAATTACTGATGACGGGGGTCAGTAGACCAGGACACTTTAACCACATGGTGGGTTAGATGGGGGACAAATGGGAGTTGATGGTTAGCGAGAGTTGAGACTTTGGTCATTGGTGCAGTTCAAGTGTATCAACAAGGTAATGTCAGTGGCCCGCTGGAGGACAGGGGGCTGTGAAGAGCTGGGAGAATGTGTGTTCGGAGTACTCAGTAGGGCCTGGCAAGTTCCTCCAATATGCTAAAAATGCCGGTTTGGCTTGATAGATTTGGCAGCAGTTCCAATTGACCCCCCAGCCAGTCAGAAACATTCCACCAATTACTACTGATTGGCTGTGTGCGGCGCTCAGTATCATTGTTTTATGGGGCACTCAAGGGGATCATGGCAAGTGGAGTTTTGCTGCGAGATAGGCCTGGGGGAGTCATGGACGACAACATGACTGAGAAAGAATGCAAGGAGGCATGTGCACTTACCCACGGGTGTCCTGCAATGCCAGGTTCAAATTGAGAGATTTCAATTATTTGCACCCCAAACTATTTGACAATAATTAAATTAAGCAGAATGTATGCTGGCAGGGTGGCAGACTGCCTGAGATGTGTTTGATGGTGTGTGTATTTTGGATGATTGGAAGGGAAAGGGTGGAGAGAGTGGCTGGTGCTGTGGTTGAAGAGACCCCCAAAGGATAACTTCAGGGTATAGTCAAGGAGCCAAAGAGGGAGGCAATACACAAGAAGTTTCTACAATTGGGACTGGTGGTTTCCAAGTAACGGGGGCCAACAGGGTGGTTCAGTTAAAGAACTCCATCAGTGGCTTTATGCAATAAGGACATGGTTGAATAGGCCCAAGCCAAGGAAAACCACGTTCAGATATCTAGGATGGATGATAAGTTGAGGGAGTATCTAGACATCTGGGCGGGGTTGCTGAAATCCTTTCAGGGAATTGAGAAGGCAGCATGGGGCCTAGAGGCAGGAGTACAGACTGGGAAAGAGAGTATACAGGGTGCACAAGGAGAGGAGGAGGTGAATGAAGAAGTGGGGGTGTCAGGCACTTTTGAGTTGGAGGCTTGATGCAGCAGGAAACACAGAGAAGAGAGGAAGAAAAGTGGGGGAGTCACTTGAACATTCCAAGACATACGGAAAAGAGTTGCAATTGCATGTGCCATGAATTTGCGGCCGAGGGGCCTACCTGCAGCAAAGAGGATAAAGATAATGTTGACTATAACTGTTGAAATGTTGTCAACAATGTCCTTGAAGACCAGGTGTGTATCAGTGAAAACAATAAAAATATATTTATAAAAGAGTGGGGTATTGTGCACTGGGGTTAAGTGCAGTGGAGTAAAGTGGTGTAGAGTAGAGTGACGTAAAGTGCAGTGGCATAGAGTACAGTGGAGTACAGTGCAGTGGTGTACAGTATAAAAGCATAGAGTACAGTGACAGAGTACAATGGTGCAAAGTAGAGTACAGTGGTGTACAGTGCAGTGGCGTAGAGTAGAGTGAAGCAGAGTAGAGTGGGAAAGAGTGCAGTGGTGTAGAGTTCAGTTGTGTAGAGCAGAGTGGTGCAGAGTAGAGTGGAGTAGCATAGCATAGAATGATGCAGAGTAGAGTGGCATTGAGTGCGGTGGTGTACAGTAGCTCAAAACATGGGAGCAGTGGATGGACATAAGTACCTGGTCCATGCTCCAGAGGAGGGCCAAACATAAGAAGAGGACATAACACGTCCATGCCGTGACAAACAGGGATGAAGTAAACGAGAAAGACGCTGATGCTAACAAATGGTAAGCTATGGGCAGGCTGTAAGGCCATTGCATGTATACAACATGTCTTGCAGAGACAGCTCATCTGGCGTCTAGGCGAAACCTAAAAACAGCCCACACGCTGACCTATCAGACCAGCCCATATGGCACTGCCTGACTGCCCTAAATGCCTGTATAGAATTTAAACAATTCTCCCTATGGACACACTGAAAAATATGTTTTATATTACTACTATGAAATGTATTTTCGTGGGAAGCATCAAAAAATGATTACCAACCTTAATATCTTATGTTCTTAGAATTTAAGCAAAAATAAAAGGGCTCCCCCTTAAATAAGCTTGTCAGTGTATTGCTCCATAAGCGTAGTTGAGTAGAAGTGCTTTCAGTTGTAAAATGTACAGTGATCTATGTGAGGGTGATAGATGTTGGGACTCGTATTTACAATATAAACGCAGAGCGGCTCGTTTTAACTTGAAAAGACCACAGTTGCCGCAATATTTTTTAGGTTTACAACAAGGATACTGTGGAGCAGGGAGTTGTGTTTCGACTCTTTACATGTGACCTTGAGGGATCTCCCCAGGAAGGTTGCTGGTCAAAACAAAGGATGCCAGCATTGAATGATAAGCCAGTAGGCCCCATAGCTTAAAGTAAGATGAGACATTTTGGTAAACAATTAGACATCACTAGGTGGTTAGCCAAGACACCCCAGCAGTCAGGTGCCTTTTAAGGCTGCTAGCATCAGATTAGTCAGTCATGATCACTCACATACTGCAGGTCTGATATAATGATGGTATTTCTTTGATTATTGTAGATACCCATGAAACAATGGAGCTGACTTCTGGCATAATAAAGACCCTGTCATAATGGTAAAAATTCATGGCAGAATATGGGCATCTGGCTAATTCTGGATCTGGTATAATACTGATGATTCCTGGCAGTTTGTGCTCACGCTTCTAGGATGATTCACCACCTGGCATAATCTTGGCCTGGCATCAGAGTGGTAATTACTGCACACTGCGCGCATTCATTGGCACGTACTACAAATTGTAAGCAAGTAAAGAATGTCATGTATGTAACAATGCGTGTTGAGAAACAGGTGTCCTTTGCATCTTAATCTGTTGATAGCAAGCCGCTCCCCTAGGAAAGGCAAACATGTTAAACAAATCGCATCCTTCCACTCACTCATTCAAGCATTCATGCACTTAATCGCGCCCTTCCACAACATCTCACAGAGGAGCACAGCAATTATAAAAACACCTCCACTTAAAAAACAGACAGACACATTGGCTTTGCCCATGTTTGTTTCATTCTACTCTTCAATTGCTCGTCCACTTCACGCAAATCAGAAGTAAGGGTTCGGTAACACCCTTGGAAACATGGCTTGAACTAAATTAACGAGCACTGGCTGCATTTTGAAGCAATTCTTTTGGTTTTCTGACTAAAAATGTTTAGAGATATAAAGGTTTGTGTCCTTAAAGCAATATTCTTCTTCGGTCAGTTGCCTGACTGCTTATTTACTTTTGTGCTGGCTACCTAATGAGCTGTTGATTGTCTAAGGATAGTTTGTAAAGTGTGAGTTGCAGTTAGATCGCGGTGCAGCCCTTTAAGGTACCCGGGTCATGCCTACATACGCGATATCATTCTCTCAGTCGTTTTCATCCTCTACAAAACCTTCCATCCTAAAATTTCCCAATGTTTTAGGGGCTAATGCTTTCAGTGTGTTGTAAATATGTCCTGCTATTTAATTGGTCTTGGAGTCTAATATTCCTGCCTCTGCTCGTTAAATCTACCATAGCAGTCAGAGTTAATGACCCATTAATGATTAATTCCTTAACCAGCTTCTTATTGCTTTGTAGCAAAACCTTTTCTTAAAACGGGATTAAATCATCTAGATACTTAACTCCTTGTTTTCATTTCCTCTCCTTCGAGAAGTTTTGCCGTCGCTCTTTGCTTTGTATTTTATTGCTGATTCTGCCACAATGTTTTGAAGTTAAAATAGAAAAAACTGAAATAATATCCACAACGAAATTATAAACAGTGAAGCCAGTTGAATAAAGTAATCGGTTTTAATAATCACAGCTTTACGTGATGAACTTCTACGACTAAATGAACAGTACAAAAGGCCACGCTTCTAAGGGCACAGTACTCTGAGGTGGCTTGCTCTATACTTTAGAAATAAGTTAGGGAGCATTTTATTCTTCATAGTACACGATAACGTGATACATTTGAAATCTGTACTGTGAAAATATATACATCAATAAGCAGTTTCTAATAATTTTCAAACAAATTCAGCCTTTTTCCGAGATATGCAGTTAATTTTAAAAAAGGGCAAAAGCAGCGGTTGTTCTCAGTTTTATGGTTACAAAGTTTAGAGAAAGGGGTCTCAAAAGATAATAATCCCGTTAATTGTTTAATTGGCAGTTAAGAATTCTGCTCCAGGAAGTTGTCTTTGAGAATGTCTGATGGCTTAGGCTGAGGCACTTTACCACCGACCGACTGTAATAACTTATTACAGTTGCTTGGTGATATAATTTTATTACTAGTGACCATTGATGCCCCAAGTAGACTGTGATAAAAACAAGTATTGGCAAAATCAACAGGTCTTGACGGTGAAACCTGTTGGCTTTACCAATGTTTTTTGTTGTTGTTTTAGTTAGCTACTTTGGATGCATTTGCATCCACCATGGTCGTCTTTGAATGGGTTTGTTAAATTGTAACAAACCAATTCAAAGATGGCTGTCACAGATGTGTGTGCGCCATGACAGCCATTGTTGAATATATATTTGCAATATTTTAAAAACAGATTCAACAATGGCCACAGCATATGCGGGCGTGTCTGCAGTCATCAGCTTTGAATGGGTTTGTTAAAATAATACAACTCCTGGGAAGATGTCTGTCGCCTGGACCTAAAAACAACCACTGGCAAAGCCACTAGGTCTGGCGTCTAGAGACTCTGTATAGAGTGTAAGTGTGGTACACAAATACCAAATAAAAACATTTATGTTAAAAAGTGACAAAGCATACAAACACAGGCACACAGACATATATTTATATACAACAACACATTAAAGCCAGATTTATTGGTTTTAATGGCATGCTTTGGTGTTGGCAGTATCAATAGTAGTGTTGGTATTGGTTTTGACTGAGTAGTATTGGTGGTGGAGCTATTGATATTGTGGTGGTGATATTGGTGGTATTGGAAGTAGTGGTGGTGGTGTGGGATTGGTAGTTGTGGTATTGGTGGGGATATTAGTGGTAGTAATGTTGGTATTAGAGGCTTTGGTAGTGTTATTGGTGTTTGTAGTGGTATTGGTTGGTATTGGTAGCAAACATAGTAATACAAATTTTGGACATATATATATATACAACTAACATCTAAGAAATGAGCAGCTTTGACATTATTTAAAATACATTTATGACAAATCAAATAACCTGATGCAAATCGATGGTTCAATCAAGGGCTAAGTTTACTAAGATTTGTATGGTCTCTCAAGCTAAGCTGCACAATTTTGCACTTTGCCTGATGGGCGTTTTATTGGTAAGCAAATTGACACAATGCTTCGCAGCGATGTGCACCATAAGGGCATTTTGTTGTAGACATCTACATATCTTAATTGCTAAATTATGAGCTGAGACCATGTCAGGGTAAATATTCTAGGTGGGCAGGGGGCTGGGTAATACAAGGGAATTATCTTTATGTGGACAATAATATTATAATTGTTTAGCAATAGCACTTGAACCCGATAAGCCTACTTCAGATGTTTGTTCTGTGAAATCCAATCTGTAGGACTCTACAGGTGTTTACTCACAGGTTACTGAAGATGCTGAGTTGTCTTTGAATTGGATATTCCATATTCTGGAGCGCACAGTGACCACAGTTCCAGTGAGCGGACAAGGAAAAGTGAGAAGATGAATTGCTATCTTCAAGTGGCAGAGATGTTATCTCAAGAAGCTGCAACTTTCTTTAAAAAAAGACACAGAAGTGCACAAAAAAGAAAGTGAATTTCTATGTTCTAGGGGTGCCTAGTCAAGAATGAAAGAAGCCTAGCATGGACGTGCAGGCCTAGTGACAGAAGAGTGGCCTTATCGAGGGGATTACAATTAAAGGTAGTCTATTGAGGGAGAATCACAGGGATGTAGGAGGTTGTAGAATTACTGTTGCTTCCCTAGAAACTGTCTGCAAACTGTCTGCAGCGACAGCACAGCCAGCTGCTTTTTCTGATCTCTGCAGGACCCACAAGGCGAACAGGGAGCTGTAGAGAGTTAGAGCTGGGTGCTTCGAGGGGCACCTCTTCATTTCCCTGGGTGCCCTGTCTTCTGCGTGACAGGGTGTGTTAGCATATGAGGAGGAGTGATCCTTTGGATGCTTCGGGCACTACTTGGGCATTCACATAACTGAAGGTGGCCTGTGCTGGTTACTCAGGTCCACAGCCCAACAATTGATTTCCCAGATTGCTGCTTTTCTGGAGCCTCTATGCTCTTGGCCCAGTGAGGGAATAGCCTCTAGGATTTCAGGATTCTTGGGCTGCTAGTGTGGAGTGACTAGGTAAGTAAGAGAGTCGGTGTAGATCAGTGGATTGTGGTGGGAGTAACAATGCAGGGCACAGACCCCTCATGGACGTTCTTTAGGGGGTGCCAGACGTCATAGCTTGCCCCTTGTGATCCCTGGCACTGCCTTTACAACCCCTGCCCTCAGAGGTGGCAAAATCAGTGCCAGGAAGACAGTGGTAACTCATCCTTATGGACACCGGTTGGGGCTCCACTCTCGTTGTTTTCTCTCATTTATTTATTACACTAATAGTGAATAATGTTTCATTATTCCAGCTAATTTCACTCTATTTTGTATTCACTATGATTGTAATATGAGTGTAATAAAAAATGAAGTGCAATTAGCTGGACTACAATCTTCCCTGGCAGCTGAAGTGAGTAAAAATGCTTTTAAATGTGTGTTGTGTGCGTGCCTGCTGGTGTGTGTTTTTACACGAGAGAGAAAGTGTACATTTGAATGTGTGTGTATGTGTAAGCATGTGTGTGAGAGTGAAACTGAAGGTCAAAGGGCGTGTGATGTCACTTTTGCTACCCAAGGCATTTTGGTGAATAGACGTTCATGAGACACCTGCTTATTTTGCTTAAGGATTTGAAGATATCCCACTATGAGGGAAGACTGACTGAAGTACTGATAGAGTGGGGGAAGTGCAGAGTGTGGTATTTCAGTGGTGTGCTTGTGAGGGGAATAACAATGCAGGGTGCAAACCTTGTTCCATTTTAATTCGGGATTTAAGGATTGTGGGTTGCTAGTAAAGAGTGACTGAGTAGCTGAGTGAGTGTGAGCAGTACAGTGCAGTGTACTGCAGTGGAGTGTGTTTGTGGCAGAGTAGCGATGCACGGTGTGGACCCCTACCTTCTTGGCTCTGTGGCTTCAAGATGTTAGACCGGTAGGGGAGGATGAACGGAAGAGTGAGTGCAGTGTAGTGTGTCTGTGGAGGTAAAGTATGGGAAAGCAGGAAAGTGTGTTTAAGAGAGTGTGCACAATGCACTGCTGTTGGATGGCTGCCGCAAACAAGCAGACACCACTTCTGGAAGGAATTGGCAGAGAAGCTGCCCCTCACTCATGCACCAGTATGGAGGCTGCCCTACATGTCTGATGTCAGTGCCGGGGGTTGCAACACTTGCACTAACCTGTAGCAGTAGAGGGCAGGCCTTCCTGCTTCATGTATGCGTTCCTCCTGGTTGTCAGGCAGAGGTCAGGCTGGATGGAGGATTCTTCTGATTTGCTGGCTGTGCTGCAGATGGGGCTGTTTCTGTCCTCACAGCATGTATACCTCTTGCTGAGTCGGCTGATTGACTGACTGATGTTTGGGGTGCAGGCATCAATCTGTAGATGGGTATCTCGGAACTACATTCACATTTGACCATATCAGAACTCTCCCCCTTGTTCACTCCTCCAATGGGATTTCAAGTTCATTGCAATATTCTGGAGACATAAAGGCCCTTCAAGGAGGTCTTCCAAGCCAAGATGGCTAACCAACTTCGTCCTCCCCACTTTCTCTTCCTGTAAACTATGCTTCCTCTGAGTGAATCTTGTGAAAATAATTCAGTTGTCCAATGTATTGTAACGAAGTTGAAGAATATGTTTTTTCTAGGTTCCCCGCCCTCTCACCAATAGTTTTGTCCAAAGATTTTTGCTGTTCATTTTGTCATCTCTGAAGTTCTAGTCCTTGAGGTTTATCTTTGTTCTTTACGGTGTTCTGCTCAGCATGTGCAGAGCATGTGGAACTATGTTAATCTGCAGCCCTAGCATTTATTGGATAATCATAGATTTGCCACACTCGCCACATAATTATCCATCTGCTGCATAATACAGATTTTAACAAAATAAATGTGTTTTTTAGCTGAAATGGAGCAAACGTTATAAAAATCAATGAAGAATGTGTTGCCACACAATGCATGACCAATTGCAAAGGTTGACAGGTCACCTTTGTGTTGCTTATTTCTGTATTTGGATGATAAGTTGGTACTAATGAGGTGAAACCTTTGCCCATGTGTACAAATGGAAAAAGTATGAAGTAATACTATTTCAAAATGTGTTGCATTGTCATGCATAATTTGGTGCTTTATTGAGTCAACTTTGCTGCATGATGTGGTCTTCCCTGATACACAATTATAGTGGCCCTGAGTATAGGTGTATTCTTTCATAACTATCATCCCTTTAATGTGAGCCTTCAAGATTCAAGTCTTCAGTTCTACCACTCTCCTGTTGGACTTCTTAGAAAAGCATCAGCTGCTAGGCCCTCTGCAGAACAGCTTTAGACCTGCCTGCAGCATGGATTCTGCCCTTCTCTGACAAATTATCGAAGATAGGGGGTCGGCAACACTTATTCAGTTAGATGTGAGCACTGCATTTGACACAGTGTCCCATGAGTTGCTCCTTAATATACTGTATGTGATTGCGATCAGGAGCAATGCATAGTCCTGGCATGCCCTTTTTTCTAAAAGATCAGTCTTTCCAGGTAACCTCCCCACCTTTTGCCTCTAAAAAGAAGACTTTATAGTATGGTGTTCCTCAAAGCTCAGCCCTAAGTTCTACTCTTTTGAATATTTATGTAAGGTCACTTGCGGATGTGGTGAAATAGTATGAGTAATCATTAGTATCCCATGTAGGTGACACCCAGCTTATTATATCATGGCAGCAGGGACTGAAACTGGTTCCATCAAGTTTAAAGTCTGTATGATAGCTGTTGCTCAATGGACTGTATTCTAACTGTTTGAGGTTAAATGCCAATGAAACAAAGATTCTGCTGCTAGGGAAACAAATACCAGCATGTGTAGGGTGATCATTGGTGGCCCAGTATGCTAACATCTCCACCCAAGCCCAAATCTGCTCTTTAACATCTGGGTGTCTGGGTAGACGATTCTTTATCCTTGGAGCCACACGTCAAAGCTTTGACTCCCGCTTGCTTTGACTCCCTTAGAAGCCTTAAATGTTTTTTGGGCCTCTTTTTTCCTCTGGTGCAAAAGATGATCATTGAGTCTTTAATTATCTCAAGGCTCGATTGTTGCAACATATTGTATTTAGGTATCACCAGGCAGGTAAAAAAGGACTGCAGATTGCCCAGAATGCTGGCTGTGAGACTAATGCATTTCCTACCTAAATTCTGTTCAGTCTCTCAGCAATTCTACAACCTGCATTGGCTTCCAGCAGAGATGCGCATTCAGTTCAAAGCTTTGTGTGTGGTTCACCAGACCATGAATAAGCAAGGCCGCCCAATTTGCTGCCTTTGCTCCAGCCCTACAATCCGACCAAGGCATTAGGAACAGGGGGCTCTAATCTGGCAATGGTTCCTGGCTTTAGACTGCAAGGGAGGGGAGGATGCTCCTTTCAAATGATAGCTCCAGTCTTATGGAATAATTTGCCTACACATCTGTGGAAAATTCCTAATCAACTCTGTTTTAGGAAAAAGCTGAAGACTTGGCTGTTTGCAGCATAGGCTGTGTTTTGAGTTGGGGGTGGTCAAAGTAGAAGCAAGTAGCGCTGGGAAGTCCCTTGGGGGGGAAGCCATGTGCTGTATGAATCAGTATCATATAACATACCTCATAAGGGATTTTTGCCCTTGGGCTTTTCCCCAGAAAGGTACCTCTTCAAGAAGGCACCTGTCTTTACCATGAATATTTGGAATGTAGTAAGGAAACGTAGCTAATGAATGGACTTACCAATAGATCAGGCATTCTAAGAATATTGGACTGTACCTCAAAAACTGCACTTGACAAGTGCTGTGCACTGCCCTGTAGAGTGTTTGAGAAGGAAGAACACAGGGTCCCAAAGGATGACCATTTAGCTCTAGGAATACAGGATTCTGTGCAACTAGAAGAGAGTGATTGAGACAGTAGGTGGATTGCACTGTGTGCACTGTCATGATGGAGGGAGAAGGGTGAAGTGTGTAACTCCTCTGAATTCAGTTTAAGATTCCAGTTTCTCTGATTACTTAGGCAAAGTGACTCCATGGGAAAGAAAAAATAGGGGCAGTGGGTAGTGGATTTGGAGAAAATAACAAGACAGGTCTCAGATCCCTGCCTTTCTTGGTAAAGTATTTCAGGATACTGAACTTCAGCGTGGAAGAGGATGTGACGCTCTGGCCAGAACTGCTGACTTCGGAACTGGGCAACTACGTTTTGAGCCTCAGCATCTGATAAACATGATCCAACACCTTGGGGTAGACTTCACATAAACTGCAATAACAATGGTAGAATCAGTACCTCGTACGGCCGAACAAACTGACATGTGCACTTACAAGCGCATCACCACTCCTCCTCCACTTGCTGACATGGAGAATGCTGGCCCTGCCCTACGAAACTGGAAAAATAAAGGGATAATAAAATGCTTTTAGTATCTCTTCATTTTTCTGCTTCCAGCAGCGGGGCGATACTCCTCCGCAATAGCGGAGGGGCCACCCCTGGGTAGAATATCTGAAGAGTGTGAGTACGGTGCAAGGCAGTGTAGTGCATCTGTGTGAGGGTTCAGCAGGGAGAGGAAAAGGTGGCAGGAATGTCTGTTGGAGGGAGCACGGATGACCATTCCACAGTAAAATCTACCTCACCTGATATATCCCCGGAGTCACCAAATTCAAGGGTGCTGTGTAATCCTGTGGGTGCCTCTTTGAAGCCTGAGAAGACTTACATGAACTACGAATCCATAAGCATCATCATAAACCAATTAAAAATCATAAGACAAAAAACATTATGGTCACTAAATATTGAAGCCAAACTATCTTCCTCAATATTGTTTACAAAAATACCACCCAGTTGAAGTTGATAAAAGAAAAGAAAGTCCTAATGGGGAAATATTTTCGTAAATCCCATTTAGGTCACCATTTTTCTTTACCAAAAATACTGTGACATGCAACTTCAAAAACAGGTGTCTCCCTAGGCTGGGGTGCTGTTAGACAAAGTGTGTATTACTAAAGTCTATGAAACACTAAACCCACTTAAGCATATAAGATAATTGATAGACTACAAGAAGGTGGTAAATGGAAGACTGTTTTCCACACGTTATGCCATTTTCAGGTCTGGACTGGAGACAGTTACATAAACAAATACATAAAAACAATAATACAGAGAGGAGCATCGGGTCAACCCCCATTGGCCATAACTTGCTTCTAGAATCATTGACACTTTGACTCCGCCCACGGGTAGCATAGAGAGTGGGGAAGCCCACTTCATCCATTGCTTTGTTTAAATTGTCACTCACATCTTGGATCTGCTCACAGGGACAGCCATTCAGTGCTTAAAGTGTCTGTCATCCTGAATGATGGCATTTAGCCCCTTTACTTCTGCTTGCACCTGAGGAAGTGCCAGCAGTGAGGGCAATGAGTCTTTGCCAGCCACTGCCACTAGGAACTGCCCTATCGATACCTATTGTATGCAGGAAAATGGCCAGGCACAGAGCACCAGCACTACACCCACGCACAAAGAGTAACTGTTAGAGTTATTGATGTTATAAATTCATTACTGGAATTTTCTTGCCACATAAATTGGTCAACCCTGCCTCATAATTTGGTCTTTTCCTGCCACATAATTCCATTGGCCCTGCACATAACGAAAACACTTCCATTTACATTCTTCCTCTATTTGCAGCCAAAAATAAAAAATGTTGACATTTAGCATCCTAATTTAAATCTGCCATGCTAATTCCAATAGAATACCACATTCACCACCCCACCATCAGACCTGCTGGCTGGCTAACACAATTCCCCCCAAAAAGACATAAGAGAGCCACAGAGGAGTAACGAGAGAAAGAAACTAGAAGGGTCACCCAAACATATCAAGAGTGTTCAAACAGTCAGAGTGTAATAAGGATGCTAAATTGGCCTGAATCATGGTCATAATTGCAATAAGGAGAGAGTAATAAAACATATACTATAATCATTTAAACCCAATAAAAACCTTTATCAGAAATAACCTTTTGGCATTAGACTTTGATGCTCAGAACAGTCCCTAGAGGACACCACAATGAAAACAGCATTTATAAGAAACATGGTCATGTAACTATATAGTTAGCCCCTAGAGAACATAACCACATGAAAATAAAATGTCAGAAAGTAATGCATTGTAATCATATATTTAGCCCTTAGAGAGCACAGCGCATTACACATTTTTAGGGCTAGCAGGCCTACTGCAATGAAATTACAAACAAGGCTTTTAAAACACAAACTAATACCAGCAGCAAACCAAAAGTTATAACCATGAGAGCACTTAAAAAGACACTGAATGGTGGGAGGGTTTATTATTTTGGGGTCTCCACTAACTTAATGTGGGGACCCAGAGATAACGTAGACAGAATGAGCACATTGTGGTGATGTTTTGAAGGTGGTCCCATTGTCTTAGCACCACCAGAGGCTGAGTTATGAGCAAAAATGTTTGTAAAAGTAATACCCTGCAAAGCACTATGGGGGCGAGTTTTCGTCCCTGCAAATATTGTACTATGTTCACTGTAATGCTCAGCATAGCCCCTACAGGAGACGACAAAAAAAATAGCATTTGTAAGAAACATGGTCATGTAACCATATAGTTAGCCCCTAGTGGGCATACCAACATGAAGAGAATGGCAGAAAGTAATGCAGTGTAAAAATATATATTTAGCTCTTAGAGAGCATAGTGCATTACACATTTTGAAGGCTAGGAGGCCTACTGCAATGATATGACAAACAAGGCCCTTAAAACACAATTACTGCCAGCTCCAAAACAAACATTCAGCTATGCAACAACTTAAAAATGGTGGGAGTGGGTCATGAAACCATAGAGTTAGCCCCTAGAGGGCATAACCTTGAAAACAAATGGCAGAAGAGCGTAATGCACTGTAATCATATATTTAGCCCCTAGAGGGTGTAGTATCTTACAAATTCTCTGAGCTAACAGGCCTACTACAATGATATTACAAACAAGGCCCTTAAAACACAAACTACCCCCAGCTGTAAAAAAAAGTTCCAGCAAGGAGAGAGCTTAAAAAGGCACAATGATGGAAGGGGTAGTTATTTTGAGGTCCCCACTAACATAGTTGTGGTGAATGTTTTGGTGGTGCTCCCATTGTCCTATGACCACCACAGGCTGAGTTATGAGCAAAAATGTTTTCTAAAAGTAATGACCTGCAAAGCATTATTGGCCAAGTTTCCAGAGTGCAGTGAATATTGTAGTAATGGCTCTCCCGCTGTGTCTGGAGAGCTGCTTTGAGGATTTCTGTGTTTTTTTACGTAAATAATTTATCAATTACTCGTGCTTTTGTAAAAGTTATGGAGCGTGAAGGGGAGGGCCAAAATATATTACTCTGATTAGGTAACAGTGTGAAAAATGTGACTAGTGCTTCAATACAGCTGATGGAGTTCGCTGTGTTCTGCGCTGTTCACACTGTAAGTGCTATGGCTGCCATACAGCATGAAGGGGAGAGACAAAATAAAAAAATAGTTCACCCACGCTGAAGTATATTGGCAATCATGCAATAATCCATGAAACAGGGTCAGTCTGCAAAGCGGTAACAAAACCGCCCCATGGCAGGACTGACATAAAGCATTTACCAATGACATCAAGGGATGTTTGAAGGCAAGCCCACAAATGAGTGAAAGTGATGGGCATGACATGGGCGTCAGTAAAAGCCCACAGAATACTTACAACAGGTCGAAAAACGTTGGCACACCGGACCTAAAAAGAGATCGCCATCCTTCCCATTATCTACAGGCTGTCTTTCTTCTGACACACTCATCTTCACCCATAGAGGCGCACTGACCAAAAAAAAGTCACAAAAGTGATTCCTCACTAACACAATAATAAGCTCATAAACCATGCTTATTTTTGTATCTGGGTTTTGCATTTGTTCTTGATATTTTACATTTCATGGTGGCATAACCCCCACCTTCTCCCCAGCCTTTGATGAAAATGCACAGACCATGAAATCCCCTTTTCTGCACAAGTTAATTTTTCTCAAGGATGCGGCAGCCACTTACGAGTTTGTTGCTGCAGAAACAAGCAAGAGATTGGCATGATAGCCCTGCTAGCATCTGAGGCAAACCTCTGGTATCTTTTTGTATCTAAAACACATAGCTGTAGGAAGCTGGCTCTGTATATCCTATACCAAAATGAGGTATGGAGTGTACAGAGTCCAGGGGTTTCCCAGAGGCTTCATACTAAGGCTCTCTTTTGTGGCATTGTGGTCGAGCAGTTAGGCTTATTAGAAGGTAGTACAAAGCATTTGTTGTTCACACACAGTCAAGCTATGAAGCACACACTCAGGGGCATATTTATTCTCTGCTTGCGCCGAATGTGCATTAAAGATTTTGATGCACATTCGGCGCAAACCCTGCCCCATATTTATACTTTGATGCCCGACCCCGTAGACATCAAAATCCCACCATGTGCGTCATTTTTTGGAAGGGGGAACTTGCCTTGCGTTAATGATATGCAAGGTAGGCGTTCCCTTCCAAAAAATGACTTTAAGGCCTGTGCGCCTTATTTATACTCTGGCGTCATTTTGATGCACAGGAGGGGGTGGTCCTTAAAAAACGGCGCACAGCCTGTTGTGCACCGTTTTTTAACGTCAGGGCATGCGTTAAGGGACTTGTGGGCTCGGAAGGAGCCCAGAGTTGCCCTCCCCTGCCCCCAGGGACACCCCATGCCACCCTTGCCCACCCCAGGAGGACACCCAAGGATGGAGGGACCCATCCCAGGGAAGTTGAGGTAAGTTGGGGTAAGTATTGTTTTTCGTTTTTTTTAAGTGGCATAGGGGGGGCAAGATTTGGGCCCCCCTACATGCCACTATGCCCAATGACCATGCCCAGGGGACATATGTCCCCTGGGCATGGCCATTGGGCAAGGGGGCAGGACTCCTGTCTTTGCTAAGACAGGAGTCATGTCAATTGGGGTTGTGCGTCAAAAATAATGGCGCAAGTCCGGTTTGAGGCCTGATTTTTGCCTCAGACCTGACTTGCACCATTTTTTGACGCACAACCCCCATTTTCCCATACGCCGGCGCGGCCTGGTGTGAGTCATTTTTTTTTACGCAGACCAGTCCGCAGCGCCGGCTAACGTCATTCCATAAATAAGGCGCCCGCATGGCGCGTTGGAATGATGTTAGCCGGCGGTAAAATTTTTGACGCACAACTGCGTTGGCGCAGTTGTGCATCAAATAGTATAAATATGGCCCTCAATGACTAACTCCAAGCCAATTGATTTTATATTAAAACATTTTTTTTGTTACTTTAGTACTAGAGACAGAAGAACTTTGTTGCAGGTATGTACAGTTGTCAATAGGTATCAAGCATACGTATCAAATGTACTTTGGTTTTTGCAGGTAAAACAGTTTACAAGTAAGGAACACTTTTCTATTTCAAAAGTTGACAGTGCAATTTTTCATAGGAGTCAACAGAGTCCGGGGGGTGGGAGGGGAGTTTTAGCACAGATAACAGGTAAGTACACGACTTACAATTCCAGTCTTTGGGGGTTAGGATGTCCACAGGTCGAACTTTAGGCTGACCCCAAAAGTGTACCACTAGGAACACGGGCCGGCTGGATGCAGAGGTCAAAGTGGTGTCGGACATGCAATAGAATCCTATCAGGACTGGGGGTGCTCAGTAGAAAGCAGATTGCAGGTACCAGGACCCAGGCCTGGCGAGTTTAGGTCAGCACTGGAGGGACAACAGGATCCCACCAAACACACACCCTCAGGGGCACATGGGCAGCCGGATGCAGGCTGCAAACACAGAGCTAGGGGGCCAATGCTTCTCAATGGTGGGACTCCAGGGGTGAGTCCGGGGGTGGTTCTGGGAAACAAGAAACTGTACAGGCAGGAGAAGCACCGACTGGACATTGCTGGACCTCCTGTCGGGTTTCCCAAGGACAGGGGACAGCAGGGGTTTCCATGGGTGTCAGGAATACAGTCGCGGTCAGGGGGTCCCCCCGATTCAGGCTGCAGGTGTTGTTGTTTTGGCCAGGAGGGGTCAACGCAGCGTAGACTTGAGGTTGGAAAAGCCTGGGAACCTTCTCTAGACCGGTGGGCCACCTGGACTTGGGCTGTGGGTGTCGGTGCATAGTAGGCAGGGCTTGTGGAACCGGGGTGGTTCTGGAGTCCTTTTGGAGATTTCTTCTGGACAGGGCAGATGTAATTGGGAGTTCTTGGTCCTCTGCTGGGCAGGCAGTCCTCTGGGGGTTTGTACAGGTTGCTGGTCCTGCAGAATGCGTCGCCTTTTTGGAGGAGGAGTCTTTGAAGCCGCAGACAGGCCTGTAGGGGTGGGGCAAGTCAGTTGTCATCTGGAGTCTTGTTTGCTGAGGTCGGCTTATCAGTCCTTCTTTCATCTTTCTTCTTCTTCTTAAGGTTGCCAGGAATATAGTGAGTAAGGTTCACGGGAGCACCTAAGTACTACATTTAGGGGTGTTACAGGGGTCAGAGGGCAGTAGCCAATGGCTTCTGTCCCTGAGGATGGCTACACCCTTCCTGTGCCCACTCCCTTTGGGGATGGGGGCACATTCCTAACCCTATTGGTCCCTGTCCTCCAAACTAAGATGGAGAATTCTGCAAGGAGGGGGTCACTTCAGCTCTGGACACCTATGGGTTTGTCCCAGCTGAAGTGGTCACTCCTCCTTGTTTTTCCTAATTTTCCAGCCAGTCCTGCTGCCAAAAGTGAGGCTAGGTCTGGGGACAGGACATCTCCACTAGCTGGAGTGCCCTGGGGCACTGTAACAGGAGGCTTTGAGGCTCACTGCCAAGTGCTACAGTTCCTAAAGGGGGGAGGTCTGAAGACCCTCCACCCAGAGCAGGCTTTGTTCCGGACCCAGAGAGGACAAAGGCTCTTACCCTAAGGGATCAGAAACTTGTCTGTTAGTGGCAAGTTGGCACAGACTGGTTAGCCTTACACTAAAGGGTTAGGTAAAATACAGGGGGCATCTCGGAGATGTCCTCTGTGTGCATTGTACAATAAATCCAACACTGACATCAGTGTGGGTTTATTGTGCTGAGACGCCTAATGCCAAACTTTCCAGCCTTCAGTGAAGCCATCATGGAGCTATGGAGTTCGTACTGACAAACTCCCAGCCCATGTACTTAATATGGCCTCACTGCACTTACAATGTCTAAGAATGGACTTAGACACTGTAGGGGCATATTGCTCATGCAGCCATGCCCTTGTCTGTGGTATAGTGCACCCTGCCTTAGGCCTGTAAGGGCTGCTAGAGGGGTTACTCACCTATACCACAGGCAGTGGTTTGTGGGCATGGCACCCTGGAAGGGGTGCCATGTCGACTTCACATTTTTCTCCCCACCAGCACGCACAATCTGCAATGGCAGGGTTCATGTGCTTGGTGAGGGGTCCTTAGAGTTGTACAATACATGCTGCAGACCTTAGGGACCATCCTGGTCACAGGGCCCTTGGTACCACTGTTACCATTTACGAGGGACTTAACTTTGTGCCAGGGGTGTGCCAATTGTTGAAACAATGGTACTGTTTAGGGAAAGAACACTGGTGCTGGGGTCTGGCTAGCAGGATCCCAGTATATATTCAGTCAAGTTTGCATCAATACCAGGCAAAAGGTGTGTGGGGGGAGTAACCATGCCAAAAGTGGCACTTTCCTACAATAGGTAGTAAATATTCAACCTTTTGCAGCAGCATTTCAAAATAACGGTTTAATTGAACCCAATACTATAATGAATAAAACAAAGAATACAATTTTAAAAGATCAGCACCCACACTTTACAAAAAGTGTATTTTAAAATCAACTCTAATGTTTTATTTCAAAATGGAAATAGCTCAACATTGATTACTGTATTTCTAGGATTAGTGATTGTAGTGTCAAGGTGCAAACCATCAATGTTAAAATATGGCCACGTGACAAAGAGCCCCCAAGATACCTTGCACAGTAAAATGGAAGCATGTTCTGTCCTTTTACTGTTTTATGTCACCACACGTAGGGCTGGGTAATCTGTTTTCCCTGGAAGCCTGAAATGCAGGGTTTGGATTACTATCCTGGAAGAAACGTAGTATTTGACCTACTCCTTGTTAACAATCTCCAGTCATATGCCATTGTAGTTAATTTGTTGCTGCCACAACATAAAAAGAAAATAATGAAAACAAAAAAGTACCTGTGGGTGACGCTCCTCCGCCAAAGTGAAGGAGTCACACCTGGAACAAGCGTGGGTTGAGCCATCACTTTCTTTTTAGCTACCATGCTATAAGGAATCATGAGAGACCAGCTAGCTGCTCATCAGTGGCCTCACATTCATGTGGTAGATCAGCAAAGTCCAGTCTTCTTAGCCACACACTCTGATCTTAGCCAATTTGAAGAGGAGTTGAAAGAAACGCTGTGCTAGTTGTACTGGAACAGGTGCCTCTATTTTTACCTGAGAAAATACTGTCTGCCACTGTCTGCTTTTTTAACATGCTTGTCATTGGTGAACATTCTTTTTTCTATTATGAGACCTCACAAGCAGCTTGCTCAAAAATTTCCCCTACTGAGCTAAATCATTTATGTTCAGCAATATGTACACACTCTCACTGTTATTCTCTCATTCTCTCTTTTCCATCTTCCTTTTTGATCTCTCTATCTCTCCTCTTCATTCAATTCAATTCAATTCAATTTATTATTACAAGATATAGATCCACATTGAGAACTACTTTACAGAAGGTTACCAATTACATAATCAAAATAAATCTAAAAAGACATTCAAAAAAGGTAAAAAATGTTAAAACACATCATTTTATTTACTGGGTTAAATAAAAACTTGATAACTATGATTAAAAAGGGGCTTCGGAAGAGGGGGATGTAATATACCAGCACTTCCTAGTCTACATGTTTTGGAGCCTTACCCCTAGGCTTCTCTTCAGGACCAAGGTGGACTCCCTGGTGTCTCCAACAGATCTATGAAATCATTGGACCTACTAGGAGACAGGTATTTTTAACTCACCCAAGACCCTACCACTCCTATCCCTCCTGTGATTCACATTGACAAGACTACATCAGTGCTCCCACGTATCCCGTAGGTCGCAGCACGCCCGCTCCGTAGCGGAACAGGAAGAAACCCGATGATGAAGCATACCACCCTGGTGGGTGAGGGTTTTTCTAACAGGAAAATCCTTTTTCCTATCCATCCTGTGGTAGTTCTTTTAGCTGGGCCTCTTTTGTGATGTTTTAACAAACATCCACTCTTTTTGTTACAATGCAGAGCACACAAAAGGGACATGCTCTAATGTTTATACAGAAACCCTAAAAAGAATACACATTCTGAATTCCGGAGCTGCTCCCATCCATGGAGCCGTAATAACATTTAACTGCAAAATATTTATTCAAAACAATAAGAAGAACCCACGAACACCATGGTTCAGGTTTGACCTGAAATGTGGTTGAGGATAATCCCCAGAGAATGTAGAAACAATTGCCTCCAACCTCCTTTTTATTACAGGCAAGCATATCTAGATTCCTTCAAGTAATCTTAATGCTGAGACCTTCAGTGCTGGGCAAGACATTGCCATTAGCTCACCCTTATCAATATTACAGTGCTGTAGTGCTTTATTAATTCTCCAGAAACAAGTTGGAAGACAGTTGGAAGACCTACTTACATCTCACACTTCAGTGTGAAGTAGGATTCTAAAAGAATTTATATGCCTAAGCAAGAGACTGTGGCCCCAAAGAAGGACGGCAGCCAACCTCTTAACATAAGTACTCGGTAGCCCTACTTCTAAGCGTAAGGCTTCAACTGAGGGTATTTACATTACAAATTTTACAAAGTGTTTTCTCCTCCATTTTATGGAGAAAATGCCAATATTTTATGTCCATTAGTTTAATTGCATAAAGCAAAGTCAAGGGAATTCTTATGTTATACATAGACTGTAAATGATTAAAGTGTCTGCAACCTACTGCCCTATAAAATTTCAAGAGAGCATTAGCATGTACCATCACTTTCCCAGATATATGCGAAATGTGGTCCTTCACAGAGTATGGATTTGAGTTCACACATTCCAAATCCTGAGTGCCTACTCCCTACTTGTAGCTTTTAAATTTTCTTCCTCCCTTAGCATAGAAAATAATCACTTTGCTTCTATTGGTATTCATTTTTAAATAGTGGCTATCTGTAAATTTCTGCAAGCAATCCAAACGATTCTGAAGTCCCCTCCATTAGGTCCAGGATCACAATGTCCGCATAAACAATGAAGTGATATTACAATGACCCAACTTTGCCCAGAGCTGACGGTAAATTAAAAGTATATAGAGAGAATAATACAGGGTTTAACAGGCAGCCTTGTTTAAGGCTGTTGTCCGTCAGAATTTTAGGCATCTACAGTCTCCCCCAAAAAGTACATGACATCACGTAGAAGAACAAAGTGCAATAATACGGTTAAGCCAGTAATCAGGGATTTTTAAAAATCTTAGTTTTCACCAAGAGTGGAACGGTCTAGATGGTCGAAGGCCATGGAGAAATCAATGAGAGAGGCATAGACTGGCATGATATGTGCTACCAGATATTTCTCCAGTATCAGTTAAAGGGCTGTAATATTATCTAGCATAGAACTACTAGATCTGAAACCAGCCTGCCCCAGCAGAATGATGTTATTAACCTCTGCCCACTCTTGAAGATGGACTAACAGAGTCTTAACAAAAACTTTCCGTATTGAGTCAATGAGTGCTGTTTACCTGCAATTATTAGGGAGGGCCATAGCGCCCTTCTTATGTAGCGGTAAGATAATACTACTCTTCCAGGAATTGAATTAGAACAATAACAATAATTAAAAATAGCAGCCAAATAATCCGACCGCAGGTCTGTTTCCATTTTTATAATAGTTATCAGAATTTGGTCAGGGCCCGAGCTCCTGATGGTCTTGCATTATGTATGATTTCTTTGATACGGGTCTTCAAAGGAGTTACTTATTCTCCCCCTTCAGAGGGGTTAAGCGCCAAGAATGAAAAATCCTCATCAGATAGATGGTTGGCTGAATAAAGGCTTGAAATATATGAGCACCACTCACTACTTGGGATTGGGCTAATTTTAGGCCTGACTCTACTCCCAGATGAAGTATTAATTATATGCCAAAGATTTCTTGCGTTTTTATTTACAGCAGCTTCCTGTAGATCTTATCAGACTGTTGCTTTTTCATGGTTGCTTTCCATCTTGTTTACCCCTTTTTTAATAATTGTATTGTTTTCCTTCTTCCCCTTGAGTAGGACAGAAATTGCTGCCGGTGCAACTTATTAATTAATTTGTTAAAACTAAATTCCTCATGAGTGATTTTCAAAGGTTTATTATTTACCTGAGACGCCCCACATGGGAGAAAGTTTTCTGCTGCCAAGGTCTGAACATCTTTCTCAAAAGAGGTCACCAAAATTACATCCCTATTAGCAGGAAGTTGTAATGAGTTTATCAACAAATATTTTAACTTTTCTTTATTGAAAATATTCCAATGTACTTTCCCATTCACTACACTAAGGTGCATTGTGTCAGCCTGAACATTCTAGACCAAGGACTGTTCTGGGGCTAACATGATGTTAAAAGAAATTATTTTGTTATCACTCCACAAAGAGTCCAGCATCTCAAAGTTAGTTAGCAAACTCAACATTTGAAAAGAAGTAAGACTATAATCCATTAGGGAGGTCTTCTTGACACTCTTATATGTTAACTGGGTAGGGATATAGTTAGGCAATCTTTCATTTGCGGTCATATACCCATTATCCCTACATACACATCTAGGAGGAGCTACTTTATCAGCTCTACAGAATGGGGGAAGAAGGACACTTGGAATATTTCAGACTTTCTTCCTGTCATTATAGCATATAGGCTAACAGCATGAATGGAGATTTTGGCATTAAAATCCGTCACAATTAACACATTAGCAATGTTAACTCCTTCCATAAGAAAGAACTGAGGAGAGAATCATGAGTACGGCCGGGAGGAAGATAAAAGATTAACAACTAAGGGACATATGTACAAACACATTTTCCCATAGACACAAAATTGGTAAAACCCTTTGATACATCTGGCCCTAAGTACTGAACTAATTTCAAGCTCTCCATATTCCTACAGGTACACGATTAAGTTTATAGAAAGTTGGAAGCATGAGTAAAAGATTTGTATGCCCAAGTATGTTCTGTGTTAAGAAGCATAGCAATGCCTCCACTGGCATGGCCTTTACTTTTTTAGTAGGACAACTAATAACATAATAATTTTGCCGTCAGAAGGATTCTTCAAGAGACACCTGGTCTCTTGTAAGCAGATAATATCTGCACCCAGAAGAGCCAGAGAACTAAGCTTCTGAGATCTGGTAGACAATCCTGCTAAATTCAATGACAACACTTTAAAACCCTTGCTTAAGCAACATAGACTGTTTACTGACATTTGTATGACTGCAGATGAGAGCCATGGGTATCCAGTACCACTTAGACAACTCAACCATACTGCCATCCTCAGGACCAAACCATCACCCAAAAAGTGACTTTTGGCCCAACTGTAATATGTGTTGATTTAGTATTCTTTAATAAAATCTCCTTTTGGGCCATGATGATTTCCAGAGGAACACCATTCTGGTCACCCTAAATTGTATCAAGGCAAGTTGAGTACCTGTCTCGACAAAGAGTGATAACATTTATGCCTTTCCTAGAGAGACAATTACAATTTTCGAGAATAAAATTCACAATAACCGTAGACGTAAAAGTCACCGTAGATCCTTTCTCATTTACAAAATTCCATAGATGAACTGACAGTATATCATTACTCATTATCATCCTTGGTGGGCCTACATCAGATAAACATTTTAATAACAATTAACGATTCAAGTGAGGAATGTCATCATCAAATAAAACAATAAAGGGGGGCATGGTCTATGCAGCAATGATGGTGGCCGCGTTTCAGTGAGGGTCTGCGCTGATCACCCTGTCATCCTGCTCTCCCCGTGCCATCAAACAGAAATGGACAGCTGCTGTAGTGGCCCACATTGCAACAGCCTTGCCGGGCCATTGATCGCCCACATTTAGGCACCATACAGCTGACCAGGGGCGATACGCTCTGAGAGCTCAGCCTCGCCCCGTGTGAAGGCTCAGAGAAGCAGGCAGGCGATGCTGCTGGGCCTGCCACACAGGATCCCGCTGGAATCCATATGGTGCATGGCCCCTGCAAGTTGAGCAATCTAGCTTTTATTCCCCTGTGTCAGTAACAGAACCTTAGGTGGCCGGATTGTAAATTTTCGCGGGGTTCTCTGAGAGGGCCTTGCGCCTGACACCATTGATCAGCCTGTAAACACTGTCGACCGCCTCCTCCCATGGGCCCAGCTGGACAGCAACTCCAGTTTATGCCTATAATCAACCCTTCCCACGTGCTCACACTGCCGCAGTGTATCCTTCCCGTTTGCCCCACCTAGGGGTGTGGTCGCATAGCCCACTGGCGACAGGCCATTCAGGGGCCTACAGCACAACTACTGCTCCCCCCTTCTTTTGCCGCTGCACAACCGGCGGCCTGGACTCTTGCAGAGCACACAGGCCCTAAATATTAACTTCACAGTCTTCAACCAGGGACGCCCAGGTGCCAAAAGGGACACATCGCACCATAGCGCCTTGCAGGATGCAGGGCCCTGTACTGAAGGTGGCTGTGGGTAGATCACAGACTTCCCAGTACCTGTTGCCACCACAGTTCATAATCCTTTGGGACTGGCACTCAGCAGACTGGACTGCTTTCTCGCCCCATTGGAAACCTGTCACACTCTGATATAAAAGACAGCTGTGACCTGCCTACTGACTAGGGCTCTGACCATGCAAAGCCTCCTGTTGCAACTGGTGATTCCTGTTGAACTGAAGTGTGTCTGACTTTGCAGCCTATGTATACTCTTCCCCCAGATCTCCAAGTCACCATTCCAGATCTTCCTACTCTTGTGCCTACAACCCAGTGCAACCTCATCTTGCCAACTCACTAGGCCCCTTGAGTTCCCTCTAACGAGACCCCTGGGGCTACTCGTGCTGCAAGTCTCAAGAAGACAGGAGGTGAAAGCGAGCCTTGATGACCATTGATGCCTTTCCTCTACTACTAGTGGACTCTCACTCCTAGAACTCACCCTGAGCTGTGCACATTTTCTCACATGCTCTACCACTGATCACTGAAGCCACAGACTGGGCTGATCGTGCTGCGTGGTCCCAATTTGCCTACCTGGCACACGCAAGCAGGCCCAACACCTCAGTAAAGATGGGAATTCCATTGTGGCCAACTCAACTTGTTACTTACCTTGGGGCGTCTACGCTCAGGCACCCACAACACCCCTGCATCGTCCAAGAACACCTCCTCATCACCCACTCCGGGCCTTACCTCACCTGATCAGGACAGTGGCTCAGCATCTATAGAGAGTAAACTAGACGCAGTACTGGAGGCTATTGAAAACTCTTAGACAGATTAGAAGAATAGACACAGTGGTGGTAGACCTAAACTTACTGCAAGTGGACCACCTCAACCTTGCAGACAAGGTATGTGCTGCTGAACTAACTATCTCAATGCTACAGCATCAGGCATGGGAGGCTGAGAAGGGAATAAATGCCCTACGGGAGTGGGTACGTTTATTGGAGGAAAGAGCTGAGGATACGGGAGGGCACTCCCGCAGGAACAAAGTAGGTCTAGATAAACACAAATACTGCATGCAGATAACCACAAGTGGGATTTGTGAAAATCTGGTTTCTACATCACATCACATAGCCTCTTATAAATAAGCATTATGGACCTCAATTTTATTATAATAAGTGGTGCCAATGACTTCACATTTAAAGGTCTAGTTAAACACTCCAGTACCCAATAGACAGGCCGATGATCTATTTCCTATCACACATGGTAGGCTTCAATTGGTTTTATTTTATATACTTGGTTTAATTTTCAGACGATTTCTACATATGTGCACCTGTAAGATCTGGACTACAGATAGAGTATGATATCAGGTATCCAAGATTGCATGGGAGCTTACCATGTATTAATAGGGGTAAAATGTGGTGTATTACAATGTGAACACCATTTGTGCAAAACAGCAAAAAATTCTGTATTTTTTTAGAAGTGTGCAAAATAGCAATTTTCTTTCTATGAAATTTTGCAAAAATTACACAAAATTTCACACATTCAAAGGTTACTTGAGATAGGGGCAGTAAACTGATTCTCTGAGAAAATGTCTGTCGGACACTGTTTTACTGTTCCCTCAAAGCATTTCCTGCCTAAACAAGTTTCCCTTGGACAAAATGCAGATGAAATTTCATGCTCACCAAATCTTACACAATTCTAAATGTTGGACTTGGCCCTCTCTGTAGGGTCAACCCCAAATGTTTTGCTTTCACTCCTCCTATTTTTGCAGAAAGTTTTTATTGGCCATAGGACTCTGAGTACTTTACCAATGCTGATCAGTGCCGAAGTGCTTGTGCTCTCACCTTTAAACATAGTGAAATTGGCTTACACCTGATTGGCATGTTTAATTTACGTATAAGTCCCTTGTAGAGGGATATAGCATATAGCCAAGGCCTGTAAATTATATGCCACTGGGGGGCGTGCAGCACCTATTGTGCCACCTACTTCAGCAGCTCCTTAAAACATGTCCCAGGCCTGCTGTTTCAGCCTGAATGCAGTTTTAAACTGAAAATTTGACTTGGCAATGTAACTCCTTTACCAAACCTTAACCTCCCTTTTCATTGCATGTAGGTTACCCCTAAGGTAGGCCCTCTGTAGCCTATACGGCGGAGTGCAATGCAATTAAAAGGATTGACATGTATTTTTTACGTTTTACATGTCCAGGTAGTAAAAAATTCCTACATTTGTTTTTCACTACTGGGGACTTGCCTATCCTATAGGATAACATTAAATTGCCTTATTACATTTAACAATTACTAGCTTTTGATTGGGAACAGTTAAGCATTTAATGTTTGGTGACTGTGAAATTGCAATAAAAAATCCTCTTTCATGGTAAAGTCAGATTTTAAAATACAATTTTGAAAATGCCACTTTTAGAAAGTTCCTGCCCTTGCTATTTGGTGCCTACATCTTGTCCTAGGTCACATGACTGGATGTAGTTTGCAGTTGGACTTTATTAACTTCTCCCAGACAGTCACATAATAAAGGGATTAGGTGTGCCTGAATGGGCCATCAACTGGCAGGTTGGGGGGGGCAGAGCTAGGTACAGTCCCACTTGAAACTGAAGAGGCACACAATAAAGGGATTAGGTGTGCTTGAATGGGCCATCAACTGGAAGGTTGGGGGTGGCAGAGCTAGGCACAGTCCCACTTGCAACTGAAGAGGCTGTGCTCTGCCTTCACACAAAGCACTTGACACCACTGCATTGTTTATGCAGCCAGCTTGGAGCCAGGGCAGGGGAGTCATGACATTTCAAACACTTCAAAGGGAATTCTCTAGAAGCTTCTCCTACTTCAAAGACGACTGCAAATAAAAAGGGACCCTCAGTCCCACTCTTCAGGTCACTTTCTGGACCTGTAAAAGGACTCTCAGAGGGCAGCCTGATGCCCTGGCCTGTTGTTTACTCCACAAGACTGCTTTGCCACACCTTGAAGGACTGCTTGGCTGCCTGAACTCTGCTTTGAACCCTGAGAGGCCTGCCTGCTGCCTGAGCTCTGCTTCATCACTTTAACCAAGGACTACCAGAATGACTCCGAGGGCTAGTTTTCTGCCTCCTGATCATAGCCTAAGCGACGTAAAAGGCTCTAACCATCTTGAGCCCACACCTGTGCCAAGTCTGAGTGAATCATAACCTCCAAGTGGTGCCCCTCCAGTCCTAGACCCTTGGTTGTGGTGTTGAAGGTGTCTAGATAGTCAAAATCCAAAACTTGGCACTTATTGCGAAGGGGATAGGCATGTCTAGTGAACATAATTGAACTATATCAGCTTAAGTCTGGTATTTCTAGAATGTGTTTGTGTATATGACAACATTTTGTCCTAGTCCTTATTGCCCATGTCTGTCCCAATGAAGTATCCAAAAATTGGTGGATGGAAAGCTTGAATTAATCTCAGCCACTGGTAATTACTCAGGCCACAGCCCAGTCCATTGTTTTTCTGCACAATATCCCACCTCAGTTTTGTTGCTGGGCTGGAGAGAGCCTACTGCGCATGTGTGTTTGGCCGGCCCGAGACGGTCGGCCAAACACACATGCGCTCTGAGGAGAGTGTTCTGTGCACCCCTCTCAAGTGCTCGTCACAGCCTGTGGCCCGCCTCTTTTCAAGAAAACGATAATAAACACTGTGTATTATTGTTTTCTTGAAAATGTTTGCAGCTGCTGCTGCTGGCTGGGGACGGGGGTGACGCCCCTCTGCCCCAATGGAGGAGCCACCCCTGGGTACTTCATATGGTTTAGTCCTGTAATCTTTCTTTCCATTAACACAGCCACCTGCGCCCCCGCTTACATTCCCTACAAAGCGGTCCCTTCTCCGCACACCCACCTCTATTCAGCCAACACGCGATCAATTGCAGCTGTGTTGCCAGATAGAAGAGCTCATAGTCAAGGGCCCCCAAGTCCACCCTCAGTAATGGGTCTTTTAAGTATTCCATATGAAACTCACTGTTGCCCTCATCCCATATTAGATCCTAATTAGAGAATCCAATTGCTTAAGCCTGGGTAGCATAAACATTTTAGTAAGGTATACCCTAACCATGGCTGGTAGCTGTAAAAAGCGCCAAAAAGTCGTGCTGCCCCTCAGTGATCCTAGTACCGTGACAATACGGCCATTTCGGAGATCCGAAGCAGTGGTGTAGAATTTCACTACTAGATGTTTAATGGTGTGAGTAGCCCGCTGAATTCCGAAATTGTGAAAGGGCAATTCCATGACGTCAGGAACAACCGGGAACACCCAAGTTTTAGACCTGTTGTACCGTAGTCCGATAAGAACCAAAGCGCTGGTTTTAGGCCCATCATTGCATCCCATACTTACAATAATAAATCATCCTTTTCTGCCAGTATTTTAACTGTACAGTTCCCGGCTGACGTAATGCTTAACACTGGAGTTCCAGGACCAGATAAAGACATTTGAACTGATGAGCAGTTGGTTTGCGGTAATACTATATTCTAGGTAAAGCGGGAATCGCGCCATTCCAGCTAATGCTAGCACCCACTGGAAAGCAAAGGTCTTAAAGGCGCCACCTGCTGAATTATGTCAAAATAGATCTCAAAATCCAAGCTGACACCAAGAAACAGCTATGTTCTGGAATATCTCTTGTTGGTGATTGTTAGAGATGCGGGACTAGGCAAAGAGACCTGTTTTTCTGCACTGGAGGGCCCCTTTACAAATATTTCTGTTTTTAAATTGGGAACAGAGGTGCCTAGCAATCTATGAAAAAACATCTGATGATGCAGTTACTTCGTCAGGCCTACATCTCTATACGTTGCTTGTCAGGCCTCCTCTATTCTCTTGCATCTCTTTCACTGGAGGAAATACGTGTGAGGTTTATGGCATGCTCAGATTGTATGAAATATAGGTTAGGAAATGTCAAATGTGAAGTTTCACCACTTTTATACTTACCACAACATAATTTATCCAATGGCGCCCTCTGGTGGGCTACTAGAAACTAGGACAACAAGTTCGTACTGATGATCTGCGATGGCCATGATAAGGATGCATGCACTGCGAAATTGAGGAATGCATTTTTGTTTCAGCACCCTCTCCGCGCAGTGTGTGAGGATTTTCATATGCTAGCAAACATTTGTTTGCATATGTTTTACTGATTTCTAAAATAGAAAACCCCTAACAATCGAGAATATCGAGAATAATTTCTGTATGTGATTGTTAAATCACTTGACAATGGGGCCAATTCGTAAAAGCATTTATGAGTACTCCCCACCCTCAGCAAAAGTGGGAAAAGGGCACAGTTGTTTTTATTCATTCTACATGTGTAAGGATATTGCCATTTTCACAAATTAGACATTATGGTGGTCAATTCACAAGGTATGTGAGTGCTATCGAAATGCTACTTTATGTACTACCAAATGTTTTTAAATAAGCAACAAAGTAATTAAAAAGCTCTATATATGTGAAAGTAATCTTCTTTACTCCAAGTCTTAGTTTGCCTCTTCACAGTCTTTTCTTAAACGTGAGTGAGCTATTATCCTGAAGAAAATCTACTTATTCTGTTGCATTGAATTTTCTATCTCTTCTCCTTTAATTACCATTTCAGCCTGCCTCATAATTTTTATGTCGAACCTAAACAGCGCATGCACTGTCTCTTTGAGACATGCTGTAATGAGTTCATGGGCTTTCCTACCACCCGTAGCTTTTTATTTGTTATTTAGTGTGTCCTTCAAAAAGGCTTCTTAACTGTTGTCTGGTATATCTTTTAAGTCCCGCTTTGTGCTCATTTGTTTTCTCCTCTGGAGCAGGGACTAGCTACTTATTTTGTTCCACTGATGTTTTCGTGCACTATTTTTTTCGTTGGTTACTTGTCTGTGTCATTACTGGTTGTGTTTAGATCTCCATCTGACAAACAGCTCTGCACTGCTTTTGTTTGCTATTTTATTTGGCATCTCGAAATGGCTATGCTCTTTAGTGGTAGTGTTATGAACTTCGTTTGACAAAGAGCCTTGCACTGCATTTTATTCCAAAAGGCCATACCTTTACAATACCAAGACTCAAACCTGTCTCCCCAGCTCCAAGGTCTGCAGTTCTGGCTGTTACACCACATCCTCTGTCTCGCCCCTTCTCTTCTATTTTCGGTTCGCTTGTTTAGCAGTAGGGGCTGGGTCATTTCACCGCTCTTCCTTGCAAACCCCACCCAATGCACCCCCCCCCCCCTCAGTCTATGTCCCATGTTCTGACTACCCTCCTTGCATCAGCTACTGTTGGTACAGGTAAACCCTATTGTATCTTTTGTTGCAGGCTAAAGCTTTCTTATACCTCCATTTTTGTTTGATTGCCAGAAAAAAATGTTAATTAAATATATACATAAATAAATATTAAAGCTCATCAAGTCTTGTTCTCCTTGGAGGAGGTACAGCCACTCACACTGCAGAAACCTCCTTCAGGGCATCCCCCTTTCTTCAGCAATCAGGGTTGGGTACTTCGCCAGTGCTCCTCGCAAACCCCCCTCAAAGTGCCCCCCCTCTGAGTCTATGGCCGCTGGCGGTGTCTCGTTCTCTTTGTCAGAGGTACAGCCAGCCGGAGGAGCAGGACCCAGGAGTCGAGCTGCAGGGCACCAGTCATTGCAAGTGGTTCAACTTTGGTTTCATCTCCGTGAACAGTCGCCAAGGCAGTCCCCTGGATGACCCTGATGCATGGTTCAGCAGGTACAGTGGCACAGGGGCCAAAAGCTCCAGGACACCACTGAACATATGTTGAGATATGTTGCTATTAAGCAAGCAGTCACAAGTGCAGTTACCTTGCAGGCACCAGGGATGTTACAAAATCACACCAGATTACAAATCATTGAAATCACTTTAACACCTTAATAATTGGTTTACATCTTAAGTAATTGGTGTTCAACATATTCACACAAAGCAGTACCGTGGCTTTTTCATTTTGCTCATTTCAGTGGCACCACCTTCCCTCTGCAGTCGTGACTGGATCACTTCACTGATGCTCCTCGCAAACCACCAACGCGGCTCCCGTCTCAGTCTACAGCTCGTGTTTTGACTACCCCCCCTCGCATCCACTAATGTTGTTACAGATAAACATGATTGTATCTTTTGTTGAAGTCTAAAGCTCTCTTATACCTTAATTTTTGCTTGAGTGTCACACAAAATTGGTAAATAAATATAAATATATACATAAATATTAAAGCTCTTTGTGTCTCGTTCTCCTCAGAGGAGGTACAGCCAGCCACACTGCAGAAACCTCCCTCCAAGCAGCCCCCCTTACTTCCTTCCTTCAGCAACTGCAGCTTTGTCACATCACAGCTGCTCCTCACAAACCCCCCTCAATGCAGTCCCCCTCTCAGTCTACAGCTGCTGAAGGTGTCTCATTCTCTTCAAAGGATGTACAACCAGCCAGAGGAGCAGGATCCAGGAGCCATGTTGTGGGGCATCGGTCATTGCAAGTGGTTCAACCAAGGCAGCCCCATGGATGACCCTGTTCCATGGTGCAGCAGGTGCAGTGGCACAGGGGCCAAAAGCTCCAGGAAACCCACTGAACACTGATTATTGCTGTATGTTGCTACTACACAGGCAGTCACAGTTGTTATTACCTTGCAGGCACCAGGGCCATGATTTGAATGGTGCAGCAGGTACAGTGGCACAGCGGCCAAAAACTTCAGAAAACCCGCCGAACATCGATTATTGCTGTATGTTGCTACTAAAGAAGCTGTCACAAGCACAGTTACCTTGCTGACATCAGGGCCATGACTTGAATGATACAACAGGTGCAAAGGCATAGAGCCAAAAGCTCCTTGAAAGCCACTGAACACTGATTATTGTTATATGTTACTACTAAACAAGGAGTCACAAGCACAGTTACCTTGCAGGCACCAGGGCCATGATTTGAATGGTGCAGCAGGTGCAATAGCACGGGGTCAAATGCTCTAGGAAACCAACTGAACACTGATTATTGCTATATTTTACTACTAGCAAGCTGTCAGGAGTTTTTTTTGGTTGTGTTGTAATTATTACACTCAAAGTGGCACATAGCCTAAAGTAGCACTGCAATAAAAGCTGTAATCTATTGGACTTTTCTGTCTACCTACATTTTATGTTACGTTCAGCACATTTACATGGCATATTTTCACAGTTTTATGTGGTCCTAAAATGATTTTTAATCTGGACACGATAACACCTTGGCAAGGGCTTTCTCCATTCTATAACATTAGCATTTCAGACATTGTAAACACTATATAAATATTTATAACTTACCATACGGTGTTCCATACCAAGCTTTGGCAAAGACAATAGTTCTCACCTATGCAAGATCTATCGGCTTTGTCAATGTTTTGTCAGCCATTTAATACAGCAGCGCTAGCTTCAGTGCAGCATAACTGAAAATAGTGCTATAATGCGGACAATTTTGGCTTGTGTCATACAGCTTTTTTACATTACTTTCAGCCATTTGAAACACAGGTAAAAACATTAGCAATCTACAACTTACAACAAAAAACTGCTTATTATTAATCACTGAGGTGAAACCTATTGCATGTACCAATGCTATACCCATTTACCACGCTCTCTCACACACTATTCCCACCTCTCTAACAGAGTTAACGCACAGTTTCTTTCCCATTTAAAACATTTCTGTCCCTCAAACACACATTTTCTGAAAAAGACACCATTCTGATCTTCTTTTCCAAAGGTTTATTTCCAATCAGCAAGATGCTACCAATCCTGGCAGTTCCGGCAGCTAACTGTCATTGCTCACAATCTCCACCTCCCAACCATTCCAACCCGTTGCTTAGCAATAGTTTCATGTATAACATTCTACAACTTATCCCAACATTTTCCTCCTCTTCTTATGGTGCCTTCTGTATACACAAAAGCTCCCTCTTGGCACCTGTGGCCTGCTCTTCCCTTCTTTCTCTCTTTCTCACACATTATTTCTGCTCCTCTGTCTCAATGTCAATAACCACTACCTACACAAACTACCTATCCCTCTCATTCTTCCTTTCCATCTATTCTCTGCAGCTCTCACCACTATCTATTTACCATGCCACTTAATTGTACTACAAAATACATTCCATAACACACAATTTCACACCAAACAAATAACTAACAATTTTTATATAACACAAATCATTTCACTACACACCACATACGTCCACTACACTGCAAAAAAAACTCATAGGTAAAACACATTCTCATTTGCATTGCCAATAGCTTTAACTCTCACAAATGCAAGGCCTATTGCATTGCAAATGTTTATCTTTGGACATCTCCCCTTTGCATACAACGCCATTTCAGAAGCCCAGCTGACATGGATCAGGGTTGTGCAAAGAAGACTAGGGCCATGCAAATATTGAAATGTGCTTTGTTAAAATCACCTTAATGTGCAAAGCATTCATCTGTCCCAGACTTTCTGGGTTTGTAGTTTTAATTTTATAATGGGATCAACAGCACTACAAATTCCAGAAGTCAAAGAATATACCTGGCCTGACTGAGCTACTCAGGTAAGGAACATTGACCCTGAAAGCTTTTAAGTTTGCATATTCAGATTTAAAAGTCTGATTTGGCCTATTTGGTTTTAAGATGGTTACTGTTAGAAATGGGGTTTTTGGTTGGCAGTCAGGTTGCCCTCTGTCCAAGCAAGAACCCTCACTCTAGTCAGGGTAAGTCACACACAATCCAAAATCAGCCTGTGCTCACCCTCCGGTAGCTTGGCACGAGCATTCAGGCTTAACTTAGAAGGCAATGTGTAAAGCATTTGTGCAATAAATCATACAACACCATAGCATAACACCACAAAAATACACCACACAGTATTTAGAAAAAAATATATAATATTTATCTGGGTATCTTCAGGTCAAAACGATCAAAGTTACAATACGAATTTGTAAAGATATCACTGCAAAGTGATAGAAAGTGTCTTAGGTCTTTAGAATATAAACAAAGGGGGTCATTCTGACCCTGGCGGTCGGTGACCACCAGGGTCACCGACCACGGGAGCACCGCCAACAGGCTGGCGGTGCTCCGTCGAGCATTCTGACCGCGGCGGTTCAGCCGCGGTCAGAAACGGAAAGTCGGCGGTCTCCCGCCAACTTTCCGCTGCTCGGGAGAATCCGCCATGGCGGCGGAGCGCGCTCCGCCACCATGGGGATTCTGACACCCCCTACCGCCATCCTGTTCCTGGCGGGTCTCCCGCCAGGAACAGGATGGCGGTAGGAGGTGCCGCGGGGCCCCTGGGGGGCCCTGCAGTCCCCATGCCAATGGCATGGGCACTGCAGGGGCCCCCGTAAGAGGGCCCCACAAAGTATTTCAGTGTCTGCAAAGCAGACACTGAAATACGCGACGGGTGCAACTGCACCCGTCGCACCTTCCCACTACGCCAGCTCCATTCGGAGCCGGCGTCCTCGTGGGAAGGCAGATTTGCCCTGGGCTGGCGGGCGGCCTTTTGGCGGCCGCCCGCCAGCCCAGGGCAAATCTCAAAATACCCTCAGCGGTCTTGCGACCGCGGAGCGGTATTTTGTCGGGGGAAGACTGGCGGGCGGCCTCCGCCGCCCGCCAGTCTCAGAATCACCCCCAAAGTCTCTTTCAAGCACAAGTACCTGGTTGGGAGTGGAAAAATCTCCTCAGAGGGCCACAAGAGAAGAGGTGCGTGGAAAAAGGGTGTGTGCGTCGATTTCTCCCCAACACACAACGACTTGCGTCGTTATTTTCCACGCGGGGAAGTCGGCGTCATTTTCCGGCGCGTGGACAGTCTCTTTCTGTGGATCGCGGGGATTACCAGATGTCCAGGGTCTGTGCGTGGATTTTCCTGCTTATTCTCCGGCTGTGCGTCGGTCTACGGGGCTGCGCGTCGAAATTACGATCTCACGGCAGGCGTTGCGTCGATTTCTCCTCTAGACTTCGATCTGCGGGGCTGCGCGTTGAAATTACGATCTCACGGCAGGCGTCGCGTCGATTTCTCCTCTAGAGGTCGGGCGGCGTTGTCCTTGTGAGGCCGTGCGTCGGATCCTCGATCGTCCCAAGAGCGTCGCGTCGATCAGCGTCGGAGTGCGGCGTTTTTCTCGCCGCAAAACAAGCTGTGCGTCGAAATTTTCAGCTCACGGAGCGTCCAAGTAAAAGAGAGAAGTCTTTTTGGTCCTGAGACTTCAAGGAACAGGAGGCAAGCTCTATCCAAGCCCTTGGAGAGCACTTTCACAGCCAGACAAGAGTTCAGCAAGGCAGCAGGGCAACAGCAAGGCAGCAGTCCTTTGTAGAAAGCAGACAGGTGAGTCCTTTGAGCAGCCAGGCAGTTCTTCTTGGCAGGATGTAGTTTGTGGTTCAGGTTTCTTCTCCAGCAAGTGTCTGATGAGGTAGGACAGAGGCCCTGTTTTATACTAAGTTGTGCCTTTGTAGTGGGGGTGACTTCAAAGAGTCTCTAAGAAATGCACCAAGCCCCCTTTCAGTTCAATCCTGTCTGCCAGAGTCCCAGTAGGGGGTGTGGCAGTCCTTTGTGTGAGGGCAGGCCCTCCACCCTCCCAGCCCAGGAAGACCCATTCAAAATGCAGATGTATGCAAGTGAGGCTGAGTACCCTGTGTTTGGGGTGTGTCTGAGTGAATGCACAAGGAGCTGTCAACTAAACCTAGCCAGACGTGGATTGAAGGGCACAACAAGATTTTAGTGGAAAGAAATGCTCACTTTCTAAAAGTGGCATTTCTAGAATAGTAATATTAAATCCGACTTCACCAGTCAGCAGGATTTTATATTACCATTCTGGCCATACTAAATATGACCTTCCTGCTCCTTTCAGATCAGCAGCTGCCACTTCAACAGTGTATGAGGGCAGCCCCAATGTTAGCCTATGAAGGGAGCAGGCCTCACAGTAGTGTGAAAACGAATTTAGGAGTTTTACACTACCAGGACATATAACTACAAAGGTACATGTCCTGCCTTTTACCTACACAGCACCCTGCTCTAGGGGTTACCTAGGGCACACATTAGGGATGACTTATATGTAGAAAAAGGGGAGTTCTAGGCTTGGCAAGTATTTTTAAATGCCAAGTCGAAGTGGCAGTGAAACTGCACACACAGGCCTTGCAATGGCAGGCCTGAGACAAGGTTAAGGGGCTACTGAGGTGGGTGGCACAACCAGTGCTGCAGGCCCTCTAGTAGCATTTAATCTACATGCCCTAGGCACATGTAGTGCACTCTACTAGGGACTTACAAGTAAATTAAATAGTCAATCATGGATAAACCAATCAATAGTACAATTTACACAGAGAGCATATGCACTTTAGCACTGGTTAGCAGTGGTAAAAGTGCTCAGAGGTCAAAAGCCAACAACAACAGGTCAGAAAAAATAGGAGGAAGGAGGCAAAAAGTTTGGGGATGTCCCTGTCAAAAAGCCAGGTCCAACAGTTACATGTTGGCTTCTACATTTTGAAAGCACAACATCTGAAAGCACATAGCAAATACGATTGTAGACAACATAAATGTGCACGTGACTAAAGAGCAACTCAGAGAAGTGAGATAAAAAATTGCCAACAATCATAATTCAGCAGAAATAAACTTCACTTGTGTCACAACCCCCTCTTTCGTCCTCTGTACAGTGGGTCTGGCACACTGGGCTCATATTGTATTTTCATTGTGGCACTTCATGGACTCCTGCAACACCAGGATAAACAACTCTCAGGCCCCCATGGTCCCAATTCACTTAACCCCTTGGCAGGCCCCTTGCCAGACCATTAAAACGTTCTGATACTGTTGTTTAATTGTTTTTTTGGTTGGCACACTTGCGAGGAATAGACGTGATCCAACTGTCATGGCCTATTGACTCCACCTGCTAATATTAATTGATTCTACCTGCGTCTGTGTGTTGTTTGCAACCGCTATTGACTTCACTTGCTAATGTTAATTGATTCAACCTGCTTCTGCTTATTGGTTCTAACTTCCATGACCGACTTACTCCACCTGCTAATGTTAATTGATTACACCTGCTTGCATTAAAGGTCAAAGGCATAAGACTGACAGGTGTTCTCCTCCAGGGCCTTTTGGATCCTTCCTGTCTCCCATGTGAGCTACGTGCCTTTCAGGAGTCAGCTACACCCAGAGAGCATTTTAACCACACCCGAACCTTGAGTCGGTGCTTCGCCTCATTCCTATCCTGAGCAAGCATCGTCCCTGCACTCGCCTGGTCTTCCTCTGCCCAAGCCTCCCTTGAGCTCCTGTGATCCTGATGCTGTTGATGCTTCTGTTGTCTTCCTTTCAGTGCACCAATTCCTATTCCTCACCAACTCCCTGCACTACAGCTACAAATACTTCCTCTAGATTCCAGTTTTAAGTAGGAGAGACAAGACTAGGTACTTTATCACAGGTTAGTGCACACTAAACCTTGGATTAAGCCTAAGACTATCTAAAAGACTGAGGGCCGGATTATGACCTTGGCGGATGGCATACTCCGTCGCAAACGTGACGAATATCCCATCCGCTGTATTACAAGTTCCATGATAACCTATGGAACTTGTAAAACAGCGGGTGGGATATCCGTTACGTTTGTGACGGAGTATCCCATACCCCAAGGCCATAATCGGGTCCTGAGTTCTGAATAGAGAAAGCATGCTTTCCCGAAATTGAACACTACCATTGTTTCAATAGCTTTAGCACTCTATACTCATTTATAGAGTGGGCAGTGGTGGCTGGTGACCTTTAAAAGTAGTGGGGCTCAAATTCCAATGAGTTTCTTCTTGAAGAGTTCTCTCACACTTGCTTCCACTAAGAGCCTTATTTACAATGATTTGGCATAGGGCAGCACCGCAAGTCTTTTTACTACACTGCGCTATGCCACATCGAAACGCAGGAATGCACTGTATCTACGAAATACAGTGCATTCCTGTCCTTTCACCAAGCACCAGCACACAATTTGGTGCCTAGCACCAATGCTAAAACCTTGCACCATGGTGCAAGGGTGTCTGAGTTGTTGGCAGGATTGTTTTCCTGCACAAAAACAATCCATGGAGGTGTTTTCCTTGTTCTATGTGTGCTGCAGAATGCAGCACACATGGAACGAGAAAAGAAACAAGGAGAAATGAAAAATGTTCTCCTCGTCACGCCTGCTCTGGGGAGATGTAAGGTTTTGGCATTGCCCCAGGTTTACGGGAGTTTCTAAATCTGGGATAGCATCAAAATGCATGGGTGTTGCGCATGGGAGAACCCATCGCATTGCCCATAGAACTCCTCCTTGATGCAGAGTAAGGCAAAACAGCACTTTGTACTGCCTTGCCTTACTACAAAGTGGCTTTGCATGGCGTCATAGATATAGTTGAGAGGCTTGCATTGCCTAGGCGTCATAAAAGTGATGATCCAGCAGCACAGGTCTCTTGTTAATAACCCCCTTAGTTTACTGCCTCACTTTGACTCACTCAGTCTCACTAATTCACACAGTCTCACTCATTCTACTCTGACCCACTTTGTCTCACTCAGTGCCCCTTATTTTGAATTACAAAGTCTTACTGTCACTCACTCAGTTTCAAACACAGTAACACTCAGTTACACTCACTGTCATTCTCCCTCACTCACGCAATTCACTCTCACACATACCGGCTTCTATTGTCACTAATTCTCACTGATTCTGACTCACTCCTTCACTGACTCGCTCTCATTTTCACTCACACGCATTAGTGGTCATCACAGCCACATTAAGACCACTGTGGTCTTGCCGCGGTCAGACCGCCAGCATCGCGGTTGTAGCAGTCCTAAAGCAGTGCTGCCCTGGAGATTACGACCTTGTTCTTCGGCAGCAATTTCATGGCAGTAACACCACCATGAAAAGGCTGGCGGAGAACAGGTGCACTTGGCATGGGCAGTGCAGGGGCCCCCCCGGCCAGCATCCTCGCAATGTTCATTGTCTGCTTTACATTGCAAGGGTGCTGCTACACCCTGCATCCTACAGCATTGCCCCCTGGCCTGATTATGAGCTGGGGACAATGCTGTAAGGTGCTTCCCCCTAGGGCAGCGGGCGGAAACCTATTGGGAAACTCTTAATGGGCACGGCGGGGAGGTAGCCACTATGGCGGCAACATCCCAGTCGTAACTTCGGTGGATGGCCTAAACCGTCCTCCGAACTCGTAATGAGGCCCATAGTCACACAGACTCACAGTGTTGAAATTTCACCAGCTCTGAACAGTATCTCTGATAGCTGGCACAGGCATCTTTGTGCACCTGTGTCAGCAATCAAAATACGTCACCAACTGCCTCAGTTTGTTGCTCGAACCAAAGCGGGTCTTCATTTTATTTTTATTATATCGAGAGTGAATAATTATTTACTCTTGATACAATAAAAATGGACCACAAAACAAGGAGGGTGTAGTGTAGCTGTGGAGGTCATGAAGGAGAGCTGCCACTAGTCCAGGGACACCCATCCACTCACTCATCCATCCTTTCACTTATCCATCCCTCCTTTAATCTATCCAGTCATCCATCCATTCAATCATCCATCCATTATTTCACTCATTTTGTTCCACCTATCCACCCTTTTACTCAGCCATCCATCCATACACCTATCCATCCACCCTTCACCCCATCCAACCATCAATACATCCATCCATCCTGCCATCCTTCCTTACACCCACCCATCCACCTTTTGCCCCATCCATCCAACCACTCATACGTCCCTCCAGTTACCTTTTCACTCAGCCAGCCATCCTTTTACTCACTCATCCATCTATCCATCTATTCATCCATCCACCAATTCACTCTTTCATTCATCCATCCATCCTTTCATCCAAACATCCATCTACTGTGCCTTTCACTCATCCGTCCATTGTTTTACTCATCCATCTTTACATCCACCCTTTCACTCATTCATCCTTTTCCATATCCATCCATATTTTTACTCCATTCATTCATCTGCTCATCCATCATTTTACACTTCCAGTCATCCATCCATCCTTTCACTCATTCCTCCATCCATCCATCCTTTTCTCATCATCCATCAATCCATACTTTCACTACTTAATATCACCCTTTCACCTATCCATCCATCAATCAATCCATCCACCATCCCTTTCACTCATACACCATCTCTTTTTCACTCTTTCATTCTTACATCCATCCTTTCACTCATTCATCCATGCACCAATCCATCCACCATTTCATCCATCCTTCCTTCCATCCACCCATCCTTCCTTTCACTCACTCATCCTCCCAAGTTAGTTATGAGCCTTTGTCTGCCAACCTGCAGACAGAAGAGACCCATCAAGAATCCCACCCTTGCACATAGCTGCTAAAGCAGTGAGTGGGATGGGAGTCGGGGTGACGATGCCCTGGATGCAGAAGTTTAACTGCACACTTATCTCTTGGTCCACTAGTGAAATTGCTGTCCGCAGTTGGTTCCTTCCTTCTCTTGGGCCTCCACGGAGTCAAGATACAGATCATTTTGTTTTGCTCAGCTCCATAATGTTTTTTGTTTTAAAGTGAAACCAAATGCAGTACTAAACACGTGTTACTGCCAGGTGAGCAGTTCCCTTTACCCCCCCACAGCCTGCTCCTCTGTGATGACCAACAAATGGGTGCCACCTACTCCCTCCATGTCTCATCAGCCTGCCTCACCCCCAGCCATTGAAGTGAATAGAGCTTTGTAACTCCTCCCAGGGCCACGGTTTATGCAACCCAAAAGCAACCGGATCCATGGCTTTCTAATTCAGCACTACCTATCCTGTGATGTCACTGCTGTAGCTTGTGCCTGCAGGTTGAAGAAAACCTAGCCTGGATGGCACTTGCATAGTCGGACATCTGCAAAGTTCACCAGAGTTCACCCAGGACAGTCAGCACACTGCCTCAGAGTAGTGATTTATTTTCAGCTGCTCTGTGTTTATTTCCCTGTTCTTGCCTCTTTCTGGAGGGTGGCAAGGCAAAGCCCCTTTTACCCATGAGCACCAGTCACACCTACCTACAGACCTGAATTATTTCAGAACTGAAATTCACCTTCTAGCAATCCATGACAAATTCTTGTAATAAGAATGAGAGGACTGATCAGAGAACTGATGAAAAATGATTCTTGGGAGTGCCAGAAACTCCAGCCTTAAATCTTGATTTGTACCTGTTCAAGCAGTGATTGTGGTGAAGCCTGTGAGTGTACAATATTGTGAATAACTATGTCATCTTTGAATGCCAAGAAGTGATGTTAACAATTCTTGTTATTTCCAGTGCACTGCATCACACCAACGCAAAAGGTCCAGGGAGTGCAGAACCTCCAATGCAGTGTCGCAAGGCCGCAGAGCAGGACCGGTGCCGCAAGTCTATAGTTTCTTATTTTGTTCCAACCTCTCTCTCCCTCGGGGCAGTGTATGATTTAAGCTTTTAGGGTTCCATGATTGTCGGCTGCCCTCCAGGGGGATAAGATGTCCAGCATCGCCTCCGCGGTCCGAACTCAGTGAATGCATAACAACATGACAATATTACAAAGCAGCCCTTTCATTGAACTCTATCAAGCACAGATTTACTTAGAACAATTGCTCTATTTTTCATCTAGGATATACCTAACAGAACGAATATACGTTTATGATCTTAAAAAAATACCTGCGTATGCATATTTTCTTTAATAATTACATTTCATATGCGTTATATATCAAATCCTGTTGAACTAAGTCAGTCTCAAGTAATCTGTACAGTGAGATATTTAAGTAGGCATGTGTTTTGTTGTGAAGGCGGATGGGATACTTTGTCACAAAGGTGATGGAAATCCCATCCGCCGTATTACAAGTTTCATTATATCCTGTGGAACTTGTAAAGCCTCAGGCAGGATATCCGTCACGTCGTAATCAGGCCCGGTCCCTAAATATTTATTTCAAAATAACGTGCATATCTATGCAGCACCTCTTTAGCTGAATGTGCTCTTCTAAACCTTGTTCTTGTAAATGAAATGGCTGTGCAGCTGCATTCTACACTTGCTATACTCAACAACAATCAAATATAATCCTATATCAGATGAGCTTCTCTCAACTTTGGGTGCCTACAGAGGAAGCAGTCAATTTTGTGGAGTAAAAGAGAGCATCCCTAAGACAGATCCAAAAATATCAAGAGAAGTCTGGCTCAGCCCCAAATTCAAGGTTTTATATGGCTAGTTCTTCATAGAAGAACTTTAGAACTGCAAAGCCACTCTGGTGTAAGCAAAGAAATACATTTTTAACAAACTAGAATACAGAATTAAAAAAGGTCATACAGACCATCCATCTTAATAACCCACAGAATGAATATTGATTAAGCCACTTCTGACCTAATTTCATCCAGTGGTGTCAGAACAGACTAGCTACATAAACAACAGTGAACAATTTTGAATGAATGCAATACCCAATGCAAGCAGAATATCTTTGAGAAGCTATTACAGTAGGCCAGAGAGCCTTCTTCGAGCATAGTATCATTTGGAAATAAACAAATCTACACCTGCTTTCCTACATTCAGCAGAAACACAAAGAGTGAACATGAAATAGCAACCATTTCAGACAACATGGTGTTGAGGCCCAACTGAGGCTTTGTTAGCCCAAGCAAGGAAAACACACTTTCACATGTTGTAGAAAATGTACTTTAACTGGAATAGTTTCATGTTAGTATATCCATGTGGATTTGAGTGTGGATTAATTGCTCTGTATATTATTAATAAAGCACATTCGAACAAGAGACATAACTAGAGTCCTCATCTTCGCCCTTGATGATTTTAGCATGACAAAAACCCAAACTACTTACAATACAGTTTGCAAACTTTCAATCTCTTGCAGTTCAATTCTTCCAAGATCTTAAGCTGATTACAGATTCAATCTCTATCTTCTTCCATCTCTCACCTTTCCCCTCTTTGACATCATCTTCTTTTTACAGAGCCAAGAAGCAAGAACCCACCTAATTATGAGGAAGGTTAAAATAAGCAGTTTGTCACAAGTATAACAAATACCTTTAAGTATTGGTTCTCAACCAACCAGACATTCACCACTAACAACATAACTCATATCACTCTCACTCTTTCCAACAACCTCCATGGTCCTAATTTGTCCCAACTTCTTAAGGTTCATGAAGCACCATACAAAATTCATCTTTTCTCTCATGCTCCATTCTCAGCCTTAGATGTAACTCTGAATCCCAAAATTTCTCTTCAACCTGTTCTCTGATCTTGCTCTCATCATTAACATTTTTAAAAATGCTCACTCTACTCTCATTATATTCCTTAACAAAATCACCTTCCTCTTTACTCAAACTGCAAACCTACCCCTGTTCATTCATTTAAGTAGTCCAGTTAGTTTGTTCAAACAGTTTTAGATATTTAGATTAGGTCATCTAATGCCCTGAATTTTCAGAAACGGGAAAGCTTTTAAGGGAAGCGGCGAAGTCCAACAGGTATGGTGATCGAAACTCTTACTTGTTAAATATACTAACAAAAAATTTCAAGCTGAGTTGTACAATAAAGGCAGTGGATAATAGGTTGTTCTTTTTCCTGTAGAAGAGGGGAGAAAAATAGAAAGAATTTGTCCCATATATTTTATGGATCAAATCTGTTTATTGGTATTTAACATACAAGAACAATACAAAGCTCTGTATCAATCCTCCAAACATTTCAACTATCAGCATGTCAAAAAGTCCCATGTTGTTCATGTTTAAGGACTGTTTCACAGGACCGCTGCTCTGCCGCTGGGGAAGAGCATCCTTCCCCTGTCCACCCCCACTCGAATTATAATCGGAGCAATTAAAGCACGACTGTCCAGATCGCTCAGAGCTAGCAACAAAAACAAAGATAACATAGATAAATAACTGCACTTCCCCGTCTGAATGCCCCGCACGTCTACTACCCCCGCACCCTCACATCATCCTTTCACGATATTGTCCCTACCCCTCTCCAGGCCCCACAAGTTCAATCATTCCTCTAAACCTCTCGTGTCAGCCCCAGGACCTTTAGATATGCTGGGCACGTCAATTCAGTAAATTGTAGACAAAATCTGGAGAAACGGCCTCCACAGCATACAAATGTCCCCACCCTCTGTCTGGAGGCCAGAGTAAGCTTCTCCATCGCTAAAATAAACCACAGCTTCTGAAGCCAAGACACATATACGTCGGTAGCCTGTCAGAGCCCCATAAGGCGAGAATCGTCTGAAGTGCAGCATTAAGAGCTAAGGCCATCTGTCAGCCCCTCAGCGATCGAAAGGGGAAAGTGAGGGGGTTGGGTAAACCCAACAATACATACAACGGAAATCTAGGAATCTCTGTCTGAAATACCTTATCGATGTCATCCAGGATACTCTTCCAAAATCTCTGTAACTTGGGGCAATGCCAAAGAAGATGTACAAGTGTACCCGTGTTACCGCACCCCCTCCAACAAAGGCCTGACTTAGCGGGATCTCATGCCTGTATCCTTGCTGGGGTATAATACCAGTAGGAAGCTACCTTGTATGCCGTCTCTGTCCCCGCAGCGTTGTAGGCCGTATGATGTGTTCTATAGTATATATTGTCCCATTCCTCCTCTGTTAACTCTCTCCCCAACTCCTTCTCCCATGTCTGCTGTCCCTTGGATTTAGGACTTAGACTTAGATCTTAGAAATCTGTACAACTCCGATATCACCCGCTTTTCGTCCTTCTTTGTTAATATCCATTTCTCAAACAGTGTAAGCGGACTATCTACCAAAGTCCTATCCACCGGCAAGAGGGCCCAATGTCGTACTTGATAATACAACAATCTGTCAGCCTCGGTCAATCCATACGTCTCCCGTATCTGATCAGAAGGGATCACCCCGTTCTCATCAAATAAGCTCCCCACCCTCTTGCAGCCTCCGTCGTACCAACGGTGAAAATTCTCTACCTGCAGGCCTGGTGCGAAGTCAGGGTTTGCACCAATCGGTGACATCGGGAACGGAAACGTCGTCAGACCCATCCGCCGTGCCACCACATCCCATGCACGAAACGTTGCTCCCGTGATTGGGGAGGAGTAGAGCCCCCGCGCCCTATGCCGGTGTCGGAGCCAGGGCTCCTTCCAAATGTGGGACCCAGCCACCGCCTGATCCATAAAGCACCAGTGTTTCTCAGTAAGCGGCCAACTCCACTCCAATAGAAAGCACAGCTGGGCGGCTTGAAAATACCGCAGGAGACAGGGGACAGCCAGTCCCCCCTCCTCCATGGGGCGATACAGGACACTCCCGGGATCCGCGCCGGCCTCCCATCCCATATAAATTTCAGGATAGCGGACTGGAGGGTCGCTATCGTACGAGACGGAGGAGTCAGAGGGAGTGCTTGGAACACATAGAGTATGCACAGCAGCACTGTCATCTTCACCGCCGAGACCCTGCCCAACCAGGAGAGTTTATGCTTCCCCCAGCTCCCCAGATCCCGCAACACCTCGCGAACTAAATTGGCATAATTCAAGCTTGCCGTCTTCACAGCCAAAGTCGCCAGTTCAATACCCAAATAGGGTACCTGTGACGTTGACCAGATAAGAGGATAACGGGCCCTCAAGCTTTCTTCGTGTTCCGGAAGGGTAGACAAACTGAGGACCTGCGACTTATGCATATTCACCCGAAACCCAGAAACCTGGCTGAACTCACTAAGGGCCTCCATAAGAGCTGGTAGCGAAACCATGGGCTCTGCGAGGGTAAAAATCACGTCATCCGCATACAAACTAATGAGGAGGTGGTCTCCCCCGAACTTGATGCCAGAGATAAGGGGGTTACCGCGTAGCCGCTGGGCAAAAGGCTCCATATATAGCGCAAACAGTAAAGGGGAGAGCGGACACCCCTGTCGCGTTCCTCGACCAATCGGAAACGGCAAGGACAGAGTTCCGTTAACACGGACAGCAGCCTTAGGTGCACGATAAATGCATTGGATCCAGGCCCTGAACACTGGGCCTAGCCCATAGCGCTCCAGCACCTGAAAAAGATAAGGCCAGTGGACTCTATCGAACACCTTCTCCGCGTCAATGGAGAGGAGAAGCGCCTCCCTACGAGATCTGCTAGTTTTATCAATTAAATGCAGAAGTCGTTTCATATTGTCGCCGCACTGTCGATGAGGTATGAAGCCCGCCTGATCCGGGTCTATAAGACCAGGCATGTAAGGATTAAGGCGGTGAGCCAATATGCCAGTAAACAACTTGGCGTCTATATTCAGGAGCGAAATGGGTCGATAAGAAGCACATTCTTTTGGGTCCTTCCCAGGCTTGGGAATGACCGCGATGGTGGCATCCGGCATGCTAGGCGTGAGGGCCCCGGACACCCGGAAGGAATTAAAGAGCTGCGCCAAAAGCGGCACCAGCTCAGGGCAAAAAGTTTTATGAAAAAGTGCCGTGAAGCCATCCGGGCCGTGGGATTTCCCAAACTTTAAACGTGATGTCGCTGAAATAACCTCCTCCACCTTAATAGGCTGATCTAAGGAGGACGCATCACGCTTACCAAGCGGAGTAATATTACTATCCTCGAGAAAGGCGGTAGGGTGCACATCGCACCGCGCATCCGCGGCGTAGAACTCCCTATAATACTCAGCAAACACCTCAGCCATTTGATCATCCATTCACACCTCACCTTTAGTGGGGGAGCGTATCATCTATATTGCCATAGCTGCGCGCTGCGAACTCAACCGGTGCGCAAGAAGCTTCCCACACCTATTGCTCCCATTGTAATATTTATGTTTAAGCCGAACTATCTCATACTCTGCCCTGTCCCAGTCCAGCCGCTTCAACTGCTGTTGCGCCTTCTCCAGCTCCCTCCACACTCTAGGTGCGCCGGTATACTTATGGGAGCGTTCTAGTGCTGCCACTTTTTGCTCTAACACCACCCTCTGCTCCCTCCTCACTTTATTGTCTTTAGCCGAGAGCGACATCACCTCTCAGTGGACTACTGCTTTCAGAGCCTCCCACAAAGTCTCCAAACTGGTTCTCCCATCATCATTGAGACTAAGGTAGTCCGTAATTGCGTGCCGCAGCGTCTCCTCCACCACCCTGCTCTGCAGTATGGTATCCCTAAAGCGCCAACCCGGGGTCCCCACTCGCCCCACGTCAAGACAGGCCACCAGAGTAATAGGTACATGGTCCGTTAGGGCCAGAGAGTCAATTGTGGTCTCACTAATCCAAAAGTTGAACTCCGGGGAGGCCAAGAAAAAATCTATACATGTATACGTCTTGGAGGCAGCAGAGTAAAATGTATAATCCCTGAGCGTTGGATGAGACTTCCTCCAGACGTCCTCCAGGCCACAGTCAGCCAACCACTGTCGCCCCGCTATAGTCAGTGCCCCAGTCTGCCCAAATCGATGCCCAGACCAATCCAACTCATTGTCCATGACCAGGTTGAAGTCCCCCCCACCAGAACAGCCCTGTCCAGTGTAGTGAGCATTGGGGAGATGTCCTGCCTCATAAAGACTTCTTGCTGTGCATTAGTAGCAATAGTAAAGAAGAAGGCCCCAACCCGCACACTAATGGCCAGGAACCTACCCTGTATCTCATGAATCCTGGCTATTACCTCCCTAGGGAAGGCCCTCGACAGAAGTATCGCCACCCCAGCATGCTTTGTAGGAGCCGGGGACCAAAACTGCCTGGGAAACCACTTTGAACGCATTCGATATGTATCCTTGGACAATAAGTGCGTCTCCTGCAAAAGACAGACATGGCTCCCAGACCTCTCAAGGCCAGATAAAATTGCCAACCTCTTAGTTGGACTGTTGAGCCCCCGGACATTCAAGCTTAGACACTTAAGGGACATGTGGCGCTAAACAGATTACGCTCTGTGGGCGGGGACCGCTACTTAGGGGCAGGAGCCAGAAACAGCACTGGGGCGGCTCCTACACATAGTGACAGCAAGCAATAGCAACGCCCATGAAAATTCCAGGGGAAGCACACCAACACACAACCATAACGCACAACAGGTGCTTACAACATAGAACTCCTCTGACACACATCTCCAGAGAGGTCGAAGTCCCGACAGGGGCAGCAGAACCGCACAAGTTCGTCACTTAGAATCTAGCGACTCCACCACCCAAGCCCCTCTCAAGTGGTCTCAAGGCCTAAATTGAAGCGACCCCAGATCATCGTAGCAGCACCCGGGTGCCCGTTGCTTAGGCATTGGTCCTAGCAGCCAAACTGCTCAGTACTGATTGCCTTTCCAGCGCCTGCTCCGTCGTGGTAGGTCGCTGCTGTTTTCTCTTCCTCTCCTTCCGCCTCCAACGCGGGCGTTCCCCGGGAGCAGCCTCTGCGCGCGTGCCAACATCACGTTCCATCTCCTCCAAGTGCAGGATCCTGCGCGCCTCTAGCACCGACTTCACCTGGCGCAGCTTGTCCTCCCAGCGGAACATAAGGCGGAAGGGGTGACCACAGGAGTAAGACGTGGAATTCGCCCGTAAGTGTTCTGTGATGGGTTTAAAATTCTCACCGCCTCTGCAAAGTCCGCAGCAAAAGGTCCTGAAACAGCTGAAGCGCGTGCCCATGAAACTGTACCAGAGAGGTTTCGGGTTCTCTGCAGGATGCTTTCTTTAAGTCCATAGTTATGGACACACGCTAAAATGTCAGGTGGACGATCACCTGTCCCTCCGGATCGGCCCGCACGATGAACCCGATCCAGCGTAATCTCTCATATATTATCTGGGCCTAGGATGGAGCAGAACAGCGCTGTGACAAACTCTCCAATGTCATCCTTCTCCGCTCCGGTCGGGGCTCCCCTGATACGTATGTTATGCCGTCGAGACCGGTTCTCCAAGTCCTCTACCGCAATCTGCAGAAGGTCCTGCTGCTCACAAAGACGTATGAGCTCCTGCTGCATGTGTTCCACCTCTTCCCCCCGAGAGATCTCGCCATCCTCAACATTTGTCACTCGTTCTCCCAGGGACGTGACATCCATGAGCAGCTCCTTCATCTCTTGGGAAATGTCCCTCCGAAGTTTTTGCAAGTCCCTCCTAAGCGAATCAAACAGGGAGGTGAGAAAACCCTTCATGACCGGGGCCTCGCAATCATCTTTCACCTCCCCACGGTCGTCAGGACCCCTCGTCACAGCAGTCCCCTCAGCTGGCCTACCTTGCGCCGGGTGAGATCTAGTCAACATTTCCCTCACTAACCGGTCCCGTTTGGGTTTAGAGGACGCCATCAGAGATCCACTCCTACACCAGCTTAGCGTTAGGCTCGGTTCCAGACCTCATCCACCTCACCGCAGGGCGCTTTCGTCTCGTGAGCGCGTCCCACTCACCGGTGGCCTCCTCGAGCTATCCGCCGCCGCCCAGGACGGCAAGAACAATGCCTCCTTGCTCCCTTGCAGTCAGGCCACAGGTACGGGCCTTCGCTGCACTCTGGCACTCCCCAGGGCCAGCCCCGTCTCACTGCACTCGCCCAGACCCGTCCCAGGCAGACCCGCCGCGGGCCGACTGCACCGCCAACCACGCCTCTGTACCACGAGGAGCCCCTCTACCCGGGTACCCAGGGGTGGACCGGCTACACCTCACCGCCGCCCCAGCCTCTCACCAGGGTCCCTCCACTGGCTCCCTGCACCAAAATGGTTGCCCCAGCCTCTGGAGGCCAAACCCACGGGGCACGTGCAGGAAAGTACCATCTTGCCTGGCATGTTACCCCCATTTTTCACTGTATATATGTTGTTTTAGTTGTATGTGTCACTGGGACCCTGCCAGCCAGGGCCCCAGTGCTCATAAGTGTGCCTGAATGTGTTACCTGTGTTATGACTAACTGTCTCACTGAGGCTCTGCTAATCAGAACCTCAGTGGTTATGCTCTCTCATTTCTTTCAAATTGTCACTAACAGGCTAGTGACCAATTTTACCAATTTACATTGGCATACTGGAACACCCTTATAATTCCCTAGTATATGGTACTGAGGTACCCAGGGTATTGGGGTTCCAGGAGATCCCTATGGGCTGCAGCATTTCTTTTGCCACCCATAGGGAGCTCTGACAATTCTTACACAGGCCTGACACTGCAGCCTGAGTGAAATAACGTCCACGTTATTTCACAGCCATTTTACACTGCACTTAAGTAACTTATAAGTCACCTATATGTCTAACCTTTACCTGGTAAAGGTTGGGTGCTAAGTTACTTAGTGTGTGGGCACCCTGGCACTAGCCAAGGTGCCCCCACATTGTTCAGGGCCAATTCCCCAGACGTTGTGAGTGCGGGGACACCATTACACACGTGCACTACATATAGGTCACTACCTATGTGTAGCTTCACAATGGTAACTCCGAATATGGCCATGTAACATGTCTAAGATCATGGAATTGCCCCCTCTATGCCATCTTGGCATTGTTGGTGCAATCCCATGATCCCACGGGTCTCTAGCACAGACCCTGGCACTGCCAAACTGCCTTTCCCGGGGTTTCACTGCAGCTGCTGCTGCTGCCAACCCCTCAGACAGGTTTCTGCCCTCCTGGGGTCCAGCCTGGCCTGGCCCAGGAAGGCAGAACAAAGGAATTCCTCAGAGAGAGGGTGTTACACCCTCTCCCTTTGGAAAATGGTGTTAGGGCTGGGGAGGAGTAGCCTCCCCAGCCTCTGGAAATGCTTTCATGGGCACAGATGGTGCCCATTTCTGCATAAGCCAGTCTACACCGGTTCAGGGACCCCTCAGCCCTGCTCTGGCGCGAAACTAGACAAAGGAAAGGGGAGTGACCACTCCCCTGACCTGCACCTCCCCTGGGAGGTGCCCAGAGCTCCTCCAGTGTGCTCCAGACCTCTGCCATCTTGGAAACAGAGGTGCTGCTGGCACACTGGACTGCTCTGAGTGGCCAGGGCCAGCAGGTGACGTCAGAGACTCCTTCTGATAGGCTCCTTCAGGTGTTGCTAGCCTATCTTCTCTCCTAAGTAGCCAAACCCTCTTTTCTGGCTATTTAGGGTCTCTGCTTTGGGGAATTCCTTAGATAACGAATGCAAGAGCTCATCAGAGTTCCTCTGCATCTCTCTCTTCACCTTCTGCCAAGGAATCGACTGCTGACCGCGCTGGAAGCCTGCAAAACTGCAACAAAGTAGCGAAGACGACTACTGCAACTCTGTAACGCTGGTCCTGCCGCCTTCTCAACTGCTTTCCTGGTGGTGCATGCTGTGGGGGTAGTCTGCCTCCTCTCTGCACTAGAAGCTCCGAAGAAATCTCCCTTGGGTCGACGGAATCGTCCCCCTGCAACCGCAGGCACCAAAGAACTGCATCACCGGTCCCCTGGGTCTCCTCTCAGCATGACGAGCGAGGTCCCTTGAATCCAGCAACTCTGTCCAAGTGACTCCCCCAGTCCAGTGACTCTTCAGTCCAAGTTTGGTGGAGGTAAGTCCTTGCCTCCCCACGCCAGACTGCATTGCTGGGAACCGCGACTTTTGCAGCTACTCCGGCCTCTGTGCACTTCCGGCGGAAATCCTTTGTGCACAGCCAAGCCTGGGTCCACGGCACTCTAACCTGCATTGCACGACCTCCTGAGTTGTCCTCCGGCGGCGTGGGACTCCTTTGTGCAACTTTGGGTGAGCACCATTTCACTCCTCTTTGTAGTGCCTGTTCTGGCACTTCTGCGGGTGCTGCCTGCTTCTGAGAGGGCTCCTTGTCTTGCTGGGCGTCCCCTCTGTCCCCTGACGAAATTGGTGACATCCTGGTCCTTCCTGGGCCACAGCAGCATCCAAAAACCTTAACCACACAACTTGCAGCTAGCAAGGCTTGTTTGCGGTCTTTCTTCAGGAAAACACTTCTGCACAACTCTCCACGGCGTGGGGCATCCATCCTCCAAAGGGAAAGTCTCTAGCCCTTGTCGTTCCCACAGAATCTTCACCTTCTACTGTCCAGTAGCAGCTTCTTTGCACCCACAGCTGGCATTTCCTGGGCATCTGCCCATCTCCGACTTGCTTGTGACTTTTGGACTTGGTCCCCTTGTTCCACAGGTACCCTCGTTTGGAAATCCATCGTTGTTGCATTGCTGATTTGTGTCTTTCCTGCAGAATTCCCCTATCACGACTTCTGTGCTCTTTGGGGAACTTTAGTGCACTTTGCACTCACTTTTCAGGGTCTTGGGGTGGGCTATTTTTCTAACCCTAACTGTTTTCTTACAGTCCCAGCGACCCTCTACAAGGTCACATAGGTTTGGGGTCCATTCGTGGTTCGCATTCCACTTTTGGAGTATATGGTTTGTGTTGCCCCTATGTGTCCCCATTGCAACCTATTGTAACTATACATTGTTTGCACTGTTTTCTAATACTATACTGCATATTTTTGGTATTGTGTACATATATCTTGTGTATATTTGCTATCCTCATACTGAGGGTACTCACTGAGATACTTTTGGCATATTGTCATAAAAATAAAGTACCTTTATTTTTAGTATATCTGTGTATTGTGTTTTCTTATGATATTGTGCATATGACACTAGTGGTACTGTAGGAGCTTCACTCGTCTCCTAGTTCAGCCTAAGCTGCTCTGCTAAGCTACCATTATCTATCAGCCTATGCTGCTAGACACCCTATACACTGATAAGGGATAACTGGGCCTGGTGCAAGGTGTAAGTACCCCTTGGTACTCACTACAAGCCAGTCCAGCCTCCTACATTGGTTGTGCAGTGGTGGGATAAGTGCTTTGTAACTACTTACCACTTTTGTCATTGTACTTTTCATAAGAGAAAAATATACAAAACAAGTTCAGTGTATGTACACCTAACCAAAAGGTTTTGCATTTCTTTTCTCACTTCTTTTCTAAAGTGCTGAAAAGTACCTCTAACTTTCTAAAAAGTTCTTAAAAAGTTTTAAAAGTTTTTTTCTGTCTTTCTAAAAGTTCTGAAAAACTTTTTCTTCCTTTTTTCTATCCCTTAAACACTTTCTAAAATGTCTGGCACAGGCCAAACTGTTGATCTGTCCAAACTTGCTTATGATCACCTTAGCTGGAAAGGAGCAAGGAGTCTCTGCATAGAAAGAGATTTAAGTGTAGGGAAGAATCCCCCTAGAGAACTGTTGGTGAATATGCTTGTTGAACAGGATAAGGCCAGAGCTGGCACTCCTGTTGAAAAGTTAGCTGATGGTTCCCACTCTGATTCTGGGGCACCCCTAGCAAATGATGTGGGAGGGAAACTTCCAAGCCTGCCCCCTAGCAAACCACCTAGCATAGCTGGTACTGATGAAGAGTCACACCATACTGATTGTGTTGTCTCACATCACAGTAGGAGTATCCCTTCTCATCACAGTAGAAGTGCTGTTTCTGTTTCTGTTAGTCAAGCTATTAGGGTGCCATCTGTTAGGGCCAGGTCTCCTTCTGTTTTATCTCAGCATACTTCTGTCTCTAGACATGCCTCACCCACCCACCCTGATGACAGAGTGTTAGAAAGGGAGCTCAATAGATTGAGAGTGGAACAAACCAGACTGAAGCTCAAGAAGCAACAGCTGGATTTGGATAGGCAGTCCTTAGAGGTGGAAAGGGAAAGACAGAAATTGGGTTTAGAAACCCATGGTGGCAGCAGCAGTATTCCCCATAGTCATCCTGCAAAAGAGCATGATTCTAGGAATCTGCACAAGATAGTTCCCCCTTATAAGGAGGGGGATGACATTAACAAGTGGTTTGCTGCACTTGAGAGGGCCTGTGTTGTTCAGGGTGTCCCTCAAAGGCAGTGGGCTGCTATCCTATGGCTATCATTTAGTGGAAAGGGTAGGGATAGGCTCCTTACTGTGAAAGAAAATTATGCTAATAATTTCCAAGTTCTTAAGAATGCACTCCTGGATGGTTATGGCTTAACCACTGAACAATACAGGATAAAGTTCAGAGAGACCAAAAAGGAGTCTTCACAAGACTGGGTTGATTTCATTGACCATTCAGTGAAGGCCTTGGAGGGGTGGTTACATGGCAGTAAAGTTACTGATTATGAAAGCCTGTATAACTTAATCCTGAGAGAGCATATTCTTAATAATTGTGTGTCTGATTTGTTGCACCATTACCTGGTGGACTCTGATCTGACCTCTCCCCAAGGATTGGGAAAGAAGGCAGACAAATGGGTCAGAACAAGGGTGAACAGAAAAGTTCATACAGGGGGTGACAAAGATGGCAACAAGAAGAAGGATGGTAAGTCTTCTGACAAGGGTGGGGACAAATCTAAAAATGAGTCTTCATCAGGCCCACAAAAACACTCTGGTGGGGGTGGTGGGTCCAAATCCTCTTCAAATCAAAACAAAGAAAAGAAACCATGGTGCTATTTATGTAAAATAAAAGGCCATTGGACAACAGATCCCAGTTGTCCAAAGAAAAGCACCAAGCCTCCTACCACTACAACCCCTACTGCTACACCTAGTGTCCCTACTAATAGCAGTGGTGGTGGGAGCAAACCTACTAATAGCCAATCCAAGGGATTAGCTGGGCTCACTTTTGGAAACTTAGTTGGGGTTGGTCTTGTTAGGGAGACCACAGAGGCTGTGTTAGTCTCTGAGGGGGCTATTGATTTAGTCACCTTAGTTGCTTGTCCCCTTAACATGGATAAGTACAAGCAACTACCCCTACTAAATGGTGTTGAGGTTCAGGCCTACGGGGACACTGGTGCCAGTGTTACAATGGTAATAGAGAAACTGGTCCACCCTGAACAACACCTACTTGGTCACCAGTACCAAGTAACCGATGCTCACAACAACACACTTAGCCACCCCATGGCTGTTGTAAAACTCAACTGGGGGGGGGTTACTGGTCCAAAGAAAGTTGTGGCTGCCTCAGATTTACCTGTAGACTGTCTACTTGGAAATGATTTAGAGACATCAGCTTGGTCAGATGTGGAGTTGGAGGCCCATGCAGCAATGCTGGGCATTCCAGGGCATATTTTTGCTTTGACAAGGGCTCAGGCCAAAAAGCAAAAAGGACAGGGTGACTTGGATCCTGGAAGAATGGACCAAGTGCTCCCTAAAGCTAGGGCTAGTAGAAGTAAAGCACTACCTACTATCCCTCCCTCTACAGTGGATTCTTCTTCTGAGGAAGAAGAATGTCCACCCTGTGCAGAACCTACACCAGAGGAGCTGGAAGCAGACACTGCTGAGCTTTTGGGTGAAGGGGGGCCGGCCAGGGAGGAGCTGAGTGTGGCACAGCAAACCTGTCCCACACTAGAGGGTCTAAGGCAGCAAGCTGTCAAACAAGCTAATGGGGATGTCAGTGACTCTCACAGAGTTTACTGGGAGGACAACCTCTTGTACACTGAAGCAAGGGATCCCAAACCTGGAGCTGCCAGGAGATTGGTGATTCCTCAGGAGTACAGAAAGTTCCTCCTAACTCTAGCCCACGACATTCCCCTAGCTGGACATTTGGGGCAAATGAAAACTTGGGACAGACTTGTTCCCTTGTTTCATTGGCCTAGAATGTCAGAGGACACAAAAGAATTTTGTAAGTCCTGTGAAACCTGTCAAGCCAGTGGCAAGACAGGTGGCACTCCAAAGGCACCCCTTATTCCACTGCCTGTGGTTGGGGTTCCCTTTGAAAGGGTAGGGGTTGACATAGTTGGCCCCCTTGACCCTCCTACTGCTTCAGGCAATAGGTTTATCTTGGTGGTAGTGGACCATGCCACCAGATATCCTGAAGCTATTCCTCTAAGGACCACTACAGCCCCTGCAGTGGCAAAGGCCCTCCTGGGAATCTTTTCCAGGGTGGGCTTCCCAAAAGAGGTGGTATCAGACAGAGGAAGCAATTTCATGTCTGCTTACTTAAAGGCCATGTGGAAGGAGTGTGGTGTAACATACAAGTTCACTACACCCTATCATCCACAAACAAATGGACTGGTGGAGAGATTTAACAAAACTCTCAAAGGCATGATTATGGGACTCCCTGAAAAACTCTGCAGGAGATGGGATATCCTTTTACCATGCCTCCTTTTTGCTTACTGGGAGGTACCCCAGAAAGGAGTGGGCTTCAGCCCCTTTGAACTCCTATTTGGACACCCTGTGAGAGGTCCTCTAACACTTGTTAAGGAGGGTTGGGAACAACCTTTAAAAGCTCCAAAGCAAGATATAGTGGACTATGTACTTGGCCTCAGATCAAGGATGGCTGAGTACATGAAAAAGGCCAGTAAACACCTTCAGGCCAGCCAAGAGCTCCAAAAGCAATGGCATGACCAGAAGGCTGTTTTGGTTCAGTACCAACCAGGACAGAAAGTGTGGGTCTTGGAGCCTGTGGGCCCAAGAGCACTCCAAGATAAATGGAGTGGACCCCACACAATTGTTGAGAAAAAGGGTGAAGTCACCTACTTAGTTGACTTAGGCACTGCCAGGAGTCCCCTTAGGGTGCTCCATGTCAATCGCCTGAAACCCTACTATGACAGGGCTGATCTCACCCTGCTCATGGCAACAGATGAGGGACAGGAAGAAGAGAGTGACCCTGTCCCTGATCTCTTCTCTTCCACAGAACAAGATGCTCTAGTGGAAGGGGTTGTACTGGCAGATTGTCTTACTGCTGAGCAGAAAGACCACTGCATAAATCTCCTGGGTCAGTTTTCTGAACTCTTCTCTACTGTGCCAGGCACCACTTCTTGGTGTGAGCACACTATAGATACTGGAGACAGCTTGCCTGTCAAAAGTAAGATCTATAGGCAGCCTGACCATGTCAGAGACTGCATAAAACAAGAGGTGCAGAAAATGTTAGAACTGGGAGTGGTTGAGCACTCTGAAAGTCCATGGGCCTCTCCTGTGGTACTTGTACCAAAACCTCATTCCAAAGATGGAAAGAAGGAAATGCGGTTTTGTGTAGACTATAGAGGTCTCAACCAAGTAACCAAAACTGATGCTCAGCCTATACCCAGGGCAGATGAGCTCATAGATACACTGGCATCTGCCAAGTATCTAAGCACTTTTGACTTGACTGCAGGGTATTGGCAGATCAAATTATCAGAAGATGCAAAAGCAAAAACTGCATTTTCAACCATTGGAGGCCATTACCAATTCACAGTAATGCCTTTTGGATTGAAAAATGCACCTGCCACTTTTCAGAGGTTGGTGAATACAGTCCTGCAAGGGCTGGAAGCTTTTAGTGCAGCATATCTGGACGATATAGCTGTCTTCAGCTCCAGTTGGGATGATCACCTGGTCCACCTATGGAAAGTTTTAGAGGCCCTGCAAAAGGCAGGCCTCACTACCAAGGCTTCAAAGTGCCAGATAGGGCAGGGGAAGGTGGTTTATCTGGGACACCTGGTTGGTGGAGAACAGATTGCACCACTTCAGGGGAAAATCCAAACTATTATAGATTGGGTGCCCCCTACAACTCAGACCCAGGTGAGAGCCTTCCTAGGCCTCACTGGGTATTACAGGAGGTTCATTAAGAACTATGGCTCCATTGCAGGCCCTCTTAATGACCTCACATCCAAGAAAATGCCTAAAAAGGTATTGTGGACAGCTAGCTGTCAGAAAGCTTTTGAGGAGCTGAAGCAGGCCATGTGCTCTGCACTTGTCCTGAAAAGCCCCTGTTACTCCAAGAAATTCATTGTCCAAACTGATGCATCTGAATTAGGGGTAGGGGCAGTCCTTTCACAACTTAATTCTGAGGGCCAGGATCAACCTGTTGCCTGTTGCTTTTATCAGCAGGAGGTTGACCCCTAGAGAAAAGCGTTGGTCTGCCATAGAGAGGGAGGCCTTTGCTGTGGTCTGGGCACTGAAGAAGTTGAGGCCATACCTGTTTGGCACTCACTTCATTGTTCAGACAGACCACAAACCTCTACTTTGGTTAAAACAAATGAAAGGTGAAAATCCTAAATTGTTGAGGTGGTCTATATCCCTACAGGGAATGGACTATACAGTGGAACATAGACCTGGGAGTACCCACTCCAATGCAGATGGACTCTCCAGATATTTCCACTTAGACAATGAAGACTCATCAGGTCATGGCTAGTCTTATTGTCCTTCGTTTGGGGGGGGGGTGTAGGAAAGTACCATCTTGCCTGGCATGTTACCCCCATTTTTCACTGTATATATGTTGTTTTAGTTGTATGTGTCACTGGGACCCTGCCAGCCAGGACCCTAGTGCTCATAAGTGTGCCTGAATGTGTTACCTGTGTTATGACTAACTGTCTCACTGAGGCTCTGCTAATCAGAACCTCAGTGGTTATGCTCTCTCATTTCTTTCAAATTGTCACTAACAGGCTAGTGACCAATTTTACCAATTTACATTGGCATACTGGAACACCCTTATAATTCCCTAGTATATGGTACTGAGGTACCCAGGGTTTTGGGGTTCCAGGAGATCCCTATGGGCTGCAGCATTTCTTTTGCCACCCATAGGGAGCTCTGACAATTCTTACACTGGCCTGCCACTGCAGCCTGAGTGAAATAACGTCCACGTTATTTCACAGCCATTTTACACTGCACTTAAGTAACTTATAAGTCACCTATATGTCTAACCTTTACCTGGTAAAGGTTGGGTGCTACGTTACTTAGTGTGTGGGCACCCTGGCACTAGCCAAGGTGCCCCCACATTGTTCAGGGCCAATTCCCCGGACTTTGTGAGTGCGGGGACACCATTACACGTGTGGACTACATATAGGTCACTACCTATGTGTAGCTTCACAATGGTAACTCCGAATATGGCCATGTAACATGTCTAAGATCATGGAATTGCCCCCTCTATGCCATCCTGGCATTGTTGGTGCAATCCCATGATCCCACGGGTCTCTAGCACAGACCCTGGCACTGCCAAACTGCCTTTCCCAGGGTTTCACTGCAGCTGCTGCTGCTGCCAACCCCTCAGACAGGTTTCTGTCCTCCTGGGGTCCAGCCTGGCCTGGCCCAAGAAGACATAACAAAGGACTTCCTCAGAGAGAGGGTGTTACACCCTCTCCCTTTGGAAAATGGTGTTAGGGCTGGGGAGGAGTAGCCTCCCCCAGCCTCTGGAAATGCTTTCATGGGCACAGATGGTGCCCATTTCTGCATAAGCCAGTCTACACCGGTTCAGGGACCCCTCAGCCCTGCTCTGGCGCGAAACTGGACAAAGGAAAGGGGAGTGACCACTCCCCTGACCTGAACCTCCCCTGAGAGGTGCCCAGAGCTCCTCCAGTGTGCTCCAGAACTCTGCCATCTTGGAAACAGAGGTGCTGCTGGCACACTGGACTGCTCTGAGTGGCCAGGGCCAGCAGGTGACGTCAGAGACTCCTTCTGATAGGCTCCTTCAGGTGTTGCTAGCCTATCTTCTCTCCTAAGTAGCCAAACCCTCTTTTCTGGCTATTTAGGGTCTCTGCTTTGGGGAATTCCTTAGATAACGAATGCAAGAGCTCATCAGAGTTCCTCTGCATCTCTCTCTTCACCTTCTGCCAAGGAATCGACTGCTGACCGCGCTGGAAGCCTGCAAAACTGCAACAAAGTAGCGAAGACGACTACTGCAACTCTGTAACGCTGGTCCTGCCGCCTTCTCGACTGCTTTCCTGGTGGTGCATGCTGTGGGGGTAGTCTGCCTCCTCTCTGCACTAGAAGCTCTGAAGAAATCTCCCGTGGGTCGACGGAATCGTCCCCCTGCAACCGCAGGCACCAAAGAACTGCATCACCGGTCACCTGGGTCTCCTCTCAGCATGACGAGCGAGGTCCCTTGAATCCAGCAACTCTGTCCAAGTGACTCCCCCAGTCCAGTGACTCTTCAGTCCAAGTTTGGTGGAGGTAAGTCCTTGCCTCCCCACGCCAGACTGCATTGCTGGGAACCGCGACTTTTGCAGCTACTACGGCCTCTGTGCACTTCCGGCGGAAATCCTTTGTGCACAGCCAAGCCTGGGTCCAGGGCACTCTAACCTGCATTGCACGACCTCCTGAGTTGTCCTCCGGCGGCGTGGGACTCCTTTGTGCAACTTCTGGTGAGCACCATTTCACTCCTCTTTGTAGTGCCTGTTCCAGCACTTCTGCGGGTGCTGCCTGCTTTTGAGAGGGCTCCTTGTCTTGCTGGGTGCCCCCTCTGTCCCCTGACGAAATTGGCGACATCCTGGTCCCTCCTGGGCCACAGCAGCATCCAAAAACCCTAACCACATGACTTGCAGCTAGCAAGGCTTGTTTGCAGTCTTTCTTCAGGAAAATACTTTTGCACAACTCTCCATAGCATGTGGCATCCATCCTCCAAAGGGGAAGTCTCTAGCCCTTGTTGTTCTTACAGAATCTTCACCTTCTACTGTCCAGTAGCAGCTTCTTTGCACCCACAGCTGGCATTTCCTGGGCATCTGCCCATCTCCGACTTGCTTGTGACTTTTGGACTTGGTCCCCTTGTTCCACAGGTACCCTCGTTTGGAAATCCATCGTTGTTGCATTGCTGATTTGTGTCTTTCCTGCAGAATTCCCCTATCACGACTTCTGTGCTCTTTGGGGAACTTTAGTGCACTTTGCACTCACTTTTCAGGGTCTTGGGGTGGGCTATTTTTCTAACCCTAACTGTTTTCTTACAGTCCCAGCGACCCTCTACAAGGTCACATAGGTTTGGGGTCCATTCGTGGTTCGCATTCCACTTTTGGAGTATATGGTTTGTGTTGCCCCTATCCCTATGTGTCCCCATTGCATCCTATTGTAACTTTACATTGTTTGCACTGTTTTCTAATACTATACTGCATATTTTTTGTATTGTGTACATATATCTTGTGTATATTTGCTATCCTCATACTGAGGGTACTCACTGAGATACTTTTGGCATATTGTCATAAAAATAAAGTACCTTTATTTTTAGTATATCTGTGTATTGTGTTTTCTTATGATATTGTGCATATGACACTAGTGGTACTGTAGGAGCTTCACTCGTCTCCTAGTTCAGCCTAAGCTGCTCTGCTAAGCTACCATTATCTATCAGCCTATGCTGCTAGACACCCTATACACTGATAAGGGATAACTGGGCCTGGTGCAAGGTGTAAGTACCCCTTGGTACTCACTACAAGCCAGTCCAGCCTCCTACAGCACGTCCGGGACACGGACACCAGGCCAACAGCGAGCGCTGCCCAGGGCCGGAAGGGCACAACGTCGCGGACCCCACACGCCTGCGGGCGCTCCCCCGATCACTCCTCAGGGTGACCGAGCCTTCCTGCCACCCTCCTCTATGCAGGGGAGGCCCGGGGTCGCGGAGATTCGGGGTCGCAGTGCTGCTGAAAGGGCCCGGCGGTGGAGCTCACAAAGACGCGTCCGCTCACGCCGCCATCTTGGCCACGCCCCGTCCCTACATTTTAATGTCATATTGTCTACCTCCTTATGTACTGGGTCAATTCAACTTATGAAGAAGAGTCATCTCCAACCAGGCAAATTATACAGAACGTTAGTCTAATCAATGCTCTTAGTATCACTATTAGTGAAACCATACTAAAAATGTTGTATCATGTTTGCTGTATGCCATCTTCTACTGAGGTCAAAAGGAAAAACTAAAAATCAATATTGGAAATTAAAATCAGACTTCAGTCTTCAAAGATGAATTGGCAACAGTTTGTTGGATTGTAGATTTCTGCATATGATTCTTCTCCTTCTGACACAGATGCAGGTCTAATCAGATGATGCATACTTCTATTGGGGATTTTTTTCTTGTTGGTCTCTTTGCAACAGACAATTCACGTCTCAGAATCAATTTCAATTGTTCCTGATTCTTCTGTGATTGACTCTGATCTTTTGTTCTTCCAGTGTTGCCTTTTACTGGTTCTTTTCAGTTCTTTCAGACACATACCTCCTTCATGCACTTTTTCAACTTTTGCATCTTCACTCGGGTCTTGTACTGAAGTGACTTCACTCACAGTCAACATTGTGCTCTGATCAGCATCAGCAACTTGACTCACTCTGAACCACTTTCCCCTGGGGTTTCTTGAGACTCAGATTTTCAGTTTGACTTTTTCACAAACTGGATCCAAGACTGAATCTTGAAGCTCATGGCTTTGCAACAGTTCTTCACTCTAGTTTTCAAACTGAAACTGAATACTGGTACCTTCACCAGGATCTTTTTCAGCTTCAACTTCACTTTCACCAGTTTCAGGATTTGGCCCTTTCCATTGTGGTTCTAACCATCTCTTGTGTGCTTCTTGATTAGAATTCAATCACCTGGTTCCAGTGTGTGGCACTAAGGCCCTCATTATGACCCTGGCGGACGGCGTTATTTTGGAGAAAGCTACTGCCAACAGGCTGGCCGTCCCTTTCCCCAAAATATGACATTGGCGGTTTGGCTCAAGCCAAACAGCCAATGTACCACTCCATCCACCAGGGCGGTAACAGTCTCCAGCCAGGCGGCCATCACAATCCCACCCTTGGGATTATGACCCCGCCTACCACCATGGTTTTCATGGCAATCTTACCGCCACAAAAACCATGGTGGTAGGCACTACCAGTGCCAGAGAATTCTTTCCTTGGAACTGATAGGGGACTCCTCCACCCTCTCCCCCTCCCACCACCCCAGAGTCTTCCCCCACCCTCCCCCTCCCAACCGCTGACAGACACACAGCTACACGCGCAGACATACACACTCATACACACACGTATACCCACATCCACCCATGCATGCATACATTCATACACACACACCGCAACACACACTAAAATACATAAGAGCACACACTCATTCACATGACACAACATACACGTACACTCACTCCCATTCATGCACACACGCATTCCACACGCCTCACACACTCATGCACGCACACAAAAACAGTCACACACACCCCCACACACACACACAACACCCCCCTCCCCTGTTGGAGAACCCAACTTACCTGCTTGCAGGGTGTCCTCCGGCACGAGACCGAACGTGGCACTGTTGCCAGCAGCAGCGACCGCCAGCGGTAAACCGACGGGCCGTATCATGTGTCATGATATGGTTGGCGGCGTTCTACTGGTGTGGCGCTTCTGGTGGCAGCAGCGCCACATTACTGCTGTCTGCCACCATGACCGTAGCCGGAATTCCGCCAGCCTTCTGGTGGAATTCCGGCTACAGTCATATTATGGTGGACGGTAGGTAGCCACGGCAACGGTCTTTTGGATACCATCGCCGTGGCGGTAGGTGGGATTTACCGCCAATGTTATAATGAGGGCCTAAGTTCTTTTTGTTCATTCTGTTGCCAAAGTCTCCTAATGAGAGGCACATTTCACCTCAGCAACCAGACCTTCACAGTAACCCAATACAATACCATCAGTTATTGATACAAATGTTACTGAGGGGAGACATGAAACTCTTATGGGTCTGCCCTCAGGATTTCATGGGTTGAGAGACAGTCTTTTTATCTGAAGTAGGTAATGCTCATGTGGATAAGAAGAGGAGCATCAGGCAACTTAAGATAAGTGGAGGAGCACACCTTGGCAAGTTGATACTGGATAGTTCAATTCATTTTCTCAATCGCTCCAGATACTTGCAGAGGGACTTTTGTTATATTTAGAAAGCAGTACACAGCAACTTTAGGACCTCATGTTTAAAACGGAGTTCCTCAGTTTGTCTCCATAGAAGTAAGCAGGCTGCATCTTGGTACTAGTTACAAGAGTTTGACCAGAGTCATGCTGTCACATTGCCAGGTCAGAGAGGCCTCAACCCATTAACCCGCTTTTCGTCCTTCTTTGTTAATATCCATTTCCCGCTTTAAGGAAACAAGCAGACAATCACGAGAATGTATCTGAGCCGATGATACACAGCTAGCTTTATGAAGTCTGTTCGAAGTTTATTAAATGACCCTTCTGATTTGATTGTAAATGATAGCACTGCATTTTTGTGGAGGAACCCTTGTGACCATTGTCAGCAAGATGGTTTAAGAGTTCAATTGTGTCTAATTTGCAATCTTATTTTGTGTTGGAGGTCACAAGTAGACCATCAACCTATTGTACTCATACTGAATTACAGGGTAACTGAAAACTTTCCAAATCTTTCTTTCAGATCTAACTAAAGATTAAGGGATTTTCTGCATTTCCATGTGGGATTTGACAGCAAATGAGAACTTTATTTTGGAACTGAAATGCAAATAAATATTGGCTATTCTTATATAGAGAATGAAAAAGAACACTTTGCACAAATCAGTGACTGTGTACCATTCTGCACCCGCAGGGATCCTGTACAATTTTGCAGCAGGATTTGGTACAGCCGGACAGCATGGTACTACAATTAGATGGATTTTAATAAGGTCCTGCACTATCCTCCACTTACCACTCAATTTTTTTAATGCCTATCACAGGTAAGTTGCAAAGTCTACCAAGCTCCTCCCGTAGAATGCCCTGCTCTCACATTTTTCCTATAACTGGCTTCAACTCTGTTTCTTGTGAAAGTTTGCATTGTCTAATTCTGGGGTAAACTGCTTTAGGTTTGACGTGTATCCTGACTGGTTTTGCACTTTTTGTCAGTCCTATTTCTTTCTCTGTGCAATCCCATACCTCGTCTTTCATTGTGTGTTTTAAATCAAGCGGAAGATCATCTTTTGTAAAGCTTGGAATTGTTCAAATCTTGACTCTTGTGATTTTATTTTAAAAAACTGAATTTTCATCTTTGGTTTCAACTGCAACACCATCTGGTATGCAATAAATCACGTAATTCATCTTGCAAAGCAAGTCTCTGTAAATGAACAGGACTCGAATCACACAATATGAATTGGTGACTGTTCTTCATTGAACCTATTTTAACTGGGACATCAGCTGTGGCTTGATAAGTCATCTGTTTATTGCTACATCCTACAATTTGGACCTCTTTTCCCAAGAGGGGTAGGTTTGGAACCTCCATAAAACAAACCATGGAGTGGGTAGCACCAATATTGTTTAGAAATGATGTTGGGTGGCCATTCACCTCACCCCCTATGTATGACCCACTTTGGTCTAACTCAAGATTGCAATAATCCTCCCCCTCATTGCAAATTTGTCACGTTCAGTGAAAACTAGGGAAAATCATTGCTCAGAATCACTGAATTCTATTGGTGATCTCAGTAGAAGGCATCTTGTTTCTCATTGTTTTTCTGCAACACTGGAGCTATGAGCATATTTGTATGAAATTGCCTCTCATTTTGCATATTGTGCATGGGTGTGTGTTTGGCTGGGGTAGCAAACTGAATCTCCATCTGGTTTGCATTTTGTTGCACCTTGATAACAAAATAATTTTGTCTACACTCATGCTTCCAGTGACTTTTTTTCCCGCAGATGTGACAAGCAGTGCTCTTCCTCAGCAAATTGACATTTGCATTCATTCCTGTATTGTACACAAACATTCTACCTAAATCCTGAGCCTGCATTTGGACCACAGTATTTCTTGTCATTATTCCTTGCATCCCATTCACACCAAAAGCCTCAGGCAGCACAACATTTTAATCAGAATTCCTATTGTTTCTTGCATTTGCTTTATCTACACAATATTGTACTTCTATTTGACCTGTTTCTGCTTAAAATAGTCACTGCAGTACTTGGCATACTTCATTAGCTCATCAATACTTTTAGTCAGCCAGCACATTACACTCTGGTGAATATAAGGACTAAGCTCCTGACAGAAACCTAAAATGAAAACTGATAGAAATCCTCTAGTATCTTCCCTTTGGTGCTCTTCAACTCCTCTGTATTTACTCTGGATTTAGCATATGCCTCTCATAATAGGCATGCACTGACTGGGTTGCATTACCTTTGCCCAGTTCACTTTCTTCTCCAGCACTCTGGCACCTTCTTTTTCAAATGCTCTATCACTGTTTTGTAGTATTTCTAGACCAAATCAAGTGGAACTTTAATAGATGGGACCTTGTTGGTTCTCATGTTGGTGAAGCTTCTTTACATTGTCCCAACAAATCACTAGGAACGACATCCTCAAACATTGTATCTAAATCAATCCAAAGTACCTTTGAAATTGTCTTTAATCTGGGAACCTCCTCATACCATGTGTCAAGTTATTCTCTCAGTTTTTGAACATTTGTCATAAAAGCATAGAAATCACCCCTAGACCAGGGAATATGCACATAATTCCCTCCATGTATTTTCCATAAGGGAAAATCTGCCAACGACTTTAGTCCTGGATCACTCATGATCACATTTGCTTTCTTTCCTGTGTCAATATTCTTCTTTTTGGAACTAGCTTTCTTCTTCTACCTGCCCCTGTATTTTCTCAAAACCCTCCAATCTTTTATGCGCTCACCTAAATCTTTGATATGAATTTGTAAAGTTACCAGACCCATGTCCACTATTTCTGCTTCATTCAATTTGATTTTGTAATCTTCTGCACACCCTTCTTTTTTTTTATATCAACTCCAAATTCTTGAGCTAAATCTTCAAGATTATCATTTGCCTCATTGGCAAACCTTGCTGCTTCTCTTGTCAAATATTTAAATTCATCAGAATTATAGGTCATAATTTTACCTAAACCAATTGTTCTCAGTAACATTTCTCCAAATTCAATCTTCAGATTAGCAATGTAAATTTCTCTCTTCTCAGGTGGTGAAGTAGCTCCTGCTTCTACAACAAGAAACAACAGTTCATGTATCCACAGCAGTTTTAATCTAAGACCAGGTAAAACTGGCAGTTCACTCTCAGGTAGAGCACTTAAAAATGCAATAGTGCTTACATGTGGTACTGTAAGCATCACTGTTCCCTGTAAACTTGTACTCGGCTCGCAACGTGCTCACACCCATAACAGATACCAGCGGTCCATGTGCCTGTGCACCATTTGTGTAAGGAGGAGGTCTAGAATCCAGTAGATCATTTAAGGCATAAACCCCCTCATCTGAATCAATTTCCTTACTTTGTTTCATCTGTCTCTTTAAGAATCCTCATTGTTTTTATTTTCGTTGATTTTTTCAGACAAAACTCTCACCCGTACTATCATATCATCTCTCCATGCCCTCTTCTGATTCACCCACTTTGATTCCACCCACTGATTCATTGCTACTTTGAACTGGTTCTTTATTTTCTTTCTAGCTTTCGTTTTGTCCGTTCGATCCCATGCATTAAATGCTTCAAATTGTACAGATCTAGGTTACCACTTTATTTCGTGCATTGTATGTCTAAAGAAATTAGGATTTCTAATATTAAAGGTAACTTCTAAAGGAAATTACATGTCCTGTCCCCAGAAGTATATTCATTCCAGTGTTTCAAGCATGTACATGTATAAAATTCAAAATACATCATCATTGTGAATGCAAATGAAGCTTCAGTAGGAACCTTCTGTCCCTCCATAACAAATTAACTAAGAACTTTAGGCTTTTTAAATGCAATACCCATTATTTTTACTAAAAGTAATTCAAAGATCTCAGGACGAAATACAAATGAGCAACAATCAGTCACAGCACAGCTACGGCAAAGGTCATCCAATCACAGTGCGGCTACAACAACAGCAAACCAATGACAGTGTACCTCTTTACTGACATCCCACCAATCCTAGTGTGACAATCCATTGGCTAACCAATTGCAGCACAACATTTCTATGAAAATGGAAAACAATGCAAGCACTGGCAAAAGGCTTAACTACATACACATAAAAGAAACAAATAACAACTTGTCTGCTCAACCTAAACAGGAGAAAATCAGGAAGTTAAATGGAAGACTCTTGCAATCAAATGAAACAGAAGAATCTTGCAATCAATAGGGCCAAGACTAGTACCCCCACAGCACTCATCAATCACAAATTCATAATAAAGCAGACTAACGTCTAGCGGCAATCATGCACTGAGTAGAACTAACCTAGATTAAACATGTAAACCCCCAAAAGAAAACTGGTTGATACAGAGAAATCCCCATTGTTGGACCTCGCCCTCTAGGTAGGGTCACCCCAGATATTTGTCTTCTGTTTCTGAGCTCTGTGACTCTGTTCACTAATGCTAACGTGCTTGTGCTCTCCCCCTACCACATTATAAAAAATTCCTACACCTAATTGCCACATTTAATTTACTTGTACGTCCCTAGTAAATAGTACTACATGTACCCATTGTCTGTAATTAAATGCTACTAGTGATCCTGTAGCAATTATTGTGCCACTGATGGCTTAGCAGTTTTAAACGTTGTGTAGTTTTAAATTGGCACTTTAACCTGGCAAAATAAACCTTCAGCATGGTCTAAATATTTGTTTTAATACTTATGTGTCACCCCTAAAATAGGCTGTAACAGCTCCTAGAGTAGAGTGCATGATAACTTGCATGGTACATGTTTACTGAAGTTTTACATGTACTGGCAATGAAAAACTCCTAAAGTCATTTTTTACTGTGGTAAGGTCTCTCTCTCCCATTAACTACACTGGGTTACTGTATCACAATTAATACATGCTACCTATTGATTTGGAGCAGGCAGAGATATGCTGTTTAGACTCAAATTAATTGTCACTTAAAATCCTCTTTAATGCTAAAATCAGATTATGTCACAGTTTTGAAAATGTAGCTTTTAGATAATTGTCATTTTAATGTCCCAAACTATTCTTCAAAGAACTTTGCTTCCACCACACACCGAGGAAGCTAACACTAGCCTTTTGTCACCCCAGACAGTTTGGAGCCTTGACAGGGGAAGGGAAGAACATTCTAGAACCAGATGTGGGGTACGACAGGGAGTCCCCCCAAACATAAAGGCTGGCACCAGGTATAAATAATGAACCTTTAGAACCACTCTTCAGATCACTCCTAGACCTGTGGAAGATTCAGAAGAAGGTCTCCCCTGCAGTCCAGCTGCTGGTGCTGGAAAGAGTGCCCTCCTGCCTGAGGAAGGAAGTCTAAACCTGCTCCTAGAACCCAGGACCACCAAAGTGATGCAAATGGCTAGCTGGCTGGCCTTGTATGTGAACTGGTTATCCTTGACCCCAGGACCACCAAAGTGACATGAAGGGCTAGTTAGGTGGTTGCCTGTGTGAGCTACAGGGACACAACAATCTCCGTAGACCCTGCAACCTACCTACCTGCTGTTGCTGGTCCCTGCTGGAGTGAGTCCAAGCCCCCAAGCAGTGCCCTCCCCAGGGCCTGGACCTTTGATGTGGTGCTAGAGTGGCCTCCTCCTACCAAACCCAAAACTTGGGAACTTAAATCTTTTCAGCAAAACCTGCTCTTAGAACCTACAGGAGACAGGGACCTGCCTGCTTACTGATCTTATGAAAGTGCATCACCGGTGGGACTGACTTCTCCACAGCCCTAGCTACATTCTTCTCTGCAGCAGTAAATCCTCTTCAGTTGGACCTCCTGACAACTGTATCTTGCCTCATGGAGCCAGATGGAGCCTTGTCCCGCTGTGTGAATCCAAACTCCAGAAAAACATATAAATAAAAAGGTAGACATCTTCACTGGACTAAATGATGACCAGCACCTCATTAACGTCTTCCTCAGCCTGAAAATCCAGCTTTGTCCGCCCAGAGCTTTTACCACCATCATTGATGGCTTCACCAAGACTTTGTCCAGTGGCTCCCCATCATCGACAATCTAATGTCAGCTACAGCCTGCTGCCTGGACTCGCTGAGGACTCTACCTTCTCCAGGAAATATTCAGAATTTCTTCTACGTCCGTAGGTAACTTTTGACAGGGGGAACCTGTTACCTGTATTTGACCCAACCTTAGCTTGTGACTTTGTCCCGGTCTTGCACGGACGGATACCAGCGATTATCGCTTTGTTCTTTCTGGTGCTTTTTTTCAGTGAAAACGTTAAAAATTCATAACTCCGGTTCTACTCATAGAATTTAATTTGTTTTGCTGTCGTTTTTGTAAAACTTACTCCATTTATCGCAGTTGGTTTGGGATTTTTTGGGGTTGTGTTTTCACTTTATTACTGTTTGCATGCTGCATATATACTTTACACATTGCCTCTAACTTAAGCCTAACTTTTTTGTGCCAAGCTTCCAGGGGGTTAAGCACAGGCTAACTTAGTGAATTTTTTGGTTAACCCTGAAAAAGATTGGGTTTCTTGTCTGAGGGGGGCTTCCACTCCCCTCAACTGATAACCCAATTTCTCACACCTATCACATAAAATGTGTCACCTCGTAAATCACACTAGCACTTTCCAGGCAAGTTCAACAAGAATATCTTGAGATCTTGGGTTATGATCAATCCAATTACCTTAATCACCAGGAACAAAATTAAAACTTTCAAGTGCAAATCACAACTATGACAAATACATCAAAATCACAATAATTAAACCACTGACTGAAGCAAGAATCACCAGCGCAAAACCAAAAAGCTCACGTGCTATAACAATTCATAATTGAACACAAACCACACTCACATCCCACAGTGCATAACACTGACATCTCTCAAGAAGCCTTCTACCCTACTACAACTGACAATACTTTTACTCAGGAACAGCACTGCAGCAATCCTGTCAAGAGCACTGGAGCACTAGGACTCAGCAATTAATTCAAACGTGGACTCTGGAATGTAGACAGAAAAGCAGTTGAGGTGCAGGGACAAAATTAATCTCTAAAACCATCACCACTTATCTCCCTAACCATCCTCTGCTACCAAAATACTGGGTATGCTCTGTACCCCGAAAATCCTGCATCGTACTGATGCATGTAGCGCGGGGTGGGTAAGGGATGGTGTTAACCTTCAGGACGCAATGTGGCCCAGAGATAAGGTACAAAACAATATCTCAGACATACAGTTGAATATGTGAGGACTAATGGTGGGTGGTAAACTCCACTCTCCTAGCAGCGTTTGTGGAGTTTTGCCACTCTGCACTCCTAGGCAAAAACTCCACCGCATCATAGAGTTTACTGGTGCCCTCCCATCCTAGTCTATTTTCAAGGCTTGTCTCACTTTCATCCTCCTCTTGAATACAGCAGCAGCTCTCCTGCACCAGGGTACAAACTCAAGGCCAACTGCCTGTGAAAACAAGCCTGAAAGAAGCTGCGCCCACACACATTGAATTGACAAACAAGGCCATCATGTGCAAGCCAGTATTGCTTTCCAAGAGAACTCAACCCTCTCGGATATGCTTAAGAAGGCAGTTGATTTATCAGTATCAGTATGGTCAGTATGGTCAATATCCAGCTTAAGTGATGTAGAACCAGCATTCGGAGCAAGATGCTACTCAAGTGATCATTCTGTGGTCACTATCTGCAGAATTCTCTCTACAATGACTGCATCATCGAGGCGAAGACGGTGGTCCTGCACAAAAGGGACATCGAGGGCTTTAGATATGTGCTCAGGGGAGCGAAAGATAAGTCTGTCTCTCGTACCCCCCCAACCCCAAACCCCCACCTTATCCCCACAAGCTTCATGTGTTTGCATGTACTGGTGAATGCATGTTGATGCCTGGGGGGCGGACGGAGTGCAAACCTTATGAGAAACAGGAAAAAGAAACAGGAATTCTTATTAGTGCTGTTTGGTTGCTATGCAATGGTCTCCATTCTTAATCGTGTATGTCAGCATGGAAGGGACACCTGCATTTTGCTTCGTCTGGACTGCTTTGTGTTGAAATCACAGCACCACTCTCTATGATAAGACTGTTTTCATGCCATTACATCATTGCTAATAAAGTGGGCACTTCATGACTCAAGGTGGCATTAATAATTGTATTTTGTTAGTGCAATGTTTAACATGATGATTCTCTGGCTATGACTCATACTGTGAATATGTGTTTGAGTTACCATGCCTGGTAAGTGCTTTTTGTGATCCTGAGTGATGGAGTGCACAGAGTCTGGTGGTGTCCGTGCATAGCATGCATTGCGCATAAACTTGGATGTGAATGTAGACTGCTTGTGCAGTGACGTACGGGTTTGCAGTGAGCGTGGCCTTATGTAAGTGGCCCTCGGTCTCAGTAGATACTCCACTCTTGTTCCAGGAAGAGCTTTCTGGACAATTTGAACATATCAGGAAAAAAGCCTTATAACAGGCTTGGCGATCTTCAGTGTGTAGCGTGTTCACACTGCAGCGATGTGTTTCTTCTATTGACATTATGACTGCATACATAAGGAAGTAACAAGATACAGCAATTATAAACAGCACTTTCTAGCACGAGAGGGCTTACGATGCGGGCAGAGCACTATCAAGATGTTCAATTCCGACATACTTACTCAAAGGCATTTGGAATGGAAATGTGTTTTTGTTGCAGGTCATTGTGCATTTACAAAACAAATGCATAGAATAAAAACATTGAGTTTGAGTTTCTGATAAAAGTAAACCTCTTTCATTTCACATAGATAGGACTGATGATGTGTGGCTCCATTAATCTCTCCTGACTTATTATTTTTGAACCAGGGCTGTGATGTAATTGCTTTGTGAGATTGGACAGAGGAACTGCTGTAGTCCACCAGCTGGTGGAATCTCACTGCGTTTTTCGATAACTCCGCCGAATTCCGCAGAGTGAAACTCCACAAACCTCAAAAGATGAGTTCTAGATCAGAATTTAGAAAAACCATGAAGGTTTATTATATAATTCACAAGTATAGTACAGAAATAGTAAAGTGCAGAAGCTGCTGGGTTACATAAAATTCAATTATCATAAAAACCATCAATGCAGAATAATAGAGAATAGTCACAAAATAAGAAAAAAGGACTAGTTCCACGTGTACAGCAAAATCATTATGAAATTGGGCAGCATCCCTTTTAGAGACCCAAAAGGATCAAGTGAGTGCCATCTAAACTCCAAATTCAAAGGCTTATTTAGTCAATTTCTTCCCAGAGGAACTGCAAAGTCAGTGTGGTGTGAGCAACGAAATACGTTTTCAACAAATTAGAATACAGAATTCATAAATGTCATACACCCTATCAACTTAGCACCTACCTACTACATGAATATTGATTCAGCCCCTTCTTATTTAATGTCGCTTGGACGTTTCAGTGCAAACTAGTTACATAAACCTCAATGAACAACTGTGAATGAATATAATGCTGTATGCAAGCAGAAGGTCCTTGAGAAACTGTTTTAGTGGGTCAGAGAACCTTCTTCAAGAATAGTGTCATTCAGAAATAAACAAATCCATGATTTCTTTACTGCATTCAGCAGAAACACAGACAAAAAATAAACTTGATGTAGCGTTCACTTTTGACAAGATGGCGTCAAAGCCTAACTGTGGCCTAGTTAATATAAGCCAGTTAAACACACTTTAATATGATGTAGAAAATTCATTTTAAGTGCAGTAGCTTCATGGCAGTATATTCATGTGAATTTGTAGATTCATTGTTCTGTATACTATTAAAACGCACATTTGAAAAAGACACATAAATGTGTCCTAACTCGCTCAACTACAAGTGCATCATAAGATATAATATAATAAGTGCATTATAAAATGTGATTTGGGGATTTCTCAGGGCGCCCTTTTCCAGTAAACCTCATGTCAGAGTGGAACTGTGCAGAGTATTGCAAAGCAGGGTGAACAGCTACTTTTACTTGCGCGGTAAAAAATGCACTATGCACTATGAAGAAATATAAGCGCAAATTGAGGGAAAACTATGCACCTTGAAGCAAACAGATGTCAATGCTGTATTCCATTCAAATAGACAATTTAACACAATATTGCAACAATGTGCTGTTTGCTCCAATTCTGTTACCGTCCAGCTGTCAGTGCTAGACTGTGGCAATAAATATCATTGCGCTCTATTCACAAAAATGTTGTAACTCTGCACCTGCAGTTATACCTACTACCTCGTACGGTTGTAGACTGTCAAAGGTTTTCCAGGCTACTCCTGGAAAACTGCGGCAGTCGTCCACACCCAAAACTGAAAAAAGTTTGAGATCTTAAGGTAAAAATGTACATACATATATGTTTTGAAAGGGGGAAAAATGCAAATGCAAACTTCCTAACTTTTTACGTTTTATCTCCATTGACAAAACATGTGTTTCTGTTGCCTGTCGGATACACCCCCAATAACTTTGGAGGTGTTTGTTTTACTTTCCTGGAAGGGAAGGAACTCCTCCTGCTCCTGTCTGTTTTAAGCTCATTCAAGGAGCTATTTCTAAATGGAAGTCAAATTTGCAAGCGCAGCCAGCCTTATGAATCGGCCCAATTTATTTTTCAGCACTGACTGCTGCAAGACACAAGCATTTGCAATGTAATGGGTCTTACGTTTGCTCGAGTTAGAGCTATTAGCGTTGTAAATTTCCAACTGGCTTCTTCTTGCCGCACAAATTGAAAATGAAAAGTAAAGCAGTTGACATACAAAGCCCACGGCCTCCAGGAGCGTGAAGGAGAAACACAAAAGGAAAAATAAGTTCGCTCACAATCAAACATATCAGCAAACGTGCAATTATCCATGTAACAAGGTCTGTGTCCAAGGGGTAACAAAACTGTCCTAAGGAGGGACAAGCTTAAAACATTTACCAATGACAACAAAGGATTTTTGAAAGGCAAGCCCATGAATGAGTGATTGTGATGTGCGTGCGGTGGGCGTGGTTAAAAGCCCATAGATAGATTACAACAGGCCAGAGGGCTTGCTCGCTCGATCTAAAAATGTACGAAAATAACACTCCCTGTAAAGTGTAATATCATTTAAAATAACATCTTGGTGCAAGCTAGCACCACACAGCACTTGTGTAGTCCGACTTCCAGCTGCCTCAGAAATAACAGGTGCATATTTGAACAAGGCAGATGGCATTTGTAAAGGACTGTTCAATCAGAGGCATACCATGAAGAGGTGGCAGTCTTTGATAAAAACGGAAAAAAATGAAGGCGCCATTTTCACAGAATGTCACACTTTTCTAAACAGCTGTAGGTGCGATCAGGAAGAAAAGCAGATGCGTTTGTGAAGAGGAGCAGGTGCGGTCCGAGGTGCATTTAGAATAGGAGCTCGGCTTACTGTTCTGAGCACGAGGGCTGTGTCCAATCACTGGTTGGCGCGCGCATCTTGACTCGAACAGGGCAGGTACTGTCTGCTACCGAGTACCTGCAACTTCCTTACTTTGAAAGGGAGAGTACCTCCAACTCTATATTTCCATGTAAAGCACTGCTAACGGATTCTTATTGTTACAGTGTTCAACGATAAAGGGCGATAATGCAGGCTCCTAAAACGGACTACATGTGACTACATTTCATCAGGTAATAAAAGGTAATATACGTTTGGTGTGATTTAAGTTCAAAACGTTTTTATTGACCCTTATATATGATAACAACGAGACAGACAAAACGTATCGGCAAACATATGGATACACAAATGACAATTTTTTGCAAAAATGTAATTCATCAACAATAATGTAAGAATATATATTGGCTATAAGTACCTAAAGGAAACACGTAAATTATAAAATAAGTATAAGGCGACTTATGTAACAGGAAATATTTAAACCATAATAAACTCCAGCGCCCCACATATGGGCAAGTCAGTGCTATATAAAAGTTGCTATACAATACAATTAACAGGACTTGGTTAGAACTAGCTATGCTCAAAAAGTGCTCAAGCGAATCACATCATATATTTGATTCTACTCAATAGTCATCTAGCGCCCTCTTGCGTTCAGTGAAGCCTGATTTAGTAATTTCTAGTGAATATGTTATTTACATTAAAACATTGTAACTTAGTCCAAAAAGCGGGCACTCGCTCACAGAAATGTCTAACGTTCAGCCGAACCTAGGAAAACTTTATACAGCAATGAAGATGTCTGAGCATAGCATCTATGGTGTAGAATAACCCTTCCACAAAAACCCGCGTTCTGCATTTACTTTCCTTAGTCTATGAGATCTCATAATTCGACACAGGTAACCTGATGCCTCAGATGTTTCTTCATGGAATTTATGTTGTTGGGAGCAATCAAATCAAATTCCGAGTCTTTAGTTGGAACCAGTAAAGTCATACATGTGTCTGCTCTCATATTTTTATTGTGTATCTGGGTATCTGTACTGTAAGAAAGTGGTTTATTATCTGGGGTGGGCGACTGCCCTTCTCAAGGAATAATAACACTTCTTGTTAGTGTGAACCTTTAAAGTAATTCAATAAACCTGATCTCAACCCTCTGGTAGCTATGGAGCAGACAGGCTTAAATTAGGGCAATGTGTGAAGTGTTTGTGCAGTACCAAAACAGAAATACAATACAAACACCAAACAATAAAAAAGACCCAAACTGAATTAGAAAAATAGATAAAAATGTAAGAATCAAAATCATACAAAATGACATAAATCCAATACAGCAAATAGGAGATATGATTTTTTTAAACTGGTAAGTGGAAAAAGCGCCAAAAGCACAAAGAACAAATTACAGTCTATGGAAACAGCAGACCGGCACCTAGGCACGATTTGAGACTCAAAACAATGGAGTCATGTCAGCTACAACAAGTGGATTGGTCCAAGCGAAAAGTATGGAATTCAGAAAGTTCAAAAAAGTTTCCAAGTCCCACTTCAGAGAGTGACTTTGTCATTTTATTGTAAGAAATGCTTTGAAATTTATTGTACAATCTATGCAGAATGGAACTCAGTCACATTTTGAGAAGAAAAATCCTGCCTGAACAAGCCACTGCCATGGAACTGAAAGTCAGATACCTGATGCAGAATAGTCCTGCTGGAGCTCTAGAGCTATGGAGATTTCTCACTGAAACGTTTCTAAGCCCCAGAGCAGAATGGGATATAGTCAACTTTTTGGAGGTGCTTGGAACCTTCACCAGGATGAAGCTGAAGCTGTGGAACTGCTGGTCAAATACTTTGCTGACAGGTTCCCCGGAAGCTCTGGAGGACAAGTTTTCAAATGCTTCTAAAGTCCAGTTGCAGCTTGTTGTGTTCCGGTAGCCACCCATGAGGTCAGTCATCTGATCCTTGGAATTCACTTCTTTATCCTTAGTACAAGAGGGAGCAGGTCCTGTCCATTAGGGCTCCACTCAGGTCACAAACAGCAGGTTTAGTCACCTTCTGCAGCTCTAGAAAATGTTATAAGGATGATGCCTGGAAATTCACACATTTATGTCTAGTACCAGCTAGTGGGTGTGGGTGACTCTTGGGCACTACCCAATCAATGGGGTAAATGTTCCTGGGTGCAATTCTACTCACTTTTGAGCAGTTTCTGTTTACCATATTGCAAACAATCACACAGTGCTCCTCAGCCAGAATTGAAGAATTCAAGATGGGGAAACCCTTCTCTTGCCTTCTGCAGAGCTGGTGTGCCCATTGAGAAGGGTGCCCAGGGTTACAAGCAGTCTCTTTTACCGTGGCCACTCAAACCCATTATGAGGACAGATTTCCTCCCACTGAGTGTGGTAGCAGCTTGACTATGGGAACAATTGCTGGGGCCTATCTAGGTGTCACCTAACATTAACATGTGTGACAGGGAAGGCCCTGGGCCACCCCAGCTTGTCGTCCTGCCAGACGATAAAAACACCTCCCCACACCCATGTCTTTGCCTCTGCTCTGGGAGTAGTTGTCACATCTCTTTCACACCTTATTCAGGCCGAGCACAGTCTGAGTTGCTGCTTAAGAGCTGATGCAAATTAGCCTCCAGCAGCTTCAGGCATGATTGTTATTAAATATAAAATAAATCTGTGAACAGAGTCTGTAGCTGGTACAGGTAAAGGTCAAAAGTTAGAGATGAAAGTGTGTAATCAATACTTTGATCCTTCCGGCGTGCCATTTGCAAGCTGACCAGTGACAATGTCGGTTTGGGCCTAGTCAGTGGGGGAACACACCATTGTGAATGTCATATGACTTATTTAATGTTTAAAATCAGGTTTTCCTACATATCAAAAGGGTTATTTTGACAAGTTCATGCCTCAGGGTTCAAGCTGCTGCTGTCAGGCTATGCAAGGTAGGGGATAAAGCCATGTTTTAATTGCCACTGTACTGGATGACACAATAGCTGCTGCAACCCACTGGTGCCATTTAACGTTGCTTGTCAGGGGTATATATCTGTACCATATACTGTGGTCTGATAGGAAGCCTGATGTGCCAATCAGGTTTAAGCCAGTTTCATCATTTTTTAAAGGGGGAGCACAGGCGTTTTATTCACGATTAGCAGGGGTAAAGTGCACAGGTTTTTATGTCCAGCAAAAATAGGGTCAAAAAATGTGAAAAGTCTGGGGTGGCCATGCAGAAAATATGAATTTCCTACTAGTAGCTTTTATTCAAATACATTTCACAGGTTACAGGGGCATGAAGTGCATTGTTTTAATAACGTTTAAGAATTACATATTTTTAAAACCCATAACGCTCAAAGCTCTAGATATTTGGCAATTACGAATTCTAAAACCTATCCCTTTTTCCTCCTCTCAATGTCTCCCACTTATATCAGTCCTTGCTCATGATGCCACACACATTAACATAACAAATGATGTTGAAAATGGCCCTCTCTGGAGGGTCACTCCAAACTTTTTGCCTTCCTCCTCCTCTTTTTCTGATCTCGTTTTTATGGCTTTAGGACTCTGGGCACTTTACCACTGCTAGCCAGTGCTAAAGTGCATGTGCTCTCTCCCCAAAACATGGTAACATTGGCTCATACCAATTTGGCATATTTAATTAACTTGTAAGTCCCTAGTAAAGTGCACTATATGTGCCCAGGGCATGTAAATTAAATGCCACTAGTGGGCCTGCAGCACTGATTGTGCCACCCACATAAGTGGCTCCTTAGCCATGTCTCAGGTCTGCCATTGCCATGCCTGTGTATGCAGTTTGGCTTGGCTTTTAAAACTACTTGCCAAGTCATAAATACCCCTTTTCTTACATGTCACCCTTAAGGTAGGTCATAGGTAACCCATAAAGCAGGGTGCTATGTACGTAAAAGGCAGGACTTGTACTTATAAGTTTTACATGTCCTGGTAGTGAAAACCCACCAAAGTAGTTTTTCATTACTATGAAGCCTGCTCCTCTCACAGTCTAGCATTAGAAATTCCCTTATATGCTTTTAAGTGGTAATTTCTGATCTAAGAGGAATAGCCTTGTCATATTTGGTATGGTTGGAATGGTAGTAAGAAATCCAACTTACTGGTGAAGTTGGATTTTACACTACTTTTTCAGAAATGTCACTTTTAAAAAGAAGGCATTTCCCTGCACTTACTGCCACTTGTGCATTTCAGCCTGTCTCCAATCTACGTCTAGTCTGTGCTGGTTGACAACTCCCCTTGTGCATTCCACCCAGACAGCTATAAACACAGGACAGTCAGCTGAATCTGCTTTCATCTGCATAAAGATGGGTTTCCCTGGGAAGGAAGGGTGGAGGGGCTCTCTCCTACACTCTCTCTTACACTTTAAAAGCCTGGCCTCACACAAAGGACTGATAACCCCCCACAGGGATCATGGCAGACAGGGCTGGGTTGAAAGGGGAACTCGTGCTCTTCAAAACCACCCTTTGAAGTTTCCTCCACTTCAAAAGCACTTTTGGGTGTGTATATACACTGGGTCTAGTGGAAGGGCTCTGTCTTTCTCCACAAGTGCTCTCCAAGGGCTTGGATTGAGCTTGCCTCCTGTTCTGAAGTCTCAGGGCCAACAAAGACTTCATCTACTAGCTACTAGCTAGTCTACCGACTTCAGCGACTCCACAACCGTTGCCACTGTCTGATGCCATGCCCCTGCCTGCTCCAGCTCCCTGGTCCTCGCCGAACGCAATGACTGCGGCCTGCAACGTAAGCCCAACGTTGATGTGATGCCGCTGAAGTCCCGCAGTGTGACTGCAACACTGCAAAGTCGACACATTGGCCCTCATTCTGACCTTGGCGGGCGGCGGAGGCCGCCCGCCAAAGTCCCGCCGTCAGGTTACCGTTCCGCGGTCGAAAGACCACGGTGGTAATTCTGACTTTCCCGCTGGGCTGGCGGGCGGTCGCCTTCAGACCGCCAGCCAGCCCAGCGGGAAAGAGGCTTCCACGATGAAGCCGGCTCGGAATCGAGCCGGCGGAGTGGAAGCTGTGCGACGGGTGCAGTTGCACCCGTCGCGTATTTCACTGTCTGCGCAGCAGACAGTGAAATACATGTAGGGGCCCTCTTACGGGGGCCCCTGCAATGCCCATGCCAGTGGCATGGGCACTGCAGGGGCCCCCAGGGGCCCCGTGACCCCCCCTACCGCCATCCGGATCCCGGCGGTCCGACTGCCGGGATCTGGATGGCGGTAGGGGGGGTCGGAATCCCCGCGGCGGTGCAGCAAGCTGCGCCGCCGCGGAGGATTCAATGGGGCGGCGGTACACTGGCGGGACCCCGCCAGCGGTGCCGGTCCGACCGCGGCTTTACCGCCGCGGTCGGAATCCCCATTGGAGCACCGCCGGCCTGTCGGCGGTGCTCCCGCGGTCCTCCGCCCTGGCGGTCAAAGACCGCCAGGGTCAGAATGACCACCATTGTGTCTTGGCCTGCTGGACTCCTCAACCCTGCCTGATCACAAGGAACAGACGCCTCACCACCGATGCTGCATCACCTTCCCAAAACCAGACAGAACTAGCGCCTCACCTCCCCTGTGTAGCAGTTAGGAACTGACATCTCACCTCCCCGGCCGCAGCCAGGAACCAACACCGCACTGGCCCCAGCGACACCTCACCTCCCTGACTCCATGATACTTCTATGTTTCCTTGTTTACCAAAGGTACTGTGCCTAGGATCCGTGCAACTCCATGACCAGCCCACAGTCCCTTGGGAGTGGTGTTGAGCTATTGGGAAGGATTCCGTCAAGACGTGGTAATAGCCCCAGTTGGAGTTATTGTGTTTCTAAGCGCCGTACTAATAGTTAACCTTGCAAAATTCATCTCTTTCCTTGTGTACATGGGATTCTTAATATTTTGGTCTTATTTTATTCAGATAAATATCTATTTTCCTAAACTGGTGTTGAGTACTTTTTGAAGTGCTTTCACTGTGTTACTGTATGAGTTATTGTGCAAATACTTTACACATTGCCTTCTAAATTAAGCCTGCCTGCTCAGTGCCAAGCTACCGGAGGGTGAGCATAGGAGAATTTAGGTTGTGTTGTGACTTATCCTGACTAGGATTGTGGGGCCAGATGTAGCATTATTGCAAATTGCGACTTGCAAGTTGCGAGTCGGAGCGACTCGCAAATTGCAAGTCGCAATTTGCAATGCAGAACGGTGTCTCAGACACCGTCTCCGAGTCGCTATGGGGTCGCAAAGACCCACCTCATTAATATTAATGAGGTGGGTCGCAAATTGCGGCCCCATAGCGACTATAGGCACTCGCAAACATGGAGGCCTGCTGTAGTCAGCAGACCTCCATGTTCGTGACTGCTTTTAAATAAAGCAGTTTTTTTTTTTTTAAGTGTAGCCCGTTTTCCTTAAAGGAAAACGAGCTGCACTTAAAAAAAAAAAAAAAAAAACCTTTCGGTATTTTTTCAGGGCAAGTAGTGGTCCCTTGGACCACTACCTGCCCTGAAAAAATAGTTTTGGGTCCATTCACAAAGGGGAAGTGGGTTACCATCCACTTCAAGTGGATGGTAACTGCGACTCCATTGCGACCGCATATGCGGTCGCAAATGGAATTGCATTCCACTGCGAATCGCAAATAGGAAGGGAACACCCCTTCCTATTTGCGATTCGGAAATGCATTTTGCGAGTCGGTCCCAACTCGCAAAATGCATTTCTGCATGAGAAACACGCATTTGCGAGTCGCAAACGGAGTCGCAAAGTGTTTCCTGCATCTGGCCCGTGGTCCCTACTTGGACAAGGTGCATACCTCTGAAAACTAGTTACCCAGTTTCTAACAAATGGCATTCCATGGACAACTCAATTTTCCTATTTCCATGCATCAGTACCTCATTCAGTCCAGGTTTTGTTGTTGCATGCTGAGTTTTATAGTCCTGTGTAAACCATTATTTGAAAACCAGGATTACAAGTCCCAGAATTGGCAAAGAATGCCTGGAATTGATAGTCTATGTACAGAAATAAGAAATGTGAGAGCTCTGTTCCCATGCCCATTCATGTGACATCACTGATTTACATCAGTGATGGCCTGTAACATCATGTCCATGCAGCCTTTCCTAAAGGTAGGCAGGGAATTGCTCGTGTCTGTGTGCACTGTACATAGGTCAGGATGTCCTCTGTTCATAGTGTTTAGAGGACTTAAGTTATGACTCCACCCTCTCTTAAGTGAACATAAGTCATGGTGGGTATCCTGACTTGCAAAGTTTACATCAGGTCTGTAATTATGTATAACAATGGCAAACTGTATGCACCATATAAAATGGCAAGCTTATAACCATGCCATTTGTGTCATATACACCCCAGATGTGCGCAAAATCAGCAAATCTGTCCTTGGAAGTCTGAATGCAGTTTCTGTGGTATGCCCCTACAGCATTTTTCCTGAAAAGCTGGTGATGATTGGTTAAGACTAACTTTTTAAGGTTTTCCATTTACACCTTTGTCTTTCCTTTATTAGGGTTACAAAAAAACGTAAGGCAAACAGGGCATTACTAGACTTGTAATTTTTTATGTTTTCATAGGAGCCGTCACTACAGCAGCTTCTTTGAAGCCATTTAACCAGGGGTGGTTGCTCCTACGGAGCATAAGAGCATTGCCCCACTGCCCCCTCTGAGCTGCCACATCATGTACTGTTTATGTTCCTTGTTTAAAAAAAACTCATCCACTACGCTGTTTGGGGAGGGCGTAGCCAATCCTTTTGATTGGCAGGCTGCAGGCTCAGGGACAAAATCAAGTGTGCATGCCAGGTTGTACAGGTATCTACTGTATCCAGTCGGCATGCACACTTCAGCCTTTGAATCTGCGTGGGTTAGGCAGCTAGGAAGAAGGCATCACTGCCACCTAGTCTTCCTCGGAGTGGAGGATCCCCTTGCTCCAGCCAAACCTTGTATGGCTCTCATGGTATTTACTACTATAAACAGCATGGTAGCAACGCAAGGATTGGCTGTGATCACAAGCTTCAGTTTATTGTATGACTAATTGAAGTCTTGTGATACTGCTTAGCTTGTCACTTCCAAGTCAAAAGCCACTGATACAGCAGCCAAAAATTATGAGTTCTTTTGAAGACTTGCAGTTCGCCTTAGAGATGAAGAAAATTCTACTTTCTCTAGGCATGGGCGAAGAACGACAGCTGAACCACATCTGGAGTAAGACGGTGGAGATATTGAAGAGATCGAGGAAGCAACGGCACTCCACGAGGCGCTACAAAAACACAATTCCGAGTCATGCACACAGACACAGAGGTAATGCGCTGTGATTCTGCTGTGTAATTATGATTTAAATATTTAGGCATATGCGCAAACATAAATAGGGCGCTATGAAAAACATACATTTCTGGGTTTTTGTAAGCACAAGCATTAACCATCCAATCGGGGTCCGGGTCCAATGTTTATGAAATTACGATTTAAATGTTTCTGTAAAGCGCTATAAAACCATGTTTTCAAGGCTCTGGTAAACACAAGCATCAGACGGATACACGAGCTCTGAGGTCCAGGTTCTTGTATAAAAGTATAATTTATATATTCAGTAATATAAGCGCGCCGATCTCCATGATGTACTTTAAAATCATGTTTTCTAGCGCTATAAAACCATAATTTCTAGGCTCTTTTAAACACATGCATTAAAAAGATTTACAGGCCCAGCGGTCAAATGCTGCAGTCCGTGAATGAAATCAGATGTTGGGAGTTTGCAGGGATGTAAGACGGGCAGGCTGATGAGTAAATGGATGGATGAATGATGTGGAAGGTTAAATCAAAAGGATTAAGGTGTGATCATTAGTGAAGGGTATGTTAGTTCATGCCAATATCTGATGGGAGAACAGGCAGCCTAGAGGAGATTAGATGTTGAATTGTAAAGGATTAGTTCCAAAGGAGGGGTTGTGATCTATGAAATGAGGTGCGGCCAGTTTGCAGAAATACAACAGACACAAGGCAAACACAGGATTCATCTATTACACAACTAGTTCTTTTGTACAAATATGCAAATGCAAAGTGCATTGAGCACCATCCTCCCATCTTTTATACTTCTCTCCATCATTCCACCAAACTAGGCATCTCTCATCCACTGTCCATCTCTCTCTTCAGTCTTTCTTTCCTTTTATTGCATTTGTCCCATACCTCCCCCATGCTTTTCGTTTTCCCGCCAGTGTCTCTGAAGCAAATTCAAGTAAGCAAATAACATTGTTAGGGTTTTATGTCCGACACACTGACCTGCTTCACCCACAAAGACTCAAGCTGCTAAAATGGGGACATCATGGTGCCTCTGTTCTCCTCTGGCAGATGGGGGTGCTCTGCTCTGTATGTTTCAATCAATCAATCAGAGTTTTATAAAGCGCAGATACTCACCCCTTAGGGTCTCAAGGCGCTGGGGGGGGGGGGTGTAGTGAGTACCAGAGGTGGATTATAAAAGCCATGTCTTCAGTTCCTTCATGAAGCTGGGGAAGGAGGGGGTTTGTCTGATGTGGATGGGTAGGGTGTTCCAGGTGGTGGCGGCGAGGTGGGAGAAGGAGCGTCCTCCTGTTCTGGTTTTCCAGATGTTGGGTACTTCTGCGAGAGAGAGCTGTGCCGAGCGTAGGGTCCTGTGGGGTATGTGGAAGTTGAGTTGCTGGTTAAAGTAGGGAGGTTCAGTGTTGTGGAGGGCTTTGTGTGCATAGGTGAGGATTTTGAAAGTGATTCTTTTATCGATGGGGAGCCAGTTCAGTGGACATAGGTGTTGTGAGATGGGGCAGTGTCAGGGTAGGTCGAGGATAAATCTGGCAACAGCGTTCTGGAGGTTTTGCAATTTGCGGGTGAGTTTTTTGTTGATTCCGGCATGGAGTGTGTTGCCGTAGTCCGGTCTGCTGGTGATGAGGGCGTGTGTGATGGTCTTTCTATGCTCAAGGGGGATCCATTTGAAGGTCTTGCGTAGGAGACAGAGAGTGTGGAAGCAGATGGAGGTGACTGAGTTGATCTGGTAGTTCATGCTGAGGTCGAGGTCCAGGATGATTCCGAGGTTGGGGGCTTGGCTGGCTGGGGTGGGTGGGCTTCTGAGGGTGGGTGGCCACCAGGAGTCACTCTCTGTATTGGTTTGAGGGCCATGGATGAGTACCTCGGTCTTGTTTGCGTTGATTTGAAGGCAGCTATCTCTCATCCAGTTGGCGACTGCTTTCATGCCCTTGTGGAGGTAATGTCTGACCTTGTCTGGTTCGTTGGAGAGGGAGAGAATACGTTAGGTGTTGTTGGCATAGGAGATGATGGGCGGTAGACGATGGTTCCCCTAATGGTGGATGTCAGGCTGGTGTGTAGCTTGAAGGGTAGGTGTTCCACTAGGTTAGTGGCTTCTTTAGAGTCTTCAGAGTATGTGTTCAGGTGGAGGTTGGACCTGTGGACAATGGCGATTCCCCCCCCCAGGGTGGCTTGGGCAATCTTTCCGGGTGATCTTGAACCCCTGTGGGATGTTGATGTCTGGACCTGAGGTGTTGTTGGTCCAGGTCTCAGTGAGGAATATGACGTCCCGGGTGATGCTGTCGAGGAGGTCCCAGATTACGGTGCCCTCTTTATGGAGGAAGCGGACCTTAAGGAGGATGCACTTCAGGGGTTTTGGGTTCAGTGAGTTGTTGCGGGTGGGTTGTGCTGGGTCTCGGGTCTTGGTGGTGGTGCAGGTGTGACGGAGGCAGAGGCAGCTGAAGGGACCGTGTGTGTTCCCTGGAGCTGCTTGCTTGCAGTTGTTGTTCCGTTCTGGGTTGAGTGCAATGAGTTCCTCTGCTGTGTAGAGGTGGCGGGTGGCAGGGTCCAGGGGTCCTGGTGGCCGTCGCGTTCGGGTCGCAGACGGGTGCAGACAGGTTTGCCTTTGGCATGCGGCCGCACAGAGGCCGCCATTAAGTAGGGAGGAGAGGACAGCTGGAAGGCGGGAGTGAAAAATGATGCAAAAAAAAGGTGGAGGGGCTGCGGGGGCAGCAGCGGCGGGGATAGAGCATGAGAAAGAGGAAGGGGTGGGCCGCAGGGGCAGCAGCTGCGGGGGAGTTTGAGAAGGGGGAGAGCGAGAGTGAGAGAGAGAGAGAGCAGAGTGAGCAGAGTAAAACGAGGAGGAGAGAATGAAACGCAGAAAGCAAAAGACACAAAAGGAACAAAAAGGGAACAAAACACAGAAGGAAAAGCACACAAAGAGTGAACAGAGGCAAAGGGAGAAAAAAGAGAAATAAGGCAGAGGACAGCCGAGTAGAAGAGCAGAGCTCTCCCACTAGACACATGGGATGAGGCGCAGGCAGAAGCCTCCAGGTGGAGGAGTGCCTCGAACTCTTGACAGAGGTCAGCGTTCAGAGGAACAGAAGGGCTTATTTGACGGTGGAGCTACGAGGTGGCAGAGCAATTCACTGGCCAAGTACAGTGTGGTTTCTCACATTTGAGCACTGGGCTGCACTTGCCACAAATTATTCTTCACCTCAAAAGTTGAGGCTGATATAGTTAGGAGATGTTATATTCTGGGGTAGGGTGTATATAGTCTTAGAAAATAAATTTGATGCAGTGCTTGGAGGTTAGTCGGAAGCACATAAGGGAGAAGTGGACGGTGGCAGGAGAAACATTCAATAAGCTGTCATCAAAAGTGTTAGAAATGGGGTCTTTGGTTGGCAGTCAGGTTACCCCTCCCTGTCCAAAGAAGGACCTTCACTCTAGTCAGGGTAAGTCACACACAATCTAAATTATCTTGTGCCCACCCTCTGGTAGCTTGGCATTGAGAAGTCAGGCTTAACTCAGAAGGCAACGTGTAAAGTATTTGTGCAAATAATCATGCAATAACACAGTATAACACCACAAAAATACACCACACAAGTTAAGTAGATTAAGGTCAAAACGATCACGATTTGATAGATACAAGTTGAGATATCACTTTTTCGAATGATAAATATAGTCTTTTAGTTCTTAAAAACAACAATGGTCGCTTGCGAGCACAAAGTACCTGGTTTGCATCGAAATAATCTGCACGTGACCACAAAGGAGGAGATGCGTGGAAAACGGGGAGGTGTACGTCGGTTTCTACAGGCGGACACATACGATGAATCAATGCTTTTCCACGCAGCCTGGGCTTTGCGTTGATTTGTGGCATGCAGACTTGGATCCTCTTTGGGTTGTGGGGTATTTGGACACCCCAGGGAAGTCACAGGAGCTGTGTTGATCCGGTGGGCGATGCAGAGAAATTTCTGCCGCACGGCAGGTGCTGCGTCAATTCCTCTCACAGGAAGTCGGGCTGCATCGTTCGGGCTCGGCGATGCGTCGATCCGGTGGGCATGCGTCGAAGTTCCTGTCGCAATGCTGGCGCTGCATCGATCTCTACTCAGAGAGCCAGGAGGCACCTTTCCGGTTCGGCGATGCAGTGATTTCCTCACAGCAGGGCAGGCTGTGTGTCGACTTTCGCCACACAAGGATTTCTTTGCAGAGATTAAGTCTTTCTGGCCCTGAGACTTCAGGAAACAGGAGGCAACCTTAATTCAAGCCCTTGGGGAGCACTTTTAAGCAGAGCCAGAGGGCAGCAAGGCAGCAGTCCTTTACAGCAAAGCAGTCAGGTAAGTCCTTTGGGCAGCCAGGCAGCTTCTCTTAGCAGGTTGCAGGTTCTGGTTCAGAGTTCCTTTGCCAGTAGGTATCTTTCCAAGAAGTGTCTGAGTTGGTAGGGTCAGGGACCCAGTTTATATACAAAGAATGTGCCTTTGAAGTGGGGGAGACTTCAAAGAGTGGCTTAGAAGTGCACAAGGTCCCCTTTCAGTTCCATCCTGTCTGCCAGGGTCCCAGTAGGGGGGTTTGCAGTCCATTGTGAGAGGGCAGACCACTGTCTTTTGACATGTAAGTGTCAGGCCCTCCCCCCTCCCAACCCATGAAGACCCATTCAGTATGCAGATGTGTGCAGGTGTGACTTAGCATCCTGTGTTTGGGGTTGTCTGAGTGAAATGCACAAGGGAGCTGTCAACTAACCTAGCCAGACCTGGATTGTAAGGCACAGAAGGATTTAAGTGCAGAGAAATGCTCACTTTCTAAAAGTGGCATTTCTAAAATAGTAATATTAAATCTAACTTCACCAATTAGCAGGGTTTTGTATTACCATTCTGGCCATACTAAATATGACCTTGTTACTCCTTTCAGATCAGAATCTACCACTCAAACAATATATTAAGGTAGCTCTAATGCTAGCCTTTGAAAGCAGCAGGCCTCACAGCAGTGTAAAACAAATTTAGGAGATTTTCACTACCAGGACATATCAACTACACAGGTATATGTCCTGCCTTTCACCTACATAGCACCCTGCCCCATGGGTTACCTAGGACCTACCTAAGGGGTGACTTATATGTACAGAAAGGCGAGTTTAAGGCTTGGCAAGTACTTTTAAATGCCAAGTTGAAATGGCAGTGAAACTACACACAGGTCATGTAATGGCAGGCCCGAGACATGGTTAAGGGGCTACCTATGTGGGTGTCACAATCAGTGCTGCAGGCCCACTAGTAGCATTTAATCTACAGGCCCTGGGCACATGTAGTGCACTTTAATAGGGGCTTATAAGTAAATTAAATGAGCCAATTGTGTATGAGCCAATGTCACCATGATTGAAGGGAGAGAGCATATGCACTTTAGAGCTGGTTAGCAGTGGTAAAGTGTGCAGAGTCCTAAAACCAGCAAAAACAGTATCAAAAAGTGGAGGGAGGGAGGCAGGCAAAAAGTTAGGGGTGACCACCCTAAGGCTGTCAGGTCTAACAAAAGGACTGTCAGTTGCTACTTGTGGGCAGGGCCCATATGCGCGCTTGTCTTAGTGAAGTTACAATAGAGGGAGAATGAAGCTTCCTTGAGAGACTGCATCATAGTGTTGGAGAAGAAGTTTGCACAAGTGGATGTGGAGATAGTTAGGGTGAGCGTTTACATCTTATGCCTAATGCAGAAAGGTGTTTGCACCTATAAATTTAGATTGCACCCATAAATTAAACTATTACTTGCGGGTAATGTTTCATTCAGCATCTTCTCTTTGGATGTAGATCTGATCAACTAACTCAATTTGAATGTGCAGGGCAGGCTTTACAGGCAGGAACACACTGTGAATTTGTTTGTGTAGGTCTGGGCTTGACTTGGGGGTTGTAGGGCATTTTGGAAAAAGACAAATTGGGGATTATGGCTAAGGAATGTTTTGTCTGGAAAATTCACGATTTTGAACTCTTACTTTTAACTTTCTATGGAGTTTTCTAGAAATTAAATGTATGCTGTCAAAAGCACTATTATCGCCTCTGCACACCCCCACCTCACCCTCTTTTTTTCAATTCCTGCTCGCTCAGTATGCTCGTCTGCATGTTCCACTTGGGTTGTTACTTTCCACCCACAACTTTTACCAGCTGCCACTGCATTTAACCTTACCTGAGTGGACACCATGTTTCACATGGCTCATCAGCATCCTTTTTTGTTTTGCAAAATCAAACTCCCAAAGAGGGAGTTTGTTTTTTAAAACAAAATACTAATGACCGGACATTCTGGGAGTTCTCTCCTGCTCCCGCAGTCTGAGTGTGCAGTTTTAAAGCTGCAAGTTCAACCTAGCAAAATAAACTTTTTTTTCAAGCTAAACTTTTCTATTTAATTTTTATGTCAGCCCTAAATGCCCCTAGGGCAGGATACATGCTATTTAAAAGTAGGGCATGTGTACTTATGTTCACATGTCCTGCCAGTGGAAAATCTCTAAAGTTATTTTTCACTGTGGCAAGGATGGTTCTCCCATAGAAAAGTATTGGGTTACATTATAACACCTTGTAATCTAATGCATAGCTTAGGTTTGGGAATAGTTAGAGTCATGAATCAAGGACTCAAATAAATTGTAATTTAAAATACAATCTAATGGTCAAATCAGATTTTTGAAAATTGCCATTTTTCCTGCTACATGTCTGGTAGCCATTTCAGAGTAAGAATGGAGATAGTTTGTGAAGGAAATGTTCCCCAGTGTGTAACAGCAACTGGCTCTGGGAGAAAATAAGTGGTCCATATAATTCCGTTATCTAACTCTGTTCTGAAGTTTACTAACAAGTATTTAAATTTAAACTCAGACTCAGCTCATAAAGAAGTCATGTATAAACTTTCAGAGATCAAGAAGTTCACAATGGTATTTTATTTTATGGAACTCCAGAACGACAGAAGCTCTTTCTTTCTTTATCGTGACATGACCTCTGTGAGCTTTTTTAAATGATTCTACTCCTTTTATTGATAATATTTTACTATTACTTGCTGAATTTGTGATTTTACTGTTGTGTGATCTTGGTGATTTTACTGTTTTTTCCCTGTTTTTTACCTCCTGTTTTGTCTGGGAATATTTTTTTTAGGAAATATAAATCTTTTTACTGGGGGCATATTTTTGTTTGTTGGGGACATAAACCTTTTTATTCTTCACTGGAGCACCGGAGCCTGTGTTTAGGGGTTACCAGTAGCTCCGTTTCCCTTCTTTCTGGTTGGGACATTGTTAGACCGCCATTTTGGTTAGGGGCTAGTTGCTCAGTCTTCTGAGCCTTGCCGGGCTTCCCACACGGTGCATTTAATGCCAGCCGGCCGCCGGCCGCGCAGAGGGCGTGCCAAAGGCAAGCCCGTCTGCGCCCGTCCACACCCTGAAGTGCCCAGATGCTGCTCTTTCCACTACAAATAAGTTGGTTTATTCTTTCTCACAGCTTCAGGCACTTAGAAGTACAGGGCTATGTCCTTCCCTTTCAAGCACTCCTGGGCCCCACGTTTTTCCCCTATGCCCTAGCTGCTCTTGGATCTCCATGGTTTCCTTATCCTCTGGCGCTCCTCCTCTCCAAATGGGCAGAATGCTGCTGCTCAACTGCCGTTCTCTACCAGCTCATTCCCTACACATCTATACCCTCTTAGAAGACCTTCTACCGGATGCCCTGTTTCTCACCGAAACTTGGCTGAGTGAAGACTCTGCAGTGGATGTCTGTAATACTTTGCCTTCTACCTATTCTATGGCACACTTGGATAGACCTTTTGCGAGAGGTGGCAGCATAGCCATCATCTATAAAAACACCATCAGGTGTGTCACATCGCCCTCCGACATTCCAGACTGCAAAAGTCTGACTTTCTCTCTTCACTTGTCGCCCACTTTTACCTTTTCTGGAATTCTCCTCTGTCGGCCTCTGGGACCTGGTGCTCGCTTTTTAGACACTCTACCTGACGTTGCAGCCAGTCTTACCTGTAAATCCCCTAATTTCACTATTCTTGGGGACTTCAGTATCCATCTCGATAATGCAGACTATCCTCTGGCCAAATCACTATCAGCCTCTCTCACTGCACTTGATTTAATTCAACATGTAATTGGACCCACCCACCTTAAAGGCCATACTTTGGACCTTATATTCAGCAATACCTCCGATCTTACGGCTTTGTCTCCTCTGCCTCTAGTCTGGACAGATCACTCTCTCTTATCATTCTCTTTCCCTTACAACGCTGTGCGGGATCTGCAATCTAGCTCCTTAACTTCCGGACGCATTTGGTCAAAGTTGGTTCCCAGTGAGTGGTGCGCTGCTCTTCAGGTTTCCCTTACGACCAATAATTTTTCTGTCTCTACCTCCGCAGACTCATTTGATAAGTGGATTTCCTCCTCTCTGGATGCTATTCTCCCTATTAAATCAAGAGTAAAAAAACTATCTCATAAGGTTAAACCCTGGTTTTCTCCTTCCCTACTAGAATTGAGGAAGAAATGTAAAAAGTTAGAAAGAATTTGGAGAAAGAGTTATAGCCCCTCTGCCAGAGATATTTATAGGCAATCCATCAGACTTTATCACCTAAATATTAAAGTCGCCCAGTCCACCTACTATGGCACTAAAACAGACAATTCTTCCTGCTCACAGAAGGAAATCTTTCAGATTTTCAAAGAGCTCACTATAACTCCCATGCCAGCCCCATCCATAGAGGCCTCTATTGAATATAGTAACCGTTTGGCATCTCACTTTCAGGACAAAGTCATCAAGATATATTCTGGGTTCCCTTCCTCCCCCACCCCAGGAGTCCTCAGAAGATCAGGCTATGGATTCCGTTTTTTCTGGGATTTCATTGACTGTTTTTGCACCTCTTACTGATACCGTAACAACTAATTTTCTTTTTAAAATTAAATCGGGCTCTCCCCTTGACCCTGACCCCCCACTCTTTCACGGGTCTCAGACATCATTGTCCCTCCCTTCACTAAAATATTGAACCACTCTCTATCTTCAGGTTCCCTCCCTCCATCATTTAAGCATTCCATTATTAAGCCTCTCCAAAAAAAGCCAAAGTTGGATCCTTCTTTACCGGAGAATTATAGACCTATTGCTCTTCTCCCCATCTCTGCTAAAATCTTGGAGAAACATGTTAACTATCAATTAACCTGCTATCTTGAGAGCCATGAGCTCCTTCATCCTACCCAAATGGGCTTTAGAGCTCAACATAGTACAGAGTCGGCTCTCCTTACGGTGACGATTTGTCCCGTCAACTTCTGGATCAAGGGGCATACGTGGCCCTCATTCTACTTGATCTTAGCGCAGCCTTTGATACGGTGGACCACAATCTTCTTTGCTGCAGGCTCTCTGAAATGGGGATAGGAGTTTAGCCCTGTCCTGGCTCTCCTCCTTCCTTAAAGGAAGATCTTTTCAAGTCTTGGACCGTGCTTTTTTTTTTTCTGAAATCCTTCCGTTGACGTGTGGAGTCCCTCAGGGCTCCTCACTGAGTCCGACCCTTTTTAATGTTTATTTATCCCCACTGGCTAAAGTGATTGCTCCTCACAATATTTTCCTGGTTACCTGTGCTGACGATACCCAGGTGGTATCCCTCTCTAGCTCTGGGGACTCATCCACGGCCAATCTTTCTTGCTGTATGAAGGATATTGGAGATTGGATGATTCAATCCAAACTTAAATTTAATGACGGAAAATCTGAAGTTATAGTCTTAGGTAATGGCTCCCCGGCCCCTCCCCTCTCATCGTTTTCAGAAGCTTTTAACAATCTTCCTTCTCCCAAAGCCCATGTAAAAAGCCTTGGCTTCTGGTTGGACCCTCGCTTGACTATGGATTTTCAAGCTAACAAAGTCTCTTCCACATGCTTTGGTCTCCTAAGAGTTCTTAGGAAGATCTTTATTCTCTTACCTTCCACGGCCCGAAGAATCCTCATTCAAACCCTGATTCTTTCCCGCCTCGACTATGGGAACTCTCTGTTTCTTAGTTCCCCGGCCTATGTGATAAAGAAGTTGCAGATAGTGCAGAATGCAGCAGCCAGGCTTCTCACTAATCTGCCTAGACATCTGTCTGTGAAGCCGGCTTTTTTGATACTTCACTGGCTTCCTATCAAGCAGCGCATTCATTTTAAAGCCCTGTGCATTGTTCACAGGGCTTTACATGATGAGGGTCCGATGTTCTTTAGAAAACGGATCCTTATCTACGCCCCCACCAGAAGTTTGAGATCATCTTCCTTCCGGCATGTTAATATTCCTCGGTTCAAGAGAGCCTGGGGAGGCAACTCCTTTTCCACCAAGGCTGCCCGCCTTTGGACTGCTCTCCCCTCTGAGCTCCGTCATGAACCCTCAGAGCAGCTCTTCAGGAAGAAGCTGAAAACTATTCTTTTTTGTAGCTAACTTCTCTGTTTTTTTTCTCTGTTCCTTGTAGTAGTCATGTTACGTCAGCGCTGGGATGCCCTAGGGTAACTACGCGCTTTATAAATCCTTTAAACTAAACTAAAGTAAACTATATCAAACCTGGAAAATGGGCCCTAGATTATCGTCCTCGCCAGACTCAAACTTTCTAGCTCAGAACGTTGACCCAGGACCTTTATCGGGGAAGTAATTTGTCAACTGAGAACCCAAGTCTTACTTCTCAAGTTCGTCCCTTTCTAAATGATTTACATTTAGAAGGGAACATATCAGTTTTACCCCCTCTGTCATCCTCAGTGAGTATACACATTACCGTACTTCCTCTTTATTAAATGCTGTTCTGCTAATGCAAAAAACCTTGCAGAGTTCTTAAGAAGCCTTGGCTGTGATAAACTCTGACCAGCAAAAATCAAATCGGACTTCAAAAGGCAATTTCGGCAGAATTGTCCAGCGTTATTACTTATTTACCAACGTTAGTTGGGCCCAGAGAGGAAAATAGTGCAAGTCAGTCCCCCAAGTCAGGAAAGTATGGATCTAGGTAGATGACCTGAGGCTCCCCAATTGGGTCTGTACATATAACCTTCACTGTGCATATCTCCCGTCAACCCATGCAGGTTCAAAAAATATATCAGATCTATGTCTGCCAAAAATTCTCAAATTACAATGTTAATTGATCGTATAAACTGGAAATATAGCGGAGAGAATTCCAAAAAAAGAGCCCAGGAAAATGTAGGAGGGTAATTCCTAATCTGGCCAAATGACAGTTCAGATCAGGCCTGCATAAGTAAACAAAATAAGACCTGTATAGTAGCAGCCTTAAAAAGGAAAAAAAACTCATAATGAACAGTCTAAAGAATGAACTAAAAAGTGAATAATTGCTTGGGTAAAGAGAAACCAAATAAACAACAATCGAAAGAAGTGATTAATAATGGGTTGATGAACAATAAAATATTGTGTTTTCTAGCATCCTAAAAATATTAAAGTGGATAGGACAGACTTTAAAAGGAGGTTAACTTTGATGCGATAAATAAAGGATCTACATTTTGTGTTTCTTCAAGAAACGTGGGGCCAGATGTAGCAAAGTCCGAATTTGCGATTCGGAAATTGCGAGTCGGTGCAACTCCCAATTTCCGAATCGCAAGTTCAGATGCAGAACGGTGTCTCAGACACCGTCTGCGAATCGCTATGGGGTCGCAAAGACCCACCTCATTAATATTAATGAGGTGGGTTGCATTTTGAAAAATGTTTTCAGGGCCATTCACAAAGGGGAAGGGGTCCCATGGGACCCCTTCCCTTTTGCAAATGGGTTACCACCAGTGTGACACTGGTGGTAACTGAGAATTGCTTTGCGACCGCGTTCGCGGTCACAAAGCAATTTAGCATTGCGGTGCGAGCCGTAAATAGGAAGGGGACACCCCTTCCTATTTGCGAGTCGCATTCACATTTTGTGATGAGCATTTTGCATGGCACAAACTGCGATTTTCGCAGTTTGCACCATGCAAAATGCTTCCTACATCTGGCCCTTGGTTATGAGAGAATCTGAGTATAAGTTACTGTTGCCATTAATAGCCAGCGATTACGCTAGTAATGGGACACTTAACAGCAAGTCTATTGACATTAAACACTACTAAAATAATAAAGAGAGTTGTTGAAAGGGTTTTGTGCTCAAACGGAATTCAAATTGCGAAAGCGGAAGTGGGTGTAAATCACTTTTTGTGTTGAGAAACATATATAGCCCTAAGGAGTAACTTTCTGGTTTAACGAAAATGTTGGACGATTTTGACCATGTATTAAATTACATTTTATTTAAATATCCAAACGTCATCTTGGTTTTGGCAGGTGATTTTAATGTGGTTGCACTGATGATTTATTGAGAGATTTACTGGAATCATTTAATGTACCAGTAGCAGTTTTTCGTGCGGACATCAGTCCAAAGGGAATAGCGGTCTTGGAAAATTGGCAAGCAAAAATTTTTTAATTTGTCTAAATGGTCACTTCCACAAAGAAATTCCCACTGCACAAGCCTTCCAATCTAATCACTGTAAGAAATTTGGGGTATCAGTTGAGAGGGGAGGAAAGCCTAACTCAAAAAATAAACACAATCCTTGTCAGGGTGAACCATAAAAAAATCACTAAATAAACCTGTGCTTAACGTCTCGTAGTTTGGCACAAAATCAGTCAAGCAACATAGCATGACAAATCCCACACCATTTTAGAAAAATAGAATACATTTTAATGAATAGGATGACATCAAACAATCACAATTCAATCAGTGGATTCAGAGATATGAATTTTTAACATTTTAGATGAAGAGTGTGCCAAGAAGCATAAAGTGCCACTCCCCCTTTAGGAGTAGTACCCCAATAACCCAGAGTTTTCAGGGTGTCCTGGCAGCCGCACCCTAGTGCCTCTAACACCAGAGATAACTCATTTCCCAGGATGCAGCCAATGGACATCTGAGGATTGACTACAACCCTCTTCCCGTCAACTTCCCCACCCTTTTCCAAACACACCAGAGTCATAGGGCAGACAAAGTCCAACCCCTTCATCTGAGATACCCTCAACACCTGTCTTGGCAGGTACTGATCTAGGGAAATCAGCCTTTCCGACACCAATTTCAGGTTCGCAACGGAATCCCTTAGAGCAGTGATAGGTATTCCATACATTGTGATGCGGTGAAAGTGGATGTTCCCACCCTCAGGGATCACAGTCCATCTCCCAACTAAGGGAGACCAGGGCATGTTCTATCCTCTGCTTCTAAGAACTACCTTCCCCTAAGGCTAAAGTGGACACCTTTGTGGAGGTCTCACCAGTGGATGGTTTCTTAGAACTGGCAGGGTCCCCCTGCTTGTGTCCTAACTGGGAACAATCAAAGCACCAGGATTGGAAATTGGATGCCCAGGGCCGCTGCCCAAAAGAGCTTTTTTCTGTGCCCTGTTTCTCAGAAGGGGCACGGGAACTCTTTCCATTACCTTATTCCAGGGCCCGTCTGTGTCACCTTGGACCTTCTCTCTCATTCTGCTGTTCGGGGGAGGCTTGATCCACCCTTCTTGTGGTCACTCCCCAGTACCTTCTTTTGGATCCTGGTTTTGAGCCAAAGGTCCACTTTCTATGCAAGCTTCCTCGTACAAAGAGCTTGGTGTCTTACAGGTGTTGACTCAACTCTGTAGAGCAGTTACTGAGCACATGCTCTCTTACAGTCAGTTTACCACTCATCTACATCACTCACCTTGTTGACTTTCACCCCACTATTCAGTGCCTTTCCAGAGTAGTCTACATAATCTTACCAGGACTCGCTTGACAGCTTCTGGCTGTCCCTAAACTTCAACCTATTAATTGAGAGTATACTCTTCCCAGTGTGATGACAAGAGATTTCTCCATAAGTGGGTACTTCATATCATCATGTCATCCTTCCCTATGGCCAACAAAGAATCACTTCCCTCGGGGGTATATGCCTCTTGAGGCTGGCTCTCCAATCCTCCTCAGGAATGCATCTCTAGAGCGACCTTATCTGCTTCAAACTACTTGTCTGTGTCAAGGTCCTTGGGTATGTGGACCCTTCTGTCTACATTTGACACTGGATTGTCTCTGCTATATTTACTAACTGACTTTGTGAGCTGCTGCATTGTCTCACTTAATGAGCCAACAAAAGTTCTTTTACTCTAAAACTCTGTTAACTGCTATTCTCTTAGCTCCCAAAGTCAGCTTTTTCTTCTCCAAGATTAGGTCTGTCTCTGCCTCAGCCTTTCTCTCCTTTGCAGCCAACTTCAGCTTGGCAAGTCACAGCCTAAGTTCTCTTTCCTCCTGTCCTCCAGTTGCTCAGGGTACGGGTTGTGGGAAGACACACTGTTCTCTGCTCTGGATCCAGCGGGGGACCTCACTCCTGTGGGCCTCCTTCCTTTCTCTGGTTCTAGGGCCAGGACAGAAGGTTCTTCTCTCTCTCTCTTTTTAGCTCTGGGGCTACTGCGACGTTATTTTCCTCTTCCTCTTCCTCCTCCTCTTCCATTTCTTCCTCCTTCCCTTCATCATCATTATCCTGCTCTGATGCTGCAGCTTGCAGCATGTGGACCTCCTCAAAGGCTTAGAGGGCTATCAAATACTCAGACTTTGGGAAGTGATTGGACGGCTTCATGTAAGGATTTAACCATTCACCTGTGGGTGAGTGGATGGTGATCTGGTGTGTGTAGCTAATGTCAGGAATCCCCAAGGTGCCTCCTGTGTTATTGGTCAGCATCCCCAGGGATTAGGGTTAAATCATATCTCTGTTCTTGGTTAACCTTAATGTTTCTAAGTAAACATAATGTGCTGTGTTGCACAATTGGTTTTATCAATGCTTGTTTTACCAATGCTTGTTTGCTAATGTGAGCAGGTGTAGACATGGGCTTCTAATTGGGTGTGGTGTAGACATGTGCTTCTAATTGGATGTGGTGACTCATCCACATGTGGAAACTCAACTGCTTTCCTCATTGGCTATAAATAGCAGAGTGAAGCATACCTCCCTGCTTGGCTTTGTTTTGTTTCTTGATCTCAGCATCTGATTTGGCAGTCCAGCCCCTGCTGTCATCCTCGTATTCGGGACTTTTGATGCAATTCTTTTCTTTGATCTATACCAGCTGACACCAGGCATTCCTCCAGCACTCCGGAAAAGACTGCAGCTAAGTGACTAGTATTCTCCAAAGAATGTGTTCTTTGAGCACCGCGCTTTCCGAGAAAAGCTGGTGTATTTCAGACCTCGTATTTTGGAAGAGTGCTTATCTTGAAGAGACAAATCCATTTCTGAACATTCTACATTATTATTGTAGTTACTTGCCTAAATGCGCTTCAGGAAATCTGTTTGAGCTCAAGTACTACAAAAAGTGACAGTGCAGTTTTAAAAGAGCATTTACGTGAGTTTTCTTTCTCTAATAGCAAAACTCTTGGATTTAAATTGTGTCATTCATGTCTGTGTTTCAGGTTTGAGGAATTTGCTTTTTGAAGGGTTTTTCACACACAGAGTGAAACCAAACCCAACTGTGCCACCCTAACTGTTTGAACCCAGAGTGGACATTTGTATTTCTTGGATTGTTTTTGTTCCTTTTAGTTTACCCTATGCATGCAGAAAAGTTATATGTGATATAATTAATGCCCTTGTTTGTCTTTCTTGTACAAGATAAGTGCAACCACAGTTCTAATTGTAGTGTGCAACAGTGAATCTCTGTGAAGCCAGCCCTAGTGTCGCAGTACTTATTGTTATGGTACTCAGTTTGGGTTTTTGATAATGCAGTGTTGGTAATTGTGCCAACAATTATTATTATCCAAGAAAAGTGCTGGAGCATCCCCGTGTTCTTCTACTGCTCCCGTGCCCATATCAGAAAGAGAGATTCAGTTTCAAGGAAGTTGAGTGCACTAACTCTACTATCACTCTGTCAACAACAACCTGCCCCCTGAAGATACAGAGTGCCTGGCTGGACCGGCAAGACGTGCCATTTTTTGTCTCTTTCTCTTCCCCTCCCCCCTTTCCTTTTGGAACACCTGCTGGGGTTTCTGTGTCCACCAGGAAGTGCCGAGAGGTGTTCCAGGAGGTCAGGGGCATACCATCACCCCTGCAGACATCCTGCTTTTCAGGTGATTAGCCTTTCTCGACACATGGGTCCATTATGACGGAGTACCTGAGGGTAAATACTGCCCCAACAGGCCTTCTGGTAAATAATGCACCAACATTTTTCTTAGAGGATCAACAGTTTAAGAAGGAATGGTCACTCACAGCATGGCTTTGTTCAAGGGATTGACTAATCCTTATAATCCGTAGAACAAAACATTTATCAGAAGCCATCTTAGTCAAAATCAAGGCCAGTGAAGATTTTCTAAACACTCAAGTTAAGATTACAGTCTTTAAGAAACATTTTGAAGAAGCGAATGAAGAGATCGCTGAATATAAAGGCTTCTTACACAGAGTAAAATCAAGAAGCTTTAAAAGGGTATACTTTTTTATTCGCATGACTGAGTGTATCCTTACATATAAAAGGAGCATAAACAACAAAAATCTGACCTTGAGTCATCAGAGCAGAATGACTTGTGGTCCGCCAGTTTGGACACAGATGAGTGATCGAGTGACAACTCGAACCACGGAGGAAGAAGGAGGCGAAAGACCAAGAAGGGAAGAGGGTTTTATAATCCAGTGCTCCATCCATATAGCCCGCCACCTTTCACTTTTCCATCACCTCTGCACAAGCCATTCCACTAATCAAACCGTGCTTTTTTCAGAAAGAGGTGGGTGGAAAGGCAGATGGGCACATGAGGAGGCAAGAAGATTCAACAGGAGGGGATGCATATGCAGAGCAGAGCCCCAGCCAGGCCCGAGCAGTCTGTAAACAAAGTAGTGAACCTAACCACAGAAGTGCTCACAACGGATGGAATAGCCTTCTTAAACAAAGGGCTAGGCTTCGTACCAACAACACTCATGGACAAGTTCAAAATGAGGTGTGAGCTGACTTAATTTTTTAGGAAGATTAGGGTAAAAGTATTCTTTCAGAACACCCCTAGTACAGATACTAATGATGAGCATACTACTCTACGCAAAAACATCTGCTTCAACCCTCCACCCTCATCAATACCACCAGAAATTTGGGCATTTGAAGAAGTGGTTATAAAAGAAGTTGAACAGCTGAACCCCAGAGGGAACACCTACCTGAATTTGCCTAGAGGTGAAAGGTGTAGTGTATTGCATGATTTAGAAAGGAACCTTTCTGGCTCCCCCATGACTTCATATCAGTGTGATGTAATTGCTATACTAAAATTTAATGAAAGCTTGGTTTAGAATGTTGGAGTTCACAGGTACACGCAGAGGAATAAAGACGTGTGATTTACAGCTCTGTGCGTTGCCTAGTTATTCAGTGGGTACCAGGCTGGGGAAGACGCTACAATTGGTGAAGATAGAGGATAAGTACTCCAAAGAAGAAATAAATCTCCTGGAGAGTTTGCCTTGGTGCAAGCAAACTGCTCATGCATGCCACATGTGCCTTCATTGAAGTGCAGAGTCGATGTTGGCGCATGTAGAGTCAAAGCACAGCTCCAGCCGGTGTGAAGCGTGTGAATGGAAAGAGAGCTTCACAGAAAAGTATACGCATCGTTCAAGAAACTATGACCAAGATCCTACAAAAAGGTATTGCGCTGCCACGCAAATAAAGTTATACAATATACGGAGTATTAACGCTGAAGGTGGATTCAACTAAGTTTACAAAGAGCAGTTAAAGGCACTTATCAGATTCCAAATAGTGCTGGCTGACAGAACACGTTAAAAAGAAGCATACTGTTATTATTCTTACCTCAATCTTGATAAGTGGAACATTATGACCCCAGCATCAGGCAGGGGGACCTAAGAAGAAGCACTGGGATTACCATCAAAGCTGCCAGGTGACAGCTCAGAACAACTTCAGCGGTCTCCATGAGTGAAGGGGTTTTGATGGAGACCAAGAAGAAAGTAAAAACTTCAAGGGCTGTGCTGGATGACCCAGAGGCTGAAACATCATCGGGTCTCAGCGTTTGACAGAGCTCCACCCTCAATGTCAGCGAATCCCGAGAATAGTTAGAATGCTGCCACCTTCCTAAAACCACCACCACCATCCGACACTGCAAAAAGCAAAATATTGGTGATAGATGGACTGCATGAATAGAGACATTTGAAGATTTCATAGATACGCTTGAAGAGACTGATAACAGGAAGATTATCAAGAATCTCAAAAATTTTGCTGGTGATGGCGTGAAAGCAGTCACAAAGAAAATACCAAGAACTGCCAAAGACGCCACATACCGTCAGATGAAGAAAGTGTTGAATTTCAAGTTTAATCTAGTACCAAACATCAATTATGAACAACTTGTTTTCAGTCAAAAACATCACAGAGTTGGTAAAAAAATTGATGAATTTGTTGAAAGACTCAACATGCTCATCAAACACTGTAAGTTCAATTAATTTAATGATGAAGAAGCCATGAGGCTTAGAGTGATCAATGGATGCTTGCTCAGTTCATTCAGACGATAAATACTGAGAGAAACTCTTAGACTGGAGTGAGTGATGATGGCATCACAGCAGCCACAAGGGGGTGAGTACAGTGCCCATCATTACTACTTACGCATGGTGGGGGGGTTATCTGGGTGGGGGATGTGTGTCTGTGGGTGCCCCCAGGCCAGGCCTGACATTGCAGAGTATGTTCCATGTTGGGCAGGGTTCTGATGTGAACTTCCTCCAACCTAGCTAGTATGTATCCTCTACTGGGCATGGCTGTGTGGGTCGCATGTATGCTGCAGTTGGCGGTATGTGTCCCTCCCCATGCCCTGGTGACTAGCATTGTTACTGATGGTGCATTGCACAGTGCGTAGGCCTGTTCCCTGTGTGTGAGGGTGCTGTGTAACCCAATGGTGGTGTTGCTGCAGCCATTGACCCAGTGTATCCTTTGTCTCTCCCCCCCTTTTTGTTTTGTCATCCTGCCCTTATGTGCATTAGCATCATCTGGCGGAGGAGCAGAGGCACTGGCGACGGAGGGAGCTGCATCCCACAGGACCAGGGAGGCAGAGTCCACCGACGCCCGGGGGCACCAGTGGGACGGAGGGCGAGGGGAGCACCACGGCAGAGACAGGAGGGGACAGTTCGTACATGGATACCTCCTCCGATGGAAGCTCCCTGGTGGTGGTGGACATCTCTGTGCCCACCCCAGCTACAGGTACAGTCGCCACCCCGTACCAGCACCGCCCTCCCAGAAGCCCCTCATTGAGTTGCCCGTGTCCCCTCACCCAGGAGGGTGGGCACCTCCTTTGCCCCAGGCACCTCAGGCCCTGCCCCAGTTAGCCATGCTGCCCTGAGTGAGGAGGCTATAGACCTCCTGAAATCCATCTCTGTTGGGCAGTCAACCATTGTGAATACCATCCAGGGGCTGGCAGCCCAAATGCATTCACACTGGTTTGGCGGCCCAACAGAGATCAATTCAGGTTCTGGCCTCCTCTCTGATGGCAGCCATTGTCCCTGTTTCCACCCTCCCCCCTCCAACTTCCTCTACCCAATCCCATTTCCCTCAACCCCAACCTATCCCAAGCACACAGGCAGACCAGCATGCACACAGGACAACACACAAGAGTGCACAGGCAAACACAGGCACCACACTTCATCCCACAGGCACTCACACAAACACCATCCAGATGCAGATATACCAACATCCACTGCCCCCACTGTGGCCCACTCCTTCTCGTCCTCCACCTCCCTCCCAGTTGCGTCTACACTCACACCAGCATGCACAACATCCTCATCCACTACCTCCGCCACCAGAACACCTATCAGAACACACACCTCACTGGCAGTCACCACCCCAACAGCCAAGCAAACGTCCCCTGTGTCCTCTCCCACTGTGTCCCTCCTCCAAGGTACACAAACGCAAGCACTCAGACACCCAACAGCCATCCACCTCACAACAGCATCCAGCCCATCCACCTGCACTCAAACACAGCAGACAGACACCTCCTACAACCACTCCCAGACCTTCTCCCTCCTCGTGCCCCAATGTCCCTAAGAAGCTTTTCCTCTCCACCATTGACCTCTTCCCTACCCCCGTCCTTCACGTCTGGCCAGGGTGGCTAAAACCCAGGCAAGCACCTCAGCCACCCAGTCCACGGGCCCAGTAGTGTCCACAGCAACTCGTGGTGGGAAACGATCCTGGGCACCAGGCAGACACACGGAAAGGGTGCCTGTCCCAAGTGCTGCCAGGAAGGGCAAAGAACCATCCCCAGCTGCGGCCAGGAGGGTCAAGGCGCCACCCCCAGCTGCTGTAAGGAAGGGCAAGGAGCCACCCCCAGCTGCTGCAGGCAAGGAGCAATCCCCAGCTGCTGCCAGGAAGGGCAAGGGGCCTGCACCAGCAGGCAGAAAGGACAAGGGGCCTGGTGCTGGGACTCAGTCGGAGTCCCCACCACCAATCATGGTGGTGCAGCCATCCGAGGTTGCAGGGGATGGGCTGGAGCCTCCCCACACCACCACCACCAGCAGCAGCACAAGTACCACCACCAGCAGTGGGCAGCCATCCGAGGCTGCAGGGGATGGGCAGGAGACTCCCCCCACCACCACCAGCAGCATCACCAGCACCACCACTGAGCAACGGACAGTCAGTAGTCCTGCGTCCATGAGTTGTTGTGCGGCCTGCCTCCTGCAAATCCTTTGGGTATGACACCCACCTGAGAGACTGTGACCTTGCACTCCCTAAGATCTGCATCACGGGGCTCAATGCCCCCTCCAGAACCAGTGGGTATGGCACCCACTCACCCTATCCTCTCTAGCATGAAGACCACAGGGCACGATGCCCCCTCCAGAACCAGTGGTAAAGACACCCACTTGAGAGACTGTCACCTTGCACTCCCCAGGACCAAGCACAGGGCATGTTGTCCCCTCCAGAGCATGTGAGCAAGTCACCCACTTGAGAGACTGTGGCCTTGCACTCCCCATGACCAAGCACAGGGCTTGTGGCCCCCTCCAGGACCAGAGGTGTTGTTCCATCTGCCTGATCACGTCATATTGCATTGAACTATGTGTTGTTAAGCACGGGCTGAAGCAAGTGAAGCAAGTGATGTGGGCCTGGTATAGTATAGTGATGTGGGCCTGGTATAGTGTGAAGTAAGCAATTCAGTGAAACACAAATACTGTGGTTTCTAGTATGTGTATATCGTGTTTTTCTACTTATGCATCTTGATCATGTGTACATATGTGTCTTTAATTCCAGGTACCATTAATCAGTGATCCAGGTACCTTACATTGATCAGGTGAGTATAGTACTCACTGTGCATGCTAAAGAGTTTTGCTTGAGGCAGTGAAAACTGATTCACAGGTTATCACCAGGGTAGGTGACAGCAGTTGGAACCTATCCTGACTAATGCCCCAGACCATTGTTTGAACAGAGTAGGGCAGAAACATGTTGACGGAGTTAGGGTCATAGGACCACTAATATCCTTCATTGTGTCCATCCACCCCACTAGATACCTGGGTGTAGATGAGACATTTTTATAACACTTATCTTCCCCCGGTCATATATAAAGAGCTCCCTGCAATAAGGTCTTGTCCACCCTGGCTTTTAGGGGCCAGGGTGAATTTGATGATGAAGCATGCCACCACTGGAGTGCATGAGACTTATATATAAAAAGAGAAAGATTCTTTTTCTTAGTGGTTGCAAGTGGTAATCACTGGCAAGGTGCACACAAGCAAATTTAGGGAGGGAGATACCCTGTACTGTTATGTCGTAGTCATGTTCTCGGTGAACATATCCCTTTGTGCCTCCATCAGAGAGAAAAGATCTCCCATCCCTTCTGGTAGGCTGGTCCTGGCTTAGGACCTCCCGTACCTTTGTTTTGAGCACCCTGGGACATAGCCTTCTAGCTGGCCTTGGGGGATGGTGTTCCCACGGCCATTAATGGCTCTGGGAGGGGGGCACATGACTCCTCTCCCTAAAAAGAATTGGCCCCAGGGTTGAGCTCCCAGGGTCCTTTTCTGAATTGGGGAAGGGGCTGTGTTGCCCCCTCCTCATTTTGTGCATTTTTTGCCCCGGGGTGGGCTTCCCGGGCCTTTAGAGGCTCGGAGAAGGGAGGCCGCACATCCCCCTCTCCATAAAAATGAATATTAGCCCAAGTGGTTGGCTCCCTGGGGCCTTTTGAGGCTAAGAGAGAGGGCCACGTGCCTCCCCCTTTTTAAACGCAGCCTGGGGTAGGCTCCCCAGGGCTTATACTAAATAAATGCGGACCGGCTGCCATTTTGTGGATTTTTTTTGATTCTCTGATGGCCTTGCGGGATCACTGCTTTTTATGCCATTTGTTTTAATTTTTTGGCCTAAAGGCAGGGCCCTCTGGCTCCCTCTAGGTGGCCTCAGTGGTCAGGGTATCCCTACCCTGCCCCCTTATACTATTTTGTTTTATAACTTCAGGACAGGGGACTAAGGGCCAGATGTAGCAAATTCGCAAACCCGGATGCAGGATGGTGTCGCTGACACCATCTGAGAATCGCAAGGGGGTCGCAAAGACCCACCTCATTAATATTAATGAGGTGGGTCGCTGTTGGACCTGGCTTTTTGACAGGGACATCCCCAAACTTTTTGCCTCCTTCCTCCTATTTTTTCTGACCTGTTGTTGTTGGCTTTTGACCTCTGGGCACTTTACCACTGCTAACCAGTGCTAAAGTGCATATGCTCTCTGTGTAAATTGTACTATTGATTGGTTTATCCATGATTGACTATTTAATTTACTTGTAAGTCCCTAGTAGAGTGCACTACATGTGCCTAGGGCATGTAGATTAAATGCTACTAGTGGGCCTGCAGCACTGGTTGTGCCACCCACCTCAGTAGCCCCTTAACCTTGTCTCAGGCCTGCCATTGCAAGGCCTGTGTGGGCAGTTTCACTGCCACTTCGACTTGGCATTTAAAGGTACTTGCCAAGCCTAGAACTCCCCTTTTTCTATACATAAGTCACCCCTAATGTGTGCCCTAGGTAACCCCTAGAGCAGGGTGCTGTGTGGGTAAAAGGCAGGACATGTACTTGTGTGGTTATATGTCCTGGTAGTGTAAAACTCCTAAATTCGTTTTTACACTACTGTGAGGCCTGCTCCCTTCATAGGCTAACATTGGGGCTGCTCTCATACATTGTTGAAGTGGCAGCTGCTGATCTGAAAGGAGCAGGAAGGTCATATTTAGTATGGCCAGAATGGTAATATAAAATCCTGCTGACTGGTGAAGTCGGATTTAATATTACTATTCTAGAAATGCCACTTTTAGAAAGTGAGCGTTTCTTTGCACTAACACCTTGTTGTGCCCTTCAATCCACGTCTGGCTAGGTTTAGTTGACAGCTCCTTGTGCATTCACTCAGACACACCCCAAACACAGGGTACTCAGCCTCACTTGCATACATCTGCATTTTGAATGGGTCTTCCTGGGCTGGGAGGGTGGAGGGCCTGCCCTCACACAAAGGACTGCCACACCCCCTACTGGGACTCTGGCAGACAGGATTGAACTGAAAGGGGGCTTGGTGCATTTCTTAGACACTCTTTGGAGTCACCCCCACTTCAAAGGCACAACTCAGTATAAAACAGGGCCTCTGCCCTACCTCATCAGACACTTGCTGGAGAAGAAACCTGAACCAGAAACTACATCCTGCCAAGAAGAACTGCTTGGCTGCTCAAAGGACTCACCTGTCTGCTTTTCTACAAAGGACTGCTGCCTTGCTGTTGGCCTGCTGCCTTGCTGAACTGCCTGGCTGCTCAAAGGACTCACCTGTCTGCTTTTCTACAAAGGACTGCTGCCTTGCTGTTGGCCTGCTGCCTTGCTGAACTCTTGTCTGGCTGTAAAAGTGCTCTCCAAGGGCTTGGATAGAGCTTGCCTCCTGTTCCCTGAAGTCTCAGGACCAAAAAGACTTCTCTCTTCCACTTGGACGCTCCGCGTGCCGAAATTTTCGACGCACAGCTTGTTCCGCGGCAAGAAAAACGCCGCACACCGATGCTGATCGACGCCTTCGGGACGACCAAAACTTTGACGCACGGCCTCGCAAGGACAACGCCGCCCGACTTCCCCGGAGAAATCGACGCAACGCTTGCCGTGAGATCAAAACTTTGACGCACGGCCTCGCAAGGACAACGCCGCCCAACTTCCAAGGAGAAATCGACGCGACGCCTGCCGTGAGCTCAAAACTTTGACGCACGGCCTCGCAAGGACAACGCCGCCCGACTCCCCAGGAGAAATCGAAGCGACACCTGCCGTGAGATCGAAACTTTGACGCGCAGCCCCGCAGAACGACGCGCAGCAGGAAAACAAGCAGGAAAATCCACGCACGGACCCGGGACATCTGGTACTCCCTGCGATCCACAGAAAGAGACTGTCCGCACGCCAGAAAACGCCGCACGACTTCCCGCGTGGAAAATAACGACGCAAGTCTGTGTGTGCTGAGGAGAAATCGACGCACACACCAGTTTTCCACGTATCTCTTCTCCTGTGGCCCTCTGAGGAGATTTTCCACCAGAAACCAGGTACTTTGTGTTTGAAAGAGACTTTGGGGGTCATTCCGACCCTGGCGGTCGGTGTTAAAGCGACGGGCAACCCGCCAACAGGCAGGCGCTTAAAAAAATGGAATTCTGACCCTGGCGGGAACCGCCAACTCAGCCCGCCACTTTAACACTCCGACCGCCACGGCGGGACAAACAAACAGTGCAGCGGTCACCGCCAACAGACAGGCGGCAGACAATGTACCGCCCACACTATCACGACCCACCAATCCGCCACCTTTTCCGGGGCGGGAGCCCCGCCGATAATAACACGGCAGAAACAGACTACGAACGGGAAAACGCTCACCTCTATACACTCCACGAGGAATCTGGACAGCATGGAACCCGAATTAAACATCCTACCAGCTATTGTCTACCTGCTCCTCTACTAGGAGCACGAACGCCGGCGTAGACGACAACGGTGAGTACTGCACCTACGACACAGGGGAGGGGGAAGGAGAAAAGGTTACGGGCACACACATACGCGACATACCCCCCCCCTAAATCCCTACACACCAATGCAGAGCAACAAGTCAGAGTGACACCCCCCAGACCCCCCGGAATAATGCAAAGACAAAATAAAATGATCATTAAAATTGAAGTATATTATAGCATATTTGAAGTTAAGTGAAATATGAAATATCTAAATAAAAAATATTACCACATGAACAATATATACATAGGCCAAAAGTCTGGCACATATTGGCTTCCTTTCCATTGTCCGTGGGCCAATGTGCATAAACACATGGGCAAAGCCCACACATGAGACCCGATTCCATTGGAGAGAACACTGCTGGGGCATCAGATAATAAAACTACAGGCACCTCAGGGGGAAGGGAAGGGGGGGCACCTCAGCCACATGAGTCCACGACGCCAGATCCACGAGGGGCCTCCATGCCCACTGTACCATCCTGGGGAGTGCAAAGCCACAGTCTCTCAAGTCTCTACAGTGGGTGGGTTGCCCACTGTACCATCCTGGGGAGTGCAAAGCCACAGTCTCTCAAGTCTCTACAGTGGGTGGGTTGCCCACTGTACCATCCTGGGGAGTGCAAAGCCACAGTCTCTCAAGTCTCTACAGTGGGTGGATTGCCCACTGTTACATCCTGGGGAGTGCAAAGCCACAGTCTCTCAAGTCTCTACAGTGGGTGGGTTGACCACTGTCACATCCTGGGAAGTGCAAAGCCACAGTCCATCAGGTGGATTACAGACTCCACTGGTTATGGAGGAGGCATGTTGGCCAGAGTGCTTCGTGAAGCCCTGCCCGACACAGATCCGGCCCTGCCAATGGGCCAGCGGTGCTTGACAGGAAGGGCCCAGCGGAGCGGTGCTTGACAGGAAGGGCCCAACAGAGCAGTTCAGAGACGGCGGTGCCCAGCGGAGCGGTGCTTGAGATGAAGGGCCCAGCGGAGCGGTGCTTGAGATGAAGGGCCCAGCAGAGCGGTGCTTGAGATGAAGGGCCCAGCGGAGCGGTGCTTGACAGGAAGGGCCCCGCGGAGCGGTGCTTGTCTTGGTGGGGCCCTGTTCAGCAGGGGCTCTTCACGGCGGGGCCCTGTTCAGCGGTGCTCTGCACGGCGGGGCCCTGTTCAGCGGTGCTTGTCTTGGCGGGGCCCTGTTCAGCGGTGCTCTTCACGGCGGGGCCCTGTTCAGCGGTGCTCTTCACGGCGGGGCCCTGTTTCAGCGGTGCTCTTCATGGCGGGGCCCTGTTCAGCGGTGCTTGTCTTGGCGGGCCCTGTTCAGCGGTGCTCTTCACGGCGGGGCCCTGTTCAGCGGTGCTCTTCACGGCGGTGCCCTGTTCAGCGGTACTCTGCACGGCGGGGCCCTGTTCAGCGGTGCTTGTCTTGGTGGGGCCCTGTTCAGTGGTGCTCTTCACGGCGGGGCCCTGTTCAGCGGTGCTCTTCACGGCGGGGCCCTGTTCAGCGGTGCTTGTCTTGTGTTCCTAGGGAACCAGATCTGGCCAATAATTCCCGCTCAGTCGCCATCCGACCTTTCGCTAGCGGGGCCCTCCTGTGCTGGAGTCCTGGGCCCGTGGGTGTCCTCCGTCACACCCGAAATGGGGCTGGTGGGGCCCTCCTGGGCAGCTCGCCTGCTGCCGGACTTGTCCGCCCTGCTGCCCTTGCCCTCCTTCGCCGAATACCTGGGGCCCTTGCCTCCCTTTGTGGATGTGCCAGGTGACGGTGCAAGGGTAGTGTCCTTGGGGGCCTGTGTACTTACCTGTTGGTCTGGAGGACCGTAGAGTAGCGCATACTGGGGGAGGACCCCATCAACAAGTTTCTCCAATTCCTCAGATGTGAAGGCAGGGGCCCTTTCCCCAGTCGCAGCAGCCATTGTCTCTTCCAGATCGAGGTCACAGCAGCACTTGCAGTATAGGTCCTCTCCTGTGGATGATCAGGTCTCGAGTGATTAAGCAGATAGAAAATGGCGGTCACGCCCGCGGCGGTGCGTACCGCAGCGGTGCGTACCACGACCGCCGGCGCACATCGTCATTGGCTCATGAGACCCATAGGGTTCAATGTTAACCAATGCTGCTTTGCGCCGCGGTTTTCAACCGCCTACCGCCATGGTGTGCCACGCCAGCCCATTGACCTCACATCCCATTGTCACACTTCACAGGTCAGGCAGCCGCCATTTCAAGGGCCCACATGGCTTAATTTCTACTGCGTCACACAGGCCTAGGCCTTGCATTGCCAATTATACAAGCCATTCAATGCATAGCGAATCGTGTACTGTGCAAGCTGTGGTTACGTACCTGTGGGTTGCTTGACTCTGTGCTCCATGTTGTCCTTCCTAGGCACCGTCCGCTGGGACTTGCGAGGAGATGGAGGAATCCTCCCGTGTACAGACCGCTGGTGGACCTGTCGACAATGAAAGAAAGACATATCATACTGACATACAGACTTGACCGAGCCACTATACAGGAACTGTGTGCCCAGCTGGAGCAAGACCTGATGTCCCCCATTCGCAAACCCACAGGGATTCCCCCTCTGGTGCAGGTTCTGTCAGTACTCCATTTTTTGGCAAGTGGATAATTCCAAACAACAGTGGCCATATCATCAGGGATGTCTCAGCTATTGTTTTCTAAGGTTTTGTCCAGAGTGTTGTCTGCCCTGATGAAATATATGCGGAGCTACATTGTTTTCCCTGAGGTGGGCGATTTGGCTACAGTCAAGGGTGATTTCTATGCCCTTGGACATATCCCCAACATCATTGGTGCCATTGATGGGACTCATGTGGCTCTGGTTCTCCCCAGTGAAAGTGAGCAGGTGTACAGGAACAGAAAAAGTTATCATTCAATGAATGTCCAGGTGGTCTGTTTGTCTGACCAGTACATCTCCCATGTAAATGCCAAGTTCCCTGGGTCAGTGCATGACGCGTACATCATGCGAAATAGCAGCATCCCTTATGTGATGGAACAGGTACAGAGACACCGTGTGTGGCTAATAGGTGACTCTGGTTACCCCAACCTGTCGTGGCTACTTACCCCAGTGAGGAATCCCAGGACAAGGGCAGAGGAACGCTACAATGAGGCCCATGGGCGAACTAGGAGGATTATAGAAAGAACCTTCGGCCTCTTGAAGGCCAGGTTTAGGTGCCTGCATATGACAGGTGGATCCCTAATGTACTCACCAAAGAAGGTGTGCCATATCATCGTGGCCTGCTGTATGCTTCACAACCTGTCTTTGCGACGCCAGGTGCCTTTCCTGCAGGAGGATGGCCCAGATGGTGGTGTTGTAGCAGCTGTGGAGCCTGTGGAGAGTGAAGAGGAGGAAGACGACGGGGACGACACAGACAACAGGGACACAGTGATACAACAGTATTTTCAGTAGCACACAGGTACGAATCACCCACGCCATTTTACATTTACTTAAAGTCTCCTGCCTCTCTACTTTCTGAGTTCCCCCCCAGTTCCTGTTAACTGAGTTGTGACTTTCCCTTCCGTTTTCAGAGCTGTGGGCCCCACTGCGTGACCTCTGCTTTGTTTGCCCATGGACTACAGCTGTGTGACAATGGTATGTTGTCATCACAATGTAACTGAACATTTTTGCACCGTTATGTCTAATACATTTGTTCAAAATACAAGCAGACTCCAGATTTTTTGAGTGCAATAAGTGATTTTATTAAAGTGCTACATTTAGGAACATGATTGTAAAACGGTGATGGGTGATGGTGGAGTAATGTCCATGGCAGAGTCCAGTTTTCAGTCTCACAGGTGCATTGTCCATATGCCTGTGGAAGGAAGGAGCAGGGGCAGTTCAAGGTTGTACAGGGTGACAATGTGGGACAGTGGGATGACATCAGGGGGTATCCTTTGCGGGGGTCTTGGCATCCTACTCTGTCTTCTTGTGAGATCTCAGGGACCGCTTGCGGGTGGTTCTTCTTCTGCAGGAGGTGGGGTTCTGGTGGCCTGTCGTTGTGTGGGGGCCTCCTGTCCACTAGCGCCGGCGGAGGTGGTAGGCTGTTCCTGGTCCATGCTAGTGACAGGGGCCCTTTGTGGTGCCACATGGTCCCGCAATGTGGTGACTATCTGGTTAAGGGCCACGACGATGGTCCCCATTGCGGAACTAATGTTACTCAGTTCCTCTCTGAACCCCATGTACTGTTCCTCCTGCAGTACCTGGATGTCCTGGAACCTGGCCAGTACCGTAGCCATCGTCTCCTGGGAGTGGTGGTATGCTCCCATGATGGAGGAGAGGGCCTCTTGGAGAGTCGGTTCCCTGGGCCTGTCCCCCCTCTGTCGCACAACAGCCCTCCCAGTTCCCCTGTTTCCCTGGGCCTCTGTTCCCTGGACCGTGTGCCCACTACCACTGCCCCCAGGTCCCTGTTGTTGTTGGGGTGGTGGGTCAACCTGGGTGCCCTGTAGTGGTGGACACACCGCTGATTGACGTGTCCTGGAGACAGAGGCATGGGCCCGCTGGGTGGGAGCTGTGCTGGTGTTCCCAGAGGGGGTTAGGTCTGGTGTAGCCTGTGGCTGTCTGTGGGGAACCGACTGTCCCGAGGTCCCCGTTGGGCCGGGCTGGTCATCTGGGTCCAGGGAGACAGAGCTGCTGTCATCACTGGGGGCCTCTTCTGGGGGTGGGATGGACATCTCTGGACCCTCCGTGGCGGTGTGGTGGCGTTCGGGTCCTGCAGGGGTATAAGAGTATGGTTATTGCTTCTGTGTGTGGCATTTCGTCTAATGGGTGGGTGGCCGTGTACCCCAGTGCTGGCATTCCCTTGTGGGGGCTTTTGTGACGGTGGCTTGTGGGGGTGATGGGTGTGTGCAGTGGGCATGCTTTGGTGATGGGTGTCCATGCTTTGGGGACGCATGCAGGGCTAGGTTTTGGGATGGGTGGGTTGTGATGGTGAGCCATTTGCAAGGAGTTGGTGTGATGGGGGTGGGGGTGAGGGTGGGGGTATGATTTGGCATGCAGGTGGGGTGGGGGGAATGAAGTAGTGGAGATTTGACTTACCAGAGTCCATTCCTCCGCCTACTCCTGCGAGGCCCTCAGGATGCAGGATGTGCAAGACTTCCTCCTCCCATGCTGTGAATTCAGGGGAAGTAGGTGGGGGTCCGCCGCCAGTCCGCTGTACCGCGATGTTGTGCCTTGATACCATGGAACGCACCTTCCCCCGTAGGTCGTTCCACCGCTTCCTGATGTCGTCCCGATTGCGTGGATGCCGTCCCACAGCGTTGACCCTGTCCACTATTCTTTGCCATAGCTCCATCTTCCTGGCAATGGTGGTGTGCTGCACCTGTGCCCCGAAGAGCTGGGGCTCTACACGAACTATTTCCTCCACCATGACCCTGAGTTCTGCGTCAGAGAACCTGGGGTGTCTTTGGGGTGCCATGGGGTGGTGTGGATGAGGTGAGGGGTGGTGTATGTGTTGTAGAGTGTGGTGAGTGTGGTGGTGTATGGTGTTTTGTGCGTGGAAATTGTGTGGGTGATGTTGTGATTTGCCTCTGTGTGATGGTCTACTCTATGCTGTGCTGTCTCTCTCTGTCCTTCAGTCGCAATTGTGGTCGTAAGGGTTTGTGGGTGATGTGGGTGTGTGTTTTATATTTAATTGGGTGTGTGGGAGTGGTGTGTGTATGTGTCTCAGGTGTGTGTATTTTGATTTGTCCAATGTGGCTGTGTTTTGTAAAGGTGTGTGTATTTTGACCGGGGCGGTGTGTACCGCAAATGGAATACCGCGGTTGAAAGACCGCTGCGGGGATTTGTGGGTCGGAATGGCATGGGCGTATTTCCGTTGGCGTGACGGTGGAGGTTTGGTCATCGCCAGTTTTGCGCTGGCCGTTGCTGTGGCGGACATTTGTTGGTGTCGGGTTTTTGGCGGTTTGCCAGTTGCGGGTCAGAATAACCGTGGCAGTTTACCGCGACCGCGGCGGTGTTATGGCGGTCTTCTGACCGGCGGTAAGCGCCTTTTACCGCCGAGGTCAGAATGACCCCCTTTGTTTGCTTTCTAAAGACTTAAGACACTTTATATCACTTTTCAGTGATATCTTTACAAATTCATATTGCAACTTTGATCGTTTTGACCTGCAAATACCCAGATAAATATTATATATTTTTCTAAACACTGTGTGGTGTATTTTTGTGGTGTTATATTATGGTATTGTATGATTTATTGCACAGATGCTTTACACATTGCCTTCTAAGTTAAGCCTGACTGTTCGTGCCAAGCTACCGGAGGGTGAGCACATGCTGATTTTGGATTGTGTGTGACTTACCCTGACTAGAGTGAGGGTTTTTGCTTGGACAGAGGGCAACCTGACTTGCAACCAAAAACCCCATTTCTAACAGTCACAATTTGTGACCCCCTTGCGATTCGCAGCACTCACAGGGATGGTGGCCAGCTGGAGACAGCAGACCACCATGTCTGTGACTGCTTTTAAATAAAGCAGTTTTATTTATTTTTGTATTTTGCTGTTATTTTAAAGGGGGGGTGCAGCCCCCCTGCTCGAGCTTCAAAATACCTTGGGGGCACCATCCCTGAGCCAGCCTAATGTTTGTGTCCCTGGGAATAAGAGCACATGCAGAAAACAAATGTGTGCTCCCAGCCGGTGGGAGCTGCAGATATGCTCTTGCCAGACTGGAGCACACATTGTTTTTCCTGCCCATGCTCTTGCATGCAGGGAAACAGAGACTGTTCCAGCCCGGCTGGAGCAGAGAAGAAAACCTGCCCCCCCCCTGGCAGGAGCAAAGTCCGCTCCAGTGGTAAGGAGTTAGAGCCTACTGCCAGGGACCTTCTAACCAAAGGACTCTTGTTTATTCTCCGCAAGAGGTGTGATTAATTTGAGTTCACCAAGGACCTGTTCGCATTTTTCTGTAGGATTAGGTTGCAGAAATATTATATGTCATCACATGAGTCAGGTGAGGAGAATGCATCTGGATTAAAAACTCCTTCCACCTTTATACCATCTTTGTATAGATTAGGACCTGAGGTTAAAATATTTGAAAAAGTGGTTCTTTAGAAGATACAGAAAATGGCTAAATAAATACCTAAACCTCTTTACAATTTGAATAAAAAGGAAAGCCTGCAACTTCAGAAACTTAGTGAAGATTCCAGAGATTACAGTGAAGCCGTGCAATAAGGGGGGTAGGTATTGTGCTATTAGAAACACAAATGTATAAGTCAAAAATGAAGGCTATGTTACAAGTCCCAGCACAAAGAATCTTGGGAAATCCAGAAAAAAAAACGTATTAAACGCATCCAAACCATCATCCAAGAGGCCCTGCAACAGGGCATGATACGTCAAAAGGAATTTGACTGCCTTAATCAGACACCTACATGTCTTTCTTTGTGTTAATCCATGGTGTTTTTAAGAGTAAAGGATCCCCCTGTGTGCACCATAGTGTGCAATATTCGGGCTGCAACAGAACCTCTTTCTAAATATGGGAAGGTATTCTTAAAACTGCTTGTCAACTAATAGCTTTCTTTAATAAAGAACACTGGACTCATGATTGCGAAAGAAGAGGGCCTAGACTTTGATCCACAAAGGGAAATGTTAGTGGCTTTGGACATCGAAGCGTTGTACACTAATATATCCCAACAACAAGCACTGGCCAAAGTGACAGATATCCTAAAAAATGTGGCAGGTATCCTCAGCAAGAGTTCAATCTCCAGTGTTTAGAAATAATTCTCTACGACAACTTTTTTGACCTAGACAGTGAGATATACCATCAAATAAAAAAAGTCAGTATGGGGGTGCATGTGCCCCCAGTGTAGCAAATTTGTACATGGAGGAATTTGAAGAGAGACAAATTTATACTGAGATTGCTCCCTTCCATGAAAATGTCAAGACCTGGTCTAGATATATAGACAACATATTTTTTATATGGAGAGGAGAATAAGAACTACTGGAAGAGTTCCTCTCTTGGTTAAAACTCTGTGATCAGAACTTGACATTTACCAGCAATGTAAATCGCACCCAAGTGAAGTTCTTGGATATTGTGATTAAACATCAGGATAATTGTCTTGCGATCTCCGTCTAGACCAAACTGACGGCTAGGAACACAGTTTTTCACTTTGACAGCTACCACCCAAGATGCCAGAAGCAAGGGATTCCATTCAGCTAAGTTCTCAGGCTGTGCCAGAATTGCACCAGCATTAAGGAATTCCCCCAACATGCTGAAGGCTTGAAGCTAAAGCTGTTTAACTGGAGTTACACAGGAAGGTTGGTAGAGGATTCCCTCAAAAGGGCAAGATATCTTAACAGGGACAGCATGTTTGCAATAGAAATAAACAGCAAGAGAACAGATTAGTCTGTGTGATCTGACATTTGATTTTGCGCTACAGTATCAGAAAGATTATTAACTCGCAATGGCACATACTGAATGTCAATTTAGATGAAAGGCCACTAAAAGAACCTATGTTTGTTTTCAGAAGGAACTGCAATCTGAGGAATATCCTGGTCAAATCTCGGATCACTGAACAAGGAGACATGGACCTAGTCCCATTAAAGGTAACCACAAATGTGGAACTTGCCACGCTTGCGGAGATGTCACTGTGCCCTAAGAGTTCATATTTGGCGGTAAGACTGTCAAACTGACCTCTCTGAAAAATTGTAAAACCAGTAATATCATCTATCTGAATCTATGCCCATGTGGCCTTGGATATATTGGCGAAATGAACAAAGAGTTTAGACAGCATTATAGCGAACACAGGTCAGCTATAGGTAACAAAATGGAGAGAGCCCCATTGGTCCAAAATTGGACCCAGGATAATCACACAGACAAACAGCTAAAGGGATTAGCCTGGAAAGGTGCAATCCATCAGAGGACAGGACAGCAACAACAGAAGAAAAACAAGAGAAGTATATTGGATCTATGCTTTGGATACATATGACAAAGGTTTGAATGAGTCCATCCCTTGGGAGAATGCTATAAGGTAGTACTAGCCTTGTAACAAAGGTTACAGGGCTATTATACTTAGGTTCAGAATTTAGAAATTTAGAAAATTTTGGAATTTAGAAAGTCGGCTGTTATAGTTAGAGTTAATTTAAGTAACTACAACTATGCCCTATGGTAACTATAACTCATGCCCTCGTCATGCACTGCTACATATTACATCACTCAGGACATCTTCAGTGACATCATTGGTAATATCACTGTAGCTTTTCCAGTGAAATTATTGATGAGAAAACTGTGCATGGTGAAGGTGCGGGTACTGTGCATGGTGAGGACACCTGCAGCACAGCCCTGTGGCCAACCTCCCATAAGCATTTAACTCTGTACCTCACACGCCCTTCGGCCATTTGTGCCAGGGGTTGGCCACAGGGCCTGGCCAAAGCAGAACTTCAACTGGGGCACCTGCTATGTTTATATTTGTAAGTGCTTCCCATTGAGGTTTAATTTCTGCAAATGAGCATTGGTGGCAAAATGGATCCTTACCTGCTTATTTATCCAAGAAGAGTCCACAAAATGTCTACCCAACTGGAGTACTTTCTAATGGCTAATTCGTAAGTCCTACCTTGTTGGATAAATGTATAGGGCACATTCTACTCTGCCACTGCGAAATGGACCACAAGGTGATGCCTCCAGTGACCATGTCTGGTGTAATTTTGACAATGTAACTGTTCAATTTGTATCTTCCTACTAAAATATGTTCTAACATGAATCCTCATGTACCGAAGAGTGCAAGGCTGCAAAGAGTTGAATCTCCACCAAACCGGGGTACTTCCTCTTAATTATATTAATTATTATATTAAAAAAGTTCTTCTCTGTTTGTTGGAGATTTGCTCATATTCCCCTGCACCAGGAACACTCAGGGGGCTTTTTGGTAAGTTGTCCATCAAGTTGGAAAAAGGCGGGAAGACCGATGCATACCACTAACATATAGGGGCCGGGCCCAAATGGCCAGAGCTTCTTGGTTATTTGCGCATTTGCATACACGTAGTAAGTGAAAGGATGATGGATGGACTCTGCTCTCACCAGGAGAGGACAGGAAAGATCTGGCTTGTCACAGTCACTGCAGAATGATTGTGATCCAGTCCAGCACTGATGCATAAACATTGGTGCCAAACTGGATCTAGACCGGGGAAGGAGCCTCAATTCCCCCACAGTCTCATTACTACCATAAGCAGGGTGCAACAAGAAATGCTGCTCCCTGCATGCGGGAACAAACATTTCATCTGGTTTCCTGTGAGCAGTTTTCCTGCTCCTGGCCACCGGGAGCAGACTTACAGTTTGGCAAAAGCAAACTACTATATCTCGAGGGTGGACATCTCATGAGATAGGGAGCCAGTCCTGGGGGGTGGCTGTGTCCAGGGCCATTAATAGCCCCAAGAGGGGGGGATCCCTCCTTTGTATAGGTAGGGACAGCCCTGGGGAGGTGGTGGTCCCCAGGGCCATAAATCACCCAAGAGGGGGATTTCATGGCCCACTCCCACCTAAAATTTGCCCATGCCCCAGGGAGGTGGTGGTCCCCGGGGCTGAATATGTACCAGGAGAGGGGGCCATGTGCCCCCTCCCTTTTACTTGTACTGTGGCCCTAGGGTACAGGGCCTTGAAAAGCCTATGGAGGGGGGCCACATGGCCCATCTACTCTTATATGCATATTGGTCAAACTCGAGGAGGTGGTGGTTGCTGGGCCCCAGATTGGCCATGGGTTTGTAGCATGAATGCCCCCCCATTCACAACATATATTGAAATATGCCCACAGGGCCTGGCCCAACTGGGAGGTAAAATACAAAATTGCAAAGGAGGCCGTTCTTGTTTTTTAACCACTTCGCTGCCAGGCCTTTTCCCCCTCAGGTGCCAAGCCTTTTTCTGGCTATCTGGGGCAGTTCACGCTTTAGGCCCTCATAACTTTTTGTCCATATAAGCTACCCACACCAAATTTGCATCCTTTTTTTCCACCATCCTAGGGATTCTAGAGGTACCCAGACTTTGTGGGTTCCCTTGAAGGAGACCAAGAAATTAGCCAAAATACAGTGAACATTATATATTTCTTTTTTAAATGGGAAAAAAAGGGCTGCAGAAGGCTTGTGTTTTTTTCCCTGAACATGGCATCAACAAAGGGTTTGTGGTGCTAAAATTACCAGCTTCCCAGCTTTCAGGAACAGGCAGACTTGAATCAGAAAACCTAATTTTTCAACACAATTTTGGCATTTTACTGGGATATACCCCATTTTTTAAAAAAAATTGTGCTTTCAGCCTCCTGCCAGTCAGTGACAGAAATGAGTGTGAAACCAATGCTGGGTCCCAGGAACCTAAACATTTCCGAAAAGTAGACAAAATTCTGAATTCTGCAATGGGTAATTTGTGTAGATCCTACTAGGGTTTCCTACAGAAAATAACAACTGAAATAAAAACATATTGAAATTGAGGTGAAAAAACAGCCATTTTTCTATATGTTTTACTCTGTAACTTTTTCCTGCAATATCAGATTTTTGAAAGCAATATACCATTATGTCTGCTGGACTCTTCTGGTTGCAGGGATATATAGGGCTTGTAGGTTCATCAAGAAACCGAGGTACCCAGAGCCAATCAATGAGCTGCACCTTGCAACGGGTTTTCATTCTATATCAGGTATGCAGCAATTCATTTGCTGAAATATGAAGAGTGAAAAATAGGTATCAAGAAAACCTTTGTATTTCCAAAATGGGCACAAGATAAGGTGTTGAGAAGCAGTGGTTATTTGAACATCTCTGAATTAAGGGGTGTCCATACTAGCATGGGAATTACAAGGCATTTCTCAATTTCACGTCTTTTTTACACACTGTCTTACATTTGGAAAGAAAAAATGAAGAGAAAGACAAGGGGCAATAACACTTGTTTTGCTATTTAGTGTTCCCCCAAGTCTCCAGATAAAAATGATACCTCACTTGCGTGGGTAGACCTGATGCTCGCGACAGGAAACGCAACATGGACACATCACATTTTTACATTGAAATCTGATGTGTTTTTTGCAAAGTGCCTAGGTGTAGATTTTGGCCTCTAGCTCAGCCAGCACCTAGGGAAACCTAGCAAACTGGCACAATTTTGAAAACTAGACACCTAGGGGAATCCAAGATGGGGTGACTTTTGGGGCTCTGACCAGGTTCTGTTACCCAGAATCCTTTGCAAACCTCAAAATGTGCCAAAAAAACACTTTTTTCCTCTCATTTCGGTGACAGAAAGTTCTGGAATCTGAAAGGAGCCCCAAATTTCCTTCTACCCAGCGTTTCCCCAAGTCTCCCAATAAAATTGATACCTCACTTGTGTGGGTAGGCCTAGTGCCCGCAACAGGAAATGCCCCAAAACACAACATGGACACATCACATTTTCCCAAAGAAAACAGAGATGTTTTTTGCAACGTGCCTATCTGTGGATTTTGATCTCTAGCTCAGCAGGCGCCTAGGGAAACCTACCAAACCTGTGCATTTTTGAAAACTAGACACCTAGGGGAATCCAAGATGGGGTGACTTTTGGGGCTCTGACCAGGTTCTGTTACCCAGAATCCTTTGCAAACCTCAAAATTTGGCTTAAAAACACTTTCTTCTCACATTTTGGTGACAGAAAGTTCTGGAATCTGAGAGGAGCCACACATTTCCTTCCACCCAACATTCCCCCAAGTCTCCTGATAAAAATGAGGGGCCAGATATGGCCAAGAGTAATGTGCCCCCTTGGGGAGCGACCCTTGCCCCCCCAAACAAAACACACACATACACACACACCGATCCCTGGTGTCTAGTGGTTTCTGCTCCCCTCCCCGGGGGCAGAAATGGCCTAAAAACAATTTGGCCCCCCACAGAGCGACCCTTGCCAAAGGGGTAGCTCCCTACACATAAAAGAGAAAAAAACAGAAAAACATGATCCCTGGTGTCTAGGGGTTTTCTGCCCCCTGGGGGGGGCAGAAATGGCCTAAAAATTATTTGCCCCCCTGGAGAGTGGCCCTTGCCCAAGGGGCCGCTCCCCCTATGTTCATTTGCCCCCCCAAAAAAATTCCCTGGTGTCTAGTGGCTATGGCCTGGAAACAATTTGGCCCTCCAGGGGGTGACCCTTGCCGAAGGGGTCGCTCCCTAAACATAAAAAACAAAAATCCCTGGTGTCTAGGGTTTTTTTCGCCCCCCCCGGGGGCAGATCGGCCTAATTATAGTAGGCCGATCTGCCCCCGGTGGGGCAGAAATGGCCTGAAAATGATTTGCCCCCCTGGGGAGCGGCCCTTGCCCCAGGGGCCGCTCCCCTTATTTCCATTATCAAAAAAACAAAAATTCCCTTGTGTGATGCGATCGGGCAGCAGAAATGCTTGCAGAGACATGAAAGGAAAGGCCTTTCCTTTCCTTTCATGTCTCTGCTGGCACCCTCCTCCCGAGTGGAAGAGAAATGCTGAGCATTTCTCTTCCGCAATCGTGCTGGAAGCATGCTTCCAGCGCGATGGGAGGTGACCTCTGATGAGGTCAGCGCGCTTTTGTGTGCTGATGCCACTGGTGGGTTCAGGGGGGTCGGGTGGAAGGGGAAGCAATTCCCCTTCCAGCCCTGACCTGGGGGGGGGGGGAGGCTGGTATATGAACGTAACGGTTACGTCCATGGTACCACACGGGCGCAGCCATGGACGTAACCATTATGTCCATGGAGCCGAACCGGTTAAAATATTCGTACGGATTCACAGATACTCTGCAAATTTCACTACAAACCGTTTAAAAAAAAATAATAATTGTCCCAGGCTGGGTCCTTAGGACCCCTTTTCTTTACTTTTAATTTTTAACTTTATTTTTGGGCCTCGGCTGAGTCTGAGTCCCAAAAAGGATCTGCATCCCTAGATATTCAATTTTTTTTACTTTAAGTATCTCCCAAGCTACTAAATGGATTTACACCAAGTCACACAAAGCACACTTTCTGGACCAAGAGCTAGATTTCTGCCAAATTTGGTATAATTTCGTCCAGCGGTTCGGGTCGTAGTCGAATCTAAAAATCCCTTCGGAATGTGCATGGAGAAAAAGCTTTTTGGGGCCCCGAAAGTTTCAAGACAGCAGCTAAGTGAGTAGTGTACTAGTTTTCAAAATGTTGTGAAGATTTGACAAACGGCGCAAAGGTTATTGGCAAAACAAAAAATGATTTTCCTATGGAAATAGTCCTAACTCTAACTACCTACGGGTGACTGCCAGTAGGTAATAAATATATATATATTCTGCGTAAAGCTTTCAGTATTGTGCAGAGGGGTGTTAGCTGCAAGGCCTGGTGTGTGTGTGTATATATATATATATATATATATGTATACATATAATATATATATGCCCTGAATACTAGCAGAGGGGCTGGCATAGGGCATGGATTCCGGCCAGGCCCTTTCATCAAAACCCCCACTGGATTCCGCTAAAGGCTGTGCACAGCAAGAGATTGGGTGCAGGGCCTAAACATAGGCCAAGCCTTGCACCCAACCTCCTGCTGTGCAACCTCCCACTGCACATGGCCAAAACCCATATGCCCCATAGCAGTTAGTCACCTTTAAGGATTGGACAACGGGCCTGGCTGGAGGCCTGGGTCAACCCTCCACTGTTCACTTTGGAAAGAGAAACTATCAAATGTTTAAAAATCAAAGAACACTGAAATTCACAAGTAATACCTAAGTATAACTCGCTTCTCCATCATGCATTGCTTATGAACTCATATTTTACATTACTCACATGTTAAATGGCACCATTGATGACATCACTGAAAACATCTCACTAAAATATAGCTGGCAAATCTCAATTGTTTTTAAACATTATTTCTTATCTCCTTTCAACACCTAAATATAAATTACCTTTACCCTTTGTTTTTTTTCAATATATATATATTTGTTTGCTAATAACTTTGGTGCAATTTGGTGAATCTGAATCTTTCTTCCCAGAAAGGTCTCAAATGTTGATTTCCCATGTTAACTTGCTTTCCAATATAGAAAAAGGACTGAAGGGAATTACACCAAATTTGGCAAAACGTTAACACTTGAGTTTAAAAAGTGTGTTTTTTGTAATTTGGTATACATTTTTACAACACTTTCGAGAAATTTACTCTGAAATAGGTGGTCAGGTTGTGCTTGAAGGGGTTAAAAAGTTAAGTATATCTGGACGGTTGGTTCAGCAGTCCCGTTAATTAAGAAATAGGACCCTCTGATTGGCTGAAGAAGCTTTTTCTCCTGTCAAACATTTCAGTACTGCAATCTGATTGGCTGGCTTCAGTCACGAAGAAAATGTTGAAATGTTGCAACTGCCATTATAGGACTCGAAGTCTTGGTCCCAGTGTCCTGAAAATGTTTAAAAAATAGGGCAGGATGGAGCACCCTGACCTCCAGATACTTGTGGTTGGGGGGCCCAGAGGGACCCACCTGTCCCAGAGCCAAGACGTAAAAGAAAATAATTTCATGCCATGGGTACCATGGTACTCCAGCTGGAGCAGCTTTTCAAGCTTCACCCTCATGGTACTGCTTAAGTTTCCAAGCTTTCACAGGGAAGCTTGCACGGTACCATGGTACCATGGAGTTAAGCTTGTAAGGCCAGGATTGAGGGAGTACCAAGGTACCCGAAAAAAAACAAGTAAAATATTTAATATGGGTTGAGTGTCCACAAAGGAAAAGGTGTCCATGAAGAGTTGGGTGCAGAGCCTAGCCAGAGGCCAGCCACTGTGTCCAACACCTGTGCACAGCGAGGAGGTGGTTGCATGTGGTGTGGTTGGACAGAGCCCAGGGGCAGCTGCCAACCTCCCATTGCGTACAGTCAAAGGCCATAGATTGGCTGGCCATGGGGGGAATTTGGCTTCAGAGCATGGCCAGATGTTAGTAGGGGAGTTGGATGCCAGGGCTCACCAGAGGCCAAGGCCTGCTGGCAACTCTACCCCCACTGCGCACTGAGGTATATCATATCCATGTTGTTGGCACTACCCTTCTGCATCCTTTTCCAGGCCATATATTAGTTCTTTTTTGCATGTGATGTAGTTTTTCCTATAAGTGGATTGTGCATTCTTTTTTTAACTGTTATCTTGTTATGCGGTAAACCCAGTGAAAGTTGCTATATGTTGCCTATGGAAATAGTCCTAACTAAAACTACCTACAGGTGAATGCCAGTAGGTAATAAATATATATATATATATATATATATATATATACACTGCGTAAAGCTTTCAGCATTGTGCTCCATAGCAGCTCCTTTTTAGCCTATTCTTTTCAATAAATAACTTTGTGTAACTGGGCGCTTGCAAGTTCATCATTAAAACATTTTTAATAATGAGGTGAATTGGCACGTACTTTTTCAGATCAAGGTGTTGTACAGACATCAAATCGTGGAATTTAAGGAGCCGTGATCTATTTGACTGTGTTAAGGCCTCAAGCACTGCATTTTAAAATCTCTCCCAGTTTGAATTGCATTGACCCGTGTTCACTTACTCAGGCAATCTCTTTGTTGTGGCCTGAAATGGCATATTTTCCATGAAAAGTGCAGCACACTAACCCCAAGTTTAGGATTTTAAAGTGGGATGAAAATAGTGGGGGAGTGGTGTGTCTCTAAAAGGCATGTGGTCTATGAAATTAAGAGGGTGGCTTAAACATCTGAAGTAGATTTCTGTGATTCCCATAGTGTGCCTCCCGAATGGGATCATAGTTCCTCTCTGAGCTTTCTGTTATTGCATACAAATATATAATGCAACAACTGGCAAGCACCTAAAGCTAGCCAGGAATAGTGGCTTTGTCAATTAGCTGTGTCAGATAAATGAATAACAACAATGAGCTTGTTGTAAATAATTAATATTGAAAATTATTCAGTTCTGAAATTGTGAGACTGTGAATTAAACATAGAAGGGTCTCAGTCACTCCTGGTATGTTCACATGACTCTATCTTCGACATGCATGCCTTTTTTCTTTTCACATCTCATCCATCTGCTTGTCTTACACTTCATCTATTTCCTCTTCAGCACTTTTTCACTTTTTCCTGAATGCACTTCCTCGCATCTTCACTTCACCACACCCAAACACTCAATACATACATTCATCTGTAAGCACTGCATTTTCATTTACTTTCGCTTTGTCAGTATTCTGACAAACGTGTACCTCTTTCATACACATTTGCATATAATCACAATTGTAACTGCAATACGTGACCATGTCCGTGCTTTCTGCAGAGAAGCCAAGGATTGGATGAACATGTTTCCTGCACACCTTTCTGATCCACTGCCTTCTGCCACAACTCCAGATTTAATTGTGCCAGTTATAACAAACCTGGAGGCGACTCAGTTCAAACTATGTACTACACAAGAATAATATGGTACATTACAAAAAATACAGAGCAACAACATCCTGGGCATAGCTAACACTCTTAGGGCCAGATGTATGAAAAGTTTTTGCACTCGCAAACGGTGCGAATTGCAAAAATCGGCCGTTTGCGAGTGCAAAAACGTGGTCTGCGATGCATGAAAGGCATTTGCAGACCAAAAATAAGAAATCGCAATTATTGCGATTTTTTGCGTTGCGAGCTGGTTTTGCGAATCGCATTTTGCAATTCGGTATTTCCAGTAGGAAATTGTGAGGTGCAAAATGCGATTCGCAAAATCCAAATCGCAAAGAGATACATAAAAAAATCGCAAATTGCGATTTTTTGCAGAATGGCATTTTGCACATGCAAAATACCATGAACTGAAACCAGGTGGTAACCAGGTGCGACCTATATAAAGAGGCTCAGAATGCCTCAGACTCTTTCCAACAATGGCTGCACTCTACGTAATGGCGAGGAGGATGAGGATCATGGCAGGTTTGAGGAGAGGGAGGAGGAGACAGGAAAGCATTTTCAGAGTGTGCATTACACTTTTTGACCTGACAGAGGAGGAAATATATGAGAGGTATAGGTTGAACTCAGCCATGATACTTGACCTGATAACTGAGCTACAACCCATACTGCAGCGCGCAACACATAGCTGTCATAGCATACCCACCCATGTGCAGGTATTATGCTCCTTACACCTACTCGCCTCAGGGAGCTATCAAGGGGTCATAGAAGCAGACGGAGGGGTCTCACAGAGTTCCCTCTCCAGATTTTTTACTTCTTTCCTCAACGCCATGCTGAGCAAACTACAACAGTACATCAGATTCCCCCAAACCCCACAGGAAATACAGCAGACAAAAATAGAGTTTTACCAGATAGCACAGTTCCCCCACGTCCTAGGTGCCATAGATGGCACACATGTGGCAATATGACTACCATCAGCCACAGAGTATGTGTACCGAAACCGGAAATACCAACATTCCATGAATATTCAGGTGATATGCAATGCCTCCTATATCATAACTGATCTCGTGGCCAGGTACCCAGGGAGCACACATGATTCGTACATCTTTCGCCACAGTGGCATTCACACAAGACTGGTAGCTGGGGAGTTTGGTGAAGGATATTTACTAGGTATTGTCCATCTGTACACTGGTGCATTGATCCCGTTGTGACGTCAGATGTCTCACTTACTCATTATACCCTCTGTTCCTTCCAGGAGACAGTGCCTTCGCAGTGCGCACCTACATGATGATGCCCTACCTCAATCCTACAACACCAGCTGAACGGAGATACAATGCAGCACACATGGCAACCCAAAACGCGGTGGAGCGCACATTTGGACTGCTGAAGAGTCACTTCCGGTGCCTCCACAAAAGTGGAGGGGCACTACAGTACAGTCCAGAGACAACATGTAGAATAGTGGCTACTTGTGCAATCCTGCACAATATAGCTACAACCAGGGGCATACCTGTAGAAATCAGTGACACTGAATCAGATGAGGATGACGATCCCATACCACCTCTACAGCCAGCAGACAGGACCAGTGCAGCAGAGGGAAGGCAGAGGCGTGCCGACATCACACACAACCATTTCAGACGTGAGTATGAATGACACAAATCCACTGTCAACTGTACCTGTAGTGATATAAATTTATTACCTTATGTCAGGTAATGTATGAGTGAGTAATAAATGAAACAGGTGATGTGACAAACGCAAAACAACTAATAACCAGAGTTATGCACTATTTCCTCATAGTGGCAACAGCAGTCTAATGGCAGCAAGAGTAATTTTTTCTCCCACGCACACCACTCGGGTGCCCAGTTACGTCACTGGCACCTCTATTGTCACCTTCAGTGGCAGTGCTGTGCCTGGCACTGCGCCGTCTGGTGTCTGCTGCTGGTACGACAACACTGCTGAGTCTGGAACTGTCCTCAGTGTCCCCCAGTGCTAGTTCACTTGGAGTGGCCGATCGTGGTCCCATGATGTGTTCTATCACATTTGTGATCTGAACAAGTCCCTGGACAACGTCCCTGCTGCTATGTGCAGCCTCCACTCGCGCAGCCACTGCGCGACGGGCAATCAATGCAGTAGAATTTGCCATCCTGTTAGAGGACCGGCAGTAGCTGCCAAACATTGTCCGGAATCTGCGCTTCTGTCTGCGCCGGCTCACCCTCTCACGGTGCAGCTCCTGGCAGAGGTCACAGACAGCACATGTAAGGTCCCTGGTGTCCTGTGAAGCCTGCAACAGTCCCTCACGCATCTGTACAATATTACCATTGTGTGCGTCTGGTTGGCGATGCAGGCCCATCATGTTGCGGCTGTGTTTGCGCAGGTTTCGGTCTAAACCAAGGATCCGCTTATTTTGCAGACGCTGCTGCTGCAACATTGCAGCTTCAAGGCCCCCGAATAAGGAGGGACCCTCACCTACCTCATGCTGTTGTGCCCGGGACTCTGTCGCAATCCTGCATGGTGCTTTGGTTGGCTGACCCCTGCCCTCTGGAATCTGGCTGCGCCTGTTTGCTGCTGATGGTGTGCTTGGCCCTTCCTGCTGCTCATTGACTCATGAGTCATTACTAAGCTCTGGCAGTGGCAGTGCCCTGGGCCTGCGACGGACAGTCGACATGTGGAGGGACCCATTGGTGTTGGAATCTGAGGGCTGATGGGTGTCTGTCTCTCCTACACATGTAGATGGTGTGGCTGCTGGGCCTGGCCCACCTGCAACAACAATATGCAGCATGTCAGTTCTATATGTTACATTATCTGTCAGACAATGGCAATAAAGGTACAGGTACTGCTCTACATGGTGTTGTGTGTGTTGTGTTACTTTGGGTGTCACTATACTTAATTACATTGTTGTGCTACTTTCAGTTCTAGTTTGTGGACTGCCACTCCCATAATGCATTGTTGTGCTGCTTCTAACATGTGGACTGGACTACTTCACACACTGTTTCACATTACATGCTAATTCCTAAGGGGCTTTTGTGCATATACATATATAATATTGCGCCTACCTTGGCTGGTACTCGGTGTGCTGGAGGTGTCGATGTCTGTGACCCCAGTCACAGCTTCAGGGAGGAGTGTGGACTCCACTAGGTCCTCCAATGGTGTGGATGGTGCCTCTGTTGGTGGTCTGTCACCTGTAACCCTGGCCTCCGCAAGTCTCCTTGCCACCCTCTCCTTTGCACGGGACCGCAGGTCGTACCACCTTTTTTTGATCTCTCCGATGGAGCGCTGTGCCACTCCAATGGCACAGATTTTGGACTGTATTTCCAGCCATAGTCTCCTCTTTTCACTCTCAGGCACCTGGAGTGAGCTTTTTCCAAACAGGCGGTCATGCCTCCTCACCACCTCCTCAGTTAGAACCTCAAGCTCCTGTTCGCTGAATTTCAGCTTGCGCTTCCTTTCAGCCTTCTCCTGTGCTTGGCCTGGGGTGTCCATCCTGGCTCAGGTGTTCTTGCTCATTCTGAGTGCTCCTCTGTGTGGCTAGGCAGCTCTCTCTCAGGATGCTGGTTTGGGTGTGGCACCTGAAACTGCCGGGGTTGACTCATTTCCTGCTGGTGATGTCATCAGGCTCCTCCAGGTGTGCATTTTCGAACTTTCTCGCAATTTGCAATTTTTTACCGAATCGCAAAAAAATTGCAATTTGCGATAATGCAAATTGCGATTCAGTAAATGGGCCTCGCAAACCACAAATAGCGATTTTTAAGAAATCGCTATTTCCGAATCGCAATTTTGTTACATGGCCAATTGCGACTCGGAAATAGCGATTTCTTAAAAATCGATATTTGCGATTCGCAAGCTCCAGTTTTCATACATATGGCCCTCAGTGAATGCAAGATTAAGTAATGATATGAAATATAAAGATAAACTAAATCACTGAAATGGATTGTGAGCGTTTATTCCTATAAACCGTCTTCCCTTTCGTGTTCTTTTTCGCTGAAATGGATTACCTTGACATGTTTTACAGTCATTGTTTAGAAAATGGATGAGTATTTTTGACAGCATAGTTAAAGACATGCATATAGAACCCAATAGGGGCCCGTTTCAATATACGTTTTTAATTTACTACCTGGTCTAAGACCCGGAGGGACCCACCCACTTAAAGACCTTCCCAAGGTAAATGCTCATTGATACAACATTAACAAGCATAGCACGTCTTGCGACATCCCTACCAAGTATATCTGAGTGCCTTTTTTTTACTTCATAGCCAGCGAGGCGTGCAATGGCCATTGGGCTGAGAGGGCTTTAGCCCCCCCACACCCACCCAATCAGGTTCCCTAGCTTGGAATCACTGGGTTGAGACTGCTGGCTTGACCTGCAGGTACATCTAAAGTATTCCCTACAATGACAGTTAAATCAAACAGTTAAAACAAAAAGCAATGCCCTACCCTATTTAATGAAGGTAGGTGGAAATCATCAGAGGTAAAACATGCTAATGTCACATCCCACACCCATCAACAAGTAGATAGCAGGGGTATCAAACAATACTTCCACTTCAACATGTGAACGACAATAAATACCCATCACATGGGGGTTAAAAGACTGTGCTATGCCAGAAGAATTTCGCCTCCCTAAGAAAAAGCTATAAAATGAGCCCAGCTTATTGAATTACAGCATACATCTTTATAAGGTTTTATTTATTTTTTGTTGCTGTGAAACCACTGATATTGTGCAGTGGTATATGAAGTAAAATGCACAAAAGAAAGATTGTATTTTGACATCAAATAAAAAAAGATCCTTCCATCTGTAAACCTACTTACTACTCATTACATGCAGACGGGTGTAATTAGGTGGGTATGTATGTCATTGCTGTGCTAGCTATAGACATCTATGTGTAACCTGAAGAGATTTTTCAGTTCAAGCAGGGCTGTCCAACATTTCATCTTTCAGAAGCTGATAAAATGTATATCACTGAATTAAGGCTAGAACAGCAATATAATATTTGGAGCAGGATCAAGACTGATTTCCATATGGGTGGTTCCTGTCAGAGGTGGCATGGTGGTCCACAAAATGAAGGACTTGGATGCAGCCTCAAGCAGTACCAGTGGTAGAGGTTAATTAAAGCTTTCCACCCATTGCTTTTTTGCTTTCTTCAGTGCCATGTTCTAAGAGTCCAGACCTGGGTCCTTTGCTCACTACATCATAGGACTCAATCGCCCAACTGATCAGGCCAAATGGGCCAAAACCGGTTTAGGGTTGCTTGTGCTCTTGTTCAGAGGGACCCTGGCCTGGCAGTCTCAGCTGGACTATTCCTATTGGAGCAGGGTCAAGGTTGATTTGCTGGTTTCTGTCTGGGGTGATATCGTAGGCAAAACAATCATGCACTGTAATGTGCTCCTGAATAATTTCCCCAGGTTGGGATTAATTCAAACATTCCACACTGCAGATTTCTGCTTTTGCCAAATCTGCTAAACCAATCACTATGTAGAACACAACATGATATATTAATTAACAGGCAAACAAGGTTCCATGGATTATGCTGGAGTTTGTACCCTGGCCTTCCTGGTACATGTGGGACTATGATGACATCCTGGCCTTTTGTATATTCTGTCCTCTGTTCTAGTCCTAACACACAGTGAGAAATATGTGCTGATTGTAGAGCATTTACCATTTGCCATAAACTGGGTGTTTAAGCTCCTAATTTTTTGCTTTGTCTGAGCCGTGCTTCCTTCACACCCTGACTGTCTTTACCACTGTGACTATTTACCATCTGACAATCTTCCTTTGTTTTCATGTGACAGCATTTTCCACCACACCACCCAGCTGGCTGATGGTCTCCTAGGAGACAGAATAAAGGAATTTAATTGGTTGGGTGGTTTGCAGGTCAGCACTGAGGGAAGACAGAGAGATGAGAGAGATATCAGCAGGAGTCCCCTGACACTCTGGGCTGGTGTCTACCCCTTCTGTATATATTGCTGGGTACCTCGAAGCAGCTTCTGCATTAACTTTATCTTCAAATACTGACTTTAATGCAGGGTTGATCCCCATAGCATAACGCTGTCCCTTACACCAGCCTTCATATACTCCTAGGCTCCTCTTTCTGTTGCCCATGCATCACCTGTTCTGTCTGTGAGGTAACTGCTGTTGTGTGAGGAAAAAACATGCATAAATGGTACTTATGCTGTGCCTGTTTAGTGTGTGTTTTGGAAGGTGAGATGCTGTGACTGCCTTTGAAGTAACAATTCATGTTTAGAAGGTGGAGGGGGTGATGTTCCACATAATATTATGGTTGTACTACTTCCTTTGATTTTAGACACAACTGCTAGCAAGAGGCATGGTGACTACCCGGAAAAATGCATTCCCTCCAGCTGGGTTGTCCAAACCACTGTTTTTGTGGGACATCTGTTCGATGCAAATACCTCTTGCAGCTCATCTGTGAAAAACCTTCTCCCAGGACGTTTAGTAGCAGACCCACTAGGCCAATGTGGTGGAGGTCTGAGGGAGAATTTGATGAAGAGAGCAAAATGATTTTTGCAGTGGAGAAGAGGGGTGGAGAAAAGTAAGAGGGGAGATGAGTACAAGTGACTGTGGCGGAGCAAGGAAAAGTTATGACATTTGTAAGGATGCAGATAGTGATGGGATGAATATCACTAAGGGCCAGATGTACCAAAGGTTTTTACCCATTCTGTGTCTATGGGAAAAAGTGTTCGTACATATGGCCCTAAGACTGAGTAGGCCCATGGATAAGTGGAGATTAAAAAAGGGAGAGCGATAGAGAGTGTGAGAGAGAGAGAAGGTGCTTCAAAAGTTTAAAAAATTTTAAACTTAGAATATTAACACGAAGTGACTTTAGTTGTCATCTCTGTTTGCCTAGATGTCATTTTGCTTATTTGTCTCTGAATGTCTCAATATAATATTGCTTTTCTGCATAGTTTTACAAGCCACCATACAATCACTTCAAAGCACAAAGGGAGTGAGAGAGAGAAAATATGGGTACGGAAAGAGAAAGAAAGAACACAAGGCAGAGAGAATGACTCTTGTATATGAAGTGGGTATTCTCTAGACACTGTTCTCTCACCAGACAGAAAGCAGTGCTTTTGGGGTAACCAGCCTTAAGCATCTGACTAACAGCTATGCAGTGCATAAAACTAGAAATAATGAGTGATAGGAGGGATCAGCAACATGAAGGATGTTGTTGGGTTGCTGGGGTGACAGTGAGAGGAATCAGATGCTGACAGCGCTTTGTAAATCTAAAAGAGATACAAAAGGTAGTTCAGATAGTGTTCAACTGAGTCAGGAAATTGGCCAACTGCTCCCCAATATCTAAAGTCCAACCTTGCATGTGATTCCTACTACTAGTTACATTTCTCCTTGTGCCCACTGCTGAAAAAGTGTTGGAGAAAGATCTGACCTCAGAGGACATGGGCCAGGCCGGACTGGCTGCACCAAGCATAGGGCGTTTCCCTGGGAAGCTGGAAGGGTGAGGGTAGTTTTTGCTTCTGAGATGCCGGCTTTGTAGCAGTGCAACAGTTTTAAAAGCACTGCAGGGTTCCTTGTATGCCCAGCAGTTTTTAGGCAACAATAAAAGTGCCAAGATAATTCTGGTGTTTAAAATACCTGCTATAGAGAAATCCAAGTTTTGTCTAGTGGCAGTTTTGACTCATCTAAGGTAGTGCCGAGAGTTACTACGCTTGCTGCAAAAAACATGTACTATGCAGATCACAGGACATTATTTTATGTGCAATGCTCAGTAGGATACTGCTTTTGTCACAGAGATCCTTTTGTTACTGTGCAGTTCATAAGGTACAATTAAAAACGAACACAGTGATCTATTGCTAGCGTGCCTGGTCCTTAGTAAGTAAACTTAGGGGGATGCGTATAGGTCGATTAACCTTTTGAATCGCATGGAGTATCCTAGTCATGCAGTGACCATTGGACCAATAAACAACATCAATATTCAATCACCTTCAAAACCATCTACTCATGAATAACCACAACACGGTAAGGAGTTAACAATTTTTATTTCCCTATTGCTTACAATTCTAAATCATCCATTAGTTCAAACTTTATTTAATTTATTAATTTATTAATAAAACATCATCACTTAAAAAGACATTGCGAAACGGTAATTCCATAAGCTACAAATTAACATCAGAAGTGAAGTTCGGCAATTAAGTTTGTCAGTCAATTGTCACTGTTACCCTCAACAGCCTACCTAACCAAATTAGCATTAGCATGTGGGTCTTCATGCGAAAACATTCATTTGGAAAAATCTATCTAAATGAGGATCTCTATAATCAGCGCTGTTGGTTCCTAGAAGGAAAGGCATGCAATCGTCAGTAACATTTTCATAGCTACCTATCTAGGATGGATCAGCAACAAGTCAGTCTTCGTCTTCAGGTCATCAGGTAGTCAGCTACAGATCAGGCTCATGGATTATGAGCCCAATATCAGCACCTCGGACAGTGTTTCCTGACGTCATCAATTCTCTTCTCGCAATTCTGATTTCTCGCCCCTTGTCATGACTTTTTATTAGAGTCTCCCAGTCCATCCCCCTAATTGCTAATTGGTCAGTCAGTCAGCAGAAATGACTTTAACCTATAGTTTTGATTTACCAATTCTACTAATTTTCATATGAACTTGTTCACAAGATGTGGATTGGTTCTTCATTCGATAACCTCATCATCCGGCTCATCAGGTATCAAAATTGTTGCATATGGTTCTTCAGTCAGTGCCTCTATTGTTCAAGTCCTGGGAAAGTATATTTTGCCTGCTCTACACATAATTGTAGCAAAATGTCCTCATCATCTCCTGTTCGCCGGTACATTGCAGATAATTCTAGCTAAGTAACTTGAACTTCGAGCGGGTCAAGGCTATTGCGACTTTGAGTCCTCTGCAAAGCATTCAGTATTTCAGTTTCTCAAGTATGCGAGGCCCAGGGAAACTAGGCCCTTAGTCTAGCTAATTTAATGCTACAAATTAATGCAAAACATAGGTTATACATCTCATTATGACATATTATTACATTTTTCTCATTTATTATACAATTTCATACAGTTTCAGTTATTTTAGTACACATGGTGATCACTCCCCTAGGGCACATATTCAAACGTGCACATTATTTTTCTAAGATTAATTTCTCTACACATTTTCTCATTAGTAATAACATATAAATAATTAATAATTTTCTTAATTAGCATATCTGCTTCAACACTATGAACTGCCATCAAAGAGTTACATGCAAACTGTGTGGTACAGGTTAGAAGCTTATGGTTCTTTACCAGTCTTTGATTATCCTAATTGTGCTAAAAAGGGTTCATTTTGGTAGAAATACAAAGTTTATTAGTAAAGTCAACCCTAACCACTGTGTTACGTTCTGAATCATAAGTGTATGCTTCCCTAGACCAAGCACTATTAAAAAGGCTTATCAGTATGGATGACATGTGAATCCTTCACCTCATAGTCCGCTTTGTTTTATGTAACATTTTCTATACACAGATTTACAAATGTATGATTCATTGTCTCTGTATGTGCGTGTGATGTAAAGTGTTCCAACACCCTACGCTGGTAAGAGAAGCACTATAAAACAAATGAAATACATGTGAGAGTGAGGCTATGGAGAGACTATTAGAGGGTGATGGTGAAGGAATCATTGAAGAGCCCCAATGAAGATTGCTGTAATCTGGTGCACTGTAAGGTCATCATTTACAATGCCTTAAAAACTAATACAATTCAATACATCATGTAAAATGCATTGTAGATTGCACTGTTTTTCCCATTTTTCCCCGAAGAGTCTTGAGGGGGTGGAACTCCCAACCCCCATTGTAGTGGTTAGACTTGCTTGCTATGCACTCTATGTGGGATGGTCCGACAAAATGTTCCAGGGCTGCTTTGAGCTCCCAGTCCAGCCCTGAACATAGGCCATTAGATTTGGAGATTTCAGGTCTTTAACAGCTGTTTATGGGGTAGGAGGAGGCAGGTTAGGTTCACAAGAGGGGCTGTGAAAATTACTCCATTTATAGTTGTTCTGATTTAACAGCATCACTGTAAGAAGCCAAACTACCCTTGTTTCTAAAAAGTACATTGTTATCCTTTTAATGAGCATTACCACAAGAAGTAATATTTCATAATCCCTTTTCTCCCACTAAGGGATTTCAGTTATATATATATACAGAGCCATGTGCAAAAACATTGTGTAGAAATTCCACAGACTCAAGCCTGTAGAATGTCCTCTTCTTGCGCTGGTACAATTTTCAAAAATCATTACTATTTATTACTCTTCTGCTATTGATGTTTATCTAAGTGATACATGCTTGGGAGTTGGTTTTGTGCAGTCATGGACGACTAAAGTACCAAAAAGGACCCGACATTACACACCCTTTCACCATAAATGACAATACATGGTTGATCATTTGACCCACCTTGAGCCTCTCAGCCCTTCTATGGATTGATCAGTGAGGACTTTTAGAGCTACGTTTAGTTTCTGTTCCCCGCAGCTGCCTTGACGACCCCGAAACCAGAAATATCAAAGAGACTGCCAGGGTTTCCAAATGTCCTGACAACTGTAGCAGCTGATGCCGCTGGATAATTCTAATTTTTCTGCTCTAGGTGGGTCATGGGTGATCATACTTTCTGCTCTGTTTCTGTGCTTCAACATGTGTTGTTAGCACCAACATCCTTTCAAAGACGATTTGTTTTCAGGAGGCAGTGGTACTTGCCAAGAATATCAGAAGCACGAATACATGATGGGAGCTGGAATTGAAGGTTACCATGTAGTACCACTGAATACAGCTTCAACAATCTGTGTGTTATAGTGCTGTCCAGATTATGTAGCATACCACAACAGTAATGGGAGCTTCAACTAGTCATTGTGACCCACCTTCTGAAACTGGATATACCCCCTTTGATCAAAGCAATAGTCTGTGCCGACTGCTCTCACAGTCCATCTCTGTTATCTCCACTTTGTTGCTCCCCAAAATTCAGAGCATGTCATATACAGGAATGTTGTTTAGCACAACTGCACCACCTATTAGATTTTCCTAACATTTATGTTGCACTCTTACTAAGGTACTGTTGGTCTCAGCAGCACCATCTACTGGAATCAGTCTTCAAACTTTGCAACAGCTATTGGCAAGCTTTTTGCCAATGTGAAAAGTTGTTGCCTTCAGATGGGCTTACCACTGCCTTTTGCCAATGTGACATCGGTTCCAACAGCGAGTAGCTCACTTTATGAAAATAGTTTTAACCATGCGTAAAGTCTTGTTTTCTAGTGAATATATGAGCACTTCGTTTTTTTATTTTTATTTTTCCAAAGTCTAGTCTAAAGTTTGCTCTCGAACTAGTGGCATTATTCTGTCCCTCCTTGCAATATTCAGGTTGTTGTTTGCTTTGTGGCTCTAACTACATGTTTGAAAGTCTTTAAAATTCACAGATGTTCCTTCTATACTCATTAAGAAGCAATAGATTGGCAAACATTTAAACCAGACAGAAAAAGAAAACTGCTGTATTGCAGGGTCACACGTTTTTCAATCATCTACCTGAGAACACAGCAGCACAGAATGAAGTGTTAGATGCATATCAGGTTGCTGCTAAACAATTTGAAGTTCATTTTGAAGACAAAATCAACTTAGTGCTCATCTTTACAAATTTTTCACAAGAGTGCAAGGTCCAAATAAGTCAATTGAATCATGCATTACAACTTTATAGATATACATACGCATTGTACGTTCGAAGGGTGCACTTTTCAATTAATCTGTGATCAATTAGTGAGTAGGTATCATTCCAAGAAAGTTCGACTAAGGCTTCCCACATGTAAATGTCGTTCAATTAGATGCAGCTGTAGACATTGCTAAAAGTATTGTGATTTCTCAGGAAGATACTCGATCACTAGAAAACTTGTATGAGGTTACGCGCATTGCTAGAGAAATCTCTACCCGCAAGTTTCAGACTTCTATCCTCGACGTGATGGAGTTGTGAAGCATACAAAATGGTACAACATAGTGATCCTCGCATGACCATCACAATTGGAAATATTGGTATACAAATGATAGTTGACTGAGGAGTCATAATTATTATCTTGTGTATTGAGAAATGCAAAAGGTTTCGGGCTGAAAAGTTGTTGCTTATAAATGTCATTATCACTGCTTTTGAAGGAAGCACAATTGGCCTGTTGGACTACTATTGGGCACAGACTGGTTGAAAGGCCACAAAAATAAAAGGATAGTTGTATGTCGCTCACAAAGAAATTCATATGTTGGGATGGTGGTTCAAGGCTGATTTCAGTATGGCCATTAAACCTGGTGAGAAGTGTCCTGTGCCATTGGTATACATCAAAACTGATCTGAATTGGGAGCAAAAAGGTAGTAAGGTATTATTGAAAAGGTGGGAAAAATCAAGATTTTGGCTATCAAGGTGAAAGAGGGAAGCACTCCAGTTAGATACCGAGTCTGAAACTTACCACATAATATGAGGGGAAGCTGTCAAAGATTCTTCAGAAGATGCAAGAAGATGGGGCTTCTGAACCAGCTGATGTCACTCTGTGGCATTCTTGCGCTGTCTCAACAATGCCACTTGAGTGGTAAGTTTCTCTCTTTCCTGCACAGAGGTCCTCATCACTGCTGTAGGTCAGTCCAAGTGATTTTCTGAATTTGTCTTTTGGCTGTGTATCATCAGGTGGAACATGATGTTGTATTCTGTCATCCTATGGCTTTTGTGACACCTGGTGGTACATTTCAAATGTGTTGCATGCCTTGTGGCTCATGAGCAGAATACTGAAAAGTCTAACTAATGTAGTTGTATATCAAAACAACATCTTGTTTTTCTCTGAGTAGACAAGTAACATAATGCTAACTAAGTTCTTAAGATATTAGAAGAGCATGGTGTCATCTTAAGGGGTGACAAGTGTACAGTATTTTTCTGTAAACAAAGTAAAATATGTCGGGCATGTTCAGTTCAGCGAGGGAGGTAAACCCTAACCAGAATTGATGGATGGTACTGTAAAAGCTCCCCATCACATTGAAAGAGATCAGCTACATTCAGTTTTGTGCCTATGTGAGTTATACTCAAAATGTATTTGTTCTGTAAGAACTTGTTGAAGAGAAGCAATTCATTTAACTGGGCTCCCATGTGTCAACAACATTTTGAGTTAAACAAGCAAAGCAAAGCGTCCACTACCGTGCTACAACTATATGTTGATGGTTGAAGAACATTTGTAATTGTAGATGAAAGTGCCTGTAGCATGGAGGCAGTCCTTTGCTAAATAGATGGTTCTAAAGAAGTCACAATTGTTTTTTTAGCAAGAAGAATGAGAATATAGAAATATGATATTTAGCGATAGAAAAAAATGTTGGCTAATGTTTGTGGAATTTAGATTTTAACCTATCACAGATAACAGAAAACAAGAGAATAGATCATTGGCCATTAGTAGACATCGTGTCAGGTGAGAAAATTACGAAATCTACATCTAGACTGGTAAGTTTATATTCTAAATTATTTGATTTTATCTTCAAGTTAGAATATATTGCTGATGGAAAGCATGTGAATCCCGTTTTTTTATCCAAGTTACCTGTGAGTAGAGATTTGCACAAGGATCTTACGGAAAACAGATAGAGGAATAAATTATTGCCACAGTGGAAGAATTTGTGATTTGTCCTGACACTATGGAATGGAATGAAATACTGAAAGAGGATGTGGAGTCAAGAGGTGTGATGAGTTTCACTTCTAATCGCTCCCCAAAGAAAAATCACTGAAAGTATGTTTGGAGTTCTTTCATAAGATTTCTGATGAATGATCATTGGAAGGGGCTTATCGGTGAGAGGTGACAAATTAATTCCACCCACCTGCCTGAGACAAAGAATTCTGGAAATGGCCCATGCTGGTCACTTAGGAACGAGTGCTAGTAAGTGGAGAATTATATATGTTTTCGGTGGCCTGAGATCAATGGAGAAGTGGAATGACTTGTTCATGACTGTGTAGAATGTCACATCAGCAATAAGCATTTGGTCACGTTGATTTCAATGCCATGTCCCATGGAGTGTCCATACACGGTGTGGATGAGTGTAGTCGTTTATCTTTTTGGTCCTTTTTATGTCCTTCCCAGTCACTTAAGATATAAAATAGCTTTGGTGCATCACCTTTCGAGATGAGTTGAAGTTAGGGGTGTCTCCGAATCCACCACTTTTAGTGTCATATGTTCCCTCAAGATGTTTTCGCCAGGGAAAGGGGTTTCCAATGAAATCATGACTGACAACAGAGTTGTTCAGTTCACTTCTTCTGGCATGAATGAGTTTTTGGAAACTGTGGAGGTAAGCACTTACTCACTGCTCTATTACCCTGATCCAATGCAAAGGTTCAACTGGGTGTTGGTGTAGTGAATTAAGGGTGCCTTCAAATCAAGGGTGGACTGTGTTGATGCCACCACATATTTGCTTTGGGTCTACTGCGCAGGACAATACCACATGTGATCACTGGCAAGATTACTTTTTAGGTCATAAAGGGAAAGAAGGTATGTTTAATGTTGTGTTCTTTTTGCATGTTAAAGGTTTTATCCGCAGTGTGATATGATTGCATATAATGATGGTCCTAAAAAAATTAGTGACGCATTTGATGTAGCGTGCCAGGAACATGAAGGCAAGATCAAAAATGTAAAAATATCCAATCATTTCCAAGATTGTGGTGGGTTGAATTAATTTAATTGAAAAAACCCTTTGTTTTTGTTAAGAAAAGGTTTGTCAGGCCCCATATATGACATTTCTAGAATTCTGGCACACAGGGTGGGTGCGCTGAGGGAACAAGCAGGCTCATGGCTCCACAATATCATAGCTAAACTGAGGTCATCCCACATGAAAGACACTATCATGATAGAGGCGAGGAAAATAGACCAACTGACTTTCCGAAAGCACACTATCGATCTTTTCATGGATCTCTCACAAGCGACCTTAAATAATCACAGACTGCTTTCCTCCCTAACCATAGAACTGCGCAGATGCCAAATACGTTAGAGACTTTGGTTCCAGACAAACTGTAAGGAATATACGATTCACCTAGTGGAGGAGGCACAGACAATACTTGGTCCCTCAGGGGACAGCCAAGCCCATCTGAAACACCGGGTGAAGTGCCATCAGAACAGCACAATGAGGGGCGTGGCTAACGAGGCCAAGATGGTGGATGCGCTCTAAAGCAGCTCCGCACTGCCATCCTATTATCCGTAAATACTGAAGCTCGAGTCTGCCATCTGAGGCCCACTTTTATTAACCCAGTATACTGAACTCAAGGGTTACTCAACCCAGGGATTAGCGACCCCAATTGCTTTCAGTGAGACCACATCCCAGGCCTATCCGTGCAACAGCTCTGATGACGGGAAAATACAAGGACTGAACCCTTCACTACTGCAGTGCTGCCAAACCTCCACCTCCTGCCTGAAAGCTGCCGCACTTGCAGTGGGAGCAACCCTCACTTGCGCTGGCTGGGATGAGACTCAGTGGCTAATGGAGGAATGCGGCTAGTGCCAGCAAAGCGACCTGGAAGGAGCCTGAATTGATGCAGCTTCCGAAAAGATGATGCCATGTGGCCAGGTGGAGATGGCCAGAAAGTGAGAGGAGAGACTGGGGCTGCCAAATGGAGCTGCACAACGAGGGGGGAATTGAGAGGTGCTTAGGGAGACAGGTCGGCCCCAGCCATGCTCACCATGCAAATACCACGAGGTCCGTTGCTGCCGATCTGAAGGCCCACCCTTCCCCTGCTCTACTCATTTTGGGAGACCTGTGGCCTTGGGTGTGTTGCTAAACACAGCCTCCCTGGTGCAATAACCAGCACACATAGCATTTACCACTCGTCTCTGCTCTTTAATCTGGTTGCAACAAACTGCACATGAGACCTGAAGCTTGACAAACTCGTACGAAGATAAAAAGCCGCCCAACCTGCTCTGCTATCTGTCTCATGACTACCTGCACAGCCCCTGAGAAACTCATAAGATCAGCCCACTCTAAAGGGAAGACAAATCCACGTTATACAGCTGACTTCTATATACAGACCTCTAACCTTAAGAAGTGGAGAAGGGCCCCCTCTATCTAAATGGGGTCCCCTGAAAATGCTCCTGAGACAAACCAGAACGGTATCTGTTGCTAAAAGGCACTCGCAAAACCGGCAACAAAACTGATTTCTCCCTCTTGATGAATAATTCACCACACTTGCGCTGAACATTTGTGCCTAATAAAACAACTGGACTTGGTCACCAACAGTTCATCGCGAAACTCTGGTACACTGGCACAAAAACTGAGGCTGCTTGTGCTGCGGTGGACCCACTAAACTGAAACACCGATAAGCGAGCCTTGTTACACATAGCTACTAATAGCCACACAAGAGAGCCACGATCTTAGGTCCGCTGCAATGGAACACCTAAGGTCGACCGACCAACTCACATCTGCGTGATCCCAGGCATCCCCACCAGCAAAGGCAGTGACAGCAAATCTACAGAATCAGGCTAACTACCATTCCACCCTTGATGTCAAGCTAGTCGCTGTATTAGCAGCATTTAAACAGTCCAGAACGTACCTTGAGGCGACGATAGACACAGTTGTGACAGATCTCAATTTGCTATAAAGTGGAATGGCAGAACAAACTCTTGCATAGTGACATTCAAAAGCTCAAAGCATGCAATACTCACTTCAGACCTTGGCAGAGAGCGTGCAAACAGTAAAAAAAGCATGCCGAAGATGCAGAGGGGAGACCCCGGAGAAATAATGTTGATTGGTGGGTCTTCCTGAGGGCACAGAGGGTAGAGACCCAGAGAGATATGTTGAGACTTGGTTGTTAGAATTCCTACCTCTGGGCGCTCAGCTGACAGAACAGGAGAAAACCTCAATCACGACCCCAATGAGCACTGGAGGCTGTCCCGGACCTGGAACAGAGAATTGCAGAACATCGCAGTGCTTTGGAACATGCTGTCGCCCTTGCAGATACAATTCACAACTCTAGCCCAGATGTAGGCGATAGTAACTCTTCTAGTGGTGACAGTCCACCACCACCTGGCCCTCTCATCAGTATTCAGTGCCCCTCCGAACATAACACCACAAACAGCTCATGACATCATCTAAAATAGACTCATCCAGCGGCCCCAAGGTTAAGGATCCTAAGTAGCAGTGGAAAGTTGACACAAACTTAGCTGCACTCCCCAATGAACCAGCAGGATCCCTGCACACCTGATGATGCTTCCTCATAAAGGTGGCAAGTAGGTAAACTACCAACATGAACATGCGCCTGCATTACCGTGCCGACGTCCAGCCCTGTACTTCCAGTGTTCACGTAGGTGACAAATACCATGCAGACACCCACATTGATCCAGAATAGAAGGATGGCCTGCAAGGAGAAAACCAGACAGTCCCTTCCCCACTAGGTGGAGACTATGGGCCAGATGTATTAAACGAATTTGCATTCGCAAATGGTGCGAATCGCTAAATTTGTCCGTTTGCAAATGCAAAAACGTGGTATGCGATGCATGAAAGGCATTCGCAGACCAAAAATAAGGAATCGAAAAAATATCGATTTGTAGCGCTGCGACCTGGTTTTGTGAGTCGCATTTTGCATCTCGCAATTTGCGACATGAAATACCGAATCGCAATTAGCGGTTCGGTATTTCAAGTCGGAAATTGCGAGACGCAAAATGCGACTCGCAAAACCAAGTCATAATTCGATGCATCAAAAAATCGCAAAATGTGATTTTTCGCAGAATGGCCTTTCGCACATGCAAAATACCACTAAGTGAAACCAGGTGGTAACCAGGTGCAACCTATATAAAGAGGCCCAGAATGCCTCAGACTCTTTTCCAAAATGGCTGCACTCTATGTCATGGCGAGGAGAATGAGGATCTTGGCAGGTTTCAGGAGAGGGAGGAGGAGACAGGAGCGCATTTTCAGAGTGCGCATTACCCTTTTTGACCAAACTGAGGAAGAGATATATGAGAAGTACAGGTTGAGCTCAGCCATGATACTGGACCTAATAGATGAGCTACAACCCATACTGCGGCGCACAACACATAGGACTAATAGCATACCCACCCATGTGCAGGTATTATGCTCCCTGCACCTACTTGCCTCAGGGAGCTATCAAGGGGTCATAGCAGCAGCTGGAGGAGAATCACAGAGTGCCCTCTCTAGATTTTTCAATGCATTTATCAACGCCATGCTGAGTAGGATACACCTGTACATCAGACTCCCCCACACCCCACAGGAAATACAGCAGACAAAAATAGATTTCTACCAGATAGCACAGTTCCCCCACGTCCTAGGTGCCATAGATGGGACACATGTTGCAATCTGTCCACCATCGGCCACAGAGTATGTGTACCGCAACCGTAAATACCAACATTCAATAAATATACAGGTGATATGCAATGCCTCCTACATCATAACTGATCTCGTGGCCAGGTACCCAGGGAGCACACATGATTCATACATCTTTCGCCACAGCGGTATTCACACAAGACTGCTAGCTGGGGAGTTTGGTGAAGGATATCTACTAGGTATTGTCCCTCTGTACACAGGCGCATTGATGCCGTTGTGACGTCAGATGGCTCACTTACTCATTATACCCTCTGTTCCTTCCAGGAGACAGTGCCTACGCAGTGCGCACCTACATGATGACGCCCTACCCCAATCTTAAAACACCAGCTGAACGGAGATACAATGCAGCGCACAGGGCAACCCGCAATGTGGTGGAGCGCACCTTTGGGCTGCTGAAGAGTCGCTTCCGGTGCATCCACAAAAGTGGAGGTGCACTACAGTACAGCCCGGAGATGACGTAGAATAGTGGCCACATGTGCGATCTTGCACAATATAGCTACCACCAGGGTCATACCTGTGGAAATATCTGATTCAGACTCTGATGAGGATGATGATCCCATACCCCACTACAGCCAGCAAACAGGACCAGTGCAGCAGAGGGCAGGCAAAGGCGTGCTTACATCATGCACAACCATTTCAGATGTAAGTAATGACAACACAACTTCACTGACATGTGTACTGGTAGTTGGAATATTTATTACCTTAACATCAGGTAACAAACGTTTCACCAGGAGAAAAAAAATAATAATACGGGGGTCATTCTGACCCCGGCGGGCGGCGGTTGACGCCCGCCTGGCGGGAACCGCCATTTGGCCGCACCGCGGTCAAAAGACCGCTGGTGCCATTTCAACTTTCCCGCCGGCCCAGCGGGAAAGAGGCCTGCAACACTGAAGCCGGCTCCGAATGGAGCCGGCGGTGTTGCAGGCGTGCGACGGGTGCAGTTGCACCCGTCACGCTTTTCACTGTCTGCTAGGCAGACAGTGAAAAGCATGCTGGGGCCCCCAGGGGCCCCTAGACACCCGTTACCGCCAGCCTCTTCCTGGCGGTGACAACCGCCAGAAACAGGCTGGCGGTAAGGGGGTCAGAATCCCCATGGCGGTGCTGCTTGCAGCACCGCCATGGCGGATTCGCCCAGCCGGGGGTAAACCGGCGGGAAACCGCCGGCCCCGGGTTTCTGACCGTGGCTTTACCGCTCCGGTTAGAATGGGCAAGGAAGCACCGCCAGCCTGTTGGCGGTGCTTCCGTCATTCGCGGCTCTGGCGTTCTTTGACCGCCAGGGTCGGAATGCCCCCCTATGTGTCTTAAAAATAAGCAGATAACAGTATCTCACTGTTGACTCATAGTTTACTGTATCACACAATAAGCAAACAGTCCCCTGTGGCCATTACAGTCACTTTCTACGGCCACGCAAGCCACTCGAGTGCGCAGTGGCCTCACTGGCACCTCTGTTATCGGTCTCAGTGGCAGTGCTGTGCCTGGCACTGCGACACCTAGCATCAGTGGTGGGCACTGCTACACTGCTGAGACTAGATGTGTCCTCAGTCTCCCCTAGTCCCAGTTCACTGGGTGTAGCGGAGCAGTTACCCAGCATATTGTCCAGCACATTAGTGATCTGAACCAGTCCCTGTGCCACATCCCTACTGCTGTGCGCTGCCTCCACCTGTGCGTCCACAGCACGCCGCAATATGAGGGCTGTTGAAGTAGCGAGGCGATCGATCCACCAAACATGCCCATAAAACGCCTCTCCTGCCTGCAGTGGCTGGCTCTGTCATGCCGCAGCTCTGTGCACAGTTCCCTCACTGCAATTGTCAGCTCCCTGGTGTTCTCAGAAGCTTGGATCTGTCCCTCATGCAGTTTTGTGATGTTGGAATTAAGGCACTCCAACTGCCGATGCAGCCCCCCATGTTGGCATTGTGTGCCTGCATCTGCCTTTGTATTGCTAATATTTTCCTGTTTTGCAGGCGCTGCTGTTTCAACATAGCGGATTCCAGGCCACCGAAGACTGATGGCCCCTCTCCTTCTTCCATGTGCTGTGCGCCTGCATACTGAGGCCTCCTGATGGGTGTTGAGCTACACTGGGGCTGGGACTCCTGCATAACAGTGGATCTGCCATCTGAGGAAGGTGTGTGGCTGTCATCCCACATGTCGTCAGAGTCCTGGCTCAATTCGGGTAGCGGTACAGCCCTAGCCCTGCGTCTGATAGGCGCAATATTCAGTGACTCACTGGTGTTTGTGTCTGATGCAGGGTGGGTTTCAGTATCCCCCACAATGGCACTTGCAGATGCTGCTGGGCCTGGGCCACCTGCAACGACAATGTGCAGCATGTCAGTTATGTATGTATCACCAAAGGTTACACAATGGTAATAAATGTACTGTTACATCATATTACTATGTAGTGGGTGTTGTGTTCTTCTGGGTGTCGCTCTGCCTCATTACTTTCTATGTGCTACTTTCAGCTCTGGGTTGTGGACTACCACTCCCATAAGGCATTGTTGTGCCGCTTCTAAGATGTGGAATGGACTACTTCTCACAATGCTTTGCACTACTTGCTAATTCCTAAGGGGAATTTGTACATACACATATGGGGTTACATTTAAATATTGCACTTACCTTTACTGGTGCTTGGTGTGCCGGATGTGTCGATGTCAGTGACCCCACTGACAGCTTCTGGGAGGAGTGTCGACTCCACCAGGTCTTCCATCAGGGTGGAGGGTGTCTCGGTGGATGGTCCACCTCCTGTGCTCCTTGCCTCCTGTACTCGTCTTGCCACCCTCTCCTTGGCACAGGAACGCAGGTCGTACCACCTCTTTTTGATCTCCTCCGCTGAGCGCTGCGCAACTCCCACAGCGCAGATTTTTGTTTGAATGTCCGCCCAGAGTCTGCGCTTCTCACTCTCAGGGACCTGGAGTAATCTCTTTCCAAACAGACGGTCATGGCTACTCACCACCTCCTCAGTGAGCACCTCCAGTTCCTGCTCACTAAACTTGAGTTTCCTTTTCCTCTCTCCTCTCTCCTTTCCCTGTGCAGAAGTGTCCATGGTGATGTGCAGTCCTGCCTTGTTCACAGACTTGCTCCCTGTGGCTGGGCTGTGTCTCTCTCAGTGCTCCTTTGGGTGTGGCACCTGCAAACTGCCTGGGATGACTCACTTCCTGCTTGTGATGTCATTGGGCTCTGCCAGGTGTGCGTTCTCGCAATTTTCAATTTTCAATTACCGAATCGCAAATTGCGTTCTCGCAAATTGTGATTCGGTGTTTGGGCCTCGCAAACCACAAATAGCGATTTTTAAGAAATTCCTAATTCCGAATCGCAAATATGTTACATAGCATATTGCGACTCGGAAATAGCGATTTCTTAAAAATCGCTATTTGCGAATCGCAGAGGGCTTTCTTGATACATATGGCCCAATATTAGCATGCTTCACACTGCCCTTGACCGCTCATTCCCCAACTACCCCGCACCGCTGCCTCATCTAACGCACATGCTCTTAGAAGTTGGCTACATAATTGGAACCTACTAGACATATGGTATCTCCACACACTGTATCTAGAGTATACTCTTTTTACACAGCCCGCATAACCTACATGTACAAATCAATAGGTTAATTTGCACTGCTGATATGTTCCCAGTCATAACAGATACAGACTATCTTAGCCACACTCACTCAGCCCACAATCCCCAATACGTACATCTCAACTGGATCACAGATCCTCCATCCGTGCCCACCTGACAATTGCAGCCTTGGCACTGAAGGGCCCAGCGTTCCGTGCCTCAGTTTGCCAATGATCAATGAATACTTTGATCATAAACAACAACACGAATGATACATGATCAAAGGAATAGGACGCCTTTAAGGCAACTCTCTGTAGACACTGTTAAGCCTGACCTGGAACGTGGGTAGACAGCTAGATAGATACTCGCTACAGAACATCAACCTGCTACACCTTGAAAATAAAGCTGTATGAAAACCGAGTGCCCAGCAACAACTTTCAGAGACCAGAAGAACACACTCAGCTCTACTTGAAAGGTTACCCCGACTTGCCTGGTTCATACGGCAGGATCACCCCCACAGACCCATTACCACACTACGATCAGCCACAGGTACTCTGCCCTACACACGACAGGGAATCCACAGTGAACAAGTTCGCCACTACACTGCCTTATGTTGTTCAAGTGTGGCAGCCACTCCTGAAAATTGACACAAACTTACCTGCACTGCCCAACGAACCAGCAAGATCCCTTCGCACCTGACGATGCTTTCTCTTAAAGGTGCCAAATAGGTAATCTACCAACATGAACATGTGCCTGCACTGCAGTGCCGACATCCAGACCTGAACTTTCAATGTTCACGTGGGTGACAAATACCATGCAAGCACCCACATTGGTCTGGAGTAGAAGGATGGCCTGAAAGGAGAAAAACAGTCAGTTCCCTCCCCCTCTAAAAGTAACCGTTCCTTACTTCCCCTAATGAATGATTTGGGGGTATACTTGTTTTTGCATACTGCTCTTTTGGGATTTGAGATATTCATTGTTATGAGAAATACTGTTTTGTTAAAATCATCCCAATTGTTGTTCCTCAGTCGGCCTAAGACTGTTCCCGTCAATATTGCTCTAGCTAGACCTGACCTCGGCACCGCAATTTGTGAGCGGCCAACGAACGGTCTTTGGCCCGCTAACAACACCACACATGACAGCATAATACTTTCCTTGCTATGCTGCCTATCCCTAGTATCATGCCTGAACAGTAGGCAGACCTAGATGAGGCCATCACTCTAACTGAGATAAAAGAGGCGATCCGTGCCCTCGCCACTGGTGCAATCCAACCAGAAAGGGTTTGTCCCAGTATGGACAACATCCCTTAATTTACAGAATCTCTTCAGACTCCTCAAATACGCCCCAGCCTTATGGTCCCAGGTAGGTGTTTAGCACTAGACCTAGAGAAGGGGTTTGATTCATTAGAATGCCCCTTCCAGTTTCAAGTCCTCTTGTGGTATGGACTGTGTCCCCGTTTCCTTAAAATTATATGACTATTCTATACGCTACCATCTGGCAGAGTCAAATCAGGCTCCTTCATATCTGACCCAATAACTATAAGCAGAAGTACAAGTCAGGGATGCCCCCTGCCCCCCTCTTCTTTGCATTGACTGTATAACCACTAGCAGCTGCCTTGCAGACAGGGGGGCAACACATGCGGTGTCCCTCTATGTGGACAATCTCTTTATCTACCTTAGAGACATCTCCCAACTGTCCACCAACATCACTGATACCCTCAACATTTACACAACCCTTTCAGGATTAAGGGTTAACTTATCAAAGTGATGTCTCATCCCACTATGCTGAATCCTGGTCTGACTCCTGCTGAACCCTCCCTTATCTGACGACCAGACACATTCAGATATTTAGGGATAAATATCTATCATTCTCCTTCTGATCTATTTGATGGAAATCTGAGACACGCTGTTACATCTCTCAGGCCCCAAATAAGGTTCTGGACAATGTTACCTTTGTCAGTCACAGGACGGATAGCACTTCTTAAAATCATCGTCCTTCCCCGACTCCTATACCACTTTTTCAACCTACCATTATGTATGCCTGCCACATTCTTTCGTTCCCTCGAACAATTCATCCGTGACTTCATCTGAAACACCTCCCGACACAGAGTAGTCCTCTCTAAAGTCTATAGGCAGGTTGGTTCTAAATCTAGAATACTTTTACCTAGTGGTCCAGCTACAATAGGAGTCAGGATGGTTAGCCTCCCATTACCTTCCTGACTCAGCCATATTATAGTTGTTTCACCCCTGCCCCAAGCCACCTATGTTCTGACCCCTGCTTCTACGAGTAGCCTACTGTTGCTTTCGCAGATGCTTATGTCTCACCAGGGCAACAGTCGCTTATGCGCCAGACATTGCTCTATTGGGTACGCCATGGGGACACTGCAATACAGCGTCTACGGAACTCATAACTTTGGCACGCCGGGGGTTTACTCACATTGGGAGACCTCTACAATGACGGGAAACTATCCCAGTATGAAGCCCTCGTTGAAAACACTGGTCTGCCTCCTGGGGGTTTCCTTCTATACTGATCTCTTATCAAAGCACTGGGGCACAATTGGAAGATCTGAGCCAGGAACTACCCACTCATCTCACTATGCAATATTTCCATGTGTTCGGAAGGGGCAGACACTTTGTGCACTGGCTATTAGACTCTTGGTGACACTATACCTTCCCACCACTCACACCACTCTGAACTCGCTGGGAAACTGATCGTGGATGTCCATACATGGACAAAGAATGGTCCTCCTTGATAGAGGGTCCAACCCAAATCCCACACAACACCAGATTTCGGTTGATACAGTATTACATCATTCAAGGAGGCTAACTCACACCCACTAACATTAACAGATATTTCAATCGTGCAGACGTAGAGTGCCCCTGTTGCCATCTATCAGATGCAGATGCTATGCAGATGCACATGCTATGGATGTGCCCTTATTTTCATCACTACTGGCAAGCGATGATTAGCCGGCTGATACATTGCATAGATAAAAACATCCCGTTCACATGGGAAGCCTGCTTACTAGGTCCTTTTTGCTGGGCTAAAAAGCACAAAGCCACTTCCAGATTCCTTGACCTGGGACTCATTCTGGCCAAAAGACTCATCACCCACAAGTGGCGGACACTGGATCCACCACGTTATGAGGCCTGGCTGCAATCCATGTCTGTTTCAGGGCAGGCTGAAAGTGTAGCCCTCTATAGAGAAGACAGACTGGGACCTCGAAAACACCTCATAGCCAATAACTGGGATACGGTACTAGCGGATCTCCATACCAATATTCCTAGCAGTCCCACATCACCAGACACTACACCTCCCGACACTCTGATAGAAATGACATAATTGCTGATAACACACACAATGCTGGATACCATAGACAGTGCACCAACTCTGCTTGCGGCACACATCTCCCTAGGCCCCACCTAACTACTAGACATGATATAGATGTTCCTCCTGTGCTATGACAAGAAGTGGTTTTTACTAGATTACCCTGGAAGACACCAGAATACTGTCTGACGGTCTGCCTACCCATAGCCTTGTTTGTGGGCTTTTCCCTGTTAACTAAATCATTGGACCTCCTTTTGTATTGTTTTGAAATTATCCTGTTGAAAAGTGCCATCTGTACTCCTTGTTGACACGCCACACATATAAACATGTTTATCACAGGACAAGTCAACTCTACAACCTAGATTATATTAGTATTGACTTACAACCAATACAATTTAGTACCTGAAATGTATAATGTGATGTGGTAACATATGAGTCTTCACTATTCTCGCCGTCTACTGGGAGCTGTCCAAATCCCTCAAACATATGTACATGTACCCCTCACATTTATGGAAATGTAAACATGGTATAAACCTGTTATTATATACTTAAAAGAGATGGTGAGATGGTGGTGTCCACCCTCGGTGGAGTATGGTATGTGGTCAGTGGGGTAGGCAGCAGGCTATTTCGCGGCTCATCACTGAGAGGAGTATATGTTAGATCCTCATCCCGCTATGTTGGAATTGTTTGAGGGTGGGAGGGGAGGTTGTTGGGGAAAGATGCATGGGTGAAACTGGGATATGACGGTGACTGTACTTTGGGTACAAACAAATTATGGTGGATAAAGTCAAATGTGCAACAGCATACAACTATGGTCATTGTGAGTGTAGGAGTCGATACATAATCCTCTCATCATACTACATTATGGTTAGAGTAGTCATGTGGAATGTGAAGGGGTTAAACTTACCAGTAAAGGGGCAAAAACTTTAAAGAGAACTTCAAGAGGTTGTTCTGGAAGTACTATGCCTCCAAGTGACACACTGAAGGTTGAGCGACACTCATTTTATGAAGCACCGCCTGTACCCTACACAATATTATGCGGCCACAGCTAGCAAGAAAGATGGAGTCGTGACTGGGCTTCACAAGGACTTTACTTTTGGGAAGTCCCACCTACAGCGTGACAAGGTGGAAGGTCCCTATATTCACCTGGAGGGCACATACCTGGGCACTGCATTACCTATTTTCAATACCTCTGTCCCGAACCAGTACATGCTTAGACTTCTAGAAGAAGTCAGGGAGTGGGCCCTAGAAAGCCTCTCATTGGTGGGAGATTTTAATATTGCGCCTGATACACAACTAGATAGACACCCACACAACAGATTCAAATATTTTTACTATCCTTGGCAACCAAAAAGCTAATGGCAGACTTACTGACACGTGGAGGGCCAAAAATACAAGTAACAAAGAATACACCTTTTTGCATGTTCACAGGTTGTACTCGAGGATTGATCTCATATGGGGCACCCATACACTGGTAGATACCACCACTTCCATTGAACAATGCACTATAACTATCTCTGACCATGTGTTAATAGTCTGGGAGAGGGGCACCTGGAAACAGAAGGGTAGAGCGAGTACCTGGAAATTCGATAAAGCCCTTCTTGGAGATGTCGGGCATGGCGACAGGTGCTGAGGGAAACAATTCAAAGATATTTCAAAGGGAATTACTTAGGCAATGTCACACCGGATATGGTGTAGGACGAGTGTAAGGTGGTATTTAGAGGCCAATTTGTAGAGGAAAGGGCTCAGCAATGTAAGGTGAGCATGTCTCAGAAAAATTATTTAGAAGAGCACATGATAAAAGGCAATAGAAACACACAGGCAAACGGCCTCCTTAAATGCCGAATGTCAGATGATCTCCCTGAAAGGGCAGATAGACTTACTGACCACAGAGAAAGCAGAAAATGTGCTTCTGTTCATTCAACAAAAACTTTAGGAACATGCTAATGAATCCAGCTCCTCACTAGTGAGCGGGGTCCAGCAAACAAAAATGGTGGGCACTATTCTCATCATACTGAGCAGCAAGGAACAGCCACTTAGTGAGAGCGCTAAAAAATGAACTGCTTTCTGATAGTATTATACAACCCTCTACACTGCGGAACCTATGCTGGTGTCAGATATTATGACTTAACCCACTGAGGCTAACCTTCTACACCTTTCCAGAGTTAATCTGGCCAGACTAGAGGAACCGATTACCACGGATGAAGTCTTAAGTGTGATACAGGCCATGCACCCCAACAAGGCCCCAGGACCAGATAGCCTCATCAACCGATTCGATAAATATTTTACACCCGTCTTAATCCCACACTTGGTAACCATTGTCATTTCCTTTGTCACCCCTGAAGGGTCACGCCTACAATGAAGGTAGTACACATCGCCCTTATGAGCCAGTCAAACTGAAGAATAAATGCAAATTCTATAGGCCGATTGCACTTCTGAATTCAGACCTTTAGATCGTTACAATAGTATAAGCCAAAATACTGATGCCACATCTGCTCTATCTCATTGACCCAGTCGGGATTTATCCTATAGAGGCAAGCAGCCAATAACTCCTGAAGGGTGCCTCATTTGAGGAAGAGCCTGTTCATGATACTTTATTTCGATGCTGAAAAGGCATTTGATAGAGTCAGTTGGAAATTTCTGTTCCAAGTCCTAGAGCTGATCCTGTTGAAGTTTCAAGAGGTAATTGGATTGAGCCCATATAAGGGGACATAGATAGCAGCTAGCTAAAACAACCTACCATAAAAGTATTGGACAACAGAGCATGCTCAGAGACTATCCCTTAGTCAAGGGAGCAAGGCAGGACTGCCCCCTCTCACTCCGCTTATTCGTACTGGTAACTGAGCCCTTGGCAGCCATTATAAGGTGGCAGAAAAATATTTGAGGGGAAGCCATTTGGAGATGATCAACATAAAATCCACATTTTTGCTGAATAACATTAGTGGAACCTGAGGGCTCGATTCCCAAAGTGATGACAGAGCTGAAATCTTATGGAAAACTGTTGGTTTTTAGGGTCAACCTAAGCAAATCTGAAATATGATTGGTTGGAATCACTGCCAAGAGGTTAAAGCAAAAGTCATGGCGACCATGCCTTTGAAGTGGGCAGAAAATAAAATAAAATATTTAGGGATCTACCTCATCAATAAATATAATTTGTTGTATGCTGCATACTATACTTGCCTAATACACACTATTGCTGATGAATTCTGTAACTGGAGCCAACTTTTTCTCTCATGGCTAGGCATGGTAGCGGTGATCAAACAGAATGTCTTGCCGAGGTTACTCTACCTCTTCCAGACACTATCACTCACTCGCTCCGAATCAGATCTAGGATGTCTACAAAAAGCAACAGACACTTTCATATGGGCAGGTAAAAAAGCATGGGCTGTATGGAAAATTTTGACCACAAACAAACGATCAGGCGGCATGATGTTTGCCAAACATCAAAATGTAGTGTCAGGTGGCCCAGCTCTGCATCTTTCTTGCATGGTCACATTGCGAAACAGAGCACCACTTGATCCATATGGATGCAGGGGTGATGAACTGTGCACCATGGGCTACCAAGCATGTTAGACCACAAGTATGCTACTTCACTGAGTTAGTAAATCCAGCTATTCAGATATGGGACTTGCTCATGATGACCCAACTATTGACCTCCAACTCCCTCCACAGACGCACAGCTAGTGGGCAACATAGACTTTATATAGAGACTTGTTAAGGTGGAGTTTGATTGCTGGGTGGATGGGAGGTGCAGAATGCAACAGGACTTCTTTTATGTGGCAGACATTAAGACCTTCCCTCAGTGTTGACAGGGCAATAAATTAAAGTAATTGGACCACCACACTACTTCCAGTTACGACATTGGACTCTACACCCGGCCAATAAAATGGCAGAGCTGTGACAATTAACAACCTGGAAAAAATGGTTGCTATATGTGATGGCCCAAAAGGCCTCATATCTTACATTTACACTAGTTTATCAGTCGTAGGGGATCAACCAGAATGGGCATATATGAAGCACTGACAATAAATCCATTGTGTACAATTCACACGACCACAGTGGCAGAAAAGGTGAGTAGACATCTCTTTGCTGTGCAAAACAGAGAAATGTACAATATCATAATGGGCTACTACATCACGTCGGCATGGATGAAATACATAAATGGTAAGTTGGATGGTCTATGCTGGCAGAGATGTGGACAAGTGTGAGATTTAGTGCATGCCTGGTGTTTAAGCCCCAAGCTTACTCTCTTCTGGAAGGAGGTTCTCAATCAAATTGGGGGTAACTGGCTTCCCCTGCAAACATACCCAGCAACAGTAGTGCTCAGTTTGAGACCATCTGAGATCAAGTGCATATATAGAAGGGACTGGCGCTTGATTACGAATATGACTTTGGCTGCAAAGCTTGTTACATATATTGACATTGTGTGAATGGGTGGGTAAACTTTGGATGCTACTACCAATAAAGAAAATGACCTGGTGACTGCTGATATGGGGCATATGTATGACAAGCAATGGGATGCAGTTCCTACAAGGGAAGTACTTTGAATATGGAAGTCCCAAGTTGCTCAGATCTTTATAACTAACTGTATAACTAAATATTTAAGCTACTGTATATTTATGAATAAAATATGTGGTATTTCAAGGGATAGAGACGGTATCACCTGCTCAAATCCTGCCATGTGGTGAAATGCACCACATTTTGGAAGTTCCCTCCCTTCTTGGAGAGGGAAGGGAAGGAAGGTTGGATTTATTCTCGGAAATGCTTCATAAAGTTCTGTAAGAGAATTCCCACTATGCATTTTTCAGTATTTGAAAACCAATACATTTTCACTGAACAAGAAAAGGTTTGTCAAAGCTTGGTGAGTCAGTCCAAATTGTTAATGGCACAGGAAACGCTGTTCATGTAGTTGATGGTCAGTGGTAGATTGTTTCGTGAGTGGCCAAAATTGCTTATTATGAGCAAAGAAATGGATGGATGATGTGGATGATTTTGGGAAACAGTGTGAGAGAAGAAAGTATGCCTCAAAGGACTTGTCTACAGTAGCCAGGATGCAAGTTTTAAGATCACTGGTTTAGGTGAAGTGTTTCTCCTTGGTTTCATGAAGTATCTCCTCAAAGAACTCTTTATGACAAGAGGATCCCTTATAGGTTTGTGGACCAAGGTTTTTCTTATTTCATTTTGTTCTTGATTCAGTGGGAATTTGTTGCTATACCTATTCTTATTTCTTTAAGGGAAAGATATGTGGCATCGGCATCCCATTCATATCATATGTTCTGTTATGCTTGTGATGCAATATCTCTCAATCTGCCTATTAGTGGGTTGTGGTTTCGATATTGGGATGTTATTTTTCCTATGCTGTGAACCCAGTGGCAGCGGCTGTCTATAGTTTGGGGTCTTTGTGGCAGCTCTACGTAAACTCTTCTCTTCAATAAATAACTGCTTAGATCACTGGAAACTTACAGCAGTCATTATTACCTACCACACATTCATACATTCAGAATCTACACATATGTGTTGCAGCTCAGACACCTGGCCCTGAAAAAGTGGGGAGCCTGGAAAATAATACCCCCATTGTCCCTCCCTTCTGATGGCTCTGTGCAGTATCCTTCCGTACATCTTTCCTATGTGTGCAATCTTGCCTTTTCTGTTCCCCGTGACCTCACAGAACGTGATGTGCTGGAGGTTCTGTGATGGTGTGACGGTGTGACCAAGGCAGACCTGTGCTGAGTTACTGGTAACATATTCTTCTGCTTTACTTACTAGTACCTGTGCTTGCCTACTGAATAAAGCCTCCTGTCAACCATCAAGCTATCTGCATGTTGCTGTACTTCCTGCATGCCAACTTAATTCATTACAATGGCTACGAGGTTAAATAACCCAGCGGGGGCAGCATATATACTCTCTGGTACTTGTTAAATGGTGCTGCCTGTACGAACTTGACCCCGCCAGTGCATTTTACTTCCTGGCAGCCCTTAAGGAGCGCTTGTGAATCAGGATCATGTGTCATGTCACTGTGTTATGCTCTGGCCTCCACGTTATGAGGTAATAGAGGTAGAACGCGGCTGAGGTGGCCGCGTCTGGAGCATCTGAGGGTTGTCATTTGGATTGCTACTGATGCAACTACGCCGCGGTGGCTTTTCACGTGCACTGAAAGACAATAAAAGTATATTCTCAGAAGCCGATTTTTACCTTTGTGGTTTTTGATCTCTACATAACTTTATTGATGAGAGTCACAACCTAGCACCCGCACAGTGACACCCCGATGCTAGCACACTGTACCTGGATGTTGAGGCGAGAAGCTTCAAAATGAGCTTGTGGAAGGAGTTATTTTCGCTCTCGTTTCTTCTTACGGCTAAACCGCTAGCTCTTCTCTTGTCTCACTTGCTGATATTTTGCCAGCATATGCATCTATGTGCCCGCTTTGGTGCGCGCAACTTAATATAAAAACGAACCCAAGATGACGTGTGAAACTGCCATCTTGAAACATTGGGGTTTTCTCAATTATCCTCCGTGGGAACAGGGTTACCTCCATGGCTGGCTTGCAGCAATTGCGCTGACAGGCACGCCTCCACTTTTACAAGCCTGATGTGCTTTGTAGTCGGTAACAGGCATGCCAGTTGTTTCACATACACAGTGATCTTAGCGATAGCGTGCCTTTGCTTTTATCGGCCTGTTGCCATGTGCCGCATTTCTGTGACTGATCAACCAACAAAGCTACTGTATAATTTCCCACCCACCTTTACCACGCTGCGTGTTAAAGTGAGTGGCACGCACACTGAAAATACTGCATTCTGGATTGCTACGTATTGAACTTATATCATACAGTGATACGCACACTGTCCTAGAGTACAGCTGTTAAAATAGTCACGCTCATATTGCCCTAGCGGAAAGTGAACTTACAAATTGATAATAACACTGCACACGGTGGAGCTGGCAAGCATATTATTTTAAAAGGGACTTTTATACTCTTTTGGTATCTTAAAGGTTTAACATAGTTATGTACATGCAAGCTCTATAACGTTAAAACTTCAAGAATTCAAAAGTTGATGTGTACAGCTATAGTCAGAATACTACCAAAGATATCGTCAACAGTGATTGAAATTAGTAACAAAAAGCAATCTGTTAATCCACCGCTACCATTTCTGGAATCACCAGAGGACCAACAATTCCCTGGAAACAATGGTAAAATGCATTTGGGATGTATTAGGAGCCATTGGTGCTTCACGCTTCAGACCAGAGAGAAAAAAACTTTTATCACATTCCCTAGGACTTGAGGGTAGTGAATTTGTAAACACCTACCTGAGTTACCTGTGGTGGCGGAGCAAGATTTAGATGAATAGGAAGAGGTTGTAAAAAAATTGGAAGCACAATTCAATATCCATCCCAGCTTAGTTATTCTCTGCCACAAGTTTTTTTAAAAGGGGACAGACACAAAGTGAAAATGTAGATGCATACATAAGTATTTAAGACTATTGAGCTCACAGTGTGCATTTGGTGCAAATACTGATCAGTTAATCAGAGATCAGTTTATAGGTCACTGTTGCGATAAACGTATCCAACAGAAGTTGCTAACGATGGGTAACCCAGCATTAGAAGAGGTCATTACAGTGGCTTAAAGTATTGAATTGGCACAAATATAATTGAAGGAATTAGGTGTATCTACAAGAGTAAAAGAAAGTGTTAGTTATACAGACTAACGTACATGTGAGGAAAAATAAGAAATGTAGTGACAAAAATGTCTTCAAGTGTACTAACATTAGTTTCAGATATGGCAATAACCCCCATGGTGGAGGAGGTAAAGGGTGCCCTGCTCGAATGTTACATGCAGAAAATGTGCAAAAATGGGACATTTTGCAAAAGTTTGCCAAAGTACACAGACAAATGTTCATAAAGTGTGATGTGTTGCAGAATAAAATCTTGCTGAAGAAGTGGACCAGCAGTTAATGAAAGACTTCCAGGATATGATTATGGTGGTGTCAGAAAATGTGGCTGTGACTGGTGATCCCAACAAGTGTGTTGATCCGTACATTGATGTCTTGGTGGGAAACAAATCTTTACACCTGTTGGTGGACTCAGGGCATGAATTACTATGATAAAATACGAGTTGTTTCATACAACATGGGAAGACAGAAAGTTATTTCCCCCCATTGAGCTCCTGTTTCGTATAAAGGAAGGAAAATTGAGCTAGAAGGTTTTTTTGAAGATGTGCTACAGTTCAAGAGACATAAAATCCAAGGTAACATATATGTAGCGGTGAAAGGTCTCAGTATACTGGGATGGTTTCATCAGGGCCTTTTGGGCTGGTTCTCAAACCTTGAATGAGTGAGCAAGTACTGGTTGTCAGGGATGTGTCACCATCAGATTCTTTGGAAGTTGAATTCCCAATGTTTTTTTTCATCTGAACTAAGAAAAATGTCTGGGTTTAAACATATGATAAAAGTGAAACAGGAAGCCATCCCAATCGAGTACAATATCAGGTCCGTACTATTTAGTTTAAGAGATGACTTACAGAAGGAATTGTCTAGACTAGCAAGTAAAGGTGTAATTGAACCAATCGAGCCCCGTCTGTGGTTGTCACCATTGGTGGTAGCACAGAAATGCAACTGTGAAATGAGACTTTGTGTCGACTTTAGGAGCCTAAGCAAGAAGATTTGGGTTGATTCCCATCCCTTACCGAGAATTGGTGATCCATTAGAAGAATTTGGTGGTGCAGAATGGTTTTATAAGATAGATCTAGTCTCTGCCTACCATCAGGTGGTTCTAGAGAATTCGTCTAGGCATTATACTGCTTTTAATTCTCCTTTTAGCACGTATCAGTTCACTTGTATGCCTTTTGGCTTGGCGACCGCAACATCTGTGTTCCAACGTATCATGCAACATCTGTTAGGAAAAAATACGCGGAGTGCTGGTTTTCCAGGATGATGTCTTGATTTATGCAAAACATTTGAAGGAGCATGACAAGGTGCTTAAATCACTTCTAGAGATTTTTTCTGGGAAAGGAGTGGTAATAAAAAAAACAAGCATTTGCAATGCAATGGGTCTCGCATTTGCTTGACTTCAAGCTATTAGAGTTGTAAGGTCCTAACTGGACATTTATGCCACATAAAATGAAAATGAAGCGTAATACAATTTTACATAGGTGAGCCAATTTAAAGTGCCATGCCTTGAGCGTGAAAGAGCACACAAAATGAAACAGAAGTTCTCTCTCAGTCAAATGTATTGGCAAATGTGCAGCGAGATCGCACTGCGTAGGAAATAAAAAGAAAAAGTAGCCTAGGAACCATACGGAAAACATGGAGCCTTCAATGTTTTCAGTAGTTGGCCGGTGTGCCTGAGTAGGGCTAAACACCGGAAATGGCATGACGTATGCATGCCTTTCACAAATAAAATCAAGCGATTTTTAAAAGGCAAGCCTATTAACCAACAAAACTGATGGGCGTGACATGGGCAAGGTTAAAAGCCCACATAGAGATTTCAACAGGCTAAAGCGCTTACACGCTCGACCCTAAAAAAGGGAGTTTTGGAAGAAACAAATTGAATTCATGAGTCACATTGTTTCTGGGAAAGTGCTTTCCCAAAGTCAGGTCTTTTAAAGGCAGTAGTTTAATGTCCTAACCCTAAAAACAAGGATGATCTATGCTCATTCATAGGGATGTGTGAGTTTTATGCAAGATTTATTCCTGGGTCTGCCACAATAATGAAGAATTTAACTAATATGTTTTTAAAAATTGCCTTTTGTTTGGAATGAAACCTGTCAGGTTACATTTGAAAAGGTGAAATCAGAATTGATTAATGCAAGGGCATTGAATTCACATGATCCTGGTTTTCCATGCACTATTACAAAAGATGCCAGTAAAAATAGACTAAAGGAGTAGTCACACTAAGCTATGCATCCAAGGTACTTTGTGAACCAGAACTGAATTACTCAGTAATAGAAAAAGAGTTATTCGTTTGTTACTGGGCTATTGAGAATTTCAGAATGCATGTTTGTGGTAGAAGGTTTGCTCTCCAGACTGACCACAAACCGCTTGCATAAATTTTAAATGGTGAAAAGATTAAATATGCCATGCCCCGCATTGCTTGGTTTACTACCAAACTATTACAGTATGAATTTGATAGTAAGTACATACCAGGCAAGGACAATGCTATAGCCGGTATGTTGTTGAGATTATCAGTGCAGGATGTTGAAGAAGGAAAAATTGATGATAACAAAGAAAGTTGTTTTGTTGCTTGTGTGGATGTTGGAGACATTAAGGCAATAGTAATAGTTATATAGTGAATATTTTCTTTTTTTGGTTGAATGTGTTCTTTCTATTGCCTTATACTTTGTACTAGGAGTTTTCTCAAATTTTCTTGTAATAAACATTACTTGATTTAAAAAAAAAGAGATGTTATGCCCTAGCCTCCGCGTTATGAGGTAATAGAATGTAGAGAGGTGGAACGTGGCTGAGGTGGTCACGTAGGGAGCATTCAAGAGTTATCACTTGGATTGCTCCATAGGTGACTACCTCGCAATGGCTTTTCATGTGCACTGGAAGACAATAAAAATATATTCTCAGAAGCCAATTCCTACCTTTGTGGTCTTTGATCTCTACACATTGTGTAATGGACTTTGGGTACAAAGAAGTGAGAATGCCCTACCAACCTTATCCATGTGGCTTTGTCAATGCCAAAGTACTCCATTGGCGGTGGTTTGAATGAAAGTGAGAAACTGAAATGCACCCAGAATCACAAGGGCGCATGAAGTGTAGATATAACTGCCAGGTTGCCAGGTGACTGAAAACCACACACTGTTCAGTATTATTCACTATTGCAGAAACTCAGCAGCTACTTTCAAATGGACTATTATCACAAATATTTCTAAAGGGAGTTCTACAGCTTAAGAGTGAAAACTCGTCGTGAAACACTATGACGGTGTCTGCAGCGCCCTGCCTATGTGCTGGACAGGAGCAATCCATGGGCTGCACGCACAAAGAACTTTTCAGCAGGTGCTTTCAAATCGCAAGTTTCGGAAGTTATTGATAAACACAGCGCCCCCCTAAGGTCGGCGCCCGGTGCGGTCGCACCGCTCGCACCGCCCAAAAGCCGGCCCTGCCATGGGGTGTGTACCAATGGGGAGCAAGAGCGAGGGTGTGTAATAATAAAGTGGCAGTTGTCAAGTTATGGTGATGTTCCCCCACCTACGCCTCTGTTGGTTTAGTCGGGAGTGGTTTCGTCCATTTGTTAATAAAAGGACTAACCTCAGATGCCACGGGGTTAGTCACTAAAAAAGAAGACTATATGCTGTGTATTTCTGGGGACCTGGAGAGTTATTGCACGTGGCCGATTAATACTACCAGAGACATCAGTATCACCCATAAGTAAAGTGCAGCAACACAAGGCCCATTTCAACTTCGGAATCACAGCTTTTCTAAACAATGTTGTAAATAAAAACAACTCTGTTGAATGTTTAGAGCCTAGCGCTTTATTTGATATTTAGGAGATTCTTTTGTTATCTTTGCTGATACCTGCAAGCAACTGGTTTGTCTTTCTACCTCCACGTCTATTCTTTTTTATCGCATTTTTAATATGTACTTTTACTGTACTTAATTTAGAGACTGTGGAGACTGACGGTTGGTTAGAGGCAGTTTGAGAACATTCACGAGGTATTTGCATGAGCTTACCTGCACATGCACGTCTCCGTCAGAGCGCCCATCTCAGGTTTTACCAATGAGCCACCCAGTCCGTGCTTGCGCTATGATGCAGCAAATCATTCCCGGTGTGTTCCACTCGAATATATCTGCAACGCTCTGTGACACTATCCTGTTATTTTCATCTAAACAGCGGCATTCACAGGCGTTTTCCCATCTGCGACTGTTGCAATGTGTTTAACTGTTATTTGTCACACTGCCTCATTTAATCTATTTTCAGTAAATACCTGAGTTTCGTGTTCTCTCCATTTCAGTTGTGATGTTAGGCTAATGCCATGATCCATTGTCATATACGTAGTTTATATTTGTATTCACCTGTGCATCTCGTACTGCGTCATGAGATGCACAGGGATGGTTAAGAATGCCTTTATTTAACGTGTAATGGTGTTCTGACCTCGGGCTCACTGGAGTGACCGTTGGAGTGAGTATTCTGGCAGCGGCTTCAATGGAGCAAAGAGTTAGTCCTAGGCTTCTCCATTCATGAGACGTAATAAAGTGTCTAACTTTAATTACACCTGGGTGGCTGCATTTTTCCCATGCTACATAATTTGGCAACGAGGGTGGTGAAGCAAAGGAAGCCCGTCAACATTTTTGTAGTGTTCTCACAAGTGCGTGTTCTGGACCTATTCTACGGTAGCTGCTTGGCTGCACCCTTTTTTTACGCTGTCTTCTTGCCGGTACCTCAGGGATCCCGGAGGAGTCACCACCACTTGACCGGGTCCATTTATTTTGACCACTTACGGCGTTTCATCTTATTTGCAGCACATTCCCCAACAGATCTCAGGCGTGCACTGCAGCCCAAGCCGGCACTCCAGCTTTCACAGACTCGCTCAATGTCAACGTGTCTCTTACGTTGGAGAGCTGCCATCTTACCTTGGGCTCACACAGTGTTAGACGCACTTGTGCCTGATGTTACCTTTGCTCATGTTGTGATACCCTTGGTTACTCCAGTGACACGCACACCACTCATCAGCCTGTAAACTTTACTCTTCAATCAGATCGTTGTTGACAGGCACACCATAACGAGGTATTTATAACTCATCGGTGAAAGGCACCCCACCTTTCAGCCTGTTCTTCCTCAATGTTGTTTTCTTGTCAGTGACAGGCACACCACTTAAATGTACAATGTATATATGACTTGTTTTGGTCACTGTGATTGTCAGTCACATCTAGGGTGTTAGGGATCAAGCTGATTTGTATTAGCCACTGTATAACATTTTACTATAACCAGTCACAGCTGGGAGGTCAAGGTTCACGTATCACACTTTCATTGTTCTGTTCAATTTATTCAATATTTAGTTGTCATATTGACGTCTCACGGTTTCTGTAATATTTTATGAATTAGCCATGGCCATGACAAATGTTCCCCAGTATGCGCATATCACACCATTTTTACAAAAAGCAGACAAACCACCTCGGCCATGGAAACAATGGTTTCACACATTTGATAACTACTTAATAGTTATTGATGCAACACAAATTGATTCTGAGAGGAAAATTGTACTTCTTTTCAGTCATCTGGGACCAGAGGGACATCACGTTTATGGTATCATACCAGAATTGGATGCTCCTTCAGATAGTTTTAAATCATGGGATGAATAAGCAAAAGCTATGGCACGTCTTACAAACGCATTTTCTGAAAGCCCCGTGTATTTCCACAATATTACAAATCCTTTAAATGCAACAGAGCAATGTGGAACCAGCAGAGTATATATCAGCCTTAAGAAAATTAATATCAATGCACAATTTTCGTGACTCTCTTGAAACATACTTTAGGGACCAATTTGTTTACAGCTGTGCCTCAAAGAAAATTCAAGAAAAGTTACTGAGTTGTACAGACCCAAATTTATCTGAGATAATCAACACCATGAAAGGCATTGAGAGGTCCATTGTTTCAAGCAAACTCATAGCTGCTCAATTTGTAGCGCAAGGGGTATCGACTTTGGATTTACCTGGTGAGATGGATGCTATTGCTGCCATCTCTATATGGAATACAAATATGAAAGTTGCTCAGAAGAAACATTCTACTTTATGTCAAGGATGTGGATCCAAATTGTAATGCATGCCTTTTGATTTGGCCTCTGCAGCAAGTGTGTTCCAAAGTTTATGGACACAATTTTGATGGGAATTCCTGGAGTTCAAGCCTTCCAGGATGATGTTCTTATTTTTGCTGAAACTGTCAGAGAATACAATTTGATTCTTGAAAGAGTGCCATGTATATTTCAGGATGTTGGCATCATATTAAGAAAATTGAAATATTAATTCTATGTCAATCAATTATATTAGTTGGGTCACTGTACATCTGATCAGAATATCAAACCCAAAATGTCTTTAGTTCAAGGCATTCAGGATACTTTTCCACCCAACAACAAAGACACCTTAAGCTCATTTCAAGGCCTTTGTGAATACTATTTATGGCTATGTCTTGGTTGAGCAGCCCTTGAGGCAACGTCTCAAAAAGTATCAGAAATTTGTATGGTCTGATGATTATGCTGGAGCTTTTGAAAAGGTCACGTTATTAATACTTATGTTCAAATTCTGTCTGCTTTACAGCTGGAAAACCTTGTTTTTTGATGGCTAGTGCCAGTCAACTAGGTTTGAGTGCCATTCTGTCACAGTAGATGGGCAGTAAAGAACACATTATTGCCTTTGCTTCCCTGACACTTACTCCTACTGAGGCTAATTATAGCACTATAGAACGAGAAGCGTTGGCATGTTCATGGCCTGTTGAAAAATTCTGTACATTCCAGTGGGGCACACCGTTCCATTTTTACACTGATCGCAAGCCATTAATATACAGCTTGATGGTAATGGCACTGGGAAAGCTTCAGCGAGATCACTGATAATTCCGTAAAGATTGCAATAATACAATTTCTGTATCAAGTATCTTCCAGGAGGTAAGAACTCAAGGGCTGATTGTCGAGGATGCCCTTGGAAGTAAGGGTAACAGTAGATTTGGTGGATGACGTGGAATGCATGGTAGCACAGACTGGTGATGGGAGTGCGGAACAAAATTGCGTGATTTCTATGTAGGAGTGGTAAGAGGCACTGGAAAAAGATGTCTCATTACAAGGGGTGATCAAGTGTGTAAGGAATGGGTAGCCAAAGGAAAGAATGTAGAACCTATTTTAAAATCTTTTGCACATAAATCAGAAGAGCTTTCATTGTGGATGGGTTTTTGCCGAGACATGATATGCTCATTCCACCTTTGTCTTTAAGAAAGTTTTTGTTTACCATTTCACAAGCAGGCCATCTAGGTGTAACTGCCACTGTACATAGTCTCGGACAATTTTATTGGTGGCCAGGAATGAATGCCTAGGTTAACAACTGGGTGTTTGAGTGTGCTCTGTGTATGGTTTCAGACAGACATTGAAGAACATCTGAAACCAAGTTACATGCGGTCCCTTTGCCTGATGGTCTGTGGGTCAAGGTTGTCATGAACTTTGTTGGACCTTTTGATCTATTGTCCAGTAACAATAAATATTTGCTTGTGCTTACCAACTATTTCTACAAGTGTTTTTTTATGAGTTTTGTCCCAATATCAGACTCAAATGTTGTCATTAATTTTCTAGAAAATAAGGTTAACATTAAAGGACCCCCCAGGGAAATAGTTACAGATAATGGGACTCATTTAAAGTCACATCAATGAAACATTTCATTGAAAGTTATCACATCAAGCGTCTTAATGTAGCACTATATTCGCCCACCTCCAATGGTCTTGTTGAGGAAGTCAACAGTTTCTTAAAGGAAGGTGTACAAACGGTATGGTCATCTGGAATTCAAGTGGAAAAGATTGCAAAAACAAAAGTATGGAACTGCCTAGTAACTCCTCATAGTGTGACAGGTGCATCTCCTTTCAAACTGTTGTGGATTAGGTCTCCAAGAAGTGCTTTGAGACCTGATTGGGTTAAAGGCCTTATTGGTTCAGATATGAATGTAGACGTTAAGGAGGTGACTAAGAGAAAACAGCTTGCCATGGAAGAGTACTTTGACAGGAAACATAACACTAAAGTTGTTGCCTTCAGAATTGAAGATCGGGTTCTCATTAAAAAACCCAACAGGGTCAGAAAAGGGGAATCTAAGTTCACTCTTCCTTTCAGGATTTCCAAAGTCTCTAAAGTTCTCTATAGGTGTCAGAAGCATAGGATGGTGGAGCAGACAAAGCTTAAGCAGGCTAGGAACAGTGCTTAATTTGTAAATAAAAACATGCCGGTGCCCAAAGCTCTCCTCTTAAACACGCAGCTGCTGCAATTAAATGTGCAAACACGGAATACTGAGGCAGCGTAATCCTGAAGCATCTCCATTTACAGCCACTCCCCGCCCTTTAACTCACACTAGCAGCTTTCTGCTTTCTCCCATTGTGACGCTTTTTCGTTTTTCTATTCCTCCGTCTTTCCCATATGTGTCTTTTGAGGCAGAAGACGAAGCGCCGGTCCTCAAAAATAAGTGCTGGTGCTCCGCACAGGAAACATCAAGCACAAATTAAGCACAAGCTAGGAGGATTCAAGAGGTCAAACAGAAAGGGGCTACCATGCGCGATGAACACACAAAAGTGAGTAGTTGGTTCTATGTTGAGGCAGGATGTTTACCCGCAAATCATAGCTCGAATGGTAAGGGAAATGTGATCTTTCAGTCAGGTACCGAGTCATTGAGTCCCAGTAGCATTAATGAATCTTCCTCAAATTTGAGTTCTGAAGCTATGTCTATTCCTGTCTCGGAATCTTCTTGTGAATCTGTCAACGATTCTGTACAAAGATCAAGATGTTGTTGCAATGTTTCTTTTCCAACAAGGAATATTATTTACAATGATAATCAATAGTGTGTGTATACTAAAGCTCTCTTTTTAGTTTGTTTTGTTTTGTTTGTATAAGGGGAAGGATGATGTTATATACATTGTTTGTATTTATGTTCACCTGCGAGTCTCGTGCTGCTCCATGAGATGCACAGGGATGGTTAGACTGTTTTTATTTAACATGTCATGCTGTTCTGAATTCAGGCTCGTTGGAGTTTGTATTCTGACGGTGGCTGCGATGGAGCAGAGTCAGTCATGGGCTTCTCTGTTCATGAGACATAATAAAGTCTCTAACTTTAACTACACTGTACTAGTTGCATTCTTCCCATGCTACATCTATGTTCAGTATTTTACTTCAGAATGTGAAACTTTTTCTCCAAGTTGATGTTTATGATTTAATGTGTTTTTGTGGGGGTGGTTCAGAGTGAATGGGTATACCTGCTCTTCTGTTTCCATGTGTGTTTTGCACATCAGTGTGACATGTGTCACCAAGCACCCTGATTCAATTTACATTTCGAGGGTCTGATCGCACATTTATTCCTTTTACATGTAAAGTTTGTTTTTTCATTGCGGAGCGTGCCTATAGTTTTAGCGAGAGCGAAGTGTATGAAGTATGTGTTTAGTATGCAAACTCATGTGAGTGCCAACTCTGTACATCCTTACTTCATTCCTTTTCATCTCTGTGGTGGCACCCTCTTTTCACACTTTCATCCTTGTTTCTGTTGAGGCCCTAGATTTGGTTGCACCCAATGGTTGATAGTGATTTCCCTCATTAGTGAAATTCAGCAAAGGCTGTGTCCCTGCTTAGGCTCACTTTGTTTCCCTCCCTCACTGGAGATATTCGTAGAGTTGTGACCCTATGATTTGCAGTGATCTCTCATTTGCTAATTGAGATGTACGTACACGTACATATGCTTGTTTCGGTGGTTAGAAAGGGTAGAGTTTAGTCGCATTCTTTGTTTTACGATAGTCACCCTTGATGGTTGAGATGAGCCTGATCTGTATTGTCCTCCCTCAGGGATGAGGAGGTATTGTTAGGGTCATATTGCATTGCCCCCTTAACTTGCAAAAGTCCTTCCGCAGTAGCTGAGGAAATGTTCTGTTGCACTCTGTTTTACAATGATCTTCTTTAGTGGTTGAGGTACATCAAGGCCTTATCATCATCCCTCAAAGGTTGAGGAGATGTTGTTAGGGTCATGTTGTGCTGCACCCTAAAATTGCAAACGTCCTTCCTCAGTGGTAAGACTATGATTTTCATGTTGTATTGTAGTCCATCCTAGATTTCCACCTCACTGGTAGAAGAAATGTTGTCAAGGTCTTTCTGTGTTGCACCCTGTGTTTTAGGAAATCACCCTCAGTGGTTGAGGACACGTTCTTCCATGTGGTATACTGGAGTGGGTGTCCTGTACTCCACAGCCACATTTTCGTTTGTGAGCCCTGTTCTGTGTGTGTTTTTCCATGTATTTATGCATTTTCATTTGTCTCTTTCTTGGTTTGTTGCGGTTGACACTGTCACTCTTGGTTCTCTATCAAGTGAGACTGGTCAACTTATTTTAATGTGTGTATTGATGGTGGTGAATATAGTTGTTTCCTTTACAGATGCGGGTCTGTGTTGTGGATTGGAATGGGCTTCATATGTATGTGGTTTGTGAATGTGCTGACTTGACTTCTACATCTCAGTGCCTTTGCCCTCATAACACTTTAGCATTATGTTGTATCCTTTGGTAGCTCATTTTTCTGTGCATTTCCCATTACTTATTTGTATATTTTGCGAGGAAGGGAGATGTGCTTTCCTTTCATACCTGTTTCCTATGTGTGCTATCTTGCCTTTTCTGTTCCCTTTGACATCGTAGAATGTGATGTGATGGAGGTTTATTGATGGTGTGCCCAAGGCAGTTGGACCTGGGCTGAGCTACTGGTAACATATGCTCCTGGTGGGGTCTGCTATACATATTTGTAGCTATATCTATGCCCTGTACCTAAGCCTCCTATTGCTATCAAGCTGTCTGCATGTTACTACCAAGGTGTCTGCATGTTACTATCAAGGTGCCTGCATGTTACTATCAAGGTGTCTGCATGTTGCTGTGCTTCCTACGTTGTAACTATCTTCATTACACCCTGCCGCTGAAAAGAAACTGCTTGAACCCTGAATTGTCGCCTTTTATTACCTTTGTGGCTCAACAACGTTTACCTTTATTTATTGACTTTAAATCAATATTACTTCAACCTCAAAAGATGAACAGCTCAGACACTGATGTGGTAAAATAAAGCAATGTAATTGAAAGACAGTTCCACATTAATTATTTACAGCAAAGCAGTACAAACAAGACTTATCTGCTTGAAACCACACATTTAGTTAATTCTGAACACACAATTGTCATGTATTTTACACCATGATAAATTCCCGTTTACAGAAAGGAAATAGCATTTGTTATCTGCTACAATCAAATGTTTGCCAGACTTGTCTCTTTCGGGTGTATTTCCTGTCTCCAAAATTCAGTATTATTCTCCTCAATCATTTTCAGCTGGGAGAATTTTCTTTCATGTTCATAACTTGAACTAGATAATCCAACATCTAGGAATGGAAACAGAGATTACATTCAATAATTAGTATTCAACAGTCACAAAAAAATGTTGCACTCTTTATTAGGCTAAATCCATAGTATACACATCTGAAAATACCCTACAACTCATTAAGGATCGCAAAAGGGAGATCAACAAGCAAGCTAAAAGATGCTACCCCTCCTTGACTTGCCTTTAGTACTCCTGACAATGCCATTGTTGCTCCTGGTCTCGATTTGTAAAGGCAGCAGCAGCAACACAAAGTAAACAGAGCACTATGGACTTCTTCATTCAGTGGTGGCCTATCGGAGGGTGTCTGGGCTACGCCCCCCTCCCTTTACAGTGCATGATGAGTGTTTGTCAGGCTGAGCAAATGTCAGTGTGACAAATACTCATCATGTTATCATTCAGGTAGCCAGGCATATCTCATGTGCGGGCTTAAGCCCAGAGAGCAATGACATCATCAGCCTAGCAAAGCCCTGTAAGGATTCGCCTCCTGATGACAAAGGTGAGCATCACTGAGAGAGTCCGCCCTGGATGCTTTAGGTTTCAGCCCTGCAGTGCCCTGGGCTGACTGTGAATCAGTGAAGCCTCACAACACCATTTCCCAGCTCATGTCTCATTTCCCAACAGAGTGGGGCAGGATAGGCAAGTCTCACTTATCCCACCTCACCCTGTGACCACTTAGAAAAGGTCCTCCTTTAATTGGCTTTCACTTGATAGCGTTAGCCGATGAGCCGAGGTGGTTGGATATTCCTGTTCCTGTTGCCTGAGGTTGCTCAAAGCTTCCATCTCGTTCCCTGGCCATTATGCTTCTCCCACCTGTGACCCACGGGTCCTTCCTTTCTGCTGTGTCCCACCAGGTATGTGCTTAATTGAATGTTTGGATGCATGCCTGTACCTATTAATGTGTGTATATTTGGGTGCATATGCTTGCAAATGGGTTGGAGTATGTCTTTCTTTATGTGTTACGAATGGGGGGGGGGTGAATATGCCGATGTGTGTGCTTGTAAATAGATGGATGAGAGTATGTACACCGATGTCACCCTACAACTTCTAGAAGTAAGTAGCCTCCATTGTCTGCATCCAAAAACTGTGAACTCGTAAAGCCTGTGCTGAGCAAATTAACAGGCATCGCAAATGCAAAAAACACAATCGAAATGTACAAAGGAGAGTTTAATTGACTTTACAACACAATATAGCCACATTGCAGCATTTCTGAATAACTAGGAGAATTGGTGTCCCCTTTTTCTTGCAACTCACAGATATGTGATTAATGGAGGGCGAATGCAGAAATGGTTGCAAACCTTTGATACTAAAGCAACTCCTGAAAGGAGGTAGTATTTATTTGTTAATGGCATCTTCCACTTTGTGAATGTGAGCTACAGGCAACTCAGAGAGCAACTAGCAATATATGTGAGTACTGCCGGCTCTGCTTGGTGTCACCTATTTTACATTATTTCTTTTTATTGCATCTCCTATCCTTTAAAGGGACAGGGACAAATGCTCCAGCCGTGGTATTTTGAAAATTTGATGAATGGCTGGAGGCTTATTGTCTCTGGCCGGCCAGCCTCCAGCACTGCATCTACATCCATACTCAAACATTCACAAATGGAATCCTGCCTCATCAGTGCACATGAGTTAGAGTTCCTGGTGGTGGCTAGATGAAGGAGAGGTGATGTGATCCGCTATGCATCCCTCCTAACTTCCAGCCTTCTGATGTCTTTGCCCTTTCACTGAGCGCATCAACATGGCTCTGCGTTTCACATTCTGTCCTCGTGTTCCCAGTGCCAACTGAGGATTCCCTCTGTCAGACTGAGCCGCCCTCTTTCACCCGCCTCTCTCCACACAGCTGCTCTATCAGTGCTGTAACCGGCTCCAGCTGGTTGACTCTGGATGAAGGGTTCTCTCATGGTAAGTCAGCATGTTCCTGCGGTGCCAGGATGCTCATCGTGGTGTTTTCTGTGGGTATTCTCTTTGGTGAGAGTATGATACCTCAACAAGAACTGCAACACTGAGGAAGGCGAGGAACCACAATATTGTGGTGAGAGGTCTACAACGGTGAGGCTTATCAGGTGTGAATGTTGAAGTACTGATCACAGCCTTGAGATTGCAAAACATTAGCTGAACCCCCTTTCTTTAAATTCGGATAAATGCGTTGATTTTTTTTTTTAATCTTATATGGGCAAACTGGACCCAAAGTTATTGGAGCACTTTACATGAGCACCAGTTACATTACACATTCATTTTCTTGTAGACACGGAGAGATTATGTGATGTGCCCAGATCTGACACTGATACCTGGTTCCCCGTTCCAAAGTCGGTAGCTCTGGACAGTTGCCACATACTACCCCCATCTCTCCTATCATAACACCTATCCTATCTCATGTGTTTCACATGTTCAATATTTAGGCAGTAAGGGCTGCATTTAATTTTGTACAATATATAAATTGAGTATCTCTCCTGGTGATCACCCATATTAAACCTCGTGCATCTTATTTGCGAAACTTGATTCAGGGGATGGCAGATAGAAACACCGCCAGCTAAACCTCTGAAACCAAAGCTTGTTTAAAACTGAGGAGTCGAATCAAAAAGCACGTTGAACTCTAAAAACGTAAAGATGAATAGCCCACAACCAGAGTCAGCGCTAACACAGATTAAAGCGGCCAAGAAAATCTGTGCCAGCACGATCCAAAATTGTGGCCTAAACCCAGAATAATCTGTCAAATCAACAAAGGAGAAGCGATATAGCGTCTACTGAATTGGGCAATGTGATCAGTCAGATAAAATCATCAGGCACATTAGAGACCTCTACTTTGTTGCCGCCCTCTGTTCATCACACCCTCCCCTACCTCCTGGTTTCTCAGGTTTTGTCACGAGTACTCTTAAACCACAAGACACCATGAGCGACAACAATGTACGATTTTAGGCATCAAGTGACATATTTCCACTGTTTTCGGCTTTCAAAAATAAGCAAAAATCAGAAAGCAGGGAAAAGAGTTTAGTACTAGATACTAATCAACGATTCTCCCCGCCCTCAGAGAGGATGGCATCTTTATCGCAAATAGGCACCGTGACTCCCAAGCCGGGGGGCAGCAGTGAACAGCGGTCCACAGCTGATATATTGGCAAAAGAGATCTACACAGATCGAGCTCTGATCATGACTGAGACCGTGCACCGGAAGTGTGTTTGCTACTAGAGAATATCGTGGAGGAGGTGAGGCAGCTGGAAGAGCTTTAAACAGACAGCGCCGCCTTGCTTAAGGAGTGTCTAGATAAGTTGGAGAATAAGATGACCCAGTAAGTGTGGAGACCGAGGAGACAGGACTGCACATTTCTGAATCTGAAGGAAAACTTCTCACAATAATAGATCGGAATGCACACCTAGTGAAATAAATAATCCACTTACGGAACAAATAAAATTAGATGGAAAAATGCTCTGATCTGGTTGAGTCATTGATAAGGACACGTTCTCCCAGAACAAACCTAAGACCTTACAGTATTGCGGACATATAGAGTCTGATTTATACTTTTTTAGCACCGTTTAATGTTTTTGAGTTTGCGCCACTTTTGCGACAAAAAATTACGCAAATGCGGCGCTAAAAAAGTATAAGTCACGCCCATAGAGTCCCTTTGCAGGTATCATCAAGGACTAGGTATCCCACAACCTTTTTGCTTAACTTCTCGGATTACAGGATTAAAGAGTTCATTTTACAAAAGCACTTAGGTCCAAAAGGAATATCATTCTGGGGTTTTTATGACATGTTAGCTGAAACTGCTCACAGATAAAGAGATTTTAAAACTGATCTCTCAGTTTCAAGAAGTGGACACCCTGGTGTCCCTTGTTCAGCGAGGTAAATTAAGGGTTCTCTATCTGGGAAGTTTCACTTGGTTTTAGGGTTGAAAGAAGCTCAGAACTTTCTGAAAGATATTCGCCATACTAGTTATAAGATGATCCGGATGACAGGAAGTAACAGCACATCATTGTACCAAAGGCATTGCTAAGAGATGTTGTTCAGTGTCTGATAGGAGGGTGACCCATAAGAACATGCAGGGGGAGGGCTATGGATTTCAAGCATAAAAATCCGAGGTATATGATGTTAACCTATGTTTTTATGTCTATGTGGTGGTTAAAGGTGATTGATCAATTCCAACTGTTTATAGGATGCATGGTGCATTTCACGACCTTTTTTAGCAGATGCGTAACAACAGAACTAAATTGGCACCGAGAGATGATGTATTCCTTACATCAAATAGGTGGACTGTATGTGGTGTATTGTATTTTATTGATATATTTTTCAAGGGACAAGGAGGTTGATATTGTATTTGCATTTTAGGTTTTGCTGCTCGTATGGGCTCAGTACATTATAATGATGCTACTACTGTACTCTGTGGACACACTCTATCTACCATAACTGTGCATAAGCTATTACTATATAAGTTATAATAGTAACGTTAATGCCAATGCCATTTTTTCTCACTCTGTGATAACAGACCAGTTAAGAATCCTTTCAAGTAATGTGAATGGTCTAAATAACAGGCACAAATTACAGGCTAATGAAGCTTGGAGTTTACATTGGGAATTTAAAAAAAAAACTTGACCTTCTAACATACTTACTTTGTAGATTTTGGCAACCTCAAAATGTTTGCAATACTATTATCTTTTAAAATCATCACCATTAATTAATTAATAAAGTACTTGTGTGCTAAATGCATATTTGTAAATCTTGATGCGTTATAAGCGAAAGATGCATTGCAGCACATTTTGATCTTGGGGAGAGCTAAACTACCCGCTGCTGTGGAACTATAATTGATATCCCAATTAGGGCCTACAGTGCTTAATTTGAGGCAGTGGTTGCCATTGGGACCCACTGTCACTCATTTGTGGAGAGCAGTGCTTACTTTTCCTTATCAGATATTTCCCAAGAGCAAGAGAGGGAGAAATGCACAAAGGGGAAAGAAGGATGAAAAGAAAGTTCGAAAAATTGTGACAAAGGCAGAAAGCAGTAACCTACAAGAGTGGGATAAAGAGGCAGGGAGTGTTTGGTGGTCGATTAAAGAGGCATGAATTGGATTCCAGACTGTGCAGCATTGGTATTTGGTGAGCCGGTGCCAGCTGCAGGCTTATAAGCAGAGCTGAGGGCATTGGTACTTATTCTTCTACAAATTTGGCACTTAGGGCTGCCCAACCAAAATTGTCAGGGGCAGGAGGTTCCACTTCAATAGCAGAGATTTACTTTTCCAGGGCAAGAGTCTATAATTTAAATCAGAAACATAGGAAGATTGACTCTTCACCCTACTCCCCATAGCAAGTAACGTATTGGAGAAATTTGTCAATAAGCACCTTTCTGGCTTTTTAGAAAAGCATTCAATCCTCCATCCCACACACTGAGACTGCTCTGCTAATAGCCAGAGAGGAACTCGGGCCATTTTCGACCAAGGTGGCTCAGCAGCCATAATTATGCTTGCTGTAAGTGCAGCTTTTGACACAGTTTCATACCCTATTCTCATTCAAAGGATTAAGGAAGCTGGAATTACAGGCACTGCCCATAATTGGCTTGCAGCTTTTCTGAAAAAGAGGAGCTTCCATGTCTGTGAAGAGTCCTTCTTCTCTGCCACCTACCCTATCGGATGCAGCATCCCACAAGGCTCTTTCCTAGGCCCTACACTTTTTAATTTACATGTGCTCCCCTGGTAAAGATTGTACAGGCACACAGCCTTGAACTCATGTCATATGCTGATGACACAAAGCTTATCATAGCTCTCACTCCAGAAAGAAGGCAGGCATCCTTACGATTAAACTCATGCCTAACAAAGGTCACAGACTGGCTGTCAGACAGCCTTAAGCCCAATGGTGGAAAAACAAAGGTGCTGGTTGTTGGTAACAATCTCTCAAGATGGAACAAACTAGCATGGCCAGAAAACCCAGCCAGGCAGTAAAAAATCTACGCTTCTGGCTGGACAACACATTATCAATGGACACTCAAGCCAAGAAATTGTCAGCAACATGCTTCGGACTGTTAAAAACTTTAAGGAAAGTCATTCAATGGCTTCCACCAACAACGAGGAGAGTGGTCATACATGAATTGATCAACTCTTGCCCTGACTATGGAAACTCCCTCTTTTTGGGAAGTCTCAAGTATGTTATAAGACGAGTGCAGGTCGTCCAGAATGCTGCTGCTCAAACTCTTTATAGGCTTCAGAAACACTATTCAGTTGCCTCAACCCTAGCTTCCCTGGCTTCCAGTGCAAAAATTGATCTATTTCAAAATTCTATGCATGGCCCTTTGGGCAATACATGGAAGAGGTCCCTCCCTTATTCAGCAATTTCTTATCCCTCACATTCCTAGGAGGCCTTTACAATCTGGAAACTTAAAGTTGCTGACAGTACCCAAGATCAGAAAGGAGAGATGTGGGAGACGGTCTATTGCATACCTGGGCCCTAAGTTATTGCATAATCTCCCCCTTCTAACCTTAAATTGGATCAACCATTCAGGAAACTCTGGAAAACACATCTCTTCTCATTTCAGCCCTGTTATATCCTATAAATAACTTAAGGAACCAGCAGGTGTGTCTGTCTAAGTGCTGGGAGGCCCGAACAGGTAGCAGTGCACTATTCAAAAACACCTGAACTTAACTGAACTGAATTTAGGATAAATTAGTTGCTAAATTGATCCTGAGATAACACTTTGCTTGACTATTACATGACCCTTGTATCTCTGTCATCAATTTATCTAAATCTTAAATAATAAAACTTCTGTTGTTGATGTATTTATTTTGTATCCGACAAGTTCTTAAAAATTGAAGAAAAAACATTAATACATTTTTGTATCTCCTTATTCAGAAACATACAGTTTTGTTTTAGTCATATTCTGAAAAGGTGTATTTATAGTGTTATCATTGCAAAGAGTGAAAGCAAGTTGCTCGATAGGAAGGCAAATAGAATAGAACCTGTCTGGTTCCATGCTACACTTGAAAGCATCAAGGGAATTCAAAATCAGTCTAACCTCAGCACCCCATTATATAGACTGCTTAAAACCCTCGTGAGCTGGGAAGGAAAACCAAAGCTTTTAAAAAATATAAAAGAGAATGTCTCAACTCACGAGGTCAAAGGCTTTTTCGGCATAAAATAAAAACACCACGTCTACAATCTGTTTAGTATTGAAAACATTTGAAGCTTCTATTAAATAATTTGTATTGACAAGTAGATGTGATGAAACTATTTTGCTCCGTATGTCTCAACCTAGCCGCTACACTATTATTTCTACTGGCTATTAATTTAGTTATGATTTTATGGTCAGAATTCAATAGCCTAATCGGGTAATGCAAGTTCTTTCCTGTGAGCAGTTTCAGCTAACATGTCATAAAAACCCCAGAATGATATTCCTTTTTGACCTAAGTGCTTTTGTAAAATGAACTCTTTAATCCTGTAATCCGAGAAGTTAAGCAAATAGGTTGTGGGATACCTAGTCCTTGATGATACCTGCAAAGGGACTCTATGGGCGTGATTTATACTTTTTTAGCGCTGCATTTGCGTTATTTTTTTATACAAAAGTGGCGCAAACTCAAAAATATGAAACGGTGCTAAAAAAGTATAAATCAGACCCTATATGTCCGCAATACTGTAAGGTCTTAGGTTTGTTCTGGGAGAACGTGTCCTTATCAATGACTCAACCAGATCAGAGCATTTTTACATCTAATTTTATGTGTTCCGTAAGTGGATTATTTATTTCACTAGGTGTGCATTCCGATCTATTATTGTGAGAAGTTTTCCTTCAGATTCAGAAATGTGCAGTCCTGTCTCCTCGGTCTCCACACTAACTGGGTCATCTTATTCTCCATCTTATCTAGACACTCCTTAAGCAAGGCGGCGCTGTCTGTTTAAAGCTCTTCCAGCTCCTCACCTATTCAAATCATCCCAACATTTTTAAAATGTATGCAGGAAACAAGCTTTCCCATTGGAAAGAGTTGAAATTACAGCATCAGGCTCTTCTATAAATAAAGGGTTCTGTCAGACTAAGGGCCTGATTATGACCCTAGCGGTCCAAACATCGGAATGCAGTATTATGGAATACCTGCGGGCTGGCGAGACAGTCAGTGCGGCAGCATGGGCTTCAGCTCAAAAAAAGAGAGCTGATGGCAATGCCAGCTGCACTGACTGTGCTGCCTGCACAGTCGGAATGCGCACTGTCTGCTATGGCAGACAGTGCGCATTCCGACTGTGCTGACTGGGATGTCTCTGTACTGCCCATGACATGGGCGGTGCAGGGCCCCCGTATCCCTGTCTCTGCCTTTCTGCCAGCCTTTTCATGGTGGCATCCCTGCCATGAAAAGGCCCACAGAAAGGCAAGTCATAATCAGCATGGCAGTGCCGACATCGGCACTGCCGTGCTTCACCACAGCTTTCACTGCTGCCAACGCACCAGGATCCACAATCCTGGCAGCGGGGCCAGTCTTGTGGCAGTCCGACCAACAGCATCATGATCTGGCGGTTGGACCGCCAAGGATGCGGCAGTAGGACCGCTACTGCAGGTGTGGCGGTCTTAGAACCGCTATACTCGTAATCAGGCGCTAAGTGCAGCTTCCTGCAAAAACAAAGGAGTAGGGAGTGCTTTAAGAAACAATTCCAATTTTGTTTGATCAATTTCCTGGTTCCTGGCCATTATTATAAATATTCTCCTAGTGCTCTAGAAAGATTATATTTATTTCATTTCAGTTTGTAATCTGGACTTTTCTTTTTAAACAATATACTGCACTATTCGCTGTTTCCGTTGATTTCTCCCATGAATGACGTATCTAAAGTCTCCTGAAATAATCACTTTCTTCATAATCATTTGTAAATAGGTACCATTTCTCAGATAAGTCTCTGAATAATAGTATTCTAACACTTTAGACATGCTGTGTTCAAATCGGATTTATGCATTATTATGCTTTTCATATGCTTTCATATGGTTTCCTAAACTTAATTTCCATTTTTTTATGATTTTAGTTTTACTCTTCAAGGCTATAGCCTGTGCTTGTAATTGTGCTCCCATACTTGCTTTGTAAAAAGAAATCCAAAATTTCATTCTTTAATTCAAGAACTGATATTTTATCCACTAGGAAGATTTTAGTAAACACCCATAACGTAGGAGTATTACATTTCTTAAAGCCTGCGATACTTAATTCTAGTGCAGAGTGACCAGAAAAAGACATTTGGAAAGGTGCAAAGCGGTCCAAACCGAAAAACAGAGGAAATTACGAAAAAAAATCTGTGTGACCTCGCAATGGTGCCTGTATATCGTTTTTTATCATGGAAATTTGCCCTCCTGGGCCTATTACAACATCCTTCTGACAGGAGACCAAAACCCCTGCTGCTTTAGGTTTATTCTGCCTACGGTTAGGCACTGGTGAATTTAAAGCTTGTGGCTGAAGAAAATTAAAATCATCTTCTTTATATTCTTGCATTTGAAGGGTAACAGTGGCTGAAAAAGACCTAATAAAGGGTCTGGGTTATCCTCCGCCAGGGCATACAACTTGCTGTGGTCACTTATTCAGAAAACATTAAACACCTTACCCAAACGCAGCAACATTCTTTATCATTTTGCCAGCTATGTATTTTAGCGTTCAAGCCCATGGAAAACAAATAGCAGCCCCTCTATGGCAGCAGTTGTAGAAGAAAAACATTTAAATTTCACTCAGTGTTCAAACATGGCAACATTTAAGAGTCTAGAAATTGGGATGTGGGTTTCCTGCAAAAGGCTATCAGCTGGATTATGTGTGAGAAGCCTAGCTTCAATCACCTCTAATTTCTGCCATTTGTTCAGACCATTGTTCTTCTTCTACCCCTTGCATTTTGCTGACTCAGTGTCTATGAATCACAGGCTTCAATTTCAAGTTTGATGCTACCCAGCCTTGTACAGCTGTCAGATGGCCAGTATGACAGCAGCACGGCCACCACCTTCAAGATGGTGCCCGTCTGAAGAAAAGTGATGCTGATGATTTGAGTTGCCTTGAGTGCCAGGCCTTTATCTATGTCTTCCCACTCGATTCGATTCAAATAATTTTATTCGGATTAGAGAAGTATTAAAACAAAGTAAAACACCATAAACATTGCAGTAATAATATTCAACAAGACGAAAAGACAGACCGGAGAATTTCTCTGGAAGACATGCAAGCCAATGTATATTTGCAGAGGAAGATAACCCCTAATGGAAATACACTAACTAAAAGCTCTGATGCAAACGGCACTGCTAGCTATGTAGGCTAAAAAACGCTTGTCTTAAAGTTGATAGTAAACTGTAGGTACATCAGTTACCTAAAAATAGTGTATAAAGTGACGAAAGCGCAAGATAAATTGTGCAGAATGTCAATTTGTGGGTGCACAACTAAGCTTGTTGCTTGCCCGGCTAATCAAAAGAGGCATCCCTAAAGTACAAGGTGCTTAAAATCCCTTGTGGCAGATGATATGCTAATTAGCTTTTCCTAAGGATTCAATGTGTTCAAGGCAAAAACAACGGACAGGAAAACCTCCATAGTCCAACAACAAAAACCTCTAACTAGGGTCCACTGTTAAAGTGAAACATGGAGATTAGCCTGCTATTACTGAAAGATTTATTACATAGGGGTCATAGTAGTAGTGCTTCCTGGTGTGGGTTGCTCCCTATATAAAAGGGGCAACTCGGAAACACTTATTTGAGTCCCCCAAAGAACATATAAACAAAGTATATTGATGCCTCCGGATGTTATTTTCTATAAAAAAAAGAAAGTAAAAATGTCCTAATATCAGTATAAAAGCTACAAAACAGAATAAGATGCAAAGCGGACTGAGAAAATCTTTCATCTCACAGGCATTTTATTGTCTCCTCTATCCATTGCTTCTTTTTAGGGAAAGACACCAGGACATGGGCTATGCCCAGGCGTAATCTTGTCATGACAAAATTATGTTGGATATTGATTGCACGCAGTAAATAGTGCTGTAGCCCCTCGTTTGGTATCACAGAACATTATGCATACACAGAGGGCCTAAGGGGGACATTAGGATATCTAACAACAGAGTTTTTTGTTAAGAAGCATAGGCTTCAGTTCCCTTTTGCTAAAATGTAATATACTGTTTGGACAGTCTAGGGACAGGGTGTCACCAAGCTGGACCAACTCTTGGGAGATACCCAAGAGCCATGGGATTCTCATTACCCTATCCTGTCTTAGACAATCTGATATGATTGTTTTCGTGAACCCAGTCTCCTCTTTGCACCAAATAGAGTGCCACAGCTGTACCTGTTTCAATAGAAGTAGGTCTTCCAAATATGGCAACCCCAACTCGGTAAGTACTATATCAGCCAATGTGGATTGGGGAACATCTAGTAATCACCCTAGAAATATGTTATCTTGTGTTTGGAGGATAATATGTTTAGCATAGCCCACAACCCACTGACATATTAGGCTGCTGATGTACATTTGGCTCTATAAATTGCAACCAATCCCCTGATTGGTTCACAACCTAATTTGGAGGCAAACCTAAAGATACCTTCACAGGCCGCGCCATCTTTAGCCTGATATTTTCGATGTGCTTAGACCACAATGCTAGTATTGAAGAGAATAGCAAGGCAGTAAAACACTTTGACCCTCATGATCTGTGTATCAATAATTTAGTGACTTTGGGCTTGATTTAGAGTTTGGCGGATGGAGTTACTCAGTTACAAACGTGATGGATATCCCGTCCGCCGTATTACAATTCAATTTTATCCTATGGAACTCGTAATACTACGGAGGGGATATCCATCATGGTTTTGACCCCTCTGCCAAACGCTAAATCAGGCCCTTAATGATTTACACATGCCCTCTCCAAAGATCACTCTAAATGTTTTCTTCAGGTTTATTTTAAGTTCTCTCACCTGCATGAATTCAGAGAAACTGTCTATTAAACGCTGCAGGCCATTAGCAGTCCTAGACAGTAGGGCAACATCATCTGAATAAAGGAGGACAGGGAGTACCTTGCCGTTGACCTGTGGGGGGTAAACTCTATTTATATACAGGAAGAACAGGAAGGATGCCAACATGCATCCCTGTCTGACTCTTCTCTGAATACTCAACAGTGAGGAACATTCTCCGTTCGACCTATCATGCACCTTTGCTAGTAAATTCCTATGTAGCTGAGATTGTAAAGACACAATTTCAGAAGGTGCACCCATGGAGGACAGGGCCTACCACAAAATTGTGTGAGTGGCCAGATCAAAGGCATTTGATAGATCAACAAAACATAAATGTAGGTTGTCAGACTTGGCCCTTGTGTATTTCCCTATGAGGAGGTTCAAGTTGACACATTGTTCAACTGTCACCAACCCCCTCCTAAACCCATATTGAGACTCGTGGTTAGGTATTTGAGCACGTAGGTAAAGAAAGGTATGGGAGGCCCTGATAAGCCGTTGAGACAAGACCTTAGAGAGTCAGGCCGGGGAGGCGCGGTGAGCAGTCAAAAGAGCGTCTACTACTTAGAAATTTCCTTAATCCATAAAGATCATTATCACCTATTCCAGCCCACAGATCTAAATAACATTGATCACTCAGGCCGGACGGCCCAGCCTTGATGAAGTCACTTGTGTGACGAAACACATGTTGGCTGTTTATCTACAATTATCATGCTCTTCAACACCTACGAATAAAGGCATTTTCCACTAACAAGATTCTGGACGTTTTCTTCAACCTCAAACTTTCGCTTACCTTCAACAAACCATCAGGGTTTTTCATCCCTGCAACACTTTTGGACACGACATTCTGTGTGCTCTGGCCAATTTTTCTCTAGGTTTGGCTGTGGGTACTGTGTTACCCGCTTTGGTGCCTGCTGGGTAGTAGGGCACTCGGCCTGATTGCACCAGACATTGCTCTTCCATATATATTTGTTAAAAATTACTGTGTTACTACCTAGAAGTGCGGCATCCGTCACCCTTACTACCCTTGTGTTTCTTTCACTCCCATATTGAGACTCTGTGAACACACTGTTGGCCTCAACCCAATCTTGTAACCTTTCCAGGATTACTATGCCCAGAATCTTGGCAGAGGAGTCTAGGAGGGAAAAGGGGTGGTAGCATTTATGGACGTCTTCAGAACCCTTTTTAAAAATTGTGATTACCAATGACTCAACACAAGTTGTAGAAATATAATCATTAGCTGCACCATTCAGTAATTGTGTCAGGATTGGTGCCCATAAGTCAGGCAGGTGTTTATACATATCAACTGGGTCACCATCCGGTCCTGCAGCTTTCCCATTTAGCCCTCTTTGCAATGGCCAATAGATCTTCATCTAAGGTGAACATTATAGGCTTACAGTCAATATAAAATGGGCCAGATTGGGATATATGATTATTTGCTGGATCTGGTATAGGTGGAATTCTAAAAACGTTTGAAAAATGATTTGGAATCAGGGATTCAAGATCAGGGTCTGTGTTGTTTGCAAAAAAAGGAGAGTTAATTATGTTCCAACACAAAGTCCATTTATTGGTGTTATTGGCTTCCTTCAGCTTAGACCAATCCTCCTCCTGTAGCTCCTTTTTTCCTAGCAGGCAGTGCCTCCTTGTATTATCTCCTATAAACCGCTACCAAAAGACAATCTCTGGGCGATGCTCTTGACTAGGCTTGGTCAAGCCAGCCTGACTTGGCCTGCTCACAAGCCCTAGATCCTCGAGAAAGTAGGGCATTAACAGAGGGGGTAATATTTCCAAAAGCTGTAAAGAATGGGCACATAATTGTCTGTCTCAGATAGACAGGACTCAAATCCTGTTTATTATTGTCAATTGATCTCTTGATGAACTGGCAGGGTATGATGCCAGTTCATTTCAGATATTGCACATTTGATCTTAATATGCCAATATTACCTGTGAAGGTACGGGCAATTTGCTTACTAACTGGAAGTCCTAATCTGTGGAACAAAGGATTATGGTCACTAACCAAGTTAGGTGTTATCACAAGGTTGAGTAAATTAGAGATACAGTTTGATTATATCAGAATATGATCTATGTTGGTCTTGGCTCCCATACCTATGAACATATATTGTTGACCAGAGTGAGTATCTCCCTCATCCAGGAAGGTTAGACTATGCCTGAACAACATACTATTTAGTGCATTGACATGTGGATTGTGTGCAAAATGTGAGTGATCTGCCTCAAAAGTGTCAGAGGTGTTACACACATCCTTAGAGGGTACCATACATCAGGAGCTCCCCTGCAAGTGGAGGTGTGTCGCCCCCCCCCCCGGTCACTCAGGCAGTGACATATAAAATGATAATAAAATAAATGTATTATCATTTTATTTATCACTGTCTGACAGCACATCTAGGGCGGGGCCAGGCCATAGAGAGGAGGAGTGGTGGGCACTGTAAAGTGCGCATGTCAGTTTGGCCGGCCGTCTAAGGATACACAGTGTTACACAGTCGGGTTGGAAAAATGAGGGGCCCCACTGTAGCCAATATTTTTAACTTGGTACTTGGACCATTAATTAAACATATCAATTCCTACAGAGTAAGACTGTATAAAGATTCTGATGTTACCCAGCTAATAGTGAAGCAAATACAGGTAAGCTCTCCTTGTGCTATTTAAACAACTACCCGTCAACCACTGACTTGCTAATAACAAACTAAACATGAATGAAGGAGAGATTGTAATGAGATACACAATCAAATGAATTCAGTATTTCAAATTTGTCTTTATTTATTATCATACTGTCTTACACGTTTCATGTTAGATAACATTACCTTGTGAATTAATTTGTGAGGTAATTTGATTTTAGACCTCATTAACTTCTTCACTAATATAGGCGGTCATTCTGACCGCGGCGGGCGGCGGTAGCCGCCCGCCATGCGGTTACCGCCATTTGGCCGCTCTGCGGTCAAAAGACCGCGGCGGCCATTCTGGCTTTCCCGCTGGGCCGGCGGGCGCCCGCCAAAGGAGCGCCCGCCGGCCCAGCGGGAAAGGCCCTGCAACACAGGGGTGCGACGGGTGCAGTGGCAAAGCAGACAGTGAAAACCTGTATGGGGCCCTGTTAGGGGGCCCCTGCACGGCCCCACGACACCCGTTCCCGCCATCCTGGTTCTGGTGGTGAAAACCGCCAGAAACAGGCTGACGGTAAGGGGGTCGGAATCCCCATGGCGGCGCTGCAAGCAGCGCCGCCATGGAGGATTCCCTGGGCCAGGGGAAAACCGGCGGGAAACCGCTGGTTCCCCTTTTCTGACCCTTTTACCGCCGCGGTCAGAATAGCCCAGGAAGCACCGCCAGCCTGTTGGCGGTGCTTCCGCTGCCCTCCGCCCTGGCGGTCAGAGACCGCCAGGGTTGGAATGAGGGCCATAATGCTTTACTCTGTGGGAGTTTTAGGGACATGTGGGTGTCCAACCGTACCAGCACCATGTCCCGAAGTGTTTTTTCAATCTTATCTTTTTTTTAAATGTTGGTTGATTAACTTTGGTAGCGTAGAAAGTCTGGATGTGTGAAGTTTGCTTGCAATAGACATCAAAAAAGGTTTTTAAGGGAGATACGTGGGTGTCTTAATTAGCTTGGATGCAAATGATCATGGCTTCCAGCAGACTATCTCCTGGAATTGCCCCTCAAGCAGGTCTCAATCATCTGCACCACTAATTCCTCTGATAAAATATGTTCAACCCTACATTACTGCGGTCTTTTCATTTACCATTAACTTTATGCTGTGTAGCTTTATTACGTGTGTTATATACGGAGATTGTGTGCCTTGTGAATCGTGAGCTCTTTGGGAATACACCACATGCAGCACAGGATGGATGTTCCCTACAATAGCGCTATGACCATTCTGACTTCTCAGTCCTTGAATTAGTCCCTTGAGAGCGGATCTTACAAACATCACCGTTTTATCCCAACCAATACTAACTGGCTACATGAATGGGGCACGCCCTTGTTTTGGGCAGCAACAGCTTGATACTACTTGGGATGTCTGGCTTGCAGGCTCCAACTACACATCCTAGTGATCATCCATGACTCCTTGTTCCTCACCTTGTATACGAAGCCCAGGAAGAAGATGTGTTGTGCTTGGCTGGGGAGGTTGTACACCTTCTGAGTGGGTGCTGAATTCCACCAGTTTCTCTCATCTGTACTTATTTTTGGACTTGAAAGGGAATACTACAGAACCAGTTGAAATAATGATACTGGCTAACCGGAAGATCCAGTTGCTGCTTCCTTTGATAGAGGCACTTACCACAGTACCAGAAGAGGAGGAGGAGGAGGCTTGCGCCACTGCATGAAAGATGATTGGTTCAACTGTCTGATGTGACCCTCTTACTACTGATCGCTAAAGAACATATTAGATGAGGTGGAAATCTACTGCTCCGCCTACACTTGAGAGCCGGGGACGGGGGCTGTTACGCTGGGTGGAAACAGTAAGCAGGTCATTTCATAGTGAGGAAAGGAGAGGAATGTGTTAAAAAGCAATTGCAGGGCAATGGAATCAGCGGATACAACTGTACAACCTTTATACGTTCACTGCAGACCATGCGTACCACATGGCAGAGAGCAAGCCTCTCACAATAAATGGGTAGTTGCTTATGCCAAACATGTACATTTAACACAACACACAGACAATAAGCAAAGACATCCTGCTTTCTTTCACACCACCCACAATATCACGCATGATGTTTACAGCAACACCCGGTATGGCTATCAATGTCCTCAGAGAGAGGGAGTTTACCGACCATGCAATTCTACAAATGGCAAACAGGCAATCCTGAACCAGCACATTTCTACAGGGGGAGGAGGGAAATGCTATTTCCTGTTTTTAGACCCAAATTTGGACATTTGGAACTGTGTCATCCATTACTGTAACCACACACTTAAAGCACATTGATTTAATGTATACTATGATGTGGTGCTATAGGTATGATAAATGTAATATTGATAATACCCATATGAAGCTGTACTGTGGTATAAAACAGCCAATTTAAATTAATGAAAAATGTCAAACAGAACTGCCTGAAATGAAGAGAAGCTGACATGGGCCACCTGAGAGCCAGGATCATTGAATCTTCACAAGAGGGTGTTAAGGACATGCTGGAGACAAAAAGGTTACATGATCTGGTGAGCCTGCTCTGCCTAACACACACAGTATAACACTACAGTAGTACTAATGTTCAGAAGAACACCAAGTGCAGCAATGGTGGGTCACATTTAGCAGTGCAGGAACTAATGCTGCTGCTCTGCATTGCATGAGAGGGAAAGACCGGAACAGCACCACATCTAAGATATGGCGCTGTTGGTCTCTTCCCACCGGCTGACATACTTTCAAGCTTTGTGGTGCCACACACACACCTTTGTACCATAGTGCAAAGATGTGTGGATGACATCTAGCACAGGTGTACCCTTCCAGTACAAAATACTATGCTCAGACGTAGTTTAAAACCGTCCCTACTGTGTATGTGTGCATGCTGTACTGAGCATCACATTCAAAGTTTCAAAATCTTGGAGAAAATAGTCTCACCTTGTTTGCACCTGCCTCAAGGAAGTGTATATTTTGAGTGGTAGCATGAGAACGCCCAAGTAACATCCATGGAACACCCATGTAACACCCATGTAGTGCCCCTTTGATGCAAAATAGCACAAAGCATTGTTTTCATCACCTTTAGACGACCTTTCAGCGCATATAATGTTTAGCACTAGAACGAAAATAGTTTATCTATACTTTGTATTCGTTTATGTAATCTTTTGGGACTTCTCATTAGAGCAAAGCCTTAAAAAGTCCGCCCGCTACATTTTTGAGAAGCATGAACTATTTTATGACCAGCCAGCTTATTGCCAAGCAACTTCAACACACTCTACTCCTAGAAGTAAACCTAAAAAGCTACAGTTTGACGTCTGTTGAGCGGTGGGCATCTCTACAGATATAGAAAATGCATGAATAACAGGCCAAGTCTTCCAGCGTTAACACTGAAACCTCAAAATCACACACCACAGCTCAATGAATAAAACACAATCACCTAAGACACCAAGGACCAGATCAAAAACCTTTTTTGACTGTGGCTATTTCAAGTCCTCAGTAGAAGGTTAAAACAGTGCTCGGTAAAAACTCCCTTTACCATCATATTTCAGGAGGTGGTGCTGCGTGGCAAGAATGTTTCTGAATGTTTGTTGTGTGACATTTTGTTGTAGTGGTTTGTTGTAGTGGTTTGTTGTTTGTGTTTCTGTGCTGCATTATTGCAGTGTGATTTTGTGATGTACTGTGGTAATTGCATTGCTTTCAGTTTCGACTGTTTTGTTGAGTTGTGCCTGGTTAGGCTTTTTGTTATGTCGCTCCGTGTATGTTATTGTGCTTTATTCTGTTGTTTCATTTAGAGACGTCAACGAATTTAGCTACATTTCCAGCCAAAAGTGTCTTTAACTAGAAACCATTCACCATTGTTTAAGATGGTAGAATGGTTCTGCTCCAGCTTTTTAACTATTTAAGCCACCTATCAGCCAAAACAGTGGCAGCGACCTTGTCTTAAATAACCCCTGCAGTGCTCACGCTATGTACAACGAACAGCAGACACATGTTTCGCCTTCTGTCATGGAAACCTGTGATTGGAAGCCTTATTCTCATTCTCATCCTGGCTCCATGTGTGCCTTCAACTCCAGTACTGCTGAAGCCCCACTGGCCGAACTCCCATCACTTGCCTGTTGTATGCCCTTTGCAGTTAAAGGTGGGCCTCAACCTGTTGGTCGTCATTACGTAAATTATTACGCTGCGCCCAGTATAATGACGTGCATAGCATTTGTGCTGCAGATGCTCGCTTCGCTAAAGCTCTACTTCCGCCTGGTAGGTTAGGCCACGGATGCAAGAGTCCCTGTCACACAGCTCATCGTAAATCCCTCTACCCCTTATCCCACCCAGCACTCACAGGCCTGAAAGATTTACTGCCCTGCCCAGTGTGGCTGTGTTTATCAACATGTTAGCAAGCCTCGACCAGGAGCGTGATTTGGACGGGGTTGGCTCCTCGGTGCGCAAGCTGCCGCTGCAGATGGCTACTATCCCTGATGCCGCAGATAGCCGGCTTTTGTTTCTTTAATTTCGCTTCACAATCTGCGGCCACCTCACTGCCCTTTCTCAATCCCCTTGTTGTGACGAACACAGGGCAACTAACACTGCTCACACGTATGACTACCGGGAAAGGGGAGGGGAAGAGAGCGGAAATGGTGCATCTGTGAATATTTCTATAGTTGATTCCCCTTTATCTGTGCTGGGTAATATATCTGTTATAATTTTGCCTCTCACAGCCTGTCTTTTCTCTGTCACTCCACCGATCATTCGATTTGTAATTTGAAGAGATTTCATTTTAGAGACTCTGGCCCAGAATTATGCATTTTGACGCAGTTTTGCGTCAAAGAGTACAGCGCCGGGTTGCGCCATTCCAGGATGCCAGCCGGGTGCCAAATTTATGGAATGGTGCAAGCCGGCACAAAGAGTGGGCTAATGTCATGGAAAATGACATTAGCAGGGTGGCGGTGGTGGTATGGGAAAATGGTGTTTTGCACCAAAAAATGATGTTAGTCTGGTTAGAGTAAAGAAAGATGACTCTGACCAGCCTAGTGTAATTTCTTGACGTAAAACCATCCATACCCATGACTCCTGTCTTACTAAAGACAGGAGTCATGCCCACCACCCCAATGGCCAGCAGAGAGGACAAGGGTCCCCTGGGCATGGTCATTGCACCCAGTGCCCTGTAGGGGGACCCATTTCAGGGCCCCCAATGGCATATTAAAAAAAGGTTTGAAAATACTTACCTAAACTAACCTGAGATGGGGTCCCCCATCCTGTAGTGTCCCTCTGGTATGGTTAGGGTGTTCCTGGGGCTTGAGGAGGGCACGTGTGGGCTCTTTCCATGGTGTTAGAACATGGAAATGGGTCCACAGGTCCCCTAATGCCTGCCCCGACCCAAGCGTTAAATAATGGCCCTAAGCAGGCTTAGCGTCATTATTTAGGCCTGTCTCCCTCCCGTGCACCATTTTTGCACAGGAGGATAAATAAGACGCTAGGGCCTTAGAGTCATTTTTTGGATGGGAATGCCTACCTTGCATCTCATTGACGCAAGGTATGTTCACGCATCCCAAAAATTACTTTCAGTCCAATATTTTGGCGCTAGACTACTCTAGCGCCAAAATATAAATATGGAGTTAAGCTTGCTCTGAATTAGCGTAAAACAAAAAATGACGCTAATTCAGTGCAGAGTATAAATCTGGGCCTAAGTCTTGTCTCTTTCACTCCATCAATGTACCGATTTTAACTCTGAGGGTCTGTTTAATGCGGTGTGTGTTTCTAAGTCTTCTCTCTGTCACTCCATCAATGTACCGAATTCATCTCTGAGATGTCGTTTAATGTTGTTTTGTGTGTGTGACTATAACCCACGTGGGAGACCCTTTACTGTGGGTTGTAACCTTAACTCTTTCCTCAAATTTCCCACCCTTCTTCCTCCAGACTTCTTCATGTGCCACACAACAATTTCTCACCCACATCCTCTTCGGTACTTCTGTGACAATTAATACACCATGTTCTGTAGATTATGGTGTTTATGATATCCTCGGTTTTAGAGCACACAGGAGATTACTTCAATTTATAAAGGCTGCACTGGAAATAATGTTTAAATACTTAGCAAAGAACAGAAACAACGGATTTTACTGAGCAAGGCCGAGTTTGCTTTCAGTTACAAAATAGTTCACACAGTTGGAACAGACCGTTAACCGAAGATGCAATTCTACAAACTGCTGAAATTCAGATTTTGTGCGCGTTATTTCAAATTCATGTTTTGCCACGTTGAAAACTGAACATCTGATAGTACATTCTAACAAGCTAACAGGTGGCAAACACGTTAAGATGCAAAGCGAGCACAAGCTGCTCAATATAGATATTTACAATTTAACTAAACTGTACGGATGTTATTGACCTTAGATGGAGGAAAGGCTAAAATAGACTCATTGTTGTTTAAACCTGAGACTTATAAGTCAGACACTGATCGATCGGAGTCTAGTATGTGTTATCAACACAAAAAGTAGGTGCTAATTATCAAAATTTATGAGGACACATTTTACAGAATTAACTATATATATATATATATATATGTATAATTAGTTTAAGGCAGCCCGTGCTCTAATACCTTAAAAAATAAAATAAAAATAAAAAAGTTTGTTGAAGAGTTGCTACTGGTCCCCTATAGCACTATCTGCCTCCAAACAAACTTTTTTTTTTTAATTCACAAATTGGAAGGCGTCCCAGAGCGATTCCTTCCCCTTTGTATTGCCACCTCTGCATAATGGCAGTCGCAACCCATTGCTACAAAGCATTTCGATTTCCAATTTGGAATGAACTCCCTTCCAAACTCCATTTCTAAGCCCATTTTGCTGAATACTAAAAAGCCATTTAGCAGTCGCAGACCCAGTGATTTAGCAAATTGCTGTGTTTCAGTCCACGGAATGCCTTCGTATGTCTGGCGGATTGTCTTCTTTCCCGATCTCCAATAGCAACACCGTGTTGATGTGTGATACCTTCTCACGATTTTATATTTTATATACAAAAACCTAAAAGTTTCTGTTCACTGTCAACTGTGACAGGATTCATATGCGCTCACACTCCATTTTGTAACTTTCACCACCTACACAGCAGGGATGGTGTTTGAGAGCTCACTGTATGACTTGTATATGGGATCCCGCATCAGAGGAGCTTCTGGTATCGAATTAAGAAACAGTGACTCACAACTCCGTTATGTAAAAAATAAATATCCTTAGACTAGTGCGGGCGAATAAGCAGAAGCTATTGTGGCTCAAATGAAATAGAAACAACCAATGGCAAAGCCAACAGGTATGGCATTGGCTGCTGACCTTTTTGCTTTGCCAGCGCTTATTTTGTTTGTGAATGGTTTTATGTGTAAGCAACACATTCTATGAAAACAAACATTGTCTACAAGCCAAAATGTATATTTGTTCTATGTAAAAGTACACATTGTATTGTAAAAGTACACATTGTACTGTAAAAGTGCACATTGTTCCAATAGTCTCTGGGACTGAAGGGATTATTTATTTGGTGGATGTGCACATTGTGCAGGAGTAGAATGTTGTCACTCACAGTCAGGTAAGCCAATGGCTGAAGTGGGCTTACCATGGGGCCTATACTGTATGCTGTGATGGGTGGAACCAAAATATGAATGACTCTGCAGCAAATCAGCGATTTAAAGGGATGGCTGGAAGTGCCTGTAAGTAGCAAAGAGTAATATATATGTTTATTAAAAACAAAAGGTCTTGACTAATCCAGACCTAAAAAGAGAACACGTTCAGATCATTTTCAGAACTGCTGTGCTGTGTGAGGTTTAGCAACACCAGAAGCAGACTCATAAGAATGCAGCTCTACTACTTTGTGAATGACTTCAGATTTGGCCTCAGCAGAGGGGTTACCATCTCACTGCAACCCACAGAGAAATAAGGGGGCTGTTGCCTGATGTGAAAGTGTTTGCTGCCCTAAGACTCGGAGGTTCAGGCGGTGAGGCTGTGGTGAGGAGGATGACTGGGAGAAGGCTTGGTACTGGGGAGTGACTGAACAAATGAGGCATGGGGGCAAATCCGGGGCAAATAGGTTGTGTGGTCACAAGCTCAGGCAAAACGTGATATGCTGCACACTACGTATACTGGTGACCACATCTTCCAGTGAAATATACGCCTAACCTTAAGTGTGTTTATACTGTAATGCAGTATATGCATTTTGAGAAGCATGTATTGTTGTATGGTTAAACATTGAGAGTAGTGTTCCTACTACTGTTCCTACATCTATGACCATGTATGAGCCTGGCTATTGTTATTCATTTGGATTTTGTGCAGTAGTTGAGCAGGACATCCCTGGTATGTGATAGGGAAGCAATGGAACTATCACAATGTCTAAGAAGATATTTGCAGTTTAGCTCATGGGAGAATGGAATACCTAGCTAGGAATCACTGCTTTGTCTCGAAAGAGTGGCATTTAATTGACCTATCTCAAATTGTGAAAGGTTTAACCAGCCAATCCTCTATTAAATGAATTATATTCTAAATGTTTTATGAATGCAATGATAAAACTATTCACTTTGTCCTACTTACTAAAATGATATAGTGCATCTCGAAACAAAATGGCATTCTACTCTTTGAGGCCTGGTAGAACTGATTCTGAACTTGTAACATTTTTGTGAAAATCATGGTTTGGGAGCCTTTTGTATAGAATGAACGTTGGTGCCAAGAACTGTCACTGAAAACAATGTGTCTAATGATCATCGTCTCGCCCAGGGTTGTAAGAGCTACATAAATGACAGTTCAGTACAATAAAGTCAAAGTCCATCTTGATATGCAAATTAATGCAGGGGATCCTCTAACTGTATGCCCTGCGCCCAAGGTGTTTTTATGATCTGCCTCCCACAAGGGCAAGGAAACATTCACTTTCAGCCACTGACGAAAGATAACATCTTATCATAAATGAAGGTCAGGCATTTGAACCCTATCTTACACTGCGTTCCCTACTACACAACGCATCCAGCAAAATCAACAACACCAAACTCTGCTACTCTCATACTCCACCCACCATCCATTGTCTGAGTATGGGCCAGAGACCTAGCTACCTCAAGGAAAGATAAGGGTTCTTGGATCTAGGTCCAGTGCCCTTCCTCGCAGGAGACTGAGTCCATCACTGCACCCTATGGGAGGGCCGAGAGCAGCAGGGATGCTCCAGGGGCGTTGGGAGGTGCATGTTATTTAACCACTCATGAGGCCCTTTTTGGAAGGTCATTTTCCACTCCACCTCTTCTACTACCTATGCTGCTTAATGTAAAGGGTGCTGGGGGAATCAAGGATTCCTTCATAACCCCATGGAATTTTACGGAACTCCTTTCTGTTCATGCACCAGAAACAGATTTCTGTTAGTGCAGGCAGTAGTTCATGGAGTTTTGCCTAACCCGCATTCCACTTGGAGCATGGAGCTCTGGCAAAACTCCGCCAACTGCTGCATGGCTAAGTGTTATCTATTGCATGGCTTACCAACATTAAGTTGGTGAGGGTGAGTGAGAATTTGTGCCCCGTAGCCTGATTTGTAAGTGCTAGGATGCCTCCGGGTGAGATTTCTCAACCCAGGCTGTCCTGACAGGTCGCAATCATTCACACTGAGAAAGCTGCCAAACGAGTAGAAAATCTATGGCAGAAAGAAGCAGTGCCTACCACGTGGTGCCGTTCACACTGATTTTACAGCACAAAACATGCTTCTGGAGCTAAAAATCAGTGCAAGCAGCTCAACATGTCCGAATCCAACCCGCTCGAGGAACTCTGTGGAATCGCGTGGAGTTTTCATGTAGCTCTGAGAGTTCCGCCTAGGCCTAGTACATATGGTGCCACAAGATACCATCTGTGCTACCAGACTGTGCTTCCAGCAAAGGTCTTCACTATTCTGTGAATACAGAGCACTTTCTGTAATTGACACATAGGAGAGTGTTGTCAGTGAACAAGAAAGCTCTAAAGATGGTGCTATGGCAGCCGCTGAGCCGCTGCCCCGCTGAGTCTCCACGGAGCTGAAGGGGGTGATGGAAAGGTGGTTGATGGTCCAACATCTTGCCTTCTTTTTCCCAACTCTATCAGGCTTACAAACACAAGGATGGTAGTGCCTCCACCGTCAGCTGTAGGACTGTGCAGACCCATGGCTAACAGAGGATGGAAGGAAATGGCGGTAGTGCCTATTACAGAGCCATGGTGGGGGGAATCCTCAGATGGTGGTGAGAGAGGTGCGGAATGCCAGGTTATAAGATTTTCTTAATATTGAGTGGATAAGGGTGTTCTGTAGGTTTATGTGAAAGGATGGCAAGTGCATATGTGTTTCCCCACTGACTCCCTTTTGTGATTCTCTGTGCCTGCCATGATCTGTGTTCCTCTCTCATGCCCATGTGCTTCTCCCCCTCTCCTCCGCTTGACTATCTTTATAATGTGCTTTCTCCCCACCAGCTCAGCTTGTCTCTCTTTCACCCGTTTGAACGTCCCACCAGCACCCTCCCTGTTGCTTCACTCACATGTGTCCTGTGTTGCTTCCGGCCCACCTGCGCCTACATGTTACTTGCCCACCCACTTTAAAAGCCGCCACCCCATGTTGCTTCCAACCGTATTCCTTCATTTTGCTTACCCCCTCCACCCATGGCCCATGCTAATTCCCCTATGTTGCTTTCCCCACCTGCTTAAAAAACACTTTCATGTGCTTTTTTCTCCTTATCTTTATCAATCCGACTTGAATTGGTAACTAAAAATAAAAAAAACTAGCTGTGTCATTTTGTACGTGGGTTCACGTGTGGTGTAGATGCCTACAAGTTGACGGAGTCAAAGACTTCAAACAATTCTTAAGCAATGTAACCAGGCAAGAGCTATTGTCTTTGCTGGTTTGGCAGAGAGAGAGAAAGAGAGAGAGTAACTAAATGATGGTGGAAGTGGGTGACTCAATATCAGCTATAATTTTTAATGTATGAAATAGGGAGAGAGAATGAGAGAGGAGCAATCATATTGTGAATGACTTCCCCATGACTTTTCTACCTCAGCATTGCATCCATGGAGTAAGCCATAGCTAAACAATGGACTCAGATCAACAGGGGAAGAGAATTTGGAGTGTGTACAAGATTAAACTATAGAAGGCTAGCTTTCAACAATGTGGAGTTTTCCACTTCAGGGTTCCAACTCATAAATTCTTCCCCACCTAGCAAAGAACTCAAAATCAGTGGATTTCACCTGTGACTGTAACCTCTCCTTCAAAGAACACATCACCAATAAAATTAAGACACCCTGGTACTAACTTTCCTTCCTGAAGAAAGTGAAGCATTTCCTCAAGGTAACAGACTTCAGACTGTGGTCCAAGCCTCAGCCCTCTCAATTTCAGTCTGAGGCAACCAACCAGATCTACAGTCTCCCTGACACCACATTTAAGGCCTGAAAGACATCCTACACATGGCAGAATTAAATTGGGCCTCCTTCCAAGCCAGCACTGGGTGCATAATTTACCATGGGACTAGAAATGACAACCCAGGCCCCCTCCTACGAAAGTAACCCCCTCAGCTGAACAAGGTCATTTCACAATCCAGGAGATTGCCAGACTGGAATCAATCAATTTAAATTAGAAGAAAATCAGAGGGCAATCCTTCTCCATCTTCACTTCCAGGACCTGCAACAACACCCCCATCAACATCAGATCTGCCCCAATCCTTCTGCAATTCAGAAAAGAGCTGTGGACCCGCCACTTAAGAAAATACTATGTCACTTCATGTTTCACCTCACCATCCACAATTTTAATTCCTGATTGCAAGCGATTATGTATTGTTTCATCCACAATCTTCATGCTTCATTGTAAGTGATCCTGTATGGTACTCAAGGTCTTCTACTCTTGTATAGCAATTTGGGGCAAATTGTTTGGAAATACGTGCAGGCGGACCGGCCGTAGAAACTGCACCACCACGGAAGCTGCAGGTCTAATGCAGGGAATTGGTTGTTGAATAAAGAACATCTCGGAAGACAGATTTGGAAAAAAATCGTATATAATGAGGCATTTTCAACCCCTACTAAAGGATTGCTGAACTACTGTGTTGAATTGCCTGCCCCATGAATAAGGACGTTTTCAGAAATGCATTGGGCTATTTAAAAGGATGATTACTTTCACCTGGGTTTGTTTCCCATAACAAATGTGCACCAGAATGTCGAGTGCAGCTCTGCTTTTGGGGCAAATTGTTTGGAAAAGATAGATAGATAGATAGATAGATAGATAGATAGATAGATAGATAGATAGATAGTTTCACTGAAATAAAACAATGGTTACAGGGACGTTATAGCTAGGTTCTGTAGTTACTCATACAAAACCATAGAAATTCAGCAGTTATAGTTAGAATTATTGCAAGTAACAATAACTTATGCCCTAAGGTAACTATAACCCGCGCCCTGGACATGCACAGTTTTCTCTTCATTAATTTGACTGCTAATGCTTCATTTATATATTTTATAATTGTATAGATGTTCCCATGAGTGCTGTAATATCTGAGGTAATTAGCAGTGCATGGTGAGGGCATGAGTTATAGTTAACTTAGGGGACGACTTGTAGTTACTTAAAATAAACCTAACTATAACTGCTGAACTTCTAAGGTTTTGTACAAGTAAATTCAGAACCTAACTATATTGTCCCTGTAATCATTGTTACATTGGGGAACAAGTTGTGAAGATCAGTCAAACAGCACCAAAGATATAGGCAAATCAAAAAGCGCTTTTCCTATGGAAACACGGTTCTAGCTATAGCTACATTTCAACCCTTGGGCTGATTAGTTGTCTTTGCTGAAGCAGTGGTCTAGCAGTAATCTGGCAGTGAACAGAGTTTTCACCAGACGTTAGAGCCTATTAAAAGGTGTCCACTATCACACTAATATACAAATAATGAGGTTTCTTTCTTTAGTTTTACAGCCCCCTAATGCATGCTATTGCAAAAGTCTGTTTCTGACCTTGGCTTAAAACTTTCCATTGCCCCCCTTAGATACAGCCTACTCTGAGCCATGTGCATATTCTCATTAATCTCTATTATTGCTGCAAATTGTCCGCACCCCTTTCAAAGGTCAAACCTGTCCTCCTTTGAAAGTCAAACCCTGCAGTGTTGCAATATTTGATTTCCTCAAAATCAGGTACTAATTCCACCAAACATCTGCATGAACCATGCATATACCCCCAGCCCCCCAAATAATAAACCCCATGAAGTAAATGAAGGGGATTACCTCCTTTAGTGCACAAAACTAATCCCAACCACCCACAATAGCCTTGGATTCGAGAGTAGCCTGCTGCTTGGAATAAAGTGCATTGATGCCTCATTGGGTATAGAAAGAGCTATATAAAAATATTTACAATCCAATACATAGACAACTCAAGCCTGAATGACATTCACTTTTCTAATGGACATGGTATTGGGGCCCCCAAAGTAGTCAGTAGCAGCAATTAAACTCTGTTCAATGGTTGCAGGTATGAGGGGTGCATACTAACTGGAACAGACCTCCGTGAACAGACTATGATGCTTTTAGAACATCCTGCCATTTAAGGGGGAAATTACCAGATTTAAACAGGGGAGACAGAGGAGACACAATGAAACGCAGAGGCTGAGGACCTGTACCAACTATTAGAAGCTCTCTGGCTGGGAATCCACTGTTTTCAGCAAAGACTCTTAACTTTTTAGATAACTTATTTTATGCTATAATAGTTTGAAAATACTTTACTTCGCTATAATATATTGATTCAGTTCTAAAACAGGCATGAAAAGCTTTTTTTAAACTGTGATAATATTTTAGTTGAGAGTTGGTTATTGTGAGCTTTAATCTCTTCAGAACGGGAAATTCCATGTGGAACTACATCCAATATAAACTGGACTACACAGTTATTTCCCATTCTGTGGGAGTTACCTCCTGATAGGTGTATATAGGTGCAGGGGTACCCGCCGCAAACATCAATTCCAACCCAACTAGTATCTATGTATCTATTTTTGTCCAACGTGTAAATGGGAACCATAATTGGTTTCAATTCAGAAAACATCAGCTACTAAATAAAAGATAAGTATGAGTTTGCAAATCCCACATCCATATCAAAAAAATCAGGATTTTCAGATTTTTCCAGCCACAAATTAAAATTTCCATTTCAAAAAAACAATCCGCGAATATGGAGGATATTTTGTGGTCAAAAAGGGTGACTAGAGGACTGTAGGAGGACGGCAATGGCAAATGCTTGAAACAGCTGTAAATGTCAATCTTTGTGGCTATTCTGGCCATAAAAACAACTAAATGTGCTCCTAAGAAATGTTGTTTAGAGGGGCAGAAAGGGCTTAGAACACAACCAAATTTCAAGGGTTGTAATTAGAGACTTTCTCTAATTTCCAGGTAGAGAAAAAAATTAAAACTTTGCTTATTCTGATTCAGATGGCTCCAATGACTTTATAAGTGGATTCTCCACTGTCCTCTGTAGACAATGGTAAAGTATAGTGGAGGAGGAGTATGTATGAAAATGTTTTTTGTGTGTAATTGTGGGAGTTTTTGTGAATCTCCTTAATTTCAGGAGTCTGCACAAATTGAAGGCAAAAGACAACAGTGGATTGTAGATCAATCTATTCAGCTGGAGCTGAACCGTTGAATATCAAACCCAAGAATATCGACACACGAGAATATTGTGGACAGAATATTGAAGGACGAAATATTGAAAGGTAAGTTCAAAGAAGGAAGTTTAGATTTGCAATTTCTAACTTAATATTTAGGTACCGTGAAAATATATATACTTACCTTTTGATATTTGGATTCAATAGTTTGCCTTCAATATTTGTATGCCTAGATATTTTTGATTAACTATTCAGGCTGCACACCATCAGCTAGGTCTAAATAAAATTAATATACACTGTGCTGCCTCCATCATCTAACTGATAAGGTGCTGCTTCCCCCATCAAAAGGATGCAAAACCTACCAACAAATGCACCCTCAAGACCCCATCATTTCATTTAGCCATCTCTGGGAGGCTTTCTGCTCTTGTTTAAGGAGCAAGGCTACAGAATGCCCCCCCCCCCCCCCCCCCCGATTAGACCTCTGGCTAGAAAACCCATTTTCTGAATGTTAAGAGTGGTATTAAATATTCCCATGTGGTTTAAATTCCACTCCAATCGACCAAGGAACTCTCCTTTGAAATGCACCTAGAAACCTGCCCGCAAATAGTCTATTATATAAATGCCATCAACTCAGCTCAACCCAAGATTTCTCACATTTTTAAAAACAAATGGTGAATCTGTCTTAAAATCGTACCAGAATCCAGAAAATAATGATATTCATGTAGATTTTCAAAACATGTAGTATCATATTCTAATTTATAATCTTATTTATAGCAAATTAAGCAATGATAAATGGCCTGAAAAGCGTTATACTACGTCTTGTCACTAAGATGCCCCGCAAATTATTTTGAAACAATTAAAGTTTAGGTCAAATAACAGAGCAGTATAAAAATAAAATATTTGCCAGCAACTTGTGCATCAAGAGCTTGGTTTTGTTATGACAGTGAACACATGAAACCAGTGACTATTTTTTTTTCAGAGAGGGATTTTTAATTCAAGTCTAGACGTAATGAATGTATGAACTGTTGAGACACTTGTATTATTTAATGTGAATGTTCTAAATGAGTTTGCAACCTGAACTGTGTCACAAACAGGAACAAGAATTGTCAAAGTCAAGAGGTCTCGCCTTTTGGACCTGTTTTCCCAAGGGCTGTGCAGAATCGGGGTCAATAAAGGAGCAATGATGTGTATGCGTGCATGCGCGTGTACCCATCATGATGATACGGCAGGCCAACGTGTAGGTCTGGACATTCGCCATGATGAGACAACCATTTTTTTTTTATTTACCGTTCCAAGATGTTGGACTTCACTTGGAGTGGTACATTAACAAAAATAATTTAAATGTGCACAACTGCACTCACAAAACTGAGTGACTGCAGCACGTGGCAGCTGACTGCCGAAGAGGAAAGCAAGTACATGAGAGCGAGAGGAAAGCTAACCGTGACCCATAAGCCTGCTGTGAGATTCGGGGTTTGTCTAATGTATCACTTTCTCAAATGGACAGCTAAAAGCCGCGTGTAGGAGAGTCCTATGTGGTAAGGGTAGCCCCTTCACATATAATAGCGTGCTGTTGCAGCCTTGCTGGTTCACAACACTTTAAGTAAAATATGTCACTGGATTCCACTTCAGTGAAGCTCAGTTTTATCAATCTCATGTTGACTCACCCCACCAAAATTCAAAACCTTGAGAAGTGTAATTAAGTATGTGTTAATCCACCGAGCTCTTTTAACCCTTAGATATAAAATCAATGAGTGTGTCCTGCACCCAGAGCTTGATAAACATAGTATATCACAATTACAAGATGGCACACAGCACATTTCGATCATTGGAAGGGGTCTACAACTTGAATATTACGTGATGTGTTAAAGCATGAAACCGTTAATATTTTTTTTTTAAAAGTGTGATATAGTTCATTCATTCATGCTCAGTTTCAGGTTTTTATTCATTCATACACCCCAGCCCTACTATACCTCTTTGATGCTGCCGTCTTCCAGCTCCCAGGACTTCCTGCTGTTCACAGGAAGTTCCGCCCTCCAGGGCTGGCCGCCTCTGTTCTCGCTCACTTCCAATAACCGCTGCAAGTTCTTCAGGGTATCCTCCCACTGCAAATACCTCTCCAGCTGCTTGTGACTTTCTGGGAAGTCTGAGAAAGGCGTCTTCTCTGCCCCCTCGTAGCCGTAGGGAAACTCCCCGGTGCTCTTTTTACCCATTAAGTGCCCTGCAAGGAAAGTTAAAGTGAGGTGAAAAGACAACATGTGTGAACTGAGTGAGTTGCGCTGGCGCTCTGAAAAACAAGTATATCAGCGCCTGGATATCCTCACGGGTGGCAAGCAGCGCTCTACAGATCCACATTAAGTTACATCTGCAAGAAAATAACCAGGTTAATATTCATAACTAACATTGAAGAACTTGCAATTGATCCGTTTCGAGTGGCTTCTACTTGATCCAGTGATAATTATGGGCTTATGAATACTGGATTATATGGAGAAAATCAAGAGGGATTCTGCTGGAAAAATAAGAATGCCAACTGAAACTCATATACACAGTAGATGCAATGTAGCGCTCAGAAGTATCCTAAAATAACACAACGCTGTACAAAACTCACAAACAGTCTGAACAGAACTCTGGGACGAACTAAAAAGTTCTGCATAGCAATTAAGAAGAGGGCTGCAAAAATATATATGTCAAAAACTGAATTTGGTAAAAACCATTTGTAACTGATCATCTGAGATTAAAGAAGCTCAGTAGTGTGGTGATTGGAAAATGGGGAGGGGGGCATCTTCACTAAAATGTTGTGTAAAAGTTACCCCCATCCCGATAATACCACAAATCTCCCTCAAGCACAGAACTTAAGGGGGGTCCCTGGTTTTTGCTGCAAAGGTTTGGCTCAGCCACAGAGGCCTCTGGAGGTGTGGAGAGGGGGGCGTAGTCAGTCACACTCGCCGACACTCTTAGCGGCGTAACGAAACTTATTGGGGGTGGGGGCTGCAAAGTACCTGGAGGGGGCTCCTTCCCCTCTGACCCCGGTCAGGGGCCTGCCGCCCGTGCAGTGTACTGTGCTGAGGGGGCCCCGGGAGGTCTCCACCCTACCCCCAAACCGCGGGGTTCTGCAAGGGCCTTTGTTACGCCACTGGCCACACTCCGTGCATGGACACAGCGCTGCTGCATCACGTCGGTGCTGTGTTTCAGCACCACGGACAGAAGCAGTGTTGCGGACAGGGCTGTGTGAGCGGCGGCAGCAAAAACAGCTCATCCCAAATGATCAGTCAATCACAGCGCATAACAAACAGCCTGCTACGCAGAATCGCAAAGACCCAGGAGAGGTATATTTCGTATTTGTTTATTTATACACACAGAACCTCCGATTTCCCTCCACACTGTCTGCAGTATCCACCTTGTGACGGGCTACCCTGTGGGCGTGCAGATGGACGGCCCTCCAGAAACAGGGTTTTTTAGGGGTGTTTTTAGCGGCTGAAACACTCCTCGTCCACTAAGAACCCGGTCGTTTTTCTGGTCTTCTCTTGTTACTTGGCGCCTCCTTGTGGTGGTGGCCTAATGCCTGAAAAAACTGAACCCAACCTATGACGCATGCACGGTAGTGCATTAGCTGGTATCCGGTGAGTTAATGCTTCTCTCCGTGAAGCGCTTGTAGGATGCTGCAGGTTGCCCTTCTGTGTAGACAGGTCTTCCCCCTGTTTTTCTGCAGAGGGCCTGCTTTCGTCACCACCTGGTCTGAATATCCACAATAGTGCCTCAGTGCGTTGAACGCTTCCCGCTGAGGAATGAGAATCTCTACCGCTCACGACCGCGAAACCCGACTAAGCCGACTTGGTCCTCTGTCCTTGCGAGGTCATTAAATTGAAAACACTGAAGCTGAGAATAGAAGCACCTGCTCTATATAGCGCTTAGAAGTCGCAGGGGAGTTACATGAAGTGCTAGATATATTTTAAAGACCGGGGTATCTGGAAATTGGCGGTAGTATAGTATCCACACCAATTAAAACAGGTCTGCGTTTGGAAAGTTGCTCCTCGGGTGTCAGCGACGATATAGTTCCTGGACTTATAGGAGCGAGGTAGGAAATGTCGTCACATATCCTTAACAGTAGTCCATCAAACAAAGGGACGTTCTATAGCTTTTATTGTTGGCGATGCACAATTAGGCAACGAGACCTAGACATGTTGTTTTTTTAATTCTGGGTGGCTCTTTGAAATCTCTGGACCAGAACCCCTATAAGCTGAAGTACCCTGGTTGCTTCTAGATATTTAACTCTGTGAGAATTCAATAAAACATAATAACTCGATCCAATGAGATAGCACGTAGTTAGCTACAAAACTTTAAAGCGGCCATTATCGGTAAGCAACTAAACGATGTTCATTCTATGAACCTCACATGGGTGAAAGTCTGAGTTGGGATTGACGACATTTAAAGAATGTGCAGTTGTGTTGGTAAGGACAAAGCCCACTGGGCTATCTTACCGTGTAATAGATCACACTGAGTGGATTTAGTTATCTGCAAAAAACGAGTCGTCTCGGAAAAAAAGCATACATTAATGGTCGCAATGCCTGAAAAATGCTGAAATCTGTGAATGTGACATGAGGTGTTTCATTGGGAGATATAAACAGCCCAGAAACCAACGAATAGTAATCACCCTTTTTTAATATAAACTACAGGGCGATAGCTCTTTAAACAGGACGTTTATTGCATCAGATTTCACGCACTGTAAACGAATTCAGAATTTTGTACTAGTGGCTTTGTACCCTTAAATTAGCACGGCGAATAGTGCAAACTATTAATTTCAGGTTATGCAAATAGCAATCTTGCACTTTAGGGTGAGTGCAGGTTGCATTCTGTAGTGGCTGGTCGGGGAAAATGCGGGTTAAATTTGTCTTTTCGTTGGTGCAAAATCGCTCGGTTGCCAGTCCAGTGCACGTGACTTGACCCTAATCTTTTATTCACTGTTATTGTTCTTGCATCTCTGTAATGCACACCACTCCTCGTAACACGCTTTCATTCGTTTTCTTCTACTTTATAAACGATGCAGGATAACATAAATTGCATCACGACTCAAATATGCACTGTTTACTGGACAATATTACATCGGCATTTGCATTAAAATACCCCTAAAACTAAATTCCATTAAATGCAAACACCATCTCTATTAAATCAGCCAGCGCAATTGTAATTTTTAACTTTTCGTTCACAGCAAAATGATAGTGCAAAATTGTTCGTCCACTAACACAAAAGTGACCAGTCACGAGGGCAAAGCGAGTGACCTGTTAACTGGCGAAATGGGCCGCCTGTAGTTAGATGAAAATCTATGTATAAGGCTCCCAAAGTTTTTACACATCTAGAAAAAACTAAAACGTGAAGTGTTAGTACTGTATGGTGAGACAAGCGCGCTGAAAACAACAAAACGAACAAAAATAACCAGTTACAGATTGTAAACACAAGTACTAGGAATAACGTAGGGAGGTTAACCAATAACTTGATACAGTGCACAGACGTCTGAATCTGAAAAAAAAAAACAAGTTACTTTAGTTTGAAAGGATGAAGGGTGCGAAGTAGCGAGGCGAATGAGCGATGGGGGTCAGACAGAAGAGTGAGAGCAGTGGGATGCAGCCTGCCACTTACCCACTGCCCAATGGCTGCCTCTGGGGTAGATCTTGGACAGGGTGGCCCCCTCCGGGGGCTGAGGCGCAGGCGCCGCCCTGCTGCCGGGCACGCGGCAGAGGAGCAGCGCGAGGAGGAGCGCGGAGAGCAGAGTGCGCGAGCCGCGCGAGAGCTGCGCGCTTGACATGGCCAGGGCCGGCTCCGGAGCAAGGCGCGGTGCGGCTGATGCAGAAGTGCAGCTGAGGCTTCCCGCTCTCAGACGGAGCTCCGCGGGGCGGGAGGGTACAGGCGGGCTCGGAGAGGGGCGCGGCTCTCCTCGTGCTCAGCGGCTGGCTGTCGAGTCTTCTGCTCCTCTGGTGGAAGAGCCTTTATACAGGCGCTGGGCTGCGCGCGGGTCCCGCCTGATGACAGGCTGCATCCTCTTGACGTCTCTGCACACAGGGTGCGCGTGTCAGACCCTGCCAGGAGATGTGACCTAGCACCCAGGGGCACACCTCCCCACTTCCTGCTGTGAAGAGATGACAGATAACACACACACACCCCCCCCCCCCCCACAACACACAAATATAAACATCATATGTGACGCAGTCAGATGCAAGATAAGCCTATATTCAGCAAGCTTTCAGCAACTGCTCGTTAAACTGTACGCCAGCATCGTCACTGTTTACCAGTCACGTCGCAGCACTATATTCAGGAAATTTGCCAATGGACAAGAGTGTTTGTCAGATGCTAACGACAGGGTTCCATTAAATTTCTCATTAGCATATGCGGAACATTCCTCTAAACGTAAGGAGAACGTTTCCAGGTAAAACTGACTTCCTAAGGGCTCGAGTGCAGACAGCGAGTATATTGTACATATGCTCCATTTTATCCAACCCTGTATTAAGTGTACAGCGTACCTCGATATTTCAGTGGGGCTGAAGAGTTGGCTCTGAGATGGAGTGGGTACCCACGGTGCACAACTCTTTTAAGAAAATGGCATTTGCCCTCTCTACCTGGATTTGTGTGGCTGGCGGTGGTGACAGCACGGTTTTAGTAGAAGGAGCAGGTTCTTTACCTATCTGTTTTTGGAGGAGATGCCTACCTCTTCCCCCTGTTAAAAAACGTTATGATGGTCCCTTTACATTAGGTATTTCTCTTGCATATTTGTGAAAGGTATAGGCTCACAGTATCTATGGGACAGGATGAACAGGTAGCCTGTCTGCTTGTTTTGCTGCATGCTTCACGGAATCCATTTTGGGTTCCGTTCGTGGGTGTATGTCAGAACAAAATGACTGAGGGCCTTGGGTGGGGCAAATTTTAACTTGGAGACGTGCACTGTAAAAAAAAGTTCCCTTTACCAGAGTTTCTCCTGTTCCCCGTGACAGAATCTTCCCAGTTCCACTCTGTCATCCTACCTCACCTGTATCAAAAAGGATTTGCCATGGCTGTATGCGCCCAATTCCCATGCAAAAATGAACCGGTTGGAACAAACTCATGAAGGGCTCTTGTCGAACACCAACTTAGCATGCTTTGATCATGTACAGATCACGAAAGAGACATGAAGGACTTTACTGGTGACTGGAGTGGCATTAAAGTTTGCAGTATGTACCAGAGCGGATTGCTCTGCCCTGATAAGTACTGGGCAGTTTGCCATTGTCAGTGTTCCGTGAGCTTTCATTATTTACAGAAGAGTTACACATTAGTGAAGTTGAGAAGATTGGATTGCCTCAGGGTCAGGATCTGCTGACTGATGGCATCTTACCAAGCTGACGACTGAGCCTGGGTGCAGATTCCTGCTTGAAGTGCCACTGGTCTGCTTTGAAGGAAGAGTATTAATACCTCCTTCAGAAAGGAGTGCTGAAGTGTGCCCTGCACGGGGGAGCCAGACTAGAAGAAGACCCCATCAGCCCAGCTAACTGGAGAGTGTCCTGGCTTTGTAGAAAGCACAAGCATCTTCACTATTTTCACAACCTGGGGCCCAGAGGAAAGGTGAGTCCTGCAGAGACTTGAAGTGAGCCTCCTTTGAATATGAGCCATCCAGAGGGCCCCTATTTGTATCTATGGCCCTAGCTGGGCCTCAGGGATTATCTTGGTGCACTTTCTGGGTCTGGCGAGTATCATAGACACAGCGACCTGAACTCTGCAAACCTGGTCAAAATCCGTGGGATAATCTGGACAGTTGTTCCAGTTGAAGTTCCAGCTCACGAAGTTCTTTGTTACCTGCCACCCAAGTCTTGTGGGCTGTGCACACAAATCTATATGGAAAAAGTTACCATCAATAATTTCTAAGATAAACACCTCTGAACCTAAAATCACAACCAGCATTGAAAAACCTTAATAATTCTCAGCAGCTCTCGAGATATAATTAACGTTAAACCCTTTAAGAACTGAGATTGTGGTGTTCAAGCGCCGTATCACCTTTATTCCCCAACTAGGGTGGACTCTGGCAGGGAGCCACGCTATTCCCCTTGAGGCCCTGCCTCTTTGTGTGCCAAGAATCAGTGCTCCACTGCGGTTGGGTTCTTATGGCGTGCTAGGTGGAAGTCTTTTTTAAGGCCTAGCAAGACACCAGCAAGGACATACAGGAGGCTAGTGTCAGCTCAAGGCCTTGATGTAGTGTCCAATGCCCCACTAAGTCAGCCACACTGTCGCAGTCTCCTTTCAAGCAGCCGTAACAGTTATGTGACCGCCATGCCACACTGAAGTAACAGTCCTGGGCTTTCAGGTGAATAGCAGGGTTTTATTTTAGATTTACTTCTAATCACAAATGGAGCCCACGTCTAGCCTGCCTTGCTAAAGGAGGCAGCACGGGGCACAAAACCAAACAATAACAACCACATGGAATCATTACACAGCATGAGAGAGTGCAAGCTCAGTGTCTACTTACATCAACATACAGAAAAGTACACATGCCTGGTGCATGAACAGTTCAAACATACATGAGTGGTACAACACCTTCCCCTTTTTGGAAAAACAAAGTAGAACGTAAAGAGACAGAAAATATATAAAAACATCTTAAGTTATATACTAACCCTGAAATCTTGATGGCATGGCAACATTGCGTGAAATTCTGTAATTATTGGCAGAATCCAAGGAACTTTAACAGGCATTTATTTGATTAGTGTATCTGAAGCATTTCCTGTATTGAGCTCAATCTGTGCATTTACCAAACCATCATCCAAACCAGCATCATCATAATGACATGAGTCCCTGGACACAACATTATCCTCTTCATGTCTATTAAGTAAATGTGTATTATATTTCCCACCAAGAACTATAATCTGAGGAGTTATGTTTATCACAGTCTCTGACTGCTTGAATTTTGACCACTTGTTCAGGTGTAATCCTAACCATATCTCTTCTACTCCACCAACCTCTGCTATCCATCAGTACAGAGCCCTTTGATAACTCCTGAATGCATACTAGTTTCGGAAACTTTAATTCACCTTTTCCGACTCTAGTGCAGTGCTTAATTTGAGCCAGTGGTTTCCAGTGCGGGGCACCAGCACTTACTTTTGAGGGCTGGCACTTATTTTTCTGCCTCAGGGATTTACTGCAGACAAAAGACACATACTGGAAAGACTGAGGAAGAGAAAAACGAAAAAGCACCCCAAAGGGAGAAAGCAGAAAGCTGCGAGAGTGAGATGAAGGGCAGGAAGTGACTGTAAATGGACCAACGAAGCCCAAGATGGCTTCAGGATTACGCTGCTCAGTATTCTGTGCTTGCACATTTACGTGCAATAGCCACGTGTTTCGGAGGTGAGCTTTGGGTTCCGCACGTTTTTATTTAAAAATTAAGCACTGCTCTAGTGGGACTGTTAACTAGAACCCAACTGCCCACATTTAATCCTATTTCCTTGACATGGTGCTTCCTATCAAAACCTTCTTTCACATGAGTCTGCAACACTTCAGCTCTAGCCGCTATGGGTGGCAAGCGTTTATGATCAGGCACCTTTCTTTTGCTTATCTGTCTCACCTAATCAGGGCAAACTGAAGACCCTCAAGACTTTTTTTGTAGCATCATAAATGGACACACATCTGTTGTACTTTGAGGTGTTACCAAGTATGACCACATTTTTTTTTAGAAATGTTTCAACGTCAAAACCCATGGTCATCGCCGTCTGCACGCCTTCGTTTAAAAACGTATTCATGCATTCCACCACCATTTGAAGAAGGTGAGTAGAGAGCACCTTTGAGTTGTGTAACGTGGAAGCCGTTAACGAAGGCCTTCATGAGTGCTGATGTAAAATGAATGCTATTGTCAGTAAACATTTCTTTAGGTGTACCTTCAATATTGATTTAAAAAAAAAAAGTTGGCAATGAAATCAGTTTTAGGTACTGCAGTAGTACTGAAGTACACCCATTTTTAGAAATAATCCTCCAGTACCATCATGTACCTCTTGTTAATAGGCAAACGGTCAAATGGAGCAGCGAAGTCAAGTGCCACTTTCTGCCATGCTTTTTCTGGTAAAGAAATCTTCTGAATTGGGGATTCATGTAATTTCTGATGCTTGTCAGACACTAAATACCTAGTACAATCATTACAAACATGGAAACTTGAGTTTACATAGCAGGCCACTAGCAGTATTGTTTGAGATTTTTACAGGTGCTGCTAACCCCTAAATGACCACTGTGTGCTTTCTTAATAAGAACAATCCTGAAAGAAACTTTGGAACATATATACTCCTTCAACCACAGATAGCTCCCTTGAAACCTCAACAAAAGGTCTTCAAGAACCCTCTACATTTCTCAATTTTGGCCAACCATCAATCATGAATTTGAAAAAAAACTGTAACAGTCCATCTTGTTTGGAAGCCTCTAACCGTTGTTCTGCGTGATTGTTCCTTTGTTCCCAAGTATGTCTTCCACCAGAGCAATTACACATTCACTCTCTTGAATAGTAGCCGTACACTCATCCCCGACAGTTAACCTTGAGAGGCAGTCAGCCCTGATGTTTTTCTCTCCGGGTATGTATTTAACAGTAAAGTTGTACACTTGCAACTTGGATTGCAGTCTGACTAAACGTGAAGATGCTCAACCTGAACCCTTACCATTAATCAGGTGTAATAATGGTTTGTGATCGGTGAAAAGATAAAAGTGAGAGCCCCAAATAAATGTCTTAGGGCATCAGTAGGAGTTTAGCTGTCCCACTTTGGGACCACCAAACTTAAGGGGGAGGACATCACTGCCATGGCATCCCCCCAGCTCTATTACAATGTTCCAGCCGGTCTGACCGGAGGGAACATTGCAGTAGAGCATTCCCGAGAGTCAGACCGTCAGGAACAGTGCTACGAGACAGCACTTGGGTCCCTCGGAATGCGCACTGTCTGAAATGCATGGCCCCCAGCACACCCTCACCTCCAGCCTTTCCATGCTGGTCAGACCGTCATGGAAAGGTTGGTGATGAGGGGACTTGTAATCAGCCAGACGGTGCCGAGTTCAGCGCAGTGCTGGCTGAGTATAACTCAGACCACCGTCATGCCAACGGGAACCATGTTACTGGCGGGGATGGTGGTCCCCTGGTGGGTCCGCCCAACAGGGTTGTAATTTGGTGGTCAGACCGCCTGGAGTGTGGCGTTCTGACCGTCAATGGACCGCCACACTCATAATGAGGCCCTTAACCCTTTTTACAGCCCAGCAGCAGGCCAATGCCTTCCCCTCAGTGGTACTATAATGTGATTCACCATTATTGAAGAGCGAGAGGCAAATGCAAAAGTGTGTTCCTTATCATGAGGCGTTTGTGAAAAAACAGCCCCTATTCCAATCTGACTAGCATCAACTATCATGGCTGACTTTCTGCCATCAAAAAACGTAGTTAAAGCTGGAGCTGATATAATGAGATTCTTGACCTTCTGAAAGGTGTCTTGAATTGAATCTGACCAGATATACTTCACTCCTTTCTTAAGCAGCTTACTCAATGGTTGCATTTATTATGCATAACCCTGCACAAAGCATGAATAGTATAGCCATATTTGCGGAGGTCCGACCGTCACCGCGAAGCTGGCAGTTCTTGGACTACCAGTCTTTGCATCACTGGCCATCTACATAGCCTTTTCCACCTACTGTATGCAGAGCCCTTCACCTGAGTGAGGGTGGGTCGGAGTATTTCTCCCTCTTTCCGGGTGAAGAGGGGCACGCGGCAGGGGTGTCCCCTATCCCCCCTGCTTTTTGTCCTAGCCATGGAGCCACTAGCTCAGAAACAGCAACAACAGGGTAGAGAGTGTCGGATTTCCCTAGAGGGAACCCTTCATACTGCCTTCTTGTATGCAGATGATATGCTGATTTACATTTGTGATGTCAGGAATGACATAGCTGCTATAACTGAAGTCCTATCTGAATTCAAAGCAGAATCAGGGCTGGGAGTAAACTGGTCTAAATCATGCTGTATCCCCTTCATCCATAGTGTCCTCCGCAGCGGTTGCAGGTGGATTTGCAAGAGGCCCGATGGGAACCTACTTCCTTCTGCTATTTAGGAATACACATTTATCATATCGTCCAAAACTTGCTGGATGGTAATCTTATGAGGGCTATTACTGCTGTACGCTCAGATGGCTTTCTGGAGCATGTGCCCTCTTACAGTTCAGGGTAGAATTGCACTGTCCAAAATTGATATATTCCCACACTTGTACTTCTTTCATAACCTCCCATTGCTTGTCCCTAGGAGAGTCTTCTGCGTGTTTTATGCTGCGCTAGACACATTTCTTTGGACCAAGGGTAGGTGTAGGGTAGAATTGCACAAACTGCAATTCCCAATTGAGAAAGGAGGGCTGGGCACCACCAGAGATGCACAGCATATGGTCCAAGAAACCTTTCTTCCGTTTGCTGTGCAACCCCCACGATGTAATACACTCTTGACAGTAGCCCACGCCAGCTACAAGTGAGGCGTCAAACTTATGCCCCACTTCCACAGTACTCCCCAGAAATTCGACTGTCGGTTCTGAGAGCTGCTAGTCCAAAGGGGTTTGCTCTGCTGAGAGGCAGCAGTAATTAGCACAGTGGGAGCTCTATTCCAAGATAAGGTACTAGAATCCTTCGACTGATTGAACAATGGTGGCGGTACACCTGGAGACCACTTCTTGGCACATGCTAGATTTTGTGCCATATTACCTGACATCTTATTTGGATGCCCCACAAGAGAAGCATGTCCACACCTCACTCTGCAAAGTTTACAGAGAATGACCACTAAAGACTTAGGGGCTCATTATGAGTTCGGCAGATGGTTTACACCGTCTGCGGAACTTCCGATGGGGAGGTTGCCGGCATACAGGCTACTTCCCCCCCCACCCCTATTAAGAGTTTCCACTAGGTCAGCGGGCGGAAACCTGAGTTTCCACCGGCTGGCCTATAAGGAAACAGCCTACAGCATTGTCTCCAGTTCAAAATTGAGCCATCAGCCATGCTGTAGAGTGCAGGGCTCCTCCTGGGGCCCCCTGCACCCATTCTCTGCCAGCATTTTCATGGCGGTGGTACTGCCATGAAACCACTGGTGGAGAAAGGGGTCTTAATCCCCAGGGCAGTGCTGCTTGAAGAGCTGCCCTGGCAGATTAGAACCGCCACCACCTCCAGACCGCCAGGATCTCCGATCCTGGTGGAACTGGCAGTTCCCTGGTAGCCCGATGCCAGGGTTGTGATGAGGTGCTCGGACTGGCGCATTGGTGGAGGTCCGATCGCCATCCGCGAATCTGGCTGTCTAGTGACCACCAGATTCGTAATGAGGCCCTTAATATGATCCAACCCACGTAATAGAAATCTTTAAATAATTGATGTAAATATATACTGTCTATTGTGAATTGACGTCATTGTTAGGCACATCGCTTATCAGAATAGTGCTAAAGTGCTCATCTGTAACTAATCTTAACAGTGCTGAGTAGATGCTTCCTTTTTTTGTTAACAAATTGAGTAAAGTTCGTACTGTTGTTTTTATTGAACCACCAACTCCTGTCTTGCATATGACACAAAAGGGTACAGATGTTTTTCAAGCAAATGAGGTATCCATGTACACACTCAGTAATGTTGACTGGATGATATGTATACTTGTGAATAAAATTAATAAAAGTGGTTAAAAATATATATTATTTCATTTTCAAAGCAGTTGCAGACCCCCTGAGGAGGCTTCCCAGACGCCCAGTATTCCCCGGACCACAGATTCTGAACCACTCACATATACAACCAACAACAATATGGAGCCTTATTTAAGAATTGATATAAACACAAAAAATAGTTTTATTTAATACTGTACACTAAATATAGAAATTATATAAATATATTATTTTAAAAACAATAATATTTTAAATAAAAAAATTACAAGTGTAATATTAACAGAAACAAAAAATACAAATAAAAAGTATATTTGTAAATATTAGTTAAATGGATATAAACAATATAAAAGTATACAAAAACATTCTAAAAATAATATAAAGATTTTAAAAAGTTTAGTACAACAAATAAATTCAACAGCAATATTGCCAACATTAAGAAACCCTTCGTGTTCAGAGAGGTTTGATTTAATAATCCCATTCCAATTTACACAAGAGCAGGAAATGCGCTGGAATTCGGATGGGTTAGAATTGCCAGTCTCACTCCAGTCTGAGCAACAGTAGGGGAAGTGTTGGAATTCAGAAGTGTTAGATTGACTATTCCAACTCCAGTCAAAGCCACAGTAGGGAAAGTGTTGGACTTCGAGGGGTTAGATTTACTATTCCCACTCCAGTGTATGAAACAATAGAGAAATGGTTGGACTTCGGAGGGGTTACATTTACTATTCCTTCTCAAGTCTAAAAGCTTGGTTATGAGTTTGGCGGTTGGACGAGCCAACCGCCAAACTCACGAGGAGGACGTCACTGTCAAACCGGTGGCATCCCCCCAAGCTTATTACAATGTTCCTGCCGGGCTGACCGGTGGGAACCTTGTATTACACATTCCTGCAGGCTGACCGGCAGGAACAGTGCTACAATATTTGTCTCAGCTTTTTTAAGGGAGCTGAAGCCAATATCGTAGCACACGAGCACCATCAGAATGCGCATTGTCGATGGTGCAGGGCAGGGGGGCCCCAGCAATGGCATTCCACCAGCCTTTCCTTGGCGGGATCCCCACAATGGAAAGACTGGCAGAAAGATGAGTTGTAATCAGCCAGGTGGTGCTGAGTTCAGCACCGCCGTGGCTGAGTACAACTCAGACTGCCATCAGCCCGTCGCGAACCATGTTCCTGGTGGGGACGGCGGTCCCCTGGTGGTCTGACTGCCAGGGTCGTAATGTGGATGTTCGACTGCCTGGAGTGTGGCAGTCTGACCGTCACTGTGAGTGAGGCCCTAAGTAACATTAGAGATAGTGTTGAACTTCGGTGGGGTTTGATTTACTATTCCCAATTCTGGTCTAAGCAATAGTGGGGACATTTGTGGACTTTGGAGGGATTCTGTTTACTATTCAAACTCCATTGTATGAAACAGTAGGGAAAATGTTGAACTTCAGAAGGATAATGGGCCTCATTACGAGGCTGCCAGCCTTGCGGTGGTGGTCAGGACTGCCGCTGCTGTGGCGGTCCAACCGCCACATTAAGACCCTGGCGGTCAGACCGCCAGGGTACCGCCATCTCCGCCGGGATCGGTGATCCCGACGGGTTGAAGGTGGGTGGAAGTCGTTTGCAGCACTGCCCTGTGGATTACAACTTCGTTCTCTGCCAGCCTTTTCATTACAGTTTCACCGCCATGAAAATGCTGGCAGACAACAGGTGCAGGAGTTAACAGGGGGCCCCTGCACCGCCCATGCACTTGGCATCAGCAGTGTGGTGCAGACAGACAATATTGCAAGGTTTCTGGTGCGCCCTGCAGGCAACAGCATTGCCACCAACAATGCTTCGAGTCAGAGAAAATGCTGCGCCTATTTCCCGCTAGGCTGATGGGCGGAAACTGAGGTTTCTGTCCATCAGCCTAACGGGAAACGCCTGATAGGTCCTGTTGGGAGTTTGGCAGATGGGTTTTCTTGTCCACCAAACTCAAAACGAGGCCCAATATCTCTTATTCCGACTCATATTTACTTTCTAGAAATGGATAACAATACAATTTTCCAATAATATTTTATATAAAATGTACATAATATGAACTATAAAAAAAATACAAAAATACAACATACAACCCCAAAACACACAAATTCAAAAACAATTAAATAGAAATATTAAAATGAAAATATTACTTAAAGTTACATTTTACAAATATTAAAAACATTTAAATATAAATTAATAAATCAAATGAAAACAAATAAGTAAAATAATAAATTATTAATTAAAATATACACAGCTAATTATCAATTTGATTAACAATTAACATAAACACCATAATTTCAATAACTTCCCACCATGTTTCCCTAAAACCCCAACATGTTTGCTACTACCATATAAATTATTAACAAAAGTATAAAATTAAAATATAGACTATAATTTACAAATGAAACTTAAATAAATAAAACTAAATCAAACAATCTAAATAACTATTAGTCAAATAAAAATATATAATTTACAGAAACAAAATGAACTAACATATAAATTAAACTAATTATAATGTAGTTTACTTCCCACACTTCCCCCATACAAATCCAACAACCTGCTACTAAAATATAAATTTCTGGCATACATGTAAAAACTAAAATAAAAAATAAGATTAACAATTTATACCTAAATAAAATAACAAACAATTTAACAGTTTACATAATTAATAATCAGTTAAATATTTAATTAATAAAACATAATTTGCATGAACATTACATTAGGTATAATTTAATTAACTTTCCACTCTGTTCCCCTGTAAACCAACAACCCAGTATTACATTATAAATGACTAATTAAATAACAAAAATAAATTACACAATTAAAGTTTCAAACTATATTTAAAAAATACAATTATACTAATAGTACTTGCAGTTAAAATTGAGACACTAACTAATGTATAATACATTAATAAAAAAACTATTTAATACAAGTATAATAAAATAAATGATATTAAATACAATGATACTCTTAAACAGACATTAAATGCAAAAAAACAAGATTCTTATCCTAGATATTCTGTTCCATGGTATTCTAGTAGTCACAATATTTTTGACACACTATTCACGTCTCATCATATTTTTAATCACATATTTTGGTAATTCGACGCAGATAGGAAAGTCTTAATTTCACATCAGCTACAGGCAGACACACACATTCGAGTATGTTAATAAGAGTGTTGAATGGTATATCAGTCATCTATTAGTGGTGACATCCAGCCAATCCTAATAAAACTGGTAAGCTTCCCATTGCAACTTTTTCAGCATGTAATACACTCCTTGTCCTCGGCATAGTTGATGTGGCAGTGAAAACATCGAAAAAGTTCCCTTCCTCTACTTTCCAAAATATAACACCCTTGTTCTAGCTATTCAGAGCTCTAATGTTTCTTCCAACTCTACCCTGACCTTTCCACTTCAAACCAATAAGCTTCAAAATAATCCTTTCCCCTGTTAACACTTGGACAGTGTCTTCCACAGAACTTAGCTCAGTTGAGTCTCCTGGCCTCACCTCTGCTTGGGAAAATGTTACAGATTTTGTTCAGGTAATGAAGTAAGGTTTGACAAGCCACAGGATATTTAAAATATTTAACGATATATGAAATTGGTGTACTACCTCGTCTTCGCCACTGACATACATCTCTGACAACCGACAGACTAGGAGCTGTCAAAGGTCTGGCCCTCAAATGCCCAGTTTTAAATGTCGGTCACCACCAGGTAAAATATGGCAGTAAGGGGCAGCGAAACTTGTAAATGACTCCCATTCATGGGATGTTTTTGTCCCATGATGAGTGAGTAGTTGCTTTTTTATTTTGAGAAAGAAAAAACTTGCTTTGCGACTTCTGAAAATAAAAAAAACACTGAATGCTTGCAGTATGGCTTGCAGTATGGCTCCTTTATGGTGACTGAGCCATCTGTCAAATTTCCAATGCAATGACAGAAACTGCCATACTGGCAGTTCTTACTAATGCAAGAGATGTCATGAGGGCTGGCAAACATTTCGAAATGCAGTGGGTATGTACTCTAGCAGGTCGACTGAGTACTTTACTACCACACTCATGCCCCCAGAACAGGCGAGGGTATGGGGGCGTGCCTTCAGGTGAGCAGGCGTGATGGGATTGCCAGAGGGCAGTGGAGACGACTGTCAAATTCACAGTCTCCTGCCCAAAGTGGTGCACACAAGAGGATGGGACAGCTCTTAGTGGGCAGAACAAAGGCTCAGAGTCTGACACTTCCTCGCAACCAAACCGGAGCAATGAGTTACTGGTGGTCACTCAACAAACAGCTCACACTGTCCACTGAAACTCTGATTTTCAGAGTGTGTACTTCTCGAAGCTTCACTGAGCTGTCTTCTGAAGAGCTGAATGGCTGGGGGGGTCTCCTTCTGCTTGTGAATGACTGGAGATTGCTGCCTTTCCCTCCTTCTTGGGCCAGATACAGAGGTGTCTTCTTTCCTTTTCTTAGGGGCCTACCAATTGTACCCACTACCCCTCAATAGGTACTGTATGTGTGCTTCTGACCTTAGGACTTAACTAGTTAAGTGATAGAGTTTGGATGGAGGGATGTTGCCTTGCTGTCCTGGAGAGGGATGTTGGGTTGTTTGCATGATAGTTGATGTTTGAGGATGGGAACCTGCAGTTGTCTCCTGGTGCCTCTCTCCTGACCGGCTTTGGGGACTGCGGCCTTCCCTCCTGCTGTGTCTGAGTGGATGTGTGATGGGTATGTTGAGGCTGCATGGGGGATAACATGAATGTATACAAACTCATATCCTGGAATGTGAGGGATTGCAATAGTATGACTAAGCGCTACAAAGTGTTTGCATGTCTGAGACGGAGAGGTGTACACATGTCACTTGTGCAGGAGACCCACTTCAACACTAAAGAAGGAGCTACCCTGTGGAAACGATGGAGAGGGCAGGGGATCCACACTACGTACTCAGCTTTTGCCAGGGGAACGTTGATCAGGGTCAAACTGGGCATCTCTTTCCAGGCCACCAGTAGCATTAAAGATACAGAGGGGCTCTATTCTGTATTGACGGGCCGGTTGGATGATCAGGGTTTTTCATTTGTCAATGTCAATGCCTCTAACATTGATCAACCTGCATTTTATGATGTGCACTTGCAGGTTTTAGCTCCCAGGCTCCCGCAGGCACTCATGATTGGGGCAACTTTAACTGTGTAGATATTGACCGCTCTCACCCCCGCCGCGAGATTCCACGCCAGTGAGTCTGGCTAGGAAGTTCTCTACTTGACAGCATCACTGGGGACTGGTAGATGGCTGGCAGCATCGACACCCGTAGGTTCGGGGTTACTCCTTCCACTCGGTCATACATGCATTGCATGTGCGCCTTGACACATTCTTGTGCTCACTGGATATGCTGGGGGCTGTGGAAGATATTGCGCATCTAGCTAGGACCATCTCCGACCATAACCCTTTACTGTTATCATTACGATGGGGTAGAGTGTCACCTGTATCCCGTGTTGGTGAGTTTAGACTGCCAACTTCAAATACCCGGCCTTCTGCGAGACAATAGGTGAAAGGATCCACTCATACTTTGCTAAGAATGAGGGCACAGCCTCATCCCTGCTCACAGCGTGAAAGGCATTTAAGGTGGTCATCCAGGTGCACAGCTTGTTGCAGGGTGTGCTGCACCTTCTTCCCTGATATCACTACCCATGAATATGCCTTTAGGGATCCTGAATGGAGGCCACCAGAGAAACCAGACTTGCAACCAGAGCTGCTGGAGGCAAAGGAGAGGGTGGCGGAGCATGTAGAGCGTCTTTGTTGTTTTGACTATAAGATTCAAATGGCTAGGACGCATACGGAGGGTGACAAATCAGGCATATTGCTGACTTGGCTGGCTAACTGCTCTTGATGAGGATGGCCTCCTGGCTGAAGCCTATGAGGCTTACCTCGATATTCTGCCTCTACAATGTACCAACAGGTGCTTGAAGTAAGGGAATTGCTCCCCATCATGAGAGAGGTGCTGATTATACTCCTGCTTAAACCATGGAAGCCAGCTTTGGATGTGACAGCATACATGCCATTGTCAATGTTAAATGTTGACTACAAAATTTTTAGTGGGACCCTCGTGCAGCGATTATTACCACATATGACCAGGTTGATTCAAGCTTATCAGTCAGAATTTATCTCGGGTGGCTGTACTTCCCTTAATGTCTGACAGCTGCTGGATATCCTATGAGATGGCCCGTCACTTCTTGAGTGGGCGGGATTTATGTTTGTGGATATTGAAAAAGCATTTGATAGCTTAGATTGGAGATTTCTGCAAGTGGTTCTGTTCCAGATGGGCCTGGGCCAGAGCTTTGTGGACTGGACCTTTCTGCTCTATGCGAAACCGGTGGCGAGAGCCTGCGCGGGAAGCACGATCTCCTCACAATGCGCCATGGAGCATGGCACCCAACAGGGGTATCCATTATCCCTCCTGCTCTGCCCTGGCAGTAGAGTGCTTAGTGTGCAGAGCCCAGGGAGGCATACCTTATGCTGGCATCCAGCACAATGCACGGAACAAATACATCTCACTTTATGCAGATGATATGGTACTCTACCTACATGGCCTGCTCACAGAATCTCTGAGGGCTGTGCGCCTCCTCGTGTACTTGGGTGAGGCCTCTTGTCTATGCGTGAACTGGCTCAAACCCAATCAGTTCCCAGTACGCGGAGACAGGGCTGAATCTCTTAATTTTGGCCAGATGAGATGGGAACCACAAGTAGTGTGCTAGCTGGGGATACAAATTGATTGCACACTCTCTGAACTCTTGGAAGGCAATATAGGGATGGCAGTGATGACCTTCCAATCAAGTGTCGGGTTATGGAAGACTCTGCCCCTATCGGTGGCAGGCCGCATAGGAGAGGCCAAAATGGTGGTGTTGCCACGGCCCCTCTATTGTTTTGTAGTTCTTCCAAATGTGATAGTGTGAGTTACATTTAGGGAACTAGACTTGATACCAATTGATTTGATTTGATTTTGAAAAAGGGCCAGCAATGGATGGCATAGGCCAAATTGCAATGTGTTTCCTCAGGAGGTGGGCTAAATGTTCCTGATTTCAAGACCTACTACCTAGCAGTGCAGCTGTATGGTGTGTGGGCTAGTTCTTGGGTGAGAGGTGACTGGGATGTTGCAGCTCCATGATCCACCTGATGTGGCACAGCTGTGGTCCCTTTTGTTTTGGCCACGGACAGCCCCCTGCATGGGGATTCATGACCTCTCAGTTCTCAAAACTTCCTGACAGAGGGTGCTGGGTACGGTGCGAATACGAGCCCCATATTTTCAAGATTTCCCACTTTGGGCCCTTGTTGCATAAATGGAGGGAGTAGAGGAAGGTACCGCCAGGATTGGGAGGTGGCGGGACTAAATACAGAGGGCACACTATACATGGATGCTGTGCTGCGGCCATTCAAAGATCTGTGTGCCCATTTTGATGTTCTAGCCACACAGTTTCCAATCTATGTACAGCCTGACCGTGGCCCTACATAGGATTTGGGGGAGAAGGGCTGTGGAGCCGCAACTACTCCACAGCACTCAATTCCTCTGCACTGCCACGGACACACACTGTCTGGTCCTGGGGCTCTATGGCACTCTGCGTGATGACTTGCACTCTCCCCTTATTGTGTTACATGAACGGTGGGAAACCGACCTAGGATCGTCTCTGATGGCTGAAGACTTGGCTAAGATGCGGGAGGTTGCTCCCAATATCTGTTAAAACGCCAGACCCAGGCTCATACACTTTTACGTCCTGCATCGAGCCTACTTAATTCCCCTAAAATTCAGCATTTCTTTCCCGCCAGCCCCGCTGGCCTGCCCTGCCCCTGCTGCCATGAAGATTCTGGGGAAATCCTCTGTATGCTTTAGGGCTATCCATGCTTGGTCCTTTATTGGTCTGATGTAGTGTGCCTGCTGGAGAAGGATACAGAACAGAACCTGACACCCTCACCTAGGCTATGCCTGTAGGGTCTGTATCCCTGCCCAGCCAAACATATAGTTACTACTCAGTTTATTGACCTGGATCTGGCACTTGCTAAACGCTGGATTGCAATGCACTAGAAAGGGCCTAAGGGGCTTCCCCTTCAGGGATGGTGGGCAGATGTACTGAAATGGGCTGACTGGGAAGACATGGCGTTGTAGCGAGAGGTACTTCAGGGCAGGAGACCAATAGAGTTTGCGCAAGCATGGGACATGATTCTGACTGACTTCCGGCGGGACTGGGAGATGAATGATAGTGAAGACAGTGGCATACCATAAGCCCCCACAGCCTCAACGATGCTGAGGCCCACTGAAATACAGCCCCACTTACAACTCAGCAAAAGTGCTAGGTGGTAGCCTGGGAAAAGGGGGCACCCTCCATGTAATTTTCTGGGGGCCCCCTCAATTTTTGTTACGCTACTTAGTGAGGATCCTACCTAGGATACCACTATTCAAGGGGGTCTGGCTTACCCAATTTCTAACCTGCTGATTGACTTTGGGAAAGCGGGGGTGGGAGACACTGTGGGGTTTTGTTGGGGGGTTGCAAGTTTCTTTGTTGAATGGGTTGTTCGTTGATCCCATGGGAGGCCTTGACTGGTGATTCTAGATCCATACCTCTGTGAGTGGAGCACTATATTGACATATTTATTGAAAATAATGATGTAGCGAGTACACATGCACACTGGATTTGTTATGCTATATCATTTCCCATTATATGCCTACATCACTGGACTGCACTGATAACTGTTTTGGTCCTACTTACATATAAGATGGGGGATCGCCAATATTGTTTTATGCTAAAATGACAATAAAATTATGTTTAAAAAAATAAGCTACTTACTTTCTGGTATTTCACTTACTGTAACCACCTATGCCCAATTACTAGACTTTACCACTGACCAAAATCCATGAATGCTGTCTCTTGTCTTAAGACATACAAAAACAATCTACATCTCTTGAGAAAACTAAAACCTATCATCCTTCCTCCAGATTTCAGAGCCACTGTCCAAGCTCTAGACTTGTCACACCTCAACAGAGTCTATATGACTGTAGCAGGCCTACTTATTCCTGCTCCTTCACATTTAAAGACCATTCTCCAGCTCACCTGGTCAAAGATAGAAGAGGTCAGATGACTTCTTCATTAATCTGAAAAACTTGCACTGGCTCCCATTCAAAGCCAGAATTAATCTCAAAGTCTCTAGCATGACATATAAATGTATCCACCTTGGTTAACCCAGCTATCTGAACAAGAAACTACACATAGCAGGAGGATCAATAGACACGTGCAGCAAGTCTTGTCTGCATCTGGACAAACAAAAAGTAAAAGATTAAAACAAAAAATTATACCTTCTCCTCCCAAGAACCGAAAACCTTGGATCCCCTGCTGAAGAAATAGAACTGAATCTGACTTGTCATCCTTTAAGAAATCCCTGACAACCTATCTTTTCAAGATCAGTCTTCCTTCTTTTCTCTACACTGTTTTATTATTGTATTTTTGTTCTTTTGTAATAGCCTTTGCTTCAAGGTAATATGATGCACTCTGATACCCCAGTTGCTCAGTCCATCCAGGGCACTAGTCGGGGGTAAATCCGGGTACACGGCGTCCACCAACTATTTTGACACGGTGGACATCATCTACCCTGCCAAGTAGTTGTGCCACACTGTAATATGCTTAACTCGTCCTGGAGTAATATTTAAACACGCAACACATTCATCAGCATCTGCACGTTGTCTGCTTTCCTTCTGAGCAGCAACGTGCAGGGGGCAGGGAGGGGGCTTTTTTATTTTAAATTTGAGCTGTGGCCAAAACAAAGGCCGAGGTTAAGTGGCCATCAGGTCTCCTTTTGTTCTCGCTTGAGCTATCTGGAGCTTCACACCTAGCTGAAAATGCCAGGGAGGGGAAACAAAGGCCCATAGCTTGTTGTCACTTCACAAGAACCTAAGAGAGGCATGATTTTAATTTTATTCAGTCCCTGGATATAAGAAATATGCATGCACAGAAGAATGTCAGATATGCCTGTCTGTTCCTGTATTTACACAAATAGCAATTTAAATATCACTATTTTGTTTTATTTAATTTATTGTGCTACTTATCCCAGTGAAGGGTGTGAGAGCGCTTGACGTCATATGTACACATTATACATTTACAATAAATCATAAAAGTGTAAATCTATGTACAGGATGTGTTACATAGGATAAGAGGGTTACAAGTTGTAGGAGTCACATTTCCTTCATATCTCACTGTGCTATATTAGAAGGATTACAATTATGAACTGCACATAACAAAAGTATCTCCATGTTAAAGCGGTAGCCAGCTTAGTTATCTACATAAAATAAAAATCTGTCATGATGTGCTTTGCAGGAAACACGTTGATCCAAAACTGGAACTTTGCTACTTTGATTCAAAACTTGAACTAGACACAACACACATCTTTTCAGTCAATGTGTTAACCATCAGAGTTATCTTACCATGATTATTCCCCGAGATTTATGGGGCATACAAAGCTCTCTGCAGCAGGTGCCTTAACCCCATGAGACTTTTTAAAATGCAGTCTTTGCAAGTAATTAAGCAGAACAGATTCATTGCCAAGTTTCTCATTGTGTCAATATCTTTGTGGCAGAGATTTAAAATAAATGTTGAAATTTACTTCCAGGTTTTGTTTAAGAGTTGTGTCACTTTTTTTAAACAACCCCAACACAAAATCTAATTTGTTAAATCTAGTAATTTGGTCAAATGTACTCCGTATAGACCTGCTAAACATATGTGTGAGGTTTTAAGATTAGAGGTCACTTCTTGTGAGATTACAGGTTGTAATGCCACTTCCTGTGATGCCACTTACGATGTCACGTGCCATGTGATATACTGTGATACCATCCGCCATTATGTCACATGTATACTGTCTAACTTGGTTAGTCCCCCCACTTATTTTTATAGGACTTGTGCCCTGGGTCCACCCTTTGCATATATATTTAAGAAGTACATATATAAACACATATATTTTACTGGACTCTGAAAAGCGTGGCATGTAGTCAAATAATGATCATCCATCTATTAGTGGTGATTCATTTTAGGTTTCGAATCTCGACCTGTAAACAGATTTAGCTGTATTTTGAGGTGGGCGAAGCACTTGCGGCTTGAGCCAGGTTGCTCAGCTAGAGGTCTTCTTTGGGTTTCTGGCTGTAAACGAGCTTAATGTGATTTCAAATCTGAGAGAAGGGAAGGTTTATATGAGCTGGAATCCGTGGAGTGTCGTGAAAATGCTCAGTAAGGGATCGGCAAGAAAGAACTACAATTTCCAGAACTCCCACATGTAACGTCATCACGTTAGACGTATACTGTGACGCAAACCCCCACAATAGAAAAATTCTGGCTGTAAACACAAAGACTTGTCTGCACCCTATTATCACAATAAAAAAAATCACTTATTTGCACACGGGGTGATCTGCAATATTCCCAGCATGGTATAAATACAAAACGTTGCTTATTGGTTGCCTAGGTACCTGGAGCCAAGTGCTGCAACTAAAATTCCCATCATCTGTGCAAATTACGTCATAAAGTCTGATGTACGAGGACGCAAATCACGGCAATAGAGAAGGACCGCTAAGACGCCGGATTCCACACGAATAAGTAAAGATGCCGCATCCTGCAGCTGTTAAATAAAACACGAATTGGCTTCGGAGCATCGCGGACAGAGATAAAGTGCTTGTCATGAAGACTGACAAGTAGCTCTCTCTTGTCTCACTTTTTATTCAATTGCCTTAATAATGTCTGTAGAGATGATTCCATTGTTACATCGTGACCCATCACTTGCACTTTAGCAAGCTGGCCAAGCGATCCATGTACCTATCTCAAGATTTGAAAGACCTCTACCAATGCTAGACCTGCCGCCCTCTCACACATTCAGGTACTTACAAGACTGAATGGTTTCTCTCCTCCCTTTTTCCTGTTGTACCATCTTACAAACATCTCAAAACTCCTGCCTTTTTCCATTACGGGTATTAGAAATCTGCATTAAGGTACATAAATTATTTGTGTTCCACTATTTTCACGTGTGCCTTGCCATTCTGGTTGTTAATAAAAAATATCCCCATCCTTATTTTTGACAAACAGGCTGTAGAAGAATATCAAAAAGGAATCCAACCGTGCCGAAGGACTTCCCAAAAAGCTGTGCCATAATCGCCTGTGTGCACCCCTTGCAAACAAAAGAAGTAAGGACAGATTATATGTGGATATAGACCACTCTCCAAACCTTCAGAAAAGTTTGAAACTGCAACTTCACCTTACGATTACAGATCTCATCTTGCATTTAAGTTGGTTTCATAGACGGGAGCACTTTCAAATATTTGCTATTGTGCTGTTCCATATATAATATGCCAAGTCCATAACTGAATCCTCTGTACGATCTCCATCTTAATAATAAGTTGTTATATCGTGTAAATGTAAAATGCCTACATAACAATAAAACATTCTTGATGAACATTTAATTGTGTTTGTCATTATTATCTTTGATTGATAGCAAAACTGGGGATCACGTGAGGTACATTTCCCCATTTCACATATTAGTGATCCTACCTCCCGTGATCTAAAGGGCCCACCCCCTTTTTAAGTTACCATTAAAAAGTGGGTATTTACTGTAAGGGCATCTTCACCAAGCACTTACTTACATTATAATCCACTCAGAGTACGCGTATATTACAGTACAATATCCTGTTTAGATTGGATTCCAAACAAGAAAAGTCAGAAATGGAGACCTATACAGAGAAACAAACTAGGAAACTACTCGCCACCCATCTCCCTTTTCCTCTGTAACATTGGGAACATCTGCTAAAAAACAGAATGAAGCTGACAAATTACTCCCTCTAAAAAAGGAAGCCCATCAGAACTAAACTACATGGGCATATCCTCTTGGAAGATTTAACGGCTGGAACAGTTCCCTGGGGACTACAAGTACGAAACACACCTGTACATTTAATTGAAGACCCAATATATTGCAAAGATTACAGTTATATTGGGTCAAAGCGTTGCAGTGACTGGAATGTCCTATCAATGGAGAAAGTACAGCGACTTTGTAAAAAAAAAACTGTTGAAAGAAATGTTTCTATTCAAACAAGAAATTAGGGATAGCAAAGCTCTTAGTGAAGGGGATGATCTACTTCAGAAGATTGAAAAAGAAATCAAGGAATTCAAATAATTCACCATAAATCAAAACAAAACAAAACTAGAAAGGATAAGAAAATCTTTAACACTGAAACAGTGCACTCTTAGTTAGAGGAAGATTTATAGCCAAGGCCTGATACACATTGCACTTCACTTAATATCAAGCTAGATGTAAACACCAGTTCACTGTCTTCTCGGATACATCTTCCACTGACTCATCTGGCCCAGGAGAAGGCACCTCAAATCAAAATTCCCATCCAAAACAGCAACAATTTGTAAGAGGAGGACAACTGAGAGGAAACGGAAGATTCAAAAAGCAATGTCAATCATGGGAGGTGGGTACCCAGTGCCACGCATGCAAGAACCAATAAAACTTCCATTGTCAATCTTTCCCTGAACTATTAGCAAAAGACCAAATATCCGTCTCAGAAAACGTATTATACTTTATACTATCAGCTCAAACAGATTGTATCAGACTCAAAGGTGAAGCTATTGAACTCTCTCAAAAAGTCCGACAGAAGATCTTCTTTCCCAATAAAGACACATCCAGCAATATGGAGGTCTCTGTTTACAAAACAAATCCACATTTTGTCCACCAAGTGAGATGCCAAGGGAAGTACAAGCACTTGAACAAATGGTTCTGTCTGCCATCATACAACCGGAAACCAAGCTGGAATATTTTAAGAGAAACTTGTCTAATTTTCAACAGAAGATGTGAATGCTGTAACTACAGTTCCCATCATCCCCACATTTTACATCTTCATGTTTGATGTACGGTGACGCAAACCCACCCAAAGAGGACTTAGGTTGTGCTGAAGAGCTTTCCAAAAAAATAGTGCCATAAACCCCTGTGTAACCCTGAGCAAAGAAAGAAAGTTCGGACAAATTGTATGTGGGTGTTGATAGTACTCGAAGCCTTCAAAATGTTTGGAACTGGACCTACTCCTTATGATTACAATCTCTTATATATGTGCAGCTTTCAGGGATAGGTGACTGAAAAAGCACTATGCACTTTCTAGTATTTGCTGTCGTGGTATTGCATATATTATAAGCCGAATGCATAACTGAATCATTTGTACGATCGCCAACTTATTAATATGCTTCTATAGTGTGTTAATATATATTGTCTAAAAATAACAGAAAGAAAACATTCTTGATGATCATTTAATTCATTCATTTGGTCATTAATACCTTTGACTAATAATATTGGGACTCATGCCAGGTACATTATTTTATTTCACGATAGATTTTTTGTTAATATTATTTTTCATTTTTGACAGGGCCTGGCACTTACTCACTGCTGCCAAGCTGCTTGCTTTTGGGCCCCCTCTACCCTGCACCTCATCTTCTCCCGGTCTCCTGCTCCACGCTTTTTTCGTTCCTTTTTTTTCTTTTTTTTTAATGACTATTTGCGAGGACCTTACAGATGCGTTGTGCTACCAGGCCGCTCACTTCCACATATTGCGCAGCGAGACTGCATACGCTATGTTTTTTTTTTTTAATTTACAGTTCTGCGAGGGCCGTGTGGAAAAAATAGATTTGTGCAGCGATCAATCACTTATACGCAGGTGTCATCTTCTGATTATTTTTTAAATGTTTTTCTTAATGTACCATTCCAAGATGGGGAATAGCCATTTCGGGAAGGTTAAGAAAACAAAAAAGCAAGCATTGGCAAAACCAATAGGTTTCAAGTGTGAGATCAATTGGATTTGGAAGGGCCGCACTGGCCACTTACATAATCACATATTTCCTTCGATAGCTGGAGTCATCGGAGCCCCATTTCAGGGCGGTGTCCGGTGCCGGCATCTGTTCCACCTACTCTGCCTTCCCAAGGGTATATGCAGCACACCCTGCAGTGCCTGCAGGAGAAAGGGGGCAGAGTTCAGAGCGAGAGAAGGATGCAGGGAATAGATGGACGCAAAGAGAGGGAAGTAGAAAGAGGGGAGGAAGGTAGCAGGGATGGTCTGAACATTTTTGCCAGAGCTGTTTTTGTTCCCCTTTCGGCTTTGGGCTTTGCCAGTGCTTGGTAATTACCAGCACAGACAACCACCTACAAAACCTAACTAAGATAACAGAACTTAAACATTTGAAATATTAGTAATTTGATTGGTTAAGTCAGGGAATGTAAAGCCGTGCACTGGAGATGCATTAATCAACATGGGGTAGAAATAGCAGTGTTTGACGTAATTAAAAACGTGTGGCTAAACTTATTCTAGAGTACAAAATGGCCAGTTTTGCGCATACAACTTGAATGAATAGAAAGACTGGCAAAGCGTCCCATTGAACCCTTTACAACCCCATACAATCAGCAACGTCGCAGGTCTGTGTCTGACGTGGTTTCCGTGACGTTTTATTGCAGACTACGTCATGCACGACTTGTGATAGGACAGATTTGTACGGAGATCACTCACCCATAAAAATGCCGTCACAGAGTCGTCTTCTTTAAACAAAAGGAAAGTGACAAAGGCGTGGCTATACCGGATGTCCATGTGCGTGCGTTTTCCTGTCTTTGACGGCCATGGGTTGAAGGTGCCAGATAATTAGAAGCCGACAAGCCGTGTAACCTCCAATAGTTTTTGAGAGATTAAAGTGTTACTCTTTTTGATTGCGTTTCCTTAACATCCCAAATCTTTGACATATTTGTAAAAGCACACCTTCTAAGCCTAATATATATATAAAAGCTCGCAGATGCAGCACTGTACTTTTACCACAGGTTTGAAGTGAACTGTTTATTTTAATAACTATAAACTTAGCAAATAGTGGCAATTGAGTAAGATACTGTAACGGTTTATTTGGACCAATATCAAATGTAGAGCAACAAAATGCACAATTGTCAGATAGGAAGATCGACATTATTTTCCATAATTCACTAAATTTATATCATAGCAGGGAATTTCACGACACGTCACGAATTTCACGACAGCCCCTTCAAATGTTGTACAAGTGACCAACATTTACTGTGGTTTGGGGATGTACTCTTGGTTTCTGTAACACGAGCTAAGCACCAGAATTCCTCAGTATTATTATAACAACAATGCACAGCTGCATGGCTACCAGATATGTATAAAATGCAAGTGTGCTGTCCATCATATACCGTGCTCATGAACCCATCCTTGATTTTACAGATGCAATTGCAATACTATCAGTAATCTTACAGATTACATTAAATATCAAATTACCCTTAACACTATAAAAGAGACAACAGGTATGTAGTATTTTCGAGTAGTTTAAGTATGTCTTGGTAATTATGCTTATTGGTATAAATTTGTGAGGTCATGAGCCTTGCATTTGGTGTGTGAGATATGCTCTGCATGACTGTTGTGTGAGTTATTGATTGCATAGCTAACCATAACTTGTGAATTTCAGTTTTAATTCCTAACCGTAGATGTACATGAACTGTGGTTTATTAAGTGAATTTTTGAGAGGTATTTTTACATATGTTAATATGTTATGATCAAAGTTCATCATAACTTCACTTCAAACTTGTTTGTTTCAGAGAATTTCAAGGAATTTTAAGGGTTTTTTGATTGATAAGACATCCAAAGTTCGACACAGGGCCTATCGCCTAACCCCACACTCCATAAATCACCCAACCCCTCCAGTTGAAGTCTGAGTCAAAAGAGATTGGCTGCAGGCTCTGGCCTCCAGGTGGTCCTTGATCCCAACCCCAAAAGACAATCAGGTGCTGCTGTGCATGGCCATTGGCCCTGCACTGCATGGGCTGGCCACAGAGTCTAGCCTAATACAGCCAAACACATTTGGGAAGCCTTGGAAGGTCTAAGACAAGCTGTTTTTAGATTTCTTGATGGTTCTCAAAAGAATCATATTTGTGACGTTGTGTTTTTTATGCTTTGTTTTTTGTTGTTTTGGTTATGTACTTCTTCTGTTTTTTGTTTTACTTTGCCTGCAAATGGACACATAAACTCTTTAACTTTTTTAATTGTTGCTGGACTTTCTGATAATATTCTTCCATCATCTCATTCCCAACCCTGGGATTTGCCTCCCTGCACCAGATGTTCATTTTGCACTCAATACCGTGGACTGCAAAGAGGCTCAGTTGATGATAAGTTTCTTCCTGTTGCTGCAGTGCCTCTTGTGGAACATTCTAGGGTGTGTTCTACTCAGGTGTGCTGTTTCTTTTTTTGTGCAGGACTCTCCTGTACTACTTCTCATGCTTTAAATTCAGGTGTCAATGTATTGGTGGATGTCCCTCTTATTGCCAAGGAAAAGGCACTTTTTCATGCAGTGAAAGGATTTCTGAGCTATCAGCCAATGAGAAGCTAAAACATGACATTTAAAATGTAAATTTTCTGCAGAATGGACAGAAAGTACACAAGTAACAAAGTCCTGCCCTTATTGCGAGGTGTTCGGAGTTGGCAGTTGTCATTAAGAACATATCCCTGATTCTCTTGTTGGGAAAGACTCAAGCTTCTCAGATCACACATCTGCAACCTGTCACCTAAGTCACCCTGCCTTGCTTAAAAATACTAGATCAGGTGAACCCCACAGTTTACAGTCTGTACCTTGTTGGCTGTTGAATCTAAAGAAATGTGTCAAAAGATGATTATTCCCTGCCGGACGTTTATAGAACATCAGTGTATCTTTTAATTTTCACCTACCACTGTTTACGTTGATATTTATTGACCTTGTTACTCTGATAGCTTTCAATATTTCCTGAAACATGCAGTAAGATAATCTTACATTCAAACTAACATTGGTAGATGCCTACATATATGTGTGATTAGCCCACCAAATGTATTGTATTACCTAAATATCTAGGATTATTTCTGTACATGAATATTTGGAACACAAGATGTGGAATGCTGCTTGTAGGAAAGTGGAGTATTATGTGGTGTGTGTGTGTGGGGGTGTTAGTCCTCACCAAGTAATACTCTCAGAACACCCCAGAGATGGTCCTTGGATTCACACTAGTAAATCCTTATCTCAGTCCTGGTAGTGCGGCAAACAGGAGTCAGGCTTCACTTAAAGGAACAATTTATTAAGCATTTCACAGCACAAACATGGACAATAATTGGCATGACTCAAAAGAAAACTGACACCAATTTATAAAATTAGAGCTTATTTTTATGTAAATGTAGACACCAAAATGAACAGTATTAGTGCGGGAGAACCGGATATATCAATTTTAGAAGCAGTAGACAATCACTGCAGAAATTGCATTGGACATTGCATTGAAGTCAATGGAGGAAATGTCATATATAGCAAAAATGCACTTATAGAACAAGTTGCATGGAACCTTTGGGGGATTAAGTTAGTGCAGTTCCTGGAACCAGATCACAACAGTCAGAGCAGTTTTACCTGGCCTGTGCAGTCCGGGTGTAGAGTTGTCCTGGCTGCCCGTGGTGCTGAATGGGACTCGTCAAAGTCAATGACAGGGATGCCCCTGGTGAAAAATGACCACTGGGAGGGGGGTCGAACTGCGGGGAGCGCTTGCAGCATTAAGCTAGTGTGGGCCCTGGGACCAGGCCACAATAGTCAGTTCTCTTCGATCAGATCCGTGCGGTTCGGGTGCAGAGTTGTCCTGGCTGTCTGTGGTGCTGAATGGGACTTGTGTCAAAGCTGTAAGCTGTTTTACCACTGGCATGACATTGCTGACAAGAAGATGCAAAATCTCAGCTGGGTTGCAGATGTCATATGCAGATTTCACACTGTGCCTTGCACCTGCAGTATCGTGTAAGGGCGTTAGTCATGGCTGGTGACCAACTAGCCTTGGCAGTGGTAAGGGTACTGAAATCCTTTGGAAAGTAGCCGGGAACCGAGGGAGTGAAGTAGCGGCCAGAAACTTGGAGGCAGGCAGGACTACGACTCCCAGAAGGCACTGGACCACCTGTTTTTCAAAGATCCCACGGTGGGCTCGATGGTCGGTGTAACTTCAGATTCAGTGGTTGTTTTTACCTGCAGTTTGCATGGGACTCATGCCACTATTCTAAGGGAGACTGATGGTGCTTCAGGCTTCCACATTTGTCCCTCTGGATGGGAGTGACGAGTTTCAGCCATGGACAAAGGTCGATCACGCAGTTTCCAGTCTGTTGCCTTGGGGACAGAGTTTGCCTCTTTTGCTTTGGAGCAGTGGACAGAATCCAGTTGTTGGTGGTGCAGACTTTTTTCTGGTCCTTCTTCAAAGTAGGTCACTCAAATCTGAAGTTCTGGTGTCAGGGGCATCCCCTTAAATCTTGCATTTCGGGGGTGATGAGACTAGTGGTCAATGGAAGCTAGGTCCTACAGCTAATCAGCCCCTGAGGTGACCACATCCGGTGGGGTCCAGGTCACCTTAAGCTACCCAGAACCCTCTATTCTACCACTCCTAAGATGGCAGGCACTACAATTTAGTGCACAGACCGCGCTACTCAAACTAGAGGTGTGGTCAGCCTGCTGGGAGTGTGCACAGTCCTGTATACCCATTTTCTTGCCTGGTCACGAACATATTTGTCTTCGGGCAGACGGAGCACTCCTTCCTCGCTGGAGGACATCGCTGATGGCTATCAGGGGAGGTGTAGCCTTTGGAGTTCACTGCCCTGATGGCATTATTCACTAGCCTGGCTGAGGGGCGAGAGTTGTGACCTCCTGCTCACCTCAGCCATTTGTTCTATCCTCTGGGAGCACCCAGGCTGTCTGTCTGGAGATCAGAACTCTGTCTTGGTGGCAGCAAGCACGTGAAACAGCACAGGCTGCTTGGCCAGAGCACAAAGGAGGGTAGTAAACAGGTGGGCAAGTACTAGCGTGTCACCTGGGTGCATGCCTGCTGTCTGTTGACACAAGGATGATGTTGGGGGAGAGAGGGCAAGTTGTTTTACACCAAACTCAACACATCTAGACAGTACCATAATGGAGCTAGCAGCCCTGGTCAACTGGGCTTAAGTCCCATGTTATCCTATGGACTGACCTGCCTTGTAGTGTACCTTAACGGAAAGGATGCTAAGAGACATAGAAGCTCATGCTTAATTGTCTGCACCTTAAATATAATGCACCCTGCCTCCTGGGTTGCAGAGACTTACCTTAGGAGTGGCTTATATATATGTAAGGCAATGCATGGAATTGTGTCTCTCTTGGTAAGGGTACAGTCGAACTCAAGCAGTTTGCACCGCTCTGGCAGTCTGCAATGGCAGGCCTGCCACCATTACATTGTGAGGGTCACCCAGAGTAGCACAAGCTTGTGCTGCCACCCTGCAGACCCCTTTACCACCCATGCCCTGTGTACCCTGGGTACCATCTGTTAGGGTTTTATAGGAGGGTGAAGTCTTGCCATTCAGGTAATCACCAAATTGACATACCAATTTAGGGAGAGAGCACAAACATTGGGACCTAGATAGCAAGCTTTCGGTGTACTAACAGAGTCATACACATCAGCATTGGGGGAAAAAGTGTGGGGGGTGACCATGCACAAAGGGGCACTTTTCTACATTGCTAATTTCTTAGCAAAGCTCAATGAGGCAAATTCACTTTATTCAGTGTTTCAAAGGTTACTTCATTCCGAGCACCATGCATACATACCACAATCCAAGAGGGCAAGAAATTACTCTGAATGTAGTTGCCCTCTTAACTTGTCTGACAATGCCCTGTGACTGATTGCAAGAACGCTTGTTTAATCTGGACATGTCTGCCGTTTGAAAGCTGTTGTCCTCTGAACATGAAGCTCAGTGAACGTAGGAACGCCAAAAACTACTTTGATTGGGAAGTTTTCAGATTCACTGTATTTCCTAAACTACCCACATGGAGTGTCCAGAAAAACTGACAGTTCCAATGTGGCCAAAGTCTTGCAGGATCCTCCATCTTCCACCACGGGCAATACTGCTGAAACTGAGCATTCCTCTATAATTTTATCCAACTCAGAACTTCTTATTGTGTATAATTGATTAGAATTTATACAGCATAATGCGAAAGTGTTCCCCAAATTAATGGATTTCCTAAAATTGCATATTCCATTTCTGACAGAGTTCTCGCAAAAGAGAGACTCAATGCATTAGAAAAAAACGTTGAGTGCACTAAAGTCACCCTCTTGCCCCCAAAACTAATTGCCTCTGTTGGCAATCTACGTAAAGTGAACATTTTTATGAAGACATTTTTTTTTTTAATGGTGCCCAAGTGTGTCGAACGTCTGTAGACTATTATTCAATGCTACAAACTCAAATCCACAATGGTGCAATAATCCACAGCTTTGGTAATGAGACTTCACACCCCTGCTGGTGCAGCCCACCTGCATTCGCAATCCATGGTGGGCGGACTTTGTACCCATACAGTAGTCTTAGGATAGGGGCATATCAAGGATCCAGGAGTTTTACAGGCTGCTTTCTTCTCATCTATGCTGCAGACTCGACACATTAAAAAAGGACTCATAGTTCGTAGCCAGACCGTGGACTATAAAACTCATGGATCTGTGTTGGGCCCTCTTCTATAGTAGAGCCTGCACCTTTTGGGGTCCAATAATCTCACATCACTTGCAATTTTAAAAAAAGGTTTTGAACTTTAGGGGTCCTCAACTAAGGCTTGGGCTCGACCAATGGGATTTTTTTGTGGTTGTATGGTCCTCGATCACCAACATACCCCTATATCCCCTAGCTAGATCAGCAAAAGTTGCCATGCTGAACCCAAATTAAATGACTTACTTAGGAAAACTTCATGCAGATTTGTCAAACAGTGTTAAAGTTAGTAAGAAAACAAACAAAAAAGTCTCTTCTATGGGAAATCTCACCTAACCATAACAGTCGCTATTACCGTCTGTGTGAACGTTTACTATTTATATGTGCATGAAATGAGGTCAGACTTGTCGAGATGCATCATTTAGCTCTTTACAAAAAGAACCCAAACTAAAAAGAGTAAATACTTGTTAAGCATACCAAAATATTCCATTATTTTCTGGTTAAATGTTTTAAGCAGTTACTCAGTGAGTCGGCTCCTTTGCAGTTTGCTCTCCAATCTCTGCCAAGTGACATATTGTCGTTTATTTTCCCGGTGCACTTTGCGTTGTGTTTCTATTCGTTTACAGGGCCGCTGTCGGGTGCGATAGATCACGACGCTTGAGATAGGATGGAAAGCGTTGCTTGGTTGGCAGCTGATGGGAATACCCCTCTCTATTGTGGCGCGCTTCCCGCATGTTTTAGCCTTTTGCTTACCTCTGTTTGTGGCGACAGAAATAGTGTTCCCTATAGAAACGTGGTAAACACAGAATGAAACAATTTAACAGGCGAGTTTAATGACACACGCACAAAGACCCTAGCTGATTAAACAAACCGTGCATATTAATGTGTGCATGCATACAAACCGACGCCTTTTCTACACAGACCAAATAAAACACCGAAGCTCGCTAAATAAGGTTGTGTAGAAAGACTCTCTGAACACATACATCTGTCACTGTTTTCTAGTAACTGAGATAGTGAGAGCATGTGTGTACTAGTCCGTAAAATGTCGCAATTCATACTTTCTATGAGAGAAATGAAACTCGGCTTAACAATTTCGAAGTAACATTTTCCCATCAACTAGCTGATGACCATCCATTCACTGTGTCGGTGTCAGTGTAAGGAGAGGAGCTACAAACCCGGACCTAAAAAAAAAGCTATTGCAATCAGCTCGAATTGGAAAACCTTTTACAACCGGAACCTCTAATTGGGGTCAGGGCACAGCAACAACAAGCATTTGCAATGCAAACGGTCTCCCGTTTGATCGAGCTCGAGCAATTAGTATTGTAAACTCCTAACAGGACTTTTCTTGCCACATAAATTGCAAATGTAAATAAAACAGTTTCACATAGCTAACTGGACTTTTCTTGCCATATAAACTGAAAGGTAAAAGTTTCACATAAGCGAGCTGACGGCCGCCATCAGTGCAAAGCAGACACACAAATGGAAATAACAGTTCACTCGTAGTGAAACCTATCGGCAAAAGTGCAATTATCTACGTAACCGGCAAAAGTGCAATTAACTATATAACAGGATCGATGTCATGCAAAGCACTCGACTTCTACCAAGCACATCGCGCTCAGTGCTTGAAATGGAAAAAATAAAGTGCAGGTACTCTGTGCCAGAGTACCTGCTTGTTTCTGAGAAGTGCCGGTACTCTCCAATTCAAAGTATTACGTTTTTCTTGAGATGTGCCGGTACTCTCTCTCTCAAAATAAAAAAGTGCCGGTACTCAGTACCGGACAGTACCGGCCCATTTAAAGCACTGATCGCGCTGCGAAAAAAAAGAAAAAGTAGTCCACAAACTGGATGGAAAACAGCGAGCCTCATATGTTTTCAGTACTTGGTCGCTGCGCTCGAGGAGGGCTAACCACCGGAAAAGGCATGACGTATGCATGCCTTCCACTAATGAAAGCAAGCAGATTTTAAAAGGCAAGCTCACCAACCATTGAAAGACACTGACGTGACATGGGCGTGGTTTGAAGCCCCAAAGAGAGATAACAACACGGAACTGAGCGCTTTGCGCTCGCCTGTAAAAAGAAAGTGGAATCACGAGGGGCAGAGTCATGAAAAGCAGTCTGACTGTCAAGTTATACTTTTATTTTTAAAACACTGCCACAACGAAAATAGCAACATGGAGAAACGTGACAGTAAATCTGTGCTGGCTTAATTGTTTGCAAAGAATGCACTTTACAATATCTTGAGAGGTTTAAGCTCCTGCTGCAGGGACCTTTGTGTGCCTGGTAAATTTCCTGGAATATTAGTAATGGTGGGAGAACTCTGGTAATTAATGCTCTGGCTGGAGAGATCTGTGTTTTGTCTAGTCACAGTTCTGACCCATAAAGTAGCATAGAGGGTTAATGTGTCTCCTGAAAAGCATATCCTGTAACATGCAGATGACAGGCTTTTATTTTATGTTTATAGGTAAGCGGGTTAGTGCTTTGAACAAAGATCCATTTATTACTTGCAGCTTATAAATTCCCATTCTTCTTACATAGCACAGAGAGCCATGAACAGGCATCAAAGACGTGCAGGCAAACTGCAATGCACAGATTTACAACCTATAGGTTTTTCCTCAATCTTTTAATGTAAGGATGCTAACGGGTAGAATTAAAGTCTTATTAGACTAAATTATATTATGTTTTAAATCCTAACTTTGTGTTTCTTCCAGCCATTAACTCTTAACATGTAATCCCTACCAGTAAAGTGTGACTATTACATCTTGACCTTGCATTATTTTATATAGATTGACTTACACACTTGAATGGTTTATTGTGAATGTATAATGTGTGCAATGATGTTAAGTGCTCAAACGCCGTACATTGATGAGTAGTACTATAAAATAGTTTTTTTTAAAAACAGTGGGAATTAAATTGTTATTTGCGTAAATACTCATACAGAGCTATACATCCTTTCCATTACACTGACATCTAGGTCCTAGGCTCCAGGTAACTTCCAGCCAGGATTATACTCTAAAAAAAGGAGGACTGATGGCCTTTCAAATTCACCCTTTGATTGGGACCACAAAACAAATTAATTTAAAATAAGAACGCCCCACCCACTCGTCGCCTAACAGGAAACAGACAATATGTGGGTGCTGCTGAATTGTGTCCCAATAAATTACACCTGGACAAATTCAGCAAATTTCACTGGGACCAGACGGATCCACGAGCTGGCTCAATAATAGCTGTCAGATCAAGGACCCAGCTTCACACTGGCCATCATAGCTGAAAACGTAGACTTCCACAAAATCCATAAAAGAGGCAGCTAAGATTGAAGAATTGCCCTGAGGCTTACATTGCCAATTGCCCTTTGTCTCCTCGATTCCTGAGGCTTCTCAAGGCCATTATCTTGACATAAAATGAAAAAAATGGCCCAATCACCCACCAAATGTTGAGAGGTGATTAAGATCTCCCACTCTAGGATGAACAATGTTTCAAAGTGAGTGGTCCAATATCAAAACTGTACCTGAAATATACTGCCATCAAACTATTGAGGTTTTGGCAAATTATACATCCCAAGAATGATATACTCATGTGTCCTGATGTCCCATCCTGGAAAGTGTTAGGGAAGCGGAGAAGTAGCGCAAGGCACAGCTTTCAAATGATTGAGAGCCAGTCTTCAGTGTGGAGCGTGAAGATTGTCTTGAACACTCAAGTCGAAGTGTCCAACACCTCACACTGGAGGGAACAGGACATGGAAAAAGAGAAGCAGCTTGGTTGCTGAAGAATCAAGACACTTGCAGGCAGTCCATTGTGACTGATGACACGGAGATACTGCCCTCAGAAGAGGGAAATGAGGAAAAAGATACAGGCAGTAAAGTTCACTGGTGAGTCACTAGTTCAGAGAATCTGTAAAATCATGCTTTTTTTCTAATTTTCCTTAGTAGACTCCTTTTGTTGGCAGTGTAAAAGTCTGCAGGAGATTTCCTAAGTGGCATGTGCACCACTAAATAATAAATAAGGAGGCTCAAAGCGGATTACAAAGCAAGACATACATTGGACTCCTGAAATAAGCAATACAATGAGAGTAATATCACAGAATCAGTGGCTGAGTGAGGAACTGGATGGATGTGCTGTAGAATAGGATTTTAGCATTAGAAGGAAAGAAATCATTGAATGACGTCATTGAAATGCATTACTACTCGAACCTGACATAACATGAAAAATGGGACACCAACTTAGGGACCGATTACGAGTTTGGTGGTCGGACCGCCAGACCGCCATGTTGGCGGTCCCAAGAAGACCATTGCGCCTGCAGTCCCTAGCACAACATATTATGATGTATACAGACATAACTGCCGCCGGCCAAGCAAAAAAGGCAGACTGCCTGTGGTGCGGCACTTTGGTCTGAGTCTAGGTGGTCCAAACTCCAGCGCTGTCAGCTCTGCAGCCAACCATCGAGCCTATTACGAACACACAGTCTCTGCAGCAGTCCTCTTGCGGCGACACGGCAACACCAGCTGACTGCTGTGGTCCATGCTCAGCAATGAAACAGCCAACTGCCTATTGGCTGAATACAAAAACAACACAGCTGACACTCAGTGGCCCAGTGGATATACCTGCAAAGCAAACTGTACAACACACCCGTTCACAGACCACAGTCCTTTGCATTTCTTCTGCACTCCAAAGAACACTGACCACCATTTCCTCATTTTACAAAAGATCAAGTACCTTGATATTTTTTTTAACATCCCATTTCAGACTCTGCACACACTTTTATCTATCCACTCTCTATTGCACCCCCACTATTAAGTAATTCCCTGTCACCCACTTTAGTTATCCACCAGATCACATCCCAAAAATCCCTGTTTTTCTGAAGATGAATTGAGTCATGGTGGATAAGATCATAAGAGTGGAGCCACAATTGTTTGGAGCCCAAGCCCAGCATACTACTCTCAGTCGGAAAATGAAACTGTGGCAAAGGATAGTTGGCAGACTGAATGCTGTAGGCACCACCCTTCCACCAAGGAGGTCATTAGGAAGAGGTGGAATGACCTGAGAGTAAAGGTCCATTCCCTGGATAGTTGGCAGACTGAATGCTGTAGGCACCACCCTTCCACCAAGGAGGTCATTAGGAAGAGGTGGAATGACCTGAGAGTAAAGGTCCATTCCCTGGCCTCCAGGCAGCAGCTAGAGGCCAACAAGACATGCAGCGGCCCTCCCATTGCCCCATTAAGACTATTTCCCCAGAAGCAGAAGGTCTTGACAAAAGGGCCTGACAGAACTACCTGGGGGAATGGTCTGGTGAGTTACAACATAAAAACTATCACAAAACTGCAATGTCCTGCATGCCCACAGCTCAGCTTTTGCCACTGTGTTATTCAAGTCTTTAGCCATCATTCAATACCTAGTGATTCTGAGTTTTAACACTGTCAACACTGGACCCAACATCACAACTACCAAGGCTCATCACATGCCATACGTCAAAATGATGCCTGTAAATCTTACAATATCAGCAAATATCCCAGGATTCATGGTATGTCTCAACATGTAAATGTATGCCCAAACCTAAATGCAGTTACAGATATGCAACTCTCAGGAGGCCTTGTTTCTGTAACTCCAAACACCAGACCAATGTTCACTTGCCCAATGGCCACTGTTTGTTAACTCTCAATGGAAGTGCACTCACCTGTCACTTGTCACTTATACCTCTGTTGGTAAACTCTCAATTGAAGTGTACTCACTTGAGAGGATACCATTTGTCAAATGTGGGAAGTATGGGGAGTGATCTGACTGCTAAGGCCAGGAGGCCCTGTTTCTATAACTCCAAACACCAGTCCAGTGTCCACTTGCCCAACTACCCCTGTTTGTTAACTCTCAATTGAAGTGTACTCACCTGGGAGGATACCATTTGTCAAGTGTGTGTAGTAGAGGGAGTGACCTGACTGCTAAGACAAGGAGGCCCTGTTTCCATAACTCCAAACACCAGCCCAGTGCCCACTTGCCCAAATATGCCTGTGTCTTAACTCTCAACTGAAGTGTACTCACCTGTGAGGATACCATTTTTCAAGTGTGTGTAGTAGAGTTAGTGACCTGACCGCAAATCCTTGGATGCCTTGTGTCTGAACTTCAAACACCAGCCCAACGTTCACTTGGCCAAAGACCCCTGCTTGTTAACTTTTAATTGAAGTGTACTCACCTGAGAGTATGCCATTTATTGAGTGTGGGAAGAAGGAGTGACCTGACTGCAACTCCCAGGAGACCACGTGTCTGTAACTCCAAACACCAGCCCAGTGTTCACTTGCCCAAAGACCCCTGTTTGTTAACTCTGAAATTGAAGTGTACTCACTCTGTGAGGCTACCATTGGTCAAGTGTGGGAAGTGGAGGGAGTGACCTGACTGCAACTTCCAGGAGGCCATGTGGCTTTAACTCCAAACACCAGCCCAGTGTTCACTTGTCGAAATACCGCTGTTTGTTAGCTCTCAATTGAAGTGTACTCACCTGGGAGGATACCATTTGTCCAGTGTGGAAAGTAGAGGGAGTGATCTGACTGCTGAGGCCACGAGGCCCTGTTTCTGTAACTCCACACACCATCCCAATGTTCACTTGGCCAAAAACCCATGTGTCTTAACTCTCAGTTGTAGTGTACTCACCTGGGAGGATATTATTGGTCAAGTGTGGGAAGTAGAGGGAGTGATCTGACTGCTAAGGCCAGGAGGCCCTGTTTCTGTAACTCCAAACACCAGCCCGGTATCCACTTGGCCAAAGACCCCTGTTTGTTAACTCTCAATGGAAGTGCACTCTCCTGGGAGAAAACCATTTGTCAAGTGTGTGGAGTAGAAGGTGTGACCTGACTGCAACTCCCAGGAGGCCTTGTGTCTGTAACTCCAAACACCAGCCCAAACTTCACTTGGCAAAATACCCATGTTTGTTAACTCTCAATTGAAGTATACTCACCTGAGGGGATATCATTTGTCAATTATGCATAGTAGAGGGAGGGACCAGACTGCAACTCACAGAGGCCTTGTGCCTGTAACTCCAACCATCAGCCCAGTGTTCACTTGCTCAATTACCCTTGAGTCTTATCTCTCAATCGAAGTATACTCACCTGTGAGTGAGCAATATACAGATCATGCTCAACTCAGAGATGTATCTGTCAACCTAGCTCCATCATGACTGGATACCCAAGATTACTCTGTTGAGAACATGAATGGCACCTTACCAAGTGGATACATCATGTGTTTCGCCTTAATCTGCATCACCAGATTGGTAGCGGCAGAAAATACATTGACATAGCACTGCACACATGATGACTGCAGCAACATATAAAAGAAAGTTCTGTGTTTGCCTGTATCTCACTCAACTAGGCCTCCAAATGGTCAAAGGCACATGTTGATTCTATACTGTGTTGACTTTACTGTTGGTAAGATGTCATTTACAGTCCATCATCCAAAGTACAACTGATCTGCACATCTCATGAGCCGTTTGAGTCTAAGAGTTTAGGCAAGCTTTGCACATGTCATGTCAAATAGTCCAATACCATGGTAACATGGCACAAAAGACTAACCTACAACTTACAAATGTCCATTGTCTCTGCTTACTGTAACACAAAAGCTGAGAAAGTAGATGTCACACATCAACCAGTAACAATGTACTTCTTTCATCAACCAGTTGCGCTGCCACTAGGCACACCAAGGCCAGCCAACAGACTAACACTACCCCCTGGATGAAGCCCTCAGTGATGAAGAGGGCTTTATCCAGACTTGTGGAGGTGGGGGGATGGTCTCTTCCCATCCGGGCAACCTGGTCAGATGGCAGGAGTGAATCTCACTGTGCCCACAACATCACCTCCCAGCCTTGTTGCATCGACATCCAAGGCAACAATGTGCCCCCAGCCTGTGTACCTAGTACAGTTTCCATCATCTTGTGTCACACAGTCCTGGATCATGAGGTTGAACTTGACACTCCTGACACTGAGGTCCCAAGACCCAGTTGGAGAAGGCACCCTATGCCAATGGCACAGGTTCGTGGGGGGTAGAGTGCATGGGAGGGATGTTGTGGGTTAGTGTAGTGAGGCCACTGTGGCTGCTGTTGGCCAGGACACCATAAGCCACATCTTGGGGGTCTATCAGAAGTCCCAAGGCGTGATGAAGCGGTTGCTGACTCAGGGACATTAGGCAGCTGCAGAAGGTCATGATGGACAAAATGGATGCCCACAATGACAACATGGGCATCCTAACAGGGGTGCTGAGGGAAATCAACACCACCCGGAGCAGGGCTTTCCTCTCACCATCTACCCCTTCCTGTGTGGCAACTACATCACAGTCAAGTACATCTGCTGCATCCACAGGAAGGGAGACTCTGCCAGAGGCACAACCAGCCTCAGACACCTCTGCAGCAGCTGATTCCCCCCCCCACTCGCAAACAAGGATGTCCAGCAAAGAATTTAGGAGGTGGGGATGGCAAGATACCCACCACTGCCAGCAACAATCCTCTTCCATAATGTCCTCCTTTGTGTGCTACACATTCACTCTGCTGACTGATCCAGAACCACTTTCCATTTTCAATGGGAGGAGTACTCTGGATTTTGGACTCCCAGTGGTATGACATCTACTCCAACAATCTTTTCCACCATGACTGACCCCTTCACCTCACTTTGATTTTCATTTATGTCCCAACTTTAATTTATGTTTGAGCACTGAAATAAATTCACCTGTCACAGACTTATCATCTGCTGTTTATATTTTCACATTTAGCCATGTAGATATGTCAGACCATGTGAACCATACGATGATGATCCTAGCAGGGATATGTTGCATGTACACAGCGTCCAGCTCAGGATTACAACCATTCCACACAAACACATACATACATACAAGTTACTTGTCAAAGAACACATTTTATTACATTGTTCAGCACGTAGGCTGTCAATATGTCTGAAACATAGCAAATCATGCATGTATGAATCATACTGGTTAAATGTTCAAATTTACAGGTACAGACCTCCAGGCCACGGAAGAAAGGGATTTATCAGACATTGTCCTGTAGGACAACATTAAAGTGGTTGATGTGATCAGCTGGAGCCAAATCACCTACCACACAAAAGTAATCCAACATCATATAATGCAAGACTCAGACAGATGGTACAACAGTTCCCGACCACAGGGTCATTACAATCCAGTGCTTCGGCATCTGATGATAGGACACAAACAAATGTCAGGGATGTGCCATAGGCACTTTGGCCTACAATGATGAAACACATCAGCAGCTGCATACAGTTCATACAAAAACAGTGCTTAGCCAATGTCAAGGGAAACTAATATGAATTTGGCCTAGGACTACATATTTTCTGACTACATGACACACATGATGCATCAGGGCCACCACACAACAAGGAACAAGCGCAATGGAGTCTTCTAAATCCATCCTTCATCCATCCATCCATCCGTCCATTCTATCACTGTGTAAGCTGTCTTGGCACAGGTCTTCTACACCCAAAGTCTGTGACCTACATTCCCTGGAACAATCCATGTCCACCTCGTATGTCTGAACAGCATCACATACCTGCCAATGTCACAACTCTGAAATGCCTACATGAAGCTTTAATGGTGTAGATACCTTAACAAAGAACAAAACAAGGAGTATAGGTATGAAACCATACATATGACACAAGCCACAAAGCAAGCACCTGGAGAACAAAATACATTACAATAAATCTAACACAAACAAAGCAACATCATCAAGATGTTGATGTGTCAAAAGCTACCTCATCAAACACCCTTTGGCTGATTGTGCTTGAGCTTCAGCTCCTTAATTATTTCCAAGAATTTACTACACACATCATCGCAACTACAATTCATTGTACAGTCAAAGTCATGATATCACATGACATACTTACTCTCATGGGAAGAAGCTATTGATGAGATCGTGCCACAAGTCAACTCCTTCCACTTCATCACTATCACCTTCATTTGGCTTTTCAGGATTCTCACCCTGTGGCACCGCAGACTCCCCCTCCTCTGAGATGTAAGGGATATTCCTCTGCAGGGCAATGTTATGGAGCATGCAGCATACCACAGTGATCTAACACACCTTCCCGGGTGAATAGAGGAGGGCTCCCCCAGTCTTGTTCAGACAGCAAAATCTGTCCTTCAAGGGCCAAAAAGCCCGCTCCACCGCCTGTTGTGTCCTTCCATGGGGCTTATTGAAGCAGACTTTTCCTGGCATAGTTGGAGTCTTCAGCGGTGTTAACGACCAAGGATGGTTTGGGTATGCTGAGTTTTGTTTTGAAAATGAGACATGGGGACCACAATTAGTCACTCACTTCATGCTTGTAGCACCTGACATTGCACACACAAAATCAGGACAGATGTGACTTACCAACCAGCCAGGCCCTCTCTGGTTGCAGTTGTGACATCAGCTGGGATATGGTGCTGTTCTGCAATATAAAGAAATCATGGGCTGATCAAGGGAAACGGGCAGAGACATTTGAGGTGTAGAGATCTGACAAGTAGACAACTTGCACATTGATAGAATGGAAGTTCTTCCTCTTCCGTTAGACTTCTTCACTGGCTTACGGTGGCACCAAGGCAACATGTGTCCCATCAATGGCTCCCACCACATGTGGGAGGTGGCCGAAATCAGAAGTAAGCCTTCACATTGACTAAATCCTCACGTCTAGGGAACCTGATCTAGCTGTCAATGTGTTTCAGCAGTGCTGACAGCACGTCTCTTAATACATTACTGAACATAGGTTAGGACATGCCATCAGATATGGCCACTGTATGTTGGAAGGACTCTGTGGCCAGGAAGTGTAATACTGCCATGAGTCTCACAATGAGTTGTAGGCATGTTGGATTACTATTTTCATGCATTATATCGGGCTCCAACTGATAACATAAATCCACAATAGTTTGCTGATTCAGATAGAAGAGTTTTATTATGTGACATTCTTACATGGTTTGAAGTTCCTGGCAGTGTATGGTAGAATGGAGCTTGTTGCCTCCTCCCTCTCCCAGGGTGCATATTTGTGACATCAGATCAGTTGGAGCATTAGTAAATGTGTACACACAAATATACATGATGTATACAACAAAGGTCCATGTGACAATGTAGAAATGACTGGAACAACATTATACCCATTACACATCCAAACTGTGTATTCTCAAGGCCCAAATGTGACTCCCATGGCTATTTTCACAGGTGTGTACAACATATATGTGGACATCACCCAACTATCTCCTCCTCATGTGCACCTCTAAATTTGATGGTCCGTTCTGACAGCTAAAACTACCGTCATCGGCAGTGAACCGTAAAAAAAAACAATTTTTTAGCCATCTGCGAACAGCAACACACTACAATCATGATTGTGTCCATGAATCTACATAAGAAGGCTGCACATATGTTGAGAGGTTCTGACACCTCTATAGATATTGTGCCACATTTTAAAGTCCCCAACACTGTAGTTACTACTGCCAAAATGACGGAAGCCTGACCCTCTACATTGGACATTAGGAACCACCAGTGGCCACCTATGCAGTGGGCAATTACAACTGCGGTAGACACAGCCATAGGCTAACATTGTTGACTATGACGGTCGCGCCCCAGTGGCTGTGCCATCGGCAGTGATGACCGAATACGTAGCGTACATGTACGCTGAGTTTGGCAGAATCACTCACCTGACTCCTGATATCGGTGCCATGAACACCTTCACCACTTCAGCTGCTTTGTGCCACCTCTGGCCAGGCCAGAGCAAGAAGGGGAAAGGGCCCTAGCATTTACTCTAGAAGAGCTGGAGAAGCCTGTAGAGGAGGTCCTTCTCCTATATGGTCAGCTCTATGGCTCACTAGAGGAACAGGTAAGGACCTCAGAGGCATATTTGCCTCTGTTCAACACCATCCTGTCCTTCCACTTAGGCTACAATGTGCCTCTGAGTGCCAGTGAGTTGTCACATTTTGGGGTCCATACATAGGATGTAGATGGTGCTGGTAGTGGAGAGTTATACTCTGTGTATGACACATCACTATTGTGTTATGTGATAAGGCACTAATCCCCCTGCTGCTGCATACATATATCTAGGCAAGCAGACTTTACAGGCATACAATGATATATCTTTGGATATTATTTTTGAAAATGAAGTTCAACATGTATTTGTATCACAACGTGAGCTGTGTATGTATGCTGTGTGAGTCTTATGTGGACCTTGTCATCAATTTGTATAGTCCCACAGAACACTCAGGACACATCAGGCCTAGGTATACTGCTGCCTGAGAAGCATGTTAATCTCACTGTGCCCTTCATACAACCCTGTATCTACTAACAGAAGATGGGCACAGGATGTTCTGTAATGCATAGAATTGATGGAAATGTGAGTATCCTGTAGGTTGCGTTTGCTCAGCCTGCAGAGAACAAGGACTGTCAGATGTGCTCCCGTTTTGTGAGATAAACCATGCAGGGGCAGAGTTACTTTGGCTAATCAACTGTGTCACCGGAGGCCCATCCCTGTAGACCTGCAGCTCGTTGGATGTGGCCAAAATGAGTCTTCAGAGTCAAGGCTTGGCCAGAATGCCTTTGTACATCTGCCTCATTAGGAATAGGTGCTGAATTTCCCCCCGGCCTACTACATATGTCCATTGACCCTCATTGTCAATTTGTGCCATTGACTTATGACAGTCCCCTTATTCACACAGCTCTGTTGTCACCTTTTCATGAGTCATATTTGTACAGTACAAGCATATTTCACAACTGACCAGCCTACAGAGCAGATAGTTTGGTAGTTTGAGGAAGAGCATTACATGTGACTCATTGGCTTTATACATGCAATAAAACAGACAAAACATACCTTGGTATGTTTGATGTCATCTTTGTAGGAGTAAAACATATGGTAAAATGTGTGTTCAGCGATACCAGTCCATACTACACAAACCTACTCAGGAGTGGCACTGTTATTCCACTGGGTAGCCCACATGTCCAGACAGGGAAGAGGCTTTCAGTGACACCCATGCCAGCCCTTTACTTGTCACTTAGGTGTTAGGGGATGGTGTGTACTATGGTATTTGCCTTTAGGGACTGTATGCATTGAGTCAAAGTGGCTGGATGTAAATGTGTCTGTTCAGTCATGGCCAAGGGGTTTGTCTGCAGAAGGTCACAATGGGGTGTTTTGTTTGATTGTGACTCACATCACAGTACATGTTGCTTGTGCCTGATGTCAGCAGGCTTGCTTAGCCAGGAGCAGAGTTGTGGCTTACTCTGCAGATGACCCCAAAAGGGTGTATTTATGTCCCTGTGACCACGTATGCTTTACACTTGTGGTCTGTTGATGAATACAATATGGTTGGTGTTTGTACAATGTGTGTGTCACAGATATTTGTTCAGAAAAATGGATTTGTGACCTCTTCATTTTCCTTTTGCACCCATGCAGGTCAACGCCCATCAGAAGCAAGGGATTTGGAGAACAATCGCCCAGAAGGTGCGGACCCTGGGGGTCCCTCACTGGTGGAGCACCCACTATCACCAGAGGTGCGAGGACCTGGGCCCGTAAGATCGCAGAGGTCCATTTGGGGGTGTTTTCCCAACATGAGCAGGGTGTACGCTGTAGCCTGACCCCTCTGATGGCCTGCATCCTGTCAGTGGCCTATGCGGAGCTTGGTGGGCTTTTGAGGGAAGCACAGCAGCCATGAGAGGGTGATTCCTGGCCATATCCCTAGGTGTTACATTGCCAGGTTGCTGGGTTAGAGTCTGCCATTTCACCCCTGGAGATTGGAGATGGGCAATGTGTGACACACAAGTTTAGTTATTGCTTGTGTAGGTATGGAAGATGCTGCATGCTGATGTGCCTTGACTAGTGTGCCAGTGACTTGGGTCACAACAGATTACAGTCTACAGCCAATATTCTCTCCTGGGCAGACACATGGCTGAGTACAGTGAGCAATCAGTTCATGTTGTTTGGTGTTGTGGTTGGCATTTGTTCCCAACAGTACACTTGTCTTCAGTGTGTTAGTCACAATATCAAAGAACATGAGTTCATAGATACTGTATTTAGCCATGTGTCAGCTCACATGAGTATGTTGGCATCTGCACCCAATAGGCCAATTGTCTTCAGTGTGTCAAGGGTGCTGGTGCCCCAATAAAGTCTTAGCTATGATGTTGGCCATTATACATGTGACATAGCATACATTGTCATTTGGGTGCAGTTACAGACAAGTACTTTCCCTTGGTAAGTATGGAATGTCCAGTGACCTGATTTTGGTGCAGATACTGTTGCCCTCTTTCCTTGGGGCCAAATTTTATCAGGTGCCCCTTTCACTTTTGTCATATCATGTTTACTGCTGTTTCCTACATGGTCTACCTGTCTTCACGTGATGATGTCTGATTCCATGCCAATATGTGTTTGTATTCAGACATATCTGATGGCGCCCCAGACAGGAGTGTGTCACCATTGATTGGTGACTCACACATACCCTAACCCATCATGTCATGACATTTATAATGTACAATTCCAGAAGCAATGAGGACATGCAAGGTAGGACTACAGTAGTTACTCACGTTGTGCATTTCCACACCATCACTGTGGAATCATTTCTGGAAGTGTTTTGCACATGTCATTCAGGGAGTGAGTTGAAGGAATGTTGAAATCATGAGTGTGTACACTCATTCATCCAAGGGAAGCTGTATTTGCATGACAAAAAGGGAAAGTGGTGTACCTTCCCATTGGCAACATATTCAGGCCTTCTACAGGTACTGAAGATTCCCTGAGATTCTACAACATTCAACAAACTATTGGCTTTTACTCATGCAATGTTAGAAGGGTGTTCTCAGCAGTACCAATCAGAACAGGTGATTTCCCTGGTGCTAGCAGATTCATTGTGCTATGGATATTTGTAGACAAGTCTACCAGACATTTTTCAATACTGGTCTCCAGTGTACTTTTCTGTACAAGATGTGTTATAGTTCAGATCAACTTTGGTAGAACTTCCATTAGACTATTTATTTAAACAATGGTTATGTTTAGTAGTTTCCATTGTGAAGTTTTGACAGTGTGGCGTGGATGTTTCCATGTCACCTCTTTCCAGCTATTGTACTTCTTGTTGCAACATGGCTGGGTTATTTGTCCATCAACTCGTTATGAAGTGGTTTTGGGGAAATGAAGTTTTACTGATTGCATGACCCTGTTTGGGATGTGTGACAATGAACTTGGCATTGCCATACTGTTTGGTGACAACAGGCTACTGAAGGAGGCAGCGAGAGCCAAGCTATTACGGGTGACAAGGTCTCCTACTTGATCCATTGATTTTGTGATTGGACAACTACACTCAAGCAATTTGAGATATCTATGATACTGATTCTCCTTGGGCAACTGTTTATAGTTGAGTTAGCATGCATGAATTGGTGTTAAAAATAATGTTGCCACTTTGGTGGAACTTGTGGCTGGGAGCTACTGTACACTATGGTACTGTTTGTTGAGGACGGCTGTTGTTCAAAGGTGATGAGGCACATGAACTGACCCCATTTGTCTTTGTAATTTCAGCATCATCACAGCCAAGCAGAGGAAACAGGGTAGAGACCAGTGGGGAAGTAGCTGGCCATGTACCCCCGGTCAAGATTCATCTGATACAGAGGGACCTAGTGGCTCCGGTGGATGGGGGAGTGCCACAGAGAAGACAGGATCTATCTCTTCATCTTTGGATTCATTCTTCAGAGGCCACTCCCTAGTTGCCTAGTGGTGGCGGAAGAGTCAGCATCTGTAGCTGTACCATCCTTGTCCGCCACCCCCAAGTCCATCTCCATGCTCTCAGTTGGTCCCCACACAGTTGGTCGTACACACTCACCCAAGAGGGTGGGTGTCTCCTTTGCACCAGGCATCTCCTCTTGCCCACGTTACCCCTGCTGCCCTTAGTGAGGAGGCTATTAACCTCCTGAGAAGTATGACCTGTAGGTCAGACTGCCATGCTGAATGCCATCCAGGTGCAGGGCAGACAGCTTCAACAGATAGTTGTGTACCTGGAAGGCATTTATAGTGCCCTGTCTGGTCTACAGAGATCTCTTCAGCCTCCACACTGACGGCAGCCTTCCACTCCCCCACCTTCCTACCCCTACCACCTGCCTCTTCCCCATCCAATTTACCTGTTCCTATACCTCTCCCAAGGACACAGACACATCTGCACGCACCCACCTCAAAGCTACTACAAGCACCTTCAAACACCACAGAACACACCAGCATGCAAGAAGTCAACACCCACACACCACCACACCCAACATCCCTCCAAACGCCACCCCAACAGAAACATCCACCACAGACACCATCCCCAACCCTCCACCTCATTACCCCCAAGAAATGCAAATGCTCACAATCACACACCCAACAGACACCCCAAACCCTAACGTACATCAGACATCCACACACTAGCACCAACAACACACACATCAAACACAACCACTCCCTCAAACTCCAAACCCTACCCCTTCTGATGTTCCTACCCTTTTTCTCAGAGAGTTCCCTGTTTTCCCTTGCCATTACCACTGCCAAAACCACTCCCCTCTTACGACCACCCACATCCCAAGCCATCTCTACCACCTCCAAGTCCTCCCCTGTCACACCTGCCTCCACCACCCCTGCACCCAGCCATTCCCCCCCATGCCCAAGAAGAAGCCCACCCCTCCTAAAGTAAAGACTAGCCCTCCCCGTACCAAACCCAAGGTTGATAATTAAGGGGCCTGGCATGGCCACTTGATGCCCCTTCCTGTGGAGGTTCCTATGGCAGTGTTCAGTGAGTCAAGGTGTAGTGCACAGTGGTGTGCAATCCATTTATGGACACTTGGACTGGCCCTTGGACTTTACTCCTCTCTGGAGTTATGTTTAATAAAGCAGAGTTGTTTGGTTTGTTACACATTTGTCTTGCCATGTCTTTTCTATCTTTTTTGCTGTTCCTGACTAATTAGTGGTGTATACCTACAGTTGTGTTTGTTTCACCATGATTGCTGATCCATTTGCTGTGTTTTTTAACATCTGACTTTGGGAGCAGGGCTGGAGTCACCCAGCACATGGGGAAATGTTCAATGGATGGATGTGTGAGAGGTAATCCAACCGGGGTGTCTTTGCAATGTGTGTTGTTTGCTCTGGTAAGTATTCAATGTTGGCTTGGCCACCGTCACCATCTCTTGTGTTATATTTGTCCCCCTGATGTATGTTCCACATTAGTATCATGTCTGTGAGCTGGAGTTTGTTTCTCCACACATGGAGGGTGTTCAATTGTGCTGCCTTCCTATTCCTTTAAATGGCCATGGTCCATTTTCATACGTATATCTTCCAGCAAGTTCATCTACATGTGTGACCCATCCTATTGCTGTTATATTTACTTCCTTGATTTCACTTCCTCATTTGGCACATGGGCATGGCACTTGTTAGTACTATTGGTTATAACTGAGATACACAAGGCTCCAGTACCCGTGCAAATAGTGTTTATGAGTTATGTGCATAGTGACGTATCTCGGGGCAGCATCTTTCCTGGAGCACCCCTGATGCCACCATCCCTATTCTGCAAGTATTCATCACATTGTGTGTTTTGGATATTGGTCTCACTAAAGATTATGCATCCAATTTAGCTTAGATACTCCTGCAATATGTATGATATGTGTGAGTCTATTACAGGTATATTTCAGATAAGGGGTGTTTGGGTTCAATGACACATCCATAGATATGTGCTTATAATATCATGACAGGCCATGGCATGTGATGAATGTGCAGGTGTTACTTCTATTTGTATGTGTGTTGTGTGAGACAATGTTATGTCCCCATCTGTTAGGGTTTGTACACAGCAAAGAGCATGTCCCCTCTCACTGCACTAGTGGGTTCTGTAATAGCTCCCTTTTAAACTTACTATTGAAAGCCTTTCTTGTTATCTCACCTTCCCCCCCCCCCCGGCTTCTGTGTATGTTGTTTAATGTGCTGTTTTGTTTACACATTGGGCCTTGCTTTTACCAAGGCTTCTTTAAAATACTCCTCCCTAGGCCATGTGTTAATCCAACTCATTTGTATAATAACTGAAACTCTGCACACCTTTCAAGAACATGTGCAGCATGTGAGGACCACACCCAGCTCTTCAAACCACACCCAGCTCTGCACACCTTCCAAGAACATGTGCAGCATGTGAGGACCACACCCAGCCCTTCAAACCACACCCAGCCCTGTCTATAAAAGGCATCCCCCGAGCCTCACCCAGTGCTTGTGCTCGTCTACCTCCCGCTTACCTGAGAACAGATCCCTCGGCGCTGGCACTCCTGCTCTTTACAGACTTTCATTGACTTCAATGGGCGCAGCTTCTGGCTCTTCCTTCTTCCGGTTTCCGGTTCCTCCTTGCTTCAGCCTCTCTCCTATGAGTAACCTGCAAAAGAGAAAGAAGACAAGGTTAGACTGATCAGTATCTCTTGCCAGCAACAAGTAAGTGCAAAACCTTTTATTACCTGAAAGAACTTTGACAACAATTTCTGGATTCGTGTATAGACAATTTGAAACAAAATACCTTCCATGAACATTGTGATTCAAACTCTTTGTTACAAGAATATTTTGCAGAACTTTGTGAAGCAAACCTTGTTTTTTCTCATGGAACTTTTAAGAATCGAACAGTGGAAAGCATTAACAGAAAGGCAAACAGTAAATCAAGGACTTGCACAAATTACATGCTGTATTTTGATGTAAAAGTACAGTATTTGTTTTATAAAAGATTCTGGAAATATGGGAAAAGTGAGTCTGCTATTGGGAATTTAGGCTTTAGTTATATTATGATGAATGTTTGATATTGGTAATTCTGATAACGGTATTTGTTTAATGTTTTAGAAGCTTTAGAGTAATAGAAAACACATCCCAGAGCAGTAACACATTCCAAACCTGGAAACTAGAGACCAGGATACAAGAGGTACTTTTAGAAGAGAATTTCTAATAAATAAAGGGATAGTCAGGAACCCATTTAGGAATAGGTTGCACTTATCTGTTCTTTGTTTATGTTTCATTAGGCACCAGTTTCTACAGAAGTCAGAAAGGGCCGCAGATTTGTGCAGCACTTCAACAGTGGAAACGCAAGAACGGTGTTGTCTCTCTTTTTTATTTTATCCACTTCCCCCCTTCCCTTGAGCTTCTGTTCTTAGTGCACTGTTTTAAAAACTAGTGTGCTGGAACAAGCAGTTTCAGGGTGGGGTCGGATTGTCTTCAACCTCCATCAGAACTGAACAAGAACTCAGGTGAGCTGGGCTTTGACAGAAGCACAAGCCTTAAAAAATTTCAGTTCTGGTGGACGATGAATACCGGGGAAGAAATAGAGGGCATTGACGTCACGGATATGGCGCAGGCCCTAAATGAGGACTTGGCTCATAATGAATCAGTGTCTGGCATCTTGCAACATATGCAAGAGGAAATAGAGAGATTAAAGATGGAGAATACCTCTTTAAAACAGGATTTAAGCAGGTATAAATTTAGGGGATCTCACTGGAACACAGCTTCTACGCCTTTGTTTAAAACCTCCTCAGAGACAGGGGCGCCATCAAAACATACAACTTTGCCTTCCCCAGTTGAGGTTACTGTTAATGTTCCTAATGTTGTGCCCTTAGCAGCACCTGAACGTTTTCATGGAGATAGTAACAAATTCCATGTTTTTATCAATCAATGTCAATTAGACTTCATTTGTAAGCCACAACAGTTCCCTACTGATGATACGAAAGTGGCATTCGTCTTGTCTTATTTGGGTGGCACAGCAGTCAATTGGTCAATTCCTTTCGTGGATAGAGATGATCCCATCCTCCATAATTGGAATCAATTTAAACGTACCATGACCAGCCTTTTTGCAAAACACACTTTCATGCAGGCAAGTGATAATGAGCTTTTAAATCTTAAACAAGGTAACAAGGATTTATTGACCTATCTCACTAGTTTTAATCGTTTACTCACCGAGACACAGTGGCCAGAAGAAAAGCGTGTCTCCCTTTTTTATAAAGGTTTGAGAGACGAGTTAAAAGACGCGCTGGCTCATATCGTTGATTTGCCAAAAGACTATTCGGACTTTGTAGATTTAGTTGTGAAATTAGAACATAGACTAGGAGAAAGAAAGGGAGATAAATACAAACTGGAATCACGGTTAACTTTTATTAGACACGAGAAGAAAGACACAGATAATAAACTCCCTGAAGCAGAGCCTATGCAAATAGGGACACTCAGAGGTCCACTCACATCAGAGGAAAAAGAAAGAAGGAGAAATTTCAATTATGTTTATATTGTGGCAGGGCAGGTCACTTTGCCAGAGAATTTCCAGTAAAGCCTAAAACTCCACGAAAGGGTGCTGTTTCCTCCACCTCCTCAACTGAATCGGGAAACGATTAAGCTCGACAAGGGGAGAGGTTACTTGTTTGAGAAAACATCTTAATCAAACCTCTAATGCTGCAGCCTTCAGGGTACCGCACATACCTAGACATTTCATAATTCAGGTCGTTTTAATTGTTACTACCCAAGTGAGGCATTCTCTCCCTGTCCTACTGGACTCAGGCGCGACAGGAAATTTTGTGGATAATAAGTTAGCTGAAATCTTAGGACTTCCTATGTGCCTAAAGCCTTGTCCAGAAGCAGTATGTGCAGTGGATGGGTCAGAATTGACCTCTGGATTAATCACAAAACAAACAAGTCCACTTGTTATGGTCTGTCAGAACGGGCACACAGAGGTGATTAGCTTTGATCTGATAGATACTCCTAATTTTGGTTTGATTCTCGGGGTACCCTGGTTAACAACTCATAACCCAAAAATTGATTGGGTGAATAGAACTGTTACTTTGGATTCCTCTTTCTGTAGAACCAATTGCTATCAAGAAGCAGATACAGAACAGAGCACAGTATTACACTGTGCTAGTGTTACACAAGATGAACCAAGTCTCCCTCCTGAATATTCTGACTTTAAAGACGTCTTTGATCCAGTAAAGGCTAGTGTGCTGCCCCCACATCGGTCTTATGACTGCCGTATAGATCTTATCCCAGGGGCCCCTTTACCTAATAACAGAGTATACGCTTTGACTGACGAAGAAACCAAATACTTAAGAACCTACCTAGATGACCTACTACAGTCTGGGTTCATCCGTCATTCCACATCTCCGGTGTCATCTCCACTCTTTTTTATCCCGAAGCCGGATAAATCCCTGCGCGCGTGTATCGATTATAGAGGACTAAATAAGGCTACAATAAAGAATAAATATCCTCTTCCTCTAATACCTGTGTTGTTGGATCAATTAAGACATTCTACTGTATACACTAAACTAGATCTGCGGGGAGCTTACCAGCTGGTCCGAGTAAAAGAGGGGGATGAGTGGAAGACAGCTTTCAAGACAAAGTTTGGTTTATTTGAGTACACAGTAATGCCCTTTGGGTTATGTAATGCCCCTGCGGCCTTTCAGTTCTTTATAAATGAGGTCCTACACGAATTCCTGGACGTTTGTGTCATAGTATACATAGACGACATCCTCATTTACTCTAAGAACTCAGAAGAACATACCCAACATGTTCTTGCAGTATTATCAAAGTTAAAAGAAAATCATCTTTTTGCTAAGTTAGAAAAGTGTACTTTTAATGTCAACAAGGTGGACTTTTTAGGATACTGCCTGTCACCTCAAGGAATAACTATGGATGTAAAGAAAATCAGTGCTATTGCTGATTGGCCAGAACCATCCTCTGTAAAAGATATTCAGAAATTTCTGGGTTTCGCCAATTTTTATAGGAGGTTTATTGCACATTTTGCAGACATTGCGGCCCCAATAACTACCTTGTTGCGGAAAGGGCAACGATTTCTTTGGACTGATGAGGCGGCACACGCCTTTCAACTCCTAAAACAAAAGTTCACTTCAGCCCCAATTCTGAAACATCCTGACTTGCCCTTTTTTGTTGAAGCGGATGCTTCACAAGTAGCTTTAGGAGGAGTTCTCTCTCAACGAGATGTAGTAGATGGCCAGTTACATCCTATAGCCTTCTATTCTACAAAGTTATTGCCAGCTGAACAAAATTACACTGTGGCTGAAAGGGAACTACTAGCTATCAAAGTAGCCTTTTCAGAATGGAGGCACCATTTAATGGGAGCCAAGTACCCAGTTACAATCTTTTCTGACCATAAGAACCTACAGTTTTTTGGATCACTTAAAGCACTAACACCACGTCAGATGCGCTGGTTAATTTTTTTTAGCACATTTGACTTTGTTATAACCTATAGACCAGGTGCACAACAAATTCAATCTGATGTGTTATCTAGATACGGACATACCTCAGACATGAAACAAGATAAAATAGGAGAACCCATTATTCCTCCCCAAAAGTTGTTGGCACCAGTACAACAGAAGGATTTCATCACAGATCTATATAATGCACACATGCAAATAGCACCTCAGGATTGGTTAAAGGATTCCCATAACACAATACAACGAGGTTTATTGTATCACGACAACATGCTGTTAGTGCCCACCTCTGAATTACAAACACTGGTGATAATTTGGCATCACGCCTCACCGTTGGCAGGTCATCCTGGTTGGGTAAAAACCCTGGAAAATGTGCAAAAAAACTTTTGGTGGGACACTATAAGAAAGGACATTAAGCAATTTGTCACTACCTGTCCAATTTGTGCAAGACATAAATCTTCTCATAAGGCTCCTGACGGCTTGTTAATACCAATGCCAACACCCAAACAACCTTGGCACACTGTGAGCGTAGACTTTATTGTAGGTTTACCACCTGTAAAATCCTTCACAACAGTGTTGGTTATAGTGGATTTTTTATCTAAAATGGCACATTTTGTACCATTACGGAAATTACCCACGGCGGCAGAATTTGCCGATATTTTTATAAGGGAAATTGTGCGTTTACATGGTTTGCCAAGCAAAGTGGTGTCAGACCGAGGGAGCCAGTTCAACTCTAGATTTTGGAAAAAATTATGTGAAAAACTGAAAATAGATGTGGCCTTATCCACTGCTTTCCACCCAGAGACAGATGGCAGACTGAACGACTGAACCAAACCTTACTTCAAACGCTACGTTGTTTATTGGCTGATTATTCTAGTGAATGGTTGGAAGCTCTCCCTGTAGCAGAGTTTGTTTATAATAATACTGAGCATTCAGCTCTACTTTGCTCACCATTCTATTTCTTGCAGGGGTATCATCCAAGAGCTATACCCATTTTGTTAGAAGATTCCCTGTTGCCTACAGTAACAGATAGACTAACGAGGTTAGGTGACATACAAGACAAAGCCAGGAAACATTTATTAAAGTACAAGGAAAGCATGAAAAGACAAGCAGACAAACACAGGTCTGAGGCCCCAATGTATAAAATTGGTGACAAGGTATGGCTCTCCACAAAGAACCTAAACATAGAGGGATCCCGAAACCTGCAACCACGTTTCATTGGACCCTTTAGTATAACTGCCATAGTAAACCCGGTAACAGTAAAATTAGATTTACCAAAAGAATATCCAGTACATACTACATTCCATGTGTCCTTGCTTAAGCCGTACAACTCAAAAACCCGACCTGAACCACCACCTCCACCCATACCAATTAAGGGAAATCTGGAATATGAAGTGAAAAGCATAAAAGACTCAAAAAGAATTAGTGGACGTCTGTTTTATTTAGTAGAATGGAAAGGATATGATGAATCTGAGAATTCATGCGAACCAGCATCATATGTACATGCCCCACAGCTGATTAGACGGTTTTATTTAAAAAATCCAGGAAAACCCCGTCCTGTAGGAGGGCCTTTGAGGGGGGCAACTGTTAGGGTTTGTACACAGCAAAGAGCATGTCCCCTCTCACTGCACTAGTGGGTTCTGTAATAGCTCCCTTTTAAACTTACTATTGAAAGCCTTTCTTGTTATCTCACCTTCCCCCCCCCCCCAGGCTTCTGTGAATGTTGTTTAATGTGCTGTTTTGTTTACACATTGGGCCTTGCTTTTACCAAGGCTTCTTTAAAATACTCCTCCCTAGGCCATGTGTTAATCCAACTCATTTGTATAATAACTGAAACTCTGCACACCTTTCAAGAACATGTGCAGCATGTGAGGACCACACCCAGCTCTTCAAACCACACCCAGCTCTGCACACCTTCCAAGAACATGTGCAGCATGTGAGGACCACACCCAGCCCTTCAAACCACACCCAGCCCTGTCTATAAAAGGCATCCCCCGAGCCTCACCCAGTGCTTGTGCTCGTCTACCTCCCGCTTACCTGAGAACAGATCCCTCGGCGCTGGCACTCCTGCTCTTTACAGACTTTCATTGACTTCAATGGGCGCAGCTTCTGGCTCTTCCTTCTTCCGGTTTCCGGTTCCTCCTTGCTTCAGCCTCTCTCCTATGAGTAACCTGCAAAAGAGAAAGAAGACAAGGTTAGACTGATCAGTATCTCTTGCCAGCAACAAGTAAGTGCAAAACCTTTTATTACTTGAAAGAACTTTGACAACAATTTCTGGATTCGTGTATAGACAATTTGAAACGAAATACCTTCCACGAACATTGTGATTCAAACTCTTTGTTACAAGAATATTTTGCAGAACTTTGTGAAGCAAACCTTGTTTTTTCTCATGGAACTTTTAAGAATCGAACAGTGGAAACCATTAACAGAAAGGCAAACAGTAAATCAAGGACTTGAACAAATTACATGCTGTATTTTGATGTAAAAGTACAGTATTTGTTTTATAAAAGATTCTGGAAATATGGGAAAAGTGAGTCTGCTATTGGGAATTTAGGCTTTAGTTATATTATGATGAATGTTTGATATTGGTAATTCTGATAACGGTATTTGTTTAATGTTTTAGAAGCTTTACAGTAATAGAAAACACATCCCAGAGCAGTAACACATTCCAAACCTGGAAACTAGAGACCAGGATCCAAGAGGTACTTTTAGAAGAGAATTTCTAATAAATAAAGGGATAGTCAGGAACCCATTTAGGAATAGGTTGCACTTATCTGTTCTTTGTTTATGTTTCATTAGGCACCAGTTTCTACAGAAGTCAGAAAGGGCCGCAGATTTGTGCAGCAGTTCAACAGTGGAAACGCAAGAACGGTGTTGTCTCTCTTTTTTATTTTATCCACTTCCCCCCTTCCCTTGAGCTTCTGTTCTTAGTGCACTGTTTTAAAAACTAGTGTGCTGGAACAAGCAGTTTCAGGGTGGGGTCGGATTGTCTTCAACCTCCATCAGAACTGAACAAGAACTCAGGTGAGCTGGGCTTTGACACCATCACCGTCCTAGCAGCTGGGTTGTGCAGACATGTCTGGTTTTGACAAATGTGGGGATGCAGTGTGAGTTAAGTGACCGAAGGGGGCGGTATGGGCCTAAGACTGTTTTGTACGTTGTGTACGCATCCGAGCCAAGACACACATGCTAAACTTGGTGCATGGAGCACAGCCTCCAAAGCTGGTGAATGGTGGACCATCGATTTTCTGTGGAGTTTGTGGTGACAGGTAGGTATGTTGTCTTACTGTAGGTTGCGTCCACAGTGGCGTGGAGTATGGGCACCATCGATCATCATGAGCAGTGACAGGATGTGTATGATTGGCTCCATGGCTTCACAGGATGTGTGAAGCTGCCTACGGGTGGATTCCACCCTCATATCCCTCCCTTTCCACTAGCTGAGTCATTGTGGTTGGACCGCCACAAACACATCAGCAGCAACCATCATCGTAATCTGACTGGCAGGGAACAGTGGTGGTCCATCCTCCGACATGCCCATTGTATTATCTGGCCACGACGGTGGTCTGCACTGCCTGGTGGTGCAGGCATGACCGCGGTGGTCTTTGGCCTATGGAACCACATGCATCATTATACGATGGTCCAACTGCCAATCCGACGGCGGTTGGACCGCCACCATGGCAGTCCACGGACCACGAAGTCGTAATCAGGCCTTTTGTTTGTTTGGTGTTCCAGAGACAGAAAGTAAAAAGCAAACCATGGGTCCTATTCACAAATGCATTTTCTAGTTTATGAAGTAGAACTACAAAATGCTATTCACTAACCAAGAAGATGAGACTCAGTCCTATCTTTTCTGGGCAGAACCTGAAAGGGAGTGAGGGCAGTGGCTAGAAAAAATACTACTTACTACAAAACTGAAGGGGTTTAGGAAAAAGTAAGGATGGTTCTAAGGATGGTCAGACTACTACAAACACCGACCCATAAAAGACTAGAGGGCAGATTTAACAGACCCTTGCGGCCTCCTTGTGCCACATTAGCATAATTTCTGTTGACACTAATGTGTCCAATGAGGCCAAATCGCAGCGCCTAATTTACAAAGTGGCGCAATGTATGCAATGGGGGCGTTCCTCAGTTAGGGGGGCCAAAAAAATGGCACAAAGAAATCTAAAAGATTTCTTTGCATAATTTTCTTCAACACTTTGAACGCCTGCTCGGAGCAGGCGTTAAAAGGAGGCACACCATTGTTTTCAATGGGCCTCAATGGGCTTTGCAGAATTAGCATCAACATTTTTACACTAGTCTGCAAAGCTCCGAACTAGCGTCAAGAATTTTTACGCTAGTTCCCCAACTACCGCCATGGAGCACCGTATCTTAGATACGGCGCACACATGGTGGCGTTAGGGGGTGCTCTAAGGAGTTCAAAGAAAGTGGCGCTGCACTGGGTGCAGCACCACTTTCCTTAAATCAGGCCGTAAGTTCATTGCTAGTCACAAACTACACTTCAAACGTTACTATAGTCTACAAAAGAGACAAACCAGAAGTACAATAAAGTAAATAAACTATAAATAAATGACATTTAACAAATATAAATTCAATGAATATGTTTTAGTAGATATTGTAAATAAATGCATTTAGTTAATATGCTGTAATATTTTATTGTGATAGTTCTGGGGTTATAATAAATATTTAAAATTAATTTACACTTATATTAAAATAATGTTATTTATTTTGTAAATAAATAATACATTTTAATATTTTTCCATATACTTTCCTATAGGGGTTCTCTGCCACAGAGGAGGAGAGCTCCACCTATGTTTGAAAAGTTACTAGTATTACTTTACACTCATGAATCCTGTTGTACAAGGCTCCGCCAGACGGTAGAGACATGTATATCTACACTTATATGTAAATACACTCGGAAATGGTGAATAGCAAAAAAGTGTAGACCTAGGTGCAGTAGTAGATTTCCATGTGAGTAATCCTACATGTGTAAATTTACCTTTGTGTACTAGAATCCATGTTTTTTGCACGTAATGAGGGCTTGAATTGAAATTGAAATTTTGCTCTTGTCTACAGCCAAAACTGCTGAATGGATTTTTACCAAATTTGAAAAGAAAGTAAACATTTCCTCAGAAAGTGTGCTTTTGTTGGCTTAGTGTAAATCCGGTCAGTGCAAGTGTTTAAAAAGTTGCTGAGTGGCCTTTAAAGGGGTGATGCTTTTGTATACCTGTGCTATTTACGATTTGTCAATCCTTTGTGAATCAGAACAAATGGAATATGATTGGGCAAGGGAGCCTTTTCTCTGGTCATCCCATTTGGATCATCTGTTTCAGAGCTGAACCACAGATTCAAGTTATTTGACTAGCTGCTGCAAAAAGAAACATGTTTTTAGCGTTTGCATTTCAGGATGTGTGGCACATTTCCTGTGTCTAGGAGACGCATATCCTGACCCCCAGGCTATCGTGGAAGGACCTTCCAAGGAACCCCTTCCTCCACGATGCAAACATAAACAAAATGATATATATATATATAGTAAGAAAATGGGTTATTCCATCGGGTGGAGATGTGTTTACCCTTAGTAATAAGTACACAAACCAATCAGGTTAAGCACACAGTTTTAATAATTTAAACAGGGCTCAACAACCGATAGCTATGACACACAACAGCGAGGCCTAACTTAGGAAAATGTATAAAGCATTTAGCAGTATCAAAATGTTTAAAAAAGTAAAAACAAACAGAGTAAAAAGCCTAGCATTGATTTATAGAAAGCAAGAAAAACTTAAGAAGAAACATCACACCAAAATAATTAAAATGCAATAGGAGGAAGCAGAAATATGAACTTGAGACAAAAGCAGGAGGAAACAGCATAACATTTATGGGTGCAGTGCACTGGAACATAGGCACAAACTGCGTCAAACCACTATGGCGGTCATTCTGACCGCGGTGGGCGGCGGTCGCCGCCCACCATGCGGTTACCGCCGAATGACCGCCGCGGTCAAAAGACCGCGGCGGTCATTCCAACTTTCCCACTGGGCTGGCGGCCGACCGCCAAAAGGCCGTCCGCCGGCTCAGCGGGAAAGCCCCTGCAACGAGGAGCCGGCGGAGTTGCAGGGGCAGTGGCACCCGTCGCGATTTTCACTGTCTGCTAAGCAGACAGTGAAAATCTGTATGGGGCCCTGTGAGGGGGCCCCTGCACTGCCCATGCCAGTGGCATGGGCAGTGCAGGGGCCCCCAGGGGCCCCACGACACCCGTTCCCGCCATCCTGGTTCTGGTGGTGAAGACCGCCAGAAACAGGCTGGCGGGAAGGGGGTCGGAATCCCCGTGGTGGCGCAGCAAACAGCGCCGACATGGAGGATTCCCTGGGCCAGGGGAAAACCGGCGGGAAACTGCCGGTTCCCCTTTTCTGACCGCGGCTTTACCGCCGCAGTCAGAATAGCCCAGGAAGCACCGCCAGCCTGTTGGCGGTGCTTCCGCTGCCCTCCGCCCTGGCGGTCATGGACCGCCAGGGTCGGAATGACCCCCTATATGCCCAAGACCAGCTATGGTTAGTATGAGGACCAATCAAAGAATGTATCTTCTGTCTTCTTTATGGAAGTTGAAATCTTCCTGCAGGGCAAGATGAAGGCTGTATCTGATAAAGCCCTCTCAAAGAAAGATAGCCACTGCCCGTAGTCCTGCTGAGTCTGTTGATTTTGTCAGGAAAAGCTCAGAGCGAGAACATTTAAATTTTGTACCCAGTGAAGTCCTCTTGTCAGCCAGATACTACTTTCCACACCTTCACCAGGTCAAGATTTCTATGTTCAAACTTAGGGCCTCAGTACAAGGCTGACAGGCCAACCGTCGGCTCGCCAGCCTCGTGGTGAGAACACAGCCACAGACATGGAGGTCTTCTCACTGGGCCTATTATGACTTTCCTACTGAGCTGACGGGTGGGAACCTTGCAACCCAGTGGGAAAAGTGCATTAGCATCGTTTCTGGTTCATAATAGAGCTGGAAACAATGCTGCTGCACGCTGGGTGCACCATCACCTTTCAACTCCGCACTGTCTGCAGAGCAGACAGTGCGCATTTCAAGGGTGCTGGGCAGGGGCCCCCTTTTGGTCCCCTGCACTTGTTCTCCAGTAGCCTTTTCATGGTGGGGAAACCACCATGAAACGGCTTGTTGAGAACAAGGTCCTAATCAGCACGGCGATACTGAGTTCAGTGCCGCCATGGCTGACTACAACCAAGACTGCCATCAGCTCATCGAGATCTTTGATCTTGTAATGTGGAAGTTTGATCGCCTCAGCCAAGGAGGTCCAACCGCCACCACAGGGCTGGCAGTCCTAGGACCACCAGTCTCATAATGAGGCCGTTAATGTGTTTTTAAGAGCTGGAAAACCTCCAGCAGGACAAGCCTGGAAGCTCTAGCTGGGAAGGTCACACTGCAGCCAGATCTCTTAGCCACCAGGGTCCACTGAAGTCTTCTTTTGGACATCATCATGCTAAGAGTCGGACCAAACTGATTTTCTTGCCTGCTGAGGCTGTGCCTTTGGTAGATACCATTGGGAGGTTAGTCTCGGTCCTCCGGAGGTTAAAACCCTTCTGAGCCTCAACGTTTCCAGCTTTTTGGAGTAGGTCCTCTTGGTCACTCATAAGGCTTCCAAGACCAGAGGAAAAGCACTTAGATTGCAGGGGCCACTTGAACACAGACCACCAGCGCAAAAATCAGCCTGGGTCCACTTGTCACTGGTCAACTGGTCACTCCAGGAAAAGGTAACTTGTAGCTCTTGGTGCCCCTGTAGCCACACAGTGGGCCATCCTACTGATCCTTGCAATCCACTTCTCAGCCCTGGGTAAAAGTGGAAGCAGGTCTAGCCCCTCAGATCACACGTAGCAGACTTCTTCCTCTTTTGATATTCAACAGGTCCAGATGAGTTCTGAAGAACTGGGGCTGGAGTAACTCATAGACACTCCCTGACCAATGGGTAAAAAAGTTCCCAAGGATATTCCTTCCCTCTTTTCTTGCATATCCTGTTTGCCTTACTACAAACTGCCCCACAGTGCACCATTCCTAGTGAAACCAATATGTCAGAACCTTCCCACCCCTGTTGGAAGCTTATGGCACACCCAGAGGTGTCTTAAAGGTAATGAACAGTCGCCTCCCAGCAAACTAGTTCTGACAACAGATTCTGACTACCCTGAGACTGGAGCCAGAAGGGCTCAAATATGTCCTTGGATCATAAGACCTATTTTCTCCAGGTCTCACTTATCACTGAACTGTAGAGAAGCAGGCCTTGCTCCTGGTACCTTTCAAGTTAATTTTGTTCCTGCACCCTCTTCAGCTTTCCTTCTTGGGTTTATCGTGAGGACCTTTTGGACCCGAGTTGGTTCCCCTCAGTTTTTAGCTTCATTTTACATTTTACATTTACACATTTTAGGTGTACTGCTTTTAGCAGGGCTTTTTAGTAATTACTTTTTACACACTTTTATCAGCTTGCTTTTATTCTAGGAATATTAGGAACAAGCTGCTTGTTTAGTTAACCTTTGCATAACATGTCATCAGTATTTTCTGTCCAAGGCTAGGAACACTGTGCCCATTCAGAAGCTAGCTTGCAACACGTAGACACAGCATTGCATCAGGGCTGTGCTTCCAGCACAGAATGGTTTATTATATAACTGATGCACTGACCCAGAAGGGGCAGAGGGCATTCTAGACATGACCATACGATGTGTTCGACATTCGACTGTGTGCTAGTCTACTAGCATCCCGAAGGGATTTCCATATACACCGCAGGCCAACTCCTGATAGTATCTCCAGGCTAAGGCTAATCCTTTAGATCAGTCCAGGGAGACGGGTTCACCTGTTATGCTGCTGAGTATAGTCCTAGGGTTAGGTAAAATGCTCTGTAATCTAAAACTTCATTCATCAAGGTTGGATTGTTTATTTTCTTTAGCATGATTATAATGCTGATCACTTGCTTTGTTTCATTTGCCTAATAATCGCAGCTCATTCTCTCTATGCCAGATTACAATTGTTTCAACAAAAGTATTGAAACTTGATCTCACGTCTCTCTTGTGTCCCGCCTGGGCATGCATGAGTAAAACAAAATGGTAAGATTTGTTTCCACTACTTCCTTAGGGAGTCAGAGTGTCATGTTCAGGTTGCCGTAATCACCCTCCATCGCGTTAGGTTCATGGGTCCGTGAGGCACTGTGAGCTGGCCAGGAAGTGGGCCAACAGTTTCTGACTGTGTGGACAGACTCAGTCTCCCGCACTCTGAGGTTCTATTGTCTTAATATTCAGTCCTATTATCTAAGTATGAACTGTATAATAGGTTAAGCAGGCCACATACTTTGCTCAAGCTGTCTTGCCAGGCCTAAGTCATGATCACTGTTCTGGGAGCAGTATTTCACACCTAATCAAAAGGAAGCACAGACAGGAGCAGCAGCAGGTAGGCTAATGCTAATTACCCCACTTGAGGCCCAGACAGAAAGAGTAAAATTTTCTAAAAGTTACTGTTCCTGAATATGTATAAAAATCTAACTTCATCATTCCATTGGACTTTTAATAAATATAAAAAACAGAAAGTTGAATAATAACATTTTAATTGTAATTTAACATTTCTTATGGAACAAGTATACACTTTTGAGAGCTAGTTGATGTAGGACCATGCCAACCCTAATGATTTAAATGCTCCACTTTTAAACACTGGGCACCCTTCCTTGTGAACAGCAAGGCTTACTTAGAGTGACTTAGGGCCTTATTAGGAGTATTGCTGTCTGTGGAGTGCTGTACTGGCAGTGGCTGTTCGACCGCCACATCCTTGGCGGTCGACAGCCACAAGGCCGATGCCACCGCCAAGATCCTGGATCTCGATGAAGGCACTGCCGTGCTGATCACGACTTGTCTTTCCATGGTGGAAACCCCACCATGAAAAAGCCGGCAGAAAGGCAGAGACGGGGCCACAGAGGTGTCCCTGCACTGCCCATGCCCACATCGCAGGCAGTGCAGAGGCTCCCCTGTCAGCACACTCAGAATGCACACAGTCTGCCATGGCAGATAATGAGCATTCTGAGTGAGCTAGCAGCACCGACAGAGCTGTGGCATTGGCCCCGGCTCTCCCTGATCAGTGCTAAAGTGCAATTGCTCCCTATGTAAATTGTATTGGTGATTGGTTTATCCATGCTTGACATATTTGATTTACTCATAAGTCCCTAGTAAAGTGCGCCCAGGGCCTGTAAATCAAATGCTACTATTGGGCCTGCAGCACTGATTGTGCCATCCACATGAGTAGCCCTGTGAAAATGTCTCAGACCTGCCACTGCAGTGTCTGTGTGTACAGTTTTAAACTGCCAATTCGCCAGGCCCAAACTTTCCCTTTTTGAAAATGTGAGGCACCCCTAAGGTAGGCCCTACATAGCCCCCTGGGCAGGGTGCAGTGTATGTTTAAGGTAGGACATATAGTAATTTGTTTTACATGTCCCAACAGTGAAATATTGCCAAATTCGGTTTTCACTGTTGTAATGCCTACCCGTCTCATAGGTTAACATGGGGACTGCCTTTCAATATATTTTAAGTGGGAGCAGATAGAGATATGGAGTTTGGGCCTTTGAACTCACGATTCAAAAATACATATTTTGGTAAAGTCGGTTTTTAGATTATCAGTTTGAAAATGCCACTTTTGAAAAGTGGGCATTTTCTTGCTTAACCATTTTGTGCCTCTGCCTGCTTGTGTATTTCACGTCTGGGTCAGACTGACAGTTGGGCTGTTGTGAATTCCCTCTAGACAGTGACACAAAGGGAGCTGGGGTGTAGCCTGCATATCCTGATGAGTTTCCTGGGCTAGAGTGGAGCAGCTGACACTTACACCTGAAAGGGCTGTGCCTGACCTCACACAATGCAGTCTCTGACCCCCTGGAGCGTTTCTGGGGCGAGGCCTGAGCAAGGCAGGATATTGTGAACAACAGAGACATTCCTTTGAAGTTTTCCTACTTCAAAGGCAGAAAGCAGTATAAATAGTGGACCCAAAACCCCAGACTTTTAGAACACTTTTGGATCAAGAGGAACCTCTGCCAAGGGAAAGAGCTGGAGAAGGAGTACTGCCTCTTTGCTGTGTGTGGTTTGCTGGGTTGGCCTGCAATTGCTGCTTCTGCCTTAAAGAGGGCAAAGACTGGACTTTGCTGTGTGTCCTGCTTGTAAAGTTTCTCCAAGGGCTTGAAGTCTCAGGGATATCAAAGACTTCAGCTTCATCTGCCTACAGCACTGGAAATTGTGTATTTTGTGCTGCAGCAGAAGAAAAGCCGTTAATGATGCCGCTGCCTGACCTACATCGTACTGCAACCTTGGTCTCACCGATGCCGCCACCTGACGCACCGTAACCTGTGCGCCCACACTCCATATTGCCTTGCTCACACTGCAGCCTTGGCATCCCCGATGCCACCGCTCCACCCTGACACCGACGCCATTGCCTGCACTGTGGCCTAAGGACACTGCTTGTGAGGTACACGAAGCACCGTCCCACACTGCAGCCCCGGTCCACCGACACCAGCACCATTGATTCCAGTGTCGTCAACAGACGCCCCTGTCTGCACTGTGACCCGTAGGCACCGCATGGAGCCCGCCCCACCGCACCTCCACCTTGGGCCTATCGATGACAGCGATTCAGCAATGACGATGAAGCTGCCTGAACCGTGACCTGGAGACACCGCACATCGCACCACCCCACTTCACACCGCAGGATGCCATCACCGAGATGCTGCCTGCATCATGACCTGTGGGCACTGCATGTCACATCATCCGGCTTCGCACTGCAGCCCCGATGCCATTGGCGCCAGTGCTCCTGACTTCATCATCAGGCCTGAGTTCGATCTGCAACACGTGTAACTTCAAGGGCCCGACGACCCCCGCTCCGACCTCCGGAACCGACGCCAACGACACGCAATCCAGATCTCATCATGAGGATCACAACGCCATACATTTCCAAGGTACTGTTTGCGGGTCCTCCTGATACCATAGCTGGCACGCAACACCACGGATGGCTGGAACTGATTTGTAGTTCATCACAACGTGATAGCCCCAGGCAGAGCTATCGACATCAAGGAACTGTATTTTTAAGTTAATTCTTGCCAAATTCACATCTTTATTACTGTATGTTGGATTTTTCTTGTTTTACACAGATAAATATTGGCTATTTTTCTAAAACTGGTGTGGTGTCCCTTTGTAGTGTTTTCACTGCAGTACTGTGTACAATGTGCAAATGCTTTACACATTGCTTCCGAGATAAGCCTGACTGCTCATGCCAAGGTACCAAGGGGGTGAGCAGAGATTATCTGAGCTGGGTGTCTCCCTTATCTTGACCAGAGTGAGGTTCCCTACTTGGACAGGGTGCAAACCGACTGCCAACTAGAGCCTCCATTTCTAACAGGGGATATGCAGCCGTCTCCTCCTCAAGCCTTCTGCTAGTTATTGGGATCACAACTCCAGAGACCACCTGTAATTAAAAGGGGAGAAAGATATACGGTACCTCTCCCTAATCCTCTATGAGGCCCAGGGCTCCCTGGGCCATTTTTTTGTAATACATAGGGAAGGCATGCAGCCCACCATCCCCGAGACTCTATGAGGCCCTGGGGGCCCCATCCTCTGTGTCTGTTGTTTAAAAATTATGGGTGGGAGTGAAGCCTCCATGAGCCTTTGTCAGGCTTTAGGCACCCCATCACCCGGGGCTGCATTTAATTAAAAAGGGGAGGGGAGTGTGTAGCCCTCCTCCCGGAGCCTTTTTCAGGCCCTGGACACCCCATCCCCAGGGGCTGCATATTAGCTTGAAAGTGGAGAGGGGATGGACACCTCCCTGATCCCCTGGAGCCGGCTCCATAGTAGTGTCCTTGGGATATTATATTTCTGCTGTTATTGTTAGTCTTTCATTTGTTATGGGGAGGGCAGACGGGCTCTATTGCCTTTCTTTCCATATTATCAAGGTATAGGACAGGCTTGAAGACACTTTATGGCATACTTTAAACACTCTAAGTTTAAAACTCTTGTATTTCATAAAATATCACAGACTCTAAGTACTCTGTGTAATATATCCAGTTTCATTCAGTTAGCATCACTAGTCTCTAATCCTACTATGCCATCATTTATACACACTAGCTATGTTCCTTGGGGGTGAGATCTGCATAGTACCACTTTGAGGCAAATCACTGATGCAAGTTGCTTGCTCCATTATGAGGTGCTTAAGAGGGATCATTGAATGCCCAATCAGAGCATTTTTTATATCTACAGCTCAGACACTTGTTTCTACAGCTTCTGACTAGCAAGACTGACTTCACATTAATGATTTTTGGGAACTTTTCAGTAAGATCTATTGTGTAGGTTATATACACATTTTTAATAATTGTTTAGCAAGAGTATGGGACATATGTAGGAGGCTGGACTGGCTTGTAGTGAGTACCAAGGGGTACTTGCACCTTGCACCAGGCCCAGTTATCCCTTATTAGTGTATAGGGTGTCTAGCAGCTTAGGCTGATAGATAATGGTAGCTTAGCAGAGCAGCTTAGGCTGAACTAGGAGACGTGTGAAGCTACTACAGTACCACTTAGTGTCATATGCACAATATCATAAGAAAACACAATACACAGTTATACTAAAAATAAAGGTACTTTATTTTTATGACAATATGCCAAAGTATCTTAGAGTGTACCCTCAGTGAGAGGATAGGAAATATACACAAGATATATATACACAATAGCAAAAATATGTAGTATAGTCTTAGAAAACAGTGCAAACAATGTATAGTTACAATAGGATGTAATGGGGAAACATAGGGGCAACACAAACCATATACTCCAAAAGTGGAATGCGAACCACGAATGGACCCCAAACCTATGTGACCTTGTAGAGGGTCGCTGGGACTATTAGAAAATAGTGAGAGTTAGAAAAATAACCCTCCCCAAGACCCTGAAAAGTGAGTGCAAAGTGCACTAAAGTTCCCCTAAGGACAAAGAAGTCGTGTTAGAGGAATAATGCAGGAAAGACACAAACCAGCAATGCAACAACTGTGGATTTCCAATCTAGGGTACCTGTGGAACAAGGGGACCAAGTCCAAAAGTCACAAGCAAGTCGGAGATGGGCAGATGCCCAGGAAATGCCAGCTGTGGGTGCAAAGAAGCTTCGACTGGACAGAAGAAGCTGAGGTTTCTGCAGGAACGAAAAGGGCTAGAGACTGCCCCTTTGGTGGACGGATCCTTCTCGCCGTGGAGAGTCGTGCAGAAGTGTTTTCCCGCCGAAAGGATGCTAACAAGCCTTGCTAGCTGCAAATCGTGCGGTTAGCGTTTTTGGACGCTGCTGGGGCCCAGGAGGGACCAGGAGGTCGCAAATTGGACCTGAAGAGAGAGGGGATGTCGAGCAAGACAAAGAGCCCTCACTGAAGCAGGTAGCTCCCAGAGAAGTGCCAGAAACAGGCACTACGAGGATGCGTGAAACGGTGCTCGCCGAAGTTGCACAAAGGAGTCCCACGTCGCCGGAGACCAACTTAGAAAGTCGTGCAATGCAGGTTAGAGTGCCGTGGACCCAGGCTTGGCTGTGCACAAAGGATTTCCGCCGGAAGTGCACAGGGGCCGGAGTAGCTGCAAAGTCGCGGTTCCCAGCAATGCAGCCCAGCGAGGTGAGGCAAGGACTTACCTCCACCAAACTTGGGCTGAAGAGTCACTGGACTGTCGGGGTCACTTGGACAGAGTCGCTGGATTCGAGGGACCTCGCTCGTCGTGCTGAGAGGAGACCCAAGGGACCGGTAATGCAGCTTTTTGGTGCCTGCGGTTGCAGGGGGAAGATTCCGTCGACCCACGGGAGATTTCTTCGGAGCTTCTGGTGCAGAGAGGAGGCAGGCTACGCCCACAGCATGCACAAGCAGGAAAACAGTTGAGAAGGCGGCAGGATCAGCGTTACAGAGTTGCAGTAGTCGTCTTTGCTACTATGTTGCAGGTTTGCAGGCTTCCAGCGCGGTCAGCAGTCGTTTCCTTATCAGAAGGTGAAGAGAGAGATGCAGAGGAACTCGGATGAGCTCTTGCATTCGTTATCTAAAGTTTCCCCAGAGACAGAGACCCTAAATAGCCAGAAAAGAGGGTTTGGCTACCTAGGAGAGAGGATAGGCTACTAACACCTGAAGGAGCCTATCAGCAGGAGTCTCTGACGTCACCTGGTGGCACTGGCCACTCAGAGCAGTCCAGTGTGCCAGCAGCACCTCTGTTTCCAAGATGGCAGAGGTCTGGAGCACACTGGAGGAGCTCTGGACACCTCCCAGGGGAGGTGCAGGTCAGGGGAGTGGTCACTCCCCTTTCCTTTGTCCAGTTTCGCGCCAGAGCAGGGGCTAAGGGGTCCCTGAACCGGTGTAGACTGGCTTATGCAGAATTGGGCACATCTGTGCCCAAGAAAGCATTTCCAGAGGCTGGGGGAGGCTACTCCTCCCCTGCCTTCACACCATTTTCCAAAGGGAGAGGGTGTCACACCCTCTCTCAGAGGAAGTTCTTTGTTCTGCCATCCTGGGCCAGGCCTGGCTGGACCCCAGGAGGGCAGATGCCTGTCTGAGGGGTTGGCAGCAGCAGCAGCTGCAGTGAAACCCCAGGAAGGGCAGTTTGGCAGTACCAGGGTCTGTGCTACAGACCACTGGGATCATGGAATTGTACCAACAATGCCAGGATGGCATAGAGGGGGCAATTCCATGATCTTAGACATGTTACATGGCCATATTCGGAGTTACCATTGTGAAGCTACATATAGGTAGTGACCTATATGTAGTGCACGCGTGTAATGGTGTCCCCGCACTCACAAAGTTCAGGGAATTGGCTCTGAACAATGTGGGGGCACCTTAGCTAGTGCCAGGGTGCCCTCACACTAAGTAACTTTGCACCTAACCTTTACCAGGTAAAGGTTAGACATATAGGTGACTTATAAGTTACTTAAGTGCAGTGTAAAATGGCTGTGAAATAACGTGGACGTTATTTCACTCAGGCTGCAGTGGCAGGCCTGTGTAAGAATTGTCAGAGCTCCCTATGGGTGGCAAAAGAAATGCTGCAGCCCATAGGGATCTCCTGGAACCCCAATACCCTGGGTACCTCAGTACCATATACTAGGGAATTATAAGGGTGTTCCAGTAAGCCAATGTAAATTGGTAAAATTGGTCACTAGCCTGTTAGTGACAATTTGAAAGTAATGAGAGAGCATAACCACTGAGGTTCTGGTTAGCAGAGCCTCAGTGAGACAGTTAGGCACCACACAGGGAACATATACATGCACACCTATGAGCACTGGGGCCCTGTGTGACAGGGTCCCAGTGACACATACATATAGGCCACAAACCTATGAGCACTGGGGTCCTGACCAGCAGGATCCCAGTGACACATAACAAACATACTGAAAACATAGTGTTTTCACTATGAGCACTGAGGCCTGGCTATCAGGATCCCAGTGAGACAGTGAAAACAGTGACAAACACCCTGACATACACTCACAAACAGGCCAAAAGTGGGGGTAACAAGGCTAGAAAGAGGCTACCTTCTCACACAACCCCCCCCAAACGAAGGACAATAAGGCTAACCTTGGCCAGTTGAGACTTTATTGTCTAAGTGGTGATAAGTAGAGAGTAGCTCTGCAATAGACTGGTTACTCCCTTTATCATCCACTATATGGTTACTTCCCTGTGGGGATGTAAACCACCCTGTTTGAAGTTTTTTAGCTAAGCAACAATGTGAAGATGTATTTTCAGAGTTTCTATCAGTAAGTTTTAGTTTAGAGCAGTGGGAATTGTCCACTGAACCTATTTGTAGTGATGGAAATGCCAGACAGGGATGCTGTCTCAGAAAAGCCATAGCTGGGCAAAAACTTTGTCCATCTGGCTGGAAGAGAGAACAGGGATGCTGTTTCTCTTGAGTTGGAGCAGGGCAGGGATGCTGTCCTATGAGCTCCACACTAGGGCAGGGATGCTGTCCTAAGTGTTGTGAGGTAGTGCAGGGTTTCTGCACTAAAGTTTCTCTGGGAGGGTTGGAGGGATGCTCCATGTTAACTAAAATGGTGCTGTTTTTCTCACCAATGTTAGTTATCCCACAGAGAGGTACTTCCACCTCAGGGAGTCCAGCTTTGCCAGCTGATGATTCCCTTGGAACAGGTGCCACCCCAGGAGAGGTTTCTCCCACTACAGGAATAGTATCCTGAATGGTAGGGTGGTTAGGGGATACTGTGATACCCTTTTTACCTGTTGATGGAGAGGGATCCTGAGTTTTCAGGCCTTCTCTCCTTTGCTTTTTCATTTCACTTGAAATGAGAGGGAACAATTCCTCAGGGATGCCCAGCATGGCTGCATGGGCATAAAACTCTACATCAGCCCAACCTGAGGCCTCTAGGTCATTACCTAAGAGACAGTCTACAGGTAAGCTAGGTGATACCACCACCTGCTTAGGGCCAGTAACTCCACCCCAACTAAGCTGAATTATAGCTAAGGGAAGAAACTTAGTGGAGTTATGGACATCAATAATCTTATACTGTTGTCCAATGATGTGTTGTTCAGGAGGCACTAGGTTTTCAGTCACCAAAGTGAAACTGGCACCTGTGTCCCTGTAGGCCAAGGCCTCAACACCATTTATTGAAACTGTCTGCCTGTACTTATCCATTGTAAGGGGACAAGCAGCCAGTGTGGCAAGGCCAGTGCCACTAGGTGTGACAGAAACTGTCTTGGGACTGACTACCCCAGTTTCTACTATGGACCCATAAGTGAACCCAACTACACCCTTTGCTTGACTGTTGCCAGCAGTCCCACCACTAGTACCACTACTGCTAGGGGCACTAGAGCTTGATGTATTAGTGGTGGTAGGCTCAGGGGGTTTACCTGGACAGGACTTATCCCCTGGCCTATGGCCTCTATTTTTACACACAAAGCACCAAGGCTTTTTAATGTGTGCAGGTTGGGAAGAAGAGGAAGAATTTGTTTTATCCCCACCCTCTGAAGAGTGTTTAAGATTTGAAGTGGGATCTTTGGTTTTACCCTTATCCCCATGCGTATCTTGAGATTTTTCACCATCTTTCTTCTTATTGCCATCTTTGTCACCCCCTGAATGAACTTTTCTGTTCACCCTTGTTCTCACCCATTTGTCTGCCTTCTTTCCCAATTCTTGGGGAGAGGTCAGATCAGAGTCTACCAGGTACTGGTGCAACAAATCAGACACACAATTATTAAGTATATGCTCTCTCAGGATTGTGTTATACAGGCTTTCATAATCAGTAACTTTACTGCCATGTAACCACCCCTCCAAGGCCTTCACTGAATGGTCAATGAAATCAACCCAGTCTTGTGAAGACTCCTTTTTGGTCTCTCTGAACTTTATCCTGTACTGTTCAGTGGTTAAGCCATAACCATCCAGGAGTGCATTCTTAAGAACTTGGAAATTATTAGCATCATTTTCTTTCACAGTAAGGAGCCTATCCCTACCTTTTCCACTAAATGATAGCCATAGGATAGCAGCCCACTGCCTTTGAGGGACATCCTGTACAACACAGGCCCTCTCAAGTGCAGCAAACCACTTGTTAATGTCATCCCCCTCCTTATAAGGGGGAACTATCTTGTGCAGATTCCTGGAATCATGCTCTTTTGCAGGATGACTATGGGGAATACTGCTGCTGCCACCATGGGTATCTAAACCCAACTTCTGTCTTTCCTTCTCTAATTCAAAAGACTGTCTATCCAAATCCAGCTGTTGTTTTTAAGCTTCAGTCTGGTTTGTTCCACCCTCAACTTATTGAGTTCCCTCTCTAACATTCTGTCATCAGGGTTGGTGGGAGGGACATTTCTAGAAACAGAGCTATGATGGGAATGAACAGAAGGAGACCTGTCCCTTACAGAAGCCACCCTAACAGCTTGGTTAACAGAAACATTACTACCAGTATGGTGAGAATAAATGCTTTTGCTATGATGTGAGACAACACTATTTATTTGGTGTGGCTCATCATCATTACCATCTATGCTAGATTGTCTAGTAATGGGCAGGCTAGGAAGTTTCTTTCCTGAATTTTTTCCTGGGGGAGTCCCTGAATCAGATTGAGAACTATTAGGTACTTTTTCAACAGATGGGGCACCTATGGCCTTATCCTGTTCTCTAAGCATGTTAAGTAACAGTTCCAAGGAAGGATTCTTCCCTACACTCAAACCTCTCTCTATACAGAGACTCCTTGCTCTTTTCCAGCTAAGGTTGTCATATGCAAGTTTGGACAGATCACCATTTTGGCCTGTGCCAGACATTTTTAGAGAGAGTTAAAGTGATAGAAAAAGAGAAAAAAGTTTTCAGAACTTTTTGGAAAGACAGAAAAAAACTTTTTAAACTTTTAAGAACTTTTTTGAAAGTTTAGAAGTACTTTTCAGCACTTAGAAAAGAGTGAAAAGAGGAAATGCAAAACTTTTTGGCTATGTGTATATACACTGACCTTGTTTTGTATATTTTTCTCTTTGAAAAGTACAATGACAAGAGTGGTAAGTAGTCTCAAGCACTTATCCCACCACTGCACAACCAATGTAGGAGGCTGGACTGGCTTGTAGTGAGTACCAAGGGGTACTTGCACCTTGCACCAGGCCCAGTTATCCCTTATTAGTGTATAGGGTGTCTAGCAGCTTAGGCTGATAGATAATGGTAGCTTAGCAGAGCAGCTTAGGCTGAACTAGGAGACGTGTGAAGCTACTACAGTACCACTTAGTGTCATATGCACAATATCATAAGAAAACACAATACACAGTTATACTAAAAATAAAGGTACTTTATTTTTATGACAATATGCCAAAGTATCTTAGAGTGTACCCTCAGTGAGAGGATAGGAAATATACACAAGATATATATACACAATACCAAAAATATGCAGTATAGTCTTAGAAAACAGTGCAAACAATGTATAGTTACAATAGGATGCAATGGGGAAACATAGGGATAGGGGCAACACAAACCATATACTCCAAAAGTGGAATGCGAACCACGAATGGACCCCAAACCTATGTGACCTTGTAGAGGGTCGCTGGGACTATTAGAAAATAGTGAGAGTTAGAAAAATAACCCTCCCCAAGACCCTGAAAAGTGAGTGCAAAGTGCACTAAAGTTCCCCTAAGGACAAAGAAGTCGTGTTAGAGGAATAATGCAGGAAAGACACAAACCAGCAATGCAACAACTGTGGATTTCCAATCTAGGGTACCTGTGGAACAAGGGGACCAAGTCCAAAAGTCACAAGCAAGTCGGAGATGGGCAGATGCCCAGGAAATGCCAGCTGCGGGTGCAAAGAAGCTTCGACTGGACAGAAGAAGCTGAGGTTTCTGCAGGAACGAAAAGGGCTAGAGACTTCCCCTTTGGTGGACGGATCCGTCTCGCCGTGAAAAATTGTGCAGAAGTGTTTTCCCGCCGAAAGGACGCTAACAAGCCTTGCTAGCTGCAAATCGTGCGGTTAGCGTTTTTGGACGCTGCTGGGGCCCAGGAGGGACCAGGAGGTCGCAAATTGGACCTGAAGAGAGAGGAGACGTCGTGCAAGACAAAGAGCCCTCACTGAAGCAGGTAGCACCCAGAGAAGTGCCAGAAACAGGCACTACAAGGATGCGTGAAACAGTGCTCGCCGAAGTTGCACAAAGGAGTCCCACGTCGCCGGAGACCAACTTAGAAAGTCGTGCAATGCAGGTTAGAGTGCCGTGGACCCAGGCTTGGCTGTGCACAAAGGATTTCCGCCGGAAGTGCACAGGGGCCGGAGTAGCTGCAAAGTTGCGGTTCCCAGCAATGCAGCCCAGCGAGGTGAGGCAAGGACTTACCTCCACCAAACTTGGGCTGAAGAGTCACTGGACTGTGGGGGGCACTTGGACAGAGTCGCTGGATTCGAGGGACCTCGCTCGTCGTGCTGAGAGGAGACCCAAGGGACCGGTAATGCAGCTTTTTGGTGCCTGCGGTTGCAGGGGGAAGATTCCGTCGACCCACGGGAGATTTCTTCGGAGCTTCTGGTGCAGAGAGGAGGCAGGCTACCCCTACAGCATGCACAAGCAGGAAAACAGTCGAGAAGGCGGCAGGATCAGCGTTACAGAGTTGCAGTAGTCGTCTTTGCTACTATGTTGCAGGTTTGCAGGCTTCCAGCGCGGTCAGCAGTCGTTTCCTTATCAGAAGGTGAAGAGAGAGATGCAGAGGAACTCGGATGAGCTCTTGCATTCGTTATCTAAAGTTTCCCCAGAGACAGAGACCCTAAATAGCCAGAAAAGAGGGTTTGGCTACCTAGGAGAGAGGATAGGCTACTAACACCTGAAGGAGCCTATCAGCAGGAGTCTCTGACGTCACCTGGTGGCACTGGCCACTCAGAGCAGTCCAGTGTGCCAGCAGCAGCACCTCTGTTTCCAAGATGGCAGAGGTCTGGAGCACACTGGAGGAGCTCTGGACACCTCCCAGGGGAGGTGCAGGTCAGGGGAGTGGTCACTCCCCTTTCCTTTGTCCAGTTTCGCGCCAGAGCAGGGGCTAAGGGGTCCCTGAACCGGTGTAGACTGGCTTATGCAGAATTGGGCACATCTGTGCCCAAGAAAGCATTTCCAGAGGCTGGGGGAGGCTACTCCTCCCCTGCCTTCACACCATTTTCCAAAGGGAGAGGGTGTCACACCCTCTCTCAGAGGAAGTTCTTTGTTCTGCCATCCTGGGCCAGGCCTGGCTGGACCCCAGGAGGGCAGATGCCTGTCTGAGGGGTTGGCAGCAGCAGCAGCTGCAGTGAAACCCCAGGAAGGGCAGTTTGGCAGTACCAGGGTCTGTGCTACAGACCACTGGGATCATGGAATTGTACCAACAATGCCAGGATGGCATAGAGGGGGCAATTCCATGATCTTAGACATGTTACATGGCCATATTCGGAGTTACCATTGTGAAGCTACATATAGGTAGTGACCTATATGTAGTGCACGCGTGTAATGGTGTCCCCTCACTCACAAACTTCAGGGAATTGGCTCTGAACAATGTGGGGGCACCTTGGCTAGTGCCAGGGTGCCCTCACACTAAGTAACTTTGCACCTAACCTTTACCAGGTAAAGGTTAGACATATAGGTGACTTATAAGTTACTTAAGTGCAGTGTAAAATGGCTGTGAAATAACGTGGACGTTATTTCACTCAGGCTGCAGTGGCAGGCCTGTGTAAGAATTGTCAGAGCTCCCTATGGGTGGCAAAAGAAATGCTGCAGCCCATAGGGATCTCCTGGAACCCCAATACCCTGGGTACCTCAGTACCATATACTAGGGAATTATAAGGGTGTTCCAGTAAGCCAATGTAAATTGGTAAAATTGGTCACTAGCCTGTTAGTGACAATTTGAAAGTAATGAGAGAGCATAACCACTGAGGTTCTGGTTAGCAGAGCCTCAGTGAGACAGTTAGGCACCACACAGGGAACATATACATGCACACCTATGAGCACTGGGGCCCTGTGTGACAGGGTCCCAGTGACACATACATATAGGCCACAAACCTATGAGCACTGGGGTCCTGACCAGCAGGATCCCAGTGACACATAACAAACATACTGAAAACATAGTGTTTTCACTATGAGCACTGAGGCCTGGCTATCAGGATCCCAGTGAGACAGTGAAAACAGTGACAAACACCCTGACATACACTCACAAACAGGCAAAAAGTGGGGGTAACAAGGCTAGAAAGAGGCTACCTTCTCACAACATACGTTTCATGTTCTGGTCACAAAGTAACATAGACATCTTGCCAGTAATGCTCAATAGATGTAATTAGGTTTAGCAACCTGCATTCTCAATCAATCCTTAATGTGTTCTGCATCAGAGTTTCAAACTATTAAATTATTTATAGTATACCCCTTATCAATTCATGGCGGGGACCCTGTCATGAAAAGGCTGGTGAAAAGCCAGTGCCAGGGGACACATGGGGGCCCCTGCACGGCATGGGAAGTGCAGAGGCCCCCCCTGCCCAGCACCCTCGGAATGTGCACTGTCTGCTTAAAGGAGCTGAGGCCAATAACCTAGCACTGTTCCCACCAGTCAGCCCGGCGGGAACACTTACTGCAATGTTCTCGCCGGTCAGCCCGCAGAAACAATGTAATATGCTTGGGTGGGACATCACAGCCTTGCCAGTGGTGTCCTCCCTGCGACTTTTGTGGTCCTGTGGTGGACCACCAAAGTAATAATGAGGGCCTTATAGAGAATTCTAATTGTCAGAACTTGGAGGCAGATATTACACACATCTTTTCCTGATAGTCTGTCCAGAATTACTGGAATTAGATTAATTGAATCGTTTTATGAAATGCAATGCAGTTTGGGATACAAAATAGATTACACTGGGTAATTAGCCTGGTATACCTAATTTGTAAATAAGAATATATTTTTTTCTCGAATAGCTAGGTTGTGCTCCAAAATGATTGTCCAGATCTGAGGGTATGTTGGCAGCAGTTTATAACATTATGTGGATTAGAAATGTCTATTATTTCATATGACCCACTTTGGAATAAACGTACAAGAATATGGGATCCTACAAAAGATTACATGCAGACTTTAATTCCTGGTTTCATTCCAGAAATGTTTTAGGCTGTATTTGCTACGATTAATTTGTATAACACACAGAGTACCTTGTTATGTAATTGTAATTTATTTTTGTATTATATTAAGCATTACTTTCCTAATGAGAACTCTGGGGAAAAAAGATATCATAGATATAATAATTGGTAACATCTCAAATGACATAACTGATAACATCATTGATGACATCACTGAAAACAATATAGTATTCGACACCATAACTGAGTGTACACAAAGAGATCATCAGAATGGAAGTAGCGTAAGCCTTTGAGGCAATTGCAATTGTGCACGTTGAAAGTTATATGATGCCCTGTTTATGAATCACTGAAGAGTGGGGTCACGTTAAACAAGGTGAAGGCTGAGCTCAACTCGTGGGCTGTAGAATTATGATTGCAAGTAGGTTGTGGCTTAAAGCATAAGCTTTTTCCAAAAACTCTGTAAGAAAGGCTGGAGCTGATGTTTAGAATACATTATCCACATGTATGTCTGACCACATACCTATGTTAAATTTTTGTAATACAGCGGTATACACAAATTATTTGTAACAAGAACATTTATAAGACGTGAATCTTTTATATACCTTTGCTTAAAATTTAGATGCATTGCAAATTGTTGAATAATATACAATGCAGAGGTGTCTCACTCATATGCAGTTTATCTCACACCGGTGCTGTAAGCATTGCTATAAGGCCGAATGCCACTGTGTCCATCTTAGGAGCATGTGTAGAGTATTTTATTAAACTATGGTGAGTTTTTAATAGGTATTTACAGAAGATATCTTTTTAAAGGCTAATGTATGCCTGTCATCCTCTTGGCCTACAATTGTGGGTCATGTAAAGCCTTTAAGTGGGTAATCCCACAAAGGTGAACAAAAATTGTCCACATGTGAAGCATGTTTAATACCTAAAGTCCACAAGCCCTAAAGGACAGTGCCACAATGACTGCACAATATCATCAGTGTTGTCATCAATGATTTCATTTAAGATGTCATCAGTGATGTCATTTCACATGTCATGAGTGATGGAATGTGTGAGATCATCAGCAGTGCATGGCAGGCACAAGTTATAGTTAGCTCTCTAAAATATAACTTGTGAATTTCAGTGTTTGTTTTAGTTATTGGACATTAGTTTTTGTTTTTGTGATATTTTAACAGATAACTTTAATGTCACTTTAACCTGTTATCAGTAGATTTATAGTGTTTTTTAACAGAAGCTAAAATTGTATTACAATACCTAACTATAATGTCAATTCAGATTACACTTTGATTCATTTTCAGTGAATATCTGAGGATTCTTTCAACTTAAGGTAAGATCCTAACTATAAATCACTTTAACATTTGCTATTTTTTAGTGAATTTCTAGTTTTTTTTTAAAAACCATATTTACACAACTCCCCCACTGATAAGAGCTTTTGGCCATGTCCATGAGTGGGGAACTTTTGCCACACCCTGCCATTGCCCCCCCCCCCTAGAAGATAACTCCTTCTGAGCATTGCCTTCTGCCTTTCACAGTGTAGGGTTGGCCCAAAAGCACCCACGCACAAGTTTATTTATTATTATTTTTTTTTTGTAGTACCACAGGACTGCAACCAATTGACAGCTCCAAAGAACCTTAGGACCGTACAAGGTTCCACCAGTGAAGCTTTCACATTCCTATGGTATTTCTCCTTCTCCAGCAGGGGTACTGTGGTGCCTCACCAAAGGACTATATTGGGTCCCACAGAACTTCTGTGGTATCAGCAGAAAAAAAAATATGCTTTGGTCCCTAAGGGAGTTTCCCTCAGCCCTCCTTAATGAATGAAAAGGCGTCAGGGTATCCATATCCTGCTCCATTATATATTTGCAGACGTTCAGGACACGTAGACCTTGGGCCTGATTACAACTTTGGCAGTCCTGGGACTGCCTTGACAGCAGCAATGGTCACCCCACCGCAGTGTTGGCAGTTGGACCTCCATATTATGATGTATGCCGATACATAGATGAAAGACTGCAGTGGTTCCTGCTGACACCACCAGCAAATCTAGACTACTGTGCTGGTGAGGTAGGCCAATGCACCTGTTGGGGCGCGGACTGGTGCAACCGCCGGTCCAATTATGATGTGGCGTTCTGCTGACGTGACTGTGGTGGTCCAACCCCCACATCTGAGCTGGCGAAGGCATATAAAGCATGTAAGACATATAAGGTCGAAATGTATCTGTACTCAGCTTCACACATCATGTGCCACCAAGGAGCCAATCATACATGAAATGCCGCTGCTTGTGCTGCTAGATGACACCCAAAACTGATGCAGTCGTGGACTCAACTGACAGTAAGGCAAACACTTACCCATTACCAACAACTCTGCAGCAAATCGGTGCCATGCCATGGACCTGGCATGGGGTACGTGGTCCGTGGGCTGAACATATCTTGTGTCCCCCTGTTCAACATATGACCCAATCACAGCCCTATAATGCCCCCTTTGTCCAGGTCACTGACATTGCACAGGCACACTCTTCTAAATTTTAAATGTGTGCACAACCAATATTCAGGGAAAGTGATGTTTCCACAACATTGTGTCACACAACAGCAACTCATCATCAATATCCCAACTACAAATCTAAGTGACACCCTGACATTGTTCACATGCCATGACTTGTGATATTAAAGATACATTTGTATGGATGTGTTGAGAGCCAATTTTAACCACTTTGTCTTTGATCTCCTGCTTTACTTATTCACTCCTGGGGTCACAGCACCATCATTGAAAAAGATCTCCGGCAAAGAGCCCCCCCACCTGGGGTGGTGCCCGTCAGACATTGCAGTGCCGGTCTGACGAGGAGCAACTCTGATGATGAAGCATGACATCCTCATGGATGTGTGAGGGTTTCTTGCTCCTAAATTTTAGGACCCCGCCACATTTTCCTTTCTCTCCATTTGGAACAGTGTATCTTATATTTTTGACATCCCTCAAAAGCACCATCTGCACAGGAACTGTGGCTTGATGTATATCAGGCACAACCAATAGTATAACCAAGTGCATGCATATGTGTAAGTGCAAGCCATGAAAGCAAATACAGCGTTAACAGCATGGGTCACACATTTAGTTAAGGTAGGTGTAAGATACACACGTGAAATTAATGCATGTCTATTAAAATGTATACAAAGGCATTACAATTGAACACTCTACGTGTGTGGACAAAGAAATCCCTAGCTTGCACACATCAAACAAATGTCCAACATACAGCATAGGGAAAAAGGGAATCCAATTGATGTTGACATTGGCCAAGCCACAATGAAATACTTACTATATGAAATACCACCCAATGCAACTTCAGCCCCAATATCGTTACATCCCACATATTCACCAATTGTACATATCCCCTTGTCCTGGGTGACTCCAGCACAGGTTCCAAGGTCAGATCATCCCAACAGCGTCAAATGGATTATCTATCAGGGTGAAACAAACACAACTGTAGTCATACATCCCAAAGTATTCATGAACATCCAAATGGTAGAAAAGGAATGGCAGGACTAATGTGTAAGAAAACTAGCAATCTTTCCTAATTTTGAACAAATTAACACATTTATGTAAGGCCGATGACCAATCCAACAGTAATATTGGTGGTCCGGCAGACTGCTGTGCCAGTTAACTTGCATCTCAGAACACTGCCACTGGAACCTCACCAGGAAGGGGCATCTAGTGGGCAGTCCAGGCACCTCAATTATGTCTTTTGGGGGGCAGTTTTTGGATGGGTAGGTTTGGTTTTGGAAGGGGGAGCCTGGGTTTGGGAGGGGTGGCCTTCTTTTGGGGGTTCTCAGGGGTATGGCTATGTTAAGTTGGGGGATCAGGTGTTACAGAGGAGGACTTGGATGTGGAAGGGATGGGTTGGGGTGGATGAGGTCCCTTTGGGTTTGGGAGGGGGGGTTTGACAAGGGCAAAGGCAAACAATAAACTCTCTTCAGGGAAATGGGTTGGGAGGTTAAGGAAGTTGAAGTGTCAGGTGTATGTGTATTGTTGTCTGTGTGTCTAATGTTGTTTTTTGTAAGTGTCTGTTGTGTGGGTGAGTGTGGGTGTTTGTGTTTCGTTGGGGTGTGTGATGTTGATGTGCTGGGTATGCTGGGAGTGGGGGATGTGTGTTGGCGTAGGTGTGGTGTGTCGGGTATGGTGGGAGTGGTGGATATGTTTGTGGGTATGGTTGTGGTATCTAGTGAAGGAGGGAGTGGTGCCTGGGTCTTTTGATGTAGACGTGGTGTCTGGGTGTATGGTGGGAATTGTGGATGGGTCTGTGATTGTAGCTGTGGTGTCTGTGGGTACGGTGTGGGTGGTTGTGAATGGGGTGAGTGTCTTTTGAGTAGTTGCATGCTTGTGTGTTTTGTGGTATTTTTGTTTACGTGTGCTTTTTGGGGCTGTTGAGGTGTGTGCAAGCTTATGCGTGAGTGTACTTGGGACAGGTATGGGAATAGCAAATTTGGAAGGGGCAGGTGATGGGGTGGAAGTAATGGATAGGCGGAAGGCTGCTGTGAGGGAAGAGACCAGAGCCTGAGAAGATCTCTGTAGGACAGACATGGAATTATGGATGCCTTCCAGGTAGGCCACCAACTTTTGCAGATGGCTGCCCTGCACGTGGATGGTATTCAGTAGTGCCATCTGACCCAACAAGATGTTTCTCAGGAGGTCTATAGCTTCCTCACGCAGGGCAGCAGGGGGAAAAGGGGCGGGGGTGAGGTGCTTGGAGTGAAGAAGATGCCCCCCCGTTTGGGTGAGCCCACTGTGTGGGAAGCAACAGGGAGGGTGGAGATGGTAGTGGGCATGGTGGACAAGGATGGTGTAGGAACTGATCCTGCATGTCCCGTCACCACCAGGGAGTGTCCGCTGGAGTCGGACAACAACGATGTACAGTCGATCTCCTCCGTGCCACTCCACTCACCCTCTGGACCACTGGGTCCCTCCGCGTCTGTGGTGTCCCAACCAGAGGTATCGTGGCCAGCTGCTTCCCCTGTCTCCTCCACTTGCCTGGGATGATGCTGAAATGACAAATAGGTTTATTGCATGTGTCAGAACAAACTTGACCAACAGTAAGGATCACAGAACATTACTATAATGTACAGTAGACCTCAGCTACAAGGTACACCAAAGTGTCTTCAACATTTGCAAGGCACATGCATGCATGCTACATGAATTGTAAACAGTTGCTGACTGTAAAGTCAGAATCACAGACAACTCCAATTGCTTTAGTAAAGTTGTGCAATCACAATACCCATGTATCAAAAAGGATACCTTGTTACCTTGAATGGTTTGGGTCTTGAAGCATACCTCAGTGACCTGTTGTCATCAAATAGTATGGCAATTCAAAATGTAATCCTACTTGTTCCACACAAGGTCCTGCAATCTGCAAATGTTCATATACCTCATACTACATCATGATGAAATGATGGCTAACTAATGCAGCTTTGTTGCAGCAAGATGTATAGTAGATGGAAGAAGGTGACATGGAAAAACTTGTCACACTGTAGAAACTTCCCAATCGCAACTCCCTAATATGTCCTTGTCAAAATAGTGTTATGAATGAAGTACTAAAGTAGCTTCACAACATAACACATGTCACACTGAAAAAAACACTGGAGACAATCTGCTCAAAATGTCTGGGAGATCTGCCTACAAATATCCACAGCACAATGAATCAGCTAGGCCTAGGCGAATCAACAGTTGCAATTAGTATTGGTGAGAACTCTATTCTAGCATTGCATAACTAAAAGCCTATAGTCCATTGAATGTTGTTGAGGCAGATGGTTTAATCTCTTTCACTATGGGAAGGCACATCACTGTACCTGATTTTCATGCAAACAAAAGTTCCAATTTATTACTGAGTGTTCACACTCACATGTGATTCACACATGTCTGCATGCCACTCCCTGATGCATGCCAACAGGCAGTTAATGATCCTTCACCAATAAGCATGTGCAAATCACTAAGCTTAATAATTCCACATCAATGGCATGGAAATGCACATTGTGAATAAGTACTGTATGTCTACCTGTCATGTCATTCATTGCTTCAGCAATTGGACATGACAAATGACATTGAGAAGTGGATTAGGGTATGTGTGACCCACCAACCAATGCTGATACACTCCTGTCTATGGTAACACATGAACTGTATACCCTGCACATACAACTATTTTCCAATTAATTCTTGCATGCACACATATGTGATGGAATCAGACATCATCCCCTGAAGACAGGTTGATCATGTGGGAAACAGTAGTGTAAATGATACTACTAAAGTGAAAGATAAACATGCTAACATGTAGGCACAAATACCGCTGGCAACAGTAATGTTAGCCACATCATTTAACTGTACATCCCACTTACCAAGGGAAATCATTGCTCAGTGACTGCACTCAAAGTGCACTATATGCCATGTCACATAATGAGGGCCACCATCACCGGAGACACAGTAGTGAGGTACCAACACTCATGGCACACTGAAGACAAGTGGTTTGTTGGGTACGAATGTCACCCACAACATCAAACAACACAAGATGATGGATCACTGTACTTAGCCATGTGTTTGCTCAAAATAGCCTATTGGTAGTGGATTGGACTCTGTTATGTACCTGATCATTTGGACAATAGGCAAAGCACATCAGCATGCACCTACCACCAGACCTACACAAACATCAACTCTTCTTGTGCATCGCACATGGGCCACCTCTGATATTCAGGGGGAGATGGCTGCTTCTAACACATAAAGTTGACAATGTAAATGTAGAAATCTGTCCAGGATTCACCCCCTTATAGCTGCTCTGATTCCCTCAAAGCCCATCAAGCTCCGGGTAGGCCAACCCGAATATGTGGGCCAGTCAGGGGGTCAGGGTCTGGCGTGTGCCACGTCCACGTTGGGAGGACAGTCGCAGCTGGACCTCCGTGATCTTCCGGGCCCAGTGTCTCAGGTCCTCCCACCTCTTCCGACAATGGACACTGCATTGATGATAGACCCCCAAGATCTTCACCTTCTGCACAATGGTCTGTCCAAATGGCTTACTTCTGATGGGCATTGACCTGTATGGATACAATGGATGAATGAAGACATCATAATTACATAATTTAGGATATATGTTTGGTTAACCCACATTTTGTAGACACCTAGCAGAAACATTTCTGATTTGTTAACACACTCCATGTGGAAATTCAACATGCTGATAAGTACAGGAACACACTTTTGTAGTCATCTGCTGACGATCCACAACCCTGTTCATGACCTACACTGATTAACCAAGCCCACGAACATCATGTAGCCTAGGACCAACCAACGTGTACTGTGATATGAGCCACTATGAAACACAACACACCATTGTGACCTTCTGAAGGGTAAACTACAAAGGCATGACTGTACAGACACCTTTACATCCTGGTACATTGACTTGTTGCATATGGTCAATACAGGCTACTACAATAGTCAAGAGTACACCCTAAGACTTAGGTCACAATGAAAGGGCTGGCATGGGTATCACTGAGAGCTTCCTCTCTGTTGATGTGTGGACATGTGGACTATATAATGGAATCTAATGGTGCATCTGATTGAGTTTGTGTGGTATGTACTGGTATCACAGGACACACCTTTTACCATAAGTGGCCCTCTTACAGAGATGACATTCAACACACCAAGGTATGTTTGGTCTGATTGGTTCAATGTAACAAACCTAGTGATTTATATGTAAAGGCCTCTCCAGAACTTACCAACTATCTGCATTGTATGCTTGTCACTTCTGCAAGAGGCCCGTATAGTGCAAACATGACTTAGGGAAGACCTGTGGGAGTAAGGGCGCTGTCAGTACTAAATGTCATACATTGACAATGTGGGTCAATGGAAAGATGTAGCAGTCAGGGGCTTACCTCAGTCACCATTAAAAAATGTAGGCAATGTAAAAGCATTCAGGCCTGTTAGTTGTGAAGACTCATTTTGGGAACATCCAAGGAGCTGCAGGTCTACAGGGAGGCTACAGCCTGGGCTATGGCCCCTAATGGGAAAAGCTGTGACTGGCCTTGCTCTCTGCAGGCTAAACCAACATGAACATCACATTGCCATCACTTCAATGGATAACAGTACTTCTTGTGGCATCCTATATGTGAACTCAAGGTGGTGTGGTGCTCTGAAGGGGTCATTGAGGCTTGACTAGCTCTCAGACAACAATTTGCCAATGCCGGGTCATGGCTGAGTGATGTGTGGGACTGTACAAATTGCTAGCATCCTCCTCAACTGCTTCTAACAGCATACATACACAGCTCATGCTGTAATGCAAATTCATTTGTTTTCTCATTTACCATAATTTGATCATCATATATATTAGGAAAGGATGTTGTTGAACGTAGTCAGATATGTATGTGAGATGGTTACCTGTTCCTCTGATAAGCCATAGAGCTGACCATACTGGGGAAGGACCTCATCAACAAGTTTCTCCAGCTCCTCTGGCGGGAATGCAGGGGTCATTTTACTTGCTTGGCCTGACATGATTGCTCCCATGGAAGAACAGGGCGGCCAGTTGCAAGGCCTTTTGGGCTCCAGAAGGCAACATTTCACTGTCTGGACAAGACGGGGGAGCCCTCCTCTAATCACACAGGAAGGTGTGTCCGATCACTGTGGCATGCTGCATTCTCCATACCATCAAGCCTAGCTGTCACTGGGTGAGGATCCTAAAATGCCAAATGATGATGATAGTGGTGAGGAGGAAGGAGCTGACTTGCGACAAGACCTCATCAACAGCTTCTTCTCATAAGTGTAAGTATGTTATAAGATGTCATGAGTTTGACTGCACAATGAACTCTTGTGATGATGGGAGGAGTATGTTTTAAAAAAAGTGTTAGGATGCTTAAGCTCTGGAAAAATCTGGCAAGGGGTGTTTGGTGATTAAGTATTTGACACATTCACATTTAGAAAATGTTGCTTTGTATATGTCAGATTTTTGTTATGGACTGCGTTCTCCAGACGTTTGCTATGTAAATTGTGTTATATGTATGGTTTTATAACTATGCTCTTTGTTTTTGTGTTTGTTTAAGTACCTTCATCATGGCATCTTCATTTGGACATTTCAGAGTTGTGACATTGGCAGGTATTTGATGCTGTTTGGACATATGAAGTGGGCATGGATTGTTCCTGGGAATGTATGTCACAGACTTTGGGTGTACAAGACCTGTGCCAAGACAGCTTTCACAGTGATAGGATGGAAGTTCAGGAGACTCCATTGGACTTGTTCCTTGTCGTGTGGTGGCCATGATGCAGTATGTGTATCATCATGTGGTCAGTAGTTGTAGGCCAAATCCATGTTAGTTTTCCTTCACATTGGCTAAAACTTTTTTGTTCGAACTGTATATAGCTGTTGATGTGTTTCATTTTTGTAGGCCAAAGTGCCTGTGGCGCATCACCCAGTTTGTATTATACCACCAGATGCAGAATCACTAGATTGTAATGACCCTGTGATGAGGTACTGTTGCACTGCCAGCTGTCTCAATGTTGCATTATGTGATGTTGGATTTTTTTTTAGAGGTAGGCAATATGGATCCAGTTGATGACAACAGCCAAATTCATTCTTGCGTATTCTACAGAACAATGTCTGATATTATCCCTTCCTTCCATGTTCTGGAGGTCTTACCTGTAAGTTGATCACTTACACAGTACTATTCAATCATGTTTGATTTTATATGCATCTGACATCTTATCTGACAGCCTATGACTTGAACACTGTAATTAAAATCTTCTTAGACAAGACTCTTGTATATATGTGATGATGTTGGTGTGGCATTGGTGCGATCCTAAGTTAGACATTGTGTAAATGCCACATATCCATGCTTACACAAGTACTCTGTTTTGTCATTGTATAGTTCACCTGGGCTTACATATCTGCATTGCTAAATGTGAAATTTACTACAGCAGACAATGAGTTTATGACTTGTGAATTTATTAAAGTGCTAAATCTGAAGTCATACTTGGTGCAAAAACAAACATAAATAAAAAGTGAAGGAGTCAGTCATGGTGAATGAAACCATAGATATAGATGCCAAGTCATCTGAATTTCAAAGTCCAAATTACTCCTCCCATCAGAAATGGAAAAGTGACCAGAATTAGTCTACAGACTGAATGTCTGACACACAAAGGAGGACATTAAGGTTGATGTTTCTTACTGACAGTGGTGGGTGTCTTGCCATCCACACCTCCTGGATATTTGCATGGATGTCCCCGCTTGCAAGGGTGAGTGGGTTCAGTTCCTGCAGAGGCCGGGTGTTCTGACAGGGTTTCTTCCTCTGGCAGGACCTTCCTTCTTGGGACTGCAGCAGATGCAGCTGGCCTTGATGTACTTGCACCACAGGAAGGGGTAGATGGTGGTGGAAAAGCCCTGCTCAGGGTGGTTTAGCAGGTGGGATACAATGTGCATAATCAACAACCATCTGTTATAATAAAGTAGACATTTAACAAGCATTGGTTATTGCAAACTTGATATTCAAGGATATAATGGATATACCCAAATTAGTTTGAATGTTGCAAGCAACCGCATCTTACTGTAATTGAGCTCTTCGATGTGCTAGTGTACTCATAACACCAACAAGCCTGTGCCCTTGACCTAGGGTACCCTTTCCGACTGGATCCTGGTCCCTCTGTGCCAGGGGTAGTGATTTGCACTTCAGGATCCAGGACTGGAGGGCCAACAATTGTACTGATTGTGCTAGTTACACAGGTTGGGGGGTATGTTGCTGGCTGAGGTGGGAGGTGTTGATGTGGGCACAGTGAGACTCACTGTTGTTGTCTGACCAGGCTGACCAGATGTGCCAAGTTCGTCACCCATGTCCACGTGTCAAGGAGTGTCATCATCCCTGAGGGCTTCATCTGAGGGTGAGTTAGGAGACTGTTCAGTAGGCAGTGTCTGAACAGGTACAGTGCCACTTCAACCTGTTGAAAAATAGAGTACATTGTTACTGGTGGAAGTGTGGAATCTACATCCAAATGTTTAGACACCAAGGAAAATTTTAATAGGTAGGGTTTCCTACTGTAATATATTTCCTTAGTATGGAAGTTGTTGACGAGACAATTGTGGAGGTTGCAAAAACAATAGGATTGAGCAGCTCATTAGATGTGCTGATAACTTGCATTTTGGAATGAGGAATCAATATGACATCTAACAAGGCAACACGGTGGAGAAGCTCCATCCTGCATACACTTCTCAGAGGCTATATGTAGATTGCTGAGTCCAGGATGAGTGAACATCAGTTGTGACATGACTAACAAGTGTCTTTGGGCAACTGCACAATGGCCTCTTGTTTTGAGATACGGAAAAAGGGCCTCATGGTAGTTGTAGTCATGTCACTCTCTCTGCTTCCCCACACTTGACAAATGGTGAACTCCATGATGAGTGAGCATCATTTGTGAGACTGGAGACTGTTCAGTAGGCAGTGTCTGAACAGGTACAGTGCCACTTCAACCTGTTGAAAAATAGAGTACATTGTTACTGGTGGAAGTGTGGAATCTACATCCAAATGTTTAGACACCAAGGAAAATTTTAATAGGTAGGGTTTCCTACTGTAATATATTTCCTTAGTATGGAAGTTGTTGACAAGACAATTGTGGAGGTTGCAAAAACAATAGGATTGAGCAGCTCATTAGATGTGCTGATAACTTGCATTTTGGAATGAGGAATCAATATGACATCTAACAAGGCAACACGGTGGAGAAGCTCCATCCTGCATACACTTCTCAGAGGCTATATGTAGATTGCTGAGTCCAGGATGAGTGAACATCAGTTGTGACATGACTAACAAGTGTCTTTGGGCAACTGCACAATGGCCTCTTGTTTTGAGATACGGAAAAAGGGCCTCATGGTAGTTGTAGTCATGTCACTCTCTCTGCTTCCCCACACTTGACAAATGGTGAACTCCATGATGAGTGAGCATCATTTGTGACATGGCTAACAAGTGTATTTGGGCAAGTGCACAAGGGCCTCTTGTTTTGAGGTCCAGAAAAAGGGCCTCCTGGTAGTTGCAGTCATGTCACTCTCTCTAGTTTCCAATACTTGACAAATGTTTAGTCTGACATACTTGTTGCCTCACTGCAGTTAGGTTGGATCATACATTTACATGTTGACAAACAGCATGGGTCCTGGGATCATTTTTGATATTAAAACACTTGCGTTCCCCATTCCATCATATGGCATGTGATGGAGATTGATACATGTGATGTTATGTACGACAAAATACATTGACAATCTACCATCTTTGATACTTTGGTTATTGCAGGTTATGAAAGTAGATGAACAACACAATGGCAAAAAGCTGAGATGTGAGCATACAGGACAATGAATTTTGTGACTGTTTTTGTAGTGTGACTCATCAGAATCAGCCCCCCCAGCTATTCCAGTCAAGCCCTCAAGATGCAGGGTGGCCAAGACCTTCTCCTCCCAGGGAAATAGTTGTAATGAGGTTCTGGGAGATCCACCACCAGTCTTCAGGGACTCCAGGTGTTGCCTTGAGACTAGATAACACACCTTACTTTTGTGACAGTTTTTGCAGTGTGACTCATCAGACTCAGCTCCCCCAGCTATTCCTGTCAAACCCTCAAGATGCAGGGTGGCCAAGACCTTCTCCTCCCAGGGAAAGAGTTGTAATGAGGTTCTGGGAGAACCAACGCCAGTCTTCAGGGACTCCAGGTGTTGCCTTGAGGCCAGATAACACACCTTACCCCTCAGGTCATTCCACCACTTCCTAATATCGTCCTTTGTGCACAAAGTGGTGCCTACAGCATTCACTCTGTCGACTATCCTTTGCCACATTTCCATTGTCCTACTGAGAGGAGTGTGTTGGACTTGGGTTCCAAACAATTGTGGCTCTTCCTTTATGGTTTCATCCACCATGACTCTCAACTCATTCACTGAAAAACATGGAATTTTGGGGCGTGACATGGCTGAAAATAAAGTGGGTAACAGTGACAAACTAAACAAGACAAGTGATATTTGGGACAAACAAATTGAAAAATTATGGAGTGTTTGAAAGGTAAAAAATGGGATAGGAAAAAAAGAACTGCCTTGTGTGACAAAAAGTACAAAAAGTAGCATGGTCCAAATCTTGCTGTGCTGCAGTGGAGGGCCAAGGATCATGGTCTCCGATGGGTGTTATTTTAATAGTGTGACTTGCAGGTATGTTCACATGGCCAATGGATGTCATTCAGCTGTGTTGTTTTTGAATCCATTCAATGTCCACTCTTCTGGTGCTTTTCTGTGAGTGTAACCCAACGGCCGAGTGCCGTCAGCTAACTGTTGCAAAATGACCACCATGTCAACTGTGTTCTTGTAATAGGCTCGGTAGTTGACCGTGGCCATGGCGGCGATGGAGTACGCACCGCCAACACTGCGTCCGCTATGCCGATGGTGGGCAGCAAAATGCCTACGTGGTCAGTGGTTCAACCTACATACATCGTAATACGGCAGGCAGGAGACCACCTGCGCAGTGGTCTTCTTAGGACCGCCATTGCAGTAGTCCGACCATCAAACCTGTAATCAGGCCCTTAGTCTCCATGTACAGTAAAGTTGGATTTAACATTTCCCATCTAGTTGCAACCAGCTAATGACATTGCGGCATTGCAGGACTGGTACCAGTCTTGCAGGACTGAAAATGTTGATGGGAGAAAAAGTTCTCTTGGTCAATTAGGAACATTTACTTTTTAAATTTATGATACTGCTGGATGAACTGTCTGCTTTTGAAGCTCACCTGAGGACTTCTTTAAACACAAATTTCTCAAAAATGGCTGAAAGGATTTAAAACAAATCATAAAAAGCATAATTTTTTAGTAAAGTTCTACAAATTAAGGGCCTCATTAAAAGTGGGGCTGTCTGAGGACCGCCACACTCATGTTGACGGTCAGACTGCCACACTCCAGGCGGTCCAACCACCCATTACAACCCTGGAGGGTGGACCCACATCCCCACCGGGTACATGGTTCCCAATGCCATGATGGAGGTCTGACTTGTATTTAGCCAGGGCGGTGCTGAACTCTGCGCCGCCTGGCTGATTACAACTCCCCTAACTACCAGCCTTTCCATGGTGGGCTGGCCAGCATTAAAAGGCTGGCAGTCAGGGTGTGCTGGGGCAACAGGGGGGCCCCTGCACTGCCGATGCCCATGGCATGGGCAATGCAGGCTCCCCCCAGCCAGGACCCAGCACCCTTTACAGACAGTGCGCATTCTGAGAGTGCTGGTCGTCCCCCTCTGTGCTACGAAATAGCACTCAACTCTTTTAACCCCTTGGGTGCCCAGGACATAATGGTTACGTCCTCGGCTGCACCGCTCGGGTGCCGAGGACGTAACCGTTACCTCGTTGTATGGGCCCTCAGGGGAAGCAGTAGCACCCCCTCCAATGGCCTGGCACCCCCTTCCCATGGGCATAAATGGAAGGGGAATCGCTTCCCCTTTCACCCCTCCGCAGTGACGTCTGATGACATCAGCGTGCGCTGACCTCATCAGAGGAAACAACCATCGATCGGAGAGAAATGCTTTGCATTTCTCTTCCGATCCTGGGGGCGGCACAGAGACATGAAAGGAAAAGCCTTTCTTTTCCTTTCATACCTCTGTGAGCATTTCTGCAGCCCGATCGTGAAGCGATCGGGCTGCAGAAATGCCCACTAGACACCAGGGATATTTGTTTTTGTTTTGTATTCATGTGTTTTTCTATAAGGGAAGCGGCCCCTTTGGCAAGGCATGCTCCCTAGGGGGCAATAGAGTACTAGGCCTTTTCTGCCCCCCCGGGGGGCAGAACCCACTAGACACCAGAGAGGTTTTTTTTTCTTCACAAAAATGAAGAAGGGGAGCGGCCCCTAAAGCAAGGGCCGCACCCCTGGGGGACAATTATTTATTAGCCCATTTCTGACACCCCCGGGGGCAGATCGGCCTATTGTAATTAGGCGGATATGCCCCCACGGGAGGCAGAAACGACTAGACACCAGGGATTTATTTTTGTCAATTTCACATGAGGGAAGTGACCCCTTAGGCAAAGGTCGCTCCCCTGGGGGGGCAAGTTTATTTTAGGCCATTTCTGCCCCCCTTGCAGGCAGATTAACCTACTTTAATTAGGCTGATCTGCCCCCAAGGGGGACAGAAACCACTAGGCACCACAGATTTTTTATTTTTTTATTTTATTACAGATGGGGAGCAACCCTTTAGACAAGGGTCACTCCCTTGGAGGGGCAAATTTATTTTAGGCCATTTCTGCCCTTCTTGGGGGCAGATCGGCCTATTTTAATTCAGCCTATCTCCTCCCAAGGGGGCCAGAAACCACTAGGCACCAGGGATTTTGTTTAGATTTATTTTACAGATGGGGAGCAACCCCCTGGGGGGGGGGCAATTGTATTTTAGGCCATTTCTGCCCCCTTGGGGGCAGATCGGCCTATTTGTCTTAGGCCAATCTGCCCCCAAGGGAGCAGAAACCACTAGACACCAGGGATTTTTTTTTGCAACAATTTCACACAAGGGGAGCAACCCCTTAGGCAAGGGTCGCTCCCCTGGGGGGGGGGGGGAAATTTATATTAGGCCACTTCTGCCCCCATTGGGGCAGATCGGCCTATTTTAATTAGACCGATCTGCCCCCAAGAGGGGCAGAAACCACTTGGCACCAGAATTCTTTATTTTTTTAACTTTTTTTACAGATGGGGAGCAACCCCTCAGGCAAGAGTCGCTCCCTTGGGGACCAAATTTATTTTAGGCCATTTCTGTCCCCCTGGGGGCAGATCAGCTTATTTTTATTAGGCCCATCTGCCCCCGGGGGTGGGCAGAAACCACTTAGGCACAAGGAATTGGTGTATATGTGTTTTGTTTGGGGGGCAACCCCTTGGGCAAGGGTTACTCCCCATGGGGGCACATTACTGTTGGCCATTTCTGCCCCCCCTTGGGGGCAGATCGGCCTATTTTTGTAAGGCCCATCTGCCCACAAGGGGGAGCAGAAAGCCCACCAGAGACCAGGGAAGATTTTTTTTTTTTTAAAAGAGGGTTGGGGTATGGGTATACCACCACCCCAAATAAATGGGGACAAAGTTGTTCTGCTCACCGGTGGGCAGATGGGGCAATTACCCCTGATCCACAACCTGGGGGAGAGCAGAAAGCCTACTGGATGCCAGGGAATTTTAAAAAAAAATAGTAAGGTGATGGCTACCAACCAGTATGGGCATGGTTATGCCCTCATCCCAACCGAAGGGGGTAACAGTCTTTCAGCTCCCCCCGCACACTAAAAGATCTTATCCCAATGGCAAGCAAGAGGACATTTGATTATTTGGGAATTTGGTTTTACATTTGGGCAATGAGAGTCTGTCTAACTCTCAAAATCCTCCCACTTGGCATGGTGAGGGCTGCACTTTTTGGACTTTGGGACGCTGCCATGTAGAAAAATCTATGAGACCTAGACAAATCTGAAAACTAAACATCTGGGTGAGTCCAGAGTGGTGTGCTTCACATGCACCCGCACCATTTTCTTACCCACAATGCCCCGCAAACCTCCAACTTTGCTTGAAATCACAAATTTTTCTCACATTTGTGTGATGGAACATTCCGGAATCTGCAAAAATCCACAAAATTCCTACCACCCAGCATTGTTGCATCTATACCGATAACAATTCTGTCCACTTGTCAGTCTAAAAATGTTTTTTTCCAAACTGCCCTTTTGGACCCACTTTGCTTCCCCGTCATTTTTGACATGTTTTTGGCTCTTCCCTGTCACAGGCACTTGGCTCACCTACACAAGTGAGGTATAATTTTTACCAGGAGACTGAAAGGAACGTTGGGTGGTAGGAAATTTGTGCCGGTGTGGTGATCCCACACAGAAATGTGGGGAAAATGTGATTTTTTTAGCTAAACGAGGTTTGCTGAGGATTCTGGGTAAGAAAACACTGGGGGATCCACACAAGTCACACCTTCCTGGATGCTCTCAGTTGTCTAATTTTCAGAAATGTTTGGGTTTGGTAGGTTTCCCTAGAAGGCTGCTGAGCCCAGGGCCAAAAACGCAAAAACAGGTAGTTTTTTTTGGGATAATTCTGATGTGTCACATGGTGTTTTGTGGCATTTCCTTTCGCGGGCATTAGGCCTACCCACACAAGTGAGGTACCATTTTTATCGGGAGACCTGGGGGAACACTGGGTAGATGGAAATTTGTGGCTCCACTCAGATTCCAGAACTTTGCAGCACCAAAATGTGAGGAAAAAGTGTTTTTGCCAAATTTTGAGGTTTGCTAAGGATTCAGGGTAACAGAACGTGATGAGAGCACCATAAGTTACTCCATCCTGGGTTCCCCTAGGTGTCTAGTTTTCAGAAATGTCCATGTTTGATAGGTTTTTGTAGGGGCCGGCTGAGCTGGAGGCCAAATTCCACAGTTAGGCACTTTGCAAAAAACAGGTCAGTTTTCTTTGGGAGAATGTTATGTGTCCATGTTGCGTTTTGGGGCATTTCCTGTCATGGGCACTAGGCCTACCACACAAGTGAGATACCATTTTTATTGGGAGACTTGGGGGAATGCTGGGTGGAAGGAAATGTGTGGCTCCTCTCAGATTCCAGAACTTTCTGTCAACGAAATGTGAGGTAAAAGTGTTTTTTTGCCAAATTGTGAGGTTGCTAAGGATTCTGGGTAACAGAACCTGGTGAGAGCCCCACAAGTCACCCCATTCTGAATTCCCCTAGGTGTCTAGTTTTCAAAAATGTATAGGTTTGCTGGGTTGCCCTAGGTGCCAGCTGAGCAAGAGGCCAAAATCCACAGCTAGCCACTTGCAAAAAACAGGTCAGTTTTCTTGGGGATAATGTGATGTGTCCACGTTGTGTTTTGGGGCATTTCCTGTCGTGGGTACTAGGCCTACCCACACACATGAGGTACCATTTTTATCGAGAGACGTGGGGGAATGCTGGGTGGAAGGAAATTTGTGGCTCCTCTCAGATTCCAGAACCTTCTGTCACCAAAATGTGATGAAAAAGTGTCTTTTTGCCAAATGTTGAGGTTTGCAAGGGATTCAGAGTAACAGAACCTGGTAAGAGCCCCACAAGTCACCCTATCCTAGATTCCCCTAGGTGTCTAGTTTAGAAAAATGCACAGGTTTGATAGGTTTCCCTAGGTGCTGGCTGGGCTAGAGGCCAAAATCCACAGCTAGGCACTTTCCAAAAGTCAGATTTAAATGTAAAAATGTGATGTGTCCATGTTGCGTTTCCTGCCGCAGCAATTAGGCCTACCCACACAAGTGAGGTACCATTTGTATCGGGAGACTTAGGGGAACACAGAATAGCAGAAGAAGTGTTATTGTCTTTCTCTGCATTTTTTCCTTCCAAATGTAAGACAGTGTGTAAAAAAGTCATCTATTTGAGAAAATCCCTGTAATTCACATGCTAGTATGGGGACCCCGGAATTCAAAGATGTGCAAATTACCACTGCTTCTCAACACCTTATCTTGTGCCCATTTCGGAAATACAAAGGTTTCCTTGATACAAATTTTTCACTCTTTATATTTCACCAAATAAATTGCTGTATACTCGGTGTACAATGAAAACCCATTGCAAGGTGCAGCTCATTTTTTGGCTCTGGGTACCTAGGGTTCTTGATGAACCTACAAGCCTTATATATCCCCGCAACCAGAAGAGTCCAATAGATGTAACAGTATATTGCTTTTGAAAATTTGACATCGCAGGAAAAAGTTACAGAGTAAAATGTGGAGAAAAATGGCTGTTTGTTTCAGCTCAGTTTCAATATTCTTTTATTTCAGCTGTTATTTTCTGTAGGAAAACCTTGTAGGATCTAAACAAATGACCCCTTGCTAAATTCATAATTTTGTCTACGTTTTAGAAAGTTAGCTGTCTGGGATCCAGCATTGGTTTCACACTCATTTCTGTCACTAACTGGAAGGAGGCTAAAAGCACAAAAAATATTAAAAATGGGATATAAGCCAGTAAAATGCAAACATTGGGCTGAAAATGTGGTTTTATGATTCAAGTCTGCCTGTTCCTGAAAGCTGGGAAGATGGTAATTTTAGCATCGCAAACCCTTTGTTGATGCCATTTTCAGGGGAAAAAAACACAAGCCTTCTTCTGCAGCCCTTTTGTCCCATTCTTTTTTTAATGACATTTCTGCTGTATTTTGGCTAATTTCTTGGTGTCCTCCAGGGGAACCCACAAACTCTGGGTACCTCTAGAATCCCTAGGGTGTTGAAAAAAAAGGACACAAATTTGGCACGGGTAACTTATGTGGATAAAAAGGTATGAGGGCCTAAGTGCGAACTGCCCCAAATAGCCCAAAAAAGGTCCGGCACATGAAAAGGCCTGGCAGCGAAGGGGTTAAGGGAGCCAAATGCTATCTCGTAGGACTGTTCCTGCCAGTATGACCTCTGGGAATGCTCTATTGCAATGTTCCTGCCAGTCAGACCAGCAGGAACATTGTAATAGGGCAGGGGGGGACGCCACCGCCATGGTGGCAATGTCCTCCTGGCGAGTTTCACAGTCCTGTGGTGGGACTGCCAAACTCTTAATGAGGCCCTAAGTGTAATTCAGTTCAGTCCTTTTTTCTGTATTGTTTCCAAATTTTTCAATGGGAATTAAAATGGGACATGAACATGTTGGGACACCACTTTTTTCTTGGCATGATGGACTTGCACAAAACTTTCCAGGAATGATCTGAGGTGGATGAGCCTTTTTTTGGAACTATTTTAGAAGTTTCGTAAAACAGCTCCAAATTTTTAAGAGAAAGAAAAAAAAATTTTCCTACTCAATTTCTAACTCAATTAAAACAGCGGTGACATTAGAGACATGTTTCAAGGTATGTTCTCTCAAAGCCAAATGCCTGCTGCAATTAATCTGTAGGAAAAGGACCAGCTTCTGTTCACAATAGGTTATCCACCAGTAGATATCTGTGTACATGCCCTTGTTGAATAGCTGTTACACAGTGCTATTGACAAATTAAATGCAAAGAGCATAAGACTTGGACGTGTATTCCAAGAAATTACCTGAAGATTTTGAAGCACTGCAGATTGCTGCATACTGTAGAATAAAGGGGAACACCGCTTAGTAGTGGATTTTTTCACACTAGCATTGTAAGTATGGAAGTAAGGTGGTATGCCATTTTGCCAATCTTAGGGCCCCATTTCGAGGCTGGGGGTCTTTATACCGCCAGCGCCACAGTGGCAGTCAGGACCACCACTGCTGTGGCGGTCCAACCCCCACATAAGGACCATGGCGGTTCCACCATCTCCGCTGGGATCGGTGACCCTGATTGGCTGGCTGTGGCGGAGATCGTATTCTGCCAGCCTTTTCATGGCAGAGAACAGGTTCAGTGGGCTGCAGGGGGGCCCCTGCGCTGCCCATGCACATTGCAAAGGTGCTGGTGCACCCTGCGGGCTACAGCATTTCAGTTGGCTCCATTATGAGCTGGAGACAATGCTGCAGTCTGTTTACTGCTATGCCGGCCAGTGGAAACTAAGGTTTCCACCCGCCGGCCTAGCGGGAACTCCTAATAGGTCCGGCGGGGTGGTTGCCACGAAGGCAGCAGCCACTGTTGGGAGTTTGGTGTGTGGGCTTCCCCATCTGCCAAACTCAAAATGAGGCCCTAAGTAATGTGTGTAGTATCTTTTACTTAACTACAGAGGGCTGCCTATAAGGCCTTGCAGAATGTGTCCTTTCAGTGGCAAAATCAGATCTGTCAACTTATTGGCTTAGAATTGTGGGTCATGTGAAGTCTTTATTACTTTTCCCTATACTTTACCATAGGGAGACTCTGAAGTCGGGCAGAGATCGCCAAATAGTATAGTGTAAGGGACAGTAAGACTCAACAATAAATATTACACATATTTCTATAAGCTATATTAATGTAGAATCATTTTATTTATTTATTTTAAATGCAGAAAAATAAAAATGCTACACTATGAACTGAATTTTGAAAGAAATATTTAATTAATGGAAATATAGCCAATTACATCAAAACACATTTTTTGAAGTTTAAATTGAAAAATAAATTCTCACTTAACAAGAAAATGTTTTTACTATGCATTAATAATTATTACAAGTGATACATAGAATTAATTAGAATTAAATTAGTTATTTGATAAGAATTACTTTTACATTATGTTTTAAATTAAAAAAAGGGTGTCACACTATTTTGTAAATAATAAATATTTTATAAATTTTCTTAACATTGAATTATAATGTTTTACCATTATGTGTATAACAATTTTAAATAATTTCATTTCATTAACTAATATATTGCTTTATTTTATCTCGCTGCCTCAATTATTTTCAATGGGAGGGTATTGCAGTATCAATGGTTGATGTATGTTAAAACATATATAAATAAAGTACACATTTATTCATGATAAAATATTTTAATAACCTACATTGAATTCAAAATAGTGCTTTTAAAAACGAACTACATTAATTGTAATTAATTCTATACATCCATGTAATTAATTATTGCTGCACATTATTTTTTCAACTGGGATGTTTTTAATTTTATTTTGTATAGTTAAAAATATCAGTAAATTTAAAATAATGTTAAAACATATGTATAGTACATATTTACTGAGGATAAAATATTTTAATACCCTACATTGAATTAAAAAATAGTATAACAACATTTTATTAAAAACTGCTTACATTAATTGTAATTGACTCAATACATCAACTTTATTAATTATTAATGCAGTGTTTTTTCTTTGAGTGAGAATTTATTTTTCATTTTACATAGTTAAAAATCTAAGTAATATAAATTAATTTTAAAAACATGTTTCAATAAAGCACATATTTATTGATGATAAATATTTTAAAAACCCTACAACGTTACATGTCAATAAAAGCTAATTACATTTGTTGTAATCAATTCTATCCATTCATTTTTAATAATTATTGATGCACTTTTTCTGTAAGTGGCAATATATTTTTTATTTTACATTTCAGAAACATATTTTTAATTTAATATATTTCCATTAAATAAAGTTTTAATTCAGAACGAAAAAACTTAATAGTGTTGTAGCAGTTTTATGTTTTGTTATATATTTAAAGTAAATATCTAAAATGAAATAACATTTATATTTAACATAAAATATTTGTAATATTTATTTTCGAGTTATATATTTTTTTTCAATTTTCTCAATAGTTTTTCATAGGGCGACTCCGGATCGCTGCACAGTAAGGTAATGGGGAAAATAGAAAATGTTAATTTCACTTGAAAATAAATATTAGAAATACTCTTACATCATATTAATGTAAACTCATTCTATTTATTTACTTTAAAAGTAAAAAAGGTTATTAAAATATTAATTAAATAATACATACGTAGTATTTATAAATACATATATGTCTTTACATTAATTAATAATGTGTAGGTTTTAAAGAAAACAATATTTTTATTATGTATTAAGAAGTATTAACAGTCATGAAGCAACTGAATAAATTTTTTTTAGCTATATTTTAAAAAAATTATTGTTATATTCGTTTTTAAATTCAAATAGGGCATTCAAAATATTTATAATTCAATAATAAATATGCAGTATATTTATATTTTTTACATAAAATTATATTTATTTACATTTTTAACTATTTTAAATAATTTTATTTAATTTAACATTTGTTGTAGGGTTTTATGTTTAATCCCCACCACTATTATCTTCTACAGGAGGGTCTTCCGCTAACAGTGGTTGGCCATCTGTAGTGCTTTATCAATTACTGTTTTTTTATTAGTAGCACTTAGGGCCTCATTCCGAGTTTGGCGGTCAGACCGCCATGTTGGTGGTCCTGAAAAGACCGCCATGCTAGCGGTCTTTCATACTGCCCTATTATGAGTTACACAGGCAGGACCGCTGACCCCCAAGTAAAAATGGCAGACCACCAGAAGCACGGTGGCCTGCATATAGGTGGTCCGACCACCAGCGCCATCAACACTGCGACCAACCACCAAGCATATTACAAGCACACAGTCGGCGTGGCAGTACTTTCATAACGGTCTGAACCATGGCATTTCACGGTCAACAAAGTAACAGACAACTGCACATTGGATGAATTTGAAAACGACACACTTGCCACAGTGAACACATCTGCAGAGTACACTATATAACACACCCTTCTCATACAACAATTCTTTGCATTTCCACTGCACAAAGAAGTACACTGACCACCATTTTCCCATTTTTCATATTATAGGCACCCCTATTTTTTTCACCATCCCATAGAACACCCTCCACACACTTTTGTCCATTCACACCCTTTTGCACTCCTGTTTAGCAAGTGATTGTCACCAGTTTTATTTTTCCACCATGTCACACTCTAAAAATCCACGTATTTCAGAAGATGAGTTAAGAGTCATGGTGGATGAAATCATTAGAGTAGAGCCACAATTGTTTGGAGCACAAGTCCAGCATACTCCTCTCAGTAGGAAAATGGAAATGTGGGACAGGATCATTGAATGAGTGAATGCTGTAGGTTCCACCCTACGCACAAAGGAGGACATCAGGAAGAGGTGGGATGATCTGAGGGGCAAGGTGCATTTCCTGGTCTCCGGGCACGAGCTGCAGGCCAGGTAGCCCTGTTATATCTCTTTTCATGGAAGGAGAAGTTTTTGGCCAACCTGCTTCCTGAGCGCTTGACAGTAATACCTGTGGGAGTGGAGTCTGCTGCATCACAACACAAAAGAATGTCACCAAAATGCCATGTCATGCATAGCTCACCTTTTTTCCACTCTTTTGTTCATATACCACCAACTTTAAATACCTAGAGTATCTGGGTGTTGACACTGTCAATCTGTATTGTTGGACCCCAAATCACAGCTACTAAGGCCCATCACATGCCATTGGTCCAGATGGGGCATGTAAGTCTTACAATATACAATAATAATCCCAGGACTCATGGCATGTCTCAACAGATCAATGTATGCTCAAACCTAAATGCAGTCTACATACAGATATTTAATATCCAACATTTGTATAATGTTTGTAGTAGAGAGTGTTACCTGAGTGCAATTCCCAGAAGGCACTGATTCTGTAACTCCAAACATCAGCACAGTGGTCACTTGTCTAAAGACCCTTTTTGTCATCTATGGAATTTAACTGTTCTCACCTGGGAGGATAACATTTGTATAGTCTGTTTAGTACAGGGAGTGACATGACTGCTGGACGAAGAGGCTCCGTTCATGTAATTTCAACCACTTACCCAGTGTTCAATAGTCCAAATACCCCTGTTCCTCAACTCTCAATTGAAGTGTACTCCCCTGGGAGGATACCATTTGTATAGTGTGTGTAGTAGAAAGAGTGACATGACTGCAACTCCCAGGAGGCACTGCTTCTGTAACTCCAAACACCAGACCAGTGTTCACTTGCCCAAATACATCTGTTTGGCAACTCCCACTTGAAGTGTACTCACCTGGGAGGATACCATTTGCTAAGTATTGTGAAGTACACAGAGTGACCTCACTGCAACTCCCAGGAGGCCCCGTTACTCTTACTACAACCCCAAGCATAGTGGCAACGTGTCCAAATACCCTTGTTGTCAACTCTAAAATGAAGTAAACTAACCTGGGAGTGATCAATCACAGATCATGCCCAAATCAGAGGCACATCTGTCAAAATAGCTCCATCTTGACTTGCTAACCCAAGATTAAATAATTGAGGACAGGAATGACAACTTAACCAGTGTGAATAACAAGTATTCATAAGGCCTCACGATGCCTCACCAGATTGGTACTGGCAGCAGACACATTCACACCTCACTGTGCACATGATAACTCCAGTCACATATAAAACAAAGTCCTGGGTTTGCCTGCATCACACTCAACTAGGCCTCTACATGGGCATGGCCATATCTTGCCACTGTTTTGTCTGTACGGGTGATAAAATGTCATTTACAAGTCTTCCTCCTAAGTGCAAATGATCTGCACATATCAGCAGCTGCTTTAGTCAAAATGAATTGGCAAGCTTCACACGTCATGTCAATACACCCAACACTATGGCTACTTGGCGCAATAGCATTAACTGCAATTTAACTTTGTACAAGGTCTCTGCTTACTGTAACTCTAAACCGTTGGAGGTGGATGTCACAATACAGCCAGTGACATTGTTTGTTTTACATCAACAGGTGACGCTGCCACTGGGGACACATAGGCCACAGAACAAACTGCCACTATCCCCCGGGATGAAGCCCTCAGTGAAGAAGACACTCCTGGATGTCTGGGCATGGAGGATGGACCATCTGGACAACCTGGTCAGATGGCAACAGTGAGTCTCACTGTGCCCACAACTTCACCTCCCAGCCCGGTTGTCTCAACATCACAGGCAACCATTCACCCCCCAACCTGTGTACCTAGCACAGTGTATACCATCTTATTCCCCCCAGTCCTGGATCCTGAGTTGCAGTGCAACACTTTCGACACAGAGAGTCCAGGAACAAGTTGGAGAGGGCATCATTTGGCAAGGGAACAGGCCAGTGGGGTTAGGGTGCATGTGAGGGATGCTGTGGGCCAGCCGGTTGAGGCCCCTGGGCTGCCCTTGGCCAGGACACCATCAGCCACACCTTAGGGATCGATCAGGAGTCCCAGGGCCGGGTGTTGACCGAACTCCGGGAAATCAAGCAGCCACAGAGGGACATACACAGAAACATACGAGAACAGATGAAGGCCCACAATAAGAACATAGCCTTTCTAACAGGGGTGCTGAGGGACATACATACCACCCTGAGCAGGGCTTTTTACCCCTTCCTTTAGCTCATCAACACAAGGCACATCAACATCAATGCCAGCCATTGGAAGGGAGGCTCTGCCAGAGGAAGAACCAGCCCCAGACACCCCTGCCTCTATAGCAGCAGATATTCCCTCCACAACAGGGACTTCCAGCAAGGAATCCAGGAGGAGCAGATAGTAAGACACCCACCTCTGCAAGCAAGTGACCTCTTTTTAAAGGACCTCCTTTGTGTGCTACACATTCACTCTGTGGACTGATCCTGAACCACCTACCAGTTCCTATGGGAGGAGTACTCTGGACTTTGGACTACCAATGGTGTGGCATCTACTCCAATGATTTCATTCACCATGATTGATCCCTTCACTTTACATTTTTGTTTATGTCTGTCCAAAATGTATTTTCTGTATTAGCATTGTAATAAATGTATCCACCACAACCTCATTGTCTGCTTGCTTACATTTCTCATTTAGCTATGTATAGATGTAAGACCATGTGAGCCATATGATGACGATACAAGCTACTTGTGCAAGCAGGGGTATGTTACAGGTACACAGTGTCAAGCTCAGGATGACAACCATTACACACCAACACATTAGTACAGGTGCTTTGTCAAACTCAAAATGTTGTTACGGTGTTTAGCACTTAGGCTGTCAATATGTCTGAACTATTGGAAATCAAGAATGAGTGACTCATACTGAGTAAATGAACATATTTACAGGTACACGCCCCTAGAATATGGAAGGAAGGGATTTGCCAGACATTGTCCTGCAGAATAGGCAAACATTAAAGTGGTTGATGTCAGCAGCTTGAGCCGTATCACATACCACACCAAAGTAATCCAACATCACATAATCCAAGATACAGGCAGATAGTAGTACAACAGTTGCTGATAACAGAGACATTATAATCCAGTTCCCATACATCTGGTGATATGACAAAAACATATGTCAGTTTTGTAGCACAAGCACTGTGGCTTGCAATGATGAAACAATTCCACAGCTACATACAGGTCAAGCAAAAAGAGCGTTTAGCCAATGTGAAGGAAAAATGACTTCGTCAAAAGCTAGGACTACATATTTTTTTACTACATGGTGACACAAATGATGTACCAGGCCCACCACAACACACCAAACATGTGCAATGGGCACTTCCGTACCTCCACCCAAACACTGTGAAAACTATCTTGGTATAGGTCTCATACATCCAAACTCTGACCTATATTACCTGGAACAATCCATGTCTATTTTGTATGTCAGACCAGCATCAGTGTCACAACTCTGAAATGCCCACATGAAGATGTCATGGTGAAGGTACCTGTACAAAGAGCAAAACAAGGAGTATAGGCTTGAAACCATACCTAGGTCACAAGTCACATAGCATACAACTGGAAAACAAAGTACATTTCAAGGAAACGGACACAAACAAAGGAGGGGATGTGTCAAAAGCTATCTCATCAAGCAGAGTTTGGCTGAATATTACAGAGTATCCGCTCCTTAGGTGTTTCCAAAATGCTCAACTCCACACTTTCTCACAACTACAGTTCACTGTACAGTCACAGTTATTACATACACATGACATACTTACAATCATGAAAAGTAGATGTTGATGAGATCTTCCTGCAAGTCGGCTCCTTCCTTTTCACCACTGTCATCCACACTTCGTATTTCAGGAGTCAAAACCGGTGATACTGCAGGCTTCCCCTTCTCTGGGATGTACCGGATATTCCTCTGCAGGGAGATGTTGTAGAGCATGCAGCATGTCACAGTGATCTGACACATATTCCCGGGTGAGTAGAGGAGAGCTCTACCAGTCCTGTCAAGACAGTGAAATCTGGCCTCCTGGAGCCCAAAAATTTGCTCCACTGCCCACGTGTTCTTCAATGGGCCTCGTTGAAGCAGACTTCCCCTGGCGTAGTTGGATTCCTCACTGGCGTCAACAACCAAGGACGGTTTGGATATGCTGAACCTCATGTTAAGGAGAGGCACATAAGTGCAAAAATGAGTCACACACTTCATGATTGTGGCATTTCACATACACAATCATACCAGACATGACTTACAAACCAGCCAGGCCCTCTCTTACGCAGTTGTGACATCAGAGGACCCGGAAAACAGGGAGTACGAACTTGGTCCAAGAGGGACTAGCCCCTACACAATCACATCAAGCAACTGTGAACAGGGGCGATTTGGTAATAGTCAACCTATCCGACCATCTTCTCAATAATGCAGAATCAAATGTACTTAAAAAGGGTTTGGGATTTTGCCCCACCCAAACCAATGACCCTGTTGATGTTTTTGTAGATTTGTTCAAATTCACATGCCAGTTAAAATTGAAGGATTCTTTTAATTCCTCACAAGGAGGGCTTGCCCCTAGGGAATTGTCACTGCAGTATCATGACCACACACCTATTCAAGAAACACAAATATCGACACAACTAGTATCAGATCTATATGATCTACAACTTATGATGTCCCTACAGGATGACAATGAAACAGACATTGATGATCTTAGGACACATCTTGGCATCAAGGAGGATTTAGAAATGAATAGTGGGCTCAGACTACGCTCGAAGCTTATACCCCCAAAACACATAGTAATATTGATCTCTTTGCATATAAAGTTGCACATGTCCTATATAGCTGTCTTGACAAAAAAAACGACAGAGGTCGAAAAAATGGTAATTTATCACAACTAGAAAGAAAGGCCTTGGCATGCCTAAAAGCCGACCAATCCATAGTGATCCATGAGGCAGACAAAGGAGGGAATGTGGTCATTGTGAACAAGTGTGACTACATGGGGGAAATACACAGACAGCTATCTGATTCTACGTGTTACAAGAACATCACGGAGAATCCGATAGACAGACTGACCGAATTCATTAATATAAAACTCACGAATTGGTATGAACTCGGTCTTATCACGAAAGATTAATACAAATATCTTGGTGTCAAAAACCCTAGGTACCCTTGCATTTATATCCTCCCAAAAATACACAAAGGAGGGAGCTTTCCACTAGGTAGGCATTTCATATCTGGTATTGGCTACCCAACGAGAGACTATCAGAATATGTTGATTCTTTCTTACAACAATTTGTATGTAACTTGCAGTCCTTTATCCAAGACAGCAAGGACATTCTCAACAAATTTGAAGACTTTCCCTGGTCAAATGATCTTTTGTTTGTCACTATGGATGTGAACAGTCTATACACCTGTATCCAAAAACAATTTGAAATCCAAGCGATCACTTCCTTCCTGAACACAAGAACAGCTGACCATTACGAACATAACCACATGATTCTGGAAATGATTGACATTATATTTTCCAAAAACTACTTTCTGCACAACGCTAGATGGTTCCAACAAGTACAAGGGACCGCGATGGGTTCGAAATTTGCTCCATCGTACGCATGCCTCTTCATGGGCTGGTGCGAGAAAAAACATGCCTGGGGCAAACATGCTTCTCCCTGGACAGAATTTATATATGGACAACATCATTTTGCTATGGAATGGGACTGTTGAGCAACTCAATATGTACCATGCCTTCCTTAATGACAACCCATACAATGTAAAACTCAGTATACACTACAGCAAAGACACAATTGACTTTCTGGATATAAGATTCTTTGTGACACACAATCGCATACAGAGTGCCTTGTACAGAAAACCAACGGCCTGTAACAGCATCCTACATGCGACAAGCGCCCACCCCACATCAGTCATTCACAACATCCCCTTTGGTGGGATGATACGTGTGTGACGCAATTGCAGCATGGATGACACTTTCCTTACACAAATTTAAAATACAAAACAGAGATTTATCAAGAGAGGATATGACAATAAGACTCTATCAGACGCAGAAAAACGGATTAGAAAAATACAGAGAAAAGAGACTTTGATTTTGAAACCACAAAAGGATAAAAAGCAACGCTTTGATCAGGTGGCCTTTGTGACCCAGTAGTCAGTTCACTGCCAAGATATTTTTAAGGTCTTAAAACGCCATTGGCATTTACTCGTGGATATACCGGGAGTGAAAGGGTACATATCTAAAACTCCAAGAGTCACTTACTGCAGGGGTATAACACTAAGGGATCAACTATGCCCCAGTTACACCACCACACCGGGCAATGTCACATGGCTCTCTACCAAACCAAAGGGGTCTTATGTATGTCATGAATGCAATATTTGTACTTTTGGTTTGGACAAATCCAGGGGCTTTTGTTACAACACTGATAAAAAATACACTATCAAGCATTTTATCAACTGCAAGATGAAATATGTGGTCTATATTCTGGTCTGCACATGTAATAACATTTATGTGGGAAGTACTGTAAGGCCCCTTAAATCCAGAATACAGGAACACATACGTGCCATCAGAAACAAGGATACTAGGTATCCATTAACATCTCACATGCTGATCTATCATCCAAATGATACACTTGTCTGGTTTCAAGGGGTAGACCACATTCCACCCCATCCTAGAGGAGGGAATAGAGAGCTTACTCTACGCCAAAAGGAGGCAGCATGGATCTGCCGCCTGCGAGCGGTTGCGCTGGGCCACAATACGGATATTGAATTACATTACTTCTTGTAACTAAATTGCTTGTCTGTACCGTATTTTGATTAATATGATCATTGACGCACTTGCTCCTATATAAACCGAAATGATACAATATCAGGGCTATGGGAAGGTTCGCCATGCCATAGACATGTCATAAGATATCCTATGCAAAGCACTCTGTTGGCCATCTGTTATAGATAATGTTGCTTCCCCTTTTTACTGTACCATAATGATACATTGCTTGAACCATTAGGAAAAGATTACTGTTCTTTTTAAGCATAATTGAAAATAATCATCATTTGATCCTTTCACAAGCTATATACACCTTTTTGCTTGTTTTCACAATTTCCACTATTGTCACCAAATACCTTGAGACTGAATACACCTCGTGCACAATAACCTTTTTCTCGGTACTGGGTGATTGGTGTATGGATTTCCTATTCTTTGATAATTTCTTAATATCTACTGCTACTATCTGTTTCTTTCCCTACAGTATTAGATAATTGGACACACCAATGGCAATCGATATAAATTACTCACTCACGCATTATCATATATAGCTTATTCTCAGATGATTTTCATCACTTCCAAATAGTTAATTTCATATCCTGGCAATACATTTGAAAGACTACCAGTTACCTATAGACGTGGAATCGAGTAAGCCCTTATCAAGATGGCCGCATCTACCCACACACTATTTGTTTTTCATCATTGACTGATCTTAGGATGACGGGGAACTATATACAACCCTAACTAAGATGGCTGCTACTCTTTCCCTACAGTCCGTTCTCTATTTCTGACTCATGGACTCTTATTTCTGGTACCAGACGGGCCGCACAGCATCCTCTCACACTTGCGTAGGACGCTGTATTCGGCGGTAGATATGAAACTGCTCTGCCGGCAGTGTACTGAATTTCTGTCCCGCATGGCGCCTCTACCATGAGCAGAACCGACGAAACTTTCTAGCCTACATTCCGGCTTTAACCTATTGGATACTCGGGTAAGACAATTTTTGTTTTTATCTCACCTACTCGTGTGTGGCTGACTCCGTGCTAACGCCACGGGTCTGTCCACATTACCCAACTCTGGATCATGACCAGTATACCGATTTGCATTACCATTTCGCTTCAAAATCTATGCAGCTCTTTCCTCGTACCGACACCTCAGTTAATGTTGTGGTAACTAGGTAATATATAATATGGCAAACCTCGGTGTCCGACTGGACAATACTTTCGAGGTTTCATGTTAAACTAGCGATTATATCCTAAAGAAGACTCTTTTACTTTAATACTCAGTACACAATACGAGCACAGGTTTTCTCACTGAAGAACTCGGAATTAGACCTGATTTTTATTGCTGGAACAATTCTACTCCACTCATCGACAATATTATCCTGCGATTCCTCTTGGAATCATATAAACACAGGCCTCCTTATGAAGGACTTGGGACTAGACCTGATTCCTATCATTAGAGTAACTACTTCACCTTCTGGCAATATAGCCTTGTGATTCCTTTTAGAAATTCAAACATTGATCTGGTCTTTCCTTTCTTTCCATCTCTCCCTATCAGATGCACTATATTTACGTGCATGAGGATACATATAATCTGAAACCAGCTAGAACTTGACTAGGTACTTCCATTTTTCATATTCACAAACTGCCACACAACCACGCATGCTCAATGACCACTTCTTGTACTTATGATTTTGCACTATAGCTGATCACACCGGGCATTTCCTTAAGACTATATACATATATTCCTTATATATATATATATTCAATACCTCTGGTATTCTTAACTCTACCATCACGCTCCCTTGCCAGTCTCCTTTTCTCCCCTGTCACTTTTTTTGGTCTTTATTGTCGTCCATTTAATTTCATGTAATTATCTGTATTTATGTCCTTACATATATGTAGACATTCTCATTTTTAATTTTAAATTTTTATTTTTTCTAATAGTAGACCATTGTGGTCACAATTGTTAGTGTTGTTTGTTCCTTCATGTCTTATCATACGTTATGTTACAGCCAAGAAGTCCTATGTCAAAGGACGAAACCCGTTGGCTGTTGTTACCACTAACGTTATGTATTTCCAAGTGGAAGAAAATACATGACTGGAAGAAAATAAAGAGAAGAATTATCATATCTTGATAAGTGGTGCACCACCTCTATGTCTTTCATTTTTGTGACATCAGCTGGGGTATGGTGCTGTTCTGCTTTATGAAGGAATCCTGGGCTGATCCTGGATAATGGGCACAGACATGTGAGATGTAGAGATCAGCCAGACAACATGCACGTTGATAGAATGGAAGTTCTTCCCATTGCGATTGACTTGTTCAGTGGCCTGCGGTGCCACCAAGCCAACATGCGTGCCATCAATGGCCCCTAGCCCCATGTAGGAGGTGGCCACAACCATAAAAGTCAGCCTTCACATTGGCTAAATCCCCACGTCGGGTGAACCTGAAATAACTGTCAATGTGTTTCAACATTGCTGAAAGGAACTCCTTCAACACCAGACTGAACATAGGTTGGGGCATACCAGCAGATAGGGCCACTATATGTTTGAAGGACCCTGTGGCCAGGAAGTGCAAAACTGACATGACTTGTACAGTGGGTGGCATCAGATCTGGCTCCAACTGATGGCATACATCCACTGCTATTTGCCTTTCCAGGTAGTATAACATAATTATATGCCATTGTTCCATGGCCTGAAGGTCTGGCAGTGGACAGTAGACAGGAGGTTGTTGCATCCTCCCTCTCCCAGGTACCTATGTGTGACAAGACATGATTTGTAACATTAGTCAGTGTGTCCTCAGCAAAGTACATTATGCATCCCAATAGTATCAAGTGAGAAAAGCATTTCTTAACTGGATAGACCTGACACCCAGTACACATCGTAGCTAGCAACTACACAAGGGTCACATGTGACCCCCATGGTTGTCAACACGTGTCCTCAACATGGATTTGGATGAAACCGAAAGATGTGCTACATAATTGGCCCTCGAAATGTGTCAGTATATTCCTTCTGAAAAAATGACCGTCAGCGGTGATGGACCGTGCACCTCTGTCAAATGCCGTATGTGCCCTGCAACACACCACACTGGCAGTTGTGTAGAAAGACCTACATGACTAGACAGAATAAGGATGTTTGCAATGCCACAACACATATATTGTAGGTGTGACACAGTTTACAAAGCCAAATACAGTGCTTCAGGCCACCAAAATGGCGGATGCCTGACCTACTCCACCGGACATTAGGAACCATCCGCAACAGCCGGCAGAAGTCATCAGGGTGGTAGGCGGTCCCAACCACAGCAGACACAGCCATAGGCTAGCAAAGTTGCCTGTGGCAGACGTGGCACAATGGCTGTGTCCACCGGCGGTGATGACCGTGGTCATGGCAGATGTGACCGACATGTTGTGCACATTCACTCACTTGATTCCTGACATTGTTGCCAGCAACACCCAGCAACAAATTCTACATGTGTGAAACAAATGGACTAAAGCATTTGCACATATCATTATTTTCTTTCTCTTATGGTAAAACCTCTACTCCTACATGCTTAATAAATAGGATTTTGCACATTTCTAATTCACACTGTGGAACCACACTTTCTCCTGCCATTGATTATAGTAAATTACATATTGTTTTGGTGGAAGACTGCCTGTAAGTGGTATGTGTATATCTGCAAACCTGCAGGTTTATGGATTTCCATAGGAATGGCCTACTACACCACTCATTATACTCAACCACTCATTCCAGTCTGTGCCGTATGGGGCTGTTGTGTATAGCCCTGTCCTGTCTTGCCAGAACCCATACTCTTACCAAGGTGGCAGTACCCTATGCTGTCCCTATTCCTCTGTTAGGTTTTCGTACTCGCACTAGTCTGCACTGAAATACCACAGGACTATCATCACTTGGGGATCTGTCAGTTGAGGGCAAGTTGCTGCACTCCCCAGTGCTTCTGTCAGAGTACGACCTTTCCACGGGTTGATTCCACACCTACCAACATATTAAGCAGCCACTTAACACTCCATTTTGCATCCGTCACCTTGCACTAACCCCACACAAGGTATATCAGACTTTTCACACTACAGAGGCTTGCAAAAAATAATCTAAAATGGTTTTACAGATGTTTCCAAAAAGAGGGAGACCAATCCAGGGCTTCTGTCAGGACTCCCTAGGAGATGGGCCGGGCCTCGCCAATGCAGATACTGATTGGGCTAAAGTATTGTAAAATCTCCACAAAGTGTTGCATGGCGCCCGTTTTAAATGCATCAAATTTAATATCCTGAACCTAGCCTATCATACACCATCTCAGATTAACAAAATATATCCATGAGTCACTTCTATGTGCCCTTGCTGTACACTCTTGAATGCTGACCTACTCCATCTGCTCTGGTCCTGACCTTCACTCCTCTTTTATTGGCTGTGAACTCTGGAGTTACTGTTGACTATAACAGGCCGAATACTAATGGATTTCCCAAAGGTGGTGCTTCAGGGCTTGTTTTCTTGTCTTTGAAAAGCTCTACTAACAGCCTCTTTATGACATTGGCGGTCCCACCACGGTACTGCCAGTGGTGTGAGGAGTAATCCACTGTCATAGTGGTGGCGTCCCCCCCACCAGTCGTATTACAATGTTCCAGCCAGACTGACCTGCAGGAACGTTCCCGTCAGTCAGCCCAGCAGGAACAGTGCTACGGTATTGGTCTCACCCTCGGGAGACGAAGCCAATACCGTAACACTAGAGCACCCTCAGAATGTGCACTGTGTGCAAAGCAGACAGTGCACATTACAATGGTGCTGGGCAAATGGGCCCCTGCACCGCCCATGCCATGGATATGGGCAGTGCAGGGCCACCCTCCCTGTGGCATTATGAAAAACTTTCCATGGCAGGGTGACCGACTTGGAAAGGCTGGCAGAAAGCTGAGTTGTAATCTGCACCGCAGTGGCTGAGCACAACTCAGACTGCCGGCTACAAGTCAGGAACCACGTTCTGGCGGTGACGGTGGTCCCCTGGCAGTGACAGTGGTCCCCTGGCGGGTCTGCCTGCCAGGGTTGTAATGTGGCAGTCAGACTGCCTGCAGTGTGCCGTCTGACCGTCACTGCAAGTCTGGCGATCCTAGGCCCGTAAGACTCGTAATGAGGCCTTAAGTTCCTCAACCCAGCTCTTATTCTAGGGAAGTGCAATATTACAATACAATGGAAGAGCTCAACTCCCCTGACTATTGCAGCCTGAATCAAATTCTCACTCTCTTGGTTTCTATCAGAGATCACCTTGTTATGGAGGGAGGACCAAGCTGATATGAGGAAATGCTTCATAGCGCAGACATGTGATACACTGTTGGAGGGGTTCAAAGAGTGTACCAAGGACAATACTCGCCCACCATAAGTCACCTCTGGTATATTTAGCCTGTGCTTTCATTCACTACCTGTTTGCACTCCATGTCTGCAAAAACAGTGTCCATTAAAAAACGGGTGCCTGATTTCAATACATGGAAGACTCTTTCATTCTCTACTGTTTCACCCTGATCATTACAGAACACTTTGGATAGGTTGGAGACATTTGGCGACTACAGGGAGAGTTATTTTCTTGTTTTTACTACGAGCTCACATGACAATTAATGTTAATAGAAAATGGAAAATGGTATGTGGGTGCCTTCCGGATATTTCAATGCTGGTGCTGACTCACCACAATGTCCTTTGGAAGGAACTGGCTTTTGGCATGCTGTATAATTTCTAACCACATACTCACCCAAACCTCACTTTACTACCATGATCTCCCAAACAACCCTACTAAATTCTCCCTCATTTATCTCACCCTACTACTATGATCTCCCTAACCCTTTCCACAGACTCTTCCCTCCACCATCCCCCCTTTAGTCATCCAAAGCCTAAATCCAATTACCATAAACTCCCAATTAACACTTCTGGATTCTTCCCTCCTCCACCCCTCCATTACTCCAGTCAATCCATCTAACAAACACACATATCCGTGGCTCAAATTAACTCCTAATAATACTAAAACTGAACTCATATTTCCCTATATTAATCCACCACTAATTCCTTTTGGGTTCCAGAGTAGCATGCTACTCGCCAAAAAGTGCTTTGACGCCTCTTCAGGGGTAGTAAGCGTTATATCAATACTATTACAGTACAATACAATACAATACACCAATCAAACTTATTTGGAAAAAAACAGTTTGTGGGTGTCCACATACATTGCAGGAGGGATAACTGAGGAATTCACAGAGTCCTGATGAAGCAGAAAATGAAGGTTTTGGTTTATTAACGCTTAAACGTAGTGCTGAAATAATCATGTGTGACTTTAACCGAACTAATTAAGATTGTACGGGGACAAAATGTGCCCTTAGAGTAGTTTGCCAACATTTATATGCGTGCTTTATATAACGTGGTGTATTAGAATTGCACTAATCCGACATAATCATAAACGTATGCTACGATTTGCTTGTTTGAAATGCTTTAGCTTAGCATTACTTTAGCGGAGGCTTTGGCCTAGTGGCCTGGTCTCACGGTTTAGATGTTCGTATTTTTCCAATGTGCTATTAAACGTGTATTTCTGCTTGAAGCTGTACTTTTCCACAGAAACTGTTCACATGCTTATCTTAAAGTTTCGTGCCAGCATGGCATATTTTCTCTTTAATTCAAGGTCGACTTGCAGGTGCGGACAATGGAGGCTCTGAAAGTGAGCTAATTGGGAGACAATGTTGCGATTTGCGTACCCATCTCCAAGGATAATGTATGCTTAAGTAAAAGCTTGAGAACTGTCGTTTTTGATTGGACAATTTGAAGCTAACCTATGAACCCTCCAATGGAGACCCTACTGGATTCGAACTGTTGTCTATAAAACCCAGGTGCACGAGAGGAAGGTGGCCATTGCGCTATTATCAGCCATTACCAGCTCGATACCCGCCATTTTGCAGACTTCGTAGCTATTATGGCCCACTTTGCTACGACGCCATTTTGAGAGACTTTGATGCTTTCTCTAGTCGAGAGAAAGAGACTTTAATGATTCTTGCCCTAGAGACTTTAACTTTGATTTGTCCCTTTGCATGAAGTAGTAGTTTTACCTCGCCGCCGTGAGGCAATTGCCCCGTTTACCCCTGCCCCTTTGTCCCGTCCCATGCTGATTAAGAAACGGTACCCATGCTGACTGAGAAACGATACCTGTGAGACGAAGACTTCATTGATTGCTGATCGTAATTGGTAAATATAAAAGGAAATTGTAAAATTGCATTGTGTTCCTTTTAGGTAACCAACTGCTGATTTTGATAAGAGCCCCAGCTAGGAGTTTTCTAAATTAATGTTGCTAAATTGTTTTTGCATGAAGTCCCACATGCCGATGCTAATTTGAGGTTAGACGAGGTTTCCACATGTCGCACAATGCAATTTGAGATCTTGTTATGCTGACTAAATGTACGCAATTAGCTCATTACAGATTATCGTATTAGTGCTTTGCATTGCCATTATCGAATGTCTTGTGATTCAAATGCTACATAGATTACACTTGTTTCGACGATATGGACAGCTATTAATGTTCATTTATGTTTATCATTTAGTGTTGAGACACATTTATATTGTGCTAGCTTTGTTAATATAGGGAAATAAATCCACTAACTTTGCAATAAACTGGTGTGGTTATTCCTGACTGAAAGGTCAGGGTTCGCCGAAATGTATTCTGGATTGATTGTAAAGTGTTATGTCGTTCAAGGTGTTGCTTATGTTCGTTATTGATTATTGATCTGGTGCAACTGATCGATTAAGGGTACAGAGTGTTCCCACTAAGTCAAAAGATTCATCGGCCTAAAGAGCGTCCGAACACAGGTAAATTATTAGTACGGACCGCTCTATCAGTAGATGGTAGCAGAGGACGGTTACGTCTTTTGGGACCCTGTACTAGTAGAGTACATGGTGTTGGATTAGCGGTTACGCATTTTTGAGACCCCACTCGAGAAGTTGAATTAGATTTTCTTGGGTAAAACAGATTGACAGAATGATGATGGGCTAGGTCCACCGCGACTTTCCCGGGATCTCGAAGCTTGCGAATGGAGAGAAAGGAGATGTGGAAACAGCGTTGGCGGTACTAGTGATGGTATGAGTGAAGTTAGGGTTTTGCCCTTGCACAGCTTATTGCCGCAGGGTGTGTGAAAAGGTTGCGAGGATTTTTCTTTTTTAAGGATAGCGGAGGTGCGACTCCGAGTGTAGAAGTGGAGAAGTCGTCGAACTTCATAGAGATATCGGAGGTGCGGCTCCGAGTGTGAGAGTAGGGAAGTCGTCGAACTTCATGTGCGTCTGGCGCTTTGTGCATAAAAAGGTCCACGTGGTTGTTGTTGTTGAGACGGGCCCTGCGAGGTCAAGAGACTCCGGAGTATGTTGATCCATGTTGTGGTCTGGGCGGTTTAGTAGGTTGATCGGGCGTGGTCAACGAGTCGGGTACGGGTGTTAGGGAGTGAAAGAAACTTCGACTTCGGGCTTTGACAAGATTCTAAGTGCACTAGAACAGATCATTGACAAGTTGAGAGTAGGTCTGCAGGTCAGATTTGCTTGCGAATGTGGGGACTGAGAAAGACGGAATAGCGGCCAGAGGCTAGTGAAAAGTCCCGAGGCTAGTGAAAGGTCCCTAAGGTCCTGAAGCGATTGTGTTACCCTTCCTGTAGTAAACCGACAGATCTGTTTTAGTTTTTGGTAGCTCGCGATACATGCAAAAAGTTGTTACCGGAGGAACTGAGTGAAGGAGGACTAGCCGCGAGGCTTTGTCAGCCGCAGTGTGTGTGAGTGTGACGTCACTAGAAGCCGCGCTGGGATAGGTTGGTTGGAGAGAAGGGTCGCGCACGGATTGGACGCAGTCCGTGGGACTCGATTGGAAGGGGAAAGGCAGGTGAAGAGTATTCCGGGAATTAAAGTCACCTATTGATTACAAACTTTGTGGAATAAAAGTGACCTATTGACTATAAATTTGGTGAAATAAAAGACGTGAAAATGAAATTCCTTAAAGCATTTAGGAGTGCGATGAAGGGGGAGTCTTACATTAAAGCGAGCGTAGGAGAGGAGACGCCACCCGAAGGTACACCAGCTTACATTGTAATGGAGGAAAAAGGGGTAGCTCCGTGTCTTTGGCTAAAGCAATGGCACAAACTGACAGAGAAACATGGGAGCGTAGCGTTCCCGATACATGGGACATTCAATATAAGGATCCTAGAGAATTTGAGATTCGCGATGTACGACATGAAGGTGCCTCCAAGGCCAGCACAGTTTGAGGCTCTAGCAATCTGGGAATTAATGGCTAGACAGCAACAGAAGAACAAGTTTGAAACAAGGATGAGGAAGGTAGAAAAGACACTAGCGGATGCTAGGTGGGATAATGCGCAGAAGGTGTGGAGGTCAGATGTATTGCAGGGAATAAAATTGTTTCCCGCAATTACTAAGGATGAAGAGGAGACAGGTAAGAAAGCTACCTGTAAAACAGACAGGAAGTGTTCGAAGGATAGAGAGGATGAGGAAAAGTTGAGAAGAGAAGAGGAGTTAGAGCATGAGGAGTTAATAATGCAATTGCTGAACGACCGTCCACCACCTTATGCAGAAAATGGACAAGGTCCAAGTACCAGTTCTGCCCCTCCGGCACTAGTACAGAACAGTGAAACCCAGAGTTCAGGAGCACCATCGGGATCTAAGGACCCGAGTCTGCTGTTCACCCCGCAGATACCGCAGGTTAGGAGAATATATCCAGATGTGCCCGTGTTGAAACCAGCAGAAAATTATCAGCCGCAGATGCCAGGGTACTACAGCAGTGAAAATAGTGGAGGAATGATCCTAGATCCAACCGTAAGGGGCGTACAGAATGGCTACAACCCAACAATAGCACAAGCTGAACCAACTCAGTTTATGATGCCTCAAAAGCAGATGCAGGGAGGAAACGCATATGCTCAAATGACGGGGAGCCAGATGGGCATGCCGGCAATGACGAACCATGGTGTGGGAATGAACATGCCACAGAACATGGGGAATGGACAGAACCCAGACGCGATATCCTTACCCATTACCGTAGGTCCAGCGGTACCTCTGTATAGTCAGCCTAATTCGGGTCTGAGCAGTCAGGGATCAATGCTGCAGAATGGGACAGAAAGAAGGTGCATAGAAAACACTCCAGGGATAACTCCGATAGCGGCTCAGCCAACTGGGTCTGGGTCCCTGATGGAGTTTAGTCCCATATGTGCTCAGTCAACACTGGTGAGGTCGAGCCCCCCACTGATAATACCATTAACATCGAACACTGAAAAGTTGCCGCAACCATCGATGGCAGTCGATGTGAATGCTACACTGATGGGGGTAAATGCGCAACAGCTGACCCAGTGGTTAAACAGTCTAAATTCCACACAAGGTTCAGGCAGTGGGAAAGGAGAAGAGTACCTGAATAGGATGAGGCTGAACATGGAAGCACAAGAATTGGTGGAAGGGAATATGGGTGTGAACAGGTTAGAGTTCTACACGGAAGAGGAGCTGAGGTATCTATGTCCAAAGATCACGAAAGAAGTAAACAAGGTACATAAAAGTTTGCAGGAAGTAGCGGACAGAAACGGGATTGACATAGGCAAGACGAAACACTTGAGCAGGAGCTATAGGTTGGATTTTGGGACCACAGATTTTGAACACATGAGATCAGCAGGCATGAAGGCACACCTTAGAGAATTGTTGCAGAGTGCACAAGTGTGGAGGTGCTTAGACAAGTGGGAAAGCAGGTGGGTAAAGAGGAATCATAAGAGGAGGGACAGTGCTACAGAGCACAATGAGAAAGGACCGCAGAGTAGTGATACAGTAACAATGTTACCAATGAGGGAGACAGCAGGGGGAAAATTAGTACATGTACCATGGCACAGAAGCGACATTCAGTCTTTTACGAATGATTTTCCCAAACTGAGAGAGAAGCCGATTGAATGGTATCAACAGACTGATAGGTTTGTGAAGCTTGCAAAATGTCTCTGGGAAGACCTGAACACTCTATTCGAGATTGTGGTTCCGGCAGATTTGTGGGAGGATTGCAAAAGAGCTGTAGGTTGGCCGACAAGTGAACCAGAGAGAGACAGAGAGACGGGTGCACCATCACCTATGGTGATGAGCTTGTACTATAAGGTGATTGAGCATTTGAAGACGAAGGTTGCCGCGAAAAATGTGGATTGGCAGAAAATTGATCGAACTGCCCAAGAGGCTAAAGAATCGATTCATAGTTACTATGAAAGGTTGTTGAAAGCGTTCAAGAATTACAGTGGCACGGAAACGATCGAGGCGAAAGATATGCTTCATTTTGTGTTCAGATTTGTGGAAGGGCTGAGACCAGAGATAAGTCAGATGATAAAGTCGCATTTGATTTGCTGGCAGTCGAAACCGATTGATTAAGTCTTGACTTATGCGAAATACTGTAGCGACGAAATTGAAGTGAAACAGAAAAAGCTGAAAGAGAAGATGATGATGATGCAGCTTAAGGCGGCTCAGACAGGTTTGCAAGGTCTGCAAGGTCTGCAGGGGTTGCAAGGGATGCAAGGGTTCCAACAGCAGGTACCGCAACCGCAGCCGCAGCTGCAGGGAAACATGGCGTTTCAGCCACAAGCGAGAGGCAGAGGCAGAGGAGGTTTTGTGAATAATGGTCCGGATTTAAACACTGTTGTGACGGGTGTGCAGGCAATGAAAAAAGTGATGCCGTGTCACGTGTGCGGAAATGTAGGTCATTGGAAACGCAAGTGCCCGATGGTGGTGCAGGAAGGTGCAGGTGCAGGTGTAGGTGTTGGTCAGCAAAACAATGATGTCAATGCATTTCAGACAATGAGAGGACCGAAAATGAGAGGTCCAAACTCAAATTTTCAGACCATAAATCAATTGCAGGGATTACAACCTATGCAGCCGCAGCAGATGCAGATGCCCCGTATGCAGATGACGCAAATGCAGCCGATGCAACAGCAGTTACCTATGGTACCTAATCAGCAAATGCAAATACCTTTGGCACCAATGAGTCAGCAGCAAGTGATGGTTCCTCCACAGGTAACGGGTCAGGTAATGAGTACAAATGGCACAGTACAACAGTTCCCATTACACAGTGAGAGTGGAATAAACAATGTATGGGAGAGTGAAAGCTCAGAAGAGGAAGGAGATTGTGTGCTTGCGGCATCCCTAGAAGTTGATCAAAGGGGTCCGTACGTAGAGGGAAGAGTAATGGGTCATCGTGTCTCATTCTTGGTTGACACAGGAGCCACACGTTCAACTGTTAAGAGCAGTGAAGTACCAAATTTGCCACTCTCAGGGAGGACAGTTCAAGTGGTGGGAGTAGCAAACAGACATCTGACGAACCCAATTACAGATCTGGTACCAGTCAACATTGGTAACTATCAAGGGGTACATCAGTTTGTGGTGTGTGACTCAAGCCCGATAGCACTGTTAGGAAGAGACCTATTCTGTAAATTGGGTTGTTCGATAATGTGTTCAAACGAAGGAATAACAATACAGACGAGCAGTGATAGGGAAGAAGAGGACAGTGTAGAGGGGGATGAGATGGAAACAGTCGACGAAGAGTATCCTCTGATTTGTCTTTTCCCGATGATAACTGAAGAAGATATCCCAGCAGAATTACGGGAAACAGTCGGAAAGGAAGTGTGGGACATGACAGGGAAAGAGGTGGGATTGATGAAAGGAGTGGAACCAGTAAAAGTGATGGTAAAGCCCAATGCGATCTTTCCCCAGACCCCACAATACCACATGCCACAAGATACCCTCATGAAAGTTGCCCAACTTATTGACGAATTCGTAAAGCAGGGAGTACTGAAAGAAGTGTTAAGCAGCCCATGTAATTCACCGATAATGGGACTAATAAAGCCAAGTGGGAAAGTCCGACTCGTGCAGGATTTGAGGAAAATAAATGACATCATAATAAAGTGCTGCCCTGTCATGCCGAATCCAGCTGTGATAATGTTTCAAGTCCCTTGCGATGCTGAATGGTTCTCAGTCATCGATTTGTCACAGGCATTCTTTTCTGTGCCTCTTCATGAGGACAGCCAATTCCTCTTTTGTTTCAAATTCCTAGACAGAGTGTACAGTTGGTGTCGAATTCCTCAAGGGTTTTCTGAGTCACCGTCAATATTCAATCAAGTTCTAAAGAAAGATTTGGAAGAATTAGAATTGCCATACGAGTCAATTCTAGTACAGTACATTGATGACTTACTGGTTGCATCAAAGACGGAAAGTGGCTGCACAGCCGATACCATTGCTCTGTTGAATCATTTGGGAAGGAATGGCCATAAAGTGTCCCCTTCCAAATTACAGTTCTGTCAGAAGAAAGTGAAATACTTGGGTCACCAAATAGAGAAAGGGTCACGGAGAATAATGAAGGAAAGAATTACAAGTATACTCCAAATGAGTCCACCAAAGACAAGGAAGGAGGTGAGGAAGTTTTTGGGAATGGTGGGATATTGTCGCCAGTGGATTCCCAACTTCTCATCTCTAGCAAAGCCCCTACTGAAATTGACCCAAAAGGATGCCTTGGATGAAATTGAGCTGAAAGGAGACGAGATGGATGCTTTTGTTGAACTGAAAGAATGCATGTGCAGGGCTCCAGCTTTAGGTATGCCTGACTACACAAAGACTTTCACATTGTTTTGTCATGAACGTGATGCATGTTCTTTGTCTGTCTTGACTCAAGCCCATGGTGGCGTAAACAGACCAGTAGCGTATTTTTCAGCTACTTTGGATCCGGTCGCAGCAGCACTCCCAGGGTGTTTGCGCGCCGTAGCAGCAGTTGGTATCAGCCTCACTCAGAGTGAAGGGATAGTGATGGGACACCCAGTAACAGTCATGGTCCCTCACTCAGTTGAAATACTTTTGACCCGCTCCCGAACGCAACACATGACTGGAGCTAGACTCACAAGGTATGAAACGATAATTCTGGGCTCACCGAATGTGCAGCTGAAAAGGTGCACTACGTAGAATCCAGCAACCTTGCTTCCTGGAGGAAATGCTGAAATTGAGAACGCTGAAGACGTCGAGCATGACTGCCTTCAGGTGACTGAATTTTGCACAAAACCCCGACCGGACATCAAGGATACTAAACTTGATGAAAATGACCAAATTCTTTTTGTTGATGGTTCATGTCCAAGAGATGGGATGGGAATTTTGAAAGCAGGATACGCTGTATGCACTGTAACAGGTGTCTTGGAAGCGGGATGGCTTCAAGGAGTCTATTCTGCACAAGTAGCAGAACTTGTAGCCCTTACCAGAGCATGTCAACTGTCTGCATTGATGAAAGTCACCATTTACACTGATAGTCAATACGGGTTTGGGATTGTGCATGACTTTGGACAACTATGGTCGCAGAGAGGTTTCCTGACTTCTTCAGGATCCCCAGTGAAGAACGGGGAGAGGATAAGGGAATTGTTACACGCCATTCAAGTGCCAGCCGAAGTTGCAGTGGTGAAGTGTAGTGCTCACACGAAAGGACAAGACTATGGCCCTCATTCTGACCCTGGCGGTCTTTGACCGCCAGGGCGGAGGACCGCGGGAGCACCGCCGACAAGCCGGCGGTGCTTCAATGGGGATTCCGACCGCGGCGGTAAAGCCGCGGTCGGACCGGCACCACTGGCGGGGTCCCGCCAGTGTACCGCGGCCCCATTGAATCCTCCGCGGCGGCGCAGCTTGCTGCACCGCCGCGGGGATTCTGACCCCCCCTACCGCCATCCAGATCCCGGCGGTCGGACCGCCGAGATCCGGATGGCGGTAGGGGGGGTCGCGGGGCCCCTGGGGGCCCCTGCAGTGCCCATGCCACTGGCATGGGCATTGCAGGGGCCCCCGTAAGAGGGCCCCTACATGTATTTCACTGTCTGCTGCGCAGACAGTGAAATACGCGACGGGTGCAACTGCACCCGTCGCACAGCTTCCACTCCGCCGGCTCGATTCCGAGCCGGCTTCATCGTGGAAGCGTCTTTCCCGCTGGGCTGGCTGGCGGTCTGAACGAGACCGCCCGCCAGCCCAGCGGGAAAGTCAGAATTACCGCCGCGGTCTTTCGACCGCGGAACGGTAACCTGACGGCGGGACTTTGGCGGGCGGCCTCCGCCGCCCGCCAAGGTCAGAATGAGGGCCTATGTGTCTCTGGGAAATGCATATGCAGATCAAGTCGCAAGATTTTGTGCTTTGAACTGTATATTGCTAAGGGATGATTGGAATACAATAAGTGAACCAGAACTCGAACCAGCTGAAGCATTTGCCTTGAAGGTCGTAGATACAATAGAGGAACTAAAAGCACTACAGAATAATGTCAGGGAGGATGAAAGAGATTCCTGGATTAAATCACAATGTATAAAGAGACAAGACGAGCTATGGGTTTCACATGAGGGAAAATTTGTTTTGCCAAATGGTCTCTTATCGCAGCTTGCGCGGTTCTATCATGGGCAGGCTCACCTAGGGAGAGATGCCATGATAAGATTGTTCAAAACTGATTGGTTTAACCCCAGATTTCGTCAAGCTGCAGAAGCAGTTTGCCATTGATGTGTCACTTGCCAGCAGATGAACCCAGGAAAGGGAACAGTTGTGAACGCGAGTCACATTGGTAGGGCAAGCGGACCTTTTAGTCGAATGCAGATGGATTTCATTGAGATGCCTGTGCATGGGGGTCTGAAATATGTGTTGGTGATTGTGTGCATTTTTAGTCACTGGATTGAAGCATACCCCACACGTAGAAACGACAGCCTTACAGTTGCCAAGCTATTATTGAGGGAGTTAATACCACGTTTCGGATTCCCGATCTCTTTAGAATCAGATAGGGGAAGTCACTTCAATAACGAGGTGATAAAGTTACTTTGCGAAGCACTGAACATTGAGCAAAAGCTGCACTGTAGCTATCGCCCTGAAGCCTCAGGACTGGTGGAGCAGATGAATGGTACGCTGAAATCGAGAATGGCAAAAATATGTGCATCAACAAATTTGAAATGGCCTGACGCATTGCCCTTAGTGCTAATGTCAATGAGAAACACTCCTGATAGAAAAACTGGATTGTCTCCGCACGAAATTCTCATGGGCAGGGCTATGAGACTTCCTGCAGTTCCCGCAAACATGCTTTTGAATATTACAGATGATATGGTGTTAGACTACTGCAAAGGACTGGCTGACGTGGTTCGCTCTTTCTCTCACCAGGTGGAAGCGACCACCTTGCCACTGATCCAAGGTCCAGGACACGCACTGAAAGCAGGTGACTGGGTCGTGATAAAGAAGCACGTGAGAAAATCGTGTCTGGAACCCCGTTGGAAAGGCCCTTTTCAAGTGATCCGGACGACAACTACCGCTGTGAAGTGTGCGGGGGTTCCCAACTGGATTCACGCCAGTCACACAAAGAAGGTGTTGTGTCCCACAGATGAGGAAGTTGAAGCGCTGAAACTACCAGTGCCTGACAAAACAGTGCCGAGTGCTGAGACAGAACAAAAGCGAACTGAAAGCGAACAGGCAGAAGCAGGAGAAAAAGAGATATTCTCCAACGACGAAGACACCAACTCACTTGGGGGAGACCAAGGAGAAAGTTCAGATAGCGACGAAGAAGCTGCAGGTGACAAAGAACCTGAAGCAGCTGAGGGTAGCAAAAAGCCTGAAGCAGCTGAAGGTGACAAGGAGCCTGAAGCAGCTGAAAGTGATAAAGAGCCTGAAGAAAGTAACGGTGACGAAGGGCTCGAAAAAGGTGAAAAGGCAGGAGAGCCTGATCAGAGGAAGGCTTTCCCAGAAGCAGACGATACAGAAAGAGAAAAGGAGAACGTGATCGATTCTCCGGAAGAAGGGGACAAGGCAGAACAGAACGAAAAGGTTCAAGCTTCCACAGAAAAGATCGCAGGTCCATCAAATGGACATGGTGCAAAGAGAAGACTAAGTATCTCACCAATAAAAGAAAGGGGTAAAGAAAGTTTGAACGAAGGAGGAAGGCCAAAAGTGAAAGAGAAAAGAAAGGAAGTGACTGTTGTGGAACAATCGTCAAGTGAAGAAAAAGACTTGACAAAAGAGGAGAGTACCAGCGAAGCAGAATCGAAAAGAGAAGCAAAATTGAAAAGGAAAAGGATACCAAACAGGAGGTATTCCGGTCCTGAATGGGCATATGCAGTAAATGATGATTGGACTGATGAGTTTGTATCTCTAAGCATCGAGAACGAAGAAGAAGAAGAGATACCAATAGAAAAGAAAAGTTTCATAGACTCTGTCGATTGAAAGGGTAGTAAATGGTATTGCTTGCTGCAATCTAACGTGAGACAAACAACCAGTTGAGACATTGCTAAACCGAATTGAGACAAATGCTGCTAACCGATAAGTGACTGGCCTTTTGAAGAAGACGGTGTGAACATTGCGCTCGCTCAGCTTTGTAACTGAATTGCTAAATAGTTTCATTTATAAGTGCTTCTAGCTCTCTGATTCTATACAGATCATGACGCAAAACAATAGAAAGAAATATTGTAAATACGTGTGTATAGGCTTGGTAGTAACATGTGTACTAATAATAATGGCAATTGTGTTTGGAATGCATGGAAAGGGTGAGAATGAGACTATTGCTGCTTCTACTATTGCTCCTGTTACTGTCACTGAACTAACACCATTGAAAAGACTAGCACTGGATGAGAGGCTCTTGCACGATAAGAAAGAGCTTTCGTATAACGTTTTCTATCGCTTATTAACAGAGTATGTTGAGACTATGGATGCGAAAGATTGTTATGTGTGTACCCAGATACCGACATCAGTAAAGGAAGGGGTAACTTATCACCACATGCCTCTTACATATGGGATTACATGTAGTATAGTAATGTCTAGGTTTTATGGTCAAACTAACATACAGTATTTTTACTCGAATTATGATGTTACCTTTGCTTATGTTCCTATAATAGCGCAGCTAAACCAGACTGCAAAAGATTGGGATTTTAAAATTATGAGGGAATTTTTCGAGCCAATGCTACCTTTTGAGACAGCTCATGCTCATAGGGAGAACCTTACTTGCTCCGTCTCTGCTGTAGAAATAAGCTTTTTAGATCGCACAGATGATAGAAGGGCTCAAATGAAAGCGAAATTAGAAAAGGAGCTACATAAGAGGACTTCAGTAGATAATTATGATTTTGCTGCTATAAAGACACAAGGGAAAATAGCTTTAGATGCTTGGCATGTAGGGAAGTTTTGTATATATCGAGGTGAATCTTATTATGACAACATTTTTGTAGGGGCGAGGGAATGTAAACACACGTTTATCTTTAAGGCCAAATGGACATTCATGATGGACGGACTTGACCCTGTCATTCCAGGTGTATATTACATTTGTGGGTATAATGCCTATTATCGTCTTCCAAAGGGATGGTGGGGAAGATGTTATTTGGGTATAGTGTTCCCAAAGGTTTATCAACTGGATGACGTATCGATGATTCAAAAGACATCTGGATCCCATCGTATCGAGAAAAGAGAGACCGCAGCTGCTGTGGTAGGTGATATATTTGGAGCCATGATTCCTTCATTAGGAGTTGTGTTGAATTCTATCAAGATACGAAAGTTGTCTACTATAGTTGATAACATGTTGACAAAGTTTTCAGGTGCTATAATCCTGATAGATGCTGAGCTTGCAGCGGAAAGAGCTATGACTCTTCAAAATAGGCTTGCTTTAGACATTCTTTTAGCAAAGGATCGAGGCGTTTGCAAAATGATTGGTGCACGTCACTGTTGTACCTATATACCGGATAATAGTGTGAAAATTAAAACTATGCTTGCTAATCTAACAAAAGAAAGTGCAGATTTGAAAGAACTGAAAGAACCAGGAGTGTGGGAGAAGGTTGGAAAGGGACTAGCTTCAGTGGGACATTGGATTGGGGGAATTTGGAATGGAATATTATTGAAAATAATAGAAGGAATATTAATAGTAAAAATTTGTGTATTTGGGATTTGGGGAATAAAAAGGGGAATAATAATGATTATGGAAATAATTAAAAGAAGAAAGGAGGAGAAAATTATGAAAAGAATGGCAGAAGAATACAAAGCACAAACTAGGGGTACTAAAAGGAAAAGGGAACTGACAGAATTTTAATGGAATAAAATTTGTGGGCTAGATTTGTGTGATGACAATTAGTCATCAGAGGAGGGATTGATGAAGCAGAAAATGAAGGTTTTGGTTTATTAACGCTTAAACGTAGTGCTGAAATAATCATGTGTGACTTTAACCGAACTAATTAAGATTGTACGGGGACAAAATGTGCCCTTAGAGTAGTTTGCCAACATTTATATGCGTGCTTTATATAACGTGGTGTATTAGAATTGCACTAATCCGACATAATCATAAACGTATGCTACGATTTGCTTGTTTGAAATGCTTTAGCTTAGCATTACTTTAGCGGAGGCTTTGGCCTAGTGGCCTGGTCTCACGGTTTAGATGTTCGTATTTTTCCAATGTGCTATTAAACGTGTATTTCTGCTTGAAGCTGTACTTTTCCACAGAAACTGTTCACATGCTTATCTTAAAGTTTCGGGCCAGCATGGCATATTTTCTCTTTAATTCAAGGTCGACTTGCAGGTGCGGACAATGGAGGCTCTGAAAGTGAGCTAATTGGGAGACAATGTTGCGATTTGCGTACCCATCTCCAAGGATAATGTATGCTTAAGTAAAAGCTTGAGAACTGTCGTTTTTGATTGGACAATTTGAAGCTAACCTATGAACCCTCCAATGGAGACCCTACTGGATTCGAACTGTTGTCTATAAAACCCAGGTGCACGAGAGGAAGATGGCCATTGCGCTATTATCAGCCATTACCAGCTAGATACCCGCCATTTTGCAGACTTCGTAGCTATTATGGCCCACTTTGCTACGACGCCATTTTGAGAGACTTTGATGCTTTCTCTAGTCGAGAGAAAGAGACTTTAATGATTCTTGCCCTAGAGACTTTAACTTTGATTTGTCCCTTTGCATGAAGTAGTAGTTTTACCTCGCCGCCGTGAGGCAATTGCCCCGTTTACCCCTGCCCCTTTGTCCCGTCCCATGCTGATTAAGAAACGGTACCCATGCTGACTGAGAAACGATACCTGTGAGACGAAGACTTCATTGATTGCTGATCGTAATTGGTAAATATAAAAGGAAATTGTAAAATTGCATTGTGTTCCTTTTAGGTAACCAACTGCTGATTTTGATAAGAGCCCCAGCTAAGAGTTTTCTAAATTAATGTTGCTAAATTGTTTTTGCATGAAGTCCCACATGCCGATGCTAATTTGAGGTTAGACGTGGTTTCCACATGTCGCACGATGCAATTTGAGATCTTGTTATGCTGACTAAATGTACGCAATTAGCTCATTACAGATTATCGTATTAGTGCTTTGCATTGCCATTATCGAATGTCTTGTGATTCAAATGCTACATAGATTACACTTGTTTCGACGATATGGACAGCTATTAATGTTCATTTATGTTTATCATTTAGTGTTGAGACACATTTATATTGTGCTAGCTTTGTTAATATAGGGAAATAAATCCACTAACTTTGCAATAAACTGGTGTGGTTATTCCTGACTGAAAGGTCAGGGTTCGCCGAAATGTATTCTGGATTGATTGTAAAGTGTTATGTCGTTCAAGGTGTTGCTTATGTTCGTTATTGATTATTGATCTGGTGCAACTGATCGATTAAGGGTACAGAGTGTTCCCACTAAGTCAAAAGATTCATCGGCCTAAAGAGCGTCCAAACACAGGTAAATTATTAGTACGGACCGCTCTATCAGTCCCAGCCCTAACTTTAAATTTCTGATTGTGAAAGTTGCACAGTTCTTGTAGCATTTCAGTAGATGCAAAGCCACTCACAAGTGGTAAATGCCAATTGTGCGAATAAAGTTTGTAAATGTGCCCCCTCAGATTGATTTTTTTTCACGTAAATTGAATTTATGTACTCCAAAAACGTCAGGACGATACCAACCTGCAATGAAGTTGAGTCATGGTCAGCAAGAAATTTCTCTTTTAAATGCCTACTAGAAACAAACATATTAAGCAGAGAATCGGAGCACATGTATTCCTTAAATGGCCAGTCCTTAAAACGTAAGCGAATGTGTTTGCAGTAATTTCCCCAAAGAGTATAAGGTTAATAGAAAGCCTATTTCTGTTATCTTTCTCAGTGCATGAACAATTCTAGTCCACATTACTGGTCACCATCCTATCTGGAATAGTGAAAGCTATTAGTATTGTCTATTATGTACATTTTGCACTTTAACGTGTGCTGATGACAACACGACCACCAGATTAGATCAGTTGATTATTAGCAGATTTAATAAAGTAAGTTCAATATGAGATGTTAGAAAAATGTTCTAATTTCTGACACACACCTGCTTGGATAGCTGATAAAAATAATATAGAGGCCATCTGGCATACACAGATGAGTGATTCAGCAGGCAATACAATGATATTTCTGCTGTTTGATCTTCCGCGGACTAGCTCGGGGGCGTTTGCTGTCAGGAAATGCTATAGCACATTGGAGCGGAAATTAATACATTTACTCGCTGAAGAAGGGCGTCCAGCATGCCAAAAATACATCCGGCACTGGGGAAATCAACATATCCTATTAGAAACGAGTAGCTTAATTTTTAAGAGCAGAAAAGTCTACATTTTAACCCAAAGTAATACAAGTAAAGAACGTTATATGCAACTATCACGGATTAATTCATTTAAGGAATCAATATAACCAAGGTTTATGAGAATGTGGATAGAGTATGATGCCTGAATGGTTGGCATGAGGTTGTGCACTCAGAGGGTTACACGGTCCCGGATTGGGACATTGCGTGTTTGCATTTTTTGCAATAACGAACAAAGGAACACATTCAAAGGTTGGAGAAATGTGCTGAGAAAAAAATATCTTATATTGATGGTGAGGGCAATATAGGGTAAATATGTGGTAAATGAGAGAGAATAAGCCCTTGATCACCAAGCGTTATTTGGGCACTGCTGGAGGTCACTACAAATAGACTTGCCCTGTTGTCCAAAATGTGGTATGTCAGAGGAACGTAGTGTGTTTCTCACGAAACAAAAGCTTAAAAATATAAATGAAGATGCTATACAAATACATAATGATTCACAAAATGTTTACAATCCTCCTGGGATCTCACTTGAAAGCAAGCGAGTCTTTATATATGTTGTCATAACTCAAAACATTTCATAAAATGCGACCCAAATCAAAAGAGGAAACTGGGTGGAGTACAAAGTAAAGTTTTACAGTAAAATAAATCAGGGACAACTCCTGGAGTAGAAAGTAAATGCAAAGTTAAGCAATAAAGCAGGACATAGCGTTATTTTGAGTTACAGAAGAAGTTTATTATTTATAGAGAGAAGAAAATAGCACACTAAACAAGCATTGACAGAGTCATTATGTCTGGCGTTAGGGGAAGCGTTTGGTTATAGATGGTTGACTTTGTTGTCCCTGCTGCCCTAGAATGAAATTCTCACAATGAGACAACAGCTTGGGCTGAAAAGATATGGATGCTGGGAGTAGGGTTTATTTACTGGACAGATTAGCAGAGTTAAATTGCACTCTCGAAGAAACGTGATCTAAAAAGGATCCAGAAAATAAAGGGTAAGTGCTGAACTTTAAAGACATACACAGCACAATATTCCATAGTAGATACTTCTTAGGAAGGGCCAATATTTTCGTTGCATGTTTAAGAAAGCCTATCTATGTGCATGTCTTTGTTTTGTGGCTATAAAGCAGTTAATCCAATATCAGGTTATTACGGTTATTACAGTAACAGCTTTCTAAACAGAAAAGCCATAGACCGGCAATAAAAATGATGCGTCTGCAAAGTAGATGTATCAAAGAGCACAGACTGGCTCTAGGCTCACAAAAGGATAACCCGAGAAACCCTCACCAACACCGAATGGGAACAAAAATGGGACAATGTCCCATCCAACAAAAGTCCATGGCATTCATGGACAGTTCATTGACAAACCCTGAATACACATGAAAACCAATGGCTCAAGGGAGCTGACCCAAAAACGACTCTACTTCTCCCTTTGAATAATTGATGGCATGATGTCCACCAACCGCTGAAGTCTGTCACCATACTATACAGAATTTTATAAAGGATTAACACAGACAGATACAATCTGGGATAGCATTCAAAGCTTAAGATGCCACTTCATAGAACTTAAGTAGTATCCCAACTCAATCTTGCGCTCTATGCACGGTGGGTATTACTCGCCCACCTCAAGTCATTCTTTCCACTGTGGCGCCTTTCTGTCTCGAAAGCTCCATAACTCCCCCTCCCGTTACGCCTGATGCATTGACTCTTCTGTGTGTGTTATTATGAAAGTTTCATCTAGATTGAGCCTGCAGATATTACATGCCCTTTTAGGATAGACATGTTTTCACTGTTAACCATTAGGATGTACCATCATGCATTTGGGGTCCGTTGTAATTGCTATTGTCAAGTACCGTCTGCACCTGCTGCCTGTTAAGCCATGCCCGTTTGTATGTAACACATGACTCTTTCCAGGTTCCTTTGAAAGCCTCTACGTGAGACACATGCCCTTGTAGAACACTGTTGGCTTCCTGTATAAATAGCCCCTCTGAACTTTCATCAGGTCTTGGCCTCATACTGTATCAGGACTTGCATGAGTCTCCGTCAACTCCTGCACAAGCAGCTTCCTTGCACTCACCTCCTCAATCGGTGGGATCTAATGTGCTCCTGTACAGTGCACGCTTCATCACTGCACTCATCTCCTGAGTTCCCCAGGCCATCCTTGCTTCATTCCATCGCAACCTTGCTTCTACACCATCTGCGAAGTCTTCCGGAAAGCACCTGACGATCTAGTCTTACAGGTCCTTTCGGATGATTTCTAGATCCTGATCCCCAAGACCCCTTAGAGTCTCTCCTCCATGAGCTATGATTCTGATTCTTCTCTAACTTCTAGCAACGACCCGCCTGCTGACTCCGAACTCCTGTAGAGTACTTCACAGGTTAAGTACTTGTTCCCAGGTTAGTGCACACTAATCTTTATTAGAACATTGGAAGTTGGCAGCTCCATTGAAAACAATGGAGTGCTGCGGGCTTTTACTGGCCGGTAAAAGCCCGCAGCGCCAACATTCCAATGTTCGCTTTGTTCACAGCAGCAGCTGTGAACAAAGCCTCACGGAGCCCGAGGGGATTTTAATCGGTGACCGGTTACTGACCCCAGACATGTATGTCCCAGGAGAGACCAGGAAAGTCAGGATAGCCACAGGGGAGGTCACCTCCAAACCTGTAGCCATAGTGCCCCTAGAGAGGGAGGGTATCCTTGACTGGTTTTAGGGTGGTAGTCAGTGCTGAACTCCCCCTAGATTGTATCCTGGGCAATGACCTCCCAGAGGTGAGTCTGGTCCCAGATGGGGCGGTCGCCCAGGGCACCCCCCAACCCAAAGGCCTGGGGAGTCAGTACCTACAGTTAGGAGACAGGGGTCCCCAAGAAAAGGAAAGAAGAAAAGGAAGGGTGGGCCACTCTTAAAGAGAGTCCCAGGGAGCCAAAGGCCTTCTGCCCCAGTAGGGGGGAAGCCCAGAGTTGACACTGGTGAGGCCTCACCTGACCCCAAGGAAGTCCTGAGTAGTCAGGCAGCTGTCCAGATGCAGGGTGTTGCCCCTGTACTGACAGAAGGGAGAGTGGAAGGAGGGTGTCTGCCACAGGAGGTGGTAGCCCCCCACTCTAGACAGCAAGAGGGGTGCCAGGACCCCACAGTTGCCCCAAAAGCAGCTCAGCCACCTGTCGAGTTTACGGTGTGGTTCTCGATACTGACAGCTGTCAGTAGCCTCTGCTGGGTGCTAGCCTTCCTGGCAGCACTGTACTTGGCCTGGGAGGCAGACCCCAGGGCCAAAAGCAAAGTAGGCCCCCTGGCCCTTTTGGTCATGGTGGGGTTGCTCAAGTTTTGGGTGACCTCTTTGGGTAAGCTAGGTGTTGCCCTACCAAAGTTAGGAGTAGGGGAGGTGGGCACCTCACTAACCAAGTTGGCAGAGAGAAAGGACCCCCTAGAGAGAAGTTTCAGTTTGAGATGGGTCCTTTCACTGTTGGGATGGATTCACTACCCAGAGGGAGTGACCATGGCAGGAGGATGTAAGGCAGAGTAGGCCCTGCAAAGGGACAGCCTGTTCTCTTCACTGTCTTTCTCGCCTGACAAGCCAGGAAGACTCTCTCAGGGTTGGGATGAGTCTCCTGGGCGTGTGGGCTGGGGGGGCTTGTGTGAGAGAATAGGGCTGATTGCAGAGGCCCCCTAACTTTGTCCCCCCATTTTCCACTTTTTGCTGGTGTTTTCCTGACTCTGGTGGTGTCCTGGGTACTGCTAACCAGTCCCATGGCCTGTGATCTGTGTAAAATCAGTATGCAAATTAGGCTAATTATAATTGGCTAAGTCAACCTACCTATAAGTCCTTAGTATATGGTAGGGAATGTAGGTTTAGGGACCCCAGCATAGGTAGTGCACCCCTAGGTGCACTGCTGAGGTGCCCAGTGTCATTTTAAAGGCAGGCCTGCCTTGCTGGCTGCTTTTAAATTAAAGTAACATGAAATTCGACTTTGGAATTAAAAGTAGTTCCAAAGTCTTAATTTACCTTATTTTTACATATAAGTCACCCCTAAGGTGTGCCCTATGTGCCCCTAGGGCTGGGTGCCATGTAACTATAAGCAGGGACCTTATAAAAATAGTTTTATAAGCCCTAGTGAGGTAAAAACATCCAAATTTGTTTTTCCCTCATTGTAGTGAATGGCCTTCATAGGCTAGAATGGGGAGACTTTATTTTAATTTTAAAAGTCCCCTTAAGTGACAGATACAAAGAGTTTGGTAGCAAATTAATTGTTATAATAAATCCCACAACTTCCAGTTGTTGAATTTAATAGAACTTGTTCAGGTAAAGAGTTTTAAACTTTACCTGAAAAGTTGCCAACTTCAGCCCTGCATTGTTTTTGCTGCTGTGCTCTGATTGGCCAGCCTCTGGCAGCCTGGCCAGGCTGCCTTGATGAGGTGTGAATTTGTCTGGCTTCACACAAAGAGATGTGCCTGTGGGAGGGGATCTCCCCTCAGCAGATGGTAAGGCAGGAAGGGGGAGGGCTGCCAAACTGGTCTTCAAAGGCAGAGAGGGACATTTGGAGCAACCCAGCAACACCCACACATCCTGCAACCCCAGACAACTAGGTGCCCCCTTGATTAGATTAGGAGAGGGCAGGAGAGGGGTGTGTTTATGATTTTTAGCCACACCAGTGGGTGGGCCCAGCCAGATGTAACCTCTAAAAATCACTTTCAGCCATGATGGATTTTTGAGGAATGTTGCCTCCTGGGACTGATTTTTGCCACACTTCCCAGGAAGTGGTAATCACAGGGGGAAGGACCCTGCCCCTGATTGGAGAATCAGGACCCCCCTGTTTTTCATCCAGGAGCAAGGATAAAACTGGCAGACCTGCACCCACACCTCAGTTCCCTACCACATCCCTACCAGGAAGAACTATAGAAGAAGGACTGCCCTGCTGGACCCCTGGCCTGCACCTGGACCCTGCCCTCTTAAGGACTGCACCAGCAGCACACTTGGGCTTCACTACAAGAAGGACTTTGCCTGGCTTCAACTGGTTCAAGGAGGGACTCCCTGTTTGCTACAGGTGAAAAATTGCAAACCAGAGTCCCCTGCACCAACTCCGGAGGAAACCAACCAGCTGACCACTGTCCAGTGACCAAAAAGGAGTTTGGGCCAGGTGCATTCTGGGAGTTGTAGTCCACACCCCCAAGAATCATCTCAGAGCCTCTGGAACCTTGGGGTGAGCTGTGGACCCCAAAAGAACCTCAAAGGAAAATCTGGGAGAAGATCCAGAAGTTTGGAGGAGTTTGGAGAACTTTTGAAAAAAGCTCCATTGAGGACCGACCCGCCGCGGCAACTCTAGCTGGCTTGCCTCAACAGCGACCCGGCCTGATTTGCAGGTTCGTCCCGGTGAAGAAAATCTCCAAAAAAGAGACTGAGTCCGAACGTAGAAAGTTGACCGGGACTTCCCAGCAAGCGTATCCAAGGAGGGGTCCAAGGATGTCGGATCAAGATCCAGGTTTACCCCGGTCGAATGATTTTCACCTCGAAAAAACGACTACGTCCGAAGGTAAAAATCTCCACCGAGGGCTCCCACGACGCGTAACTGTAGAAGAGTTCCAGGAGGTTGGATTGGACTGGCAGGTTCGTCCTGCTGAAGAAAATCTTCAGAAAAACGACTAAGTGCAAAGGTAAACTTTTGACCGAGCCGGGCTCCATCGCGGTCGGGCTTAAACTTTCACTTTGCCCCGGTCGAGGTGCGACCAGATGACCAGATTGGCGCTTTTTGTTTCTAGGCGCTAGAAAACAATAATTCTTTAAAAATTCATATCTCCGGTTCCCAGATCCTATTTTATTCGTTTTTGTGTCATTTTAAAGATAAAAATATAATCTATTTTTATAAATTAGTTTTGGATTTTTAAACTGCTTCCTGTGTTTTATTTAATTACTGTTTTGTGATATTTGAATGCTTTACACTCTGTCTCCTAAGTTAAGCCTTGTCACTCATTGCCAAGCTACCAAGGGTTGAGCTGGGTTTAATTTACTGAGACCTAACTGGACCTAAGTGGAGGTTACTGGCCTATTGCTAAGTTTAGGTACCTACCTGCCCTTACCAATAACCCATTTTCCAACAATGATGACCAGAAGTACTGACTTGCAAATCTTTGATTAAATCAGATCAAAAAGTGACAATTCTGTTTGGCAGAGTAGCGATCTTGCGGAGCAGAGACAGTACTGCAAGTTTTCTTGTTTGTTATTTTGTCCCTTCCCCTCCTACACATTGTTGGTTATTAGGAGTACTATCCTTAGTCGTGCCATCTTCTAGATATGGGAGTGGAGGTCTGGCATCAGCTCCAGTGTCATCCCTCGATTGGAACCAGGTGAGTGCGTGACGGGTTCAAAACTTTGCCTAACAGTAATGGTATAAATAATCTCCTTACTTTTGTGCTGTGGGTGGATTTCTCACACCCTGAGATCAGCAACTTCTTAGGTAAAAAGTGGACCGTTCAACGTCAAGCACAATAAAGGTGTATAAAATGTAAGATAACCAGTATAGGTGACTGAGGAAGGGTCTAATGTGTCCAATTGTTCCATTAGCACATATAAGATGTATTGCAGAATGAAATGCAGACATAAGGGGCAGCAAATGGTGAGGAAGGAACACTAACCACAACAGTATTTCTGAAGCTCATACCTGATAGAACCATGTGCGGGCTGGCAGGTTAATTAAAAATCAGCAAATGATACAAAATGTTTACTCTTTTTCTGGAAAAAACACTTTAAAATAATACAAGACCTAAAGACAAAAGAAATATGTGGTGTGGTGTTAATTTGAGGTTACAAACATAAAAAACAATGAAGATGGGAAGATGCCAAGAAGAAAAAAAGCACAAAACCAGCCCAGACTCACTTGAGGAGAAGAAGAAAAGAGAAAAAGAAGAAACAGTTTTAGAACACTTTAGTTTAAAAAATGTAAATAGGTGTGTACTCCTGAGCCATTCTCTCAGAAAATATTTGCTACATTTCCCATTGACTTCATTTAGAGGTTGAGAAAGAAGGGTCTAGAAAAGAGCCCTGCATCATCTGAACTGGATATGATGCCAATCAGCTCCCCACAGGAAGGCCCTAGTTGAATGGATAAACACCAACTCCAACAGCAGTGAAGAAATCTTCACAATCATAAAAAGACTTACCACACCACCAGATAATTACCAGAAACATCAAACCATCAAAAATCTGTGCAATGTTCTCTTGAACATCTTCTGCAGTAAAATCACAACCATATACAGCAAATCACCCCCCACAATCAGACCCCTGGTCATCTCCAGAAGTCTCTAAGTGATGAACAAAGTCCATACAATCACCACTTGGGACACCATTGGCACAGAGGGAACCACTACAATCATGAAGACCATTCATTCCAGGGTTCTGGCAGATACATGTCCCCACCGAGGCCATCACCCCCACCCCCAACACCTCCATCAGCGAAGCAACCTTCCTGGAACCATAGAAACCATAGAAACACGCAGCTGTCAATGCCTTCCTAAAGAAAACCAAGACTAACCTGACCAAACTCTCTAATTACTGACCATGTGCGGGCTGGCAGGTTAATTAAAAATCAGCGAACTGACGATAGCCCTCCTTCCCTACTCACCCAAAGGACTTGGCCTTGAAAAAGCCACCAGCAAGCCTCTCTCAGACCACCTCGCCAAACCTCAGCTTCTTAACACCACACAGTCAGGATTCAGGCCCAACCAGAGCATGAAAATCACCCTTATAGCAGCAACAGATGACATGTGGGTTATCCTCTAAAGGGGTAAACCGCAGCCTTTATCCTTCTAGAGTGATCAGCAGCCTTCGACACCTCATCTTAATCAAATGATTCCACAAATAGGCATCCAGAGACTCTTTCGCGAATGGATCTGCTCCTTCCTCACTGAAAAGAATCCAACCCGTCAACCTGCCCCCTACCCCTCTGAAGAACAAGATCTTATTTATGGAGTCCTTCAAGGCTCCTCACTTAGACCAACACTCTTCAACATCTACATGACCCCATGGGTCGATGTCATACAAGCTCACAATATAAACATCCTCATGCTAACAACATGTAACTAATACAGTCTCTCTTGAACAAAACAACCAACACCATTAACAAGTTCATCACAAGCATGACAGAAGTAGCCACCAGGATGAAATCAAATTGCCTCAAATTGAACTAAGACAAGACCACAGTGATATACTTTGGCATGGACGCTTTGCTATAGGGCTCCACCTGAGGGCCCAGAGACCTGGGACCCACCACCATGCCCTGCTCACACGGGGGAAACCTCGGAATCATCATAGACAACAAACAACACAAAGAAACAATCACCCAAGCCCTTGTCACCAGCATACTAGACTAGAAACACCCTGTATGCAGGCATTACCAGCCAACTCACAAAATGACTGCGAAAAGATTGCCCAAAATACAGGAGCCAGACTAGTCCTTAATATCCCACACCAAGCCCACATCACACCACACCGTAGGGAACTTCACTGGCTCCAGAACCACAAGCATACGCACTTTAAATTCCTCATGCACACCTAGAAAGCTCTCCACATCACTGGCCTTGCCTACCTGAACAACCACACTTACTTCCACCAACCTTCCAGACACCTCCGCTCTGCTGGTCTCTCTTTAGTACACACCTACGCTCATACAAAAGCAAAGCAGTGTAGCACGCCTCCTCGTATCTGGCCACCAAGGCCTGGAACGACCACTCATTAAACATCAGAGCCTCCTCTTCTCTTCTTGACTTTCACAAGAAGCTAAATACCTGGCTTTCTATGTAACCCCCAAGGCTGGCCTCACATACATGCTACAGGGCACCTGGATCCTCTCACCAGTGGTTAGTGCACTATAAAACACCCGTAATGTAGTGTGACATAATGCAATGTAACAGAACATAATATAATATATGTGTATTAAAAGATGCGGTAAGATGCATAATAAGTAGGAGTCATTTCTCTTTTCTATCCAGTATGTATTTGGCATCGACTGTCACCCGTAGAGATCTTGAACTTTCAGTCTGGCATGCACAATGAAGAAAGCTGGGCTGTGAAAGAGTGTATGGAAGAAAATATGCTCCACTCCTTTCATTTTATACAGCCTCTAAGAACAAATACAAAGGATGTAGTGATGGTAATATACTGCATATCGCATTTACTAATCTCAAGTATGCACAATACAGCCACAGGTGTTATGAAGAAATACTGACCGGATAAGACAAACAGACACAATAGATACATGGGGCCTGATTACGAGTCTGGCGGCCTTGAAATCGCCAGCCTCGTGGTGGCGGTCAGGACTGCTACTGCTGTAGCGGTTCAACTACCACGTTACAACTCCGACAGGGTACCGCAGTCTCCGTCGGGATTGGTAATCCTGACTGGCTGACAGTGGTGGAGGTCGGCCAGGGTGGTGCTGCATGCAGCAACGCCCTGCTGATTATCACATGGTTCTCCATCAGACTTTTCAAGGCGGTCTCACTGCCATGGAAAGGATGGTGGAGAAAAGGTACAAGGGGCTACGGTGGCACCTGCACTGCCCATGCTCTTGGCATGCAGGGGTACCCCTGACCAGCGCCCTCGCTATGCTCTCTGCACACACTGCTTGATTACGAGCTGGCGACAATGCTGTCACCACTTTCCTGCTGGGCTGACAAGCGGAAACCTTGTTTTCCGCCCAGCAGCCCAGCAGGAAAGTCGTAATGGGCCTGGCGGGGAGGTAGCCAGCATGGCGGCAACCTCCCCATCAGAAGTTCGGCAGACGGGGTATCCTGTCCACCGAACTCGTAATGATGCCCATAGTTTGTTTCAACCAAGCTTCTTCAACAACAAAAGCTTTTCTCACACTCAGATTAGCTGAAGCTATGTAAAATTGTCAATGGCATATGGCTGACCTCAAAGGTTAACCCTGTAAAAGGTCTAGAGGATGCATGACACAAGAAGCACAATGTAAAAGAAAAAGTAAATAGAGAATATCATAAAGAGTCATAAATGTTGATAAAATGCTTTACACGTTCAGAAGTATAACAACATTCAATAGAGCTTAAAGCAAGGCTGTCTAAAGTTTCTGTTTTACTAGTGTTATCTGCCAACGTTCATATTTTTTGCACTTTTCAAATTGAAGAGTCTAGAATTTTTGCAAAGTTCCATTTTGGGCAAAGGTTTCCCAACAAATGACCGTTTATTCCAGAAAATTAACTTCTAAAACTTGTATTTCTGGTTGCTGTTTTTCAAGCAAGTAAGCGATAACATTGTGTCACCTTGTTTGTTAAAATCAGCAAAGTTTTTTGCTGGATTTAGCATCATAAAACACATATTGATGATTTTTCTACCATAATTAAGCAAACTTTCAGAATTTTCTAACGTTTATGAAGTTATCAAATGTACCCACTAGCGTACACAAAGCATGTGGAAGCTAAATTCACCAACTGTATTCAAGCTATGTTTATAGTCCAGGGACTATATTAAAGGTCTGTTACAGTTCTTCTCAGTGTCTATATGTACTGACTCAAAGGGTCGTGCTGTTCAGATCGGGGGCCATAAACATGACAGACTGTAATTGGACCTGGTGCCTTCTTAGAGAAAGTGCCCCAGCAGACAATGAGTGCATTTTATGCTGCCAAGGGTGCTATTGTATTGCAGAAGGGGGCTGAATGTGTTTGTGCTGCCACGTTTTCAATAATAACTGCACAGGTGAAAGAAAAGTGAGTGTTCTCTAATCTTCATGGGAATATGTACCCCACACAAAAGGTGTAACGCTGCCATTCTACAAATGAAAGCACATTGGCAATAATGAGATACAGTAACTGTTTAATACCCAGGTGGTGGCATGTAGCTCCCCCAGGGTGCCATTTGAAGGAGCCTCAAACCTTCTAACAGCTCTCCAGGGGCCCCTCCATGAAATTTTGAAGCCATGAATTTCACCCACCACAAAAGGGGTTTATGGCCCCCCTCCAACGGCAGGTCTGAGGTGCCTCCTTCCAGGATACATTGTGATATAAAGTACACACTGTCCATCTGAGGGGACTCCTAAGACATCAGCAAGGGTATGTATAACTTTTAACTACACCCACTCTCAGAAGAGCCTTCAGGGCCCATCTCAAGTGTAACAGTTTGGCGGGATAGACACATGCAGCAGCGAGTGGATCACTTCTATGTGTTTGCAAGCTACTGTCTACAGCAGGTGCTCTAACCCAGAGAACAGTGCACATGCACTCCTTTTTCCTGAAAATGGAGCAATTTGTACTGTCTTTTCCAAGTACTATTAATTTCTGTTTAAAATCTTTTAAGTTGTCTGTGAAGCGCATGGCACTCATGAAAAGAGTCTTTTTGGGTGAGGATTACTTGCACTAAAAGTGTAAAAAACAGAAAGAATGTGCTGCAACTCATAAGGTAAACAGCCAGGTGTCAAGCAGCTTGTGAAACATGCAGAAAACAGACTGATTGAACAGAAAATGCTAGTGAGGTCCACAGAGAGGGTACCAGAATCTGGAGAGATCTTCCACCCCTTGTTTAAAGTTTGTAATAGAGAGAAGTAAGTTGGAGGAGGATCTCAATTGATGAGATATGTTGTACTTTTTATTTTTTTGGGATAAGAATGCAGGAGTAAAACTCTAAGACACCTTATGCATCAACATGCAAATTACAACTTTAAAATGAACACACTTGTTGATAGGTAACCAATGGAACTGGTCACAATACTTTGAGACATGATCAAACATTTTTAGGTTAAATACTACCCTCACTGCCACATTTTGAATTTGTTGTCACTGTCCAGTGCAAGCCAAGATAGGCAAAGTTGCCATAGTCTAATCTAGACTTCATAAACTTTGTGGGAGAACAAGAGTAAAGGGAAGATTGGACTAAGCTGTTTACACTGAAGTAGACTGTACTTTATAACTACTGAAATCTAGGGTTCAAATGAGAACCTTGAGTCCTGAATAATGTCCAGAATACATGTCAAAGGTTCCATGTTTGAGAAGACACCAAGGGATGTTGGCCAGAAGGAAGGATGCTAGCTATTAGTCATACTAAAGACAAAGAGAATCAAGGTTTTACTTTTAGGAAGTTCAAATTCATCCAATTTAAGTGGCTACAAATACCAGTGTCAGGTCAATGATATTAGGCACCCAAGATATCAACAAACTGTCATCAGTGTAAAAATAAGATTTCACTTGAAAAGTATGCAATATGTAAGCCAACAGGCTCAAGTACAAATTAAACAGTAGTGTGGATATTATAGCCACCTTGTAAAACTCCAATGTAGAGTGTTAGAATGTGAGTAGAAACTCACTAGAGGAGCAAGGAAATATCACTGGCATTGAAACTGGCAGAGAATTGGGACTCCCTCATCTCCCCCACCTACCAACATGCGTGTCATCAATGACTGAAATTACTACTAGTTCAGTGCGGCAGACCGGTCTAAAACGTGCTTGATAATTGTGTAAATATTAATTTTCTTCAAATACCTCCTGAAACAATAAAGTGGCTGCTTTATCCTCTATAGGTTTTGAGATGCAAGGCAGCAGAGGGGTGGCAGAAATGTCAATAAAGTCTGCAGTGTCCATGTAGTATTCTGTTTCACCCCTCCCTATATTTCTGAGTTGTTGTGTGGAATGCTGAGAGTGAATAATGACATACAATGTTAGTTCATGGTCTTGAGTGGAAGCTAGGAGATAAAGAAACAACTGACAGGATCTACCAGCCGTTGCTGTAGCCTAAGGGTCTAACATAAAATGAAGTGCTTACCTCTCACATGACCTGGTCCAGACTCCAGACTTGTATGAAGACCATGCTCACCCCATCCCCACACAGTTAGAACATTACAAAAGTAGGCTTTTTTAAAATAGGTTGAACAATGATATATTTAAATGTATCTATGACTGTGCCCGTACAAAGTGATGAATTTATAACTGCCTGCAAATAAGGGGCAACCTGCCCTTTATATTTCTCCATAGAAAGCTGGGAGGTAGACCATTTGGATAGATAGAGGGCCTGCTATTAGTGGCAAATTGAATTAAGTCTCCAGTTGAAATAAGCTTATATAAACTTAAACAACTGTCATGAGTGATTCTACTTGTCATGTTAGTAAAGTAAGGCTCTGCATGAGTTTTGACTGAAAAAGCAGGGAATCAGCTGATGAAGCAGAAATTGATATTGAGGGAGATAATGAGCTTGTAGAAGAAGTTAATTCTTCCCTGTTTTCTTCATTTTTTACTGAAAATAATTCTGAAAGGTTGTTGGCCAAGATTTGAGAGGGAGCAGTAGAGTTACCCACAGCCACATGACAGGTAAGATGATTGGCAGTGAGAAACACTAACACAAACAATGGCCTTGCTCCTTTACGGCAATCCAGCCACAAGTGAGCATGTGGGAATCTAGCTAAGAGAAGTTAACTTTGGACTTAAAATAATAAAAGTTAATAAACTCAAGTAGGAGCTGGCTGCAAGCTGTGTTGAAAGCAAGCTTCATAATCTTGGGTTGGCTTGATGAGTGCTCTCCATATGTTCTAGACAGATCAAGTTATTGTCAGAGGCCAAGCCAGGCTATGCGGTCCATCAGATAAAAACAGTGGTCTGATAAATCTGAAATGGAGACATTGTAGACATCCACATGCCCCAATAATGTATGATACTATGGTTTAGCAGTTTCAGTCAATATATGGAAAGTTTATATTTACAATATAAAGAAAGAACACTATAATCGCTCTTTATCTTGTTGTAGAGAAAGAATCAATCAATCAATCAATAATTTATAAAGCGCGCTATGTACCCGTTAGCTATGTACCCGTTAGGGTTTCGAGGCGCTGGGGGGGGGGGTGCTGCTATCGTTCGAAGAGCCATGTCTTGAGGAGTCTCCTGAAGGTGAGGAGGTCCTGGGTATGGCGCAGTGAGGTCGGGAGTGAGTTCCAGGTTTTGGCGGCGAGGTAGGAAAAGGATCTGCCGCCAGAGGTCTTGCGCTGGATTCGGGGGACGATGGCGAGGGCAAGGTTGGCAGAGCGTAGTTGACGTGAGGGAACGTAGAAGTTGAGTTTGGTGTTCAGGTAGGCGGGTCCGGTGTCGTGTAGAGCCTTGTGTGCGTGGGTGAGGAGTTTAAAGGTGATCCTCTTGTCCACGGGGAGCCAGTGGAGGTCCTTCAGGTGAGGGGAGATGTGACATCGGCGGGGTATGTCGAGGATCAGGCGGGCGGATGCGTTCTGGATGCGTTGGAGTCGTTTGATGTCTTTTGTTGGGATGCCTGTGTAGAGAGCGTTGCCGTAGTCGAGTCTGCTACTGACGAGGGCTTGGGTCACTGTCTTTCTGGTTCCTGTTGGAATCCACTTGAAGATCCTGCGGAGCATTCGGAGGGTGTTAAAACAGGAGGATGAGACTGCGTTGACCTGTTTGGACATGGTGAGGGTGGAGTCGAGGATGAAGCCGAGATTTCGTGCGTGGCTGGCTGGGGTGGGTGGGGGGCCCAGGGCGATGGGCCACCACGAGTCGATCCAGGCCGAGGGGGTGCGCCCGAGGATGAGGACTTCCGTCTTGTCGGAGTTGAGTTTCAGGCGGCTGTTGTTCATCCACTCGGCGATGGATTTCAGTCCCTCGTGGAGGTTGGCTTTGGCGGTGAGAGGATCTTTGGTCAGGGAGAGGACGAGTTGGGTGTCGTCAGCGTAGGTGAGGATGCTGAGGTTGTGCTGGCGGGCCAGTTGTGCGAGGGGGGCCATGTAGACGTTGAACAGCGCTGGGCTTAGTGAGGAGCCTTGGGGTACGCTGCAGATGAGGTTGGTGGCATTGGAGCGGAAAGGTGAGAGTCGGACCCTCTGGGTTCTGCCGGAGAGAAAGGAGGAGATCCATTTGAGGGCCTTTTCTTAGATGCCGGCTTCGTGTAAGCGGGTTAGTAGGGTGTGGTGGCAGACTGTATCGAAGGTGGCTGATAGGTCTAGGAGGATCAGGGCTGAGGTTTCGCCGTTGTCCATTTGTAGTCTGATGTCATCTGTGGCGGCGAGGAGTGCAGTCTCTGTGCTGTGGTTTCGTCTGAAGCCAGATTGGGAGGGGTCAAGGATGGAGTTGTCTTCTAGGTAGTGGGCGAGCTGTGCGTTGACGATCTTCTCAATGACTTTCGCTGGGAAAGGGAGGAGGGAGATCGGTCGGAAGTTTTTGAGATCGTTGAGGTCAGCCTTAGGTTTCTTGAGGAGGGGTTGGATTTCTGAGTGCTTCCAGCTGTCCGGGAAGGTAGCGGTGTTGAAGGAGAGGTTGATGATCTTTCGGAGTGCGGGGACGATGGTGACGTCGGCTTTGTTGAACACGTGATGTGGGCAGGGGTCAGATCCTGAGTGGATGGCTTCATGGTCTTTAGGGTTTCGGCGTCGTCTACTTGGGTCCAGGTGGTGATGTGGTCGGCGTGGGAGGAGTTGTTGGGGGTGGGGTCTGGCAGAAGTGAGGTGTTGAAGCTGTCGTGGATGGCTGCAATTTTCTGGTAGAAGAAGGTGGAGAGATCGTCGCAGAGTTTCTGGGATGGAGGGATGTCGTTGACAATGGTGTTGGGGTTGGCGACTTCCTTCACGATGCCGAAGAGTTCCTTGCAGTCGTGAGCGTTGTTGCTGAGGCGTTCTGTGAAGTGGGAGCGCTTCGCGAGTCGGATCCGTTGGTGGTGTTCACGGTTGGCTTCCTTGAGGGTAGCGAGGTTCTCGGTGTGCGCTCGAGGATCCATTTTTTCTTGAGTTTCTGGCAGGTGCGTTTGGAGGTAGTTAGTTCGTCTGTGAACCAGGCTGGTTTTTTCTTTTCTTGGTTGGCGGTGGGTTTCTTGAGCGGGGCTAGGATGTTGGCGCAGTCGAGGATCCATTGTTGGAGGTTGATGGCGGCGGAGTCCGGGTCGGTGGGGTCGGGTGGTGGGGTTTTGGCAAGGGTGTTAGTAAGTTGATCTTCGGTGACTTTTCCCCAGCGGCGGTGCGGCGGTAGAGGAGTGCGGTGGTGTTCGGTGTTTTTCTTGAAGGAGAAATGGACGCAGTGATGGTCGGTCCAGTGGAGTTCGGAGGTGTGGCTGAAAGAGATGTGGTTGCTTGAAGTGAAGAGTGGGTCAAGGGTGTGACCGGCGAAGTGGGTGGGAGTGTTGACCAGCTGACGGAGTCCGAGGTTGGAGAGGTTGGTGGTCAGCGATGTTGTATTGACGTCATTCTTGTTCTCCAGGTGGAAGTTTAGGTCTCCCAGGAGGATGTAGTCTGAAGAGGCGAGGGCGTGGGTGCTTGCGAGGTCGGAGACAGCGTAGCTGAAGAGGGCTCTAGGTCCTGGAGGGCAGTATATGAGGGTTCCTCTGAGGGTAGTGTTGGGGTCTGTGTGAATCTGGAAGTGGAGGTGTTCGGCTGTCTTGAGGGTGTCGTCCATGTGGGTGTGGATCTTAAGGGTAGATTTGTGGGCGATGGCTATTCCTCCGCCGATTCCGTTGGTGCGATCTCTTCTGGTGATCTTGTAGCCGTCAGGGATGGCGATGGCGATGTCAGGGGCCGAGGAGTCGTTCCACCAGGTTTCGGTCAGGAAGGCTACGTCTGGGGTGGTGGTGTCGAGCAGGTCCCAGAGTTCGATGGCGTGCTTTCGTGCGGAGCGTGTGTTGAGGAGGATGCAGTGCAGGTGGTTTGTGTTGGCTGTTGCTGGTTTCGTTGTTTTGTTGCAGGTGAAGTTGCAGGTGCGGCAGGAAAAAGGTCCTTTGGTGTGCTTCGGGGTGGCCAGGAAGCACTCTGAGGAGGGGCCTGGGTTGAGGGCGAGGAGTTCGCTGGCCGAGTAGCGAAGGGATGGGGCGCGGGGGCGTGAGGGCTAGGGGGGGTGGCGCTGGGCGCGGTCCAGGCACGGACGGGCTTGCCCCTGGCGTGCCAGCGGCGCGCCAGCGGCGCGGACGCGCAGCGCCAGCCATTAAGAAGGGAGGGGGGAGGGAGGAGCAGCTGGGAGGCGGGAGGCGGGAGGGAGCGGCGAATGGGGGCGCGAGGGGGGCGGGGCCGCAGGGAGGCAGCGGCAGGGAGAGGACTGCAAGGGGGAGCGCACAAGGGGCGAAAACAAAAAAAACAAGGCAGAAACAAGTCGGGCACAAATTGAAAAAACAGTCACAAAAATCCACTAATGGCACAAAATACAGTCGGGGCACAGCAATCAGAGGGGCACAACGGGGGCAGATGCGCAGGAAGCAAGGCGCTTGAAAAAAACAATAGAAACACTTACTGGACGGCGGAAAGCGGCACACAGGTCAAGTGAAGCTTACTAGAGCCCACTAGACACGAGGGATGAGGCGCAGGAGGATGCCTGCGGGTGGAGGAGGGCCTCGAACACGCTAGCAGCAGCGTGGGCGGGGGTCAGAGGCAGGAGACAGCAGGTTGGTGCTGCGGACGTGGGGGGCGAGCTCTGGACCAAAAACAGGTCAGAGGTCGCTCACTCGTGACGCGCAGCGCCAGCCATTAAGAAGGGAGGGGGTAGGGAGGAGCCTCCCCCCTCCCTTGTAGATTGTAGACCAATCTTGTGTGCTTCTATTGTTATAAACCACAGATCTTTTTCAAGGCATTGTCTTCAAGTCTATTTTTATAATCCTTAGGGTCTGATTTATTCGTCTGTCATGGATGAACTCATCCACTTATCAAAATTGTCTGTGGTATTTAAAATACAGCCCACCAACTATCATAATGGAGTAGTGTCTACCTTATTACTCCATTGTGGGTTACAGCCCCATCAACCTTGGTATAGCGGACATTCGTCTGCTATATTTAGAGTTGTCTGCCATCAGAGTGGGGGGTTTGGGGTAGACTAGCACAACAAAGTATATGAATGTCAAACGTGTTTTCAGATGATAAACATATGAAGGCATGGTCAGAGGCCAAGTCACGTTATGCTGTTCATCAAATTAAAACAGTGGTGTCAGAAATCTGAAGTTGAGACATGGTAGACATCCACATGCCACAAGAATGTGTGACTCAACGGTTTAGCTGTTTTAGCCAAGACTTGAGAACTATTTATTTACAATATAAAAGAGAAGCACTAGATTCACTCTTTACATTGTTGTAGCAAAGGAAAGTTCCAGACAAAAAGTGGGTACCTCTGGCTTTACAGCCCATAACCCTTTCTCAGCGCGTTCTCCGTAAGTGTATTGTCATGATACTAGGGTTCGGAGTATGCACCATTGTTGCTCTGTCATGGATGAACTGACCTGTCAGTCTAACGGAATAATAGCTGAAGTTTTTAAAGCTTGTGCTGAAAACCCGCCGACCGACATGACAGATTAGTGGATGTCATCTGATTATTGCTACCCTGTTGTTGGGTTACAACATGTATAACGGACATCCCTTCGCCGTGTTTTCCACCACCAGAACAGACTGGATGGACTAGCACGGTAGAGTATATAAATGTTGGACATGTTTTCATCTGTCATTTTAATGGATGCGTCCGTCACAACACACACAGCTGCTCTATATCAACTTATCAAGCTGGACTGCACATCACAATCCAAAAGCTGGAACTCTAACCATACAAGCTACTCTCCTCTCATACCAGCAGCAGGAGCCCATCTTCACTTGTTTTTTTTCTTTTTCTTGTTTGTACCAAAAAGTCTGGCATTTCTGAAAATGAGTCTATGGATATGGTGGATGAGGGTTGAGTCACAGTTTTTTGGAAGCCTATTCCAGACAATAACAGTGAGTCACAGAAGGCAAATGCAGGGCAGAATCTTGGATAAGGAGTGTTAGACTTGGCATCCTTAGCGTGGCCTTCCCTAACGTTTTGCCTCTGCTTCCCAGGTTGTTTCTGTGTGCTGGACTCTGTTTTTTCTGATTTGTTTTCTCTGAAGCCTTTACCACTGCTGACCAATGCTAAGGTGTAAGTGTTCCCTGTGTAAATTATATGTGTAATTGACTTTCACCGATTGGCATATTTGATTTACTAGTAAGTCCCTAGTAAAGTGCACTAGAAGTGCCAGGGGCCTGTAAATCAAATGCTGCTAGTGGACCTGCAGCACTGGTTGTTCACCCACATGAGTAGCCCTGTAAGCATGGCACAGACCTGTCACTGCAGTGGCTGTGTGTGCAGTTTTAAACTGCCAGTTCGACCTAGAAAGTGTACCCACTTGCCAGGCCTAAATCTTCCCTTTTTCTACATATAAGGCACCCCTAAGGTAGGCCTTAGGTAGCCCTATGGGCAGCGTGCAGTGGATGTTAAAGGTGGGACATGTACTGACATGTTTTACATGTCCTAACAGTGAAATACTGCTAAAATCAGTATTCACTGTTGCAAGGCCTTTCTCTCTCATAGTTTAACATGGGGGCTGCCTTTAATTGTTATTAAAATGCACAATCCCTTTGGGAGCAGATAGAAATATGGAGTTTAAAGTCTCTGAACTCACAATTTAAAAATACTTCTTTTGGTAAAGGTTGTTTTTAGATTGTGTGTTTGAAAATGCCACTTTCAGAAAGTAGGCATTTTCTTGCTTAAATCATTCTGTGACTCTGCCTGTTTGTGGATTCCTTATCTGGGTCAGTTTGACAGTTGGGCTGTTTGCACCTCTCCTCTAGACAGTGACACAAAGGGAGCCTGCATATCCTGATGAGCCATCTGTGCCGGGAGGGAGGAGAGGAGTGGTCACTCACACCTGAAAGGGCTGTGCCTGCCCTCACACAATTAGGTCTCCAACCCCCTGGTGTGTGTCTGGGGTCTGGCCTGGACATGGCAGGATCTGGTGAACAACAGAGACTTTCCTTTGAAGTAGGCCTACTTCAAAGGCAGAAAGGGGTATAAGTATAGGACCCAAAACCCCTGAAAATCAGATTACTTATGTAACCAAGAGGGACCTCTGCCAAGGAGATGAGCTGGAGAGCTGGAGGAGGAGTACTGTCCCTTTGCATGTGACTGTGCTTTGCTGGGTTGGCCTGCAGAAGCTGATACTTCCTGAGAGAGGACAAAGAGTGAATTTTGTGTGACTTTCCACTGGTAAAGAATCTCCAAGGGCTTGAACTGAGCTTGAGTGTTGAAGCCTCAGGGACATCACAGGCTTCTCTCTGCCAGACCCTGGACTCTCTGCTGAGACTCCTGCCCTGCAAGTGGTGCCATAACCTGTCTCTGGGCCCTTGAAAGGTGAAGCTGGTGGAAAAGGACAGAAATCCACGCAAAGACCGCCATGCAGGGAAAATTTCGACACACCATCCGCAACGCGGCTGATAAAAGATGCACCGCCGGCCTCGTGGCTGAAATCGGCACTCCGCCTGCATCGTGGGTGGAAGATCGATGCATTGCAGTTGGAGAAATGATGAGCAACACCCGCTAGCGGTTGCTGATAACGACACAAGTTCCACACAGTACGGTTTCCTGACACCGTGTGACCGAATTTTAAATGCAACATTGCTAGGTTTGAAAAATCAAGACAAAGCCTGCTGGGACCAGACGTGCCCATCTGGGAATCGATGAATCGCTTTCATGTGGGAGAGAAGAAATGACGCATGCAGACCCGACCAGAGAAGGACCAACGCACGGTCTCGCTTGCGAGTGAGAAACCAATGCAACGTTGCTCTTTTTCGACACACGCAAGCCCATGCGGCTTTATTTGTTACGCTAACCAGTTACTTTGTGTAACAACAGCATTTTCACTGTTCTCTAAGAATTAAGAATCTTAGGGGGTCATTTTGACTCCGGCGGTACGGGACCGCCAGGGCTAAAACGACGGAAGCACCGCCAACAGGCTGGTGGTGCTTCCAGGCGTATTACGACACGGCGGAAGCACTGCGGTCGCACCGCCAGGGCCGGCGGTATTCCGCCACTTTTGTCCCGGCGGTGTTAATCCGCCTGAGCAGCGCTGCTTGGAGCGCTGCCCAGGGGATTACGAGTCCCTGACCGCCAGCCTTTTTCCGGCGGTTTGCACCACCAGGAAAAGGCTGGCGGAACAGGGAGTCGTGGGGCCCCTGGGGGCCCCTGCACCGCCCATGCCACTGGCATGGGCAGTGCAGGGGCCCCCTGACAGGGCCCCATGCAGCTTTTCACTGTCTGCTACGCAGACAGTGAAAAGCGCACCCGTCGCACGGCTGCAACACCGCCGGCTCCATTTGGAGCCGGCTCCTATGTTGCGGCCGTGATCCCCGCTGGGCCGGCGGGCGTAAACCAGGTTTCTGCCCGCCGGCCCAGCGGGGATCTCCAAATGGCCGCGGCGGGGGTGCGGCCGCATTGGCGGCCGCATGGCGGTCAGATCTTGGCGGGCGGCATAAAGACCCCCTTATTCTTTCTAAAATTCATATCTTGACTTGTGTATGTTGGATTTCTGTTGTCTCGGTCTTGTTTGATTTAGATAAGTATTTCATATTTTTCTAAAATGTTGTGGTGTCCATTTTGTAGTGTTTCACTAAGTTACTGTGTGTGTTGGTACAAATACTTTACACATTGCTTCTGAAGTTAAGCCTGACTGCTCGTGCCAAGCTACAGAGGGGGTGAGCGGGGGTTAATTGAGAGTGTTCTCCTTTACCCTGACTAAAGTGAGGGTCCTTGCTTGAACAGGAGGTAACCTGACTGCCTGCCAACGACCCCATTTCAATCACTGGTGATCAGCAGTTGAGACTGGGCTTATATTTGTACTTGACATACAGTGATTAAGTGTATACTACTGTTTTCAGTGCAAACCATTACGTGACCACATACTACTTGTCTTTGTGATTTAGCTTTTTCTCTTTTTGGACTTTTTTCCTGCTTCCATATTTTTGGTGATATTTTTATTGACTCTTTACCTTCTCCTTGTGAACTCTTTTTTCTTCTTTGGAACTTTGCACTTTTTGATTTGCCATCATTTCCCAATCTGGAGATGCACCAGCTGGAGCTGTTTTTGATTTAGAAAAACTGGAAAGTTACACAGTTGCTCAGTTGAAACAGTTCTGTAAGGATCTTGCCTGTTCCATTAAGAGCTCCACCAGGAAGGAGGAGCTGCAAAAGGCACTGAGGGCCAGGGTGACAGCCAAGGACGCTGAGTAGCACACAGAGGAGGAGGATGAGGATGAGGAGATGCAGAGTATACACAATGGTGTAGTGGGTGGACCTGTTATGCCTTGAGGAGGGTCTCCAGGGCAATTAGCAGTGTGTCATCCAAGGGTCTGACTCCTGAAGAGTTACAGGACAGACAGGCAGAGAGGGCTGACCAGTTAGAATTAGAGACATTTAGAATGCAAAGGGAGATGGAAAAGAGGAGACCTGCCACTGAGGAGAAAAGGTTACTGCTGGCTCATGAGCTTAGCTTGAGGGAGCTGGATCAGAGGAGCCAGGCCGGTAGGGATGGTGGCAGCAGTACCAAAGGATTTAGTGAAGGAATATAAGAGGGGGGATGACATATACTTGTGGTTCAAGGGGTATGAGTCTGCTCTCCATATGACCTGAGGCCCATTGGGGGTGGGTCTGTGGAAGCACTTTGAGGTAGAGGGGAGGGACACTTTGGCATCCTTAGGGGATCCTCAGGGACTCACCTACAATATAATGAAGGTCACCCTACTCATAAGATATGATCTGACCCCTGAGCAGTATAAGGACAAGTTTAGGTCCTAGAAAAAGGAAAAGTCCTAAACTTGGTTGGAGTGTGTAGATCCCTTTTGCAGGTCACTGGATGGTTTGGTGAAGGGCAGTAAGGTAAAAACCTTTGAGGGGCTATACAATTTGATTGCTTGGGAGCATTTGTATAGTCTTTGTTTTCCAGAGCTGCGCCAGCACCTGATTGACAGAAAAATGACTAATCCCAGGAAGCTTGCACAGGAAGCACACCGCTAGGAGAGCATCAGTGTCCAGAAGAGGTATGCGGAGACCATGCCAAGGGTGGGCAGGGTCCCCATCAGAAGTGTGGGGATAAGGGTAAATAGATGGACTTCTCTAAAGGGCCTCAACCTAATTACCAGGGTAAGGAATCCCAGCCCCCAGTATAAAAGAAACCATGGATCTCTACAGGGAAATATGCAGAGATGGGTCCCCGCAAGTGTTTTTCATGCGATCAGGAGTGTCACATGAGGGGGGACCCCAAATGTCCCAATTGGAAACCGGCACCCACTTGTGCTCAGTTACAGGGTTTGGCCAGTGTAGCACTTGGGGAGGATTTGGTCCAGGTGGGTGGGAGCCAGCTGAGATAGCCCTTGTCTCACTAGGGGACAGTGAGATGGTCCAGAGAACCCTAGTGCCTGAGAACACTAAGAAGTACAGGCGGTGGGTGACCATCAATGAACAGAGGGTAGAGGCTCTGAGAGACACAGGAGCCAGTGTGACTGGAGTGAGGAGTCACCTGGTCCTGAAGAGCCAATAGATCCCCTTGTACTTCACCAAGTAGTTGCAGTGGACAACTCAAAGTGCCTGTGCAGAGTGGTACAGGTTCCCTTTGAATAGGGGGGGTCTCAGGGTCTTTGAAAGTAGCTGTGAGTTCAACCATGCCTGTAGAGTTTTTGCTTGGCAATGACCTGGAGGTTTCCCCTTGAAAGAAGCTGGAACGCAGGTCACACTTGGAGATGTTGGGTCTGCCTGGGTGGGTCTGTGTATCTACCCAGTCTATGGCAGCCCATCAGGGTGATCAGGAGACCCTGGTGTCTGCCAGATGGGGGACGGCAAGGGGTGCAGGAAACTGGCCCCAAAAGTTCCCACGGTTCAGGAGGTGGCTGAATCCAAGGGGTAGGCCCTGGAGCCTACAGGGGAACAGGTGGCTAAACTGGGGGAGGTCCCTGAGCTGTCACAGTGGTAGCAGGAAGGGGGGCCCACCAGGGATGCATTCTATGAGGCACAGAAAGCATGCCCTACTCTGTAGGGTTTGTAGCAGCAGGCTTCAGACCAGGCGTCTGGCAAGGAGCCTGGATCACATTTGATTTACTCAGAGGATGACCTCCTATATAGTGAGCCTAAGGTTCCTGAGCCTGGGTCAGCCGATGTGCTGGTGGTACCCCAGTGCTTCAGAGCCTTCCTACTGGGTCGGGCTCATGATGTGCCTTTAGCTGATCATTTGGGGCAGGACAAGACCTTCGAACAGCTTGTCACCCACTTTTACTGGCCCCAAATGCTCAGGCACTTGGATGCTCACTGTAGGTCTTGCCAAACTTATCAGGCAAGTGGCAAAAGTGGGGGGAAATGCAAGGTTCCCCTCCAACCTTTCCTGTGGTTAGTACCCCTTTTGAAAGGGTTGGTTTTGACATTGTGGAGCCTCATGATCCCAAGACAACCATGGCAACAGATTTATCCTGGTTTCGGTGGACTATGTCACCCGGTACCCAGAAGTCATTCCTCTGAGGGCAATCACCTCCTCTGTGGTGAAACGTGCATTGATGGGTGTTTTTACCCGCATTGGGCTCCCCAAGGAAGTGGTATCTGATAGGGGTTCCAACTTTGTATTAACATATATGAAGTCTCTGTGGTGGGAGTGTAGGGTAACGTATAAGTTCACCACTCCTTACCACCCCAAAAGCAATGGTCTGGTTAAGAGGGTCAACCATACCTTGAAGGGCATGCTTATGGGCCTATCAGAGCCCATGAGGCGTAAGTGGGAATTCCTCTTGCCATGCCTTCTGTTTGCCCACAGGGAGGTGCCTCAGAAAAGGCTTAGGATTTAGGCCCTCATTTCAACCTTGGCTTGAACAGCCTAACGGCCGCCTATGCGGCCACAAACCCGCCAGCCGCATTACAACATCCCAGCTGGCCCGGCAGGGATGCGGGCCGTAACATTGCAGCCGGCTCCTAATGGCTCGCGATGGGGCTGTGCTGGGGGCCCCTGCACTGCCCATGCCAAGTGCATGGGCAGTGCAGGGCCCCCCAGGGGCCCCACGAGTCCCCTTACTGCCAGCCTTTCCATGGCGGTGCCTACCGCCATGGACAGGCTGGAGGTAAGGGGAGTCAAAATCCCCAGGGCAGTGCTGCAAGCAGCACTGGCCTGGCGGATTGCGACCGCCGGGACATCCATGGCGGTAAAACCGCCGGTCTCGGCGGTGTGACCACGGCGGTACCGATGTGGTCATAATATGGCTGGCGGTACGAATGCCACTTAAATCCTGGCGGTCGGTGACGGCCAGGTTTAAAATTAGGCCCTTAGTCCTTTTGACCTATTGTATGGCCACCCTGTCAGAGGACCTTTGAGTCTGGTAAAGGAGGCGTTGGAGAAAGCCCCCAGTAAACCCCTCCAGGATGTCAGGATGTATTCAGTTACATGCTGACTCTTAGAAAGCAGACTTCCAGCTTCAGGGGTCTCGCACAAGAGAAACTAGAGGCAAGCCAGGAGGACATGAAACGCTGGTATAACCAGAATGCCACTCTGGTCGAGTTTCAGCCTGGCCGGAAAGTGTGGGTAATGGCACCAGTGGAGCCTAGGGTACTCCAGGACAAGCGGACCGGGCCATTTGAGGTGGTGGAGCGCAAGAGTGAAGTCACCTACCTGGTGGACTTCCGGACTCCCAGGAACCCCTTGAGGGTCCTGCATGTGAACCGCCTCAAGCCAAACTTTGAGCGAACTCAGTTAACCATGCTCCTAGCAACAGATGATGGGTGGAGGAAGAGAGGGAGCCTCTTCCTGACCTCCTGTTTGCTAAGGAGAAGGATTGGTCTGTGGAGGGTTTGAACCTCTCCTCCTCCCTGACCCCAGAACAACAGAGGGACTGTCGCCAGGTATTGGGTCAGTTTGCCACCCTGTTCTCCTTGATCCAAGGGGTCACACACTTGTGTACACATGATGTGGACACTGGGGGCAGTTCTCCTGTTAAACATAAAGTTTATAGAGTGACTGACAAGGTTAGGGCTAACATCAAAGATGAAGTCTCTAAGATGTTAGCATTGGGGTTATTGAGTTTTCCAGTAGCCCTTGGGCCAGCCCTGTGATCTTGGTCCAAAAGGCTGCTGCTCCTGGTGCCACTCCAGAACTCCAGTTCTGTGTGAATTACCAGAGACTCAATGCGGTCACCAAGACTGACGCGCACCACATTGCCCGAGCTGATGAGCTCATCGATCCGTTGGAAGTTGCCAAATACCTAAGTACATTTGATCTTACCTCTGGGTATTGGCAGATTGCCCTAATTAAGGGGGCCAAGGAGATGTCAGCATTTTCCTCCCCAGATGGGCATTACCGGTTTAAAGTGTTGCCCTTTGGGATGAAAAATGCCCCTGCCACCTTTCAGAGATTGGTCAACCAGGTGTTGACAGGGCTGGATGATTTCAGCGCAGCCTACCTCGATGACATTGCTGTATTCAGTTCCACTTGGGAAGAACACTTACAGCAGCTCTGCAAAGTGTTGGAGGCCCTGCAGAAGGCAGGCCTCACTATTAAGGCAAGCAAGTGCCAACTAGGGCAGGGGTCTGTAGTGTGCTTGGGAAACCAGGTGGGGAGTGGCCAGGTGGCACCTCTACAGCCACAAATTGACACCATTCTGGCTTGGGAACCTCCCAAGAGCCAAACTGAGGTGAGAACTTTTTTAGGTCAAATTCACCCTCTTTCCATTCTGGATCCCTATTCTCTAAAACAAATTTCGCCAATGATAGCAACCTGTTTACACTACTTTTCTACTGGATGTATGCGACTAATAAATACACAATTAAATGTAACACTTTATTTAACTGATTTTATAATTGAACTGTATGGTAGTCCACAACAATTTATCAAATCAATAACCTGTTATGTGTAGTCAAAGCAAGGAAACATTGCAATGTGACCTCAACCAGGGCACAGAACAGACAGCTTTAACTTTAGGCAATGTGAATTGACAACATGCACTGCCTAAACAGTAACAAAGTAAAAAATAAAAAAAGTGAGCATTAAAAACTACAAAATGAAATAGAACAGAAGAGTAAATCTTAATAAACGAAATGACAACAAAACAAAATAAAGTCTAATAAAAAGAACCAGAGGTCGTCTGCGATGGAGTCCTGGTCAGATTCATCAGTGGATTAGTCCCAGTGAAAGTTTGGAAGTCAAAGATTGTGTTTACATTTTAAGTCCCAATGAAGAGAGAAACTTTTAAGAATTTCAACATTTTTAATTTAAACAAATGACAAAGTCCCCTTCTGCATTGGGACATAGAAATTTTTTCATTTAAAAAAAATCAAAAGCTGCATAACATCAGCAGGATCAACCTGATAAAAGTATCAGAATGTCAGTTCTACGATGGCGGGTAAAATTTCAGCCTTGTCCAGTTCAGAGAGGATTTTTGGATAAAAAAATAAAGTGTCATTTTGGATTGAGAGTTGGAAACAGTTTTGAAGATTTTGGACTTCAGGTTTCAGCTTTATCAATCTACTTACTGTATTCGACCAAGGATCAATGTGCTCAAATTACACCCAGGTCCCAGTATAATTGGCGCTTTGGACTTTTTGGCACTATTTTTAAAAATCATATCTTGAGTTCCACTGATTGGATATTTGTCATTTTGGCCTCATTTTGAACCTTAAATAATAAAGTACGTAAGTAAATTAGCATAACAATTTTATGGTGTGTAAAGTCCTATATATAAACACTATCCAAGCTAAAATGTGTTACAATTCTTATTGTTCAAGTGAACATTTCTTTTGGAATTATATTTCAAACGTTTGCTGAGATATACTGTAATAGCAGGTGGAACAGGAGTCAGGAAATCTGACTTTGAAAAATTCTGACACACCTCTGCAGCCCTAAACCTAGCCACTTGTAGTTTCATCTCTCATACACCATAACTATTAAGACAGATTCAGATAATGTCAAACATTTTGTGATTATCTTCTTGTTCTTTAAAATGTTTAAGAATAATGAGTGTTTGGTATTTTTTAACATTAAAACAAATGATGACTTTCTATTTTATGCATACTTAATGTCTCAAAATCCATCAATATAATCACACTAATAATGCCTACACAAAATACAGATTTCAACACAAATACAACACAATAAATAACTTGCATTTCATTTGTTATAAGGTCAGTTGTATATGTATTTTTTAATGCTTTTTGTTTCAAACAATACCAGCAAAATAGAAGTATCCATCATCTAAGTGTCAAAACCCTGCCAAATGGCAACCATGCAGGAAAGATACACCATTAGGAAATACTCAACAAACAAAATTAATTGTTTAATACAGACAGTAAAAGATGAACCATAAACAATAATAATCAAACGCCACCTATTGTGAAGAACAAAGTCATTATTACATCATTGTGTCAACTGGTCCTTGAAATACTTTAGCAAAACCATTGCAGTGCTTCAGCCATACGTTGGGCCTGTTCTTATGTTCATCACACATCTTATGCTGAGACAAGCTCATAAACAATATTGAATCACTACAGTTATGCTACAGATGAACAACTTATAAACCAGATCTATAGTTTGAGACAAACTTAATATGTTTACCTACATAATTAACCTTTGATTCAACTTACTAACATTGGCATCGCTCCATGGCTGAGAGCAAGTGGGTAGGTATTTCTCAGGCACACATCACACCAATGATCAGGCAACTTGCAATGCAGATCTCTCCATCATCCGCCCACCAATGGCTTGCTGGTGCTGCAGGAAAAAATGAGAACATGATCTAGCGAGGATTAAGTACTGATAATTTTGTGTAGGTATTTTAAACTATCAACATCAGATGCTATGACACAAAGTAGCACATAGCATGTCTATTGTTTTCAACATATTTTAAGGATATATTAAGATAATTTCATCACAATTGTAAGTCGTTTTTTGAAACAAAATTATGTCCACACAATATTTTCAACATCTAACCTGTTATACATATTTATTGGGGTAGAAGCATACAGAGCAAAACAGGATCACTAGTTTTTTTATTTGGATATTGTCATTGCACGCACTTACCATCAGATAAAGATGACTTCAATTAAGGAGAGAGGTCACTCCCTTCATCTTCAACTCTGTCATTTTGCTGCACCATCTTGCTGCTGCATCCCTACAACATCACTCTGGGGTTCCCACAAGTAGTCTTCATTAGGATTAAAGGGGATGGTCCCCCACAGGATGTTGTTGTGCAGCATACAATGCAACACAACTATTTTGTACACCTTCTCAGGAGAAAAGGGGAGGGCCTCTCCAGACGTGTCCAGGCACCATAACTGAGCTTTCAGGAGCCCAAACTCTTACTCCATAGGTCTCTTTATGTACACATGGAGGTCATTGAAGTGGACTTCCCTTTGCATTGTTGGGTTTTGCTCTGGTCCCTATAGCAATTTAAGGCTGAGTCACATGAAAAAAATGGTTAAAAAACATTATGTTAAGTAGGTTTAAATGGCTGCATATGTGTTAATACTATGACTATAAAACTGATGTTAATGCTTACTAATAAGCCAGGTCTTCTAATGGCTGCAGGGTCTGCCAACTATTGTGGATGCAGCAGTTGGTAGCTCTAGCAAGTCATGGGATAAGCATAGACATTTTGCATGCACATTGTTGATTTAGCGATCTGGTACACAAAAAACCTGAACATTTATAGAGTGGAAATGTTTCCAAATGCGGTACACATGTTTTCAGTCTTGAGGTCCTGAGTGGCACCAATGCAATATTAGTTCCATCTATGGCATCAACAACATGTGGTATGCTCCAAAACCATAGAATACAGCCTTGATATTGTTCAGTGTAGCACTAAGTTAGGAAATTATACAAAGTCATTCATACATCTTAGGGTAACATCCATAACTTAGTTGAGGACAGCTGAAGAAGTTGGCTGCAACATCCCATCTGAGTCATTAACATTGTACTGGGAGGAGCCAGTAGCACAGAAATGTAGCACTGCCATTATCCTCACAATAGTTGGGATTGCAGTTGAATTCCTAATGTCTGTCAACAGTTCGGTATTACATTTTTGAGTTAAGCCTTTCTTTCTTGATGGTGTCTTCTTTGTCTTTTCCCCTATAGTGGTTAATTGACATATCTAAAAAAATCTAAGTGAAATGTGTAACAGTTATATATTTACACACTGTTATTGTACAGCCTTAAAACTGAAATAAAGTTTTTAGATTAAAGATTAATTGATATAATATATTACATAACAAATCACATGATTTGAACATCATTCTCATTGCTTACATTTAAAAAAAGAGATATGCTAAATAGTCACTGAACTGTTTTTTTAAATTGCTGATTTCACAGTTAACATTGTAACAATATATAGGCCCTCATCCTGACCTTGGCGGGCGGCGGAGGCCGCCCGCCAAAGTCCCGCCGTCAGGTTACCGTTCCGCGGTCGAAAGACCGCGGCGGTAATTATGACATTCCTGCTGGGCTGGCGGGCGGCTGCCTTCAGGCCGCCCGCCAGCCCAGCGGGAAAGAGGCTTCCACGATGAAGCCGGCTCGGAATCGAGCCGGCGGAGTGGAAGCTGTGCAACGGGTGCAGTTGCACCCGTCGCGTATTTCACTGTCTGCACAGCAGACAGTGAAATACATTTAGGGGCCCTCTTACGGGGGCCCCTGCAGTGCCCATGCCAGTGGCATGGGCACTGCAGGGGCCCCCAGGGGCCCCGCGACCCCCCCTACCGCCATCCGGTTCCCAGCGGGCGGACCGCCGGGAACTGGATGGCGGTAGGGGGGGTCGGAATCCCCTCGGCGGCGCAGCAAGCTGCGCCGCCTTGGAGGATTCCAAGGGGCAGCGGAAAACCGGCGGGAGACCGCCGGTTTTCCTGCACTGACCGCGGCCAAAGCGCCGCGGTCAGAATGCCCTGCGGGGCACCACCGGTCTGTCGGCGGTGCTCCCGCCGACCCTGGCCCCGGCGGTCTAAGACCGCCGGGGTTAGAATCACCCCCATAGTCTGTAAAGCAAAATATTAGGCTTTTTCTGAATGATTTTTTAATAGTTTTAGTTTCCTAAATTTCTTATAACATAAGTGTATAACTATATTTATTACAGGAGACATTCTAGTTGATTTTGAGGGAAGCAGTGTCATGGATGATGGGTGCTTCCATCAATTTTGGAATATCATAGTGCTATACTGTAGACATAATCAAGCCTAGTAACCGTGGTTTATGTCGGCAGACATAAGAAGGTGGTTTATTGATGTGCCCTTCGTGGATGATGGACCACTAACTGTAGTGTGCCCCACCTTTTTGGATGTCCACTGAAAGTCAGTGGTTAAAATGGGCTCTGATTGACAAAATACATTGGAGTCTATGTGTAAGTTGATGTGTCTGTCATGTTGGCATACATGTTTTTAAGAGCCTTTTTTGTCACATGCCTCCTAACCTTCAAGTATAGCAGACCTCCTCAACAGTTGCTGCCCTTTGACTTCTGCTGGAACCCACTATGGTTGGTGGTACAGTTGACAGGGTCCCCAACTTCCAGAGGAAGAGCTTAATCTCCTTGCTAAGGGGTTCCTGGCCAACTATAGCCAACTCTATGGTCCAGCAAAGTAACCGCAAAATCTGAAAAGGTCTAACATTAATATGTGTTCTATTTAAAAAGTAGAATGAGAGTGAGTACATAAACTAAAATGAATCTTTTTATATTGATAACAGACTGCATATTTGATATAAAGGACATTAATAAGAATTTTGATTAAATCTAAATGGTAACTGTGACATAGAGGGCCTCAGTAGGAGTTCAGCGGATGGGAAGACCCATCCGCCGAACTTCCAACAGGGAGGTCGCCGCCACACTGGCTACCTGCCTGCCGGACCCACTAATACTTTCCCACTAAGCTGACGGGCAGAAACCGAGGTTTCTGCCGTCAGAATAGCGGGAAGGTGGCGACAGTATTGTCTCTGGCTTGTAATGGACCGGCGGCAATGCTGTTGCCTGCAGGGTGTACCAGCACCCTCTCAATGTTCACTGTCTGCACGCAGACAGTAAACTTTGGAGGGTGCTGGGCAGGGTGGGGCACTGCACTGCCCATTTCAAGTGCATGGACAGTGTAAGAGCCCCCTTGTGGCACTCTGTGGCGGTCAGACCACCACAGCAGCGACGGTCCTGACTGTCACCGCGAGGCTGGCGGTCTCAAGACAGTCAGCCTCATAATGAGGCCCAGAATGTCTATGGGGGTCATTCTGACCCCGTCCGGCGGCGGAAGCCGCCGGCCTGGCTGGAACCTCCAGAATACCGCTGCGCGGTCAAAAGACCGCCGCGGGTATTCTGAGTTTCCCGCTGGGCGGGCGGGCGACCGCCAGAAGGCCGCCCGCCCGCCCAGCGGGAAACCCCTTCCCACGAGGAAGCCGGCTCCGAATGGAGCCGGCGGAGTGGGAAGGGTGCGACGGGTGCAGTTGCACCCGTCGCGATTTTCAGTGTCTGCTATGCAGACACTGAAAATCTTAGTGGGGCCCTGTTAGGGGGCCCCTGCAGTGCCCATGACATTGGCATGGGCACTGCAGGGGCCCCCAGGGGCCCCACGACACCCGTTACCGCCAGCCAGGTTCTGGCGGTCAAAACCGCCAGAACCAGGCTGGCGGTAAGGGGGTCGGAATCCCCATGGCGGCGCTGCCTGCAGCGCCGCCATGGAGGATTCCCCAGGGCAGCGGAAAACCGGCGGGACACCGCCGGTTTTCCGTTTCTGACCGCGGCTGTACCGCCGCGGTCAGAATGCCCATGGGAGCACCGCCAGCCTGTTGGCGGTGCTCCCGCGGTCGTTGGCCCTGGCGGTCCATGACCCCCAGGGTCAGAATAACCCCCTATAACATCAATGAGATGGCGCCCTGGAAAATACTGCAATTTTATGGAGTACAAGCCAATATATGTTCCTAAATTTTATATATATATATATATGTAGATATATACAGGGATGTGGAATTCCTATAGCCTTGGGGTCAAGGACAACAAGTTTTCATGTTTATTTTGTCTGTGGGACAAGTAGTCCCAACCTCTTGCAGCACAAACCCTTTGGCTGCTAGTGACAGAGAAGGTAACTGTCTGCAGTTGAGGCAATATTTGTGTCCATGGGTTAATGTTGTTCGAAATTGTATTTATTCTTCATTAATACAAAGCCTTTATTGTTAGGGTGAGCACTCTAAATAATATTGTAAGATCACACTGCACTACTGACAGTGGTTCCAGTAAAAAAAAAAAAAAAAATGTGTGCACACATTTGACAAGTTTAACAATAGGAGGCTACATATAATGCTCCCAGAATGCTCTGATAAGATGCAAATGTTTGCAGAAGCTTGTAAGCAAGAGTGATGATTCTTTGCTTTAAAAATAAAATGTTCAGAAAAAATGTACTATTTATTTGAAGCAGCATTTAGTAAAATGTGGTGATGCATGCTAGTATTTCAAAAAAATATTCATAATGGAAAATCAGTGTAACCATTTGCAACAAGAATATGGGAACATGTAAATAGCACTGGCAAAGCCAACAGAGTAGACATTGGTTGTCAGCCTTTTGGTTTTGTCAATGCATGTTTTGTTTTGACATGGCTTTTGTAACACTTTATTGTTAGGGAAGCTGCCAGGCCTTCATCATTGTAACAAACATTGGAAAAAACAAAAAACGTTTTTTGGGTTCAAAAAGCACACATTGCCACAGTGATTCCTGGCACTGAACAAAACTACTTTGCGTGTCAGTATGCTAGAATGCTATCACTAACAGTAAGGCCAGCATATAGATGAATAGAGGGAGCAATAGAATTTTCATAATAACAAAATGTCTTGGTAAATGCCAGAACTAATTGGGGGTCCAATTCTTACAGAAAGTCACAAAACTGCACCCATGGTATATGCCTTTGCATTAGTGATTTTTATGAATTCACAGGATTTACAGAAGTAGACCACAAAATCGTACTCCTAGAAAATAGTTGTGAACTGTATTTTAGCACGAGCAAATTCATGTGAGTAGATTTGCTCATGCAAAAATCTGTTGAGCGTTTACGAGTTCACTTTCCATCCAACTACTTTTTTCCTAACCCTGGAAGAATTTCTACTTCTGCCCTTGTCAGGAGTAAATTTCCAACCTTTCTCAGTATGGGAAACGGTTAGAGAAGAGCTGGTGGAAATCCTTAAAACATGCAGGTTAGAAGGTTTGCACAGACTCAAAGGCATTCCAGACCTGGAACTATTGCTTACTGCTTCCTCCAGCCCCAGTATGTATATCTGCGGAAAGGTGGCAAAATGAGGAAATTGATGTAGTAGGGCTTGACATTGCTACTATTCATGCCCCATTATAGTATTAGCCCTGGCATAATCAGAGAGGCTATTATCAGAGCTCTTACATAATAAGATTGCTGCCATACTTTGTCACCAAACTATATGACACCAAAGGGACAAGTAGATTTTTTTACAGGACATGTAGCTCTACAAACCGACTTGTCTCATAGACAAGTAGATATTTTATTACATTCCACACCCATGTATTTATCTATATATATATATATAATTGAAAAAACAAAGGTTACAGGGATGTTAATGTTAGGAAATAGAATTAAACAAACATTTGTAATGCAATGGGTCTTGTGTTTCCTCGATTTAGAGCTATTTGCATTGTAAATTCTTAACTGAACTTTTCTTGCCACATAAATTGAAAATGAAAAGTAAAACAGTTCACATAAGCAAGTCAATTTAAAACACCACAGCTGCATTGAGCATGAGCTAAAAGGAGAGGCACAAAGCGAAAAAGAAGATTGCTTGCAGTCAAATCTATTGGCAAAAGTGCAATTATCCATGTAGCAGAGTCTCTGGCCAAGGCCGTAATAAAACCGCCCCAAGAAGGGACAAAAGTAAAGCATTTACCAATGATAACAAAGGATTTTTTAAAGACACGCCCATGAACGAGTGATAGTGATGGGCATGCAGTTGGAGTGGTTAAAAGCCCACAGAGAGAGTACAACAGGCCAGAGCGCTTGCGAGCTTCACCTAAAAACCCATAGAAATTCACTTAAAAAAACAAAGGTTACAGGGACATTATAGTTAGGCTACATTCTAAACATATAAAACCATATAAATTCACCTGCTATAGTTCGAGTTATCGCAATTAAACTTGTGTCCTCAGGTAACTATAACTCGCGCCCCTGCCATGCACAGTTTTTCATCAAAATGTTACTGCACATCTTACATTGATATTATCAATGATGTTATCAAAGATGTCATGAGTGCTGTAATTTTTGGGGTAATTAGCAGTACATGGAGAGGGCGCAAGTTATAGTTACCATGGGGCACGAGTTATAGTTACGTCTGTAATGAGCTAAAGCAGCTTCCCCTCTGTGAGAGCAATGTTTTCTCTGACCCTGCCTGCATATCCACGGACAGTGAGACAGAGGAAACCTCTGCTTACAGCGATGGAGAGCTAATTGACAGCACACCCTTGCTGTGAGCAGAGTGTTTGCTGTGACTTGGCAGCAGCTGTAAAGCTGGAGCCAAGCCAGAGTAAACAGTTATATCCTGGGGGTGGCCACCCTGGGACATAGCAGGAGCTGGCCCGGGAGGGTGTTGGTCCCCACGCCCGATAATGGATCCTTGAGGGGGGCACTGCGGCCCACAATCTATTTAGCCCCTGAGAGGTGGTGGTCCCGGGGGCTGCAGGGGTCTGAAACTGGCCCCCTTTTCTTTTTTTAATGTTTTTTTCACACCACGCCTGTTCTTGGAACATAACATGTTTTGTTATATAAACACTGCATAGGCCAAAGGATGGTACAGGGCATTCCAGCCATGGCCATGTGGTCCTGTCTTTGTCTTTCCAGTCAGCTGGGGTATTGGGTCAGGGTTCCTTCCACAGACTGGGACAGGCAGAGAGCTAACACCACTATGTTCTCAGGTTTAGTCATTAGGGTATAGGCAGGAATCACTAGATCTTATGATTAGATCAGGATAGTGGGACTTTATATATTTTGTACTCTAGTGGTCACAATCCTCACTGTATTATGTTTCATCTGCCTAATAATCACAGCTCATGCTTTATCACTGGATGCAACTGTTTCAATAAATATTGAAACTCACTTTGCGTCTCAGTGCCTGCCTCAGCATGTGTGAGACTTTGTGCAACTAAGAGAAAGGGGTATGATCAGTCAACTATAACTACACTGAGGAGTCAGAGTGTCATGTGCCTAGGCTGCCACAAATCACCTTTACTTTCTAGGCTGGGTGAGGTACTACTAGCTAGCCGACAACGTTAGGCCAATAACTTCCAGTTGGTGTGGGACTGACTCAATCACCCACACTCAGTGGTGCTGCTGCTCTAAACAAAGCAGTCTTACCCCCAAGGTAAGAGTCCTACGGCAGCAGCTTCCACTGACTCAAAAGTTGGGCGGACCTTCAACTGTGGATATGCATCACCGCCCTACAAAAGCTAGGAAGGTTCACCTTTAAATGAAGTGGGTGCAGTTGTCTCTGACCTTGATGCATAGCTTTCTGCTAGTGGCTTACTGTGACTTAGATAGGGCACTGAAGAACATGGAGCACCGATAAGGGGGTTAAGCATGTTTATCTTTAACTTTATTTTCATCCAGCAGCTTCTACACTCACATCTGAAATGTAAATCTGGGAATTATGGTATGGTGTCGATTTCACACAAACATTATTCCATCTCAAGCATCATTCATATCACATCTACCTTATTCAAACTGTTATAGTAGTTAATGCAGTAATATTAAGATGATGTGCCATGTGACACATTTGTTAGAGACTAGCAAATTATACATGCTATCTATACATGAAATATTTAATAAACAAAATTGAAGGGATATACTTTGTAAAAAAAATAGTCACAGATTGTTTTAATAATATGATTTTTACCTGATGTGTTACTAACTCCAAATGTGAACAATCAAACATCTGCTTTACTACAAGAAAATTACGATTCCATGTAATAGTAAAAATGTGGACCAGATGTGTGTCACATTGTGAGGTAGTGCTAGTCAACATAAATATGAATCTGTCAAGTAGTCATGAAAGGCATCACATAGATACGTCATAATGATAATGTGGACCCTTCAGTGCGAGAATTGTAATACATTTCATTCTTAACCTGTGTGACTGAATACTAAACCAAAGGAATAATAAGAATGCTAGTTTGGTCTAAATTAACATGAGCTAAACACCATGGTAGCAAAGGAAAAGAGATGTATGGCTTATCTTACTGCAAACTTTAAAATACTTTTGCCGTACTAAAACAATAATAAACATTTTGAACAATATAAGGAGAAACACCAAAAATCCAATAAGTACAACTGTGATTTTTTTCTTTTTTTTCTTTAAGCATATTGCCAACAAGTCCAAAGCTCCATTTAGATCGGGACCTAGGCACAATTTAAAACCGACTGCGACAGAACCCTGGTTGGATATGCCAAGTTGATTGGTCTTTGTGAAAGTGTGGTAGTCAAAAAGTGCTAAAATAAATACCTAGGGCCTGATTACGAGGCTGCCGGTCTCTCTGTGATGGTCGGACCACCCCAACTGTGGTTTTCCGACTGCCACATTAAATTCCTGGTGGGCGGGCCTGCCTAAAGACCATTGCCCCCGCCAGGAAAATGGTTCCTGACGTGGTGATAGCAGTCTGAGCTGAACTCAGCACTGTCTGGCTTATTACAGCTCACCTTTCTACCAGCCTTCTCATGGCAGGGTCCCTGTCATCAGAAGGCTGGCAGAAAGCCAGTGCTGGGGGCTACAGGGGGCCCCTGTACTGCCCATACCCATGGTAGACAGTGCGCATTCCGAGGGTGCTGTGTGCTATGGTACTGGCCTCGTCTCCCTTAAAGAAGCCGAGACCAATATCGTAGCACTGTTCCCAACAGGCAGCCCAGCAGGAAGCATGTCCTACAATGTTTACGTCGATCAGCCCGGCGGGAACATTGTAATATGCTCAGGGGGGGCGCCACCACCATGTCGGTGGCATCCTCCCCTTGAGTTTGGCGGTCCGAAGGTGGGACTTCCAAACTCATAAGAAGGCCCTAAGTCCCAATGTAGAAATAAACTTAGAAACTAATTTGTTTCCAAAAATCAAAACTCCCTTGCTTCAGAAGGACCAACCTGCTTCATTGGTCTGACCTTAGTTACATCAAGGCAGTTAAAATTTTAGCTTTCACCCATTCGGAGAGGATTTTGTTAAACAAAATGACAAAGACCCTTTTTGGACTGGGACTTTGAAACGTTATATCCTGGGGGTGGCCACCCTGGGACATAGCAGGAGCTGGCCCGGGAGGGTGTTGGTCCCCACGCCCGTTAATGGATCCTTGAGGGGGGCACTGCGGCCCACAATCTATTTAGCCCCTGAGAGGTGGTGGTCCCGGGGGCTGCAGGGGTCTGAAACTGGCCCCCTTTTCTTTTTTTAATGTTTGCCCTGGGGAGGTGGTGGTCCCCGGGGCTGAAAGGGAGGAAGGGCGGCTTGTCCCCACCCCTCCATTTGATGAAAGCCCTGGGGAGGTGGAAGTTCCCAGGGCTGTGCGGGGCCAGGAAGCCCCCCTCATTGAATTTCATATTCGCCCCAGGGAGGTTACAGTCTCTGGGGCTGCAGGCGGCCCGGCACCCACTCTGCATTGACTTTTTATTAGCCCCGGGGAGTTGGCAGTCCCTAGGGATATAGGGGGTGGCTGCCCCCTCGCACTCTATTTGATGAAACCCCCAGGGATATGGCAGTCCCCCGGGACTGTAGGGGGGCCAGGAGGCCCCCGCATTACATTTCTTATTAGTCACAGGGAGGTGCCAGTCCCTGGGGCTGCGGGGGGCCCAGCGGCCCCTCCACATTGAAATCTTTATTAGGCCCTGAGAGGTGGCGGTCCTCAGGGCTGCGGGGGGGGGTTGGCAGGCACCCCACACTCTATTTGATGAAAGCCCTAGGGTGGTGGCAGTCTCTGAGGCTGTGGGGGGCCATGAGGCCCCCCCGCATTGAATATCTTATTAGCTACAGGGAGTCGGTGGTGCCCAGGGCTGCAGGGGGGCAGGCGACCCCTCCCACAGTAAAATAGCAATGTCCCGGGACTTGACCCAGCCAGGGCCCTCACAGAAAAAGCGCAGGAGTCCGTGCCTGTTTTTTTCCCACTGGATCCACTGTGAATTGTGGCAAATATTTCTTTTTTTAAATGCTTTTTAGATCTGGGGGGCATTCCCTCTGGGACCCCAGCACCAGATATAAGTAGTAAGGGTGTCCCTATCCTGACCCCTTTTCCTTTTTGTTTGAAGCACAGTCCCAAGATGGCTGCCAAAAACTTCCTGGTTGAAGTGTTGGCAGCCAATCAGAGCTGTGCATTTGCCATGCATGAGCTCTTAATCTTTGCAAAGTCATTGGGAAGAGTTTGCATCCTCAGATATACAACTGTGGATTTCCCTTTAATATCTCAAAAGCTACTGAACTGATTTACACTAAATAAGCAAAAGTGTAATCTGCATAGTAAAATCCAGCTTTCTGCCAAATTTGGTGTAATTCCTTCCAGTATTTGGGGCTGATAAAAGATTTTTTTAGCAAAAAATGTTCACTCTGGGCTTAAAAGAACACTAGAAGATGCTGTTCCTTTAAGGTTAGTTGTTGGTATTTTCTTAACTACAAAACTGTCCCTAAAAATATGTTCTTAAGTGACTTTGTGAAATAAGGCCTGTGGCATGACAATCAGACATATATGTTATGCAGTGATGATATAATTACAAATGTGAAAAGCACTAGTAATATGTAGTAGTGTCCATCAATCACACATTCATACATTAATCTTTATGACATATAAGTACACATGCATGAATCTGGCCACAGATTTTGATGCAATCCATTGAGGTATGGGCATATGATTTTTTAAAAATACATTGGGTATACTAAATGGGTAAGTATATCTATTTGACATTCAATACTGAATCATCCTGAAAGGTAAAAGATAACACATCCACTCCAGAAATCTAACATTGCACATGATATACTTAACAATAAGATGGTCTGAGGTTTTGTGATTGTAATGCCAAACAAAATTGTCATAACAATTGCCATTCAACTACATTTTTGGTTGTTAGTAATTATAGTTATCAATATTTTAAAATGTTTAAAAATAATTTTATTGCAACAAGCTTTTACAAATTTTTTTTTGCTTTTTTTTTTGTCTTTTTATAGGTCAGCCCCCATTACAAGAAAAAAATCTGGCGGCTGCTGCCAGGCAAGTGCAGCAGCAGGGGATCCAATAAAGTTGAAGTGTTGTGGGTTACTTTTGCATCTATATTGGGCAGCTTTGTTTTAGCTCAAGACCCATAGCTTGTGCCCGCTCACATACATACACATTTTATTTGTTTATTCATTTTGTTATATTTTAGCACAGCTCGCCTTTTAGCTTGTTTGTTTTTATAATTTAACCAGTTGCCTTTCTGAGAAGGCATAGTCATTTGTGTTTTACATGTATCAGTCCTTTGCACGCATTTCACTATGTACCATACTCAAGGCTGTCATGTTCTGTATATGATAAGTTTACAAAATATTGTCACTCCAAGAGTTACGGGTCAACACTCAACCATAGACATATCATCACACCACGCCTGTTCTTGGAACATAACATGTTTTGTTATATAAACACTGCATAGGCCAAAGGATGGTACAGGGCATTCCAGCCATGGCCATGTGGTCCTGTCTTTGTCTTTCCAGTCAGCTGGGGTATTGGGTCAGGGTTCCTTCCACAGACTGGGACAGGCAGAGAGCTAACACCACTATGTTCTCCGGTTTAGTCATTAGGGTATAGGCAGGAATCACTAGATCTTATGATTAGATCAGGATGGTGGGACTTTATATATTTTGTACTCTAGTGGTCACAATCAGCACTGCATTATGTTTCATCTGCCTAATAATCACAGCTCATGCTTTATCACTGGATGCAACTGTTTCAATAAATATTGAAACTCACTTTGCGTCTCAGTGCCTGCCTCAGCATGTGTGAGACTTTGTGCAACTAAGAGAAAGGGGTATGATCTGTCAACTATAACTACACTGAGGAGTCAGAGTGTCATGTGCCTAGGCTGCCACAAATCACCTTTACTTTCTAGGCTGGGTGAGGTACTACTAGCTAGCCGACAACGTTAGGCCAATAACTTCCAGTTGGTGTGGGACTGACTCAATCACCCACACTCAGTGGTTCTGCTGCTCTTAACAACGCAGTCTTACCCCCAAGGTAAGAGTCCTACGGCAGCAGCTTCCACTGACTCAAAAGTTGGGCGGACCTTCAACTGTGGATATGCATCACCGCCCTACAAAAGCTAGGAAGGTTCACCTTTAAATGAAGTGGGTGCAGTTGTCTCTGACCTTGATGCATAGTTTTCTGCTAGTGGCTTACTGTGACTTGGATAGGGCACTGAAGGCCATGGAGCACCGATAAGGGGGTTAAGTATGTTTATCTTTAACTTTATTTTCATCCAGCAGCTTCTACACTCACATCTGAAATGTAAATCTGGGAATTATGGTATGGTGTTGATTTCACACAAACATTATTCCATCTCAAGCATCATTCATATCACATCTACCTTATTCAAACCGTCATAGTAGTTAATGCAGTAATATTAAGATGATGTGCCATGTGACACATTTGTTAGAGACTAGCAAATTATACATGCTATCTATACAAATAAATATTTAATAAACAAAATTGAAGGGATATACTTTGTAAAAAAAATAGTCACAGATTGTTTTAATAATATGATTTTTACCTGATGTGTTACTAACTCCAAATGTGAACAATCAAACATCTGCTTTACTACAAAAAAATTACGATTCAATGTAATAGTAAAAATGTGGACCACATGTGTGTCACATTGTGAGGTAGTGCTAGTCAACATAAATATGAATCTGTCAAGTAGTCATGAAAGGCATCACATAGATACGTCATAATGATAATGTGGACCCTTCAGTGCGAGCATTGTAATACATTTCATTCTTAACCTGTGTGACTGAATACTAAACCAAAGGAATAATAAGAATGCTAGTTTGGTCTAAATTAACATGAGCTAAACACCATGGTAGCAAAGGAAAAGAGATGTATGGATTATCTTACTGCAAACTTTAAAATACTTTTGCCGTACTAAAACAATAATAAACATTTTGAACAATATAAGGAGAAACACCAAAAATCCAATAAGTACAACTGTGATTTTTTTCTTTAAGCATATTGCCAACAAGTCCAAAGCTCCATTTAGATCGGGACCTAGGCACAATTTAAAACCGACTGCGACAGAACCCTGGTTGGATATGCCAAGTTGATTGGTCTTTGTGAAAGTGTGGTAGTCAAAAAGTGCTAAAATAAATACCTAGGGCCTGATTACGAGGCTGCCGGTCTCTCTGTGATGGTCGGACCACCCCAACTGTGGTTTTCCGACTGCCACATTAAATTCCTGGTGGGCGGGCCTGCCTAAAGACCATTGCCCCCGCCAGGAAAATGGTTCCTGACGTGGTGATAGCAGTCTGAGATGAACTCAGCACTGTCTGGCTTATTACAGCTCACCTTTCTACCAGCCTTCTCATGGCAGGGTCCCTGTCATCAGAAGGTTGGCAGAAAGCCAGTGCTGAGGGCTACAGGGGGCCCCTGCACTGCCCATACCCATGGTAGACAGTGCGCATTCCGAGGGTGCTGTGTGCTATGGTAATGGCCTCGTCTCCCTTAAAGGAGCCGAGACCAATATCATAGCACTGTTCCCAACAGGCAGCCCAGCAGGAAGCATGTCCTACAATGTTTACGTCGATCAGCCCGGCGGGAACATTGTAATATGCTCAGGGGGGGCGCCACCACCATGTCGGTGGCATCCTCCCCTTGAGTTTGGCGGTCCGAAGGTGGGACTTCCAAACTCATAAGAAGGCCCTAAGTCCCAATGTAGAAATAAACTTAGAAACTAATTTGTTTCCAAAAATCAAAACTCCCTTGCTTCAGAAGGACCAACCTGCTTCATTGGTCTGACCTTAGTTACATCAAGGCAGTTAAAATTTTAGCTTTCACCCATTCGGAGAGGATTTTGTTAAACAAAATGACAAAGACCCTTTTTGGACTGGGACTTTGAAACGTTATATCCTGGGGGTGGCCACCCTGGGACATAGCAGGAGCTGGCCCGGGAGGGTGTTGGTCCCCACGCCCGTTAATGGATCCTTGAGGGGGGCACTGCGGCCCACAATCTATTTAGCCCCTGAGAGGTGGTGGTCCCGGGGGCTGCAGGGGTCTGAAACTGGCCCCCTTTTCTTTTTTTAATGTTTGCCCTGGGGAGGTGGTGGTCCCCGGGGCTGAAAGGGAGGAAGGGCGGCTTGTCCCCACCCCTCCATTTGATGAAAGCCCTGGGGAGGTGGAAGTTCCCAGGGCTGTGCGGGGCCAGGAAGCCCCCCTCATTGAATTTCATATTCGCCCCAGGGAGGTTACAGTCTCTGGGGCTGCAGGCGGCCCGGCACCCACTCTGCATTGACTTTTTATTAGCCCAGGGGAGTTGGCAGTCCCTAGGGATATAGGGGGTGGCTGCCCCCTCGCACTCTATTTGATGAAACCCCCAGGGATATGGCAGTCCCCCGGGACTGTAGGGGGGCCAGGAGGCCTCCGCATTACATTTCTTATTAGTCACAGGGAGGTGGCAGTCCCTGGGGCTGCGGGGGGCCCAGCGGCCCCTCCACATTGAAATCTTTATTAGCCCCTGAGAGGTGGCGGTCCTCAGGGCTGTGGGGGGGGGGTTGGCAGGCACCCCACACTCTATTTGATGAAAGCCCTAGGGTGGTGGCAGTCTCTGAGGCTGTGGGGGGCCAGGAGGCCCCCCCACATTGAATATCTTATTAGCTACAGGGAGTCGGTGGTGCCCAGGGCTGCAGGGGGGCAGGCGACCCCTCCCACAGTAAAATAGCAATGACCCGGGACTTGACCCAGCCAGGGCCCTCACAGAAAAAGCACAGGAGTCCGTGCCTGTTTTTTTCCCACTGGATCCACTGTGAATTGCGGCAAATATATATTTTTTTAAATGCTTTTTAGATCTGGGGGGCATTCCCTCTGGGACCCCAGCACCAGAGATAAGTGGGAAGGGTGTCCCTATCCTGACCCCTTTTCCTTTTTGTTTGAAGCACAGTCCCAAGATGGCTGCCAAAAACTTCCTGGTTGAAGTGTTGGCAGCCAATCAGAGCTGTGCATTTGCCATGCATGAGCTCTTAATCTTTGCAAAGTCATTGGGAAGAGTTTGCAACCTCAGATATACAAATGTGTATTTCCCTTTAATATCTCAAAAGCTACTGAACTGATTTACACTAAATAAGCAAAAGTGTAATCTGCATAGTAAAATCCAGCTTTCTGCCAAATTTGGTGTAATTCCTTCCAGTATTTCGGGCTGATAAAAGATTTTTTTAGCAAAAAATGTTCACTCTGGGCTTAAAAGAACACTAGAAGATGTTGTTCCTTTAAGGTTAGTTGTTGGTATTTTTCTAACTACAAAACTGTCCATAAAAATATGTTCTTAAGTGACTTTGTGAAATAAGGCCTGTGGCATGACAATCAGACATATATGTTATGCAGTGATGATATAATTACAAATGTGAAAAGCACTAGTAATATGTAGTAGTGTCCATCAATCACACATTCATACATTAATCTTTATGACATATAAGTACACATGCATTAATCTGGCCACAGATTTTGATGCAATCCATTGAGGTATGGGCATATGATTTTTTAAAAATACATTGGGTATACTAAATGGGTAAATATATCTATTTGACATTCAATACTGAATCATCCTGAAAGGTAAAAGATAACACATCCACTCCAGAAATCTAACATTGCACATTATATACTTAACAATAAGATGGTCTGAGGTTTTGTGATTGTAATGCCAAACAAAATTGTCATAACAATTGCCATTCAACTACATTTTTGGTTGTTAGTAATTATACTTATCAATATTGTAAAATGTTTAAAAATAATTTTATTGCAACAAGCTTTTACAAATTTGTTTTTGCTTTTTTTTTTGTCTTTTTATAGGTCAGCCCCCATTACAAGAAAAAAATCTGGCGGCTGCTGCCAGGTAAGTGCAGCAGCAGGGGATCCAATAAAGTTGAAGTGTTGTGGGTTACTTTTGCACCTATATTGGGCAGCTTTGTTTTAGCTCAAGACCCATAGCTTGTGCCCGCTCACATACATACACATTTTATTTGTTTATTCATTTTGTTATATTTTAGCACAGCTCGCCTTTTAGCTTGTTTGTTTTTATAATTTAACCAGTTGCCTTTCTGAGAAGGCATAGTCATTTGTGTTTTACATGTATCAGTCCTTTGCACGCATTTCACTATGTACCATACTCAAGGCTGTCATGTTCTGTATATGATAAGTTTACAAAATATTGTCACTCCAAGAGTTACGGGTCAACACTCAACCATAGACATATCATCACACCACGCCTGTTCTTGGAACATAACATGTTTTGTTATATAAACACTGCATAGGCCAAAGGATGGTACAGGGCATTCCAGCCATGGCCATGTGGTCCTGTCTTTGTCTTTCCAGTCAGCTGGGGTATTGGGTCAGGGTTCCTTCCACAGACTGGGACAGGCAGAGAGCTAACACCACTATGTTCTCCGGTTTAGTCATTAGGGTATAGGCAGGAATCACTAGATCTTATGATTAGATCAGGATGGTGGGACTTTATATATTTTGTACTCTAGTAGTCACAATCAGCACTGTATTATGTTTCATCTGCCTAATAATCACAGCTCATGCTTTATCACTGGATGCAACTGTTTCAATAAATATTGAAACTCACTTTGCGTCTCAGTGCCTGCCTCAGCATGTGTGAGACTTTGTGCAACTAAGAGAAAGGGGTATGATCTGTCAACTATAACTACACTGAGGAGTCAGAGTGTCATGTGCCTAGGCTGCCACAAATCACCTTTACTTTCTAGGCTGGGTGAGGTACTACTAGCTAGCCGACAACGTTAGGCCAATAACTTCCAGTTGGTGTGGGACTGACTCAATCACCCACACTCAGTGGTTCTGCTGCTCTTAACAAAGCAGTCTTACCCCCAAGGTAAGAGTCCTACGGCAGCAGCTTCCACTGACTCAAAAGTTGGGCGGACCTTCAACTGTGGATATGCATCACCGCCCTACAAAAGCTAGGAAGGTTCACCTTTAAATGAAGTGGGTGCAGTTGTCTCTGACCTTGATGCATAGTTTTCTGCTAGTGGCTTACTGTGACTTGGATAGGGCACTGAAGGCCATGGAGCACCGATAAGGGGGTTAAGCATGTTTATCTTTAACTTTATTTTCATCCAGCAGCTTCTACACTCACATCTGAAATGTAAATCTGGGAATTATGGTATGGTGTTGATTTCACACAAACATTATTCCATCTCAAGCATCATTCATATCACATCTACCTTATTCAAACCGTCATAGTAGTTAATGCAGTAATATTAAGATGATGTGCCATGTGACACATTTGTTAGAGACTAGCAAATTATACATGCTATCTATACATAAAATATTTAATAAACAAAATTGAAGGGATATACTTTGTAAAAAAAATAGTCACAGATTGTTTTAATAATATGATTTTTACCTGATGTGTTACTAACTCCAAATGTGAACAATCAAACATCTGCTTTACTACAAGAAAATTACGATTCAATGTAATAGTAAAAATGTGGACCAGATGTGTGTCACATTGTGAGGTAGTGCTAGTCAACATAAATATGAATCTGTCAAGTAGTCATGAAAGGCATCACATAGATACGTCATAATGATAATGTGGACCCTTCAGTGCGAGCATTGTAATACATTTCATTCTTAACCTGTGTGACTGAATACTAAACCAAAGGAATAATAAGAATGCTAGTTTGGACTAAATTAACATGAGCTAAACACCATGGTAGCAAAGGAAAAGAGATGTATGGCTTATCTTACTGCAAACTTTAAAATACTTTTGCCGTACTAAAACAATAATAAACATTTTGAACAATATAAGGAGAAACACCAAAAATCCAATACGTACAACTGTGATTTTTTTCTTTTTTTTCTTTAAGCATATTGCCAACAAGTCCAAAGCTCCATTTAGATCGGGACCTAGGCACAATTTAAAACCGACTGCGACAGAACCCTGGTTGGATATGCCAAGTTGATTGGTCTTTGTGAAAGTGTGGTAGTCAAAAAGTGCTAAAATAAATACCTAGGGCCTGATTACGAGGCTGCCGGTCTCTCTGTGATGGTCGGACCACCCCAACTGTGGTTTTCCGACTGCCACATTAAATTCCTGGTGGGCGGGCCTGCCTAAAGACCATTGCCCCCGCCAGGAAAATGGTTCCTGACGTGGTGATAGCAGTCTGAGCTGAACTCAGCACTGTCTGGCTTATTACAGCTCACCTTTCTACCAGCCTTCTCATGGCAGGGTCCCTGTCATCTGAAGGCTGGCAGAAAGCCAGTGCTGGGGGCTACAGGGGGCCCCTGCACTGCCCATACCCATGGTAGACAGTGCGCATTCCGAGGGTGCTGTGTGCTATGGTACTGGCCTCGTCTCCCTTAAAGGAGCCGAGACCAATATCGTAGCACTGTTCCCAACAGGCAGCCCAGCAGGAAGCATGTCCTACAATGTTTACGTCGATCAGCCCGGCGGGAACATTGTAATATGTTCAGGGGGGGCGCCACCACCATGTCTGTGGCATCCTCCCCTTGAGTTTGGCGGTCCGAAGGTGGGACTTCCAAACTCATAAGAAGGCCCTAAGTCCCAATGTAGAAATAAACTTAGAAACTAATTTGTTTCCAAAAATCAAAACTCCCTTGCTTCAGAAGGACCAACCTGCTTCATTGGTCTGACCTTAGTTACATCAAGGCAGTTAAAATTTTAGCTTTCACCCATTCGGAGAGGATTTTGTTAAACAAAATGACAAAGACCCTTTTTGGACTGAGACTTTGAAACATTATATCCTGGGGGTGGCCACCCTGGGACATAGCAGGAGCTGGCCCGGGAGGGTGTTGGTCCCCACGCCCGTTAATGGATCCTTGAGGGGGGCACTGCGGCCCACAATCTATTTAGCCCCTGAGAGGTGGTGGTCCCGGGGGCTGCAGGGGGCTGAAACTGGCCCCCTTTTCTTTTTTTAATGTTTGCCCTGGGGAGGTGGTGGTCCCCGGGGCTGAAAGGGAGGAAGGGCGGCTTGTCCCCACCCCTCCAGTTGATGAAAGCCCTGGGGAGGTGGAAGTTCCCAGGGCTGTGCGGGGCCAGGAAGCCCCCTCATTGAATTTCATATTCGCCCCAGGGAGGTTACAGTCTCTGGGGCTGCAGGCGGCCCGGCACCCACTCTGCATTGACTTTTTATTAGCCCCGGGGAGTTGGCAGTCCCTAGGGATATAGGGGGTGGCTGCCCCCTCGCACTCTATTTGATGAAACCCCCAGGGATATGGCAGTCCCCCGGGACTGTAGGGGGGCCAGGAGGCCCCCGCATTATATTTCTTATTAGTCACAGGGAGGTGGCAGTCCCTGGGGCTGCGGGGGGCCCAGCGGCCCCTCCACATTGAAATCTTTATTAGCCCCTGAGAGGTGGCGGTCCTCAGGGCTGCGGGGGGGGGGGTTGGCAGGCACCCCACACTCTATTTGATGAAAGCCCTAGGGTGGAGGCAGTCTCTGAGGCTGTGGGGGGCCAGGAGGCCCCCCGCATTGAATATCCTATTAGCTACAGGGAGTCGGTGGTGCCCAGGGCTGCAGGGGGGCAGGCGACCCCTCCCACAGTAAAATAGCAATGTCCCGGGACTTGACCCAGCCAGGGCCCTCACAGAAAAAGCGCAGGAGTCCGTGCCTGTTTTTTTCCCACTAGATCCACTGTGAATTGTGGCAAATATATATTTTTTTTTAATGCTTTTTAGATCTGGGGGGCATTCCCTCTGGGACCCCAGCACCAGAGATAAGTGGTAAGGGTGTCCCTATCCTGACCCCTTTTCCTTTTTGTTTGAAGCACAGTCCCAAGATGGCTGCCAAAAACTTCCTGGTTGAAGTGTTGGCAGCCAATCAGAGCTGTGCATTTGCCATGCATGAGCTCTTAATCTTTGCAAAGTCATTGGGAAGAGTTTGCAACCTCAGATATACAAATGTGTATTTCCCTTTAATATCTCAAAAGCTACTGAACTGATTTACACTAAATAAGCAAAAGTGTAATCTGAATAGTAAAATCCAGCTTTCTGCCAAATTTGGTGTAATTCCTTCCAGTATTTCGGGCTGATAAAAGATTTTTTTAGCAAAAAATGTTCACTCTGGGCTTAAAAGAACACTAGAAGATGCTGTTCCTTTAAGGTTAGTTGTTGGTATTTTTCTAACTACAAAACTGTCCCTAAAAATATGTTCTTAAGTGACTTTGTGAAATAAGGCCTGTGGCATGACAATCAGACATATATGTTATGCAGTGATGATATAATTACAAATGTGAAAAGCACTAGTAATATGTAGTAGTGTCCATCAATCACACATTCATACATTAATCTTTATGACATATAAGTACACATGCATGAATCTGGCCACAGGTTTTGATGCAATCCATTGAGGTATGGGCATATGATTTTTTAAAAATACATTGGGTATACTAAATGGGTAAGTATATCTATTTGACATTCAACACTGAATCATCCTGAAAGGTAAAAGATAACACATCCACTCCAGAAATCTAACATTGCACTTTATATACTTAACAATAAGATGGTCTGAGGTTTTGTGATTGTAATGCCAAACAAAATTGTCATAACAATTGCCATTCAACTACATTTTTGGTTGTTAGTAATTATACTTATCAATATTTTAAAATGTTTAAAAATAATTTTATTGCAACAAGCTTTTACAAATTTGTTTTTGCTTTTTTTTTTGTCTTTTTATAGGTCAGCCCCCATTACAAGAAACAAATCTGGCGGCTGCTGCCAGGTAAGTGCAGCAGCAGGGGATCCAATAAAGTTGAAGTGTTGTGGGTTACTTTTGCACCTATATTGGGCAGCTTTGTTTTAGCTCAAGACCCATAGCTTGTGCCCGCTCACATACATACACATTTTATTTGTTTATTCATTTTGTTATATTTTAGCACAGCTCGCCTTTTAGCTTGTTTGTTTTTATAATTTAACCAGTTGCCTTTCTGAGAAGGCATAGTCATTTGTGTTTTACATGTATCAGTCCTTTGCACGCATTTCACTATGTACCATACGCAAGGCTGTCATGTTCTGTATATGATAAGTTTACAAAATATTGTCACTCCAAGAGTTACGGGTCAACACTCAACCATAGACATATCATCACACCACGCCTGTTCTTGGAACATAACATGTTTTGTTATATAAACACTGCATAGGCCAAAGGATGGTACAGGGCATTCCAGCCATGGCCATGTGGTCCTGTCTTTGTATTTCCAGTCAGCTGGGGAATTGGGTCAGGGTTCCTTCCACAGACTGGGACAGGCAGAGAGCTAACACCACTATGTTCTCCGGTTTAGTCATTAGGGTATAGGCAGGAATCACTAGATCTTATGATTAGATCAGGATGGTGGGACTTTATATATTTTGTACTCTAGTGGTCACAATCAGCACTGTATTATGTTTCATCTGCCTAATAATCACAGCTCATGCTTTATCACTGGATGCAACTGTTTCAATAAATATTGAAACTCACTTTGCGTCTCAGTGCCTGCCTCAGCATGTGTGAGACTTTGTGCAACTAAGAGAAAGGGGTATGATCTGTCAACTATAACTACACTGAGGAGTCAGAGTGTCATGTGCCTAGGCTGCCACAAATCACCTTTACTTTCTAGGCTGGGTGAGGCACTACTAGCTAGCCGACAACGTTAGGCCAATAACTTCCAGTTGGTGTGGGACTGACTCAATCACCCACACTCAGTGGTTCTGCTGCTCTTAACAAAGCAGTCTTACCCCCAAGGTAAGAGTCCTACGGCTGCAGCTTCCACTGACTCAAAAGTTGGGCGGACCTTCAACTGTGGATATGCATCACCGCCCTACAAAAGCTAGGAAGGTTCACCTTTAAATGAAGTGGGTGCAGTTGTCTCTGACCTTGATGCATAGTTTTCTGCTAGTGGCTTACTGTGACTTGGATAGGGCACTGAAGGCCATGGAGCACCGATAAGGGGGTTAAGCATGTTTATCTTTAACTTTATTTTCATCCAGCAGCTTCTACACTCACATCTGAAATGTAAATCTGGGAATTATGGTATGGTGTTGATTTCACACAAACATTATTCCATCCCAAGCATCATTCATATCACATCTACCTTATTCAAACCGTCATAGTAGTTAATGCAGTAATATTAAGATGATGTGCCATGTGACACATTTGTTAGAGACTAGCAAATTATACATGCTATCTATACATAAAATATTTAATAAACAAAATTGAAGGGATATACTTTGTAAAAAAAATAGTCACAGATTGTTTTAATAATATGATTTTTACCTGATGTGTTACTAACTCCAAATGTGAACAATCAAACATCTGCTTTACTACAAGAAAATTAAGATTCAATGTAATAGTAAAAATGTGGACCAGATGTGTGTCACATTGTGAGGTAGTGCTAGTCAACATAAATATGAATCTGTCAAGTAGTCATGAAAGGCATCACATAGATACGTCATAATGATAATGTGGACCCTTCAGTGCGAGCATTGTAATACATTTCATTCTTAACCTGTGTGACTGAATACTAAACCAAAGGAATAATAAGAATGCTAGTTTGGTCTAAATTAACATGAGCTAAACACCATGGTAGCAAAGGAAAAGAGATGTATGGCTTATCTTACTGCAAACTTTAAAATACTTTTGCCGTACTAAAACAATAATAAACATTTTGAACAATATAAGGAGAAACACCAAAAATCCAATAAGTACAACTGTGATTTTTTTTTTTGATTTTCTTTAAGAATATTGCCAACAAGTCCAAAGCTCCATTTAGATCGGGACCTAGGCACAATTTAAAACCGACTGCGACAGAACCCTGGTTGGATATACCAAGTTGATTGGTCTTTGTGAAAGTGTGGTAGTCAAAAAGTGCTAAAATAAATACCTAGGGCCTGATTACGAGGCTGCCGGTCTCTCTGTGATGGTCGGACCACCCCAACTGTGGTTTTCCGACTGCCACATTAAATTCCTGGTGGGCGGGCCTGCCTAAAGACCATTGCCCCCGCCAGGAACATGGTTCCTGACGTGGTGATTGCAGTCTGAGCTGAACTCAGCACTGTCTGGCTTATTACAGCTCACCTTTCTACCAGCCTTCTCATGGCATGGTCCCTGTCATCAGAAGGCTGGCAGAAAGCCAGTGCTGGGGGCTACAGGGGGCCCCTGCACTGCCCATACCCATGGTAGACAGTGCGCATTCCGAGGGTGCTGTGTGCTATGGTACTGGCCTCGTCTCCCTTAAAGAAGCCGAGACCAATATCGTAGCACTGTTCCCAACAGGCAGCCCAGCAGGAAGCATGTCCTACAATGTTTACGTCGATCAGCCCGGCGGGAACATTGTAATATGCTCAGGGGGGGCGCCACCACCATGTCGGTGGCATCCTCCCCTTGAGTTTGGCGGTCCGAAGGTGGGACTTCCAAACTCATAAGAAGGCCCTAAGTCCCAATGTAGAAATAAACTTAGAAACTAATTTGTTTCCAAAAATCAAAACTCCCTTGCTTCAGAAGGACCAACCTGCTTCATTGGTCTGACCTTAGTTACATCAAGGCAGTTAAAATTTTAGCTTTCACCCATTCGGAGAGGATTTTGTTAAACAAAATGACAAAGACCCTTTTTGGACTGGGACTTTGAAACGTTATATCCTGGGGGTGGCCACCCTGGGACATAGCAGGAGCTGGCCCGGGAGGGTGTTGGTCCCCACGCCCGTTAATGGATCCTTGAGGGGGGCACTGCGGCCCACAATCTATTTAGCCCCTGAGAGGTGGTGGTCCCGGGGGCTGCAGGGGTCTGAAACTGGCCCCCTTTTCTTTTTTTTATGTTTGCCCTGGGGAGGTGGTGGTCCCCGGGGCTGAAAGGGAGGAAGGGCGGCTTGTCCCCACCCCTCCATTTGATGAAAGCCCTGGGGAGGTGGAAGTTCCCAGGGCTGTGCGGGGCCAGGAAGCCCCCCTCATTGAATTTCATATTCGCCCCAGGGAGGTTACAGTCTCTGGGGCTGCAGGCGGCCCGGCACCCACTCTGCATTAACTTTTTATTAGCCCCGGGGAGTTGGCAGTCCCTAGGGATATAGGGGGTGGCTGCCCCCTCGCACTCTATTTGATGAAACCCCCAGGGATATGGCAGTCCCCCGGGACTGTAGGGGGGCCAGGAGGCCCCCGCATTACATTTCTTATTAGTCACAGGGAGGTGCCAGTCCCTGGGGCTGCGGGGGGCCCAGCGGCCCCTCCACATTGAAATCTTTATTAGGCCCTGAGAGGTGGCGGTCCTCAGGGCTGCGGGGGGGGGGTTGGCAGGCACCCCACACTCTATTTGATGAAAGCCCTAGGGTGGTGGCAGTCTCTGAGGCTGTGGGGGGCCATGAGGCCCCCCCGCATTGAATATCTTATTAGCTACAGGGAGTCGGTGGTGCCCAGGGCTGCAGGGGGGCAGGCGACCCCTCCCACAGTAAAATAGCAATGTCCCGGGACTTGACCCAGCCAGGGCCCTCACAGAAAAAGCGCAGGAGTCCGTGCCTGTTTTTTTCCCACTGGATCCACTGTGAATTGTGGCAAATATTTCTTTTTTTAAATGCTTTTTAGATCTGGGGGGCAATCCCTCTGGGACCCCAGCACCAGATATAAGTAGTAAGGGTGTCCCTATCCTGACCCCCTTTCCTTTTTGTTTGAAGCACAGTCCCAAGATGGCTGCCAAAAACTTCCTGGTTGAAGTGTTGGCAGCCAATCAGAGCTGTGCATTTGCCATGCATGAGCTCTTAATCTTTGCAAAGTCATTGGGAAGAGTTTGCAACCTCAGATATACAACTGTGGATTTCCCTTTAATATCTCAAAAGCTACTGAACTGATTTACACTAAATAAGCAAAAGTGTAATCTGCATAGTAAAATCCAGCTTTCTGCCAAATTTGGTGTAATTCCTTCCAGTATTTGGGGCTGATAAAAGATTTTTTTAGCAAAAAATGTTCACTCTGGGCTTAAAAGAACACTAGAAGATGCTGTTCCTTTAAGGTTAGTTGTTGGTATTTTCTTAACTACAAAACTGTCCCTAAAAATATGTTCTTAAGTGACTTTGTGAAATAAGGCCTGTGGCATGACAATCAGACATATATGTTATGCAGTGATGATATAATTACAAATGTGAAAAGCACTAGTAATATGTAGTAGTGTCCATCAATCACACATTCATACATTAATCTTTATGACATATAAGTACACATGCATGAATCTGGCCACAGATTTTGATGCAATCCATTGAGGTATGGGCATATGATTTTTTAAAAATACATTGGGTATACTAAATGGGTAAGTATATCTATTTGACATTCAATACTGAATCATCCTGAAAGGTAAAAGATAACACATCCACTCCAGAAATCTAACATTGCACATGATATACTTAACAATAAGATGGTCTGAGGTTTTGTGATTGTAATGCCAAACAAAATTGTCATAACAATTGCCATTCAACTACATTTTTGGTTGTTAGTAATTATAGTTATCAATATTTTAAAATGTTTAAAAATAATTTTATTGCAACAAGCTTTTACAAATTTTTTTTTGCTTTTTTTTTTGTCTTTTTATAGGTCAGCCCCCATTACAAGAAAAAAATCTGGCGGCTGCTGCCAGGCAAGTGCAGCAGTAGGGGATCCAATAAAGTTGAAGTGTTGTGGGTTACTTTTGCACCTATATTGGGCAGCTTTGTTTTAGCTCAAGACCCATAGCTTGTGCCCGCTCACATACATACACATTTTATTTGTTTATTCATTTTGTTATATTTTAGCACAGCTCGCCTTTTAGCTTGTTTGTTTTTATAATTTAACCAGTTGCCTTTCTGAGAAGGCATAGTCATTTGTGTTTTACATGTATCAGTCCTTTGCACGCATTTCACTATGTACCATACTCAAGGCTGTCATGTTCTGTATATGATAAGTTTACAAAATATTGTCACTCCAAGAGTTACGGGTCAACACTCAACCATAGACATATCATCACACCACGCCTGTTCTTGGAACATAACATGTTTTGTTATATAAACACTGCATAGGCCAAAGGATGGTACAGGGCATTCCAGCCATGGCCATGTGGTCCTGTCTTTGTCTTTCCAGTCAGCTGGGGTATTGGGTCAGGGTTCCTTCCACAGACTGGGACAGGCAGAGAGCTAACACCACTATGTTCTCCGGTTTAGTCATTAGGGTATAGGCAGGAATCACTAGATCTTATGATTAGATCAGGATGGTGGGACTTTATATATTTTGTACTCTAGTGGTCACAATCAGCACTGTATTATGTTTCATCTGCCTAATAATCACAGCTCATGCTTTATCACTGGATGCAACTGTTTCAATAAATATTGAAACTCACTTTGCGTCTCAGTGCCTGCCTCAGCATGTGTGAGACTTTGTGCAACTAAGAGAAAGGGGTATGATCTGTCAACTATAACTACACTGAGGAGTCAGAGTGTCATGTGCCTAGGCTGCCACAAATCACCTTTACTTTCTAGGCTGGGTGAGGTACTACTAGCTAGCCGACAACGTTAGGCCAATAACTTCCAGTTGGTGTGGGACTGACTCAATCACCCACACTCAGTGGTTCTGCTGCTCTTAACAACGCAGTCTTACCCCCAAGGTAAGAGTCCTACGGCAGCAGCTTCCACTGACTCAAAAGTTGGGCGGACCTTCAACTGTGGATATGCATCACCGCCCTACAAAAGCTAGGAAGGTTCACCTTTAAATGAAGTGGGTGCAGTTGTCTCTGACCTTGATGCATAGTTTTCTGCTAGTGGCTTACTGTGACTTGGATAGGGCACTGAAGGCCATGGAGCACCGATAAGGGGGTTAAGTATGTTTATCTTTAACTTTATTTTCATCCAGCAGCTTCTACACTCACATCTGAAATGTAAATCTGGGAATTATGGTATGGTGTTGATTTCACACAAACATTATTCCATCTCAAGCATCATTCATATCACATCTACCTTATTCAAACCGTCATAGTAGTTAATGCAGTAATATTAAGATGATGTGCCATGTGACACATTTGTTAGAGACTAGCAAATTATACATGCTATCTATACATAAAATATTTAATAAACAAAATTGAAGGGATATACTTTGTAAAAAAAATAGTCACAGATTGTTTTAATAATATGATTTTTACCTGATGTGTTACTAACTCCAAATGTGAACAATCAAACATCTGCTTTACTACAAAAAAATTACGATTCAATGTAATAGTAAAAATGTGGACCAGATGTGTGTCACATTGTGAGGTAGTGCTAGTCAACATAAATATGAATCTGTCAAGTAGTCATGAAAGGCATCACATAGATACGTCATAATGATAATGTGGACCCTTCAGTGCGAGCATTGTAATACATTTCATTCTTAACCTGTGTGACTGAATACTAAACCAAAGGAATAATAAGAATGCTAGTTTGGTCTAAATTAACATGAGCTAAACACCATGGTAGCAAAGGAAAAGAGATGTATGGATTATCTTACTGCAAACTTTAAAATACTTTTGCCGTACTAAAACAATAATAAACATTTTGAACAATATAAGGAGAAACACCAAAAATCCAATAAGTACAACTGTGATTTTTTTCTTTAAGCATATTGCCAACAAGTCCAAAGCTCCATTTAGATCGGGACCTAGGCACAATTTAAAACCGACTGCGACAGAACCCTGGTTGGATATGCCAAGTTGATTGGTCTTTGTGAAAGTGTGGTAGTCAAAAAGTGCTAAAATAAATACCTAGGGCCTGATTACGAGGCTGCCGGTCTCTCTGTGATGGTCGGACCACCCCAACTGTGGTTTTCCGACTGCCACATTAAATTCCTGGTGGGCGGGCCTGCCTAAAGACCATTGCCCCCGCCAGGAAAATGGTTCCTGACGTGGTGATAGCAGTCTGAGATGAACTCAGCACTGTCTGGCTTATTACAGCTCACCTTTCTACCAGCCTTCTCATGGCAGGGTCCCTGTCATCAGAAGGTTGGCAGAAAGCCAGTGCTGAGGGCTACAGGGGGCCCCTGCACTGCCCATACCCATGGTAGACAGTGCGCATTCCGAGGGTGCTGTGTGCTATGGTAATGGCCTCGTCTCCCTTAAAGGAGCCGAGACCAATATCGTAGCACTGTTCCCAACAGGCAGCCCAGCAGGAAGCATGTCCTACAATGTTTACGTCGATCAGCCCGGCGGGAACATTGTAATATGCTCAGGGGGGGCGCCACCACCATGTCGGTGGCATCCTCCCCTTGAGTTTGGCGGTCCGAAGGTGGGACTTCCAAACTCATAAGAAGGCCCTAAGTCCCAATGTAGAAATAAACTTAGAAACTAATTTGTTTCCAAAAATCAAAACTCCCTTGCTTCAGAAGGACCAACCTGCTTCATTGGTCTGACCTTAGTTACATCAAGGCAGTTAAAATTTTAGCTTTCACCCATTCGGAGAGGATTTTGTTAAACAAAATGACAAAGACCCTTTTTGGACTGGGACTTTGAAACGTTATATCCTGGGGGTGGCCACCCTGGGACATAGCAGGAGCTGGCCCGGGAGGGTGTTGGTCCCCACGCCCGTTAATGGATCCTTGAGGGGGGCACTGCGGCCCACAATCTATTTAGCCCCTGAGAGGTGGTGGTCCCGGGGGCTGCAGGGGTCTGAAACTGGCCCCCTTTTCTTTTTTTAATGTTTGCCCTGGGGAGGTGGTGGTCCCCGGGGCTGAAAGGGAGGAAGGGCGGCTTGTCCCCACCCCTCCATTTGATGAAAGCCCTGGGGAGGTGGAAGTTCCCAGGGCTGTGCGGGGCCAGGAAGCCCCCTCATTGAATTTCATATTCGCCCCAGGGAGGTTACAGTCTCTGGGGCTGCAGGCGGCCCGGCACCCACTCTGCATTGACTTTTTATTAGCCCCGGGGAGTTGGCAGTCCCTAGGGATATAGGGGGTGGCTGCCCCCTCGCACTCTATTTGATGAAACCCCCAGGGATATGGCAGTCCCCCGGGACTGTAGGGGGGCCAGGAGGCCTCCGCATTACATTTCTTATTAGTCACAGGGAGGTGGCAGTCCCTGGGGCTGCGGGGGGCCCAGCGGCCCCTCCACATTGAAATCTTTATTAGCCCCTGAGAGGTGGCGGTCCTCAGGGCTGTGGGGGGGGGGTTGGCAGGCACCCCACACTCTATTTGATGAAAGCCCTAGGGTGGTGGCAGTCTCTGAGGCTGTGGGGGGCCAGGAGGCCCCCCCACATTGAATATCTTATTAGCTACAGGGAGTCGGTGGTGCCCAGGGCTGCAGGGGGGCAGGCGACCCCTCCCACAGTAAAATAGCAATGACCCGGGACTTGACCCAGCCAGGGCCCTCACAGAAAAAGCGCAGGAGTCCGTGCCTGTTTTTTTCCCACTGGATCCACTGTGAATTGCGGCAAATATATTTTTTTTTTAATGCTTTTTAGATCTGGGGGGCATTCCCTCTGGGACCCCAGCACCAGAGATAAGTGGGAAGGGTGTCCCTATCCTGACCCCTTTTCCTTTTTGTTTGAAGCACAGTCCCAAGATGGCTGCCAAAAACTTCCTGGTTGAAGTGTTGGCAGCCAATCAGAGCTGTGCATTTGCCATGCATGAGCTCTTAATCTTTGCAAAGTCATTGGGAAGAGTTTGCAACCTCAGATATACAAATGTGTATTTCCCTTTAATATCTCAAAAGCTACTGAACTGATTTACACTAAATAAGCAAAAGTGTAATCTGCATAGTAAAATCCAGCTTTCTGCCAAATTTGGTGTAATTCCTTCCAGTATTTCGGGCTGATAAAAGATTTTTTTAGCAAAAAATTTTCACTCTGGGCTTAAAAGAACACTAGAAGATGTTGTTCCTTTAAGGTTAGTTGTTGGTATTTTTCTAACTACAAAACTGTCCATAAAAATATGTTCTTAAGTGACTTTGTGAAATAAGGCCTGTGGCATGACAATCAGACATATATGTTATGCAGTGATGATATAATTACAAATGTGAAAAGCACTAGTAATATGTAGTAGTGTCCATCAATCACACATTCATACATTAATCTTTATGACATATAAGTACACATGCATGAATCTGGCCACAGATTTTGATGCAATCCATTGAGGTATGGGCATATGATTTTTTAAAAATACATTGGGTATACTAAATGGGTAAATATATCTATTTGACATTCAATACTGAATCATCCTGAAAGGTAAAAGATAACACATCCACTCCAGAAATCTAACATTGCACATTATATACTTAACAATAAGATGGTCTGAGGTTTTGTGATTGTAATGCCAAACAAAATTGTCATAACAATTGCCATTCAACTACATTTTTGGTTGTTAGTAATTATACTTATCAATATTGTAAAATGTTTAAAAATAATTTTATTGCAACAAGCTTTTACAAATTTGTTTTTGCTTTTTTTTTTGTCTTTTTATAGGTCAGCCCCCATTACAAGAAAAAAATCTGGCGGCTGCTGCCAGGTAAGTGCAGCAGCAGGGGATCCAATAAAGTTGAAGTGTTGTGGGTTACTTTTGCACCTATATTGGGCAGCTTTGTTTTAGCTCAAGACCCATAGCTTGTGCCCGCTCACATACATACACATTTTATTTGTTTATTCATTTTGTTATATTTTAGCACAGCTCGCCTTTTAGCTTGTTTGTTTTTATAATTTAACCAGTTGCCTTTCTGAGAAGGCATAGTCATTTGTGTTTTACATGTATCAGTCCTTTGCACGCATTTCACTATGTACCATACTCAAGGCTGTCATGTTCTGTATATGATAAGTTTACAAAATATTGTCACTCCAAGAGTTACGGGTCAACACTCAACCATAGACATATCATCACACCACGCCTGTTCTTGGAACATAACATGTTTTGTTATATAAACACTGCATAGGCCAAAGGATGGTACAGGGCATTCCAGCCATGGCCATGTGGTCCTGTCTTTGTCTTTCCAGTCAGCTGGGGTATTGGGTCAGGGTTCCTTCCACAGACTGGGACAGGCAGAGAGCTAACACCACTATGTTCTCCGGTTTAGTCATTAGGGTATAGGCAGGAATCACTAGATCTTATGATTAGATCAGGATGGTGGGACTTTATATATTTTGTACTCTAGTAGTCACAATCAGCACTGTATTATGTTTCATCTGCCTAATAATCACAGCTCATGCTTTATCACTGGATGCAACTGTTTCAATAAATATTGAAACTCACTTTGCGTCTCAGTGCCTGCCACAGCATGTGTGAGACTTTGTGCAACTAAGAGAAAGGGGTATGATCTGTCAACTATAACTACACTGAGGAGTCAGAGTGTCATGTGCCTAGGCTGCCACAAATCACCTTTACTTTCTAGGCTGGGTGAGGTACTACTAGCTAGCCGACAACGTTAGGCCAATAACTTCCAGTTGGTGTGGGACTGACTCAATCACCCACACTCAGTGGTTCTGCTGCTCTTAACAAAGCAGTCTTACCCCCAAGGTAAGAGTCCTACGGCAGCAGCTTCCACTGACTCAAAAGTTGGGCGGACCTTCAACTGTGGATATGCATCACCGCCCTACAAAAGCTAGGAAGGTTCACCTTTAAATGAAGTGGGTGCAGTTGTCTCTGACCTTGATGCATAGTTTTCTGCTAGTGGCTTACTGTGACTTGGATAGGGCACTGAAGGCCATGGAGCACCGATAAGGGGGTTAAGCATGTTTATCTTTAACTTTATTTTCATCCAGCAGCTTCTACACTCACATCTGAAATGTAAATCTGGGAATTATGGTATGGTGTTGATTTCACACAAACATTATTCCATCTCAAGCATCATTCATATCACATCTACCTTATTCAAACCGTCATAGTAGTTAATGCAGTAATATTAAGATGATGTGCCATGTGACACATTTGTTAGAGACTAGCAAATTATACATGCTATCTATACATAAAATATTTAATAAACAAAATTGAAGGGATATACTTTGTAAAAAAAATAGTCACAGATTGTTTTAATAATATGATTTTTACCTGATGTGTTACTAACTCCAAATGTGAACAATCAAACATCTGCTTTACTACAAGAAAATTACGATTCAATGTAATAGTAAAAATGTGGACCAGATGTGTGTCACATTGTGAGGTAGTGCTAGTCAACATAAATATGAATCTGTCAAGTAGTCATGAAAGGCATCACATAGATACGTCATAATGATAATGTGGACCCTTCAGTGCGAGCATTGTAATACATTTCATTCTTAACCTGTGTGACTGAATACTAAACCAAAGGAATAATAAGAATGCTAGTTTGGACTAAATTAACATGAGCTAAACACCATGGTAGCAAAGGAAAAGAGATGTATGGCTTATCTTACTGCAAACTTTAAAATACTTTTGCCGTACTAAAACAATAATAAACATTTTGAACAATATAAGGAGAAACACCAAAAATCCAATACGTACAACTGTGATTTTTTTCTTTTTTTTCTTTAAGCATATTGCCAACAAGTCCAAAGCTCCATTTAGATCGGGACCTAGGCACAATTTAAAACCGACTGCGACAGAACCCTGGTTGGATATGCCAAGTTGATTGGTCTTTGTGAAAGTGTGGTAGTCAAAAAGTGCTAAAATAAATACCTAGGGCCTGATTACGAGGCTGCCGGTCTCTCTGTGATGGTCGGACCACCCCAACTGTGGTTTTCCGACTGCCACATTAAATTCCTGGTGGGCGGGCCTGCCTAAAGACCATTGCCCCCGCCAGGAAAATGGTTCCTGACGTGGTGATAGCAGTCTGAGCTGAACTCAGCACTGTCTGGCTTATTACAGCTCACCTTTCTACCAGCCTTCTCATGGCAGGGTCCCTGTCATCTGAAGGCTGGCAGAAAGCCAGTGCTGGGGGCTACAGGGGGCCCCTGCACTGCCCATACCCATGGTAGACAGTGCGCATTCCGAGGGTGCTGTGTGCTATGGTACTGGCCTCGTCTCCCTTAAAGGAGCCGAGACCAATATCGTAGCACTGTTCCCAACAGGCAGCCCAGCAGGAAGCATGTCCTACAATGTTTACGTCGATCAGCCCGGCGGGAACATTGTAATATGTTCAGGGGGGGCGCCACCACCATGTCTGTGGCATCCTCCCCTTGAGTTTGGCGGTCCGAAGGTGGGACTTCCAAACTCATAAGAAGGCCCTAAGTCCCAATGTAGAAATAAACTTAGAAACTAATTTGTTTCCAAAAATCAAAACTCCCTTGCTTCAGAAGGACCAACCTGCTTCATTGGTCTGACCTTAGTTACATCAAGGCAGTTAAAATTTTAGCTTTCACCCATTCGGAGAGGATTTTGTTAAACAAAATGACAAAGACCCTTTTTGGACTGGGACTTTGAAACGTTATATCCTGGGGGTGGCCACCCTGGGACATAGCAGGAGCTGGCCCGGGAGGGTGTTGGTCCCCACGCCCGTTAATGGATCCTTGAGGGGGGCACTGCGGCCCACAATCTATTTAGCCCCTGAGAGGTGGTGGTCCCGGGGGCTGCAGGGGTCTGAAACTGGCCCCCTTTTCTTTTTTTAATGTTTGCCCTGGGGAGGTGGTGGTCCCCGGGGCTGAAAGGGAGGAAGGGCGGCTTGTCCCCACCCCTCCATTTGATGAAAGCCCTGGGGAGGTGGAAGTTCCCAGGGCTGTGCGGGGCCAGGAAGCCCCCTCATTGAATTTCATATTCGCCCCAGGGAGGTTACAGTCTCTGGGGCTGCAGGCGGCCCGGCACCCACTCTGCATTGACTTTTTATTAGCCCCGGGGAGTTGGCAGTCCCTAGGGATATAGGGGGTGGCTGCCCCCTCGCACTCTATTTGATGAAACCCCCAGGGATATGGCAGTCCCCCGGGACTGTAGGGGGGCCAGGAGGCCTCCGCATTACATTTCTTATTAGTCACAGGGAGGTGGCAGTCCCTGGGGCTGCGGGGGGCCCAGCGGCCCCTCCACATTGAAATCTTTATTAGCCCCTGAGAGGTGGCGGTCCTCAGGGCTGTGGGGGGGGGGTTGGCAGGCACCCCACACTCTATTTGATGAAAGCCCTAGGGTGGTGGCAGTCTCTGAGGCTGTGGGGGGCCAGGAGGCCCCCCCACATTGAATATCTTATTAGCTACAGGGAGTCGGTGGTGCCCAGGGCTGCAGGGGGGCAGGCGACCCCTCCCACAGTAAAATAGCAATGACCCGGGACTTGACCCAGCCAGGGCCCTCACAGAAAAAGCGCAGGAGTCCGTGCCTGTTTTTTTCCCACTGGATCCACTGTGAATTGCGGCAAATATATTTTTTTTTTAATGCTTTTTAGATCTGGGGGGCATTCCCTCTGGGACCCCAGCACCAGAGATAAGTGGGAAGGGTGTCCCTATCCTGACCCCTTTTCCTTTTTGTTTGAAGCACAGTCCCAAGATGGCTGCCAAAAACTTCCTGGTTGAAGTGTTGGCAGCCAATCAGAGCTGTGCATTTGCCATGCATGAGCTCTTAATCTTTGCAAAGTCATTGGGAAGAGTTTGCAACCTCAGATATACAAATGTGTATTTCCCTTTAATATCTCAAAAGCTACTGAACTGATTTACACTAAATAAGCAAAAGTGTAATCTGCATAGTAAAATCCAGCTTTCTGCCAAATTTGGTGTAATTCCTTCCAGTATTTCGGGCTGATAAAAGATTTTTTTAGCAAAAAATTTTCACTCTGGGCTTAAAAGAACACTAGAAGATGTTGTTCCTTTAAGGTTAGTTGTTGGTATTTTTCTAACTACAAAACTGTCCATAAAAATATGTTCTTAAGTGACTTTGTGAAATAAGGCCTGTGGCATGACAATCAGACATATATGTTATGCAGTGATGATATAATTACAAATGTGAAAAGCACTAGTAATATGTAGTAGTGTCCATCAATCACACATTCATACATTAATCTTTATGACATATAAGTACACATGCATGAATCTGGCCACAGATTTTGATGCAATCCATTGAGGTATGGGCATATGATTTTTTAAAAATACATTGGGTATACTAAATGGGTAAATATATCTATTTGACATTCAATACTGAATCATCCTGAAAGGTAAAAGATAACACATCCACTCCAGAAATCTAACATTGCACATTATATACTTAACAATAAGATGGTCTGAGGTTTTGTGATTGTAATGCCAAACAAAATTGTCATAACAATTGCCATTCAACTACATTTTTGGTTGTTAGTAATTATACTTATCAATATTGTAAAATGTTTAAAAATAATTTTATTGCAACAAGCTTTTACAAATTTGTTTTTGCTTTTTTTTTTGTCTTTTTATAGGTCAGCCCCCATTACAAGAAAAAAATCTGGCGGCTGCTGCCAGGTAAGTGCAGCAGCAGGGGATCCAATAAAGTTGAAGTGTTGTGGGTTACTTTTGCACCTATATTGGGCAGCTTTGTTTTAGCTCAAGACCCATAGCTTGTGCCCGCTCACATACATACACATTTTATTTGTTTATTCATTTTGTTATATTTTAGCACAGCTCGCCTTTTAGCTTGTTTGTTTTTATAATTTAACCAGTTGCCTTTCTGAGAAGGCATAGTCATTTGTGTTTTACATGTATCAGTCCTTTGCACGCATTTCACTATGTACCATACTCAAGGCTGTCATGTTCTGTATATGATAAGTTTACAAAATATTGTCACTCCAAGAGTTACGGGTCAACACTCAACCATAGACATATCATCACACCACGCCTGTTCTTGGAACATAACATGTTTTGTTATATAAACACTGCATAGGCCAAAGGATGGTACAGGGCATTCCAGCCATGGCCATGTGGTCCTGTCTTTGTCTTTCCAGTCAGCTGGGGTATTGGGTCAGGGTTCCTTCCACAGACTGGGACAGGCAGAGAGCTAACACCACTATGTTCTCCGGTTTAGTCATTAGGGTATAGGCAGGAATCACTAGATCTTATGATTAGATCAGGATGGTGGGACTTTATATATTTTGTACTCTAGTAGTCACAATCAGCACTGTATTATGTTTCATCTGCCTAATAATCACAGCTCATGCTTTATCACTGGATGCAACTGTTTCAATAAATATTGAAACTCACTTTGCGTCTCAGTGCCTGCCTCAGCATGTGTGAGACTTTGTGCAACTAAGAGAAAGGGGTATGATCTGTCAACTATAACTACACTGAGGAGTCAGAGTGTCATGTGCCTAGGCTGCCACAAATCACCTTTACTTTCTAGGCTGGGTGAGGTACTACTAGCTAGCCGACAACGTTAGGCCAATAACTTCCAGTTGGTGTGGGACTGACTCAATCACCCACACTCAGTGGTTCTGCTGCTCTTAACAAAGCAGTCTTACCCCCAAGGTAAGAGTCCTACGGCAGCAGCTTCCACTGACTCAAAAGTTGGGCGGACCTTCAACTGTGGATATGCATCACCGCCCTACAAAAGCTAGGAAGGTTCACCTTTAAATGAAGTGGGTGCAGTTGTCTCTGACCTTGATGCATAGTTTTCTGCTAGTGGCTTACTGTGACTTGGATAGGGCACTGAAGGCCATGGAGCACCGATAAGGGGGTTAAGCATGTTTATCTTTAACTTTATTTTCATCCAGCAGCTTCTACACTCACATCTGAAATGTAAATCTGGGAATTATGGTATGGTGTTGATTTCACACAAACATTATTCCATCTCAAGCATCATTCATATCACATCTACCTTATTCAAACCGTCATAGTAGTTAATGCAGTAATATTAAGATGATGTGCCATGTGACACATTTGTTAGAGACTAGCAAATTATACATGCTATCTATACATAAAATATTTAATAAACAAAATTGAAGGGATATACTTTGTAAAAAAAATAGTCACAGATTGTTTTAATAATATGATTTTTACCTGATGTGTTACTAACTACAAATGTGAACAATCAAACATCTGCTTTACTACAAGAAAATTACGATTCAATGTAATAGTAAAAATGTGGACCAGATGTGTGTCACATTGTGAGGTAGTGCTAGTCAACATAAATATGAATCTGTCAAGTAGTCATGAAAGGCATCACATAGATACGTCATAATGATAATGTGGACCCTTCAGTGCGAGCATTGTAATACATTTCATTCTTAACCTGTGTGACTGAATACTAAACCAAAGGAATAATAAGAATGCTAGTTTGGACTAAATTAACATGAGCTAAACACCATGGTAGCAAAGGAAAAGAGATGTATGGCTTATCTTACTGCAAACTTTAAAATACTTTTGCCGTACTAAAACAATAATAAACATTTTGAACAATATAAGGAGAAACACCAAAAATCCAATACGTACAACTGTGATTTTTTTCTTTTTTTTCTTTAAGCATATTGCCAACAAGTCCAAAGCTCCATTTAGATCGGGACCTAGGCACAATTTAAAACCGACTGCGACAGAACCCTGGTTGGATATGCCAAGTTGATTGGTCTTTGTGAAAGTGTGGTAGTCAAAAAGTGCTAAAATAAATACCTAGGGCCTGATTACGAGGCTGCCGGTCTCTCTGTGATGGTCGGACCACCCCAACTGTGGTTTTCCGACTGCCACATTAAATTCCTGGTGGGCGGGCCTGCCTAAAGACCATTGCCCCCGCCAGGAAAATGGTTCCTGACGTGGTGATAGCAGTCTGAGCTGAACTCAGCACTGTCTGGCTTATTACAGCTCACCTTTCTACCAGCCTTCTCATGGCAGGGTCCCTGTCATCTGAAGGCTGGCAGAAAGCCAGTGCTGGGGGCTACAGGGGGCCCCTGCACTGCCCATACCCATGGTAGACAGTGCGCATTCCGAGGGTGCTGTGTGCTATGGTACTGGCCTCGTCTCCCTTAAAGGAGCCGAGACCAATATCGTAGCACTGTTCCCAACAGGCAGCCCAGCAGGAAGCATGTCCTACAATGTTTACGTCGATCAGCCCGGCGGGAACATTGTAATATGTTCAGGGGGGGCGCCACCACCATGTCTGTGGCATCCTCCCCTTGAGTTTGGCGGTCCGAAGGTGGGACTTCCAAACTCATAAGAAGGCCCTAAGTCCCAATGTAGAAATAAACTTAGAAACTAATTTGTTTCCAAAAATCAAAACTCCCTTGCTTCAGAAGGACCAACCTGCTTCATTGGTCTGACCTTAGTTACATCAAGGCAGTTAAAATTTTAGCTTTCACCCATTCGGAGAGGATTTTGTTAAACAAAATGACAAAGACCCTTTTTGGACTGAGACTTTGAAACATTATATCCTGGGGGTGGCCACCCTGGGACATAGCAGGAGCTGGCCCGGGAGGGTGTTGGTCCCCACGCCCGTTAATGGATCCTTGAGGGGGGCACTGCGGCCCACAATCTATTTAGCCCCTGAGAGGTGGTGGTCCCGGGGGCTGCAGGGGTCTGAAACTGGCCCCCTTTTCTTTTTTTAATGTTTGCCCTGGGGAGGTGGTGGTCCCCGGGGCTGAAAGGGAGGAAGGGCGGCTTGTCCCCACCCCTCCAGTTGATGAAAGCCCTGGGGAGGTGGAAGTTCCCAGGGCTGTGCGGGGCCAGGAAGCCCCCCTCATTGAATTTCATATTCGCCCCAGGGAGGTTACAGTCTCTGGGGCTGCAGGCGGCCCGGCACCCACTCTGCATTGACTTTTTATTAGCCCCGGGGAGTTGGCAGTCCCTAGGGATATAGGGGGTGGCTGCCCCCTCGCACTCTATTTGATGAAACCCCCAGGGATATGGCAGTCCCCCGGGACTGTAGGGGGGCCAGGAGGCCCCCGCATTACATTTCTTATTAGTCACAGGGAGGTGGCAGTCCCTGGGGCTGCGGGGGGCCCAGCGGCCCCTCCACATTGAAATCTTTATTAGCCCCTGAGAGGTGGCGGTCCTCAGGGCTGCGGGGGGGGGTTGGCAGGCACCCCACACTCTATTTGATGAAAGCCCTAGGGTGGTGGCAGTCTCTGAGGCTGTGGGGGGGCCAGGAGGCCCCCCGCATTGAATATCCTATTAGCTACAGGGAGTCGGTGGTGCCCAGGGCTGCAGGGGGGCAGGCGACCCCTCCCACAGTAAAATAGCAATGTCCCGGGACTTGACCCAGCCAGGGCCCTCACAGAAAAAGCGCAGGAGTCCGTGCCTGTTTTTTTCCCACTAGATCCACTGTGAATTGTGGCAAATATATATATTTTTTTAATGCTTTTTAGATCTGGGGGGCATTCCCTCTGGGACCCCAGCACCAGAGATAAGTGGTAAGGGTGTCCCTATCCTGACCCCTTTTCCTTTTTGTTTGAAGCACAGTCCCAAGATGGCTGCCAAAAACTTCCTGGTTGAAGTGTTGGCAGCCAATCAGAGCTGTGCATTTGCCATGCATGAGCTCTTAATCTTTGCAAAGTCATTGGGAAGAGTTTGCAACCTCAGATATACAAATGTGTATTTCCCTTTAATATCTCAAAAGCTACTGAACTGATTTACACTAAATAAGCAAAAGTGTAATCTGAATAGTAAAATCCAGCTTTCTGCCAAATTTGGTGTAATTCCTTCCAGTATTTCGGGCTGATAAAAGATTTTTTTAGCAAAAAATGTTCACTCTGGGCTTAAAAGAACACTAGAAGATGCTGTTCCTTTAAGGTTAGTTGTTGTTATTTTTCTAACTACAAAACTGTCCCTAAAAATATGTTCTTAAGTGACTTTGTGAAATAAGGCCTGTGGCATGACAATCAGACATATATGTTATGCAGTGATGATATAATTACAAATGTGAAAAGCACTAGTAATATGTAGTAGTGTCCATCAATCACACATTCATACATTAATCTTTATGACATATAAGTACACATGCATGAATCTGGCTACAGATTTTGATGCAATCCATTGAGGTATGGGCATATGATTTTTTAAAAATACATTGGGTATACTAAATGGGTAAGTATATCTATTTGACATTCAACACTGAATCATCCTGAAAGGTAAAAGATAACACATCCACTCCAGAAATCTAACATTGCACTTTATATACTTAACAATAAGATGGTCTGAGGTTTTGTGATTGTAATGCCAAACAAAATTGTCATAACAATTGCCATTCAACTACATTTTTGGTTGTTAGTAATTATACTTATCAATATTTTAAAATGTTTAAAAATAATTTTATTGCAACAAGCTTTTACAAATTTGTTTTTGCTTTTTTTTTTGTCTTTTTATAGGTCAGCCCCCATTACAAGAAACAAATCTGGCGGCTGCTGCCAGGTAAGTGCAGCAGCAGGGGATCCAATAAAGTTGAAGTGTTGTGGGTTACTTTTGCACCTATATTGGGCAGCTTTGTTTTAGCTCAAGACCCATAGCTTGTGCCCGCTCACATACATACACATTTTATTTGTTTATTCATTTTGTTATATTTTAGCACAGCTCGCCTTTTAGCTTGTTTGTTTTTATAATTTAACCAGTTGCCTTTCTGAGAAGGCATAGTCATTTGTGTTTTACATGTATCAGTCCTTTGCACGCATTTCACTATGTACCATACACAAGGCTGTCATGTTCTGTATATGATAAGTTTACAAAATATTGTCACTCCAAGAGTTACGGGTCAACACTCAACCATAGACATATCATCACACCACGCCTGTTCTTGGAACATAACATGTTTTGTTATATAAACACTGCATAGGCCAAAGGATGGTACAGGGCATTCCAGCCATGGCCATGTGGTCCTGTCTTTGTATTTCCAGTCAGCTGGGGAATTGGGTCAGGGTTCCTTCCACAGACTGGGACAGGCAGAGAGCTAACACCACTATGTTCTCCGGTTTAGTCATTAGGGTATAGGCAGGAATCACTAGATCTTATGATTAGATCAGGATGGTGGGACTTTATATATTTTGTACTCTAGTGGTCACAATCAGCACTGTATTATGTTTCATCTGCCTAATAATCACAGCTCATGCTTTATCACTGGATGCAACTGTTTCAATAAATATTGAAACTCACTTTGCGTCTCAGTGCCTGCCTCAGCATGTGTGAGACTTTGTGCAACTAAGAGAAAGGGGTATGATCTGTCAACTATAACTACACTGAGGAGTCAGAGTGTCATGTGCCTAGGCTGCCACAAATCACCTTTACTTTCTAGGCTGGGTGAGGTACTACTAGCTAGCCGACAACGTTAGGCCAATAACTTCCAGTTGGTGTGGGACTGACTCAATCACCCACACTCAGTGGTTCTGCTGCTCTTAACAAAGCAGTCTTACCCCCAAGGTAAGAGTCCTACGGCTGCAGCTTCCACTGACTCAAAAGTTGGGCGGACCTTCAACTGTGGATATGCATCACCGCCCTACAAAAGCTAGGAAGGTTCACCTTTAAATGAAGTGGGTGCAGTTGTCTCTGACCTTGATGCATAGTTTTCTGCTAGTGGCTTACTGTGACTTGGATAGGGCACTGAAGGCCATGGAGCACCGATAAGGGGGTTAAGCATGTTTATCTTTAACTTTATTTTCATCCAGCAGCTTCTACACTCACATCTGAAATGTAAATCTGGGAATTATGGTATGGTGTTGATTTCACACAAACATTATTCCATCCCAAGCATCATTCATATCACATCTACCTTATTCAAACCGTCATAGTAGTTAATGCAGTAATATTAAGATGATGTGCCATGTGACACATTTGTTAGAGACTAGCAAATTATACATGCTATCTATACATAAAATATTTAATAAACAAAATTGAAGGGATATACTTTGTAAAAAAAATAGTCACAGATTGTTTTAATAATATGATTTTTACCTGATGTGTTACTAACTCCAAATGTGAACAATCAAACATCTGCTTTACTACAAGAAAATTAAGATTCAATGTAATAGTAAAAATGTGGACCAGATGTGTGTCACATTGTGAGGTAGTGCTAGTCAACATAAATATGAATCTGTCAAGTAGTCATGAAAGGCATCACATAGATACGTCATAATGATAATGTGGACCCTTCAGTGCGAGCATTGTAATACATTTCATTCTTAACCTGTGTGACTGAATACTAAACCAAAGGAATAATAAGAATGCTAGTTTGGTCTAAATTAACATGAGCTAAACACCATGGTAGCAATGGAAAAGAGATGTATGGCTTATCTTAATGCAAACTTTAAAATACTTTTGCCGTACTAAAACAATAATAAACATTTTGAACAATATAAGGAGAAACACCAAAAATCCAATAAGTACAACTGTGATTTTTTTTTTTGATTTTCTTTAAGAATATTGCCAACAAGTCCAAAGCTCCATTTAGATCGGGACCTAGGCACAATTTAAAACCGACTGCGACAGAACCCTGGTTGGATATACCAAGTTGATTGGTCTTTGTGAAAGTGTGGTAGTCAAAAAGTGCTAAAATAAATACCTAGGGCCTGATTACGAGGCTGCCGGTCTCTCTGTGATGGTCGGACCACCCCAACTGTGGTTTTCCGACTGCCACATTAAATTCCTGGTGGGCGGGCCTGCCTAAAGACCATTGCCCCCGCCAGGAACATGGTTCCTGACGTGGTGATTGCAGTCTGAGCTGAACTCAGCACTGTCTGGCTTATTACAGCTCACCTTTCTACCAGCCTTCTCATGGCATGGTCCCTGTCATCAGAAGGCTGGCAGAAAGCCAGTGCTGGGGGCTACAGGGGGCCCCTGCACTGCCCATACCCATGGTAGACAGTGCGCATTCCGAGGGTGCTGTGTGCTATGGTACTGGCCTCGTCTCCCTTAAAGAAGCCGAGACCAATATCGTAGCACTGTTCCCAACAGGCAGCCCAGCAGGAAGCATGTCCTACAATGTTTACGTCGATCAGCCCGGCGGGAACATTGTAATATGCTCAGGGGGGGCGCCACCACCATGTCGGTGGCATCCTCCCCTTGAGTTTGGCGGTCCGAAGGTGGGACTTCCAAACTCATAAGAAGGCCCTAAGTCCCAATGTAGAAATAAACTTAGAAACTAATTTGTTTCCAAAAATCAAAACTCCCTTGCTTCAGAAGGACCAACCTGCTTCATTGGTCTGACCTTAGTTACATCAAGGCAGTTAAAATTTTAGCTTTCACCCATTCGGAGAGGATTTTGTTAAACAAAATGACAAAGACCCTTTTTGGACTGGGACTTTGAAACGTTATATCCTGGGGGTGGCCACCCTGGGACATAGCAGGAGCTGGCCCGGGAGGGTGTTGGTCCCCACGCCCGTTAATGGATCCTTGAGGGGGGCACTGCGGCCCACAATCTATTTAGCCCCTGAGAGGTGGTGGTCCCGGGGGCTGCAGGGGTCTGAAACTGGCCCCCTTTTCTTTTTTTAATGTTTGCCCTGGGGAGGTGGTGGTCCCCGGGGCTGAAAGGGAGGAAGGGCGGCTTGTCCCCACCCCTCCATTTGATGAAAGCCCTGGGGAGGTGGAAGTTCCCAGGGCTGTGCGGGGCCAGGAAGCCCCCCTCATTGAATTTCATATTCGCCCCAGGGAGGTTACAGTCTCTGGGGCTGCAGGCGGCCCGGCACCCACTCTGCATTGACTTTTTATTAGCCCCGGGGAGTTGGCAGTCCCTAGGGATATAGGGGGTGGCTGCCCCCTCGCACTCTATTTGATGAAACCCCCAGGGATATGGCAGTCCCCCGGGACTGTAGGGGGGCCAGGAGGCCCCCGCATTACATTTCTTATTAGTCACAGGGAGGTGCCAGTCCCTGGGGCTGCGGGGGGCCCAGCGGCCCCTCCACATTGAAATCTTTATTAGGCCCTGAGAGGTGGCGGTCCTCAGGGCTGCGGGGGGGGGGGTTGGCAGGCACCCCACACTCTATTTGATGAAAGCCCTAGGGTGGTGGCAGTCTCTGAGGCTGTGGGGGGCCATGAGGCCCCCCCGCATTGAATATCTTATTAGCTACAGGGAGTCGGTGGTGCCCAGGGCTGCAGGGGGGCAGGCGACCCCTCCCACAGTAAAATAGCAATGTCCCGGGACTTGACCCAGCCAGGGCCCTCACAGAAAAAGCGCAGGAGTCCGTGCCTGTTTTTTTCCCACTGGATCCACTGTGAATTGTGGCAAATATTTCTTTTTTTAAATGCTTTTTAGATCTGGGGGGCATTCCCTCTGGGACCCCAGCACCAGATATAAGTAGTAAGGGTGTCCCTATCCTGACCCCTTTTCCTTTTTGTTTGAAGCACAGTCCCAAGATGGCTGCCAAAAACTTCCTGGTTGAAGTGTTGGCAGCCAATCAGAGCTGTGCATTTGCCATGCATGAGCTCTTAATCTTTGCAAAGTCATTGGGAAGAGTTTGCAACCTCAGATATACAACTGTGGATTTCCCTTTAATATCTCAAAAGCTACTGAACTGATTTACACTAAATAAGCAAAAGTGTAATCTGCATAGTAAAATCCAGCTTTCTGCCAAATTTGGTGTAATTCCTTCCAGTATTTCGGGCTGATAAAAGATTTTTTTAGCAAAAAATGTTCACTCTGGGCTTAAAAGAACACTAGAAGATGCTGTTCCTTTAAGGTTAGTTGTTGGTATTTTCTTAACTACAAAACTGTCCCTAAAAATATGTTCTTAAGTGACTTTGTGAAATAAGGCCTGTGGCATGACAATCAGACATATATGTTATGCAGTGATGATATAATTACAAATGTGAAAAGCACTAGTAATATGTAGTAGTGTCCATCAATCACACATTCATACATTAATCTTTATGACATATAAGTACACATGCATGAATCTGGCCACAGATTTTGATGCAATCCATTGAGGTATGGGCATATGATTTTTTAAAAATACATTGGGTATACTAAATGGGTAAGTATATCTATTTGACATTCAATACTGAATCATCCTGAAAGGTAAAAGATAACACATCCACTCCAGAAATCTAACATTGCACATGATATACTTAACAATAAGATGGTCTGAGGTTTTGTGATTGTAATGCCAAACAAAATTGTCATAACAATTGCCATTCAACTACATTTTTGGTTGTTAGTAATTATAGTTATCAATATTTTAAAATGTTTAAAAATAATTTTATTGCAACAAGCTTTTACAAATTTTTTTTTGCTTTTTTTTTTGTCTTTTTATAGGTCAGCCCCCATTACAAGAAAAAAATCTGGCGGCTGCTGCCAGGCAAGTGCAGCAGCAGGGGATCCAATAAAGTTGAAGTGTTGTGGGTTACTTTTGCACCTATATTGGGCAGCTTTGTTTTAGCTCAAGACCCATAGCTTGTGCCCGCTCACATACATACACATTTTATTTGTTTATTCATTTTGTTATATTTTAGCACAGCTCGCCTTTTAGCTTGTTTGTTTTTATAATTTAACCAGTTGCCTTTCTGAGAAGGCATAGTCATTTGTGTTTTACATGTATCAGTCCTTTGCACGCATTTCACTATGTACCATACTCAAGGCTGTCATGTTCTGTATATGATAAGTTTACAAAATATTGTCACTCCAAGAGTTACGGGTCAACACTCAACCATAGACATATCATCACACCACGCCTGTTCTTGGAACATAACATGTTTTGTTATATAAACACTGCATAGGCCAAAGGATGGTACAGGGCATTCCAGCCATGGCCATGTGGTCCTGTCTTTGTCTTTCCAGTCAGCTGGGGTATTGGGTCAGGGTTCCTTCCACAGACTGGGACAGGCAGAGAGCTAACACCACTATGTTCTCCGGTTTAGTCATTAGGGTATAGGCAGGAATCACTAGATCTTATGATTGGATCAGGATGGTGGGACTTTATATATTTTGTACTCTAGTGGTCACAATCAGCACTGTATTATGTTTCATCTGCCTAATAATCACAGCTCATGCTTTATCACTGGATGCAACTGTTTCAATAAATATTGAAACTCACTTTGCGTCTCAGTGCCTGCCTCAGCATGTGTGAGACTTTGTGCAACTAAGAGAAAGGGGTATGATCTGTCAACTATAACTACACTGAGGAGTCAGAGTGTCATGTGCCTAGGCTGCCACAAATCACCTTTACTTTCTAGGCTGGGTGAGGTACTACTAGCTAGCCGACAACGTTAGGCCAATAACTTCCAGTTGGTGTGGGACTGACTCAATCACCCACACTCAGTGGTTCTGCTGCTCTTAACAACGCAGTCTTACCCCCAAGGTAAGAGTCCTACGGCAGCAGCTTCCACTGACTCAAAAGTTGGGCGGACCTTCAACTGTGGATATGCATCACCGCCCTACAAAAGCTAGGAAGGTTCACCTTTAAATGAAGTGGGTGCAGTTGTCTCTGACCTTGATGCATAGTTTTCTGCTAGTGGCTTACTGTGACTTGGATAGGGCACTGAAGGCCATGGAGCACCGATAAGGGGGTTAAGCATGTTTATCTTTAACTTTATTTTCATCCAGCAGCTTCTACACTCACATCTGAAATGTAAATCTGGGAATTATGGTATGGTGTTGATTTCACACAAACATTATTCCATCTCAAGCATCATTCATATCACATCTACCTTATTCAAACCGTCATAGTAGTTAATGCAGTAATATTAAGATGATGTGCCATGTGACACATTTGTTAGAGACTAGCAAATTATACATGCTATCTATACATAAAATATTTAATAAACAAAATTGAAGGGATATACTTTGTAAAAAAAATAGTCACAGATTGTTTTAATAATATGATTTTTACCTGATGTGTTACTAACTCCAAATGTGAACAATCAAACATCTGCTTTACTACAAGAAAATTAAGATTCAATGTAATAGTAAAAATGTGGACCAGATGTGTGTCACATTGTGAGGTAGTGCTAGTCAACATAAATATGAATCTGTCAAGTAGTCATGAAAGGCATCACATAGATACGTCATAATGATAATGTGGACCCTTCAGTGCGAGCATTGTAATACATTTCATTCTTAACCTGTGTGACTGAATACTAAACCAAAGGAATAATAAGAATGCTAGTTTGGTCTAAATTAACCTGAGCTAAACACCATGGTAGCAAAGGAAAAGAGATGTATGGCTTATCTTACTGCAAACTTTAAAATACTTTTGCCGTACTAAAACAATAATAAACATTTTGAACAATATAAGGAGAAACACCAAAAATCCAATAAGTACAACTGTGATTTTTTTCTTTAAGCATATTGCCAACAAGTCCAAAGCTCCATTTAGATCGGGACCTAGGCACAATTTAAAACCGACTGCGACAGAACCCTGGTTGGATATGCCAAGTTGATTGGTCTTTGTGAAAGTGTGGTAGTCAAAAAGTGCTAAAATAAATACCTAGGGCCTGATTACGAGGCTGCCGGTCTCTCTGTGATGGTCGGACCACCCCAACTGTGGTTTTCCGACTGCCACATTAAATTCCTGGTGGGCGGGCCTGCCTAAAGACCATTGCCCCCGCCAGGAAAATGGTTCCTGACGTGGTGATAGCAGTCTGAGATGAACTCAGCACTGTCTGGCTTATTACAGCTCACCTTTCTACCAGCCTTCTCATGGCAGGGTCCCTGTCATCAGAAGGTTGGCAGAAAGCCAGTGCTGAGGGCTACAGGGGGCCCCTGCACTGCCCATACCCATGGTAGACAGTGCGCATTGCGAGGGTGCTGTGTGCTATGGTAATGGCCTCGTCTCCCTTAAAGGAGCCGAGACCAATATCGTAGCACTGTTCCCAACAGGCAGCCCAGCAGGAAGCATGTCCTACAATGTTTACGTCGATCAGCCCGGCGGGAACATTGTAATATGCTCAGGGGGGGCGCCACCACCATGTCGGTGGCATCCTCCCCTTGAGTTTGGCGGTCCGAAGGTGGGACTTCCAAACTCATAAGAAGGCCCTAAGTCCCAATGTAGAAATAAACTTAGAAACTAATTTGTTTCCAAAAATCAAAACTCCCTTGCTTCAGAAGGACCAACCTGCTTCATTGGTCTGACCTTAGTTACATCAAGGCAGTTAAAATTTTAGCTTTCACCCATTCGGAGAGGATTTTGTTAAACAAAATGACAAAGACCCTTTTTGGACTGGGACTTTGAAACGTTATATCCTGGGGGTGGCCACCCTGGGACATAGCAGGAGCTGGCCCGGGAGGGTGTTGGTCCCCACGCCCGTTAATGGATCCTTGAGGGGGGCACTGCGGCCCACAATCTATTTAGCCCCTGAGAGGTGGTGGTCCCGGGGGCTGCAGGGGTCTGAAACTGGCCCCCTTTTCTTTTTTTAATGTTTGCCCTGGGGAGGTGGTGGTCCCCGGGGCTGAAAGGGAGGAAGGGCGGCTTGTCCCCACCCCTCCATTTGATGAAAGCCCTGGGGAGGTGGAAGTTCCCAGGGCTGTGCGGGGCCAGGAAGCCCCCCTCATTGAATTTCATATTCGCCCCAGGGAGGTTACAGTCTCTGGGGCTGCAGGCGGCCCGGCACCCACTCTGCATTGACTTTTTATTAGCCCCGGGGAGTTGGCAGTCCCTAGGGATATAGGGGGTGGCTGCCCCCTCGCACTCTATTTGATGAAACCCCCAGGGATATGGCAGTCCCCCGGGACTGTAGGGGGGCCAGGAGGCCTCCGCATTACATTTCTTATTAGTCACAGGGAGGTGGCAGTCCCTGGGGCTGCGGGGGGCCCAGCGGCCCCTCCACATTGAAATCTTTATTAGCCCCTGAGAGGTGGCGGTCCTCAGGGCTGTGGGGGGGGGGGTTGGCAGGCACCCCACACTCTATTTGATGAAAGCCCTAGGGTGGTGGTAGTCTCTGAGGCTGTGGGGGGCCAGGAGGCCCCCCCGCATTGAATATCTTATTAGCTACAGGGAGTCAGTGGTGCCCAGGGCTGCAGGGGGGCAGGCGACCCCTCCCACAGTAAAATAGCAATGTCCCGGGACTTGACCCAGCCAGGGCCCTCACAGAAAAAGCGCAGGAGTCCGTGCCTGTTTTTTTCCCACTGGATCCACTGTGAATTGCGGCAAATATTTTTTTTTTTTAATGCTTTTTAGATCTGGGGGGCATTCCCTCTGGGACCCCAGCACCAGAGATAAGTGGGAAGGGTGTCCCTATCCTGACCCCTTTTCCTTTTTGTTTGAAGCACAGTCCCAAGATGGCTGCCAAAAACTTCCTGGTTGAAGTGTTGGCAGCCAATCAGAGCTGTGCATTTGCCATGCATGAGCTCTTAATCTTTGCAAAGTCATTGGGAAGAGTTTGCAACCTCAGATATACAAATGTGTATTTCCCTTTAATATCTCAAAAGCTACTGAACTGATTTACACTAAATAAGCAAAAGTGTAATCTGCATAGTAAAATCCAGCTTTCTGCCAAATTTGGTGTAATTCCTTCCAGTATTTCGGGCTGATAAAAGATTTTTTTAGCAAAAAATGTTCACTCTGGGCTTAAAAGAACACTAGAAGATGTTGTTCCTTTAAGGTTAGTTGTTGGTATTTTTCTAACTACAAAACTGTCCATAAAAATATGTTCTTAAGTGACTTTGTGAAATAAGGCCTGTGGCATGACAATCAGACATATATGTTATGCAGTGATGATATAATTACAAATGTGAAAAGCACTAGTAATATGTAAGTAGTGTCCATCAATCACACATTCATACATTAATCTTTATGACATATAAGTACACATGCATGAATCTGGCCACAGATTTTGATGCAATCCATTGAGGTATGGGCATATGATTTTTTAAAAATACATTGGGTATACTAAATGGGTAAATATATCTATTTGACATTCAATACTGAATCATCCTGAAAGGTAAAAGATAACACATCCACTCCAGAAATCTAACATTGCACATTATATACTTAACAATAAGATGGTCTGAGGTTTTGTGATTGTAATGCCAAACAAAATTGTCATAACAATTGCCATTCAACTACATTTTTGGTTGTTAGTAATTATACTTATCAATATTGTAAAATGTTTAAAAATAATTTTATTGCAACAAGCTTTTACAAATTTGTTTTTGCTTTTTTTTTGTCTTTTTATAGGTCAGCCCCCATTACAAGAAAAAAATCTGGCGGCTGCTGCCAGGTAAGTGCAGCAGCAGGGGATCCAATAAAGTTGAAGTGTTGTGGGTTACTTTTGCACCTATATTGGGCAGCTTTGTTTTAGCTCAAGACCCATAGCTTGTGCCCGCTCACATACATACACATTTTATTTGTTTATTCATTTTGTTATATTTTAGCACAGCTCGCCTTTTAGCTTGTTTGTTTTTATAATTTAACCAGTTGCCTTTCTGAGAAGGCATAGTCATTTGTGTTTTACATGTATCAGTCCTTTGCACGCATTTCACTATGTACCATACTCAAGGCTGTCATGTTCTGTATATGATAAGTTTACAAAATATTGTCACTCCAAGAGTTACGGGTCAATACTCAACCATAGACATATCATCACACCACGCCTGTTCTTGGAACATAACATGTTTTGTTATATAAACACTGCATAGGCCAAAGGATGGTACAGGGCATTCCAGCCATGGCCATGTGGTCCTGTCTTTGTCTTTCCAGTCAGCTGGGGTATTGGGTCAGGGTTCCTTCCACAGACTGGGACAGGCAGAGAGCTAACACCACTATGTTCTCCGGTTTAGTCATTAGGGTATAGGCAGGAATCACTAGATCTTATGATTAGATCAGGATGGTGGGACTTTATATATTTTGTACTCTAGTAGTCACAATCAGCACTGTATTATGTTTCATCTGCCTAATAATCACAGCTCATGCTTTATCACTGGATGCAACTGTTTCAATAAATATTGAAACTCACTTTGCGTCTCAGTGCCTGCCTCAGCATGTGTGAGACTTTGTGCAACTAAGAGAAAGGGGTATGATCTGTCAACTATAACTACACTGAGGAGTCAGAGTGTCATGTGCCTAGGCTGCCACAAATCACCTTTACTTTCTAGGCTGGGTGAGGTACTACTAGCTAGCCGACAACGTTAGGCCAATAACTTCCAGTTGGTGTGGGACTGACTCAATCACCCACACTCAGTGGTTCTGCTGCTCTTAACAAAGCAGTCTTACCCCCAAGGTAAGAGTCCTACGGCAGCAGCTTCCACTGACTCAAAAGTTGGGCGGACCTTCAACTGTGGATATGCATCACCGCCCTACAAAAGCTAGGAAGGTTCACCTTTAAATGAAGTGGGTGCAGTTGTCTCTGACCTTGATGCATAGTTTTCTGCTAGTGGCTTACTGTGACTTGGATAGGGCACTGAAGGCCATGGAGCACCGATAAGGGGGTTAAGCATGTTTATCTTTAACTTTATTTTCATCCAGCAGCTTCTACACTCACATCTGAAATGTAAATCTGGGAATTATGGTATGGTGTTGATTTCACACAAACATTATTCCATCTCAAGCATCATTCATATCACATCTACCTTATTCAAACCGTCATAGTAGTTAATGCAGTAATATTAAGATGATGTGCCATGTGACACATTTGTTAGAGACTAGCAAATTATACATGCTATCTATACATAAAATATTTAATAAACAAAATTGAAGGGATATACTTTGTAAAAAAAATAGTCACAGATTGTTTTAATAATATGATTTTTACCTGATGTGTTACTAACTCCAAATGTGAACAATCAAACATCTGCTTTACTACAAGAAAATTACGATTCAATGTAATAGTAAAAATGTGGACCAGATGTGTGTCACATTGTGAGGTAGTGCTAGTCAACATAAATATGAATCTGTCAAGTAGTCATGAAAGGCATCACATAGATACGTCATAATGATAATGTGGACCCTTCAGTGCGAGCATTGTAATACATTTCATTCTTAACCTGTGTGACTGAATACTAAACCAAAGGAATAATAAGAATGCTAGTTTGGACTAAATTAACATGAGCTAAACACCATGGTAGCAAAGGAAAAGAGATGTATGGCTTATCTTACTGCAAACTTTAAAATACTTTTGCCGTACTAAAACAATAATAAACATTTTGAACAATATAAGGAGAAACACCAAAAATCCAATACGTACAACTGTGATTTTTTTCTTTTTTTTCTTTAAGCATATTGCCAACAAGTCCAAAGCTCCATTTAGATCGGGACCTAGGCACAATTTAAAACCGACTGCGACAGAACCCTGGTTGGATATGCCAAGTTGATTGGTCTTTGTGAAAGTGTGGTAGTCAAAAAGTGCTAAAATAAATACCTAGGGCCTGATTACGAGGCTGCCGGTCTCTCTGTGATGGTCGGACCACCCCAACTGTGGTTTTCCGACTGCCACATTAAATTCCTGGTGGGCGGGCCTGCCTAAAGACCATTGCCCCCGCCAGGAAAATGGTTCCTGACGTGGTGATAGCAGTCTGAGCTGAACTCAGCACTGTCTGGCTTATTACAGCTCACCTTTCTACCAGCCTTCTCATGGCAGGGTCCCTGTCATCTGAAGGCTGGCAGAAAGCCAGTGCTGGGGGCTACAGGGGGCCCCTGCACTGCCCATACCCATGGTAGACAGTGCGCATTCCGAGGGTGCTGTGTGCTATGGTACTGGCCTCGTCTCCCTTAAAGGAGCCGAGACCAATATCGTAGCACTGTTCCCAACAGGCAGCCCAGCAGGAAGCATGTCCTACAATGTTTACGTCGATCAGCCCGGCGGGAACATTGTAATATGTTCAGGGGGGGCGCCACCACCATGTCTGTGGCATTCTCCCCTTGAGTTTGGCGGTCCGAAGGTGGTACTTCCAAACTCATAAGAAGGCCCTAAGTCCCAATGTAGAAATAAACTTAGAAACTAATTTGTTTCCAAAAATCAAAACTCCCTTGCTTCAGAAGGACCAACCTGCTTCATTGGTCTGACCTTAGTTACATCAAGGCAGTTAAAATTTTAGCTTTCACCCATTCGGAGAGGATTTTGTTAAACAAAATGACAAAGACCCTTTTTGGACTGGGACTTTGAAACATTATATCCTGGGGGTGGCCACCCTGGGACATAGCAGGAGCTGGCCCGGGAGGGTGTTGGTCCCCACGCCCGTTAATGGATCCTTGAGGGGGGCACTGCGGCCCACAATCTATTTAGCCCCTGAGAGGTGGTGGTCCCGGGGGCTGCAGGGGTCTGAAACTGGCCCCCTTTTCTTTTTTTAATGTTTGACCTGGGGAGGTGGTGGTCCCCGGGGCTGAAAGGGAGGAAGGGCGGCTTGTCCCCACCCCTCCAGTTGATGAAAGCCCTGGGGAGGTGGAAGTTCCCAGGGCTGTGCGGGGCCAGGAAGCCCCCCTCATTGAATTTCATATTCGCCCCAGGGAGGTTACAGTCTCTGGGGCTGCAGGCGGCCCGGCACCCACTCTGCATTGACTTTTTATTAGCCCCGGGGAGTTGGCAGTCCCTAGGGATATAGGGGGTGGCTGCCCCCTCGCACTCTATTTGATGAAACCCCCAGGGATATGGCAGTCCCCCGGGACTGTAGGGGGGCCAGGAGGCCCCCGCATTACATTTCTTATTAGTCACAGGGAGGTGGCAGTCCCTGGGGCTGCGGGGGGCCCAGCGGCCCCTCCACATTGAAATCTTTATTAGCCCCTGAGAGGTGGCGGTCCTCAGGGCTGCGGGGGGGGGGGTTGGCAGGCACCCCACACTCTATTTGATGAAAGCCCTAGGGTGGTGGCAGTCTCTGAGGCTGTGGGGGGCCAGGAGGCCCCCCGCATTGAATATCCTATTAGCTACAGGGAGTCAGTGGTGCCCAGGGCTGCAGGGGGGCAGGCGACCCCTCCCACAGTAAAATAGCAATGTCCCGGGACTTGACCCAGCCAGGGCCCTCACAGAAAAAGCGCAGGAGTCCGTGCCTGTTTTTTTCCCACTGGATCCACTGTGAATTGTGGCAAATATATATTTTTTTTAATGCTTTTTAGATCTGGGGGGCATTCCCTCTGGGACCCCAGCACCAGAGATAAGTGGTAAGGGTGTCCCTATCCTGACCCCTTTTCCTTTTTGTTTGAAGCACAGTCCCAAGATGGCTGCCAAAAACTTCCTGGTTGAAGTGTTGGCAGCCAATCAGAGCTGTGCATTTGCCATGCATGAGCTCTTAATCTTTGCAAAGTCATTGGGAAGAGTTTGCAACCTCAGATATACAAATGTGTATTTCCCTTTAATATCTCAAAAGCTACTGAACTGATTTACACTAAATAAGCAAAAGTGTAATCTGAATAGTAAAATCCAGCTTTCTGCCAAATTTGGTGTAATTCCTTCCAGTATTTCGGGCTGATAAAAGATTTTTTTAGCAAAAAATGTTCACTCTGGGCTTAAAAGAACACCAGAAGATGCTGTTCCTTTAAGGTTAGTTGTTGGTATTTTTCTAACTACAAAACTGTCCATAAAAATATGTTCTTAAGTGACTTTGTGAAATAAGGCCTGTGGCATGACAATCAGACATATATGTTATGCAGTGATGATATAATTACAAATGTGAAAAGCACTAGTAATATGTAGTAGTGTCCATCAATCACACATTCATACATTAATCTTTATGACATATAAGTACACATGCATGAATCTGGCCACAGATTTTGATGCAATCCATTGAGGTATGGGCATATGATTTTTTAAAAATACATTGTGTATACTAAATGGGTAAGTATATCTATTTGACATTCAACACTGAATCATCCTGAAAGGTAAAAGATAACACATCCACTCCAGAAATCTAACATTGCACATTATATACTTAACAATAAGATGGTCTGAGGTTTTGTGATTGTAATGCCAAACAAAATTGTCATAACAAATGCCATTCAACTACATTTTTGGTTGTTAGTAATTATACTTATCAATATTTTAAAATGTTTAAAAATAATTTTATTGCAACAAGCTTTTACAAATTTGTTTTTGCTTTTTTTTTTGTCTTTTTATAGGTCAGCCCCCATTACAAGAAAAAAATCTGGCGGCTGCTGCCAGGTAAGTGCAGCAGCAGGGGATCCAATAAAGTTGAAGTGTTGTGGGTTACTTTTGCACCTATATTGGGCAGCTTTGTTTTAGCTCAAGACCCATAGCTTGTGCCCGCTCACATACATACACATTTTATTTGTTTATTCATTTTGTTATATTTTAGCACAGCTCGCCTTTTAGCTTGTTTGTTTTTATAATTTAACCAGTTGCCTTTCTGAGAAGGCATAGTCATTTGTGTTTTACATGTATCAGTCCTTTGCACGCATTTCACTATGTACCATACTCAAGGCTGTCATGTTCTGTATATGATAAGTTTACAAAATATTGTCACTCCAAGAGTTACGGGTCAACACTCAACCATAGACATATCATCACACCACGCCTGTTCTTGGAACATAACATGTTTTGTTATATAAACACTGCATAGGCCAAAGGATGGTACAGGGCATTCCAGCCATGGCCATGTGGTCCTGTCTTTGTATTTCCAGTCAGCTGGGGAATTGGGTCAGGGTTCCTTCCACAGACTGGGACAGGCAGAGAGCTAACACCACTATGTTCTCCGGTTTAGTCATTAGGGTATAGGCAGGAATCACTAGATCTTATGATTAGATCAGGATGGTGGGACTTTATATATTTTGTACTCTAGTGGTCACAATCAGCACTGTATTATGTTTCATCTGCCTAATAATCACAGCTCATGCTTTATCACTGGATGCAACTGTTTCAATAAATATTGAAACTCACTTTGCGTCTCAGTGCCTGCCTCAGCATGTGTGAGACTTTGTGCAACTAAGAGAAAGGGGTATGATCTGTCAACTATAACTACACTGAGGAGTCAGAGTGTCATGTGCCTAGGCTGCCACAAATCACCTTTACTTTCTAGGCTGGGTGAGGTACTACTAGCTAGCCGACAACGTTAGGCCAATAACTTCCAGTTGGTGTGGGACTGACTCAATCACCCACACTCAGTGGTTCTGCTGCTCTTAACAAAGCAGTCTTACCCCCAAGGTAAGAGTCCTACGGCTGCAGCTTCCACTGACTCAAAAGTTGGGCGGACCTTCAACTGTGGATATGCATCACCGCCCTACAAAAGCTAGGAAGGTTCACCTTTAAATGAAGTGGGTGCAGTTGTCTCTGACCTTGATGCATAGTTTTCTGCTAGTGGCTTACTGTGACTTGGATAGGGCACTGAAGGCCATGGAGCACCGATAAGGGGGTTAAGCATGTTTATCTTTAACTTTATTTTCATCCAGCAGCTTCTACACTCACATCTGAAATGTAAATCTGGGAATTATGGTATGGTGTTGATTTCACACAAACATTATTCCATCCCAAGCATCATTCATATCACATCTACCTTATTCAAACCGTCATAGTAGTTAATGCAGTAATATTAAGATGATGTGCCATGTGACACATTTGTTAGAGACTAGCAAATTATACATGCTATCTATACATAAAATATTTAATAAACAAAATTGAAGGGATATACTTTGTAAAAAAAATAGTCACAGATTGTTTTAATAATATGATTTTTACCTGATGTGTTACTAACTCCAAATGTGAACAATCAAACATCTGCTTTACTACAAGAAAATTAAGATTCAATGTAATAGTAAAAATGTGGACCAGATGTGTGTCACATTGTGAGGTAGTGCTAGTCAACATAAATATGAATCTGTCAAGTAGTCATGAAAGGCATCACATAGATACGTCATAATGATAATGTGGACCCTTCAGTGCGACCATTGTAATACATTTCATTCTTAACCTGTGTGACTGAATACTAAACCAAAGGAATAATAAGAATGCTAGTTTGGTCTAAATTAACATGAGCTAAACACCATGGTAGCAAAGGAAAAGAGATGTATGGCTTATCTTACTGCAAACTTTAAAATACTTTTGCCGTACTAAAACAATAATAAACATTTTGAACAATATAAGGAGAAACACCAAAAATCCAATAAGTACAACTGTGATTTTTTTTTTTGATTTTCTTTAAGAATATTGCCAACAAGTCCAAAGCTCCATTTAGATCGGGACCTAGGCACAATTTAAAACCGACTGCGACAGAACCCTGGTTGGATATACCAAGTTGATTGGTCTTTGTGAAAGTGTGGTAGTCAAAAAGTGCTAAAATAAATACCTAGGGCCTGATTACGAGGCTGCCGGTCTCTCTGTGATGGTCGGACCACCCCAACTGTGGTTTTCCGACTGCCACATTAAATTCCTGGTGGGCGGGCCTGCCTAAAGACCATTGCCCCCGCCAGGAACATGGTTCCTGACGTGGTGATTGCAGTCTGAGCTGAACTCAGCACTGTCTGGCTTATTACAGCTCACCTTTCTACCAGCCTTCTCATGGCATGGTCCCTGTCATCAGAAGGCTGGCAGAAAGCCAGTGCTGGGGGCTACAGGGGGCCCCTGCACTGCCCATACCCATGGTAGACAGTGCGCATTCCGAGGGTGCTGTGTGCTATGGTACTGGTCTCGTCTCCCTTAAAGAAGCCGAGACCAATATCGTAGCACTGTTCCCAACAGGCAGCCCAGCAGGAAGCATGTCCTACAATGTTTACGTCGATCAGCCCGGCGGGAACATTGTAATATGCTCAGGGGGGGCGCCACCACCATGTCGGTGGCATCCTCCCCTTGAGTTTGGCGGTCCGAAGGTGGGACTTCCAAACTCATAAGAAGGCCCTAAGTCCCAATGTAGAAATAAACTTAGAAACTAATTTGTTTCCAAAAATCAAAACTCCCTTGCTTCAGAAGGACCAACCTGCTTCATTGGTCTGACCTTAGTTACATCAAGGCAGTTAAAATTTTAGCTTTCACCCATTCGGAGAGGATTTTGTTAAACAAAATGACAAAGACCCTTTTTGGACTGGGACTTTGAAACGTTATATCCTGGGGGTGGCCACCCTGGGACATAGCAGGAGCTGGCCCGGGAGGGTGTTGGTCCCCACGCCCGTTAATGGATCCTTGAGGGGGGCACTGCGGCCCACAATCTATTTAGCCCCTGAGAGGTGGTGGTCCCGGGGGCTGCAGGGGTCTGAAACTGGCCCCCTTTTCTTTTTTTAATGTTTGCCCTGGGGAGGTGGTGGTCCCCGGGGCTGAAAGGGAGGAAGGGCGGCTTGTCCCCACCCCTCCATTTGATGAAAGCCCTGGGGAGGTGGAAGTTCCCAGGGCTGTGCGGGGCCAGGAAGCCCCCCTCATTGAATTTCATATTCGCCCCAGGGAGGTTACAGTCTCTGGGGCTGCAGGCGGCCCGGCACCCACTCTGCATTGACTTTTTATTAGCCCCGGGGAGTTGGCAGTCCCTAGGGATATAGGGGGTGGCTGCCCCCTCGCACTCTATTTGATGAAACCCCCAGGGATATGGCAGTCCCCCGGGACTGTAGGGGGGCCAGGAGGCCCCCGCATTACATTTCTTATTAGTCACAGGGAGGTGCCAGTCCCTGGGGCTGCGGGGGGCCCAGCGGCCCCTCCACATTTAAATCTTTATTAGGCCCTGAGAGGTGGCGGTCCTCAGGGCTGCGGGGGGGGGTTGGCAGGCACCCCACACTCTATTTGATGAAAGCCCTAGGGTGGTGGCAGTCTCTGAGGCTGTGGGGGGCCATGAGGCCCCCCCGCATTGAATATCTTATTAGCTACAGGGAGTCGGTGGTGCCCAGGGCTGCAGGGGGGCAGGCGACCCCTCCCACAGTAAAATAGCAATGTCCCGGGACTTGACCCAGCCAGGGCCCTCACAGAAAAAGCGCAGGAGTCCGTGCCTGTTTTTTTCCCACTGGATCCACTGTGAATTGTGGCAAATATTTCTTTTTTTAAATGCTTTTTAGATCTGGGGGGCATTCCCTCTGGGACCCCAGCACCAGATATAAGTAGTAAGGGTGTCCCTATCCTGACCCCTTTTCCTTTTTGTTTGAAGCACAGTCCCAAGATGGCTGCCAAAAACTTCCTGGTTGAAGTGTTGGCAGCCAATCAGAGCTGTGCATTTGCCATGCATGAGCTCTTAATCTTTGCAAAGTCATTGGGAAGAGTTTGCAACCTCAGATATACAACTGTGGATTTCCCTTTAATATCTCAAAAGCTACTGAACTGATTTACACTAAATAAGCAAAAGTGTAATCTGCATAGTAAAATCCAGCTTTCTGCCAAATTTGGTGTAATTCCTTCCAGTATTTCGGGCTGATAAAAGATTTTTTTAGCAAAAAATGTTCACTCTGGGCTTAAAAGAACACTAGAAGATGCTGTTCCTTTAAGGTTAGTTGTTGGTATTTTCTTAACTACAAAACTGTCCCTAAAAATATGTTCTTAAGTGACTTTGTGAAATAAGGCCTGTGGCATGACAATCAGACATATATGTTATGCAGTGATGATATAATTACAAATGTGAAAAGCACTAGTAATATGTAGTAGTGTCCATCAATCACACATTCATACATTAATCTTTATGACATATAAGTACACATGCATGAATCTGGCCACAGATTTTGATGCAATCCATTGAGGTATGGGCATATGATTTTTTTAAAATACATTGGGTATACTAAATGGGTAAGTATATCTATTTGACATTCAATACTGAATCATCCTGAAAGGTAAAAGATAACACATCCACTCCAGAAATCTAACATTGCACATGATATACTTAACAATAAGATGGTCTGAGGTTTTGTGATTGTAATGCCAAACAAAATTGTCATAACAATTGCCATTCAACTACATTTTTGGTTGTTAGTAATTATAGTTATCAATATTTTAAAATGTTTAAAAATAATTTTATTGCAACAAGCTTTTACAAATTTTTTTTTGTCTTTTTATAGGTCAGCCCCCATTACAAGAAAAAAATCTGGCGGCTGCTGCCAGGCAAGTGCAGCAGCAGGGGATCCAATAAAGTTGAAGTGTTGTGGGTTACTTTTGCACCTATATTGGGCAGCTTTGTTTTAGCTCAAGACCCATAGCTTGTGCCCGCTCACATACATACACATTTTATTTGTTTATTCATTTTGTTATATTTTAGCACAGCTCGCCTTTTAGCTTGTTTGTTTTTATAATTTAACCAGTTGCCTTTCTGAGAAGGCATAGTCATTTGTGTTTTACATGTATCAGTCCTTTGCACGCATTTCACTATGTACCATACTCAAGGCTGTCATGTTCTGTATATGATAAGTTTACAAAATATTGTCACTCCAAGAGTTACGGGTCAACACTCAACCATAGACATATCATCACACCACGCCTGTTCTTGGAACATAACATGTTTTGTTATATAAACATTGCATAGGCCAAAGGATGGTACAGGGCATTCCAGCCATGGCCATGTGGTCCTGTCTTTGTCTTTCCAGTCAGCTGGGGTATTGGGTCAGGGTTCCTTCCACAGACTGGGACAGGCAGAGAGCTAACACCACTATGTTCTCCGGTTTAGTCATTAGGGTATAGGCAGGAATCACTAGATCTTATGATTAGATCAGGATGGTGGGACTTTATATATTTTGTACTCTAGTAGTCACAATCAGCACTGTATTATGTTTCATCTGCCTAATAATCACAGCTCATGCTTTATCACTGGATGCAACTGTTTCAATAAATATTGAAACTCACTTTGCGTCTCAGTGCCTGCCTCAGCATGTGTGAGACTTTGTGCAACTAAGAGAAAGGGGTATGATCTGTCAACTATAACTACACTGAGGAGTCAGAGTGTCATGTGCCTAGGCTGCCACAAATCACCTTTACTTTCTAGGCTGGGTGAGGTACTACTAGCTAGCCGACAACGTTAGGCCAATAACTTCCAGTTGGTGTGGGACTGACTCAATCACCCACACTCAGTGGTTCTGCTGCTCTTAACAAAGCAGTCTTACCCCCAAGGTAAGAGTCCTACGGCAGCAGCTTCCACTGACTCAAAAGTTGGGCGGACCTTCAACTGTGGATATGCATCACCGCCCTACAAAAGCTAGGAAGGTTCACCTTTAAATGAAGTGGGTGCAGTTGTCTCTGACCTTGATGCATAGTTTTCTGCTAGTGGCTTACTGTGACTTGGATAGGGCACTGAAGGCCATGGAGCACCGATAAGGGGGTTAAGCATGTTTATCTTTAACTTTATTTTCATCCAGCAGCTTCTACACTCACATCTGAAATGTAAATCTGGGAATTATGGTATGGTGTTGATTTCACACAAACATTATTCCATCTCAAGCATCATTCATATCACATCTACCTTATTCAAACCGTCATAGTAGTTAATGCAGTAATATTAAGATGATGTGCCATGTGACACATTTGTTAGAGACTAGCAAATTATACATGCTATCTATACATAAAATATTTAATAAACAAAATTGAAGGGATATACTTTGTAAAAAAAATAGTCACAGATTGTTTTAATAATATGATTTTTACCTGATGTGTTACTAACTCCAAATGTGAACAATCAAACATCTGCTTTACTACAAGAAAATTACGATTCAATGTAATAGTAAAAATGTGGACCAGATGTGTGTCACATTGTGAGGTAGTGCTAGTCAACATAAATATGAATCTGTCAAGTAGTCATGAAAGGCATCACATAGATACGTCATAATGATAATGTGGACCCTTCAGTGCGAGCATTGTAATACATTTCATTCTTAACCTGTGTGACTGAATACTAAACCAAAGGAATAATAAGAATGCTAGTTTGGACTAAATTAACATGAGCTAAACACCATGGTAGCAAAGGAAAAGAGATGTATGGCTTATCTTACTGCAAACTTTAAAATACTTTTGCCGTACTAAAACAATAATAAACATTTTGAACAATATAAGGAGAAACACCAAAAATCCAATACGTACAACTGTGATTTTTTTATTTTTTTTCTTTAAGCATATTGCCAACAAGTCCAAAGCTCCATTTAGATCGGGACCTAGGCACAATTTAAAACCGACTGCGACAGAACCCTGGTTGGATATGCCAAGTTGATTGGTCTTTGTGAAAGTGTGGTAGTCAAAAAGTGCTAAAATAAATACCTAGGGCCTGATTACGAGGCTGCCGGTCTCTCTGTGATGGTCGGACCACCCCAACTGTGGTTTTCCGACTGCCACATTAAATTCCTGGTGGGCGGGCCTGCCTAAAGACCATTGCCCCCGCCAGGAAAATGGTTCCTGACGTGGTGATAGCAGTCTGAGCTGAACTCAGCACTGTCTGGCTTATTACAGCTCACCTTTCTACCAGCCTTCTCATGGCAGGGTCCCTGTCATCTGAAGGCTGGCAGAAAGCCAGTGCTGGGGGCTACAGGGGGCCCCTGCACTGCCCATACCCATGGTAGACAGTGCGCATTCCGAGGGTGCTGTGTGCTATGGTACTGGCCTCGTCTCCCTTAAAGGAGCCGAGACCAATATCGTAGCACTGTTCCCAACAGGCAGCCCAGCAGGAAGCATGTCCTACAATGTTTACGTCGATCAGCCCGGCGGGAACATTGTAATATGTTCAGGGGGGGCGCCACTACCATGTCTGTGGCATCCTCCCCTTGAGTTTGGCGGTCCGAAGGTGGTACTTCCAAACTCATAAGAAGGCCCTAAGTCCCAATGTAGAAATAAACTTAGAAACTAATTTGTTTCCAAAAATCAAAACTCCCTTGCTTCAGAAGGACCAACCTGCTTCATTGGTCTGACCTTAGTTACATCAAGGCAGTTAAAATTTTAGCTTTCACCCATTCGGAGAGGATTTTGTTAAACAAAATGACAAAGACCCTTTTTGGACTGGGACTTTGAAACATTATATCCTGGGGGTGGCCACCCTGGGACATAGCAGGAGCTGGCCCGGGAGGGTGTTGGTCCCCACGCCCGTTAATGGATCCTTGAGGGGGGCACTGCGGCCCACAATCTATTTAGCCCCTGAGAGGTGGTGGTCCCGGGGGCTGCAGGGGTCTGAAACTGGCCCCCTTTTCTTTTTTTAATGTTTGCCCTGGGGAGGTGGTGGTCCCCGGGGCTGAAAGGGAGGAAGGGCGGCTTGTCCCCACCCCTCCAGTTGATGAAAGCCCTGGGGAGGTGGAAGTTCCCAGGGCTGTGCGGGGCCAGGAAGCCCCCCTCATTGAATTTCATATTCGCCCCAGGGAGGTTACAGTCTCTGGGGCTGCAGGCGGCCCGGCACCCACTCTGCATTGACTTTTTATTAGCCCCGGGGAGTTGGCAGTCCCTAGGGATATAGGGGGTGGCTGCCCCCTTGCACTCTATTTGATGAAACCCCCAGGGATATGGCAGTCCCCCGGGACTGTAGGGGGGGCCAGGAGGCCCCCGCATTACATTTCTTATTAGTCACAGGGAGGTGGCAGTCCCTGGGGCTGCGGGGGGCCCAGCGGCCCCTCCACATTGAAATCTTTATTAGCCCCTGAGAGGTGGCGGTCCTCAGGGCTGCGGGGGGGGTTGGCAGGCACCCCACACTCTATTTGATGAAAGCCCTAGGGTGGTGGCAGTCTCTGAGGCTGTGGGGGGCCAGGAGGCCCCCCGCATTGAATATCCTATTAGCTACAGGGAGTCGGTGGTGCCCAGGGCTGCAGGGGGGCAGGCGACCCCTCCCACAGTAAAATAGCAATGTCCCGGGACTTGACCCAGCCAGGGCCCTCACAGAAAAAGCGCAGGAGTCCGTGCCTGTTTTTTTCCCACTGGATCCACTGTGAATTGTGGCAAATATATATTTTTTTTAATGCTTTTTAGATCTGGGGGGCATTCCCTCTGGGACCCCAGCACCAGAGATAAGTGGTAAGGGTGTCCCTATCCTGACCCCTTTTCCTTTTTGTTTGAAGCACAGTCCCAAGATGGCTGCCAAAAACTTCCTGGTTGAAGTGTTGGCAGCCAATCAGAGCTGTGCATTTGCCATGCATGAGCTCTTAATCTTTGCAAAGTCATTGGGAAGAGTTTGCAACCTCAGATATACAAATGTGTATTTCCCTTTAATATCTCAAAAGCTACTGAACTGATTTACACTAAATAAGCAAAAGTGTAATCTGAATAGTAAAATCCAGCTTTCTGCCAAATTTGGTGTAATTCCTTCCAGTATTTCGGGCTGATAAAAGATTTTTTTAGGAAAAAATGTTCACTCTGGGCTTAAAAGAACACTAGAAGATGCTGTTCCTTTAAGGTTAGTTGTTGGTATTTTTCTAACTACAAAACTGTCCCTAAAAATATGTTCTTAAGTGACTTTGTGAAATAAGGCCTGTGGCATGACAATCAGACATATATGTTATGCAGTGATGATATAATTACAAATGTGAAAAGCACTAGTAATATGTAGTAGTGTCCATCAATCACACATTCATACATTAATCTTTATGACATATAAGTACACATGCATGAATCTGGCCACAGATTTTGATGCAATCCATTGAGGTATGGGCATATGATTTTTTAAAAATACATTGTGTATACTAAATGGGTAAGTATATCTATTTGACATTCAACACTGAATCATCCTGAAAGGTAAAAGATAACACATCCACTCCAGAAATCTAACATTGCACATTATATACTTAACAATAAGATGGTCTGAGGTTTTGTGATTGTAATGCCAAACAAAATTGTCATAACAATTGCCATTCAACTACATTTTTGGTTGTTAGTAATTATACTTATCAATATTTTAAAATGTTTAAAAATAATTTTATTGCAACAAGCTTTTACAAATTTGTTTTTGCTTTTTTTTTTGTCTTTTTATAGGTCAGCCCCATTACAAGAAAAAAATCTGGCGGCTGCTGCCAGGTAAGTGCAGCAGCAGGGGATCCAATAAAGTTGAAGTGTTGTGGGTTACTTTTGCACCTATATTGGGCAGCTTTGTTTTAGCTCAAGACCCATAGCTTGTGCCCGCTCACATACATACACATTTTATTTGTTTATTCATTTTGTTATATTTTAGCACAGCTCGCCTTTTAGCTTGTTTGTTTTTATAATTTAACCAGTTGCCTTTCTGAGAAGGCATAGTCATTTGTGTTTTACATGTATCAGTCCTTTGCACGCATTTCACTATGTACCATACTCAAGGCTGTCATGTTCTGTATATGATAAGTTTACAAAATATTGTCACTCCAAGAGTTACGGGTCAACACTCAACCATAGACATATCATCACACCACGCCTGTTCTTGGAACATAACATGTTTTGTTATATAAACACTGCATAGGCCAAAGGATGGTACAGGGCATTCCAGCCATGGCCATGTGGTCCTGTCTTTGTATTTCCAGTCAGCTGGGGAATTGGGTCAGGGTTCCTTCCACAGACTGGGACAGGCAGAGAGCTAACACCACTATGTTCTCCGGTTTAGTCATTAGGGTATAGGCAGGAATCACTAGATCTTATGATTAGATCAGGATGGTGGGACTTTATATATTTTGTACTCTAGTGGTCACAATCAGCACTGTATTATGTTTCATCTGCCTAATAATCACAGCTCATGCTTTATCACTGGATGCAACTGTTTCAATAAATATTGAAACTCACTTTGCGTCTCAGTGCCTGCCTCAGCATGTGTGAGACTTTGTGCAACTAAGAGAAAGGGGTATGATCTGTCAACTATAACTACACTGAGGAGTCAGAGTGTCATGTGCCTAGGCTGCCACAAATCACCTTTACTTTCTAGGCTGGGTGAGGTACTACTAGCTAGCCGACAACGTTAGGCCAATAACTTCCAGTTGGTGTGGGACTGACTCAATCACCCACACTCAGTGGTTCTGCTGCTCTTAACAAAGCAGTCTTACTCCCAAGGTAAGAGTCCTACGGCTGCAGCTTCCACTGACTCAAAAGTTGGGCGGACCTTCAACTGTGGATATGCATCACCGCCCTACAAAAGCTAGGAAGGTTCACCTTTAAATGAAGTGGGTGCAGTTGTCTCTGACCTTGATGCATAGTTTTCTGCTAGTGGCTTACTGTGACTTGGATAGGGCACTGAAGGCCATGGAGCACCGATAAGGGGGTTAAGCATGTTTATCTTTAACTTTATTTTCATCCAGCAGCTTCTACACTCACATCTGAAATGTAAATCTGGGAATTATGGTATGGTGTTGATTTCACACAAACATTATTCCATCCCAAGCATCATTCATATCACATCTACCTTATTCAAACCGTCATAGTAGTTAATGCAGTAATATTAAGATGATGTGCCATGTGACACATTTGTTAGAGACTAGCAAATTATACATGCTATCTATACATAAAATATTTAATAAACAAAATTGAAGGGATATACTTTGTAAAAAAAATAGTCACAGATTGTTTTAATAATATGATTTTTACCTGATGTGTTACTAACTCCAAATGTGAACAATCAAACATCTGCTTTACTACAAGAAAATTAAGATTCAATGTAATAGTAAAAATGTGGACCAGATGTGTGTCACATTGTGAGGTAGTGCTAGTCAACATAAATATGAATCTGTCAAGTAGTCATGAAAGGCATCACATAGATACGTCATAATGATAATGTGGACCCTTCAGTGCGAGCATTGTAATACATTTCATTCTTAACCTGTGTGACTGAATACTAAACCAAAGGAATAATAAGAATGCTAGTTTGGTCTAAATTAACATGAGCTAAACACCATGGTAGCAAAGGAAAAGAGATGTATGGCTTATCTTACTGCAAACTTTAAAATACTTTTGCCGTACTAAAACAATAATAAACATTTTGAACAATATAAGGAGAAACACCAAAAATCCAATAAGTACAACTGTGATTTTTTTTTTTATTTTCTTTAAGAATATTGCCAACAAGTCCAAAGCTCCATTTAGATCGGGACCTAGGCACAATTTAAAACCGACTGCGACAGAACCCTGGTTGGATATACCAAGTTGATTGGTCTTTGTGAAAGTGTGGTAGTCAAAAAGTGCTAAAATAAATACCTAGGGCCTGATTACGAGGCTGCCGGTCTCTCTGTGATGGTCGGACCACCCCAACTGTGGTTTTCCGACTGCCACATTAAATTCCTGGTGGGCGGGCCTGCCTAAAGACCATTGCCCCCGCCAGGAACATGGTTCCTGACGTGGTGATTGCAGTCTGAGCTGAACTCAGCACTGTCTGGCTTATTACAGCTCACCTTTCTACCAGCCTTCTCATGGCATGGTCCCTGTCATCAGAAGGCTGGCAGAAAGCCAGTGCTGGGGGCTACAGGGGGCCCCTGCACTGCCCATACCCATGGTAGACAGTGCGCATTCCGAGGGTGCTGTGTGCTATGGTACTGGCCTCGTCTCCCTTAAAGAAGCCGAGACCAATATCGTAGCACTGTTCCCAACAGGCAGCCCAGCAGGAAGCATGTCCTACAATGTTTACGTCGATCAGCCCGGCGGGAACATTGTAATATGCTCAGGGGGGGCGCCACCACCATGTCGGTGGCATCCTCCCCTTGAGTTTGGCGGTCCGAAGGTGGGACTTCCAAACTCATAAGAAGGCCCTAAGTCCCAATGTAGAAATAAACTTAGAAACTAATTTGTTTCCAAAAATCAAAACTCCCTTGCTTCAGAAGGACCAACCTGCTTCATTGGTCTGACCTTAGTTACATCAAGGCAGTTAAAATTTTAGCTTTCACCCATTCGGAGAGGATTTTGTTAAACAAAATGACAAAGACCCTTTTTGGACTGGGACTTTGAAACGTTATATCCTGGGGGTGGCCACCCTGGGACATAGCAGGAGCTGGCCCGGGAGGGTGTTGGTCCCCACGCCCGTTAATGGATCCTTGAGGGGGGCACTGCGGCCCACAATCTATTTAGCCCCTGAGAGGTGGTGGTCCCGGGGGCTGCAGGGGTCTGAAACTGGCCCCCTTTTCTTTTTTTAATGTTTGCCCTGGGGAGGTGGTGGTCCCCGGGGCTGAAAGGGAGGAAGGGCGGCTTGTCCCCACCCCTCCATTTGATGAAAGCCCTGGGGAGGTGGAAGTTCCCAGGGCTGTGCGGGGCCAGGAAGCCCCCCTCATTGAATTTCATATTCGCCCCAGGGAGGTTACAGTCTCTGGGGCTGCAGGCGGCCCGGCACCCACTCTGCATTGACTTTTTATTAGCCCCGGGGAGTTGGCAGTCCCTAGGGATATAGGGGGTGGCTGCCCCCTCGCACTCTATTTGATGAAACCCCCAGGGATATGGCAGTCCCCCGGGACTGTAGGGGGGCCAGGAGGCCCCCGCATTACATTTCTTATTAGTCACAGGGAGGTGCCAGTCCCTGGGGCTGCGGGGGGCCCAGCGGCCCCTCCACATTGAAATCTTTATTAGGCCCTGAGAGGTGGCGGTCCTCAGGGCTGCGGGGGGGGGTTGGCAGGCACCCCACACTCTATTTGATGAAAGCCCTAGGGTGGTGGCAGTCTCTGAGGCTGTGGGGGGCCATGAGGCCCCCCGCATTGAATATCTTATTAGCTACAGGGAGTCGGTGGTGCCCAGGGCTGCAGGGGGGCAGGTGACCCCTCCCACAGTAAAATAGCAATGTCCCGGGACTTGACCCAGCCAGGGCCCTCACAGAAAAAGCGCAGGAGTCCGTGCCTGTTTTTTTCCCACTGGATCCACTGTGAATTGTGGCAAATATTTCTTTTTTTAAATGCTTTTTAGATCTGGGGGGCATTCCCTCTGGGACCCCAGCACCAGATATAAGTAGTAAGGGTGTCCCTATCCTGACCCCTTTTCCTTTTTGTTTGAAGCACAGTCCCAAGATGGCTGCCAAAAACTTCCTGGTTGAAGTGTTGGCAGCCAATCAGAGCTGTGCATTTGCCATGCATGAGCTCTTAATCTTTGCAAAGTCATTGGGAAGAGTTTGCAACCTCAGATATACAACTGTGGATTTCCCTTTTATATCTCAAAAGCTACTGAACTGATTTACACTAAATAAGCAAAAGTGTAATCTGCATAGTAAAATCCAGCTTTCTCCCAAATTTGGTGTAATTCCTTCCAGTATTTCGGGCTGATAAAAGATTATTTTAGCAAAAAATGTTCACTCTGGGCTTAAAAGAACACTAGAAGATGCTCTTCCTTTAAGGTTAGTTGTTGGTATTTTCTTAACTACAAAACTGTCCCTAAAAATATGTTCTTAAGTGACTTTGTGAAATAAGGCCTGTGGCATGACAATCAGACATATATGTTATGCAGTGATGATATAATTACAAATGTGAAAAGCACTAGTAATATGTAGTAGTGTCCATCAATCACACATTCATACATTAATCTTTATGACATATAAGTACACATGCATGAATCTGGCCACAGATTTTGATGCAATCCATTGAGGTATGGGCATATGATTTTTTAAAAATACATTGGGTATACTAAATGGGTAAGTATATCTATTTGACATTCAATACTGAATCATCCTGAAAGGTAAAAGATAACACATCCACTCCAGAAATCTAACATTGCACATGATATACTTAACAATAAGATGGTCTGAGGTTTTGTGATTGTAATGCCAAACAAAATTGTCATAACAATTGCCATTCAACTACATTTTTGGTTGTTAGTAATTATAGTTATCAATATTTTAAAATGTTTAAAAATAATTTTATTGCAACAAGCTTTTACAAATTTTTTTTTGTCTTTTTATAGGTCAGCCCCCATTACAAGAAAAAAATCTGGCGGCTGCTGCCAGGCAAGTGCAGCAGCAGGGGATCCAATAAAGTTGAAGTGTTGTGGGTTACTTTTGCACCTATATTGGGCAGCTTTGTTTTAGCTCAAGACCCATAGCTTGTGCCCGCTCACATACATACACATTTTATTTGTTTATTCATTTTGTTATATTTTAGCACAGCTCGCCTTTTAGCTTGTTTGTTTTTATAATTTAACCAGTTGCCTTTCTGAGAAGGCATAGTCATTTGTGTTTTACATGTATCAGTCCTTTGCACGCATTTCACTATGTACCATACTCAAGGCTGTCATGTTCTGTATATGATAAGTTTACAAAATATTGTCACTCCAAGAGTTACGGGTCAACACTCAACCATAGACATATCATCACACCACGCCTGTTCTTGGAACATAACATGTTTTGTTATATAAACACTGCATAGGCCAAAGGATGGTACAGGGCATTCCAGCCATGGCCATGTGGTCCTGTCTTTGTCTTTCCAGTCAGCTGGGGTATTGGGTCAGGGTTCCTTCCACAGACTGGGACAGGCAGAGAGCTAACACCACTATGTTCTCCGGTTTAGTCATTAGGGTATAGGCAGGAATCACTAGATCTTATGATTAGATCAGGATGGTGGGACTTTATATATTTTGTACTCTAGTAGTCACAATCAGCACTGTATTATGTTTCATCTGCCTAATAATCACAGCTCATGCTTTATCACTGGATGCAACTGTTTCAATAAATATTGAAACTCACTTTGCGTCTCAGTGCCTGCCTCAGCATGTGTGAGACTTTGTGCAACTAAGAGAAAGGGGTATGATCTGTCAACTATAACTACACTGAGGAGTCAGAGTGTCATGTGCCTAGGCTGCCACAAATCACCTTTACTTTCTAGGCTGGGTGAGGTACTACTAGCTAGCCGACAACGTTAGGCCAATAACTTCCAGTTGGTGTGGGACTGACTCAATCACCCACACTCAGTGGTTCTGCTGCTCTTAACAAAGCAGTCTTACCCCCAAGGTAAGAGTCCTACGGCAGCAGCTTCCACTGACTCAAAAGTTGGGCGGACCTTCAACTGTGGATATGCATCACCGCCCTACAAAAGCTAGGAAGGTTCACCTTTAAATGAAGTGGGTGCAGTTGTCTCTGACCTTGATGCATAGTTTTCTGCTAGTGGCTTACTGTGACTTGGATAGGGCACTGAAGGCCATGGAGCACCGATAAGGGGGTTAAGCATGTTTATCTTTAACTTTATTTTCATCCAGCAGCTTCTACACTCACATCTGAAATGTAAATCTGGGAATTATGGTATGGTGTTGATTTCACACAAACATTATTCCATCTCAAGCATCATTCATATCACATCTACCTTATTCAAACCGTCATAGTAGTTAATGCAGTAATATTAAGATGATGTGCCATGTGACACATTTGTTAGAGACTAGCAAATTATACATGCTATCTATACATAAAATATTTAATAAACAAAATTGAAGGGATATACTTTGTAAAAAAAATAGTCACAGATTGTTTTAATAATATGATTTTTACCTGATGTGTTACTAACTCCAAATGTGAACAATCAAACATCTGCTTTACTACAAGAAAATTACGATTCAATGTAATAGTAAAAATGTGGACCAGATGTGTGTCACATTGTGAGGTAGTGCTAGTCAACATAAATATGAATCTGTCAAGTAGTCATGAAAGGCATCACATAGATACGTCATAATGATAATGTGGACCCTTCAGTGCGAGCATTGTAATACATTTCATTCTTAACCTGTGTGACTGAATACTAAACCAAAGGAATAATAAGAATGCTAGTTTGGACTAAATTAACATGAGCTAAACACCATGGTAGCAAAGGAAAAGAGATGTATGGCTTATCTTACTGCAAACTTTAAAATACTTTTGCCGTACTAAAACAATAATAAACATTTTGAACAATATAAGGAGAAACACCAAAAATCCAATACGTACAACTGTGATTTTTTTCTTTTTTTTCTTTAAGCATATTGCCAACAAGTCCAAAGCTCCATTTAGATCGGGACCTAGGCACAATTTAAAACCGACTGCGACAGAACCCTGGTTGGATATGCCAAGTTGATTGGTCTTTGTGAAAGTGTGGTAGTCAAAAAGTGCTAAAATAAATACCTAGGGCCTGATTACAAGGCTGCCGGTCTCTCTGTGATGGTCGGACCACCCCAACTGTGGTTTTCCGACTGCCACATTAAATTCCTGGTGGGCGGGCCTGCCTAAAGACCATTGCCCCCGCCAGGAAAATGGTTCCTGACGTGGTGATAGCAGTCTGAGCTGAACTCAGCACTGTCTGGCTTATTACAGCTCACCTTTCTACCAGCCTTCTCATGGCAGGGTCCCTGTCATCTGAAGGCTGGCAGAAAGCCAGTGCTGGGGGCTACAGGGGGCCCCTGCACTGCCCATACCCATGGTAGACAGTGCGCATTCCGAGGGTGCTGTGTGCTATGGTACTGGCCTCGTCTCCCTTAAAGGAGCCGAGACCAATATCGTAGCACTGTTCCCAACAGGCAGCCCAGCAGGAAGCATGTCCTACAATGTTTACGTCGATCAGCCCGGCGGGAACATTGTAATATGCTCAGGGGGGGCGCCACCACCATGTCTGTGGCATCCTCCCCTTGAGTTTGGCGGTCCGAAGGTGGTACTTCCAAACTCATAAGAAGGCCCTAAGTCCCAATGTAGAAATAAACTTAGAAACTAATTTGTTTCCAAAAATCAAAACTCCCTTGCTTCAGAAGGACCAACCTGCTTCATTGGTCTGACCTTAGTTACATCAAGGCAGTTAAAATTTTAGCTTTCACCCATTCGGAGAGGATTTTGTTAAACAAAATGACAAAGACCCTTTTTGGACTGGGACTTTGAAACATTATATCCTGGGGGTGGCCACCCTGGGACATAGCAGGAGCTGGCCCGGGAGGGTGTTGGTCCCCACGCCCGTTAATGGATCCTTGAGGGGGGCACTGCGGCCCACAATCTATTTAGCCCCTGAGAGGTGGTGGTCCCGGGGGCTGCAGGGGTCTGAAACTGGCCCCCTTTTCTTTTTTTAATGTTTGCCCTGGGGAGGTGGTGGTCCCCGGGGCTGAAAGGGAGGAAGGGCGGCTTGTCCCCACCCCTCCAGTTGATGAAAGCCCTGGGGAGGTGGAAGTTCCCAGGGCTGTGCGGGGCCAGGAAGCCCCCCTCATTGAATTTCATATTCGCCCCAGGGAGGTTACAGTCTCTGGGGCTGCAGGCGGCCCGGCACCCACTCTGCATTGACTTTTTATTAGCCCCGGGGAGTTGGCAGTCCCTAGGGATATAGGGGTGGCTGCCCCCTCGCACTCTATTTGATGAAACCCCCAGGGATATGGCAGTCCCCCGGGACTGTAGGGAGGCCAGGAGGCCCCCGCATTACATTTCTTATTAGTCACAGGGAGGTGGCAGTCCCTGGGGCTGCGGGGGGCCCAGCGGCCCCTCCACATTGAAATCTTTATTAGCCCCTGAGAGGTGGCGGTCCTCAGGGCTGCGGGGGGGGGGTTGGCAGGCACCCCACACTCTATTTGATGAAAGCCCTAGGGTGGTGGCAGTCTCTGAGGCTGTGGGGGGCCAGGAGGCCCCCCGCATTGAATATCCTATTAGCTACAGGGAGTCGGTGGTGCCCAGGGCTGCAGGGGGGCAGGCGACCCCTCCCACAGTAAAATAGCAATGTCCCGGGACTTGACCCAGCCAGGGCCCTCACAGAAAAAGCGCAGGAGTCCGTGCCTGTTTTTTTCCCACTGGATCCACTGTGAATTGTGGCAAATATATATTTTTTTTAATGCTTTTTAGATCTGGGGGGCATTCCCTCTGGGACCCCAGCACCAGAGATAAGTGGTAAGGGTGTCCCTATCCTGACCCCTTTTCCTTTTTGTTTGAAGCACAGTCCCAAGATGGCTGCCAAAAACTTCCTGGTTGAAGTGTTGGCAGCCAATCAGAGCTGTGCATTTGCCATGCATGAGCTCTTAATCTTTGCAAAGTCATTGGGAAGAGTTTGCAACCTCAGATATACAAATGTGTATTTCCCTTTAATATCTCAAAAGCTACTGAACTGATTTACACTAAATAAGCAAAAGTGTAATCTGAATAGTAAAATCCAGCTTTCTGCCAAATTTGGTGTAATTCCTTCCAGTATTTCGGGCTGATAAAAGATTTTTTTAGCAAAAAATGTTCACTCTGGGCTTAAAAGAACACTAGAAGATGCTGTTCCTTTAAGGTTAGTTGTTGGTATTTTTCTAACTACAAAACTGTCCCTAAAAATATGTTCTTAAGTGACTTTGTGAAATAAGGCCTGTGGCATGACAATCAGACATATATGTTATGCAGTGATGATATAATTACAAATGTGAAAAGCACTAGTAATATGTAGTAGTGTCCATCAATCACACATTCATACATTAATCTTTATGACATATAAGTACACATGCATGAATCTGGCCACAGATTTTGATGCAATCCATTGAGGTATGGGCATATGATTTTTTAAAAATACATTGTGTATACTAAATGGGTAAGTATATCTATTTGACATTCAACACTGAATCATCCTGAAAGGTAAAAGATAACACATCCACTCCAGAAATCTAACATTGCACATTATATACTTAACAATAAGATGGTCTGAGGTTTTGTGATTGTAATGCCAAACAAAATTGTCATAACAATTGCCATTCAACTACATTTTTGGTTGTTAGTAATTATACTTATCAATATTTTAAAATGTTTAAAAATAATTTTATTGCAACAAGCTTTTACAAATTTGTTTTTGCTTTTTTTTTTGTCTTTTTATAGGTCAGCCCCCATTACAAGAAAAAAATCTGGCGGCTGCTGCCAGGTAAGTGCAGCAGCAGGGGATCCAATAAAGTTGAAGTGTTGTGGGTTACTTTTGCACCTATATTGGGCAGCTTTGTTTTAGCTCAAGACCCATAGCTTGTGCCCGCTCACATACATACACATTTTATATTGTTTATTCATTTTGTTATATTTTAGCACAGCTCGCCTTTTAGCTTGTTTGTTTTTATAATTTAACCAGTTGCCTTTCTGAGAAGGCATAGTCATTTGTGTTTTACATGTATCAGTCCTTTGCACGCATTTCACTATGTACCATACTCAAGGCTGTCATGTTCTGTATATGATAAGTTTACAAAATATTGTCACTCCAAGAGTTACGGGTCAACACTCAACCATAGACATATCATCACACCACGCCTGTTCTTGGAACATAACATGTTTTGTTATATAAACACTGCATAGGCCAAAGGATGGTACAGGGCATTCCAGCCATGGCCATGTGGTCCTGTCTTTGTATTTCCAGTCAGCTGGGGAATTGGGTCAGGGTTCCTTCCACAGACTGGGACAGGCAGAGAGCTAACACCACTATGTTCTCCGGTTTAGTCATTAGGGTATAGGCAGGAATCACTAGATCTTATGATTAGATCAGGATGGTGGGACTTTATATATTTTGTACTCTAGTGGTCACAATCAGCACTGTATTATGTTTCATCTGCCTAATAATCACAGCTCATGCTTTATCACTGGATGCAACTGTTTCAATAAATATTGAAACTCACTTTGCGTCTCAGTGCCTGCCTCAGCATGTGTGAGACTTTGTGCAACTAAGAGAAAGGGGTATGATCTGTCAACTATAACTACACTGAGGAGTCAGAGTGTCATGTGCCTAGGCTGCCACAAATCACCTTTACTTTCTAGGCTGGGTGAGGTACTACTAGCTAGCCGACAACGTTAGGCCAATAACTTCCAGTTGGTGTGGGACTGACTCAATCACCCACACTCAGTGGTTCTGCTGCTCTTAACAAAGCAGTCTTACCCCCAAGGTAAGAGTCCTACGGCTGCAGCTTCCACTGACTCAAAAGTTGGGCGGACCTTCAACTGTGGATATGCATCACCGCCCTACAAAAGCTAGGAAGGTTCACCTTTAAATGAAGTGGGTGCAGTTGTCTCTGACCTTGATGCATAGTTTTCTGCTAGTGGCTTACTGTGACTTGGATAGGGCACTGAAGGCCATGGAGCACCGATAAGGGGGTTAAGCATGTTTATCTTTAACTTTATTTTCATCCAGCAGCTTCTACACTCACATCTGAAATGTAAATCTGGGAATTATGGTATGGTGTTGATTTCACACAAACATTATTCCATCCCAAGCATCATTCATATCACATCTACCTTATTCAAACCGTCATAGTAGTTAATGCAGTAATATTAAGATGATGTGCCATGTGACACATTTGTTAGAGACTAGCAAATTATACATGCTATCTATACATAAAATATTTAATAAACAAAATTGAAGGGATATACTTTGTAAAAAAAATAGTCACAGATTGTTTTAATAATATGATTTTTACCTGAGTGTTACTAACTCCAAATGTGAACAATCAAACATCTGCTTTACTACAAGAAAATTAAGATTCAATGTAATAGTAAAAATGTGGACCAGATGTGTGTCACATTGTGAGGTAGTGCTAGTCAACATAAATATGAATCTGTCAAGTAGTCATGAAAGGCATCACATAGATACGTCATAATGATAATGTGGACCCTTCAGTGCGAGCATTGTAATACATTTCATTCTTAACCTGTGTGACTGAATACTAAACCAAAGGAATAATAAGAATGCTAGTTTGGTCTAAATTAACATGAGCTAAACACCATGGTAGCAAAGGAAAAGAGATGTATGGCTTATCTTACTGCAAACTTTAAAATACTTTTGCCGTACTAAAACAATAATAAACATTTTGAACAATATAAGGAGAAACACCAAAAATCCAATAAGTACAACTGTGATTTTTTTTTTTGATTTTCTTTAAGAATATTGCCAACAAGTCCAAAGCTCCATTTAGATCGGGACCTAGGCACAATTTAAAACCGACTGCGACAGAACCCTGGTTGGATATACCAAGTTGATTGGTCTTTGTGAAAGTGTGGTAGTCAAAAAGTGCTAAAATAAATACCTAGGGCCTGATTACGAGGCTGCCGGTCTCTCTGTGATGGTCGGACCACCCCAACTGTGGTTTTCCGACTGCCACATTAAATTCCTGGTGGGCGGGCCTGCCTAAAGACCATTGCCCCCGCCAGGAACATGGTTCCTGACGTGGTGATTGCAGTCTGAGCTGAACTCAGCACTGTCTGGCTTATTACAGCTCACCTTTCTACCAGCCTTCTCATGGCATGGTCCCTGTCATCAGAAGGCTGGCAGAAAGCCAGTGCTGGGGGCTACAGGGTGTCCCTGCACTGCCCATACCCATGGTAGACAGTGCGCATTCCGAGGGTGCTGTGTGCTATGGTACTGGCCTCGTCTCCCTTAAAGGAGCCGAGACCAATATCGTAGCACTGTTCCCAACAGGCAGCCCAGCAGGAAGCATGTCCTACAATGTTTACGTCGATCAGCCCGGCGGGAACATTGTAATATGCTCGGGGCGCCACCACCATGTCGGTGGCATCCTCCCCTTGAGTTTGGCGGTCCGAAGGTGGGACTGCCAAACTCATAATAAGGCCCTAAGTCCCAATGTAGAAATAAACTTAGAAACTAATTTGTTTCCAAAAATCAAAACTCCCTTGCTTCAGAAGGACCAACCTGCTTCATTGGTCTGACCTTAGTTACATCAAGGCAGTTAAAATTTCAGCTTTCACCCATTCGGAGAGGATTTTGTTAAACAAAATGACAAAGACCCTTTTTTGGACTGGGACTTTGAAACGTTTTAAAACTTTTTTGACTTCCAGGTACCAATCTACTTAGCGTATATGACCAGGGATCCGTCACCACCAGCCTCAAATGATGATAAGGTTCCTTTCTAATTGGCACTTGGGACTTCTTTGTACAATTTTATTTAAAATTTAAAAACCTCATATCTCTCCGGTTACACTATCATTTTGGGCTCATTTTGAACCATTAATTTCACATATTTTTTTAAAGATGTTGGTTATATATTTTTATTTAACCTTTATTACTGTTAAGTTAATGCACAAATACCTTACACAATGCCTTAGGTTAAGCTTGTGAGCTGAGAACCATACCTATCAGTGGTTGAGCTCACAATAATTTGAGGACTTTGCTGGTTCACCCTCAGAGTTAACATTGTTTTACACTATAGATGCTGCATTACACAAGCACCTTCTAATTTCCATGACCTGATTTCATTTTTAACATATATTAGTGGCTTATCAACAAGTTACATGTGCCAATCTTGAAAAAGACAATTAAAGTGATTTAAATTGGGGAACACAGCCACTTTAGTCCAGGTTAACAGGGACAATCTGTACAGAGTAACAAGTGTATTAGGATCTAATGCAAATAGGTGAAGTGAATATTTGCCACACTCTAAATCAGACACATTGGTTTCTTACAGTTAATTCTGTTACACTGAATCCAGAAACACGGTGCAGTTTGTTTTGTTCCAGGGCCACCTCCCCTCTGCCCATCTCAACATAACATTAGTCTCAGAGGAGACACTGGAAGTATTAAAGAGCCATTCTGTAGGGCAGGTGGCATTTGTTGAATGTCATCCAAGATGTCAGTCAACAATGAACATAAGTAATTACCATCCTAGATGGCATCTACTCTGCCGTGTCTGCCTTACAGAGAAGTTTACTTACTCAAAAAAACATCTCTGACACCAGTGCTTCCCACACTCCTGTACCTATTCCTCATTGTGCCCACATTTCCCCAACACCACTTCCACATCAGCCCGCATCCTACCCCACTGTCACCTTCCAAAACCATCTCTACACCTCCCTCCTACATTCCACCTGCCACAACCACTCTAAAAACATCTAACCCCACCCATACCTGCAAACACTTACATATACCCAAACGCTCCATTTCACACACACTCCAAGTTGCACAATCTAATCCATAACTCTAAACCTTCCACTGCTCTACATCCTTCTATACCCCTAAAACCTCCCCTGCTCCTACATCCTCCCATCTCTAAACCCTCCTGTACACATATGAAAACACATACCCACAAACTCTCCTAGATCCCACAACTCTGCCATTCCACAGTCCAGACCTCACCATTAGCTTTTACCTCCCTCCCCAGAACCACCTGTCCCTTCACCATGAAAGAAAAACCTAAAGATCCCACCCCCTCCAAAGGAATAGGTGCATGTATATCATCAGCTCCAGGAGGATGGAAGCTAAAGCTCCATGTGTTGGGAAAGCAAGGAATGTGGCTGGAGCCAGTAACATGCACTGTAATATTTCACCACTGGCTTTATTGTTTGATACATCTTTAAATATGTTTTAAATGATGTCTGTTGTTTAGATTTAATAACAATATGTTTAAACTGGTCAACAATGTGCCATGTGCTTAACAAAAAATATTTTAAGCATGGTCACCCTAAATTGGTTTGCTTCTTTTGATCACTCTTCTATTGGTTTCATGATGTCTGTGCACTCTAGCCATGCTAAACATGAAGTAAATTGGCTATGCTTCATGTGGCAAAATCTCTCTTTTTACATAGTGAGCAATGTTTTTCAGAATTTTGTATTGTTGTTTTTAAGACTCTAGACCAACTGTCAGGTGTCCAGTGTATGTTCTCTGACCCCCAAACATGTTATAAATTTAAAATACATGATTTTCAGATGTACTTTTGTTATAAAGCTATTGTATATGGTGCAGAAATTACAGACGTGGCATACGACATTAAATGCCACCTGTGGACTATACCACTTATTGAGGTATCCACAGCGATGTCCAGAAAAATGTGACCCAACTGTTAAATAACACTTTTGGCAGGAGAAAATAATTGGTTAAATTGTGAGTATGTCAATATTATGTAGGGCATGCAGACCACAAGGCAGGGTAATGGGAGTTAATGGGATTTGTTCAAATGTAATGTTAACATGTCCCTGCAGCCACAAGTCCCCAGAAGTGATTTTCACTATGAAAGGGCCTGGCTTTCACATGCAAAAACTACAATACCAATTTAAATAAAAATGCACTCCTAACCATGTAGGAAATTAATTGAACCACTATTTCTGTCATTTATTACAAAATAGAACCAATACAGAAGTTGGATCTTTATTATATATTGTGAAAATGTTATTTGAACAAAGTAACCTCTCCCTGCATGATATTTACGAAGCCTATTTTCTAGTAACTCTTTAGCAAGTCCCAACCTCTACTCGACATGAACGAAGTGTGAATAAGGTTTATAACTCCTTTCATGAGCTACCCAGTAGGTCACTGTTATTGACAGGTCAAACTGAATAGGCAGGGATGACTCCTTTGAGCTCAGCAGAAGAGTGTGGATCTGCTATTATGTTGGCACCACAATGTGAAATCCTGTCTAACAGCTTTCATTCATCCACATGTAACAGTTTGTCTCTCTTGAACAGGAGCTAATAGTATCCCCGAGAAAGTTCTGTATCCCCTGTCTAGTGGTGGGGAACCCCACTTTGGTCTCAACAGACCTCTGTCTCCTGGTTTATTATAGGGACATGGCCTACCTAAATTTGGGTTTTAGTGTAACTTGTCAGTGGTCACTGGTGAGTTCCATAGCACCTTCCTCTACAGACACCCAGTCTTCAGAGTTCAAGATTAGTGTGGCTGAAGAGGTTGGCCATCCTGGTATTGCCCTGGCATGTGTGTAAACAAACAGGAACACCTGGAAAATTAGGTTGGGTTGCCCCTGGTAACTATGAAGCCATTGTTTTTTGAAAAGCCAGGAATCACCTGCAACCATTAACTGGAGGCAGGCATAAATGTTGCACCCACCTCTTCAGAAGGCTTTCTGAACATGTGAAAGAACAAAAGAGGACTGGACCTGCTGCCTGTGACCTGAGAGCAGCCCCAAATTACTGGTCCTTCTCCCTCTTGTACACAGGACAAAGAAATGGACTCCAAGGGTCTATTAAATACCCTTCTGTGTGGGGAATTCGACATAACAATAGGTCTAAAACATCTTTCCTAAAGATACTAGTTGAACAGTTCCAAGTGGATCTGCTGGAGTCGGTTCTGCTCCTTAAGTGTTTTTATTACATGGTATTACTTCACTGAAAATGGTGTAATCTCTAGTCAATTTGTAAATGAAGAGACAATCAATAGAATTGGCAATAGTAGAAAGCATAAAAACATCAAGTTACAATAATTAAGATAGCACAATTTTCTAGGACAGATTTTAAAACATAACTAACACACGTCAGAAATGTTACCAAATACCATTATATTTGGCTACTTGATTGTATTTCATACAGTTCATTTTGAACTGCCAATGAACACTAAAAGGTAGCAGCCGTGTTCAAATGCTGCAAAATAAACCACTAAAAGAGGACCATCATAGTACCCTGCTATATGGCCTCTAAGGTCTGGACCACCTCACTGTTTTCAATCCCTGCACGCAAGGAGCTGAGTGACGTAGTAGATGTAAAACTTGTTAGAACCTGTGTAGATGACTAATCCCACTTCAGAGCACTACTGAGCTCCAATTTGCCACTTACATTATGGATTTGCTTTTGGACCATCTGCAGTCCCTTATCGCTATCCAACCATGATGTGATATTATCCAAATCCACTGAGTCCCCCCTAGCTGTCTTAGTGTCTATATCTGTATTACCTTCTGACAGATTCATTGAAACATCAGAGAGGGAATAAAACTTCTCACCAATGTCCTGCTCTGTTATATCCTTATACTGGTGCTTATGTTCTTTTGTATTTTGTAGCCGGTGCTGACTTGCATTGGTGATCCCCCCACCCTTTTTTGGTCTCACTGTCTTTTGTATCACTAGCATCATTGAAATTATGTTTTGCTTCTATAGTGGTTATATACCTTCTTGCAGCGTCCTGCCATATCATTGCTTTGAGGCCCGAATCCACCTTCGCACTTCAATTTAATTTCTTTTTTATCCTACTCTGCGACTCTTGAGTTCCCACAGATAGCACTGCAGTATCCTGCACCAAACTCTTTACTCCTACACATAAAGCACAAGAGGCACAGCATCATGTGCTAGTGCACCAATCATGCCTTAAGCACCAGTAGTGGCAGTGTCAGCATCCAGCGATGGACAATACACACCGCCTCATTATGAGTTTGGCAGTCCCACCACGGGACCGCCAAACTCATGGGCAGGATGCCACTGCCTTAGTGGTGTTGTACCCCCAAGCAAATTGCAATGTACCCGCAGGGCTGACCGGCATGAACATTGTAATATGTGTTCTCAGGGGCTGCCCAGTGGGAACAGTGTTAGGATATTAGTTTTGGCTCCCTTTAGGGAGCTGAGGCCAATATCCTAACATTCCAGCACCATCTGAATGCGCACTGTCTGCAAAGCAGACAGTGCTGTTTCCGACGGTGACAGTCGTGGGCAGTGTAGAGGCTCCCCTGTGGCCTCCTGTACTTCCTTTCTGCCAGTCCTTTCATGGTGGGCTCCCCGACATGAAAAGGCTGGTGGAAAGAAGGGTTGTAATCAGCCAGGCGGTGCGGAGTTCAGCGCCTCCATAGCTGGTTGCAAGCCCAACTGCCGTCATGCCATCGGGAAACATGTTCCTTGTGGGGGACAGTGGTCCTTTGACAAACCAGCCGGCAAAGTCGTAATTTGGAGGTTGGACCGCCAAGTCTGATGACTGTAAACTCGTAATGAGGCCATATATTAATACCATTTGAAATTACCCAGAGGGGCCTGCCATCTCCTTCAGACTAAATCTGCAAGCGGTTCACTGTAAGCAGTAGAAAAAGCTTTTAAAAAATAATGCATACATTAGATACTTTTTCAAACACTGCTCATTTTTTCTTTTGGCCAAGTTGAAATGGCCCATTGTTTTTGACTGATACTTTTTCCTTTATTAATTACCTCATTCTATCATTTTTGATAGAGGTATCAAATATTATTTACATTTGTCTGGAGAGCTCTGTGTAAGTTGTTGGTTCTAATATCCAGTCATATGTGCAAACAGACTGAACTAATCAAAGTTTGAAGCAGATTTTACAATTTTACTGTAATACAACCTTTCAATTTGAGACTGGAAAATTTTCTTCTGCTAATGCAAGTCATAGTCCCACCAAGGGTTTACCTTTCTTTTATATGGATGGACTTAATCCGGCATATTTTCCATCTTCACCTTGTATTCAACCTTTGGTTCCAGTGCTTATGAAGTATTTATATCAGTTACAGTATCATTGGCAATTTGTTTATGATCATTTTCACCATTCTAACGTCAAGATGAAGGAATATGCTGATAATACTGCCTTCTTATGTTCCTCTTGTCCATACAATGCTAGTTAAATTTTGATCATGATGTTTGGCCCATTTGTTATAAAGCATAAGATCAGATATGTGTCTTTTCTGTCCAAGTTGCTTCTTACTTGGAAGATTCAGAAATTCTGTATTTCAGTCATCCGAATTGCAGCTATATATTTCTGATGCCTTTTGAACATCCTTTAATTGTGGTGCAAAGACAACTAGAATATGAGGTTCATAACATTTGTGATTCTATGATGTTTCAAGGTCATTTTTAATTTCTGATCCCATGGAAACTTTATCCTTCTAATAAGCATTCTGGGGAAGATGCTTCTTCAGTTCATGTTCTCTTGTTAGTCCACCATGTCATTCAACAGTAACCTAATAGGCCTGGAACTTCAGGAGGGGGTTATACTGTTACGTGTGTGCTGAGAGCTTCCCAGATAATGCAGATTTTCAGGAGGGGCAAAAAGGGGGCACTCCTTGTTCATTCAGGTGGCAAGTTGCTGGATGCCATGCTCAGCACAGAGTTAAGTGCCTTCACCTCTATGAGATATTTTTATGAATTTATATTTTAGTGCATTAATACCAATGCGCAGAATGCTTTTTCACCCTTGATTTCACATGTCTATATTAAAATAATTGGTTGTCTTTAAACAAATTCTCTATGATGTATAGAAGTGTTTTCTAATATGTGTTAAGTAGGCCTCAGTGTAAATACAAACAGCATCTTGTTCAAGATGGAAGTCACCAATGTCACTCATGTTTCTCTCCCAACCCACCATCTCTCTTTGCAAACTCTGCAGAATTAAGTCATGCTGAGATGTATTGGTTTATGTTCACTGTTATTTTGACCTGCTCTCAAGTGAACTTTCAGTCACAATTTGAAACATCCCAAAATTCTCCCATTTTTTCACTGTAGTCCATTTATTCACATAACCAATTATTGTCCAGGTGTCTAGCTATGTTCTAGCATCTCCGTACAACATTAGCATAGAGGGTGCTGAATAATTATTCATTTAGTGGGTTAGTGCTTAGGTGTTAAGGCAATTTTATGTTGAATTTTTATGTGCTCTGATTTGCTGATGAATTGCTACATTTACTCACACCACAATGAGTTTGCAGATTTTGTAATTTAGTGTGCACAAAATAATGTATAAACCCCTCTTGATTTTGGGGTGAGCCAGATGTTTTGCGAAGACTCTCCTGTTCTACTATGGATGCTGTTAATTTCTTTCCTAATTGTGCTTCCCAATTAGGACTTAAAATACTTTCCAATTTTTGCATTCTCTATATAAGTCTGCCTCGAGCTCCTTCATGGCATTGACCACGTAACGCTTTATTTTTAAATTTTTGTAAAAAATCATTTTTAACGTTCCATTGGAACTCAGTTATTGAGTGGGCCACCTCAATGTTATTCTGTTTCCTGATTTTTGATTATTTGGGAGGTGCCTGAACATGGGGAAACAGTACCTCATGAAATTGACATTGTAAATCATCTCTAATCCAGTAAATGTGGGAATAGGGTATATTTTGGGTTGGCTACATTTCAGAGTACCTCCTGCTCCTGTGCTGCCTAGACCTCACTGTTTTTTTTTACAGTCAGTCACCCTAACAAAGTGAACAATGGAGAGTGTTGTATGAGAAGGGCAATAGTGGGATGGCAGAGTTCAGCAGGAGGCAAAGCGTTTTAAATTGTTCTTTTTAAGATGGTGATCCGTCCAGAGATTTGTATCTGAGGTTATGAATACAGTCTGAAGTAGAATCTTTTCCAGTGATGTCAGCTGCTGCTTGAATCATTATAAGGAGACATTTGGGCCCTCATTACAACCCTGGGGGTCGGTGCTAAAGTGTCGGTAATACCGCCAACAGGCTGTCGGTAAAAAAAAAGGAATTATGACCACCGCAGAAACCCCCCAGACAGACAGCCACTTTAACACACCGACTGCCACGGCAGTAGCAACAAGCACCACGGAGGTAACAGCCAGGCGGAAGACAATGTTCTGTCCACTGTTTTAAGACAGGCCTATCTGCCACCTTTTCCGGGGCGGTACCAACGTCAACAAAAGCACGGCGGAAACAGAACACAGAAGGCAAAGGACTCACCTCTGGAGACTCAGGGAACACCCACGACGCAATGGAGCCAGAGTTGCACATCTTCCTCATGCTGCTATACCTCTTGCTGCATTACGAACATCAACACCAGCGAAGACGACCACGGTGAGTAATGCCGCCTAGCACACAGGGGAGGAGGGAGGAAAAAGAGAGTGACAGGCACACGCAACACGCAACACCCTCACCCCAACACCATACACACAACCACATGCAACAACATTACCTATCCACCCCGTACACCTCAGGAATAAAGCAGGGACAAATAGAATTGATTAAAGTGAGTGTAATTAGATAAAATAGTATAAATACGTGCTTCAAAATCAAAAAAGTATATGCATATTTACAAATGCAGGGACAATGCCCACTCCTCAATGACCGTGGGCCACAGGGCCACTACACATAGGCCAAGGCCCCACCTCACTCTTGCAACAACACAGAGAGAACACTGCAGGGGCATCTGGTCGAAAATACACAGGCACCTCAGGGGGATGGGGAATTGGGGGGCACTTCAGCCGACAGATGGTAGAACGCCATTGGTCCTGGAGGGGCTACATGCCCACTTCTTGGTCCTGCGGAGTGCAAGGCCACAGTCTCTCTAGTGGGTGGTTTGCCCACTGCTTGGTCCTGGGGAGTACAAGGCCACAGTCTCTCTAGTGGGTGGTTTGCCCACTGCTTGGTCCTGGGGAGTGCAAGGCCACAGTCGCTCTACTGGATGGCTTCTCCACTGGTTCTGGAGGGGGCCTTGTTCCCAGTGTGCTTCATCCTGGCAAGGATGGGGTGAGTGGATGGCTTCTTCCACTGGTTCTGGAGGGGGCCTTGTGCCCTGTGATGTAGATCTTGGGGATTGCAAGGTCACAGTCTCTCACCTGGGTGTCATACCTACAGGATTTGCAGGGACCAGGGCGCACTACAGCCCATGTAGGCAGGACTACACGCTGCCCGCCGGCAGTGACGGCTGCTCAGTGGTTGCAGCGGCGGGGCTAGTGTCAGGGCTGGCAGTGGTGGGGGAGGCTCCAGCCCTTCCCCTGCAGCTTCGGACGGCTGCCCACTGGGCTGCTTCTGCTGGCTGTGGTGCTGCTGGTGGTGCTGGTGGTGGTGCAGGCAGTGGTGGGGGGAGGCTCCAGCTCTTCGCCGGCAGCCTCAGACAGCTGCCCACTGGGGCTGCTGCTGCTGGCAGTGGTGCTGGTGGCAGTGCAGGCAGTGGTGGGGGGAGGCTCCAGCCCTTCTCCTGCAGCCTCGGACAGCTGAACTGCCATAGTTGGTGGTGGGGGCTCAGAATCAGTCCCATCACCAAGCCTCCTGTCCTTCCTGCCTGCTGGTGCAAGCCCCTTGCCCTTTCCTTTGGCAGCTGGTGGTGCCTCCTTGCCCTTCCCTTTGGCAGCTGGTGGTGCCTCCTTGCCCTTCCCTTTCACAGCTGGTGGTGCCTCGTTGCCCTTCCCTTTGGCAGCTGGTGGTGCCTCCTTGCCCTTTGCTTTGCCAGCTGGTGGTGCCTCCTTGCCCTTCCTTTTGGCAGCTAGTGCAGGCACACTTTCAGTGGTGATGCCTGGTTCCCTGAAGCCTCTCCCACCTGCAGTAGCTGTTGACACTACTGTGGCCGTGGGCTGGGTGGCTGAGGTGCTCATCTTGGTTCTGACCACCCTGGCCCGAGGTAAAGGACAGGGGGTTGGGGGAAGGGGTAGGGAAGAGGTCAACAGTGGAGAGGAAAAGCTTCTTAGGGACATTGGGGCGGGAAGAGGGTGAATGTTGGAAGTGGAGGAAGAGGAAGTGGTTGTAGGAGGTGTCTGCTGATTTTGGGTGCCGGTGCATGGGCTGGATGCTGTTGTGAGGTGGATGGCTGTTGGGTGTCTGAGTGCTTGCGTTTGTGTACTTTGGGAGGAGGGGGCACAGACACAGTGGGAGAGGACACAGGGGACCTGTGCATGGATGTGGGAGTGGTGACCGCCAGTGAGGGGTGTGTACTGATAGGTGTGCTGATGGTGGTTATGGATGAGGATGTAGTGCCTGCAGGTGTGAGTGGAGACACTACTGGGAGGGAGGTGAAGGATGTGGAGGGGGGGAGACAGTGGAGGTAGTGGATGTTGGTATGTCTGCATCTGGATGGTTTTTGTGTGCGTGCCTGTAGGATGATGTATGGTGCTTGTGTTTGCCTGAGCCACTCCTGTGTGTGGTCTTGTCTGCATGCTGGTCTGCCTGTGTGCTTGGGATAGATTGGGGTTGAGGGGAATGGGACTGGGTAGAGGAAGTTGGAGGGGGAGGCTAGAAACAGGGACAATGGCTGCCATCAGGGAGGAGGCCAGAGCCTGGATTGATCTCTGTTGGGCTGCCATGTTAGAGGGAATGCCCTCCAGGAATGCATGTGTTTGTTGCAAATGGACTGCCACCCCTTGGATGGCATTCACTATGGTTGACTGCCCAACAGAGATGGATCTCAGGAGGTCAATAGCCTCCTCACTCAGGGCAGCAGGGCTAACTAGGGCACGGCCTGAGGTGCCTGGGTACGATGGAGATGCCCACCCTCCAGGGTGAGCGGCCACAGGAAACATGCTGAGGGGCTGCTGGGAGGGCAGTGCTGTTACGAGGGTGGCGGCTGTACCTGTAGTTGGGGAGGGTACAGAGGTGTCCGCCACCACCAGGGAGCTTCCATCGGAGGAGGTATTACTGTCAGAAATGTCACCTCCTGTCTCCGCCATGGTGCTCCCCTAGCCCTCCGTGCCACTGGTGCCCTCACCGTCAGTGGATTCAGCCTCCTGGGCCCAGTGGGATGCAGCTCCCTCTGTCGCCGGTGCCTCTGCTCCTCCGCCAGGTGATGCTAATGCACATAAGGACAGGGTGACAAAACAAAAAGGGGGGAAGAGACAAAGGATACACTTGGTCAATGGAGGCAGCAACACCACCTTTGGCATACACGACACACACACACAGGTAACAGCCCTGCACACTAGGCAATGCACAACCAGTAGCAATGCAAGTCACCAGGCCATGGACAGGCATACCTAATGCCAATAGCAGCATACCTGACACCCACAGACCCCTGCCCAGTAGTGGATGCCTACTAGCTTGGTAGGAGGCGGTGTTCATCAGCCCCTGCCAAACATGGGATCTACCCTGGAATGTCCAGCCTGGCCTAGGGTCACCCACAGGCCCACATCACCCACCTGGAGACAACCCCACCACGCGCAAGTAATATATTGGGAAACTGTACTCATCACCTTGTGACTGCTGTGATGCCCTCAAGCGCCCATCCAGCTCTGCATAGGCCACTGCCAGTATGCAGGCCATCAGGGGGGTCAGGGTTCGACGGCACCCCTTCCTCGTTGGGAGACGTCCGTCGTCTTCCTTGCCTAGCATCTCAGGTCCTCCCACCGTTTCCGACAGTGGGTGCTCCGCCTGCCATAGACCCCCAGGGTCCGCACATCCTTGGTGATGGCATGCCATATACCCTTTTTCTGATGGGCGCTGACCTGCAGAAAAATACACATAGAAAAAGGTATCAGTCAGACCATCCGGCCTATTACACTCATGGCCCACCATAGCCCTCTCATCCCCTTACGCACAGACATTGCCCACCATACATGCATCACGCTGTCCAGAACCCTTCCACCAACCCTTCCTACACGAGGCCCTCACACACAGCACTACATGCATTCATGCCCCCTCCACTCACCTGTTGGTTTGGAGGCCCGTATAGCATTTGGTACTGGGGTAGGACCCCATCCACCAGTCTCTCCAACTCCGCAGGGGTGAAGGCAGGGGCTGTTTCCCCAGTGACACGAGCAATGGTAGGTTCCAGACACATGTCACAGCTGCACTTGCAGTGAAGGTCCTCTCCTGTTGAAGGTCAGGTAGCAAGTGTGTGAACAGATAGAAAATGGCAGTCACGTCCGCGGCGGTGCGTACCGCCACCGCCGGCGTACATCACCGTTGGCCACTGTAACCCATAGGGCCCAATGACAACCAATGAAGAGTTGCACAGCGGTACTCGACTGCCTCCCACAACGGCACACAATGTCAGCGGCATTACCTCATTTCCACATGTCCAGCCACACAGGACAGGCGGACGCCATTTCAGGAGGGGCAGGCCATGGCACCTAACTGCGTCACTACAGAGGGACCGGGCATGGCTCATCGGTATGTATCCAATGGGATGTGTGCCCCTGTCATCTCACGTCACTGCACAATCTACCCTGTGTCCCCACTGGTATTGAGATGTGTCCTACCTTTGTGCACACAGCTGACTCTGGGTTCCTTAACCTTCCCTGGCTGCTGACACCTGTGAGGTATCCGACAACAGATGGTGAACACGTTTTCAGTGAGGCCCATGGCAGGACGAGGCGTGCCATTGAGAGGACCTTTGTCCTACTGAAGGCCAGATTCCGCTGCCTACATGTCTCCAGAAGTGCCCTACTCTACAAGCCACTTAAATTCTGCCAGATCATTGTTGCTTGCTGCATGCTGCACAAACTGGCCCTGAGGCGTCACATCCCATTGCTGGATGAAGAGGTAGCAGCTGGTCCAGAGGCTGATGAAGGGGACATAGTGAGTGATAAAGAGGAAGATGATGGAGATGCAGCTGACTCCAGAGCAGAGTTAATTCAACAATACTTCCCATGAGAAACAGGTATGGTTCATGTGTAACGTATGTTACTTGTACTCCTGGATGCATTGTGCTATAGCTCCTCCTGCTGTCTATCATCAGTGGATGTGTTGAGTGCAGCTCACCCTCTGGGTGGATTTGGGGGACAATTTTGCCCATCAGAGGAGGTGTTTCAGTTCAAATGTGAGTGCTATTTCCACTGCAATTGTTGTGCCAAAGGTAGTGGTGTCATCAGTATTGCTATTATTCCTCACAGTCCACAATGGGAGAATTTGTAACCCAACTGTTACAGCCTGTGGAACATGCCTTTAGTTGAGATTTGTCAGCTGTGAGGGAAGGACTATTGGGTATGGATGTCGTGGAAATGAAGACCTGACATGGGCATATGGTTTGTGATTCCACATGCTAAATCACACTAGGGATTGAGACATTGTTCAGCATGTGTGTTGAGTGGCCTACAGTGTATCATGATAGTTCTGGTACGTATCCTTTAACACATCGCTGAACATCGGCTGTGACATCCCTGCTGCCAAGCCCAAGGTCATCTTAAACGACCCTGAGACAAGGAAGTGGAGTACAGAGAACACCTGCACTAAGGGAGGGATGGCATAGGAATGGCGTATGTCAGGCAACAGATCTGGCTCCAACTGGCTACACAGCTCCATGATGGTCTGACCGTTCAGATGATACATCTGAATGACGTGCCTCTCTTCCAGGGCAGCCAGGTCGACTAGGGGCCGATACACAGGGTCATGTCTCATCACCACCATTGCACCATATCTGGGAACAGGAGAGAGAAGAAGTCAAACGTTGATGTATGCAATGTGTTGACATTGTCAATCTATGCAGTAGTTACTTCATATCATCCTCGACGCACATAAAATTCATCTACTATTCACTTTGTGCATGTAAAATGGCAGCTGCCTGTCCTGTATGCACAAGACAGTTGGAAGTGACTTCATTCCACCGGCGTTAGACGTCATGGCGTTAGGCGATCTAATTTGGCTTGCAACTCCTCATTGGATAGCATTGTTGCCTATGGGAGACTGGGGCCAACGGTGATTAACACATGTGGTGAAGGTCATGTATGTGGTGGCCGTAACCGCCATTTACTGTTCCATAGCTCACTTGACTCCTGATAGTCGCACAAGCAAGGCCTCCACTGTGTGTGCTGCTGTGTTCTGACTCTGAAAGCCAAGATGCCACGTTCTGCAGGAGATAGGGCCCCAGCCTTAACCCAAGAAGAGCTGGAGAAGCTTGTGGACGGGGTCCTACCTCTGTATGGACAGTTGTATGGGACACCAGAGCAGCAGGTGAGTCTCATGTCACTGTCATGTGTGATGTGTGTGAGGATGAAAGGAGTTGGGACGAGGGAGACGGAGTGGATGTTTGGAGATGGGTGAGGAGTCTTAGCTTTAGTGGCGTGAGGACACACGAGTGTCTGATGTGTGATGTCCAGTGCTGACCCTGTAATGCCAATCTACATGACTTTTTCCTTCTGTCTGTGTCACCCATGCAAATCAGCACCCATCAAAAGAAGAGGATTTGGCGTGCCATTGTCAAGCAGGTGTGAACCCTGGGGGTCCATGCCCGGCGGAGTGCCCACTGCAGAAAGCAGTGGGAGGACCTGAGATGGTGGGCCCAGAAGACTGCAGAGACCCAGCTGGGGACTACCTCCCAATGAGGGAAGGCTGCCCGTCAGATCCTGACCCCCCCACTAGTCTGCATTTTGGCAGTGGCCTACCTAGAGGTGGATGGGCGCTTAAAGGCAGCACAGCAGCCACAAGGAGGTAAGTGCACACTCACACCTCGATGATGTTCTATCTGTATGGCTTTGGGTTTCCCACTAGTGGAATTATTTAGTGTAGTAACATGCCGACTATGGGTATCAGCCACCCTGGCAAGATTGGTTCCTAGATGTGTGCCCATACCATGCAGACAGTGACTTAAGAGGACAGTTCCTTTCAATTTGGAAATTGTGTGGTGTCCTTCAACAAGGTTTGAGAGCCAAGCTCCTAGCATCAGCATCAGTACAAGTGAGGTGTCAGGGAATTGCCATCAGAATCAGCCTACTGCTGTGAGTGAGTCCTCAATCAGGATGTGTGTAGATAGGTACAATGGGGCCAGACATCACCGTGCTAATTGTCAATGAATTAGTGGGCATGCTACCTACCCATGCAGGATTCTGTTGAGAAAAGTGTACAGGAAATGTCTCCACACCTGACCATGGGAATGTGCCAGGAACTGGGCAAGGGTGACTAGGTTGTCCTTCATCAAGTACATGAGTGCTACTGTTCTACCATTAGCAGTTTCCACCAGCTGAGCTGTCGCATCCCCCAGGGTGTTCTACTGTTGTGGCTTGTATATGTGAGGGCATGGCCTGCCATGGCATAGCAACAAATAACATTGTTGTTATTCTGTGTGTATGCAGGGTTGGTATTAACCCATTGCACCCTGTCTTGCTCTGCCACCCTCCCTCCCTCCTGCTCCCGCTCCACCTCTATCTTTGTGTGCATCAGCATCATCAGGCGAAGGAGAATGGGCACCGGCAAGTTGGGAATCTACAGTCCACAGGACCCAGGAGGCTGATACCAGCGGAGCTGAGGGGACCAGTGGGATGGTGGGGGAGGGGCGTGCCACTGGGGAAACAAGATAGACGACTACATCTTCAGATTCCTCCTCCGATGGATGCTCTCTGGTGGTGGCGGACACATCTGGGACCATCCCAGCACCATCCTTTTCTGACACCCCCCTTACCAGCGCCGCCCTCCCTTTTGCTCCCCACCCAGTTGCCCATGTCCGCTCACTGGGGAGGGTGGGTATCTCCTTCACCGCGGGCACCTCTGCCCTGCTGCCTCGATGAGGAGGCTATTGACCTCCTGAGGTCCATCTCTGTGGGGCAGTCAACCATTGTGAATGCTATCCAGGGACTGGCATCACAGATGCAGCAGTCGAATGCCTACCAGGAAGGCATTCATGGTGCCCTGTCTACCCTGTAGAGATCGTTTCAGGCTCTGGCCTCCACATTGACAGCAGCCAGTGTTCCTTCTTCTTCCATTCCCCCTCCATCTACCTGTTCCCAATCCCACATCTGTCTCCCCTCACCCATCCAAGGCACACCTTCATCCCAACATGCATCCACATCAACAGACCCATATTGCAAGGACAAACACAAGCACCACAAAAGACACCACCACCATGCACACAGACAAGATTCAGATACAGACACAACATCCACTCCCTACATGGACTACCCCACCACCTCTACCCTCACAGGCACTACACCACTCATACCTGCAGTCACCACATCATCACTCCCCCAAGTTCACTCATTTCCACCATCACCACAATAGCAGACGCCCATGCATGTACCCCATATACCACATGCGCACTCAGCACAACTGTCAACACCCCCACATGTAGCACATCCACCCTATCAACATACATTCACAAATCCCCCCTGCCATCTCCCTGCATCTCCTCCACCCTCCTCCCACTACACCTAAATGTCCACACTTACAAACCCAACAGTCACACAGCACACACAACATCCACGCTCACACCTACACCCAAGGCACCTCACCCAATACACATCACAACCACTCCCTCTCCCTCCACTCCTAAATGTTACTCCCATTACCAACCTTGTGCCCCTAAAAAATGTTTCCTGCATGAGTTTTCCCTGTTCCCTCTCACTGACCCAGTCTCTGTACCTCCCAAGCGCCCTGTTCCATTCACAAAACCCCTGCCTTCCATGTCCCAGTCCTCCCTTAGTGCACCTGGAACTAGCCATGCCCCTCCCCAACCTAAGGCATCTAACCCCACCAAGGTCAAGATTACCCCCCAAAGCAAAAGCCAAGCCCCCTCCCCCAAAATCTAAATCCAGAACAAAAGCCCCAACCCAAACCAAAAGACCGCCCTCAAAAACCCAAACCTAAGGAACCCCCCTCCAAACCCAAGCCCCACATCTGCCCCCCACCACCCCTGAGATGCCTGCATGCCCCATTGATGCCCCTGCCATGTGGATGCCACTTTGCAGTCAGGACTCAAGATGGGGCCATGGACATTGCTCTGTGTGCCTGGGGCACCCATTCAAGTTGGACTGGCAAGTAGGCCTATGTTGTTTCTTATCATGTTTATTATGAAGATTGCTTTTCATTATATCTGCACCAGGGACCCCTTGGTGTCAAGAGTTACATACTTGTCCTCGCTCTCCTTCAACATGCATGTGTTGGATATGTACGATTTGTTGTGTGTGGTTTGTGTGTAAGTGTGTGTGTGTTGGTATGGGTGGTTGCATGTGTGCCTGGCAGAAGCTAGCCGTGCGTGTGTGTGTGTGTTCATGTGTGTGTACTAATGTCTTTCCCTCCAGTGTGTGCTAGGCGGCTGTACTTACGGTTAGTTCCTTTGTCGCCGTTTCTGGCTCTGGAGTCGTATGCTAGCAGGAGTATTGGGAAGACTTCAAGTTTGGGTACCATGGCTACTGGAGACGTGAATGTTTCCTTTTATGTGGTGTGTTTCCGCCAGCCATTTTGTGGCAGTGCAACCACGGCAGAAATCCTGGCGGTGTGCACCCTCATAATATGGTTGGCGGAAACATGCTCCCTGCTGGCCTGGAGATTCCTACCACTGGCCACGGCAGCCCACCCACACTGGCGGGACTGGCTGCAACTTGGCTGTGATCTGGTCAGAACACCGCCATGGTCATATTATGGTGGTGTGCTCCGCTGGGCACATGGCGTGTGACCACCACCTCCACGAGGCGGTCCTCGGACTGCCAAAGTCCTAACGATGTCCTTAGTGTTTCAGTATATGCCTGTCATGTATTCAGCATACCACGCGGTGTGCTTGAAACATGGGTATCACCACAGAAGGAGAACTCCGTACAAAACATGCCAGGAACAGAGAAGTTTATTCTTCTTAAGCAAAAAGCACAAACAGAACCACAGCCGCCTCTGCCATCCAGACGAGAAGTCACTTGGACACTGACTATTCCCTGGCAAACATTCTATGACAAAATAGAACAGGTTTGCATCACAATTTTTGGAATGTCATGATGCAACCCTGCTCCAAGATAAATAATAAGATAATAAATAAATCAACTCACTACATCACCTCCCTCCCATAACAAAATTAACTTAGATCATTATCTAAACGTTTTACAGGCAATTTGGAAACTCTCTTATTTTCAATATGCTCCTGTAGAGAAAAAGGAGTAGGATTATTTGTATATACATCTTTAACTGTAGCACTGTTCTCCAACAATTGATTTGATTCTGAATCCAACACACCTGAAGAATTGGGACAAGGAGCAATAATAATGGAGTCAGAAGCTACATGATTCTCACTGCTCCCGGAGTTATCAGTCTAAAAAAAAACAATGGAATCATCATCTAGTGTCACGTTTGTCTTGTTGTATATTTTCATTTGTGCATCAGATATAGGCACTAATCTTCTTCTTTTCCACAAGCTTTTTCCAGCAAGAAGGATGGCATTATTGGCAACACGTTCAGTTCTTAAAGGAGGAGTGTATTTATTTCTTAAAAGAGTTTTTGTTTAATTTGTTTAGTTTGTACTCTTTCTTGTATCAAGGATCTTGGATCAACTTGTTCAGGACAGTTATGTACAGAATCTAAGTAACTTGGCAGAACTCTCAACAAGCATTTCCTTCCCCTTAGTAATTAAAAAGGAGAAACTCCTGTTGTGGAACGTGGAGTGGAGTAATAAGCATTGATTTTATGTCTCAGAAATGTAATTGCATCTATGCCTGAGGAAAGAGCAGATTGAATACCTTTTTTGAGAAAATTATTTGCTCTCTCTACCAATCCATTTGCAGAAGGACTGTAAAGAGGTACTTGAAGATGTTTAACATCATGTTTACTGAGAAATGTTTTCATTTCTTTAGAAATTCAATGAGTACCATTGTCTGTTACTATTTCTTTAGGTATGCCCTACAAAGAAAAAATGTTTTCTAGGAAATGAATGACTGATTGAGTGTTTGCTGATTCTACAAATGAATAATATATACATATTGAATGGTAGTCGATAAGTGCAATTAAAAGTCTTTTGGCAGATAGTAGTAGGCCAAATGGACCCATGACATTCAAAGCAATTTTATGCCAAGGATGATTAGGTCATGAAACAGAATGGAGTGGTTTTTCTACCATTTTCCAATGTTTGTCTGAAACTATGCATTGAGGGACCAGATTTATGAATGAAGTGACTTGGCTGTTGATGGAAGTCCACCAATATTGTCTTTTACATTTTCATACAAGTGTCAGTAATGCCCAAATGACCCTCATAAGCTAGGGCAAATTCATTTTTCTCTCAATCCATTAGGAGGAGTGAAGCAACCGCCTTTAATACATATGGTGTTTTCGCAAGAAAGGTCTGCTGAAATTCTAGCATATGGTTTAAGGGAATTTTTCTAACTTACAAATGGGTGGCCATCCTTTTTGTACAAAATCTGTAACTTTCAATAATATTTCATCCTGAGACGTGATTTTCAACCACTCTTTTTCAGATACGGCTCCCTTGAGCTCTGATACAGCATCAATGGTGGCAACAACACACTCAGTCTTCATTGATGTCATGACCTGCAGGTAATGGTAAACGTGAAAGGATATCAGCACTAAAGTTTTTAGAACCTTGAATTTAGTGAATGGTGAAATCATATTCTTGCAGTTTAGAGAGGCGTGCAGAAGCAAACGAGTTGCCCAATAAATAGGTTTTACATTTTTCGACACCCCAGACACAGGCTAATACCTCCCTTTTGATTGTGTTATAATTCTTTTCAATTTCTGTGAGACTTTTTGAAGCAATTTCTATAGTGATTTGTTTTCCATTGACCCTTTGACCAAAAACAGCTCCTATACCTTTCATGCTGGCATCTACATTAACAAGACATTTCAGATCATGAATAAAAGGACTTAAAGCGGAAGCTTGGTTACTAACTTTTTGATGGTAGCAAAAGCTAAGTCAACATCTGCAGACCATGTAAACTTGGCACCTTTTTTTTTAGTAAATTTCTCAAAGGTTGAACAGTAGAGGCATAGCTGAGAACAAAACAAGTATAATATTCACAAGTATATTTGTCAGTAGCTGCAGAGGCTTTAAGAATGGGTTCCACATAGTAGGATTTGTGCTTGATATCTTTAGCGGAGAATGATTGACTGGATAATCAATTTGTTGTACTTAGTATTTGCATTTTTCAGGTTTGCTAGTAATTCCTCTTTCATTGAAAATAGTAAGCAGGTTTTCCAAGACAATAAGATGGTCATCTTTTGTTTTCATGAAAACAAGAATGTCATCTTGAAAAGCTTGCACACTGTCTAAATCTTTAAATAAAATGTTCATTACTCTCTGAAAAATGCCTACTGCTAAAGCGAGACCAAAAGGTAACCTTAAATACTTGTAAGCTGCAAAAGGTGTAATAAATGTAGTGAGTTCTTGGGACTCAGTATTTAAGGTTATCTGATGGTATGCAGTGTGTAAATCAATAGCTGAAAAATATTTGGCCTCTCCTATGTTGGCCAGCATTTCTTGTATGTGAGGCAAATGATGGCAGTTGAATAGTATGTTATTATTAAGTGATCTAAGATCCACACATAAGCGAACTTCTCCAGTCTTCTTTTTAGCAAGTACAATGGGAGAAACCCATTCAGAAGATTCAGTGGGAGTTATAATTCCTTCTTGTTCCAATTTCTCCAACAGTTATTTTAAATCTTCTCCAACACTGATAGGTATTGGTCTCACTTTGTGAACAATTGGTATGGCCTTAGGCTTCAGTCTGATTATATGTTCAAATCCTACGACAGTACCTATTTCAGATTCGAAAACATTTGTAAATTTGGAAATCATAGAAGGTAGTACATCAGCATCAGTTTCAATAGACAACACTGGTCTCTCTCCAAGCACAAAGGGATTATCATGTCCAGGTTTGAGATTAATTCCTAACTTGGCTATATCCATCAAACCTACAAGATTCCTCCCATTAACTGCAACAGAAACTTTGGTCCAGACACTTCTACAAGGTATTTGTAATAGCGAATGATAATAGCCAAGTAATTCAATCTTTTTGTCTCCAAAAGCTTTGGGACTAATGTCAGGGTTTTCAAGTTTGAAAGTAGTAGGCCATAGAGGGACAAATGTGCTCTCAGCCAATACAGTGATGGACGCCCCTGAATCTGCCATGACTTGGAGAGATTTACCACTTATTAAGGCTTGACAAGTAGGTCCCTTTATTTTTAAAATGTTCTGGTCATTGTTAATTGTAAGTACTACATTATTAAATCTATTGGAACAATCTTGAACTTGAGTATCATAACTGTTATTATTACTAGGGCACCCTTGGACATCAACTTTGTGTATTCTGTCACTTGAACCTGAGTATTGAGATCTGCAAACATCTTGGAAAGGATACTTTTTACTGCATTTCATACATTTCTTGCCAATGGCAGGACATGACAGATAGTTGCCAATGAGATTTCTGGAACCACATCAATAGCAAAAGGTCTGTTTCTTTTTTCTTTTGCATTTCTAATAACTGCAATGGTGTTGTCATCCGAACCACAGGATACAGGTGAGTATCCTTTATGATTGGTCAGAGCTTGTGTGGAAATTATAGACCTTTCAATGTTTTCAGCAATGTCTATAACCTCTGAAAGAGACAGCTTTCTGTAGGTATGTAATCATTCCTGTATTTTCTTTTAGAAACAGTTGAAAACGAACTGATCCCTGATGTAAGTGACAACAGAATTTCAAATCCACATGGTGCAGATAGGATTCGTAAAGCAGCAACATATTCCTCCACCGATTCATCACTGTTTTGTTTGCACTTGAAAAAAATTATTCTTTCTAAAAGTACAATAGCTTCATCAGCAAATTGCTTTTTCAGTCTTTATATATAAATAGACATTCCTTATGCCATCACTACTGGGAGTTGGAATTTGAGGGAAGTTGTCAAAAACATTCTGGCCAGCCACTCCCAGATAATTAAACAGTAAAGCAAATTTTCTTGGTGTTTCATAAGCGAGACCATCTATGGCTGCTAAATAATTTTCAAAAATGTGCACCCATTGTTTCCATTTTATTTCTGGTTTGCCAGGTTTTGATAAAAATGAGGGCGGATTTATGGCATTTTGAGAGTTAGCCATTACAATTTTTAAAACATAAAGGATTATAGAAATGGAGGGAAGTGTAATAAAAAGTTTTCTGTAGTTAAAACGGGTGTAATATAACACATTTGCCCTAGACTATCTTTGAAAACACACTAGTCAAAGATGGCTGCCAGAGCTATGATGTCATCACGTGAAATCACATAGTTCCCTGCACAATTAGGATTGACTAGCAAGCTCAGATGGTAGCTCACAGCACTGGGCATGCAGATACCGAAACTTGAGGTGCTGGCGATCTTCGTAAGGAAACAAATGTTGAAGGTAAAATTACTGAAGCGGGATCGGAGTTATAGTGCATAATACACATGAGCTCTCTTCGTGGAATACACCATAAGCTTCGTACGAATGGCTGGAGCAAGATTAACTCCGCACAAGAGCAGTGCCTTTGAGCTCCTACAGCCAGAGACGCAACGAGCTGCGTACGAACGGCTGGAGCACTGGTGACTCAGCGCGAGAGCGATGCCTTTGAGCTCCCACCACCAGAGACGCAGCTTGAATGTGGGAGGTGAATATTTTTTAAAAACTACTCCAAAACAGCTGATGTCCTGTGTAACTGAATACAACACTGAGGCGGAAGGCAGATTTGAAAACAAGCACTAATTTAAGAATGAATAGTCAGTTTCAATGTCAAAGAAATTCAGCCTGCTGCATCGCTCCAAAAGTCAAACGCTTTAAAGAATGTTAGCGTCAACTACCTTTTTTCATAAATAGGTCTTCTGAAATTGAAAATGCAAGTCTCAAGAGAGGCAGGATACAAGAAGTGCGGCTGCAACAGCCTGTGGTTCTTCGCTGAGATGTGGCAAAACCCCACTCCTGGTACCAGAATGTAACATGGGTTTCACCACAGAAAGAGAACTCCGTACAAACCATGCCAGGAACAGTGACGTTTATTCTTCTTAAGCAAAAGGCAATAACAGAACCACAGCCGTCTCTGGCATCCAGATGAGAAGTCAGTTAGACATTGACTCTCCCCTGGCAACCAGAGGCAAACATTCTATGACAAAAGAGAACAGGTTGCCATCATGACATTTGGAATGTCATGATGTAACCCTTCTCCAAGATAAATAAAAAGATAATAAATAAATCAACTCACTACAGTACTGAATACATGACAGGCATAAACTGAAGCTAAGTGACAAAAGTCTCCATTTCTAAAGTAAGAATTGTGTGATGCTGTGCTGAGCTAAGAGCAATTGTTTTGGGCTCCAAGCTGTTAAGGCTGCAAAAAACACACAATGAAGAGCATCAACTGCTCAGTCTTACACCCAATGGTCATCTCCAGTGACTTATACTGAGAAATGTTTAGTTTCTGTGGCACTTGAAAATGAAGACATTCTCTGATGTGAAAGGCCTCACATCAAAAGGGAATACTCAAAGTTGTGGGAACTGTTTGGAGAATTTGTGTTTAACTGGAGGAAACGCTTTTTAGGTTGTGATTGAGTTTCATTAAAATGAACTGCGGCCTTTCACACCAAGGCTGATACTATGCTTCCGATAGTGAAGCCACAAACAGCTAATCACTGGATGCATCCTGTATGCTGCCAACCACCACTGGATGAAATGGAGGCTTGGTGGTCCACCTATTGGGATAATAAATTAGCAAGCCAAACACTGGGAGAAAAATATAGCATGTCAAGGACATTCATTTTTCAAGACCAATAGTGTTTTTTATTCACTTTCAACAATTATACCATGTTGGTGAGAGCACTTTCAATTAAAAAGAGCTAGCGACTCAGTGGCCAACTCAAGGTCAGCAAAGTGCACCAAACTTTAGCTGTGACCTGAGTATGTTTTCTTGTGATTTATTTTTTCACAGTCAGTGATGGTCTGCAAATACAGTTTTAAAGTTTGCCTCAAAGATTCGACTCATGAACTGTGAATTGCGTTAAGGTATTTCCAGTTACATTCTCTGTCCCTGTAGAGTCCTATGCTTTCATATCTTAGAGAACAGATTCTGACAAACCCTGACTTGATTCACTAATCCTTAGGAAACCTTAGGATTTCTACTCCATAATTTATGTGTTTCTGTTTAATCTAAATGAACTGTTGGTAATACTAAGATATGCTTTGTCTTTTTTTCTATAGCCCATGATATTATCGCTTTAGTTGAGCACTAGGGGTGGGGGCAGCTCACCGAGTTCTACTCCGCGGAATTCCATGGAGTTAGGAAAAAATCTGTGCAATTCTGTGGAGTTCTACGTGGGGGCGGACTGCCTCCTGCTCTACTCACCCTGGCAATTAATGCAGACGATCTCGGAAGCACTAAGCAGGGTCGGCCTGTTTAGCGCTTCAGAGATCGCGCACATTCAGGCGAGGGTGTGTGCAGCCCATTAGGCAGCAACAACTGGTGTTTCAGGTTCTTGTGCTGACACAGCCCAACAACCTGGAGCCTACTGCTTTTCACACCTGCACACTTCTTCCTTCAAAAACTGCCCTCCTGCACATACTTGCTATGGAGGGCCAAGTACACCCCGTGTGTTGCACCAGTCCATGTCCAGTGCCGCCGCTGTGTGTACACAGAAGAGATAGAGAAACGAGGACTTACCTGGGTTCAGGCGGGTCCCCATTGCAAGCTGCCTGGCTCTCTGCCTCCCTCTGCCCCATGCTCCTGGGCAGAGAACAGTGAAAGGAGGGAGACCTGGATCCAAAGCCGGAGCTCCACGGTGATGCCCGACTGCCACTGATGTCTTCTATGTGCTAAGTGCGCACTGCAGCCCAGTTATGGGCCACACAGCGCAAGCGCAGAATGTCTATGTTTATTTTCCTTTTTTTTTAAAGGGGGGTGCACAGGGATGACGTGCACTGAGGGGGAGTGCTTAGTACTCCCCCTCACTGTGCATGTATGTTTGGCCGGCCGTCTCAGGCCGGCCAAACATACATGAGCAGTAGGCTCTCTCAAGCCGGCTTGAGAGAGCCTGCACAGGCTCCTAGTCTGCCTGGGAGCACCCTGGCTGGGCGCTCCCAGCCAATCCTGACGCTGCTATGAGCAGCGTCAGGATTGGCCGCAGGGCAGACTGGGAGTCTGTGCCTGCAGCATCCAAAGGAAGGCGAGGAGAGAAGCTGCGCGCAGGAGCAGAGGTAAGTTGTTGTTTTTGTTAATTTAATTTATATTTATTATTAATTCCTCCCGTGCCCCCAATCAAACCCCTCCTCCACCACGCGCCACCCCCCCCTCCCCAGAAATCCCCATGAGCCGCAACTGAGTGGGAGTATTAGTGGGCGTGGGGTTTGTGTTGAAGGTATGTTCTTGGTGGATGTTGGATTTGCAGAAGAGGTGAAGCCAGCAAAGTAGCAGGAGTAGGTTAAAGTCCCCTCCATGCCGTGCGGTGTGGCACCCCAGCAGAGGGTGGTGCGACATCAGAGGTTCAAACCATGAAAGAAAGCAGGAGAATAGCGAGGAGAACCTGTGTTTCTTGGACTGGGCACGGTCCAGGCACAGAAGGGCACTGATGGATGGAGACGGGCTTGCCTTTGGCCTGCCAGCGACACACCAGTTGTGTGTCTGCCATTAAGTAAGTCTTGGAGACGCAGGGGTGCAGGAGGTGGTGGGTGGGGATGAGAAGAAGAATGATCGGCAGGAGAGCGGTATTGAGAGAGGTGCTAGGATCAGGTAAAAAGCAGGGGGGGCATAGAGAGAGGAGCAAAGGGGTGCTCCAAGAGGCATGCAGAGGCACAGATAGAAGACAGAGGAAACACAGCACAAAGTTCACAGAAAGAGCAAGAGAGATGACAAAAAGGTCAGAAAGGAATGTGCGGGGGATGGAGAGGGCAAGAGAAATGGAACAATGAGTGAGCAATGGCACAGAGTGATACATGGCATAAAAGACACAGAAAGAGCAAGAGAAATTGCACAAAAGTCACAGAAAGAGCTAGAGAAAAGACATCCCCACAAGAGAAGTGGAAAGAAAAGTCACAAAGAAAGAGAGACCAAGGTGAGAGAGGGGGCAAGAGGGAAAGAGGCAAGAAAGGTGCCTTGGGATGCTGAGCCAGGTTTGCAGGGGCCTTGCCCAGTTGGAGGATTAGTCGCAGATAAGACCAGTGGAGGCTGGGCTTATGCACATGATTAATGGCTGATCTGTGCTGCGGCCACCATTAAGTACGTCCTGGAAGGGGGATGAGCGCAGTGGGCAGGACTAAGGAGCATGAACAGGTAAGGATGGGGGAAGTGTTGGTACGTCAGACCTTAATAAGTTAACTTTCAAGGGGACGCGAATAGGTCGATGAACCTTTTGACTCACATTTAAGATGTTCCCACCATTTATCCAGTACATGCAGATCAACAATCAATAACCAATCAATAACCTAAATAATCAATGATGACCAATAACATTAGTAATCAATAGGAGTCAGTAATCATCACACACCATGACCTTTCAGTCATGAATAACCACACCTTTTAGTAACAGTTAGAATATTTATTTCCCTATATTAACAATGCTAATGTCACGTAAAATAATCTCAATATCAAATGATAAATATACTGAAACAACACTGGCTGTCCAAAGCAGTGAAAGAAGCGTAATCTAATCAAAACTTGAACAATTACACATTCTAACGTTACGGTGCAAAGTAATAACAAGAACAATTGTGCAAACGATATCACATACATTTAGATTCAGCAAAGAAAAGACATTGATTGTTACTCCATATAACGAACTTTCATTAGTGAGGATCCTTATCTAACACCAGATTAGCATTAGCATGTTGGGCTTCATGCAAAACAAGCATGGTAGGTTTAGCACCATAAATTTACACTAATCTGGTTAGAGTCATTTGTTTTTACTCTAACCTGCCTAAAGTCATTTTTTGGAGCTAACCCCCCTTCTTCTATTCCGCCAGCCCCACCCAACTAAAGTCATTCTTTTTACTCTAGCCTACAGTCTGCACCGGCTTGCACATTCCATAAATATGGGGCCCGACTGGTGCAGAGAAATGGTGCAAGCCAGTGCTAAACATTTTGGTGCAAACCTGCTTTAGTGCAGTTTTGCACCAAAAGGTATAAATAAGGGCCAAATTCTTTAAGCAATACAGTTAGGCATGTCTCTTATCAAGACGCACAAGAAAATAATGGCCTTTCGGCAAGAAAGAAAATGGGCAAATGCTCTGTCTTCCCCCGGTGCAGTCCGGCTAAATTAGATTTCCTAAGACTATTTCCCAAGTCCCTATTGGTCAAGGAACTTGCATGTTCACACTTTCTCCAATAAAACAAAAACTTAAAATCTACAGTTTCTACTAGTACACAGTTCACATGTCGATGATTGGCTCCTCGTTCTCAACATCTGGCTCGTCAGGTAACAATATTGTTGCAGCGTATACTCCAGTCAGTGTGGTTATTGTTCTCTCCTGAGAAAGTCAGTCTCACACACATTACATTTACAATGTTGTATCTATCAAGAACAGCATCTTCTAGCAAGCAGTTCTCATGAGAAAGACTTTTAGCTATGAGTACATTTGGACAGCACAGTGGAAAATCACAATTTAATTCTTTAAGCAAACATTTTATTAGACGCCTAAGAAATACAGCTTGACATGAGGCCATGCAACTAGGCCAAGACCTCCGCTAAGTTAAGGCATACATTTAATAAAGCTACGACATAATGCAAAACTCTTAATATGAAATATTCCTACATTAATCAAACATAAGCTCTATATTTCATATTAATAAGCCATTAATAAGTACACTTCGTGAACATTGACGACCACTCATTTGGACACATTTTCAAATGTGTGCATTCTTTTTCTCTAAGTTATTAAATTTTCTATGTAAATCCATTACTCAGAATACATGAATAATCATTAATATTTTTATTAAAACACCTGCTCTAGCAGAAGGAGGTAGGTAAAGGACGCACAGAGGGTGGGAAAGGGGCACAGGTCAGGGGCACACAGAGGCATACATAGAAGATAAAGTGACCTGGCATAAAGGTCGTAGAAAGAGGGAGAGAGATGGCCAAAAGAGCAAGAAATGGCAAAAACAGTGAGATATATGGCACAAAGAGTGAGAGAGATGGCAAAGAGAACGTGAGAAATGGCACAAAAACACACGATGGTTAAAAAAACAGCATGAAAGATACAGAGAGCAAAAGAAATGGCGCAAAAACTCAGGATGGTCAAGAAAAACGGCACAAAAGACACAAAGGCCCATATTTATACTTTTTATAGCGCTGCATTTGCATAATTTTTTTAAGCAAAAGCGGCGCAAACTTACAAAATTCAATTATATTTTGTAAGTTTGCACCGCTTTTGCGTAAAAAAATTATGCAAATGCGGCGCTATAAAAGTATAAATATGGGCCAAAGGGCGGGAGAAATGCTAGAAGGTGCGAGAAAAGTCGTACAAAAGGACAGAGAGAGCGAGAGAGAAAGCGAGGGAGAGAGGTGAGGCGGATGACTCCAGGCACTGAGCCGGGCCTGCAAGGGCCTTGGTAGTTCATAGGACTGATTGCAGGAAGTCCAAGGGAGGCTGGGCATATGCACTTGCTTCATATATCCTTAGATTTCGTAGTTCAGTAATGCTTTTGTCGGGCCGAATTTTCTGGGTCACACATTTTGAGCACAGGCAGATGATTAGCAAAGAGATATTTCTATTGCATATACTTTATTTGTGCATCTACTTCTGTCTAAAGCACTACAGACTGAAGAGAAATAGCCATATAAATGCAATGTCAGAGAACACGTATCAATTAGTGTCTCTACCGCAAAAACATTAATTTGGTTCACATTGAACAAGCACCAGTGAGCATATGCAGATTAGGTCCCTTGTACTGGAGAGGTTGGTTTTGACGCACAATGAGCAAGACCAGTTAGTATATGCAGATTAGTGTCATACTGGGAAGCTTGTTTTGGTACACATTAAGAGTGCTTTAGTAAGCTGCACTTCTCTTTGAACACTGAAGGTGTAGTTTCTTTCTGCTTCTTAGTAGGTCCTTTTAGGTCTGTTGCAGCTTCAGATGTCGTCAACAAGAAAATATGCACTGGCAAAGCCTAGAGTTCAGGCTTTTTGTGGTGAGTGTACTTGTAAGCAATAGGCAGGTGTGCGCGAGTAATGAATGGGTGTGCCAATGAATACTAGTTTACGTGAGAGAGTGAATATGGGTGACTATGAATTGATGAATAGGTATGTACATGGTTGAGGTAGCAGTAGTAGCCAGATCACCTACTTGAGTGTGGCCATCCATGCAATCACCCATTGTATTCTTGGCAGACCCCGTTTAGCAGGGGTCACACGACACGCAGAGTCTTCTTGGCCTCAGCGGCTAAGGATGGGGTAATGTGCCGCTAATGTTGCAGGGTCCATCCTACTACAACTGCAAAATTGGGCAAAGTACATCCCCTTCAGCACTTCACTCTCAACTATGATGGCGAGCAGTTACAGGATTCTCAGGAAAGCAGTGTGGGGTTGCATCAGTCTCAGAACTCAACATTCACCCATAAGCATAATAACCAATTGTCCAACCCACTTCTTGCCTATTTATAAAAGAAAATACTTTAGTACAGATGACAACGAAATTCTAACCACTACAAAAGGCAGTTATGAATAAGTACTCGTGCAGGCCACTCCAACCTGAATTCAAGGTTCCCTTTTCGCTCCTCCCCACCCCTTCCTCTATTTCTATGATGAGCATGTGGTTGACTTTCATGAACAATTCTACTTCTCGCATGCAGAGTTTGTGTGCTAAGTCTTTTTAGTCTTAGCATTACTCTTCTCACCAAATGCATGTCCTCTTGGATGGTCTGTGCACGTGTGTGATCCCTCCTCCAAGAAGAAGTCAGCCTGGCGACAAGTGCATCAGCATTTTGACCCTCAGTTCAGGGCAGCAGATAAGGTGGCCACCAATCACAGGCGAGGAGGGACTGTGGTTGGTGTTGCTAGCAGTCTTCACTGGATCACAGGCTCTCCTTCGGGTACTGGGTGATTCATTGGGGTTAAAGAGCATGGGCCCACCACAGGTCCTCCAAAGGCATCAGTGCAACCCGATGCCTCACAGCCTTGATAATGGGGTTAGAGGCTGGGGTTGTGGAGGTCTAGTATATCGATGGAGTCCACTCTAGTCATACTTCTGACTTGCAACATGTGGGCTCTTGAAGGCACAAATAATTTCAGCTCATGGTGATGCAGTCTGTTCAGGTGACTTCTGGTCAATGCCACAGACTAGTCAGGTTCAGGGTTACAATGGCACAGTCTGTTCAGGCACATGGGCTACCTGCTTGAGAGACCATGCTCCGATCCAGGGGCCATCAACTCTCTGAGTTTCTGGTGGATTAACCCTTGGTTCCATTATAAGCTACTTCTGCTCGCCTTGATAGCCAGCTCCTCCTGTGGGGTTAGCTTGATCCTTACCACTTTTTCTCAGACAGGTCAGCTTCCAGGTGCTTTTGAATGGAGAAAGAGCTCTGTCCTTCCAAGTCAGATTCCAGGTGATGTAACCTCTCCTCTGGTAAGGTGGCTGACACGTGCTCTAGTTGCACAGCAGAGCTCAGGGTAGTCTGTGCAACACCCCCTTCCATAATCTTAGAGAGCTTGAAGCTCTAACTTCAAATGGGTTAGCTGCTAGCACTTTCATTCAGACAGGATGTGTGGACTCTCTATCTGGATTTTCAGAACTAGTTGTGGTTGGTTCTTCTTTCATGTGGCCTTTCAAGACTGCCTTCTGACACAGTCTTTGTCTCAAGTGATGCACCTCACATGGGGCATGTCCCCTGTTTGGATCTCCAATAGACACCAAGAGATGTAAGTATTCCGCACCTGTCCCCTCTAAACAGTGATCAGGACGAAAGAAAAGATGCACCTCACCAAAAAGACCATTCACGCTCTGAACAACAGAAACTGCAATCCCACCTCTCACCCCCACCACCTATCATACTGCAGTGCTGAAGAGCTGAGCAGCTCCTTGTACCACAAGGACCTAATCAAATTTCTAAGGGGAACCCTGTCTCATCTTTCCCTAAATCAGTGTCTAGGTATTTTCCATCCAGCTTAAGGAATTTTAGAAATACATTTCCACTGTCTATAAAACCTGAAGTGCACTAAACAACACACTGTATGCAACCTTCACGAAAGAAGAGAAACAAATAAAAAAGACCCACTAACAGCCACCTCAACCACCAATACTCATCTTCTTAGCGATATCCTAATTGCAATCAATCTGAATTCCTAAGGTACCTGCAGCTTCTTCTAAAGAACGTACATGCTGTAGGCATTCTTTTTAGGTGAACATTATAGTGAGAAAGGCCACAGATACTATAATTGTTCCTAGATATGATTATCTGGGACCACTTTAATGTGAAGTTTTTTTTTTAATAGGATTAAAGCACAAAGACAACTTAGAGAAGTCTTCTCGTGGCCCCACACCTTCAACAATCTTAGATGTCTCTACTTTCAGCTGCTGCTTCTTAATCACTAAGGCATTAAATTGCTTAAGGATATTTTGTCGCTTTGCCTCCTTGCCATCTCTCTTTGGCCCACTGTGTGTGCTTGGTCTAGCTGTGCAGCATTCACACCTTTCTTCTCTCCAGAATCTCTGAACTTGAAGCCCTGAAACATGGCTTTATGCCATCTCCTTCCGCCTTTTCTTCCAAATCTCAAATTTCAATGTTCAAAATCTCTTGTTTACCTTTATTCGTCTCTTCCAGAGTCTCTACCAGCCTGTCATGGCATTTTCTATGATATCAACACACTCCACGAAAAGCCAAGAACTTTCTTGAGGGATGCAACGTTAGTCTTAAGATCATGATGCAAGGATCCTATTTTCTTCTCACTATCCTCTCGTAGGTTCGTATGCGGCACCGCAAGGCTCCAGCCACGACTCTCCTGTGTAAGTGGACTTTGGTTCCTATTTCTTCCATAAGGTCTAACCATTGTCCAGCCTCTGGGTGCCCACCTGCCATTCAAATACAAGTGACCAAGTTCTTATGTTTATACTTGTTGACAGCGTGTGTGGAGCCCCAGCGTACTGACATCACAGTCTTGGTAGTGCCAGATATTTCTTGCAGGTCCGGCTTTTGGGTGGTGCGAGCGGTGCGAGCGATGCGACCGCACGGGCGCTGACTTCAGGGGGGCGCTGTGTTTAGCAATAACTTCCAAAACTTGCGATTTAAAAGCACCTGCTGAAAAGTTCCTTGTGCGTTTAGCCTTCAAGAAACAATTAAAATGTCAAGATGCCTCTTGTGATTAATGTTCCTGCTAGAGAGAGAAATGGGAGTTTTGCCTAGTGGCAGCTTTGGTTCAACATAAAGTAGCATAGAGGGTTAATATGCCTGCTGCAAAAAAACAGAACTATGGGGCATATTTAAGAAAAGTGGCGCTGCACACGGTGCAGCACCACTTTTCTTGCACCCTTTAGCACCCCCCTAACGCCACCATGTGTGCGTCATATTTAAAATATGGTGCACCATGGCGGTAGTTAGGGGACTAGCGTCAGAATTTTTTACACTAATCCGGTCCTTTGCAGGATTAGCATAAAAAATGTTGACGCTAATCTTGCAAAGCACCCAGAGGCCCGTTGTAACCACTGGAAGCCTCCTTTTAATGCCTGCTCTGAGCAGGCGTTAAAAGTGCCGGAAAAAAATGATGCAAAGAAATCTGGCAGATGCCCCCTTTTCATACATTATGCCTGGTGCAGGCATAATGTAGCGCAAAGGGTTACAAAGTGGCGCAATGCATGCACTGCACCTCTTTGTAAATATGACGCAGCATTTTTGGCCTCCTAACGCCACATTAGTGTAAAAAAATGACACTAATGTGGCGTTAGAATGGCACTCGGGGCTCTTAAATATGCCCCTATGGCAGTGCTTAATGTGTGCTTGTTGTTTCCAGTGCGGAGCACCAGCACTTATTTTTGAGGGCCGCCGCTTATTTTTCTGCCTCAAGCATTTACTGCGAGAAAAAGACACATATGGGCAAGGCGGAGGAAGAGGAAAACAAAAAAGCCTCACAATGGGGAAAAGAGAGAAATCTGAAAGAGTGAGCTGAAGGGTCAGGGAGTGCCTGTAAGTGGATTGAAGAGGCCCGAGATGGCTTCAAGATTACGTTGCCTCTGTATTTTGTATTCACACATTTAAGTGCAGCAGCTGCATGTTTAAGAGGAGGGCTTTGGGCACCGCCACCTTTTTATTTACAAATTAAGCACTGCCCTTTGGAGCATATTTGAAAAAAGTAGCACTGCACAAAGTGCTGCCCGACTTTTCTTGCGCCCCTTAGCAGCCTCTCTAACGCCACCATGTGTACGTCATATTTAAAATAAGGAGCACCATGGCAGTAGTTAGGGGACTAGTGTCAGACTTTTTATGCTAGCCCAGCGCTTTGCAGGATTAGAATCACAAATGTTGACGCTAATCCTGGAAAGCACCCAGAGGCCATTGTAACCAATGGAAGCCTCCTTTTAATGCCTGCTCTGAGCAGGCTTTATAAGTGCTGGAAACAAAGGGTACAAAGAAATCTATAAGATTTCTTTGCACCATTTTTTTGCCTCCCCCCTTTGCATACATTATGGCTGGCGCAGGCATAATGTAGCGCAAAGGGTTACAAAGTGGCTCAATGCATGCGTTGCCCCACTTTGTAAATATGGCATGGCGTTTTTGGCCTTATAATGCTACATCAGCGTAAAAAAATGACACTAATGTGGCGTTAGAATGGCACAAGGGTCTCTTAAATATGCCCCTATATTGTAAGTGGCTAGCTGAGTGGATTAGTAAAGCCAGCCTTTACAAGTGCTTTAAAACACATGAATGTATGTGAAAGGGGAGTGATGGAGAGATGAGGGGCACATTTGCGGGGTGGTAGTGAGTGAAACCAAGGAGGAGGTCATGGGGTGGGTGGCGCCACAATAAACTGTCCCACAGGGCCGGGCCTGAGTGCCTGCATGCCTCCGGGGCGCCTTCCTCATAGTGCTTTATAAGAAAGAGAGAAGATTCGGGGAGCACAGACCAAAGCTGAACTGCTGTGTACCCCTGTAAAAATCTATTGAGCACCTAGGACATGCGCACCTTTAAGCTGAATAACATGGTTGGTCGCATTAGTTCAGTTATTCATTACTTTGCACGGGGGGATGGAACCCTTCTTCAGAGCCTGCCCTTGCGTCACGATGGGCATCCTTATGGGACCATGCTACCTGTTGCAATAAGGAAGGGTCAGCGTTCAATCCTCGTGCAACATTAACTCTTCTTTGCTGAGGAGCCCTCACAAACGACGCCTAGTGACAGCCAGCGCACCGCAGGGACAAGGACGTCAGCTACCCGGAGTCAGCGGAGGGCTAGTGTTGGCCTCGAAGTGGCCTACAGGGCTGACAGTTCCCAAAAGCTCCGCGTACAGAAGCAGTCGGAAATATGTTATCAAGAGTCATTTTTGTGGATGTTTCACAGTGCTGTCCCAAGTCTGGCACGATGTACTGTGAATCTGTGGTAAGGTACATTCAGCCAGCACGTGTCTTTTTCTTTGAGATGAGCTTAGATGCCTTTCTTTTAAAGCAGTGGCGACGCGTACCTCTGTCTGCTGTGCTAAATGTTTCGAGACTAAATTAACTTTGCCCTATTTCCCTTTTCTTTTCTCAGACTTCAGAAGTGAAACTATGGCGTATCGATTTTCCATAATGTTAATGTTTTGTATGGCACTGGTTTGACAAAAAATGACCACTTGTCTATGATCGTGTCCCAAAAAAACAAAGCTACCTTTCTACGTGCCTATTCTTGAGGCCCTGGTGTTCTGCAGGTAGTGCCACTTGTCAGCAGAATTGGCTCATCGCGTCATTTGCATTCAAAATTAAGCATAACCTCATCTACAAACCATCTGAGGGTTCTGTGCATGGACCTAGCTCGATCAGTAAGACTCGGTGGGGGGGTGGGGGGGCTTCAGATTTTCCAACGATCAGGCTGGTATATCATGATAAAATACATTACACCACAAGCAGGGTGCTTGTGAGGGGCCAAAAGGGCAGTGAAAGGGAGAGGAATGCAGACTTGTAGGAGTATTGAGGGGAAAAACTCAGTATTTTGTAAGATAACCAACGTTTTTGAGCACTTTCAAAACAGTGTGTGTACGTTTTTGTATGTGAGAATGTAAACAACCCTGGTGAAATTCGACATACGTCTCACCCTACCCGACTTGAATGCACTTGTACTCAACTATTTATCAAAAATTACATTTATTAGGGGGGTGTAACCGCACAAACACCCCCGTGAAGCTACGCCCTGTGGTTTCGAGAAGAGAAGGTTTCTGTGAACGCCCCTGTAAGCCAGTGATCAGACTGAAGTGCGTAGGGTAGGATCTAATTTAGATGTTGGGTGAACTCCGCATCTTTGACAAATAGACTATGGCCAGTTACTTGTGTGCATTGTGCAGAGTTTACGGTGTTAAATGGAATTACACGATAGTCCGGCCACGAAACGGGCTGTAACTACGAGACCAAACATCACTTGTGGTTCGAAGATGTTGCCCTGCTGAGAAATTCAGCAACAGGGCTCCTTCTGGGCCGAGTGGTGCCCCATTAGTATGGAGAAAGAGGGGCTATGGACTGGAATTATTGTAAGTAGTATTAAAGAAACTGTGCCCTTCCCTCTGTAGTCTCCCTTGTTGGAAGGTCTTTTACTCAAGGGAATAGCTCGGATATTCGGTTGCCTGACCTTTGACCTCCTATTGAGTGATGTCGGTTCATAGAATGTGAAAACAGTCATATTGTGGTGCTGTTTCCCCTGCATAGGAGCAGGGCTTATCACACAGATATCTGTTTTCAGACATCTGTATCTGTATTTCACTATCAAGGTCCCCAAACCAAAAATAATTTTCCTGTTTGACCTTTTCAGTCATAACCTATCAATACAATTGCGACATGCCTACCATTTTACTCATATAGCCCATTCTGCACGAATTCAGCATTCTTCAGTATTATTTAATTCTGTCTCACACCCATGCTAGGAAGAAAAAGTTCTCCCTTGACCCAGTGTTGAACTTTTGATGATTCGTTTTGGTACTCCGAGTTAACAAGGTTTAGTCGTCAGAATGATGAGACCGGCTTCCTTTTATACAATGTCCTTTCAATGTGTTGCCACCTAGGCAGGGTTGGATTGGGATCATAATTAGGTCAGGGCAGTACCAAAAAAGTAGCCCACATTCCTAGACAACACCCTTTCATGAAATACTGTTTGCTTAGTCTCACTAAACTAATTTTTAGAGAAATGTGACCTGGTGGGGGTCAAGTGAAGCACACAGCTGTTATTGCTCCAGTAACAGAGAGGTGGAGGCCAGAGGCCACAAAATCACCTCGTCCCAAGTAATCTCCTTCCAGCCTACCATAATCTCAGGGTGATCGCCTGGCAGGGATTAAGAAAAACGCAGAGCTGCTTCTCTGTGGGGCTGAGGTGAAATGACCCAATGGTCGCAAAATCACCTTCCCGTCCCCTCTCCTCCAGGGAAACCCTGCCTACAGCCAAGCCCTGAATGTAATGGCCCAGCAGGGATGGAGGCCATAAAAAAAGAGATTGCTTCTGGGTATGGCCGTCCCGCAGGGGGCCAAGGTGAGAATGGACTGAGGTCAAGAGCAACACCTGGCTCTAGCGAGACAATCTCAGCCTAACCCCTCCCTCGACCAGCATATTTTGAAGAGTGATGATTGCCAGGCAGGAGAGGAATAAAGCAAATGGCATGCCGTGGGTCGTTTAACAGAGGCCCTAAAAAAACAGCCCACAGGTCACCCTTAGCCGTCGGCCCATCGGCCAATGCCCAATTGCCCGCCTTACCAATCCGACCCTGGCTCTATGGCACCGATTTGCAATACTTTTGGCATCTTGATCAACAACCCTAAAGAAACTGCGTTGACACGTGGTGGAAGCAAGAGAATGAAGATAATCTAAACAGCTGTCATGTCCTTGGCAGGAACACAAGTGGCCCTCCTGCAAAGAAAGGGGCAGCACAACTGGGGTGAGCTGGTTTCCCTTTAAAAGTGTATGGAAGCCCGTTTTGCTTAATTTGTCCAGCAAGAGTAACATTAGCAAAGGAATCCTTAAAGGATTTCTGGTGCTATTATCTCTGAGAGCTGGTCCGACTCATCATGCGCCCTGTCTGATGAAGCTATAGATCCAAGCAATGTCCAGGACATACCGATTTTTGAAGTAGCAGACTTTTGAGCCAGTTTGGAAAGATATTTAGTCCATGTTGTTGACACCTACTTTGCTGTCCCCGTCTTAGAACATGTAAAGAATGCACAAAAATGAAATACATTACCTATTCCTGAGCCTCTGATGTAAGAGAAAAGGTTACCTCAAAGAAGAGTCACCTTGTCACTAAAGCCCAGGTTCAAGAGCAGAGCTGGGTATAACAAAGCTATCTGCTTCACAACTGCAAGAAGATCGACAAATATGTTTTGAGAATTTGGAGACAGTATCTCCAGGAATCAAGATAATGCTTCCCTGGAATGTCACCAAACAATACACTATTGGGATTTCCATGTTTTAGGTGAAGGAGAACGTTCTGATAGACGTTATTGCTAAAGGTATTCATACTTTGTTCAGCTGTGAAGATGGATACTGATCATTCAGCTGCCCACTCCCCAGAAGAAATATACTCACACAATATACAATTGGGAACAGTATGAAACAAAAGGTACACTATCAGAGCAGCAGGTTTTAGTAATCTATTAATAACCTCTATATCAATCATTGTGTGTGAGGACATTTGCCACTGAAATATCAGTTGGCTAAGTCATAGCCAAGGACAAGTCACTTACCTTTGGAAACACTAGTACTGGTAGAGACTCAGTGTAGCTGCATATTCCTCACCTTTTGAATATTCCCCAGGAATTAGACTGATCCAGAAACTTTTCAGTGGTACCTTTGCACTCCGGTAAGCGGCACCGTGCAGCTCTGCATTGACACTGTTACACTCTGGTACTCAGCCTCAGGACCACCCAGGACCACTCCGCTTTCCGGAGACTCCTAAAGACTTGGCTGTTCGAGCAGCGATAACCCCCCCTTTCCCCCCTAGCGCCTTGAGACCCGCACGGGTGAGTAGCGCGCTTTATAAATGTTAATGATTTGATTTGATTTGATTTGGTAATGAGACGCAGGGCCAATACCAGAGCCACTCGTACATGCGGACAACAGTTACTGTAAAGAGTTTCCATTAAACCAGATACAGATCCCCAAAAGCAATCAGTGTGCAGATTCCTGGACTTGGGATCTTATTAAAAGGTACAGTCCACTCATAGAAGGGGCAGGATAGGAAGGGTCAGTGAGAAATCTACAGCTAGATAAAGTCACTGCTACAAACAGCATTATGAAAGGTAAGTAACTTGTTCTTCTGATAGAGACTTCTAGCTGCAGATTTCTCACCTTTTGAATAGATACCAAAGCAGTACCTAATTGGAAGAGTGTTTGTGAATGGACTGAAACCAGAAAGTCTTCCAGAACCGAGCAGGCAAAATGCCCATCTCAGCAGACCTCACTGTCCAGAAAATAGTTCTTCATGAATATATGTAAGGACACCCACATAGCTGACTGGGACTCTGCATGCTAACACAATAAGAGTAGCTTTGGTCCTAGTAGAATGAGCACACAATCCTTGTGAGTTTGCTTTTTAGCCAATACATAGCAGATCCTAATGCAGAGTATAAACCAGCGGGAGATGGTTCTCTTCTGCACAGCTTTGCCTTTTTTTTCCTGCAGGAATCCCACAAAGAGCTGATGTCCTCCCAGTCTTCTTTGCTACGATCAGTGTAAAAGCTCAGTGCTTTCTTGGAGTCGAAATGCTGGAGCCTCTCCCTTCCTTAAAAGGGTGAAGGGTAGCATAGAACACCAGCAGGATGATAGTTTGACCTATGTGGAACAGCATCGCAACATTTGATAAGAAGGATGCTCACAGCCACAAAGCCAGTTTGTTGGGGAAAAAGGTGTTGTACAAAAGGTAGACACAGAGCTGGAAGCTTGACCTTGAAGCACACTCACCTGCTGTACCGATGAAGTGGCAATGAGGAACATTGCTGTGAAGGAGAGAAGCTGCAAGGGGCTCAAAGGGAATACATATAATAAAAGTAAGGGACAAATTAAGGTCCCACTGTGGCGTAACAAAGAGGGAGAAAGGGAACAAATGTAGACATTTAAAAAAAAGGAATAACTGGAGACTTAAACAACTAAGCCTAATCCGGCAACTGCAGAAAACCTGAAAGATACCCTTTCCCAGTGCCCAGAGCAAAGCCTTACTGGCAGAGGGCCAAAACAAATAAAAAAATGTCAGATAACTTGGCCTGGAGGGGTCACAAAGCTACACATTTGTCCCAATGACAGGTATTTACAACTTTTTTCGAGGGACACCTGCCAAGATTACATCTGTTGTAGGAAATGTGAAAAACAAATGCATTACCACAAATGCGGAATGTGAAAACATCGTGCAACATCAAGCATCAATAGAGGCTACACCTCTGTTCACAATCAAAAAGCAGTTTAGGCCAAACCCCCACACTGACACGAACAAGGTGAAAGGTTCAACCAAGGAAGTAGAGGAGTAAAACACGAAAGTGTAATCTGTTAAAAGCCAACTCATGTCTGACCAACCTGCAAGTATTTACGACATTAGCACATGAGTCCCTGACACACTGTCCGTGCCTATAAAGAGAGCACCGACTGATTAGAGACTGGGCACATAATTGAATTAGTCCATAGCACAGAGGTGAGTGATTTACAATGTGTGCAGGGAAGAAACCAAATTCCAAACTGTAGGAAGCTGGCTCTGTATATAATATATCAAAATGATATATAGTGTGCACAGAGTCCAGGAGTTCCCCAGAGGCTTAACAGAGTAGATAATATCAATGCTCTCTTTTGTGGTAGTGTGTTCGAGCAGTTAGGCTTATCAGAGGGTAGTGCAAAGCATTTGTTGTACACCCACAGGCAGTAAATAACCACACACTCAATGACTAACTCCAGGTCAATGGTTTTTATATAGCAAAAATCTATTTTGTTACTTTATTTCTAGAACTACAAGATTCAAGTTGCTGATAAGTACATTTGCAAGAAAGTATCCAACATATGTATCAATACCACTTTGTTTCAAATTGGCAAGTTATACGATTTTCAAATGAATAGCAATAATCTGTTTCAAAAGTCAACAGTGCAATTTTCAAAGACGGTTCTAGGGGGAAAGAAAAGGTAGCACAGTTTTGAGGTAAGTACAATACTTACAGTTCAAGTCTCCAGGGGTTAGGGTGTCCATAGGTTGGGGTTCAAGTTAACCCCAAACACTCACCACCATCAACATGGGGCCAGTCAGGTGCAAAGGTCAAAATTGAGGTTTATTTAACATGGACTTCTATGGAGACTAGGGCCACTCGGATTCAGTCCTGTTTGCAGGTAAGAACCCGGAGGGCAGACCTGGGGGCTTTAGAGAAGCACTAGGGGTGGCCACAGGTCAGCACCAAACACACACCCTCAGCATCGCAGAGGTGGCCGGGTGCAGGGTGCGAACACAGTGTTGGTCTCCCAGTGCTTTCCTACAAGGGGACCCCAGGAGTCACAAAGATGCAGCAGGCTGGGTCCAGGGGGGTCAGTTCCAGGGAACCACAGGCTGGACAGGGAGGAGGGCCGCCGGCTGAACGTTGCCGCATCGGAGGTTGGATTCCCCAAGGCCAGGGGGCTGCAGGTGCAGGGGTATCTTTTGACAGCGGGAAACTTTGCCCGGTTCTGTCGTGGTCAGGGCGTTCTTCTGGATTCAGGCTGCAGGCGTCATTTTGTTGGTCAGGAGGGTCCAACCCAGGGTGCGCACTTACTTAGAATCGCCTGGGGACCAGCTCTAGTCAGTTGGGCCACCTGGACAAGGGCCGGGGGTGTCGTTTGCAGGGCGGGAAGGACTTGCGGATCCCCGGCTGTTCTGGAGTCCTTTGTTGGTTTCTTCTGGACAGGGCCACTGTGCACAGGAGTTCTTGGTCCTCTGGGGTGCAGGTGGTCCTCATGAGGCTTATAAGAGGTCACTGGTCTTGCAGGATGTGTTGCCGTCTTTTAGCAGGGCTTTAGAAGCTGGAGACAGGCCGGTAGGGCTGGGGCCAAGTCAGTTTGTGTCTTCAGTCTTCAAAGGTGGAGGTCAGTTTAGCAGTCCTTCTTTCTTCTTTCTTCTTGTGAGGTCGCCAAGAATTTGATGAGCTAGGTTCAGGGGAGCCCTTAAATCCTGCATTTAGGGGTGTTACAGGGGTCAGAGGGCAGTAGCCAATGGCTACTGTCCCTGAGGGTGGCTACACCCTTCCTGTGTCCGCTCCCTTTGGGGAGGGGGATACAGATCTAACCAGATTGGTCCCTGTCCTCCAAACGAAGATGGGGGGTTTTGCAAGGAGGGGGTCACCTCAGCTCTGGTCACCTTAAGGGTGGTCCCAACTAAGGTGGGCATTCCTCCTTGTTTTCCCTAATTTTCCCACTGGACTTGCTGTCAAAAGTGGGGCTTTGTCTGGGGGGCGGGCATCTCCACTTGTTGGAGTGCCCTGGGGCACTGTAACAGGAGGCCTGAGCCTTTAAGGCTCACCACCAGGTGTTACCGTTCATTTAGGGGGAGGTGTGAAGCACCTCCACCCAGGACAGGCTTTGTATCTGGCCACAGAGAGCACAAAGGCTCTCACCCCATGTGGTGAGAAACTCATCTGAAAGTGGCAGGCTGGCACAAACTGGCCAGTCCTACACTAGCAGTTTGGCTAACATATGGGGACATCTCTAAGATTCCCTCTAGGTGCATTTCTCAATAAATCCAACACTGGCATTAATCAGCTTGGGTTTGATGTGCTGGGAAGTTTGATACCAAACTTACTAGTACTCAGTGAAGCCATTATGGAGCTGTGGAGTTCGTAATGACAAACCCCTAGCCCACATACTCAATATGGACTTAGACACTGTAGGGGCATATTGCTCATGCAGCTATGCCCTCACCTGTGGTATAGTACACCCTGCCTTAGGGCAGTAAGTCCTACTAGAGGGATGACTTACCTATGCAACAGACAGTGGTTTGTGGGCACGGCATCATGGGAGGGGTGCCATGTTGACTTTGTCTTTTTCTCCCCATCAGCACACACAAGCTGCAATGGCAGTGTGCATGTGCTTGATAAGGGGTCCCCCAGGGTGGCATAATACATGCTGCAGCCCTTGGGTACCTTCCCTGGACACAGGGCCCTTGGTACCATGGGTACCTTTTACAAGGGACTTAACTGTGAGCCAGGGGTGTGCCAATTGTGGGAATAATGGTACAGTTTTTGGGAAAGAACACTGGTGCTGGGGCCTGGTTAGCAGGATCCCAGCACACACTCAGTCAAATTAGCATCAGATATCAGGCAAAAAGGTGGGAGATACTACAAACAATGGGCCAGTCTCCTACACAAATGCTCAGGAGTCTCAGACTCACAATGCTGTCAGCACACACTTCAAATAAATAACATTCACAAAAGAGCACATACACATTCATAGGTCAAAGAATGCTCGGTCACACTTTTGTTAAATGTATAATAAAGAGCGAGTAATGTCTTAACCTAGGAATTCAAGATTATGGGGACACATGGCTTCGCGTGTTTTTCATGTTAACCTGTAAACTTGGAAGTTCTCAATTGTTACTCATGTTTAATAAATTATTGTACTAGTTTGTATATAAGAGCCTGCCTGTGAACAGGATTTTGAGAAAAAACTTAGAGGCAGGTTGTGCGGGGGTGAGGTGCAGTCCGCAGTGTTTTTCTCCCTGTCGCTACAGCTCATAAAAACTGTCTTTGGCACTGCTGAAAAGAGTCTGCTTGGTCATTTCTGAGTTAAGAGAGCATATTTGTTCACCCCCGCAACAGTTGGCAAGCTTCTAAATAAGCTTGCTCTTCTTGGCAATACTAAATGTAAAGGTAATTGTAATATAAGCTCATGCGATTTGTGTTTTTTCTTTGTAAATCAGTAAGGCTGTAAGGGTAACACATGCAACTTGTGTGAGAATTGTGTTTTTTCTTTGTGAATCAGTAAGGCTGTAAAGGTAAAGCATGCGACTTGCGTGCCATTCGTGTTTTTTTCTTTATGAATCATTAAGACCGTAGGGGTAACGCATGTGACTTGAGTGCAATTTGTGTTTTTTCTTTGTGAATCAGTGAGGATGTCAGGTTAATGCATGCGACTTGCATGCGATTTGTATTTTTTTTTCTCTTTGTGAATCAGTAAGGCCATAAATGTAATCCATGCTATCTGTGCAACGAGTTTTTTTAATTGTTGAAAGATTGCATGCATGTGTTGCACAGTCTACAGAAATATGCCTTGTGAATCAGCAAGGTCATAAGGGTAACGCCTGCAAACTGGTTTCATTGAAGCTTTGATTTGTTGAGTGACTGAAGGCGATTGCATGCAGTAGAATGAAGAGTGGCCACAGTGTGATGTTGTGAGTTATTGTATAAACATGCAAACTTTTCTTTGTTTAATGTACATTGCATGTAATAGAACATTGAACTGTAATGTGTCACATAAGACTGTGTAGCTGAACTAAAAAAAAAAATTTGGAAAACTGTTAGACCTGGCATCCTTGGCATGGTTTCCCCTGTCTTGTTGCCTCAGCTTCCTGTATTTTTGACTGTGTGGTAGATTTCATTTTTGCTGGTTTTTGGTACTCTGGGCACTTCACTACTGCTGATCAGTGCTAAAGTGCAAGTGCTGCCTGTGTAAATTGTGCTTCTGATTGGTTATCCCAGATTGGCATACTTGATTTACTAGTAAGTCCCTAACAAAGTGCACTAGAGGTTCCCAGGGCCTATAAATCAAATGCTACTAGAGGGCTTGCAGCACTGATTGTGCCACCCACATGAGTAGCCTGTAAACATGTCTTAGACCTGCCACTGCAGTGTCTGTGTGTGTAGTTTTGCACTGCCAATTCGACCTGGCAAGTGTACCCACTTGCCAAGCCCAAACCTTCTCTTTTACTACATGTAAGTCACCCATAAGGTAGGCCCTATGTAACCCCATGGGCAGGGTGCAGTGTATTTAAATGGTGGGACATGTACTGGTATGTTTAACATGTCCTGGTAGTAAAATACTGTCAAATTCGGTTTTCACTATTGCAAGGCCTATTTCTCCTATAGGTTAACATGGGGATTGCCTTTAAATATTTGTTAAGTGCAGTTTCCCATTTGGAACAGATAGAGATGAGGAATTTGGTATCTCTGAATTTAAGAATACATCTTTTGGTAGAGTTGGTTTTTAGATTGTGCGTCTGAAAATGCCACTTTCAGAAAGTTGGCATTTTCTTGCTTAACCGTTTTTTCTGTGCTTCTACTTGGTTGCTGAATACATGTCAGGGTTAGACTGACAGTTGAGCTGCTTGTGAATTCAATCCAGACAGTGGTACAAAGGGAGCTGAGGTGTGTCCTGCATATACAGATGAGTATTCCTGGTCTAGAGTGGGAGGGAGGAGCTGACACCTGCACTTGAAAGGGCTGTGCCTGCCCTCAGACAATACAGTCTCCAACCCCTTAAAGTGTGTCTGGGGCAAGGCAAGGAAGAGGTAGGGTCTTATGCACCACAAAGACTTTCCTTTGAAGTTTATCTACTTCAAAGGCTGAAAGAGTATAAGTATTGGACTGCTTACCCACAAGTTTAGGACACTTCTGGATCAAAACGAAACTCTGCCAAGGAGAAGAGCTGAAGAGCTGTAAGGAGGAGTACTGCCTCTTTGCTATATGTGCTTTGATGGGTTGGCCTGCAGTTGCTGCTTTTGCCTTAGAGAGGACAAAGACTGGACTTTGCTGTGTATCCTGCTTGTGAAGATTCTCCAGAGGCTTTTACTGAGCTTGCCTCCTATTAAGAAATCTCAGGGACATCAAAGACTTCATCGGCCAGCATAAAAGCTCTCTTGATGAGACCTCCAGACTTGCCAAGTGTGCCATGCACTGGAGCCGAGCGGCAGAAAAATTGACGCAGCGCCTGCACTGCGGCTGAAAAAAATCAACGCATCACCAGCTCAATGTGGATTCATTGCTTCCATACATCCGGATTTTCCATGCATCGTCCCTGGGTGTCAAAATCTTCAACATCACCACACAGACCCGAGGCTGCTTGTCCGGAAACCGATGCATCACTTACCCGGAGGTGAAAGAATCAATGCACGGCCTCACTTGCGAGTAAGGAATAGGCGCATTGCTTGTTTTTCTGACACACTCTCGCCCTTGCAGCTTTATTTTTGACGCATACCAGGTATTTTGTGCTAAAAGAACGGATCCATTGATTTCTATAGATTAACACTCATTACTTTAGAAATTAATTTCGTTGCTTGTCTATGTTGGATTTTGTCGTTTTGGTCTTGTTTGATTTAGATAAATATTGGCTACTTTTCTAAACTGGTGTGGAGTTCTTTTGTGGTGTTTTCACTGTGTTACTGTATGTGTTTGTGCAAATACTTTACACGTTGGCTCTGAGATAAGTCTGACTGCCTGTGCCAAGCTACTAAGGGGGTGAGCAGGGGTTATCTTAGGTGTGTGACTCCCTTACCTTGACTAAAGTGAGGGTCCCTACTTGGACAAGCCATAAACTGACAGCCAACTAGAGACCCCATTTCTAACAAAAAAACATTGTAAAAATGGTTTAGTAGAAAAGGTAGACAATATTGTTTCACACCAGAAAGGTCACGTGTGTCCACTTTAAACTTACGGAAACCTGGTAGCAGAAAAGGTAAAACTTGAAAGATTAGGAACACCTGAGCATGGAGACCCCCTATAACATGAGCAGAAGATATTCCCAGTGACTGAAAGAAGTTACAAAAGTATAACCAGGAGTGGTTTAAAGCCACCCAAAAGCATACGTATCCTTGACCAAAATAAGGACCGTTCAATGATAGAGCAATTCAGCATGTTATCACAGGCAGGAGCCAAATTAAAGAAAAGAGAAGCCACCTTAGCATTATGGAAATTATTTGTGAAAATCCAAAAGATTCCTCACAGGGAGAGACCTCGAGTACCCCTTCTGTTCCCCCTCCCCATTTGATCCTACAAGCACTACATCCACAGTGCCCAGCATCTACCCATTAGTGCAGCTGCAAGAAGCTGCAGTAGGATTTGAAACCCCTGAAATTGAAACCCCTTCGAACTCCCCTAAAGTGACCCCCAAGGTGACCCCACGAATACCAAAACCAAAGAGGGCAAGCACTCTTAGACAGCAAACCAGGATAGGGGATCCACAATTTTCATGCAATTAGAGGCACAGTTTGTATCTAGACCCTACCTTTCCCTAAAATGAGAATAGCAGAGAACAGTGTTCGGGAGGACAGCAATGACCAATCACATATTTTATTATCAATGCCACAGTTACTTCAGAAAAGGGACACTTCAGGGAGGATACTTAGGAAATAATCATCCACCCCACAACAAAGGAATGCAGGGAATACAGGGTGGAGTGACCATGTGCATGGGACTGTAGAGATGGCAGGACAACTTGCATCCCAATAAAGGGGATAGTACAAAAAAGGTCTGAAAGTAGCCGGCCACCTTGGCAGAAGGAGAGGGAGGGCATAATAGTCTCACCAGAAAAGGTACAGGACTGGCTATCACGCAGTGAGGTCAGGAGAGAGAAAAGTGAAATAAGGAGGGCATGACGATGACTTTACAGAGTAAATTCAGAGGAACCTTGGAAAATTAGCAGACAGGATAGAATCCATATGCCAGTGTGTGGAAAGCATGAGTGAACTCCTCCAAACCCAAGAAGCAAGTCACCATATTTACAGTCTTGAAGAAAGACCACTCATTGATCACACATGGAGACTGCCTAACCCAACTGATGCAAGGGGAAAAGAACAAGATGCACCCCCTAGGAGCAGGAAGCCCCGAGCTACAGAGCTTCTGCAGCTACAATTATAACGCACCCATGGCCAGCCAGATACTGGAATGGGATTAAACGAGGTAAGGGGACAGATGAGTCTCTACAACAGACCCACCCAGCAAATAAGTGCTAAAAGAAAATTCACGCAGCACATGCCATTTGTAGAAAACTTAGTAGACTGGACGGAGCAGCTACCTCCACAGATGAGCCCCTGGCTAGAAAATGGGTACTTTGACCCACAAGATACGCCAAATGCTGAAGACTGTATTCTCTATGGTGAGGGTGATCCTGATTGGGCCTACCCTTACACGAGGAAATGTGTGTGTATAAGGCAGCAATACGCCAGACAGCATCATCCCCAGTGTGCCACCACCGTTTTACATCAGATACCTCTGGTACGTCAGGGACCTCGAGCCCCACATTATTTTCCTTGGCCACAAATGGACAAGGAAAATCTCAGAAAACAATTGCCAGTGCTTACAGAGGGAGCAGGGAAATGGATCAGAACATTTGAGAAGCAAACTAAAGGCATCACCCTGGCAGTAGAAGTAAAAAGCCTGCTTAGCTCCCTTAAAGGGGACAAAACAGTCACAGTATTTCAAAAGGCTAGAGTTAGAAATGTGACCCTCACTGAGACCAGGTGTGATGGATCAACATTTAACCTGGTCAGATCTGTATTGTGGGAACAGCTGAGGAAAATGTACCCTGCCAGACCAGACATCGGATCACTCATGGCTTAGTGTAAGCAACAGAATGAGAATCCCACACAATGCATCAATAAAAAAGAAAAGTGGACCAGGGCTAGGAAGTGGGTCAGGGCTGGAAAGTAACAGGGGGTTATGCCGTCTTGTTCTATAATGTTGTTAAGAAGGGATTATCTTCTGACATACAGGACAGCTCAGATAACATAGTGGCACTGGAAGTCAAGCACTGGACCAAATTTCAAGCACACATCATCCATTTCAACACGAAGCAGTAAAAGGAAAAAAGTAAACAAGAAGTAGTAGAGAAACTGGCAGCCAAGTTGGTACAGCAGAAGTTAGTGAAGAAGGGAGCAATGGAAGGTGCTGTAGTGGCAGCGGCCACTCAGGTGACTGCAACAGTCCCAAGGGTCACCCAATGACAGCAGCAGCAGGACGATATAAGGACACAAGGAAATAGTAGAGGAGGATGAGGAGGAGTAGGAAGAGGTAATATGAGTCTTCCAAGAAGGGAGTCCTCCAGGGACCATTTGGCAACCCAAACACAGCAGGTCTGGTTTGTCCCCAATAACCATGTATCTACATAGCTGCATGATTTGTCAGCAACATTCCCCTAATCCCACTCTAAAAGTGGTAAACTCCACCATTCCATGACCATAAGGTCCCTTTAAGGCCCTTCATTTGGACTTTGTGAATATGATTGACCTGTGCAACAACTACAGGTACGTCATAGTGGTGGCCTACACATTCTCCAGATGGATTGAGGCAGAACCATGAGTCCATTGTGATGTCAAATCAGTAGCCACGTCCCTAGTTCAGGAAGTGAATCTCCAATGGGAGATCCCAGAATCCATAAGATCTGACACTCATTTTTCTCATACAATTTTTGAACACCTGACAGCATTATTAGGGATAAAGCACAAATTGTCCTCTGCATACCAAAAATTAAGTAATGGTATTGTAGAGCACCTGATTGGCCTCTTGAGGAGAAAATCAGCAAGCTGTGCGCCACCCTAAATAAAAAGTGTCTATACTGCTTGCCAGTAGCACTGTTTTCCCTAAGGATTACCCCGAGCTCAGACCATCACCTATCTCCTCACCAAATAGTGACAGGAAGATCCATCAATGTCCATGTCCCTGCCACTAGAAAATAAATTCAGGGAGAGTTTGTCCCAAGCACTGAGTGATGAAATAGATATGTATTTGTGCGATTTTACAAAATGTGCAAAGTTCCTTTCCAAACAGGTAACCAAAGGAAAAGAGAAGCGCTCCAACGTCGAGGGCGTTCTCTCAGAAGTAAAAGTAGGTGATCAAGTGTTCATACGGTACTTTGTTCACAAATGGAAAGCGAAAAGTTTTGAGGGTCCCTACACAGTCACCATGGTTACACCAACAGCTGTCAGGAAACCTTGGATCCATCACATCTCAACCCAGCTGCTTGTCAAAAATAATGGACAGTTCAAATTAAACAAGAGGGGGGATGAAGCCTGTTACCCTGAAAGAGCCCCCCCCATTATATTTTTGGACTAAAACAGGATGCCCCACCACCGTAGATTGGTCCTAGACAGTCCTAGACCTAGATTCCTAGGGGTATCTAGGCTATCTTGCAAACTCCATGCCCCCAGATTGTTTCCGCAGGCCGGGGCTCAGAGTCAGAGGATCAGTCTTTTCACATATTCAGTGGCATCCGTACATTAAGTTTTCCCATAGGGCCATGTCTTTATGGGATGGCACTGACATTAGCCAGGATGCCATAAGGAAATGTGCCCCTATCTGGGACAAAAACATTCCACCCTACACCTGGGTTGACAGCATTGTAAATCCTCAGACTGTTTTCAAACTAACCTCTGGCTCTTTATGTTTCAGGGGAAATGGGACAGTTGTCGTAGGTCGGAATATTGGTTGCAAGGTCACAGTCTTCCACGCCGACATGCAGGGGTGCACCTTCAGCCTTATGGACTTCTTTTGACACTGTATGCCCACTTACCACCTTATGGGGGAGGACTTTGTTCCATTGTAACTTTGCACCCTCCAGTTTTAGTGATCCTCAGAATAAACATATCCACTTTGCAAAATAGCCATCCAACACCCTTACTACATCAAAGCTGGAAGAAGAGGACAGCAGAATACTATGGCACAAGCCCCTGGAATGAAATCCCTTAGGAACACTGCTTGCTCAATGATGCTGAGCTTTTCTTTGGGAGCATCTTGCCATTTGTCCAAGTTAAGGCAACTGCTGGTTGGCTCCAGATCACAAGGTGGGAACTCCTTAAGGTCATTAACACCACAAATGAGGGTTTCAACACCATAAAGGAAGAACTGCATGCCCTAGGGATAATGGTGCTGCAACACCGGTGTTTACTGGACCTTATGACAGCCATGCAAGGGGGTGTTTGTAAGAAGATAGGTACTGCATGCTGCACGTTTATTCCAGCACATGACGTAGAGAATGCAAATTTGTCAGAAGCAATATAGACACTTGAAGGAGGTAGGCCTAGAGAGTTGGTTTAATACCATGCTAGATGCCGGGACTGCTGAGGGCTCTGTTACCAATGGCTGTGATCTTGCTACTAGTACACTGTGTATTTGTATATTACAAGCAGTACTAGCATGTGTTGGGAAACTAGACACTAAGGCGGGAGGGATGTTTTCAATTAGTACACCAGCACTAGCAGTGGATTCTCATGGCAATATGTATCACCTAGTACCAAAGGCAGACCAAGAGTTAGATAAGGTAGTTGAAATATAAACTAGAGGGGGGAATGTTGTAGGAAATGTAAAATACAAATGCATTACTGCAAATAGAAAATGTAAAAACATCACGCAACATCAAGCATCAATAGTGGCTACACTGCAGTTCACAATCAAAAATCAGTTTAGGCCAAACCCCCACACTGACACAAGCAAGGTGAACGGCTCTTTCAAGTATATAGTGAAGTAAGAAACATGAAAGGATAATTTGTTAAAGGCCGAATCATGTCTGACCAACCGGCAGGTATTAATTATTTTAGCACATGAGTCTCCAACACACACTCCATGCCTACAAACAGATGACAGACTGATTAGATACTGGGTACATAATTGAATTAGTCCAAAGCACACATGCACGATTTACAATGGGTGCAGGGAAGAAACCAAATTCCAAACGCTTGAGAGTCTCAGGCCCACAATAATGTTGCATCTCAATCACCAAGCATGAATGTGGAGATTGTGAAGCGCTGGGTGCATAATTTTGCCCTGCTGATGCAGCAGCAGATCCTCTCGAAGGGGCAGCGTGATTGGAGGACAGATGTTCAAGCCCAGGTGTTAGGGATGCCATACTCTCCATGCCCAACCGGGAGCTTAAAACGGCTTGGGCCCGCTCTGTGCTGATCTTCTTGAGAGCTTGGGGCAGGACTGGTATCAACGGAAAAGCATACAGTAGTTTTGAGTTTGATTCAAGGTGGAACACATCTCAAAGTGAGAGATCCCTTGGAAACTCTAACATACAGAAGTGCTGACATTGTGCATTCTCAGCTGTAGCAAACATATTGAGCCAAAGTGCTCCCCATTTTCTGAAGACACCTTGTGCCACCTTCATATGCAATTGCCACTCATAGCAGCTAGTCATCAATGGCTGAGTTCTTCTGCCCTGGTATTCAAAGTGCCTGACAGGCGGTTCACCACCAAGGAGATCCCTTGGTGGTCCAGTCATTTCCAGAGGCACAGAGCCTCCCGACATAGGGTTTGTGGCCCCAATGCGCTGTGTTATGTTTCAGTACCACATGGTGGTGGTGTTGTCTGTGACATCTAGTCCAGCCTCCCCTTGATGGATGAAAGTAAGGCACAAAGCAGATGGCCCTCACTTCCAGAGTGTTGATATGGAGCCAGGATTCCATCAGAGACCAGAGGCCTCTAATTTCCACCTCTCCATGATGGCCACCCCAACCCAGAAGCAAGACATCAGTCACCTGTTGTGATTCCCTCACCTTTATCTGCTTCTTGTATTGTGTGTAATAAACTACCTCCGGGTTGTTGGCTTGATCATGTTCAGTTGGGGTAGTTATGTTAAGGTGTAATGTTTACAGTTATTTGACCAAAGCTTGTTGCCTTTGTAGATTTACACCATGTTTTCACAAAGGCTTGTTTACCCAGTGTTGCTTGATTTAATCACGGTTTGTTTACTCAACCTCCTTGAGGTTCTTTGGAGCATCTACGGGTTAATTAGAAACACTGGAGCCCCTGCACATTGTTGTACAGCTGCCTTCTCTGATTGTTAGGCAGCACTCCTGTTTTCATGAGCCATGTGCTAATCATGACTTATCACTCATGACTCCTGTTTCAAGAGCCATGTGCTAATCATGATTCATCACTCATGACTCATTTCTGCACAAACTATAAAAAGCCTCACAGGTATTAGTCAGTGCTTGGGTTTGTTCAGGTTCTTCTTCAAACTGACATCGAGAGCCTGCTCCTGGGAATTCCCTGCAAAGCTTCTGTATCATCGCTGGGCAACAAGAGAGGAAACAACTTCTTCAGTCTCTGCACACTGGCAAGTGTTCACATAAGTTAAGTGGAGGAAGTGCACTATGTTGAGCAAATTCTTTTTTTTTTTTTTTTAGAACATATGTGTAACTAAATGACTTTATTTTCAAGAAAGAACAAAAGTTTAGAGGTTGATTAAGAGAGTGTACAGAAACACTTACAACTTTGACATTTATTGTCAACACCAGAGCAGTACGCGCTCTATTGGTGACAAAAATGCAAAAACCCAGCACTCTCACAACAACGTAATGTATGCATTGTGCTGATATGTTGTGGTTTAACCTTTTGCATTGCAGAGTTCAATCCTGAAAACATATTTTTAATATGCTTACAAAAACTGTTCCTTTGCAATGTATTGCTGCAGGTTTTCAGAGTGTGTTAGGATGTGGCCCCTTTCCTGGGCCTTCCAGAGACTTTCCCTGCAACATGCCTGGGCGTGGTTCTGGGCTGGGCCAAGACTCTATAAAAGAGAGCCAGCCCAACTCCCAGTGCTCACTATTCAGAGGTCCCGGTGCAGAGAAGCAGCTTCTTCCTGAGCTCCTGTCCCAGTGGCCTATTTGGATCTTCCAGTCTTCTGCCCTTCATCCTTCATTGGTGATCATTGTTCCAGGCGGTAAGACGGTGGTTGGACTCACCCGACACCGTTATTGAGAATTTTCATATTCTTGGTTTCTTAAATGAGTAACAGATTACTTGCGCGCTACTGTTTCTTGACATTTATATCGTGTTTTACAAAAAGGCAAGACGCGCGATTTGTTTCACAAAGGTTTGACTTTGTTATTCATTGCGTGCTACCATTTCTTGACATTGGCATGGTGGCTTAAGAATCGGCAAGACGCACGATTCGTTTTATGGTCTTTAAACATTGTTTTCCATTGCGCGCTACTATTTCTTGACATTTATATGATGTTTTACGAATTGGCAAGACGCCCAACTCGTTTCATGAGGATTTAACTTTGATGTTCATTGCGCGCTACTATTTCTTGACATTTACATGGTGGCTTAAGAATCGGCAAAAGAAGCGCGATTCGTTTCATTGTACTTTGATCTTGTTATTTATTGTGAGCTGTTATTTCTTGACATTTATATCGTGTTTTACGAATCGGCAAGACACGCGATTCGATTAATGATGATTTGACTTTGATATTCATTGCATGCTACCATTTCTTGGTATTTTACATAGTGACACTCGAATCGGCAAGACACACGATTCTCTCCTCGAGTTTATTTCATGTTGTTTATTGTATGCCACTATTCTAAGATATTTATTATGTAATATTCAAGTTGACAAGTTATGTGATTAGTTTCCTGAATCCATATTGTGTTATTCATGGTGCCCAGTCCTTTTATGGTGTTTACTATATATACATATATATATATATATATATATATATATATATATATATATATATATATATATATATATATATATATATACATATGTACATATATATATATATATATGCAATATGCGCAATTTGTGTTGAAACATTTTAAGAGTACACAGAAGGCCAGAGTTTCTAGATGCAATATTGTATGGTCCTAGTATACATTCTCAAAACAGGATTTATATGTCTGGTTTAAAATTTAGTCAGAATGTTTTTCTGATTCTCATGTAAAGGAAAGTACTTGAATAAGAAAGTATTCATTTAATTCATCTTGATTACCCTACAGATATCCAGCCATCTTGAAACTTAGTAATTTTAAATTTAACTCTTAGATTGTTCATGTTTTCAGAGTGACTAGGCTTAGAATCATAGTCTAGTATTGATTTCAGGAGATATAATTTTAATATTGTGTGTTCTAACCTTTTTCTTACTACAGGTCTCCTTCCCATCTGTTCCCTTCCTAATCCCCTCTTCCCCTCTTGAACTCTCTCAGTCTCTGTGATTTATTTATCAGAGTCTTGGAGCTGTTCAGTGGCGGACGTGTTGGGAACGTGCACAGACCCCGAGGATCTGGTGACTCTGATAGAATAGTGAGCCCACAAATTATTATCCTCCTGGCTTGTGTATGTTCTCAGCATGGCCACGCTAGACGAGTTAGTCAAGGCTATCACCCAGCTCCAAGCAGAGGTGGTATCATCCAAAGATTTGACAACTAGCTTAGCAGAGAGAGTGAGTCAGTTGCAAGATAAGGTAGAGAAGAAGGAACAAAGTCCCACAGGTGTGTCTTGGCCAGGTTCTTCTTCTCAGGCTTCTGGAAGTAATCCGATTTCCCTAAATGTTCCTTCTGCAATTCCTTTAGCTCCCCCAGAACGTTTCTCAGGTGACCCTTTGAAAGCGCAATCTTTCCTGGTTCAAGTGGAACTACACTTCACCTTCAGACCAAATACTTTCCCCGATGCCCAGTCCAAAGTAGCTTTCTTGTTATCATATCTGTCTGGGGATGCAGCTACTTGGGCAATTCCTCTTGTGCGTAAAAATAGTCCCTTGTTGTACAACTGGAGAAATTTTGTTCATGAATTTGATGAGAAAGGAGCAGAGACTCTACCTCCTCATAGATCTTATGACTGTCAAATTGATCTAGCCCCAGGTGCTATACTTCCCAACTGTCGTGTATATACCCTGTCAGAACATGAAAATCAACATTTACGAAAATACCTCGATCAATTTTTGGAGAATGGCTTAATTTGCCCCTCTAAGTCTCCTGCAGCTTCGCCTTTGTTTTTTGTTCCAAAAGCTAATGGAGAACTTCGAACTTGCATCGACTATAGGGGTTTGAACAAAGTCACCATCAAGAATAAATATCCTTTACCCCTAATTCCGGTCTTATTGGAACAAGTAAAGAGAGCAAAAATCTACACGAAGCTTGACCTTCGAGGTGCTTATCATTTGGTCAGAATGAGAGAGGGTGAAGAATGGAAAACAGCGTTCAAGACAAGATATGGCCTTTTTGAATACACTGTCATGCCTTTTGGTCTGGGTAATGCTCCAGCAGCATTTCAATTTTTCTTGAATGACGTTCTTAGAGAGTACCTCGACATATTTGCCATAGTCTACATCGATGACATTTTGATCTATTCAGACAATTACAACAAACATGTCCAACATGTCAAGAAAATTCTTGCAGCCCTTCGAAAACACCATTTATATTGCAAAATAACCAAGTGTGAGTTTCATGTTACCACAGTTGAGTTTTTAGGGGTTATTCTTACCCCTCAAGGTATGGTGATGGCAGAAAAGAAAGTAAAAGCCGTATCTGATTGGCCCACCCCAAAGACTGTTCGTGCTGTACAATGTTTCCTGGGGTTTGCAAATTTTTACCGGAGGTTCGTAAATCATTTCTCCCAGACAGTGGCTCCAATCACTAAGCTATAAGAAAGAAAGAAAAGTTTGTATGGTCCACAGAAGCTGATCAAGCCTTCTCGACTTTGAAGGAAGCTTTCTCCACTGCTTCAGTCTTGACTCATCCTGATGCGAATCAACCTTTCATAGTGGAAGCTGATGCTTCAGATGTAGCAATAGGAGCCGTGTTATCAGAACGAAATAAAGACACTGGTCAACTTCATACTGTAGCTTATATGTCTCAGAAGTTGCACGAAGCCGAACAAAACTATGTCATTGCTGAAAAAGAGCTTCTGGCAATTTGTGACGCCTTTAAAGAATGGAGACATCATTTGTTGGGTGCCAAATACACTGTCACAGTATATACTGATCATCGTAATCTTCAATTCATGAGTTCCGCCAGACTTTTGACCCCTCGGCAATTACGCGGGATGCTTTTTTTTGCCGAATTTGATTTTGTAGTAACCTTCCGGCCTGGTGAAGATAATCGCAAGGCTGACGCCTTGTCCCATCAAGAGTCTACCACGTTGACTGCATTTCAAGCCTCCAGAGCTATCATTGCTCCTGACAAGGTTCTATGTATCATAAAAACTGAAGATTTCTTTGAAGAAATTCGCAACTCTTTCACTGTTGAAAAATGGCAAACATGGGCCAAAGCAGATCCCAAAAGGTCAATCAAGCAAGGTTTACCCTTTCATGACGCTCGTTTGTTCGTACCCACTACAAAACTTCGCAAGATAGTGTTTCATTGGTTGCATGTTATACCTACGGCAGGTCACCCAGGTACTCCTAAAAGTCTTGAACTGATCCAATGCTATTTTTGGTGGCCTACCTTAACAAAAGATGTAAAAGCAATGGTAAACAACTGTGAAGTTTGTGCTCGCATTAAAACAAGTCATTTAAAACCAAAAGGGTTGTTACATTGACTTCCAACCCCAAGTCGTCCATGGGATCAAATTTCTTTAGACTTTATTACCGGTCTGCCAGTGGTTCAACAGCATTCAGTACTTCTGGTGGTAGTAGATAGTCTCACGAAATATGGACATTTCATTGCCTGTAAAAAATTGCCCATTCTAGTGAACTGGCAACTATTTTACTGAACAGAGTGGTTCGTTATCATGGACTGCCAAAGGTTATCCTCTCCGATCGTGGTCACAATTTTCCTCCAATTTCTGGAAGACATGGTGTAAAACACTCCAAGTGACATCTACGCTATCTACTAGTCACCATCCTCAAACAGATGGTCAAACGGAGAGACTAAATCAGACTTTGAAACAATACCTACGTGCCTACGCTGAAAAGGCACTTCATTCTTGGACATCTATGCTCTGGTTAGCTGAGTTAGCTTATAATAACTAATTCCACACTGCTATTGGCGTTACACCCTTTTTTGGTTTATTTGGCTATCATCTTGACACCTTGCCCATCACAATTCCTCAAGAAAGTTCTCTTACTCCAGCTGTGTCAGAAACCATTCAGCATTTACATCAAACCCAGAAACTGATTCAACAGCATTTAGAAAAAGCCAAACAAAAATATAAAAGGCTTTATGACAAGAAACATTGTGAGGGACCGCAATATCAACCAGGTGACAAAGTGTGGCTTTCCACAAAACATATAGACTTCAAGAAAAAGCACACGTTTAACCCCAAATTCATAGGTCCTTATACTGTCCTTCAGCAAATCAATCCGGTGACCTATAAACTACAATTGCCCAGATCCTTACGGATTCATCCAGTGTTTCACACTTCCCTCTTGAAAAAGGCAGTCCAAAAGGTCCACCCTCATCCAGCTCCTGTTCTAGTACAAGGGGAAGAAGAATACGAAGTCAAGAAAGTGTTGGATTCTAAACTGAGAGGGCGTAATCTATGGTACTTAATCTCATGGAAAGGTTATGGTCCTGAAAGTAACTCATGGGTTTCCGCATCTGATGTTCATGCTCCAGTACTTGTGAGACGCTTTCATCATCTTAATCCAAGCAAACCAGGCCTTAGAGCGCGTCTGGGAGAGGGGAGTAGTGTCAACACCAGAGCAGTACGTGCTCTATTGGTGACAAAAATGCAAAAACCCAGCACTCTCAAAACAACGTAATTTATGCATTGTGCTGATATGTTGTGGTTTAACCTTTTGCATTGCAGAGTTCAATCCTGAAAACTTATTTTTAATATGCTTACAAAAACTGTTCCTTTGCAATGTATTGCTGCAGGTTTTCAGAGTGTGTTACGGTGTGGCCCCTTTCCATGGCCTTCCAGAGACTTTCCCTGCAACATGCCTGGGCTTGGTTCTGGGCTGGGCCAAGACTCTATAAAAGAGAGCCAGCCCAACTCCCAGTGCTCACTATTCAGAGGTCCCGGTGCAGAGCAGCAGCTTCTTCCTGAGCTCCTGTCCCGGCGGCCTATTTGGATCTTCCAGTCTTCTGCCCTTCATCTTTCATTGGTGATCATTGTTCCAGGCGGTAAGACGGTGGTTGGACTCTCCCGACACCGTTATTGAGAATTTACATATTCTTGGTTTAATTCTTAAATGAGTAACAGATTACTTGCGCGCTACCATTTCTTGACATTTATATTGTGTTTTACAAAAAGGCAAGATGCGTGATTTCTTTCATAAAGGTTTGACTTTGTTATTTATTGCGTGCAACCATTTCTTGACATTGGCATGGTGGCTTAAGAATCGGTAAGACGTGCGATTCGTTTTATGGTGTTTAAACATTGTTGTCCATTGCGCGCTACTATTTCTTGACATTTATATGATGTTTTACGAATTGGCAAGACGCGCAACTCGTTTCATGAGGATTTAACTTTGATGTTCATTGCTCGCTACCATTTCTTGACATTTACATGGTGGCTTAAGAATCGGCAAAAGAAGCGCGATTCATTTAATTGTACTTTGATCTTGTTATTTATTGTGAGCTGTTATTTCTTGACATTTATATTGTGTTTTACGAATCGGCAAGACGCGCGATTTGATTAATGATGATTTGACTTTGATATTCATTGCGTGCTACCATTTCTTGGTATTTTACATGGTGACACTCGAATCGGCAAGATGCACGATTCTCTCCTCAAGTTTATTTCATGTTGTTTATTGTATGCCACTATTCTAAGATATTTATTATGTAATACTCGAGTTGACAAGTTATGTGATTTGTTTCCTGAATCCATATTGTGTTATTCATGGTGCACAGTCCTTTTATGGTGTTTACTATATATATCTGTAATATGCACAATTTGTGTTGAAACATTTTAAGAGTACACAGAAGGCCAAAGTTTCTAGATGCAATATTGTATGGTCCTAGTATACATTCTCAAAACAGGATTTATATGACTGGTTTAAAATTTAGTCAGAATGTTTTTCTGATTCTCATGTAAAGGAAAGTACTTGAATAAGAACGTTTTTATTTAATTCATCTTGATTCCCCTATAGGTATCCGGCCATCTTGAAACTTAGTCATTTTAAATTTAACTCTTGGATTGTTCATGGTTTCAGAGTGACGAGGCTTAGAATCATAGTCTAGTATTGATTTCAGGAGATATAATTTTAATATTGTGTGTTCTAACCTTTTTCTTACTACAGGTCTCCTTCCCAGCTGTTCCCTTCCTAATCCCCTCTTCCTCTCTTGAACTCTCTAAGTCTCTGTGATTTACTTATCAGAGTCTTGGAGCTGTTCAGTGGCGGACGTGTTGGGAACGTGCACAGACCCCGAGGATCTAGTGACTCTGACATTTATTGTGCATCTGTACCCTGCTGTGTTGATTCATTTTAAAATCAACATCAGCACGCAGAGAAAGTGTTGTGAGTTTAACAACCTTCATAAGTGTGTGACTTTGCTAATTATATGTGTGTCACTTGTTATGATAACGATCCTCATTTGCAGGAACGCTTTTTTAAATTGTCTAGAATTGATATTAGTGATTCCTCAAAAACAAAAAAAGCAGGTTTTCACTTGACTGTATAAATCAGTGTACGTTTATTCCTTTTTGGAAAGAGTGTTTGTTGTGTGTTTGTGTGCTATACGTTTTCAGTGTGAACAACTATACCAAGAGTGGTCACTCTGAGCAGATTCAATTTGACTTAATTGATATTCCAGTTTTTGGAGCAATCCTGGGCATTCCATGGTTACAACTACACAACCCGAAGATTGATTGGCTCACCAGAAAGGTAACCTTGGATTGTTGGCATTCTTGTTATCAAGAATCTCCTATTCTGATTACCCCCTATCATTGCACATCATCACTAATTCCAAGAAAGGTGGATCCACAGATACTGCCAGCACTCTATCAGGATTTTCATGACGTGTTCTGTGAGCAAACGGCTACTCAGTTGCCACCCCAGAGGTCATATGACTGCTGTATAGACTTACTTCCAGGGGTAACTTTGCCATGCAGTAGGGTTTATGCCCTTTCTGAACCAGAGACTCAATATCTTCGAGACTATCTTGATGATCTGTTGGCTAAGGGGTTTATACACCACTCTACATCCCCAATTTCATTGCCTTTGTTTTTCGTGCCAAAACGGATTGGCAAACTGCATGCTTGCATTGACTATTGCGCAGTGAACAAGGCAACGATAAAGAATCGCTGCCCTCTTCCATTGATACTAGTACTACTGAATCAAGTACGCAATTAAACTATATACACCAAGCTGGACCTACGAGGGGCCTATCACTTAATTTGTGTGCGTGAAGGCAACGAGTGGAAGACTGCCTTCCGTACAAAGTTCGGGCTGTAAGAACATATCGTCATGCCTTTCGGCCTCTGCAATGCTTCTGCGGGCTTTCAATTTTTTATTAATGAGATGTTGCAGGAGTTCCTTGATGTCTGTGTTATAGTTTATATAGATGAAATCCTTATTGATTCTGCTTCTATTGAAGAACATGTTGAACATGTCAGAGTTGTACTGCAGCGGTTAAGGGAACACCACCTGTTCGCTAAACTAGAAAAGTGTGTTTTCCATGCTCAGAAAATTGATTTCCTTGGTTACATCATTGCACCAGAAGGTACTTCCATGGATCAATCTAAAGTGCAAGCCATCCTAAACTGGGCGAGCCCAAAGTCCGTGAAAGAGATCCAACAGTTCCTGGGGATCGACAACTTTTATCGGCGGTTCATATCCCAGTTTGACAGTAGTGTCCCCAATTATCCACTTACTGCGAAAAGGTGTGACCTTTCACTGGGACCAGAAAGCAGAAGATGCTTTTCAATGTCTCTAGGAGGCACCCCTTTTTCGTGGAAGCAGATGCCTCCCAGATAGCAGTGGGAGGTGTCTTTTCCCAAAGTGTCTCTGATACAGGCTGTTTTCACCTGGTGGCTTAATTCTCTAAAAAACTACTCTCGACAGAGTAGAATTACACAGTAGCTGAACGTGAGCTGTTGGCCATCAAACTCTGCTTCCAAGAATGGCGTCACCATCATTTAGGGGCCAGACATACCGTAACCATCTATACAGACCACCGTAACCTCCAATTCTTTCAAGCCACCAGAGCTTTAACACCTGATAGCTTTGGTGGTTGTTATTTTTTAACAAATTTGATTTTGCTATTACTTACAGACCAGGGTCAGCCCAACAAAATGCAGACACACTATCCAGGTTAGGTTTCACACAAGAGGACACAGACTCAGATCAGGTTTGTTCTATCATACCTGCTGAGAAGATTGTGGCAGTTAGTTACATAAGCTAAGAGGAGGAAGCGCACTCTGTTGAGTGAATGTTTTTTTTTTTATATTAAAAATCTCAGGGTGTAACTAAATTACTTTATTTGCAAGAAAGAACAAATGTTTTGATGTTGATTAAGAGTGTATGGACACGCTCAATACTTTGACATTTATTATGCATCCGTACCTTGCCTTGTTGATCCATTTTAAAATCAGACATCAGCATGCAAAGAGAGTATTGTGAGATGAACAACCTTAATATGTGTGTGTGACTTTGCTAATTACATGTGTTGCTTGCTGTGATAATCCTCATTTTGCAGGTACTCTTTTAGTATTATCTAGAATTGATATTAGTGATTCCTCAAAAACAAGAAAAACAGGTTTTCACTTGACTGTATAAATCAGTGTACGTTTATTCCTTTTTGGAAATAGTTTTTGTTGTGTGTTTGTGTGCTATAAGTTTTCAGTGTGAACAACTATACCAAGAGTGATTACTCTAAGCAGTGTGAGACACAGAGAAGATCCTGCAATGATGGTGCATACCTGTCAGCCCAATTGAGTGGAGGAAGTGCGAGGAACGTGTTGAGTGACAGGTGATTAGCTGAGATAATAGACTGTGTGCATAAATAGTGTACAAGAGTGCCCTCAACACATCACCTCTGCTTATCACCCTCAATTGTGTTTTCCCCTGTTGTAGGACGTCGTCACCTCAGGCTGCAGCCTGATCAGAGCAGCATGACAGATGGCTCAATTCATGGCAGCCCTCCCTTGGAATAAGGGGTCGCTGACTTTGTCCTGCATACGAGTCCACTCAGCAGGGCTCCTCACTGGACTTCACTCCCCATAACGCCTTCTTCTCGCTCACAGGGCACATTGGTCTTGGCACGCAGATGTCTGTCCAATGTACCCTGTGAGGGACACTGGTGCTCCAGGGAAGGTGGTCTTAGATTCTCTGAGTGATGTCCCCTCACCCAGCAGGGAGATTAGCAGGCCTTGGCCCCTAGTCCTGGTCACAGGCAGATGTCTTGTAAAGCTTCCCCTCCCCAGAGAGCCAGACTGGCTGCTTGGCAGATGACAATTTTTGTGGTATCAAACTATGCTTCTTATAGTCCATTTGCAGACAGCAAATGTGATTTAGGGTTTGATCTTAAAAGTTTTATGTTGAGGTTCTGTTTCTTTTGATCTGTCCACTACTCTGCTGCTTCTTCCTCTTGAAAAGCAGTCTTTCCCAGCAACAGTGTCTCCAAAGCTGATAGTTCCACATCACAGGCGATAGGAGTGACTACACCTGGATGTCAGCCAGTCATTTGTCCATAAAATGGTTAGCATAGGGCCCCCAGCCATAATTTTGTATAATTCTCTAATAAGCCCTATCTCGTCATATGTACCCAGGATCCTTCCCTGTGACCTAGCACTGAATCAAAGGAGCATGCTTTGAAGTGTACAGGGGAAGCCTGGCTCTCCCTTCCCCAGTGTGTGTCCCATCCAGCTTTCAGGAATCCAGCAATACACAAATCTGTCTGTGGGGGATCTCTCTATCTCCTCTCCATGTTTCACCATGCAGGACTTGGCCCCCCAAAACGAAAAACCCAGGACCCTCTATGTATTATACCATCCACAGGCACACACACCCAGTGCATGTGTACAGCAGTCACACACTGCACAGTACTGCATCCTCCATGTACGCTATCACTCACAGGCACAAAAACATACAGCATATGCACTTAACATGCACACCACATGTATTTTATCATTCACATGTACACTTACACCCAGCACATGCATTTATTCTGCACACACTTCACAGCACTACATCCTTCAAGTACTGTACCACTCATTGGCACATGCACACCTAGCACATGCCTTCATTAGACCAGGCTTCTCCAACGAGTAGCTCGTGAACTACTGGTAACTATCCAGCTACCTCTAAGTAGCTCTCCTGAGTTTAGCCAAGCTTCTTAAATTAGAATTTTTTGCTTTGTTGAATTAATATACATTTACCAAAACTGAGATTATGTATTTGAGATGAAAATGTGATTATTTTCAGAACTCAAAAGCTGTTTTTTAATTAAAATGGCTTAAGTTCCAAAATATATGTAACGCTGATATTTGAGTGATAAATCATGTGGCACTGGGGAAACCTTTTACATATGTTATTACCTTAGTCCGAGAGGCATTACAGTTATGGCTGTTATGTATTACCCATACAAAGGCATTTCATATGCACAAAGCTTTTATTACATCACTGCTGGCCACCATGTCTGGTGCACTGAATTGATCGCTGGTACTACCCTTGCATAGTGTTGCCACTAGTGTGACCTTGTATGATGTGGACACTATTACAACACTAATAACATTAGTAGCTCTTGATGAGTTTCACTAAACATAAGTAGCTTTCAATACAAAAGAAGTTGGAAATCCCTGCACTAGACACACACTGCTCAGTACTGCATTATCTCTGCATTTTACCCTTCCCAGGCACACATAAAGCCAGGGCAGATACACCACTTCTGCATTGTGCAGCACTTCACAGCAAACTGCTGTAGGTCAAGGCTGAGTTAAGACCACAGCAGCAAAATGACTGCGACTGTAAGCCCCACTCTAGTGACAAAGGTTAAGAAGGACCTGTTCGCTCCCACTGGTCATCACACGGTATGCTGCACACCACCTTTCTCATGCTACTTAACTCAACTATGAGGGAAGTGATTTGGGTGATCCTCTCAGCCCAAAAAGGCCAGTCTTTGAGACCAGTATTTCATGGCACACATGCATGATCCCTGTTTGCCTATGACAACAAAAATCAGTAATAGGGAGCCAGGCATCCGTACAGAGCAGGGGTGCATGCCTATTATCATGTAAAGGACTTTTCTATCGCAACAGGAGCATCTGAGAAGGACTCAGTTGTGACTTTGGCAAGTTCATAGTGAACCCCAAACATGACAGGAGGTTTGCTGTAGTCGGGAGGTGGTTGTGACAACTGCACAGGGCAAGCCTGCCTTCAACAGCCAATCATCTCGGAAGGGGAAGACTGGTACCCCTGACTTCTGAAGGTGTGCTGCCACCATCACATTTGTGGGTGTTATATGAAGGGCGCTGGTAAGACAAAAGGGGAGCACAGCGAACTGAAAATGCTCTTGTCCCACCACTGCAGGTAGAACCGATAAGACGGCAGGACAGGTATATGGAAAAAGGCATCCTGCAGGTTGAACACCACCATCCAGTCACTAGGCTCGAGGGCAGACAAGACTAGGACTAGGGTAAGCATCTTAAATTTTTCCTTTAAAGGAAGGTTTTGAGAGGGCACAGGTCTACAACAGGACAAAGACCTCTGTCCTTCCTCAGCACCAGGAAGCAGCGCGAACAACCACTCCCTCCTTTTAGCACCGACAGCTTCTTTGGCCAAAGACACTTGCACATCTTGCAACAAAATGTAGAGAGAGTCCTCCATCAGTTGCTGGGGGATGGTGGAAGGTGCAGTGGAGAGAAGAGGAAGGGTAAGGCATATCCCATGTAAATGATCCGCAAGACCCACCTATCTGATGTTATAGCATGCCAATCTGGGAAGAATCACTGAATACTGCCTCCCACAGGGTGGTTGTGCTCCCCTAAGGGGCAAGTTAAAGGGTTTCTATTCTCATTACAGCGGGAAGTGTGGTCCTGTGCCCTTGGCTGCGGGCACTACTACTGCCTCAATCATGAAACTGATGGGTTATATGCTGATGCTGAACAGGCTGGCGGTACAGGACAGCTTAAGCCAAATTTTGGAAGCAGCAGTGAAGTTGGTGTGGTTGGCAAAACAGGGGAGATAAGCTCAGTGAGAATGCAGTAGCTCTGCTCTCTAAGTATCTGTAAATCGGACACAACCTTGTCCCTAAATAGAGGAGTCCCATTGAAGTTCATAAAGGAGGACTGGACATCACAAGGCATCCGGCTGATAAAAGTCAAATATGGTGGGGAATGACGACACTAGTACAATGGCCCACCTGATAGAATCGGTGGTTCCAAGCAAAAATTAATTGTGAACTTGCCCGGATCATGACTGTCTTGAACGGCACGAGCAATTACAGGTTGGGAATCTTCAGGGAAACCTGGGAGGACCTGAGTCACTGAGTCCCAAAGGGCATGGGAATGGCACCCGAGGAGGCTGCTGGCATTCAGTGAATGGAGAAATAGGCTAGGGGAAGAGAAAACTTGCTTCCCAAACATCTCAACCCATTGGTCTCCCTACCAGAGGGAGTAGTCAAAAGCCTATTGAGATTAGATCTGCTCGTGGACGTCTGCAAAACTATGGTTCCTGTTGTTGGGTAGGTTCTCATTATCCTAATGAGACTACTGGATTTGGGTGGCATAATCACTTGTACTGCGGGGGGGACTGAGTCTGAACCCACTACAGGTGACACCTGTCGGCTTAATCCAGGTTTTGTTCCGGCTAACTAGCAGTGCCTCATCTCCACCCAAGAGCAGGAATGAGTGGGCAACCGAGCACATGACACAATTGACTCCTCAGGGAATTCGTGGTCACTCAGATCTCATCGGTTTCTCTCATTTACATTAGTCCCACGTATGCAGGGACAATCAGAGGCAGAGTATAGTTCAACAAAGTTTTATTGAAGAAGCTGCATTTTAGATAATAAAGCATGTGTTGCAATAACTAGGACGATGAAGCATGACAGGAGAGTAAAACATAAAAATAAGGCTACCATAGTGTCACTAAGATCGTTAAAAATAGCTCCTACCGAGGCTATGTTAGAGCACAGCATGTTAAGCTCCAATTCTGCCCTTTAGGTTCCACTGGGAAGACATCATCCCTCTTACCTGAGCAAGAGGCCTGTAGTCTACATAAGCATCTGCAGCGAAGCACTCAGCAATCAGCATACAGTCGTGTTCATCTGGCTGGAATCTCCCTCTACCATACATGGGTCAAAGTAATGTTTTTATAATAAAAACAGCTGATGTTCCAAGAAAGGATCCCCACGTAAGAGTGTATATGTTTCTATGAACATTTAAAGACAAAGCGTACCACTTTTGCTGGCAACCTATCTTACTGCAGCCTTGAGAAAAGCACAGAGTGAAAGAAATGTCTTGTTTAAGAACACAGTGCTGGCCTAGGCAAAGAACAGCTAGACAGACAAAATAAAACAAGACCGCAAATGTGGCTATTGTTAAAATAATAAAACAAAGCTGAATAAAATATGTCTAGGTTAAAGTGCACAGCGGCAGGCCTAGTTTGCTAAAATAACGTGTATGAAGCTATAACTAAAATTGCTACACAACACTGCTGTGTGGCAGGGGAACATGGGGGTGCCCAGGAGAGAGAGATGGCATCCCGCTATTTGTCTGTTGGCTGACTGGGGTTTGCGGTAGGAGGCATTGCAAGGCTGAGTCAGAGAGTACTATGGGCATTTCTTCATCCAGCATCAAGGGTTTTGGTACCATGCGGTCAAAGTTTCAGGGACCAGCAGGGTCTGGACTGAAGCTGGAGGAGTGTACATGTTTGGAAGGTCCAAATGGTGCTGAGGGTGATCCTGTCAGCCGCACTTCAAATGTAAAGCTTCTCGTCTCCTTGGGGCTTGAAGGTGTTCCAGAGGGAGGCTGCAAGGATCCGATGAGCCAGAACATGGCTGCTTGGAATTATTTTCTGTTGTGGAGTGTGAGACAGCCAGGAAACTTGAGTTGTGCCAGAACCAGTTGCGGGGTCGGCTTCCAGTTCTAGCGCCTCCGGGAGCAAGACTGAGAGCCATAGCACCGCCCACCTGCTCAGTTGAATGCAAGAGGGAGCAGTGCCCCGCTTCAATTTATTGCGCTTCTTTTTGGACTTAACTAATGATTTGGATTGTGATGAAGACTGGCCTCTGAAGCAGGAATGGGACTGAACCTTTGACTTGCAGCACAACTTGGATTGGTCTCATTGCAGAGTCTTCTTGTGCTTGGTGATAGTTTCACCTCATGATCTCGTCTGGCCTTCGGGCTCATCTACACACTGTCAATGCAGGTCTTGGATTTATGACTCGACCACAGGTACACCTGAAAGGGATCTGTCAAAACACTTGTTGTGACAGCCTCTACCAGTCTTAAAATCTGTTGTTTTGGGGGGTGACATCCTTTGCACACTGAAAGATTTTGCACACAAAATTGAGATAACTGTCAGAGACCACTCCAGATCCGTTTCTAGTAGTATGGAAAAAAAGGAACTAACACCAGCACACTAGAGTGTCACGTCATGTCATTTTCAGATCGGAACAGCATCCGTGTGGAGCCACACAGTGCCACCTACTATGCACATAGCTACGTGAGGAATATGCAGATAGAAGTCTCTACCAGAAGGTAAAATTTCACTGCTGCACCCAAGCAAGCCACATCTTAATGGTGTACAGAAGTGAAGGCTTTAGATATTGTGCACCAAGAGCAGAACCAGAGTACACTTGATTTACAACTTTTATTTCTATGTAGATGGTTAGCAAACTAAACTATGAAATATGTCTGGCTAGATGTTTCAACTACCAGCAATAACCCTGTAGTAAGGCTTAACAGATACCAAGCAAATGATGACCTGAGTTATAAAACTTGTCTTTGAAAAGTATGTGTTGGACCAAGTCAAAAATGTTTAACCTAGTTTATAGACATGAACAATGTGCAATAACACAGTGAATGCTTAACAGAGCGTGATTAAGGATTGGTTTGTATAGTAATAGAGAAGGTAAATGAGTAGAAATAATTAGCTTTTTCTTACCTAGTGTGAATTGGACAATCGAAGCTGAACCAGAGAAATCTCTTGGATAAATGAGCACATTCTTCTAAACTACATTCATAGATGCTCATTTTCAATGATGCAGTGAAAAAGCCAAAGGTAGCAGTCTGAACTGACACAGCCATTGCCTTTTTTTATAGAAGTGTGGGAAATTACGCCTCTGACAGACTGGACAAAACCCTTAGCCCGGCAGTGATCACCAGATGTGTTGCAAGTAAAATGATAATGTACAAGCTTTTCAAAGATAGTTCCCGAGAACACGCCATGTCTGTTGAGATAGCATGATGCAAAAGTTGCATTGTCCTCCAAGTGCGACTCGATAAAAGTAAGATTGATTTGTGGACAAAATACATGCAAAGAACCAACTCCCTTGAGATTACTGCCTATAATAGGACAGTCAGAGGAGGAGATGTTTTTTTTGCCTCTGGACAGTCGACCTGAGAATTAAGCTTTCGGAGAGCGTTGTGCCAGGTGTCCACGTCCTTTTCCATGGATTTGGAGGCATATAAAAAAGTGTCATGTAAGGTGCACGTAAATTACATGACTGAGCTTATCTGGAGCTGGGCATGGCTCTTCCCTGAAACTACCGGAATTACATGAAGCTTCAGATCAGCTCCAAGTTGACGTTGTGGACATAAAAGTGTCATATAGCATTTATTAATAAAACTCTATAGCCAATCTGAGATTTGGAGGGGCTAACATTCATAGCCCGTCTAGACCGAATTCTTCTTAACAATGATACCACATACAGAGTTCTGGGGCCACAAATATACAATCGATCATCCAAAATAATTTTAGCAGCCCGGCTTCAGATGTCTACCTTGGATACTCTGATATCATGTGGCCTTCTCCATTGTCTTGCACTGAAGTTGTCTGGAAATCAAAGCAGCCTAACTCAGAAGTGTGCAATGTAATCAGTTGAGCACACATTCCTTCCTCTTACCAGTTGTTGCCTTGCACTATCCATCCGTTGTAGAAATGCACCGAGTTTTCAATGTCGAAGACGTACACAGTCCTGCTACTGCACAGCTGAACCGAAATAAAATAGTCCCTTGACAACCAGTTCTTTATATTCACCTGGATTTGGCACATACATGTCTGACGAGTGCCAAGGCACCACGTAATGCTGTTTCAAGAAAGGTTGGGAACAAGCTGAGAATCTGAAAAAGTAATGACGCTCTTGAGGAAGTTTATCCTGTGCAGAGAAAGTTAAAGCTGTACAGATGTCTAGCCATGATAGTAAGGGCAAGGTCAGTCTAACTGAAACCTGTCTACATCGTTAGTATATTGTAAGAGCCAAGCCTTGAGAAACGAGCACTTTTAGTCCAGCTGGTCTGAAGTATTTGTGAATGCCTGCAGCATTTAAGGGTTGATGATGTGCCTGGACCATTGAAGGACTGTGCCTAGTGGTGCACCTGCACCACCCTTCTTCCTCCCATTCTGATTACATGGGAAGCTGTATTTACCAAGTTGTCAATGGGGATAAGTGGATGCCCCAGGGACTGAGCCACAACAAACATTTGACCACCACCCACACTTAATAAGATATTGCTCTACTACCTGTAGGCGCTCATCCTGCTGCAAGGATCAACAGTTCTATTGGAACACTGTTTTTGAAGACCAGTCGGAGCTGTAACTGTTCTCTCTCCCAGAACTGTGTAAGGTGCAAGCCTGTCATGGACCACTGGTTCCTCGATGGCCCCATTAACAGGACATTGGAAGTATGAGATGAATTTCTTTGCTTTCCAGAAACCATCAAATGTGTGGCATGAGAGTCCTGTTCATTTTCGGTGCTGGGAGCTTTGAGACTTTTGCTGTTTTTGTTAGTTCTCATCACTTTGTGCTTAAACTCATCACACTAAACTCCTTCAGGGCTAGTGATTCTGAGAAAATATGAAAAAAGCACAGACATATCATAACACACTCAACAATTGAGCCTGGCACCTTCAAATATTGCGAAATGTTGCAGAGGAAATATTGCACAAGACTTGAGTCCAAAGGACAAAGGGTCCACAACCCCATTTCGTCCTCTTTATTGCAATACCACGTGGTGGTGGTGTTGTCTGTGAACACCTGCACCATCTTTCCCTTGATAGAGGAAAGAAAGGATTTCAAAGCCAGCAGGATCACACGGAGCTCCAGGATGTTGCTCTGGAGTCCCTAATCAGCAGGAGACCAGATACCTCTGATCGCCACCTCTCCCAGATGGCAGCCCCATCCCAGGAGTGATGCATCTGTTGCTACTGTCAGATCTGGTTGGGGAAAGGAGAGGGATCTGCCTCTGGCCCAACACAGTTCGTTAACCACCACTGCAGATCTTGCGCAATTCCCTCCGAGACCTGGACCATTTCAGAAAGATTCCCCTGATGCTGCGCCCACTGGAACCTCCAGTCCCGTTGCAAAGCCCACATATGCCATCTGGCATGCGTCACTAGCAGGATACAGGAGGCCATGTGGCTCAGCAGCCTCAGTCATTCTCACAGTAAACCAGCATAGAGGCCGAAATGTCAGTGTCATAGCCTTAATATCCTGGACTATCCGCTGGGGAGGATAACCCTGAAACTCCATTGTGTCCAGAACAGCTCGGATGAAAAAAGAGCGCCTGAGCGGGAGTGTGACCTTGGTACGTTTATAGGAAATCCCAGCGAATGCAGGAGGTCTATCATAGTCAGAAGGTGGGAGATGACAACCTGGGGTGAGCCCCGCCCCCCTTCAACAACCAGTCGTCAAGATAGGGGGTCTGAAACCCCTGATCCCTGCACATGAGCTGCGACCACCGCCATCACCTTGGTGAACACCCGAGGGGTACTGGGGGCCACGGTGAACTGAAAGTGCTTGTGTTCCACTGTGAACCGCAAGTAAAGTCTGTGGGCAGGCAGGACAGGGATGTGTAAGTAAGTGTTCTGCAAGCACAGAGCTAACATCCAGTCTCGGGGGTTCAGGGCAGACAAGAGCCAATGTGAGAATCTTGAACTTCTTTTTCTTGAGGAAGCGATTGAGGAATCGAAAGTCTAGGATAGGGACCAGAAAGTAGCAGGAATAGCAATCACTGCCAACTTCTAGCACTGGAACCCTCTCTATGGCTCCCTTGGACAAGATAGCCGCAACTTCCTCGCGGAGAAGGAACAAATGAACTGCCATCATCTAATCGTAAGATGGTGGTATAAATGGAGCGGACAATCTTCAAAACCCACCTGCCCAAATTGATGGATTGCCAGTGGGGCAGGTAACAGCAAATCCTGCTGCCAACTGGCCCTTGGTGGGAGGGAGGCAGACTAGGAGGGTTTAGAGTCTGCTGCAGGGGGAGGGAGGGTAATTGCTCAAACCGTTGGCCACCTGACCCACAAGGTCCTGTGCCCTTAGCCGCACAGTGGCTGAGCACCATGCGCAGCACAGTGGCTGCATGGGAAATAGCGCATTTGGTAACCCCCTGTAGCAGAAAAAGGGATGAACAGCAGACTGGATGGGACGAAGGGCTGCCGGAAGGCTCAAGGACCCAGTCGTAGTGTGAGAATCCTTGAAGAGCTTGAACACCGAGTCTGCCTGGTGTCTGAAGAGACAGGTGTCATCGAAGGGCATGTCCATCAAAGAAGCCTGGACATCCCTCTAAAAGCCAGACATCCTCAGCCACCCATGGTACCTCTGGTCCTCCATTGTGGAAACTGCTCTGCCTAGTACATCGGTCATGTCAAGTCTGCAATGAATTGTGAACTTTGCTGCATCCCCAGGCTGAGAGAATCCAGCCTGGGCCACCTCCAGGACATGTTGCAGCACGTGTGCAAGCGTATCCCACAACATTTAGGAATAACTGCCCAAAAGACATGCGGTGCAAGATGGAAGAAACATCCTGGAGAACCGTAGGGAATGCACCTTGGGAGGTAGAGGCTGGGCCACCAAGCGCTCAGGGGGTGGGGTGCTGTATCAGGAAACTTTGGTCCCCAAGTGCAAGCGATGGCAGCAGGCAATCATCCTGTTTACAGGAGCCCCTGTCCTGGGTTTGGACCAGGTACCCAGTAGGATGTCAATGAGGGCATCACTAAACGGGAGCAGGGGTTCCCATGTGGACTGTTCTCATGGGGAGCAGGGTCAAGACTGACTTGCATATAGCTGGGTCCAAACTGGGGTGGCTTAGTGGGCAAAAAAATGATGGATTAAACGCAGATTTTTGTGACTGAGGGTGAATGTTTGCATTGTTCAACATTCTGTCCATCATCTGTTCTTTTTGTTTTTTTGCCTTAAGTGGGAAGGGTATGCCCAGACGTGGGTCCCATGCTCACTGCTCCACTGGATTCAAGCTAGCCTGGCTGATGAGGAGTGATACCCTGAAACCATTCCCAGGATGCTTGTTCCCTGTCCAGGGAGGACCTAGCTTGGCAGTTTCAGCTGGACTGTTTCCATAGGGAACATGGTCAAGACTAATTTGCATATGGCTGGGTCCAAAATGGGGTGGCATGGTGGGCAACAAAACAATGGATTAAACCCAAATTTCTGGGACTGGGGGGTAAATGTTTGCATTGTTCAGCTTTCTGTCCATCATCTGTTCTTTATGCTTTCATCAAAGAAGCCTGGACATCCCCCGAAAAGCCAGATGTCCTCAGCCAGACATTGAGCCTCAGGGCCACCATTGAGGAAACGCTCTGCCTAATATGTCAGTCATGTCAAGTCTGGAACGAATTGTGAACTTTGCTGCGTCCCTCCTATCGGCACCAGCTTCAGAGAATACATCCCAGGCCTCCTCCGAGATACTTGGCAGTACATGTGCAACCGTATCCCACAACATGTGGGAATAACTGTTCAAGAGGCATATGGTGCAAGGCTGTCTAAAGTAAATATCTTCTTCACAAATGAATCCAACCTTTTGGATTCCCTATCTTGGAGAGTGGTAGGACAGGCTCACCAAGCTCTCAGGGTTTGTGGTGTTGCGGCAGGAAACTTTGGTCCCCCGTGTGGGCGATGGCGGCGTGCAATCATCCTGTTCACAGGAACCCCCGTGCTGGGTTTAGAACAGGTACCCAGCAGGAGCTCAGTGAGGGAATCATTGAATGGGAACAGGGGTTCTGATGTGGAAGCTCCTGGTTGTGGCACCTCTGTCAACAGATTAGTCTTGACAGCAACCAAGGGTAGCGGCAGGTCCAGGACCTTAGCCGCCCTCCTCACAATCACTGCATAGGAAGCTCCCTCCTCCGTAGCCATGGTATTGCATGGTAGGTGGAGAAAGCATGTCAGTATCTGGAGATGTGCCCAGGTGCTGGCTTCACCCAGTCCTCACGCCAGTTCATTTCACCTTCACATTGCTGGTATTAGAGGGTCCAGTGACCCCCCTTCAAACTTTTCCCAGAGGCCTAGCCCAGTGAAGTTGGGCTCAGAATCTGAGCAAGGAGGCAAAGCTCCTGCCAGCCCCAGAGTCGGCATCAGGAGATGCCCATCCAGCTCTGTGTCAGTATCTGAGATTACAATGGGGATGCTGCAGACGCGCAGAGCATCTGCATCGAGGAGAAATCCGGGAAGGTCGAGGTGGTATGACCGACACCAGTCTGAGTCCAGGACTGGATCCCTGGGAGCCCCTCAGCACCAAGACCGTAGCTGCCAGTGCAGAACCCAAAGGGGCCCCTTCTGACCCCACAGGAGGGACAGACTGCCTAAAAATGAGGCGCATGGCCTCATAAAATTATTTAAGTTGGGCAGGGGTCGCTCCTGCTCCTGGGAAATTTGTGAAGGCAGCTGGTAGGCTCAGACACAGGTTCCGCAGAATGAGGCCTTGAATGCAGACGCTCCCTCATCCCGTTGCAAACAGACGAGAAGAAGACGAAGAGAGCTTCAACTTCTTTGATTTTTTTTTTCTTGTGCCTTGACTTACCCGATCGCTCTGACGACTTTGAATGGGATCACGACTTCGGACTCTGCGAACGTTCCCAGGACTTTCCTCTCGAACAAGACCTCGACCTGCGCAGAGTCGCATTTCATGCCGCCATCATCTTTAGGGACCGTTCCCCTGAAACCCTTGGATGCATGGCCCAGCACTCTGACATGACTTCGGGTCATGGTAGTGCTCCAAACACCACAGACTGATGAGGTGTGGATCCATCATTGACATCGGCCGGTAACAGGCTCCATAGGGTTTAAAACCTGTCTTCCTAGAAGACATCCCGCTACACCCTAAAAATAAAAAAACTCAACAAAATAAAAAAAGAATGAAAAATGACCAGTTAAAAAAAACGACTGAGTAGCTCTTCATATCAGCGCTGGCTAGAGCAGAAAGAAAAGAACTAATATTGGCGTGCCTATATAGGACCCACAACATCATGTCCTGCACGGACGACGATGGACGTGGAGCCAATCGACACTCCCCTACCAGCATGCAGCGGTAGTGCTCACGAAAATCATCCGGATTCACTTTGATCCTTAGGTGAATTCATAGGTAAGGAATCTGCATCTAGAAGTCTCTATCAGAGTCTTGCTACCGGGTCTATTAAAAAAGAATGGAAAAGGGGCACTTTTAAGCCCCAGTTGAAAAAATAAATGGTAGAAAATGATAGACCTATTACCTTGCTTCATGCACTTAGGGGCGTCATAGAGCAAATAGTGAAGCAACTAGCCGTTTATATACAGGGGTGGAAGAATCATATTGCCGGACGCCTAAAACATGTAGATTTTCCTAACGGGCAGGAATATTCAATACCTCTTTTGTCCGACTGACAAGTGGACATTAAATCACAAAAAATAGAGTGTGGATACTCTGGAGCTCAAAGTCAATAGCTGTCAGAAAGCCTGTGCTTGATGCAAGTATACATTTTTCTGAGTTTGTTTATACTTGAGTAAACGTAGATAGTACTACACAGGAGCCTTTTATAAGTTGTTCACTCTAAGTCATTTCCTAATAAATCTCCCGTAGTGTGATTAAAGTGCCCACAGCTGTTGTTTAATGTGTAGTAAATGTCAGTCCAGTACACCTTAAATGACAAATAAGGTTGACATGAATGATCTGACTCCTTGCAAAACAGACCACCTTTCCATTTGTTGAGGCCCAACGTGGAAACTGGACAGTGGTCTTTACTCAACATGTGGCTTAGAAAAGGCCAGTCACCTAGGGTAGTTTTACTTAACATCCCCAAAGATGTTTAACCAATGTGGGGAAATAACAGTTTGTCCCCAAATCATCTCTCCTTTTCCTCTGGAATAGCAGAATTTTGCCAGATACGTGACTTTATTTTATTGAATATATTATTTCAGCAGTTTTTATTTTGCACTGTAGCAAGTGAAGGGAACTGCAGAGCGTCACACACATAGTGGGGGAGAGGGAAAGACAGCAGAGGGAGAAAAGTCTGCCAGAGGTGAACTGCTGGAGGAAGAGGTGGGTTGATTTGGAGTCAAATGGAGTGTGCAGAGCTGGAACGAGACTGCTCCAGGTGAATGGGTTTGCTTATGCACCAATCTTCCTACAACCCACTTCATGGGTTGTCACCAGGCTAAAAAAACATATGTGCATTTGATACCCATTAATGCTCAAAATATCCCAGCATAATTTATATAAGTAGAGAAGCCTTAAACCCAGTTCCAACTGAGAAGAAGTGGAGAATGATAAAAAGGGGGCGGTGCCCCCACGTGGCAGTAGGAAAGGGGCAGCAGCAAGCACACAGCAGCCATGCCAGGGAGAACTGGCAGTTCCAAAGCTTGAGACCCACCATCTATTACAGCCACTATGCCCTCCAGGCTACAATTCCGACTTCTTGATGCCAGTGCTGTCACTAGCACCATCCAAAGCTCACATCACCACGACCAGCACCTAAAGCGAGGCTGTTCCTGCTCCCTGTCATCACTTTTGGCGGCAGTCAGTCTAGGCTTATTAAAACAATGGAGAGAAAAGGAAAAACAAGAAGCAGGAGAGAGATAAAAGGAAATAGATGAGGAGGAAGGGCAAACTACACGAGAGGGAGAGAAGAGGGATAAATAAGAGCAAGTGGATGAAAACCACAAACAAAGACCCAACTGGAGAGAGAGAGAGAGAGAAAGAACGAGGGAAAGAAGGACATATTAAGGGAAGACTCAGAGAGGGACAGAACAAAAAGATGGGGCAAGAACGAGAGGGAAAAAGACGTGTGGGAGAGAGATGGGTTGATGACAGAGAAGGGAGAAAGTAGGTGAGAAAAAGAGTTAAGACAAGAGCTGGTAGTTTGACTCCACAACTGCTTTAGCCCCGGGGTGAGATGACTGGGCCAGTATCACTATACCCTCCTGCATCACCAAGATGTAATTACATGTAAAAACCGGTGCAAACAACTGCATTCTAAAATTAATAGCAAAAAATATACTTAACTATCTAAAATAACACAAAGGTTATAATGGAACTTTCCATAATTAAAAGATTCTTGTAAGGTAATTCTGAATAGTTCTAGTCATCCACACTTGTTCACCATTGTTCTTTGACTGTAAACGTTAGTAACATATTGCTATAAGTATGCTGTGAGGTGTTACACACTTTCAGCAAATTCTGACATTTTAGCTAGTAATCTATGCAATCCTCAAAACTACAAGCCCCAGAATTCAATGTGTGGCGAGCAAATATTTTCAATATGATCATTATGTTAGAAAAGAAGTTAGTTTAGTGGTACAGTATAAATACTGCTGTAGTGTAGCCATTTTTAATGTAGCTTTTGCGCGTTTGCTTAAAGCATTAGGCCTCTGTGCACTTTGCTTTAGATGCATTTTATTTAGCCTTGCACTGTTATTTTTCAATAACCAGTTTCACGGTCTTGTTTTATTTTCTTCTATCACACTGTTTAGCTTCCTTCAGCACCGGAGTTCTCAAACAATACATTCTTGCTCGCTCTGTGCTTTAGTCAAGGATACAGTCTGGTACATTGCCGATAGACGTGGTAGAAGTTTAGTCTTTAGGGTTCGTAAAAAGTACACATTCTTACGTAGGGACATTTCTTAGAATACCGGCGTGTTAGTTATAAAAACACTTCCTAGTCCTGGTACACGTAAGAGGGAGATTCCGACCAGGGAACCACAACTAGACGCTGACTGCCCTGTTGCAGATGCTGATCCCGATCACAGGACTTTGCTCAGGTATGAGGGTTGATGTCCTCCCGGGGGAACCTGAAAGGCAGGCTTAGAGCTTAACATGCTGTGCTCAAAATAGAACTTAGAAGAGAGAACATAATCTAGTAGCACTATGATAGCGTTATTCTTATGTTTCACTCTCCTCGTTACTATTTCAATCCTACTGTGTTGTATGGTTCTGGTTATTGTGGCTCACGCCTTGTTATCTAAAATGCAGTTGTTTTACTAAACCAATCTTTAAAACTCAAACTGCCTTTGTCATTTATATATGAGACCACACTATGTATGAGAGAACTGGTTGGGATCTGAGTGACCACGACTTCCCTGGGAAGCACTAAGATGTCATGCGCTCGGCTGCCCAATTGTCTCTTCCTTTTGGGAGAGATGAGCCACTGCTAGTTAGCCGGAGCTCAACCCGGATTTGGGGTGACAAGGGTCCCTCGCCGTGGGTTAGACTTAGTCCCCCACACTGTGAACGATCCTGCCACCCAAAAATCAAGTAGTATCTTTAGGATAATGAGATCCTACGCGACATGGCGCCGCCAACGATTGGTCTAGCTCTAATTTTCGGGTCTACCAGTCTCTCTCGGTCTCATATATTATAATGATCCCTCAGTTCCTTTAACGGAGACGTCCGTGGCACTGAGGACTTCCACCACCGCTATATAGGTAATCCTAGATATAGCGGGTGGTTGTTCAAGCTTGAACCTTAAAAGGAAAGACCCCGTTTTTGGTGTGCTTTCTCTGAACCATTGCTGTTTTTCTAATGGCGAATTCCCAGGTAATACAAATAGCTCTTAATATGAGACAGCCGCTCACGGCACATTTGCTTGCACATGGTCTTACGATCCAGGGGGGTCCAGTCACGTTTGTGGTGGCCACCCATTCAGCCTATAGAACAGAACTTTTTTACTCTTGGGTCACATTTCCAGCAGTTGATGGGAATACAAATACATTTCACACATATACGATTGCGAACGCGCCTGGCCAGTACAGGGCGTACGCATACCTAGAGATACCTCTATCTTATCAAGAACATAATAATTGGCTTGATGGCGCCCTACCCCATACAATATTGCCAGTAAGGTTAGGTCCACTGAGTAATGATGGCCCGACCTGGCCTTTATTGGCCACATATACACCACATCCTGCGGTTGCAAACATGCCGGTGGCTGAAGTTCGTCGTTTATATACAGACTTAACGGCTACATATAGACTCTTAGTACAATTTGTGATGTAGACACTAAATACAAACCCAGCGCGTGCTGCTCCAGCACAACCACATGTAGTAGCTCCAGGTATAAACCCGGCGACTGTACACTCCATCATGGGTAAAGTCCCAGCAAAACGGGAGGAGACTCCATTTTGGCTGGCACAGAAAATGAATACGCTGGAGGCGGTATTTCCCCATACAGGACCTCAGGACAAACATAGAATATTAACTATGTGTCTACCATTTGGCATGGTTCCCACAGTGGAACATTGTAATACATGGGGCACTGTGTTTGCCGCGCTCTACACAACAGCACACGGTACACCGACATTGGCAAACCTACTGGAAGTGCTTAAACAGATTCAGGATGAATACGGGGTGCCCCAGCCTTAGATTTGGGAATGCAACTGATGAGCAATTTTGCCACGGTTTCTTCAATAATACTAAGTAATCTTAAAGGGGAGGCAGTTGCACTAGCGGTGCGTATGAGTCTTTGTGACGTCCCGCAACTAGATCAGGAGCGGGAACTGCCTAAAATAATAGAGGAAACATATTCCAGTATCAGTCGAGATAGCCTAGGGGCTAGACCACAGGAACCACAGTTTCAAGGGAAAATTGGTAAAGATAATACTAAACCTGAGGGTAATAAAAAGCGCTGGGAGAAAAAACAACACACACCTAAAAAAGAAAGGGGAGAATCTGGGCGAGCGGAGACCCCGCAGACTAGGTATAATCTCAGAAATAGGGATAACTTGAAAACGCCTGATAGATATCAATACACTGATACACGCCAATCTCGTTCCTTTCAGTATTCATCGGAAAAGAGAAATGAGAGAGGTGGGCGGTCAGAGCGGAGAACAGAGTACGTGAAACCAAGACAGGAATCACAACGCTCTTCAGAGGTTTCTGTCAAGAAGGAAGAGAAACCAATACAACAAAAACAACAGTTTAAAAAGAAAAAAGTGGCAGTAGTCTCAGTTAGACATGCCACACAGGAAGAGAGTTCTCTTGAAGAACAAGACATGGGACCTAGCACTGCTAGACAGCGCGGCAGAGGTCACAATAGTTCGCCGGAATCTTCTAGAGCATCTGGAGGTGAAAGCAACTGATGACTTCATACAAGTTTAAACAGCAGATATGCGTGTCTCTGAACCCGATAGGGTATATACAGTGACTTTACAATTGGAAGGAGACATTGAACGCACTATAAACGCAATCTTTTGGGATCGTGTAGTCAAGATATATGGCATTTTGCTGGCTGAACAGGATTGGCCGCCTGACTTTGTTCGCACCTGCCCAGTTGGGGAGGAGGTTATTAAACCTTCGTTCTCACCACTTGTTCCAGGGGAACTCGCAGAGTCCTATAGCATCAAATGGGCTCTAGCACAGGCACCTGCCTTATATAGAAATCACGTCGTGTGGGATAGGGATTCTCCATAGCATGTAATTCCGATTAAAGGTGAACCTCAGCCACAACCGCAATATCCAATAAAACATGAAGCAAGGGCACCGGTGAGAGAAATACTTACGCAATTAGAATACCAGGGATTAATTGAACCCTGTGTCTCGCCGATGAATAATCCCTTATTCCCTGTAGCTAAACCGGACCATTCATGTAGAATAGTCTTAGACTACAGACACTTGAACGGACATACATGTACATATGCTATACAAAATTCACATAGCGCCGCACTGAAGAACAACATTGTGCGGAAAAAGTACAAAACGACTTTAGACATCTCGAATGGTTTCTTCTGACAGAATATAGCACCCGAAAGTAGGGACCTCACAAGCTATAGTGCGTTAGGCTCCCAGAAAAAATTCTGTAGTTTACCTCAGGGGTATAAGAATAGCCAGGGACTGTTTGCGGCTCGTGTGACTGAAATTTTACACTTGTTGGACCCTGAAGCATTGTCATATGTAGATGATATATATATCACGGATGACGAGTTACTACAACATTTGAGACGGGTAGCCCGCATTGTTGTTGGGGTTGCCAAAATCGGCTACAAATTTAACTTCAAAAAATCAAAAATTGCCTTCCTCAGCATCATATTCCTGGGATATGAGCTGTCAAATGAAGGTAAGAGCCTAGCGCCACAATTTTTAGAGAAATGTGCACAATTGCAACCACCTAATACGATTAAGAAACTCCAATCATTGTTGGGCTTTCTAAATTTTGGCAGAACATACATTCCTGATTATTCTACACGCATAAAACCTTTATACGAATTAATATGTCCTGATTTTCCAAGCAAATTCTGGACAATTGAACATACACATACTCTTCGGGAGTTACAAGCAGATCTCCTAGCTGCAAAACATTTACATACACGGGACAATAAGACGCATTTGGTCATCAGGGTGATAGCTGGGGCCATTGGGTTTACGTATGTCACATTTAATGAAGGTGAGACAGTCCTGATTGGATACAAGTCCCACTTGTATTCGGCTGCTGAACAACGATTCGCACCAACAGAGAAAATTCTCACTGCTGTACAGATGGCTGTTATTAAGGAACGACCTCTTGCCCAGGGTAAACGCATTATTGTCGTTTCCCCTATTCCGTCCCTGGAGGCTGTTACAAAAGCTAGCGTTCCTAATGTGAAAGCACTGAACCAGCGATGGATACAATGGGCTACGTCTTTAACAGCCACTGATGTAGAGTACATTTTTGACCCAAAGTTACAGACTCACGAATTTCTGCAATATGAAATTGAATATCCGGTTCCCACTGACACGTTGCCTATTGATCACTATCAAGTAGTCATGTACACCGATGGCTCTGCGCAACCGGCAGTGGGGACAAAACACCAACATTCTGCTGCATGTGCAGTAGTGAGCGGCCATATGGAGGGGGAGACATTCTGCCCCCAACATACTTATACACAGACCTTAGGGGACTGTACGGCACAATTAACTGAGCTGGAAGCTCTATTGATGGCATTAGAACATACGGATCCAACACAGTACACACTGATTGTTTGTGATTCGTATTATTGTGTCCAGTCTTTTAATGAATACCTACATTACTGGTGCTTGAATGGGTTCAGAGATTCAAAGGGCAACACCATAAAACACAGACTACTGTGGGGGAAGGTAGCAGACCTGAAGGAGATGCTACCCAAAGTCCATGTTGAACATACTCTTGGACACCAGCGCGTTGGAATACACGTTGCTGGGAATACTCTGGCTGATGAAGCCGCAAAGTTGGCAGTTGCAGTTGCCACTGTAGCCGCAGTGACTCGTTCGAGTTCCAAACCAGACACAGAGATTCTGGCTGCCATAAAAGCTACAGTTGATGGCACGCCTTATCCTAAAGGATTTCCTAATAAATACCAATACTTTATGGAAAGTATGCTGAATGCTGAATGCTGAGGTTAAAATTCCAGGCATAGGCGTACGCGAGATCCCAAACAAAGTTGTAAGACCTCAATTGATTAATGCAGCGCATGAGGGGGTGGCATCTGCACATGCTGGCGTGGCTGCCACAATTTCGCTATAACAGGCCCGTTACTGGTGGCCTTGTCTCTATAAGGAGACTAAGCAGTATGTCCTTTGTTGTGAACTCTGTCAACAAATTAAAGTTTCAACAGCTAAGCGCCCGCCGCAGACACCCATCTTAATATCAAGCAGACCATTACAATGTGTGTACTTGGATCATTGCGGTCCACTCACACCGGATAGTGCAAACAAATATATACTGGTGGCTGTAGATTCTTGCTCCAGATTTGTGTGGGTATGGCCACAGTGCTTGGCTGACGCTCGAACTGTTAATAAAGATCTGCGTGTCTTTGTCGGTACATATGCAGTTGCGGTGTTCCATTCGGACCAGGGCCATGCTTTCGCCTCAAGGACATTCAGGGACATCATGGCTTCGTTGGGGGTCCAGCTCTCTCCATTTCATCCCGAGGGAAATTTTGTTGTGGAGTGTTTAAATCGCGATTTAAAGCAATCCTTAACAGCAAGAGTCTTAGGTACGGGTTGTAGTTGGCTAACCCACCTGTATGGAGTACAGAGAGCACTGAATAACCTGCCTAGAAGGTCCCTGGGGGGTCGTACTTCATATGAGTGGCTGTTCGGAACACAAATGTTTGTTCCGGATCTAGATGGTCCTGGTGTGGAGGCGGCAGAAACGCTTTTTGACATAAATTATCGTGTCACTGTTTTGCAGGAATTACAACAGTTCTGTGAAGATAACTCTTCTAAAAGTGCTGCCTCCACAGGAATTAAGGATGTGCCAGTAACACCTACTGGTTGGAATCCCAGAGTTGGGGATCTTGTGCGTGAAAAGGTTGCAGTGAAAAAATAATTTGGCCATTCTTATCGAGCACCAGTCCCTGTGTTGGGGATACACGGAACAAGAACTGTTATTTTACCACCGTTGCCAGGTGCCAAAGAAAATCGCTTTGTTTCTATTGACAATGTCAAGTTACAACATGTGGCCGATTCTGCACAGCAGACCAAGAGGAACGTCCAGTAGTTCCGAATCCCTCTCACTACTGGGGAAGATGTTCCGCTCCAAGTTATTTATACCAACACTGTTGCCTCTCCGAGCTTGGGGAGGGTGGAAGATGATTTTGCATTAGTTCCACTGACAACAAATAACTTGGAAACATTTGATCGAGTCACCATGACTACTGATGTTGCGGATGGTGCTATCTACAGTGTACCACCGCGAGAAACACCAATTCCTCCATTGAATACGGCGGCACCATTTACACAAACTGCCTCTGGGTACTTTGCCAACAACAACGATAGTCTATCGGACTCGTTTGCCTCTTCAACTACTGACCCAGGTCCACGTAAGCTGATTTATTGGCTTAAAGATATGTATTTTGTTTTTCCTTGGAACTATCTGTGGCTCTTATTGACTATGTCAGCATTTTTTCTCTGGATAGGGTTTGTCGTTACCTTTTTTCTGTTGATACATTGTCATTTTCTTCCTGAGAGATCAGCGGTTGAACAGGTGGAGGAGGTGTTGAAGCCACATTTCTCATCCCATAAGGTTCGAAGAGACTTGCCCTTTGTGAACATTTCTGCAGTACCAATTCTGGATGGGATTGTGTGGGATAAAGTAATGTTTGATATATACGGTCCCACTGAGATAATTCAAATACCGTATGTTCTAAAGTTATCTATGAATAATATAGTAATACCAGGCATTGTATCTGATGATTAGGATGTGAAGACAGTTGATTCCATGATGACTGAATTACAATACTATACTATCTATGAGAATGAAGATGTTTACCAGTTTAAAGACAATTATGGTGACATGTTTTGCTATAATTATTATGGGCACCACTTTATACATAAAGCAAGTAGTCCAAAAACGATATTTGACTATACGCAATGGGATCATTGCCCAACTCCCCCGCAAGGGAGTTCTAAAACTTATTCTGACAAATTTGCCTATTTTTCTGGGCATCATCAAATGAATGCTAAGTCATATTATTTGAAGTTAACTCCGTCTAATGATAAGCAAATGTTGTTGACTAATACGAAATTCATATACTCAGATTCTTTTGTTTCCCGACTGTCGATTGAAGGTTATGAATATTGGTCAAATAATATTGATTTGAAAAGTGTTTGGGGAACAAAACATTGGCAGACACAGGGTAGAGAAACATTGTTTAGAGCATGTATCATTCCCGTCCAAATGATTTTTTTAAATGAAACAGTACAACAGACTAGCTGTCTGGGCTTCGCAACGATTAGAGAATTGAATATGCCTAGTATACCTGTCCCTACAAAAATTAAGGATTGGCAGAAATATATTAATGCCACTTTTAGTGAATTTACAGACTGGGTCCAGAATGGTACATTTAACAGTTCATTGTCACGTCCAGGCGGGTGGTTATTGTGGCCTATAGACACCAATGGGTGTCATCAACGTTTTGTCACCTCCTCGGGGGGGGGGTTTCAGGACGAGTCGGGCAGACCCTCGCTACATATCACCTGAACATGCTGAAATTATTGCTACATATAGTGTGGGAAAATTGTGTCAACAATGGTTGAAGTCATCCTCGCTAGATGCAGTCAAGACACATCTCACTCTCCTGTCTAATAACACTGACTTGCAAGATTTTTTGTCAAGCCCGAAGACACCACGTAGGAAGCGTTTCTTGTACGAAGTGTACAATGAAATATGGAAACTTTCCCAACAGGAGGCTGCGGCCCGGTTAAGGCAAATAGATCAGGAAAATTTGAAAAAGGCATTAGCTGTAGTGGATAATGGAATTGACACCTTGTCCGACCGAATATATACCATTGACAACATTGTTTCTTCTGCTATAGACATTATACGATCTGATATGTCTTTATATCATGGACAAAGTCAAACAAGGTCCATTATGCAGTTGGGATGGACACTTCAGACATTGAAGGCGGGTTGCGTTCCGTGGCAGCACCTCAGTGCCAGGGAGATATTTTTTTCCTTTAATTTGACACGACAACAACAACTGATGGCTAAGGAGGCGACTTATGTCATGCTTAACATTGAAAAATTGGAAAGATTGCCTTTTAAAATATGTTCCGGTAGGCAGATATGAAAAGCTGGGAGATAGTTATATACATGAGGTGTGGGAACTTCCCTTCTTGTACAAATGTATCAATGGCATGAGAGAGGTTTTGCTTAGCAGTAGTGATTGCGAGACTTCAGTCAGCCATTCGATGATCTGTAAGCAGCTGTCCTTGCATGGGGCATGTAATGCCTCGGTTGCGAACTTGGCTTGCTATCTGAAGGGAGTTCCGGTCCCCTGGATTATTATTCCAGGTGCTTTCAAACAGCAGCTACGTCCTCCTCAATAATGAAGACTGTTGTGGCATGCGGGCCGGAATAGTTTACGTTGTTTCAGTCACCAAGGTCGTTACTTGCTGCGGGAATGTGTTGTTTCCCCCCACTAAATTAAGGGAGGTAGCAGATATCTGGCCTCACATTGCTACTTCCAAGGTGAATTTCGACAAGTTAAGTAGACTAAAGGCTTTATTGTTTCAGAAGCATGTGGCCCTTACATCTGCACGCGAGACCTACGCACTTCAGGTGGCAAGGTCATCAGCAGAAATACAGTCCCTGTTAAATACCAACTTTCCGAGCCACTTTGGTGAACTCGGGGGACGTATATTTAATGCGTCCAGCACAGCTGCATTGGCGCATTTTTTCAAAGCCGTAGGTGTTGGTTTCGTTCACACCTTCTCTTCCATATTCGGTTTAATACCTTCGGCTATTCATTCAATTTTCTGAAGCATTTCTGGGGGATTTCCGATCACTTTGGCTATATTAGCCAGCATTTTGCTGTTGCTGTTGTTTTTCCGCAATGGCTGTCCCGCCACAACAAGGGCGAATGTGGGCGCTCCCATCAGCACAGCTGTGTCGTGAACGCATGATGCAGCACTTTGGAGCAACACTCCTGGGACATTTGGAGTGTGGCTGGTCTCTGTCATTCAGACCGGTCTTGGATTGTGTGCAGCCCGTGTTTCGGTGCCGTTGGTGCTCTTTTGAACATGCACTAGAAATCTGTCTCTCACAGCAACGTCCCCCAGTGGTTGATGCTGATCTGTTGATGTTCCCGATGAGGGCTCATTCCCAGACATGCGCGCTGCGGCTGCATTTGCTTCGTGAGGCTGATTACGAGATACCCTTCCTGGAGGAAGTTGATATTAACTCGTTCACAGGCTCTGCACGGGATGCCGCCTTGGTTGATTCTGGGGCTTTGGAACACACCTGCTCCTTGATAGTCTTTGGCGTGGATTTTCCGGTCTTGTCATCTGCCGAAGTGGAGAACCTCCTGCTTTCAATGACCACTGTTTGAATTGGATTTAGTCTAAATTGACACCGTTACGTGAATTTGGCTCTTAGCCGCATGCTTATTTTTAAATTTAGGATTATTGTGCTTTGGTGTCCTCTTGACTTGTTGAAATTATATAGGGTTTTAGTTAATTTTTTTAAACTTAGGGCATTTTTTAGCTTCAACTTAAAACACTTTCTACCGACAAGGGGAGGGTGTACTGTAGCCATTTTTAATGTAGCTTTTGCACATTTGCTTAAAGCATTAGGCCTCTGTGCACTTTGCTCTAGATGCATTTTATTTAGCCTTGCACTGTTATTTTTCAATAACCAGTTTCACGGTCTTGTTTTATTTTATCACACTGTTTAGCTTCCTTCAGCACCGGAGTTCTCAAACAATACATTCTTGCACGCTCTGTGCTTTAGTCAAGGATACAGTCTGGTACATTGCCGATAGACATGGTAGAAGTTTAGTCTTTAGGGTTCGTAGAAAGTACACATTCTTACGTAGGGACATTTCTTAGAACACCGGCGTGTTAGTCCTAGTCCTAGTACACGTAAGAGGGAGATTCCGACCAGGGAACCACAACTAGACGCTGACTGCCCTGTTGCAGATGTTGATCCCGATCATAGGCCTTTGCTCAGGTATGAGGGTTGATGTCCTCCCGGGGGAACCTGAAAGGCAGGCTTAGAGCTTAACATGCTGTGCTCAAAATAGAACTTAGAAGAGAGAGCGTACTATGGTAGCACTATGATAGCGTTATTCTTATGTTTCACTCTCCTCGTTACTATTTCAATACTACTGTGTTGTATGGTTCTGGTTATTGCGGCTCACGCCTTGTTATCTAAAATGCAGTAGTTTTATTAAACCAATCTTTAAAACTCAAACTGCCTTTGTCATTTATATATGAGACCACACTGTGTATGAGAGAACTGGTTGGGATCTGAGTGACCACGACTTCCCTGGGAAGCACTAAGATGTCATGCGCTCGGCTGCCCAATTGTCTCTTCCTTTTGGAAGAGATGAGGCACTGCTAGTTAGCCGGAGCTCAACCCGGATTTGGGGTGACAAGGGTCCTTCGCCGTGGGTTAGACTTAGTCCCCCACACTGTGAAAGATCCTGCCACCCAAAAATCCAGTAGTCTCATTAGGATAATGAGAGCCTACGCGACACTACAAGGATTGTTTCCACCCCTGCTGTTTGCAAAAAATTTGCTAATTTGTATCTAATTAAATAGACAGAAGTGCTTGGCCATACCCGCAATCAAGTGACACTCAAAGCAAGGCACATTGCCTAACTAAATGTCATGCATAAGCATGCAAAAAACATTCAGATGTCATACATGAGCAATCTGAAAACTTGTCAACTATGTAATGACATGTGTATTTTTAGTGCTATTATGTCCAAGCCTGTGACCGAAAGCTCTGTGAAAAGGTGTATGAAATAGAATGCTATGAAATGTGCAAAAAGGTTTAGGATAAAATGATGCTTTCTAAATATAGACATTAGTAATGACCTGACTATGCGTAATGCAATTTGTTTTATATAACTGTCCCTTAAAAGCCTGCACTTCACACCTCAGCTGGTACCTTCCTTGCATTACCAATGAAGAATAAATCTTTGTTGTCACAAAAGCTTCATTTGATTCCATCAATTAAAGCCAACGGTGGCTCCTAAGCACCCTTTGCATTTGCAGATTAGCCTCCTAATACATGTATAAGCCTAGGAAATCGACTCATGCCGGTTTGTTTTTTGTTCTTATTTTTATGATGCTACATGACATCGGCCAAAAGCTTTTTGCTGACGCTACGCCACGTTGGCAAAAAGCACTGGCAAAGCCAATAGGTAAAAATATAAAGCCAGACCTATTGACTTTGTAAACAGTCTACAACCAACAACCATTTGCTTTGCCCTTCACATGTGGGTGGGGTAAAACTGTTCTCGTTTCATTCTTCATCCTTTTTCTTTCCTAATCCTTTCTTTATGACTTATTTCCTTTTTCGCTTTCCTTCTGTTTATTTCCTTTTGTTATTTTATCCATCTTTCTTAGGCACTCACACATACTTTCTATTTTTGTTTTTCATTGTGACATGGATGATAGATTTGAGTTGCCTTTATGTAAGCTTGTACTTTTCCAAATCTCAAATCGTTGTTCTTAGTGTACATTTTTTCTTGGTTTTCAGGTCTAGAGTGCAGCCAGTGTGGCACTACACTTAGTGCGTTCACAACCTGCCTTGGCATGAACAGAATTGCTAGCAGCATAGAGGTGAAATGCAGCTGCAGGCAGCCTCAACCCTTGTTCTCAGAGATTGGAAAACTGTAGGAGGAAAACTGTATTAAGATTTAGTGCAGCCGTCTATGTGAAAATCTTGTTGCTCGTCAGTGAGTTTAAAACTGAATCAAGTATAGTCTCAGACTTGATCACTTTGTCCTGTTAATAGGCAAATATGTTTCAGCAAAGTCTGTTCAACTTTGGATAAAAAAAAAAAAAAAGTAAAGACACGGCTAAAGAAAAACCAGGAGAAGAAAAACAAAGAGAACAGACTGAGGTTGAGAACTCCACCACTACACATAATCCTAACATTACCAAGAACAAAATGTATGATGCTGAAAAAGAAAACAAGTTTATCAGTCTAATTGGGTGGAATCCTGGCCATGGCTAGCCTTGAAGGTAAGCCAGGAGGGAGAAGGATAAAACAATTTACTGCACTATTTGCCACAAATATCCTACTGTAGCAGTCAGCTATTCAGGTTCAGGAAAAAAAAAAACATTCTTAAGTGGATGTGACCAGTTGTGCATTTAACCAGTCAGAACTCATGAAACTGGTAAAGCACATATGACGTCTTTTATGGCACCCCCAGGAAATGAAAGAAACGGCCTTGCAGTCTCTGACTCTTACAACGAGTACCCTAAATTCCAGTGCCCCTACAGAGCAGCCACTCAACATGCAAGCACTGCAAAAAGTGAAGGAGAGAGAAAGAAAGAAACTGACCATCTTGTTTAACACTGGTTCCCTAATTGCAGAACAGGGTAAGCCACTGTCAGACATGGAAATCATATGAGGATCTATGAAGAAAGCAGGTGTGGTTATAGGGGAAAATTATACAAACCGCGAAAAGCGGTTCATAAGATATGAGGCAGTTATACTTCGACCGGACATAAAAAAACACTAGTTTCAAATTCTCACTTTATCTGCGTTATTTCTGGCGGAAGCACAGATAGTGTCATCATTGAACAGGAAACTGTACTGGTGAGTGTAGTAAATGACAGAAAACCCAACACTCTATTTGTATATCTTGTTCTACTCAAAAATGCACATGCTCAAGGTGTTCTGGATCATTTGTTAAAGGAATCCAAAGGTTATCTTTGGATTTAGTAGGTATGAGATCTACAGAACATCTAGGCCCATCACTAATAACTGTCAGTTTCAATGGTGCTGTAGTTACGATGGGATCGAAGGGAGAGGTTGCAGCACTTGTAAAGAAAGACATTCCTTTTCTTCTACAGTTTCACTGTGTAGCTCACAAACTTTAGCTTGGGATTCTAGACGCTGTCAAATCCAATCCCTCTATTTGTCAGTCTGAAAAAACTGTGAAATGGATTTTCAAATTTTACTAGTATAGTGCTAGGAGGCGAAGAAATGCCACGGAAACTTCAAGATAAATTGATGAAAACTTTGCACATTTCACTGATAAACAGGTTAGATGGGTATCCAGCAAAACTAGGGCTTTGGCAGCCCTGAAACAAAACCTGCAGACAGTAGTTCTACACCTGGTACAGATTGCAGCTGGGAGTGATGATTCTGCAGCTAAGGCAAAAAAGTACTTCTCTAAAGAAACTAATTTTACATTTATAAAAAATCTTTACAGCCTGAAAGATGTTCTGAAGCCAGTGTCTCAGCCTTCAGAATTCTTTCAGTCTATTGAACTGCTTTTATTGCATGTTCCACCTGTTGAAGAAAGGTGTGCATTGACCCCAGTAGGCCTAAAGTGCGAGTTTGGTAAATATATGCAGCAGTTTAAAAAAACTGTACCATCCCAAAGAAAATAAGTTTGGAAACATTTCTATTGATGGATGGAAAATAAAGTTATCAGGATGTTTCCCATCAGCAGCAACAATCCAAAGTGACAGTGAGCTCACTGACAGTGTGGTTAAGTACACTGACGAGAGGTTTGCAAATTTTAAATGGTATGCCACTTCAAGGATTTCAGGCATTTCCTTATACACTATGGGCAGAATGTAGAGAGGAACTCTATAAATATGGACTCTGATATTGAGGCACTTGTTCGACATTCTGAAGTTCTTTTCACCACAGATGAGAGATTGACAATCGTAGAAGAGTTTTGTGGACTTAAAACCCTTATGAAAAGCTTACAGACCAAGAGCATTACTGTATTGCCTGCGTAGTACACCCGGCTAGCAACAAAACCTTCACGTTGACTAAAATATTAAAGCTTGTGGAGATGATGTTTACATTCAGTATGTCTGCAGCAGAAGCCGAACATGTTTTTTTGCAATGAATATCATTGGGAACCCACTAAGAACACGGTTAAATCAAGATGTTCTCCAAGACCTAATGCTTCTTAAATTAGAAGGACCCAACTTTGATGAATATGACTCCATCAGAGCTATTGATCTGTGGCTTACAACAGGAAGCACAAAGTATGTGTGGACGTAGGCCAAATCTATCATAACTATTGAAGTATTGTCGATATGAGTCTTAGAGCAGCCTGCCATGCAATGTAAGGTCATTTATTGTTGTATGCCTGTTATAGCTTTGGATAACAGGGATAATATATTTTCATGTTTTTCTTTGGCATGATTACAAAGCACTGAATTGTTATTGGTTTTAATAAAACCAAACAAAAATATACTACATGTTTCTTTGTCAGCCCTTATAATTGATGTAGAGAGTAGGTGAGACAAGTGGACTTTTTTAGGAAATGTAGATCTCAGTAGCATTTGTCCCTTGTCCAAGTAGATTATTAAAAAAATTCCACACCTCTGATTTAGAAGAGATAGATTGTTTACACCCCTGGCAGTTTAGAGTTTGGTCAGGTACAGGCACGGAAATGGCCTGAGCTGTGGGCTTTGATAAACTAAGTGGATCAGGGAGATTCTGCTGCGCTGCTCCTACTGGATTTGACAGAGGCATTAATTACCGCAGACCAGGGATTCAATACTGGAGAACCCCAGTTACATCAGTTGGCAAGGTTTTGGATTTGCATTCATCTTTTGAACCACAGCTTAATTCATGTACATCAGCCTATTTCTGCCATTGTATGGTGTTACAAAGATACTGGCTTTCCCCTCTTAGGAACTTTGCAAGCATGTGATGGAAAATTGTAGAACGTCCAGGTTATACTACTGCAACTTGTATCTAGGCCTCTTTGACTCTTTACTTTTACAGCTACAGAGAATTTCAAAACTGTGTGGTTAAAACGACTAGCCAGTGCATCACAGGCCTAAAAGGCCTTTTATTGTTTGCCAGTAAAACAGATATTCAAAACCTTACGCTTAATGCATCGAGTGTTGTATACCATGAAGAAATAATGTTTTATCAATCAATCAATTTAAGGTCCACAAGTCAGCAAAGGCACTGGTTTAAACACACGATTACACTTTTCATCTCCTTCAGTGAAGAAATCTAGACTAGGCAGAAGATCTTTTTCGTCCTAAATAGTAGAATGACCTCACTTTAAAGGTCAAATCTACTACAGGTCAGTGGCTTTTAGGAAGGGTTACAAGCCAATTACATTTTCTTAATGGATCCTGGTCTCACCATGTCGCACTTTATTAGTTGTCTTGGGTGAACGTGCATATTTCATGCATGTCACAAGGTGAGTGGAGCATATTTAAGCACTGAAAAACAATCCAGAACAAGTACAAACCTCATACTACATTTCTTTACGTTGAAATTCACAATAAAATTGGAAAATACACAAGAACACATGGTCCGTTTTTAAATCCAAAACAATATTTAGTGGTAGAGAACATGTTCATACAGGTTTTATTTTTTGTAGCGAAAGCGAACCATGGCAAATATATTAGTTTCTATAATGTTCCATTCACAGTAGACGTAGGCATTTTATCTTCTGTTAAGATTCCCGTTTCAGTAATACAAAAGCACCCATTATTGCCAATACAGCATACTGCAAAGAAAACAAGATATATTAGGTTTCAATATTTCAGAAAAGGGTATACCAAAGTTTATAACAATATAGAATGCTACATCTCCAACAACGTAAGTTGCCTAATGAATGCTGAAAATCAATTATTACAGTGAACATCGAAGAACTACAATTGTTACTAAGTTGACAAATGAGTTTAAGCTCTGATCTTACAATAGGTTTCCTCATTTTCACTTTAGTACAGTAATATATGCTATTCTAGTATGTACAGTCTGTATGTGTTTGTCTTTCCACTGCTACACAGCTACTACACACCTAATTTCAGAGGTGGCTGATGCCGAAAATCACTTTTCTTGATAGTTTTGTTTCAAGTTGTTCTGTGGCTTGCATGTCACTAAACATTAACCACGACTATGCTTTGTGTGGTGATAAATGTGAACTTTCACTACATTGCTGAGACGCGCGAGGGTTAGCTGGAACCTGGATATCAGTCTAAACAAGCTGCTCTTTAGCAATGGTTCACAAATATGTCCATGTTTTAAGTTTTAACACGTTGCCTGCTTAGAAATATTTTTTAAGAGAAAATGCACATTTAAACAACTCTTGATTTCTAGAATGTTTGATAAACATGCAATAGCAACTAAAACGACCCGATGCCTCAATTTCCAGCTTTTGTTATGGCTCTAATTTGTATGCAAAAAATGTATTTATCTGCATTTTCAAACATCTTTGGGGAGCTAAGTAGGCCAGTTTCTCTCATATCACTAACAATTGGGAACTTAAAAAACAGTCGCCTGAGGCAAAAGCCATAGAGGGGATGGGGGTGGCGACAGCCTCCCTAGACAGTGGTAGTGTACTGCCTACATTCCTATCCAGAACCACACAGTGAAGAGAGGAACAATGCAGACAGGGCTCTACTGGGAAATTCAATGAGGGCCGTGTTACAAAGGAGCTCCTGATTCCTTGTTCTTCCTGACCACTGAAGGTTTGGTAGATGAGAAGTGTTAGGGGATGAGCAGCTGTTTCCATTGCTCCAGAGAGGGAATTTCTACACAGGCCCTTTCCTTTTGTTTGCATAATTACTGCCACTGGAGGGCTAAATAAAGCCAGATCCAGGATTTTTCCACTTTTTTGTGCTTATGTTGCGTTTGCTCTAGATTGAAGACAGCCCCAGTGCTACCTGCCCTGAGAAGCATTAATTTACATCATTTTACTTCAACGGATTCTGTTCTACTCATCCCACCCAATCCTCAGAGGGAGGTAGGTGGAACATCTACAGCACAAACATTTAAATTACAACATTTCTAATAAAGTGTCATGGGAAAATTAAACGATATTTTTTTATAACATAAGAAATTTGTCTGTAGGAAGTAACAGTGTGTGCAGATACCGTTGTTTTTTTGTTTTATACCAGACATTGGACCACCTGCAAGCAGTGAATAAGGGTGTTACGCTGTTTCCACTACTACCTGGCTATCCAGTATACACTGCATTACTGACATGCAAAAAAGGATTCCTGCTAGACATTTTGCCCATGACAAAATAAAAACATTGCCAACAGATCAAACATGATTTAAAATGTTGCCACAATGTTTACAATATAAATGTAATAATTATATGAAAAGTTGTTAAAGTATATTTGTAAACTCTGCATCTCTGCAACATACAAAACAAACAGTGGCAAAGCCAATAGGTTTTGCCTAGGCGACATTTAGTGACTGTCAATGGTTTTATAAAAAATAGAGCCAATAGATGTCGCACAGACGAAAAGATGTCCTGTGGTTCTCTGTACATTGTCCCCTGTCCCCAGCTCAAATTCTCAAATTCATATCATTCTGGCCTGAAACAGCAGGAGGGGGAGTGTGTGGGGCTGACACACTCATATTTGTACCCAAAGATGAAGCAAAGAGAACCTGAAAAAAAACACTAATCGGTAAATTGAAGGAGGCAGCGGTCTCATGATGACATCACGGAGGGAAACAATGTTAAGAGATCATAGTTTTAAAACAATTAACTGACGTGGATAAATGTGTGGCCAAACCAAGACAAGTAGGAATATGTTAATCTGTGGCGGCTCCTATGCCAGCAGCAACCGCTGCACATCCTTTTATAAGTTTATTACTAAGTTTATTATCCTTTGGTTGTTAAAGGGGCAGAGCATTGGGGATGACTGGGAGGAGGGGAGGGCACTGTGCGCTCTCTCCTCAGTGCGCATGTGTGTTTGGCCGCCCATCTCAGACTGGCTAAACACACATGCGTACTGTGATCTCTCCAGCCTGGCACAGTGTTGCCGGATGGAGAGAGAAGGGACAGGCTCCCAAGTCTGCCTGGGGGCACCCTGGCTGAATGCTCCCAGCCAATCCTAACACTGCTCTGAGCAGCGTCAGGATTAGCCGCAGGTATGTTTTTTTAAAATGTATTTTTTAATATTAATATTCCGCCACCCCCCTGCGCCTCCCCACCCCTTGTAAACCCTGCAAGCCACGACTGGTTTTAATACATCAGATCTGAGGCTTTTAGGGACCATAGTTCAGACTAAACTGCAGCATTCCCCCTTTACAAGCAGTGTCCGTAAGAACCACTTTGAGATGTCAAAGGGGCTGTTGGGGGTCTCACAGACAAAGCAAACTACATGGATGCCTAGGAAAGTAAAAAAAACAATGTCTCAGGACCAGACCGTGCGCAGACGGTGGGTGCACAGGTGCCTAAACACCCCCACCAAACCAAGGATTTAAAGTAGTTTATAAGGTAGTTCTATAAACGTAGCAGAGCAGAATTTACCTTTCAATGTTAGCAACAAAAAAAAATTAATACCCTTACAAAAAGCCAAGCAAAGAAAACAGCTTACTTTAAAGTCACTTTTGGATCTTGCAAACACAGACCAGTTTTTGCTGGGTCACTCAGCCAGGACATGCACTTCAAACTAGGCATATTGCCTGCATTCCAAAGTGAAAATTATAAAGGAGACCTGTGTGCCCGCAGGTTAGGGAACTGTAAGTCACCCTGATAGGACAGTTCACTATTGCAATTTCCAATTTAAGGGGCCCAAGGATGTTCTGGCCTCAGAAGGGCCATTTTCTATCCTTCACGTTTACCATCTTCCGAAGGACAAATTGGGCTGAGATTCAGGGGTGGAAAGTCGAGAGTGAGAACTGTATAAAACGAGTAAATAACTGTCCCAAACGACATTAACTGCCTTTAGAGGGTCCGATCTGCCTAGGATGTGACCGTGGGCAATGGGTTCAGGGAGTGGAGTGCTTGAGAGCTGAGACTTCTGTGTCCTAACTATGCCGCAGAGAACTTAAGATATCACGTCAGGTGTGAGGTGCCTGTCCACTCTTTTTTTTTTTTTTGCACTTAATAGGTTTTGTTTAGACCCTCTCAATTTGATCGTATCTGGAATGGGGAGCTAAGACCTGGCCAGGATAACACACTGCGGCCAAGGTGGGGGGGAAGCCTGAATAATTCTGCAAGGACCTCAATAAATACTGCAATTATCATCAACACTTCTCACCTCATTCTTTTTGTGGTTGTGTAGATTTAAACTGCACTCCACATATATTTCTGCCAAGGTTTAGCAACTGTGACACACTGACAAGCTCCAGACAGTGCAAAACAATGTCAGTGTGTATTAAACATCTTTCAGATCATTTTGTCTGTATTGGTTACCATGTTTAAAATTCCCAGGCCTTAGGTAGGCAACCGTTATAATGTGGGCCTATGTCAACCACAGACTATGTAGTTACTGTAACCATGATGTCACAGTACATGCATCATGGAAGGTTGGGGTAAGCTGAGGTGACAGTTGAGCAGGCGAGGGAGGTTCATACTGTATTTGACATAAGAATACATTTATTTACTAATTAATGAGTCCTGGTCAATGGAGCCTTCTTCAATTTGGCGATGAGCACCTGCCCTCCAGAAGAGCTATATCGAAGTGAACCTGTGAACCCATTTGTGAGGGGATACCGTGAGTACAGAGTAGGGTGTACCTGGGTTTACCAGATTCTCGTGAGTGGTTATTACTCGATGAGGGGGAGCCAGCACAATAGGGAAAAGTAACAGAACAGAGGACTTTAGTTTAAGGCATTCAACGCGACTAGCTCGTGTTTTGGGGCATGGAATGGGACAAGCTCAGCATCTGCGCGTGTAGTCTAGTCTATGCACATGTTTGCTGCCCGCTGAAGCCAAGGAAAAAAATGTGCATCAACCCATCCTGCGCATGTACACCCAGTGGCCCTGTCAATAACTCAATCAACACTTGCCACTGTAAAGTGCTCACTGCCGGTCCCGCAAAGCAGCAGACCACTTTCAGTGCTCCACTCCCATGGCTTTTTCTCAAATCACTGCTCGCATGGCAAGGAGCGCGGCATGTGAGCGGTTAACCCAGGAGCAGTGGATCTTGCATTAAAATAAAGGACTCCATCTGATTCAGACTGGTGGCAGGGAACAGTGGACGTTTTGGATTGGAATACCCAATCCAAACAAAGAACTTTTATTGATGGGAAGGAATAGCAGACTGCTTTTCGTGGGACAACTTACCAAAAAGTTCATTGTGCTTTGAGTCTTCCATTCATTACCCAACTATTTGGCTATAACTGAAGCCTGTGAGGTTTTGAGGAAATGCTAAAATAACTCAGAAAGAGTGTATACATTATAAGAAACAAGGCATTTATTTTATTTCCTTTTGTTTGTTTTGACAAATGAATCAGACAATAAACCTATATTATACACCTTAACCAACATGGATGTTCACTCCGCACAAGTGTAGCCGCGCCTCCAATTTTCTTGGATCAAGCAGGGTCCCCACGAATTGAGTGGGAAGAGTGGATTGATATCTTTGAGAACTATTTGGAGGCCATAGATGGCTTACATTTCCGTGCGTCCAAAAAGAGGGCATCATTAAAAAATGCTTTGGGAAAGGAGGGTCAGCATGTTTTCAAATGTTTACCAGTGGCAGTTGGAGCGGATAACAAAGAAATAGAAGACCTATACATAGAAGCTTAAGAAAAGCCTAGAGATTTACTTTTGGAAGCAAGTGAAAATAGTCATGCAGAGGGCCACATTTTCTATGCAACAACAACGAGTACATGAGTCAATTGATCAGTTTGCAACAAGGTTGGGGGACCTTGCATTGAAATGCAATTTTGGTAACATAACTGATCAAATGATTAAAGACCAACTGATAGTACAATGTAGAAACAAAAGGATTCAGGAGAGGCTATGCACGGTTAGAAACCTAACTTTACAGATGGCAACTGGAATAGCCACAATTATGGAAGAGGCAGACTCATGTATGAAAGAGAGACAAAAAATGAAAAAAAGACAGACGGGCCATTCAGAAGGAGTCAATATAGTGAGCAAGAAAGAAGGACATGTGAAGTCAATCAAAAATGCAAAAGGCAAGGAAAGGGTGACGGAAAAAGTGAAGGAGAAGTCAAACGTTAGGACAGGATTTAAGGGCAGTTACAGATGTGGCAGAATGATGCATGCCACTGATTACAAAGGTTGCTATGCTCGCGACAAGGATTGTCGAAAGTGTGGGAAAAGGGGTAACTTGCATGAGTATGAAATTACGCGTCAAATGGCGAGGTGGCATGCATAGATAAGCCAGAATATGTACTCAAAAGGGTGTAATGTATTGAAAGTATGGAAGGGGCAAGAATAAACAGACCTAAAGCTAAGTTTATAGTGAACAAGAAAATCGAGCTAATGGTTACCTGGGGTCAATGAATACTACTGTCCCACAAAGAGTATTTGATAAAGAGTGGCATGCAAGGTCTTTGCAGTCTAGAGACCAGCCCAGAGTTAGGGACGGTGTGCGTGAAGTGCCAACAGTAGTGAGGAATAAGGTGAAGGACATTTTCAGTGAGATGTAGAAGGAGGGAACCCTCAAAATGATGGAGGCATCGTAATGGTTGTCACTGGTAGTGATTATGAAAGAAATCAGATGGGTGTTTGAAGTTTTGTGTGGACCTGAGGTCACCGAACCATTGCATAACGATGGATAGTTTTCCCTTAGCAAGCATAGCAGAGATGGTTTTACTTTTGTGTGGTACCAAGTACTTTACAGGGTTAAATTTAAAATATGCGTACCACCAGATTAAATTGCATGCAAAGTCTAAAACCTTAACAGCCTTCATCACAACGGAGGGAGTATTCCAGTTACCAATTTCCCATTTGGGTTATCACCATCCTTCAGTGTGTTCCAATGGATGATGAGTAAGTTATTTTTAAGGGGTTTCAAGTGTATGATTCTTCCAAGATGACATAATAGTTTTTGGAGCCTCGAAGTAAGAACATAATGGTGCCCTAGTAAGGGTGTTGGACATCTTGAGAGAGGCGGGGCTAACCCTTCACAAGTTTTTGTTGGAGGAAATAGAGTATCTGGGACACTATCTCAGGGCAAGCGGTTAGTCCTAAAGCGGATTTGGTTAGAAGAGTCCAGCACCACAAGGGAAAGATCAGCCAAAGTCCTTCGTGGGGCTGATAGAATATTATTAAAAATGTGCAGGTAACTTTGCAGAGAAGACAGAGGCGTTAAGGGAGCTTTTAAGGAAAGGAAAGAAATTTGTATGGAGTGAAAGGCAGGGAAAAAAGCTTTTGAATGGGGTTAAAGAGGAGAAGACAAAAGCAAAGATACTAACTCCATTTGATCCCACATGCAGGACCATAGTAATAGTTGCTGCCAGTGCTCATGGTGCTGGGGCTGTGTTATCACAGCGCAAAGATGGGGTGGAAAAACAGTGGCATTTGCTTCAAGGTCCTTAAACCGAACTGAACGCAATTACTGTGCGAGAGGGAGGTGCTAGCAGCTGCATGGGACATCGAACACTTCCGCACATGTGTGTGGGGAGTCTATTTCACTTTACGTACGGACCACAAACCATTGTTAATTGTGCTGCAACCAGGGGAGGGGAAGGGAATGATAAAGTGTCTGCTAGATTGGCCCAGCTGGTGTTCCGGCTTCAGGAATAGTGATATAATGTGGAGTATGTGGCAGGATGGAGAAACGTACAGACAGATTCCTTGTTGAGGTTGCAGCTGAGTGTGGACAATGAAGACCAAAGAGACACTGAGATGGTAAATGTGTTAGAGGGGGTGGAGGATGCCTTGGAAGGCAACTGCGAATCCACTACAAGTGCGGAGTAGGAGGCAGCTGTACGAAACAATGGTGTTTTCCAGGAAAGGGAAAGTGTATATGTGAAGGTTGGAGGTGTGAAGGAGATATTAAACCAGCATTGTGGGGTTATGTGAAATTGCATGAGAAGTTGACCAAAGGGGTCACTGATGCTATAATAATGAGAGGGAAGAGATATACACCTCCTGAAGGAGTGAGAAGAAAGTTGATGATGTTTGCGCATGAAACCCACTTCGGCCAGACGCTTAAAAGGAAAACTTTTGGTGGCCAGGGGTGGACAGGGAGGTAAATGAGTGGGTGGAAAGGTGCAAGTTGTGTAGGGAGAGAGGGAAGAGGTTGAAGATAACAAATGAAGATACAGGCCTTCTTGGTGAAGGGGAAAGCCCTTGGATGAAGGTGTGTTTGGTTATAATTGGTCCCATGGATTATTTGAAGAAGGGGGAATGTTTTGCTGTGGTTATGATGGGTGTGTTTTCAAGGTGGGTGATGATGGAATTCGTGAGGAATAGAACGGAGAGTGTTCTTAGAATTTTGGAAAGGGTGTTCAGAGTCCGGGATCTTGGTGATGGACAGTGGAATGCACCTCACATCAAATGTAATGAAAGACTTATTGAAAGGACATGGTATTAGAAATATATACACATCATTATATAACCTAAAAGGAAATGGAATGGTGGACCAGGCCAACAGCATAATTAAAGGCATGATTCAGATGGCGCTGAGGGGCGAAAAAGGGGTGAGTGAAGCAGTAGAGGTGTGGGCGTACATTACTACTGAAAATGGGACAAGCGGGCGAAATACTGTTTGTGAGAATGAGAGAGAAGCCAGAACGAAGTTGTCACCTCGATAGATGAGGGAGTGTGGAGCGAGGAGAGAAAGAAATATCAAAGTGGAGGGTAGTAGGATTGAGAAATGTAATTTTGTGGAAATCAAGTGTGGGGGGGGGGGAAGATCTGATGGTGTCAACAAGTTTTTGGAACCCATCGAGGTACGCAAGCTCCATAAGTGGCATGTGGTGTTGCATTACAAGCAAAAATGGAACAAAAGGAGGGCGGCGTTGTACTGCAACCAGAATGATAACACTGGAATAACATTAAGACTGGAAAGAAGGAAAGCAACATTGCACGGGGTTCACACTGACAGATAAGGAAATACCAAAAGTAAGGGGGAAGTACGAATTAATGGGAGAAAATAAAGTTGTCTGGGGTAAGGCAGAGTCTGTGTAAAGTAAGTGGTGAAGAGGTCAGTGTGAGGAGTAGGGGACAAAGAACATGTCAGGTTCTTGCCACATTGCAAGATTATATAATGAATTGAAACCATTCCTTCACCATGTGGAAAAGAACCTTTACGTTTTATGTAAGGAAAAGGAGTGGTGTTTTTTTTTAATGTAAATATTTAAGTTGTGTTAGGACATGTGTTAGTATGTCAATGTAAATACTTATGTATTAGTAGTAAACATCATAGTTGTGCTCACTATCTTAGGTATGTAGGTACTTTATGGTCTGGTTGTGTATTATAATGTCAATGTCTGGTTATGTAGTAGTAGCAAACGTATTAAGGTAGTAACAGTTGTATTTCTGTTCAATATCTTATTTGTGTAGGTACCTAATTTTATAATTTCATGGTCAATGGCATTTAGTGTTTCATGGCAAGCTGTTTAATGCAATAAGGGGTGTGTCATTACTTAGCTGTATAAAGAAAGGGGATAAGTTATAATGCCAACCACAGCCTCCATAGTTACTGTGACCATGATGTCATATTAACAAGCATCATGAAATGCTGGGGTGAGCTGTGAGGTGATAGTTGATGGGGAACAGGGGAGGGAAGTTCACGTTGTAGTTCACTTAAGAATAAATTTACTATTTAATCAGTCATGTTTCATGAAGCCTTTTTCAGTGACATTCTTGTAAGCTTTTGCTTAGCATGCTGACAGGTACACCATATGAGAACGGGATCTAGCAGCCTCCTTCAACTCCTCAAGTCAGGTGAAATCATTGGACAGTCCTGTGCAAGGAAAGTGTGCTGTGATTTTCACAGGCAGTGTGCATTTTCCACTGGTTGTGAGTGCAATAATTAATAACTTTGATGAGATCTCTGCTCTAGTGTTGCATCCACAACACTTGTTGGCACGGTTCATCAACCCAGATACACAAAAGAGGCTAAGCCGGGCATGCAGTATGCGCTGGACATGCAGTGAGGGGCCAGCGGCAAGCACTCTATCTACGACATGGTCAGCATCAGACCAGGACATGGTGGAGGCAGGCCCCCTTCCAGTTTGGACACGAAGGAGGATGACTGGGGAGGAGGAAAACAAACCCCGGAGAGCAAGAGGAAGGGAGTCCCTGGAGTCTTCTTCAGTGACATTCTTATGAGCTTTTGTTTAGCACGCTGAAGGATACACCACCACCAAGTGAGAATGGGATCTGGCATCCTCTTCCAGCTCCTCAAGTCGGGTGAACTCCCAGAAGAGTACTGTGATTTTCAGAGGCGGTGGGCATTTTCCACAGAATTTGAGAGCAATAATCAACAACTCTGATGAGATGTCTGCTCTTGTAGTGCATCCACAACGATTGTCGGCACAGTCCATCAACCAAGACACACAAAAGAGGCTGAGCCGGACATGCAGGATGTACTGGACATGCAGCGAGGGGGTAGCGGCAAGCTATTACTTTATAATAGGGTAGGGAATGTATGTCAGTATTTTCTTGTTTACAGTGACTCAGGCCATTTTTCTTTTACTGAGGTTTTCCATATGTTCATAGGTTTAAACTGAAATCCTGAGAAACAATATTGAATTGGAGGTGCTATCTCTGGCTAGGTAATGTTACAAGGCTATGAAAAAATACAGGACTATGTATAACCAGCACACAGTGAAGCTCCTTCACCAGTGATATGAAAAGAGGCCTTCTATGGAGTTTTAAGTCCATCTCTGTAGACGATTTGACCTAAGATAGTTAATACATCATGGGGGGGGGGGGGTGTTCATTGTACAGTTATCATGATTGCTGTAATATCTAGGGTAATTAACAGTTCATGACGAGGGCATGAGTTACAGTTACCTTAGGCCACGAGGTATAGTCACTTGAAATAATTCTAACTATAACTGCTGAATTTGTCTGGCTTTGTGTGAGTAAATTTAGAACCTAACGATAACGTCCCTGTAACCTTTTTTTTTTTCAGTGAATGTCTATGATTTTTTTTTTTAAGTAAAGTAATTTTCATTACTATGCATTAATCCAACCACCGGTGCTGCGGCCAACCCCCCTATCCATTCCTAACCATCCCAATCCCACGCACTTTGGCCATGCGCAGCAGGAGTTGCCCACAGGGCCTGTCTTTTTGAGTGTGAGAGGTTGTCTCTGGGTGTGAGAGTGGCTGTCTGGGTGTGAAAGGGTCTATGTAAGTGTGAAAGTAGGTGTGAGAGTGTCTGATTGCGCTCCAATAGATGAAAGATGCATTTACCTATACAAAGGATTACAGATTGATTTTCAATATGGAATCGCCAAGTTAACACACTTTTTTGCCAAGCCCAGGAGTTAAGTCATTTTTCCTTTCCAGAAGCGGAGCTTCAACTGGGACACCTGCTATGTTTATATTTTTAAGTGCTTTGTGTTGAGGTTTAATTTCTGTAAAATAAGCATCATGGCCAGACCGGAAGCTCACCTGTTAGTTTATCCACCTAGAGTCCACAGTTTACACAAAATGTCTATCCAACTGGAGCACTTTCTACCTTTCTACTGGTTAGGTAATACATGCTACTTCGTTGGGTAAATGTCCAGTGTGGGGGAAGTGGGCGACATGGTGTCCTGCCCCTGGCCGATTTCGGCCCCATCCCCCAGGGACCACCCATCTCTTGTGGGTGCCCTGTTGGGGACAGTGGGGGGAGCCGCAAGGCCCTGCAGTCCTAGCCGGGTCCCCGCCTCCTGAGGGACCCGGCACAGATGTCACAGATAGGGAGCAGCTAAATATGCAGCTCCCTGTCTGTGAGAGAAATAGTTTCCTCTGTTTTCCTGCCCACATCTCTAAATGCAGGGAAACAAATGAAACCTCCACTCCCAGCAAGTGGGAGCTGTTTAACAGTTCTCACTTGCTGGGAGCTGAGTGTTTGTTCTGACTTGGTGGGAGCTGTCGAAGCTCCCACCACATCAGAGCAAACAGCTATGTCCCGGGGATGGACCACCCCAGGATAGAGAAGGAGCCGGCCCTGGGGAGCGGCCGTCCCCAGGACCATTACTGGCTCCACAAGGGGGGGCTGCGTCACACCCCAATATTTGAAATTTTCCCCAGGGAGGTGATGATCCCCGAGGCCAGGGGTCTGCCACGGACCCCCTTCTTTATCATTTTCCACTCCGACCATGGGCTTCCTTAAATATGAAATAAATTGCCCTGTGGAGGTGGCGGTCCCAAGTCTGATTGGGGGGGGGGGAAATAGGGGTGCACACGATCCCCCTGTGTTAATTTAATCTTTAGCTATGGGGAGCTGGCGGTCCCTCGGGCTCTGGGGGAGGGTCATATGGGCCTCCTCCATATCAAATTATTGTTTTGCCTCAGGGAGGTGGTGGTCCCCAGGGCATGAGGGGCTGCACAGCCTCCTGTATATTTGTCTCTGATCACTCCGGGGAGGCGGACATCCCTGGGGCTAAAACAAGCTCTAGGAGGGGAGGCCCGTGCACATTTTCCTTTTTAAAGCCTCCAATGCCCCCGGGACATGGCCCAATCCAAGGATCGGATTTTCCCGACATTTAAAAAACAAAAAAATGCCTTTTAACCCTGGTGGGGTCCCTCAGAGACCCATAGAACAAAGCTAGGGGCTCAGGGTGACCCTACCCTTTTTTCTGTTTTTTCCCCACTCTTTTCTGGAACTCAGCTGAAGCACAGTCCAAAGATGGTTTCCAACACTTCCTTGTTGAAGTGTTGGCAGCCAATTAGATAATAACATGGGGACAGTTGGATGCGTGGAGGATCTGCGTCCCTAGATATCTATATTGTTTGCCCTTTAATATGTCTAAAACCACTAACCGGATTTACACAAAAAATCACAAAAAGCGGTCTTTCTGGGCCACGAGCTAGCTTTCTCCCAAATTTGGTGTAATTACGTCCGGGTCAGGCTGTAGTTGTGTTAAAAATCCCAGTGGGAACATGCATGGGGAAAAAGCGTTTTGAGACCTCTCCTTTTTCTTGGCCCCGCTTGACGGATCATCCCAAACCCTTCAAGAATGCAGTTGAACTGACCAAAGTATACATTTTGAAAAATTCATGAAGATTTGTCAAGCTGCGCCAAAGTTATTGGCAAAACAAAAAACGCTCTTCCTATGAAAACTAGTTCTTAATTGTAACTACCTACTGGTTATCGCCAGTAGGTTAAAATATAGATATATGCAAAACTATAAATTAAAATATCATCCTGTTCTTATTGCAGTTACTTTGTGCCTTAAAGTAAGGAAAATGCTCCAGTTTATCCGTTTTTTTCTATTTAAGTACAGCTGCTCTTTATTTCCAGCACATTAGATACACCGTGCCTTTCTTCAAATTCTGGTAGAGAAATTACATTTATGAAGACAGGTGATGTGGCAAAGGGTTAGTAAGAGTCTTAAACAAATCCACTGCGGTTTTAAAAGAAATACTGTGCAAATGACATATGACATAATAAAACAGTCAGGTTACCATTCATTCATGTTTCTCCTTGAAAGACTTTAATTGGCCTGCAAGCACGAATTGGAAAACCAAGTTCCCTAACATAAAAGACTGGAGTATATTTTAATCTTACTTAATTTGGTTGTGTCGCCAAGTTAATACAATTAGCTATTTTCACATCGCTTAACTGTTCTGTATCATTCTTTGTTGATTCCTGGGAACCCGGCATCTCTGTAAGATCTGCCAAACTACTAAGAGGGCAGCAACTTAAAGGGCTTTTTCCCTCCTAATGCTTCCGAATTTCTGCACTAGGAATGGATGCAATGTATGATCTACATTACCCTTCTAAATTCCCTTCCACTAATCGTGTTGGAGACTTCCTCAAACATGCTAAATGTATTCATTTGGATAGGCTATGTTTGTGTGCATCACCATCTAATCAACCATTTAACCTAAAGAGCTGATAAAAACAACCATATTATTACAAAGGTCGTACTGAGAACTATTTCTGCAGAAGAATACAATCCAACAGAAAAATACTCGACCTGAACACAGGGATAATGGATTACTAATTAGGAAATTTGCTAAGAGAAAGCAATAGTCACTAGTTGAGGGGGTTTCTGGATCACGTACACCATATGAATTAAACATTAATAAACATTCACCCCCAAAACATCTATCTCTATTCTCAACTTCTAGGAAAGTACTACAAATGTTGACTTATCTGTTGCTGTAAACATCTTGATATTTCCAAAAACATTGTAAAAAGCTGGACACATACCTTAAATTTTGGATAGTCATTCATTATAATAGTAACCATCCCTACATAGGGTAAAAACCTAATAAAATTAAAAGAAAAAAACAGCAAATGTTACTTGGATAGTCAAGTTTAGCATTACAGATTTTCATGTACCATACAAAATATCATAACATTCATGTTAAATTAATTATTAGTTAACGAAAACAGGTAATTTTCAGATAATTCAAGTTGGTTTCTTTTCTTTGGTTCTTGAGAATTAATTGGATAAAAATGTTACTTCCCCTCTGTAAAACTCTTTCTGGTGGCTAATCTATCTAATAGAAGGGTCCTTCAAAAAAATCAGACTGGATCCAGAAACTTTTCCTGCAGTAGCTTCCACACCACCAGGTGGTACCATCAGATTCTGTAGTGGCTCCACACTACTTCCAGATGTGATGACACAGAGCTACAAATAGGCACCACACCTGCGTGCTCTTTATTAGTAATTACTTCCAATTCCTCAGCTGCGAAGTGTCTGACAAATTGAAATGATGGCAATGTGCAACATCTAAATTGGAACCTTATGACTTTCCAGACATACACACCACAAAACTGCAAAGAGGACTGGCAAGTGTCCACCAGAAAGTTTGTTAACTAAGGCAAGCAACTTGTTCTTCTGCTGAAAACTCCTACCCTCAGAGTCCTCCCCTTTCAAATCAATAAAGCAGTACTCTCCCAAAGATGGTGGTGTTAGGAGTTCACTTACACCAGGTAGCCCTACAGTACCAAACATGAAAATTATCTTCCCAGCAGACCTGAGAATCGATACAGCAGTGCCTGGTGAAGGTATGGAAAGAAGCCAACATAGCAGCTTGTCAGATGTCAAACATCAAAATGCCCCTAGACAAAGTGGTAGTGGCTTAGGGGATATTTTTCACCCAGAGCATAGTAGAGCTTGATGCAAGGGACAATCTACTTTGATAAGATCTGTTTCTGGGCTGCTTTTCCCTTTTTTGTGCTCCTTAGTCCTGTCAATGTAGAAACTAAGGGTCCAATCAGGATCCACCTGGTGAAGCATCCACAAATAGAAAACTTGAGGAAAGTAATGGACTGCCCCCACATAAAAAGGTGACACCACCTTCGTACGATGCGCAGAAGTGATTGCTATGAGAACAAGCATTTGCAATGTAATGGATCTCACGTTGGCTTGAGCAAGAGCTATTAGCACTGTAAATTCCTAACTGGACTTTTCTTGCCACATACATTGAAAATAAACAGTATTTCAGTTGGCATAAGCGAGCCGATTCAAATCGCCACGGCCGCCATGAGAATGAGCGCGAAGGAAAGACACAAAAGGAAAAAGAACTTTGCTCGCAGTCAAACGTATCTGCAAAAGTGCAATTATCCATGTAACAGGGTTGATGGCCAAGGTAGTAACGAAACTGCCCCAAGGAGGGACAAACGTAAAGCATTTACCAATGATAAAGGATTTTTGAAAGGCAAGCCCATGAAAGAGTGATAGTGATGGGCATGCGGTGGGCGTGGTTAAAAGTCCACAGATAAATTACAACCCAGAGCACTTGCATGCTTGACCTAAAAACAGTCAGAAAGGTCAAAAGCCTCAGTGTGCAATTGTGCAGAAGTCCGAACAGTGCACACATCAATAAGGTAAGGACTTTACACTGCAGCATAATGAAAAAAGCAGAGGGAAATAAGCAAAATACCTTTTAAGAAATGCATCACAACAGGTGGATGGCTTATCAGGCCAATGCGTAGCCTTGCTGGGCTAAGAGAAATCAAACAAACAGAACATCAGCCAGATTAGCTTGAAGAGGAAGAACCAGTCTATTCGAACAGCAGGTGACAAATTTAGACCAGAGACTAGTGTACATGGACTTCATGAATGAGAGGCTAGCTGTCAAAACCATGTACAGTGCCTCCAGAGGACAGATGGTTCCTCTCAATCTCTATGCATGGAAGTAAAAGTTATATAGGTTCAGATGCAAGACTCTGCTTTCTTATTGGGACAGCAAATCCTCCCAAAGACGCATGCTAACTGAAGTGCAAATTCTCTGATTCAGCAGGTCGGAGTACCAAAAACCCCTAGGTCAATCTGTTAATCAGATGAGCTGGGGTCGGACCTTTCTGACGTTCTTTTATGACCTTCAGAATCAGCAGCAGAGGTGGGAATGCATAAAGGATCTAAGGCCACCAGGACCTTAGCCTACATCAACTTATCATTCAGAAGCCTGGGAATCAATATCAGCCTCAACCGCACCTTTCCCCCCCTATAGCTCCCCTGCATGTGCTATTCTTGGGGACTGTGAGTTACCAGAAACAGTATTTTGGCCCCTTTGATTCTAAAGTACTAATTCAACTGCACCCCTGGCAAGCAGAGTGTGAACTTATCTGGGTGGTGTTGCAGTAGTTTCTGCTACATCTGTCGTCCATGTGTATGGGTAGCCTAAAAGGGAAGAGCATAAACAAACTGAACAAGTTAAAGGAACCACTGATCCGAAGTACATGCAGGACAGCAGGACAGATAAAATTGGATTCTGCCCCCTTGCTGTCCCATATGACTTCTGGAGGGGGAACTAAAGTGAAAGGTGATTTGGCAGTGGCAACCACAGGCGATGAAGAGGAAGAACATTTCTACATCTGTTGGTGGCTCCAACCTCTGCCACCACCTCTCCTTCTACAGGTACGAAAAGGGTGAATAGACTGTAGACACCCTGTGAGGGCTATCTATGTTGGTATCTTTCCCTTCCGGTCCAGAGTAGGTAGTTTTGGCCCTGGTTCTTGGGTTCAGCGCTGGAAAGTCCTGATGTTGAGGCAGCTATCCACTTTACAAGATTTTTCAAAGTAATATAACATAGGCAAGGCCTAATGAGTACTCCCAGAATTTCTGCTAATGTTGGAGGAACTGGCAAGCTAGAGGAAGAAAAAAGGTCCAGTGGAGCAGGCCACAGGCCCTCTATCCTTAAAGCACTCCTGCACCAAATTTTCCTTCACTTCAAAGAGCCTTGCTTAATCAAAGGCATATGTTTCAATGCAGTCTCCAGAGAACCTGGAAGCACGAATAAGGCATGACATATAACAACATATAACAACAATGCTAGTGCCCCAGGAAGGGCTGACAAAATCCAGTGTCCAGGCCAGCCCTAAGGATGTATCTGGCTGCATCTTGGCCATCATGTATGGTTTGTGCAAACTAACCCCAGAAATCATCAGAGAGAAAAGGCAGGATTCTGCTCACCATGTCCCAAAGAGCATGAGTGTGTGTAATAGCGGAAAAGGCATACAAAAGGCAAACAGTGTTCACTGGATATATGACCAAAACGGTAGAAATAAACCATGTTGCCTACAGCATCAATCTTCTTAGATTCTTTATCAGGAGAACCAGTAGCTAAAGCACTGAGATTCACATTGCTCGCCGAAGCCTGAAAGATGAGAATCACTAGAATGTTATGCTGAATCAGAAAGGATGCCTCCCCAGAAGCTGGAGTGTGTCAGTTGGGCAGCTCAAGGGTGTTGCTAACCATAGTTTTAACCTGGTAGGCACAAGGGTCTCAGTCAGGGCCTCACGGAATGTTAGTTGGGACTTTGTAATTTATGGTCCAGGGTGCAACACATCGGTCAATAATTTCACTTTGGCTTCAACTGTGGGTAACTGTTAATCCAAAACTTCAGTGACCCTATGAAAATCACAGCAAAGGATGCAATCTGCTCAGCTCAGAAGGCCTAATGGCAAGTTTACTTCAGTATAACGCGAGGTGTCCAGATCACTAGCATTTTGGAGGTTAGGGTAGGGTCTAGCATAATTATAATGAAATAGAAGTAAGCTGCCTGCTTGATCACTGTGGCCCTCATTGTGAGGAACTTCTTCAAGCCCCTGAACTTTCAACAGTTCTGGTGTTGCTGTAAATAAAAAGTATGGGAAGCACTCAAAGTTACAGGTTGCACTTTTGTTATCTCACAGCGTGATATAGAAATCAGGTTGAATTCTGTAACTAGAGCTTTTGGAGGCAATGCCAGCTCATAGGTAAGCATGACTGGCAGCGTCTTTGGCAATGTAATTGAGGATTGGCCTGGCACCAGCCAAGGCTTATGCAGAGACCAAACAGTTAGTTGCCACTGGATAAAGAGAGATAGACGTCCAACTGGACGTCTGACAGATTTGTGGGCCAGAAGGCACGTAAGAGGGAGCTGGACTGTTCAGAATAAATGCTTCATTCACTCCCTAAAAGCTTTTATCACTGCAGAGTACACAATACCCTTGAAAATTCAGGTTGCTCAAATCTCGGAATAGGTGTCTGGGTTGGGTGACGCTACCACAGACAGCGTATTGGAGTATAGACAACTTTCCCTCAAATGAGAACGGCAGGGAAGGGGGTCAAGCTCTCCTTGGCTTTTTTTCTACCTGCGGCAACACATTTTTTAACTTTATCTTTGACTTCTTATGGGACTGAGAGCCGAAACAGACCCAGCGCCTTGAATAGGACAGGCCTCACTGCGCATGCCTGGCAATGTAAAGCTTGGGTTCATGTTCCAAGTTAGCTTCAGAGTAATCAGGGAGCATTCATTATAGGCCTTCGAATCTTCTTTGGAGCCAAGGCGCCAAAGGCCTTGAGGGCGGATAAGAAGGCCATGAAAACACCACTCTCCAGACAGATGAGAAGTGATAACATCCTGGGAACTTTGTTAAAGTTAAAGAGCTAAAGGTGTCATGTGAAAAGTCTGTTCCTGCTCAGGAAAAGGTTGCTCCTACACAATCACCCGTGTTAGTCTTGAACGGGGTGCCTTGAGAAACAATTTCAGATTTTTTTTTATCTGCATGTGGGAGTTCCAAAGGTGAATGCTTTGCTGAGGGGCAGGGATTGGACAGTGGTGTAACAAAAGTTGAGGGAGGACCCCTAGCAAAGTGCATGGAGGGGCCCCCTGCTAACTCACCGAGTTAGGCCAGGGTACCATGCTGTGGGGGTTCCCTGGAGCTTAGGTAACCCCCGCCCCACTGTGGGGGCCTTTGTTACCCACTGGAATTGGATCACTTATTTTTCCCAATGTGTAACCCGCCAAATGCTGCTTCTTGCAATGAATTCCTTGTTAATCTCTTTTGCTATATTTCTAACTCCACTAACATTGAGTACTTTAGAGGAAGAAAAAAAACTTTCTCCTTGAAATCAGAGTAATTACGAGGACAAAGAATAAAAACAGCTGAAGGCCCAGTCTGGAATGTGCCCCTCCTTACAAAAAAAGTGAAAAAGGTGGGTAGTAGTGTGTAAAACTAACCCTTATACCGAAGGAACAAGCGTAAGCCATGAAACAAATGAAAAGGTTTTTTCCTTGGAATTAATTCAATCAAAACAATACTATAAATTGCTGGGCTTGTGCAGAGAAGCTGCTGTAAAATCCAAAACACACATGCAGAGATGATATTATGTGTGTTTAATGGTAGACCGCACAGTACACTCCTTCCGCCTCCAAGGTCCAACAAGTAATGCCCTTACTTCACATTCCATCTTCTAGAACCCCACAACATTCTACACTATCAACCTATAACATATTTCCCTCCTTTAAACAAACACAGAAAATAAATAAAATACAAGGAAGTTTATATTATATCATATTTTACATTCATATTATATTCTAACTTAATCATTCTATGAAGATCCTAAATATGGTTTGGCCACATAACATTATCAACCCGAGACAAAGTCCCCAAATTTGGCTGGCCAACATCTTGTTCTAGTGTCAGATTTCACCCGGGACGCTATTGAACTACTATTTTCTACGGTATCAATATCATCACCGACAGATTCAGCATAATCTTCTTCCCTATCCAGCTCATTTTCCAAAACCCTCTGTTCTGGATTCACACTCTCAACACAACATCCTGCTGACGGCACTCTTCCCATACCAAGATTATTACCTGCGTTTATTACAAAACTCATAACTTTCATCACCAAAGCACTCCCTGTCATTATTGCACTTCACCACTCTCCTCACATTTTACACTTTCCCATGCTGAGTAACCACACTCTTGTGATATACCTTTATCACTTTTAAAGCTCACCCAAACTTGGACGTACCTTTCCTCACAAACCCTGGTTTGCGTATTCGGGCCCAATCTCCTACAGCAATTCCAGATTCCTTCACTTTCCATTTGTTATCATATGCTTCCTTGAACTTCTCTTGTTTTCTCCTCACTCTTTCTCTGACCTCTTCAATACACACACTATCCCACTCTTTTCTTTGTTTCTTCTTGAACCACAACGGATACAGTTTAGACACAGGATGTCTTCCTTTCAGCAACTTAAAAGGGCTTACTTTTGTAGTACTCTGTGGTGTTATGCGATAATACCATAACTCTTCCCTTAATCTCTCCTTCCACTGCCCGCCTGTAGGAAGTTGGCTCTGTATGTGCTATTTCAAAGTAAGGAATAGCATGCACAGAGTCCAAGGGTTCCCCTTAGAGGTAAAATAGTGGTAAAAATAGATAATACTAATGCTCTATTTTGTGGTAGTGTGGTCGAGCAGTAGGCTTATCCAAGGAGTAGTGTTAAGCATTTGTTGTACATACACATAGACAATAAATGAGGTACACACACTCAGAGACAAATCCAGCCAATAGGTTTCTGTATAGAAAAATATCTTTTCTTAGTTTATTTTAAGAACCACAGGTTCAAATTCTACATGTAATATCTCATTCGAAAGGTATTGCAGGTAAGTACTTTAGGAACTTCAAATCATAAAAATTGCATGTATACTTTTCAAGTTATTGACAAATAGCTGTTTTAAAAGTGGACACAGTGCAATTTTCACAGTTCCTGGGGGAGGTAAGTTTTTGTTAGTTTTACCAGGTAAGTAGGACTCTTACAGGGTTCAGTTCTTGGTCCAAGGTAGCCCACCGTTGGGGGTTCAGAGCAACCCCAAAGTCACCACACCAGCAGCTCAGGGCCGGTCAGGTGCAGAGTTCAAAGTGGTGCCCAAAACACATAGGCTAGAATGGAGAGAAGGGGGTGCCCCGGTTCCGGTCTGCTTGCAGGTAAGTACCCGCGTCTTCGGAGGGCAGACCAGGGGGGTTTTGTAGGGCACCGGGGGGGACACAAGCCCACACAGAAATTTCACCCTCAGCGGCGCGGGGGCGGCCGGGTGCAGTGTAGAAACAAGCGTCGGGTTCGCAATGTTAGTCTATGAGAGATCTCGGGATCTCTTCAGCGCTGCAGGCAGGCAAGGGGGGGGTTCCTCGGGGAAACCTCCACTTGGGCAAGGGAGAGGGACTCCTGGGGGTCCCTTCTCCAGTGAAAGTCCGGTCCTTCAGGTCCTGGGGGCTGCGGGTGCAGGGTCTCTCCCAGGCGTTGGGACTTTGGATTCAAAGAGTCGCGGTCAGGGGAAGCCTCGGGATTCCCTCTGCAGGCGGCGCTGTGGGGGCTCAGGGGGGACAGGTTTTGGTACTCACAGTATCAGAGTAGTCCTGGGGTCCCTCCTGAGGTGTTGGATCTCCACCAGCCGAGTCGGGGTCGCCGGGTGCAGTGTTGCAAGTCTCACGCTTCTTGCGGGGAGCTTGCAGGGTTCTTTCAAGGCTGCTGGAAACAAAGTTGCAGCCTTTCTTGGAGCAGGTCCGCTGTCCTCTGGAGTTTCTTGTCTTTTCGAAGCAGGGGCAGTCCTCAGAGGATGTCGAGGTCGCTGGTCCCTTTGGAAGGCGTCGCTGGAGCAGGATCTTTGGAAGGCAGGAGACAGGCCGGTGAGTTTCTGGAGCCAAGGCAGTTGTCGTCTTCTGGTCTTCCTCTGCAGGGGTTTTCAGCTAGGCAGTCCTTCTTCTTGTAGTTGCAGGAATCTAATTTTCTAGGGTTCAGGGTAGCCCTTAAATACTAAATTTAAGGGCGTGTTTAGGTCTGGGGGGTTAGTAGCCAATGGCTACTAGCCCTGAGGGTGGGTACACCCTCTTTGTGCCTCCTCCCAAGGGGAGGGGGTCACAATCCTAACCCTATTGGGGGAATCCTCCATCTGCAAGATGGAGGATTTCTAAAAGTTAGAGTCACTTCAGCTCAGGACACCTTAGGGGCTGTCCTGACTGGGCAGTGACTCCTCCTTGTTGCTTTCTTTGTTCCCTCCAGCCTTGCCGCCAAAAGTGGGGGCCGTGGCCGGAGGGGGCGGGCAACTCCACTAAGCTGGAGTGCCCTGCTGGGCTGTGACAAAGGGGTGAGCCTTTGAGGCTCACCGCCAGGTGTCACAGCTCCTGCCTGGGGGAGGTGTTAGCATCTCCACCCAGTGCAGGCTTTGTTACTGGCCTCAGAGTGACAAAGGCACTCTCCCCATGGGGCCAGCAACATGTCTCTGGTGTGGCAGGCTGCTGGAACTAGTCAGCCTACACAGACAGTCGGTTAAGTTTCAGGGGGCACCTCTAAGGTGCCCTCTGTGGTGTATTTTACAATAAAATGTACACTGGCATCAGTGTGCATTTATTGTGCTGAGAAGTTTGATACCAAACTTCCCAGTTTTCAGTGTAGCCATTATGGTGCTGTGGAGTTCGTGTTTGACAGACTCCCAGACCATATACTCTTATGGCTACCCTGCACTTACAATGTCTAAGGTTTTGTTTAGACACTGTAGGGGTACCATGCTCATGCACTGGTACCCTCACCTATGGTATAGTGCACCCTGCCTTAGGGCTGTAAGGCCTGCTAGAGGGGTGTCTTACCTATACTGCATAGGCAGTGAGAGGCTGGCATGGCACCCTGAGGGGAGTGCCATGTCGACTTACTCGTTTTGTCCTCACTAGCACACACAAGCTGGCAAGCAGTGTGTCTGTGCTGAGTGAGAGGTCTCCAGGGTGGCATAAGACATGCTGCAGCCCTTAGAGACCTTCCTTGGCATCAGGGCCCTTGGTACTAGAAGTACCAGTTACAAGGGACTTATCTGGATGCCAGGGTCTGCCAATTGTGGATACAAAAGTACAGGTTTAGGGAAAGAACACTGGTGCTGGGGCCTGGTTAGCAGGCCTCAGCACACTTTCAATTGTAAACATAGCATCAGCAAAGGCAAAAAGTCAGGGGGCAACCATGCCAAGGAGGCATTTCCTTACACCGCCAAATCCACGTGCCCATCCAATACTTTCCTTAAGTACACGGTTGAATCTCTCTACCTGACCATTGCCTTGCGGTTCATACAGGGGGGTGGTAACATGTTTGATGTCACTATACTTAAAAATAACTTGCCATTTCTTTCGCCACTAACTGAACCGCATTGTCAGATATCAGCACCTCAGGATATCCTTCCCTGGCAAACACATCTTTGAAGAACTCAATAACTGTACTTGAGGTAACCTGGGAAACCAAGTTCACCTCTGGCCACTTAGAGTAAAAATCAACCAAAACCAATGCATAACGGGCCTCTGCAGAAAGCGAGAAGAACTGACCTGAAATTACAAACCCAAGCTTCTGCCAGGGCGAATCCGGCCAGGGCACTGGCAAAAGAAGAGCTGGGACCGTCCTTAACATTTTTTCTGCATTCACAAACAAACACACTACACTCCCTCACAACTCTATCAGCCATTTTGTCCTACCCCGGCCACCAAAAACCCGTACGTATCAACCTCTTCATAGAAGACATCCCTGGATGACCTTCTGTGCAAGTCTCAAAATAACTTCCTGCAGTCCTTCAGGAGGAACACACTTTCCTTTTTTGAACAAAAGTTAATTCTCTATTTCCAATTCATCCTTGACTCTCTGGAACAACATAATCTCTTCTGAAACCCTCCTACCAGGCCAACCACACCGCACATATTTTTTAACCTCTTGCAACAACAAATCCTCCTCATCACACTTCTTCCACATCACCTCTTCAATACCGCCAAACTCTTTTTTCATGTAACCAGACACAACAGACACAACCTCATTTTCTAACTCATTGCGAAACACCTCAACCTCCTTAACATCATCTTGAGGAAGACGTGACAAACAATCCGCCACAGCATTACTCTTCCCAGGTACATACTCGACCTTGAAACAGTACTCTTGCAATCTAGATACTAATCTGGTAATGCGAGCAGTAGCGTTCCACCCACCACCTGGGGAAAGAATACCTACCAATGTTTTATGATCCATCTGCAAAATAAATCTTGAACCCCAAATATAGTTCTGAAAATGTTCAGCTGCCCAAACACGACAACAATCCCTTTTCTATCACAGCATACCTCCTCTCTGCATCCGTTAGAGTACGAGAAGCAAAAGAAACATTCCACTTGTCCTTGCCGTAACTCTAAGACAGCACTCCTCCAATACCATACATACTTGCATCCACCGTCACAATACACTGCGCAATTTTTATTTTAATCCCCTCAAACGCAGACTCTTGTCTATCAGTCCAGACATACTGAAACCCTTTACGTGCAAGTTCTCTCAGAGGCTCCAGTTTAGTCGCAAACTTTTCAATGAACTTACTATAATATTCACAAAGACCTGTGAATGATAACAATTTATCCCGATTGTCAGGTGCAGGAACATTGACAATAGCTTCAGCCAACGATCATTTAGGAATCACTCCTTCTCCTGATATCCTGTGACCCCAGTATTCCACAGATTTGGAGAGAAATGTGCACTTTTTTCCTTCAAGGTTAAACCACTCTTTCTTAATACCTCACAAACATTTACTACATGCTCTCTGTGTTCACTTTCATTCTTTGAAAATATCAGAACATCGTCTTGGAAACACTTCACATAACTATCCATATCTTTGAAAAGATGTTACATAGCTCACTGAACACCGACGCTGCAGAGGCTAGCCCAAACGGCATCCTTTTAAATTGGTACAAACCCTGTGGTGTGATAAATGCAGTGAGATGTCTAGAATAGTCTGTCAGTTCTATCTGATAAGCTGACCTCAAATCGAGAGTGGAGAAAATCCTTGCTCCCTCCAACATGCTGACTATCTCATTTATATTGGGCAAAGGATGACAATTCGCAATGATATTCGCATTAACAGCCCTGAGGTCCATACACAATCGCAAAGATTTGTCAGCCTTCCGGGCCAAAACAATAGGAAAAACCCATTCAGACGATTCAATTTCTTCAATTACATTTTCTTTAACCATTTCTGACAAAATCTGTTTCAATTCTCCTCTGACACTTATTGGAACATTCCTACGTTTTTGCACAATAGGTTTAGCATTTGTTTTGATTCTGATTTTGTGACTGTAATTTTCTAACTTTCCCAACCTGCTAGAAAAAAACTTGAGGAAACTTCGCTATAATCCATTCCCTTGGATCACAATTCTCTATTGCTAAGAACGGTTCTCTACATCAATATAATATAATTCCCAACTTGCCTTGGTCTCTCCATCCTAAGACATTAACACCTTTTTTAGCTACATACAACTTAATCGCAGCACGTCTCCCCTTAAAAACTATTTCCGTCTCCACATAACCAATAACATCAATAGTAGTACCATCAAAACTCTCAGCTATTATGTAAAATGCTCTCAAATCTGACATTTTCCAAATACTTCAAATTTCTGCTTAAAGTATTCTCGTTTAACAATCGTCCAAGGTGATCCTGAATCAGCCATAAAATCTAAACTCTTTCCCATTACCTGTACTCCACATCTGGGTTGTCTAATACTACAAAATGGCCAATTTTAAAACATTTTTGACACTTCTTCCCCACAGCAGGACACTGAGGTAAAGTCGTAACATGATTGATATTACCACAGCGAAAGCCTGATAACCTTTCCATCCTATCATTTCTATCCCATTTCTTACTGAACATATTATTTCTGAAATTTGAGTTATGGTTACCACTGGTACTACTACTCCCCATTGCACCCAAAACTTCAGACTCCATACTTTTAATTCTATCTGAATCCTGTATAGATTTTATTCATTTCTCGGACTGTTCTAAAGCTTTTGCTGTGGAAATAACCTCATGTAACTTGTGATCTCCCATTACCCACAATTGTTACTGAATTTTCCTACTCTTAACATGCACTATTATCTGATCACGTATCATCTAATCTGTCATGTCTCCAAAATTACAATGCATAGACAATCCTCGTAATGCAGTTAAAAACTCAAACGTCTCTTCAGACTGCTGTGTTCTTGTATAAAATTTAAATCTATTTAAAGCTATGCATGGAGTAGGCTTAAACCTAATCTCTAATCTCATCAATGCTTTCTTGAACACATCTATCTCCACATCAGATTGTCCCTGAATGACAACTTCTGGTAAAGTCCTGAACACCATTTGTCCTTCCGAACCTAGACAATGCAACAAAATATTTTTTCCTCTCTTGAGACATATCGTGATCATCAATAGCCTTCATATACGTCAGAAACTCTTCTTTTCATCTGGACCATGGCATGGGTGGATCTCCTTTATTCTGCGAAAACTTTGCACCAAAAATGAGTGTGCAAATCGCTGTGAACTCTCCAGTTCGAATGTCCTGGCTCCTGTATGTCCCAATGTTTTTTTTTTTTTTTTAATTTGTTTCGAAACACCATAAATTGTTCCAGAAGATAATACAATGATGTGGTTTGATTTGAACAAACCACAACTGCCTCGAACTTGTTGTTTCCCTCTTTAATTTAGAATAACTAGTTTCGCAATTCCTTACTTCCGTATTGTCCTTCAACAGTTTTCACAGTTCACAAGGAAGTGGTAGAGAGAAAAGAAACAAAAACATTTAATCACTTCCTTATTGTCCTTCAACAGTTTTTACAGATCCCCAGGAAGTGGTAGATGGAAGAAAATCAGAGTAGTCACTTTCTGTTGAGAACAGGGACAGATGAAGGGAAGAACAGTAATACAAGCAGGTAAGGTTCCTTTTTTTCTTTTAATTTACACAGCAGCATGCGCGTATAGATGAGTTCCTCATACTCGCATTTAGGGACTCGCCCGTCGGAATTCAAACAGCAAGACGTGCGTGACTTTGTTCCGATCAGCATGCGTGTAGAATTCCTCACACACATAGTTAAGGACTCACGTGTCTGAATGCAAACAGTAAGACGCCCGTGCCTTTGTTTCCTCTTAAATCCACACGCGTCTCCCTGGAAACTGCAGCAAACGTCACGCGGTGCAACTTTTAAAAGCCAGTGGCAGGCAGCAGCTAGAACAGTCACTGGCAAGTCCTTTATATTACATAACTAACACGTAGTTTTACGCTGCAGCTCTCCTCCAAAACAGCATGCAGCCAGAAATGTCAACACACGAAGAGCTTCCTACCGTCACCCGACCGTCAACAGCCAGCCGGTGCTGGCCTGATCGAACAGCGTGAACTGGGTTCGGTGGAGCCTATGCTGCTCCTAAATTTGACACCGCTCCTGTGCTGCTGAATGTAGTAACAGGTGTCGTCCGACGTTGCCACGTGTAAAATCCAGACACACATGCAGAGAAGATATTATGCGTGTTTAATGTAGACAGCACAGTACAGCTGCATTACAGACTCATACATGCAAATCAATCCACAACACCCTACAATGTGGACAAGGGGACAGGTGTCGGTTAGAAAACAGTTTGTCATCAAATTAGCTCCCTATCCAGACACGTGGCACAAAAAAAAAAAAAAAGCAAATCGAAGAGTAACACAAATAACGTGATGAATCTGGTCTGTTGGTTTTGTTTCATGAGAGAAGAAAGGGGGAGTCCTAGTTGGTTGTCAAATGTTTCCCTCTATTAAATTCTTTAAACAGTCTCATTTCGAAAATGCTGACATTTCGACTGTACTAGAACAAATCAACGGTTCTCATCAAGACTTTAAAAAACACACCTTGCACGGTCAAACTGTTGGCAGGCCAGACTTGTAGGTTTTGACAGTGCTTGATTTTGTACTGCAAGTGCAAACGTTCGCACAAGATAACAAAGAGTTAAGGTCAGTTAAGTGCAACATGTGAATTAAGGACCGTATAAATCTTGCAGAATTAGGAACATGGGGTGATCTGAGACGAATTAAGACTTCTCTGCCCAAAATATTTATATTTGTATACTTTCCAAATAGTAGTTCTTTCATTGGATAGCACCTGCAAATAACTATGATTGCAATTTGATGTTGAAATTGTTAATGCCTGAAATACAATATCATTAGAATAGACATGGGACTGTTTTATTTTGCTATTGGGTCAAGTTATATAAAATCCAGTAGCTAAAAGATCCTTGTCTAATCACATTATCTTCACATGCCGCAATTATCTTATGTGACAAATCTTTAAGTGCTTAGATACAGGTTAAACCCTAGTATTGGGTGCTACATTAAGAGGGACAGAACACAAGAGGGCTTTGCCTGGGCGGAGCAGTCACCTCAATCTCTCTCCTGAGCCTCATGACATGCACCTCAACACGTTGGTAAGTCAAGAACAAGAGGATGTCAGATGTTTGTGGAGGGTGAGCCTGATTAATTTAGTAAGTGATCCACTAAATTAGTAGAGGGACTTTGCTTATTCATAGGGAGAAGTCGAGCCCAATGATTTTATATATATATATATATATATATATATATATATATATATATATACATACACACACACACACACACACACACACACACACACATATATCCATTTTATACAGGCTCCCAGGAACTATGCAATACCCAGTGAGCCTCAGGTGCTACACTGTGCACTCAGCCTCTAAGGACATCTATGTTACTAACCTCCTAATTTAGAATTAACAAATAGGGATTTAACCCTTATCATCGACTAGCTCTGGTAGTAAACACTTTCAGAAGGGCTGAATGAAGCAAATCTAGAACAGAAGCAACTGGTTCTGCTTATTTAAAACTGTCCAATAGTTTGTGGATGAACGGGATCCCTTTCACCCATTTTACAAATGGCGCATCTGTTACTGTACATATGCGGTCTACAGGGAGTTAACTGAAGCTGCGGAACACACCTGATGCAGTACACACATGCAAACTCGGAACCCACCGGGGTGGCAATCACAAGGAGGTACACACAAGTACTTGCATACATTTCTAGGAACCTTCGAAACAATCTTGAGGGTCAGCATCAAGCTGGCACAGATGTGGGGATTTTATGTAGCTCCAAAAACTGGCCTTTAAGTGTTCACATTTCTTGCAAATAGAAGAATGGGATGCCATCTGCCCAAGCTCACACACCGTGAGCAAGTGGGAGGCTGGGATTACCACAATGACCTCCATGTTTCACCTACTGCTTCTGCACAGTTCACATACGACACACAACCACAAAAGAAACAGCAGAGCCATCCAGTTGCCCAACTACCAGGAAAGTTTACTTGTGTAACTTGGGGCAGGGCACTGAATTTAAAAAACTCTCATAATAAAGTAGGTAGAATAAATGGTGGGGCCATTTCGGGTTGGTGGTAGGATCCAATGTAATCCTTTCCGTTTTAGCACCATTTTCCCCTAATGTCCAATGGGCTTTCTGCAAGTTAACACCCACTCCCTTCTAAGACTGTTCACTTCAGCCACAGTGCTAATTAAAACAGATCGCAAAAACAAAGAATGCAAAGAACCAGAGGATCCAGAAAGGTGGCTAATAACCAAGGACTTAGGAAATATGGACACGTCACAAGTGGCGAATATAAATCTGGAAAAACTACTACATTTACCCTAGAAAGAAAAGGGAAAGGAAATGAACAAGACATTTCAGGCAGCAAAAATACAGAATTGACCGAGAACACTTACAAGCAAGTGCAATGCAATAGGTCTTGCATTTGAGAGTGTTAGAGCTATTCGCGTTGTAAATGCATAACTGGACTTTTCTAGCCACATGAATTGGTCAACCCTGCCTCATAAGTTGGTCCTCTCTGCAACATAATTCCAATGGCCCTGCATATAACTAAAGCACTTCTATTTACCTTCTTCCTCTATTTGCAGCAAAAAATGAAAATATTGCCATTTATCCTCCTAATTTAAATCTGCATGCTAATTAGAATAGAATACCACTTTCACCGTCCCACCACCAGAGTTGCTGGCTGACTAACAAACGCTGGGGGCAGCTAGGAGTAGAAATATTGAAAGGTATGTGTGAAGGGGATGACATGTAATACGAAGGTAGTGGTACTGTTTTACTGGATGATCACTGTATATTTACCTACATGTATATGACGAATGAGGTGTGGAAGGTTTGGACGTGCTGTTAACATGATTCTGGGCATCTCTGAGCTTAAGCATGAGGTGTTGAGGAATAGTGTGTAAATGCAGTGAGTGTGCCGATACATAACTAGTTATGTGCTCAGATATAACACATTTGTTTAAACAATGAGAAAAGCCAGTTTTTTAAGGCTAATTGAAATTAGAGATGGTAGCCAGTTTCTCTTACTCGTGCTGGTATAGTTCCAAATCTTAACCGTGTGAGGCAAAAAGGAATTCCCCCCTGCACAGGATTTGATGAAAGTGGAGAAAGTTAAGAGTAAAGTAGTCTAGATTGAAGTACGACTTTATGATAGGTACCTACCTTTCTACTCAAGCAAACACATCTGCCAAGTTTTCACATTGCTCGTGTGTGACATTTCAATGGTTTCATTGTACTTACGAGTGACATTCTAATGCTAAATGAGTGACACTTTGTCACAGGTAAACCACGCAATGGGGCTTGAAACTGAATGTATTAACACCAGTGACCACCGGCTCTATTACTAACCACCACAGCCAATGCCCGCCGTGAGATGATTATGAGTCATATGATAACAAGGGACTACTGTTTAAAATATCTCAGTATTACTGATCTTGAACTCATTCACTTGCGCCTGAGTTTTATTTTGCTGACATGCACCACTCAACCGTTTTTATACGTCCAAATCATATGCGTAAAATGCTTATTTATATGTTATCATAGGCAACATATGTCTGACTTTTTTCTTTTAAATAACCACAGTACAGTGCTCTGAAACCCAGTCGGGTGGAATTGCAAGGTAATGAACAAACAGTTCAGCATTTAGTGCTGGTGTTTCGAGTTCAGCCTCTGGGTCAGAAAGCTTTCTGTGATTGACGTCGAGTTTCTTGGGTCGCACTCGCATTATTTGTGTTATATTTCAAATCATACCATTATTTTCACCTCTAAAAACCAGGTGCCTGGGCATCTTCTAGAAGCTGATGACACACAGGTTACCGTCTGTTTACGTGAGATGAGCTTGCTCCTCTCCTCTTGCAGCCTCTCGTCAGTGCGGTGCAGCTGGATCAAGGCATGTGACACGTCACAGTGGCTCAAAGCCAAAGGTTACCAGAAAACTGACAAGTAACACTCTGCAGCGCTATGGAGAGGTGAGAACAACAGAACCTACTGCAGGGACCTTCACCCATGCAAATGGAGGAACATCTTTATTTCAAATACCTGTGTGTGTACACAATGTTACGGAGAGCACTTTTCCTTCTGGCCCGCATTAGAATAAAGCTGCACTCACCTAGTGATCTCCTGAATTTCTGACTGCAGGGCCGCTGCAACAGTGGACAGAATGATGCCTCCGAGAAAACCGTAGGACCCTCCGCCTCTGGCAGCCAAACTGCTCAAGCGTCGCCGTCACGACCCTGTCTGAGTAGGCTGAACACCAGTGTAAGACACAAACTACAGTTTATTTGGGGCAGGGTATAGAAAAATAAGGTCCGTGATCCTAATAAAGCCGGGTCCGAGGTGCTTGCTGTTTTGAAATGCAAGAACCGGACCCGGTCTAAACATAAAGGAACATCCGCCCTAGCGCGTGGCTGCGCGAAAGGAGGTGCGCGGGGCTAATTGTTACAAATTTTAACTCGTTTGAAGTTTTGTGACCATACCAAGTGACTCCCAAGCCCAGCTCACTTACCAAAACTGACTGAAAGCATCAGTAGAAGTCGTGCTCACTACTTCCTTTATTATAGTGCAGCATGTATATGCAGCACCTCATGATGTACAACATCTAAGGGAGCTTTAATTATGCATGACTAGGTATTTTAGAATTTAGCCTTGCCAAATACGTATAATCTGCACAGGAAAAAAATGGTTAATGCCCAAGCCCGACATGCTGGGTTCTGTGCCGGAGTATACAAGACACAATGTGTCAGAACACTTGTCAGGATGAAGAGGTTAAAATCCGGACAGACCTACATGGACTGCACCAATCTTAGCGTCTTGCACCGAGTCCCGCACTCCAGCAGAAAAAGAAAATAAAGCAAACTTTTGCATTTTGGAGGAAGCTCCGGTGGAATCAAAGTTAGGACCACATGCATCACAGAGATACATAAAAAGAGAAGAGACTCACGAGGAAGATTCGGAAGAAGGAGGGAAGATTCGGAAGAAGGAGGGAAGAGGATATGGCTTAACACCCAGAGCTGCCGAACTTGGAGAGGTGGAATACAAAATTTTCTAGCTATTGCATCAAGAATTTTCAATTCTATTAAGGACACGGAGACGATGATTATGCTTTCTCTCTCTTTACTGTAAAATTCACAGCAGCCAATGAAAAAGTTTAAAACAGTTTCCCAAGATTCCCAGTAGCCCATCACATTGTCCAATCATATATAACCCTTGTATTTAAATGTTACCACCCCCAAAGTCCTTCCTCTTTCTTTGCGGCATTTGCAATCAACAGTCTCCTCAACAAACGAATGCTGAACCAAACGAAGGAAGAAGGGAACTTAAACCTCTGCAGCATCCAAGACCTGTTCTTTGTGTCTAACGCATAGTTATCCACATCTAGGAAAAATAATATAGATAATCTCATACTAAAGGCCATTGTCATTAGAAAAAACGGGTGGGGAAATAAAACATGACAATTCTTGACATCATGGTAATAGTACATTAGTCAATAACATACAATAATCTATTACTTTTATGTAATCCAAAAAGGGTGGGATAATCCTCGCCTCCGTCCCCTTAATAGAATAGAAAATTCTTGACACAATAGCTAGAAACTTTTGTATTCTATGTCAGGACCGGAGGCTTCGGATTATGCTAGTTCAAAGCTGATCCACAATGACTGAAGCCACATCTACAATAGGTTTATGGTAAAAAAAACTTTAAAATAAGAATCGGCTGACCAGTCTGCCGCTGCAATGTCCTCTAAACGAGAACCTGTAACAAAAGTGTAAGGAAATGGCTCCCTGTTGCAGTTACCCCCCACTTTTTGCCTGATACTGATGCTGACTTGACTGAGAAGTGTGCTGGGACCCTGCTAACGAGGCCCCAGCACCAGTGTTCTTTCACCTAAAATGTACCATTGTCTCCACAATTGGCACAACCCTGGCACCCAGGTAAGTCCCTTGTAACTGGTACCACTGGTACCAAGGGCCCTGATGCCAGGGAAGGTCTCTAAGGGCTGCAGCATGTCTTATGCCACCCTAGGGACCCCTCACTCAGCACAGACACACTGCTTGCCAGCTTGGGTGTGCTGGTGGGGAGAAAATGACTAAGTTGACATGGCACTCCCTCAGGGTGCCATGCCAACCTCACACTGCCTATGGTATAGGTAAGTCACCCCTCTAACAGGCCTTACAGCCCTAAGGCTAGGTGCACTATACCACAGGTGAGGGCATAGGTGCATGAGCACTATGCCCCTACAGTGTCTAAGCAAAACCTTAGACATTGTAAGTGCAGGGTAGCCATAAGAGTATATGGTCTGGGAGTCTGTCAAAAACGAACTCCACAGCTCCATAATGGCTACACTGAATACTGGGAAGTTTAGTATCAAACTTCTCAGAATAATAAACCCACACTGATGCCAGTGTTGGATTTATTAAAAAATGCACACAGAGGGCATCTTAGAGATGCCCCCTGTATTTTACCCAATTGTTCAGTGCAGGACTGACTGGTCTGTGCCAGCCTGCTGCTGAGAGACGAGTTTCTGACCCCATGTGGTGAGGGCCTTTGTGCTCGCTGAGGACAGAAACAAAAGCCTGCTCTGGGTGGAGGTGCTTCACACCTCCCCCCTGCAGGAACTGTAACACCTAGCAGTGAGCCTCAAAGGCTCAGGCTTCGTGTTACAATGCCCCAGGGCACTCCAGCTAGTGGAGATGCCCGCCCCCCTGGACACAGCCCCCACTTTTGGCGGCAAGTCCAGGAGAGATAATGAGAAAAACAAGGAGGAGTCACTGGCCAGTCAGGACAGCCCCTAAGGTGTCCTGAGCTGAGGTGACTCTGACTTTTAGAAATCCTCCATCTTGCAGATGGAGGATTCCCCCAATAGGAATAGGGATGTGCCCCCCTCCCCTCAGGGAGGAGGCACAAAGAGGGTGTAGCCACCCTCAAGGACAGTAGCCATTGGCTACTGCCCTCCCAGACCTAAACACACCCCTAAATTTAGTATTTAGGGGCTCCCCAGAACCTAGGAAACTAGATTCCTGCAACCTAAGAAGAAGAAGACTGCTGAGCTGAAAAACCCTGCAGAGAAGACGGAGACACCAACTGCTTTGGCCCCAGCTCTACCGGCCTGTCTCCCCACTTCTAAAGACACTGCTCCAGCGACGCTTTCCCCAGGACCAGCGACCTCTGAATCCTCAGAGGACTGCCCTGCTCTAGAAGGACGAAGAAACTCCCGAGGACAGCGGCTCTGTTCACCCAAGACTGCAACTTTGTTTCAAAGAAGCAACTTCAAGACAACTGCGTTTCCCGCCGGAAGCGTGAGACTTGCTACTTTGCACCCGACGCCCCCGGCTCGATTTGCGGAGAAACAACACTTCAGGGAGGACTCCCCAGCGACTACGAGACTGTGAGTAACCAGAGTTGCCCCCCCTGAGCCCCCACAGCGACGCCTGCTGAGGGAATACCGAGGCTCCCCCTGACCGCGACTGCCTGACTCCCAGATCCCGACGCCTTGAAAAGACTCTGCACCCACAGCCCCCAGGACCTGAAGGATCGGAACTCCAGTGCAGGAGTGACCCCCAGGAGGCCCTCTCCCTTGCCCAGGTGGTGGCTACCCCGAGGAGCCCCCCCCCTTGCCTGCCTGCATTGCTGAAGAGACCCCTTGGGCTCCCATTGATTTCCATTGGAAACCCGACGTGTGTTTGCACACTGCATCCGGCCGCCCTGTACTGCTGAGGGTGTACTTTCTATGCTAACTTGTGTCCCCCCCGGTGCCCTACAAAACCCCCCTGGTCTGCCCTCCGAAGACGCGGGTACTTACCTGCTGGCAGACTGGAACCGTGGCACCCCCTTCTCCATGAAGCCTATGCGTTTTGGGCACCACTTTGAACTCTGCACCTGACCGGCCCTGAGCTGCTGGTGTGGTAACTTTGGGGTTGCTCTGAACCCCCAACGGTGGGCTACCTTGGACCCAAACTTGAACCCCGTAGGTGGTTTACTTACCTGCAAAAACTAACAAACTCTTACTCCCCCTAGGAACTGTTGAAAATTGCACTGAGTGTCTAGTTTTAAAATAGCTATATGTGATTTATGTGAAAACTGTATATGCTATTTTGCTAATTCAAAGTTCCTAAAGTACCTACCTGCAATACCTTTCATTTGAAGTATTACATGTAAATCTTGAACCTGTGGTTCTTAAAATAAACTAAGAAAATATATTTTTCTATACAAAAACCTATTGGCCTGGAATTGTCTCTGACTGTGTGTTCCTCATTTATTGCTTGTGTATGTACAACAACTGCTTAACACTACTCCTTTGATAAGCCTACTGCTCGACCACACTACCACAAAATAGAGCATTAATATTATCTCTTTTTGCCACTATCTTACCTCTAAGGGGAACCCTTGGACTCTGTGCATACTATTCCTTACTTTGAAATAGTGCATACAGAGCCAACTTCCTACAAAAAGCCTTAGAAGCCATAGCTCCTCTGATAGAATGTGCTCCAAAAATGGAGGTATCAATCCCTGCTTCATTCATCAACCATTTAACCCACCAGGCTAAGGTAGCAGAAGCTAGTGGACCAAACGTTTTTTGTAGTGAGAAAAGCAGTTGACCCTGGAGGTCTCGACAAACCTTCCCGAGTAGATGCCTCATACCCTTTCAAACATTTAACCACACACAATTTTTGATGATGAGGAAAAGCAGGATAAGAATTACATTTAGAATCAGTCTTCATTCTTCTAGAAATGGTAAAGGATATTCCAGAAGGAGTAAATACTCTACCTGCGAAATCCAAACCTCTTGCATCCGAAACCCTTCGACATGAGATGATGCAAAGCAGAGTAGTAAGCTTTGCTGCTAATTGTTTGTGGAAAAGGTCTTCGTTGCACGACCAAGCCTTCAAAAATTCTAATACCACATCAACATCCCAAAGAACAGAATATTTTGGCTTTGGAGGATTAACTAACCTGAAACCTCTTAATAGCTTACAAACTAAGGGGTGTTCTCCCACTGATTTACCATCAATATGAGGGTGTCCTGAGGATATCGCTGACCTAAAATTGTTGATTGTTCTATATGCTGAACCTTGTGTTGCTAATTCCGAAAGGAAATTCACAATTAAGCTAATGTTTGCCCCCAAGGGATCGACACTCCGTTCACTACACCAACAGGTCCATCTTCGCCAAGAAGATTCATACCGTATGTGAGTGGAGGAGGCCCAGGATTGGGACAGGAAAAACAAAGCGCTGTCTGAAACTTCTGACACCTGCCGTTTCCTGAAATTCTCCATGCCATGAGGAACAACTGCCCCATCATTATTAAGGGATGTGGTAGTCCTGCTGGGTCCAGGAGCAGGGATGGGGGATTAGGAATTCGAAGTGGCGGGCCGGATGATAGTTCCATGGCATTGAGCTTTCCAAAGCAGAGTCACCATGACTAATTCCGTTGAATGCCTCTTCACCTGTGAGAGTACTCTCGCAATCATGGAGAACGGGGGAAAGCATATAATATCCCCCTCTCCCACGATTGCAGGAAAGCATCCGATCTCATCGTCAGAGGGTCCGTCTCCAACTGAAGAAACGAGGAAGTTGTGTGTTCAGACGTGATGCAAAAAGATCGATCGAACACGGAGCCCAAATCGGATTGAGACTGGAGAACCTCTGAGGATCTAGTCTCCAGTCGCTGCCGTCCCTCAGGAAATGAGAGTTCCAGTCTGCAATCAGGTTGGACCTCCCCGGAATGTATTCCGCCAAAACTTATATCTGGTGTTGGAGATAATACTCTCAAAATTCTTTGGCTATTGACACCAGAACTTGGTATCTGGTCCCCCGCCAGATGGTTTATGTATAGTGCCTCTGAAACATTGTCCATGCGGAGCAGAATGCAACAACTTGCTTTCCGGGGGTTAGTGACCGAATCGCAAAAGATCTCACCAAAAGCTTTAGACAATTGATATTAAGAGCTTTCGATCGAGGGGTCCATCTCCCTCCGGTAGTCAATGAGCCACAACAGGCTCCCCAGCCCCAAAGGCTGGCATCTGACTTTATTACCAATTCCGGGGTAGCTGAAAATATTGCTCTGCCATTCTAGGAATCCATGTGATCCAACCACCAAGAGAGCTCCACTTTGGCTTCTTCGGAAAGTTGGATCTGCACTAAATATGTGAGACCCCTGCGAAGGTGTATGATCTTCAGGCGTTGGAGCGCCCGATAATGGGGAGGGACCGGAAAAATTGCTTGAATAGAGGCGGCTTGCAGACTGACAAGGCAAGCCAAAGTCCTCAATGATATAGCCAGAGAGGCAAGGGTTCTCCTCAACTCTTTCTTGATAGAAGATTGCTTCGAAAGGGGTAACAGAAGTTGAGCTTTTAACTAATCTACTTGAAATCCTAAGAATTCTATGTTCTGAGAAGGAGTCAGGATCGACTTTCCTAGATTGATAATAAAACCTAGGCCTTAGAGAAGATGGATCGTCCATAACAGATGTTGCATGAGAGCTTCCTTGGATTGGGCCATTATCAGGACGTCGTCTAGATAAATAATTAGATGAACACCTCTTGCTCTGAGGGATTGAACCACTGGGAGTAATAGTTTGGTAAAACACCAGGGGGCGGAGAAAGGCCAAAAGGAAGGACGGTAAACTCATAACATTGGTCTCTCCAAAAGAATTGGAAAAACCTATGATGTGGTTCGAAAATTGGAATGGCAAGGTAAGAGTCTTTGAGATCTAGTCGCACCATATAATTGTTCTCTTGCAATAAGTCTCTGAGAAGATGGATACCTTCCATCTTGAAGTGATGATAGACTATCCAAGAATTGAATGCTCTCAGATTGAGAACTAGGCGAGAACCCCCGCCTTTCTTTTGCACTAGAAAAATGGGGCTGATAAAGCCCTGAGGATGTTGAGTCGTCTGGATAATGGCATGTTTGTGAAGCAAGGCAACGATCTCTATGTCTATGAAGGAACTCTCTTCTTGGGAAAAGTGTAGAACCTGAGGTATTTTGAGTTGTTGGGGGGTTGCATAAAACTCTAATTTGAACCCTTGAACAGTTTTGCAAACCCAAGGATCTGGGGAAAGACTCTCCCAACATTTTGCACATTTTTTTTATTCTGCCCCCCACGATTATGTCTGAGAAAGGAATAACTCTCACCTGTTGTGTTGGTGCCTGAAGTGGAGGCACCGCCACGGTTACTGCCTCGGGACCCCCGGCCGTAAACTCTGCGTGCTCTGGAGGGGTAACAAATTGATGTGGCATAGGAAGAACATCTTCCTCATTGCCCATATCCTCCTGAGGCCTGTTGGAAACCCCGGGCCGGCGCTCGGCCTCTGAATCACCCAGCCCTTGGCAAAAAGGCCCAGCTAAACATCTTCTTTATGGATGTCTGTGCTTTGTCCAAAGCAGAAAAGGTGGCCACGTATTTTCCTAAAGTCTCCGAACAGCATCCCATTCGCTTACGAGCCTGCCTCATTGGGGGCTCGTTCTGCTAATTTTGGATCGATCCTAAGGAAGGACCGTCGCCTCTCAGTGGAAATTGCGCAGTTTGCATTGCCACTAAGGGATACAGCCCTCTGAGACCATTGCAAAATGGTGTCTGGGTCCAGTGGAGAGTCTGATTCTTTAGCCTGCACAGCAAGTTCAAGGTTTTTGGTAATGGGGCCAGAAATGTCCAACAATTTGTCCTGGCACCCTTTCCAGGCTCTATCCAAACCCTTCTTGGGATCCTTTGTAAATTGTTTGTTAAAAGTTGCCAGGTTCAGATCTAGTTCAGGAGTATCCACGACCTTTCCTAGGAGGGACGGGCGAGGACATTCTGAGCGTAAGGTGTTACGCATGTCACAGTCAAAACTTTTACGGATTCTATCCTGGGCGTATTGAGCAGCTACTTCAGTCCAGGGAACCCACTCAGTGGAGCGCGGGTGAATGATGGCGTTTGGGTCAAATGATAACATAACTTTTTTTGGGTTTGGTTTTCTTCCTCAACGTTGTGGGATTTACATTTGCGTTTTCCTGTATGTTTAGGATCATTTGTGAGTTCAGACATGGAGGAAAGGGAAGAATCTGACTCTGCAGTGTATAAAATGTTGGAGGATGTTCTAGGTAGCGACCCAGAAGCTTCCAAGGAAGGAAAAAGATCATGTTTGTGGTCTTTAATCACCGAAGTCGCCATCTGAGCAAGAATATCTGTCGATGAAGATGGACCCACTGAGGCTCTCTGGGCAAAGCCCACATCAGGTGCCAGATCATCCCTGGCTGTATTCACCATAGGGAGTCTTCCCCGCAATTCACGTTGGCCATATCTGAATAAAGGTCCAGTAAAAGGTTTTGAAGCCTTTATTAGAGCCTGATTCACTGAGTCCTTCACATGGGAGCCCAGGGCCACAACAAGTCTTTCCTCCATGTCATATTCCTCATTGACATTAGGATGGTCCTGATAGAAATCCTCTTCCTCAGCGCAGTACGCCATATTAATAATAAGACGACTGGAGGAGCTCAAAGGAGGGGGGGCACCCAGCAGGTTGAAAAAAGAATTCAATAGTAAATTTGTAGCTCTCACGAGGTAAATTGTGGAGGGAGGACGTGCGACCCCTAGGGCAAAGCCCTACCACGTATTTACACCCTGCTGGGCGTTCAGGGACAGAAAATAGGGAATTTTCAGTCGGACTGTGCTCCGAGGCACATTAGAAGCAGAAATAGAAAGAGGACAAGGTCCTCTAACTTCAGGTTGCCCCCTAGAGCGAGCAAAGCGCACCGAGTGCTCCGAGAAGCCCAGAGGGCAGGGAAATGTTGTTGGCTTACCGATCACGCGCGATCAGTATGAAAAAAGGTCATGCGCGATCTGAAGCGAAGTGGGACATAAAGGCAAACCGGGTTACGTCCCGCTCCACGAGAGGTGTATAGAAAAACACAATATGCATGAATATCATCAGTTAAATAAATCGACTTATCTCGTGCTGTGAGCAACAAAGAAAGAGGAAGGACTTTGGGGGTGGTGACATTTATATACAAGGGTTATATATGATTGGACAATGTGATGGACTACTGGGAATCTTGGGAAACATAGTTTTTTTGTTTTAAACATTTTCATTGGCTGCTGTGAGTTTTACAGTAAAGAGAGAGAAAGCATAATTCGAAGCCTCCGGTCCTGACATAGAATCAGGTCCAAGCCTCGGTATCAGCTCAACATCCCGTGATCCTACGCAAATCACTTAATCTCTCTGGGCCTACCAAAAAACAAGGTTTTTTAACGCGTGGTAGTAAGCTCTATATAAATGCAATTTATTTTAAATGTAAACACAGGGGTTCTCAGGGAAACAAAAGGGAGGAAGGGGTTAAGGGTGGGTGCACAGTGGGAGAATGACTCAGTGAGGGAAACAGAGATTAAACCCTAAAGAAATGCCAATTGTCTCGGAGAGAGAATGTGGCATCCCCTTCAGAGCTGCGGACTTTTGACATTGGGAAGCTGGGTTCGAGTCTCAGCTCTTCCCAGGTGTTTGAAAATATATATAAAACTTAAGCTTCAATCCAAGTAGCAGTTAATAGCGTATCATGAATCAAAGTTTGTTTACGCATACATACATAGCTACATCATTTCCCGGACCAGAGCCAAGTGCGCTGAAACAAACCAGTGGACATGGAGCAGAACACCAGCAGAAAACTAACAAACCCACCTTAGGCAAAAGAAACAAAGCAAAAATAGCCCCTGACGCAGATGTTATAATGGGACAAGTGGAAGGATACATGTACTGGAGTCGTGCTCAGTGATCGTAGACAAAGGGGGGGAAAGGTGAGACAAATAGGAAAGATTAACCACTTATAAGCAAGGATTTTTAAAGGACACTGCCATAAACTAATGAGAAGCAGTGGGCAGACTTGTAGTCCACAAAGAAGTGCATACTAAAGTATATATAAGAGGTCTTGAATGCTCGACCTAAACATGTGGGTGACAAAAAGCACAGAAGAAAAGATAGAGAAAAATTCAGATCACCCAACAAACCATAAAAGCATGAAAAATGTAAGCTATTTAAATAGAGAAACGCTGAAGGAAATCAGAACGATCAAAGAAAATATGCTCTCTTACATTTTCCCTACTATCAACTGATGAAGGTGCACCTGGATAGGTAAGGGAAACTACCAACCAGAATATATGGGATGCCCTTAATTAACTAAGTAGAGAAGAGAAAAAAGGAATATATAGAATAATGTCAATAAGCCCCTCTTGATAAAAGACTCAAACTATTACACAGCACAGAGATTAACACACCATAATTTTATGCAAGTGAATATGAGTTAGTGTCTATATCTGATATGTGTAGTATTATTACCTTTCCTAAACGAAGACCATACTAACCCGTGGGAGGGGAGAGAGAAAAGGTTCTGTGATGGGGACCGCAGGATACTTACTGTCTTCCTTACAAATCACTCTTACCATCCCTGCTCAATTTTATAATTGATATACTGTCATGCTGCTCCAGTAAAAATGTTGATTTATCATTATGGAACCTCACACACCCTATTGGGGTCAGGGTTCATCATTAGGTCGCACCTTGGTCCCTATAAACCGAGGATGGGATCAACTATTTTCAAGGAAGCACTTTGGATAATGATCTAAGCCTAACAGGGGGAGTACACATTAGCCTAGAATTCCTTTATTTTGGGTACCACTTGTATGGATAACATTGCTTAAAAATCGGGCCAATTGGGGGAGGGGCTTACTATACCAATGTCTTAAAGTTAAGTCGACATGTTTCAGCCCTTTGTCATGACTCTCACGGGGTCCCAGGCTTCCATCAGGACTCATTATGAGGCGTTGTTATTCTGTCAAAGGTCAATAGTATCTTTGTTGTCGAGTCGGTCGACTGTCAAAAATATCGAACACAGACAAAATACACCACTGTATACATTTGCCCCTCCAGTGTCTCAGCCCCGTTCACTAAATGGCAGTAATTCTTTGCTCTGTGACTTGCAGGTGCTAAAACAGAACATCTGGGTAGTGGAGCGCCATGGCACATCAAAGGAGCAACTCACCTGCTTCGTCCAATTAGTTCAAAACAACTCAGGGCAAAGTAAACGGATCCTCTGTATGTAGCTTAAGATGCAGGGACAACAGGGAAAACCATTCTGTTAGAATACTCCGTAAGGAAGACGGCTAGCATGAAGATCCCCCAGGGTAACCATAGGACTGCATCGTGTATAAATACGGCACGATCCACAGTTGTTTTACTTTATTTTGCTTTTAGGGGCCCAGAGTGAAAACGAAATGACTCAGAAGCATGGGCAATAGATAAAAAATAAATCATGCATCATGCTTTAAAATGCCATCGATAAGCTTTATGAATCTTACACAGGAACGAGATTGTAATAAACACAAAAGTGTCTTTGGAGAAATCGAGTAAAAAAATTGACAATAAAAACCAAAAGTTGGAGAATAACCTTTGGGGATTGATTTTTGTGAACGTCATTTCTTGATGTCTTCCTCCGGCTCTGATCGATTATGTGAGACACGATGATTAGAGAACAGTTTAATAAAAACTACAAACTCGAAAAAAAGCAATTTACCCAATAGAACTCTAAAAATACCTCATGATTGCTACATGTATTTTCAAACCACTTCAATATCTTTGTAAACTTAACAAAATGACAGTTTTTTAATACTTCCCTAAACCCATGGCTTTTATCGGGTCCCAAGGAATAACAGTACAAAGATACACACGTTTTTGGTGGGCGTATTTTAATTATGATCGCGTGCAGTTTGATGGGTTGATATGCATCCAGCTTTGAAATTCTGCATATGTCTGGACGCAAAAACATGAACCTAAGAGACCAGCTGACGTCTCCTTTGTCCTCCTCGCCCTCAGATCCTTCTTTGTCATTTTTTACCTTTATTTCTTTCAAAAGAAGCACGAGAGCCGAGACAATGATACAGACCTGATAACCCAGTAGAACTCAAGAAGTGCAGAAAAAGCTAAATGTTTGGGGTTTAGAATAGGTTGTCTTACAAGGACAGAAGACAAATGTTTGGAGCATCAAGCAGTTGACTGTTCAAAAGTGAGTAAAAGATGAATGGTGTCCTGATCTAGAAGCTTCCCTGCTGTGTTACTCATCTCGGATCAAACCTGTTAAAGGCCCGCTCCCTCCTTACAGGATTCAGGACCTTTACAACCAGTATAGCCCTAGGCCGAGGGCTGCAATTCTTATAACCCTAAATAAAAGGCATACCACAATATGTTAAGGAAGGGTGAGCTTTGCAAGAAACAATATTTGATTTTCAACTTAAGCACACATTTCTGCAGTGGACAAGTAATTTACTGAGCGCATTGTACAATCTGAATCCCCCGCAGACACAGATTACATGTGAAAATCACTAAACTCAATAGTGCTATTTTAGCAACCAAAGAAGGACGAAGAGCTGAGTAGGGAAACCTGGATTTAATCATCTTTGCTTCAGGATACAACAGTCTGCAGCTTTTAGAAGCAGGAAAAGCTTATGTTCAGCTCTAAAACAATGACACAAAATGAAGGTCTTGCCTCTGTAGACCACTGGTCTGCATGCTTCCGAGAGAGTCCATTGTAGTGCTCACCCAGACTCAAAAGAATTAGGTGTGCAGTCATCTCTCACCACCGACATGCGAAGAGTTGAGCTACCGACACCTTCTATTCTGCTGCACTCTAGCTCAGTACTTATAAAACAGCTCTGGACTCGCAAGCTAGCAGTCAATCTCTTGATTCCAATAATGCTCACCAAGGAGCTGCCCACAGCAGCACTTCTCGAGTCTGGTTTCAACTACCTATACTGAGATGCCACACCGTGAAGCCTGAAGATCCTTGGAGTCTCCATGCTGGGGTACAAAGGCAACCTCTAAAATGATGAAAGATGCGCTGCTTTGCAAACCGGGTTGAAAAATTGCTGGATCGGGAATTGTCCCAATAAAGGGGAAGTGCCAACACCCAGGTGAGCTAACTGAGAATCAGACAAAAGAGCTGCCTAGGAATGGAAAGCTTTTTCAGAAGTCTGCAGAAAGAATCTATTACCAGCCAGTCACTAAGGTAAGAACTAATGTGGACTGCGGAGGCAGAAATGTTGCCACTGCTATCATGATCTTGGTAAAAATATTGAGGCAAGCTCCGCGCGAAATGGAGGCTTCTGTACTAAAATACACATCACTCTGGCTACAGACCTCAGGTAATTTTGTCAGAGTTTTAAACAGAATTGTGAAAATAGGATTTGCTGAGTTCTAGAGCTGAGCTAACTTAATTATCCCATAAGCAGATGTGACAGGTCCTGTACAAGAGGAACTTGAAATGATCCTCCATATTTGGTCGAAAAGACAAAGGGTGAGAATCATGTGTGTAGTTCTGATTGGTTGCTAACATCTTGAAATTAACTCCAGCTCAGATGACCTCAGCTTTGATTTTGGAAGAAATTAAGGCATATGTTCTTATAAAATGTATTGATGCTGTTGACCAGGAAAGGTGTGAGGCCACAGCACCCTTTCAGGTATCAAGTCCTTACACCAAATTAAGATGAAAATTGGCAGCAGAAAACGTATTATTCAGAAGGTGCGCTAAATTTTAAATGCAGATTTTTGTCGGAATTAGACAGAGTGGTGCTTGGGCCAGATTTTCTGCATATTCTTCGGCACGAAGACAGGTAACTATGTACATTGTCTAGAAAGAAAGCAATGTCATTCATCTTTTTGTGATGAGTGAGTTCTCTGTCCCACATTCCCAGCGACATCATAACTGTAGCATAATCTTATGAACGTACTGACATCTCTAATAGTGAAAAAATGCTGTCCTTTTCCTTTTTACCAAACTATTGGGATAGTCTCAATGTACTGGTCAACTACAAAAAACTCATGACCATCTTCTTGAACAGAATACAAAAATACTGTTATACGAAATTCTAGATTATATTCACCTAGCTTACATCAGGATTGAATTGTCTGTTATGCACATTTTGGTTGTGTTATCCCGCTTTGTACACATATACAAATGTGACTGTTGTGGTTCTGTAGAAACCTTGGAGGACTTTCAGGTATGCTCGCTTAAGTCAGGCATCCACAAGATGTGAATAAAATATATATTAGGCGGATTGAATAAGTAGATGATGTACAAGGATTTACAACTTAGATGAGGACTTTCAATTTAGAGCATTGCACTGTGTATGGCAGCTGCATGAAAATCTAATTCAACAACTATACTTAACTTACTGCTGACTACATAAAATACAAATCGGTTTTTCTAGCCCTTTTTCAAACATCATCTCAGCTGCAGTGAACAGGCGAACTCAAAAGATCACAAAAAAAGACATCTAAAACCTATATCTAAAGTTTAGGCTGAATGTAAATGTTTGAAATACAGTTGAGGTTAGTGCTTCTTTGAATGGCAGTCGTGCTTTGTTACTGCTGGAGAGACTCCTGCACATGCACAAACATTTTCGTGTATGTCCGTACACAGACTGCGAAAATAAACTCCTTTCAAAAGTTAATAATGCCATAGATGTCATCTGTTGTAGGTGATTTTATTAACAAGGCGCACACTCACCGGTCAGCCCTGTGGAAGAGGGCGACAGGAAAAGTCTTAACGATTTTTGCAGAAATGAGAGGCCACTGACTTGTCGTTTGCCTGATGGAGCCCCAAGGAATATACATTTGAATCAAACACACGAAGAACTAAATGAACCTAATGAGGTTTGCTTTTTAGGTCATGAAAAACCTACTTGTACCTCAGTGACTGCAATTCACATTTGAGAAGTATGAAATTCGACTATATGCCTTTCTCAATTTGCAATTCTTACAACTTACTGAAATTACCTCACCTGGCTAGGCATGAAGAGAAAAATCCTTATAGGTTCCATCGATCTCCTGGACATTAACAAGGTCAACCATGATCAGATGGAGAAAGGTGGGGGCAATCACAGAGTGGAGAATGAAGTTGCATAACACTGCTTTATTTGCAATGCATGTCATGGTACTGATAAGGCCGTACTTATTTTGAGATTCAGGTGTTGCCTTTTTACTGTAATCTAGGAATGAATGTCCGTAATATTTTCTTTTCTAGTTTAAATTCGGATTTGTTTTACGTGTAATAACAGTAAGCAAATTCAATAAATATATTTAAAATACATATCTTACCCTCTGGCTCTTCCAACAACATCCTTTTTTTCAAGCCAGTTTTGACCATCCATGTACAAGCCACGGTCATCAACATCATTGTTATCACCTTTTGTAAGAAACTTAATGTCACCATTCTCTCTAGAAGGGACAAAAATTCAAATTTATTAGCACACCATCACACATCATCAACTTAATTTGTAGTGGCACTTCTACTGGCTAAACGGTGCATTTCTATGTTGTGGGATAGCATTAGGAGACCCACCACAGCTGACTGATTACGTGATCTCATTACTTGTGACACAACAAGTGAACTCTACGCCTCTTTTCTCCCTCCTACATCCAGACCCAATGACATTTGGACTCCTCTTTGCTCATATTTACTGAATCATTAACCGCTTGACTCCGCTGTCAATATGCCCGACCCATGATCTTTTTACCAATTACATAACCCATGCTTTGCACTCCATTACTGAATTGTGCATGTAGCTTGGATGCAGTCTCTCTCCTTCAGGTTGCACCGAGTTAAATATTACAGATTGCGGCTCTGTATGTTGTACTTTTAGGAAAATGCAAATAAAAACATTGTAAAAAAATATATAATTTGTAGCAGTGTACAATGACAGAAACAGTGCTCTGGGTGAATTACTACATATCTCTAAGTTTTTAAATATTGGAAAATGTAACGAAAATCTGAAACTGTGAAAGAACAGAACAATACTTTGACTTCAATTAAACCACAGACAGTTCATAACGTTTATCTAGAAAGAACCACAATTACAAGATGGGCATGTTGTGGCTGAAAAAGACAGTGTACAAGAATGTCTATATAGCCAAGGAAACTGTACTTCTTAATCCTAAAACTGAAATCCTACAGAAAATAAAATGGTAGGGTGTTAAGACTAACTACCAGCCATTAAAATCAAATCTCCTATTGAATTCCAAGATACTACATCTCTCATTTTGCGACTGATTAAGCCCCTGTGACTTCCACCCAACTTGAAGTGAGATTTCTGCGTTATGCTCCTCAATAACAGACATTGTTTGTGCTGAATATTTTTTGAATCAATATCCGATCACAATGTAAAATTTCAAACAAAGAACAAATTACTTTTCATGAACTTTGATGACTCTGTGAACTATTGGAATATCTCTGCCTTCCACTTTGAATACCACGATTTCACCGGCTCGGATAGCATCATCCTGGAAATTTGTTAAGAACAACAGGTCTCCCCTGTGAAATGCTGGCTCCATGCTGCCACTGTTGACCAAAAAAAGCAAAATTAATTATTAGAGAAAATGAGAGAACAATATCCAGTAGTATTCAAATTGTAAAACGCAAGGAAAGGTTATCAAAATAGGGAATTATTTAACAAAGAAAAAGGCTATTAACACAAGGATGCATTGTGAATTAAACGAAGTCCATCAACACAATCAAAGTATACCCATCAAAAAGTAGGTTTACTAACCATTCTTTGCATTAAATATGAAGTTAAAAGTATAGATGCCTTATTAGAACATTGAAATGTGAGAGCTCTATTGAAGATAATAGAGCAACAAGCTGCCTATGTGAACTGGTATAGGCTCACTGTTCTCAACATTTCAGTGTACTAATAAACAGCCACTGCATTTCTCTCTTCTGCTTTTCCAAAATAAATGGAGTGGGCAAAGAAAATCGAAAGGCAGAGATTGTGCTGCAGAGAATGCCAGAGCCTTCACCCTATCTTCTCCCTAGCTCCAAGTCACAGGAGCCTCAGAGGGAGGGATACTGCTGCTGGCCTTCTGGGTCTCCTTGGCCTAGCTGAACGAAAAAAAAGCAGATTAGCCAAGCTGGTGAGAACCAGGTTCTGACTTCAACTCTTTTTCACAGCTCTTGCTGTGAAAGTTTAACAGCTAATCAACCAAAGAACTAGGGGACGGGAGTTTTTCTACCCTGTCCTCATCCTCCCTCACCATAGACAACTCACACACTAAATGGAGGACCCACCTGGGTTAAATCTACCTAAGTTTTCGATCCTATTTAAAAAAATCTGGAAGTCCACCTAGGTTTGAAAAGTTGCCCTCACCTACTACCTACTAAGTAGTGGCATGCTTCATCATACAGCATGCTACTACGCCCAGGTGCCAACAAACACACTGGGGCAGTTAGCCTGGCTGATGAAGGTTGATATCCTGAAACCGGTTCTAGGATGCTTGTGTCTGGTCCAGGAAGGATGTGGCCTGGCAGTTCGGGCAGGACTGTTCCCATGGGGAACAGGGTCAAGACCGATTTGCATATGGGTAGGTTCAAACTAGGGTGGCATTGTGAGCAAAAGAACAATGGATTAAACCCTGATCTGTGACGTGGGGGGTCGGGGGGGGGGGGTGACTGTTTGGATTGTTCAGCATTCCGTTCATCATCCTTTTGTGTTGCTAGAGTTGCCCTAAGTGGGAAGGGTATGCCCAGACATGGGTCCATTGCTCACTGTGCCAATGGATTCAAGTTAGCCTGGCTGAAGAAGGGTGATGCCCTGAAACCAGTTCTAGGATGCTTGTTTCTGGTCCAGGGAGGACCTGGCCTGGCAGTTCAGGAACAGGGTGAAGACTGATTTGCATATGGCGTTCAGCCCATCATCCTTTTGTGTTGCTAAAGTTACCCAAAGGGACCACCACCCTTGGAGGGGGGGGACTAATGAAGGACTTCAATGCACCACCTCAGCCCGAACAGACTGCTCTGGTCCCCCCCGACAGACCACCAGAGTCCTGGATAGATTCCCTGGGGTTGTGTGATGCGTGGAGAATATGGCATGCCAATGACAAAACAAACACACACACACACACACACACACACACACACATCAGCCTTAATCAAAACCCTCTCACAGATTCATCTCCTTCTTCCAGCTACCTACATGCTGCACACAATGGCAGCACACATACTTCCTAGAGGCATTTTCGATCATTCCCCAGTGACCATTAGTATTGGGGTGCCGGTTCCGTCTAGAAGACCTATGTGGCAGCTTAAAGCCTTGTGTCTCATGGATGAGCAGTGTCAGGAGCATATCCAAACCGAAGTCGAAATGTACTTCAAGATCAATTTGAGGTCGGTAGCCTCTCCTGGGACGCTTTGAGTAGCTGTTAAAGCTATGATTAGGGGGTTCGCCAATTCCTATCTCCGCAGCGTGGATAGCCTCAAGAGAGAGGAGCTGGTCCATATGGAAACCGGAGTACTGAAGCCAGAAAAAAAACTGTTCTGAGGAAGCCCCGAAGGGGGTTCAAATGCAACTCAAAATCGACAAAGTCTCTCTGCACCAGCTGGCATAGGATGAGGCCCGCCAGTGTTGGGAAGCGCTAATCCAGAAGGTGGATGAATACAGCAATAAAAATGAAAAACTCCTTTACTGGTTAGCTACGGGTGCATGCAGTTAAGGATAATTCCCGGCATCAGGAATGCAACAGGACATTATGCCACCAGCAAGGAGTATACAGCAGAGGTAGTCACTGTCTATAATCAGGCACTGTATTGCTTACCACCCTTAACCCAAGTCGGAGAGCACAACCCGCTTCTTAAGGACACACCCCTGTCTAGACTCACGGTGCTTCTGAGAGCTGACTTGATTACCCCTATCAGGGCAAACGGGATGAGGGGGCCATACACCTGTAGGACCCTGGGATTTGATGGCTTCCCTACTAAATACTACAAGTGTTTTCGATTCAAGCTCACACTCCATTTGGTGAAACTTTACGCTGAAGAAAAACAGTGGGGTTTCTTTCATTCAGAGCTAGATGTAGCCAGTACAGTGGTCCTCCCAAGCAAGGGCAGCCCACCGGCACCTGTACCTCTTATCATCCCATCTTGCTGATAAATGCAGAACTTAAGGTTTTTGCCAAAATCATGGCCAATAGGCTGCAGCACGTACTGTCCCACCTCACTCATGTTGATCAATGTGGCTGTACACCCAATCGGGGCTCCGACTTGTCAATGGGGTGCTCACTTGCCACCACAAGTAGAGTGATCCTTGTGCGCTCTTGTTCGTTGATTTTGAGAAGCATCTGACATGGAGGACTGGTCCTATTTGGATCAAGTTCTGCATTATAAGGGGTCAGCCTAAGACCTGCCTGACTTCTTTACACAAAGCTCTCTGCATAGGTCCTTTCCAATACACACAGGCACACCGCAGAGATGCCCACTCTGTGCCCTTCTCTTTGCCTTGGCGATAGAACCTTTGGTCCAAATTACTTGCAGTGACGCCGAGGTGTGGGGGTGGAGAGTGCTGATGACCAGATTGCACTGTATGCTGATGACTTGCTCCTCTTCCTGTCACATCTGCAGCTGTCAGGCCCTTCATATTTTGGGGTCTTCAAAGAGGTACCAGGCCTCTGTATGAAATGGCAAACGTCTCTCCTGGTCCCACTAAAGGGGGATTTGAAGTAGCGAGGTGACTGAACACTATCCCAATCCAAAGTCTGAACTTTAAATATTTTGGGGTCTAAATAGCGATCCTGCCGGAACTTACACACACTCTCAACTTGACTCCCCTACTTGCAGACAACAAGGAGTGCGCTGCAGTCCTGGTCCCCTCCCACTGAACACCCTGAGCAGGGTGGCCCTCTTTAAGATGATGTTGCTTCCCAAACATCTCTATACCCTGCAAAACTTCTAACTCCCAATCCCCATTCTTCGTTCAAACTACTTAGGTGGTCATTTTGACTTTGGCGGTAAAAGCCGCCTACCACTGCGGTGATGGCCGCCAAAATGCCACCACTGCGGCTACCATCCGTCTACCATATTATAAGCACTGCCAGACTTTCACCACAAGAAGGGCAGAAATCCGGCAGTGTCTATGGTGGCAGGGTGGCGCTGCCACCACCAGCACCGCCACACCAGTAGAATGCCGCCAGCCATATCATCACCTGTGATACAGCCTGGCGGTGTTCTGCTGGCGGGACGCTGCTGGCGGTAGCAGTGCCCCATCATGTCCCCTGCCGGAAGACCTCCTCGACAAAGGTAAGTTGGGCTTCCGACAATGTTGGGGGGGGAGGGAGGGGGAGGGGGTTTTAGGGTGGGGGGTGTTGAGTTTGTGCATGAATGTGTGAGTGTGTGAATGAGTCTGTGTGTTGTGTTGTTTGCGTGGTTGTGTGCGTGTGAGTGAATGCGTGTAAGAAAGGTGAAGAGAGTACGTGTCTGCATGTCAGTGTGATTGTGGGCAAGAATGTGTGCGAGCATGTCTGAAAGTATGCGTGTATGCTAGTGTGAGCAATTGGGGGGTGGGGTGTGTGTGTTTGGATGGTGGGTGTGTGTGTTTGGATGGGGGTGGGGGGTGTATGTGCATGTTGGGGGTTAGTGTGTGTATGGGGGTGGGGCTTTGGCTGGAGGGAGGTGGGGGAGTGTCAGGTGTGTGTTGTGGGGGGTGGGGGAGCCACCTACTGGTGACATGGAAGGAATTCCCTGTCAAGGGTAGAGCCTACCGCCATGGTGGTAGGCAGGCTCATAATACCGCCGGCGGTACTGTGCCAGTCGCCGGACTAGAGATTGATATCTCCGGCCCGGTGGGTCATACTGCCATGGCAGGACGAGTAGAGAAGTGGCGTTCTGGCTGCAGCTATCCTGCCATTCTCACAATGTTCCGGTATGTACCGCCAGCCTGTTGGCGGTACTACCGCCAAAATTACACTCACCGCTGGGGTCATAATGACCTCCTTAATGTATTACACCAGACCTTCCTCTGGTGTGGGAGTGCCATCAAGCGACTTTTGATGTGGCAGGATGGGGTTGGCTGATGTCAAACTTTATTCGTGGGCGTTGAAGTTCCCAGTCGTTAACGACTGGATGAGTGTGGGATGGAATGACCCAGGATAAAGTGTGGAATTGGTCTTACTAGGTCTGGGCAGGATCCTAAGGGAACCTGCATGGGAGCACCATTCCTGCTCACATGCTTGAGCCCACAAAAGCTGTGCTATTTTGCTGGCAGGCGGCGCTCTAGTTCACAAATTGGGACCATACATTTATGCAAAAGACCCCTTATGCCGCAGACACTGGCTGCACCATATTACCCAGCTGGAGGGCAGTACATACAGCTGGGACAAGATCGGTATCAAGTCCTTGGCGTCGTTTGGAATGGAGCCTACATGAAGTCCTTTGCCAAACTACAGACAAATTTTCACCTTGAACATACCCAGTGTCATAAGTGCGTGTAGATCACCCATCCACAGCTCAGGTCTCTCAGACTTACCCATATTCAGTCCACTGGAGGCATGCATGCTAATGGGCAGCAATGTCCACAGCAAAGTGTCTTAAATATATTGCTCACTCAAACAACGCCCCAACACATTTGGAACTCTGAACCAAAAATGGGATTTGTGGCTTGGGGGACCTAGACAATGCAGATTGGAGAGACATGCGCATGGCCCCATAGCCATATAATCCAGACTGAGACATAGTCAAATTAACTACTTGCACATGACATACCTCACCCCTGCCACCTCTGGAGGCTGGAGGAATCCCTTAGCCCCAATGCTTTAGATGCACCCACCCTGAAGCAACCTTCTTGGACGTAGTCTGGTAGAGCCCTAACATTGTGCCATACGCGGGTACCACAGTGACCAGAGTGGGACTTTTGGAAATCCTTGAAGATGTGGAAGGTAATAGGGGCAAGCAGGCATTGATAGATGTCCTTCTTAAGTGCAAATGGAGCTTCCAAATTCCACCTACAATTTCAGAGTGGCAAAAGGGAATGGACTGGTGCTGCAACATAGAAGGGACCACCTACAGGGTTGCTCACAGAAATATTACCAGGTGTGGGGAAATAGTGAGACCACTATGAACTGCAAAATGCCACCTGAATCCACAGGGCCTGGGCAGACTACTCTGCAGCTGTTACTGCAACACTGGGGAGGAAGGATGACCGGTGGCAGAGGCTACGGGGTATGCACAACTATGAGAATTCAAATACAATTTGTTTATTAAAAAATATATAGTATCTAGAATTTCAAAGCCATTTTGAAGACCCCAAAGCTCACTTTAAAATGTAGGCACTCACTATGTGGTTAAAGAATGGAACAAGGACATTAACTCTGACTATCTAGGGATACAACAGACCCAAACCAAGAATTGGATTCATATGAGACAATGAAAATCCATTTGCTGCCTCCCGATGGGTCAGTTCAATAAGCCACCTGAAGGTTTTTCAATTATGATGACAAAAACGTGTGCAATGCCAAATCACTGTTATGTGCACTTTATTGTGTACATAGTATAGGGACCTAGTAAGTCTACATCTTTGTCAACATGTTCCTGAAACCACTCTTCTAGTTGGCAGGCTCCAATGCAAGGTGCACTGATGGTACTTGGTCTAATCATCATGACCATTTATTTTGAAGAAGATAAATGGATTTGTTAAATATATTTGGACTAAAACACCATCTCTTGCACAGCCAGGTCGAAACATAGGCCTGGTCATTACATTGTGCCCATCAATGGCTGTTTTTGGAACAATTCCAAAATGATGTATGAATTCTTCATTTTAACTATCTGGAATGGGCTGCTCCTTCTGACATTACAGTCTCATAAAATAGCAAAATTGGTGAAGCCTACTTCACTACATGCTGAATAACGGCACGGAGTAATATATAGATGTAATGTTTCCTCCCAAGCTGTGTTCAGTCTTGTTTTATATTTGGTCTTTCTTGGTGAGCCACCAAATAGCAGTCTGGGCCATATGAACAACCTGGTGTATGCAATGCTGGGGCCCATACCATGAACACTTACATGTATTTTATTTGCCCCATTTGCCCTTTTTTTCGCATCCTTGAGGACACACTGGCTCAGTCACAGATTCTTAACTCACATGGGCCTGAGTAATTGCCACATTTTGCTCAGTGAGACACCCTAACTTTGATAGGTATTACTAGATGTGGGTTGAATGCTCACTGTGCCTCTGGTCTTGAGATGCACTTCACCAACGAGGGCCAAAAAATGGCAGAACCAGCAAGGGCCTGCTTGTGTTCCTAGTAGAGAGGACCTGGCCTGAATGTTCAGACTTTCTATTGGAGAACGAGAAAGGGTGGTTTTCAAATGGCTGGTCACTGTTTCAGGTAATATAGGAGACACAATGATGTACTGGAACATGGCTCTCTGTTAGACAGCATTTAAGGGGCCACAGGGTAGACAGTCGCTACTGGTTGCCCAACCATGGTAGTTGAGGTCATTACCCATTGGTGTCCTGGGGCCAGTCTTATTATAGTTCTGTAAACTTGGCCATGTAAATACTTGCCACCCTTGACTCTCAGAGTAGCCATCAAGCAGTCCAAGGTTTCTCAGAGAGGAAGAGTGCGGGCACAAGCTCAGAACTACCGAACTGACAATAATCAACCAACAGACAGTAACTCAGCATCCAACCCAGTACCTGTCTTTTTGTAAAAGAAAGTACTCCTAATCCAACAGCAGAACTAAATTCCAGACTCTCTTTACTTTTCAACACAACAGTCATAATAACAAGCTACAAGTCCACAAACACAACATAAAGCCACAAACGTGATCAATCCAACCAATAATAAAAGTACTGTACAGTCATACAGAATAAGGATATTGCAAGTCAACGAGTTCCATAACTATATAGAGAAAGGAGGCTGAAGGTCAAGTTCCTTTAGAAGGTTATGAAACTCCGAGGTGACTTGCAATATCTTTATCATGTATGTCAGAGGGTACTTAATCCCAAATAATATATGGTAAAGCCATCATTTTCCCACAAACCACTTAAACCTTAGTGAGCACCTCTTTCATATGAAAAAGCAAGCATGCTTGCAAACAGGAAGAATAAAAATAAAACCTCTAATGCAAAATTACACACAACAAAAAGCTGTTAGACATTTGCTGCCAACAGATATTAGAAACAGGTCAATACAAGTCAGTTAAAAAAATAAAAAACTGTGGTAGCTCGGAATGAGTAGAAACATGCAGGATGATTCTAGTTTTCCTCTATCTGAGGACTGCAAAAAATAAACATCCTTGAAAGGGTTTTTTAGTTAAAGGCCAACTCATGTCTAACTGACCCAAAAGCATTTACGACTTCAGCCCACAAGACCCTGGCGCACACACTTCAAGCCTTCAAACAGATTGCAGACTGATTAGATAATAGGTTCATAATCAAACTAGCCCAGAGCATACAGGTGCTTAGTTAAACAATGGCTGCAGGGCTGAGGTGTAGTCTGTAGTGTTTTTCTCCCTTTTGCAACAGTAAATACTGTCTTTGGATTGCCAGGAAGAGTCTGCGTGGTTATTTGAGTTGGGAGCATTTTGTCCACCCCATAACAGCTGGCCCGGAAGACCACCTACCCTCGCTGCAGAGAGACCAGTGCGCACATTTTGATGAGGTAAGCAGAAGTCGTGTTTAAACTGAAGTTCTGCTTGTGCACGGGGATGGGAAGGATCACTTTTTAATGTGATGATCACGATACTGGTTTACAAATTAGCGTGTTCTTCTTGGCAAGGTTAAATGCATATGTAAATATAAGATTTAAGGTAGTAAGAGATAGAAGAGTACTGCATACAAATTTATATGTTCATGGAGGACTGTGTACATGTGTTGCACAATTAACAAAACCCCTACATAATTAGTTAACCTGTGATTCCCAACAACGCGTTTGAAGTGGCCTACGTGGCAAATCTGAAATCAGAAGGTGGTGATATGTGTTCGATTTGACACTGAGGGACAGCTGAAAACTTTACCTCCCATTAAAATCTGAACATTCAAATTCCCAATCCTCGACCTAATGTCTGGCAATCTTTGCGTGGTTTCTAAAATGCACGTTCTGAAAAGAATCTCCTAGAGATTAAATTAATGCCCTAGAATAGAATTTTGTGTTGTAGTTTTTGTGTGACAGATGGTGATCGAGTGCTTATTTGAATGGAATGTGGCCACAAGTATGATGTTGTACATTATTGTATAATGTGCAAACTGTTGGTTTCAATATTCACTGCATGAAAAGAAAGGTTTACAGTGTAATGTGCCCTGTAGAATTGGTGAAGCAAAGTTATAAGTTAAATTTACAATTTAGTACTCTAAGTAGAAAAACTGACGAAACAGCACAACTATAAAATTAGTGCAAGATTATTTAATCTGGCAGCAGGACAAATAAAAGATAAGCATTAAACATGCCTGATTATGGCAATCCCCTTAGAGGATTTGCAGAAGGTATTCGCCAGTGACAAGAAGAAATTACAAAAGTATAGTCTAGAGTGGTTTAAAGCCATCCAAAGACATAGTATCCTTGGCCAAAAGATAGAACGTTCAACAATAGGATAATTGAGCCTATTGTCACCTCCGAAGTAAATACGGGAGCCAAGGAAAAGAGAAGTCTCTGTAGCCTTATGGAGAATATTTTGTGAGAAGTCAAAAGACTCCTCATAAGGAAATACATTTGATACCCCATCTGTTCCCCCACCCCCATATGACTATGAGCACTGCGGCCACAACGCCTAGCATCTACTGACTAGTGCAGCTGCAAGAAGTAACAGTAGAGTTTGAGAACCCTGAAATTGGAACCCCTTTGCACTCCCCGACAGTGACCCCTGAAGGTAACCCAACAAATACCGAAGTCAAAGAAGGCAAGCATTCCTAGGCAGAAAACTATGATAGGGGACCCCCATTTTTCAGCGCAATTAGAGGCACATTTCATATTGCATCTAGATCCAACCTTCCCCCAGCAGGATAGGAGAAAAGAACAGAGTTTAGGGAATAGTGATGAACAATCACATATTTCATCAGCAATGTTGAGGTTGCTTCAGAAAAGAGATACTACAGGTAGATTAATTAGAGAACAGGTGTCCACCCCACAGCAAAGGGACATAAGGAATGCAGGGTGGAGCACTATGTACACAGGACTATAGAAACTACAAGACAGCCATTACCTCAAGGAAGGGAGCAGGAGCAAAGAAGGATTGGAAGTAGTCAGCCCCCTTGGCAGAAGAAGGGGGGTATTGTAGTCTCACCAAAGAGTGTGCAGGACTGGCTATCACACAAAGAGTGTAGGAGAGAGACAAATGAAGTAAGGAGCGTGGGGTATGATGATAACTTTACAGGCCAAACTCAGAGACGTTTTGAGAAATTAATGGACCGGATAGAATACGTACACCAGCGTGTGGAGAACATGGGAGAACTGCTTCAAACCCAAGAAGTTAGTCACCCTACTTATGATATCGAAGAGAGACCACTCATTGACTTAGACTACACAAGGGGGGCGTGGAGACTGCCTAAACTAAATGATGCAAGAGACAGAGAGCAAGATGTGCTCCCTAGAAGTAAAAAAAACCTGAGCTACAGAGTTTGAGCAGTTACAAACCCAAAGCACCCATGGCCAGCCAGACCCCAGAATGGGATCCAACGAGGTTAGAAGACGGGTGACATGCCACAACAGACCAGCACAGCAGATGAGTGCCCAAGCAAATTTGCTCGAACCTCACTCCCAGTGACACGGTCATTGAAGGCGAAAATAGCTGGCACACCGTTGACCCACATGACATGACGGATACTGAAGATTGCATTCTGTAAGGTGAGGATGATCCAGATTAAGAGTACCCTTACATGAGGAAATGTCTCCGTATATGGCAGAAGTACGCCAGACAGCACCATCCCAAACGTGCCACTGCCACTTTGAATCAGATGCCCCTGATACGTAAGAATCCTAGGGCACCACAATATGTTCTTTGGCCACAAATAGACAAGGAAAATCTCAGAAAACAGTAACCACTGCTTACAGAGGGAGGAGGGAAATGGATCAGGGCATTTGAAAAACAAACTGCAGATATCACCCTGGCAGAAGGTGATGTAAATAGCCTGCTTAGTTTCCTCACAGGAGATGAAACATGCACAGTATTTCCAAAGGTTGGAGTTAAAAATATGACCCTCACTGATACCAGGTGTGATGGGTCTCTATTTAATCTGGCCAGATCTGTAGTGTGGGATCAGCTGAGGAAAATGTACCCCAATAGACCAGACATCGGATCTCTCATGACTCAGTCAGTGAAACCAAATAAGGATCCTGCGCAATACATCAAAAAGATGAAAGTAAAATGAACCCAGGAAGTAAGTCAGGGCTGGGAAGTGACAGGAGGTAATGCAGAACTATTTTATAATGTTGTCAAGAAAGGGTTGCCCGCTGACGTGTAGAACAGCTTAAATAACATAGTAGCACTGGAGGCCAAGCCCTGGACCGAAATTCAAGCACACAATACATTTTTGCAAGAAATAGCAAGAGAAAGAAAAAGGCAGGCAGGAAGTAGCAGAGAAAGCAGCAGCCAAGTTTGTGCAACAGATATGAATGAAGAAGGAGCAATGGAAGGAGCTTGTAGTGGCAGCTGCCACTTAAATGACTGCAATGTCTGTGAGAACAGTCCAAGAGGCCACTCTACGACAGTACCTGCAACAGCAGAATGATGTAAGGACACAGGGAAGTAACTGAGGAGGACGAGGAGGAGTAGGAAGAGGTAGGATGGGTCCTCCAAGAAAGGATCAGACATATTATTGTCAGAGGTTTGGGCATCTGATTAAAGACTGCAATATGAAGAGATGGGATGAGCAAGATGGACGAATGAAAACTTATGGTTAACCAGGAAATATGACAGTACATCCACAGCAAAGTCCACAAATACCATATGTGCCTCAGACACCCTCACAAAATGTGCAGCTGCCAGCAATGCCCCTAGCGCAGCAGTGACTGCCTAGGAAAGTGACAAGCACACTCTCGGGAGAGCCTGCTCCAAAGTGGACATGGAGAGGAGGTGTAGGTATGAGGGGAGGAAATCCTTTCCAGGTGAACCCTGTGGGAGAATATATACAATGAGAATTCCCACAGAATATTTATGTGTGTCCAGTCTTGTCAGTAATGCACAGGCCAGACGAGGAACCTACTGTGACGGTAGCCATGAATGACAAGAGGTATGCATTCCTCATAGATACCGGAGCAACAAAATCATATATTAGAGAGGAAGGCCTTTCCATTTCCAACAGATCCATGGACACACAGGGATTCTCTGGATACGTTATAAGGGTCCCATTCACCAAACTATTGGAAATGGAAGTAAGGGGGTGGCACTAATGGCTGTGTACTATTCTATCCAGCTGCCCAGTAAATTTATTATGAAGAGTTCTAGTGGCCAAATCAAATATGACTATTCATTTTGAACATGATAGTCCCTTGATCTGTTCCACACCTGAAATTCCACCTTCCAGAATAATAGCACCAATGGTAGATTCGTCCAGCAGATGCCAAATTAGAGCATGACACACTGATATGGAGGCATTTACTACAGTGGTATACACCATCATAGCAGAAACACCAGAGTTACTGGGAGAGGAGGTTCACTCTCCTAAAGAATTCTTTTTTTATACAACAGGGACAGGACTCTGAGCAGTCAGATACTGAGGTGTTATTACAGATCGAGGTTTTGGAATTAGATACTGGATGACAAACTGTTTGATGATGACCCCAAGAAAAGAGTTGTACTTTTTCAGGGAGACATACCACTAAGGATTGTGTTAGAAGTCAGCACAGCGTTTGACACACCTTGTGGACTAAGGGTCCTCACAATGTTAACCTTATCCGCACTGCTGTACCATTCTGGATTACAGTGAAGGAAGGTTCCCTCTTACCCAGAGTGAGGCAATACCACCTGCCCAGGGAGGCACAGGAGGGCACTGTCCCGACTATATATGCATTGCTAGAACAGGGAGTAATTTAACCTGGAGCGTCTCCTTGCAACACCCCAACCTACCTGGTCAAGGAAGCTTAGGGCAATATTTGGCACACGGTTCAAGACCTGCACGCTTTGAACAACATAGTATTACAAGAATTCCCATCTGTCCCTGACCCCTCCATCATCTTGACGAATACTTCTCAGGATTCCAGGTATTTCTCAGTTACTGATCTTATGAACACCTTCTTCAGCATCCCCCTCCATCCAGACAGGTACTATCTGACAGAGTTCTCATATCGCGGAACTCAGTACTTGCACTCTCGTTTACCCTAAGTGTGTTTAACAGAGCAATAAAGAATGATCTGTCAAATTTTCAAAGTTACAGCACTTTGTTGTAATATGTCAATGACATATTGGTTTGTAGTCCTACTGAACAACAAAGTAGAAAATACACTATATCTCTTCTGACCACACTTGCCCAGAGGGAATACAAGGTGCAGAAGGAGAAAATTCAGTACTCCCAGGAACAAGCCAACATTTAGAACAATTACTGTTAGCATCTGGGAGGCGTCTAAAACCTGAAAGGGCAGCCTCCAACTGGCAAATGACAGAGCAAGAAACTGTCAAAAGAATGCAGACTTTTCTGGGTCTCTGTAACTATGTGAGACAGTGGGTATTTGCCTATAGCACACTTATAGCCCCCTTGTTAGCTGCTATGAAACAGGCAAAAGACAGAGGACACGATAATATTGACATAGAAATAAAGGAAAAGTTTCAGAAGTTGAAAAGTGAAATAACAAATTCTCCGGTCTTGGGAGCTCCGAATTACACCAAGGAGTTCTATTTATTCTGTCATTACAATGGTCCGGTGATGACATCTGTCCTCACACAGAAGTATCTGCTAGAGCAGAAACCAATCACATGCTTCAGTGTGCTGCCGGACTCCGTTGTGAAAGCACACCACCCTTGTGAGCAGGCTCTGGCTACTGCAGCCTTTGCAGTACAGAAAAGGTCCCCCATAGCTATGGGGGCACCCTTGATGCTCTATGCAGAACATGCAGTATTTGCAATTGTTCAGAAAGCCAAGACCACTCTGACTACTCACAGTGTGTCAGGATACTGTCAATACTATATTTGAAGGTTGTGAAGTGTCACACTGTGAATCCTGCGACATTCTTTGGATACAGACGACTGTGCAACTCATAGTAGTAACAACTGCAGTCAAGCCACAGAGGACCCTATACCAGGCAGTATTGTCTACTTTGTTGACGGTTCCTCCACAATTGACCAACAGACAGGAATTAGACTTAAAGAAGCAGCAGTAGTCCAGGCTCAGCAGCACAGTTCCTCTTATACATTGCAGGTCATAGAACAATTAACATTACCAGACAGCTGAACTAATAACATTAATAGTGACCCTTAAGTCAGGAGCAGGAGAAGTACTCACCATATACTCAGATTCAGCATATGTCAACTGAAGCATTATGATATGGAGCAGGAGTGTCCCTATTAGACCCTCTAAGAGGTTTCTGTCCATCACAGGATTACCATCTGACTTAGGAAACCTCTTAGAGGGTCTAATAGAGACAATGGCGTTACCACAGTCAGTGGCGATTGTGAAGTGGGCAGAGCACACAAGTGATCAGACAGCTAAGAATGCAGCTAAGCCACAGACCCCCAAAGGTACCATTAGACCCACAACCTGGTGGCTCAGACTGCTTCACCAACAGAGTCCGGATCCAAGTCTATAACAGACAAGGACACACCACATTACATTGAGACAGCGAGATACACCTGAGAAAACTGCAAGAAGCTGCTTCTTCACATGAAAAGCAGCTATTGGAAAGACAGTGGGTGCATCCAGTCAGGGAATGACCTAGTGTGTAGACAGCTATCTACGAGAAAACCAATAATGCCACAGTATTTGCTTGCACTCGTCATGCATCAGATCCGTTTGCCAGCCCACACCTCCAGGGACTATTTGGCAACACAAATACAAGACTGGTTTGTCCCAATTTACATGAAATAATTACTATGTATCTGCACAGCTGTGCAATCTGCCAGCAGTACTCCCCTAATCCCATTTTAAAGGTGATAAGTTCCACCATTCCACGACCACAAGGTCAATTAAAGCCCTTCATTTGGACTTTGTGCATATGATCAATAGGTGCAATAACTACAGGGACATCATCATGGTGGTCTGCTCCTTCTCCCGATGGGTCGAAGACGGGACCATGCATTCACTGTGATGCCAAGTCAGCAGCCACATTCCTGGTTCGGGAAGTGATTAATCGATGGGGAATCCCAGAAGGAATAAGATCCAACAGTGGCACTCATTTCTCCAATGCAATATTTGAACATATGACAACACTGATGAGGACAAAGCACAAATTGTCCTCTGTACACCAACCACAAAGTAAGTCTTGAAGAGCAGGATCAGCAAGCTATGCACAACTTTAAAGAAAAAATGGTTATACTGTTTGCCAATAGCAAATGGAGAAAGGAAACCTGATAGCAAGAGGAAATCGTGAGGAAAGAGGAAGAAGAGAGTGAAGAGATCTAAAGAGGTCAAATGTTTGTGTGTGAGAGACAACGAGCGACAGATAGAGGTACAGAGAAAGAGTCCAATAAAGAGAATGGGGAGAGAGAATTTGGGAGATGAAATGTATGACTAAAAGTCTAAATAGAGAATAGAGAATGCATGAGTGAGACAGAGAGAGACAAAGGAAGCAAAAGAAGAAAGTGGCTCACATTTTGTATGCCTCCTTTAGCTGAGTTACTCCAAAGGAATCAGGACTCTTCCCTCAAACTTTCATCTAAACAGTCTGCTAAATCTACAATACAGTGACACCCACTGACTACCTTTGCTGAGAAATTACTTACAACATGTATCTGCCTAACTAGGAGAGTATTTCCATAGTGTCCCACTATTATATGTTTTGTATTCATGTGTGATTTTAGAATGTTTTATATGGTGACTTTAACCACAACTTTGAAGAAGGTGTTTCATAACACACGCTGCAGGGCAATACTCCTGAACAAAAAGTGATTTGCAGAAGTCTATATACATTAAGAGAAAGCTCACAGGGATGTAATAGAAAGGCATGGAAGCCTGGCTGTTGGAAGCTGACTTGGTATACACTATACCAAAGTAAGGTACAGTGTGTACAGAGTCCAGTGGATCCCCAGAGGCTTTACAGAGGCTAGAGTACATAATACTAATGCTCTCTTTTGTGGTAGTGTGGTCGAGCATTTAGGCTTATCAGAGAGTAGTGCTAAGCATTTGCTGTACACACACAGTCAAGTAATGAGGCACACACTCAATGACTAACTCCAGGCCAATGTTTTATAAATTTAAAATACATTTTGTTACTTTATTTCTAGAACCACAAGGATATTTGTTCCAGGTAAGTACAGTTTCAAGAATGTATCACTTTCAAGTATCAAATGCACTTTGTTTAGAATTCACCAGTAAAACAGTTTACAAGGGAGTAATACTTTTCAATTTAAAAAACAGACACAGTGCAATTTCTCATAGAAAGCAATGCAATCCTAGGGGAGGAAAAGTAACAACACAGTTTGCACGTAAGTACTCAATTTACAATCCCAGTCTTCAGGGGTTAAGGTGTCCACAGGACAAACTTTAGGAAGACACCAAGGGTGCACCACCGGGGCCGGCCGGGTACAGAAGTCAAAATTGGTGTTGCGCGCCTAACTGAATCCTATGGAGATAAGGGGCAGTCAGAAAGAAACAGCTTGCAAGCAGCTACCTGTGACTTAAGGGTACAGACCTGGGAAGTTTAGATCAGCACCAGGGGGGCCACAGGCCAGGGTGCAAACACAGCGTTGGGCACCCAATGCTTTTCAATGGGGGAACCCCAGGGGTCACAAAGATGCAGCAGTCGTGGTCCAGGGAGTCCAATGAAGAAACCCAACTGCTAGACAGGTAAGTAGAGAGCCCATTAGACGTTACTGGACTGTTGGTTGGGATCTCCAAGATAAGGGGGGCTGTTGGTGCAGGGATATCCTTAGGCATCAGGAAATCTTCACTGGATCAGGTTATGTTCAGGGGAGTCCTCTGGATTTAGGCTGCAGGTGTCATCGTGGTGGTCAGGAAGGCTCAAATCCAAGGTAGACTTGAGGTCGGAATCGCCTCTGGACTCTCTGGTCCGATGGGCCACCTGGACTCGGGCCTTAGGCGTCGTGTGCAGAGTGGGCAGGACTTGCGGATCTGGATCGGTTCTGGAGTTCTTCTTGGATGTTTCTTTGTGGACAAGAAGACTGTCCTAGGGAGATCTTGGTCCTTGGGTAGGCAGGCAGTCCTCTGAGGGTTTGTAGAGGTTGCTGATCCTGCAGGACGAGTTGCCTTCTTGTAGCAGGAGTCCGGAAGCTGCAGGCAGGCCAGTAGGGCAGGGGCCAAGTCAGTTGTCATCTGGAGCCTTTTCTGGTGGTGCAGCTTCTCAGTCCTTCTTGTCAGGTTGCCAGGAATCTGAAGAGCAAGGTTCAGAGGAGCACCTAAATACTAGATTTAGGGGCATTACAGGGGCCAGAGGGGGCAGGAACCAATGGTTACTGACCCAGAGGGTGACTACACCCTTCTTGTGCCCACTCCCTTTGGGGAGGGGGACATATTCCCAACCCTATTGGCTAACATCCTTCAAAACAAGATGGAGGATTCTGCTAGGAGGGGTTCACCATCGGCTTTAGGCACCCTAGGGGTGGTTCTAGTTCGAATGGACATGCCTCCTGGTGTTTACTACTTTTCCTGCTGGACCTACCGCCAAAAGTGGGGCTTGGTCAGGGTGGGGGAGGAGGGGCATCTCTGCTAGCTGAAGTGCCCTGGGGCAGTGTAATCTGAGGCAAGAGCCTTTGAGGCTCACCACGAAGTGCTACAGTTCCTGCAGGGAGGAGGTGCAAGTACCTCCACCCAAAGCAGCCTTTGTCACTGACCCCGGAGAGCACAAAGGCCCTCACCCCATGGGGTCAGAAACTTGTCTGTTAGTGGCAGGTTGGCACAGACCGGTCAGCCTTATACTAGAGGACTGGGTGAAATCCATGGGGCATCTCTACGATGCCCTCCGTTTGCATTTTTCAATAAATCCAGTGTGTGATGTAATGACAAACTCCCAGCCCATGTGCTCAGTATGGCCACCCTGCACTTATAATGTCTAAGAATGGACTTAGACACAGTAGGGACATATTACTCATGCAGCTATGCCCTCTCCGGTGGTACAGGGCACCCTGCCTTAGGGCTTTAAGACCTGCTAGAGGGGTGACTTAACTATGCCACAGGAAGTGGTTTGTGGGCATGGCACCCTGAGAGGGATGCCATGTCTACTTTACCTTTTTCTCCCGACCAACACACACAATCTGCAATGGCAGTGTGCTTGTGTTTGGTGAGGGGTCCCTTAAAGTGGCACAATACGTGCTGCAGCCCTTAGTCGCAGGGCTCTAGGTACCACTGGTACCTGTAACAGGGGACTTAGTTGTGTGCCAGGGGTGTGCCAATTGTGGAAGTAATGGTACAGTTTAGGGAAAGAAAATAGATGCTGTGGACTGGTTAGCAGGATCCCAGCACACACTCAGTCCAGTTAGCATCAAATATCAAGCAAAGAGGGTGGAGGGGGGTCCATGCTAAAAGGGCACTTTCCTAATCTGGCAAAAAGAAAATAAAGAACGTAAACTGCTATGAGAATGTTGGCTTCAGTCAGTGGGCAAGCATTTGTGTGTCAGTGATTGTGTGAGGGAGTGAGCACACTAGTGCTAGGGTGAGAGAATACAAGATGTTACTGCATGAGTAAGAGTATGTGGATGTATCTGATTGACCAAACAAATGAGTGAATGTTTGTTTAGGGTCAAGTACCTGAATGAGTGTGCAACTGAAAATGTGAGAGAGAGCATGAGAAAGCCAAAGAGTATGCGAGTGCACAGGTGTGCAATATCTGAGCTGGTGTTTTTCCTTTCCCAAGTACTGAATGTCTATGGTTTCAAATGAATCACATTTTTTTCGAATTAGATTGACATTTCAACTAATCACTGCCAGAAAGTTTAAAAAGGTGGTTTACTACATAAAACCTCATGTGATGTCCTGTGGCAGGTCGTCCTAGGCTTAAGGAGAGAAGGCACAACCTCCATGTACTAGTGATAGTCCAGCTGAAAAAGGTGTCTTGAGGGATGGTGAAAGTGCATGTAGCTATTGAGGTAGCCAGAGCCTATGGGGATGAGGTGTGTGTCTGTGTGAGTTTTGAGAGGTAGGTTGAGGTCGAATCTCAGGATTTTGGATGGTTTGGAGCCTGTTCAGGAGCTGTTTGGTGAATCCCATGGACAGTACATTGCCATAGTCGAGCCTGCTGGCTATCAGAGCCTGTGTGCCTGTTTTTCTTGTGTTCTCTGGTAGCCACAGATTTTTATAGTAATGGTAGTTGCCCTTGCAAATGGGCTTTTTCTGAAACAATTCTTCCACAACTGTGGGAATTTCACTTACAAACCTAGGGGGTTGTGGACGAGCTCAACTGCAAATATTGACAAAACACTCACAAATGTATATGTTAACATGTACTTATCAGTTACTAGGAGATAATTTCTCACCCTGCAAACATACTTTGAAATCGTCATGTCACCATACAGGAACTCACTTCTAACAATAGTCTGCAAATCTGACCCAAAATAATGATAATGCATGCAATGATATCCTGAACACAAACTATTGAGAACTTAAAGAAGATGAACATACCTCAGAACAACAACAATGGGACTTTCACTTCCAGTAACCACAATCAGGCCTTTCCATATCATAAGGGCAGATGATACAATCATCGCAAAATTTAGTACCTGGTAGTACAACTGCAAAAGTAAACATAAAACCAAACATTAAAATACCACTGGAATAGGGCAAAAGAGAAACATAAACAAAATGAAATCAGAAACTAAAAGCATCTACAAGAAGAGACAATTATGCACTTACGAGTTTCAGCCGGGTTGTAGCCGGCAAGTGTTCTGTATTCCTGGGAGGAGACATGTTTGACCAAATTTTTATTTTTAAATTGAAATGTGCCATTCTTTTTGAGCAGGACTGCAAGACCAGCCTATTCTTTAGCTCTTCTCCCCAGCTAGAAGCACATTTTATAAAGGTCTGCCTACACGCAGGAGCATTAGACCTGTAGGTATAATATGTAGATTTTTACTTCTTTTCTGTGAGGTTTTACTGCTATGTTACAGACAGAACAATTTGTTGACTAAAATCGTAGGCTGTACCATTAGAGGAGGACTGATTGTAAATAAGTAGCGTCCAATAAATACATCGGTGTGAATGTCACTGTAAAATATGGGGCTGGAAATGCTGGTGCAAACCTGGTGTTCATACAAAACGTAAAAACGCTCATGAAACCTGTATATCAACAGTCTACAAGTAAATGATGTTATACCAGTTCATAGTAGGGAATACTTTTTACATGCTTGCTTTCTTTGGACAATGTTGAATTAAAACAACAGTTACTGTGGATCAGTTTTACAAATACAGAGTCACACAGTCAAATGTGAATTACCAAAACAATGTCCGGCTACTTCAGAAGACTGTAAAAATTTGATTTTTTTTGTATAAATGACAATGTAGCATAAGAAAAAATACGAGAACAAAACATAAGAAGCTGTTTCATGAAAATCAAACAGGTGTACGTACGGAACTGTTCACCGATTCACTAAAAACAGGACACAAATACCTGGTTAACACCATAAACTATTTTTCGTGGCAACACGAGATCCACCAGCACTGTAAAGTAATCGTAACCGAGGGATTTCTAACCATTAACAAGCTTGATTCTTATGGTGAACAGAAGATAAATTGAATGAAAAGTTCCTTCCAGACAAATGCAAATCCAACAAACAAGCCTCTTCTCAATTACTCCAAAGGGAGGGGAATTATATAAATCAAAATAAGCAAACTCCTAATTTTATCCTTTACAATCAAAGAAAATCACAAAACAAATCTAAAATATGGAATGATTATATTTATTTCGAAAAATAAACTTACAATCTCAATAAATACATTATTTTACATTATTCACATGACATTAATTAATTCCTTCCTAAATGAGAGCATGAACTAAAGTTATAAGGGTTGCCAAAAACTCCCAGGGCAACAAGTACTAGCTGTACCCACAACAACACTGGGCAATCAAACTTTATTTCACATTTGTATATACTGTCAACAATGTTGTCACGTTTCAGCACGTCATCTCAAATCTTCTCTAGCCATCCAACAGGAACTCATATTTGGACTTTCTGCAATGCTCTGGAGTAGCAGACAATCAACAATTTAAGGCACATCACTTCCTATATCTGAAAGTTGTAACTACTGGTATAATATTGAAAAATGTAAGGCCAAATTAGAATGTACCCTAGATTGTGGGTGTTTTTTTTTTTTCAAATAAACAATGTAAGTAAACATTGGTTTAACTTCTAAACAGTGAGTAGGCTGCCTACGCCCACAATGCTTGCTAAATCAGCTTTATCCCCTTCACGGAGCTAGGTCGGGGGCTGCGGGGAATCTAAAGGCTTTTAGCCTCCATAGACTTTTTACTACCACGGTGACTAAGTGAACTCATTTGGGCTAAGAAATATAAAAGCTTCATACTGCTATTTTCCTCTAGGAAATTGTTATATTAGGATTAACAGAAAAGAGTGTATCATCTAGAATCATTTTAATTTAAAAACAAAATAGATGCAGTATATGTTGTCCAAAACTCCAGAGGACCTGCAGAAATACTGACTCTGACGTGACACAAGGATGTAGTTTTAAAACATATTTAATTATTAAGGTTAATTTGAAGTTGATTTAAGGTGAAGGTGATAAAGAACTTTTTACAGAAATAGAAGAGAACGAGTTGTGTCATATGACCAATAAAATTCCTACAATCCCAGCAAATATGTTTTACGGACTAATTTTTGAACTGGACACTGCTGTTCCAGCTACGGTTAGTTTCCCTGTTCAGTCTAGAAGGTATATCCACAAGTAAATAGAAGTGTCTGAATCATCATGAAAATTGTGATCTTTCACACGCTGGAAAAATCATTAATTCTAGTTCAGAAACAATACTTTCTTTTCCTTTAACCCTGAAATGAGCGGATATAAAAGCAGAGACAGAAACTTGATAATAATTAGCCCTAATGCAAACACAAGAACAATTTGAGTCCGGGGTTACCAAACACTCTTTCGGAGTTCCTCCCTAAAATCAAAGTTCAATTTGAGTTGAGTAAAAGATGTGGGATAGTGTGTGGAAAAGTTGAAACGTTAAAATCACTGAATAGCTCATAAAATGCCACAGTCACCACTCAGCAGAATACAAAACATCAACCTCCTTTGTCAGAGCCCAATGATGACTTCTGGAAAACAAAAACTAAAGCTGACGAAGTGGACACTCCTAATCGTAACCTTAAGCATAATCCTAAACCTAGTACTCTGTGATCCTGCTTGATATACAGAGCATATACATCGCAGCAACAGTACTCAAAGTGTCATTTCTGAATCATGTACTATTTGTACTATTTGTACTCTATGCTTTATATCTTCTGGTTAGATAGTATTGACCTCAAATGCTGTGCTGTCTGCTTTGCATACCTTGCTTCTCTTCAACAAGACTTATTACTCACCCCTCACCAAACAATAATGACACCTACTAGCGGCCCAAGACTAAACATCCCACAAGCCATTGAATAATCCATCATAGCACTGATGTGTAGTGCTATTCAGAATGAAAAGATTCAGGTACCCAAGCCAAGCTAGGAAAAAAACACAGGTAGAGAAACATTACAACACTCTCCTAATATACCAGTTCCAGGCAAAGCCAAAGGGCAACTGGAGGTCTATTTACAACTTACACCCTGACTCAACCACAAGTAGAGTCAACCACCAACAGGCAAGAAAGGCAGTAATCCACCTCATGCATTTTGGGGGCCCAGTGAGGCCCCTAGCGACAGACTGCACTTCCATAGCTAATTCAGTTTAGAATGTTGGGGCTCTGAATATACCACATAGGAAAGCTAAAAGAAAGTCAGACAAGATTTCTCGTACAGATGCCTTCCAGAAATTCAAATAAGCTTTCTTGCTAAAAAGGAAGCTGTATCTAGATATGGTTCAGATAGAGATGGCCGACAGTCAACCCAGGTGGCACATGAGTGCCCTTTAGAAGTTTGTAAGGTTAAGGATGTTTCCTCTGGAAGGGAGACGAAAATTAGAGTTCGGAGTCCTCGAAAGACCAGTGTGAAGGCAAAGGGTTTTGAGGTCCCTGCAGAAACAAGCCATTAAAAGAGTCAAAATCTGAGGATTACGAGAATGACTGGGATCACAAAGCCACCCAGCGAGGGTGGCTTTGCAAAATATGTTTAACCTGTATGACTAGATTTATCCACGGTCAGCGGATTAGACACTACCCTACCAAGGCAGCCTGTGCTCAGACACACCTCAGCAAAGCCTTAGACAAAGCGCTACGGTGCGTGGAGTGCTCTAGGCATTCTCTGATGGGCAGAAGTGCATCCGGCAACGGCTTCCGAGAAACATCAGAAAATATCCACAGGTCTTATCACAGAAATACTAGGTGTGGTTGTGCTTTACAAAGAGTTAGGTGGACCCTAATAATTTAGCAGGCTGGCCCAGCGTGTTGCTTTTTTGCACAAGAATGTCAACTGTGCTATCCCTACTCAAAGACACAGTTATGTCTTTTTTTTTGTTAACTCTTTAGCAAATTTCGACGTAAAAGGCGCAGTCTTGGTACATACTGCATGGTAATTACATATAGGTGAGTGTGTTTTAATAGGAAGTTATGTGTGTGTTAGGCAAAAGTCAAGGCAACACATTAGGCAGTACTAATGCAATGCTACTTTCGCTGCTACCAGTATGTGATGTTCCTGGTTGGGTCTTTCGTTTCACTTCATCTGTTTGAGGATGAGGAGAGCCCTCTCTTCCATAAGATCCCAAAGACTGGGGCTTTTGTTGCCCATCATTCACTCTCGTCTCTCTGAATGAAAATTGTAAGTGGCAATCACATTTCTTCAAAATTATCTTATGTATCCTTTATCAGTGCGCTAGTCTTTCCATCACATCAATATTCCAAACCTTTGACTTCCAAATAGCTATCTGTGGAGGGGTCGGAATCGTTTAGATGTGTGCAATGATGGCCTTAGCCGCAAAAATAGAGGTGTTAACAGACCTCCACCTGGTAATGAGTGGAAATTCATTATTCTCACGCAGATAACCTAGAAACAGAAATACTGGATTTAGTGGTATCTCAGCATTTGTTTATGGTTCTAATACGCAACAGAAAATCCTTCCAGAAGAGTTGAATATGAATACGTGACTAACACATGTGGAAATTTGTGCCTGCACCTTTCCAGCACACATCTGAGCTGTTAACCATTGCCCACAGCTAAATGGGGTACAACCCATTCTAGTGAGTACTACATATGCAGATAGGATAATTCTCCTGCTTGTGACTATGTTTATAACCAGGTTTCAGCTGAAAATTCTAGGTGCAGGCCTTCCTCCCTCCATTATTATATGTGAGGGGTGAGTGGTTCATTATGTTGCATAAAACCGATAAACTCTTCTTTAGATTATTTGAATGGTAACTTTTTCCAGGGGTATTTTTGCCCAATTTCAACCTTTCTTTGATTTCATTGAATTTAGCCAGAGTGTGAGTTGGCCAACACTGGGTCCTTGTCCTTCTTTGGCATCTTTCACTTGAACAGAATTCAGAAACAGTGGTGACTTCAAAGATCGCCATTTGTCGAAGCATGGGTCTACGAGTTCAAGTTTAAAGTCTGAATTATTTGTTATTGTTGTCATGCACAACTGAAATATGGTTGTGTATTTTTTCTGGTTAATTGGTTCCAGTAGTCTAGAGTGACATTCATGAAAGAGAGGTGTTTATGTTAAGGGAACAAGTTCTGGGTGGTGGCCATTATACATCTTATAATGGAATTGCTGAACAATCTTGATCTGGTATCACTAGAGTTTGGTATAGAGACAGTAATGCCACAGCTGTGCATATATTTTACACAGCGGCAGTCACCACTGTGTGGTTATAGTTAGGTAAGAGTGTCCAAAAGAAAATAATTGTTTTGTTATTAACTTTCTAAAAAGGTTAATCCTTCTCAGCTCCTTCCTGGAAGGTTGTGCCAATCCATCAAGTTGGGGCCAATAAAAAAGGGGGTTCCAAAACACTGATTTCCCATTTTAATTCCCATAGGAAACTTTGCTGTCTGATACAGAAAACACAGGTAAACAGAATTACATCTTATTTGTCCGAAAGTTAGAACTTTGTTCAGAAACATGCTTTTTCATAAGTTTGTGAGCTTGCCTTTTAAAATCTGCTTGCTTTCACTAGTGAAAGGCATTCATAATTCATGCCTTTTCCGGTGTTTAGCCCTCCTCGAGCGCAGCGACCAAGTACTGAAAACATACGAGGCGCCATGTTTTCCGTCCGGTTTCTGGACTTTTTTTTCTCTTTTTTCGCAGCGCGATCTCGCTGGGCAGAAGTAGAGCGCTTTCCATGACATCGACCCTGTTACATAGTTAACTGTACTTTTGCCGGTTACGTAGATAATTGCACTTTTGCCGGTTACGTAGATAATTGCACTTTTGCCGGTTCCATGGATAATTGCACTTTTGCCGGTAGGTTTTACTGCGAGTGAACTTTTATTTCCCTTTATGTGCCTGCTTTGTACTGATCGCAGACGTCAGCTCGCTTATGTGAAACTTACTTTTCAGTTTATATGGCAAGAAAAGTCCAGTTAGTTATGTGAAACTGTTTTATTTTCATTTTCAATGTTTGGGGCAAGAAAAGTCTGGTTAGGAGTTTACAAAGCTAATTGCTCGAGCTCAAGCAAACGCGAGACTGGTTGCATTGCAAATGCTTGTTGTTATTTGGTGCGAATGTTATATTTTGGTGGGTTTTAAGGAATTAAAGTTAGATTTATATGGTTGTTCCCACTGGCACCTGATTGGAGGAGGGAGCTTTTTTGGCTGCTTTCTCCTGTTGACCCTTTCAGTACAGAGGTACCAGACAATCAAATTAGCTGGCCGTACCCTAGAGGACTGGCCAAAGGTTAAAGTGACACTACAGTAAAGTGTAGTAACTGTAACCCTGCCTTTGGAATAGGTAGCCAGAGGCCAGGCCCTGTGGCTAATTCCGCACTGCCATAGTCAAAGGCCATGCACAGTAGGGAAATGGCTGCCCCTAGGGGGGTTAGTACGGGGGTGGTGGATGTGTTGTGAAGGTGCTAGGGGGGTTTGGCCGTAGGGCCTGGTTGGGTCTAGGCTCTGAAGCCAACCTCACCCTGTGCACAGCCCAAGGCTATATGAGAAGCTAAGAGTGAGTTGAAAACTTTGGATACTGGTTTGTTTAGAAGGTCATTATACTCTTCGGAAATGGACACCCAGAAGCCATCAGCTAGGTGATAAGGAGGCCAACCCCTCACTGTGCACAGCCAAAGGCCGCACCCATCAAGGAAACTGGCTGAATATGCTGAAAATAAAACATAAATCAACTGCAAAAAACTAAGATTAAAGAGCCATTGTAGTTAGGTATGGTAGTAAAATCTTAGATTATGTGTATAAAAACCTTAAAAATTCACTGAAAAAAACACAAAGGTTAACGCGACATTATAGTTAGGTATGGTATTAGGATCTTAGCTTCTGTTGAAAGAAAAAAAAAACCTAGAAATTCACTGAAAAAACAAAGGTTAAGTGATGATATAGTTAGATGCTGAATTAGGAAAAGCTATTCTTTAAAAATAAAAAAACAAAACAGGCATTTACTACTATGTGAACAGTTAGGTACTGACATACTTGCTGATTTGATATTATTTACTCAGAAGCCAGAGACTCCTTCAAAACCTTCAAGTAATGCTGGTACTGATTGTACTGAAGCAAAGCACATCTGCAAACAAAGCAAATATATTTTTCCCTGTCAACTTCTATTCATTTATGTTCAGGTTGCAGCTTTTCGTGTTTGAGGTCGCATCCTCTGTCCATACTCAATCTAGATTACAAAATATTGGCCAATGTAACAGCCAAGTGGCTGAATCCACTGATGACTGGCTTGGTGTACTTGTACCAGTCAGGACTCATTCCTAATAGAAGCTTGGCAACAAATGTGCGACAATTGGTGCATGTTGTGATGATGTGTGCAATGACAGAGCCGCACCTAATTACCTAATTAGAAGTAATTATTTGATGTTCTAGAGGAAATGGGATTTAGTGACCAGAACCTGCAGTAGATCCGACTTTTCGGTGCACAACCAAGGGCAAAATTAGATACAGGCCAAACCACGTCAAAGGCCTGGACAAATTAATGTAGAACCCTTCAGAGGTACCCACTGTCATATTTTCTTCGCCTTAGCGCCGCTGACTGCTACCTGTAAGGGAAGGCAAACTGATGGGGCTCAAAGGAGGTATATGTCATCTCACTGTATGCAGACGATGTGTTGATGTCTCAAGAACGCCCCAGAAAATGTAGGTCAGGTCACAATGGAATCGTAGAAAATTTGAAAAACACTACAGCTTGTGTCATGGAATATTACTACCAGCAGAGTACCCTGCAAAGAAACCCAACGTGATCATGGAACTTTCATTTCCTCAGTCTTCAGTGACTGATGGCTAGATACCCAGAACTTTCAAGAGATCATGGGGCTTGAGGAGTTGGGGAGGTGGGAGGGAAGGGATCATGAGTGATTGACTTCTTTGTCCCTTGTCTCAACAGACAAGTTAAACTATTTTACAGTTTGAGAAGGCTCAGGAAGCCTTATATACAAATACAGTCCTGCTAGGATGGATGAGTGCTCTGAGCTGCAACTTTCCACCTTTCCTCAAAATTCCAAGAATAGTAGTAAAGGTCAAAGGGAAACAAGCACATTTAGGCCCATATTTATACTTTTTGACGCAAAACTGCGCTAACGCAGTTTTGCGTCAAAAAAATTAGCGCCGGCTAACGCCATTCTGAAGCGCCATGCGGGCGCCGTATTTAAGCAATGACGTTAGCCGGCGTTAGCCGCCGGCGCTGCCTGGTGTGCGTTGAAAAAAACGACGTACACCAGGCAGCGCCGGCGTAGGGGGATATGGAGCTTGGGCGTGAAAAAATGGGGCAAGTCAGGCTGAGGCAAATTTTTCGCCTCAACCCGATTTGCGCCATTTTTTTCCACTCCCAACCCCCATAGAAATGACTCCTGTCTTAGCAAAGACAGGAGTCATGCCCCCTTGCCCAATGGCCATGCCCAGGGGACTTATGTCCCCTGGGCATGGTCATTGGGCATAGTGGCATGTAGGGGGGCACGAATAAGGCCCCCCATGCCCCCCCAATTTTTTTTTTTTTTTAAACTTACCAGAACTTACCTTATTGTCCCTGGGATGGGTCCCTCCAGCCTTGGGTGTCCTCCTGGGGTGGGCAAGGGTGACAGGGGGTGTCCCTGGGGGCATGGGAGGGCACCTCTGGGCTCCTTCCGAGCCCACAGGTCCCTTAACGCCTGCCTTTTCCAGGCGCTAAAAAACGGCGCAAAAGCGGCCGTACGTCATTTTTTATTGACCCGCCCACTCCCGGGCGTGAATTTTGCCCGGGAGTGTAAATACGGCGCACATGCCGCGGAGTCACTTTTTTAGACGGGAACGCCTACCTTGCATATAATTAACGCAAAGTAGGTGTCCACGCTAAAAAAGGACGCAAACTCCATGGACTTTGGCGCTAGACGCGTCTAACGCCAAAGTATAAATATGGAGTTACTTTTGCGTCGGAATTGCGTCAAAAAAACGACGCAATTCCGGCGCAAACGGAGTATAAATATGCCCCTTAGTCTTATTGACTCAGCTTTGGGAACAGCAAGTGTGGTTTCCTGTTCTATTGGAACTTTTTTGCGATTCTCCAGTCCAACGTTCCCATTTATGAACTGACATCATTAGGAAAATCGCTATCTCTAATGCTGTGTAAAGCTCTGGGGTTATTGGAGAGTGTCAGGCTATTGAGAATGAGCCTCGTCCTATAATGAACGATCCAGGGCTTACAGTACAAGGAAAAAATCCATTTCACTATGTATGGTGGCATTATTGATGTGCGATATAAGGTTTCAATCCTATTGCTTCAGACGTCATTACTGTTTGGAACCTTTATAAGAATTGGCTGAAGGATTAGCTTTCGGAATGGTTAACAGTTATCACTGAGACATTTCTTCAGGACACTTTCCATTAAAATGAGTTCTTATTGGGGAATATCGTTTGATTTGTAGACTTTTAAAAGGAATTCGTTTTTCAATTCCACAGAATCTGATTTTCCATATTTGTGGAATGCAAATATGGTGTTGAGCATTTTCACGTCTTGGCTATTGAATGAGGAGCTTTACTGTAAGCAGCTTTCTGCAAGGTTAGCTATGCTCCTAAGTCTATTTATTACCTTGCAAGAGTTTCAGATATTAAGACCTTAGATTTGGGAGGCAGGACGTGTACACCAGAAAGGGTTACCTTCATAATATTCAGGGGGTTTGCGATACATGTATAGGTGCAACAATGGGGGAATACCTCTAATGAATGTGCGACTCCAAGGACTTCCCCGTAAACCACTCCGTGGGGCGCTATTTAGAAGTAGTTAATGACCCATAAAGCATGCAATTTCAGCGTATGCTGGTTCACAGGACCATAAAAATAGGTACTGTGTACCTGGTGACACCTACTAGCGCCCCATGTGTGATTGTTAATGCATGTTCACAATCAGGAGTTAAGAAAATTGGGATCTGGTGTCCTGAAGAGAGCCTGGGACTTGCTTAAGGGCAGGTTTATGAGCTGAAACCTGTTGACGACAACAGACGTAGGGATACTAACTAATCCTGTGCTTCGCTCACATTTCTATCCACCTCCTAGATCAGTGGTCTTCAAACTTTTCAATACTGCACCCCTCCCTGTGGGGGGGGGGGGGGATCATTGGCCCCTCCCTCTGAATTTTTCACAATTATTCTATTAAATCGTCAATGTTGAAATATGTCTACATTTATTTAATCACTGCAGTTAAGTTCTGTTACTGTTTCAAAAATGCAATCAAATACATGATGCCAAACATACTATTCTGGTCAGGCAGGTGTTACTAACATGTAAAGGTATCCAAAGTGTGATTTATCACAAGTGGGGGTTTTGAAGAGTATTTGGGGTCCCTTCCCTTTTGACACATACGCCCATCTTGGACAGAGATGACAAAACGTGCTACGATGGCCCACTACAGAGCAGTTTACTCCAGCTAATTTTTTTCAGCTTAAAACAAAGCCCTGTTATTACCATGATTCTTGTGGCCACAGCCTGGCACCCAGTTGAGATCATTTGGGGCCCTCCCCGCCCTCAGTATGAAGACCCCTGCCCTAGATTTACCCATGTTAAAGGACATTCTTGGGTGTAGATAGAGGGATTTTTATATAGTCTAGATCCTGTTTCATATTTACCACCTTCTCACAAGTACTCATCATCATTGTCAGGAGTCACCTCACCATTGTAAGGTTCTTTGGTGAATGAGATGTGGCCAATGATAAAGCAAGACACCCGGATGGGGAGAGGCGAGGCCACATATATCAATTGTTTTAAACTGTCTGGTACCTTGAGTGTCCTGTACATATTTTGGAGAGATTATATTGCGGACCTTACATTGGAGAGAAATTCTCACCTACTGAGCAGGTTTACTATATATTTGTCACTTTTAGCTTTTGTTTTGTTACCTTTATAACAGCTAGGCGTATAGGTAACTCAAGCCATAGGACTTCGAGTTACTACATATGTTAAATGAAATTTCTTTATAAAGAAAATTGCACTGCTTGGACAATCTATTTATGTGAGTAGTGCTCCCTATCTTGAAATTCTCCTCCCTCACCACCAAGCAAGAGTAAAGCCCTGACTGCTCTACCCCTGCACCCCCTGAAAATTAAAGACTAGTGTAGGAAGGTAGCCTCTTTCTAGCCTTGTTACCCCCACTTTTGGCCTGTTTGTGAGTATATGTCAAGGTGTTTTTACTGTCTCACTGGGATCCTGTTAGCCAGGGCCCAGTGCTGATAGTGAAAACCCTATGTTGTCAGTATGTTTGATATGTGTCACTGAGATCCTGCTAGCCAGGGCCCCAGTGCTCATATGTTTGTGGCCTGTATGTGTTCTCTGTGTGGTGCCTAACTGTATCACTGAGGCTCTGCTAACCAGAACCTCAGTGTTTATGCTCTCTCTCTGCTTTTAAAATTGTCACTGCAGGCTAGTGACTAATTTTACCAATTCTCATTGGCACTCTGGAACACCCTTATAATTCTCTTGTATATGGTACCTAGGTACCCAGGGTACTGGGGTTCCAGGAGATCCCTATGGGCTGCAGCATTTCTTTTGCCACCCATAGGGAGCTCAGACAATTCTTACACAGGACTGCCACTGCAGCCTGAGTGAAATAACGTCCACTTTATTTCACAGCCATTTTACACTGCACATAAGTAACTTATAAGTCACCTATATGTGTAACCCTCACTTGGTGAAGGTTAGGTGCCAAGTTACTTAGTGTATGGGCACCCTAGCACTAGCCAAGGTGCCCCCACATTGTTCAGGGCAAATTCGCCAGACTTTGTGAGTGCGGGGACACCATTACACGTGTGCACTACATATTGGTCAATATCTATATGTAGCGTCACCATGGTAACTCCAAACATGGCCATGTAACATGTTTAGGATCATGGAATTGTCACCCCAATACCATCCTGGTATTCGGGAGACAATTCCATGCATCCCCGGGTCTCTAGCACAGAACCCGGGTACTGCCAAACTTGCTTTCCGGGGTCTCCACTGCAGCTGCTACCAACCTCTCAGATAGGTTTCTGCCCCCCCTGGGACCTGGGTAGCCTGGTCCCAGGAAGGCAGAACAAAGAAGTTCCTCTGAGAGAGGGTGTTACACACTCTCCCTTTGGAGATAGGTGTGAAGGGCTGGGAGCAGTAGCCTCCCCCAGCCTCTAGAAATACTTTGATGGGCACAGATGGTGCCCTCTCTGCATAAGCCAGTCTACACCGGTTCAGGGATCCCCCAGCCCTACTCTGGCGCGAAACTGGACAAAGGAAAGGGGAGTGACCAGCTATTTAGGGTCTCTCCTCTGGGCTATTCCTCAGATAACGAATGCAAGAGCTCACCAGAGTTCCTCTGCACTTCCCTCTTCGACTTCTGCCAAGGATCGACTGCTGACTGCTCCAGGACGCCTGCAAAACCGCAACAAAGTAGCAAGACGACTACTAGCAACATTGTAGCACCTCATCCTGCCAGCTTTCTCGACTGTTTCCTGGTGGTGCATGCTCTGAGGGCTGTCTGCCTTCACCCTGCACTGGAAGCCATGAAGAAATCTCCTGTGGGTCGACGGAATCTTCCCCCTGCTAACGCAGGCACCAAACTTCTGCATCACCGGTCCGCTGGGTCCCCTCTCATCCTGACGAGTGTGGTCCCAGGAACACAGGAACTGGGACCAAGTGTCTCTCACGGTCCAGTGGCCCTTCTGTCCAAATTCGGTGGAGGTAAGTCCTTGCCTCCCCACGCCAGACAGCAAACCTGTGTACTGCGTGATCTGCAGCTGCTCCGGCTTCTGTGCACTTTTCCAAGGATTCCTTTGAGCACAGCCTCGCCTGGGTACCCAGCACTCTGTCCTGCATTGCCCAACTCGCAGAGTTGGACTCTGACGTCGTGGGACCCTCCTTTGTGACTCTGAGTTGACCGCTGTCCTCATATCTTTTAAGTGCCTGTTCCGGTACTTCTGCAGGTGCTGCCTGCTTCTGTGGGGGCTGTCTGAGTTGCTGAGTGCCCCCTCTGTCTCCTCCAAGGAGCGACATCCTGGTCCTTCCTGGGCCCCAGCAGCACCCAAAATCCTCAACCGCGACTCTTGCAGCTAGCAAGGCTTGTTTGCGGTATTTCTGCGTGGACACACTTCTGCATCCTCCAGCACGCCGTGGGACATCTTCTGACCAAAGGAGAAGTTATTGGCACCTTCCGTTGTTGCAGAATCTTCTGCTTCTTCCACCCCGAGGCAGCCCTTTTGAGCCCTTTTGCACCTTCATCCGGGGTTAAGAGGGCTCCTGCCCCCCCCCGGACACTTGCATGACTCTTGGACTTGGTCCCCTTTCTTTACAGGTCCTCAGGACCGGGAAGCCGTCTTCAGTGCTTTGGTAGCAGTTGTGGTTCTTGCAGAATCCCCTATCTCGATTATACTGTCTATCTGGGGCAGTAGGGTAACTTTACTCCTACTTTTCAGGGTCTTGGGGTGGGGTATTTTGGACACCCTTACTGTTTTCTCACAGTCCCAGCGACCCTAAACTACCTACCATAGGCCTGGGGTCCATTCGTGATTCGCATTCCACTTTTGGAGTATATGGTTTGTGTTGCCCCTAGACCCACGTCTACCTATTGAATCCTATTGTGATTCTACATTGTTTGCACTACTTTTCTAACTGTTACTTACCTGATTTTGGTTTGTTTACATATAATTTGTGTATATTACTTACCTCCTAAGTGAGGGTATCCCCTGAGATACTTTTGGCATATTGTCACTAAAATAAAATACCTTACTTTAAAATGCTCGAGTATTGTGTTTTCTTGTGATATAGTGCTATATGATATAAGTGGTATAGTAGGAGCTTTGCATGTCTCCTAGTTCAGCCTAAGCTGCTTGAAACACCTCTATTCTACTAATAAGGGATAACTGGACCTAGCACAAGGTGTAAGTACCACAAGGTACCCACTATAAGCTAGACCAGCCCCCTACAACTAGGAAGAAGGTAACTGGCATTTCATTCAGCTTGGATTAGTATCTGGTGTCTGCATTTTAAAGAATAGTGGCAGTACGTGTTAGATTGGGTTCATAACCACCTTTAAATTGTGCAAGACTCAGAGAACTGGCCTGAAAGGCTATTACAAAGATTGTATAGTTCCCCAAACTGAACAAACACTTTATCAATGTCTGTATTAGAAGGTGGATTGTTTAATCATCACATGTATTTTTTTGCCGGCAATACATATCTCCTGGCTCATTCTACTATTGGTATGTTCCTCAACAAGACTGCATAGCAAGCAGAAGGTGGGTGTGTATAGCCCTCTGAACCAAGGTGCAGCAGTGGCCTAAGCCGGACACCATATTAAAAATACCCTGGCACTTGGCATTTTGGGCCTGTTTGCGGTAATCAAACATGAACTACTAAAAAGTTGTTTAGGGCTACACCCAGGAACTTTCACTCCATTGGTTAGAAAGTGCCTGTGGGCTCCCCCCACCACTTTTTGGACCTGCGGACGAAGGAGGCCAGAAAAACTGGGCCTGCTCCCCAGCAGGAAGAAGTGGACTTCGATGGTCAGTTGTCTGGCCGCCTGTGTGACTAGTGGGACACAACAAGCTTTAAGAGGCCTTTTCCCTAAGGTGCCCAATTGACCAATGCCAACTGGACTTGGACTGGGCTTTGTTGTTGGGCTCTGCCTGACATCTAGAGAGTCTGTCAGTACTTTCCCCTGAGGTCTTTAATAATCGTTTCTTGTGGTTGATGGGGTACCAGAAGAAGGCCTGGTACATTTTTGACTTTCAGACTTTTCACAGGGTCAAATCCAACCATGGCTACTATTGCGGACAGCCTCAAACCACTCCTAGGTCACAGTCTATCACTCCCATTATTAACACTTTGTGCTTTTTGGTGCTATAGCTACTTTAAAAAATTCATATCTCCTGTTCTCTTTTTGGACTTTTGGTATTTTGTTTATTAAATGTTACGCTATTTTTCTGATTTGGCTTGGGATTTAATTGGTGTTTTGACTTTATTACTGTTTTGGTACAGCATAAAAACTTTACACAGAGGCCTAAGTTAAGACTGTCAGCTGTGTACTCTCACACCCTCAGTGTTGCACTCACCTTCGTGTTTCCACCACTTGTGATGCTTTCTCTCTAGTGCTTCTCAAAATCCTGCTCCCGCCACTGATCCCTCTCTCCTCCCCACTCCTCGTTGCTACTCCCTATGTTTTTTTTTTGTTTATGTCATTTTTTTTGGTGTCACCGCAACTGCCCTAAAAGCACGTTTGCGCTGCTACTTTTTTTTTTTTTGTAGTTAATTCATCTTGGATTGGTGAACCCCCAAAAAAAAAACGGCACCTTCATCATTTTGTAAGCACATACAGAATAAGGCATGCTTTCGCCTACAAAATAACGTGGCTGCATCATTACACCTTTATTTATTTTTTTCCGCCATCCTGCACAACATGGCTAAAATGCACTGGCAAAGCCAATGTTTCCCAAAGCTGCAATCTATTGGCTTTGCCAATGCTTGTTTTTATAGTACCTTTGGTCATGCCTGCTGGTTTCAGACCTCCGTCACTCTGTTCCAGCATGCGCAAGAAACTAAAAAGAATTTTCCACTGAATACCTAAAACAAGATATAAACCTTCCCTATAAATCAATGGCTGGTGTTAACTGTGATCAAATCCCTCAAACGTGTAGAACGTGAAATCCCTTTTCAATTCCTGCGTTAACAGAAGGTCCACTCAGTGTTCAAAAAATACTAAATGATATTAGAAATCTCATACCCACTAATAAGAAATAAAAGCAGTGTTCATTGTGATTTTCCACGATTTCCAAAGCTTATTTTTACACTGTCCGAGCTAACACATGTAGTTGTTCAAATTCTGCAACTTGTGCTTTTATGTATCTGCCACATCACAATCCAACACTACTACTGTATAAAACATGGACTCCTACAAATTCAGAAATATTTCTCATTTGAAACAAAATATAAAATCTGAAAAAAATACAAGGGCTATTTATTGTATCGTAAAACGTAGCCGAACTTTTTTTGTAAATATCAGGCTGATAAATGAAGGATGAACACAATTTTCTTCGGGAGCATCAACAGCGCAAGTACGCTATGGTGACTCGTGGATTTTTTTGGACCAAGATCACAGTCAACAAAACCGAATAATGCTTTGCCCCCGATGGCAACTCCCATGAACTTTTGCAACAAGTATAATTTCGTGTGGTGGTATCTGTGTACTATTACGATGCAGTACTATTATTTCTTGGCTAATTCGGCAAGGTTAAAACAAAATAGATACATACCTGTCGTTTGTTCATACTTCGCAAGTCCCCAAACAAATCCATTTTAAAGCCGCCCTGAAATTGAAGAAAGGAAAGAGGAACTAAAAATATGCATTTTAGTCACTCACAATAAATAGTGCATGTGCACTAGCGAAATATTAGCACCCTAAGCACAATTACTGAGGAGTATAAAGCTTACACATACAAGTTTACACAGATGCAACAAACATCGTGTTTGATTTATGGAGAGGGAACGGTCAACTTTAGGCTAACAGAAGGGATAGCAATGTATATTAAATATAAATATTTAAAATTTAAATTCCGAATGGCATTATTGACAATTCAAAATCCTCCAATGTCATCAAAACCTCTATAAAACAAGCATTGGCAGAGCCAATTTGTCTGGGGCAGGTTATCAAGCTTTGCCCATGCTTGATTTACTTTGTCATGTCTGTTCTAAAATACTATTGTAGTGGAAGACGTCGGCGATACCTAATATAAACAAGCACATCTGCAGCGAGCTATGGATAAAAATGTTTTGTAAAAACGAATGCCCTGCAAACAATTATAGGGTGATTTCCGAGTACAGCAAATATTGCAATATTTTAACTGTAGTGCTCAGAATAGCCCCTAGAGGACACCACTATAAAAATAACATTTGTAAGAAATGTGGTCATGTAACCATATAGTCAGCCCCTAGAGAGCATAACCACATGAAGACAGAATGGCAGAACGCAATGCAGTGTAACCATCTATTTGGCCCCTAGAGGGTGTAGTCCATTACACATTTTCAGGCCTAGTAGCTTGCAGCCTTTGAGCACAGACACCAAAACGAAACAGTGGCATACCCAAAACAAGGAAGAGAAAGAAACAACATACAGCCACGAAGCTCGAAGTGGTGAATCAAAAGAAAAAATAGTGCACCACACTAAGGTATATGAACGATCGTGCAATAATCCAGATAACAGGGTCAGTCTCCAAGGCGGTAATAAAGCAGCCTCAAGGCGGAACAAATGTAAAGCAATTATCTACAAAATCAAGGGAGTTTTGAAATTGAGGCTAAGGAACGAATGAAAGTGATGGGCGTGAGATGAGCATGGTGCAAGCCCACAGATGTAGATTACAACAAGTTGTGAAACAGCGCATGCGCGCTGCCTAGTTTCGACCTAAACATATGGGCAGTGCCAGATGGGCCTTGAACTTACATGTCAACACTAATGTCTTCAAATAAGGTCTTAATGGAAACATGTACTTATTGTCAATTCACTTAACCCCTTCCCCGCCAAGGACATAACGGTTACATCCTTGGCTGCGGTGCTGAGGCATCAAGGATGTAACCGTTACGTCCTGGGACAGGCTCTCCCCCCATGTGCCTCCCACCCTCCTCCCATGGGCAGGGATGGAAGCGGAATCGCTTCCCCTTCCACCCAACCCCTCCCACACCACCCCATCCCACCCCACCCCCAGTGCCGCCTGATGACGTCAGCACACGATTGCACTAACCTCATCAGAGGCCGCCCCATCGCGCTAGAAACTTCTCTTCTAATCATTGGCTGGAGGCGGCACAGAGACATGAAATGAAGAAAAGGCCTTTCCTTTCCTTTCATGTCTCTTTGAGCATTTCTGAAGCCAGATTGTAAAGCAACCGGGCTGCAGAAATGCCCACTAGACACCAGAGATTTTTGTGTTGATTTGTTTTTATGTTGTAATTGACATTAGGGGAGTGACCCTTGGAGCAAGAGTCGCTCCCCTGGGGGGCAATTTTTTTTTTAGGCCATTTGTGCCCCCTCTGGGGGCAGATTGGCCTATTTTAATTAGGCTTATCTCCCCCCACAGGGGGCAGAAGCCACTGGACACCAGGGATTTTTTTTCTTCAAATAAACAATGAAGGGGAGTGACCCCTTGAGCAAGGGTCGCTCCCCTGGGGGGAAATTATATATGAGGCCTTTTCTGCCCCCCAGGGGCAGATCGGCCTATTCTGATTAGAAGCCACTAGGCACCAGGGATTTTTATTTTTTACAAGTGGTGAGTGACCCCTTAGACAAGGGTCGCTCCCCTGGGGGACAAATTCTTTTTAGGCCATTTCTGCCCCCCTTTGGGGCAGATCGGCCTATTTTTATTAGGCCAATCTGCCCCCATGGGGGGCAGAAACGACCAGACACCAGGGATTTTTTTTTTTTTTTAAAGAAGGCACATCCTTTCCCCTCATACCACAATACACGTTATTCCCTGAAGGTGAGGAAGGACTTTTTTCCGTAGTACAGGACCTCCTTTATGAGGGTATTGTAAAGGAGAGTTATGGTAGTCCCTGTAATAGTCCCATACTTCCCGTCGTCAAGAAAAGTCCTACTGGACAACAAACAGAATATAGATTGGTTATTGACATGCGAGCTATTAACAAGATAGTAGTACCACAATACCCACTTGTACACCAGATGTTACTACACTGTTCATTTGATTCCACCCACTGCCAAATTTTTCCTTGTAGTAGATTTAAAGAATGTTTTCTTTAGCATATCAATTGTGCTCTGAAAAGCCAATTGGACACTTTGAAATTACCAGATGGCAATGTTCTTTTACAATACATTGATGAACTCCTCACTGCATCTGACACACTTGAAGAATGTGAACAGGCCACATCAGAATTGCTGGCACATTTAGCCACACATGAAAAAGGGTCTCCCGATCCAAGTTGCAATATTGTCAACAAGAGGTATCCTATTTAGGGGACTCCTGTCTAAGTGATGCCCATCGTGTCATTAACAGTATTTATTAAGCAGTAATAATAATTTTGGGGTCGTGAGTGATCTACTATTCCTCCCATACAGATTACAACACCAAGAGCACCTCACACAATGGACAACTAATAGCTTTCGGTTTCTGTCACAGCCCCTGTAAAAGCCTCACATAAAATATACACAGCACATTAGACACAGCAACTGCCACAAAATTGACCCTGGTCTGCAGAGTATGCAAAAGCATTGGAGAAATGGACAGTCAACACATCACAACTTCATAAGGCATATTTAAGGCACATGTATGGTACACAAATGTAGGTAACACAACATAACTGAACAGGTGAATCATCATATGTGCTACACAAACATACACATAGGCATGCGCCCTGATACACACATACGAAGTCAGAATGTATCTTTTGTTTTAAGAAAAACGTCCAAGTCCATATTTGCATTCATACACAAAAACATGCCTACAGATACCATCACCATAAGAAGATTTTTTTACTACACAAAAACACATACATAGGTATTCTTGTATGAATACACACAGATCGTTTAACACACACACCCTCAGATATATAAGAATACACACACACACATCTTTGAATGCATACACAGTAGACAAACACACATGCACATGCGCACACACCTTTAAATGCACACACGCACAAATGGGTTCTCAACACAAATATACAGATCTAGTCTCATGCACACACGCTGCTACACACAAACATGCACGTCCTCGCATGCCGGTTTACACTAGGATAAATAGTTTCAGACACACACACACACACACACACACACACACACACACACACACACACACAGAGTCTCACACATCTTCTCCTGCAGAGGTGCACATGAACGGAGGGTACCAGCAAGGTGAGTGGAGACAGAGGTTGAATGTGGGAAGAATATCAACGGAATGAGTGATGAAGGGGAAAATGTCGAACAGCGGAATAAAGGATGGAAATATGTTGGTAGTAAGGGAACTAGGAGAGGGAAGGGGAAAAGAGCGTAATTTTACTCAGTTTGAAATTGTGCTCTTCGTAATGAGAACCAGTGAGGTGAGGTAATGTTGGGACAATGAAAGGTGTTGGGAATATATGGGAAGGTGAGTGGCAAGGAATGGACATGCTTAGATAGGAACAAACAGGGGTGCACCCAACAGAAGAGGGTGGGGGAGATGGGCAACACTTGCACGAACAATGATCAGGGAGTAGTTCAGAAGTGAGTTTTGGGAAACAATGGGTAACGCTGCAGGTGTAAGGGGTAAAACCCAAATTGTGAGTTTTAGCAAATGTATGGCAAGCTACTGGTGAAGAATGGGGGTGTTCTGAAAAGGTAGGTGGTCACTAAGGTGAGGGGGTCAAAAGAGGAGCCTTAACTGAGGGGCGAATAGAGAGATTAGATGAGGGTTCCGGACAAAGATGGTGAGTCACTAACAGAAAAATTACGTGAGGAGTAGTGAGTAGGGGTATAGAAAGAACCTATGAGAGAGGGGTGAGGAAGTGGATGGTGAAAGGGTGAGAAGACAGTCTGATTAAGGTGTAATGAAAGGGTCTGTCAATTAGTGAGGAAAGGCTGTGGAGGGGCTGGTGGTGAGAGGGTGGCAAACACATGGGCAGAGAAGTAGCAAGTGAGGGTGAGGCAGGAAAGATGAGTGAAGGAAGTGGGTGAGACAACTAAAGACTGGTGAGGAGAATGACAAAGAATGAGATCTACTAATAGAGGGCGAGTGAAAGAGAGGTGAGAAAGATATTAGGAGGCAGGAGAGACCTAATAAGAACAAGCATTTGCAATGCAATGGGTCTTGCATTTGCTCGAGTTATTAACGTTGTAAATTCCTAACTGGAATTTTCTTACCACATAAATTGAAAATGAAAAGTAAAACAGTTGACATAAGCAACCCGATTCAAAGCGACATGGCCGCCACGAGTGCGAAGGAGAGACACAAAAGGAAAAAGAAGTTTGCACGCAGTCAAACTTATCGGCAAACATGCAATTATCCATGTAACAGGATTGATGGGCGAGGTTGTAACAAAACTGCCCCAAGGAAGGGCTAAGGTAAAGCATTTACCAATGATAAAGGTTTTTTGAAATTCGAGCCCACGAACGAGTGATAGTGATGGAAGTGCGGTGGGTGTCGTTGAAAGCCCACATATAGATTACAACAGGCAAGAGTGCCTGCGCTCGACCTAAAAAAGGGGGCGAGTGAGCAATGTAGATCAAGAAGGAAATGAATGAAGGCAGTAAACAGATGCTGGGGATGTGCCTTGCTTGGCGGTAGTTAAATCACATTCTTCACTCATCCCTAACAGGGACAAAGTCTTCCGTGCAAACTTTGGCAGATATGCGCAGGCTTCAGAGTGCCTGAAGCCCTAAACTGAATTACCAAAAGAGCATTGCCCATACAATCGGGAGACCCTGTTCTCCTTCATATACTTCTTACAGAAGAGCAGGAAAGTGAGAGACAACCTAATACAAAACCACACCTGCCACTTACTTACATTAAATGTTTATGCATTACTTCACTCCACATAGATAGTTATTGTGATTTCAAACTATATTGTAATATGTACCTCTTTTCCGCAAGTGACAATTTTCCGGTACTGGCAATAACCGCACATTGGGTTAATGTTATGTGAATGTTTGCAACAAGGGAGGCATAATGCTGGGGGGGGGGGGGGGGGGGAGAAGAAAGTGGCGCTAATAAGAGAGCTGCCAACTTCCAAACTGGGAAACCAGCTTCAAGTCTCAGCGTCGCCTTAACATCTTGTGATTCTAGGCAAATAACCTAATCTTCCCAAGCCTAGAAAAGAAAAACAAAATGAATGTGTAATGTAACTCGTGCTCATGTTAAGTGCATATATTGGTGATAGAAGAAAAAATGATTACAAAAAAAAAAAAAAAAGAAAAACACAGTACCGCATTGCAGCCGATGGACACTAAACTTAAATTAATCTATACTTGGTCCATGAGCCACACAGGCTAAAGGAAGTGACAGTATTGAACATGCTGCCAATTTAGGTCGCAAAGGAAAATTGATAATGATACTAACGAATGGTAAGTAGCTGGTGGGCTTGAAGCCCCTTTTTAGAGTTTTTAGGTTGAGTGTGCAGTGCTGTCTGCAAGACATGTCGTATTCCAAGTTGTATTCAATCTATGGTTCTTCGTTATGTTTGTCTTAAGTGCTTCCATTTTATTGGTGCATTTTTTTTTTTTTTTTAAATGTCCCTCCCTTTTGTGCTGAGTTCCCGCCCAGGCGATTTCACTAAGAAAACATTTTTGGTGGCCATCACATTACGTTCACGCTTCCTCCTGTCACAGCGCGTGATGCCCCCTCCTCCCAGCTGACTTCACTGATTGATCCTTTTTGTTAATCCTCTGTTGCTCCTGGCTCGCAGCTTCTCCCTTCCATCATTGCTGCCGTCCTTCCTACGCCACTGCTCGTTATGCATCATTTACTGTGTATCATTTATTGTTGTGTATCATTTATAATGCATCAGTGAAAACAACGTTCATGCATTTTAGTTGCATTTAGTAGAATCCCACATGGTCATTGTTCATTTTTTAATTGGAAGGAACAGCTTAAAGTGTCTGAAGTGAGAATATAGCAAGGTGAAAGGTTCAACCCAAATAAGCTTTAGCTTTTATCGGGTACGCACTCACGTGCATTTTCTCCTTCCGTCGGGCACCATCTACCTCTGTCGGTGTGGCCGTCTCCTGGTTTATGGGCCTTTCATCAGCTATGGGCTACTCAATATCCTGCTGGTGGCCACACACAGTTATCTCTTCTATCCTCTTCGTGCCGATGTTTACTTCCCCACCACCACCCCCCAAACCCACTACCATCCCATCTTGTCTCCTTTTATCATCTCTCGCTTTAGCTCTCGGTGTCTCCTCTCCCTATGTCCCTATTCCTTGTCTTTTCTTTCATTTGCACGTCTCTCCTTCAAGCCTGTCTCCTCCCAGACCACTAATTGTCCAAAACACAGCCACTCCCCTTTCATGTGACAGGCGGAGGCAATCTCCAGTAGCGATCACGACTCTACACTCTCCCCTTACACACTCTACCCAAGTTGACCCGTGGCACAGATGTCTTCTCTGAGACCTCATTTTACATCTGTCTCCTCCAATAACTCGGAAGCATTCTGACTAATCCCTCAAGGTGTCCACTCCGGCGTCGGGAACAGCCATTTCACAGCCCCCACCGCGTACACACATCCTTCTTCTTCATCATCACTGCACAGTACATCTGGCACGCCAATTAAGAAGCGCTTGTACAAGGAGTACAAGTGGCCAGCCTCAGTCAAATCAAATCAAATCATTAACATTTATAAAGCGCGCTACTCACCCGTGCGGGTCTCAAGGCGCTAGGGGGGAAAAGGGGGGTTATCGCTGCTCGAACAGCCAAGTCTTTAGGAGTCTCCGGAAAGCGGAGTGGTCCTGGGTGGTCCTGAGGCTGGTGGGGAGGGAGTTCCAGGTCTTGGCCGCCAGGAAGGAGAAAGATCTCCCACCCGCCGTGGAGCGGCGGGTGCGAGGGACGGCAGCAAGTGCGAGGCCAGCGGAGCGGAGGGGGCGGGTGGGGACGTAGAAGCTGAGGCGTCTGTTGAGGTATTCCGGTCCCTTGTTGTGGAGGGCTTTGTGTGCGTGGGTGAGAAGACGGAAGGTGATCCTTTTGCTGACTGGGAGCCAATGCAGGTGTCTCAGGTGTGCGGAGATGTGGCTGTTGCGGGGTACGTCGAGGATGAGGCGGGCCGAGGCGTTTTGGATGCGTTGCAGGCGGTTTTGGAGTTTGGCGGTGGTCCCGGCGTAGAGGGTGTTGCCGTAGTCCAGGCGGCTCGTGACGAGGGCGTGGGTCACGTTTTTTCTGGTGTCGGCGGGGATCCAGCGGAAGATCTTGCGGAGCATGCGGAGAGTGAGGAAGCAGGCGGAGGACACGGCGTTGACTTGCTTGGTCATGGTGAGAAGAGGGTCCAAGATGAAGCCGAGGTTGCGGGCGTGGTCTGCGGGGGTCGGTGCGGTGCCGAGGGCCGTGGGCCACCAGGAGTCGTCCCAGGCGGACGGGGTGTTGCCGAGGATGAGGACTTCCGTTTTTTCAGAGTTCAGCTTTAGGCGGCTGAGCCTCATCCAATCTGCGACGTCCTTCATACCCTCTTGTAGGTTGGTCTTGGCGCTGGCGGGGTCCTTGGTGAGGGAGAGTACAAGTTGGGTGTCGTCGGCGTAGGAGGTGATGATGATGTCGTGCTTGCGTACGATGTCGGCGAGGGGGCTCATGTAGACATTGAAGAGTGTCGGGCTGAGCGATGAGCCTTGAGGTACGCCGCAGATGATCTTGGTGGGTTCTGAGCGAAACGGAGGGAGGTAAACTCTTTGGGAGCGGTTAGCGAGGAAGGAGGCGATCCAGTCCAGGGCCTGGCCTTGGATCCCGGTGGAGCGTAGGCGGGTGATTAGGGTGCGGTGACAGACGGTGTCAAAGGCAGCCGAGAGGTCGAGGAGAATGAGGGCGACTGTTTCACCGTTGTCCATCAGGGTTCTGATGTCGTCTGTGACTGAGATGAGGGCGGTTTCCGTGCTGTGGTTGGTTCGGAATCCGGTTTGTGAAGGGTCGAGCAGGTTGTTGTCTTCCAGGAAGGTGGTCAGCTGTTTGTTGACGGTCTTTTCTATTACCTTGGCTGGGAAAGGTAGAAGAGAGATGGGGCGGAAGTTTTTCAGGTCGCTTGGGTCAGCCGTAGGTTTCTTTAGTAGGGCGTTGACTTCAGCGTGCTTCCAGCATTCGGGGAAGGTAGCAGAAGAAAAAGAAGAGTTGATGACGGTCTGGAGGTGCGGGGCGATGATGTCGTCGGCTTTATTAAAGATGAAGTGCGGGCAGGGGTCCGAAGGGGCGCCGGAGTGGATAGAGTTCATGATGGATTTGGTTTCTTCCGTGTTGATGTGGGTCCAGTTGTTGAGGGTGGTGTCCGGGGAAGCGGGTTCAGTGGTGTATGGTTGGGTCTGGTGTCCGAAGCTGTCGTGGAGGTCGCTGATCTTGCGATGGAAGAAAGTGGCGAGGGATTCGCACAAATCCTGTGAGGGCGTGACGGCGTTGGCGCTGGCGCTGGGGTTGGAGAACTCTTTGACGATGCTGAAGAGTTCTCTGCTGTTGTGGCTGTTTTTGTCTAGTCTGTCGGTGAAAAAGTTCCTTTTGGCAGTGCGGATCAGGTGGTGGTGTTCGCGTGTAGCGTTCTTGAGGGCGGTCATGTTGTCAGCGGTGTGGTCCTTGCGCCAGGCCTTCTCAAGGGCACGACACGTTTTCTTTGATTCTTTGAGGGTGTCAGAGAACCAGAGAGGTTTTTTGGTGTTGGTCTGTCGATGCGTGCGTTTGAGGGGAGCAAGGTTGTCAGCGCAGTTGGAGATCCAGTTTGTGAGGTGACAGTGACAGTCTCTTACTATTCTCCATCAACGCACACACTGAGCGTGCACCTCTCCTAGCGTGGGGCGTGTACAAAGAATACAAATGACCACCAATCACCTGGCAAGTGACTAAATGCATATTCTTCCTTCCTACTTGTACACATGAGCTGGGCGGAGCTCTTTGAGTTTATCAGGATGTGCCTTTAGCAGCCATGCACACAGTGAACACGCCCATCACTGGATCAACTGCTGGAATAATATACTAGACTATTATTTTTGAAAACCCACATAAGTACTGGGAATATAATAGGAATAATAATAAGCCATTCTTCTTGATAGCAATCCTCCATGAATAAGGTGGACATTGTTGCAGTGAAACAGCCATAAAGCAGAAGAAGCCATTATAAGGAGAGAAATAATTAACCCCAAACTACCAGGGAGCAGGTCCTAAAAAAAGCCTTTAGTGCAGCCGGCTGGTCCTGCATTTGGAAGACTAAGTGACATCTGACCCCGGGCACCCACTTCTGCACAGGATACAGGTAGGAGCACGGACCAGAGTTCATGACCCTGCAGGCAGATTCCCGACACTTCGGTCAGACATCTGTCACCATTAATAAGTAATTGTCTAATCTTTTCTGTAGACACCTCCTGTTTCCCCATCTCATAGGAAAGGCTGTGAAAACTGTTAAATCGCACAGAGCGACTCTGCTTTAAGTAGTAACTGGCATGAAAACGTGCAATATAGAAAGAATAGATTGCACTTTCCGTGAAGAGACAAGATGTGCTAAGAATCGTTGTTGACCTTATACAGCAGGCAGCTTGATCACACCAAGCAAGAAAACAATATGGAGGCGTGACACAGGCGGGGAGGGTGTAGTTTAGGAAGGTGCAGAGTGATGGGGCACAGCAGTAGGCGAGTAGATTTCAGAGGGAAGGTGGTGGCCCACTGAGACCCAAAGATGCGGCTACAGGCCACAAGCGCAGTGCAGGCCGACCATGTTTAGTCTCTCAGAAGTGGGCGCTATTTCACACCGGTCTCAAAAAAACAAGACAAGGTCTTGAAACTGACGATCTAAGCACCCTTTTCCCATTCAAACACATGCACGCAATTTACTTAAGTAGTGAAAGCTTATTGGGGTCATTATTTTTAATGATAATAGGACCAATGTATACATTTGCAATGCTACAATAACATAAATCAGGTGTGTACTTTCGTTACGTTGTTCATGGCGTGTTAGGACAACGCATTTTAATGTTATTTAGTTCCAATGAGAAATTAATTTTTCCAGGCATTTTCTATAAATTATACTATATTTACAAGCCACATAAAACGCGTTGTGTTATAACATTGCCAAAAATATGCAGAGTAATTAGGATGACTACAATTATATAATTTTCTGCAAAATGCACCAGTTCATTCATAGCTGAGTGGCTACATTACTGTTGGTTCACAGAGTTCCTAATGATGCCAAGTGAGCAGTTAAAAAGAATTCTGTTGAGTGGAGGGCCATTTTGCTAGACCGATTTAACTTAACGTGCCATATTTTACTTTTCAATGTCCATTCAGCGTTATTGTATGCACGGCATCGACCTGCGGTGATACTGTTTTCTTAGATTAGACCCTACCAAGTCCGAAAAGCGCAATTATTCTTGCTTCCTCCCGAAGGTTAGAGGCAGCCTCAATTACAAAATCATTTTCCATCACAAGAAGAGCTAGCAGCCCCTGCCCATGACTTCTGACATTCTGCTGCATAGCAGGTGTTCAGTAATGAGGAAACAGATGGTTTATCCGGTCATGTGAGCTTGTTTAGTTGTCTTTTCAACAGAGTGGCCCCCTTACAAAACTTAGTAAGAGAGGTGGCTCCTTAGAGACTCGATTTTACAATTTGATCCTGAGAAAATCCTTTACACTGATGTGACTTGTGAGACTATTTCATGCGTGTCTCTTATGAGGTCTTGTTTCACAGTTTTGTCTTCCGAGATCTCAACTTACAGACGTCTTTTCTGAAAACTGCCGCCTTCATGACCTCATTATCTAGATTTCTTTTTCTGAACGTCAAACCTCAAACCCCTCCTATCAGACCATATTACACATCTCATCTTAGAGCTTACTGCAAGGTGCGTGGACTTATTAAACCACCATCACTGTTGAGATGGAGATCTCTCTCTCACTCTCTCCCCCTCACAGGTGTTTGTTCTGCCATCAAATTTCATCAGTGTGGAGTTATCCCGACAAAGATGCTCATGGGCCTTAATGCACAGGTGTCTCTTTTGAGACTACGAACATAGATTACCACCTATTGACATTCTCATTTCAAAGATTTCACTTCTGAGACATCTCTTCTGGCACTTTCAGAACAAATGTCGCACTCGATGTCCTAAACAAATGGCAGTGTCTCCCCGTCAGGGACATGTGTAGCAAGGTTCCTTTTGCCGTGGCACCACCGTGTGCAAGAGCTGAGCTGCTCCCATCTACCTTCACACTGCGGGAACATCATGTTAATGTTTTGAGATGAAGTCTAAAATGTGGCTAGTTTAAAAAAAAATCACAGCGAATCATGGATTTTCACACAGGTTATTTTACTGCCATCACGGAAGTCGGATAAATGGCTCTGCTGACAACCTGTATGAAATGAAATGTGAATTAATATACCAAATCAAGGGATTATATAATGGTTATATCCCTGCCCCTTTTACCACCATAAAGCAACTGAATGTAAAAGCACTGGATTTGTTCTGCCTTTGCATGAGTTAATAGCCTTCTTATCTTGGGGGAGACCCGAAAATGATAATATAAATAAATATGATAAATAATGGCAATATTTAATTTTTTTGCTGCAAAAAGAGGAAGAAGGTAAATGGAAGTGCTTTAGTTATATGCAGGGCCATTGGAATTATGTGGCAGAGAGGACCACATTATGCAACAGGGTTCACCAATTAATGTGGCAAGAAAAGTCTAGTTATGCGTTTACAACACCAATAGCTCTAACTCAAGCAAATGCAAGAACTTTTGCATTGCAAATGCTTGTGCTTTTTTCTAGACACAAAAGATCATGGCCATACCGTCAGCGCATGCGCGCTGCCTGCAGGCTCGACCTAAAAACGTGGCTTTGGAAGTGAAACTAATTCAAAGTAAATTTGTACCTCTATTATTTATGAAAACCCTTGATAAACATTAGAGGAATGTGTCTTTTCTGCCACACACTGTAGTAATTTTTTTAAAAAAAAATACGGAAACAATTTGGCTATAGATTAAGAAATGCATTAACTCGAGCATTTAAATCATAAGGAAAGATTTTAATAGAAGAAACCATCAACTGTGGTTTCCACTGGGTTTCCAGAAATGCGAAGTATACAACTGACTCATGTAAAGAGCGTACTGAATTATTCGTTTGTTTTTTGCTTTGCATTATAGTACATGCAGTTCATCCTTTCTAAAAAGAATATAAATGCAAATATAAGAATGCAAGTTGAAAGTAGGACTGGTTGAGCTGGACACCTTGACATGATGCAAGTCGAGATTTCCATACTATACTTTGGCAAGAAACACATCTTCACCTTTCTTAATATGTCCCAGCCGAGACACAAAGAACAAAGTAGTCCGTGACCTAACATGGCACATAGACATCACAACCTGACATATCCATTATAACATTTCATCTATAATTAATGCGGTCATTTCTTTTTCAACGGAATTCTGGTACTGTTAGTTTTGAGTCTAAACGAAAAAGCATACGTTGAAAAAACAGAAGGAGAACCAAGTTAGTAATAAGGGCGGTTTGGGGTGTGTTATGCTTTGTAACTCGCTGCCATGCTAGTTGTTTGACAAAAAAATATATGTGCCTGAATTCAAACAAAAAATAGGCCTGGTGACCACCGAACTACACTACTCTTCTGCTGGCTAAAAAATGTCACTCAAAGCGGTACCCACATAAAAATTAATAAATAAATAAAATGTGAGTTGGAAATCTGCAGAGGGAGTGGTGGCGTCGGGATTAAGGCACTTTGGCTAACCCCCCCCTTGCACTGAAATAAAGCAAATGTTAAATTATGTTATAGTTAGGTATGATGAATTAATCCTCCCTAACCTTAAAAAACAGCAATTTACTGAAAAAAAAACAAAGTTTATAGTGACGTTATAGTTATGTTTTGGAATAAAATAAAAATTAATGTTTTAAAAACCAAAAACACAGAAATTCACCAGTTAATTTTACTGAGCTAACTGGAATTCGCACCCAGCCATGCTACGCTAATGTCCTCACATATCACATTTCTCATGACGTCATCAATTATGCCATATAACATCTGAAATATCACCAATTACATAATCGATGACATCATACAATCATTGTGACACAGTCCTATAAGGTTTATGGACTTGAAGTAATACAATACACCACACCTGCGGCCAATTGTCTAGTCACCTTAAAGGGATTACCCGCTTAAATAATTAACATGCCCCACAATTTTCAGTCGAGAGGTGAACAGGAATAAATTTGCCACTGAAAGACAATTTCTTTCAGTCCCTACGGACTACCCTCTGTAGTTTAATGAAATACACGACACATATTTCAGAGATGCGTACAACAGCATACAGCGTTATAGACATGTTTACAATACCAGTGTGAGATAAAACACCTCTAAGTGGGACACTTCTACATTATTGAAAATTCTGCAATTCACAATGTTCGGCGAAGTTATAGGAATAAATATCCATGTCTTATAAAATGTCCTTGCTACACAGTTTGTCTATAGTACTTTATTACAACTATTACACATGGGGGCAAGTCCAGACATTCACTGGTGGTTATGTTAATGTATTATCAACAGAAGGCTCAGCCTTTCTCACAGATAATTTGGAGCATGCTTTGGCTTTAAGCCTCAATCTATTTTCACATACACCTTGGCAATCCACATCAGGTGCACTAAGCCTTTACCTCATTTAACACAGAGTAACACTTGCACCCCAAAATTATGTAATTTGTAAACAGTGCACTATATAATTTCAACATGCACAATCACATTTGCCTCCGTGGCTTACACTACATCCATGTTATAAATCCACAAGTGTACATTCAGTAACTATATGCTGTACATGACTACGGTATTATCAGTGATGTTCCCAGGAAAGAGGTCTAACTGTGAAATATGCCCTGTAATTCACAGTGCACAATTAATTTGCAGGTTATTTAGCTTCCGAAGACAAATGAAAAAGTGAAACACAATTTCGTCTTTCCCTCAGTGTGATAAAAAAAACTATTTCACAATGATAATGCTGCTCTTATTCAATTAATCAGCACAACTGACAAGCTCAAAAACTAAACAGCACACTGCGCTCCAGGCTTGCACAACGATCGTTATGAGGATTGTCTATAACCAGCACTATACAACCAAAAAAACAAAGTCACTGTCAATGGACCTTTCTGAGAGCCACCAGACACACAGGTACTTCTAGGCCCAACTGTAGATTTAAAGGCCTGGAATTTTACTCCTGATGTCCCCGGGGCCCGACTTAATATAGATCCTGAGTAAATGGGCCAAGTACCTCTTCTGCACTTAACTCTCAGTGTATCCGTGGTCCGAGCAGTCCAGGGCTCCCATGGGGGGGGGGAAATGTGTGTATACAAGTAAGTGAACACTGGCTAACAAATCAAAACAGCAGAAATAAATCACTGTCCAGCCAAATACTCACTTTTATGAAAAAAAAGAGAAGTATTTCATTTTTACTGCTATCCACACAAAGGAAAATTATGACATTCACAAACAATTACACAATTCCCTTTACGGTTGGGGCTCTACTGTTTCTTTGCCAATTCCCTGTCCCACTCTCTCCTTGCATAAGTGATAGGGATTATTCCCCATTCACTACTAGTAACATCCAGGTTCTGCCCTACCAGCAGTAAAAGTTTCAGGAGCTCACTTTGACTCTCAGTTAAAGTCAACAGTTCTCTAGCGCCGCAGCGCTATTAGCAGCAAGTTTCCTTGGGGCTGACAGGCACAAAACATGTCATTCCCGCACCGACGGGCGTGCAACATTCGGAGTTCCTGTGTCTGCCCCGTCTGAGGGCACTCACAGCTGCTGCAACCAAATTCAGGTACAGCGGATGCAGTGCCTCACTCACGGTCACGCTCCTGAAGTGAACATAGGCATTTTGTAGCTCCTTCGGGTGCTGATAGTGGGTGGCTACGACAATCCTGTCCTGGGTCCATTGTCTGGGTTACAGTGCTCCTACGGCATCCTCACTTCTCCAGTGGAAGAACAAGTTGCAGTCCTTGGTGTTCCCGGTGGCCCCTCTGGCTTACGGAGCCACTGCAACTCACAGTCCATGGGCGATCAGCACAGTGATACTCTCCACATCGGCCTCATTACCACATAGGACTACGGCCCCTTTCCACACAGCAGTCTTTCTCCAGAGGCCACTGCTTGCATAAGGGATCGGAGATTCACTACAGCACAGGGCTAAGGAACACAGCAGTCTTTCTCCGGAGACCTCTCCTGGAATGCAGGGTTGCGTCCTAGTCACAAGCAGACGTCTTGAAGAACTTTACTTCCTCACACAGCTTGTCTGACTGCTTGGCAGATAACATTTTTTGTGGTCTGAACCACCCCTTCTTGGAGCCCGAATCCAGGCACCAAATCTGATTTATGGACGGAGTCTTTTTTTACGTTTTATGTTAGGGTTCTGCTTCTTTTGAAGTGTCCATGTCTCTGCTCCCTCTTGCTCTTGAAAAGTAGTCTGTCAAGTCAGGAGTGTCTCCAAAACTGATAGTCTCACATCAGAGGCCATTGGAGCGACTAGAGTTCACAGCTGGATGTCAGCCACAATGATATATGTTTCAAAAATTTAGCCCAGGGCCCCCAGACCTACAATTTATGATTCTTTGATCAGCCTCATCTCCTTCCCGAGATGTGCTCAGGCCCCTTCGTTGTTACCTCTCACTGAATCAAAGAGCACCCTTTGAAATGTATAGGAAAGTCCTGGTTCTCCCCTCCCCAGTGTGTGTCCCACACAGCTTACAGGAATGCAGCAATACACAAATATGTCCTGGAAAATCTCTCTACCTCCTCTCCATGTTTCACCATGCAGGCCTGGGTCTCCCAAAATGGAATCCATCTATAGTACCATTCCCAGGCAGACATACACCCAGTGCATGTAAACTCTTCACAACAATTTGTTGTAGGCCAAGGGTGAGTTAAACGCACAGCACACAAACTTTAAAAGTGAGTGAGTCTGTAGCTCTCACTCCAGTGACACAGGCTGACAAGCATTGGCAAAGCCGATAGGTCTCACCCATACATGAGCTACTGGCTTTCCCAATGGGTTTTAGCCATGTTGTTCACCAGCTTGGCTGCTGTTCAGCATAGCTAAAAGTTAGTGGCATAAAGGAGAGTGGTGTGGAGTGTTGCAGAGTGGAATGACAGACTGAAGTGGCAGAGAGTGTTGTGTATTGGATTGGCATAGTGTAGAGACGCATAGACTGACATACACGGGAGTGTCATAGAGTATAGTGGCAATGAGTGAAGTGGCAATGAGTGCAATGGCACTGAATTCAGTGGCGTACAATGCAGCGCAGTAGAATGCAGTGTCAGAGTGGTGCACAGCAGATTATAGTGGCGCAGAGTAGGGTGGCGCAGCGCAGGGTAGTGTTGTGTGGCGTAGAGTGGCGCAGAGCAGAGTGCAGTAGCATAGAGTGGAGTGAAGTGATGCAGAAGGCAGTGGCGCAGAGCAGAGTTGAGTGGGATAGAGTGCAGTGGCGTAGAATGGTACAGAGTAGAGAAGCACAGAATGGTGCACAGTAGAGTACCGTGCCATAGAGGGCTTTGGCGTATAGTGGAGTAGCACAGAGTTCAGTGGTGGAGAGTGGAGTGTTATAGAGTAGTGTCAGGGTGTAGGGAGGCATAGAGAGCAGTGGCGTGGAGTACAGTGGCATAGGGTGAAGTGATAGAATGCAGCTGTGGATAGTGTATTGGCATAGAATGCAGTGGTTAATCGTAGTGTGGCGTAGAGTGCAGTGGCACAAAGTGGAGTTGCACAGAGTGACGTAAAGTAGATTGCTTCAGAGTAGGGTGAAGTGGGATAGAGTGGATTGGTGCAAGGTAGAGTGGCAGTGTAATGGTGTAGAGTGGGGTAGAGTGCTGTGGCGTACAGTGGTTTGGCGTAGAGTGCAGGGGCATAGAGTTAAGAGTTACAGAGTAAAGAGCATTGGTGTAGAGTGTATTGACAGAGTGCAGTGGGGTAGAGTGTAGTGTTGCAGAGTGGCATAGAGTACAGTGGTGTAGAGTGGATTTGGGAAGAGTAGATTGGTGTGGCGAAGTGGCAAAGAGTGCAGTGGTGTAGAGCAGAGTGGTGAAGAGTGCACTGGCGTAGAGTGGTAGAGCAGAGAGACGTAGCATGAAGTGGCATAGAATGGAGTGGTGCACTGTAAAGTGGAGTGGTGCAGAGCAGAATAGATTGGCGTAGAGTAGAGCATTCAGTGTGTGCTAGCACACTGCCAAGACAGACAGCATATTTTCAACTGAAATGGCCATTACATTTTCACAGACATACAGTTTTACTAATAAAACTATAGAGTGCACAGACGAAAATGTGTTGAATTTGCATCACCTAGTTAATGATTCGTTTTGATCATATTAAAGTATTTGTTTCCAACACACTTCAGAAATAACAGAAAATATGCTTCATTTGTACATTCATAATCGTGATATATTCTGAAATACTTACAGAGTTCATTCAAACATCATGTGCTAGAAAAAATCTCTTTCCTACCCTCAATATTCAACAAGATTGTCACATTAATTCTTTCACTTTGAAGTCAGTGAAAGAAAATTTAGCAAGCGCTCTTGGAAGACAGTAGGACGGGCAAACTGAACCTGAACGGTCTAAAGCAAATAAAGCCAGCAAATGGAAAGCCAGAAAGTGTGATTTTACAAACCCCAAAGCCAATAAGCAATCAACGTGCAGAATGCATTCCTAGGTCAACTTTCTGAAAGTCCTCAAGATGTCTTTAGGACCTAAGAAGGACCTTTTCACTTCTACTTATGGTGGTATGCTGTCACCACCCTCATTTGTGCTACTTAACTTCTGGTGAAAGCAGTAGCCTTCCACCATATGGGGTAGGGTCTGGCCACCCCTTCTTGCCCAACAAGACTGCAATCTGTGAGACAGGCCTGAGCCCTGGGAGCACAAATGATCTGTGTTTGCCTACGACAGCAAAAATCAGCATTAGTGATGAAGACATCAGTACATTTGGGCACTCAGGGAAGGGGGGCATGTCTATAACCATGTAAAGGACTTTTCCGTCCCAACAATCACCAAATGAACAGACATGGAACAACTGAAGGGATCTGTCACATATTGCTGAACAATTCAGAGGACTTTAATACAGTCCACCACTACAGGTCTCAAATATCTATATAATCTGACCACTTATTTACATCTCACAAAGACACTCAGTTATGGGACAATAATAAAAACGCCTATCCACTAGATCTCGCCACTTTGCTCTTCCTCTAAACATGCCAGCTCAGGACCACAGCTATATGCAAAATCTTAAGATTGGACAACACAGTGCAGTAACTAGCTAAGTAGACTATATCATAAGAAATAACAAAGGGACCTGCAGGGTTATTTAAAGCTTGCAGCATACTGAAAACCATAAAACTACGAGTCTCTCCCGCTTCATCTCCCCTACACTGCTATGCGCTTCATCCCATAACACGATAACAGCACCTCCTTGGTCATCATGTACAACTTGTAAACACTCCCCACAGAGTAACAAAACAAAAACAACTTCATTCCAACCACATACCCTACACAGTGTAGCATGCAACCTATGTAGGCATGTGCTTCAGCGCCGCACATAGGAGTAGTAAGCACTATGTAAATGCTGCAATACAATATAAAAATTGGTACGTGCAGACATCATACACAGAAATATTGAAACATATTGCATAAAAGCATTCAAAAAGCTTGCCAGCTCTGCTTGGGAAAATCACTTTCTATCTACGAGACTTTTGGTTCATTAATCTGCGAAAGTTATGCGTTTTAGTAACAGGGTTATTATTATTTTTTTTTTAAATCAAACAGAGATATTGGTATTAATAGACATTACGAATCACATTTTTCATTTAGATCTCAAATCGTATCACAGCCAACATAATCACTGGAAAGATCTGAGTGACAGCCGAACCAATCAACCATCTCATATCTCCCAGCATAAGCATGCTTCTCGGTAACTCCTGTTGTAACATACATGAATCAATCAATGTGCCCGAAGTGCTGCTATTATTTCTCGTTGAGAACAGAGTTGTACCTCTGTGCCTCTGCCAGCCTCCCAGATTTTAGTGTGAAGGCATCGGGGGCACTCATAGACTGGCAGTCCCGGCACCATGCAGCTGTCAGCACCTCTAAAATCCCATTAATACGTGTTGAAGGATATTCATTTCTCCACTCTCTGGCAATCTTACATATAAAAAACAAGTCTATGTACATGAAGATAGCCATGAATCTATTAACGTAAGTGTCAGACATTATTATGGAGGAGGGTGTGCTTGGGATTAGGGTCCAAAATTCAGCCTGACACTCCAAGAGTGGTCAGTACAGTCTGCCAGAATTAGCAAGACTATGTAGTATGAAGGAAGTTCCCAGGGCTACCCCCACACCGCAGTTAGGGAACTGAATCTTCCCAAAGCGCCAAATTTTAGTAATAGGCTTCATGCCACATTGGACACAATATGCATAATTGGTGCCACACAAACGTCAGGTTTGCAAAAAAGCATGATGTCGGAAATAACTGCAAAAAAAGTTTAGGCGTTGAACCTCAAATGGTGGAGTTTACAGATTTTAACCCCACCTCACTTTTGATTTGGGATTTTTAGTAGGCGTTCGTTGATTAACCAGGCAATTAAGTACCAGGTAAAATACTCATGGGAAGGAGAAAGCACTGGCACATACCTGCAGTGGCCAGAAGGGTTAGTACAACATTAATACAAACATAGCTTCTTTATAATTTTATGCAATTACACTCTACAAAATCCTCTATTGGTAACATAACAGTTGACAGGTGATGTGACATTTAGAAGGGTTTGATTTTAGAAACACTAACTGAAATTAGGAAAACACGCGAGAAAAGTCCAAGCACACAAACTCTAAATAGTTAATGGGGCAGTAATTGCTATTAAGTCACTTGACGTGGTACGTTCAAGGCACTGTATGTATTGGGGGTGAAAGTGTTTGACCCTCGTCCCAAATCGACAAGTCTACTGGTGTGACACATCGAAATATCGGTGTAAGGCGTTCAAAACTTTAGAAGCTGCAGCAAATGGACAACTACTGTAAGGGGCGCATGTACACCCACGCAAACTCCGTTCTCCCTAACCCTCTGTGCATCACCACTTTGCTCCATGTTCTAGTGAAGACATCGGTTCGTTGCAAAAGAAGAAGAGAAAAATTTACGTTGGAGTATGGACGGAAGTACTGATACAAATAACTGGTCAACATACATGCAACTATCTATTTCCTGTGCGCTGAGTAAGTGCAAGACATCTGCAGCGAATAAAGAGGAAGTGAGAAGGTACTCTGTGGCCACTTAAATAACACAAAGACTGCAGCTTAAAGCCAGTTGTTTGCACTCCAGTGACGCAAGATTGCACAAAACAACTATGTGCAGACGAACGCCTGGCAAAGCAGTGCTCACCGCAGAAACAACGTGCTGAGTATCCGGTAAACTGGGCAATCACCTGTTTTGCAGCCAAATAAGTATCAGAGATGCCGTGATATCCTTGGGCACCCTCAGTTGTTTGAACGGCCACCCTAGACGGCAGGCTCCATCATCGCCCTGTGGTCACTTTAGCTGCTCACGCCGCCTGCCACCATCCCACCGCTTAGGGGAAAAGGGAAGTGACGAAACTTCGGACCGGAGGAAGACGTGTCACTACACTCAGGCCATGCAGGCGGCAGCCATCTTGGGATTGGCAAACTTTGGATAGGTGTGGATGCCCACAGAGGGACCAATAGGCATCAGACTAGTGTACCTGTAGGAAACATCTGCAGCTTAAAGCTGTAAACCTACATTTGACAACATGATTAGACAAGCTAACAATCAAAAGCACCAAACAGTCTTAAATGCTTACTTTTCTTAATTCTTTGTCTAAAGCGACCCAGAGTAGTAAATACATTTTAAGAACGCCGCATTCCGTAAATGGGGTAGATGTGGTGCTGTCGCTCTCTGAGAAGCATGTGGTTATTTAAAAGTAAATTTACTATCTTTAGGGACATTTAGAGTGTTTGTACGTATATCTAAATTTGTTACATTTGAACTGAAGTAATGGAAGATACTTTCAGTATCCACCAAGTTGCTAGTTAAAAGTTTTTAGCGTTTTCCTTGTGTGGCTTATCAATACCTGTAGTGTGCCTATATGTTGTAATGGTATTGTAATTGCATTTATATAGCTCTAACTACCGCCGGGGGGGGGCTTAAAATCTTTTTAGTGACATTTCCTTGTCTTATGTTTGATCTTAGGCATGATACTAGCAAGACAGGACCTCCCACCAGGATTTTGTGACCTGGATTGGCAAACAAACAAGCAAAATTTGCTGTTTCAAACCCCTAAATTTACCGTATGTTTGCATCAAACACAGCATGTGTCTATCATAAAAAATGGTCACAGGAGTCAGGAGAGAGGAGCACAGGAGAGGGTAGGGAGTGTACAACAGTCAATGGCCAGCAGGGGAGTGGTGGGCACGAAACCAACAGTAATGGAGAGGCATAGGCCTGGGGAGATATGCAGGGAGCCAGGCCAGCTGCTTGCTAGTACAGGAAGGGGCTCTGTGCATTTATGTGCAAGCTGTTTACAAGCAGCTGCTAGAGGAACTTAACACTTCTGCCGCCAGCTGGCTTTTTGCTCACCCTCCTTTGGTTGGCTCAGAGCCAATAAAAGAAAGAACTGTGTATTTTTTGAATGACAATTATTGCAGGTACTATTGTAAACAAGCATTTGCAATGCAATAGGTCTTGCATTAGCGCTATTGGTGTTGTAAATGACAATGACAACCTAGCATTTGGGACCTTATAAATATTTAGCCATGCAGCACATTAAACCTTTATCAGAAATGAACCGTGTTTGTGCATTCCTTCATACACTTGGCATTTGACAGTAATGGTCTGAACTGCCCCTACAGAGCACCACAATAAAAATAGCAATTGGAAGAAACATGGTCATGTAACCATATATTCAGCGCCTAGAGGGCATAATCACATAAAAAAAGAATGCTAAAGAACATTACAGTGTAACCATATAATCAGCACCTTGAGGGCATAGTGTATTACACATTTTCAGGCCTAGCAGGCCTTTTAAATATCATTTAACTGTGGAGTCAGCGGCATAAGGGTGCAGTGCAGTAGGTCGTTACTATATGTCCCTGTAGAGTCAATATCAGAAGGTGCAGTAGCACTAGTCACGGCTAGATGTCCATGTAGAGTCAACAGCAGAAAGTGCAGTACCACCAGTTGTGGCTAGATGTCACTGTGGAGCCAAAAGCACTCAAAGTACAGTGTCACAGAACACTGCCAAAATTTCTTCTGACGTTCGAAGCTCAGAATGTCCCCCAAGCTCAGAATGTCCCCCAAACCCAAAACAGCAAGCGAAGTACCAGGCCCTCAGTAACATGGCTGAAACATTTAGCCATGCCGCACATTAAACCTTTATCAGAAATAAACTGGGTTTGTGCATTAGCAGAAGGTGCAATACCACTGATCGAGGCTAGATGTCCCTATAGAGTCGACAGCAGAAGGTGCAGTAGCACTGGTCGTGGCTAGGTGTCCCTGTGGAGCCTACTAAGTTAGTAGTGCCTTGGGGCAATTATCATCCTTCAACCCTTGGAGAGCATAGTGCATTACACATTTGCAGGCGTAGCAAGGCTGTCAGAATATTATTACAAACAAGGCTCTTATAACACAAACTCCTCTCAGCTGTAAAAGTAAAAGTCCCAGCTATATGAGAGTTTAAATATACATTGAATGGTGGAAGAGGTTATGGTTTTTGCCCCCCCTCTAACTTAGTGTGACGCATGCACTAGGACCCCATAGGCTGAGTTATGGCCAAAATGTGTTCTCAATGGAATGCCTACATTATGATCTGAGTTTCCCTGAGTGCAGTGAATATTGTAGTATCGGCTTTCCTGCTGTGCGGGGAGAGCAACTGTTGAGGATTCAATATCTGGGTTGATTTCAAGCTATATAATGCCACAAAAAATTAACAAAACACACACACGGCACAACTGCATGTATTTACTGGTTATGTAAAGTAAGGACCAAGTGAAGGGCAAAGGTGGAAAACGAACCACGTGCGTGTTGATGTGTGCCTATTGACAAGCACGAGAGTCAGGAAACAAAAAATAGTCCATCCAAACAACAGAAAAACAATTCATGCATAATTAAACTGTACTTGGCCAGTGCTCCTCAGCCAAGTACAGGAAGTGACGTATTGGCTTCCAAACCAGTTAGAAGGCTGCAAAACAAGAGCGACACTGCCTTCAACCTATGGTGAGCAGCCAGCATCGGCAGCCGGGAGCAGAGTCCCATACTTATTCCAACAGGTCTTGCAGACAGTGCATGCGAGCTGCCTACGCTCAACCTAAAAATTGCAAGACTTTGACAAATGTGCTGATTTCGTGATTCTTTTGCAAATCACAACATCGTGATATTCTGGAAGGTCTGAGTAAGGGGACAATACCAGGACAATGACCAGTTCCTGGTGAGAAAGTAGATTTACTTGTTTCTTTACCTTCACACATTACACGTATTGTGAAATGCTAATACTCGTGTATGTCTTAATATGTACTGTTACCTTTTATTACTAAATTGCCATAGTTTTTTTTTATCAGGCTGCAGACCTGTAAAGGTTTAGGATGCCTGGTAAGTTACACACATTTCTAATGCGACGCAACCATAATATTTAGCAGTGTACACATTGCACATTTTCTGGACTTTGTAGTAAGATTGATGTGTAGCAGAGCTACATTATGGATATGACCATATGATAAATTGGTCTTTTGAAGATTTGCTGCTGTGATAAAGTCACTTTGTGATGAAACGCGTGTTGGCTGTCGAGTGTGAACAATTGAAATGAAGAATTGTTTTGCAATATGAATCGGATTCAGATTTTGCAATAAAAGAAGATTTTTAAGTACAAGACGGATTGGTCTGAGATTTACATGACCTCATGATTTTCTATTGTTCTGCTAAACTGAGTGCCATACAAAAGTTTCTTAAAAGGTTTCATGAGCAGGTTCTATATAACATTTTAAATTACATTTTAGCAATTCTGGAAATGTTCATTTTGGTCTTGTGTTTTAAAACATCTCTTATTGCTGTTTTTATAATATTCTGTTTATTTGTTTTAGATGTGCTAAGAAACAGATTGTTCCTGTGGTAGTAAATACCTTTTTACTTAAAAGTGTTCATTCTTCTTAATACGATGTGAGTGATACTATGAATAACGAAATAAGGTTTGTTGCCGTTTCCACACTGCCCTTGATCCCTTTATGGATTTGTTAGTAACCCAACAGCACAACTTCTATGCCAGCTGCACAATGAATAGTGTCTTGAAGGGCTACAATGACTTGTCTTTCACATTCATCGCTGGTGCATTGAACCAAGTTCACCTGTGTCACCCATGGATGGGAAAGGATCCCTTGTAGAGTTACACCAAATTTGTAACTTAGGCAACAAAAGAAATTCACAGAGCAAGAACTTATTTGTAGACAAGTAACCACTACAAACTGCAACAAAGACTTATTGGCACAATGTGCTGTTTTAGGAGAAACAAATGTGACTGAAGATTTATAAGGCTAAGTATCAATCTTCACCTTTCCCAATAAGGTAGAATGATTGTTGAAAGACTCTGTTCAGACAATTAATGTATTGTGGAATATCCTACGTGAATGTGAAGTGTTGTTAAATTTTCCTTTGTGTTTCCTTACAACTACTGAATACTTTTAGTGCTACATGATACAGAAGTGTGAATAGCCGCTACTGCTTTACAACCAACAGGAGATTGTGTGATTTCACATACACTACTGGTGCAGACATCAAGAAAGCTGACTCGCAGGTACATATTGGGACAAGGGTAGGGAGGTGCACAACACTGAAGAAACCAAAGGAACGTAAGACCAAGATTCTAATTAGATTTCTTTTCTCTTTAAAGTTCTATAGCTCTTTTAGAACTTCCTCAAGGCACCATTGACCGACAAGTCTTCTTCCTTAATCCCAATCCATCCTTTGTGGTGTAGAATAATCTCCAGGGGGAGTGATAAGGCGAGAGGAGTTGGGTCCATAACATCTCTGCAAGGCTTTGGTGGACAGTACCCAGAACTGTTCCCAACAGTCCTCGGTACAAGAGGGAGAGGAGTTCCGGTCTTTTAAGTTCTTCTGAGGTTACAGATAGCAGGTCCAACCCTCTTCTGTTCTTCCACAGCTCCAGACAGTGTTCTGAGGAGGATACTTCTTCAAAGAATTACTCAAGTGGAATTCGAAGGTACTATTTTTAACTGTCTTCTTCCTTCTTAGAAAGTAGGTCGTTTCAGGTTTTGAATGGGTCTTTTTTTCTGATATCCATTCCTTTAGCTGTGGGGTTCCTCAGGGCTCCTCTCTAAGCCCCACTCTTTTTAACATCTAAATGTCTCCCTTGGCTAAAATTGTGGAACCCTATGGTCTCTCTTTGATATCTTATGCTGATGATACCCAGCTGGTCTATTCTTTTAGCTCCAATGTAAACTCTGATCAAGTGGCGCTTTCCTCCTGCCTTACAGACATCGCTAACTGGATGTCAGATAGTAAGCTCAAGCTAAATGAAGAATAAACGGAAGTAATGTTGGTTGGCAATTTTTCCCTACTTAAATCTCCCATCTCAATTCCAGAAGAATTTTAAAGACTTCCTCCCCCAAAGGAAACCACAAAAAGCCTAGGAGTATGGCTGGACTCCCGTCTATCGATGGAACAGCATGCAAAAAAATTAGCGGCTTCTTGCTTCAATATTCTAAGAATGCTTAGAAAATTTTCAAATCTCTCCCCTTTCTTGGCAAAAGACTCATTATTCAAGCCCTCATATTATCCCGCCTAGACTATGGGAACGTGCTGTTCCTGAGTACTCCGATCTGTGTATTAAGGAGAATGCAGATAGTGCAGAATGCGGCATCCCGGCTACTCATGGCCATCCCCAGAACTGCATCGGCCAAACCAGCCTTAGCCTCCTTCCATTGGCTTCCTACTAAGCAAAGGATTAATTTTAAAGCTTTGTGTATGGTACATCGAGCTCTTCATGATAGGGGAGCTTCTTTTATCAAGCGCATGATCACACTCTACACCCCCCAGAGATCCCTTAGATCCTCATCTGCTGCTGTGATTAACACCTGGCGTGTTAAAAAAAACAAGATGGGGAGGTAGGTCCTTCACATTCAAAGCAGTGAATCTATTGAATTCCCTCCCCCTGTCACTTTGAATGGATAATTCCGAACTCTCTTTTTGAGGTAAATTGAAGACTCTACTCTTTCCAGCATAAATTCTTACTGTGATGCCTTCGTCCTCTTTCAACGCTGGGAGGCCTTCGGGTAGCCATGCGCTTTATAAATCTATTACACTAAACTAAACTACTTATGCCTGGCACCTGCCGGTGGGTGGGGTGGCTCCTGACTCCTCCCTAGCCAATGTAGCAAAAGTTCCCAGAGGTTATCCGGCCCAATTTTCCATCACTTTCGGTGTTCTGCTGCAAACAATCCCACAGTGCCACTCTCAGCCTAAATCCAAGATGGTGAAACCTCTCTCTGCTCATGCAGAGCCATGGAAATTAACAACCCCTCCTCTGTGGTCAATCTAAACCGGTTCTGGAAGGACATCTCCTCTCCTAATGGGATTGGTGCCTACCTGACCAATGAAACAAAGGAAGGGCCCACCCACGTTTCAGCTAACATTTGTCTCTAACAAAGTAGACCACTTTGAAGTTATTAAGGCCCGTATTTATACTTTTTGACGCTAAACTGCGCTAACGCAGTTTAGCGTCAAAAATATTTGCGCCGGCTAACGCCATTCTGAAGCGCCATGCGGGCGCCGTATTTATTGAATGGCGTTAGCCGGCGCAAGCAGACCGGCGCTGCCTGGTGTGCGTGGAAAAAAACCACGTAGACCAGGCAGCGCCGGCGTTGGGCAAAAATGACGTTAGGGCGTCTTAAAATGGGGCAAGTCAGGTTGAGGCAAAAAAATCGCCTAAACCCGATTTGCGCAATTTTTTTACGATGCCCAGACGCCATTTCATGACTCCTGTCTTAGTAAAGACAGGAGTCATGCCCCCTTGCCCAATGGCCATGCCCAGGGGACTTGTGTCCCCTGGGCATGGTCATTGGGCATAGTGGCATGTAGGGGGGCACAAATAAGGCCCCCCTATGCCACCCCAAAAAAATTAAAAAATATAAAAAATTATACTTACCTGAACTTACCTGAATGTCCCTGGGGTGGGTCCCTCCATCCTTGGGTGTCCTCCTGGGGTGGGCAGGGGTGGCAGGGGGGGTCCCTGGGGGCAGGGGAGGGCACCTGTGGGCTCATTTTGAGCCCACAGGCCCCTTAACGCCTACCCTGACCCAGGCGTTAAATAGTGGCGCAAATGCGGGGTTTTTTGACCCGCCAACTCCCGGGCGTGATTTTTGCCCGGGAGTATAAATACGACGCATTTGCGTCGCCGTCATTTTTTTAGACGGGAACGCCTTCCTTGCATCTCATTAACGCAAGGAAGGCGTTCACGCAAAAAAATGACGCTATTTGCCAATACTTTGGCGCTAGACGCGTCTAACGCCAAAGTATAAATATGGCGTTAGTTTTGCGCCGAATTTGCGTCGAAAAAAACGACGCTAATTCGGCGCAAACGGAGTATAAATATGCCCCTAAGTTCCTGGGCACAGCCCACTGCCCATCCTGTCAAGGGACAAGCAACACTCTCCCAAACCCAAGGCCATTTGTTTCTGCTTTGGGAGCAAATTCATGCCCCGTCATCAGGCTATTCAGTTGCCAGATGACAACTGGAGCTAATGGGCATCCTGACTGGCTTTAGGCAGGGAAAGTTAACTTTCTAAAACTAGCTTTTCCAGAATTTTCATTACTAATCCAACTTCACTAGTGAATTGGGCTTGTAATAAATATTTCAAAAAGCCCAATAATTAATTGTGTAGCTGTTTCCCAGCCAGAAATAGGATTACTAAATATAATATTGTAAACAAATTCTTGCTATGGAACAGCCAATCCTGCCCCAAGATAGTTTTTGGGGTCTTTTCAATGTAAGGGCGAGTTTGACATTAAACTTTGACATGTTTACATGTTCTACTTTTAAATAACATTGCACCCTGCCTACTGGGCAATAAGGTCTACTTAAGGGTTGTAGGCAAATGGGTTACCGGTTGCACAAACCACAATCCCTCTCAAGGTAAAACGCCAGTAAACCCCAAATTAAACTGTGCTTACTCTGGTAGCTTGGCACAAAGCAGTCATGGTTAGTTTAGAGGTAATGTGTAAAGTATTTATCCAGGACTTCAAACAGTAATAAAGTGAAACCACAACACAAGAAAAATCCCACACCAATTTAATAAAATAGAGTACAATTTAATAAATTATTTGAAATTCCAACAACAAAAATTCAATCAGTAAAACCAGAGATCTGGAAGTTTAAAGATTTAAGTGAGAATAGTGCGGAAAAGCACAGAACGCCAGTTGCAGTAATACGGTCGTGCCGGATGGGACAAAGTTGCATGTTCAGTCCGACCGCAATGGAGCACGGGCTGGACACAGCAACCAAGTTAGGCCTGCTGAAAAAAGTACCTTAAAGCTTGGTTGCGGAGCATTGCAAGATCCCATGTTAAAGATGACTACGAAGTCCTACGTCATTCTCGAGGTTGCCAACAATGAGTGGCTTGCGATGTGAGGTCCTGCGTCAAAAAAGCATTGCACACAAGTGGTTCAGAAATACCTGCGGTGCTGCGATTCATAGACTGGTGTCACCTTCGAGAATGTCGTAGATGGGGAATGTGAATGCCTGTGTCGAGAATGCGTCGCAGAGCAGCAGCTCTGAGGAGACTGCAGGCTGCGATGGGAGGTTCGGCATCAGGGATGCTTTACGCTGCAGCGGTTCCAAAGCAGAGCTGTGAGGAGATGCATTGCACTCGTCAGTTCTGACCACATAATCACATATGGGCTGATAGAGCACCTTCAGGCGAACTTCGAAGGGACCAGGACTGGTATAGCACCAATTGGGGTGCATGACCCACAGCAGACAGTGTCCAGGTGCAAGGTTCAAGGTGGTAGGTGCCTTTTCTGTCAATGAGGCTCTGATCAGGATTCCAGCCAACTAGCCCTTGGAGTTACTCAGGTGATCCTGGGTTCAAGATGCATGTCCAGGACCTTTCCCTCAGGCAGTAGGGCAGCAGGGCACCAGAGTAGCAGTCCTTCTTGCAGAGCAGCACAACATTCCTTCTGAGTCTTCCACAGGCTAAGAGGTGTACTGAAAAGTTGGGTCTGAGGATTCATATTTACCTGGTTCTCACTTTGAAGTAGGAAAAGGTCCTGGAGGTTTCCATCCTCAAAGGTGTCTGGAACTTCCTGCCTTCCTGCATGGCCCCAGCTTGTCTGGGGTCACAAACGACTAATGTCAAAGCCTTTGTGAGAGTGCTTAGGCAGAGCCTTTGTGATGTGCAAGTGTGGTAGGTGACAACTCCTCCCTCTTATCAAGTCAGAGATGGCCCATCCTGCCAAAAATTATTCTCCCTTGTCTCACTGTCCGGGAGCAGTACACAAAGACAAACTGCCAGCTACACCCAGTGATGTGACCCAGGATACAGGCTGCAGGCATCAAACGTTGGGAGAAGAAAAGGACACCTTTCTATAAGCTACATTTTCAGAATTGTGACTTGAAATCTGACAGCACCATTAAATAGAGTTTTAAATTACAATCCTTTAGACACCAAAATGTAACATTCCTGTCTGCTCCCAATTGAAAGTTGCCACTTATTAAATGTAATAAGGGAACCAAATGTTATCCTATGGGAGAGGTAGGACTTGCAGTAGTGAAAAACTAATTTAAGAGTTTTTCACTACCAGGACATGTAAAACACAAAAGCGCATGTCCACCCTTTTCAAATGCACTGCACCCTGCCCTAGGGAAGGTTTAAGGCCTACCCCGGGAGTGACATATGTATTAAAAAAATTAGGCACGGCAAAAGGTTTATTTTGCAAGGTTCAAATGGCAGTTTAAAACTGCACAGACAGGTTGCAATGGCAGGCATGAGACCTGTTTAAACGGTACTTAAGGGGATGGCACAATCAGTGCTGCAGAGCCACTAGTAGCATTTGATTTACAGGTCTTGAGTACATGTAGTTCCACCTTACTAAGGACTTATGAGTAAATGAAAAGTGCCAATTGGGTGTAAGCCAATGTTACCATTTTTTAAGGGTGAAAGCACAAGCGGTTTAGTACTGGAAGGCATGCAGAGTCCTCAAAGCCAACAAAAATGAGTTAAAAAAACAGGAGGGTAAAGTCAAAAAGTTTGGGGATGATTCTGCAGACAGGGCCAAGTCTAACACTGGTGACTAATTAATAATCAAAAGTAGGAGTAGGCCTATCAAATCTGATAGGTTGAATTTTGCAGTTTTAAAACGACCAGACAGGCTACAGTGGCAGGCCTGCATTAATGTTTGCACTTTCAATGGTAGGGGAACAGATACAGTTATTGATTATGTCCTAATGTCTACTCATTTTGCACATTATCTTTCTAAATATTCACTTCATGATATAGCAATAAGTGATCATTTCCCCCAGAGCTTACAGATTTCATTAACATCTATCTCACAGCCCCAGAAGGACAATGCTGCCTTGGTAAACGATATTGAATTGGCTTCGGGCAATGGCTATTCATTGCGATGGTCCCAAATAGAGCCACAGGATCTTTTGAAACAGTTAATTTGCGAACGTATGTCAGATTTTGTGGACTGCCTTACTGAAGACATAGACCCAGTTAAATGTATTACTGCCTTTTCTTCAATATTGAAAGGTGCGAAAAAAAGCTTTGATTAACAAAAGAGGAAAAGTGGGACAACAGGATAAAACGGTCTGGTTTGATTCGAATGTACGAAAGCACATAAAAAACTAAAAAAAGCACTAAGCACTACACCAAGATGCCCAAGTGAGGTACGCATCTGAAGATATGAATATAAGGAGGCCATTAGGAAAAGGAAAATTAGTTTGAAGGAGGAAACTTGTGAATCCCTTCATAATGCTAGTCTTCTGAAAGATAATATCCTCTTCTGGAAAATAATTAATTCTCCTACTCCAGGGGTCAGACAAGACCCCAGAATGGAGATTGCAATAGCAGAAGAGGATTGGATTGGCCACTTTTCCAAGATATATGGCCTGGCTCCTGAGGTAGAATTATTCGATCTCTTAACTAGCGATTCTACTCAAAACAATCTACCTATGACCGTAACACCTCACTTCGGATTAGAGGAAGTAGTAGAAGCCATTAATGCAAGTAAACCAGAAAAGCTCCGGGCCCTGATGGTGTCCCGGTAGACTTACATAAGGCCAACGTACAATTATGGGGCCCCTTATTGACCCAGGTGTTGAGGGCCTGTTGTACTTTAGGTCCTTTACCACCATGGCTAGACTCTATTCTTGTCCCCATATTTTAAAAAGGCGATCGTCTCAACCCAGCCTGTTATAGACCCATTTCCTTACTTGATTCATTAGCTAAAATTGCTGGGAGAATTAGTTTAAATATACTACAAGAGTGGGCTGGAAAAAATAACATCTTGTCTGAATTACAGTATGGATTTCGTTCAGGAATAGGCACTGTCGAACAGGGACTGAATCTAAATATTATAATTGGGAAGTATACAAAGATTAGAGAAGGTAATTTGTATTTGTCCTTCATAGATTTGTCCTCAGCATTCGACTGTGTAGCCCATGATAAACTATGGAAAATCCTAAATGAACTGGGGGTAGAAATGACAATAATCCAGTTTATACAGGAATTGTATTCAGGAAGTAGGGCGAGGGTGAGATAAGGGATGGGTGGAATGTACTAGACCATTCGGTATACATAGAGGTGTACTCCAAGGCTGCGTATTAGCACCCTTCCTTTTCTCAAAATATATAAATAAATTGGAACTAGAACTAATAAGTAAATCTAAAGATCTCCCGCAAATAGGTCATCGCCCGATTCCGGCTTTACTTTATGCAGATGACGCGGTTCTCATGGCCCGGTCCCCGATAGCCCTACAAAGACTCTTTACAACTTGTGTAACTTATATGTCAGAACTGGGCCTAAATGTTAATCGTTCTAAAACCTTTACAATGAAATGAGGCAGGAAACCCATCAAGTTCGGAGATATTACCATGCAAGGTGGGAAGATTGATAGCACCTCAACATTTGCCTATTTGGGAATAATGTTTGATAAAGATATGTCATAGGCTCATTGTGTAAAGGTTAAGAAATTACAGTTTATTAAGACAACTATGGCTCTGAAGAATGTTTCTAAGAGGTTAGGAAAGATTACACCACAGAACATGCTAAAGGTATGTTGAGCTAAATGCATCCCTTCTGTCACCTATGGAACAGGTGTATGGGGATATATTAATTGTAATGCGATTCAAACTGTGGAAAATGATTTTCTGCGATATTTATTAATGTTACCAAAAGGGCACTTCATCATATGGTAGTCACGCTGAACTAGGGGCTTCTTATCTGGTGGATTTAATAAAGATACAACCCATATTGTTATGGCAGAAAATCTGGACCTCAGAACACCCAGTTTTACGGGATTCTATGGCTTTGACATAGTCTTTAAGAGTCCCATGGCTGAACTACATCAGGAATTTTTTCACAAATATGGGACCTAAAGAATATTGCGATAAGCCAAAATTATTGGAGACCTTTAGTAGGAAAGAACTGAGGTCCCTGTCCTTGAAGTATTTAGAAGATTTGAGGTGGTTAGTAGAGTCTACAAAAAGTAGTGTCATGACCAATCAATTGATTTTGACCATGGATCAAATGCAATTTTATTTGACCCATGTAGTAAAACCCAGACATCGTTTTCTTCTTACTCGGCTGAGGCTGGGCACGTTTCACCGTTTGGTAACTTTTCCTATTATGAATGATTGGAGTCCAATATTAGGGGTCTGTCCTTGTGACCTAATGTCAGCACAAAGTACAATACATGTGGTTCTCTTTTGTAAATGTTATAAAAAACAGAGAAAGAGTCTTTTAATTCCTTTTTAAAGATCTTCACACATTCGACAATGTTTTCCCGCCTATTTATACCTTCAGATGTTACCCTCTATTGAAATATGTGGTATTTTAGTTAACTTTTTAAGCTCTATAATCTTTCAGAGAAAGTGTATGGACAGAACAGGAATATGAAATGTTAGGTTCTTAGATTTTTCGTAATTAATTAACATGTCAGTAATGTATAATCTATGCCAGCGCATAACCAAATGTTAAATAATTGTGTCTTGGCGTAGAAATGGTGAGGAGATATTTTATAGTAGTATGAAATATTTGTAAGCATATTTTAAATTGATTTTTAACTGTGAACTATGATGTATAAATTGTATTTTAGTCAAGCTATTGATTGAATGGGGAATCATTTAGGGTCCTAATAGTGCCTTCTATATATAAGTGACTATGAGATGATTTTATATTGATTGTAATGGAAATGTATGCTTTTGCTTTAATGGTCCATGGAGACCGAATAAAGAATTTATGACCTATGACCTAATGTTTGCACTGTTATTGTAGTGGGTGGCACAATGGGTGCTGCAGTGTACTACTGACATTTGACTTGCAGGCCCTGGATACACTTTGTACAATTCATTAAGGACTCATAGGTGAGTTAAATATGCTATTAATAGTATACCAATGAAAAAAAAAATTGAGGGTCAAAGCACATGCAATGGGCATTGTACAGCAGTGTCCCAGTGTGCAGCGTCTGAAAACCAGCAACAAAAATGTAGCAAAAAGTGGGGGTGACCGTGCAAAAAATTACATTTAATACACAGCTCCCCCATCCCCTAGCTAAAAGACAAGGGGCAACAGCCATTCTCTTGGCAGGTTTTCTTGATTTTCAGGGGAGAGGATATTAAAAAGCCCTCTGCCTTGGCAGAGTCAGTTCCAGCCTCACATTCTCTTGTCAAATTCACGCCATGTGGGAAGTTGAACACCTCAACAGGCCTACCCTCAAATTCCACCTTTGACAGTTCTGCCACTCTGTCAAGTTCAGCCTCAGCCACTATCCTAGTCACTAGGGAACCCCTCTCAACTGCAGACCCCAACTAAGATAGAGCTGACCCTAACCTACCTACAGAGGATACCCAGCAGGTGAATAGTACCACCATAGTTAACAAGAAGAATGTGATCATTTTTGCCTCCTAAGTCAGGCTTCTATCTTCAAGTGAGGGCCTGTGCTGCCCCAAAGGCAAGTAACCAGCAGGGACCACTGACAGTTGTCAGTGTCAGGGGCCAGGCCATTAGCCATCCACTGATAGGTGGAAGTTCCAATCTGATGGCTGAATCAGGCCTTATTTCCAGCTATGGGGCTGGCAAGGAGACACCTACTTGCTCCTACGATCCCTTTGGCCTCTTAGGTTTGTCAGAGTGGGGTGTCTACAACCTTAGGTAGAAGACTCCCTCCTTCCACTTTCACTTTTGCCCTCTCAGGATGTGCACCTTGAGAATGAGCAAGTGCCTGTCAGTCCACGAATTTTGGGAAGGACACACAGTCCCTCCCAAAAGTGACACACTCTAGTGGTGTTTTCAGGGAATACTTCTGGCCCAGGTCCCCTGTTTCTTGTTGCTGTGCCAGTGCAGGCAGCATCTCTAGACTAGCAGTGGCCTCACTAGTGCCAGTCTTGGGGTCCTTTCCTGTCATAACAGGTAATCCTTAGCTCTGTGGCCCTCCAGCTATTGGTGACCTCGACCTCCTATCTATTTCTCTTCTCCAGGACCTTTGTACCCTTCTCTTAGGGACTATAACCCCAGAAATCTGTTTCTTGGGGTGCCCTAGAAGACAGCCCAATCTACCTCTTTTTTACCTATGGAAGCTCACTGCCAAGGACGTAGGCTAGGGGTAGGTTAAGACTGACAACTGCTCACCTCTGGACAAGTACCTCTCATTCAAAGGTTACTAAGGCTACAGGGTGGGCAGATACCCGCTCATGGGCATTCTCTACCCTGGAAACCTCTCCTGGTAGATACTGATCCAGAGAAACTAGCCTTTCCAACACCATGATCAGGCTGGCACCTGTATCCATCAGAGCAGTGATAGGGACGCCATTCACTGTCAACCTCTGGAAGTGATTCCTATCACACTCAGACATTAGCAACTTGCTTTCTGAGTCCACTTCCTGGCTAAAGGCTATAGGTAATTCTCCTGCAAGGCTATAATAGTCACACCTTTGGATTGCTCACCAGTGTTAACCTTTTCCCTGGAGCTTGAAGCATACCCCCTGCTGTACTCTCGCTGCTGGCAGTCAAAGCACCTACCTCTATCAAAAGGCTTTCTTCCCCCTAGGTTCCCACGTTCCTACTCATGAGGAGTGATTTGTGACTCTTTCCCCCATGCATACGTTTTGGACCCTAAGACTTTTTCAGGTTTGTTACTCCCCTCCTTTCCCTTGTGTGAGCCTTGCCACCCCTTCTTCGGCTCAACTCTGCAATCTTTTGGATACCATAGTATGAAACTTTCTGGGGTCAGTCAGCTTGGAGCCTACTAGATGCTGGTGTAACTATGAAGAACGATTAGTCAAGATGTGCTCTGCCATACCCAAATTGTATAGCCCATCATGAGTTTCAACTGTATTGTTCATCACACAGCCCTCCAGTTAGTCAGACGACTACAAATTCTAAAGAGTTTGTTGTGATTCTTTTTGTGTGTCTTGGAATTTCTTTCTATACTCTTCAGGTGTGAGACAAACATCTGCACTAGGGCATTCTTCATGTAGGTGCCGGAGTCAAATACACTTTCTTCTAGAGTTAGGCATGTGACGCTTCACATTGTAGGCACCAAGGCCCATATTTATACTCCCTTTACACCGGATTAGCGTCGTTTTTTTTTTTACGCTAATCCGGCGCAGACTTAACACCATATTTATATTTTGATGCTAGACCCATCTAGCGTCAAAATTTCAGAGTTTGCGCCATTTTCTGGATGCGTAAAACCACCTTGCGTCAATGAGATGCAAAGTAGGTGTTCCCGTCCAAAAAATTACTCATACACCCGTGCGCCATATTTATCTAACCGTACAAAAATTACGCACGCCTGGGGCGCGGCCCCGAAAAATCACTCAAAGCCTGATTTGCGTCAAATTTTAACGCCTGGGTCAGGGCAGGTGTTAAAATGGGGCAAACACACCACTAGTTAAAGAAAGCCCACACAAGTATCATCATTGCTCAAGAAGGATGACATGGAGGTGCTACTCATGCAGCATGCCAGACGACACAGAGCACAGGACCAACAGCAGCAGCTACCACCACACCAACGTGGACCCCAAACGCAATGCAGAAGGCAGGAGAGGCTATTCAGGACCAGGACAACCCTCCTGGGCCTAAGGGAACAGGATATCATCCAGAGGTACAGACTCAACTGGCAAGCCACACAGCAGCTGCTGCGCCAAATTGAGCCACAGTTAACAGCCAGCCTGCAGACACCCCACATTATTCTACCGGAGACCAAGCTGCTAGCTGTCCTGCACATGTGGGCAAGTGGATCATTCCAAACTACGGTTGCCCTGGTTGCTGGGGTCTCACAGCCCTCATTCTCCACCTTCCTTCCCAAGATTCTTGATGCCATAATCTCCCTCATACCCCACCACTTCAGCTTTCCAAACACACAGCAGAAGCAGCAGGAGACCAAACAGGGGTTTTACCAAATAAATGGCTTCCCGCATATGCTTGGTGCTATTGACTGCACACATGCCCGGATTGTACCACCTGCTGCAACCGAGCACGTATACCCCAACAGAAAGCACACCCACTCATCAATGTGCAGGCCATTGTTGATCACCAGGGATTGTTCACCAACATCATGGCAAAGTGGGAGTGTACATGATTCCTTCATCTTCCGCCACAGCACCATTAATTGGCACTTCCAGGATGGACAATATGGCAATGGTCTTCTTGTCGGTAAGTCCAGAAACTTTGTAATATACACACAGCACAGCAACCCTGTAGGGAACACAAGACATACACCACTACATTGACACGTGGGCAGGAAGACACTGAGGTGTGACAGTGGTAGTTATGTTTGATATCCTGACCCAATGGGATTCACACCTAAGGACAAATAACGGCTGCCAATAACAATAGATGCCACTCTAGAGCCATAAGGGACCAATTTAAAACCACACAGTGACAATGACATGGCGTGCACTGGCAGTACAACTTGGAAGATTAACCATTCAATATCACATAAGGCCACATAGTCAATCCCACACCCTTCCAAACAATATGCACTGTGTAAGGGGTGTGCAATGTGTGTTGCTGCAGGTCAAACACCATGAGACACATAGCATGATGACACTGACTCAAATGAAGCTGACATGGAATTACAGAGGCAGTACCAACAAATCACAACACTCCTGGGATGACATTGCCAGCTAGCAATAAGGAAGTGGACTGTGCTATGAAAACATGTTGATGTGACACTAATGCAAAGTGAACACTGCTGCACATACTGAAAGAGACAATTCCCCTTCTACATAACAGATATACAGGGAGATGGCCCTTCCTGCACACATACATTCACCGCCACAACCAAGTTAGCCAGCTCACCTGGAGCAAGTTCAGTAGTGTAGGTGCACAGTTGCACATGAGCCACTGACAGAGGGAACTAAAAAGGTTTGCATAGAACTAGTCACACATGGGACAATTGTGCATTGTCAATACTGAACACCTCAGTGCTGCTAACTTATGGAGATGTGTTGTGTATTGTCACCCAGCCTAATCAAAGGGCCTCACTGTTGCATTTAATCTGCAATGACATATATCTAAATGGATGGGATGTCCAGGCCATGTAGTGCAACCATGTTACCACCACATCGGAATCTATTGTGTGTGTGTCACCTCCAGTGAACGCACACTAAAACATCTTGCTCAATACATAACGCATGGGAGAGACACTCAGAACTGCAAGTTTGAAAATATACCAGAGATATTGGGTCAATTAGCCAAACACAAGTTTTTCAAGTCAAACAACCCAGTGCAGAAAGAACCCCACACAAGACCACAAACACATATGAGTCACAGACGACACAAGATAACAACTGCCATGCAAAATTACATTCCTGGTGCAAGCAACAACAAAATACTTCCCTCTATTTTCTCTTTCAGCTCATCAGGGTTACGGGATCCAGCCATGGATCATGACCCCATTTGCCAACCCAAGCACAGTGGCAGAGCGTGCCTATAATGAGGCACATCGGAGGACACGCACCATTGTTGAACATACTTTTAGCATCCTGAAGTCCAGATTCAGGTGCCTGGACATCACCGGAGGCAGCCTCCTATATTCCCCAGAAATGGTCTGCAAGATCATTGTGACCAGTGCCATCCTGCACAACATTTGTGTTAGGAGGAACATCCCCCTATATGAACCTGAACCAGAACTGCCTGAAAAGGAGGAGGAGGGGGATGCTGGCCGGGAAAATGAGGGGGAACATCCTAACACAGCTGCAGGAATGCGTCGCAGACAACAGATAGTACAAAACATTTTTCAACAATAGTCACTATCAACACATTGTTATGATATGGAATTAAATACCTCAATTTATCACTCAATCCTGCTCTGGGTAATTATTTATGCATCACATGTTCTCTAGGAACCAGAGTATTACCTCAGGGAGCATTTCAGAAAGGCAAATTTGACTACTTCTGATGCCACATCACATTTGATGGGTATGATTGTACAGCAAACATCACACACAGTTTGTACGAAAAACATATTTTCTATTTCACATTTGAAGGGCAAATTCATAGGACCACAGCTATGAGAGACATCCATGTTGCCAACGTGGTCTATTGCAGCATATGACACACAACTAAGACATCATCAATCATAAGGTAGATAAGCACATCATACATGAGGCAGTGTATGTGAAATAGCATTGGTAACAGGAATGTATGACCAGATCCTTGGCATCAGTAAGTGTGACATCAGCTATCTCTGCAAGGAGTTTGTGTGACAAGAAGTGCATCAATCCTGACAATGGATAGCATGAGTGTCCCAGGTATGACAAGCAATGCTCACAAGACATGCCCTGCGCAGTCCATCCCAGGGAATAAGTCCTGCCACTGCCATGTTTTAAATCTTTGACCTCCCTTCTCTAGGGGGCGCTGTAAATGGACTATCTGTACCCTGGGAATCATCATCTACACTCACCCAGACTCCCATTCTGACTCCTGTGTGCTTCCCTTTTCAGTATGGCATGCCATAGTTCAACTTCATCAGCCTGAATGGACTTCATGCCCCATAATGCACTGCCTGTTAGTCGGTAAGACCTGTAATCTTCTGTCCATTGCTTCTCATGAGAAAAGTCCGGTTGGCCCCTTGTACTGGATTCTCTGCTCCAGGACTTATGAGAGACTGAAGCTGCACACACCTGTGAGCTCTCTCATGCAGTCCAGCCATTTGACTCTGCCCTGGCCTTGCTGCTGTCTGGAACTGTTTAGAAGCTGCCATTCCCTGAAGCTCCTTGTTGTGCATTGGAGTACAATTCATGTGTGTACCAGAGCCCTTGTTGGATTGTGTTACAGTGCCGAGTACCCCTGAAACTGCTCTTTGTTTCCACAATGTTGTTCCTGCTTGTTCCAGTCAGACTCTGCTCCCTATTTTTCTGCCTTGTTCATGTTTGTTCCTGACATAGCCTGTTTCCTGTTAGCCAGACTGGTTCCAGTCTTTGCATCAACCAGAGCCATTCCCTGTGCCTACATTTGCCTCATAGTTGGTTTCCATGCCCTCCATTTCCTCTTGGGGTATTGTGTCTGGTAAGTCTACGATCAGTCCTCAACTGTGTAGAGTAGTTACAATTTTTATTTTGTACTGGCACTTGTTTTCCAGGGGGTGAATCCAGCCCCATCCTTTGTCTGGTTTTGCATGTATTCATTAGTGCCAAACAGTGACAGTGTGCTATGGCTGTATTCCTGGATTCGGTACTGTGCCTCCAGCCAAACAAACAAGGGCCGGAAATGTGTATGTAAGGACAATCCATGTTTTTGTCCTGAGGGTCCAGACACAGGTTCACTTCTGCTGCCACATTTAAAGGGGCTTGAGTGGTGACTAGCTGTGAGATTAATCTGCACAGAGGCACTGATGTTCCCCGTTGCTGTGGGAAGTTCAGAGCCCTACCTGGTGTACAAATGTAGTGATGAAACCTGCATGTTTGTCCATTACTGATCCATAACATATTTGTTCACACAAAGGTTGCTCTGTCATCACTCTTCTGCATTTTCTGCTGTTCCATAGCTGCCCTATCCCCTTGTGTGCCTTTAGCTGATCTTCGGCTTTAGGTCAAATCTGCTTTGAAAGATACTCTGTGAACTCAAGGGTTGGCTCCACAGACTCCTGACTAGATCTGCTCGTAACCGTTACACCATGGAGGCCAATACTGACACATGGTACACATGGCCACACACTTGAACTGGACACTTTTGTGCAATGAACCTCTGAAAATATGTGAACACATGCAGCATGGGCTGCTGGTCCACGACAGCCACAGGAGGAACATAGGTCAATTACATTAGTCAAACTGTGGTGTACATAACAATGTTCAGATTGGAATTGAGGCTCTGTGTCGCAAACACTGTACCAACCAAACATGTTCAAATGCCTGACTGATGGGTAGTATACACACAAGTGATCATGAAGTGGTCGACAACAATTCATGATATGTGAGGGGTAACATATCCGACATAGCCCTCATCAGCCATCCTCGATCTTCCCTGTGTGTTGTTTGTCGTGGGAAATGTATTGTCCCAAAGTCAAGCAACTACACACAGCAAAAGAGTCAACACATATCATGACTGTTGTACCTCATTAATTGGCATCTAATGGTGATACCCATTTGTAACACTTTCATACATGAACATTATGCCAAATGTATTGCATCCCGTTCCAATTGAAGCACACAAATAGTTTTAACAGTCAATTCACACACAAAACACACATGCCATTATTCATATTTTTGTAGCGTAGACTTGCTGTCCATCTATTGACGCAACACCTGCATTAATTCAATTTTAATTTCTAAAGTTTGCACTGCTGTTGCGTCAGTTAAGAAAGCTAATCCTGCACAACGATATTAGTAATGTGGGCCACAGTAGCATGGTCTACCACATGTGGCCAAACACTAGAACACACACTGCAGGTCATGTCATCCCTTTCTTTGTCTAGCTATAGGCTGCATGCATGCCAAAATATGAAAAATGACGCAAACACAGTTGGAGGCAGAAATGTTGATGCAAATGCGTCAAAAAATGATGCAAACGCTCAAATTACATCAATGGGTCCCTAGCGTTAATTCCACCAGCGCACCCCAGGCATGCAGCTATCCATTGAATATGTATTGATCCATGAATGCGTGGGATTTTGACGCTTATGCATCAAAATTTTTGACTCAAACTACGTAAGCATCAAACTATTACATGCAAGACAGGAAACGGGCCGCAAATGAGACAGGAAGTGATGTAACAGGATGTCCTGTTTGCAGAAATGGTACAGTGGGTGTACTTTCACTTTCACTTTCACTTTGCAGTCTGTGATTTTTCTAGACTGTGTGGCTGTGTGTTGGTTTGCTCTTCTGTGGATTTTGTAATTTTGGGGGTCATTACAACATTGGCTGTAAAAGGCGCTTACCGCCGTACAGAAGACCGCCAAAACACCGCCGCGGCCGCGGAATTCCACCACAGCTATTATTACCCACATCTCGGATTCCGCTGAAATTCAGACACCCACACAAGACCGCCACACCAAAGGTCAGTGATAAACTGGCGAAAACAAAACCTCCACCGTCACGCCAACAGAAACACGCCCACACTATCACGACCCACGAATCCACGTGGCGGTCTTTCAACCGCGGTATTCCATTGGTGGTACACACCGCCGCGCTCAAAATACACACACATCTCCAAAACACCGCCACATTGGACAATTCCAAATACACATACAAACACCACTCCAACACACCAAACACAATATAAAACACACACCCACATCACACACAAAACCCTACGCCCACAATTCACGGACGAAGGACAGATAGACAGAGAGCACAGCAACTGAGAACCCCACCACACAGAGTCACACAACACCATCACCCATACAACATTACACGCACAAAACACCACACACCACTACACATCAACACACACATCAACACTTACACCACCCCACACATCACCCACACCACCCATGTCACGCCAAAGACACCCCCGGTTTTCTGAGGAGGAGCTCAGGGTCCTGGTGGAGGAAATCCTACGGGTAGAGCCACAGCTATTTGGCTCACAGGTGCAGCACACATCCATAGCCAGGAAGATGGAGCTATGGCAAAGAATCGTGGACAGGGTCAACAGTGTGGGACAGCATCCAAGAAATCGGGAGGACATCAGGAAGAGGTGGAACGACCTACGGGGGAAGGTGCGTTCAGTGGTCTCCAGGCACAACATCGCGGTACAGCGGACTGGCGGCGGACCCCCACCTCCACCCCCACAACTAACAACATTGGACGAGCAAGTCTTGACCATCATGCATCCAGAGGGCCTCGGAGGAGTCGGTGGAGGAATGGACACTGGTAAGTTAAATCTCAACTATCATATCCCCCACCCTAACTGCATGCTATCACACACCCGCACCCCCTCCCCTATCACCCCAACTCCTCACTAATGTACTCATAACACAAACCACCCATCCCAACACCAAGCCGGCATGCAAAAACAAAGCATGGTCACCCCTCACCAAAGCATGCTCACTGCACATACCCATAACAACCCCCTAACCATCATCACACAAACCCACACACAGGAATGCTTGCACTGGGGTACACAAACATCCACCCATTGCACACCATTACACACACACATGCAATAATCATGCTCTTATATCCCTGCAGGACCAGTACGGAACGTCACCACACCGGAGGGTCCAGACAACTCCACTCCACCCACAGAAGAGGCCCACAGTGACGACAGCAGCTCTGCCCTACTGGATCCTGATGACCAGCCCGGACCATCGTGGGCCTCGGGACAGTCGGTTCCCCTTGCACAGGCACAGCCCAACACTGACCTTCCACCCTCTGGTAACACCAGCACAGCACCCACCCAGCGGGCCCATACCTCCGTACCCAGGACACGTCAATCAGCGGTGTGTCCACCACTACAGGGAACCCAGGATAACCCACCACCCCAACAACAACAGGGACCTGGGGGCAGTGGTAGTGGGCACACAGTCCAGGGGACGGAGGCACAGGAACACAGGGGCACTGGGAGGGCTGCTGTGTGACAGGGGGCGGACAGGCCAAGGGAACCCACTCTCCACGAGGCCCTCTCCTCCATCATGGGAGCATACCACCACTCCCAGGAGACGATGGCGACGGTCCTGGCCAAGTTTCAGGAGACCCAGCGCCTGCAGGAGGAGCAGTATTTGGGGTTCAGGGAAGAGCTCAGAACCATCAGCTCCGCCCTGGGCACCATCGTATGGGTGCTGAAGGACATACAAAAAAACATAAGGGACACCGTGGCACTCCAAGGGGCCCCTGACACTAGCATGGACGATGAACTGCCCACCAGCTCCGCCGGCGCTAGTGGGCAGGACGCCCGCCACAGGACCACCACACCAGCACCCCACCCCCTGCAGACGGAGAACCACCCCGCAAGCGGTCCCTGAGATCCAGGAACAGGACAGAGCAAGATGGTAAGACCCTCGCCAGGAAATGAGACCACCCTGATTGTCCTCCCACTGTCCCACTTTGTTACCCTGTCCAGATTGGAACTGCCCCAGCTCCACTTCCTATGCCCATATGGGCAGTGCACCTGTGTGACTAATGGACTGGACTCTGCCATGGACATTCCTCCACCGTCCCCCATCACCATATTACTACCCCCATCCATTTTTGAGCACTTAAATAAACAACCTTGAACCACAAAACAATCTGGAGTCAGTCTGTGATTTGCTAAATATGTATAATCAATGACAGTGTTAACATGCGTTTCCAATTGTAAAGCCAACATACCTATGTCACACATCAGAAGTCCTTGAACGATGCAAGCAGATGACACACGTTGCTAACCACACCTGTGAAACCGTAATGGAAAGGTACAACTCAGTGACCAAACACTGCTATGAAATGACAGACAGGATAGAGGTAGAAGTGTGAAAGTGAATGTAATGGTAAAAAGAAAACTGTTCTCACCTGTGTGTCACTGGAAATATTGCTGTATGACTGACTCCCTGTTGTCTATGTCTTCTTCCTCAGCGTCCTCTTCATCACTGTCCACAGGCTCCACAGCTGCCACAACACCGCCATCTGGACCATCCTCCTGCAGAAAAGGCACCTGCCGTCGCAAAGCAAGATTGTGAAGCATCGAGCAGGCGATGATGATCTGGCACACCTTCTTCGGTGAGTAGAATAGGGAACCACCTGTCATATGGAGGCACCTGAACCTGGCCTTCAGGAGGCCGAAGGTGCGTTCGATCACCCTCCTAGTCCGCCCATGGGCCTCATTGTAGCGTTCCTCTGCCCTGGTCCTGGGATTCCTCACTGGGGTCAATAGCCAGGACAGGTTGCGGTAACCAGAGTCCCCCAATAGCCACACCCGGTGCCTCTGGAGTTGACCCATCATATAAGGGATGCTGCTATTGCGCAGGATGTAGGCGTCATGCACTGAGCCAGGGAACATAGCATTTACCTGCAAGATGTACTGGTCTGCCAAACATACCATCTGTACATTCATGGAATGATAACTCTTCCTGTTCCTGTACGCCTGTTCACTCCTGTGGGGGGGGACCAGAGCTACATGGGTCCCATCAATAGCACCTATGATGTTGGGGATATGTCCAAGGGCATAGAAGTCACCTTTCACTGTAGCCAAATCCTCCACCTGAGGGAAAACGATGTAGCTCCTTACGTGTTTCAGCAGGGCAGACAACACTCTGGATAACACGTTTGAAAACATTGGCTGGGACATCCCTGATGCTATGGCCACTGTTGTCTGAAATGATCCACTTGCAAGGAAATGGAGCACTGACAGCACCTGCACGTCAGGGGGGATTCCTGTGGGATGGCAGATTGGTGACATCAGGTCTGGCTCCAACTGGGTACATAGTTCCGGGATAGTGGCACGGTCAAACCTGTAGGTGATGAGTAAATGTCGCTCCTCCATTGCCAACAGGTCCACCAGCGGTCGGTACACCGGAGGATTCCGCCATCTTCTCAAATGTCCCAGCTGACGGTGCCTAGGAAGGACAACAGCGACCACAGAGTCAACAAAATCCCAGGTATGTACCCACAGATACACAGAACACGACACCAAAGACAAAAATCTTCCTGTATGTGTGTCGAGTGTAGGCCTAGGTATGTGTGACGCAGTTGTAAATGAAGCCATGTGGGCCCCTGAAATGGCAGCTGCCTGACCTCTAAACTGGGACAATGGGATGTGAGGTAACTGCGCTGGCGTTGTACACTGTCGCGGTAGGCGGTCAAAGACCGCGGCGCAATGCTGCATTGGTTAACATTGGACCATATGGGTCCCAGGAGCCAATGATGAAGTGCGCTGGCGGTGATGATACGCACCGCCGCGGACGTCACCGCCGCAGACGTGACCGCCATTTTCTATCTGTTCAATCACTCGATACCTGATCTTCGACAGGAGAGGACCTACACTGCAAGTGCTGCTGTGCCTTGGTCTGGAAGAGATAATGGCTGCTGCGTCTGGGGAAAGGGCCCCTGCCTTCACTGCTCAGGAGTTGGAGAAGCTCGTGGACGGGGTCCTCCCCCAGTACACGCTACTCTACGGTCCTCCAGACCAACAGGTAAGTACACAGGGAGCACGTTGTATGGGCTATGCCTGTCTGGAGAGGGCTGGTTGTAAGAGGGAAGGGGGCAGAGTGCAGTGAACATGAAGGACTGTGAATGCATGTGCCACATGGCAAGGGCAGGGATGTGGGCCACTCACTTCGATGGTGCTCTTGCTAATGACTTCTCTTCTTCCCCTGTGCATGTCATGTAGGTCAGTGCCCACCAGAAGAAGGACATTTGGCGTGCCATCGCCAAGGACGTCCGGACCCTGGGGGTCCACCAGAGATGGGGCACCCACTGCCGGAAAAGATGGGAGGACATTCGCCGCTGGAGCAAGAAGACGGCGGAGGCTCAGCTGGGGATGGCCTCCCAATGTGGGAGGGGTGCCCGTCCCCCCATGACCCTCCTGATGTCCCGGATCCTGGCGGTGGCCTACCCTGAGTTGGATGGGCGCTTGAGGGCATCACAGCAGACACAAGGGGGTGAGTACACCCTCATTCTGTGGACTTTGCGCACAGTTGAGGGGTCTGGGTGGGAGGAGGGCTGTGGGTTTCCCAAGGCCAGGGCGACTTCCATAGGCTAGGCCCCTCCGTAATGCAGGCCATGTGCCACTCCACCGCAGGAGAGTGCCAAGTACAGGTATACATGCCCCTGTGGCATCCATGTGTGCAGATGTCCACCATAGCGATGTAGGCCATATCCCAGGAATTGCATCTGTAGAGGCCAAGAGCACGGCGTAGTGCAGGGGGCTGCTGTGTCTGTATTGTCCACCAACGGTAGCGGTAAGCCATGCACTCAACCTGTCTTTCTTCTGTCGTCCCCCCCCTTTTTCTGCTCTCCCTGTTCTTTTGTGCATCAGCATCATCAGGCAGAGGTACAGTGGCACCGGAGCACGAGGGAGCTGCATCCCACATAGCCATGGAGGGCCACACCACGGACTCAGAATGCACCAGTGGGACAGAGGGCGAGGGGAGCTACACGTCGGTCACCGGATCACCAACCAGCGACACGGACTCGTCCGCCGATGGGAGCTCCCTTGTGGTGGCGGCACCATCTATGCCCCACACTTCTACAGGTACAGCCGCCACCTCCACTACCAGCACCGCCCTCCCAGCAGCCCCTCAGCGTTCGCCCCGTGCCCGCTCACACAGGAGGATGGGCATCACCTTCGCCCCAGGCACCTCAGGCCCTGCCCCTGTCACCCCTGCTGTCCTCAGTGAGGAGGCCATTGACCTCCTCAGGTCACTCACTGTTGGGCAGTCTACCATTGTGAATGCCATCCAGGGTGTAGAAAGGAAGTTGCAACACACTAATGCATTCCTGGAGGGCATTCATTCTGGTCAGGCTGCCCATCATCGAACCCTGCAATCTCTGGCCTCAGCACTGATGGCAGCCATTGTCCCTGTGTCTAGCCTCCCCCCTCCAACTTCCTCCACCCAGATCCCAATCCCCTGTACCCCAGCCATCCCAAGCACACCATCAGACAAGCATGCATACACCTCAACACACAAGGCAAACATAGGCACCACACATCCCACAGGCACTCACACAAGCATCACCCACATACAGACACACCAACATCCACTGCCTCCACTGTGTCCCCCTCCTCATCGTCTCCCTCCTCCCTCCCAGTGTCGTCTACACTCTCACCTGCATGCACTACATCTACAGGCACTAGAACTCGCACCAGAACACCCAGCACCACACCCCGCTCACCTGCACTCACCACCCCCACTACCATTTACACGTCCCCTGTGTCCTCTCCCAGTGTGTCTGTGACGCCCCCTCCCAAAGTACACAAACGCGGGCACCCACACACCCAACATCCATCCACCTCATGACAGCCTCCAGTACCTGCACCTGCACCCAAAACACCTAAAGTGACACCTCCTACAACCACCTCCTCTTCCTCCACTCCCAGACCCCCTCCAGCTACCCATCCCAGTGTTCGTCAGAAACTCTCCCTCAGCAATGTTGACCTCTTTGCCCCCATCCCCACCCCTCCAATTCACAAGTCCCGTAGTAGTGCCTCAGCCAAAAAGACTCCAGTACCAGTGGTGCGTGTTACAGGTGTGTGGAGTGCACCGGTCACCAGGGCAGGCAGTGTGACACGGAGCCAAAGCACTGCCAGTCCACCCCTTGTAAAGCATCTCAAGTTGGAAAGTGGCCGACGGGACAGGGTGAAGACTCCTGGCGGCAAAACTGCTCACAAGGGTCCCAGGGGGATTGCAGAGTCAGCTGTGACTCCTCCAAAGATTGTGAAGGGACAGAAGAAGTCTGCACAGTCTGGTGAGAGCAGCATGGCGGAGAAGGGCGCCATCCTCCCCGGTGGCCGGGACGCCACCGCCAGCACCGTCGTCACTGGTCAGGAGACCACCGCCGGAGTCATTGCCCAGGAGGGCAGGAGTATCGTCACTGGTCAGGAGACCACCGCCGGCGTCATTGCCCAGGAGGGCAGGAGTATCGTCACTGGTCAGGAGACCACCGCCGGAGTCAGTGCCCAGGAGGGCAGGAGTATCGTCACTGGTCAGGAGACCACCGCCGGAGTCAGTGCCCAGGAGGGCCCCAGCTGCCACAGCCCCGCTGGGCAATGAGGGACCGTCATGCCACACACCAATGCACAGGTCAGAGACCGCCATGGCAATGCACCGCTGAACAAGGAAATCACCGCCATGGTGAAGACCGCTGAACAGGGCAAAGCACCGCTGAACAGGGCAGAGATCCGCTGAACAGGGCACAGACCACCATGGCAAAGCAAAGCTGAACAAGGAAATCAAGCCATGGTGAAGACCGCTGAACAGGGCAAAGCACCGCTGAACAGGGCAGAGAACCGCTGAACAGGGCACAGACCGCCATGGCAAAGCACCAATGAACAAGGAAATACCGCCACATCAAGCATCGTTATCCCATGTACAGCTGGGACTGTGACGGAACAGGAACCGTCACGGGGAGCCTAATGCAGTGTGGGCACCATTCCCCCTCCAGAACCAGTGGAGACTGTTATCCACTTGAGAGACTGTGGCTTTGAACTCCCCAGGATGTAACAGTGGGCAAACCACCCACTGTAGAGACGTGAGAGACTGTGGCTTTGCACTCCCCAGGATGGAACAGTGGGCAAACCACCCACTGTAGAGACTTGAGAGACTGTAGCTTTGCACTCCCCAGGATGGAACAGTGGGCAAACCACCCACTGTAGAGACCTGAGAGACTGTGGCTTTGCACTCCCCAGGATGGAACAGTGGGCAAACCACCCACTGTAGAGACCTGAGAGACTGTGGCTCTGCACTCCCCAGGATGGAACAGTGGGAAAACCACCCACTGTAGAGACTTGAGAGACTGTGTTTTGCACTCCCCAGGATACATCAATGGGCATGGAGCCCCGTCGTGGATCTGGCGTGGTGCTGTAATCCGGCTGAGGTGCCCCCCCTTCCCTTCCCCCTGAGGTGCCTGTTGTATTTCTATCTGATGCCCCACAGTGTTCTCTCCGTTTGTGGACAGGTATCTATTGTGGGCCTCGCCCATGCATTTTTGGACCAGTGGTGCACGGACATTGATATGTGCATACCTGCACTACTTCTCGTAATGTATATACTTTTGAATGTGTATATATATATCAGTATATATTTGGTAACTGTATTTTGATGCATTTCAATTTTTGAACTGATTTCCTTTGGTCTTTGCAATCTTCCGGGTGGTTTGTGGGTTGTTACTGTGATGTTTTGAAATGCATTGGTGTGTGTGTTGTAATGTGCGAGGGTGAGGGTGGGGGTGGGGGTGTTGCGTGTGTGTCCCCCTGACTTTTGCCTCCCCCCTCCCCTATGTCGTAGGTGCAGTACTCACCGTTGTCTTCGCCGCCGCCGTTGCTGGTGTTCGTAAATGAGCAGGACGATAAGGGCAGGTAGGATTTGTAATTCCGGCTCCATGGTGTCCTCCTTCCTCGTGGAATGTGTAGAAGGTGAGCGTTTTCCCATTGCAAAAGCTGTTTCCTGCGTGTTTTTATCCACAGTGAATCTGCCCCGGAAACGGTGGCGGATTGGCGGGTTGTGATACTGTGGGCGGTACATTGTCTGCCACCTGTCTGTTGGTGGTGACCGCCGCGCTGCTTATCTGTACCGCGGTGGCGGTCGGAGTGTTAAAGTGGCTGTCTATGTTGGCGGTTTCCGCCACGGTCACGATTCCCTTTTTTTGTCCGCCGGCCTGTTTGCGGTATTACCGCACCTTTAACACCGTCCGCCAGGGTTGTAATGACCCCCTTTGTCTCCTGTGTGGTCTATATTTTGTCTTTTGGTGTTTAGTAACTGTATTTTGTACCTGTGTAAGTGTTTTTTGTGTCTTTTATTGTTGATAAATTTGTATTTGTACTGTTGGGGGTCTGTTTGTGGGTAGGATTAGTTGAGGTAGTTTGGTTATTTAATTGGGTTATATAAGTTTCCTTTTTTTCTACCTCCTTTCCCTGTTTTTCCCTTTTTACTGTAAGGAATTGTGTTTTGCATTATGTCGGGAAGGGCATGGCTGGGGTGCATGGGTGAGGAGGAGCTTGGGGCATTTGTGTGGCTGGTGTACCACTTCCTCCCCATGATGTTGGAGGCTGGGGGCCGTATGATACAGGGGTATCACACGGAGGCAAGACGGCTGTGGTGGGCAATGGTGCTGTTCCACCTGAGGAGGATATTTAACACAGCACAGAATGAGCACCAGCTGGGCTGACCTGGTGGCCCAAGAGCAGGACCTGATAGACCACCTGGGTGTGGTGATTGGTGGCCCTGTTGGTGAGTATCACATTGATAAATGTGTATGGTTCAATGCTCCAGAGTGACAGTATCAGATGTCCTGACATGCTGCATGTAATGTTTGTGGGCATGTGGAATGCAAGTTGAACAAACTGTAAGTGTACCAGGAATTTCTTGTATTGCACATGGTAATACATGGTAACAATGCAGTCCACAGTTTCGTTGAGTAATGTCCGAACAATATTCAGGGCCATATGTACCAAGCTCTTCATAACCGTCACTAATTTCTTAGGCCCATATTTATACTTTTTTAGTGCTGCATTTGTGTCATTTTTTGACGCAAAAGCAGCGTAAAAAAATTATGCAAATGCGGTGCTAAAAAAAAAAATATACATCTGGGCCTAAGTTCACTGAATTCTTGTGTTTACTTCAGGACAAATAATCATTCACAGGGACAAGCCCAAATGGCCCATTATGCTACCAGATTGCACAATCACAAAACAGGGTCTTCTAGTGGCATTTAGGATTAGGCATTTAAATCCTATCATTGAGTCGCAGGCCTCTACGACATTTTTTTATTGGGCACAATTTCTGAGACTGAGCTATTGCAGTTACCATCTGTGTCACATTGGTGCCAACCCATTTTCAAAAGGGAAAGGGTCAGCATGGGAACCCTCCTCTTTGCAAATGTATGGCCACAGACTATTACTGAGCATGAAGTTGTGCAAGGGCCACTGACTGCTTCCATAATTCTATTTTAGTGATGAAATAGGTTGTGAAATTACTTTCTGTACACCCCTGCTGAAATATTGCTGCATTTCAACAAATGTAAACATCTCAATATGAAGGCTGTCACAGACATGGTGGTCTGCTGAGCTCAGCAGGCCAGCATTCCTGTAAGTACAGCCATTCCCAAGTGGTTTTCAAAATGAGACCTACCTCATCATGATTGAAGAGGTAGGTCATTTGCAATGTGTGATTCACAATAGCTGATATAGGTACACATGTCCCTGAGTTACACATTTTAGGTGCAATGACTACACCTGTGCCCATGCATTCTGTCAACGATGATCAACTAAGACACTGTCAGCATACATTATTTTGCAGTTTTGGAACAGCAAAAGTGGCCAATCCATGTTTAGCGCTACATTGTCATCATTTCACACAAAGGATCCCTGCCATCATGTTGTCATAGGGGTCATATACGGCTGAGGGGACACTGCCAATGGGCCATATGTAACTTACATACAACACTGGCACACCTATTATGGACCACTGAAAGCACAATATTAATAATTCCTGAAATCAAATCAACCCACATGTCCATCACACAATTATTGCACAAGCCACAAGCCACAATAACTGAGTCACTGGTATTGCAGTGCACCAGGAACGTGGCATTGCAATTGTCAACCAATCACAAATGATGAAATGGAGTACCATCTGGAATGGATTAGCCACAAAAGTGTGTAGTCAGGTTTGGCCACACATGATTGTTGGGCCAGTGCACGTGTGCATATGTGTGTCTATCACTTACTGGAGTGACAGTGTCAATGCAAGTTTTCAGTGGTATGTCTGTTGGAGTGTCTACATGCCTGATGTGCAGCTCTATATAAAATGTCACACACTGTGATTTGTTGTTCCCACATGTGTACAGTGATCAGGCATTGAGCATATATCTCCCTTCCATGTTTTACAGGTGGACCAGTCCCCTACACCATTGGTGAAGTGGCTCGATTTGAGGACCCAGGCGTATCCAGTACATGTGAAAATGTTTGTCCTGTGTTGTGATTGCAGCTGTTGGGTGATTGGCTCTTGTGTGCTGGATTCATTGCAAGATATGATGAGCTGGCACGTGATCTGACATGTGACTTGACTGGAGGTTGACATAATGTTCCATGGAAGAGTTAGACATTCACTGGCAGAGAGTCATATATTGGGAGTAAAGTGCTGCGCAATAGGCATGGGCAGGTGAACAATGTGATTTTTAGCCACATGTATGCCCACAATTGATTTGGAGGTGGTCCAGTGTCATAATTTAGTCAGCAAGTCATACCCTAATTCACACAAACCAGTGATGCATCAGTTTAATAACACAAACATGTGCATCCCTGTAATGTAATGAACATGTAGGACTGTATAGGTGACTGTCCCCCAGCATCTAGCCCCACATGTTGTACTCCATTAACATGGCACTTAAGTGGTATGTTATAGGCGTGCATGCAGGCCAAGGCCAGATGTCTACTTGCATCAATGTGGGTGATTTAGGAAATGTGTCAGTGAGATCTGATGTTGATGGTTGTCCACAAATGGAAACATAAATGTAGATGTGATTGACCAATGGTTGATTCACTCGTAGTTGGCAGGCCTCCTTACCTGTGTTCCACTCACTAAATCCATGTACAACTGGACAAAGCTTTGAGGTTGTCCTTGACTGTTGAAACGATATATAGCATTCCCATCCCCCCTGAGGCACCGGGATAGGGGGAGAAAATAAATGTAGCTAGGTCTGATGGTCACAGTGTAGATGACAGACATGTAATTCAAGCATGCATGTGTGCCAAACTACACTGACCCCTTATGATTAGCAACTGCATACCATCCTACCAGTTCCATATACAAATCAGGTCTTGTATGCCTTGAAGTTGATCCAGATGATAGGGATTAGTTGGCCTGGCACATGTGGAGTACTTGCTGTATTTGCAATGTGACCAATTGCACTACATATATGCACAGATCAGTTAATTTGGTACATACCTTGTTGTGCATTGCTGTGCTGTTAGATAGTTGATGGGTAGGCTGCGTTGGCATGTCATTCCTCAGGGACATTTTATCATCTGTACTGTGATTTGGACTGCATGTGCTATTTGTGAGGAAGTGTTAGATTATGATCTGTACATGCATCACACAATGATGACACTAATGTTTGCCTGTCTCTTTTTTACAGCTGCCAACATGAATGCCAAAGAAATTTGAGAGTTTCAGAGGCGGGCAGTGCGATACAGGCATATCCTCGATATGGAGGCTGGGTATCGCGTGATGGCAAGACGCTATCGTTGAGAAAGAACCACAGGAGCATGGCGAGCTTTTAGTGAAGGGGGCCCAGCACTGGCCACAACAGGTGCCGCCACCACCCGACTACAGGCACAGTGGATACTGGTATCTCTGCCACACCTGCTGCACCCTCAACGTCTGCAGCACAAGGCACAACTGCTGCACCATCTATGCCACCACCCCCAACCACAGCAACACAAAAGGATGATGGATGGAGTGCTGAACAATGCAAACACTCACCCCAGTCACAGATCTGTGTTTAATCCATCGTTCTTTTGCTCACCATGCCACCCCAGTTTGGACCCAGCCATATGCAAATCAGTCTTGACCCTGTTCCTCATGGGAACAGTCCAGCCCGAACTGCCAAGCCAGGTCCTCACTGGACCATGCTGAACAATGCAAACACTCACCCCAGTCACAGATCTGTGTTTAATCCATCGTTCTTTTGCTCACCATGCCACCCCAGTTTGGACCCAGCCATATGCAAATCAGTCTTGACCCTGTTCCTCATGGGAACAGTCCAGCCCGAACTGCCAAGCCAGGTCCTCACTGGACCACAGACAAGCATCCTGGGACCGGTTTCAGGGTTTCACCCTTCATCAGCCAGGCTAGCTTGAATCCAGTGGCACAGTGAGCAAGGGACCCACGTCTGGGCATACCCTTCCCACTTAGGGCAACTTTAGCAAAACAAAAGAATGATGGACGGAGTGCTGAACAATGCAAACACTCACCCCAGTCACAGATCTGGGTTTAATCCATCGTTCTTTTGCTCACCATGCCACCCCAGTTTGGACCCAGCCATATGCAAATCAGTCTTGACCTTGTCCCTCATGGGAACAGTCCAGCCCGAACTGCCAAGCCAGGTCCTCACTGGACCGCAAACAAGTATCCTGGGACCGGTTTCAGGGTTTCACCCTTCATCAGCCACCCCCAACCACGGCACCATCACCTGCAGTTGCAACATCCACTGCAACACAAACCACAACAGCAGGTGGTATGGACATGGCCGCATTGTGCCAGCTACAACAGGACATACGAAGGGTCATAAGGTGAATGGACAGTCTCCAGCAAGAGGTGGCCCGCAACAGCAGAAGACTGAAGTCTATTAAAAAAACTCTGAGGAGGGCAAACCTTTGAGTCCAGTTTTACCTCACACCTAATTCCGTCCCCGCCCTCCTCTTTCCTTATACTGTTTTGTAGTGGGTTTAGGGGGTTTGATAGGTTAGAGTAGGCTGTAAGTTTAGATAGAATAAGTGGGTTGGGGGGTGTGGGGAGTTATATTATTACATGTTAGTTTGTGGGTGGGTGGGTGGGGGTTGATGTTGGGGTTTATGTGTGTTCCAGAAAAAAATATATATAATCATATTTGTTTAGTATTAGTTAATATCTGTTTAGGTTAGTATATGTTGTCCTACACGTGTCCCCTCATATAAGGGGGCTGGGAGATTTATGTTTAGAGTTTTTAGTTACATGTGGTAAGTAAGTTTACCATAGGGTAGGTAGGGCCAGTTGTGGGTAATGTATAGTTAGGATGGGTTAGGTTAGTATAGGTGTGTGACATAGTTTAAGTTTTCTTTCATACATATGTAATTAAGTTTTAGGTACTCTTTTATAGTATGTGTCATATGCTTGGGGATCTGGGCCTTTGCGTGAGTGTACAGCGGCAAATTCGTGTTTACCTGTGTATTCCATCCTGCATCCACATCCCATTCTTGACATGTTTATTCCCACTTCCAAATGAGCTGTCACATTGGCAGCTACAACAAAGCTACATGTCTATGCATCTGCCATCCATTGAACCCACCACTCAAGGTGACTATGGTTCCCATGTATTGGAGAGGTAGGTGTGATTTTAAAGCTGTCATCGTTTGGGTCCTGTGTTGGAATCTTGGGCACTGTAGAACATCTGCCTGTAGCCTGATGTTCATGTGAACCCTGATAAACTGAGCGGTGCCATAATTTAATGAAGTTCAGTATACATAAATCACACCTATGAGTTTTCTAATTGTACTCCCAGGTGACATTATTGTCCAAACACTCTTACACATCCATTCCTGCTGTATGGTGTGGTTGTGGGATTTAAGTTTAGAGTCATATACACATATACAATTATTGTCTTGTAGGGGATGTGGGCAGAATTGAGTTTCATCTTATGAATACATTGGGCCTGACATATACAATTTTTATACAGCATTATACTGTTTGTGGTGCTTTAACTTCAGAAATGGCCCCAAGCAGCACAGATGATTGTAAAATCCAGACCCTTGTGGATAGATATCAGCCCACATTCTTGCTACGCTATTGTATTGACATTCTGTGGCCATTGACATGTTACATGCATCATAAAACTCATGCACAGAAGATGTGTCACATTACACAGAGACAAAGTGGTTGTGTAGCTGCTGTTTATTTTACAGTGCTGTAGTGCAATATTTACATAGTCCAGGTTTGTAAGTCCATTGGTGTGGCGAGTTCTATTGTGGTGCGACACAAGTGCAATGTTGAGGGACATGTCATTGGACATGCTGCGATGGAGTGTCAGACAGTGCAGAGGAACATGAATTGCCAATTGGGTAGTGAGAGACAATTGAAGTCCATAGTGGTAAGGTAAACAGTGTGTTGGAGATCAGTGCATGTTACCAACTGTAGCAAGACTAGCATGTTGTCAAGCACAGGACATAGGAAAATCAGTGCCCATGTGGCATGGGCTGGTGCTACCGGGTACTCCTACGGGTGAAGGTGATCTGTTCCACGTCTTCATCTTCTGATGTGTATGTTGTCTCCTCTGCCCTAGGTGGTGGTGGGTTTGAGGGGGCAACACACACTTCAGTGTTTGGGAAAGTGGACTCTGAATTCCCAGTAGCTGCCAACTGTGGAACTATTAAGGGCATTACTGCAGCAAGGAGGAGCTGCTGTTTATTGAGTATAGCAGCAACATCCCTGTGGTAGGCAGCCAGGTCGGCCCTGAGGGAGTCCTGATTGTTGTCATGCATGCAGTGAAATTTGGCGAGGCCAGGTGTTGTGGCAACTCCCTCACTGCAGTGGGGAAGTCCCTCACACACTGTTGTAGTCCTTGCAGTAGTGATTGTTGGACTTGCATGGCTGCTGACTGTTCTGCGGATGTCATCATGCACATGCACATCCCCTCAAGGCTGGCTGCCATATTCTGCATCCCCACCCGCACCTCCTTGGCCAGCTTCCGCTGTACTCCCACAACTGTCCTTTCAAAGGTGGTTCCAGTGTCATCAGAGTCCTCAGCTATGTTTGAGCTGGCAGGTCACACTATTGGGGTGGTTCCTCTGGAATGGCTGCTACATCTGTGCTCCTCCTTGCGACTGAAGGTGGGGTCTGGAGGGTTCCCACGACATCTTGGAGGGTTTCCTGGCTAATGGTTGTCAGCTCGTCATCCATATCATCAGGGTATTCCAGGACAGGCATATCCACAGGAGAGCCATCATCCTCTGCAATGAGATATTGTACAATTAGTGTGTCTGTGTTGTGGCAGTTGTAATGTGACATCACTAACTTCCTATTAGTGGAACATTGTAATCTGGGTTTCTGTCATTAAAATTAGCATTCTCACAGGCCTATGCCCCACCTGCATGTCACATGTAGTATGGGCAGTTTGGGGAATTGTCTACGTCACATCCTCTAGGTGTAGGTTCTGTCCGAATTATGTCTTGCCACCTTCTTGTCCTACTCAACCCCCCCCTCTCTGCTACCATTAGCATGATGAGGCCTTGCAATGCCTGTTGGTGTTCTGATGCCACTTGTACCACACATAACAATATGGCCTGACCCAGTCTATGATAATTCACATACTCCTATACATTGCTGAAACCTAGCACATACCATGTATTGCATTGGCATGACACGATACAGGTGTCAGCATTGGTAGTGTGTCATGTTGGTGTTTGCGAATGTGTGCTATATTGCATTGCCCTGATGGGCCTGGCAGAGTTCCATTTCCTCTGTGTGGGTGTGTTTCACTAGCTACACACATATGTCCTCCCCCTCAATGCTATTGTCTTAGCAGTATGATAGTTGAGATGTTGCAAGGTGGCATTGCAGCTATTGTAACACAGGCACAGGGTAGACCCTGGAATACGCAGCACGGGTATGACATTACTGCTGTGTACTTCATAATGTAAGTGACAATACCTGATGTTTATTTAGCCTAAAGACATGAGCATTTGACAGGAGTTACACTTGGTTAGGAATTGAAGGAGATTGATCACGTAGTCATCCTGAACCCTCATTTTGAGTGTGTTTGTTCCATGGGCACCTACGTGCCATTTCCTAATTGACCAGCACACAAAGCACAGGTAGTAGTGGCAAATGTTGTCAATAGTAAATGCCGATTGAGGCAATGGCCGGAGGCTGGGCATTGTCCCCTAGTTCACATTCTGACATTACCAGCTATCCTGTGACAGCAGCCCAGTTTTCCATTCTAGACTACCCTCCTGGACTGGCTTTGCCTTTCCAGCAGCCTTGGCATGGCGGTGTACCCCCATGCAAATGTTGTTGGTGTTGTGTTGTGCTGTGCCCCTGGATGCCCTTGCACAGCCCATGCACCCGGCCCGTGCCGTTCCCCTTTCCACTGCCTGAATTCCATGGCTGACATGCATTGTGTAGTAGGTATGTACCTCCCCCTGCTTGCAATTACCTTTTAGGTATTTTGGTCTCCCATGCAACTTACCCTGCATATGTGTTGTTTCCTGGTAGTCTGCGCTGTCCTGTCCTGCAATTCCTGTGACGGTCTCCTCAGGGATGATGGCTGCAACCATCTCCTCCATCTCGTCCAGGGCCTCCTGCCGTGCTGGACTCCCACATCCAGTCTGCAGTGCTGCCTTCCTGTTCCTTGCCATTTTCTCCTTTGTCCTGCACTTGCAGTCATGCCAGCGTTTCTTGCACTCAGTGACAGTTCTCCTGACCTCTGACACACTGTTTATCTTGTCAACAGTTTGTTTCCAAATTGACTCTCTCTTCCCAATTGGCAATTTAGAGGTAATGAAAAGTTGATGCTGGTGTCCGTCACCTCTCTGACCAGTATTTCATGCTCCTCTGCGCTGAAACGACACTTCCTTTTCTTCTTGTCTCTCCCCTGGGTCTTGTCTGTGTCCTTCTGGCTGGTTCCTGGCAGACTGAGGTCTCCCTGGGTTTTTTTGGCTTCTGGGATCCATTTTGGGGCTCCTTAGCACTGTTTGCTGCGTTTGCACCGCTTTTTGACACTATTGCGGTGGAAAATGGCGGATATCAGGATTGCGACGTTTTCCGCATCGCAAACCGGATTAGAGTAATTTTCCCTGCGTTAACGTCATTTTGCTTTATGACGCGGCGTAATGGTTAGCGTAAAAACTAATGACTCTAACCAGTTCTTAGCGCCACCGTGCGTCAAAGTATAAATTTGACGCACGGGTGGCACTGAGATATGGCGTTAGCCTGTGTTAAAGTTTTTGACGCAAAACTGCCTTAGCGCAGTTTCGCGTCAAAAAGTATAAATATGCCCCTAACTCCCAATATAATGCTTTCTAGTGCGCCTGGTCCACCCTGATCATTCTTAATGCTCTTTCATAGGAGCCAAAACATTTGTCAATTTTATTCCCCACCACAAAGTTAGGCACTATCTTTTTAGACAACTTAGGGATGTGTAATGCCTATATAGACACATCACCATTGTTGCCACCATATTTACTATACGTCAGGCCCAGTCTGGTCTTCTTTCTCAACTAAGGTGAAGCTTCTTCTCCTCTAGTGCTATCTTCTTATCCCCAAGGGCTAAGGCAGCCAGCTTGGCTTGAAGGTCCCTCTCTGACCACTTGTTCTGAAACTCCACCTGGCCAGCTGCCAGTTGTGAGGGGCTCAGACTCTAGGCTCCTTCACTTCCCACCCTGAAAAGTGCACATGAGAAGCTTCTTTGAGATAATGCATCATCTGCCTCTATCCTTCCTGCACTTTCATCACCTTCTTCAACATTCTTCTCTGAGGTGACCTGTAGTTGTTCAACTTCCTCCCAGGCTCCGAGGGGCTTTACCTAGTGCTTTCTCCTGGAATCAAGGCTCAATTACAACCGTCTGTCTCTGTATAGGGCTTTCAACTTCAGCACTGTGAGAGTTCCCGGAGTAGCCAGATTCATGTCTATATTCCCTTAAACATTTAAAAGGTGCAAACATTGGAATGAAAAATAATTTGAAAGCATAAAAAATTACACAATCAAAGGCCTAATGCCAATCAAAAATTAAATTGTGCTTTCAGTTTAATTTAGGAATTTTTAATGTCCAACTTGATAGCTGAATGGTACTGCTAAATACAAGTTCAGGGTCCCCCCCAATGAACACCAATGTGAGAAAGCGGATTATTAGTTGGGGTGGATGGTAGTCCACCACAAGTAAAACTGTGATTATTCGTGTTAGGATCAGTAAAGGTGTCAATAATTTAAACTTGAGCTCAAACCCTGACAGCTATGGCTCAGAGCAGATAGGCTTAACTAAATCTCTTTCGTGCTGAGGATGGCTCAAAACCATCCTTAGTCACAGTGCTCATGCTTCCCCAGCTCCCGAGGCTATTTCATTTTTTTCATTGAAATGACAATTGGCGCACAGTTTTTGGTGGAACAATGTGATGCATCCATGTGGCGTTTTGGGCCATTTCATGTTGCGGGCACTAGGCCCACCCACACAAGTGAGATACCATTTTTATCTGGAGACTTGGGAAAATGCTGAGTGGGAGGAAGTTTGTGGCTCCCCGAAGATTCCAGAACTTTCCATCATAGAAACGTGAGGAAAATGTGTTTTTTTAGTCAATGTTTGAGGTTCAAAAGGGATAATAGGTATAAAAAAAAACGTGGTCAGAGCCATGCATGTCAGCCCACCCTAAATACCCCTAGTGTCTAGTTTAAAAAAAATGCAGAGGTTGGCTATGTTCCCATAGGTGTCGGCTGAGCTAGAGTCCAAAATCTGAGCTACCCACATTGGATAAAAACATTCCAGTTTTCTGTGAAAAATTGTGATGCGTCCATGTTAAGTTTTCGGCCATTTCCTCTCGCGGAGGGAGGCCTAGCAGCAAAAGGGTTAAGAAAATGTGTCACAGATTCAAAAGTGCCAAAAAAGTTAATAATGCAACACAATAAAATCCCACTCGAATTTATAAAAACAAAGACTTATTTAACAAATTAAGGGCCATATGTATGAACACATTTTCGCACAGACATACAATGGGTAAAAACCTTTGATACATCTGGCCCCAAATGACACAAAAATGACGCAAATCCAATAAGGTGAAACAGAGACATTAATTTTTGAAATTTTAAATAGCAATTTTGAATAGCACCAAAAAGCAGTAGGCACCAAACGTGGTCACCAGGTTGTGCTTGATTAGTATCTTGGCATGATTTAAGGTCACACACAATGGAGCTCAAGTCAGATACACAATCCATATTTGTCCTCGTCAGAAGTTTTACCTTCTGTCTTAAGGCCTGATTGATGGATGATATTTGGTGGATGGCCTGTTGTTCCACCAGGGAGAGGGAGAAAATTACTCCATCCTCATGGTGGAGTAACCATCTGCCAAATTTATAAATGACCACCAGGCCGGCGGTCGTCATTAATACATTGGTGGGAATCACCATCACAGGCCGTTTCTGTCATGCTGATGCAGCCCTGCAGAAAACAGTTTTGTTTAAAAAAAAGAAAATCCATTTTAGCTACATCTAAGGTCTACTCGTATTTAAATCAAGAAGGCAGACCATTATGTTAGCCATAAGGATACTCCATCGTCGCTGCAATGGATTATCCTTAGCACTAACATATAGGTCAGCCCCTCAGTCTCTACAATGAAAGCCACAAAACCTCAGCTCAGCAAGGCAGCAGGCTGTGGCAGAGAAGGGCTCCACAGAGCTAGATGGCTGTCAGACGTGGTCCTGGAGTAGCTGCTGATTACTGGCTAGAAAACTCTGAGTGGGAGAAATTAAAAATGTGCACCCAAGGAAGGTCCTTTGCTGGCCGGACACTTTTGGCACTTTAGCCTTGTGAAGATTTCTACGTTCGGACTTAGGGTCTGTCTGATTTATAAATTGGCGGAAAGTGTACACCATCTAAATGGTGACGGAGCACCCTTCCCACCAACATAATGGTCTGCCCATCAAATTTAAAAGGGGGTGGCCCTTTGGTTCCCATCAATGTGGGCAGAGGAGGTTTGCAGAATTATTACAAATTGTGGGCAGAGTGGTGCCAATATAGAGGTGTTTTGCCTGAATGGTATGGAGACCCGTTTCCCTTGATGACAAAATTCAGACATATGGAAACACTGCGTCAGCTGGAACCAGGTTGGGGGGATTGGTGGTGATGCAAGCAACTATAAGGCTGCCTTTGATGTGGAAACGATGTTATTCATTTGTGAAGTTCAGTTATGTGATGGTAGTCTTGTTCCTGGTAGATATGTCTGTCATAAAACCAATACAATGTTGTATTAAAAAAAAAGGTAGTGAGTCCCAGGTTGCTCAGGATGTTAGGAGAAGTACACTTTGACACAGCCAAGAGTCCCAGGACCTCAGGAACAGCACTTGGGGGGCGGGGTGGTAATTAAGACACTCCAGCAAAAGCTACCAGCAGGGTCCAGACCCAGTCCAATTGGAACTGGTCAGCTGGGCTCTTCAAGTAAAGGGCTTCTAGCAGCTAGTTATGTCCCTGTAGAGGAATTAATCCCTGTGACCCTTGGAGTCCACTTCTTTGACCTAGGTGCAAGTGGAAGCAGGTGTAGCCTTTTAGGTCTCCTCACAGATCTCAACAGCAGGTCCAATTCTTCTGTCTTCCACAGATCCATTAGTGTTCTGAAGAGAGTGTCAAAGGTTCCATTCTATGCTTGTGCTTGGCATGTACCTCTTGGTCCAGGTGACTCCTGCGCCCTCCCTAAAAAACAGGAACAAAAGTTCCCCAGGTGTAATTATATCTGTATTTAACCACTGCTCCATCTTGACCACTTAGCTTAGCTTCCCACACTGTTACATTGGTGACCACCAGCTCCATTCTGATTACAGACTCCATTTTGTTCTTATCTTAACTTTAGCCACTGCCACGTTAGAGGTGCAGAAGGTGCAGGTATTTTTCCGCGCACAAGTTATGCCATGTGTTTTTCGCTCATGTTTTCACTCTACGTGTTCTCTTCTCACCAAAAGCTAGGACATAATATGGGGGAGCGAAAGGAAGATAAGGATCTACCAGGAGAATGTTTATGGTACGGCAAGGAACAGCTTGGTTTTCAGAATGCACCTTGGGATGTGGCCAGTCTCAATGTGTTTTTTTTAAACTGACATGAGGTAGCCAGTGTTTGAACAATAACTCATGAATTGGGGGGGATTTCTAGAACTCTCTTCTCCTGCTTGTTTAAAGTATATCAGAGGCCAAAACCAGGCTGGTGTGGGGAAAAAGGATTGAGCTCGGACGGGAGAGGACGCTTTGTCTGCCATCACTCCCTTGAGGGTAGATGTCTCTCTTTCTCCACGGTTGATTGGATTCACGACCTGTTGCAGGCAAAGAGATGAAGCAAGCAAGCTCCATGGTGATGTATTCTTTTTGATTATTATTTCTATCTTTGCATTGTGCATGAATATATAATCACTGTATATGCAGATATGTAATCAATAATTAAAGTAGCATGTTTTGATTGTTTGTTTTTATAAGTATTATAATTCTATTGCTGTGATTATTTTTGGAATTGTATTCGTGTTGCTGCATTTGACCTACATAACTCCTCTTTCCATACCTTAAACAGTACTTTAATAAATGTATTTCTCAGACTAAGAGCTTTGCATTGTTGGAATTCCTTTTATTTGTGTTTCCTCTCAGTTTAACGTAAAGCAGTACATTGTTATTTCACCGCGGTCATTTTCTTTAAATGTGCACCCGGGTTGTACACCATTGACCTTTCTATTTAAACCTTGCAGAGTGTCTTGATAAATGTGTTTCTCGGACTGAGTGGGTAGCATGCCATACATTCCTTTCATTATTTGTGTATTTCTTCTTAGTCTGCAGTGAAGCAAAACACCAGGGGAAACACTACCCACTTTTATGGTACATGATGTGTGCCCTACTACAAACCATCCAACAGTACCCCTCTCTACTGAACACCAAGATAGCAGAACCTTTAGTCCCCTTTGCAGAGCTCTTGTGCCCGCTCTAGAAGTGTGGCCAGGGAAATGAACAACCCCTATGGTGTCATAAACCAGTGATAGAGGCAGCCCCAGCATCTCCTCTCCCACTGGGATTGGTACCTGGCTGAACAGAGGAAGGGGGCAGGCGCAGGTGTTAGCTACATCTGACCGTGCCTTGGTAGGCCTCTTTGAAGTTAATTAATTTCCTGAACACAGCCAAGATGGTCATCTGCCAATGAAACACTCACCCGGATACCCAATGCCTTTGTCTTGGCTCTGGAAGCAAGTTCATACCTCAGCTCCTGGGTGGCAGTGAAATGCTCATGCAAATTGGGTTCTAGAGGCGTTAGACTAGGAAAGGGTGACTTTATAAAAGTACTTTTTCTAGACTATTTATTAAAATCCAACTTTTTAATTAATTGGGCTTGTAATACTTATTTCAGAAATGCCAAGAATGAACGTTGAAGCTGTTTCCTATATGGAGATAACATTATTACATTTATTACTGTATCCCAATGCTTTCCTATGGACAGCTAACCTCACTACAGTAAAAATAGCTTTTAAGGCCTCGTCACTTTAACTATACGTTTAATAATAATCTTTTACATGTACTACTTTTAAATTCCATGCACACTGCCTTAGACATTAATGTCTGCTTAGTAATTACTTATTAATATTTAGAAGGATGTTTTAGGTCTGTCACAAGGGGATATTTTGACATGTTGAATTTTCAGTTTAGAAACTACATAGATAGGCTATAGTGGTATGCCTGCAGTCATGTTTGCACTGTCACTGTAGTGTGTGGCTAAATGGATACTGAAGTCCACTAGTGACATTTGACTTACAGGCCCCAGGTACACTTTGTTTCATATACCAGGGACTTATAGGTAAGTTAAACATGCCAATTAGGAGTATGCCACATCAACATGTTTTAAGGGTCAGAGGACATACACTGGGCTCTGGACAGCAGTATCCTTTTTTACAGAGTGTAAAAACTAGCAATAAAATACAGCAAAAAGTGGTGGTGGCTATACACAAAAGGGGTCATTTTCACAACACCCCAGTAAGAAAAGATTAATTACTGACAAACATAATGGTCCTCATTACAACTAAGTTCCGACGGCTAGTGTGGCAGCCTCCCCGCTAGTGCCATTACCAGTTTCCTGCTGGTTCAACAGGCGGAAACTCGGTTTCCGCCTGCTGGCCCAGTGGGAAACGGCCTACAGCATTGTCTCCAGCTTGTAATAGAGCCGGTAGCAATGCTGTAGTGCGTAGGGTGCACCAGCGCCTGTCGCAAAGTTCACTGTCTGCAAGCCAGACAGTGAACATTGCGACTGGGCTGGCCAAGGTGGCCACTGCACTGCCCATGTCAAGTGCATGGGCAGTGCAGGAGCCCCCCTCGGGACCCTGCACCCCGTCTCTGCCAGCCGTTTCATTGCAGTGCTACCGCCGCAGTCGTAATACGGTGGTCGGGCCTCCACATTGGTGGCGGTCCGACTGCCACCACGACCTTGACGGTCATTGGACTGCCAGGGTCGTAATGAGGCCCAATGTCTTTGATATGACATAGAGGCTTGGCTGATGCTGGCTGTGAGAGAAGCTCATTACTGAAAAATAGCAGTGATCCATCTCAGAATGATGTATATCATTTTAACATGTATGTTGCAGGTCTAAGGTCACACATGCAACTGTGACTCCAGCAATTGTGTTAACCTGTGCCCCGATTTATAAGAACATTTATTATGTTCAGCGTTTCAGAATGACAAAACATGAGGCACTATAAAAACTAATCATTGAGATGCTAATGAACAGTCAAGTACTGGGAACCTGTTTGTGCTACTATTCTCAGAGTAGACATGTGACCACAACAAACACTGGCTTTGTGACCCCCTGTCACACTTTAGAGACACTGCAGAGCTCAAAGGAAGAGGATGTGTAGTGCTAGGGGCTTTGACGATCCAACTTGAGCCTGGTGACAGTGAAAAAAGCTGAATTTTGTTGGGACCGAAAGGGCATGCAGATCCTGTATCTGATGCTTCTCACATACACAAGGGACTTCAGGTAGAGGAAAATTGATGCTTTATTGAGGAACACATAATTTAGGAGACAACTTCAATTGCTGAAGCACTGTGTCCCAAGTGTGCAAGCACCACAAAGAAGGCCTTAGAATGGCATGAAGCTCTAATACTGTTCGTTGATCGGATTTCTACGTCATCATCACAGGCAGCCAGTGGTTTATGTGGGATGAAAAAAGGTGGGAGTATCTAAAAAGGGCATTGGCAAATATATATAACTGGGAACCTTTTCAAAAGCCTTGGCTTTTGTAATTAAGGTTGTGGCTTCAAACATGAAAACTGAAATCATGTGCTTTTCAATACACACCACTTGTCAGTATTTGGGTGCCTCTCTGGGAGTTGTATGTTATTGCATCCAGACATAATACTCAAGCCGGACCTATTGACCTTGCCAATGCTTGTTAGCAGTATCAAATAAATGAGTAACAACAATGACTTTCTTGTGAATAAAGGGAATTGAAAATGAGACAGAATTAGACATTGCTAAGATCTATGGAAAGAGAGGAGCTCTTCAGCGTCTCAATCACTTCTGTTTTTCTTCATGCCACTTTGTTATAACTCTCACTCTGTTATACTTACTTTTTCTCACAAGATCTTTCTGAAATTCTCCCTTGTCATATCTCACACATCAACATTTTCTGTTCCCACCATCTTGCCACTCTCTTCTTCTACAGGTACTTCTGTTAATCTCTTCACTTCACCATCGCCCCCACACACAACCTACCAACTCAGTTTTAAGCACTATTTTATTTTCCTTTGGCACTGCTAATATCTTGAGGAATAGTTGTGTACCCTCTTCACACACTATGTCATATATGTAACCATCACTACATGTACTCCGTAGGATTGAATGTGTATGAAGTACAGACACATTAAATTCAATCTTACAGCACTCAGAAACTTGTACTGCTTTCAGACCTATCTCCAGGGCTCACACTCATGCCCCAATCATGAGCACTCACTCAAACAGGGGTGGGCACTCCGCTATAGCGTAGGAGCATCACCCCCCCTGTTGAAAGGAGGAGGCAGGGAAGCAGAAAAAATAAATGATAATAAAAGCATTTTTATTATCATTTTATTTTTCTGCTTAGGTAGGGCGGGGTCAGCGTTCTCCGCGTCATGGGGGGTGGGGAGAAGGAGTGCTAGATGCACTCCAAGTGCGCATGCTGGTTTTGTTGCCTGTCTGAGGCTGGCCAAAATGAAATGCGCACATAGAACTCTCCACCTGGCTGTGTTTCACAGCCGGGCAGAGACTAAGTGCAGGCTCCCACTCCCTCCTTGAGCATTATTTCAGCCTACTCAGGCCAGTCCCGGTGATTCTTTCATGCTGTGTAACAGAATGAAAGACGAGTCAGGATTGGCAGGGGAGGGGGGAAAGGCAGAAGCACTGAGGCAGGGGGAGCGGTGGAGACGAGGCCACGCGGCAGGTAATTTTCTTTATTTTTATTATTTGCCACTTCCCCTGCACGCCACTCCACCAGCCCTTCCTGCCAGCAGCACTCAAATGCCTGGAGTTGACTCAGGTCACAATAAAGACTTATATGTTACATGAAAAAGCTATAGCAACACAACATTTGAAAACAAAGAAATACTCTTAGGGAATAAAAGATGAAGCTTAAATGAAATATATATAAACTATTATGGAGTTCCACAAGCCTTTCTACAGTTGTTTGGAATTAAAGCATTGATTTTACCTGTGAAGGACATGAATTTAGTACTCGGTTGGGACCCTTTTCAAAGTTTTAAATCACTGCTACATCTAAGACATGGCAGGACCCAACTCACATAAAGCCTTGCAGGTGGCACACTGATGTGGAGTGAGTAATGTGGGAGGAACCCAATCATAGCCAATGCGCTTGAATCTGCCAGCACATAACATACATCCAGTGGTTTTTTTTGTAAATGAATGAGTGCTAGTGATCAAAGCTCTGCTCAAAGCCTGCACTTGGTACAATTAAATGCGAGCACTCAGGATACCAAAGCTGTGCAGTCTTCAATTCACCTCTGGCCTCTTTAATCCACTACCAGACACTCCCTCCCCTTTATCTCAGTATTGCATGTTCCAGCCTTTTCCCTTTGTGATGTTTTTTCTGTCTTTCTATTCTTCCACCTTTTCCCTTTGTGTGTTTGTCACTCGCTTGCTGTTGGTAAATGTCTGATGCCCAAAAAAACTTATGGTCCCCAAAATAAGTGGCATTGGTCCCCACTGGAAATCACTGCACCCGTCTTTGTAGATTACATTGCAATTTCAGGACCAGTCTTGGAAGTGGCTGAGCTACTGAAATAGCAAACCAGGGACCTGGCTCATTTGGAGGTCCTTTTAGACCACTAAGCCCAAAACAAGCTCATCTTCATGTGGCATCTTGCCTGCTCAATGTTCTAACCTGTTGAGCCAAGAACTAACGATGATGAAGTCACCTTTGTTATAAAATGGGTGAAAGAAAGGGAGAAAGCGATATTTATCTGGTAGATTAACTGCATAATGTGAAACCAGAAAATCTCGGTCAGTCCCGGCTTCCCTGTTTGAACAAATTGTGTGATCCTATGCTAATAATTTATTCCACCAGAGATCTGTTTACAACAAAAAAAAAGAGTTTCCATAGGCTATAATGGAATTATAATACAATGGACAGGATATCCATCACGTTTGTGACCGAGTTTACCCATTTGCCAAACTCTAAATCGGGCCCTTAGTCACATAACCACATTTCCATACATCACTGATGAATGCTACACAGGGCCTCTAAAACCAGGTTCGACACCACAGTAAAGGTCCTCGCAAGAGGGCTACTACACAGAATTGGTCATTCCGCTCCGATGAAGAAGCAATAGTGATGATGACACACAAAGAGGTCACAATATGTATGGTCCCTACCATAATTGCCACTGTCTTTATGCTGAGGATACTGGCCTAATATGTCTCAGCCCTTCCCACCACGGCTCCCTTATCCAAGTGGTAGAGTGCCTTTTTTAGAAGGAGGCGGGGAATGGAGGAAAACCAAAAGAGACACAGATATCCACAAAGACCAAAGGAAAAGAGTTCCAATCAATGATGAGCAAGAATCTTAACGTCAAACTGGGCTTCTTACGACTGCCCTTCAGAATAAAATCCTCAACAAAGGACTGGGTTTTGTGCCAACTACACAACTGAATATGTTTAACTGCTAGTGAGAGTTGGCGTAATTCTTCTGTGAAATTCGCCTAATTGGAAACTTTACCTACTAACACTGGCCTCAGAAACAAGTCTACTTTTCAGCCATCCACACATTCCCTTCCAGCAAATACTCTAGCTGTTAAACAAGCTGTGATCTCGGAGATTGAGACCAATGATAGGCAACCCACAGTCTTTCTAAAGCAAAGAAAGTGGCTTTAGACACACTATGCAGTAACTGAAACATCATGAGTAAACCCTAAGTCAAGGGAGGTGCTACAGTGATACTGACTAAAGATATGTATGAGACAGAGGGGGTCATTACAACCCTGGCGGTCGGTGTTAAAGCGGCGGTAAAACCGCCAACAGGCCGGCGGTAAAAAAAATTGAATCAAGACCGTGGCGGAAACCGCCAATATAGACAGCCACTTTAACACTCCGACTGCCATGGCAGTACAAACAAACACCGCGGCGGTAACCGCCAACAGACAGGCGGAAGACAAGGTTCCGCCCACTGTATTACAGCAGTCCAATCTGCCACCTTTTCCGGGGCGGATTTAACCACGAACAAAAACATGGCGGAAACAGGACTTAGAAGGGAAAATGCTCACCTCTACACACCCCACGAGGAACCAGGACACCATGGACCAGAGCTCCAGATACTCCCAGCCTTTATCTTCCTGCTCCTCTACCAGGAACAACAAAGACAGCGGTGAAGACCACAGTGAGTACTGCACCTACAAAACAGGGGAGGGGGAGGGAAAAAAGAGTGACACACACATGCAACATGCAACACTCCCACCCCCACCCTCACCCACTACAAAACAGACACAAGTACATGTACATACATTACATTTACAACCCCCAACCCCCACTGGAAGAATGCAAGGACAAAAGGAAATTAGTTGAACGTTTGTAATCTATTAAAAAACAGTAATAAAAAAAATATATATATATATTTTCACTATAAACAAATATATACACCAAGAATACAAGTCCAAGGTATTCCACCATCATAGTCCGTGGACCACTGGGCCCAAAATGCATGGGCGAGGCTGTAGGAGGCTGGACTGGTTTGTAGTGAGTACCAAGGGGTACTTGCACCTTGCACCAGGCCCAGTTATCCCTTATTAGTGTATAGGGTGTCTAGCAGCTTAGGCTGATAGATAATGGTAGCTTAGCAGAGCAGCTTAGGCTGAACTAGGAGACGTGTGAAGCTACTACAGTACCACTTAGTGTCATATGCACAATATCATAAGAAAACACAATACACAGTTATACTAAAAATAAAGGTACTTTATTTTTATGACAATATGCCAAAGTATCTTAGAGTGTACCCTCAGTGAGAGGATAGGAAATATACACAAGATATATATACACAATAGCAAAAATATGCAGTATAGTCTTAGAAAACAGTGCAAACAATGTACAGTTACAATAGGATGCAATGGGGAAACATAGGGATAGGGGCAACACAAACCATATACTCCAGAAGTGGAATGCGAACCACGAATGGACCCCAAACCTATGTGACCTTGTAGAGGGTCGCTGGGACTATTAGAAAATAGTGAGAGTTAGCAAAATAACCCTCCCCAAGACCCTGAAAAGTGAGTGCAAAGTGCACTAAAGTTCCCCTAAGGACAAAAGAGTCGTGTTAGAGGAATAATGCAGGAAAGACACAAACCAGCAATGCAACAACTGTGGATTTCCAATCTAGGGTACCTGTGGAACAAGGGGACCAAGTCCAAAAGTCACAAGCAAGTCGGAGATGGGCAGATGCCCAGGAAATGCCAGCTGCGGGTGCAAAGAAGCTTCGACTGGACAGAAGAAGCTGAGGTTTCTGCAAGAACGAAAAGGGCTAGAGACTTCCCCTTTGGTGGACGGATCCCTCTCGCCTTGGATAGTCGTGCAAAAGTGTTTTCCCGCCGAAAGGACGCCAACAAGCCTTGCTACACGCAAATCGTGCGTTTGGCGTTTTTGGACGCTGCTGGGGCCCAGGACGGACCAGGAGGTCGCAAATTGGATCTGCAGAGAGAGGGGGCGTCGAGCAAGACAAAGAGCCCTCACTGAAGCAGGTAGCACCCGGAGAAGTGCCAGAAACAGGCACTATGAGGATGCGTTAAACGGTGCTCGCCGAAGTTGCACAAAGGAGTCCCACGTCGCCGGAGACCAACTTAGAAAGTCGTGCAATGCAGGTTAGAGTGCCGTGGACCCAGGCTTGGCTGTGCACGAAGGATTTCCGCCGGAAGTGCACAGGGGCCGGAGTAGCTGCAAAGTCGCGGTTCCCAGCAATGCAGCCCAGCGAGGTGAGGCAAGGACTTACCTCCACCAAACTTGGGCTGAAGAGTCACTGGACTGTGGGGGTCACTTGGACAGCGTCGCTGGATTCGAGGGACCTCGCTCGTCGTGCTGAGAGGAGACCCAAGGGACCGGTAATGCAGCTTTTTGGTGCCTGCGGTTGCAGGGGGAAGATTCCGTCGACCCACGGGAGATTTCTTCGGAGCTTCTGGTGCAGAGAGGAGGCAGGCTACCCCCACAGCATGCACAAGCAGGAAAACAGTCGAGAAGGCGGCAGGATCAGCGTTACAGAGTTGCAGTAGTCGTCTTTGCTACTATGTTGCAGGTTTGCAGGCTTCCAGCGCGGTCAGCGGTCGTTTCCTTATCAGAAGGTGAAGAGGGAGATGCAGAGGAACTCGGCTGAGCTCGTGCATTCGTTATCTAAAGTTTCCCCAGAGACAGAGACCCTAAATAGCCAGAAAAGAGGGTTTGGCTACCTAGGAGAGAGGAAAGGCTACTAACACCTGAAGGAGCCTATCAGCAGGAGTCTCTGACGTCACCTGGTGGCACTGGCCACTCAGAGCAGTCCAGTGTGCCAGCAGCACCTCTGTTTCCAAGATGGCAGAGGTCTGGAGCACACTGGAGGAGCTCTGGACACCTCCCAGGGGAGGTGCAGGTCAGGGGAGTGGTCACTCCCCTTTCCTTTGTCCAGTTTCACGCCAGAGCAGGGGCTAAGGGGTCCCTGAACCGGTGTAGACTGGCTTATGCAGAATTGGGCACATCTGTGCCCAACAAAGCATTTCCAGAGGCTGGGGGAGGCTACTCCTCCCCTGCCTTCACACCATTTTCCAAAGGGAGAGGGTGTCACACCCTCTCTCAGAGGAAGTTCTTTGTTCTGCCATCCTGGGCCAGGCCTGGCTGGACCCCAGGAGGGCAGCTGCCTGTCTGAGGGGTTGGCAGCAGCAGCAGCTGCAGTGAAACCCCAGGAAGGGCAGTCTGGCAGTACCAGGGTCTGTGCTACAGACCACTGGGATCATGGAATTGTACCAACAATGCCAGGATGGCATAGAGGGGGCAATTCCATGATCATAGACATGTTACATGGCCATATTCGGAGTTACCATGGTGAAGCTACATATAGGTAGTGACCTATATGTAGTGCACGCGTGTAATGGTGTCCCCGCACTCACAAAGTTCAGTGAATTGGCTCTGAACAATGTGGGGGCACCTTGGCTAGTGCCAGGGTGCCCTCACACTAAGTAACTTTGCACCTAACCTTTACCAGGTAAAGGTTAGACATATAGGTGACTTATAAGTTACTTAAGTGCAGTGTAAAATGGCTGTGAAATAACGTGGACGTTATTTCACTCAGGCTGCAGTGGCAGGCCTGTGTAAGAATTGTCAGAGCTCCCTATGGGTGGCAAAAGAAATGCTGCAGCCCATAGGGATCTCCTGGAACCCCAATACCCTGGGTACCTCAGTACCATATACTAGGGAATTATAAGGGTGTTCCAGTAAGCCAATGTAAATTGGTAAAAATGGTCACTAGCCTGTCAGTGACAATTTGGAAAGAAATGAGAGAGCATAACCACTGAGGTTCTGATTAGCAGAGCCTCAGTGAGACAGTTAGTCACTACACAGGTAACACATTCAGGCACACTTATGAGCACTGGGGCCCTGGGTTACCAGGGTCCCAGTGACACATACAACTAAAACAACATATATACAGTGAAAAATGGGGGTAACATGCCAGGCAAGATGGTACTTTCCTACACAACCCCCCCCCAACGAAGGACAATAAGACTAGCCATTACCTGATGAGTCTTCATTGTCTAAGTGGAAATATCTGGAGAGTCCATCTGCATTGGAGTGGCTACTCCCAGGTCTATGTTCCACTGTATAGTCCATTCCCTGTAGGGATATGGACCACCTCAACAATTTAGGATTTTCACCTTTCATTTGTTTTAGCCAAAGTAGAGGTTTGTGGTCTGTCTGAACAATGAAGTGAGTGCCAAACAGGTATGGCCTCAACTTCTTCAGAGCCCAGACCACAGCAAAGGCCTCCCTCTCAATGGCAGACCAACGCTTTTCTCTAGGGGTCAACCTTCTACTAATAAAAGCAACAGGTTGATCCTGGCCCTCAGAATTAAGTTGTGATAGGACTGCCCCTACTCCTAATTCAGATGCATCAGTTTGGACATAGAATTTTTTAGAGTAACAAGGGCTTTTCAGGACAGGTGCAGAGCACATGGCCTGCTTCAGCTCCTCAAAAGCTTTCTGACAGCTTGCTGTCCATAATACCTTTTTAGGCATTTTCTTGGAAGTGAGGTCATTAAGAGGGGCTGCAATGGAGCCATAGTTCTTAATGAACCTCCTGTAATACCCAGTGAGGCCTAGGAAGGCTCTCACCTGAGTCTGAGTGGTAGGGGGAACCCAATCAATAATTGTTTGGATTTTCCCCTGAAGTGGTGCAATCTGTTCCCCACCAACAAGGTGTCCCAGATAAACCACCTTACCCTGCCCTATCTGGCACTTTGAAGCCTTGATAGTGAGGCCTGCCTTTTGCAGGGCCTCCAAAACTTTCCATAGGTGGACCAGGTGATCATCCCAGCTGGAGCTAAAGACAGCTATATCATCCAAATATGCTGCACTGAAAGCTTCCAGCCCTTGCAGGACTGTGTTCACCAACCTCTGAAAAGTGGCAGGTGCATTTTTCAAACCAAAAGGCATTACAGTAAACTGGTAATGTCCTCCAATGGTAGAAAATGCAGTCTTAGGTTTAGCATCTTCTGACAATTTGATCTGCCAATACCCTGCAGTCAAATCAAAAGTGCTTAGATACTTGGCAGATGCCAGTGTATCTATGAGCTCATCTGCCCTGGGTATAGGGTGAGCATCAGTTTTGGTTACCAAGTTGAGACCTCTATAGTCTACACAAAACCTCATTTCCTTCTTTCCATCTTTAGAATTGGGTTTTGGTACCAGTACCACAGGAGAAGCCCATGGACTGTCAGAGTGCTCAACCACTCCTAGTTCCAACATTTTCTGAACTTCTTGCTTTATGCAGTCCCTGACATGGTCAGGCTGCCTATAGATCTTACTTTTGACAGGTAAACTGTCTCCAGTATCTATAGTGTGCTCACACCAAGAAGTGGTGCCTGGCACAATGGAGAAGAGTTCTGAAAATTGTCCTAGGAGATTTATGCAATTATCTTTCTGCTCAGCAGTAAGACAATCAGCCAAAACTACACCTTCCACAAGAGCATCTTGTTCTGTGGAAGAGAAGAGATCAGGTAGAGGATCACTGTCTTCTTCCTGTCCCTCATCAGTTGCCATGAGCAGGGTGAGATCAGCCCTGTCATAGTAGGGTTTCAGGCGGTTGACATGGAGCACCCTAAGGGGACTCCTGGCAGTGCCTAAGTCAACCAAGTAGGTGACTTCACCCTTCTTTTCAACAATTGTGTGGGGTCCACTCCATTTATCTTGGAGTGCTCTTGGGGCCACAGGCTCCAAGACCCACACTTTCTGCCCTGGTTGGTACTGAACCTAAACAGCCTTCTGATCATGCCATTGCTTCTGGAGCTCTTGGCTGGCCTGAAGGTTTTTACTGGCCTTTTTCATGTACTCAGCCATCCTTGATCTGAGGCCAAGTACATAATCCACAATATCCTGTTTAGGAGCTTTTAAAGGTTGTTCCCAACCCTCCTTTACAAGTGTGAGTGGACCCCTAACAGGGTGTCCAAAAAGAAGTTCAAAGGGGCTGAAGCCCACTCCTTTCTGGGGTACCTCCCTGTAGGCAAAAAGGAGGCATGGTAGAAGGATATCCCATCTCCTGCGGAGTTTTTCATGGAGACCCATAATCATGCCTTTGAGAGTTTTATTAAATCTCTCCACCAGTCCATTTGTTTGTGGATGATAGGGTGTTGTGAACTTGTAAGTTACACCACACTCCTTCCACATGGCCTTTAAGTATGCAGACATGAAATTGCTTCCTCTGTCTGATACTACTTCCTTTGGGAAGCCCACCCTGGAAAATATTCCCAGGAGGGCCTTTGCCACTGCAGGAGCTGTAGTGGTCCTTAAAGGAATAGCTTCAGGATATCTTGTGGCATGGTCCACTACCACCAAGATAAACCTATTGCCTGAAGCAGTAGGAGGGTCAAGGGGGCCAACTATGTCAACCCCTACCCTTTCAAAGGGAACCCCAACCACAGGCAGTGGGATAAGGGGTGCCTTTGGAGTGCCACCTGTCTTGCCACTGGCTTGACAGGTTTCACAGGACTTACAAAATTCTTTTGTGTCCTCAGACATCCTAGGCCAATGAAACAATGGAACCAATCTGTCCCAAGTTTTCATTTGACCCAGGTGCCCAGCTAGGGGAATGTCATGTGCCAGTGTTAGGAGGAACTTTCTGTACTCCTGAGGAATCACTAATCTCCTGGCAGCTCCAGGTTTAGGATCCCTATGCTCAGTGTACAAGAGGTTGTCCTCTCAGTAAACTCTGTGAGAGTCACTGACATCCCTATTAGCTTGTTTGACAGCTTGCTGTCTGAGACCCTCTAATGTGGGACAGGTTTGCTGTGCCACACTCAGCTCCTCCCTGGCAGGCCCCCCTTCACCCAAAAGCTCAGCAGTGTCTGCTTCCAGCTCCTCTGGTGTAGGTTCTGCACAGGGAGGGAATTCTTCTTCCTCAGAAGTTGAATCCACTGTAGAGGGAGGGATAGTAGGAAGTGGTTTGCTTCTACTAGCCCTAGCTTTAGGGAGCACTTGGTCCATTGTTCCAGGATCCAAGCTTCCCTGTCCATTTTGCTTTTTGGCCTGAGCCCTTGTCAAAGCAAAAATATGCCCTGGGATGCCCAGCATTGCTGCATGGGCCTCCAACTCCACATCTGACCAAGCTGATGTCTCCAAATCATTCCCTAATAGACAGTCTACAGGTAAATCTGAAGCTACCACAACTTTCTTTGGACCAGTTACCCCCCCCCAGTTGAGATTTACAACAGCCATGGGGTGGCTTTGTGTTATGTTGTGAGCATCGGTTACTTGGTACTGGTGTCCAAGTATGTGTTGTTCAGGGTGCACCAGTTTCTCAATCACCATTGTGACACTGGCACCTGTGTCCCTGTAGGCCTGGACCTCCACACCATTTATTAGGGTTAGTTGCTTGTACTTCTCCAAGTTATGGGGGCAAGCAACCAAAGTGGCTAAATCAATAGCCCCTTCAGAGACTAAAGTAGCCTCTGTGGTCTCCCTAATCAGACCAACCCCAACTAAATTACCAAAAGTGAGCCCAGCTACTCCCTTGGATTGGCTATTAGTAGGTTTGCTCCCACCACCACTGCTATTAGTAGGGACACTAGGTGTAGCAGTAGGGGTTGTAGTGGTAGGAGCTGTGGTGCCTTTCTTTGGACAACTGGGATCTGTTGTCCAATGGCCTTTTATTTGACATAAATAGCACCATGGTTTCTTTTCCTTGTTCTGATTAAAGGAGGATTTGGACCCACCACCCCCACCAGAGTGTTTTTGTGGGCCTGATGAAGACTCATTTTTAGATTTGTCCCCACCCTTGTCAGAAGACTTACCATCCTTCTTTTTGTTGCCATCTTTGTCACCCCCTGTATGAACTTTTCTGTTCACTCTTGTTCTGACCCATTTGTCTGCCTTCTTTCCCAATTCTTCGGGAGAGGTCAGATCAGAGTCCACCAAGTACTGGTGCAACAAATCAGACACACAATTATTAAGAATATGCTCTCTCAGGATCAAGTTATACAGGCTGTCATAATCAGTAACTTTACTGCCATGTAACCACCCCTCCAAGGCCTTCACTGCCTGGTCAATGAAATCAACCCAGTCTTGTGAAGACTCCTTTTTGGTATCTCTGAACTTTATCCTGTACTGTTCAGTGGTTAAGCCATAACCATCCAGGAGTGCATTCTTAAGAACTTGGAAATTATTAGCATCATTTTCTTTTACAGTAAGGAGCCTATCCCTACCTTTTCCAGTAAATGATAGCCATAGGATAGCAGCCCACTGCTTTTGAGGGACATCCTGTACAGCACAGGCCCTCTCAAGTGCAGCAAACCACTTGTTAATGTCATCCCCCTCCTTATAAGGGGGAACTATCTTGTGCAGATTCCTGGAATCATGCTCTTTTGCAGGATGACTATGGGGAATACTGCTGCTGCCACCATGGGTATCTAAACCCAACTTCTGTCTTTCCCTCTCTACTTCTAAAGACTGTCTATCCAAATCCAGCTGTTGCTTCTTGAGCTTCAGTCTGGTTTGTTCCACTCTCAATCTATTGAGCTCCCTTTCTAACAATCTGTCATCAGGGTGGGTGGGAGGGACATTTCTAGATACAGAGGTATGATGGGAATGAACAGAAGGAGACCTGTCCCTTACAGAGGGCACCCTAACAGCTTGGCTACCAGTATAATGTGAGAGCACACCATTAGTATGGTGTGATTCAACCTCTGTACCAACTATGCTAGACTGTCTAGTAATGGGCAGGCTGAGAAGTTTCTTTCCTGAACCTTTTCCTGGGGGAGTCCCTGGATCAGATTGAGAACCATTAGCTACTTTTTCTACAGATTGGGCACTTATGGCCTTATCCTGTACTCTAAGCATATTAATTAACAGTTCTAAAGAAGGATTCTTCCCTACACTCAAACCTCTCTCTATGCAGAGACTCCTTGCTCCTTTCCAGCTAAGGTGATCATATGCAAGTTTGGACAGTTCAACATTTTTTCCTGTGCCAGACATTTTTTAGAGAGAGTTAAAGTGATAGAAAAAGAGAAAAAAGTTTTCAGAACTTTTTGGAAAGACAGAAAAAACTTTTTAAACTTTTAAGGACTTTTTGAAAATTTAGAAGTACTTTTCAGCACTTAGAAAAGAGTGAAAAGAGGAAATGCAAAACTTTTTGGCTATGTGTATATACACTGACCTTGTTTTGTATATTTTTCTCTTATGAAAAGTACAATGACAAGAGTGGTAAGTAGTCTCAAGCACTTATCCCACCACTGCACAACCAATGTAGGAGGCTGGACTGGTTTGTAGTGAGTACCAAGGGGTACTTGCACCTTGCACCAGGCCCAGTTATCCCTTATTAGTGTATAGGGTGTCTAGCAGCTTAGGCTGATAGATAATGGTAGCTTAGCAGAGCAGCTTAGGCTGAACTAGGAGACGTGTGAAGCTACTACAGTACCACTTAGTGTCATATGCACAATATCATAAGAAAACACAATACACAGTTATACTAAAAATAAAGGTACTTTATTTTTATGACAATATGCCAAAGTATCTTAGAGTGTACCCTCAGTGAGAGGATAGGAAATATACACAAGATATATATACACAATAGCAAAAATATGCAGTATAGTCTTAGAAAACAGTGCAAACAATGTATAGTTACAATAGGATGCAATGGGGAAACATAGGGATAGGGGCAACACAAACCATATACTCCAGAAGTGGAATGCGAACCACGAATGGACCCCAAACCTATGTGACCTTGTAGAGGGTCGCTGGGACTATTAGAAAATAGTGAGAGTTAGCAAAATAACCCTCCCCAAGACCCTGAAAAGTGAGTGCAAAGTGCACTAAAGTTCCCCTAAGGACAAAAGAGTCGTGTTAGAGGAATAATGCAGGAAAGACACAAACCAGCAATGCAACAACTGTGGATTTCCAATCTAGGGTACCTGTGGAACAAGGGGACCAAGTCCAAAAGTCACAAGCAAGTCGGAGATGGGCAGATGCCCAGGAAATGCCAGCTGCGGGTGCAAAGAAGCTTCGACTGGACAGAAGAAGCTGAGGTTTCTGCAGGAACGAAAAGGGCTAGAGACTTCCCCTTTAGTGGACGGATCCCTCTCGCCTTGGAGAGTCGTGCAGAAGTGTTTTCCCGCCGAAAGGACGCCAACAAGCCTTGCTACACGCAAATCGTGCGTTTGGCGTTTTTGGATGCTGCTGGGGCCCAGGAGGGACCAGGAGGTCGCAAATTGGACCTGCAGAGAGAGGGGGCGTCGAGCAAGACAAAGAGCCCTCACTGAAGCAGGTAGCACCCGGAGATGTGCCAGAAACAGGCACTACGAGGATGCGTGAAACGGTGCTCGCCGAAGTTGCACAAAGGAGTCCGACGTCGCCGGAGACCAACTTAGAAAGTCGTGCAATGCAGGTTAGAGTGCCGTGGACCAAGGCTTGGCTGTGCACGAAGGATTTCCGCCGGAAGTGCACAGGGGCCGGAGTAGCTGCAAAGTCGCGGTTCCCAGCAATGCAGCCCAGCGAGGTGAGGCAAGGACTTACCTCCACCAAACTTGGGCTGAAGAGTCACTGGACTGTGGGGGTCACTTGGACAGCGTCGCTGGATTCGAGGGACCTCGCTCGTCGTGCTGAGAGGAGACCCAAGGGACCGGTAATGCAGCTTTTTGGTGCCTGCGGTTGCAGGGGGAAGATTCCGTCGACCCACGGGAGATTTCTTCGGAGCTTCTGGTGCAGAGAGGAGGCAGGCTACCCCCACAGCATGCACAAGCAGGAAAACAGTCGAGAAGGAGGCAGGATCAGCGTTACAGAGTTGCAGTAGTCGTCTTTGCTACTATGTTGCAGGTTTGCAGGCTTCCAGCGCGGTCAGCGGTCGTTTCCTTATCAGAAGGTGAAGAGGGAGATGCAGAGGAACTCGGCTGAGCTCGTGCATTCGTTATCTAAAGTTTCCCCAGAGACAGAGACCCTAAATAGCCAGAAAAGAGGGTTTGGCTACCTAGGAGAGAGGAAAGGCTACTAACACCTGAAGGAGCCTATCAGCAGGAGTCTCTGACGTCACCTGGTGGCACTGGCCACTCAGAGCAGTCCAGTGTGCCAGCAGCACCTCTGTTTCCAAGATGGCAGAGGTCTGGAGCACACTGGAGGAGCTCTGGACACCTCCCAGGGGAGGTGCAGGTCAGGGGAGTGGTCACTCCCCTTTCCTTTGTCCAGTTTCGCGCCAGAGCAGGGGCTAAGGGGTCCCTGAACCGGTGTAGACTGGCTTATGCAGAATTGGGCACATCTGTGCCCAACAAAGCATTTCCAGAGGCTGGGGGAGGCTACTCCTCCCCTGCCTTCACACCATTTTCCAAAGGGAGAGGGTGTCACACCCTCTCTCAGAGGAAGTTCTTTGTTCTGCCATCCTGGGCCAGGCCTGGCTGGACCCCAGGAGGGCAGCTGCCTGTCTGAGGGGTTGGCAGCAGCAGCAGCTGCAGTGAAACCCCAGGAAGGGCAGTCTGGCAGTACCAGGGTCTGTGCTACAGACCACTGGGATCATGGAATTGTACCAACAATGCCAGGATGGCATAGAGGGGGCAATTCCATGATCATAGACATGTTACATGGCCATATTCGGAGTTACCATGGTGAAGCTACATATAGGTAGTGACCTATATGTAGTGCACGCGTGTAATGGTGTCCCCGCACTCACAAAGTTCAGTGAATTGGCTCTGAACAATGTGGGGGCACCTTGGCTAGTGCCAGGGTGCCCTCACACTAAGTAACTTTGCACCTAACCTTTACCAGGTAAAGGTTAGACATATAGGTGACTTATAAGTTACTTAAGTGCAGTGTAAAATGGCTGTGAAATAACGTGGACGTTATTTCACTCAGGCTGCAGTGGCAGGCCTGTGTAAGAATTGTCAGAGCTCCCTATGGGTGGCAAAAGAAATGCTGCAGCCCATAGGGATCTCCTGGAACCCCAATACCCTGGGTACCTCAGTACCATATACTAGGGAATTATAAGGGTGTTCCAGTAAGCCAATGTAAATTGGTAAAAATGGTCACTAGCCTGTCAGTGACAATTTGGAAAGAAATGAGAGAGCATAACCACTGAGGTTCTGATTAGCAGAGCCTCAGTGAGACAGTTAGTCACTACACAGGTAACACATTCAGGCACACTTATGAGCACTGGGGCCCTGGGTTACCAGGGTCCCAGTGACACATACAACTAAAACAACATATATACAGTGAAAAATGGGGGTAACATGCCAGGCAAGATGGTACTTTCCTACAGAGGCCCACACTCAATACCCGATGAAAACAGAGAGAACACTGCTGGGGCATCAGATAGAAATACAACAGGCACCTCAGGGGGAAGGGAAGGGGGGGCACCTCAGCTGGATGAGTGCACGACGCCCGATCCACGAGGGGCTCCATGCCCACTGCTGTATCCTGGGGAGTGCAAAGCCACAGTTTCTCAAGTCTTTCAAGTGGGTGGGTTGCCCACTGCTGTATCCTGGGGAGTGCAAAGCCACAGTCTCACAAGTCTTTCGAGTGGGTGGGTTGCCCACTGCTTTATCCTGGGGAGTGCAAAGCCACAGTCTCACAAGTCTTTCGAGTGGGTGGGTTGCCCACTGCTTTATCCTGGGGAGTGCAAAGCCACAGTCTCACAAGTCTTTCGAGTGGGTGGGTTGCCCACTGCCTTATCCTGGGAAGTGCAAAGCCACAGTCTCACAAGTCTTTCCAGTGGGTGGTTTGCCCACTGCTTTATCCTGGGGAGTGCAAAGCCACAGTCTCACAAGTCTTTCCAGTGGGTGGGTTGCCCACATCTCCATCCTGGGGAGTGCCAAGCCACAGTCTCTCAAGTGGATGCCTTACTCCACTGGTTCAGGAGGGGGCTTTGTGCCCAGAGTGCTTCATCCTGCCAAGGACAGAGGTAGTGGATGTGATACTCCACTGGTTCTGGAGGGGACCTTGTGCCCAGAGTGCTTCATCCTGCCAAGGACAGAGGTAGTGGATGTGATACTCCACTGGTTCTGGAGGGGGCCTTGTGCCCAGAGTGATTCCTCCTGCATAGGACAGAGGTAGTGAATGTGATACTCCACTGGTTCTGGAGGGGGCCTTGTGCCCAGAGTGATTCATCCTGCCAAGGACAGAGGTAGTGGATGTGATACTCCACTGGTTCTGGAGGGGGCCTTGTGCCCAGAGTGATTCATCCTGCTCGTGGCGGCCTCGGCAGCGTCGGATGCTTTGGCGCTCATTGGTCTGCGGTGCTGGTGGCGGCGGTGTCCTGTTCAGCGGTGCTTGAGGTGGCGGTGTCCTGTTCAGCGGTGCTTGTGGTGGCGGTGTCCTTGGCAGCGGTGCTTGTGGCGGCGGTGTCCTTGGCAGCGGTGCTGGTGGCGGCGGTGTCCTGTTCAGAGGGTGCTTGTGGCGGTGGTGTCCTGTTCAGCGGTGCTTGTGGCGGCGGTGTCCTTGGCAGCGGTGCTTGTGGCGGCGGTGTCCTGTGAAGCGGTGCTTGTGGCGGCGGTGTCCTTGGCAGCGGTGCCTGTGGCAGCGGTGTCCTTGGCAGCGGTGCTGGTGGCGGCGGTGTCCTGTGAAGCGGTGCTTTTGGCGGCGGTGTCCTTGGCAGCAGTGCTGGTGGCAGTCTTGTCCGCCGTGCAGGTTTTCGCAGACTTGCCTGTTTTTCTGTGCCCCTTCCCCACCTTGGATGGTGGGGCAGCTGTCTTCCCACTCCCAACTGTACCTCTGGTAGAGGCTTTGGTGGTAGATGTTTTGCCTCTCTCCCGCCGGGCAGTGTCCAATGTTTTGTGCTTTTGAGGTGGGGGACTGTCCGTGGTCTGGCTCCTTGGCACACTGGCTGCCCTGCTGTTTGGCGCACTCCAGAAGCCGGTTACTACTGGCACCACTGTTCCCGCAGATGTTGTGGCTGAGGTGTTGGGTTGGGACCTGGAAAGGCGTGCCCTAGGGGACTGAAGGGGTGGGGGAGGTGAGGGGAAGAGGTCAATGTTGGACAGGAAAGGTTTTTGGGACACACTGGGACGGGTAGATGGAGGTGGTTTGGGAGTGGAGGAAGAGGTAGTGGTTGTAGGAGGTGTACGTTTGCTGACTTTGGGTGAAGGTGCATGGGCTGGAGGCTGTTGTGAGGTGGATGGCTGTTGGGTTGGTGTGTGGCTGCGTTTGTGTACCTTGGGAGGTGGGCTCACAGACACACTGGGAGAGGACACAGGGGATGTGTGAATGGTAGTGGGGTGATGACTGCACGTGAGCGGGGTGTGGTGGTGGGTGTGCTGGTGATGGAGGTAGTGGTTGAAGATGTAGTGCATGCAGGTATGAGTGGAGATGAGACTGGGAGGGAGGAGGGAGACGAGGAGGAGGGGGACACAGTGGAGGCAGTGGATGTTGGTATGTCTGCATGCGTATGATGCTTGCGTGAGTGCCTGTGGGATGTGTGATGCTTATTTTGCCTGAGCTTCCCTTGTGTGTTGACGTGTGTGCATGCTGGTCTGATGGTGTGTTTGGGATAGGCTGAGGTACAGGGGTTTGGGTCTGGGTGGAAGAAGTTGGAGGGGGGAGGCTGGACACAGGGACAATGGCCGCCATCAGTGCTGAGGCCAGAGTCTGAAAAGCTCGCTGTTGGGCTGCCTGACCAGAATGAATGCCCTCCAGGTATGCACTTGTCTGTTGCAAATGCCTCTCTAAACCCCGGATGGCATTCAAAATGGTAGACTGCCTAACAGTGAGGGACCTGAGGAGATCAATGGCCTCCTCACTGAGGGCAGCAGGGCTGACTGGGGCAGGGGCTGAGGTGCCTGGGGCGAAGGAGATGCCCACCCTCCTGGGTGAGCGGCCACGGGGCACACGCTGAGGGGCTGCTGGGAGGGCGGTGCTGATAGGTGGGGTGGCAGCTGTACCTGTAGATGCAGGTGACACAGAGGGGCCCGCCACCGCAAGGGAGATTCCATCATAGGAGGAGTCCGTGTCGCTGGTCTCAGCTCCTGGCCCCGCCGTGGAGCTCCCCTCGCCCTCCGTCCCACTGGTGGCTTCTGACTCCAGGGCCATGTGGGATGCAGCTCCCTCCTGCTCCGGTGGCACTGCTCCTCCGCCTGGTTATGCTAATGCACACGAGAACAGGGAGATAACAAAAAGGGGGGGAAAGACAGAAGAAAGACATGTTGAGTGCATGCAATACCACTACCGTTGGCGGACGCTACAGACACAGAAGCCCCCTGCACTACGCCGTGCACTTAGAGTTCCCTAATTAATCACAGGGACATGGGGTACAAGGCCTATGCCCGATTGCTGCACACATGGAAGTCAGGTGACTAGGTGTAGTTGGCTCTGAACACGGGTGGGGTGCCACAGGGCCTGCCTTAAGACGGGACCTTGCCTACTAAACTTGCCCTGGCCTAGGGGAACCCACAGACCACCCAGACACCTACAATGCACGCTGAATCAGCAGAATGAGAGTGTACTCACCCCCTTGTGGCTGCTGTGATGCCCTCAAGCGCCCATCCAATTCCGGATAGGCCACCGCCAGGATCCGGAACATCAGGGGGGTCATGGTGCGACGGGCACCCCTCCCACATTGGGAGGCCATCCCCAGCTGGGCCTCCGCTGCCTTCTTGCTCCAGCGGCGAATGTCCTCCCATCTTTTACGGCAGCAGGTGCTCTGTCTGTGGTGGACCCCCAGGGTCCGGACTTCTTTGGCGATGGCACACCAAATATCCTTCTTCTGGTGGGTGCTGACCTACAGGAATTGTACAGGGGAAAAGGAGAAAATATAACCGTCCGCACCGTCACAGTCATTGGCCTGCATCCCTACCCTTGCCATGACGCACATGCACTCACCGTCGCTTCCTGCACGCCTCATTCTCCCCCCCCTCTATCTTTCATCAACACCACTCCACACAGGCATTGCCCATTCGGCATGCTCACAGTGTACTTACCTGTTTGTCTGGAAGACCGTAGAGTAGCGTGTACTGGGGGAGTACCCCATCCACTAGTTTCTCCAACTCCTCCGTGTTGAAGACAGGGGCCCTTTCCCCAGACACATGAGCCATTGTCTCTTCCAGACTGAGGTCACAGCAGCACTTGCATTGTAGGTCCTCTCCTGTCAAAGATCAGGTATCAAGTGAGTGAACAGAGAGAAAATGGCGGTCATGTCCGCGGCGCTGCGTACCGTCACCACCGGCATACATCGTCATTGGCTGCTGGGACCCATAGGGTCCAATGTTAACCAATGCAGGATTGCGCCGCAGTCTTGGACCGCCTACCGCGACGGTGTAGAACGCCAGCGCAGTTACCTCATATCCCCTTGTCCCACATTACAGGTCAGGGAGCCACCATTTCAGGGGGCCACATGGCATTAATTTTGACTGCGTCACACATATCTAGGCCTTGCTTAAACACTAATACAGCCATATATCGATTTTCAAACATTTTGCAATAAAGTTGTGTTTACGTACCTCAGTGTTGGTTGACTCTCTGCTCGCTGTTCTCCTCAATAGAGCACGTCCGCTGGGGCAGGTGAGGAGATGGCGGCATCCTCCTGTGTACAGACCACTGGTGGACCTGCCGACAATGGAGGAGCAACATGTAATTGTCACATACAGACTTGATCGTACCACAATCCTGGAACTGTGTGCCCAGTTGGAGCCAGACCTGATGTCAGCTATCCGCCATCCCACAGGAATCCCCCCTCTAGTGCAGGTCCTGTCAGTACTCCATTTCCTGGCAAGTGGGTCTTTTCAAACAACAGTGGCCATTGCATCAGGGATGTCCCAGCCTATGGTCTCCAACGTGTTGTCCAGAGTGTTGTCTGCCCTGCTGAAACACATGCGCAGCTATATCGTTTTCCCTCAGGTGGAGGATTTGCCTACAGTGAAAGGTGACTTCTATGCCCTGGGACATATCCCCAACATCATAGGTGCCATTGATGGGACACATGTGGCCTTGGTCCCCCCGCAGGAGTGAACAGGTGTACAGAAACCGGAAGAGTTACGACACCCAACTTATACTCTCCCTCACCAAGGACCCCGCCAGCGCCAAGACCAACCTACAAGAGGGTATGAAGGACGTCGCAGATTGGATGAGGCTCAGCCGCCTAAAGCTGAACTCTGAAAAAACTGAAGTCCTCATCCTCGGCAACACCCCGTCCGCCTGGGACGACTCCTGGTGGCCCACGGCCCTCGGCACCGCACCGACCCCCGCAGACCACGCCCGCAACCTCGGCTTCATCTTGGACCCCCTTCTCACCATGACCAAGCAAGTCAACGCCGTGTCCTCCGCCTGCTTTCTCACCCTCCGCATGCTCCGCAAGATCTTCCGCTGGATCCCCGCCGACACCAGAAAAACCGTGACCCACGCCCTCGTCACGAGCCGCCTGGACTACGGCAACACCCTCTACGCTGGGACCACCGCCAAACTCCAAAATCGCCTGCAACGCATTCAAAACGCCTCAGCCCGCCTCATCCTCGACGTACCCCGCAACAGCCACATCTCCGCACACCTGAGACACCTGCATTGGCTCCCAGTCAGCAAAAGGATCACCTTCCGACTTCTCACCCACGCACACAAAGCCCTCCACGACAAGGGACCGGAATACCTCAACAGACGGCTCAACTTCTACGTCCCCACCCGCCCCCTCCGCTCCTCTGGCCTCGCATTCGCCGCCGTCCCTCGCATCCGACGCTCCACGGCGGGTGGGAGATCTTTCTCCTTCCTGGCGGCCAAGACCTGGAACTCCCTCCCCACCAGCCTCAGGACCACCCAGGACCACTCCGCTTTCCGGAGACTCCTAAAGACCTGGCTGTTCGAGCAGCGATAACCACCCCCTTTGTCCCTAGCGCCTTGAGACCCGCACGGGTGAGTAGCGCGCTTTATAAATGCTAATGATTTGATTTGATTTACCATTCTATGAATGTGCAGATGGTGTGTTTGGCCGACCAGTACATCTCCCATGTAAATGCCAAGTTTCCAGGCACAGTGCATGACGCTTACATTCTGCGGAATAGCAGCATCCCTTATGTGATGGGGCAACTCCAGAGGCACTGTGTGTGGCTATTAGGTGAGGACATGGACCCAATACAGTGTGACTAGGTGTCTGGGTCTGGGGATGTCCCTAAGAGTTAGTGTGTGTCTAACAGTTGTCCCTCGCCATTTCCAGGTGACTCTGGTTACCCCAACCTGTCATGGCTACTGACCCCAGTGAGGAACCCCAGGACAAGGGCAGAGGAACGCTACAATGAGGCCCAATGGCGAACTAGGAGGATTATAGAGAGGACCTTTGGCCTCCTGAAGGCCAGGTTCCTGTGCCTCCATACGACAGGTGTTCCCTATTCTACTCAGCAAAGAAGGTGTGCCAGATCATCGTGGCCTGCTGTATGCTTCACAACTTGACTTTGCGACGACAGGGGCCTTTTCTGCAGGAGGATGGTCCAGATGGAGGTGTTGTGGCAGCTGTGGAGCCTGTGGACAGTGAAGACGAGGAAGCAGAAGAAGAGGACATAGACAACAGGAACACGGCAATCCATCAATACTTCCAGTGAGACACAGGTAAGAAGACAACACTGCCTGCTACATCTGATTTAATTCTTCTACCTCTCATCTGTCTGTCATTTTCACCCAGTGTATGGACCCTGATTTGTCACTTTCCCTTTCAATTTCACAGATGTGGGTCCCACTGTGTGACCTCTGTTTTGTTTCCGCATGGACTAGAGCTGTGTGACATAGGTATGTTGACAACACATTGGATGTAGCATTTTTCCACAGGTATTGCAAATACACATTTACAAAAGCACAGACTGACTCCAGATTGTTTTGTTATTTAAGGGTGTTTATTTAATTGCTAAATAGTGGAGGGGGTTGTAAATTGGTCAGGGGTGATGGTGGAGGAATGTCCCTGGCAGAGTCCGGTCTATTAGTCTCACAGGTGCATTGTCCAAAGGGGCATAGGAAGTGGAGCTAGGGCAGTTTAAGTATGGACAGGGTGACAAAGTGGAACAGAAGGATGACAATCAGGGTGGTCTCATTTCTTGGCGTGGGTCTTGGCATTGTTCTCTGTCTTTGTCCTGGATCTCAGGGACCGCTTGCGGGGTGGTTCTCCATCTGCAGGGGGTGGGGTGCTGGTGTCGTGGTCCTGTGGCGGTGCCTCGTGTCCACTAGCGTCGGCGGAGGTGGTGGGCAGTTCATCGTCCAGGCTAGTGTCAGGAGCCCCGTGTTGTGCCACAGTGTCCCTCTTGGTGTTGACGAGTTCCTTCAGCACCCCTACAATGGTGCCCAGGGTGGAATTGATGGATTTGAGTTCCTCCTAGAACCCCAAATACTGTTCCTCCTGCAGCCGCTAGGTCTCCTGAAACTTGGCCAGTACCGGTGCCATCGTCTCCTGGGAATGGTGGTATGCTCCCATGATGTTGGAGAGGGCCTCGTGGACAGTGGGTTCCCTGGGTCTGTCCTCCCCCTGTCGCACAGCAGCCCTCCCAGTTCCCCTGTGTTCCTGGACCTCTGTCCCCTGAACCGTGTGCCCACTACCACTGCCCCCAGGTCCCTGGTGTTGCTGGGGTGGTGGGTTAGCCTGGGTTCCCTGTAGTGGTGGACACACTGCTGCTTGACGTGTCCTGGGGACAGAGGGATGGGCCCGCTGGGTGGGTGCTGTGCTGGTGTTTCCAGAGGGGGGAAGCTCTGTAGTGGCCTGTGCCAGTGTGAGGGGAACCGACTGTCCCGAGGTCCCAGATGGGCCGGGCTGGTCATCTTGATCCAGTTGGACAGAGCTGCTGTCATCACTGTGGGCCTCTTCTGTGGGTGGATTGGACATGTCTGGACCCTCCTGTCCGGTGACGTTGGGTAGGGGTCCTGCAGGGGTGTAAAGGCATGATTATTGCATCTGTATGTGCCAGGGTGTGCAATGGGTGGGTCACCCGGTACCCCAGTGCTTCCATTCTTGTGTGGGACCTTGTGTGATAATGGTCTAGGGGGGTGTATGGGTATGTGCAGTGGACGTGCTTTGGTGATGGGTGCCCATGCTTTGGTGTTGCATGCAGGGCTTGGGTTTGGGATGTGTGGTTTGTGTTAGTGGGACATGTGTGAGGAGTTGGGGTGATGGGGGTGAGGGCGAGGGTATGTGACAGCATGCAGGTAGGGTGGGGGATGAAGTAGTTAAGATTTGACTTACCAGAGTCCATTCCTCCAGCTACTCCTGCGAGGCCCTCAGGATGCAGTATAGCCAAGACCTGCTCCTCCCATGTTGTTAGTTGTGGGGGAGAGGGTGGGGGTCCGCCGCCAGTCCTCTGAACCGCAGTCTGGTGTCTTGAGACCACGGAACGCACCTTCCCCCGTAGGTCGTTCCACCTCTTCCTGATGTCATCCCGTGTTCTTGGATGTTGTCCCACTGCATTGACCATGTCCACGATTCTGCTCCATAGCTCCATCTTCCTAGCTATGGTGGTGTGCTGCACCTGTGATCCGAATAGCTGTGGCTCTACCCGGATGATTTCCTCCACCATGACCCTGAGCTCCTCCTCAGAAAATCTGGGGTGTCTTTGCGGTGCCATGGGGTGGTGTGAGTGATGTGTGGGGTGGTGTGTGTTGTGATGTGTGGGGTGATATTTAGGGGTGTGTTGTGTGAGGTGTGTGGATGTTGTGTGAGTGATGGTGTTGAGTGCCTGTGGATGCTAGTGTTGTTTCTGGTGGTGTCTCTCTCTGGCCTTCTGTCACAATTGTTGTCGTAGGGGTTTGTGGGTGTGTGTTTTATATTGTATTGAGTGTGTGGGAGTGGTGTGTGTATGTGTATCAGGTGTGTGTATTTCGATTTGTCCAATGTGGTTGTGTTTTGTAAATGTGTGTGTATTTTGATTCGTGGGTCGTGATAGTGTGGGTGTATTCCTGTTGGCGTGACGGTGGAGGTTTTGTTATCGCCAGTTTATCACTGACCTTTGGTGTGGCGGACTTGTGTGGGTGTCTAAAGTTTGGCGGATTCCGAGCAGTGGGTCATAATAGCTGTGGCGGAATTCCGCGGCAGTGTGTTGGCAGTCTTCTGCACTGCGGTAAGCGGCTTTTACCGCCAATGTTGTAATGACCCCCAGAATGTTTGAAACGTCTGTACAAAAATAAACATTATGAGATCCTTGAAATAAACCCCACCTACAGATCATATCTGTAAAACATGGTAGAAGAGGTAGAAACCTCTAGCTGGATCACCAAGAAGAAATCTGATTATCTTGTTACAAAGGATCCTTGTACACTATACTTGTACACATTACCAAACATTCACAAACAGATACCAGCTCTTGGCAGACCCACTGCGTTGGGGATTGGTTTGATCCTGGAACTTTAGGGGTAATAGAATCCATCTTAGTAGACGTAAACTGGGACTACATAGATCAAAGACATTTTGTGTTGGAATGTGCTAGGTTGGCCCTCCTTGAAAAAATGCCTTAGAGTACGAAAGTATGATCTACCACCAGATACAAGGCACTTCAATTGGGAGCACCTTCACCGCCAGTGTAGCATGTTTATATTTTCCTAGGCTTGAAGAGAAATTATTCTACAGTGGTAACAATGCATACAAAAAACAAATCAAACTATGGTGTCACTATATCAGCAATATTTTAATTCTCTGGACAGGATCTAAGGTCCAAGCCCAGGAGTTTACTAAATGGATCAACAAAAAAGACTATTCCCGTTAAGTTCAAACCTACTATGAACCAAAATGTTTTAGTATTCCTTGACTTAAAAATTAGCGCTGTAGGTGGTGTTTTTGAAACTGAGGTCCACCTTAAGTCAATAGACAGAAATGTCTACTGCATTTTAGATAGTCATCATCCATGAGTGTTAAAGGAAAACCTACCATAGGTTTGATATATCAAGCATAACTTGTCCAGCAAATCCAGGTATGACTAGCAATACTCTGAACTGCCTGTTAACTGTCAGCATGCAATATTCTAGTCAGAAAAAAAGGGCCAGAAAAACAGTGTGCAACAACTGATGCAATGCTCTACTTGAGTCCTATTGTGAGTCTTAGTGTAACAAAATTACATGCTTCACTACTTTTTCTGCTGCCTCTAATCAATTTAAAAAGATTGTTGTAAAACACTGGAAGATCTTTGACACATTTATCCTTCAGGTAATACTGTATACGGTCTGTAGACACTAACATTATCAGGCAGGAATTCTGTCCCACTCATCAAAGGTAATATATACTGTTCCCCTTATTAAATTGTGAGCAACTACTGTTACAGTATATATATGTTATTGTCCTTATCAATTATGATTAAGGTGGTGTGATGGGTTCTTTATCCCGGGTTGAAGGGATATTGGATTAAGGCGACAGACGCGTGCTCAAGGGTTTAAGGAGTTTATTTCGGTCCGGGTCTAGGGTGAATTCATCATCTTCACCAAATGACAGGGTTGATATAGTCTTTCAACAAAATTTAATAAAAGTCCCCTTTTTGTTTTATCTTCTCTTTTAGGCTTCTGATAAGGTTCGGGGCGGTGTCTGGTCCAGCTTTAAGGAGTTCCGATCTTCCCGTATGTCAGCGGCCCAGGCTCCCAAAATAAAGAAGAAAAGAATACAGGTAAGTGGAGATTAAATATTTGTAAAGGGTTGTTTAGGTTTAGTAGGTTGGTGAGGGTCGGCGGGAGTGTAGGAGTGAGGGGTCTACTTTATTCGTGCCTTCTCTATATCGAGGTACGCTTGTGAAGTCCCTTTTCCTCTACCTGTCAAGCGGTAATTAGGTATGGGGTTCGGTGCTGTTAGAGGTGGTATTATCTCCCGTTTTACACTATTTCCCCTCCCTTAGGGGAGCTGAGCCCTTTTCCCTTATTTCCCCAAAGCCCTAAGAACCACCCGGCACCCCTCTCCCATTTACGGGGTGATCGTACCTCGGGAGGCCACGCCCCTCCTGGGATGCGGCCGGCTTCCTGGTAGTCTCCCGACTTTGCTGGATCAGGGGCGGGAGGCTCCCTCAGTGTCTCTCTTCGTCGGCGGGGCTCGCCCGTTGGTTGGGAACGTGCTTCGTTCGGGTGCGCGTCTTCCCGTTCGGCTCCTTCCCGTGAGGCTTTCCCCAGGATTCTCTCCGTCGCGTCTCTCGCGCCTCGGTCGGCGTTTCTGTCGGCGTCCCCCTTGGCGTTCGTCTCTCTCTCTCTGTGGGCGGTTTTTCTTCCGGTTTCCTCTCTGACGTACATGACGTTTGACGTCATGACGTCCAGAGATCCTCGGACGGCCCCGGGGTATTCCTTGTCAGTTTCCGCGTCTTCCTGAAAACCGGCGTCGGGAGACGACCGGTTACACATCCCCTCACTTGAATGGGGCTGGTCGAGTCCCACAGGTCCCGGGAATCGCGATAAATAGTCGGCTTGACCCATAAGATCACCAGGGAGGTGGCAAACCTGAAAGGAGAAAGGTTGAAGCTCGATAAACCATCTCAGGATACGATTGTTGGTGTTTTTATACCTCGAGAGCCAGGTAAGGGGAGCATGATCCGTATACAGTAGGAAGGACCTTCCCAGAAGGTAATATTGTAGGCTCTCGATTGCCCATTTAATGGCAAGACACTCACGCTCGACAATGGGATATCTCTGTTCTCTGGGAAACAATTTACGGCTAATAAAGACCACGGGATGATTTACTTCGGCTTCATCTTTCTGAAAAAGTACGGCCCCCAATCCTACGTCGGAGGCATCCGTTTGAAGATGGAAGGGCTTATTGAACTCAGGACATTTCAAGATTGGTTGAGTAGTGAGGCATCTCTGTAAGGTACGATAACTATGATATTGCCCCGGGGTTAGTCTAGTGATGGTTTTGGGTTGTCCTTTTCTCAGAAGGTCGGTCAGGGGGGCGGCCAAGGTGGAATAATGGGGTATAAACCGTCGGTAGTATCCTACCAGGCCTAAAAAGGAACGGACCTCCTTTTTCGAGGTGGGAGCATTGATGCGTAGAATGGCTTCAATTTTATTCATTTGGGGCCTTAGTACACCTTTCCCTATGTGATAGCCCAGGTAAGAAATATCATTAAAGGCCAGTCGACTCTTAGATGGATTGGCTGTCAGACCAGTCCTTCGTAATGCGGTAAAGATTCTACCTATGTGTGTTAAATGGTCTTCCCATGTCTCACTAAATATGACGATGTCATCCAGATATGCGGCAGCATAACTGGTATGAGGTCGTAGAATTGTGTCAATTAGGCGTTGGAAGGTGGCGGGTGCCCCATGCAACCCAAAAGGGAGAACATTAAAATGATACAGTCCGGAGGGGGTAACAAAGGCCGTTTTTTCTCTATCTTCTGGGGCGAGGGGGATCTGCCAGTAGCCTTTTGTTAAATCGAGAGTAGACATGTATTTGGCCTTCCCCAATTTCTCTAAAAGTTCGTCTACTCTTGGAAGCGGATATGTATCAAACTGGGAGATGGAATTGACTTGTCTAAAGTCAATACAAAAACGTATAGACCCATCCGGTTTGGGCACCAATACCACAGGTGAACACCAGGGCTTTGAGAAGGTTCTATAATATCTAGGTCTAGCATTTTCTTTATTTCACTTTCTACTAGGGTCTTCCTAGCTTCGGGGATACGATAAGGTCGTAACCGCACTATTTTGCCCGGAGGGGTTATGATCTGATGGTGTACCAGCTTGGTTCTTCCGGGTACCAGAGAGAATATCTGTGAATGTTCATAGAGGAGTTTGTTTAACTGCTCATGCTGTTGAACCGAGAGGTCTGTATTGATGACCGGTACCTCGTGCCCGCTAGGGCTGTCAGTCGGACACCACCCTATTTCCAATTCCTTGACGGTGTTGACCAGACATCCTGGGACTGGGTCAGCCACCGGTTCTTCCCATTTTTTTAATAGATTAATGTGAAAAATCTGTGACCTAGTGGGGCCACCGGAGAGCTGGAGTTTATAGGTCACTGGTGTTATTATTCCTGTCACTCTATATGGCCCCTGCCACTTTGCTAACAGCTTGTTGTCCGAACTGGGGAGAAGTACTAAGACTTTATCCCCTATGGAAAAAGACCTCAACTGGGCATTTCTATCATAATACCTTTTCTGTTTTTCTTGAGCTTCCTCCATGTTTTTTCTCACGTTTTCCCACACCGTGTGTAGGTGTTTTTTTAATTCCTGGGTATATTTCAGAAGGGGTTTTTCCCCATCCTCCTCCTCCCATAACTCCGCCGCCATGTCTAACAAGGTCCGGGGTTGTCGCCCGAACAACAGTTCAAACGGACTGTGGCCCGTAGACGCTTGCTCATGGGTTCTGACCGCATACAATACTAAGGGGAGTTTCCTGTCCCAGTCCCTCCCTGTCTCAGAGATAGATTTCTTTAGAAGATTTTTCAGTGTTCGGTTGTACCTTTCCACCAGGCCATCAGTCTGTGGATGATAAACCGACGTTCGCAATTGTTTGATCCCCAAAAGTTGACATATTTGGGTCATCAAAGAGGACATGAACTGGGTGCCTTGGTCCGTTAAGATTTCTCGGGGAAATCCGACTCGGGAGAAGAACCCTATCATGGCGTGGGCAACACTCTTGGTGTTAATACTACTAAGAGGGATGGCCTCGGGGTACCTAGTAGCGTAATCCACCAACACTAATATGTAACGGCACCCTCGGGAAGAGGGTAGGAGAGGACCAACAATGTCCATTCCTATTCGTGAGAAGGGAATATCTATGATAGGAAGTGGTTGCAACGGGGCTCTTCTTCTTGTACCAGGATCAATCATTTGGCATTTGGGACATTGATGACAGAATTTCCTAATTTGAGAAAAGACACCCGGCCAATAGAACCTCCTCAACAGATATTCTTCCGTCTTTTCCCTCCCATAGTGACCACCCCCTGGCTGACTGTGGGCTAAGTGTAGAACTTGTTGTCTATAGGGTTCTGGGACTAATAATTGTCTCTTCTCTTCTCGGTCATTGCTAGTGACTCGATATAATAGGTTTTTGACTATTGTGAATGATGGCGCTTTATCTTGGCGGGTCCGGGGTCTTGCATTTTTCCAGGCATGAGTCAAACTTGGATCCTCTCTTTGGCAATTCCGAAAAGGGGGCAGGTTAGTAAGGGTAAGAACCAGTGAAATTACCTTCCCGGGACTCGTGTTTTCCTTTGCGTATGCCTTTCTGGTTGCTCTTTTTTGGCTTCGAGAGGGTTTGTACCGGTCTAATGGAGAGGGTATAGGTATATCATAGAAGGGAGCACTTTTCCACCAGGTATTACATTTTTCAGAATGTCGGGTACTATCCAGGAGCTCCGAAAATTTTGAGAAATCCGTTCCAATTATAGCTTCTTCCACTAGCTGTTCCACTACCCCCATCCTTATGGGATTTTCCTTTCCTTCCCACGATAGAGTCGTCCAGCTTAGAGGATATTCCTTGGTTTCGCCATGAATACAGCAGATGGACACCATAAGACCTGTAGGAAAGGTAAGGTTGTCAAGTAAGTCAGCCCGGATTACGGACTGACTACATCCTGAATCAATGAGGTCTAGGGTGGGCCTTCCATTAATAACAAGTTTCTTTTTATAGGGGGTGTCCCTTCCCCCGGTATAAAAGACTCTTCCCCTAGTAATTCCTATCTCCATTGGTTCGGGTTTATCTGTTTTTAAGGGACAAACCCGGGCTATGTGTCCCCATTCACCACAACTAAAACACTGTGGTTGTTGAACATACGGCTTCTCCAATCCTCGCATCTTCCCCACATCATCGTTGGACCTTCGACCCACTGATAAGGATGAACCGGGACTCGGACGAACGGGGCTAGGCGTTGACCTAGGGGGGGGGGTTTTGAACTCGAGGGAGCGGTGAAAGGCACAGGCTAGCTCGATGGTGGTGTTAGTGTCTGGATTTGGATGTTGTTTGATCCAGTGACGTGTGTTGGGGGGTAGGGCGTCTAGGTATTGTTCCAAAAGGACGACCTCAATGATGTCTTCCCTATTGCTTCCAATGGGACCTAACCATTTGAGGCCCAAATCTTTGATCCGGAAGTATAGGGCTCGGGGGTTCTCGGAAGGCCCCCACTTGGCTTTTCTAAACCGAACTCTGTAATGTTCTGAATCAAACCCCACCCGTTCTAGGATGCTCTTTTTAATGTCCGGATAGGGAGTTATTCCGCCGGGGTTCACGGCTTGATAAGCCGCTTGTAGGGTTCCTGTTAATAATGGGGCAATATATTGACCCCATCGTTCTTGGGGCCAGGTAGCGGAAGTGGCAACTCGCTCGAAATTGGTGAAGAAGGCATCCGGGTCTTCACCTTCCTGGTACCGTTGCAAGACCGAACTGGGCACGTTCAGATGTACCCGGGTAGCAGCAATGGTATCCGTGAGGTTTTTGATGGCAGTCTCATGAACCAATTGATTGTTGGCCATGATAGTGGCCTGACTTTTGAGCGCGCTTTGTAGGGCCTCCCTCTCCACCTTAGCCTCCTTCTGTTGTTCCTCCCACACTATTTGTAGGTGCCTCTGCCCCTCGGCCAGCTGCTGCATCATATCCGATATCGTGGGTTTCTCCTCCATGGTCGTGGACTGTCTGTCGCCTGGTCCAATGTCCCACTTCTGACACCACTGTGATGGGTTCTTTATCCCGGGTTGAAGGGATATTGGATTAAGGCGACAGACGCGTGCTCAAGGGTTTAAGGAGTTTATTTCGGTCCGGGTCTAGGGTGAATTCATCATCTTCACCAAATGACAGGGTTGATATAGTCTTTCAACAAAATTTAATAAAAGTCCCCTTTTTGTTTTATCTTCTCTTTTAGGCTTCTGATAAGGTTCGGGCGGTGTCTGGTCCAGCTTTAAGGAGTTCCGATCTTCCCGTATGTCAGCGGCCCAGGCTCCCAAAATAAAGAAGAAAAGAATACAGGTAAGTGGAGATTAAATATTTGTAAAGGGTTGTTTAGGTTTAGTAGGTTGGTGAGGGTCGGCGGGAGTGTAGGAGTGAGGGGTCTACTTTATTCGTGCCTTCTCTATATCGAGGTACGCTTGTGAAGTCCCTTTTCCTCTACCTGTCAAGCGGTAATTAGGTATGGGGTTCGGTGCTGTTAGAGGTGGTATTATCTCCCGTTTTACACTATTTCCCCTCCCTTAGGGGAGCTGAGCCCTTTTCCCTTATTTCCCCAAAGCCCTAAGAACCACCGGCACCCCTCTCCCATTTACGGGGTGATCGTACCTCGGGAGGCCACGCCCCTCCTGGGACGCGGCCGGCTTCCTGGTAGTCTCCCGACTTTGCTGGATCAGGGGCGGGAGGCTCCCTCAGTGTCTCTCTTCGTCGGCGGGGCTCGCCCGTTGGTTGGGAACGTGCTTCGTTCGGGTGCGCGTCTTCCCGTTCGGCTCCTTCCCGTGAGGCTTTCCCCAGGATTCTGTCCGTCGCGTCTCTCGCGCCTCGGTCGGCGTTTCTGTCGGCGTCCCCCTTGGCGTTCGTCTCTCTCTCTCTGCGGGCGGTTTTTCTTCCGGTTTCCTCTCTGACGTACATGACGTTTGACGTCATGACGTCCAGAGATCCTCGGGCGGCCCCGGGGTATTCCTTGTCAGTTTCCACGTCTTCCTGAAAACCGGCGTCGGGAGACGACCGGTTACAGGTGGTAATAACTGTCAGCCTCCCCTCCTCATTCAAATGGGGATTGCCTATTAGGGACTTATTAGTCCACCCTCCTACAAATACACAAAACCAGACTAAGGCAGCCATGACACTATAGAGATTCCCAGCATTTACAGGACATTACCCCAGTGGCAGATACAATGCCTAGCCTTTTACAACAGTCACTATAATAAAGAATCTGGGATCAAACAAACTAGGAACATCAGGAGACATGCAAATTGTAAAAAGCATACTGTGATTTATAGGATCACATGCACATGTAAACCTTTCCATATAGGCATGACCTCTAGAAAGTCTTGCATATGCATAGAAGCACACAGGAGTAATATCAGGTGCCAACACAACCTCACCAGAATGACAAACCCAACACCAAGAGTCGGACCACAGGCCAGCTGGTACACAGAGGAACTCAGGCTGATGAAATGCCACTGCAAGCAACTGGAGAGCAAATGAAGAACAAGTCAAGACACCACAGATAAAGATATCTTCAAATCTGCCACATCATATTAATGCTGGTACTAACAGCTGAAAGGAAATTTTCACCGTCATCAAAGATTTCACCTTGCCTCCTGCCGCCTCCAGCAGCATCAACAGCAAGAGCTTTACAACAAGCCCTCAGAAGTTTTCTGTAAGAAAATCGTCTCCAAAAACAGCAACTTCGACCATCAACTGGACCCCATAAGCATAACAAGTCAGCTTTCCATCAATGCCAAAAAATGTGCACTGTCCTCATGGCCCACCGTCACCACTGGTGAAACTGCTGCTGCAATGAAGGCAATCTGACTGGGGGCCCCACCTGACCCTTGCCCCACCACACCTTACCAAAGGACTCTTAACAAACAAAGCACTAACTACTTTCCTCAAGCCCTCCATTGACTCATTCACATTCTTGGACATCTGGAAACATGCCACCATCACGCTCCTGCACAGAAAACCATCCGCTGATGCAGCCACACTTTCCAAAAACAGACCCATCTCCCTCCTACCATACCCAGCAAAGGTCTTAGAGAAACTAATCACGTTATGCCTCACCAACCACCTCAGTAACCACCAGCTCCTCTCCACCACACAGTCTAGATTGAGGCCCAGCCACAGTACAGAAACAGCACTGATCACCGCCACAGACAATGTCCACATGATCCTCAACAGAGGAGATATGGCAGGCCTCATTCTCTTAGATATATCTACAGCATTTAACACGGTCTCACACCTCATCCTCATCAGATGCCTGCACGATATTGGAATGCAAGAATAAACTGGCAGCTGGATCTGCCTCTTCTTAATGGATAGAACACAAGCTGCCAGCCTGGCACCTTACTCCTCAGAAACCTGCAAATTCATCTGCGGAGCGACTCATGGTTCATCACAAAGCACTACCCTATTCTACATATACATGACCCTCTGGTCAATATCATCTGCACACACAACATCAACATTCTCTCCAATTCTAATGACACACAACTCCTACTCTTCCTCTCAGACAAGTCCTCCAACTTAAGAAACAAGTGGACCATCTGCATGCACTGTATGGAAGCCAACTGTTTCAAGTTGAACACTGACAAGACAGAAGTAGTGATCATTGGCAAGAATACCTCATCATGGCACTCAAATTGGTGGATGTCTGATCTTGGATCCACACACAGCACCCACACCAAGAACCTCAGATTCACCATCAAATGCAAACTTGACATAAATGCATGATTCAAAGTGTTCACTGCATCCTGCTTTCATAACCTGAAGATGCTGAGGAAGATCTTTAAATGGCTCCCAGCTACACTAGAAAAACTGACTCTCAAGTTCTGGGATCCAGCAAGTTTGACTATGGGAACACCCTCTATGTCAGGATTACCAAGAAACTCACCAATATGCTGTCAACCATCCAGAACTCAACAGGAAGACTCTAATTCAACTTCCCAGACAGAACTCACATCACACTACACTTCAGAGAGCTTCATTATCTTCTAATACACAAACATGCTCATTTCAATCTCTTTACACACACATTCAAGGCACTGTACAACTTAGACCCTCACCTACCCAAACAGTTGCATCTCCTTCTACCAATCACACAGACACCTCTTATATCCTTCCTAAAGCATGGAACAATCTTCAATTCCACACCAAAGCCTCCTCTTCTCTTCTTGAATTCCTCACAGAGCAGAGTACCTATTTTTTCAATTAATCAACATGCTATAGAAAAGGCTAGGCACACACACCCCATCAACACCAAAAACCCTTGTGGGTGATAGCACACTTTATAAATACACATAACAACAGCACATTCATGGGAATTCAGGCACAGTGAGATTGACATCAGATTGATCATCATCAAGAAGATCCATTGCCATAGTAACTGCACAACTATGCAGAAATTACTGTTAATCAAAAAACAGAGATCGGTATACCACCTAAAAATCTATATCCGTGGTCTAAATGACAGAAAACTGTGATTACTGTTGAGGGTGCCATGATTACATATTCCCAACATGAAATAATTTTCTGATTCATGACTAAGGGGTGGTGACAGCTTTGCCTTCTACATATACAAAGTTACCATTGATGTTGACACTAGCACTACTATAAACTAGGAGATAACTCTCAAACTGCACTCTAGTACATTTTGAAGAACTAAAAAACATACAAAAAAATGTAAGTTTTGCCTCAACTTTTATGTGTGGAGTTCTCAGCCCCCACATGTAAGTATAGATTTAGTAGTAATGTGGGATGTGTACAGAGAAAGGGATATTAAAATGAGTAGACTTACTACTAAAGGGGATGGGATTATGGAGTACTAACAGGGGTTTAGAGAAGGTCAGGCAGGAGTTCAGGGGCTAATGTCACCCACCCACACAAGAGTAATCTAGTTGCATTTCTCTGGGGTGAAGATACGTAACATGGAGTTTGTGAATGCCGAAAGTAATAAACTTACTACAAAGTGTAAACTTACTCAAAGGTGTAATATAAATACTCTGAAACTGCGAGCCATAATTATGATTAACTACTCCTGGGGATCTGCCACGCATTTGACCCACCACGTCGGGAGTTACAGGGCACACAATGGGCATGCCCAGCACAATGGGTGGGACTCTGACGTGCGTGAGCTCTTCTTCTCTATAAAAGAGGACCTGTGGCACTTTCTCAATAACATCCGATAGCGACACACAGTGGCAGCTGCAGCAAATCTCAAGGGGAGGGTTAGGGGAAGGTACATGGACGGGGGGAGGCCGGAGATAAATAGAAAATATATTATAATAAAAAAAGCGTACTTTTTCCCGTCACCGCCACCTCATGTGGCGTTGCTCCTCTGGTCTGCTAGTGGTATCCCAGCATTCATTGGGACACCGGCACACCGGCACAGGCTCACCAGCGACCTCAGTGCTGCTTTCATGCTAAATCTAGCATGAAAGCAGCACCAGGATTGGTCTGAGTGGCTCGGACTGCCGCTCCGACACAACCCTGGAGTCTGTGAAGTTTCTCCAGCCCGGCAGTGTACACGTGTGGTCCCCTCAGGGCACTTTCCTGGGATAAATATGGCATCCCAGGCACCCTAACCCTCAGATCATGCTGGAATTGGGGAGAAGACTGGAGAAGGACTGCCCTGCCACCCTTGGACCGGCACAAAGAGAGGTTACACTGTTGGAAGGACTGCACCTGCTGCACTTTAGTCTAGCAAAGATTGGACTGTGACTACAGCTCCTGGCTCAGAAAGTAGTTGATTCCCAGCCCCAACCAACAGCAGTAACTCCAAGGATCAGTCAGGTAATCCCCTGGAACCAGCTCCAGGAACACAAGAGCTGAAGAAGCCCAAACAAATAAGTTGGTAGCCACCGCAGTAGTTTTGCCACTACCAGTTTATGGGAACCCAAGAGGACAAATCTGAAAGATAGCCAGAAGTTTCACACAAGTCTGCATGACCCAGGAGTATTATACAACTCCGTATTTGTTGCATGCAAGGTACACTTGCCTCACCTAAGTGTTTCTCCCAACCATGGTGCAGACTGACCAGTAGCACAGCATGGGCTGGCCTGATACTACAATGTAGAGGACTTCAAGAGACCCCGATCTCTGTGGCCAAGTTCAATCCACTTCACCGGTGGACCAAGGAGCAACCACAAAGACACCTCTATCAACTGCACCACAACTAGAGCATCCATTGAGCATCTTTTGCTTGCATCCCTCAGTATCAGGACCACTTCTATGATGTATATGATGATTGTCCTGTAGAGTTTAGATCTTGCCTTAAAAATGCCCTGATGGCCAGGTAACCACCCAAAGTGTCCACTCTGACCCCCTCGACTCTGTCCTGCTGAAATGAGTCACCCTGCTTGTGCCAGAGTAGTCAAACTAACTGTTTCAAACATTTCAAAAGTTTCCAAAGTTTATTTTGACCAATGCTTGCAAGTGTTTGCCTTTAAAAGTGATAATACCTTAAAAAATATGTATCTCCAGATCGCTCTGGTTGCCTTTCGTCATCAAGATCTCTAAAAATTCACAAAAATATATTCTATTTTTATAAATTGGTGTCTTTTTTCTTTTGTGTGTTGTGATTTTCTTATTTCGTTGTTTGGTGCTGAGAACTGCTTCACACGTAGGCCCTCATTACAATCCTGGCGGTCGGTGATAAAGCGGAGGTAATACCGCCAACAGGCCGTTGGTAAGAAAAATAGAATTATTTCCATGGCGAAACCACCAACACATGCAGCCACTTTAACACTCCGACCGCCACGGCGGTAGCAACAAACACTGCAACGGGAACCACCAACAGCCAGGCGGAAGAGAATGTACCGCCCACACTATACCGGGGCGGTACCAACGCCATCGAAAGCACGGCGGAAACAGTACACAGAAGGGTAACGACTCACCTCTCGACACACAAGGAAGAACCACAATGCCATGGAGCCCGGAACTGCACATATTTCCAATGCTGGTTTACCTCCTCCTACACCAGGAACGCTAACTGTGGAGAAGACGACCACGGTGAGTACTGCACCTAGCACACAAGGGAGGGGGGAAGTATGCAGATGCAACATCACATATACACCCCGTAACCCTATAGAATAACACAATGACATAAGGAATTGATTAAAGTGAATGTAATATTGCAAATTTATATATATATGTAGGAAAGTACCATCTTGCCTGGCATGTTACCCCCATTTTTCACTGTATATATGTTGTTTTAGTTGTATGTGTCACTGGGACCCTGGTAACCCAGGGCCCCAGTGCTCATAAGTGTGCCTGTATGTGTTACCTGTGTAGTGACTAACTGTCTCACTGAGGCTCTGCTAATCAGAACCTCAGTGGTTATGCTCTCTCATTTCTTTCCAAATTGTCACTGACAGGCTAGTGACCATTTTTACCAATTTACATTGGCTTACTGGAACACCCTTATAATCCCCTAGTATATGGTACTGAGGTACCCAGGGTATTGGGGTTCCAGGAGATCCCTATGGGCTGCAGCATTTCTTTTGCCACCCATAGGGAGCTCTGACAATTCTTACACAGGCCTGCCACTGCAGCCTGAGTGAAATAACGTCCACGTTATTTCACAGCCATTTTACACTGCACTTAAGTAACTTATAAGTCACCTATATGTCTAACCTTTACCTGGTAAAGGTTAGGTGCAAAGTTACTTAGTGTGAGGGCACCCTGGCACTAGCCAAGGTGCCCCCACATTGTTCAGAGCCAATTCACTGAACTTTGTGAGTACGGGGACACCATTACACGCGTGCACTACATATAGGTCACTACCTATATGTAGCTTCACCATGGTAACTCCGAATATGGCCATGTAACATGTCTATGATCATGGAATTGCCCCCTCTATGCCATCCTGGCATTGTTGGTACAATTCCATAATCCCAGTGGTCTGTAGCACAGACCCTGGTACTGCCACACTGCCCTTCCTGGGGTTTCTCTGCAGCTGCTGCTGCTGCCAACCCCTCAGACAGGCATCTGCCCTCCTGGGGTCCAGCCAGGCCTGGCCCAGGATGGCAGAACAAAGAACTTCCTCTGAGAGAGGGTGTGACACCCTCTCCCTTTGGAAAATGGTGTGAAGGCAGGGGAGGAGTAGCCTCCCCCAGCCTCTGGAAATGCTTTGTTGGGCACAGAGGTGCCCAATTCTGCATAAGCCAGTCTACACCGGTTCAGGGACCCCTTAGCCCCTGCTCTGGCGCGAAACTGGACAAAGGAAAGGGGAGTGACCACTCCCCTGACCTGCACCTCCCCTGGGAGGTGTCCAGAGCTCCTCCAGTGTGCTCCAGACCTCTGCCATCTTGGAAACAGAGGTGCTGCTGGCACACTGGACTGCTCTGAGTGGCCAGTGCCACCAGGTGACGTCAGAGACTCCTTGTGATAGGCTCCTTCAGGTGTTAGTAGCCTTTCCTCTCTCCTAGGTAGCCAAACCCTCTTTTCTGGCTATTTAGGGTCTCTGTCTCTGGGGAAACTTTAGATAACGAATGCATGAGCTCAGCCGAGTTCCTCTGCATCTCCCTCTTCACCTTCTGATAAGGAATCGACCGCTGACCGCGCTGGAAGCCTGCAAACCTGCAACATAGTAGCAAAGACGACTACTGCAACTCTGTAACGCTGATCCTGCCGCCTTCTCGACTGTTTTCCTGCTTGTGCATGCTGTGGGGGTAGTCTGCCTCCTCTCTGCACCAGAAGCTCCGAAGAAATCTCCCGTGGGTCGACGGAATCTTCCCCCTGCAACCGCAGGCACCAAAAAGCTGCATCTCCGGTCCCTTGGGTCTCCTCTCAGCACGACGAGCGAGGTCCCTCGAATCCAGCGACACCGTCCAAGTGACCCCCACAGTCCAGTGACTCTTCAGCCCAAGTTTGGTGGAGGTAAGTCCTTGCCTCACCTCGCTGGGCTGCATTGCTGGGAACCGCGACTTTGCAAGCTTCTCCGGCCCCTGTGCACTTCCGGCGGAAATCCTTCGTGCACAGCCAAGCCTGGGTCCACGGCACTCTAACCTGCATTGCACGACTTTCTAAGTTGGTCTCCGGCGACGTGGGACTCCTTTGTGCAACTTCGGCGAGCACCGTTTCACGCATCCTCGTAGTGCCTGTTTCTGGCACTTCTCCGGGTGCTACCTGCTTCAGTGAGGGCTCCTTGTCTTCCTCGACGTCCCCTCTCTCTGCAGGTCCAATTTGCGACCTCCTGGTCCCTCCTGGGCCCCAGCAGCGTCCAAAAACGCCAAACGCACGATTTGCGGGTAGCAAGGCTTGTTGGCGTCCATCCGGCGGGAAAACACTTCTGCACGACTCTCCAAGGCGTGGGGGATCCATCCTCCAAAGGGGAAGTCTCTAGCCCTTGTCGTTCCTGCAGTATTCACAGTTCTTCAGCCTAGTAAGAGCTTCTTTGCACCAACCGCTGGCATTTCTTGGGCATCTGCCCATCTCCGAGCTGCTTGTGACTTTTGGACTTGGTCCCCTTGTTCCACAGGTACCTTCAGACAGGAATCCATCGTTGTTGCATTGCTGATTTGTGTTTTCCTTGCATTCTCCCTCTAACACGACTATTTTGTCCTTAGGGGAACTTTGGTGCACTTTGCACTCACTTTTCAGGGTCTTGGGGAGGGTTATTTTTCTAACTCTCACTATTTTCTAATAGTCCCAGCGACCCTCTACAAGGTCACATAGGTTTGGGGTCCATTCGTGGTTCACATTCCACTTTTGGAGTATATGGTTTGTGTTGCCCCTATCCCTATGTTTCCCCATTGCATCCTATTGTAATTATACATTGTTTGCACTGTTTTCTAAGACTATACTGCATATTTTTGCTATTGTGTATATATATCTGGTGTATATTTCCTATCCTCTTACTGAGGGTACACTCTAAGATACTTTGGCATATTGTCATAAAAATAAAGTACCTTTATTTTTAGTATAACTGTGTATTGTGTTTTCTTATGATATTGTGCATATGACACTAAGTGGTACTGTAGTAGCTTCACACGTCTCCTAGTTCAGCCTGAGCTGCTTTGCTAAGCTACCATTATCTATCAGCCTAAGCTGCTAGACACCCTATACACTAATAAGGGATAACTGGGCCTGGTGCAAGGTGCAAGTACCCCTTGGTACTCACTACAAGCCAGTCCAGCCTCCTACATTGGTTGTGCAGTGGTGGGATAAGTGCTTTGAGACTACTTACCACTCTTGTCATTGTACTTTTCATAAGAGAAAAATATACAAAACAAGGTCAGTGTATATACACATAGCCAAAAAGTTTTGCATTTCCTCTTTTCACTCTTTTCTAAGTGCTGAAAAGTACTTCTAAACTTTCAAAAAGTTCTTAAAAGTTTAAAAAGTTTTTTTCTGTCTTTCCAAAAAGTTCTGAAAACTTTTTTCTCTTTGTCTATCACTTTAACTCTCTCTAAAAAATGTCTGGCACAGGCCAAAAAGTTGAACTGTCCAAACTTGCATATGATCACCTTAGCTGGAAAGGAGCAAGGAGTCTCTGCATAGAGAGAGGTTTGAGTGTAGGGAAGAATCCTTCTTTAGAACTGTTAATTAATATGCTTAGAGTACAGGATAAGGCCATAAGTGCCCAATCTGTAGAAAAAGTAGCTAATGGTTCTCAATCTGATCCAGGGACTCCCCCAGGAAAAGGTTCAGGAAAGAAACTTCTCAGCCTGCCCATTACTAGACAGTCTAGCATAGTTGGTACAGAGGTTGAATCACATCATACTGATGATGTGCTCTCACATTATACTGGTAGCCAAGCTGTTAGGGTGCCCTCTGTAAGGGACAGGTCTCCTTCTGTTCATTCCCATCATACCTCTGTATCTAGAAATGTCCCTCCCACCCACCCTGATGACAGATTGTTGGAAAGGGAGCTCAATAGATTGAGAGTGGAGCAAACCAGACTGAAGCTCAAGAAGCAACAGCTGGATTTGGATAGACAGTCTTTAGAAATAGAGAGGGAAAGACAGAAAATGGGTTTAGATACCCATGGTGGCAGCAGCAGTATTCCCCATAGTCATCCTGCAAAAGAGCATGATTCCAGGAATCTGCATAAGATAGTTCCCCCTTACAAGGAGGGGGATGACATTAACAAGTGGTTTGCTGCACTTGAGAGGGCCTGTGCTGTACAGGATGTCCCTCAAAGGCAGTGGGCTGCTATCCTATGGCTATCATTTACTGGAAAAGGTAGGGATAGGCTCCTTACTGTAAAAGAAAATGATGCTAACAATTTCCAAGTTCTTAAGAATGCACTCCTGGATGGTTATGGCTTAACCACTGAACAGTACAGGATCAAGTTCAGAGATACCAAAAAGGAGTCTTCACAAGACTGGGTTGATTTCATTGACCAGGCAGTGAAGGCCTTGGAGGGGTGGTTACATGGCAGTAAAGTTACTGATTATGACAGCCTGTATAACTTAATCCTGAGAGAGCATATTCTTAATAATTGTGTGTCTGATTTGTTGCACCAGTACTTGGTGGACTCTGATCTGACCTCTCCCCAAGAATTGGGAAAGAAGGCAGACAAATGGGTCAGAACAAGAGTGAACAGAAAAGTTCATACAGGGGGTGACAAAGATGGCAACAAAAAGAAGGATGGTAAGTCTTCTGACAAGGGTGGGGACAAATCTAAAAATGAGTCTTCATCAGGCCCACAAAAACACTCTGGTGGGGGTGGTGGGCCCAAACCCTCCTCTAATCAGAACAAGGAAAAGAAACCATGGTGCTATTTATGTAAGATAAAAGGCCATTGGACAACAGATCCCAGTTGTCCAAAGAAAGGCACCACAGCTCCTACCACTGCAACCCCTACTGCTACACCTAGTGTCCCTACTAATAGCAGTGGTGGTGGGAGCAAACCTACTAATAGCCAATCCAAGGGAGTAGCTGGGCTCACTTTTGGTAATTTAGTTGGGGTTGGTCTGATTAGGGAGACCACAGAGGCTACTTTAGTCTCTGAAGGGGCTATTGACTTAGCCACTTTGGTTGCTTGCCCCCATAACTTGGAGAAGTACAAGCAACTAACCCTAATAAATGGTGTTGAGGTCCAGGCCTACAGGGACACAGGTGCCAGTGTCACAATGGTGATTGAGAAACTGGTGCACCCTGAACAACACATACTTGGACACCAGTACCAAGTAACCGATGCTCACAACATAACACAAAGCCACCCCATGGCTGTTGTAAATCTCAACTGGGGGGGGGTATCTGGTCCAAAGAAAGTTGTGGTAGCTTCAGATTTACCTGTAGACTGTCTATTAGGGAACGATTTGGAGACATCAGCTTGGTCAGATGTGGAGTTGGAGGCCCATGCAGCAATGCTGGGCATCCCAGGGCATATTTTTGCTTTGACAAGGGCTCAGGCCAAAAAGCAAAAAGGACAGGGAAGCTTGGATCCTGGAACAATGGACCAAGTGCTCCCTAAAGCTAGGGCTAGTAGAAGCAAACCACTTCCTACTATCCCTCCCTCTACAGTGGATTCTAATTCTGAGGAAGAAGAATTCCCTCCCTGTGCAGAACCTACACCAGAGGAGCTGGAAGCAGACACTGCTGATCTTTTGGGTGAAGGGGGGCCTGCCAGAGAGGAGCTGAGTGTGGCACAGCAAACCTGTCCCACATTAGAGGGTCTCAGACAGCAAGCTGTCAAACAGGCTAATGGGGATGTCAGTGACTCACACAGAGTTTACTGGGAGGACAACCTCTTGTACACTGAGCATAGGGATCCTAAACCTGGAGCTGCCAGGAGATTAGTGATTCCTCAGGAGTACAGAAAGTTCCTCCTAACACTGGCACATGACATTCCCTTAGCTGGGCACCTGGGTCAAATGAAAACTTGGGACAGATTGGTACCACTGTTTCATTGGCCTAGGATGTCTGAGGACACAAAAGAATTTTGTAAGTCCTGTGAAACCTGTCAAGCCAGTGGCAAGACAGGTGGCACTCCAAAGGCACCCCTTATCCCACTGCCTGTGGTTGGGGTTCCCTTTGAAAGGGTAGGGGTTGACATAGTTGGCCCCCTTGACCCTCCTACTGCTTCAGGCAATAGGTTTATCTTAGTGGTAGTGGACCATGCCACAAGGTATCCTGAAGCAATTCCTTTAAGGACCACTACAGCTCCTGCAGTGGCAAAGGCCCTCCTGGGAATATTTTCCAGGGTGGGCTTCCCAAAGGAAGTAGTATCAGACAGAGGAAGCAATTTCATGTCTGCATACTTAAAGGCCATGTGGAAGGAGTGTGGTGTAACTTACAAGTTCACAACACCCTATCATCCACAAACAAATGGACTGGTGGAGAGATTTAATAAAACTCTCAAAGGCATGATTATGGGACTCCCTGAAAAACTCCGCAGGAGATGGGATATCCTTCTACCATGCCTCCTTTTTGCCTACAGGGAGGTACCCCAGAAAGGAGTGGGCTTCAGCCCCTTTGAACTTCTTTTTGGACACCCTGTTAGGGGTCCACTCACACTTGTAAAGGAGGGTTGGGAACAACCTTTAAAAGCTCCTAAGCAGGATATTGTGGACTATGTACTTGGCCTCAGATCAAGGATGGCTGAGTACATGAAAAAGGCCAGTAAAAACCTTCAGGCCAGCCAAGAGCTCCAGAAGCAATGGCATGATCAGAAGGCTGTTTTGGTTCAGTACCAACCAGGGCAGAAAGTGTGGGTCTTGGAGCCTGTGGCCCCAAGAGCACTCCAAGATAAATGGAGTGGTCCACACACAATTGTTGAAAAGAAGGGTGAAGTCACCTACTTGGTTGACTTAGGCACTGCCAGGAGTCCCCTTAGGGTGCTCCATGTCAACCGCCTGAAACCCTACTATGACAGGGCTGATCTCACCCTGCTCATGGCAACAGATGAGGGACAGGAAGAAGACAGTGATCCTCTACCTGATCTCTTCTCTTCCACAGAACAAGATGCTCTTGTGGAAGGGGTAGTTTTGGCTGATTGTCTTACTGCTGAGCAGAAAGATAATTGCATAAATCTCCTAGGACAATTTTCAGAACTCTTCTCCATTGTGCCAGGCACCACTTCTTGGTGTGAGCACACTATAGATACTGGAGACAGTTTACCTGTCAAAAGTAAGATCTATAGGCAGCCTGACCATGTCAGGGACTGCATAAAGCAAGAAGTTCAGAAGATGTTGGAACTAGGAGTGGTTGAGCACTCTGACAGTCCATGGGCTTCTCCTGTGGTACTGGTACCAAAACCCAATTCTAAAGATGGAAAGAAGGAAATGAGGTTTTGTGTAGACTATAGAGGTCTCAACTTGGTAACCAAAACAGATGCTCACCCTATACCCAGGGCAGATGAGCTAATAGATACACTGGCATCTGCCAAGTATCTAAGCACTTTTGATTTGACTGCAGGGTATTGGCAGATCAAAATGTCAGAAGATGCTAAACCTAAGACTGCATTTTCTACCATGGGAGGACATTACCAGTTTACTGTAATGCCTTTTGGTTTGAAAAATGCACCTGCCACTTTTCAGAGGTTGGTGAACACAGTCCTGCAAGGGCTGGAAGCTTTCAGTGCAGCATATTTGGATGATATAGCTGTCTTTAGCTCCAGCTGGGATGATCACCTGGTCCACCTTTGGAAAGTTTTGGAGGCCCTGCAAAAGGCAGGCCTCACTATCAAGGCTTCAAAGTGCCAGATAGGGCAGGGTAAGGTGGTTTATCTGGGACACCTTGTTGGTGGGGAACAGATTGCACCACTTCAGGGGAAAATCCAAACTATTATTGATTGGATTCCCCCTACCACTCAGACTCAGGTGAGAGCCTTCCTAGGCCTCACTGGGTATTACAGGAGGTTCATTAAGAACTATGGCTCCATTGCAGCCCCTCTTAATGACCTCACATCCAAGAAAATGCCTAAAAAGGTATTATGGACAGCAAACTGTCAGAAAGCTTTTGAGGAGCTGAAGCAGGCCATGTGCTCTGCACCTGTCTTGAAAAGCCCTTGTTACTCTAAAAAATTCTATGTCCAAACTGATGCATCTGAATTAGGAGTAGGGGCAGTCCTATCACAACTTAATTCTGAGGGCCAGGACCAACCTGTTGCTTTTATTAGTAGAAGGTTGACCCCTAGAGAAAAGCGTTGGTCTGCCATTGAGAGGGAGGCCTTTGCTGTGGTCTGGGCTCTGAAGAAGTTGAGGCCATACCTGTTTGGCACTCACTTCATTGTTCAGACAGACCACAAACCTCTACTGTGGCTAAAACAAATGAAAGGTGAAAATCCTAAATTGTTGAGGTGGTCCATATCCCTACAGGGAATGGACTATACAGTGGAACATAGACCTGGGAGTAGCCACTCCAATGCAGATGGACTCTCCAGATATTTCCACTTAGACAATGAAGACTCATCAGGTAATGGCTAGTCTTATTGTCCTTCGTTTGGGGGGGGGGTTGTGTAGGAAAGTACCATCTTGCCTGGCATGTTACCCCCATTTTTCACTGTATATATGTTGTTTTAGTTGTATGTGTCACTGGGACCCTGGTAACCCAGGGCCCCAGTGCTCATAAGTGTGCCTGTATGTGTTACCTGTGTAGTGACTAACTGTCTCACTGAGGCTCTGCTAATCAGAACCTCAGTGGTTATGCTCTCTCATTTCTTTCCAAATTGTCACTGACAGGCTAGTGACCATTTTTACCAATTTACATTGGCTTACTGGAACACCCTTATAATCCCCTAGTATATGGTACTGAGGTACCCAGGGTATTGGGGTTCCAGGAGATCCCTATGGGCTGCAGCATTTCTTTTGCCACCCATAGGGAGCTCTGACAATTCTTACACAGGCCTGCCACTGCAGCCTGAGTGAAATAACGTCCACGTTATTTCACAGCCATTTTACACTGCACTTAAGTAACTTATAAGTCACCTATATGTCTAACCTTTACCTGGTAAAGGTTAGGTGCAAAGTTACTTAGTGTGAGGGCACCCTGGCACTAGCCAAGGTGCCCCCACATTGTTCAGAGCCAATTCACTGAACTTTGTGAGTACGGGGACACCATTACACGCGTGCACTACATATAGGTCACTACCTATATGTAGCTTCACCATGGTAACTCCGAATATGGCCATGTAACATGTCTATGATCATGGAATTGCCCCCTCTATGCCATCCTGGCATTGTTGGTACAATTCCATAATCCCAGTGGTCTGTAGCACAGACCCTGGTACTGCCACACTGCCCTTCCTGGGGTTTCTCTGCAGCTGCTGCTGCTGCCAACCCCTCAGACAGGCATCTGCCCTCCTGGGGTCCAGCCAGGCCTGGCCCAGGATGGCAGAACAAAGAACTTCCTCTGAGAGAGGGTGTGACACCCTCTCCCTTTGGAAAATGGTGTGAAGGCAGGGGAGGAGTAGCCTCCCCCAGCCTCTGGAAATGCTTTGTTGGGCACAGAGGTGCCCAATTCTGCATAAGCCAGTCTACACCGGTTCAGGGACCCCTTAGCCCCTGCTCTGGCGCGAAACTGGACAAAGGAAAGGGGAGTGACCACTCCCCTGACCTGCACCTCCCCTGGGAGGTGTCCAGAGCTCCTCCAGTGTGCTCCAGACCTCTGCCATCTTGGAAACAGAGGTGCTGCTGGCACACTGGACTGCTCTGAGTGGCCAGTGCCACCAGGTGACGTCAGAGACTCCTTGTGATAGGCTCCTTCAGGTGTTAGTAGCCTTTCCTCTCTCCTAGGTAGCCAAACCCTCTTTTCTGGCTATTTAGGGTCTCTGTCTCTGGGGAAACTTTAGATAACGAATGCATGAGCTCAGCCGAGTTCCTCTGCATCTCCCTCTTCACCTTCTGATAAGGAATCGACCGCTGACCGCGCTGGAAGCCTGCAAACCTGCAACATAGTAGCAAAGACGACTACTGCAACTCTGTAACGCTGATCCTGCCGCCTTCTCGACTGTTTTCCTGCTTGTGCATGCTGTGGGGGTAGTCTGCCTCCTCTCTGCACCAGAAGCTCCGAAGAAATCTCCCGTGGGTCGACGGAATCTTCCCCCTGCAACCGCAGGCACCAAAAAGCTGCATCTCCGGTCCCTTGGGTCTCCTCTCAGCACGACGAGCGAGGTCCCTCGAATCCAGCGACACCGTCCAAGTGACCCCCACAGTCCAGTGACTCTTCAGCCCAAGTTTGGTGGAGGTAAGTCCTTGCCTCACCTCGCTGGGCTGCATTGCTGGGAACCGCGACTTTGCAAGCTTCTCCGGCCCCTGTGCACTTCCGGCGGAAATCCTTCGTGCACAGCCAAGCCTGGGTCCACGGCACTCTAACCTGCATTGCACGACTTTCTAAGTTGGTCTCCGGCGACGTGGGACTCCTTTGTGCAACTTCGGCGAGCACCGTTTCACGCATCCTTGTAGTGCCTGTTTCTGGCACTTCTCCGGGTGCTACCTGCTTCAGTGAGGGCTCCTTGTCTTCCTCGACGTCCCCTCTCTCTGCAGGTCCAATTTGCGACCTCCTGGTCCCTCCTGGGCCCCAGCAGCGTCCAAAAACTCCAAACGCACGATTTGCGTGTAGCAAGGCTTGTTGGCGTCCATCCGGCGGGAAAACACTTCTGCACGACTCTCCAAGGCGTGGGGGATCCATCCTCCAAAGGGGAAGTCTCTAGCCCTTGTCGTTCCTGCAGTATTCACAGTTCTTCAGCCTAGTAAGAGCTTCTTTGCACCAACCGCTGGCATTTCTTGGGCATCTGCCCATCTCCGAGCTGCTTGTGACTTTTGGACTTGGTCCCCTTGTTCCACAGGTACCTTCAGACAGGAATCCATCGTTGTTGCATTGCTGATTTGTGTTTTCCTTGCATTCTCCCTCTAACACGACTATTTTGTCCTTAGGGGAACTTTGGTGCACTTTGCACTCACTTTTCAGGGTCTTGGGGAGGGTTATTTTTCTAACTCTCACTATTTTCTAATAGTCCCAGCGACCCTCTACAAGGTCACATAGGTTTGGGGTCCATTCGTGGTTCACATTCCACTTTTGGAGTATATGGTTTGTGTTGCCCCTATCCCTATGTTTCCCCATTGCATCCTATTGTAATTATACATTGTTTGCACTGTTTTCTAAGACTATACTGCATATTTTTGCTATTGTGTATATATATCTGGTGTATATTTCCTATCCTCTTACTGAGGGTACACTCTAAGATACTTTGGCATATTATCATAAAAATAAAGTACCTTTATTTTTAGTATAACTGTGTATTGTGTTTTCTTATGATATTGTGCATATGACACTAAGTGGTACTGTAGTAGCTTCACACGTCTCCTAGTTCAGCCTGAGCTGCTTTGCTAAGCTACCATTATCTATCAGCCTAAGCTGCTAGACACCCTATACACTAATAAGGGATAACTGGGCCTGGTGCAAGGTGCAAGTACCCCTTGGTACTCACTACAAGCCAGTCCAGCCTCCTACAATATACATCATTAAAACAATAAACAGTATGTACAATATATACATATGGAGGGACAATGCCCACTCCAAAATGTCCGTGGCCCACAGGGCCATAACACAAAACACACAGGCACCTCAAGGGGACGGGGAATAGGGGGGCACCTCAGCTGGAAGATGGTACAATGCCACTGCTCCAGGAGGGGGCTACATGCTCTCTGCAATGCCCTGGGGAGTGCAAAGCCACAGTCTCTCAAGTGGATGGTTTGCCCACTGCTTGGTCCTGGGGAGTCCAAAGCCACAGTCTCTCTAGTGGATGCCTTCTTCCACTGGTTCTGGAACGGGCTTTGTGCCCAGTGTGCTTCATTCTGGCAAGGAGGGGGTGAGTGGATGCCTTCTTCCACTGGCTCTGGAGGGGCCCTTGTGCCCAGTGTGCTTCATCCTGGCAAGGAGGAGGGTGAGCGGATGCCTTCTTCCACTGGCTCTGAAGGGGGCCTTGTGCCCAGTGTGCTTCATCCTGGCAAGGAGGGGGTGAATGGATGCCTTCTTCCACTGGTTCTGGAGGGGGCCTTGTGCCCAGTGCTTCATCCTGGCAAGGAGGGGTTAGTGGATGCCTTCTTCCACTTGTTCTGGAGGGGGCCTTGTGTTCAGTGTGCTTCATCCTGGCAAGGAAGGGGTGAGTGGATGTTTTCTTCCACTGGTTCTGGAGGGGGCATTGTGCCCAGTGTGCTTCATCCTGGCAAGGAAGGGGTGAGTAGATGACTTCTTCCACTGGTTCTGGAGGGGGCCTTGTGCCGTAAGATGCTGATCCTGGATGGTGCAAGGTCACAGTCTCTCACCTGGGTGTCACACCTACATGTGTTGCAGGGGCCAGGACGCACTACAGCCCATGTAGGCACGACTACACACTGCTCGCTGGCGGTGACGGCTGCTCAGTGGATGGCAGTTTTGCTGCAGGTGGTGGTGCTGTCAGTGGTGGGGGGAGGCTCCAGCCCTTACCCTGCAGCCTCAGATGGCTGCCCACTGGGCCTGCTGCTGCTGGCAGTGGTGCTGCTGGCGGTGCAGGTGGCAGTGCTGTCAGTGGTGGAGGGAGGCTCCAGCCCTTCCCCTGCAGCCTCGGACATTCGAAGTGCCATGGCTGGTGTTGTTTGCCCAGATGCTGCTCCAGCCCCAGGCACCAGATCCATCCTGCCTGCGATATTGGTTCCCTTTACATTGGCCTTGGCAGCTGTTGTCCCTTTCCTGCCCTTGGCCTCCTTGCTTTTGCCAGCTGGTGTTCCCTTCCTGCCCTTGATGGCTGGTGTTCCCTTATCCCCCTTGCTGGCTGGTGTTTCCTCCTTCCCCTTGTTGTCTGGTGGTGCCTCCTTCCCCTTGCTGGCTGGCGATGCCTCCTTCGTCTTGCCGGCTGGTGTCCCCTTCTTGCCCTTCCTAGCTGGGGGCCCCTTCTTGCCCTTGGCAGGTGGTGCAGGCATGCTGGCTGTGCTGATAGGTGCCTCCTTGGAGCCCTTCACACCTGCAGTAGCTGCAGGAACTACAGTGGCCATGGACTGGGTGGCTGAGGTGCTGGCCTGGGTTCTGCCCACCCGAAGTGAAGGACAATGGCTGCCATCAGTGAGTTGGCCAGAGCCTGGCATGCTCTCTGTTGGGCCACCACGCTAGAGTGAATGCCCTCCAGGTAGGCATTTGTTTGCTGCAAATGCCCTGCTAGATCCTGGATGGCATTTAGTATGGTTGACTGCCCAACAGAGAGGGATCTCAGTCAGTCAATAGCCTCCTCACTGAGGGTAGCAGGGCTGACTGGGTCAGGGCCTGAGGTGCCTGGGGCGAAGGAGAGGCCCACCCTCATAGGTGAGCGGGCACGAGAAACTCACTGAGGGGCTTCTGGGAGGGCGGTGCTGGTACTGGGGTGGTGGCTGTACCTGTAGTTGGGGTGGGCACAGAGGTGTCCTCCGCCACCGCCAGGGAGCTTCCATTGGGGGAGGTGTCGCTGTCAGAACTGTCCCCTCCTGTCTCTGTCGTGGTGCTCCCCTCACCCTCCGTCCCACTGGTGCCCTCACCATTGGTGGATTCGGCCTCCAGGCCCATGTGGGATGCAGCTCCCTCCGTCACCGGTGCCTCTGGTTCTCCGCCAGATGATGCTAATGCACACAAGGACAGGGTGGCAAAACAAAAAGGGGGGGGGGGGAGAGACAAAGGATACAATTGGTCAATGCCAGCAACAACACTACCGTTGGCGTACACAACTCACAGGGAACAGCTCTATGCACTAGGCCACGCACTACCAGTTACAATGCTAGTCACAGGGCCATGGGGTACAAAGCCTAACGCCATTAGCTGCACACCTGGAACCCACAGGACCCTGCCCAGTAGTAGATGCCCACTAGAATTATTGGGGTTGGAGTACATTTGAGCTTGCCCATCATGGAACCTACCCTGCCATGTTCGCCCTGGCCTAGGGGCACCCACAGACCCACATCCCCCACCCAGGTAACACCTTAACGCGCGCAAAGTCATGATTCTGAATCTGTACTTACCCTCTTGTGGCTACTGCAATGCCTTCAAGCGCCCATCCAACTCTGGATAGGCCACCGCCAGGATGCGGAACACCAGGGGGGTCAGGGTACGACGGGCACCCCTTCCTCGTTGGGAGGCCAGCCCCAGCTGGGCCTCCGCCGTCTTCCTTGCCCAGCGGCGCAGGTCCTCACATCGTTTTCGACAGTGGGTGCTCTGCCTGTCAAAGACCCCCAGGGTCCACACCTCATTGGTGATGGCACGACAAATATCCTTTTTCTGATGGGCGCTAACCTGCAGAAAAAGATACAGCAGAAAAGGTATTATTCATACCGTCCGGACTCATACTCCTGGCCCACCATATCCCTCCCATCCCCTTACGCACAGACACTGCCAACCAACCATCCAGTATTCTGCCCAGGACCCCTCAGCCCGCCCCACACGAGGCTTACACACACAGCACTCCATACATTCATGTCCCACGCATCGTGCTCACAGTGTACTCACCTGTTTGAGGACCATAAAGTAAAGGGTACTGGGATAGGACACCATCCACTAGTCTCTCCAACTCCTCGGAAGTGAAGGCAGGGGCCCTTTCCCCAGACACTCGAGCCATGGTAGCTTCCAGACACAGGTCACAGCAGCACTTGCAGTGTAGGTCCTCTCCTGTTGAAGGCCAGGTAGCAAGTGAGTATATGTTTGAATATGACCATCTGCTCACCATTTTTCACCCTAGAGTTCAACCGCTGAGGATGAATAGGAGATGGAGACATACCCCCATGTACAGACCCCTGGAGGACCTGGTGACAATGGGGACAGGCACATTATCCTAACCTACAGACTTGATAGGGCCACAATCCAAGATCTGTGTGCCCAATTGGAGCCAGACCTGATTTCAGCTATCCGCCACCCCACAGGTATCCCCCCTCTAGTGCAGGTCCTGTCAGTGCTCCATTTCTTGCCAAACGGTTCCTTCCAAGTGACAGTGGCCATGGCATCAGGGATGTCACAGCCTATGTTCTCAAACATGCTGACCAGAGGGTTGTCTGCCCTGATGAAACACATGCGCAGCTACATCGTATTCCCCCAGGGGGAGGATTTGGCTACAGTGAAGACTGACTTCTATGCAATGGGACATATCCCCAACATCATTGATGCTATTGATGGTACACATATTGCCTTTGTCCCACCCCGGAGAAATGAACAGTTTTTCAGAAATTGAAAGAGCTTTCACTCTCTGAATGTGCAGATGGTGTGTTTGGTGGACTAGTACATCTTCCATGTCAAAGCAAAGTGTCCTGGCTTTGTGCATGATGCTTTTATCTTGAGGAATAGCAGCATCCCATATGTGATGTCTCAACCCCAGAGGCACAGGGTGTGGCTAATAGGTGAGCCCATGGTCCCCACCCAGTAGATGTAGGTATATGAGTGTGGGGTTGGCCCTAAGGGTGAGTGTCTGGCTAACAGGTATCCCTCAATATTTACAGGTGACTCTGGTTACCCCAACCTCTCATGGCTACTGATCCCAGTGAGACAGGTGGATCCCTGTACTACTCACCCAAGAAGGTGTGCCAGATCATCTTTGCATGTTGCACAACCTGGCCTTGAGACGCCCGGTGCCTTTTCTGCAGGAGGATGAGGCTGGAGATGGTTGTGTGCCAGCGGTGGAGCCTGTGGACAGTGCGAAGAGGAGGCAGAGGAAGAGGATGTGGACAACAGAACTACTATAATTCAACAGTACTTCCAGTGACACACAGGTAAGACACTAACTTCACCTTCCATGGCAGTTTTGTGTTGGACATTGTACATGGCAGCCTGATTTTCCTATTTCTATGGCCACTTACTGTATCCTTTGGCATCTCTATTTTCAAGATATATGTGCCCCACTCTGGCTCCTGGTGTGTTTACTGCTGCCCACTTTAGGTCGTACCTATGTATATATAATTGTACATTTGAATTCAAATGTTTACAGCTTGTTAAACTAATACATATTTCAATCAATTGACAGACTCCATACTTGTATTTGTTCCAAGGGCGTTTATTTCTGTGATGATAAGTGTAGGGGGTATTGTAATGGGCTGGGTTGATGGTGGAGGAATGTCCAGGATAGAGTCCAATCTATTGGTATCACAGATGCATTGTCCAAGGGGGCATAGGGAGTGGGGCAATGGCAGTTCAAGGTGGACAGGGTGACAGAGTGGGACACTAGGGTGACATTCAGGGGAGTCTTATTTCCTGGTGGGGGTCTTGGCAATGCTCTCTGGCTTCTGCCTGTATCTCAGGGACCTTTTGCGTGGTGGTTCTCCTTCTGCAGGGGGAGGGGTGCTGGTGGCCTGTTGTTCCAGTGGTGGGGTCTCCTGTCCACTAGTGTCAGCGGAGGTGGAGGGCTGTTCATCAGTGTGGCTAGTGTCAGGGGCCCGTTGGTGTGCCACTGCCTCCCTCATGGTGTTGGCCATGTCTGCAGGCACCCCTGCAATGGTGACCAGGGTGGTGTGGATGTCTCTCAGGTCCTCTCTGATCCCCAGATACTGTCCCTCCTGCAGCCGCTGGGTCTCCTGCAGCTTGGCCAGTATCTGGCCCATGGTCTCCTGGGAATGGTGGTATGCTCCCAGGATGTTGGTGAGTGCCTCATGGAGAGTCAGTTTTCTTGGCCTGTCCACCCCCGTCACACAGCAGTCCTCCCAGCTTCCCTGTTGTCCTCTGCCTCTATCCCCTGAACCGTGTGCCCACTGCTACTGACCCCAGCTCCTTGATCGTCCTATGTTTGTGGGGTTGCCTAGGGTCCCTGTAGTGGTGGACACACTGCTGATTGACGTGTCCTGGGGAGAGAGGCATGAGCCCACTGGCTGGGTGCTGGTGCTGGCTGGTGTTTCCTGAGGGGGGAGGCTCTGTGGTGGTTTGAGACTGTAGCTGGGTCACCGACTGTCCAGAGGTCACTGAAGGGCCAGGTTGGTCATCCTGATCCAGGCGTGCAGAGCTGTTGTCATCACTGTGGGCCTCTTCTGGGGGGAGACTGGATGTTGCTGGCACCTCCTCTCCAGTGACGTTGTGTGGGGGTCCTGTGGGGATGTAAATGCAATGTTATTGTTTCTGCGTGTGACATCTTGCGGAAGGGGTATGTTCCCCTCTATGGTTGTTATTACCAAGGCAGCTTTGGCTTGTGTGAGTTGTGATTTGGTTGGCTAAGTGATTGTCACTAGTGTGCATGCTGTGGGGATGGGGGTCCATGCAGGTCTGTGATGGGGGTCCATGCATTGGTGTTGCATGCAGGGATTGGTATTGGGATGGGTGAGTTGTGATGGTGGGGTATATGTCAGGTGGTGGAGTGATGGGGTGAGGGTAGGGGTAGGAGTTTGTGATGGCATGCAGGTAGGGGGGGTGAAAGTAGTAATGATTTGACTTATCAGAGTCCAGTCCTCCTGCTACTCCTGCCAGGCCCTCAGGATGCATGATCGCCAAGATTTGCTCCTCCCATGTTGTTAGTTGTGGGGGAGGAGGTGGAGGTCCACCGTCAGTCCTCTGTACAGCTATCTGGTGTCATGCAACCATGGAACGCACCTTCCCCCGTAGGTCGTTCCACCTCTTCCTGATGTCATCCCTTGTTCTGGGGTGCTGTTCCAATGCGTTGACCCTGTCCACAACTCTCCGCCATAGCGCCATCTTCCTGGCAATGGACTTCTGCTGCACCTGTGATCCGAATAGCTGTGGCTCTACCCGGATGATTTCCTCCACCATGATCCTTAGCTCCTCCTCTGAGAACCTGGGGTGTCTTTGTGGTGCCATGGGTGTAGTGTGTGTGGTGTGTGTGAGGGTGTGTGGGGTGATGTGTTGGGGTGTGTGCTGTGAGGTGCGCGGATGGTTTATGGGTGATGGTGTTCTGTGGCTCTTATTCAGTGGGTGCTCCTGGCGTGTCTCTCTCTCAGTTGTCCATTTTATTTCCGTAAAGGGTTGTGGGTAGTGTGTGTGTTTTATAGTGGTGTGGGTGTGTGGGTGTGGTGTGTGTATGTGTGTCAGGTGTGTGTAGTTTGAATTGTCCAATGTGGTGTTGTATTGTTAGGTTGTGTGTATTTTGAGCGCGGCGGTCTGTACCGCGAGTGGTTTACCAAGGTTGAATGTCCGCCGCAGTGACTCGTGGGTCATAATGTTGTGGGCGTATTTCTCTTGGTGTAACGGTGTGGGTTTTGGTACTGCCATTTTATCACTGACCTCTGGGCTGGCGGACTTGTGTGTGTTTCGGTATAGTGGCAGATTTCTATGTGTGGGTCATAATACGAGTAGTGGTATGTTGGCGGCAGTCAGCATGGTGGTAAGCGGCACTTACCGCCATTGTCATAATGAGGGCCATAGTTCCTTTTCCAGTCATTAGTGCTTGCAGCCACAGCTACCCACGGTTGAGCTTAAGGTTAAGTAAACTAGTCTGACTGGACCCAAGATGGTATTTGTGAGTCTACTGCACAATAAGGCCCCACAGCCATATCATATAGTACACTCAAATCCTCACACACTCCCAGAAACCTTTGGGAGCCCAACTATCCCTCTAAAAAATCCCAGACACATGTTAGGCAAACCCAACAATGCAGCATGCCACCTAGAGCAGTAGGTGAAGGGTTGTCTCCATTTCTTTTATGAAACCAACACACTATTTCTTGGTTGGTTCCCCATGAATAATTCCTAGCTTCCCAGCTGTCACCCCCTCAATCAGGTTGCCATTTCTTGCCGTCACGTTTATTATTATAAAGGATTCAATCTCCAGACAGCCCATTCCTCTCATTCTTTTGATAATCGGGAAATTACAAAGCATACAGCAAAGAGTAAAGGAAGAGGGAGGGGAATCTCAAAGAGAAGAACCAAGGGGGGGGAGGCAAAAAGAGTACATAGCAGAGGTAGTGCAGGAAGGGCAAATGGTAGGGGCAGAAGAGGCAGGCTTTGGAGGATTGTGTTTTGCTTGTGGTCAACTGGGGCATTGGAGGCAGGATTGTCCAAATACAGTGTCAAATGTGCCAGGTGTTGCTAATCTATCCAAATTTCACCATGTTACTCAATATTTGTATCCTGGACTTTGAGACAGCCTGAGAGTGCAGGCTGTACTTTAATCTTGGAAGAGCAGAAAGGCCCTATGTAGCTTGCCTTATTAATGGTAACTGTACCTCTTGCTAGATGCTATGAATTAAAACCTTCTGAGTTCCTCTCATTACCTCTTTTGAGCTCGTCCATAGAAACAGTCAGTATTTCTAACCGAGTTTCCCATCACATTTCTGACTTTGTTTCAGTTTCCCTCAGACCCATCACTTATCCTTTATAAAGTAAACTGTACTGCGTTTTGCACCAGAGACAGTCTTGTCAAAACATACCCTAGCAATGTGAGACTGAAGTTCTTGCCTTTCAATGGGAAAACACTAATTGTCACTGTATTGTGAATAACAATGAAATGTCTCCAGGTTTAACTGATTAGCCTTTTGCAGGTACTACACACATTGTGGTCACAAGGTCCAATGTTGTGGGTTCATATTATCGATGGAATCAGTGAAATTTAAGATGAACCCACAGAAAACGTTCCCTGGCACAACTCATTACACACTCAGTCCAGAAGCTGAGGAAAGGAGTTGTCTTGTGATAGTTGATTTGCCTACATAGTGGGTTCTGGTGCCTATTGTCAACAAGTGTAACACCCTGATTTTGAAGATATATAAAGCAGGTACGGTCAATATGAGAAGGTTTGTACAGGCCTACACATGATACATAATGTGGTTATTCATAGAATCCCTGTGGTAACCCAACCTTGCAACTATCCTTTCCTGCATCCATATAAAAGCACTTTGTTCTCAATCCACATACATGAAGAGAGTCCGTTTCTCAACTTTTAGGGCACAGGCTTCCTCAAGGATTTGCAGAGTATCTGTCAATCTTTTACATGCTTTTAAAGATGGTCCTGGATATGTTGGTTCCCCCCATCCCACGAGTCCTACTTTGCTTCAGTACGTTGACAACTTAATTTTGGCATCTGTTACTTTAGATCACAATGAGATGGACTAGATCTACCTCCTTACTGAGTTGCCCAAAAAGGTGTAGAAAGCTTCAAAAGACAAGCTGGAGCTTTGCTCCTCCAAACTATTATACCTTGGACATGAAAGTTCTGCCTTCGAACGCCATCTGTCACCTGACTGTGTTGAAGCTATTCGTAAGTTGCCTTGTCCAATGACAGTCTCCCAAGTATGTTCTTTTCTGGGTATGGTAGAGTACTGTAAGCAGTGGATTCTGAGCTCTATCACTTTGGAAAAGTCCTGGCAAAATAATGTCAGAAAAGATACCCCTGAACTCATGCAATGATCTAAAGTGGCCACAAATGCATTTGTACAAATAAGAATGGTGTTAACTTCTGAACCCACTTTTAGGCTTCTGAAATATGCCAAACTGTTGTCTCTGTACTGTCACATATGCTATCCTCTTGCCCTCAATGGACTGGCTAGAACCATTGGGATCAGAAAAAGCCTACCAAAAAACGTACTATTCTGCAGCTTTGGACCTAGTGCCACCATGTCGCCACTAAATGGCCACCACTGCACATCTTGTTGTAGCCTCTGAAAACATTGTATTGAGTTCCTCTGTGATTGTTGTTCTGCCCCATGCTGTTGTCTCTCTTCTTCTCTCCACTGAAACCCAACATCACTCGACACCTAGATGATCCCAATATGAGAATGTTTGGTTGCCTACTTATCTTATCACTCTTGTCCATTGCCCAGCTTTGAACACTGCTTATCTGATGCCCATCTTTATGAAGGGAGACTCCCCAGGACTGCTTAATTGTTACTGCTTTGTCTCTGAGCACTGTATTGATCTAAATGAAATCTCAATTCTAATTGTGAGTTGATATACTTTGGTGAAGGATCATTCCTCAGAAATGATGAAGGATGCAAAGTGGTTTCATAACATCTGCTGGAACCTCCATAAAAACTCAGCAATTTGTACAAAACCTCCTCAGTGCCCTGATATTACCTAAGCACTAAATAGTGGTTGTGTGCTACCCATCAGTATCCTCGTGATCAGGAATCTAAAGGGAATGCCCTGGCTAATGCCCAGGCTGCATTCTAGGAAATGCTGATGTTGCCATATATGTTGTAAGATCTTATTTGTCTCTGTACGAACAAGCCTTTGAGAGTGAGAAACAGTATGAAATCCAGTGGAAATGTGAAAGGCACCATGAGAGGGTGTGGAGAAACAAAACTGAGCATGTGGTCACACCAACATTTCTAGCCTAAGCAGCCTAAGTAATTTCTATGTTTGAACCTCAAACCAATGCACACAAAACATGCATACACCAAAAAAATGCCCAAATATTCGAATATTTAATTTCATTCACAATCAGATTTGAAAAGGTTTACACATTTTCATTTTTATCTATATATACTTTCATTAAACTTAATGAACTAATTTTAATAATTTCCAATTTTCTAAACTGTCAAAAAACCCAAGCCCGTTGCTCACCTCTTCCTTGGGTCCCTTTGTGCACCTGTAAATGGATTATATCCAGATTCCAAGGTTTGCTTCATACTCATATATCCTGTAAGTAGTCTGTATTTTTTCAGGGTGAGAGGAAGCCTACCCTTGCACAAGCGCAGAGACGTTGTATTTGCAAAATTCTTATTGAAGGCCTTATTTAGATCTCGGCAGTTAAACTACCAAGCTGTGTAGGCCACGGACCTGAGAAGACTGTCAATGTCTTCCGCCCGCCGTATTTAGATGTTACAGCTCTGCACGCAGATTGACTGGCGACGGATTGCTGATGGAGGGAGATGGAGGGGCCCAATGGACCTTGAACAATGGCAAGGGCTATGGATCTGAGGTAAGTGACACACACACACTGTTCCTTAGCCATAGGTGTACCCCTGCACTAAACACTACACAACACGCCATATACACACAACCCATTGCCATTCTGACACAACACAAGCTGGACATGCCAAAAACACACATTGCCAAACATCCATGCCACAACATACACACACCAGTGACACTGCACCCACACACAAGACAACCACACAACCAACACAACTACACACTCAACTACATAAACACACTCACAAACACACACAACTACACACATCACGACAACGGCTGCCACACAATGATCACACTCACCTGAATGTGTCACATGGCAACACAACATACACAACAACATTGGTCTCACTTGCCTGTGCCACACACACCACCCACTCCAGCTCCCTTCCCCTCACCCAGCCAATGGCATCACATGCACACCTACGCATTCTCACTCACACACACAACTTGCAGCACAACATGACAGGTACAGGTTTCCTGGCAATGTGCGCACATGGACTCTGTTAACAGGTGTGAATGTACCATCATTGTGGTGTCAGCATTCATTTGCCAATGAATACTAGCACCATAATGACAGCTGTGTAGGTGTGCGATATCTGTTGTGTACCAGTATGTTCCCATCCGTGTCTGACCTACTCATGTCCCCGACATATGCATGTCAAAGTGATTTAAAAAAAAATCTGTAACATGTATATGCCTCCAGTGGTCCCAGCCTCCCGTGCAGTGCCCACCCAACATACCCTGGCAATGTGGTGTCCCTACCTTCAAGTCCGGCAACAGTGGGGTTGTGTTTTCTCTGTGAGTCGGTGGCAGCAGTGGTGGCAGGTGGTGTCAAGTTGTGTCCATTCAGAGAGAGGGGTGAAATGGTGAAAAAAGGTGAGTGTTCATCCCTTTCCTCCCCCAATCCACCAACTCAGACATGGAGGTCGGACCGCCACTTTTTTCTTGGCGGTATGGGACATCCAAATCTGCACAACGGTAAGGGTGTCTGGGTTCCCAACAGCATCCCCCGTCGACGCAGGCGGTATTTCTTGGCAGAGGCAGCAGTTCCAATACAGGCTTTCATCTATGTGACCACCAACATCTAAATACAGCGGGCGGACTGTCATGGCGGCAGACGGGTTTCCAGTCGAAAAGTCAACGGCGGGATAGTTGCCACCATGATCTAAATCAGGCACTTAGAGATTTTATTCCATATTTCGGAATCCTTAGTTGCTTATCAGGAGACCAAGGTACACACTTCATTTCAGCTGTGGGCCAGGAGATCTGCAAAGCCTTTGGGATATATCAGCACTTCCATTGCGCATATCACTCAGAGTCAGCAGGTAAAGAATAAAGTAACAGTGGCACCTTTAAGAATAAAAAGGCAATGAAATGTTCAGAAAACCAACTGAAGTGGCCGGATGCTTTGTTCTAAGCTTTGTGGTCTATCATAGCCGTACCTGCTCAGAAAACCAAGTTAAGCCCTTACGAAATAGTGATGGGATGACCTATGACATTTGGCCTCAAACCCTCCAGTGTCTGCTGCTAAGTTAAATTACAACTAAGTAAGGCTGCAGTTTTATAATATGGCAGAAGGCTTATACCGTGTCATTACAGTTTCCATTCTCAGGTCTAGGCTGCCCTATCTGAATGTTCGGCTGATGCCTGCCAGGGCCTCCAGCCGGGGATTGGATCTTCAACTAAGTGCTTGGGGGAAGAGCGCTCTGTAATATGTCTGTCTTGACCCCTATCAGATCATACTCATCGCCAACACAACTGCTAAGTGTTATGGGCTCGCAAAGTAGATGCACTCCTCCCACTACAAAAGGACTACGTGAATAGCTCCTATAGTATAGCCATGTCATCCCTGCTATGAGACATTGTGCTATTCATCCTCTCTAGAAATGGCGAGGCCCCAGTGAAATTCCCAGTGAAATTCCCAAAATAAACTGATTTTTCTCCATGCTCCGACAGTTATTGCTTAGGATTTGATTACTTTAGATGCCCAGAACATCATACTCTTACAGAAAATAATGGTTTTAGACTAATTCCTAACAGCCAGGGGCAGCATCTGATTAATAGTAGTTACAAAGTGCTGTACATTTCTCCGCAACACCTCACTTAGCCTACATGAACAGGTAAACCCCATTAAGGATAGTGTTTAAAAGGTACATGCCCTTTAAAATGGATTAGATTTCAGTCCAAGTGGTATCTGTTTTGGTTGCTAGGGATATTTGTGAGCTCTGGGATGAAGATCTTTGAAATAGTGATTGGAGTAATAATGATTCTGGTTACCTTATATGTGCAAATACGACTAACAATAAGCATCATCTAACGCACAGTCCACGCTTATCAGCTTGTTACATTTGAGAATGAGGAAAATAGAGACAATCCATGTATAGGCAATTGACGTTTTGTAAAGGATTTTGTCCCACGGCAAAAATTGGATCTGAGAAAGTAGATGTACTTTCTTCTTTGCCATCTTCACATGTAGTGCAACAATTCTAATGCTTATGTATGCCTTACATGTACCATTACATTGTATTACTGAATTGGTATTTCATTTTTATATCAGCATGCACACCATTAAAGTCCTACTATGCCTGCTGAGGAATGCTCCTCAGCCATTCTATTTTGGTGATGCACAATGGCATATCTTCAGCACTGCATAGTAAGCATAGGCTTGTTATGAGAATTGACACAACGAAGCGAGAAGTTTAGAAAATAGTGGATTTAGCTCCTGTTTATGTCCTCAGTATCAGTTCTTCAAGGCCTTCTCACATTATTTGACCTGCGAAAATTATAACACCTGTACATTAGTTAGTATCAGTTAGTTACACTCTCACTCATGTCTTCTCATTTCCATTCACATATATGTGGTAAAAACTGTATAAAATGAGTAACACGTATGGATTTGTAGCCTTTTATGCTTCAACTGATTTAGGGTAGATGCGCTACTTTGTTGAAATGGCTATTGCCACACAATATTTTATTTGCATATTAGCTATTTTACATTAAACTTATGTGAGGCGTTTTAGGCTATCTCCAGTATTGTGTCAACTCTTGCCAAGTGTCACAGGTTACTTGTAGGTCTAATAGATAGTGTGAGATTTCTTACAGTGAGGTGAGCAGGGCTGATCATTTTCTGTAAGAAACTGGTGCCTGTCCCTCAGACTTTGCTTTCTCCTCAGTACAGAGAGTTGTTACACCCGTTGCTATGGTGGCAGAGCCAGGAACCAGTCGCCATATGAGGGCTCCTGACCCTAATTGTTCAGTATACAGACGCAACGTCTGCTCATTGAGACTGTTACTCATTCAGGTGTGCACCATGCCTGTCAAAAGCCTGCCACACCACTAGTGTCTCCTCTTGTGGTTGACAGAAATGATGGTGTGCATCAGCAGTGTGTGTGTGTGAGAGAAAAATAGTGTAGACAGAGTTTCTAAGTAGTGTGTGCTGAGGTGAAGTGAGAGCGAGAGAGACGGGTGAGTTAGAGAGAAAGAGGGAGGAATAGAGCAGTGAAGTAAATAATGAGATGAGGTTTAAAAAGAGGTCAAGTACTTAGGGAGAAAATACAGAGAGGTGAGAGGGAAAGAGCGCGACAAGGTGCAAGGAGACGGCTAGGTAGTCAGAGACTTCATGTAGAGAGTCGAGTTCCTGAGGTAGGCACAGAGAGTAAGTCATGAAAGAGAGGTGTATTGAGAGGTGAGGTACACTTTGGTGTGGCAGAGAGTATTGAGAGTATTAAGATAAAGAGAAAGAGGTAGGTACACAGAGAGGTAGAGAGAGAGGTGAGTTGGAGACGTAAAGTACTGAGAAAGACATGAGAAAAAAAGATTTGTGTTTTTTTATCTAATCGACACCGATAGCCTGAAAGTGCAAGGAATAAGGCTATTTTTTAAGATTAAAATAATTAAGTCTATATTTTTGAAAGTTCAAATAAATTAATTTAGTTTAACACTATTTAATATAGGGTTTTATATTAAGACCCCACATCCATTATTTTCTCTGGGAGGGTGTTGCAGTACCTGTGAGTGCCCATGTGCATTGCTGGACTAAGTCCAGGTCCGAGTTGGCATACATTTAATATTGATTGAGCCCTTTTTTGGCTGTACTAACTATAGAAGTGTAGTTTGGGAATAGGAAGTGGCTTATTCTTTTGTGGATGGGCTCATGTCCCTCCCTAAACTCCTAACTAGATCTCCCTTAACTCTTCCTTCCAAAACTCCTCCCCTTTGGGCATAAATATTCCACATTTTCCAGCCACTTCCCACTGTCTCTCCCTCATTTATCTCTGCACATAAAAGATAGGAGAGGCAGAGGCTGGGTCCTCCACACTTAGGTTTGTGAATGGCATTTTGTTGAGTTAGTACTATTGTAATACTACAAAATGCAGTTTGTGCATAGGCCCCACTAGTGCCTCCTGGCAGAGTGTGTCTATGACAGGTACCAGTACTTGAACTTGCCTTAGGACGTGGGAGTCCATCTATAAGGCTAGCAACTCTGAAGACCAGCAGAAAAAGAACACCACAGCTGGGAGACTAGTGAAGAAACCCCTTCTTTCCTCTGCATATGCATAAACTGCCCGATATGTAAGTGGTTGCTCACCTCGATAGAGTGCAAATCAAGATCTCTATATCACATATGTTGTATACAGTATCCAGATGGGCTATTACTTGAAATACAATTTTGCACTATTCAAAGAAATACTTGTCTAAGTTACAAAGAGCAGAGTAGGCAGTGATCTAGCATAGGAAAACTTCAGCGTACCTTGTCCGGTTGTCCCATGTCTGGTGTAAGTAGTGCATCAGTCATTGCTCTTTGCATTCCAGTTCTGTTAGTTTTAATGTTTTGGTTACTGTTAGAAATGGAGTCTTTGATTGACAGTCAGGTTACCCCCTGTTCAAGCAAGGACCCTCACTCTAGTCAGGGTAAAAGAGAATAACCCTCAGCTAACCCCTGCTTACCCCGTTGGTAGCTTGGCAGAGCAGTAGGCTTAACTTCAGAGTGGTAGGTGTAAAGTATTTGTACCAACACACACAGTAACTTAATGAAAACACTACAAAATGACACAACACAGGTTTAGAAAAATAGGAAATATTTATCTAAACAAAACAAGACCAAAACGAAAAAAATCCACAATACACAAGTCAAGTGATCAATCAAAATGCAAAAAGAGCCTTTAAGTAGTTTTAAACACACACTAACGCTGTCAGTGTCAAAAAGTACCTTGAGTGCATCAAAAATAACCCCGCACAGGCGAGCGCGTCAAAAAGGGCTCAGTTTTAGCTCATAAGCCAAAATCATCTATTTTACCTCTAAGGCCATCCTCATTTTCTCCAACTCCCTCTGGTGCTCCCTCTCTGCCTGTCTGTCCTGCAATTCTTTAGGAGTCAGACCCTTAGATGAGACGCTGCTACCTATCCTGGAGACCCTCCCCCCAGGTGTAAAAGGTACCTCTATTACACCACTGTGTAGACTCTGCACTTCCTCATCCTTATCCTCTGTGTGCCCCCCAGCCTCCTTGACTGTCACCTAAGTCCTCAGTGCCTTTTGCAGCTCCCCCTTCCTGGCAGAGCTCTTAACGGGACAGGCAAGATCTTTACAGAACCGTTTTAATTGAACAACTGTGTATCTCTTCATTTTCCCTAATTCAAACACAGCTCCAGCTGTTGCATCTTCAGATTGAGACATGATGGCAACAAGTGCAAAGTTCCAAAATCAACAAAGAGGTCACCAAAAATATGAAAGTAGAACAAAAAGGAGTCCCAAAAGAAAAAAAGACAAATCACCAGACAAGTAGTATGTTGTCAAGTAGTGGTTTGAACTCAAAACAGTAGTGTACACTTAATTACTGTATGTCAAGTACAAATACAAGTCCAAATCCCAACCGCTGATCACCAATGTTAGAAATGGGATCTTTGGTTGACAGTCAGGTTACCCCCTGTTCAAGCGAGGACCCTCACTCTAGTCAGGGTAAAATAGAAACACCCTCAGCTAACCCCTGCTTACCCCCTTGGTAGCTTGGCAGAGCAGTAGGCTTAACTTCAGAGTACTAGGTGTAAAGTATTTGTACCAACACACACAGTAACTTAATGAAAACACTACAAAATGACACAACACAGGTTTAGAAAAATAGGAAATATTTATCTAAACAAAACAAGACCAAAACAACAAAAATCCACAATACATAAGTCAAGTTGTCAATAAAAATGCAAAAAGAGCCTTTAAGTAGTTTTAAACACACACTAACACTGTCAGCGTCAAAAAGTACCTTGGGTGCATCAAAACTAACCCCGCACAAGCGAGCGCGTCAAAAAGGGCTTGCGATGCATTGATTAAACTCATGAGTGAGACCTTGCGTTGTTTCTCCTTTCGCCGGGTCAGGGCGCGCCGTTTCTTCTCTCCGGAAGAGAGCGATGCGTCGATCTGGTCAGCACTCTTGGGTCCGGGCAGGCCTTGCGATGTTTTTCCATGCCCAGTAGTACTTGAGTCGGAAATCCAGCCGCACAATGATCCGAAAAACCCCGCAGCACGAGTTGTGATCTCCCAGCCTCCGTCAGCAATGCAGCGCGTCGTTTCTCCTGCTCCGTGCATCGATTCTTCGGTCATGTTTCCTGAGAGCGTCGATTCTCAGCTGCAGAGCAGGCTGCGCATCGTTTCTTTAATCGCAGATCGGGGTTGCGTTGATTTTTTCCCCACACGGCGCTCTGTGTGTGGATTTCCTTGTCTTTAGGCTGCCAAATTCTCCTTTCAGGGTCCCAGGAACTGGATGGGCACCACAGGGCAGAGTAGGAGTCTCTCCAGAGACTCCAGTTGCTGGCAGAGAGAAGTCTTTGTTGTCCCTGAGACCTCAAACAACAGGAGGCAAGCTCTAAATCAAGCCCTTGGAGATTTCTTCTCAAGATGGAAGGCACACAAAGTGCAGTCTTTGCCCTCTTACTCTGGCAGAAGCAGCAACTGCAGGATAGCTCCACAAAGCACAGTCACAGGCAGGGCAGCTCTTCTTCCTCAGCTCTTCTCCGGGCAGTAGTTCCTCTTGTTTCCAGATGTGTTTCTAAAGTCTGTGGTTTTGGGTGCCCTTCTTATACCCAATTTCTCCTTTGAAGTAGGCCTACTTCAAAGTAAAGTCTCTTTTGAATGTGAAATCCTGCCTTGCCAAGGCCAGGCCCCAGACACTCACCAGGGAGTTGGAGATTGCATTGTGTGAGGGCAAGCACAGCCCTTTCAGGTGTGAGTGACCACTTCTCCCCTCCCTCCTAGCACAGATGGCTCATCAGGAAATGCAGACTACACCCCAGATCCCTTTGTGTCACCGTCTAGTGTGAGGTGCAACCAGCCCAACTGTCAAACTGACCCAGACAGGGAATCCCCAACCAGGCAGAGTCACAGAAGTGGTATGAGCAAGAAAATGCTCAATTTCTAAAACTGGCATTTTCAAACACACAATCTTAAAATCAACTTTACTAAAAGATGTATTTTTAAGTAGTGAGCTCAGAGACCCCAAACTCCACATGTCCATCCACTCCCAAAGGGAATCTACACTTTAATCAGATTTAAAGGTAGCCCCCATATTAACCTATGAGAGGAACAGGCCTTGCAACAGTGAAAAAGGAATTTAGCAATACTTCACTGTCAGGACATATAAAACACATCGCTGTGTGTCCTACTTTAACCATACACTGCACCCTGCCCTTGTGGCTACCTGGGGCCTACCTTAGGGGTGTCTGCATGTAAGAAAAGGGAAGGTTTAGGCCTGGTAAGTGGGTACACTTGCCAAGTCGAATTTACAGTTAAAAACTGCACACAGACACTGCAGTGGCAGGTCTGAGACATGATCACAGAGCTACTTATGTGGGTGGCATAACCAGTGCTGCAGGCCCACTAGTAGCATTTAATTTACAGGCCCTGGGCACCTCTGGTGCACTTTACTAGGGACTTACTAGTAAATCAAATATGCCAATCATGGATAAAACAATCAACAATACAATTTACACAGAGAGCATATGCACTTTAGCACTTTTTAGCAGTGGTAAAGTGCTCAGAGTTCACAAGCCAACAGCAACAGGTCAGAAACAAATAGGAGGCAGGAGGGAAAAAGATTGGGGATGAACCTGCATAAGCAAAAAAGTCCAACAGTTACAATCGCAAGAGAAGGTATCTAAATGCAAACAAACATAGGACTGATAATCAGGTAGTGGAGAAGAATAACTGAGTGGTATGGCAAGTTAATCAAGGTACAGATTAAGAAGAGTACCTTATAGAAAACCCAAGAAGCAAACCTGACTGGGATAGAGCATATGTTACTGAGATAGCAGATAGAATGGGATAAATAGATGATGCCACATACTACATGTGGAGGGATTAAGGAAAGGGAATACCTGGAGAGGAGATGGATGCAGGAACACCTTGGAAGGACCAAGGAGAAATTACACAGGGATGTGATAGACCGAGATTACCTGAGCTGGCATAGAGTAGAGGGTACCCAATTTGGGCTACAGAAAAGAGTGTCTGAGGAGAATGAATTATGAGGGATAATCAAAGCTTGTGATGGACAGAGATTGCCACCCTAGGGAGGTGGAACAAAAAGAGTAAAACAGGGGAGATGAATGAAGAAATACTTGTCGAGAATGGAGGTGAAATTACCTGGGGATGGGATGGACTACGTTCAGTTGAGCAGGGATGGAGAAGGGAGAACCTGAAAGGGGATGAAGAACACAATGCCCAAGGCGAATGCAGGATAAGTCACTCAGTATGGGCAAGAGAGAAAGTTCCAAAGGTGTGTTATGGACAAAGAGTGCTGTACAACAGATGCTTAATGTTTACTAACACAATAATACTCATTTTATTGATTACCAAGGAGAAAAGGCTAAGTAGATATGCTGCAATTCCAGCTGGTGACCACTAGGTCGAACCACTAGGTCAAACACAGATCCAAGCAATAAACACATTCATCCAATGAGCACTCAAACCTTACTTAGAAAAGAGAAGAGAGAAACCAGTATTTGAATAGAATTGAGGAGATTTCATGAGGGATGGGCAAGAAAGAAAGTTCCAATGGGGCTGGAAGACCGTGAGTGCCTAGAAGATTGGTAGAAAGTGAGCCTTGGGGGAGGTGGATGCAGGAAAAACTGTAAAGAATAAAGGAGAGATTATTTGTAGATTAAAGTGATAGACAATGTTTGTGCAGGGATGAATCAGAGAGTACCTGAATGGGGATAGGAAAAAGTATCTCAGGAGAATGAAGGAGAGCTTTCTTGGAGATAGAGTGGGCAGAGATTACTTGAGCAGAAATAGAGCAGAGAGTACTTGAGTTGAAATTATCTCATAAATTTTAGTAGCACTCCTCTTGATTGGGATACCTTCCCCACACAAGCTTTGGGCCTGATTTATTAAAATTTTGGCAGAGTTCCCTCCTCCTAACATTATAGTCCACCAAGCCGATTTTGATTTAGGCGAACCATAGCATGACGATAGTGGAAACTACTCCGCCCCTGTCGTAGTCAAACTTCTCTAGCGGCCTGATGGAGTACAGACTGTTAGAGATTTGGTTATATCTCTGCCCCTCTAATTTAGATTCATGGATATGTTGCCATTTTTTCCAATGCCTGTCACCAGAGGGGAAATACCTGGTGGCAAGGAGCACTTAAAAATGCTCGATGCCCCCCTCATCATAGGAGGAAACTCCCATGGCAAGAATGGCATTATTTTTTCCTTTTCAAAAATAAAATCCTGCTTGGGGGTTTTCTTTTTGAAAATAAAAAAACATTGTAACTTTTTGACAGAGCAGTTTGTAAAAGCTCAATGTATTGTCAGGAACCGCCTTCCTGGCAGGCATTGCAAGACAAGATTTGGCTGTTGGCATCTCCACCAGGGCCATACAGTTAATTACTCTCTTGGCCTGGCAGAGGAGAGGCAGATCGCCAAATTTTAGATTAGGGCTTTTATCACAGGTTGAGGATTGGGACACACTCCCTGGACCTAAAAAATGCAGATAAAAACTCTCCTGTATGGGGCAGTTATGTCTGAGTTTCTGAGAGGCAATACCACCCTGTGGCTTCATTGTTACCAACAAACAAGGATTTTGCTGGATGATAAGTGTTAGAAATGGGGTCTTTGGTTGGTAGTCAGGTTACCCTCTGTCCAAGCAAGGACCCTCACTCTAGTCAGGGCAAAGGAGAAACACACCTGGTTAACTTCCACTCACCCCCTTGGTAGCTTGGCACGTGCAGGCAGGCTTAACTCAGAAGCAATGTGTAAAGTATTTGTACTAACACACAGAGTAATACAGTGAAAACACTACAAAATGGACAACACACCAGTTTAGAAGAATAGTTAATGTTTATCTAAATCAAACAAGACCAAAATGACAAAAATTCAACATACAAAAGTTAAAATATGCATTTTTCAAAGAATAAGAGTCTTCCTCTGTAGAAAACAATGGAAAGGTGATTTTCAACAAAGTACTGGGTTTGTGTAAAAAATAAAGCTGCATGGTCGAGTGTGAGTCGGAAAAGTCAGCTATGCATCAATTCCTTCCTCGCAAGGGAGGCCGTGCATCGTTTCTTCTCTGGTCGGGTCGGCGATGCGTCATTTTTCATCCTCACAAGAGAGCGATTTGTCAATTTCCGGATGGAGCACCTCGGATCCACGCAGAGTTGGGATGACTTTGACACCCAAGGACGATACATGGAAAATTTGGTCGCACGGTGTTAGAAAACCGCGCTGCGTGTGGTTTGCGTCATTATCAGCAGCCCCAAGGGGGTGTTGCCCATCATTTCTCCAGCAGCGATGTGTCTTTTTCCCAGCTGCGATGCAGGTAGAGTGTCGATTTCAACTGCAAAGCTGACGGCGCGTTGTTTATCAGCCACATTGCCGGTGGTGTGGCGAAAATTTCCCCACACGCCGTTCTGTGATTTTCAGCTCTTATTCTGCCAACTTCACCTTTCAAGGGCCCAAGGACTGGACAGGACACCGCTTGGCAGGGCAGGAGCCTCAGCAGAGAGTCCAGGTGCTGGCAGAGGAAGTCTTTGATGGCCCTTAGACTTCAAAACAGGAGGCAAGCTCAGTTCAAGCCCTTGGAGATTCTTTAGAAGCAGGAATATACCACAAAGTTCAGTCTTTGTCCTTTTTCACAAGCAGAAGCAGCAACTCCAGGATAGCCCAATAAAGCACAGTCACAGGCATGGGCAGCACATCTCCCCAGCTCTTCAGCTCTTCTCCTTGGCAGAAGTTCCTCTTGAATCCAGAGGTGATCTAATTTTCAGGGGTTTTGTGTCCAATTCTTTTACCCTTTCTGCCTTTGAAGTTAGTAAACTTCAAAGGGAAGTCTCTCTTGTTTGCAAGATCCTGCCTTGCCCAGGCCGGCCCCAGACACACACCAGGGGGTTGGAGACTACATTGCGAGAGAGTAGCAAAGCCCATATAGGTGTAAGTGACCCCTCCTCTCTCCACTCTAGCACAGATGTCCCATCAGGATATGCAGGCTACACCCCAGTTCACTTTATCTCACTGTCTAGAGGAGATGCACAAACAGTTCATCTGTCAAATTGGCCCAAACAGGCAGAGTCACAGAATGGTTTAAGAAAGAATATGCCTACTTTCTAAAGTGGCATTTTCAAATTAACAATCTAAAAACGAACTTCACTAAAATATGTATTTTTAATTTGTATGTTCAGAGACCCCAAATGCCATATTTCTATCTGCTCTCAAAGAGAATCTTCACTTTAATAATATTTAAAGGCAGCCCCCATGTTAACCCATGAGAGAGATAGGTCTTACAACAGTGAAAACAGAATTTAGGACATGTAAAACACATCAGCACATGTCCTACCTTTAAAATACACTGCACCCTGCCCATGGGGCTACCTAGGGCTTACCTTAAGGATGCCATACATTTATAAAAAAGGGAAGGTTTGGGCCTGGAATGTGGATACACTTGCCAAGTCAAATTGGCAATTTAAAACTGCACACACAGACACTGCAGTGGCAGATATGAGCCATGTTTACAGGGCTACTAATGTGGGAGGCACAATCAGTGCTGCAGGCCCACTAGTAGCATTTGGTTTACAGGCCCTGGGCACCTCTAGTGCACTTTTCTAGGGACTTACTAGTAAATCAAATATGCCAATCAGGGATAAGCCAATCATCAAAACAATTTATACAGAGGGCATATGCACTTTAGCACTGGTTAGCAGAGGTAAAGTGCCTAGAGTCCTAAAGCCAACAAAAACTGGTCAGAAAAAATAAGAGGAAGGAGGCAAAACAATTGTGGATGATCCTGCAAAAAGGGCCAAGTCCAACAATAAGTAATTTAGAAAACACTGGTACCTAGTAGCCTGGAAATGCACTAGGGACTGGATGATACTTATCTTTGACATAACTAAGAAACTATCTGATGTCTTTCTTATTAAAGTAAAAACAAGAGAAAATGCACGAAGGTCACAAATCACCATCATGACATTCAAAATAAAGTTAGAGGAAATTAATAAAGGCATTACAGAGGTTACAGAGATCCTTAAACAATACTAAAATAATGAAGTTTCAAAATGTTGACATACGCTTCTTGAGGGAGGATTACGAGTCAAAAAAGTCAGAGATTAAACACCTCAGTAGTTCTTCAGATTCAGAAACAAGCATTGAGGAACAGCACAAACCAAAAGTAAAGAGTGGATACAGCCCTTGGCCTACATATGGACCAATGCCACCACATGACCCTTATTATGGCCACTGATTTATAATATTCTTCCTTCACAAACGTCACAACCAAATTTTCCATTGCAACACTAGGCCCACTTGTTTTTAGACAAATACCAAGGGAGAGAAACATGAATATTGTCATCCTGCTTAGTGAAGCAGTATTCACAGAGACCCAGCAGTACATACGTAATAAGGGCGTAGGATTTGCCATGACAGTAAGAGGAGATTTGTTTATACTTCACAATGAACTCTCCAACTTCTTCCACAAGATATGCCTGTAAGTGTTCTTTGCAGATGAAGAATCATACTGGAACAAATCCATTAACCCAGGTTTATGAATTAATTCACCTTTTACACTGCTGACTTATGAGTTATCACCAAAGGTTCTGGCATTCGAACAAGCAGCGATGAAAGAGATTGACAGGTTAAAAAACTGAATACCCAATTCATATTAATTTCAAAGAAGAAGGAGTAGTACTGCTAGAACAGTCACAGGACAAATCTATCACGATAAGACCTGCCAACAAAGGAGAAGCTAACAAAGAATTCAGCTACAGAGATAACGGAGGATATTGCTTCCATGGTGGGTGAGGTTTAAGACAAGGGTTTGATTACAAAAGCAAGAGGCATAGTTCTCATGGAAACCAGTAATTTCCTATTTTTACATCCTACCTAAGGTTCACAGACTAAAGCACTCACCACTAGGAAGCCCCACGATCTCAGGTATCAAATTGGCACTGGAACCACTATCCTTCTCTGGTTCCATAGACAGTCGGTCAACTGAATGTCATCTTATTTTATCTGAATAGATTAAAGAAATGCTTAATAATCTGGAAGGTGTAGCTTCCTCCCAGCCTGAGTACCTGCTAGTAAATATGCCACGCACGGAGCTATGTATTTCACTTCTTTATTCTTCAGAGTGTAACCGCAAACTCAACATTCTAAACTTGCCTTCGGTGCCCCACATTCTAACACTTACCTCATCATGCTATGGAGTCTTTCAGGATCCAAAAAGGTTCCATCGTTCATACTCACTAGACACAACATCTCCCCCTCTGTTAATTAAAAAATGACAATTATTTTACAACATGTACATATTCTAATTCTTCAGTGAGTCTTCTTGGTGCTTTTACAACTCGTCCAGATCGTGACTTTGAAAACTGTGAATCAACAATCAGAGTGCTGATGGTGATATAGGAGTAATGATGGTCTGTAATTCTTTACAGGTTTTCTATGATCCAGTCTTGTCATTGACATTAACATCTGATGAGCTTTGAGCCATCTGTTTGAAGTGTGAGGAATCTTGTGTGATAGATTTTCCTGGATGTTGGGCTGTTACCATGTGCCCTTTGCTCAGACTTGGACTAGGAACCCAAAGCAGCCCTGGCAAATTTTGTCAGACCAGCCCGCATAAGGTACTTAGTGAGCGTGCCTGACCACTACAATGGAACTTAGGGGGGGTCTTCAATGATTCCCTTACCATTACTGTCTAAGAGTGCCTCTCAGCTCCCCATGCCCCTTCTCTCATATGCATTTCTTTTGTTTTATAGCACCTCTCTTAAAAGCATAGGGTGTTGGAGCACTTTACATCACACAGACATACAGAGGCAATGAATCATATCTGTGTAAATCAGTGCATAGAAAATGTTATATACAACAAAGGGGACTACAAGGTGCAGGATTCATGTCACCCATACTTGTAGGCACTTTTTAACACAGCTTGGTCTGATGAAGCATAAACTCAGGATTCAGAACATAACACTGTGGTCATGTTCACTTTACTAGTAACACTTTATTTCTACCTAACTATCCTAAATTAGGATAACCAAAGACTGGGAAAAACATAACTTTCTAACCTGTACAATGCAGTTTGCATGCCGTGATTGTTGGCAGTTCTTATCTGACTGTGCTAGATTATGATTGTAATTTATAAACTCCACAGTAACAAAAGGATTTCCTTGACAAAAACAGTATCACTCTGAGCTATGCACATAACATACTGTTCTGTAATCTGCATAGCAAATTTAAAAAAACACCTAGCAACCTTGTTAATATTCAATTACAATTTTACTTGTGTGTGCTCAAGCAGTATTATCACTTGTCATTCTTGTATTCATTCAACAATAGACAATGCAATTTTTTCCCTAAGAAATGTATAACATAATCATTAAAAAATCAGTCAACTTTCATGTTACTTCATACTGACCACATACACAACCGTGACTAACTCTCTACTCAGTAGCCACACATCCTTCCATCATTAAAATCATAACTATTGTCATACATCACACTCAATGAGACCTAACTCACATACTGAAGTGTATAATCAAAAACTACTATTGAATCAAATAATGTTAAGGAAAAATCAATGTGCCAAATTTACAAAGTGGCGCAATGCATGCATTGCGCCACTTTGTAACCCTTTACCCTACAATATGCCTGTGTCATGCAAAATGTATGCAAAGGGGGCATTCCCCCATTGGGGGGAGGGGTGAAAAATCTAAGAGATTTCTTTGTGTCATTTTTTTGCCACTTTTAACGCCTGCTCAGAGTATTCAGTGTCATTCACAGGGCAATTAAATGCATTATAACTGTGACAAATTTACAAAACACTTTTTTGACAAAAAATATACTGTGAAAGATCTTGAGTGTGTGTCTTAGAATCATTATACAAGATAGATATGAACATACCGCAGCTCAGGTATGAACAACGCCAAATCTCCTGTTTGGGGAAAAATCTGAAAGGACATAATCATGAATTCCCCTGGTACCAGTGAATTAAAAGGTATACTACCATATGCTACAATTGGGAAGAGGAGGGTTCTTACTGTCACTTGTGATTCCATAGTAGAGGGTCACATATGATAAAACATACCATAAAACAGGCAACATTTTATGTCTCAAATGTGTACACAGTTAAATCATTTCTCAGAGTCTCTCAAGCATATTGTTTCTCAATAAAGATGTTGCTTAAATCATTATTGTTGTAAATCTTTCTTGTAAGTAAAAGAGGCTTATTGTATTTGATTCTGGTACCAAGTCTGACTGAAGATTTAGCTGAAGTCATTAATCGCTTCAGTCCTTATTGTAAGTGAGAGAGTCCTTTCTCATTTGGTAACATTACCAAGTCCTAAAATGTTTGAGCAGGGCATTACACACACAGTGGACTGCATTTAGCATGATTTAGTGCCGCTGATGAAACGTGATGGTACCACACACGACGTCATGATGTGTGACATGTACACAAACACCTGGGCAACAGATGATTATGACTGAATACAAATGATAGTAAGACATAGAGGCAGATGAACTAACATTAGTGTTTGTGATTACCAAATAGCTAATTTATGCGATTCTCTAGTTGGCAATCACAAGCACTAAATTACTAAAGTGTGTTTAACACTTTTTGTGAATTCCCAGTGTGTCACAAATTGGTCTGCCTCATGAATATTAATGAGCTTGATCTCAGTTTGCGACTGATTGGGAATCACAGGGATGGTAGCCTGCTTAGGTCAGCAGACCACTATGTTTTTGATTGCTTTTAAATAAAGCAATTTTGGGGGGGAAATGCTGCCCATTTTCCTTAAAGGACAGCAAGTAACATTCTGAGATCACAGTAGATGCAAGCCCAGTGGGGCTGGGGGCAATCCTTGCTCACATAATGGTCATCCGAATGCTCAGAGACACATTGTGGCCTATGCCAATCGAACCCTGCCTGACACAGAGAGTGCCTATTTATATTTCTCTCATGTTAGCATAATCAAGGCCTACAGAGCTTGCATTTTACAGTCATGTAAAAGTATTGAATCATTTTTTCATGACGTGAAATCTTCTTTCGTTCCCATGAGACACAAAAGTCATTTGTAATACGTTTATTTTTTAACCGTGGAAGAATCATAACATTTGACCTTGGACATGTTGTAGTGCAGGAACATGGACTGAGATCATATACATTTGTTTCAAACCTGTTTGGAGTCACACGGAAATGAGATGTTCCCATGGCAGACTTGGAAAATTGTCGAACTGTTGCAACCTGGAGTCTGGCAATCAATTTTAATTGGATGATTCCCCTTTAACGTCATATGAACTGACACCTTTGACAAATCGGAACACTTTTTGTGAATTGATATACCCATGGACAATTGGAACTTTGATCAGTCCTGAACAGTCTTGTCTTGGTCAGCCCAGACACTTTCCTGATGCTGGCAGAAGCCTTGCTGACCTGATGATTTGCTGACGAAGGGTACGTGATTGTTGTATCCTTTGGAGAGTTATCCTCCACCTGCCATTTGCCGTTGCCCTTTGAAATGCCCTTTTAGGTTAGAAACGCCACCATGCTGATGCTTTACTTTTTGTTTTTACTTTTAGTTAGTGACCTGTACCTTTTTGTACCTTTTGAAATTTGCCTGCATGTGTTCTTCCCCGTACATGTATGTCCCTGATTTGGTTAGCTGTAGGGTTGACCTGTGCCCAGCCAAGGATTATTGACTCTGCTAAATTTGAATTACTAATGATTGTAAACTGAATAACATGTTATATCTGTATCACAGATATTCTTATTGACTTTATATATCATTTTTCTTGAATACTTAGTTTAATTAATGTTAATTCACCTGAATCTATTTTGTCGCCTTCGGCAACCCTTGGTGATTATGGCCCTCATTCTGACCTTGGCGGGCGGCGGAGGCCGCCCGCCAAAGTCCCGCCGTCAGGTTACCGTTCCGCGGTCGAAAGACCGCGGCGGTAATTCTGACTTTCCCGCTGGGCTGGCGGGCGGTCGCCTTCAGACCGCCAGCCAGCCCAGCGGGAAAGAGGCTTCCACGATGAAGCCGGCTCGGAATCGAGCCGGCGGAGTGGAAGCTGTGCGACGGGTGCAGTTGCACCCGTCGCATATTTCACTGTCTGCGCAGCAGACAGTGAAATACATGTAGGGGCCCTCTTACGGGGGCCCCTGCAATGCCCATGCCAGTGGCATGGGCACTGCAGGGGCCCCCAGGGGCCCCGCGACCCCCCCTACCGCCATCCGGATCTCGGCGGTCCGACCGCCGGGATCTGGATGGCGGTAGGGGGGGTCGGAATCCCCGCGGCGGTGCAGCAAGCTGCGCCGCCGCGGAGGATTCAATGGGGCCGCGGTACACTGGCGGGACCCCGCCAGTGGTGCCGGTCCGACCGCGGCTTTACCGCCGCGGTCGGAATCCCCATTGGAGCACCGCCGGCCTGTCGGCGGTGCTCCCGCGGTCCTCCGCCCTGGCGGTCAAAGACCGCCAGGGTCAGAATGACCACCTATGTCTTTTTATAATTTGTTTTTGAACATTGTCTACATGACTTGAGCTTGTGCTTGTATTAAATCTTTCAACTTTATTCCTGATTGGAGTTTTCATACCATGGCCATATTGGTCATAATGTCTAAATTGTTGGGGTGGTGTTGAAATATTGTTAATGGTTCACAACACATCTTTCTGGGTCCAAGGGTCAGTTGACTTCATTGTGCATTTGATTCCTGAGAAGGAGGAAAAATGTGTCCACAGATCTGGTAGCAGACTGATAGATTTTCCCCATAAGAGAGGGAACCATATTTTTGTTTAGTGTTAGGTAGCTAGGAATGGTCCAATGTAATTGCCCTGTCCAAGAACTGCCCACCCCGTAATTCGTCCCATGGTCCATTCTAGAGCTAGATGAAGTTCCAGCGTTGTGACTACAAGTGTCATGTTGCGTGGGTATAAATAAGGTTTGCGCTTGCAATGCTTTTGGTTTGAAGATTGTAGTGAAGTGTGATGTTGTAAAGTGTTTTGCGGAGTCGTCATACTCTAAGTGATTGTGGCACTTTGTGCTAAAAATGTTTGTGGTTGTTGTTGACGGGTTCATCATGCCGTAAGATCCTAGAATAATACACAAGTGTAGAAGACACTTGGTTAATTTATTATCTACAGTGAGGTACTTGTCATGAGACCTCTTTGACGGTGCCAATAGTTCTATTTGAGTAAGTGAGTGGTTGGTTGGTATTTTGTGAACCCAAAATGCCCACGGAGGATCCATATCAGCCAGGACTGAGAATTACTGGTCAAGTTTCACTTGTTGTGTAATTGTGAAAGCCATAGTCAGAAGTGTAGGCCAAACAGCTTTCGAAGTGATTGAGTTCCTACCCATTATGTGCAGACAGGTTGTTGGTTTTTGCTCACAATATTTTGCATTAGTTGTGAGTGAGCGATTTTGTGGGAGATAGAGCTAATGAGAGAAGTGAGTGTGATGTTATTTTGTGTTGCACTCGTATAGGTTGGTTGGCATGAAGCCACGTTGGTATCGGTTGACAGTACATGTTGCTATTTGTTGAGAACAGCTTACGAAAAGGATTGTGGGATTGAAATTACTTCCAGATTCAATGGAAAATCGTTGTGCTTAATTGAATTTGTGCAGAAATGAAATTTCTCAAAGTATTAAGAAGTGTGCTAAGGGGAGATGTGTTTATTCCAGTTAGAGAGGGTGAAAAAGTTGCATCTCAGGGAATCCCAGTTTAAGAAGTGTCAGAAACAAAAGGAGTTTGAGCATGCTATGGCTTAAACAATGGTGTAAAATAACTGAGAAGGAGGGTTCATTAGCTTTTCCTTATTATGGGACCTTTATTTTTGAGAGTGTAAGACAATTTGAGGAGAGTAATGTGTGAACTAAAGCCTCCTCCGAGATCCACACAATTTGAAGCCCTTGCTGTTTGGCAACTCATTGCAAGACAGAGAACAACAAGAACATTTGAGAACAGAATGCAGAAAGCAGTTAAGACATTAGCAGAAGCTAGATGGGATGAAGAACAACATCGGTGGAGAGTAGAGATATTGCATGGAGTGAGAATGTTCCCAGCTATTATGAAGGAAGGGGATAGAAGTACAAAACCTAAGACTTGAAAGAAACAGACAACAAAGGCAGAGCAGACAGCAGAAGATGAGGTTAAAAAGACAGCTACATATCAGAGTGATTTGGATGATGAGTTCATAAACCAGCTTCTGATGAATCACCCACCACAGTATCATTCAACTGAGGCAGTAATGAGAGTTGAAGCAGTATAGAATGTAGCCCTCAATGTGGCAACTGCTCCAGGTGCACAGATCCCGAATCAGACAGTTCCAGGTACACCTGCCAATTCAGTGACACAAGGGCTCATGGTTTATCCATCTGTTCCGACTGCTAATACAGCACAGTCTATTTCAAGTTCAGTTGTAAATCAAGCAGTACCGAGCCCAGTTATGAATCAGGTAATGCCAAATCCTAATGTGAATCAAGCAGTGCAGACACCTAATATGACTACATCTGTGCAGAATTTTAATCAGAATCAGCCTATGCCTATGTATACAACAGTGTAGACAATGTCAAATGTTACTCTGAATCAAACAGGGCAGACTTTCAGTACTGTTTTGCACTAACAGTTCCTGTAATTATAAGTACAGTTGTTCCCATGCATCTGCTGGGATATTACCATTCAGCATGCAGAGATCATTTCATTCAAACAATTCTGAGATAGAGAGATCAGCTTCTTTTGGTCCACCTTTGACAGTTACACAAATTGCAGAACCCTAACCAGATGGTAAATCAGGCAAGACCAGTAACTGAAGCAAGGTTTCCTCAGGGAACCCCACTTCCATACATGTCCACACCAGACCAGATTATGAGTGTACATTGCAGTAGCCCGCAAGATGTGCCCCAGAGTAATAATATTAGTTTACAAGGTCTTTCAGCACAACAGTTAATGGATTGGTTAAAAAATCTGAGCCCGCAAGATACAACAAATGGTAACGTTAGATCAGAAGAGACACCAGAAAGAGACAGGACAGTGAATGTGCCCAGGTTGAAATTAGAATAAATGAATTAATTGTGGGAATGCTGGATATGGAGCAATTGGAAACATACACAGAAGATGAATTGTGATTCCTGTGTAAGAATGTTACCCAGCGTGCAAGACAAACTTATGAGTAGTTAACAGAATTGGCTGAGAAATATGAAGTGGATTTAGGGAAATCTAAACATTTGAAGAGAAGTTACAGATTAGAGTTCAGCACCAAAGATACTCTTAACATGAGATCACCTGGAATGAGAATGCACAGTAAGGAATAGTTACATACATTCAAACATGGGAAGCATTAGATAAATAGGAAGGCATATGGGCAAAGAGAAGAGATCAGAAGAAAGCAGTGCAGAATTTATCTCTGGCTGGAGCAAATGAAGCTGAGGACAATGTAAAAATGATGCTGATGATAGAAATACCAGGTCAAAGTTATGTGCATGTACCTTGGAGTAGGAGTGATACACTGTAATTCACTAATGAGTACCAGAGATTGAGAGAGAAGCCAGTGGAGTGGCACGAGCAGACAGAAACATTTATGAAACTTTCAAAATGCCTGTGGGAAGATTTGAATATGTTGTTTCATACTGTGGTTCCAGTGCAAAAGAAGTGTTGAGCGTGAACCTCTGAGAGATCCTGTAACAGGCGTGCTATCTGAAGAGGTGATGAAAATATATTATAAGATAATTTAATTCCTGAAGAACAAAGTGTCTCTGAAAGATATTGATTGGCAGAAAATTGATAGGACAGCACAGGAAACTAAAGCATTTATTCATGCTTATTATGAGAGATTGCTGCAAACTTTCATACACCATAGTGGTACAGAGAACATTGAGCCGAAAGATATGGGTCATTTTGTGTTTAGATTTGTGCAAGGATGGAAGCTAGAGATTAGTGAAATGATTCAGGAGCATTGGATTTGTTGTCAGAATGAACCCATTGATAAGATCCTACAGAATGCAAGGTACTGTAGCGAAGAAATAGAATTGAAGCAGAAAAAGTTGAGGGAAATGCTGATGGTGATGCAATTAAGGCTGCACATAAAGGAAGTTAGAGCCCACCGATGATGGTGAATACAAGTGGAATGAAAGGTGTGCAACATCAGATTAGCAATGTGGTTCAGCCTGGAGGTAGAGGATGTGGTGTTTGGGTAGATTAGACTGGAATTTAGTTGATGTTCAATCATTAAAGATAGTGTGTTCATGTCATGCTTGCGGAAATTAGATAGTGTGTTCATGTCATGCTTGCGGAAATTTTGGTCATTGGTGGAGGGAATGTCCCTATCATAATGTGAATAATTTAGCACAGAATGCTGGAGTTGCTCAGACTCAAGATAATAATCAGGTTTTAAATTCAGAAAGTCCAAAGACCCTCAATTCCAAATAAACAAGTGTCCCCAGTACAACAGATGCAGGTACCACAAGCCCTGATGACACCCCAGCAGGTGATTGTTCCTCAGCAAAACATGAATCGGATGGCAAACATGAACAGACAGCTTCACAGCTTCCCTTAAATGATTTTTAGAGACATTTTACAGAGATAGTTCAGATGACGAGGATTGCATGTTAGCTGCATCCTTTTAAGTAGATCAGCGTGGTACCTATGTAAATGGCAAAATTTTGTGGCATGATGTGTCATTCTTCGTTGACACTGGAGCTACACGGTCCACTGTCAGACCTGCAGAAGTGCCAGACTTGAACCTATCAGGAATGAGAATTCAGTTTGTAGAAGTAGCAAATAAGCAGTTGACAAATCCTGTAACAGAACATGTTCCAGTAAAAATAGATTCATAAACATCAATTTGTGGTTTGTGATTCAAGTCTAGTAAACCTGTTAGGATGTGATCTGTTGTTTAAGCTAAACTGTTCCATTACCTGCACATCCATAGCAATAGAAACACAAACACATGTGGAAGAAGATCCACTTGTCTCGCTGTATCCAATGATGACATTGTTATTTGCCAGAAAAATTGTGAGAAACAATTATTCCTGAAGTTAGGGATTTTTCAGGAAATGATATAGGTCTCATAAAATGAGTTGAGCCAGTCAAAATAACAGTGAAGCCAAATGCTGTGTATTCGAGGATACTATCATACAATGTGACACCAAAGATAGTTGCAGTAATAAAACCCTTGATTAAGGGTCTGATTGAGCAAGGTGTTCTGAGGGAACTTTTGGGATGTCCTTGTAATTCCCCTATTTTAGGATTGCGGAAGCCCAGTGGAAAACTACATAGTTCAGATTTTGAGAAAAGTGAATGAGATTGTCGTTCAATGTTGTTCTGTGGTACGAATCCAGCAATGATTTTATTTCAGATCCTGTGTAAAGCAGAATGGTTTATGGTCATTGATATGTGCCAAGCCTTTTTCTCAGTTCCCTTGCATGAGGAAAACCAATTCCTCTTTGCCTTTAAATTCAACAGTAATATTTGAACATGGTGTCATATTCCTCAGGGGAATATGGATTTGCTATAAATTTTTAATCAGATTTTCAAAAAGAACTTGTAGTCTCTTCAATTGCCCTAACATTCATTCTTAGTGTAGTACATTGACAACCTTTTCATTGCATCAAACACTCGAGAAGCATGCAGAAGAGATACCATAGCACTCTTGAATCATCTAGGAGAAAATGGACAAAAAGTTTCCTCAGCAAAGTTACAGTATTGTAAAAAGGAAGTCCAATACTGAGATCAACACATAGAGACAGGTTCAAGGAAGGTGTCCCTAGTGAGTTTTTCAGCAATCATGTAGTTGAATCCCCCAGTTACTCAGAGGAAAGGCAGAATGTTCCTGGGAATGGTTGGCTACTGCCGCCAATGGAGTCCGAAATTTTCCCTTTTGTCCAAGCCCTTACAGATGTGTCTAATCCTGTACCATTTAATTGCAAATGCATGAAAGCCTTCACTGAGCTGAGAGGAAGCTTGTGCCGAGCCCCAGCTCTGGGAATGCTTGATTACAACAAATGTTTTTATTCATTTTGCTGTGAGAGGGATGGATGTGCTCTCTCTGGTTTGACACAGTTACATAGAAAAGCCAACAATCCTGTGGCATATTTTTTAGCCACACTTGATCCTGTAGCTACAGCGTTGCTTGTTTGTCTAAGAGTATTGGCAGTCCTGAACATCAGCATTTAGCAGTGTGAAAGCATTATATGGGCCACCCATTGTACGTTTTTATCCCCCATTCAGTGGAGATTTTGCTCACCCGTACTAAGACCCATTCTCTGACCAATGCCCATTTGACCCACTATGCCAGATGATTTTAGGTTCTTCTCATGTCAATATAAAGTTATGCAGTGTTCTGAATGTGGCTATTTTTTTCCAGATCCTGTTGACAATGTAAACCGCGAAGATGAGGTTGACCATCTTGATGTGACTGAACTATGCACAAAACCAAGACCTGATATTCAAGATGTCCCCTTGGACGAAAATGACTATGTCATTTTTGTTGATGGCTCCTGTTTAAGAGATTCTGATGGTGCCCTGAGAGCTGGTTATGCAGTTTGCACAGTTTCTGGTGTGATATAAGTATCTTGGTTTCAAGGAGTCTTTTCTGCCCAAGCTGCCCAAATGATTGTTCTTACATCTTGCATGCTGTGTTTCTGAACAGCTCAAAGTGACCATATTCACTTGTAGTCAATATGGGTTTGGCATTGTTCATGACTTTGGACAGTTGTAATCCCAGAAAGGCTTCATGACCTCTTCTGAATCACCCATCCGAAATGATGACAAAGTTTATCAATTTCTGAAAGCATTATCTGCGAAAATTGCAGTTGTATAATGTGCAGCTCACAAGAAGTCAAGATTATGTATCTTTGGGCAATACCTCTGCTGACGAAGTTGCAAAGTATTGTGCTTTGCATTGCACTTCCTTTAATGAGGAATTGAGTCATGGAAGTGACAATGAGACAAGTCAAAATTTCTTTATGACAATCATTGATACTCGATCAGCAGTCAAAAGATTGCAGGATGAAGTGAAAGAAGACGAGAAGCAGGGCTGGATTAAAGAAGGATTGGTCCAGAGTCATGAGGATGATGTTTGGGTGTTGAGTGAGTGGTAAGCAGTGTTGCCAAATAGTTTACTGTCTCCTATGGCAAGGTACTAACATGGACAAGCTCACAATGGTAGCGATGCAGTGATCAGACCATTTAGACGAACATGGGACAACCCCAGATTGAGACTGGTTGCAGAAGCAGTGTTTCACAGATGTGTTACATGTCAGCAGATGAATGTAGGGAAACGCACAGTTGTTACACTGAGTCACATAGGCAGTTCAGGAGGACCATTTAACAGAATGCAACTTGATTTCATTGAATTGCCAGTGCGCAATGGGCTGAGGTATATTTTGGTGGTGGTGTGTGTTCTTCAACTGGGTAGAGGCGTACCCTACTCAAAGAATTGATAGCCGCACAGTTGCAAAACTGCTATTGAGGGAGTTGATACCTCGATTCAGTTTTTTAACTTCTCTGGAATCAGACCGAGGAATGCATTTCACCAGTGAGATTCTTAAATTAATGTGTGCGGCATGTCAAGTTCAGCAAATGTTGCTTTGCAGTTACAGGCCAGAAGCTTTAGGACTGGTAGCACAGATAAATGGAACACTGAAGGCCCTCATTTTGACTTTGGTGGTCTTTTACCAAGACCGTCAAAGCCACGGGTGCCAGAAGACTGCCAGTGCTGGCAGTCTTCCACCCACCAGATCATGAGTACCGCAGGATTTCTGCCACATTTTGGGCGGAAATCCTCTAGTAGTCGTGCCGGCGGTTGGAGGCGCATGGGCTTTTCCACTACCGGCCCTCCGAGCCAAAATAATTCCACCAGACGTATTACGAGCAGTAATAGGGCCTACCAGTGTCCTGATGGTGGAGTGCTACCGGGGGTGGAAGCACCTGTTCCCTGCCGGACGACCTCCTCGCCGGACAAAGTAAGTCGATCATCTGACTGGGGTTTGGGGTCGGTGGGCAGGGGCGTTGCGTGCGAGTGAGTGGGTGTTGTCTGCATGTGTGAATGTAAGTGTGTATGTATGTGTGTATGTATGCATGTGTGTATGAGTTTATTGAATGCATGTGTGTATGAGTGTATTGAAAGTGTGTGCGTGCATGTGTATATGAGTGTATTGAATACGTGTGTGTATGCATGTGTGTATGAGTGTATTGAATGCATGTGTGTATGTGAGTGTGTGTATGAATGTTGAGGTGAATGAGTGTATGGATGCTTGTCAGTACATGCATGTATGGATGCTTATGAGTGAATGCATGTATGGATGCTTGTGAGTGAAAGCGTGTATGTCAGTGTAGGTGTATGAGTGTGTGCGAGGTGTGTGAATGAGTGTATGCAGAGTGCGTGTGGGAGTCTGTGTACGTACATGTGGGGGTGGATGGGCTGCACTACAAAGCAGGGGGAGGAGGGTGCTCTTCTGATAGGGGGGGTGGAGGGTTCTGGTATGAAGGGGGTTGGGGAGCATTGAGCTTGCTGGGGGGTGGGAGAGTCGTCTTCCGGTGACAGGAAAGACATTTTCTGTCATCAGTAACCTTTCTGCCAGGCTTTTCGTGGTGGTGCTACCGCCGCGGAAACCCTGGTGGAAAGCTGGCTCCAAATACCGCCAGCGGTCTTCATTGGACGGCTGGGTCAGAGATGCTGATCTCCCTCCCGGCGGGTCAAACCGCCCTGGCGGTACATTATGTGGCCGTCTTCACCCCCAGCCCCTGAAACTGCCACCATGGCCCTGGTGGTCAGTAGACTGCCAGGGTCATAATGAGGGCCTGAAGTCTCGACTGGCGAAAGTGAGTGCATCTATAACACGAAAATGACCAGATGCATTGCCTCTTGTCCTAATGAGTTTGTGCAGCACACCTGACAGAAAGACCGGCTTGTCGCCACATGAGCTCATCATATGGTGAGCTATGAGATTGCCAGCAGTGCCTGCATATGCTCTTGTGAACATTACATATGACATGGTTCTGGATTATTGCAAAGGACTAGCTTATGTGGTTCATTCTTTGTCTTGCCAGGTTGGAGAAGCAACTGAAGAACAAGAAGAACCGCAAAAAGAACTTTGCCACAACCTGACTCCTGGTACCTGGGTGTTAGTGAATAGGCATATAAGAAAGACAGGCTTAGAGCGTAATTGAAAGGGCCCCTATCAGGTTGTTCTAGTGACAATGACCACTGTGAAGTCTGCTGGTTGTCCAAACTGGATTCATGCGAGCCACACATGCAGAGTTCTAAATCCTCTTGATGAAACAGCACCTGTTCCCAAAGGGTCAGCTACAGTAAGAGAAAGGGTCCATGTTAGCCAAGCTGTGGGGACTGGACAAGTGGGTAACAGAGAGCATGCATGGTCTGGTGAAAATCTGAATGCGTCAAAGCTGAAGGTACAGAAGAGTTGAGACAGTCAGGCGACTCCTGCTAGCTCAGATAAAATTGAAACTCCAGTCATGCCAGAGAAAAGAGTTGTTTCTGGAGATCAGCAGCCCGAGAAAGGCCCAGAGCCAGTGATAAAAGTGTCTCCAGCCATAGCTGAAGTAACTGAAAAATCAGATCAAAGTGGCAGTGAAACTGAGGGTCGTGTGACAAGGAAGTCAAAAAGAAAAAGAGTGCCAATCCGAAGATAATCTGCTCCTGAATGGACTTGTTTCATAACTGTTGACTGGGAGAAGGAGTTTGTTGCCTTTTGTTTTAATTATTTGTCTCCAGCTGAACATTTTGGAACTTGGAATTGCTTTGGAACTGGACATTGGAATCTTTTTGCTGCTTGATGAACAGAGACACTATTTGCTGGAAGTGCTAATCAGTGATTACCTGATGGTTTATTATTAGAGACATTTGAACTTTTAGAAGGAGCTGTTGAATTTTTGTAAATAGGAGAGATTCTTGCTGCTGGGACATGGAGTGAAACATGTTTTTCTCGCTTTGTGGGCTCCAGCAGGCCATCAGCACCATCTGCAGCATTGGGATTCCCTGATCGGGTGTAATAGCCTAGGGATGTCCCCTATTTTGCCCACTGCGGTGGAACGGACCCATAAGGCCAGCTTTGGGGGTCCCGACACCAGCTAAACAGGAGGCGCTCAGACAGCATCTTGGTGAGGCTGGACTGCCTGTCCCGCATCTGTAGAATTGCTCCAGAGGCCGTGGGCCTACCTAGCTTGGAACCGCCTTGACAACTGGTGGTGCACATCTCCCGAGCGGTGAGGGCCCCCGATGCACACTTTCCCGCCAGAAGGTCGAGGAGCGGCCCTGGGACAGCCCAGACGGTGCCTACCCCAATGAGGGAGCTGTAGCCGGGTGATGCCTCCTGGGAGTGGAGGAGCCCTGAGGGCAAGAAAATGGAAGCTTGGTGAACGTGGGCTCCTGTTCCCCTTCTGATCTGCACTCTGCTCTGGTGGGCCTCTGCTGCACACCGATGTATCCCTGGGCCACGTGGCCTCAATGCAGTGCGATGGAGGAGGAGACAACTGAGGGCGTTTGCTGCCCCTTGCCACTGACACTGAGACTGCTTGCTCCATACCACCTTGGGACCCAAAGACGTGAACTGCAGAGGTGCATTTCCACTTATGGCTCTAGGAGTGGCCCTGGAGCGGCCAAGAAGGCGCTTGCCCCCATGGAGGAGCTCGGGGATGACTGCTGGGGGGGAGCAGGCCCGCAGACTAGATGAAGGTGGCTTGGTTACTACGGCCCCCTCCTCCCCAGAACTGCACTTTTAGTTGGTAAGCCCTCACCATGTGCTCCGACGTGACAATCCCTCCCTACTCCTGTGTAAGCTGCTACTGCAACCTTCACAGTCTATCTGTGAATCTATCTGTGTGGAGTTGCAGGCTTGAACCTAGCCAATTTACTCGACTGCCTCAGCTACACAGTTGGGCCGCACTGCCTTCCCTGAACTACTCTTGACCGCCCTCCTTGGGGTCAACCACACTTCAGCGCCTTACTGCAATTTCACTTGTTTCTTCTGTGCTGTGCGCTGGGAAGAGCCCCCTAGTCTATACTATCTGTTCTAGCTTGCATGGTGGCCCCTGTGGGGCAGTGAGACTTTACTGGTGCTGTTGCTGCTCTCTGCCCCCTAGCTGTCCCGGGCAGGCGAGGTACAGTATCAGCGCACAGAAACATGCTGCACTGTTGTGCCTGACATGTGCCACTCTTGTCAAGCACCCCTTCTTTGGAGACCTCTGCGAAAAGTACTTCAGCTGTCAAGCAACTCTTGAGAGCCGGATCCACTGGCAGACACGTGATGTTACCTCTTACTCAACTATGAGCTTGGAGACCTTCCACACCTGCATGGGCTCCTAACTGTCTCTGCTGACCAAGGCCCCTCTGCACTCATCTCATCAGTAACACACAGTCTGTCACAATGCTGCACTCCAAATCCTCAAAGGACAATCAGGTGACCTCTCTCCAGAGTAAAGCATCAGCAGGAGATGCCAAACTACCTGAGGGTGGTTCGATCTTTGAGACAGGGAGTTCTGCTCCTACCCCAATCTCACAGGAATATCTGTCGCTCTTTCTCCAGGAGATATACTCGGACATTGTCTCCCTCAATACAGACTTCAAAACCTGCCTCAGAAACCTATGTAGAGACATGTCTGAACAGGGGGACAGAGTTGATAACCTAGAGTGCACCAATGACATGTGCTCTGAAGACCAAGCAATGCTTTGGCAGCGAACCACGGCTCTCAAAGATCAGCAGACTGAGATCAAAGCCAAGCAAGAAGACCTGGAAAACAGAAGTCGCCTCAACAACATCTGCATCAGGGGGGGTGCCCAGGGGAGCAGAGCGAGAAGACATAATGGCGTTCCCCGTGGAGTTGCTGCACATAATTAGGGAAAACATGGATCTTTCTGCCTCCCGCCAGCCCCTAGGCTGGATAATGTACACAAAGTGGCTTCAGTGCCTGGATGCCGCTGACATTCTGACCAGAGTCCACTTCTTCACAGAAAAAGAGGACATAGTGAGGCCATCCAGATGTAAAGCAGTCCTCGTCCACGAAAGGCACACAATTCACTGTACCAAGACCCATCCCCCGCCATGCTCTGCAGGAGAAGGGACTTCTAAATAGTAACAGACATGGCAAGCAGATCTCCTTACGCTCACTGTAGGAGGCCAAGCACTTTCTGGAGCTGCGACAGACACCTGACAACAATAATCCCTCCACATCCAGCCATACAGCACAAGACATGATCTGGCCTGTATGGTCTGTGGTGAAGTACCGCCACCCCACTAAACGTCAAACTGAGGAAACCTCATGTGAGACTAAACGCAATATGATTCAGCATCCTAAAAGTATGGTTGAAAGCTCCCCCCTTCTCCTTCTGCCTCAGGCTCCCTGTAAAGTCAGGCCGCTGTTCTTGCTGCTTGATGGAATGGCTTTTTTGGGGTGGTGAAGAAGTGCCGCTCCGGCGACGGACTCTTGATGCCTTAGCCTGCGGGGCCCTAAAGGAGTGTGGCCCTGCACTGTAATACTGTCCCATACCTGTTGGCCCTTCCAGGCAGCCCACCCCACCAGCTCGCATCCCAAGATAGTCACTCATCATGAGAGATCTGCACAACTCTATGCTGATCTTCGCAGAAAGCGGACCGTTTGGTTCGGCCCGGATGGCCCATTTGTTGTGGGTATGTTACTTATGCTTCTTTTCTACTGGTAATGCTGCTTCCATGCTTAGCCACACAGTACCTTTCAAACACTGTAACGGACCCTCCCTCCCCCTGCTGAGAATCGCTCTTAGAACTCCTAGACTTCCCAGTGCAACATCATCCCACTCCCCTCATCACATCACAGGGGGCTGTGGAGGGGGAGGGCCCTGGGGAGTGGGAACCATTTGCTTCCCCACCTCTCCCACATGCTCCCGTCATTATTCTGCCTCCCAGCCACTCTTCCGCTTATTTTTGTATTAGATGACAGTGCTGACAAATGCAAAACTCTTATCCCTCAATGCTCATGGACTTAACTCCCCAAACAAATGTAGACAGGTATGGAGATACATAATGCAGCACAACCCTGATATTGTCCTGCTTCAAGAGACACACCTACTCAGGACGGACATCCATAGAATGTCACACCTGCACTACCCGGGACGTCACTGGGCCCCCACAGACACTAAAACACATGAGGTGGGAAACCTCCGTCAGACAGGTTTCTTCTCTTCTGTACCTAAAGTGGTAACGGAGAACAAGGGGCGCTTCCTTAAAATTCACGTAGAGCGGAAAGGGTGGCCCCTAACCATTCTTAACATATACACTCCTAAATCGGACCAAGGGCCCTATCTTCAAAAGGAGTTTAGGGAACAGTTGGAGGGGGAACTGTGTAATCTCATCCTGGTCTGGGACCTGTAATGCTACAGGACTTCTGGGACTTACCAGGGTGCGGGTGCTATGTCTGCACAGCTTAAAGGAGAAATCACTGATTTAGGCCTCATAGATGCATGGCACGATACCCATCCTAATGAGAGGAATTATACCCTTTACTCCAATGTGCACTCTTCTTACTCATGCATATATACAATCTATACTGTGTACTGTATCCTGAGTGGAAATCTCGTACATTTCAATTTTGGATTATGCCCATGTTGAACTCCTCTGGGCTGACTCTTCTCTCACTCGGGGTGCCCACCTGTGCTGGTCCTGGCCCCTCCAACTGCTTCAGGACCTATCGATGTTGATACCATCCAGCAGGGTATAAACGACAACTTCGCCAATAACTCTACCTCTGACACCTCTTTACACATGATATGGGATGGGTTTAAGGCACATATACGGGAAGTGATCACCTCCACAGCCAGAGCCAGAGGGAGAGAAGCTCACCTCGTGGAAACTGACCTTACCACAGAACTGAAGGGGCTAGAGCAACAAGACAAGGCCGCCCTATCGCAAAGAAATAGGAGCCAACTCGCCCTGTTACAAGGCCAGCCGCAAGCCCCCTGAACCAATAGAGAGGAGCAGGCTTTACTGGCCCTATAGCAGAAGTATTATGAGTGGGGTAACAAGGTAGACACGCTTCTGACTTGGAGGCTGCACCACAGACAATCCTGTGCCCACATACCGACACTTTATGATGGAGAACAAGACTGGGAAACCACTGAATAAGATAAACAAAGAATACCAGACACTCTACCAAAGAAATAGTATTACCCAAGAAAGGATCAATGCTTACTTGCAGTATTGCATCTGGGACCCCCTACTGACAGCACAATCAGAACTCCTTGATTGTCCCATTTCCCAGGAACTCCGGGCAGCGGTCAATACTTCCCCCTGGGGCAGGCCCCGGGCCCTGATTGTCTGCATGTTAGCTTTTATTGCCTGTTCTTCTCAGACCTCCAGGCCCATCTTCTAACTCTTTTTAACTCCTTTGCCCATGAAACTGGTCTTACGCCATCCATGATGGCCACAGAGATAGCCCTCATACTAAAACTCAGTAAAGATATGGCTCAATACATTTTTATCACCCTATTGCCCTCCTCAACACTGAGGCAAAATTATTCACCAAAATATTAGCAACTAGATTGGACAAATACCTCCTGGGACTTATCGAGCCGGATCAGGTAGGCTTTAGTCATGGAAAACAGGGTGTGGACAGTGTTCGCCGGGTGGCACATTTAGTGGAGAAAGTTAATCGATACTTATACCAGCGTTCCTGATTTCGCTTGATGCGGAGAAGGCATTCAATAGAGTAAGCTGGCCACTCCTCTAGGAAGTTCTACGCAGGGTGGAGCTGGGTACCAACATGGTATCTAAAATCATGGCATCATATACAGTCCCTACTGCAACAATATGCCTCAACAGGCAACAGTCTCTGGCATTTTCCATCCGTCGGGGCATGCAGCTTGGGTACCCTTTGTCACCTCTTCTGTTCGTCCTGGCGGTGGAGCCACTGGCCTTCATCATTCGCCAATTTGCTAAAGTGGTGGGGGTGCCGTTTGCTGGAAAGGAACACAAGATAAAATTCAGAATTTGCTACTCTATACATGCTAAAGAGATGTAGAGAATTAATACAGTGCAATTGCTTGCTTTTAATATTTAATATATATGTTACTTTTTGTAGAGGAGCCAATGCCCTTCGACTGTCCTGAGGAGGCCACGAGGTGTGGGGCCGAAACACGTTGACATTAGTCTAGTGGGACCAAGGGCTTATAATTATTAAATTGAGAGATTCAATAATGAGAAGTACTGCATAATACCTTAAAAAATTGTTAGGTGTTTACAGCTGGGTGCTAATCCCTTGGCCATTTGTATAAGACAGGATCACAATGTAAATTGAGTCCTAGTGACCCTTTTGAGTTTTCCCGTTGGGCATTTCCCATTTCGATGTACTGTATGTGTTTAATGTTGAGACACTGTGTTGTGTAATTTATGTATTAGTTAGTGATATGATGTGATATTATTTATGTTTTTATGTTATCATGTTGAGGTACACACTGCTTTTTGAAAATCAATTAAATAAACATGGGAAAGTAATTTACCCTATTAACCAAAAGTGAGTACTTTGGTCAGTATAATTAATGATTTGATTTGTCCCTGCCTGCTATTACATGTGATTATGTTTAGTTAGTACCCTGAGCAGGTTGGGGTTATAGGGTACTCCCCTTCTTCTTTGTGAATGTGATAGTACACCTTGTGAGGTGTGAGGGAGTTGTTGAGTTAAAAAAGGATAGCCCATCTTGGGTCCACTGGGTCATGGGACCTAAATCTGGAAATTTCTAGCAGTGTGTTCCACCAGCATGATAAAGACTAAAGATTAAAGCTGATGTATTATTTCTGCATAGGACAAGTTTGCTTTGTCTAATAGAGTACCAATATGTCTGAATCACAAATTGTTTGTTATACGGAAGAACAGATTTCTAAATTATTAGAACTCCCCTCGTTGCTTAGCGGAGAAATACCTTTGAGTGACACCTTTAAGTGCGATAAAGTGAAAAAGAAAAACATTAGGACACAACTACATGCCCAAGTGCTATTAGAGCATCTAAAAAACAATACTGTTCCACAAGGCTTACAAGTAAAGAATATTCCTGTAATTTTCATAGGTGACCCGAAATATTTGACTCAGTTCAGCGGGGTCGGTACTAAATGCTCAAGAGATTGGCTGGCTTTGTCGGTCGAAACTGCATTGAGAATCAGTGAGGACGAATTAAGAGAAATTGCTGTCTTGGAACAAGAGATTACCTCGGACAACTCTGTACAAAACTCTCAGCAACTATTAGAGACCGTTAATAAAACAATAGCTGAGTTTAAAACAAATACGATTAGTTTTAAAACGACAAAACTAGCCCGAGATATAAAAAACTTTGATGTCACAGTTGTGTATCCTTACTTAAAACCTGACTTTTATAAGAACAATAACCCCAACAACTTTAATTTACAATATCGAACTAGATCCCGCAAAAAGTTTATAACTTTCTCAGATACGTCCTCGGGTTCCGAGGCCGAAGGTCATACGACATTTCCCTCTGGACAACCTTTTTTAGGCAGAGGCAACCGGAGGGGTACAAGAGGGGGAGGAATCCCCAGGGATCAATTCCAAGATCAGAATTTCTTCCAAACCAGGAGGAGAGCATACAGGAGGCAATAATGGAGTCTGACGACTTGATGCCTATCTACAATCTATCCTCGTATCCTTTGTCTGATATAGAGAAACAAGTTTTGAGCAAAGGATTGTCTTTTGTTCCCATCAAAAACCAGGACTCCATAGACAGCAACATAGAAGTGCTTAATTTTCTACGCAAAATCAGGTTGAGAGCATTTTTTTCCTCGGTGAGTCCATCAGAAGAATGTTCAAATAGTGGGCTGAAACCCAAATCGTTCTTCTTACCCGATAGGAATGATATGCTGAAAGAAATTAAGGTTTTCGAGGATCTAGTGCTAAAAGAACTGGATTGCCTTAACACAAAAAAGGTATTTGTTAAGGATAATTGTTCAAAAATGGAAAAGGAGGTGATCTTAAGTCTAGCTGAGAATAAAGATATTGTAATCAAACCAGCTGACAAAGGTGGGGGAATAGTCATCTGGAGTGTGGAACAATATAATAAGGAGGCCATGAGACAGTTAGATAATCGCACACATTATCGCGAACTGCCAGCGCATATACCTAAACAAGTACAACACCAGATTGAAGCACTGACAGTCAGCTAAAGAACAAGGCTGGATCAGTAGAAAGGAATTTGAGTTCTTAAATCAGAATGACGGTAGAACGCCCTGCTTCTATATCCTTCCTAAGATACATAAAAATATAGAAGAACCTCCAGGGAGACCGATAGTTTCGGCATGTGGCTCTATATTGGAGCCCCTTGCCCAGTTTGTAGATACTTTTTTTAAACCTTTTGTATTGAAGACTACAGCGTATGTACGTGACACAATGGATATTATCAATAAAATTGAAAACGTAACATTCAATGAGGAGAAACATTTTTTTGTGACTTTTGATATCGAGTCGCTTTACACAAACATCCCACAAAACGAAGCTCTGGAGATTATTAGACTAACTTTAAACAACAACATAGAAACAGTAAGTACTCCCACAGACTTTATAGTCGAGTTAGCAACACTATGTTTAAAAAGCAATTTTTTTAAATTTAATGATAAGCTATATCGGCAAGTTAAAGGAGTGGCCATGGGCTGCAGCTTTGCTCCAGAGATCGCCAATCTGGTGATGGACTTCTTTGAACAAAAATGGATATACGATAACAATAATCCATTTAAAAAACATATTGTTAAGTGGTTCAGGTATATTGATGATATCCTAATGATCTGGGAAGGTTCTGAATTAGAGTTGAGCTCCTTCTGTGATTGGCTTAATCAACGGACTGTTGATTTTAAATTTACGATGAACAAAGGTATGACCAAAATAAATTTTTTAGATGTTTGGATTCTGGCTAAAAATGGTAAATTGATGGTGAGTCTGTATAAAAAACCGACAGACCATAATACATTATTACATTTCACTAGCGGACACCCGAGAGTACTTAAAGAGAATTTGCCATATGGACAATTCCTTCGGATCAGAAGGAATTGTACGGAGAAAGATGATTTCTTTAGGAATTCTGAAGAGTTAAAGAAAAAAAAAATCTCTAGAGGATACCCTAAAAAGCTAGTGAAAACAGACGAGAAAAGGGCATGGTTTACCCCAAGGGATACTCTCCTTACTCCAAAAAAATAAACAAAGGAAATCCCGTTAACATGTGTGTTGACATTTAGCCCAAAGGCTAATAAAATCCGGAAGATTATTGAGAAAAATTGGCATATCATTAAAGATCTAAATATAGAGAAGCCTTTGTTCTCATTTAAGAAAGCTCGCAGTTTAAAAGAACAGTGGGTACAAGCTTGTGTAAAAAAATTTGAAAAGAAAGAACAAAAGACTTGGTTACAGCTTCCAACGATACAGGGACATTTTAAATGTGGGAAGTGTACCGCATGCCAATTTACGCAAAATTCAAAGGAGGTAGCGATTAATGGAAGAAAACATATCCAATATGACTTCTCCAACTGTAATACTAAAAATGTGGTCTACTGTATATTTTGTCCTTGTAATAAAGCTTATATTGGACAAACAGCACAGGCAGTTAAAAGTCGCATTTTACAGCATCGATCAAGAGTTAAATGTGCTATAAAAGGAGCACCGTTGGTTGAACATTTCCTAGAAAATGGTCATAAAGCAGATGACATCAAATGGACAGTGTTAGCAGTTTTACAAAGTAAAACGGATGGTCCCGCAATGGTGACCAGACTACTCAAATTGGAGGCACGGCTGATTGAGAAATTTCAAACAGTCAGAAATGGACTAAATGACTGCGACAAAGTCTGGGCTCTCATTGGCAACTGATATTGGATATGGTCTTGTTTGATTATAGGGTCTTGAGTCTCCAAGGCAAAGGAAATTAACCCTTTTGACCATGACGATAACTCTTAGTCCATTAGGCTGTGGACATGTGTCAAAAGTATAAACTTCAATTAAGGTGCGGTGAAAATCACAGTTAGAAGAGTAGAGTTATACTGATTTGGATCTTCAGAAAAAGAGAATGTTACCTGCAGATCTAGGCAACAACTGCTATGGCATTGGATTAGTAATTTGTTCCAAATTTGTAAATGTAGATCAAAGTATTGTATGTATGAGTATGTTCCATGAAGATAATTAATTATGGATTGAGTGTACAAAAAATGTGACTAATATATATAGGGAATGTATTTTTGAGATTACCATTCGAGTGCGATAGCGTACAACCTGTTGTCCATTACGGTGATAGATGATAATTGTTATGGAGACAAGACTGGTAATGGGTCCCTAATCTGCAGACAATGGCGAAGAGGCCGGGATTAAGGCACACAAGATGTATAGGAAGTCCAGATAAGTTTTAAGAAGGGACGGAGTTCCCCCAACATGGCGCTTAACGCTATACTCTGTTTAGTAACAAGAGTAGACTAGTGTGCGCCAAGATAGCTCGTTAAAAATGGCCGACATACGGCCGCCCGTGTTGCTTCGGCAGACGCGAAGTCAGCAGTGAGATACTGACACGGATCTTGCCGTAGGGTGAGGAAAGAAGAGCGTATCCCCGAAAGTAAGTGCTGTTGGAGTATGACCGCTCGGAGTAAGAGCAATAATTAGTGGGCTGAGTGCTTGAACCATGAGTCTATGAGACTGAGAAATTTCTTATTTATTTTGTTTTGGCAGTTGGTACAGGCATTCGATTGCTCGGTGACATTACCGGCCAGTAAAATCAGAAGATAACTTAAATAGAGAAGAACTGCGGTATCGTAAATTTTAATTTTAGTAGAAAGCCTTTGTGAATATGATGAAGTTGGGTGAATTCTTACTTATTTTAGGCTCTTTGCCTTCTTCTCTTAGCCTCGGGATAATACTAATAGCCAAATAGGCAAGGTGTCTCGATGGTTGGTAATGTGTGGCTCCGGTTCTTAGAAAAAGGTATGTTGTATTACGGGTGACATGGAATAGGATTAACCCCTTGGGGGGTGCACAAGTACCAGTTGGAGGTGCATGGTGGTGATTATTAATTGTTTCATTTTCACGTCAACAATGCACTGGGAGGGACTTGCTTTGGATTATTAGTTATTATTTGTGTAAGAACTATAGCGTTGATTTGCGATAACTCGTTTCACAATATAAAATTCAGACTTTGCTACCCTATACATGCTAAAGAGATATAGAGAATTAATACAGTGCAATTGCTTGCTTTAAATATTTAATATATATGTTACTTTTTGTAGAGGAGCCAGTGCCCTTCGACTGTCCTGAGGAGGCCACGAGGTGTGGGGCCGAAACGCGTCGACATTAGTCTAGTGGGACCAAGGGCTTATAATTATTAAATTGAGAGATTCAATAATGAGAAGTACTGCATAATACCTTAAAAAATTGTTAGGTGTTTACAGCTGGGTGCTAATCCCTTTGCCATTTGTATAAGACAGTATCACAATGTAAATTGAGTCCTAGTGACCCTTTTGAGTTTTCCCGTTGGGCATTTCCCATTTCGATGTACTGTATGTGTTTAATGTTGAGACACCGTGTTGCGTAATTTATGTATTAGTTAGTAATATGATGTGATATTATTTATGTTATCATGTTGAGGTACACACTACTTTTTGAAAATCAATTAAATAAACATGGGAAAGTAATTTACCCTATTAACCAAAAGTGAGTACTTTGGTCAGTATAATTAATGATTTGATTTGTCCCTGCCTGCTATTACTTGTGATTATGTTTAGTTAGTACCCTGAGCAGGTTGGGGTTATAGGGTACTCCCCTTCTTCTTTGTGAATGTGATAGTACACCTTGTGAGGTGTGAGGGAGTTGTTGAGTTAATGTGGCGGTAGTACAGCCAACAGGCTGGCGGTACATACTGCCACATTAGGTGAATGGCGGGTTGGCACTTCTCCACTGATACCGCCATGGCCGGTATTAGCCACCGGAGATGTCAATCTCCAGTCCGGCGGCCTGCATAGTACCGCCGGCGGCATTATGAGCCTGCCTACCACCCTGCTTTTCGTGACAGTAGGCCCTACCGGTGACAGGGAATTCCTTCCTTGTCACAGGTAGGTGGCTCCCCCACACCCCAACACACCTGATACCCCCAACCCCTTCATCCAAACTCCCCCCTTCCCCTCCGATCCTCACACCCCCCCACCCCTGATCCTCACACACACACACACCCACACCCCCTCCGATCCTCACACACAGCCCCCTACCCCCTCCGATCCTCACACTCCCCCCCATACACGCACACACCCGCAGACACGCACCACGCATACACCCAATCACTCACACTGGCATACACTCATTCATACACACACTGGCATATGCGCATTCATACACGCATACTTCCAGACATGCCTGCACACATTCTTACACACAATCACACTGACATGCCGACATGCACTCACTTCACCATTCTTACCTGCATTCACTCACACTCATGCAACCATGCAAACAACACAACACACACAGACGCATTCACACACACACTCACACATTCATGCGCACAACCAGACACATGCACACACAACACCCCCCCCTGTCAGATGCACAACTTACCTCGGTCGAGGAGGTCTTCCGGCAGGGAAGGGGCGCTGCTACCGCCAGCAGCGCCCGCCAGCAGAACACCGCCAGGCCGTATCACATGTCATGATACGGCTGACGGCGTTCAATTGGCATGCCGGTGCTCGTGGTAGCAGCTTACCGCTGTCCACCAGCATGATCACTGCCAGATTTCCACTCTTCTTGTGGCAGAAGTACGTCAGTGATCATGATATGGTGGACGGATAGTAGCCGTGGTGATGGTATTTTGGCGGCCGTCACCGCGGCGGTAGGCAGTTTTTACCGCCATTGTTATAATGAGGACCTCAGTGTCTGACAGTCAAGGTTTCTTAGCTTTAGATTGGCAACATGTAGAACAAGCATTTTCAATGCAACGGGGCTCACATTTGCTCGAGTTGGAGCTATTTGCGTTGTAAACTCCTAACCTAACTTTTCTTACCACACATATGAAAAGAAAAAAAACAAAGCGCGATCGCACTATGTAAAATGCAGCGCGATCGCGCTGAAATTGAAAACAACAAAATGGAGCGCGATCGCGCTATGTAAACCCCAGCGCGATTGTGCTGCGGGGAAAATAAACAGATAAAGTAGTCCAGAAACCAGGCTCAAAACATCGAGCCTCGTATGTTTCTAGTAGTTTACCGGTGCTGTGTAGGCGGGCTAAACACCAGAAAAGGTATGACGTATGCATGCCTTTCAAAAATTAAAGCAAGCAGATTTTAAAGAGCAAGCCCAGGAACCAATGAAAGAGACTGACGTGACCTGGGCGTAGTTTGAAGCCCAAAGAGAGATTACTTTATGGACGGAGCAATTTGCGCTCGCCCATAAAATTATGGCCCTCATTACAACCTTGCCGCCCGCCAAGGTTGAACCGCCAAGGTTGAACCGCCGGGCAGCCGCCAATGCAGCCGCACTCCCACGGGGTCTATTTTGAGATCCCTGCTGGGCAGGCAGGCGGAAACCTGGTATCCGCCCGCCGGCGCAGCGGGGATCTCGGCCGCAACACGGGAGCCGGCTCCAAATGGAGCCGGCGGTGTTGTGGCTGTGCGACGGGTGCAGTTGCACCCATCGCGCTTTTCACTGTCTGCTATGCCTGACTTGTTTATACTGGCTGCCTGGGGCCATGGCAGGGGGCCCCTGCACTGCCCATGCCAGTAGCATGGGCAATGCAGGGGCCCCCAGGAGCCCTGCGACTCTTTCCGCCAGCCTCATCATGGCGGTTCAAACCGCCATGAAAAGACTGGTGGGGGGACTCGTAATCCACTGGGCAGCGCTGCAAGCAGCGCTGCCCTGGGAGATTTAAACCACCGGGACTAAAGTGGCGGGAAACCGCCAGGACTAAAGTGGCGGGAAACCGCCGGGACTAAAGTGGCGGGAAACCGCCGGGACTAAAGTGGCGGGAAACCGCCGGTCCCGGCGGTGCAACCGTGGCGCTTCCGCCACGGTCGTAATTCCCCAGGAAGCACCGCCAGCCTGCTGGCGGTGCTTCCGTCAAAACAGTCCTGGCGGTCAAAGACCGCCAGAGTTGTAATGACCCACTATGTGTATATAGACCGAAGTCAAAGACAGACATACATTTTGTAGGTACTAGTGAATGTAGGCATGTTTTGTGTTTGAAAACACATAGACCTTTCTGTTAAAGGGATAGGATCCTGCAATACCAAGGGGGTGATTCAAACTTTGGCGGGCGGCGGAGGCCGCCCGCCAAAGTTCCCCCATCAGAATACCGCTACGCGGTCAGAAGATCGCCGCGGTTATTCTGTGTTTCCCACTGGGCTGGCGGGCGACCGCCAGAAGGCCGCCCGCCAGCCCAGCGGGAAACCCCTTCCCACGAGGAAGCCGGCTCCGAATGGAGCCGGCGGAGTGGGAAGGGTGCGACGGGTGCAGTAGCACCCGTCGCGATATTCAGTGTCTGCATGGCAGACACTGAAAATCTTTTAGGGGCCCTCTTACGGGGGCCCCTGCAGTGCCCATGCCATTGGCATGGGCACTGCAGGGGCCCCCAGGGGCCCCACGACACCCCTCACCGCCATCCTGTTCCTGGCGGTCACAACCGCCAGGAACAGGATGGCGGTGAGGGGGTCGGAATCCCCATGGCGGCGGATTCCTCAGGGCAGCGGAAAACCGGCGGGAGACCGCCGGTTTTCCGTTTCTGACCGCGGCCATACCGCCACGGTCAGAATGCCCTTGGGAGCACCGCCAGCCTGTTGGCGGTGCTCCCGCGGTCGTTGACCCTGGCGGTCAATGACCGCCAGGGTCAGAATGACCCCCCAAGTGTTTATTTTATATGTGGGAAAAAAGCTTATTACAAGCTGCAGAAAGGCTGGTATGGAACAGGTGGACAACATTAATGAACCAGTCTTGGATGAGAAATCAAACTCCAGATTTACAAGAGGAGCGAGTGCCTCAGAGATAGTGGGAGATACATTTGGTGCCATAATTCTATCAGTGGGAGTAATCTTTACTGATCTCAAGATTAAGAAGTTGTTAACCATAGCAGGCAAGCTATATACTGACACTGCAGGAGCTCGGTTATGAATGGATACGGAGATGGTTGAGGTGAGATCAATGGTTTTGCAGAATCATCTGTGTTAGACATCTTACTCGCAAAAGAGGGCATGGTCTGCAAAAAGCTACATCTGCAACATTGTTGCACGTACATACCTGACAATAGTGAGGAGATAAGAAAGTACATTGCAAACATGACTGACCTGAAAAGAGGCCTGAAAGAACTGACAGCCACCGGTGCATGGGAAGCTATTGGAAATTATTTTTCAGCCATTGGAAAATGGTTTGGGAACATGGGAAAAGGGATAGTAGGAACCATCTTGAGACCCTTGTTGATTGTGGCTTTGTGTGTTATTGGCACACTTGGATTTTACAAACTATACAAGATACTGAAGAAGAGAAGAGTAATGACTTTGCATATGAAAGAAGAGATAGCAATTGAGAAAAGGGGAAGCATTTATTATTGTAACCTCAAGAAAATGCAGAGTTACAGCAGAACTTATCAAAATAAGACATAGAAATTCTGAATTGTCTAGTTGAAATGAAAATTTGGCCTTTTTGTGATGGTGTATTTTGTCATCAAAGGCGGGACAGATAGAGCGTAAATTTTAGCGCTATCCTTCATGTCACTAAAGTCATCAGACTGTGACGTCTATTTTATGAATGAAAAGAGTGGAAAAACTGCCATAGAAAGATGCACTGACACATTTGAAATGTGCATTTATTTGTATTTCAAAGTTCAACATAGGTGCTTTTTCAATTAAATCATGTTAGGAAGTTAAAGTTGATATTAAAATGTTATTTAGACTCTAAACGTACAGCCCATGCAGAAACAATATTAGATTTATTGTGATTTCTGAAAGATGAATGACTATACCTAATATAATGCAATAACAACACTTTTACATTTAAACTGAAATGTTTTACTTCTACTGATGAAATATTATTAATAATGAAGTTATAAGTTTGTATATTGTATGTGTTTTTTACTAAAAATTATAAAACAAATGCATTTTTTATTTCTCTTGTGTTAGCATAATTGAGGCCTACAGAGCTTGCATTTTACATTCATGTAAAAGTATTGAATCATTTTTTCATAACTTGAAGTCTTCTCTCAGATTTCGTTCCCAGGAGACGCAAAGTCCACTTGTAATAAGTCTAGTGTTTAACTATGGAAGAATCGTATCATTTGACCTTGGAGATGTTGCAGTGCAGAAACATGGATTAATATTGTTTGGAGTCAACAGATTAGATTAGATATTCCCATGACAGACATTGGAAATTGTCGAACTGTTGCAACCTGGAGCCTAGTGATCAATTTTGATTGGATAATACCCTTTCAGTGTAATATGAACTGACACCTTTGACAAATCGGAACACTTTTTGTGAATTGATATACCCATGGACAATTGGAGCTTTGAGCAGTCCGGAGCAGTCTTATCTTGGTCAGTCCCAGATGCTATCCTGATGCTCGGAGATGCCTTGCTGACCTGATGCTTTGCTGTTGAAGATTTCTTAAAGCTGTATCCCATGGACACAGCTGTCTTCCTCTCTGCTATTTGCCATTGCCCTTTGAAACTTCACCATCTTGATGCTTTATTTTTCTTTTTACTTTTAGTTAGTGACCTGTACCCTGAGTTATTCTCTTTTTCCAAATTATTTTTGTCCTTTTTGTACCTTTTGAAATTTGCCCGCATGTGTTCCTCCCTGCAAATGTATGTCCCTGATTTGTTTAGCTGTATGGTTGACCTATGCCCAGCCACAGATTATTGACTCTGCTGTATTTGAATTACTAATGATTGTAAAATCGGAACAGCTTATTGTATCTGTATCACAGATATTCTTATTGACTATATGTATCATTCTTCTTGAATGCTTACTTTTATTAATGTTAGTTGACCAGAATCTATTTCCTCTCTTTGGGAAAACCTTGGTCATTATGTATCTTTATAATTTGGTTTTGCCATTGTCTACATGACTTTGAGCTTGTGCTTGTAGTAAATCCTTCAACTTTAGTCCTGATTGGAGTTTTCCTTCTGTGGCCACATTGGTCATCGTGTCTAAATTTTTGGGGTGGTGCTGAAATATTGTTGATGGTTCACCACACATCTTTCTGGGTTCAAAGGTCCATCGACCTTGTTGCGCATTTGATTCCTGCAAAGGATGAAAAACGTGTCCCCAGCTTCTCCCTCATGAAATTCAATAAACTTAACAGTGTTTGATAAACACATTAAGGGCCCCATTATGAGTTTGATGGATGGAAAACTCAGTCTGTCAAACTCCAGACAGAGTGGCTGCCACCTACACGGCGACCTCCCAGCCTAAACTATTATGGGATTCCTGCTAGGTCGGTGATGGGGAAACCTACGTTTCCACCTGCTGGCCTGGCAGGAAACAGGCTTAAACATTGCCTCTGGCTCGTAATCGAACCGGCGGCAATGCTGTAGCCAGCGGGGTCACCAGCATCTTTGCAATGTTCACTGCCTGCAAAGCTTGGTGCTTGGCCAGGTGGCCATGCACTGCCCATGCCAAGTGCATGGGCAGTTCAGACCCGCTCCTGTTGCCCCCTGCTCCTGCGCTCTGCCAGACTTTTCATGGCGGTGCTCCCACCATGAAACCGCTGGTGGAGAATGAGGTTGTAATCAGCGCTGTCCTGGTAGATAAAGATGTCCGCCTCCGCTAGACCACCCGGATCTAAGATCCTGGTGAAGCTGGCGGTCCTACCGTCAGGGTTGTAATGTGGCAGTCGAACCATTGCATTTGTGGTGGTCCAGACTGCCACACTCCTAATAAAGCCTTAAGTATTTTATTTAACTAGCTTGCTGCCTCGCTTGATTGAAAATGTACCTTTCTTAGTCGACATTTGGCATTGGATTGAAATTGGCATCCAGTGCTTCTTTGATCTGACGGTACAATTTGCATCAGTCTGCAGGATTGTCTTCAGCACTTCTTTTACTCTGTCACTGGTAAGGTTCTTTAAATACTTAATGATTTTCTTGTCATCTGCTTCTTATAGGGTATCTATGAAGTAACTGAACGTCTTAGTCCATGCGGTCCATCTGGCACTTGGCGGTGTTGAATGGAGGTTTCATAAACTGTCAGATCTCTCCTTTGTTTCTGCAGTAGCGACAGGAATTTCACAATGTGAGTTCCCAACTTCACCCACCGCAGAGTAAGCTCATCACAAGTCAAAGCCAATCTAGGTTAAGTGCGGGAAGAGAGGATGGAAGACAGATAAACACTTGTCCCACGAGGTTGGTGCAGAAATGTGTGTTACCCAATATTATTCTGTACTTCTTCCTGAGTAAGAGAAACAAGAAAGTGGAAATCAGCGTAAACTGCTAAGAGGATAGAAAAATACAGCCTTTGTAAATATTGATTATACTATACCTGAGTTTGCCCAACCGAACAGTGAAACAACGGACATCCCACCCTCACAGGACCTCTGTGACAGACTCAACACCTACTTCCACCACAAAATCAAGACCATCTATGACAGTTTCAGCAAGGACAACCTTTGTGCAGAACCCCCCTCTACCAAAATTTGACACCAACAAACCAACAATCACCACTTGGACCCCCCTCACCACTGAAGATATTCTGAGAACAATGAGATCCATACACTCCGGGGCCCCCACAGACCCATGCCCCCACCACATTTTCAACAGAGCCGCAAATACCATCGCCCCCAAGTTCCACCACACCATCAACCACTCACTAGCTGTCACCACCTTGCCCGATGACTGGAAACACACCGAGATCAACCCCCTCCTCAAGAAACCCTCAGCAGACCCCACCGACCTCAAAACCCTCAGGTCCATCACCCTGCTCCCCTTTCCTGCGAAAGTCATCGAAAAAGCTGTCAACAGCCAGCTCGTCACATTTTTAGAAGACCACAACATCCTCGACATCTTCCAATCCGGATTCAGGAAAAACCATAGCACCAAAGGCCGCAAAGGATGACATCCACTCCCTGCTAGATAAGGAAAAGACTGCGGCACTCATCCTGCTAGACCTCTTGGCGGCATTCGATACAGTCTCCCATCACACCGTGATAGGAAGACTCCACGAAGCCGGCATCAGAGACAAGGTCCTTGACTGGATGCAATCCTTCTTCTCCGGCAGAACTCAACGAGTGAGACTCACCCCCTTCTTCACAGACCCCACACCCACCACCTGCAGAGTTCCCCAGGAATCCTCCCTCAGACCCACAATGTTTACCTTCTACATGGCCCCGCTAGCCACCATCGTCAGAAGCTACAGAATCAACATCATCTCCTACACTGACGACACCCAACTCATCCTCTCCCTCTTCAACGAACCCAACAAAGCCAAACACAACTTACACAAAGGCATGGGAGCAGTCACTAACTGGATGAGAAACAGCTGCCTTCAACTCAATGCAAACAAGACAGAAGTACTCATCATGGGTCCTCAACCCAATGCATGGAATGACTCCTGGTGGCCACCCACCCCCACCAGCCAAGTCTGAAACCTCGGGATCATCCTGGACTCCAATCTCAGCATGAACCATCAAATCAACTCAGTCACCTCCTCCTGCTTCCGCACCCTCTGCCTCCTACTCAAGTCCTTCAAATGGATCCCCTTCGAACATAGAAAGATCGTCATACACGCCCTCATCACCAGCAGACTGGACTATAGCAACTCACTCTATGCCGGAATCAACAAGAAACTCATCCGCAAACTACAAAACATCCAGAATGCCGCCACCAGACTGGTCCTCGACCTACCTCGTCACTGCCACATCTTGCAACACCTGCGTACACTGCTCTGGCTCCCCATAGAGAAAAGAATCACCTTCAGGATTCTCACCCACGCACACAAAGCCTTCCACAACACCGGACCAGACTACCTGAACCATCGACTCAACCTCCACGTGCCCCACAGGACCCTATGCTCAGCCCAGCTCTCTCTAGCAGAAGTACCCCGCATCAAGAAAATCAGAACAGGAGGATGCTCCTTTTCCTACCTCGCATCCACCGCCTGGAATGCCCTTCCTCTCCGCATCAGACAAACCGCCTCCCTCCTCAGCTTTACGAAGGAACTGAAGACATGGCTTTTTTAAGTTTAAGAACCACCGGTGAACGCTACACTTCCCCCCCCCCCCACAGCGCCTTGAAACCCTAACGGGTGAGTAGTCATGCTTTACAAGAATTGATTAATTGATACCTGAGGGAATCCCCTCTTCCGTTAGGTAGAGAAATGGTTGTGTAATTGAAGCATTATGCAATCTAAGGAAAACACAACAGAGCATAAGGAGTTATGTGGTTGCCGAGTAAGAACACAAAACCTCCCAATATACCAATGTGAGGGTTAAGGATACCCTATAACTTTCTGTTCAGGGTGACAATGATATAACTAAAAAAAATACAAAAAAATTATGCAGCTTTTTTTTAGAGTTCTTAGCACTTATGTCTTGTTAAAATTTCAGAACAAGTACTTATGTCTTTTGTTTTGTTTTCACATGATTAGCTTTTCCAAGCATCAAAATTAGAAGGACCTTAAGGCAGGGTACTGATCTCAGATAAGTATATGCGGTCATTAACCATAGAAGCGCAGCCCGCTTAAAACAATGTTACTTAAAGGGTAAGATGCTTTAAAGTTCTGTTTTTTGTTCTTTATTTTCCTTGCATGATTAGCGTAGGGATATAAGCAGGAGCTGCCTTACAGAGACTCCCATGATCCCAGAAGAAGGAGGAAAGCAGACAAAGGTCCGACAAAAACGCGGAAGGCGGCATGCTATGACCCAGAATTTTATTATAACCATTCGTACAGACGTTTGAATGGTATATTTTAAGTTTGAAATGGGTGTGCAACAGAAAGAATATGCTAATAGATGCTAATGGTAACATTACACAGTACTTTTACAGTATTTTGCATCATGTTCCATGAGATTTGGGGCCAGATGTATCATCACGGCCCTTTGCGATTCGGTAATAGCGATTTTTAAGAAATCGCTATTACCGACTCGCAAAGTGCCATGTATCACATTTGCGAATCAGTAATAGCGATTTCTTAAAAATCGCAAATGCTATTACCGAATCGCAAATGCGATACCAGCCCCGTTCGCAGCTATGGGCCTGTTGGCCCATATCTGCGAATTTTTTGCATTTCCAAAATTGCAATTTCTGAACCAGAAATCGCAATTTTGGAAATGCAAATCTCCAGGGTGCTGGGGGCCTATGGCCCCCTCTGCTGCACCCCAAAAATGTTTTGGTGGACATGTAAGGTGCACACATGCCAAAAGGGCATGTGTGCTTTACATGTTCAATTTAAAAAAAAAATTGCAACAGGTTACCGTACCACCTGGTTGCAGTCCATGGTATTTTGCGTGTGCAAAATGCCACTCTGCGAAAAATCGCAATTTGAGATTTTTTGCAGTATTACCTTGCGATGTGGATTTTGCGAATCGCAAATTGCGATTCGCAAAACCCAGGTCGCAACGCAAGAAATCGCTATTTTAGCGATTTCTGCTTTGTGGTCTGCGAATGCCTTTCATGCATTGCAGACCACTGTTTTGTACTCGCAAACGGCCGAATTTTGCGATTCGCACCATTTGCGAGTGCAAAACATTTTCATACATCTGGCCCTTGATGTCTCGATATAGCGTCTGGACATAACTTTTATTTTAAGAATATTCACAGTTATAACGAGCAAGGAGAATTCTCGAGCTTCTAGAGAGGCGGAAGGTCTAAAATGCTGTACTGCAGACATGCCCAAGATCATGGCTGGTGTTCTACTGCTATCTTGTCTGGACTTCTCTGAGCACAGAACATAAATCTAAAACACTACTGGGCCGTGCCTGGAGAGTAGCAGATTTGAAAAGCATCGTTGTGTTTACAGGATATATATGTAAAAGCCATTTTAAGTAACTTGCAGCATAGCGCTTTCGTGCTATAAACCTGGGAAGCAATTGTCAAGATAGATTGTATTGAAAAGCATCAAATATGTTGCAATTTTTTCTCAATATCATGTTGATGTCAGTTAAAGCCATACAAAAGTTGCTTATTTTGGTGGTTAGCATGTATCCACATAATCTACACTAAACTAGGGAAGTATTTTTTATTAAAGGCGTTTAAAATATAAAGTGAAGATTTTTGTGGGCGTTCATGCATGTTGCGAAAGGGCTTTAGAACCCACCTATAAGGAACCCCGTAGTCTCAACAATTCTCTCCCAGGCAGGAATTGGAGGAAGTGTGGGTTATAAATCCGCCGGATTCTTTCTCAAACCAAAACATTTTGTCAAAATGTGCATCTTCTATGGGGCTTGATTATATAACCTTGAGACATATTTGCCTTAAAAAGGTTAAGAAGTGAGCAACATATTTGATCCACTATAAAAGTTGGAACGTTTCAATAAGTCTTTGGTAGGAACAAAGGTTCAGCTACAAGCACTGACTAATTTCTTCACAGTGTGGTTTTCTCACAGCTACGTTGCTTCAAGGAGATGCACACAAAACCTATAGCAAAATTGGAATGTATAGCACTTATCAGATGAATAAGAATGAAAATAGGTGCCTGCAACATTTGAGAAATAAGCAAGTGGTGTCTCTTTCCTATCCGAGAGCACTTTGTCGAACAGCCCTATGATAAGATGAAAAGCGACTTAGGCCCTCATTACAACCCTGGCGGTCGGTGATAAAGTGGCGGTAATACTGCCAACAGGCTGGCGGTAACTACCACCAAATTATGACCATGGTGGAAAGATCTCAGATAGACAGCCAATGTACCACACCAACCGACAGGGCGGAAACAACAGGCACCACGGCGGTAGCCGCCTACAGCCAGGCGGAAGTCAAAGTTCCACCCACCATGTTATGACAAGACAATCCGTCACTTTTTCCGGGGTGGTACCAACGACATCAAAAGCCTGCCGGAAACAGTGCACAGAAGTGAAAGGACTCACCACTGGAGACACACACCTCCATGGAGCCGGAACTGCATGTCTTACCTAAGACCTTCTACGTTCTGCTCCACCACGAACATCAACGCCGGCGAAGACAACAACGGTGAATACAGCCGCCTAGCACACAAGGAAAGGGGGGTGGAAAAAGAGAGTGACACACACAAGCACCACACACACTCCCCCCAACACCACACACAATCAGCTGCATTACAAAAACAGTTTGACCCCATAGCTTGGATGAATAATGCAAGGACAAAACGATTTTGAAAAAGTGAATGTAATGAGATCAACTCAGCATGAAAAATAACATAGGCAACATAATAGATATATACATATGTACACAAAAAGGGACAGAGCCCAGGCCACAATGTTCATAGGCCACATTGCCACAGGCCAAATTCCAATGCCACACATGTCACCTGCATCAACACGGAGAGAACACTGCAGGGGCATCAGTTGGTGAATAGACAGGCACCTCAGGGGAACGGGGATGGGGGGGCACCTCAGCCGGGAGATGGAACAAGACCACTGGTTCCTGGAGGGGCAACATGCCCTGTGCTTGGTCCTGGGGAGTGCAAGGCAACAGTCTCTCAAGTGGGTGACTTGCCCACTTGCTCTGAAGGGGGGAACATGCCCTGTGCTTGGTCCTGGGGAGTGTAGGGCCACAGTCTCTCAAGTGGGTGACTTGCCCACTTGCTCTGGAGGGGGCAATATGCCCTGTGCTTTGTCCTGGGGAGTGCAAGGCCACAGTCTCTCAAGTGGGTCTCTTGCCCACTGTTTCTGGAGGGGGCCGTAGTCCCTGTGCTCTTGATCCTGGGGAGTGTTGGGCATGTGGATGTCTTACCCACTGGTTCTGGAGGGGGCCTCGAGCCCTGTGCTCTTGATCCTGGGGAGTGCAAGGTCACAATCTCTCAGGTGGGTGCCATACCCACAGGATTTGCAGGGGGCAGGCCGCACAGCAGCCCATGGAGGCAGGATTACATGCCATCCACTGGCGGTGCGGCTGCTCTGTGGTGGTGGTGCTGTTGGTGGGGGGAGGCTCCTGCCCATCCCCTGCAATTTCAGATGGCTGCTCAGTGGTGGTGGTGCTGCTGGTGCTGCTTGTGGGGGAAGGCTCCTGTCCATCCCCTGCAACCTCAGATGGCTGCTCAGTGGTTGTGGTGCTGCTGGTGGGGGGAGGCTCCTGCCCATCCCCTGCAACCTCGGGCAGCTGCACAACCATGGTTGGTGGTGGGGGCTCCATCACAGTTCCTGCCCCAGGACTTTTGGTCCTTCCTGTCTGCTGTTGCACGCTCGTTGCTCTTCCTGGCAGCTGGGGCAGGCTCTTTAACCTTCTTGCCTACTGGTGCAGGCACCTTGCTCTTTCTGGCAGCTGGGCCAGGCTCCTTTCCCTTGAGGCTGCCTGGTGCAGGCTCCTTCACCTTCGGGACATGTGGCCTGGATCCTTTTCCACAACAAGTGGGTGTGGTGACGACTGGGCCCGTGGACTGGGTAGCTGAGGTGCTTGGCTGGGTTCTTCCTACCCTGCCCATACATGCAGGATGGGGGGGTGAGGTAGGGAAGAGGTCAATGGTGGATAGGAACAGTTTTTTAGGGACATTGGGGAAGGAAGAGGGAGAAGGAATGGGAGTGGAGGAAGAGGGAGTGGTTGTTGGAGGTGTCTGTCTGCTGACTTTGGGTGCAGGTGCATGGGCTGTATGCTGTTGTGAGGTGTATGGCTGTTGGGTGTCTGAATGCTTGTGTTTGCGTACCTTAGGAGGGGGTGGCAGACACCGTGAGAGAGGACACAGGGGACATGTGTATGGCTGTTGTGGAGGTGTCTGCCAGTGAGGTATGTGTTCTGCTTGGTGTGGTGGTGATGCTGGTAGTGGATGATGATGTAGTGCATGCAGGTGTGAGTGTGGACAGAACTGGGTAGGAGGTGCAGGTGGAGGAGGAGGAGGAAGGGGAGACACTGGAAATAGTGGATGTAGGTGTGTCTGCATCTGGATGGGGTTTGTGTGAGTGCCTGTGGGATGAAGTGTGGTGCTTGTGTTTGCCTGTACCACTCATGCGTGTTGTCCTGTATACATGCTCGTCTGCCTGTGTGCTTGGGATGGGTTGTAGTTGAGGAGAATGGGACTGGGAAGAGGAAGTTGGAGGGGGAGGGTAGAAACAGGGACAATGGCAGCCATCAGAGAGGAGGCCAGAGCCTGGATTGATCTCTGTTGGGCCGCCAATCTAGTGTGAATGCCCTCCTGGATGGCATTCACAATGGTTGACTGCTCTACAGAGATGGATCTCAGGAGGTCAATAGCCTCCTCACTTAGGGCAGCAGGGCTAACTGGGGCAGGGCCTGAGGTGCCTGGGGCAAAGGAGATGCTCACCCTCCTGGGTGAGCAGGCATGGGCAACTCGCTGAGGCTGCTGGAGGGCAGTGCTGGTACGGGGGTGGCGGTGGTACCTGTAGCTGGGGTGGTCACAGAAGTGTCCGCCACCACCAGGAAGCTTCCATCGGAGGAGGTATCTGTGTCTGAACTGTCACCTCCAGTCTCTGCCATGGTGCTTCCCTCACCCTCCGTCCCACTGGTGCCCTCAGCGTCAGTGGACTCTGCCTCCTGGATCCTGTGGGATGCAGCTTCCTCCGTTGCCAGTGCCTCTGCTCCTCCGCCAGATGATGCCAATGCACATAAGGATAGGATAACAAAACAAAAAGTGGGGGGGGAGAGACAAAGGATACACTTGGTCAATGGCTGCAACAACACCACCGTTGGCGTACACAACACCCTCACACACAGGGAACAGGCCTACGCAATATGCCATAGCACTACCAGTGAAATAGTTATCAGCCAAAGCATGGGGAGAGGCACACACCACCAAAAGAAGCACACCTGGGACCCATGCAGCCCTGACCAGTAGTAGATGCCTACAAGCTAGGTAGCAAGATTTGCCCTTCTGAACCCTAGCCACCAGGGAACCTACGCTTCAATGTCAGGCCAGGCCTAGGGGCACCCACTGACACACATCCCCCACCCAGATACCACCATATCAGCCATAAGTTGTCATGATGGCCACTGTACTCACTCCCTTGTGGCTGCTGTGATGCCCTCAAGTGCCCATCCAGCTCAGGATAGGCCACTGCCAGAATGTAGGCCATTGAGGGGTCAGGGTTTGACGGCACCCCTTCCTCGTTGGGAGGCCATCCCCAGCTGGGTCTCCGCCGTCTTCCGTGCCTAGTGTCCCAGGTCCCTCCACCGTTTGTGACAGTGGGTGCTCCGCCTGCCATAGACCCCCAGGGTCCACACCTCCTTGGCAATGACACGCCATATACCCTTCTTTTGATGCACGCTGCCTGCAGAGGCAATAGACAAAGGAAAATATATTTAGACAAACAATCTCGATAAGGGTCTGCTGGGAGGGCGATGCTTGTACGGGGGTGGCAGCTGTACTTCTAGCTGGGGTGGTCACAGAAGTGTCCACCACCACCAGGGAACTTCCATCGGAGGAGGTATCTGTGTCAGAACTGTCCCCTCCAGTCTCCGCCATATACCCTTCTTTTGATGCACGCTGCCTGCAGAGGCAATAGACAAGGAAATATATATTTGGACATACAGTCCTGCCTGTTACAATTATGGCCCACCATTCCCCTTCACATCACCATTTATACACACATGGCCCAGCACACAACCGATATGCCACCCAGAGGACATCCACCCACCCCCCTTACACAACGCCTTCACACACACTCCATGCATTCATGCCACATGCATCGTGCCCACAGTCTACATACCTGTTGTTCTGGAGGCCCATACAGCAATCCGTACTGGGGTCGGACCCCATCCACCAGTCTCTCAAACTCCTTCAAAGTAAAGGCTGGGGCCCATTTCCCAGTCACATGGGCCCTGGTAGGTTCCAGACACAGGTCACAGCACCACATGTAGTGTAGGTCCTCTCCTGTGGATGAATAGGTAGCAAGTGAGGGATCAGTTAGAAAATGGCGGTCACGTCCGCAGCGGTGCATACCGTCACCGCCAGAGTACATCACGTTGGCCACTGTACCCAATAGGGGCCAATGTTAACCAATGAGGAATTGCACAGCGGTCCCCGACCACCTCCCGCAACGGCGCACAACATCAGCGGAATTACTTCCCTTACACCTGTCCCGCCACACAGGACAGGCGAACGCCATTTCAAGGGGGGCAGGCCCTCGAATATTGCTGCATCACTGGGGGAATTAGGACATAGTGGACAAATCACACTTACCTATTACAAGTTGACAGCATGCAAAGTTCTTTTGTAGCTCCATTGTTCAGTTTGTGACGGGTCCTCACTCTTTTGCCTCATAGAGATGCAGGTGAATAGGAGATGGAGACATACCCCCTTGGTGGACCTGGCTACACTGGAGGACAGGCACATAATACTCACCTATAGACTGGACAGGGCCACAATCACAGAGCTGTGTGCCCAATTAAAGCCTGACCTGATATCTGCTATCCGTCACCCCATTGGGATCCCCCCTCTCGTGCAAGTACCATCAGTTCTCCATTTCCTGGCAACTGGTTCTTTCCAAGTGAGAGTGGGCTTGGCAGCAGGAAAGTCACAGTCAATGTTCTTTATAGTGCTGACAAGAGTGTTGTGCAGCTACATTGTATTTCCCCAGGTTGAAGATATAGCCACAGTGAAGGCCGAGTTCTATGCAATGGGACATATGCCCAACATAATTGGGACGATTGATGGTACACATATTGCATTCGTCGTCCCCCGTCAGAATGCACAGTTGTTCAGAAATTGGAAGAGTTTCCACTCTATGAATGTACAGATGGTGTACCTTGCGGACCAGTACATCTCCCACGTCAGTGCCAAGTATCCTGGGACGGTGCATGATGCCTTTGCCCTACGAAATAACAGCATCCCAAATGTGATGGGCCAACTACAGAGACACAGGGTGTTGCTAATAGGTGAGGCCTGGTTCCCACCCTGCAGATGTTGGTGTATGGGTATGGTGTAGGCCTTATAGGATAGGGTGTGGCTAAATGTTGACCCTCAATATTTACAGGTAACTCTGGTTACCCAAACCTATCATGGCTGGTGACCACTGTGAGGAATGCCAGGACAAGGGCAGAAGAACGTTATAATGAGGCACATGGGTGAACCAGAAGGATAATTGAAAGAACCTTTGGCCTTCTGAAGGCCAGGTTCAGGTACTTCCATCTAACAGGTGGATCCCTGTGCTACCCACCCAAGAAGGTCTGCCAGATAGTAGTGGCATGCTGCATGTTGCACAACCTGGCCCTGCGACGCCATGTGCCTTTTCTGCAGGAGGAGGAGGCTGGAGATGCCCGTGTGCCAGCAGTAGACCCTGTGGACAGTGAAGATGAGGAGGCAGAGGATGAGGATGAGGAGAACAGAACATCAGTGATCAGACAACACTTCCAATGACACACAGGTAGGACAGTGTTACTTCACATTTCAATTACATTTGTTTGAATTTTTGTGGCACTGGCATGCTGATATTTCCCACTTCTATGCCCACTTACTGTTCCATCTGGCAATTCATTTTTCAGATGTTGGTGACCTCACAAATACTCCTGGTGTGATCCCTGCAGCCAGCTACAGGTCATTAATCTATGCTCATTTTCAGTACAGTTGAAGTGCAATGTTTGTACCTGTTTCAAAGAATACATAATTGAAAATATGACATACTCCAGACTTCATGTTTTTTTCAAGGGTGTTTATTGAAGTGCTAAGAAATAGAGGGGCAAGTGCAAGGGGATGGGGTTATGATGGAACAAAGTCCAGGGTATTGTTCCAGTCTGTTTGTAGCACACGTGCATTGTCCAAGGGGACATAGGAAGGGGAGCAATGGCAGTTTAGAGTGGACAGGGTGACAGAGTGGGACACAAAGGTGACAATCAGGACAGACTCATTTCCTGGCGGGGTCTTGGCAAGTGTCTCTGGCTTATGTTTGGATCGCAGGGAACGTTTGCGGGGTGGTTCTCCTTCTGCAGGGGGAGGGGTGCTGGTAGCCTGTGAGTCCTGTGGCGGGGCCTCCTGGCCACAAGCGGCAGTGGAGGTGGAAGGCTGTTCAGATCTCTGGCTAGTGGCAGGGGCCCGCTGGTGTGAGGCTGCCTCCCTCATAATGTTGCCCATATCAGCCAGCACCCCTGCAATGGAGATCAGGGTGTTGTTAATGGCCTGCAAGTCCTCCCTGATCCCCTGGTACTGTCCCTCCTGCAGCCGCCTGTTCTCCTGCACATTGTCCAGGATCTGGCCCATCATGTCCTGGGAATGTTGATATAATCCCAGGATCTCTGCAAGTGCCTCCTGGAGAGTCGGTTCACTAGGCCTGTCCTTCCCCTGGTGCACAGCACTCCTCCCAGTTTCCCTGTTGACTTGTGCCTCTGTCCCCTGCACCGTGTGCCCACTGCCACTGACCCCAGGTCCCTGATTGTCTTGGGTATGAGGTGTGGCCTCGGGTCCCCATAGAGGTGGACACACTGTTGATTGATGTGTCCTGGAGGCAGGGGTGTGGGTACGCTGAGTGGGTGCTGTTAGGATGTTTCCTGATGGGGGAGGCTCTGCGGTGGTGTGTGACTGGGCCTAGGTAACCGGCTGTCCAGAGGTCCCTGATGGGCCAGGTTGGTCATCCAGATCCTGAAGACCAGAGTTGCTGTCATCACTGTGGGCCTCTTCATTTGGGGTACTGTATATTGCTGGCACCTCCTCACCGCTGACATTGGCTGGGATACCTGTGCGGATGTAAATGATGTGTTATGGTTTCTGTGTCTGACATATTGTGTATCTGTGGCTTGCCCTCTTTGGTTTGATTTGCCCTGGCAGCTTTCACTTGTGTTTGTTGGTGTATGATGGGATTGTTAGTTCTCTGTGGTGTGCATGCTTTAGTGGTAAGTGTCCATGCAGGGCTGTGAGTGGTGTCCATGCATTGGTAGAGCATGCAGGGCTTGGCATTTGGATGAGTGAGATGTGATGGTGGGGTGTGTGGGAAGTGGTGGATTGATGGGAGTGAGGGTGAAGGTGGGGGTATGTGATGGCATGCAGGTAGGGGGGTGATAGTAGTAGAGAGTTGACTTACCAGAGTCCAGTCCTCCTCCGACTCCAGCCAGGACCTCAGGATTCAGGATTTCCAAGAGTTGCTCCTCCCATGCTGTTAGTTATGGGGGAGGAGGTGGGCGTCCACCGCCAGTCCTCTGTACAGCGAACTGGTGTCTTACTGCAATGGAACGTACCTTCCCCCATAGGTCGTTCTACCTCTTCCTGATGTCATCCCTAGTTCTTGGGTGCTGTCCCACGGCGTTGACCCTGTCCACAATTATCCGCCGTAGCTCCATATTCCCAGCTATCGATCTCTGCTGCACCTGTGCTCCAAATAACTGTGGCTCTACCCTGATAATTTCCTCCACCATGACTCTTAGCTCCTCCTCTGTGAAGTGGGGGTGTCTTTGTGGTACAATGGTTGTTGTGTGAGGTGTGTTGGGTAAAGTTTTGGGTTGTGTGATGTGGGGTGCATGAGTGGTGTATAGGTGTGTATAGTGTGTGGCTCTGGTTGTGTCTGTGGTCTTGATGTCTCTGCTGGCAATGTTTGTAATGGTAAAGGGTTGTGGGTAATGTGGGCAATGTGGGTGTGTGTTCTATAGTGGTGTGGATGTGGTGTATATATGGGTGTCAGGTGTGTGCTGTTTGAATTGTCCAATGTAGTGTTGTTTTGTAGGTGTGTCCATTTTGAGCGCAGCAGTATGTACCGCCAATGGTTTACCACCATTGAATGTCCGCTGTGGTGATTCATGGGTCATAATGTGGTGGGTGTTGTTCTGTTGGCGTAACGGTGTGGTTTTGATGCTGCCAGTTTATCACTGACCTTTGGTGTGGCGGATTTGTGTGTGTGTGGCTGAATAGTGACGGATTGGTGTGTGTGTGTCATAATATGGTGAACGGATATCCGCCGCGGCGCCGGTAAGTTGGCGGCAGTCAGCGTGGCGGTAGGTGGAATTTACCGCCAATGTCATAATGAGGGCCTTAGATTTACCATTGTTCTTGCAACACAGAGCAGTATGAAACGCTGCGCCATTGCATTCGTACAGTGTACACACTGCCAGATTTAACAAGAGTCGCATGTCTATGCTGCCATCAGATGTGCGCCTGGAAAAATAGCTTTTTTAACATGACGCTATGCACTGTGCTATCCAGCAGTGCCTTGAACGAAATGTGTACTGTCGGTAAACTCAGCAGTACAAATTTCTAAGGGAGGACAACTGTCCCAGGATAAGCCAAAGAAAAAGTGTAATTTTGCTACAATTACTGTTTTCGACCTATTATAACTCCTTCTTATAAATAGAAGGGGGTTAGCACTCCATTGTGGAAAGGGATGTTTGCACTGTGCTTGCGTTAGCTGTTTGAGCAGAAACGTTTTTGCATGTGACAGATGATTAACATAGTAATTTGCACCACTTTGCACCACAAATTGCCGCCATGTGTCTTGCAAGTGCCTGTCCAAACATATAACAAAAATAGACCTTAATATCTATAAAATTGTTGACTGATACTGTTAGAAATTAGGTCATTAGTTGAGGGGGGTAGGTACCCACCTCAGGTAATAACCACAATCCTTGGTTGAGTGAATCACTAAAGTCAGTAAATTAGTGAAAGCTCAAGACCCTGTTGGCTACAGCACAAGAGCAGACAGGCTTAACTTAGAGGCAATGTGTAAAGTATTTATGTAGTGCTAACACAGTAATAAAGTTGAAATGCAAAGCAACGAAAATCACAAAATGAAGCAAAATAGAGTAAATTGTAATAAACAAAATGACACAAATACCACAAGTGGGACCAGAGATACAAATTTTTGTTAGCGCAACAAAGCACAGAGTGGCAATGATGGTCAATGGTTGCAGTAGAAAAAGACCTTGACACAAATTGATGCTGACCTTGATGAAGCATGGGTCTGATGGACAAACCAAGTTTGTCTTGGTCAAAGATTTTATCTTCTCCCCTTACTACTTTAAGTCCCAAGCCACCAAAGGAGTACACTTGTAAAACCCCACAGGACATCAAGGGGGACACTTAGGGACTCACAGGGTGACAGGCAGCAGTCAACAAGAGGGTCTAGTCCAGGTCCAGTTGCTACTGGTCAGCTGGTTAGTTGCAGGAAAAGGCCTCTTGTAGCTTGTTGTGAACCTGTAGCTTTAACAAGAGTTCAGCCGTATGACCTTTGAAGTCAATTTCTTTGTCCTGGTTACAAAGGGGAAATAAGGTCCAGTTTTGTAGGCTATTGTCAGGTCTTGAGCAGCAGGTTCAGTCCTCTTCTGATCTTCCACAGGTCTAGGAGTGTTCTGAAGTAGGTACCTGGAGATGACACATTTATGTGTGGCAAGAACTGGTGTGATAAAAACGTTTGTCCAAAATTATACCATGAAATAAATAATCTATCCAATTTATACAGCAGTTTATAATAATATGCCTACAAGATTAACAATCACAACAATGTTAGTGACACCTAAGTGGGCCTATCAACAACACTAGATGATACCATTTTAAGAAATACAGGCTGCGTATGTGAAACTCACTTGCGGGCTCCCACCAAATTGACACCCATGTATAAATCTACATTATTAAAAGACTGGATCTGCGTACCGCAGAGAAGGCAAGAAGGGTGGAGTCCACACCAATGTAAGGACCAACCTCTCAAGAGTACAATCATAGGAAAAGATATTAACAAGCGATGGTGCTCCAGTGTACAAGAACTGTCACTAACCATCAAAGATGTCCTAATAACAGTCACATTTTGATTTTTATATATTGGTAATGCCTAAGTTTAAAAAATTGGGTTCTTAGTTGGCTGGGGTGTGAGCCCAGATCAAGCAGAAACCACAATCCTAGCAAAGCCCCAATGAACTTGTGCTCACCCCTTCGTAGCTTGGCACAGAGCAGAAAGGCTTAACTTAGAGGCAATGTGCAAAGTATTTGTGTAACACTTCAAACAGTAAAAGAGTGAAAACACCAAAATATAAAGTACCTGTTAGACCAAACAGCCTTAGGGTGGTCACCCCTAAATTTTTGCCTGCCTGCCTCCCTCCACTTTTTAGATACTGTTTTTTCTGGATTTAGGACTCTGCGCACTTTACCACTGCTAACCAGTGCTAAAGTGCATATGCTCTCTTCCTTTAAACATGATGACATTGAATCATACCCATATTATTTAATTTACTTATAAGTCCAGAGTAAAGTGCACTATATGTGCCCAGGGCCTGAAGATTAAATGCTACTAATGGGCCTACAGCACTGATTGTGGCAACCACTTAACTAGCCCCTTAACCATGTCTCAGGCCTGCCATTGCAAGGCCTGTGTGTGCAGTTTCACTGCCAATTCTACTTGACATTTAAAAGTACTTGCCAAGCCTAAAACTCCCCTTTTATATATATAAGTCACCCCTAAGGTAGTCCCTAGGTAACCCATAGGGCAGGGTGCTGTGTAGTTTACATGTCCTGGTAGTGTAAAACTCCTAAATTTGTTTTTGCACTGCTGTAAGGCCTGCTCCTTCCATAGGCTAACATTAGGGCTACCTTCATATACTGTTTGAGTGGTAGCTGCTGATTTGAAACGAGTAGGAAGGTCACATTTAGTATGGGCAGAATGGCAATACAAAATCCTGCTGACTGGTGAAGTTGGATTTAATATTACTATTTTAGAAATGCCACTTTTAGAAAGTGAGCATTTCTTTGCACTTAAATCCTTCTGTGCCTCACAATCCACATCTGGCTAGGTTCAGTTGACAGCTCCCTTGTGAATTCACTCAGACAGACAGACCCCAAACACAGGATGCTCAGCCTCACTTGCATACATCTGCATTTTGAATGGGTCTTCCTGGGCTGGGAGGGTGGAGGGCGTGACACTTACATGTCAAAGGACAGTAGCCTGCCCTCACACAAATGACTGCCACACCCCCTACTGGGACCCTGGCAGACAGGATTCAACTGAAAGGGGACCTTGTGCACTTCTAACCACTCTTTGAAGTCTCCCCCACTTCAAAGGCACATTTGGGTATTTAAACAGGGCCTCTGCCCCTACCAACTAAGACACTTCTTGACAAGACACTCTTGTCACAAACACTTCCTGGAGAAGAGAACCTGAACCAGAACCTGCAACCTACCTAGAAGAACTGCCTGGCTGCCCAAAGGACTCACCTGACTGCTTTCTGTGAAGGACTGCTGCCTTGCTGTTCCCTGCTGCCTTGCTGCTCTCTGGCTGTGCTGAGAAGTGCTCTCCAAGGGCTTGGATAGAGCTTGCCTCCTGTTCCCTGAAGTCTCAGGACCAAAAATACTTCATTCCTGCAAGAACAACTCCCTGTGCAGCGGAAATTGACGCACAGCCGGCAGAAAACAACGCACAGCCTGCATCACGGTGAAAAGCTCACCGCGCGCCGAACTGGAACAACGCAGCCTGACTTTGCAAGAAGAAGATCGACGCAGCGCCAGCGCAGCGACCGGAAATTCGATGCACAGCCCACTGGATCTACGCACAGCCGAGCCGGAACGACACAGCCCGACTTCCTGAGAGTAATCGACGCAGCGCCTGCTGTGCGGTGGAAATTTCAAGGCCCACCAGATCGACACAGCCCCTGTGACTTCGTCCTGTCAGCGCCAGATTTCAACGCATAGTCCCCGGGGCGTCCGAAAACCCTGCAACCCGAAGAGGATCCAAGACCGAGCGTTGGAAATCGACGCAAAGTCTTCCCTGTGTGAAAAATAAACAACACATCACTGTGTGCAGCCCGAGAATTCCACGCACACCTCCCTGTTTTCCACGCATCTCCTCCTCTGCGGTTACTTGCGGAGATTTTGAACGCAAACTAGGTACTTTGTGCTTGCAAGAGACATTTATTGCTTTTAAGAGACTAAAGACACTTTATATCATTTTTGCAGTGATATCTCAACATATACTTATTGCATCTTAATTGTTTTTACCTGCATCCTACCAGATAAATATTATATATTTTTCTAAACCCTCTGTGGTGTATTTTTGTGGTGTTCTACTATGTTATTGCATGATTTATTGCACAAATACTTTACACATTGCCTTCTGAGTTAAGCCTGACTGCTCAGTGCCAAGCTACCAGAGGGTGGGAACAGAATAATTTGGATTGTGTGTGACTTACCCTGACTAGAGTGAGGGTCCTTGCTTGGAAAGGGGGTAACCTGACTGCCAACCAAAGACCCCATTTCTAACACTGGTGATCAGCGGTGAGGACAGGACTTGTATATGTGCAGTGACATACAATAGCTAAGTGTTCACTACCTACCCACAGTTGAAGGTCAACTTGATTTTTTATCTTTTTCTGCAATTTCATTTTCTGCCTGACACTTTTAACTCAAATCCTCATTCGACATGTCTCTGGCGGGGTCTCAATCAGGAGATGAAGATTTTGACCTAGCCATGTGTAGGAGGCTGGCCTGGCTTATAGTGGGTACCTGATGGTACTTACACCTTGTGCCAGGTCCAGTTATCGCTTATTAGTAGATTAGTAGTGTTCTAGCAGCTTAGGCTGATGGAGGTAGCTATAGCAGAGCAGCTTTGACTGAACTAGGAGACATGCAAAGCTCCTACTATACCACTTATATCATATAGCATTATATCATAAGAATCACAATACTCAGAGTTACTAAAAATAAAGGTACTTTATTTTAGTGACAATGGGCCATATGTACGAACACATTTTCCCATAGACACAGAATGGGCAAAACTGCTTGCTACATCTGGCCCAATGTGCCAAAAATATCTCAGAGGATAGAATCCCTTAGGAGGTAAGTAAAATACGCAAAATATACACACAAAACAAAATCAGGTAAGTAAACAGTTAGAAAAGTAGTGCAAACACTGTAGAATACAATAGGATGCACTAGGCCTAGGGGCAACACAAACCATATACTAAGAAAGTGGAATGCAAACCACTTAGGGATCCCAGGACTAGTGTAGTGTGTAGAGGGTCGCTGGGAGTGTAAGAAAACACTAAGGGTGTCCAAGATACCCCACCCCAAGACCCTGAAAAGTGGGAGTAAAGTGACCCTACTTCCCCGGAACACACTAAAGTTGTGATAGGAGGTTCTGCAAAAAGACAACAACTGACTGCAAAGCACTGAAGATGGATTCCTGGACCTGAGGACCTTTAAAGGAAGGGGACCAAGTCCAAGAGTCACAAAAGTGTCCAGGGGGGGCAGGAGCCCACTGAACCCCAGATGAAGGTGCAAAATGGCTGCCTCCGGGTGGAAGAAGCTGAAGATTCTGCAACAACGGAAGATGCCAGTAACTTCTCCTTTGCACAGAAGATGTCCCACAGCGTGCTGGAGGATGCAGAGTTGTTTCCACACAGAAAGACCACAAACAAGCCTTGCTAGCTGCAAAGGTTGCGGTTAAAGAAAATGGGTGCTGCCTGGGCCCAGGACGGGCCAGGAGGTTGCCCCTTGGAGGAAGAGACAGAGGGAGCACTCAGCAATACAGAGAGCCCACACAAAAGCAGGCAGCTCCCGCAGAAGCACCTGAACAGGGGTTCAAGAAATCTGAGCACGGTGGTCATCACAACACTACAAAGGAGGGTCCCACGAAGCTGGTGGTCAACTCTCCGAGTTGAGCAATGCAGGATGGAGTGCTGGGGACCTGGGCTGTGCTGTGCATAAGGGATTCCGTGCAAAAGTGCACAGAAGCCCTAGCAGCTGCAAATCACGCAGTACACAGGATTACTGTCTGGCGTGGGGAGGCAAGAACTTACCTCCACCAAATTTGGACAGATGGACCACTGGACTGTCGGGGTCACTTGGATCTAGCTCCTGTGTTCCAGGGACCATGCTCGTCAAGATGAGAGGGGACCCAGAGGACCGGTAATGCAGAACTTTGGTGCCTGCGTTAGCAGGGGGAAGATTCCGTCGACACACAGGAGATTTCTTCTTGGCTTCCAGCGCAGGGTGAAGGCAGACAGCCCTCAGAGCATGCACCACCAGGAAACAGTCGAGAAAGCCGACAGGATTAGGGGCTACAATGTTGCTGGTAGTCATCTTGCTACTTTGTTGCAGTTTTCCAGGTGTCCTGGAGCAGTCAGCGGTTGATCCTTGGCAGAAGTCGAAGAGGGAGATGCAGAGGAACTCCGGTGAGCTCTTGCATTCATTATCTGAAGAGAAGCCCACAGGAGAGACCCTAAATAGCCCTCAGAGGAGGATTGGCCACATAGTCAGGTAAGCACCTATCAGGAGGGGTCTCTAACGTCACCTGCTGGCACTGGCCACTCAGAGGCCTCCACTTTGCCCTCACACCTCTGCATTCAATATACAGAGGTCTTGGACACACTGGAGGAGCTCTGGGCACCACCCCTGGGGTGGTGATGGACAGGGGATTGGTCACTCCCCTTTCCTTTGTCCTGTTTCGCCCCAGAGCAGGGGCTGGTGGATCCCTGAACCGGTGTAGACTGGCTTATGCAAGGAGGGCACCATCTGTGCCCTTCAAAGCATTTCCAGAGGCTGGGGGAGGCTACACCTCCCCAGCCCGTAACACCTATTTCCAAAGGGAGAGGGTGTAACACCCTGTCTCAGAGGAAATCCTTTGTTCTGCCTTCCTGGGACTGGGCTGCCCAGACCCCAGGAGGGCATTCCTGTCTGTGGGTTGGCAGCAGTGGTAGCTGCAGTGAAAACCCCAGAGAGCTAGTTTGGCAGTATCCGGGGTCCATTCTGGAGCCCCGGGGATGCATGGGATTGGCACCCCAATACCAGATTTGGCATGGGGGGACAATTCCATGATCTTAGACATGTTACATGGCCATATTCGGAGTTACCATTGTGAAGCTACATATAGGTTTTGACCTATATGTAGTGCACACGTGTAATGGTGTCCCCCCACTCACAAAGTCCGGGGAGATTGCCCTGAACAATGTGGAGGCAGCTTGGCTAGTGCCAGGGTGCACTCACACTTAGTAACTTTGCAGCTAACTTTCACTAAGTGAGGGTTAGACATATAGGTGACTTATAAGTTACTTGAGTGCAGTTTTAAATGGCTGTGAAATAACGTGGGCGTTATTTCACTCAGGCTGCAGTGGAAGTCCTGTGTAAGAATTGTCTGAGCTCCCTATAGGTGGCAAAAGAAATGCTGCTGCTCATAGGGATCTCCTGGAACCCCAATACCCTGGGTACCTAGATACCATATACTAGGGAATTATAAGGGTGTTACAGTGTGCCAATCAGAATTGGTAAAAATGGACACTAGCCTGCAGTGACAATTTTAAAAGCAGAGGGAGCATAAGCACCGAGGTTCTGGTTAGCAGAGCCTCAGTGACACAGTTAGGCACCACACAGGGAACACATTCAGGCCACAAACTATGAGCACAGGGGTCCTGGCTAGCAGGATCCTAGTGAGACATATAAAACACACTGACAAATAGGGTTTCCACTATGAGCACTGGGGTCCTAGCTAGCAGGATCCCAGTGATACAGTAAAAACACCCTGACATATACTCACAAACAGGCCAAAATTGGGGGTAACAAGGCTAGAAAGAGGCTACCTTCCTACACCATGCTGGAGATCATCCTGGACTCCAATCTCAGCAAGAACCATCAAATCAACTCAGTCCCCTCCTCCTGCTTCCACACCCTCTGCCTCCTACGCAAGTCCTTCAAATGGATCCCCCTAGAACATAGAAAGACTGTCACACGCCCTCATCACCAGCAGACTGGACTATGGCAATGCACACTTTGCCGGAAATAACAAGAAACTCATCTGCAAACTACAAAACATCAAGAATGCCTTAAATACTTCTGTGCCTTACAATCCACGTCTGGCTAGGTTCAGTTTACAGCTCCCTTGTGCATTCACTCAGACAAACCCCAAGCACAGGATGCTCTGCCACACTTGCATACATCTGCATTTTGAATGGGTCTTCCTGGGCTGGGAGGGTGGAGGGCCTGACACTTACATATGAAAGGATAGTAGCCTGCCCTCACACAAAGGACTGCCACACCCCCTACTGGGACCCTGGCAGACAGGATTGAACTGAAAGGGGTCCTTGTGCACTTCTAAGCCACTCCGAAGTCTCCCCTACTTCAAAGGCACATTTGGATATTTAAACAGGGCCTCTGCCCCTACCAACTCAGACACTTTTTGACAAGACACTCTTCTCACAGACACTTCCTGGAGAAGAGAACCTCAACCAGAAACTTCAACCTGCCTGCCTGGCTGCCCAAAGGACTCACCTGACTGCTTTCTGTGAAGGACTGCTGCCTTGCTGTTGCCCTTGCTGCTCTCTGGCTGTGCCGAGAAGTGCTCTCCTAGGGCTTGGATAGGGCTTGCCTCCTGTTCCCTGAACTCTCAGGACCAAAAAGACTTAATTGCTGCAAAAAGAACTCCCTGTGCAGTGGAAATCGATGCACAGCCCGCAGAAAACAATGCACAGCATGCATCGCGGTGAACAATTCACCACATGCAGAACCGGAACGTCACAGCCCGACTTCGCAAGAAGAAGATAGATGCAGCGCCAGCGGAGCAACCAGAAATTCGATGCACGGCCCACTGGATCGACGCACAGCCGAGCCGTAACGATGCAGCCCAACTTCCTGAGAGGAATCGATGCAGCACCTGCTGTGCGGTAGTAATTTCCACGCAACGCCCACCGGATCGATGAAGCCCCTGTGACACCATCATGTCAGTGCCGAATTTCAACGCATCGTCCCCAGGGTGTCCGAAAACCCCACAAAGACCAGGACCTTGTGCCAGAAATCGAACTAAAGCCTTCCCTGCGTGAAAAATAAACAACGCCTCACTGTGTGCGGCCCAAGGTATCGATGCACACCTCCCTGTTTTCCACGCATCTCCTCCTCTGCAGTTCCTTGTGGAGATTTTGAATGCAAACCAGGTACTTTGTGCTTGAAAGAGACATTTATTGCTTTTAAGAGACTATAGACACTTTTTATCATTTTACAGTGATATCTCAACATATACTTATTGCATCTTAATCGTTTTGACCTGCATCTTACCAGATAAATATTATGTATTTTTCTAAACACTCTGTGGTGTATTTGTGTGGTGTTCTAATGTGTTATTTCATGATTTATTGCACAAATGCTTTGCACATTGCCTTCTAAGTTAAGCCTGACTGCTCAATGCTAAGCTACCAGAGGCACAGGATAATTTGGATTGTGTGTGACTTAACCTGACTAGAGTGATGATCCTTGCCTGGACAGGGGGTAACCTGACTGCCAACCGAAGACCCCATTTCTAACATTGGTGATCAGCGGTGAGGATATGACTCATTTGTGCAGTGACATACAATAGCTAAGTGTTCACTACCTACCTACAGTTGAAGGTCAACTTTTTATTGTTTTCGACCTGACACTTTCAACAAAAATCCTCATTCAACATGTCTCTGGCTGGGTCTCAAGCAGGAGATGAAGACTTTTACCTAGCCATGCTGGAGACATATATCCTTGAACAGTTGAAGGGGTTCTGCAGTGATATGGGAGTACCTACCCAGGGTGCCTCCAGAAAGGAGGAATTACAAAAGGCGCTGAGGGGCTGAGCAGAAGCCCATTCTGATGAGAATGTTGAAGAGGAGGGTCTAGAGGATGGCCTCTCAGAGGATTTCTTGCCAATAGTGGAGGATGTTACCACTGTGATTGTGTCCCCTGCCAAACCAGAGAACTGTGTCTCTAACCTGACCGCAGAGGAAAGGAGGGAGGAGAGTGAATTTCAATTACTACTGGCAAAGTTAAACATGGAGGCAGAGGAAAGGAAAGCTCAAGTAGCGGCAGAGGAGAGCTGAGGCTGAAGCTGAAAGAGCAGCCAAACATGCTGAGGCTGCAGCTGAGAGAGCCTTGGCTGAAAATAAACTTTTGTTGGCTCATGAATTGAGTCTCAAGGACCTGGATATCAAGGCAAGACAGTCTGAGTCCAGCAGTGATGGTGGCAGCATACATGCAGGACCTGCTGGGGAAAGAAAGGTTTGTATACCCAAAAGTGTTGTGCCCAGTTATGTGGTGGGAGATGTCATTGACAAGTGGTTGGCTGCTTATGAAGTTGCACTAAGGGCTCCTGGGGTCTCTGAAGAGCAATGGGGGGGCAGCCTTGTGGTGGTATGTACCAGTAGTGGGGAGGGACACACTTCTTACACTGGATCCAAAAGATCAAAATGTATATGCACCCATGAAAGCCGCTTTACTTGCCAAGTTTGGGCTGACTCCTGAGAAATGCCGTCAGAGGTTCAGGGACAGCAGCAAACTTTCCACACAAACTTGGGTAGACTTTTTTGATTTCTCCAAGAAGGCACTGAATGGATGGGTGCGGGCAGTAAAGTAGATGACTATGTGGGGTTATTCAATTTGATCCTGAGAGAGCATATGTTCAGTGTTTGCTTTACAAAGCTGCTCCAGCACCTAGTTAACAGTAAGCTGACTGATCCTAGAAAGTTTGCTGAGGAGGCGTACCTCTGGGTTAGCACCAGAGTGTCCAAAAAGGTATCTGGAGGGGACACCCACAAAGGTGGTCAGGGTTCCCAACAGAAGAAAGAGGGGGGCGGAGAAAAACTTAAAGTTAAGGAACTCTTAAAAGGCCCCCAAAACAATTCCCCTGTGGGGGTGGTAACCAGTCCTCACCTAAATTTGGGAATAAGCCAGGGTACTTTGATAAAAAGATAGGGAAGTTCATCCCCAGATGCTTAGAGTGCTATCAGCATGGGCACTCTAAGGGCAACTCCCAGTGTCCCAAGAGGGCACAGCTCCCCACTGGAGGGCAGACACCTGGGTTGGCTAGTATAACGCTTGGGGGAGGAGACACTCCCAATTAGCTTTGGGGAGCAGAGAGAGGTGTCCTAGTATCCCTGGGAGATAAGGAAATGATTCCAAAAGCCCACATGCCTGTCAATACATCCAAGTATAGGCAGTGGGTCACCATTGATGGGCAAAGGGTGGAGGCTCTGCGTGACACAGGAGCCACTATGACTACTGTTAAGAGTCAGCTGGTGTTAACAGAGCAGATAATCCCTAATACATTCCTCCAGCTCATAGTCGCTGACAATCGAAAGAGTCACCTACTGGTGGCTCTGGTTCTCTTTGGGGGGGGTCTCTGGTACTCTAAAGGTAGCTGTGAGTCCTGCCATGCCTGTAGATTGTCTGTTAGGCATTGATCTTGAGCATACTGCCTGGAAAGGTAGAGCTCAGATCCCACCTGGAAATGTTAGGTTTGCCTGAGTGGGTCTGCAAGACAAGGTCTATGGCTGCCCGGAAAGGGAGTCAAGGGCATCTGGAGCCTGGAAAAATTGCCCACACAGCTGCACAGAGAAAGGGCAAGAGGCACTGGAAACCCACCTCAGATATTCCCACGATGGTGGATGGGGTCCCAAAGGAGGAGGTCCTTAAGCCAACTGGAGAGCATATTGCTGACCTGGGTAACCTGCCTGAACTTACTGGCTGGCAAGTAGAGGGTGGGCCAACCAGGGAGGAATTCTGCAAGGTGCAGAAAGAGTGCCCCATTGTTGAGGGTCTGGGGCAACAGGCCACAGCCCAAGTAGCAGGTGAAGCCTCTGGCGATTACCATATCTACTGGGAGAATGATCTCCTTTACAGTGAGCCTAAGGCTCCGGCCATTGGGGCAGCACGTGTGCTGGTGGTCCCCCATTGTTACCGGGTCTTCCTACTGGGCCTGGCTCACGGCATACCCCTGTGAGGACATTTGGGCCAAGACAAGACCTTTGCCAGGCTTGACACACACTTCTATTGGCCTAGAAAGCGGGTTGCCTCAGATAGTTTCTGCAGGGCCTGCCCCACCTACCAGGCTAGTGGGAAGACAGGGAAAAGGCTTAAGGCCTCACTGATCCTACTCCCCGTCGTTGGCACCCCCTTTGAAAGGGTGGGCATCTACGTCATTGATTCCTTGGACCCCAAAACTGCCATGGGCAACAGGTTTATCCTGGTTTTAGTGGACCATGCCACCCGCTACCCAGAGGCAATCCCTCTGAGGGCAGTAACTGCACCGGTAGTGACCAGAGCCCTGATGGGAATATTTACCTGCGTGGGGTTCCCAAAGGAGGTTGTTTATGACAGAGACACAAACTTCATGTCCGCGTACATGAAGTCCATGTGGGATGAATGTGGGGTAACCTACCGGTTTACCACCCCTTACCCTCCCTAATCCAATGGGCTTGTTGAGAGATTCAACAAGACTCTAAAAGGCATGATCACTGGCTTACCTGAGCCCATGAGGCGTAAGTGGGACGTCCTCTTGTCATGCCTTCTCTTTGCTTACAGGGAGGTGCCCCAGAAAGGGGTGGGGCTCAGCCCCTTTGAGCTTCTCTATGGGCACCCTGTCAAGGGACCGCTAAGCATAGTGAAAGAGGGCTGGGAGAAAGCTCCCAAGACACCTCCCAGGATGTGGTCAGTTACATGCTGGCCCTCCGCAACCAGACACAACGCATCTGGAAGCAGGCCAAGAGTAACCTCAAGCCCAGCCAAGAAGTGATTAAGGAGTGGTATGACTGGAAGGCCACTCTGGTTGAATTCTCACCTAGCGACAAAGTTTGGGTCATGGAATCAGTAGAGCCTAGAGCTCTCCAGGACCGCTGGACTGGCCCATTTGAAAGTAATGAGCGGAAGACGGAGGCCCCTACCTGGTGGACCTCAAAACCCCTGGACACCACCTGAGGGTTCTCCACCATAACAGGCTGAAGCATCATTTTGAGAGCTCTGAGGTCAGTATGCTACTTTTGACAGATGAGGGCATGGAAGAGAAGAGTGAGCCTCTCCCCGACCTCCTCTCTGTCAAAGAAAGTGATGGGTCAGTGGAGGGGGTTGATCTCTCTGACTCCCTGACTCCAGAACAGAGAGGAGACTGCTATGAATTATTGGAGCAGTTCTCTTCCCTGTTTTCCTTCACTCCTGGACTCACCCACTTGTGTGTCTATGACATTGACATGGGAGATAGTCCCCCTGTAAAGAGACAAATGTACAGGTTGTCAGACAAGGTGAAGGCCAGCATCAAGAATGAAGTCGCCATGATGCTGGCCCTAGTGGTTATTGAGAAGTCTAGCAGTCCTTGGACCAGTGGTGCTGGTAACCAAGGCTGCTGCACCTGGTGCCAAGTATGAACTCGTGCTCTGTGTGGACTACCGGGGTCTCAACTCAGTCACACGGACTGATGCTCACCCCACTCCCTGAGCTGATGAGCTTTTAGACAGACTAGGCGCTGCCAAATTCCTCAGTACTTTTGATCTCACATCATGGTACTGGCAGATCGCCTTGACTGAGGGGGCTAAAGAGAGATCTGCATTTTCCACACCTGAGGGCCATTACCAATTCCGGGTGATGCCCTTTGGGTTGGAAAATGCTCCCGCTACCTTCCAACGCTGGGTTAACGGGGTCCTAGCTGGCAAGGATACCTTCTGCACAGTCTTCCTAGACGACATAGCCTTCTACAGTTCCAGCTGGGAGTAATACCTGCTCCACCTCAAGGAGGTGCTTCCGGCTCTGCAACAGGCAGGCCTGACCATCAAGGCTAGTAAGTGCCAGATTGGGCAGGGTTGTGTGGTGTACTTGAGACACCTAGTAGGTGGTGGTAGGGTGCAGCCACTCCAGGCCAAGATTGAAACTATCAAGGCCTGGCAACCACCTAGAACACAGACAGAGGTGAGAGCCTTCTTAGGCTTCACTGGGTACTACCGTAGATTTGTCAAGGGCTATGAATCCATTGTGTCACCCTTGACAGAACTTACTTCCAAAAAGCAACCTAGGTTGGTGAATTGGACAGAGGCTTGTCAGAAAGCCTTTGACTCCCTGAAGGAAGCCATGTGCACGGCCCGTGCTAAAGGCACATGACTAATCCCAGGAATTTATTGTGCAGATAGACGCTTCAGAGCATGGCATAGGGGCTGTTCTAGTACAGGTAAATGAGGAGGGCCTAGACCAACCAGTAGTCTTTATTAGCAGAAGACTATTACCATGGGAACAGAGGTGGAGTGCTATTGAGAGAGAAGCATTTGCTGTGGTCTGGGCACTGAAGAAGCTGAGACCATACCTGAGTGGGACTCACTTCCGGGTTCAGACAGACCACAGGCCCCCTCAAATGGCTCATGCAGATAAGGGGCGAGAATCATAAACTCTTCAGGTGGTCCATTTCCCTACAGGGGATGGACTTTACGGTGGAGCATCGCCTGGGGATTGACCACACCAACGTTGATGGGATCTCCAGATACTTCTGCATTAGCGATGAGAACTCCCAGGAGGTTGGGTAGCTCCACCCACTTTCAGCTGGGGGGACACATGTTAGACCTGACAGCCTTAGGGTGGTCACCCCTAACTTTTTGCCTGCCTCCCTCCACTTTTTGGATAGTGTTTTTTCTGGTTATAGGACTCTGCACACTTTACCACTGCTAACCAGTGCTAAAGTGCATATGCTCTCTCCCTTTAAACATGATGACATTGGATCATACCCAATTAGATTATTTAATTAATTATAAGTCCCTAGTAAAGTGCACTATATGTGCCCAGGGCCTGTAGAATAAATGCAGCACTGATTGTGCCACCCACTTAAGTAGCCCCTTAACCATGTCTCAGGCCTGCCACTGCATGCCACAGGCCTGTGTATGCAGTTTCACTGCCAATTCTACTTGGCATTTCAAAGTACTTGCCAAGCCTAAAACTCCACTTTTTCTACATATAAGTCACCCCTAAGGTAGGCCCTAGGTAACCCATAGGGCAGGGTGCTGTGTAGACAAAAGGCAGGACATGTACCTGTGAAGTTTACATGTCCTGGTAGTGTGAAACTCCTAAATTCATTTTTGCACTACTGTGAGGCATGCTCCTTTCATAGGCTAACATTAGGGCTACCCTCATATACTGTTTGAGTGGTAGCTGCTGTTCTGAAAGGAGTAGGAAGGTCATATTTAGTATGGCCAGAATGGTAATACAAAATCCTGCTGACTGGTGAAGTTGGATTTAATATTACTATTTTAGAAATGCCACTTTTAGAAAGTGAGCATTTCTCTGCGCTTAAATTCTTCTGTGCCTTACAATCCATGTCTGGCTAGGTTCAGTTGACAGCTCCCTTGTGCATTCACTTAGACAAACCCCAAACACAGGATGCTCAGCCTCACTTGCATACATCTGCATTTTGAATGGGTCTTCCTGGGCTGAGAGGGTGGAGGGCCTGAAACTTACATGTCAAAGGACAGTAGCTTGCCTTCACACAAAGGACTGCCACACCCCCTACTGGGACCCTGGCAGACAGGATTGAACTGAAAGGGGACCTTGTGCACTTCTAAGCCACTCTCCGAAGTGTCCCCCACTTCATCGGCACATTTGGGTATTTAAACAGGGCCTCTGCCCCTACCAATTTAGACACGTCTTGACAAGACACTCTTGTCACAGACACTTCCTGGAGAAGAGAACCTGAACCAGAACCTGCAACCTGCCAACAAGAACTTCCTGGCTGCCCAAAGGACTCACCTGACTGCTTTCTGTGAAGGACTGCTGCCTTGCTGTTCCCTGCTGCCTTGCTGCTCTCTGGCTGTGCTGAGAAGTGCTCTCCAAGGGCTTGGATAGAGCTTGCTTCCTGTTCCCTGAAGTCTCAGGACCACAAAGACTTCATTCCTGCAAGAAGAACTCCCTGTGCAGCGGAAATCGACGCGCAGCCGGCAGCAAACGACGCACAGCCTGCATTGCGGTGAAATATTCACTGCACGCCGAACCGGAACGGCACAGCCCGACTTCGCAAGGAGATCGACACAGCGCCAGCATAGCGACCAGGAATTCGGCTCACGGCCCACTGGATCGATGCACAGCTGAGCTGGAACGACGCAGCCCGACTTCCTGAGAGGAATCAACGCAGCGCCTGCCATGCAGTAGAAATTTCCAAGCAACGCCCACCGGATCGGTGCATCCCCTGTGACTTCATCCTGTCAGCGCTGAATTTCAACACATCATCCCCGGCAACCCGAAGAGGATCCAAGACAGAGCGCCGGAAATCGACACAAAGCCTTCCTGAAAAATAAATGACACATCACTGTGTGCGGCCCGAGAAATTGGCGCACACCTCCCTGTTTTCCACACATCTCCTCCTCTGCGGTTCCTTGCAGAGATTTTGAATGCAAACCAGGTACTTTGTGCTTGCAAGAGATATTTATTGCTTTTAAGAGACTAAAGACACTTTATATCATTTTTACAGTGATATCTCAAAATATACTTAGTGCATCTTAATCATTTTGACCTGCATCTTACCAGATAAATATTATATATTATTCTAAACACTCTGTGGTGTATTTTTGTGGTGTTCTACTGTGTTATTGCATGATTTATTGCACAAATACTTTATACATTGCCTTCTAAGTAAAGCTTGACTGCTCAGTACCAAGCTACCAGAGGGTGGGCACAGGAAAATTTGGATTGTGTGTGACTTATCCTGACTAGAGTGAGGGTCCTTGCTTGGACAGGGGTAACCTGATTGCCAACCAAAGACCTCATTTCTAACAGTATCCCATACCAGGCCACAAAAACAGATCTTAATTTAATGAACAAAACAAGACCAAAATGAAAACACTCCAATTAGTAGAACAAGAGGTATGAATTTTTAAAGAATAAAGTGCAATATATTGCCTAAAAGGAAAAAGCGCCAACCATGGATATCTGGTTGCGCTGGACTGGGTCAAAGTCAACAGTTGAAGCCGGCCATGATGGACCGCAGGTCGAATACAGTCCCAGATTAGTCCAGCTGAAGGTTTACCTTCTCAAGTTTTGTGACAAGACTCCTGTTTGTATTGAAGAAGGTCACTGAAAGAAGGTGAGTGTCGCTACGGTGGTTAGTGGGACCTGAGGAGCAGGCGGCCCGTTGCGAATGAGTGGGCTTGAGATTCGCATTGCCAGTGCCGGTCCATGTGGGCGAAAGATGCTTGCTGTGTGAAGAGACAGGCATTCAATAGCTTGCGCTGATTTTTATTGCGAGCGGCACAGATCTAGTGTGCAAGGGTCCATGCACAGTCGCAAACACCAAGGGTCCAGGACCTGAGAGGCACCACTTGGGGGTCAAGAACTCACTGAAGACAGGTCCAGGAGCTGTTGGAGAGCCTCTTATGTCCCTGAGGCTCAGTTCAGGAGGCCAGCAGATTAGCCCTTTGAGTCAATCTGGTGTCCTGGGTTCAAGATGGGTCGCTGGTCCAGTTCTTCCTCCCCATGCACGAGGGCAACAGGCAGCAGGTCAGCACAGCAAGGCAGCAGCTCCTTCAGAGTAGCAGTCTAGCAGAGTATCAGTCCTTTCAGCAGCACAGCAGTCCTTCTTCCTGGCAGAGTATCTACAGGTCCAGAAGTGTACTGAAGTGGTGGTGCTTGATGTCCTTCTTTATACACTTGTGCCCTGATTCTGGAAGGTAGGAGACTGTGGGTTAAAAGCGCATGGAATTCTCTGCCTCTCTTGCTCTGGCTCCAAGCTGTCTGAAGTGATAATGCAGGTCTATTAAGCCCTTTCTGTAGAAACAAGACACAGACTATTCAGCTGCAAGTGAGGTTCGGTCCAGCTTGTCCCTCTCATGCAGCCATTGATTGCCCATCCAGTCACACCTTACCTGTGTGTTGCTGTCTATGAGGAATATACAAAGCCCAACCGCCAACTATACCCAGTCATGTGACCAGAGACAGACTGCAGGCACAAGTTGGCTAAGGCACGTAAATGCCAACTTTCTAAAAGTGGCATTTTCAGAATTGCAATTTAAAATGCAACTTCACCATAACGTAGGATTTTAATTTGTGATTCCAAAGACATTACACATGAAGGGGTCATCTCTTCCCATTTGGAAATTACACCTATAAAATGTAATAAGGCATCTCCAATGTTATCCTATGAAAGAGATAGGCCTTGCAGTAGTGAAACAACAATTTAATAGTTTTTCACTACCAGGACATGTAAAATGTAAAAGTACATAGAGCAACTTTTAAATACACTGCACCCTGCCCTCAAGGCTGTCCATGACCTACCTGAGGGGTGACATATGTATAACAAGCATTTTCAATGCAACTGGTCTCGCATTTGCTCGAGTTAGAGCTATTAGCTTTGTAAACTCCGAACCGGACTTTTCTTGCCACACAAATGAAAAAAGAAATGCAGCGCGGTTGCGCTACGTAAACCCCAATGCTGCGTTTTTTTTTCTTTTTATTTGTGTGGCAAGAAAAGTCCAGTTAGGAGTTTACAATGCTAATAGCTCTAACTCGAGCAAATGCGATACCCGTTGCATTGAAAATGCTTGTGTTGTTTTTCCGATGAGATCATCTAATTCCCACTTCAAAAGACCCCGAAAGCGTTCCCCATTTTAATCGCCATCTCACGAAGGTGCTCATGGTGACTGTAATTACCGTGTTTTCATGCACATAATTAAAAATGCTGAGTGCTCTCAGAAGTAAAAGTGAATGCTAAACAAGCTTTTTGTTTTTGTAAGTCCGCCATCCCACAAAGGTGTTTACAATTACTGTCATTGCCATATTTGCGTGCACATAATAGTTCTGAGTGCTCTCGGTAATGAAAGTGAATATTAACCGAGCATGCTACCCTTCTTATTTATTACGTCTTTGTCCATGTTCAAGTCATTCAAGAGTCCGATTGAATGTTTTTATCCCTGATTCAAACATCGCCGAACATATCCGCCATACTTATCACTGTCCCGCAAAGGTGATCCATGTGATTAGGTTTGTATTGATTCAATAGTAATCAATGTGCACGTATCAGAGCTGTGAGGAGCACAGAATAGGCAGTAACTCAAAATAATCTTGTGAAATGGGCGCAGCACTGAGAGTTAAAGTAGTTTCTAGAGAATTAATAAACAATGGAGGTGGACGAGCCGTCCTGTACAGAATGAAAGAAAGGCACGGCCGCCATACTTAGATACAAAGCGTGGCATGCCGCGCTGCAACAATTACAAACAAGCCACAATGTGTGTATGGGGGGGCAAACACAAACTGGAACTGAGGAACGGATGGGAGGTGCTGGTGACAGCAGTGTGAACACGAGCACAAAGGAAAGACACACAAAAACAAGCATTTGGAATGAAATAGTCTTGTGTTTGCTCGAGTTAGAGCTCATAGCGTTGTAAATTACTGACTGGACTTTTATTGCCACACAGACTGAAAATAACAAAAGGAAGAGAGCAAGGGTGAGTTGGTCCTGGAAAAGCCCATCTCTGTTGTTTTATATTTACAGAGGGAGCTGGTGGGGAGGAGGGACTGAACAAACACCCACACTGTTGAGGTGAAACAGGCAAATGCCCCAAAAAAGTCCCTTATAGAAGAGATAAACAGGACATAGCGTAATTACCCAGTACTTTGTGCTACTCCCAAAGTGAAAAAAGGCAGGACAAAGAGGCAGAACTGACCACTAGCAAGCAAAGATTTTTGAAGGACACTGCAACTAAAAAATGGGAACACTGGAACTCACTCTATAGTATACTTAAAAGTATACAGCAGACTGAACGCTAACGCTCGACCTAAAAAGGGAAAGTGTGGGCCTGGTGAAATGTTTATTTTGCCATGTTGAAATAGAAGTTTAAAACTTCACACAGTTCTGCATTGGCAGATGTGAGGCATGTTTAAAGGGCTACTTAAGTGTATGGCACAATCAGTGCTGCAGGCCCATTAGAAGCATTTAATTTGCAGGCCCTGGGCATATGTAGTATACTATACTATGTCCTTATAGGTAAGCCAATTTGGTATGAGCCAATGTTATCATGTTTTGAGCAGAGAGCACAAGCACTTTATCACTGGTTAGCAGTGATATAGTGCACAGATTCCTAAAGCAACCAAACATGAATTTAGCAGAACGTAGAGGTCTGAAGGCTAAACATTAGAGGGAAACCACACCAAGGATGCGAGGTATAACACATGTCCACCCCCAGCTGAAAGTGTGGAGAACTACCCATCCTCTTGGAAGTCTGTTCACTAAGGCGGAAGAACCTGGAGAGATCATCAGTAGTGACGTGGTCTGTTCCAGGACAATGTTCCACTGTAAAGTCAATTCACTGTAGGGAGATGGACCACCACAGCACTTTGGGCTTCTCACCCCTCATCTACATTAACTAGCTGAGGGGTCTGTAGAAATCAACAAACAAGTATGGTCTCAGCTCTTCAGTGCCCGGACAACAGCAAAGGCTTCCCTCTCTATTGCACTCCACTTCTGTTCCCTAAGAAGCAACCTCCTACTGATGAAGGGTACAAGTTGCTCAGGCCCTCTTCATTTAGGTCTGAGAGAACTGCCCCTATGCCATGCTCTGAGGCATTTGTCTACACAATTAATTGTTGGGAGAAGTGAGGGGCCTTGAGCATGGGGCTGTGCACATGGCCTCCGTCAGGGTGTCAAAAGCTTTCAGACACTCTTCTGTCTAGATCACCTGGCGTGGCTGCTTTTTGGAAGTCAACTCATTCAAAGAGACAATAAGGGTGCCATGCACCTTGATAAATCTCCTGTAGTAGCCAGTGAGGACTAAGAAGGCTCTGATATCTGTCTGGGTCTTGAGGGGTTCCAAAACCAGAATCGTTTCAATCTTGGCCCAGAGGGGCTGTACCTTGCCTCCTCTCACTTGGTGACCCAAGTAGACCACTGAACCCTACCCTATCTGGCACTTACGGGTCTTGATAGTCACACCTGCCCTCTGCAGAGCCTGAAGCACTTCTCTGAGGTGGCACAGGTGGTCCTTCCAGCCAGAACTGAAGACTGCAATGTTGTATAGATAGCTAAGATCTGGTTGACCAATCTCTGGAAGGTGGCAAGGGCATTCTTCAGTCGAAGGGCATTTCCCATAACTGGGAGTGCCCTACTGGGGTAGAGAAAGCAGAACTGTCTTTGGCCCCCTCGGTCAGGGCAATCTGCGAGCACCCAGATGTTAAGTCAAACATGCTGTGGAACTTGGCAGCTCCTAGTCGATCTATGAGCTCATCAGCTCTAAAAAGGGGTGTGAATCAGTCTTGGTGAGTGCATTGAACCCACAGTAGTTCACAGAAGCTAAGTTCACTTACTGGGGCAGCATTGGGGACCAACACCACTGGGAGGGACAAATAGCTATTGGAGGGCTCAATGATCCCCAACGTCAGCATCTTGGATACCTCCACCTTAATTCGGGCTCTCTACTTATCAAACAGCCTGTAGATTTTACTCTTCACAGGCATGCTGTCCCTAGTGTCAATATCATGGGTACACCATGTAGGGAGTCCATCCTGCTCCTTTGAAGAAAGGAGGTCATCAGAGAGGTTTACTGTCCTCTTCAACCCCATTATCCATAACTAGAAGCATAGTTAACTCAGACCTCTCAAAGTGGGGCTTGAGGCGATTGCCATGCAGGACCCTTTAAGTGGTCCTGGGAGTCTTGATGTCCACCATGTAGGTGGCATCACTCTTGCACTCCTTCACCTCATAAGGCCCAGACCAGCTGTCTTGTGGGGCCCTGGGCTCCTTGGTCTCCATAACTCACAATTTTTGGCCACGCTGAACTCAGTCATAGAGGCATTCTGGTCATACCTCTGTTTCGTGTCCTTCTGGCTGGCTTCTAGGTTTTCCTGTACCTGCTTCCAGAAGAGCTTCATCTAGCCACAGAGTGCCAACATGTAGCTGGCCACATCCTGAGGGGACTTTCTTCAGAGCTTGCTCCCAGTCCTTATTTACCAGACTGATTGGTCCTCTCACAGGGTGTCAGTACAGAAATTCAAAGGGACTGAAGCCAATCTTCTTCTGCGGTGCCCCCTGTAGGCAAATAAAAGGCATGACAGAAGGAAGTCCCACTTCTGCCTTTTGGGATCTAACAGACTGATTATCATGCCTTTTAGGGTCCTGTTGAACCTTTTAACAAGCCCATTATTTTAAGGGTGGTAAGATGTAAAGTACTTGTAGGTTACCCCTGTAGGAGGCTGGCTTGGTTTGTAGTGGGTACCTTGGGTACTTACACCTTATACCAGGTCCAGTTATCCCTTATTAGTGAAGTAGTAGTGTTCTAGCAGCTTAGGCTGATGGAGTTAGCTATAGCAGAGCAGCTTAGGCTGAATTAGAAGACATGCAAAGCTCATGCAATACCACTTATAGTTACACAGTACTTATACACAAGTAAAGACAATACTCAGTGTTACCAAAAATAAAGTTCTTTATTTGGGTGACACAGTACCAAAAATATCTTAGAGGCAATACTCCTTCTGGAGGTAAGTATTATACACAATATACATACTAGACACCAAAATAAGGCAAGTAATTAGACATAGGATAGTGCAAACAATAGGAAATGCTATAGAATACAATGGGAGAAAATAGGTCTAGGGGCAACATAAACCATATACTAAGAAAGTGGAATGGAAATCACAAATTACCCCCTAGACAAGTGTAGTGTGTGCACAATCACTGGGAGAGTATGAATGCAGTAAAGGTAAGTGAATTACCCTACCCCAGAGCCCAGGAAAGCTGGAGTAAAGTGCTGCAAGTTTCCTTAGGACACACTATACCTTGTGATTAGGATATTGCAGTAACCAATCAAGTCTGCAAACAACAACGGCTAGATTCCTGGACCTGAAGACCTGCAAAAGAAGGGGACCAAGTCCAGAAGTCGAAAGAAGTTCTAGGAATGGCAGGAGCCCCTGCCAACCCAGAAGAGGGTGCAAAAGAAGAGTCCCCAGTTGGACAAAGACTGCAGAAATACACCCTAGGAAGATGTCAGTGGGTTCTTGGATGATGCAAAAGATGTCCCACGAGGTGAAGATGGATGCAGATGTGATTTCGTGTTGGAAGTCGCCAACAAGCCTTGGTTACAACAAAGTTGCGTTTTGTGTCAAAATGGTGCTGGCTGGACCCAGGAGGGATCTGGGGGCCTCAACTCTGTGTGAGGAGGAAGAGGGGGCTCTTAGCACTTTAGAATGCCCTCAGGATGCCAGGCAGTACCCACGGGAGTCCCAGGACACAGGGACAAAGGAAGTGCAAAATGCGGTTGGTGCAGCACTACAAAGAAGGGTCCCACGCCGCCGAGTTCAACTCAGCGAGTTGAGCATCACAGGATAGAGTGCTAGGGACCATGGCCAGGCTGTGCACAAAGGAATTTTGCAAATATTGCACAGAGGCCTCAGGAGGTGAAGAAGACACAGTACACAGGGGTACTGTCGCTCTCAGGGAAAGCAAGGTCTTACCTCCTCTAAATTGCGTCAGCAGGGCCTCAGTGCAGTCTGTGTCGATGGGGACCACCTCTCTGTTCCTAGGAGCATGCTCGTCACTGTGAGAGGAATCCAAGGGTACCGGTCCTCGTCTTATAAGGTGCCTGCGTGAGCAGGGGAGTGACTCCGTCACCCCATGGGAGATTTCTTTGGTCCTCATGGTGCAGTATGAAGACAGGGAGTCCTCAGAGCATGCACACCGTGGAAACTGTTGCAGTTGCTGGCTAGAGCTGAAGTTGCAGAAGAAAAGTAGCCCTTGTAGATACTTTGTTGCTGTTTCAGAGGTTCCTGGAGCACGCTGCGGTTGATCCGAGGTCGGAGGATAAAGGAGTAGTTGCAGAAGATTCCTGCTGGAAACTTGCAAGTAGAATCTGAAGAGAACCTACAGGAGAGACCCTAAATAGCCCTGAGAGGGGGATTGCCTACCTTATCAGGCAAGGACCTATCAGGATGGGTCTCTGACGTCACCTGCTGGCACTGACCACTCAGAGCCCTCCAGAGTGCCCCCACACCTTGCAAAGCAAGATGGCTGAAGTCTGGGACACACTGAAGGAGCTCTGGGCACCATCCCTAGGGTGGTGATGGACAGGGGAGTGGTTACTCCACTTTCCTTTGTCCAGTTTCACGCCAGAGCAGGGGACAAGGGGTCCCTTAACTGGTGTAGACTGGCTTATGCAAGAAGGGCACCATCTGTGCCCTTCAAAGCATTTCCAAAGGCTGGGGGGGCTACCCCTGCCCAGCCTGTTACACCTATTTCCAAAGGGAGAGGGTGTAACACCCTCCTCCCAAAGGAAATGCTTTGTTCTGCCTTCCTGGGACTGAGTTGCTCAGACGCCAGGGGGGCAGAACCCTGTCTGTGAGGTGGCAGCAGCTGTAGCTGCAGTGCAAGCCTCAGAGATTTGGTTTGGCAGTACTGGGTGTCCATAGTGGAGCCCCCAGGATGCATGGAATTGGCTCCCCAATACCAGATTTAGAATGGGGGGACAATTCCATGATCTTAAACACCTTACATGGCCATATTCGGAGTTACCTTTGTGAAGCTACATTTGGGTATTGACCTATATGCAGTGCACACGTGTAATGGTGTCCCCGCACTCACAAAGTCCTGGGAAATGACCCTGAACTATGTGGGGGCACCTTTGCTAGTGCAAGGTGCCCTCACACTTAGTAACTTTGCACCTAACCTTCAGCAAGTCAAGTTTAGACATATAGGTGACTTATAAGTTACTTAAGTGCAGTGAAAGTGGCTGTGAAATAGTGTGTGCACTATTTCACGCAGGCTGCAATGGCAGGCCTGTGAAACGGTTTGTCTGAGCTCCTTATGGGTGGCAAAAGAAATGCTGCAGCCCATATGGATCTCCTGGAACCCCAATGCCCTGGGTACCAAGGTACCATATACTAGGGACTTATAAAGGGGGTCCAGTGTGCCAAATGAAATTGGTTAATGAAGTCACTAGCCTACAGTGACAAATCTAAAAGCAGAGAGAGCATAAGCACTGAGGTTCTGATTAGCAGAGCTTCAGTGACACAGTCAAGCACTATACAGACACATACATTAAGCCATAAACGATGAGCACTAGGATCCCAGTGAGACAGGCAAAAACATAATGACATACAAGTAAAAATGGGGGTAACATGCCAAGGAAGATGTTACTTTCCTACAAACCCACACTCCTTCCACCTATCCTTCATGTATCCTGACATTAAGCTGGTACCACAGTCTGATGCCACCTCCTTGTGGCTCCCCACACAGGTGAAAATTCCCATCTATTTCCTGGACACAGTGGGTGCAGCCACTGTTCTCAGAGGGATAATCTCTGGGTGAACCTGTTGCCCATAGCTGTCTTTGGGTCAAGAGGTTTAATAATGTTGATGCCCACCCTTTCAAAGGGGGTGCTAATGGCAGAGAAAGATAGCAGGAGAGCCTTACATTTCCCTCCTGACTTGCCACTGGCCTGGCAGGTAGGACAGGACTTGCAGAACGTTTGTGAGGCCCTCCTAATTTGAGGCCAGTAAAAGTGGATAACAAGTCTGTCAAAGGCCTTGTTCTGTCCCAAAACACACCAAGGATTGCAGGTGTAACACAAAGCATGGCCTATGTGTGAATTGAACTAATGGGACCTGGCAGGAGAGAGTATACCCAACAAGGTTGAAATCCAAAACATTCTACAGTGATCTATGTGATGTACAAGAGGTAAGGTACTACTGAAGCACTTATTCAGGCCTATGTGGTAAATAGTAATTGAGTCTACCGAAATGTGCTGAAATAAGCATTAACTAACAAAGGACCAAGGGCTTGATTACAAGTTTGGCGGTCTGTGGTGACCACAGTATTACGATGCATGCCGTTCCATAGACCAAAGACCACTGCACTCCTGCCAGCACCACCAGGTAGCACAGATCGCCGTGGGTGCGAGGCAGGCCACTGAGGCAGACGGAGTCACTGTTTCCACTAGATAGATTATGATGTTGCCTTCCGCTGACATGACTGTGGTGCTCCAACCACTACATCCCAGCTGGCAGAAATGGAGGCATAAAAGGCAAGAACTCATCTGTAGGCAGTGTCACACATTCTGTGCTGCCATGGTGCCAATCCTTCACATCCTGCCACTGCTGATAGATTGAGCCTATAATCAACGCTGCCATAGACGCAACCGATGGTAAGACAAAACACCTACCTGTGTCCCCTAACTCAACAGTAAATCAACATGCCACCATCGTCCTGGTGTGGGGCTGTGCTCTGTGAACCAAGTATGAATTTGTGTGTCCTGGGTCAGAATTGAACACAATGCAATCACAGCAACATGATGCACCCTTTGGGCAGGTAACTGACACTGCACTGCCACATTCCACAAAATCAGACGTGTGCACATCCTAATTTCAGGGACAGTGAAGTGTACATTACCACATCAATATCACACCCTACTATTTGAACTGACACCAACACATTACACACATGCAATGGATTGTCGTCATATTGAAGACACATATGTATAGTGAGGGTATAGAAGGTAAATGGGATGCACAATATTTTGGGAGACAATTATCCAAAGCTCACAATGTGAACAATACCTTTAGAATAGGGATGGCAGCATCAGGGGGGCCCCAGGAAGGATGCAGTCGTGGGACACATGTCACTTTGCACATGCCTATAAAACACTATTTGCATGGGAACTGGGACTCCATGTATTACAGGGCCAACCAATTGTAGAACCAAATGCCATGCCTATGTGCCAAATGTGTAAGTGCAAGTCAAGAAAGCATATACAACAGCAACAGCATGGGTCACACATGTAGATGAATTAGCTGGAAGCTACACACATGAAAATGGACACGTGGTCATTCAATTGTATAGGAAGACAGCATAACTATACACCCTCCATGTGTGGACAAACAAAAATCTAGTTTACATACACACATGATGGCAATGTCCAATCTATATAAATGCAAGCCAGGATGAAACAACACTTAGGGGGTTATTCCGACCCTGGCGGTCCATGACCGCCAGGGCCGGGGACCGCGGAAGCACCGCCAACAGACTGGCGATGCTTCCTGGGCCATTCTGACCCCGCGGCGGTAAAGCCGCGGTCAGAAAAGGGGAACCAGCGGTTTCCTGCCGGTTTACCCCTGGCCCAGCAGCACCGCCATGGGGATTCCGACCCCCTTCCCGCCAGCCTGTTTCTGGCGGTTTTCACCGCCAGAACCAGGCTGGCGGGAACGGGTGTTGTGGGGCCCCTGGGGGCCCCTGCACTGCCCATGCCACTGGCATGGGTAGTGCAGGGGCCCCCTAACAGGGCCCCACAAAGATTTTCAGTGTCTGCTTTGCAGACACTGAAAATCGCGACGGGTGCCACTGCACCCGTCGCACCCCTGCAAATCCGCCGGCTCCATTCGGAGCCGGCTTCCTCTTTGCAGGGGCTTTCCCGCTGGGCCGGCGGGTGATCTTTTGGAGATCGCCCGCCGGCCCAGCGGGAAAGTTAGAATGACCGCTGCGGTCATTTGACCGCAGTGCGGTCTTTTGGCGGTTTCCACCCGGCGGGCGGTGCCCGCCGCCCGCCGGGGTCGGAATGACCCCCTTAATGTAATGACACCACTATTGGATTACCATTCATATACCCTCCATTGTACAACTTCCCTTGTCCTGCTTGACATCAGCACTGCTCCCAAAGTCAGATCTTGACAACCACAGCAAATGGATCAGCAATCACGGTAAATCTAAGGCAACCGTAGGCATACATCACAAAATACTCAGGAAGAGCAAAAAGGTAGCAAAGCAACGGAAGGACAAATGTGTAACCAAAATAACAGGTTGTTTAATGTACATCAACAAATATGAACAAAAGCCAATGGCTGGTCCAAACATAACGGTGCTTGTACACCGATGTGCACCACAACTTGACTTACTGATCACTGCAATAGGAACCTCCACAGGAAGGGGCATCAAGTAGGCATGCCAGGCATCTGTTATTCTTCTTGGGTGGCGTTTAGGATAGGTAGGTATTTTTTTGGTAAGTGTGGCTCAACTTTGGGAGAGGTAGCCTTCTGCTTCGGAGAGGGAGGGGTATAACTGGTTTCAGGTTGGGAAGGGGCAGGTGTGACACAAATGGCCTGGATGTGGAGTACGGGTTGGGATGTGGGTGGGGTCCTTTTGAGGGGGTGGTTTCGCAGGTTAAAGGCCAAGGTCAGAAAGGTAACTTTCCTTGGGAAAATGAGTAGGCTCCGGAGAAGGGAATAGGGGTTTGGAGGTTGAGAGAGTACTTGTGTCAGCTGTGGGTGTTGTTGGTGCTGGTGTGTGTGTGTCTGAGGTATGCTTGATTTTGGGTGGAGTCTGTTGCATATGTGAGTGTGGGCATTTGCGTTCCTTGGGGGGCTGAGAGGTGGAGGTGATGTCTGAGGTGGGAGAGGTGGATGTGCGGTGTGTGGGTCTGTGGGTGTTGAGGTGGTGTCTGTGGGCATGGTGTATGTGGTGTGTAGATCTGTAGTAGAGGGGTGGTATCTGGGGGGATGGTGTGTGGGTGACTGTTGAGTGCTGGTGTGTCCTGTGGTGCTTTTACTTATGTGTGCTGCTTGTGCGTGTTGAGGTGGTGCATGCGGATGTGTGTGTGTGCTTTGGACAGGCATGGGATGAGGGAAATTGAATGAGGAAAAGGTAGGTGGTGGGGGGTAGGATTGTGAGGGGTGGGTGGCTGCTGTGAGTGAGGCCAGAGCCTGAAGAATTCTCTGTAGGCCAGACATGGCACTATGAATGCTTTCCAGGTATGCAACCACCTGCTGAAGCTGGTTGCCCTGTACCTGGATGGCATTCAGTATGGCAGTCTGACCCACAGAGATACTCCTCAGGAGGTCAATAGCCTCCTCACTCAGGGAAGCCAGGGTAACGGGGGCATGAGGTGAGGTGCCTGGGGTGTAGGAGATGCCTACCCTCTTGAGTGAGTGGGCACAACCAACTGGTGGGGATTAACAGGTAGGGTGGAGGTGGAACTGAGAGTGGCAGACAAGGATGGAACAGGTACAGGTCCTGATGGATCCACCACCACAAGGAAGTGGCCACTGGAGGAAGAACCTAAAGATGATGATGTCGATCCTCTGTGACACTTCCCTCACCCTCCGGGCCACTGGGTCCTTCCGTGTCAGATATCTCGTGACCGTAGGTAGCATGGCCAGATGCTTCCTTTCTGGTTTCAGCCCAGTCTCCTCTCCTCTGCTTGCCTGCGCTGGTGCTGAAATTACAAAGACAAATAGGGTCACTACATGTGCCTGATCACACTTAGGAACAGCTTTGATTACCAAACTTTACCATATTGTATAGCAGACCCCAGCCACAAGCTCCAGCAAAGTGGTTCCAACATTTGCTACACCATATACGTGCATGCAACATGTATTGTGAACAGTTGCCCACAGGAAAATCACAATCACATATTACTCCAATTGCATGGGTGAAATTGTTCAATCACAATACCCATGTAGCAAGTAATCCCTCAGTAATCTGTTATCACAAATTAGTATGGAAGTACAAATGTAAAGGCTCACAGATCCCACACATGGTCATGCATCCAGCTTACCTACATATACACAATACTGCATAAGGTTAAATTAGTGGCCAAATAATCCAGCTATGTTATATCAAGAAGTACAGTAGCTGGAAGAAGATGACATGTAAACACCAGTTGCACTTTAAATAATCCCCAATGGTAACTTCACAATATTTCCATTTGTAACTAGACTCATAATGTTGCTCTGATAGATAACACATCTTGTACACAGGAGACAATTCGGCCAAAATATCTGGGAGATTTGTCTACAAACCACAATGACTCAATTAGCCCAGAAACCTGTCTTGATTGGTGCTGCTATGAATACCCCACTCAGATTACATAAGTAAAAACCAATAGTCCATTGAATGTTTTAGGGGCTCAGGGAATCTACAGTAACTGCAGAAGGCCCTTAACATGTTGCTCAATATGAAGGCAAATCACTGTCCCTTTTTGTCATGCAAACATAGATTCCCTTGGATGAATGAGTGCACACAACCACATATGATTTCCACGTTCCTGCAACTCACTCCGTGATGCATGTCAACAGTTAGGTAATTAATCTTCACCATTTAACATGTGCTAAGCACTTTGCTAAATGATTCCACATCAATGGCATGGACTGCAGATTGTAAGCAAAAACTGTAGTCTTACCTGTCATGTCCTTCAGTGCTTCTGCAATTGTACATGCAAAATTACATGGAGTGACGGGTGAGGGTATGTGTGAGCTACCAATCAATGGTGACATACTCCTGTCTGCTGCAAAAAAATGACCTGTATCCCCATCACATATGTCCAGTCCCAAACACAAGTTGGCATGCACACATATATGAGGGAATCAGACATCATCCCATGAAGATAGGTAGACCATGCATGTAACAGCAATGAAAAAAGTATGGCAAAAGTGCAAGGTACACATGCCAACATGTAGGCACACAAGATGATGGCAAAAGTGATGTAACCACAATCAGGTCACTGGACATTCACTACTTACCAAGGGAAAGTATTGCTCTGTGACTGCACCCAAAGGGCAATGTATGCCCTGTCACATGTACGATGGTCAACTTCACATGAGAGAGCAGTGAGGCACCAGCACTCCTGACAAACTGAAGACAAGTGGCCTGTCTGGGACAGATGCCAATATACTCACTTGAGCAGACATATGGCTGAGTACAGTGATCAATTACCTTGTGTTGTCTGTTGTTGAGGCTGACACACTGAAGACAAGTGGACTGTTAGTTGCAAATGCCACCCACAACAACAAACAACAGACCTGATTGATGACTGTACTCGGCCATGTTTTGGCTCTGGAGAGTATATTGGTAGTGGACAGTTGTGTCCTAGGTCACTGGGCCAATAGGCAAGGACCATCATCATGCACCAACGTCCATGCCCACACAAACAAGAACTCATCTTGTGTGTCACACATGTCCCGTCTCCAATATTCAAGGGTCGATGGCAGACTCTATTAAATCAAATTGGCAATGTAACATGCAGGAACAGGCCCAGGACTCACCTCCTTGTAGCTGCTGTGCTCCCCTCAAGCCCCAATCAAGCTTGGCGTAAGCCACCATCAGTATGTGGGCCATCGGGGTGGTCAGTCTCCGATGTGCACTCTGCCCATGTTTGGAAGACAGCCCCAGCTGGACCTCCGCAATCTTCCATGTACAATGTCTCAAGTCCTTCCATCTCTTGCAACAGTGAGCTCTCCACTGGCTACGAACCCCAAGCTTCTGTACCTTCCGGGCGATGGATCTCTAAATCCCTTTCTTCTCATGGGCGTTGACCTGTATAAATGCAATAGACAAGTGAAGAGATTCCATTTGTTAGACAAACTGGTTGTGTCACACACATTTCAGAAACACCAAGCACAAAATATTTTAATTGTGAACACACCACAAGTATCAAGCACACATGTTGATAAGTATACACATTTGGAGTCATCTACAGACTAACCCACTACCCTGCCCATGGCCTACACTGACTAAATGAGGCCACTGGCATCAGGCAGCCCATGCCCAAGCAACATGCACTGTGATGTGAGCCTCAATGACATAACACACCATTGGGACCTTCTGAAGAATAAACTCCTTGGGCCTTACATCCAGCAACATTGACTCAATGCATACAGTCCCTACAGGCAACTACCATAGTACAGACTACACCCTAAAACTCGAGTGACAATGAAAGGGCTGGCATGAGTGGCACGGGAAGTCTCTTCCCTGTGCATGTGTCAACATGTGGCATACCCAATGTAATCTCATACCACTTCAGAGTGGGTTTGTGTGTTATGTACTTGTGGCACATAACCCACAGAGATGTAGCTACCCCCACAGAGATGGCATCCAATATACTAAGGTACCTTTGGTCTGACTGGTTGCATGTAACCAAGCTAAAGAGTCACATGCCATGCCCTCCCCTGAATTAACCAACTGTCTGCACTGTAGATATATCACTTGTGCAGTACACCTACACTGTACAACTGTGACTCATGTAAAGGTGACAACACAAATGTGGGAATAAGGGACCTGGCATAATTCAAAGACAGACATTGCCAGTGAGGAGCAATGGAAATATGTCCTAGGTCAGGATGTTACCTTAGTACCCATTCCTAATGCAGTCAATGTACAAAGGCTTTCAGACCAAGTCTTGCAACTGAAGACTCACATTGGCCACATCCAAGGATCTGCAGGTCTACAGGCAGTGTGCCCGGTACCACGGTTCTAAAGCCACAGTAACTCTACCCCAGCCTGGTCTATGTCCCATACTGGGGGAGACATTTGACAGACCTTGGTCTTTGCAGTCTCAGCATAGAGAACCTAAATGACACTCACATTACCATCACTTCCATGCATGACAGTGCATCCAGTGCCCTTCTTCTATGAGAGTTCAGGGTTGTGTGGCACAGCGAGTTGTACATCCTTCTTATACAACAGTTTGGCAAGGCCAGATGTGGGCTGATTGATCTGTGGGACTATACACAGTGAAACCAAGATCATCACATGACTCAAAAAGTATATAAACCCAGCTCATGCTGTAATTAACATACATGTTGCTTTACAGTTATGTAATTGTATGGCTGTTGAGTCTCTTTGCCTAGATATATGAATGGAACAGAATGGGGATTTGTGGCTTATCACACATCACACAACACAATGGAAATGTAAACTACATAGAGTACTTGTCTCCATTACCACCACCATGTGCATCCTAACTGTGGAACACAAAATGTGACAATAGGTACCCAAACAATTCTCACTGGCACTCAGAGGCACATTGTATCCTATGATGAGGAAAGGATGGTGTGAAACAGAGTAAGATATACCAATGAGGTTCTTACTTGCTTTTCTGGTGAGCCATAGAGCTAATAATACCGGGGAAGGATCTTCTCAATGAGCCTCTCCAGCTCTTCAGGGGAATAGGCAGGGGCCCTTTCACCTTCTTGGCTTGGCATTATGCTCCTAGAGGTGGCTCACAGCAGCTAAAGTGGTGGAGGTGTTGATGGCAGCAGTCTCAGAAGTCAAGTGAGAGATTTAGTAAAACGCAGTGTACATGTACACCACATACACGGTCATCGCCACGGATGGCGACAGTCATTGGGTCACAACCGTCACAGGCACCATAGTTAGCCTATGACTGTGTCTGTCACGGTTGAACTTGCCCACTGCGAGGTCAACTTCCGCTGATGGCCACGGGCGGGTCCTAACATCGAATGAACTAGGTCAGGCATCTGCCATTTTAGCCATTGTAACTACAGTATAGGGCCCTTTAAACTGTGTCACAACATCAATATGTGTATCTGATTATCCCAAACAATGCAAAGCAGCCTTGTTGTGTTGGATGTTCTACACAATCACCAGTGTAATGTGTTGCTGATGCTGACGGTATTTTTGGTGGTCGGAACAGACTGTTAAATTTCGAGAGGCATTTGAGGAGCAGGTATTTGGGTGATGGCTAAATCCATGATGCCGACACATGTGTAGAGAACCATGGGGGTCACATTTGGCCCTTGTGTAGTTGACAGCTGTAATGTGTTATGGGTGTAATGTATTTCTGGTCAGAAATGCTTTGTCACATGATTTTGGTGCTATTGATCATGTATGTTGGTGTGGACACAGTTACTAAAGCTCCAACTCATGTAATTTCACAAATAGGTACCCTGGGAGAGGGAGGAGGCGACAACCTCAAGTGTACCGTCCATTGTCAGGCATTCAAACCATGAAAGAACGTCACATCATCAAACAGTACCATCTGAATAGGGAAACAATTGTGGATTTATGTTGTCAGTTGGCGCCAGATCTGATGCCTGAAAACATTAATCCAACATGCATACAACTCATTGTTCAACTCATGCCGTATTACACTTCCTGGCCACAAGGTCCTTCCAATATGCCGTGGTCATATCTGGTGGTATGTCCCAACCTATGTTCAGTGGTCGGTTCAGATATGTCCTATCAGCAATGATGAAACACATTGACAGCTATATCAGGTTCGCCAGATGTGGGGATTTAGCCAATGTGAAGGCTGACTTCTATGGCTTTGCTCGCCTCTCAAATGTGGTGGGAGCCACTGATGGAACGCATGTTGCCTTGGTGCCACCGCAGGCCACTGAACAAGTCTATCGCAAAAGGAAGCACTTCCATTCTATCAACTTGCAAGTTGTCTGCTTGTCAGATCTCTACATCTCAAACATCTGTGCCTGGTTCCGAGGTTCACCCCATGATTTCTTTGTACTGAGGAACAGTACCATACCCCAGCTGATGTCACAACTGCAACCAGAGAGGGCCTGCATGGTTGGTAAGTCACAATTATCCTGATTTTGTGTGTACAATGCCAGGTGCTACAATCATGAAGTGAGTGACTCATTGTGGCACTTACGTCTCATTCCTAAACAGGAGACTCAGCAAATACAAACCTTTCATAGTTAGTAACGCCGCTGAGGAATCCAAATATGCCACAGTAAGTCCTCTTCAATGAGGCCCATGGAAGAACACAGCGGGCAGTTGAGCGGGCTTTTAGGCCCTGAAGTCCAGATTTTGCTGTCTGGACAGGACTAGGGGAGCACTCACCCGGGAAAGTGTGTCAGATCACTGTGGCAAGCTGCATTCACCATAACAATGCCCTGCAGATGAATATCCCTAACATCCCAGAGGAGGGGGAGCCTGCGGTGCCACCGGGTGAGAATCCTGAAATGCCAAATGAAGATGATAGTAGTGAAGAGGAAGGAGTTGACTTGCGACAAGATCTCATTGAAAGCTTCTTCTCATGAGTGTATGTTATGAGTTGTCATGACTGACTGTATAATGAACGGTAGTTGTGATAATGTGTGAAGTTTATTATTGGAAATCGTTAGGGAGCTGATACTCAGGCAAAATCAGCCAAAAGGTATTTGATGGGGTAGCTTTAGACACATCCACATTTTGATGATGTTGTTTTGTGTGTGTCAGATTTTATATAATGTACTTTGTTCTCCAGATGCTTGCTGTGTGACTTGCATCATGTGTATGTTTTCATACCTATACTCCTTGTTTTGTTCACATACCTTCACCATGGTGTCTTCTTGTGAGCATTTCAGAGTTGTGACATTAGCAGGTGTATGATGCTGTTGGGACATATGAAGGGGACACAGATTGTTCCTGGGGATGTAGGTAACAGACTTTGGGTGCACAAGACCTGTGCCAAGACAACTTGCACGGTGATAGGATGGAAGTTTGGAAGACTACATTGGACTTCCTCCTTGTCACGAGGTGTCCCTGATGAATCATGTGTGTCATCATGTGCTGGGAAAATTTGTAGTCCTAGGCCAAATCAATGTTAGTTTCCCTTCACATTGGCTAAACACTCTTTTGTATGAAGTGTATGTAGCTGTTGATGTGTTTCATTATTGTAGGCCAAAGTGTCTGTGGAACATCACTGGCATTTCTTTGTGTCATACCACCAGATGCCGAAGCACTGGATTGTAATGACCCTGTGATCAGAAACTGTTGTACTGCCATCTTTCTGAGTCTTGCATTATATGATGTTGGATTACTTTTGTGTGATAAGCGATATGGCTCCAGCTGATGACATTAACCACTTTAATGTTTGCCTATTCTACAGGACTATGGCCCTCATTACAACATTGGCGGTAAATCCCGCTTACCGCCGTGCAGAAGACCGCCAACACACCACCGCGGCCGTGGAATTCTGCTACAGCTATTATGGCCCACAGCTCGGAATCCGCCAAAATCCAGACACCTACACAAGTCCGCCACATTAAAGGTCAGTGATAAACTGGCGATAACCAAACCTCCACTGTCATGCCAACAGGAATACGCCCACACTATCATGACCCATGAATCCACGCGGCGGTCTTTCAACCGCGGTAAACCATTGGCGGTACACACCGCCGCGCTCAAAATACACACACATTTACAAACACAACCACATTGGACAATTCGAAATACACACACCTGGTACACATATACACACCACTCCCACACACTCAATACAATATAAAACACACACCCACATCACCCACAAACCCTTTTGACCAGAATTGCAACAGAAGGCCAGAGAGAGACACCACCATCAACAAACTAGCATACACAGGCACTCAACATCATCACTGACACAACATCCACGTACCTCACACAACACACACAAACACATCCCCTCACACATCACAACACACACCACCTCACACATCACCCACACCATCCCATGGCACCGCAAAGACACCCCAGGTTTTCTGAGGAGAAGCTAAGGGTCATGGTGGAGGAAATCATCCGGGTAGAGCCACAGCTATTCGGATCACAGGTGCAGCACACCTCCGTAGCTAGGAAGATGGAGCTATGGCGCAGAATCGTGGACAGGGTCAACGCATTGGGAGAGCATCCAAGAACACAGGATGACATCAGGAAGAGGTGGAACGACCTACGGGGGAAGGTGCGTTCCGTGGTCTCAAGACACCACATTGCAGTTCAGAGGACTGGAGGCGGACCCCCACCTCCTCCCCCACAACTAACAACATGGGAGGAGCAGGTCGTGGCTGTACTGCATCCTGAGGGCCTCGCAGGAGTAGCAGGAGGAATGGACTCTGGTAAGTCAAATCTTTAACTACCATATCCCCCACCCTACCTGCATGCTATCACATACCCCCACCCTCGCCCTCACCCCCATCACTCCAACTCCTCACATATGTCCCATTATCACAAACCACACACCCCAACACCAAGCCCTGTATGCAACAACAAAGCATGGACACCATCTCCAAAGCATGTCCACTACAGATACCCACACAGACCCCAAAACAATTATCACACAAGGTCCTACACAAGAATGTTAGCACTGGGGTACACGGTCACCCACCCATTGTACACCATGGCACACACAGATGCAATAATCATGCCTTTACACCCCTGCAGGACCCCTACCCAACATCACCGGACAGGAGGTTCCAGACATTTCCACCCCCCCCCAGAAGAGGCCCACAGTGATGACAGCAGCTCTGTCCAACTGGATCTAGATGACCAGCCTGGCCCATCTGGGACCTCGGGATAGTCGGTTCCCCTGACACAGTCACAGACCACCACAGAGCCTCCCCCCTCAGGAAACACTAGCACAGCACCCACCCAGCGGGCCCATACCTCTGTCCCCAGGTCATGTCAAGCAGCAGTACAGGGAACCCAGGCAAATCCACCACCCCAAGAACAGCAGGGACCTGGGGGCAGTGACAGTGGGCACACAGTTCAGGGGACAGAGGCCCAGGAAAACCGGGGAACTGGGAGGTCTGCTGTGAGACAGGGGGAGGACAGGCCCAGGGAACCCACTCTCCACGAGGCCCTCTCCAACATCATAGGAGCGTACCATCATTCCAGGAGACGATGGCAACGGCACTGGCCAAGTTTCAAGAGACCAAGCGGCTGCAGGAGGAACAGTATTTGGGGTTCAGGGAGGAACTGAAGTCCATCTACACCACCCTGGGCACCATTGTAGGGGTGCTGAAGGACCTTGTGAACACCAGGAGGTGGACGATGACCTGCCCACCACCTTCGCCGGTGCTAGTGGATAGGAGGCACCGCCACAGGACCACGACACCAGCACCCCACCCCCTGCAGATGGAGAACCACCCCGCAAGCGGTCCCTGAGATCCAGGACAAAGACAGAGAACAATGCCAAGACCCCCGCCAAGAAATGAGACCACCCTGAATGTCATCCTTCTGTCCCACTTTGTCACCCTGTCCATCCTTAAACTGCCCTAGCTCTACTTCCTATGCCACTTTGGACAATGCACCTGTGAGACAAACAACTGGACTCTGCCATGGACATTCCTCCACCATCACCCCTGACCATTTTACAACCCCCTCCACTATTTAGCACTTAAATAAACACCCTTGAATCACAAAACAATCTGGAGTCAGTTCGTGCTTTCACAAATGTGTATTTGCAATAACTGAGGAAAATAGCAATGTCCATTCTAATGTCAACATACCTATGTCACACAGCTCTAGTCCATGAGGTAACATAGCAGAGGTCACACAGTGGGAGCCACATCTGTGAAATGGAAAGGCAAAGTGACAATTCAGGGTCCATACACTGGGTGAAAGTGACAGACAGATGATAGGTCTAACAATTTTATCAGATGTAGGAGGCAGTGATGTCTTCTTACCTGTGTCTCACTGGAAGTATTTCTGGATCATGTTGTTTCTGTTGTCTATGTCCTCTTCTTCTGCCTCCTCTTCTTCACTGTCCACAGGCTCCACAGCTGCCACAAGACCTCCTTCTGGATCATCCTCCTGCAGAAAAGGCACCTGTCATCGCAAAGCCAAGTTGTGCAGCATACAGCAGGCCACGATGATCTGGCACACATTCTTTGGTGAGTAGTATAGGGAACCACCTGTCATATGGAGGCACCAGAACCTGGCCTTCAGGAGGCCAAAGGTCCTTTCTATCACTCTCCTAGTTCGCCCATGTGCCTCATTGTAGCGTTCCTCTGCCCTTGTCCTGGGATTTCTCACTGGGGTCAGTAGCCATGACAGGCTGGGGTAACCAGAGTCCCCTGCAAATGTCGAGGGAAATCAGTTAGACACACACTAACCCTTAGTGACAACCCCAGAACCAGACAACTATTTACAGGGTATAGGGTCCTATATTAGCCACACACAGTGCCTCTGGACTTGCTCCATCACATAAGGGATGCACGCTATTTCTCAGAATGTAAGTGTCATGCACGGAGCCAGGAAACTTGGCGTTTACATGGGAGATGTACTGGTTGGCCAAACACAGCATCTGCGCATTCATTGAATTGTAGCTCTTCCGGTTTCTGTACACCTGTTCACTCCTGCGGGGGGGAACAAGGCCACATGTGTCCCATCAATGGCACCTTTGATGTTGGGGATATGTCCCAGGGCATAGAAGCCACCTTTCACTGTAGGCAAATCCTCCACCTGAGGGAACACGATGTAGCTGCACATGTGTTTCAGCAGGGCAGACAACACTCTGGACAACACGTTGGAGAACAGAGGCTGGGACATCCCTGATGCTATGGCCACTGTTGTTTATAAAGACCCACTTGCTAGGAAATGGAGTACTGACAGGACCTGCACTAGAGGGGGGATTCCTATGGGATGGTGGATAGCTGACATCAGGTCTGGCTCCAACTGGGCACACAGTTCCTGGATTATGGCATGATCAAGTCTATAGGTGACTATTACATGTCTCTCTTCCATTGTCGACAGGTCCACCAGCAGTCTGTACACCGGAGGATGCCGCCATCTCCTCACCTGCCCTAGCGGACGTGCCCTATGGATGAGAACAGCGAGCACAGAGTCAGCCAACACTGAGGTAGTAAAAAAACTATTTTATTGCACACATTTGTCAATACGCTATGTGCCTGTCTCTGTGTATATGCAAGGCCTATATATGTGTGACGCATTAAAAATTAATGCCATGTGGCCCCCTGAAATGGCGGCTGCCTGACCTGTAATGTGGGACAAGGGGCTATGAGGTAACTGCGCTGGCGTTCTACACCGTCACAGTAGGCGGTCGAAGACCGCTGCGCAATCCTGCATGGGTTAACATTAGCCCTATGGGTTCCAGGAGCCAATGACAATGTACGCCGGCAGTGACGGTACGCACCGCCGCGGACGTGACCGCCATTTTCTGTCTGTTCACTCACTTCATACTTGATATTCGACAGGAGAGGACCTACACTGCAAGTGCTGCTGTGACCTCAGTCTGGAAGCGACAATGGCTCATGTGTCTGGGGAAAGGGCCCCTGCCTTCACATCGGAGGAGTTGGATAAACTAGTGGATGGGGTCCTCCCCCACTACACGCTACTCTACGGTCCTCCAGACAAACAGGTGAGTACACTGTGAGAATGCTGTATGGGCAATGCCTGTTTGGAGTGGTGAGGTTGGAAGATACAGGGGGGGAGATGAGGCCTGCATGATCGGGTGGTGAGTGTATGTGCGCCAGGGCAAGGGTTGGAACGTGGGACAATGACTGTGACGGTCCGGACAGTTAAAGTTTTACATTTTCCCCTGTACTATTCCTCTAGGTCAGCGCCCACTAGAAGAAGGATATTTGGCGTGCCATCGCCAAGGACGTCCGGACCCTGGGGGTCCACCACAGACAGAGCACCCACTGCCGTAAAAGATGGGAGGACATTCACCGCTGGAGCAAGATGACGGCGGAGGCCCAGCTGGAGATGGCCTCCCAAAGTGTGAGGGGTGCCCGTCGCACCATGACCCCCCTGATGTTCCGGATCCTGGCGGTGGCGTATCCGGAGTTGGATAGGCGCTTGAGGGCATCACAGCAGCCACAAGGGGGTGAGTACCGTCACATCCATCTGACTCTGCGCGCACTGGAGGTGTCTGGGTGGGGGAGCTGGGCAGTGGGTTCCCCTAGCCTAGGGCGAGCTTTGTAGGCAAGGACCCTTTGTGAGGCAGGCTAAGTGGCACCCCATCCCCACCAGTGGTAAGAGCCATCTACACCTAGTCAGGCTCCTGTGACTTCCATGTGTGCTGCAATCGGGCATAGGCCATGTACCCCATGTCCCTGTCATTAATTAGGGAACTCTAAGTGCATGGCGTAGTGCAGAGGGCTGCTGTGTCTGTGGTGTCCACCGACAGTAGCGGTATTGTATGCACTGAACATGTCTTTCTTCTTTCTTCCCCCCCTTTTTGTGGTCTCCCTGTTATTGTGTGCATTAGCATCATCAGGCGGAGGAGCTGTGCCACCGGAGCAGGAGGGAGCTGCATCCCACATGGCCTTGGAGGGCGATACAACGGAGTCTGAAGTCACTAGTGGGATGGAGGGCGAGGGGAGCTCCACAGCGGGGACAGGAGCTGAGACCAGCGACACCGACTCTTCCTCTGATGGGAGCTCCCTTGCGGTGGCGGGCCCCTCTGTGGCCCCTGCATCTACAGGTACAGCCACCACCCCCCCTACCAGCACTGCCCTCCCAGCAGCCCCCCAGTGTGTGTCCCGTGGCCGCTCACCCACGAGGGTGGGCATCTCCTTTGCCCCAGGCACCTCAGGCCCTGCCCCAGTCAGCACTGCTGCCCTCAGTGAGGAGGCTTTTGACCTCCTGAGATCCCTCACTGTTGGGCAGTCTACCATTCTGAATGCCATCCATCATAATTCAATTTTTTTTCCCGCCGGCCTGTTGGCGGTTTTACCGCCGCTTTACCACCGACCGCCAGGGTTGTATAGAGGGCCCAAGTCTTATAAATCCCTTCCTTCCAGGGTGTGGTGGTCTGTACCTGTAAATGTGATCATTTATCTCGTATGATTAATTCATGTATGATTTGCTATGTTTCAGACATATTGTCAGCCCATGCACTAAACAATGTAATAATATGTGTTCTTTGACAAGACACTTGTTTGTATTTGCTTATGTGGAATGTTTGTAATCCTCAGCTAGACACTGTGTACATGCAACATATCTCTGCTTGTACAAGTACCTTGGATCTTCATCATATGGTTCACATGGTGTGACATATCTACATGGCTTAATGTTAATATGAAGACAGCAGACAATCAATTTGTGGCAGCTGAATTTATTGCAATGCTACTACACAAAACTAATTGTAACAGAAATAAACAAAAATGTAACGTGAAGGGGTCAGTCACAGTGAATAAAATCATTGGAGTAAATGCCACACTGTTGGAAGTCCAAAGTACAGAGTACTCCTCCCATTGGGAATGGAATGTGGTTGAGGATCAGTCTACAGCGTGTATGTGTGACACAAAGGAAGACATTAAGGAAGAAGTTTCTTGCTGGTGTCTTGCCATCTGCACCTCCTGGATTCTTGCATGGATGTCCCCACTTGTGAGGGGAGTGATCAGCTGCTACAGAAGCAGGGGCATATGTCGGTGGTTGTGCCTTTGGCAGAGCCTCCCTTCCTGTGGCTGCTGCAGATATACTTGGGCCTGATGTAGTTTCCCCAAAGAAAGGGCAAGATTGGGGTGGAAAAGCCCTGATCAGTGTTGTATGGATGTCCCTCAGCACCCCTGTCAGGGAGGCCATGTTGGAATTGTGGTCCTCCATTTGTTTGCATATGTCCCTACGCATGTCCCTCTGTAGCTGCTTCATTTCCTGGAGTTCAGTCAATACCTGGCCCTTTGCACGTTGGGACTCCTGATAGACCCCCAAGACTTGGCTGATGGTATCCAGGTTGAGTGGCCCCAGTGGCCTCACTATGTTGGCCCACAGCATCCCTTCCACAGACCTTACCCCCAAGAGTCAGTGCTCTTGGCAGAGGGTGCCCTCTCCAACTGGGTCCCGGAACCTCAGTGTCAGGAGTTTTGGGTTGGACCTCAGGATCCAGGAGTGGGGGCACAAGATGGTGTAAACTGTGCTAGGTGCACAGGTTGTGGGGCGCGTTGTTGCCTGTGACGTTGATGAAACAGGGCTGGGGGTGTAGTTGTGGGCACAGTGAGACACACTTGTGCCGTCTGACCAGGTTGCACAGATGTACCAAGACCATCCTCCACATCCACAAGTCCAGGAGTGTTGTGATCACTGAGGGCTTTATCCAGGGGTGGAGTAGTTGTCTGGTTGGTGGATGAGGTATGCCCAGGGCTTTGCCAGCTCGACCTGTTGAGTAAGAGAGTACATTGTTATTGGTTTAAGTGTGCCATCTACCTCATAAGGTTTTGTGTCACAGTAAGTGGAAACATTGGCCATTCTTAAGTTGTAGGTTAGCCTATTATGCCATGTTACCATGGAATTAAACTACTTGACATGGCATGTATGAAGCTTGCCTAGACTATTGGACTCAAGCAGCTCAGTAGATGTGCTGATCATTTGCAGTTTGGATGAGGGAATGAAAATGACATCTTACCAACAGTGAAGCTAACACAGTGGAGAGGCAACATGTGCATTTGACCATTTAGAGGCCTGATAGAGAAAAACGCACAACTTTGTTATATCTGTATTTGCAGTCATCATGTGTGCAGTGGTGTGTCAATGTGTTTGCTGCCACTACCAATCTGCTGATGCATCTTACGACCTTAGGAGAGATTGGTGTACAAACTTGGTAAGGTGTCACTCCTGTCCTCCCTAGTTTAACATTGGGATACCAGGTCAAAATGGAGCTAGTTAGACAGACATGTCTCTGAGTTTAGCATGATCTGTGTTTTGCTCACTCCTAGTTGAGTAAACTTAATTTGAGAGTTCACACAGAGATGTCTTTGGGAAAGTAAACAGTGGGCTGGTGGTTGGAGCTACAGAAACAGGGTCTCCTGGGAGTTGTAGTCAGGTCACTCCCTCTACGTCACACACTAAACAAATGGCATATTACCAGATGAGTAAATTGCATTTGAGAGTTCACACACAGGTAAGCACTGGGCTGGTGTTTAGAATCACAGGAACAGGGCCTGTTGGGCTTTGCAATCAGGTCAATCCCTCTCCTTCACACAATAGACAAGTGGCATACTACCAGGTGAGTAAACTTCATTTGAAAGTTGACACACACGTGACTTTGGGAAAGTAAACACTGGGCTGGTGGTTGGAGTTACAGAAACAGGGTCTCCTGGGATTTGTAGTCATGTCACTCCCTCTACGTCACACACTAAACAAATGGCATACCCCCAGGTGAGTTGACTTCATTAGAGAGTTCACACACAGGGTCTTTGAGTAAGTGAACACTGGCATGGTATTTGGAATCAGAGGAACAGGGCCTATTGGGCTTTGCAGTCAGGTCAATCCCTCTACTTCACACACTAGACAAATGGCATATTACCAGGTAAGTAAATTTCATTTGAGAGTTCACACACGGGTGTCTTTAGGAAATTAAACACTGGGCTGGTGTTTGGAATTCCAGGAACAGGGCCTGTTGGGCTTTGCAATCAGGTTAATCTCTCTGCTTCAAACACCAGGCAAGTGGCATACTACCAGGTGAGTAAACTTCAATTGAGAGTTCACACACAGGTTTCTTTGGGAAAGTAAACACTGGGCTGGCGGTTGGAGTTACAGAAACAGGGCCTCCTAGCAGTTGTAGTCAGGTCACTACCTCTACTTCACACACTAGAAAAGTGACATACTACCAGGTGAGTTAACTTCATTTGAGAGTTCACATACAGGTGTCTTTGGGAAAGTGAACACTGGGCTGGTGGTTGGAGTTACAGGAACAGGGCCTCCGGTGAGTTATAATTAGGTCTATCCCTATACTTCACAAACTACACAAATGTTGGGTATTACAGTTCTGTTGGCAGACTACATTTAAGATGGAGCATACATTTACATGTTGAGACATACCATGAGTCCTGGGATGATTTATTGATGTTGTCACACTTAAAGGCACCATTCCATCTTATGGCATGTGATGTGCCTTGGGAGCAGTGATGTTTAGTCCAACATTACACTTGGACAGTCTTACATCTCAGATTATCTGGGTATTGTATGTTTGAATAGTCAATGAACGACACAGTGACAAAAGCTGAGCTGTGAGCAAGCAGGACATTCCTATTTGGCAACAGTTTTTGTGTTGTAACTTCCCAGACTCTGCACCCCCAGGTATTCTTGGCAGACCCTTAGGATGCAGGATGTCCAAGACCTTCTCCTCCAGAGAAAGAGTTGTAATGGGGCACTGCGAGGGCCACTGTCTGTCTTGTTGCCCTTCATGTGTTGCCTGGAGGCCAGGGAATGCCCTTGCCTCTCAGGTCATTCCACCTCTTTCCAATGTCTGCCTTTGTGCGCAAGGTGTTGCCTATAGCATTCACACTGTTGACTATCCTTCGCCACATTTCCATCTTCCTACTGAGAGGAGTATGTTGGACTTGTGCTCCAAACAATTGTGGCTCTACTCTTATGATTTCATCCACCATGACTCTTAACTCATCCTCTGAAAAACGCAGGATTTGGTGCATGACATGACTGAAAATAAAGTGGGTGACAGTGACAAAGTAAACAAGACAAGTGATATTTGGGACAAAAAATGAAAAATATCAGAAGTGTGTGAAAGGTGAAAATGGAATGGGTAAAAAGGGCTGCCTTATGTGATGAAAATTACAAAAACTATTGTGGTCTCTGTCTTGCTGTGCTGCAGTGGAGAGGCACGAGATCATGGTCTGTAAAATGGTGTGTTTTATAATGTGATTTACAGATGAATACACTGGGCCCATAGTTGTCAGCTGTGTTGTTTTTTTTATTTATCTAGTGTGCACTTGTCTGTTACTCTGCTAAACGCCGCCCGCGGTAGTTACCCACCATTGGGTAACTACTGTGTTTGTAATAGGCTCAGTGGTTGGCCGCGGTGCTGACGGCGCCGTAGTATGGACTGCCATGATAGCAGACCACCATGCCACTGGCGGTCTGCACTTTGGCTTGGCAGGCGGAGGTTCTGCCTGTGTACAACGTAGTATGGCAATCTTGAGACCGCCGGCACAGCTGCCTTTTTGGGACAGCTGTTTGGCAGTCTGGCGACGACTGCCAAACTCATAATCGGGTCCCAAGCCTTTGTTGATGTTGTGACAGCCAACCAGATCATATCTTTTGATCTGTTAGAACCATGGATCCTCCATGGCGTGAAACATACATATATTTTGAAACATAATTTCTTGAAGACTACTAAATAGATTTATACCAATTCACAAAAAGCAGGCTTTCTGGACCAAGATCTAGCTTTCTGCAAAATTTGGTGTAATTCCGTTCCGCTGTTTTGGCTGTAGCTGTGTCTAATTTTCCTCTGGAAAATTGCGTAGGGACGTAGTGTTTTGCCCCTATACCTTTTTCTTGGCTCCCGCTTGATAGATCACCCGAAACATTCCAGGAAGAGGCTGAGGTGGATGAGACATTTTTTGGGCAACTATGTGAAGATTCCCCAAACGGCACCAAAGTTCTAAGTAAACAAAAAGATTGTGTTTCCTATGGAAACGTGGTCCTAACTGCAACTATCCAATGGCGACTGCCACTGGATCCTATTTTGCATTTGTATATATATATATATATATATATATATATATATATATATATATATATATATAATTAACAGTGATGTATAGAATTAATTCAATGTAATTTTATTATATTTCAATAAAAAGTAATGCTACATGCACTTTAAATTCAAAATTATTTGTTCAAATATGTTAAAATACACTTTAAGACATTTCTTTTTTGCTAATTGTTAAACATTAACTTTATCTTTATTTATATTTTTAAATATATTTATATTTTTTAAAATATTTTAATTTAATTTAACATTATTTGCTATAGGTTTCATTTGATGTCTCTACCGCCATCATTTTCTATGGGAGGGTTTTGCAGTATCAATGGTTGGCCATATGTGAATTTACTACTGCTCTTTTTTGGTAGGAGAAACATAGAGATCAATATCAGGCTCTGCCTACACTGCAACCCCCTAGGGTTATTGTGCTGCCTCAAATAGGCCACCAACGGCTCCATTGCAATAGCGAAAAGGAGTGGGGACAACGGGCACCCCATCCGTCTTCACACCTGCAGAGCAGTCAGTCAGTGTCACTAAGGCGCGCCTGCTCCGAGCCCGAAGCTTCAGCCCGTTCAACCGCAGGACGCCGAGGGAGCGTCTTAACAAACTTGGCCGCCAGCTTCAGATCAGTAAAGAAATGCAGCGTTCCACCATGTTGTATCCGAAGCTTAGCCGGGTAGATGAGCGAGAAGCGAGCCGCAGTCAAACTCAGAGAGCACTTAACCAGCAAAAACGCCTTACGCGCTGCCTGGACGCCTGGAGTGTAGTCCGGGAAAAATTGCAGCACAGTGTTTCTATATATCACCGGGCGACGGTCACGAGCCAGGGGCAACACTGCGTCGCGGTCTCGATAATTCAAAAGACGGAAAATAACAGGTTTCGGCGGGGTTCCAGGAGGAGGCCTGGGCCCCAGGGATCTATGAGCCCTCTCCACCACCAACATACGAGAAAGCTCACCCGGAACCAAATCGGCAAGCATTTGCTCCACAAAGTCCTCCCTTCTGCCCATGTCCGTGGTCTCAGGGAGGCCAAGTAGACGAACATTATTGCGCCGGGACCGCGGCTTCAAATCCTCGTTTTTGGCCCTAATGAACGCCAAGACTCGTTCCATCTGCAGCAACCACTCTTGCTCCCCGTGCCGCTGATCCTCCATCTCCAATGTGAGCGACTCCAGCTGCTCAAATTGAGCATCATGCTCATCCACTCGAGACCTGATGTGGTCCGTCTGCTCCGTCAGATGGTCCAACTTAGCGTCTATTCCGGCCAAACTACTCTTAAGGTCCAGGAACATGGATTTGACGGAAGCTTCAGAAGGCCCTTCCTCCATCTGCACCTCCCCAGGTTGCAGCGCGACAGCGCTACCCTTCCGCATGCCGCCCTCAAAGGAGATCTTGGCCTGTCGCTGCTCCGCCTTACCCATCGCGATCGCCTCAGAGGGCCCGGACCCCGACACACCAGCAAGGCTCCAGAGGCAGGCGGGAGCACAACAATCAGAGGGTAGCCAGCTACTCACAAGGGGTTCTCCAGCCTCTGATTAAATCACCCCCACCGACAGCTACACTCCTCTGGAGGACGCTATCCAGCAGACACGGCTCCACCAGTCGACTTCGCAGGCACCCGCAAGGTAGCTCAGGTGGCTCTTCAGCTCTCCACAAGCCCCCAGTAAGGGGAGCCAAAAACTCTCCGGCCTCCACAGGGAGCAACAGCAGGCCCCACTCCCAACCCGATCTGGCCAGTGACAATGCAGAACAGCAGAGGCCCCTCCAGCAGGGCCCCGCCACCCGGGGCCAAAATCAAGTACGCCGCCCAGTAGTCCACCAAAAATGGGCCCTCCCCGGCCTATATCTCACGGGGCCACCCCACCACCAGAGTCCACCGCTTTAAGGGCCCCCGCAGACCTCCTCCAGAACAGGCCTCTCTGTCACCGGCTCATCTCCAAAGCAGGGAGGCCTGCCGCCGCCCCGCGTGCCTCCAGGCAGCCACGCGGCTCCAATCCAGGCCCAACTAGGCCAACTGTTTCCCAGGGTGGTGGGGGGCCGCGGCCCGGCTAGACCGCCAATGACCCCCTCAACCAACACCACCGCTCCCCCCTCCAAGCAGGCCACGGGGCACCACCTCTAGCCTCCGCCGTCACAACCAAGACGTGGAGGCCCAGCAACCGCGGCACGCGCCTCCAATCAGCCACGTACCTCAGAACAACCACGTGGCGCCAGCAGGCCCCAGCCTGGGCTCACAGCTTCACGGGGGGCCGCGGCCCGACAAGACCGCCGATGCCCCCCCACGACACTCCTCACCTCTCTCCAATTGGGTCGCAGAGAAGCCCCCCACAGCCCAACAGCAATCTCACAGCCGGCAGGGCCCTTGGCACCGCACCAGCTCCCCAGGCAACAAGCTTGCATATGAGCGAACCGGGAGGAACCCGGTCCACCCACAGACCTCTCCAGTCGGGGGCGTGCCTGCAGCACCCCTGAATCAGGAGAAATGTAGGAGTTAAGCCCCTAGTCCGGCGGAGCCTCACACCGTGATGGCCATCTTGCCACGCAGCTATCTCCGCCCCCCTATTTCACGTTTTACTTAATGTTATATTCACTAAGAGTGATAGCTAGTTCCAGGGTATTGTTTTTCTCTATTATTTTTCGTATAGCTCATCCATTCATATTGTGCATACATTGAATTGAGTCACCTCCAGGTGTTCATAACATAACATAGGAGGGCTCTAGAGTTCAAGGCAGTGTGAGTTTCTCACAGTGCCTGTCAGTGAGTCAAAAAAGTGTTCATAATTAGGGTTAATTAGGGCAATTAGCTCTTTCATCCTCTGGCTCCTCATCACTTTCCATATCACCATTTGCAGGAAGAGGTAACGATGCCTCACCCTCATCAGCTAGCAATGGTATCCGATGCTTCAAAGCTAGATTGTGGAGCATGCAGCAGACAATGATGATCTGAAGAACTTGTGGGGCGAGTAGAGGAAGACACCTCCAGATGGGTTTAGGCACCTGAATCTTGCCTTCAGGAGGCCAAAAGTATGCTCTATTACATGCCTTGTCCTCCCGTGGGCCTCATTGAAACGGAGTTCCCCTGGTGTAGCTGGGTACCTCACAGGTGTCAACAGCCAAGGAGGTTTGGATAGCCAGAGTCACCTGTGAACACAATGGTAGAATAAAACCAATTGAACTGCGATTGTGCAGATTGTGATGACAGGTCACATAACATTTAAAAACATAACAATACATTCTCACCAACCAGCCAGGCCCTCTCTGTGTGTAGTCATGGTTGAGACATTGCTGTTCCGCATATTGTAGGAGTCCTGCACTGATTCAGGAAACTTGGCAGTCACTTGTGATATATACTGGTCTGCCAGACACACCACCTGAACGTTGATTGAGTGGTAGTTCTTCCTGTTCCTAAACACCTGTTCATGTGGGTCATCAATGGCCCCTCCCATATGAGGAATCAGTCCCATCTGATAAAAGTCACCCTTCACATTGGCCAGACCCTCTCTTTGTGGAAACCTGATGAATCTGTCAAGGTTTTGCAAGAAATAACACAGTACATCCCTCAAAACCTGACTGAACGTGGGCTGAGACATCCCTGCTGTTCAGGCAACAGTATGCTGGAATGAGCCAGTGGCCAGGAAGTGTAGCACTGACAATACTTGAATGATGGGAGGTATGCAATAGGGATTGCAATTGCCTGGCATCAGATCTGGCTCCAAATGTCTACATAGATCCATTATTGTCTGGCAGTTCAGATGGTAGGTCGAGATGATATGCCTGTCTTCCATGGTTGTCAGGTCTACCAGTGGACGATACATTGGTGGTTGTCTCATTTCCTTCATGGCAGGATATCTAATTTGAGAGGAGAAAATTTACAATAAGTCATGCAGTTGGCACACAACAGGAGCAAATTGTATACTTGCAGACACCTACACATTTGTAGGGGATGTGGAGCAGTGCTGACATAAACATTACAGCCCATAGAATGCACATCATACACTGTCAGTGCAGCACATTGGCTGGAATGTAAGTCAGATAGGACATATGGCACATATGTATGTGAAAATGTGTGGGTGACTTTGCAGTCCTGCACTGATGACACATCTGTAACTAAATTAACTGATTTCTATCAGATGCCTATGTACCTCAGAGTAGCTACACAGACCTATCCACATATATACATGCTCAACACGTAATTTATTCATGCTTGTCCCATTATGTAGCTCAATCATGTAGTCACTACATTGGGTGACATAGATTTCTAGTCGATCAGGTGTCTGACACACTTATTTAATCACATGCATCAAGTACATGTGCCCAAAATGGCAGGCGCCTGACCTACTGTTCTGGACAGTTGGAAGTGACCTAAGTCCACCGGTGGAAGTCGGCATGATGGTAGGTGGTCGCAACCGCCGTGTAACTTGTCATGGGTTAACATTGCTGCCTATGGCAGATTTGGGCCAATGGCGATGACTGCCATCAGTGATGGACCTCAACGTGGCTACTGTGGCTGCCATTTTCTGCAGTCTTGCACACTTGACTCCTGGCACTGTTGCTAGCAAGACCTCCACTCTGTGAGCTGCTGCGTATTGCCTCTGGGAATCATCATGCCACGTCCTGCAGGTGACAGGGCTCCTGCCTTCAAACAGGAAGAGCTGGAAAAGCTGGTGGAGAAGGCCCTACCCCTGCATGGACAGTTATATGGGGCAACAGAGGAATAGGTGAGTCCAATGCCCCAGCCATGTGTGATTGGTGTTGTGTGTGACGGTGAGTTGGCCATGTGAACTGTTGTTGGTGTAGATGCATGCATGTGGCATACCGTACAGGAGTGTGGGCAGGGAGGATGAGTATGTGTGCTCACTTGTTGTTTCACTTGTGTTGTGTCAACTACTGTCAGTATGGTGCATGTGTACATGATTTTCTCCTTTTATCTGTGTCATCCATGCAGGTGAACGACCATCAGAAGAAAGGGATCTGGCATGCCATCGGCAAGCAAGGGCGGACTCTGGGGGGTCCAGAGCTGGCAGAGCACCCATTGTCACGAGTGGTGGGAGACGCTGGGTCCGGAAGACCGTGGAGGCCCAGCTATGGATGTCCTCCCAATGAGGGAGGGGTGCCTGTCGGACACTGACCCCCCTAATGGCCCACATTTTGGTGTCAGTCTACCCTGAGGTGGGTGGGTGCTTGAGGGCAGCACAGCAGCCACAAAGGGGTAAGTAATGACTGCTACCTGGTACTTGCCTCTGGTTGAATGCTGTTTGCTGTCTCACTGTTTCTTCAGTGACGATGTAGTAGCTGACGAATGTTTCTAGACTAGTGGTAATCAGTTGGTACCACCTTGCCAGTGTATAAGCTGTGGAGCAGCCATCATGTGTGAGTTTTGGAATCAAGTTTTAAGACATCAGTCTGACTGGATGTGGAAATGCCCTAATGTCAATGGCACATGTGTTGCACATCCTGCCATTCCTAATCATGTGAGCTGTTGTTTCACCATAACCTTTTAGCCTATACCGGATCATCCCTCTGCATATGTGCATCAGTGGATCTAAGGTGTCTGACCACTCCCATCTGTGCTGATCACCTGTTGTAGCAACACCTGTAAGGGAGTGCCAGTTGTTGTGGCTTGATCAGTTCAGGTACCTCTGTTGGCATATATGTATGGGGGTCAGCCAGCAATATGGTACAGGCTCCAAATTTTACTTTTTTATCGGTACGGGTCTGGACTCCATGTGAGACTGCCATCTCATGTATAACACATATATGGCCTGTCTGGGCCAGTACATATTGTTTTTGTCATTGTAAGTCCATTGTCTGTTTATCTCTATTCAATGGGGTATGTGAAGGTAGCAATAAAGGGACATTCTACTTTGGAGGTCTGCTTCGTGTATTCGTAATACAATTGCTTTTACATGTGATTGACATGTGGGCATTTCATCTCTGTTCCGATGGGTGGGTAATAGAGAAGGTTAGTGGTTTGCGAGAGCCAGCCTTATAGAATATGTGATGTCAATGGTATGTGTGCAAATTCCCTACCAATTCCTTTGTGACCTTGGCAATATCCTGCCTACACCATGCCTCAATTATTATTTGGGGACACACCATGTAAAGTAGGAGAATCTATGTTACCCTTGGCCTAGCTGATTTGTCCAGTCAGGTGAAGTGATGTGGTGTCTCTGTGTTTAGTGTGTGCAGATATTCCTCTGTGATTGTGTGAATGTCATGCCATGGCTGTTATCCAGACATGTTTTCTACACATCAGTTATCACCTGTATGGGAGTGCCACTTGTTGTGGCTTGATCAGTTCAGGTACCTCTGTTGGCATATATGTATGGGGGTCAGCCAGCAATATGATATGTATGGCATGTGCTGTGTGGGTTGTGAATTGGTTAGTCTACACTTTCAAGGGATATTAGTTATTGAGATGGACTGGTCAGGTGTAGTTTCAGGACATGCATGATGTGCTGGGATCACTCACCTGCTCTTCCGATAAGTGATGGAAGTATGGAGAGGTAGGATCTGGAATACATATTATGTATCTACTTCTGCAAAGGCACAAGTAGCTTGTAGACATGGCTTTACAGGTGTACAGATGGATCACTCCAGTTGTGCTAACTTACTCAAAATGTGATGTGGGTGAGAGGGTTGACCTGACGGGGTGGATAGTATTAACATGATATGACGTGATGTGGGATATGTGTAATACCAACGGAGATAGCCCAGCCTGGACATGTTCACCTGCAATACTGCATGTTTCCATGTGTGTATGTCAGTATGTGATAACCCTTTCTCTCCATCTCTGTCTCTCCCTCCTTCTCTCTCTAGTTGTGTGCATCAGCATCTGCAGGAGGAGGACACCGGGCACAGGCGAGTGGGAATGGAGCTGGCCACGGGACCCGGAGTGCTGCGACCTGCGACAATGAGGGACCCAGTGGCCCAGAGGGCCAGGGGAGTGCCACGGGGGAGACCGGAACATCATCATCATCTTCGGAATCCTCCTCCAGTGAATATTCCCTGGCGGTAGCGGACCCATCTGGAACCACCCCAGCACCATCTTTGTCCACCACCCTATTCACTACCACCACCCTCCCTATAGCTTCCCACCCAGTTGTCTGTGCCCGCTCACCCAGGATGATGGGCGTCTTCTTCACCACAGGCACCTTTGCCTCTTCCCCAGTCATCCCTGCTGCCCTCAGTGAGGAGGCTATTGACCTCCTGAGGTCCATCTCTGTGGGTCAGTTGACCATCATGAATGCCATCCAGGGACTTGCTACTAAAGTCCAACACAGCAATGCATTCCTGGAGGGCTTTCACGGTGCACTGGCTGACCTACAGAGATCCTTTCAGGCTCTGGCCTCCGCACTGATGGCAGCCAGTCACCCTTTGTCTTCCGTCTCCCTCCATCTTCTTCTACCCAGTCCCACATCCCCCTTCCCCGTCGCAGCCAGAGCACACAGATAGACAAGTATGCATCCACCGCAACAGACAAGGATACCGCAGTCAATCACAAACACCACAAGACCCACCACTGGCATGCACACAGACAACACCCACCTGCAGACACATCAACACCTTCTACCTGCACAGACTCCCCCATACAGTAAATACAATACAGATGACACATCAGCAGACACCACACCAAGATTCACAGATCCAGCCCCAACTCCAATCCTACCACAGTCAGCACACTAGCAGACCCGCAGACATCCACCCCAGTCATCACATCCACAGCCATCACAGCCACCGACACACCCACATGCAGCACATCCACGATACTGCAGTCACTACCTCAACAGACACTCACCCATCCATTGAGGTATCTCCCAACTCCTCTACCCCACCTCCTCCCAAGACACATAAATGCCCACCCAACAGACATGCAGCACACACAAGCAGTCCTCGCACACACCTGCATCCAAAACATCCACCAAGACATCTCCTACAAGCACTCCTTCTCCCTCAACTCCCAAACTCTTTTGTCATTACTGTCCCCAGGTGTCTAAGACGTTTTTCCTCTCTTTGTTAAACCTTTTCCCTACTCCTCTCCCACTCCGTGTGACCCCTAAAAGATCTGTTTCCCTCCCAAAGTCCAGCCCTACCACCTCCAAGCCCTCCCCGGCAAGTTCTCCTGCCCCTCCCCACAAAGAAGTCAACCTTCCTACGTGTTCCCAGCCTTCCTCAAAGCCACGTCTGAAACCCCCACCTCCCAAGCCCAAAGACCAACCTCCCAAACTTAGACCCAAACCCCCACCTCCGCCGCCCCTCCTAATCCCTGAGGTGCTTGCCTGCCCCCTTTATGCCCCTATCTGTGGAGGTAATTTAGCGGTCAGGAGTCAAGTTGGGGCAGTCTGACATGCCAGCTGTGCATGTTGCATTTTCGATTTTGGGACTGGCCTAAGACCTTTTATATTTGTAAAATACTGCTTTATAAAATCTTTTTTACATTATTTATATACATACATCTGACCCAACAAGTTGTCGGTTCCAACGTTATCATCTTTGTCCTGCCTTTCATTCTTCATGGCTGTTATGGTCTTGCCTGCTTTATATTGTGTGTGACTGTGTTATGTGTGTTTGGTGGTTGTGCTACCTGTTGTGTGTGAGCTGCCTGCGTGGGTGTGTGCTTTGCATTTCTCCCGCAGTGATGGCTGAGTATGGTATGTTGGGCATGTATGTGAGTGGGACATACATTTAGGTTGCTTTGTGTGGATTGATTGAGTTGGCTGTTGTGATTTGGAGTGTGGTGTGCCCTTGTGTGGTTGTACTGTGTGTGTGCGTATGTGTGGTGATTGATAGGTCCGAACCGATGTGTGGTGTGTATGCATGGTGTGAGGTATGCCTCGCTGTAATGCTGTGTGATTGTATGTCTTGGTACAATTATGTTGTTACATTGTGTTGTATGTTTGGGCGTGTGAGTTGTAGCTTATTGATGGTGCCTTTGAGGTGTTGCGGTTGTTGTTTAGTTGTGTAGTTTACAGTGTTGTGATGTTTGACAGTGCCAGTGTTGTGTGCTGTGTCTGCAGCTCGGTCTGTGTTTTGGTAGTGTGTGTTGGCCATGGTGTGTGTCCTGAGTCTGTGCGTGTGTATATGGTTGTGTGTGAATGTGCGAGTCAGTGTAGGTATACGTGTATGTGTCGCCCTCACCATCCAAATGTTTTCCAGATGTGTATCTTGTGTGTGCATCGCGACCTTGCCATTATGCAACAGTGACAGGGATTTGTGTGTACTAATGGTTGCTGCCGTTGTCGTCGTTACTGGTTCCGGAGTCGTTGGTCGAGCAGGAGCAGTGGGAAGACGTGTAGTTCAGGTTTCATGGCGGCTCCAGAGGGGTGTGGCTTCCTAAAGGCGGGTGTCTCCATTTATTCTGTTGGTTTCTGACAGGGTTTCTGTAGTGGTGCGACCGCGGAGGAAACCTTGGCGGTGTGCAACTTCATAGTATGTCAAGCAGTAACACGGTCTCCGCCAGGCCTGAAGGTGCCTCCCTCTGTCTGTGGCGGTCAGACCACAATGGCGGTGCCAGCAGTGGATTGACTGTATTCGTTTGTGAATACCGTCATGATCATAATTTGGCGATCTTCTCTGCCAGCCTGTTGCCAGTACGACTGCCACTACCAACATTGCAGTAATGGAACTGCCAACATCGCTATGACCCACATAGGGTTTAAAAGAGAGATGACAAAGGAAAGTGGTGTGAAGGGAGTGATTGAGACACTCAGAAGACCATTACCACATCCCCAGAGCTTAGTAATGTTTAATGTACAGTCTCATAATTTCAGAATTGAAACATTTTCAATATGATTTATTTACAACAAAATAATTGTTGTTACTCGTTTTTCTTAAACAGTTAACAATCCATAACCAAACCAATGGTCCGGGCTGATTTTTGGTGTCTGTTACTTCAGTCGGGTGGCAAACTATCAGAGTCCCAGAAATGTAGTTTAGGTTTTAATCCATGCCCTTCATTACCCTTATAGAGACCCCCACTTTTTTAATCCCATTTAGAGGCTTCGACTGGTCTATATAGAGAAATTGAATGCGAGGGTCTAAATGGCTTAGTCCTTTTTTTTTCTCTCTGTTATGTCCTGCGATCAAATATTCTGCACCTCAAGACCAAACTCATTTTACAAGAATTTAAACATATTAAATAGAATGAAATGGGATTTCTTTAAAACGAGTTATTTTTGCTATCACCTTCCGCTTTTTAATTATCCACCTGAAATTTAAAACCAGGTTAAAGCAAGACAACGCTCACGATTAACATTTGAATAATTTTAAATAAAAGAATCTCTCTCCGAACGCTTTATGTTTGGGGAAGGTTTTAGCGCGAGGCACGTTCTGAGGATTCGTCATATTGTGTGTGCAGTCGGACTATCGAACCGCGCAATACTAACAAAATGGAAAGGTCAGGGGCACGAGAGCCATTTCTATCTAAATAAGCTTGACCTACCAAATTCCCAGCAGACTTTAAGGGGATGATAAGGCTCGCTTCTCAGGGAGTCGTGCTGCGGAGATGTAATTACTCTTGGAAGAGAAGTGCACCGCGCATGGGCCACTCCATGGGACGCACCAGGTAGAGCACAAAACGTGACCTTTACGTTTCTTTTATTACACTTTGCACAATAAAATTGTATCTACGGACATATCCTTATTCTCATAATTCCTTTTCAGAAGCGACGCTGTCGAACACAGTAGAGGCGTGAGTCATTATTAGCGGCCTTATCCGGAAAATGAGATAAGCGTCCTGACAATTGTCAATGTTTTTAATATGTGCTCCTCCACCTCCATAGAGAAGCTGTATACTTCATCGACCTGAGTGCTGAGTCAATGGGAATGTGCTGAAGAATATATTTAAGAAGGAATTCAAAGGGAAAGCAAAAGTTTGCTTGCTTCTTCTCAAGAACTTGCTTGGGTTAATGGATCGGCCAAAACATGCGAGTCTACTTTAGACAACTTAGAAGCAGATGTGGCTTCACGCCATGGAAAATGAAAGAAGCACAATCTTTACAATGAAATACTGTGAGAATGTTTATGGACGTTCAGAATGGATCAGTGTAGCTGAAGGTTGCTGCTTATCTAAGGTAGCCCACTAGCAAATAACTAAAACATGTTACTACAGTTAGGAAGCAGAAGAAAATATGATTTTAATCATGATGGAAAGTGAGAGGCAAGACACAGGTCACTTTCAAAAGTACTATTAAAGCACAAAACTCTGAGCAACTCGAATAGAACAACCACATTTTCTATTGATGTCATAAAATTAGCAGAATCATTTTTCGAGCCTTTCGGGCCATGACTTGTATATTCCACTGTACAAGACCACTAATTACAACCTGCTTCCTTTTCTGTTTTAATGTAGAACTAATAATTTATCAGTAATTTGTAGGTGTTTTATAGAACTGTTTTCTCGTAACAAATAATAATGGTATTCTCTGAACTTCACAAAAAAACCTTCATACAATCCTATAGAGTAGGCAAGGGAATTTATGTAGCTTTTTAATAGTAGCCATGTAGTGAGGTTATCCTGCAATTCGCAAGTTTGAATCCCTGAGGGCCCACTAGCCTTTCATCCTTGTGAGCTAGATACACTGAGCATAGGCAATAGTAAACATGCCCTTTAGAACCTGGAGAAAATCTGCGCTGGAAACTCCATCAGTTATTTAAGTAACTGGAGCAAATCAGCCTGCTGCTAGGCTTCTGAAGACAAGTTGTTTTTTTAATGCAGTTTTATATGTGGCAACTTGTCCCGAAGATATTGGAGCGCATTACATGAGCACCAGTTACGTTAACACAAGGACACATTTATTTTTGGTAGGCACGGGGAGTTTAAGAGTCACATGTACGAACGTTTGAAATTGCAATTTCCTAATTGCGATTCCACATGAATCGCAATTAGGAAATCGCAATTCAAAAATCACGAAACTCCAGTGAGTTTCTCTAGCGATTCCCAGTGGGTCGCAAATAGACCTACATCATTAATATTAATGAGGTAGGTCACAATTTGCAACCCACTGGGAATCTCAAAAATCACAGGGATGATGGCGTGCTGGAGTCAGCAGACCACCATGTCTGTGACTGCTTTTCAATAAATACATCTTTTTTTCCTAAATGCAGCCCGTTTTCCTTAAAGGAAAACAGGATGTGTTTAAAAAGCAAAAAATGAAATGTTTTATTTTTTAAGAGCAGGCAGTGGTCCGTGGGACCACTGCTTGCTCTTACATTTTTTTTGCTACCATTCACAAAGGGGAAGGGGTCCCTTGGGTACCCTTTCCTGTTTGCAAGTGGGTTAACACCAATTTGAAATAGGTGTTAACTACGACTGTTTTGCGACCGCATACACAATTACAAAACAATCATATATACCATTGCAACTCGCAATTAGGGATGGGCACCCTTGGCACGCCCCTTCCTAATTGCGACTCACAAACCTATTTTGTCATTCGGTAAATAGACTATGAAATCGTAAATTAGCATTTGTACATATTTCTGCGAATCAGGACAGTGCACAGAAAAAAGCTTTGTGCATCTGGCCCCAAGTGATTTGCCTAGGATCACAGGATGTTCAGCCAGCGGTGAGTCTCGAGCGTGGTTCCCCAGCTCCCAAGTCGGCAGCTCAGGCCACATCCACACTGAGCCCCAATCAGAGTTGTTAGTAGCTCTCAAATGGAGGATAAGGTTCTTCGTACGAAATAGTCAATGAGAGGGACCATTCATCTGTGGCTGATGAACAAAGGTTCTTTTAGCCCTTTAAATGGGCGGGATATCAACTGTTTAGCATCCCTGCAGATATGTGTTAAAAAGCCCCATCATACTAATGCTGTCCTATTTAAAGAAAACCTGGAGGATTCCATTCTAAATATATGCAGTCTGCTGACAGATGATCTGCTGTTTTATAACAAATGTCCCGGCCCTACTGAGAAACTCCAGAACTATGGGGGTCATTCCGGGGTCCGCGGGAGCACCGCCAACAGGCTGGCGGTGCTCCTTTGGGCATTCGCGGCCAGAAACGGAAAGTCGGCGGTGTACCGCCGACTTTCCGCTGCCCAGGGGAATCCCCCATGGCGGCGCAGCTTGCTGCGCCGCCATGGGGGATTCCGACCCCCTCACCGCCATCCTGTTCCTGGCGGTTTCGACCGCCAGGAACAGGATGGCGGTGAGGGGTGTCGTGGGGCCACTGGGGGCCCCTGCAGTGCCCATGCCAATGGCATGGGCACTGCAGGGGCCCCCGTAAGAGGGCCCCACTTTGAATTTCAGTGTCTGCTTAGCAGACACTGAAATTCGCGACGGGTGCTACTGCACCCGTCGCACACCTTCCACTAGGCCGGCTCCATTCGGAGCCGGCTTCCTCGTGGAAGGGTGTTTCCCACTGGGCTGGCGGGCGGCCTTTTGGCGGTCGCCCACCAGCCCAGTGGGAAACCCAGAATGACCGCCGCGGTCTTTTGACCGCGGTACGGTCTTCTGGCGGTTCACGCTTTGCGGGCGGCTCCCGCCGCCCGCCAAGCCTGGAATGACCCCCTATGTGATTAGAAATGCAGTAGTCTAACTGAAATGTGCCTGTACTATCTGAATAGAGTGTAGTAATCCTGTTAGGCAGTGTCGATGTGGTTTATTGAAATATTTTGCAACTCTATTCAGACAGAACTTTCTATCCCAGTTAAACTATAGCGTGGCTTTTGATTTTTAACAATTTAGTAGCATGCTGAAAAGTGTTGATAAGTTTTCAGAAAATAATGTAGCTCCGTTGGAAGTAGAAGGTTATTTCAGGTGGGATTCGGTCTTGCAGGTAAAATGTAAGTAACATACAGATCTCTGCGGGGGACATATCAACACATTGCTCTTTCTCCTGAGGAGTGGAATCCGGGTTGTGCAAGTGACATACATATTTCTGCAGAAGCTAAATGTTGAGAACAATAAACAGTGCTTAATTTGTAAATACAAAGGTGCCAGTGCTCCAAGCTACCCTCTTAAGCACGCGGCTGCTGCAATTAAATGTGTGAGCACGGAATACTGAGGCAGCATAATCCTGAAAACATCTGGGACCTCTTCAGTCTATTTAAAGCCACTCCCTGCCCCTTCAGCTCACTCTTGCAACTTTCTGCTTTCTCCCTTTGTGAGGCTTTTTCGTTTTTCTCTTCCTCTGACTTTCCCATGAGTCTTTTGCTCACAGAAAATGCTTGAGGCAGAAAAAAAAGCGCCGGCCCTGAAACATAAGAGCCATTGCTCAGCACCGGAAACAACAACCACAAATTAAGCACTGACAATACACAAAGGCACGTAATGTGGTTGAACAGGAGTTTATTTTTTCCTTGCTCACACAGCGGCAGTAATCCCTAGCTACCCAGTCAGCTGCAATTGCCACTTTCCTCACACCAACATTCACAGATGTGTCCTGCTCACAGGCCAAAAGGCTCAAAGACAACCACGCAACAAGGATAGCCCCACAACACCAAAGACATAATAGGTCAATCTTACCTGACTGTTCAGCTGTCAGATTGAGAAAGATATATTATGATTTTACCAATAAAATACAGGGGATTGAAGCCTGCCTCTTTCTCACCATTGGTTGGCTTTCCTGTCACTCTAAATAGCATGCTTCATGTTTGTGTCTTAGCTTGCCAATATTGTATTTGTCCCTCCCATGGAGCATAGTCTCTTCACCATCTCTTCTGATTGGCTGGCTTCTTTGCTTACACTGCTTGCTTTTGCAGCATTACTGTTTTTTTGGGTTAAGCACTGGTATCTTGCAGCTCTCTCCCTATTGTATTTCTCTCCCCTGCACTTCGTGTTGCTCTTTGTCACTTACATGCTTCTTCCCAACCCCTCCCTATTGTGTTCACCCTTGTATATTCTCCATTGCTTTCTCAACCGTATGCTTCTTTCCTGCCTGCTCCACATGGCTCTATAGCCTTTGCTTCTCCCCCCATCTCCACTCTCTGTGTTGCTTCCCTCACTCACACCTTCCTCCTCTCTTGCCCATTGCTTCTCTTGCTCAACCCAGGGGACTATTCCCTGACCATGACAGATGTTAGTGGCCTTTGTTTGTTGTTAGCTCTTTGGACAGAATTTGCCTCAATTTGGTGATAGAAGTCTGATCTAGCTAGCAGAATGGGCCACATCACTTTGTTGGCCATTATCGTACTTTCTGCATACTGGGATGCAACTGTAAGCAAGCTAGGGTCTGCCCCTGACAGGAGGGGTGTGCAGGGGAGGAGGAGGGTTCCAAATGACAGGGGTAGTGACTAGGGCAGGTGTTGACAGATGGGTGCAGGTAAGAGGTTGTGGACATCCCTTTTGGGATCACTGACACAATATTGTGGTAAACAATATTGCTGACAAAAATATTTTGCCAAAAATATAATTTACCACAGGATCGCAATCCTATACTTATAATGTGTACAACACAATCAGACAAATATATTGTTGGCACTAATATTGTCCAAAAATATGCAAAATATTTATTTTTTCATATGAATAGTTTAAAGCAGTACATGTTATGCATTGTCATATATAAATGTAATATTATGTAAAATAAATATATACATGTGTGTGTTTGTGTTTATATAAATATAGATATAGTAACTTAATAAAAATAGTTATTTTACATAATAAATTTGTTTTAATATCTTAAATGTATTACTATGAAAACACATACACAGAATCATTTATATATATACATACACAATAAAACATACATATACATGCACACACAATAAAACCATAAAATATAACAGTTCAATAGCAAAAAAAATATTAATGACTTTGGGTAATAAATGAAATATTAAACATTTTAAACTCCCAAAACACATATGCTAAAAATACTATAAACATTAAAATAAAATAAAAAAAATAAAAAGTATAAAACATTTAAAAACAATTAATGCTATGAAATCTATTCAACAAAAATTATAAAAAACATTGGAGTCTAAGAATATTAAATATACTATTCCCACTCTAGTATATGCAACATTAGGTAAAGTGTTGGACTACGGAGACGTCAGATTTACTATTCATACTCCAGTCACTGTAATAGCATGGAAACTGTTGAACTTCGGAAGGGTTACATTTACTATACCTACTCCAGTCTTTGCAACTGTAGGGAAAGTGATGGACTTCGGAGGGGTTTAATTTACTATTCCCACTCCAAACAGTGCAGCAATAGGGAAAGTGTTGGACATAGGAGGGTACAATTTACTATTCCCACTCCAATCTTCACAACAGTAGGGAAAGTATTGGACTTTGAAGGGGTAACATTTACTATTCCCACTCCAATCTGTACAACAGTAGCGAAAGTGTTGGACTTTGGAGGGGGGGGGGTTTATCATTCCTGCTCTAAGCAGTGCAACAGTAGGGAAAGTGTTAATCTGCAATGAGATTAATTTTACTGTTCCTACTGCAATGTAAACAACAAAAGAGAAAATATTTAACTTCAAACACATTACATATAAAAGTAACACCATGAATGTATAAAAAATATTAAACTCAATATAAAAATTATTAACATGAAAATACATATATATATATATATATATATATATATATATATATATATATATATGTATAAACACATATATATTTGTATTAAAACTATAAACAAGTAATCAATTTACATCATTAATATTCAATACCATAAATTCATCAAATCAAATAATCAATGAATAAATAACTGTTATTCAATTATTATTAATTACCTTCCTACCCTATAAGCCTACAAACCAAGCAGCCCAAACCTAAAATATAAGTTTTAAAAAGTAATATGCATATTTAAAATATATTTAATAAATAATTAATCAACAATAAATAAATAATTGTTAATTGAATATTACTTAATTAACTTCCCAGCCTACACCTCTATGAACATAGAAGCCTGCAATTAAAGCATCATTAAAATACATAAGTATGCCATTATTTACATATTTAAAATTCAGTTGAATAATTACTTTGCAATTATAATTAATAGTTTATTAATAATTATTACTTACCTTCCCACACTATAACCCTACATACTTAGCATCCTGCAATTAAAACATAAGTAAGAGCGAGAGACAATTCTTTATAGTTTGATTAATTAAAATCATTACAATGTACATTATTAGACAGAATAAAACAATCAGCGGAAAAGATAAAAATAAATCAATATTTCATATTTTGTGAAATAAAAATCAGTGAAAGAATGAATTAACAATTAATAACACATTAATAAATTAGTACTTAATTATCTTCCTTCCCTAGACCCCTCCAAACCTAGCATCCTGCAACTAAAATATAAGTGAAATAAATAAGTATTCCATAAATTACATAATTAAAAAACAATAAAAAATTAATTAAAAAATCCTAATTATTTGGTAAATCATTCTTACTTAAGTAACTTCCCCATACCCCTACAAATGTAAGATCCCGCAAATAACACACAACAAAAATAAATCAGTTTTGCATAGTTTACATAATAATTATCAATCATGTAATTAAATACATTAAATAATTCATAATGAATTATTACCTGATTATGTTTCCACGCTATCCCCATACAAGCCGAACAACACACTCCAACACTATAGATTACTATTAAAAATTAAATGAAACAAATCTAAATCACTTAAAATTATTACAAGCTGTATTAAAAAAAAAAAAGATTTATTTAAACAATACTAACATATAACATTAATATATCAACAAAAAACCATACAAATAATTAAAAAACAATATTTGTAACCACTCTATTATTAAAAACAATAGTAAAAACATCAATATTAATTCAAATAATATTACTTACGTCAAAAAACGATATTCTTGTCAACAATATTTGTGCATCACAATGTTTGTCTGTCACGATATTTAATTTTCAATATTTCTGTCTCACAATATTTCTTATTCAATATGTTGTCCAGCCACATATCAAACTTATAGCACACTCGAAAGTTAGAGAAGAGGGTGCCAAGACATTTTTTAGGTATCCATTGCTAGAAGTCCCTGCTTTTGTACTAACAGACTTCTGACTCTGGGTTTGTTGTGGGTATAGTGCTTGCTTTAAGCTGGATTTTTGTGGATGTGGGATGACACTAGGACTAATACACTCCCCACACATATCCCTAACCCTCAGCACCCATGCTGAGTGTGTGCAGAGGCTTTTGTCATCTTAGATTTTCCCTGAAGCATTGCATTTTGGGTCTGTTTGCAGCAGAGCAAACAGGAACTACAACAAAAGTAGGTAGGTCAAGGCCTAAAAACGTTTACCCCATTGGTTAGCAGTGTCACCTCCACCCACTAGCTCATACAAGGCATAAATGTGGCATATTTAGACACCCATTGCAGAATACTTTCTGGACCTGTGGAAGCTCAGAAGATAACTGGCCTTGCTGTATGTGACCTACGAGGAGCCCTGAAGGACTGGACCTGCTCCCTCTTGTACCCCAGACAAAGAAGTGAACTCTAATGGTAAGTTGGCTCACCTCATGTGTGGCTACAGGGAGACAACAAGTTGCAACAAGTTGTAGGAGGCGTTTTCCTGGAATAAACCAGCTGATCAATAGCAACTGGAACTTGACAGTACCCTGCTGTTGGTTTCTGTCTGACACCCTGTGAGTTTCCAAATGCCTCCTTTGAGGTCCTGGGAGGCTTTAGAAGTGCAGTGTGATGTTGTGGATTTGAAGTTAAAAGACAAAGGGGACTATTATGAGTTTGGTGGTCCGAGGACCGCAAAACCTGTGATGGTGGTCAGACTTCTGAACTCTTGTCGGTCCCACAGCCATATTACGACCTTGGCAGTCAGACCGCTACCGCCACCACCAGGATCATGGATCCAGACATGTGCGGCGGTCATTGTCGTGGCCAGCCACGGCGGCGCTGAATTCAGCACCGCTGTGCTGATCATGAGTCCCCTTTCCTCCAGCCTTTTTATGGTGGAGTCCCCGCCATGACAAGGCTGGCAGAAAGGTAGTGCTGGGAGCCGCGGGGGGCCCTGCACTGTCTGCTCTTAAGGAAGCTCGGGCCAATGCCATGGCATTGTTTCTGCCGGTTTGTCTGGCGGAAACATTGTAATACAATGTTTCCGACAGTCAGCCCGGTGGAAACATCAGAATATGACGGGGGTGAGGCCACCCACCAGAACGACCTCCAAGCGGCTTGGCGGTCAGCTTATTCCACCCACCAAAGTCGTAATGAGGCCCTAGGGGTCTGATTTAAATGTTGGCAGTCGGACAGCCAAGCCACGTCGACGGCAGACCCAAAAAGACCATCGAACCAACTGTGTTCCGCCTGCCGTATTTAGATGTTACAGCTCTACAGGCGAATTGAATGGTGATGGATTGCTGATGGAGGGAGAGAGCGTAGGGAGAGAGCGGTGGGACTCAATGGACTTCTTACAATGTCAGAGGCTATATGCAAGAGAGGTAAGTGACACACAGACACTGTACCTTAGCCATATGTGTCCCCCTGCACTACACACTGCACAACACCACATACACGCAAAAACACATTGCCATTCCAGCACAACACAAACCGAACATGTGAAAAACACACATTGACATACATCCATGTCACAACATACACATACCATTGACACTGCACCCACACATGACACAACCACAACAACCAACACAACTACATACTCAGCTACAGAAACACCCACACACACACACACGCACAACTACACACATCATGACAATGTCCGCCACACAACAAAAACACTTACCTGAATGTCTAACATGGCAACACAATACACACAACATCAATCACAAATGCAAGTGACATACATACAGACACAACCACACCACCCACTCCAGAACCCTCCATCTCAAACTGCCAATGCACACACACACACATACATGTACTAACTCACATTCACAACAGATAGCTCAAACCTACCCATACAGGTCCGTTTTAATGCGCACACATGGACACCATTGTCCAGTCTGAGTGAACCGTCAGTGTGGTGCCAGCATTCATGTTGCAATGAATGATGATACCACAATGACAGCTGTGTATATATGCGGTATGCGTATTGTGCCCATGTGTCCCCAGCCATGTGTGACACAGTTGTCACCCCAACATATACATGTTACTGTGATTTAAAAAAATTACTGTGAGATGTATATGCCTGCAGTGGTCTCGACCTCCAATGCAGTACCCACCCAAAGTACCCTGGTAATGCGGCATCCCTACCTTCGAGTCCGGCAATGGCGGTTAGTGTTTTCTTCGTGGTCGGTGGCCGCAGTGATTGTCCAGTCGTTTGGAATGTGGAAAAAAGGTGAGTTTTCACCCCGCACTTTCCCCTCCAGTCTGCCAACTCAAAAGTGGAGGTTGGACAGCCACTTTTTTCTTGGCCGTAAGGCACATCAAAATCTGCACAGCAGGTAAGATGTCTGGGGTTCCACCATCAGCCATCGATGTGGGTGGTGTTACCTGGCGGAGACGACAGTTCCAATGCGGGCTTTTGTCCATGGGACCGTCAACATCTAAATACGACGGGGGGATTGTTGCGGTGGCAGACGAGTTTTCACTCGAAAAGTAGACAGCAGTAACCGTTACTGCCAACATCTAAATCAGGTCCTAAGTCAGAAGGAAACTTTTTGCCCGGGACACAGTTGGTCTACCACAACCATAGACTTTGTGTTTTTTCTCACTATTTTCCCTTAAATCTTTAAAAATGTATATCTCTGGTTCCCTTTATTGGATTTTTGTGATTTTGTTAGTTAAATGTTGCTGCGTTTCTCTAATTTGTTTTTTTAAATTGTTTTCCATTTTTACTTTATTACTCTTTTGGTACTGCATAATTACTTTATACATTGCCATAAGTTAAACCTGACTTATCTGTGCCATTGCTACCAGCAGTTGAGCTCAGGTAAGTTTAGTGACTTGGAGGGTTGTTATTTTTCCTTGAAGAGGGAGGTAGCCTATCCCAAATAATAATACTATTTCTTAACAGGTCAATGTCCAAAGAAATCCAGAAGTGCAGTGTTTGCCCAAAATGAGAACTTCTGGGTGGATTATATGTTTAGAATGGTCCCTAGTGCCCCAGAACTAGGATGATAAGTAGCCACTTGTGGTTTTGAATCAGTGAGGCTATCACACATGGCAGCCTTTCTGCAGCAAACACTATCCTTGCCAAGAGGTTCATAGAGGTTGGGCTTTGGTCTGTATGACCTTGCACGCGCTGCATGGGGGAATTAAAAAAGGTCTTAGCAGTCTGTCAGAATTGTTGGATCGATGGTCAAGAGTTCTCAAGCAGGAGGTAGTACAATGACCTTAATCTAAGTGGGGGTATCCTTCAACCAAAGGAGTGGGGCAGGAATACCCATACATATTAGTGTGAAGCCACAGTCAATGTGAGAGCAGGAGCTGGAAGACAATGTGAATATATAAGTACAATGCAGTCACCATATCTACCAATACATCCCAGAACATATAGCCCCTACTCACTGAAAATAAACAGTGGCTAAATATTTTCAAGCAACAGCCAGTATTTCTGGTGAACAAAGGGGGAATTCTATCCAGAATCTGCCAATGAGTGGTTTCAGCAGGATTCTGTCAATCCAGCAAGCATGAGAAAGTGACTGGCCCTGAAGAATTGTTGAGCTCATCCACAAAAATCCAAAGTAAACTAACTTAAAGTGTTTGTGATGGTCTTTTGTATAGTATGTCTATGAAGCGAATCATTCCTTGCCTTCCTTATTGGCAAACTGTAGGTTTCAACAGCTTCTGGCCCTTTTTGAAGTGTTGTTCTGGTCACACTCTTGCTGTCTGGAAGGCAAACGTTCTGAGGTGTCGTGCCTTTTTGCAGGTTCATGAATACGCTTCATTTGGACTGAGAGGTGTGCAGTGGCCTCATTCAGAGTTCAGTGGTTTGCAATGCTTCCGCTTCAAAGTCCTTACAAAAAATTAAGTACCAAAGTTATCTTGATGTGACTCTAATAGCTATATTAGCCAGGCTGGAGAAAGCCCTGTGCGCGTGTGTGTTTGGCCGGCCCAAGACGGTCAGTCAAACATACATACACACTGAGAACACACTGAAAGGCAGTGCTGTGCACTCCCCCTCTGCCCCTGTCATCGCCCATGGCCCTACCCCTTTTACAATAAAACCATAATAAACATAATTTACAATAAAACCATAATAAACAAAGTTTATTATGGTTTTATTGTAAAACGTTTGCAGCTGCTGCTGCTGGCGGGGAGAGGGGTTACCCTCCTCCGCCATAGTAGAGGAGTAGCCTCTGAAAACACCTCAATGCAAGCGGGGTCTGAGCTCCCTTCCACACCACCGGGAGAAAGCATCATCATACACAAGATTTTATGACAAAAGGTGCTTACACAGAAATCTCTGCCTACTCCATCCACCACAACCACAAACATTGCCAATAGAAAAAGAAGAACGACCACGGGAAGGCATGCTGCAACCAAAGGCAATGGTTCAGGATTTTGTATTGTGAAAAGGTGTGGGGTTTCTCAAGCTTCTGTAAGACATGGAAAACGTTGGCATCAGAAGGGTGGGTTTCTCCAGAACACTTACAGGACTGGTGCAAGCTTCACTCACACAGAGGCAACAGCCTAACCAGGGCCGTTTTCCACATAATTATGGATTTGACAGGTGGCACACCATCTACTGATTTTAACAAGAAAAAGTTTTCTAGCTCAATCGGATTAAAAGTTACTTAAATAGTGTCGACACATATTTCTACAGTGTTGAGAGGTGTTGAGAGGCCCTTTGCAAAAGTTTACTTTTTGTGCTTATTGTGTATTTAAGTTTTAAACTGGTACTAATGGGGTGAAACCTTTGTAAAGACAGAGCTAACCTGTATAAAAATGACAAAATAAGGAAGTAATGCGAATCACAAAATGTGTTGGATTACGCTGAATAATTTCCTTTCTTGCTGCATAATTTGGTAATCCTCTGCCGCATAATTTAGTCATCCCCTGTTGCATAATTCCAGTGGCCGCGGATATTTTCGTCTTCAAAATTGTTATATGCCTTTAGCCCTGAAGTCCAGGGAACGTTTTTCAATATGCGGCACCAGGCACCATCTGCATGCGTCGTTGGGGGTGTTCCTGTCGACCGTTTACCAAACAGTAGATACTTCTTTTATGTTGGGGTCATGACGTGCTTAACAACATCTTGCTTCTGAGCAGATTCCCAGGCTACACAGCATCAGGCAGGATTTAATTTAGTAATACTGTGATATGTAACAGAAGTCTTACAATGGGCTGATGTTGAAAATGTTATGTTTGTTGTGTAAAAGAAATATTTCTATTCCTTGTAAGGGTTTCCTGGCCCGTGGTATTTTTCTGCTGCAAGGAAGTTTGTCCCCAAGCACAGGTAGTTTATTGTAGGTCCTATGAACTTCTTAAATGAAGTGTTTTGCTGACTGCAAAATACACACATATATATATATATATATATATATATATAAATACAGAAAGGGTCCTGTTTCCTAAATAATGCTGAAAGAGGGCATTGTGATTCTGACAATGGGCACCCCAGGGGATGGAGTGTTTGTATTTTTCACTGGTGAGAAAGGAGTGAGAAGAGGGTGATGAAGGAGGTGTATATTTGCTGGTGGAGGATAGAGACCAGGGACTATGTGTCAGGGCCGGCTTTAGCGCTGGTGGCGCCCTGTGCGACAGTCTTTTTTGGCACCCCGCACCCCATAACTACCTCTTCAGATTCCCTCACTACCACCCGGTAAACGTGCCCCTCATCTCTCCATAGCTCCTGTTCACATACATTCATTTGTTTTAAAGCGCTGGTAAAGTCTGCCTTTACTAATCCACTAAGCTATCCACATAAAATATAGTTTTGTTCTTTGCAGCAGGCACATTAACCCTCTACGCTACTTTATGGCGAGTCAAAGCTTCCATCTCTCATGAGCAGGAACATTAATCACAAGAGGTATCTTGACATTTTAATTGCTTCCTGAAGGTGGACGCAGAAGGAACTTTTCAGCAGGTACTTTTAAATCACAAGTTTCTAAGTTATTGCTAAACTCAGCGCGTCCTAATTCAAGTCAGCACCCGGTGCGACCGCACTATTCACACCACCCTGAAGCTGACCCTGCTATGCGTTACATCCTCGTCCTTCTTCCGCTCACAGTTTTTACTTGGTAAGAAGCAGCAGTCTAAATGCATTAAAAAAAGTATGTGAACTGTGATGCTGCATGCAGTGGGGGCGAGGTCAGTGATCATGGGGGTGGGGTCAGAGGTTAAAAAAATTAACTATTCTGTAGGTTTTTTTGGTATTTTACCATCAGGTAGCTACATGTAAAATAACATGCACCTTAAATGAAAAATAAATACAAAAAGTTGTTACTTATTTGGAAATGCACTATAGTATATTACACACAGTATGAGAAAGACTGCTGCAAAATGTGCAAAATATTTAAGATAAAATGGTGCTTCCAAAATATAGATTTTAACAATACCAAACATGTACTTAATACAATTTTTCACATTACTGCCCCTTCAACACCTCCTTATATGCATGATATAAATATAATTTAAGCACACACTTCACAGCCCAATTGTTAACTCTTTGCACTACCAATAAAAAAAATACACTTTTGTCATCACAAAGCTTTGAGTGATTAGATCAATTAAAGCCAGTACTGGCTCCAAAGCAGCCTTTACATTTGCAGATTAACTCATAGCACAGATCTGTATTTCTTTCAGGCACGCACGCACCCTGTCAGGAAGGCTTGTTTAGCTGTCTACCTGGCTTCGGTGTCACCGCACAGGAGGCTCACTGAATGACACTTCAACTGAGGCATTTAAACTGTCAGAATTACCCGCCTGGGGATGGTTGTCTTTTTACAAAAAGTAGGGGAACAGTGTTTCATATATCATAAAAGTATGGGCACGTCATGCACCTCCAATTCCGGCCACTTCGACCACTGGTGAGAAGATTCCATCGTCACAGACATTGTGAATCCTGCCAGAGAAAAAACAGTCAATATGGCTGCCCTCTTCCCATCATACCATACAGAAAACCTTAGCTATGTCATGTCATGCTTTGCTATTCTGTATTCAAAGAAGGATACAGCCTCAGCCAGATGAGGTAAGGCTGTTTCGCTTTTGTTAATCCTAAAATCTATTTCATTATTAACCTTTCATAATATTTTTTTTTAGATGCTAGGCCTACTATAGGAGCCTTGACTTTAGATTTTGGTCAGACTGATTCTTGGGCTGTTGGGACTGAGTACACTGAGTTTTGGACTCATTGGGCGTTCCAGCTGACATGACAAGTTCTGTTTGGTTTGCATTGCCCGTAGGGGCCACATTAGGCATATTTTACCTCTTACTTCTAAAATTGGAGCTTTTGCATTGCTTGAATTTGCCAAGCCAGCCTTGTGTCTTCTTGTGAGCTATGGGACTTTGTTCCCATAGAAACAAGAAGGAAGCAGTGTGTAGGAACACACTTCATTAAGGAGGGTGAATTTGTTTGGGACCCTCTAGCTTCTTCTTCTTTGCAGGTGACACCTGGTCCTTCTCAGATGTGGACCAGCAGGGACACGCTGTAACAAATGATTTTGTTGGCTGTTGCCACAGCACTGAGGACCAAGGAAACTCCTGTTTCTCCTAAGGTTCCCAGGCTTGAGGTAGATGATGCATCTGGTGACCCTGACAATGAAGAGTTTAGAGGCGGATTGTACAAGGCACTGAACTAACTGAAGTTCTGCAACACCTTAGGAAGAATGTGGGTTTTTAGCTCCTCTTCCTGCTCCAGAAGATGATTTTCTGTTGCAATACTACCATCAGGAACCTGAGTCTCTTCCACTCCAAGAAGCAGTTTCATGCGTGGAAAATGTTGAGAAACAGTATTTTCCATGATTCCTAGCCTAATTATACCTTCTTGAGAACTTCTCAAAAGAATTCCCATTCTCAGTCAAAATGGATTCTTTGATGGCTGGTTTGGCGACACAAGTAACAGTGATATCCAAGCATGCTCTCCTGACTGTTTTTCAATCTTTGCCATGATTGAACTGTAAGTCCAGTTCCTTTCCAACATTTCATTTGATAACCTTTGAGCATCAGCTGCTTCATCTGGAGCAGTTATTGCAGCGCCTCGTCACATCTGGATGAGATCCTGGAAAGGCGATGCTTCTCAAAAGGCAGTCTTAATGAAACTTCTATCACAGGTTCCAAGATCTTTGCACAATATTTAGAGATTTTGTCAAGAACTCTGCAGAAAACATGAAAATTATGGCTCCACCATGACCTTTTACTTCAGGTCGGGTATTTAGTTACCAGAGAGCCTTTGGTAAACTGACATCAAAGTGTAATCAATCAATTAACCAGGATTTATAGAGCATAGCTAACATTGCTTCCATAGGGTGGGGGGCTCTGTTGAACTGCTAGGTCGGGAGTCCTTTCCTGAATTCCAAAAGAGAGGATGAGGTCCATAGGTGAACAGGGAGGTCGTTTCAGGGCTTTGAAGTGAAGTAGGAGAAGGAGCGTCCTCTACTGTTGCTTCGGTGGATGCAGTGGGTGTGTGTGAGGGAAGCAGCGAGCAGGTGGCTGGAGGGTTGGTGGAAGTTCAGGTGGTGGATGATGCATGCTGGGCCTTGATTGTGAAGGGCTATGTAGGTATGAATCAGCATCTTAAATTGACATCTTGAGGCAGGTTTTGCAGCCGGTATACCCCTGGGCCAGACAATCCAGGGTCCAGCAGTCTCTCGGTGCCTCAAACCCATCTCCAACACCAAAGGCATGACTATTCTCTGGACTTTCCAATCAGATGCAGACTCCTACATTTCAAAGACATATGGCAATTGACCACATCAGATGCCTGGGCAATGGAGGTAGTCTTGGTTGGATATCGGATTCCTTTTCTTTTTCAGCCACCATGTCACTTTCATCAAACACATCTACCTTGGTGCTCGGTGCGACAACAAGCACTGCTTCAGGGAATTAAAATCTTTTTAAACAAGCATGCAATTACACTTGTTCCTCCACAAGAAATATTTTTTGTGTTTCTACTCAATTCTATTCTTGGTGCAGAAACAGGAAAAGTCTACATAGTCCTTAACATTAAAAAAAGTCAACAGATACATCCCCCATCAGACTTTCAAAATGATTTCTCTGCAAACAATTTTACCATTCATCAACCAAGGAGACTATCTGTGTTCCATCGATCTTTAGGAAAAAACCTTTACATTCCTATCCACCCCAGCTCCCAAAGTTTTCTCTGCTTTTTGGTAGATTGTGTCCACCACCCTTTGGACTCTCAATGGCTCCCAGAGTGTTCACAAAACTCCATTGGGGGGTAACCTTCATGCCAAAGGCATTCATATTTTCCCTTATTTGGATGATTTTATATTCCTCTCTTTCAAAGGGGGAGGTCCATATCGAGAAGGTCTGCAAGCTTCTTCAAAAACATATACATCTGCCGAATCTGGGAAAATCCCTACCTCTGACCAACTTAGATACTGAAATTCATAGGAGCTTTATTTCATACAGACCTGGACCAAGCCATGCTCACTCAAGAAGGGAAGCAGAATCTCATCTTAAAAATCTGTAATTTCTTCTTCAGAAGTCTCAGGCTTTGGCATGCACTTGGTTGAGGAGCCAAAGGGAAATGGCTTCAACTTTACCCCACCTCCCTTAGTGTTGAATCCATCACCTTCTTTGATTCTGTGACCTTGCATCAGGCGAGTACAAGACTCTAATTGCAGTAACAGAGACGATCAGGCTGCAGTTTCCTTGGTAGTTGTGTCCACACAATCTGGACAGGGGAATACAACTTGAACTCTCCCTCTTGTGACCCTTTTAACAGATGTCAGTAAAAAGGGCTGGGAGCAGATTTCATAAGCCACACAGCTCATGGGATATGGATAGTTCTTTAAGCATCCCAGTCTTCACATTGGAGGAACTGGAGGCAGTGCACAGGGCTCTTCTCCTTCTATCCTCTGATCCAGTCTCAGGCAGTTTGTGCACAGATGAACAACCAGATTGTTAGGTTGTATATCAATCGGCAAAGGGCAATGGATTCCTTAAGCCTAGCTCTACTTTCTCTGAGAATCTGCCTGTGGACAGAGCAGAATCTCTGATCTCTCACTGCATTCTATCTTCTAGGGAGGAAGAATGGACCTGCTGATCTCTCCAGGCACCATTTCCCAGCACCAGTGTCTTTATGTCTCAATCCTCAGATCCTTCATCAGATTGTCAAGAGGTTCAGGATCCCAAGGATTGACTTATTTGCCACATAAGAGAATTCCCTTTTCTCAGTCTTCTGCTCCCTTAGTCCATCCCAGAAGGATTAGGCAATGGATACCTTCTCAAAACCCCTTAGTTGTTAGCCTCCTGTTTTGTTTCCCCCAATTTCAGCTGATTACTAGAGTTCTGAGAAAGATCCATGATGATCGAGCAGAAGTACTCCTCGTTGTACAAGCATGGCCCAAGATGCCTTGTTATCCACTCTTTCAGTTGTTATTTCAGCCTCATTGGCAGTTCACTCTATGCTCCTTGCATCTGAGCCATCCCCATCTCTCCCACTTGGTAGTGAGATGTCTAAATCTAGGTAGTTGGCATTTGAGAGGTTACAATTAATGTGTTCTAGCAAAGTGGCAGAGCATATACAACAATCAAAGTGCCCTTCAACTTTTAAAAATTACGAAAGGCATAGGAGAAATTATGAATCTTGGTGAGGTTCCAAAGCTCTTTTCCCCTTCTCTTGTGAACTAGGGAAGATCCTTGATCATTGGAGCGACAGCTTCTTGATGGGTCTTTCTATCTCAATACCAAGAAGCCAATGGGTAGCTATCCAAGCTTTTAGGGGGCCAAAAGTATTGGCAGTTTCTAACTTGGTGTCTCATCTACTTAAACGTTTTTTGTTTGACACTGGTTATGCACTTTCCTTTTCTGCCTTTGAACCTTCCTTTGACCATCAAATCTCTGAAAGGTTCTCATTTTGAAACTCTCATGACAGCTGAGCTTAAATTTCTATCTGATAAGGTTGTTTGTCTAGTTGCCATGTCCTCAGGCATGCAGATAGGTGGGATTGATGGATTGCTTTCTTCCGCTCCATTCCTTAGATTTTTTCAGAAAGGGTGGTCTTGAAACCACGTCCTTCCTTTCTTCATAAGGTTGAAACCCCTTTCCACAGTTTAGAAGACGTAGTTCTCATTATTTTTTCACAAATCCTTCTTCAGATGAGGAATCCACTCTACATACTCTAGATGTTCACAGAACACCGTTCTAGAACCTCCTCATTTCGTAAAACTGACTCACCTTTTTGCCTCCAAGGTGGCTGAATCCTTATTTTTCTACATTATCCAAATGGCTCAAATTTGACATCTCAAAGTCCTATGACACAGCAGGGCAAGACATACTATTAGCTGTTTCAGGCACATCCACAATAGGCATTCCAACTTCATGGATAGAGTTCAAAGGGGCCTCTCTCAGAGACATTTGTTGTGTGGCCACTTGGTCTTCTCCACACACCTTTTTGTTGCATTATAGGTTACAGCTTGGTGTACATCTACACAAGATTTTGGTTCACATGTTTTGTCAGCAGTGCAAGATATCTGATGCATTATTTACATTATTTATTTCATGCATCAACTATTTTTTTAGCAGTAATTGTGGAATGTAATTGTAAATTGTACTTTTATAGGGCTTACTACCCCTGACAAGACATTGAAGTTCTTTGCAGTGAGTAGCATGCTACCATGTGATTTATAGAATCAAACTGTCTTTTTGGGTATTGGGTTACAATATCATATTTCAGTTGCAGGGCTCACTTTTTATTTTTATTTTCAACTGTGCAATTTTATTTGGTCTATCACAGGCGTACGGTTCAGACATACTAACTCACAGGCAAGCAACACCCATTAGGCTGAAAAGGCTTCAGACCCAACCACCACCTCCCTGTCATGTTTCATAGCATGAACTGAAGCTGTGTGGGAAAGCTCGGGCAAAGTACGGCTGAAGGAGTGCCTCAGAATAAAACATTTTTTTTTTTTTCACAGACAGCTGAACTTGCTGCATGCAGAGTCCTCAAAGGAGGTGATGGGTGGGTCATAGGTGATTCACAATAACCAGAACAAAAACCCCACAGTGGGGGTTCTAATTGTGCAAGGAAGTGCCCTGTACTTACCCTTTGTTTTAAAGTATGCAATGCTTGCCCACTGATGCTGGTATGAGGGACCACATCTGCCTTTGTTTGCCTTTTAAAGGCAACCTCTGCCATCTTCCTGTGCTTGAAAGGCAGAAATCCCACATTGTCTTCATTTCAAATTGGATTTATATAGTGCTTACTAATCATGTGAGGAATAATAAGCACAAAAAATGACTAAAAAGATGGTTTGAGTGTTTTTTTTTTACATGCAGTGACCATCACAGTCTAGACTTTTCTGTTAATAGAAAGGGGTGAATTTGTGGTTTTGGTTCAAAGAGTGCCAAGTACTGACTAAAATATAAGAACATGCAAAATGATGTTGGCGAAATAGGGGTGGGGTGGATGGATAGCAAAAAAAGCCAGTGGGTAGCAGTCCCAATCTTCCTGGTAAAATGTTCCTGGTGCCTGTCATTTTTTGTGTGCAGTTCTATATAGAGCAAAGGCCTCAGGGTGCATTACATGAGCACAAGATTACATTACACAAAATCAGGTTATCTTTTTCTTTTTAGGCACGGGGAGATTAAGTGATTTGTCCAGGATCACAAGATGTTGAGCTGACGCTGAGATTCAAGCCTTGTTTTCCAGTTCCTTAAGTTGGCAGCTCAGGCCTCTAGACCACACCTCGTCAGTTAATATTGCGTCAGTGGTGGCTGGTGATTCCACTTTGCCTCTGTACTGGACTGTACACCACAAATCCGAAGTAGGAAACGTTAGTCAAAGCATAGATATTTTGTACTTCCAGTACAAAACCTATGCTAGACTCATGCAGACATCTTTGCACTATGATGCAAAAGTGTGTTCTTGGTACTAGACAGCATGATTACGTGCCAGCACTAGGGAGAGAGTAGGATGGTGTCATATCTTTGTAGATATGGTGCATTCCTGCTCTCTCCCTCTCACACAACACAGCATTTTTTTTTACAGCAGAAATGCTGAACTCACATATTTAAAGGTGCAGTAATTTATGAGAATGAAGAAAAAGGCAACTGTAAAATACAATATTTGCCTAGGATAACACAATTTGAGACCCGTTTCCGGGTCAACTACATTACAGTCAGGTCGAGTAGATTATTCAACCTACTCGAACTGCAGGTCTAGTAATATTTTTATGATTATTCGAGGCCTGACTTTGTGGCTTTTCATTGGCTTCAGGGAAGTACTCTGGCTGCACCTTGACAGCCCAATTTTAAGATATAGGGCCTCATTACATGTTTGGCTGTCTCAGGACTGCCATGTTGGCAGTGGCAGTCGTACCGTCAACAGGCTGGCGGAGAAGACCACCACATTATGACATTGGCGGCATGCAGTACAGAACATAGCCGAAGGACTGCCGGCACTGCCATTGCGGTCTGGCCACAACAGACAACGATAGCCACCCTCAGGCCGGCAGAGACCATGTTTCCGCCGGACAGATTACGAGGTGACACACCGCTAACGTTTCTGACACGGTCACACCACCCCAGAAACCCAGGCGAAAACAAACTGCAAAAAAGGCGACACTCACCTTCAGGAAGCAATACTCGGCCAGGGTCGCCATAGAACCTGAATTAGATGCCTTCCCGCTGCTCCTGCTCGCCCAACAACTCCGGAATCTGCAACAATGACAACAACAGCAACCATAAGTACACATACTTACCTGGTACGAATGAAGATTGTCAATTCTGTACACTCACGCAACATACATTCGGGAAGGGGGTGCGAGGGCGTCACTCACACCTAACAGCACATGAACATGCACACTTACATACAGCCACACTCACACACACACTCGCATATACATAACAACCACACTACGGCCAACACACACACAGACACATACATACACTTCACAAACAGACACAGGTAAACACGGAAACACTGCACAGGCCCACTCTCACACAGTACCCCACAACACCAAAACACGTCACAACCACAACACAACAGCACCATCTAAAATTTCATGGCAGGGACCCACAGGGGACACCACCCAGGGACACATCACAACGTAACACCAAGAGGCAAGAAATACACACAAATACACAACAGTACTAGTTACTGAACGACTTACACAGAACATTGTATCTAATATACCATGCACAAAACACGCACACAGTCAAAGTACGCAAAGCCACATAACACCCCATCAAACACATCTCAACACAAACAACACTCAATCCCAACACAAAAAAAAGCTAAAACACACAATTGTCCATCACACAAAACACACCCTACCACTTTCAGACAAAAACACTGTACACAACCTCACATACTGGCTGAACAAGAAAGGTAGCCTAAGCAGCACACACACACAAACATACAAAAACACAAGTAATGTCAGCCAGGAACATCTCCATTCGAGGGAAAGAAATGCATGACAGAGATTTGAGCAGGAAACCAACAACAGGTTGGCTCAATTGATTATGAAATCCACCAAATTGGAAAAACAAAGGCCATAGGCCAGTCCATAAATTACAGTATCAAATCACACAGTGCACATACTGTATGTCTGCCCCGAACTTGACTCCTGACTGCCATGTAACCTCCACAGGTAGGGGCATCAATGGTGCAGGCAGGCAGGGGCTTGGGCTTAGGTTTTGGAATGGGGCCTATGGGATTTGGTTTAGGTAGGCTTGAATTCATCTGAGGTTTAGGGGAAGGTTGATTTTTGTTAGGAGTGGTAGACGTCTTGGCAGGGGGAGGGGCACGGGTCTTGCATGTGGGGTGTGGGAGGTCTTGGAGGTGGTAGGGCCAAACTTGGGGAGGGACACAGAAAGTCTAAGGGTAACACAGGGTGGGAGAGGAGTAGGGTAAAGGGCTAAGTATGGTAAAGGGCTAACTCCGAAAGGAAAGCTTTTTTAAACACACAGGGATGGTCATAGCAAAACGGTTAGGGTGTGGAAGGAGAGGGAGTGGTTGTCTGAGGTGCTGGTGTGGATGTCATGGGTACATGTTTGTGGGTGGTGGGTGTCTGTTGGGTGGGTGAGTGTGGGCTTTTATGTGTCTTGGGTTGACGGTGGTGGAGGTGCTGGGGATGAAAGTGGGTGGGTGACTGTTGGGATGGTGACTGCAGGTATGGTGAATGTGTTGCATGTAGGTGTGTCAGTGTTTGTGGTGTCTGCGGGTGTGCTGTCAGTGATGCTGGGGGCAGGTTGTGACTGTTGCTATGTGTGCATCTGCATGTTGCTTATGTGTATGCTGGTGGTGTGTCTTGTGGTGCTTGTGTTTGTTTGAGCTACCCTTGGATGATGAGGTGGATGCATGTCTGTCTGTCTGTGTGCTTTGGCTGGGTCGGGGCAGAGGGGTTTGGGATTGGTAAGAGGAAGGGGAGAGGGGGCGAGATACAAAGGGTGACAGGCTGCCATCAGTGTGGAGGCCAGAGCCTGAAGGATCTCGGTAGGCCAGCCAGTGCACCGTGGATGCCCTCCAGGAACCCATTACTCTGTTGGATCTGAGTTGCTAGTCCCTAGATGGCATTCACGATGGTCGACTGACCCACAGAGATCGACCTCAGGAGGTCAATGGCCTCCTCACTGAGGGCAGCAGGGCTGACAGGGGCAGAAGTGCCTGTGGCAAATGAAACACCCACCCTCTTGGGTGAGGGGGCACAGCCACCTGGGGGGGGAGCTACAGGGGAGTGCGGTGGTAGTAAGGGGGTGGTGGACTTGGATGGTGCTGGGGTGGTCCCAGATGGGTCCGCCACTGCCAGGGAGTGTCCACTAGAGGAGGAGGATTCCAAAGATGAAGACATGGATCCTGTCTCCCCCGTGGCACTCCCTTCGCCCTCTGGGCCACTGGGTCCCTCAGTGTCAGTGGTATCAGCACTCCAGGTCCAGTGGCCAGCAGCTTCTCCACTCGGCTGTGCCCCATGTCATTTGCCTGCCGATGCTGATGCAGAGAAACATTGTTGTCACACCCAACATAAGCCTACTATCTGACCACTACATCACCAATTGGCATATCCAATTTTGAAGTATAATAGACTCACAAACCATTTCAGCAATACATGTATCAACTGTGTTTTTGCCATGGATTGCACAGACATTCAGGACCTACTCATCTTAGTCATTCTCATGTGTAAAACAAAGTCATGTACAGCAATAAGGGTCTACTTAGCACACAGGATACACCCACAGACAACAATAGGGAGCATACGAAAACCTTCAATACAATGGACACCTGTTGTACAATTCCACTAATCATGCTGATTAGCACCCTCAAGATGACCAAATCAAATGACCAACATCATTATCAACACTTCAGACATGAGCCACCTTACATTTTAGGAGTACAGACACACTGACATAAACCACTTCAAAGTAACCATGAATGGCATATACACCTAGAGTCCAGCAATTTGACTGACAACATATACCATTCCACCAACATATAACTGTCAACTACAACACCTGCAACACTGTGTAGTCATGGTTAAATGAGCTTCTCCATACTTAAATATATCAACACATATTCTGAATAGCAAAAGTAAGTATGCCAAACCTAAATCTTAAATCTTAACAATGGCAAGAAGGCCCAATGTACACATGATGTTAGCAGAAATGGTGGATGTTGAACCTATGTAGGAGATGTTCTGCCCTGTGTAGCATGGGCAAAATAAATTGGCTTAGTGACTAACAGGCTAGCCACTTACCTTCTCAATAATATGTATATGGTACAGATAGTCTAAACTCACATGTCTATGATATGTCTTGCATTAGGAATTTATCATTACCACCATGCTTTTCATCATGTAGGATGTCCACCCTGAGCAAACATCACATTTGCCAATGTACAGTCCACACTTAACAATGGGACACCTCCTCACACCTCTGAGTAAGTATAGCAAGTATTTCATGTGAAAAATCTGAATGAGCTAACACCGTCACATGAAGTTTACATCTATTTCACAACTCAGGAATATTTGGCCTGTTTCTCACATGTCAACCCCTATGTTGCATATAGAGCTAGATCCAGTGGAATAGGAATGGACTGAGACCAACGAGCTGGACAATTTCCCAACAGGATATCTAGACTATGGATCAGTAGGTGGCAAGGATGACACAGCAGGTTACACATATGTATAGCACTGTAGAGGTACACATATGACACAGTCACATGTGCATCACCACATTCTGTCATACAATAGGCTTAACATAGGTGAGTTATATTTCCCTATACACAAAACCATGCCCACACCTGTGTATCAATGGTAGCAAGTGTACTTCTATGTGTTCCTAGGAGACCCTTTACCTTTAGCACTTATTGATATTTGTTACAATTTAGATACTTACTCATCAGACACTGAACTGGTAGAGGGATTTAAATGTCTGTGGTCAGTACTTACCCCCATGTGGCTGCTGTTCTGCCCTCCAATGCCCATCCAACTCAGGGTAGGCCACCGCCAAAATGTGGGCCATCAGGGAGGCGTCAAGGTCTGACAGGCACCCCTCCCTCATTGGAGGACATCCGCAGGTGGGTCTCCGCGGTCTTCCAGGCCCAGCGTCACAGGTCCTCCCACCGCTTCCTACAGTGGGTGCTCAGCCAGCTGTGGACCCCCAGGTTCTGCACTTGCTTGGTGATGGCATTCTAGATTCCCTTTTTTTGATGGGCGTTTACCTGCATGGATGACACAGACAAAAGGAGAAAGTCATGTCTACATGCACCATGCCAACACAAGTGGTCAAAACACTTCAGTCACAGCACGTAGGCAAACATTCCCATCCTCTAAGTTCAAACACCTTCACAATTTAGCATCTGCAGGCAGTCCATGTGTGAAGTGGAGTGTCCCATACAACATGCATGATCTGTACCTGGTATTGACTACACGCATATGATCAGGCCACATGATTGTCCATAACATGGAGTGTCTACAAAAACATTTCTTCCACCATCTTTGTTGTCCATGCTGCAATCTATGCCGTGTATGAAGGAAGTTACATGACACGCTATCTTCCATGTGATACTACTTGATGTCTGCCTGTGCACATGTAGACATTTCCATCCAACCAGACATGAGTTGTGAAACATTCACTAATTCACATTTCATATACACCGTCATACACTCCGACTTTCACACATTAGTATACCATTGGGCTCTTCTGCTCCTCTGGGGCACCATATAGCTGTTCATAGAGGGGTAGGACCTCCTCAACAAGCTTGTCGAGCTCTTCTGGGGTGAAGGCTGGGGCCCTATCACCTGCAGCGTATGACACCATAGCTCCCAGAGGCAGTACACAGCAGCTCAGATAGTGGAGGTGTTACTGGCAGCAATGTCAGGAGTCAGGTGAGCAATACTGCAGAAGATGGCATCACATCCGCCTCATACAGGACCGTCACCGCTGGTGGACATCACCATAGGCCCTAGTTTGCCAAAGGCAGCAGTGTGTTCCAATGGCAATGTCCACCGCGGTTGTAACCACCTACTGCCATGACGACATCCGCCGGCGGAGTGAGGTCACTTCCTCAGGTCCAGTACAGTAGGTCATGCAGCTGCCATTTTGATGCATTTACATGTATGGAAAGGTATAGGAATATGTGTCATAAACAATTCCCTATGTGAATATTCATTTATCCATGGATTGCATCAGGAGTTTTGAAAACTAGGAGGGTTGGTTTCCAAGTTTCGAGGACCAGATAATGACAGAGATCTATTAAGTGGTGAAGTGAAAGTTTCTATAGCTTCAGCCCTCCAGAGTATCTGTTCATTAAACCCCAAAGTGCGTGGATGGAGGAGTAAAGCATAAAGCTTGTTTGGGCAGGTCAACTACAAGGGTGCAATAGGATGGATTTCTTGCAGGACCCCCTTGTTAGGACTCCCTGTTAGTGCATGTCGTTAATGGATGGCTTGGTGGCACCACAAACAAAGGAAACAACTCCATTCATGGTGCCCTCAAATCATAATGCCATCAATGAACAAAAACTCTGTATACTCCCCTATTCTGCTAGCTGTACCTTCTATCTTCCTGAAAGAGAGCACCAGTGCTCCTACATACACTTGTCTGTAGGAATATTTTATTGGGCACATTGGGAGATTCTCCCACACTTATATTCTTGTTCCCTGGAAACATGTTATCAATGTGCAGTTCGTGCTACTCATAGTCAGAAAAGAAACATTTCCAGTAAGCCACTTTAATGTCTGGAAAGAGCAGGCATTGACAGGTGCTTTTTCCATGCGTTAGCGCACTAAATCTTGACATATTGGCCTTCCAAAGGTGTATTCTAATACTGTCTCTGACCCCAGTGTGTGAAATGGTAGCCCCACCAACAATGTTTAGTACCCGCCCTCCCCAACTCCCCCGAAGTTTGGGTCTAGTTGCACCCCTGCTGACTTGCACGAGTCACAGATCTTTATGTTTAGGTCTTCTGATGCTTCTTTAGCAGTTCTTTGCACTAATGTTTTCCTTCGTTCAATAAAAGCAGTAGCATGTTAAGGACGCATAGTAGGCGGTTAACGTGATGCCACCTCATGGCTTATATTTAAGAAGAGATGGAGCAGATTATTGTTAGTTTTCCATGGTTAATATCAAGCAAACATTTTTGTATTTATGTGTTTGTTGCAGCAAGCTTCTAACGAAGGATCTTCATGACCCAAAATGCATTGGGATTTGAAAGTTGTCAGTTAATGGAATATTGGAAATTAGGAAACTACTGAAGTATTTAATTTCATTGAAATGGTACGATGGTGTGCAAATGCACATGAATTTATGGATGTCAATGGATGATTATGAATCTTCTATTAAAGAATTTTGAAATATAGTAAGATGAATTCAGCATTGAACTGTTTTGAAAGATTTAGCTTTTGAGCATTGGCACACAATGGGGGTCATTCTAACCCTGGCGGTAAAAACCGCCAGGGCGAACGACCGCGGTAGCACCGCCAACAGGCTGGCGGTGCACCGCTGGGCATTCTGACCGCGGCGGTGTCCCGCCGACTTTCCGCTGCCCTTGAGAATCCTCCATGGCAGCGGAGCGCGCTCCGCCGCCATGGGGATTCTGACACCCCCTACCGCCATCCTGTTCCTGGCGGTTCTCCCGCCGGGAACAGGATGGCGGTAGGGGGTGCCGCGGTGCCCCTGGGGGCCCCTGCAGTGCCCATGCCAATGGCATGGGCACTGCAGGGGCCCCCGTAAGAGGGCCCCAAAAAGAATTTCAGTGTCTGCCTAGCAGACACTGAAATTCGCGACGGGTGCAACTGCACCCGTCGCACCTTCCCACTCCGCCGGCTCAATTCTGAGCCGGCGTCCTCGTGGGAAGGGTGTTTCCCGCTGGGCTGGCGGGCGGACTTTCGGCGGTCGCCCGCCAGCCCAGTGGGAAACCCAGAATGACCGCCGCGGTCTTTTGACCACGGTACGGTCTTCTGGCGGTTCCCGCCAAGCTCAGAATCACCCCCAATGTGTCTTGGGACTGATTTGCAGGCGCTTGCTACCAGATAAATAAAGTGAAACCAACAACTGACAAATGACAAGCAAGGAAATGAGCGTGACGGTGAAGCCAACCACTGGTAAGAAATGGACAGCACATGCGGTGTCCCAGGCGAGACCTAAAAATGATCAAATATCCCTATCACAAAATGTGCTGCATTACACTGCATAATTTGGCTTCTCTTTCCACATAATTAAGTCAACCTGGCTGCATAATTTGGCCCTCCACTTCCACGTAATTCAAGGGTCACTATGCTTACTATTAATGAAAGATTGTGTTTGTGAAGAGTGATATTTGTTTAAGGCTTACCCCAACACCTGTATATAGCTACCTGATGAATGCAGAATATCTCCAATAAGTGACTGTGTTAGCAGGGATATGGCTGGTCATGCAAAAACCTATGATCTACAGAAAATTAGCTCCCCCAAGATTTCCAGCAATTGTTTGAAGATGGGTACTTCAGGCTCAGACCCTAGGTCAAGAAAGCTCTCTTGGCATCCACACACTGTTATATGTGGAAGAATTTAACCCAACAATAACATAGATGCCTTGTTACATGTGCTGTGCTTTCTTATTGTATATTGAATCTTCATAGTAGCTCCACAGGTCTCGATCACACAATTGCAGCAGTGTACAAAGATCTTTGGGATGTATCAAGGTATTGGACACCTTTCAGATCCATTCCTAAGTTAACATGGTAAATTTGTGCTTTGCTTCACATTTTTACACCTATTGCATTGGCAGATCGAAGGACAGAAAGCCCCCAGGTCTTCAGCCAACTTCTCAAGGTAGCTGAGCCAGCAGTTTCATAACAGAGGGCCAGATGTAGCAACCAGATTGCGACTCGCAAACGGCAAAAATCGCCGTTTGCAAGTCGCAACCCGGAGTTTGCTATGCAGAAATGCATTTTGCGAGTCGGGACTGACTCGCAAAATGCATTTCAGAGTCGCAAATAGGAAGGGGTGTTCCCTTCCTATTTGCGAGTCGCAGTGGTATGCAACTCCATTTGCGACCGCGTACGCGGTCGCAAATGGAGTCGCAGTTACCATCCACTTGAAGTGGATGGTAACCCAGTCGCAAACGGGAAGGGGTCCCCATGGGACCCCTTCCCCTTTGTGACTGGACCCCATATTATTTTTTCAGGGCAGGTAGTGGTCCAAGGGACCACTACCTGCCCTGATAATATTCAGAAACAAAAGGTTTCGGATTTTTTTTTAAGTGCAGCTCGTTTTCCTTTAAGGAAAATGGGCTACACTTGAAAAAAAAAAAACTGCTTTATTTACAAGCAGTCACGGACATGGAGGTCTGCTGACTACAGCAGGCCTCCATATCAGTGAGTGCCCAAAGTCGCTGTGGGGCCGCAATTTGCGACCCAACTCATTAATATTAATGAGGTGGGTCTTTGCGACCCCATAGCAACTCGCAGAAGGTGTCTGAGACACCTTTCTGCATATGGTTTTGCGACTCGGAAATTGCGAGTCGCAATTTCCGAGTCGCAAAACCAAGTTTTGCTACATCTGGCCCAGAGTGCCTAGAACAAAGCATGTATTAAAATATTTCTATGATGGGTGCCTGGTTAAGCCTACTAATTCAGCAGCTGTTTGAAAGCAGAGATTTGTAGTAGTTGCTTTCTCCATACCTACCACCAATTCCTACGTTCAGATATTTTGAGATCTTACACAGGCCTTCCTTAAAAATACCCGCAAACATTGCACTAGTATGCTTAGTAACTTATCACTGTCAGCAGGGTCTGTGTTCTGTGTATTGTCAAAAGGACATTATATTGTGAACTGTTATTGACAGTGAATAATATCTATGCTAGCAGTGTGAGAAGTTACAAAGAAAGTTATTCCCTTCCGAACAGCTTATATTTCTTGCAAGTTCTTGATAACATGAATTTAGGCTTTTTCACAATACACTTTTATAAAATGATGTGAAGCTTACTTTTAAAAATAAACTGTGTTAAATGCAAAAATTGTAGTAGGCAACCATACTTAACAATTGTACGCCCATAATGGAGGAGAAATGTTTTCTTTAAGCTTACCCTAACTGACACTGTCATCTTAATTAATAAAATGTGACTATTTGAAGGCTCTGTAACATAGAAATGACTAATATATTTTTTTAAATTTACATGGCTGAGTGTAAAATGTCAATAATACATGAAGACCTGTTTTCAACATTGAATATTTGTTGTGCAAGATGGTTTTCTTTTTGCTGCAGAAGTTGCTGTTTACAGAAGCTACTGTTTAATTAGTTAGTGAATAGACTCTGATGAGTATTAGAACACTGATGAGGAGGTTCTCACTGTGCCCCCATGAACCCGGTGTTTCACTCTATCCTGCAAATGGGAGCCCCCACCACCTCATTACGTGGCCATTTAGGGCTATACGAGAACTCATGCACGTCCCCCTTACACCACTGCACCAGAAATGGGAAGCCACTTTTGGGTGGGATGCTATGAGACAAAGAGTGGGACAAGGCACTCCAGTTCCCCAAAGTTGTCTCCAGAAAACCAGATAAAAAAAATATACAGTTCCTAATCTTCCACAGGGAATATTTCACTCCAGTGCGCCTACACTTTCTTGTCCGAGATACCCAAGCAAACTGTCCTCGCTGTCAAACCCCAGATGCCAGCTTCGAGCACATGCTCTGGACTTGCCCAAGTATCCAACGTCCTCCCTAGGATTCTTCAAACACTTGAAACAGAGGAAGGTGCCTCCCTGGAGCTCCTCTTCGCGTAGAAAACCCAGACACTGCACTGGAGGTCCCCCACTGTCCCCTCCCCACGATTCAATCAATCAATCAATCAGAAAAATTTATAGAGCGCGCTACTCACCCATGAGGGTCTCAAGGCACTTGGGTGGGTGTCGGGGGGGGGGGCAAGGAGGATCACTGTTCGAACAGCCATGTCTTGACGTTTTTTCTGAAAAGCAGGAGGTCTTGGGTTTTGCGAAGGTTGGTGGGGAGGGAGTTCCAGGTCTTGGGGGCGAGGTAGGAGAAGGACCTGCCTTCTGTGGTGGTGCGTTGGATGCTGGGGACTGTGGCGAGTGCGAGGTCGGCAGATCGGAGGTGGCGCGTGGGAGTGTGGAAGTTCACTCTTTCGTTGAAGTAGGTTGGGCCGGTGTTGAGGAGGGATTTGTGTGCGTGGATGAGGATCTTGACGGTGATCCTCTTGTCTATGGGGAGCCAGTGAAGGGATTTGAGGTGTGGTGAGATGTGTTCATGGCGGGGATGGTCCAGGATGAGGCGTGCAGCTGTGTTCTGGATTCTCTGGAGTTTGCGTTTGAGTGTGGTGCCGGCATAGAGGGCGTTACCGTAGTCTAGCCTGCTGATGCTGAGTGCGTGGGTGACAGTCTTCCTGGTCTCTGTGGGAATCCATTTGAAGGCTTTTTTCAGCGTGCGGACTGTGTGGAAACAGGAGGAGGTGACTGCGTTGATTTGCTGGGTCATGGAGAGGGAGGGGTCCAGGATGATGCCGAGGTTATGTGCGTGGTTTGCGGGGTGGGTGCAGGGCCTAGGGCAGTGGGCCAGTCATCCCATATGGTTTTGTTGGGGCCGAAGATAATGATTTCGGTTTTGTTGGAGTTGAGCTTGAGGTGATTTGTTGTCATCGAGGTGGCGGTGTCAAGGAGTGTAGCGTGGAGGTTGGTTTTGGCAGTGGTGGGGTTGCGGGTGAGGGAAATGATGAATTGGGTGTCATCTGCGTAGGAGAGAATAGTGATTCTGTGCGTTCGGAGGATGTTGGTGAAAGGGGTCATGTAAATGTTGAAGAGAGTGGGGCTGAGGGAGGACCCTTGGGGGACTCCGCAGGTGATTTTGGTGGCAGTGGAGTGGAAGGGTGGGAGGCAGACTTTTTGGGTTCTATCGGTGAGGAAGGAGGTGAGTCAGTCTAGGGCTTTGTGTCGAATTCCTGTGTTGTGGAGGCATGTGCAGAGTGTGTGATGGCAGACAGTGTCAAAGGCCGCAGAGAGGTCTAGGAGAATGAGTGCAACGATCTCGCCCTTGTCAACTCTGGTTCTGAAGTCATCAGTACATGCGATGAGAGTGGTTTCCGTGCTGTGGTTCTTGTGGAACCCGGATTGGGAGGGGTTGAGTGTGTTGTTTTCCTCAAGGAAATGGGATAGGCGGGCGTTAACTAGTTTCTCAGCAACCTTGACAGAGATGGGGCGGTAGTTGGAGAGGTCGTCTGGGTCGGCTTTGGGCTTTTTTAGGAGTGCAGTGATTTCTGCGTGCTTCCAGAGATCTGGGAAGGTGGCAGTGTCGAATGAGGTGTTGATTATATCGCGAAGCTTCGGGGCGATGGTTGGGCTGGCTTTGTTGTAGATGCGATGGGGGCAGGGGTCAGAGGGGGATCCCGAGTGGATGAAATTCATGTTTTTTTCAGTTTCTTCGTCGGTGGTTGGGGCCCAGGTGGTAACTAGGTTGGGGGGTCATGAGGGGCGTCTGAGTTGGACGGGTGAGGGGCGTGTGTGTGGTATGAAACTGTTGTGTATGTCCAGGATTTTGTGGTTGAAGTGGTTGGAGAGGGAGTCGCAAAGGGGTTGTGTGCGTGTAGGTTCTATGTTGCTGGCTTTGGGTTTGGATAGCTCTTTAATGATGGTGAAGAGTTCTTTGTTGGGGTCGTTGGTGTGGGGAGGGTGGTTATGTGCCAGCTGGGAGTTCAGGCGTTCTGTGGGGATCTTGTCCCACATGCGGTAGGGCGTGGTGTGTTGGTGGTGGTGTGTGGGGGGTCGGCGAAGGAGAAGTGGACGCAGTGGTGGTCAGTCCAGTGGAGTTCGGTGGTGTAGGTGTAGGTTATGTGTTGGCTTGAGGTGAAGATTGCGTCAAGTGTGTGTCCTGCTTAGTGGGTGGGTGCTGTGACCAGTTGTTTGAGTCCAAGGTTGGTGAGGTTGTCTAGGAGGGAGGAGGAATTGTGGTCTTGAAGGTTCTCCACTGAAAGTTGAAGTCACCGAGGAGGATGTAGTCTGTGGAGGTGAGGGCGTGCGTGCTGATGGTGTCGGCGATGTTGTCACACAAGGCGGGGCGTGGTCCTGGGGGTCTGTAAATTAGTATACCTCTGAGGGTGGTGTTGTTGTTTATGTGGATTAGGAAGTGCATGTGTTCTGCGCTGTTGAGGGTGTTGTGGGAGTTTGTGGTGACTTTAATGGTGTCTTTGTGCAGGATGGCGATGCCACCTCCTGGCTTGTTAAGGCAGTCTTTGCGTTGGAGTTTGTATCCCATGGGGGTGGCTGTGGCTATGTCGGGCTCTGAAGAGTGGTTCGTCCAGGTTCCGTGAGGAAGACAATGTCAGGTGAGTGTGATGTGTTGAGGTCCCAGAGTTCTATGGCGTGTTTGTGTGGGGAGCGGGTGTTAAGGAGCAGGCAGTTGAGATGGTTGTGGGGGGTGTTGTTGTTGTGTTGTGTGATGGTGTGGCTGTGGGTTGTGGTGGTGTTGTTGTTGTGGGGTGTGTTCAGATTGTGAGGTGTTACGTGGTGGGGCCGGTTGGTGGGTGCGGGGCTGTGCGGGTATTTATTGCATTGAGGTTTTTGTGTTTGGCGGCGGCGCTGGGGTTGGTGTGGGGCGTGTGGGATGTGGAGCAGGAGAAGTGGCAGGTGTAGCAGGTGAAAGGGCCCTGTGTGTGTGTGTGTGTGGGGCTGGATTGGGTGCAGGTGGGGCGAGGTCCTGGGTTGAGGGAGTGGAGGGTGAAAGGGGAGTAGAGTTGTCAGTGGGGGGACTTGGCTGGGGGGACCAGAGGGACTGGCGCTGGGCGCGGTCCAGGCGAGGACGGGCTTGCCTCTGGCGCGCTACTGGTGCGCCTGCTGCGTGGCCGCCATTAAGAGGGTGGGGTGGGAGGGTGGAGCAGCTGGGAGGAGGGAGGGGGCCAATGGGTGTGCGCGGGGAGTGGGGCCGCAGGGGAGGCAGCGGCAGGGGAGAAGGAGACCGGCCAGAGGGCTGGAAACGAGCAGGAGAGAGAGAGAGCGAGGCGAGAGATGAACACAGGGGGGCAGAAAGTGCGGTGAGAGGAGCGCAGGAGTAGTATCAGAAGGCAGAGAAAAGAGTCCTAAACAGGATACGAGCGTTCATGAAACGGAGTACAAAAACACCAAAAACACACAAGAGCGACGCAAGAGCTCAAAACAGAGGGGCAGGGGGGCAGAAAAGCGCAGTGAGAGGAGCGCTGAAGGCAGAAAGGCAGAGGAGAAGGCATACACAGAATACTATAGAGCATAAAGTGGCATAGACAGAGTACTATAGAGCATAAAATGGCATAGACAGAATACTATAGAGCATAAAATGGCATTAACGGAATACAAAAATACCAGAAAAAAACACACAAGGATAACTTACACGGTAGTCGGAGATCGGAGAAGCCTACCACTAGGCACCAGGGATGAGGCGCAGGCGCCAGCTGGGAGGGTCAGGGGCACGGGAGCAGGCTGGTGGAGCCAAGTGGACTCCTGGCCAGAACCAGGTCAGGGAGTCACACCTTGCCAATTGCTGCTTGGTATGGGACAGCATGTAAGTGGAGCACAGTAGAAGAAGATACTCTCAGATACAAAGAGGTACACTGACTGCGCAAATGCGCAATATTGCCACAATGGTCTGTGCTCCTGACTCACTTCCAACAAAAGACAAAAATGCCATCACCTTCTCCCTAATTGTCCACCTGCCTTGCCTATCGCTCAGCTCCTTCCATTCTCAAGACATGTCCTCCCGCCTCTTGCTACCTTTCCCACCCACACACCCAGTTGCCACAAGTTTTTTCTTCTTCACATTGACAGGACATGCAGCATCCACTACACTTTGACACACACTAAGACCACTATGGGACCCCTCATCAATATGATGCTACATTAGTTCATCAACCTGAAGACTGTGCCATACTGTAATTTTTTGTTGGTCCTTGCCTGATGGTAATTATACCGATGTTAGCCATGTCGGTACCTTGCTCTTTGAAAAATCAATAAAAATATTTTAAAAAATGAACGTTCTCACCGTGAAATATATAGACGATAGGAAGGATGTTTCTTGAGAAGAAAACTATAAAAAACAAGAATTATGTACTGCAATCTCCAAGGATACATGTTTGAAAGAAAATTGTACTCTGGTGAGAAGATGGGGAGTAAACCTGTTCCGAGGAGTGTGCTGCAATCTTATTGATCAATATGAAGATGGAAAAACATTAATGTTGCAACATAGATTTTGTGTATATCTATTAGTGAGTGGTCCTAGACTAGCCCCCAGAGACCAGAGACTTTACTACACGCTGACCCCGTACCCTTCCTTAAAGAAGAGACCCCGATTTCTTGACTTTCTGAGAGGAAACTCTTTATTGAATTTCATAGACATCTCCTTATGAGAAGTCTTAGCTTACTTTGTCTGATTTTATTTAGATGTGAGTACTGTCCAGCTTGCATGCAAAAGCTTCATGCTTATGCGTTGTTTTCTCTCATCAGAACTCTTCATGTGTATCTGAACTGACACCATATAGTTGTCCATTCTCAAATGTTATCTTTGTTTACTTAGAATAGGGAGTTTCTTAACGGAACACACCCGTTGCATTAAAATTGTATGATTTCCAAATTAACAACGTTTTTGGCTCACCTTATTATCAAATCCTTAATGATTATATTAACATTTGATGATGAAATCTGAATAATAAAAGCTTTAATAGAATGATGAACTAAAAGACTAAAATAAAACCCTTTAACTCATATCAACTTTCTTTATTGACTAATGACTTTAGCTCCCTACTTCTCTGTCAACATCTATCGACCTGTGTGTGGGTTATTGATTGAGAGATTTAAATAGAGAATTCCCTGAGTTTCAGCATTGATAGGAAGAGGACACTTCATGTCACAAAAAAGGAGCTGAAAACTAGCCTAGTTTAGAAATACCCACGTCCTTAAGCCCAAAGCCCGAGTTTAAAAACTGACGAAGGTGGTTGCTGTGGTGGCGGTGTGAGAACCAATAGGGTTATACATCACAGTTATCTTTGTTGAGATTTTGTTGTTGTGCTGAGGTTATTTTTTGTGTTTTAAGGGTAGTGATATTTAAGTGGTAAATGTTGAGCAGTTGAAGTTATCAGATTCAAGGAAGTTTAGAATCTCGGGATACATAAATTGAATTTATGGTGCTTTTGTCTGCTAATATTTGTGGTGCAAATTAGTGAGGTACCATTGTATTGCACAACTGAGATAGGGGCTAAAACAATTGTTTTGAAAGTAATAATTTTGATTGGTGTTAGTAGAACCTATTGCACAAAGACAAAGCTACATCAGTTACAGTAATTTCCCGCTGATCGAGATTTCATTTGCACATGTTAGTATGCGTGTATGTATAAGGTGTAATTGGAAAAGTGTTAAAACTTGATTGGTATTGGTTTCATGTGTGTATGAAATACTTTGGATTCTTTAGAGGAGCAGACAAAAGTAATTTCTTTATTGTGCTTGCTTAAAGTTGTAGAATTTTTGTATGAGAAAATTGTGAAGGAGGGTGAATTGCTGCAAAGACTGAGGAAGTATACCATACAGTGATGTGCAGAGGTTGGCCAGTTGGTGTGGAAAGCCGTGCTGGGATAGGTTGATTGGTATGATGTGCTGCACTGAGATTGGTTGATGAGTTATCATGTGTTAAATTGTGATAGGTTGTAAGTGAAAGGACTGACATACAGAATTACGAGCTAAACCATGACATTGAAGTTTGAATTTGAATGTTGCACGTTTAGCACTGAATTTTGAAATCATGAAATGTTTTTAATTATTTAAGGATTTGGTGAGGAGTGATGTAAGGGTACCAGTTTGGTAGGTTGAAGAGGTTCCACCAGAAGGTACCACAGCTAATTATAAGATAACAAACATATAGGGTTCCATATATGATTTCCCTGCTTGACATTCTTTAATCAATCCTATATATCATATCTCTGGATAGGTCCTCAAGTGGAGCTGGAGAGTTTGAACTAGCTAAGCTGGAGGGCTACACTGTTAACCAGCTGAGGGGATTTTGCAAGGGAATGGGGATGCCTACCTGTGGAGCCTCCAAGAAGGAGGAATACCAAATGGCGCTGAGGGCCTGGGCAGAAGCCCGCTCACAAGAGCATGATGAGCTGGGGGAGCAAGTGGATGGCTCTCCTGAAGAGCTGCCAACAGCAGAGGGGGATGACACCCCCGGATTTATGCCCCCTGCTAAACCAAAAAGCAGTGTCTCAAATCATGGACTGACTGAAGAGGAAAGGAGAGAGAATTTGCGCTGCAGTTGGCAAGAGTAAACATGGAGGCAGGAAGGAAAGCTGAGAGAGAAGCCACACAAGCGGAGACTGAAAGAGCCTTAGCTGAGAAGAAACTTCAATTGGCTTATGTACTGGGTCTGAAAGAGTTGGAGCTCAAGTCTAGGCAGTCTCAGTCCAGCAGTGATGGTGGCAGCGTACATACAGTACCTGATGGAGACAAGAAGGTTTGTATACCCAAAGATTTGGTGCCCAGTTATGTGGTGGGAGATGACATTGACATGTGGTTTTCTGCTTCTGAAGTTTCACTGAGGGCACATGGGGTTCGAGCCCGGGTTAAGTATTGGGAATGCAAGTGTGATAGCACACACAAACTCAAACTCAGTAAGCATTCAAACTTTGCTTAATGCGTATTTCAAAGTACAATGGCCAGTGATTATGTTGGGTTGTACAATTTAATCCTCAGAGAGCATATGCTCAGTATTTGCTTTACAGAGTTACACCAGCACCTAGTTGATAGTAAACTGACTGCTCCCAGGAAACTTGCTCAGGAGACGGACCTCTGGGCTAGCACCAGAGTGTCCAAAGAGGTATCTGAGGGGGACACCCACAAAGGTGGTCAGGGTTCCCAACAGAAGAAAGAGGGGGAGAAAAACTTAAAAATAAGGAGTTGCCAAAAGGCCCCCAACATAATTCCCAAGGGAATAGTGGTTACCAGCCCCAATCTGATCCTAAGAAGAAAGGGTTCTTTGACCATAAGAAAGGGAGGTTTGTTCCCCAATGTACAGAGTGGTCCAAGTATAGTCACTCTAAGGGTGACTCCAAATGTCCAAAGAGAGTACAGCCCCCACTAGTGGGCAGATGCCTGGGTTGGCTAGTGTTGCGCTCGAGGAGGAGGTAGTCGCAGGTTGTTTGGGGAGCAGACAGAGGTAACCCTTGTGTCCCTGGCAGATGCATATATGGTGCCAAAAGCTCACATGTTTGCCAATACTTCTAAGTATAGGCAGTAGGTCACCATTAATGGGCAACGGTGGAGGCTCTGTGTGATACAGGAGCCAACATGACCACTGTCAAGGGTCAGCTAGTGTCAGCAGAACAGGTCCTACCGAACACATTCCACCAAGTCATAGTCCCTGACAATGGAGATAGCCATCTACCGGTGGCTCTGGTTCCATTTGAGTCAGGGGGGTCTTTGGTACTCTGAAAGCAGCTGTGAATCCTGCCATGCCTGTAAATTGTCTGTTAGGCAATGACCTAGAGCACACTACCTGGAGGGAGGTAGAGCTCAGGTCTCACTTTAAGATGATTGGATTGCCTGAGTGGGTCTGCATGACCACATGGCCCATGGCTGCAGAGAGTGAAGACAAGGGCGTCTGGAGCCTGGAATAATGTCCCAGACAGCTGCAAAGGAGAGGGGAAATCGGTGCACGAAACTAGTCCCAGAAGTTCCCACAGTGGAGGTTGACGGAGTCCCTGAGGAGGACATTGCCACCCTAGGTGATCTACTTGAGCTTGCTGGCTGGCAAGTTGAGGGTGGCCCCACCCTGGAGGAATTCTGCAAAGCGCAGAAGGATGGTCCCACTCTTGAGCGCTTGAGGCAACAGGCCTCAGCCCATGCAGCTGCTGAAGCCTCTGGGATCACCTAGAATAATCTCTATGTAGTGAGCCTAAGGCTCCGGGTACTGGGGCAGCATGTGTGCTGCTGTGCTGGTGGTCCCTCAGTGTTACCAGGCCTTCCTACTGGGTTTGGCTCATTACATACCTCTGGCAGCACATTTAGGGCAAGACAAGACCCTTGCCAGATTTGTCACCCACTTTTGTTGGCCCCGAATGAGGACAGTCTCAGATACATTCTGCAGGTCCTGGTCCATCTGCCAGGCCAGTGGGAATTCAGGGAAAAAGCTGAAGGCTCCCCTGATCCAACTTCCCTTCGTTGGCACCCCAGTTGAAAGGGAGAGCGTCACATTCATTGGTCCATTAGAAACCAAGACAGCCCTAGGCAACAGGTACATTCTGATCTTGGTGGATCATGCCACCCGCTACCTAGAGGCAATCCCTCTGAGGATGGTGGCTCCACCGGTGGTAACCAGAACCTTGATGGGGATCTTTACCTGTGTGGGGTTCCCCAAAGATATAGAGTGTGAGAGAGACACAAACTTCATCTCTGCGTACATGAAGTACATGTGGGATGCATGTGGTGTAACGTACATGTACACCACACCCTATCACTCTCAATCCAATGGTCTAGTTGAGAGGTTCAACAAGAACTTGAAGGGCATGAGTGCAGTCCTAGCCGGGGCCATGAGGCGTAAGTAGGACGTTCTCTTGCCATGCCTTCTCTTTGCTTACAGAGAGGTGGCCCAGAAGGGGGTAGGGCTTAGTCTCTTTGAGCTTCTCTATGGCCACCTTTTCAGGGGGCCCCTAAGCATTGTCAAGAAGGGGTGGGAGAAAGCTCCCAGGAATCCTCCCCAGGATGTGGTCAGCTACACGTTGGCCCTCCCCAACCAGATGCACCATGTTAGAAATGGGGTCTCTAGTTGGCAGAGGTATACACCCTTGTCCAAGTAGAGACCACAATCCTAGTCAGGGTAAGTCACACACAATCCAAATTATCCTGTACGCACCCTCTAGTAGCTTGGCACTGAGCAGTCAGGCTTAACTTAGAAGGAAATGTGTAGAGTATTTGTGCAATAAATCATACAGTAACACAATGAAAACACCACAAAAATACATCACACAGGATTAGAAAAATAGATAGTATTTGTCTGTATAAGGTCAAAACGACAAAGATTCAATAAGACAAGTTGAGATATCACTTTTCCAAGTTTAAAAAGTGTCTTGAATTTTAGAAATCAGCAGTTGTCTCTTGATTACACAAAGTACCTGGTTTGTGTTAAAAATAACACGCATGGAGACCGTAGAGGAGGAGATGCGTGGAAAAATAAGGTGTTCGTCGGATTTTCTGACATGGTGCAGATGTTACGTTGCTTCTTTCAACGCTGCAAAGGGCTTGCGCCATTTTCCGGCACACAGTCTTCGTTCCTCACTGTGACAGGGGATCTTTTTGATGCACAGCGACGATGCAGGGAAATCCTGGGGGCACTTGAAGAAGTCACAGGAGTTGCATCAATCCAGGAGGGTGATGCATCGAATTTTCTGTAGCAAGGCAGGCGCTGCGTCTATCTTCCACTCAGGGAATCGGCTTGCGTCCTTCCGGTTCAGCTATGCATTGATACAGTAGGGCGGTATGTCAAATTTTCTGTCGCAAGGCAGATGCTGCATTAAATTTCCTCTCAGGAAGTCAGGCTGCATCATTCTGGTTCGGCTGTGCAGCAATTTCTCAGTCGCAAGGTAGCTGTGCATCATTTCCGGCAAGCAATGCGTCGATTTTCAGCACACAAGGAGTTTCTTGAAGAGATTAAGGCCCTCATTACAACCCTGGTGGTTGGTGTGAAAGTGGCGGATATACCGCCAACAGGCCAGCGATAATTACCGCCAAATTATGACCATGGTGGTGTTATCTCCGATAGACAGCCAATGTACCACGCCGACGGCCAGGGTGGAAACAACAGCCACCACGGCAGTAGCCGCCTACAGCCAGGCAGAAGTTAATGTTCCGCCCACCATATTATGACCTAGGAAACCGCCACCTTTTCCGTGGCAGTACCAATGACATCAAAAGCCTGGCAGTAACACAGCTCAGAAGGTAAAGGACTTACCAGTAGAGACACAGGGAACAACCACGCCACCATGTAGCCCGAGCTGCATGTTTTCCTCATGGTCTTCTACGTGCTGCTCCACCACGAACACCAACGACGGCGAAGACGACAACGGTGAGTACAGCCACCTAGCACACCAGGGAGAGGGGGAGGAAAACAACAGTGACACACACACGCATAACACACACACACACCCCAACATGATACACACAATCAGCTGCATTACTAAAACATTTTTACCCCCTACCTCGGATGAATAATGCAAGGACAAAACGTTTGAGAAAAAGTGAATGCAATGAGAGCAACGCATCAAGATAAATAAGTTTGTCAAGATAATAGATATAAACATATGTACATAAAAAGAGACACAGCCCAGTCCACAATGTACGTTGTCCACATGGCCACAGTCCAAATTCCAAGGCCACACATGGCATCTGCCTCAACACAGAGAGAACACTGCAGGAGCATCAGTTTGGAAATAGGCAGGCACCTCAGGGGGACGGAAGACGGGGGCCACCTCAGCCAGCAGGTGGAACAAGACCAATGGCTCTGGAGGGGGCAACATGCCCTGTGCTTGGTCCTTGGGAGTGGAAGGCCACAGTCTCTCAAGTGGGTGACTTGCCCACATGCTCTGGAGGGGGAAACATGCCCTGTGCTTGGTCCCTAGGGAGTGCAAGGCCACAGTCTCTCAAGTGGGTGTCTTCCCCACATGCTCTGGAGGGGGCAACATGCCCTGTGCTTGGTCCCTAGGGAGTGCAAGGCCACAGTCTCTCAAGTGGGTGTCTTCCCCACTGGTTCTGGAGGGGGCAACATGCCCGTTGCTCTTTGTCCTGGGAAGTGCAAGGCCACAGTCTCTCAATTGGGTGACTTGCCCACTGGTTCTGGAAGGGGCATCGTGCCCTGTGCTCTTGATCCTGGGGAGGCTGGAGTAGGTGGGTGTCTTACCCACTGGTTCTCAAGGGGGCATCGTGCCCTTTGCTCTTGATCCTGGGGAGGCTGGGGTTGGTGGGTGTCTTACCCACTGGCTCTGGAGGGGGCATTATGCCCTGGGTTCTTGATCCTGGGGAGGCTGGAGTTGGTGGGTGTCTTACTCACTGGTTCTGGAGGGGGCATCGTGCCCTTTGCTCTTGATCCTGGGGAGTGCAAGGTCGCAGTCTCTCAGATGGGTGTCATACCTACTGGATTTGAAGGGGGCAGGCTCCATAGCAGCCCATGGAGGCAGGAGTACATACCATCTGCTGCTGCTGGTGGGGGGAGGCTCCTGCCCATCCCCTGCAGCCTCGGACGGCTGGTGGTGGTGCTGCTGCTGCTGGTGGGGGGAGGCTCCGGCCCATCCCCTGCAGCCTCGGACGGCTGCTCAATGGTGGTGGTGGTGGTGCTGCTGCTGCTGGAGGGGAGGCTCCTGCCCATCCCCTGCAGCCTCGAACAGCAGCTTAATGGTGGATGGTGATGGGGTCTCCGTCACAGTTTCAGCCCCAGGCCCCTTGCTTTTCTGCCTGCTGGTGCAGGCTCCTTGCTCTTCCTGGCAGCAGCTGGGGCAGGCTCCTTATTCTTCCTGGCAGCAGCTTGGGCAGGCTCCTTGCTCCTTCCGGCAGCTGTGGCAGGCTCCTTTCCCTTGAGCCTGCCTGGTGCAGGCTCCTTCACCCTCAGGATATGTGCCCTGGATCCTTTCCCACCACGAGTGGGTATGGTGACAAGTGGGCCCATGGACTGGGTGGCTGAGGTGCTTGGCTGGGTTTTTGCCACCCTGGCCAGACGTGCAGGATGGGGGGATGGGTAGGTAAGAGGTCAATAGTGGATAGGAAAAGTTTTTTAGAGACACTGGGGCAGGAAGAGGGAGAAGGTTTGGGAGTGGAGGATGAGAGAGTGGTTGTAGGAGGTGTCTGTCTGCTGATTTTGGGCGCATGTGCATGGGCTGAATGCTGTTGTGAGGTGGATGGCTGTTGGGTGTCTGAGTGCTTGCTTTTGTGTACCTTGGGAAGGGGGAACAGACTCAGTGGGAGAGGACACAGGGGACGTGTGCATGGCTGTTCTGGAGGTGTCTGCCAGTGAGGTGTGTGTTTTGCTTGGTGTGGTGGTGATGCTGGTAGTGGATGATAGTGTAGTGCATGCTGGTGAGTGTAGACGGAAATGGGAGGGAGGTGGTGGAGGAGGAGGAGGACACAGTGGAAATTGTGGATAGATGTTGGTATTTCTGCATCTGGATGGTGTTTGTGTGAGTGCCTGTGGGATGAAGTGTGGTGCTTGTGGTTGCCTGAACCACTCTTGTGTGTTGTCTTGGGTGCATGCTCGTCTGCCTGTGTGCTTGGGATAGGTTGGGGTTGAGGAGAATGGGATTGGGAAGAGGAAGCTGGAGAGGGAGGGTGGAAACAGGGACAATGGCTGCCACCAGAGAGGAGGCCAGAGCCTGGATTGATCTCTGTTTGGCCGCCAAGTCAGTGTGAATGCCTTCCAGGAATGCATTAGTCTGTTGCATCGGGGCTGCCAGCCCCTGGATGGCATTCACAATGGTTGACTGCCCTACAGAGATGGATCTAAGGAGGTCAATAGCCTCCTCACTCAGGGCAGCAGGGCTCACTGAGGCAGGGTCTGAGGTGCCTGGGGCGAAGGAGATGCCAACCCTCCTGGGTGAGCGGGCACGGGCAACTCGATAAGGGGCTGCTGGGAGGGCGGTGCTGGTACGGGGGTGGCCGCTGCTCCTCTGCCAGATGATGCTAATGCACATAAGGACAGGGTGACAAAACAAGAAGGGGGAGGGAGAGATAAAGGATACACTTGGTTAATGGCTGCACCAAGACCACTGTTGGCGTACACAGCACCCTCACACAAAGGGAACAGGCCTAAACACTATGCATTGCACTACCAGTGATATTGCTAGCCAGCAAGGCATGGGGAGGGGCACACACCGGCAAATCCAGCACACCTGGGACCCACGCAGCCCTCACCAGTAGTGGATGCCTACGAGGTAGGTAGCAGGACTATCCTTTCAAAACCATGGCCACCAGGGGACCTACGCTGCAATGTCAGGCCTCGCCTGGGGGCACCCACTGACACACATCCACCACCCGGATACCACCCCACCAGGCGTTAGTAGTAATGATGGGCACTGTACTCACCCCCTTGTGGCTGCTGTGATGCCCTCAAGTGCCCCTCCAGCTCTGGAGAGGCCACCGCCACTATGCAGGCCATCAAGGGGGTCAACGGGCACCCCTTCCTCGTTGGGAGGCCATCCCCAGCAGGGCCTCTGCTGTCTTCCGTGCCCAGCGTCTCAGGTCCTTCCACCATTTCCGACAGTGGGTGCTCCGTCTGCCATAGACCCCCAGGGTCCACACCTCCTTGGCAATTACACTCCATATACCCTTCTTTTGATGGGCGCTGACCTGCAGAGGAAACACAGGAAAATATTATTAGTCAGACAGTCCTGCCTGTTACACTTATGGCCCACCATACACCTTCACATCACCATTTGCACACATATGGCCCAGCACACAACCAATACGCCGCCCAGAGGACATCCACCCACCCCCTTACACGAGGCCTGCACACACACCACTCCATGGATTCATGCCACATGCACCGTGCCCACAGTGTACTCACCTGTCTGGAGGCCCATACAGCATCTGTACTGGGGTAGGACCCCAACCACCAGTCTCTCCTACTCCGCTGATCTGAAGGCAGGGGCCCTTTCCCCAGTCACACGGGCTATGGTAGGTTCCAGAAACAGGTCACAGCAACACATGCAATGTAGGTCCTCTACTGTTGAAGATCATGTAGCAAGTGAGGAATCTGATATATAATGGCGGTCACGTCCGTGGCGGTGCATACCGTCACCACCGGCGTAGATCACCGTTGGCCACTGTAACCCATAGGGCCCAATCTTACCCAATGAGGAGTTGCACAGCGGTTCACAACCACCTTCTGCAACGGCGCACAACGTCAGCGGAATTACCTCACTTCCACCTGTCCCTCCACACAGGACAGGTGGACACCATTTCAGGGTTGGGAGGCAAGCCCTGGATAATTGCTGCGTCACTGTTTAAATTTGGACATACTGGACAATTCACACTGACCCATTACAAATTAACAGCATGCAATGGTCTGTTGTAGCCCGATTGTTCCGTTTGTGACCGTCTCCTCACTCTTTTGCCCCATAGATTGCTACCGCTGCGTATGAAAAGGAGATAGAGACATACCCCTGTGAACAGACCACTGGTGGACTTGGCAACAATGGAAGACAGGCACATAATTCTCACCTATAGACTTGACAGGGCCACAATCACAGAGCTGTGTGCCCAATTGGAACCTGACTTGATATCTGCTATCCGTCACCCCACTTGGATCCCCCCTCTTGTGCAAGTTCTACCTGTGCTCCATTTCCTGGCAACTGGTTCTTTTCACATGACAGTGGGCCTGGCAGCAGGAATGTCACTGCCAATGTTCTCAATAGTGATGAAAATAGTGTTGTCTGCCCTGATTAAACACATGTGCAGCTACATTGTATTTCCCTAGGTGGAATATTTAGCCACAGTGAAGGCCGAGTTCCATGCAATGGGACATATCCCCAACATAATAGGGGCGACTGACGGAACACATATTGCATTTGTCCCCCGTCAAAATGAACAGGTGTTCAGAAATCATAAGAGTTTCCAATCTATGAATGTACAGATGGTATGCTTGGCAGACCAGTACATCTCCCATGTCAATGCTAAGTATCCTGGGATGGTGCATGGTGCCTTTGTCCGGAGGAATAGCAGCATTCCAAATGTAATGGGCCAACTGCAGAGGCACAGGGTGTGACTAATAGGTGAGCCCTGGTCCCCACCCAGTATATGTTGGTGTATGGGTATGGTGTGGCCCATATTGGATAGTTTGTGGCTAAATGTTGTCACTCAATATGCAGGTGACTCTGGTTACCCAAACCTATCTTGGCTGCTGACCCCTGTGAGGAATGCCAGGAGAAGGGCAGAAGAACGTTACAATGAGGCACATCGGTGAACCAGAAGGATTATAGAACAGACCTTTGGCCTCCTGAAGGCCAGTTTCCGGTGCCTCCATCTAACAGGTAGATCCCTATGCTACTCACCCAAGAAGGTCTGCCAGATAATAGTGGCATTCTGCATGTTGCACAACCTTGCCCTGAGACGCCATGTGTCTTTTCTGCAGGAGGAGGAGGCTGGAGATACCCGTGTGGCAGCAGTGGACCCTGTGGACAGTGAGGATGAGGAGGCAGAGGATGAGGACAACAGAACAGCAGTCATCGGACAGTACTTCCAATGACACACAGGTAAGACAGTATTACTTCACATTTCATTGTCATTATTTTTAATTTCTGTGGCACTGGCATGCTGTTATTTCCCACTTCTATGCCCACTTACCGTACCCTTTGGCAATTCATTTTAAAGATGTTGGTGCCTCACAATAGTTCTTGGTGTGATCACTGCAGCCATCTACAGGTCATTAACATTTGCTCATTTACTGTACAGTTGAATTGCATTGTTTGAACCTGGTTAAATGAATACATATTTGATAAATTTGGCATACGCCATATGACTATTTTATCCAAGGGTGTTTATTGAAGTGCTAAGAAAAAGAGTGCAATAGGATGGGGTGATGATGGAGGAAAGTCCAGGGTATTGTTCCAGTCTGTTTGTAGCACAGGTGCACTGTCCAAGGGGACATAGGAAGGGGAGCAATGGCAGTTCAAGGTGGACAGGGTGACAGTGTGGGACACAAGGGCGACAATCAGGAGAGTCTAATTTCCTGGCAGGGGTCTTGGCACGTGTCTCTGGCTCCTGTCTGGATCAAAGGGAACATTTGCAGGGTGGTTCTCCTTCTGCAGGGGGAGGGGTGCTGGTAGCCTGTTGGTCCCGTGGTGGGCCTCCTGTCCACTAGCGGCAGTGGAGTTGGAAGGCAGTTCAGATGTCTGGCTAGTGGTAGGGGCCCGCTGTTGTGAGACTGCCTCCCTCATAATATTGGCCATGTCTGCCAGCACCCATGCTATGGAGACCAGGGTGTTGTTGATGGCCTGCAAGTCCTCTCTGATCCCCTGGTACTGTTCCTCCTGCAGCCGCCTGTTCTCCTGCACATTGTCCAGGATCTGGCCCATCGTGTCCTGCGAATGTTGATATGCTCCCAGGATCTCTGCAAGTGCCTCCTGGAGAGTCAGTTCCCTGAGCCCGTCCTCCTCCTGGCACACAGCACTCCTCCCAGTTTCCCTGTTGTCCTGTGCCTCTGTCCCCTGAACCATGTGCCCACTGCCACTGACCACAGGTCCCTGTTTGTCTCGGCTATGAGGTGTTCCCTGGGGTCCCTGTATAAGTGGACACACTGTTGATTGTCCTGGGGACAGAGGTATGGGTACGCTGTTTCCTGATGGGGGAGGCTCTGTGGTGGTGTGTGATTGGGCCTGGGTAACCGGCTGTCCAGAGGTCCCTGATGGGCCAGGTTGGTCATTCAGATCCTGAAGTCCAGAGTTGCTATCATCACTGTGGGCCTCTTCTGTGTGGGGACTGGATATTGCTGGCACCTCCTCTCTGCTGACATTGGCTGGGGTACCTGTGGGGATGTAAATGATGTGTTATGGTTTCTGTGTCTGACATATTGTGCATTCGTGGCTTGCCTTCTTTGGTTGTATTTACCCTGGCAGCTTTCACCTGTGTACGTTGGTATGTGGTGGGATAGCTTATTCTCTCTAGTGTGCATGCTTTAGTGATAGGTGCCCATGCAGGGCTGTGAGTGGTGTCCATGCATTGGTATGGCATGCAGGGCTTAGCATTGGGATGAGTGAGATGTGATGGTGGGGGGTGTAGGACGTGGTGATGTGATGGGAGTGAGGGTGAGGGTATGTGATGGCATGCAGGTAGTGGGGTGATAATAGTAGAGAGTTGACTTACCAGAGTCCAGTCCTCCTCCTACTCCGGCCAGGCCCTCAGGATGCATGATTGACAAGAGTTGCTCCTCCCATGTTGTTAGTTGTGGGAGAGGAGGTGGGTATCCACCACCAGTCCTCTGTACAGCGAGTTGGTGTTTTGCTGCAATGAAAAGTACCTTCTCCCGTAGGTCGTTCCACCTTTTCCACCTCTTCCTGATGTCATCCCTAGTTCTTGGGTGCTGTCAAACGGCATTGATCCTGTCCACGATTCTTCACCATAGCTCCATCTTCCTAGCTATACATATCAGCTGCACCTGTGCTTCAAATAGCTGTGGCTCAACCCTGATAATTTCCTCCACCATGACCCTTAGCTCCTCCTCTGAGAATTGGGGGTGTCTTTGTGGTGCCATGGGTGTTGTGTGAGGTGTGTAGGTGAGGGTGTGTAGCGTGATGTGTTGGGGTGTGTGATGTGGGGTGCGTGGGTGGTGTATAGGTGTAGGTAGTGTGTGGCTCTGGTTTTGTCTGTGGTCATGGTGTCTGTCTCCTGCCAATGGTTTGTAATGGTAAAGGGTTGTGGCTAATGTGGGTGGGTGTTTTATAGTGGTGTGGGTGTGGTGTGTGTATGGGTGTCAGGTGTGTGTTGTTTGAATTGTCCAATGTGGTGTTGTTTTGTTTGAGTGTGTGTATTTTGAGCGTGGTGGTATCTACCACCAATGGTTTACAGTATGAATGCCCGCCATGGTGATTCGTGGATCATAATGTGATGGGCGTGTTCCGTTGGCGTAACGGTGTGGGTTTTGATACTGACACTTTATCACTGACCTTTGGACTGGCGGAATTGTGTCTGTGGCTGAATAATGACGGATTGGTGTGTGTGTGTGTCATAATATGGTGGAGAGATATCCACTGTGGCGGCGGTAAGTTGGCGGCAGTCAGCGTGGCGGTAAGTGGGATTTACCGCCAATGTCATAATGAGGGCCTAAGTCTTTTTGGCCTTGAGACTTCAGAAAACAGGAGGCCCGCTCAATCCAAGCCCTTGGAGAGCACTTCCCAGCAAAGTCAGAGGGCAGCAGGGCAGCAGGGCAGCAGGGCAACAGCAGGGCAGCAGTCCTTTTCAGCAAAGCAGTCCAGATGAGTCCTTTGGGCAGCCAGGCAGTTCTTCTTGACAGGTTGCAGGTTCAGGCCCAGAAGTGTATGAGTTGGTGGGGTCAGAGGCCCAGTTTATATACCCAAAAATGCCTTTGAAGTGGGGAAGACTTCAAAGAGTGGTTTTGAAGTGCACAAGTTCCCCTTTCAGTACAGGTCTTTCTGCCAGGGCCCCAGTAGGGGGGTTGGCAGTCCATTGTGTGAGGGCAGGTCACTAGCCCTTGAAATGTAAGTGTCAGGCCTTCCTCCCTTTCAGCCCAGGAAGACCCATTCAGTATGCAGGTGAGTGCAGATGTGACTGAGTGTCCTGTGTTTGTGGTTGTCTGTGTGAGACCCAAAGGGCATCACTCTGAATTGAACCCCCTCAGTCAAGGCGATCTGCCAGTACCCTGATGTGAGATCAAAACTACTGAGCAATTTGGCAGCGTCTAGCTTGTCTACGAGCTCATCAGTGCGAGGGCTGGGGTGAGCGTCTGTCTTTGTGACAGAATTGAGACCGCGGTAGTCCTTGCAGACCCTAAATTCTGTCTTGGCATCGGCTGAGGCAGCCTTGTGTACCAGCACAACAGGGCTGGACCACAGACTGCTGGACCTCTCATATCACCCCAAGAGCCAGAATCTTGGCAACTTCCTCCTTTATGCTTGCCTTCACCCTGCCTGACAACCTGTGAAGTTTGTTCTTTACAGGTAGACTGTCTCCCATGTCAATGTCATGGACACACAAGTGTGTGAGTCCAGGGGTGGGGGAAAACAGGGAAGAGTGCTGCTCCAGTAACTTGTAGCAGTCACCCCGCTGGTCCAGGGTCAGGGAGTCAGAGAGATTGACACCCTCCACTGACCCATCATCTTCTTTGGCAGAAAGGAGGTCAGGGAGACAGTCCACTCTCCTCCTCTATACCCTCATCTGTCACCAGAAGCATGTTGACCTCAGTCCTCTCAAAATGAGGCTTCATTCGGTTCAGATGGAGCACCCTTAAGGGATTCCTAGGGGACTGGAGGTCCACTAAGTAAGTGGCCTCCCCTTTACGCTCCTTTATCTCAAATGGGCCAGTCCAGCTGTCCTGGAGAGCTTAAGGCTTTACTGGCTCCATCACGCAAACTTTGTCTACAGGCTGAAAGTCCACCAGAGTGGCCTTCTGTTCGTATCAGTGTTTCATCACCTCTTTACTGGCCTCAAGGTTGCTCCTAGCCTTTTTCCAGAAGCTTTGCATCTGGTTGTGGAAGGCCAACATGTAACTGCCCACATCCTGGTGGAGGGTTCTTGGGAGCTTTCTCCCACCCCTCTTTTACAATGCTTAGGGGTCCCCTGACATGGTACCCATAGAGAAGTTCAAAGGGACTGAACCCTACCTCTTCTGGGGTACCTCTATATAAGCAAAGAGAAGGCATGGGAAGAGGATGTCTCACTTACGCCCCATGGCCTCAGGGAGGCCTGTGATCATGCCTTCCAAGGTCTTGTTGAATCTCTCCACAAGACCATTGGATTGACGATGATAGGGTGTGGTGAACCTGTAGGTTACCCAACACGCATCCCACATGGACTTCATGATGCAGACATGAAGTTTGTGCCTCTGTCAGACACAATCTCCTTTGGAAATCCCACAAGGGTAAAGATCCCCATTAGAGTTCTGGTCACCACTGGTGCAGTCACCGTCCTCAGATGGATTACCTCTGGGTAGTGGGTGGCATGGTCCACCAAAACCAGGATAAACCTGTTGCCTAGGGCAGTTTTGGGGTCCAATGGATCAATGACATTGATGCTCACCCTTTCAAGAGGTGGTGCCAAAGACGGGGTGGGATCAGGGTGTCCTTGAGCCTTTTCCATGTAGTCCCACTGGCCTGGCTTGTGGGACAGGACCTATAGAATGCATCTGAGGCCGTCCGCATACAGGGCCAATAAAAGTGGGTGACAAGCCAGGCAAATTTCTTGTCTTACCCTAAATGCCCTGCCAGGATAATGTGGTGAGACAGGCCCAGTAAGAAAGCCCGGTAACACTAGGGGACCACAAGCAAACATACTGCCCCAGCCTCTGGTACCTTAGGCGCACTGTAAAGGAGATAATTCTCCCAATAAATAAGGTGATCACCATAGGCTTCACCTGCTGCTTGGGCTGAAGCTTGTTGCCTCAAACCCTCAAGAGTGGGGCACTCTTTCTGCACCTTGCAGAATTCTTCCCTGGTGGGCGCACCCTCAACTTGCCAGTCAGCAAGCTCAGGTAGGTAAGTTAGGGCAGCAATGCCCTCACCGGTTGGCTCAGGGGCCTGCTCCTGAAGGACCCAGTCAACCACTGTGGGAATTTCTGGGACAGGTTTCCTGCGCCACTTCTCTCCTTGGAAGCTGTCTGGGCCATTCTTCCAGGCTGCAGATGCCCTTGACTCCTCTTCCGGGCAGCCATGGACCTTGTGGTCATGCAGACCCACTCAAGCAATCTCAACATTTTTAAGTGAGACCCTAACTCTACCTCCTTCCAGGTTATATGCTCAAGGTCATTGCCTAACAGACAATATACAGGCATGGCAGAACTCACAGCTACTTTTAGAGTACCAGATAACCTCCCCCCACCCAAAGGCAACCAGAGCTACTGATAGGTGGCTCTCACAATTGTCAGCGAATATGACTTGGTGGAATGTGTTTGGGAGGACCTGCTTTGCTGACACCAGCTGACCCCTGACAGTAGTCATGCTGGCTCTTGTGTCACGCAGAGCCTCCACTGGTTGCCCATTGATGGTGACCCACTGTCTATACTTGGAAGTATTTGTTGGCATGTGGGCTCTTGACACAATCTCTGCGCCCCCCAGGGAGACTAGGGTTACCTCTATCTGTTCCCTAAAACTAACTGGCACTACCTCCTCCCCCAACACTACACTAGCCAACCCAGGTGTCTACCCTCTTGGGACACTTGGAGTCGCCCTTAGAATGACCATACTTGGAGCACTGTATGCTTTGGGGTACAAATCGCCCTGCCTTATGGTCAAAGAACCCTTTCTTTTTAGACTCAGACTGGTGCTGCTTACCACTATTCCCTTGGGAATCCTTTGGGGGCCTTTTGAGAATGCCTTATTTTTATGTTTTTCTCCCTCCTCTTTCTTCTGGTGAGAGCCCTGACCACCTTTGTGGGTGTAACCCCCTGATGCCTTTTTGGACACTCTCGTGCTAGCCTAGAGGGCCGACTCCTCAGCAAGCTTCCTGGGATCAGTCAGCTTACTGTCAATCAGGTGCTGGCGCAACTCTGTAAAGCAAATACTGAGCATATGCTATCTCAGGATGAAATTATATAAACCCACATAATCATTTACTTTACTACCCACACCCATCCATTCAGTGCCTTACTAGAAGAATCATAAATGTCTACCCACCTTTGGTTGGAGAGTTTGGTACTGTCTCTGAATTTCTGGTGATACTTTTCAGGGGTCAGTCTAAACTTGGCAATTAAAATGGCTTTCATGAGCGTGTACGTGTTCTGGTCCTTAACTTCTAATGTGGGAAGTGTGTCCCTCCCAAGTCTTGGCACGTGTTTCCACAAGCCTGCCCCCATTTCTCTACAGGAATCCCATGGGTCCTTAGTGCAACTTCGTAAGCAGCAATCCACTTGTCAATGTCATCTCCCACCTCATAACTTGGCACCACATCTTTGGATATACAAACCTTTTTGTCTCCAGCAGGTCCTGTATGTATTCTACCACCATCAAAAGAAAAAAGTAGCAGCAGTTGTGATTCGTCATGCCCCTCAAGAAGTGGGCTCTATTGAAGAACAAGACATGGGCGCTAGCTCTGCTAGACAGCGCAGCAGAGGTCACAATAGTTCGCCGGAATCTTCAAGAGCACCCGTGAGGGAACTCCTCACACAAATAGACTGCCAGGGCGTAATCGAACCCTGTGTCTCACCAATGAATAATCCTTTATTCCCTGTAACTAAACCAGACCATTCAGACAGAATAGTCTTAGACTATAGACATTTAAATAGTCATACACGCACATATGCTATACAAAACTCTCATAGCACAGCACTTATGAACAACATAGTGCGCAAAAAATCCAAAACAACATTGGATATTTCAAATTGGTTCTTCAGCCAAAATATAGCGCCCAAGAGTAGAGACCTACCAAGTTTCAGCACACTAGGCTCCCAGAAAAAAGTGTGTCATTCACCAGAGGGGTACAAGAACAGTCCAGGACTGTTTGCGGCTCATGTAACTTCAATACTGCACGACATTGACCCTGAAGCATTGTCCTATGTAGATGATATCTAGCTTACAGACGATGAATTGCTTCAACATCTAAGACGGGTAGCCCGCATTGTTGTAGGATTTGCCGAATTCGGCTATAAATGAAGCTTTGACAAAACAAAAATAGCCTTCCTTAGCATCCTGTTTCTGGGATACAAATTATCAAGTGAAGGAAAGAGGCTAGTGCCACAATTCTTCAAAAATGCGCACAGTTACAACCTTCAAATACCATAAAAAATTCCAATCCCTATTGGGTTTTCTAACTTTTGCCAGAACATACAATCCAGATTACGCATCACACATAAAACCTTTATATGACTTAATATGTCCTGACTTTTCCAGTAAATTCTGGACAGTTGAACACACACACATTCTCAGAGCATTACAACAAGACATAATTACAGCACAACACCTACACACAAGGGACAATAAAAAAACATCTGGTCATAAGAGTAATTGCTGGTGCCATTGGTTTCACCTATGTAACATTCAATGAGGGTGAGACAGTCCACATTGCGTACAAATCACATTTGTATTCAACAGCAGAACAACGTTTTGCTCCCACTGAGAAAATTCTCACTGCTGTTCCGATGGGTGTCATTAAAGAAAGACCACTAGCCCAGTTTATGATTATTGTCATAGCTCCAATTCCAGCCATGGAGGCTGGTATCAAAGCCAGCGTTCCAAACGCTAAAGCCTTGCATCCACGTTGGATCCAATGGGGAACGTCTTTGACAGCCACTGATTTCGACTATATTTTTTGCCCAAAGTTACAAACTCAAGAATTTTTGCAATATACACTTGAATACCCAGTTCTGGCAAAAACATTGCTTATTGATCAATATCAAAGAGTCATGTACACCGATGGCTCAGCACAACCTGCAATAGGCACCAAGCATCAATTTTCCGCTGCTTGCGCAGTCTTAAGTGGCTATATGGAAGGTAGTAAATTCTATACACAACATATCTTTACGCAAATCCTAGGGGATTGCACTGCACACCTAGCAGAGCTAAAGGCTCTGGTGATGGCACTGGAACATACGGATCCTGCACAGCTAACACTGATTGTCTGTGATTCGTACTATTGTGTCCAGTTCTGGCGCCAGAATGGGTTCAGAGATTCCAAAGGTAACACCATCAAACACAGACTTCTGTAGGGGAAAGTAGCGGAACTGAAGGAAACGCTACCAAATGTCCATGCTGTACATACACTTGGATGTACATGCACTTGGACACCAGCACGTTGGAATACACGTTGCTGGGAATACACTGCCTGACGAAGCAGCCAAATCAGCAGTAGCTATGGCTTCTGTTGCTGCAGTAACTCGTTCTAGGATGAAACCTGACAATGACATATGGGCTGCTGTGAAAGCCACGGCTGAAGGCACGCCTTTATCAAAAGTATTTCCTCCTAAATATTCCTACCGAATAGGAGGCTTCCTTGACGCAGAAGTAAAAAACCAGGCGTGGGAGTTCAAGTAATTCCCAATAAAGACCTAAGACCAGAGTTGATCAAAGCAGCACATGAGGGGGTTGCCTATGCCCATGTTGGTGTGGTGGCTACAATATCATTATTGCAGGCTTGTTATGGGTGGCCAGGTCTATACAAACATACCAAGCACTATGTCCTTTGTTGTGATATCTGCCAACACATTGAGGGGTCCACTGTCAAACACCCACCGCAGACACCCCTCCTAATCTCTAACAAACCATAACAATGTGTGTACCTGGACCACTGCGGTCCCTTGACACCTGACAATGCATACAAATAAATCTTAGTTGCTGTTGACTCTTGCTCCAGATTTTTATGGGTGTGGCCACAATGCTTTGCTGATGCTCGGACTGTTATTAAAGATTTGCAAGTCTTTATCAGCACATATGCAGTTGCGGCTTTCCATTCAGACCAGTGCCCTGCTTTCATCTCAAGGGCATTCAGGGAAGCCATGGCCTCGTTAACAGTCCAACTCTATTACTTGTCTCCATTTCATCCCAAGGGAAATAGTGTCATGCAGTAACGAAACCAAGATTTCAAGCAATCCTTAACAGCCAGAGTATTAGGTACAGGTCGTAGTTGGCTTAATCACCTGTGTGGAGTCCAGAGAGCACTTAATAATCTGCCTATAAGGTCCCTGGGGGGTCGTACTTCATACAAGTGCCTGTTTGGAGCTCAAATGAATGTTCCAGATCTTGATGGTCCTGGTGTGGAGGCGGCAGAAACACCTTTTGACATAAATGAACGTGTCACTGTCTTGCAGGAATTACAACATTTCGGTGATGACAACGCTTCTGCCAGTGCTGCCTCCTTAGGAATTAAGGATGTACCAATAACATCTACCGGCTGGATTCTAAAAGTTGGGGATCTAGTACATGAAAAAGTTGCTGTGAAAAAGGAGTTCGGTCCTTCCTACTGTGCACCAGTTCTAGTCCTGGGAATCCACGGTACCAGAACTGTTATTCTACCACCGCTGCCTGGTTCTAATGAAAACCACTTTGTATCCATTGACAATGTCAAATTACACCATGTGGCAGATCCTGCACAGCACACCAAGAGGAACAACCAGTAGTACCCGAATCAATCTCCCTACTGGTCAAGATGTCCCTCTACAAGTTTTCACATTTAATTCAACGCAACATCAACTACTAATGGCTAAAAAAGAAGCAACTTATGTCAGGTTAAACATTGAGAAATCAGAAAAGTTGCCTTTTACTGTGGCTGAAATACCATCTGCTGAGTGGTTAATTCACGGGGTCATCAATTTGCCTATTTCAACGCTTCAATTCACATCCTGCTTGAAACACATTCCAGTGGGCAGATATCAAAGGCTAGGAGATAGTTACATCCATGAGGTATGGGAGCTGCCCTACTAGTACAAATGTCTTAGTGGCATGGAAGAGGTCTTTTTAGGGGTAGTGAATGCGAGACTTCTGTCAGCCATTCGATGGTTTGTAGACAGGTGTCCTTGCACAGGGCATGCAATGCTTCAGCAGCGAACTTGGCTTGTTATCTGAAGGGAGTCCAAGTCCCCTTGATTAGACCTGTGTTCCAGGTGCTCTAGAATGGCAGCTATGTTCTCCTCAATAGAGAGAGCTGTTGTGGGTTGCGAGTCGGAATAGTTTATGTTGTTTCGGTCTCTAAAATTGTTACATGCTGAGGGAATGTACTTTTTCCTCCTACACAACAGAGGGAAGTAGCTGAGATTTGGCCCCATACTGCTACTTCAAATGTGAATTTTGACAAGTTGAGCAGACTCAAGGCTTTATTGTTTCAAAAACATGTGGCGCTTACATCAGTACGTGAGACCTATGTGGTTCAGGTTGCGAGGTCATTGGCAGAGATACAGTCCCTGTTAAGTACTAACTTTCCAAGACACTTTAGTGAACACATGTGATGGATATTTAATGCTTCCAGTACTACTGAAATCGCAAATTTCATTAAGGCTGTTGGTTCCAGTTTTGCTCACACCTTCTTCTCTATATTTGACTTAATACCTTCAGCCATCCACTCAATATTCTCCAGTATTTTCGGGGGATTTCCATTAACTTTGGCTATAATAGGTGGCATCTTGCTATTGCTATTTTTTCTGTGCAATGGCTGTCTCATCACAACAAGGAGGACTGAAAGCGCTTCCACCAGCGCAGCTGTGTCATTAACGCATGATGCAGTACTTTGGAGCATCACTCCTGGAGCAATTGGAGTGTGACTGGTCTCTGTTATTTAGACCGGTTTCACATTGTGTGCAGCCCATGTTCCGGTGCCTCTGGTGCTCTTTTGAATATGCACTGAAAGTTTGTCTTTATACGCAGCACTTGCTTTCATTGGACGCTGATCTGTTGATGTTCTCGCTTAGGGCTCATTACTAGATATGCACGTTGAGGGTGCATTTGCTATGTTTCTGAGTTGCCCTTTGTGGATCATGCAGCTCTAAACACACTGTTGGGCACACCACGGAATGCTGCTGCCTTGGCGTGAGCTCAGGCTTTGGAACACGAATGCTCCTTGGTTTTCCTTGGTGATGAACTTCCTAGTTTACCACCTGCCGATGTGGAAGATTTCCTGTCTTCAATTAACCCGGATTCAATTGGCGACTTTAAAAATGACTCTGACTTTTGAAATTCTGCCTTTTCTTGATACCACAATTAACATTTTAAATTGTCCTTTTAATACATGCTCTAGTGTCTTTAACTTGTAATTATTGACATTCCCAAATATATTTGACTTGTAATAGCTTTTTATATAATTCGGCTTTGAACCACCTTTGAACCGGCAAGAGGAGGGTGTTGTGTAGCCATTTTAGCTATAGCTTTATACCCGTTATTTTAGCATACTAGGCCTGCCACTGTGCACTTTAACCTATTTATATTTTATTCAGTTTTGTTTTTATTATTTTAACAATAGCTACATTTGCGGTCTTGTTTTATTTTCTCTATCTTGCTGTTCTTCACCTAGGTCAGCACTGCGTTCTAAATGAGTACTATGGATATTTGGGTTATAATCAAGTTGATAATGGGCATTTCCTGAAACCTGACCCTCCACACCTTTTTGTGTTTATCATATTTTTTGTGCACCCTTCACCTTGGTGCTGCAGGACTACCCAGCTTCCTTAAAGTGGTTGCAGCAGCTGGCGTCAGTACTGAGAGATGGGAGAGCATAGTGATGGGGCATCATACTTTTACACTGATGGTTCCCCATTCTGTGAAGATCTTGCTCACCTGAACTAAAACACAGTATTTGATAAACAGCAGACTTGCAAAGTATAAACAACAAATACTTGTGGGTGACACTATTGTACTGAAGCAATGACACATGCTAAATCGGACAACTTTACTGCCATTGTCTGAAAATGAACAGGATGGGGATGAGATTTAGAAAGACTGTCTAATTGTCAAGGAGTTATGCACCAAGCCAAGATCAGGCATAAAAGATTAGACTGGTTATTGTAATCTTTGTAGATGGTACATGCCTAAGAGACAATGAGGGAACTTTGAGAGCAGCTTATGCAGTCTGCATGATTCAAGAAGTGGTAGACACTTTATTGCTTTAAGGTATTACCGCTGCAGAAGTGGCAGAATTGATTGCCCTTAAAAGAGCATGTTGCCATTCAGCACAAATCAAAGTGCCCATATGTACAAATAGTATGGCTTTGGTGTGGTCCATAACTTGGAACACTTGTGGCCTCTAACAGGGTTTATGACTTTATCAGGAACCCTCATAACGACTGGGAAATATGTGAAAGAAATATTGGATACCTTACAATTGCCCCAGGGAATTGATGTGGTTAACTGTGCAGCCCGTAGAGCCAGCAACAATTATGTCACAGTTGCCAGTCAATATGCAGATGAAGTTGGCCTATACATTTAACAGAGAATACAAATGAATCTGATCAGGACACTGCTTACTCTGTGATGATGTCAGTAGCTGATACATGGGAAGACATTAAGGGCTTCATTACAACATTGGCGGTAAATCCCGCTTACCGCCGTGAGAAGACCGCCAACACACTGCTGCGGTGACAGAATTCCACTACAGCTATTACGACCCACAGCCCGGAATATGCCAAAATCCAGACACCCACACAAGTCCGCCACACCAAAGGTCAGTGATAAACTGGCAATAACAAAACCGACACCATCATGCATACAGGAATACGGCCACACTATCACGACCCACGAATCCACGTGACGGTCTTTCAACCGCTGTATTCCATTGGCGGTACACACCGCTCCGCTCAAAATACACACACACTTACAAAACAGAACCACATTGGACAATTCGAAATACACACACCTGATACACATACATACACCACTCCCACACACCCAATCCAATATAAAACACACATCCACATAACCCACAAACCCTTACGACCAAAATTGAGAAAGAAGCCCAGAGAGAGACAACACCAGAAACAACACTAGCATCCACAGGCACACAACACCATCACACACACAACATCCACTCACCTCAGACAACACACACAAACACATCCCCTCACACATCACAACACACACCACCGCACACATCACCCACACTACATCATGGCACCTCAACGACACCCCAGGTTCTCTGAGGAGGAGCTCAGGGTCATAGTGGAGGAAATCGTCCGGGTAGAGCCACAGCTATTCGGATCACAGGTGCATCACATCTCCATTGCAAGGAAGATGGAGCTATGGCGCAGAATCGTTGACAGGGTCAACGCAGTGGGACAGCATCCAAGAACACGGGATGACATCAGGAAGAGGTGGAATGACCTATGGGGGAAGGTGCGTTTCGTGGTCTCAAGACACCAGATTGCAGTACAGAGGACTGGCGGCGGACCCCCACATCCTCCCCCACAACTAACAACATGGGAGGAGCAAGTCTTGGCTATACTGCATCCTGAGGGCCTCGCAGGAGTAGCAGGAGGAATGGACTCTGGTAAGTCAAATCTTAACTATTACATCCCCCACCCTACCTGCAAACTGTCACATACCCCACCCTCACCCCCATCACTCCAACACCTCACAAATGTCCCACTATCACAACCCCCCACATCCCAACACCAAGCCCTGCATGCAACACCAAAGCATGGACACCCATCACCAAAGCATGTACACTACAGATACCCACACAGACCCCAAACCAAATATCACACAAGGTCCTAGACAAGAATACAAGCACTGGAGTACAGGGTCACCCACCCATTGCACACAATGGCACACACAGATGCAATAATCATGCCTTTACACCCCTGCAGGACCCCTACCCAACGTCACCGGACAGGAGGTGCCAGACATGTCCACTCCACCCACAGAAGAGGCCCACAGTGATGACAGCAGCTCTGTCCAACTGGATCAAGATGACCAGCCCGGCCCATCTGGGACCTCGGGACAGTCGGTTCCCCTGACACTGGCACATGCCACCACAGAGCCTCCCCCCTCAGAAAACACCAGAACAGCACCCACCCAGTGGGCCCATCCCTCTGTCACCAGGACACGTCAAGCAGTAGTGTGTCCACCACTACAGGGAACCCAGGCAAACCCACCACCACAAGAAAATCAGGGACCTGGGGGCAGTGGGCACACGGTTCAGGGAACAGAGGCACAGGAAAACCGGGGAACTGGGAGGACTGCTGTGCGACGGGGGAGGACCGGCCCAGGGAACCCACTCTCCACGAGGCCCTCTCCAACATCATGGGAGCGTACCATCATTCCCAGGAGACGATGGCAACGGTACTGGCCAACTTTCGGGAGACCCAGCGGCTGCAGGAGGAACACTATCTGGGGATCAGGGAGAAACTTAAGTCTATCAACACCACCCTGGTCACCATTGTAGGGGTGCTGAAGGACCTTGTGAACACCAGGAGGGACACTGTGGCACAACATGGGGCCCCTGACACTAGCCTGGATGATGAACAGCCCACCACCTCCGCCGGCGCTAGTGGACAGGAGGCACCCCACAGGAACACAACACCAGCACCCCACCCCCTGCAGATGGAGAACAACCCCGCAAACGTCCATGAGATCCAGGACAAAGACAGAGAACAATGCCAAGACCCCCGCCAGGAAATGAGCCCCCCCTGAATGTCATCCTTCTGTCCCACTTTGTCACCCTGTCTATCCTTAAACTGCCATTGCTCCACTTCCTATGCCCCTTTGGACAATGCACCTGTGAAACAAATAGACTGGACTCTGCCATGGACATTCCTCCACCATTACCCCTGAACATTTTACAACCCCCTCCACTAATTAGCACTGAAATAAACACCCTTGAATCACAAAACAATCTGGAGTCAGTCTGTGCTTTCACAAATGTGTATTTGCAATAACGATGGAATATAGCAATGTCAATTGTATTGTCAACATGCCGATGTAACACAGCTGTAGTCCATGAGGTAATATAGCAGAGGTCACACAGTGGGACCCACATCTGTGAAATGGAAAGGCAAAGTGACAAGTCAGGATCTATACAGTGGGTGAAAGTGACAAACTTATACTAGCTCTAACAATAGTATGAGATGTGTGAGGCAGTGACATCTTCTTACCTGTGTCTCACTGGAAGTATTGCTGGATAACTTTGTTTCTGTTGTCGATATCCTCTTCTTCTGCCTACTCTTCTTCACTGTCCACAGGCTCCACAGCTACCACAAGACCTCCTTCTGGACCATCCTCCTGCAGAAAAGGCACCTGTAATCGCAAAACCAGGTTGTGCAGCATACAGCAGGCCACGATGATCTGGCACACCTGCTTTGGTGAGTAGTAGAGAGAACCACCTGTCATATGGAGGCACCGGAACCTGGCCTTCAGGAGGCCGAAGGTCCTTTCAATCACTCTCCTAGTTCAGCCATGTGCCTCATTGTAACGTTCCTCTGCCCTTGACCTGGGATTTCTCACTGGGGTCAGTAGCCATGACAGGTTGGGGTACCCAGAGTCACCTGCAAATGTCGAGGGACAACTGTTAGACACACACTAACCCTTAGGCACAACCCCAGACTCATACAACTATTCACAGGGTATGGGTTCCTTGTCCTCACCTATTAGCCCCACACGGTGCCTCTGGAGTTGCCCAATCACATAAGGGATGCTGCTATTCCTCAGAATGGAAGCATCATGCACTGATCCAGGAAACTTGGCATTCACATGGGAAATGTACTGGTCAGCCAAACACACCTTCTGCACATTCATAGAATGGTAGCTCTTCCGGATTTCTGTACACCTGTTCACTCCTGTGGGGAATACCAAGGCCACATGTGTCCCATCAGTGGCACCAATGATGTTGTGGATATGTCCCAGGGCATAGAAGTCACCTTTCACTGTAGGCAAATCCTCCACCTGAGGGAACACGATGTAGCTGCGCATGTGTTTCAGCAGGGCAGACAACACTGTGGACAACACGTTTGAGAACATAGGCTGGGACATCCCTGATGCAATGGCCACTGTAGTTTGAAAAGACCCACTTGCCAGGAAATGGAGTACTGACAGGACCTGCACTAGAGGGGGGATCCCTGTGGGATGGCGGATTGCTGACATCAGGTCTGGCTCCAATTGGGCACAAAGTTCATGGATTGTTGCATGATCAAGTCTGTAGGTGACTATTATGTGTCTCTCTTCCATTGCCGACAGGTCCACCAGCAGTCTGTACACCGGAGGATGCTGCCATCTCATCACCTGCCCCAGCGGACGTGCCCTATGGATGAAAACAGCGAGCAGAGAGTCAGCTAACACTGAGGTATTACAACATGTCATTTGCACACATTTGTCAATCCGCAATGTGCCTGTTACTGTGTGTATGCAAGGCCTAGATAGGTGTGACACAGTTATTATTAATGCCCTGTGGCCCCCTGAAATGGCGGCTGCCTGACCTGTTAGGTGGGACAAGGGGATATGATGCACTGCCGTTCTACACCGTTGCGGTAGGCGGTCGAAGACCGCAGCGCAATCCTGCATTGGTTAAAATTGGACCCTATGTGTCTGAGGAGCCAATGAAGATGTACAATGGCGGTGACAGTACCCACCACCGCGGATGTGATTTCTGTCTGTTCACTCACTTGATACCTGACCTTCGACAGGAGAGGACCTACACTGCAAGTGCTGCTGTGACCTCAGTCTGGAAGCAACGATGGCTACAGTGTCTGGTGAAAGGGCCCCTGCCTTCACTTCGGAGGAGTTGGAGAAGTTAGTGGATGGGGTCCTCCCCCCGTACACGCTACTCTATGGTCCTCCAGACAAACAGGTGAGTACACTGTGAGCATGCTGCATGTGTAATGCCTGTTTGGAGTGGTGTGTATGGAAGATGGGGGAGGGACTGAGCCCTGCATGAGCGGACGGTGAGTGCATGTGCGTCAGGGCAAGGGTGGGAACGTGGGCCAATGACTGTGATGGTCCAGATGGTTAAAGTTTTTCCTTTTCCCCTGTACTATTCCTCTAGGTCAGCACCCACCAGAAGAAGGATATTTGGCATTCCATCGCAAGGACGTCCGGACCCTGGGTGTTCACCACAGACAGAGCACCCGCTGCCGGAAAAGTGGGAGGACATTCGCTGCTGGAGCAAGAAGACGGCAGAGGCCCAGCTGGGGATGGCCTCCCATCGTGGGAGGGGTGCCCGTCGCACCATAAGCCCCCTGATGTTCTGGATCCTGGCAGTGGCGTATCCGGAGTTGGATGGGCGCTTGAGTGCATCACAGCAGCCATCTGACTCTGCGTGCATTACGAGGTGTCTGGGTGGGGGAGGTGGGCAGTGGGTTCCCCTAGGCCAGGGCGAGCTTTGTAGGCAAAGTCGTTTGTGAGGCAGGCTATGTGACACCCCAACCCCACCAGTGGTAAGAGCCTTATACACCTAGTCAGGCTCCTGTGACATGCATGTGTGCAGCAATCGGGCATAGGTCTTGTACCCCATGGCCCTGTGAATAATCTAGGAACTATAAGTGCATGGCGTAGTGCAGAGGGCTACTGTGTCTGTTGTGTCTGCCAACGGTAGTGGTATTGCATGCACTGAAAATGTATTTTTTCTGTCTCCCTCCCTCCTTTTTGTGATCTCCCTGTTCTTGTGTGAAATAGCATCATCAGGTGGAGGAGCAGTGGCACCAGAGCAGGTGGGAGCTGCATCCCACTTGGCCCTGGAAGGTGAGACAACGGAATCTGAAGCCACCAGTGGGACGGAGGGCGAGGGGAGCTCCACAGTGGAGACAGGAGCAGAGATCAGTGACCCCTCCTCTGATGGGAGCTCCCTTGCGGTGGCGGGCCCCCTCTGTGCCCCCGCATCAACAGGTACAGCCGCCACCCTCCCTATCAGCACCGCCCTCCCAGCAGCCCCTCAGTGTGTGTCCCGTGGCCGCTCACCCAGGAGGGTGGGCATCTCCTTTGCCCCAGGCACCTCGGGCCCTGCCCCAGTCAGCCCTGCTGCCTTCAGTGAGGAGGCTATTGACCTCCTGAGATCCCTCACTGTTGGGCAATCAACCATTCTGATTGCCATCCAGGGTGTTGAGAGGCATTTGCAACAAACAAATGCATACCTGGAGGGCATTCATTTTGGCGTGGCAGCCCAACAGAGAGCATTTCAGCCACTGTCCCTGTGTCCAGCCTCCCCCCTCTAACCGCCTCCACCCAGACCCAATCCCCTGTTCCTCAGCCTATCCCAAGCACACCATCAGACTAGCGTGCACACACCTCAACACACAAGGGTGGCGCTGGCAAACATAAGCACCACACATCCCACAGGCACTCACACAAGTATCATACCATGCAGACATACCAACATCCACTGCCTCCACTGTGTCCCCCTTCTCCATGTCGTCCTCCTCCCTCCCTGTCTCATCACCATTCACACCTGCATGCACTACATCTTCAGCCACTACCTCCATCACCAGCACGCCCATCACCACACACCGCTCACGTGCACTCACCACCCCCACTACCATTCACACATCCCCAGTGTCCTCTCCCAGTGTGTCAGTGAGTCCTCCTCCCAAAGTACACAAACGCGGGCACACACCCACCCAACAGCCATCCACCTCACAACAGCCTCCAGCCCATGCACCTTCACCCAAATTCAGCAAACGTACACCTCCTACAATCACTACCTCTTCCTCCACTCCCAAACCCCCTCCATCTTCCCGTCCCAGTGTGTCTAAAAAACTTTTCCTGGCTAATATTGACCTCTTCCCTACACTTCCACCCCCCATCCGTCCCCTAGGGCCAGGCTATCTAGGTCCCAACCCAGCACCTCAGCCACCACGTCACCAGGCACAGTGGTGCCAGCAACTGCGGGCTATTGGAGTGCGCCAACCAACAGGGCTGCCAGTGTGCCACGGAGCGAGGGCAAGGACATTCCGCCACCTGCAAAAGTTAAGAAGTTGCCCACATCCCGGAGGGAGAAGCCAAAAACATCTGCCACCAAGGGCTCAGGGAAAACGAAAGGGGATGGTGGCAAGACAGCAGCGCCACCATCCAAGGTGGGGAAGGGCCAGAAAATAAAGGGAAGGTCAGGAGAGGGCATGGTGGCACCGACAATTGGACCAGTGTCACACCTTCAGTCCACGCCGATGCCAACCTGTACGGCGGAGAAGACCGCCACCTGCACCGCCACCTGCACCGCCACCAGCACCGCCACCACAGAGCCCGCCCCATCCACGATGCCACAGAGGCCACCACAAGCCATGATGCCACAGAGCCCGCCACCAGCACTGATGCCACAGAGACCGCCGCCACAGAGCCCACCGCCAGCACCGCTGCCACAGAGGCCGCCGCCAGCACCGCTGCGTTTGACCCCGCCGCAAGCACCGCCAGCGGCCCTGCGACATCCTGACCCTGCGGCACCACCGCAGACATGGCTGCCATCCCCAGTGGTCAGTCGCCCAAGGCTGGTAGTCAGTTCCAGGAGCCTGGCCAGCTTCCATGATGCACGACTTTCAGTGGAGAAAGGCATCCACTACCTGAGTCCTTGGCAGGAGGAAGCACTCTGGGCACCATGCCCCCTCCAGAACCAGTGGAGAAAGGCATCCACTACCTAAGTCCTTGGCAGGATGAAGCACTCTGGGCACAAAGTCCCCTCCAGAACCAGTGGAGAAAGGCATCCATTACATGAGTCCTTGGCAGGATGAAGCGCTCTGGGCACAAAGCCCCCTCCAGAACCAGTGGAGAAAGGCATCCACTACCTGAGTCCTTGGCAGGATGAAGCACTCTGGGCACCGTGCCCCCCCTCAGGACCAGTGGAGAACGGCATCCACTACCTGAGTCCTTGGCAGGATGAAGCACTCTGGGCACAAAGCCCCCTCCACAACCAGTGGAGAAGGGCATCCACTACCTGAGTCCTTGGCAGGATGAAGCACTCTGGGCACCATGCTCCCTCCAGAACCAGTGGAGAAAGGCATCCACTACCTGAGTCCTTGGCAGGATGAAGCACTCTGGGCACAAATCCCCCTCCAGAGCCAGTGGAGAAAGGCATCCATTACCTGAGTCCTTGGCAGGATGAAGCACTCTGGGCACCATGCCCCCTCCAGAACCAGTGGAGAAAGGCATCCACTACCTGCGTCCTTGGCAGGATGAAGCACTCTGGGCACAAAGCCCCCTCCAGAACCAGTGGAGAAAGGCATCCACTACCTGAGTCCTTGGCAGGATGAAGCACTCTGGGCACAAAGCCCCCTCCAGAACCAGTGGAGACTGTTATCCACTTGAGAGACTGTGACTTTGCACTCCCCAGGATAAAGCAGTGGGCAAACCACCCACTGGAGAGAATTGAGAGACTGTGGCTTTGCACTCCCCAGTATACAGCAGTGGGTAAACCACCCACTGGAGAGACTTGAGAGACTGTGGCTTTGCACTCCCCAGGATACAGCAGTGGGCAAACCACCCACTGGAGAGACTTAAGAGACTGTGGGTTTGTACTCCCCAGGATACAGCAGTGGGCATGGAGCCCCCTCGTGGAGCAGTGGTGTTGTACATTCATCAGGCTGAGGTGCACCCCTCCCCCTCCCCCTGAGGTGCCTGTTTCATTTCGATCTGATGCCCCTGCAGTGTTCTCTCCATTTGAAGCCTGGTGTCATGTGTGGGCCTCGCCCATGCCTTTTGAGACTCTAATCCACAGACGATGTTTGAGTAACATCTGGACTTGTGCACTTGGTGTACATATTTGTATTTACTGAATTTTGAAATTTCACTATCTGATTTTTATTAATTACATCTTTCACATCAATTCCTTTTGTCCTTGCGTTATTGAAGGGGGGGTGGTGGTGATATGTAATGTTGCTGCATGTGTTTGTGTGTATGGTGTTGTGGGTGAGGGTAGGGGTGGGGGTGTTGCTTGTTGCATGTGTGTCACTCTCTTTTCCCTCCCCTCCCCTGTGTTGTAGGTGCAGTACTCACCGTGGTCGTCGCCGCCGTCTTTGGTGCTCCTGATAGAGGAGCAGGAATACCATCGCAAGGAGTATCTGGAGTTCTGGCTCCATGGCGTCCTGGTTCCTCGTGGGGTGTGGAGAGGTGAGTGTTTTCCCTTCCAAGTCCTGTTTCCGCCGTGTTTTTGTTCGCGTTGGTTCTGCCCCGGAAAAGGTGGCGGATTGCCGGGTTGTGAGAGGGTGGGCGGTACTTTGTCTTCCGCCTGTCTGTTGGCGGTGACCGCCGCACTGTTTGTTTGTACCGCCGTGGCGGTCAGAGTGTTAAAGTGGCTGTCTATGTTGGCAGTTTCCACCGTGGTCGTAATCCATTTTTTTTACGCCGGCCTGTTGGCGGTATTACCGCCGCTTTAACACCGACCGCCAGGGTTGTAAAGAGGGCCTAAATGATTGCAAGAAGAGGTTTCAGAAACAGAACAGCAAGGTACTATCAGAGCAAGTAGTGTAAAAATGCAAATGACATTTTGGTTTTAGCTCATGGAAGACCAGTAAAGCCGGACAGTTTGTTGTTTCCTATGACACAACATTTCCATGGCTCTGCACATATTGGTAGAAATGTAATGGTTAGGCTGTTTATGCAGAATTGGTTCAATCCCCAATTCAGAGTTCTAGCAGAAGAACAGTGTCACAGATGTGTAACCTGTCAACAGGTGAATGCAGGAAGGAGAACACCAGTAATCATGAGTCATGTAGGAAGATAAGGTAGATCTTTCAATGCAGTTGGACTTCATTGAGATGCCTGTTTGTGATGGGTGGAGTGCTGAACAATTGAAACATTCACCCCCAGTCACAGATCTGGGCTTAATCCATAGTTCTTTTTCTCACAATGCCACCCCAGTTTGGACCCAGCCACAATGCAAATCAGTCTTGACCCTATTCCTCATGAGAACAGTCCAGCTGAACTGCCAGGCCAGGTCTTCCCTGGACCGGAAAAAGGCATCCTGGGACCGGTTTCAGGGTATCGCCCTACATCAGCCAGGCTAGCTTGAATCCAGTGGCACAGTGAGCACCGGACCCACGTCTGGGTATACCCTTCCCACTTAGGGCAACTATAGCAACACAAAAGGATTATGGACGGAGTGCTGAACAATGCAAACAGCCAACTATAGCAACACAAAAGGATTATGGGCGGAGTGCTGAACAATGCACACATTCACCCCAGTCACAGATCTGGGTTTAATCCATTGTTCTTTTGCTTGCAATTCCACCCCAGTTTGGACCCAGCCATATGCAAATCAGTCTTGACCTTGTTCTTCATGGAAACAGTCCATCTGAACTGCCAGGCCAGGTCTTCCCTGGACCGGAAACAAGCATCCTGGGACTAGTTTCACGGTATCACCCTTCATCAGCCAGGCTAACTTGAATCCGGTGGCACAGTGAGCACAGTACCCATATCTGGGCATACCCTTCCCACTTAGGGTAACTATAGCAACACAAAAGGATGATGGAGTGCTGAACAATGCAAACACTCACCCCCAGTCACAGATCTGGGTTTAATTATCATTTGGTTTCTTACCAGGTTGGAGCGGACACTGCTGGTCCACATCAGGAGCAGTGCCATGACCTTAGTCCCGGTGACTGGGTTTTGATGAAGAAGCACATGCTTAAGTCATATCTGGAGCCAAGGTGGAAAGGCCCCTACTAGATCACCTTAATCATAAACACTGCTGTCAAATGTGCTGGGATACCTAACTGGGTGCATCTGCTGCGTACTCAGATAGTGAGGTGTCCATATGAAAAGATAGTGTTCTCTGAGTCAAATCAGAGAGCACATGCGATACATTAACAAATATAAGAAAGAAGTGAAGAGCAGCAATCTCTCACACTAGTGCAAGTTCCTGAAATATCACACAGTGGTGTGAAAGTACCTCTTGAAGAAGAATTGAGAGCTCAAAATAGAGAAACTGTTGGATTTTTGCCAGAGCACTTGAATGATCCAGATGAAGAAACCAGTGTGAGAAAAGGAGCCATGTGGAGATTTGAATGGCCACTTGGTTGGAGGCAAATAGGATCAAGTGTATCAGTTGAAGGTATACCACCCAGTAAATCGGAAGATCAACAGACACCAAGGAGATCCAAGGGAGCAAAAGTACCTTGTTGAATTTATTCAGCACCTGAATGGTCATACTGTGCAAGAAGTGTGACATATGGTTCAAATCAAAGTGTTAATGAATTAAGCTCTGACTTGTTTGAGTGTTTGAGCCTTCATAATATGCCAAACAGAAAAACAACATTAATTAATTAAGAAATCTTGAAATAACATTAAAATCGAGAATCGATTAACATTGTTCATTGAACTTGACATTGAAAACAAATTTCAACAACAAATTCTGAACTGTATCTAAAAAGTCAAAAAGAAAAGAGAGAAACTGATTAGAAACTAATAAAAAAAGTTAATAACAACAAAAATAAAGAAAGAATTAAGGAGATACTTATGGCCAAGGTTGCAGTAGATGGAGTAGGACTAGGGATGACTCATGAAGATAATTGTACATAAGCTGAATAAAATCATTGCAAGTCAATATCTAGAATTTTTATAATTTGCTTAAGTAGAAGTTAAAGTGGAATATTGATTCTGCCTGAAGCTATATTCTACTTAAAGTCTGACTGTAGAAACATATGTTTTTCCTTACAAAGGATAGATTTAGAATCATTGTAGGTGCTACCCTAATAGTTGTAGTAATAGTGATAATAGCACTTTTAGTTGGAATTAGTTTTGCCCCAGAGATAGTGACACCTGTGTTTACAACTACAACCCCTGCACATACATTGGATGAGATAAAACTAAAAGTTCAATTTTAACACTATGCAAAAGAGAAGTTTTAAACAAATGTATATTCTAGATTAGCCACTTGCAAAAGAAGTGGTTTACCACCGCACCCCACCATCATATGCAATCATGTATAGTATTTTGCTTAGCTAATTTTTTCGACAAGAATGCTTTGAATATTATTTTTCCAACTATGACACAATTCTTTCAAAGGTTTCTCTTCAGAAGAGCATGTATCCTCATCCACAAGCAAAAGAAATGGATACTGCTTGGTTTTGTTTAGATCACAAACAGTTATAAATAGTTAGAGCTTATGAATAGAAATGTACCTGCTTAATGAGACCAGTAGAGAAAACATGTGTTATGACATTAGAAGAGAGAAGGGCACATATTTTACACAGAAAAAATAAAAGGGTTGATGTTTTAAAGAATGTTTGGAAAAGAAGGAAGGAGATGAACTTAGAGAGAAGGTTACTTACCAAAAATTCTAAATTAGAATGATGACAAAAAGGGAAATTATGTGTTTATAAAAGAAGAAATAATGTAGGAAAGACCTATAGGGGTTAGTAATTGTGAACCCACATTTGAGGATTTAGGAGGTTCATGGCAAAAATTACAAGTAGAAGAAACAGTCATTGCAGGAGTCTATTTTGTTTGTGGACAAGATGCTTACTTCTAGTTATTTCATGACTGGGAAGGTGTTTGTTATTTAGCTTCATTGTTCTTCAAAATCTACCATGTAAATAGCATAGATGCTTTACCAATGACATCATCACACAGACATTCTTGAAGTGTGTATGATGGGGCACAATTAGTTGGAGATATTTTTGGAGCAATCATTTCACCTGCAGGAGTAAAATGAATGGCCTGAAGATTAGAAAGCTATCAAAAGTAGTGGATGAATTGGCAAGTAGTACATCTGGTGCTTTGCTAGCTGTTAACAGAGAAATAGTGGCTATTAGATCAATGGTTTTGCAAGATTGAATAGCTTTAGATATTTTGCTGTCTGCAAGATGTTAAAAGTGTAATATTGTTGCTCATATATTCCAGACGAGAATAGAAAAATAGAAGAATTTGCAAAGAATATTTCTGATCTGAAAGCTGAATAAGGCCCCTTCGAAACTACTAGGGAATTTAGGCAGAGGAGCTTCTGCTATTGGCAGTTGGTTTGCAACAATAGGAGGAGGACTATTTACACTCATTGTGAAAGCTGTACTACTTATAGGTGCTTGGTTTATAGCTTTAAATTCATTATTTAGAGGATGCAGATGGTACTTATCAATGTGAAAGAATAAAAGAAGAAACTGGTAAAGTAAAGAAGAATTAGAAATAGAAAACAAAAAGAATAGAGAATACAAGAAATTTTAATAATTTAAAAAAAGAAAACTGAAAAGGATAACTCAACAGAGATTAGCCTGCACTCTAAATACTCTATAACTTCAATTATCAAAGGGGAGAAACTGATAGTGCAAGTTTTAGCTTTTTGAGAAAATGCTTTTATAAAATGATGAGAAACTCACTGTTAAAAATAAACTATATTAAATGCGAAAATCGTAGTAGACGACCATGCTTAACCATTGTATGCCTGTAATAGAGAAAAAATGTTTTCTTTAAGCTTAGCCTAACTGATGCTCTCAAATTAATTAATAAAATTTGAATATTTGAAGGGCATGTAACATAGAAATGATTAGTGTATTTTTAAAATTAACATGACTGACTATGTGGCATAGAACAGAAAAGTAAATAATACATAAAGACCAGTGTCTGCATTGAATATTTGCTATGGAAGATGTTTTTCTCTTTGCTGCATCGTTGCAGATGTTGCAGTTTCCAGAATCTACTGTTTAATTAGTTAGTGAATAAACTCTTATTTGTATTAGAACACTGAGAGGGAGGGCTTTACCATGAAAGATATAGATGACAGGAAGGTTAATTAATGAGAAGAAAACTGTGCATATGCACTGACATAATTTCAATGAAAATAAAAGTGAAATGTGCAGATCGCCTTTCACTGCATTATGCTAGAGGTGCTATCTCTGCCACCCAGCACTGATTCACATGGAAGAGGTATCATTAGAAAGGGGACAATCTCCCCCTTTTACTGGTACATTTTCTTAGTGGATCCCTACTTAGGGATCTCCAGAGGAGGGTGATCCTCAAGCAGGAATCCATCCAATAGACACGGGGGAGAGGAGCAGCCCCTTTGATTCTCATCTACTTCCGGGGAAGGGACAGAAAGTCCACTAGACACCATAGGATTAATCTTTTATATATTTGTCGGGTAGGGGTTGCACCATATGGGCATAGCCATGTCCCCACCTCCATAAAAATGTGAAAACAGTCTTCCTGCTCCCTGGGGTCAGATGGGGGCATTTATCTCCACCTGTACCCCTGTAGGACAAAAGCCCACTAGACACAAGGGATTTTTTTTTTTTTTTTTAGAAATGGGAAACAGTCTTTCTGCCCCCTTAGGGGGCTGACTGGGGTAATTACCCCAATTTGCATCCCCGGGGGGGAGGGGAGGGGCAGAAAGCACACTAGAAGCCAGGGATTTTTGTTTAAATGTAGGAGGTGGCCCGCATGGTCATGGCTATGCCTGCACCCCAAGTAAATGGAGCAACAGTCTTTCTAGACCCCAAACCCCGGGAGCAGATGACGTAATTACCCTGATCCATTGCAGCAACATATATTTTTAATAACATTATGGGGAGGGTTTTTCCCAGCCTAACATCAGGCCACACCTTCACCACTAAAGCCTTAACAGTCTTTATTCTTCCCTGCAGACTAAAGCAAGACAGAGATAAAAATTCTGCACCACTTGTGTGGTTGGGCCTAGTAACAGCGACAGGAACGGATCCAACCAAATTCAATAGGAGTCCCCACGCACAGACTCCCATTGTACTTGGTTTGATCAGTTCCTGTGGCGGACACTAGGCCCAACTACAAAAGTGGCACAGCATTTTTATTGGCACAAGTGGGACAATGTTGGGTGGTAGGAATTTTGTGGATTCCTCTGGATTCGAGAAGTTTCCATCACAGAAATGTAGGGAAAATGCATGACGTCACTCAAAGTTGGAGGTTTGCAGGGCACTATGGGTAAGAAAGAAAAACTAATGGGATGCTGTAGTGATATATGCCATGATGCCATGATGTATTACGTGCTATGTCTGTGAGGTCCTGGTGTTTTCAGTTACAATGTAAGGGGTCACTTGTCTGAGCAACGGCAGATGCGGGTGTGCAGTTGCCAGAACAAGATGCTCCTCTGTTGTGGCCCTCCTTGTAATGAATAAATTTATATTTACTTTCATCTCAGCTTGAGCATGTTTACTACAAATTCACACAAGTCACCCCAACCTGGATTTCCCTAGGTATATAGTTTTTTAAAATGTACAGGTTTGCTTGGTTTCCTTAGGTGCAGGCTGAGCTAGGGTCCAAAATCCACAGCTATCTACTTTGCTAAAAATGAGTCTGTTTTGAGTGGATAAATTTGATGTATCCATGTGATGGTTTGGGCCGTTTCCTGTCATGGGCACTGACCTACCCACACAAGTGAGGTACCATTTTTATCAGAAGACTTGGGAATCTGGGTGAAAGGATTTTGTGGCTCCTCACAGATTCCAGAACTTTCCATCATAGAAATGTGCAGAAAATGTGTTTTTTAGTCAAACTTTGAGGTGTACAAGAAATTCTGGGTAACACACCCCAGTGAGAGTCATGCAAGTCACCCCATCCTGGATTCCCCTAGGCCTCTAATTTAAAAAAATGTACAGGCTTGTAAGATTTCCCTAGGTTCTGGCTGAGGTAGGGCACAAAATCCACATCTAGCTACATTGCAAAAAAAGTGTCAGTTTTCAGTTGAAAAATGTGATGTGTCAATGTTGTGTTCAAATCCGTTTCCTGTTGTGGGCACTAGGCCTGGCCACATAAGTGAGGTACCATTTGTATTGGAAGACTTAGGAGAACACAGAATAGTAGAACAAGTGTTATTGCATTTGCACCTTCCAAATGTAAGACAGTGTGCAAGAAAGAAGTCATTTTGAGAAATACCATCAAATTCACATGCTAGTATAAGTACCCACTTATTCAGAGATGTGCACACAACCCTTGATTATAAACTCAATATATTGCTACCATTTCAGAAGTACATAGGTTTCCTTGATACCTATTTGTCACTATTTTTATATTACCATATAAATGGCTCTATATCCGGTAGAAAATTAAAAACCATAGTAAGGTGCAGCTCAGTTACTGGTTGTAGGTACCTTGAGTGCTTGGAAAACCCACAAACCCTATATAGCTCTGCAACCAGAAGGGTCTAGCAGATGTAATGGTATATTGCTTTTGTAGCTCAACTATCATGATGAGAATTTAAAAAAAATGAAAATGATATCACAGATGCTGGTATTTTAGTACTAATTTTCAACATTATTTTTATTTTGACACTTAATTTAATAGAGAAAACCATGACAGATCTACACAAATGACACCTTGCTAAATTTAGACTTTTGTCTAGTTTTCAGAAATGTATAGCTTTCTGGGAACTACCATGGGTCTCATACCCGTTTCCACCACAAACTGGAAGACAGTTAAAAGCACAAAAAATAGCACAAATGTGCTGTCTCCCAGTAAAAGGCCAAATCTGTGGCAAAAATTTTGATTTTCTGAATCAAGTCTGCCTGTTCCTGATAGCTGGGAAGATGGTGATTTTAACACTTCAAATCTCTTGTTGATGCCATTTGCAAGAAAAAAAATCAGACACCTTCTGCAACACCTGTTTTTCCCATAAAAACAACATTTCTATATATTTTGGCAAATGTTTCCCCTCCAGGGGAATACACAAACCCTGAAGACCTTTAGAATCCCAAGGATGTTGGAAAAAAAGGATGAAAATTTGCTGTGGATAGGTTATGTGGACAATAAGTTATGAAGGCATGTGCACAAACTTTCCCAAATAGTCAAAAAAGGCTTACAACGGGGTAAGGAGCCTAGCAGAAAAAGGGTTAATGTTGTAACATAGAATTTGTGTATTTAGACTAGCCTCCAGAGACCCGAGACCTGACTAGAGGCTGACCCCATTCCTTTTGATAGTGGAGAAACCCCTGATTCCCCGACTCTCTGAGAGGAGGCTCTTTATTGAGTTTCATAGACATCTCTTTATGAGAAGTCTTAGCTCAGCTTGTCTGCTTTTATTTAGCTGAGATTACTTTCCAGCTTGTATGCAAGAGCTTCATGCTCATGCATTGTTTCCTCTTATTTGAACTCCTTATGGGCATCTGAACTGACATCATATACTTTTCCCTTTTAGTATTTTATCTTTGTTTGTTTAGAATATGGAGTTTCTCTACGAAACATGCGTGTTGCATTACAATTGTATTGATTGCATAGGAAATTTTATTTGACCACAGAGTCAGCCGGTAATTTGAGGAGGGAGGGGGCGGACGGGAAGCACACTCACACTCATTCATTCACAAATGCATTGCATGCACATCCATTCACAACACTCATCAACATTCAAACATACATGCATGCACCAAACATTAATAAAAAAAAAAACACACACATACACTTACCTTCAGCTGGAGGACCCAGGAGGGTTGGGACTGCTGCCTTCCCTCAGCCAATGAGGGAAGGCAGCAGTCCCAACTTCATCACAGAGAGGGATGGGGTCAGTGAGACTTCTGACCCCATCCTACCCTGTGATGAGGTGTCACTGATTGACACTCGCCTTGGATGCTTCAGGGCTTAAACCTTGAAGCGTCCAGGTCAGAGTCAATGGGTGACGCTTCCCCTCATTATCGAGGGGGAGGGCCTCAAGGCACCTTTGCTGAGCTGAGGAGGTCACACCCATAGGAGTTGTGCCTTCTTCAGAGCAGCAAAGTTCAGCTCAGGCAGCCATCAAATTTCAAATTTCAAATTGAAAAGTTTCAAATCGCGCATGTCTCACTCCTGGCTGCCTGATCTGAAAATGAAGAGTGTCTGTCAGGCTGACCTTTGCTCAGCCTGACAGGCACTCTTCATGAGGGGCAAAAGGTGGAGGGGGCATGGCCCCTCCGCCCTAAAGGATGGGCTGCTGCTGTTTGACTATATTGACCAATGACTTCAGCTCCCTTGGAGATATGCTTACTGTGGCAGTATGGGCAGTTTGTACTGGTATGTATCTTTATGGGTTGTGTGTAGGGTGTAATATTCCCTAATAAATGCAATCAGTCAGTAGTCGAATCTCTGCTTCCAAACTGAATGTGGCTGAGTTTCCCATGAGATCGGCAGCACTAACAGCATAGACATATGTTCTGCTGAAGGCATAGAAGTGAAGTGTGGTTTGACCGTCACCTGCCTACACACTATCAGGGATGAGAAAAAAATAAACAACTGATAGACATTAGCCCTCATTACTCATATCCCAGACTCACATCTCAGAGGTTGGCACCACTGAAGTTAATGTTACCAGAGGTCCTGTGAACCACAGGGATGAAGAATTAAAGGATAATCTGATTGGAACTCTGTGGTTTCACTTAGAAATTGGGAATTGGGTGTACTGGTAACCGGCAACCAACAACACCACAGACTCACCACCCACCAGCCTCCTGCTCTCCTGGACCCCCGTCAACGACAACAACACCATCGAAATCATGAACACCATCCACTCTGGCTCACCTCCGACCCCTGCCCTCCCCACATCCTCAACAAACCAAGCTCTTCATCGCACCCCAACTCTGGAAGATCATCAACAGCTCCTTCGAGTCCGTCTCCTTCCTGGAGGTCTGGAAACACGCTGAGATCAACGCCCTCCTTAAGAAACCCAAGGCGGACCCCAAAGGACCTCAAGAACTTCCGTCCCATCTCCCTGCTCTCCTTCCCAGCAAAAGTCATTGAGAAGGCTGTCAACAGACAACTGACCCACTTCCACGAGGAGAACAGCACCCTGGACCCTTCCCATCCAGATTCCGCAGCAACCACAGCACCGAAACAGCCCTCATCGCCACCCCAACGACATCAGAACCATACTGGACGACGGCGAAACTGCGGCCCTCATCCTCCTGGACCTCTCAGCTGCGTTCGACACCATCTGCCACCACACCCTACGCACACACCTCAGCAATGCAGGAATCCGCGACAGAGCCCTGGACTGGATCACCTCCTTTCTCAACGGCAGAACTCATAGAGTCCGCCTCCCTCCATTCCGCTCTGATGCCACCAAAATCATCTGCGGCATACCCCAGGGTTCGTCCCTCAGCCTGACCCTCTTCAACATCTACATGGCCCCGCTTGCTAACATCGCCCAATTTCACAACCTCAACATCATCTCATACGCCGATAACACCCAGCTGATCCTCTCCCTCACTAAGGACACCGCTAAGACCAACCTCCATGAAGGAAGGAAGGCCATCGCTGAATGGATGACGAACAGCTGCCTCAAACTGAATTCGGACAAGACAGAGGTCCTCATCTTCGGTTCCGCCCCCTCCGCATGGGATGACTCCTGGTGGCCTGCCACTCTAGGATCCGCTCTGACTCCCACCGATCACGCACGCAACCTAGGATTCATCCTGAACTCCTCGCTCCTCACTATCCATGACTCAGCAAGTCATATCCTCCTCCTGCTTCAACACCCTCGGCATGCTCTGAAAGATCTACAAATGGATCCCCACGGAAACCAGAAGAACAGTCACCCAAGCCCTCGTAAGCAGCAAACTGGACTACGGCAATGCCCTCTACGCAGACACCTGGGCCAAACTCCAGAAAGGCTTCAACGCATCCAGAACGCCTCTGCACGCCTCATCCTGGATATCCCCCGCCACTGCCACATCAAAGGACACCTGAGAAACCTGCAGTGGCTCCCCGTCAACAACAGAATCACCTTCAAACTCCTCACCCATGCTCACAAGGCACTGCACAACACCAGACCAGAATACCTCAACACACGGCTCACCTTTTACACCCTGACCCGACAGCTCCGCTTCACCGACTTCCCCCTCGCAACCGTCCCACGCATCCGCAGACCTACAACCGGCGGCAGATCATTCTCGCACCTCGCCGCCAAGTCGTGGAACACTCTTGCCACCCACCTGCATCAGACCAATGACCTCCTTACCTTCAGGAGACTTCTCAAGACTTGGTTGTTCGAGCAGTAGCAGCACCCACCCCCCCAGCACCTTGAGACCATCACGGGTGAGTAGTGCACTTTACAAATTCCTTGATTGATTGACTGGTAATTCTGGATCAGATTCACATGGTAATTTCCCATTGTGCCTGCAGTCTTTCCAGGACGTAACAGCATAAGAATAGAGGGGTAAAGACAGGTCCATGGTGTTTATGAGAACCTCATAATTTTGATGGGGTCAATAACCCCAATTACCAGGACCAATAGAAGTCACAGGTCACTCACTGAGACCCAATGGCACTGTCATCAGCAGATGCCCAAAAACCTTTCAAATTCAGAGAATTTTCTTCTTGCCTTTTCTGCAAGGAGAGATATGGTTTTTACTTGTTTATTTTTTGTCAACCCCACCAGTGTTAGGGTTTGTACACCTCCAAATCAGGTACATATTTGGGAATTAGCAAATTACACCCCAGTTTGAGGTCTGAAATTCAGAAAGATGCAGTAATTGTCTCTCAGTAAGAGAAGAGGGATTTCAATCTTCCTCTTTAACAACAGCAGCTCTTCTGTTTTTTTGTGAATGGTGGGGGAGGTCTTGTTATCAGGAGTGAATCCCACACCACAGTAATGGTGAATATGGTCCTTGATTGTTGCTGATTGATGGGAATGAAAGACCTTTTGGCCATCACATTGATCCAAATGCTGTACTACTGCTGGCTTCCACAAATACTAGTAGTATAATAGGATATCTTTCCTCAAACTCAAAAGTAGGTATGGTTTGCCTAATGTGACAGGTGGTTATGCCCCGGAAGTCCCTCCTCAGAAGTGGCAACACTTCTGGCTCATGACCCACCCCTAACTCGCAAGTGATGCCACTTCTGGCCCATGTGACCAGGTTGTGATTTCGGCAGTGATCCCTAAACTGGAGGTGACATCAGTTCCGGCTCATGTGACCAGATAGGAATGTCACCTATGACCCCTAAACCGGAAGCCCATCCTCCAGAAATGAAGTCATTGTAACGTCACTTCCGACTCATGTGACCAGGTAGGGATACCACAAATGACCCCTAACCTGGAAGCCCCTCCTGAGGAAATGAAGTAATTGTGACATCACTTCCAGTTCATGTGACCAGGTAGGGATGCCATCTAATACCCCTAACCCAGAAGCCCCTCATCTGGAGATGAAGCCGAGACATCACTTCTGGCTCATGTGACCAGGAAGTAGAATTGAAAAAAGTGATGTTTTTAGCTAAAGATAGATATATAAGCCTGTGCTACACTGCACCTGAGAGCGACGTGCACCATGAAGAAATATAGTTACTACGACAAGAATACACCTCTACTAGAAGTCTGAATACAATTGATAATTATTACAGACAATTGATGCCGCCATCACTTAAGGGGGAGACGTAACACCCTATATTTAAAGATCAAAGCCATGATGTCACAAGGTTTGAGGAAGAGCTCTGTAAGCGGTTATCAGTATTCAGACTGCACGATGTGCCACAGCTAATATCACCTACTAAGGAGGACCGATGCAGTGATGCCTCAGACATTGAAAACCCATCTGATAACAGCTTTGCTGATATGGAAATTATGGACGAATCTATAAATGTTCCTGACTCACCAATTTACGAAGATATGGGTTTTGTGGATGATATGACTCCTGATGCTGCTGGCACCAAGAGCCCATGCACCAACCCTGAAGAAGGCTATAAATCTATGGAAGTACATGATGGTCAGGAGCGAAGAGGTTCAGTTGAACAAGCAGAATGCTCTGAAGTGAGTAAAATATGCTCACTTGTATATATATATATATATACATATATATATATATATATATATGCATATTTGATAGGATAGGATTGTCTTTCTTTTTTTTATACTTTTTTTAAAGCATCTATGAAAATAGATGGTGATGAGGGTCCACAGCTTGCAGGTACATCTGTTCAGTTTTACAGCTTATGTGTTCTCAACAGAATGAAAGTTTAATTACTCAAGGCAAAGAGATGTGTAAGAACTGTGTATTTTATGATAATATTGGAGATTTTGAAAAGGCAGCCCCTGGCATACCCCTAAAAGACATTTGGGAAGTTAAGGGTTTTGCAGGCGCTGTTGTAAATGCCTGTTTAAAGTGCGATTTTTATATTCCCTGTAATGGACATAAAATCAAAGATCCTCAGCAAGATGCCTACGAATGTCTACAAGCCTCATACATAACAATAACTATTCACTGTATATGTTTTTTGTTAGATCCTAAGAAAGTTTACAGTTTGTTAATGCTGTTGTATAATTTGATAGGAAAAAATGTGCATGCTGCTGTGATACAAATCTTTTCAAAAACATGCAGAGAGATTTAAGCTACGTGTAACCTGGACAGAAAACTGGAGTCGATACAAGGCCAACGTTCAGTTTTTGTTAAAAGATTGGTTGAGAGAGCAATAGAAAAATATGAGTGTGATGTTTATTTTAAAAATAGACATCTTGGAATTTCTTTAACCCCTAGGAGGCTGTTTTAAAAAAAAACTGCTATGGCTACATATTGCTGTTACTTACATTCATATACTTACCTTTTAGGCCAAATTACAGAACGACCATCCTGAATATGACTGTTATATAAGGACTGGATACATATGCACAGCAACATTGCTATACTTGCTGCTTAAAGAAAGACTTGCAGAAGTACAACCTGCAACTTTGAAGTATTTGAAGTTTGTGTTCTACTGATACTCCACAGTGTAATAGCCTAATGTGCATTGCAAATTTATGTGTAAAAATATGGCTACCTAAAACCGATCAATATTGGCATTTATACAAGTACCATATGAATTGCTTGACTTTACCACCGAAATCTAGAGTGCAAGATGGCCTAGAACATTTAATTGTGGACTATTTCAATAATAAGGTTTATATACATTTTGACAGTGAAATGTTTATAATAATGAATGCCACAGGTGTACTATGTATACAAAGCTATAGCTGTGGAGAGAAAGACAGCCTACTTCATGCCATTAATATTATAACCCAAAAAATAGCAAAGAGAGTGACTTTACACCAATATATCTACGAACAGTGCAGTGATAAATGAACAAGATAACCTTCTCTGAATACAGACTGACAGATATTGTGACAAGTAGTTAGTATACTGAAACAGCCTTATGATTTGCAAGATTTAAATATTAAAAATGTAAACTGTGTGTTTCTAATTATTACTTTTTTAAATAAAATGATCTTACATAAAAACAAGTGTCTTTCATTTTATGGATTGCACCTGTGAGTAACATGACTGATGCTCTGCTGAGGAAGCTTCATGATGATTAAAAAGGTGTTGGAGGTTTTGGAAGTGCTGAGGCTTTGATAAGAAGGGCCGGGGCTGAAAAAGAACCTGTTGCAAAAACTTTGGTGAAGGAGTAGTTATCTGGTGATGATACATATTATCTACATAAACCAGTTCAGAAGCAATTTAAAAGACTAAGGTGGTCATTACAACCCTGGTGGACAGTGTTAAAGCTGCGGAAATACAGCAAACAGGCCGGCGGACAAAAAAAGGGAATCACGACCCTGGCGGAAACCGCCAACAAAGACAGCCACTTTAACACATCGCCCGCCACGGCGGTACAGACAAACAGCGCGGCGGTCACCGCCAACAGACAGGCGGGAGACAATGTACCGCCCACACTATTATGACACCTTTTCCGGGGCGGATTCTCTGTGGATAAAAACACGGCGGAAACAGCTTTTGCTATGGGAAAATGCTCACCTTAACACACTCCACAAGGAACGACGACTCCAGGGAGCCGGAACTCCTAATCCTACCTGCCTTTGTCTTTCTGCTCCTCTACGACCAACAGCGGCATAGGCACAGAAGATACCGGTGAGTACTGCATCTATGACACGGGGAGGGGGAGGCAAAAGTTAGGGGGACACCCACCAAACACCCCCACCCTCGCATATCACAACATACACACCAATGCAGTCAAACATATCGCATTAACAACCCACAATCCCCCAGGAAGAATGCTAAGACAAAGCGAATTGCGGTCAAACATTGTAATGTGCCAATATACATGTCATACAAAAAAATACTGATATATATCTCAAAATCTGTCATATTTAAATATACAATACAAGAAGTAGTGCAGATATGTACACAACAATGTCCGTGCACCAACAGTCCAAAAATGCATGGGTGAGGCCCACAATAGATACCTGACCAAAATCCGAGAGAACACTGCCGGGGCATCAGATAGAAACACTACAGGCACCTCAGGGGGAAGGGAAGGGGGGGCACCTCAGCCAGATGAATGCGAAGCCAGATCCACGACGGGGCTCCATGCCCATTGATGTATCCTGGGGAGTGCAAAGCCACAGTCTCACAAGTCTTTACAGTGGGTGGCTTGCCCACTGTTACATCCTGGGGAGTGCAAAGCCAGTCTCACAAGTCTTTACAGTGAGTGGGTTGCCCACTGTTACATCCTGGGGAGTGCAAAACCACAGTCTCACAAGTCTTTACAGTGGGTGGCTTGCCCACTGTTACATCCTGGGGAGTGCAAAGCCACAGTCTCACAGGTCTCTACAGTGGGTGGGTTGCCCACTAGACCATCCTGGGGAAAGCAAAGCTACATTTTCGCAAGTATCTGCAGTTCTCTACTGGTACTTGGAGGGACTGGTGCCCAGACAGGATGAGTCTCCTCATGAAAGTTCATGTCCTGTCACTGTCCCAGCTGCACATGGGATAAGGATTCCTGATGTGGCGGACTATTCATACCCACACGGTGTTTGCCTTGTTTAGCGGTCTTCACCATGCCAGTCTTTGCCCTGTTCAGTGGTCTTCACCATGGCGGTCTTGGCCCTGTTCAGCGGTGCTTTGACATGACGGTCTTTGCCCTGTTCAGCGATGCTTAGCCATGGCAGTCTTTGCCCAGTTTAGCGGTCTTCACCATGGCGGTCTTGGCCCTGTTCAGCGGTGCTTTGACATGGCGGTCTTTGCCCTGTTCAGCGATGCTTAGCCATGGCAGCCTTTGCCCTGTTCAGCGGTCTTCACCATGGCGGTCTTGGCCCTGTTCAGCGGTGCTTTGACATGGCGGTCTTTGCCCTGTTCAGCGATGCTTAGCCATGGCAGTCTTTGCCCTGTTCAGCGGTCTTCACCATGGCGATCTTGGCCCTGTTCAGTGGTGCTTTGACATGGCGGTCTTTGCCTTGTTCAGCGGTCTTCACCATGCCAGTCTTTGCCCTGTTCAGCGGTCTTCACCATGGCGATCTTGGCCCTGTTCAGCGGTGCTTTGACATGGCGGTCTTTGCCTTGTTCAGCGGCTTCACCATGCCAGTCTTTGCCCTGTTCAGCGGTCTTCACCATGGCGATCTTGGCCCTGTTCAGCAGTGCTTTGACATGGCGGTCTTTGCCTTGTTCAGCGGTCTTCACCATGCCAGTCTTTGCCCTGTTCAGCGGTCTTCACCATGGCGGTCTTGGCCCTGTTCAGCGGTGCTTTGACATGGCGGTCTTTGCCCTGTTCAGCGATGCTTAGCCATGGCAGTCTTTGCCCTGTTCAGCGGTCTTCACCATGGCGGTCTTGGCCCTGTTCAGCGGTGCTTTGACATGGCGGTCTTTGCCTTGTTCAGCGGTCTTCACCATGCCAGTCTTTGCCCTGTTCAGCGGTCTTCACCATGGCGATCTTGGCCCTGTTCAGCAGTGCTTTGACATGGCGGTCTTTGCCTTGTTCAGCGGTCTTCACCATGCCAGTCTTTGCCCTGTTCAGCGGTCTTCACCATGGCGGTCTTGGCCCTGTTCAGCGGTGCTTTGACATGGCGGTCTTTGCCCTGTTCAGCGATGCTTAGCCATGGCAGTCTTTGCCCTGTTCAGCGGTCTTCACCATGGCGGTCTTGGCCCTGTTCAGCGGTGCTTTGACATGGCGGTCTTTGCCTTGTTCAGCGGTCTTCACCATGCCAGTCTTTGCCCTGTTCAGCGGTCTTCACCATGGCGATCTTGGCCCTGTTCAGCAGTGCTTTGACATGGCGGTCTTTGCCTTGTTCAGCGGTCTTCACCATGCCAGTCTTTGCCCTGTTCAGCGGTCTTCACCATGGCGGTCTTGGCCCTGTTCAGCGGTGCTTTGACATGGCGGTCTTTGCCCTGTTCAGCGATGCTTAGCCATGGCAGTCTTTGCCCTGTTCAGCGGTCTTCACCATGGCGGTCTTGGCCCTGTTCAGCGGTGCTTTGACATGGCTGTCTTTGCCCTGTTCAGCTATGCTTAGCCATGGCAGTCTTTGCCCTGTTCAGCGGTCTTCACCATGGCGGTCTTTGCCCTATTCAGCGGTCTTCACCATGGCGGTCTTGGCCCTGTTCAGCGGTGCTTTGACATGGCGGTCTTTGCCCTGTTCAGCAATGCTTAGCCATGGCAGTCTTTGACCTGTTCAGCGGTCTTCACCATGGCGATCTTGGCCCTGTTCAGTGGTGCTTTGACATGGCGGTCTTTGCCTTGTTCAGCGGTCTTTACCATGCCAGTCTTTGCCCTGTTCAGCGGTCTTCACCATGGCGATCTTGGCCCTGTTCAGCGGTGCTTTGACATGGCGGTCTTTGCCCTGTTCAACGGTCTTCACCATGCCAGTCTTTGCCCTGTTCAGCGGTCTTCACCATGGCGATCTTGGCCCTGTTCAGCGGTGCTTTGACATGGCGGTCTTTGCCTGGTTCAGCGGTCTTCATCATGCCAGTCTTTGCCCTGTTCAGTGGTCTTAACCATGGCGGTCTTGGCCCTGTTCAGCGGTGCTTTGACATGGCGGTCTTTGCCCTGTTCAGCGATGCTTAGCCATGGCAGTCTTTGCCCTGTTCAGCGTTCTTCACCATGGTGGTCTTGGCCCTGTTCAGCGGAGCTTTGACATGGCGGTCTTTGCCCTGTTCAGCGGTCTTCACCATGGCGGTCTTGGCCCTGTTCAGCGGTGCTTTGACATGGCGGTCTTTGCCCTGTTCAGCGATGCTTAGCCATGGCAGTCTTTGCCCTGTTCAGCGGTCTTCACCATGGCGATCTTGGCCCTGTTCAGTGGTGCTTTGACATGGCGGTCTTTGCCTTGTTCAGCGGTCTTCACCATGCCAGTCTTTGCCCTGTTCAGCGGTCTTCACCATGGCGATCTTGGCCCTGTTCAGCGGTGCTTTGACATGGCGGTCTTTGCCTTGTTCAGCGGCTTCACCATGCCAGTCTTTGCCCTGTTCAGCGGTCTTCACCATGGCGATCTTGGCCCTGTTCAGCAGTGCTTTGACATGGCGGTCTTTGCCTTGTTCAGCGGTCTTCACCATGCCAGTCTTTGCCCTGTTCAGCGGTCTTCACCATGGCGGTCTTGGCCCTGTTCAGCGGTGCTTTGACATGGCGGTCTTTGCCCTGTTCAGCGATGCTTAGCCATGGCAGTCTTTGCCCTGTTCAGCGGTCTTCACCATGGCGGTCTTGGCCCTGTTCAGCGGTGCTTTGACATGGCGGTCTTTGCCTTGTTCAGCGGTGTTCACCATGCCAGTCTTTGCCCTGTTCAGCGGTCTTCACCATGGCGATCTTGGCCCTGTTCAGCGGTGCTTTGATATGGCGGTCTTTGCCTTGTTCAGCGGCTTCACCATGCCAGTCTTTGCCCTGTTCAGCGGTCTTCACCATGGCGATCTTGGCCCTGTTCAGCAGTGCTTTGACATGGCGGTCTTTGCCTTGTTCAGCGGTCTTCACCATGCCAGTCTTTGCCCTGTTCAGCGGTCTTCACCATGGCGGTCTTGGCCCTGTTCAGCGGTGCTTTGACATGGCGGTCTTTGCCCTGTTCAGCGATGCTTAGCCATGGCAGTCTTTGCCCTGTTCAGCGGTCTTCACCATGGCGGTCTTGGCCCTGTTCAGCGGTGCTTTGACATGGCTGTCTTTGCCCAGTTCAGCTATGCTTAGCCATGGCAGTCTTTGCCCTGTTCAGCGGTCTTCACCATGGCGGTCTTTGCCCTATTCAGCGGTCTTCACCATGGCGGTCTTGGCCCTGTTCAGCGGTGCTTTGACATGGCGGTCTTTGCCCTGTTCAGCAATGCTTAGCCATGGCAGTCTTTGACCTGTTCAGCGGTCTTCACCATGGCGATCTTGGCCCTGTTCAGTGGTGCTTTGACATGGCGGTCTTTGCCTTGTTCAGCGGTCTTTACCATGCCAGTCTTTGCCCTGTTCAGCGGTCTTCACCATGGCGATCTTGGCCCTGTTCAGCGGTGCTTTGACATGGCGGTCTTTGCCCTGTTCAACGGTCTTCACCATGCCAGTCTTTGCCCTGTTCAGCGGTCTTCACCATGGCGATCTTGGCCCTGTTCAGCGGTGCTTTGACATGGCGGTCTTTGCCTGGTTCAGCGGTCTTCATCATGCCAGTCTTTGCCCTGTTCAGTGGTCTTAACCATGGCGGTCTTGGCCCTGTTCAGCGGTGCTTTGACATGGCGGTCTTTGCCCTGTTCAGCGATGCTTAGCCATGGCAGTCTTTGCCCTGTTCAGCGTTCTTCACCATGGTGGTCTTGGCCCTGTTCAGCGGAGCTTTGACATGGCGGTCTTTGCCCTGTTCAGCGATGCTTAGCCATGGCAGTCTTTGCCCTGTTCAGCGGTCTTCACCATGGCGGTCTTTGCCCTGTTCAGCAGTCTTCACCATGGCGGTTTTGGCCCTGTTCAGCGGTGCTTTGACATGGCGGTCTTTGCCCTGTTCAGCGGTGCTCTGACATGGCGGTTCGGATACTGACATTGGTGTGTGGCATGACGAACTCTACACTGGACTTGGAGTGTGGCATGACGATCTCCACACTGGACATTGGTGTGTGGCTTAAAGTTCCATCATTGCCCAGCGGGGCTGTGGGATCCTGGTCCCTCCTGGGCTGTGACTCTGGCGGTGGTCTCCTGACCAGTAACGATACTTGGGCCCTCCTGGGCTGTGACTCTGGCGGTGGTCTCCTGACCAGTGATGATACTTGGGCCCTCCTGGGCTGTGACTCTGGCGGTGGTCTCTGGATCAGTGACGATACTTGGGCCCTCCTGGGCTGTGACTCCGGTGGTGGTCTCCTGACCAGTAACGATACTTGAGCCCTCCTGGGCTGTGACTCCGGCGGTGGCGGTGGTCTCCTGACCAGTAACAATACTTGAACCCTCCTGGGCTGTGACTCTGGCGGTGGTCTCTGGACCAGTGACGATACTTGGGCCCTCCTGGGCTGTGACTCTGGCGGTGGTCTCCTGACCAGTGACGATACTTGAGCCCTCCTGGGCTGTGACTCTGGCGGTGGTCTCTGGACCAGTGACGATACTTGAGCCCTCCTGGGCTGTGACTCTGGCGGCGGTCTCCTGACCAGTAACGATACTTGAGCCCTCCTGGGCTGTGACTCTGGCGGTGGTCTCTGGACCAGTGACGATACTTGGGCCCTCCTGGGCTGTGACTCTGGCGGTGGTCTCCTGACCAGTGACGATACTTGAGCCCTCCTGGGCTGTGACTCTGGCGGTGGTCTCCTGACCAGTGACGATACTTGAGCCCTCCTGGGCTGTGACTCTGGCGGTGGTCTCCTGACCAGTAACGACGGTGCTGGCGGTTGTGTCTCGGCCACCGGAAATGATGGCGCACTTCTCCGCCGTGCGACTCACAACAGGCTGGGCAGACTTCCTCGGGACCTTCCCCACCTTCTTTGGAGTTACAGCTGACTCACCAATCGCCTTCGATCCCATTTCAGTTGTTGTCCCACCAGGAGTCTTGACACGGTCCCGTCGTCCACTCTCCAATTTTGGAGCCTTTACAGGGGGTGGGCTGCCAGTGCCTTGGCTCCGGGTCCTACTGCCTGCCCTGGTGGACGGTGCACTCCAAAAACCTGGAACACGCACCACTGGCACTGGAGGCTTTTTGGCTGAGGCGCTACGACGGGACTGATGAACTGGAGGGGGGGTGGGGGTAAACAGGTCAATTTGACATAGGGACAGTTTCTGACGGACACTGGGATGGGTAGCTGGAGGGGGTCTGGGAGTGGAGGTAGAGGAGGTGGTTGTAGGAGGTTTCACTTTAGGTGTTTTGGGTGCAGGTGCAGGTACTGGAGGCTGTCGTGAGGTGGATGGATGTTGGGTGAGTGATTGCCGGCGTTTGTGTACTTTGCGAGGGGGCGTCACAGACACATTGGGAGAGGACACAGGGGACGTGTAAATGGCAGTGGAGGTGGTGAGTGCAGGTGAGCGGCTTGGGGTGCTGGGTGTCCTGGTGCGAGTCCTAGTGCCTGTAGATGTGGTGCATGCAGGTGTGTGTGTAGACGAGACTGGGAGGGAGGAGGGAGAAGAGGAGGAGGGGGTCACAGTGGAGACAGTGGATGTTGCTGTGTCTGTATGGGTGTGATGCTTGTGTGAGTGCCTGTGGTGTGTGTGGTGCCTATGTTTGCTTGAGCTACTTTTGGGTGTTGACTTGTGTGCCTGCTGGTCTGTAGGTGTGCTTGGGATGGGCTGGGGTACAGGGGATTGGGTCTGGGTGGAGGAAGTTGGAGGGGGGAGGCTGGACACAGGGACAATGGCTGCCATCAGTGCTGAGGCCAGAGATTGCAGGGTTCGCTGAAGGACAACCTGACCAGAATGAATGCCTTCCAGGAATGCATTACCGTGTTGCAACTCTCGTTCTACACCCTGGATGGCATTCACAATGGTAGACTGCCCAACAGTGAGTGACCTGAGGAGGTCAATGGCCTCCTCACTGAGGGCAGCAGGGGTGACAGGGGCAGGGCCTGAGGTGCCTGGGGCGAAGGTGATGCCCACCCTCCTGGGTGAGCGGGCACGGGGCGAAGGCTGAGGGGCTGCTGGGAGGGCGGTGCTGGTAGGAGAGGTGGCGGCTGTACCTGTAGAAGTGGGGCGCACAGATGGTGCCGCCACCACAGAGCAGCTCACATTGGCGGACGAGTCCGTGTCGCTGGTTGGTGATCCTCGTGGCCGACGTGAAGCTCCCCTCGCCCTCCGTCCCACTGGTGCATTCAGAGTCTGTGGTGTGGCCCTCCATGGCCATGTGGGATGCAGCTCCCTCGTGCTCCGGTGCCACTGTACCTCCGCCTGATGATGCTGATGTACAAAAAGACAGGGAGAGCAGGAAAAGGGGGGGAGACAGAAGTAAGAGAGTTTTAGTGCATGGCATACCGCTACCGTTGGCGGACAAGACAGGCACAGCAGCCCCATGCATTACGCCGTGCTCCTGCCCTCTGCACATGCAATTTCTGGGATATGGCCTACATGGCAATGGTAGAAATCTGCGCACATGGATGGCAAAGGGGCAACTATACATCAACTTGCCTCTGTTCTGAGCTGGGGTAGAGTCCCACATGGCCTACATTACGAAGGGGCCTTGCCTACCTAACGCGCCCTGGCCTAGGGACACCCACAGCCCACCTCCCCCACCCAGACACCTCCACTGCACGCAAAGTCCACAGAATGAGGTTGTACTCACCCCCTTGTGTCTGCTGTGATGTCCTTAAGCGCCCATCCAACTCCGGGTAGGCCACCGCCAGGATCCGGAACATCAGGGGATCATGGTGCGACAGGCACCCCTCCCACGTTGGGAGGCCATCCCCAGCTGAGCCTCTGCCGTCTTCTTGCTGCAGCGGCGAATGTCCTCCCATCTCTTACAGCAGTGGGTGCCCGTCTCTGGTGGGCCCCCAGGGTCCGGACTTCCTTGGCGATGGCACGCCAAATGTCCCTCTTCTGGTGGGCGCTGACCTACATGACATGCACAAGGAAAGAGGAACAGTCATTACCTACTGCACCGTCAATGTGAGTGGGCCCCTCCCAACTCTGTCCATGTGGCCCATTCATCCCCATGCATTTCTGTTGTAAGAACTGTGCCCCCTTCGCTCTCCCACCCAGGCCTGTCCACCCAGGCCTAGCCCATCCAACGTGCTCCCTGTGTACTAACCTGTTGGTCTGGAGGACCGTAGAGTAGCGTGTACTGGGGGAGGACCCCATCCACAAGTTTCTCCAACTCCTGTGCAGTGAAGGCAGGGGCCCTTTCCCCAGACGCAGCAGCCATCGTCGCTTCCAGACCGAGGTCACAGCAGCAATAGCAGTGTAGGTCCTCTCCTGCCGAAGGTCGGGTATCTAGTGAGTGAACAGATAGAAAATGGTGGTGACGTCCGCGGCGGTGACGTCCGCAGCGGGGCGCATCTTCACCACCAGCGCACCTGTTCATTGGCTCTTGAGACCCATAGGGTCCAATGTTAACCAATGCAGCATTGCGCCGCGCTCTACGTCCGCCTACCGCGACGGTGTCCAACGCCAGCACAGTTACCCCACAATTCCATTGTCCCAGTTTAGAGGTCAGGCAGCCGCCATTTCAGGGGCCCACATGGCTTCATTTACTACTGCGTCACACATACCGAGGCCTACACTCAAAACGTTTCTCGGATGAGTTAATTGTCTGTTGTAGTCTTGTGTGTGACTGTGGGTACATACCTGAAGGAATGGTAACAGTTTCTTCGCTGTTGTCCTTCTTAGGCACCGTCAGTTGAGACATATTGGAAGATGGCGGAATCTGCCGGTGTACCTGGTGGACCTGTTGACAACGGAAGAGAGACATTTGATCGTGACCTACCGGTTCGACCGTGCCACAATCCAGGAACTATGTACCCAGTTGGAGCCAGAGCTGATGTCACCAATCCGCCATCCGACAGGAATCCCCTCTGATGTGCAGGTGCTGTCAGTGCTCCATTTCCTTGCAAGTGGGTCATTTCAGACAGCAGTGGCCATGGCATCAGGGATGTCCCAGCCTATGTTTTCCAACGTGTTGTCCAGAGTGCTGTCTGCCCTGCTGAAAAACGTAAGGAGATACATCATTTTCCCTGAGGTGGAGGATTTGCCTGCAGTTAAAGGTGACTTCTATGCCCTTGGACATATCCCGAACGTCATAGGTGCCATTGATGGGACCCATGTAGCTCTGGTCCCCCCGCAGGAGTGAACAGGTGTACAGGAGCAGGAAGAGTTATCATTCCATTAATGTACAGATGGTCTGTTTGGCAGACCAGTACATTTCGCAGGTAAATGCTATGTTCCCTACCTCTGTGCATGACGCCTACATCCTGTGCAATAGCAGCATCCCTGATGGCTCAACTCCAGAGGCACCGTGTATGGCTATTGGGGGACTCTGGTTACCCCAACCTTTCCTGGTTATTGACCCCAGTGAGGAATCCCAGGACCAGGGCAGAGGAACGCTACAATGAGGCCCATGGGCGGACTCGGAGAGTTATCGAACGCACCTTCGGCCTCCTTAAGGCCAGGTTCAGGTGCCTCCATATGACAGGTGGGTCCCTATTCTACTCACCGAAGAAGGTGTGCGACATCATCATCGCCTGCTCTATGCTCCATAACTTGGCATTGCGACGCCAGATGCCTTTTCTGCAGGAGGATGATCCAGATGACGGTGTTGTAGCAGTGGTGGAGCCTGTGGACAGTGATGAGGATGAAGCTGATGAAGAAGAAAACGACAACAGGGAGTCATTCATACAGCAATATTTCCAGTGAGACACAGGTGAGTACGTTTTCAGGTTTAACATAACATTAACTTTCACACGTCTACCTCTATCCTGTACCTACATTTCACTCACTATTTGTTAACTGAGTTGTCCCCTTCCATTTCAGTTTCACAAATGTGGTAACCTACGTGTCAACAGCTTGCACCCTTGAAAGGCTTGTGATATGTGACATTGGTATGTTGGCCTTCCAATGGCTAACCATTTTTGACACTGTAATTGACAATACAAAGTTCAAATTCATTGACTGACTCCAGTTTTATCAGTGTTTCAAGGGTGTTTATTTAAGTGCATAAACATGAAGGGGGGTTGTGAAATGGGGATGGATTATGGTGGAAGAATGTCCATGGCAGAGTCCAGTCTATTAGTCTCACAGGTACATTGCACATCTGGCCATTGGAAGTGGAGCTGGGGCAGTTCCGATTTAGACAGGGTAACAAAGTGGGACAGTGGAAGGACAATCAGGGTGCTCTTATTTCCTGGCGGGGGTCTTGCCATCTTGCTCTGTCTGGTTCCTGGATCTCAGGGACCGCTTTCGTGGTGGTTGTCCATCTGCAGGGGGTGGGGTGCTGGTGTGTTGGTCCTGTGGTGGGGCGTCCTGTCCACTAGCGCCGGCGGAGGTGGTGGGCATTTCATCGTCGTGGCTAGTGTCAGGGGCCCCTTGGAGTGTCCCTCAAGGTCTTTTGAATGTCCGTCAGCACCCCTACGATGGTGCCCAGGGCGGAGACGATGGTCCTGAGCTCCTCCCTGAACCCCAAATACTGCTCCTCCTGCAGACGCAGGGTCTCCTGCAACTTGTCCAGGACCGTTGCCATCGTCTTCTGGGAGTGGTGGTATGCTCCCATGATGGAGGAGAGGGCCTCGTTGAGAGTAGGTTCCCTTGGCCTGTCCTCCCTCTGTCGCACAGCAGCCCTCCCAGTTCCCCTGTGTTCCTGTGCCTCCATCCCCTGGACCGTGTGCCCACTACCACTGCCCCCAGGTCCCTGTTGTTGTTGGGGTGGTGGGTTAGCCTGGGTGCCCTGTAGTGGTGGACACACCGCTGATTGACCTGTCCTGGGTAAGGAGGTATGGGCCCGCTGGGTGGGTGCTGTGCTGGTGTTACCAGAGGGTGGAAGGTCAGTGTTGGGCTGTGGCTGGGCAAGGGGAACCGACTGTCCTGAGGCCCACGATGGTCCGGGCTGGTCATCAAGATCCAGTTGGGCAGAGCTGCTGTCGTCACTGTGGGCCTCTTCTGGGGGTGGAGTGGTGTTGTCTGGACCCTCTGGTGTGGTGACGGTCCTTCGGGTTCCTGCAGGGATATAAGTACATGATTATTGCATGTGTGTGTTTCATGGTGTGCAATGGTTGGGTGTGCGTGTACACCAGTGCAGGCATTCCTGTGTGGGGGCTTGTGTGGTGATGGTTGGGGGGTGTTCTGGGTATGTGCAGTGGGCATGCTTTAGTGATGGGTATCCATGCTTAGTTGTGTCATGCAGGTCTTGGTGTTGGGATGGGTGGTTGGTGTTATGGGTACATTAGTGAGGAGTTAGGGTGATAGGGGATGGTGTGAGGGTGGGGGTGTGTGATAGCATGCAGGTAAGGTGGGGGATATGATAGTTAAGATTTGACTTACCAGTGTCCGTTCCTCCAACGACTCCTGCGAGGCCCTCAGGATGCAAGATGGACAAGACTTGCTCCTCCCATGTTGTTAGTTGTGGGGGAGGAGGTGGGGGTCCGCCGCCAGTCCGCTGAACCGCGATGTGGTGCCTGGATACCGTGGAACGCACCTTCCCCCATAGGTCGTTCCACCTCTTCCTGATGTCCTCCCTATTTCTTGGATGCTGTCCCACAGCGTTGACCCTGTCGACTATTCTTTGCCATAGCTCCATCTTCCTGGCTATGGATGTGTGCTGTACCTGTGAGCCAAATAGCTGTGGCTCTACCCGTACGATTTCCTCCACCATGACCCTGAGCTCCTCTTCGGAAAAGCGGGGTGTCTTTGGCGTGCCATGGGGTGGTGTGTGTGATGTGTGAGGTGGTGTATGTGTTGATGGTTATGGTGAGTGTAGTGGTATGTGGTGTTTTGTGCGTGGATGTTGTGTGGGTGATGGTGTAGTGTGCCTCTGTGTGATGGGGTTCTCTATTCTGTGCTGTCTCTCTCTTGCCTTCTCTCTAATTTCGGGTCATAGGGGTTTGTGGGTGATGTGGGTGTGTGTTTTATATTGAGTTGGGTGTGTGGGAGTGGTGTGTGTATGTGTATCAGGTGTGTGTATTTGGAATTGTCCAATGTGGCTGTGTTTTGTAAGAGTGTGTGTATTTTGAGCGCGGCGGTGTGTACCGCCAATGGAATACCGCAGTTGCAAGACCGCCGCATGGATTCGTGTGTCGTAATTACATGGGCGTGTTTCTGTTGGCGTGGAGGTGGAGGATTTGTTTCCGCATGTTTATCGCTGACCTTTGGTGTGGCGGGATTGTGTGGGTGTCTGAATTTCGGCGGATTCCATGGTGTGTGTCATAATAGCTGTGGCGGAATTCCGCGGCCGCGGCGGTGTGTTGGCGGTCTTCTGCACGGCGGTAAGCGCCTTATACCGCCAATGTTGTAATGACCCCCTAAGGGTTGTGGAGACTATAGATTATCAATGACGGGCAGATCTAATTTGCCTTCAGAAATTTGCTAAATACAACAATGGTGCACAATATATATTGACTGTCATAGATGTACTATCTAAGTATGTCTTTGCAGAGGCACTAAAAACAAGACCAGTCCATGTGTTACGGTGACCTTTAAGCCCATATTTAGCAAAGGCCGAACACCTCATAAACTACAAACGGATCCTGGAAAATAATTTTTGAACAAGCCTTTTCAGAGATCATCAAAACAGCACTCAATTCACCAAGATAGAAGCGGATGCCAAAGTTGCAACAATTTCTTTGCTATACCTGCTGCTTAAGGAAAGACTTGCAGAAGTACAGTGTGATAGCCTAAGGTGCATTGCCAATTTATGTGTAAACACATGGCTACCTAAAACCGATCAATACTGGCATTTATATATAAATGGCTTGATTTTACTATGAAAGTTAGAGTGCAAGACGGTTTAGAACATTTAATTGTGGATTATTTAAATTACAAGGTTTATATACTTTTTGACAGCGAAATGTATGAACTAATGAATGCCGCAAGTTTACTATGTATACAAAGCTATAGGCATGGAGAGAAGGACAGCCTATTTTATACAGTTAATATGATAACCCAAAAAATAGCAAAGATACTTGCTACTTGCTACTATGATAACCCATGTAGACATCACCCTGTGTGACCAGCTTATAAAAACAAAGTGATAATATGTATGCTTATAGAGCCTACATCGAGAGTATTCTCAAATACAGCAATGACCCCCTGGATACCAAACTTTCTGCAGGACTCTTTAACAAGGACACATTTTCCCACCTTGAAAATACAGATCTGGATAGTGACAATGGGAGTTTTGTAAGGAGAGCCAGCTTCACATCTAGAAGTAAGCAGTTTGACCTCCTCGGACGTATATATTCTGATCCCTTTTTTTTAAGCTAAACTACTTATCAACGAGTTGATCTTAAAGTAAAACTTCCCCACAACAAGATGTATTTTGCCTCGTCGGTGGAGATGTTGAGCAATATAAGTTTGTGATACTTTCAGCCAGTTCATTCATAAAGAGAGTGAAGGTGTCACCCAGCATCAGATTTTCACACGCTGAAGCTTTGCAACTATCAAACGTCAAGTACGCAATTGTGGCTTCGAAAAAAATCAGCTTACCTGAGGGACAAGCTTAACTCAGCCCAAAACATTTTTGGGAGGGCAACGTCCAAAGCTCATCATTATAGGCTTTGTTAATAATAGTGACTTTAGTAGGGAGTATGCCACAAATCCATTCAATTTCAAACACTATGACATCACATATGCTGCGCTGTTCCGTGAAGGGGCTGTGATTCCTGTGAAGCTTTACACCACGACAAGCTTTGGTAACGTTCAGGAATGTCTTGGTTTGGTTTTAATAACTAAAAAACATTTACAGGACTCAGGTGTTGCTATAGCCAGAGAGGGATATGTGGCCGTATGTACACTGTTTTCTTTTGATCTGAGTCCTGATATGGAAGATAGCGATCATTACAATCTTATCAAAAAAGGCAATCGGAAAGCTGAAATGCATTTAAACAACCACTTGCAACGAATGTGAATATGTTGGTGTTCTCTGTGGTTGACAATGTGCTACAAATCAATCACAAGAGAGAGATGTTGTTTGATTATCTATAAAGAATAATAAAAAATTGACACTTTTTAAATATCTGATTTTTTGAGCAGCCATAGAAATGCTAAGAGTTTTTTTAGGGTTTTTCAATTGTCACACTACCTTAGAATATTCGGCATGAAAAGCCTCTTACTCTTGTATTTAACACACACCCGCACTATAAGGAAGGAACTCATTGGGCAGCCCTGTTTTTAGATATCGAAAAAGTAATTGTCTATGATAGCTTTGCAGCTTTTCCAGAACATAGCATATACACAAAGCCTTTATTCTCCTATTTTAAAAAAGCAGCAAAAGTGTTAGAGTATACAAAAGTATCAGTCCAAGATACTCTGGCTCTCACGGGTGGCGAGGATGGTATCTATTTAAAAGTGAAATGTCAGATGTTGTTTGAAAATTTCTTGACACTGTACTCAGATGACCTTTTGAAAAAGAACCGCCTTGTTATAAATATATAAAAGAAAACTCATGTGGCACAACAAAAGTGTCAAAAACTAATTACACATTCTACCCAAAATGTAAAAGATTTAACCAGAGCTGTTATGTAATATTGTACCTGTTATATTGGATCTTTAAAATAAAAACCTCTGTTAAAGTTTCAGTAAAGACTCTCTATTATAACAAATTTTAAACAGTACATATTTTCGAACATACATATAACTTTTTTATGTTTGTGGGACATTCTGCATAATGAGTTTGTTATACTTATCAAATATTAAGCCCCATAGTGATTCAACTAAAGAAAGGAAACTGTAAAAAAAATTAAAAGCTGTTTATTTACAATAAATAATTATGGTATAGAAAAGTAAACAGAATTGGAAAATAAAACAAACATGTATATACACAGACATAAGTAACATTTTTTTTAAAGTCTGTTCCATGCGCAACCATGTGTTCATCTTGAAAAGATTCTTCTTTCGTTCCAGAGTTAAGCCATCATCAGGCCCAACTGGGTCAATTTGTGGAAAGAAAGGTGATGTGGGTGTGTATGAATAAGGCTGAAAAACAACAGGCGTAGGACTCTTCGGGTTTGCAAATGGTTGATGGTCTGCATCTTTTAAAAAGTCTTAAAGATCTCTGTTTGAAGCATTACATACAATGGAAGAAGGAATGTTCATTTCTGCAATGACCCGTCTAAAAATGTCCTAGTCTCTCTGAGTTTTACGCTGTGAGAGAGCCTGGGGTTGTGTGATGCCACAGATTAAGGATGTACTCTGTAGATTAATTCTCCTTTCTTGTTCCATGAGGCAGTGACTTATTCGCTGATCATTTTATTTAACAACATTTCAGCGTTTTTTTTGTATTGCTGCCTGATGTTGCATAATAGTTGTGAACCAAACGGTCTGAGGGTGGCGAAGGTTCTTGAGTGGCTGGTTCCTGTGGAATTTCAGAGTCAGTAGCATATACAGTAAGGTTATTCTTTCCCCCATTCCCTTTCAAAAGTAGTCTAAAAAGTGCTGAAGAACTGTTGAGTACACCTTGGCTTTGTAATGAAGTGGTAAATCTGTACAGTTTAGGATGGTTTTCATTTCAGCATCCAATTTCTGCGTCTCATTTTTCTGTATGTTATGTCTCAGTCTTCATGAGTAGTTTCCCCCAATGTTCCATCTGATGTCTGGGTACCAAGTACATATTATTGGTGTACTCCATCAGTTTCCACTCAAAAGGCTGGTGATGACAGGAATCACTATACCCAACAAAGACCCTATAAGTCCTCGGAGTGCTTCACTAATTTCTTTTTAGGAACCAGGAATTTGCATTTATTACTAAGCTTTTTAATAAGATGACTCTTCTTCTTTAGAGCTTTGAACTAATGATCTGATATTGGGACATTACATTTTAGGGTGCTTAGGACAATCTCTGAAATAGCAGTCACTAAATCATCAGAAGCAGATCACGAGATAGTCTTTCTCTGTTGTGGACTCACTGAGACTAAAATTTTTAGGAGGGCTAGCTTTCTATGTAGAGGTGCTGACATAGTGACCTTTAGTACGGTGTTTAGATTATAAAATGTTGATAGGGAACCACTAGCAATTGTTTTTATAGGGTTTGGACTTATTTGTGGGTGTGTAAGCAACTGGGAGATCAGGTGGAAAATATCAGTACAGAGTCTATAGTCATCTAGGGTTGCTATTTTTAAATCTACAAGTAAGTAACCATGGGGTTTCTCTACAGCATCATTAAATGTTTCCAAGAAATATCTGGTGTTTGATGGATACATTTGTTTTGCCATAACTGTTATTAGTTGTTTAATTGTAGGGTTTTTAAACAGCACTAAGTAAGATGCGTTGAGTTATTGAGTGGCTACACCTACCCTTATAAAGCAAATTCCGCACTATATAACAAATACTATCATCACCTACAAACAGTAGATCATCTACAATAACTATGTTTAAACAACTTGTGGGCAGCATATTATCATCATTGAGAGTATCAGGTATTCCCTCAATACATTTTATGCATGGGAATTTATGTGCTAGTTCTGTATGTAGATTTTTCCAGCATGAATAAAGCCATACAATATTGGTTGGGGTTTGGCTTAAAACACTAAAAGCATTTTCTAAAAGCTTTTTCATAAAATAACTTTTACCACAATTTGAAGGCCCTACTAAAACACAGGAAAATGGCTGCTACAGTCTAGTGTCCATTGTGTGGGTAAAGAAAGTTATGTCTGTCAATACCCAGAGGACAGTGTTTTGTACTATTCTGTGAGTACCAATTTATCAAACACTATGCAAGGGTTTTATTTAGGTGCTTGGCTGTAATTTGCCACTGTTTTTTGGACCTGACAATACTAGGTTGTTCCACCACAACAGTTTTAGTAAATTTGTTTGTATGCTCTTCAATATAATTACTGACCAGATCCTTTAGGCTGTGAAAATTGATTTGATGCTATTGTTAACATTAAGGGCCTCATTATGACTTTGGTGGTATTTTTGCAAGACCGCCACGGTAGAGGCCGCCAAAAGACCGCCATGTTGGCGGTAATCAGGCTGCCGTATTATGAGTCACACTCTGAAGACCACCACTAAACAACAAAAAATCTGACACAGAAGGGAGGGAAAGAGACGGTTCCACCACCAGCACCGCCAGCCCGACAACTCTCCACCCACCACATTATGGACCTCATTCCGACCCTGGCGGTCCTAGACCGCCAGGGCCGCGGGCAACGGAAGCACCGCCAACAGGCTGGCTGTGCTTCATTGCCCATTCTGACTGCCGCGGTCAAAAAAGGGGATCCGGCGGTTTCCCGACGGATTTCCCCTGTCTGGGCTGAATCTCCGACCCCCTTCCCGCCATCCTGTTCCTGGCGGTTTTTACCGCCAGGAACAGGATGGCGGGAACGGGGTCGTGGGGCCCCTGGGGGCAGGATGGTGGGAACGGGGGTCGTGGGGCCCCTGGGGGCATGCCCCTGGCATGGGCAGTGCAGGGGCCCCCTAACAGGGCCCCAGCAAGCAGACAGTGAAAATCGCGACGGGTGCAACTGCACCCGTCGCACCCCTGCAACACTGCCGGCTCCATTCGGAGCCGGCTTCTGGGTTGCAGGGCCTTTCCCGCTGGGCCGGTGGGCGCTCCCTTGGCGGGCGCCCGCCGGCCCAGCGGGAAAGCCAGAATGGCCTCCGTGGTCTTTTGACCGCGGAGCGGCCAAGTCCACAGCGGTTCTTCCATGGTGGAAAACCATTGGCGGTGCGAACCGCCGCCCTCAAAAACCCACTACAGACAGAACACAACACCACATTGGGCAGTTCGAATACCCAACACCTGACACACATACACACACCAGACACACCTACTCACAGCACTATATAACACAACCCCACACAACCCACAATCCTTTGCTACCAAAACGACTTTCACAGACAGAGAGGAGCCACAAACTAATGACTCAGCACATGTACACCATAGGCACATACATATTTCAAACTCGGCACACAAACAGCACAATACACATATCACGACTGCACACAAACACCACAACTGACCATCACACACAACAAAACACCCCCCCCATCAAGCACCCTGCCCTCACCCTTACACACACAACACCCACCCCTCCTCCAACACAACCACCCAAATAACCCGTCAAAAGCACCCACGCTTCACAGACGATGAGTTGAGGGTCACAGGCGATAAAAGCGAGCATGGGTCCAGCAAATCTCCATTGGCAGGAAAATGGAGTTATGGCAGAGAATTGTCGACAGGGTGAACGTAGTAGGGAACTATCCACACACAAAGGAAAACATCAGGGAGAGGTGGAACAACTTACGGGGGAAGATGCATTCCATGACATCGAGACACCAAATTTCTGTGGAGAAGACTGGCGATGGCCCTCCACCTCCTCCCCCAGAGTTCACTTTGTGGGAGGAGAAGGTCTTGAACATCCTGCATCCACAGGGCCTGACTGGAATACTGGACTCTAGTAAGTAACTCCCACTCCCCTGGCACAAATAAGTCCTGTCCAGCATGCTTCCCCGCCACCCAAACACTCCCCAATCTGTTCTATCTCCCACTACACCTCCCACCTCCCACCTAATCACCTAATACCCCTGTCCTGCATGCCACACCACCACCCAGCCCCATTGGCCACATAGTGCCCGGCAAGTGCACGGATAGCAGAGCCTATAACAATCACTACGACTCCCACAATGCACTAACCCATCTACATCAAAAACTGAAATGTGCACTTCACATCACATCTCTTGCATGTATGACCATGCATTAGCTACACCAACTGGATGCTACGACTGAGGACCACTACATTGCAATGACAGCAATACAATGGCTCAACACAATGGCAAACAACGCAAAACACAGCCACAGCAGTGTCACCAAACCTACAGGCCACATACCCAGATCAACAACCCTGAAATAGATTGACCATGGGCTTGAAACAAAGAAGGTATACTCCATGCCAAACATGCACTGACAGGACAATCAACCTTGCATACACACATCCACTTTCCTACTTAGACACCATGCTGCAATGTACAGCCATTCCCACTCACATCAAGCAAGCCAGAATTGTCAAGAGCTAACAAGGCACACCTGTCATGTGAACCATCACACAGGGACAGAACCCACCCACAAAGCAAAAGTTAATAAGACTGATTGACTACAACCTTGAAGGAGCATGGTACACATGTCACTATTGACTATCCACAAACAGTGGCTGCAGTGCTGCAACTGTCATTGTCGTTGCTGGGAATCAAGTCAAGCCTCTGTATGCATCAGGCAAAGAGATAACGAATCACACATCCACCATTTAACTCTCTCTCACTCCATCCACAGGTAACCCTGCCACTGCCACCATGGAGAGGATACCAGAGACTGCAAGCCCTCCTTAGGATGAAGGTCCCAGTGAGGACAACTCCGCTGGATGTCTGGACATGGACGACCTACCTGGCCCATCTGTGAGATCTGGTCAGTCTACCACTCCCTTCCTCACCCTTCCCACATACCACTCCCTTCCTCACCCTTCCCACATCAAACCCCACCACATTGTGGCTCCAGCATCACAGCCAACCCTCCATCCACAAACCTGTGTCCCAAGGACTGTTCAATCAATAGTGTACCCCAGAAGACAAGGACCAGAGTCGCCCCCTCACACTGTAGACAAGGAAAGTCCTGGTGACACTGGGCGTGGGCACAGGCACATAAGGGCATGGGGCTTGGGAGGGAACCTGTGTGCCAGAGGAGGGGGCATCCAAGGGTGTCACCTGACCAGGAAACCATCACCCAAGTCATAGGAGCATACCATCAATCCCAGGACAGGATGGGCCAGGTCATTAACATGTTGGGGGAAAACAAAAGGCTGCAGAGGGAATATCAACAGGAGATCATGCAGAGGCGGCAGGCCCACAATGCCCCCATGGCTTCCATTGCAGGGGTGCCCAGGGACATCAACACCACCCTGTATGCTTCCTCCACCCACCAGCAGGCCCCTTCCACCAGCCACATCACATCTGAGCATTCCACATCTGCACCACCTAGTGGAATGGAGTCCCTGCCAGGGGAACCAAAGTCCTCAGGCACCCCTCCCTTTGTAGCAGAAGAACCCCCCGCAAACATGAATGTCAACCCAGACATCTGGCTGGAGCAGATGCCAAGACAAAATCGACTGCCAGGAAGTGACACTCTCCTGATTACTCTCCCTTGTGTGCCACTGAGACACCCTGTTGACTGGTCAATGTCATTACTCCATTTATCCACTGAACCTGTGCTCCCTACAGCTGTGCCACCAATTCTGATGATTGCAACTACCATGACCCCACTCATCACCTGTTTGTCCCTGGACGCACCAAATATGTTCTACTCACATTTCCTCTGTATGCACAAAAAACACAATAGATCACTGCAAGTGCATATGTGTCTTTATTTGGAAGGCAAATTGTTATGTGGCAATGGCCCCCTAAACCAACGGGCAGTGTAATAGAAAGCAGAGGGAGGCAACTTCTGCAGGAGACACAGTACAACAGATATGTCCCAGAGCAGGTGTAAGGGAGTCACTAGGCCAGCCACACACTAGAGTAAATCCACTTATCCAACCTGCAAAAAGACAATGACAGAGAGTTCCATCAGGATAGAAGGCATGGTGCCACAAAAAGCACATTTGTAGTACATAGTTGTTGTGCCCAGTGTAGATTGGCAACTAAACTGGGCACAACAATTTCTACATCACCAGTCTCAGGAAATATATCACTAATCAATGTAAGTGGCATCTGTCATGTGCAAAACTCCATTCGGGAAACAGTTACCAAAGGGTAATGACCATGAATGCCACAAGCTATAGGTAGGAGAGGCAATGATCAACATTACACAGTTGGTTACTAGAATGACATGAGAACAGGAGAACACGTCTGTTCATAGGAGATGTGAATCTAGCAACCTGCATTGAGTACACATGTTAGAGATGAGACATTTTCACACAGCACCTTACATGCAATCAGTCACCCCTCTCAACACCCACACAGGGATTGGAACACATCACACCCCCAATGAAGATCCATCTCAGGAGGATCATTGTCACCAATCATTGTGGATATACAACACTTGCAAATGCACACACAGCTTATCTGTATGTTACTGGAAGTACAGATTAATGAGATCAGTCCTAGATCCAGCTGCACCTTCCTCGTCTACCTCCACATCACTGGTCCAGCTGCCTTGTCATCATCATCTAGTAATGGTATCTGACGTCTCAGGGCAAGATTTCGGGGCATGCAGCAAGCAACTATGATCTGGTGATCTGGTATACCTTTTGGGGACTGTAGAGGAGAGCACCTCCAGAGATGCCCAGGCACCTGAATATGGCCTTCAGAAGGCCAAATGTCCTTTCAATTACATGCCTCGTCCGGCTGTATGCCTCACTGAAATGGAGTTCCCCTTCCGTGGCAGGGTACCTCACTAGTGTCAACAGCCAGAGAAAGTTATGATAGGCAGAGTCACCTGTGTGCACAAAGGTAGGACCTGTTTCAATACAGGTATAGCCACAGGGAATAATGTGATGACAGGTGCCATAACAAAGATACACATCCAAATGCAAACATACCAATGAGCCAAGCCCTCTCTCTGTGTAGTCGTGCCATCATGTGTGGACATTGCTGTTCCCCATAATGTCATGCACTGAACCAGGAAACTTGGCTGTCACTTGTGAGATGTACTGGTCTGCCGCACTCCACCTGTACATTTATGGAATGGTATTCTTCCAATTCCTATACACCTATTCATTGGCGCTGGGAGGGACCAGGGCTATATGTGTGCCATCTATGGCTCCTTTCACATGAGAGATGTGACCCATATCATAGATGTCTGCCTTCACATCGGCCAAATCCGCACATTGGGGGAACTTGATCTAGCTGTCCAGTTGTTTCAATAAATCATGCGCTACATCCTTCAACACAAGACTGAACATGGGCTGTGACATCCCTGCTGCCAAACCCACTGTATTCTGAAAGGAGTCTGTGGCGTGAAAGTGTAGCACTGACAGGACTTGTACTGCATGAGGAATGGCATAGGGGTTACGTATGGCAGGCAATATATCAGGCTCCAACTGGGTACATAGATCTATGATGGTCTGACGATGGGTCTGGATGATATGTCTTTCCTTCAGGGTTGCAAGGTTGACTAGCGGCCGGTACACTGGAGCATGCTTCAATCTCCTCATGACAGGGTGTCTAGGATACAAAGAGAAGAATGTACAAAGTGATAAACACTTCACACATGGAAGCAGAACATGTTATAATCGCACACACCTAACTCTGTAGACATGCGTCACACTGCTGACACATAATATAAGGGGCATGCAGAAGTAGCTGGAAACCATCCTTGCTGCGCATTGCTGCACCTGATAAATCATTTGTGACACACATCACATGTGTAATGTTCCATATGTAGTACACTGAGCTGTCCTGCACTGATCATGTATATAGTTATGCTATATACCTAAATGGTTACGCTGCCTATGTGCCTCCGAGTATCTGGACACACACGTCATCCGACCTCCGGCCACTTCATGTCACTGTGTCATGCATGTCACATGTATAAGCCACACCATGATGGCACTACATAGGCCTACTCTGCAGTTTGGCCCAAAAAAGTGATGGCACACTTATTTTGGTGCAGCAAGGCATGATATGTTCATAAAATGGCAGCCTCCTGTCCTGCTGCACAGGACAGGTGAAAGTGATCTAAGTCCATCAACATATGTCATCATGGCGGTAGGCGGTCGCAACCGCCGTGAAACTTCTCATTGGTTAACACTGCTGCCTATGGGGGACTGGGGCCAATGGCGATGACCGCCGGCGGTGACAGTCCTGTACGTGGTGGCCGTGACTTCCATTTTCTGCAGCCTTGCTCACTTGACTCTTGACACTCCTGCAAGCAAGACCTCCATGAGCTGGGCTGCTGTGCACTGTCTCTGAGAGCCATCATGACATCCTGCAGGTGATAGAGCCCCAGCCTTCACCCCAGAAGAGCTCAACAAGCTGGTGGAAGGGTACTACCTCTGTATGGACAGCTGTATGGAGCACCAGAGGTGCAGGTGGGCTTAATGCCATTGTCATGTGTGATAGGTGTGTGTGGTAGTGAATGTGTAGGCGTAGGTGTAGGCATGTGAACCCAGAGGATGGGCATGTGTGGGCACTTGGTGAGTCAGATGTTAATAGTCCACTGTTGTTGGTATGGTGCCAGTGTACATGACTTTCTCCTTCTGTATGTGTCCCCCATGTAGTTCAATACCCATCAAAAGGAGGGGATATGGTGTGCCATCGCCAAGCACGTGCGGACCCTGGGGGTCCACAGCCGGTGGAGCACCTATTGCAGAAAGTGGTGGGAGGACCTGCGATGCTGGGACCGGAAGACCGCAGAGGCCCAGCTGGGGATGTCCTCCCAACGAGGGAGGGGTGCCCGTTGGAACCTGACCCCTTAATGGCCTGAATTTTGGCGGTGGCCTATCCTGAGGTGGATGGGCGTTTGAGGGCAGCACAGCAGCCAGAAGGGAGTGAGTACTGACTGTATCCTGGGACTTGGCCAGCCTTAAATGAGAATAGTTGCCTCAATGCAGGAAATGTTACATTGTAGTAATAGCAACATGTATATCAACAAGAGCAAATGGCTATTAGGCCTACTACCAGAGTTTATTTTTGTAGATGTGTTGCCATGCTTTATTGTCAGTGGATGCACATCTCCCATTTCAAGCTCTCTCCATGTCTGTACTGTGGAGATGGTCTAATGACATAGGCACATGTGTGACTCCATCCTGCCTATAAATTGGATGTGAGAATTTGTATCACCCTAAGCATTGAGCCATATCTGCTCCATCCATCTGCATTGGTTGCTCTGATGTGTCAGACCAGTCCCATCTGTGTAGCATACCTGTATATGCTACTGGGACTAGGAACATCATGTACTGCTTATGGTATGGACTGATTGTGGGGCTGGCATTGCAGTCCCACCACAGAAATGGCCTTCATGGGACAGGTGTGTTGGCCTGATAGCTGAATAGGCATTTGTAGGTGATCTGCTGACTGTAGGGTATGTGTAGGTAGGCAACGTGGGATACTTAAACATGTAAAATTGATGAGGTCTGATTTCACACATAATGCATTCCTAGGAGCAATACTTGTGGAATTGTAACCTAAAGACCAATGTGATGGTACTAGAAGCGTTAAATGCCCTGGCAGATCTCTTATATGTCACCATGGTGTGTATATGGCATGCATGAGAATACACTAGCAAATCCTATGCTACATTGCTGAGTTACTGCCTACATCATGTCGTCATGGATAGTTGGGGGCACGTGTGATGGGCTGGGACTATTTCAGCTTGCTTTGGCAGATATGTAGTGGCAGATTAGGAGTGGTTTGTGTATTGCATGAGACATGGAATGTTGATGTGAATAATATTTTGCCATCAGTCTCCTCAGGCTGCCTCATGTAGTGGTGAGATGTGTAATTGGCGTACAGGCAGTAGTGTTTGCCCATTTGTGTCTAATGCATGCAATTGATTACCATCTGAGATGTATGTTGTCTGGGCTCTGTGACAGGTCTTGCCATTTCTGGAATGGTGTGTGTGAGGGAGGAGTTATAATGGTGCATGGTCCATCTGGTGTAACTGCATGTGTGGTGGCATTGGAAGTGGTCCATGGTGCAATATGTGTGTTCCAGAAGTACATCTGTTGTGACACTGCACTCAGTGATTGAGTAAAGAAGTGTTATATATGCTACATGGCCCAATGTAGATGCACTTAGCAGTATGCTAGGTAGTGATATATGTGTTTGGTATCTGCTGGTCTGGCTTTGTGAATGGGTCTGACTATTCACATGGCTATATCACAGATTCAAATTGGATACATCAGATGTTACCTTTTTGGGTGCCTGACTTGTGATGGCTAAATCATAGTTGTTCTCTATTATGGCATTACTGTACAGAGTGGCCTGCCATGTAATGTGACAGGCAGGTGCTGTGTGGTCTGTGAGTGGAGTTGTCTTTCCTGTAATGAATCTATTACTGAGGACAGGGGCTAATCAGGTGGTGCAAGTGTTGAGGCCTGAAGTGTATTGTTCAGTCAGCTGCACATCCAATGGGCGATAGGGGTATGGAGAGGTATGATGTGTATTCAGGCATTCAAATGGTACTGCATCCAGAGCATGCTGTGCCAGCTAAAAGGACTTTGGTCTGCATCATGTGGATGACTCCAGTAGTACTGTCCTACTTAGATATCGTTGTAGATGTGAGGGTTGGCATACAAATGTGGGTAGTAGTGACATGTAATGACATGATGTAGGTTATGTGTATTGGCAACTGCGAAGGTCTAGCCATGATATGTATAGTCACTGATGTCCATGTGTCCCTGCGTGTATGAGAGGTATGTGTTAACCCCTATTCGTCCTATCTTTCTTTCTCTGCCACTCTTTATCTATGTGTGTGCATCAGCATTGTCAGGCAAAGGAATTCAGGTGAGTAAGGAAGCTGCTACCAGTGAGAGCGAGGGACCCAGTGGGACGGAGGGCGAGGGGAATGCCACGGGGGAGACCGGATCTACCACCTCATCTTTGGAATCCTCCTCCTGTGGACACTCCCTGGCAGTGGCGGACCCATCTGGGACAATCTTAGCACCATCTATGTCTGCCACCCCCCTTACTAGCACCTCCCTCCCTGTAGCTCCCCACCCAGTTGCCCGTGCCCATCTCCTTCACCACAGGCATCTCTGCCCCTGCCCCAGTCAGCCCTGATGCCCGCAGTGAGGAGGCTATTGACCTCCTGAGGTCCATCTCTGTGGGTCAGTCACCATTGTGAATGCCATCCTGGCACTAGCAGTTCAAGTTTAACAGAGCAATGCGTTACTGGAGGGCATTCACGGTGCCCTGACTGGCCTCCAGAGATCATTTCAGGCTTTGGCCTCCACACTGACGGCAGCCAGTCTCCCTGTGTCTACCGTCCCCCCTCCAACTACCTCTTACCAATCACAAAGCCCTCTCCCCAAACCTAGCCAAAGCACACATACTCACAGGCATGCAGCCACCGCAACAGACAGGGGTACCACTGACAAACACAAGCACCACAAGACCCACCACCGGCATGCACACAAGCAACAGCTACTTGCAGACACACCAACATCCACTCCCTGCACTGACGCCCCCACCACTCCATCCTTCATAGACACTACACCAGACACACCTGCAGCCACCGCACCATCATTCACGGATCCAGGCACAAATCCTATCTTACCCACAATCAGCACAATATCAGATGCGCAGTCACCACAGCTACCACAACCACCGACACCCCCACATACAGAACAAGTACCATACCTGCAGACACCACCCCAACCATCCACCATGGCATCTCCATGCACCTCCTCCCCCTCCTCCAAAGACACCTAAACACCCGCACTCACCCACCCAACAGACAAACAGAACCCACAAGCATCCCACACATGCACTTGCACCCAAGACAGGCACTCTGGCACACCTTACAACCACTCTCTCCCCTTCCACTCCCAAACCCTTTTGTCATGACCACCCCGTGTGCCTGCCTGCCCCCTTGAAGCCCCTGCCATGTGGAGTTTAATTTGCAGTCAGGAGTGAAGTTGGGGCACTCTAAGGTATCATTTGTGCCTTTGGCACTTTGGACTGACCATTGGCCTTCTATTTGTACATAGGTTTATTTGTATATGTTATTTTTTATTAATACTTCTGGCCCAACATGTTGTTGGATTTGATGTTGACATACTTGCCCTGCCTTTCTTTCAAAATAGCACTTTGGCATTTGCGGGCTTTGGTTTGTGCGTGTGTGACATGTGTGTGTTGGCTGTGCCAGCTGTTGTGCCTGGCATGCATGTGTGGGTGTGGCCATGCCATTTGTCCTGGTGTCATTGCTGTGTGATGTGTGTAAGATACGTTTGCATGCATGTAGCAAAATTGTGTATTGTTTGTGTAGAGATGTGTAATGGTGTTGTAGTGTGCCCTTGTGTGGTTGTTGTGTATCCATCTGTGTGTGTGGTGATGGCTATGTCACAGACGTTGTGTGTGGTGTTGGCATGTTGTGACGTATGCTTTGTTGCATAGCAGTTTATAGGTTGTCTGGTGTTGTTAGGTTTTGTTGTTAGTATATGTTGTCATGTGGAGGTGTGCAATGACATTGCTTGGTGAAGCTTCTGTGTAGTTGTGGTTGTGTTGTCATTGTGTGTATCGGTGCTGTTGTGGATAGTTGTGTTGGACAGTGCCGGTGCTGTGTCTGTGGGTTGGTGTGTGTATGGCCCGTGTGTGTTGGCTGTGGTGTGTGTAGTATGGGTGTGCATGTGTGTAGTATGGGTGTGCGTATGTTTATGTAGGTGTGTGTGTATATGCCTACGGGTGTGAGGTTACATGTGTGTGTGTCGCTGTCACAAGCCATCCCGGATGTGTATGTTGTGTGTGCGTGTGTAGTATGGGCTTTCCCTCCAGTGTGAGGTAGGTGTGTGTACTCACAGTTGTTGGCTTCGCCACCGTCGCTGGTTCCGGAGTCATTATTCGAGCAGGAGCAGTGGGAGGACTTCCAGTTCAGGTTCCATGGAGGCTCAAGTCAGGTATGTGTTCCTTTTATAGTGTTGGAACCTGCCAGGGTTTTCATAGTGGTGTGACCGCGGCGGAAACCTTGGCGGTGTGCAGTCTTGTAATATGTCAGGCATGAACATGGTCTCTGCTTGCCTGAAGGTGCCTACCGCTGTCCATGGTGTCATGGCCACACTGGCGGTACTGCGGTACTGCCGGTGGTTTGGCTGTGTTCTGTTGGGAAGACCACCATGGTCATAATTTAGCGGTCTTCACCGTTGGGCCATTGGCGGTACGACCGCACATGCCAACATGGCAGTTCCGGGGCCACCAAACGCTTAATACCTTTCACTTTCATGCACACTACATTTTTGGATGTAAAATAGCAATAAGTCTTAGGACCAGCTGACACAAATTCTACAACATATTCATCAGGACATAACTCACTTGTTAAATCTCCCAAGTAATCACCAAATTGAGTGTCTTCATCCCCTGGTTTACTCACAAAAATCACAGAGTCAGTATCAAGGTGCAAACATCTGTCCTGAAGTTGATCGTATACCTTGTAAAGCTCTAATTGAGCATGAGAGGTTTTAAAACATGCTATAAAATATTTATGTTGTTAGAAGTAGTAGGGCATTCATTTGTATATTTCCAACACATCAAAGCAGTTTGATCAACTACGAAGTCACAACTGGAGCTCTTGTAACACGAACCAAAAAGGTATTTATACAGTTCATCCAGATCAGAGATTATTTTAGTGTCTGGCAAGTTTGTCCGCTGTGCGAATCTGCCCACTAGAGAATTGAAACAGAGTTTAGCTAACTGAAGTCTAGCAGGGTTTACTTCAATGGACTCCAGTCTTAAGTGAATACCTTTATGCCTGGAGTGATCACCAACTTACTGTTGCTCTGTGGTCTAATTGGTACAACAGTCTGGAAATCCTGAAGCCTCCTGTTTATCTCTGAGAAATAATTTAATATACTCAGAAAAAAAGTTTAGTTGTAGCCTGCTCAAAGTGCCATATCCCGTACCCTTCCAATCTTGTAACATTTCTCTAAGGTAGCCTTTACCTCAATGCTACAGCAAGTACCTGTGACTGACCTATCTTCGTTGCTGTGTCTGCATTTTCTGGTCCGTTTGCTTTCAGCACGTCCTGCATAGGGGGAACATTAGCTTTTCCCCAACTCTGTGTGGGAGAACAAGAAAATAAATCCTACAGGGAGGGTACAGCTGACATTTAATCAAACCAATGTACTCACGGAGGTCTTTATATTCCTGATAAATGTTGCAAGGGTTTCCTAGCGGGTAACGTTTCATTCTGTTCACATAAGGAGACAGACTTACAAAATCATAGTAGAGTCATTTGTCGCTACAAACCACCTTCTTGTGCAACTGAATAGTATTCGTACAGTCCTCAAATAAAGCATCACAGGGCTCAAGAGGCTCAGGCAATTCATTGTTCTCAATAAAACACACAAGGTCTTCATTTGATTTCACCATATCTAGCCACTTGTGCTCCCACAAGGATCTCACAACAATAACTCAGTTCTGAATATAATGTGCCTTTAACATTGTAAAACTGTATAGCTGCTCAAAGGTGGTACCCAGCAGGCTATTAAACTTGTGTGGGTTCTAGTACTGAGGGCAACCATCATAGAAACAACCATTACATTCAAAAGTGGTTGGCACACCATTAACTACAGCATATCCAAATAGGTAATATGGGCCGACCTGGTATTCACCACCCATCAAAGCATTCTGAATAGAGATGTTTTCTTTTTCAGAGACATACATTAGCCATTGAATTGAGGCTGTAGAATATCTTTTTTGTTGATCATCATACAAATCAGGCGTCACCAGCGCTATGCTTTCAGGTTGTAAAACCATGTGCTTACAGATAGTCATACACTTTGAAGCCATTGTCGCACATTGAAACGGGTCTATATACTCAATGCATTTTATCATGTCAGGAGTGCTTGGCTTGAGGAAGCGTTTCTTGTTTGTCATCTGTATGATACCATCTCTAAAGAGATTACAAGCCTTCCTTAGGATAAATACATCTTCTTGGCAGCATGCTTTCAACTCTGAGCCTGAAAATCAAATACTTTGTCAAGGTTTTCTGTGTACTATTTTATAAAGGATTCATTCTCATCCGGCATCGAGGTCAGAATTGTGGGGGAGTAGGATACATGTTGTGGGGACTTCTCTTGAGTTTGCTGTGTATAGGTGAGGTCTACAATCTCTATACAGTTAGAGGTTATATCCACAGTCTCATCAGTTCTATCTCTTTGGAACACTTTTCTTGAATATGGGGTTTGGTATTACAACGTGGTTCTGAGCATTATCTGCAAGGTTGTTGTGAGCATGTGAGGTCAATTCTTTCCACAGTGTCAGAGCCTTTATGTAGTCTTTCAGATATGGGATATGTTTTCTTAATATCCCCATGTTGAATAAAAAACACGCAGTGATAGGATTAAAGTCTGTTTATTTGATGGCAGCACAGTACATCCACTTCAACGTCCATCATCAAATGACCTTCCCAACATTCTTTCTCCCAAGAATCCCACTACATTCTACACCCAACAGTCCTTTCCCATCACGTCTTCTATATTCTAAATTACAAACTTACAACTTATTTCTCTCCTTTAACAAAACAATATAAATAAAAATAATAAAGGTAAAACTATGCATAACTTTACCATTATAAAACATTTTAAATTTAGTTGCACACCAAACTTATGAATTTGAAATAAAGTCTTTGAATCTGACTGGCTTGCATCTTGTTCTTGCCTCCAATTTCACCTGAGACGCTACAGAACCACTATTGTCCACAGTATCCATTTCATCACTGACATTACCAGAGTAAGATACTTCATTATCCCGTACATTTTCCACAGCAATCTGTTCAGTATACCCATTTTCAATACCAGTTCCTGTTAAAGTTTCTGCCAAGGGTGCTACACCCACTCCTCCACCTCCTGTTTTGAAAACATATCTAACACAACTTCCTCCACCCAAACATTCCACCTCAATATTGCATTCATCATTACGACACTTCGCAACTCTCCTCACATTCCACACTTTCCCATCCTGAGTAACAACACTCTTGTTATCTACCTTTATCACTCTCAAAGTTTTCCCAAACTTGAACGTACCTTTCATCACAAACCCTGGTTTACGAATTCTGACCCACATTAATCTCAGGTTCTTTCACTCCCCATTTGTTGTCATAAGATTCTTTGAACTTTTCTTGCTTCCTTCTCACTCTCTCTTTGACTTCCTCCATGCACACATTTTCACACTCCTTCCTTAGTCTTTTCTTGAACTACAATGGACACAATTTAGACACAGGATGTCTTCCTTTTAGCAAGCTCAGTAGTACTTTGCGGCGTTATGCGATAATGCCATCACTTTGCTCTTAACTTCTCCTTCCACTGTCCTCCAAATCCTCGTGCCCATCCAATACTTTCCTTTAGCACACGGTTGAACCTCTCCACCTGACCATTTCCTTCTGGTTCATAGAGAGGAGTGGTAACATGTTTGATATTGCTATACCTAAAAACTTTTTATTTCTCTTGCTACCAACTGAACCCCTTTGTCAGATATCAGCACCTCAGGATATCCTTCCCTGGCAAACACTTCCTTGAAAAACTCAATAATAGTAGCAGATGTAACCTGAGAAACTAACTTCACCTATGGCCACTTAGAGTAATAATTAATCAACACCAATGCAAAATGTGCTTCTGCCGGAAGGAAGAGAAACGGACCAGAAATATCAAACTCTAACTTTTGCCATGGCGAATCCAGCCAAGATACAGGCATCAGAGGAGCTGGAACAGTTCTCAACATCTTCTCTGCATTGACACACACACCACATTCTCTTACCACCCTCTCTGCCATTTTATTCAGACCCGGCCACCAGAAACAAGTACATATTAGCCTCTTCATAGAAGACATGCCTGGATGACCTTCATGAGCAAGTCTTAAAATTACCTCCTGCAGTCCTTTAGGAGGAACACACTTGCCATTTTTGAAGAAAAGTTCATTCTCAATTTCTAACTCATCCCTAACTTTATGAAACGTTATGATTTCTTCCAAAAGTCTTTTCCTATCGGGCCAACCATACCGCAAATAATTATTTACTTCATGCAATAACAAATCCTGCTCCTCACATTTTCTTCACTCTTTCTCTTTTATACCAGCAAATACACCAGTCACATAACCAGACACCACTGACACAATGTCATTCTCTAGCCCACTACAAAACCCATCAATCTCCTCACCATCATCTTGAGGAAGACGCGATAGACAATCCGCCACAGTATTACTTTTCCCAGGTACATACTCTACCTTGAAGCAATATTCCTGCAATCTAGAGATTAATCTGGCAATGCTAGCGGTAGCACTTCCTCCACCGCCTGGAGACAAAATTCCAACTAATGGCTTATGATCTGACTGCAAAATAAATTTTGAACCCCAAATTTAATTTCAAAAGTGTTCCACTGCCCAAACACATGCCAACAATTCTTTCTCAATCACAGCATACCTCCTCTCTGCACCCGTTAATGTACGAGAAGCAAACAAAATATTCCACCTGTCTTTTCCACGACACTGAGATAGCACACCTTCTAATACCATACATACTAGCATCTATAGTCACAACACACTGTGCCCTCACACAAAAGGGCTGCAGAGTAGGAGCATCAACAATTTATTTCTTTATCATCTCAAACGTAGTCTTCTGTCTGCCATTCCAGACATACTGAACCCCTTTGCGTGCAAGTTCTCCCAGTGGTTCCATTTTTGTTGCAATATTTTCAATGAATTTACTGTAATATTCACAAAGACCTGTGAATGATAAAAACTTATCCCGATTGTCAAGAGCAGGAGCATTAACAATAGCTTCCACCAATGATCGTTTCGGGATTACCCCTTCTCCTGATATTGTGTGACCCAAGTATTCCACAGACTTCGAGATAAATTTGCACTTCTTTTCCATCAATGTTAAACCACTCCTCCTTAATACCTCACAAACCTTTACCACATGCTCTCTGTGCTCACTTTCATTCTTAGAAAATATCAGGACATCATCTTGGAAACACTTCACATAACTGTCCATATCTTTGAACAGATGATACATTGCTCTCTGTAATACCGACGCCGCAGAGGCTAGTCCAAATGGCATTCTTTTAAATTGATACAACCCCTGTGGTGTGATGAAAGCTGTAAGGTGTCTAGAATTATCTGAAAGGTCAATTTGATGATACGCCGATCTCAAATGCAACGTGGAGGAAATGCTTGCTCCTTCTAACATGCTGATCACCTCATTTATATTTGGTAAAGGGTGACAATTCCCAATGATATTCGCATTCACTGCCCTCAAATCAACACACAACCTCAATGATTTGTCAGCCTTCCAGGCCAACACAATTGGAGAGAACCATTTTGATTCAGTTTCTTCAATTACATTATCCTTAACCATTTCCGACAAGATTTGTTTCAATTCTTCTCTGACACATATCGAACATTCCTCAATTTCTGCACAATAGGTTTGGCATTAGTCTTTATCTTGATTTTGTGACTGTAGTTTTCTAACTTTCCAAATTTGTTAGAAAAAACTTGGGGAAATCTCAATACTATCCACGCCTTTGTCTCACCATTTTCTATTGCTTAGACAGGTTTTCTACTCCTGGGATTCAATAGAATTCCCAATTTCCCTTGATCTCTCCATCCCAGGACATTAACTCCTTTCTTGGCTACGTACAACTTTATTATTGCACATCTGTCCTTAAAAACAATTTTCATCTCAACAAAACCAATGACATCAATGCTGGAACCATCAAAACCCTCAGCTAATATGTCAGGTTCCCTCAAGTCTGACATCTTCTAAATTCTTTCAAATACCTGCTCAAAATATTCCTGTGTAACTATCGTCCAAGGTGATCCTGAGTCTGCCATCAGATATAACGTTTTCCCCATTATCTGTTTCACACACCTGGGTTGTCTCATACTACCATCACAATTTTTAAGTGACAAAACCATTCCCTTCTATTCTTCCTCATCACCGTGCCATCCTTAATCACATTTACCACCACTCATACATGCTACTTTTCCTCTCATACTGCTACTGCTTTTCTTAAGATCTTTGCACACAGGAGCAAAATGTCCCATCCTACCACATTTCTGACACTTCTTCCCAACAGCAGGACACTTTGGTGACCTCGCCAAATGGTTCACATTACCACAGCGATAACACGATAATCTTTCCATTTTATCATATGTGTCCCCTTTCTTACCATACATATCATTTCTGAAACTTGAGTTACTACCTTTACTACTAACCCCCATTGCTTAAAAAAAAATCAAAACTAACAATCACTGTGCAATCGGTAGAATAGTTCTCTTAGTTCCAACAGTTCTATTGCGTGAAAAAAGTAAGAGCGCAATCCTAAATGTAATACTCCGGTAGAATAAAACAAGAGAGAAAAAAAACAAAAACACTTTTTTTTAACTCAATACATGAATAGTTCCAGTTCCCACACTTCTTGACCTGCTTGCTGTCTTAACACAATTCCAGAACAGGAAGTGGTTTGAAAACAAAACACACAGAAGAAATAATTCCTGGGTGAACAAAGATAGAAGCAGGTAAGAACTCTCACTTCTAACTTCTCTAAAATGTGGTGACTTCCTTGTTGTCCTACAACAGTTTTTATCACAGGAAGCGGATTGAAACCAAGAGAGAGAGAAATATATATATATATATGTATATATAATCACTTCCTGGATCACCGAAAAGCAGAATAAAGACTCCGGGGGCGCACTGCGCCGAGGTAAGGTGTTTCACTTCTATCCTTTCAAAGCGCGATATCCAGATGACTCCAACACCTTCATGTGCTTAATTGAATACACACGCATCAACAGCTATGCAATGGAACACTCCTGCAGGAATCTCGAGGAATCCTCATGCGATAGTTACATGCCTCATAACAGCCAGAGTGGCGCGACAGATGTAATGGTCTCCGACAGGTGGCTATTTTAATGGAAAGCGATTGTAGATAAATGACAATTATACAATTGTCTGTTTGTCATAAAGTTAAACCACAAACCTACCGCCAGTGATCCTACTGCAATTGTAGACGAAGGCACAATGAACAACTCCTCATCCCAGTGGAAAACACGGGTTTGGTGGAGCCGATACCGCTCCTCGATTTGACACCGCACCTGTGCTGACTTAAGGTAGTAGCATGTGCCTTCACTCATCGCCAAATTGTTGAATATCAACACACAGTGATAGGATTAAAGTGTGTTTATTCGATGGCAGCACAGTACATCCGCTCCAACCTCCATCATCAAAATGACCTTCCCAACATTCTTTCTCCCAAGAATCCCACTACATTCTACACCCAACATTCCTTTTCCATCACGTCTTCTATTTTCTAAATTACAAACATACAACACCCAGGCTTTTTGGGTAAACACTGGATCACTGTGGAGTGGTCCTTTTGCTGTTTAGAATATTCATAAAAGATTTTAAGAGTACTCCTGCTAATTCAACAGCCCCTTCTGAAGCTATGGATTAAACAACTAGAAAAACATATATGTAATAGGTGTAAAAATTATACAGCCTCTTGTAGTATATTATAATCGCAATTGATATCCAAACATTTTTAAAAAGCATAAAAGTAAATCAGAATTTTTTTTTGCACAAATGTTATCCATATGTGGATAAGGCCTGCTTAACAAAATTTAGCCTGCAACCGTCCCATCCCTTTCCCCTTTTGGCCACCCATTTCACCTCTGCTCCCCCCATCTGCACGCACACACACCCTAAAACACACCTGTTTTAAAATGTTGTGATGTGAGTTGCCATTTTGTCCTCCTACTTTGACCTGTTCTGTTTTCTGCTTCTTCACAACATAAACATCACAATCCTGGTAGGATTTCTGGCAATGCCATATTCAGACACGGTCGGCGATGTGTACTGTTACAGATTGGTCTACAATATCAAACAAATCAACATTAGGAATAGTATCACGTGAGATGTAGTCTGCAAAAAAAAAGACAAAGTTAGTTAAACAAGCTGTATCAATAATAAAATGGTTGTAAAAGTCACAATGGTATTTCATACTAGATCGTTTCTAATAGTATAATTGGAGTGGTAATGAGTTTGGACATTTCTGACTGGCAGTGTATCTGGCCCTTGAAGCTCTCCTTTTTTAAATAAGTGCTTCATTTAGAGTGGTACGGAGGACTGGACACTGGGGAGTCAACAATTACTACCTATCACCCTCCATGCCTGTATGCCATCTCGACCTCTCACCCTGACTTCCATTACCCCACTCCATCCCACACAGTGCACCACCCCAATTAACAAACCTAAATGCCAAGCCCTGCATGCACATCCCTCCCAGCACAGCATGAACACCCACCACCAATGCATGCACAGCATGGAGAACTAACAATTCCACAATCCATCACCATACACAACCAATGTTTGGAGGACAACAGCAATCTCATTGGGAAAGATAGTAATGCTAACTATGTCACTAACATGTACCATAACACATCACTCACATCCCCACAGGTGCCCCAGCCAATGTCAGCGGCAAGGAGGTGCCATGGCTACCCAGTCCCCCACCAGAAGATGTCCCCAGTGATGACAGCAACTCAGGATCTCTGGATCTGGATGAACTCCCTGGCCCATCTGGTAACACTGGTCAGTCGGCTACCCCATCCCACAGCAGTCCACCACAGGGCCCCCCATGAATATAACACCACAGCAGCCTGCCAACGCCCTCACACCTCTGTCCCCAGGACATGTCAATGAGTAGTATGCCCACCTGTACAGGGACCCAAGGCCATGCCACACAGGCAAGACAATGAGGGTTCTGGTGTCAGTGGGAGTGGGCACACTGTTAAGGGGACACAGGTACACGGGCCAGGGGCACTCGAAGGACAGCTGTGTGCCAGGGGGAGGACAGGCCCCAGGAACCAACTGCCCAGGAGGCACTTACAAATGTCCTGGGAGCATACCAACAATCCGAGGACAGGATGGGTCAGGTGATCACCATCATGCAGGAGAACCAGCAGCTGCAAGGGGTACACCACCAGGAGGTCATGCAGCAGTTGCAGGGCATAAATGCCAACATGGCCGCCATTGCAGGGGTGCTGGGTTACATGGCCAAAACGATGGGGGAGGAGAGACACCAGCAGGCCACTACCACTAGCAACTCCAGCAGCAGCCCTCCACATCTGCTGCTGCTAGTGGACAGGAGGCCCTGCCACAGGACCCACAGGCCACCAGCATCCCTCTCCCTGCAGAAGGTGACCACCCCGCAAATGTTCCCTGTGACCCAGACAGACACCAGAGACAGTTGCCAAGACCACCGCCAGGAAATGAGCCCCTCCTGAATGTCCCACTTGTGTTCCACTGTATCACCTTGTCCATTTTGAACTGCCATTGCTCCCCTTCCTATGGCCCCTTGGACACTGGACCTGTGCTAGAAACAAACTGGCCCACTACACTGGACTATTCCCAACCATCACTTCCACAATCCATCACCATACACAACCAAAGTTCAGCGGACAACAGCACCCTTGGACACAACTTGAATAATAGTGCTTTATCTGAAGGAAATGTACAATGTATTTACTGTATTGAACTGCATGATCTTGAGCAAATGTCCAGTGATATGTTGATCCATGCTACATATGTGTCTCAGTAGTCTGTACACATCACAGCATTACACTGTTGAAACCACACCAACATCTGCAATAAGGGAAGGCATAGGTGACAGTCAGGTGGGATGCAAAGTTAGTGACTGGCATTATCATACAACCACAAAGCACTAAACGTAAAGGTGTAATAAATAGTTCAACAGTCTTACCTGATTGTCAGTGGAAGTATTGCAGTATCATTTGTGTCCTGTTGTCCACACCCTCCTCCTCTCCCTCCTCCTCACTGTCCTCAGTGGCCACTGCTGCCACAGGTCCATTGTCACCGTCTATTGTCACCCCTCTCATCCTGCAGATAGGGCACATGGCATCTGAGGGCCAAATTGTGCAACATGCGATACACAACAACAATCTTGCAGACCTTCTCGGGGGAGTAGCATCGGGATCCACTGCTCAGATGGAGGCACCTGAACCTGGCCTTCAGGAGACCAAAGGTCCTTTCAACAATCCTCCTGGTATGCCCATGAGTATCATTGTACCTATTCTCATCCCCTCTTCTCGGATTACTTACAGGGGTCAAGAGCCAGGACAGGTTTGGGTAGCTGGAGTCACCTGGTAGAAGTGTGGGACACACATTAGCCTTACACAATGGCATGGGGTATGACACCTGAAGGCATACACTTACTTACATTGGGTGGGGGCTCAGGCTCACCTATAAGCCACACTCTGTGCCTCTGTAGTTGTGCCATCAGCTGTGGGACGCTGCTATTCCTTAGGACAAAGGCATCATGCACCGACCCAGGATACTTGGCAGTGACGTGGGAGATGTACTGGTCAGCAAGGCACACCATCTGGAAATTGAGTGAGTGGAAACTCTTCCTATTCCTGTACTCCTGTTCATTGGCCTGGGGGGGGGAGACTAAGGCAATATGGGTCCCATCAATGGCCCCAATCACATGTGGTATGTGTCCCATTGCATAGAATCCAGCCTTCACAGTGGGCAATTCATCTACCTGGGAGAATGCAATGTAGCTTCACATATGTTTGAGCAAGGCAGCCGAAACCCTTGCTATCACTATAGAGAACATTGGCTGTGACATTCCTGCAGCCAAGCCCACTGTCACCTGGAAAGAGCCAGTTGCCAGGAAATGGAGAACTGATAGTACTTGCACAAGAGGGAGTATTACTGTGGTGCAACTGATAGCAGGTAGCAGATCAGCCTCCAATTGTGTACACAGCTCTGTGATTGTGGCCCTGTCCAGACAATAGGTGAGTATGATGTGCCTGTCCTCCACTGTAGCCAAGTCCACAAGGGGTCTGTACATGGGTGCTTGCCTCCTCCTCCTATTCCTCCACAGTGGTTGGTACCTAAGAGACCCTAAAAGTAAGAAGGGAGTGACAACAGGAACTATGGACACACTACATCAGTGTACACAGAGCATGTTTGTATGTTGGACACTGGAATTGTCTAGGTGTGTACAGTCAACAACAATGACGTACTTTTAAATCAGTAGGGGCCATATGTACAAAAGCTTTTTCCCATAGACACAGAATGGGTAAAATCCTTTCGTACATCTGGCCCTAGATGTGTACAAGCAGTAGAAAATGGCAACCACCTGTCCTGTATGCAGGGACAGGTGGAACTGACCTCACTCCACCGGCGCTAGGCGTCATGGCAGGAGGCGGTCTGCACCACTGTGTAATTCCTCATTGGCTAACATGGGCCTCTATGGAGTACAGAAACAAATGATGATCAATGCCAGTAGTGACAGTGTTCACCGCCTCAGCCGTGACCGACATTTTCTTTCTAAGACTTCACTTGATTCATGACTTTCCACAGGACATCATCTCCACTGCGTGTGCTGCTGTGACCTGTGTCTGGAACATGCCATGGCTCGTGCAACAGGGGAAAGGGCCCCAGCCTTTATGTCGGATGAGTTGGAGAGGCTAGTGGATGGGGTCCTACCGCTGTATGGGCAGTTGTATGGGCCTCCAGACCAACAGGTGAGTACACCATGGGTATGTTGCATACGACATGGCTGCATGGAGATGTGTGTGTGCTGGGAGTGTGTCATTTGGGGGGTATGGCTGGTGTCTGTACAGTGGTACGGGTCATGTGTGTGCATGATGAGGGACAAATGAAGTATGTGAGCCATTTGTTTGACAGGCTGGATTGTCTGGGTAATGGTGTCCTTCTGTCTGTGTTTCCTCTGCAGGTCAGCGACCATCAGAAGAATGGGTTGTGGCATGCCATCGTCAAGGACGTGCCGACCCTGTTGGTCCATAGCGGCGGAGCACCCACTGCAGGAAACGGTGGGAGGACCTGAGACTATGGGCCCGAAGACCGCAGAGGCCCATTTGGGTACGGCCTCCCAAAAAGGGAGAGGTGTCCTTCGGAACCTGACCCCCGATGGCTGCATACTGGTGGTGGCCTACCCAGAGCTGGATGGGCGCTTGAGGGCCCCACAGCAGTGACAAAGGGGGGAGTACAGTGTGTGTGACAACCATCTATGTTGCCTGGCATGGGATTTTGGTACAGGGTTCTAGTCAGTGGATGCCACAGTATGCCAGCTTAGACATTGCTGCATGGTCCAGCTTAGGTTTATTGGGTGAAATGCATGTTTTTGATAGCTAGGTAGATGGCTTTCCATGTCAGACAGGGCTTAGTTGGTCCCAGTTGGTGTGCAGACAGCAGTGTTTGGCTCCTACCTGCTGGGGTACTCAGCCAATGGTATGCCAGTGTGGTCCATTCCGCCCATTCTTACTCTCAGTGTGTGACAGTGATGTGTATGCCATCTGTGCTGTTGGTGCTGTGACTGACCATGTGCTCCCTTTCTTTCTCCCCCCTCTCCTTTTGTCATCCTGTCCATGTGTGCATTAGCATCATTTGCTGAGGAAGCTGCAGCCCACAGAACAAGGAGGCAGAGTCCACCAACACAGAGGGGACCAGTGGGACGGAAGGCGAGGGGAGTACCACGGGGGAGACAAGAGCTGATACAACTGACTCTGATTCCTCTTCCGATAGGGAGCTCCCTGGTGGTGGCGGATCTCTCTGGGAATACCCCAGCTATAGGTTCTACCGCCACCCCCTGTACCAGCACCGCCCTCCCAGTAGCCCACCACCGAGTTGCCTGTGCCCGCTCACCCACGAAGGTGGGCATCTCCTTTGCCCCAGGCACCTCAGGCCCTGCCCCAGTCAGCTCTGCTACCCTCAGCGAGGAGGCTATTGACCTGCTGAGATCCATCTCTGTAGGGCAGTCAACCATAGTGAATGCCATCCAAGGGCTGGCATCCCAGATGCAGCAATGCAATATCTTCCTGGAGGGCATTCACAGTGGCTTGGCTACCCTACAGAGATCGTTTATGGCTCTGGCCTCTTCACTGATGGCAGCCAGTGTCCCTGTTTCTTCCGTCCCCAATCCAACTACCACTTCCCAGTCCCATCCTCCACCCCAAACCCATCCCATGCACACATTCTGACAAGCATGCGCACAAAACAACAGACAAGACTCTCACAAACACATGCAGCACACTTCAGTCCACAAGCGCTCACACAGCCAAAACAAAGACGCACACACATCATCCACTGCCTCCACTGTCTCCCCTTTCTTTTCCTCCCTCACAGTCACATCTGTACTCACACCTGCAAGCTCTGCATCAACAGCTCCTGAACCTGCCACCTGCACAGCCTTGCTCACAGTCACCACAACAGCAGACCCGCAGACATGCACCCCACACACCACATGCTCCATCATCACCACCATCATCACCACATCACGCAGCACACCCACCTCTCTTGCAGACACCACCACACACCACAACATCCATCCACATGTCCTGTTTGACCTTCCCCACCCTGTCTGCCGCCCCTCCAAAGACACACAAATGCTCGCACACAGACCCCCAACGGCCATCCACCTCACAAACGCACACTGTCCATGCACCTCCACCCAAGGCCAGCACACCTCCTCCTCCTACAATCAATCCCTCTACCTTCACTCCCATCCCTCCTCCCACATCCTGCCCCTTTGCCCCTAAGAAGCTTTTCCTTTCCCACCTTGACCTCTAGTTCTGTATTTTTTAGATTTGGGCACTTCATCCAACAGGATTACAGTAGTTGGAACAGAGGTATGGCCCTGGCTTTCTTTGCTCCTGGGTCCTGTTACAGTTGTTTTACTCTGCAGCTGCTTCTGGGTGTGTGGTGTGTGTGTATGGTGTGTGTTGAGCGTGTGTGTGTCATTCTCCCCTCCTCCCTTCCTCCCTTGGGTGCTAGACGGCTGTACTCACTGTCGTCGTCTTCATCGGCATTGGTGCTCCAGGATGGCCATGGCGTGGTACAGCATCAGGAAGCCTTGCAGTTCTGTACCCATGGCGGCCGCCGACTCCTCTGTGTCTCTGGAGGTGAGTGTCTCCTTTTATATGATGTGTTTCCGTCAGGCTTTTAGTGGCTTTGTTACCGCCCCGGAAATCCTAGCAGTGTGCTATGTCATAATATGGTGGGTGGATTCTTGTCTTCTGCCTGCCTGGAGATTGTACCGCCGCGTTCAGTGTTCGTATCGCACTGGCGGTTGGTGTGGTACATTGGCTGTCTATGGGAGCGATCACTGCCATAGTCATTATTTGGAGGTCATTACCACCGGCCTGGCGACGGTACTACAGCCATCGCTTGGATGGCAGTCACCTGACCACCAAGGTCATAATGAGGGCCTTAGAATTTGTTTTTCAATACACTTTGACACGTCAACGCAAAGTGCTTTTGAAATACTTTAAAAAGTTAACAGGTGTCTGGCTGTCTACCACCCTTCTGGCCTCCATATAACCCACAAGCATATCTGGCACTATGAACGCATTTGGAAACTGAGCTGTAAAATGCTTAGTAAAAACTGCATCAAAAATAGGTTTATCAGCAAATGTCCAGATAGTTGAACCATACTAGAACAGTGTAAAATTCTATAGCCTAAAAAGTTTTATTTTAATACTTGTAAGCTACCGCTCACAATTACTTTTCTCCTTTCACAAACACATATTCATTAGGCACAAGCCGGAAGACACTTTAAAAATCCAAATGGAATGTTATCTGTGAAAAAACATTAGTTTAATAATTTGCATTTGAAAGCAGATGGTGTGACATGGGCTGTCAGACCCCTACAGGTGTTCAAGTGAAAACATGATGCCTTTGGTTTGCCACAGCTATAAAAACAGGTTTCATGTGCATCCTTAATTAACTAAAAACATGGGCAAACCTGCTTGAACACATTAAATAAAACAAACTGTGCATTGCAACATATAAAACAAAATATAGATTGGCAACTCTGTTTTCTACAGTCTGAAACTAAGAGCCCAGAGACCCTATACATGTAGTATATATTGGACACACCATAGACACAGAAGCAGCCTGAAAAGCATGTAAAGCACAACAGTCTATGGTGGTCATTCCGACCTAGGCGGGCGGCGGTTGCCGCCCGCCCGTCGGAATCCGCCTGAATACCGCCCCGCGGTCAATTGACCGCGAGGGGGATTCTGACTTTCACGCTGGGCCGGCGGGCGATCTGATTCAGATCGCCCGCCGGCCCAGCGGGAAAGCGCCTTCCACAAGGAAGCCAGCTCGGAATCGAGCCGGCGGAGTGGAAGGCGTGCGACGGGTGCAGCAGCACCCGTCGCGCTTTTCAGTGTCTGCATCGCAGACACTGAAAAGCCTAGTTGGGCCCTGTTAGGGGGCCCCTGCCGTGCCCATGCCATGGGCATGGGCACGGCAGGGGCCCCCAGGGGCCCCGCGACCCCCCCTACCGCCATCCTGTTCATGGCGGCTTTCCCGCCATGAACAGGATGGCGGTAGGGGGGGTCAGAATCCCCTCGGCGGCGCAGCGAGCTGCGCCGCCTTGGAGGATTCTAAGGGTCAGTGGAAAACCGGCGGGAGACCGCCGGTTTTCCCGTTCTGACCGCGGCCAAATCGCCGCGGTCAGAATGACCAAGGGAGCACCGCCGGCCTGTCGGCGGTGCTCCCGCCCCCGTTGGCCCTGGCGGTAGGGAACCGCCAGGGTCAGAATGAGGGCCTATGTCTTCTAGTTACCAGTTATCAGTTTTTTGATGAACACAAAATAAATAAACGAACAAAAGGCTGATATATGATAGCTTTTAATTCCCTCTATGGTTACATTCACAGTGGCTAACTGTAAATGACCTCAAACTATGAGCAATCTATACAATGCTCATTGCAAGACTATAAAGCTCTCCCCCAGATTCCCCTCCTCTACTAGTCCAGTTTCTTGTTGGAGCACAGAGACTGCAGACTGGAAGCTGATGAAGGAACCCTGACGCATCTACACAAACAGCCCCTTGCTGAATTCAACATTTTCTGTAGATTTCAGAAATGTATTGTTTTTTGGGATCCACCATGGGTCTCATACCTGTTTCCACCACAAACTGGAAGCGGTTGAAAGGACAAAAAAAAAGGGAAAAATGGGCAAATGCCAAAACTATGGTAAAAATTGTGGTTTTCTGAATCAAGTCTGCCTGTTCCTGATAGCTGGGAAGATGGTGATTTCAGCACTCCAACCATTTTGTTGATGCCATTTGTACGAAAAAAAAGTCAGACACTTTCTTCTGTAACACTTCTTTCTCATTTTTCCCCAAAAACAAAATCTAACTATATTTTGACTAATTTCTAAGTTTCCTCCAGTGGAATCCAGAAACCGTGGGTACCTTTAGATTTCCCAGGATGTTGGGAAAAAAGGATTAAAATTTGGCGTGGATAGCTTATGTGGACAAAAGGTTATGGAGGCATGAGCGAAAATTACTCCAACTATCCCAAAGAAGGATTACAGCAGGGGTACAGCAGGGCCTAACAGCGAAAGGCCCAATATTGTACTATAGAGTTTGTATAATTTGTGTATTTGAATAGCTGGCAGAGACCCGAGACCTACTTAATGGAGAGACCCCTGATTCGCTGACTCTCTGAGAGGAGACTTTCTATTGAGTTTTTTTAAACATCTCTTTATGAGAAGTCTTAGCTTAGTTTGTCTGCTTTTATTAATCTGAGATTACTGTCTAGCTCAGTGGTCTTCAAACGTATTAATTCCACCCCCCCTCCCCCCACACAGTGAAAAGAAATATCCAGGCATCCCCACGCATTTTTTACAATTATCATATTAAATTGGCAAAGTTTAAATATATGTAGACTCACTTAAACATTGCAGTTAAGTTGTGTTACTGTTTTAAAAATGCAATCAAATACATGAAGCCAAACACACTATTCTGGTCAGGCAGGCCTTACTAACGTGTAAACTGTATCCACAGTGTGATTATTGTGGTTGGTGGTGGGGGTTTTGATGAGTATTTGGAGTCCCTTACCTTTTGACACATATTCCCAGCTAGGATATAAATGACAAACTATGTTAGTGATGGCCAAATACAGAGCAGTTTACTGGCGTTCATTTTTTCAACAAAGGCCTGTTATCAGCATAATGCTTCTTTTGGCCAGAGCCTGGGGCCTACCCACCCTCCCGGATCACTTGAGGGCCCCCTTGGGGGGCCCGCCCCCCAGTTTGAAGACCACTGGTCTAGCTTATATGGAAAAAGCTTCATGCTTATGCGTTGTTTTCTCTCATCAGAACTCCTTATGGGCATCTAAACTGACACCATATAGTTTTCACCTCTTGTATTTTATCTTTGTTTATTTAGAATAGGTAGTTTCTTTATGGAACACACTTGTTGCATTAAAATTGTACTGATTGCCGTAACACACTTTTTTGACTCACCTTATTATCAAATGCTGATTCATTGAATATATTACCATTTAATGATGAAATTGGAATAATAAAATATTTGATAAAATGATGAACTAAAAGATTCAAATAAAACTCTTTAACACATCAACTCCCTTTATTGACTGAAACATAAAACATGTTATTTGGTTATAGTGACTAATCACTTCAGCTCCCTACTTCTCGATATCAAAGATCCATCAACCTGTGTGCGGGGCATTGATTAAGAGATGTAAGCAGAGAATTCACCAAATGCTATTCGTAGTTCTCAATGTTTTCATGGTTTGGGTTTTTACATTTAAATCTGGATAACTCGCAAGAAATATGCATTGGATGCCAGCTAGCACTTGCATGATAATAATTCTAGATTGTGGAAAAATGACAAATGCACAAACACATGAAAAGCAAGAACGTTCCTGAACTATGGATAGACTATATGGAGAAGATTCGCAAGGCATGGGTAAGCAAATAATCAGCATCTATTTGAGACTTTCGTCGCTCAATACAAATTTTGTCCTAACTTGATCTTCGCCAAGACATCCTTGCTTTACATCTGAGAACTATGGCCATGTTCCTGAGTTACCAGTTGCAGACAGTCACATTTTGTGGCTGTTCGTCAGTGGACCGGAGTCACATGGTGATAGAATGAATCTTAAGTGGTAGGGAGCATTTGTATAACATACAAATGATGGAAGTCTTCAAACTGACGATGAAGTAAATTTAGTACAGGAGTAACAAATGAGATAAAGACTGTGCAGGCTATGGACAGCTGGTTATGTTTTGATTATTGATGGAGTATTTTTAAAAGAAACATGGGTCAAATGTGTTATAGGTAATACTTGTTATTATTTTAAACAATGGTTCACATCTTGGGGAAAAATCTCAACAGTCTTTTTGAAGCCTGTGAAATACAATGTACTCAGTAGTCCCACAACTCCAATCCAAACTCTCTCCCTGTGTCTAAAGTCAGAATATAATGGGCACTGCTAAGTCAGAGATATAAGACTCACCTCCAAAGCTGTGGAAAAATATGACTTTATGATTTGCTTGTTACGTTAGTGGGTTAAGTTGGAGACATTCTTACTAGAGTAAGGACATATGTTCAACAGTATGTGCAGTTGATGCTGGGATATATCTTTATGGGTTTTGTGTAATATTATCTAATAAATGTGTTCTGTCTGTGGTCGGATCTCTGCCTCCAAATGAATGCAGCAGAATTTCCAATGAGATCAGCAGCACTAACAACATAGACAAAGGTTCTGCTGAAGTCTTAGAAGTGAAGTGTGTGGTTTGGATTCTTCTAGCATGTTCTAATTGTGACAGGGTATGGACTGACCCAAAAGAGGGATGTGTTGCACTCCTTTAATATGGCTGAATCTGTTTGTCACGATGACTGCACTAAAAGTCAGGCATAGGATGTGGACTCTCCCAACAGGGGAAGTGAAGATTGTCCACAACTGCTATGGCCTTTGGTAGAGGGCATGTACTACAACTATTATGGCAGCTGTCAGGATAGAAATGATCTTGCATGGTAAATGGGCATGTACCCCTGTCATGAATGCCTCACTGTAAGCAAAACCGGTATCCTGATGTTTATATAGGCATTGGTGTTACACTAACCAAGAATGTATGCAGAGGCGTGGGTCTGTCCTTATCAATGTGAGGTCTACAACTTGATCTGTGACCTGGAGGGGTGCACGAAACGTCCATTCATACTAAAAACTGAACTACTGTCCCTTGACCCGGGTGCATCACGTAACGTAGTGGTGTCAGCATACAATGTTTTCTGACTCTGTAGGGTGAACAGAACATTAAGAACATTTTGTCCAAGTCAGTCAAAGGATGGTCTATTGGCCAATCTTGTGTAAAGTTATCCTGTTTTACCCAGAACAGGATAACCCAGGACCTTGCTCTGACATTCCATGTGTATATTTTGTGTGTGTGGGTGGGTGTGTGCAATGCATGTGGTAGCACATGTGCGGTAGAAGAGTGTTTTGTAAGTCTTAGTACTGAGACCAATATGATCCATTTTGGATGCCCCTGGTTTGATATGGCACAAGATGGAGGATGAGGGTAACATACCCAGACAGTGGACTGCATGCCTATGGTAGAGGGTGGAGAACTGGTGAGTAAGAGAAGAGCTGCGAGATAATCAGGCTATCTGAGTGAATTATAGGGTAGTTAGTACAGTAATCGAAAAGAATACAAAGAAATGGTTATTGTTGTTCTTTGGAGCTGGGGCCAGAGCTGCATGCCAAAGGGGCACAACACATGTTAGCTAGCTTTTGTTGCTCATAAACTTACTGACTGAACATAATATTGCTCCAATAGTCGATTGAAAAAACAAAGATATCACAAGAAATAGAGGAACTTTATTTATTACGCCTGCTCTAAAGAATAACAATGACTATTTCTTAATATTCTCTTTAATTACTGTACAGATTATCCTATATTTCACTCACACTGTTAAATTGTTTTTCTGTTGGATTGGCCGTGTGACTTACTCATAGGGATAGTCTTCCTTTCAAGCAATTACACCCCTGTCCAAGGGATGTAGGCCCTCAGATCTTCACTACTCTTACTTGTACGCCGGCACAGGAAGGGGAGGACATGGGTGGTCATTATGAGTCTGGCGATCCGTGGACTGCCACGGTGGAGGTGGTAGTGGCACCACTGCGGCTCCGGCAGAGAAGACCGCCATATTATGAGCACGGGGACAGAACCAACAAAACACAGCCAAGTCGCCGCCCGAACTGCCACTGCAGAGGGACTGCCAGCATCAGGCATATCCAGGCCGGCAGTGAGGCTGTTTCCCACGACCCTATTATGAGGCTGCACACTGCCAGGATTTCCAGTGAGGTCGTACCGCCATTAAAGGCCTGGCGGAAGTGTATCACCAAAAAGGGAACACTCACCTTCAGGAACACAGGCACGTCCACAGTCGCCATGGCATGCGAATTGCAAGTCTTCCAAATGCTCCTGCTGGCCTTGAACTCCAGGACCGGCGACGAAGACACCAACCGTAAGTACACCCGCCTAGCACACACTGGAGGGAAGGACACACACAAAACACACACACGGCAAGCCACACCCACAAACACAACCAAACAAACACCTGTACCAACACACACACACATTCACACACGCCAAATCACATATTTATGACACATACATGTGGAAGGAAAGCCAGGAGAAGGTTGCTACCATTGACACCAACGATGCAGTGGTGCAGATATATAAAAAATTAAAAACCATAATAAATAACTATGTACAAAGGGGCACAGGGCCCAGTCCAGAATGTCCATAGTGCCCCTTGCACACTGGGCATAGAATAAAGGCCCAACCTGACTCCTGACTGCAAACTGCTGGCTTCCACTGGGTAGGGGCATCAATGGGCAACGCAGGCACCTCAGGGGTTGGGGGAGTCCGGGGGTGGGGGTTTGTGTTTGGAGGGGAGGTCCTTAGGCTTGGATGGGGAAGGGAAGATTTAGATTTTGTGAGAGTGGGCTTGGATTTGAGTTTGGGAGAGGTGACTGTAGACTTGGTGGGGGTGGAATTCTTAGGTGGGGGAGGGGCATGGCGACAACCAGGGCAGGACTGAAAGGTGAAAGGCAGGAGTGTGGGAGGGTAACAGGGCACTTGGGGGGGGCAGTGACTAGTCCACTGGTGGGGATAAGGGGAAAATTCACTAAGGAAACATTTCTTGGGGGCACGGGGACAGTCATGGCAGAATGGTATGGGAGTGAAGGGAGAAGGAGTGGTTGAGAGGTGAGTACGTGGAGGTGATTTGGGTGCAGGTGCATGCTTGGATGCCATGTGTGTGCTGCATGACTGTTCGGTGGGTGACTGTGGGTGTTTAGATGTAGAGGGGGGGGAGATGCAGGGAGATGGCAGGAGGGATGTGTGAGTGAATGTTGTGGTGGTGTCTGCAGGTAGGGTGGGTGTGCAGCATGTGGGGGTGTTGAAAGTCATGCTGAGTGCGCATGTGGCATACTGGGTGCATGTTTACTGGTCTGTTGTGGTGACGGTAGCAGTTAGTGCACTTGTGGCAAGATCTGGGACTGATGAGGTAGTGACTGCAGGAGTGAGTGGTGTAGAGGCTGTGAGGGGGTGGTGGTGGGGGAGTCGGTGTAGGGAGTGGATGTTGTCATGTCTGTAGCTGAATGTTGTGTGTGTGCGTGGCAGTGGAGGGTTTGTGGTGCATATGTTTGTCCTTGCATACCGTGTCTGTTGATGTGTATGCATGGGGGTCCGAAAATGTGCCTTGGATGGGTGAGGGGAGAGGAATGTAGGATTGGGACCAGATAGCTGGAGGGGGGATGGAAGAAGAAGGGACACTGGATGCTCTCAATGAGGAGGCCAGAGCCTGAAATGATCTCTGTAGGCCAGCCAAGGCACTGTGAATGCCTTCCAGGAACTCACTGGTCAGCTGCACCTGCGATGCCAGTCCCTAGATGGCATTCATGATAGTTGACTGTCCCACAGAGATGGACCTAAGGAGGTCAATAGCATCCTCATTGAGGGAAGCAGGGCTTACTGGGGGGGCAGAGGTGCCTGCAGTGAAGGAGATGCCCACCCTCCTGGGTGAGCAGGCACAGGAAACTGGGTGGAGAGCTACATGGAGGGCAGTGCTGGAAGGGGGGTAGCGGATGTAACTGGAGTGGTCCCATATGGGTCCGTCACCGCCAGGGAGCTGCCATCGGAGGAGGAATCTGAAGATAGCGTGGTTTATCCTGTCTCCCCCGTGGCTCTCCTCTCGCCCTCCACCCCACTGGTCCCATCGCTGGATTTAGCCTCCTGGGTCCCGTGGGATGCAGCTTCCCCAGTCGCCGGTGCCCCTTCTCCTTCGCCAGATGAAGCAGATGCACACAAAGACAGAGGAGTAGAGGGAGGGAGGGAGAGAGAGAGAGAGACAGTGTGCAATAGGTCAATGCCAGCACAACAGTCACACAGAGTAGCAACATCCTTATCTGCTGCCATGCCACGCTATGCCCTCACCTATTCATGCTACAACAGTGGAACACCATGGGGTAAACTACAGCTATGCTGATGTGTACTGCTGATTGTGCTACAATTGTACCCGTGTACGTGATGTGAGTGACACTAGTCACTCTTACCGGGGACTCCACAGGGTCGTTTAGGGAAACAATCCTGTACTCCTGTCTCAACTGAACCCTGCATGGATAGGTAGTATGCCTACTAAGCCATTGACAATTAGAACAGTGACATCTTTCCCCACTCTGCCTCACTACACATACAATACATGGCAGCAGAATGAGGACTAACTTATCTCCCCTGGCACAGTGGTTGGAAAATACAGATGACAATGCCCTGACACCTCATGTGTACTGATGACGTTGGCAGGAGCTGGGTTCCGGAACTTGGTTGAGGGTGACCAAACAAACTACAAATTGGAAGGTCATGCCCTCATAAGTCACTGTCTGCATAGTATGGGCACACATCTGTGATACCAATCCTGCAAGGGTGACTGATACCCATAGTGGACAGGCATATACCTGGTACCTACACTACAACTTACTACTAGTCCTCAACCCAAACCCATCTAAGCAACAGATTAATGAGTTGAGAGTGTGTACTTACCCCCTTGTGGCTGCTGTGCTGCCCTCAAGTGCCCATCCATCTCAGGGTAGGACACCACCAAAATGCGGGCCATTAGGGGGGTCAGGGTCTGACAGGTACCCCTCCCTTGTTGGGAAGACATCCACAGCTGGGCCTCCGCGGTCTTCGTGGCCCAGCGTCTCAGGTCCTCCCACCTCTTTCTGCAGTGGGTGCCCCTACCAGGCATGGGCCCCAGGGTCTGCACTTGCTTGGCGACGGCCCACCAAATCCCCTTCTTCTGAATGGTGCTGACCTGCATGGGTGACACAGACAGAAGGAGAAAGTCATGTAGAGTGCATTACAGGGACAGCATTGGACAGCACACAGCTCACACATCTCGTGCCCACACTCACATGTCTTCACGCCACTAACGCTCAGACTCCTCACTCATGCATCCACTCTATTTGCCATGTCCCAATGCCTTACATTCACATATACATTACCATCAGACAGGATGGTGACATTAGACTCACCTGCTGCTCTGGTGCCACATACAACTGTCCATACAGGGGTAGGACCCGTCCACAAGCTTCTCGAGTTCCTCCTGGGAGAAGGCTGGGGCCCTATCATCTGGAGGACGTGCTATCTTGGCTACCAGAATCAGAACACAGCAGCACACTCACTGGAGGTCTTGTGTGCAGGAGTGTCAGGAGTCAAGTGAGCATTGCCACATGAAATAGCGGTCACGTCCACTGCGGACATCACCGTCACCGCCATTCGCCATTCGCTCCAGTCTCCCAGAGACAACCATGTTATCCAATGAGGAGTTGCACAACGGTTGCGACCACCTATTGCCATGACGTCTAACGCTGGTGGTATTAGGTCACTTCCATCTGTCCTGTGCATGCAGGACAAGTGGTTGCTATTTTACGTGTATTTAGTGAATAGTGGCTGAATGTTGAATGTTAGGTGCATCATGGGTGAAATTTTTTGACTATTGCACAGCTTTACTGTGTCCACACAGTCAATGCAGCTTATTCTGACTTTTCCCTCTCCTATTCCCAGATACGGTGCAATGTTGAGGATGAGACATGCTCCTGTGTACCGGCCCCTAGTCAACTGTGCCACCCTCAAAGAGCGACACTTCATTCAAAAGTATCACCTGAACCGTCAGACCATCATGGAGCTGGTGACCCAGTTGGAGCCTGATCTGTTTTCTGCCATCCGTCATCCCAATGCTATACCTCCCACAGTACAGGTGTTGTCAGTCCTTCACTTTCTTGCCACAGGGTCGTTCCAAATGACAGTGGGCTTGGCAGCAGGGATGTCACAGCTGATGTTCAGTAATGTTTTGAGGGATGTACTGTGTGCCCTGCTAAGACATCTGCCCTGCTACATCAGGTTACCCCAACGTCTTGATGTAACCACTGTCAAAGGTGCCTTCTACGATTTGGCACATGCCTCTCCTGTGATAGGGGCCATAGATGGCACACACATTGGCTTGGTGGCACCCAGGAGAAATGAACAAGTGTTCAGGAACCGAAAAAGCTTTAATTCAATCAATGTTCAGGTGGTGTGTCTCGCTGACCAAAGTATCTCACAAGTGACAGCCAAGTTCCCTGGTTCTATGCATGACTCCTACATTCTGCGGAACAGCAAAGTCCCACACATGATGGCACCACTATGGAGGGACCAGGCCTGGCTCATCGGTATGTATACATTTGTATGTGTGCCTCTGTACACTAAACTCTCTTCACACCCTGCCCTTTCTTCCTCCCGGTCTTTACATAGGTCCTACCTCTGTGCACACAGGTGACTCTGGTTATCACAACATTCCATGGCTACTGACACCTGTGAGACATCTGACTACAGATGCTGAAAAACGTTTCAGTGAGGCCCACGGTAGGACAAGGCTTGTGATTGTAAGAACCTTTGGGCTAGTGAAGGCCAGATTCCAGTGTCTACACATCTCCAGAGGTGCCCTACTCTAAAAACCACTGAAAGTGTGCCAGATCGTTGTTGCGTGCTGCATGCTACACAATCTGTCCCTGGTATGTCACATCCCATTGCTGGATGCAGAGGAGGTAGCAGCTGGACTAGTGGCTGATAAAGGGGACATGTGGAGTGAAGAGGATGAAGATGATAAGGATGTAGCTGACTCCAGAGCAGAATTGATATGACAATACTTCCACTGAGCTACAGGTATGTGTCAGATGTGTGTGATGTGACCTGTACTCCTGGCTCCTTTGTGACATAGACCCTCCTGGTGTCTGTTAGCACTGGTCAAAATTGGGTGCAGCTCTGCTTCTGGGTGGGTTTAGGGCGGGGTCACATTTCCCCATCAGTGGAGTTGTTACTGTGCACATTTCAGTTCAATTATCACCCTGCTGTTGCATTGCTTCACATGTGCCTTGTTTGTGCTTTTCCATTTTTCCCTGTACTGCCACATTAACTGCAATATGTGTGCTATAAATTGTGGTGTCAACAGTATTGCTACCTCTTCTAAGAGCCCACATTGGGAGGCAGTGCAGCATTACTTTTTTGACTGTGGAACATGCCTTAAGTTTAGCTTTGTCTGCTGTGATGTAAGGACCACTGGGGATGGTTGTCTTGGGAATGTGGGTCTGACATGGGCATATCACTAGACGTGACACTTTCCAATTCACCCTTGGGACTTTGTAATTGTAGTGCATGTGCGTTGTGTGGGCATTTTTGACTCCTATAGTGATTGTTGTCCCTTTCTTGTTCTACTTGCATGGCATTTGTATGGTGCACTCTGGCTCCTGCATCACCTGTTGATTCCCTTGACACATGTCTCCAGTCTCTGCCTGGTCCACTATCATCCATTCTGCATATTGTTCCTCCTTCTGTCACTCTCACAAACTTTGGCAAGACAATGGGTTGACAGTTAAACATGTTATGCCACAGTAAATGGTACTTCTTACAATAAAGCACATAGACAGCAGCTGTGCTCAATAGAGTTTATTTGTGATTGACATCAGTGTAGTCACGCCAGCTGTATGTAGTCTGGGTCCAGTATAGGGACCATGGGAGAATGAAGAGATGACAGTGGACAGTCAACAGGGTGTCTCTGTGGCACACAAGGGAGAATGTTCAGGAGAGGGTCACTTCCTGGCAGTGGTGTTGGTCTTGGCATCAGTCCCTGCAGGATGTCTGGTTACACGTCCTTGCTTGCATGGAGTTTCCTCAGCCACAGGGGGAGGGGTGATGGTCTTCTGCGGGCCCTGGTGCAGGGCCTCTATTCATCTCGCTGCTGCTGTAGTGGAAGGCTCTGTTGGGGTGTGGCTAGTGGAAGGGGTTTTCTAGTGGGTGGAGGACTCACACAGGATGGTGGTCAGTTCCTTGAGCACCACTGCAATGGAGGCCATGATGGCATTGAGGGGCTGCCACTGTTGCATGGCCTCCTGGTGGTGTTTCCTCTGCAGCCTCTGCTTCTCCTGCACGGCCGTGAGTATCTGGCCCATCGTGTCCTGGGTTTGGTGGTAGGCACCCAGGACTTGGGAGAGGGCTGCCTGGGCAGTCTGTTGTTGTGGTAGCCCCGTCCCTGGGACCACAGGTCCCTTCCCACTACCCCTGGTCCCCTGTGCCTGTGCCCCTGGCACAGTGTGCCACTCCCAGTAGCACCAGGACCTTCATTGTCTTGAGGGTGTGCCCTTGACTCTGGCCCCTGTACTGTGGGGCACACTTCTGATTGACCCGTCCCTGGGGCACTGGTTTGGGGATGAAAGGCTGGCTGTGGTGTAGTTGCCACTTGGGAGGGGGAGTTCGGTGTGTCCAGGGCGGGGCTGCTGGGTATGGACTGACCAGTTGTCCCTAATAGGCCAGGCAAGTCATCACGGTCCAGACATCCACTGGGGCCTCCATCCTGGGAGGGATGTCTCACCCTGGCATCCGCAGGCGAGTGGCAGCAGGACCTGTGGATGGAGAGGGAGTGAATTCCATTTTGGAGATGTTCTTGTTGGCCACATTGTGTGATGCATGGTGTAGCCTGACTTGCTTTCCAGTGATGGCAATGACAGCTGCAGTAATGCAGACATTGTTTGGGGGATGTGGATTGTGCCATTGGTTCCATGTCCCATTGAGGGTTGAGGATGGTGGATAACATTGCTGTCATTTCCATGTGTTGGAATGCAGTCGAGGTTGCCAGGTGGTGTGGCATGTGGTATGGCTTTCCATGCAGGTGTTCCACTGTTAAGTGGGACTGTGTAGGGAGTGTTGCATTGTGAGAGTTGTGGTGCTTGGCATTGTGCTTGGTATCCGTGCATTGGGGGTGACTGTGTGGTAATGGTGGCAGTGGGGTGGTGTGGCATGCAGGGGAGGGCTGTGGGGTGCCTGGGGGATGTAGAAGTGTGGGATGGGGTGGAGTAGGGAGTGATGGGTGGTGGGGATGCATGCTGGGCAGGAGTGGTTGGTGGCTTGGGGGTGTTATTGACTTACCAAAGTTGAACCCTCTGATGATTCCAGTCAGGCCCTCAGGATGCATGATGTCCAAGACCTTCTCCTCCCAGGATGTTATCTTAAGGGGTGAAGGTGGGGGCCCACCGCCAGTCTTGTTCTGGGCAATCTGGTGCCTGAATACCGTGGAACGCACCTTCCCCCGTAGGTCGTTCCACCTCTTCCTGCTGTCCTCCCATGTGCATGGATGTGTGCCCACTGAGATGACCCTGTCAACATTCCTCTGCCGTAACTCCATTTTCCTTGCCAACAATGTTTGCTGGGCCTGGGCTCTGAAAAGGTGTGGCTCTACCCTGACGATTTCATCTACCATGACCCTCAACTCACTGTCAGTGAAACGTGGGTGCTTTTGATATGCAATGTTGTGTGTGGGGGGGTGTAGCGTGTGTAGGGTGCACTGTGGAGTGGTTGGTGGGGTGGGGGTGTTTGGATGTGAGTGCAGGTGGGTTGTGGTGTTGGTGTGTGAATGTGATGTATGTCTAGTGCAAAACGTGCAGTTGTGTGGTGTGTGCTGAGTGTGCAGTGTGAAAGTGCCTGTGGTGTATGGGATCTGTGTGAATGGGTCGTCGCTATGTGTGCTGTTCATAGGATTCACAAGGGATTGTGGGTGTGGGTAGGGGGGTGTTTTATAGTGCTGTGAGCAGGTGTGTATGGTATGTGTATGTGTCTCAGGTGTGGGGTATTCCAACTGTCCAATGTGGCGGTTTCTACTATTGGCTGTACCTTTTTGAACTGCGGCGGTGCGCTGCTGTAAGGAAATGCCTCCTTGGCATGGTTGCCCCCTGACTTTTTGCCTTTGCTGATGCTATGTTTACAATTGAAAGTGTGCTGAGGCCTGCTAACCAGGCCCCAGCACCAGTGTTCTTTCCCTAACCTGTACTTTTGTATCCACAATTGGCAGACCCTGGCATCCAGATAAGTCCCTTGTAACTGGTACTTCTAGTACCAAGGGCCCTGATGCCAAGGAAGGTCTCTAAGGGATGCAGCATGTCTTATGCCACCCTGGAGACCTCTCACTCAGCACAGACACACTGCTTGCCAGCTTGTGTGTGCTAGTGAGGACCAAACGAGTAAGTCGACATGGCACTCCCCTCAGGGTGCCATGCCAGCCTCTCACTGCCTATGCAGTATAGGTAAGACACCCCTCTAGCAGGCCTTACAGCCCTAAGGCAGGGTGCACTATACCATAGGTGAGGGTACCAGTGCATGAGCATGGTACCCCTACAGTGTCTAAACAAAACCTTAGACATTGTAAGTGCAGGGTAGCCATAAGAGTATATGGTCTGGGAGTCTGTCAAACACGAACTCCACAGCACCATAATGGCTGCACTGAAAACTGGGAAGTTTGGTATCAAACTTCTCAGCACAATAAATGCACACTGATGCCAGTGTACATTTTATTGTAAACTACACCACAGAGGGCACCTTAGAGGTGCCCCCTGAAACTTAACCGACTGTCTGTGTAGGCTGACTAGTTCCAGCAGCCTGCCACACCAGAGACATGTTGCTGGCCCCATGGGGAGAGTGCCTTTGTCACTCTGAGGCCAGTAACAAAGCCTGCACTGGGTGGAGATGCTAACACCTCCCCCAGGCAGGAGCTGTGACACCTGGCGGTGAGCCTCAAAGGCTCACCCCTTTGTCACAGCCCAGCAGGGCACTCCAGCTTAGTGGAGTTGCCCGCCCCCTCCGGCCACGGCCCCCACTTTTGGCGGCAAGGCTGGAGGGAACAAAGAAAGCAACAAGGAGGAGTCACTGGCCAGTCAGGACAGCCCCTAAGGTGTCCTGAGCTGAGGTGACTCTGACTTTTAGAAATCCTCCATCTTGCAGATGGAGGATTCCCCCAATAGGGTTAGGATTGTGACCCCCTCCCCTTGGGAGGAGGCACAAAGAGGGTGTACCCACCCTCAGGGCTAGTAGCCATTGGCTACTAACCCCCCAGACCTAAACACGCCCTTAAATTTAGTATTTAAGGGCTACCCTGAACCCTAGAAAATTAGATTCCTGCAACTACAAGAAGAAGGACTGCCTAGCTGAAAAACCCCTGCAGAGGAAGACCAGAAGACGACAACTGCCTTGGCTCCAGAAACTCACCGGCCTGTCTCCTGCCTTCCAAAGATCCTGCTCCAGCGACGCCTTCCAAAGGGACCAGCGACCTCGACATCCTCTGAGGACTGCCCCTGCTTCGAAAAGACAAGAAACTCCCGAGGACAGCGGACCTGCTCCAAAGAAAAGCTGCAACTTTGTTTCCAGCAGCTTTAAAGAACCCTGCAAGCTCCCCGCAAAAGGCGTGAGACTTGCAACACTGCACCCGGCGACCCCGACTCGGCTGGTGGCGATCCAACACCTCAGGAGGGACCCCAGGACTACTCTAAGACTGTGAGTACAAAAACCTGTCCCCCCTGAGCCCCCACAGCGCCGCCTGCAGAGGGAATCCCGAGGCTTCCCCTGACCGCGACTCTTTGAATCCTAAGTCCCGACACCTGGGAGAGACCCTGCACCCGCAGCCCCCAGGACCTGAAGGACCGGACTTTCACTGGAGGAGTGACCCCCAGGAGTCCCTCTCCCTTGCCCAAGTGGAGGTTTCCCCGAGGAACCCCCCCCTTGCCTGCCTGCAGCGCTGAAGAGATCCCTAGATCTCCCATTGACTTCCATTACAAACCCGACGCTTGTTTCTACACTGCACCCGGCCGCCCCCGCGCTGCTGAGGGTGAAATTTCTGTGTGGACTTGTGTCCCCCCCGGTGCCCTACAAAACCCCCCTGGTCTGCCCTCCGAAGACGCGGGTACTTACCTGCAAGCAGACCGGAACCGGGGCACCCCCTTCTCTCCATTCTAGCCTATGTGTTTTGGGCACCACTTTGAACTCTGCACCTGACCGGCCCTGAGCTGCTGGTGTGGTGACTTTGGGGTTGCTCTGAACCCCCAACGGTGGGCTACCTTGGACCAAGAACTGAACCCTGTAAGTGTCTTACTTACCTGGTAAACCTAACAAATACTTACCTCCCCTAGGAACTGTGAAAATTGCACTAAGTGTCCACTTTTAAAACAGCTATTTGTCAATAACTTGAAAAGTATACATGCAATTTTGATGATTTGAAGTTCCTAAAGTACTTACCTGCAATACCTTTCGAATGAGATATTACATGTAGAATTTGAACCTGTGGTTCTTAAAATAAACTAAGAAAAGATATTTTTCTATATAAAAACCTATTGGCTGGATTTGTCTCTGAGTGTGTGTACCTCATTTATTGTCTATGTGTATGTACAACAAATGCTTAACACTACTCCTTGGATAAGCCTACTGCTCGACCACACTACCACAAAATAGAGCATTAGTATTATCTATTTTTACCACTATTTTACCTCTAAGGGGAACCCTTGGACTCTGTGCATGCTATTCCTTACTTTGAAATAGCACATACAGAGCCAACTTCCTACATTGGTGGATCAGCGGTGGGGTACAAGACTTTGCATTTGCTGGACTACTCAGCCAATACCTGATCACACGACAAATTCCAAAATTGTCATTAGAAATTGATTTTTGCAATTTGAAAAGTTTTCTAAATTCTTAAAAGACCTGCTAGGGCCTTGTGTTAGATCCTGTTTAGCATTTCTTTTAGAGTTTAAAAGTTTGTAAAAGTTTGAATTAGATTCTAGAACCAGTTTTAGTTTCTTAAAAAGTATTCCAACTTTTAGAAGCATAATGTCTAGCACAGATGTGAATGTGGTGGAACTCGACACCACACCTTACCTCCATCTACAGATGAGAGAGCTAAGGTCACTCTGTAAACTAAAGAAAATAGCAATGGGCCCCAAACCTACCAAAGTACAGCTCCAGGAGCTTTTGGCAGAGTTTGAAAAGGCCAACCCCTCTGAGGATGGCAACTCAGAGGATGAAGATAGTGACTTGGAGGGAAATTCCCCCCCTCCAGTCCTACTTAGGGAGAGCAGGGCTTCTCAAGCCCTGACTCCACAAATAATAGTCAGAGATGCTGGTTCCCTCACAGGAGGGACCAACAACTCTGAAATCACTGAGGATAACTCCAGTGAAGAGGACATCCAGTTAGCCAGGATGGCCAAAAGATTGGCTTTGGAAAGACAGATCCTAGCCATAGAGAGGGAAAGACAAGAGATGGGCCTAGGACCCATCAATGGTGGCAGCAACATAAATAGGGTCAGAGATTCTCCTGACATGTTGAAAATCCCCAAAGGGATTGTAACTAAATATGAAGATGGTGATGACATCACCAAATGGTTCACAGCTTTTGAGAGGGCTTGTGTAACCAGAAAAGTGAACAGATCTCACTGGGGTGCCCTCCTTTGGGAAATGTTCACTGGAAAGTGTAGGGATAGACTCCTCACACTCTCTGGAAAAGATGCAGAATCTTATGACCTCATGAAGGGTACCCTGATTGAGGGCTTTGGATTCTCCACTGAGGAGTACAGGATTAGGTTCAGGGGGGCCCAAAAATCCTCGAGCCAGACCTGGGTTGACTTTGTTGACTACTCAGTGAAAACACTAGATGGTTGGATTCAAGGCAGTGGTGTAAATAATTATGATGGGCTGTACAATTTATTTGTGAAAGAACACCTGTTAAGTAATTGTTTCAATGATAAACTGCATCAGCATCTGGTAGACCTAGGACCAATTTCTCCCCAAGAATTGGGAAAGAAGGCGGACCATTGGGTCAAGACAAGGGTGTCCAAGACTTCAACAGGGGGTGACCAAAAGAAAGGGGTCACAAAGACTCCCCAGCAGAAGGGTGATGAGACAACCAAAACTAAAAATAGTAAAGAGTCTTCTACAGGCCCCCAAAAACCTGCACAGGAGGGTGGGCCCAGAGCCTCTTCACAAAACAATGGGTACAAGGGTAAAAACTTTGATCCCAAAAAGGCCTGGTGTCATAGCTGTAAACAGCATGGACACCAAACTGGAGACAAGGCCTGTCCCAAGAAAGGTTCCACTCCAAACTCCCATCCAGGTAACACTGGTATGGCTAGTCTCCAAGTGGGATCAACAGTGTGCCCAGAGCAAATCAGGGTCCACACTGAAGCTACTCTAGTTTCTGAGGGTGGGGTGGATTTAGCCACACTAGCTGTCTGGCCGCCTAACATGCAAAAATACAGACAGCAACTCTTAATTAATGGGACTAGAATAGAGGGCCTGAGGGATACAGGTGCCAGTGTCACCATGGTGACAGAGAAACTGGTTTCCCCTGGCCAATACCTGACTGGAAAAACTTACACAGTCACCAACGCTGACAATCAGAGAAAAGTACATCCCATGGCAATGGTTACTTTAGAATGGGGAGGGGTCAATGGCCTGAAGCAGGTGGTGGTCTCCTCAAATATCCCAGTGGACTGTCTGCTTGGAAATGACCTGGAGTCCTCAGCATGGGCTGAGGTAGAGCTAAAAACCCATGCAGCAATGCTGGGTATCCCTGAACTGGTGTGTGTGAAAACAAGAGCACAATGCAAGGCACAGGGTGAAAAAGTAGAGCTGGAGTCTGGAAAAATGGCCCAGCCTACCAAGAGAACAGGAAAGTCAGTTGGGAAACCAACTGCAACACAGCAAAAGAAAGGGAACCTCTCTTCTCAGGAAGAAGTTCTGCCCTCTGAGGGAACTGAGCCTTTGGAGCTTGAACCTTATCAGGTTGAGCTCTTAGGCCCAGGGGGACCCTCAAGGGAGGAGCTGTGTAAGGGACAAGAAACCTGTCCCTCTCTTGAAGGCCTTAGGCAGCAAGCTGCTGAAGAGTCCAAAGGCAAGAAAAATGGAACACATAGGGTCTATTGGGAAGATGGGCTCCTGTACACTGAGGCCAGAGACCCCAAACCTGGTGCCACTAGGAGAGTGGTAGTGCCTCAGCTGTTCAGAGAGTTCATCCTAACATTGGCCCATGACATTCCCCTTGCTGGACATTTGGGACAAACCAAGACGTGGGAGAGGTTAGTCAACCACTTCTACTGGCCCAATATGTCCAACATGGTTAAGGAGTTTTGCCTCTCCTGCCCCACCTGTCAAGCCAGTGGTAAGACAGGTGGGCATCCAAAGGCCCCCCTCATTCCACTTCCTGTGGTGGGGGTGCCCTTTGAAAGAGTGGGTGTGGACATAGTTGGTCCACTGGAACCTCCCACAGCCTCAGGAAATATGTATATCCTGGTAGTAGTGGATCATGCTACCAGGTATCCTGAAGCTATTCCCCTTAGGTCGACTACTGCCCCTGCAGTAGCCAAGGCCCTCATTGGTATCTTTACCAGAGTGGGTTTCCCTAAGGAGGTGGTGTCTGACAGAGGTACCAACTTCATGTCAGCATACCTAAAGCACATGTGGAATGAGTGTGGAGTGACTTATAAATTCACTACACCTTACCATCCACAAACTAATGGCTTAGTTGAGAGATTCAACAAGACATTAAAGGGCATGATCATGGGGCTCCCAGAAAAACTCAAAAGGAGATGGGATGTCCTCCTGCCATGTCTGCTTTTCGCTTACAGGGAGGTACCACAGAAGGGAGTAGGGTTCTCACCCTTTGAACTTCTGTTTGGTCATCCTGTAAGGGGACCACTTGCCCTTGTTAAAGAAGGCTGGGAGAGACCTCTCCATGAGCCTAAACAGGACATAGTGGACTATGTACTTGGCCTTCGCTCTAGAATGGCAGAGTACATGGAAAAGGCAACCAAAAACCTTGAGGCCAGCCAACAACTCCAGAAGTTTTGGTATGACCAAAAGGCTGCACTGGTTGAATTCCAACCAGGGCAGAAAGTCTGGGTTCTGGAGCCTGTGGCTCCCAGGGCACTCCAGGACAAATGGAGTGGCCCTTACCCAGTGCTAGAGAGGAAGAGTCAGGTCACCTACTTGGTGGACCTGGGCACAAGCAGGAGCCCCAAGAGGGTGATCCATGTGAACCGCCTTAAGCTCTTCCATGACAGGGCTGATGTGAATCTGTTAATGGTAACAGATGAGGATCAGGAGGCAGAGAGTGAACCTCTCCCTGATCTTCTGTCATCAGACCCAAAAGATGGCACAGTAGATGGAGTGATCTACTCAGACACCCTCTCTGGCCAACAGCAGGCTGATTGTAGGAGAGTCCTACAACAGTTTCCTGAGCTTTTCTCCCTAACCCCTGGTCAGACACACCTGTGTACCCATGATGTGGACACAGGAGACAGCATGCCTGTCAAGAACAAAATCTTCAGACAGTCTGACCATGTTAAGGAAAGCATCAAGATGGAAGTCCACAAGATGCTGGAATTGGGAGTGATTGAGCGCTCTGACAGCCCCTGGGCTAGCCCAGTGGTCTTAGTCCCCAAACCTCACACCAAAGATGGAAAGAAAGAGATGAGGTTTTGTGTGGACTACAGAGGGCTCAACTCTGTCACCAAGACAGATGCCCATCCAATTCCAAGAGCTGATGAGCTCATTGATAAGTTAGGTGCTGCCAAATTTCTAAGTACCTTTGACTTGACAGCAGGGTACTGGCAAATAAAAATGGCGCCTGGAGCAAAAGAAAAGACAGCATTCTCCACACCTGATGGGCATTATCAGTTTACTGTTATGCCCTTTGGTTTAAAGAATGCCCCTGCCACCTTCCAAAGGTTGGTGAATCAAGTCCTTGCTGGCTTGGAGTCCTTTAGCACAGCTTATCTTGATGATATTGCTGTCTTTAGCTCCACCTGGCAGGATCACCTGGTCCACCTGAAGAAGGTTTTGAAGGCTCTGCAATCTGCAGGCCTCTCTATCAAGGCATCCAAATGCCAGATAGGGCAGGGAACTGTGGTTTACTTGGGCCACCTTGTAGGTGGAGGCCAAGTTCAGCCACTCCAACCCAAGATCCAGACTATTCTGGACTGGGTAGCTCCAAAAACCCAGACTCAAGTCAGGGCATTCCTTGGCTTGACTGGGTACTACAGGAGGTTTGTGAAGGGATATGGATCCATTGTGACAGCCCTCACTGAACTCACCTCCAAGAAAATGCCCAAGAAAATAAACTGGACTGTGGACTGCCAACAGGCCTTTGACACCCTGAAACAGGCAATGTGCTCAGCACCAGTTCTCAAAGCTCCAGATTATTCTAAGCAGTTCATTGTGCAGACTGATGCCTCTGAACATGGGATAGGGGCAGTTTTGTCCCAAACAAATGATGATGGCCTTGACCAGCCTGTTGCTTTCATTAGCAGGAGGTTACTCCCCAGGGAGCAGCGTTGGAGTGCCATTGAGAGGGAGGCCTTTGCTGTGGTTTGGTCCCTGAAGAAGCTGAGACCATACCTCTTTGGGACTCACTTCCTAGTTCAAACTGACCACAGACCTCTCAAATGGCTGATGCAAATGAAAGGTGAAAATCCTAAACTGTTGAGGTGGTCCATCTCCCTACAGGGAATGGACTTTATAGTGGAACACAGACCTGGGACTGCCCATGCCAATGCAGATGGCCTTTCCAGGTTCTTCCACTTAGAAAATGAAGACTCTCTTGGGAAAGGTTAGTCTCATCCTCTTTCGTTTGGGGGGGGGTTGTGTAAGGAAATGCCTCCTTGGCATGGTTGCCCCCTGACTTTTTGCCTTTGCTGATGCTATGTTTACAATTGAAAGTGTGCTGAGGCCTGCTAACCAGGCCCCAGCACCAGTGTTCTTTCCCTAACCTGTACTTTTGTATCCACAATTGGCAGACCCTGGCATCCAGATAAGTCCCTTGTAACTGGTACTTCTAGTACCAAGGGCCCTGATGCCAAGGAAGGTCTCTAAGGGATGCAGCATGTCTTATGCCACCCTGGAGACCTCTCACTCAGCACAGACACACTGCTTGCCAGCTTGTGTGTGCTAGTGAGGACCAAACGAGTAAGTCGACATGGCACTCCCCTCAGGGTGCCATGCCAGCCTCTCACTGCCTATGCAGTATAGGTAAGACACCCCTCTAGCAGGCCTTACAGCCCTAAGGCAGGGTGCACTATACCATAGGTGAGGGTACCAGTGCATGAGCATGGTACCCCTACAGTGTCTAAACAAAACCTTAGACATTGTAAGTGCAGGGTAGCCATAAGAGTATATGGTCTGGGAGTCTGTCAAACACGAACTCCACAGCACCATAATGGCTGCACTGAAAACTGGGAAGTTTGGTATCAAACTTCTCAGCACAATAAATGCACACTGATGCCAGTGTACATTTTATTGTAAACTACACCACAGAGGGCACCTTAGAGGTGCCCCCTGAAACTTAACCGACTGTCTGTGTAGGCTGACTAGTTCCAGCAGCCTGCCACACCAGAGACATGTTGCTGGCCCCATGGGGAGAGTGCCTTTGTCACTCTGAGGCCAGTAACAAAGCCTGCACTGGGTGGAGATGCTAACACCTCCCCCAGGCAGGAGCTGTGACACCTGGCGGTGAGCCTCAAAGGCTCACCCCTTTGTCACAGCCCAGCAGGGCACTCCAGCTTAGTGGAGTTGCCCGCCCCCTCCGGCCACGGCCCCCACTTTTGGCGGCAAGGCTGGAGGGAACAAAGAAAGCAACAAGGAGGAGTCACTGGCCAGTCAGGACAGCCCCTAAGGTGTCCTGAGCTGAGGTGACTCTGACTTTTAGAAATCCTCCATCTTGCAGATGGAGGATTCCCCCAATAGGGTTAGGATTGTGACCCCCTCCCCTTGGGAGGAGGCACAAAGAGGGTGTACCCACCCTCAGGGCTAGTAGCCATTGGCTACTAACCCCCCAGACCTAAACACGCCCTTAAATTTAGTATTTAAGGGCTACCCTGAACCCTAGAAAATTAGATTCCTGCAACTACAAGAAGAAGGACTGCCTAGCTGAAAAACCCCTGCAGAGGAAGACCAGAAGACGACAACTGCCTTGGCTCCAGAAACTCACCGGCCTGTCTCCTGCCTTCCAAAGATCCTGCTCCAGCGACGCCTTCCAAAGGGACCAGCGACCTCGACATCCTCTGAGGACTGCCCCTGCTTCGAAAAGACAAGAAACTCCCGAGGACAGCGGACCTGCTCCAAAGAAAAGCTGCAACTTTGTTTCCAGCAGCTTTAAAGAACCCTGCAAGCTCCCCGCAAAAGGCGTGAGACTTGCAACACTGCACCCGGCGACCCCGACTCGGCTGGTGGCGATCCAACACCTCAGGAGGGACCCCAGGACTACTCTAAGACTGTGAGTACAAAAACCTGTCCCCCCTGAGCCCCCACAGCGCCGCCTGCAGAGGGAATCCCGAGGCTTCCCCTGACCGCGACTCTTTGAATCCTAAGTCCCGACACCTGGGAGAGACCCTGCACCCGCAGCCCCCAGGACCTGAAGGACCGGACTTTCACTGGAGGAGTGACCCCCAGGAGTCCCTCTCCCTTGCCCAAGTGGAGGTTTCCCCGAGGAACCCCCCCCTTGCCTGCCTGCAGCGCTGAAGAGATCCCTAGATCTCCCATTGACTTCCATTACAAACCCGACGCTTGTTTCTACACTGCACCCGGCCGCCCCCGCGCTGCTGAGGGTGAAATTTCTGTGTGGACTTGTGTCCCCCCCGGTGCCCTACAAAACCCCCCTGGTCTGCCCTCCGAAGACGCGGGTACTTACCTGCAAGCAGACCGGAACCGGGGCACCCCCTTCTCTCCATTCTAGCCTATGTGTTTTGGGCACCACTTTGAACTCTGCACCTGACCGGCCCTGAGCTGCTGGTGTGGTGACTTTGGGGTTGCTCTGAACCCCCAACGGTGGGCTACCTTGGACCAAGAACTGAACCCTGTAAGTGTCTTACTTACCTGGTAAACCTAACAAATACTTACCTCCCCTAGGAACTGTGAAAATTGCACTAAGTGTCCACTTTTAAAACAGCTATTTGTCAATAACTTGAAAAGTATACATGCAATTTTGATGATTTGAAGTTCCTAAAGTACTTACCTGCAATACCTTTCGAATGAGATATTACATGTAGAATTTGAACCTGTGGTTCTTAAAATAAACTAAGAAAAGATATTTTTCTATATAAAAACCTATTGGCTGGATTTGTCTCTGAGTGTGTGTACCTCATTTATTGTCTATGTGTATGTACAACAAATGCTTAACACTACTCCTTGGATAAGCCTACTGCTCGACCACACTACCACAAAATAGAGCATTAGTATTATCTATTTTTACCACTATTTTACCTCTAAGGGGAACCCTTGGACTCTGTGCATGCTATTCCTTACTTTGAAATAGCACATACAGAGCCAACTTCCTACAGCTGCCAATCATGTTCCGTCATGCATGGACCACGGGGCAGGAAACTGACACGTGATAGGGCGGACGGAATGGTGTCGACGTGGTGGGGCTGGTGGTCAGACAGTCATTCTTTCGCCATCAGTCGGCCTGGCGGTGTTGCATTTATGGCTGTATTTGGGCGGTTTCCACTTTGTGACCCACACTACAGCGGTCACTGTACCGCCAGCACTGATGGTATGGTGGCGGTATTCTGCACGGTGGTCATGCCCAGAAACCACCAAAGTTGTAATGAGGGCCATGGTGTTTACCAGAAGCCAGTCTCCCAGAGGTGAGGGGACATTACATGAAGACTGCACTTTCTGCTTGGAGAGCTGAGGATCTGCCTAGAAGAAGCCTACTTAACCTGCTGACATAGGGAACGGCTGTTCTTAGCCCCGCATGATCCCAGCATATAAAACACCCAGAGGAAGCTAGCGAAAAAAAGAGAGTGAGCCATGCTACAAAGAGGATCAACTCCACTCCCCCTGTACAGTTTCGGGGTGAACTGTATCACGACTTCACTAGATCAAAGCTTCCCATTGCCCAGCAGCTTGGTGTGTGCTTGACATATTTGTACTCCCCGTACCAACAGAGAAAACGAAACCTGCACCTGGATTGGACTAGAGGTCACAACTGCCACAAAACCACAATTGCTAAGAAACTCATCCAGGCTATGTATGATCGCTGGTTTGCAGCCAGCCTCGAGGGCCAATGCTGCCAAAGATTGGTGTAACTGTGCAGAACTGTCCAGCAAAACTGCTCCACGCACAGTGACCCAAACAAGGCCACTGCTGTGGCCCTCAAAAGGAAGGGGCCAAACATGTAAGGATGGGAATGCATCCTGCACCTCGGTATAGTATGTACTGCAGCGCAACTAAGAGCAAGTGAATGCAGGGCTAAGCCTGCTTTTAGGGATAGTGAAGGATGCACACTGTCAACGTTGATGCAGCACTTAAGACTTTGTTAGCAAGAGTTGATAAGACATTTAACTGATTTGCTCCTCTAAAAAAATAAGACTAATTTAAGTTATCTGCACCTATGCCTAATCTATGTTTACATCACAGTGTTGAGAACTATAAAGACAGAAACTTAACAATAGTGGGAAAAAGACAAACACTAGGGAGAAGGGTGGTGTAATGATTCTTTGTTAGTCGCAACTGATAACAACCAAGCATTGTGCCCTCATAGTGTTATGTAGTACTTAGTTTTGCTGTTTGATTGAAGTTTTTTCTTTTTGCATAAGAGTTCAGCACTGTTTTCCACAAAAGTTAGCACCGGTTTGGACACTATGTTGTTGTGTCTGTTAGTTGGCAAATGAGTACTGAGTTCTCCCTTCCTTTTCCACATCCCGAAGAAGCCCTCGCTACCCTGAGGGTCAAGTACAAAAAAGGGTGTACTTGGAGTAGTTTGCAGAAACATAGTAAGACGAACTCAAGAACATCAGTGCCACCACCATGGTTGTGGCTTAGTAGCCTCTGTCTTTCTAGTGACAGCTGGTTAGACCATTTGATGACTAACAGTGATTACCTCGGATAGCATACACAAAAGTGCTCACATAACTTGAAACCCTTCTTTTTCTGGAAATGAAAACGGCATGCCGTCGTACAATCTGTATTGTAGCAACGGTGTTGTGGTTGTTTTTGTTATTACAATTGAGCCATATTTATCATGTTTATGCATTTGATTACACTTCCTATAAACTCATGAATTACATCACAGCCTCCAAATCATATAATGCCCGCATTTAACATGAAATGAAGCAAAACATTCCAGTATTGACTCCTATTTCATCAAGGTTCCATTCAAATAACTAAACTTTAATTTACATTGAGATATTGTCATTTGGGAAATTAATGTTGTTTTTTCATAAGTGGGAACAATCAATCTCACTGGTAAATGTTCTCTGCCTATTTTATTCCTCATTCAGATGTCCCAAAGGTTTCTTTGTCTAATAACATATTGTTTCTTCCACCACCTGTTTAAAGCATAGGTCAATGCTCGGTGCAAAAGTGTATACATTAAAGATTGAGTTGACGTTGATGTATAACCATTTGTTTCATTAGATTATTTCTATCTGCATCCATATTTTGAAAACCCTCACTAGCATTGTTATCGATAATAATGTTTTCCACTGCATATAATTACAGACATACTAAGCATCTCAATTATCAATTTGTAACTAACGTATGCTTTGCCTTTAGTTCTCATTATGTGGTTTGTGGATTAAATCATTACCCTGCTGGTATTGAAGAAAAGGACATCTTCATTAATGTTCTTAAGGATGTATTTCAGTGTTCAGCAAAAGTGGAAAGGGAAGTAAGAATCAAGATGGATTAAAATGAAAGGGTAGATAAGAGAGAAATGATAAACTAGAGGCATCGAGGAAGTGCTGTACAATGGATACAAACATCATGGCTCGTTTGAGAAAAGTGAATGTTCAAGAATGAGTCCTTGAGAGTGCTTGCCTTCACATCTATTGAGGCATGACTACGCTGGAAATTAGGATTTAGGTAAAATCGTTTTACCAGCTAAGAAGGTCTATGAAGACTCTAGTAATGAACATAACTTTTATTCGAGTGCAAGGAGTTTCATACTGCGATTCACAAGGGCTCGCAAATGGACCTACCTCATCAGTATTCATGAGGTAGGTCGCAATAAGCGAGCCATTACGAACGGCTACAATCACAGGGATGGTGGCCTGCTGGGCTCAGCAGAACACCATGTCTGTGATTGCATTTCAATAAAGCAATTTTTTTTTTTAAATGCAGCCCGTTTTCCCTAAAGGAAAACGGGATGTGTTTAAAAATGAAAAGTTTTCTTTTAATTTTTTAGGAGTAGGCAGTGGTCCACGAAATTTGAAATTGGTGGTAACTGAGGTTATTTTCTGACTGCATTCACGGTCACAAAACAATCATACATACCTCTGCAATTTGATATTAGGAAGGGACGCCCTTGACACGCCCCTTCCAAATACCGAATCGGTATGTAGTCGCAAATCCAATTTACCGAATCACAAATTGAACTTGTTACATACCAAAATGCATTTTTGCGATCGCCGTTTGCGATCGTAAAAATGTTTGATACATCTGGCCCCTAGAGATTTGGTCAAAGTTTAGACCAAAAGTCTAAGCTTACCTTTGTGAATTAGGTCCCATGTCTTTTAACAGCTCAATAACAGGTTTACTAAAACACACACCTGTTTCAAACCACAATTTGTTAAGATTGTTTTGGACAGCCAGGAGAACAGCCCAAATTTTATCTGTACCCAATTATTAATATGTGAACTTTCAATCACTCTCACGAAAAGCAAGGGAATTCTCTATTCTGGTGGCTTCTGAAACAGTAACTCACAATACACTCTTTCGAATGGCATCCTGTAGTCAGGTGTATAGGAGCAGCCTCGTAGCATGATTGACGTACATTAAATTGGACGAAACCAACATGTTATCCAGTGTATCACTCATGGGTTAAAGGTGTTAGTCAAAAGTCCCCACTTCTCCAGCATTCAAGTAAGCATAGACGTTTGCCTCAATATTGAGAAGAACAATTACACAATAACGATTATCAGTTTCTGGGTTGCCCTTCTTCAAAAGGGTATGCACAATTTGTCCATGCCTATGTGTGAGACAATACTCAATTTGCACACTTGAGGAAAATACAGGTGCGAGCTAGGAAGCACAATAGGAAAGATCATGTCTAAAAAGTTGGGTGGGGAGAGCACTGGGTGTGGGAGCACCCAAATAGGTAATTTCTTGCAGCAATTATCAGGGCCTTTAACCTAATGTCAGGGAAAGCTGAGGAGGACATAGCATTACCATCATATAGAGTTTTCACATAACTCACCCATTCAACTTCCGGTACATATTTCCATGGATGTTTAGGTTATATAATATGTTAATGAACAACCAAAATATCCTATGGTCACTAAGTTTGCAAATATCATAAAGAAAACCACTGTTTTGCAATACAATCTTACTTAGTCTAGTTAGGATTAGTTGGCAGCCTAGTAAGTTGTCTCAAGGACGTATTCAGTTGAGATTGTTGCTGGCTGACAGAAACCACAGAACAAATGCTAGTGGTAACATCTAAGTGTCATGCCTGGCAGGACTTTTGTGTGACAATAATGCATTGTGCAAGCAAGACAGGTCTGATTGCATGTAAGTATCTCTGCACTTTTAGAGGAGTTTTTCAGTTTACAAACTCCATGAGTTCTGAAACCCTTCACACTAACAGAACAGAGAAGAAAAACGTTCTACTTCTTTGGTGCACACATTGTAATCACAAGTGCAAGGAAAGATGATTTTGCAGAGACCAGTCTTGGAAGGAAGAAGGAAAAGATTAGCTTTCATAACTGTAGGAATCGGCAGAAGGGCATTGTTTACACATTTTTTGAAGCAAGGGAGGAGCCAAGCACAAGTGACCCCTCCTGCCATGAGACATCATTAGTGATAAAGGTATGTGCCATACTGGTGCATCAGAGGGGCTGGGCACATTGTCTAGTTGATGAATGAAGATGCTGAAGGTCTTCATTCCGTCTGCTGACCAATCATAGTGTAATGTATGCGGGGAAACTGTACAAGCTTGGCATATTTTAGGTTTAGCAAACTAATAGTTCCACATTAACTAGATGGCCATGGCTATGTTATTTACAGTACAAAATAAACTATCTGGTTAGGGTGTGTGATCAGACATGGTCTGGCATAGTTAGCATTCACTCTGATCTGTATATTATCTTCTCAAGTACTTGTTATTATGATCATTCTGATACACATGATTTGTGGGCAATACTGCAAAATAATTAATAATCTGATAGTAAAATAGCCACAATTTTATGGCCATAATGATTTCGGGGAACAACATCAGGCTCTGATTATCATTACCTGCAGATAAAGAATTCTCTAGGAGGTGTGCGTGTCATGTAACACTCAGAGCATAACGTACTAGAGAAGAATTAAGAAACAAGGTCAGTCTTGACCCTGCTCCCCATGAGAACAGCGGAGCCCAAACTGCTAATCCAAGTCCTCCCTGGAATGGCAAAAAGCATCCTGGGACCAGTGTCACCCCCCATCAACCAGGCTAGCTTGAATACAGTGGCACAATGAGCAAGGGATCCATGTCTGGGCATACCCTTTCCACTTAGGACGACAACAGCAAAAAAAACAGATGATGGACAGAAAAGGGGCTGAAGCAGGATGCATCCCGGCTCCGACTTTATTTAATCTGTTTTTATCAGATCTCACTCCCATACTAAATGCAGATAACTCACGTTTGCCCAAATTGGGGGCCATCCAGATTTCAAATCTTCTGTACGCAGATGATCTTGTCCTCATCAGAAAAACTAAGGTTGGCCTGCAACACCTTTTTAATGCAACCTTGGCCTACTCAGTAGAGAACGGCTTGACCATTAGTAGAAAGAAATCTAACATATTATTAGTTCAATGCAAAAGACCACGGAAGCATACATGGTTCCTGGGAAATGAAAAGGTTGGATTGGTAAAAAGTTTTAAGTACCTTGAAGTAATGAGAGGTACAGCAGCCATCTTGAAGAAATAATAAAGAAACGCAATGCATCTGACTATGGTTTGAGGTCTCTCTATTATAAACTGAATGGCCCGACACTTACACCAATCTTGCAGGTGGCCAAAGTAAAGGTCCTCCAACCTTGAGTTACGGGAGCGAACTCCTAGGGAGTCAGGACAGTGCAAATCTGGATCTATAGGTCAATCTTCCAATTACCCCCTTACACTTCTCCAGCCAAGATTAAGCTGGAGTTTGTTATTGCAAAACAATCACTGGCTTGGAAGGCAGCCTATCCAATGTGCTGTCACAAATCAAAATTGGCAACGGAAGGCTCCTTGGGCTATCATCTCTGGTCTGAATTAGAAGGAAGGCTAGGTTCTCCAGCATGCATCTACTTGGAGAGGCCCTGTGTGCTCTTGGCCTACCTAATGCTTGGGACTCGTTCCCAAGCCACCTGGAGTTCAAAGATCTGGCCAAATCTAGCACACAGCTACGTTCAGTGCTCAAGGATAAAGTCAGTTTGTCCAGAGGTAGACGAGGTTGGATGACACTCAGTAGTTACACCAGGTTAAAACCACAGGTCTACATAAGTGATCCTTACAGCAGCAAGTTCAAGGAACAGTTCCTGAAATACAAGATCGGGATATTACCCATCTAAAGCCACTAGCCCTCGCAGAAAAGAGGGAAGGTCAAGAGACCTGTCAGCTATGTAACCAAGAGCTGGGGGATATCAATCATGTCCTTTGCTTGTGCTGCTCTGTTATGGATGATCGGCAGGCGCTCTTGCACTGAAAGTGGAAGGATCAGGGAATAAGGTTTTACAGAGAGGCAGAAATGGCCTGTTTTGAACCAGCTGACATCAGGCTGAACTGTGCTATTGTGACATTTTTGCAGATATTTGGGCAAAAGGCTGTAGCGAGGGTCTTAGTGGTAGTCGGGGAGGAGGGAATCTCTTCAACTTTTGCATAGAGGCCAATAATCTCAAAGATCCTACCTGACTTTGCTGGGTTGTGGCCCTAGCGAGATTAAAGCCCGTGAAATGTTGATAACTTCACTTAGCTTTTGCACCAACCAGGACAAAGGGTCAGCTTAGTTGGGGCACTGACGTTAAAGCCCCTCGCCTATTTACTATGCCCCCCATGCCTTAGTTAGCACTTCTCAGAAATTGCTTTTTAATTTTACGAGTGTTCACTTTTAACTTTTTTAAAGCACTCTGCACTTTAATTAATAATATGCATCTTAATTTTAGTAATGTTTATTCAGTGCAAAAGTATAGCCTGGAAGGGATGGATGAAACTCTAATCTCACTTGCTATTGTTCCCTGGTGACCTACTTAACGCTGCTCTGAAACTATAGTGAGTGCTCGTTTTTTAACTTTATAAAGTACTGCACACTTTAGTCGTGCAGTTGATTTAAAATTCCAATAACTCTCAATGCATTTTATTGGTTGCAATTGTACCTAATGCTTACTTTGGCGCCAGGGCGGGTCTTTTGGAAAGGTCCAGGGCACACATATTTATGGTTGCCGTATATATAGGGGGTCAATGATCGCGAGATGCAAATGATGGAGCCCCTTTCCATAATCTGTATAAAAAAAGGGCCGGGCAGGAGGGTTTTTAGTATTTTTAAGTATTTTTAAGCACTATCTTGAAAGGTCTGTTACGAGATGCACTCTGCTTCACCTTCTTTGCTGCTGGATTTCTGTGTATGTTTTATATGTGTTTTATAATGTCATTTATTATATGATGCATTATATTCCAATGGTTTTAATATTCAAGCAACAAATATATATTGAGCATTTGTAGATGGAGAGGACACTCTGCCAAAGTATGTCATGATCCAGGTCTTGAGCACATATGAACTTTCAAAAAGATAAGAAACAACCATTTTCAAAAGCAATGGGCATGGCTTTTTGGTAGGCCAGGTGTTTGGTAATAGTTTGACAGTTGTGCATGTGGTGCCTCCAGGTGTCCTACCAAGAAAATTGCACAATACAGGAACATCTTGGTGACAATAATATGGAACAGCCGCTTTACTAAACAGACTGCAGTATCACAGTAAAGCTGTACCTTCAAAGAGGAGTAAGTGTATCCTCCAAGAAGACTACTACGAAAAGGAGTTAGATGATGAAGTCTGGGTTGTAAGTAATGAATTTAAAGACATGCACAGGAAAATATTGCAAATGCCAGCATTTTTGTTGTATCTGCGAGAAAGCCTGTGAATGCACATTTCATTTTGGGAACAAAAAGGCTATAAAGCCAATAATTTGTTATACTGACAACAGAGTAAACAAATAAACGCACAAAGGTGATTTGTGAATAGCACTATGGCTTCATGGCTAAGGCATCAAAAGATCAAGCACTCCCTAAACAAAAAGAGCCATAAACTTGTAATTACAATGTCATTGTGTCATGCCAGATGTGCTGCCTGTGGTTTTATTTTGTTCAAAACTCCATAGAAATATGTTTTAATGAATTAAAATGCTATTGTGTCTACAAAGTAAGTACATCAAGGAACACACACTACCATTACTCTAACAAAAGGTGCACTTAAGCCACATCAACAAAACCTAATGGAAACACATAAGAGACAATGTAACCATTCACAAAATGATATGTCCTTGATCGATAGTCCATGCCAGCAACGGCAACCAAAAAAACACAGATTATGCCATAAATGAAAGGTGTGCATCTAGGAATGAAAAGTTGTGATGTAGCTCAGAATTCTTGATCCACAAACACACTGATGGAAAATCAAGAACTGGGTAATAGAAGAGCCGAATGTGTAACTCAGGACATATGAGAAAGTGCCTATAACTTTGTTGAGAGTGGTGCATGATAGTACATTTGCGAGCTATACATTGAACAGTAAGGGCCTTCGTTGTTAGGGTATTAAAAATAGGGAGGGTTAGGAATCAAGATAAAGCCAAATACTAGGAAATCTACAATGCACGTGAAAAGGTACATAGACGGCAATTATGTATGTGTGCCACTTCCCTTTGTGTTTGAAATGAATTTACAAAATGTCAAGTTTTATGCAAATAATTGTTTTAAAGGAGGGTGCTAAGATGGTAATGCATGTTTGGGGTTTTGCTCTGGGTGCCTCAGCACAATATTTATATATATATATATATGCAGACACGTATCTATATGTAACAATGTTTGCCCCCCTAATACTTTCATTACCATCCAAATATGACATACGAGATGTGCTGCACTATTTCTCCACCAAATAAAATCAGACAGAATGTGTCACCGGTAACAAAAAGCCTACAATGTGGAGAAAAAAACCCTGCAAAAAGTGGTACAGAGACACTATTCTCTCCTGTAGATCCCCACTGATCAGGTAAAAGCCTGAAACCATGCAGTTATTCCATGTTCCATGTCCTGGAATTGCCAAACCGCAATATCTTTCATTCTGAGTGCGGAGATACGGATGCAAAGTTCCTGCATAATGATACCACAACAAGAGGATTGATAAGCGACATATTCCAACATATATTGGCGAATATTTTGTTGTAATAGTTCAAGGGCATATAACTTAAGAAATATTTTCGTGAAAGGGAACTGCTCTTTTCTGAATGTGTCATAAATCCTTGGTACGTGTTTCATGAGCAAAGAGAGTGAGATATACTTGTCTTGGATAGCCAGATGGCCTTTGGGGGTGAATTAATATTCATTTGAAGTGGAAGATACATGACTCAAAGCATAAAACTGCAGACTGAATATCAGGACTTCGATTTCAGGAAATAGGGCAAGACAAAGACGAGAAATAATGGTTGTGGGTAGAATAGGAGACATTAATAGATGAGGATAAGGCACCAGAAGAAGGATTGGGATTTATGATGACATTAAGACCCAAGAAAGACAAATTAACAGGGGGACTTAATGAGCTTTGGGACTTCGATAAGCTATATTAAAATCTTATAAGAGATTGTAAATTAAAACTGCCAAAGAATTTGGCCAGGATGGTTTCTCATTAGACCATTCATGACGAAAGGATGGGAGAGTCTAGAATGCTGGTGGCCAAGGAAGGACAGAGAAATTGAGACTAAGGTAAGGAAATGCATAAGTATGAGCAATGAAGTGGTAAGATTCAATTAGCTGTGCTATGCAATTCACTGTGATGAAAGGAATGGGATGACAGAAAGAAAGTGGTGTGTGGGTGACAGAGTGCAGGAGAAAGAATGGGTGGTTCCGAAAAGCAAACAATATTATCTCTTAAGTTAAAAGGGGAACAGATACAGTATTTATCACTTGGTAACAGCGGTTGTTCTTCTTCACTCCTGTGCCCACTTATTGTTTATCAATGCACTGTTGTTATTATTTGTCCTTCAGGCGTTTGCCATGGTAAGCAGGACTCTGGGCCTGATTTAGATATTGGCAGTCCCAACGCCCAGCCACGGTTGGCAGGTGTGAATATACCATGATTGTGGTGCCAGCATTCATTAGGCCATGAATACTTATACAATAATGACAGTTGTGTATGTGTGTGGCATGTGTTGTGTACCAGTGTGTCCCCATCCGTGTCAATCCCACTCATGTCCCTGACATATGCATGTCACAGAGAAAAAAAAAATGACTGTGACATATTTATGTCTCCAGTGGTCCCCACGCCTGTGCAGTGCCCACCCAACTTACACATGCAATGTAGCGACCCTATCCTGGAGCCCGTCGAAGGGGGGGGGGGGGCAGAGGGTCATGTTTTCTCCGTGAGTCAGTGGAAGCAGAAGCAATGGCAGGTGTTGTACAGTCATTTCCAGTTGAAGATGGGGGAGGAAAAAAGGGGTGTTTTCACTCCTGTTTCCCCCAAATCTGCCAACTAAGAAGTGGAGGCCGGACCACCACTTTTTGCTTGGTGGTAATACACATCTAAATCTACACGGCGGGAAGGCTGGTAGCGGTCCCACCAGCATCCCCTTTTCCCTTTCCTGCCATTATCACAAGTGGTGTTTCTTGGTGTAGACGGCAGTTTGAATGCGGTCTTTTGACTATGGGACCGCCCTCATCTAAATAAGACATACAGACCATCACGGCTGAGGGCAGGTTTCCAGATGAAAAGATGACAGTGGGAACATTACCACCAACATCTAAATCAGGCCCTGTCTTTTCCCCTTCTCTTCTTCAGTTTCTGCAATGACCCATCATTGATGTTCGAAATATTCAGTTTACTCCACACACTATCGTGCCTGGGTCTCCGGTTGCATCTGAAGTACTCACTATCCTGTTGGGTTTCCTGGCTGTATCCAAGTAGCTGGGGGCATGGCTTAATTTGTAAATGAGTGTGGTGCCTGAATCTCTGCCCAGAGGCACACTGCTAGCACTATTACATGTCCATGTACCGGGTGCTGATTTGAAGATGCTAAAATCCCCACTAATATGGCTATCCAGCGAAGAGTTATTTGAGAGAACTTTACAAATTTCTTTCTTGATTGCACAAATATTTCGAATTGGCTAAGAAAGGGTTGCCAATATTGAATCTATTGCAAATCCTGAAAAGATCATTTGATTTGATGGAGATATGTCTGATTTCTTTTTGTTTACGAAAAAGCCTAGGTTTTGCAATAAAGAAATTATTAGAGTCAGATGTTGCTGCAGTAAAACAGGATCATCTAGAGACATTATTAAAATGTCAACTCAAGCTCTTAGAAACTAATCAATTTGTTTCATCAGTTTGGTGAAGCACCAAAGGGCTGAGGATAGCCCAAATGGAAAAGCTAGAAATTCAAAACTTGATCTCTCTACTGATATTGAAAGCATCTCTGATGAGGAGCATAAATTGCAATTGTTAAGTAAGCATCCTTGAGATCTAAGCAGAACATAAAGTCTCCTTTTCATATAAGGTGTCTCAAAAGATGGATTCTTCTATTTTGAAATGTCTGTAAAGGATGCATGAGTTGAACTTTTTTAGGTTGACGTGAACCTCCTCCTTTCTCTTCTCCCAGGAAGACATTGCTGAGAAATCTTTTGGGATGAAGAGAGGTTAAACTGATTGTTTTTTTGCGACTGTGAAAATGTATTTCTTGAGCTATTAAGTTCAGTTTTTGTCTCAAGGAATGTATCTTTTTTGGTAAAACTGTTTCCATGGGAGTAGAGTGAAGTAGGTAGATTTGGTGGGAAAGAAAATTGCTGATTTATCTGAAAAGAATGAGTTCAAAGAGTTTCCATGGAAGCTTCCATGTGGATTGTGTCCTCTGTAACTTGCGCCTTTAGATGGGAAGAAAAGGGTAGTTCTTTGGTTGTCAGTCAGTATCTATTGCGAGCCACTCACCTGAACTCCAGGTGGCTCTGATGGGGTGATGATAATCTTCAAATCCCAATGAGAACTGACAGGGCAGCAATGAAGGACACACTGCAACCCTAGGAGTTTCTAATGGGGGGCGGGGGTAGAGGAGAGAAAAGAGAGAAATACTAGAACTTCTGCGTATTCAGATTTCTCTACTTCGGGCACTGCTGGACTAAAGGATATGTGGATTCTGGTTCTCTATTCAGGATACTGGCAATCAGGATTATTCAGATACAAGGAACTGGACTCAGATTTCCCTGGAATGAACTAAACAGATCTTTGGCATTAACTAAAGTCAAATCAATGTACCAATAATTCACACTAGAAACATTCCCCTGTGTGATTTAAGAATTATCTAGGAATTATCACGAACTGGAATTATCATGTACAAGAATTTCACTGAGAGAAAATAACTGTGTTAATCACAATTAAACTACTTCAAATTCTTCAGTAGTTCAAGAGCCTCAAGAGTTAAAGGTTCATATGCAAATATGCAATGGCAATCAGATTATAGTTCTCAATTGTCTCAGATGTCTTTAGAACACCAACATCAGATTCTGATCGAGGAAACACAGATTGAAAACTAACTATGAGCACTAGTTCCACAAAGGTACATCTATTACAAGAATTACAGGTTTTCTCTAATGTCTTTTCAGTCACGAGTTTATTATTAGACAAGTTTGATTAATCAGCACTGAACAAGATCCCAAATTTAACAGAAAAACTTGTGTTACCTTAGTTGTGATGACTCGTGCCTTTTTGCCAGCGCAAGAAAGTGTGATGCGAGAGATGAATTGCAAGCTGCCCGCCTTTTACAGGTACAGTGGTAACTGCAGAGAAGATCGGAAATACTAGGCCAGAACTCAGGAGGCACATTACTGTGAAGCGAAGCCTGTCGCTGTGAAGGTATGGATGCTGCTGCAAAGAGAGGACTGCCACTGCGAAGGGAAGGCTGCCAAAGACTGGAGACAGGTAAGTGTTACTTCCAAGTTAAACGAGGTTAAGCAGGATTTAGTCAGAGACTCCAGCTTTTATAGCCAGCCCAAACCAGGTACAAGAAAACACAGGGGGAAACAGAGGAACTTGTTAGTCATTATTGTAATTGCATGTGTTTCCCAACTATTTTTTTCCATTAGGAGGATCAATTAAAGAACCAGCAATTGTCAACAGTTGACATGTGCTTCCTGGATTACCTGGGTGAGGCCCAGGTGCTTGTAGACAGTTGACATGTGCTTCCTGGATTGCCTGAGGAAGGCCCAGGTGTTCAGAAGTTATCTTTGCAACTAGCATTGGTCTAGATCTGCTTTAAACATCTCCATTATGCTTTCAGCTGTGTTGCAAAGTTACACAAGGTTTCAAAGGCATAACATGATTCAAACTGGTACAGTGATGAAAAGAAAATAACAACATCTCTGATATCACCCATAAAGGGGGTGAATAAGGCATGACTAGCCCTGCTCACAGCTGGGACCATGACGGTGTTGAAGCCTCTATTTGAAGCCTGATAGGAGAAACAGCTGGTGAAGGGGCCCCTACCTCTGCTAGCCTAGATGAAAAGGTTTGGCTGAAAAACTTTCTTGAAGGCAAATTGTGCTTTCTCAAGAGATGTGAAAGCATACCAAAATCTAGCAACTTCTTTGATGAAATTATCACCACAAAAGACCTACTGCTGAAAAACCTGCCTCTTTAGTGGCTGAATTACACAGTTTATGGTCTATTCATAGTAATGTGGATCTACTTCACTCTGTTGAAAGAGCTCAATTAGCATTGCCCAAAAGACATAAGGCTCTTGGATTCCATCCAGCTCATATGTCAGGATCAACTGAATCACCTTGATCTTTCTCTGTAAAGGCAAGCTCTAATATTTCAGAAAGAGGATCAGACAAATCTAATCATTAGTCCTGGTCAGCTTTTCAGGATCTATCAATCTCTATTTTGGGGTCCTTAATGTATTTGCTTTCAAATACAGACAGTTTTGGCACAATATCAGGTGTATTAGCTAAAGGAACTGGAAAGGTTGGTCTAGGGCATTCAGCTAGAAGTATAATCCTGACTTCTTTTGGAAAAGGTTTCCTTATTCTACCTTCTATATACACTGTCGATCTAGGAGATGGAATCCATTCTGAAGATATAGGGTGTATAATATCTTCTGGGTCAAATATCAACCAAGAGAGAATTAAGGGGTTGACTGTTAGAAGGTCCTTTTTCTGCATCATCTAGATATTATCTTCTTCTCTTTGAAACTGGCCCCCAAGACCTGTCATCATTATCATCAAATAGATCTTGTTAGAAATGGGGTCTCTGGTTGGCAATCGGTATGCACTCTGTCCAAGCAGGGTCCCTCACTCTAGTCAGAGTAAGGGAGGCACAAACCTACGATAACCCCTGCTCACCCCCTTGGTAGCTTGGCAGAAGCAGTCAGGCTTATCTCAGAGGCAGTATGTAAAGTATTTGTACAATCACACACAGTAACACAGTGAAAACACCAAAAAAGGACTCAACACCAGCTTAGAAAAGATAGCCAATATTTATCTGAGTAAAACAAGACCAAAACGACACAAATCCAACATACACAAGCAAAGTTATGTATTTTTAAAGATTACACTTCAATATAGTGCTTAGAAACACAAATGTTTCAAATTTGTGATATCACAGCATCGTGACAGAATCATTTTCAACAATCCAACGCCAATGGCAATGGTCACGGACTCACACGGACCGCCAGGTAGAGTGCCTTGTGAAAATGAGGAAACAAGCAGGTGCACAGAGTCGGGGATCGAGGTGTTGTTGGATCTGGTGTGGCGTCGGTTCTGGTGCTGCGGTGCAGAGGAGCAAAGGCATCATGTGAGGTGTCAGGTCCTTGCTGCAGAGCTGTGGAGAGGAGGCAGCATCGGTGCGAAGCGTCGGATCCTCGTACTTTCGCCAGGGTCGATATCCGGTGGTCACAACGTGATGTGGAGACCTCACTGGGTTGCTGTCACTCTGCGAGGCATCAGGCGCCGCAACGGAGTTGGGTGTCATGGACGTCAGTGACATGGCACTTCGGAACTCATGGAGTCGTGGGCTTCAGCGAGGCCGCAGTGGTGTCAGGCCTGCGGGGTCATCACACTCCAGCGAGGACCACGACTTCTGTTGCAGACGTCTTCGTGGAATCTGGCAGCGGCGTCAGTCCAGGTGTTGTCCGAAGTCAATGCACTTGTTTTTTCTTGTTTTTTCAACAGCTTCTCCTTTTAAGGGCCCAGGTACTGCATCAGGCACCACTTGGCAGGGGAGAAGTCTCAGCAAGAGAGTCCAGAGGCTGGTAGGGGAAGTCTTTGCTGTCCCTGAGCCTTCTTAACAGGAGGCAAGCTCAGTCCAAGCCCTTGGAGAAACTTCACAAGCGGATACACAGCAAAGTCCAGTCTTTGCCCTCTCTAAGGCAGAATCAGCAACTGCAGGCCAGCCCAGCAAGGCACACACAGCAAAGGGGCAGTACTCCTCTTCCAGCTCTTCAGCTCTTCTCCTTGGCAGAGGTTCCTCTTGATCCAGAAGTGTTCTAAAAGTCTGGGGTTTTGGCTCGACTTCTTATTCTCCTTTCTGCCTTTGAAGTAGGCAAACTTCAAAGGAAAGACTCTGTTGTTGACAAGATCCTGCCTTGCTCAGGCCTGGCCCCAGACACACACCAGGGGGTTGGAGATTTCATTGTGTGAGGACAGGCACAGCCCGTTAAGGTGTAAGTGTCAGCTCCTCCCTTTCCACTCTAGTCCAGGAGACTCATCAGGATATGAAGGGTACACCTCAGCTCCCTTTGTGCCACTGTCTAGAGGGAATTCACATCAGTCCAACTGTCAGTCTGACCCAGACGTGGAATACACATGCAGGCACAGGCACAGAAGGGTTTAAGCAAGAAAAAGCCCACTTTCTAAAAGTGGCATTTTCAAACTGAAAATCTAAAAAACAACTTTACCAAAATATGTATTTTTAAATTGTGAGGTCAGAGACCCCAAACTCCAAACCTCTATCTGCTCATAATGGGAAACTACACTTAAAAGATATTTTAAGGCAGTCCCCATGTTAACCTATGAGAGAGATAGGCCTTGCAACAGTGAAAACCTAGTTTGGCAGTATTTCACTGTCACGACATGTAAAACACATTAGTACATATTCTACCTTTAACATACACTGCACCCTGACCATGGGGCTACTGAGAGCCTACCTTAGGGGTGCCTTACATGTATAAAAAGGGAAGGTTTGGGCCTGGTAAATGGGTACACTTGCCAGGTCGAATTGGCAGTTTAAAACTGCACACACAGACATTACATTGGCAGGTCTGGGCCATGATTCCAGGGCTACTCGTGTCAGTGGCACAATCAGTGCTGCAGGTGGCCCACTAGTAGAATTTGGTTTACAGGCCCGGGGCACCTCTAGTAGAACTTACTAGCAAATCAAATATGGCAATCATGGAAATTTACACATACAGTTTACCCAGAGAGCACTTGTACTTTAGCACGGGTCAGCAGTGGTAAAGTGCCCAGAAAACCAACAAAAACAAAGTCCAGCACACAGTCACAAAATAAGAAGCAGAGGCAAAAAGACAGAGGAGACTAAGCCAAAGATGCCAGGTCTAACAGATCTGTATCAATTGTATTGTCAAAAACTGTCATTAGAGATAGAATCAACTTTCTTGCTATCCTCCTCCTCACCAGAAACTTAAAGAAAAGTATCTACGTTTTCTCTTTTAAGGTTTTGTAAAGCATCAGATTTTTCAGCAGATTTGTTACATTTTTTATGATTCTAAAACTGGAGTTTTATTATTGAGGGGGAGAAAAAAATCAAGATTTCTATCGCTGTGACATTGGACGTAATGTCACATTTATTGTTTTCTGTAAATAGTTTTGAACTATTGTATTGAATGTGGACTTGTCGGCATTAACAACAATTTCAGTTACATTTTTTGATGTAGTCTCATTTGCTCAGTAGAAGGATTTCTCTGAATCATTCTGTATATATATATTAAACTGTATATAAAGGCAGCATCAATTTAAGCCCCTTAAGTGTACTGTTCTAGCATCCTTTTATTTCTAGGGTACCCACAACTCCCACAGTAAACACTGTCAGAATTGAACTTGTGAGTATAAATATGATCATGTTATAGACTACAACCAATAAAAAACAGGTTTTAGTTATTATTTCAACCCTGTAAATAGAAGTAGCATGGCCAGCCATCAACGAAGATGGCCACTTACTAGAGTGGCTCCCCTGGTCCATCAGCTAATTCCCCCAACATCCAACATGCAATCCGGCCCTAGAAGCCCCAGCTCGTATTATCTGAGGCTGGAGGCTGCAGGGATACCAGCAAGCCAACTCCGAAGACTGTGGGGGCTCTAACAGCCGAGCATGAACATCTGAGCCCAGACCTGCAAGGCAGGGAGTGATCCGAACGACAGCTATGGCGGGCGTAAGACACCCTTTGTGGCCAGAGATGAGGAGACAGGGGAGAGAGGAGATGGAGCAGCAGCAGCACCACCCATTGTGATTGCTAGTATGGGGACAGCTGCTCCCTCGCCATAGTGCATCTCCCTCAGCGTGACAAACAATAGATCATCAGGCATGGTCAGCACAGTGCAGGTGCAGCAACTCATGGCTGATGGCGTGTAGACCCCAGGTGAAGCAGGGGATCGGTTTGCCCTCCATATATGGCAATGAGGGCCCTGACATGGAGCTGAGGGAGCTGTGGCTGCTGTGATCCCTCGCAAGGCCTACATACAGTGTATACGTGGAAACAGAACCACTGCAGGGTTTAGGCACCAAAGGCCTAACATTGAGTGGGGAGGCCCAGTGAGGAAGGAGGCTACTATCAGCAAAGTGGGCCAGTGGTGCCCCAACCCCTCAGCCCTGGGTGCAGCATAAACATGGTCCTGACTCCTCTCCTCCCATTAACAGCTGGCAGGGAGTCTGCGTTCAACAGACAGGCAAAAAATGAGAGGACATCCTCTGTGCCCTGGCATAGTGGGGAGCCCTGGCTGAGAGGTGCAACACCGGGGCCCAGAGCCTGACTGGAAGATTGTCCGAAGGTGCAAAGTACTGGGGAGAAGTGGGGAACACTCCTGAACTCCGCTGCCTGGTACAAGTGTCGGTCGGGGCCACTGGGATTGGAGATGGGCCCATTGAACCGGATGAACGATGTGGCGCAGAGGAGCCCCATCATACGGTGGCGCAGCACCCTGCCGATGAAACTGAGGGTAGTGAGGGGGACAAACAGAGCTGAAGCTGATGAAGAAAAGTGGGGGAAACGGTTTCAGCGGTTGACCTGATCACATGTAGATGCTGAGCAGCTCCCCTAGGGGCCCTTCGCTTCCAGTTCAGGGGTTAATCCACGTCCTTGCCAGTAAGACAGTGTGACTACAGGAGCGAACTCCAACAGTCCTCGGGAGGTCCTAACCGGCCCATTTCCCAAGCTGGCAGCGGCGAGGACCCCTTCGGGCCCCCATCCACGTGGAGGACACCCTGACAACCCTGCAGAGATGGCTGTGGGATGGGAGGAGCATGTAGCACCGCAGACCAAACTGGACAAGTAACCCCTACCCTGAGTGGACTCTCGCAAACAGGCCAGGGAGGACAAGGTAAACCAGCCCCCACCTGAAAGTGACTCACTTACACTGAAAGACATCATAGGAGCCATACAGGGTGTCCATGGCTCCCTTGAGGCCAAAATAGATATGGTTTCTACTGAATTGACACTTGTGATGGCTGACCTACGCAACAGGAGTACCCATGTGAAGGAAGCAGAAGATTTTCTCACTGCTTTCAAAGCCAAAACTGTCACCCTAAAGAAGCAGGTCCAAAAACTGGGCACCCTGATGGAAACTCTGTATTAGAAACTTTAAGATTTCAAGAGCCGCTCAAGACTTCACAACATTTGCCTGGTCGTAGTGCCTAAAAAAGCAGAAGGACCAGCAGTAGACCTGTTTGTTGAAGACATAATTCTCAATGTACTGCAACCACGCGGACTCTCCGGAAAGTGCAAACAGAGTCGCAAGTGCCCCTCCAAGGCCAGGTGCGCCCCCACGCACAATAATAGCTAGGATCTTTCATTTCAGAGACTGCGATGCCACACACCAGGCAGCTTGTAGGGCCCCTCCGGTCAAACTCGACAATGCAATCATAAACTTTTTCCCGGATTACACCCTCAGAGTCCAAAGGTGCCGCTGACATTTTGCTGAAGTGAAATTAGTATTCCGAGAACTGGAAATCAGACATGAAGCGATCAATGCTGTTTCCAGTGCAGCTTTGAGTAACAGCGGAGGGTAAAACCTGGCATTTTTCCAACACAGAGGAGGCCTGGGACTGGCTTGAGGGATGGAGGCAGGCCAGGGGCACAATGTTGAAGAATTATCCTCAGCAACAATGAGGCGAGCGGGCCAATGCGGGCCACAGGGACCACACTGATGTGCCCAGCAACAAACAGGGATCGCCACACCAACAAGAATCGCAGGACACTGCGACACAGGAGCAGTGCCCAGAGGGGCTTAGTGGAGAGGAATGACCAGTTTGGCAATATGAACTGATTTCTTCCTCTTGGCGCAGCGCACCAATGGAGCCAACAGTAATGGAAGCTAGCTGGTGGTGCTGGAGGAGCTGCCATTGGGGACACAGAATGGACAAAGAAACCAGATGATGGTAACATATCACAACTTTTAGGGGGTGATGGGTGGGTCTCAGGTTTCCGGTTGCCACTGTCTCCTCCTGTTTAATACAGATCTAGGACGACAGGCACTCTGTAAAGTTGGGGTGGCAGGCAGTTCTAAGTCCGTAATTCATGGAGGCAGCGAGGGGGGTACGTTTGAGATTTTTGTTTCTTTTTTGTTTGGCCCAGTTGTTGGGCCAGTTCAATTTGAGAGCGCAGACACCACACACTGGTACGATCACAGCAAAGGTCTCCCTGTCCTGCCAGTGGATTGCACACAGGGGCTGTGGCCTCCACTGCGCAAACTCTCCTCAACACATAGATGGTGATGCAACATGGCATACTGACAATTGCATTCTTATCATGGAACCCCAAAGGCCTAGGTAATAAAATTAAAAGGGAAGTCATTCTACAATACCTTAAACGACATGCCTCTGACGCAGCCTCACTACAGGAGACTCACTTGAAAGAAAACATTATAAGGCACTTGACAGATGAGGCTACAAGTTGGCGACACGTGCAGGATATTCAACTAGATCTAGAGGGGTGGGTATCCTGGTTAGGAAGGCACTCCTACTTACAGTCCAGCAGGTTTGGTCAGATGTACATGGCCACTTTGTTGCCCTTACTGGGAGCATGGAAAGACAGACAGTCAATATCTGCTCAGTATGTGTCCCGCTGTGCCTTCATGAGGCCACTTTTGTCAACTTGGGCACTCTCTTCCTTAAACTACTGCTAAATTGATAAAAGGGGGTGATTTTAATTTAGTGTTATGTGAAGAAAAAGATCATTGACCTCCCAGGAAAACACTTTCGTCCTCGACGCCCATTCGCAGACTTTCCAATGACCCTTGGGTTGACTGACTTATGGCAGGCCCGCAACCCCCACATACAGCAATTTACTTTTAACTCGGGGCACACATCAGTCTCTCAAGCGACTACTATCTGTTCACTTTGGAACCCCACTTACATCTCTTCTCGGACTCTCATCACCTGGCACGGGGCAGCATGGACCATTCCCCCATGTGGGTTAGACTGAGCTTGGGAGGGACACCTCACAACGCACTATTTAGTTTAACCCATGGTGCCTTAAATCACCTAAGAATAAAAAGGGGATTGAAACTACAACAGACCACTACTTCACGGAAAATGAACATTCAGGGGACTTTGCCCAGACCCTGTGGGAAGCCTAGAAGGTGGTGACTAGAGGACACGGACTGGCCCTTATAGCCGGACATAAGAAAGATAAGCGAGCCAGTCTGGACTCACTGGATCGCAAACTGCAGGTACTCGAGCGAAGTCTGATACAATGAGACAACGCAGAAGCTAGACACATCCTTGCACTCAAACAACATGAATACAGAGATGTAGTGACGGAAGCCGCCCGCTTGATTCAAAAAGCAAAGCAATACTGAGTGTATGAAGTAGGCGACAAAGTCGTCAAACTACTGGCCTGGCTCGAGAGCAGTGAACAGGAAAGTCACTGGGTGCTAGAAGTCCACTCGCAGGAGGGTGATCAGACACGAGGACGCAAGGGAGTGACAAATGTTTTTTTGACACCTACTAGGCTCAACTGTAATTCCCTGTGGTGTCCAGCATGGCAGAGAATGTGAGGGAATTCCTGCTGACATACAGCTGCCGCCCCTCTCTACTACAGAGTGAGCTCTCCTTGAGGAGGCGATTATAACCAAGGAGATAGTGATGTCGATTAGGGAACTCACCTCAGGCCAGGGTTGGTCCAATGGACTGCCGATTGAATTATACAAATCACTGACACAGAAGCTATCTGCCAGTGGGGGGCACCACCCAGAGACATGTGTCTGGCAACGATTGTTGTGATCCTGAAGGAGGTGAAGCCACCTGAGGACTGTGCCTCCTACAGGTGAATATCGCTCCTCAATACAGAGGTCAAGATCCCAACCAAGGTTCTAGCCACCCACCTTACCAAAGTGATTTCGGGTCTGATACATCCAGACTAACCAGTTTTATGCCCCATCATAGTATCTCTCTGAACCTCAGATGTCTCCCCAACATCCTAAGCAGGGCTCCCTACTTGCAAGGGTGAGCAGTTATATTCTCATTGGATGCCTGTATGGCATTTGATTCGGTTGAATGGGCATACATGTTTGAGGTGCTGGCTAGAATGGGTTTTGGTCCGACTTTTTTTAAATGGATACACGTCTATACTGATCCACTCACACAAGTGAGTGTGAACAGGGGACTGTTCCGGGTCTTCCCGTTGCAGCGTGGTACATGGCAGGGTTGGTTGTTGTCACCTTTGATATTTGCGCTAGCCTTAGAACCCCTGGCAGCCTGGATAAGGAAAGATCCACTGGTCTGTGGCATAAAATGGAATGAACACTGGGAGGACAAGATCTCCTTATATGGACGACATACTGCTTTAGGTCACAGCCCCCAAATTTACACTTGGCAGATTAATGGAGATATTTCATAGATTCGGCCGCTACTCAGGGTATACGATCAATTGGCAGAAATCCCACATTTACATCCTACAGGGGCGACCACTAAGATTACCCTGGGACTGTGCTGCAGAATTGGATACTGAGGGCTTCCACTACCTTAGTTTGTATGTCACAGGGAACCCAAACTTATTTTACAATAGAAACCTGCCAACGCCTCAAAAAAGAATGAAACAGGATGGCCAACACTGCAGGTCCCTCCCGTTGACACTCCTGCGTAGAGCAGCTCGGTTCAAATGATGGCTTTGTCCCATTTTTTTATACATTCTACAGAACATGCCCTACTTCATAAATATGTAATGGTTAAGGCCGAGAGTCAGATCAGAACGCAATTGTGCGATGGTGGTCCAGCATGAATGGCACAACGCAAACTGACAATGGGTTGGCACGAGGGTGGAGTGGCCTTGCCTGACATCTGAATGTACTTCTGGGTGGTGCAATTGGCCACTATCAATAAGCCAGCCTAACAACTGGACAAATTAGTGTTGCAGCAAGGAGGTTACCTAAGGGCACTCTACAGGCCTCCCAGAAGTTTAAAACTCAAGGGGCCAACAGCAATAGTGGTAGAGGTCTGGTACACGGCAACCCGTGCCCTAGGTTGAAAGAGGAAGATCACATAGGCTATGCCCCTCTGGGATACAGCTGCATTGGGGACACTGGGACGCCTCCCTTTTTTTGATAAGTGGGACATTACTGAAATCTCCAGAGTAGGGAACTTATGGCAGAAGGGTGACGTGCTCCCCTTCCAGATTTATGACAAGACTACCAGCTAGCCCCTATCAAAATATCTACATGCCTGACGTGCTGAGGGTACAGAACTGCCAGACTCATCACTACTAGGGAACAGGCTCCTGGATGAATATATACCATGCAAGGCCATGTATAAGAAACAAATCCACAATACTCTGGAGGCCCTGACACAGCTGCATGAGCACTGGGCACACAGACTAGGAGGTCTTGAAGATGATGACTGGGTGGATGCCATGGCCTCCCCAAGGGAGGTGGCTATCGGCTCTGGCTTCTGGCTCGTGCAACTACAAATCCTTCACTGTGCATACTACCACTCTCACATGATGTTCAAAATGGGTAGGACATCAAGCACCAGTTGCCGACAGGGTTGTGGCCACAAAGGTACTTTCTACCATATAATCTGGAAATGTCAAAAAGTGTACAGCTTTTGGAGGAAGGTCATAGGACTGTTTGAACGCGGTAAGTGGAGCCTTCCTCCCTCTAACAGCGAAATGGTGTCTCTTGAACATCTGGGAGGAAACTGACCTACTCCGTATGGATCACATATGGTTAACATTGGGGCTGACTATCGGAAAAATGTATCTTTCCAGGGTGTGGAGAGCAGAACAAGTGGCCTTTCTAGAGGGTTGGAACCATGACAAGGACTGGCACTTGTTAGCTGAAAGGGTTATGTATGAAGGACAAGGATGCCCTCGAAAAGGAGGAAACCTTGGGGACACTGGAATGACTACAAAGCTAACATTTGTGGTGCCATGGATACAGTGGTTGTTTCTGAATAGTGTGCCAATGCAGGGTCGCCCAAAAATATCTTGTACCATGCTGGGAATGGGAGAAACCAGGGGGGTGGAGAGGCTTCAAGTTTTCAGGACTGTGATGCCTTTGATTCTATCTGGGCTCAGTTTGTACTGTACTCTTTACTGGAAATGTAATAAAAAAGTATATATTTAAAAAAAAAACTGTAAATACATGGCGTCAGTATAGAAAATCTCCTGATGAATTAATGGTTAATACCAGAAAATGGGAGGGAACAAGGGCTGGTTAAAGGGAGGGTCCTGGGAAAGCTAATGCCGGTACCTGATAGAGGCTTGAGCTGTCAGGAGACTTTGGCCATAAGCGGTATATGGAACCAGTAGAATCATATTAGCAGAAGAGAATCACACTCTTCCAATTGAAGCACGAGATCTTTTTGGGAGAAGCCAGTAAGAAAAGTAATCAGCCGCTAGGCCCCTCTATCTGAGGAGATAAACTGAATTTCAAAATTATGGCATCTCAAGCAGCCAGTAGAATAAACAACCAAATTCCGGGGGAGAGTAAATGTGAAATAAATGTGAAATAACATGTCAGATTGCGTATGAATGTCAGTGTGATTTGAACTCTAAACCCTTGAAGAAAAATACGTGTTAAACTTATCACATAATACAAAACAGTTGGGAAGTTAATAAAAGTGTACTTATAATGGCAGCCGAGCAGCAAAAAAGAGTCTGATTTCTATTGGAGATGATGATATATGTACAAAGCTTAAAGCTGATTGGCTGTACTTTGGAGCTCTGTTAGGATTGTAGTTATTTATATTAATGGGTACTGTAGTTTTGTGCCTTGCATATTTTTTGTTCTATTATATTATATTATATGTTGGCTGCTGAGAATAAAAAGTGAAGAGGAGACTGCATAATCTGAAGCCTCTCATCCTTGCATTGTCCTGGCATAGTATTGTGTGTGCCACTGGAGACTTCCATACTATCAGTGAGTAACACCATTCTGCCAAACATTTATCTCTCTCTTCCTCTTTTCTACCTCTGTAGTATAATCCTTAGTCTGGCACTTACACAGTCTAGAAGACCACTACTTTGGCGACAGAGTGTGGATCACATGCAATTCTGAGACACTACAACAGGTCTCAAAGAAACTGACATGAGAATAAATTCCATAGTTGGCTGAATCTCCTCTTCATGTTCACCACTTACACCCAACTTTACCATTTACTTTTTTAAGTCAGGGAAATCCGATGGGAAAGGTGTTTGTCTGTGTGAAGGGTAGCTGGCCTTGCTAGAGGCTTGTGGTTGAATAGAATGTCAATTCCCCAAGGACCTATGGTCTTCTCCCTTGCAGGAGCTGAGTTGATACAGCTTGCTTGGGTGGCCAGAGCCATAAACACTCATCCTACCCAGTCACATAGCACTTTACAAGGAAGATGGTATGTGACTCTTTGTATATGCTGCAATAGTGCTTTTCAGGGAAGGCCCCCTGAGAAACTTTGTTTGCCCGAATTGGTCATAGCATTGAGCAGAACACCACGGTGAGCACCTGTTTGCCTAGTGTTAAGTCACAGACTTGACACAAGGGGTTATAGACTAGATCTTGAGTACTCAATAAAGTTAGTTGGTCTAATGGGCCAGTTTTATCTTATATGATACGATTCCCAAGCCCATAACAATACTTGATGTGAAAGCTTTCCATAGTTGTCAGGATGTTTCTCTATATTCACGCTCAGATCAGCACAGGTGAAGCTCAACATGGGGTTTGCCACATATTTCTGAACTAACTATAGATGCTGATATAACAGCATTTAAGAACTACTTTATGTAAATGAACGAACGTTGTTGGTGAAAGATACAATGGGTCCAGGAAACATACCAGCATCCACTGTGAGTAGATACACATTTTCATTCCAGTTTGAATTATGCAGGGGTGGCCCCTCCACAAGAGCGGAACAGTGTCACCCTGCTAAAAACTTGCCCCTAAATATGCCCCCGGAACTGAAAAATTTATTTATTACCATTTTATTTTTCAGCACCTCGTCCTGAACAGAGCGTCAGGAGGGGGCGGGGCAATTGCTTCTGAGTGACAGCAGCAGGGAGCAGTGCACTTTTTAAAAGTGCGTATGACCCTTTGGTCGGTCGTCTTGCAACTGCCAGCCTAACATGCACACTTTAAACTTCTCTAACCTAACTGTCATAAGGCAGCTGGGTTAGAGAAAACACAGGCCTCCAGTGCTCTTGTGAGCGCTGAGAGAGGCCGCTCCCTCTAATCCTGACACTTTTTTAATGTTGGTTACCAGTGTGAATGCAGCACCAGAATTTGTTAGTGCCATTCCCTGGTCCTGCATTGGAGCTTCCAGTAGCACGACGACAGGAGAGGAGGACGCCGTGTGGAGAGGGAGACGCCGTCAGGTAAGTGCCTTTTTTCAGAAAATTATTATTATTGTACCCTCCTGCCCTCCCACCATAAATACAAGCAAGCCGCCACTGGAATTATGATAATCCAGTGGAATATTAATTAAGGTGATGGTAAATTATTTAAGCCAGACTAAAGTTCCATCATCCTCCCTGGCCCCAGGAAATTACATTTATTTTTGTCCAGGCCACTAAGGCCCTGTATTTACTCCTAATTTGTAAGCTGTGAGGAGGGCCCATCCCTTGCACATTGTGAATCATGGCCAGGCCTCATTTTGTTACTGGTCAGTCCACATTTTGTCACCAGCCATCCTATAGCTCCAAAACAACCAAGACTTCTGAGTACAAACCACATCCACAAGGCAAATCCCTGCATGACGCAAACATATATGTTTTACTGTGACTGACTTATGAAAGGTAACATATTGTGTGCAAATTGAGGATGGGGAGGTATTCTGATGTTTACCAATTCACAGAATTGTACCCGCAGTTCCTTGTTCTCTATTTATCCTTTCTAATTAATAAATAAGTGTGTTCTGCTCATTCTACTACTGTGTAGTTATTAGCTATATTAATTTGCATGTGGGTATAATTTGTTGGAGTGCATTTCTTTTTCTGTGCTGAAAAACAGCATCTGATGGGTTCATGAACAACTTAGAAGTACTATATACACTACCCATCTAGCGAAATAATCCTGAACAATTGTGTCTTCCTATGACGCAGAAGTACTTTATCATGTCATAATGACAATAACACCATCAAACCTCTATAAGTCCTGTAGCCAACTGACTCTGAAGCCAATTTAGACTAACAACATTCTACAGTAGGACTCAAGGTATACCCTTTAGAAAAGTACATACAACTAAATTAAATAACAAGACATGCCTAGGAAATAGATATATAGCTATACATGTAGGTTGATATTTACTTCAACTATGCCCAGCCAGCTTTCAGCCTTTACCCATCTCCCATTTCTTTCATAATTTTGTTAGAAGACTATGCTTGAAATCCTCACCCTCTACATATCGTTATTAACTAAACTATGCATTTGACCTCCTTAATTCTATGGTTCAGCAAATCAATAAATACTGAAGAATGTGCATATACTGGGGAGTGTGGTGGTGGGTGAGTTCAAATGTAGTATTCTAATTGCAGTCTAGTATAATATTTCCAGACTCATTCCAGTCGAACCAACACTGGAGAAAGTGCATTCGTGAATACCGGGGGAAAGAGGGTTAAGAATTTCACACTTACAGACCAACAGACTTTTGGGAAAATGGATACATTTTGGTGTCAGACAAATTTAGGGCCAGATGTATGAAACTTTTTTGCACTCGCAAACGGTGCGAATCGCAAAAATTGGCCGTTTGCGAGTGCCAAAAAGTGGTCTGCGATGCATGAAAGGCATTCGCAGATCAAAAATAAGAAATAGCAAAAATTGCGATTTTTTGCGTTGCGACCTGGTTTTCCGAGTCGCAATTTGCAATTCGGTATTTCCAGTAGGAAATTGTGAGGCGCAAATTGCGAGTTGCAAAATCCAAGTCGCAAAGAGATGCATCAAAAAATCGCAAATTGTGATTTTTCAAAGAATGGCATTTTGCACATGCAAAATACCACTAACTGAAACCAAGTGGTAACCAGGTGCAACCTATATAAAGAGGCCCAGAATGCCTCATACTCTTTTACACAATGGCTGCACTCTACGTCATGGCAAGGAGAATGAGGATCTTGGCAGGTTTGAGGAGAGGGAGGAGGAGACAGGAGCGCATTTTCAGAGTGCTCATCACACTATTTAACCTGACAGAGGAGGAAATATACGAGAGGTATAGGTTGAACTCAGCCATGATACTTGATCTGATAGCTGAGCTACAACCCATACTGCAGCGCAGAACACTAAGGACTCACAGCATCCCCACCCATGTGCAGGTATTATGCTCCCTCCACCTACTCGCCTCAGGGACCTATCAAGGGGTCATGGCAGCAGCTGGAGGGGTCTCACAGAGTACCCTCTCCAGATTTTTCAATGCATTTATCAACACCATGCTGAGCAAACTACACCAGTACATCACATTCCCCAACACCCCACAGGAAATACAGCAGCCAAAATTTGAATTTGACCAGATAGCACAGTTCCCCCACGTCCTAGGTGCCATTGATGGGACACATGTGGCAATCTGTTCACCATCCGCCACACAGTATGTGTACCGCAACCGGAAATACCAACATTCAATGAATATACAGGTGATATGCAATGCCTCCTACATCATTACTGATCTTGTGGCCAGGTACCCAGGGAGCACACATGATTCGTACATCTTTCACCACAGCGGGATTCACACAAGACTGCTAGCTGGGGAGTTTGGTGAAGGATATCTACTAGGTATTGTCCCTCTATCCAATGGCGCATTGATGGCATGTTGATGTCAGATGGCCCACTTCTTATCATATCCTCTGTCCCTTCCAGGAGACAGTGCCTACGCAGTGCACACCTACATGATGATGCCCTACCTCAATCCTGCAACACCTGCTGAACGGAGATACAATGCAGCACACAGGGCAACCCGCAATGTGGTGGAGCGCATATTTGGACTGCTGAAGAGTCGCTTCCGGTGCCTCCACAAAAGTGAAGTGTAAACTGCCACTCCCATAATGCATTGTTGTGCTTCTTTTAAGATGTAGACTGGACTACTTCTCACTATGTTTAACATTACTTGCTAATTCCTAAGGGGCTTTTGTGCATACACATATGGGGTTACAAATCAATATTGCACTTACCTTGGCTGGTACTTGGTGTGCCGGAGGTGTCTATCTCTGTGACCCCTGTCACAGCTTCAGGGAGGAGTGTGGACTCGACTAGGTCCTCTAATGGGGTGGATGGTGCCTCTGTGGGTGGACCGCCTCCTGTGCCCCTGGCCTCCTGCAGTCTCCTTGCCACCCTCTCCTTCACACGGTACCCCAGGTCATACCACCTCTTCTTAATTTCTTCTACGGAGCGCTGTGCCACTCCAATTGCGCAGATTTTTGATTGGATATATGCCCACAGTCTCCTTTTTTCACTCTAAGGCACCTGGATTGAGCTTTTTCCCAAAAGGCGGACATGGCTCCTGACCACCTCCTCTGTCAGCACCTCAAGCTCCTGCTCGCTGAATTTGAGCTTGTGCTTTCTTCCTCCCTTCTCCCGTGCTTGGGCTGAGGTGTCCATCCTTGCTCAGGTGTGCTGCTTCCTTCAGAGTGCTGCTCTATGTGGCTGGGCTGCTCCCTCTCAGGATGCTGGTTTGGGTGTGGCACCTGAAACTGCCTGGGATGACTCATTTCATGCTTGTGATGTCATCAGGCTCCTCCAGGTGTGCTTTCTTGAAACTTCTCGCAATTTGCGATTTTTTACCGAAATTGTGATTCAGTAAATGGGCCGCGCAAACCACAAATAGCGATTTTTAAGAAATCGCAAATTCTGAATCGCAATTTTGTTACATGGCCAATTTCGACTCGCAAATAGCGATTTCTTAAAAATCACTATTTGCGATTCGCAAGGCAATTTTTTCATACATATGGCCCTTAGTATTCTAACTTCAGTCTTTACAAACACCGAGGAAAGTGCATACATTGGGGATGGGGGTAAAATTTACTGTTCTAACTCCGGTTCTAACTCCGGTCCAACAGACAGTGGGAAAGTGCATACAATGACAGGGTAAAATTTCCTATTCTTACTCCAAGCTAACAAACATTGAGGAAAGAAGTGCATACATCAATGGGGTAAAATTTACTATTCTAACTCCAGTCTAAAAACAGTAAGGAAAGTGCAGATATCAGAGGTAACAAGGTCAAATCTTCCACGCACATATAAATGAATAATCCATTTTAAAATATGCAATAATATTGCTTAAAAATCATTAAAAGAACTCATTTGTTAACAAAATGTAAACTATTTTATAAAATGAACTACATTGCTATTAAAAACATATATTTTTTAAAATAGTATAACTCAAATTCACCCATAAACCAAATACACACCTCAAAAAGTATCTATAAATTAGAATAATTATTTACAAAGTGTTCTTTTCTTTCATTTTGAATACAATACAATACACTGGTATTTAATGACAAAACCTTTTTTAATTAAAAACTCTCAACCTAACCCATAATAGATCCCATAAGTGTTTATTTAAAAATTCACTTTTGAAAATTATATTAAAAAAATATTTTCCTTGAAATTTTAATGAAACATACACCTAAGGGCAAATTTGAAACATTGTATAAATAATGTACTAATCAGTTAATCAAAATACATTAATTAAACGTTTGCCTGTCTCTGTCAAATCCCCCAAAAAATCACCCAACTCAAATATAACTTTTAATTCATACATACAATACATGGTAAAAACACTACCAACCAATACCCTAATAATCCCCACAACATGAAATTAAAATATAATACATAACTTAAAAAATATTAGAAACTGAAACAAATAATACAAAGTTAGAATATATAGCATACTTAACACATTTACTAACAATAATTAACAATCTAACTAAAAAACTGTGGATGGAGCATCTTGTATTTAATATAACACATCTACTTGTCTTATGGGCATATTTTGGAAGCATTTGCTATGGACACCAGACACTACAGAAATACTACCCTCTCATTTCATGAATAAATCCAACAACCCCAAATGAAAATGCCAGAACAAAATTAAAAAAATGTATTAAACAGTTAAGCAAAAAGGTACCAATTAAAACATATAACAAAAATACAAAAATAAAAATTAACATATATATTTCAAAACTTAAATAAATAAAATACAAGAAACACCATAATGAAAAACAATACTGAAATAAATAATATCTGAAACTTCAATATTCTAGTAATATTTCAAAAAATAATATACTTCTCTTCAATATTTCAATCCACTATATTTTTGTTGTCATAATATTTAGGCAATGGATAATGATATAATGATCAGACTTTTTTTATTATGTATGTTAGTGGAAAACTCTGTAGGTACTATAGGGCACATAGCCGTAATGGGGAGAATGATGAGTGATTGGAAGTGAGTGATTGGAAAGGAGTAGTCAGAGATGGAAAACCAAAATGCAATTGATAAAAAAGCAGACAAGAAGCAGTGAGATGGGAAGAGTCAGAGAGAGATAGTGGTGAAAGTGAAGACGTAATGGGTGAAAGAAGATACAGAATGAAAGCTGGCTGGAGTAGACAAAGGTAAAAGGCAGAAAAGGGGAAAAGTTGAAGGCAGATGGGAGAGAGAATAATAATTAGTGAGAAGGGAAGAGTTAGTGAGGGTTATTGGGGGATTGGGAAAGCAGTCATAATATTGAAGAAGTAGGAAGTGCTAGTGGGGAAAAAAGACACAGAGTTGGACAGCATGAGTCAATGTGTAGCTCAGGGAAGAGTAATTAGAAGATATTGACCAGGGGCTGAGTCAACAAAAGGGGTGAGAGAAGGTGAGTCAGGGACAGTGCTAAAATTTGTACAAAGAAAAAGTACAAAGAATGTATTAAGAGCCCAGGGCCAGTGCTTCTGAGTGCTGGATTTGGTCCCATAATTCTGATTCACTTCATGCCTCTTTTCTTCCACCACCCAACACTTCCTGGATCGTTATCTCATCTTGCAGGTTCCTTTTTCATCCCTGCTTCCTCCCTTTGTCACTGTGTCCCACTATTTCCCTTGGTCCTTTTTTCCCTCGTCTGTTTCTCTCTAGCTCTCTCTATCTCTGTCTCTTTCTCTCTCTCTCTCTCTCGGTCACAGTTTGAAGATGATAAAGATGTCTTCGTCCTCAAAAAGGAATGCTGGGACCCACAATCTCCAATCACCAGCACAAATTAAGAACTGGGATGTCTGGATAAAAAAAAACACTTGCTCACTCGAGTGGAGAGACAGTCATTGCCGAACACCGCTGTACTTGGGGATGAACAAAATAAAAGAAGATGCAAACTTTCATTTTAATCAATGGATTAGACTGTTCCTTGCTTCTTGCTGCTGTATCTTGCACCAGGATATTGCAGGAGTCCACAGAATGGAGGGCAGCTTACATAACCAAAAAGCCAGCAAAACAAATAAAAACTACAGATGGAAATATTTTATAGACCAAAAGTCATAACAGTGAGAGGCACTCCTCAGTGTTGCCCTATCTCCCCCTTATCGTTTGCGGTGGCCATCGAGCCACTGGCAGCCTGGGTGCAAGCTGATGTTCTATACCGTGGATTCCAGTGGTCCACAGAGGTGCGTGACAGAATATCCATCTAAGCAAAGGATGTCCTGCTGTTCCTGTAGAACCCTGAGGAATTGGGGCCTTATGCCCTTCAAATCCACCAGACTTTGGGTACTAGTCAGGCCTTTGCATGAAGGAGGCCCGTAGCTCACTACCCACAGACTATGCCCTGGGCTGAGGGTGCTTCAGAGGCGTTTCGAGTGCATAGGGTGTTTGTCACCTCGGACAAAGCCCACGCATACGGATCCAACCTACAATACCAAATCAATGGGCTAGCCAAAGACGCGAAATTCTGGTCCACTCTCCCAATGTCCCTATTGGGGAGCTCGGTATTTTTAAGATGGTGTCCCCACTGAGGCTTCTATACCAGCTTCAGAATGAGCCCTACCTGATTGGTCGATCTTTCTTTGTCAGAGTCAATGACTTGCTACAAACTGCTGTGAAGCACGGGCTCTACAGATATCTCTGGGAAAATGCTGCTGTCTCACACATTGGTTGAGGGATTGCTACTCCAGACATACTTCTCGACTACAGGGATGCCCACCTCCTTGTCCTGAAACAGGTTATTTGACAGATTTGATGATCTGGTGTACACGAGTGAAGGGTGGATCATGGGTCAACTGCCTTCTGCCACACAAGTCCTGTTAACGATGTGGACGGACACACTCAAAATCTATGGGCTGGACCAATAAACTCATTCTAGAGATCCCACTATGGCGAGGGAACCAGCTTCCACAGGCCATAGCCCTTCTCTGCGTCTCCACCTGGGACACCGTAGACATTTCAGTGCTCATGGATGTCTTTCACGGTGGGTCGTTGAAGTCCTTCCAGGACCTGCAATTAGAATACGACCCACGTTCCCAATTTTTTCCCTACCTCCAACTCTGACACGCCCTCCAGCCCTATATACAGTCAGTGGGGGACATCCCCAAGTACACGTCAATGGAAGGTAAATTTCTCCTGACTAATATCAAGGAACATAAACTCTCAGGCACATACTGTATGCTACTCCACATTATGCCAGACAATATCACTGGGGTGAGGGAGGTGTGAAAAAGGAATTTGGGCCCTCTGGACGATGAGGACTAGATAGAGGTGGTTGCCGTCCCCGGGAGGTGGCAAACATGTCTCAGTTTTGCCTGATCCAATTTAAATTGCTACACCACACATATCTGACCTGGGCTCAGTTGTTCAGGATGGGACTGATCCCTTCAAGCAAATGCTTGCAATGTGACCACCCCTAGGGAAACTTACTACATACTTTCTGACAATGCCCCACCCTGTCTACCTTTTGGGACCAGGTACCAGGAACCCTTGGTGGGATATTGGGATGGAATTCCCAGGGACCCCAAGTTAAGCTTGTTACATGTACCGGAGGGCACAGAAGGAAATAGATATTACAGGGCAGTACTGCAGCTAGGATTGTTGACTGGAAAGTGTGGCAGAGCACAGGAATGAAAGGCAGTGACAGCTCTGTCCTTCTCTAAATGGGCCAAATGCATGGACCACAGTATGGCCCCAGATCACCTGGCACAGGGCTGCCCCCAAAGGCATCAAAAATATGGAATGGTTAGGCTGACCTGAGAGGCATTACATTAGAACCATGAACACCACCACCTTGGTCCATGAGCGGACATCCACACTCCTGCAGAGGAGAATCAGATTAAGCACCCATGAATCACCACTCGCTTGTACTTTTTGATGGGAACAAGCGGCCATACTTTGCATTTATGTCATGATACGGCTTAGCATGTTATTTGCTGGGGTACATTGCCAGAATGTTGTATGTGTTCTGTATACTGTACCTTATGTGGGAACAGTTTGGTGATTACAAAAATCAATAAAAAGTTTTATAAAAAACGTCATAACAGTAAGGAACAGATATTTAAATTACGGTGAAGTCCGGTGCCCACAGCCCTCCTCTTAAACACGCAGCTGCTGCAATTAAATGTGCAAACATGGAATAAGGAGGCAGCAGAATCCTGAAGCATCTCGAACCTCTTCATTCCATTTACAGACACTCCCTGCCCCTTCAGCTCACTCTTGCAGCTTCCTGCTTTCTCCCATTGTGACGCTTTTTCGTTTTTCCCTTCATCTGTCTTTCCCATAAGTGTCTTTTGCTTGCAGCAAATGCTTGAGGCAGAAGAATAAGCCCCGGCCCTCAAAAATAAGTGCCGGTGCTTGCAGGAGGCTGGCCTGGTTTGTAGTGGTTACCTTGGGTACTTACACCTTATACCAGGTCCAGTTATCCCTTATTAGTGAAGCAGTAGTGTTCTAGCAGCTTAGGCTGATAGAGGTAGCTATAGTAGAGCAGCTTAGGCTGAACTAGGAGACATGCAAAGCTTGTGCAATACCACTTATAATTACACAGTACTTATACACAAGTAAAGACAATACTCAGTGTTACCAAAAATAGAGGTACTTATTTAGGTGACACAGTACCAAAAATATCTTAGAGGCAATACTCCTTCTGGAGGTAAGTATTATACACAATATATACACTAGACACCAAAGACAAGTAAATAGTTATACAACAATGCAAACAGTAGGAAATCTTATAGAATGCAATAGGAGAAAATAGGTCTAGGGGCAACAAAAACCATATACTAAAAAAGTGGAATGTGAATCACGAATTCCCCCCTAGTGTAGTGTGTGCAGAATCGATGGGAGAGTAAGAATACAGTAAAGGTAAGTAAATTACCCCACCCCAGAGCCCAGAAAAGCAGGAGTAAAGTACTGCAAGTTTCCTAGGACACACTACACCTCATTTTGGGGATTTTCCAGCAGCCAACCAAGTTTGCAAAGAACAACTGCTGGATTATTGGATCTGAAGACCTGCAAAGGAAGGGGACCAAGTCCAGAAGTCGAAAGAAGTTCCAGGAAGGACAGGAGCCCCTGCCAACCCAGAAGAGGGTGCAAAAGAAGGGTCCCCGGTTAGTCGCAGACTGCAGAAATGCACCCCAGGGAGATGCCAGAGGGTTTCTGCATGATGCAAAAGATGTCCCACGGCGTGAAGATCGTTACAGATGATATTTCATGTTGGAAAGCACCAACAAGCTTTGGCTACGGCAAAAGTGTGTTTTTCATCAAAATGGCACTGGAGGGACCCAGGAGGGACCTGGGAGACTCAATTCTGTGTGAGGAGGAAGAGGTGGCACTCAGCACTTTAGAGAGCCCTCAGGATGCCAGCACCCCCAGAAGCTGCAGGATCTGGGTTCAAAGGAGGTGCAAAATGCGGTTGATGCAGTACAACAAAAGAAGGTCCCACCCCGCCGGAGAACAACTCAGTGAGACACAATATACAGGAGTACCATTGTTCTCGGTAAGGGAAGGTCTTACCTCCTCCAAATTGCATCAGCAGGACCTCAGGACAGTCTATGTTGATGATGTCCACCCTCTGTATCCTTAGGGGCATGCTCATCGTTGTGAGAGGAGTCCCAGGGTACCAGTCGTCATCTTGGAAAGTGCCTGCTTGGAGCAGGGGAGTGACTCCGTCACTCCACGTGAGATTTCTTTGGTTCTTCTAGTGCAGGATCAAGACAGGGAGTCGCCAGAGCATGCATACCTTGGAAACTGTTGCAGTTGCTGACTTAGGGCTGAAGTTGCTGCAGAAAAGTGTCTCTTGTAGACACTTTGTTGCAGTTACAGCGTTTCTTGGAGCAGGCTACGGTTGATCCGAGGTCAGAAGAGTCTGAAGTTGTTGCAGAGGATTCCTGTAGGAAACATGCAGGCAGAATATGAAGAGAACCCACAGGAGAGACCCTAAATAGCCCTGAGAGGGGGATTGGCTACCTTATCAGGTATGGACCTATCAGGAGGGGTCTCTGACGTCACTTGCTGGCACTGGCCACTCACAGCCCTCCAAAGTTCCCCCACACCTTGCAAAGCAAGATGGCTGAAGTCTGGGACACACTGGATGAGCTCTGGGCACCACCCCTGGGGTGGTGATGGACAGGGGAGTGGTCACTCCCCTTTCCTTTGTCCAGTTTCCCACCAGAGCAGGGGAGAAGGGGTCCCTGAACCGGTGTAGACTGGTTTATGCAAGGAGGGCACCATCTGTGCCCTTCAAAGCATTTCCAGAGACTGGGGGAGGCTACCCCTCCCCAGCCTGTAGCATCTATTTTCAAAGGGAGAGGGTGTAACACCCTGCTCTCAGAGGAAATACTTTGTTCTGCCTTCCTGGGACTGGGCTGCCCAGACCCCAGGAGGGCAGAACCCTGACTGTGATGTGGCAGCAGCTGTAGCCGCACTGCAAGCCTCAAAGAGCTGGTTTGGCAGTACTGGGGGTCCATGGTGGAGCCCCAAGGATGCATGGAATTGGCTCCACAATACCAGATTTGGAATGGGGGGACAATTCCATGATCTTAGACATGTTACATGGCCATATCGGGAGTTACCATTATGAAGCTACATATAGTTATTGACCTATGTGTAGTGCACATGTGTAATGGTGTCCCCACACTCACAAAGTCCGGGGAAATGGCCCTGAACTATGTGGGGGCACCTTTGCTAGTGCAACGGTGCCCTCACACTTAGTAACTTTGCACCTAACCTTCAGCAAGTGAAGGTTAGACATATAGGTGACTTATAAGTTACTTAAGTGTAGTGAAAATGGCTGTGAAATAGTGTGTGCACTATTTCACCCAGGCTGCCATGGAAGTCCTGTGTAAGGGTTTTTCTGAGCTCCCTATCGGTGGCAAAAGAAATGCTGCAGCCCATATGGATCTCCTGGAACCCCAATGCCCTGGGTACCTAGGTACCATATACTAGGGACTTATAAGGAGGGTCCAGTATGCCAATTGAAATTGGTAAGTGAAGCCACTGGCCTACAGTGACAAATTTAAAAGCAGAGAGAGCATAAGCACTGAGGTTCTGATTAGCAGAGCCTCAGTGACACAGTTAGGCACTACACAGGCATACACATTAGGCCACAAACTATGATTACTGGGATCCTGGCTAGCAGGATTCCAGTGAGACAGGCAAAACACGCTGACATATAGGTTTTTATTATGAGCACTGGGGTCCTGGCTAGCAGGATCCCAGTGACACAGTAAAAGCAGACTGACACACACTCACAAACAGGCCAAAAGTGGGGGTAACCATGCCAGAAAGAGGCTACTCACAGTGCTCAGCACCGGAAACAACAACCACAAATTAAGCACTGCTTTGGGTGCCCTGTTATATGGTGAATTATTTCTGTCCCCTTTCTAAAGTATTTTAAAGTTGTTGTTACAACGTGTTTAATTAAAATTGTAACATTGTAGCTGCCTGTGATTTAAGTGCTTGATTAGGTGGTTATTTATTCTTATCTACAGTACATCACAATTATTAATAAAATAAACGGCACAATGGTCTGGCTATCAAACAAAAATCCATAGTAAAATAGTGATATTAGTGAACAGGTTTTAACTTATACAATTTTTTGCAAGGAAATGGTGGCTATGTTTAGGTGAATAAATGTTTTCTGCTTTTTCTACTTCTTTCTGTGACTCATGCTTGCAAACCTTTTTTTTTAAAAGGTACCCATTGCACCAGCTTGCCAAGGCCAGACCTATTGGCTTTGACAATGCTTGTTGCCTTCTTGTTATGCCCACTCTCCTTTGATTGCATCCAGTCCACGGTTGATGTGATCTTCCTGCACCTCACTATCAGGCATCTTGTCCGAATTGTCTTGCAATAATCTGAACACATTTTGGAACACTTTACATTTTTTCAATCTTTCAACAGGGCTTTCTCATGCGATGTCGTTTTTAATTAGTTTTTCTGTCATCGACACCCACTCTGGGAAGGAGTAACTTGACTTTGTTAGTGTTGTGCTTTTATGTACAGTTCATTGAGTTGGTTCCCTAACCCAATGAATACTATCTCTGTTTTCTACCGTTCAAATATAGTTTTTGCATTTAGCTTGGTCAATGAGTAAACATGACCAGGAACACGCATTTAATTATCAATACACCTGAGAGAGAAGCACGCTCACAGTTGACACATTATCAACAGCCTCACAATATAGATTAAGTGCCGTGTAAACATGACTATCTTGAATGAGGAACAACGAACCCCTCTAACAAAGCCACCACGCAGAGTAAACTCACACGGCCCGGTGAAAGCGTATCCATCAAATCCTGGAGTGAATATATTCAAGTACAGGTAGCTAAATATAGCTACAGCTGACTGGGCGGGATGTTTTTCAGTTGATTGACATTTCCGTTTTTAAATGAGATAGGCAAACTACATCTGGTATCACTTAACGCTGTACCAACCTCCTATTTGCTCGTTCCAACACATGATTTAGTGGATGTCACAATACTGATAATAAAAATATAGTCCGACATAACTAGTGTGGCTTAAATAATGTTTACGAATATATTTTCCCAACAGATATAGATTTTTTATTATTGGCTCCAACATGGCGATATTTCTGTAAACCATATTTAGGACACACTACTTCTACCAGACAATACCGAGGCCACGATTTTGTAGAGATTTTTGCACATTTTATAATAATTGGGCATTATTAAATACACGCAGAATAATGGTTTACACTCGAATATATGTGTGTACACTGACCTTATGGTCTTGTCTGTACACTGACATTATGCTCTTGTCTGAAACGATTTCCATATGACCTGTTAAAGTGAATTTTCTTGGCTTGTGCTAACTAAACCACAACTATGCCTCAACGCCATCTTGTTCAAAGTGGATGTTACATTCACTGTTTATTAGTTACTGCTGCACACACTCAAGCAAAGTCACGTTTGTTTATTTACTATTGATACTGCTGCAAGAAGCCTCTCTAGCATGGCCTCAGCATTGCAGCTTTCTTCAAGGTCGTTTCACTTGCACTCAGTATTGAATTAATTCATAATAGTCTACTGTTGTTTTTGCAAGTAGTTTGTTCTGACATCTCTGGATGACATTGGGTCAGAAGTGAGCTGGATCAATATTCTTGTAGTGGATTACAATTTAGGTTTTAAGGCTGTATGAAGCTTATTAATTAATTCTGATTTGCTGAAAATGTATTTCTTTTGCTCATGCCATAATTAATCTGTACTTTCAATGTCAGTCTATGAGAGGGTTTCCTTGGAAAAACCTTCAAATTTGAGGTTGAGGGAGATGACTGTCCCACGGTACTAGAGATGTCTGATTTCTTGCTGATTTTGCTGCACATTTGGGACTCGCATTTCCTTTGATTTATTCTTTTTTCTGCAATAATGGCCTTTATGGAAAGTGATTTTTTTGCAACCTAGTTGTTTTTGCATGTAATTATACTGTATTGTACTTTGAATGTTTTGTAATAAATCCTTTGAATTCTACATTCTACCCTAGAACTTACTTATTCAGACCGTCCTTACTTAATTGACTGATTTTTGATGTGCCTATTTGCACCTAATTGTCTCATGAAATTGTGGTTTAACACTATCCCCGATTTACCCACCCGTGGGCATGCTATTAAGGTATGTTATGGGCTGTACGATTTTAGGGGTACCCCACACCCCTAAAACTCTGGTACCACATCTTAAAGGCTGTGGTAATAAAGGAAAATAACAACCCCCCTTGCAACCAGGAATGAAGGGGAGCATGTTGTTCGAGTCATAAACCTTTTTATTTTAAGGAAACAAATCTGCCCTTTACTCTTCATCTTCCTTCTGTGTCTTTTCACATCTGATTTAGTAAAAATAATTTAAAAAAAATAACAAAATTATAAGACCCTCTTTGTTGGTGAATTAGATCTTCCAATACAGTTGATTTGCATGTTGGAATTATTAATACTGTGGCTAAGGAGGAAAAACATCGAAATTGTTTTCAAACTGATTTCCAAATCCCCTTCCTGAATTCTAGGCCATTATCTGGGTTTGCCCTGGTGATTGTTTTCCCGGAAACCCCTAAGGTAGTTCTGCTTTCCATTCACACTGCATGGGAAATTACTACATCAGTAGTTATAATACAGGCCACTCCGATTGAGGGTCCCAAAGTAAAGATGGTTTGATTGCAGCGCTGCCCTGGAGGATTACAATCTCCGCCACCGCTAGGCCACCAGGATCCATGATCCTGGCAGGTGCTGGCGGTCTAAGCGCCAGGGTTGTAATTTGGCGGTCCTGACCGCCACACTCATATTGACCCACAAAGTGTCACATTTCTCCTTGTTGCCCATTTTTTGTGGTAGAGTTAAAAAAAAATGTATTGGCACTTAATTAACATGTTAATTATGATGGTAGAGAAAACATTCCTGATGTTAATTAAGTGCCCACTTTATACTGGGTGATGTGGCACATGTCATACTTCTAACTGGGGTCAAACCCAAATGTGGTTATGTGCCATAAGATTTTCTGATTATTTGTGAACTGGTATACTGTATTGGTACCATGATTTTAAGTAATGCATATATATATATTTTTTAATTATGTTATGTACTAATATGTGATTGCAGTGAATGCAATTTTATTTTTTGTTTATTGTGTTTTATATGTTTTCATCAGCCCTGAAGGAGTTCCATTGTCTTTGAGACTTAGGGCCACATGGACGTACGTTTTGCAACTCGCAAATCGGCTGCAGCGCTATTTGCGACCGTGCAAAACCTGAAATTTTATGTACAAATGATGTTGCTTTTCAAAAAATTACAAAAACTTGGAAGGATTCTTCTAAATTATCCTTTCAAGCTTGGTGGTATGATATATGTTAGAATCATAGACTAGATAGAGCTTATGTTTCCCCTTAATCCCTTGCTATTAAAAGAGATATGTTGTGGATACCTGTTACAAATTACCTAAACTCTTTGGCTTACTCTTCGTGTAATCATTTTCCTAGAAATTAAGAGGGTTCTAAACCGCCATGAACTGTTTTCCTTTACATTTTCTTCTATTTAATTATATTGTTCAGAACTTCCCACATCTATATACTTAATATATGCATATATACTTACATTTCAAAGCATTAATATATCTTTTGTGTTTTTCAATAAGTCTGTTTCATGAAATTGAACTGTTATTGTATTATTTACTCATGCCATCAAATGTATATATATCTTTGAATATTGTATTAAAAATCAATAAACTTTCTCTTTAAACTTAAAAAAAAACAGGGGCACCCACAAACTAACATGTTGAGAGCCACAGGGGGAGCACTAGGGCTGTTCAGCCTGGCTTCTCAGCTGGCACCAGAAATGATGCAGGCAGGAGCCGGCACTTTGTCTTTGCTCCCACCCAAGCAGGAGCAGCATTTTTTTTGCTTCTCCCCCTGGACGAGAGCAAAGTGGAGTTACCTACCAGGGAGAGTGCGGGCAGGGTATGCCTGCCCTTTCCTGGACAGAGAACCACTGTATCCCAAGGGTGAGCTCCCCAGAACACTGTAGATTATTGCTCCCTTGGGAGAAAGTCCCCGGGGCCATTATATGCACAGACATGGGGCCGCGTGTCCCCTTCTGTTACTATTTTAGCACTAGAGGATGGTGTCCCCGGGGACTTAAGTGGCTATATATATATATATATATATATATATATATTTTAAATTATTTATTTATTTATTACCTAGTGACAGCGACTTAGGACCTTTTTTTCCATAGACAGAGCCTTTTGTTGTTTTGCCAATAACTTTGGCGCCGTTTGATGACTCTTCACAAACTTTTCAAAACGTATACCTTGGTCAGTTCAAGTGCTGTCTTGATAGTTTCAGCGTGATCCGTCAAGCGGGTGCAGAGAAAAAGGGTGGTCCCAAAACACTTTTTTCCCATTTTATGTCAACCACTGTACGGAATTACACCAAATTTGGCAGAAAGCACATGTTTTGTGATTCGGTGTAAATCTGCTCAGTCGTTTTAGAGATATTAAAGGGAAAAAAACATAGATATCTAGCCACGTAGATACTCTGCAGATCTCCGAGGATCAATCCACGGATCCATGAGCTAAAGGAAGAATTTGATTGGCTGGCCACAACTTGTTAGGGAAGTTACAGCTGTCATTTTCTTTTATCGGTGAATGGTTCCCAGGGCTAAAATGGGGGCTACAATGGAAATAAAAGGGTTGGGGTAGAGGTTCCCTGACCCCATGTTTTTTAAAAAATATAAGATACAATATTAATGAATTGCTTGAAATAGTCAATTTTGTTTGTTGTTTGCCAAAATCCACGGATCCATCCATGGGGCCCAGCACGACCTCTCACGACTCTCATCCGCGAGTGGATCCGCAGATTTTGCAAAATACCCAAAAAATATATATATACCTACCTTCATACCCACTTTCACATCCAGACACACCTCCTCACACCATCCCTCACAATTAGACAGACACTCTGACAATCAATTTCACACCAAGAGAGATACTCTCACACCCAGACAGTCACTCTCGCACTTATTCTCACACCCAGACAGACACTCTCACACTCAGTCTCACACCCAGACAGACACTCTCACGCTCACTCTCACAGCCAGACACTCTCACACTCACTCTCACACCCAGACAGACAACCTCACACCAACCCTCACAATTAGACAGACATTCTCACATCCACTCTCACACCAAGGGAGACACTCTCACACCAACTCTGACATACATAGAAACTCTCATATCCACTTTCACACCCAGAGAGACACTCTCACACCCACTCTCACACCCAGACATTCTCACACTCACTTTCACACCCAGACACTCTCACACTCACTCTCACACCCAGACACTCTCAAACTCACATTATTATTATTATATATTATTATATAAAATATAATAATATATATTAAATAGTGTAGTTATAGTTATGACCTAGTTTCTATAGAAAAAGCTTTTTTTGACCTGCCTAAATCTTTAACGAATCTTCACAAAATTTCCCCCAAAATGTGTTATTTGGTTTAAATCTGTTCCGTAGTTTTTGAAATATTTATGGAAAAACAAATTTGTATATATAGGGATACAAAGGCTCTGAAAAACCTTGTGATCTTGTGCTGAGATCTGATTGGCAGCCAAAAAAAGATGAAAAAACCAAAAGGGGCCAGGGTAGGGACACCCTTAGCTGTGGTGCTGGGTTCCAGAGGGACCCGCCCAGAGCAAAAAAGCATTTTTTTGTAACATTTTTGCCAAGAGTCATGGCGGATCCACGAATCCTGGCAGCCCCCGACCATAGCTCCGGGGACTGTCACCTCTCCGAGGCTTTAAACTTAAGAAACGCAGGGGGCTGCCCACCCCCCCTTCAGCACTGGGAACCGCCACCTCCCTGGGGCTTGAAACTGATTAAACTTGGGGGAGGGGCCGCTCCTGACCCCCCCCCCCCACACAGCCCTGGGAACCACCACCTCTCCAGGGCTTGAAACTGATGAAATGCAGGGGGGTTGCCCCCCCCCCCTTCAGCACTGGGAACTGCCACGTCCCTGGGGCTTGAAACTGATTAAACTCGGGGGAGGGCTGCTTCCCCACACACACTCCTGAGGACCGCCACCTCCCAGGGGCTTCAAAGAAATCAAATACAGGGGGCCAGGTGTCCCCCTGGCAGCCCTGGGAACCGCCACCTCCCCGGGGCTTTAAACTGATGTAATGTGGGGAGGTCACCAGGCCCCCGGCAGCCCCAGGGACCGTTACCTCCCCGGGGCTTCAAACTTGAGAAACGCAGGTGGGCTGTGCACCCAAAGCAGCCCCAGGAACCACCACCTCCCCAAGGCTTGAAACTGATGAAGTGCAGGAGGCTGTCCGGCCCCTACACATCCCCAGGTACGGCCACCTCCCTGGGGCTTAAACATTAAGAAACATAGGGGCTGCCCAGCCCCCACACAGCCCTGAGAACCACCACCTCTCCAGGGCTTGAAACTGATGAAATGCAAAGGGGGTACTCAGCCCTGTCAAACAGGTCCCGCTGTCAAAAAGCAGAGTTTTCATCTCTGTTCCCTGCACGCAGGTATGCATGCAGGAAACAGAGATGAAAGCTTTGCTTCAGCAAACACGGAGCTGCTACCTAAAGTAGCTCCTTGCTTGCTGAAGCAATGGGACTGTGGAGAGGCCTTGATGCTTCCCTGCAGTCCCAGATAGCCCGCAAAGGGCACATCATAAAATATTTAAAAAAACATTTAGGGACTGCGAGGGAGCCCTTAAGCCCTTAAGTTAAAACATTTAAGGCTCATATAAAAGGTGATCTTGCTTTTTTAATGAAAAATACATTTTTGTTTTCAAATTCTGCAGAAACATCTTTCTAAGTATATCATACATCAAAACCTAAACAAGTCTCTATCTCTCACCCTCTCACTATCTTTCTCTCTCTCTTTCAATCTCTTTCTCCCACTCACACACCCACTCAGACACATATGTATCCACTAGCAAACCCACTCAGACACTAAGACACTCACACACCCACTCAGTCCCTCATGCATATAGACACAGCCCCAGTCAGACAGGACGACTAATCCTGTTGGTGCTGGCTGTCTGACCGCGGCACGACCGCCGCATCCGTAATATGGTGCTCGGACCACCACACTGGCAGCGGTCAGACCACCACCGCAAACCTGGCGGTCATGAGACCGCCAGGTTTGTAATAAGGTACGAAGTCTGTTGTGGTAGAACACTGACTTCCCTAAACATGCAGTTCTCGCTTGTCTATGCAAATTTCAAAATTAGGCTATGTTTACTTGAGCAGACAGGCCAATTGTGCAATGTAATAACCCTTGTATTAAATGCACCAAAGCTGACTGCAATCGGTCATCCATGTGCATTAGTTGTGATGTTGATGTTCATTACTGTAAATGATTGTAAATGCAATATAGATGATGTGTATGAACATTAAAATTCATTAAAAAAATAGCCCTGGGCATTACTAAAAGGCATTCACCATCCAATTGCCTCACAAAGGGTTTGAGGAGAGCTAATCTCTCCAGACTACAGAGTGAGGAGACTCGAAAAAGTGGGGGACGGGGAGATTACTGGTCCAGCGTACGGCCTCACAGATATAACTGATAACTCTTGTATGAAGTACACTGTTCCAGCAATAGAAGCACATAAACAACACAGGGGAACTCAATGGCCAGGAGCAAGAAAGCCCTCACACACCCAAAAGGATGTCAAGCTTCTTTATTGGGCAAGCTCCTCGTCAGACCGGCACTGCAATGCCTGGCGGGCTCTCCTTGAAAAAAGGGGGGCTCTTAGCCGGGGATCTTATTACCAAGAGTAGTTATGCCAAGGATGAGTGCTAACTATAGGCGTAGTCAGAAGAGAAGAGAAAAGTGGAAGTAAAATTGACTCTAAACCAAAACCATCATATTTAATAAGTCAGAAATAGGTTTAGGCCAAGGTTAAAAACAATATAAAGAGTGCTGATAGAGGTAATGCTCTTTTACACTCTCATTTGCTGTGAAAGTAGGGAAATTGATAATTTCCTATTCCCTCTGGTATCGGGTCGACATGTTTCGCGTCTCATGACTTATTAAATATGATGGGTTTGGTCTTGGTGAGAGGGACGCCCAGAGGTTGACAACTTGACTTCAACAGATCGGCGCCGGTGGGGAATGGATTCCCCCCCTCTACTTTGTCTCTGCACGTGAGGCAGACGGAGGGGATGTTGGGACGCTTGACCTGGTGCCCCCTTGGAACAATATAACGCCGGACAATGTGGACTTCCTGTGCAGCAGGCCAATTGTCAGTGGTGTGGACTTAGCTCACAGCAGTAGTGTGCTGCTGAGGCCTATGCGAGACGCCGGCCTGAGACCGCTGGATGGTGCTGTGCCCTTCTCCGCATGCTTCTACGGCTGGTAAGAGTGTGAGGTTGTGAGCTGGCCCTGTTTTGCATGCTGGGACCCTCGTCGCTCTAGGTGTGCAGTGGAAGCAGTTCTGGGGCACGGTTGCACCATGGGCAAGGATAAAGGGGGGAAGGGAAAGCAGGAAACCCGGATGGACCAATATACAGCATAGACTATGGGTGGGACTTTGCCACAAGAACCCCAGTGTCCCTTGAACAAAGGAAGCAAACCCACTGGCACGCAAATCCTGGCCGCCATTGAGGCCTCGGGACAGGCAGTAAAGTCGCAAATTGCCTCCATGGTGGTTAACGTGAACTTGCTGAGAGCGGGTTTGAGGGTGGTAGCTGAACGTTCAGTGGCGACTGAACAACAAGTGACCTCCATGCAGACTGACATTGAAATCCTAAAGACCTCAGTGGCCGCCCTAGAGGTTAAAATGTGCAGACTGGAATTGAGAGTTGAGGATGCGGACGGAAGAGCCCGTAGGTGCAACATCGGGGTGTTGTGGGTTTCCCCGAAGGTGCAGAAGGCATGAACCCAGAGGCCTTCTTGGAGGACTGGATTAGAAAAGCATTGCCTAATGCCTCCCTATCAGCCGTGTTTGTGGTGGAACATGCACAGAGGTGCTGGCCCCTCCACCACCACCAGGTTCCCCTCCTCGAGCGATCACCGCCAAGATCCTCAACTACAGGGACTGGGACACAATCCTCCAGGAAGCGCGCAAACATGGAGAACCTTCCTACGAGAACCACATAATCTGCTTTTTTCAGGTTTACACTCAGGAGGTGCAGCTCCATAGACAGTCCTTCATTTGTGTTAAACGCAAAGTGAAAGAACTTGAGTATACCTATATGTTACTATTCCCCTCTAAATTGAAGGTTCTCCTTGCGGGCTGCTCTCATTATTTTCAGTCACCTGAGGTTGTATGGGATTGGCTCAGGCTTGGTGATGGCAGCAGAGCACCGGGGTCCCACAGCGGAGGAGCTAGTGAGAAATCCACCAAAATGGGTAACATACAATCCACCTTGCACCGGACTAGTAGGCGGCGCCGTGCTACCCAAAGCGCCAGGGACATAATGCGCTCAGATGGCACCTTGCGTATGGACAGGAGGTGTCAGGAGCGGGAGGAGGTGAGTCTGTTGGTGCAATCCTTCACTGCAGAAGTATCCCTTCAGTCCGGTACCCCTCACGGGGATGGTGGATTAACACAGGACTCAGACAGCACCAACGTTTGAAGAGCTGTTGAGAATGTATGCCTGAACTGGATGGGAGAAGCGGTGGCTATTGCCGGACTGGGGACTCTGCCCCTCCCGTCTGCTCCTCTACCCCCTGCCTCCTTTTTTCCTGCTGCCCCCCTGTTTTTTCCCCTCCCCTCCCCTCCTCCTTTCTGTTAGGTTCCTTCTATCAGGGGGTGACGGAGACCTGGGAGCCTACAATACATGGGGCGGGGCTAATGGGGTGTTTGTGCACTACCTTTTTCCCCTCTTAATCCCCCCCTTAGCTTGACCAAGGCTAATATTGTTTCATTCCTTCCCCCCTTTTTGTAGGGCCCGCGCGAGAGTCATCAATTGTGGCTTATACTAATTATTTGCTGGGAGTACCGTTGGGATTTGGGTACAGTGTGTGCGAGGTCTGGGTAGTCAGGTGAGAGGAATGGGAGTATAACACGACTCTGTCCAGGCCAATTCCCCGAAGTAGTACAGATTGGTGCTGCCTCTACCTTTTGGACTCTAGGGTAGATTGCGGGGTGCACGGAGTGGGCAGACACTAGTTGTGGGAGGTGTTTACCCGGGGTGGGATGGGGTTGTTGGTTATGGATTCTAATTCTAGTTGTTATTGGAGTTTTGTATCATGCACTGATTGCACTGTATTTGCTGTGAAGGAAGGGCGATTCGCGCCTCTTTTGTTGAAAATGCAACTGATTGTGGAGCCGGACTAGTGGGATGGTGGGTCGGGGGGAACTGGGGGGAGTTGGGGGTGGCGATTGCAGCTTGGCATAGGGCATGGAAGGGACATTGATTAGAATGGTCACATGGAATGTGAGGGGACTGAACTCCTTTGTAAAACGTTATAGGGTGCATACGTATCTTAGGAGATTGGGGGTTCATATTGCTCTCTTGCAGGAGACACACCTGTTAGATAATGAAGCGCAAACATTACAGAGGAAGTGGCGGGGCCAGCTATACTCAGCAACATACTCATCTTATGCCATGGGTGTGTCAGTTTGGGTGGCCCCCGGGACACCTTTTCAGTTAAGGAGCTGTACTGCAGATATACAAGGCCTCTATGTCTTTCTGCATGGGGAGTTGGATGGCCGTGTACTCTGCATCCTAAATATATATGCCCCCAACTCCGACGATGAGGAGTTCTTCCACAAGCTCCAGTGTGAATTAGTACCCTATGCGGGGATGCCCATCATTTGGGCGGGCGATTTTAATTGTTTTTTGGATGGGGCCTTGGATAGAAGTCCCCCCAAGATGGGCACTAAGCCTCATATGACCGCCATGCTCTGCAGTGTAATGGATAATCTACACTTAGTGGATATATGGAGGGAGATGCATCCCACTTCCACAACTTTTTCCTGTTACACTCCCATGCATGGAGCATATAGCCGTTTAGACAGATTTCTACTTGCGAACGACAGGACCCTAGATGTTCGTCAGGCTGATTATCAGGTCAGATTTCTGTTGGATCATGCCCCTCTTCTGTTAGAATGCAGTATCCACATGCCTACACCGGCGATCCCCCTCTGGCTCATAAGGCCGGAATTACTGGGTGACCTTGAGTATAGGCGTGACATTCAGGAGGCAATGACTGGTTATTTTTTGAGGAAGCTGGACCACAGCCCAGAGTCGTGGCATAGAATGGGAGGCCCTTAAGGTCGTTATACGGGGCGAAAGCCTCACTAAGACATACGGCATTCGGAAGAAACTAGATCAGGAATTAGCACAGCAGGAAGATGCCTTGAGTGCTCTGCAGCGTCAAATTGACAATGGTGGTGCCCTGGAGGCTGAGAGTCGAATGGTGCGTGGTTGCATAGGTGCCCTGTGGAGTAGACTAGATAGTTATGTCCGTAAAGATTTCAGACAGCGATTGCACCGAGAGGGGGATTGGTCTGGGCGTTTGCTCGCCTGGCTGCTCCGACGTGAACGCCCCACTCCCATGATCCGATCTTTCCGGGGTCCCACCGGTGGTAGGATTTTGGGTCAAACACGCATGAACGCACATTTACGGGAGCACCTCGAGGCCATATACTCTTCTCCACGGTGTGACGTGAGCTCCCAAATACGAGAATACCTGGATGGCCTCCGGTTGCCCAGGCTCACGGACGCTCAGGCGACGAAATTGGAGGCTGAGCTGTCCCTGGAGGACCTTCAGGGGGCCGTGGGTGGCATTGCCTCTGGAAAGGCACCGGGGCCCGACGGCCTCCCAGTTGAGTTTTAACACGCATACTCCACAACACTGCTTCCCAAACTACTGGAAATTCTTCAAGAGGCACGTGAGGGGGGGCCTGTTGCCGCAGCAGATGAGACATTGATCGTATGCTACCTAAGGCCGGGAGAGATCCTGCTGACCCGAGCTCCTATAGACCGCTTTCCATGTTAAATGTTGATGCGAAACTCCTCGGTAAGATCCTCGCAATGCGATTAGGCCGGGTGGTGACCTCGTTGGTTGGGAAGGATCAGTGTGGGTTCATCCCTGGAAGAGGGACCCACATGAACCTGTGGAGACTATTGCATGTTATGTACGAGATGCGTGGACTCCCTGACCACGCTGCGCTGGTTGCCTTGGACATAGAAAAGGCATTTGACACCCTCTCCTGGGAATACTTATGGGCCGTCCTGTACAGGGTGGGCTTGGGTCCTTACTTTTTGTCATGGGTACATCTGCTCTACTTGTCTCCGCGTGCCCGGGTCTGCACTGGGGCACTTGTGTCCGAGATGTTCAATATTAAGCGGGGCACTCGACAGGGCTGCCTCCTATCCCCGCTACTGTTTGCTCTAGCCATGGAACCCCTAGCTATACAGTTGCGAACATGCCTGCGGAATTGGGGCATACAGGTTGGGGAAACGACACACACTATACCACTGTATGCTGATGATGCCCTGGTGTATGATACGGACCCGGAGAGCTCAGTCCCTCTCTTATTGACGCTGATGGATGATTTGGTAGGGTATCAGGACTCCGAATAAACCGACGGAAGATGGTATTGTTCCCTATGGCGGGGCTGTCAGCAGTGGCTGTATCAGAGTTGCCACGGATGGATCTGGAGTGGGAGACGGAGTCATTTCAGTATCTGGGCATGCGGGTGACACACTCCCCCAACTACAATATGCCTTACATATGGGCAGCGTGATAAATGTCCTCCGTGCCTCAGTCCAATTTTGGACCTCCCTCCCACTGTCAGTTATGGGCAGAGTTGCACTCTGCAAAATGACTCTCCTCCTGAGATGCCTGTACATGTTACAGAACTCGTCCTGTGAAATGCCATCACTTCTTTTTCAGCAGCTCAACAGGTTGCTTCTGTCTCTGGTGTGGTCGGGTAAGCGGCCTAGAGTTCGCATGGATGTGCTGAAGCTGGACCTGGTTGACGGAGGACTGGGCCTGCCCGATTTGTACCTATACCATGCAGCTTGCTGGCTGCAATATGGTGCCAAGTGGTGTGACAACGGCTCTAATTTGGACAAAGAACTGTTAGAAGGCTCTGTTTGTCTGTCAGGTTTACCGTGCGTGTTGATGAGTGGATCTAGGTTGCCACCGGGATCTCCTTCCTGTTTGCGCAGGTGTTGCGGGTCTGGGAGCATGTCGTTGTGAAAGTGCTGCGTAAAGCGCCATATGTGCGCTTGCTTCGGCTGTGGTGGCTGCGCCCCTTCGCCAGTGCTTCAGCAACACTGGACTTCGGGAAGTGGCGATACGGCGGTTGTGATACTGCTGGTGATCTCTACCAAAATAATACGTTTATTACTTGGCAAGAAGTGAAGTCCCTTTTTGGAATTGACCAAGGTCAGTTTCTGCAATACACAAGCCTCTTGCAGACGGCACATGAGGTTTGGACCTCTTTTCCTACTGAACCGATTGAATCCCACCTTGCAGCCACCCTCGTTGACCCTGGTTGTGTCCGCAGTCTCATTTCCTGGCTCTACAGAGCTCTAAAACAAGATAGACAGATAAGCCTAACTGGGCTAGAGATAGTTGGGATGCTGATCTGGATGGTCCGCTTACGGATGGTGAATAGTCTAGAACTTGCTCCTTAGTACGGGATGCCACTAGTAATGCGAGATTTAAACTGACACACTTTTATTACAACCACCGGGATTACCTGACACCACACTGCCTCCATAGAATATTTCTAATACGCCCAGATAGGTGTGCTCGCTGTGGTGGGGCTTCAGCTAATTTTGACCACATGACATGGGTATGCAGCGTGATTCAACCCTTTTGGCTCCAAATAGTGCAGACACTGAGAGTGTCAGCGATTAACGTAGTGGTGACTAGGAAACACTGCCTACTGGGTTTAATTCCTCGCCCCAAAAAAGATCGTAAAATGACTTACAGATTTGCACAATTGGGGCTCATCCTTGCCAAGCGCCGCATTACGATACACTGGGCGAGTCCGTCCCCTCCTCTACATGATGTTTGGTTGGCAGATCTCGTTGAGTGTCGACTTCAAAAAGTAGGTATGGATGAGCATGCTGAGTGGGACCTGGAGAGATGGAGAGGTATTATTGATACCATATTGGGGGATTCTGTGGAGATTGAGGGGGACTCCTTGGAAGGGGCTTCTTTTTGCTGAGACTGGATTATGCCATTCAAAGCTGGCAACGTGTGAGTGGACTGTTTGACTGTTTGGCGATAGTTGACACCTCCTTCCCCCTTCCGCCGAATGATTGTCACTGGGGGGTGGATGTCCGTCTCTTCTGCCTGCATGGTAGACTCTGTCTGCGGGGTGCAGAGATGTTGAGGAGCTGGATGGTTCCCCCATGGTATGTTCTGTTGGTGGGGCGGGTCTATAGTTCCCCCCTGACTCGGATGTACTACGTTAGATCAATGACAGTTTTGCACTCTGGTTTGTCCGAAATGTGCTCCACATTATTGCGCATATGGTGCATGAGATATAGCGCTCTGTAGCCCATGTATTGCTTGTCTAGCGGCAATTGTTCTCGCAGCCACATTGGTTAGTTCGATCTATCGTTTTATGTATGGGCTGCACTTCTGTATCACCGGAGACTCTGCTGAAGATGTGATGCAGACTTCATGATTGCTGATTTAGAATGTAAAGCTGTGGTGCTGCTATGTATCCTATGAACAGTGCAGTTTTATGTGTTGTTATTCTATAAGTCATATATAAAGTATTTAAAAAAAATGAGGGACCTACAAAGTCCAGAAAAGGGTAATTTCTGAAGTCAAGGCATTTATAACTGTCTTTCAATATAGACTTGGAAGCAAAGGAGGACCTTCCTGATTACTCGTTGGGAGGTAAAGCAGATCCCTGCTGTCGAATTTACCTGATCCAGGGTAAAATTGCAGGCAAAGGTAATTATGAACAGTGGTAGTAGGTAAACATCGCAGCCACATCCTGGGTAGTTAAAAGCAGATTTCCTAAAGTAGAATAATCTCCCATTGTCAGAACTTCAGGCTTATCTTAACTAGGCTTTGATAGGTAGGTTTTAATCATTTATCTTGCATTATCTAGCGTGCATTTTCAGAACTATGACTTTCACTACCCTTCAAGCTCATTATAATTTGTGCATCATTCACATAGGAAAATAAAGCAAACCACAAGATTGTTACAGATAAGCTAGTGGAATAGGATATACATTGAAAAAGAATGGAATGAAGGATAAGCTCTGGGGTACTCCAGAACTTTTTACTCCTCAGAATGCGACTCACCAGAAGCAGCAGTGTGGTCCCTTGGCCTCTTGCCTACATAAGTGAAGGCAATTCAATGGAAAATTAATAAAGTTTATTAAACTCAAAAAAATATTTCAAAATATTTTGATGTTAAACATTTTTATGTTTGGGTTTACTTCCTCATTCCAACTTTTGAAGATGTGGTCTAGAGGACTGCGACATCACTCATATTATTCATGAGTACCCATCTATCCTGGACTTCTGGCGAGAGGTAGGGCGTGCCCTTGCCAAAAACCCTTGTGATCCCCTTGCCCGTCTTCTACACACTGATCATGCTCCATGATGTGAATGGCCTGCCTACCTTACTTACCCAGGTACAACGCATCCTTGCTACGCAACTTACTGCAGTGCAGATCTGCAATCCTTCATCACTGGCACTCCCTCCCACCACCCTAACCTTGAGGATTGGATGGCCTAAATGTATTAAATAACTTCTTATGAGAAGCTCATTTATAAAGTGTAGGATTGACTGAAGGTTTATCTACAGACCTGGTGGCCCATCAGCAACCATTCAGCAACCATTACTGATGACTGATCCTGGACCGAGTGCATCCATAGTCCTGTTCATGACCTTCCCCTTCCCCCCTTCTCTGTGGATAACTCTGCAATAGGCTCCACTGCCCATGCATCCTTGCCCCTTGACTTGCCTCCTTCTCTGCACCACCACCATCCCTTTTCTTTCCCATCTGATCCTGGAATGGGGTAACCATCCACAGACTTTGTCGTCCATCCTCCCCTTTTTATCTTGTTACCTGCCACCCTCCCGACTCCACATCCTTGTATACCAGTACAGCTGACATATACATGTATCTGTTGATAGTTTTCCACTCTTAGGAACTTCTCGACCCTCATAGCCTTTCCTATCCATAAGCCTTCTTCCTGGGACTGCATTCCTTTTAGGCTGTTGCTTGAGGAGCTTATAGTTTGTCATGATTCTGTGACAGATTAGGTTCTTTCTGGGACTTGGACTGGTTGTAGTCCATCTGTTGTCGTGGTGTACCAGAGGAACCCCCTGTTTTTTCTATCTTTCTTCCTGACATACCATGTTTTAATGTTCTACTGTAATGAGCTGACATACCCTCTGCATATCCTTTGTTTTGCCTGATTGGATTGCTATGACAGAAGCTTATACTGTGTATGTTAACAGAAAATTAATGAATGACGATGTCACAAAATAAAAATTATGTTAAACGATGTCTATAATTATTTTACATATAAACCACAATAAAAGAATGGTACAGCAAGGTTAACTTAATGTTTAAAGTTCTGATCTCTGAGTTTTAGTTCAGATACAAATAATGCTAACTGAAGTTTAATTTAAAAACTAAATTCTCAACCAAAGTAAATGTCTTTATTATGCATTAATAATTATTAAAAGGGACATAGAATGCATTAAAGGTAACAAGGCACTAAACTCAAAATTAAAAGCTATTTAATTATATTTTATTAAAATTATGTATACATTAATTTTTTGATGCAAAAAAGTTATTAAATATGTTATCATTCTAATTAAAGTACATAATATTCTTATAAATTATTCTTAACATTAGAATGTATGTATTTATATTGTTAACTATTTACAAAAGTTTAATTTCATTTAACATTATTTGCAATTGGGTTTCATTTTAAGTTCCTAACACCCTTATTTTGGATTGGGGGGTGCAGTTCCAGTGGTTGACCATGTGTAGTTTTGGACTTAATAATGCTTTAATGGTGAACTACACTTTTTCAGGGGGTGAAGAAGCATAAATCTACATTTAAGAGTAACTTTACGCTTCCATTTTTGTTCTGAGATGAGCAAGTTATATGAGATAAAGCTGTTGACCTGAGAAGCCAGATTTCGAAGGAATAAATGCTAGATCCAGCTGCAGGAGGGTGTTGGAAGACATATAAATGTTTTGCCGAATAGCCATTCTGGCATAATTTATACTGCCCATTACGAATACAGAGAGAATTTGAGTAACATGTAGTAGTCTGACATGTTTCGGTAGGACTGGCTGAAAGCTCAGTAGATATATTTAAGTCTATGGGCTTTAGTTAAGTCTATGGGTTTTTTTAATAACTAGGTATCGTATATGTACACACTTAAAAACCCAAAGGTTAAAGGGAATTTATAGTTAGGCTCACATTTTAAACGTACCAAACCATTGGAATTCACCTGTTATAGTTAGAGTTATCTCAAGTAACTATAGCTCGTGCCCTAAGGTTACTATAACTCGCACCACTGCCATACAGTTTTTCCGTCAAAAATGTTACTGCAAACATTGCATTGATATTATCAATGATGTTATCAAAAATGTCTTCAGTGCCGTAATTTATGTGGCAATTAGCAGTGCATGGCAAAGGCACGAGTTATAGTTACCTTAGGGCACGAGGGCCTTGGGCCTTGCACCATGACTGGTGGCCACAGAGCCTGCAGCCAACCCCTATAAGCACCCAACCCCACGCTGTGCACAGCCTTTGGCCATGCGCAGCAGGGATTAGCCACAGGGACTGCAGCCAACCCCTAAAACCATGCAGCCCTGTGCTGTACACGGCCTTCAGCGGCCAGTCCCTGCAGCCAGCTCCTATACCAAACAAACTCTGCAGTCCCCCCGCCCCCTATCCGATCTGGGCCCCTGTGACCCTATCCCCTGGGACCCAGCTTAAAGATTTAATAATTAATTTATGTGGAGGGGGCCACGCGGCCACCCCCTCAGGCCGATCTCGGCCCTGGTGATCCCATCCACCAGGACTTGGTCTAAACATTTAATTTTTGGAGCGGTAGAGGGGGGCTGTATAGCCCCTCCCCCCAGGTTGATTTCGTCCCTGGGAATCCCATCCCCCAGAGCCCAGCCTAAACATTTATTTTTCTTTGGGGAGAGGGGCCCATGCCGATCTTGGCCCGGGGGGCCCCATCCCCAGAAGCTTGGCCTAAATATTTGTTTGGGGGAGGGGGGCTGCACTGCCCCCCTGCCCTGGCTGATTTCGGCCCTGGGGACCCCATCTCCCAGGACCTGGCCCAAATCGTAATTTTTTTTGGGGGGTGGGGAGCTGCACAACCCCCCTCCTAAAGGCTGATCTCACCCCCAGGGGCCCCATCCTCCGGGGCTCGACCATGTGACCAGGGCATCCAGTCACAATGTTGGGGACCTCAGGGGGATCCTACCTGGCTCCCCACCTCCTGTGGGAGCAGGCATTGCTGTCACAAAGAGGGAGCTGCTAGAGCAATGTTTCATCTGTTTCCCAGCCTGCATATCCGCTTGCAGGGAAACACCGGAAACCTCCGGTCATATGAAGTGATAGCTGTTTGACAGCTCACACTTCATCTGAGCTGAGTGTTTGCTGTGGCTTGGATGCAGCTGTCAAAGCTGCCGTCAAGCCACAGAAAACAGCTACGTCCTGGGGGTGGGCACCCCAGGACATAGCAGGAGCCATCTCTGGGATGTGGGGGTCCATAGGGACATCAGTGGCTCCTCAATGGGGGCCGCGGGCCCCTCCCATGAAAAGAGCCCTGGGGAGGTAGTGGTCCCTGGGGCTACAGGGGTCTGAAATGGAATGGAATTGAATTTTTTATATTTGCCTCTGGGAGGTGGTGGTCTCCGGGGCTCTGGGGCCCCTTTACACAATAAGACAAATACCCCAGGGAAGTGGTGGACCCCGTCATGAGTTTGCAGCAAAACAAATAATTTTAAAGTGCTTTTTAGTCGGGAAGGGATCCCTCTAGGACCCCACCAACACAGCTAAGGGGTCATGGTGTCACTACCCTGGCCCCTTTTCTTTTTTTTAACCTTATTCCTGAGAATCGAGTCCAAAAATGGCTGCCAACACTTCCTGGCTTGAAGTGTTGGCATCTAATCTGATCTCAGCACAAGATCGAAAGGGGTCGCAAATCCTTTGCATCCCTATATATACAAATTTGGATTTAATTGTATTTTTCTAAAACAACTGAATAGATTTACACCAAATAACAAAAAGGGCACTTTCTGAATCGAGAGCTACCTTTCTGCCAAAGTTGTTGTAATTCTGTCCAGCGGTTTGGGCTGTAGACCTGTTCAAAATTACTATGAGGATTAAAATTGGAAACACACCTTTTTTTTTTAATAAATCTTTTTATTGTTGTACAAATACAGGTTCGGCACACTGTTATATTTCATGAAGCATAGGGAGTACATACTTAACAATCCAGCACACATTGTCTAGTGCCTAGGAATATTTTGTCAAAAAACCCTTATGGCGCCTGGAAAATCTATCTCCCCACCCTTAAGTACCACTCTCTGAATTCCCCTGATGGTCCCCCATACCCCTTCCCATCACGTGTCTATCAAGTCGGTACGCTGGACCCTGCTGGTCCATGAAAACCTATTTATTAACCTAAAGGGAGGTGTGACACCCAGTAGTATCTCTGGATGTCCGGAAGTGCCAGACCTCCATCATAGACCCCTTTCTGCAACTTGGCCCAGGCTATTCTAGGAACACTCTGGACCCACAGGAGCCTGCGGACCTCTGAATCTATTCTATTAAAAACTCCCAGTGGGATATTATAAGGCGTGATCTGCATAACATATAAAATTCGCTATAAGCTCAGCATCTTACATTTTTAAACATCTTTTTATTATTTTCAAGAGTTTTCACAGATTGCCATGTATAATATACATCATCTCAATAAAGCAATTAGGAATACAGTACATATAGTCGTTAGGTTGACAGTAATAAATGACATTGTATACACTACATACAGAGCTTTGTAGGCAACATAATACAACTTTTTCAAATCTGTGACTCTATACATATTAATCTTGCATGGTATGAAACGTTTAACCATCTTGTACTTTCTTCTGTTTGGTTTTCATTTTTAACTTTAACTTTTATCTTAACTTGACATCACATCTCTATAGGGGGGCATTGACAGCTGCACTTTAATTGATAACTTTATCCAGTTGTAACTCTTGAGACTATATAACATATGTTTATTTTGGGGTCCAACAATGTCATTCAGATCAGCCATTTTTACTTCAATGATATTATGGTGTTTGGGGGGGTATCTTGGTATCAGTTTTTTAACTTACATTACCGTTGCGGTTGAGCATAGACACTTCTATATATTAACTTGGATACCTTCCGTTCCACATATTGTTACAAATATATCTAATAATTCATCCCATTCCTCAGCCAAGGGGTGACTTCTCAGTCCCCTACTCTCCTCTCTTTTAAGGGCTATACTTTCTGCCTTTCCCCAGTCTATCACTTCTACACACCATTGCGTCACTTGGAGGGCCGTTGTGGCTTTCCAACGCTTGGTTAGTAGGTGTTTTGCCAGGATGAGTGCTAAGTTTATTAGACGTGAGAGTGCTTTCCCTTTCCTCGAGCGTGGGAATAGCCCCAGCACACAAGCTTCCATTGTCTGGCATACAGTGTTCCCTGTTGTTTTCTCTAGTATCGTTTTCACCTCTTTCCAATACTGAGCAATGGTAGGGCAGTTCCAGAGCATGTGTATTAGCTCTGCCTCTTCAGTACCACATCTAGGACATCTTAATGGTGCTTCGGGATATAGTAAATGTAACTTGTGTGGTGTGAGGTATGTCCTATGTAGTATGGCATACTGTATAAATTTGAATCTTGTGTTGCGTGGTATTTGACTAGGATACTTTATTATTGCCCCCCAATCATCATCAGATAGCTCTTTGCCAATGTCCGTCCCCCATTTAGTTTTTAGTTTTGTGAGGGGTAGTAATAAATTAGTCCTTAGCCCTCGATAGACCCATTTAATTAAGTGTTTTCCATGCCCTATTGTGTATATAATACTTACAAGTTCATGTGTAGGGGGTTCTATACCATCTTGGGTCCAGTATTTTTTAATATAGTATAGTAGAGTGGCATGTAGAAGAAAGAGCGATGATGTCAGGTTATGTTTGTGTGTGAAGTCTGTGTTTGCTAGTAGGTGTTGGTCTTTAAACAGTGACCCAACCGTGTCCACGCCCTCCTGTGTCCATTTTTGTATTTGACGTTGAGTCAGTGCGCCTGTATTCACTGGTAATCCCAATAGTGGAATATTAGGGGAGTAAGGGGTTGTTTTAGCTGTGTATTTGAGTGATAGTTTCCAGTATTGCAAGGCTACTCGTAGTAGAAGTGGCATTTTCTCCGGAGTTTGAGAGCCGGGACATAACAAGGAGTGTATGCTACCTTTATCCAACATTACTTGGGTGTACTCTATTTCCTGCAAGTTTCATCCGGCCAACCAAAATGCTAGCCATTGTAGTTGACTTGCCACACAGTAGGCCTTGAAGTCCGGTGCACCCATGCCTCCCTGACCCACCGGCATCTGCAGTTTGGCTAGGCCAATACGGCGTGTTCCCTTTCCCCAAATCAGTTCAAGCAGCATCGAGTGGATTGTCTTAAAGTATATCTCTGGTACCCTCTAAAGTAATATAGCAAGCGGGGCAACATCACCATCTTGGCCAGAGCTAGTCTACCTGCAAATGATATTGGTAGTGATGTCCAAAACTGGATCTGTGACCTAAGTGAAGTCATTGCTCTTTGTAGGTTGCCTTCTAATAGATGTATTGGGGTACGATAAATTTGTATACCAAGGTACCGAAATGTGTATGCAGCCATTTGTAATTGTTTATCGGCAAATGGCACTGCGTTTCTCGGATCTGGACCAGAAAGGAAGAACGCTATTGATTTTTCAAAGTTTATGCCCAATCCTGATAATGGTGTAAATTCTTGAAATATTTGCACAATGGAGTCCAGGTTTTGCCCTAGATCTTTTACATATAAAATAATGTCGTCAGCATATAAAGACACGTGTGTTTTGTTCGAGGTGTATCTATTCCCCAGTCTGCGCTACCCAGCCTCAATCGGTGGGCTAAAGGCTCTATCTCCAGGACAAACAGTAGAGGGGATAATAGGCATCCTTGTCTGGTGCCCCTGTGTACTTGGTAGGCTTCAGAGATGTTCTGCCCTGTGCGTATCCTTGCCGTTGGTGAAGCATATAACAGACGGACCCAACGTGTGTAGTCGTGAGGGACCCCAAACATCTCCCACACTTTGAACATATATTCCCAACTCAGGGAGTCGAACGCCTGCCGAAGGTCCAGCGAGAGACACCCTGCGTGTGGGTATGGTCCCCTGGCAGCGTCCATCACATGATACAATCGGCAGATGTTCAGGGAGGTGTTCCGGGACGGAACGAAACCGCATTGATCCGTGTGTATTAGGCTGTCTATAAAATTGAGTAGTCTTTGCACTAATATTTTTGCTAGTATTTTATATTCTGTATTCAGTAAAGACAAGGGTCTATAGGATGAGATGTCTGTTATGGCTTTTCCCGGTTTTAATAGTGAGGTAACTATTGCCTGTTTAGTCGTATCTGGGAGGGCTCCATTTTGGAATGAGGCATAGTATATTTTTCCAACTGTGGGGCAAGCTGTGAGCAATAGAAGGAATAGAATTCGGACGGTAGTCCATCCGAACCCGGTGTTTTGTTACGCCCCATGCTTTTAATAGTCTCCTGTATCTCGTCTTGTGTTAACTGCGCGCTTAATTGTAGTCTAGCCTCGTTGTTAAGTGTCGGTAGTGTAATGTCAGCCAGAAAGGAGTCAATCTTAGCTTGATTTATTACTGGGGGGGCTGAGTATAATGTAGTGTAGTAGTCACGGAATGCTGCATTTATCTCCAGTTGCGTAGTTATATTATCTCGTTGTGGTGTGATAATTTGGATAATTGGAGTGGGGGAGGGCTCTGCTTTTATTAGGCGTGCCAGTAGTGTCCTTGCTTTGTCCCCTTCACTATGAGTACGTTCTCTATATTTAGCATAGTCTATTTTTCGTAGCCTTTCAATGAGTTCTGTATGTTCGGCCCTCGCTTCATGTAGTTGCTGAGCCTTAGAGGGTTGTAGTATCATTTCTTTTGCTAGTGAGTGCAGTCTGTTCTGTACTTGCATTAGCTCCCTTGCCAATACTTTCCGCACTCCTGATGCTGCTCCCATCACTGTTCCTCTTATTACTACCTTGAATGCTTCCCATTCGAACAATGGGGAGGATGCTGAGCCAGTGTTATCAGCAAAGAAGTTTGTGATCGTTTGGGATATTTCGTCTCTTAAAATAACATCTTCTAATATTGTTGGTTGTAGACGCCATGTGGGGATCGATGTAGACATTCGGCCCCATAATAGTGTCAGCTCTAAAGGATTATGGTCTGATAATGTTTTCCCTAGATATGTGATCTGAGATATCTGTGTTTGCAGTGATATGGTACATACAACGCCGTCTAGTCTCATATGCACTTTGTGTGGGTGTGAGTAGAAGGAGTACTTGTCACGTTGTAGATGCTCCTCAGACTCGGTGCAATGCAAATGGGAGTCCGCCTCCTGACACCACCAAGTCACCGATAAAAACCACAGTGCATTGGAGTAATCAGGTGAGGGAAGGAAGGGGAAGGAACAGCATGGAAGGGATATCTGTAATGAGAAGAATACACAGCGTTAATATCACATTAGCCTATCTATTCTCGCAATGTCTCGCTAAAGCACCAACGACCGTACCTGCCAATATCTCCTGAGGGCAGGATTAGTCCCACGCCTGTCTATGCTCCATCTGAATCATAGATGGATACCACAGGCCAACGATGAACACAGATAATCTCCTATGGGTTGTTCAACACCCACTCTTGTACAAGATAGACAAAAAATAGTGAGGAAACAAAACGAAGAGAGAGAAGAAAAAGAATAACGGAAAAACCCAACTCGGGCTCCTTTCGATAACTCAGTTAAAACACTGAGCCTCTTGTCATAGTCACGCAAATGGTAGAAATGACCCATTCTTTCTACCCCATGTGCTAAAAAGCAAAAAATGTCCCAGCAGTTCCATCCCCGTAAAAGTAAACATTAGCACAGCGTCACAGCAGAATAAAAATGTTCTCCAGCTTTGAAAACAACAGTTCCTGGGTATCGAACAGTTCAAGTACAGGAATGCCGTGCCTCGGATATCAACAGTGTCTTGGTCGAATAGGATAGTGGGAAAAAAGGCGAGGGAATCCGGCACCAGATCGCCTCACCGCTTACCAACTCGAGACTCCCGACGATAACGGGAATATCCCAGACTTGAGGGAAACGAAAGAGCAGCAAGTAATCCACTGGAAGCCGAACGATAATCCACCCTCGAGAACGCCGTCAACAAGAGCCCTCGTTGACCATCCGACCTTGATTCGTGAAACGAATAACGCACAACGCTTCCTGGATGCGCGTGGTTTTACGCGATCTCTTCCGGCGATAGACGTCATGGGATATGTAGTCCAGAAGTACTACAATATCCTGATCGTCAAAGCAGGCGCCGCGGTTAACTCCTGACAGTACTCTCTCATACAAACGTTTCTAGCTCGCCAAATGTCTGTTAGTGACCAGCCTTGTAGGCAATTGCGCAGTGCGTCTGCCTGTCTTTGTGCATTAGTGCCTGGTAATGAGGGGGTGGTGCGGTCCATCCAGATATCTAGTACCGCGTTAAAGTTTCTGCCTAATATCCATGGGATGTGTGCCCACTGTAGTAGCACCCTCAACTGGCGCTCCAAGAAGACGTCTTGGGCAGTATTCGGGGCATTTATACTACCCAATATTATGGGCTTTCCATCTAGATTGCCTCTGATCAGTGTGTATCTGCCCTCATCATCTATTTTAGTCTCCAATACTTCAAAGGGTACTCCAGCCCCTATCCATAGGAGTTGTCCCCGACATTTCTTGCGGAGTTTTGTCACCTCTTGTGTAGTGAGGTGAGTTTCCTGCAAGTAGGCTATGTGTATTTTCCGGCAATTCAATTAAGCCAGTATTCTATGTCGTTTTTGGAAAGACCCCATCCCCCGCACGTTCCAGGTGATAATATTATATTCACGTAACGAAGTCATACTGAGGTATTAATATGATCATCATTTTTGCAGCCAATTTTAGCCCCTGCCCCTCTTGATGTGGTATGCATGATGTGTATGGTGACGTCGGCCCTATAGACCAGCTAATAATGCTTCTTATTGAACTTAATACTAGGCGAAGCCTAAACTGACTTTGCCAAACTGTTGTGCAATACAAAACCATTATAGTTGCAACCAACGTAGAACCATATAAAGAGCCTTCGCACTGGGGTTATATCAGATGTGCAGTCAATAGTTCACACCAGTAGCCAACGGCTTACTTTATATATAGCAAGGATTACGGTGCTCAAACGCCCAGCCCGCCATATAGGAGGGGAGAAATGGTCTCCACAGAGGATGGTTGCATAGTCTATGCTGAGTTAGTGGGTTTTCCTTTTAGAGGTCTTGTGCTGACTGTGAGGTGACAGCGGGGAACAACGCCAAGCTTCCCTCCGAATCAGATGCAGCGGTGCTATCTATGGACGAGAGAGCCCTGTGTGGGGAGGAGTCTATTCCCTGTAAAGAATACGCTGATTGTAATGCATCAGTCCGGCCTCCCAGAACCTGCAACAGCGTTGGGCCAGCCTTTTTCCGAGCTGATTGCGCCCTACTGCGTTTGTCTTTGCGAGGCTGATGGGGCTGTCTCGGGGGAAGGGCACCACTATGTTCTCCAGATTCAGAGTGAGGGAAGGTCGCATCCAGCCAGCCACATGCCGAGTCCGGTGTTTCAAAAAAGTGCGTTTTATGATTGAATGTAACTCGCAGCCGGGCCGGGTAGTCTCGTTTTCACAGATTGGAAAGAGGCTCTCCGTTTCTGGACCATTAATGTGTACTCAGGATACAGGGAGATTTGGGCATTGTCCACTGTAATGGGGTCTAAGTCTCTTGCTGTTTGTAGTATAATGATGCGATCTCTGTAGTTTAGTATCCGGGCTATCAATGGGCGTGCTGGCGCTCCTGGTGGAGGTCTCTTCCCTGGTATGCGGTGCGCTCTTTCCACTGCAAAGTGCGCTGACAATCGGTCCGTTGTTATTTTTTTCAGCCATTCTCCTACATATTGCGTGGGGTTTCTACCCTCCTTTACCTCTGGGAGACCAATTATGCGAACATTGTTGCGTCGAGATCGTCCTTCTGCATCTTCGACTCGTTCCTGCAGAACCTCTACTTGCTGCTGGAGGTGCTTGATGGCGTTTTTGTTTTCTTTGTGGGTCGGGAGGATTTCGGCGATGTTTGATTCAGTTTACTTCATTCTGTCCGATAGTTTCTTCTGGTCGTCTTTCAGGATACTCAACTCAATTGTAATGGAGCCCAGTTTTTTCTCTATCGCTTGCCGTGAGTCTTTGATTTCTTGAAGGATAACGTCTAGCTTGTCCGTTTGACTTCCGGATGGCGTTGTCTGCATTGGATCTTCGGGGGTTAGCATCTCCATGCCTTCAGGGTGTTTGCCTTTTGTGCGGCCCATTATTGTGTGTCTCTATGGTGAGTTTATTACAGTGAGTCGGTAATTTAGAACACCCAGATAAGCCCACAGGTGAATTTGTGCAGGTTGCGATTTCTTCTCATTCAGCTGGAGTTAAATACTGGGTCTTTGCGAAGGGGGGCCTTCAGGGCACAGGGTAGGCACCGACCAATAGCCCCGTTCTGCCCAAGTCAAGATCCCAGGCTTTCCTATATCCCAGCGCACGCCTTCAACTCTCAAGCTCTGCAGTTGTAGCTACGCGTTCAATGCATTCCTCCCTCTCAGGTCCAAACGACACTCAAGTGTTCCATGGGTATCTCAGCTCTTTCGCCATACCGCTCAGCATATGCCGGTCCCCACTCTTGACGAGTTCTCCCCCGAGGGGGCCGGTGGGATCCACAGGCGCAGCTCCAGTTCACTCATGCAAGGCAAGTCACCGGCAGTCCTCCGGTACCTTCCACATCCTTCAGGGCATGCCGCTGTGTCTTCGCAGCGTCTCCTCAGCCCCGGGCATATTGCGAGCGCAGCCAGCTCCGGGATCGTCTCTCCCCCTACCGCCCCATCACTCGTGCTCTCTGCGGTTCTTCCACGGAGGAAAAAAGGGGAGGGGGTGGGGGGAAACTGGGGCCCTAGGCCCAGTCAGGGCACGTCGCCTTGGCCTAGGTTCTCACTCTCGGGCCCGGCTCCGGCCGCACCCCCCACTCACCGCAGCGCGACTCGGTCTGGCCGTCATCTCGATTTTTCCAGCCGCTGCGTTGCAGGCCTGGGCTTTCGGCGGGGTCTAACGGCACCTCTCTGCACTCAACAGAGCGCACAAACAGCTTTCTGGAGATGCTCCGATATCTCCTTCGTGCAGCAGATGGTCCGTTGTTATTCAGCAGCCCAGATTTTACACGGATTTTAATGTTTTGGCGGCTAGCCACGCCCCAAGCTGAGCATCTTACAAAGGGCCAAACTTCCCTTCAGTGGCAGTGGAAGACTATGCCAGTGAGTGACGTTTCCCTTGAGTCTCTCCAGTTAAGGAATTAGGTTTTTCTCCAAGAATTGTTGGGGATCCCTGCTGACCAAGATGCCCAGGTAGCGAAAGCACGTCATAGCCACCGGGGCCTTGCAATCCCGGGGAAAGATGACCGGCTTCGACCAGTTTATGGTGTATCCAGAATGGTCTAAAAAAATTCTAAATATTTGCATGAGCCTACCAATAGTAAGAGAGGGTTGTGACACAAAAAGTAGGATATCATCTGCGTATAATGAAATATGCTCTTCCCACCCTCCTGGCGCCTGTATCCCCTTGACCAGGGGATCCTGTTGAATCCATGATGCTAGTGGTTCCAATGCCAGAGTAAAGAGGATGGGGGACAAGGGACAGCAGTGGAGAGTACCTCTCCCCAAACTGAACTCCCGGGATACCGCTCCGTTGACCTTCACGCATGCCACGGGGGAGGTATTTAATAGCTTAACACATGCAGAGAACCACAGTCCAAATCAAAGGGGAGAGCAGGTACATTTCACTCAGGCACAGGACCCGTACTCGCTGCATCGCACTCCTGATCCCGTGATTTTGTGGCCCAGGCACCACGTAAGACATCTTTGGTGGCCGAGGAGGTCCCTCCCCAGGGATCGTTACCCCGGAGCCTCGACCTCTGTCAGCAGGTCCCATTCTCCCATGCAGGCTCTTTCCCCTCTCTCTTCAAGGCCTCAGGAGTTGTATGTCCCAAAGGCCACCAGGGCGTTCTACTCAGGCTCTCCGGTCACCGCTGGGAGGAGGGAGTCCTGCCTGGGACACCAACCCTCCCCTCCTTACAGATCCAGCGCTGCCAGTCCTTGTACCCCACAGCCGCCTCCCACCTTCTGTAGCGGTGCTGGGACATCGTTCAGCCGTTCCTCTCTGCGGCTTTCACCCCATCAGCTGCCTCGCCATTTCCTCTCTCTTCCTTGCCCCTGCCATCTCACCGGGGTCACTAGGCACCGTCCCAGATACTCCAGCGACTCCACTAGGGGCCCCCCAGCCTCTTGCCTGGGGTCAAGAGAGCAGGTCTTCCACTGTGCCTCTTATCCATAGGATTTTTGCAGGATTAGGGGGAGCATTTACCCAACCGGGGGCTGCCCGGCCCCCTCCACAGCCACAAGGAATGACACTTCCCGGAGCATTAGGTAAAATAATGAAAGGGATCTGTTGCAGACGCCAGCCCTGTGGCTCAACACCTCCCTGAGGCTATTTCCATGTTGGAGATTTTGGAGATTCCCAACGCAGTCTACGAAACACGTTAGGAGTTTTTCTCACCATGGATTAATAAAAGTTTCACCTGAGCAATGACATTGTGTGTGTGTGTGTATGTGTGTACATAGTGGCAGTCACCACTGGTATTCATAGTTAGGACCTAGTTTCTATAGACAAGCGTTTTTTACTTGCCTATATCTTTGGTGCTGGTTGATGAATCTTCACAAAATTTAAATAAAAAAAAATGCCAGGCACATCGGCTGCTGTCAGGAAAGTTTTTGGGTGATCCATCAAGTGGAGGCCGAGAAAAAGGGACGGGCCGCAAAACACTTTTTCCCCATTCATTTTTCCATAGGAATTCTGAACAGCGATAGCGCAGAAACCACTGGACAAAATTACAGCAAATTTGTCAGAAAGCTAGGGCCTGGTCCAGAAAGTGACCTTTTTGTGATTTGGTGTAAATCTGTTTAGTAGTTTTAGAGCAATTGAAGAAAATCCAAATGTGTATACATAACGACGCAAAGGATTTGTGATACCTCCCGATCTCATGCTGAGATCTGATTGGCTGCCAACACTTCAACAAGGAAGTATTGGTAGCCATGTTAGGACTCCACTTCAGCCGAGTCCCTGAAAAAAGGTTAAAAATAAAGAATACCCTGTCCCCTTAGCTCTGGTAGTGGGGTCCTAAAACGACCTCCCCAGGGCTAAAAAGCACTTTAAAAAAAAATGTTGCTGTGAATTCGCGACGGGGTCACGAATCCAAGCAAAACTTTTTAAAAAAGAAGCACGGTTTTCTATCAAGCTGAGGTGCCCAGTGTCATTTTAAACGCAGGCCTGCCCTGCTGACTGCTTTTAATTTAAAGTTACCTTCAAATTCGTCTTTGGAATTAAAACTACTTCCAAAGTCTTAAACTACCTTATTTTTACATATAAGTCACCCCCAAGGTGTGCCCTAAGTGCTCCTAGGGCTTGGTGCTATGCAATTCTAAGCAGGGACCTTATAAAAGATGTTTTGTAAGCCCTGGTGATGGAAATATAGCCAAATTCGTTTTCCTTCACTGTATAGAATTGGCTCATTAGGCTAACATGGGGAGACTTTATTTTAATTAATAAAGCCACAAAAGGAGCTAGATATTTCAGGTTTGATATCAAACTGATTGTTATAATTCATCCAACAACTTGCCATTGTTGAATTTAGCATAACCAATTCAGAGAAAGAGTTTTAAAACTCTACCTGAAAGTTGCCAACTTCAGCTCTGTAGTGCCATTCTCTGATTGACCAGCCTCTGATAGCCTGGACAGGCTGCCTTGATAAGGTGTGAAAAGACCTGGGCTGAACACAAAGGAAGCGCCTGGGGGAGGAGATCAGCCTCAGCAGATGGCGAAACAGGATGGGGGAGAGCAGCCAAAATGATCTTCAAAGGAGGGAAGCACAGTTGGAGAAGCTCAGGACCTCCCCCATTTCCTGTAAACCCATACAACCAGGTGCCCCCTTGATTAGATTAAGAGAGGGCAGGAAAGGGGTGTTTTAAGGAATTGCAGCCACACCAGTGGGTGGACTCAGCCTGACCTAACCTCCAAAATTCAGATTATGCCATATTTGATTTTTAAGGAATGTTGCTCCCTGGGATTGATTTTTGCCACACTTCCCAAGAAGTGGTCATCCAAGAGAGTGGTGGCCTGCCTCTGATTGGACAGTTGCCCCCTCCCCTGCTTTCCACACCAGGAGCCAGGGCAAATATGACAGAGCTGCACCACACTTCAGATCCCTACCAGGAACAAGACAAGAAGAAAAACGACTACCCCGCTTGTCCCCTGACTTGCACGTGGACACTGCACTCTGAAGGACTGCACCAGCTACACACTTGGGCTTCAACACAAGGACTTTGCCTGGCTTCAACTCATTCAAGAAGGGAATCGCTGTTTTCTACATGTAGAAAATAGCTAACCAGAGTCCCCTGCATAAAATCCTGAAGAAACTGACCAGCTGATCAATGTCCATTAGTCATTTTTGAGTTTCAGCCAGGTGCTCCTAAAAGACCTTCAAAGACCTTCTAGAAGAAGAGCCAGAAGTTTGGAGAAGATTGGAGAATTGTTGGGAAAAAAAGCTCCATAAAGAGACCGACGTCGTGCGTTAAGCCGGCTTAAGTTGACCGCGACCTGCCCTGACTTGCAGGTTTATACTGCACTCTGTAGCCCCAGGATTTCACCAGGGCCCGAACGTAAAAAGTTCACCAGGACTTCCCGTGCAGCATATCCGAGGAGAGCTCAAGAGACATCCGATCCAATTTTAACTTCGGTCCGGACAAAGATTTCCATCCTGAAAAAGCGTCTAGGCCCTCGGATAGAATTCTTCACCAAGGTCTCCTGCGACGCACATTCGAAGAGGGCTTCAGGGAGGTTGAATCGGATTGGTGACTTCGTCCGGGTGAGAGAAATCTTCAAGAAAAAGACTAAGGGGGTCAGGACCACCGACCACGGGAGCACCGCCAACAGGCTGGCGGTGCTCCAACGAGCATTCTGACCGCGGCGGTTCAGCCGCGGTCAGAAGCGGCAAGTCGGCGGGCTCCCGCCGACTTACCACTGCTCGGGGGAATCCTTCATGGCGGCGGAGCGCACTCCGCCGCCATGAGGATTCTGACAGCCCCTAACGCCATCCTGTTCATGGGTAGGGGGTGCCGCGGGGCCCCTGGGGGCCCCTGCCGTGCCCATGCCAATGGCATGGGCACGGCAGGGGCCCCCGTAAGAGGGCCCCGCAAAGTATTTCAGTGTCTGCCTTGCAGACACTGAAATACGCGACGGGTGCAACTGCACCCGTCGCACCCCTGCAACTACGCCGGCTCAATTCTGAGCCGGCGTCCTCGTTGCAGGGGCATTTCCTCTGGGCCGGCGGGCGCTCTGCTGGAGAGCGCCCGCCGGCCCAGAGGAAATGTCTGAATGGCCGCCGCGGTCTTTTGACCGCGGTGCGGTCATTTGGCGGCGGTACTATGGCAGACGGCCTCCGCCGTCCGCCATAGTCAGAATCACCTCCTAAGTCCTCAGGTGAACTTTTGACTGAGGCCTCCCTCTTGCTGTGGCCAAGCAGGGCTCCATCACAGTCTGCCTCAAATTTTGACTTTGCCCCGGTAGAGTGCGACCAGATGACCAGATTGACGCTTTTGGTTTCTATGCGCTAAAATAAATATATTCTTTAAAAATTCATATCTCTGGTTCCACTTATCCGATTGTAATCATTTTGGTGTCATGTAAAGATAAAAATATAATCAATTGTTATAAATTGGAGTTGGATTTTGATTGTGCTTTGTGTTTTACTTATTTACTGTTTTGTGATTTTTAAATGCTTTACAAACCTGTCTCCTAAATTAAGCCTTGTTGCTTGTTGCCAAGCTACCAAGCGTTGAGCTGGAATGAATTTACTGAGACCTAACGGGAACTAGTGGGGGTTAGTGGCCTATTGCTAAGTGTAGGTACTTACCTTCCCATTCCAGTAATCCACTTTCCAACATTTGTGGTGCACAGTGGTGGGATCCAGTACTTGAGTTTAATTTCACACTACATTTTAAGTTAAAAATCCTCTAAATTGATCTAGAGCAAAAATATTTTTGATTTTTCAAATTATTACTTAATTTTTGATTTTTCTAAATTGCTCTGATCAGTTGGTGTTAATGTTTTTTTTAAGTGACACAAAACTTAAGGGAGACCATGGAGCTTGATCTGGCTAGCCTACCCACACTCACTGCAGCTGAGCTTAGGGTGTTGTGCAGAAAGAGGGGATTGCCTGCTGCTAACAACCTTAGGAAGACTTTGATGATCAAGTCCCTTGAAGCCTGGGTAGTGCAGATGGAGGCAGAGAAATCTTCAGAGGTAGGAAGGGAGAGGAAAGATGTCCTCTCCAACCTCCAGGAGGAGGAGGATGATTGCCTAACTGTGATTTCAGCAGCTACAGCCCCTTCCAGAACTAGTGGGGGGGAGGGTTTGTGGCATTAAACCAAGAGGAAGCAGAACTGGACCTCAGGGAAAGGGAACTTGAGGCCCAGGTAGCCCTCATAGCTTTGGAGGCAGAGACGTTGGCCCTAAAGAAGAAGTGGACAAAGAGTGAACAAAGAGATAGTGGCAGCGACAGAGAAGTTGAGGTGTCTATGGGTGGTGGGTTTTGCCCCAGACTACCCAAGTCGGTTGTTCCTGCTTATCAAGAGGGGATGACATAGACAAGTGGCTGACAGCCTCTGAGAGGGCTCTCAGGGTGAGGACGGTTAAGCCTCAGTACTTGGGTTCACTCCTTTGGGAGTTGGTCCCACTATCTAGGAGGGATGGGCTCCTGACCCTAAGGGGGGAGGAAACAGAGTCCTATTCCAATATGAAGAAGTGCGCTACCCAGAAGATTGGTCTCACCCCAGAGCAGCATAGGATAACGTTTAGGAACACCCAGTTCGACAACACCCAGTCTTGGGTTTACTTTGTGGACATCTCAGAGAAGGCACTAGAGGGAAGGGTACAAGTTAACAAAGTAAATACCTATGAGGGGCTACACAATTTGTTCATGAGGGAGCACATCCTGACCAATTGTATCTCAGAGAGGTTACACCAGCACTTAGTGTACTCTAAGCTGACCAAACCCACAGAGCTGGGGAGGCAACGGATGAGTGGTTGAGAACCAGAGTGGTTGTCAAGTCCCAGGGGGAGACTCCATGAAGGGGGCGTCAGGTACCCAAAAACCTAAAGAGAGAGGTGGTAAACCAACCACAGAGACTCCCTCTGTACCCCAGAACCCTAAGAAGGTGGGTAGTAAATCCCACTCCACTCTGACAAGCAGAGGAAGGGAGACCCAGGGTTAAAGAAGTTCTTGGACAATAAGGCCTGCTTTGCCTACCAGCAGACAGATCACTTCAGAGGAGATGCAACATGTCCCAAGAAGGTGGTTAGCACTGGGCTGTCCAGTGTAGCCACAGAGGCGGACTCCTCACATGATGATCCATCAGGATGGGAGTAGGCACTTTCACCCATTCAGATGAATAGGATCCCTACCACTGGCCTGAGAGACACATGCCAGATACACTATAGTGAGTGACCGGTTGGTGTCCCCAGACATGTAAATTCCAGGGGAGAGAAGGAGACTCAGGATAGCCACAGTTGTGGTCACCACAAAACCTGTAGCCATAGTGCCCCTAGAGAGGGAGGGTATCCTTAACTGATTTAGGGTAGTGGTTGTAGGAAAGTCCCCCCTTTTTGGCATGGTTACCCCCACTTTTTGCCTGATGTCAGTATATTTTGACTGTGTTCACTGGGATCCTGCTAACCTGGACCCCAGTGGCTGTGCTCTCTGCCTCGAAATGTGGTTGTTTGGGACTTCACACACACACACCACATTTGGCATACTGGGGCTCCCATATAATTTCCTAGTATATGCTACCTAGGTACCCAAGGCATAGGGGCACCAGGAGTCCACCATGGGCTGCAGCATGTAGTGTGCCACCCATGGGAGCCCATGTAAAATGTGTCTGCAGGTCTGCCATTGCAGCCTGCATAAAAAGGTGAATGCACACTTTCACTTCAGGTCACTGTAAGTCACCCCTATGGTAGGCCCTCCTAGCCCAGGGGGCAGGGTGCAAGTACCTGTATGTAAGGGCAACCCTGCATGAGCATAGGTGCTGCTATGAACTCCAGCTCCATTTTACTGGACTTTGTAAGTGCGGGGAAGCCACTTTACAAGTGTACTGAACACAGCACGCCCAGCTACATGATGGTAACTCCGAACCTAGGCATGTTTGGTATCAAACATGTCAGAATTATACCCCAATACTGTTGCCAGTTGCCAGTATTGGAAGTATGATTCCATGCACTCTGGGGACTCCTTATAGGACCCCCAGCATTGCTCCTACCAGTCTTCTGGGGTTTACTGGGCAGCCACGCTGCTGCCACCATCGGACAGGTTTCTGCTCTCCTGCTGCTTGACCAGCTCAAGCAGAAGAAGGCAGAACCAAGGATTTCCTGAGGGAGAGGGAGGCAACACCCTCTCCCTTGGAAATAGGTGTTACATAGCATGGGAGGGGTAGCCTCCCCAAGCCACCGGTATGATTTGAAGGGCACATTTGGTGCCCTCCTTGCATAAACCGGTTTGCACCAGCCCAGGGACCCCCGGTCCCTGCTCGAGAGCGAAACTGGACAATGGAAAGGGGAGTCACCACTCCCCTGTCCATCACCACATCAGGGGTGATGCCCAGAGCTCCTCCAGGTGGCCACTTGATTCTGCCATCTTGAAGCCAAGGTGGGCAGAGGCCTCTGGGAGAAACTGAGTGACCAGGACAGGCCGGGGACATCACAGATAGGTAGTCACACTGCTAGGTGATCAATCCCCCTTCCTGGGTTATTCAGGGTCTTGGGTCAGCCATCAGATTCGATGTGCAAGATTCCAGCAGGACTCCTCTGCATCATTTACTTCATCTTCTGGCTACTGGAACTGCAACTGGACCCTCCAGGAACCGACAATCTGCAACTACTGTGATGACTCTGCTCGGCAGCATTGTTTCTCCGGCTCCTTCCAGCAACTGCAACATTTCACCAGCTGTGCATCCTCTGAGGACGACGAGTCTTCAGCCTGTACAAGAAGCAAGGAATCTCCCTTGGGGTGAAGGAGTCACTCCCCTGCATCCGCAGGCACCAACTGCAATGACGACTAGCTGCGTGGATCTCCTCTCGTCCAGAGCTGCCTGTATCCTGCATCACGGGTAGTGGTCAGAAATGGTCCACTTAGTCCTCTCTACCAGCTGTTCAACTTGCGAGACGGTAAGCCCTTGCCTTTCCATGCAGGACTAGTACCCCTATGCACTGGATCTCTTGTAGCTACCAATACTTGTTGGCATCTCTTCCAAGGGATCTTCAGGTTCCCTCTAGCCCCAGCCCCCAGCATTCTTTCCTGCGACGCACAGTCCTCTGCATGCTGCTCCAGCGATGTGGGACTCCTTTCCAGGTGTGCTGTGTGGGACTCACAGAGACTCCTGCCCTTGCTGCCTCTGGGTCGCCTTTGGGGGCTACCTCCTCTTCCTGGGACTCTCCTCATTGCTGAGGGTCACCCGGGACTCCCCTCCATGGGTTGAGTCCCCTGGAGCTGGCTGGTCCCCGGCAGCCCTGCATTCCTTCATCCACGACTCTTGCCTTTGCCATGGCTTGTTGGTTGTTTTTTCACACCACTGACCAACTGCAACTCTCCTTATGGTGTGGGACATCGACTGCATTACTTCATGAACTCTTCAGCTGCTACGATGCTGCACTGCTGATCGTCTTTGTACACCGTCGACCTGGTCCTGCATCCACAAGCGGGTGGGTGGTGGCTCCTGCCAAAACCACACACTCCAACACAAACTGGGCTTGGTCCCCTTCCTTTACAGGTCTTCCTCTATCAGGATCCACCTTTGGTTTCTTGCAGTCTTGTCTGAGTCTTGAAAAATCCTTTTCGTGGGTTTGGGGAGAACCAGATATTTAGATCTTTTCTCCTGGTAGCTGGGGGCACTCTAGTACTTACCTTTTGGGGTTCCTAGTTCTCCAGCTCCCCTCTACCAATTCCACTTCCTTGGGTAGGGACCTGACTTTTGCATTCCACTTACTTAGTATATGGTTTGGTCCCGTTCTGGTCCCTTCAGTACTTGCTATTGATTCTACTGTTTTCTATTGTATTTTATGCTAATCACTGACTTCTAATGTGTATATGATAGTGGTGTATTGCCTATACAGTATTTTAGTATTTGTGTTAGCATAATAAAGTACATTTCTGTTTGTAACACTGTGTGGTTCTTTCATGTGTGCAAGTGCTGTGTGACTGTGGACCGCCATCTCCCTAGGACATTCTTAAGATTGTGTGCAGGGGGGCCGTGTGGCCCCCTCCATAGCCCCAGGGAGCACCACATACCTGGGGCATATCAGGAATTGTGACCACCCGACATCCCCGGGGACTGCCACTTCCCTGGGGCATTCTTCAGATTGCGTGCAGGGTGGATACCTGGCCCCCTGCCCACAGCCCTGAGGACCACCACCTCCCCGGGGCAAACATTTAAAAAAGTGGGTTTGTTTCAGACCCCTGCAGCCACGGGGACCACCACCTCCAGGGGCTTTTTTTGTTGGAGGAGGGCCATGAGGCCCCCCTCGTGGAGCCAATGAGGGCCCTTGGGACCACCACGACCCAGGGCCGGCTCCAGCTATGGCCAGGGGTGCCCACCGCCGGGACATAGCTGTTTGCTGCAGCTGTGACAGCTACTGCCAAGCTACAGCAATAACTCTGCTCGCTGCAAGGGAGAGCTGTCAAGCAGCTCTTCCTTGCTGAAAGCAGATGTTTCCTCTGTCCCCCTGCCTGCTTCAGAAGCTCCGTCCCTGTGACAGCAATGCTGGCTCCCACAGGAGGTGGGGAGCCAGCTGGGACTGTAGGGGCCTTAAGGCTCCCCCCACTGTTCCCAACATAGGGACTGGGTGCCCTTGGGGCACCCAGGTCACATTGCTGGGTCCCTGGGGATGGGGTCCCCAGGGCCAAGATCGGCCCTTGGGAGGGGGGCCCTGTGGCCTCCTCCCCTAAAAATAAAATATTTAGGCTAGGCCCCGGGGATCAGGTTTCCCAGGCTGAGATCGGCCTGGGAAGGGGGGCCGCATGGCTCCCCTACCCCCCAAAAAAAATAATTTTAGAAGGCTGGGCCCCAGGGGATGGGGTCCCTGGCACCGAGATGGGTCTGCGATGCGGCCCCCTTACCCCCCAAAAAAATGAAATGTTTAGGCCCGACTCCAAGGGAAGGGGTCCCTGGGGCCGAGATCGGCTTGGGGAGAGGAGCCTGTAATCCTGTGAATTTGCATTAAATAGAATGTTCACAGTACCATGGAGTCCAGACTCTTCTTCACGCTAAGAAGTTATTGTTTATATATATATATTTTCATTGAAAAATCCAAAGGTTACAGGAACGTTATAGTTACTTACTCGTACAAAACCAGAGAAATTCAGCAGTTATAGATTTCTTTCAAATAACTATAACTCGCGCTATCGCCATGCACAGTTGTCTCATCAATAATTTTACTGCAAATGTTGCAGTGAAAATATTAAAGATGGCATAGAATATGCCATCAATTATATAATATGTGGCTTAATTAGCTGTGCACCTTACATTAGAATGGAAACCCCGGGGCCCAGTTACATTGTATATTACATGCCCTGGGGAGGTGATGGTCCCCGGGGCATGGGGGGGCTGTGGGCCCCCCTCTTACATTAGAATCAATGCCCCGGGGAAGAGGTGGTCCCCGGGGAGGAGAGGGGCCATGGGTCCCCCCTTAGATTATATTCAATGCCCCTGTGAGGTGGTGGACCACAGTGTGCAGGGGGCCACAGGCTGCCCCGCTTACATTAGAATGGAAGCCCCGGGGAGAAGGTGGTACCTGGGGCACAGTAGGGCCACGGGCCCCTCGCATATATTGAAATACAAGCCCCAGGAAGGTGGTGGTTCCTGGGGATGTTGGGGGGCAGGAAGCCTCCCTAAATTAACTTTTTACTGCTCCCGGGACCTGGCCCACCCTAGGGCCCATAAAAAACACGCGGGGAAGTCTGTGCTTGTTTTTTTTTCATTTTTTTCATTTTTTGCCACAAATTTGCGACTATCGTGAACTTGCGGCAAAAATATAATTAAAATAACATATTTTATTGATCTGGGACCCCCTTCCCTCCCCCCCCACCAGTGCTAAGGAGTCAGGGTGTCTCTACCCTGGCCCCTTTTATTTTATTTTTATCGTTTTTTCTGAGATAGTCCCAAGATGGCTGCCAACACTTCCTGGTTTCAAGTGTTGGCAGCCAAACAGAGCTGTGCATATCCCTGCACAAGCTCATTTTTGTTTGGAAATACTTCGTGGCCAGAGATATACAAATGTGAATTTCCCTAAATTTCTCAAAAACTACTAAACAGATTCACACCAAATAAGCGAAAGCTTAATTTGTGTACCGACAGCTAGCTTTCTGCCAAATTTGGTGTAATTCCATTCAGTGGTTCGGGCTGTAGTTGTGACTAAAGAATCCTATGGAAACGAAAATGGGAAACGCAACCTTTTTTGAGCCCCCTTTTCTCTGCCCCCGCTTGATGTATCACCCCGAAACTTTCCATGTGCAACAATAATCATGCCACACTTTTTTGCCAAAGATATAGGCAAGTAAAAAAACGCTTTTCCTATGGAAACATGGACCTAACTAGAAATGTAATTCCTGATGCATTCCTTGAGTAAAAAAAGAATAGTTAGGTGGTCATTCTGACCCTGGCGGTCTTTGACCGCCAGGGCGGAGGACCGCGGGAGCACCGCCGACAGGCCGGCGGTGCTCCAATGGGGATTCCGACCGCGGCGGTAAAGCCGCGGTCGGACCGGCACCACTGGCGGGGTCCCGCCAGTGTACCGCCGCCCCATTGAATCCTCCGCGGCGGCGCAGCTTGCTGCACCGCCGCGGGGATTCCGACCCCCCCTACCGCCATCCAGATCCCGGCGGTCGGACCGCTGCGCAGACAGTGAAATACGCGACGGGTGCAACTGCACCCGTCGCACAGCTTCCACTCCGCCGGCTCGATTCCGAGCCGGCTTCATCGTGGAAGCCTCTTTCCCGCTGGGCTGGCTGGCGGTCTGAAGGCGACCGCCCGCCAGCCCAGCGGGAAAGTCAGAATTACCGCCGCGGTCTTTCGACCGCGGAACGGTAACCTGACGGCGGGACTTTGGCGGGCGGCCTCCGCCGCCCGCCAAGGTCAGAATGAGGGCCTTAGTGTCCTTTTTTACCTGCACTGGAGCCCAGAGATCAGGACACAGTGCATTTTCTAGTGCATTTATAGACCTAGTTCTAACATTCATATGGAAAGCAGTTCCAAGAGCTGCTCAAAGACTGTGTGGGCTCATTAGTGGAAGGACTTCCTTATGCTCTTCACATCAGGGCATTGCTGGGCGCTATGATCGATGGTTCTTAAGCTTGGGCTGGGAGACCCCTGGTGGTCCGGAAGCCTACTCAGGGGGTCAGCAACTGCTTATAAAATTATATATTAACAGATTAATAAAGTGTTCAAAAAATAAGAAGAAAAACACATAATTGAAAATGTTAAAGCATTCTGTGAAGGAATTTGAAATTGGATGCTAAAAATTAGGTTAGTATTTTCAGATTGATTCATGGTGGCAGAACAAGTGCATCAAACAGAATATAGGCCCCCATTACAAACCTGGCAGTCGGAGGTAAAGCGACAGTAACACCGCCAACAGGCTGGCGGTAACAATAATGGAATCATGACCACGGCGGAAACCGCCAACACATAAAGGCCCTCATTCTGACCCTGACGGTCGGCGGAGAGACGGCGGTCGGACCGCGAACAGACCGGCGGTATTAAAAATGGCATTCTGACCGCGGCGGTCCCCGCCGCGACCGACCGCTACTTCTCCACTCCGACCGCCACGGCGGTCATGACCGCGGGGCTGGAGTTTGCGCACTCCGGCCCGGCGGTCGTCCCAAGACCGCCAAGGGTATTATGACCCTGCCTACCGCCGCGGTTTCTTGCGGGCGGGAACCGCCGTGCGAACCATGGCGGTAAGCACTATCGGGGCCAGGGAATTCCTTCCCTGGCACTGATAGGGGTCTCCCCCACCCCCCACTACCCACCCGAGTCCTCCCCCCACACCCTCCACCCCCCTGCCACCCCCCAGAGGTGGTACGAACCCCCTCCCCACCCCCACCCCGACATGCACATACATGTACCCCGACATGCACACACCCCCAACATGCACATATACACACCCCCTACACACACATACACAACGGGGACACATACCCGCACACATACATGCCGACATGCGCACCTGCCGAACAGCACACATTACCCATAGACACAGCAGCACCCCCCGCCCGCATACACGCACTCACACACCCCCTCTACACACTCACACGCACACCCCCATGCACGCCCACATCACACAACACCCCCCCACCCCCTCCCCTCACGGACGATCAACTTACCTTGTGCGTTGGTCCTCCGGGAGGCGACGGGAGCCATAGGGACGTGACCGCCAACAGAAGACCGCCAACAGAAGACCGCCACACGGAAATGTGGGTCGTAATTCTGTGGGCGGTGTTCTGCTGGCGTGGCGGTGGAGGTTGACCAGTCTCCACTTTCCCGCCGACCGCCAGTGTGGCTGCTGGCGGTTTTCCGGCGGAACGCTCCCAGCGGTCAGAATGCGCACAGCGGCACACCGCCGCGGTCGGCGGTCTTCACCGCGGCGGTAACTCAGCGGTCTTGCGAAAAGACCGCCAAGGTCAGAATGAGGGCCAAAGCCACTTTAACACTCCGACCGCTACGGCGGTAGAAACAAACACCGCGGCGGTAACCGCCAACAGTCAGGCGGAAGACAAGGTTCCATCCACTGTAGTACAAGAGGCCTATCCGCCACCTTTTCCGGGGCAGTACCAACGACATCAAAAGCACGGTGGAAACAGTGTACTGAAGGGAAACGACTCACCTCTTGACGCTCAAGGAAGAACCAGGACGCCATGGAGCCCGAGCTGCAGGTCTTGCCCATGCTGGTGTATCTGCTCATATACCAGGAGTACCAACACCGGCGACGACGACGACGACTACGGTGAGTACTGCACCTAGCACACAAAAGAGAGTGACACACACACACACAACACGCAACACCCCCACCCCCAACACCATACACACAAACACATGCAACAACATTACATATACACCCCGTAACCCTCTGGAATAACGCAAGGACAAAAGGAATGGATTAAAATGAGTGTTATATTAGAAATAGTTAGAAATATGTTAATAATTCAAAAACTGTATCTACAAAATATACAATATTTACAAAAGGCGGGACAATGTCCACTCAAAATGTCAGTGGCCTACTGGGCCAAAACACATAGGCCAAGGCCACACTTGACTCCTGCCCCAATACGGAGGGAACACTGCATGGGCATCAGGTCAAAAACACACAGGCACCTCAGGTGGACGGGGAATGGGGGCACCGCAGCCGGAAGATGGTACAGCGCCACTGCTCCTGGAAGGGGCTACTCCATGCCCAATGCTTGGTCCTGGGGAATGCAAAGCCACAGTCTCTCAAGTGGGTGGTTTGCCCACTGCCTGCTCCTGGGGAGTGCAAAGCCCCAGTCTCTCAAGTGGGTGGTTTGCCCACTCCTTGGTCCTGGGGAGTGCAAAGCCACAGTCTCTCAAGTGGGTGGTTTGCCCACTGCTTGGTCCTGGGGAGTGCAAAGCTACAGTCTCTCAAGTGGGTGGTTTGTCCACTGCTTGGTTTTTGCCTACTGCTTGGTCCTGGGGAGTGCAAGGCCACAGTCTCTCAAGTGGGTGGTTTGCCCACTGCTTGGTCCTGGGCAGTGCAAAGCCACAGTCTCTCAAGTGGGTGGTTTGCCCACTGCTTGGTCCTGGGGAGTGCAAAGCCAGAGTCCCTCAAGCGGATGCCTTCTTCCACTGGTTCTGGAGAGGGCTTTGTGCCCAGTGTGATTCATCCTGCCAAGGAGGGGCTGAGTGGATGACTTCTTCCAATGGTTCTGGAGGGGGTTTTGAGCCCAGTGTAGTTCATCCTGCCAAGGATAGGGTGAGTGGATGCCTTCTTCCGCTGGTTCTGGAGGGGGCTTTGTGCCCAGTATGCTTCATCCTGCCAAGGATAGGGTGAGTGGATGTCTTCTTCCACTGGTTCTGGAGGGGGCTTTGTGCCCAGTGATGCAGCACATGGGGTGTGCAAGGTCACAGTCTCTCACCTAGGTGTCAGATCCACATGATTTTCTGTGGGCAGGATGCTTGACATACCTGGATGCAGGACTACAGTCCACCCACCGGCGGGGACGGCTGTACAGTGGTTGCAGTGCCGGTGCAGGTGTCAGTGCTGTCAGTGGAGGGGGGAGGCTTCAACCCTTCTCCTGCAGCCTCTGACAACTGCGCACTGTGGCTGCTGCTGCTGGTGGGGGTGCTGCTTGTGGCAGTGCTTGCGGCACTGCTGCTGGCCGCGGTGCAGGTGGCGGTGCTGCCAGTGGAGAGGGGAGGCTCCAGCCCTTCCCCTGCAGCCTCGTACGGCTGCAGTGCCCTGGCTGGTGTTCTGTGCCCCTTGCTGCCCTTGGCAGATGGTGGTGCCTCCTTGCTTCTGCCAGCTGGAGTCTTTGTCTTGGCCTTGCTGGCTGGTTGTGCCTCCTTTTCCTTGCTGGATGCTCTCCCCTTTTCTGGTGGCGGAACCTTTTTGGCCTTGGCAGGTGTTGGTGGCACACTGGCTGGGCTGACGGGTGCCTCCATAGAGCCTCTCAGAGCTGCAGAAACCACAGCGGACGTGGACTTGGTGGCTGAGGTGCTGGGCTGGGTTTTGGCCACCCTAGCCCGAGGTGAAAGACGGAGGGTTGGGGTAGGTAGGAGGTCCAGGGTGGCGAGGAAAAGCTTCTTAGGGACACTGGGGCAGGAAGAGGGTGAAAGTATGGGAGTGGAGGAAGAGGGAGTGGTTGTAGGAGGGGTCAGTCTGCTGTGTTTGGGTGCAGGTGCATGAGATGGATGCTGTTGTGAGGTAGATGGCTGTTGGGTGGGTGTGTGCTTGCGTTTGTGTACTATGGGAGAAGGGCTCACAGACACAGTGGGAGAGGACACAGGGGACGTGTGCGTGGATGTGGGGGTGGTGACTGCCAGTGAGGGGGGTAGTGGATGAGGATGTAGTGCATGCAGGTGTGAGTGGAGACGCAACTGGGAGGGAGAAGGACGAGGAGGAGGGGGACACAGTGGAGGCAGTGGATGTTGGTGTGTCTGCTTCTGAATGGTGTTTGTGTGAATGCCTGTGGGATGATGTGTGGTGCTTGTGTTTGCCTGAGCCACTTCTGTGTGTTGATTTGGGTGAATGCTGGTCTGAAGGTGTGCTTGGGATAGGTTGGGGTTGAGGGGATTGGGACAGGGTAGAGGAAGTTGGAGGGGGAGGCTGGAGACAGGGAGAATGGCTGCCATCAGGGCGGAGGGCAGTGCTTAAAATGCTCTCTGTTGGGCCGCCACGCCAGAGTGAATGCCCTCCAGATATAATTTATTTTTCCTGCAAATGCCTTTCGACACCCTGGATGGCATTCAGAATGGTTGACTGCCCAACAGTGAGGGATCTCAGGAGGTCAATAGCCTCCTCACTCAGGGCAGCAGGGCTGACTGGGGCAGGGCCTGAGGTGCCTGGGGAGAAGGAGATGCCCACCCTCCTGGGTGAGTGGGCACGGGAAACACGCTGAGGGGCTGCTAGGAGGGCAGTGCTGGTATGGGGTAACGACTGTACCTGTTGTTGGGGTGGGCACAGAGGTGTCCGCCACCGCCAGGGAGCTTCCATTGGAGGAGGAGTCGCTGTCTGCAGTGTCCCCTCCTGTCTCCGTCGTGGTGCTCCCCTCGCCCTCCGTCTCACTGGTGCCCTCATCGTCGGTGGATTCAGCCTCCAGGCCCATGTGGGATGCAGCTCCCTCCGTCGCCGGTGCCTCTGCTCCTCCGCCAGATGATGCTAATGCACACAAGGACAGAGTGACAAAACAAAAAGGGGGGGAGAGACAGAGGATACCCAAGTCAATGCCTGCAACAACACTCTCGTTGGCGTACACAACACACAGGGATCAGCCCTATGCACTAGGCCATGCACTACCAGTTACAATGCTAGTCACCAGCCCATGGGGTACATTGCCCAACGCCATTGGCTGCACACCTGAAACCAACAGGACTCTGCCCACTAACACTATTGGGGTTGGAGTGGTTCAGGGCCTGACCAACAAGGGACCTAACCCTGCCAGTAAGCCCTGGCCTAGGGGCACCCACAGCTCACATCCTCCACTCAGGTACAACCTTAACGCACGCAAAGTAATGAACCTGAATCTGTACTCACCCCCTGGTGGCTGCTGTGATGCCTTCAAGCGCCCATCCAACTCCGGATAGGCCACCGCCAGGATGCGGAACATCAGGGAGGTTATGGTATGATGGGCACACCCTACTCGTTGGGAGGCCAGCCCCAGCTGGGCCTCCGCCGTCTTTCTTGCCCAGCGGCGCAGGTCCTCCCACCGTTTGCAGCAGTGGGTGCTCTGCCTGTCAAAGACCCCCAGGGTCCGCACCTCCTTGGCGATGGCACGCCAGAACCCCTTTTTCGGATGGGCGCTGACCTGCAGGAAAATATGCAGAGAAAAAAGGGATTAGTCATACCGTCCGGACTGTTGCACTCATGTCCCACAATATTTCTCCCATCCCCTTACGCACAGATGTTGACCACCAGACATGCAGCACTCTGCCCAGGATCCCTCAGCCCCCCCCCCACATGAGGCTTACACACACAGCAATCTATACATTCATGGCCCAAGCATCATGCCCACAGTGTACTCACCTGTTTGTCTGGAGGACCATAGAGTAAAGTATACTGGGGTAGGACCCCATCCACCAATCGCTACGAAGTGAAGGCGGGGGCCCTTTCTCCAGATACTCAATCCATTGTCGCTTCCAGACACAGGTCACAGCAGCACTTGCAGTATAGGTCCTCTCCTGTTGAAGGCCACAGTCCAAGACCTGTGTGCCCAATTGGAGCCAGACCTGATTTCAGCTATTCGCCAGCCCACAGATACCCCCACTCTAGTGCAGGTCCTGTCTGTGCTCCATTTCCTGGCAAGTGGTTCCTTCCAAACAACAGTGGCCATGGCATCAGGGATGTCTCAGCCAAAGTTCTCCAACGTGTTGACCAGAGTGTTGTCTGCCCTGCTGAAACACATGTGCATCTACATCGTATTCCCCCAGGTGGAGGATTTGGCCACAGTGAAGGCTGATTTTTAGGCCCTGGGACATATCCCAAACATCATTGGTGCCATTGATGGGACACATGTAGCATTTTTCCGCCCCCGGAGAAATGAACAAGTGTTCTGGAATAGAAAAAGCTTTCACTCTCTGAATGTGCAGATGGTGTGCTTGGCAGACCAATACATCTCCCACGTGAATGCCAAGTATCCTAGCTCTGTGCATGATGCCTTTACCTTGAGGAATAGCAGCATCCCATATGTGATGGCTCAACTCCAGAGGCACCGGGTGTGGCTAATAGGTGAGCCCAAGGTCCCCATCCAGTATATGTTGGTGTATTGGTATGGGGTTGTCCCTAAGGGTGAGTGTGTGGCTAACAGGTATCCCTCGATATTTGCAGATGACTCTGGTTACCCCAACCTCTCATGGCTACTGACCCCAGTGAGGAATGCCAGGACAAGGGCAGAGGAATGTTACAATGAGGCACATGGGCGAACAAGGAGGATAATTGAAAGCACCTTTGGCCTCCTGAAGGCCAGGTTCAGGTGCCTCCATCTGACAGGTGGATCCCTGTACTACTCACCCAAGAAGGTGTTCCAGATCATCGTTGCATGTTGTATGTTGCACAACCTGGCCTTGAGACGCAAGGTGCCTTTTCTGCAGGAGGATGAGCCTGTAGATGGTCTTGTGCCAGCGGTGGAACCTGTGGTCAGTGGCGAAGAGGAGGCAGAGGATGAAGATGTGGACAACAGAAGTTCTCTCATTCAACAGTACTTCCAGTGACACACAGGTAAGACACTGTAACTTCACTTTACATTGCAGTTTTGTGTTAGACATTGGACATGGTAGCCTGATTTCCCTATGTCTATGGCCACTTACTGTACCCTTTGGCATCTCTATTTTCCGATCTCTGTGGCCCACTCTCGCTCCTGGTGTGTTTACTGCTGCCCACTACAGGTCATACCAATGTATATATAACTGTACATATGAATTGAAATGTTTACAGCTTGTTAAACTAATACATATTTCAATCAATTGACAGACTCCATACTTGTATTTGTTCCAAGGGTGTTTATTTAAGTGCTAAGAGGTGGAGGGGGATGTGCAATGGGCTGGGGTGATGGTGGAGAAATGTCCAGATAGAGTCCAGTCTCTTGATATCACAGGTGCATTGTCCAAGGGGGCATAGAAAGGTGAGCAATGGCAGTTGAAGGTGGACAGGGTGACATAGTGGGACACAAGGGTGACATTCAGGAGAGTCTTATTTCCTGGCGGGGTCTTGGCAATGTTCTCTGGCTTCTGCCTGGATCGCAGGGACCGTTTGCGGGGTGGTTCTCCTTCTGCAGGGGGTGGGGTGCTGGTGGCCTGTTGGCCCTGTGGCGGGGCCTCCTGTCCACTAGCGCCGGTGGAGGTGGAGGGCTGATCTTCGGTGTGGCTAGTGTCAGGGGCCTGTTGGTGTGCCACTGCCTCCCTCATGGTGCTGGCCATGTCAGCCAACACCCCTGCAATGGTGAGCAGGATGGTGTGGATGTGTTTGAGGTCCTCCCTGATCCCCAGGTAATGGCCGTCCTGCAGCCGCTGGGTCTCCTTGAACTTGGCCAGTGTCTGGCCCAAGGTCTCCTGGGAATGGTGGTTTGCTCCCAGGATCCCTGCAAGTGCCTCGTGGAGAGTGGGTTCCCTGGGCCTGTCCTCCCCTGTCGCAGAGCAGTCCTCCCAGCTTCCCTGTTGTCCTGTGCCTCTATCTCCTGAACCGTGCGCCCACTGCCACTGAACCCAGGTCCCTGATAGTCCTGTGTTTGTGGGGTTGTCTGGGGCCCCCTGTAGTTGTGGACACACTGCTGATTGACGTGTCCTGGGGACAGTGGTATGGGCCGCAGGGTGTGTGCTGTGCTGGTGTTATCTGAGGGGGGAGGCTCTGTGGTGGTATGGGACTGTGGCAGGGTAACCGACTGTGATCCAGGCGTGCAGAGCTGCTGTTATTACTGTGGGGGACTGGATGTTGGTGGCACCTCCTCTCCAGTGATGTTGAGTGGGGGTCCTGTGGGGATGTAAATGCAGTGTTATTGTATCTGCGTGTGCCATCTTGTGCATGGCTGTGTTTCCCTGTATGGTTGTGATTGCCCTGTCAGCTTTGCCTTGTGTGAGTGGTGATTTTGTGGGCTAGGTGATTCTCTCTAATGTGCATGATTAGTGATGGGTGTCCATGCATTGGTGTGGCATGCAGGGCTTGGTTTTGGGATGGGTGGGTTGTGATAGTGGGGTGTATGTGAGGTGGTGGAGTGATGGGGGTGTGGGTAGGGGTAGGAGTTTGTGATGGCATGCAGGCAGGTTGAGGGATATAATAGTAAAGATTTGACCAGAGTCCAGTCCTCCTACTACTCCTGCGAGGCCCTCAGGATGCATTACTGCCAAGACTTGTTCCTCCCATGTTGTTATTTGTGGGGGAGGAGGTGGGGGTCCACTGCCAGTCCTCTGTACGGCTTCCTGGTGTCTTGCAGCCACGGAACGCATCTTCCCCCGTAGGTCGTTCCACCTCTTCCAGATGTCAACCCTTGTTCTGGGGTGCTGTCCCACGGCGTTGACCCTGTCCACTACTCTCTGCCATAGCTCCATCTTCATAGCAATGGACGTCTGCTGCACCTGTGATCTGAATAGCTGTGGTTCTACCCAGATGATTTCTTCCACCATGACCCTTAGCTCATCCTCTGAAAATCTGGGGTGCCTTTGGGGTGCCATGGATGTGGTGTGAGTGGTATGTGTGAGGGTGTGTGGGGTGATGTGTTGGGGTGTGTGCTGTGAGGTGCGTGGATGGTGTATGGGTGATGGTGTTCTGTGGCTCAGATTGAGTGGGTGCTCCTGGCTTGCCTCTCTCTCTCAGTTAGCAATCTTTTTTTTCATTGAAAGGGTGGATGGGTGTTTTATAGCGGTCTGAGTGTGTGGGTGTGGTGTGTGTATGTGTGTCAGGTGTGTGTAGTTTGAATTGTCCAATGTGGTGTAGTTTTGTTAGTGTGTGTGTATTTTGAGCGCAGCGGTGTGTACCGCCAATGGTTTACCGCGGTTGAAAGACCGCCGTGGTGATCCGTGGGTCCTGATACTGTGGGCGTATTTCTGTTGGCGTAACGATGTGGGTTTTGATACTGCCAGTTTATCACTGACCTTTGGTGTGGTGGACTTGTGTGGGTGTCTGTACAGTGACGGATTTCTCTGTGTGGGTCATAATACCCATAACGGTATACCGCTGTGGTCACGGTATGTTGGCGGCCGTCAGCACGGCAGTAGGCGGCATTTACCGCCAATATTGCAATGAGGGCCATAGCATGGACAATGAGTGACCTCAATTGAATTTAGAAAAGCTCCAACCTTCCCATTAAAATTACAACTTAGATTTTTGAAAGGTTTGTTTGTGAATTAAATAAAATATTTTATCATTTGTATATTTGTTTGATTACTGCTAGTTTCTGTATTTTTTATATATCATTTTGTGGTCCAAATTATGAAAAATGCTTAGGCGGGGATTCCTAGCTTCCAGGAATTACTCATAAGGGGTCCGAGGATTCCACTAATGATTCAGTAGAGGTCTCTGGGTTCCAGTAATTATTAAGTGGGGGTTCACAGAGGTCAAAAGGATAAGACCTACTGCCATAGATAATCCCTATTTATTTAGTCAAATTTTCTTGTTTGTCACTTTCACGACATATAATCTTAAAATATTGTAATGAAAGTATGTGCACTAAGGCAAGAAACCCTGTTGAACATTATGTACTAGTGAGTGTATTACTTCCTTCAGTCTTCTATTTTTTTTTTGAGTCCTCATATATAGCCATATACAGACAAGATCAACCACATCAAATTCAGAACCAGGGTCTCAGCCTGGTGGACCTCCTGGGCTCAGATAGCAAAAGGCTCCCATCAGCCTTAGGGGGGGAAGGCGGAGCTAATCCACCCCCAACTTCCAGGTTATTGGATCTTAAAGTGTTAATCATTGGACTCATACAAAAACCAAGACTCAAGCCTAGTTATTTCCCACTGGCCTCATGCCTACCGAGATGGTTCTGTAAAAAACAAAAAAGGGCTCCCACATTCTAAGGGACCTGTCTGAGCCGTTACTACAGTCTAAATCAGAGATTCTCTTAACTGACAACAACCAATCCCTATGAGTGGGGGGCAGACTAGGGATCCACTTGATACATATTTCCCGCCGGGCTATCAGAACCAAATAGAAAAAGAGATGCATCAAGGGCCTCTCCAATCTATCACACAGGCTCCTCTCAGCGGTCTCGAATAACCCAAATACCACCACTGGAAGAGTTATCTCGCTACGCCTATTAATAATAGATGAATCGAGTTACCCACTTGTTCCCAAAAAGTCTGAATACCTAGCCACTGCCACCAAAGATGTATATCAACTACCTCCTCTAAATCACACTTTGGGTAGCTGCTTTTACCTTGGGAAATTATTTTAGCAAACTATTTTAGCAAACGTTCATCTATGAAGATGAACAAGTGGTTCCGCCACAAAGGGGCAGATTTAACCACAGACCAGGGAATCTTCATAGAAGTCCGCCAGAGATAAGGGAGATCAAGTGCAGGAAACGCCAAGTCCCATCCCTCTGCAGAGGGTGGGCAAGATGCCTCTTCAGCTTGTATAAGTGCCCAATACCACTTGGAAACCTCTTTCCTTTGGCTCAATGGACTGGTAATTTCCTTCTCCCATCCTGTAGAACAACCAGCCTCAGGTTCTCCTTGCACCCATCCTTTAATTTGCAGGTATTTAAACCTAGATAATTTAGCGTTGGTTACTTCAGATAGGGATTCCCAAGAGCTAACCAGGCCCCCACTGACTAATTGTCCCCACTGCACAATTCCTCCCTCTATCAGTGGTTTAGCTAGTACATCCTGGAGACACATCGGAGTACCAGGAGAATTCCAGATTGGGGCCAACTCACTGTAATATGGGATACCCTATCTACTTCTTACTACATACCAGATACTTGTCAACATCAGGACAGTGCGCTCTCTACGGGCAACGTAATGCAACAAACTGACTCTTGTGAAATGTAATAATTCAGGCATTATGTATTAATGCAGTATGTTAACCTTTTGCATTACAGAGATTCATGTTAAAACAACATTAATGCTGTTAACTATGTATTGCTCATTTTCAAGGCTTTGCTGCAGTATTACAAGGTGTGGTAAGGGTGTGGTCCCTATTCTAAGCCTTTCTAGAATCCCTTCCTGCAGCCTGGCTGAGTGTGACACGTGGGCAGGGCCTGGGTCTATTTAAGGGACCCAGCCCAGCTCCACGTGCTCACTATTCAGAGTTCCCGGTGCAGAGCAGCAGCGTTTTCCTGAGCTCCTGTTCCGAAGGCCTACCTATGATTTCCAGGCCCTGGCTTCATTTCCTTGGTGATCTTCAAGCAGGGCGGTAAGGCGGAGGTCGGGTTAGGCCCCCGACTCCGTTTTCAGAAATACTCGAGTTTTGGGCCTTTTGGGTACATCGCGTTCGTGATGGTTATCTTGGCATTTAACTCCTGCAGTTTCGATTGGCACAGTGCGCGATCGTATTTTGGCATTGAACTCTTGATGGTTGAATCGGCAACAGTGTGCACGGTTCATTCTGGGCATTTAACTTTCGCAGTTCGGATCGGCAAAGTGCGCGATCGTATTTTGACATTTAAACCTTGATGGTTGAATCGGCAACAGTGTGCACGATTCATTCTTGGCCTTTAACTTTCACAGTTCGGATCGGCAAAGTGCGCGATCGTATTTTGGCATTTAAATCATGATGGTTGAATCGGCAACAGTGAGCACGATTCATTCTTGGCATTTAACTTTTACAGTTCAGCTCAGCAAAGTGCGCAATCGTATTTTGGCATTTAAATCTTGATGGTTGAATCGGCAGCAGTGTGCGCGATTCATTCTTGGCATTTAACTTTCATAGTTCGGATCGGCAGAGTGCGAGATCGCATCCTGGCATTTAAACCTTGATGGTTGAATTGGCAGCAGTGTGCGCGATTCATTCTTGGCCTTTAACTTTCACAGTTCGGATCAGCAAAGTGCACGATCGTATTTTGGCATTTGAACCTTGGTGGTTGAATCGGCAGCAGTGTGCGCGATTCATTCTTGGCATTTAACTTTCATAGTTCGGATCGGCAGAGTGCGAGATCGCATCCTGGCATTTAAACCTTGATGGTTGAATTGGCAGCAGTGTGCGCAATTCATTCTTGGCCTTTAACTTTCACAGTTCGGATCGGCAAAGTGCGCAATCGTATTTTGGCATTTAAATCATGATGGTTGAATCGGCAACAGTGTGCACGATTCATTCTTGGCATTTAACTTTTACAGTTCAGATCGGCAAAGTGCGCGATCGTATTTTGGCATTTAAATCTTGATGGTTGAATCGGCAACAGTGAGCACGATTCATTCTTGGCATTTAACTTTCACAGTTCGGATCGGCAAAGTGCACAATCGTATTTTGGCATTTGAACCTTGGTGGTTGAATCGGCAGCAGTGTGCGCGATTCATTCTTGGCATTTAACTTTCATAGTTCGGATCGGCAGAGTGCGAGATCGCATCCTGGCATTTAAACCTTGATGGTTGAATTGGCAGCAGTGCGCGCGATTCATTCTTGGCCTTTAACTTTCACAGTTCGGATCGGCAAAGTGCACGATCATATCCTGGCATTTAAACCTTGGTGGTTGAATCGGCAGCAGTGTGCGCAATTCATTTTTGGCATTTAACTTCCACAGTTCGGATCGGCAGAGTGCGCAATCGTATTTTGACATTTGAATCCTGATGGTTGAATCACTGACAGAGTGTGAAAGTCATTCTTGGCATTTAACCCTTGTGTTTCAGATCGGCAAAAAGCGCGATCATTTCTAGATATTGAAATCTTGATGCACATGTTTGATATGTAAAATGTAAGATAATTCTTAAGCAATTGCATCTTGAAGATCTTGACAAAGTGCATCCTTGCAACCAATCTGTTCAATGAATACTGTTATAGTGTGTCTTTGCAGAGTCATTCATGAACCTAACGCAGATTATTCCTGATAACTAATATGTTTATTCATCACTGTTATGAAGCAGCTTCTATTCAAAGAAATAACTTGATGTAGTTCAAGGTTCTGAATGTCAGATTGTATTCAAAGGAAACTCTCATATGGATGTTTGCATAATCCTTATTTATTTTCCAGGTACTCAGAGCTAATAAGGTTATGATTAATGCAGGTTCTTGATCATTCATGTTATCAGTCCATAGCTAACCTGAACAAAGCTTATGAAAGTCAAAGTGCATAATCTGATTATTGTGTTCTTAACTTTTCCTTCCACAAGTCTCCTTCCACGCTGTTCCCAACCTAAAACTCCTTCCCCCACTTGGCCATTCTTTAACTCTGTGCTATAATGGCTAGTAGAGTTTGGAGCTGCCAAGAGGTGAACATATTGGGAACAGGCGCAAACCCCAAGGATGCGGACTCTGACAATACTACAAGCATTAAAGAGAGTTTTAAGTCTAACCTTTTTGTAATACTTGGAATGACCAAATTTATAAAGAAGAAACTGCGTACCCTGGTCTCGGAAGCATCCTATCAGAGCCTGGAGTCAGGAGGAGAGGTGTTCCTTATAAAGAAGTGATCTAACATTTTTCAGCTAGAATGCCCAGTAATAGAGTTGAAAATCCGGAAGTGCAATTCCCCCATCAAGCTTTTTCTTTCTAAATTTTTTTCCATGCTATTCTGGGTTTTTTATAGGACCAAATGAAGCTGACTAACACCCCCTGCAATCGCCTTAGCCATTCCTTTTTAAAAGATAGAGGAATAGTATTAAAGGTAAAGGTGAATTTTGGTAGTATCACCATCTTTATTAAGTTAGTTCTGCCTAGGATAGAGAGACGTAGATGGGACCATTGAAGGAGTAGCTTCTTTGTTTCCCTAAGATGATGCTCCAAGTTCACCTGGGCCATCTCTGCTAAATTCTTGACCACTTTGACCCCTAGATATCGGATTTCGTCTTTTTCCAATGGATTGTCCAAAGGGCCATTCCAAGTCATAACTTCAGATTTATCTGCGTTAATTAAGTAACCTGAAATTTCTCCAAAGCTGGCTATGATTTCCAAAAGTGCTGGGAGAGCACGTTGGGGGGTCTGTGTGTATATCAGAAGATCGGCCGCATATAGAGCTTCCTTCAGGACCCAGCCGTGATAATCAAAAGGTGCAATTCTCTGGTCTGCCCTGATTCTCCTGGCCAGAGGCTCAATATAAAGAGTAAAGAGAAGAGGGGAGAGAGGGCAACACTGTTGTGTCCCCCGTTCGATCTTAAAGTGAGGAGATAAGATACCATTAATCAGGACCCGAGCTAATGGGGTCTTATAAATAGTTTTAATTGCATTAAGAAAATTGTCACCTAGGTTATTACGGTCCATAACCGCCTGCAAAAAGAGCCAGTTCACTCGGTCAAAAGCCTTGGCAGCATCGATTGTAGAGATAGTTAAAGGCATATTATAGGTGGATGCAATATCAACTGCAGCAACTAGATCATGGGTCAGATCCCCTAAATGTTGATTTCTCATAAAGCCCTTCTGGATAACATGGACTAGATCACTGATCACTTTATCCAACCTCCTTGCCAACAGTTGTGCAAAAATGTTATAATCATTATTAAGCAGAGAGATAGGACTCACATTTTCTAGTATCTTTCTGTGGCTTTAGTATTAAGGTAATAATAGCTTCATTCCAAGAGGATGGAACTGGTGAAGAATCTATAAAGATCGAGTTCATTAGCTGAATCAGGATTGGCGCAAGGTCATCTTTCAGGAGTTTATATACTTCAGCAGGTATTCTGTCTGGACTGGGACCAACCATAACACTGTCTATCTCACAAGGGAGAAAGCATTGATTGAGGCTCAGCTTCTTAACTGAATCTAGCTTGGGAAGTGTGTCTATTCAACCATTCTTCAATCCCCTCTGGTCGAGAAAAGAACTTGACAAATTCTCCTATAACGTCTTGGTCTTCTGAGGAGGTTCTGCCAGTTTCACCTAGTATCACTTCTTTAATCCTATTCCTAATGTTATCAGACATAGGCCCTCATTACAACCCTGGCGGTCGGTATTAAAGCGGAGGTAAAACCACCAACAGGCCGGCGGAAAAAAAATGGAATTATGACTGTGGCGGAAACCGCCAACATAGACAGCCACTTTAACACTCCGACCGCCACAGCGGTACAAACAAACAGCATGGCGGTCACCGCCAACAGACAGGCAGAAGACAATGTACCGCCCACACCATTATGAGAGGCCAATCCGCCAGCTTTTCCGGGGCGGATTCAACGGGGCAGATTCAACGTGAACAAAAACATGGCAGAAACAGGACTTGGAAGGGAAAACGATCACTGTACCAGGAACACGAACGACGGCGGCGACGACCACGGTGAGTACTGCACCTACGACACAGGGGAGGGGGAGGGAAAAGAGAGTGACACACACATGCAACACACAACACTGCACCCTCATCCACAACAACACACACACTAATACATGCTGAAAAAATACATTTCTCCCCAAGCCCCCCTGGAAGAACGCACGGAAAAAAAAAATTGATTTGAACAAATCTAACCATGTAAAATCCATTTGTCAAAAATATATATACACTATTAACAAATATGTACACCAAGAATTCAAGTCCAGGTACTGCACCTACATAGTCCGTGGACCACTGGGCCCAAAATACATGGGCGAGGCCCACACTCAATACCCGATCCAAACGGAGAGAACACTGCAGGGGCATCAGATCAAAATAAAACAGGCACCTCAGCCGGATGAGTGCACGACGCCAGCTCCACAAGGGTGCTCCATGCTCATTGAGGTATCCTGGGGAGTGCAAAGCCACAGTCTCTCAAGTCTCTCCAGTGGGTGGTTTGCCCACTGCTTTATCCTGGGGAGTGCAAAGCCACAGTCTCTCAAGTCTCTCCAGTGGGTGGTTTGCCCACTGCTGCATCCTGAGGAGTGCAAAGCCACAGTCTCTCAAGTCTCTCCAGTGGGTGGTTTACCCACTGCTTTATCCTGGGGAGTGCAAAGCCACAGTCTCTCAAGTCTCTACAGTGGTTGGTTTGCCCACTGCTTCATCCTGGGGAGTGCAAAGCCACAGTCTCTCAAGTGGATAACTGTCTCCACTGGTTCTGGAGAGGCTTTGTGCCCAGAGTGCTTCATCCTGCCAAGGACAGAGGTAGTGGATGTCTTTCTCCACTGGTTCTGGAGGCGGCTTTGTGCCCAGAGTGCTTCATCCTGCCAAGGACTGAGGTAGTGCATCTGACACTCCACTGACAGTGGGGCAACATGGAAGCTGCCCATGTCCCTGGAACTGACCACCAGCCTCGTACGAATGACCATTCGGGATGGCAGCCATGTCTGCGGTGGTGCCACTGGCACAGGATGTGGGGTGGCCGCGGGCTCAGTAACGGCGGTGCTTGTGGCGGTCATTGGGCAGCGGTGTTGGTAGGGGGCTCAGTGAGCATGCTGCTGGCGGCGGTGTCCTGAGCGGCGGTGCTAGTGGGGGGCTCAGTGAGCGTTCTGCTGGCGGCGGTGTCCTGAGCGGCGGGGCTGGTGGGGGGCTCAGTGAGCGTGCTGCTGGCGGCGGTGTCCTGAGCAGCGGTGCATGTGGCGGTGCCAGTCTTGTCCGCCGTGCAGGTTGGCGGCGACTTCCCTTTCTTCCTCTGGCCCTTCCCCACCTTGGATGGTGGCGCAGCTGTCTTGCCACTCCCAACTGTTGTCCTGGCTGAGCTCTTGGTGGCAGGTGTCTTGGCCTTCTCCTTCCGGGCTGTGGGCAACTTCTTTTGTTTTTGAGGTGGGGGAATGTCCTTGGTCTCGCTCCTTGGGACACTGGCTGCCCTGCTGCTTGGCGCACTCCAGAAGCCGGTTACTGCTGGCACCACTGTTCCCGGGGTTGTGGTGGCTGAGGTGCTGGGTTGGGACCTGGAAAGGCGGGCCCTAGGGGACGGAAGGGGTGGGGGAGGTGAAGGGAAGAGGTCAAGGTTTGAGGTTGAGATAGCTGTGCAGTATCTGGGGGAGAGGAAGATTACAGCAAACTATCACCTAATCCCACTAATAATGTAGTATCTAAGCCTTTAAGGAAGGGTGGCTCTATTTGGACCTGTGAAACCTGTAATTGGGCTATTCAAGTCCCTATCGAGGCAACAAAGGTAAGAAACCAAGACATTAGGCCGGCAGGGTTGGGAGAGAAAAAAATGAAACAGAAGGCATTTCATAATTAAAGCTTTCAGTATGCCTTAATAAATGCTAGGTCCCTTCCCAAACATAAACAGTAAATCTGCGAAATGATTGATAATTGGCAGATTGATTGTCTATTTATTACTGAAACCTGGGGTAAAGTAGAATCGGACCCAGACTTTATTGTCGCCTCTCCACCAGGTTTTACCTTCCACAGACTTGATAGACCTCAGAACAGGGGGGGGGGGGGGGGTCTGGCCATTATCTATAGGTATACGCTGGCATGCACATGCATTAGTTCTTCGACAGATTCATTTGAGGCAATGACATTTACAATTTCTCAAAACAGTGGGGTACTACTAGAGGGGCTGTTGATATATCGTCCACCGGGACCGACTAAAATTCTTTTACAGTCTTGGCCTAAGTTGATAGAACCTATGGTTCTGTCTGCAAAAGCTGTGATATTGGGCGATTTTAACATGCACTTTGATGAGACATCAACTCCTAAGATCCGTGAATTCATTGACTTTATGGAGGCCCTGGATTGGACCTCCAGAGTCTCGTCGGCCACCCATATTGCAGGGCATATTCTGGATGGGGTGTTTGCACGAGCTACTCAACAGGTGGAGGTAACCATGATACAGTTGAGTTGGACGGATCATCATCTGCTGAAATTTAAACTCACCTCAAAGAATGTTGGAGCTGCTAACGTGGAAACGAACAAGGTAGCCAGGTCATGGAAACAGATTAAAGTAGAGGAATTAGGCCCAGCTCTAGAAGCTGGTTGGGATAAGGCTAAAGCTATGGCCTTGCCCCTGATTGACAGCTTTCTGAAAGGAGTGGAAATGACCATGGAAGAAATGGTACCCCCCGTAATTAGAAGGCCCAATAGTCAGAAGAAACCAGGTCACCCTTGGTTTACAAAAGACCTCAAACGCCTTCAAAGAAAGTATCGACAGCAGGAAAGACGGTGGAAACTTAATCCAGTACCTGAGGAAAGGGTGGCCCTTAAGTCCACTCTAAAGGCTTATAAAGCAGCACAATTTATGGCCAAATCTAAATTTTATACTACCAAAGTAAAGGAGGCTATTAATGCCCCCAGGGAACTTTTTAAGACTATTAAGGCCCTAACTGTGCCCATGAAGCCGGCTGGTCTAGAAAACTCTCAGGGTTTCTGTGACAAAGTTGCTTGTCATTTTGAAAATAAGATATTGCAAATACATAGCAACTTTGACACCCAGATTATTCCCGAAGTATTACCCCCCATGATAACAGAGAGTGCTACAGCAGATGACCAGTCACTAATGTCATATTTCCAACCCCCTTCCATGGATACTATTAAAAAGAAGATTCTTGAAATTAAATCGGGCTCCCCTCTGGATCCGTGTACTCCTTCCATTTTTCACTTGGTTCCGGATTTAATGGCACGGATGATGGGCCCCATTTACCAAGTGGTAGCTATGTCTGGGGAGTACCCATCTATCTGGAAAGAAACTATAGTAGTACCCCTCAAGAAAAAAACAGAGGGGGATAATCAGGACATGAGTAATTTGCGGCCAATAGCACGTCTCCCGTTTTTGGCAAAGATTCTGGAAAAAAAAGTGAACTCTGAATTGATCGAGTTTTTTTACAAAAGCGGATGCTCTTGATATCTCCCAACACGGGTTCAGAAAAGGGCATAGTACTGAAACTGCTCTAATCTCATCCTCTGATACTATTCGAAGGATGGTTGATGAAGGCAAGGGGGCCGTTTTGGTTCTTTTAGATTTATCCGCTGCCTTCGACACTATCTCTCCCACACTATTAATGTCCCGTTTGCATCATGTGGGTTTGAGGGACAAGGCGCTTAAACTTTTGAAGTCTTTTCTTACAAATAGATGGACCCCAGTTAGCTGTGGTGATTTCAAATCTACACCTTATCTTCTGCCATGTGGGATTCCGCAGGGATCTTCCCTCAGCCCCACATTGTTTAATGTGTATGTAGCGCCTTTGGCTAGTCTAATTCGTACTATTGGTTTCATTCCATCTTCCTATGCTGATGACTCCCAGTTTATTATTCCTATTAATCAGCCATGGGAGGAGGCTGTAGATCGGTTTAGTAATTGTATGGTGGAAGTGAGTAAATGGATGAAGACCAATTGGCTAAAAATGAATGCCACCAAAACTGAAGTTTTATGTTTTGGACCTGGAAAGAATTTATGGAACTCACGGTGGTGGCCCTCTAAATGTGGTAACTGCCCTGTGCCCACTACTGTTACTAGAAACCTAGGAATCTTGTTTGACGAACATCTGTCTTTTAAAAAACAGATTAATCATGTGGTAAACATCAGTTTATGGTCAATTAAAATGCTCAGAAAAATCTTCCCCTATCTGTTACATGAATGGAGAGTATCTGCTATCCTGGCATTGGTAATGTCCAAGATAGACTACTGTAATGCACTGTTCCTTAATCTGGATAAGGGGCTGATAAAAAGACTCCAATTAGTTCAGAATTCCGCTGTCAGAGCGGTTCTTAATCTCCCACGATGTATATCAGTTAGAGAGAGTCTTAGGAAATGACATTGGTTACCAGTGGCGCAGCGTATCCAGTTTAAGTCGCTCTGCCTTACTTTTAAGGCAGTTCATGGAATAGGACCACGGTACCTGACTTCCAGACTCCTCCTGCATGCACCTAAAAGAAGCTTGAGGTCTTCCCAAGCTCACTTGATTCAGGTCCCTCGCACACATAAAGCCAATTGGGGAGACAAAGCTTTTACAGTAGCTGCAGCCAGAGGATGGAACTCTCTCCCACAGAATATTAGGCAAGAATCAGGTTATATGAAATTTAGGAAAATGGTGAACACTTGGCTCTTTCCTCGTTAATTCTTTGGTACATCAAGATCAGGGTCTTTGATTTAGTTTGTTTCAGTTTCTTCTATTGGATGTTTTTCTATCTTCATTATTTCTGTTATTTTTCTTATCCTCTGTCTATTTTTTACTACGTGCTTTCTTCCCAGCGCTTCGATGCTCTCAGAGTAGGAACGCACTTTATAAATCTCGAATTACATTACATTACAGGAAAAGTTTTTTAGACACACTGGGATGGGTAGATGGAGGGGGTTTGGGAGTGGAGGAAGAGGCAGTGGTTGTAGGAGGTGTTCGTTTGCTGACTTTGGGTGAAGGTGCATGGGCCTCGCTCCTTGGGACACTGGCTGCCCTGCTGCTTGGCGCAGGGCAGCCAGTTTCTTTGCTGACTTTGGGTGAAGGTGCATGGGCTGGAGGCCATCGTGAGGTGGATTGCTGTTGGGTGGGTGTGTGACTGCATTTGTGTAGTTTGAGAGGAGGGCTCACAGACACACTGGGAGAGGACACAGGGGATGTGTGAATGGTAGTGGGGGTGGTGAGTACACGTGAGCGGTGTGTGGTGATGGGCGTGCTGGTGATGGAGGTAGTGGCTGAAGATGTAGTGCATGCAGGTGTGAGGGGAGACGTGACAGGGAGAGAGGAGGGAGACGTGGATGAGGGGGACACAGTGGAGGCAGTGGATGTTGGTATGTGTGCATGGGTATGATGCTTGTGTGAGTGCCTGTGGGATGTGTGGTGCTTATGTTTGCCAGAGCCACCCTTGTGTGTTGAGGTGTGTGCATGCTGGTCTGATGGTGCACTTGGGATAGGTTGAGGTACTGGGGATTGGGTCTGGGTGGAGGAAGTTGGAGGGGGGAGGCAGGACACAGGGACAATGGCTGCCATCAGTGCTGAGGCCAGAGTCTGAAATGCTCGCTGTTGGGCTGCCTGACCAGAATGAATGCCCTCCAGGTATGCATTTGTCTGCTGCAACTGCCGCTCTACACCCTGGATGGCATTCAGAATGGTAGACTGCCCAACAGTGAAGGATCTGAGGAGGTCAATGGCCTCCTCACTGAGGGCAGCAGGGCTGACTGGGCAGGGGCTGAGGTGTCTGGGGTGAAGGAGATGCCCACCCTCCTGGGTGAGCGGCCACAGGGCACACGCTGAGGGGCTGCTGGGAGGGCGGTGCTGGAAGGGGGGTGGCAGCTGTAACTGTAGATGCGGGGGGCACAGAGGGGCCCGCCACCGCAAGGGAGCTCCCATCAGAGGAGGAGTCTGTCGCTGGTCTCAGCTCCTGTCCCCGCCGTGGAGCTCCCCTCGCCCTCGGTCCCACTGGTGAATTCAGAGTCCGTAGTCTCGCCCTCCAGGGCCATGTGGGATGCAGCTCCCTCCTGCACCGGTGGCACAGCTCCTCCGCCTCATGATGCTAATACAAGCAAGAACTGGCAGACCACAAAGAGGGGGGGAAAGAAACTAGAAATACATGTTCAGTGCATGCAATACCGCTACCGTTGGCAGACACTACAGACACAGCAGCCCTCTGCACTACGCCATGCACTTAGAGTTCCCTATTTGATTAGAGGGACATGGGGTACAAGGCCTATGCCCAATTGCTGCACACAGGCAAGTCACAGGAGCCTGACTAGGTGTAGATGGCTCTTACCACTGGTGGGGATGGGGTGCCACTGAGCCTGCCTCACAAAGGGTCCTTGCCTACAAAGCTCGCCCTAGCCTAGGGGAACCCACAGCCCACCTTCCCCCACCCAGACACCTCCAATGCGCGCTGAATCAGATGGATGTGAGTGTACTCACCCCCCCTTGTGGCTGCTGTGGTGCCCTCAAGCGCCCATCCAACTCCGGATAGGCCACCGCCAGGATCCGGAACATCAGGGGGGTCATGGTGCGACGGGCACCCCTCCCACCTTGGGAGGCCACCCCCAGCTGGGCCTCTGCCGTCTTCTTGCTCCAGCGGCGAATGTCCTCCCATCTTTTCCGGCAGTGGGTGCTCAGTCTGTGGTGGACCCCCAGGGTCCGGACGTCCTTGGTGATGGCATGCCAAATATCCTTCTTCTGGTGGGCGCTGACCTACAGGAATAGTACAGGGGAAAAGGAAAAAATATAACCGTCCGGACCGTCACAGTCATTGGACCACGTTCCCACCCTTGCGCTGACGCACATCCACTCACCGTCGTTTCATGAATGCCTCATTCCCCCGCCCCTTCTCCCATCCACACCACTCCAAACAGGCATTTCCCATACAGCATGCTCACAGTGTACTCACCTGTTTGTCTGGAGGACCGTAGAGTAGCGTGTACTGGAGGAGGACTCCATCCACTAGTTTCTCTAACTCCTCCGATGTGAAGGCAGGGGCCCTTTCCCCAGACACTTGAGCCATCGTCGCTTCCAGACTGAGGTCACAGCAGCACTTGCAGTGTAGGTGCTCTCCTGTCGAAGATCAGGTAGGAAGTGATTAAACAGATAGAAAATGGCGGTCACGTCCACGGCGGTGCGTACCGTCACCGCCGGCGTACATCGTCATTGGCTCCTCGGACCCATAGGGTCCAATGTTAACCAATGCAGGATTGCGCCGCGGTCTTCAACCGCCTACCGCGACGCTGTAGAACGCCAGCGCAGTTACCCCATATCCCCTTGTCCCACCTTACAGGTCAGGCAGCCGCCATTTCAAGGGGCCACATGGCATCAATTTAAAATACGTCACACATATCTAGGCCTTGCATACACAAATGTGTGCAATAGATTTGTTTATTTTGTACCTCAGTGTTGGCTGACTCTGTGCTCGCTGTTCTCGTCCATAGGGCACGTCTGCTGCGGCAGGTGAGGAGATGGCGGCATCCTCCGGTGTACAGACCCCTGGTGGACCTGTCGACAATGGAAGAGCGACATGTAATTGTCACCTACAGACTTGATCCAGGAACTGTGTGCCCAGTTGGAGCCAGACCTGATGTCAGCTATCCGCCATCCCACAGGAATCCCCCCTCTAGTGCAGGTCCTGTCAGTACTCCATTTCCTGGCAAGTGGGTCCTTTCAAACAACAGTGGCCATTGCATCAGGGATGTCCCAGCCAATGTTCTCTAACGTGTTGTCCAGAGTGTTGTCTACACTGCTGAAACACATGCGCAGCTACATCGTTTTCCCTCAGGTGGAGGATTTGCCTACAGTGAAAGGTGACTTCTATGCCCTGGGACATATTCCCAACATCATAGGTGCCATTGATGGAACACATGAGGCCTTGGCCCCCTCCCCCCCGCAGGAGTAAACAGGTGTACAGAAACCGGAAGAGTTACCATTCAATGAATGTGCAGATGGTGTGTTTGGCCGACCAGTACATCTCCCATGTGAACGCCAGATTTCCTGGCTCAGTGCATGATGCTTACATTCTGAGGAATAGCAGCTTCCCTTATGTGATGGGGCAACTCCAGAGGCACCGTGTGGGGCTATTAGGTGAGGACAGGGACCCTATACAGTGTGAATAGTTGTCTGGGGCTGGGGTTGTCCGTAAGGGTTAGTGTGTGTCTAACAGTTGTCCACCGACATTTGCAGGTGACTCTGGCTACCCCAACCTGTCATGGCTACTAACCCCAGTGAGGAATCCCATGACAAGGGCAGAGGAACGCTCCAATGAGGCACATGGGCGAACTAGGAGGGTTATAGAGAGGATCTTCGGCCTCCTGAAGGCCAGGTTCAGGTGCCTACATATGACAGGTGGTTCCCTATACTACTCACCAAAGAAGGTGTGCCAGATCATCGTGGCCTACTGTATGCTGCACAACTTGGTTTTGCGACGACAGGTGCCTTTTCTGCAGGAGGACGGTCCTGAAGGAGGTGTTGTGGCAGCTGTGGAGCCTGTGGACAGTGAAGAAGAAGAGGACATAGACAACAGAAACACCGTGATCCATCAATACTTCCAGTGAGACACAGGTAAGAAGACATCACTGCCTCCTACATCTGAAACACTTGTTCTACCTCTCATCTGTCTGTCACATTCACCCAGTGTATGGACCCTGATTTGTCACTTTCCCTTTCGATTTCACAGATGTTGGTCCCACTGTGTGACCTCTACTCTGTTTCCTCATGGACTAGAGCTGTGTGACATAGGTATGTTGACAATACAATGGGCATTGCTATTTCCCTCATTTATTGCAAATACACATTTGTGAAAGCACAGACTGACTCCAGATTGTTTTGTGATTGAAGGGTGTTTATTTAAGTGCTAAATAGTGGAGGGTGTTGTAAAATGGTCAGGGGTGATGGTGGAGGAATGTTCATGGCAGAGTCCAGTCTATTAGTCTCACAGGTGCATTGGCCAAAGGGGCATAGGAAGTGGAGCTGGGGCAGTTTAAGGATGGACAGGGTGACAAAGTGGGACAGAAGGATGACATTCAGGGCGGTCTCATTTCTTGGCAGGGGTCTCGGCATTATTCTCTGTCTTTGTCCTGGATCTCAGGGACCGCTTGCGGGGTGGTTCTCCATCTGCAGGGGGTGGGGTGCTGGTGTCGCGGTCCTGTGGCGGTGCCTCCTGTCCACTAGCGCCGGCGGAGGTGGTGGCCAGTTCATCGTCCAGGCTAGTGTCAGGGGGCCCCTTGTTGTGCCACAGTGTCCCTCCTGGTGTTCACGAGTTCCTTCAGCACCCCTACAATGGTGCCCAGGGTGGTATTGATGGATTTGAGTTCCTCCCTGAACCCCAAATACTGTTCCTCCTGCAGCCGCTGGGTCTCCTGAAACTTGGCCAGTACCGTTGCCATCGTCTCCTGGGAATTATGCTAGGCTCCCATGATGTTGGAGAGGGCCATGTGGAGAGTGGGTTCCCTGGGCCTGTCCTCCCCCTGTCACACAGCAGCCCTCCCAGTTCCCCTGTTTTCCTGGGCCTCTGTCCCCTAAACCGTGTGACCACTACCACTGCCCCCAGGTCCCTGCTGTTCTTGGGGTGGTGGGTTAGCCTGGGGTCCCTGTAGTGGGGAACACACTGCTGCTTGACGTGTCCTGGGGGCAGAGTTATGGGCCCGCTGGGTGGGTGCTGTGCTAGTGTTTCCTGAGGGGGGAGGCTCTGTGGTGGCCTGTGCCAGTGTGAGGGGAACCAACTGTCCCGAGGTCCCAGATGGGCCGCGCTGGTCATCTAGATCCAGTTGGACAGAGCTGCTGTCATCACTGTGGGCCTCTTCTGTGGGGGGAGTGGACATGTCTGGAACCTCCTGTCCGGTGGCGTTGGGTAGGGGTCCTGCTGGGGTGTAAAGGCATGATTATTGCATCTGTGTGTGGCATGGTGTGCAATGGGTGGGTGACCCTGTACCCCAGTGCTTCCATTCATGTGTAGGACTTTGTGTGATAATTGTTTAGGGGTCTGTGTTGGTATGTGTATTGGCCATGCATTGGTGATGGGTGTCCATGCTTTGTTGTTGCATGCAGGGCCTGGTGTTGGGATGTGTGCTTTGTGATAGTGGGACATCTGTGAAGAGTTGGAGTGATGGGGGTGAGGGCGAGGGTGGGGGTATGTGATAGCATGCAGGTAGGGTGGGGGATGAAGTAGTGAAAGATTTAACTTACCAGAGTCCATTCCTCCAGCTTCTCCTGCAAGGCCCTCAGGATGCAGTATAGCCAAGACCTGCTCCTCCCATGTTGTTAGTTGTGGGGGAGGAGGTGGGGATCCGCCGCCTGTCCTCTGAACCGCGATGTGGTGTCTTAAGACCACGGAACGCATCTTCCCCCGTAGGTCGTTCCACCTCTTCCTGATGTCATCCCGTGTTCTTGGGTGCTGTCCCACTGTGTTGACCCTGTCCACGACTCTGCGCCATAGCTCCATCTTCCTAGCTATGGTGGTGTGCTTCACCTGTGATCCGAATAGCTGTGGTTCTACCCGGATGATTTCCTCCACCATGACCCTGAGCTCCTCCTCAGAAAACCTGGGGTGTCTTTGCGGTGCCAACGGGTGGTGTGGGTGATGTGTGAGGTGGTGTGTGTTGTGATGTGTGGGGTGATGTTTAGGGGTGTGTGGTGTTTTGTGCGTGGATGTGCATGTGTGATGGTGTTGTGTGCCTCTGTATGCTGGTGTAGTCTTTGCTGTGCTGTCTCTCTGACCTTCGTCAAACTTTTTGGTAGTAAGGGTTTGTGGGTAGTGTGGGTGTGTGTTTTATATTGTATTGGGTGTGTGGGAGTGGTGTGTGTATGTGTATCAGGTGTGTGTATTTGGAATTGTCCAATGTGGTAGTGTTTTGTAAGAGTGTGTGTATTTTGAGCGCGGCGGTGTGTACCACCAATGGAATATCGCGGTTGAAAGACCGCTGCGTGGATTCATGGGTCGTGATAGTGTTGCCGTATTCCTGTTGGCGTGACGGTGTCGGATTTGTTATCGCCAGTTTATCGCTGACCTTTGGTGTGGCGGACTTGTGTGGATGTCTAGATTTTGGCGGATTCCGAGCTGTGGGTCGTAAAACCTGTGGCGGAATTCCACGCCTGCGGCGTTGTGTTGGCGGTCTTCTGCACGGCTGAAAGCGGCATTTACCGCCAATGTTGTAATGAGGGCCCTAGTCTTCCAAGCTAATAACTTGACACAGCCTTCGCCATACTCAAAATGTGCCAGCTTGCTAGCTTCCCATCTACTCTTCACAATTGATTCTAGCAAGACCTCGAGTGAATTTTGGGCTTCCTGGATCTGATACTGCAGGTCTGCCTGCGTTGATGGGTCCTGAGAGGATAGCCTTTGGGCTTGCAGAGTGTAAAGTTTATCCTTGACAGTCTTTAGTGTCATTCTGGTTCTCTTGGCTCTAAAGGCAGCAGAGCCTAAATTGATCTAAAAAAAATCCTTGGAGTCCCTTTTCAACTTTAAAACAATATCTTCTTCTCTCAAAAGGGAGTGATCTAGTGTCCATCTAGTGCAAGTACAAGAGACAGATAGACTTATAGTCAGCTGAACAGCAGAGTGGTCCAAGAGATGGCTTGGCTGGTGGGAGACTGCAATTAGGTTATTTCTAAGCTTAATGTCTATCAGAAAGAAGTCAATTCTGGAAGCATGCCCAAGCTTCTTAGTCCAGAAAGTGAACTCCTTGGTTTGACCCATTCTGCTTCGTCAAGGGTCAATCAGGCCAAAAATTACCATCATATTGTGTAAGCAAACTCTCATGCTAGGTGTACTGAAAGCCGGTCGAGGCGTAGACCTATCTAGGGAAGGATTAAGCAAAGCATTAAAGTCTCTGTCAGCAATTATTATGTTCTGAGCTCTTCTGGTCAATTGCTCATAAAGATCCCTAAGTGGGCCCGGATCGTCCAAGTTTGGACCATAATAGGATATTAAAGTGTATTGAAGCCCTACTAACTTAATATTTGCCAAGGCCCATCTCCCCCTAGAATCAGCACTGATGTCTGTCAGCTGACGCTATTCTTTACTATAATCGCAACCCTTTCACATTGCAAGACTGATTAGTACAAGCAAAGTAGGCGATACATCTTTGTGACTTAAGAATCCTCATCCACTCCTCATATCTTAAATGGGTCTCCTGCAGGAGAATGATCTGGCTATCGGCCAATCTAAGGAATTCCAAGATTCTCCTTCTACTGCTCACCCTAAGGCCATTCACATTCCAGGTCAACATTTTTAGTTTAACTATATCACCAGGGTGCACCATCATGTCTTACCCAGTTAATAAAAAACTCTTGTCTGACCTCAACAGTTATACAATCGTACAAGGACTCAATTTATTTTTATTTTTTTCCCCCATCTGCTCCCCACCCATTGTGACCTAAATCGAATCATTAAGGCAAATAGTGCACTGCCCTTCCCCAACCCTCCCTGGGGAACCCTCCTTGAAACCTTATTGGGTGGTTCATACTACCCTTAGGCCCCAACCCTCTGCAAACTGCTAGCTCTCCCCTTCTATCTGATCAATCAAAACCTTACCTTCTTGGGGATCTCGAAAATTATACATTTTGTTTTTCCACATTACCCTCAAGGTGGCGGGAAACCTTATTTGTGGAGTAGCACACACAGACTTAAACTCCTGCATAGCCTTCCCCAGCTCCCAGCATCGATCTGACATTGCCCTAGACATATCGGATCTTATTAGGGACCTTTCTAGGTTTCTCCTTATCAGGGTTCCTCTTGAAAGGGTCTCGGTAGACTCTCTGAATTTCCGAGACCAGATCGTGGGTGGACACCGCCGCGATATGGTCTTTAATCAAGGATATTATAAAGTCTTTAATGTTGTCCCCTTCCATACCTTCTGGAATATTCAGAAATCTGAGATTGTTCCTCCTACAGTGATTTTCCAGAGACTCCAATTTCTCCCTTAGGTCCTTCTCACTTCGTTTCAGTGCTTGAACCTCATGAGAATTAAGCACCACTTCTGCCTGTAATGCCCCTATAGAGGGTTCCATAGTGCCTAGTCTCTGTGTAAGATTAGTAATTTTCGCATCTAGACCATCGCAAAGCCCCTGAATTTTAGCTTGGTTAGATTCAGAGATGGCAAATTTGTCTCTCATTTCATTCAGTAACGACTGGAGGAGGGATTCCGTGCGTGCTACATTGGTTCTATCAGACTCTACCTCACACGGGAGCACAAAATCCCCCCCACCTGTGTCCTGATCTATCTCCTGCATAACCAGAGAGTGCGGCGAAATCAGCGGAGGGGGTAGAGCTTCCGCCAAGTTAGAAATACTTGCAGGTTTGTTTACCAAAGAGGTGACTGTTGTCTGGGAAGCACAGGACTGGTCTAATATTTTAAAGAAAGACCTAAGGGAGGGGGTAACTTTTTGCCGCCCGGAAGTAAAACTTGCAGTGGTTTTAGCCGAAGGGGCTTGAAAGTCTGAAAAAGGCCCCCTCCCTCAATTCCCAGGTCCGAAGGTATAGAAATGTTAGATGTTTTACCTTTTGCAGCACATTTACTTCTTGCCTCCGTTCCCAAAGGGGGTAATGCTGATGGGACTGCAGAGGGAACTGGGGGTCCAAACCAGCCTTCAAGAGGGCCAACTTCTGCCCTTGTAGCCATGTTCTGGCCCCTAGCTGCTCCGAGGCTGGCTCGCCTCCTGGATACTGATGCAAGCAGGGCAGAGCCGAAAGCAAGCCAGTGCTGGCTCTGCGTCTGCTATCCCAGAAATGTAATCTGCCCATCGTCCCTCTATACTTGTGGAGGGACCAGGCAGCCCGAATCCAGCATGGGCACAACTGGTCTGCCCCAATACGAGGAGCGCCCATCCGCCGTGCTTCAGGTAAGTATGAGGGGGGAAAAGTAAAAAAAACAAAAAAGAAAAGGAGAAAACGCCACAAGACTCATCCCCTACAGCGGGAGAGCCGGCGGCGTGTAGAGCGGAGGGCGGGGACCGTGTACGGCACTTTAGTGATCCGCCATGTTCCCCGCTGCTCTCCCCTTTCCTTCAGTCTTCTAGCCAGTATGTTTGCAAAGATTTCAACAATACAGGTCTAAAATATATACCAATGTTTCCTTTGCCCATTCTTTTCTTCTTTAAAGTTCATAACTTTGCTTCTTTAAAGTTCACAATATCTACACGATTACAGCTTGGGGGAGTTTTACCGGTTGGTGTGTTGTATGAAAGACTTAGGATAGCTGTAGAGCATGGCAGTTCATAAATTATTATATAAATAACTAACTTGGTAGACCATCAGGTCCCGTTGCTTTCCTATGGTAAGCCCCTAATCACGTAAGTGACTTATTCAAATTCAAATACGTTTCTCTTAAAACTTAGGATATTTGCTAGCAATTTAGGAATAGGTCCATGTGATATTGAACACTGGTCCCACACAACATTTCTGTCTTTTTAACATAGAGAAGTATAAAAGTCCTTTCAGACCTTTAGACTATGTAGTGCATTGATTATAAGAATGGCTCTTTTGTAACATATCTGAATTATCTCTTTGTGGTGTCTGTCTCTGTTTAATAAGCAAACCAAGGATTTCCCTAGCTTTTTATCCAAATGTACATCTTTAAGTCGTTTGGCATATTCCTGTTTGTATTAGGTACATATATAATGTATTTGAGCTGTGTCTCATGAAGTTGAGTAAGGTAGGTATTTTGTTGCTGGAGGTCAAATACGTTTTATTGCAAGCCTGTTTCTTCTGATACTTGTCTGATATCTGCAATATGTTTTGTACTCTTCCTGATTACAAACTGTATAATGTGGCCCAAGAATAAAGGTTCTGCATGCATTCCAAGCAGAAAGTATGCCAGCACAGCCAATGCTAGCATCAATTAATTGCTTAATCGTCTCCCCATGCTAGAAGTCAGTAAAATGTCAGTGTTTTGTGACCGAATTTCAATTGCGAAATATGGAAAATACCATAACAAATCGATATTTGGAAGGGAACAACCTAAACACACTGCTTCTAAATAGTGATTCTTCATGCTCTTCTAGACACGTTTTGCAATTTGGTAACTTGTTAGTGAATTGCATAATTGGTTTAATACATTCAAAAAAGCAATAGAGGATGTAAAACCCGTTATTTAGTGAATTGCAGGGTTTACGACTACTGAATGGATTTGTCCGTCTTGCGCCCAATTATTTACCCAAGCGTTTAGTCGTTGACCATTTTTCAGATTTAAGTTTAGTGTCTGGCCCAAATAGTATAGTTACATACTAACCACTGAGTGAACTGTGATGTATCTAAGAGAGGTGCCTAGTAGAAGCTCATTTGACCAATACTTGATTACTGCTGGTACTTATTAGAATTATTAGATATGGATCCTATATGCACAGGACGCGTCTCACTCCAGACATTGGCAACATGGAACAGGGCCATTCTAACAAATAAGGCTTGGTGTATATTCAGCATACTCCCCTTAATTGTGATAGATTTGTCAATACTCTCAAGCACAATATTATAGACAGGCTTTAAAATGGGTTAGACAGTCGGACAAACCCTAAGTGAATCTAAATATCGCACTGTTATTGTGCATCATATCTCTGTAATTAGAATCCATGAATCATTGAGAAGCCTCACATTGAACCAGCACTTACCCACATCTGTAAAATCTGTATGGAGCCACCAGAAGTGCCAGTCTAAACTGTCTCACAGCATGACCTTGAGGCCCGAGTCATCGAGCCACCAGCGTCCAGGTTCAACCCTGCCTCAAAAAAGAGCTCCTCATAGTTCAACACTCTTTGCAACACCACTCCACAGGAGCTTCGATGCCTTCATGCCACTTCAAACGGAAGACTTCAGAAGCTTGAACTGCCAGACAACTTGACAAGCATGACCAATATTATTACATCTTCATGTTTAACTAACGTGGTTCGGATAACAAAGTTATATATACCTTAAATGTACTGGGGATGAGTGAGCTGTTATATGCATACTACATGCATTTTCACCGAGGCTGCCTTACTGCTTAGCAGCGCTGGACTGGCCATTGTTGCACTGGGATTTCACTGGTAGACTGCAGGCTAGTGGGCTCTTTGTAGAGCAGTGTCGGCTGCCACAGCCCGACTACAACCCATGCCCTTGTTTTAAGTGACAGCTTGGTTTGAACCTTGTAGGATTTCAGTCTCAGCCAACATCAGCATTGTGGCCTCGCTTTCTCAGAGGCCTGAATTCAGGCTGAAAGCATCTGAAGTTACCACAAATAAACAACTAGCATTTTATAAAGCATCAAACTAAATTAATAAATACATATGAACAACTTAAGATCTATTTTCTCGTTGCAGAAAACCCAAGAATGATTGTAAAGTAGCTTGAGTCAACACAAGTCCCTAACGTAAATCAAATGTAAAACTATTACATTAACTGTGAATCGGTGAAGGTTTCGAAACATGTTTAAGACACAAGTAAGGTCAGTGAAGTATTGTTGCACTCTAAAATATCACTGATGCACTCTGTGGAGGGAGACGCATCAATCTCAAAAGAGGCGCAGGAGTACTGGCAAGCTCTATTATGAGAATGTTTATTTCTTAATAAGGGCCTTAATGGAGACTTTGAATGCGGCATCGCAAAAAAGTACTACGTAGAAAGTAAAAATATAAGGAATCAACATAAATAGTTCTACAACTATGACTGCACTGTTAATAAATATCATTATATTTACTTACATGAATTAACTATGCCAAAATTTGATGTTTCTGCAGTTGATTGTATTTCCAAGTAATTGAGGAAATATCACACAAACAAAACACCGGTAACTTTTAGCAGTTATTTTTGACCTTTTAATGTCATTTTAAGTATTTCGGTTAAGATAAAGCTGCAATATTTAAAAAGCTCCTTATCTTAAATAGACACATTGCTTATTCTAAATGTCTATTTCTATTGGATTTTTACTTTTTCAAAAAGAAAAGTTAAAATGGAAGAGAGTGGGTAAATCTAATTTACCAGGGTGGATAGGTTATGAACAATGGCATTTATATACATTTCGATGCCACTCTATGGCAGTCTAAATTCAAAGACATAATTTATAATTTTAGATTGTACAAATACCACGACCTAAAACGTATCTTATCATAATGGATAACATGGAAGAAAGAACAGGAGCAGGTATAATAATATTGTGAATTGTTAAAAACAATTCCAGGCCTGGCAAAAATTACCTCATCAGCTGAAAAGCATACAGTATTAGACATAATCGACATCCTACAAGCTGTCACCTGTTCCAACACAAATGAGAATAATTTTGATCCATGATAAGCATAACTGCAGTCCAAACTGGATTTAGTGTCATAGGGGAAATTTACAAAGGCATGTTTAAGTAGACAAGTTGGGCATCACATATGCAGTTTCCCACAATACAAGGTAGGCCATGCGCAGCAGAGGTTGGTTGTTTTGAGTATTTTGGCTGCCCATTTCAGGTCGGATGTAGGACCTAGCCAGCGGCCAGCCCCTGTGGCCAACCGCCATTGACAACAGCTTTTGGCTCCCCATGCTGGGTTGGGTGCAGGGACTTGCCATTGGCCAGGTCATGCAATCAACCTCTAGTGAATATGTACAAAGCTGTGTTGGCTAGGGCCGTGCTGGAGGCTTGGCTAGTCAACCATCCACTGCTGTGCACCAGGCACACTGGTAGATTGTGGCCGCCAGCAGCGGGTTGTGTGCAGGAACTGGCCAGAGGCGAGGCCTTTGGACTAATCCCTACTGTACAATCCCTCTCACTCGCAGCCTCACTTTCACATACTGTCTAGTTCAGCCTCACTTGCTGTTGTAATCACCCAACTTTCCTGCTGTCTGCTATTTTCACTCACTCTCACTTGCTCTTATTTTCAAAACAAACAACATAAATTTTGGGCTTCATTATGACTTTGGCGGTCTTAGGACCATGGCGGTGTTCCCAACAGAACACAACCGAACTACCACCATTGCGGACAGGCTGCCGCGGATGGCGGTAGGCACCTTCAGACCGGCAGGGATCATGTTACCGCCAGACACATTATGAGGCTGCACACCACCAGGCTTTCCACCGTGGCCGCACCACCACCAAAACCCTGGTGGAAACCAACTCTATAAAAGGAAATACTCACCTTCAGGAACACATACCTGCTCTGAGCCGCCATGGAACCAGAACTCGAAGTCCTCCCACTGCTCCTGCTTGCACAAGACTCCAGAACCAACGACAAAGACAACAACCATAAGTACACACACCTAGCACACACTGGAGGGAAATGCATTAGTGCACACTCACACACAACACACACATCAAGGACAGGTTGTGACAAACACACACACACGTACCCACACACCCATACGAACACACACACACCTACATACACACACAGACACACCAACTATACACATGCACACCCAAATTACACACATCCCGGCCAACACACACGTGCCATACACACACCAACCCGCACACACACAGCACTGCAACTAACACAATCAAACAAAACACCACCGATTCACACAGCGACATCACAACCAAAACCACACAAACGCTTCACCAAGCACTCTGACTGCACACCTCCACATGACAACACATACATACAACAATACGTAACAACACCACACAACCAATCAACACTATCATACTGCCATACAACAAACCATTCGTCACAAAATGCCAACACCACACACACGGACATACACACAACAACCACAGAAGGGCACACAACGCCACCATTACACATGCCAACATAAACTATACACAATTTAGCTACACACATGCATGTACCAAACACAAACATATCCCACACACAAAACACAGCAATGACAGTGGGACTAATGACAGGGCCAGTCAGACACATGCAGCCAAGGCACAACAGCTAGCACAATAAGCATGCACACATGTCTCACACACACAAACCAACGTCCACAAATACTAACCAGCCATGTAGAAAGAAAGGCAGGACAAGTATGTTACCATCTAATCCAACACCAGGTTGACCCAGATGTATTAAAATATTCAGCGAATAAAACAAACTATATACAAATAGAAGGCCATTGGCCAGTCCAAAGTCTCAGGTGCCCAAGGCACATATGGCACCTCACTCTGCCCCTACGTGACTCCTGACTGCAAAATTACTTCCACAGGGTAGGGGCATCAAGGGGGAAGGGATTGTAGGGGCTTGGTGGGGGTATGGGCTTGGCATTTGAGGTGGGTCAGTGGGGGGGGGGCTTTGGCATGGGCTTGGAAGTGGGGTCCTTCAGCCTGGGAGGGGTAGACTTCTTGGCAGGGGGAAGAGCATGGGCACTAGCAGGGGGATCAGGGGAGGACTTGGAGGTGGAAAAGCTGGACTTGGGCAGGGACACAGAGCGCTTGGGGGTCTCATGGGGTGGGAGAGGGGTAGGGAACAGGGAAAACTCAGAGAGGAAATGCTTTTTAGACACATGGGGGAGGTCATGGCAAAAGTGTTTGGAAGTGAAGGGAGAAGGAGTGGTTGTCAGATGTGTAGGTGTGGATGTCTTGGGTGCAGGTGCGTGCGTGGAATGCTTGTGAGTGCTAAGTGTCTGTCGGGTGGGTGAGTGCGGGCGTTTAGGTGTTTTAGGAGGAGGTGCTGGGAGATACTGTGGTGGATGGGTGACTGTCTATTGGGGTGCTGTCTGCAGGTATGGTACATGTGCTGCATGTGGGGGTGTTGGTGGTTGTGGTGGGTGCGGATGTCGTGATTGAGGTGGATGTCTGCGGGTCAGCTATTGTGCTGACTGTGGGTAGGATGGGACTGGTGGCTGGATCCGTACATGATAGTGTGTTGGTTGCTGGTGTGTCTGATGTTGTTGCACCGCGGGCCACCGTGGCCCAAGTGGGAAAACCATCTTGGACGCTGTTGGGGCCACGGTCCGTTTTCCTGGCTGCGGGGCTTGCCACGGCCCCTTTTTTCACCCTCATCTTGCACGAGGCCCTAGATTGGGCATCGGGCCTCGGTGAGTTCAGGGCACGGCGCGCCCTCTGAATTAGGAATGGGCGTCCACCCCTCACTTACCTGGTGATTGACTTTTCTTTGGACTTCTTTTTATCTGTCTTCTTTCCTCTTCTGTCTTCTTTTCCTCTTTCCTTTGTTTTTCTAAATAGGGGCCATATTCTTCTTTCTTCCAGCATGCCTTTCTTTCTACCTCTTTCCCAGCATGCTTTAGGTTCTTTTTCTAAAATGGCGTCCTCATCTATTTCATCCTATAGTTCTTTCCCAATCCAACATGGCGTCTTTGCGTTTCCTGTATGTCACTTCCTGTTTAGGGGTATTTTAGGAGTGGGATTCTTGTTTTTCCTTCCACTTCAACACTTCCTTTGGTGGTGATCATACTCCAGTTGCTTTTTCTTTAAGCCTGTTTTCCTTTGCTCGTTCCAGTTTCTTCCAGTTATTGTTTTTTATTGGAAGTCTTACATTTTTTATAGTGCTTATTGTCTGTCCCAGGGAGTTCCAGTCATAGAGGTTTTTCCCCTTTGCGTTTTTCCTCTGGGACTCCTTCTGGAGGGCACAGACTGCCTTTTGACGTACGATTGTCAGCAGCACCATGGCTACCAGAAAGGGCCGCCCTTACCTTGGTCAGAGCAGGACCTTCAAAAATCGAGACCATGCTGCAGTTCCAGTTGGTAAAAACCGTAAGCGACAAGTAAACCGTGACAGATTGCAGCGCCAAAAGAATGAGTTTTCATCAAGCATTATGGAGAATACTTCAACGGCTGCTGCAGAAACCAACCAGTCGCTTCTCATAACCATACAATAACAAGCTCAGGAACTGCAATGCAATGAAAATGCAGCTTTATGACAAGCCTTGGTTTCCCGAACAACAGATGTTCGCACTGTTTCTGCTACCACGCCACGCTTTTCAGGAGATCCCAATAAATTGTGTGAATTCCTTGATGCCCTGACAGTCTATTTTGCATTTCAACCTTCCCAATTTGTGGAAGATAAAGCTAAAGTGGGATACTTAATTAGTGCCCTGTCTGGTCCTGCTTTAGCCTGGGCGACTCCTTTGGTAGCTTCCAATGATTCCGTGCTGTCTGACTATTCAGCTTTTGTTGCTGCCTTTAATCAAATGTTTGAAAGCCCTGGACTGGAGTCTTCTGCTGAAGAAGCCTTAGGTGACATCCAGCAGGGTACCCAGGATGTCCTACAATATATTACATGTTTCAGACAACTGGCAGCAGAAACAACTTGGGTAGAACGTACTCTTGTGACCCTTTTTCGTAGAGGTCTTCGAGAGGCGATAAAGGGTGAAGTGGTACATTCAGCTAGAGTGGAACATTTAAGAAGTTTAATGGACTTAGCACTCTCCATAGAGTATCATCTACATGAATGCAAGTAGGAAGGAAAGAATCGTGGACCATCTCATTCAGGGAACCCATGTATCACCAACCATCGGTCCGAAGAGTCTCGACCTGAATTGAGAGAAGCTGCTGAGAAGGAACCTATGCAAACAGACACAGCTCGTGGTCCTCTAACTGCTACTGAACATGAAAATAGACAAAGAAAAGGATTATGTCTTGATTGTGGAGCTTCTGGTCATATGCTTCGTACCTGCCCAGTCCGTCCTGTGAAGTCTCGGTAAACGCCAATTCCCGTCCTCTATGAGAAGGGAGGGGACTGGATTCTCTGAGATACCTTCTATTTGTTCTTTAAGGAAGCTGCAACTGCCCTCTTTCTTTTACCTCTGACACTGCAGTTACCGGATGGTCGGGAGGAAAGGGTATTGGCATTATTAGACTGTGGAGCCAGTGGAATAGATCTGGATGAGACATGGGCTATGGAACAAAACATTCCTCCGATATCTAAGGACACTCCAGATCAAGTTCATACAGTTGATGGATCTCTTTTAGCTTCCGGTCCTGTCATCAACATTACTCCTACTTTATGTCTACGCTTCGGAAAACATCAGTAACATGTCTCCTTTGATCTGATCTCCTCACCTAATCATACAATAATCCGAGGAATACCCTTCTTTACAAGGCATAATCCTTATATCAATTGGGAAACCAGAACGATTTCTCTCTCTTCCCAATTTTGTCAAGACCATTGTTATTCCTCAGTGACATACTGGTCACCAAAGAAAATGTTATCAACAGTGCCAGAAGAAGATTGTTCCATATACTCCATCCAAGGGGTACCTAGTCATAATCTGGACTATGCAGACGTGTTCCAAAAACCCATGAAACCAGTACTACCTCCACATAGAGAAGATGACTGTACCATTCCCTTGGAACATGGTGCTGTTGTCCCCTTTGGTAGAATGTACTCTCTTACTGAACCTGAAAAGAAGATACTCAAGGAATATCTGCAAGAAAATATACAGAGCGGTCTGATTGCACCTTCTTCTTGCCCCGCTGGGGCTCCCCTCTTTTTTGTGCCTCAAAAGATGAAGGATCTATGTCCCTGTATAGACTTTTGCTGACTGAATAAGATTACCATAAAAGACAGGTATCCGCTACCTCTAGTAAAAGATATTTTGGAAGCAGTCAAAGAGGCACAGATAGTTACTAAGTTAGACTTTAGGGGAGCCTACCATCTTCTAAGAATAAAGGAAGGTGATGAATGGAAGCCTGCGTTTCGTACACCTTTGGTCATTACGAATATCGGGTAATGCCCTTTGGTTTACCCAACGCCCCCTCTATTTTTCAGAGATTCATGAATTCAGTATTTTCCGACCTTTTGAATCAAACCGTACTAATGTACCTAGATGACAACCTAATATATTCCAGACATCCAAAACATCACACCATGCATGTACTTCAAGTTCTAGACAGACGCAGGCAACACCGACTTTTCTAATCATCATGAAACTATCTCTTTTGACCTCATCTCCTCTCTTAATCACATTGTAGTTCTAGGAATTCGCTGGCTAACATGACACCCCGTGTATAAAATGGAAAACTCAGACAATTTCCTTATCTTCACAATTCTGTCATAAATTTTGTTACTGCACAGAAGATTACAGGACCCCCCCCCCCTATTGAGCTAGTCAACTATCCTAGAACGTATTCCAGTATGATCAACTCTCTACAGGAAGTATCTGAATAATATCTGGATTTTGCTGATATATTCGAGAAGCCAAGGAAACGTTTTCTTCCACCATAACTGGATTTTGATTGAGCCATTACCCTGGAGTCAGGAGCCTCCATTCACTTTGGCCGGATTTATTCTCTTTCCGAACCTGAAAAGGAACTCTGAGGCAATATTTGAAGGAGAGTTTGCGGAATGGCCTTATTACCCAGTCCTCAGCTCCATGTGGTGATTCCCTGTTAAAAAATCAAATGACCGTTACCTTTTGATAAAAGACATCATGGAAGCTATCAGAGGATCTAAGATTTACTTGCGCAGAGCCTACCATTTATTACGCATAAAGGAAGGAGACAAGTGGAAGACTGCCTTTAGAACTCCACAGGGCCATTTTAAATATTGTGCTATGTCCTTCGGGTTGAGCAACGCTCCAGCAGTTTTCCAATGATTCTAGTATTCTCCAAGGACCCACTGTTACACTCTCAGCATGTCAGCCAGGTACTCCTTTGGCTCTGTCAAAACTAACTGTTTTGTAAACTTGAGAAGTGTGAATTTGACCAAACTGATGTAGACTACGTAGGCTATTGGATCTAAAGGACTTGAGTCTCCATGGAACAGCGCAAGGTTTCTGCCATTCTGGATTGTCCAACTCTATTGAATGTGAAAGAAAACCAGTGTTTCCTAGGGTTTGCTAATTGCTATAGGGAACTTACTGAGAACTTTGCCCAACTAACCAGTTGAATTACTCGAATCCTAATGAAAGACATGCTTCACCACTGTTTTTACTGGGAGGAAATATCTGACAATGCCTTTCTAAGTTCACAAAGAGCCTATACGCAAGCACCAATCCTGTGTCATCCAGATGCTACTAAGATGTTCTTTGTGGAAATTGACGCCTCAGACCAAGCAGTCGGAGCAGTGCTTCTGCAGCATCAAGAAAACAACGATCTTGAACATGTTAGTCCCATATCTTGTTTGATGCAGAAAGAAATTAGACCATCTTTGGAAAAGAGCTCTTACCCAGGAAAAAAGTCTGCACAGAATGGAGATGTTTCTTAATATGAGCTCAAGTACCTTGTGCAATACAAACTGATCATCAAATCTCCAATGCCTTAGAAACATGCAGTGCAGAAATAGCCATCAGGCCCGCTGGGCATAAGTATGACTTCAATATTACCTATATACCTGGCACCAAAAACACTCTTGCAGATGCACTATAATGCTTATATCCTGAAGTTCTTTTACTTTTTTGATCAGAACCTTTCCCCTCCTCAATGAATAATAGGAGTCGTACAATTGTTTCTGAATAAAATCCAAGGTGAGTATCCTAAAGCCTCTCAAGAGGACAAACTGTTCGAAAATATGATTTAGTCTACAATGGAAGAACACTACTTATTCACACAAAGGCCCTTCACCTCGAGGTATTCAAAATTTGCCATGACCCACTTGTTGCTGGTTATAGGTGTATCAAATCCACTCTGGAGTTTATGCTTCATCCTACTGGTGGACATCTATCAAAAAAGACACCAAGTTATATGTGGGTTTTTGTCCAGTCTACATCCAAAATAAAAACATCTAATTCTAGATCTCTAGACCTTCAGGCCTAATTCAACCTAATGCCTCTCAAGAGGACAAACTGTTAGAAAAAATGATTTAGTCTACAATGGAAGAACACTACTTATTCACACAAAGGCCCTTCACCTCGAGGTATTCAAAATGTGCCATGACCCACCTGTTGCTGATTATAGGTGTATCAAATACACTCTGGAGTTTATGCTTCATTCCTTCTGGTGGACATCTCTCAAAAAAGACACCAAGTTATGTGTGGATTTTTGTCCAGTCTACATCCAAAATAAAGCATCTAATACTAGACCTCTAGTGTTACGACTCTGTCATCCCATTTCTACGGGGCGCTGTAAGGGGACTCTCTGTAGCCTGGGAATCACCTTGAACACTTATCTAGAGTCCCTTGCTGACTCCTGTTTGTTTCTCTTTTCGCCATGGTATACTCGTGTAGTACTACATTTGCTTCCTGGGACTGCAAATCCCAAAATCCCTTCTTATAGGGTACGCATGATCCATGACTTGCCTCTTAGTTTACTGATAGCATTTCCATCAAGGCAGGAGTGTTTCTCATCTTATGTTTAAGCACTCACTTTCAATAAATACATTACTAAAGCATGTTGTGGTAGTGCAATGTCTTTTACAGACAGAGGGGGTCATTCTGAGTCTGGCGGGCGGCGGAGGCCGCCCGCCAGACTTCCCCCCTCCAAAGTACCGCTCCGCGGTCGAAAGACCGCTGAGGGTATTTTGGCTTTTGCACTGGGCTGGCGGGCGACCGCCAAAAGGCCGCCCGCCAGCCCAGTGCAAAAGACCCTTCCCACGAGGACGCCGGCTCAGAATTGAGCCTGCGGAGTGGGAAGGTGCGACGGGTGCAGTGGCACCCGTCGCGTATTTCAGTGTCTGCAATGCAGACACTGAAATACAAAGTGGGGCCCTCTTACGGGGGCCCCTGCAGTGCCCATGCCCCCGGGGGCCCCACGACAACCCATACCGCCATCCTGTTCCTGGCGGGAGAACCGCCAGGAACAGGATGGCGGTATGGGCTGTCAGAATCCCCATGGCGGCGCAGCGAGCTGCGCCGCCATGGAGGATTCTTAAGGGCACCGGAAAACCGGCGGGAGACCGCCGGTTTTCCGCATCTGACCGCGGCCAAACCGCCACGGTCAGAATGCCCTGCGGGGCACCGCCAGCCTGTTGGCGGTGCTCCCGCCGACCCTGGCCCCGGCGGTCCGTGACCGCCGGGGTCAGAATCACCCCCAGAATGTTTCCAAGAAATGCCCAAAAGGCTTCCCTCTAACTTGCAGCATTGCTGATATAACTAGATAGTGTGTTAACAATAATCTGTGAAAATGTGGTTTCAGAAAACATATTTATCATTTGCACACCGCCAAGTAAAATGTTCCGATTTGTTTTTATCCTATTAAAATATTCTTTTAATCACACAGAATTACAGAAAGCTTCCCAACTACTGAAATATATTTTGAAATGTTTGTACAGTTGACATAGTTATTTAAATGTTGTGTGTTAGGAAAACCCTGGAACCTGACAGACTTTCAATTCACACTCAGGTCAGACAGTTCCGTTTCCAAAATCTTGGAACCCTGCAGTCATAAGAAAAATTAATTGAAAGAAGAGAAACTGACTTTTGACCTCTGTCTCTGAACACAGAATAAATGTGGATAGATAAGAACAAGATTTAAAGGAGTTTTTATTGCCTCTTCACTTTCTGGCTGAACAGAACAATTGTTCTTTGTTAACTCGCCAGAAGGAGTGAATAGATGCTAAAATTAGCTCAACCTGATAAAATAGGAGTCGCCATAGTGAGTAGGTGAGTAGATGTTTCGGGGCATGTACACTATACGCTATTCCACTCTACTCCATTGTACTGTACTCTACAACACTCCATTGTACATTATTCCACTGTATGCTACTCCACTGTATTCTACTCCTGTGTATGGCACTCTACGCCACTCCTTTCTACACTATTCCATAGGACACACCTACACTGTACGCCACTTAACGGTATGCTATTACACTCTACCCCATTCCAGTGTGCAACACTACAGTCTACACAATTAACTGTACTCCACTGCACTGTATGCTACTCCACTATATGCTATTGCACTCTACGCCACTCCATTGTACGCCACGTCCACTCTACGCTATTCCACTGCATGCCACTATAAGCTACTCCACTCTATGCCACTCCAGTGTGTACCACTCCTCTCTACACCACTCTACTATATACTATTTCATGCCACGCCATTCCACTGTACACCACTCCAGTCAATACAACTCCTCTGTATGCCACTCCACTCAACATTATTACTCTCTACCCCTCCCACAATACAGCACTCCAGTCTACACCACTTCACTGTACGCCACTCAACTGTCTGCTACTACACCATATGCTATTACACTTTATGCCACTTTCACTGCCTGCTACTACACTATTACACTCTACGCACTCCACTGTGCGCCAGTCTATATTACCGCTCTCTACGCTATTCCACTTTATGCTACTCCACTCTACGCCATGCCAGTGTACTCTCCTCCGCTCTATATAACTCTGCCCTACAAAACTCTATTACACTCTCTGCCACTCTACTAGACTCTACTTCACTCTATCCCCATACACTCCATTGACTAATTTCAATGTTTTTTTACATTTTTAATAAAAATGTGTTTCAAATCGTAGAGTTCAGTGTCTCGAGTGGAGAGTTATGTGGAGTGTCGTACAAAACAGTGTTGGAGAGTATTGCACTCTATTGCCATAGAGTAGAGTATCGTAGATTGGAATAGGGTGAAGTAGAGCAGAATGTAGTAGCATATCATACAGTGTAGTAAAGTGTTATATAATGTAGTGGCATGGTGTCTCATATAGTAGAGTCAAGCATGGCGCTAAAGTGAAGGACGAACCACAAACTGTTGAGAGATACACTAATTGTATGTTTGTCAAAAAAGCCAAGTTTTAAGGGATTGTCTAAATTTATCGTAACTTGGAGCTATTCGAATATCAAGAGGAAAAGAGTTCCAGACACGGAGTGGGCAATGTCTGAGAAACTGTCACCACCCATTCACTTTTTTTTTAAACTCCGGTATCGACAGAATGTTCTTAGAAGAGGTCCGCATTGTCCTGTTAGTTGTGTATTTCTGAAGTCAGGATCTAAAAATGATGCACCCTGTTTCGAATACAGTCCTTCGTTCCATGGGAAGCCAGTGGCAATCCCGAACAGAAGTTTAATGAGGCAGCATTTAGACTGCCAGAATATTAAGTGGGCTGCCTGGTTTTGGACTATTTGGAGCCTGTGAAGGGGAGTCATGGAGAGACCCATATAAAGGGAGTTGGAGTAATCTAGCCTGGATATGACCAAGGCAATTACAGCGTGGATTAGAAACTATGAGGTGCGGAATGTAGACAGAGACCCAATTTGGGGTTTCATTGAAAAATCGCTGTCAATAAGAACTCCAATGCTTTTGATGCACAATGGAATGTGTGGTGTGGAGTAGGGTACAGAGGAATGATTTAGAGTGGAGTAGGGTACAGTGGATTAACATAGAGTGGGGTGGTATGCATGAAACTAGTGTAGCATAAAGTCAAGGTAACTGTTATAAATTGGAGTGGCATCTCATTCAGTAGAGTGGAGTGCTGTGTTGTTCAGTGTTGGAAACTGTCAGAGTGGAGTAGAGTGTTGTACAATAGCGTGTACGGGCATAGAATTGAGCGCAAATTTGGACAGTGGAGTGCACGGGGATAGTACAGTCTAGTGGAGTGGCATAGAGTATAATAGAGTTTTGTAGAGTGGAGTTGTATGGAGTGGAGGAGAGTACACTATAGTGGTGTAGAGTGGAGTAGCATACTAAGGAGTGAAATAAAGTGGAACAGCGTAGACTGGAATAGCATTGATTGGAGTGGTACAGTTAAGTAGTGTAGACTGGAGTGGTGTATTGTGGGGTGGGGACAAGTATAATAGCAGACAGTGGAGTAGGATACGGTGCAGTGGGATAGAGTGGAATATCATACAGAAGAGGGGCAAAGATTGAAGATGCGGACGGTGTAATAGCATAGAGTGAAGTGGCGGACAGTTGAATAGCATAGAGTGGAGCATAATGGAGTGTATAAAGTAGAATAGTGTAGAATGGAATAGCATAGAGTAGAATAGTGTAGAGTGGTGTGGTGTGCAGTGGAGTGGTGTAGAGTGGAGTGGTGTACAGTGGAGCATATAGTGGAGTGGCATAGAGTGGGGTGGCATCCAATGGACTAGCATAGAATGGAGTGGCGAAGAGTGGAATGGCGTACACCGGAGTAGCGTAGAGTGGAGTAGCATATAGTGGAGAGGCATACAGTGGATTATCATAGGGTGGAGTGGTGTACAGTAAAGTGGCGTAGACTGGAATAGTATATACTGGAGTAGCATACAGTGCAGTGGCATACAGTGAAGTGGTGTAGACTGGAGTGGCATACACTGGAATGGGGAACATTGGAGTGGCATACAGTGGAGTGGCATCCAATGGAATGGGGTGGAGTGGAGCGGAGGGGCAAACACTGGAGTGTTGTAGAGTGGAGTAGCATACAGTGGAGTGGCATACAGTGGAACAGCATATATTGGAGTAGTGTATATCAGAGTGGCATACAGTGGAGTGGCATACACTGAAGAGGCGTAAAGTGGAGTTGCATACATTATAATAGCGTAGAGTGGAGGTGTGTACAGTGTAGTACCGTAAAATGGAGTGTTGTACAGTGGAGTGACATAAAGTGGAGTGGCGTAAAATGGAGTGGTGTAGACTGGAATGGCATACAGTCCAATTGAATAGCACAGAATGAAGTGGCATACAGAAGAATGCCATATACTGAGGTAGAGTGGAGTAGCGTACAGTGAAGTGGCATACCGTGGAATAACCTACATTGAAGTGTTGTACAGTGGAGTGGCATACCTTGGAATAGAGTAGAGTGGAGTGGTGTACAATAGAATAGAGAAGAGTGGAACACTGTATAGTGGAGTAAAGTAAAGTGGAGTGACATAGACTGGAGTGGCATAGAGTAGATGTGCATACAATGTAAGAGCGTAGAGTGTTAGGGCGTACAGTAGTGTTGCATACAGTGTAATAGTGTAAAGTGGCAAGACGTAAAGTGGAAAGGCGTAAAGTGGAGTGGTGTAGAGTAGACTAGCTTATAGTGTAACGGCTACAGTGGCATGGTATACGTTTGTACAGACCCTCCAGGATATCACAATATTACGATTAGCAAAATAATTGCAAAATTGTCATTTTTGTAAAAATCTTGAAATTTTTGCAAAACTGCCTGCAAAATACTGTCATTGAAAAACATGGCAGTTGATCCTCCTTTTGATGGCTCTACACTGAGCCAATAAAAGAAGGGTGAATGACAGGCTACCCGGGGGCAGAGGTATTACATTCCTCTGTTTCCTGCCTATTAACATGTTAATTATTTACAAATGGACAGGGCCCTCATCTTGCCCCAGGCTCTCTGCTATTCTACCTGTCTCCCAAGGCCCATCCCTCCCCACTGATCTTTGTTTCATGGCCCCTAACACGATATAGCCCAAATACAACCAGCCGTTTTGGAGCACTTTACATTAGCCCTAGTTATATTACATAAGGTCACATTGGTATTTTTAGACATGGTAGAATTAAGTGATTTGCCCAGAATTACAGGCTGTTGAGTGGACGCCTGGACCGGAATTTGGTTTCCTGGTTGCCAGCACTGGTCCACGTGCTCTCCTCTACATCCCCCCATCCTCCACCTCCCCCAACATCTTCAGGACACTCATCGCTTCCCTAGCCTTACTCCCATTACCCCCCAACTCCCTAGTCTCCTGCTGTTTCACCTATAGTGGTTGTCAGATGCCATAGAGTGCAGTTTTTTCAAATGTAGAAATGCACTATATGGCATCAGACACCCAGCTGTATGTACCCAGAACTAGTTTTGTGACAGGCATGTGAACTGCCTGCCTCAAAAATACCTCTGATTCTACAGTTTGGAGTTGCAAAATTAGCATTTTTTGCTGCAAAATTTACCATCCCAGGCTGCAAAATCCTGTGGGTCGGAATGTATGTGAAATTTAGCAGCAATGTAGATTATGTTGTGCAGAGTGAGGCAAACAACAAATTTCACTGCCTTATGTTTCTCCAGATTTACCAAAAAAACGCAGCACCATGCATGGTGGATTTGTGTTGCTTTCTAAATTTGATGTAAGTTTTGTATTGCCCATTGTTCGAGGGAGGGTTGAAAATATGGCTTAGGCTTTATGTATTGGTGAATACTGCTGTTTATTTTGACCAACACAAAAATAAATATTTGCATACAAGAGTATTCGGCGATAACACTCAAAAGGTATTGCACTGACTGAATAACTATCCTTCATCTCAAGTATCTTCTCAGTTTTTCTTGGCAGATCTGGGTCAGTGGGGTAGCTCTCATCCGCTTTCTTCCTTTTCCTCCAGGTATTATCACCCGCCGACACCCTCGGGAGAAGCAACACAATGCAGTGAGTAGCTAGCTAATTTAGGTAGATTACTGTGCCGCCGTTATTCGCTCTTGCTGTAAAGGGTTGGAGTGTTCAGCAAAGGCAGTGCCATTTGCATCACCACCATAGGTCAGAATTACCTGGGTATCTTCACAAACGGTTGCCCAAGCAGCATGCTTCCATTACTGTAGAAAAGGGGGGGGAGCTTGACACCGTCACGAATAGCCCCTCAACTTATGAAAGAATATTAAGGGAAACTAGAGGGAAAGACCAAAAGCAAGAAATAAAAAAATAAAAACAACTAAAAACAGACACCCCAATGTGAAAAATTAACAGTTGGCTTCCTTTCCACTCACCGTGATTGCCACAACTATCCATGAGTTGTGGCAGGTACTGGCGTGGTGAATGGCAGCGGTGGACACCACCAGTCCTCTGACCACATCTCTTCCTCGTCGTGCTGGTTCTCGTCTCCACTCCTGCTCGGGTTGCCCTCTGCTATCACTCCCGGATTGGAGCGGCCCTTGTCCTTTTCACCTCTCCCCATCACCTCCTCGGGATAACCTCTCAGCTCCTCCTCTCCTGGGCCTCCAGGTTCCTGTTCCTCCACTCCTTCCCTCATGGTGTTCCTTCTCTGACTCTCGTCCTGTGCCCCGGAAGTCCCTCCTCTTCTGCAGCCGTCCTCTTTATTTCTCCAACGTGGGTCCTCCACACTTGCTGTACTTCTGGGCCTTCTGTCCTGAAAAGAGAAGCCCTTTGTTAATGTTGGTGGAGGTACTTCCCTAGTCTCCACGTCATTGGTGTTTCATTTTTTTCCAGGGCTTGGAACGATGTGAGGCGGGGAACACCACAAAGCACCGCTGTAGGTCTTGGAGACGCGACAGGTAAGGAGGGTCCTTCATCACATACCTTCACCCCCACTTTTGTCCTGGTAAGAAAAGAATTGACTGGATATCGAGATAGAAAGTCAGCATTGTTCTGTTCTTTACCTTTTCGGTGGAGGGTAACAAATCGATACGGTTGCAAGGCCATCAAAGGATACGAGAGTTGTTGCCTTTGTTGCAGGACATCCATTCCGGGGGGGGGGCATGGTCAGTATAGAGGGTGAATTCACGGCCCCCTAAATAATATCAAAGGACTTCTATAGCTGATTTAATAGCAAGGGCTTCCTTCTTGATAGTGCCACTTTTGTTCCTGTGGAAACAATTTCCAGCTAATGTACATAATGGGCCTTCCGTCTCCTCTAGCATCAGCCTGGAAGAGGACAGTTCCTAGGCCTACTCCTGAGGCATCTGTTTAGAGAATAAATGGCTTTTTGAAATCGGGTCTTAGGAGAACGGGCTCAACTGTAAAAGCTGATTTCAATTCATTGAATGCACTCCAAGTAGTAGTAGAAGGATTTTTTTAGTTCTCTTTCAGTTTCTCTGTCTTTTTTTAGTAGATTCGTCAGTGGGGCTGCGATCATAGAAAACCAAAGAATGAACCTTCTATAGTAACCAATAAGGCCTAGAAAGGCTCTAAGATCTCTTTTGGTTTTGGGAAAAGGGACATGGGACATGGCTGATACTTTTTCTGTCTGGGGTTGCATCAATCCTTCTCCTAAAAGATAACCAAAATAGTTCACAGTAGTGGCAGCCAGATGACTCTTTTTGGGCTTGACTTTTAATCCAACTGGGCCTAATGTATGGAGTACCCTTCCTAGTTGTTGCAAGTGGTCCTCCCAAGTGGGACTAAAGATGACAGTATCATCGATAAAAGCAGCTGCATACATATGATGAGGGGCTCAGACGGTATTCATCATTCTCTGAAATGTAGCCGGGGCTCCATGGAGAACAAAAGGGAGAACTGTGAATTAAAAAAGCCCTTCAGGGGTGAAGGAAGCTGTTTTTTCTTTGTCGGCTCAAGGGACCTGCCAGTAACATTTGCAGAGGTCTAGAGTGCTGATGTAGCACTAGTTGCCCAGTTTTCCAATCAATTCATCTATTTGCGGTAAAGGGTATGAGTCAAATTTGGATATTTTATTCAGCTTGCGAAAGTCAATGCAGAAGCGAATTGAATCATATTGTTAGGGTACTAACACTATGGGGGAGTTACAGTCACTCACAGAAGGTTCTATGATTCCTAACTCTAAGATTTTTTGTATTTCTTCTTTTACGGCTCGTCTTCTGGCTTCTGGGATCCGGTAGGGTTTCAGTCTCACAACCTTCTCCGGGATGGTGTGGCTGGAATGGATAATGACCTTGGTCCTCCCTGGTATAGTGGAGAATACTAAGGAATTCCAACCTTTTCCCTCTCTGTGAGGTCTGATAATAGCCATAGTTCTGTGCACTTTGTCTTCTCCATGGGTAGACAGACAGAGACCAGTCCCCCCCCCATTTCTTCAAGAGGTCAACATGATAGATTTGATGTTCTTTCCTCTCTTTATTTAGCTCTATCTTATACGTCATAGGGGTTACCGTTTCTAACACCTGAAACAGACCTTGCCACTGACATAACATTTTGTTGGCGGAGGTGGGTAATAAAAGCAACATGTGGTCCCCAACATTAAACTGTCTTTGGATTGCTTGCTTATCACACTGGATTTTTTGTGACTTTTGGCCTTGTTCAAGATTTTGTGGTGCTATTTCTCATATTTATTTAAACAGGTCTTGAGTTCAGCTACATATTCTAGTTAGGGCTTAGTGACCTCTTGTGGTTGTTCCCAGGGTTCTTTTGCCATATCCAACAAGGCTTATGACCAAAAACCAACTCAGAAAGGGAATACCCCATACTACTCTGTTCCTATACCTTGTGGCAAACAGGGCTAGTGGAAGCATTTGGTCCCATTTCTTGGTTTTCCAGACCTAACAGCTTCTTGAAGGTGGTTTTTATAGAGGCGTTATAGCGTTCAACAAGGCTGTCTGTTTGGGGGTGGTATGCCACTGTACAGATTTGTTTTATTACTAACTGGCTACATATTTGTTTCATGAGTTTCAAAGTAAAAGGTGTACCCTGATCAGTTATGATTTCCAGGGGAAAGCCCACTCAAAAGAAGATGTCTATCATAACCTTCGCTGTGAGAGGGGTGGTGGGTCTACGCAAGGGAACTGCTTCAGGATATCGAGTGCAGAGTCAACAACCACCAACACATATTGATACCCATTTTGAGAGGGGAGTAGGGGGCCTATGATATCCATCCTATTCTCGAAAAAGGTACCTCATTTACAGGTAAAGGTCTCAGGGGTGCCTTCTTTGGGAGTCAGAGGCTATTCTTTTGGCAGATAGGACATCCCCGACAATAGTTTTTTATCTATGTATCCCCGGCCAATGAACCCATTCCATGATGTCTTTTTTTTTTTTACAGAAATGCCCCCCTGACAGATGACTATGAGCCAAATAGAGTACTTTATTTCTGAAAAAGGTAGGAATCAGTAGTTGCCTGGGGCTGTTATTCTTGCCTTTTTGATATAATAACCCTTTGTGGCAAAACAAATAGGGGCATACCGCCTTTCTAGCCATTCTCCAAGCTTCTTGGAACTGAGGTTCTTCTTGTTGCACTGCTCGAAAGTTTCTATCGGAGTCCCAAACATACTCAACACCCTGGATCTTGAGGTTCTTTGGAGTCTTCTGTTTCTCCTTCCGTCGTTGGCTTTTACTTTTCTGAGTTTTCATGGGAGGCCACTCTCCCTCCACTCAGGAAAAGAGGGTGGTTTCTAGCCAGGTCTCCTGGACCATCCTTTCTAGGTCTGGATGGTCAGTAACTACAATTAATGATTCAGGAAGTCGTGGTATGACTCCCACATGAAGAGGGACAACAGGGTCCTCTCCTTGTTGTCGATTCACTTCTGTCAGAGGATCATTTCTCTGATCTCCACGTATGCATTGGATAGTTACATGCCCCGCTGTGGGCAGAACCCCCCCTTGATGTCTTGAGGTCGAACCACACTTTGATGACGGCCGGTGTCTAAGAGGGCAGGGACATAAGTACTGCTGACCTTGATTAGACAATGATAAGAGTTTTTTCCTATGGTGATGGAATAGGAAGGCTTTACTATCCCCATGTCCATGGGTTCTTCTTTCTGGGGACAGACTCTTACATTGGAAGCAAACAAGGCCAGCAGGTGGATTACGGGGCCCGAAACTTGGGGGACACAGATATTGTCTCTGGTTTCCTAAGAACAAGAGGTTTCGTACCCCTTACAGGATGTATGGGTTTTCCTTTCCCACCAATATCATCTTTTCCTCTGTTTATCTCTTGGGCTCAACTGAAGGCACTGGTTATTTCCACAGCTATTTCTAGGGTCACCAGGCTGTTGACGCACCCAACGTTGATTGGGCGGATGTAGGGATTTCTAAGTATATTTTCACTATTAGTTCTTCATTGGTTGCTGTTTTCGGGTTCAGCCATCGGTCAGCCACGTCCCTACTATGATAATAGGGGGCTTTTGGGATTTCTTGGGGATCTTCTCATATCTGTCACAGACGTATATGATAGGTTTCAATATCTACTCCTATGTGTTCCAATATATGCTTCTTTATGTCTGTATAGGGTGTAGCCCAGTGAGGGTTGACTGCCTGATATGCCGTCTCCAATTCCCCAGTAAGGAGGGAGCCCAGATACTGGCCTCATCGATTCACCGGCCAAGCCGCTGCCAGATCCATTCTTTCAAATTTATTAAAGAAGTAGTCAGAATCTTCTCCTTCTGTGTATTTCTGCATCACTACCGAGGGCAAAGAAGTATACCCCCTCTGCTGCCCCAATATATCGGCCAGCTCCCCGATGGTGGTGTCCTGGGACTGAGCCACTTTTTCTAACTGCTCGTCTTGTCCGGTTAGTGCTTTCTGCATCTTTTCTCTATCATCAGTGGCTACAGTCAAGAACCGTTCCATTATTCTTTCCAACTTTTGTTGTCCTTCTGCCATCTTATTCACCACAGCCTCCATGTCCTCAGAACCTACTTCTGACACCACTTGTCCAACGGAGGGTCCGAAATATGGCTTAGGAGGTGGTGAATATTGGTGTTTATTTTGACTAACACAAAAATACATATTTGCATATAAGAGTATTCGGCGATAACACTCAAATGTTATTGTACTGATTGAGTAAATATCCTTCGTCTCAAGGTTCTTCTCAGTTTTTCTTGGCAGATCTGGGTCAGTAAGGTAGCCTTGTCTGCTTTCTTTCTTTTCCTCCAGGTATTATCGTCTGCAGACTACCTCGGGAGAATAAATGCAATGTGGTGATTAACAAGCTAATTTAGGTAGATTACTCTGCCACGTGTGTTGTGGGAAGGAAAAGTACACTGACGTCTATTCGCTCTTGCTGTAAAGTGTTGAAGTGTTCTGGAAAAGGAGGTGCCATTTGCACCACCACCATAAGGTCAGAATTCCCTGGGTACTTTCACAAATGGTTTCCCAAGCAGCATGCTTCTATTACTGTAGAAAGGGGGGGACGAGTTGACACCAATCCAAACAGCCCCTCAACTTGTGCAGTAATAATGAGGGAAAGACCAAGAGAAAAAGGGAACCAAAACCAAAACCAAAACCAAACAAACAAAAACAGACACCCCAATGTGAAAAATTAACAGTTGACTTCACCCCCACTCACCGCGATCGACACAACGCTCCGTGAGTTGTGGCGACAGCTGGCGTGGTGAATGGCAGCGGTGGACACCACCAGTCATCCGACCACTTCTCTTCCTCGTCATGCTGGTTCTTGTCTCCATTCCTGCTGGGGTTCCTCTCCACTATCGCTCCCGTATTGGAGTGCCGGTGTCCTTTTTACCTCCCCTGTCACAATATATTTGATGAATACCAGTCATAATATAGAAATACTTGCCTGCAAGTTCATGACACCTGTTGTACTGCCACTGATGTAATGACTCCTGATGTAGTGTTTTTGATTTAAAGGGTATACTTCAAATAGTCTCATAATTGTTGCATAAGGGGGTAGGACAACAGAATCAGCCAAGTTCATAATGCTGATTCCATGTTTTACTCCATGTCACCATTCAAGGCATATTCGGGCAGCCCCATTTCCTGCCAAAAACCCTATTCACTAACGTGAGGCTAATGTCACAGAAACAGCTTTACAGTTCTAGAGGGAGCATCATCCCCATTTACCGAGCAGCATCACTTTAGGAGACCCCTCCATTCAAATCCCAACTACTAGTAAAAGTGATTCAGTTAATTCACACTAAAATGGTTGTATATTTTCAACACTTGATTAAACCTGTAGGCGGAGATGTGGTCAAAACAGACTTTCTACCACACTATTTGGAGCTGGCCATTGATACAAAGGTTTTGGGATTTGGTGATGGGATGTATGATTCCCTGTGCAATCAGCAATTTACACTTTGTGCGAAATGGTGCCTATTAAATGGCTGGGGTGAAACTGACCTGACTCGCATAGAGTGCACATGGGTCACATTGCGGTTAATGGTGGCCAAAAGGAACATTACAATCATCTGAAGGAAGGAGCAAACACCACACTTGTTAGGCTGGAAGCAGGATATGGACTGGTGCATGCTGGCAGAAAAAGTGATCTACGAAGGTTGTGGATGGCCCCAGAAATGGACTAAAATTTTGGGCCCCTGGAATAAGCATCAAGTTTTTATCTGCGACTTTGTAATCCCTAGTTAAGGGGTAAGATATGTGTCTAATGCTTTAAGATTACAACCACATGCTGACCACACAATGGGGGGAATGATGAAGTTGTTAATGCTGTCCATTGAGATACGTTCTTACTGTCAAAGGATGGTGGTTTGACCAAGGTTTTCTGTGTTCATCAATATAACTTTAATAAAAAGATTATTAACATTGTTGTATATTTGGTCATGAACAGAAAGTATGAGGACATGTATCCCTTTGACAACACCCCATCTTATGCAACAATATATGAGTGTAGTACATCTTGTGAAGAATTTTCAGAAGCCTTAACTTATTACCTTAATTTATGGCTGGGTATATCAGTGCCTCTTCGCACCCCAGTCATATCACCTATATTCTCTTTTCATGTGGATCAAAGGTGATCTAATGTATTGAAGGTGTGGTTGACCAATCTTATAACTGTCTTTGACACAACCTTCCTTTAAAGTGGTTCTGTTAGTACTCTACACACAAGGATTAAAGCATCGGGAATAGTGGCAAGATTATATATGTGCATACCTAACTAGGCATGCCTAAACTGCAGGAATTGAGAGATTTCAATAACAGTCAGTGAAAACTCATTCCTACACTGATCAAAGGAATCCAATCAATGGGGGCCCCTGTCAGGAATCCCAGGTTTGGGCTAAAGAGTCCGAAGACATCTTGTCTCTTCCTCCATACTGTGCCTCCACCCATGCATGAGCAGGCATGAACAGCATAACTAAATCATGGAGGGGAATGGGAGTGAAAGAGAACAGAGAGCTAGAACGGCAGTCTTGTCAATCACATTTTTATTGCACTTCAAGGGATTCACAATAGTGTTTTCAAAGATGAATGCCATATATACTGAGAGTAAATAAAATAAAGTTTTACTATGTTGTGTATTGGTGAATATGCTTATTGGTTTCGTAATGGCGGGCAGTGGGGAACCTAAGTCACAAATGAAGGATGTGTTGTAGGACTCTTACCTTGGGGGTAAATGCAGAAGGCTGGCCTGGTTTCTAGTGGGTACCTAAGGTACCTACGCCTTAAATGAGGTCCACTTATGCCTTATTAGTGAAATGTAGACAGTGTCTAGAAGCCAGGCTCTCTAGGGGTAGTGTGGATGAGCAGCCAAGGCCTAACTAGGAGACATGCAAAGTTCATGCAATACCACTATAGTCACACAGTACTCAGACACATGGAAAAAAAATACTCAGTGTTACAAAAATAAAGGTACTTTATTTTGGTGACAAAAATGCCCAAAAAAACACAGAGACTATACTCCCTTAGGAGGTAAGTAATACCTCTAAGGAGAGGAGAGAGAGCATAATCACTGAGGTCCTGGTTAGCAGGATCCAAGTGAACCCAGCCAAACACATTGACGTCAGGCAGAAATTGGGGGTAACAAGCCAAAAATAGGGTACTTTCCTACAGTATGACTGCATAGTGTTAGGGCAGGAGCACCACTGACTTTGGGTGACTCAGTCAGTCCCACAGTCTGGAGGCTGTTGGCCTGACTTTGTCAGCTAATTCGTAGCACCTCACCCAAACCTAGAAAGTAAATGTGATTTGCGGCAGCCTAAAAAAAACTGAACACTCTGAATCCTCAGGGAAGTTGAGTCATGGTGAACAGATCATACCCTTTCTCTCAGTACACAAAGTTTCACCCATGCCAGGGCAAACAAAGAAATACAAGATAGGTTTCAATGTATTTGTTGAAATGATTGCATATGATTATAAAAAGCATGTGCTGCGATGACTAGGTAGATAAAACATAATACAGTGATTATGGTTACCAGTAAAGTAAATAAGATAAACAACCCCACCATCCTGGTATGATCATGAGCCCTAATGATTCCAACCTACTCCCTAACGTCTAAACCCTGAAAGCATAGTGATATTCACCCCTCAACCTACCCCAGTCCAAGGAAGGAGCCCTGACCCCATACCAGGAAAACAGGCAACGGTCTGCCCCTTGTCTGCTGGCATTCCTCCCGGTTGGCTGAAGGGTCAGGACCAAGATTAGCGAAGTTGTGAATGGAATGTGTATATCCTCTGACGGCATGACTGAAATGCCCTCTGCCCTCCTTAGGCATGCATGTTTTTTATATGATACAATAGAACAGTGCTCTAGGAACAGGCCTGATATGCTAATATGTCTGTGATTGAGGTTTGTCCCCTACGTCCTGGAGTGGCAATCGGTGGTAGAATATCATGTACCAAACATGACATCCTTAAACAGGGCACAGAGTGAAATACGTGCAGAGGTGCTGATAAAATGTACAGCACAAGCAACTATGCCTTCTCTGAAAAAGCAGCTGATCAAAATAAATATAAAAACAAGCTGAAAAATATTAAAAGGATTAAAATGAATACAAATTCTGTATGTATTTAAAGACACAGGCTATGTGCGTAAAGCTAAAATAAGGATGTCGAGCCTAGGTACTAAGGGGAACTCACAACAGAAGCTGATAAAAGCAATTTGAAATCCCAGGTTGAAAATTAACTTGGAATACAGAGAGCAAGAGGGAGAACCAGCACAGCAACCAACACTACTATGCAATCTAGAGGCAAGACAGACTTCAGACAACCATTCAGCAAACACAACCAAATCGTAATCCAAGGGAACTGAGAAAGAAAACAAAAGACAGGTGAGGGAATGCAACAATGGTGAACAAACTGAGTAAAAGTAAAGGAGCCAATGCAAAAGGGCAAAGTTGCCAGGCACATTTCTACGGGGAGTTGACTGCTTATAAAACCCAGCTAACCCTCATAACCTGGAAAATACTCCTCCCTGATGATCCTGAGTCCCCAGTCACCATAGATCGGTCCATCACAACTGTCCTGGTTTACTCCCCCTGATGATCCTGATTTCCCAGTTACCATAGACCGGTCCACCAAAATCGTGCTAGCTTTCTCAACCATATTCTATGACAACCAGACCCGGAAGTGAATTCCCAGGTCTGTGTAGCTTCCTTATTCCTGAGAATACCCCTTATACCTTAAAGCTTTCCAATCTTGATGCTGGCTTGTGAGGGAAGCTTTGGTGGAAAGTAGCCACTAATCTAGGGTTATATACAAATGAGAGTGTTAGAAACAGGGGTCTCTAGTTGTCAGAGGCATACACCCTTGTCCAAGTAGGGACCACAATCCCAGTCAGGGAAGTCACAACACAACCCAAATTATCCTGTGCTCGCTATCAAGTAGTTTGGCACAGAGCAAACAGGCTTATCTAAAAAAAAAGGCAAAGTGTAAAGTATTTGTGCAATAACTCATACAGTAACACAGTGAAAACACCACCTAAACACACCACACAGGTTTAGAAAAATAGATAATATTTATCTGAATAAAACAAGGTCAAAATGATGAAAATCCAATATACACAAGCAAAGTTATGAGTTTTAAAGAGTTTTTAACTCCCACTAAAGAGCTTAGAAACTCAATAGCTCCATCTGTGGCTATTATTGTGTAGTTGACGGAGTTGTTCCCAAAAATCTGGCGCCACTGGCATTGGTCACGGAGTTGCGCAGACCCCCAGGCACAGTACCTTTGAAAATGAAGAAACAAAGACGTCGCACAAAGTTGTGGAGGTGAAGCGTCACTGGAGTCAGTGCGGCATCAGTTCCGTACGGCATCCAGGGAGGTGAGGCGTCGGTTCCATACTGTGAAGCAGGGGAAGTGAGACATCGGTTCTGTCAAGTTGCAGTGGGAGCTGGTGTGGCGTTAGGGTGAGCCATTGGTTCCTTGTGACCTGGTTTGGTCGATGAATCCAGTAGGTCAAGACGTTATGAGTCGACTTTGCAGTGTCACGATCACATTGTGTGGCGTCAGCAGCGTTGCGGCAACATTGTACTTGTGTGGCAGGCCGCAGTTGTTGCGTGCAGCGAGGTCCACGGGGCGGGAGCAGCTGCAGCATCAATGCTGGCATTGCTGAAGTAGTTTCTGGCATAGCTGCTGTCTGAAAACTAGCTAAAAGCTAGCTTGTGAAGTCTTTGTTGGCCCTGCGACTTCAGAATAGGAGGCACGTTCAATCCAAGCCCTTGGAGAGCACTTTTGGGGAATGCAGAGTCCTTCCAGCAAGGTCAGAGACCAGCAGGGCAACCAGATGGGCAGCAGTCCTTCTCAGCAAAGCAGTCCAGATGAGTGCTTTGGGCAGCCAGGCTGTTCCTCTGACATTACAGGTGTAGATCCAAAAGTGTCTTATTTGGTGGGTCAGAGACCCAGTTTATATACCCAAAAATGCCTTTGAAGTGGGGGAAACTTCAAAGAGTGGTTTTGAAATTCACAAGTTCCCCTTTCAGCCCAGTCCTGTCTGCCAGGAACCCTGTGGAGAGTTATCAGTCCTTTGTGTGAGGGCAGGACACTGGCCTTTTAAATGTAAGAGAGCGCCCCTCCACCCTTCCTGCCCAGGGAGACCGATTCAGTATGAGGGTGAATGCAGATGTGACTGAGTGCCCTATGTTTATGGCTGTCTGGGTGGAATGCACAAGGGGAGCTGACAACCAGCACAGACCAGACGTGGATTGGAGACAGGCTGTAAGGCACAGATGGCAGTAAGTGCATAAAAATGGAAAATGACTACGTTTTTTCACTCCTAGGACATGTACAAGACATAAGTACATGTCCCGCCTTTAACCTACATAGCACCATGCCCTATGGGTTACCTAGGGCCTACCTTAGGGGTGACCTAAATGTAGAAAAAGGGGTATTTAAGGCTTAGCAAGTAGTTTTAAATGCTAAGTCGAAGTGGCAGCCAATGTCACCTTCAACACAAAATGTGCTTTCAGCAGACACTTGAAAATTAGAGTCACTCAAAATTGGTCTGCTCTTTAAGGTTAAATGGTCTAATTTTCCTTGTAGCTGAGGCCATTTCTTCACAAAGTTTCCTGCAATGCTACAGTAGATACATAGGCCATTTCTTTTACTCTGATCCTTTTCTTCTATAAGTGTTTACTTAAATTCCCAATCTATATAGGCTCTTCTGAAGAAGCAGTTAGTATCAGGTCAGCAAGAGCAAACAGAATACCTCAAAGTCAGTTTACACTCTTTCAGAATGACTTCCTGCTGATCATTCTGAAGCACAAAATCAATTAAAGCTTATAAGGTAGTTAGTATATTGGTAACCAAGCAAAAAGCATTCTTAAGTACTTCTCATAACCCATGGTAAAATGCAGCAGCTGAAGCCACATCCATCCAGGCTGCCTCCAATTGCAACTGCATAAACTGGCTGACATAGGTAATAATATGTTTCAAAACCTGTTGGAGGTTTAATATGTCAGAGTGTGCTGCTTGTGTAATATGTCAGAGAAATGTCCTTTTTTGCATGGTCCCTCCCCACCATTTTTTGCTGCATTATATTGCTGGGTTTTAGACTGTAAACACTGGGCACTGCTGTATCCTGACTGCTGCAGTTTAAGCCTGTAGTGCGACCTGTTAAAATAACCCTTTTTGACTGGTAAAAACATTCCTTTTAAACATTACCATGTCACCCCTATGTATGCCTTGTAGACTACAAGCTAGGGTGCATGGCATATAGGAAATTAATGTTAACATGCCATTGCAGTGACAAGGCCTTAACATATGTTTACTTTGGCAGGCCTACTTGTCCTAATGACTAGAAAGATAACTAAACAACTATTTGAATATTTATTAAAAATTCAATTCAATGGTGAAGTCAGAGTTTTAATAGATATTAACCCCTTCGCTGCCAGGCCTTTTCCCCCTCCTGTGCCAGGCCTTTTTTGCCTATTTGGAATAGTTCTTGCTTAGGCCCTCATAACTTTTTGTCCACATAAGCTACCCATGCCAAATTTGCGTCCTTTTTTTCCAACATCCTAGGGATTCTAGAGGTACCCAGACTTTGTCGGTTCCCCTGAAGGAGGCCAAGAAATTAGCCAAAATACAGTGACAATTTCGTTTTTTTTTTTTTATGGGAAAAAGGGGCTGCAGAAGAAGGCTTATGGTTTTTTCCCTGAAAATGGCATCAACAAAGGGTTTGCAGTGCTAAAATGTTGGCATTTTACTGGGACATACCCCATTTTTACGATTTTTTGTGCTTTCAGCCTCCTTCCAGTCAGTGATGGAAATAGGTGTGAAACCAATGCTGGATCCCAGAAACCTAAACATTTCTGAAAAGTAGACAAAATTCTGAATTCAGCAAGGGGTAATTTGTGTATATCCTACAAGGGTTTCCTACAGAAAATAACAACTGAAATAAAAGAATATTGAAATTGAGGTGAAAAAAAACAGCAATTTTCCTGAGGTGTCATTTTACTTGGGAGACTGAGGGGAACGCTGGGTAGTATGAATTTTGTACTGGTGCTGTGATCGCACAAACAAAAGTCAGGAAAATATGCTTTTTTAAGTAAATTTTGAGGTTTGCAGAGGAGTCTGGGTAAGAAAATGTTGGGGGATCCACGCAAGCCACACCTCCCTGGACTCCTTGGTATGTCTAGTTTTAAAAAATGTCTGGGTTTGGTAGGTTTACCTAGATGAAGGGCGCACCCAGGACCAAAAACACAGGTGCCCCCTCCTCCCCAAACACAGGTAGTTTTGTAATATATCATTTTGATGTGTCCACATACGTCTGTGATGTGCCAAACACTAAAATTGTGAAAAGAAAAGAACTTAGGTTATGTGAAAAAGACCCCTCACCCACCAACCAAGTTGGTGGCATGCTTCATCATCGAGGTCCCACCTGAGACACCTAGCGTGTCACAAGTGTGCTGCGACGCCTGATTACAGCGGAGCAGGTTTTTTTTTTTTTACCACACATACTGATTGGATTTGGCACAAGGGTGAGTGATGGTTCAGTAGATCAAATTTTATTAACAAGAGATTTCACAAAAGTGAAATGCACTGGTAATAACTGAAAGGCCAAAAAACTGAACCAATGACTCACAGATTGTGAGCTGTAAAGCCACGGCAAGGCACCAACCGCTTTACAGTCCATTCACACACCTTTCATACATGACATGCACAAGACCATTCACGCCGCCAGCCACGGGTCCAGCACATTACAACACTGGCATCGACAGACAGCGCCAGTCAAGGGCCCATCACTTTCATACGCCCACATGCCTGATACAGCATTCACACCATCTGATGAGTGTGTGGACTGGCCAAGCGCCACGCACACCAGCCAAGCGCCACCCCACCCATACCGCCACCCCACGCACACCGACAGCCAAGCGCCACCCCGAGCACACCGCCAGCCAAGTGCCACCCCACCCATACCGCCAGCCAAGCGCCACCCCACGCACACCGCCAGCCAAGCACCACCCCACGCACACCGCCAGCCAAGCGCCACCCCACGCACACCGCCACCCCACGCACACTGCCAGCCAAGCGCCACCGCAAGCACACCGCCATCACTTTTTTTTTTTATAAACAACAAAGAAACCACTAACTAATTATAAAATAAGTACAAAACTACAAACACAAATGCTCTAACTAAATACATGACAGTAATGCCAACGTGAAACTGAACATATGAAAATATAACATAGGCAGTTTACGCTCACTGTATTTCCCAAAAGTTTTTCCTGGTGTGGTAACTTCTAAAACAGCCGGGCACACACAGCCTAGGCTTTGAAGGGCAATCGGGGCAGTACATCCGGCTCTCTCTCCGGATTGCTCTCGGGCACATACTCTACATTTCTTTGTGGGCAAGTCTTTTTTGGGAGTGGGAGGAATGTGATCTGGAAAGTGGCGATCTTTCAATCTAGCCACTTCCTCCACCACTTCTACTCCAGGAACTCTTGCCTGTTCCACCACAATAAGGCTCTCTATCACTGACTCCTGAAATTTAACAAATGTCATCCTTGACTCAGGTGAACAATCCTTGAACACAATAAAAGCATTAAAAGTTGCCAAATGAAATAAATGTAGGGCCAACTTTTTATACCACACGTAAGACTTACGAAGAGCATTGTAAGGTTCCAACCTCTAATCTACTCTATCAACACCACCCATGTGCCTATTGTAGTCCAAAATGCACGCAGGTTTGCGCACTTCCGCAACCTGACCCCAAACAGTCACAGGGGAAGAACTCTCATCATGGATGGTAGATAGCATGTACACATCCCTCCGGTCTGAAAATTTCAGAGCTAGCAGCTCATTATTCCGCAAGGCACTGCACTGTCCCCTCTCAAGTTTTTTACAGACAAGCTCCTTGGATAGCCTTTCCGGTTAGAACGGATTGTGCCACAAGCAACAGTGTCCACTCTAAACAACTCCTGGAACAACTGCACTCCAGTGTAGAAATGATCTACGTACAAATGGTGACCTTTGTCAAACAGTCGTCTACCAAGCTCCCACACAATTTTTTCGCTAACTTCAAAAGTTGCTGGACAACCAGGAGGGTCAATACTGGAATCCCTACCAGTGTAAACCTGGAAATTATACACATATCATGTACTGCTTTCTGACAGCATATACAATTTAATCCCATACATGCCCTCTTACTAGGAATGTACTGCTTAAAAACTAAACGCCCCTTGAAAAGGACCAAAGACTTGTCCACACTTATCTCTTTGCCTGGAACATAGACCTCTGAAAACTGATCTACAAAATGATCAAGGACAGGCCTAATCTTAAAAAGACGGTCACAATCAGGGTGATCTCGTGGCAAGGCTAAAGCATTGTCTACAAAATGCAGCATACGAAGAAGCAGCAAATAGTGATTATGTGTCATAGTTGTCGGAAATATAGCTGTTGCCATCAAGGGACTAGTAGACCAATAAGAAGCCAGTGACGGCTTCCCGATCAACCCCATCAAAAAAGTCAAACCTAAAAACGTTTTCATCTCTTCCGGATATGTGGGACCCTACTGAGTAGCTCTAGACTGAGGCCTAAGTCTGGCAGCGTTGTCCCTCAAATATTGCTCTGCATACAAATTAGTCTGTTCCACAATCTCTTCCAAAAACACATCGTCCATAAACAAGTGAAAGAAATGGACAGGCAAAAAGTTTTCTGTATTGACTCTACACCCTGGGAGACCAGTAAATGCAGGTAACTGTGGCTGCTCCATGTTTGGGGCAATCCAGGTATCAGGTCTTCTAATGGGAAACCATTCAGCCCCAGGCTGCTGCACTCTTGGCACATCAATGTCCTCCTCTAACACAGGCCCTTCATCTGCACTAAGAGTAGCTTCCTCATCAGAAGAGCACTCTCGGACAGAAAACTCACTGCCAGAATCTCTCACTTCCTCCTCTGCCTCAGATGCAGAGTCAGTCTCGTAATCATGGTCTGAAGACGACTCAAAGAGCATGCCAACAACCTGCTGAGCGGTCACTCTGCGGCTAGCCATGATCCTCACTAACAACAAATGGATTGCCAACAACAACTAGCACTAAAATAAGTAATAAACAAAGTGTAGCTTTATCACAAAGAGTTATGTACTAAAAAACTATACCATTCACTTGCCTGAAAAAGCTACTCATCAGCAACTACTCTACACAGACACAGCAATCACCAATGATATCCCACAAAAAAAAAAAAAAAAAAGCAAATTAGACAAATGACAGCACAAATATCATTGTGCTCAAATCTAAGGACAATTTCACACACAATACTGCATTTAGTACACCACCTACAAACATGTCCTTCATGCATGTCAACAATACTCCTTTGAAGTAAATTGCTTTCACTTACCTAAAACATGCAACTATGCAAACCGCAGGACAACTACTGCCAAAACCGCCAGGATCCACAGCAAAGGAAGCAAAAGCTTTGAACTAGAACAAAAAGAAGAAATAAACTGTTATAATCACAAATACAAATACTTTGCCAGTTGACAAACACCCCGCCACCAAGAACTTAGAAATTGTCCCTGGTGCCTAAGTGGCTTCTGCCCCACTAGGAGGCAGATGGGCCTAAAAAAAAAATAGGCTGATCTGCCCCCAAGTGGGGAAGAAATGGCCAACAGCACTGTACCCTGTTTGGGTGGGCGGCCCTTGCCAAAGGAGCCGCCCCCCCCCACACAAAACACACACACACGATCCCTGGTGCCTAAGTGGATTCTGCCCCCCTTGGGGGCAGATGGGCGTAAAAAAAAACTGGCTGATCTGCCCCAAGGGGGGCAAAAATGGCCAACAGCTCTGTGCCCCCTTTAAGGGGCGACCCTTGCCAAAGGGGGCACCCCCAGCACAAAACAAAAAAAGGGGAACAAAAAAATTGGTGGTTTCTGCCCTCCTTGGGGGCAGATGGGCCTACAAAAATAGGCCCATCTGCCTCCAAGGGGGACAGAGGTAGCCAATACGAAATTTCCCCCCTTTGGGGGGGCAACCCTTGCCCAAGGGGTGCCCCCAAACACACACACCACACAATCCCTGGCGCCTAGTGGGTTTCGACCCCCCCCCAGAGGGCCAGATCGGCCAAAAACATGGCCGATCTAGCCCGGGGGGGGGGGGGCGAAACATATAAAAAATTATAGCCCCCAGGGCAGCGACCCTTGCCTAAGGGGTCGCTGCCCAAAAACATAAAGAAAATAAATTCCCTGGTGTCTAGTGGTTTTCGGACCCCCCGGGGGTAGATCGGCTGAAAAATTGGCCGATATGCCCCCAGGGGGGCCCGAAATAGGATAAAAAATAGCCCCCAATGGGAGCGATCCTTGCCCAAGGGGTCGCTCCCAAAAAACATAAGAAATAAATTCCCTGGTGTCTAGTGGTTTTCGGCCTCCCCCTGGGGGCAGATCCGCCGAAAAATCGGGCGATCTGCCCTCAGGGGGGGCCGAAATAGGAAAAAAAATAGCCCCCCATGGGAGCGACCCTTGCCCAAGGGGTCGCTCCCAAAATACATACCCAAAATCAAATCCCTGGTGTCTAGTGGTTTTCGGCCCCCCCCCGGGGGCAGATAGGCCGAAAAATCAGCTGATCTGCCCCCAGGGGGGGCCGAAATAGGAAATAAAATAGCCCCCAATGGGAGCTACCCTTGCCCAGGGGTCGCTCCCCTAAATACAGTTAAAAAATAATCCCTGGTGCCTAGTAGGGATTCCTGCTCCATGATCGCGGGCCCCTCCCCCGATCGTGGAGCAGGAATCCACTGAAAACAGGCACAGGGGGAAAGGAAAAACCCTTTCCTTTCCCCCTGTGTCTGTTTTCCCCCCCAAAACTCCCAAAAAGGGAAGGACTCACCTGTTTCCTGTCCTCGGCAATATTTGATGACGTTGGCGCGCTGACGTCATCAGATTGCCGAGGGGGGGTCAGGGGTGGAAGGGGAAGGGATTCCCCTTTCATCCACAACCGGGGGGGTGTGGGTGGAGGGGCCCACGGTGGGAGCGCTAGCACTCCCCCCGTGGGCCGGGTGCAGGACGAGGTGATCTCGTCCAAGGCACCGGGGAACCGGTGCCTTGGGCAAGATCACCCCGTCCGAGGCACCGTACCGGTTAAGGAAAATTAACAGTTAGAAAGTTCCCTTTTCCCCGTCTGAAGTTCCTGGAGACTAATTTACATTAATAAATGAGGCATGAAAATCCTGCCACAAGCACACAGTTTTACGTTTTGCTGTAATTTTGCTCATTTAATTTTTCTCTCTTTTTATAAATTGTAGTGGCACTTTATTGCATTGTTTTTGACTTTGTAACTGGTTTGTTTTTTACTAGACCTAGCAAGACAGTGACTTAATTACTTGTGGTGGGCAATAATCCACCAAAACTAATAAATCACTTTCTCTCATTGGTGTTGAGTGGTGAGTTCCAGAACTTGTGCTCAGCAGCACCACTCTGTTTTAAAGTTTGAAATAAAAAAATCTTAAAGGTAATTGACAACAAAACTTGAGTTTTGATTTTAATTGGCATCAGGTTTTTGATTTGGTCTTTTTTTTAATTATCCTTGGATTTAATTTTTGCACCTAAAGTCTAAGGGAACAGAGTTAGATCTAGCTACCCTGACTAGGAAAGAGGTCTGCGAAGCACAGATCACCTCTGAGCTGGATGAAGATATTGAGGAATCCCAAGAACAGGAGATGGCAGGGGATAACCAGTCCCAAAGTGGCCTCTCTAGTGGACATTCTAGGACTGGAAGTAATGCAGGGTCTGACAGCCTTAGCCCTTTCGATTTGGCCATCTGTCAGAGAGAGAACAGTGACAAGCAGTTAGCAAGTTAACAGTTAGTTGAGGCCTTTTACTCCTGATGTCCCAAAGGCCTGACCTAGTATGGATCTTGACCAACTGTGCCAAGAACTCCTTCTGCACTTGACTCTCGGTGGTAATTGTAGACAAGTAGTCAAAGGCTCAGAAATGTCAATAAATCAATGTCCAGTCCAATACTTGTTTCTATATTAAAAAATAAGTATTTTATTTCTAACTATGCATTCAAGAAAGTATTATGACATTCTTAAGCAATAAAACAATCCCCCTCAGCTCACGTCAGGGCTATAGTGTTGAACTGGCAAATCCCTGTCCCACTCTTTCCTTGTAATGGGTTATCCCCCATTCACTTCTCATTGGTAGGTCTTACTGAAGTGCACACTACGACTTAATGAAATAGTCAAAAATGTCCATGGTGCTGCAGCTCTTTTAGCAGCGAGACCCCCAGGGCCTGATGGGCCCATATCAAGTCTTGCCCGTCCAGCAGCACGGGAGCGTTCAACGTTTTAGCAGATGCCCGACTGCAAACACTTGCAATACTCCAGTCCTGCTTGATTGAGTTGGTCGGTACTATTACCTGCATGCATTGTGCGTGATGCTCCAGCAGCCCTATTTTGTGTTTACTGAAAGCATCGGGGAGCCCTGCTACGGAGGAGCCATAAAAAAGTTCTGTGGGTCGCCAGGCAAGCCATACTCTGAGTACCACAGCACTAGTGTTTATTGCGTCATGCAGGATTCAAGAAAATCTTAATCTTACTTACCTGTTAAGCCACGTACCGGCACAGAAAATATTTTGTTGTGATAATGATGATGAAGCTGAAAGATTAATTACTAAATTTAGACTAACCTTGCTTTTGGTACCATCAGCAAGAAAAAAAAAAAAAAATGTATGGCAAGACCGGAGGCTCTTATTATGCTTCTCGATCTTGCTTTATTTTAAATAGCAGCAGTCAAGAAACTACGTTTCCCATGAGGCTGAAGTAACAGGCAGCCAATGGGAAAGAAAAACGTATCGGCATTGGAACCAATAGGAACACTTGAACACGGTATAAGCATTACACTTGACTGCGACCAGCCCTCTTTCTTGCTGCTCGCAGTCAAGATAAGTGTTCCAAAATTTATTCACCTTTAATTATCTGCGCGCATTTACTTAAATGTACTTATTTGCATGAATTTTACTTTTATACTGTTCCGCTGCAGCGCGACTGTGTTTTTCACTGCGAAGACTCGATCCGCGCTGTTTTATCTGTTCCCCCCCTTACCTCGCGCCGGCCTTTCGAGGAACGCGAACGTTCCAACGGTCGTCTTTTTCCCTCACAAGAGCCTCTGACTCTTCAGGCGACGCGCGCGTAGGCAAAAGAAAAATACCTCGCTTCTTCCAGACGCCCTGAAACCAGCTCCTCTGCCCGACTTCAAGCTTCCGACTGATCCCTCTACACCGGTAACGCCCCCGTGGGCGTGTTCTCCCAGGCCTTGCCCTCCACATTTTTTCTCCTTAACCCTTTCACTTCCAGTTTCGACCACAAATACCTTCACAGCCAAACAAATACTGGACCCAGACGGTAACCCCATGTTTAATCCTTCTTTCCTTCACCATCCCAACTCTACCGAATGGTTACCCTCCTCCCATGTGTCTGATTATATTTCCTCCAGACTGAGACTTCCCCTAGATAAACCCACTAGGTCCAAACTAAGATCAGAATGCCCTAGACCTTCCCTTTCTTCTAATATTACCTCTACCCCGTCTATTGACCAATCCCTCCTTACCTTCTTTTCTAAATTCGGCAAAGACCCCCGTAAAGGCGTCGATAAAGCCTGGTGCAGCTGCCAAGACAAACTCTTGGACCTGGTCGGTCCTTTGGCCAGAATCTTTGACATGGCAGAATCAGCCAAATCAGAAAATACGGACATTGATCCGGCAGAATTATCCTTGTGGATCCAAAGAGCCTTCTGCCTCTTAGGCAATGCCAATTCGGCCATTATCCATGTAAGACGTAAAGGTCTCCTACTCAAATTAGACCCTAAATTGGCTAACCTAGCTTTCATTGACCCTGGTATCAAGGCGGATGGTCTCCTCTTCGGGGATTCATTCATAAAAGACCTCGGAAAGTTTGTTTCCACTTTCGCCTCTATAGACAAGGCACAACAATCAATCAAAAAAGTGTTCCACCAACGGGTTTTTGGCAAGGCCGGTACAGGCAGGAGCCGCTTTACCGGCCGTACCGCCCGATCACAAGGATCTAGAGGCTCCTTCAACGCCTACAACACCTTAAATTCCACTTATGATTCACAATCCTACAAACCTCAATTCTATCCCCAACGCGGCAGAGGCTACCGAGGTCGTGGACATTGCGGCGCCAGATTCAATTACCAACAAGGTAAGCCCCAATTATGGTCTTCCTCCTGTAGGCGGCCGCCTACGTCATTTCATAGAAAAATTGAAAAGTATCACCTTAGATCCATGGATACTCAACACAGTTCAAGGTTACACCATAGAACTCTATTCAGTACCACACCAACGGTCCCCTCCTCCCCCCCTTTTCTTCTCTTCAGAAATGTCGTCCCTAATCTCATCAGAAATCCAGTCCCTTCTCCGCAAACAAGCCATTCAGATTTCCTGCCCGGATCCTTCTGGTTTCTTCAGTACCCTCTTCCTAGTCCAAAAGAAAAACAAAAAAACGAGACCAGTCATCAACTTAAGAAATTTCAATCGATTTGTTGTATACAGGCATTTCAAAATGGAAACCATTATTCATTTAAGAGATATACTTCTCCCCCAAGACTACATGGTCCGTTTAGATCTTCAAGACGCATACTTATCCGTTCCTGTACACGTGTCTCACAGAAAATTCCTCCAATTCCAATGGCAGGGACAAACTTACCATTTCTCACCCCTTCCGTTCGGCCTCTCTTCTGCACCTTGGTGCTTTACAAAAATAATGAAACCAATCACAACCCACCTTAGGTCCCTGGGAGTCAGATTGCTCATTTACCTAGACGACATCCTGTTAATGCACCAGGACCGTCTTTCCCTGCAACGTCACTTACAGATAACTTGCTCCCTTGTAAGGAAATGCCTCCTTGGCATGGTTGCCCCCTGACTTTTTGCCTTTGCTGATGCTATGTTTACAATTGAAAGTGTGCTGAGGCCTGCTAACCAGGCCCCAGCACCAGTGTTCTTTCCCTAACCTGTACTTTTGATTCCACAATTGGCACACCTTGGCATCCAGATAAGTCCCTTGTAACTGGTACCTCTGGTACCAAGGGCCCTGATGCCAGGGAAGGTCTCTAAGGGCTGCAGCATGTATTATGCCACCCTAGAGACCCCTCACTCAGCACAGACACACTGCTTACAAGCCTGTGTGTGCTAGTGAGAACAAAATGAGTAAGTCGACATGGCACTCCCCTCAGGGTGCCATGCCAGCCTCTCACTGCCTATGCAGTATAGGTAAGACACCCCTCTAGCAGGCCTTACAGACCTAAGGCAGGGTGCACTATACCATAGGTGAGGGTACCAGTGCATGAGCACTGTGCCCCTACAGTGTCTAAGCAAAACCTTAGACATTGTAAGTGCAGGGTAGCCATAAGAGTATATGGTCTGGGAGTCTGTCAAACACGAACTCCACAGCACCATAATGGCTACACTGAAAACTGGGAAGTTTGGTATCAAACTTCTCAGCACAATAAATGCACACTGATGCCAGTGTACATTTTATTGCAAAATACACCCCAGAGGGCACCTTAGAGGTGCCCCCTGAAACTTAACCGACTGTCTGTGTAGGCTGACTAGTTCCAGCAGCCTGCCACACCAGAGACATGTTGCTGGCCCCATGGGGAGAGTGCCTTTGTCACTCTGAGGCCAGTAACAAAGCCTGCACTGGGTGGAGATGCTAACACCTCCCCCAGGCAGGAGCTGTGACACCTGGCGGTGAGCCTCAAAGGCTCACCCCTTTGTCACAGCCCAGCAGGGCACTCCAGCTTAGTGGAGTTGCCCGCCCCCTCCGGCCACGGCCCCCACTTTTGGCGGCAAGGCTGGAGGGAACAAAGAAAGCAACAAGGAGGAGTCACTGGCCAGTCAGGACAGCCCCTAAGGTGTCCTGAGCTGAGGTGACTCTGACTTTTAGAAATCCTCCATCTTGCAGATGGAGGATTCCCCCAATAGGGTTAGGATTGTGACCCCCTCCCCTTGGGAGGAGGCACAAAGAGGGTGTACCCACCCTCAGGGCTAGTAGCCATTGGCTACTAACCCCCCAGACCTAAACACGCCCTTAAATTTAGTATTTAAGGGCTACCCTGAACCCTAGAAAATTAGATTCCTGCAAACTACAAGAAGAAGGACTGCCTAGCTGAAAACCCCTGCAGAGGAAGACCAGAAGACGACAACTGCCTTGGCTCCAGAAACTCACCGGCCTGTCTCCTGCCTTCCAAAGAACTCTGCTCCAGCGACGCCTTCCAAGGGACCAGCGACCTCTGAATCCTCTGAGGACTGCCCTGCTTCGAAAAAGACAAGAAACTCCCGAGGACAGCGGACCTGCTCCAAAAAGACTGCAACTTTGTTTCAAGAAGCAGCTTTAAAGAACCCTGCAACTCCCCGCAAGAAGCGTGAGACTTGCAACACTGCACCCGGCGACCCCGACTCGGCTGGTGGAGAACCAACACCTCAGGGAGGACCCCCGGACTACTCTACGACTGTGAGTACCAAAACCTGCCCCCCCTGAGCCCCCACAGCGCCGCCTGCAGAGGGAATCCCGAGGCTTCCCCTGACCGCGACTCTCTGAAACCTAAGTCCCGACGCCTGGAAAAGACCCTGCACCCGCAGCCCCCAGGACCTGAAGGACCGGACTTTCACTGCAGAAGTGACCCCCAGGAGTCCCTCTCCCTTGCCCAAGTGGAGGTTTCCCCGAGGAAGCCCCCCCTTGCTTGCCTGCCTGCAGCGCTGAAGAGATCCGTTGATCTCTCATAGACTAACATTGCAAACCCGACGCTTGTTTCTACACTGCACCCGGCCGCCCCCGCGCTGCTGAGGGTGAAATTTCTGTGTGGGCTTGTGTCCCCCCCGGTGCCCTACAAAACCCCCCTGGTCTGCCCTCCGAAGACGCGGGTACTTACCTGCAAGCAGACCGGAACCGGGGCACCCCCTTCTCTCCATTATAGCCTATGCGTTTTGGGCACCACTTTGAACTCTGCACCTGACCGGCCCTGAGCTGCTGGTGTGGTGACTTTGGGGTTGCTCTGAACCCCCAACGGTGGGCTACCTTGGATCAAGAACTGAACCCTGTAAGTGTCTTACTTACCTGGTAAAACTAACAAAAACGTACCTCCCCCAGGAACTGTGAAAATTGCACTGTGTCCACTTTTAAAGTAGCTATTTGTGAATAACTTGAAAAGTATACATGCGATTGAAATGATTCAAAGTTCCTAATGTACTTACCTGCAATACCTTTCAAACAAGATATTACATGTTAAATTTGAACCTGTGGTTCTTAAAATAAACTAAGAAAAGATATTTTTCTATAACAAAACCTATTGGCTGGATTTGTCTCTGAGTGTGTGTACCTCATTTATTGTCTATGTGTATGTACAACAAATGCTTAACACTACTCCTTGGATAAGCCTACTGCTCGACCACACTACCACAAAATAGAGCATTAGTATTATCTATTTTTACCACTATTTTACCTCTAAGGGGAACCCTTGGACTCTGTGCATGCTATTCCTTACTTTGAAATAGCACATACAGAGCCAACTTCCTACATTGGTGGATCAGCGGTGGGGTACAAGACTTTGCATTTGCTGGACTACTCAGCCAATACCTGATCACACGACAAATTCCAAAATTGTCATTAGAAATTGATTTTTGCAATTTGAAAAGTTTTCTAAATTCTTAAAAGACCTGCTAGGGCCTTGTGTTAGATCCTGTTTAGCATTTCTTTTAGAGTTTAAAAGTTTTGTAAAAGTTTGAATTAGATTCTAGAACCAGTTTTAGATTCTTAAAAAGTATTCCAACTTTTAGAAGCAAAATGTCTAGCACAGATGTGACTGTGGTGGAACTCGACACCACACCTTACCTCCATCTTAAGATGAGGGAGCTAAGGTCACTCTGTAAAATAAAGAAAATAACAATGGGCCCCAAACCTACCAAAATACAGCTCCAGGAGCTTTTGGCAGAGTTTGAAAAGGCCAACCCCTCTGAGGGTGGCAACTCAGAGGAATAGGATAGTGACTTGGAGGAAAATTCCCCCCTACCAGTCCTATCTAGGGAGAACAGGGTCTCTCAAACCCTGACTCCAAAAATAATAGTCAGAGATGCTGGTTCCCTCACAGGAGAGACCAACACCTCTGAAATCACTGAGGATAACTCCAGTGAAGAGGACATCCAGTTAGCCAGGATGGCCAAAAGATTGGCTTTGGAAAGACAGATCCTAGCCATAGAGAGGGAAAGACAAGAGATGGGCCTAGGACCCATCAATGGTGGCAGCAACATAAATAGGGTCAGAGATTCTCCTGACATGTTGAAAATCCCCAAAGGGATTGTAACTAAATATGAAGATGGTGATGACATCACCAAATGGTTCACAGCTTTTGAGAGGGCTTGTGTAACCAGAAAAGTGAACAAATCTCACTGGGGTGCTCTCCTTTGGGAAATGTTCACAGGAAAGTGTAGGGATAGACTCCTCACACTCTCTGGAAAAGATGCAGAATCTTATGACCTCATGAAGGGTACCCTGATTGAGGGCTTTGGATTCTCCACTCAGGAGTATAGGATTAGATTCAGGGGGGCTCAAAACTCCTCGAGCCAGACCTGGGTTGACTTTGTAGACTACTCAGTAAAAACACTAGATGGTTGGATTCAAGGCAGTGGTGTAAGTAATTATGATGGGCTGTACAATTTATTTGTGAAAGAACACCTGTTAAGTAATTGTTTCAATGATAAACTGCATCAGCATCTGGTAGACCTAGGACCAATTTCTCCCCAAGAATTGGGAAAGAAGGCGGACCATTGGGTCAAGACAAGGGTGTCCAAAACTTCCACAGGGGGTGACCAAAAGAAAGGGGTCACAAAACCTCCCCAGGGGAAAGGTGGTGAGACAGCCAAAAATAAAAATAGTCAAGAGTCTTCTAAAGGCCCCCAAAAACCTGCACAGGAGGGTGGGCCCAGAGCCTCTTCACAAAACAATCCTGGGTACAAGGGTAAAAACGTTGATCCCAAAAAGGCCTGGTGTCGAAACTGTAGTCAGTCTGGACACCAAACTGGAGACAAGGCCTGTCCCAAGAAAAGTTCCACTCCAAACTCCAATCCAGGTAACACTGGAATGGCTAGTCTCCAAGTGGGATCAACAGTGTGCCCAGAGCAAATCAGGGTCCACACTGAAGCTACTCTAGTCTCTGAGGGTGGGGTGGATTTAGCCACACTAGCTGCCTGGCCCCCTAACATGCAAAAATACAGGCAGCAGCTCTTTATTAATGGGACAAGTGTAGAGGGCCTGAGGGATACAGGTGCCAGTGTCACCATGGTGACAGAAAAACTGGTTTCCCCTGGCCAATACCTGACTGGAAAAACTTATACAGTCACCAATGCTGACAATCAAACTAAAGCACATCCCATGGCAATGGTAACTTTAGAATGGGGAGGGGTCAATGGCCTGAAACAGGTGGTGGTCTCCTCAAACATCCCAGTAGACTGTCTGCTTGGAAATGACCTGGAGTCCTCAGCATGGGCTGAGGTAGAACTAAAAACCCATGCAGCCATGCTGGGTATCCCTGAACTGGTGTGTGTAAAAACAAGAGCACAATGCAAGGCACAGGGTGAAAAAGTAGAGCTGGAGTCTGGAAAAATGGCCCAGCCTACCAAGAGAAAAGGAAAGTCAGTTGGGAAACCAACTGCAACACAGTCAGAAAAAGAGAACCTCTCTTCTCAGGAAGAAGTTCTGCCCTCTGAGGGAACTGAGCCTTTGGAGCTTGAACCTTATCAGGTTGAGCTCTTAGGCCCAGGGGGACCCTCAAGGGAAGAGCTGCGTAAGGGACAAGAAACCTGTCCCTCTCTTGAAGGCCTTAGGCAGCAAGCTGCTGAAGAGTCCAAGGGCAAGAAAAATGGAACACATAGGGTCTATTGGGAAGATGGACTCCTGTACACTGAGGCCAGAGACCCCAAACCTGGTGCCACTAGGAGAGTGGTAGTGCCTCAGTCGTTCAGAGAGTTTATTCTGACCTTAGCCCATGATATTCCCCTTGCTGGGCATTTGGGACAAACCAAGACGTGGGAGAGGTTAGTCAACCACTTCTACTGGCCCAATATGTCCCAGAAGGTTAAGGAGTTTTGCCTCTCCTGCCCCACCTGTCAATCCAGTGGTAAGACAGGTGGGCACCCAAAGGCCCCCCTCATTCCACTTCCAGTGGTGGGGGTCCCCTTTGAAAGAGTGGGTGTGGACATAGTTGGTCCACTGGAACCTCCCACAGCCTCAGGAAATATGTACATCCTAGTAGTAGTGGATCATGCTACTAGGTATCCTGAAGCTATTCCCCTTAGGTCGACTACTGCCCCTGCAGTAGCCAAGGCCCTCATTGGTATCTTTACCAGAGTGGGTTTCCCTAAGGAGGTGGTGTCTGACAGAGGTACCAACTTCATGTCAGCATACCTAAAACACATGTGGAATGAGTGTGGAGTGACTTACAAATTCACTACACCATACCATCCACAAACTAATGGCTTAGTTGAGAGATTCAACAAGACATTAAAGGGCATGATCATGGGGCTCCCAGAAAAACTCAAAAGGAGATGGGATGTCCTCTTGCCATGTCTGCTTTTTGCTTACAGAGAGGTGCCACAGAAGGGAGTAGGATTCTCACCCTTTGAACTTCTGTTTGGTCACCCTGTAAGGGGACCACTTGCTCTTGTTAAAGAAGGCTGGGAGAGACCTCTCCATGAGCCTAAACAAGACATAGTGGACTATGTACTTGGCCTTCGCTCTAGAATGGCAGAGTACATGGAAAAGGCAACCAAAAACCTTGAGGCCAGCCAACAGCTCCAGAAGTTTTGGTATGACCAAAAGGCTGCACTGGTTGAGTTCCAACCAGGGCAGAAAGTCTGGGTTCTGGAGCCTGTGGCTCCCAGGGCACTCCAGGACAAATGGAGTGGCCCTTACCCAGTGCTAGAAAGGAAGAGTCAGGTCACCTACCTGGTGGACCTGGGCACAAGCAGGAGCCCCAAGAGGGTGATCCATGTGAACCGCCTTAAGCTCTTCCATGACAGGGCTGATGTAAATCTGTTGATGGTAACAGATGAGGATCAGGAGGCAGAGAGTGAACCTCTCCCTGATCTTCTGTCATCAGACCCAAAAGATGGCACAGTAGACGGAGTGATCTACTCAGACACCCTCTCTGGCCAACAGCAAGCTGATTGTAGGAGAGTCCTACAACAGTTTCCTGAACTCTTCTCCTTAACCCCTGGTCAGACACACCTGTGTACCCATGATGTGGACACAGGAGACAGCATGCCTGTCAAAAACAAAATCTTTAGACAGTCTGACCATGTTAAAGAAAGCATCAAGGTGGAAGTCCACAAGATGCTGGAATTGGGAGTAATTGAGCGCTCTGACAGCCCCTGGGCTAGCCCAGTGGTCTTAGTCCCCAAACCTCACACCAAAGATGGAAAGAAAGAGATGAGGTTTTGTGTGGACTACAGAGGGCTCAATTCTGTCACCAAGACAGATGCTCATCCAATTCCTAGAGCTGATGAGCTCATAGATAAATTAGGTGCTGCCAAATTCTTAAGTACCTTTGACTTGACAGCAGGGTACTGGCAAATAAAAATGGCACCTGGAGCAAAAGAGAAAACAGCATTCTCCACACCTGATGGGCATTATCAGTTTACTGTTATGCCCTTTGGTTTAAAGAATGTCCCTGCCACCTTCCAAAGGTTGGTGAATCAAGTCCTTGCTGGCTTGGAGTCCTTTAGCACAGCTTATCTTGATGATATTGCTGTCTTTAGCTCCACCTGGCAGGATCACCTGGTCCACCTGAAGAAGGTTTTGAAGGCTCTGCAATCTGCAGGCCTCTCTATCAAGGCATCCAAATGCCAGATAGGGCAGGGAACTGTGGTTTACTTGGGCCACCTTGTAGGTGGAGGCCAAGTTCAGCCACTCCAACCCAAGATCCAGACTATTCTGGACTGGGTAGCTCCAAAAACCCAGACTCAAGTCAGGGCATTCCTTGGCTTGACTGGGTATTACAGGAGGTTTGTGAAGGGATATGGATCCATTGTGACAGCCCTCACTGAACTCACCTCCAAGAAAATGCCCAAGAAAGTGAACTGGACTGTGGAATGCCAACAGGCCTTTGACACCCTGAAACAAGCAATGTGCTCAGCACCAGTTCTAAAAGCTCCAGATTATTCTAAGCAGTTCATTGTGCAGACAGATGCCTCTGAACATGGGATAGGGGCAGTTTTGTCCCAAACAAATGATGATGGCCTTGACCAGCCTGTTGCTTTCATTAGCAGGAGGTTACTCCCCAGGGAGCAGCGTTGGAGTGCCATTGAGAGGGAGGCCTTTGCTGTGGTTTGGTCCCTGAAGAAGCTGAGACCATACCTCTTTGGGACTCACTTCCTAGTTCAAACTGACCACAGACCTCTCAAATGGCTGATGCAAATGAAAGGTGAAAATCCTAAACTGTTGAGGTGGTCCATCTCCATACAGGGAATGGACTTTATAGTGGAACACAGACCTGGGACTGCCCATGCCAATGCAGATGGCCTTTCCAGGTTCTTCCACTTAGAAAATGAAGACTCTCTTGGGAAAGGTTAGTCTCATCCTCTTTCGTTTGGGGGGGGGTTGTGTAAGGAAATGCCTCCTTGGCATGGTTGCCCCCTGACTTTTTGCCTTTGCTGATGCTATGTTTACAATTGAAAGTGTGCTGAGGCCTGCTAACCAGGCCCCAGCACCAGTGTTCTTTCCCTAACCTGTACTTTTGATTCCACAATTGGCACACCTTGGCATCCAGATAAGTCCCTTGTAACTGGTACCTCTGGTACCAAGGGCCCTGATGCCAGGGAAGGTCTCTAAGGGCTGCAGCATGTATTATGCCACCCTAGAGACCCCTCACTCAGCACAGACACACTGCTTACAAGCCTGTATGTGCTAGTGAGAACAAAATGAGTAAGTCGACATGGCACTCCCCTCAGGGTGCCATGCCAGCCTCTCACTGCCTATGCAGTATAGGTAAGACACCCCTCTAGCAGGCCTTACAGCCCTAAGGCAGGGTGCACTATACCATAGGTGAGGGTACCAGTGCATGAGCACTGTGCCCCTACAGTGTCTAAGCAAAACCTTAGACATTGTAAGTGCAGGGTAGCCATAAGAGTATATGGTCTGGGAGTCTGTCAAACACGAACTCCACAGCACCATAATGGCTACACTGAAAACTGGGAAGTTTGGTATCAAACTTCTCAGCACAATAAATGCACACTGATGCCAGTGTACATTTTATTGCAAAATACACCCCAGAGGGCACCTTAGAGGTGCCCCCTGAAACTTAACCGACTGTCTGTGTAGGCTGACTAGTTCCAGCAGCCTGCCACACCAGAGACATGTTGCTGGCCCCATGGGGAGAGTGCCTTTGTCACTCTGAGGCCAGTAACAAAGCCTGCACTGGGTGGAGATGCTAACACCTCCCTCAGGCAGGAGCTGTGACACCTGGCGGTGAGCCTCAAAGGCTCACCCCTTTGTCACAGCCCAGCAGGGCACTCCAGCTTAGTGGAGTTGCCCGCCCCCTCCGGCCACGGCCCCCACTTTTGGCGGCAAGGCTGGAGGGAACAAAGAAAGCAACAAGGAGGAGTCACTGGCCAGTCAGGACAGCCCCTAAGGTGTCCTGAGCTGAGGTGACTCTGACTTTTAGAAATCCTCCATCTTGCAGATGGAGGATTCCCCCAATAGGGTTAGGATTGTGACCCCCTCCCCTTGGGAGGAGGCACAAAGAGGGTGTACCCACCCTCAGGGCTAGTAGCCATTGGCTACTAACCCCCCAGACCTAAACACGCCCTTAAATTTAGTATTTAAGGGCTACCCTGAACCCTAGAAAATTAGATTCCTGCAAACTACAAGAAGAAGGACTGCCTAGCTGAAAACCCCTGCAGAGGAAGACCAGAAGACGACAACTGCCTTGGCTCCAGAAACTCACCGGCCTGTCTCCTGCCTTCCAAAGAACTCTGCTCCAGCGACGCCTTCCAAGGGACCAGCGACCTCTGAATCCTCTGAGGACTGCCCTGCTTCGAAAAAGACAAGAAACTCCCGAGGACAGCGGACCTGCTCCAAAAAGACTGCAACTTTGTTTCAAGAAGCAGCTTTAAAGAACCCTGCAACTCCCCGCAAGAAGCGTGAGACTTGCAACACTGCACCCGGCGACCCCGACTCGGCTGGTGGAGAACCAACACCTCAGGGAGGACCCCCGGACTACTCTACGACTGTGAGTACCAAAACCTGCCCCCCCTGAGCCCCCACAGCGCCGCCTGCAGAGGGAATCCCGAGGCTTCCCCTGACCGCGACTCTCTGAAACCTAAGTCCCGACGCCTGGAAAAGACCCTGCACCCGCAGCCCCCAGGACCTGAAGGACCGGACTTTCACTGCAGAAGTGACCCCCAGGAGTCCCCCTCCCTTGCCCAAGTGGAGGTTTCCCCGAGGAAGCCCCCCCTTGCCTGCCTGCAGCGCTGAAGAGATCCGTTGATCTCTCATAGACTAACATTGCAAACCCGACGCTTGTTTCTACACTGCACCCGGCCGCCCCCGCGCTGCTGAGGGTGAAATTTCTGTGTGGGCTTGTGTCCCCCCCGGTGCCCTACAAAACCCCCCTGGTCTGCCCTCCGAAGACGCGGGTACTTACCTGCAAGCAGACCGGAACCGGGGCACCCCCTTCTCTCCATTATAGCCTATGCGTTTTGGGCACCACTTTGAACTCTGCACCTGACCGGCCCTGAGCTGCTGGTGTGGTGACTTTGGGGTTGCTCTGAACCCCCAACGGTGGGCTACCTTGGATCAAGAACTGAACCCTGTAAGTGTCTTACTTACCTGGTAAAACTAACAAAAACTTACCTCCCCCAGGAACTGTGAAAATTGCACTGTGTCCACTTTTAAAGTAGCTATTTGTGAATAACTTGAAAAGTATACATGCGATTGAAATGATTCAAAGTTCCTAATGTACTTACCTGCAATACCTTTCAAACAAGATATTACATGTTAAATTTGAACCTGTGGTTCTTAAAATAAACTAAGAAAAGATATTTTTCTATAACAAAACCTATTGGCTGGATTTGTCTCTGAGTGTGTGTACCTCATTTATTGTCTATGTGTATGTACAACAAATGCTTAACACTACTCCTTGGATAAGCCTACTGCTCGACCACACTACCACAAAATAGAGCATTAGTATTATCTATTTTTACCACTATTTTACCTCTAAGGGGAACCCTTGGACTCTGTGCATGCTATTCCTTACTTTGAAATAGCACATACAGAGCCAACTTCCTACATCCCTCTTATCCCAATTGGGCTTTCTCGTCAACAAAGAAAAATCCATGTCTATTCCTTCAAAAAGGATAGAGTTTCTGGGTTTCATAATCGATTCCTCCGCAGCTGTCCTCCAACTTCCACAACAAAATGGAAAATCCACGAAAGCAGAGATTCTGAAACTCCTCCGGAGTTCCCAAATCTCTCTCAGATCCCTAGCCAGAGTTGTAGGCCTCCTCGCCTCCTCAATACAAGCCATCTTTCCCGGACCCCTTCATTACCGGGCACTCCAAAGGCTAAAAATCCGACATCTCAGAAGAGGTCTCTCCTACTCAGAGTCCATCAATCTCGATCACGAGTCCCGTCTAGAGCTTCAATGGTGGATAGACCATTTAGACGCCTGGAACGGCAAGACTATATTTCCATCAGCCCCAGATCTTGTGTTAGAATCAGATGCAAGTCTGACTGGCTGGGGCGCACGATGTGGCGCAATCTCGACTGGAGGTTTCTGGTCTTCAGAGGAGTCCAAATTGCATATCAATTATTTAGAGATGCTTGCGGGCTCCTTTGCAATCAAAAGCCTCGCAAAAAACAGAGTCCAGTGTACCATCCTCCTGCGTATGGACAATGTGTCAGCTGTCCGCTACATAAACCACTTAGGGGGCACCAGATCAAAAACCCTAGCAGATCTGGCAAAAAGCCTCTGGGAATATTGTCTCCACAACAAAATTTCCCTGTTAGCAGAATATCTCCCCGGTTCCCTCAACGATGTCGCAGATTGGCATTCTCGTTATATCAGAGATGCCAGTGACTGGAAACTTCACCCCTCAGTCTTCCAATCTCTCCTTCACAAATGGGGTCCCTTCAAGATAGACCTATTTGCGTCCCGCCTAAATACACAACTCCCTCTGTTTTTCAGTTGGCGTCCGGATCCTTCAGCCCTCGCTTCCGACGCTTTCCTCCAGGACTGGTCATCCATGCTCAATTACGCCTTTCCCCCATTCCTAATGATTACCAGAGTGCTCGCCCAGGTCAGGCGCCAAAAAGCCTCTCTAATCCTAATAGCTCCATTTTGGCAATCACAAGTGTGGTTTCCCCCTCTCCTCGAATTAACTATCGATTTCCCAGTTCTCCTTCCAGTTTTTCCTTCCCTCCTTCGGAATCCCACCGGCTTCCCTCATCCTCTCATCCTCAACAATACCCTTTCCCTATCGGCCTGGAAGGTTTCAGGTATCCCCAACCTCCCATTCCAATTTCGACAGAAGCTTCAGAGTTCATTAGCAACGCATGGGCTCCCGGCACTAGAAAGGCATACAACTCCGCTTGGTCTCTTTGGTCAAGCTGGTGTCTGGGAAGGAATATTGATCCCTTTTCAACCGATGTAAATTATATCATAAATTTCCTTGCTGCACAAGCTGGCACAGGTAAGTCTTACAGGACAATTAACCTTTATAGATCAGCTATTTCTCTTCAACACTCTCACATCAATGGAAAACCGATCGGAGAACATCCCTTGGTATGCCGCCTTCTTAAGGGAGTAAAATTTTCTTTTCCTCCGTTACCCAAATATTCCAAATTATGGGATGTCAATGTTGTCTTAAAGTTATTTATTTCCTGGCAAGACAATGCAGATCTTTCTCTGAAAATGCTTTCAGCCAAATTAACAATGTTACTTTGTTTAGTCTCCATTAAACATATATCAGATGTCAAAGCACTAGATATTTCATCCAGACAATTTTCCCCCACAGGTGTTTTATTTACTATTAACAAACGTACCAAAACAAATATACGTTCAGTGTTCTACCCTTATTCCCCCAATCAACCCAAATTATGTGTAGGACAGTGTCTCAAAGTATACGAAGACCGCACAGCCAACCTCAGAACGTCCTCATCCCAACTACTCATTTCTTTTCGCAAACCCCATAAACCTGTATCATCCGCTACTCTAGCCAGATGGGTACGTTGGGTCATGACCTTAGCAGGTATAGACCCATCGGTATTTGGCGATCACTCCTCCAGGGGTGCCATGGCCTCCAAAGCATTTTGGATAGGTTCCAGACTCGAGGACATTCTGAGATCGGCTGACTGGTCTAATGATTATGTTTTCAGAACTTTTTATTGTAAACCCATTCATACAGCAACTTCTATAATAATTAACATGCTTTAAAAAAGCATAATAAGAGCCTCCGGTCTTGCCATAAAATGTAGATTTTCCTAGTAATTTATGACGGAAAGTCTTAATTTTATTAAAGACACAGAGGCGAGTATTATTCCGCCTCAGATTCTCTAATTTTGTCTATTCTTCCCTCCCACAGAAACAACAAATCAGCCTCAGAACCCTTCCTGATCACCGGAACAAGCTTCCAACATCACCAAGCTGGACCAACCTTCTGCCTCAGGATCACAAGCTCTGCTCATCTCCCTGCTTTTTTCCGCTCCTCAAATCCTGATGAACTTTTGCCAAGATCTTTGCTCTCTCATTTTGGCAGTTGCCATAATTGTTTCTATTATTCAGTTATTTTCTCACACAGACTAGCCTTCTCGCATCAAGAAAGAGGGCTGGTCGCAGTCAAGTGTAACGCTTATACCGTGTTCAAGTGTTCCTATTGGTTCCAATGCCGATATGTTTTTCTTTCCCATTGGCTGCCTGTTACTTCAGCCTCATGGGAAACGTAGTTTCTTGACTGCTGCTATTTAAAATAAAGCAAGATCGATAAGCATAATACTCGCCTCCCTGTCTTTAATAAAATTAAGACTTTCCGTCATAAATTACTAGGAAAATCTACATTCTAACTTTCAATGAGTAAGTATGCCTAAGTGATTGTGTTATACTTGAAACTGCAAGTGATTTCTCTTATGTGATCAATTTTACACAAAACTGAAAAAGATACACACTAATACGATTTTCCTCAAAACATGATTTTAGCAATGTAGGCCAGCTCTCTGGGATGATTGGAATGCATGTGAATTATCTATGCTCCAAGTCAGTTTTAGCCAATGCACTTAGGATCACATCAAAATTGCAAACGTATTTTAGACAAATTGTTATTTTTAACCATATCTAACCAATAATAAGTCTACTAAAATATGTCCTAATATTTGTTTTACTTTATAACTTTTGGATCTGTACCCATTTTTTTAAAAAGTCTGAGACTTGCATAATTAATATTGTGATGCTGCATATTCTGAAGATCTTCAGTGTGAGATTGGATGGATCACTACATTGATTGTATACTGCTGGTCTCTGAAAGCTCTCTTGTGACTTACCCCCTACCTATGGTTTAATTATCACTTAGTGTTCAGCTTTCTCACAAACTTCACGAGGACAAGTAATGTTTAAAAATCAAAGTGCCATATCCAATGGTGAAACTATGAAGTCCTGCAATTTTCACTTGATTACTGCTTGAAGTGTTGCATAACTCTTTACGTGTTGCATCTAAGTTAAGCCTGACTGCATAACACCCTACTGCATAATCAGTTATTGTAGGCCAAATATAACCACACCTCCTGCCCATGCCTGGGGGGGGTGGCAGCAAACCCCTCAAACATCATGGGTCTATATACCTCATCCAGTCTTCCACTGTTTGAGAGGAGAAAAGCAGCTCTATGACTTGTCTTGCCATGATAGATTCGGGGCATCCAGCCCAAATGCCTCTATCCTACACTGACATTGACAAAGATAAACAGAAAATGCCTACTGATCGCTTTGCCTTTGTTATTAGTAAACAATACCTCTTAACTCAATCTCATTTGGAAGCTGTCGCCCATCTTCACCATTCAAGCCAGATAAATGTCTTCCAAAGACTACAATGGGATCACCCATGTGGTATACCCAGCAACTCACCCTCTTTTTAATGATATTCACCCTCCAAAGCAACACTTTAGATGCCTCGTCAGACCATGAAGCACTATACAAATCCAATCACAAAAACATGGTGCGATCTGCTTTTTATGGCCTTTGACTCTGGATTGGATCACCTCCTAATTTTCCTGAACATGAAAGAACAGATCGACGGGTATGATCACCAAAACTGAAAATCTTCCCCACCTCCTAAAAATATATCAAACCCCTCCATCTAATTATCTCTGGAGGATCTAAACTATCCAAATTGACCCTCTTTGTTGGCTGAGAAGGTTGAGCTGTATTTCCCAGTTGTTGGTAAAACGAACACCATTTAAAGTAAAAATACAAATTGTAAAAAAAAAAAAAACCTCAGGGGCACTGGGCTTTACATTTGTTTCGGGTGAACGTGCATGTCAACGTTTTGAACGTTGTAAGAGAGAAATGTTCGGAAAACACTCTGTTGAACCTATTTTCCCCTCCGACCCGCATTGAAAATGGTTTTTTTTTTTTCGGGCGGGAGACCATTGAAATAAAGCCTTTTGGGGCTTTAAACAGTCAGTGTCTCCCGTCTGTTGGCATCAATGAGAAAACAGACTAGGGTAAAGGCTGGCCTTTATCTGCCGGTTTGTAAAAAGCACAAGGTTTTATTTACAAAAAAATCGTGATGGTTCGCGCCTGCGACCGAGGGAGTACGTGGTTCTGGAGGCCATCGTAAAATGGCGGCGGTACAAGGGGCGTTTTTTTCACTGACTGGGCGTGCGAAGGAGACGCTGGAGGAAATGAGTGATTTACTGACGTGGTGAATCTGTACACATTTATGGCCGCCACAGAGACTGCGGCCCTGACTACATGACAGTAAGAATAGTCTCTGCCCGGCGGAGCCCAAACCTCTACCCTGGCGCCCCTCGTTTTTCCTTCCGTGAGCGGTCCCTCTAACAAACCCGGGAAGAACAGCAGCCATACTGCGGGCTAAAGCTGTCGCTGTGGACGCTGAAGCCCGCAAAAAACGTAATGGATATAATTAAAAAGCATTTCTGAAGTCAACGGCGACAGCCGCTGCACTGCCGCACAGGAGAGAGCTCGGCACACACTGGCGAGTATGCGAGGGGTTGCCATAGCTTTGTAATGTAGGGTGACCAGAACCGGCTCAATCCGGTTTCAGGCAGCTCAGTCCCTATTGAACAATGCAGGCACTGAGCTGCAGTGAGGGCTGTCCTCCCTCCATGGCAGCCACAGGCAGAGCAGCTTGCAGAGGTGCCATCCCTCACAGTAAGAATGCACATTAGGCATATTTCACTGGTATGTGGACAACCCTGATAAGGACGATTTCTGTTTTATAGTCGTGTCTGACATATGTTAAATAGTTCTGTCTCTTAATGCACGCATGACAGCAGAGATTTCCCTTTTTATTTATTTTTTGTTAGTAAAAATTGCAACACCGTTTTGGTAATTGATATGTGCCAGTGGCACAATTTTATTTTGCATGCTCGGAAAAAACAAGCAGCTCTTTCTTTTGTTGATAAAGGAAGCTGCTGCTTTTGTAAACAGCAGGCCAGAAATGCAAATTCGCAGTTGCATGATCTAATGAATTGCATTGGCAAACTAGAACAATCCAGGTATTTTTGTAGCCCATTTCATCTGGTTAGTGGCGATCATCAACGTTGCTGTTCCTATAATCTGTGTGGCAGTAACATCCCAATTTAAAAAAAAAAAGAAAAAAATCATAAAGGTCAAGGTTCACGTGGTACTGGGCATAACTCCAGTCATCAAAACGTGGAGCATTTCGTTTTTAGCTACACTCTGAAACTTACTCTATGAAAAATGGATGTATAGCAGCAGCATAAAGCTGTTGAACTTGATTTTACAATGCCTTCATAACATTCTGAATTCCCTGCTTTGTTATTCTGCAGTGAGCCCTCGCGCCATTTCAGCTGCCTGTAGACATGGATATTGTATTAGCTGAATTGGGGTTTCACAACCTGGGCCTTTACATTAGGATCATAAATGCTGCCCAAAATAGTATTTATTTTCATATATCATTTTGGGGGACCAAATTTATATGAATGAAACTCTTTGCTTAATACATTTCTGAAGTGCAGATAGTCTTGCATGTACAACGCTTAAGTAATTAACTCTCATTATCAGATTATCGCCTTTCTCTAAGAAATATATTTTACTCGCACTGTCCTGGTGTTTTAGACATTTTAAGAGCTCCCATGGATTGCAAGTGACACGTTTTACATGATTCACGTATAGATTGCTTGATTTTCAATGTCATGCGAATAATATGTTTTTTTCAACGATTTCAGCTTCGCAAATAATTTGGATAGTAAAACCCCTTTCCCGTGTTCAAAAAAAGTGTGTGCTCTTAAATGTGAGCTGGCATCTGCATCTTGTTCTGAAAGCTAGAGGCCTCAGAGTGAGAGGGGGAGAGGGAGCAGCAAGAAGAGAGTGAAGGCAGCGGTAATGAATATAGAAAAAGGAAGAACAAAGGCTGTAAAGCTGAGACTGGAACACTAAATATTTTGCCTTTGGGAACCTGGCGACAGAGCAGCTTTTACTTCCTAAACGGGAAACCGGAATCAGCACATCTTCGTCCATTTTTGTTAACAAATCTAACCAGCCCTTTCTCAACATGGATTTGGTGATGGATACAATCGCGAAACATGGAGGGATTGTGGATCGTTCCCCAAGTGAAATAGGGGTGTTTTTGTTTCCTACCTTCAGCAGATGGAAGCACAGCCCTTAAAGCCTCCAAGCCTTTGGAATTTGCAGATTGGGTAAGTTTCAGCTCGGTTGTATGCTGCTGTCGGCCTCAGTGAACAGCCATAACATGGGGGAGGTGGGCATGCCATTGTTTTTCTTATATCTACTAAAACATGTAGATTGCTCAATAACAAATGCAAGGCGAACATTGATAACATGTTTGAGATAGTGTATGTGTCATTTCCTTACGTTTGCCAGTGCAAACGAGGAGTTTTGATTGCATTTTAGAGGAGGTATCATTATTTTGAACAGAAAGGCATGTTTTCGATTTAACGTGAAGTAAACACCCCTGCCTTGATTTCACAAGGGAATGGTGTACAATGCCATGGGCTTGTTATTAACGAAGATTGTTTTTTTACAAAACGGTTCAAATTGGAACGCACAGCATTTTAAATGTTCATGCCCTTTCCGAATGTTAATCCTGTATCCAGTAGAATAAAGGTGCTACATGGGACGCCTCTTACTTTCCTTAAATGACCCTTTATTTTTATTTGTAGGTATTCATCCCTTGCATAGTTGTATTTGGTGACAGATGTTTGAAATTAAATTCAATATAAATAAATTAAGCTTGCATACCGTGCTATATGGCGAATGAGATGGCTTTCTGAGTAATACATTTATTTGTAATATCACATTCTTCACATGTTTGCACATGAATCTATTGAGGGCGAGTACGAAATGACAGTAATGGCTCCAGGGCCTGTTGTTTTACTGCTGGTGTTGCAAAGACAGGCAGGCCCTGTCAGGCATGGAGCTTTATTTTTCTCCTTTAGTTTACTAAAACTGCTTCACAACCAGGATCAGTCACTGCTTACACGAATACAGCACTAGAGTTCTGAGATCTTGTAATCTGTATATAAATTCAGAGACTAGTAAATATATATATATGTATATATGTGTGTGTGTCAGAAAGAAAGATGAAGTAATGTATTGCGCAATGAAAGATTTAATAAAATGAGAATATACTGCAGGCTTATGGGGATTATACAGGCCTCATCCATAATGCTTTCTTACTTCATGTGGAATTCTTTACAGAAATATAGCAAATATTTGTTAAATAATGTAAATATATTTGTAATGATAGTAGTTTGATGTTTCCTTTAAGCTTAAACATGTTTGTGTTCATAATGCATTGTGTTTATAATGCATCCATAAAGAATAGGAAAATACATCTACAGGTAACACTGAGATGGTGTGTTCTGTATTTTTTGGGGGAACTAAAATAGTGTTGGAGAAACAATGGGGGACTTAGACTGTGACTACTCAGTAACTTGCTTAGTACTCACAACTTTGGGGTATGATAATTTGCAAAACATTGGCTTGCGTAATGCCTAGCAGAACTCTGGCATCGGGTTCAGAGGCAGTGTAAACTGGCCTTAGAACTTACTTTTAAGGTGGGTTACAGGTTAACTTTCCCCTTCCACTCTCAGTTATTTAGTTATTATTTGGCGATTAAGTAGACCTGTGTTTTTACCTATGCATTTTGTCAGGAGCATTGCTTCTTCTTTCTTTGGTCTCCACCTTTATTCATTTTTATTTTTTTTACAGTGCTTTAGGATGCTATCTAGGTAATGTCTGTGCAGGTGAAATAAAAATGGTGGCGTTATACCTTAGTCTGTGACCAGAGAGAGTCTTGGTCTGATATTCTTCGCTTACTACATCTAAAGTGTGCAATTTAGTTAAAAACTATCTGGAATAGTTCAATTCTCAGGCCTTCCTGGCAAGATTATTACTTAATTCCGCCATAAGACTTCGATTCAGTGAATTGAACAGCCTGGAGTCACAGAGACCTGCCACTATATTTCTTCTGTATAAAGTCTCGTTGGGAGATACTGCTTGGTGTCTCAAATCGCAAGTTTTTGTTGAGCACATAGTGGGGAGCACACCTCAGGTATCCTGGACTTTTTCCCCAGGAAAGCATCATAGAATCAAACCCAGTTGATTGTAAGGAAGTATAACCAATATTTATTCTTCAATCTTCTTTTTCTCAGAGCAAATACGTCAGCCCAACCAATACGTTTCGTCCCCACAAGGTACTTCATCAGGGCTGCAAAAACACGTCCCAAAATATTTACAGATAAAACAATCAAAAGCATACATGGTATATATTAATTTCACAATAACTGATAACCACAATCCCCAAAATAATGCACATTGACATTACCATCAGCATCACTGGTGGACAATTTCAAAATGTTCCTCTTTGCTCATGGTATGTTCATTTACATATTCATAACAACTTAATCATTACAAAATGGAGGACCAAACACATTCATATTGATATACATTCAAAATGACAAGCCGCACTATACATATTTCGGCTATAATGCTGCATTAATATTTATTCTACTTATAGATAAGGGTATTGTCTCATCTTGTTTGTCAGCAAAAACCTTAACAACCCATGGCAAGTGTCATATCCCTACATAAAAAATATATGGACATATATATCTGTTCTCAAACATTACACAAAAATCAAGTTTATCATCTATCACACTCATGTAACCCTCTCATATGCCCAATATATGAAGCACGTGTGATTAAAAACAATCTGTAGCACAGTGAGAACTATTCTCTTAAGTCATTAACCCTGCTTCTTAATGCAGTAACCTACTTAAGTATAACGCTTGGATTGCACATGCATAACACCCTCTGAATTACAAATCATCTACATTTTCTTCAGCATGTATCGCTTTAGCAAATTAATGTTAACTTATTCCTTCACACTGAATGACTTAATAACCATATTCGTAATATGTAAATGTACCACACACGCAACACCTTCACTATTTCTATAATCCACAGATTAACTCTACTCATTTAATGCTGAGTCACTTTCTGACTATGCATTTCAACCCCCCTCATGGCACCATCTTGAAATGTCCTCCCTATTTATATATACCAACAAACTATAAAAGGCAAGGTGTATAGCAATGTCTGTCACATTCAAATCAAAACACCCAATCATTAGTTTTTGTCCCAAATCAACAAAACCCACCTCTTCTTCACTGTCCCTCTAACCCAAAGAACATCCCAAGTCATTTAATCATGGTTACTTTCTGCCACAACATGACACCCCCTAATATGGAGCAATATTTGAGTGTCCTCCCTATTTAAATAAATCAACCTAACCTCAGCAAACGGGGGATCCGTAATCAGCGACAACATCCCTCATAATGTCCATAACCAAAGCTTAGTGGCAAATAAATCAAAAGATATATATACAGGCCTCGAAAAATCATAAAAATGTTACTAGACGTGCAGGTCGAGTAGCTTGAGTAATCTGCTCGACCTAACTGTAATGTACTTGACCCAGAAACGGGTCTCAAATCGGGTAATCCTAGGCAAATATTGTATTTTACAGTCGCCTTTTTATTCGTTCTCGCATATGAGTGCATCTTCAAATATGTGAGTTCAGCAATTCTGCTGTAAAAAAAAAAAAAAAATCCTCTTTTGTTTGATTAAATACACTAAACGTTTGCTCCATGTATAATACATCTAGCCCAAAATTAGGGTACACATGATCAATGCATGACATGTCTCTTAGTTTACTAATAGCTTTGCCATCAGGGCAAGAGTGTTTCTCAGTTTATGTTTAAACACTCACTTTTTATAAATATATCACTAAAGCACAATGTGGTAGAGCACTGTCATTTACAGACAGTACATTTCCAAGAAATGTCCAAAACCCTTCCCACTAACTTGCAGCTTTACTGATATAGTGTATTAACAATGATCTGTGAATATTGGGTTTTAGAAAACATTTATAATTTGCACATCACCAAGTAAAGTATTTTGACTTTTTTCATCCTATTAAAATATTTTTTTCAGAAGTACAAAAAATGGTCTATGAAATATATTTTGAAATGTTTGTAAAGTTGACTTAGTTATATAAATGCTATGTGTTAGGGAAAACCTGATACAAAAAGCATTTAATGTCACATAGGTCAGACAGTTCACCTTACAAAATCATGGAACTCTGCAGTCACAAGGAAAAGTATTTGCATTGCAAGAAGACAAACTGACTTTTGATCTCTGTCCCTGAACACAGAGCAAATGTGACAAGAATAAGATTTAAAGACCTCTAATTGCTAATTCAGTTTCTGACTGAACAGAACACCTGCTCTTTGTCCACTTGCCAGAAGGGTCAAGTGGAATCTAAAAATAGCTCAGCCTCCTAAAATAAAATTCACCATAGTGAGTGGTCCAGTAGATTTTTTTCAAGCCCTGAATACACATTTACTTTTTGAAAAGAGCATAGTCACCATTCCTTCTAAAGCGTCTTATTTCCTAAAGTTTCTTAAATCGGCTATATTGAAAGCTGTGAATTTCACCTCTGTCCGCAACCTCTCAACAGTCTGTGCCCATAATCATCCCTCAAATGGGCGCTATCTTAGAAGATATTGCTCTATACTCGAGAAATTACTGGCTCCCGTCATTACTAACCATCCGCCAAAATCCAGTGTCATAGGTATCACTTCTAGCAACCTACATTAGTGATCAAAATATCAATCCTAATTTATTCCTTATTATAGGACAAAATCCACCCATTCCCTCATCTTGATTGTTCCACGTATCTACTAAAGCGCAGCATTATCTGTTTAGACAGACTACATGTCACTCTCAAATTAAGTGGAAATTTCCATCATGGGATTTAAACAACCCACATATCTATATTCATCATCACCTGTCTTTATAGTACCAAAACAAATGGGACAACCATTTATATTATCAAAGCAATAGGTTATGTACTCAATCATAAGTCGGGAGGTTTTCTTTTCTGGTACCCCTACATTAAGCAATGTAACTCATTCTCCGTGTTTAGACCTTTTTCGTTTGCCCATAACCTGCAGATCCATCTTGCTTCTGTGTGTTGTAAAAGCAGTTCCTGATCCTCACCTCTCTGCCCTAGGATTATCTTTTGTATCCCATGAAATGTGAAATCTCATTTCTCAGGACGACAGTTCCTGGTGTGTTGAATCAATGAATGTAAACCCCCATTTCTTATTGCCCTGTAATGCTCCTGAATCTGTATCCTAAGGGGTTATACAGTGCTACCCACACATACCTTCTTGCATGTTAAAATGACATAAACCACATATGTACTGTTACAATTAATGAATCAAACAACGTGATGTCTGTTCAGAGTTGTATTTAAAGTACTTTAAACTGTTGGTGCCAAACTTTCAAATGTTGAATTTAGAGCATACATAGAACCCTTCTGGTGTTTCCTGTTTCCAACCTGACTTCTCCCTTCTAGGTAGCATGTAATTCTTAGTAATTCTGTCTCTAGTAGTCCTGCCCTTCTTGTACATGACCAATGGTTCCTCTGAAGCAACATGATGTTGCCAGGTATAACAGATACCAATGACCAATGTTTACATATTATTCTATAGATATCATTATGATTAGCATTTAAATGTAGTCACAAGTGCTAATATTTAATTGACAGTTGTTACAATTCTTTGTCTTAGTGTGGAGCTTCTATTGACCTTACACATTCTATTTTCAGCCTGATCTAGCATTGTGTTATTATAACCTGTGCTCCCAGTCCTTAGATCATTGATCTCATACATAAATCAACAATTCTATAGCATCTCACCATAAGAATCCCTTTGATAACTTTTCGGGGATGTGAACTCTCAGCCCTCAAGATGTTAGTCACAGCTGTATCCTTTTTGTGCAATGTGCTGTGAATCTTCCCCTCCATAACACATAATTCCACATCTAGAAAGGTCATTATACTCCTATGACAGCACTTAGTGAACCATACATTATAAATATTTCTTTTAAAATCATCAACATATTCTGACATCTGCGCTTCTGAACCTGCCCAAATAAGCACATCATCAATGAAACTGCACCAAAAATAATTAATTGGCACCATTCTTTAGCCACTAGGCATGCCCCCTCTCAAACCACCCAAAAAAAGATTTTCACATAAGAGGGAGCAAACACAGAACCCATAGCTGTTCCTTGAACCTGATAATACAGTTCTGCATCAAATAAAAAAAATGTCCAGATCAAATCCGCCATTTCCACCAGCATTTTGGAATGGTCATAAAGGCTTACACTACTTGAAGACAAATAATGTTGCATTACTTTTAATCCACATCCCTTTTGAATGTAGGTGACTAAGCCTGCACCATACAGGGATGCAAAAAGCATTGACTGGTCTCACACAACTTCCTCTAGTTTGTTGAAAATGTGTTATTTTTCATATACAAGGGCAAATAGGTTACAAAGGGTTTCAAAATTGATCAACATACTCCGAAAGATGTTCATTTATTCCCCTGAATACCCGAGATAATAGGTCTTTCATAAGAAATATACCAGGCTTATTTATGTACCTTAGGCAAAAAAGGGAACCACAGATTATCTTCTCTCAATATTTATACTCTTCCTTAATGAAGGCTATTTCTTTTCATGCACCTTCTTTCTCAAAAATCACCAGCTTGATGTGTGGCTCATGGTGTTTCCTTTCATTCTTGTGTAACATTGGGTATCACCCAACTGTCGAAATGCAAAAAGAGGGGTCCCTAAAATATCACAGCGTGAAGTGGGACCGGGAAAAACACAAACTAACAGAAGAGAACAACCCACCTCCAACAATGCTCAAACATAAGTCATATCTTCAATAAAGTAACAGTCATTTTTACTGTTCAAAATGTATATATTTTTTCTTTGCTGCCACCCCCCCCAAAGCAAACACACACCCTTTACACACTCTGACTACATCCACACCACTCATACAGTTTATACCTTGAATAAAAACGTTCATCATCTCAAAAACGTTCTACAACACCATTATGTTTATACAAAAACCTCAACTCAATTGGTGCGATTTATACACAATGGATGAAATACATAGTAGTGTTCAATGCAGCAAAATCCTTTTTAACTCTCAAAGGTCTTATATAGCCAGTACAATCTTATTCATTTCCATCTTCTCTGTGCCAGCAACAAATGCTTTGCAGGTGTCAACACGCATTTTTTGTGCAAAGTGATTCAAAGACCAAGCACCTTTATCAGGGCACACGCTGTTCGCTAAAAACACAGGAGGGGCAGCCCAGCAAATATCTACAAAGATTATGTCAATGATTGAAAAAAACTCTTACAGATCCTGTGTGTGTTCCTCATTTAGTCCAAGTGCCCAAACATAGTGCACTCAAAGGGAAAGACCAAGATAGAAATAAACATATTCTAACCATAGTCACTTGCTCACCTTACCAAGTTGGTGCATTTAGCAAATTCCACCTACTCAGCTAATACCAAACAACTACACAACCAAACACCCCAATGAAGAAAAAATAGAAACCTAAAAAACGTTCACAGCTAAAGATGGAAATAAGAATAAAAATAATCTTCATCAACTCCTAAATGAGCTCATACACTCACAGAGCAACCATCACCAAAGAATAAAAATGTGTTATTTACATGCTTTTCCAGGAAAGTCTTCTAAGTACCAGATTGTTCTGTATGGAGAAAAATGAAGAAGATATCACAATTCACAGTCGTTCTGTCTTATTTACTCACTCAAATGTTGCCATAACTCGTGCACTATGCATCACAAGACGAGCGCTAACGTGTAGCACATTGTATATATCATGGAACACAATTACATGCTGAAACATTGTGTGAGATAATGCTATAATTAAAGTGGATCAGAACCTGTTGTCAATTATAGTTCAAGTTATACGTCCAGTGTAAACAAAACTGATTAGTTACAGGTTATCAGATATCTCTGTTCACTACTCTATGCTATAACTTACAGTTGTAAATAGTCTCTTTTTCAACAGTTGTTTCTATAGGAATTGACACCTGCGACCTTGTGCTCAGATCACTTAGTAGCATTACGTTGTTATGCCATCTGTTCTGTTTTAAATACATTTCATATACACACTTACCAGATGCCTTTTGTCAATTTTCTGTTCAATAGTTATTTATTAGATTTCTTATGCATACGCACTAACATTTCAGTTGTAATTATCCCTCTTCTCCACCCCCCAACCCACGGGATGAACCACATGACAATAAAAACACATACCGTATCTGTGAGTTTGCTCACTTAATATACCTAAACAATATGAACGCTGTATCAAGTTGATAACGGGTAAGATCTCAGTAGTTGCAAGTCTCAATAATGGCAGTGAACAGGGACATTTTAGTGACAAGCTCCTCTCTGCCAAATAATACACCTTTGTGCGCCACATGGCTGCATATTTACTTCCCATAACATTAAGGTCCCAAGTCAGCTTTTTCATTGCTAACATTGTTCAGAGCTCAGACACCATATCCCATATAGACAGTATCTTCTCCAGTCTGACATACAGAGGTTCTTTATTTCAACTGGTCAAATCCCCAGCAGTACTGTTCTGGGGCAGTTTGAATCTGGTACCCCAGGACCCCTTTAATATGGCTTAAAACCTCTTTCCAGAACATCATAATGAGGGGGCATGACCACCAGATGAGTAAGCCGTCCTCTACCATACCAGGTTTCTCCAGTGGAGGCATTACCCTACATACATTTTTGTTACATTTGAGTAATATATCGAAGCATCATGTTCTTACACATGGTTTCTCTATTCTACACACTTCTGCATAGGAATGGTATATCTGACCACAATTTGTGTCACTGGTGTCCATTGATAACAGTGTTTAATACTAGCTGACACTGTTTCATATAGGCCATTGTGTAGTGGGGTTCTCATTAATGAGAGCAGCGTATATGTTATAAATGACTTTCCTCGGTGTGGTATAGGTGGCAAAAAATGTCTCCCACTGGATGTGGGGCCTACAAGTTGGCTCTCTGTTCCCTCGCTACATGACCTACCTGGATGTAGTGCATGTGGTCTGTTTCTTGTTGGTGGCTATTCATTTTACACTGGACACTTCCTTTCTCTTGACCAAATCTCTAAGCATTCAACATCCTCCCTCTAACTGTTATTTAAAATCTTGCCTATTTAGACCCAGAGTGAATTCTGAATTATGGAAGAAGGGCATGAAGGGGGAAGGCGCCATTTGTTGTACCATTATGATAAAATCCCAAATTTCCATTTTGGTCCTAATATCTCAGGCTCGTAGCAGACTGGTAGTTATTTTAGTAAACCATGGACTGGCCTATGGTACCGGTCCCATTATCACTGAACCCATGTAAAGATGTTGATGGCCTCAAAGATGTAGAGCAGTCTGGGTAAAACATTAATATTAATTGTTGCTACCATTTCTGGTCATGAAATATAATGTCCCTTTCACCTATGAAATTCTTGCATGAGGATGTTGTGCAGTTAGGGATAGTTCGCTTGGTATAATATCCTGATTTCAGGCGTGATCTATATGCTTATATATTTAATCTGGTCCCATTTGAAGGGCATTGCTAACAATATGCAATCTTTCATTCCCCGAAGGAGCCCCGCACTCAATAATTCAGATTTGGTTAGATTTAACTTTAAACTCAGAACATCTACCGTATTGTTCCATAAACCTCAAAGCTCGTAGGATGGCAGTCTCTGGATCCAGCACTCTTTAGGAGAAGAGCATCAGCAGATAAGTGGATACTGTGCTGATCTTCACTGAAGGGCATCTACTTAATATGTGGCTTTTGTCTGATACTCACTGCTAGGGGGTTTGATGGCTGGATGGGGGAAGAGGGCAGCCTTGACTCCTGTCTGTGTGCAAACCAGTTGCTTCCGTCCTTATCACATTTATCAGTATCCATTCCTCTGGTTGATCGTTATTTGTTCCTAGCCATTTTCTTGTCTGGTCCGAGGTCCATGGCCACAAGAACTCGTCTTAGAAATTGCCAGTCCTCCCTGTCGAAGGCTTTCTCGGCAGCTAGTGAGAGCAGAGCCATTAGTGTTTTTCTATAGATGGCCTTTCCTATGAGTTGCAGGACCCTCTGGATGTTCTCAGCAGCCTGTGCATTAGGGATAAATCCTGAATGATCCAGATGTATAAAATAGAGCAGGGGGGATGCAAGCCTATTTCCAAATATTTTAGTGACTACTGGCAGAATAACCAAGTTCAAATGTGCTGTATCAATAATGTGCACAGTCTGTAACACTAAGCAATAATGCCTAAAATCTTTATGTATCTCAAGAAACCTGGAGTGGCATCTTGGTGACAGAATTTGATCTTGGCTCAGCTGTTTGCATGCAGTGCACCAGCCAGTCGCCTGAATATCTTGTCCAGGTTTAGAAATGAAAATTTGTCTGATAGCCATTGCCCCATAGTGTTGAAAGACTCGCTGAGATTTGCAACACATTCATGAATATGACCTTTTGAAATGACAACATATTTCAACAACTGTTGTACTAGATAAAGCACTGGTTTATCATGTATTGGCGTTTTTTTTTTTTTAAACAAAAAACCTGATAGGAATCCTTGAATAATGTAGAGGGTTTTTTTAACTTCGGAATTTCCAAGAAACTTAATAGTATGCCAAGATGGAAAATGAAAATCCTTTTAATTTAGTTGAGATTGTCAAGGTTTTATGTTTAGGGAGCATTTGCTTAACCCAGTCGTAGATGTTAATCATTTCCCAGTTTAGGCCTGAAGTTTTTATTTGTGATTTTGTGGAATTTGCTGATGGCCAAATTCACCTGTTTCTAGCCCATGTAGTAATCCAGTTATTACAAAGTGTTCTTTAAAAATGAGGCATTTGGGAAGTAAAAAAAAACAAAATGCATGTTTAAAATGGAACGTTTATATAGCATTTTTAAAGGCAAGGTTATTCTAGTCTAAGTTACCCATGTTTTATTGAAGCTTCTTTAAAAAAATGAGATTATGGAAAGAAAATGAGCATCCTGTTGTCCTTGCTCTTTTGAAAAAAGAAGCCAATGCAGCTCTATAGTTCATGAATTGTGGTTACCGGAATGCAGTATATAAACCAAGCCTGTTTTGCTTGGTGCTCAATATTGTGTCTACATGCCCCATTCTGGCTCAGGATCAAGACATTCCTGCTCGTTTCTAGTAGCCAGTAGGGTGGCTACAAAATTGGGTTTGTATGTGATCTCAGTGGAGTCTGATTACTATCGTACCTACAGAGTTCTGTCAAGCTAGTAGTTTCTGGACCATATATTTTAGTCTATTCATTAAAAAGGCATTTATTCATATTATTTTGGTGGCCTTTATTGCCTCATTGCCCTGGCAGTAGTAACCAGATTTGTTTCAGACAGAAGCAATTTGCTATGTGTCATTAGTTGAAAAAATGTAATTGATTTGAAGCTATAGTGAATAGACTGAGTACAGAATAGCAATGAGTATGAAATTATGATCATGTTGGATTCTTTGTATCTCAAAATATACTATTCAAACTTATTTACATTTGTTTGAGTGTTCAAATGCTACTCTTATGATCTTAACAATTACTTGCCATGGTTATTAATATCGTGAAACTTTGTGTAACTGATATAATTCATGAAAGTATGGCACCAGGGCCTTGTTTGTGGATAGTCTCAGAATCTCAAGTTGGGGGCAGAGGTGTGTGTGTGCGCCTGTGCATATGTGTGTGCATGTGTATGTGTGTGTGATGGGTCTATAGGAATATCTTGCATAGCTTTTGCTTCAGGCTAGAGTTTGTTGGTCCGGCAGAACTGGGTCTCGTTGTGGGATATCCAAGTTAACGTTCTATACTTTTATAACTGGAAAGTGGCTATTTTTTATTTTAATAGTAAGGTTAAAGCTTTTCTAAATACAGTTGTAGCAATATATCCTCCATACTGAATTCGGTTTAATGCACCTGCCCTGCTCCCACAAATAAATCTGAGGATACTAATTAAATTTTTAGCCTCCAATTTCATATTCCTTGACATTTACTATATGTTTTAAAATGCGCAATTGTACGTTTAGCCTCTTTATTTATATACACATTTTTGATCTGTTATTATTTAATTTTCTAGGCAGTCACGGACCCCCTGAGGAGGCTTTGCGGACCCCCAGGGGTCCCCAGACCACAGGTTGGGAACCACTGTTTTACAGTGTTTGTGGGTGTTTTGGTTGTACTGTTTAATAGGGGTCTTTTTCAGTATTAAGTTTTGAAATGGTTTGTGTGCGTTCATGTGAAAGTAAAGTGAGTTCAGTCTTGGAATATCTGTCTGATATATATATTTTTTAGGTATGTTTGCTGGTGTGTCAAAAGGCTTTTTCTCTTTTTGTTTCTCTCCACTGGGTGTCATTGAGAACATCCCTTTAATTACAGGTACCTGCACAAAGAGTTAGGAGATTGTACCTCCAAACTGATTTGCTTCCAGCTGGCCTGCTGCCTCTTCTGTTTCTCATCTGGAGTCCTGCAGGACTCTGTCATTGCAGCTTTCATCCTACCACATTCCATGGTATAATCCAACAGATCTCTGCAGTCTTGAGCAGCGGCCAGACCCCATTTTACTTAAACAGCGGGTGACCCCAAAGCTATAAATATACAATTAAAATGTCAACAAACCATCTCGGGCAAAGGTACTCGCCCTCTTTGGGCACTTCACCTCTTTTGGTTTTTACGCTTAAGAACACTTAAGAACTAAACATGGTAGTGGAAGTACATCCTCTTAAAAACGATCAACCTACACGTATATCATATATGGTGAGCAAAGGGGGCTAAGTTCTGACAGAAAGTTTATAAAATTGTGAGGTGAAACAGTCAGGCCCCGGAGCCTTCATTGGTTTTAAACATGCTATGGCCGAGATCACCTCTTCCATGCAAATAGGCTGGTTCATGGCCTCAGACTCCATTTGGGAGGTGAGAGCGGTGTTTTGGAGATATCCCATAGGGTTTCCGTCAGGGTCATCCGCGGTGGCCTAAAGAGAACCATAGAAACCTGGAAAGGCCGATGCTGTTCCCTCTTCTGAACATCTCAGTGGAGGAGCAGGTACGAATCTTTTTCACTAATCCCAAATGAATTTTGTATCGTAATCGGTGCACCAGCATATGTCCACAGAGGTTGCAACTCAGTTAAAATTTATGCTTGAGGTATATCATAGCCCTATCTAGCTTAGGGCTTTTAAGACGGAGGCTGGTCTTCTCTAGCTCCCTCCACGCTCTGTGGGCCCCAGTTCGACTCCAACTCAGTGACCGATCTTTCGATACTTTGTTGATTATCTCAATGGCTATTGTTCTCCGCAGCCGAGACAGCTGTAAGCTCCTCGCATATCACCATTTGCTGGGGTTCCCAAATAGATGCCACGGAGGTGTCCCTGGTGAAGTTAGCTTGACAGTAGGATGTGATTACTGTCATAGTAGCAGCGACAATAGCCTGGGACTGCAGCAAGGTATCCCCCAAATGCAGAAGAAGCTCCTCAGTTGGAAGACGGGCAGTCCAAGGGATAGGGACAGGGGTCTTGGATATAAGATCTAGCTGGGTCGGGGTAGCTAGGTAGCGGACAGTTCGTGCATATGTCCTATGTGCGGCAGAATAGAATATGTAGTCCCTAGAAGATTGATGTAGTTGTCACCATACGTCCTTTAGAAAGTCAGAAAGCCAACGAAGCCCTGCTGCTGAGAAGGCCCCAGTTAAGTCAGATCTTTGTCCAGAACTGTCCATGTCAGTGTCCATAACCAGGTTCATGCGCACCCCCCACCCCCGATGCACGAGGATAGCGACATCAGAGCCCTGAAGCATAGAGACCAAGGAAGATTCTTGGTGTTCATTAGTCATAAACGTTCGCTAGGGTAAAATAAAAGGAACCCACCATGAGTCGAATCGCTAGAACGTGCCCTTTAACTTCCGCTAGATAAGATTTCACCTTTGAAGACCCGTGAGAAGATAATACCCACCCTTCCTTTCTTTGCAGGGCAGGAAGACCAAAGCTGACGTGGGTGTCAGAAGATTACCAATTGAATCAAACTTCCACAGGAATGCCTTTTACTCAACTCCCTCCAACAGATGCAGGTTCAGACCTTAAATGATTATCTGAACCCTGCATCTGCTAGGGGGAAAGGGGAAGGGGAATGGGAATAGAAAAAGAGAGACCGCCTCCAGATCCAGTTCCTGCCTGTGTTTCACATTTCAAGATAGGATATTCTGCGTGCGCTTCTGAAAACGAGCACCTTTCTTCTTCTGGGGATTTCTTTAAGGACCTGCAGTTGGGTGATAAGAACATAAATGAGTACATTCCTACTATGCATTCACCTGTTCAGTCATTCTCATTCACCCAATGCAATCGCTGTCCTAACCTGGATAAATCCAAAGTTCTGTGAAGAACAGTCCAAAAGTTCACAAATTTAAAATTTCCTATTGTCTTTTACGGAAATAGAAACCTCCTTCTCAAAGATCGGATTTCTCTATCACAGTCTCTAAGGCATGAGTCTGAGTTCTGAGGTTTGTCTCTTAAGACTGAGTCTGCAAGACAAATATATATATATACCTTACTGCATTTGCTTGAAGTTCAGTTGAGCCAGAACTAATTCTCCTCAGAAAGCCGATAGCCAGTTGCTGGAAGAAGGAAAAAATTCAGCTTCTCCAAAAGGGAAAAAATCCCTGGTGTGCACACCGTACCAAGAAAAAAGGATTAACTACTCAATACTGAAAAAATTCTCAGTGAAGCCAAGTGCCACAGGAACATTGCTCATGCTCCTCAAGATGACAGTTGAAGTGCACGGCTCCCAGAGAGGAACAGCTGGCAGGAAGCTACAGCACGTGACTAAGGTAGAAACACTAGAGCGCCGACCTCACAAAGATCCGCGGCCACCATCTTTAGGGACAATTAAACCTGAGGAGGCTGGTTCTAGCAACAGCCTCTGCAAGAGCCTCCGGAAGTGAGGGCGCCGCTACAATCAACGTGGGTACAGAGAAAAGGGGAATCACTTTTGCTGAGGGAAGAACCTTACAACACTGGCAATAGTTTTCCTTACAGTGGGAACCACTGGGATTGTATTCTGTGGACATCTTTAGAGAGTAAGTGAGTCTCCTGTAGCATGTCAGCAACTCATGCTACTTTAATAAGAATTGTTTCCTGCTTGACCTACCATAAGGGCTTAAATGTCTTTTCATAGATGAACTGGTTTCTCTTCTGATGGCATTTTCTCCTTGTAGTTTTCAAACTTCATTTTTTTTTCTTTATGGTATATCTCTGAGCACAAGCAGAGCTTTTCTGAATATCAGATAAGTTGCAGCTGCGTAGGTTTCAACTGAAATTTGCGTTATTGGCTGTATTGTAGGTGAAGAGTGCCAAGTATGGTACTTGTGCTAGAATGTTGGAATTGCATACATTAAAAACCGAAAAACACTTATAGTGGTTCTTGAGTCCTTTGTTGTCAAACAACTCCTCATGCTGTTTGTTAATTTATTACATCTACATTTATATTAACTCTGTTGTAGGCTTCTTATCATTTCCTGCATTGGGTTGCATGGATTATGTGGGTAGAAGGAGGCGTAATGCGAGATGCTGATTGTGCATCCGATTGGTAGTTAGACTTTCTTAGTTCTTTGCATCCTTTGAAGCGCTTCTAAGGTTCCTTTCAGTCCTTGGATTTGAAGTTGGGTTGTAGAGTAGCTTTTGGAACTGGTTTTAGTAAATCTTACATAATGCTTGACAAATTATTTGTATCTTCCTTGTCTCTTTTCTGCATCCTCTCAGTGATTGTGTTACTCCTGTTTTTATAGTGGTGGTGGGCTTGGAGAGAAAATATTCGTTAGCACTTCTGTCCCGATGATGATTCTAGGTGGAAGGATTTTGGGGAATAAAACATTGCCATGTGTAAACTGATTTGATAAATGTCTGTGTTCCACGTTTGTAGTATTTTATCTATTAAATAGAAGCTGCCCTTTTGACGTCCCAATCTTGTATTTGTTGTTATTATACAAATGCCCATTATGTTTACATTTTCACGGTTTGTTCAACGTGCTACTCTGTTCTCATTGATATATGTAAAATTATTTTCTTTTCTATTAATACACTGGATTTGATTAAGACAAATCTGAATAATCCCGATTATTACGTATCTTTTGCAGAAATTGTTTTACAATTTGGATTAAGCTGAAAAATGTTTTTATTGGGTGACTCCCTTCAAGGTTATTCTATAGTGCTTGGAAAGGCACAGCATACTGGAATGAAAAGTGTAATGTAGAAAGTTGATTGTCATCAATCAAAATTATCCATTACCTCTTTCATTGTGTCCTCAGCAGGCAGGTGCAAAATGTGTGTAGCACACTGGTGTGGCCTCTCATGTAGATGTTCTCAGCAAAGACAGTTGAATGGACATCTTATTAAGCTTTCAAATCTCTTCCCCACCTTACGCATCTATATTACACGTCTTCTTAGAGCTTTGCTCTACACATTCATCACCAGATGTATATTTTATTGCTTTATCTCTTTCCCCTCTTTTGGGCTGGTAGATGGGTAACTGAAAGAGGAGCCCTGACAACGATCTGCCCCACTTAACACTCTGGACAGTTATAGATGTGTTGTACACTTGTGCACTTGAACCCTGCTCTTTTGTCTTCCCCAGTACCTCTCATGAAATCATGCCCACCCCGAGGCTGCCAACCACTTGCTGATTTAGGAGGTGCACCACTGCACAGTTCCATTGAGGTCAACGTTCTGCTGGTTTTGGTAGCCATGTGGCCCTCACCAGACTGTGGCCTTCATCTGTGCCAGACTGGAACCTCCAGTCTCCAGCCATAAAACGTGCACACATAGTATGCCACACAATACACTTAATCTGCTTCCTCCTCATGACAACCTACAATGAGAGCACCTAGTAAAGTACCTTTCTGTTTTGGATTTTGGCATCATGGAGAATTAACCATTTAGCATAATGGATTCATGTAAATATTCAAAAATATCTTGAGTTTTTAACAAGTCTTCTGATTCTCATCCTGTAGGCTTAATCTGTTGTAATCTTCGTTGGTCAGAATGGCTTTCCCGGTTTGAGTGAGGGTTGTAATGTCCCCCATGTGATATATGTATGAGGCTGTGGCTGACTATGTTTTACATAGCCTTTGGTTCGGTTCGGGGTGGAAGTTTGTTGTAAAGGATGGTTAGGGAGGAATAACAGGCTGAGCCTGCATTTGCTATTGTGTAGTCATATCAGTGCACCTCTAGGAGGGAATTTAGGAAGCCACAGGCCTCGAAAAACATAAAAACGTAACTAGACTTAAATAATCTACTTCATCTAAGTATAATGCTCTTAACCCATTTAACCCATAAACTGGTTTTAAATTATGTGATCCTGGTCAAATATTTTAATTTCCTCTTTATCACATAATAGAGCACCTTCAAACACACGAGTTAAGCATGTTTGCTGTACAAAAAAACGCTTTTGTTTGATTTAATAGACTATGGGCCAGATGTATCAAACATTTTTGCGATTGCATATTTAACAAGTCCAATTTGCGACTACATACCGATTCGGTATTAGGAAGGGGCGTGTCAAGGGTGTCCCTTCCTAATATCGAAGCGCAGAGGTATGTATGATTGTTTTGTGACCGTGAATGCGGTCGCAAAACAATTGCAGTTACCACCTATTTCAAGTATGTGGTAACCCATTTGCAAAGGGGAAGCGGTCCCTGAGCGACCCCTTCCCCTATGTGAATGCATGCGGAAACATTTTTTAAGAGCAGGCAGTGGTCCTGCGGACCACTGCCTATTATTAAAAAATAAAAATAAAATTTTTCATTTTTAAACGCATCCCGTTATCCTTTAAGTAAAACGTGCTGCATTAAAAAAAATATATATTTTGTTTTATTGAAAAGCAATCATAGACATGGTGGTCTGCTGAGCCCAGCAGGCCACCATCCCTGTGATTGTAGCCGTTCGCAATGGCTCGCAAATTGCGATCTACCTCAAGAATATTGATGAGGTGGGTCCATTTGCGAGCCCTTGCGAATCGCAGTATGAAACTCCTGGAGTTTCATACATTCCAGTAGCGATTACTTAATTGCGATTTGCAAAAAAATCGCAATTAGGTAATCGCTATTGGATAACATGATACATCTGGTCCCATATGTTTGCTCCATATATAATAACAATCTAGCCACACACTTGCCTCTTAGTTCATTAAACGCATTGTTATCAGTGCGGGGACAGGATTGTCTCAAATTATGTTTAAAATCTGTCACTTTTAATAAATACATGCATGAAGTGGTTGCAAATAAGTGTGCTATCGGCAGATTTTCCATTGAAATGGCCACATTTTCCACTGACGTGTTTTTTCTGATTACAATATATAGTGTATGATGTTTGGAAATAAAGTTTCTGAAAATATTTGTTTTGCTCCTATTTAAATTTTTGCTTGTATCACACCTCTGAATTACAAAAAAAATGTATTTCATAATTCCTTGTATATTTTGAAATACTTGTACTATTCATTTACAAGCTGTTTAAATGTGTGTTAGGAAAAAAACTGACATCTTATAGCCTTCTATTTCACAATGATTGTCAGACGGCTTACTTGACAAAACCTCTAACTGTAATAAGAGAAAGAAATGTAAACACCATTTTCCAGGATACCATAAGAAACCACTAGTAAAAAGACAGACTGACATTTGACCTCTATCCTTGGACAGACAACCAATGTGTCAAGATAAAAACAAGATTTAAAGGCCTCATTATGCTCATTCACTTTCTGAATGAACATAACACCTGTTCCTTCCAGCTTAAGACCCAGTAGGTGCTAAAAAAAGCTTGACGTAATAAAATCTGACTTGCCATAACAAGTGAAGCCATTAGTAGTAAGTTGAAAGTAAATTTGTTAATTGGAATGGGTGACTACTAACCTTAACAAAAATCATAACCCTTGACAGGGTGAACCTTCAAAGTCACTAAAGTAACCTGAGCTCAACCCCCAGGCTCAGAGCTGACAGGCTTAACCTAGGAAAATGTGTAAAGTATCTATGCAGTACCAAAACAGTAATAAAGTCATAATGTAAAATAATTAAATTCACAAACCGAAATAGAGAAAAGAGTAACCAGTAATAAAGTCAATTGCAAAACTCCAATAACTGGAACTGGGGATATGCATTTTTAAAGATCACCAGAAAGCACAAAGTGCCAATGATAGTCAATGATAATGGTAGACTAGGATGGGCACAGCTTAAGGCTATACTTCTAAATCCCCCCAGGACCTCAGATGAGGCACTTCAAGACTCAGAGTGCCAAGCAGAGGCCAACTGCAGGGTCTATTCCAGATCCAGTTGCCACTAATCAGCCGGGTACTTTGAGGAAAAGGCCTCTTGCAGCTTGTTGTGTTCCTGTAGCCGCACAGGAGGTCAGCTAACTGACCCTTGGAGTATTTTGTGTTGTGGATACAAGAGAGAGCAGGCCCAGGCCTTCAGGACTCTCCTTGGGTCACAAACAGCAGGCCTCTTCTGATCTTATGCAGATCCAGAAAGTATTCTCTGATGTGAGTACCTGGAGATGCCAAATTTATGCCTGGCACCTGCTAATGGGTTGAGTGACTTCCCTCCCCTCCCTAACCAATGAGGTAAAAGCTTCTGGAGCCAACCTTACCCACTTTCTTTTCTCTAGTTCCTGTTTGCCTTACTGCAAACGGGCCCAAAATGCAATGTGTTGGGGCATTTTCAAGTTGATGAAAGTTTTTGGCCATGCTAAACTTGGCCTCTGAGAGCTAGGTATGTGTATGGGAAACATATTATGGTAATTCTAGCCAGTGTTCCCTTTAATTATCTTTCCTAGTATGCAGCAACGATATGTGTTCTAAACTTGCAAAATAGAGGTTAGTAACAATCAATAATGGTGAGTAAGCTATCATGTCTGTAGGGTGTTGGCAGTAAATAAATATTTAAATAATTAAATGCTGGTTCTTGCTGCTTTTTCTATCATCCTTTATGCCGCCTCTTCCCAAGAAGTGAGACAACTGTGTTTATCCTAACCATCTGGGAAAGTAGTACAAAAAGATCTGGCACAGACTGTCAGTGGGAAGAACTGGTAGGTGACCATGGCATAGCAAGTTTTGATGGTAGATTTGTGAAATTGGAGTAAGCTCCTGTTGTCTGCTCCACTGTGGATAAGAGGGTTCCTGAGCGTGCTTCACAAGTGTTTGGGCTTTACATGACACCTGCTTACTTCTATGTTTTTTTTTTTTATACCAGTCCGGTGTACCCTGTAGACTCAGAAGCTGGAACTTTGGATGTGCTACCACACACAGATTGCCTGCGGTAGGGCTGCACCTGAAACCCAGATATCATGTCTTTTGCTGGGTATAGCACCTGCGTGCCTTTTGCATTTTGGGTGCCGGAGCATAGATGCCGCTCTCCTGATTCTCTGCTGTTTGCTTTCGCTACACCATGTTACATAACCCGTGCCCACAGTGCGATAAGGGTTTCAGAGTTTCACCATGATGGTGGGTGTTGGTGGCTTATGGGACTGTGCCTGGATGTGTGAGTGGAAGAGGGGCATGAAACACACCGACAGTGTTTATAAATTATATCTGATTGGGTTTTTAAGCTTTCTGTTTCCTGCCTCCTTTTTTGAGATTTAACCAGTTTGCACATGCATAGGGTGTGGTGTGAGGGAAGTCCCTCTTTGTTCATATTTAGAAATGTGCGGTACTGACTTAAATTGCCTCACAAAACTACGTTTGCCCTTTATTTCTCTGTATTTAAAGGGGCAATACAAATTCCCATGTTTATCCTACGTTTTGTTTGGTTTCTGCGGACCCATGTGAAAGTGAGAGATTGGTACGACCCCTCAGACAGTCTGCTAGAGGTCCAACACGCTATCAGATTTGAATCTTTAAACTACTTGCTTTCACGATGCTACTGAACAGCACACCTGCACTACCTTTTCCACATCTATATAGTGGCACATATAAACCTTCATTGCTCTGGAAAACTCTTTTCTTTTCATTTCCTTTAATTATTTATTTATTTAGGAGATAATCAGAATGGCTAAGATTAACACAGCTGTTTTTAGATTCTGTTGAGCAAGTGTTTTATTATAGCCTTAGAACCCGCTGTAGCGGGCTCTACCGGCTATTAAAGGCCCGCTCCCCGCGTTAAATGCCAGAGCCGAAGGCGAGGGCATTTAACAAGGGAGAGGGACTTTAATAGCCGGTAGAGCCCGCTACGGCGGGTTCTAAGGTTATTAGAACATTCTGCCACTCAGGGCAGAATGTTCTATTAAAAAAAAAAAATGTTCACGGAGCCGAGGGGATTAAAATCCCCTCGGGCTCCGTGAGGCTTTGTTCACAGCTGCTGCTGTGAACAAAGCGAACATTGGAATGTTGGCGCTGCGGGCTTTTACCCGCCAGTAAAAGCCCGCAGCACTCAATTGTTTTCAATGGAGCCCCCAGCATTCCAATGTTCTAATATACACTGGTTTCGTCTTATTGAGTCCGTGCTACGCATACACGCTTCCTCATGCATTGTTCCCTTCCCCACTTCTGGCTTTTGAGTTTTCTGGTTTAATGGACGAGTAGGTTTTTCCCTTTGTATTGAAAACAAAAACGTTTTCTTTATATTGAAGATTATAATGCTACAAGACTACAGATATAGGAATGCAAAGAAATCCTGGACTTCATGAGCCACTCGTACATGGAATAAGGGCAATTGAGAGCTCCCAACGTAACCCTCTAAACGGTTTTTCGCCCCAACCCATCGGTGTACTACACACTACCTCTGTCCCTCTTTTAAATGCCACCTCCCAACTACTTCGCTTCATAGTTCTACAGTAAATAACACTCGTCAATACCCACAGAAACTTCATGGCTGTATGTCGCCACTGTTCCTTCCCCATTTATGCCATACACCCTTTTATCGTCTGGCTTGACAGCACAGCTGTCGCCAGACAATTATGTGAGAAACACAAGGAGAGGGTCTTTGCTCCACCCACATGTTGGGATCCGGAAGTACATGTTTTAATTAGGCGAAAGTTGTGTGCTTCCGCAAAAAGCTTGCCCTCCACATAGCTGTGTTCATTTGGTTTATTTATCCATCTGCCTGAGTTTATACTTTCAGGGGTGCACACATGACAGTAATGCTATTAATGTTTTTTAGGTAACTACATAATTTACAGTGTTTTCTCTGGCAGCATCACAAATGGTGGCGTGAGGGGGGGAGAGTCTGTCATTAGCCTTCATGGATTTTTACATCTGGCTTGACCGTTCAACTGTCACCTGACCTTATGTGATCATCAAAAAAAAAAGCTTTCAGAATCCTACAGAGAGAAGGACGTTCGCTCTACTCATGTGCTCGTCCCTCTGAGTACAGTTTTTTTTATATATATATTTTTTTATTTGTGTGCATCTTTTCAAAAGACTGCACGTATTGCATTTTTTGGATTTGGGTAATATTCATACACTATGCAGCAGGACTGATTTGGTTATGGTAGCAATGGTCATGGTTGTAAGTCTGAAATGTTGTGGTAAAAGCACTAGTCCTGATGTTTGTTTGTGCAAAGCATATGTTAAAGTTGGTAGGCATTTAGGTGTGAATTGTTATCACTCTATACTAAACCTTACAGGTAGGTATTTTGTTGCATTAAATCTCTCAGTCACAGATTACTGTAGTAGGCAAGGGTTTTGATGTTGTCCATCAGCTCTCACAAACCCTAGAGGGGTTTCGCCGAGATGATTCTGGTTAGGCCTGGTTGAGAGGGATGAGTGATGGTTGCTAGTTTATGTGCATTTGCATGAGGCAGTTTTGAGTAAAGTGTAAAACCAATGTTAAAGGCTTAATCTGTTTGATCTGTTTATTATGAAAAAGCCAGTAGGCCTGGCCTACTTACTCCGCAAAACACAGCAAAAACAATAGGCTTCGAAGGGTAGATTGTTGTTACACTGTACTAAAGCCTGTAGGCAGGAACTTGGTTACATGGAATTTCACAGATTATTGTTATAGGCAAGGGTTTTGGTGTGGCTCTCTACTCAAACAAACTGTAGGGATAGAAGATATGCATTACTGTAATCCTTGTTAGGCTCTCTCAGAAGAGATACTATTTTACTCTGCCAACTGTAATTTTGTATACACTTACATTTTATGTCTGTATGCCTGATGGTTGCCTTGTGGGAAAGTTTATGCTCACTGTAGTTGGTCTGAGTTGGTTACGGTGACAAGCCACTGATAACAGCTGTAGGCTAGATTGGTGTGCAGGGAAATGCTGTGCCCAATGCTATAGGTCTGGCCTATAGGCCTCTGACAGGGGAGCGTTGTCACATTATGTTACCAGCCGTTGAAAGTTATTAGGTTACATGTAATCTCACAGGTAGAATACTATTGTTGGCAATAGTGTTGGTCACCCAGTCTGACAAACCCTGGGAGTGGAAGTTCACTGTGCTGATTATTGTTCAGTCCTGTTGAGAGGAACTGTATATTGTTTTGCCAACTGTAATTTTGTACATATTTGTAATTTTATAAATGTATGACTGATGGTTGCAACTTGTATGCACTTCAGTAGGCCTGAGTTGTATATAGTGTCAAGCCTTTGGTAAAGGGTACATGCCTTATCAGCCCACTGGGAACATTTCTGTCTGATTCATTAGGTGTATTCTGTTTATAATGAAAAGTTATGGCAAAGCAAAAGGGCCCTCCCTACTTATTGTGAAAAGTATGTATTGTATTGTAATAGTATTTATATAGCCCTTACTACCCCTGACGAGGCGTCGAAGCGCTTTTCGGTGAGTAGCACGCTACTCTGGAAGCCAACAAGAATTAGTGATGGATTAGTATCAGGAAATAATGAGTACAGTTTTAGTATTATTATGAGTTAATTTGAGCAGCGGATATGAGAGTTTGTTAGTTAGATTGACTGGAGTAATGGAGGGGTGGAGGAAGAAAGAAATCCAGAAGTGTTAATTGGGAGTATATACTTCATTTACTCAACCCAAAGGCTTGAGATGAGTAAAGTGGGATGGAGGAGGGAAGAGTATGTGGAAGGGTTAGGGAGAGCATAGTAGCAGGGTGAGATAAATGAGGGAGAATTTAGTAGGGTTGTGTGGGAAGTCACGGTAGTAGAGTGATGTTTGTTGAGTTAGATGTGGAAGCGGAGGGAAGAGCTTAGGCAGAGTTATTTAGGAGATTCAAGTGGAGAAGTGTGGCTCAATGGTTAGAGCGGCAGACCCTGATGCAGAAGTCTGGCCCGGGATCAGGGTTCAATTCCCGCCTCGGCGGGTCTTGGACTCAATTTCCTCAGACCTGATAATTCTCGCATCGGTGCCTAATCTAATTCATGGGTCCCACTCTGTAACTCTGGGCAATAGCTTGCTTAATCTCCACAACGGCCCCAACAGCGCTGGGATGCCTGGCTTCACCTTGGAGGTTGCCCAGGAGTGGGCACCTCACAGGGAAAAGCCAGGAGGGGTTCCACAGCGGTATGTGTACAGCGCCTTGAGACCCTAACGGGCGAGTAGTGCGCTATACAAGTACGAAGTTTACGTTTTAAGTTTAAAGTAGTAGAAAGGATTTGGGATGAGTCAAAGTGGGAGTGGAGGATAGTTTGATAGAGACATGACATATGATGATGGGTAGATAAGTGTGATAAGATGAGAGCAGGAATTCATAGATACCTAGTATAACAACCCACCCAGGAGCCATGCAATGACCCACGAACATGCCAAGCACAGAAACATATACACATACATACATATATATATTTTTACATACACATACAAACACACATGAATACACACACATATGCACATACAATACATAATTAGAACCATGGGTAAATATACTTAAACAGGTTTAAAGTGTGTGTGTATTTTATTGTTATGACATAGTAGCGATACATATTTTCTAAAGAACTATACTTAACTGGAAATATACACATAATCAGAAAAAATATTAATCAACATATGCATATGCAGTCCTTATTTGTTTGAATATGGTGGTTATAAAGGTAGATGTTTCATCAGTTCTCCCATCTCCTCCCAATGTTGGTGAGCTTGCCTATTAATGCATTTGAATTTGAAATATGCTATGGTTTTCAGCACTTCATTCGATTCTGCGGCCCATAAGTTCCACCTTTTTACTCTCCTTTTCTGGAGGTGGTCCTGAGGAGATTTTCTTTCTCTTCCTAGCCGCTGAGGTGATTATGGAGTCTGCTGGCACCTAGCCTTTTATGTACGCAGGATCTTTAGAATAATACTTCTATTTATTTTCAGCCCTTGGCGCAACTGCTCTGCAAGTGGATGGTTATTTAAAGGCCACCCTGCCTTGTCTGATTATGCATGGGAGAATAGGAAGAAATTGGTTTCTTGCCTGACTTGGCAGCACAGTTTGCAACAGAACACATGACTGCGGCTTATCCTCTTCAAGCTTAACATAAAGCATGTCAGCTGCATTTTTAACAACCAAATTGTACATCCCCAATATCAACTGGGAGGAGGGTTTGGATGGGTAAGCCTCTACTACCTCCTCAGGTTTGTCTGCCTCGAAATCTTCCTATTGAGAATCAGTGTACTCATCTTCCTCTGAAGCCTGATCCATCCTTTGATGATCATCTTCCTCCTCATTAAAGATTTCTTCCTCCTGTTAAAGGGTGTCAGCTTTTCAGGATGGATTGGTATTACACTGTGCTAAAGCCTGTTAAGCATTTTCCTACATGGTTTCTCACAGAACTGTAGTAGGAAAGGGGTTTAGTGCTAGTGACCCACATGAACAAACCATGGGAGTAGTACATTTCCACTAAGACCATCCTTATTAGGCTCTATTGTATTGTTTTGACAACTGTATATTTGTAATTTTATTATGGCATACCGGAAGGTGGCCTTGTGAAAGGGCAATACACCAACACAGCAGGTCTGACGTGTTAATGGTGACAAGCCAATGATAACGTTTTTAGTCTTGACTGTGTTTCAAGAAAAGTTAGAATAAAGGCAGTAGGCCAGATATATTGATTGTGAAAGCATATGTTAACAGCGTTCTCATAAAGTCCATAGGCATTTAAGGGTAGATTGTTATTACTCTATTTTAAAGCATACAGATAGATACATATTTTGTTACATGGAATCTCACTGATTACCATAGTATGCAATCATGTTGTGCTGGTTACACTCTCTGACAAACAGTGGGTATAGAAGATTTGCACTGTTAGATCCTTATTAGACCCTTTTAGAATAGATAGTATGTTGCTTCACCAACTGTAATTTGATATTCTGTATAATTCCCTGATGGTTGCTCATGGGAGGGCTCATGTACAGGAGGTCTTAGTTGGTTATGGTGATAAGCCATTGATAACAGGCCTGATTGGTTCACTAGAGAAAAACTATTTTTGTTTCCATAGGTCTGATCTATTTATTATGAAAAGTTATGAAGAAAACATTAAGATTGACATGTTGATTGTGAAAATCATATGTTCTAATCAACCTGCATTTTAAAGGTGGATTGTTATTTCTCTATATTAATGCCGATAGATCGGTGTTTTGTTACATATGTTACATTACCTTTGTAGGGAATTATTTTGGTGTTGGTTACTGCCTCTGCCAAATCCTAGGGGGAGGAGATTTGCACTGTAATAATTCTTACTAGAATCTCTTTTTAGATGTCTGCCAGGATCTTGCAATAAAAAATAATTAAATGCATACATCCATATAGAATTATAGAGGGCCTTTAGGGCCTCTCTTTTCTGTCATTGGCTTGCACGTGTGCCATTTACAATCCGTTTCCATCCGTGACAGGAACTTCATTGGATAATGATTCAGTCCTTGGCTCTATTGTCCTGTGAATGATGACATGTGAACATCCACTTAAGAATGAGGGCACTTCAGTATCAGGACTGGTTGGCCAGTTCTTTAGTTTTGAATTGTCTCCTTGTTTAGTTCCCTTTTATATTTCTTTGTTTCTCCCTTTTAGGTCGAGTGGAAGCATTCGACCTCGTGTATACTTTAAGTATACTTCTAATGGCTTAAAGTGATTTAATTTGTTGGTTGCAGTGTCCGTTAAAAATTCTTGCTCGCTAGCGGTCAGTTCTGCCTTTTTTCTCCCTCCTTTTTCTGTTTCAGGGCAGTGACCAACTACTGTATTATTCCACTTTGGTTTCTATATCTGTTGCTGTGACAGACTATTTTTATAATTTCTTTGATGCTTCCCTTTCACTGTAGCTGTTTTAGGCTGGTAGCTGCCTGCATTTTATTGCAGCATTCAGTTCCTACCATCTCCTCCCATGTCGCTGACATTTGTCTTGGCTTTATTCTAGTGCTGTCCTCCTTTACCTTTGGCTCCTAAAATAAACTTATTTTACAAAAGAAATACCCAGTCATTTAGCTCATGGCTCACAGAAGCCAGAATATGCTCTTTCTGGTAGAATGTAGTTAAACCTAGAAGCAATGATGTGAAACTTGCTTAGCCACCCATCTGAAGTCTCTCTCTCCAGGGCCCCTCCCTGTCAGCACTCAAGACATCACACACAGGGCATTGCTTTTCTTCTTTATTGGGGCCATAAATCTTCTCAGGCTGCTTTGCTATTGTTAACATCATTAGAGCTTTATTGAAATAGGAGGCAAGAACTCTTGCAAGACTTTTCATTCTGTTAAAAAGAAAATATTTTCCCGCCTTATTTTCCAAATTCTGTTCAGGTGTTTCTAATGTCAGTAGCCGCTAGTGACCACCAAAACATGGCAGGAAAAGACACAATTATGAGACAAGGTTGACCAATTTATGTGGCAGGAAAAGTCCAGTTCTGAATTTACAATGCCAATAGCTCTAACTCAAGAAATAGCAAGACCTGTTGCATTGCAAATGCTTGTTTTATTTTGATGTTTAAGAGGATTTTACAGGCAGTGCTGATGGGTTGCCTGCTTGCTGCTCATTTCATCTGCAGTGCACTGCATTCTACTTTACCACTTCCTGTAAATCAAGAGATCATTATGGAATGTTGTTGTCCATAGTTTATCAGTGTGTTACCTTTTCAAGATGGCCAGCATGTTGGTTCTAAACATGGCAGCCATGTCTGAACTTTAAAGCCTTGCTAATGTTTACCATTCCCTTGCAAGGCAGACACTCGCTGCTTTGTTATTGCAGGCATATGCCTGTCACGTTTAAAAGGCAGCATGTTTTTTATTTTTTTACTTGTATTCTTTTGATTCATCTTACATATGTTCTTGAGCTTGTGTGCGTTTTATTGATGTTAGGTCTGAGGGTGATTAACAAGATGAGTCAGTGGATTGATGAAAGTATGTGTGACTAAAACAATGAGCGGCATAGTGCATGTATGATCTTTTATAGAGCATCTACACCGATCCATGACAAAAGGCACTTTCATCCATAAGCCAACCTTACTGACATTGCCAATGCTTGTTACACGTGCCTTCCCTGAACAGATAAACGCATGCTACTTAACCTCAATATTAAAATAATCCCTCCCTTGCCACATACAGTTTACCATTTCTCCAAGTACAAAATGTTCCATAAACTATAACTTTCACTAGTCCTTCAGGTTGTGTATATTACACCTGCTGCTTGGAAAATAAGACCCATGTGCTATCTTTTCCGTGCATTATTTATGCTTAAACACAACTTTAAAGAAATAGGGAATTGGCAATGCCTGTTTTTTTTTTTTTTTTTTTTTTTTTTTAATAGCTTTGTGCAGAGAAATGTGAAATAGTGACACAAGTCATCTGGGAAGCTTTTGGTGGCCCGGGCAATGGCTCTTGTACCTGCTCCTCATCACACAATGAGAGAGGTAGACTTGCCTTTCAGTAGTCCACTTTGCTTACATTTGAGACTACAGTCGCTGCAGCATCACAGGTATCCTGTGATAGCTTGGTGGCAGCATCTTTATCGTTTGTGATTTTAATTAAAAGGAAGGTGAAGCAATCCTGACCCTGCAGGAGACCAGACCTAAAACTACCCCTGGTTAGAGAGAAGCGACCTAGAGCAAGAGAAATACTATCTGTGTTGTCAGACATTTTTCATGTTCTCTCTGAACTTATCTATGCGTGTCATGAAAAAGAATTTGAGCAGGTGCCTAAGCCCTCACATTAGAGGGAACAAAGATCCTAGTGTACTCCCGCATCTAACACTAAAATACAGTTTGGAGAAGTTACTTTACTCACAACAAACCCAGAGACCGGGCAGTGTAGGACAAAAGCAGTTCCTTCAGTAGCCAGACAGTAGATATGCAATAACTTACTTGGCATCTTATTTGCTCCTTTTCAAGTGCACCAACATGTTATATGTGAACTCAGGAGACCTATCAAGTAGGATTTGTCAGTCAAGCAGGATTTGACACTGCAGTGTCAAAGTATGTCCGCAGCCCCCCATTCTGCATAGTCTGTGAAGTTAAGAGGGAGTCACCGCTGCACATTCAGGTCAGCCTATTGTTTGCTCCTGTGAGGCATTTCACGCATATTCAATGCTAATCACTGGCTGGGAGAGATGTAGAGCCAGTTCAGCTTAGCTTCCAGAGAATCACTAGAGATAAGTTTATTGAAAAGTTAATTTGCTGGACATTCGTATAGAGTTTTGTGAATGATACAGGCCAGTTTGTAGGTGCTCATTTCTTCATTGAATTGGCAGTTGCATGAGGTCAGGACAGGGGTGATGTGATCAGATTGCTATAGCAGAGAACTATAGAAACCATGTGTTCTGACTTGACATAGGTTGCTTTTTGCTCGCTTGTCACACTATCACCTGCATGTGACATAACACTTTCTACACAATACTGACTTCTATGTGAATGTCCTGCGGGTTGCCCCGAAGTGATTTTGGAATGTTGTAGATGCTGCAAAGTATATCACAACAAGGACTGTGAGTAAAAGAAATAGTTACATTATATATGATGTCTTATTTGATCTCTTGAGCTAGGTCTGTCATTAGTGAATATGCCCGCCTATAGATGGTGCTCGAGATGCCTGGAGTTCCATTTAACATGCTTAGTGAGTGATTAGCCCTCTTTTTAAGTTCCTTTTAGACAGTTGGAAATATATACAGAAAACAAATCCCAAGCCACATAAAATATTTTAGAGAGTGACCTAAACTAATAAGAATAGATCCCTAAGGGAGAAGTATAGTGTTCATTGAATGTATTGTCAAATCACTGTGAGACAAGGGGAGTTTGTACTGCCAATTTAGAATGTGATTGGTCCTGATGAACGCATCCTTAAATACTGCAATCGGTTATACATGGTGATCTTTTTGCATGGTATGGTTTTCTGATGCAATTGTTTTTACTTTTGTGAAAGACCCAGATAAATTGCTAATAATTAGGCTCCTCACAAAATGTTTAATTTTACTGTAGGCTGTTAGTAACATGAAAATTATGCCGGAACTCACACTACCGCAATGGATTTCACAGTTCACGGAAGGAGTGTAAGGCAGAATCAGCGCTGTTCAATCTATAGGGGCTCGTATGCTGGATGGTTTCCCCACAAGCAGTAGCTTCATTTTTTGTGTGTGTTGTATTAGTGTCGCGCGAATGATTATATAGATGCAGATTCCTCATCCAGGAGTTCAGAAAACTGTAGTCTGTAAGGTTCAATAAGTACCTTCTCCCCATTTAATTTGTTTCTCATGAAGGTTACTAGATTGATATTGAGGTCTGGAATTTGTTATTTCATTGGAGAGTTGTGAAGATCAATTGTTTATGGACATTAATCATACTTTGGATTTGAAAAAAAAATAATCACACAATACCTCTATGATGTGGATGACACATGCATCGTGTGAATGTATTAATTCAAGTTAATTGTGGCGTGTGTCTCGAAACGTTAAAATACAGAAGATAAATACACTTCTAAAATTAATTTTATGGGCTGTAATTCCTATCTAATATGTTTCTATTTCCTCAGGGGTATGCTTTTGTGTGAGTCTAAGACTGCCCCCTTGTTTCATATTGTCAAAATCCAGTGATTCTACTCGTGGTCTTTTCTGTTCCAAGTCATTATTATAAAATGTATTAGTCCCGTTGAAACAGCCCATGGCTGTATTTCACAGAAAACCTTAGTTGTGAAATCAGTGTTCAGGAAAGAAAACCTAAGACCAGATGACAAGGATTTACATGGCAGCCCAGTGTTAGCTCCACATTTGAATTTGAATACCGAAAATCAATAAGCCGACACAAAAAGGACAAGTTTGCCCTTGTGAATCAGACCCTTAGTTCTGATTGGCAAATATGGAAACCTTGTGCCTGGTACCACTTTGCAGTGGGTCTATGCGAAGTGAGGGTTGACATTTTCACCTTTAGTTGTCTTGGATCCAGATTTGCAAATCTATTTGTACACCTAATACACTTGGGCCACATCATGTGTGGGTCGTTGAAATTCCAAGCTGTTTCTGTTTCCCACTGACATTTCAGCTGCTTTCTGTGAAACACTGAGGGAAAACTTGTAGGCATCAGTGCATAAACAATGTTCACTGTGTTGTTCCCCAAAATTTTATATTTTATAACTCCCCTTCCCCTCCAAAATTATGTGGACCTCTGGTAATGGGCATTTTGAGGGTGGAAAATTTCAGATTTTAACCTGACTCACGATGGCCACACGCACAAAATAGTATAGTTTACAAGCCATTTGTATTTCCAAGCCATTTGTATTTCCAAACTTGAATTTGCACTCTACATCTAGATGGATTAACTCACCTAACATTATGCTAGTAACGTGTAATTACACATGTGAGCGAATCCCACAGTCGACTTGTGAACATTCCTAGGACGGAGACCTGCAAAAGGCAAAAAAACTCATAAAGTCACATGATTGTGGAATTCCACAAACTGTTTGCAGGTAGTTTGTCCCAGTGAAATAGATTCACTCCTGTAAGTGCTAGTATTAGTTCCATATGCGGGTTATAAATGAGAAGGACCAGTCAGAAAATTGATAGTGAAGTGGAATGGGCTATGGCTGTGTAGAACTGTTGATCCAACGAGTTTTCTCTTTCTGTTTCTCCCCGCTTACTCTAAAACATTATTCTAATAGCATTTGGAGCCCTCAGCCTTGTGCTGCACTAGTTGTTAAATTACCTCTCCTTTGTTATAGGCCCTTGCCTTAAGCTCACATCTGTAACTCGGGATGAGGTTCTTTAACAGTCAGCATTGCCATGGGTTGGTAAGACTGACCTCAAGTCGCAAACTCCCAAGCTTTCTTTAAGAAGTGTTCCTTCATGCAACCCTAATTCGTTGATGTTGTTGGTTTCTCATAAAAGAGCCCCTCTCTGTTGTGTACTCCCTTCAAATTACAACAAAACAAAGTACCCTCTGACAGTAAGTTTATCCCAAACCAGAAGAGGAAGGTTACACGTGCCCACAAGCCATTCCTCTCTATTCTCCAACCGCTCTAAATGGAACACACACTCCAGTTACTGTCACACAGCCCTACAAATTCCACACAACCTCAGCACTGCATTCATACCATGCCCACAGCACATCTCCCTTTCCACTCACAAACACGGGCAAACACACACCAAAGTATTATAAAACAAATAACCAAGCTTAGCACAAGCATAAAGTACAAACATTCAACATATGGTTCAAGAAGAAAACACACGTTGCACCATCCTTGTTACTCACAGAGTTTTCCTCCTGTCACCAATCACTAAGAGTCTTAACTGAATGGAAATTCATCTTGCCAGAATGTTCCTCAGATTCAGGAACTACTTTATCCAAAAACACTATACTATTAGTTTCCTCAAGTTGTGAAGATCCAGGATGTCCCAAAAGTTCCTGAAAAAAATAAGACTGGCAAAGAGTCTCCAGTTCATGATAAGCACAGTCTAAACCAAAATCAACCACACACACACACACACACACACACACACTCTTGTTGGAAAATCACCAATAATTCAAGCAGTTCTTATTTATTCTGTGTCAGCCAAGTTTAATTTATTATTAAGTTTTTGATTCTGACTTTTCTAGTTCATGCTTAAAACTAACGAGGGAACAACAAGATGTCTAAAGTTAAGAAGTCCATAAGTAGTTAATCTGTCAGTAACATGTACAGCCCCATCCTTTCAAGGATGTTTACACCCACTGTGATCTTTTTGTTTCCTGACGTATCTGTTTCAATATAACTAATGGTGTCTTGAATGTATATGTCGTGTGCATGTTTCATTCGGCAGAGTTGCTCGTTGAAGTGCATCAGGCTCTCTGCAGAGCTGCAGATGACTATCCTATTTGTGAGCAGTGACACTATTTTCAAACTGTAGTGCACTGCTGAGCTGGATGGAATCAGTCCAGCCGGATTCTCTATGCTGCAGTCTAAGGGCCGGTTTTGTTCCTCCAAGGTCTGATGTGTACATCTCCAAAGAGGATTATGTTCCCTGGAGTCACCACCAGCTGAGGGACTGACCGCGTAACCATGAGACAAAAGACTGATTTCTTGCTCTCTCTCCAAAGTGTTGCGAATACAGGCGTCGAGAACGGTTAAGATTGAAATCTCAGAGATTTCTCCTTTGTTACGTTATGATGGATTAGTCAACATTCTGTACAGCAAACGGGGGGGGGGGTTAAAGCCCCCCCAAAAATAGTAGAGCTTAAAGTCCCCAACAAAATAGTAAGGGTTAATGTCCCCAACAAACTAAAAGTGGCTAGAATCCTTACAAAAGTAGAGGGAGTTAGGTGTCCTGTTTCTCCCCTGAATAATGTTAAATTATCAGCCTATGCAAAATTTCCCAGATCTGAGCTTATTACTGGTGTTCCTAAGAAGTAAGACAGTGGGTAACCTATTTAGTAAATGTAGGAAGTTGGCTCTGTATGCACTATTTCAAAGTAAGGAATAGTATGCACAGAGTCCAAGGGTTCCCCTTAGAGGTAAGATAGTGGCAAAAAGAGATAATACTAATGCTCTATTTTGTGGTAGTGTGGTCGAGCAGTAGGCTTATCAGAGGAGTAGTGTTAAGCATTTGTTGTACATACACATAGGCAATAAATGAGGAACACACACTCAGAGACAATTTCCAGGCCAATAGGTTTTTGTATAGAAAAATATATTTTCTTAGTTTATTTTAAGAACCACAGGTTCAAATTCTACATGTAATATCTCATTTGAAAGGTATTGCAGGTAAGTACTTTAGGAACTTTGAATAATCACAATAGCATATATACTTTTTACATAAATCACATATAGCTATTTTAAAAGTGGACACAGTGCAATTTTCACAGTTCCTGGGGGAGGTAAGTTAATGTTAGTTTTTGCAGGTAAGTAAACCACCTACGGGGTTCAAATTGGGGTCCAAGGTAGCCCACCGTTGGGGGTTCAGAGCAACCCCAAAGTCACCACACCAGCAGCTCAGGGCCGGTCAGGTGCAGAGTTCAAAGTGGTGCCCAAAACGCATAGGCTTCAATGGAGAAGGGGGTGCCCCGGTTCCAGTCTGCCAGCAGGTAAGTACGCGCGTCTTCGGAGGGCAGACCAGGGGGGTTTTGTAGGGCACCGGGGGGGGGGGACACAAGTCCACACAGAAAGTACACCCTCAGCAGCGCGGGGGCGGCCGGGTGCAGTGTGCAAACAAGCGTCAGGTTTGTAATAGGAATCAATGGGAGACCAAGGGGTCTCTTCAGCGGTGCAGGCAGGCAAGGGGGGGGGGGCTCCTCGGGGTAGCCACCACCTGGGCAAGGGAGAGGGCCTCCTGGGGGTCACTCCTGCACTGGTGTTCCGATCCTTCAGGTCCTGGGGGCTACGGGTGCAGGGTCTTTTCCAGGCATCGGGATCTGGGAATCAGACAGTCGCGGTCAGGGGGAGCCTCGGGATTCCCTCTGCAGGCGTCGCTGTGGGGGCTCAGGGGGGACAACTTTGGTTACTCACAGTCTTGGAGTCGCCTGGGGGTCCTCCCTGTAGCGTTGTTTCTTCACCAGTCGAGTCGGGGTCGCCGGGTGCAGTGTTGCAAGTCTCACACTTCTGGCGGGAATTGCAGGGGTCTTTAAAGTTGCTCCTCTGGAAACAAAGTTGCAGTCTTTGTTGAACAGGGCCGCTGTTCTCTGGAGTTTCTTGGTCCTTTTAGAGCTGGGCAGTCCTCTGAGGATTCAGAGGTCGCTGGTCCTGGGGAAAGCGTTGCTGGAGCAGTTTTCTTCCGAAGGGGGGAAACAGGCCGGTAGGGCTGGGGCCAAAGCAGTTGGTGTCTCCGTCTTCTCTGCAGGGTTTCCAGCTCAGCAGTCCTCTTCTTCTTTAGGTTGCAGGAATCGGAGTTCCTAGGTTCTGGGGAGCCCTTAAATACTAAATTTAAGGGCGTGTTTAGGTCTGGGGGGTTAGTAGCCAATGGCTATTAGCCCTGAGGGTGGGTACACCCTCTTTGTGCCTCCTCCCAAGGGGAGGGGGTCACATTCCTATCCCTATTGGGGGAATCCTCCATCTGCAAGATGAAGGATTTCTAAAAGTCAGTCACCTCAGCTCAGGACACCTTAGGGGCTGTCCTGACTGGCCAGTGACTCCTCCTTGTTTTTCTCATTATCTCTCCTGGACTTGCCGCCAAAAGTGGGGGCTGTGTCCAGGGGGCGGGCATCTCCACTAGCTGGAGTGCCCTGGGGCATTGTAACACAAAGCTTGAGCCTTTGAAGCTCACTGCTAGGTGTTACAGTTCCTGCAGGGGGAGGTGTGAAGCACCTCCACCCAGAGCAGGCTTTGTTTCTGTCCTCAGAGAGCACAAAGGATCTCACCGCATGGGGTCAGAAACTCGTCTCTCAGCAGCAGGCTGGTACAGACCAGTCAGTCCTGCACTGAACAATTGGGTAAAATACAGGGGGCATCTCTAAGATGCCCTCTGTGTGAATCTTTTAATAAATCCAACACTGGCATCAGTGTGGGTTTATTATTCTGAGAAGTTTGATACCAAACTTCCCAGTATTCAGTGTAGCCATTATGGAGCTGTGGAGTTCGTTTTTGACAGACTCCCAGCCCATATACTCTTATGGCTACCCTGCACTTACAATGTCTAAGGTTTTGCTTAGACACTGTAGGGGCATAGTGCTCATGCACATATGCCCTCACCTGTGGTATAGTGCACCCTGCCTTAGGGCTGTAAGGCCTGCTAGAGGGGTGACTTACCTATGCCACAGGCAGTGTGAGGTTGGCATGGCACCCTGAGGGGAGTGCCATGTCGACTTAGTCATTTTCTCCCCACCAGCACACACAAGCTGGCAAGCAGTGTGTCTGTGCTGAGTGAGGGGTCCCTAGCGTGGCATAAGACATGCTGCAGCCCTTAGAGACCTTCCCTGGCATCAGGGCCCTTGGTACCAGGGGTACCAGTTACAAGGGACTTACCTGGGTGCCAGAGTTGTGGCAATTGTGGAGACAACGGTACATTTTAGGTGAAAGAACACTGGTGCTGGGGCCTGGTTAGCAGGGTCCCAGCACACTTCTCAGTCAAGTCAGCATCAGTATCAGGCAAAAAGTGGGGGGTAGCTGCAACAGGGAGCCATTTCTTTACAGTAAACATACCCAGGTGGATCAATCACAGCCAAAAGATTCACTTGCTTTTGAAATAATGATGACAAAAGGGACTTCAGTTTAGACTTTTTCCGAAACAGTGGAATTACTACACTAGGAAAACTTCAAACTTACAATCCCTCACTACGGACATGTTTGCCTTTGAATTAGATTACCATAGCAAAACATTGCCTGCACTCGATAAGAAAAAGGTAAGACCAATACAATTTAAAATATTAAATGTGTGGGAGGACTATACCAGGGAGTGATAAGAAAAAGGATGATAGAGAAGTAGCCAGGGAAAATAAGGAAACAAAGAGAGGAGCAAAGCAGGCAGGATGGATTACTAAAAGAAACAATTTACACAATCATGCCTTCAGCACTATCAGAGCCAGAGGAAGGAGACCTTATTATAGATGTGTTACTAAATGGAATGATACGTCCCCCTCCATATGAACAGCCTAAAAAAAATAGATAGATAGATAGATGGAAGTGAATCACCTGTACAGTCTAATACGTCTACATTAACTATACCATGTAAATATATATTTACAGGACATGGGGCCAAATGCACATGACAAGAAAGAGGAATTTAAATGTGAATGAGATGTAAAGTTTAAGGATATTGATTACCAGGCTTGCAACCACGCCATGCCTATTGATGCAGTAAGTATCCACAATTGAGAATATAAATCAATACGTATAAATGGGCAGTTTCCAATGTGAGAAGTTCCTGAGTTTAATGCTAAAGAACCTGTGTTTCATGTACACACACCTTGGACTAAGGCAGAGCTATTAGCTTTTGCTAAAGACTATCTAAACATTAGGGTAAATACACATGAATGGTATACCCACACAGAAACTATACAAAAGATGGGACAGTTAACAATAAGGGACTTAGATCAGATGTTTTCCTTCATCTTGCCAGCAGAGAGATGGAAAAAGTGTCAAAAGGATGAACAGGTAGTGAAGCGACATAATGCAGCTTTAAAAATAGGGGAACAAAAGGACGACTTGACCACACATGATGAAATACAAGAAATTCTAACATTAATTTTTGCATTTTCTTTTACAAATGATTATGCCAAGAAAGAAAATAGACTGGAATAAATGAACACAAGTCAAGCAGACTAAGGATGAAACAGTCCGTGCCTATTATGCCCGAGTTCATAAGTAGTTTTCAGCACGTAGTGCAATGGATCTGGGAGAGAAAGATAGCACACAATAGAATCTAGACTATATTAGAACACCTAATTTCCAACACATAACTTGGGTATGGCTGGTTATTACAGACAATGGATTCCAAACGTTTTCCTCATTTCCTAACCCCTTCAACAGTTGACACGGAAAGATGCTATCATTCTTGTACCATAGTCACAGGAACATCAGATTGCATTTGACCTCATAAGAAAAGCATTATGCGATGCACCGCTCTTGGGTATTCAGGGTTATGAAAAATAATTCCATTTGTATGTACATGAACTAAAAGGATGTTCCCTTGCTGTTCTTACTCAGCAACATGGGGATCGCAAAAGACAATGTGCATATTTTTCTGTGGTGTTAGACCCGTAGCTAGAGGTCTTCCAAATTGTTCGAGTGTTACCTGCGGCTGCTGCAGTATCATTATAAAAGGCTGAAACTTTGATGTTAGGAACTACATGTCATATATACATTCCACATGCTTTTGATCTGATTTAGGACAAAGTAAAGACACAGCATTTTACTAATGCTCAATTGTCACATTATGAGTTACAGTTGTATGCCCCCATTGTTATTCACCACCTCAAACACAGTCACCTTTATGCTCCACCCTGGGGAAATAAAGGCTATACAACAAAATTGTATCCTTATAACCAAATAACAGGCCGAATTTATCTAATAGATGTTCCCTTTCAGGAAAGAGGTGAGGCTCTTTGGGTAAATAGGTGCTGTTTTAAATGACCAAACAGGGATACTACTTCTGCATATGCTGTTTCTACAGTACAAACTGTTGTTGAAACTTGTAAAATTGCATAATTTTCTACACAAGCAGCAGAGCTCATTGCTTTGACTTGAGCACATGAACTAAGCAAGGGGTTGATAGTAAATGTGTATACTGATAGTATACATTCAGCGTAGCCCATAGCTGTGGCAAGAAAAAGGGCTTTTCACTTGAACAGGAGAGAAAATAAAAAACATGACCTGGGCATTACATAATTGTTGAATGATAAAGTGTAATGCCCATAAGAAAATCATTGATAATGTCGGTAAAGGTAATGCTTTTGCAGACCACACAGCAAAATGAACTGCTCAGACTGAGAATGCAATAATGTATATATCACATTGTATTATTATAGTGACAGATGAGCCTGTATATTTAAGTCCCCCAAGAAATGCAGAAGTCAGCAACCCTCCAGGAGATGCAAGAATGGCAGAAGGAAGGAACATTATTGAATAATATTTGGGTGGGCCCTGAGGGAGGGGGGAGAATAAGATTGCTTGATGTAATGGTTCAAAATATGGCACTAACTATACGTGGGCTTATCCATCTGGGGCAGGACGCAATGTGCAAGCATTTCTCTCAAACATGCTGAGGCTGTTTGTCAAACATGCATGATTTTTGGACTCCAGAATGCCGGAAAGGGAATATCAACAGGAAAAATACATTTGATACCATCAGAGGCCCTTTTGAACATTTGAAAATTTACTATATTGAGATGCCTACTAGCAAACTAATATTGGTATGTATTGGTGGTAGTCTGTATGTTTTCAGGCTGGATAGAAGCCTAACCCACTACACTGGAGGATCTATTTCTAAGGTTCCGGCTGCCTAAAACATTATCGTCAGAATACGGGCTGCATTTTTTTTTTTTAGCAAAGTAATCAACTGGGTTACCAAAGCCTTAGCCATCAGGCAGAAGTTCCATTGTGTATATATCATCCAAAAGCAGCGGGCGCAGGGAGAAACAAAATGACATAGTGAAAGTCAGAATTCCAAAAATAGGCCCCGAAACAACCCTGACTTCAGTGGATGCTCTGCCCTTGGCACTTATGAGTATACGCAGCACACTAAGCCCCCATAAAGTCATCACAGGGCGCCTAATGTCTGCCAAGGGGGCGCCACAACATGCTGAAACATTATATTTGTCTTATGAAATGCTAAGAGACTATTGTATTGCCCTGACTAAGCAAGTACAACATTTGCACCAGCAGGTGAAGAATGTCTTGCCGGACCCTCTGCAGACCTCAGGACATGATTTCAAGCCTAGTGAGTGGGTTCTAGTAAAAGAATTTCAGAGAACAAACTTTCTGCAGTATAGGTGGAAAAGTCAGATACAAATGCTGGTGGTGACCAATACTGGATTAAAATATACTAATTATAAAAACTGGATACATGCCTCGATGATAAAGGTCTCATAAGTGCTAGAATCCTCTGTGAGCTTTATATCTACACACTTTTGGGAAATAAACATTTCTATTAAACCTGCTTGTATTATAATTTTGTTATGTATTGCTTCATAGTTTGTGCCATATTCATCTATGAAATAATAATGCTGTTATATTGCTATGTCATCTCCTGTATTACAAGATGCCCATGATCATCGCCATGAGGAATATAAAGAAAGTGTTGCTATACAGGCTATGAATGCTTATCACGAAGAAAAGGAATGTTTCAGACTTTTGTATATGTTTGAAACTCCTACCAACATTAAAAAAGGAATGCCTTTCTCATATCTTACTTTGTTATACAATGGTTCATGTTTTACAGATTCTTATATCTTACTTTGTTATACAATGATTCATGTTTTACAAACTCACTTAGGAAACCTATATCGAGAAAAGGTAATTACAACTTGTTGTGCTAATTATTTCAGAGGCCAGTTGCTAATACAGATGAGGACTCAGCATACAGAAATTTGCTAAATTTTACTACCATGTTTAGAAGATTTAGAGATATCCTTATGCTGCTGAATAGCTCAGAAATAGAAGACATCAAAATTCCATAGCTTATGTTATCAGCTACCACTCCAAGAAAATTATGTGTACTTGCCAACCAGTCACAAACATTACAAAAGTCTGTCACAGTGGGGGACAGTGTATGTAATACTACGTTTGCACTTGCCAATAGTTCATGGCCTGGTGTACCTTTATATGCAGTGATGGAATCTACTGAATATGTGGAGTCAAAGTCTATACCTGGCTACCTGTAAATTGGGCAGGTACTTGCTACCTTGGAATTATATTTTCCTGTGTTAGACATCACAGTAGAGACAGCATGAAATGTTGGATGGTGGATTTTAAATGAGTGAGAACAAAAAGGGGAAAACAACAAGAAGACTCAGCAGGAGAAATAGTTTCTGAGCAAAGGCTCTCTTTATAACTTGGGTAGAGGATGGGCAGATTGCTGGAGGCAATAATAAATTAAACATAAGTGGGAATATCTAATATAACAGTAAAGGTAGCTGCAGTATGTTTAGTAACTTTAGAAAATAGGATGATTTTAGACATTATGTTAGCAGAAAAGTGAGGTGTCTGCAAGATTGTGGGCACCGATGGCAAACAGTGCCCCGAATGTCTATAAGGCTATAAAATATTTGCATCACCTAGGGCAAGAAGTACCTAAGAAATGCCCAAAAGGAAGCAACAATCTGGAATAAAATATGATTGTTGTTTAATTTATGGGGATCATGGTGGACAGTCCTGCTAAATGGGTTCTAATAATACTTGGCCTACTAGTTGAGGGTTGTCTGTTAGTGAATTTTTTACCAAGCTGTTTATCAGCTTGTATGGTTTCATGTTGTCCTCAAATTACTAAGGTGATGATGGCAAGACCAAGGGCCATATATCAAGTTGAAAATTGTGATAAAATATATGATCTGATGTAAATAGAATAAAGTTGATCAAATGATTGAATATTAGTTGAAAAGTAAGAATTGAGAAAGTTTAATTTCTATGTTTAATGCAGTGCTCATTTATTCTGTGCCAACCAAGTCTCTTTTATTTCTGTTTGCTAGTTGACCCATCTAAGTGTTGTTCTGTTTCTGAGCAATGCTTATCTGTTCACGTACCACTAACCAACAAATGTTCCAGACACTAGGGAACAACTGAATATTGTTATTTCTTTTGTCTTATAATAGCTTCTAGGCTTGTTTACTTTACAGGAGGGGACAGCTGAAGTCCGATGAAGTCTGCAGGAAATTCTGCTGAGTTATGTTTTTACCCTGGAAAGTCTCTGATTAGGCATTTACTAATTTATGTTTGAAGCTAATGTGGGAAAGACTAGATGTCTAAAATTAAGAAGTCCAAAAGTTGTAATGCGGTAAAACTGCCAGGAACATTTATAGCCTCATCCTTTCAAGGATGTTTGCACCCACTGTGATATTTTTGTTTCCTGACTCATCTGGTTCAATTATATCAACTGGTGTCTTGAACATACATATATTGTGTGCTTGTTCATTTTACAGAGTTTCTGGTTGAAGTATACTGTGCTCTCTGTAGCACTCAGATGAATAAACAATAGGTTCATTTCCACATATTCATACTGTCCTATTTGTGAATAGTAACATTATTTTCGCCCTTATCATCTTTCCAGGGGTCATCATTTACCACAGCAACTCGACTTAAGTTCAAAAACCTTCCCATCATTCAACCGAACTACATTCATTAACACTCAGCAACTTCCATTAGCTCATAAAGCATACTCTTCCCCTTATACAGCTTACCTGGTTTCTTCACTCAAGTCCACTTACCCACTCTCATACTCAGTGGTTTATGCTTATGATTACAACCATAGTACACCTCAGATTTGTCATGGCGTTTCTTAGTTGGTTTCTTATCTCATCACTCATTAATAGAACACTCCCTGATTCACACAACCAACTAGGATTGCTTTTAGTGCTCAAATTATGTCCCACCATAATCACAAAGGGTGACCATCCAGTAGTCACATTGTCTGCCACTCTGTAGGTCCACACAGTCTTTGCTAATTCCATTTCCCAATCCAGTTTTTCCACAATAGCAAGGTGAATAGCACCATTTAACACACAAGTTAATCTCTCAATCATTCCGTCCCCACTTGGATTGTACAAAGAAACTGGTGTATGTTTAATACCCCATATCTCAAAATGCGCAGTCAGTTTCCTGGGCACTAATTGCATCCTTTTCTCATTTAATAAAGGAACTGGAATAGCTTCATGTGTAAAAACCTGGTCCAACAACTTAGACTATTTCTGTGTTCACTTTGTCAATCACATTAATCGCAAGCCAACACATAAACATATTGATAATGGAAATTATGTATTTTTGTGCAACACCAACCGCTTCTAATTCATCGATGGCACCACACTTTCAAGGATTCCTAGGCGCAATATCATCAGACACAGGTGGTTGCAATGTTTTTTAATTCTTATCAGCCAAAGAAAATACACAGACTCTCTAAAAAAAAAATATATATATATATATATATATATATATATATATATATATATATATATATATATATATACACAAGTTATTTGATATGCTCAATCCTAAATTGCCCTTCCTAACCTAAGGAAACAGTAATAGTCCTCAGGACATCTGGTGGAACCACGCTAACACCTAATATGACACGGTTAAATGAGTTCAAGAAACCATTAGTAGTCTCTAAAGGCATCCTTTCCAAACATTGATTCCTTATGGTTTGTGTTAATTTAAGGGGATCATGGTGGACAGTCCTGCTAAATGGACCAGAACTTGGTTGCAAAACATTAATATTTTAACACAAAGTCCGAGGAGGTAGTGACCCATTTGCAATTGGGGAGGAGCCCCTAAGGGATCCTTTCCTCTTTGCCAATTGTAGGAAGTTGGCTCTGTATGTGCTATTTCAAAGTAAGGAATAGCATGCACAGAGTCCAAGGGTTCCCCTTAGAGGTAAAATAGTGGTAAAAATAGATAATACTAATGCTCTATTTTGTGGTAGTGTGGTCGAGCAGTAGGCTTATCCAAGGAGTAGTGTTAAGCATTTGTTGTACATACACATAGACAATAAATGAGGTACACACACTCAGAGACAAATCCAGCCAATAGGTTTTTATATAGAAAAAATATCTTTTCTTAGTTTATTTTAAGAACCACAGGTTCAAATTCTACATGTAATAGCTCATTCGAAAGGTATTGCAGGTAAGTACTTTAGGAACTTCAAATCATCAAAATTGCATGTATACTTTTCAAGTTATTGACAAATAGCTGTTTTAAAAGTGGACACAGTGCAATTTTCACAGTTCCTAGGGGAGGTAAGTTTTGATTAGTTTTACCCGGTAAGTAAGACGCTTACAGGGTTCAGTTCTTGGTCCAAGGTAGCCCACCGTTGGGGGTTCCGAGCAACCCCAAAGTCACCACACCAGCAGCTCAGGGCCGGTCAGGTGCAGAGTTCAAAGTGGTGCCCAAAACACATAGGCTAGAATGGAGAGAAGGGGGTGCCCCGGTTCCGGTCTGCTTGCAGGTAAGTACCCGCGTCTTCGGAGGGCAGACCAGGGGGGTTTTGTAGGGCACCGGGGGGGACACAAGCCCACACAGAAACTTCACCCTCAGCGGCGCGGGGGCGGCCGGGTGCAGTGTAGAAACAAGCGTCGGGTTTTCAATGTTAGTCTATGAGAGATCTCGGGATCTCTTCAGCGCTGCAGGCAGGCAAGGGGGGGATTCCTCGGGGAAACCTCCACTTGGGCGAGGGAGAGGGACTCCTGGGGGTCACTCCTCCAGTGAAAGTCCGGTCCTTCAGGTCCTGGGGGCTGCGGGTGCAGGGTCTCTCCCAGGCGTCGGGACTTTAGGTTCAAAGAGTCGCGGTCAGGGGAAGCCTCGGGATTCCCTCTGCAGGCGGCGCTGTGGGGGCTCAGGGGGGACAGGTTTTGGTACTCACAGTATCAGAGTAGTCCTGGGGTCCCTCCTGAGGTGTTGGATCGCCACCAGCCGAGTCGGGGTCGCCGGGTGCAGTGTTGCAAGTCTCACGCTTCTTGCGGGGAGCTTGCAGGGTTCTTTGGAGCTGCTGGAAACAAAGTTGCAGCTTTTCTTGGAGCAGGTCCGCTGTCCTCGGGAGTTTCTTGTCTTTTCGAAGCAGGGGCAGTCCTCAGAGGATGTCGAGGTCGCTGGTCCCTTTGGAAAGCGTCGCTGGAGCAGGATCTTTGGAAGGCAGGAGACAGGCCGGTGAGTTTCTGGAGCCAAGGCAGTTGTCGTCTTCTGGTCTTCCGCTGCAGGGGTTTTCAGCTAGGCAGTCCTTCTTCTTGTAGTTGCAGGAATCTAATTTTCTAGGGTTCAGGGTAGCCCTTAAATACTAAATTTAAGGGCGTGTTTAGGTCTGGGGGGTTAGTAGCCAATGGCTACTAGCCCTGAGGGTGGGTACACCCTCTTTGTGCCTCCTCCCAAGGGGAGGGGGTCACAATCCTAACCCTATTGGGGGAATCCTCCATCTGCAAGATGGAGGATTTCTAAAAGTTAGAGTCACCTCAGCTCAGGACACCTTAGGGGCTGTCCTGACTGGCCAGAGACTCCTCCTTGTTATTCTCATTATTTTCTCCGGCCTTGCCGCCAAAAGTGGGGCCTGGCCGGAGGGGGCGGGCAACTCCACTAGCTGGAGTGTCCTGCTGGGTTGGCACAAAGGAGGTGAGCCTTTGAGGCTCACCGCCAGGTGTGACAATTCCTGCCTGGGAGAGGTGTTAGCATCTCCACCCAGTGCAGGCTTTGTTACTGGCCTCAGAGTGACAAAGGCACTCTCCCCATGGGGCCAGCAACATGTCTCGGTTTGTGGCAGGCTGCTAAAACTAGTCAGCCTACACAGATAGTCGGTTAAGTTTCAGGGGGCACCTCTAAGGTGCCCTCTGGGGTGTATTTTACAATAAAATGTACACTGGCATCAGTGTGCATTTATTGTGCTGAGAAGTTTGATACCAAACTTCCCAGTTTTCAGTGTAGCCATTATGGTGCTGTGGAGTTCGTGTTTGACAGACTCCCAGACCATATACTCTTATGGCTACCCTGCACTTACAATGTCTAAGGTTTTGTTTAGACACTGTAGGGGTACCATGCTCATGCATTGGTACCCTCACCTATGGTATAGTGCACCCTGCCTTAGGGCTGTAAGGCCTGCTAGAGGGGTGTCTTACCTATACTGCATAGGCAGTGAGAGGCTGGCATGGCACCCTGAGGGGAGTGCCATGTCGACTTACTCGTTTTGTCCTCACTAGCACACACAAGCTGGTAAGCAGTGTGTCTGTGCTGAGTGAGAGGTCTCCAGGGTGGCATAAGACATGCTGCAGCCCTTAGAGACCTTCCTTGGCATCAGGGCCCTTGGTACTAGAAGTACCAGTTACAAGGGACTTATCTGGATGCCAGGGTCTGCCAATTGTGGATACAAAAGTACAGGTTAGGGAAAGAACACTGGTGCTGGGGCCTGGTTAGCAGGCCTCAGCACACTTTCAATTGTAAACATAGCATCAGCAAAGGCAAAAAGTCAGGGGGCAACCATGCCAAGGAGGCATTTCCTTACACAACCCCCCCCCAAACGAAAGAGGATGAGACTAACCTTTCCCAAGAGAGTCTTCATTTTCTAAGTGGAAGAACCTGGAAAGGCCATCTGCATTGGCATGGGCAGTCCCAGGTCTGTGTTCCACTATAAAGTCCATTCCCTGTAGGGAGATGGACCACCTCAACAGTTTAGGATTTTCACCTTTCATTTGCATCAGCCATTTGAGAGGTCCGTGGTCAGTTTGAACTAGGAAGTGAGTCCCAAAGAGGTATGGTCTCAGCTTCTTCAGGGACCAAACCACAGCAAAGGCCTCCCTCTCAATGGCACTCCAACGCTGCTCCCTGGGGAGTAACCTCCTGCTAATGAAAGCAACAGGCTGGTCAAGGCCATCATCATTTGTTTGGGACAAAACTGCCCCTATCCCATGTTCAGAGGCATCAGTCTGCACAATGAACTGCTTAGAATAATCTGGAGCTTTGAGAACTGGTGCTGAGCACATTGCTTGTTTCAGGGTGTCAAAGGCCTGTTGGCAGTCCACAGTCCAGTTCACTTTCTTGGGCATTTTCTTGGAGGTGAGTTCAGTGAGGGCTGTCACAATGGATCCATATCCCTTCACAAACCTCCTGTAATACCCAGTCAAGCCAAGGAATGCCCTGACTTGAGTCTGGGTTTTTGGAGCTACCCAGTCCAGAATGGTCTGGATCTTGGGTTGGAGTGGCTGAACTTGGCCTCCACCTACAAGGTGTCCCAAGTAAACCACAGTTCCCTGCCCTATCTGGCATTTGGATGCCTTGATAGAGAGGCCTGCAGATTGCAGAGCCTTCAAAACCTTCCTCAGGTGGACCAGGTGATCCTGCCAGGTGGAGCTAAAGACAGCAATATCATCAAGATAAGCTGTGCTAGAGGACTCCAAGCCAGCAAGGACTTGATTCACCAACCTTTGGAAGGTGGCAGGGGCATTCTTTAAACCAAAGGGCATAACAGTAAACTGATAATGCCCATCAGGTGTGGAGAATGCTGTCTTTTCTTTTGCTCCAGGTGCCATTTTTATTTGCCAGTACCCTGCTGTCAAGTCAAAGGTACTTAGGAATTTGGCAGCACCTAATTTATCAATGAGCTCATCAGCTCTTGGAATTGGATGAGCATCTGTCTTGGTGACAGAATTGAGCCCTCTGTAGTCCACACAAAACCTCATCTCTTTCTTTCCATCTGTGGTGTGAGGTTTGGGGACTAAGACCACTGGGCTAGCCCAGGGGCTGTCAGAGCGCTCAATGACTCCCAATTCCAGCATCTTGTGGACTTCCACCTTGATGCTTTCCTTAACATGGTCAGACTGTCTAAAGATTTTGTTCTTGACAGGCATGCTGTCTCCTGTGTCCACATCATGGGTACACAGGTGTGTCTGACCAGGGGTTAAGGAGAAGAGTTCAGGAAACTGTTGTAGGACTCTCCTACAATCAGCTTGTTGTTGGCCAGAGAGGGTGTCTGAGTAGATCACTCCATCTACTGTACCATCTTTTGGGTCTGATGACAGAAGATCAGGGAGAGGTTCACTCTCTGCCTCCTGATCCTCATCTGTTACCATCAACAGATTGACATCAGCCCTGTCGTGGAAGAGCTTAAGGCGGTTTACATGGATCACCCTTTTGGGGCTCCTGCTTGTGCCCAGGTCCACCAAGTAGGTGACCTGACTCTTCCTCTCTAGTACTGGGTAAGGGCCACTCCATTTGTCCTGGAGTGCCCTGGGAGCCACAGGCTCCAGAACCCAGACTTTCTGCCCTGGTTGGAACTCAACCAGTGCAGCCTTTTGGTCATACCAAAACTTCTGGAGCTGTTGGCTGGCCTCAAGGTTTTTGGTTGCCTTTTCCATGTACTCTGCCATTCTAGAGCGAAGGCCAAGTACATAGTCCACTATGTCCTGTTTAGGCTCATGGAGAGGTCTCTCCCAGCCTTCTTTAACAAGGGCAAGTGGTCCCCTTACAGGATGACCAAACAGAAGTTCAAAGGGTGAGAACCCTACTCCCTTCTGTGGTACCTCCCTGTAAGCGAAAAGCAGACATGGCAGGAGGACATCCCATCTCCTTTTGAGTTTTTCTGGGAGCCCCATGATCATGCCTTTTAATGTCTTGTTGAATCTCTCAACTAAGCCATTAGTTTGTGGATGGTAAGGTGTAGTGAATTTATAAGTCACTCCACACTCATTCCACATGTGCTTTAGGTATGCTGACATGAAGTTGGTACCTCTGTCAGACACCACCTCCTTAGGGAAACCCACTCTGGTAAAGATACCAATGAGGGCCTTGGCTACTGCAGGGGCAGTAGTCGACCTAAGGGGAATAGCTTCAGGATACCTGGTAGCATGATCCACTACTACCAGGATATACATATTTCCTGAGGCTGTGGGAGGTTCCAGTGGACCAACTATGTCCACACCCACTCTTTCAAAGGGAACCCCCACCACTGGAAGTGGAATGAGGGGGGCCTTTGGATGCCCACCTGTCTTACCACTGGCTTGACAGGTGGGGCAGGAGAGGCAAAACTCCTTAACCATGTTGGACATATTGGGCCAGTAGAAGTGGTTGACTAACCTCTCCCACGTCTTGGTTTGTCCCAAATGTCCAGCAAGGGGAATGTCATGGGCCAATGTTAGGATGAACTCTCTGAACAGCTGAGGCACTACCACTCTCCTAGTGGCACCAGGTTTGGGGTCTCTGGCCTCAGTGTACAGGAGTCCATCTTCCCAATAGACCCTATGCGTTCCATTTTTCTTGCCTTTGGACTCTTCAGCAGCTTGCTGCCTAAGGCCTTCAAGAGAGGGACAGGTTTCTTGTCCCTTACACAGCTCCTCCCTGGAGGGTCCCCCTGGGCCTAAGAGCTCAACCTGGTAAGGTTCAAGCTCCAAAGGCTCAGTTCCCTCAGAGGGCAGAACTTCTTCCTGAGAAGAGAGGTTCCCTTTCTTTTGCTGTGTTGCAGTTGGTTTCCCAACTGACTTTCCTGTTCTCTTGGTAGGCTGGGCCATTTTTCCAGACTCCAGCTCTACTTTTTCACCCTGTGCCTTGCATTGTGCTCTTGTTTTCACACACACCAGTTCAGGGATACCCAGCATTGCTGCATGGGTTTTTAGTTCTACCTCAGCCCATGCTGATGACTCCAGGTCATTTCCAAGCAGACAGTCCACTGGGATATTTGAGGAGACCACCACCTGTTTCAGGCCATTGACCCCTCCCCATTCTAAAGTAACCATTGCCATGGGATGTACTTTTCTCTGATTGTCAGCGTTGGTGACTGTGTAAGTTTTTCCAGTCAGGTATTGGCCAGGGGAAACCAGTTTCTCTGTCACCATGGTGACACTGGCACCTGTATCCCTCAGGCCCTCTATTCTAGTCCCGTTAATTAAGAGTTGCTGTCTGTATTTTTGCATGTTAGGCGGCCAGACAGCTAGTGTGGCTAAATCCACTCCACCCTCAGAAACTAGAGTAGCTTCAGTGTGGACCCTGATTTGCTCTGGGCACACTGTTGATCCCACTTGGAGACTAGCCATACCAGTGTTACCTGGATGGGAGTTTGGAGTGGAACCTTTCTTGGGACAGGCCTTGTCTCCAGTTTGGTGTCCATGCTGTTTACAGCTATGACACCAGGCCTTTTTGGGATCAAAGTTTTTACCCTTGTACCCATTGTTTTGTGAAGAGGCTCTGGGCCCACCCTCCTGTGCAGGTTTTTGGGGGCCTGTAGAAGACTCTTTACTATTTTTAGTTTTGGTTGTCTCATCACCCTTCTGCTGGGGAGTCTTTGTGACCCCTTTCTTTTGGTCACCCCCTGTTGAAGTCTTGGACACCCTTGTCTTGACCCAATGGTCCGCCTTCTTTCCCAATTCTTGGGGAGAAATTGGTCCTAGGTCTACCAGATGCTGATGCAGTTTATCATTGAAACAATTACTTAACAGGTGTTCTTTCACAAATAAATTGTACAGCCCATCATAATTACTTACACCACTGCCTTGAATCCAACCATCTAGTGTTTTCACTGAGTAGTCAACAAAGTCAACCCAGGTCTGGCTCGAGGATTTTTGAGCCCCCCTGAACCTAATCCTGTACTCCTCAGTGGAGAATCCAAAGCCCTCAATCAGGGTACCCTTCATGAGGTCATAAGATTCTGCATCTTGTCCAGAGAGTGTGAGGAGTCTATCCCTACACTTTCCTGTGAACATTTCCCAAAGGAGAGCACCCCAGTGAGATCTGTTCACTTTTCTGGTTACACAAGCCCTCTCAAAAGCTGTGAACCATTTGGTGATGTCATCACCATCTTCATATTTAGTTACAATCCCTTTGGGGATTTTCAACATGTCAGGAGAATCTCTGACCCTATTTATGTTGCTGCCACCATTGATGGGTCCTAGGCCCATCTCTTGTCTTTCCCTCTCTATGGCTAGGATCTGTCTTTCCAAAGCCAATCTTTTGGCCATCCTGGCTAACTGGATGTCCTCTTCACTGGAGTTATCCTCAGTGATTTCAGAGTTGTTGGTCCCTCCTGTGAGGGAACCAGCATCTCTGACTATTATTTGTGGAGTCAGGGCTTGAGAAGCCCTGCTCTCCCTAAGTAGGACTGGAGGGGGGGAATTTCCCTCCAAGTCACTATCTTCATCCTCTGAGTTGCCATCCTCAGAGGGGTTGGCCTTTTCAAACTCTGCCAAAAGCTCCTGGAGCTGTACTTTGGTAGGTTTGGGGCCCATTGCTATTTTCTTTAGTTTACAGAGTGACCTTAGCTCTCTCATCTGTAGATGGAGGTAAGGTGTGGTGTCGAGTTCCACCACATTCACATCTGTGCTAGACATTATGCTTCTAAAAGTTGGAATACTTTTTAAGAAACTAAAACTGGTTCTAGAATCTAATTCAAACTTTTACAAACTTTTAAACTCTAAAAGAAATGCTAAACAGGATCTAACACAAGGCCCTAGCAGGTCTTTTAAGAATTTAGAAAACTTTTCAAATTGCAAAAATCAATTTCTAATGACAATTTTGGAATTTGTCGTGTGATCAGGTATTGGCTGAGTAGTCCAGCAAATGCAAAGTCTTGTACCCCACCGCTGATCCACCAATGTAGGAAGTTGGCTCTGTATGTGCTATTTCAAAGTAAGGAATAGCATGCACAGAGTCCAAGGGTTCCCCTTAGAGGTAAAATAGTGGTAAAAATAGATAATACTAATGCTCTATTTTGTGGTAGTGTGGTCGAGCAGTAGGCTTATCCAAGGAGTAGTGTTAAGCATTTGTTGTACATACACATAGACAATAAATGAGGTACACACACTCAGAGACAAATCCAGCCAATAGGTTTTTATATAGAAAAAATATCTTTTCTTAGTTTATTTTAAGAACCACAGGTTCAAATTCTACATGTAATAGCTCATTCGAAAGGTATTGCAGGTAAGTACTTTAGGAACTTCAAATCATCAAAATTGCATGTATACTTTTCAAGTTATTGACAAATAGCTGTTTTAAAAGTGGACACTTAGTGCAATTTTCACAGTTCCTAGGGGAGGTAAGTTTTGATTAGTTTTACCCGGTAAGTAAGACGCTTACAGGGTTCAGTTCTTGGTCCAAGGTAGCCCACCGTTGGGGGTTCCGAGCAACCCCAAAGTCACCACACCAGCAGCTCAGGGCCGGTCAGGTGCAGAGTTCAAAGTGGTGCCCAAAACACATAGGCTAGAATGGAGAGAAGGGGGTGCCCCGGTTCCGGTCTGCTTGCAGGTAAGTACCCGCGTCTTCGGAGGGCAGACCAGGGGGGTTTTGTAGGGCACCGGGGGGGACACAAGCCCACACAGAAACTTCACCCTCAGCGGCGCGGGGGCGGCCGGGTGCAGTGTAGAAACAAGCGTCGGGTTTTCAATGTTAGTCTATGAGAGATCTCGGGATCTCTTCAGCGCTGCAGGCAGGCAAGGGGGGGATTCCTCGGGGAAACCTCCACTTGGGCGAGGGAGAGGGACTCCTGGGGGTCACTCCTCCAGTGAAAGTCCGGTCCTTCAGGTCCTGGGGGCTGCGGGTGCAGGGTCTCTCCCAGGCGTCGGGACTTTAGGTTCAAAGAGTCGCGGTCAGGGGAAGCCTCGGGATTCCCTCTGCAGGCGGCGCTGTGGGGGCTCAGGGGGGACAGGTTTTGGTACTCACAGTATCAGAGTAGTCCTGGGGTCCCTCCTGAGGTGTTGGATCGCCACCAGCCGAGTCGGGGTCGCCGGGTGCAGTGTTGCAAGTCTCACGCTTCTTGCGGGGAGCTTGCAGGGTTCTTTGGAGCTGCTGGAAACAAAGTTGCAGCTTTTCTTGGAGCAGGTCCGCTGTCCTCGGGAGTTTCTTGTCTTTTCGAAGCAGGGGCAGTCCTCAGAGGATGTCGAGGTCGCTGGTCCCTTTGGAAAGCGTCGCTGGAGCAGGATCTTTGGAAGGCAGGAGACAGGCCGGTGAGTTTCTGGAGCCAAGGCAGTTGTCGTCTTCTGGTCTTCCGCTGCAGGGGTTTTCAGCTAGGCAGTCCTTCTTCTTGTAGTTGCAGGAATCTAATTTTCTAGGGTTCAGGGTAGCCCTTAAATACTAAATTTAAGGGCGTGTTTAGGTCTGGGGGGTTAGTAGCCAATGGCTACTAGCCCTGAGGGTGGGTACACCCTCTTTGTGCCTCCTCCCAAGGGGAGGGGGTCACAATCCTAACCCTATTGGGGGAATCCTCCATCTGCAAGATGGAGGATTTCTAAAAGTTAGAGTCACCTCAGCTCAGGACACCTTAGGGGCTGTCCTGACTGGCCAGAGACTCCTCCTTGTTATTCTCATTATTTTCTCCGGCCTTGCCGCCAAAAGTGGGGCCTGGCCGGAGGGGGCGGGCAACTCCACTAGCTGGAGTGTCCTGCTGGGTTGGCACAAAGGAGGTGAGCCTTTGAGGCTCACCGCCAGGTGTGACAATTCCTGCCTGGGAGAGGTGTTAGCATCTCCACCCAGTGCAGGCTTTGTTACTGGCCTCAGAGTGACAAAGGCACTCTCCCCATGGGGCCAGCAACATGTCTCGGTTTGTGGCAGGCTGCTAAAACTAGTCAGCCTACACAGATAGTCGGTTAAGTTTCAGGGGGCACCTCTAAGGTGCCCTCTGGGGTGTATTTTACAATAAAATGTACACTGGCATCAGTGTGCATTTATTGTGCTGAGAAGTTTGATACCAAACTTCCCAGTTTTCAGTGTAGCCATTATGGTGCTGTGGAGTTCGTGTTTGACAGACTCCCAGACCATATACTCTTATGGCTACCCTGCACTTACAATGTCTAAGGTTTTGTTTAGACACTGTAGGGGTACCATGCTCATGCATTGGTACCCTCACCTATGGTATAGTGCACCCTGCCTTAGGGCTGTAAGGCCTGCTAGAGGGGTGTCTTACCTATACTGCATAGGCAGTGAGAGGCTGGCATGGCACCCTGAGGGGAGTGCCATGTCGACTTACTCGTTTTGTCCTCACTAGCACACACAAGCTGGTAAGCAGTGTGTCTGTGCTGAGTGAGAGGTCTCCAGGGTGGCATAAGACATGCTGCAGCCCTTAGAGACCTTCCTTGGCATCAGGGCCCTTGGTACTAGAAGTACCAGTTACAAGGGACTTATCTGGATGCCAGGGTCTGCCAATTGTGGATACAAAAGTACAGGTTAGGGAAAGAACACTGGTGCTGGGGCCTGGTTAGCAGGCCTCAGCACACTTTCAATTGTAAACATAGCATCAGCAAAGGCAAAAAGTCAGGGGGCAACCATGCCAAGGAGGCATTTCCTTACACCAATGTTAACAAAAAACATTTTTAGGAGCAGGCAGTGGTCTCTAACACTACTGTCTGCTCCTAATAAAACCCTTGTTGGGTTGAAATTTGAAACATCTCATTTATATTAAAGAGGTAAGTCGAATTGCAACCAACTACAATTCACAGGTTGGTTCGGGGAAATCTAATCCATTCTGTAAAAGTAGGCTCATGAATTGAGACCACTTTTACTGAACACATTTTTTGTACATGAGGCCCTTAGTTCTCAAAAAGGCTTAAAACTATTCTCGAACACATCTTTATGAGGTAACCCATTTTCAATAAAAAGGCCAATTGTTTTGAAAATGTTGTTATTCTTCACTCTACTGTCTTGCTTTTTGCCAAACTGGCAGACCTGCGTCATGGCCGCTTGTCGTCTTCACATGTCACCAACTGCAATCGATCAAATCAATCAATCAAACATTTGTAAAGTGCGCTACTCACCCGCTAGGGTCTCAAGGTGCTGAGGGGGGGAGGGAAGGACTGCTACTGCTCGAATAACCAGGTCTTGGGAGTTTCCTGAAGGTCAGGAGGTCCTGGGTCTGTGGTAGGTGGGTGGGGAGGGTGTTCCAGGTCTAGGCGGTGTGTTCCAGGTCTTAGCAACCTAAAAAGAAAATCTGCAGTTACTTTCTCCTTACCTGGTGCATAAACCAACTTGTAGTTCAAATCTTGCATATACATAGAAAAACCTGCAGTTCTAGCAGATGCATTTGCTGATCCTTCAGTTGTCAAGATTTTTACTTAAGGTTTATGATCACATTTGACAGGGAACAATGTTCCCCATGAAAAACTCATGAAATGTTCAAGAGCCTAAACACAGTCAAGTGTCTCTCTCTCTGACTCAATTCTAGAATATTTTACCTCCAGTGGCGATTTGACCTAGGCAAATAAGCAGTTACACACTTTCTTCCATTACTTTCAATTTGAGAAAAAAACTGTTTGAATATATATTTTTTTCCTATAACTTTCTTTATTCAAATTTTTACTGTAACATAAAAACACTCATTTCTACATAGTTAAACTTCCAGGTAAAAGACAAACCAACATAGAAATTTGCAACAAGAAATGATACCCCCAACACAATGTAAGACAAATAATGTTGAAGCAGGGAGCGTAAGCACCAGCAAGAAGGAGATGTAGAAGGAGTACTAAGGTGCAGCGAGCTGGAGGAGGGTCGTTAGAGGGATAGTGGGCCAGTAAGGGACATCCAGGGATGCTTTGTAAATCCCTAAATAGCCCATGTCCGGTTGATCAGGAGAGTGTGAATAGAGCATTGATGTGGGGTGGGAAGGGGGTGTAATATCTTACTTGCTTCAATAGTTGCCACACTTTCCAGTCTTGGGTCAAAACCTTTAAAATCATTGTCATGTATAATGGCCACCTTAATAAATTTAACGTTTCTTTGATAATCCTTAGGTCACACAACTCTAACTGTGCTCTGTAAAAATAATTCAGAAAACATCTCAAATGAAATTCAGCCCACCCTTAAAATGACCTTTACATTCAGGCACTTCCACCAGGCCAGGCTTTCATGTATCATCACGCAACAGGTGTCCTTTCTAGGTGATACTTTTCTGCAAAATGACATTTAAAAATGTTTGTATTGAGACCTTTCTGCTGTTGAGTACTCAAACCTTTCCTCGGTCTCAAATCATGTTCTTCATTATTGTTTTTGCCAAATATCAGAATGTCATCTTGAACACATTTAATTACTCTTCCTTTCCCAAACAGCTGGAATATTTGCCTCTGAAATTCAGATCGTGTGATACACGGATGGTAGAGCCTGTGTAGAAAACCATTTTGCCCTTTTGACTGTAGACAACATTTCATTAATTTGTGGTAAAGGACACATATCCACTGTGGCACAAATTGACACATAGTCCCATCTAATGAGAAACCCAGTCAGATTCTTCTATTGGTTCAATGATATCAGACTTAACCGATTTTATTTAATTCACCAGATACGTCCTCTCAAAAGAACTTGGCAACATTCCTGACGTTATAGATCTTAGGCAGGGCATCTTTAATAAAATCTTAGGTTTAAAACCATGTAGCTTGCCAATTGTCTTAGGAACAAAACATTCAGAAAGTTCCCCAACATACACAAACCAATGCTTTCTCTTTCATCCGCTATGAGCACTTGATCTTTACTGTTAGGGTCTAAAACAATGTGCAGATGTCTGATCCTGCCACACAAGTGCAGATGCATATTTTGCAACAACATTCAGCTTCCCAAGGGTTTGTCAACCCTTGAATCTAAAACTAAAGTTATAAACCCCAGGTTATCAATTTTGGAACCTGGGTATCCTTTTGGATGTATATTGGTTCCCAATAATTCCTTCCCAGTTCTGTTCACAACTTTCTCTCTCCATACATTCTCAGTCATGAAAGGTGATCCCGAATCAGCATACACCTTTAATGGAAACCCTCCAAACGACAACATGGCTTATTCTTCAAAATGCTTCCATTCCCTATTTTTTTAATACAAAGTTCCTCTAACATCCATTACGCTCTCTTTCAGCATATACAGTTTTTCATCTTGATCGTTGTCTTCCTCTGAATCCTTTCCCTTGGTTTTAGATCTCACCTTCTTTTGAAAACCTTTGCAAAATGGCCTTTAATTCCACATAGAATGCATTTCTGTTTTAATGCAGGACAAGCTTTGCTAAAACAAAGAGGTCATACACTATTACAACAAGACCATTTAAAAACACCTCTCCCGGAATCCTTCCCTTTTCTAAAATGACATTTTCTCCTCCTTTACTCTTCCCATCACATTACTACACTCTTTTGATTCACATTTACGCACACTTGCACTCCTTTATGGCACTTCTTTCTGCTTTAGACCTAATATCTAATAATTCATCTAACGCAGAATCCCCATTTACAACTACAGTTCTTGAATAGATGGATTACTTGCATGCATGACTTGACCTCTAATTAAGCATCATGAAGACCTCCTAAGTCGCAATCAATAGCTAATTTTTCAAGGCGTTAATATATTTAGCAATATAATCATCTATTCTTTGTTTTCTTCGAAGAAAATGTACAACAAGTAATGCCTTTACACACATTTGGCTCAAAAAAGCCTCTAAATCTGCTAACAACAGTAGTGTCGTCTTAACCCACAGCCTTAGGCATCTAACTAAATTTTTTTATTTCTTGGTGACCAAAAGGGTGTAGCAAAAGGTTTTTTGTTTTTTTTTGTTCAGGAGACAATTCATTTTACTCATTTATTGCTTATATATAGTTGATGAAGTACTCTTTGCATCCAGTTAATTTCACCAATGGCTGTTCTCACTAGTCAGTTAAAAAATCATAACTCGGCAGCTCATCACTTAGATTAATGAAACTCCAAGAACATGAGCTAATGTGATAACAAGAAATGATTGAAGTTCTCATCAAATGTCACTAATGCACATGCAGTCAATGTTTGATGATGGCATATTCCAGCAAATTCCAAGCATTGATCCCAGTTCTGACAGAAAATTGCTTGAAGAACCCTTCTGTTGACAGCAAGTGCTTGCAACTTATAGTTAGAAGATTGTATTCTTAAAATATAAATACTTTGAGAATACCTTACAGCACTCAGTTGAAAGTAGGGCTTCCTATATCATGATCATGTAAATTTATTGAGGCATAAAATATTTTGTTAAAAATCGGTTTGAGTTATGTTGAACGTGGCTCCGTACACCTTATACTTATGATTGCTATGGCCAGAAAAGATGGCTGACATGCAAGGTCAAATAGCCTAACCCCCGCTACACGCCTCACATGTAGATGTCAAATGACAATGTTCCTGTGTGTCGCCATGGCAGGATTCCTCTCCCCGCTGTCACGTAGGCGCACGGATCCTGGCAATGACGCATGAAGACAACTGCATCAGTAGTGCTTCAATCTTGTTCTCATTGATAAATGTAAAGCAAATTCAAACTTTTTAGGTATGCGTCTTCAAATCTTTGAATTACCTTCAAACTCTGTAACCAAAAGTCCATGAACAGTGTAGTACTTGACAGAAGTCAAGCTCTTTGACACATTTGCTGTGTATTCTCATCAAATACTACAACATGTTGACGCATCCTTCTAAAATTAAGTTTCTTTCTAAGCTAAAGGAGCAAGTTTGTTACATTCTACTTCAGTACTGTTGAAACAGAACTCCAAATTCCACACAGCCTCAACTCTTCATTCATACCATGGTGCACAACACTTGTACAGTTCAGAATGTGAACATATGTGCCTTTTATGCTTATATATTCTAATGGTGGTACCCCATATTAAATATTGAAATTTCATAATTGATTGCAAATTGCAGCTCCCTTTTGTAAATGGACAAAATATATTAATACCTAAATTATAATTAAAGACCACGCCTAGCAAATGGAACTGACATCGGTTTGTTATAGTTTATTTTTCATAGTTTCAGATCTGACTGATAATGTCCAAAATGTTGCCATGGTGCTTGTTTTTTGCTTTGACAAAGAACACTAATTTTGTTCATTGCAGAGGCTTTGAAGGAGCCGCAATGAGGTGCTGTAATCTCATTAATGTTAAATCACATTTAACCACCCGATCTGTTAACATTAGACTCCAAATATGATTGGCCAATTGGTTTTGGGGATATAAATTAATTTAAACTGAAAAAATCTGTCTGTTCTGACTTGTATAGAACAAAAGTAGTGCTGTTTTTGGCTCAAACTACTTGTTTATTAAATTATTGCTTCAGTGTTTTATCTTTTATATTATTCAGTTAACACCACATATATCTATGCAGGCCAATTACTAAATGTAGAAATCCTTCACTAATGCTTTACTTCAAGAGTTTATTTCTGAGTGGAAACGATTTGTCTGCGTCAAAGGCAAAACACAAGTCATGGAAGCAACAATATACACAATGTTCCCAGTGTCCTACGCCTCAGCTGCCAAGGTATTTGCCATAGCCCAGGGCGCAGGGGCTGCTGGGCCCCAGTTGTGATCGTTAAGGTCTTGCCACTGGTATCCTTGAATACTTCCTACTATGGCTATTCAGATTGGGGACAAGTATAACTCTTTCCACAGTTGACTGTCGGGGTAGCTAGGGGCCACTAGTCACTGGGTGGTCAGGGAGGTACACTGTGTGGGTCCGAATTTAACAGTCAGCCAGCAAGCATAATAACGTAATGTCCAGCCAAGTGCTTGTCGGTTTTTGGAAAGGTAAGTACTTTGATCATACTGCAGAACTTCACACGTACATGAGATTAGTCAATGCAGATTTTAATCCTGGTAATTACTGCACCATCTCCATTCTGGCCTTCTCTCATACTGTAGCTACAGACCCTAGTATTCAATGCATGGCATGGACACAGTAGCAGATAATGGCAGTTTTATTCCCAGGCTGACTCTTTTCCTCATTCAGAAGGCAGACTTCCAGGTGCCAGGTGGGCCCTCTGCTCTTCCTGCAGAACATGCAGACGTTAAGGGCTGTCCCTTACAGCTGGTAGTTCTCTTAAAAGCTGTTCTTCTCAGACTGCACCCCAGAAACAGCATTTATATAAAGTGACTCTTCTCACAGCAGGTAGCACTGGTGCTGGCATCAAGCAGGAGTACACAAAACATGTGAGATGTCTGCACTTGTGTCTTGATGAAATAGTCATGTAGATAGACATAAGGCAGAGGTCTTCAAACTGGGGGGCGGGCCCCCCTTGGGGGGCCTCAAGTGATCCCAGGGGGGGCGCCAAACTCTGGACAAAAGAAATATTATACAGATAACATGCCTTTTTTTTTAAGCAAAAGCATGTTATTGCAGTTTTAAAAAGGTAACAATACTTAACTGCAATGTTAAAATAGGTTTAGACCTATTTAAACATTGCCATCTTTCTAAAATAATTGTGAAAAATTCTGAGGGGGGGCCCAATGATTTTTATTTTTCAATTGGGGGGGGGGGGGGGCGCGGCATAAAAAAGTTTGAAGACCACTGACATAAGGGCAGGAATGGTCTAGAAATCTCTTCACATTGAACAACAGAAACTGCAGTTCCATGTCTCATTCACCAAATGACAGTGCTCAATACGAACTAATCAGCAGTCCCTTGCTTACAAAGTATTGATAGAAATTCTCAAGGTACCCCTGTATACATCCTCCACCCTTCACTGTCTGGATCTTCATCCTACAGCCACAGAAATGCAGGCAATGAAAAGCCGTGGTGCGGTTCTGTCCTCACCCACCACCTTGTTCCATATTAATGCAGGTGATCCAACTTACTTCAGTATTCAGACTCTCACACGCATGGTGTTCTGCTTCCATGCAGGTATCACATGCTTACTGTACATGAACTGGAAATGCACATGGTATGTTGGCACAAGGTTCTGGGTCTTTACATAGCAGCTGATGTTACATAAGAGGGTTCAATGGAATATGTTCTCACTGACATAGACAAAATAGGCCTGGCCACTCTATAATCCTAACTCACAGTACAATGCCGCCACTGCTTTATGTAATGCATCAGTGACTGGGAAAGTAGTACTCTGTCTCAAGTTGTCAAGGACAGAGCTAGGCCTCCGCTCTCGTGTTAGGTTAGCATGATGTTAGGGACAAATAAAAAATCAGCATACCAGCTTCATGTGTAGTTGGACAACATGGTCAGGGGTATGGACTTACTCACCATAAAGGGGACATGCCCGCCCTAGCAGTGTTCACTATTACATGCTGATCAATTATTGAGTATCCCTTTGGAAACCTTGCTTTTTATAATGAAATTTCAGGTCCTAGGTAATTTTTTTGTACTTGGTGAGCAAAGGAGAATGGTTTCAAAGCCAAGGTTTAAACGAATATAGAGCATAGAGTTGGTATTTACAGCAAGTTCACATTGTAACACTTTTGCAAGGATTGCAAGATTATTATGTTTTCAGTTGCAGACCATTACTTGTGAAGAGTTAGGGATGCATGTATCTCACCTACTTAGTCTATGTTTTATGTATTCACGATGCCCTAACATTTTCAGGGCAAAACGTTTAAATACTGGATTTCAGGAAGTTTCAGGAGGAATACACTTTGTTTAAGATTTTTTTTTTTACACCAGTCAAGGATCTTAAGGAGAGTACTCCACATGAGGGCAGTTTGAGGATCCTGGGGAATTCCAATTAGAAATGGTCAGCTGGGAATGCACATGTAGGTGAAAGGCCTCTTGGAACATGTTGTGTCACTGTAGGCCAAAGAAGAGGTTGTCCTTGTGACCCTTGGAGTCCGCTTCTTTGCCGTGACAGCAGGTCCCGGCCTAGTTAGATCTTTGCCAGTTCCAGAAGTGATCTGAGGAGGGTACTGGGGATTCCATATGTATGACCAGTGCCAGCCTGTGAGTGAAGGAAACAACCGGCCACTCCTTAACCAATGGGGTAAAAGTTCCCACCTGTGACCCTACCCACTTTTGCAGCACTTCCTTTGTCGTTTACTGTAAAACTATCCCAGAATGTCCCTCGCTAACTAAATCCAACATGGCAGAACCATTATTTCCCTGGTCAGGGAACACCAGAGATGTGGCTGTGATAATGGGAAAACCCTTCTTTGTGATTACTCTTAACCCGTTTTAGGGCATCCTCCTTTCCCTGCCCCGCCCTGCTGTGGGTTTGGTGTCAAGCTGCCGAGAAAGACAAAGGGGGTGCAGGTATAGATGTGAACTTCATCTGCCAGTGACTGGGTATGCACTCTTTGAAACTCAGGAAGCAGTAGACACTACCCCCAGACCGTGCAGCTCAAGGAAGAGTAACCCCTCTCCACACACAAGCCTTTTATCCACTGTTAGGGAGCAACACACATACCACCACGGTAGAGCCATTGACAGTCGGTCGATACTGGGCACTGGCTGAAAGGCACATTTTGTTAGTCAGAGAAATTACAAATTTCTAAAAGTGTCATTTCTCATATAGTAATATAAAATTCGACTTAACCATTAAGTTGGATTTTAAATGAGTCCTTGAATCATGGTTCTAGCTATTCGCAGACTGGTGTTACCCATTTTAATTTGTTTAAATATAACCCATTGTTTTCCTACGGGAGGTCTAGCCTTGCATAGTAAAAAATGACTTCAGAGGATTTTCAGTATTAGGACATGTAAAACATTAAAATCATGTGCACTACTTTAAATAAATAATGTGGACCCTGTCAGGTGGGCATTTAGGGCCTACTTCAGGGGTGACTTACAGGTATTAAAGAGGAAGGTTTAGGGTTGGCAAAGGGTTTTGTTTATTTTGCCGTGTCAAAATGGCAGTTTAAAACTGCACACAAAGGCTGCAGGGGCAGGCCGGGAGAGATGTTTAGAGTGTTGGGGTAGTGGGTGGCACAATGAGTGCTCCAGCCCACTTGTAGCATTTAATTTGCAGGCCCTGGGTACACGTAGTACCATATTTTAGGGTCTTAGAAGTAAATTATATTCATTGAAAAAAAACAGAGGTTAAAGTGATGTTCTAGTTTAAGAGAAAATGTCAGTAAAACAAAACATTATAAAGGGAAAAAAAACACTGACATTTTACCAGTAATCGTTAACTGAAGTAACTATAACATGCCCCTACCATGCACAGTGTTGTCACAAATTATATAATTCCATATGTCAACAGTGATCGTATTAGGATGTCATAGGACATGTCACATGTAACCCAATTTGTGAGGTCAAAAGCAGTTTAAAATGTTGCATTTATTAACATTTTCACCTAACTATATATTTTTTTTCTGTTAATTTCTGAGATTGTTTTGTTCAAATATTAATGTAAGAGGATGTGAGTTCAAGTAAGCCAGACCTACTGGCCTAGTCAAGGGGTCAGACCACAGCAATTTATCAATAACTATAATCCAATTTATTCTCATTTACATTCATGGAAATGATTATTGTTTCAAAACTGTTTTAAAACATTTGTATTCAAAACAGCCAGAGACGTGTCTAAGTCTTTCTTTAAAACTCCTCAGGCCACAAAATTCAGCCATAGAACAAATCACAATAGGTCCCTGCACTCCATCTGAAGAGCATACAGCTCCAGCTCGTAGTGCTTTGTAAAGGATGGTAAGCCGTCCTGGGGTCATGCATTAAGTGATCCGGGAGACTTACAGTTTTTATTTTCAATTCCTGGGTGGGGTTGGGGGCAGGTGTAGTTCCTCCAGCCACACAAAAAACAAACTTCAGTTGTTGATGCCCTTGGGGCACCACAAGAAGGTCAATATAGTATAATATAGTAAAAAGCCCATGCAGGGTATTATGGGGCGCTCCATTGTGGGAACAGTGAATAATATACCAGGTGCCTTTGCTACTTCTGAAGTTAAGGGCCATGACTACATATATGTATACATATATTTATTTATTCATTTACATCATGATTTATTTAAAGGGAGCCCCGAACAGCCCACTAGTGCGCTGCAACACCTTGTTTCACCTTGTGTGTGTTTTTTATTTTTTTTTTAGATGCCGTGGTCCCACATGGGGCACCTGTATACTATGTTTTTTTTGTATGGCAGCGCAGAGAGGACACTCCTGCGCAGTTGTGCCCTTTTTAAGTGTGTGTGTGTGTGTGTGTGTGTGCACGCGCGCTGGGTGCCCTGGTTCTACCAGAACTTTCCAGCACAGTGGGTTGTGAGGTAAGGCCCAAAGCCCCTATGGCTCTGCCTGCTCCCCTACCAGCTCCCACCATGGGAGCTGCCAATAGAAAATGTGCTCCTATCAAGTGACCGCTTGATTTCTGCTCCCGTTGCGGGAACACATGTACTGTTTCTACCCTGTCTGCGCCGAGCATTTTATATTCCTGCCCAGCAGGAGCTTTTCTGCTACTGACATCAGGGGGAGCATTCATTATTTCCAATATGTGGCTCGAGGAGGTGGGACCACAAATCTCACCCACCAGTATGTTTGTTTTTCTATTAGACATTTGGAATGGCCCCAGGTGATGGGGACCCCAGGGCCAGTATGTGACTTGGGGCACATGCACCGCCCATATATATAATGAATGATGTGAGCCCTGGCCTACACTGGGGAGTTTCTTATTGGAAAAGGCACCCCTTTTTTAATTTTATTGCTGTACCACAGTACTACCATGGTACCATTTTAAAAATAAATAATTAAAATCAATTTTTGGCTGCAAGCCACAAGTTCTAGGGGATCAGGGTAACTGTACTCTGCTATATATGTTTGTTTTCATTTTTAGTTTTTCAGGCAACCGGGACTGATCCCTGAGTCCTAAAGTGGTTGCCAAACATCTTAGTTGATGTGAGGCAGCAGCTAGTCTGATCTCGTAGATCTACCAGTCGTAAGTTACTATGGAAAATTGCATGGGGAAAAACTCCTTTTGTGAATCCCCCTTTTTTCTCTACCCCTGCTTGACGGATCACACCAAAACTTTCCAGTAAGGAGCTGAAGTATTAGCAATTTGTTAGTAAAAGTTTTGTGAAGATTTGTCAAACAGCGCCAAACTTATTAGTAAACCAAAAAAAACTATTTCCAGTACAAAAGTGGCCCTAACTAGAACATAGTGGAGACAACTGCAGTGTCATGTGCATTGTGATGTGTAGAAATGGCAACACAAAGACTTTACCTCAGGTTGGCAGGGGTAAAGAACAAAGAGAGTCTCTGGACAACAAAACGGGATCAGTGAAAGCAAGCAAAAGATCTAGAGGAATACAATGCGAAAGACAGCCCTCTCCACCAGATAGGTTACATAACTGTTATTTTACCCACTGATGGACATGTAATAGCAAATCTTTCTAAAGGCTAAAAGATGCATTATCGTGGAAAATGTGGTCCTGCAGTCGCAGCACTCCACCTATACTGATTTATTCTTTAGGGGAGTCCCTCTAAAGGTGGCATAGATAGGACTCCCAAAAGTTTTGTGTATGCTAGATTCCATATGTCTATCTGGAAATCAAAAATTATAGCTTGAATAATTGAAACACAAACTGTCCATAGACCGTATTTGAACAAGGGAGGTTTGTGTTTGAGTTGCGCTTTCCCTGGAGAAAAAAGAAAGTTTTTGTCTGTGTGTATGTATATGTGCACGCTTGTGTGACATTTGCCTTGTAGCTCTGGCATTTAGCAAAGGTTTCATTAAACGTAGTTGAGCTATATTGCAAATGAATTAAATTCAAGCAATCATTTTTACAAAACTTGTGCATTAAAAGAATAATAATGATTTTGTGTGGTTGTAAGCCAGTCAAAATTGGTAGTGACTTTATCCCTCTTGGGAAGGGTTAACGATTTAGCTGATTCATCCAGAATTCACACCTGTGACCTACAGATTTCATAGGGACCCTATCGTAAATGACAAACTCTTTTAGAATGTTAAAGTTGCTTTTTGTGAAACTGTTGTATGTCCGACAGTAATTACTTAGGGGTTACGTGTTGGTATTGTTATAAAGTTTTTCTGCACATCCATAAAAATATTTTCTACATGCACAGAATATATTTATGCTTTAGACAGCACTGGTCTTTGGACTTGAGGCATTGGTGTAGAAACAATTTGCTACAATAATTTCCTTCGACCTGTGCAAATGTTGCTGCTGTTTTTTAAAAATATTTTTATTTTTGCAGCGTAAACAAACAATAAAACTGTTTAAGACACCAGACGTGTATCCAGGAAGAGAGCAAAACATTAAGAAACAAACCACGCTTCGCTCCACCTCCTCTCCACCAGACATTAATCAGCCAGTGCAAGTCAAAAGGGAAAGAAATAGAAGAGACCCTAGCAAAATTCCATAATCAAATACCAGAGATACACCCTTTACGACACAGTGGTCTTGCAACCAATGTATCCTGGCTCTGTCCCGCTCCATTTCCCAGCAACTCCAGTGAGTGGTACATTATCTAAGCACCCCAGACCTTATAGAATTTTCAGGGTCAGATCCTGCTGACATATGTGACTTTTTTCTGCCGCCATGTAGATGTCCATGCCCTGTCTCCATTCCTGTATCATCGGGCATTCGCTTACTCCCCAGTAGCAGGCTATTTCCCTCTTTGCCACTACCAGGCCTAAACCACAGAACATTAGTTTGGCCTGTGGAAGGTCCACATTGTTAGGGACCCCCAAAAGAATGAACTTCGACTCAAGTAGGGTGTGCTCTTTACAGGTTTCCCAGAGTTCCCCTGTAATTGCCTCCCAGTAGTCATGGATTAGTGAGCACCCCCAGAGTGTGTTGGGGAAAGATCCAACTTCGCCCTTGCATCATTCAGTTCAGGGACATTGCCCTACCCATACTATGTAGTCTCTGTATATCATATTAGAGCCTGTGGAGATTCTTGTACTGAATCAATTGTAAACGTGATTTTATTGCCACCTCTCTCGGGTGCATCAAGGCTACCACTCAATCTATATCCTCCATGTCCCCCACACCACAAACCCATTTCTCTTGCAGTCTTCCTAAATTTTCCTCATGTTATTAATCAATGTTTTATATGTAAGGAGGACTGCTCCTTTACCCAGTTCTTCTGTCAACAACTGCTCTTACAGTGGGGTGTACTCCAGGATGCCCTCCCCAGGTAGCCCCACGCCCGCCATGCATGTCATATCTGTGCATACTTCAGGAATTGGTTGGCACACAAGCTGTAATAGCTACTTGGATGGCTGGGAGTAAACGCTGAAGCTCCCTACCCTCTTATTGGCAGTGTATGTACAACGTGACCCCCATTGTGCCTATTCGAGTCTGAAAGTGGAATGATCTGGGGGGTTGGGGATGAATATATCCACTCATTGATATTTATTAGATGGGCCGCCCAGTAGTAAGTTTCCAGGTCCGGGAGAGCTATCCCTCTCCTGCCCCTCCCCCTTGTAGGGATTACGTTGCAGTGTCCTTAGGGCAATTCTGCGTGCCCAAAAGTTGTGAAGAAAAGGGGGGAAAATTATAGGAATAGGCACTAACAGAATATCACCAAAACATTTCTTTAACAATAGATTGTAAATACGGTGCTCCCGAACGGAGCGTCCTCCCAGCACCTCCAGTGTTTCTCCAATAGGAAAAACCAAACTGATTCAAAAGGCCAGGGCACTCGTATGAAATAAGATAAGAGTCTGTACAGTTAGGTTCTTGGTCTTCGGAGAATCAATATATAATCCAAACAGAGTTAAAGTTCAGTGTCTTTATTCTTGTGTGAGGTTTTCATACATGTTTATCACATCAGAAAGATTCCATATATGGTCATCACAACAACAGCCAACACGTGTTTCGTCTCCGAGAAATTAATCTCATTGACTTCCTCAGGGCTGTAAGAAACATAATAATGAGCTTGGTCATAATCTGTAGTTATACATGATTATGGAAAATTAATACCTGCCACTAAAATCGTGGCCAAGTCCTTCACCAGTACCGCGTGAGTGTCTAAAATCATCAAGTGACATTACCAAACGGAGCCACAGAGAAAAAACTGTGATTACAGTCTACCACAAGTGATAAACTTGTTATTATTATAAATATCACCAAAAGTTTGATGTGCACGTGAAACGAAGTAGAAATTGAGAATTAGAAATAGGGATAAAGACTCCCACTAGATATGTGGCGATGAGAAATGGAAACTAAGGTTGAGAAATATACTCTTAATGACAGGGTGTCATTAGGAAAAAAGGAAACCGAAAGGCGTCATAACACCTAGGAAATTGGTGAGTGAGTGAGTGTGCTAAATTAAGCATTCGCAAGTGTGTCTGAATAAAGAAAAACGTACCAAAATATAAGTAATGTGTTAACATGAACAAATGGCTTATCCTAATTAAGTAAAACTCTTCAAGAAAATGTACGATCTGATATAAAATGATTGTAAGTCATTAGGAGGAAGATAATGAGTAAGCTGAATTTAAAAGGAACTAACAAAAGGACTATCACGTACCAATAGAGAAAGAGTAGTGGGAATCAGCGCTGTGTCTTGCTCCCCGATAATTAAGCAGGCGTGTATGTAGAGAAAAAGGACGTGTAAGCCCTCCGTCTCATCTAAAACCGATGTAACAAAGATTATAATCACCTGTTGCTTCTAAGTTGAGCAACCAGACTCAGCCCCCTCAAAATAAAGTGCAAAATACATAGGTTAACATTAATGTCAACTACCTAGAGGTATAAGGTATAGAAGAGACACAGAGTAAGGTCTCAGGAGTGTGTGTGAAACACCTCGGCATGACGGGCAGTATGTTTGTTTGGTCCTTCTTTTATTCGATGATGAGAATCATCGGCTGGTCCGAAATAGAAAAAGGACAGAGTGTTGAAAGAAAAAGTGGGCGCCATCTTGGAGTGTGAAAGACACAACTAAAAGACAGTGTCCAACTGGGTGGATGAATTTGCTAAGCATTATCTAATGCGAATAATCTTAGGCGCTTACACAAATTGATAGAAAGACACCGAATAAGGTCTTACACGACACAGAGTAAGGTCTCAGGAGTGTGTATAAAATTCTTCGGCATGACGGGCAGTATGTTTGTTTGGTCCTTCTTTTAATCAATGATGAGAATCATCTGCTGGCCCGAAACAGAAAAAGGACAGAGTGTTAAAAGAAAAAATGGGCGCCATCTTGAAATTGCTATGCATTAATTAATGCGAACAGCTTTAGGCGCTTACAAAATTGATAGAAAGACACCGAATAAGGTGTCACACGACACAGAGTAAGGTCCCGGGAGTGTGTATAAAATTCTTCAGCATGACGGGCAGTATGTTTATTTGGTCCTTCTTTTAATCGATGAGGAGAATAATGTAACTTAGAAATAATTTGTTTCAAGGGGTCCCGAGAATAAGAGATGATACTAAATAGTAAAAACAAAGTGTAATCAGCCAAGTAATCCTAAGTAGTCATCGTCCTAATTATTTGTTTCACGTGATCATCAAAGATTGGTGATACTTACCAATAAAGTGTGAATTCATATGTAATGTAAATACTGTAATAATAGTAACACTTCACATTTGAACAGAGTTCACCATCTTAGCACCAGAATTAAACTGGGCTCATTCTTCCATATTAGGTAGTGTTGTATACTATGTTGATAGAGTTTGACAGTAATGATTAAATTCATACTTGGACATACAGTGTACAAACTATACGTTATTATGATAGTAAAATTAATCACCTAGGAAGTACTCCATTTCATAATTTGTGTTAAGACCTTCCTCCACTGCTCTTAATTTGAGGATCCAAGTACATTCATGTCTTCTAAGGTGTAATTCTCTATTCCCTCCTTGTGGGTCTTTGGATATATTCTCAAACCCATAAAATTCAAAGCTTTTGGTTAGGCCCTGGGCCGGGCATTGATTGATGTGTATTGCCACAGGATACCAACTGTCATTTTGTCTCACTGCTCGATAGTGTTCGCTCATTCTTATTTTGAGGGATCTGATAGTGCTGCCTACATAGTATTTGCTGCACTTGCAAATGATCATGTAAATTACGTAATTGCTGCTACATGTAATGTGAGAGGTGATGGGAAATCGATCACCATTCTGATTATGAAAGGTAGAGATCCCCATTCATGCCCATCTACACATCCCACATTGCCCACATTTATAGAATCCCTTATTGCGGCTAGTGAGCCAATCTTCGTGGTGTTGTTTACTAGGGTAGCTAGGACATAATGTATTCTTAAGAGTTCTGCCACAACGGAATGTAAGAAGTGGGGTATCTGAAATAAAACGTCTTCGAGTTGTATCCGCTCGTAATATCGGCCAATGCCTTGTCATACATTTGTGTGGTGTTGAGGTGGCTTGTAAATAGTCAGCTACACAACGAATGTTACTATTAAATGTTCTAGATTTTTGTTTGAGAGTGTCACTTCTTTAAATGTTTAAAATCCTATTACGGGCTTGCTTAAGAATACATGGTTTGTATCCCCGTTGCTTAAATCTGTGCTCCATATCATTGATGCATTCAAAGAAATCAGTGTCCAAGTTACAGTTGCGTCTAGCTCGGACCATTTCACCAAACTGAATCGCATCAATCTGATGCCTGGGATGTGAGCTCGTTGCATGTAGTATTGAATTGCATGGCATGCTTTTTCTATAAAGACTGCTTTTGATCTTGTTATTGTGGATGAATAATTCAACATCAAGAAAGGGAATACTCTTATTACTGTGCACCCAAGTAAAAGCAATGTTGAGGTCATTAGAGTTAAGGTATTCTATAAAACTGTTCAGTTTGGGTATGTCCCCTGTCCAGATCATAATAGAGTCATCAATGTAGCGACCCAAAAATAATATGTCCATGTTCCATGTGTTCCCTTCCAAACTCCAGATCACATTATTTTCAAAATAACCCATGAAGAGGTTGGCGTAAGCTGGTGAAAATCTGGATCCCATAGCAACTCCACGTTTCTGACGAAACCATTCTTTTTTAAATCGGAAGAAGTTATTGTTCAAAATAATGTCAATCATCTTTAGCAGCATCATGGTGTGGTTATATAGGCTAGCTGATCTGTTATTAAGAAAATGACGTACAGCCTGTAGACCTAAGGTATGTCTGATGCTAGAGTAGAGGGAAGTCACATCCAGGGTAACAAGAGTCATCCCTGGTTCCCAATTGATATCAGTGAGGATACTTAAGATGTGTTTGTTGTCTTTAATGTATGAAGGAAGATTTGTCACATAGGTTTGTAAAAAAAAAATATCCACATATTCAGAGATTCTTTCAGTGGGACCACCCATCCCTGATATTATCGGGCTTCCTGGGGGACGATGTGGATTTTTGTGAATCTTTGGTAAAGTATACAGGCATGGGTGTCTTGGTCTAAAGACACATAGGTAAGTTAATCATCCTCATTAATTAAGTGTTCATCAAAGCACTTCCTAAGGAATTTGTTGATTTCATTGGTTAGAGCTGGTATGGGATCTGAAGCAATTTTTTCATAGCAAATGTCATCTGCTAATTGACCATATATTTCTTGATCGTAGTCTTTCGTATTCATAATTACTATATTTCCCCCTTTGTCAGCCTCCTTGATAGTTATATCCTTGTGTGTTTGTAGATGTCTCAAAGCCCTACCTTCTTCAAAATTCAAATGGCTAGAAAAGGAACGGCGCCGTTTTCTATTTTTTATTTCAAAAGCATTCAAATCCTGCCAAACTAATTTGTAAAAGGTGTCAATACAATTGTCACTGGCAAGATTAGGTGTCCACTTGGATTTCGACCTCATACCACTACCCAATGTCTCGACAGGAATATCTAGTTCAGTAAGTATCTGTAGGACTGTAGTGGGATTCTGTTCATAGTCTGTAATTGATAAAAGTGTTGCAGTGTCATGTACATCTTGAATTGAGAGAGGATGATAATCTTTATTTATGCCCTGAAGCATGTCCCCAGTTCTAGTCTCAGTCTGAGTGGAAAAATGTTTCTTGATTTTGAGGCGCCTAATAAACTTGTAAAAATCTATTTTCATTTTTTGAAAGTCACCAACATTATCAGGGCAAAACCCTAGGCCTTTGCTCAAAAGTGAAAAATCGTGGGGTGTTAGTGGTAAATCTGATAAATTCTTGACTCTGATCATATCCTTGGTCATATTTTCTGAGACTACTTGTTTCGTGATCTGGTCTGCATCCCTTTTCTTGTTTCTAAGCTTCCCTCCTCTCCTGCCCCTCCTTGTTTTACAGGTATTTCTTTCCATCGGTTTGTCTCCCAATGTCCCTGTCTGATCCTCTGAACCTCTGCTAAAAAAGAAGGGGTTCTGTGTTGCAATGTTAAATCTTGTCTTGTTATGTTGCTACTAGTAGTTGATTCATTACTACTCACTGAAGTGACACTAAGTGAAGATTGTGAGCCCATCTCCTCTGTTCGTATTTGTTCCCCTCTTTTGATTAAGTGGTCGTATTTTTGGGAAAAGGTGAATACTCTACCATTTTTATAGTCAATTTAATCTCGTTTGAGTTTACGAGCTTTCCTTTGTGTAACCTCATTCTGCGTGCCCCCCATCCCACAGGAGAGTACGAATATCCCCTTCCAGCCTAGTGAAGATCTCCTGGGGGGATCCGGTAGTATGTGTCCTGTAGAACGTGCAGCAGCTTAGGTAGCAAGATCATTTTAAACATGGCTGCACACCCCATCAAGGTGAGGAGCAGCACTCTCTATCTCTCTACATCTTTTCAAAATGGGGTTTTCCTCTTTCCTCTAGTTCTTAGATAGGCAGAGCCCCCTCTCCAGTGTCAGGAAGATCTCCAGGTACTTAAAGCCTATCATCCACTAGTGTCAGACGTCGTCGACTTATCCCCAAAATGTTTTTGTTCAGTTCTTTTGGTCTACATAGCTGTGTGTAATTGCACGAGCACTGTTGTAAATTAAGTATCTGTATCCTTCAGTCGTAGATGTGTGGGTTGCTACTTTCGCAACACAAAAGGATGATAGACGGAATGCTGAACAATGCAAACACTCACCCCCCAGTCACAGATCTGGGTTTAATCCATCGTTCTTTTGCTCACAATGCCACCCCAGTGTGGACCCAGCCATATGCAGATCAGTCTTGACCCTGTTCCTCATGGGAACAGTCCAGCCCGAAATGCCAAGCCAGGTCCTCCCTGGACTGGAAGCAAGCATCCTGCTCCTTTCGCCTTCGGTATGATAGAGAAAATAGCTAAAAGTGCCGTGAGCACTAAATAGAGAAGAAAAAAAGGAGGGTAGAGCATATTGATTTGTAAATGGCGAATCATAAAAAAAAATGATGAGACTAGGTATTTGAATCTACTCTAAAGGAATAATAAGTTGCTCATGGGTTTGTCACATCAGTTCTAGTCCAAAACAAACATTGTGATGCAGCTATTTGTTTGCATATGTTACGTGGTAATCTCAAACACACGGATCCAGTGGAATATGGGCTGCCATTTAAAGAGATCGTCTCTTTCTTTAATTTCACTCTTTGCCTACTACTGCACATGCAGGATCTTCACACATGAAGGATTATCTAAAATACGCGTACACCATTAATGCAGTTTTGTAAGTATAATCTGAGACTTTTAGATCATAAACACATGCACAAGGGCGTTTTTTCAAATGGGATCAGTGCTAATTCTTTGCCTTGCTGGATTCATTTGTGCATAGTGCTTATAATACCAAGTTGTGTGCTCTTTAGTTAATTTTACCCTCGGGCATATAGATCGATATATCCGAAAAACGTTTGCACCTTCAGCTGTTTCCCACTGTTTTTTTCAAAGCTGGCTTCTTGTATGATTTATCAGTGCTTGAACACTTTGAGACCACACCATTGTGTGGCATCCCAAATATGCTGCCACCAAGATAGCTCTTCGGGTTCCTAGATCTACTTGGACTATACTTCTGAAATGATTGATCTCCCTGTTGAACGGTGCTCTCTCTCCTGCCTTCTCACTATAGAAATGGCCTTAAAGATTTCTCTACTTATGCTTGGAACTGGTCACCACTAATTCTTATCAATTCACTTGCATTGCTGCCATGTGCGTCAGATTACCAAAAGGCCTGGGGTAGCGGAAGTGACATCACACATAATTTCACCTTTACTTAAACTCAAACACACACATGCTTACAAATTCACACACATTTACACACCCTCTCAAATAAACACACTCACCCGCAAGCACACGTACATCACACATTTAAATAATTTTTTAGTTACCTTAACTGCCAAATAGTATCATATTCCACCTAATTATACTCCGTTTTTATCACACTAACGGTGAATAATATTATTCACTATTTGTGTAATATAAAAATGACAGAAAACCACGAACACGAGCTGCCCCTCTTGTGCGTTCAAGGGACTGATTTTGCAGAGCCAGGGTTCGCAAGGGGTGTTCGTGGGGTCGCAAGAGGCAAGCCGGGGGTCACACCTGCGACCCCTAAATGACATCCATGATTGCTGCTGCCTCCATTCACTCTCAGATATCACATTTTGTCTAGCCTGTCGCCTGTCTATTAACTGATTGTTAAGCTGGCATTAGCCTCTCAATCAACTCCTAGCATATCTAAGCAAGCATTTGCAATGCAATGCAATGGGTCTCGTGTTTTATCGTGTTAAAGCTATTAATGTTGTAAATTCCTAACTGAAATTTTCAAACTGAAAATAAAAAGTAAAAAAGTTGACATAAGCAAGCCGATTCAAAGCGCCACCATGAGCTGGAAGGAGAGAGAAAAAAGGGAGAAGAAGTTTGCTCACAGTCAAAGTTACCGGCAGAGGTGCAATTATCCATATAACAGGGTTGATGCAATGAGTCTTGTGTTTGCTTGGGTTAGAGCTATTAGCACCGTAAATTCGTAAGTGGAATTTTCTTGCCACATAAATTGAAAATGAAAAGTAAAACAGTTGACATAAGCGAGCCGATTCAAAGCGCCAAATCCACCATGAGAGCGAATGAGAGACACAAAAGGAAAAAGATGTTTGCTCGCATTCAAACGTATCAGCAAAGGTGCAATTATCCTTGTAGCAGGGTCGGTGTCAAAGGCAGTAACAAAGCCGCCCCAAGGAGGGACAAACGTAAAGCATTTACCAATGATAACAAAGGATTTTTGAAAGGCAAATCCATGAACGAGTGATAGTGATGGGCGTGCGGTGGGAATGGTTAAAAACCCACATAGATACCAGCACGTTGGAAAAGCAGCTATTGCGCGCTATTATGCTCAAACTAAAAATTCCTGTGCGGCTTAAAATTATCTGGATGTTGAAACCAACTGGAATTCTTTTCTACAGCCATATGCGAACTCTTAATAGTTGTGCAGCACTTTGCCTTAAAAGTTATTTTTAGAAGCCTGCCGCTATAATAAATGGCCTTTTGCCCCCACACCTCTAATGTTGAATGCAGGGGCTGGGCTGTCGTTTCCATGAAAAGTACCCCCCTTTGTAGGATTTGAGTCGACTTGAGTGATTTGTAGGGCAACGCCTCCAAGACGTTTTGCAGTCAATGTTTATGCCAGGGCCATAACTTTGAACAAATTACCACTTTAGAATACCCAGCTCCAGCCTGGTGGCATGGGCTCCGGCCCAACACATTTATGTCTTTAGTGTTTGACATTTTTGGGGTCCAGCTGGTGCAAGTGCTCTACCCTATTGTAATCTCTCTATGGGCTTGTAACCACGCCCATGTCATGCCCATCAGTTTTATTGGTTTGTGGGCTTGCCTTTTAAAAGTCGATTGATTTCATTAGTGCAAGGCATGCATACGTCATGCCTTTTCTGGTGTTTAGCCCTCCTTGAGCACACCGGTAAAGTACTGAAAACATCTGAGGTTCTGTGTTTTCAGTATGGGTTCTGGGCTACTTTTTCTTTTTCTTTTCTACCCAGTGCGTCTCGCTGGACAGTAGTCGAGCGCTTTTCATGACATTGGGTCGTATGTATGAACACATTTTCCCATAGCCATAGTATGGGGAAAAACCTTTGATACATCTGGTCTACTGTCCCTGTCACATGGATAATTGCACTTTTGCCATAGTTTGACTCCGAGTGAAATTCTGTTTCCTCGATGTTTCCTGTTTTAGAGACCTGCGAGTATCAGTGCAACACAGCATTATTCCACCAACCGCCCACAGTAAATGTAAGTACAAATGTTTATTGTGGACGCCCATGACTTCCACACCGTCGCTTTTATGTGAAACTGCTTTACTTTTCATTTTTAATTATCCTGCTGAACAGAGATTAGCTGTGCTGGGCTCATGACAAAGACTAATAGTAAGTAAAGTCTTGTCTCTCTATGAACAGCGATTTCTAATCAGCGGGGATTTAACCGGTAGGCTGGAAACGACGTAAACATATTGGAAGCATTTGTCACACAGTAAGGGCTGTTGTGTTATTTTATTCTGTGCACGTGTCCTGTTTGTGAACTTACACACTGGATGGCTTTATTGTGGCCATCTGGTCTTGCTGAAAAATATGAAATTGAGAGCACTGTGGGTCTGGTCTTGCTGAAAAATATGAAATTGAGAGCACTGTGGGTTGTTATTGGCAACAGTGTGAGTTTCGTGTACTGGCCGTCACTTACAGCTTTTCACTGCTCACCTGAGCCAACATTTCACACGGCCCACAGATGCTAGCTTCTCACACCTCCCACCAGAAGGTTTAGGTCAACACTTCATGCCATTCAATATAAGGCCTCTTTGATGGGGCTGAAAAATGTCGATTGCTGTTAGAATTGTTATTGTGCCGGTTTTTGGAGGAAATCTCTCAGTGTGCACAAAGACAAGGATTCCAAGAAATTTTACAATATATTTCCTCTTTGTTTCCCATAATTAGTTTATGGTGTGGACGTTTGAATAGTCTGTCTGTACTGTACTGTACTGTTCTGTACGCTTCTAGAGCTGAGGGTTTATACTGCGGGTACCTTCAGCCGCTTTACTGCAAGACACATTGCCAGTCCCCTGCCACAGCTCACTTGAATGTCGTATGTTCTTTCTGCACGGGAAGATCTGCTCATTTTTGTGAATGCAAAATGTATGTGCGTGATAAAATAAAAAAAACCTTGCATTTATGCCGAGATTAAGCGTTGGAATGGTCGACGGCATGATTTCTTTGTACACTATTTTCTTAGCTTATGCAGTGTGTATTCTGCATGTTGTGCGAGCATGCTGTGTGCTTCTAAGCCCCCATTGTTTTGAGTTATTTGTTTAGCATATTGTGTGCATATTAGCTTGAAAATGGTTTCCACAGTATATATGTGAGTGCAGTGTTAAGTATATGTTTACAGCATAATAGAGCTTTGTGGACAGTATATTCTCTAGTCTGTTGTAAGGCGTATTGTGACCATCTGTGAATATAGGCTTGGAGCCTGCCCCTTGTAAACTATTGGTTAGCTTTCCTTGACACTCACTTGCCTGATTCTTATTTGAGCCCCAGCTTGTCAGTCTTTTGATTGTCCTTCTCATGGAGCATTTCCTCTTTACCACCACTTTACCTGACTTGCATCTGGACTTCCATTGCTTCCTTTTGAAGTTCTAATTTTTAGGTTGAGCATAGCAGCGCGCAACCTCTGCTTTTATGACATCTTGGTAGTTATGTGTGCTTTTAACCATGCCCACCGCGCGCCCATCACTATCACTTGTTCATGGGCCTGCCCTTCAAAAATCCTTTGTGATCATTGGCAACTGCTTTACGTTTGTCCCTCCTTGGGGTAGTTTTGTTACCGCCTTTGACACCGACCCTGCTACAAGGATAATTGCACCTTTGCCGATACGTTTGAATGCGAGCAAACATCTTTTTCCTTTTGTGTCTCTCCTTCGCTCTCATGGTGGATGTGGCGCTTTGAATCGGGTCTCGCTTATGTCAACTGTTTTACTTTTCATTTTCAATTTATGTGGCAAGAAAATTCCACTTACAAATTTACGGTGCTAATAGCTCTAACCCAAGCAAACACAAGACTCATTGCATTGCAAATGTGTGTTATGTTTCCTTTCATTTGCCTCTTTTTTCTGGAGACCTATAGTTTGCCACCCCAGCAATGTGGGGGGAACTGCCCTCCCTCCCACTCGAGGTAACCGAAGACAAGCCATCCATCTCCCTGACCCCTATATTCTCCTTTCAACTGTATATACAGACAGGGTCAGGGGGTTCACGCACAGGAAATAAGCCACCTTGCAATGGTTAATGCAATTTCTGAGCTGTTTTTGAATGCCTGCGACTTTACTATTTTAAGAGGCAATGACAGGCAGCATAAAAAATAGAAAGGAAAATAATTTGAGAGAGGAGGAAAAAACGCTGAGGCAAATAGGGGGAAAGCAGATAGACAGCAACTAAAATAAAAGCGCGCACCCCGTACCCGCACAGATGCGTGCACCAACAGAAAGAAGATCTGGGACACGGAAATAGGAAAAGAGACTAGCATTTGCAATGCAACAGGTCTAGCGTTTGCTTGAGCTAGAGCGTGGGTACTCGCAAAGATTTTCCCGGGGGCTAACATTTTGGTCTGTGATGTGACCGAGGGCCGCATTGAAGCGAGCGGGGCGATAGTCGTGGTTGGGGGTGTGTTGGAAGTAAGGTGGGTTTATGGGAGTAAAGTATAAACATCTAGTGGCTGAAGTGCACAAAGTCCAATCAGAAAACCAGGCATTAATCTCGGCTTCCCCACTTTACCAAACTGTGTGATCCTATGCAATTTTTCATTCCAGTTTCCCTCCATTCTCACATATAAAAGGATAGAAACACAGGACTTCAGGATGAATGGTGTATGAAAATTTCTCCTGTGTCTGATTTAATTAATGATATTGTTGTTCATGTATAACACAAAACCAGGCCACTTAAAGGGCCACATAACCACTGACTTGCTTCTTAGGTCACTATTAGCATTGTTTCCAGGGTGGGGAAAGAATTAATGTTTCTAGATTCATGTTTAAAAAAAACCCTTTTATGCGAGATGTCTTAAAAAAATGAAAGTATTCCTAAAGTTAAGGGGTGCAGGACACCCTAGTTATATCCTTTTTTTTTAACTGCAATGAACCTGTAAATAAACGGCTGTTTAGTTAAAAAATTTTTTTAAAGTTAGTGCTCAGTCTAATAAAAAGCAGCTCAGTGCTCCTATTGACCAGGGGGCCGCATGCAAAGGCCTGAAGTGCTGCATGCGGCCCCCGGGCCGTACTTTGAGTATCACGGAGCTAGAGCAATTAGCATTATAAACTCCTAACCGGACTTTTCTTGCCACATAAATTGAAAATGAAAATAAAACAGTTTCACATAACTAACTGGACTTTTCTTGGCATATAACTTGAAAAGTAAAAGTTTCACGTAAGCGAGCTGACTGCCGACATCAGTGTAAAGCAGACACACAAAGGGAAATAAAAGTTGACTCGCAGTGAAACCTATCGCCAAAAGTGCAATTATCCATGTAACCAGCATAAGTGCAATTAACTATGTAACATGGTCGATGCCATGCAGAGCGCTCGACTTCTGCCCAGCAAGATCGCGCTGCGAAAAAAAGAGAAAAAGTAGTTCCGAAACCGGACGGAAGACGTGGAGCCTTGTGTGGTTTCAGTGCTTGGTCGCTGCAAGCAGATTTTAAAAGGCAAGCTCACGAACCAATGAAAGAAACTGACGTGACATGGGTGTCGTTGAAGCCCAAAGAGAGATTACAACAAGGGATGGCGTGCTTTGCGCTCGGCCATAAAAAAAAAAATGAGGTAGAAATTCACAAGGATGTAATAGAAAGGTGACACCCAGAGACAGAGGGAAGGTAGTGAGAGGTAGGGCGATGGACGAAGCACAGAAACAGAATGAGGGAAAGTCAGAGTGTGTGATAGGTTAAGAGTTAATGAAGGGAGAGAAGGGAGAAGGCAAGCAAAAAGAGATTTTTTCGGACAGATGGGCCGGCGGATGGATGAGCGAATAGATTGAGGGGGAAGGTGGGTGGATAAATCGGTTGATGAGTGGATGAGCGGGATAGCTGTACGGATGGGGGAGCATGCAGATGCAGCCAGAAATTCTTGAGAGTAGGTGGACAGACAGACTGCTGTTCCTCAGTAGAGTGTAAGACAGGCAGAGTGCTGCTCAGCAATAGTCCTAGTCGAGTGGCGCATATGGATTGTAGAGACACATACAAACACCAGCGAACGACAGACAGACCGAGGGATAATTAATCATATTTGAAGCTGGTAGATGTTTCATATTACAACAATGTCGCTACTATTAAGTTCCTGCAGCCGCCCATTATTAAAAGTCTGGTCTGTCCTGAGCTCACTGTGCAGAGGGACAGAGGGAAAAAAAAACAGTATTTACAGTGGGTTTCGCATTTGATTGAGTTAGAGCTATTAGTGTTGTAAACTCCAAACCAAACATTTCTTGCCACACAAATTGAAAGAAAAAAAAAAACTGAGCGCGCTAAGTAAAACCTAGCGCGATCGCTCTGCTTGGAAAATAAAAAGATAAAGTAGGACAGAAACCAACCTGAAAACGTGGAGCCTCGTATGTTTTCACTAGTTGGCCGGTGCGCTCAAGGAGGGCTAAACACTGGAAAAGGCATGACGTATGCATGCCTTTCACTAATGAAATCAAGCGAATTTTAAAAGGCAAGCCCACAAACAAATGAAAGTGACGGGCGTGACATGGGCGTGGTTAAAAACCCACAGAGATATTACAATAGGGACGGAGCGCTTGTGCGCTCAACCCTACCTCAAAATGTTACAATCCAAACTGAATATGACCTTTTGTACTGTTTTTACAGCATTTTTTTCATTAAATGTATTTTTCTTTTTCAATAAAAAGCTTATTACAAAGTGTTCCTGATGTCATAACTCAGATCAATGAGCTGTTTTTAAGGTAATGCATTATCTTCTTGGGGCAAAAAGTGAATAGGCTCCTGAGAAGATAGCAAAAGAGCAGCGTGGTATGTTTTTGCAATCTAACTATAATCACCGGTGCCTGTTCACAAACGTAAATTTACACATGTACATTTATTGTGTAAATCTACTCCTTCACATAGAAGTAAATCTACACTTAAGTGCTGTTTACCATTTCGAAGTGTAGATTCACACCTAAGTGTAGGCTTGCGGGTCTCTACCGCCTGATATCCCCTGAAATCAGAGGGTGGAGACTTGTAAGACTGAATTAATAAGTGTAAAGTTACTACTATGTTCACATGTAGATGATTTACACCATTGGGCAGAGATCTACATATGGTAAAACTCATAAGGTTTAGTAAGAATATTTCAACATTAAACATTTTAATGTGAAATGTAAATGTAAAACAATTTAAATTAATTTATTTAACCCTTCACCCTATAACTAACAAAGTGTTACACCATATTAACACAAAGTAGGTTTAAGTAATTAAATATTTTAAATGTATCAATTTATTTTATAAATAATGATTTGTAAACAAAATACATCCCCCCACCAGTATTTTTATCTTTAATGAAGTTTAGTACATATAATTACAGGTTGTGCCTTTAAAGTCCAGTTAGAGATAGCTGTACAGCATCATATTCAACAAGAGTTGGCAAAGCCTTTCTAATGCAAGTGCCAGTGCTTGTTTGTAAAGCATTGTTAAACAAAAATGTAAAAGAAAAGAGAAACCACAAAGTGCTGTAGGAAAAGCATAGTTTGTTTCAAGTACTTTTCAGGCAAGTAACTCTAAACAGAATCCAAAAGCCTGGTTTTACATAGCAACACAGAGGACTAGCTGCAGACACTTAAAAGAACCCAACAGCTGTCTGACGCAGTGATTAAGGAAGAGTCAGAATGTAAAGGAAATCACATGTCAAGTACTAGTTTACTTTCCACAGGACTCAGAATTGATCAGAATTCTTGACCGTTTCGTGCTGGGCTGCAGCACTCTGGGAGTAGATATATGTGCATCTAGGCTAAGAGACATCTACTTTCAGTCAATCTAGGTACACCTTTTGTCTCAAACTCTGTATGAGTAACTGCAGCAAGCCAGGCCTTCCCTGAGAGTTATAAATTATACCTTTGTTTGGCAGGGGCTGGGCTTTCAGGCAACATGTGAAACGTAGAAAACAAAAAAAAATGAGTGATCCGTTCAACAGTTCCTGATGAATAGTGGTAGTTATGGTCAATCCTTTTACACCACAATGTTTGGAGACTCTGAATCACCTCCGTTAAATGAGGGCTAAGGTTGGCATAAACTGAATGAGGTTTGTGGGGCTTGTGCATTTTCTTGAAGGTAAAGAGTTGCTGCTAGGATCGTAAATATGTTTCTTCTTTGGATGCATCCTTCTCCACTGAGTAGCTCAACCCTACCCTAAAAATGTTACAATCCAAACTGAATATGACCTTTTGTACTGTTTTTACAGCATTTTTTTCATTAAATGTATTTTTCTTTCTCAATAAAAAGCTTATTACAAAGTGTTCCTGATCTCATAACTCCGATCAATGAGCTGTTTTTAACGTAATGTATTATCTTCTTGGGGCAAAAAGTGAATAGGCTCCTGAGAAGACAGCAAAAGAGCAGAGTGGTATGTTTTTGCAATCTAACTAAAATCACCAGCGCCTGTTCACAAAGGTAAATTTACACATGTACATTTATTGTATAAATCTACTCCTTCACATAGATGTAAATCTACACTTAAGTGCTGTTTACCATTTCGAAGTGTAGATTCACACCTACCTGATATCCCCTGAAATCAGAGGGTGGAGACTTGTAAGACTGAGTTAATAAGTGTAAAGTTACTACTATGTTCACATGTAGATGATTTACACCATTGGGCAGAGATCTACATATGGTAAAACTCATAAGGTTTATTAAGAATATTTAAATATTAAACATTTTAATGTGAAATATAAATGTAAAAAAATTTAAATTAATTTATTTAACACTTCACCCTATAACTAACAAAATGTTACCCCATAATAACACAATGTAGGTTTAAGTAATTAAATATTTTAAATGTATCAATTTGTTTTTATAAATAATGATTTGTAAACAAAATACTTCCCCCCTCACCAGTATTTTTATCTTTAATGAAGTTTAGTACATGTAATTACAGGTTGTGCCTTTAAAGTCCAGTTAGAGATAGCTGTACAACATCATCTTCAACAAGAGTTGAATATCACAGTATGAGGTCAGCCCATTTATAAAGATCCCTTTTCACTTCTACCAGCAGGCATGCATAAGTTGCGACGTATATTTAGTCTGCTCTGGTGTGGTGGGAGCTTAACAGCCAAAAATGTATATGCTTTTGCCCCCCCCCCCCCCCCCACTTAAAAGTTAGTTATTAAGGCAATGATTGCACTGTTAGTGCTGGAGAGTCCAATATAGTTTCTTCGTTTTGTCTACCTTTATCTTCAAACCAGAGACTGCTTCTAACCTGTTTATTTGCAGTACTCTCAATCGCAAGGGATCCTCAGGTTCCCCCAATGAGAGCTGACTATCATCTGCAAATAAGGCAAGCTTATATCCATATGCTCCAAACTGGATGCCTCTTCTAGCTTTCTCCCTTATGTGATCGGCTGATGAATCTTTAAAGTTAAAGTTAAAACAAATGGGGACATTGGGCACCCCTGATGGGTTCCTTTCTTCCTAGATTTATGGCCCTGGACCATTCACAGTTATTCTGTTAGTAGGCAACTATATGGTGCCATGACCATCGCTATGCATTGCTACCAAACCCCATTTTCTCCAAGAATAGACAGAGGAAATCCAATTGACCAGGTCAGAGACCTTTTCATCATCCAATAACACTAAGAATGCTGTATTTGTTTATAGTTCTGGGCCTTCTCAACATGAAACCATTTGTAACTCAATGGCAAAATGTGATCTATACAAAACCATCTATTGCTTCAAATCTAAATCACAACAAGGTTCCCGCCTTTACTGCGGGTTATTCCACCCAGTATGCACTCTACCAGAATTTTCCCTGAGTCTCAAGGTACCACAACCACCACTGCCTGGCCACCCCTGGGCCTAAACCACCCAGACAAACTGCATGCTTCCAAATCTATGTATAGGGCCTCTTGACGTTACAAATATTTACCCTCCCTGGCCATTGCAGCTTCATGTGCTAACTGTGAACATTATTAGTTATATATCCAACTCCTGCAGAAATTCACACTCAAACTCTGTTCTCTTGTAGAGTTTTAAGTCCTTCAAAGTACTTATATCACCATTTTAATGATCAGGCAGCACCAGTCATCTTCTTGTTCTCTTTTCTCACTGGTGCTGGCAGTCCTACAGCTTCCGCCCACTTTCTGACCCTGCCACTGACTTTTCAAAATGTTCCCCAAGGAAGAGGGATCTGTTGGTTGCTTCTTACTCCCCCCCTGCACTTCCTCTGGCCTCAAGCCCATTTTCATAATCTTAGCTACTTTTTCCAATTTGAAAAATGGTGCATAGTGCCTGAATAATTGAATATTAAATTGAAGGAATGTGACTATCTACTGTACCGATCTCTGTGCACACTCGCTTTTTGAGCATGGCCTAAGAAGGGTCCTCATAGAGGGAACACATGAACCTATTGAGGGAGATCTCTAAGTTTTATGAATGCCCCAAGTATCTCTTATATCTGTTGTAGTGGAATTTCATCACCATGTCTCTCAGCGGAAAGTTTAGTTGTGGTCTCTTTGGGCCAGCACAGTTTGCTCCACACAGATTCACTTCTAAATGATCAGATCCTAGTATGAAAGTGAACTAGTCCGTCAGGATGGACATCATATCCGACCCTTCCACTGCCTCTTCAAAGGCTTTGACTCTTAATGTTCTCCCCTTCTCTCTGTTCTCCATATCCTCCAGTTTTAATAAGGGTGTTTCCAGTTGACCTTCCATCTCTTCTGCCTTATGTGATAACAAGGTGTTTGCTGCCTTCAGGGATTCCAGCGGACTTTGTGCCTTCAACACCCAGTGCCCCACTGCATGTACACCTTTGCTCAGGTGGTCTGTCTTCGTGCCTAGAGAAGTTTTCAGATACAGGGCGCTCCATTCCCTTTCCTTTTCTGGATAATTTTTCAAATCTCTACTGAGGTCTTACAGGGTTTTTCTGAGGTCAGCTTTGCTTAGCTCCATATTTTCAGTTGACCCTCTGTTGCGTGTGGGTCAGCCAGGTAGGTGAGTAGTCTTTTTTAGGATTCCTTTTCAGGGGCATCTACTTGGAGTGGATGTCTAGGTGCCTTTAGTTGTATTCTGTGTCTCAGTACACAAATTGCTGCAGGCTCACCCCCTAATTGCTGCAGTGAGTTTTTCCTGCACTTGTGTTGCAGAGTGATCTTTTTTGATCCTGCAGTGTCCTGAGTCCCCTTTTGTGCATAATCAGCCTCTCCCTATCTTTTTCTGATATGATGTTGCAATTGCTGCTCCAAAGTTTGATTCTCAGGATATCTGCTTCTCCTCATGCTTCTAGGGAAAAACATAGCCCAACATCTGATCTATCATATCAGGTGACTGTTTATCCATAGAAGCTCTACAGTTTCTTGACTATGGTAGGGGCTCAACCTGTTACCTTGCAGGAATGTTATTCTTCATTGATCTCCTTTATGAGCAGAATTTTATGGCCATGTCTATTCTTCACATGGGAGTGCCCCTTGTGCGAATTGCACTCACGATGTTGGGACCATTTGAGAAACCTTCTTCTTGAGGCTGGTCACCCTCACTCCTGGGTTGCTTGCAGTGCGGAGTGTTCCAGCTGCTCTCTTTCCTAGCTTGGGCACCGTCTTCTCCTGGTTTAGCCTCATGCCTGTTTTGTGTGTCTTGGTGGATCCCCTTAACCAGCTTCTCCTGCCTTAGGCAGGGGAGCAGGGGAATCACCCTTTCAGCTATGTTTACTTGGGGGCCGGGCTCCATTCATCACTCTGGCACGGTTGCAACTGTCACCTTGGTTAACTTGTCACTGGTGCTTGCACTGACCAGCCCAGGGCCATTGGGCTTTATAGCTGCCCTAGTCGCCCCTGTAAGATGCATGCCTTGCTTAATAAATCCAGGGACTCGCTGCTTCATAACCTTTGCTTGCGTTCAACCCAGTGGAACTAGTGTGCATGGCTGTAGGCTTTGCATTCGCTTAGTGCACCATCTTGGCTTCTGCCCCCAAAGTCATGTTTAAATGGCTTGGGGATAAGTTTCACATTTCTAAATTGTCTATACAATGTAAAGTTTTTTTTTTTTTTTTTTTTTTAACCAAGTTGAAGCCGAGGTTCGTATTCTTTAGTGCTGGCAGGAGTTTGAAAATACAGAGTAGTGCAATAGAAATGCCTTTTTGTGCTGTTTATGATAGTAGGTCACGATGGGGAATAGGGACATTTTGAGTCTTTTTTTTTTTTTTTTTTTTTGGGTAGCTATGTATGTACTTTGTCTGCCCATCAGTGGAATGTGACTCCATGGGAACAGATTAGGTCATGTTTGTGCATTAGAAGATATTCCACAAGGATGGGCAGTATAAAGTGATTATTTTTTATTTATATTCTTTTACTTCTGCCACTTTAAAGAGCGAAGGGTGCACCATTTGTTTGCTTTGTGGGAGGCATCTGTTTATATGGCGAGACCTTGGGTAGATAAGGATTAGGGATGTTCTGGAGTATCCAAGGCTACTGAGAGGTACAATAATCTTACCATGGTAAATTGTGCTGCATCATTAATGCCCAACAGGCTATCACATATGTGTAGGATGATAGTTGTGCTTTTCTACTTTTGAGATCCCCGTGCTACTTACTAACCTTCAAGCACTTCACTTCCATTAATGGTCACTGAGCCAACTCACTCAGAAGGCCACACACGTGTTACTATATTTAACCCAAGAGGATTAATCTCAGTCATTGAAAACAACCCTACTGAAGGAAGCGACTATCTCTTCATTCATTTAATCTCAACAACCTCACAGCAATACTGTCATATACAAATATTTAAACAAATATATCCACTAAACCATGGAAATCAGTACTTCGCTCCCCTTTGACTCTAATATCCATAAAGTGACGCTACCAAAATGTTAACAGCAGCTTTCAACAGGATGGTGCCTCTCAGAAGAACACAGCTTTGGACACACAGATGGAGGGTGGGTTGTTCAAAAGTGGCTTTCAACATGGGGGTCTGTCTCAGAAGAATACAGCTTTGGAATGTAGGTTGATTCACATTAGGTGCAAAACTTCAGAACACAAACTTTGGATCCTCCATTAAAAAGATATATCACTACTCTAAGCACATCTCTAATGCTACTTGCTGAACCAAAGTAGTCTTTAAAATAGTTGCTGGATTCTATAAACTAGTCTCTGTAAAGCACTCTTAAGAACTGGGCAGAGGCTTGGTAAACAATCTAATTGAAAAAGCTGATAAGTTTGAGGCTTACTTCCACTTTAAAAGCACACAATATCTTCCCATTGCTTAAGCCACCCTAGCAAGCTACTTCCACAACAAATTCTAAACTCTGCTTCTGTACCCTGCTATAAGGCCAACAATCTAATCAAATATTTACTCATGGCAAGCCCCAGAGCAGGCCCTTACTCCCAAAAACCTTTTTCAAAGCCATCAACTTACAATTCTCTGCTGCCATACCGGAAAAAAATTATCCCTATCAACTAGAAAGTTCCTGTGTGAACTGGAAACATCTTCCATCAAACTGATTATGAAGAAGAAGGGACTTTCCAGGCTGACCCGGCAAATAGACCTGAAAAAGAGGACCCATTTCTAGATCACCTGATCAAAAGGATGGTGATCTTTCAGATCTCAAGGTTCACCAAACAACACATACTGCTGTCATACAGACTAGATTTAGACCTGGAAGAAACATGAAATCACCACTAACCTCCTTCTGGGACGACCTCAGGAACCTAGTGGAAACCAATGGAGTTGCTCCTCCACTCCTCCTCAAACTGTGATTTATCACTCTAGACCAGTGTCCCAACCTTTTGATTTCTGTGGACCCCCACTTTAACATTAATGGAACCCAGGGACCCCCACTGAATCATCATGGGAATCCGGGGACCCCCACCTGAGTCATTACTGGAAGCTGGGAACCTAATTTGTCAATATTTGTTAATATATTTAAATTTTCTAGGCTGTCGCGGACCCCCTGAGAAGGCTTTGCGGACCCCTAGGGCTCCCCGGACCACAGGTTGGGAACCACTGCTCTAGACAACCAACTACTAGCCCAAAGACTATATAACATGGGGCTGTGTGGCACAGCATCGACTGGATTACATCATATTTTAATTTAAGAACAAATAGAAGTTGTCACACTATTGCCATTAAACTTTTCATGCTTCACCTGTTGATTCATGTCCTACGGGGCTCAACAGTCACCCTCTCCTGTTAAATATGTAACTGTTCACTCTTTCTGAACTCATGAAATTCTTCAAACTCACCAGCTACCAGTATGCTATCAACAGTCAAATCAACTTAAAGCTGGAATGACCACTGCATGTTAAGCCACAGGGAGCTGGCAAATATCTAATAGCAATGCAACTTTGGACACTAAAGAATGAGCTTAAACTTGAATCCTCCAAAACTGAAATGCTCACCCTTGATATTGTCAAAATCATGACCCTTAATCAACCTGGATTATGGAGATGGTAAACTGAACTGAAAAAACTTGGAATGTTTATGGATTTCGTCCTTTTATTTGTAATCTTGTTTAGATTTTAGCAAGAAACATATGTAGACAAGTAGTGAGACACTTGCTTCAGTCGGTGTATCTATCACATATAGTTCAAACTTAGGTCTATTAATCCTGTGACAAAAACCAAATAATAGAGGATCTAACATACCACTTAAAGGGAGACTAACAGAAAATGGCCTCATCCGTGTTCCAATAAATACTAAGGGAAGGTATGGGTACAGTAAAGGTGTTCACTATTAGTAATGTTACAATAGTCACAAATAATATAAAAAACAAGAAAAGAACAGAGGATGTCCAATTGTAGCCTATGGGATTATCCCATGGAGATCAATTGTTAAGCAGAGAAGTGTTAAGCTGGAAGGTAAGGTCCTCAAAGACAGAGACTTGGTAGTTCATTTTTTAGAACAAGCGTTCATTTAGTGCCTTGTGCATCATCACTTCCGACCATTCTTCAAAAGAGGGCATATAAAAGGATTTCCAATATCATGGAATGCAAATTATGGCCACTGCCGGAACAGAATTACTTGTACGGTTCAAAGGAAGAAGAATACTACTCATGTCTCCTTCCTGTTTTGGCCTCTCCAGCATAAGGATGTATGAGAAAGTTTGGCTCTGTAGAGTATCTCTGATGACCACTGTCAATCAAACCTTTAAGTAACTAAACATCACTCTGGATTCTCACAGGCTTTTATCTTGATTATGTGGAGGTTCTGTCCATTCTTCATCCAAGTATTGTTTTATAAATTTTGTTTTCCTTCTGTATTGCAAAGACTTAGCGGAGAGTTAGGAACAGAGGCTGTTTATTAATGTGTTGTACAGGTCGAATACCAGCTTCTTATAATTATAGCATTTGTTGAGGTAGGCATTCAGAGTAGATGCTTGCATATTTCAGAAATGCCCAACCCAGTGGTTTAGTCAAACATGACCGAAGTTGGAAATAGTTACATTGTTGATCCTAGCTGTCATGAAAGTCAATTTGGAGAGTAAAAAACTGATTTAGGGAATTTGCATTCACCAGCTGTTATAATGTTTAGACCCCACAGTTGTGCCTTTTGGTCCAAGGATTGGGTGTCCATCAATCTTCTGGTCCATATTGAGCATGAAAGGAGTTTATTTGAGAAGTTCCACTGCCCATTTTGGCCTATATATATTTGTGGTCCTGCATTCAGAATTTCATGGAGGCCAGTACAATCCAGTTAAATTGGCCGTTGTCTACTGTCAGTTAGGTGTATATATTATTTGGGTGGGGGGCTTTCTCACCAGACTGTTTCATTGCATTTAATTCAGCAAGGCACCTAGATTACCTTTTACCATTGTTAGTATTTTGCCATAACCACTAACCCCAAATATGTCAGTTTAGAAACTTTCCATTGGAAGGGATGTTCTCCCACAGACGTGGGTGTTCTGTACTTGAACATTGAGTGCCACACTGTTTCTCCAGTTTTTTTTTATTATTGCAGCCTGAAAAAACATGTCCTACACATGTGAAGATGCCCTTGATCTCATTTGAATAGACTGTGGCTATTGCCAAGGGTTCCAGTGCGATTCAGAAAAATTGTAAGGATAAGGGGCACCCTTGATGAGTGCCCCTTTGAATGCCAGTGGTATCAGACAGGAATCCACTGCAGGAAATCCAGGCTGTTGGGCTTTTGTATAGCCATTTTGTCACCTTCATACATTAAGGATGGATGCCTTTTCTGTCTATAGTGTAAAAAAGGTAACCCTACTTCACTCGATCAATGACTTTCTCAACACGGGGGAGAGGGGCACTTTTTCATCCGTGGTTCCTGCACTTTTATAGGAGGTGCTTAAGAGTGCACAGACTTATTTTGAGAGGAACGGATAGGTACAAAACCCAAATTATTTTTATCGATTAGCCTAGGGATAACCTTTTTCAGACAAAATGCGTGGACCTTAACCATGATTTTTACATCACTGTTGATGAGGGAAATGGGTTGGTAAATACTACACACAAAGTGATCTTCACTGGCTTGGGAATTGGGGAAACTATTGCCTAGTTGAGAGTTTGAAGCAGGAGCTGTTATTTTATAAAAGTCCAAAGGGAAGTCCATCGTCTCCTGGTTATTTACTGGCAGTTGCAGATCTGACAGCATCTGTGATTTCCTAGTCAGTGATAGGCATGGCGAGTTCCTCATGTATGGGATCCAGCAGTCGGAGAGTAGGTATTGCAGGCATAAAGCTGCCATCTTAAGTAACATCTGGTGGAACCTTGGATGTATATAGGGATGCATACAATGTAGCAAATTCCTTGGTGATAATGGAGGGATAGGTTAGCAGTTCATTGTGATGAGTATGAATGATAGGAAATATTTGTGCAGGATTCTCTTTATTTTGCAATGGCAGAACCTTCTGTTTTTTCTCTCTGTTCATAATGTCTGCCTCAAAGATAGCACAGTGCTTTTTCTGTCTGTGCGGTAAAGAGTCTGTTAAGGTCATACTAGGAGCAGAGTGATATTAGTGCTCAAAGTCTGCCTCCAGCAATGATTGTTTTTCCTTTAACTGTTTGCATGTGCTATAGGAGTCTCTGATCATTACGCCTTGAAATTATGCTTTACCCGCCACCCAGAAGGTATGAGAAGACGACACAGAGTTTTCATTTAAAGGCAGATAATTTTTGAAGTGGCGTAGTAATTTTTTTGTACTTCTGGAAGATTATAATGGAGGGTATATATCCCCCAATCCTTTGATTTTGACACTGTAAGTCCGGGAGGATTGAGATAAATGGGTGGTCAAAGATCCTACCAACTTCAATTGCACATGTGATGAAGGTAGAGAGCAGGCTAAAATATGTCATGAAATGGTCAGTTCGAGTTTCCATACCATATGGGTATGACGGAGAGGTGTATTCCCAGTTAGTTGGAGGAATGAGTCTCGAGGGTTCTATAAGTGAATGGTCTTGTAGTACTTTGAGAAGACCACTGCACAAGTTATTCTTGGGATCTGGCATCCTTGACCAATCAGGAAAGTGATCATGTGCTAAGTTCTGGAACTATTAGCACTTGGTGGCGGCCAAATTAACTGCGTGCGTTGAGCCCATAATGGAATGGCCCTAATAAGACATCTTTGCAAATGCATATCTACAATAGAGATCCCTCCATTTTGCCAGTACCTTAACAAGGAGTTGTTTAAGGAAAAGGCTAGTGACACTACATTCTTTGTGAGATTTTGAGACTGTGGTAAATAAGTCTGCATTATGTTGCGAGTGTGAGGATGATACCAAACATTCAGCCCATTCTCTTTTAAGCTTGTCAGGTCCCACTTGTGACAGATATGTCCCCTGGATGAGAGAATTGTTGGATTTTTTTTAAAGCTAAGCAGTTTAGGATTTTCTTACGATGTATACAGTTTGCTGTGCCGTTAACATTCAGGGACTAGGTGGATAGCGGTTTTGATGTGGGCATGCTTATAAGTCTTGGCTTACATAGTAGAGATCCGTGATGAGGGTGAAGTAGAAGGACGAGAACACCAGGCCATGTGTGAGATGTAGATGAGGTAGTAAAAAGACACACACATTCCAGTGATCGAGGTTTGGGTGCAAACTGTACACAAGTGGACTTTGCCTTCTAGGGAGCCTTGTTGGAACCGTGCATTGCTATATTGTTTATGGGGTCTGGAAAGTAATTTTCAACTCTTGTGGGGCTGAGTGTGGTCAGAGTCAGCTAGCATTAAGGTTTAGGGGACATCTCAGTTTATCTCTACCACATGAGGAGGTTTTCTCTGGCACACTGTATTTGTTGACCTGTCTGGGTTTTGGAACTGGGCATTAGTGGATGCACCTTCAAGGGTGGATAAGGCCGGGGAGGAGGGCAGCAAGAGTCTTGCATCTGCACTGGACGTTGTCGAGTTCTCTGTGGAAGTGCATTCCAAAGTATCAAGAAACGTTTCCCATTCTTAAGGGTCTATGAATTCCCTTGATATTCCATTTATGGTCACAACCATCAGGGCACCGTCTAGCAACCCTCAGCGCAGATCAGGATGCTCCAGTCTTGGTGAGAAGGCAAGGAATTTTTCCCATATGATGATGATTTTGAGGGCGAATTCTACCCCAATGGAGACTGTGTGACCTTTGTAGGTGAAAGGGCCGTTACGTTTTGCTGGTTGGGTGTTCTGATGCACTTGTCGAGTAAAACTTTACACTGGGAAGGTATGCAAGGAAAGAAAGTTGGACAAGAAATCCAGACTAACATAGTTACGCCTCCTCCTGTTCTCCAGTTCCATTACCATTGGAGGTTCCAGAGGTCTTTACTCCAATCTGGGAAGTTCAACATCAGTTTCGAGGGCCTTCAATCGCCTTTCATATCTATAAATCTGCAATCAGAAAGCAATAATTTCCTTATTTTATTTTTTGTCCTTTAGCCATATCTCTTGAAGACTGTTCAAGCATTTTGATAACTGATTCCATCACTACCTTCATTAATGTGTCTAACGCAGTGGTTCCCAACCTGTGGTCCGGGGATCCAGGGGTCTGTATATAAATAAAGTTGCTAATTGAAAATTTAAAAACATACTGTATGTGGCACGGAATTTGAAATTGGAGGCTAAAAATTTAATTAGTATATATTGATTTGTGGGAGCAGTGCAATCAAACTGAATATAGTATGGACGATGTGTGGCTGCAATTGAATTCAGAAAAGCTCCAATCTTCCTATTAAAATTATTTTTTTGTATCTTTTTATTTGTATTTGTTTGTAAATTAAATACGGTGTTATCATTTGTGTATTTGTTTGAGGAGTCATTGTTTCTGTATTTTTGTGTATGATGTTGCGTTTCAAATCATCGACAATGTTTAGGCCAGGGTCCCTTGTTTCCCAGTACTTAGTGGGGGGGGCTGGTCCCTGGATTCCAATAATGACTTAGTAGGGGTCCCTACTCCTATAATGATAAAGTGGGGGGCCACAGAAGTCAAAAGGCTGGGAACCACTGGTCTAAGGTAACAGCCAGCTTTTAGAGAATGACTGTTTTTCGCCAGCTTCTAGTTCTTTTGAGAACAGGTACTGCCTAGATGCTTTTAAGCTAGTCATTGAGTTGAATGGGTACTTGAGTGTTACAATACTGTTCCTAATATGCTTAATGTATGCTCACCAAAGATTGTAATTCGCTATGTTGAGATCAGCGAAGGGTTATTCTGACTCTTCTACATTGTTGTGCATTGTTTTAGGCCATTTTTCACAGGCTGTAGGATTTCTTAAGAGTGTGCCATGGTTACATTATTTGGTGTCAAGGAATAAGGTCATGGCAGTACTCCACAGATGAGTGCCCGGACGGTGAGTTGTAGTGCAGCTAAAATTGATTCATACCAGGAGGCATTGTAAGCCGGGTTAAGGAGTGTTGCATTGCCTGATGTGGCAGAAGGCGGCTTACTTTATTTGCTGGTAGCACCAGCACCTCCTGCTACAGCACATCCGATGTCCCGGTGATCGGGCCTCTGTGAGAGAGCGCGCTGCAATCCAAGGTACCAGCTGTGAAAACAAAGGCCTCTGGATATCAGGGGTCGATAGCGAGACAGAAGGAGTAAGTCTCCGCTCCAGACTTTAAGAGAATGCGGCATTGTTACCTTTGATGTTTGCTCCTGCATCAGAAACGGCAGTTGATGTGTCACCCCTCGCATATGAAAGAGTGATGACAGCTAGTTATTTGGAAAACAGGGACGCCCGGATGCACCAGACTAGAAAGCAGCCATCTCTGTGGCAGCCCAGCCCTTCCTGAAGCTCATGTATTTCAACATCTTACAAAGTCAGTATGAAAGACTCATTCTGCACGACGAGAAACTACAATGTATCTTTTTTTTATTTAGGAGTCTATCGTGGATACAGACATCACTAGCCCTAGTAATGCCATATCTCAATTATGCCAAGAGGTGCTACATCAGACTCTCTAAACAGTTAATTTGTAACCTACAGGAAATCCAGAAAGCTGCATGCAGACAGGCCCTATAACTGAGGATATGTGATTACATTATGCCTGCCCTTAAGCCTCTAAGCTAGTTACCAGTCACAGGAAAAAATTCATTCAAAGTCACTTTGTTGCACATTTGTCAGTCGTGGAACAAGACCACCCTTCGTACAATCTGAAAATCCCATTTTAACAGTCAGCAGAGAAATCCCAGGTCGAGTACGGCTCCATTGCTAATATATCTGCCGTTTAAAAAAACTCTATTTAGGTATAATCTCTGTTTTTCAGTATAGGTTTGCAAGCTGTGGAGTATATTCTCAAAGAAAATAAGTGCCAGGCCTCATGCACAACACCAAAAACACAACATTGATATCTTTCTTCCTTCCCTAGATGCACCACAGATGGATTAACTACTTAACCAACTTGTTGGTGATTTGGATCCTCGGCAAAAGGTGGGACAGTTCTTAAGAGATTCTAAAATCATTATAGACAGTGCCCTATTTGACCTTTACTTTCTCTAGCAACTAGCAGAGTCTGTGTTCGAGAACATATGCAATTCTTAGTGAACACAAACATGCCTCACTGAGATTTGTATGGTTGTATGGTTCACAAGGTCAGTGTGAAAATGGTCTTGTAACTTTGAAAGTCACTACCAAAACCACTACTTACCATATAGCAGTTATATACCCACCTGTGTGATACTTAACTGCATGGTAAAGTCTGTGGGCTAAAGGTCATGCACTGTTAAGACCACAGAGTAAATAAAGGCTACATATTGGATCTGTTATGCAGATTTGTTGTACTATCACCTGAGAGGTGTGCGTCTAATGACCCCTAGGGCCTAGAGGGACTATTCCAAAAACGAGGCCTTCAGCTTCTTGTGAAATTAAAGAAGGGAGGAGGCTTGTGTGTAGTGGCACGCCATTCCACGAGTTAGGAACGATGTAGGAGAAGGTTCAACTCACGGATCTTGATTTTCGTATGTGTAGGATTTGTGGTAGTAGGAGTCGGGACAAGTAGAGGTGTTTAGGAGGTTTATGAAAGCACTTGTGATTGTTGAGGTATGCTGGGCCAGTGTTATGTAGTTCTTTGAAAGTGTGGTGAGAATTTTGATCTGTGCTCGTTTGTAAATGGGGAGCCAGTCGAGTTCCATCAGGTGTGATGTGATGTGAGTGTGGCATGATTCTGGCAGCCTTCTGGTGACTTTCTTTTGTTGATCCCAGCAGAGAGAGTTTTCTTGCAGTTCTGCTTGCTTTGACCAGGTTGTGCTTGATGGTTGCCCAGGTGTTGCTTGTGAGGCATTTGAAAACCTTCCTCAGCATTTTCTGGGTATGAAAGCATGAAACTGTGGATGCATTGACATTGGTGATGCTGAGATTTCTGTCGCTGACGATCCTGAGGTTCTTGGTGTTCTCAGTCCTAGTTCTATTGCCCACCAGACGGAGCCTCATGGTAATGTGCTCTTCCTGAAGATCACAATTTTGGTCTAGTCAGTGTTCAGCTTTAGACCGTCTTCATCCAATGGGCGATTTCACCCAGGCAGACATTGAACCTAATCAGATACTGGGCATCTTCACCGTGAGGGAGAGAATGAGCTTCATGTCATCAGTTTAGGAGAGGAGGTCAATGTTGTGAGAGCAGATGATGCTGGCTAGAGGGATCATGTGTGCATTGAACAGGGTCAGGTTCAGGATGGATCCTTGTGAAGCTCGCAGACTAGCTTGCGGGCCTTCAAAATGTATGGTGTTAGGCTAACTGATTGGGTTCCTCAAGTCAGGAAGGAGCAGATCCATTGGAGTGCTTGTCCTTGGATTCCGATGTTGTGTAGGTGTCGGATGAGAATGAGATGAGGTGAGAGACTGTCAAATGCTGTGTACAAGTCCAGGAGCATGAGGGCTGCTGTGTCTCCTGTGTCCAGAGATGTGCAGATGTCACCCATGGAGACGGCAAGGACAATTTCCATGCTGTGGTTGGGTCTGAAACCATATTGAGAGGTGTATAGGAGTTGGTGGTCATTGTTGTATTCAATGCAATGTGATTTTCTCTAAGACCATGGGCGGGAATGGGAACAGGGGGGATGGGTCTGTAGTTGGCAAGCATTGAAGGATTTGCAGATGGTTTCTTCAGCAATGGGAGGACAGGTGTGTGTTTCCAAGCATCTGGGAAGGTCGCAGAAGTGGTGGAGCCATTCAGAATGGGCGTGAGCAGAGGACTGTAACTCATTAGTGCCATGAAGTCGGCGTGGTGGTGGTAGGGGAATGGTGTCCCTTAGTAGATGGACTTCATGGTGGCAGCAGTTTCTCCTCGGATGTTGATGGGCCATGTGGTTACTGGTTCACAGCTATGTCCACATTTCTTCTCTGCTTTACTCTGTCTACTATGCAGCACATTAAGCTACATCTTACTTTTTGTGGTGTACGTGCTGAAAAAGTGTGAGAAGGTACCTGTTAACACTGCTATTCTCATTTGGGGGTACTGACAGGGAAGACATGCGAGGAACATGCTTCAAAGTGGACAAAATATGTAGATAAAAATTAAATTAAAGCACACTGTAATTTTCAACCCTAGACTTGCTTACTAGTATGCAGTGCATTCAGTATCTCCATGTATGATTAAAACAAATTGGGCATAAGTGATCTTTTTTCATGCTTCTTATTAACATGACTGTTTCTATCAGCATACAACGTTTATATTTGTGTAAGCCTGGTAATATTGTGAATTGGCTAAAGGCATGCCAATGGAGGGTGTTATGAATCAAGCTGGATGTGTTCACCAGTTTATGATACCTAATGTGACTACATTTACCTATTGACACATTTAACTCTCTTCTTCCTTCACAGGGTGTAGTGTGATGTCTTAAATCTCATTGTCCTGGAATGTTTTTTTATGGTGAAATGTTTTATTTATGTATGTTTTTCTATCAAGGTGTGTGAAATTGCAATAAACGTTTGAGTAAGAGTACCATTTAATGGTACTTAAATACAGGTTTATACAGTAACACTGACATACTGTATTCGAAATTTGAGCAGGTAATCCTGTCTTGAGGGCTGTTGCATCAAACAGACTTGATGGTTTTAGGCAATATGTAGGTGTAGTATAAATCACGTTAGGGTTCTTCTAACAAGTGATTTTCAGTGTGGTCTCTGTCGGGAAGAGCTTTGTTGATTTTTTTTACATTTCACAATGTCTTTAATTTCTAAACTCAAGCATATTTCTGTTCATTTGACAGACTTGCAGCTTAAATCCACAATCATGGGCGATATGAAGACACCAGATTTTGATGACCTACTTGCCGCCTTCGACATCCCGGACATGGTTGATCCGAAGGCAGCTATTGAGTCTGAGCATGATGATCATGAAAACCACATGAAACACCATGTTCATCCAGATGAGGACTCCCATGCCCCATCATCCTCAGATGTGGGTGTAAGTGTGATTGTCAAGAACATACGGATCGACTCTGATGGAGTAGAAAAGGATGTTCATCATTCCACCAGTAATGGGCTGCACAATGGGTTTCTCACTGTGTCGAATCTAGAGCGTTTTAATCGGGAAGGAATATCATCTATGAAAGGTTTGGGGGCAGCATCCGAAGATATACTCAAGAACTCTGTTTTTACCCAGTTTAGCCCCATTTCAAGTGCTGAAGAATTTGATGAGGATGAAAAGATTGAAGTGGTTGATCCTCCGGATAAAGATGAGATCCGATCGGGCTTTCGTGCAAGCATGTTGACAAGATCGTTTTCACAGCAGGAATATGATAGGTTGAAGGCCATTGGTAGGGAAACCTTGAATAAAAGTAGCATTTCTTTTTCAAGTCGCATGCACAGCAGTACATTAAATGGGCCAGAAGCAGAAACAAACTCTGGTGGTCTTAGTGACAGTGAACCATTCAAAGTTGGACAATTGGAAGATAAGCTCTTTAATGACGATTCTGATAAGTCACTTGATAATATGGTACTAGAAGAATCAACAAGAGCAGAAAAAAATGAAACTGATGCCATTTGTGATACTCCACTCAGTGCTAAAGCAAAATCCTCATTAAAGCTCTCTTCTTGTATTGCTGCAATACAGGCCCTCAGTGCAAGAAAGATCAACCCAGATCCTTGTAAGGTAACTCAGTGCAATTCAGCAGACACTTCTCCTTTCCCAAAAGAAATAAGTGAAAGCCCTCTACTGATTGAGCAATCCCCTGAATCTGTGAGTCTGATCGATGGTGCAAATAAACTGCATGCAAAACAACTGGACAGTCCCAGGAGTGTTTCAAGTGAGACTAGCAGCAAAGGATCGCCATCTTCTCCTGCGGGATCAACTCCAGCAATCCCAAAGGTACGCATAAAAACTATAAAGACTTCATCTGGAGAGATTAAGAGAACAGTAACAAGAGTATTGCCTGAATTCGAACAGGATTGTGGAAAAAAGACTCCAGAGCACAGCCCCTCAATGATAGTTACATCTCTTTTATCTTCTCCAGCATCTGCCACTGGTCTTTCTCCTTCTCCGAGTAGATCATCCCTCCAGTCACCATCTGTCACGAATACAATGACAACAACAGACCTCACTCCAAAGCAAGTTACCATCAAGCCTGTGGCTACCGCCTTTCTTCCCGTTTCCGCAGTGAAAACTGCAGGATCACAAGTAATTAATTTGAAGCTTGCTAATAACACCACGGTGAAAGCTACAGTAATATCTGCTGCTTCTGTCCAGAGTGCCAGCAGTGCCATCATTAAAGCTGCCAATGCTATACAGCAACAGACTGTTGTTGTGCCGGCAGCAAGCATTGCCAGCGCTAAACTTGTGCCAAAGACTGTCCATCTTGCCAACCTTAACCTTTTGCCTCAAGGTGTTCAATCCACCTCCGAACTTCGCCAAGTGCTAACCAAACCTCAGCAACAATTAAAGCAGACACTTGTTTCACAATTAGCCACACAACCCCCTAAAAAGATAGCCAGAGTTCAAGTTGTGGCATCATCACAGAGTTCTGTAGTGGAAGCATTCAATAAGGTCCTTAGTAGTGTCAATCCTGTCCCCATTTATACCCCAAATCTTAACCCCCCTGCCAATTCAGGCATCACACTGCCTTTGCGTGGTTACAAGTGTTTAGAATGTGGGGATTCTTTCGCCCTTGAAAAAAGCCTGATGCAGCATTATGACCGGCGGAGTGTACGGATCGAAGTAACATGTAACCACTGCACAAAAAATCTGGTTTTCTATAACAAATGCAGTCTTCTCTCCCACGCACGAGGACATAAGGAAAAAGGTGTTGTCATGCAGTGCTCTCACTTGATTCTGAAACCCGTCCCACTGGATCAGATGATTGCTTCTACATTCCTAACTTTCAGTACTGCTCCAACGAACACAGCATCACTTCTTCAAAGTCCTGCTGGGGTTGGGACATCTTCCGCAGTGAAGATCCAGTCTGGTACCAATAGTACAGTAATATCTGCCCCTCTCAATGCGCCCATTGTCCCTGCTATGCCTCTAGAGGAGGATCCTTCCAAACTTTGCAGGCATAATCTGAAGTGCTTGGAGTGTAATGATGTTTTCCAAGATGAGACCACCTTAGCTACGCACTTCCAGCAGTCGGCTGATACAAGCGGACAAGTACAGTATATTTTTTATTTACATATGTTTACATGTTAGGAGGATGCTTTGTATTGTTCTCCTGTGGCATAGTCTGTTTGGATAAAGGCAATGTGTATTTGTAGCTGTTAATAGAAATCCTTGGTAGTTTAAACCCTAATTATAGTTTTGGTTGCTATAATTACTTTTAATAAGGGCTTCCGTATGGCCTTTTGTCAATGCTCATGTGTATGCACACATAAGTTTATATCTATATTTCTCGGTACACACACTTGCTTCAAAATCTTTAGGACCAATTATGTTTGTCTAACTAGGTCACCAACAAACATCAATGCAAATAGCATCGCTCAAAAATTTCACTTAGCTGCCATTATCTATGTCTGAAAAGGTGATGTTTCGATGTTGAAACAATGGAAGTGTCTATATCTAGGGCACATTTAATGATTGGTATTGTTACATATAATAGTTATTCCACTTTGATTTCACGTTTTTTTTCAACTACATTTTCCCTTTCTTTTCTGTGGATCCCACTGATTTTTCAAACCGTACACATTTTCTTAATTGACTTCATATGCCTTTTCTATCTAATGTTTTAATTTGCCTTTCATACTTGGCTTAAGCCATGACGACATATACCTGGGTTTTGACTCTTTCTAAAAGAACTAAGTAAAGTTTTTGGGGATTAAAGCAAACTTCAGTTGAAGTGATCTTATGAAAGATCCAAAGTGGGAAAAACAGAAACACTAACATTCCTCAGTTGTGATTAACTACACAACCATAATGATTCCCCTCTGCCCGTCTATTGATTTCACGCCTGACCTCACTGATGAAATCACATATGACCTCATGATTGACATTATCCGTGCTTTCATGTAAGGCTCACAGAGGATGGCCAGTGGGCCTGGCGTCTATATAGAGAAATGAATACATGTCTTGTTCCTGCTGCATACTGAGATGCATTGCGTTCTAGGCATGGTCTGTTGCAGTGCACGGTATAGTCCAGGTAAACTGTGTGACCTGTGTGCATTATTTACAGGGGCATATGCTATACCTTTTATATAGCACAAACAGGGCACGAGCAAAGCCTGTTACCGGGGTATTGCTCATAAAGGAAACCAGTGTCCTAAGAATTTCAAGGGGACAAAATAAATGTACTTTTTTAAGTGGCCTGCCAGTTTCCGGCCATTGGGTCTTTAAACTCTTTAAAATGTTACTTTATAGCTTAACATAAAAAAAGGGTTTATTGTGTGTTCAGTTAAAATCTTTACAATATTCTTCTTACAAGCAAACAATTACACATTGATTACGTATACACTAAACTACTACTATATTATTACTATATGAACAATAATTATACATTGACCTAAATCCAGACTTACTGTGTTGTAAAATACTTGGTTATTAATAAAATGGTAGCGTTAATATAGCGAAAAAGTGATGTCTGATAAAGCTCTAGTGACTAGAATGAAGTTCAAAACATTGTTTTAACAGAATTAGTATTGCTCAGGGGCCGGAATTCAGTAACCAAACAAGACCCTTTTCGTGCATAAGGGCCTGATGGCGGATGTAATCAACAGTCCACAAGCATTAAAGCGCCTGTGTTCCATGAGGGTCTCCCCATTATCTAGCTACGTTGTAAAGAGCTTAGTGTGCACACAATGCTTAAACAGACTGTAACCTCACCAGGTTTCTGTAACATCACCAGGTTTCGAAGGTAGCCAGGCCAGTTCCAGGACCATCCAATTTTCGTTGATGGCCTTTCAAGCCTTGTTTGCCTCTTTTAAGCATGTTTGTAACAGACTAATATTTTTGCCAAATTTGGCCAGCTCACTGGGCCTGATGATGGAAAACATGAGGTTCCTTGCCTTGTTGCAAGTGCGAGTCCTGTGCACTTGGAAAAGAGTTTTAAACAAGGTGCACTGATCATGCAAAAGTGCTGGACAGCAGCAAAGTAGAGAGTTAAAAGACTCATTCTTGTATGCACAAAGTCTGCAGCTAGCAGTTTTAGAGCGAGAGAGAGAACCATTTGGGATTTAGTTCTTTGAACTATAGTCCCATCAGTCTTGCGACCATTATTTATTTAAGGCAGATTTTGCAGAGCGAGCAGTGAAGGTATAACTGCAGGCTGAGGAAATGTGGCTGCCTGTTAGCATAAGATTTTGTCCAGAGGCCGGAGTGGCCAGGACTTCTTAAATATTCCTAAGTCACATGCTTTTGAAGGTGTCTTTCACTGCTTGTTCAGAATTGTTTTTAAGTGCTCTGTGCGAAAGTTGGAACTTATTTAACTCCATTTGATGATTGCTCTCTGATTATACCTCGACCAAGGATTCTTTTCCGGCTTGAAAGTGTTCTGAAGGACAGCTTTCAGTAAGTTAGGATTTCATAATCCTGTAATAGTAATTTAGGAAAGCCACCATTCTGGCCCAAGATTAACTCTCTAGCCCAAATTCCAGTCTAACCAGATATCTGTGTATGTATTGGGAGTAGTCTGAAGACTCTTTTATAGACTTTAAGCTGATATTTTTCCATGGCTTTGACGAATTGGCCAGGATAGGCTTTGTGGCCATATTTAATCATTGGAAGATGTGGTGCTTACATGTCTTATTGGTCTGTAGAGGGACATTTGAGAGAATTGTTCAGTTGGCATGTTCTAAAGATTGCAAATTCTGCCTATGTTTCTATGTGTCTCAAATGTACTTTGGCTCCTTCCCTTGATGGCAGCCAGACTCCTAGATAGTTTTATGATTCACTACTTTTGATCTTCAACGGTCCCAGGCTCCGAGCATAATTAATTTTCTTATATGACCTGCCAAAGCTTACTACTTTAGTCTTTGAGATGCGAGCTACCATTCTATTGCCCAAGTTGTAGCTGGGTAGGACATTTAATGCTTTCTGGGTCCCTCTTCTGGAATAGTCCAGCAAGACGAAGTCATCTGCATATTGAAGAATAGTGACAGTGAGATAGTTTCTTCAAGCTTTCCAAAGTAATTCACAGTCAAGCGAATCGAAAGCCGAACGGAAGTCCACAAAATAGGCTCCCACTTTGCTCTATGGAATTTTGAGCTCTTGTCCACAAACTGAAGCAGTGGTCAGCAGTTAAATGCTCTTCCTTGAAACCCGCTTGTTGCATGGGGATTATTGGTTATTTATTGGAGACTCTTTCAGCATCCCCAAGAGAACTTTGGAGAAAGTGTTTCCATCCACATTTAATAGGGTAACCTAGCTATAGGTTTGGGGGGCTTGAGCATTTCATTTACGTAGATGGGTTTAATCATAGCACCCTTCTAACTTGCCAGAAAAAAAGCCTGTCTTTATAATTTCTTGAAACAACAAGCAGAACAGGCTTGACAACCAATTAATATTTATTTTCACTAATACTGCAAATAAATTATCAAGACCATCTGCTCTGTTCAGTTTTAGTGTATGGTTTCTTTTATTATTGCTCCGGAGAACTATCCCCTTATTTCTCCATCTATGGTAAATATGACTAGGTGTGGTCTATTCATAAACCCATTGTTATATGATTCCTCCAAGTATTGTGCCCATACATCTTATCTCACCATGCACTTTAGCTCTTCCTGTTCCTTTCCTAACCCATTTTGCACCAAACCCCCACATCTTTTGCCATTTTTTGACTCAGTTACTTCGGACATGATTTTCCAGTGCTTCTCTCGATGGATCCTTTATTTTTTAGTTACTAACCCTTTGTACTTGCTTCTTTAGCTTTAGTCCCATTATTCTAGTTAACCCTTGTATATTTTTCCAATTTTGTTACCTGTTTTTTAGGCACCTACATTCTTTATCTTACCACAAAATTCCCATTCCTTTTTTGAAGCATTATTCTATTTTCCTTATTGTTAGTCTTTAATTTGACGTTTAGACATGCTAATACCTGTTTGGTTATTTCCTTATATTAACTTATTAAATTTACATATACCTCTTCATCTCAAATTACATTGTGCTGTTGCTGAAAATCTTTAACAGAGTTAGATGCTTCTCTGTTATTCTTGTTCTTAACACCTGGGATAATCCATTTTTAAGGGAAACACTTGCACCCTTTTTTTTAGCTGAGTTCCTATTCTTAACATTAAATGTAGAGAGCGATGATCACTTTCTTTTCTTTGCAGAACTTCAAAATGCTCCACGTGTATAAAGGCCCAGACATGCATAAAGACATAGTCAATAGGGCAGTTCTGATTACCATACAAGGTTTTTTTCCTAGCTCGGATATCCAGTGGTACACAACCATTTAAGCCAACGAATCCATTTGAAGCAAGGAAGTTTTCTAATAATGCATTCCTTGGGGAACACAGCTTTCTGGGTATTTAGCTAGTCTGATGTTATATGCTATCAATATTTATTTATACAATAATCAATCTTACTTGGGACCAATCTATGATTAAACTTTCCCAGCAGAACAATCAGGTGCTGCAAATGATAGAATTTTCTCTGTACTAGATCTTCCTTAAACATTTTAATTTCAGCATCATATACTGGGAACCCCCAGCTTGTAAATAATTATTTATAATAATTATACAGACATGAGCCATATTCACATCATACAATTGTGTGCCGCAAGCTAGGATCTAATTACTCCTTGTACCAACTTTCCATCCTTTTGAGGCTACCTTAGTTGATATTAATGTTTGCATACTGAGAGAAGGGCATCCGAAATGACTTTTTTTCTTGCTGTCCGAGAAACCTGCAACACACAATCTATTTGGAGTTTCTATGCACAGCCATGTCTACTGGAAGCACACAATCTCTTATGAATAAGTTAAATGTTTAACAATCTCTTGTTTCCTTAAATTCTTAACCCCATGAATGTTCACTACTGCACCCTTCTTCATGGAATTTAATCCTCATTATACCTTTCCTTTCATTTCCTATGTGCCTAGAACCCTGTTGTTGATTCTGATAATACCATTTAACTTGATTTCATTACAAGACTGGAGGCTACCATTATGCAGTGAACTTTACTGCTGCCTCAACATGCAGCCCTTTAAAGAATAATAATACATCATAAAGCATTAGAATTGTCAGTGAATATAACAACCTAGAGCATGCATTCATCATCCTTCCTTTTTATTGGCTGCTCCAGTACAGATAAGTACTTCTCATATGGTTATGTTTTCTATTTTTTATGGTATATTTATTATGGTTTTACTGTTTCTAGTTCCTAGAACTTGTGATGTGATTTGTTTTATTCATGCTCTGCCCTTCACATTTATGGCTGGGCTTTGTAAGTATCTATGTTGTAAACATGTTTCCTATTTTAATTAAGTAATACTTAGAGACCTGATGGTTTGACCTTGTAAGCCCCCGCTACACGCTCAGTTGATTGATCGGATTTGGGTGCCGTGATTGTGGTTGCTTACAGGGAAGATGTCTGCTACTGTTCGGCATTCAGACGAGTCTGTGAACGTGTTTGGAAGCTCTCTGCTTCATGTTAATTGCAAGCGGGGCTTTCTCATTGGGATTTTGTTGCTAATGGCGTTTTGGTGTATATTTGGGGAGCAGAGGGCACAATAGTGAAAGCTGTTGCTCCGTGATCGTACACCTTCATGGTTGTGGTAGCCTGTATGCTACAATAGATTCTGGTGCTCGTAGCAGCACAAAAGGAAAAGGTCACCTTGGCTGGGCACAGAGAAAGGTTGTCCATAGCGACATGATTAGAAAGAGTGGCCTTAATGGCACAAGGGAATCACAGGACGTTCTGACATCTCAAAGTTTAGAGGATGATGAAATAGAATGTAATTAATAGGTTTTTGACCCACAGGAACGCTCTGATTTCTTAGAGGACTTAGAAGGTGATTTGGAACAGGCTTCTACCTCTGCAGAGTTAGAGGACTATTTTCGGAGGAGAAATGTTTAATCCTACCATGATAAAGTATCCGTGATGCTCGGATTGATGGACCATGGACCACGTATCCAAACTTTTAAAACTATGGGTTAGAACATCTTTGGACAAAGATACAATTTGTTGCAGGCTGAATGCTTTGGAGAACCTTCTGGTGACAAAACCTGTTCTACTCCCAGTTTAGACCCTGAGCTTATTACCTTTTTATTCAAGTTTGGTAAGGACCACAGGAAGGTAATTGAGAAATGCCTGAAACAAAGTCAGGACAAAATGTTTGATATGCTGGGTGGTTTGATTTGCATTTTCGATATGGCCGAAGAGACCAAGAGCAAAAATATAAGAGTTGATGTGGACCTCTTAAGAGGTTGGGCACAGCGTGCCATTTGTATGTTGGGAAATGCTAATGTGAGCCTGATTACAGAGAGGAGGAAAGCAGTTCTAATGAGAATGAATCCCAAGTTAGCTGATTTGTCTACTAAAGAAGACATGGGAAATCCAAAGGGTCTCCTTTTTGGAGAGTTTTTTGTAAAGTCCCTTGGGAAATATGTTTCCACCTTTAGTGCATTTAGCAAGGCTCAAAACAATGAAAAGTGTTCGGCGCTAGAGCTGTGTTTGGAAGGGCTGACAGAAGGGGACCGGCTGCCAACCATGGGTCCTTCAGGTCCCAATATTATAATCTAGATACCAGTGGCTATGGTAATTATGTAAGGTGCTACTGCCCCAACACACGCTTCTACCGTCAGAGGGAGAAAGCAAGATCCCGTGTTGGAAGATCGAGAGCCCAGGGCACAGGATCTCAAGGTGAGCGCTATTTTTTTCTTCCCATTGAAATGTAGGGGGAAGGTTGAGATTTTTTGTTCACTATTGGGTAAAAATTACAGGAGATGCTTGAGTTTTAGAAACCGTTGCTGGGTTCAGAATAGAGTACTAGAAAACACCAGTATAAATCAAACAGCCAAAAGAGTTGGCATTAGATTCAGAAAAAATTGATCTAATAGAAACAGAGGTGACTCAGCTGTTGAAAAAGGCGGCTTAATTCGAGTAACAGGTTCAGCACAGGAGATGAAGGGTATTGTATTTCTTTTAACTAGAAAAACTGTACTCACAATGGATGGCGGTCCTGTCATAAATTTGAGAGATTTGAACAAGTTTTTGATTATAGATACTTCAAGATGGAATGAATTCAGCTATTGAGAAACATTTGCGGTCAAACAATTGGTTATTGAAGCTAGACCTAAAAAATACATACTTCATGATACCTATGGCAAGGGACAGTCAGAGATTTTTACTTTTCAAATGGATTGGTTTTCTGTATCAGTTCCGCCGTCTCCCTTTCAGACTGTCCTCTGCTCCCTGGTGTTTTTACTAGAGTTATGCGTCCTGTGGTAGCCTTCCTCAGAGAAAGAGGCAACCTGCTAATAATTTACTTTGACTATATGTTACTGATGTCTAATGACAAGGTCAGAACCTTTGGAACATTTGACATAGACAATCAAACTTCTGAAGAGTTTAGGTTTTTTAGTAAATACAGAGAAGGCAGTCATGGTTCCAACCCAGAATCTAGAATTCCTGGGATTTCGGTAAGATACAGTATTATCTCAGTTGATTCTTCCGCAGAAGAAGGTGATAAAAATAAGAACGGAAATAAAGGCAGTATATTTTTTTCAAAAGGAAGTAATAATATTAAGGGACCTTGCAAGAATTTTGGGACTAATGTCATTGTCCATTCAGTCCATCTCACTGGGTCCTCTACATTGTAGAGGCCTTTAGATACTGAAAGTTTTGAGTCTGAGATTAGGTTTATGGTGTGGGGACTCACTTCCTCTTTGGTTGAATGCTCACGAGGATTTGAAATGGTGGTTGAAATATTTTAGAATCCTGGAATGACAAGGCCATCTTTGGACATATTACCAAACTCATACTGGAATCGGATGCCAGCGGTTTAGGTTGGGTAGCTTCCTCTGGACAGTTTCGAAACTGGTGGAAGATGGTCCAGGGAGGAACAGTTACGTCACATAAATTGTCTAGAGATGTTGACAGATCTAAATGCATTGATGAGCTTCAAAGATTTAAGGAACAGTGTTATATTGGTCTGCCTAGACAATTTTACAGCAGTTTCATATATAAACCATTTGGTTCAAGGTCAAAAGTTCTGGGGAAACAAATTTGGTATTTTTATTGGGAGCACAAGATTGTGGTGAGAGCAGAATTTATTCCAGGCCTTCAGCATGTAAGGGCAGATTGGAGTTCCAGGTTTCTCATGGACTTCAGTGATAGGAAATTGAATCCCGAGGTTTTCAGTCTGATTCAGGGATTTTGGGTCCGGTTCACGTAGACTTGTTTGTGAGCAGCCTGACTTACCATGTACCCAAGTTCTTTATTTGGAAGCTGGATCCAGTGGCAGTGGCAGTAGATGCCTTTCTGCAGGATTGGAGAAAGAAGGGAGGTTATGCCTTTTCCCCCCTTCTCCATGATTCAGAGAGTATTGATGAAAGTAAGGTCAGAAGGTTGCAGCCTTATTCTGGAGACTCCTTTTTGGAGTTCACAAGTCTGGTTCCCAGATGGGATGAAGCTCGCAGTAGTTATACCCCATGTGGTTCTGGTACCTTTGGGTCTTCTGACAGTCAGAAGGAGAAGAGCACCCTTTGGTTTTAGAAAGGAAAATAAACCTTATTGTTTAAAATATTTCAGAGGTTCTAGCAGATATTCAAGCCTTTCAGGAAGAGCTAAAGATCTATTGTATGAATCTAGGGCCCTGCAACTAGGAAGATGTACAAGGGTGTCTGGAAGAAATGGTGTGGATGGCATATGGAGAGGAGTTTCAACCCTGTGGTAGCTTCTGTATCCAAGGTAGCTAATTAGCAGATTTGTACAACTTAGGAGTGGCATATAGGAATGTTAACTGCTACAGATGGGCTATGTCTGCTGTTCATGCATTAGTTCATAATTTTGCGATTGGAAGTGACCCTTTGATTAGGAGGGTAACGAAAGGTATTAGATTAAGGAGACCTCCTAGATCATGTTATGAGTCTCTAGGGGACGTTTAATTTTCAAGCTTTTTACATCATGGCCAGGTAATAGTTACCGTTCTGTTAGGCAAATCTCTTTGAAACTTAGCTACTTTGCTTTGCTTGATTTCCTTTAGAAGGGCTTCTGATGTTAAAGCATTGGAAATATCAAATAGAATCTATTCTCCTGAAGGGGTGCACTTTGATGTTTGAAAGAGGACAAAAAGTGTCAGATTCAATCTTTTATCCTTATGTCTATGAATATGAGAAACTATGTGTTGTGAAACGCATGAGAGCAGAATGTTGGAGTATAGAGCACATGGTGAAGATCAGCTGTTATTGTCTTACATTAAGCCTTACAAAGCAGTCTCTACTGCTACGTTAGCTAGATGGGTGCAAGTAGGTATGAGTGAAGCAGGTGTGGATCTCGCCATATTTGGTGCCGACTCTTCTGTTCTCACCATGGCTAGTAAGGTTTTCTGGTCAGGTGGTTCACTACCAGAAATTTTAAAAGCGGCAGATTGGTCAAATGCCAATACGTTTGCAAAATTCTAGTTGAGACCTGTAGAGAATGTAAGCAATGTAGGTCCTGGTGGCTTTAAACATGCATAATGGTAGCCTCCAGTCATAAAATGGTGATTCTCCAATTAACGCAGAGCGAATATTATCTCATTAAAGACAATGGAGACTAACTTTATACCACCCTCCTCACCCTACGAGGAGAAAAAAGAAGTTAAAAAAAAAAGGAAAAAATAAAAAGGTTTTCAATTTAAGTATACATATATATGTGTGTGTGTGTGTGTGTGTGTGTGTGTGTATGTGTGTGTATATATATATTTATATATGTTCGATGGCATGTGTAGCTGCAGATACACATGCTGTGCACATCCCGCCATCTGGTGTTGGGCTCGGAGTGTTACAAGTTGTTTTTCTTCGAATAAGTCTTTTTTCGAGTCACGAGACCGAGGGACTCCTCTCATTTCGACTCCATTGCGCATGGGCGTCGACTCCATCTTAGATTGTTTTTTTTCCGCCATCGGGTTCGGACGTGTTCCTTTTCGCTCCGTGTTTCGGGTCGGAAAGTTAGTTAGAATCTCGGAAAAATCGTCGGTATTGTTTGCGTTCGGTATCGGGTTAGTTACAACAGATCGACACAGAATTAAGAAGAGCTCCGGTGGCCCTTCGGGGTTTTCTTCCATCCCCGTCGGGGCCTGGTCGGCCCGGCCACGTGTCTCTTCAAGGCTGATGGAACGGACCCCATTCCGCTTCTGTCCAAAATGCCATAACAAGTATCCATATACAGATCAACATCTGGTCTGTAACTTGTGTTTGTCACCAGAACACAAGGAGGATACTTGTGAGGCCTGTCGAGCGTTTCGGTCCAGGAAGACACTCAGGGACCGAAGAGCAAGAAGACTGCAAATGGCGTCGGCGCCGACAGGACAAGAGCATTTCGAGGAGGAGGAAGAAACATTCTCCACCCAGGAGTCGGACTCTGAGGAGATTGATCCAGAGGAAACGCCGAAAACCGTGAGTAAGACGTCGAAACCAAGAACTCACGAGAAAAGCGCTAAAGCCCAGGGGACGCCACCGCCAACAGGCCATGGCTTAACCCGAAAAGTAGGTGACCGTTCATTGGCACCGAAAAAGGGCGAGCTGGTGTCGAAGTCATCCGACTCCGGTCGAGATACCGGCACACAGCAATCTCAGGCCCGAGATAGTGGCTCAGAGAAGATTCGGCACCGAAACGGGTCGGCACCGAGAGAGCACGACGCCGAAAGTAAAAAAGGTTTCGTCGGAGCCGAAAAAAGCAGCCAAAAAGGTTTCGGTACCGAAATATCCGGCCTCGGAACCGAAAACAAGTTCCTACACTGAGGAACAAGGACTGTCCACACAAATGAAGACACATAGATTTGGACAGGAATTACAGGCAATAGAGCCAGATCACACACAAAGACTGCTCTTTATTCAAAAAGATACAGGGAAGATCAGCACTCTTCCTCCAGTCAAAATGAAACGCAAGCTTGCCTTCCAAGACAAAGACAAACAGCAAAGGTGGCTAAACAAGTAACACCACCACCATCCACACATCACTCTCCGCAACCATCACCGGTAGCCACTCCACCAATGATGCAATCCCCAACTCATACAGGAATAAGTCAAGATGACCCTGACGCATGGGACCTTTATGACGCACCAGTGTCAGATAATAGTCCAGAATGCTATCCAGCTAAACCATCGCCACCAGAGGATAGTACTGCCTACGCACAGGTGGTGTCAAGAGCAGCTGCATTTCATAATGTCAGCCTTCATTCAGAGCCCATTGAAGACGACTTTCTTTTTAATACACTTTCGTCCACACACAGCCAATATCAGAGTCTGCCTATGCTACCCGGAATGCTAAAACACTCCAAACAAGTGTTTGAGGAGCCTGTTAAAGGGAGAGCCATTACTCCAAGAGTAGATAAAAAATATAAACCGCCACCAACAGACCCAGTGTACATTACACAACAGCTAACACCAGACTCTGTTGTAGTGGGAGTAGCGCGCAAAAGAGCCAACTCTCATACTTCAGGTGATGCACCACCTCCAGATAAAGAAAGTCGAAAATTTGATGCTGCAGGCAAAAGGGTGGCGGCACAGGCAGCAAACCAGTGGCGTATTGCAAATTCGCAAGCTTTGCTAGCCAGATATGATAGGGCCCATTGGGATGAGATACAACACCTTATTGAACATTTACCCAAGGAGTTCCAAAAAAGAGCGCAGCAAGTAGTAGAAGGAGGACAGGGTATCTCCAATAATCAGATACGGTCAGCAATGGATGCTGCAGACACAGCTGCTAGAACTGTCAACATAGGTGTAACAATAAGGAGACATGCATGGCTGTGTACATCAGGATTTAAACCAGAGATACAGCAAGCTGTGCTGAATATGCCATTCAACGGACAGCAGTTGTTTGGGCCGGAGGTGGACACTGCGATCGAAAAACTTAAGAAAGACACTGACACGACCAAAGCCATGGGCGCACTCTACTCCCCACAGAGCAGAGGCACATTTCGAAAGACACAATTTCAAGGGGGGTTTCGAGGGCAAACCACAGAAGCCACAACCTCACAAACAAAGCCCACTTACCAGAGCCAGTATCAGCGGGGAGGTTTTCGGGGACAATATAGAGGGGGACAATTTCAAAGGAATAGAGGAAAGTACCAAAGTCCCAAAACTCCTCCAAACAAGCAGTGACTTCAAGGTCACAAATCCCCAACACATAACACCTGTGGGGGGGAGACTAACCAAGTTTTACAAACATTGGGGGGAAATAACAACAGACACTTGGGTCTTAGCAATTATCCAGCATGGTTATTGCATAGAATTTCTCAAATTCCCTCCAAACATCCCACCGAAAACACACAATATGTCAAAACAATATATAGATCTTCTAGGACTAGAAGTTCAGGCATTGCTACAAAAAGAAGCAATAGAGTTAGTACCAAAACAAGAAATAAACACAGGAGTTTACTCCCTGTACTTTCTGATACCCAAAAAAGACAAGAGTCTGAGACCTATACTAGATCTCAGAACATTAAATACCTACATCAAATCAGATCACTTTCACATGGTTACATTACAAGACGTAATCCCACTGCTCAAACAACAAGACTACATGACAACACTAGACCTAAAGGATGCGTATTTCCATATACGAATACATCCTTCACACAGAAAGTACCTAAGGTTTGTATTCCAAGGGATACATTACCAATTCAAAGTGTTGCCATTCGGAATAATAACTGCACCAAGAGTTTTTACAAAATGCCTAGCAGCAGTAGCTGCACATATCAGAAGGCAGCAAATACATGTGTTCCCGTACCTAGACGATTGGTTCATCAAAACCAACACGCTAAGACGGTGTTCACAACACACAAAATATGTCATAGAAATCCTCCACAAACTAGGTTTCTCAATCAATTACACAAAGTCACACCTTCTGCCGTGTCAAACACAGCAATACTTAGGAGCAACAATCAACACAGCAAAAGGGATTGCCACTCCAAGTCCACAAAGAGTTCACACATTTCACAATGTCATACAGACCATGTATCCAAATCAAAAGATACAAGTCAAACTGGTGATGAAACTACTAGGCATGATGTCTTCATGCATAGCCATTGTCCCAAACGCAAGGTTGCACATGCGGCCCTTACAACAGTGCCTAGCATCACAATGGTCACAAGCACAGGGTCAGCTTCTAGATCTGGTGTTGATAGACCGCCAAACATACATCTCGCTTCAATGGTGGAACAGTATAAATTTAAACCAAGGGCGGCCTTTCCAAGACCCAGTGCCACAATACGTAATAACAACAGATGCTTCCATGATAGGGTGGGGAGCACACCTCAATCAACACAGCATCCAAGGACAATGAGACATACAGCAAAAACAGTTTCACATAAATCACTTAGAACTGTTAGCGGTATTTCTAGCGCTCAAAGCATTTCAACCCATAATAAGACACAAACACATTCTTGTCAAAACAGACAACATGACAACAATGTATTACCTAAACAAACAGGGAGGCACACACTCGACACAGTTGTGTCTCCTAACACAGAAAATATGGCATTGGGCGATTCACAACCACATTCGCCTAATAGCACAATTTATTCCAGGAATTCAGAACCAGTTAGCAGACAATCTCTCTCGGGATCACCAACAGATCCACGAATGGGAGATTCACCCCCAAATACTAAACACTTACTTCCAAATGTGGGGAACACCACAAATAGATCTATTTGCAACAAAAGAAAACTCAAAATGCCAAAACTTCGCATCCAGGTACCCACAAGATCAGTCTCATGGCAATGCGTTATGGATGAGCTGGTCAGGGATATTTGCTTACGCTTTTCCCCCTCTCCCACTCCTTCCATATCTAGTAAACAAATTGAGTCAAAACAAACTCAAACTCATACTAATAGCACCGACATGGGCAAGACAACCTTGGTACACAACACTACTAGACCTCTCAGTAGTACCTCATGTCAAACTACCAAACAGACCAGATCTGTTAACACAACACAAACAACAGATCAGACATCCAAATCCAGCATCGCTGAATCTAGCAATTTGGCTCCTGAAATCCTAGAATTCGGACACTTAGACCTCACACAAGAATGTATGGAGGTCATAAGACAAGCTAGGAAACCTACCACTAGACACTGCTATGCAAATAAGTGGAAAAGATTTGTTTATTACTGCCATAATAATCAAATTCAACCCTTACACGCACCTGCCAAAGATATAGTAGGATACTTACTACAATTGCAAAAGTCAAAGCTAGCTTTCTCTTCAATAAAGATACATCTGACCGCAATTTCAGCCTACCTGCAAATTACGCACTCAACTTCATTATTTAGGATACCAGTCATAAAAGCATTTATGGAAGGCCTAAAGAGAACTATACCACCACGAACACCACCAGTTCCTTCATGGAACCCCAACATTGTCTTAACACGACTCATGGGTCCACCTTTTGAGCCCATGCACTCTTGTGAAATGCAATATTTAACATGGAAAGTTGCATTTTTGATTGCCATCACATCTCTAAGAAGAGTGAGTGAAATTCAAGCATTTACCATACAAGAACCATTTATTCAAATACACAAGCATAAAGTAGTTCTACGGACAAATCCAAAATGTTTACCAAAAGTGATCTCACCGTTCCACTTGAATCAAACGGTAGAATTACCAGTGTTCTTCCCACAGCCAGATTCTGTAGCTGAAAGAGCACTGCATACATTAGACATCAAAAGAGCACTAATGTACTACATTGACAGAACAAAACTAATTTGAAAAACAAAACAATTATTTATTGCTTTCCAAAAACCTCATACAGGGAATCCAATTTCTAAACAAGGCATTGCTAGATGGATGGTTAAGTGTATTCAAACCTGCTATCTTAAAGCAAAGAGAGAGCTGCCTATTACACCAAAGGCACACTCAACCAGAAGAAAAAAAAAGGTGCTACCATGGCCTTTCTAGGAAATATTCCAATGAACGAAATATGTAAGGCAGCAACATGGTCTACGCCTCATACATTTACCAAACACTACTGTGTAGATGTGTTAATGGCACAACAAGCCACAGTAGGTCAAGCTGTACTACGAACATTATTTCAAACAACTTCAACTCCTACAGGCTGAACCACCGCTTTTGGGGAGATAACTGCTTACTAGTCTATGCACAGCATGTGTATCTGCAGCTACACATGCCATCGAACGGAAAATGTCACTTACCCAGTGTACATCTGTTCGTGGCATTAGTCGCTGCAGATTCACATGCGCCCACCTGCCTCCCCGGGAGCCTGTAGCCGTTTAGAAGTTGATCTTGAACATTTGTAAATTTGTGAATATATTACTTTAAACTTCATTATGTACATACGTATTCACTCCATTGCATGGGCACTATTACTAGCATACACAACTCCTACCTCACCCTCTGCGGGGAAAACAATCTAAGATGGAGTCGACGCCCATGCGCATTGGAGTCGAAATGGGAGGAGTCCCTCGGTCTTGTGACTCGAAAAAAGACTTCTTCGAAGAAAAACAACTTGTAACACTCCGAGCCCAACACCTGATGGTGGGATGTGCACAGCATGTGAATCTGCAGCGACTAATGCCACGAACAGATGTACACTGGGTAAGTGACATTTTCCATATATAAACACTTCCTCCAGCGTATTCAAGAAGAAGCAGCACTCCAGAGCATGTATTCACAAATTTAATAAACGATCCCAACAGGAAATGTGTTTCGGGACAACTGCCTTCAACGGCCTGTCGGCGGCCAATTTGATTTTCTATTTATACTCATTACATCGTCTTATTTTGTTTTACATCGGCATCACTTAAATAGTGTCTATCAAAGTATTGTGGGGAACACAAGAATGAATGTTTTAAATATTCATTAGAAAATTGTAGAACAATCGTCATCGTTATGGCGTTTGTTTTGGGTGGATTCATGGTAAAATGTTTCGACAAGGCTATCCTAATGTATTTTGTCTGCTGAATAATGTACAATGATATACAGTCTGAATGATTAATTGAATAGCTAAAATGTAAGTTAAATTGAAGTAATTTTAGGATTTGAACATGATGCCGATGTAAAACGAAGTAAGACGATCTAATGAGTATAAATAGAAAATCAAAATGGCGGCCAACAGGCCGATGAAGGCAGTTGTGCCGAAATGCGTTCCTGTTGGGATTGTTTATTAAATTTGTGAATACATGCTCTGGAGTGCTGCTTCTTCTTGAATACGCTGGAGGAAAGTGTTGATTAATAGAATGCGGTGGCGCGTTCATGCAGCAGCACCACCGGCGATCAGGTGCGGAGTGACCACGCCGACGAACAGTGTTTACATATAGAGAGAGATATATATATATCTATATATACATATATGAAATTAAATTATAAAATTTAAGCTATTACTGAAGTTTGATACTTGGTTATAGAATATTATGAATTGATATATTTTTTGCATCATATGTTTGTAGATTAATTTTTAATTGTTTTTTCAGAGAGTTAATTATAAGGACTGGCAGAAAGGGAAAATGTTAACCTTTTATGTTGCAGCCTAAAAGAAGATGATGAATGTGTGTTATATTCACGGAATATTCTAATGCTTTATGATATATTATTATTTAAAGAGCTACATGTTGAGGCAACAATAAAAGGTTATGGCATAATGTTAGTCTCCGCTGTCTTTAATGGAATCAAGATTCTCTCTGCATTCTCTCTTCTCCCTTAGATCAGCATGACTGTAAAAAAAAGAATTCCAGGGCCTTCAATGTTTTAGGGTTCTGCTATTATACTGTTCCTACAATAAAGTAGGACTGTGTATTTGGTCAACATGAACGTCTGGGTATAGGGAATCAGTCCGCTTATACCATTGGGAAATGTTGACATGATTGCTAGCTAGCTCACAGTGCCCCACCTAAACCCCTAAACACCAGGGTAACAGATGGGTCCTGCAACCTCGGACATGACTAGGCAGATTCCCAAGGAAACCTTGGGAACAGCTCTACCCGTTCATTGTCACTCAGAGAATCCAAGATTAGACTCAACAAAGAATGTGAAAATGTTGTTTAGAAAATTTATTGCAATAGTCTTATTCTTGTATAAAAACATGAGCTGCGATGATTATGCAAACAGGACAGAGCCTGGTAACCAGCATTGCAAATACAGTGAAAAAGATAAACAATTCAACCATGGGTCTGTGATTGTGTTGGTAGACTCCTATCTGTAACTACCTATACTGCTCAGAGCATTGTTGGAGCACCCTCTGCCAGATCTATTAGGAAGCATGTCCCCCCACACCCGAGTGAGCTGTACCAGGAAGTCAGTCTTATACTGTTCAGTTGCTGGTCTGGTAAAAGGTAGAGTTGGATGTTGGGTTCAGAATCGGTATCCGAGTCAGGCAAGATGCATCTCTGGTACTGCATGCTCAGAAAGTTCTAGGATAAGCCCAGCAAAAGTGCTCCTATGGCTTATATAGCGCAGAGCTGTTTTTTGTAATACAAACACTCTCCATGTCGCACTGTGTCAGAGATGCAAGCTTGATGCTGTGATGTGTCTAGAAACACAAAGCTGTCTCCACGGGCAATCAACATGTTCAGGCACCATGTTCTCTGTGCTCAGCTTTGAACAGAGGACACAGATTAAACGGCTTACTAGAAGTGAGCAACAGGAACAACTGTTTCTCAGTACATTATCACATAAATGAAAAGCCATCTAAAAGGCTACAGTTAAAATGAAGTGCTAAGTTAAAAACATGCATTTAAAAATGGACTCTCTAAGCAGGCCCCAGTGTGCCTTCACTACTCTACTTCTGTTATAGTTTTCACCAATTGATTTAACAATTCTCTTTCTGCTTTTAGTAGAGCTTCCATTACCAGCACAGAAAGCAAGTGCATTTTAGTAATCTGTGTCCCAGCTTATTTTGCACAAAGCCCACTTGACCTATATCATTGGAGGAGATTAAGCACAGGCTGGGGCTCTACAAATACACAAGTTATGTTCATCCTTACACACTAATTCTGCATTTATCTTCTATGCTATCATTCTTTTAATGCCAGCTGTCTCTGCCAGGAATTTCCTACTTTTAGGTTATTTTGTATCATAACAGACAATCTAGCTTTCGCTAATAAGTTTTTTTATCAATGTTGGAGCGAATCCCACAGTGCTCAAATGTGATCCCTCTTTTCCTTTCCCTCATAAGATCACACTGTCTTACTAGTTTTTGTACTTCTTTTTGGGCTATTCCCAGGATACTCTCTGTAACATTAATGCCTTCTTGTCTATCTGTACGTCCACTTATGTCATTCTTTATCTGTCTCTGAATTTTCTAGTATTTCATAACTTTCCGGACATTCCTTTTCCACTCTTTTTACTCTCTTTCCTTGTCTGCCTACGGTAGTATTCTAATAAAACTTCCCTGTCTTTTTATTAGCATCCATGATTTTTATATATATACTGAGGGAGGTGAAAGTTTTTTGATGATCCCCTCCACACACTTTCCCCCTGATATGGGGGATCTACCACTCTTTCAAACGACCTTACTAGAGAAGGCGTACAAGTATTTATTTGTTGCAGTTCGACAGCCGTATACTGTGAGTACTTTTGGTGTACCTTTAAGATGTCATTATTTAAAACCGTTGCCTTGAAGATACCTTTCAAAGTCTTTTGCATCTGTACCATGGTGTCCAGTGTAGAAAAAGATGAAATTGGAGACATGTCCACATCCAGTGAGGTGGGTAAATCTTGAGGAGGTATACTCGCATTACTTGTGTTACCAACATTACCTCGGTCGCCTGAATTGCAATTTTGGGACTTCTTAATCATAAAATGACTGTCTGAGCGATGCTCGTCTTGATCTAGGTCAAGGCTTTGGCCTTCCTGTAAATGATCCATTGTTATTGTCATTAACATGATTTAGATTTCTGGCTTTTTCCAAAGGGCCTCCTAAGCATACATGGGGATGATAACAGTCTAGGTTCCAGCCTTTGTACTTCTGGACCACTATATCAGGTGATCTATTACACTGGAGGTATAAAAACTGAAGGGATTTAATGTCAGGTTAGAAGTTGACAGGTCAAGACTTTGATTCTTTGTGACTTTGCTCATAAAATTATTCTTCATAAAGTCATTTATTGATTTTACCAGTGGTGTTGCTATAGGCATCTCACCTTCAGCTAGCCCCTCTTTACTTGTCCCTCTGGGTATCTCCTGCTCCTCCCTCCCTCACTGACGAAGGAGAGACTCTTAGTAAGAGTCGGTTAGACTTATTATTCAAACCTTTACCACTCTGGGTCATATGAAGAGTAGTTTTCCCATTCTTGGTTGACATCCTTCAAATAAGCACATTTATCTTCATATTCATATGTGCAGGGTTTTTTGGGTAAGAAACCTTGCATGATTCTCTCCCCACCTCACCACCACCACCACACACACAAATCACACTACCATAGACCCTCTTGGGTTTTTAGCTTTTATGAATGTCTGGGATTGGCATGTTTCTCTAAACCCCAGCCCAATACTGCATCTATCCACATCGTTTGAATGGTCAACTTACAAAGCTGAAATTTTGATGTTGCGCTTAAAGACCTCTCTTGTCACAGGCAATAAACTCAGTCACACAAGGAGGAGATATTTTTTAATCAGGAAAGGTATTGGACCTCTGGATGAAAGCAATGTTGTCAATGTGTGCAGATTCTGGACTTTCCCTCACAATCAAAATAAGGAAAATGTGTTTGTTTAGCCAACGAATAATGCTTGTAGGACATTCTGTGTAAGAAAATGTAGTGGAATCCATGAAAGCCACACCACCATGGACCCCCTGGGTCAGAAACAGATTTACACCAAATCTAAAAAAAAAACATTTTCTGGCTAAATATCTAGCTTTCTGCCACATTTAGTATAATTCTGTTCAGCCATTTTGCATTTTGGCTGGTGCGCTGTTCAAAAATCCCTATGTAAATTGTCGTGGGACCACCTCTTTTTCTTGCACAACCAACCCGCATGGCCTTCGTCTGATCACTGCAACCCACCCCAGATACTCTGGCCAGCCGTATTTTATTAATTTAAAAACATTTCCAATCCTGCCAGACACGCGGAAGACAATGCAGCGGCAAGTGCTCCATTGGGACTCCCACAGGAGTGTGGGGGGGCCATGCTGGTTCCCACAGGACAGTGGTGGGATTGCAGAAACACCCTGCCCCACCCCCCAATTTTCTTTTTTTTTTTCTTCAATTTGGCCGGGCAGTGGAGGACCCTACCACAAGGTCCAGGGGGTCATTGTTACACCTACCTTGCTTATTTTGTTTTTGTTTCATTTTCAGGGGACAGGGACTGCAACATTTTTCTTCATGTCTTGACCAACCAATCAGAGGTTGAGCTCCCTCAAAAGATTGGTGAAGCCTTTTTCTCCTATGGGAGTAAGGCTTTGGGGGGGGGGGGAGTTAAGGGGTCAGGGGTGAGTCCCCTCACCTAGTCATCTTGCTCTATTATTTGAAGTTGCATGATTGTGGGACACTTGTGAGCCTCCCATAAGCGCAACCTTTCAGATATGCAAAGTTTCTGAACTTAATTTTTTTTACAAACTACTGGAAGGATTTACTAGTGCCATTGAGGGGTTCTTTGGTCTTGTTGTTTTTACATTTCCTCTGAACCCAGAGATGTGCTTTTACATTACATGAAGTATTAATTGATTTTAGTGCTCTTTAGAAGGCTAGCATTCATTGTTGACCTGAGACTGCATATATGCCTGTTGGTGTTCTTAGAAATATGTGTGTTTTGTTGTGTATATTGTGCTAGTATGTAAAATTTGTTTTATGCCACAATATGCATGATAAGTCACACTTTAAATGCAAAGCCCGTTATTCTAAAATGTGCTTTTCTTTTGCAGCACCTTAGAGTAGGTTTAACAACACACATATAAAAGAAAATAAAGCACATTGTTCAACAGTGTAACTTTTGGCACGCAGGGTTCTGTTTTCACAATGTTTGTTCTCACTGGGGATTCATTGGTAGATGCTTGCATCGGTGATGGGCCTGCAAAGGTGAGCTTGTCAGGTGTGCTGGTTAATTCTCTGAAGAGCAGCTTTGTCATTGTGAAAGTGTCTTTTACTAGCACAGGCAGACAAAATTCTGTCCTAATCTTTGAAGTCTTGCCTGACACTGCAACTGTTGCTATACTTTGTCACCGGCTGGAAAAGAGTTTTCAGGAGTAATACTGAAAGAGGGAAGTAGGCTCTGCCCGCATGTTAGTTACAGTGAGTAGAGTATTTTATTGGGGAGCCTCATGTTAGTTAACGTGAGTACAGCATTTGATTTGGGAACGACTGTGTGCTTCCACTGAAAAATAGTGTTTGCATCACACTTTTTGCCTTGTAAGAAAGCGTGTGCTCAATACAGCAGGACTCATCTGTATACGGGGGCAAGCCAGTGATCAATATTACAGGCCTGGTCTGCTTATTTTGAAAAGTTATGATAAAGGCAGCCTGACATTTATTGTGAACAATATATGCTAAAGTCAGTATGCGTTAAAGGGTGGGTTATTACTTTGTATTAAAGGCTGCTTTGAGGTATTTTGTTACATTGGTTACCTTAGTAGGTAAGAATTTTTGTGTTGATTACTCGTTCTGACAAACTCTGGTATTCTAATATATTAACTGTGATAATCCTTATTATGCCCTTTTATGAGGGATACTATTTTGCTTTTCCAACCGTAATTTTATATACATTTGTAGTTTTATGACTGCATGCCTGGTTGTTGCTATGTGGGATAGATTATGGGGTAGGCTTGACTTTGGCTTGTGATCACAACAATGACCACTCTGTAGGCCTAATTTGTTCATTACGATACGGTTTTTCTGATGCTATAGATGTGATCTGTTTATTACGAAATAGTTATGACAAAGTCAATAGAATTTCCTTTTATTGTAAAAAGCATTTGTTAAAGCCAATAAACCTCTTTCGGTGGATTATTATCACACTGTTGCAGCCTGTAGACTGGTACGTTGTTACATGATATCTCAAAGGTTACTGTAGTAGGCAATGGCTTTGGTGTTGGTCACCTTCTCTGCCAAACCTTGGAAAGTAGAACATTTTCACTGTGAAATCCTTTTTATTAGACCCTTTTGAGTGAGGTTTTGTATTTTGCAAACGCCCCTTCCTATTTATGAATGGATTAACACCAACTTAAAGTTGGTGGTAAACTGAGAATGTTTTGCGACTGCATCTCGGGCATAAATCATTCTTATATTCGCTTGCGAGTCGCTATTAGGAAGGGATGTCCTTAACACAGCCCTTCTTAATACCAATTCACTATACCTATTTTGAGACAAGGTAATAGGTTACTGAATCGCAAAATAGGGTTTGTACATTCCAAAATGTTTTTTAGCAGTGTCAAATGGCCCGAATCTGCGAATCGGACCATTTGTGACCTCTAAAAACCTTTTTACATATGGCCCTAAGTGCTTTATTGATTCATTAGAAAAAGGTATGTCCGATTCCATAGGTTTTATCTGTTTATTAAAAGTTACACCAGATCCATTAGGTCTGACTTAATTATTGTGAAAAGCTTGTGTTAAAAGCAATAGAGCTTTTAAGAATGTATTGTTATTACGCTATGCTAAAGCCAATAGGTAGGTTTTTTTGTTATATGAAATCTCACAGATCACAAGGGACAGGCAAGGGTTTTGGTTTTCGTGTTGTGACCCACTGGAACAAGTCATGAAGATGCAAGACTTCAACTAGGATAATCCTTATTAAGCCCACAGAGGAGGGAATTTATATATTTTTGAACACTGACATTTTGTACACGTTTCTAACTTAACCATGGTATACCTGATGGTTCCCTTGTGATACAGTGTATGCTCAGTGCAATATGTCTGAGTTGGTTATGGTGATAAGCCCATAAGACTGATTGGTTAATTGACAAAAGGTGTCATGAGTCTGACCTGTTGAATATGAAAAGTTCTGACGAATGCAGTAGGGCTGCTTTATTTGTTTTGAACCGCATAAGTTACAGCCAATAGGCTTTTAAATCTTAATTGTTATTATTAAAGCCCGCAGACAAGTATTTTGTTACATGAAATCTTATAGATTACCTTTGTAGGCAAATATTTTGCCCATGATTACTTTCTCTGACCCATCCTATGAAAAGAGATTCATACTGTAATAATTTATGCTAGATTTTATTCAGGCGGCCTGACAACCTTAGTTGGTCATTGTCTTCTTGCCCTTTAAGTGCACCGTTCGTCTGACTACATGTGCACATCCAACTGAAAACGAGTGTGCTTTAGGGACATGACATGGCTGGTGTGCTAGTCCTTTGTTTAGGTCCCCTTCCATTTCTTTCCTTCTCTGCTTGTTTTAATTTTGTAGATCATAATACAGCTCCTCAGTCAGTGCTTCTGAAACACTTGATTCCTGCTCCTTTCATTTGTAGTGATCCACATCCTGTGCGGCCACTGCCTCTACACTTGGCTTTGAAACCACTGACAAACATTCAGCAAGAATGCTTACCCTGTAATGTATATTTTGTATTGCATTGTAATGTATCTGTAACTTAAAGTTAGTGGTTAATGCAGTGCTTATTGTTATACGTAATGTCACAGTGATTATTGAGATATTTGTATTTAATGAACACTTGAGCTCATTAAGGAACACTTTATTGTTCAAAGAGAGAATGAAGGAGACATTCATCCCAGTTGAATGCATAATGTGTGTGCTAGACCCGAGCTCTAATCTCTGCTTCCTCCCTTGACCACATTTTGTGGCTCTAGGCAAATCTTTATATTTCAGTGCCTCGCTTTCCTTGTTTGTCTGAAAATATTATTTTCAATAAATAGCGTTCACTGTGTTCATATGATCTAATGTATTACATTTTAACACTTACAAATATTGAAAAATTAAATTTTTTGTTAGAGACTGCCTTATTTTTTACTTGACCCATCTGGTAATGGCTCAGCTCTTTTCTTGGCTATTATAGTCGAGCCACAGCCCTTCTTCCCACCCCTCTAAGAATTGAGGAATTGGCTTGCCCATCTCTTTTGGGGAAATAGCCAGGTCATTACTGCATTCCAGTTTGCCTTACTGATCTGTCCCTATCAGTTGTTTGTCTTGCTTGACTAAACAGTAAGTGTTTCTAGATGTGTGAATAATACCTGTTTGGTCAAGCATGATAAAAAATCTTTGAACAAAATGTCAGGTTGGACAACCCAGCTCTTACTAACTAAACAAACTCAAATCTGCCAATTTAATGAAAAACTTAAACTACACGTCTATCCCTCACGCCTCTTCATCCACAACATTGCTAAGCGGCGCGTCCCATTATGTGATAATAGCTCCTCAGTGCTCATCACGCATGACATTAAAACACTCCCTCTTAGGATCAAACACCACACACCCTGCATGGCACAGCCTGTTGCCCATATCGGACCCTTCTCCAATTGTGCTGCATGGGCTTCTCTGCGACTCCTGGTTTCTCTTCCAGTGGGTCTCCTGCGGGGGCTGCCTCTTCTTCTGTGGACCCTCTGCCTTGCTGGAGGCCCCCTTGACTCCCCCGTGGGTTGAATCCTTCTGGACCTTGCTGGTTCCCTGCAGCTCCACGTTTGCTTCACTGCGACTTCTGCCTTTGCCAAGGCTTGTTGGTGGCTCTTCCTCACCACTGACTGACTGCAATCATTCATCCGGCGTGGGACGTTGACTACATCCTCCAGGAACTCTTCATCTGCTCCAGGGCTGCATTCCTGACTGTCTTCGTCCTACCGTCGACCAACTCCTGCAACCACAGCTGGGTGGGTAGTAGCTCCTGCTCCCCCTGGACTCTTCTGTGACTTCTGGACTTAGTCTCCTTCTTCCACAGGTCTTCCTCTTCAGGAATCCACCACTGGTTTCTTGTAGTCTTGCCTGGATGTTGCATTTTCTTCTTTTCCTTCCTTTAGGGTGGTTTGGGGAAAATCAAGTAAAGTACTCCTTTCTTCCTGGTCGCTGGGGGGGCTGTGGTATTTATCTTTTGGGTTTCCTAGTATCCCCAGCTCCCATCCACACATTCCACTTATCTAGGTGGGGGTCTTACATTCTTATTCAATTTTTTTAGTATATGGTTTTCATTACTATTTATGCCTATTTCTGATTACTAGTGTACATATTTATTGTATTACTTACCACCTATTGGAGGGTTGGGTTTTCTGGTAATTGTGTCACTAAAATAAAGTACCTCTATTTTGTAACACTTAGGCCTCCCGCCAAACTCATTCACACAGAAGACCGCCACACCGTCTTCCGCCCGCCGGCCCTATGAAGAGTTGCCTGCTGGGCCGGCAGGTGGAAACAAAGTTTCCACACTCCAGCCCGGTGTGGAACAGGGCTTTAACATTGATGCTGGCTCAATATTGATCCAGCGGCAATGTGAGTCAGGTGCAACAGCACCCGTTGCACTTTTCGAGCAGTGAAAAGTGCAATGTGGCTGTCCGTGGGGGCCCATGCCAAGTGCATGGGCAGTGCTGGGGGACCCATGGGGCCTCTGGCACCCCCTTTCTGCCAGCCTTTGCATGGCAGGGCTAGCGCCATGCAGAGGCTGGTGGAAAGGGGACTCGTAATCCTCAGGGCAGCACTGCAAGCAGTGCTGCTCTGGCGGATTAAGACCCCCGGCACCGCCAGACTGTCGGCAACCTAGCAGTTTCGACAGTCTGACCGTGGCGGCTCAGGCAGAGTCGTAATGTGGAGGCCGGACCACTGCTTTGGCGGTGGTCTGACCTCCACCACGGCCCAAGCGGTCTCATGACCGCTAGGGTTGTAATGAGGCCCTGAGTGTTTTCTTTCATGTGTGTAAGTGTTGTGTGACTACCGTGGTATTGCATGAGCTTTGCATGTCTCCTAGATAAGCCTTGGCTGCTCATCCACAGCTGTCTCTAGAGAGCCTGGCTTCTCGACACTGCCTACACTACACTAATAGAGGATTCGTGGTATAAGGTGTAAGTACCTTAGGCACCCACCACACACCAGGCCAGCCTCCTACACTACTTATTAAGTAAATTGCTCCTTCTGATAGATATCCTCGCTGCAGTTTGTTGTGCATGGCATTCTCATAAAAAGTGCCTGCTATTTATTAAGTAAAAAGCTTAGGGTCCTTCATCTCCTCCCTTTAATTTGTTGTAGTTGGCATTCTCATCAAAAGATTGTTTTTAGAACTAAACATATCTGTTCTTACCACTTACACTTTTGTAAATGAAGGCACTCAAAATATTTACTTTTTCATATATTTTAAACCAAATGTGTTCTGATTTTTAGATCTTGCAACAGAGAGCTTGAGTTGAATTGGAACAACTCATGTAATCAATCCTTCAAAAAAGTAGAAGAAGAAGAATGGAGAGAGAGTGGGTTTTGGGACAGACCCCTTCAGCCATTGGCATTAATGTGTTAGTGATGGATCGCCATTTCTTGAGGGGGGGGTGTCCATCAGTACCATGGCATTTTCAGGATGGTTATATTGTCCATTTGTGCGCCCATTAGGTTTTGATGATGATGTATCAAGTACCCATGTTTTTTTACGCCACGAATGAAGGTTGATGTGAAACTTCTGATCAAAAAATTATGCCTGTTCTCTGATGCAATTACTTTTCAGACACTATGGGCCCTACTTGCAAAGGTGAATCTACACATGTAGATTTACTTATGTGTAAATGTACTCTTACAATTTGAAGTAACTTTACTACTGTTGGCTTTGAACCATTTCCATGAATAAAGATTCTCTAAAGTGTAGACTTATATGTCCCCCTCCCCCTTTGAAACCAGTGGATGTAGCCAAATTTCTAAGTATAAGGTGACATCTAGTAGCTTTTCATACGTAAGTGGAGATCTCTGCTATTAGGACAGATATATCTTGATAATAAAGTATAGAAGAAAAGTAAAAAGGTTTATTAAACTTTACAAAAAAAAAATCTAAATATTTTAATGTTACATATTATTGTAAAATATTTTTTTTTATTTTTAAACCTAGAACAGATAGAACACGTTAGAGCACCATTATCGCCAAAGAGTATTAAAATTGTAAAGTTGGTTATAAAAAAGTGTGTTAAATTTAATTATGTATATTAGTGTATAATTATTTATTACTCTTTATTAAAAAAATAACCACAGTAAAATGTGTACTTATTATTTAATATGTATTGAACTTTACTAAACGTTATGTACAGAATTGGTTTATTTTTAATTTAAAAAAATATAATTTTGTGTTTCTTTAATTATATATGTATGTATTATTAACATTAAATACATTTTATATTTGTTAGAAGTTAAAAAAAAATAGTTTATTATGACATTGTTTCATTTGAGTTTTTATTTGAAGTCCTTGCCTCCATTGGAATGCTTTATACCTCTATAGAATAGTGTTGCAATCCTAGTGGCTGGCCGCAGGTGGTGCTGGACTTAACTCCAGGTCTGAAAAGGAGTACATTTGCAACTGTTTTGGGACCTGTTTGGCTGTACTACTTGTAGAAGTGTTTTTTGTCAATAGCAGTGGGCTTGTATATTTGTGACTGGGTGTCAGTTCTGCTCTAAATCTCGCCTTAGTCTCCCTAAACCCCTCCTTTTGAGTAGTAGGTATGCCTAATTTTCCAGCCTGTCTTTCTTCTTCCACATTTACTCCAAAAACATAAGCTGGCTTATGCATATCTCCATATGGAAGAGGTAGGAGAGGAAGAGGCTTCCGCGTTTCACTTTGCAAATAGCATTTGGTAGTATGTGAATAGTACTATTAAAAGTTCTACAAAGTGCAGGTTGTGAAAAGGCCACAGTGGTATCTTAATTGCTAATGTATTGTTAATTTTGTTTTGGAAGTGTTTGCTGTTTAGGTGGCATGGCCTGTCGTATGACGCACTACTGTTAATTTGCTTTACCTTGCTGTCACAATAACATTTTGCTGGATTTACTGCACTTTTTGCTCAGAAAGTAAAGAGATGCTTGCACGTAGAGATTTTTAAAGATGCAGCTTCAGTACTGACCATTGGCCAAAAGTAGCTACTGTGCAGTATTTTACTGTATATACCTTTTCACGTCAACACTTAAAACACAAACTATGACTCATTTTCATAACACTTTAAGGGCACATCTTATCGCCGCAGTCTGTTCAAGAAAGGGCCATAGTTCCAGCTTCCATATTGTTTGAGCTCAAGACGTTGCATCCTTATGTAGTTTTATTTCTAGTACAGCAACACATACAAAGAGAAAACAAATACAAAGTCGGCCAGCTATTACCAAACACTTAAACGAGCAAATTAACAAACCAAGTTGGTTTGTCAGTCATTGCTTGCTTCTTTTAAGTGAAAACACCTTTACTTTCTTCACGTGCAAATTAACCACTGCTTAGGTTGCAAGTCTGTTGCGTGGCCTTATTCAGTGCCCCAGTGACTGCATGGTGGCCTGTAATGCACAGGTCACATCAGGGATCTGCCCCTCTTGGCTACTTCCCTGCATTGCTGGTCCCCTCAAACTTCTACATCTGCTGTTAACCTCCATTTCGCTCCCTTCATCATGATGTGGCCAAAGATGACATTCACTGGGGCAAACGGAGTAATTTCATTAAATCTAAAATGAAAAAAATATTTTAACGTTTTTAATTTGGCATTTATTTTAGAGTTGGTTAACTCGTGTGAAAATAAATACATTTTAATGTGGAATTTTGGGCTGTATTTAATCTCGAATCACTAGAACCTAAGGAGGTGCTTCTCCATTGCATATTAGCTGTAAAACTTTTGACGCCACGGGGAAATAAGAAGGTGTTCAGATCCTTAAAGAGTACACACTTAATTTCCTTATTTGAATGCAGAGCTGAACCATCTGTTATATCTAAGGGTCTTGAAGCATTCCGTCATTCTATATGATGTTACGGTTGGAATGTTATTTTAGAATGGAACAAGGCTGAACCTGATTGGCAGTTGCTGGCTTGGTCTTCAATGGCACTGGCTGCCATAGGCTTGTGTGTAACATAAACACTTTAACTCAAGCTCAAGTGTATTTCCCAAAATAATACCATGTATTTCTTTATTTGTAGAAGACTTGCAGTATCTGCCAAATGTTGCTCCCAAACCCCTGCAGTTTTTCCTCACATCAGAGAATTCATCAGCATAAATCTCCATATACATGTCCCGAATGTGGAGCAATTTGTCGATCTGCCCATTTTCAGACCCACGTCACCAAGAATTGCCTGCACTACACTCGAAGAATTGGCTTCCGGTAAGTGGTATGTGCTATAAGCAATCTAATTTCGGGCTAACAATGTTAATTTGATAGGAACAAAGCCATGCTTGGGTAGCAATTGCACTTTCTTGATATATAACCAAACTGGCGCACTGATCACTGGCCCTCTGGTAGGACGATTGCGACTCTTGTGTCATATGGATAAACATGGCCACAAAACAAGTAAAGCCTGCACTCCTTTGACATGATGATTTGTTTTCATGACGGCTGCAAACAGACATGTTTGGGCTCATACTGAACCTTGATCACTCTCACCGTAAAGAGTTTGTAAGTTATTTCAGTACTTCCCAGCGAAAAAAAGTGAAGCGGGCCTGTGGAGCTGTGGTATACATAGCTAGGGAAAATATTACAGAGTGGCGGTCGTCCGCGTGCAGTTATACATAAGTCGGGTTTTCACAGGAAAAGCAGATTTTGTTTTACTCATTACTTCGGCGGAGTTTGTCGAACCTTCACAAAACTTAAAAAAATAAAATAAAAATAAAGTTCATCCACTGCATTTCCTTCCTGTTAAGTTTCAGGGTGCTGTCGAGCAGGAGCTAAGAACAAGGCGAGGTGGTCCCAAAAATCGTGTTTTTTCACCTTGCAGTTTCCATTGAGAAAATTCAGGCACAACACAGGAAAAACAGTTGAACAGAATTACACAAACTTTGTCAGAAAGCTAGAGCTCTTTTCAGAAAGTATGTTGTTTGTGATTTGGTGTAAATCTTTTGAGGCTTTTTTAAAGAAATTAAGGTTAAAAAAAATAGTAATATTTAGTGCTGCTGCACTCCTGCAAGAAAATAAAGCAGCCTAATTGGTTGGTCCCGTGGGACCAACCGATGTAATATCTTGCAGCTAAATGAGGAGGAATGTTGCAGAGGCCATTACAGGTACTTCAGTCCTAAAAAAATACTTTTTAAAAAACATTAAACGGGCAGGGTTGGGAAACCCTGACCCCTTAGCCTTTGTAGGAGATGGCTGAGGGAGGAGGGGTATGTCCTAGAGGGTTCCTCAAAGGGCAAAACCTTTTAATAAATACATGTTTTTGGCTTGTTGTGGTCTGAAGGATGCCCACGGTTGCTAGTGTAGCCTCATTGGAGTCCCACAGGACGAAGAAAAAAAAATTAATAATGTGGGGTCAGGCTCTGAGCGGTTGTCCACTCACATGGTCACCCACAGTGGGTTAGATCAGGGTCAGGCTGAAGGTCTTGTATGGTGAGGGTTGGCCTCAGATGTATTTTTTATTTTTTTTTAAAGGACATTTTTTCTGAAAAAAGGTTAATGTGTATTTAAATGTAGGTAAGGTAGTAGGATTTTAAATGGCATTAAAAACCTTAGACATTCACTGGAAAAAAATAAAGGTTAAGGTGGGGATAGGTAAGTCTTCTAATAATAAAAAATGACTTTTAAATCTAAAAAATGACTGAAATTCACCAGTTACACGTAACTGACTCAAGTATATCTTGCATTGCTATGATGCACTGCTTAGGACCCTCCATATTGCTTCAATAATAACATGAAATCTATGGAAAGGCAAGTTCTACTTGGTCAGTTACGTATAACTGGTGTATTTCAATTTTTTGAGGAGTTTTGAAACAGGAGTTTTTTCATTATTGTAAGATCTATGTGTAACTCCACTTTAATTAATTTACGGAGAGATAACTAATCCTATATGTCCAAGTCTCTCCATGAAGTGGCAATTCTATTCTAGTCCGTTTTTTGATGTTATATGATGCAACAGTAAGGAATACATTAAATTATCGAACCCAAATGGGCCCCCAAGTATACAGATGTCTTAAATTGTGCATTCATATTGTAATATTACTTGCTTATTTAGGCGTATATCATAATCTTCATATCTACGTAAAAACTCCTTACAGAATTACATTTGTTTCCACTTATACACAGCCTTGATCATGACTTTGCACAAGCTGAAGCCTTTCAACTTGACTGATCAGCTTTTGAAATAAACGAGCAGTGAAATCGACTTCTGGAGTGCCAGCATTCATTATTTCCATTATGAACAGAGGTTTCATCACACATGTATATATAGGAAGCCAATAAATATTGGAACTGTTTCATGGTCCCAAAAACACGAAATACTTAACAAACCAAAACACCACAAAACATTAGGCAGAGCTTTACTCTTGTCAGGGCCACTAACATTATGTCGCAAGGTTATCTAAATTATGCAGCAACAAAGGTATTTAAATTATATAACAAAAAATACCAATTATGTAACACATTCTCTGGCAGTATTATTTTCTTCACTTTGAGCTAGAAACACTTTTTTCTGTAATCCACAATTGAGGTGACAAATATGCTTAATTCATAATCGAGGTAGAGACTGCAACCGCAAAATCACATAACTCCACTGACCCTCGCCATTGTTCAATGTATTAGCAACAGTAAATCCATGAAAGGTAAATATAAAAAAAACACACACACACACACACACCCATTGTAGTTATAGCTAGGTCATAGTTGCAATAGCAAAGAAATTTTTTGTTTTCTCAATCACATTGACTCTGTACCACAAATTTGCTCAAAATTGTATTAAAAAAAGAGTCCACTTTAGGTTATTTATGTTACGTTTCATGGAGGTTCTTCAGTCAGATGCCAAGTAAAAGGGGAGAGGGCATCAAAAGTGCGATTTCCCATTTCAAGTACGATTCTTTGCTGTTCAATACAGAAAATACGACTGACCAAAATTGAACTAAATTTCACATGAAGGTAGAACTTTACTCAAGGAAGTGCCTTTGCTTGGTTTTTGTGAATCCGTTATGGAATTTTCAAGAAATTATTGTATAAAAAGGTCTTGGGTTGGGCCTGAAGGAACTAAACCTCAGACAACATTAAGGATAAATCGATCCTCCACAAGTATCTGATTGGCTGCCACAGTATTGAAAGAAAATGTTGTGGCATCCATTTTGGATTGGTACTTCTAACAACAGATTTGTCACCTTAGTTTACTCTCCAGATACCAGAATGGATCTTCAAAGTTTTATCAGCAATGCTTCTGCACATGTCTATGTGGTGCCTTGCGGTTCCTCGTTAGCTCTGTATTGCTGTATCAGCGAGCAACTAGAGCTATATACATGTGCCACTTCTGCACAATGACGTAAATTCCTGTTTTTTCCCACCTTCTGACCCAGACCCAGAGCACTGCTCCCACATTTGTTGGCCATTGATGATTTCTTAAGTTTCCTAAACCAGTGTGCTAGGTAACAAAACAACCGGCTCCTAAGACAGACTTCAAAACATGCTTTGATTGCAGGAAACAGATATCTGCTATTGACCAGCAAACCATGCATCCGATGTCTGGAGCATGGGTCGAAGATGTGCAACAGGTGAGCTCTTGCGCAAAAAGGTGATCTGGGACCCGGCGATGAAGCTGTATGTCGCCAGATATATGAAGTTGAGATCCTTGCGTCAGTTCTACACCAGGGTACGCCTCACTCCCCAGGCTTTGCTCGCAGGATGTCTAACTCTAGGTCGAAGTCTTCTGGTAAGCCCAAATTGAAGTCTAAATGCAAACATAAAAAGCAAAGCAGGACTTGCATCCAAGCCCTCTGTGTTCATGGAGAAGACACAAGGGTGTCACAATGTTAGTTGGTCTCCTCCGAGATCCTTGAGTGTGGAAATTATCCTAGTGTACCCCAAGTTTCCCAAACTGTTGGCAACACCATAGCAAACCGAGGACTTCAAAGAGGCCATGGAGCAGATGATTTCTGGCCATCTCTTGCACACCTGTAGGTGCCAGGAATCTGCAGGGCCTCCAGTTGGAATCTGTTCCAGGTCCAGTACTGAGCCTGATACAGATGCCTACTCCAGTTCCTGGCCACCATTCATTGACGCAGGCGCTGACATCACCGGTTTCATGAAGAGGTCCTGCTTCTGGTTCCGATATCTGACCTCAAACTAACTTCAGCCCGATTCTGGCTGATGATGTGATAGATCACTGAAGCGCAACCGATGATTATATGCACCAGTGCTTCCATCAGGACAGTCAGTACAAAAGAGGCTACAGTATCTTTTCAGTATTTTTAGAGTTTAGGTTGGGTATGGGTTTTGGGGTGGTAAGGACATTTGTAGGTTTTAGGGTGGGTATGGTATTTTAGGGTGGTTTGGGTATGTTTACGTTTTTGGATAGGTATGGGTTTTTGGGTGGTAAGGGCATTTTTAGGGTGGTAAGGTTATTTTTAGGGTTTAGGTTGGATGTGGGTTTTGGGGTGTTAAGGGCACTTTTTAGGTTTTATAGTGGGTATGGGTTTTGGGGTGGTAAAGGTAGTTTCACGTTTAAGGGTGGATATCGGTTTTGGGGTGGTAAGGGCATTTTTGGGTTTAGGGTGGCAATCTGTGTGTGTGTGTATACACACAAATATATATTTAACATATATAGTATGTTTAAATAAATATACACATATAAGTTATACTTACCATTCAATCATTCAGTTTCTATTACACATGTTGTTACCATCCATGCCCTTATAACAAAAAGTTTGTGGTAAAAAACTTTCATTGTAAGTGCATTCGTTGTAATGACGGACACGTTGCAATTACCACATTGTAAAGGCAATTGTGGTAATTGCATTTGTGGTTCTGCCATACAACCATTGTGGTCCATCAGGCAGCTGAGGTCCTGGATTTGCAGCTGCCTTCTTTCGAGACCAGTGCTAATGTCCTTATGGAAATTCTACAGCCTAGGCCTGCATCGACTGAGCCCTTGCTCCCTTTCAGGCGAGGGCCTGTTCCTGCCCACCAGTGAATAGGCAAGTGGCCAGGCATCTCAGACCAGGGCCTGGTGACCCTGATTTTCTCACTGAGCATCCTACTCTATATAGGCAAGTGGTGCATGCTTTAGTCAGTAACGTTAACTCCATTTCTTTTCCTCAACTCCTCCGTATAGAGATTCCAAGGCATTTGCAAAACAAATGTTCTCTTCGCCTAGCCTGGCGCCGAGATTTGTCAGTGCACCCTGTCTTGGGTCTACTATACACATTCCCTCTGGGGCATGGCCAGCAAGATCTTGTCAGAGGTCCCAGAAGACCTTAGGGCCTCTCTGGTTTAATCTATTTATGATGGACAAGATGAAGCTAAGTAAGTGATTTGTGCCAGCCGAGATACTTCTGACTGCCTCGGAGGGGAGTTGCCACCAGTGTTGTGTTCCACTGCCACACATCGATTCTTTCCATGGGATCTTCTGGAGATACCCATACCTCTCTCATGCATATGCCCTTTGATGGCTCATGCCTTTGTGGCGGTTCTGCCCTCTGGAATTTCAAGGACATTAGAACCATGGCATGCTCCATGCGACTGTTGACTCCCACCAACCATTTCCCACGTCAAGTTTAGGAAATTCAAGGGCTACTCCAGAGAACATGTGTACAGACAGCATCAGTCACCCCAATCAGTGCAGAAGTCACCTCAATCATTTTGAGGCAGAGGACAGAAGACTGGCACGCATCGAGCAGGCCAGCAGGGGCACCAGTTCTTCAAGCCCCCGCCCATAAAGCACCAGCTTCTAAGCTGCTTTAGTTTGCCCTTAAGAACACAAACCAATCCTGTGAGGGACAGGATCTAAAATATCCGAGCAAGATAGTGCTTAATCATGTTTGGCAGATGGGCTATAGAGATCGTTCAGCAGGTTTATGCTCTACCCTTTTGAGGTTGCTTTGCCACATGTACCTCCCCCCCACACACACACACATTTGATTGACCTTCAGAGGAGCTCCTCTGCTTTCTGCTACAGGAGGCGCAAGTGTTGCTTCCAAAAGGTACTCTGCAATGGAACTTAAAATTCCAGTGGGTCCAGCATCAGGAAGTCTGTCGGATGACCTCTAGTTTTCTGAAGAGATGGCTCACAATCTGCAGTGGTGGCTGCTTGAACACAATTGGTCCAGCAACATACGCCCTCTCACTTCGTCTTCCAAAGCTGACCGTGGTGATGGATGAATTACTAGTAGGTTGGGGAGGGGATCAGGGGACAGTGGTGTCTGGCAGAAGCCCAGTTCAATATTAGTTTTTTTTTTGGAGTTATGGGCCATTCTTCTGGTGTTGAAAGCCTTTCTGTGGTTCATCAAAGGGAGGCTAGTTCAGGTACTTATGGACAACACCACTGCCATGTGACATTTCAACAAGCAAGGTGTAGTGGGGTCCTGTGCCAGGAGGCTCTGTGTTACTGGAGTTGGGCGGAGCTTCAAATCATTTTCCTGGTCGCAAACTAACTGACAGGATCCTTGAACGCCAGGGCGGATGAGCCCAACCAGCGGTACCTGGAGAATTACAAATGGAGTCTGCATCTCAAGGCATCTTCTGACAGTAGGGGGATACCTTGTTAGATCTTAGCCCCACCATTGGATCCACAGTGCCAAAGGTTTTGAAACTTGGAATTTCTGTGAAGACACTATCTAGGAGATGCATTCCGGTTGGAATAGAACATAAGACACCTGTACTCCTTCACATCCTCTCCTGTTTCATGTTCTGAAAAAGAAAAGGAGCAATTGAGCCCATGTCATTCTAGTGGCTCCGGGTTGGACCAGGAGAGTATGGAACCCTGTACTTATGATAGAGATTTCTATCAGAGGATACCCCTCCTTGTGAATTTCCCCAGGTGCCAGACTTCATCTGGAATATTTTCATAGCAGCTCTTTTGCGTGCTTGTAGTTGGTGTCATGATACTCTGTGTCTGGTCTGTACCACCCCAAATGTGCTGTCAAAGCCACTATATGTACGTCACCTCTGTGCATAGACATCTGTTGCTTTTTTGTCTGTCGCTGATCTGGAGCTCGTTTCCACAAACCTGTCAGTTTTTCCCTCAAATGTTCCCGTGTGCATCAATGGTCATGTCCCCTATTAAAACTACAGGATTTAATCTGTGTAAGGGTTGTCACAAGCAGATGCCAGTGACGGATCCACATGAGGTCTGTCTCCGGGGGGCTCCAAGCACATTTTGGTTGAGAGCACTAATGCACTCATGCTCCCGGGGCCGATCTTATGACCGGTCATCCTCAAAATTTAGGTAATCAGTAAACTCCACAAAGAGTATTTAAAAAAAAAAAAAACATAAGTCCAACCTCAGCCCCCCCTTGTCCTACCTCACCCATCTCTGAGTCTTCTCTGAGTCATGTGACGCCCTGGCTAGCAGAGGCAGGGAAATCAGTCACTACACCCTCATGTCACAACTTTAGAGAGGCAATGGGCCAAATTTTCGGTACCCAACCAGACCCACCTGGCACTCCTTTGGGCCCCAAGGATTAAAGGTGGTCTTCAGCCAGACTGCTGCTGGCGGGTCTGCCCCAACAAGGACTGTAGCACTTGTCTTGAAGTGGCCTCCATTTTCCATGTTGATGCTTCTTAGGGCACCGCAGGCCAAAGCCTTGACACAGGAGCGTCAGCACTGGCATAAACATTTTAGGGGGAGCATATTGTCCTTTCATACTACCAAGGCATCACACTGACCTCACCTCCACCCTCTTTCTGACCCCAAATCATTTACGCAGCACCAACATGAATTCAGAGAAGACCGTGACAATTCCAGTCATGTTTATGATGATGAAAATCTGTTCATGGATTTCCAGGATGCCATTGTGACCTGGATACCTCTCCCGACACTGATCTGCACTCCCTCTTCCAAATGTGGTTGGAGAAGAGTCTGACTCCTTTCTACAGTGATAAGCAGGACACCAGAAGTCTTAGCCCTCACGCAGCCCACCACTGAGGCAAAGTCTAATATGTAGACAGAAGTGCTTCATCCCGGGCAAACTAGCCAGAAACCTCAATTGCAATTTTTTGATGCGCTCACAGACACACTTGGTATGTGAGCAAAACCAGGGTCTTGCCCACCAATCAACAGGAAGATTGAAAGGTTGCAAAGGCCTGCTCTGGAGGGACCCTGCCTTCTCCAAAAGCCATCAACAGAAAGCCTGGTGGTACAGGCCAGCAGCCTTCTGAACCCCAATGCATTTCCGACCATTCAGCAGACAGAGTCAAAACGCATGGAGGCATTCTCCAAAAGGATGTTCTCATTGGCCAGCCTTGCCCTCAGGTCCATAAATACTAACTGCCTCCTGGGGAGATTCACCTTTGTGTTCTGGGACATGGTGTCGGATATCTTGCCCTCAGTCCCAAATGATGTAATGCTAAGCCTCCAATGCATTATTCAAGATAGACAAGATACGATGAGCTACTCTATTCGATTGGGCATGGGCACGTCTGACTGCCTGGGTAGAACGGTTGGCACCAACATGGTGCTTTGGTGCCATGCTAGGAGCTGCTCCAACAGATTCTCTAGACTAGGTGGTTTCGGCCTAGATCACGGTTTCCCAAGTGTGGGATGTGACCCACTGGTGGGTTCTAGAAAGTCCAATTATTAGTATATAAAGATGCATTTAAATTCTGTATTTATCTAGTCACGTTTGCTGTGCTTTACAGACATAGGTCCAATGTCAAGCTATGTCTTCTGCTGCTTATTATTTTAACATTGGGACTAGTGTTTGCAAACTCCTCACACTTTGCAGTCAGAGAAAGAAAAGTGAATTATGTGACAATCTTGCTTGGGGGTACATGAAGTGTGAAAGGAAAGGCTGTAAGATGTAATTTTTTCATACTTTTTTTTTCATAAAACACAACAAAATGTAAACCCTGTAAATAAACAGAGCAAAAATGAAGCACATTTTTTGTAGTTCTGAAATGTAAAGGAAACAATGATGATTAGGATCAGAACAAATCAAGACACTTTACTTGGTGATGCCAAAAAATATTCACTGAAACCCGGTTCCCACACATTATCCTTTGTGTTCAGTATAGTGTTATCAGTAAAACTGTATGCTAAAGCAAATTTAGTGACCATTTAAAGAGAAAATGTGCTGTCTGTAAACGACAGCGTGCTACCACACAATGCTTTTGTAGCATTAAAAAATCGTCTGCCTCTTGTCCATTAAAGCTAGGTGGGTCGTCAGAGTCCGTCTTACTAAAAACTGACCTAGAGCATTTTAAGGACTGCGGGACAACGACATGCTCACTTGGGTACACTCCCAACTGCTGGTGCTCCAGTTCTGCCAACAATTTCACCCCTTTCGTGATTTCGGGAGGGGACACCAACAGACGCAATGGTAGAATGTGACTCAACCATAGCAAGCATTTGAGTCCTTTCGAGACAGAGGATCGGGCCGCCAGCATCCAGGCCGCCAGGGGCAACAGTCCATCCAAACCCTAAACCCCTCCTCCAGCATCTGCCGCAAAACTGCTTTAAGTCACTCTTGGCAGGACACATTCGCAACCCAGATTGACCCCATTTATCACAGGGTTAAGAGCAAGTGAAAAAGTCCCTGGAAATAGAGCTAGTCATGCGGAAGGATCCTTTTAATCCTAGGTCAGCATTGTTGTTCCCCACTCCGGGGCCTTTAACTCGAAATTGCATGGTTGAGTGAGGAATCACTGCCTGGATTTAGTAAATCATTGCACTGTACATCTACTATTCCACATCTGTGTCATGTGCACATACATTTTTACGATTAAGACATGCTCCATGAGTAAGCACATGCAAGGACTGGGCTAATCTATACATGTTGAGTGCATTTATTTCTGATTGCTTTATTTTTCAGTCCTCTTGAGCTGTTTCGTGTTTCTGTTCTCAGAATTAAATTTACTTTTAAATTGCCACAATGGCTTAGTAAATTCTCAAATGTAAACACTGAAATGTAAATATTTTCCCTTAATGGGTGCCTCCATTAATTACTATGTGCTTCCTTTTATTTTTGCAGCTGTGTTCATTGCAACGTTGTGTATTCAGAGGTGGCTTCTCTTAAGGCTCACATTCAAGGTGCTCATTGTGAAGTTTTCTACAAATGTCCAATTTGTCCCATGGCTTTCAAATCTGCGCCCAGCACGCACTCCCATACGTATACACAACACCCAGGTGTCAAGATTGGAGAACCAAAGTAAGAATAAAATTATATTACTTTCTATTTTAATTTTTCGAAGTTAAATATATATTCAGTTTTTGTTGTTCTGTCTCATCCTAATTTCAACAGTTCATGAATAAAAGTTCCATGCTGCTGGTTAATGCTGATCCTTGCCTACCAATATAAATATGATAAAACTATTCACTTAGTAACAGAATGTTTTAAATAATATTATTTTAATTAAAAATACTTTTTTCAGCATGAATCTTTTCTGGACTTACATGCTGTTTTTTTCATTCCGCCATCTGGTGGGCATTGTTGATCATTTGGTGTTCCAGGTCCTTATCTGTGACGTCTGACGCTCACCCAGGAAGCCCATTTGTATGGACGCCGTTTGTTTAGACAAATTCTTTTTTTCTGCCATTGGATCTGGAAGCTGAGCAGGAACGCAGAATATTTTCAAAGATTTTCACTGAGTTTTAGGAGCAAAATGTCTGGAAAAAAACAAAAGAATGCCATTGGGTACAATAGCAACATCGAAGAGTTGGGCACATTTTTTCCAAGGCCAGAACCTGTTGCAATCCACGTTGACCTCGAGGGTCTGATAATGAAGGTAGCGGGTTGAGCATACCCCCTTTAGATTTTTCCTACAGTTCTACAGTAAGTACTCCCAGATTGGCACATGTGAGGTCTGCAACCTGTGTCTCCCGAAAGAACACATCACAGAGGATTGTACAACTTGCGGGAGTTCCAGCCAAAGACACTGAAGACAAGGGAAAAACAAAGGTGTGCACACTATCCCATGACGTAGTTGAAGACATCCCTGAAAGACCTAGGTCTCTTGAGCAAGAAGGAGAACCCTGATGATACCAAGTTGGCACAGGGAGAAGGCTCTGACGCCAAGATTGAGGAGAAACCGAAAAAAGTCGAGGAACAGGTATAAGGTATCAGTGATGAAATTTGGGGAAAAATTATCTGGCTGGATTGTGTTGATGACTAAATTTTGTATTCCTTTTGCCTTCTCTGGGACTACCACAGTGCATGCATTGCTCTTTTGAAATCAGTTTTTGGTGTCCTCTGCTATTGTGGCAAGCCAGTTTTTCAGTGTTTGGACCTCTAGCTGGAGGATTTCTATTTTTATTGTAGCGTAGTGAGGGCCCACCTCGTTTGCGACCAGCCCTGCTCTAGCTGAGAATTTTCAGGTTGGCTCACAAGAGTGTGATGTCTAATGCCACTGAGTTGACATAAGTGTATGTAACACAGACAGACACAACTTCCGCGAAGGCATGGGAGCAGTTGCCAACTGGATGAAAAACAGCTGCTTTCAACTCAACACGAACAAGACATAAGTACTCATCATGGGCCCCCATCCCGATGTGTGGAACAACTCCTGGTGGCCACCCACCCTCGGAAGCCCGCCCACCCCCACCAACCAAGCCTGAAACCTCGGGATCATACTGGACTCCAGACTCCACATGGACCGCCAAATCAGCTAAGTCACATCCCCCTGCTTCCTCACCCTCTGCCTCCTATGCAAGACTTTCAAATGGATCCCCCTCAAACACAGAGAGACCGTCACAAATGCCCTCATTACCACCGGTCTGGACTACGGCAACGCGCTCTAGCTGAGATCAACAAGAAACTCACCCGCAAACTACAGAATATCCAGAACGCAGCTGCCAGACTGGTCCTCGACCTGCCCCAACACTGCCACATCTCCCAACACCTGCACACACTTCACTGGCTTCCAATAGAAAAAAGAATCACCTTCAAGATCCTCATCAACGCACACAAAGCCCTCCATGACATCGGGCCAGCCTACCTGAACAGGTGACTCCACTTTCACGTACCCCACAGAACCCTTCGATCAGCCCAGCTCTCTCTCACTGAAGTACCACGCATCAGGAATCAGGAAAACAAGAACAGGGGGACGCTCCTTCTCCCACATCGCAGCCACAGCCTGGAATGCCCTCCCGCTCCACCTCAGACAGACTACCGCCTCCTCAACTTCACGAAGGAGTTGAAGACATGGCTCTTTGAAGAACCACCTCAGTGATGGATGCTACACAACCCCTCCTTCCCCCAGCGCCATGAGACCCTCACGAGTGAGTAGCCACGCTCAATAAACCCTGATTGAGTAATTACGTGAAAAATAATGTTCAATGGCATGTGCGGCTGTAGATGCACATGCTCTGCATACTTCTGCCATCTACTGTTGGGTCCGGAGTTGTGCAAGTTGTTTTTCTTTGAAGAAGTCTTTCAAGTAACAGAGTTAAGTGACTCTTCCTCTCTGTGATGTTGCACATGGGCATCAACTCCATTGTTAGATTGTTTACTCTCCGCTGTTCAGACCTGTGCTTTGACTCTGTGTTTTCGACTCCATTCGGTATATTTCTTCGATTTCTTTACTGTCCTCAACAGTATTGCTTTCAATCGCGCTTTTCCACTTCTGCGCTTCTCTTGAACTTTGTCAATCCAAGGTGCCGATTGTTTCGGGCCTACCTTTCCGTGCGTCACTGGCTCCATCGAGGATGCGTTTCTGATGGAATGTACACCTTTCAGATTTTGCCCGTGTTGCCACGCAAAAGATCCACAAACAGGACTTTCTTTGTCACACCCTCGCTTCCACACACAGAGACACTCAGTTCTTGCCCATGCTACCTGCCATGACGAGGCATGCCAAGGACATTTTCAAAGAGCTAGTCCGAGGAAGCATCATTACCCATCGGGTGGACAAACCATATAAAGCAACACCTTCCGACCCCTTGTTCATCCGGAGTCAAGCACCACCTGACTCTGTTGTTGCAACCACCGTAAGAGGGCAAACAGTCAGGCTACTGTAATTAGCCTCCTTCTCCTGAAAAGGAATTTAAGCATCTAGATGCTGCTGGGAAGAGGGTTGCTGCTCAAGCCGCCAACCATTGTCGATCACCAATTGTCAGGCCCTGTTAGGCTGTTATGATGAAGCCCATTGGGACAAGATGGAGGAACTCATGCAGTCACTCTTGGAAGAGCACAGAAAGAGGGGCCAACAGATTGTCATTAAGGGCCAAGCCATCACAAATAACTCCATCCGATGTGCCCTCTGTGCAGCAAATACTGCAGCCAAAGGGATTAATACCAGTGTCATCCTTAGGAGACATGCATCGCTATGGTGTTCTGGGTTAAAACCAGAGGTCCAGTTGACAGCATTGAATATGGTTTTCGATAGAGAGCACTTTTTTAGACCTCAGGTAGATTCTACCCTTGACAAAATGAAAAAGGACACAACACAGTCAAGGCAATGGGAACGTTTGCAAACTCACTCCAGTGGGAAATATCCACCTCCACAGGTGCTTCCACTTTCCAACAGAAACAAACCCAGTCTGCCAACACCAAGGGCTATTATAGAGGCTCCTTTAGGGTAATTAACAACAAGGGTAGAGGCAGGAGTACCTCTGCACGCAGAGCAATGCACACTGCAAAGCAGTGACTACCCAAACCTTCTCCCTGACCACACATCACCAGGGGGCAGACTACAGTTATTTCCCCCAGGCTAGAATACCATCATCACACATAGATGGGTACTAGCCATTACCCAACTTGGCTTTTGTCTGGAGCTGTTGATTCTATCTCACATTTACAGGTTATCACAGGAGCATCAAACATTTCTTCTCAAAGGGGCTGTAGAGCCCATTCCTCTTCAACACTATATATATATACTCTTTATACTTCTTGATCCCCAAAAAGGATGGGTCTCTAAGGCCAATCTTAGATTTGAGACCTCTAAACAGGGACATCCTTCCAGAACACTTCCATCTGGTCATTCCGCTTCAGCTACAGGGCGATTTTATGATAAAATTAGACCTAAAAGATGCCATTTTCCACATTCAAATGCAACCTGCTCACCGAAGATACCTAAGATTTGTCATAGCAGGCAAACATTATCAATTAAAAGTGCTTCCATTCAGGGTGACTACTGCACCTCGAGTGTCCACAAAATGCCTGGCGGTGGTTGCAGCACATCTGCGAAGACAAAATCTCCATGTCTTCCCTCCTGGATGATTGGCTCATCAAAGCCAGCACTCATCATCAGCAACACACTCAGATGACAATACATCTTCTTCACAGCTTAGGCTTTACTATAAATCAATCAATCAGTTCCTATAGAGCGCAACTACTCACTAGTGAGGGTCTCAAGGCGCTGGTGGTTGGTCTGTGCCTCATTCGAAGAGCCAGGTCTTGAGGTTCTTCCTGATGATGGTGAGTGATGGCCTCTGTTTGAGGTGCATGGGCAGGTTGTTCCAGCTCTTCCCTGCAAGGTAGGCGAAAGATCTTCCTCTGGCAGTTGTTTTCCGGATGCTTGGGATGGCGGCCAGTGCCTGCTGGGTGGATCATAGTGGCCTGGCAGGGTTGTGGAAGGAGATGCAATGGTTCCGGTAGGCCGGTCTGATGTTGTGAAGGGCCTTTTAGGTGTGGGTAAGTAGATTGAAGTTGATTCGCTTCTCCACTGGGAGCCAGTGAAGACATCCCCAAGTCTCACCTACAAACACTACAGGTTCAACCATATTTAAGGGCCATCTTAAACATGCAATTAGGATTAGCCTACCCCAATCCTGCTGGAATTCAGAACTTTCAGGCAACTCTTCCCCAGTTCCAGTCAAACCAAACACTCATAGTAAGGGCAGTCATGTGACTGCTAAGAATGTTGGCCTCTTGCATTGCCATAGTTCCCCATGCAAGACTACATATGTGTCCTCTTCAGCAATGTCTAGCCCGCCAGTGGTCTTAGTCACAGGTTCATCTGGAAGATCTAGTGTTGAACATTCACTGTTCTTTGCAGTGGTGGAACACCAAAAATCTGTTAAAGGAGCAGCCTTTTCTAGACCCTGTTCTTCACGTCACTCTCACCACGGACGCATCCCAGACGGGTTGGGCTACCCACCTACAAAACTTGACAGTACTAGGTCTTTTGGATACCAGATATCAGTTCCTACATACCAACTACCTGAAGCTTCAGGCAGTCTACCTAGCACTGAAAGCTTTCCTTCCTTACCTGTCTCACAAAGTTGTCCTAGTCCAGACGGACACTATGACAGCCATGTATTATCAACAAAAACAGGGTGGACAGTCTTCACAACTGTCACACCTGTCTCAAACCATGAGAAAGTAAACTGTTCACCACAACATTCACCTGTTGTCAGAATACCTTCTAGGAACAGACATGGATGAAGCAACAAGTACATCAATGGGAACTCCACCCACAAGTCCATCTTCCATACTTTCAAAAGTGAGGGTTCCCTCAGATTGACCTTTCCACCACAGCAGAAAATGCAAAATGCACAAACTTGGTCTACTGGTACCCATACTCACTATCCAAGGGCACGCAGCATTGGTCAGGGATATTTGCCCACACTTTTCTGCCTCTCCCTCTCATTCCATTTCTGGTTTGGAAGCTCAGGCAAGCATCTCACCTTGATCCTTGTTGCTTCCACCTGAACACATCAGCCTTGGTGCATAACACTGCTAGATTTCTCAATAGTTCCTCAGGAGAAGCTCCCCAACAGGACTGACCTTCTCACTCAGGACAAATCAGACACTAAACCCTCAACTTAGCACTTTGACTCCTGTGGTCATAAAGTTTGGCTACCTTAACTTAGCACCAGAATGTATGAACATTTTCAAGGAAGCATGTAGACCCACCACTAGAGCCTGTTATGCGGCAAACTGGACGAGTTTTGTTTGCTATTTTCAAGCCGAACAAATTGATCCTCTGAAAGCCATGGTGCAAGACATTGTTTGCTACCTGCTTCACATACGGAATGCAAAGCCGGCGTACTCTTCCATGTAATTACACATTGCTGCAATAGCTGCCTATCTCCAAAATAGACAGCATCTCTAATTTTTCAAAATTCCAGTCATCATGGAAGGACTCATGAGTTATCCCACCACAGGTTCCACCAGCACCCACCTGGAGCCTTTAGATTGTTCTTACTAGACTCATGGGTCCCCATTTGAGCCTCTACACCCATGCCCACTTCAATTTATTTTGTGGAAAGTGACATTCTTATTTACCATTAACTCATTCAGTCATGTTAAAGAGCTCTAGGCTTTTACCTTAGAACAACCTTTACCAGTTTTTCCCCCTCAGTCAGATTCTGTTGTAGGAAGAGCTCTTAATACCTACATAGTTGGAACTGTTTATTTCAGGAAAACTAAACAGCTCTTTGTAGCATTTTCTCTACCTCATAGAGGCAACACAACATATTCAAACTTGCTACATTAGGGCCAAAATACCTTTACATGTAGCACATTCCGCTCATAAAAAGGGAGCTACTATAGCATTTCTTGGAAAAATTCCCATAGCTGACATTTGTAAGGCAGCTCCATGGTCTACTCCACACACTTTCACCAAGCACTACTGTGTGGATGTTTTTGCACGCCAAATAAGACAGTGTAGGTCAGGCACTGCTATGTACCCTGTTTCAGACTACTGCAACTCCCAGAGGCAAGCCACTGTTTCTAAGGAGGGACTGCTTTACAGTCTGTGAAAAGCATGCGTATCTACAGCCACACATGCCATTGAACGGAATATGTTACCCTGTAGGCAACTGTTCATTTCATCTAGTGCTGTAGATTTACATGCACCCTCCCTCCTCCCTGGATGCCTGTGGCCGTTGCAGTTAGATTATACATTTACATTAACAGTCATCGCATTACTAACACATACCTTATACTCATTTCTCACTTTCCTGCGGGAAAACAATCTAACAAAAGAGTCCATGCCCATGCGCAATGTCACCAAGAGGAGGAGTCACTCGTGACTCAAAAGACTTCGTCGAAGAAGACCAACTTGCACAAGTCCGGACCCAACACTAGATGGCAGGAGTATGTAGTGCATATTAACCTACAGAACTACGTGCCACAAACAGATGCTTACGGGGTAAGTAACATACTCCTTACTTTTAAGTAATTAAATGGAAATTAAATATTATCTCATTTATTAATGAATAAGTATTCTAAAAATGTTTTTTTATTTTTTAAGTTTGTATGAGTAACATAGTGGGTGTTTAGTGTTTATGGATGGGTAATGTAAAAGTAAATAGGAGTTTTAAGGCCTCAGAGATAGTAAAGTGGTAGTAAGGAGTGTTTTGGCTCTGGGATGGTTGGTGTTTAGGGGCACTTAGATGATTTTTGGGCTCAGGGGTGTCTAGTATATAGGGTAGTTAGGAGATTTTAGGGCTTGGGAGTGGGTATTGTATAGGGGAAGTGAGTTTTATGGGGTTTGGGATGGTTTGTATATGGGGTAGCGAGGAGGTGTTAGGGTTTAGATGAGTGAATCGAAGTAGCAAGTACTTTTAGTGCTCCAGGATTGGCAGAGTATAGGGTAATATTTTTTTTTGGTGTAAGGCAGTGGTATTTTAAAATATTACATTATTTTTTTAAAGAAATTGTATTATTATGTGGGGTGGGTGACTGCCGACCTCAAGGAATAATCACATCTCTTCTCAGCTTGAACCTTTCAAGTCACTAAATTAACCTAAACGTAGGTCCTTGATAGCTATGGCACAAAGCAGTAAGTAATAAAAATCCCAAACCAACAAAAAAAATAGAGTAAAATTTTATAAACAAAATGACAAAAATACGACAAAGGAAACCCGTAGATATGCATTTTTTACATTTTAGAATGAAAAAAAAAGAATAAATTGTTGATTTGAAGCCGACCGCACTTGAGCACATGTCAGATACACCAAGAAGGTTTTTCCTGGTTAAAGATTTTACCTTGAGACTTAGGGCCTGATTTAGAGTTTGGCAGATGGGTTTGACAAGCGTTTGTGATGGAGTAACCCTTCCACCTCTTTAGTCCCAATCAGCTGTAGGACTACACTTCTATGCCCCCTAAAATCTCATGGGAGGGCACTTGCAGACTCTCTGGGTATCAAGCCAAGGCCAGCAGCAAAGTCCAGTTGCCACTGGTCAGCTGGGCAGTTCCAGGGAAAGACCTCTTGCAGCTTGTTGCCTTCCGGTGGATTCTGCTCCCACAGCAAACCCAGAGACCGAAGTGTGGTAGGACCAAAACAGGGTCCTTCATCAACCAGAAAGGGGATGCACGAGAATTATCTTGGCATCCTCTTCTCTCCCTTTCAAGAGCTGCCCAAGTGTTACATGTGGCTCAATAGACCTGTAAATCAGGATTTGACAGGTGTGACTAAATGCCCACTGCCCTTAGTCAGAATATTATGGGAAGTTCAGAGAAGTCATCACAGTTCATTCAGGTCAGCCTGTTTGCTCCTGCATGGCATTTCACACCTCGTTCACACCTATTCGAGAGCTGAGCACAGTCTGGGAGTTACTGAAGTGCTAAAGCAAATTAGCGTTCAGGAACTTCAAGCACTCTAAAAGTTACTTTTCCTTAATATTTAATCAAACTTCATCATCGAAATAGATTTTTAATAGCAATTAAAAAGTGGTTTCATTCTTTTTCTACCTAGTCCTTTTTCTGATTTAGCTGTATTAGTGTTTTAATATGCACTCTGGCCTTCTATATAGGACAGCTAGGCCTGCCACAGTGGAAATAACTTATTGGGCCTTATCACTTTAAATACATGGTAATATAAATTTTCTGCATGTCCCACTTTTAAATACCATGCACCCAACCTTGTTTAATACAAGGATAATATGAGGGTGGTTTATTAGCATTTTAAAGGAAGGTTTTTAACTCAATAGAAAGGGTTATTTTAATGGATTACACTGCAGATTTTACAGTGCAGCAGTCAGGCTAGACAGGGTTGGCTTGTAGTGGATAGCTCAAATTGTGCTGCAGTTCCCAAGTGGTATTTAACTTCCAGGCCCTGTGAGCATTTCTACACCATGCAATACTAGGGTAAGTTAAATGTGCCAGTTAGAAATAAGCCAATTAAATGTAATAGAAATAAGTTCATTAAATATTAAAATTAAAATGTAATTTAATTCCTTTACGAAGTAAAGGCACCCGATGTAATAAAATGCAGTGTGTTGGTACTCGTAGTGTAATGACCACAATATAATGACCTCTGATGTGATGGCCTAGGAAGTAACAATTGACATTCCCTTGTTTCATTGTGAACGATCCTGAATCGTACCTCAGTGCTTTTACCTGTGTCCAGCGCTCGGTTTTCCTCTTGCTAGATTTACTCTCTAGAGAATTCCCACGTGTAAACTTGTGGAGAAATGCTCCAATATAAATACAATGACATTTCAATCTTGGCCGCAGTTTGTCTTGTGAAAGAAAGGAATTGTTTGGGCTGGGGTAGGATCTTTTCTTGGAGAAAGTAATACATCTCCCAAGGACGAGTCTGTGCTCTTAAAGGTTACTCATTTGGCAAGTATGTCAGTCTGCAATTCCAGTTTCTAACTAATTTGTAAATTTCAGTTACCATGCTTTCCATTCACTAATTTTTTTTTTTTTGTGGTTGAAAACATTAAATGTATTCTTTCATTTACTTTCTCAATTGTTCAGTTTGTTTTTTTAATACTAAAAAGATGGACTGGAAAAAACGTAGGGCTGTATAACGTTTTCTTAGGTTTTGATTTATGCCCTTACAAATGAATTCAAATTGATCCTTTCCCTTTTATTTGGTTCCTCCTATTTTCCTTTATTTTCAATTGTCCTTTCTTGTGTTTACAATATCGTGCATATTGCATATAATAATAATTTAATGAGATAAAATGAAAGTAAAAATGTTGGAATGCAAACCGCAGTTTCTCTCACTTGAGGTGATAAGTGAAGTGTATTTTGCTTGTATGTACAAGTCTATCATTAGTGTCCCCAAATCAGAATAATCAAGTGATCAAAACCTAGATAGTGAAAACTTTACACAAAAAAGTACAGTTCTTTGTAAGGATGATTAAAAAAAATCCGAAGTGGTGGCAGAACACGAAGCTGAGTTTGATAGCTTTTGGTCACTGGTCAGATGCTTTCGACCAGTTGTATTCTTCGGTTTCTACACGAGTGGCACACTGGTTACTGGTATAAGATTTAACAGCACATACCCAATATCCGTGGCTAACGTACCTCAATTGTGGATGAGTATTTTACTATACAATTGTAGCAGCCTCCAATATAATAAAAACCTACATGGAGGTACAGGTTGCTTGCGGGCAACTCTCCAGCTAGCCAAACTACGGTTTGGTAAATCACTCTGTTCAATGAAATACATTTAACCTCAAGTCACATAGTTTTTACTGACCACTGTTGAATTTTCCTTCCTCTTAGAACCATCTATAAGTGCTCCATGTGTGACACAGTATTTACCCTGCAATCCCTGCTCTTTCGCCATTTTGATCAGCATATTGAAAACCAAAAGGTGTCTGTTTTTAAGTGCCCAGACTGTTCACTTCTGTATGCACAGAAGCAGCTGATGACGGATCACATAAAGGTAAGAGGGTGTTGTATCTTTTTCTATATCAAATCAATATTGTCTTTCACTCACAGAACAATTGTGATGTAAAAGTACAGAACAACTGAAAGATCCAAACCTGACCTTATTCTCTAGACATGTCATAAACACTTTTAAAACACAGCCTTTAGTTTCAGGTGGCCACCTGTGTGGTTAACGTATTCTGACCAATTGCTAGAAGACTTTTAGTTGTCAGAATCAAAAGTTCCGCAGGATTTGGTAGCTTCTGAGCAGCTACTGGTGTCCGAGTAACAGAACTCAGACTCGTGTGAGCTTCAAGCTGAATAGCTGAACAGTTAGTTTGTTAAATGTGTAACAATGTTATTAGGAACTGGGAGGCCCGTTTGTGATATTCTCACAGGTAGCAAAAAAAACACGATGTGACAGGCTCCCCATTAGGGGAGTTCTGCCACATAGGACAATCTAGCACCCTAATTATATAGATGGCCAGCTAGCTATTAGTTATTAGTGAAGTTTTGCAAGTCACCCACAAACCACCCTAATGTGAATGTAGGAATGAGGCAGATGTTCTAACCAAACAAACTCGCCCCTAAATCAGTTTTTATGACACAACCGGATCCTTCAGTAATGGTTCTGGCATGCTGTTGGAAGTAATCCAGTAAACTCCTGACTTAATTTAATATATTGTCACATTAAAAGAGGCCCTCAGGTATAGGCACAATTTAACACTATTCTGTTGTCCTATTTCTACCCACATTCAACCCCTAGCCATTCTGAGAAATTAGGGCCAAATTTATGAAGCCGTTTAGATGTTGCAGATCCTGCGATTCCTTAAAACACATGGTCTGTCATTGCTAAATGATTTACTGTGTACTAACTTATTTTGCCATTTAGTAAGTGCTTAATTTGCAAAAGTGGAATTGCAAAATGGCTTTAGAAAGGCCTATCTAATCACATTTCGGAAGGGACGTTTGTGTGGCCCTTCCAAATTGTGATTTGAAATACTGTGCATCTTTGGTTTAGGACCACAATTTAGGTGCAGATTATTGATAGATTACTGACTCTTTAAATGAGGCGGTAACCCATTTGCTTTGTGAATGTAGGAAAATGAATTTTGGAAGTTGGCAGTGGTCCAACAAAGACCACTACCAACTCTTCAACTAAGTTTCTTTTTTTTTATTTTTTTTTTAATGCAGCCCAATTTCCTTTAAGGAAAACGGGCTGCATTGAATAACATTTTTATATATATATATATATATATATATATAATCATATTTTTAATGCAGCCCATTTTTCTTAAATATGCAAGTTAAAAAGCAGCCAGCTGGCCACCATACCTGTGATGGCATCCAACCAGAGTAAGCCTCAGCAGTTTACAACCTACCTCATTAAAATGTATGCCGTAAGTTAGATTGCAACCTATCCGAATGGTGATTTCGCGAACCAACATTATATGCAAAATCTAAGGAGATTCACAAAACGTTGGAGTGCAATTTACATACACATTTTGCACGTTTGCATCAGTGGGGGCTACATATGATGATTAGAAATAGCAAATTCCTAATTGTGATTTCCTGCAAATCACAATTAGGAAATCGTTAATTCTAATTAATGAAATCCTTTTGAGTTTCATTAGCAATTCGTAGTGGGTCGCAAATATACGTACCTCATGAATATTAATGAGGTAGGTTGCAATTTGCAACCTATTAGGAATCACAGCCATCACAGGGATGGTGGCCTGATGGGGTTAGCAGTCCACCCTGGATGTGACAAAGCAATCTTTTTTTTTTAAACTGGATGTGTTTAAAAAGAAAACAATGAAACTTGGAAGTTAAATTTATTTTCCCAATCATTCTCAAAGGGGCATGGGTCCCTTGGCGACCCCTTATTATTTGCGAATGGGTTACCACCAGCTTTCATTTGGCTGTAAACTCTGAATGTTTTGCAGTAGTATTTCAGTCAGAAAACATTTGTACATTCCATTCCAATTCGGTACAAGGAAGAGACACCTTCAACGCGCCCCTTTCAAATACTGAATCACAAAACCCAAAATGCTATTTGGTAACAAGTTACTGAATCATAATTTGGGCTTTGTACATCCCAGAACGCATTTTTGCAGTCTGCAAATTGGGCTGTTTGCGACCTCAAAAATGCTTTGTACATCTAGCCCTAGAGTCGCAAAAAATGGTTGCAAATTGCACACCAGCTTTTTGTGAATCCACAGACCATAAGTGCCATGAACAAATATTTGAGAGAGCAACGTTTTCTAAAGGTTGCATTTTGTTTTTCGTAACCAAAAATTAACTACAAAAAGTACATCGTCTTTCAAATTGATGTAACTTAAATACATTGTTGAAGGCCAGCTTTTATGTTAAGCTTGGAGAGATGCATAATAAGTAGAATCAGGATTAAGGGCCAGATGTAGCAAAGGTTTTTACCCATTCTATGTCTATGGGAAAAAGTGTTTGTACATATGGCCCTAAGTGTATTCACTTAATCGCTAGACATATTTCATAGAATTACCCAGGACATTTTTAAGTGAGCTTTAGGACTTTCTGACAGTGTTCATTACTTCCTTTTACTTTATTCCCCAGGGTTAATATGCTATTGCTTTTAAATATCTTCCCTCCTTTTTAATATTTTAGATAAATAGTTTGTCTGGGGTGGTAAATGTAACATGTTGGTCACTTCTTACACTGAGGTCCCTTAGTACGATGGTGATTATAGCCTACTCAAAGACACCCCCGCCATCACACTATTTTACTTTACCATAGTCGAATGAAATGTTTACTTTCACAGCTGTGCTGCACATTTCCCCGTGTGTGGTAAGTGGCTCTTCTGTGTTGGACTTGTGCTCCACGGTTGTGAATATTCGGCTATCAGGTGCAGCGAGACTGGCACAGAGGACAAAGGCACAGGTGTTCAAAGAAGTGCCATGCTGTGCTCGTGTTATAAATCCCCAATAACAGCGCGACTCAGCCATACATAAATTGCTTTAAGAGCTGCTAGCGAGTCCTAATTTGAAACACATAAAACCGTGATTCGTTCTGCGTTCTGCCACACCCCTGACATCCAGGAAGTGCTATTTATTTCAGAATTCTGCCGGCAGGAAAACTGGTTAGGTGTGTCTTCCTTTCCAAATACTTCTCCATGCAGTTCTGTAGACACAGCCTTTGTGTAGTGTGATGCTCCTCACACCAATGTAGACTCTAGCGTAGATCACTCACAGGAGGTACAAAGAGGTGTGAAATACCTGCACCTGGCTATGAAAAGCCACAAAAGCAGTGATCAGGAAAGAGATAAATGGGTGGTTTTACTTAAAGTCCCTTCTCACTTTCAGCAAAAGACTGAGGCTCCCTTCTCTCTGTGCCACAGGGAGAACCTAATTGAATTTCTATTGAAGCCTTGCCTCTTTTGTCCTCACTTCACTGTCTAGGTCTCCTCCGTCCTGCGTCCTGATCAACTTTCGCTGTCTGGGAAAAACAAATCATCCCTAACTTGTGCACAGGAGCTGGCACAGGATGTTTAAAATGGAATCCACAGCATCGCTCTGCTTCGCTTATACATACAGTGCATATGCTATAGTAGTCATATACACAAAATGCACAACATACACTTGGACAGGAATAGGTGGCAAACAGTATACATTTGACAGTGCTTTGGCAGCACATTCTCAGCCAGTGCCAAAAAATAAGTTTTTAATTGGTAAGTGTAAGGAAATGCCTCCTTGGCATGGTTGCCCCCTGACTTTTTGCCTTTGCTGATGCTATGTTTACAATTGAAAGTGTGCTGAGGCCTGCTAACCAGGCCCCAACACCAGTGTTCTTTCCCTAACCTGTACTTTTGTATCCACAATTGGCAGACCCTGGCATCCAGATAAGTCCCTTGTAACTGGTACTTCTAGTACCAAGGGCCCTGATGCCAAGGAAGGTCTCTAAGGGCTGCAGCATGTCTTATGCCACCCTGGAGACCTCTCACTCAGCACAGACACCCTGCTTGCCAGCTTGTGTGTGCTAGTGAGGACAAAACGAGTAAGTCGACATGGCACTCCCCTCAGGGTGCCATGCCAGCCTCTCACTGCCTATGCAGTATAGGTAAGACACCCCTCTAGCAGGCCTTACAGCCCTAAGGCAGGGTGCACTATACCATAGGTGAGGGTACCAGTGCCTGAGCATGGTACCCCTACAGTGTCTAAACAAAACCTTAGACATTGTAAGTGCAGGGTAGCCATAAGAGTATATGGTCTGGGAGTTTGTCAAACACGAACTCCACAGCACCATAATGGCTACACTGAAAACTGGGAAGTTTGGTATCAAACTTCTCAGCACAATAAATGCACACTGATGCCAGTGTACATTTTATTGTAAAATACACCCCAGAGGGCACTTTAGAGGTGCCCCCTGAAACTTAACCGACTATCTGTGTAGGCTGACTAGTTTTAGCAGCCTGCCACAAACCGAGACATGTTGCTGGCCCCATGGGGAGAGTGCCTTTGTCACTCTGAGGCCAGTAACAAAGCCTGCACTGGGTGGAGATGCTAACACCTCTCCCAGGCAGGAATTGTCACACCTGGCGGTGAGCCTCAAAGGCTCACCTCCTTTGTGCCAACCCAGCAGGACACTCCAGCTAGTGGAGTTGCCCGCCCCCTCCGGCCAGGCCCCACTTTTGGCGGCAAGGCCGGAGAAAATAATGAGAAAAACAAGGAGGAGTCACTGGCCAGTCAGGACAGCCCCTAAGGTGTCCTGAGCTGAGGTGACTCTGACTTTTAGAAATCCTCCATCTTGCAGATGAGGATTCCCCCAATAGGGTTAGGATTGTGACCCCCTCCCCTTGGGAGGAGGCACAAAGAGGGTGTACCCACCCTCAGGGCTAGTAGCCATTGGCTACTAACCCCCCAGACCTAAACACGCCCTTAAATTTAGTATTTAAGGGCTACCCTGAACCCTAGAAAATTAGATTCCTGCAACTACAAGAAGAAGGACTGCCTAGCTGAAAACCCCTGCAGAGGAAGACCAGAAGACGACAACTGCCTTGGCTCCAGAAACTCACCGGCCTGTCTCCTGCCTTCCAAAGATCCTGCTCCAGCGACGCCTTCCAAAGGGACCAGCGACCTCGACATCCTCTGAGGACTGCCCCTGCTTCGAAAAGACAAGAAACTCCCGAGGACAGCGGACCTGCTCCAAGAAAAGCTGCAACTTTGTTTCCAGCAACTTTAAAGAACCCTGCAAGCTCCCCGCAAGAAGCGTGAGACTTGCAACACTGCACCCGGCGACCCCGACTCGGCTGGTGGAGATCCGACACCTCAGGAGGGACCCCAGGACTACTCTAAGACTGTGAGTACAAAAACCTGTCCCCCCTGAGCCCCCACAGCGCCGCCTGCAGAGGGAATCCCGAGGCTTCCCCTGACCGCGACTCTTTGAACCTAAAGTCCCGACGCCTGGGAGAGACCCTGCACCCGCAGCCCCCAGGACCTGAAGGACCGGACTTTCACTGGAGAAGTGACCCCCAGGAGTCCCTCTCCCTTGCCCAAGTGGAGGTTTCCCCGAGGAATCCCCCCCTTGCCTGCCTGCAGCGCTGAAGAGATCCCGAGATCTCTCATAGACTAACATTGCGAACCCGACGCTTGTTTCTACACTGCACCCGGCCGCCCCCGCGCCGCTGAGGGTGAGATTTCTGTGTGGGCTTGTGTCCCCCCCGGTGCCCTACAAAACCCCCCTGGTCTGCCCTCCGAAGACGCGGGTACTTACCTGCAAGCAGACCGGAACCGGGGCACCCCCTTCTCTCCATTCTAGCCTATGTGTTTTGGGCACCACTTTGAACTCTGCACCTGACCGGCCCTGAGCTGCTGGTGTGGTGACTTTGGGGTTGCTCTGAACCCCCAACGGTGGGCTACCTTGGACCAAGAACTAAGCCCTGTAAGTGTCTTACTTACCTGGTTAACCTAACAAATACTTACCTCCCCTGGGAACTGTGAAAATTGCACTGTGTCCACTTTTAAAACAGCTATTTGTGAATAACTTGAAAAGTATACATGCAATTTTGATGATTTGAAGTTCCTAAAGTACTTACCTGCAATACCTTTCGAATGAGATATTACATGTAGAATTTGAACCTGTGGTTCTTAAAATAAACTAAGAAAAGATATTTTTCTATACAAAAACCTATTGGCTGGATTTGTCTCTGAGTGTGTGTACCTCATTTATTGTCTATGTGTATGTACAACAAATGCTTAACACTACTCCTTGGATAAGCCTACTGCTCGACCACACTACCACAAAATAGAGCATTAGTATTATCTCTTTTTGCCACTATCTTACCTCTAAGGGGAATCCTTGGACTCTGTGCATGCTATTCCTTACTTTGAAATAGCACATACAGAGCCAACTTCCTACATTGGTGGATCAGCGGTGGGGTACAAGACTTTGCATTTGCTGGACTACTCAGCCAATACCTGATCACACGACAAATCCCAAAATTGTCATTAGAAATTCATTTTTGCAATTTGAAATTTTTCTAAATTCTTAAAAGTCCTGCTAGGGCCTTGTGTGTTAAGTCCCTGTTTAGCATTGTCTTTTAGAGGTTAAAAGTTTGTTAAAAGTTTGAAATTAGATTCTAGAAACAGTTTTAGATTCTTTAAAAAGTCTTCCAACTCTTAGCAAAATAATGTCTGATACAGAGATGCAGGTGGTGGAACTCGACACCACACCTTACCTCCATCTTAAGATGAGGGAGCTAAGGTCTCTCTGTAATATAAAGAAAATAACCATTGGCTCCAGACCTACCAAAATTCAGCTCCAGGAGCTGTTGGCAGAGTTTGAAAAAGCCAACCCCTCTGATGATGACATCACAGAGGAAGAAATTAGTGACTTGGAGGCCAATGTCCCTCCTCCAGTCCTAAATAGGGAGAACAGGACCCCTCAAGTCCTGTCTCCAACTGTGTTAGTCAGAAATAGTGAGTCCCTCACAGGAGGGTCCCACATTTCTGAAATCACTGAGGATGCTCTCAGTGAAGATGACCTCCTGTTAGCCAGGATGGCCAAAAGATTGGCTTTAGAGAGACAGCTCCTAGCCATAGAAAGGGAAAGACAAGAGATGGGCCTAGGACCCATCAATGGTGGCAGCAATATAAATAGGGTCAGAGATTCTCCTGACATGTTAAAAATCCCCAAAGGGATTGTGACAAAATATGAAGATGGTGATGACATCACCAAGTGGTTCACAGCTTTTGAGAGGGCTTGTGTAACCAGAAAAGTGAACAGATCTCACTGGGGTGCTCTCCTTTGGGAAATGTTCACTGGAAAGTGTAGGGATAGACTCCTCACACTCTCTGGAAAAGATGCAGAATCTTATGACCTCATGAAGGGTACCCTGATTGAGGGCTTTGGATTCTCCACTGAGGAGTACAGGATTAGGTTCAGGGGGGCTCAAAAATCCTCGAGCCAGACCTGGGTTGACTTTGTTGACTACTCAGTGAAAACACTAGATGGTTGGATTCAAGGCAGTGGTGTAAGTAATTATGATGGGCTGTACAATTTATTTGTGAAAGAACACCTGTTAAGTAATTGTTTCAATGATAAACTGCATCAGCATCTGGTAGACCTAGGACCAATTTCTCCCCAAGAATTGGGAAAGAAGGCGGACCATTGGGTCAAGACAAGGGTGTCCAAGACTTCAACAGGGGGCGACCAAAAGAAAGGGGTCACAAAGACTCCCCAGGGGAAGGGTGATGAGACAACCAAAACTAAAAATAGTAAAGAGTCTTCTACAGGCCCCCAAAAACCTGCACAGGAGGGTGGGCCCAGAGCCTCTTCACAAAACAATGGGTACAAGGGTAAAAACTTTGATCCCAAAAAGGCCTGGTGTCATAGCTGTAAACAGCATGGACACCAAACTGGAGACAAGGCCTGTCCCAAGAAAGGTTCCACTCCAAACTCCCATCCAGGTAACACTGGTATGGCTAGTCTCCAAGTGGGATCAACAGTGTGCCCAGAGCAAATCAGGGTCCACACTGAAGCTACTCTAGTTTCTGAGGGTGGGGTAGATTTAGCCACACTAGCTGTCTGGCCGCCTAACATGCAAAAATACAGACAGCAACTCTTAATTAATGGGACTAGAATAGAGGGCCTGAGGGATACAGGTGCCAGTGTCACCATGGTGACAGAGAAACTGGTTTCCCCTGGCCAATACCTGACTGGAAAAACTTACACAGTCACCAACGCTGACAATCAGAGAAAAGTACATCCCATGGCAATGGTTACTTTAGAATGGGGAGGGGTCAATGGCCTGAAACAGGTGGTGGTCTCCTCAAATATCCCAGTGGACTGTCTGCTTGGAAATGACCTGGAGTCCTCAGCATGGGCTGAGGTAGAACTAAAAACCCATGCAGCAATGCTGGGTATCCCTGAACTGGTGTGTGTGAAAACAAGAGCACAATGCAAGGCACAGGGTGAACAAGTAGAGCTGGAGTCTGGAAGAATGGCCCAGCCTACCAAGAGAACAGGAAAGTCAGTTGGGAAACCAACTACAACACAGCAAAAGAAAGGGAACCTCTCTTCTCAGGAAGAAGTTCTGCCCTCTGAGGGAACTGAGCCTTTGGAGCTTGAACCTTATCAGGTTGAGCTCTTAGGCCCAGGGGGACCCTCAAGGGAGGAGCTGTGTAAGGGACAAGACACCTGTCCCTCTCTTGAAGGCCTTAGGCAGCAAGCTGCTGAAGAGTCCAAAGGCAAGAAAAATGGAACGCATAGGGTCTATTGGGAAGATGGACTCCTGTACACTGAGGCCAGAGACCCCAAACCTGGTGCCACTAGGAGAGTGGTAGTGCCTCAGCTGTTCAGGAAGTTCATCCTAACATTGGCCCATGACATTCCCCTTGCTGGACATTTGGGACAAACCAAGACGTGGGAGAGGTTAGTCAACCACTTCTACTGGCCCAATATGTCCAACATGGTTAAGGAGTTTTGCCTCTCCTGCCCCACCTGTCAAGCCAGTGGTAAGACAGGTGGACATCCAAAGGCCCCCCTCATTCCACTTCCAGTGGTGGGGGTTCCCTTTGAAAGAGTGGGTGTGGACATAGTTGGTCCACTAGAACCTCCCACAGCCTCAGGAAATATGTATATCCTGGTAGTAGTGGATCATGCTACCAGGTATCCTGAAGCTATTCCCCTTAGGTCGACTACTGCCCCTGCAGTAGCCAAGGCCCTCATTGGTATCTTTACCAGAGTGGGTTTCCCTAAGGAGGTGGTGTCTGACAGAGGTACCAACTTCATGTCAGCATACCTAAAGCACATGTGGAATGAGTGTGGAGTGACTTATAAATTCACTACACCATACCATCCACAAACTAATGGCTTGGTTGAGAGATTCAACAAGACATTAAAAGGCATGATCATGGGGCTCCCAGAAAAGCTCAAAAGGAGATGGGATGTCCTCTTGCCATGTCTGCTTTTCGCTTACAGAGAGGTGCCACAGAAGGGAGTAGGATTCTCACCCTTTGAACTTCTGTTTGGTCATCCTGTAAGGGGACCACTTGCCCTTGTCAAAGAAGGCTGGGAGAGACCTCTCCATGAGCCTAAACAGGACATAGTGGACTATGTACTTGGCCTTCGCTCTAGAATGGCAGAGTACATGGAAAAGGCAACCAAAAACCTTGAGGCCAGCCAACAGCTCCAGAAGTTTTGGTATGACCAAAAGGCTGCACTGGTTGAGTTCCAACCAGGGCAGAAAGTCTGGGTTCTGGAGCCTGTGGCTCCCAGGGCACTCCAGGACAAATGGAGTGGCCCTTACCCAGTACTAGAGAGGAAGAGTCAGGTCACCTACTTGGTGGACCTGGGCACAAGCAGGAGCCCCAAGAGGGTGATCCATGTAAACCGCCTTAAGCTCTTCCACGACAGGGCTGATGTCAATCTGTTGATGGTAACAGATGAGGATCAGGAGGCAGAGAGTGAGCCTCTCCCTGATCTTCTGTCATCAGACCCAAAAGATGGTACAGTAGATGGAGTGATCTACTCAGACACCCTCTCTGGCCAACAGCAAGCTGATTGTAGGAGAGTCCTACAACAGTTTCCTGAACTCTTCTCCTTAACCCCTGGTCAGACACACCTGTGTACCCATGATGTGTACACAGGAGACAGCATGCCTGTCAAGAACAAAATCTTTAGACAATCTGACCATGTTAAAGAAAGCATCAAGGTGGAAGTCCACAAGATGCTGGAATTGGGAGTAATTGAGCGCTCTGACAGCCCCTGGGCTAGCCCAGTGGTCTTAGTCCCCAAACCTCACACCAAAGATGGAAAGAAAGAGATGAGGTTTTGTGTGGACTACAGAGGGCTCAATTCTGTCACCAAAACAGATGCCCATCCAATTCCAAGAGCTGATGAGCTCATTGATAAATTAGGTGCTGCCAAATTTCTAAGTACCTTTGACTTGACAGCAGGGTACTGGCAAATAAAAATGGCACCTGGAGCAAAAGAAAAGACAGCATTCTCCACACCTGATGGGCATTATCAGTTTACTGTTATGCCCTTTGGTTTAAAGAATGCCCCTGCCACCTTCCAAAGGTTGGTGAATCAAGTCCTTGCTGGCTTGGAGTCCTTTAGCACAGCTTATCTTGATGATATTGCTGTCTTTAGCTCCACCTGGCAGGATCACCTGGTCCACCTGAGGAAGGTTTTGAAGGCTCTGCAATCTGCAGGCCTCTCTATCAAGGCATCCAAATGCCAGATAGGGCAGGGAACTGTGGTTTACTTGGGCCACCTTGTAGGTGGAGGCCAAGTTCAGCCACTCCAACCCAAGATCCAGACTATTCTGGACTGGGTAGCTCCAAAAACCCAGACTCAAGTCAGGGCATTCCTTGGCTTGACTGGGTATTACAGGAGGTTTGTGAAGGGATATGGATCCCTTGTGACAGCCCTCACTGAACTCACCTCCAAGAAAATGCCCAAGAAAGTAAACTGGACTGTGGAATGCCAACAGGCCTTTGACACCCTGAAACAGGCAATGTGCTCAGCACCGGTTCTAAAAGCTCCAGATTATTCTAAGCAGTTCATTGTGCAGACTGATGCCTCTGAACATGGGATAGGGGCAGTTTTGTCCCAAACAAATGATGATGGCCTTGACCAGCCTGTTGCTTTCATTAGCAGGAGGTTACTCCCCAGGGAGCAGCGTTGGAGTGCCATTGAGAGGGAGGCCTTTGCTGTGGTTTGGTCCCTGAAGAAGCTGAGACCATACCTCTTTGGGACTCACTTCCTAGTTCAAACTGACCACAGACCTCTCAAATGGCTGATGCAAATGAAAGGTGAAAATCCTAAACTGTTGAGGTGGTCCATCTCCCTACAGGGAATGGACTTTATAGTGGAACACAGACCTGGGACTGCCCATGCCAATGCAGATGGCCTTTCCAGGTTCTTCCACTTAGAAAATGAAGACTCTCTTGGGAAAGGTTAGTCTCATCCTCTTTCGTTTGGGGGGGGTTGTGTAAGGAAATGCCTCCTTGGCATGGTTGCCCCCTGACTTTTTGCCTTTGCTGATGCTATGTTTACAATTGAAAGTGTGCTGAGGCCTGCTAACCAGGCCCCAACACCAGTGTTCTTTCCCTAACCTGTACTTTTGTATCCACAATTGGCAGACCCTGGCATCCAGATAAGTCCCTTGTAACTGGTACTTCTAGTACCAAGGGCCCTGATGCCAAGGAAGGTCTCTAAGGGCTGCAGCATGTCTTATGCCACCCTGGAGACCTCTCACTCAGCACAGACACCCTGCTTGCCAGCTTGTGTGTGCTAGTGAGGACAAAACGAGTAAGTCGACATGGCACTCCCCTCAGGGTGCCATGCCAGCCTCTCACTGCCTATGCAGTATAGGTAAGACACCCCTCTAGCAGGCCTTACAGCCCTAAGGCAGGGTGCACTATACCATAGGTGAGGGTACCAGTGCCTGAGCATGGTACCCCTACAGTGTCTAAACAAAACCTTAGACATTGTAAGTGCAGGGTAGCCATAAGAGTATATGGTCTGGGAGTTTGTCAAACACGAACTCCACAGCACCATAATGGCTACACTGAAAACTGGGAAGTTTGGTATCAAACTTCTCAGCACAATAAATGCACACTGATGCCAGTGTACATTTTATTGTAAAATACACCCCAGAGGGCACCTTAGAGGTGCCCCCTGAAACTTAACCGACTATCTGTGTAGGCTGACTAGTTTTAGCAGCCTGCCACAAACCGAGACATGTTGCTGGCCCCATGGGGAGAGTGCCTTTGTCACTCTGAGGCCAGTAACAAAGCCTGCACTGGGTGGAGATGCTAACACCTCTCCCAGGCAGGAATTGTCACACCTGGCGGTGAGCCTCAAAGGCTCACCTCCTTTGTGCCAACCCAGCAGGACACTCCAGCTAGTGGAGTTGCCCGCCCCCTCCGGCCAGGCCCCACTTTTGGCGGCAAGGCCGGAGAAAATAATGAGAAAAACAAGGAGGAGTCACTGGCCAGTCAGGACAGCCCCTAAGGTGTCCTGAGCTGAGGTGACTCTGACTTTTAGAAATCCTCCATCTTGCAGATGGAGGATTCCCCCAATAGGGTTAGGATTGTGACCCCCTCCCCTTGGGAGGAGGCACAAAGAGGGTGTACCCACCCTCAGGGCTAGTAGCCATTGGCTACTAACCCCCCAGACCTAAACACGCCCTTAAATTTAGTATTTAAGGGCTACCCTGAACCCTAGAAAATTAGATTCCTGCAACTACAAGAAGAAGGACTGCCTAGCTGAAAACCCCTGCAGAGGAAGACCAGAAGACGACAACTGCCTTGGCTCCAGAAACTCACCGGCCTGTCTCCTGCCTTCCAAAGATCCTGCTCCAGCGACGCCTTCCAAAGGGACCAGCGACCTCGACATCCTCTGAGGACTGCCCCTGCTTCGAAAAGACAAGAAACTCCCGAGGACAGCGGACCTGCTCCAAGAAAAGCTGCAACTTTGTTTCCAGCAACTTTAAAGAACCCTGCAAGCTCCCCGCAAGAAGCGTGAGACTTGCAACACTGCACCCGGCGACCCCGACTCGGCTGGTGGAGATCCGACACCTCAGGAGGGACCCCAGGACTACTCTAAGACTGTGAGTACAAAAACCTGTCCCCCCTGAGCCCCCACAGCGCCGCCTGCAGAGGGAATCCCGAGGCTTCCCCTGACCGCGACTCTTTGAACCTAAAGTCCCGACGCCTGGGAGAGACCCTGCACCCGCAGCCCCCAGGACCTGAAGGACCGGACTTTCACTGGAGAAGTGACCCCCAGGAGTCCCTCTCCCTTGCCCAAGTGGAGGTTTCCCCGAGGAATCCCCCCCTTGCCTGCCTGCAGCGCTGAAGAGATCCCGAGATCTCTCATAGACTAACATTGCGAACCCGACGCTTGTTTCTACACTGCACCCGGCCGCCCCCGCGCCGCTGAGGGTGAGATTTCTGTGTGGGCTTGTGTCCCCCCCGGTGCCCTACAAAACCCCCCTGGTCTGCCCTCCGAAGACGCGGGTACTTACCTGCAAGCAGACCGGAACCGGGGCACCCCCTTCTCTCCATTCTAGCCTATGTGTTTTGGGCACCACTTTGAACTCTGCACCTGACCGGCCCTGAGCTGCTGGTGTGGTGACTTTGGGGTTGCTCTGAACCCCCAACGGTGGGCTACCTTGGACCAAGAACTAAGCCCTGTAAGTGTCTTACTTACCTGGTTAACCTAACAAATACTTACCTCCCCTGGGAACTGTGAAAATTGCACTGTGTCCACTTTTAAAACAGCTATTTGTGAATAACTTGAAAAGTATACATGCAATTTTGATGATTTGAAGTTCCTAAAGTACTTACCTGCAATACCTTTCGAATGAGATATTACATGTAGAATTTGAACCTGTGGTTCTTAAAATAAACTAAGAAAATATATTTTTCTATACAAAAACCTATTGGCTGGATTTGTCTCTGAGTGTGTGTACCTCATTTATTGTCTATGTGTATGTACAACAAATGCTTAACACTACTCCTTGGATAAGCCTACTGCTCGACCACACTACCACAAAATAGAGCATTAGTATTATCTCTTTTTGCCACTATCTTACCTCTAAGGGGAACCCTTGGACTCTGTGCATGCTATTCCTTACTTTGAAATAGCACATACAGAGCCAACTTCCTACAGTAAGTGGTAAAACGTTTAATTTACAGAATAGTGAGGGAAGATATTTAAATGAGACCTTTTCTTTTTTTGATGCCAACTCTCCTTGTGCAGTGTAGACCCTTTATAAAGATAGAATACTTCTTAATATGTTTAAAATAACTGTCCTAGATTTGGCACACAACAGTCTAGGGCTCTTAATATTTAAATTATGTATGCACTCGGAATCACATAGATAAGCTGTCTGCCCTGGATATGAAGCACTATGTATATTGTTATTTCTTTCTTCAGCTTAACAGTCTCCGATTGCTTGCTATTTTAGATGGCCTTCTCCCACTATACTCCTAAAACCTGGCATGAAAAATTGACTTTAGCGTAATTTTTTTCTTTAGTGACCGTATTCTTACCTTTCATCCTCTGCATACCTCCTATTTCTAAGTATAGCCTCCTTTCAGTCTCATGCCTGCCATCCTCAATTCTTCTTATTGTAATTCTGCATATGGCTGATAACTCGTGTCATAGATCATAACCTCTTCTCTTTAAAACACTATCCCTGTAATCTAACATTAGCTAAACTCCAACAAATCTATCTCATCAACCATTCACCTGAAACCACGTAATCCCCACTACACCTACCTGGTGTTAACTTATCACAAAGTAACTGGTGCAAATGCATGCCATTGTTCCTTGAGAGCACATAGTAATCACAAAAACTAGCAATAACCGCTAAATTAACCACTAATCTTTGGTTCCGGAGTAGCTTGCTACTCACTGTAAAGCGCCTTAGTGTCTCGTCAGGGTTAGTAAGCTCTATATAAATACAATTGCAATATAACATTATTCCCTGTTAAGATTTTATGCCTTCATATTATTTAGTGTTTTGTCATATCTAAGAGTGTACTCATTTTATGTCTGCTGGTTCTTTTTTATTTTGTTATAGATTACAGATGTTAATATTGTACATTTTACTGCTACATCCTATTTTGTAGACCATGCATGGAACACTGAAAAGTGTTGAAGGTCCCCCGAATCTAGGCATACACTTGCCTTTGGGTTCTAAACCTTCTCTTCAGAATTCACCAAGTCATAACAAGGAGGAGGCCAAGGCTGTAAACGGGACAGAAAAAACAGAAAATAAACCAGTCCCTGATATTAAAGCTGGCGGGGTTAAAAAAACAGGCTGGACATGCTGGGACTGTGATCAGCTGATCCTACAACGAGATGCCTATATAAATCACATGAAAAAGGAACATGGAAAGGTAAAGTATCCTAAGAAATAGCAACAAATCATTGATAATCAAGGCTAAAAGTAGAAAGTATTGCTCTAAAAAACAGAAATGATTCTTCTATTCTCCTCTTATGTGTGTGTATCTAATGCAGTTTTTGCAGTGTGTTTTCTAGGCACTTGTAATAACCAGAGTGGTGTTCTTTGCTATCAGTTTTCCACGTTTCCACAGACATTTTCAGCTTTGCACTGGGAAGGCGCAAATTAAAAGGCATGAGTTGACTTCTAAAGCAGATGGTGAATTTTAATCAGACTGCAAACATACCATTGAAAAGCCCTCGGTGGTTGACTTTGATGTCAAAACCAGGACTGAAACATTTGATGCAGAAAATTCAACAAAACATTTGACACCAAAAACGTATCACTTTAGGTGAAAAATCTTTAAAGGAAGCAATGTAGCCTTATGGCATTCTTAAGAAATCTAACCATAAAAGACAAATGCAAGATACAGCGGTGGAGAGAATGGGATACTAACCTCTTTATGTTCGGGTTAACATACACATAGTATATACTAGGAAGAACTGAACATGCATTGGCAAAGCCAATAGGTTGTGCCTATGCAAGAGATTTTGGCTTTGCCAGTGTGTTTTAGCCATGTTGTACATCAGCGTGGCGGCTGTTCAGTATGGCTAAAAGGTAGTGGCATAGAGGAGAGTAGCGTGGAGTGTCGTATAGTAGAATGGCAGAGAGTGGAGTAGTATTGTAGAGTGGGGTGGCAGAGAGTGTTTTGTATTGGAGTGCCATAGTGTGGAGTGGCGTAGAGTGGCATACACTGGAGTGGCTTAGAGTAGAGTGAATGGGTGTACGGTGCATTGGTGTAGACTGTTGCAGAGTATAGTGGTGTGGAGTACAGTGGCATTAAATTCAGTGGCGTAAAATGCAGCATCATAGAGTGGAGTGGTGAAGAGTAGAGTAATGCAGAGTGCAGTGGCATAGAGTGAATGATGCAGAGGGCAGTGGTGCCCAGTAGAGTCCAGTGGCATAGAGTGCAGTGGTGTAGAGTGGTGCAGAATAGAGCACAGTGCTGTAGAGTGATGTGGCATAGAGTGGAATTGTGCAGAGTAGAGTGTCAGACTGCAGTGTTGCAGACTGCAGTGTTGCAGACTGCAGTGGTGTAGAGTGGTGTGGAGAGTAATCGAGTCAAGTGGCGTAGAGAGCAATTTCTGTAGAGTACAGTGATGCAGAGTGCAGTGGCGTAGAGGGCAGTGGCATAGAGTGGAGTGGTGCAGAGTGGAGTAGGTTGGCAGTGTGCAGTGGAGTAGAGTAGATTGTTTAAGAGTAGAGTGAATTGACGTGGAGTAAGATGGTGCAGGGTAGAGTGCAGTTGCGTAGAGTGTATTGTCATAGAGTAAAGTGGTATAAAGAGCAGTGGCATAGGGTACATTGGTGCAGAGTAGATTAGAGAGGCGTACAGTGGATTGGCGAAGATTGCAGGGGCATAGAGTTGCTTGTTACAGAGTAGAGTGTATTGGTGATTGACATAGAGTGCAGAGGCAAAGAGTGTGTTACAGAGTGGCGTAGATTGGAGTTATGGGTTGTGCAGAGTAGATTGGTGTGGCCTAAACTAGTGTAGAGTAGAATAGCGAAGAGTGCATTGGCATAGAGAAGTGTGTTACAGAGTAGAGTAGAGTAGAGTCATAGCGTGAAGAGGCAATGGTGCAGAGTAGAGTGCAGCGATGTAGAATGGAGTATTCATGGTATGGTAGCATGCTGCCATTATTGACAACACATTTTCAATTGAAATGACCAAGACATTTACACAGACATACAGCTTTATTAATAAAACTATACAGTGTACAGAACAAAATGTGTGGAAATTGCATCGCCTACTGTAAAGATTTGTTTTGATCATATTAAAGTATTTGTTTCCAACACACTTCAGAAATAACAAAATATGTGCTTTGTTTGTGTTCCTGATTCTGATATATTCTGAAATACTTACTCAGTTCATTTAAATGTTGTTGTGTACTAGAAATGAATCTTCCCAAACCCCAGTATACAACAAGATAGTCACATAAATCCTCTCACTTTGTAGTCCGAAAAAAAACCTAAAAGAATCACCCTCAGAAGACAGTGTCTGACATTTGACCCTTGTCTTTGAATGTACAACAAATGTGACAAGATAAGAACAATATTTACAGACCTGTTTACAGAAAGGGAGCACTCAGAAGAATACTCTAAATAAGGTTTGGTCAAGTGAAGATACAAACTCAAGCTGGACAGCCGAAGACAAATAAAGTCAGCAAATGGAAAGCAAGGAAATGTGAGTTACAAACCACAAAGCCAATGGCAAGCAACACACAGAATGTATTCCTAGGTCAACTTTCTGAATGTCCCTAAGATGTCTTTAGGAAACCAGACAGCTGTGCTGTCTGGTAGACTGCGACCTAAAAAGTAGAGTATACTGAAGAGATGGAGAAGCCTGGGGGTAGAAATGACAGAGACATGGAGAGGAAGAAAAGATATGGGAGGATCTACATGCATTTTTTCCAGAAGATAATTAGAAGCCTTATCTGACTAGGCGTTTTCTGCCTGATGATAGTTCAACTTATAATGGGAAATTAAAGAGGACAGAAGATACTTTTAGTGTTGATAAGGAGGACAATCAGGCAGAACCATGCTCCTTATTAGAAATAGTAATCATATTACAAAAGAAGAGGTTAGTTCTAGCCAATCATACTTTGTATAATTCAGCAGGGCAAGAAGTTTTTTTAAAGCCAGGATAGTGCCAGGGCAGTTAAACAGAGGATGGAAAGTAAATATTGATAATCAAATCATAATCTGTCTGACAGCTCAATTGTTGTAGCTACAACAAGGAAGAGAACTCAACATCCAACACCCACAAGTGGCCCACCCTTATGTCAGGCCAGCAAGAGGAATGATGTTGAAGTTAAACTATTCAAGTGCACAGCTGCCAATGTGGCACCAGCAGTTGGGGGGTGGGAGGATTGAGACAGCAATGCATGTCCCTGATGAACATAGGAAGAGAGACAGATCATGATCAAAGAGGCACAAAATGGTAGCTGATGCTGTTTTCATTATAGATGATAAGAGACTGTAATTTGCCACAAGGGTCAGAAGTAAATGTTGACTTTTTTCCCACCAAACTACATCCATAGATATTTGTTTAGAGGTCCGTTGGAGGATTTTGGTTCCTATGCCGTCATTCAGTGGCTTTTTACACAAACTCACTTTCTCACGCTAGTTATGAGCTCTGTACCATCACCCACTTTACATTCAATATAGAAATGTGTATGAATAATGACCATATCAAAATCCAGGATAAAGCACTGTTATGGATTTGGTTCTTCCTGTCTATTACTTAGTTTCTTAAATTAATTGAATCTGCGTACTTGCTGTGAATCATTCTGTGTCTTTGACAACAGGACATCTTTCTATTATTATCTTGAACATACAATTGTCGAATCTTGCACCGTCTGTGACTGGATACAGTTTAGATAAATTAATCCTTGTGAATTTTTCTATTGTTATCAATTTCAGTGTTTTCGGTTAAAATACAATTGGGCCTGATAATGTCTGACTTGCTTACCTGCATGTAAGTATGCAAGTTAATAAATTAATTCCAAAAGTGGGAGTTTGTTTTTGAAAATTCAAAAAATAAATAATGATAATTATTGCCCCCCCCAAAAAAAAAATACATGGGAGTAAAATTGACTCTTAGTGTAAAACTTCCTCCGGTGGCCTGACAGAATATGTGTTCAAAGATGTGGTTTGCACACTTCCTGTATAAATATACCTTTAATCAAAGAGTTCAAGAATACATCTCTAGCTCAATTTCCTGTCGTCTCTCCGCTCCTCAGCTTCTCTCTCCTGTTCTCTGATGTCACATTCTTCTCTCCGCATTCTAAGTTCCCTGCGTCATCACCTTATATTAGTGCCACACATCTCATCCCCCTTATATCATCATGAACACAAATAATTGAAGAAACTTACATTTAATATTGTCACAGACATTAACTGGTATAATGCCAAACAACCATAATATAACACAGTACATCCAGTCTTAGCAAATCATAATACAAAACACTACTGTCACGGGGTATTCAATCTTATAACTATTTCTCATCAACTTGCATTCTCCCTCTGCAACCGAGTAACTTTACACACATCTCCCAGACTCCAGTTAGATCCATCCTCCACAGTTACCACAGTAAGCTTGACTTCTTTTACCTTGCACAGAATGGAGTATTTGCTGTTAACCTTACAAACAAAGCCTCCCTTTCTTACAACTCCCCACCTCTGTTTTTCCACACAGCACAGCTTCACACCTCTCCTTTTGTGGTAATAATGTTAATTTTTCTCCTGTATTTCCTTGTCTCATTTCTTCACTCTTTCACGATCAACCCTTACATTCACTTTTCCACTTAACCACACAGGGCGGGCCTTCCTGCCACGTTCCCTTCCCTTCGAAGATGCAAACGGTGATACACCTGTCACAGAATGTGGAGCTGTCCTTCGTGTCCAAACCATCATCCTCAACTCTTTTCTCCAGGGAAGACGATTGGCCAAGGAAACTGAATGTTCTCATTTATTTAACAATTTACTCTTTCTGCCAATCCATTGGCCTGTGTTCTAAAAAGGTAACCTCTTATGAATTATTTCCATCCTAGAAAGATAACTGGTCATTTATTTAGTAATAAATTGTACGCCACTGTCAGGTACAATGATTTTTGGTATCCCTTCTTCCATAAAAACTTAATCTGGAAATTCAGTGACACCTGTAGTGTTCACTTGCTCCAAAGTTTTTACGACAAACCATTTAGTGGGATACTCCACCACTACTAAAATGTATTTATCGCTTGATCCCAACTGTGGACCAGGCCCAAGGAAATTGATAGTCAACTGTTGGAAATGGCCCTTTTTGCAGGGTCATCCCCAGTCTTTTAGCCTCCTTCCTCCTATTTTTGCTGACCTGTTTATGTTGGCTTTAGGACTCTGGGCACCAGTGTCCCAGCTAACCAGTGCTAAGGTGCATATGCTCCCTGTGTAAAGTGTATTGTTGATTGGTTTATCCATGATTGGCATATTTGATTTACTGGTAAGTCCCTAGTAAAGTGCACTAGAGGTGCCCAGGGCCTGTAAATCAAATGCTACTAGTGGGCCTGCAGCACTGGTTGTGCTAGCCACATTAGTAGCCCTGTAAACATGGCTCAGACCTGCCACTGCATTGTCTGTGTGTGCAGTTTTAAACTGCCAATTCGACTTGGCAAGTGTACCCACTTGCCAGGCCTAAACCTTCCCTTCTACTACAAGTCAGGCACCCCTAGGGTAGGCCTTAGGTAGCCCTGTGGGCAGGGTGCAGTGTATGTTTAAGGTAGGACATACACTAGTGTGTTTCATATGGCTTAACAGTGAAATACTGCCAAATTCGGTTTTCACTGTGCAAGGCCTATCCCCCTCATAGGTCAACATGGGGGCTGCCTTTAAATATCCTTAAAACTCAGATTCTCTTTGAGAGCAGATAAAAATATGGAGTTTAGGGTCCCTGAGCTCACAATTTAAAAATACATCTTTTAGTGAAGTTGGTTTTTAGATTGTTAGTTTGAAAATGCCACTTTTAGAAAGTAGGCATTTTCTTGCTTAATCCATTCTGTGACTCTGCCTGTTTGTGGATTCTTCGTCTGGGTCAGTTTGACAGTTGGGCTGTTCACACCTCTCCTCTAGACATTGACACAAAGGGGGCTGGGGTGTAGCCTGCATATCTTGAGTAGCCATCTGTGCTGGAGGGGAGGGGAGGGGAGGGGAAGGGAGGAGTGGTCACTCACACCTGAAAGGACTGTGCCTGCCCTCACACAATGCCATCTCCAACCCACTGGTGAGTGTCTGGGGCCTGGCCTGGACAAGGAGGGATCTTGCAAACACTTGAGACTTTGCTTTGAAGTTTGCCAACCTCAAAGGCAGAACTGGGTATAAGAAGACCCAAAACCCCAGACTTTTAGAATCTTTCTGGAATCAGGAGGAACCTCTGCCCAGGAGAAGAGCTGAAGGAGGAGTACTGTCCCTTTGCTGTGTTACTTTGCTGGACTGGCCTTCAGTTGCTGCTTCTGCCTGAAAAGAGTGCAAAGGGTGAACTTTGCTGTGTGTCCTGCTTTAGAAAGTTCTCCAAGGCCTTGGAGTAGGGCTTACCTCCTGTTGGAAGTCTCAGGGACACCAAAGACTTCAGTTTCTTCGACCTGCAGCACTGTGAATTATGTGTTTTGTGCTGGCCTGCATCATGACCTGCGACGCCGCACGGAGTCGCATTGCCCCGCTTCGCACCGCGACCCTGGTCTCACCGACGCCGTCATCGGATGACTTCACCGAGCCGCTGCTCGCACCGTGACCTGTGAGCCCCGCACTCCGGCATCACCTGCTCACACTGCCACCTGGGCATCCCCGACACCGCCGCTCCTGCTGACACCGACGCCGCTGCCTGCACCATGGCCTGTGGACACAGCTCGTGAAGTAGACGAAGCACTGTCCTGCACCGCAGTCCCGGTCCACAGACTCCAGCACCATTGAATCCTGTGTCGTCACCAGACATCCTGCCTGCACGTGGCCTGTGGACACCTCTCATGAGGGTCACAAAGCACCGTCCCGCACCGCTGGCTTGGTCCTACTGACGACAGCGCTTCAGCAACGAAGATGCCGTTGCCTGCACCATGACCTGTGGACCCCGCACATCGCACTGTCCCACTTCACACTGCAGCCCTAGTCTCACCGATGCCGCTGGACGCCGTCATCGAGCCGCAGCCTGCTCTGTGACCTGTGGGCACTGCACGTCGCATCGTCCCGCTTCGCACCACAGCCCTGCCGCCATCCACGCCGGCGCACCTGACTTCATCAGCCCAGAGTTCGATCCACAACGCGTGTGAACTTCAAGGCTCCCGACGACGACTCCCACACCAATTCCGGAACCGACACCGCGACGTCAGCGACGCCGCTCTCCGGAGCTCACTGCGAGGATCACGATGCCCTGCAAATCCAAGGTACTGTTTGCGGGGCTTCCCGACACCGTAGCTGGCCCGTGAGGCTGCAGCCGGCCTGAACTGTTGGTTTTGTTGCACACAATACCGTGATAGCCCCAGGTGGAGCTATTGACTTCAAGGAACTGTATTTTTGAGTAAATCTTGTAGAATTCATATTTTTTGGTTTTTATCGTATTTGGTCTTGTTTTAAATAGATAAATATGGGCTATTTTTCTAAAACTGGTGTGATGTCCTTCTGTAGTGTTTTGACTGTGTTACTGTGTGGTATGTGCAAATGCTTTACACATTGCTTCTGAGATAAGCCTAACTGCTCGTGCCAAGCTACCAAGGGGGTGAGCAGGCGTTATCTGAGCAGGTATCTCCCTTATCCTGACTAGAGTGAGGGTCCCTACTTGGACAGGGTGCAAACCGACTGCCAACTAGAGACCCCATTTCTAACACCAACCTTCTCCACGGTCTTTGAGGAAAAAATATACAGTCCAATGCAGATTGTCTCATTAGCCTGGTTTTACCACTGTTGGCACACGCAATACAATTCCGCACCCTGACCTCAACATCACTGTTCCTGCTAGACCACCAGAATGACTGTCTTACTTTTCTTCTCATCACCCCACATCCCAGATGTCCCTCATGTTCTATGGTAGTAATGTGTCTGCGTGCCCCACTAGGAGGAACAAGTTGATTTTGTCTCATTAACCTTTCTCCTATTATGCAGAACTCATTTCTGACATTAAAATATTCACTCAGTTATTTATCAAAATAACCTTTGTCACCCCTTCATTGTACAACTCTCACTTCCACCATCACTAAATCACTCTCCTTTGCAGCATTCCACTTTTCACTATTTAGTGCCTTCGCTCCCTCTGTTTCATACTCCTCCATTTCAAACACCTCCTCAGTAGCTTTCCTCCTCATTCACTGCCATTCTTGATAGATAGCTTGTAACCACATTTGTACTTCCCCTTAACAAATTCTAGATCATAATTATAAACCAGTACCGATAATAACCACCTTGATATGCGTAGAGTGACATTGCCTTCCAAAGCTCTTTCCCCTTTAAAAATATAGGTTAAGGGTTTGTGGTCAGTTCTAACTCTAAAAGGTAATCCCACACGTAGAACTTAAAGTGATTAATTCTCCAGCAACTGGCCAGAACTTCCCTTTTCTGGATGCAAAATCAATCACATATTCTATACCATCCTTGATTTGTGTCAATACCACCCCAATTCCTATGTTACTAGCATCAGTACTAATATACATCTTGCCTGCAACAACAAAGTGCCCCAAGGTGGGAGCTTGTACAATGCTTTCTTTCACTTCTTCATGTCCCTGCTTACGCTCATCCCCCCAGTCAAATGCAGTACACTTCATCACTTTCCCCAAAGGTTCTCCGCAAAACCATTCACAAATTTTCAGCAATATTATGGTAGGACGAGGAATTACTTCAGTTCCTCTTTGTTAGATGGCCTCCGTGTCTTCTCTATTGCTGTCACAAATCTTTTCCTTAGTTTAATTTCTTTATCAGTTATAACATGCCCTAAATACTTATCTTCCTTCCTTCCTGAGCCGGCATTTCTCCTTTTTTATCATTAGTCCAGTTTCTCCAGTCATTTCATTACTTCTTTGAATAACTGATCATGCTCATTTAGACTCTTCCCCACAAAGAGTACATCAGCTTGGAAGCACAATATTTGATCAATGTCTCGAAAAATATTCTTCATTATTCTTTGAAATACTGCTGAGGCTGAAGCCAACCGTAAGGACATCCTTTTGTAATGGAAGGTCCCCAGTGAGCTAACTAACGATGTCAGGTGTCTCAGCTGTACATGTAGATTGACCTGATGGTATGCAGACAACATGTCCAGAACATTAAACATGACTGCCCTCCCCTACGTTTGTTAACATTTTCGATATATTAGGAAGTGGCTGCATATCCACCCAGATGTTCCTTTTTAGGTCATGCAGGTCTACTCGAAGACAGGCTTCCCCCCTCCACCCCCTTCTTTTTGTGCTATAACAGTTGGAGCCAGCCATTTGGAGGCCTCAATGGGCTCAATTGTCTGTTGTTGCGACAGTGTATACAGTTCTTGATGCAAGAGTTCCCCCATCATGTTGGGAATGTTTCTTACTTAATGGATTACAGGGTTTGCATTTTTCTTTAGTATTATTCTGTGGTAAAAACCTTTTAGTAGGCCAAGTAATCAGAGAATACATTTGGATATTCCCTCATCAAATTACACTGATCCTCATCAGCTACTCCCTCAACTTCCTCCTCCTGTGCCACCATCACTCGTTTTTTTGCATTAGGATTTAACAGTATATCTAAATCCCTGTGATATATGCCATTCCAACAAGTCTGACCCATAATCCGTAATATATATACTCGTCCATAAACAGCCTTCCCTTTGAATTTGATCATCATCCACATCATTCCCGAAATCTGTATTCTTCTTCCTGCATAGTATACAGCTCGTATATCTGTCTTGCTCAACTGCAAAATCCTCAACGTGTGCCCAGTTGCTTTCTTAAGTTTTCTTAGATGTAAGTGTAAATAAACTTTGAGTCCACCAACATCTTTATTAGTCTGCCATCTAGAAACATTTGACTTCATTAGTTTCTCAGTACTCTATAACTTCACTTCCTGCAGCTCTGTTACATTTCCACTCCACATTAATGCTTCTTTCTGAATTTTCAGATTCCTCACACACAGTTAAAAGTATCTCTTGAACACTTTCACAACTGTCATGGACCTCTTGTTCAATCTCTTCAATCGTTGTGCTATCAAGCCTCAGTCAGTCAAAACATACGTTTATTTAGACAGTCTTTAAAAACATTTACACAATAAAACTCGTTATAACGGTTTTGCAGCGTGAATCTTTTAAGGATTCACATGGTGTGCATTATTATCCCATCTAGTTGTGGGGTTCGGTGTTGTCTCCAAAAACGTTTTAGACTCTTCTTTGTTTTTGTGTTTGTGTTTGTTGTTCTTATGCATCAACATGCCTCAGTTTGGTATCCCTTGTGACGTTGTTGCACTTCTTCCGGAAGCTCCCACCTTTTGTCGCCATCGTCAGATTCTCTTTTTCCGCTGTGGGGCCGGACGCACGTCGACAGAAATAAAGAAATATTTGTGGAAAGTCACCGAAGATCGAAGGGAGGACAGCGAATGCGAAGAGTACCCACACAGACGATTGAGAGGGGCAGCAGTCTCTGAAAATGAACGGACAGGGTCATCCCAGGACGGCTTAACGGAGAACACACCCTTCCAGTTCTGCAAAAATTGCCAACACAAGTACTCACAGAAGGGCAATCACCTGGTCTGTAACCTGTGCTTTCTGGTGGATCATCGAAGTGAGGACTGCAACGCCTGCGCCGTCTTTGCACCAGAAACGCTGAGGGTTAGAGATAAGCAGAGACAAGTGTATCATACCATGCAAAGCCAACAAAAAACACACTTGCTGCAAAATTTGGGCATGGAGAGGAGCAAAACGTGGCTGACGAGTTGGAGGTCTTCGAAGTAGAGGCCTAGGGTTGTCAAAGATTTGCAAAAACACAAGGTAAAATAAAGCCTCCTCAAGAAAAATGACCGAGTCGCGTAAAACTGATTCACGAAGGAAGCAACGATCACAGCTGCAACACGAACTAAAGATCCCCTCAGAACCCATGAACAGGAGACCACAGGAGGGAAAACTCCTGAAAAAATGAAGACGTTGAAAGATGGGGAAAGAGGCCTTGATGGCTAAGCATAAAAGGTCATGACCAGAGCAGCGAAGCTCAGCGACCGAACCATCGAAGAAACAATCTGCAATGATGAAGAGGATGTCGGCTGACAACCTAGAGGACAAGCAATGGGCGGCGGAGCTAGGAAAAAAAAAGAGAAGTCTTGAAGCCAAGATGGTGATTCTTTTACAAAAACGCAAAGAATTTGATGACCGATTAAAGGAATTTCGGATCCCCAAGGTACCCTCGACAACAAAGGAGCAAGGAGACTTAGGCGTTGAAGAAATCGAGTCTCCACTAACTCCAGAGCTACTACCTGAGGAAGAGGAAGATCTTTATTATGAAGAGGAAGGTGAAATAGTTTTGGGTCTATATCAAGGCAGTGAGGGCTCTGAATATTTTGAGAGCCAGTGGCAGGACTTAGACAGATTTACCTGAAGAAGTGGTCGAAAGTTACCCTCACAATCCATCACCTCCTGATGACATAGGCATGTACAACCAGGTGATAAAGATAGCAGTAGATAAATATGGAGTACACCTTGAGGGGGAGAAACAACAGGCATGTTTCTTACCCATTCAGTCAAGAAACCAGTATTTACCAATTGTTCCAAGCATCTCAGACCAAGGAATGGAGGCCTTCAAAGAACCAGCCTCATGCAGAGAGGTAACTCCAAGGAATGAGAAGAAACATAAGTCCTCATCCAAAGATCCAAGTTACACAAGGGGTTCAGTACAGGCTGATTCTATTATTGTGGCTACGGCTAGAAAGAGGGCCAACATCCGTCAACATCAGGTCCACCTCCAGACAAGGAGAGTAAACAAATGGAACTTATGAGCAGGAAATTTGAAAGAAGCGCAGCAAATCAATGGCACATCGCAAACTCAAATGCTGTGCTGAAGCTCTATGAATATCAAAACTGGGATGAGATGGCCAAGTTAATGAAACATCTCTCAGAACAATACAGGAAAAGAGCAGCACACTTGGCTGAAGATGGCAAAAACATCGCTAACACAAGCCTAAAGTCTGCATTAGACGCTGCCGACACATCAAGCAGACAGATGACGGCTGTCGCATTACATTGTCACTCATAGCTGCGAATGTCTGTGTTCAAGGCTGAAGTGAAGACAAACATCCTGAATGCCCTGTTCAGTGGTGAACAACTTTGTTGGAAGCAATGTGGGTGACACTCAAAATCAACTAAAATAGGACAATGAGACTGCCAGGTCCATGGGAGCACTCCAGTTTGGAGGGAGCATACGAAGGGGTACAGCACCTTCAAGAAGACCGGCAGGAAGAAGCAACTTCCAAACCAGCACATCATGTCAAGCATTCCAGGGAACCAGTCAGTTGTCACAACTGCAACAAAGTTAGCAGTACAATCAGGGAAAGCAGCCATTTCCCAGCAGGACCCATGGAAGAGGACTTTCTTAGAGAGGAGGAGCTACCCCCTCAAATAAGTGACTTGAAGGTTTTTCAAAAACACCATCAAACAACATCTCTGAGTAAGGAAAACGAAAAACACCCTTTCTTTCACAAAACATCAGTAGGAGTAAGAATAAAGAACTTTCTTACGGAATGGTGAAATATTACATCAGATAAACCTAATAACATTTGGGTATTGCATAGTTGGAAAGGGCACCTACACCATAAAGACCAAAGACAAGAACTCTTTCAAAGGAATAAACAGCCAGGCTAATCAACGAGGTAGAAGAGTTAATAGAGAAGGGCGCAATAGAAGTAGATAGATCTCTATGACCTATTCTAGACCTAAGATTTATAAACAAATTCATAAAAACACAGAAAATCAAAATGACAACTGTACAGGAAGTTATAGCTCAACTACAGATGGGAGATTACATGACACCAATACACTTAAAATGCCTACTTGCACATTCTAGTGAATGCAAAAACTCAAGAAATACTTCAGATTTCTGGTAAACAAAGAGCATTACCAATTAAAGGTTCTAGCCTTTGGAATAAAGTCAGCACCAACGTTTTTCACAAAGTGTCTTGCAGCAATGGTAGCACATTTGCGAATAAGTTTATCCTTACTTATTTGACTGGCTAATAAGAGCGAACTTGCATGCAAAATGCAAAAGAACACATACAGAAGGTGATGAAGACACTATTCACATTGGGATTCTCTATAAATATGGAGAAATCATCTGCAAAACCAGAACAAGAGAAGATGTTTTTGGGAGCAAGGATCAACTCGATCCAAGGGAAAGTCTGCCCCAGCGAGAAGAGAATCTAGACCCTACTGCTGGAAACTCAGTGCTACCAGAAGGGGCAACCTCTGACAGTGAGGACGGTGGGGATATTATTGGGAATGATGGCTTCCTGCATTCCTCTAATCCATTTGTAAGACTTCACATGAGACCATTACAGGAATGGCTCCAAAATCAATGGTCACAGGCAACAGGGAGTTGGGAAGATCTAATGGTTGTCACGCAGAAAGTGGAGAAAACGATAGCGTGGTGGAACAAAGAACATATTACTCAGGAGAATTTTTTTTTACAAACAACTCCTACGTTGACCATCACAACAGATCCCTCACATATGGGGTGGGGGACACACATGGGCAACTTCAGTAGTACAAGGAGTGTGGAAGGAGCATGAAGCAGTTTAACATATCAACATTTTGGAACTAAAAACAGTGTTCTTAACCTTAAGAGCCTTTCAGAAAGAGCTTGGGGAAGGACAATATTGATCCAAATGGACAATACAAACACCATGTTTTATATCAACCAACAAGGGGGAACACAGTCTCTACCCCTATCCAAATTGGCACAAGAAATATGGAGATGGTCACTCCAAAGGAAGATGGACCTATTAGCAGTCTACCTACCGGGGAAGAACAATATTGAAACGGACAGATTGAGCAGACAAGCTTCATTCTCTTAGGAATGGAAACTACCAGACAGTCCTTCAGAGGATCTTTCAGGAATGGCGAACTCCAGAAATAGATCTAATTGCAACACCTTTGAACGCAAAATGCCAAAGTTTCGCCTCCAGATGACCATACAGCCAATATCTGGGGAATGCACTGTTGATGAATTGGTTAGGGAAATTTGCGTACACTTTTCCCCCTTTGCCTCTGATTCACAGGGTGATCATAAAATGCAAGATCAGCTAAATGATTGTATTTCTGATTGCTCCACAGTAGGCAAGACAAACATGTGTCTCGGAGCTGATCAAGTTGACACAAGGGAGAATAATCAAACTACCAAGAAAACAAGACCTGTTGTCAATGGGAAAAGAAAATATTCTACATCCAAAACCAGGTCTTTGAATTTATTTGGTCATTTAAAGCCTTCAGAAAAGACAATGTCTGTCTTTTGAGAAGCAAGGAAACCAACAACTAGGAAGTGCTATAATGCAAAATGGAAGAGATACACACTGTGATGTTGTAAATAAGGTTTAATAAGAAAGAATATAAAAGAAAAGACATGTTGATATATTTAACACACCTTCTTAGCTGCAAACTAAACTATGCTTTTTTAAAGGTACATTTAGCTGCTATAGTGGCTTATACAAGAGGACACTTACTAAAAAGTTTATTCACAGCACCAGTAGTGAAAATATGTTTTAGAAAAGCGAGAAAAAGATTGCTCCACCTATAAAGGTGCCAACTCTGCTTGGAACTTAAATGTGGTCCTCAAGAAGTTAATTAAGAGTTCCTTTGAACCTTTACATAAGGCAAATCTGCAGTCTCACTTTCAAGACAGCATTTTTAGTGGCTATAACTTCATTGCACAGGGTAAGTGAATTACAAGCGGACACCCTTCAAGAACCATATTTTCAAATACTCTAAGACAGAGTTGTGTTAAGAACTGATTTTCAATTCTTAAATAAGGTAATCTCACAATTTCACATAAATCAAACTATACAAATTCCAAGTTTCTTTTAAAACCCAAAGAATCTAGCAGAAAAAGGAGTGCACACACTGGATGCAAGACAAGCAATCATAAAAAGACAAAACCCTTTAGGAAAACAAAATAGCTCTTTGTTTCTTTTGGGAACAGTTTTTGAGGAGGACCAGTAGCCAAAAATTCAGTTGCAAGATGTATAGCACAGACTATTCAATTATATAACAAAATTGCAGGGGAACCATTGCAATCAGCTCCAGGAGCACACTCCACAAGAAAGAAAGGAGCAACTGTGGCCTTCCTGGCAAATAAACTGTTACCAAACATCTGTATGGCTGCAACTTGGTCATCAGTTCACTAGACATTACTGCTTGCAGGTGTACAAAAGAATAAAGAAGCTCAAGTGGGACAAAATACTTTGCAACATCTGTTTAGTAATCAATTTTCATCTTCCATCATATCCATCCTAAGAAGGACAAAACTCTACACAGTCAATGCATGGCATGTGAATCCAGAAAGGATTCACGCTGCAAAACGTAGTTTTTTACCTGTCAGTGTAGTTTTGGATAATATTCTAACTTCAAAAGTGACCCACCCACTCACCAAGGTTTTAGAGACAATTCCGGACCCAACCACCAAGTGGTGGGATAATGCCGAGCATGTGAATCCAGAAAGTCTTCAAGCTGCAAAACTACATTGACAGGTAAGAAACTTTGGGCCAGATGTATCAAAGATCAGTTTTGCATTTCTTAAATAGCAAATTTTAACAAATCGCCATTTAAGAAATGCAAAATGGGATGTATGAAATTTAGGAATCCACAAATTAGGTAATGCAAACCCCAGGGTGCTGGGGGCCTAAGGCCCGCTCTGATGCACCCCAAACAAATATTTGCGGACATGTCAAGCACACACATGCCCTAGGGGATTGTGTGTGCTACATGGCATTTAAAAAAATTCATTTATTATGCATTTTTTTAAATTGCACGTTTACCACCAAATTGGATTTGGTGGTAATTGCATTTCCTAAATGCCCAATTCGCATTTAGGAAATGCTTGATACATGTGCTTTGGGAATCGCTAATAGGAATTCCCTATTTGCGATATCCTATTTAGAGAATCGCAATTTGCGATTTTCTCATTGGGGTCGCAATTTTAAGGAACTGCTATTCCTTAAAATTGCACAGCGAGTGCCTTTCATACATCTCGAAAGGCATTTTTGCATTCGCAAATGGCCGAATTTTGCGATTTGCACCGTTTGCAAATGCTAAAAAGTTTGATACATGTGGCCCTTTGTTTTTTTTATAAAATTGTAAAACCATTTTGAACTAAAATCAATCCAGACTCCTGGTTAATAGTACAAAATTTGTCCCTGACCAATCTTGCAGTAACATACTCAAATGTTTGCTAAAATGTCATTCACAAATAACGGAAATCTCCCCAAAGCACGTTACGTCAAAAAACTTTATATCCACAAGTAATTTAACTGCTTGCTTCCTTTTTCTAATGCCAATTTTGTAAAATGTACCTCAATAAAAACTTCCATTGTGTTAAAAACCACTGACCATCCACTAAAATGTGCATTAAATCCCCTTGTGTATGAGGACCACATTTGCAAATTCTGTCCATATCTTAAAGGGAAACTTGTGCATGTGAGGTTAAAAACCTGATTTATCTATATCATTCAGACCCCCACCCCCCACCAGTCCTCCTTATCTTCCTCTTCCCATCTTAGGCAGACACACTTATTTGGGCCAAGTTGGTTCTGCCCCTCCTAGTAGCCCTTCCTTTGAGGCAAAGTAATTTTCAGGCTATCTTCACTATTTTTTAAATTATTTCTGGAGCTATTCTGAACATCATGCGTGTCCAATCTAACTTGATTAATTGGAGACCACCATGGCATTGTAGAGAGCCCACCCTGGATGACTCGTAAGGTTCCAGCTCCACCTCCAATGAGATTTTAATTCCTTGGGTTTTTATTTCACTTTCGGCATTAAGCAAGACATCTGTAATCAGTACTGAAAGTAATAAAATCTTTGTCACGTCCTTGCCTACTTTATTCACCAAACATCCTACTTGCCTCAGATCATTAGATGTTCCTGTGCCTTTTGCCACTATTACTTTCTGGAGCAGGTTCGATAAATACCCATGAGCTATTTGCATCCTTTCCTTGTAATTCTACATTCCTTTTATGTGCTGTATTTCCCATAGCCTGTTTACCAGCTATCTTATTGTGTCCATCAGTTTTAGACATAGCTTGTGTTGCTGGATTATGGGCATCTCACCCAGATTCCTTTTTCCTGGGGCCCATCACCATTTGGCCCCTTATCATAGTGGCTTCTATCTTTCTTCTTTTGTCATCTTTGCCTACGATATACTTCTCTAACCATTTCCCTCCCACTATCAGAAGACGTCTTCGTACCCTTTAACATTTTGCTTTTACCCTAGGATGCTCTCTGCCTTAGTGCATGTGCATTTGTCTGTATTTATGTCAGATTTACCACATTCCCTCTCATTACCATCTGTCATCCTACTCTGTTTTTACGCTACTTGGCTAATTCCTTGTTTTTTTGTAACCTGGATATTCAATACAAAGCGACCTTTCTTTATTCTCTGATTCTGCCTTAAACACTCTAGAGCAGAGGGAAATAATGTATAGTGGCTTCTGTTAAGATATCAGGAAGCACTTGAAACATAGATGAGAAACTCCTTTATTCAAGTAAACAGGATCAACCCCTGACAGATCACAGAGAGGGCAACAAAGCCGTCCGTGGTCTGCAGGTCCTCTTTCAACAGATACATTCTAAACTGAGACTCCAAAGAGGTTGCTAGGATACAACACATCTCCCTCCTTTTATCCAATACCCAAAACAAATGCTAAAATAACCAGAAAGAAACAAAAGGCGGAGTATAAAATAGATGCACAAGATAAACTATACACACTCAATATAAACAAAAAATACTGTTATTTACACTGTTAGTCGCACCAGCTAAGTGCAATCATATTCTCCCATCCATGACGGTTTGGCTGCAGTTCTACCACCACTCCTCACACAGCGATCCACTTGACCGGTCCTTCCTCTGTTAATCTCCTCACGCTTTACTCCACTCTCCATCTCATTACAACTTGTCACTCTTCGCACATTCTGTTTCTTAACCACACGCTATTACTTTTGACATCCTCTACTAATTTGGGTTTAGACCACTTTGATAAACCCCTTCTATGACCAAACGGTACTAATGATCTAACCCAGTCCCCCTTCACACTGTCATTATGTCTTTCAACATATTTGTCCTCATACTTCTCAACTCTCTCCCCAATCTCACTCCTGTATGTCGTCCTGACCCTAGCTTTGTTCATCCATGCTGTTGTCAATTTAGTGCCTGCCACTCTCCCCTTTAACAAGCTAAAACGGGTCTCACCAGTAACCAAATGAGGGGTATTACGATAATTCCAAATCATTTCTTTGACAGCTTCTTTACAATCCATGCCTTGTTCCTCACGCAATTGCACATATTCCTTCAACACTCTATTGAATCTCTCGACAAGACCATTCTCTCTGGGATTGTAGACAGCGGTGGTGTAATGTTCCACCTCCAAACTCCTCAAGTAGCCCTTAAACTGTTCTGACACAAATTGTGGACCATTATTGGTAACCACACATTCAGGATAACCTTCTTTGCGAAACACCTCTTTGCAAAAATTAATCACGTTGTCAGCTTTTACTTCTCTCATGAAAGCTACCTCTGGCCATTTAGAAAAATAATCCACCAAAACTAGCGCAAACTTTCCCACTATACCTCTGGAAATAAACGGACCACAAATGTCCATAGCCACCTTCTGCCAGGGTCTTTCTGGAAATTTGGTACATGATATAGTTGATTCACTCACTATGTGGGATTTGTCGCTACACAAGCATTCAACGCAATTGCGCACACACCTCTCTATATCCTTGTCCATACCTGGCCACCAAAAGTCCACTCGAGCCCTCCTTTTCATCCCTGACATTCCTCCTTGACCTTCATGTAACAGGTCCACCAACTTTTTCCTCAAACTCACGGGTACCAATAATCTCTCACCCCTTCTCAACACTCCATCTATAATAGATAATTCTGGCCACAATTTACTGTACTCACACAACTTGTCCCCCGGGTTTCGCATTTTAGCTGGATCTGTCATGTATTCACATAACGTGCTCAAAACTTCATCATCATCCCTCAGTGCCTGCAACCATTCCTCAATACCTATGCTACCTCCACATGATTCACTAACACTGGCAACCAACCATTCCTCACCATCCTGATTATCTTCATTATCCGCCTTGTCTTGCACGGGAATGCGCGACAAACAATCAGTATATCTGTTAACTAATCCCGGAACATATACCAAATTGAAGTCATACTCTTTTAATTGATAAAGCCATTTGGCTATCCCTGGTGTTGCTTTGCCGGCTCCCTTGGTAGAAAATATGTCTACTGAAGGTTTATGGTCCGTCCTTAATTCAAATTGATTGCCCCACACGTATATTTTGAAATAGTTAACACCCCACCAACGTGCTAGGGCCTCTCTCTCAATTACAGAATATGTAGCTTCTGATCCCTTTAAGTGTACGTGACGCAAAAGCCACCGCTCTTTCCTGCCTCATTCTTCTTTGCATCAACACTGCCCCAAGACCATGAGCACTGGCACCCACAGCTATGATTCACTGATCCCTTGGATCAAATGGTTTCAGAGTCACTGAACACACAATTTCCTTTTTTATAAAATCAAAGGCTTACTGACACTTCTTTGACCAGTGAAATTGAAACTTAGATTTCATAAGAATCCTCAATACATGCAATTTTTCAGCAAATTGGGGTACAAATTTTGAATAATATTCTGCCAGGCCCAAAAAGGACCGTAGTTGATCCTTATCTCTGGGAGCTGGTGCATTTTCGATGGCATCGAGCAATTTTTTTTTTGGCCTTACTCCTTCCTCGGATAAAGTGTGACTAAGATATTCTATTTGCCTCACACCAAATTTACACTTATCAGCACTGATTGTGAGACCTGAATCTTGTAGCCTTTGCAGAACCTCCACTAAGACATCATTGTGGTCATCCACATCCGTGCCCCAAACCAAAATGTCATCCTGGAATACTACCGCCTTCCCAACTCCTGTCAATATATTGTTTATCACTCTTTGAAAAACTGAAGAGGCTGATGCTAACCCAAACGGCATCCGAACACACTGAAACATACCCTCGGGTGTAATGAATGATGTTAACTTTTTAGATGAGGGATGTAATCGAATCTGGTGGTACGCATTCGATAGGTCAATCGATAAAAAATATTTTGCATCTTTAACAGACGATAATAATTCATTGGTGTGAGGTAGGGGATGGCGATCAACCCAAATACATTTGTTAAGATCCCTCAAATCTGTAGACACATGCATAACTTTCCATTAGGTTTTCGCACTAAATGATAGGACTGAGCCACTCTGATGACTCAATGGGTTCGATAACTTTAGCATCACACAATCTCTTTATCTCCTCCTTCAACTGTGGCCTCAAAGCAAATGGCACGTTTCTCACCTTATGTATCTTAGGAGCGCTACCTGGTTTAACTACAATTCGATGCTCAAACTTATTTAGACACCCCAATTTATCCCCCCAAAAATCCGGAAATCTCCCACTCCACTTGTTCTTCTCTACGTCATCTACCAACAATACCTGTTCTGGATGGTTGGGATTTAGTACCATATTCAGAGTTCTTTGTTCACTCCACCCCAATAGGCTCTTTCCATGCTCCACCACATACACGGGTACATCTACACATCTCCCCTTGAAGGCTATTTTACACACCACATAACCAATCAGAGGTAACTTGTCTCCACAATATCACACCGGTTTTATATTTGAGGGCAATATTTCATCGCAATCCAAATCCTTCCACACTTGTTTGCTTACGATAGTATATGGTGAACATGAATCCACCCACACCTCCACCTCTTTACCATTCATCTTAACTTTACACTTTGGAGGAGTGTATTTATCTCCGATTACCCCCACACATTCCTCTATTGTCAGTACCTCAACGTTCTCATCATCCTCCTCCGACTGTACATCAATGCATGCTTTGATACTGTTCACTGACTACTTTTGACATTGCCTCTGCACTCGCCCAGTTCTGCACACACGTGCGAAGTGTCCTATTTTTTCACACTGGTAACACTTCACAAATGTTGCAGGACATTTACTCGCTTCTGCAGTATGACTATTGCTGCCACATCTGTAACATTTCCTTTCTTTTTTTTCCCCACTTTACAGATTCACCCTTCTTTGCCTTGGAAATTATACTTATGTCCTGTGAAAGATTGAGTTCTGTCAAATACTTTGACGTATTTTCTATTTGTCTAGCTATGCTGATAGTCTTTTGTAACGAGAGATCTTTTAATTCTAACAAAAATTCTTGAATCTTGGAATTTTGTTTTGTTAATGATTTGATCTCTTATCAGTTCTTCTTGTAAATTTCTAAATTTGCACGACGCACTTAAGTCCTTAATTCGGAGACATACTGCTCCACAGTTTCATCTGGCACTTGAATCCTAGAGAAAAATGTGTGTCTTTCTACTACCACACTGACTTTCCTACCATAATTATCATCCAAAGCTTTCATAGCTACACTGTATTCATCCCCACTGAAATTGTCAGAGGGTGATGACTCATCATCACCTTCACCATCCACATTTGAAGAGACATTCCGACTAGGCTTAGGCAGTGTCCTTCAATACTGTCTGTCCCTCGACGCCCAAACTGTGTTTTACAATGAAAAAATTTCGCAATGGATCAAATGTGACCACTCCGATCGCCTCCAAGTAAGTTTCAAAAGCTTCACGCCAGTCTTCCCACATCATGCATGGTGGACCAGGATTTTGTAAGAATTTCATTGGTGCTAATATGGAAGACATTTCCATTTTCAAATTACTTATTACAAGCTGAAAGAAAGAAAGAAAAACAATAAGTAAATAAATAAATAAAGTGGTCACCGTCGTCTGCGTCGCTCGTTCCCTTCCAGTATTACATTTAGAACATCAAAGTCCATGTGTGTGCTACACGCTGATGCAATATGTGGTACACGATATTTCTTTTTGTTAATTTTCTTCGTTGCGCGGATCTTTTTCACAACGTTATTGTGTCCTTCCTCTGTTTCCTGAAATGCTCTCCCATTGTTATGGTTACCATACGCGCTGACGTCTATAGCACGTCCGCCTGCTACAGAGCAACGTCCTTCTTCTATTTTCAGCAACGTTCTTCCATTGTTGTGGTTACACCCTGCTGACGCCAACGCCTGCGCGTCATTCACCTTTCCACAACTATGCAACAGCGGTAATGTCCACGCGCTTAGCGTTTTATTCTTATTTTATAATATTGCTCTAACGTGTTTATTTCCAAATCACAAACATCCAAAACGGCACAAGCGCAGATAAAAATTGAAACACGCCCTCACCGCACCTTGCGCTGACCTACTGTTGCTCCATTTTCTTTTTTTTTTCTTCTTTGCCGTCTCGACTTCACCTTTTATTGTTTACACAACAGTCTCAGGGGACCTTTGTTCCTTTCCACACTTCAGCACTATTCGTCGACGCAAGCAACTTATTCAACTCCTCACCGCCTCTTCCCTATGTCTTTTAAGCACATCTTCTTCTGACAGGGGTTGACACTTGGCACAGACTCTGTGCTTCTATCAGACCATCCCATCCTCGTCGCCATGTTATGATATCAGGAAGCACTTGAAACGTAGATGAGAAACTCCTTTATTCAAGTAAACAGGATCAACCCCTGCCAGATCACAGAGAGGGCAGCCAAGCCGTCCGTGGTCTGCAGGTCCTCTTTCAACAGATACATTCTAAACTGACACTCCGAAGAAGTTGCTAGGATACAACAGCTTCCCCATTTTTTAAAATTAACATTGGACGTGTGTGTATATATATATATACATATATATATGTTCGATGGCATGTGTAGCTGCAGATACACATGCTGTGCACATCCCGCCATCTGGTGTTGGGCTCGGAGTGTTACAAGTTGTTTTTCTTCGAAGAAGTCTTTTTTTGAGCCACGAGACCGAGGGACTCCTCCCATTTCGACTCCATTGCGCATGGGCGTCGACTCCATCTTAGATTGTTTTTTTTCCACCATCGGGTTCGGACGTGTTCCTTTTCGCTCCGTGTTTGGGGTCGGAAAGTTAGTTAGAATCTCAGAAAAATCGTCGGTATTGTTTGCGTTCGGTATCGGGTTAGTTACAACAGATCGACACCGAATTAAGAAGAGCTCCGGTGGCCCTTCGGGGTTTTCTTCCATCCCCGTCAGGGCTTGGTCGGCCCGGCCACGTGTCTCTTCAAGGCTGATGGAACGGACCCCATTCCGCTTCTGTCCAGAATGCCATAACAAGTATCCATATACAGATCAACATCTGGTCTGTAACTTGTGTTTGTCACCAGAACACAAGGAGGATACTTGTGAGGCCTGTCGAGTGTTTCGGCCCAGGAAGACACTCAGGGACCGAAGAGCAAGAAGACTGCAAATGGCGTCGGCGCCGACAGGACAAGAGCGTTTCGAGGAGGAGGAAGAAACATTCTCCACCCAGGAGTCGGACTCTGAGGAGATCGATCCCGAGGAAACGCCGAAAACCGTGAGTAAGACGTCGAAAACAAGAACTCACGAGAAAAGCGCTAAAGCCCAGGGGACGCCACCGCCAACAGGCCATGGCTTAACCCGAAAAGTAGGTGACCGTTCATCGGCACCGAAAAAGGGCGAGCTGGTGTCGAAGTCATCCGACTCCGGTCGAGATACCGGCACACAGCAATCTCGGGCCCGAGATAGTGGCTCAGAGAAGATTCGGCACCGAGACAGCGGCACCGAAACGGGTCGCACTGAGAGAGCACGACGCCGAAAGTAAAAAAAGGTTTCGTCGGAGCCGAAAAAAGCAGCCGAAAAGGTTTCGGTATCGAAATATCCGGCCTCTGAACTGAAAACAAGTTCCTACACTGAGGAACAAGGACTGTCCACACAAATGAAGACACATAGATTTGGACAGGAATTACAGGCAATAGAGCCAGATCACACACAAAGACGGCTCTTTATTCAAAAAGATACAGGGAAGATCAGCACTCTTCCTCCAGTCAAAATGAAACGCAAGCTTGCCTTCCAAGACAAAGACAAACAGCCACACGCAAAGGTGGCTAAACAAGTAACACCGCCACCATCCCCACATCACTCTCCGCAACCATCACCGGTAGCCACTCCACCAATGATGCAATCCCCAACTCATACAGGAATGAGTCAAGATGACCCTGACGCATGGGACCTTTATGACGCACCAGTGTTAGATAATAGTCCAGAATGCTATCCAGCTAAACCATCGCCACCAGAGGATAGTACAGGCTACGCACAGGTGGTGTCAAGAGCAGCTGCATTTCATAATGTCAGCCTTCATTCAGAGCCCATTGAAGACGACTTTCTTTTTAATACACTGTCGTCCACACACAGCCAATATCAGAGTCTTCCTGTGCTACCCGGAATGCTAAAACACTCCAAACAAGTGTTTGAGGAGCCTGTTAAAGGGAGAGCCATTACTCCAAGAGTAGATAAAAAATATAAACCGCCACCAACAGACCCAGTGTACATTACACAACAGCTAACACCAGACTCTGTTGTAGTGGGAGCATCTCATACTTCAGAAGATGCACCACCTCCAGATAAAGAAAGTCAAAAATTCTATGCTGCAGGCAAAAGGGTGGCGGCACAGGCAGCAAACCAGTGGCGTATTGCAAATTCGCAAGCTTTGCTAGCCAGATATGATAGGGCCCATTGGGATGAGATGCAACACCTTATTGAACATTTACCCAAGGAGTTCCAAAAAAGAGCGCAGCAAGTAGTAGAAGGAGGACAGGGTATCTCAAATAACCAGATACGGTCAGCAATGGATGCTGCAGACACAGCTGCTAGAACTGTCAACACAGCTGTAACAATAAGGAGACATGCATGGCTGCGTACATCAGGATTTAAACCAGAGATACAGCAAGCTGTGCTGAATATGCCATTCAACGGACAGCAGTTGTTTGGGCCGGAGGTGGACACTGCGATCGAAAAACTTAAAAAAGACACTGACACGGCCAAAGCCATGGGCGCACTCTACTCCCCACAGAGCAGAGGCTCATTTCGAAAGACATAATTTCGAGGGGGGTTTCGAGGGCAAACCACAGAAGCCACAACCTCACAAACAAAGCCCACTCCAGTATCAGCGGGGAGGTTTTTGGGGACAATATAGAGGGGGACAATTTCAAAGGAATAGAGGAAAGTTCCAAAGTCCCAAAACTCCTCCAAACAAGCAGTGACTTCAAGGTCACAAATCCCCAACACATAACACCTGTGGGGGGGAGACTAACCAAGTTTTACAAACATTGGGAGGAAATAACAACAGACACTTGGGTCTTAGCAATTATCCAGCATGGTTATTGCATAGAATTTATCAAATTCCCTCCAAACATCCCACCAAAAACACACAACATGTCAAAACAACATATAGATCTTCTAGGACTAGAAGTTCAGGCATTGCTACAAAAAGAAGCAATAGAGTTAGTACCAAAACAACAAATAAACACAGGAGTTTACTCCCTGTACTTTCTAATACCCAAAAAAGACAAGAGTCTGAGACCTATACTAGATCTCAGAACATTAAATACCTGCATCAAATCAGATCACTTTCACATGGTTACATTACAAGACGTAATCCCACTGCTCAAACAACAAGACTACATGACAACACTAGACCTAAAGGATGCATATTTCCATATACCAATACATCCTTCACACAGAAAGTACCTAAGGTTTGTATTCCAAGGGATACATTACCAATTCAAAGTGTTGCCATTCGGAATAACAACTGCACCAAGAGTTTTTACAAAATGCCTAGCAGTAGTAGCTGCACATATCAGAAGGCAGCAAATACATGTGTTCCCGTACCTAGACGATTGGTTAATCAAAACCAACACGCTAAGACGGTGTTCACAACACACAAAATATGTCATAGAAATCCTCCACAAACTAGGTTTCTCAATCAATTACACAAAGTCACACCTTCTGCCGTGTCAAACACAGCAATACTTAGGAGCAACAATCAACACAGCAAAAGGGATTGCCACTCCAAGTCCACAAAGAGTTCACACATTTCACAATGTCATACAGACCATGTATCCAAATCAAAAGATACAAGTCAAACTGGTGATGAAACTACTAGGCATGATGTCTTCATGCATAGCCATTGTCCCAAACGCAAGGTTGCACATGCGGCCCTTACAACAGTGCCTCGCATCACAATGGTCACAAGCACAGGGTCAGCTTCTAGATCTGGTGTTGATAGACCGCCAAACATACATCTTGCTTCAATGGTGGAACAGTATAAATTTAAACCAAGGGCGGCCTTTCCAAGACCCAGTGCCAGAATACGTGATAACAACAGATGCTTCCATGATAGGGTGGGGAGCACACCTCAATCAACACAGCATCCAAGGACAATGGGACATACAGCAAAAACAGTTTCACATAAATCACTTAGAACTGTTAGCGGTATTTCTAGCGCTCAAAGCATTTCAACCCATAATAAGACACAAACACATTCTTGTCAAAACAGACAACATGACAACAATGTATTACCTAAACAAACAGGGAGGCACACACTCGACACAGTTGTGTCTCCTAACACAGAAAATATGGCATTGGGCGATTCACAACCACATTCGCCTAATAGCACAATTTATTCCAGGAATTCAGAACCAGTTAGCAGACAATCTCTCTCGGGATCACCAACAGATCCACGAATGGGAGATTCACCCCCAAATACTAAACACTTACTTCCAAATGTGGGGAACACCACAAATAGATCTATTTGCAACAAAAGAAAACTCAAAATGCCAAAACTTCGCATCCAGGTACCCACAAGATCAGTCTCAGGGCAATGCGTTATGGATGAGCTGGTCAGGGATATTTGCTTACGCTTTTCCCCCTCTCCCACTCCTTCCATATCTAGTAAACAAATTGAGTCAAAACAAACTCAAACTCATACTAATAGCACCGACATGGGCAACACAACCTTGGTACACAACACTACTAGACCTCTCAGTAGTACCTCATGTCAAACTACCAAACAGACCAGATCTGTTAACACAGCACAAACAACAGATCAGACATCCAAATCCAGCATCGCTGAATCTAGCAATTTGGCTCCTGAAATCCTAGAATTCGGACACTTAGACCTCACACAGGAATGTATGGAGGTCATAAGACAAGCTAGGAAACCTACCACTAGACACTGCTATGCAAATAAGTGGAAAAGATTTGTTTATTACTGCCATAATAATCAAATTCAACCCTTACACGCATCTGCCAAAGATATAGTAGGATACTTACTACAGTTGCAAAAGTCAAAGCTAGCTTTCTCTTCAATAAAGATACATCTAACCGCAATTTCAGCCTACCTGCAAATTACGCACTCAACTTCATTATTTAGGATACCAGTCATAAAAGCATTTATGGAAGGCCTAAAAAGAATTATACCACCACGAACACCACCAGTTCCTTCATGGAACCTCAACATTGTCTTAACACGACTCATGGGTCCACCTTTTGAGCCCAATTTAACATGGAAAGTTGCATTTTTAATTGCCATCACATCTCTAAGAAGAGTGAGTGAAATTCAAGCATTTACCATACAAGAACCATTTATTCAAATACACAAGCATAAAGTAGTTCTACGGACAAATCCAATTTTTTTTTACCAAAAGTGATCTCACCGTTCCACTTGAATCAAACAGTAGAATTACCAGTGTTCTTCCCACAGCCAGATTCTGTAGCTGAAAGAGCACTGCATACATTAGACATCAAAAGAGCACTAATGTACTACATTGACAGAACAAAACTAATTCGAAAAACAAAACAACTATTTATTGCTTTCCAAAAACCTCATACAGGGAATCCAATTTCTAAACAAGGCATTGCTAGATGGATAGTTAAGTGTATTCAAACCTGCTATCTTAAAGCAAAGAGAGAGCTGCCTATTACAACAAAGGCACACTCAACCAGAAAAAAAGGGGCTACCATGGCCTTTCTAGGAAATATTCCAATGAACGAAATATGTAAGGCAGCAACATGGTCTACGCCTCATACATTTACCAAACACTACTGTGTAGATGTGTTAACGGCACAACAAGCCACAGTAGGTCAAGCTGTACTACGAACATTATTTCAAACAACTTCAACTCCTACAGGCTGAACCACCGCTTTTGGGGAGATAACTACTTACTAGTCTATGCACAGCATGTGTATCTGCAGCTACACATGCCATCGAACGGAAAATGTCACTTACCCAGTGTACATCTGTTCGTGGCATTAGTCGCTGCAGATTCACATGCGCCCACCCGCCTCCCCGGGAGCCTGTAGCCGTTTAGAAGTTGATCTTGAACATTTGTAGATTTGTAAATATATTACTTTAAACTTCATTATGTACATACGTATTCACTCCATTTCATGGGCACTATTACTAGCATACACAACTCCTACCTCACCCTCTGCGGGGAAAACAATCTAAGATGGAGTCGACGCCCATGCGCAATGGAGTCGAAATGGTAGGAGTCACTCGGTCTCGTGACTCGAAAAAAGACTTCTTCGAAGAAAAACAACTTGTAACACTCCGAGCCCAACACCAGATGGCGGGATGTGCACAGCATGTGAATCTGCAGCAACTAATGCCACGAACAGATGTACACTGGGTAAGTGACATTTTCCATATATATCATGAGTAACACCTCAGATGGAGCGATTTTATCTTGTGTAGTACTAGTTTGCCCTCACGCTTTTCCCCGTAACAAGTTTCTTCTACACGTTCCACTGCTCTTATCAATCTCAGCATGCAACTATTGACTTGTTGTTATTCTGTATCAATGGTCTGCAAATTGGACCTGTGGACTTCCAAGTATCTGTATTTAATACCACAGCCTCGAAGATGCCCTGCAGTATTTTTTTGCATCAGGACCATTATGTCCGGCATAGAGGAAGATGAGCTGGACCGTATGTCCAGATCATTAACTAAATTGGGGTGAGTTCTAGGTGAGAGGTATTCGCCAGACTAAGTAGAGACAGTCTAGATTCACTCCCTTGACTTTTAATTATAGCGGTTGTGTCTTTCGTTGATATACCGAGACCATGGGTGAATTGATTCTCTTGTACAGTACCCGACCCCCTCCCATTAATGGGCATGGTGAGAACAACAGCCTAGGCTATAGATGAAGCCGACCTGGCTCGATTAAATCTTGAATCTATGCCATCTCCTGAGACAATGATATGCCCTTGGGCTTTTGAAAGGAGAAGCATGAATTCATATTTTCCTTCCTTGACATTCTGTTTCTAAAGTGTTTCCCACAAAATATTTTATGAAGTTTCCAAGGGCAACAACTTCGAAGCATCTAATTTGAGTGCTGTTACATTATATAAGTCACTTTGTCCCTCCAAGACTGACTTTTCTAGTCCGCCCTCTGTGGAATTTCCAGGCTTAGGAGCGCCTATAATGTTTTGCTGAGCTGTAGTATCCTTTCCTCCTGGCTGCAACGGTTCTGTCAAATTTACTCAGCTGCATTACAAAATGTATATACTGGAGGACGGGAATTAAATCATCTCCTCCAAGTACCCAAAATAGTATCTGTATCCCTACTTTTTTGTGTTGCAGATCTAAAGGCAACTCTGAGCTGTTGGCGAAGATATAGGGCCTGATTCTAACTTTGGAGGACGGTGTTAAACCGTCCCAAAAGTGGCGGATATACCACCTACCGTATTATGAGTTCCATAGGATATAATGGACTCGTAATACGGTAGGTGGTATATCCGCCACTTTTGGGACGGTTTACCACCGTCCTCCAAAGTTAGAATCAGGCCCATAGTCCTAGTCTTCCCCTCCACAGCCCCTTCCTCGACAGAACCACAGCGCCAGTTTCTTTCCTTAATTTTCCTGAAGGTTCTCTTGACCAGTCAAACTGGTGTGCTAAGCCAACTGACCGCTCCTGATAGTGCCTGAAAATCGATACATCAAAGCCAAAACAGAGATGTACATGTATGTTTACCAACTGTGGGCCCCCAGGAGAACCTGTTGCCGCACCTTTGCACTCCTAGCCCTACCCTGGCTCCCCAGGGCGGGTCGACATGGTTACGGCAAAGCCTCCCCGGTCGCACCCCAAAGGGTCAGCTATTTGTACCTGCTGTCAGCGAAAGTCGGTGCATCACTCTTCCAAATCCTTCTAAATACTTTTATAATTCCTGAGCCAGGCAGTCGGCAGCCATTTTTTTCAGGGATTCCATGGCTTCCCCTGTGCCAGAAGAAATGATGGCAGTTAAGACAGCAGTGTTCAGCACCGTCTCTGGAATGCCGAAGGGATTCTGTGTCGGGCAAGGGCATGGCGCTGTGATGATGCAAGCACCATCATGAGGGGCTATCCACCCTCGCTCTGCATACTTAGGCAAAATGCCCTTTCCTTCCGATGTTTTTACAAATTGCATTTTTGGCTGCCCACATTGTGCTGGATACAATATGGCCAGGAGCACCACAGCAAAAACATCTCACCTCCCAAAAATTGGTACATCTTTCTTTCATATCACCGTCAGTTTTGGTTTTGAGCATCTATGATTTTTTTTCCTACATCACGTCTCGTATTACTTTTTATTTTATTATTACATGCATTTCCTATTTCGTTTATTCCACTTTCCCCTTTAGCATTATTCGTCGTAACCATATCCTTTAAGCACATTGCTGTGTTTTCCATACCTTTAGCTGTTTGAATGTCCTCTTCTAAAGTAGGGTCTTTAATCAAAATATTTGCTTTTATCTTCTTATTTGGGCATCTTACAACTTGACCCCTTATTAAGGAATCGGGTAATTGCTCAAAACAACAGGACAATGCCTGCCCTCGCAATGCAACCATGTATGGTACAAAGTCGTCATCCACTCTTTCTACTCTTGAAAATAATTTATGGCGCTCAAGAACCAGATTAGTGTTTGGGGGTAAACTGTAAGTCCAACATCTGTATAGATCTCATAAGCATTATTAGGGTGGCCGTCACACATGTCTGAAGATACTACTGGCAAAACCTTCATAAATGATTTTTCCTTCAACACCAAGAAGATGATGAAGAATAGCTTGTCGTCTAAGAGGCACATACTTATCGCCTCCACTAGCCAACATACATGTAATAAATATTTTCTTACATTGCTTCTATGGCTCCTGAAGAGTTGGTAAGAATGGTGGAGTTGATGCCATACTCTGACCTGCCATATCACCTGCAAGAAACTCAATATAACAAACTAAAATAATAAGTTGAAGTAAAAATGCATTATCATAAACTAACACACAACAAGCTATAATTATAATCTAAAATAATAATGCTGCTTCTCTTTGTAATATTACTCAAAATTATTTTGTTCAACTTTTCTCACTTTGTTTTGTCAAGTACTTTCCTTTAAATATTTTTCTTTGCAGTCCAATTTCTTGTATTTCCCTTACATTTGCTAGGTGCTTTTTGCTGATTTTCACATGTTAGCATCACTTCCTTTCTCCCCTGTGTAATACCGCGCTCGTGCAGGATGCGGCGCCAGCTTCACTCATAAAGAAGGGTGGCAGTAACATTCCCGGCACCTGTTTCTCTTGTAAAGAAGGATGGCGGCCCGCTTCTCGCACGCACGAGGCACACTCCTTCCTCAGTACTCGCACATGTCCCTATGCACACCCACCAGCGCTGGATTACTGATGCTCTCAGTAAAAGGCATGCAGAGTTGCTAGTTATTATTCTCATGATGCGCTTCAGTTACGCACACTTCCCAAATCTCAAGGATACCGCAACTCGTGCTTCCCGACCGCTGATCGTTCCTGCTTGATTATTTTAATAGTATTACTCAAAAATTAAAGTCAACATCTTATTTGCTCTTGGGGTTGATTCATGACTCAATCTGTTTTGCCATATTGCTTTGTCGAGCCTGGTTGAATAGTTGTTAAGTTAGCTTCCTCTGTGATCCAGGGGTGGAGATGTCAAAAGCCCGTCCCCCGCACAGACACGTTCTCCTTGTCGCCAAGGTAAAGATAAGGTCTGCACTCTTCCTATATCAACATGCCTTTAATCACAGGTTTCAAGAATACATCTTCAGCGCAAGTCCCTGTCGTCCTCTGCAGACATCAGCTTCTCTCTCTCTTCTCTACTCTGTTTTCACATTCTACATTCCCTGCATCATCACCTTATGTTATGTCCACAAGGTACCATCAGAAGTAAGCCACTGACCTTCTGCCCTACTTAGTGCAAATGGTGAGATGTGGTTATTTTTGCTTTTTTTTATATTTTTATTTTACTGTCGGCTAGGATATCCCTGGAAGTTTTACGCTGGCATAATACATTTTACTCTGTCGACGTAAAACCTTTGGTCAGCCAGACTCATAATGGGGCGGGGGGCCTTGAGTTTGGTGTACAGGGTACTCAATCACTATTGCAATGGAGTACATGTCTGTCAAACTCTGAATCTGCCACAGAGGTCCACTTAAGGCAGATCAGTACTGATGCTGCTCATCATTGGAACGGTCCTTCCAGAACCTTGGACACCGCTTGCTCACTGCTTTTTAGTTGGGAAATTTGAGATTCACATCACCCGGATATAAGTGACTAAGCCAAACCCCTGCCTGCATGTGCCGGGCCACAACTAATATCTGCAAATCAGTTTGTCCATTAAGATTTTTGAATGCATTTGCTTTGGGTAATTTTGCTTGGCTGAGGCACAGTTGTAACTATTCATGCCCATATGCCAACATTCAGGGTTTGCCTTCTCCTGGAATGCTCTTGCTTTTCTGTGCCCTCTTAGGTGTACCGATTTCTCTTCCTTCCACCGATATTATGAGCGAAAGGTTCAGTCATACACTGAGATGTACTTGACAGCATACTTTTTAAAAGGCATGCTGCTATTCAGCCGCTGTAGTGTAACAAAGCATGTGTACTGCACCTAATCTCTATTCATATTTTATTACTGATTGTATGCAAGTTTCCAGTATCAGAAAGGCAGTTAAATCTCGCCAAAAACTCAAACATACATACACCTCAATGAGTAGGATATGCAAAGTGTGTGCCCTTTTTTAAGATACCTAAGTTGTCCGGCTACTTTCACACTTCAGTAACGGTTTATTTCCTTGTTAAACAAAATCAGAGCAAATTAAGTTTTATTACTTTTTTTGTCCCGTCTGCTGCTCTTTCCAACAGTAGAGCTAAATGCCTGATCTGGGCTCTTTCTAAAGCCTCCATAAAATATATCTTGTTCCTAAGTGAATATTCTCTAAAATTATGATAAATAATGGTAATAAGCACAAATCCCATTCCAATTATCTGAACTGCCTGTAATGCACTAGTATTAAGTCTGAGTAAACCTGGTAGAATTCGACTTGCCTCAGTTGAGTTATACAGTCATCATTCAATTAACCAATTGATATTCCTCAGCAATTAGCAGTAAAAGTTGTTGTCCGCCATTCTAGCTTCAGTGATGTTTGTAGATCCTTCAGTTTGACAGATACCATTTCTGTGTTCTTTTTTTCTTCATGAACAGCAAATGAAGAGGCATCCTTGTCGACAATGCGAGAAATCCTTTAGTTCATCACACAGCCTCTGCCGTCACAACAGAATCAAGCACAAAGGGATTCGAAAAGTTTATAAGCGTGTGTAAGTTTTTTTATTTTTTTTATTTTTTATTTTTACTAGAGGTTTGTATTTGCCAATTTAACATTAGCACCTGGTAAATATAAGAGCCCTGTGTTGCATTACCAGCAGAAATTGAAGAAGTCCCTTTTTAGGATTGAGGATAAAGTTACAGTTCCCAGTACTCTCTGAAAAACAAACTTCTAATCAACATCTCCTACACACAGGCGAGGGAGTATCTCAGGAAATTACTTCAAACCATCTAGTTACATTGTAGATCTGTTCTGCTAGTTAATTCAGGTATTAAACAGTTCATCAGTTTGCTTATCGAGTGCCATCTGTATAACTTACAAAGGCTTGGAGACATGTTAACGCATAAAGATTACCACCTGATCCCAAACTGTTTAAGTAGAAATGTCTTGACTTAAGTTGTGGAATGGGTCCGAATGTCTGTGTTCAGATTTCTCTGGGGCTGCATGCATGTCTTTGTCCCTGTGTTATTTCTTCACTAGCCCTGTTCTAGTGTCTCCATGCCACCTGACCATAAGTCCATGTCTGTGTTAACTGTACAGAGAACGTCTTTCCATGTCAAAATTCCTGTATCTCCTTTCACTGTATGTGTCTCTGTTTTACTGTGTGTACTGCCCCAATGACCGCCTCGTAGTATAAAACACTTTAGAATAGGCAATCTTTATCTAAAAAGAAGTTGGGATGTAGAAAACCAATTTGGCCACAAATGAAGAGCACATAGAAACACCAGAACACTAATATACAATTCTATGAAATCATGTTTTCTCTTGGCACCGACAGTGGTTGATTGCCTGGAGGCCAGTCTCCTTCTTACCACTGCAGAATATCAGATGATACAATTGCCGGGGAAAACTGTTACCTGGCATATTTGATTGACCTCGTGCAATTTTACTTCTCCCATTCTGTGTTTCCTATGTCTGAATGGGGAATAACATGCATATGTTGTTCCTCCTCAAGTTACAGTCAACAATTTTTTCCATTTTCAACATGGAAAAGTTGGAATGGGGAGGAAATTCCCTTTGGGAACCCTCCCAGTAGGGAGAATGTTTTGTGATGCAAAATTGCAGGGTTACTCTGGGTAGTGTTCCATTCCATGGTGTTTTAGCTAAGCAATCCATTTACAGAAGTGAAGAAACATTGCATAACTTAGTCCTGCCACCATCCCAGAAGGAGCAGTCCATCACTTAATGCTATGCCTTGTCCCTTCTTTTTGAACCTTACTGAACCTCACTGGTAGATTTACAGGTGGTTACTTCTCTGATGAAATTGCACAGTAACGCTTGGAATGCTAAGCAGAGCAATTACTAATAATTATTAATCATTAAATCGTTTACATCAATCACATTTTACTGTTTTAGCAAGTAAAAACACTGACTATCCTCTTGCTTGTTTGCAGATATTTTTTTCATAGAAATAGCTCGCAAAGAGAAATGGTGTGCAGATCACTGATATTTCATTCTTCCGTGACACAGCACACTACATAGAATTCCTCTTCTTTGGCCCCAAGCTTGTAGTCTGCTTTTGGAAATCCACGATTGACAGTCTTATTCCAGAATTCCTGTTCTCCTGTCCCTCATGACTAACACAGCCATTTATCATTCTCCTCTTATTTGTCCTCTATTTCTAATTTGTAGGACGTATGATTTCTTGATAGTTATGAAACGTCCTATAAAATATATCTCTCTCATGGCCAATTGTGGGTTAAAGATTAACAGCTTTCAGTACTTGGATGTAAGCGTTACTCGTCTTAAACTAAGATTCTGGCCATATGTCTTTATCTCAGCTTCACTGTGGCCTGATCATTGGGATTCTGTCCCTCTCCACCATCGGTAACGAGGAGCCTAAAGCCATTCCATCATACTGCATTATCTTTTGCCACTCAGAATTATGTACCCATTACATGTGGTTTCTCAGATTGGTTTTCCCTTACCTTCCTACCCTCCACAAACTGCTGCATTTTGGTCCTGTTGCCTTTAGCCTTTGCTAATGAAATATGGGTCGGTCTGTCCGTTTTCTCTGCTGCATACACAGAATCCCATGTTTCACATTGTCCTAAAACAATGCAATGGCAAGGTGACCTTTGCTCTGTAGTTTTTCTGGTGTATTTTCCTTCTAGAGGAGTACTTTCAAAGTCTTATGTATCAACTCCATGGGTGTTAATCAGGGTTTGGTGGTAATGTGAAATCCTACAGGTTCTAGTGGAAATACGAATTCTATAGAAGAATCGACCATTAGGATTTATTCTACCATGCTATCCATATGGAAGATGAAACTTCCATTTGTGCATTCTCATCCTGAATCAATAGTTTCTTCAGAAAATGGAGAACTTGATGTTACTACCAAACCCTTTGGCAGGTTTTGAGTCTTCTATTTCATTGTCTAAAAATTACCACACAATCACGAAGGGCAGGCCAGCTTTTGGATGGTTGTAAAAATCTCTGCTTTTTTAAAGGTTGTAGCTGTGATCGTTCATCCTTGTCACATGCCTATCACATTTGGACTGCTGTTTTGCTCCAAATCTGATAAGAATGTACCTAATGATGCAGGTGTGTCCCTCATTTATTGTTTTTAGCCAATGTCCCAATGCAGATGGCACCTTAGTCGAGGAGTCAGTGTTGGAAAAGAATATTGATGTTCCTCACGATGATAAAGAACCCGATGCTGAAGAAGTGATGGCGGAAACTACACCCACGGAAGAACTTGTAGAGAAAGAAGAAGACAATCAGGTACGCTATTTCCAAATATTACACACGTGCCTTAAATGTTCCATAGATATTGTCGTTACTATTGTTGTTGATATCATCAAAGCTTAAATGATTTCCACATTTCGTGGGAAAACTCAAAGTATGTTATGAACATTTTTGTATTCATTCTCTCCCTAGTGAAGAAAATTGTTATATTGCTAAATAGCAACATTGTTTCACAAGAGGATCAGTATGGTACATTCACTAAGCAATTGCACGTTCGTACTTAAAAGTGCAAATTGTACAAATTCAAAGAGTAGTGCTCAGAAGTGTATGAACGTAAGTTTTGACTGGCATCTCAGTGAAATTTATAATATATGCGTTTAAAACTTGTACTTCGGCACAGCACTAATGCTTTTCATCTACTAGACATAGGTAAAAGTCATGTAAGCTCATCACATGTAGCTCACTATATGTATGACAGCCAAAAGATGATCAGACTAGTCTCCTTTTAGCAGTGAACTGTAGTGTGGATGAATGGTGTAAGAAGATATCCTTTCATTGTCATCGTCCTTTGAGGCCCAGTAACATTAAGCGCCCAGCTTTGTGTTTCTACTGTTATTCCCAGATTGACACTGCAGTGAAATGGAGGCACAGTATGCTTACCAAACCTTTGTTTCCTACTGCTTCTACATGACGTCAGTAGCCATTTCCATCACTAACGTGCCCCAGTGTAATACAAAGATAAATCAGTCTTGAAGTCCAGTAGCTGCATCTGCAGCTGTTAACAAAGAACTTACTTTTGCTCTGTTATCCCATTGTACATTGTACATTTCAACTAGCGAGGACCCTGTAAAACATTAATTGACTGCAGACCGTATAGAACACCGATTGTTTTCTATATCTTTGTTCGGAGCAGTCTTTTGCATTTCATCTTCGTAAAATTTTACAGCCTGTATTTTAGTGAGCTTGCTCTGCCCACTTGATATTATAGCGATTGGAGACTGCATCAATGGCATCAACCACAGTACATTAGTTGAGATGAAGGGTCCTGGATAAGGGTGTGCCTTGACTTAATTTTGTTTTCTGATATATTTGTCTGCATTTTTCCTCACTTTTAACTATTATTCCTAATGCTATTCTGTTATTCATGCAATTCTTTTAACTACTAGCTAGTCTTCATGATGTTATTTGCCAAGAACATCAAACAAGAAACATTGCAGCTCTGGCTCAATGACATGAACCTTGACTGTTACGAATTCCAACTTTCACCAAATGCCGAGTCACTTGGATTCACCCTGGACTCCAACCTCACCCTCAAGAAACACATTGACAAAAAAAATACAAAGACGGCCTGGTGACAGCTCTCTAGTCTGAGGAAGTTTAACCCATTACTTCCAAAAAGTGACTTCGTAGGTGATGTTCAAACCCTCATAAGCTTGCATCCAGATGGTATTAATACACTGCTCAAGAGCCTACCAAACACCAGACTGGCACCGCTTTAGGGCATCCTGCACTCAAGCATGCCTTATCCAGGGACTAAAGAAATATGATCACATCGCCTTCATCCTAACAGAACTCCATTGGTTCCCATAGCTGACCTGCAACATTGTCAAAACCAGCTGCATCAGACTAAGTTGTCTAAAAAAGAAAAAAGAAGGCATGCGTTGTGGAATGCAGTAGCCAGTGTCTTGCAAGCTATCCCAGAGGACACTCGGTCAAGCCTGCAAACTCTCATACGAGATGGCCTGGATGCTATGAAGTATGCCATATGCTCAGGCCTGGACAGTGTTCACTGTGTGATTAGGGAAGTTAGGACCAGCAAGGTGCTTAGATGTCACACTTGGGTTGCTCCACTGGCTTTCCCAATGATGACCAGTAAGCCTTAATGGACATACCCTTTGATGATTGTAGAATCTTTGGAGCGAAGACAGACTCTGCTAAGAAAAGATTTAAGGAGTGCAAAGTTACTGCCTACTCTCTAGGCTTAGCTCTGCCTGTTCTGCAGTTTTCCCAGAAACCTTGCCCCTTTCAAAGCTTCAACAGGGGACACCAGCAGAGACCATGCTTGAATGCGCCAGTCCTTTCAAGTTAGATGGTGGGGATCAGGCTTTCTGCATCCAGGCTCTTCCCAGACATCAGCCACAACTCCACAGCCTCAGCAAAAACCCTTGTCACAACCAGCAGCACATGATCGCCCAGTGAGAGTCTGTATCACCTTCTAACTCCCCGGATGGAGGAACATCATATCCGACCAATAAATGCTCCAGATTTTGTGATACTGGTTGCTTCCTCCACTTTCTGTCACACCTCTGCATATGCCACTCACACTGCTTGTCCATACTTTGTGGGGAAGTTCAAGCTCTCTTGGTCAAGGAAGCCATAAAGACAGTGGGGGCATCAGATCAGACTGGCTGTTGCTGTTGTTATTCTGTAGTGCCAAAAAAGGATAGAGGCCTTTTCCCCATCCTCAAGCTTCATCCTCTGAACTTTTTCATTCAGAAAGACCAGCTCAGAATCCTCAACCTAGCCTATATTTTTACTGCAGGGACACAGGAGACTGGATGTTGACGTTGTGTTTACAGGACACCTATTTCCACATCCCCGTCCTGCAAACCCACAAATATTACCTGTGGTTTTAGGTGTGCCAAAGCACTTTCAATTCTCTGTGCTCCACTTTGGTCTTATCTCAGGCATTCACAAAAGTGGTCACAGCACATCTGCAGAAATTGGGTGTACCAGTCTACCCATATCTCAGTGACTGGCTACTAAAGGTGAACTCAGCACAAACCATCATAAACCACCTCTAGATGATGGTCGACCTGTTTAGATCATTGGACTTTTCCATCAACATGCTGAAGTCGCACCTGGCTCCTTTGCAACGGTTCCCCTTCATTGGAGCTATCCTGGACATATTGCACATCTGAGCCTTTCCTCTGTCTTAACAAGTCCAGGACATTTGGACTATGATTCTGCTGTTTCAACCCTTGACCTGGGTCTCAGGAAGAGTGGCTCTGAGGTTTCTTGGACTTTTGGCTTCCTGCTTGTAGACCACACCTGGTGGCATATGCGTTCCCGCAGTGGCATCTGAGGTCCCGGTGTACTCTGCACAAACTAAGCAGACAATGCCTAGGGGATCATGAATGGCAGTTGCACTCAGAGGTGCGATGGCCGAGTAGAGTGTGGTACCCAGAACTTCTGGTCATGAGCATCTGTCCTCGAGTTTGTGTTGCAGCAGTAGGGTAAGGTTCTCCACCCAAACCTGTACAAGTGCTGCACAACCTACACGTTCATGCATGGAGATTGAGCAGCAAAAGCTGATGGCTTTCGATCGCCCTCCCAAAAGTGGTTGGTGTCATTCTGGCAGCCTGACAGCCATACACCAAAACTGTATAAGCAGGACGCTGGGAGAAATTTGTTGTCTGGTGTTCTTCCTGTAACACACAGCCTTTACAGGCAAAGATGTCCAACATCTTTTTGTTTTGTCTCTCCTTGGCCCAGCAAGGCCTTGCTGCTGCAGCAATTATTGTTGCTTTTTGGCCCTGTAGCCTTTGGAAGATTGTCAGATCGCTGTATCTTTTCAAATCTCATGCTCTGAGGGTAGCCTGCCTCCTCTCTGCACCAGGAGCTCTGAAGAAATCTCCCGTGGGACGACGGAATCTTCCCCCGGCAACCGCAGGCAACAAAAGACTGCATCACCAGTCCTCTGGGTCCCCTCTCAGCACGACGAGCGTGGTCCCTGGAACTCAGCAACTCTGTCCAAGTGATTCCCACAGTCCAGTGACTCTTCAGTCCAAGTTTGGTGGAGGTAAGTCCTTGCCTCCCCACGCTAGACTGCATTTCTGGGTACCGCGTGATTTGCAGCTGCTCCAGCTCCTGTGCACTCTTCCAGGATTTCCTTCGTGCACAGCCAAGCCTGGGTCCCCGACACTCTAACCTGCAGTGCACAACCTTCTGAGTTGTCCTCCGGCGTCGTGGGACTCCCTTTTGTGTCTTCGGGTGGACTCCGGTTCACTCCTTTTCCAAGTGCCTGTTCCGGTACTTCTGCAGGTGCTGCCTGCTTCTGTGAGGGCTCCCTGACTTGCTGGGCGCCCCCTCTGTCTCCTCCTCCAAGTGGCGACATCCTGGTCCCTCCTGGGCCACAGCAGCATCCAAAAACCCTAACCGCGACCCTTGCAGCTAGCAAGGCTTGTTTGCGGTCTTTCTGCGTGGGAACACCTCTGCAAGCTTCTTCACGACGTGGGACATCCATCCTCCAAAGGGGAAGTTCCAGTCCTCTTCGTTCTTGCAGAATCCACAGCTTCTAGCATCCGGTGGCAGCTTCTTTGCACCCTCAACTGGCATTTCCTGGGCATCTGCCCACTCTCGACATTGTCGCGACACTTGGACGTGGTCCCCTTGTTCCACAGGTACTCAGGTCCAGAAATCCACTTTGGTTGCATTGCTGGTGTTGGTCTTCCTTGCAGAATTCCCCTATCACGACTTCTGTGCTCTCTGGGGAATATAGGTGCACTTTACACCTACTTTTCAGGGTCTTGGGGTGGGCTATTTTTTTAACCCTGACTGTTTTCTTACAGTCCCAGCGACCCTCTACAAGCTCACATAGGTTTGGGGTCCATTCGTGGTTCGCATTCCACTTTTGGAGTATATGGTTTGTGTTGCCCCTATACCTATGTGCTCCTATTGCAATCTACTGTAACTTTACATTGCTTGCATTACTTCCTTTTGCTATTACTGCATATTTGTGGTATTGTGTACATATATCTTGTGTATATTTGGCATCCTCATACTGAGGGTACTCACTGAGATACTTTTGGCATATTGTCATAAAAATAAAGTACCTTTATTTTTAGTATATCTGTGTATTGTGTTTTCTTATGATATTGTACATATGACACCAGTGGTATAGTAGGAGCTTTGCATGTCTCCTAGTTCAGCCTAAGCTGCTCTGCTATAGCTACCTTCTATCAGCCTAAGCTGCTAGAAACACCTCTTCTACACTGATAAGGGATAACTGGACCTGGCACAGAGTGTAAGTACCTCTTGGTACCCACTACAAGCCAGGCCAGCCTCCTTAAGGCTATAATGCCAATGTTTCAGCCGTTCGCCTGGATCTTAGTGAGGGTCTTACTGAGGCCTCTTGACCTCCTGCATCCTGCTAGTTTACCATGCTAAGTGGCACATGTGGACTCTGCAGTAGGATCTGAAGTCTCAGTGGGATCAGCAGTAGGAAACCTATCCTGTTCCGTCCAGGTGTTGGAGGAGACTGCACAAGATGTACAGTTGCTGGACTGTTGTTGTACCAGTGGTAGGCCCCTCTTCGTACCCCACCCTGAACTGATAGTTGTAACAGGTGCATCATTATTAGGATGAGAAGGGCATCTGGGGAAGGTGAAGTTCAGAAAAGTCTAATCTCTGGCAGAGAGCAGTCTCCACATCAGTCTCCTAAAATCACAATGGATTTGCTTGGCAGTAAAGGCTTTCTCCCGTCAAAGGTGGAAGAGACTCAGATTCTTACAGATAAAACCACTGATGTGTGGTAAAGCAACAAGAAGGATGGGATGGGTTTGTGGGTCCTGTGACAAAGGGGCTTCACATCTCTGGAACTGGCTGAGTCTTCAAGGCATCTCCCTGGTCATGAAACACCTGGCTGGATTTTTAAATGCGAAGGCGGACAAACTCAGCCAGCAGTGCCTCTGGATCACTAATGGGATCTACACACTAAGGTGGCACAGAGCATCTTCCGGCAATGGGGAGATCCTCGTCTTGATCTTTTCACCACCACTAGGAACGTACAGTATATAAACATTTGTGTGTTGGAGTTCCTAAGGCAAATCTACCTCTGAGGCTTAACTCAGTTGGACTTTGAACTTCTGTACACATGCTTACCTCTATCTCTCCCTACCCTAAGTTCTGACAAAGACCACAAATGACTGGCTTGCTTGGACCCTGAGAATGTGGTACACAGGACTGGCCATGAGCATCTATCCTCTGTCCAGCTACCCCTTTGGAAAGCTCTTCTTTCACAGCATCGGGGGAAGGTCCTGTACTGGAACCTGTACAACAAACACCTCCATGAGTGGAGATTGAACAGTGACAGCTGATTACTTTTGACTTCCCTCCTGAAATAGTAAACATCGTTCTGTCCCTCTACCAAAACTATTTATGTGGGACGCTGGGAGAAGTTTCTTATTTGGTGTTCATCTCTGCATTTCAATCCTGTGAGAAATTGGAATGTTAGTTGAAGGAGGGGTGACCTCTATTCAAGCAATAGTCACAATCCCTGTCAGTTTAAACCACAAAAATCCTAAATCAATATGTACTTAACCTTCTGGTATCTTGGCACAAAAGCAGTCAGGCCTAACTTAAAGGCAATGAGTAAGGTAGTTATACAGCTCACAAACAGCAATACAGTGAAAACACAACGCAAGAAAAATCCCACAAGAATTTAGAAAAATAGAGTAAATTCTAATCAATTGACACCAAAACAACAAAAATCCAGTCAGTAAACCTAGAGATATGCAGTTTTAATGATTTCAAGTAAATAAAGCATCTAAAAGCACAAAGGGCCAGCTGGATAATGATTTCCAATAGCGATTACCAAATTGCGATTTTCTGCGAATCGCAATAAGTAATCTCTATTGGAATATATAAAACTCTGGGAGTTTCATATAGCGATTCGCAAAGGCTCGCAAATGGACCCTACTTCATTAATATTCACGAGGTAGGTCGCAATTTGTGACCCATTGCGAATGGCAACAATCACAGGGATGGTAGCCTGTGGGGCTCAGCAGACCACTATGTCTGTGATTGCTTGTAAATAAAGTAATCTTTTTTTTTTTTTTTTAAATACAGCCCATTTTCCTTAAAGGAAAACAGGATGCGTGTTTAAAAAGGAAAAATTAAAAGTTTTCATTTCATTTTATAAGAGTAGGCGTGGTCCGTGGGACCAGTGCCTGCTTTTAAACAATGTTTTTGCATGCATTCACAAAGGAGAAGGGGTTCCTTGGGGACCCCTCCCCCTTTGCGAATGGGTTAGCACCAAAACTGCGATTATTTTGCGACTGCATTCACGATCACAGAACAATCATACATACCTCTGCGGTTCGGTATTAGGAAGGGACGCCCTTGACACGCCCCTTCTTAATACCGAATCGGTATGTAGTCGCAAATCCAATTTGCTATTCGGTAACCAGTTACTGTATCGCAAATTGGACTTGCTACATACCAAAATGCATTTTTGCGATAGGAAACAGACCTTTGAACTATTTGCGATCGCAAAAATGTTTGATACATCTGGCCCAAAGTGCCTCTCACGGTTATCCCTGTGAGACCAGGTGAAAGTCACATGTTCAGGGCAACCCCAGTGGAGATTGGGCCGGATACGGGGACCAGATTAGTCCAGCTGAAAGAGATTCCTTTAAAGCCCTGTGTGAAGAATTGCATTTGCGATGGAAGAGGCCACAAGGAGCAGGGTGGGCGTTGATGAAGGTAGTTCCTATAGTGTGATGATACTGCCGGGCATCGCTTACTGACATTGCTGGACCTCCGCAGTGGTGGTAACTGCAAGCTATCAATGCTGTATCATGAAGTGCAGATCTCGCATTGCTGGGCATCGTTGGCCACTGTGGTGTGAAAAATCTGGTTTGATGGAACTTCACGTTGATGGGCGCGGGCAGCAAGAAAAGAGTGCAAACGGGCCCCATTCGTGTTCACTAAGAGGCCAAAACTTCAGATGTCTCCTTTTCTTGGCTCAACCAAAGCCACACCAAGGGTTTAAGACCTCAGTCCAGCAGGGCTCGGGCAGGTCTAGTTGCAGGTCCAGGCAGCACGTCATCTGGGCAGTTGCAGGGAGCCCCTAGAGCTTATGTCCCTGTAGCTCAAAACAGGTGAGTCTGCTGACCCTTGGAGTCACTTCAGCCTGGGATGAAGGGTGCAGTTCCGGTCTTCCTTCTCAGTAAGCAGAGCAGCAAGCTACACAGTAGCAAGGTAGCAGAGTGACAGTCCTTCTGGCAGCAAAGTTGCACAGCAGTCCTCCTGTAGCATCCTCAGATCCTGGAGTGTGCTGAAGAGTGAGTCTAAGGGTTGCCTTTTTTTACATGGTGCCTACGGGTATTCATAAGATGAGGAATCTACAGTAATTCTAGCCATGGGAAAGAGCATTATCGAAGGTAAGTAATTTTTTCCTTTTCTCTAGTGGGGAATGAAGGACCTCGTATCCTTTGCATTCCTATTGCAATGTTCATATATGAAGAGGAAGGCGGCAGCTGTTTCCATTATTTTTCATGGTTAGCAGTTGTTGTTTGAGAATAGAACCCTTGATCAGATCTACTGAGGTTAGCAATGTTGACTTTGCCACTTTGTTATGGCCAGAGTGAATGGGGGGAAAAGCTGCATTTCCTCCACCTTGCTGCAGAGGATTCACACCCTCCAGAAATCGAATGATTTCCTGTTACCAGCCAATTAGAAATCGGGCAGCTTATTGTAAGATTTGGTGATGCCAACCGACAGACTCCACTCAAACCGATACAGTTAAAATCATTTAATGACTTACGACATGTTTGTAACTATTCTCTCTTGTGGTTTCTTTAGGTCTCTACACCAAAGCGCAAACTAGAAGAATCCACTGTCGAGTTCAGTCCTAAGAACGGCACAATTACTCAGCCATTGAAAAAGTTAAAGATAAATGTTTTCAAAGTCCACAAATGTGCGGTGTGTGGCTTTACAACAGAAAACCTTCTACAGTTTCATGAACATATCCCTCAGCACAAATCAGATGGCTCATCATACCAGTGTCGAGAGTGCGGCCTCTGTTACACCTCCCATGTGTCTCTGTCTCGCCATCTTTTTATAGTCCACAAGCTGAAGGAGCCACAACCCGTGTGTAAACAAAATGGATCTGGAGAGGATAATCATCAGGATGATAAACCCAGTTTGGCAGACGAGATATCTGACTGTGCAGAATCAGAAAAAAGATGTAAAGTTTGTGCGAAGACATTCGAAACTGAAGCTGCCTTAAACACTCACATGAGGACCCATGGCATGGCCTTCATCAAGTCAAAACGAATGAGCTCGATAGAAAAATGACCATAAATGTGAAATGTAGTTGTACCCTCTCCTTAAATGTCAGTAGAAAAGATGAATTTGGGTGTATTCCAAACACCCCATAATAACATTTCTGCAGATACTGAAGGAAGCAAACAGTACTTGGGAGCACTGCAATCAGTTGTTTTTTTTATTTATCCCATCGGACTATACACTCAGCATCTACTCAAACTATCACAAAGGAACTTTGTATATATTTCAAACAAAAACTTTTGTACTGTTTATGTGTTCGTATTAACTGTCTCGTGGAAAGAATGGGCGTTTTTAGTTTATTTTTGTAATTGGTTGCTCGCAAACAGTTCTTAATATAAGGGTGATATTCGAGTTCTGTTTGGTTTAAAAAGTGTGTATGAAAGTTTCGAAACGGAAATTAACCACAGAGTGTTTGAGTTGAAGTGTTGGGGTACTTGTTGAATGTCATACAAATGTGTAGCTAGAAAGTTTTGTTGGTTAATAAATATAGTGTTTTTAAATGTCACATTATTTATTTAAGGATGTAGCATTAAGTATTTGCCAAGCACTTGAGAAGGCAGTTTTACAAAGTTTCCACCGTCAGTGGCTGTGAATGTCCATCTCTGTATCCGGAAGCTAGATCAACGTTCATTCCTGGCAAGCCCTGTTGGTCAGACATCCTATTTTAAAAGTAGGGTGTTCATACCATTGCACAGAATCATGAAAATGTTGCAGTTTCTCAAGATAAGCTATTCAGTTCCGACTGGAATAGAACTTAGACCATGACCGCTGCCAGGACCACTGCTTTAAAACTGCCGACCACAGCTCACTTTATTGACTGGACAATGATGAAACACCTGAGAATTTAAGACCGTTACAAACATCGAAAGCTAGTAATGCTCCATTTGGGCCTCATGTTTCAGCATCATTTCTTATATAGTTTTTTTTTGGGCATTTACAATTGATGACTATTAAATCTGTCCCTTAAAGGGATAATCTGTGCTTTGCATCAAATTTCCTGTTATCATTTATCCTGATTTAGGAAGCATTAGCACCCTTAAGGAAAGCGGAGATAGGCTTAAAGAGCAGAATTACTGGCATGACTGTTAGAATGTTGGATTGCTGAGAGCTTCCCTAAAGATAATGGAGGGGCTCAGGGCCAATAATGGCTTGTACAGACCTTCTGCTCCATCATTCCATTCTGCTGACGCCCCCTACTGGTTTAAATGTTCTAATAGCTTTATAGTTCTTCCGCCTCTGGTTGTAATGGGTGTTAGAGGCCCTCAGCCTCTTTATAGGTCCTCGTCTGTAGCTCGGACCTATAACTGTGTTTCAAGGCCTTTGAGAACTGTTAATGCTCTGGGCGGCAGACTGTAATGCTTAGTTATTTTTGCTGCATTTTGTAGCCTTGGTGAGTTCTTTGAAAGTGCAAAGTAGGCACAAAAAATAGACATGGATCCCAGGCAAGCACTTCTAGGTGTGGTTCATGAAACGGGTGCTAATTTGCATCATAGCGTTTATGCTACTGAGCCATTATGAACCCCCTTTGCGGTCTGTTTTTCACCTTTACGTTGGCCCAAACTTGCATGGGTTGTAGTGCACATCTTCAGTAGTATTTGAATAACTCTTAAAGAACCAGTCTAGAAAATGGTGTCAACCGTTCTCAAAACACAACCAAATACCATCAAACGAAGGTGATGGAAGGCTGCGTGAAGCATGCTGATTTATATTTGTTTATACTAAATAGCCTCTTTTATTAGAACATCAAAATGTTCATCTCTCTACTGAATATAATGGGAAGGGAACAGGCATTACTCAGTGCCATTGTGCTTGCTGACATGAACATTCCAGTGTTCTGTTGAGTAGAATCCCATCCTGTGCCTTGCCTTCTTTATTCACCTGTCACGTGAGAAGAGGCTGAGGTGTTGCCATGGAAGCGTTACCTACAAATTGACGGTTGCTGTTTAAAAAAAAAAAAAAAATCCCTAGAACTAGGCATGCACGGACCTTTTTTTTTTCTTTCTTCAAACCCTCTCACTTTCAGCCGACCGAAGCGATGTACTGTAGAAGCCAGGAACTTCTGGGTGCTTTTATACAACTTCAGGTTTTAATTTTTTTTTTTTTAAATAGAACATTATCATTCTTAGGTGGAATGTTTTGATGGCTTAATTGCCCTTCATAAATGGGGCATTACTGACTTTAGATTTTCCTTCCACCTCTGTATGCACCCTCGATTTCGGCTGGGGCTTAGAACGTCTTGATGAGCAATTAATGGGCGTTATTGTCCACTCACCGGGATATTAATGCTTTGTAATAGCTCACCTGAAAGGCAATAATTAGCTAATTATTTTTTTTGTCTACATGGCTTCAAAGAATGCAGCTTAGAACAAAGTGCCATTAAATATCAGTCATCATTGGTGCAGGGGTCCTATGGTGGAGTAATTCTTTGCTTTAAAACATGACAAAGATTGTTCTTTTATTGTAAATAAATAGTATATTGTACAAGTGATAAGCATCCTCTTGGAGCACTTTGCGTAATGACCCAGAATATGACATCAGGTTGTCCCTTGTTGACTTAGTGATGGTTGGATGTTTTCACTAATATACATTGCAGAAAGTGTACAGTTAAGTCCCTTCCATAAATAGTTCTCTGTGAGAGTTATTGCATTTTTCCTTTTTATACCTTGTATAAATCCCTAATTTTGTACTTTTTTAAACTTTTTTATGTATATATAGTTTATTGCATGGCACACTATAGTGGTTGTTTGGTTTCTGAAAAGGTCTTGCTGCTGTCAGATGTAATTGAACACTATGTCCGTTACAAGTGTATGAAGCAAATTTTGCCATGTAAATAAATGTCTAGCATTTTGAACTTTTATCATTTTATGGTGTAACATTAATCACACTACATAATATACATACAGCAGATCATTTGAGTTGCGCTGAAGGCTTCTGTTGAAATAGCAGCAATAAAAATATCCCCATATTTTTCAGATATTTATTCATGGAATAGAGTTGAAGTGATGCTATAATTACAATACAAAAACTGAGTTATGAGCTCTGACGTTTAATAAGGTAGGTTTGAATCTGAAACGCCATCTAACGATGCATCGCTCATGATGTTCACACATTACATTACAAAGCACTTGTATGTAAGTGGAATTTATGTAGCATAGTCTTATCATTAGAGGTGGTGGGACGAGGTGGGACTAAAATGTTAAACTGTGAATCAGAGACGTAGTGTTAATGGGGTGGTATTGCAGCCGTGAAGGAGCATGAGAGGCGAGGGAGGAGTGAGAGGGTGTCCACTTGTGGAAGGGAGTAGTAAGGTTCGGAAGACCAGGCATCTTTCATGACTTCTGTTACCGGGAAGGTTACCTAACATACATCACCAGGGGCATCATCAATGTCATCACTGATTGGTTTTTAGGCCTTTCATATCTGACATCATCCTCAGAATTAGTGTGGAACACATACATGTTTCAGCTTTGTTCTCTGTGCTGAAGATAGAAGGGCTCCACAATTGAAAATTAATTCTGGAAAAAAGAAATTGAGAGGAATGTGGGTGCAACATACTCTAGACAGCAGACATTCCTTAGGCATGTAATGCTTTTCTTGTCTTGTGCTGCAAAGTTGTTTACCCTTCTGAAAGTGTAACATAACCTCATACAATTAAGCTTTAATTTGGCAGCATCTGAAAGAGACTTCAAGCCGCAGATTCCTTACCATAGAATATTCCCCAGGCATCAGTGGATCCAGAAACGTTTGTTCCACAGTACCCCTGCAGGCCAGTAAGTGGTGTCATTCGGCTCTACATGGTGTCGTTGGTGTCATCCACGCAGGAAGTGACGTGCGTGGAGCCTATATAGGCTATCTCAGTCACTTTTTGACTGCCCCTTTTTAGGTCGAGCATAGCAGCTTGCATACACTGTTCTTCTTGTCATTTTGTAATCTATTCGAGGGCTTCAACCACGCCCATATCACACCCATCACTTTTATTCGTTCCTGGGCCTGCCTTTCAAAAACACCTTGCTGTCGTTAGTGACTGCTTTACGTTTGTCCTGCCTTGAGGCTGACCCTGTTACATGGATTATTGCATGATCAGGAAGGTACCTAGTGTGGTGCACTATTTTTTACTTTTGCCTCGCCGCTTCCCTCCTGGAGGTATGTTGTTTCTTCGTTTTTCTTGGTTTAGGGCATTTTGCTGTTCTTTACAATGCCTGCGTTTTTTTTTTATTTATTATTTTATTGCAGTTTCATTTATCACGAACTTGACACAAAGGTATTGGAGCGCTTCATTTATTTATTTTTTTGCAGTTTAATCTGGCGCAATTATTACAGCACTTTACATGAGCACCGCTTACTTTACACATCCATTTTTGGTAGCAAGAGAAGATTAAGTGATTTGCCCAGAATCATAGGATGTTGAGCCAGCACCGAGACTCAAACCGTGTTCCCAGGCTCCAAAGTCAGCAACTCTGGCCCTTACGCCACATCCTCTATCCTAGAGTTCTTTGTCTGGTGCGTGTTGGCGCTGTCTTGCAAATAACTAGTTTTTGTTTTATATATCGCTTGGTAATACAGGTTCTGCCATTTCATAGCGCTGCAAAGCAATTGCAATTCTTTACAAAATTGCTATAATTCATTTGCATGAACCTTGCAGAGATGAAGAGGTGAAAACGTATTTCAGGATTGTAATCTCTGACATTCTCGCTCTGTCAAGACCTCTCAAGTGGGTGCATTAACCAACTGTCTTGAGTAGAACTTAACAATAAGCAATAACCCATGCTCTTGATAACCTTCAGAGAGTCACCAACCAAGCACCTAAGTTAGTTCTAGGCAAGAAGATGGCGAAAGGTGTTGTCTCCAAAAAGGAGTTATGACTCCAGACCCAAGGGCTTCACGGCCTCGAGCTTGATAGCAGAAAACATTTAGCCTTTGGATGTAAATTGGGCCTCTTCAAATAGAGTTCAGTTAGCGCAAACTCGATACAAAGGCACTACAGACCTTTACGTTAGCACCGGTTAAATTACACAAGAACACATCCATTTTTGGTAGCGGGGGAGATTAAGGGATATGCCCAGAATCACAGGATGTTGGGCCGGCGCCGAGACTCGAATCATGTTCCCCAGCTCCAAGGTCGGCAGCTCTTGCCCTTATGCCACATCCTCTCCTCTAGGGTTTTTGTCTGGTGCGTGGGGCAGTCTGGGAATAACTCGTTTTGTTTTTTCATATAGCGCTTGGTAATACAGGTTCTGCCATTTCATATTGCTGCAAAAACAGGTGCCATTATTAACAAAATCGTTATAATTCATTTGCAGTTAAGCTGTCTCTTCTATTATTCTCTTTGTATACAGTCTGTGTTTTAAAAAAGTTAGGCTGGTATTGCCAATGTAGAGGAATAATTCCTTTAGAAATTTAACACAGAAATATATGGCTTCTCCCTTTTCTTTGCTCGTAACTCTTCTGACCCCTCTCATTCTCCTGGTTAAATGCCACAAAGGTTCCTCTTTTGGCATGTTTAGGTAAACACACTAGAAAGGGTTGCATCTCTAGGGTATCACAACCAATCTGTAGGAATGATGCAAAAATACTCCCAAGATGGAGATCTTGTGTCCTCTGTCCTGTAGCGACAGGCCTAGGAGGATTGCTGTGGCACCTGGCATACATCTACTACTCTCCAAACCAAAACACATAGGTAAAAGACATTGTCATGTACAACACCAATAGCTATAACTCTCACACATGCGAGACCTATTGCATTGCAAATGCCTATTCAACCTTTTTTTGAAGATTTTTCAAGAGTTTGTCTCCTGGAGTGCAGGATGTCCACCAAAAAGGCAGGTTTTAAACCATGCGATGCCTGTAGCCGAAAGATGTTGGTGACAGACCCACACTTGGTTTTCTTTTGGTGTCCAGAGCAAGATCATGATGCAAAGACAAGCAAGCATTGCCATGCAGCTGAAGGTGCTGAGGGAGTGGTCCCTCAAGCTCATCTTTATGTGACCTGATCCCTCTGGAGCATCCTCTGGCCCCATGGTTTGGGAGAGGCTATTTGTAGGACACTGGGTCAGAATTAAAACTTCAGAGGCTTTATGTGTTGAGAAATTGTGGCTATTTTCTTATTGACCTCTGTGCTTCAAAGAAAAAAAAAGAAATACAGCCAGGGTTAGTATTCTACCTTGATTGTACTCGTGAGTTCCGGGTGGATGATCAACACTTTGTGGAGTATGTTGGGACCAAGAAAGGGAAGGCAGTGTAGAAGCAGACCATCTCATGTTGGATAGTTCTCTGCATCAAGATCTGCTATGCATTGGCGAAAAAGAAACCACCTGAGGGGTTGCGACCTCACTCCATCAGAGCCAAAACTGCGACCAGTGCGACCAGTGCGTTAACCCTTGGAGTTTCTGTCTTGGATATTGGTCAGACAGCAATGTGGACTTCCTTTCACACGTTTAAAAAACACTACTGCCTAGACAGTCCAACGTGGTGATCATTTTGACCGCTCCGGACTTTTTAGTCTAATCTGTATTGCAGCCTCACTTCCGCGGAGGTATTGCTGGAATATCTATTCTAAGGTAGGGAATCTGTGGCTAGGAGTCACTTCAAGATGAACAAGTTGCTTACCTTTGGTAATGCCTTATCTAGTAGAGACTCTATCTAACTTCAGATTCCTTACCGACCCTCCCATCCTTCCTGCTGTGCGACCTAATTATAGTGTTATAGATAAACCTCTCTGAGGGCCCTGGCTTCGCACAACAGTTGGCAGTGTTCCTTGTGGCTGTGAGCCTCTGCCATGGAAAGTAGTGAAGAGATTGACTGTGCGCTGGGGTGGTGCCTGTATAGGCACTACAGATGACATAGACGACACCACGCAGAACGGAAGGATGCTGCCTATCGGCTCACAGGTATACTGCTGACAAAAGTTTACTGATCCAGTCTGATTCCTGGAGAATATTCTAAGGTAAGGAATCTGTGGCTAAATAGAGTCTCTACCAGTTAAGGCAAAAAACAAAGGTAAGTAAATTGTTCGCCAGGATACCCAGGTTAATCTTGCCATATAAATGATATAATAAACCTACACTGAAAATAAAAGATCTTAGTACTCGATTACATGTTCCTTGGTTATGTGAGTGTTATCACAGCTGATAATAACAGTACCTTGAGGAGCATCATTTCTTTTATATGATTCCTTCAATTATGAATTTCCCCATTAAAGGGGGCTTAGGAGCTAGATTTGGTGCTTACCACACTAAATTCTGTGTCCTGGTAATTCCCAAGCCTTTTATTGTAGAAAAACAAAATAAACTGGGGAAAGGAGGAAGTGGGACCCATGCAACCAGGGATTTGCAGAGCAGCTGCCACAATTCAAAGGCACTCTTAAAAGAAGTGTTGATGAGTCTCAAAAATGTCAATCATATTTAGTGCTCCTGCTGGTTTTATGGTATTCATTTTTTTTAACATTTCCGTCTTTGTTTATTCGAAAAACCGCAACTGGTATTATCTAAACAGCTCCCTGGAATATAGTCGAGCCGATCCTGTTTTATAGGGACCAGGATGAGACCCGATGATGAAGCATCTAATAAAGTGAGTGAAGGTAAAAAAACTACTAAACGAAGTGTTCTTTCCGGATCTATTCTCTGACCCCCAGAATAGCGTGATTAGCAAAATAAATAGCAAAATAGGCACTTTTGTGAAAATCCTGCAATGTTTACAAAAGTACCAGCAAAAAGTGGCATTGTAAATTAATTTAGTCTGATCCTCCTTTTATTGGTCCTGAGCCAGAAAAAGGAGCATGAGCAACAAGTCATTAGGGGCACAGGAGTTTGTTTGTCACCTGCCTTTAAAATGCACAAGTCCTTCTCCGTGCTCACAGGCCCACGTGCTCCCCTGCCCTTTGTTTCCTGCTGCCCCTTGACTATTAATGTTTTGCAGTCAAACACAAGAAGGTGGCTGAGCTTTCCTGCTCCACCTTGGCTATTCATGTTTTGCAGTCAAACACAAGAAGGTGGCTGAGCTCAGAGGGCACAATCCTTTGTGTGCAGCTAGTCACTAAATTTCACCTGTATCAGAAAGTGCTCAAGGAGGAAAGGAGCCACCAAACTCTTTAAGCAGAAGAACAATGCTTCCAACAACATACATAAGACCCCCCGAGCACTCAAATCATATATAAAGTCCAGTAATCTAGTCTGAAGCATTCTGTGGTTCGTTCTTTCTCTCTTCAAACCAGTTCCAAATAAATCTTTTGGTCGTAGCCAGCACATGTTTTGTCATTACAGTAAGTACACCTTCAACTTCATCAGGGCTACAAACAAAATAGTTAATAATTTGCATGTAATTTTTATTCAAAAGGATAAAAATGATATAAGAGTTCAAATAGAGTGTCCAAAGGAGCCTCAACCAGATGAGGATAGGAATATCAATATCTTATGTAAATATTGAAGGAAATTTTAAATATAGCATGGATTGTGAAGTAAAGAGGGAAGTCCCAGGTCCTGTGATAATATAGCAAAACAATTTCTGTAAAATAAGTGTGTGTGTATGTATTACTCATATGTAACATTCTCGCTATGAAAAGAAACCCATACTTGATTTTTTTTTGTTCCTGTTTTTTACGTCCCACCTACAACATACATGTACATATCGGCCTGTAAGCAGTGCATCATGTTGACCTCACATTATATACCTGCTGTATCGTAAATAACGATGGATACCAATTGATGAAACACCAAACATAAAGAAAGGACCCAATATGTCTCAGGACTCAGACGTGTAAATGCAGCACCATTTTCATGGTCCATAAACCATGTGTATCATAACCCAGCAATGGTGAACTTGCATCAAGAAACTCATGTAACATTATCAGTAATAAGAATATAATGGACTGAAATATTCCTAGAACATTAGCAAACAAGTAATTGTATCAGATCTACCTTTATGATCATCTATGAGCCAAAATGACCAATTATTTGTGTCCGTATACAAGCTCGCATGCCAGCATACATCTAGTTACCAGACGTATAACAACCCCGAGATGATTGCCACAAAAAGTATTATTTTGCATGAGTAGCTGTAATTGGATAATATGTAGTGCTGACTAAATAAAACATACCTTTGCACATGTAAGAGAATCTAAAACAAGTCCATAAGTCGTTCCTACCTGGGTTTAACTCACTATATATGATACCCAAAAAAGATCCCTCAGTTTAGGGATGTTGCTGCCATTACAGCCACAACGAATGAACATGTAATCCAATACAAGACTTCACTTCAGTCACTATAATCAACATTGTCAAACACAGGCAAAAGAGAACAAGCATTTGCAATGCAATAGGTCTCGCATTTAATTGAGTTGGAGCTATTGGCATTGTAAATGCATAAATGGACTTTTTTTGCCACATTAATTGGTTAACCCTGCCGCATATTTTGGTCCTTTCTGCCACATAATTCCAGTGGCCCTGCATGTAACTAAAGGGCTAGTAGGCTTCCTGGAATAGGTTTTTAAACAAGGCCTTTAAAACAGAAACTACTCTCAGTTGGTACAGGAGACAGAGAGAGTGTGAGATAGAAAGAAATAGATAAAAAGAAAGAAAGAAAGAAAGAGAAAGCGAGAGCTAGAGAGTGAGAAGGAAAAAGAATGGAGAGAGAAAGGAGGGAGGGATAGAAAGAGAGAGGAAGAGTGTTAGAGAGACAGAGGGAGAAATAGAGAGCAAGAGAAAGACAAATATAGAAAGAGAGGAAAGAAAGAGAGCGATAAAAATAGACGAGAGAGGGAGGAAGGAGAGAGACATAAAATTGGAAATAAGAAATAAAGAGATAAAGTGGGGGAGAGAGAAAGAAAAGAAATGTAGTAATGGAAGAGAGAGAGGCATAGAGAGTCAGAGAGGGAGAGAAGAAAGTGAGCGAAAGAAAGAGAGAAGAGAGACATGAGAGAGAAACCGAGTGTGAGAGAGATTAAGACAGAGAGAAAGAGAAATCGATAAAAAGAGAAAGAAAAAGAGAGAAGGAAAAGGGTGAGGAAGAGAGCAAGAGAGGGGATAGAGAGAGAAAGGAGGAAGAGAGATAGAGAGAAATAAAGATCGGGAGAGATCGAGTTGGAGAGAGAAAGAAGAAAGTGAGCAAGAGAGTGAGAGAGAAATCAGAGATAGAGACGGGTAGAGAGAGAGAATTAGAGAGGTATCAGAAAAAGCGACAGAAGAAAGTAAGAGGAAGAAAGAAGGAGAAAGGGAAGAGAGGAAGGAGGAAGACAAAAAGAAAGGGTGAGATGTAGTGAAATATAGAAAGAGAGAGAAATAAAGAATGAATAATTGAGAGAAGAAAGAGAGGGGGAGAGAAAGAGAGGAATGAGACTGAGAAATAGAAACAGAGAGACAAAATGAGAGAGAGAAAAAAAAGGAAGTGAGAGAAAGATAGGAGAAAGAGAAAAAAGGGAGGAAGAGAAAGCCAGGGAGGGAGAGAAGGAGAGGAGGGAGAGTGAGAGAGAGAAAGGAGGAAGAGAGAGAGACGGATAGAAGGGAGAAAAACTGAAAGAGAGTAAAACGTGAAATAAAAGCAAAGCGAAGGCACCCAAATCTGTTGTGAAGGGAAACCGTAGATAAAGAGTTAAAAACTACCAATTCAGCTCCTCAATAGCAATGTTTGTGAAACAGCGCTCCTCTCGTGGATTAAAAGGAGAGTCCCTATTAGAAAGGTAAATGAGCCAAAAAAACAGCAAATCAAACTGAACATACTATGTGTTTCCTAAGTTAAAAAGAAACAACACAAAGGCACCCAAAGCACGTTTTTATAGGTATTTGTTTAGTACACCTATGTTTTTCGCAAAGAATGTACATTTAATTGTAACAATCAAATCTATAGAGAAAGGTAAAACCTGTCTAAAATAAAGCTGTATTTAGAAAAGTGTTTACAATTCCCAAGTAAAGTTTTTTCTTTGCAATATAGTTCGACAAAATGGTAGGTATTTTTTATCAATAAATTATTAAATAGCACCTGAACCAGCAAATCCAATAAAATGCACCATGTTTTTTTAAATGTTAATTTGTTTGTTTTTCCATTAATGAATGAAAATAAAAGTATCCTGGAAAGAATGCAGATGCATGGGAGGTTTTTCTCAAAAAAGTGTGAACTGGAGCAGCATGTGTTTAAAAGCACTTTATCTGGAGTTTGGGGTTGCTAAGTTCACATTGACAAAAGATGGCAACTAGATAACGAACAAAGGGCTTGGACCAGGCCACCAAATTGATTCCTTGAGGGAATGTGTTTAACAGCAACAAAACAACCGGATTTTTCTTGCCACATTAAATGGAAAAAAAGCGCGATTGTGCTGCTACAGTTCACTCGTAGTGAAACCTATCGGCAAAGGTGCAATTAACTATGTAACAGCATCGATGTCATGCAAAGTGTTCGACTTCTGCCAAGCGAGATTGCGCTGCCAAAAAAAGATAAAAAGTACTCCAGAAACCTGACTGGAAACAGCGAGCCTTGCATGTTTTCAGTACTTGGTCGCTGCGCTTGAGGAGAGCTAACCACAGGAAAAGGCATGACATATGCATGCCTTCTACTAATGAAAGCAAGCAGATTTTGAAAGGCAACCCCACGAACCAATGAAAGACACTGACATGACCTGGACGGGGCTCCAAGCCCTTTTCTAACTACTAAAGCGTCTTGTAAGCGAAACGCATGCGCAAGCACACGCGACGCAGGCTCGACCCTAAAAAAAGAGGAAAGGCAACCAGAAAAATCAACTCAAGGCACACTATCATGCTAGCCTTAGCCACCAATAAATCTCACTGTGTACCAACATCAACCTTATAATTGCAGTCAGTTATTGGTACCATATGTGTAATGCCAACCCGATATCAACAGTAAGTTATTAGTACCACACAATTAGTGTTAATCTGTTATCTTCATATCGATATAGGTTGAAAGTATCACTCGTCATATATTTCTATCAAAACATTTTTTCAAAAATGTGTGCCAAAAGTCCAATAAGGCACTGCAACTAAATCCTATTTCCCATATTTAAGTGGCCCCTCATCTCACAAATAGAGCTACAAAGGAGAATGGAAAGAATGTGCACACCAAATGTAAGCTTTCAGCAGGGAAGGATGTAAATATAAAATGCTACTCCAGTTGAATGGAACACAGTCTCAATAAATATCTGATTGCCACATGATTATGTACCCGAAAAATATTGAATTTCATGATCAATAGTTCCTTTGTCAGAGTGTAGACTCACAATTCACAGAGCTTCACATTGTCTCATTCTTAATTCACGGATGCCACCTCTGATATCACTTTTTACAAAGTCAATACCCTGAAATTTGAAGCTTAAATGTATATTCTGACCCATACATTCAATGGTGTATACTTCTAAGGGATCTTTAGTGTCCTGCTGTTTAAGTGCTTTGAAATGTTCAGTGATTCTTTCTCTTAATGGTCTAATGGTACTTCCCACATACAGTGTCTCACATTTACAATTAATTGCATATATCATATAGCGTGTACCACTGTCTATATGGCAGTTAATCCTACATGCACATACTACAGCGGCCACGTTTAAAGATCCATTGGTCGTTTTAGAAAGTCATGTATACTGAATACAAGGTACTGGATAGCTTGGACTGATTAAATTCCGTACGGACCTACCCTTCTGACAGGTTACACTTGGATGTGTGGTTAAGTATGAGTGTGAAATCTTGTTCATCAGGAGTCAATGCCAGTGTCTATACAGAGTATTGTTAGAGAACGGATTAAAGTGCATAACCAGCCCAATCTAGACTGATTAGTGTTTGACATCTTGTTTCTTATTACTCAGTGTCTCTTTAAGATTTAATCTCTGTGACCTCTTACTAGGTGTGTCAAAAACATATTTATCATAAACCTGTACCAGAAATATATTCTCAATATCATTATGGGTGTACATTAACTCCTCATCTTCACTACAGTTCCACCTTGCTCTGACCATTTCTCCAAAATGGACATCTTGCTGTGTATCTGATTATTAAGTATATATAGTTCAACATCTGGAAACACTTTCCAATCATAGCTGTAATCAAAAGTTGAGATAATCAAAAAACTGTTCCAATTCAGTATACTCTCCAATCCAAACCATTATACAGCCATCAATATAACGTCCCCAATAGTGGATGTTCTTGTTCCATTTCACACCACCTTGGCCCAAGATTTTTCCCCCCTCAATCCAACCCATGAATATGTTGGCAAAAGAAGGCGCAAATCTGGAGCCAATTGCTGTACCACAAAGTTGTTTATATCAATCGCCATTAAATTGAAAAACATTATTCTCGAGTCCTCCTTGTTCTCAAGTATCAGTTTAGACATTGTAAGCAACATCTATGTATGTTCTAACAGGTCAAGAGGTTTCTTGTTCAAGTAATGTTGCAATGCAGTGATTCCCTACTCATGTGATGTTTGTAAAAGGAGAAACGACATCCATAGTCACTAACATCATACCCTCCTCCCAGGTTACATAATTTAGCAAATTCAAAATAGATCAATAACATTCACTATTGGGGAGGTAATATTGATGATAGTATAATTCATACTATATTTGAAATTTCCTTCAATTTTAGATAAAATAGTGACATTTCTTTCTGCATCTGGTTGAGGCTCCCTTGAACACTTTATTTGAACTCCTATATAATTTGTATCCTTTTGAATAGAAACGGCATGCGAACTATTAACTATGGCAATAGATACCTTACTTCTTTCTGCTGTGCGCACTTGGGTTTACTCTGTATAAATTGATACTGTGGCAGTTGCAAGGGGTACTAATATACGCACTGTATCCTATAACCGTTATGTAAATTGTATCCTTATTCTACTTCAGCACTGTATGCAAAGCAGTGTCTGTCGTTTTATGCTAACATATACAGTGATAGTAATTGTGAGATTGGGAGGTGGGATTATAGAAGTCTGTGTAATTCGGCAGATCTCCCTGTACATATGCCATTACTGCTCCATGTATTGTACAAATACTAATAAAATCGTACACACAAAAAAGCATGTTCTGCCTGCCACAAAAATCCCCCAATCTTTGGGGTTTGGGATTGTCAAGTATGCATTTTTTGCAGCAAACGTTTGCCATCCCAGGCCACAAAGTCCTGAGGGGTCTGTATACTGATCCAATTTCGGAGATTGGTTATAAGGTTATAGGGTACCTTTATGTATTCTTGACTGGCTAAGGAGACAGAATCCTGTATCCTAAAAATACGTTTCCTCGCCGCTCCCAGACAAAGTTGGGTGTACCTGTGGTTAATAGGTTACCAGCATCTGGGGCTTCTCTTGATGTGTCCGTTCATTTTCTTCACGTTTATCTGAAGTCATTGCTGGGATGGTCTGTGGCAGTCATTTTAAAATGGACTCCACACTGAATTGAAGCCTGTCATTTGTTTTCTGAATAAGTGCTAGTGATCAATTTCATCTGAGATGTATAAACTGAATCGGTAAGTGAGGAATTCTTTACAAGCAGGGTCCTTCCACTTTAATTCTAAAGTTCAGTGCTTACAGATAAATTAGCATCTCTGATGCTAAACCCATGAAATACAAAATACATTTGCTAAATGATGTAATATTTCCTCTTCCAAAGTACTTATCTAGTATGCCAATGCTCCCTACCTCAGTGTACTATAAAATATAAGAAAAATATTCAAAAAGTAATAATTATCTTCTTCTCTGTTGCAGTGTCCTTAGGTTGCGGGAACTTTCATTTAGCTCATGTGAAGTTTATTTATTGCAGTCCTAATTTGAGCCTTGCTATAGCTCTTTCTACACATTTTCCATAAGCTCTAGGAATTCCAAGAACTAATCAGTGTTTTCTACTCTCTGTTCTCTATGTGTTTGCAGCGATCATAAACTTGCTTACTCTGTTGATCTGCCTCTGCCGATCACCCTCCACAACAATGATAAGGGGGTATGGTGGCAATCTCCCAGCCCTCTACACCGTAACCCACCCACGCCCACCATTCTATTAGTTTTGGAAACTCCTCCATCTCCCCGTTCGAAATGTTCCCTACAATTTCCCTCACCACACTGCCTCCAATCAATATCATTAAACATTTGCACTTTTTAAACACCGAGGAGCATCCTTCCCATCCTTCCCAGAACTACATGCGCTGTTATGTTAACACAACAATATTGCTGATTATGCCTCTCAACTACTTGTTCTCTCAAAACTTTGTTACTCGGATTTACAATTTGTATTTCCTTAAGTGATCTTCCCTCAGGGTTACATTGTCTTTTATAATAATCAAGGTGCTGACAATTGCCAAGTGCTGATACTAATCAATCAGACTTTCCTCGTTTGCGATGATGACCATTTTGTGAGCCATTTGAAACTCTGCTTGTTAAAAGTCTAGCATTTCCAGTGATGGTCTTCTTTTGCAAATCATGTACGACCAAACTTTAATGTTTATTTCCAAATGCGACTTCATTTTAGAGGACATCATCATTCGAGCACGTGTCCCTCAGAAAGCCTTTGTGTAAAGAATTGTGGTAAACGTAAATCATCTGGTTAATACTTCCACCCATAATGTTAGCCACATCCTAGACTTATTTTTCAATTACATCCATTCCAAACTGTGCTGTCAGTAAGTAACAGTTGTTCTCACGGCCAGACTACAGTCTCATTCACTTCACCTTACTGTCTAAATTACGCCTCAAGTCTCTTGATGCGCAACCAAATTACATTCTTTATTTTTATGCTTTAATTATAATTTTTGCAAATATAACAACATGAAAGTGCAACAGTTACATATCCAAATACTTAAAGGCTCAAAGTACACATATGGCACTGGAACGATCCCATAAAGGTATACCATATCCCACCAGCGGGCTTACGTACATATCATTACATTGCAATGCTGGCATCTGGAAATTATCCCAATCCCCCTAATACAATATTATGTATCACTTGATCACATTGGGTTAAAAACAGGCAGCATAGTAGATAACACGAAGAGGACATTTACAAGGCACACACAGCAATGTCGCTCACTTTCTCACCCTCAGGTTCTTCTGTTTCCTTTCCAATTAAATATGTCGGATAGGGACTCCAGTAATTGTTTAGGCGACTCTTCCGTGGAGTTAATTCTTCGTCCGAATTTAAGTATTCCAATATATAATGTCAGAATGCCATTCTTTTATGGTAGGCAAGGGGCCCGGTCCCATCTCATGGCTACTTTGCGTTTTGCCATTAGCATGCCCATAACCACCAGGTACCGAAATACCTTTTCCACATCTCTGCCCAGGCAAGTCCATGCCATATAGAGAGAGCCCACTTGTCCTTCTCATGCCTCCTCGGACGATCACCTGTGTCGTGTAACCCATATTTGAATAGTCTGAGGGGTGTGTAATATATCCTATTGATATATTTAAAATGGGTCAGCGGGTGTCTTCGGTGAAGAGAGATATAGCGAGCCATGGATCAGCAGTACTGCCACTGTGCATCTGTTATAACTGTACCTAAGTCCCTTTGCATTCAACCTTGGCTTTCATCAGCCCCTTCCCTTGTGTCTCCTGAGCGTGGGTGTAAAGCCAGGCCACTAATTTTTGAGGCAGAGCATCCTCGATAACCACAGAGAGGGCCTGCAAATCGGGCAGTTCTAGTAAGTCATCCCCTAGGAGGGCTCGCATAGCGTGACAAGCCCTATGATACTGGTATCGCATGAGTGGGGGTCAATGTGTGGGGCTGTTCAGTAATTGACTCCCTGGTGTTCATTGCACCTTCATGAAAAAAGTCTCCCATAGTTTTGATGCCCAGCTCTTGAAATGCCGCACCTGCACTCCCCAAAGGGATCCAAGCACACCATTCAATCGGTCTATGAGGTGAGTACAGTTGAGAGGGAGCTTGCCTGGTCATTAGGTTATACCACGCATGAGTAGTGGTATTTAAAGAATCGAAGACCCCATGATGTCTGACGGGAGGCTGGAATAACCGACACGACAGGGGGTGTGGTGTCAATATGTCCCGCTCTATGTGCAAGTGCAGCAAGTCAGAGGGGCCATGTAACCATGACTGTGTGAACATGGAGTGCGCCACTCTGCAATAGCTCTCCAAGTAAGAGGCATTGAGTTCACCCATGTCATATGACAGGGTCAGAATCTGCCACTGCACTTTGGGCTGTTTTTCTGCCCATGCTAGTCTAATCAGAAGATACCTCAAGATGGAGAAGACTTGTAATATGAAGATATTCTGAAAAAGGAACCGAAACCGCTGCAGAATCACAATCTTCTTGAGAGCTATACGTCCCATTAGGGATAATGGCAGCTTAATCCACAGTTCAAAATTGTCTGTCAATTTTTGTATAGCGTTACCATAATTATCTGACATGACTATGTTAGAGTCTGTGTTAATTTGTATTCCTAGGTCCGACCCCGTTTCCCATTTATGGGGGAAATCCATTACTATTGGAGTTGTGGAAGGTGTCAAAGGGACCCCTATAGATATGTCCAAATTAATCCGCAACCCGGAGAGACCACCAAATCTCGTGATCTCCCGGAGTGTGGGTGCAAGATTGTGCATGGGGTCACTGCATATGCAGAGATTGTTAGATTGTATCCCGGAAAACAGATGCCCCTGTGACCATGATATTCATGCACGCCACACATCAAAAGCTCCCCAACCACTACATATAACAAAGGCGATAGCAGACACAGTCTGTCTAGTGCTACTGATAGATATCAATTCGGAGACAGCTCCATTAATTCTTACTCGCACTAGGGACGCAGTGTAGAGAGTTTGTATTAAATAGAGAAAAACTTTGCCCACCCTTATACGGTGGAGTACTGCCAGCATGAAGGGCCATTCCATGGAGTTGAATGCCTTCTCAGCATCAAGGAAGACCGCAATAGCCGGCACCCTGGGGTCTATGAGTTGTATGGCACCAAACAGCGTTCTGAGGTTCATCGTTGGACTATGACCATGGATAAAACCGGATTGTTCCAACTTAACCATGCCTGGCAGCAGCATCGTCAGTGTATCTGTAAGAAGATTGGCATAAATGTTACTATTCACATTGATCAAGGGTAGGGATCTATATAAGGAGCACTGTAGTGGAGATTTACCTTGTTTAAGCAAAGTAATAATTATTGCTTCTCTCACGGAAGCTGGCATCTCCCTGTCCCTTGCGATTTCCTCATATACTGTCATCAGGTGTGGGATTAACAAATCTTGACAAGTTTTGTAGAAAGCCACCATGAGCCTATACTGGCCTGGGCCTGGGCCCTTCCTGTCAGCCATACTCCATCATCCTTCGTCTACCATGGCATGGCAATGTGTGTCAGGTAATCCGATATTGCATCTGCGTCTAGGGTGGTCTTAGTTATGTAGAGTGCAGTGTAATAATCGCAGAACTGGTTTGCAACCCCCTACTGGGTCATTGATGAGGCTGCCATTCTCATCCTGCACTGCTAGAATTATGTCCCCCTCCCTATTGGGGCTCATTATGGCTGTCAGTGTTGCACCAGGGCGCTCCCCCTCCCCATATGCACGGACCGCCACGTACTTCCCCATGTATTGGACCTCATTATGCGCTGTTTCTTTGAATTCCGCTAGCTTCTTGTGAATGCGGCCCAACAGTCGCTTGTCTGCCGTTACCAAGTGCTCCCTCTCCAACTGTGCTATCTCTTTTTCCAACTGGGCCACACGACCGCGCAGGGATTCAGTTCACCCACCTGTTTTGCTATTGTGATCTCACAGATGTAGACCTTGAACGTTTCCCACACCATGCCAAATTTAGAGACCGAGCCAATGTTTATGTGAAAAAATTATTTGATGGCCTGGGCCAGGTCATCATGAAAAAAGCAGCATGAAGTAAGAAATATGGGGAAAACCGCCACATGAATGGGGCAGCGTGGTGATTCCAGAGCTCTAGGGTCAGGGGGACCGGTGAGTGGTCAGAATATGTTCCAGGCCAGGGGTCGTGCGTATGTGCCCTAGGGACGAGGCTCCTGGACACCAGCCAGTAATCGATGCATGTATGTAAATTGTTGCACTGTTGAATAGGGGGTGTACATCCCCTTATCAGGATCTTTATTTCTCCAAATATCCACAATTCCAGTGTCAGATGCAATAGCAGCCACCACCCTTGCTGCGGCCAATCTCACAGAGAAGTCAAGATAAAACTGGAGGTCGTCATAGTTGGGGCCATAGAGCCCCACTAACAAAAAAGTAAAGTCACCTCTGGTACAGCGGGCTATAATATATCTGCCACTCGGGTCTTTTGCAAGTTCTTGTAAGTGCATGCCCGAATAATTAGCAGCCCATATCAGAATTTCCTAGGCATGGGAGGTGAACCCAGCTGCCAAAAAGTGACCCTGCAATCTCCTTGGGGTAATAACAGTGCTGTCTGGGGTCAGATGCGTTTCTTAAAATATTGCCAAATCAACACCGTAGCGATGAAGATAGGTTACTACCTTCCGCACTTTTCTACAATCGTTCAGGCCTCGGACGTTCCAAGTCAGTAACTTCAGAGTAGGTTGTGCCCGCCGGGCTAATGGTCTCAGGTGTGTGTTCTGGTATGTGTCAAACAGTGTGTAAAAGACTGTGACTGTTCTGGGCCTACAGTATGCTATTCACTGTCTCACCAACCAAACAAACACAACTATAAACTTAATGAATCTGGCCCCTCCCCCACCCATGACAGGCTGAACCCCAACCTGCCTGTCGTCATATGAATATGCCCACCCCATCCCTCCCGTCAGTCTTACTGTGAAACCAACCTCATAAAAAGTGGAATACACATGTATGGATGTTACCAGGCTGTTCCCCTCTTACCATCAGGCTACCCCATTCTAATTAGCAAGCCCCATCTGCATGTGCAAATCGCCCCTTCCAAGGTAGGTATTGTTCACACAGGAGCATTCATTCACTTCCACAACCTCTTTGATAAAGCAGAGCAAACGAGTAGACATTGCATACCATTGGTTAAAAATTTAAACATATATAACATCCCCTGTAGCATCTAAATACATCTCAACCATCTGGATCAGACTCTTCTGAATAACCTCGCAAGCTAGGGAAAAAAACCACTTAATAAATCTAGTTCTCTTGACTCTGTTCCCTCACATATATAGACCTCACATCTTCAGAACTTATACATCGAGCAAATAGTGCAGATGTATTAGCAGCAGGGTTTTCTCCAATAGCACCTTTTACCTCATCTTGGGGAGATGAGGCAGTGGAGCCAAGCTGCCGCCCCAAGCCAATCTCCATTTAAAAAACAGTGATAGTAGCTGGTGGTCCGTGAATAGCAGTGGCTTTCCATCCACCATTATTTGAGGTTTAGCCAGGTAAAGCATGGGGTAGTCCAATTGTAGATCTTGTAGTTGGCGCTTCACCAGAAGAAACAGACACCGCATCTCCTGGACCTGATGTGTTAAGTCAGGATAGGGAGAGATTTCCATTCCGTCATGTATTGGTGTCTTTATGTCCCTCGCCCGCCTCAGGGCAGCATCTCGATCTCTAGAATTCAAAAGTTTGGCTATCATTGGCCTGGGCGGTGCCCACGGGGGAGGACGAGATACAAGGGATCGATGTGCTCTCTCTACAACATACATATCAGAGAAAATCTTGCGACCCAACAATGATATAAGCAAATGTTCTATATATTTTTTCATATTGTCAATTGAAGTTAATTCCGCAATACCAATTATGCATAAATTGTTCCTGTGGGAACGGGCCTCCAGATCCTCAACATTCATCTGAAGGGCCGCCAGCGTTTTACCCATAGTGGATTGGGTGGTATTTAGAGTAGTAGTATTGTCCTCCATGTCAGAAATTCTTCGCTTGGCATTGTCAAGGCGCTCTTTATGTTTATCTAGCCTTTGGTCATCGTATCCATCTTGAAGGATAACAAGTCAATTTTGCTGTCAATCATGGCCAAACTTTGCTGCAAGGCTGCCGGAATGTGCTTCAAATCTGTCTCTGTCCCTAAGTCTGGGTCGCCTGCACCAGGACCTGCAGCATCCACCCACTTCTCTTGCGCCTTGCACAATTCGCGCTGATCAAAGCGAAGCTTAGTTTGATTTTTATCTGTTTTACCCATGATGACAGGTGGGGAACAGGGGCTCGTCACAGTGGTATTGGGGGCGTTCGATTGATTGTCATATACTGCAGGCAGCGGACAGACCACCATCTCCCTCCCCCGCCTCTCTAGTAGCAAGCAATGCCCACTGGTGACTACAGCTGTAATGAAGAAATGTGGTTGATCTAGACTCCAAAAAGATTATGTGAGTAGATGTTTAACGTGCAGGCTTCAGTCACTCCCCAACTGGAACACAGCATGGGCAGCAACTCACCTCCCAGTGCAACAGAGCTCTCCACTTGGAGCTGCCGGGCGCGCGTCCCAGTGCAACTCCACCGCTGCATGGCACCCAACATGAGGTCCACCCGCCGGCAGAGATGTTTGCAGGCAATAATGTGACACCAAAGGGAAAGCCCGTCCTCCGCTCACTAGCAGGCCCTCCCCTATCACTCGGCGATAGCCCTGTCCCCTGGCTCATCTTCTGCTGCTCCTTGCAGGCATAGTCCCAGGAGGCCCCAGGGGCCCCATGCCTCCAAGGCCTCGCAAACCGCCTCCAGAGCTGGTTGCACTCCTGCTGATGTCAATCCATTGTGATGGGCCACAGGATCTGAAACGGCCCGGAAGGGGCTTCCCCAGGCAGCTCATAGCTGGAGCCCCAGGTGGGCTCAGTCCTCCTCCAGGCATCCATAATGGCGGTTAGCTTCAGAGCCGCTCTGGCAACAGGGTGACCTTAGGTGCTCAGTCTCGCCAATCTGTTGATCTCCGGTATGCACGTAGGGTTCAGGGGTGTATAAGGTAGGTGTCTTACTGCACTAGGGCAACAGGATCATTGAGGATCGTTGGTGGCTGGCGGAACTCTCTGTTTGCGGCCATCTTGCTGCCTGGCAAGCTCCGCAGACACCAAATTATATTCTTTATGATCCTGCTAAAAATATTTTCTGCTCTGATACCCCAGCCAATATAATGAATCATCATATTGAAATCACAGCAACCATCCCTCAAGAATTAATTCAGTATGTCATTACATACATAGTAAATGTTTCTTCGAAGTGGGAAGACTTCTGAGTCAAACAGGTAGAGCCCTTGAAAGGTGCTGAAACAAATTGGGTCTTCCTGCTAATAAAGCGGAAGGTTGTATCATAATCAAGGACTTAAAGTGTCTGTATGCAGAGCCAAAACGTTCTATTTACAGTCCCAAATTCTTCCAAATGGCTCAGTTTGGTCAACAGAGTAATGACTAGTTTCTATGCCAAACTGCAAGCACCATCATCACACAAGTTATTGGTTATCTAATGATCTGTCCTCAATACAGAAATTACTAAGAACAATGTAATGGCACCTTGATGCAACAGATTGTTTAATACAGTTTTTGTAAACACTATTAATGCTATCTTCCCTAAACTAAAGCACTGTAAGACCTTTATGTTGCCACAATTTTCAGCTTGATGAGTTGGCCATTGCATGGATCATCAGAATACTTGTCATAACCTCTCTAATGACAAAGGGATGGTCCCCTTCAAATCTTAACTTGTCATTATAGCATTACTTGTCAATAAATAAATCCATATGTTCTTGCAAACTACTGACTGGTTTCTGGCCTACCGTGTGTTGAAAAAGTTCTTGAATAAGTAGATGCTAAACCACTCTCTGACTATCTGGAGAAATACATCTCAGCAACTTTCAGTTAGTCTTCTTTGTTCCCCTGCACTTCTCCACCATCATTTGAGGACCTTGAAATTCTTCTAACTCATTTGGAGACCATGATTAGTTTAGAAGGAAATGTGCTCCAGTGGTTTTGGTCTTTTCTCTAAAATCTCCCATACCTCGTAGTTAGTTTTAGTGTTTTTCCTCAATACCTCCGAGGCTACCTGTGGTGTTTCATAAAGGTGCTTCTTTTTGTCATCTCTTTTCAACACCTGTATGACAGCCTTACAACCATCAAGACAGACCACCATATGTACACCTGTTACTCCCAGGTCTACCTGAAGTTCTTAAATGATCTGAAACAGCAGATCAGTAAAGAATTGACTCCCATGTACAGCAATGGATGGCTAAACAATGGCTTTGCTGTTTAAGCACTTGCCTCTCTTGGTGCTCCCTGCAAAAGTGTGATTTCTGCCAGAAATCTGAATCATTTTTTATTATGAAATAGTATTCACATCATCATACAAGTTAACTTTGTGGCTACAAATGTGTTTTCTACCTCTATTAGGATATTTCCCCTGCTGCAGACATCACCCTCATCCTTATGTTAGCTTTCACTCTTATTAATGATTATAATAAGGTATAAAGTGGTCAGCTGGCAAGAAAGTTGAGAAAACGCCAAAGGACAGAACCTTGCTACCCAGCACATCCTCAAACATATCTGATCACATCACCCCCTCAGTAAAGTCACTCATCTGGCTGCCAATCAAACAAAGGATTTAATTTAAAAGTTGTGCATAGTCCACAAGACCTTTCATGGTGAAGTACGTTTTGTGCTATCTACATGATATCACTAGATGAGATGTCTAAAGTCCTCTGCCCAGTTCCATAGAGAAGCAGCGATGGGACTATGTATGTAAATAATCAAGGCCCCTTCCTTTGGAATCAAGGCTCTTCCTCTGCACCTTCACCCAGAGGCAGACATAAGAGGATTCTGTAAACATCAGTGGACTCACCTCTACCAACTTATGGGCTTTAAATGACTTAGTCAGCAATCTTGCTGTCTCCTTGCCACACTCTTACACCTTAGTTCAACTAACACTTGATTTACAAAAAATAAATGAAAATAAAATAAATGCATTTAAGTGTGTTTGATTGAAGTGTTCATAGATTGAGGTCAGAAAACAGTCAATAAGGTGGCCTGTACTCTGAACACCAGAATCTTAGTTTGGACTTCAGTAACACAGAGGAGGCTCTATTTAATCCAGCATAGTATGTTGGCAGCCGGAGGTGGTGATTGCTCTGGTTTGAGAGAAAGGGTAGTATCCACTCCAGTGCAATATAAGTTATACTACTTCATTCTATCACCCTTGCCAATAGAATGTTGTGGCTCACAGTCCTAAAGCTGAAAGATTCATGAATATTAATTCTAAATTTCCACCTTCATCCAACAATAGGCAAAACCTTTTCCTAATGTTGGTCAAAGCTGTGCCATAATCTTGAATTATGATCCTCAAAAGCTATGAAAGAGGTGGTTCAGTTCGACACGTTCCTGAGATTGTCTTAACCTTTTTCTGTGATTTTGCTTGGGTAGGGCAGTTTGGAGATCGACTAGTCATTGGCCAGGTTTGTTATGTCTACTGATAGCCTCTTCTGCAATGGAGTAGTGATTCCATATCTCGGTAGTCCTAGAGCAACACATGTAAAAATAGAGGCGTTGACTATGGAGGTGCATCCACTACTATCATGGAGAGTAATTGTTTCACACACGGCTGTACAGTTAAGGTACACGCCTTTCTTGTGATGGCCAGCTTCAGCATTTCCTGTTTCTCCATTCTAGGAGGTACATTTGGACTGCGGCCTAGATGGAGATAAGAGTGCGAGTGGTGCAGGTTGATAGCTGCAGGCAGCTGCAGATCATGCAGATAATATCTGAGACTTCAGTTATTCTGGACTCAAAAGACTGCAACATAAATGTATTGTGTGGTTTTCTGGCAAACACTAGGGTATGGGTGCTTGAAGGCATCAATGTTGTATATATGGTTTACAAACTCGATGTTGTTAGTTGATTCATGCTTGTGAAGCTTGGGTGATGGAAATTAAACCAGATACATCTTAGATTCGGAGAAATCAGTGGAATTTTTTTCTTTTTCAAGAGTATTCTAGACCCTGCTTCCTTGGCCGTGATGGATTTTCCGAATTGATTTACTTCTTTTGGGTAAGAGACCACAGAAAACCTGACCATGTGATATTTTGAAATATTATTGGACTATGCCCTGAAGAAGCAGTGCCCACGAAAACACGTTTGCTGGCTGCAAACATCGAACTTTAAGGACTACCATTTGATCCTCAACTCACGATTTTTCAACTGTAATATATAAAAAACTAAAATCTGTTTTGGGATTTGAGACACAGGCTATTGGGTTTGAGGCACAAGTCGTATGTTTGCAGAGGAGGTTTTTAAAAACAATGGTGTAAAAATTCGTTATTTGTTGTAACACACACATTTTGAATTTGACTGTATTTGGAATTAAATTGTGTTTAGAAATTATGACCAGTGGGATTTTCTGGTCTTTATTTTGGGTGTAGGAAACTAGGCCCACATAACTGACTTAAAAGCCAAAATAATTTTGTTTCAGTGTATGTATATATGTATGTACTTTGTAGCTGTATAGCACAAACGTATCTGAAAGGTAGCAGAGCAATGTCTAGGGACAAGAGCAAAGATACAGTCAGTGAGTGTTGTAGCAGACAATGTGTTCTGAAAGCCGAAGTAGACTGTTACTGCCTTTGTTTCTTGCACTGGACTTTGTCTTCTGTAAGTACCCTCCTGGGGTTCACGTCATGGCTGATTTGATCTTAGCCAGTTCCACATTAAACCACCTGGTTGAGTTGATGGCAGGTTTTTGTTTTCATATGTTAGTAGGGCCAGGATAACCATAGAGGATTATGTAGTGCTTTGGAGTTGCTTTAAGCAGGTAGGAGAGTCTCAGGCACTTAGAGGATTTGACTTCAATCTCAGTTGTTTCAGTTTAGGAGCTTGAGTTCATTATGTCTAGCAGGTATTCCCTTTTACACCTTAGGGGATAGGACAGTTGGTTAGGAATAGCCCTAGACCTCCCCGGGTCTCTAGCCACTTCCCCGCTAACCCCTAGCATAGAGGAACCGCTCCCAGCCATCCAACTGAGCAGCGCGGTTCGAGACCGGCTGCTGCCTTCAGCCTGCTTTCGCCTCGCTCTTCATCTTCCCTTCGTCCATCTCTAAGCACTTTTTTCTGCCTTTTGCACATTTCTTCGCTACCTTTTTCCTGCCTCCTTTTTCTTTTTACTCCACTTCACTTCTGCTTTGTTGCCTCTTTTTGCCTCTTTTTGCCCCTTTTCTATTCTCTCCATTTTATTTTGTTGCCTTATTTTTTCTCTTTTATTTCACACTGTTTCATTTTGCCCTATTGCCTCTTTTACCTCCTTTTCAGCTCACTCCTTCACTCTTGTAGCCCCGCCCCCTTGGTTGCCCGCTGCTCCTCGAGCTTTCGGAATACGTTTTCCGCACTCTGACTCAGTGCCTCCCACGGATACATAATGGAGGCTACGCGCAGCAGGTGTGCCAAAGGTGCAACAAAAGCAAGCCGATCTGTACTTGGACCGCGCCCAGTGCCAGTACCCCTGGACCTTCCGTCCACTGCCCCTACTCCTTCGACGAGATCCTCAGCCTGAAACCAAAGACTTGTTCCGACCACTACGGCACCCCTTCACCCAGAACCACAGATTGCCACCATTGCCACTTCTCAACATCTGCACCCACCAAACACATCTCTCAACACCCCATCGGCCACAGACCTCAACTCCAATGTGCACTGCTCAAAGTCCAATCCCTCGGAAAACACACCATGGAAATCTGGGACACCATAACCTCCCTCGCCCCAATGTCTACTCCTTCAACGAGATTCTCAGCCTGAAACCAAATACTTGTTCCGACCACTACGGCACCCCTTCACCCAGAACCACAGATTGCCACCATTGCCACTTCTCCTGCACATCTACACCCACCACACCCCATCAGCCACAGATCTCAACTCCAATGTGCACTGCTCAACGTCCGATCCCTCGGAAAACACACCATGGAAATCTGGGACACCATATCCTCCCTCGCCCCAATGTCATGTTCATCACCAGAACCTGGCTTTCCCCCTCCTCCGCCCCCGACATCGCCACACCCCCAGGATACAAGATGATCAACCGCACAGACAGAAAAGGCGGACTCATTGCCATAATTCACCAAGGCTACATCAACTGCACCAGCTCAGACGACAACACCTCTCCCATCATGAAACACCTTAATTTCTAGACCAAACTGGATGCTAAAACCACCATCAGAGGAACCCTCTCCTACAGCCCCCCAAACAAATTTTGCAATGCCATCCCGTATCTCATCGCCCCCCTCGCCATCGACTCCAACCACTACATCCTCCTGGGCAACATAAACTTCCACCTTGAATATCTGAGCAACACCAACTCTTCCTCACTCCTGGAAAACATGAGCATCATCAGCCTCTCCCAAATCGTCATCCGCCCCACCCACCTCGCAGGTCACACATTGGATCCCATCTTCTCTACCACCAGCGGAGCATCCTTCTACCACACCACTGAGCTAACCTGGACAGACCACTACATCATCCACTTCACTATTGAAGGGAAACCTGCAGCTCCGGAGGACCTCCCCACTTCCCCTAATGCAGCTGGAGCAACTTCTCGGCATCCTCCTGGACCTCAGCCCTCAAGAAAACTGGGTCGAGCCCCACAGACACCCTCAAACACCCAGTCCAGAACTTCTCCAACTAGATTGCCTCCACCGCCTACTCGATCGCTCCTCTCAAGAATACTACCACCAGCAAACACACCAAGACTTCAAGCTGGTTCACCCAAGAAATCCTGACCCTAAAACAACACTGCAAGAAACTCGAGAAACACAGGTGCACTGACAAGATCCACGCCAAACTCTATGCCGTCAGAGCTGCCCTCAACAAGTACTACCTGGGACTCAGAAATGCCAAAAAAGAAGCACTCAACACCCACATCGAAGCAAGCGCAAACCATGCCAAAGAACTCTTCAGCATCATCAGAAATTCTCAAAACCCTCTGCCACAGAAACCTCGATCCACCCATCCCAAGCGCTCTGTGATAAGCTATCAGACTTCTTTCACCACAAGATCATCGACATCTACAACAACGTTTACCCCCTGCCAACGATCCCAGACCACCTCTGCTCCTTAGCTGCCACCCCCCACCTGCTCTCCAACTGGAAACAACTCTCCACTGAGGACACTTTTTCTATCATAACTTCCACCCACTCTGGATCCCCCTCGGATCCCTACCCCCACCACATCTACAACCTCGGAAGTGATGCCATTGGAAGTGCCCTTACAGAAATCCTCAACACCTCCACTCCTACTGCCACTTTCCCCAACACCTGGAAACATGCTGAGTCAAGCCCCTCCTCAAGAAACCCACAGCCAACCCCTGCGAATTCAAAAAATACCACCCCATCTCGCTCCATTCCCTTCCTAATGAAGGTATTGGAAAAAGCCATCCACGGCCAGCTTACAGACTTTTTGAAACACAACAGCCTGCTAGCCTTCACAGTCTGGATTCAGACCCAATCACAGCACAGAAACTGCCCTCATTGCAGCCACAACATCAGACTCCTCATCGACCAAGGAAGATCCTCCGCCCTCATCCTCATCGACCTCTCCGCAGCCTTCAACAGTCTCCCACCCCACCTTAATCGCCAGACTACACCACATAGGCATTCAAGACAACACGCTCAACTGGATATCCTCCTTCCTATCTGGCCGAACACAAAGGATCCACTTACCACCCTTCATCTCCAAGCCCAAAGACGTCATCTGCAGCATCCAATAGGGCTTCTCCCTCAGCTCAAACCCACCTACATGGCACCCCTTGCAGACATCGCCTATAACCACAGACTCAACATGATCTGCTACACCAATGACACCCAGCTAGTCCTATCCGTCACAGATGATGCTGCGACCACAAAGAACAACTTCCAAAACTGCCATCGCCACATGGATGAAGACAAACTGCCTCAAGCTGAACTCAGACAAGACAGAGGTCCTCATCTTCAGGAAAAGCCCCTCTCCCGGGATGACACAAGGTTGCCCTCCATCCTTGACCCTTCTCCCACCCCCACCAACCAAGCATGCACTTTTGGAATCATCCTGGACACCCAACTGACCGCGAAGAAACAAATCAATGCTGTCTCCTTAGCCTGCTTAAGCATCCTGCCCATGCTCAGAAATATCTTGCGGTGTATCCTACTACTCAAGCCCTCATCACCAGCTGACTCGACTAGGGCAACACACACTACACCGGAGCCACAAAACAACTCATGAACTGCCTCCAGACCATCCAGAACACGGCCACCAGACTCACCCTCAACCTCCCCAGAAGAATCAGCATCACCCCTCACCTCAGGGCTCTCCACTGGCTCCCCGTCCAGCAAAGATGTCTATTCAAGCTCCTCACCCATAATTACCAAGCCCTCCACAACTCAACAACTGCCTCTCCTTCCACCAACCAATAAGAGAACTTTGCTCCCACTCCTTTGCCTAGGGCCACGTACCCCACACCCAGCAGGCCGATCTTTTTCCTAGATTGCACCCAAAGCCTGAAGCGACCTCCACCTCCATCTGCGAACCTGCCCTTCCCTACAGGAATTCAGGAAGACCTGGCTGTTTGACCAACATCCCCACCCAGCTGATGCTTACAGAACCCCCACAGCACCTGAGACCCCCCCCGGGATGACAAGCCGTGCTCTATAAGACTTGATTGATTGATAATATATAGTGAAGCAAGCTAAGGAATAGGTCTTACAAGATCTAAAGTGGAAGAGTAAAGTTAGAGGTTCGTATATTGTGTGTTACTACCAGGTTTGCATTGGCCACACTCAACTAACAGAAGTCTTCACCGGATAAGAACCTGGTTGTAAATCCTCTGCTTGCAATTCTGTTCATGATCAGGAATTTCATATATAAGCCTGAAGGTGGAAGATTGGTTTGTACTATTCATCCAGAAGTGTTAGGTTGTATCTTAGTGAGCCTTAAGTCACTGCTATGATAAGTAAGCTTGTAGTATTAACAAAGCAGCAAGTGGTTGAGTCAGGGCCAGACTGGGAACCCAAAGCAGCCATGGCAATTTTGTCAGACCAGCCCCGGGTCCAGGGTGCAAGTGCGAAGCACTGCTGCTTTTGTTACAGGGGGTTGATTTTGCAGCACCGCTGCAAAACTGGCCCCTAGTAACAAAACCAGCCCCCACCACTGCAAGACCGCCCCCCTCCCTTCCAGCCTCCTGGGCAAATGCCTAATGCCCGCTATGACCAGTCCGGCCCTATGTTGAGTACTAAAATGATTAGAAGCGTTCCAGGAAATTCTATACATGATAGCGTGGTGGCATGGATTAAAACTACCACACTTCCTCTTTCTTTAAATGATTTTGAACCCAGAGGCAAGGAGTTCATGGAGGATGGAGATAGAGTTTTCTTTAAACTAGGGTTAGATTGATGATATGACAATGGGTATTGAAATGAGGTTGTACATCTCCACTTTTTGCTTATAGCTCAAGTGGGTATTGATGCGTCTCTGTTCCCCTGTTTCACATGGGAGTGAGTCCCTGTTTCGCATGGGGGTGAGCACTAGCTATGTGCATGGTTTAGGAGGAGCATTACGAGGGGGGCACTAGAAGTTCCAGAGTTTCAGTGGAATTGTGTTGATATGAGGAGAGACTGTAGGGGGATCTTGGAAGGAGTTGTTTTAGAGGTATTTGTGGTGTGTTGATGCTGGAGTGCATTTGCTAGGATGCTGAGGTTATGACCCAGACCAATGGGATGTTAAAACTATGTGACAAAGGTGAAAGCCTTGTGGAGCTTGGGAAGGGTAATACCTCTGGAAATCAGTAGTTGAGTTGTGGTTGGTTTTTGACTGTTTTATGGTATACAGCAAAACATTGTGTAGCTTATATGTTAGAAAGTGTTTTTTTCATTTTGGGTCCTGGGGTTGCTCCTACCAACTTCATAAACACATCCTGGTATATCATAGCACAGTTCTAAGTGATTGTCTGCGTAACCCATGGTATCTATGGCAGGCTTCATTCCTCAACAGTCGCAGATGAATCTCCTTTTATTCCTGATATTTCTTACCTCTTCCAATAAAGTTTTGAGGAGGTTGTTGATGAGGTGTCAGTCTAATCCTGTGCACTAGCCAGTGATTAGAAAATTCCCTACACCCAACCATGGAAACCTTTCTGCTGAAACAAAATCCTGCTTCTTTTTACAGCGCCTTGTTTCCAGGTTTACTTCAAACCTTCCCAGTATTGCTCATTCGAGAGGACCATAGGCCGTCTCCAACCGCAGGAGCCTTGTCATCCCTTCCAGCTACACCATACGAAAATGAGATATCTGTCCCTCTCCATTTTCTAGAACTGGTTCTCCCTCCTGCTAGGAGCACACAGATTAGGGACCTCCACTTCAGAAGGAACACCTGATGAGGCTACCATTTGTCTTCCACCCCTTTCCCCCATATCCCTTCACCACTACTAGTGACTAATTCCTGCGAGACAGTCACTGTTGATCCCACTCCAGTCTTTTTGCACCTAGAGGCAGCTCCATTGTCCTCCAAGAGACTAGTTATTAACCGTTTATTTGGGAGGTGTATGCCAGTCTCTTGACGATAACTATAGATCAAAGAGGTTCTACACCTGCTGGCTCTCAGTCAACACTAAGTACAGGTTTTTACGTTGCTTTTTTTGCTAAACGTAGTAAAATCTACGTTTACCATTAAATTACACTTTTACAAACAAGTGGAATGGAACTTTTCATTATTACTTTAGCTTTTTACCAAGCTGAGATATGAAATTCATTTTTTATTCATATTACGGTTGGCTCATGGAAAATTTAGATTTAGCTGTACAGTGACAAACAAGGTTTTGAAATCCATCACTGCAAGGACATAATTTGCCTTATTAGTTTACATGTAATGCTTTTATATATTGAGCATCCATCATCTCTAAAATATAAACGTAGGTTTACCTACACGGCAAAGTACTTTTCCTTGTCATTTGTCACTGTAGTGGCATAAATTCTGCAACCCAGCCAATGGTGCCAGCTGTACTCATTGGCACAGCACCATGCACTTTTAACATATATGTTGGTGGTGTAACTGCACAATGGGGTCAGGAGCCACGATAAGTTTGGGTAGCCAGAGTCACCTGCAAGTATAGAGGGACAAACATTAGCCTGACAAAGTGCTATGGGGATAACACCTGAAGGCATACACTGACATACATTGGATGGGGACTCTGGCTCACCTATTAGCCATACCCTGTGCCTCTGCAGTTGGGCCATCACATTTGGGATGCTGCTATTCCTTAGGACAAAGGTGTCATGCACCGAACTGGGATACTTGGCAGTGACGTGGGAGATGTACTGGTCCGCCAGGCACACCATTTGCACATTCAGTGAGTGGAAACTCTTCCGATTCCTAAACACTTGTTCATTCTGACAGGGGAACAAACGCAATATGTATACAGTCAATCGCCCCAATAATATTGGGGATATGCCCTCTTGCATAGAATCCTGCCTTCACAGTGGCCAAATCTTCCACCTGGGGAAAAGCAATGTAGCTGCACAAGTGTTTCACCAAGGCAGACAATACCCTTGCCAGCACGATTGAGAACATTGGCTGTGACATTCCTGCTGCTAACCCCACTGTCACTTGGAAAGAACCAGTTGCCAGGAAATGGAGCACTGATAGCACTTGCACAAGAGGGGGATCCCAGTGGGATGATGAATAGATGATATCAGGTCAGGCTCCAATTGGGCACACAGCTCTGTGATTGTGGCCCTGTCCAGTCTATAGGTGAGTATAATGTACCTGTCCTCCAGTGTAGCCAAGTCCACAAGTGGTCTGTACACGAGGGCTTGTCTCCTCCTCCTATTCATCCACAGCGGTAGGTCTCTAAGGGACACAAGAGTGAATAGGCTATCACAATTTGAACAATTGAACCACCACCTCAATGTACATAGGCATCAATGTGATGGGACAGTGGGAATGGCAATGTATGTGCAATTCTACGCAATGACACAGTTATGGATTATCTGATCGTTGTCCACCACCATGAAAAGGCGACCGCTTGTCCTGTATCTTGGGACAGGTGGAAGTGAGGTAACTCTGCCGACGTTGGGTGTCGTGGCAGAAGGCGGTCTTGCACCGCCTTGCAATTCCTCATTGGCTAATATGGGGCCCTATGGAGTACAGTGACCAATGGGGATCAGCGCCGGCGGTGACAGTGTATACCGGTGCGGGCATGACCACCACTTTTTATCTACATCCTCACTTGTTTCATGACTTTCCACAGGATAACACCTACATTGCGAGTGCTGCTGTGATCTGTGTCTGGAACCTACCATGGCCTGTGTGACTGGTGAAAGGGCCCCTGCCTTCACTTCAGAGGAGTTGGAGCGACTGGTGGATGGGTCCTACCCCAGTATGGCCTGCTGTATGGGCCTCCAGACCAACAGGTGAGTACACCATGGGCATGATGGAGATGTGTGTGATGGGGAGATGTGTGTGCAAGCATCGTGTCATCGGGGGGGATGTCTGGTGGTAGTGTACATGGTGGGCACCGGGCGATGTGTGTGCCAATGGAGATGGAAACGGGATTGGTGGGCCATATGTGTGACGGGCTGAATTGTATGTGTAATGGTGTCCTCACGTCTGTATCACCTCTGCAGGTCTGTGCCCATCAAAAGAAGGGACTGTGGCGTGCCATCTCCAAAGACGTGCGGACCCTGGGGGTTTACAGCAGGCAGAGCACCCACTGTCGGAAAAGGTGGGAGGACCTGAGACGCTGGGCACAGAAGACCGCGGAGGCCCAGCTGGGGATGGCCTCCCAATGAGGAAGGGGTGCTCGTCGGAACCTGACCCCCCTAATGGCACACATACTGGGGGTGGCCTACCCAGAGATGGATGGGCACTTGAGGCCATCACAGCAGCCACAAGGGGGTGAGTACAGTGGGCGTTACAGCAAATATTGGTAGGTGGCATGTGATCCAGGTGGTGAGTGTGAGATAGTGAGTGCCCCTTAATGCCAGGTCAGACATTGCAGCGTGATCCAGCTCAAGGGTAATGGGTGTATTGCAAATCCAGGTATCCTAGCTAGGTTGTATTCCATGCCAAACAGGGCTTGGCAGGTCCCAGGAGGGGTACAGTTGGTGGTGATTGGCCCTCATATTGCTGTGGCATCTAGCCAATTGAATGCCAGTGCAATGCATAGTGCTCAATCCTGAGCCCTGTGTGTGACGGTACTGTGAATGCCAACTGTGGTGTTGGTGCTGTAATTGACCCTGTGCTTCCTTTCTCTCCCTCCCCCCCTTCTTTTTCCTTCATCCTGTTCATGTGTGCATTAGCATCATCTGGTGGAGGAGCAGGGGCACTGGCAATAGAGGGAGCTGCATCCCATAGGACCCAGGAGGCAGAGTCTACTGACGCAAAGAGAACCAGTGGGACGGAGGGTGGGGGAGCACCACGGCAGAGACAGGAGGTGACAACACTGACTCAGATACCTCCTCCGATGGAAGCTACTTGGTGGTGGCGGACACCTCTGTGACCAACCCTGTTGCAGATACAGCTGCCACCCCCAAACCTCACCACCCGCCCAGTGGCCCCTCAGCGAGTTGCCCGTGCCTGCTCACCCAGGATGGTGGGCATATTCTTCGCCACAGGCACCTCAGGCCCTGCCCCAGTGAGCCCTGCTTCCCTCAGTGAGGAGGGTATTGACCTCCTGAGATCCATCTCTGTAGGGCAATCAACCATTTGAATGCCATCCAGAGGCTGGCATCACAGATGCAGCAATGCAATTCATTCCTGGAGGGCATCCACTGTGGATTGGAGGCCCAACAGAGATCGATTCAGGCTCTGGCTTCCTCTCTGATGGCAGTCATTGTCCCTGTTCCTACCATCCCCCTCCAACTACCACTTCCCAGTCCCAGTCTCCTCAACCCCAACCCATCCCAGGCACACATACAAATGAGCATGCACACAAGACAGCACACAAGAGTGGCACAGTCAAACATAGGCACCACACTTCAGTCCACAAGCACTCATGCAAACACCAGACAGTTGCTCACACAACCACATCCACTGTCTCCCCCTCCCCCTCCTCCTTCTCCTCCCTCACTGACACATCCACACTCACACCTGCATGCACTGCTGCAACATCCACCACCAGCATCATCACACCAAGCAGCACACACTCACCTCACTAGCAGACACCTCCACAATATCAATCCACGTGTCCCCTGCGTCCTCTCCCACCCTGTCTGACCCCCTCTAAAGGACACAAACGCAGGCACTCAGACACCCAACAGCCATCCACCTCACATCAGCACACTGCCCATGCACCTGCATCCAAGTCCAGCAGACATACTGCTCCAACAACCACTCCCTCAACCTCCACTCCCATCCTCCGCCCTCACCTGCCACACTGTCCCTAAGAAGCTTTTCCTTGCCCAACTTGACCTCTTCCCTCCCCCTGTCCGGCCCGTAAGAGCAGGGTCCCAGCAACCCATTGAGTACCTCAGCCAAACAGTCCACGGAGGTAGTGGAGGCACCTCCTAGTCGTGGAGGCAAGTCAGTGAAGGATCCCACTCCACCAGCCAGGAAGGGGAAGTATCCCACTCCACCAGCCAGGAAGGGGAAGAATCCCACTCCACCAGCCAGGAAGGGTAGGAAGCCCTCACCTCCTGCCAGGAAAGGGAAGAAGCCCCCATCTCCAGCTGAGACACAGCAGCCCTAGCCTCCAACAGAGGCTGCCCAGGAGGCCTCTTCCCCTGTTGGGACACAGCAGCCCTCACCTCCAGCAGAGGCTGCCCAGGAGGCACCTTCCCCATCTGAGATGCAGCAGCCCTCACCTCCTGCAGAGGCTGCCCAGGAGGCCCCTTCCCCAGCTGAGACACAGCAACCCTCACCTCCAGCAGACGCTGGCAGGGTACCACCACCACCAGTGGTCATGGAGCCCTCACCTCCAGTTGAGACAATGCAGCCTTCACCTCCAGCACAGGGCATGTAGGCCACACTCCACGGACTGCTGTACAAGGAGCCCCCTCCAGAACAAGTGGGCAAGTACCCCACCTGAGAGACTGTGACCTTGCACTCCCCAGCAAAGGTTACTGGGCATGGAGCCCCCTCCAGAACCAGTGGGCAAGTTCCCGACTTCAGCTGAGGTGCCCCATACCCCCCTTCCCTCTGAGGTGCCTGCCCACTTACAAAATGATGCCCCTGCACAGTTCAGTGCGGATGTTGTCAGGAAACAAGTTGGGTCTGGCCTGTGCCCTGTGGCCATGTGAGCCCTTTGTACTTTGGACTGGACATTGGCCCTTTCTGGACAATTGTACATATCTCTTTATTATCCAATTGGTTGAATTGGTTCAAAAGACCGTACCGCGGTCAAATGACCGCAGCGGTCATTCTGACTTTCCCACTGGGCGGGCGGGCGACCGCCAAAAGGCCGCCCGCCCGCCCAGCGGGAAAGCCCCAGCAACGATGAAGCCGGCTCTGTATACCTGTATTAGTGGGCATGTCCAGACCATATGAATGAAGTCTGCAGGGTCCCTTGCATACCGTGGACATTGAGCCGAGGGGCGGAGCTCCGCCTGATATAGTCTGTCAGGAGATAGGTATGCCCCATATAAAAGGTATAGCTGCACTGCACTCAGTCTTGCGGACACCGCCAATGTTCTGGGTGCCATTAGAGCTTCCACCCTATCAGCCTCCTCAATGGGTCCCAACCAGCCCTCCAATTTGTTCCTGATTTGATTTAGGTTGCCTGGAGCATTGTTAATTAACATTGTGTATATTTGGGATATTCCTTCCTTCCCCAAATCTCCCATTAGCAGCTTATCCTCTAGTGGACTGTATTCCGGCACCGAGTCTGTGCGGCACAAGTGCTTGCCCAGGGCCTGTCGGAGTTGGAGGTATCTGAAGAACTGCATGTGGGAGAGTTGAAAGTCAGATTGCAAATCATGAAAGTATTGCATGGTATCCCTCCTTCATATGTCCCCTAGGTGCGAAATGACCATGAGGACACTCCCAGCGCAGCCGATTCGCTAAGCCATATGCCGTGCCACAGTAGAGCCTGTTGGGTGATGACATTGTTCCACCAAGTATGTCGCAGTGCCGCTCTCCAAGCGAGAAAGACTGCTCTGGTCACTGGATCCATGTCTTGGGGAAGTGGTGAGCCATAAAGAAGATTTAGAATACGTGGGAATTCCAGCAAGATTAACTCTAACAGATAAGCCGGGTCTGCCAACCCCCAATTAAACCAGTCGTACACCACCAAGTGTTGTGTCACCAAGTAGTACAGGTATGGGTTAGCCTTACCCATCCTCCCATCGTAAAACCCCCTCTGGCAGTGCTGTAGTGCTATCCGGTGTCTCGCGCCATACCAGAGGTACGAGGTGATGGCTCTCTCCAGGGCCTGGAACCAGGGACGTGGGATCAAAATCTGAAAATTTTGGAGCACATACAAAAGGCATGGCAGGACCATTATTTTATATAAGGCCACGCAGCACCCGATGTTTAATGACAATGCTTGCCATCTTTGTAGATCTGCCTTGGTTCAGGATAATAATGGTGTCAGATTTAGGGTCGATGTGAGTTCCAGAAGGAGGGCCACCCATATACCAAGGTATTTGAAGCTCAGCCGGCGTATGGGCACCACTCCTTGCCAGTCATAGCAGTCTCGCGATAGGCACCAGCACCGACTTGGCGGGGTTCATTTTGAGCCCTGATGCCTCTTCATAACATCGCAGAAGATGGAAGCTCCTTGGGCCAGTTTCACTGGGTTCCCTCATATAAAGCAGAACATCGTTGGCGTACAGGGCCACTCGATCTTCAGAGGCTGTTCCCCAGTTCCAGCCACAATACAGTGGGTCTATTCTAATCAGCTACGCCAAAGGTTCAATGGCCATGGCAAAAAGGAGAGTGGACAGGGGGCAGGCAGCCTTGGTGTGTTCCTCAGTGGATTGGAAATATAGAGGATAATGTACCGCTAACCTGCACTCGGGCCGTGGGGTTGGCATATAAGGCTTAGACTAGTTGGCGGAATCTCGGCCCAAACCCGCACTCTGTAACACTAGGAAGAGAAACCCCCAGTGAACAGTGTTGAAGGCCTTTTCAAAGTAAGTAAATAGAAGGGCTAGGTTCTGAGACAGCTGGTGGTGCCGAGCTAGGGCCATGAGTAGACGACGTATACAGTGCTGCGTGCTGCTGTTGGCCATGAATCCACACTGATCCCAGTGAATCAGCAATGGTAGCACCATTTTAAGACGTGAGGCAAGCATTGTAGCGTCAATTTTCACTTTGCTATTAATAAGAGGTATTGGCCTATAATCAGCACATTGCCGTGATGGTGCTTGAGTTTTGGAAAGCATCACAATAGTGGCAACATCCAACCCCTCTGGATAGGAGCCCTGTTGATCCACTTCTCAATAGAAGGGTGTGAGGTGTGGCACCTGGTCATCACGGAACACTTTGTAATATTCTGATGGAAACCCGTTGGGCCCTGAAGTCCCACCCGCACTCAGTGCGGGGATGGCTTCCCCGATTTCTTCACCTGTTAGAGATTCGTCAAGTGTTTTTACCTCTGCAGGGGGGCAATTCAGGGAGAGGAATGTCTGTTATAAATTGACAAGCATGATCTGAATCAATCACCACCGCGGCCTAATATAGTACCCTGTAATATGATGCAAAGGCATCTGCCACTTCTTAGAGCTTGGAGACAAGTTCTCAGTGCGCGTTAAAGATTTCGGGGATAATTCTAGAGGATTGATGATGTGAAGCCAATCAGTACAGCAGCCTCCCATTTTGTCCCCCCATCCATACACCCTGGCGTTGGCCGCTCACCAAAGGTGTTTAGCTGCCTCCATAGAGTGGTCACGGATCTCCTGTCGGATCAGTAGGAGCTGTCTGGCCACCATTTCGCTTGGCTGCGCACTCTGTTCCGCCTCTAGCTGGACAGCCCGACCTCCAGCTGAGTAATGTGAAGGGTCTGGGAACGCTCTCGGGAGCGGACAAGGCTCCTGGCCGTCAACCATATCACCGCCTTACCCACATCCCAGAGACCCCCGGTGATGCAACCAAATCCCCGTTGAGGGCAAAGTATTCCTGGAGTGCCTGCTTCAACTGTTGGACATGAGGTTTGTGCTGCAAGTACCACGCATTCATTCACCACATAGGGTGGAACAACGCTGGTGTGGGCCCCATAATAAACCAGAGTGGCGCATTGTCAGATATTCAGTGCAGTAGAATTTTAATGTGCATGAGCTAGTGGCAATCTATGGCTGGCAAAAACACAAGGTGTATGATGGGCTGCCAAAGTGTGCGTAAAGTGACAGTGCTGTGGGTGCCACACTCTCCATGCATCGCATAGCCCTGTGGACACCAGCCACCTAGCCAATCCGGCAGCCATGGCCTGCCTCTGGGAAGATGGTGACCCTGTCACATCCAGGGGTCGAGAACTGCACTGAAGTCTCCTCCTAACATGGTGGCTCCCCGGGGTAGATCCATGAGCAAGTTGGTATGATCGTTTAGAGTCCCACGTACTGCTGCCGGCGGGGCATATACGCTAATGGCATTGATCGTGAGGCCCTCAACGTTTCCAATCAGGGCCACATATCACCCCTGTGGATCCCTCCACACTTGGGTGACCGCCATGGGAAATGAGAAAGGGAGCAGTATCGCTACACCCCTCGATCTGCACACAAACCCAGCATGATACCTTGTCAAAGCCCCTATGGGCCAGAAAGGGACATCGGTCCCCTTGGAGGTGAGTCTTTTGCAGCATAAGCATGTCAGGCCGGTGGCGGTGGACATATGCAAGTACAGCTGCGCGTTTGATCTTATCTAGACCATTAACGTTCCATGATATAGTATGTACTGGCCCCATTTTGTCTGCGGGGTATGGCCGTCGAAGTTCTACTCTGAATTCCTCCTGGGTATCCTTTGTGTCCTCCCTCAATCGTGTAAGCATAGTGCCTTGGTGTGTGTTGTACAGCAGCATATGCCAACTTCCCTGTGCATTTGTGAGTAACAGCGAACAAACAACAAACTTAAAACAACATTAACAAGTGCCTTGTTGCATGGCCTGAACTCCCATTTTATTATTTTATTTATTTATTTATTGATTTTATATAGCGCACAGCTACCCGGAGGTTTCCCGGCGCTTAAGACAATGCAAGATAGAGGCAGGCTCAGGAAAAACAGCTTGGGCGATTACTGGTTAAAGAGCCAAGTCTTGAGCTCCTTACGAAATCTAATGAACATCCTTTCATGACGTAAGTAAGAGGGAAGAGAGTTCCAGAGAGAGGGAGCTAGGAAAGCAAAAGAGCGTCCCCCCATTTTAGCGCGTCGGAATTTGGGCACCTGGAATTTTTGTTGATTAGAGGATCGAAGTGAACGAGAGGGCCGATATTGTTGAACCAAAATTTTAAGGTAGTTGGGAGCTAGGCCCGTATTAATTCTGTGCATATAGCATAGGGCTTTGAATTTGATACGATTCTCAATTCTTAGCCAATGAAGTTCACCAGAAGTGGGAGTGATTCTGGGAAGTTGGCAAAGAAGCCTGGCCGCCGAGTTCTGAACAACTTGCAGTTTATGTAGCGCTTCTTTATTCGCACCCAAATAGAGCACATTTCCGTAGTCCAGTCTAGAAATAACCAGCGCTTGGACCACGGTTCTTTGGGCAGCCACCGGAAGCATCCAGAGAATTTTACGAAGCCACTTCAGGATAGTGAAGCAGGTAGAAGCTACTTTGGTCACCTGTTGTCCCATAACCCCTAACTCCCATCCCACCTCATTCTTTCCCCAAAAAGCATCTGTCGCCCTTATAAAACATCTCACTCACTTACACAGCAAGTTTTAAACCCCAATCGATTGGGCAGTGGTGGGCTCCTCCATAGTGTTGGATTAAAGAGCGTTGGATACTAGGCAGTTATAGTGCAGTGCATGTTGAGTATAAGCATTACTCACCCTTCCCTCCTTCCCCTCCCAATTGAATTTACAGCACCGGACTTCGGGCAGGTTGGAGTCACTAGCTGTTTCCAAGTGTTCAGGCATCGGCCCCTTTGTCTGCCCCTCCTCCTCTGCTCCTCCTGGGCCGTTGCTTGCCAATTGCTATGGTAGGGTCCCTGATGTGGTATCCCCAAATGGGGGTCCTGCGGGGGAGCTGGAGCGCAAGCCCTGCTGTGCCCTGCACCTCCTAGAGCACGTACGTTGCAGCGGGCCCGGAGTCTGTCTCTGCTGACTATCCATTTGCCGTCCGTCCCGAGTCCGCTGCAGGCCACCACCAGGGAGGCCCAGAGGGAAGTCCTCGGTTATCCAGGTCCATGCTGCCGTAGGGTTTTTGAAAAAATCAGTCTCATTGCTATGCACCACTCGGAGCTTCGCAGGAAAAAAATACAGTATGGTATGTCCGTCGCTCTCAGTTTCTGCTTGAGTTCCGTATAGGATCGATGTTGCAATTGAACATCTCTTATGTTATCCGGAAATACAAGGACCTTTGCTCCGTCCCAGCACAGATCGCCTTTGGAGCGCACATCCTGTAGTACTGCATCTCTGTCTTTAAAATTGAAGAAACAAAGTATCACTGGTCTTGGTGGGGAGCCCAGCGGTGGCCTGCCCTGCAGGGCTCTATGGGCTCGCTCTATGGCGAACCATGGTGTAAGGCAGTCTCCAGGCATCCAGGATCTAAACCAATCCTGCAAGAAAGATGCTAGAGAGGAGGCCGCTGTGTTTTCTGGAAGACCTACGATACGAAGGTTATCGCGCCTGGATCTGTTTTCAGCATCTTCTGCCCTACGATGTAGTTCTGATGTACAGGCCAATAGTGTGGACACGTGTTTTTAAGGTGACCAGCTTATCTTCCATGGCAGATATTCTCAATTCCACTTCCGTGATCTGAGCAGTCGCATTGCGGAGATTCTGGTGCATTAGCGCCACATCTACTCTGACCTCCCCAATTTTGGCTTCATCTGCAGCCTGGGATGTTTGGATAGCTTGAAGAATGGTTGCCAGGTCACGGGCGGGCACTGATTTCCCGCCAGAGCTGTCTGGTGCCAGATTTCCGACATGAGTCGCGTTGGAGCCGTAGCAAATTGATCTATTCACGTTTGCGCCGAGGCAGCCCACGCCGGCTTGTCCTAGCCTATTATGGCTCTCGCAGTCTGCAGTTATTTCAGCAGCTGACGCAGCCAGGCCCACGCCAGGCCCGCGCCTCCCCCAGCGTAGTCAGCTGGGATCTCTGCCACCGGACCCCAGGCCTCACAGAGCTTCAGTGTGCAGTCCAAGTCTCTCTACCTAGCTCCCCCTCGAAGAGGGCTCACTTCAAAGCACTATCTCACCCCAAGGCAGCAGCGTCCGGGCCATGTGCAAGACGCATATATTCACCGCTACTTCGCCTGGCCACACCACTCTCCAACCCGCTGCAAATTTGTCTTCAATGGCCGGAGGACCGCCAGACCTCAGTCTCCAGGTTCGAGGCCTTCACTTAGAGTTGTCACTCCAACCATCTCCGGCCATCCCGCTGTGGCGCGGCCACTCTCTCTCCAGTCGTGGTGCCTCGCTGTCCCACTCCCCACTGCAGTGCCGCCGGGCCCCAGGGGCAATTTAAAGGAGGGGGCCTGGCCCAAAACCAGGACCCGCAGCGGCCCTTTGCCCCTTTGCCTGCGCATGCACCCACCACCGCTGTGCCGCCTCCTCACCTCTTGTTTGTGGCTGCCCGGTCTCCACCAGGTAGCCTCCTTGCTGTCCTGATGGCAGGAGGGGGGTCAGTGCACCTCTATCCTTCTGCTGGGGGCTCTCCAGGCCCAAGCACCATCGTCATCCGGGTCTCCAGGCACACTTTAGGGGGTACAGGGGCCCTCCTGCTAGGCAGCCTCTACACTGGCTTGGTTGTAGGCGGGGAGGTTGTGCACTGCGTTTCCTCTCCAGGCCCCAGGAACATTTCAAAGGGGGGCCAGGGGGTCCCAGCAGCTGCTCTCTGTCCCTGGCCGTCACTTTCCTAGGCCCGTGGTGAAGCCTGGGCTCCTCGCTCTGTTTCCGCCCGCTGTCGCTCCTCGCTGCATCCGCCTCCTCACCTTCTGCTCATCACTAGCCACCACCCAGGTTTCCTTTCCTTTCCCGCCGGGCAGCCTCCAATATCTTGCGCCCGAGCACCATTGCCGGCTGGGGCTCCAGGCACACTTTAGAGGGTCTAGGGGGGTCCAGGCCCAGGCCCGCTCCCCTCCTGCTTTCTGTGCTCCGCTCTCCGTCTGTTGCCGCCCGGGCTGGCCCTCCTGCCAGGTAGCCTCTACACTGGCTTGGTTGTAGGCAGGGAGGTCGTGCACTGCGTTTCCTCTCTAGGCCCCCAGGAACATTTCAAAGGGGGGGCCAGGGGGTCCCCGCAGCTGCTCTCTGTTCCTGTCGGGCACTTTCCAGGGCCTGGGGTGAAGCCCAGGCTCCTCGCTCCGTTTCCGCCCACCGCCGCTCCTTGCTGCTCCTGCCTCCCCACCTTCTGCTCGTCACAAGCCGCCACCCGGGTTTCCTTTCCTTTCCCTCCAGGCAGCCTCCAATCTCTTGCAGTAGTGGGTGGGAGAGTCGCTCACCTTTCCTGCTTGCTGGGGCCACAGATGCCCCAGTCCAGTTGTCGGCCGTGTGTCCTGTCAGCGGTGCCTGGCCGCCATTTTAGGTGCGGCCTGCTCCATGTCTGCACATTTGGTCCCTGGGGCTCCGTCTTTCCACGTGGACGCTCCAGAGACGGCAGAGAGTCTCCCGCCACCTGCCCCACCCGCAAGAAGGGCTAAGATGGGTGCTGCCTGAGGCGGATGAAGGAAGGGTCCGAAGCATTTAAAAAGTGCGACCACCATCTTGACGCCTGGGTCATGCCCCACCATTTTGAGAAGAATATAACCATGCCCTTAGGGCTCATCACCAAGGTGAAAAGACCATCAACATTGAAGTGAACAACCCCGGGACACTGTTCAGCCTTGAAGCTCATTCCTTGTAGGAAAATGGACTAACAGTTAAAGACCTTCTCCCCACATCAGCCATATGAAAAATTGGGTTATTGGTTTGGGGGGTGAAATCCCATTCAAGCAACAACCACAGACCTTGTCAGTATGAACCACAAAAATTCACTAAAATGACTGTTACTTAAACCTCTAATATCTTGGCTCAAAAGCAGTCAGACTTTACTTAGAGGCAATGTGTAAAGTACTTATACAGCACTTAAACAGTGATTAAGTGAAAACATGCCAAAAGAAATATCCCACACCAAATTAGTAGAACTGGAGATATGCAATTTCAAAATCCTAGGTGAAGGCAGTGAGAAAAAGCAGAAATCACAAAACGTGGGTTAACTGGTTGTGCTGGACTGGGAGCACGTTACAGATCTAAGATGACCACCATGGAGCACAGGCTGGGTACAGAACTGAGTTAGGCAAGTTGGGCAATGTACCTGTTTCTACTTGGACTGAGATGCAAGGACCTGTGTCAAGTTGTGTCGGTTCCGATAGGGCTGCCAGTCAGGAGCTGTAAGATACTGTGCTGAGTTGAGTTGCTCTACATCAATTTTGATGAGACTGCCAATCAGGAATTGCAAGATGCTGCAATACTAGATCCTTTATTGTGCTATGGCGGGTGGTGTCATGCTGCCTGGGTTCTAATGCAACCCACGTTTAGCCCAGGAGGAGTACACTTAGATGCCAGCCAGGGATCCAGGACCTGCGGGACACCTCTTGGGGATCAGTACACACTCCAGCAGAGGCCAGCAGCAGGACACAGACAGGTTCAGCTGAGTTTCGGCAGATGCAAGATTGGTCACTGGAGCATGTTATGTCCCTCTATCACAGAACAGGAGGCTAGTCAGCTAGCCGAGGGTGTCACTCTGGATTCAAGGAGCAGGCCCAGTCTTCCTTCCACAGACAGCAGAGCATTCCTTCTTCTGAGTTGTCCACAAGTCCAGCAGTGATCTGGAGAGTTGGTCTGAGTGTCCAACATATATACCTGGTGGGAGCTTTGAAGTGAGGGGAAATGTCTAGGCGTACCTCCACATCTGGTATTTCCTTTCATTCCTTGCCTTGGCTCAGAGAGGTCTGCGGTGACATAGACTAGTGTGAAGTCCTTTATGAGTGTGCTGAGGAAGCCCCTTTGAAGTGAAGTTGTTGTAGGTAATAGCTCTGCCCCTCCAACTAGGTCAGGATGGCCCATCCTGTCAACACTCAGTTCCACATTGTGATGCTGTCTGGGAGGAATAAGCAAAGGCCAGCTGCCAGCTACACCAAGTCATGTGACCCAAGAAAGAGGCCACAGGCTCCGTATTGTTAGGACAAGAAAATGCCAACTTTGTAAAAGTGGCATTTTCAGAATTGTGACTTTAAATACGACTTTATAATTAAAGAGAGTTTTAAATCACAATTAATTTAATACCAAACATGACATTCCTACCTGCTTCCATTCACATTTTATCACTTACTAAATGTAATAAGGTAACCCAATGTTACTCTATTGGAGAGGTAGGTCTTGTAGCAGTGAAACACAAACTTAAGATGTTTTCACTACCAGGACATGTACAACTTAAAAGTACAGGTCAGTCTTTTTGAGTCCTCTGCACCCTGCCCTTAGGGCTGCTTAGGGCTTGCCTTAGGTGTGACATATGTATTAAAAAGGAAGGTTTAGGCCTGGCACAAGGTTTATTTTGCCAGGTCGAAATGGCAGTTTAAAACTACACTCTGGCTCCAGTGGCAGGCCTGAGATATGTTTAAAAAGGCTACTTAAGTGGGTTGCGCAATAAGTGCTGCCGGCCCACCAGTAGCATATGATTTACAGGCCCTAGGTTGATTTAGTACCGCTTTACTAGGGACTTACAAGTAAATTAAATATGCCAATTGGGTGTAAGCCAATTTCACCATGTTTAAGGAGAGTGCACAAGCACTTTAGCACTGTTTAGCCGTGGTAAAGTGTGCAGATTCCTAAAATCTAATAAAAATGGGTTAAAAAAACAGGAAAGTGAGGGCAAAAAGTTTGGGGATGGCTCTGCAGAGAGGGCCAAGCCCAACATGACCCCCCCTCCAACCAAAAATGAGGGTAGACTAATCAATATGGGCTTCACTGCTTAGTGGATAGAACATGAACGAAGGCCCTGTTATACATGGACACTTGTCAGTTCAGTGAGGCATGGAACTCAGTTGAATCCCTCTGTCTACACTCTTCTGAGCCCCCAGGCTACCCCATGAGGAGCCCTTCTTCTCACTTGTGGATCCTACCTGTGAAGCACCTAACCTTAAGTTGCTCACATATGCATCCCAGTAGACAGACAGTACCCTCATGGCCAAAAAAGTGATGTGGCCCATTCCCCCCCTTGGATCTGATGTCTGTTTACCCATGGTAAATTCTGTCCATAAGGATAGCAACCAACAGAGGCCACTGGCAGCTGTCAGTTTCAAGAGCCAGGCCCCTGGCCATCCACTGTCAGATGGAAGCTCTGTTTGGGAACATTCTCTGACCTCAGAGGTTACGCAGAACAGAGGCAAAACACCTGGGTGTTAGATATCCTGCTTCCTCTCTCCCTCTCACCAGTTCCGGTGACTTTTCATCCCAGGGTCTGCACCCTGAGGCTGAACAGGGGACAGGGGTGAGTCCTCCCTCACTCTGCCCCTCCATCTCGGCTCCCATACTGCCTGCTTGGGACTAGTACCCCCAGAAAACATAACTGTAAGAGCGCCTTAGGCAGTTGCCCCTCCCAGCTCTGCGGACTCCCGGAGGCAACTCATTCCCCAGAATACAGTCTTTGGGCATCTGGGGACTAACTGTGACCATCCTAGGCCAACTTTACACCCCATTCCAGAAATACCTGGGCCATTTGGTGGAAAAGGTGCTGCTCCTGGGCCTGAGTTACCCTACACACCTGTTGGGTACTGCTCTGGAGAAACCAGCCTTTCCACTTCCATGGTCTTGCTAGCCCTGCTGTTCCTCAAAGCAGTGACAGGGATCACATTCACCTTCACCTGGTGTAAATGATGACTTTCACCCTCAGGGATCACAACCTCACCCTCTGAGTCTATCTTCCAGCTAAGGGAGATGATGGATGGTGTAGGACCTGCCCCCTGGGACTGCTTACCCATAAGGCCACATTGGTCACCCCTGTAGAGTTCCCGCCAGTGAGTGGTTTCTTTGTGCTGACAGAGCCCCCCTGCTTCTGTCCTAACTCAGAACAATCAAAGCACCAAAGGGGGCTGGAAATGAGGTGGCAGCGGCCACTGCCCACAAGAACCTCCCCTCCCTTTCTTGGAAGGGGCATGGGAACCCTTTCTTCTTACCTTAATCTGGGACATGTCTGGGTCACGTTTAACCCCCCTCTCATTCATCTACGGGGAAATTGAACCACCCTGCTTTGGGTCACTCCAAGGTACCTTCTTGGACACCCTGGTACTGATCCAGGTGTCCTCCTTGTGGTATATGAGATGTATTACATCACATCTAGAATGTAGAATGTACGGGGGTTCTATTGCCCCAGGCTGAGGTGGGCATAGCTGTTGCTGTTGAGAGGGGATGCAATGCTCTTAATAAAGAACCCAGAAAAGTCCTATCTATGTCTTGGACTAACTTCTACACTGGCGACGAGTTGAGGGAAAGGATTTGAGTGTCCCAGCACCTGGCAGCCTGAACATTAATTTCTGAATTATACTCTGGAAACCAGCGAGACGACATTCATGATTGTTGCACTGGTATGGTTTGATTTACAAGCAAGATATCTATGGATTATATTTTCATAAACAAAGGAACGTCTTTGGTGCGGAGATATCTGTTCTTTTGGAGTTGTGACCGGGAACTGGCTATGATAAGTGCCGGATTCATTAGTTAAGCACTGGATTCATCTGTGAGTACTAAAGTTCTTGCACGTTTTCCACCAATTTCTAGTCATCTGGAGCTGACGTGGTGAACAGAGCTATATATATTTTTTAATGTAATTTCTTTCACTTTATTTGAAACATTATTCATTTGGGTGTTCAACGCTATTCATCACAGCAACGATATACACGCTATTTGAAGTGGAAAAGGTGCTGCTCCTGGGCCTGAGTTACCCTACACACCTGTTGGGTACTGCTCTGGAGAAACCAGCCTTTCCACTTACATGGACTGGCTAGCCCTGCTGTCCCTCAAAGCAGTGACAGGGATCACATTCACCTTCACCTGGTGTAAATGATGACTTTCACCCTCAGGGATCACAACCTCACCCTCTGAGTCTATCTCCCAGCTAAGGGAGATGATGGATGGTGTAGGACCTGCCCCCCCTTGGGACTGCTTACCCATAAGGCCACATTGGTCACCCCTGTAGAGTTCCCGCCAGTGAGTGGTTTCTTTGTGCTGACAGAGCCCCCCTGCTTCTGTCCTAACTCAGAACAATCAAAGCACCAAAGGGGGCTGGAAATGAGGTGGCAGAGGCCACTGCCCACAAGAACCTCCCCTCTCTTTCTTGGAAGGGGCATGGGAACCCTTTCTTCTTACCTTAATCTGGGACATGTCTGGGTCACGTTTGAACCCCCTCTCATTCATCTACGGGGAAATTGAACCACCCTGCTTTGGGTCACTCCAAGGTACCTTCTTGGACACCCTGGTACTGATCCAGGTGTCCTCCTTGTGGTATATGAGATGTATTACATCACATCTAGAATGTAGAATGTACGGGGGTTCTATTGCCCCAGGGTGAGGTGATCATAGCTGTTGCTGTTGAGAGGGGATGCAATGCTCTTAATAAAGAACCCAGAAAAGTCCTATCTATGTCTTGGACTAACTTCTACACTGGCGACGAGTTGAGGGAAAGGATTTGAGTGTCCCAGCACCTGGCAGCCTGAACATTAATTTCTGAATTATACTCTGGAAACCAGCGAGACGACATTCATGATTGTTGCACTGGTATGGTTTGATTTACAAGCAAGATATCTATGGATTATATTTTCATAAACAAAGGAACGTCTTTGGTGCAGAGATATCTGTTCTTTTGGAGTTGTGACCGGGAACTGGCTATGATAAGTGCCGGATTCATTAGTTAAGCACTGGATTCATCTGTGAGTACTAAAGTTCTTGCACGTTTTCCACCAATTTCTAGTCATCTGGAGCTGACGTGGTGAACAGAGCTATATATATTTTTTTATGTAATTTCTTTCACTTTATTTGAAACATTATTCATTTGGGTGTTCAACGCTATTCATCACAGCAACGATATACACGCTATTTGAAGTGGAAATGTGTATATCTACATCTATATGCATATTTTTGGAAGGGGAAGTCAAATTTTTATAATACACTGCTTATGTTTATAACGTTGTTTGTCATAGTCCATAGGATTGCATTGTTTTCTGTTTTATTCACTTGCCTAAAATTAGTACAATTAGCATAATTTTGGAACGCTATCATTTTGGCATGAGGGAAGAAAAACCCAATGAAAATGTAGAAAAGTATGTTACAGCTCTGAGGAAGTTGGCTTCATCTTGCAAATTTGGCTCCACAATAGAAGAGTGTATTAGAGATCAATTTATGTTACGATGTTGCAGTGATAGAATAAGGCAGGAACTATGGTGAAAAGATAATCCTTCTCTTCATGAAGTAATCACCTTGGCCAAAGGTGTGAACACACTTTGGCGTGCATTGAAGAATTGGAAAAAAAACAAAAATCCTGCAGTGAACAAAATTTCTCCAGAGATTGAACAAAGTAAAAGTAAAGAGGGTGACAAAGATGATGGGAGACGTATGCAAGGGCAGTGAGCTAGATTCAGAGATACAAAATGTTTTAGGTGTGGTCATGTTGGCTACTTTGCTTCGTATAAGAAATGTCCAGCTCTCAACATGACATGTAAGATATGTAATAAAAAGGGTCATTTTGCTAGATGTTGTGAGGCAGGCAAGTGCTCCAATGTGGCACCAGTAAAATTAGCTGAGGACTGTATTTTATCAGTTTTTGCAGAACCTAAACATAAGAAACATCCAAGAGATAGAGTTACTATGTTGGGTGTTGAGAGTGAGGTTTTGTTTGACTCCGGGGCATGGTTGGCTTTGATAGCCAATGAATTGTTTGACAAGCAATTAAGTCACAGAGGGAATTTAAAGGAACCGGATGTGATTCCTGGTGCATATGATGGCCAGGTTATAGAATTAAGACGATATTTTGAATCTAATATTTCTTTCAAATCTAACACTATTTTTGGAAAAGTATATGTCCCTGTGAAAGGGGACAGTGTTCTGAGTTGGCCACATCAAAGGGAGTTGAGTTTCATTTTAGATCTGAATTCTTCTACACCTGTAATGATTAAAAGTGAGTTTGCAAAGTGACAAGACTGCACCAATACCTAAATTCTTGAATGAGTTTAAAGAGGCATTCAGTGACAAATTGGGATGTTTAAAAGGGTATGCACATCATATTAAGATCAAGCAAGAGGCTCTACTTGTTGTTGCTAAGGTACGGCCCTTTCCTGTATCTATGAAAGATTATGTTGAGAATGAAATCAAAAGACTATCTAAAGAAGGTGTGATTGAGCCAGTAGAGTGTTCTAAGTGAATTGTGCCGATTGTTGTTGCACGCAAACAATCTGGCGATATCAGGTTATATATTGATTTGAGGGGTCTTAATAAATGCATAGTGAGTGATCAATGTCCGCTTCCCAACAAAACTGAGATGGTCTCACTTCTACATGGATTGAAGTTTTTCAGTACTCTAGACTTGACCTCTGTATATCATCACTTCATGTTACATCCTGACTCAAGAGATTACACCACCTTTATCACACCTTTTGGGACTTATCGGTTTATAATGATGCCTTATGGATTGGTATCGGCTGTTGCAGTTTTTCAGCGCATGATGTACAATATTTTGGGATCGGAACCAGGGGTTAAGGATTTTCAAGACAACATTTTGATTCATGGGCAGACAGAAATGGAACATTGGTTGAGGGTGAGAAGAGTCTTAACCATATTGAGGGACAAAATTGCTGATTGTTTGTCTAGACTCAGCTCTGATGTTGAAGATTGCTTTGAGGAGGATGAGGAGAATGAAATCAGAGTGTGTAGTATTACTGAAGGGATAGTGGAACAAGAAGAGTGGTTGAAAGCTGTAGCTGAAGATTCTGTTTTACAGCAAGTTTGTGAGTCACTACACAGTGGGTGGAGTTCAAATGTGAAGCGTGATAAAGCTCTGGGAGGTTATTGAAGAGTAAAAGATTAATTGTATGTAGTAGATGGCTTTCTGTTACGAGGCTTGAGATTGGTTGTTCCATCTGTGTTGATTAACAGAATTATAGAGTTGGGACATCAAGGGATGAGTAAAACTAAAGCCAGAATTTGTCTCAATTATTAGTGGCCAGGCATGGACCTGATGATAGAGAGACTGGTCAGAGAATGTCCTGACTGTAAAAACAGCGATAAAGTGTACAAAATTAGAGTACCTCCGATGTGTTTTAGAGAGTTTTCCAGCAAGCCGTGGGATGTAGTGGCGGTCGATATTGTGGGACCGATACATGTAAAAGGTGGGTCCAACTATCTTTTGTTATTGATAGATCCTTTTTCCAGGTGGGCTGAAATAGGCATTGTCAGTGTTATTGAAACCAGGAGTGTTCTTTTTTTCTTTAAATCTATTTATTATGTGAAATACAACAACTTATACAATCAACAACCAAGTAATTACTTGCGATTCATATTAAGCGGATCCATTAGCAATAGGGGAAACAGACAGAGAGAGAAGTCACTGACGGGAGGGGGGGGGAGAAGGACACAGGGGAGTTCATATTACAATATTATTGTTGGTACCAGTCTGTGCAGAGCTCCCATCAGCGCAGGCAAAGCATAGTGAAATAAAATCATAAGACCATAATAGGAAACAGGCAGTCCCATGTGTCACGACTACACATGTCCAATTACTGAGTTCAATCTGTGTTGGGGTGTTCCTAACACTTGTAGCATCTGTGGATATCTAATATTTGCTCACTCTATTATGGGCAACGATGATAAGTCATGATCACCCTTATCCCTATTAATCCTTTAGTTCGGGCCTCTACTCAGATTTCAGGGTGGAGGCTGTGTTCTCCTATGTTAACATCCGGATATCTGGTTATGAAAGTCCCCAACGCTTGGAGTACTATGTTCCGGTTTGGTCACCTCACGTGCATCCTGCGTTTAGTCACCGACTGGACCGTGTCGCTGATGTGTAAGCCCTGAACACCTGGTGTCATCACTTGTGAGTTTATGGAGGGTGGGTGTCCTCTTTGGCCTCAATTGAAGTTATTAATTTATCCCATATTTATGCTTCTTTTATCGTTACCCCTATCTTGGAGTGAGTGTAGAACCTGTGCTTCCTCCCTTGCCCACCTCAACAAGTCGCTCAGCCAGCGTTGCGTGTCTGGGGTGTTCGGTGCCTTCCATTGCACTGCCAAAAGGCGTTTAAACAGCACGAACGCCATATCTATGCACCTATGCAACTGCTTCCCCCTCGCGGACCTTGTGCGGACCCCCAGTAGACAGGATTCGGGCATAGGGGATAGTGGATGTTCTACCAGTTCAGCTGTTAAGGAGGTTATTGTATGCCAAGACCGTAGAACTGGTGGGCAGCCCCACGTCATGTGATAAAAGGTAGCATCCGACTCTCCGCACCTCGGGCATTCAGGAGTATTAAGAGGGAACATGCGCTGAAGCTGGTGTGGGGCTAAGTAAGTTTGGTGTAAGTAGTTAAATTGAGTGTAGCGGAATCATGGGTTGCGCGACACCGCTTTGATCATGTTGAGCGCAGTGTTTCATGCCGTTTGTGATAATGGCGTTGGTAGATTCCGGTCCCATCTCGCCCTTGCTTTAATGTGAGCATCCTCAGAGCTCCCAAGCAGAGCACTATACAACTGAGAAATGTTATAATGAGGTCCTAAGCCCACCAACAAGTTGTGTAGTAGGGGAGAAATTGTAGGTTCATTATCCCTGCTTTGCTATACCCTGCGTAAAGCATAGTAAGTTATGAAACGTCGTCGTGTATGGTTGCGAGCTCGGTATATGACATAATACTACCCTCTTTGAATATATATCCCCAATTGTTTGTATGCCTAGTGCTGGCCATGATTCAAGGGCATGGTGAGCATTTAATTCCCGCACCCCCTGGACGGCCAACAGTGGGATCCTGGGCAAGTAAGGGGGGACCGAGCCCCCATTTAATATGTAGTGGCACCAGCACATATGAGCCACAGTCATCACAATGTTTGTGTTCAGTGGAGGGCTGGTGTGGTCATGTAATCACACCAATACATTAGAGTGCCCCAGGTTGTTGTGCACCAACGTTATCTCTGTGTTGGGAAGGTTCTGCATCCAGCGTAACGGCCATTGTAGCTGTGCCGCCGCGTAATATAGCTCGTAATTCAGTGTGCCTAGTCCCCCATGTGCAAGCGGTGAGTATGTGACGGCGAGAGCTACTCGCCGGCAGCCGCTGCTCCATATTGAGTCGGTCAGAAAACTATTCCGCGTTTTAAAGAAGGAACGAGGGATAACAGTTGAAAGTGCTGTAAAGTAGTATAGCAGTAGTATAATAAAGTAGTATAGTAGAGAGGAGTATCGCGAGGGGTGGGAAGAAGGGAATTTCCTTTTACGGACTAGGTGGTCTCACACACTATATAGTGTCATGCTTCATCATTTGACCACCTAGACCCACCCAGGTAGGACATTGCCACCTGGGCGGACTCAACCTCACTGTTAAAGGAACAGGAGGGAGTGCGTAAATAAACTTGTTTCTGGAAAGATCGGGATCCAGCTAATCTACTGAAAAACTAAAAACACCTAAGCAGACACCTGTGAAGAGCAACAAATTTAATGGTGGTGTCTGTCTGGTGTAGTTAAAAAGGGGGGTTGGGACACCTCTGTGAGGACAAGGACTCACAGGGTCACCTAACTAATTACTAGCCAACATGTTTCTGCCTTCAAAAGTGAGCCAATGAAGGTCTCGGGGCATTCGTCAGGGCCTAGGATCCCTACGTCTCACGTTGGAGGAAAATACTCTATGGGGAAATCAAAGAGTGAGAAAATGAAAAAAGAATGATCTACATTACCCAAGGAATTACCTTGAGGCGGCCCTTTTCTTAGAGGCAGCTAGCCTCTGGTATCCAGGAGGGGGAGTGTCCCCTTATAGTCACACATACATCAAAGGGGACGCTCGCCGTGCGCCTACTTCGTCCTCTCCTTGGACCGCTTGTCACAAGTAGGCGCACGGCGAGCGTCCCCTTTGATGTATGTGTGACTATAAGGGGACACTCCCCCTCCTGGATACCAGAGGCTAGCTGCCTCTAAGAAAAGGGCCGCCTCAAGGTAATTCCTTGGGTAATGTAGATCATTCTTTTTTCAGGCCCTGACGAATGCCCCGAGACCTTCATTGGCTCACTTTTGAGGGCAGAAACATGTTGGCTAGTAATTAGTTAGGTGACCCTGTGAGTCCTTGTCCTCACAGAGGTGTCCCAACCCCCCTTTTTAACTACACCAGACAGACACCACCATTAAATTTGTTGCTCTTCACAGGTGTCTGCTTAGGTGTTTTTAGTTTTTCAGTAGATTAGCTGGATCCCGATCTTTCCAGAAACAAGTTTATTTACGCACTCCCTCCTGTTCCTTTAACAGTGAGGTTGAGTCCGCCCAGGTGGCAATGTCCTACCTGGGTGGGTCTAGGTGGTCAAATGATGAAGCATGACACTATATAGTGTGTGAGACCACCTAGTCCGTAAAAGGAAATTCCCTTCTTCCCACCCCTCGCTGTTCCACTCGGTAATTTCCAACTGACATTCCACTGACGTTACCCTTCCAAATAGGAATACATACAACCTAGGACTACGCTAATATCCGCGACGTCCGCTTCTAGAGAACCCCGTACTTTCGTGTGTACTTTGAATTATAGGGAGCTAAGTACGGAGTGTTCCTCCATAGTTATCCCCCCTCCTCCCTCTTCCTCTCTCCATGTGTAATGAGAGGAGTATCGCTACTCCTCCCAGTGGTGATAGTGGTAATGAGCTCCAGAACGTTAGGGAGCCCTTGATCGATCTGACCGCCCGTCCTAAATTGCCATCCTTTAAGTCAGTGATATTGTGATATATTTGAATACCTAGGTATTTGAATGTGGAGTAGCACCATGGTAGTCTATGAGTTGTAAGATTAGATCTTAGTTCCTCTGGGACCGGAGTCATTGGGAGCAAACAAGATTTAGACCAATTCACCTGTAAACCAGATATATCTCCAAAGTGCTCCAATAATTGTAAGAGGTCTGGGAGCAATGCTGTGCATTTATGCAAATATATTAGCTCATCGTCCGCGTAGAGGAATACGATCTTTTGTCTGACGCCATCTGGTATGCCCCACTGTTGTGCCCGTTTTCTGAGCTGGGCTGCCAAGGGTTTGATCGCAAATGCGAATAACAGCTGTGATAATGGGCATCCTTGCCTGGTTCCCCACCCAATAGGGAAGCTTTCTGAAATAAACTTGCCCGTTTTAACCCTAGCTGTGGGGTTGGAGTACAGGGTATCAATCCATGCCAAGAATACGTGGCCGAACCCCATACTCCTCAGGGCTGCTCTTAAAAAAGGCTATCCAAGAGTATCGAAAACCTTCTCGATATCTAAGGAAACCGCAACCCTGTCATGGTCCGACTCCGGAGCAGCTGACATGAGCCTCAACAGGCATCTAACATTGAGGAAGGTGTTCTGACCATGGAATGAAACCTGATTGGTCTTCATGTACCAAGTGCGGCATTAACGGGAGTAATCGATTCGCGAGTATCTCGGCCAATATTTTACAATCCAGGTTCAACAATGATAAAGGCCTGTATGAACGTACATCCAGGCAATCCCTGCCTGGTATGGGAAGGACTACTATTAATGCTTTGCGCTGTGATTCTGAGAGTTGCCTCTTTGTTTATGCTTCGTGTAGCATCTCTAAGTATGGTTTGAGTATCTGTGCAGTGAAAGTATGATAATATTTCATCGGTAGGCCATCGCCACCCGGTGCCTTGTTGCGGGCTAATTGTCTCAGCGCTAACTGGATCTCTTCTGTATCTATGAGTTTCTCTAACTCCAACTGTTGTAGTGGAGAGAGCTGTGCGAGAGGAAGTGAGTGAAAGAAATCTGCTATCTGTGTATCAGGGGGGTTGGGTCTCACCTCATATAATCTGCTGTAGTATTGCTTAAAGGCGTTGTTTATGTCTGCCTGCGTGTTAACCATAATCCCGGAGTAAAGCTGTATGGCTCCTATAGGAGGGCGCTGTAACTCACCCTGAATTAACCAAGCCAGTAGTCTTCTTGAGCGATCACCCTCTGAATGTGTTCTGGCGATATAGTGTTGATAATCAAATTTCCGCAGACGCATGTCCACCTCATTCCTACGTGTACGTGGTTCGAGAAGGGCATCAGGGTCGAGCATGCCTTGTGCCACCGCACGTTCATCGCGGATCTGTCTCTAGTGTTGTCAACTTGTGTGACGGCGTGCGTCGCAATCCACCCGCTGCTGACAGACAATGGCCTCTCACCAGGACTTTGTGTGTCCCCCATTCAATTGCATGCGATGCGGCCGTCCCCCCATTTAATTTGAAATATTTAGAGATGTACTCAGCCATTTCCTGGCGAAACGGAGGGTCTAACAGCATGTCCGATTGCAGCCGCCATGTGGGTATGCAAGCGCATGGTCTACCCCATTGTATAGAGGCCATTAAGGGGCAATGGTCTAATAGTGTTTTAGCCAAGTAGAATACCTCAGTGAAATTACTATCCAGTCCGACAGAAGTGAGCAGCAGTTGAGTCAATGGAGCGGTGAGTAGGAGTAGTCCATATCTAGAGGGTGAAATAGTCGCCACACGTCGCAGAGTCGCCTTTCGGATATCCACGTCAGCAGTGCCTTGGATATTTGCCTACTGGGGGCACCGACTAGTGGTGGATGAGACCTGTCCATGTCTATGTCTGGTACACAGTTTAGATCACCTCCCCATATAATATAGGACGTTGGGTCCTTAAAGAGTATAGGCGTGAGCGATATGAGGAATTCACCCTGTTTCGTGTTGGAGGCGTAGAGCCCTACTATGGATAAAGGTTTGCCATCTAGTGAGCCTTCCAGTAAAACATAACGGCCGTCAGCGTCTATCGTGCAGTGTCCCACTTCGTATGGGACCTCTAGAGACATCCACACCAACACCTCTTTGGCGTATGCTGAGGACTTTGTACTAAATATTTGTCCCCGCCATTTGGTTTTGAGGGTGTGTAGTTCTGCTGCTGTGAGGTGTATTTCTTGTAATATCGCTATGTATATTCTGTACCTCTTCAGGTAAGTGTAAATCCTGGTTCGCTTAGTGAGAGTGGCCATGCCTCTCACGTTCCAGTTTAATACGTTATAGACGTCAGTGTTCATGTGGTTGCGTTATTATGAAATAGTGTGTGGTCGGTTCATTACTACCCATGTCTTCGTCCCCCCCTCCCTGTTGCAGTTTGGTTGGTGTTGAAGAGTATGTATTTCCATAGTAACAATAAACAAGGTGCCAACTTACTGGGCAACGCCCAACTTATGATGTGTAAGCACAACAGGTGCCACATTCTACAATGGTGCGCACAGTGTCTCTGCAGAAACCCATAGGGTGTGGAGGGGCGTGGGTGAAAGGAATGAAAGTGGCGTGGGCTTTGGCCAGATTCGACTAATCTTCTCGCCCGTTCCATCTCTTCTGCATAGTCTTTTGTTGTGCCTACGGTTTGGTGACAGGCCCCGGGGAAGGCACCAAGCGGGCCACTGGGTAGCTCTGGTGGGGGGAAATTATGTAGTCACCTCAGTTCTTCCACCAGTTACCTTGCTGTTCCCCACGTCTTCTGTGCAGCCAGATATTCATTAGTCTATGACTTGGGGCTAGGATGAGGCCCCTAGAACCACGTATGTTGAACAAATTTAAAGGCCATCTGCTGTGCACGGAGTACGTTCTGGACCAAGTGAAGATGGGGACGTGGAGGCACTTGAGCGGCCTTGCGATGAGGTCGAGTCCATGCTTTTGTCCTCGCCAAGGGCAGCGTACTGGTTAGATGACAGCTGATTGGCTTCTATCAGGGCTTGTGCTTGGCTCTCGGCAGCTTGTGCCCTGGATGGGCACGCTGTGATTCCGGGTTTTTTCTTACGCCGAGTTTGGGGTGTAACCCATTCTTCCATATTGGATTTAACACTTTGACATTTAACCAGGCCCTTGGCGTGTAACTAAGTCCATGTGTCCTCCGGGAAAGGGAAGATGTGAGTTTTCTCTCTGTCTACCACCTGGAGTCGTGCTGGGAACAGCGAAGAGTAAGAGCTGTTTAACCCTCGCGAAGGACGCTAGCTTGCATTGTACCTCCATGGTGTAGTCGGGGTAGGCGGTAATGGTAGTATTGTTGAATTGCGAAGGGGCCTGCAATCTGAAACACTGTAGGATCTGGTCCCGATTGGGGAAGTTGAGGAGCCCTGCTATTAAGGGCCGGGTCGGGGCCCCCGGCTGCGGTGGCCTGCCTGGGATCCATGGAGCGCTTTCAACCGTAAAAGAGGGTGATGCATTGTTTGCCAGCACTGTGTCCCTTAACCACTGCTCCAAGAATGCCTCAGCATTGGGCGTCTCAGCTCGCTCCAGAAACCCCATAAAGTGAACGTTGTTTCTCCGTGATCTGCCCTCCGTGACTTCTGCTCTGCGTTCCAGGGATGATACCTCTAACTCCAACCTCTACAGCTGATCCTCTACTGCCTTGATTTCGGGTCGAACTGTTGTGAGTGTGGTTTAATTTGCAGATACCCTGTCTGCTAACTTACGGTGTTCCACTCTGAGTAGATTTACCTAAAGCGCCACTGAGTCTATTTTTCTTTCAAGGGTTACATTGGTGCCCAGAAAGGCTTGTAGTAGCTTGTCGAATTGGGTATAGTGGGCCCGGAATTTCTCGTTCATTTGTTGGAGGGTCACAGCCTGATCACTTGCAGCAGTGTTGGGGAGTAGCATCTCCCCTCCAGTGGAACAAGGCGGTCTCATCTGCTTCGGTTTGACCATGATTATGGGTGCCCCTCGTCGCGCGATCACATGAGTTGTTTGCGGCTTCAGTCAACGCACCCCTAGTGGCGTGTACATTACTGTATGCGGTGCGATAGTCTCAGGAGCTGGTGCTGGTGCGAAGCTCTGAGAGGCCCGCCTTTGCACTCCACACACACAGATGGCCCAATCAATATGTCACCAGAGTGTTCTCCCTCAATCTGATTGGTGCGGCCTGCTGAACCCCACAGCTCTCATTCTATATTTGGGGTAAATGCACAACATGTGTCCTTCCTATGTTGCACTGCTGATCCCACTCAAGAAGCCACTCACCGTATCTCTCTTGGCCCCCTTATGGCGAAAGGACCCGGATCCCAGGATTGTCCATGCCTCAATACTGTCCTTGTTCCGACCGGCCCTCGGGCCATGTGGCCTTCTGCGTGGGACTCTTTCTTTGCCCTCCGCCGGGCATTTTTAATGCAATCCCCGGATCGCCCGATGTTTGGGCGACCCATAGTTGCGCTGCTCTGTCCTCGCCCAGGCGTACGTAGGTTCGCGAGGTTCCTGTGATCAGGGCCCAAGTCGCCGATGCGACTGTGTGTTGAATCCTCCCCCGGTGGGCCACGTCTACTTTTTACGGCTGGCCCTCCGAGCTGCAAGGCCGCACGGCTCCGCCTCACTAGCGTTCGCGGTGAGCAGAGCGCGTTCCAGCGGTTCCCACCCTAGCTTCACGGGACCATCCCAAACACTTTGGCAGGCACCAGGGAAGTCCTGGCGGGGTGGAAGTCAGAATTATTTTTGGGCCGAGAGCAGAGCTCACTATTTAGCATCCGCTCCGGTCACCATCTTGGCCACGCACCGAAACCAGGAGAGTTATTGAGTTTTTCAGTGAGATTTTTAGTGGTGAAGGTTTGCCTAATAACGGTGACTGATAATGGTCCACAATTTGTCTCTTTTGAGATGGAGGAATTTCTAAAGTGAAGAGGCATTGGGCACAAAGTATGTTCTTTGTATCATCCGGAAGAGAATGGTACTGTTGAGAGCTTCAATAAAATTGTGAAAGAATATGTACGGTTAGAACTTTCAGCGGGTAGGAGTTGGAAAGAAGGTTTAAATGAATTTTTGCATGCTTACAGGTTTGCACCACACACAGCGACTGGCGAGGTTCCCTTTGAGATGTTCAGAGGTCATAAGGGTAACACCCAGTTAGCTCCTGGTTGGGTATCATGAGATAAAAGTGACTGTGTTTCCTGGTCCGTGATGAAAGGGGGAAATGAATGTGAAAAAAAAATGTGTGGAAAAAAGAAAAGAATATTATGATGGAGGAAGAGTGTAGTAGATGTTGGTATAAGTGTGGGGGACGATATTTTGGTAAAAAAGAAACTACTCTATGTAAGAGTGGAAGTAAGTTCATGGGTCCATTCAAAGTTATTAAACTTTTCAGGAATGCTGTCAAGGTTAAGGATGGGAGGATATGGAACCTGAATCGTGTTGTGAAGTCAAAAAGAGTGACATGAAATTTGTCATTTTGCTATATATTTTTTTGTTCTGTAATTTTACATCTGTTGGAATTTCAAAATTGTTCAAGTTTATTGGGGGAAAGGTGTGTGGTATATGAGATGTATTACATCACATCTAGAATGTAAAATGTAAGGGGGTTCTATTTCCCCAGGCTGAAGTGGGCATAGCTGTTTTGAGTGGATGGGATGCTCTTAATAAAGAACCGAGCAAAGTCCTTCTCTGGGGTGAGCCCAAATGTAGCAACAAGGATGTTTTGCATTGGATTGTACTTCATCTGGTTTCCACCTCCAGTGTAAGCAATGTATCCCTTCACACTATAGGTATGTGTTTCCAGAGTAATGCCCCCAAAACTCTTCTGGGACACTGTGCATCTTAAGGGCCACCTCACAGGCAACATTTATCAATGCCATCCTCTACCACATAGCTGGGCACCACATCTTTGGGTATGTGAACCTTCTTGTCCCCTTCAGATACTGCTGGTATGCTGCCACTATTGTTGCTGGACTCTGTCAAGCTCTTATGGCCAGCTCGCTCAGGCTCCGTTCATGAGCCAGAAGTGATTTATTTTCAGCTAAGACACTGCCTCAGCCTTCTCCTTCCCTCTCTCTGTTTCCAGCCTGAGCTTGGCCATTTGCAACTTAAACTCTCTTTGAGCCTTCCTGTCTGCCAGCCCCTCTGAGGACAGGCTGTGAGAGGACACACTGCTTAAAACACGGGGGGAATTTCCAATTCTGAAGGCAAGACATCCTCCTCCCCATTTTGTGCATGTCAGGACCTGTGCCTAGGACCTGCTTCTGCTTCTCCATATCATCCTCCTTATTTCCATCTTCTGTTATTGTCAGCACTTGGTGAGCCTCCATCAGGGCCCTCAGAGCTTTCTGTAGCTCCAACGTCTTGGTTCCCTTTTTGGTTGGAAGTCCCCTTTCCTTAAATAACTCCTTGAGCTCAGCCACAGTGTGCCTTCTAGATTGACGAGCCGAAAATCCACTTCTCTAGTCTCTAACAGTCGGTTAGAATGAGATTAAATTTATAAAAGGCAAAAGAGCCAATCATGGAGAATTTAAAAGAAATTTAACAATGGTATCAGATACTTTTAGTGTAACACAAAATTACTGTATGGCACTGCACAAACACAAGCCCTCATCTTACCGCTGAACAACAATGTAGGAAATAGGGTTATTGGTTAGGAGGGGGTGAGGCCTACTCAGGCAACAACAACAATTCTTGTCAGTGTGAAACAAGCAATCCCCAAATTAACCCTTGCTTAACCCTCTGGCAGCTTGGCACAAAGCAGTCAGGCATAACTTATAGGCAATGTGTTAATTATTTAGGCAGCACTTCAAACAGTGTGTTAACCCTGACATCCTTAGAGTGGTCTTACCCCACACTTTTTGCCTTTACCTCCTGTTTTGTTGCTGTATCTTTTTGGTGGCCTTAGGACTCTGAGCACTTTACCACTGCTAATCAGTGCTAAAGTGCATGTGCTTCTCCCCTAAAACACGTGTAACATTGGTGTATCCACAATTGCCATATCAAATTTACCTTCAAGTTCCCGTGTAGAGTAGTATAACACATACCCAGGGCCTGTAAATTATATGCTAGTAGTGGGCCTGCAGCACTGATTGTGACACTCACTTAAGTAGCCCTGTAAACATATTTCAGGCCTGCCACTGCAGAGCCTGCATGTGCAGTATCACTGCCACCCCGACTTGGCATCTAAAACCTCTTGCCAAGCCCAGAACTCCCCTTTCTTCTTACATATCAGCCACCCCTAAAGCAGGCCCTGGGTCGCCCATAGGGCAGGGTGCCATGTAAGTCAAAGGTAGGACATGTACCTTTAAACTTTTCATGTCCTAGTAAAGAAAAACTCCTAAAGTCATTCTTCGTTACTGTGAGGCCTTCTCCTCTCATAGGCCGCCATTGGGAATTCCTTGTAAAATCTTTAAGCTGTGATTCCTGATATGAGAGGAGTAGATGCAGTAAGTTTAGTACCATTGGAATAGTAATAATAACTCCTCTGTACTTGTAAAGTCGGGTTTATTATTACTATTTTAGAAATGCCACTTTTAGAAGGTGGACATTTCCCTGCACTCTCTGACCTGTGTGCCTATAGCCTATCTCTAATACACGCCTGGCTTGGGCCCCGTGACAGCTACACTTCATTCCTTTCAGACATAGGATACTCAGCCACCTCTGCATTAATCTGCACACTGATGGGTCTTCCTGGGCAGGAGGTTGGGAAGTGCTCACACTTACACCTCAAAGGGTAAGGACTAGAATTCACACAAAGGGGCTGATTAACTCCCACTGGCTGTCTAGAGCTGAGGCTGAACTGAAAGAGGGACCTGTGCACTTCACAAGAATTGTTTTGTGGTTGCCCCCACAACAAAGGCACTTTCTTATATAAGTACTGGGTCTATTGACTCACTCAGTAGTACACTACTGGACTACAAAGAAACTGTGCTGGAGTAAAGGCTGCTGCACCAGAAGGATTGCCACTTTGCTGTGCCTGACTGTTCTAAGGAACCTCTGCCCTGCCTTGTTGAGCCATACTGCTGCCTGCTGACTTCTGCCCTGCAACATGGCCCTCCAACCAACTGCAGAGTGACCCCAGGGGTTGATTAGCTAACCCTTGTACCCTTTGAGCCCCAGGGGCATCAGGGATCTGGCCCCAAGCCTACCCATCTCCCCGCCAGCGTTCACAGCCCTGGTCAAGTAATGGCATTGTTTCTGGGCTGCAGGAAACATCTTAAGAGGAGAAAGGAGGTTGTGCCTTCCCCGCAAGGAATACTTGGACACATCCCACTCCATTAGATGAGCTGCACTGCACACATCACACCAGCTTCTATGTGCTGCTCCCTCTCCCAGCCCATCCTGCCACTGCAAAGTACGACTGGCTCAACACAGCGAGGACACATTGTGGAGGAGAAGCAAGTCAAACCTGCTGTCCTCCGCCTGCACCCAGGTACTATCATGGCCCGTCTTGCTTTGAAACCTGTGTGGGGGGGGACCCATCTGGTCCTGGATTAATTACCCACTGCTCCTCGCCAGTGGAGGAAGAAAGAATGATCACTGCATTTCACCTGATACAACCACCCAGCAAGACTTAACCCCAATCCCCTACTGTGTACTACCTTGGGTAACCACAAGGACACAGGGCCACTCCTGCTATTACCTTAAAGACCCTAACACAAGCCCTGCACAATCGAGCTACGGGCTCTTTCCTTTCTTTTGTGCATCCATAAATTCATCAACTTCGACTAGATCTATTCTGAGGATAACTCTTAAGCTATTTTATCTGTGTTGCTTTGGTTCTAGGATTTCTTTATAAAAATCACTATTTTTTTTACCTGGTGTGGAGTTATTTATTGATGTGGTTACTGGGATACTGTGAGTAAGTTGCACAAATACTTTACACATTACCTCTGAGGATAAGCTTACCTGCCTGAAAGCTACCAAAGAGTGAGCTGGGGTTATTATCGTGCATCTTACTAGAGTGGTGGGTTCTGCCTGTCTTGGGTACATACCTTAGCAAACCACAAACCCCATTTCCAACAGTACAAAAGTGAAAATGCAACACAAGAAAAATCCCTCACCAATTTAGAAAAATATAGTACAATTTCATAAATGATTTGAGACCAAAACAGCATAAATACAATCAGTAGAACTGTAGATATTTAATTTTAATGATTTCAATGAAAATAGTGCCTAAAAGCACAAAGCAACAACTGTGGCCATCGGGTCGCACCGGAGTGGGTCAAAGTTACAAGTTCAGTCCGACCTCAATGGAGAGGAGGACAGCTGTAGGGACCAAGTTAGGCTCTCTGAACAAAGTACCTGTGGTATAGTCTAGGCTGTGTGTGTGTGTGTATATAGGTAGATACACACACACACATATATATATGTTCTAAGAATGTGATGAGTGCCCTGGGCAGCTGGTGCTCAGGGTGCCTCCTGGGCTCAGTATATATACATCCTGTACTTTAATAAACCACAGATGAATTCATAGTACGTGTTTGTGAATATGTAACTTCAATATTTGCGATGAGGTTTAGAACTGTGAAGAATGCATCTGTGAAGGCAGACTTAACGGGTGATCATTATTTCCCCAAGAGACCAATTTGGCTATTTGACAGAGGTCATAAAGGAGACATTTATCCAGTTTTGGGTAACTGTATTTATATGTGATTCATGCAGCATGTGCTGTTAACTGGTGATGGTTTTACCATCATTGTTTGACAAATGGGTTTATTGAGGCTCGAGGGCCTGTCGCACAACTCTTACTGTCACAAGTGTGCCTCCATTGAGCGCATCTTCTATTCCTGTATCTTAGCGTTAAACAGCTCGAGCCCCCGTGCATGTCTTACTTCTTGCATGCATAGTTTATGACGTTATGCTGTAAACGAGGAGTATCAGGAGCGGCTGCATGGGTTCTCCGTGCCATCTACTGTCTCTTGGTGAGACGCATTGTTCCCTTCATCAGCTATTGGCACGCTTTCAAGAGAGCAGTGAAAATGTTGCTCTACATGTTTATAACAGCGATTGACATGCTATCAAAAATGACTTCCCTTCACAGTATCTTAAATCCTGGTGGCAGAGCATTGACAGATCCATCGTTGAAGATGTGTCACACAGCTGCAGTTGTGCTGCGGGCTGCAATGAGAGGTGATATGTTGGGAATTTCAAGGACAATTCTGGGGAGCTGCAGGGCTGCGATGCGAGGTCCTGCGTTGAGGATGCATCACTCAGCAGCAGTTCTAAGGAGTTGCAGGGTGTCAATGCAAGCTCCTGTGTCGAAAAGGTGTCATGCAGCCACGGTTCTAAATAGCTGTGGGGTCCTGTGTCAGGGATGCGTCACGCAGCCGCAGCACAAAAGACTAGTGTCAAACCCTTGGTAAGTGTGCTGAGACAGAGGCTTTGTGATGTGCAAGTGTGGTGGGCGACAGCTCCGCTCCTTTTCAAGTCTGAGCTGGCCCATTCTGTCAACACCTATTCCCTCTTGTCTCACTGTCTGGTAGCAATACACTAAGCACATTAGCACTGTTTAGTAGTGATAGAATGCAAAGAGCCATAAAAGCCAACAAAACCAGGTTCAGAAAACAGGAGATTGAAAGCTAAATGTTTGTGGGGATAAACTTGTAGAGAGGGCCACGCCCAAAACATGTGTTTTGGATTGTCTCATCCCTCTGAATCAGCTTCTTCACAGTACTATACATGAAAAATTATCATGATGGTAATCTATAGGCTTCCTTTATTTCACTGAATGTTTATAGTGAACCTGAGTAACACCTATCAACAGTATATCTGCCTTCATTGAAAGACCCAATTGTTTACAATCCTGTCCTCTCGGAAATCCTACTATTGGGAAGGTGGGGTTAGGGAGGCAATCAGAGTGTGATTTCTGCATCTGCACCAGGTTTTCAGGCCTGTCTGGAGTTGTTATTCCATCCTGTGCTCCCTCTTATTAATAATGATGATAATTTTCCATCCCCACTTTCATGATTTGCTCAGAAGCCACCCTCTGTTATTTGTTTTTTTTTAGTTTATGAATTGCTATTCTGTGTATACCTGCCCACAAAATTAAGTCATTAGGGATTGGGTCAAGATCTTTGTAGAAGATGTCTGGAATCCACACTGGCAGGTTTGCAAATAGGTACAATGGTCTTGACAGGATCACCATCTTTGATAGAGATATTCTACCCATGACCGATAACGGTAAAGATTCCCAAAACATTATATCATCCCTTAGTGAGATCATCATTCTTTTGATGTTACCCAACAGAATGTCAGCATCGGCGTTGAACATTTGTACCTAAAGGTATCAAAAAGTGCGTGGCTCCCAAATTATTTCATAGTGTAGAGTTTGTAGAGGGTTCTCGTACAAAGACATTTTAACTGGAAAAGCCCAGTTTTGGTTAAGTTTACCTTTAGTCCCATTGGAATACCAAATATCCCATGAGTATTATGGGGTAGGTCCGTACACATTTCAAGTGTGATAGCTGATCATATTGAAACAATGTGTACTTGATCAAGTAGAGTCGCTACTCTCTGTTCTAAATTTTACCTTCAGTGGCTCCATTGCCAACACTATCAGCGCTGGCAACAGTGGGCACCCTTGTCAGCTGCCTCAATGTATTTCATATGCTGTTGATACTATGTCACCAGTTTTTAACCTAGCCATGGGGCCCGAGTATAATATTATGACATATTTGATAAAGTTTCTTCCCATGCTCATAAGCTGCAACACAGTTAGTTGGGGAGAATGGCAGTCAGGTAAAACACACAGTTGCAATAAATAACGTGGGCCCAACCCCTGGTAGCTATGCGACAGTGCAGTCAGGCATAGATGAAGGAGAAATGGTTAAGTGTTTAAGAGAACTTTTTAACAGTTTATAGTTAATATCACCAAGAAACAGCATAGCATATATGGGTGCGGTAAACCAGGGACTAGGCATAAGTTGAGGCAGACCATAATGCATCTGAGGCTAGCTAAGCCTAGTACGGGGCCCAATAAAAGAAGGTGACTTCTGACTCAGTCTATTTATTAGAAGTTGAAAGCCTCCTTAGGGGCAAGGTTGAAGGCTGTATCAGATGAAGTCCTCTCAAAGTCATACCTGCTAGACAAGGTCCAACTGAAAAGCTCAGAGAAAATGTCAGACATAGGTTAAGGAGAAATGGTTAAGTGTTTAACAAAACTTTTTAACAGTTTATAGTTAATATCACCAAGAAACAGCATAGCATATATGGGTGCGGTAAACCAGGGACTAGGCATAAGTTGAAGCTGACCGTAATGCATCTGAGGCAAGCTAAGCCTTGTACGGGGCCCAATAAAAGATGGTGACTTCTGACTTAGTCTATTTTCTAGAAGTTGAAAGCCTCCTTAGGGGCAAGGTTGAAGGCTGTATCAGATGAAGTCCACTCAAAGTCATACCTGCCAGACAAGGTCCCACTGAAAATCTCAGAGATTCCATGCCTGCCAAAATCCTTTCATTAGCTGGATACTTTTAGTGCCTTTGCCCAGACAAAATTACTTCCTTGAAAAAATTGGCCAGATGAACAATTAAACTGGTTGCAAAAACTGATTGCAATTTGTGACCATTTTTTTTTTACAAGTAGTGCAGAATTTTGTGAACTGTGTTATGTTCTAATATGTCGATTAGCAAAATTCCAAATTGGAGTGAGTCGCATCCCACCTTCTTTATTGATATTTATGAGCACGGTCGCAAATTGTGATTCACTCTGATTGGAGGCCATCACAGAGATGGTGGCCTGCTAGAGTCAGCAGACCTCCATATCTGTGATTTTCCCTCAATAAAGATTTTTTTTAAATACCATCTATTTTTCTTGAAGGAAACAGGGCTGCGTGTGCACCAAATATGGATACCTTAGCTGCGATGGTCCACTGAAGGTTTCTTTCAGGTGGCAAAAAGCTCTGAGTGGGACCAACCTTATTTTCTTGTCCGCTGATGTGCCATTGAAAGATAACCTCCGGTGGTTAGTCCCCAGCCCTGCCAAGTTCGCCTTGGTCCATGCGTGATGTGCTACTCCAGTCCAGGTTTTTCCTTTGAACTCTTGGACTTGTAGTTTCATTTATTCCATTGTAAAACAGGACACGTCTCAGAATTCGAAGGAAAATCCCTGCACTTGAGCAGAAAATGTGTATGTCCAAACTTTATTTCTTTTTTAATCAATTTCTCATGGTCGCTTCTAAGGCTCCTTGGACATCAGGCACTTAAACTCCAGGACCCATTTTAGCAGAGGTCACCAGCACAATCCTGTCAAGGTCCTCTTACAACTGATAATTCCAGAAAAAGGGATGTTGCAGCTTTTGGTGTCCGTGCAGTCACACAGAGGTCAGTCAGTTGACCCTTTAAGGCCACGTCTTAGTCCTGGGTACAAGAGGGAGCAGGTTCAGCCATTCATCAGGCTTCTTTCTTTTCTGTTCTTTAACCAGTCTGGATGTGCTCTGAGGAGCTGAGGATGAGGTGCCATGTTTGTATAGTGTAGCAAGTATGTGGGGGTGACTCAAAGACACTGTTTTGCTTACTGCAAACTATGATATAGTGTAATATTTTCAGAGAAAACCAATATGGAGAACTTTGTCTCTCTGACATCTGTTTATGGTCTTCCCAAGGGACCCCTTTTACCTAATCCCACCAATCTAGTTACAGAATCAGCTTCCCCTGCCCTGTTAGCGGAGTCAGGATAGCTAGAGCATAGCCTCAGCTCAAAAGGCCACTCTTACACAGGCCTCACATTACACTAAGCTATGTAAGCTATTTGTAGATGAGCCTCGCTCTTGTTCTTTTCAAGTTAATGAAGTTCTTGTATCCTCCCATGTTGGAAATCGGGTTACTAGTTGGGGAGAGGGAGTGAAACCCTATTCAAGTAGGAACCACAATCTCTGTTGGGGTGAAACTTAAGCAAACCCCAAATTAACGTGCTTAATCCACGGGTAGCCTGGCACAAAGCAGGCAGGCTTAACTTAGAGACAATGTTTAAATAATTTATGCAGCACTTCAAACAGTAGTAAAGTGAAAACACAACACAAGAAAAATCCCACACCAATTTATAACACTTAAATGTAATACATTATTTGACACCCAAAAGACAAAAATGCAGTCAGTCAAACCGTAGATGTAGAATTTTAAAGATTTAATTAAAAACAGTGCCTACAAGCACTAAGAGCCAACTGTGGTTATCTGATCGTGCTAGACCAAAACAAAGTCACAAGTTCAGGCCAATCGCTCCAGAGCACAGGCGGAATTCAAGGAGCCCGATGAACAAGAGTACCTTAAATCCTGGTTGCGCTGCGAGATCCCACATCGAGGATAAGTCGTGCAGCGTGGGCGATGTGAGGCCCTTGTTTGGAGATGCGTCATGCAGCAGCAGTTCCGGGAAGTTGCAAGGCTGCAATGCTAGGTCCTGCATTGTCATTGAGGATGCCGTAGATGAGGAGCTTGCGATTCAAAGTCCTGCATTGGAAATGTGTTGCGCACCTGCTAGTTCTGAGGATATTGCACACCGACTGATTCCGAAGAAGTTTTAGGGCTTGAACTGTGAAGAAGTCCTGCATTGCCATTAAGGATGCCGTCCATGAGGGGCTTGCAGTGCAAAGGTCTGTGGCAAGGATGCGTCATGCAGCAGTAGTTCCAATGATGCTGCAGCTGAAATGCAAAGTGCTGCTTTGAAGATGTATCGTGCAGAGGTTCTGATGCTGAGTTATGTGAGGTGATTGCATTGCGTCAGTTCTGCTAGGACCAACTGGGCTAGCAGAGCACCTTCAGGCCCACTTCCAAATGTCCAGGACTGGGATGGCAGCACTTGGGAGGGTACATCTCACAGCAGACAGAGTCCAGGTGCTGGGTTCAAGGTGGTTGGAGCCTTCTGTCCCTGAGGCTCTGGTCAGTAGGCCAGACAACTGGACCTTGGAGTTATTCTGGAGGTCCTGGGTTCAAGATGCAGATCCTGCAAGACAACAGAGAGGCAGTCCTTCTGGCAAAGCTGCACAGCGGTCCTTCTGAGTCTTCCACAGGTCTAGAGGTATACTGAAGAGTTGGGGGTAACTGCCTCCTTTTAAAGTAGGAGATGGTTCTGGAGGTTACCACCCCCAGGGTGCTGGCAGATTATCTGGGGGCCCAACAGACTAGTGTCAAACACTTTATGAGTCTGCTCAGGCAGCCTTTGCGATGTGCAAGTGTGATGGGTGACAGCTCCTCCCCTCAACAGGTCAGAGATGGCCCATCCTGCCAACACCTAAGGCCCTTTGTCTCACTCTCTAGGAGCAATACTCAAAGATCAACTAACAGTAACACTGGATACAACTGGATGCAGGCCGCATTCACCAAATGACAAGAACAAGAAAATACCAACTTTCTAAAAGTAGCATTTCAAGAATTGTGACTTAAAATCTACCTTTACCATTGAAGAGGGCTTTTTTTGTATTCCAATTCTTTAGACCCCAAAGTTGACATTCCAAACTAATTCCAATTTAAAGTTAGCACTTATTAAATGTAAGAAATTTAAGTCAATGTTATCCCATGGGGGAAGTAGGCATTGCAGTACAAACACATTTTAGAGTTTTTCACTATGAGGACATGTAAAACTTAAAGATACATGTCCCACTTTTTAAATACATGCAGTCTAGCTGCAAATGAAGAGTATCAAGATCGGCTGCGTGTGTTCTCAGCACCATCTACTGTCTACTGTGTTGTTTCCTTCATCAGCAATTGGCACTCTTTCAAGAAAGCAGCGAAAGTGTTGATCTACAAGTTTATAGCAACAATTGACATGCTCCTAAAGTCAGTGGGCTGTTTAGGTCCTCCCCTAGTTGCAACGTATGTGTAAAAGGAAGGTATAGGCCTGCCAAAAGGTTTATTTTGCCAGATCGAAATGTCAGTTTAAACTGTACATACAGGCTGCAATGGCAGGCCTGAGGCACGTTTGAAGGGCTACTTAAGCAGGTGGCACAATCAGTGCTGCAGACCCACTAGTACCATTTAATTTACGGGCCCTGGGCATCTGTAGTACCACTTTACTAGGGACCTACAAGTAAAATAAATGTGCCAATTGGGCAGTGGCGGCCGGAAATTTTAGTAGGGAGGGGGGCGGGCGAGAAGCACACTCACACTTATTCATTCACACACACACACATGCATGCATGCACATCCATTCACAAAACTCATCAGCATTCAAACATAAATGCACGCACCAAACATTAATTTAAAAAACACACACACACACTTACCTTCAGCTCAGAGGTCCCAGGAGGGTTGGGACTGCTGCCTTCCCTCTCTGGCTGACCTTAGGTCAGCCAATGAGGGAAGGCAGCACTCCCAACTTCGTCCCAGAGTGGGATGGGGTCAGTGAGACTGCTGTCCCCTCCCCACTCTGTGACGAGGTGTCACTGATTGACACTCACCCTGGGTGCTTCAGGGCTTAAACCTGAAGCGCCCAGGTCAGAGTCAATGGGTGACGCTTCCCCTCGTCACTGAGGGGAAGGGCCTCGAAGGACCTTTGCTGAGCTGAGGAGGTCACGCCCATAGGAGCTGTGACCTCTTCATCCCAGCAAAGTTCAGCTCAGGCAGCGAGGAGTCTGTGCAAATCGTGCATGTCTCACTCCTGCTGCCTGTTCTGAACATGAAGAGTGTCTGTCAGGCTGACCTTTGCTCAGCCTGACAGGCACTCTTCATGAGGGGCAAAGGGTGGAGGGGGGAGGCGTGGCCCCTCCACCCTAAAGGATGGGCCGCGGCTGCAATAGGGTGTAAGCCAGTTGTACCATATCTAAAAGAGAGAGCACAAGCACTTTAGCACTGGTCAGCAGTAGTAAAGAGCACAGATTCCTATGGGCAACAAAAACAGCAAAAATGGAGGAAAAAAGCAAAAGGTTTGGGTGAAGACCACCCTAAGGCTGTCAGGTCTAACATCCCAAATGACCCTTATTGAGATGAAATCAACCACATACCTCACACCTTGGCCATCCTGCTAAAAGTTCAACACCCATTGTTTCTGCTCTTGGAGCAGTTTCAAACCCCTTCAGGCGGTGAAGCGCTGGCAGGGAGGGCAGCTGCAGGCAGGCTAATGCTAATTAGGCTACTGGAGCTTCGGACAGGCAAAGTCTAACTTTTTTAAAGTTACTTACTCAGTATAATTATTACAAATCCAACTTCCCCGTTAAATATTAAAAACAGTTGTTAATTTCTGTAGCTTATTTCAAATGAAAGTTGCTAAATAACATTTTTAATTGTACCTTATTTTTCTCATCGGACCAGGTTAAGCCCTTTACAGTGAAAATAGCTCCTGTAGGCTATTCACTGGTGGAACCAGTAAGCATACATTTTGTATGTGTCCTAATTTTAAATACTAGGCAACTTTTCTTCTTGTGGGCTACAGGGCCTACTTAGAGGTCACTTATTTAATATTTAAAAGTAGAGTTCCTTCCTGTCAGAAAGGGTTATTTTGACAGGTTTGTGTGTAAGTTTAAAAGCTGCAGCAGTTGGGCTACACATGTAGGCCTTACACCATGTTTAACTTGTTAACCTACTGGATGGCACAACAATGTGTGCAGGCAACCACCGGTGACATGTAACTTCTGTGCCATGGTTGTATTTGCTGCATCATTTACTACAGTTGTACTGGAACGTTAAATATGTCATTTGGGGATTTGACAATTTAACTAGGTTTTAGGAGTTCAGATAACATACACTGGGGATTGCATAGCATTTCCCCAGTCTGCAGAATTTAAAAACCAGCAGCATTGTCTTAAGGAAATGAGGTTGACCACTTACAAAGAGATACTTTCTCACAGTTCCAATTCAAAGATTTTAAAGCTTTTTATAAGTCAGTTGATAATTATTGGAGGTGGTAGGTTCTGTTGGCTGAGGCAAGGCCCAACCCAGCAGAACCTGCCACTCCCATAAGGGGTTAGTGATTACACTCGCTGTATAAACTGCACTCACCCTTTGGTAGCTTCGTACAAAGCAGTCAGACTTATCACAGAGGCCATGTGTAAAGTAATGGCACAGCACGTCTCCACCACAACTATGCTGATGCTGAGCGGCACAGATGAGACTTCACACACCTTGTAGGTATATAAGAATTGTATTCAAAACACACATTGTCACCGCAGCATGAGTATTAGGCCTAACTGTATGTAACATCAACAACAGTATGTACTAGTGAGAAAATAATACTTTCCCTTTCCCCATCCTCATGAGATGCCAAACTTTGTCAGCACAAAACCCACCCTAGAGTTTACCAACTTCAATGTAACACATAAATTCAGGGTGCACCCTGGTTCCCATTAAGCATCAATAAGTACATACAAGGTTCAGAACACTTCCACAAAGCACTGCGACCTAGGCCACACTCGTAAATCATAATGCCAACCTCAGGAATTCTCTGGAAGAAATAACGTGACCAACAACACCACGGTGCTGCCCTCATATTCACCCGCACACTATTGCACATCCACTCAGCACCTCCATGCGTGGCCATGGGTATCTGTAGGCTCATGCACACACATACTCGTACACACGTGGTCCCGGCACCCCAATTCTGTGCCCTAATATCTAGCTAGTGGATGCTACTGTGTCTGCAGGCATCCTGGGCCCCAAACCGCCCTCCACCCACCAACCAGCTTAAGTTATCCCACCCCAAACCAAAGATTGAGTCAACCTTCCCCTGGATACAAGGCCGCTCTCAGCCAAAGTCACACTTCACAGGATTCTGGGGACAAGGTGAGGGCAAAAGGAAAGACAACAGCCGATCCGGCAATAATTAGCAAGGAGATGGTTGGGCTCCCAGTAAAAGGTTCACTCAAAGGTCTGCAACACACAGAGGGAGGGTCACTGGGGCTATCCACTAGCCACGGTTGCGTAGAGTCCAGCCAGATGATCCCAGGTTACCAAATAGTTACCAATTTCAGCACCTCCGAAATGGAGGTGCAGCGTCGGGGCATGTTGACTTGAGTTGTCCTCGACAATTCCAGTTGCACAGAAAGAGTTACTAGGTCCGCACCACCTGTACAAGGAGGTGTTGCTTCTGGTGAATGAAGACTTGAGTTGCACCAGACAGTTACTATCCCAAGTGAAAAGTGCTCATTGCTGTACCTGGGTCGCCCCCTACCATGCGATCACTCCTAAGACAATTCCCAATGTGGTACCTTCTCAGAAAGAGGCACTAGTCTGGTGTGTGATGACTTGAACCGCACCAGTCAAATCCCGGTGGCTCCCGTGAGGAACATAAATCCCACACCTCTCTGGAACGAGACACAGGGGGTCATTCTGACCCTGGCGGTAAATACCACCAGGGCGGTGGTTGGCGGTAGCACCGCCAACAGGCTGGCGGTGCTCCGCCGGGCATTCTGACCGCGGCGGTACAGCCGCGGCCAGAAGCGGAAAGCCGGCGGTGTACCGCCGACTTTCCGCTGCCCATGGGAATCCGCCATGGCGGCGCAGCTTGCTGCGCCCCCATGGGGATTCTGACACCCCATACCGCCATCCTGTTCCTGGCAGGTCGCCCGCCAGGAACAGGATGGCGGTATGGGGTGTCGTGGGGCCCCTGGGGGCCCCTGCAGTGCCCATGCCAATGGCATGGGCACTGCAGGGGCCCCCGTAAGTGGGCCCCACAAAGAATTTCAGTGTCTGCTTTGCAGACACTGAAATTCGTGACGGGTGCAACTGCACCCGTCGCACCTTCCCACTCCGCCGGCTCCATTTGGAGCCGGCTTCCTCGTGGGAAGGGTGTTTCCCACTGGGCTGGCGGGCGGACTTTTGGCGGTCGCCCGCCAGCCCAGTGTGAAACCCAGAATGACCGCCGCGGTCTTTTGACCGCGGAACGGTCTTCTGGCGGTTCCCGCTTGGCGGGCGGCTCCCGCCGCCCGCCAAGCTTAGAATCAGGCCCACAATGTCCAGCGCTCGATGACTTGGGTCGGTCTAGACAATCCAGTCACACAATGAACTTCATTTTTGTAACTCCCTGTAATGAGACACACCATCTGGTAGGCCATGACATTAGTCGCACCAGACTCCCCTGTCACAGACTTCAGCACAAGTTCAACCATGCCATGTGAGATTTTGTGTGGCACAACTCTATTTGCATTCCCACCTCCGAGGGTCTCCACCTATGAATGGGGCACAGCATGCAATGCACATGCAATTGAGGGTCACACAAGAGAAATGTGACGCACTCGACAACAGCGTTTACGCGGGGTCCAACTTCTGGTGATCCCGTTCACACCACAAGACCTTTCAGTTTGCAGAATTCCCCCCCTGATGAAGGGCCACTCACCTGAAATGAGGGCAGTACTTGGCAGGTCTGTCATCAAGTAATTCCGGTCTTCATGCACAATATTTAGGCCATGCTCATGCTGCTGCCAGGTGGTGCCAAGTGTACAACATAGGTGCAGAAGAGGGCCCCACTCTCTAGATGATACCGACACATGAAGTAAGTCCCTCTCAGGAGGGCTTTGATGTCCCTGAGACCTCAGCAGAGAATAAGGGCCAGGCCCACCTGCCCTCAGAGAGCATATTTCGAGTTACTAGACAGCAGCAGGCAGTCGGCTCAGGACAGCCGCAATACAGAAAGGGTGCGCAATCCCTTTTTTGGACTGCCATCCTCTGGCTGTGTGCACCACGTGATCCAGCAGCACCGGCCCACGTCACTGTAGATGCAACTCTCCCTTGCTGACAGCTAGTAACCCTAGGTATACTAAAGTGTGCCTTTGAAGTTCATGTGGTTCAAAAGGTTCTCCTTTGAACCACAGACGTCTCCACAAAATGTTTTTCCTGTCCGTCCCGAGGCCATGGAATGTAGATCTTTATCTTTAGTGGGGCCATGCTCTGGCTTAGAGAGGCCATGTGTCAGAAACCTCTCCTTGAATTGATCAAATGCCGGGGGTCTGACGTTCTGGAGTTTTATAGCTGTTGCTTGGGGAATGCACAGATGTGCTCTTCCCCCGCAAACTAGTGGAATGCAGCTGAATTTACCAGACACACAGCATTTTAGAGCCTATAAATGCTCACTTTCTAGAAGTAGCATTTCTAGGGTATTAATAACAAAACCACCTTTACCATGAAAGGGGCTTTGTCATGCTGGATCTAATGATACTAAACATCCACAATTGCAGCCAGACCTAATAAGACTCTTTCTCCCATGTTACCTTATGGGCAGAGCAGCTTTCATGGGCAGTGCGTACACGCATGGGTATTCCGCACTCCCTGGGCACATGTGCCCTGGAACACACACAAGCCCGTAGAGACAGGCTGGACACTTAGGTTAAAGCCACCACAAGGGGGGAAGTGTGCCTATACTGGCCAGTGTTATTAGGCTCATGTCCTACATTAGAATATCTGTGTGCAAGTGTGCACACCCTGGCAAGTGATGCCAGATCCAGTATCTATATAGGAAACCACCCATGTGCCAGTATGGGCATGTGGGCAGGTGATGCCAGGCTCCATCTACACATGGCAACACCCACGTGCAAGTATGCACACCCTTGCAAGTTGTGTCAGACTCACTATAGGTATGACGTCATGGTGCAGGTATGCACTTAGAGGCCAGCTATGCCAAGCACAGCATATATATGAACACCAATGTGCACAAGGGCACGGAGAGGCCAGCTAAGCCAGGCTCAATATATCTTCAGACACCCCTATGCAAGGGGGCACATATGGGCAATCTACCTGTTGGGCTAGGCCCAGCACCTCTAACAACTCTTTGGCGAAAGTTCAGACCCCCGGAGCTACCATGGCTTGCCCTGCTCATGTTGGTGAGCGCCACCACTCACCCAGTAGAAGACTTGCGCGTGCCCATCACCCCTGCACATACAGGGGGACAGTGTCCATGGCTCAAGGCCACTACCAGAGGACCGGCTCATCCCTATGGGCACGGCCTCCCCCCCTCGGTAGGAGACTCCCACATGGGGGTCTTCACCAACAGGGGGAAGAACACATTTGTATACCTGCCCTACGTCTACCACATGCCCCATCTTTGGTGCCCTCCCAGGGTGGCGTAAAGCTGGCTCGGGTTTGGCCCCCGCATAGGGACTGCCACCCTTAGCATAGGAGCACTAGTGCCCCCACAGACCCATCCAATTGGAGCTAAGACATGGTTGATAGGGTCTTCTAGGGGGTGGCACACACAGTGCAACGTCCCCATTAGTAGCCAGGAACATACATGCCCCAGGTATGTGGGGGTACCTTTTTTACAGGGTCCTTCTAGGTACAGAACCTCAGCCAAGTCCACTGCCATACAGTTCAGAAGTGCCCAGAGTCCTAAGGTCACCCACAGGGAGTCAACAAAGGCTGGGAGAAAAAAGCAAAATGTTTCAGGAACATTTCCTAAAAAGGGCCATGTCCAACAATAATCCTAAATGATGCTGTTCCACACCAACAATTCTAAATAAGTGTCTAATGTTAAGTCAGGTATTGCGCCCTGGTATAAATCCACTCTCATCCTTGTGTACCAATGTAGTGTGGTGAGCAAGGATTCTTGTATTTTATCAAATATTTTGTAATAAATTTTGTAGTGACAGTGGTCTAAAAAACCCAATTTCTAGGGAATCAAAGTGTGGCTTAAGTAAGGAATCTACTAGGCCTTCCCTCATTATCTGAGTGCTTCCATGCTAATTTGGGGGACAGGATATCACTAAATAGTAAATTGAATTCTACTGGTAAACCATCAGATCCTGGTACTTTCCCTCTGGTAAGGGTCTTCAAAGCATCTTTCATTTCTGCTTCCATACAGGGCTACCCGGTTCATGATCAGCTGGTCTGTGTGTAAGGTAGGTTAGGCATGTTTCAATGAGATAAGATTCTATTTCTTGAATGGTGGAATTATGAGGGTCCATAAATAATGGCATATTTTAGTCTAAGAAATCCTTATCAGTATTATTAGGAGTACTTGCTAACTCCCCATTACTGTTTTAACATCCATTATTTGGATACCTCTTTGTTCTGAGGAGATGCCTGACTTCATCACATTCCATGTGTTCTTACTTTCAAGTATCTCTGCATTTTGTGTGTTCATCTAGTGAGGCACCCTTGTATGCAGGGTCCTACACTTTTAGGTTTTTTAATCCTTGCAGGGTTTTGTCTAGTTTGGATAAGTCACATTCAAGCAACCTCGTTGCCCCAATAGTTCATTGAATCAATACCTTCTATCACCTCAAATGCATCCCATTCTGTCAGGGAATCCAGTGCCTAGTGCTCGTTGATGTTGAAGTAGGTATCTTTTTCTCCATTATTGTCTCTTTGAAAGCATTGACTATGGTAAACCCTAACTAGAAAGGGATCAGCCTCCTGCATTTGGTGGACACTGTACATTGCAGGTGGTCATTGCAGTGTGCTGTTTTTTTCCATTTCATTGTTAATAACAGTGAGTTATGGTCCTGCGAGGTCCTGCCTAAGTATTCAGCATGAACCACCAAGGATTGTGGCATGTTTGTGAAGAGTGTATGGTCCAGTCAGACGTGAAGGTCATGGACGGGAAAATATGAAAGAGTAGCCCTGGGTAGGCCCATGTGAGCATCTCCACAAGTCTGTAAGTTCTCAGTTAGTTATGCATGCTTTATTTTTTTTTAATTGTTTTTATTTTAGAGTCAGTCGTGATCCCAAGACATTGTTACAAACATATTACCATAAAACTAAGATAATGTAAAACCACAGAAACACCAGGATAGGCCACCACACAAAGTAAGACATAAAAAAAATAGAGAAAAAAATATAAAAGGAACAATGGCAATAAGGGCGAGATAAACCAATTATAGAACAATGCAGTCCAACACTAGATGAGACAGGCCCAGACACATTGGGACCATTTCAAGGCATTAAGGCCTCTAACCTTAGCAATAGCCATTTCAAATTCATATATATATGACAAGGAAGTGCCCACTACTCCAGTACCTTAGGAGGAAAGGAACTTATCCAGGACCTAGCTATACACAGCTGAGTAGTAGTAATTATAATTGAGATGAGTGAAGGTAAGGTATGCATGCTTTAAACCCTTTAGCAACTTTCACTACCAATGAACTGGGAAATGGAGAATGTGATCTATTTAGGTCTATGGCCAAAACACTATTATATTCTCCTCTGATTATTGTCGGTGTTCTGTGGCACCTGCATAGGATGACCAATAGAATTGTGTAAAAAGACAACTGATCAGTGTTATGAGTGTATAGGCCTCCAAATACTACAGTAGTAGGTGTATTTCGGATTCCTTTGCTTACAAACCCATACCCCTAATATTCTATATGATACATTCATAATTGTTTTGTACTCTTATTTTTTCAAATAGTAATATTTGATACTTGTTGCCCCACAGGCTTGGCCATGTATCTAATTTCAGGGCAAAGGGCATAGGCAGTCCATGGTAGCGCATCTTGGATGGTCGTCCCTCCCAGACGTTGCAGTCATGTATATTCTAAAGAGTTTGTACCATCTGTTATTTACTTCCAGCAACCCTCCATGACATTAACGTTTTTGCGAGGAAACACACATTTTACTTTGCAAGGGCTTTCATAGACCTCACCAGCTGTACTTGGGGTTAACTTCGGGACCTCCATAGCTGTACCCTCTGATCTCTTGCATCTGATGTAGGGTCATATTCTTCTGAGGATGTAGTATCCTACCCCTTCTTTTATTTATCACAATTCACATTTGTAGTCTCTATTGCAGCTGATCTCTCGACTCTAACCTGGCTTCTGGGGGGGTGTCTCCCACTGTGGCAACCAGTGCTTCTCTACTATTGGTGCTTCAGGGGCCACATAGAGCCACCGCCCCCATCCTTTCCTGCCCTCAAAGCCATGGTTGAGTTGGGCCTAGGATGCCAATTTTCAGAGGGATGCACGGAGCTGTCTGCATTAAAGTTCTGCAGACCGTACCATTCCTCTTTCCTGACTCCAATGATTCAGACTGAATGTCTTTTAATCCTTTTTGCATGCAACAGGTGGTGTTTTACACCAATTAAACCCCTTTCCTTCACCTCTCATCTCCCTCTGATCCCCTGCACACCCCTCATACTCACTACTCCACTTGCACCACCAGCAACTTGATACTGACGTGATCCAGCCATGCTGAGTAAATCAGAATATGTGGAGGAGGCCGAGAAGTTTATGGTCAGAGGCCAGTTACTGCTTTGGCGTGTAAATGGCCTGTAAACACAAAAATGGACTCCATTTTACCTTACTTTATTCACCAGCTGCAGGGAGGGCACCAAATTTCTTTATGCCCAGGTTTGTATCTGGGCAAAGGCCGGCTCTGCCTTGGGAGTGGGGTGGGTGGGGATCAGAGACCCGGTAATAATTTCTACTTCGAGCAGCTTTCAGCATTATCCGATGATCATATAGCCTCGACAGTGGCAGTGACAGTGCTATCTGAGTAAGGGCCGGCTCTTCCTTGAAGGTGGGGGGAGAGGGGTGTACTGTGGGCCTCAAAGGAACACACAGAGCCTAATTATCGTTACAGCACTTTATTACTCAGTGACACACTCTGCTCATAAGACCCCGCCAGTTTCTTAACAAGCTCATTTCATGCCTTTTAGACTGACACTACATTAGTCAAACCTTTAGGGCCCAACTTGTGAGAGTGGGCATTAAGTTCTCCCTCCACTAAAACACAACTTGGTGTCTCCCAGTTGAGGGCAACACTACATCCCTACACAACTCAAAAGAAAACCAACAAATATATCTCAGGTTAAGAACTAAACAAGATGTAACTTTAAGATAGCTATAGCATCGAAGCGTGCTTGGGCATTGTAATAAAAACTGGATCTCCGAATTAAAGTGTCGAAACTCTTGTTCTCTCAGTCAGAAAATCAGTATATGGCTTGGAAGGATCCAGATTGGACTTGAGATGGTAACATTCTGCCCCAGCTCATCCCAAAGATTTTAATGCGGCCTCACTCGCTGAATGTGTTTCTGCTGGTGGCAGGTTTGGTCCACAGGCCCCTGATGTACGACCTCCGAGGGAGTCTGTGGCACATTCATGGGCTCTGCTTCTGAGGTGGGCACCCTAGTAGTCAAGCGGTCCAGGGAGGAGTCTGTAGACGGGACGTCATCTCACTGATCATCACTCGATAAACTTTCCCCCTGCATTTCCGTGGACACAGAGGTGTGCAGTTTCTTAATGTGGGACGCATTCCTCATGACGAAGTCACCTCTCCTCTCAGCTCGCACCATGGTACCTGTAACAGCGACTACAGTCCAGGGGTCCTCTTCAAAAGGCATACAGAATTTTCCACCTGGGTGGTGATTTTGGTGGTGGTGCTCCTCTTGATTCTTGGCTTCCTCAATGCATAGTCATTGTTGTAGGACCTTTGTTCCATTGGTCGATGTGGGGGACTCATGTCGGTGGTCCATGATGGATGGTGAGGTATAGAATAAGTCACTGCTCGTCCGAAACACAACTGGCTGGGTGCAACCTTGGTAGTGGCATGGGGTGTGACTCAGTACTTTCAGAGGAAATAATAGATGGCTTGTTCACTGCTGTGGGTCTCAGCTACTGCAATCCGGATACTTTTGGACAGGGTTCTTACAAATTGCTCCACTTCCCCATTCGCCTGAGGCCAGCAGAGTGTGACACCTCAGTGTTTAATGTCCTGGGACTGCAGGAACTCAATCCACTTGTGGCTGTTGAATGGTGGTCCATTATCGGTGCAAATCTCCCTGAAAAGGCATGAGTGGCCATCATCTTTTCCACTTTCGGAATGACTTTGGCTGCCAACCTAGCTGAAACAACTTCTACCTCTGGATACCGAGAGTAATCATCAGTTACGATCAGCATATAGGAGCCATCAGGGAGACTACCTAAGTCAGCGATGACTTGCTGCCACGGGGCAGAGGGAATCCTCGGTGAGGGCAGGCGCCGGTGGGTCAGGTTGTCCGCTTGCTTCGCAGACAAGACAGCCTTTAATTACTTCTTCCACTTGTTGATCAAGCCCGGGGAACCACACTTTGCTCTAAAGCCTGTTTTTCGACTTCACAACCCTTGGTGGGCACTGTGGGCTAGCAGGATGGCGCAAGACCTCAAACTTGCAGGAAGTACTAGAAGGGGACCTTGCAAAAGGCAGCCTTCTTCATTGATGGATAGTTCATGCCGGACATGGTAGAATGCTTGTAGGGTGGACCTAGCATCGGCAGTGCAGAAGGTGCTGGATATTATTGCCAGTCACTTGACTGAATGGCCTCAACAGCCAATTGCAGACAGTCATTTTGTTTTGTAGCCTCAATTACCTCCATGAGGGGTATGAGAAGTGGTCTTGCGGGGTCTAATACAGGCTGGACGTACTCTTCAGTGTTACATGCCTCTTGAATTTCCAGCAACGTGACCGGGTGCACATGTTGCGCTAAAATGTCAGCAGGGTTGCGCGTGCCCGGTTGATACTCAATTGTGAAATTAAATTCTTGTAGTTGCAAAATCCACTTTTCTATCCACAGGGGGTGGTTTGGAGGATGATCCTTTGAAAAGCGGGAGTAGGAGTTTATGATCCATAAGGGCTGTGAAGGGCTTCCTTTACAGATACAGGTAGAAATGTCTGCACTCCCAGTGGATGGCAATAGCCTCTCTCTCAATCTGGGAATATCGTTGTTCAGTGGGTGTTAAGGTCCTGCTGGCATAGGCCACTGGTGCCCATTCACCATTGTCCTGTTTTTAGGTTAGCACGGCACAAAGTCCAGTGGGGCTAGTATCGACAGCCAGCTGAAAATCCTGCCCAGCGTCAAAATATACAAGCGTGGTGTTCGCTGAGGGAGCATCCTTGGTAATTTGAAAAGTGCATTCTTGGTCATCCCCCCACACCCAAGGGTTATTGGTCTTCATCAGGTCTCGCAAGGGGCCTGTGATGTGAGATAGGTTTTTCATAAAACACCCACAGCATGTTACCATGCCTAAAGAAAACTCTGCACTCCTGACGGACATTAGAGCTGGAGCTTCCTGAATGTCTTTCACCTTGGTGGTGTCAGGGCCGATTCCTCTCTCTGAAAATCTGTATCCAAAAGAACAAGTCCTCAGGAATTCACACTTTTCTTGATGAAGAGCCATGCCACGTACCCCTCAGCCTGAGGAAAACTGCTCGCACAAAGGTTAGATGACTCTCTAAGCTTCCAAGATGCACAACCTTGAATGAATTGAGCTCTTACTTCATCCTCTTCATGCGGTAGCATACATGTGCTAGCTAATTCTTTTAAGTGGGTGTAAAAAATGTCTACTGACTCTTCTGGTTTCTTGCATGCATGTTGCAGTAGGAATCTCTTATAGTCTGGGTTGGCGTAGGCTTCAAAATGCATTGTGATGGCGTTCTTCAGTGAAGTATACGAATGGGAGGGTTACCTCAGCTATTGTTTTGTAGATTTTGTGAATGTCTGCTCCCCAAAGGTGCAAAAGCAGTGGGTGTTTCTTTTCTTCTTCCACACCAAGGGCTTCGAAATAGGTCTCAAGGTGTTTGACCCAGGCTTTCCAGCGGGCTGCTTGTGTGGGTGGAGCCCCTTTGTAGCAAAGGATAATGGACATCGTGGATCTCTGGCGGATGAGGATGCCACCTGGGTAGATGGGCTGAGTGTCGATGTGGGTGCCACTATACGCTCCTCACTGTTACTAGTAGACAGTCAGAGTAATAACTCACTTTTGATCCTGGATGCTTGATAAGCCTGTGTGCAGTGCTTTCGGGGTAATGGGGCACAGCTGTGAGGCGGTGTACACGTGGCTTGGACTAATATCGGTGATCCATTGTGGCAGCAGGTACGTCGAGAGTTTGTCACAGGCAGCTTTTCTTCTCCTAGAGCAGTTGAGGAGGAGCTGGCAGGCAAAACGGTGTGGCTCCTGGAAACTTGAAGGCAGTGGATAAGCAAAAGGCTTGTGGTGCAACAATTCATACATACAGTGAATCTACTGGTCGCTAAAGCTGGTGGTTTTGCTTTGCCCAAGGGAATGCGGCTGGGTTTTTCAGCCAAGCCCCAGTGGCCTTTCATCCATCTGTTCTGCATTGAGGTAACGAGGTGCTATTTTCAATTGCCTTAGGTTATGGCCAAAGTAAGGTCACTGAAAATGTTGTTCTTAGCTGATCCGCCCGGCTTCAGTTGTCCTCGAAGGAAAGAGGCCTTGTCTTCTCCACCATTCATGTTTAGCTTGGAACTTTGGAAAATCATGCCCAGAACAACTCTCTACCTCCACAAAGGTGTACATGACACTGAGCGCAGAGTGAGATGTCTCTTTTGTTTTCTCTTCTCACTCCATTATTGTGCCCCGGTTTTATTCTTGCTTCTAATTTTATTTTGGGATTAGTGTCATCATCAGTTGCTTATGTGACAGGATGTGCCCAATACAAATTTTCTTCATAGTGTGTCTCACCAGGTTGTATTCAGATCATCACATAGAGGGACTTTGGCTCTACCAGCATATTGCAGGCCAGGAGTAGGGATGCGCATAGTGGCCGGAGTTGTGCTATGCAGAATTCCGCAACGTTGCAAAAAAATTCTGCCACTCTACATGGAGTTCTGCGAGTGGGTGGAATTCTCTGTGACGTCCATTCACTTTGCGTTTGAAGTCAAATGCAACACAATATAAGTAATCACGTTGAAAATCACTCTGTTTATGGTGCTGAGCCTGATTTTTCCATGCCTTTTTAGGTCGGGGGTAAGCATTCAACCTCGTGTATACTTTTAGTATACTTCTTATGGCTTAAAGCAATTTCAATTATTGGTTGCAGTGTCCTTTTTTTTCTGTTTCAGAGCAGTGACCAACTACTGTATTATTCCACTTTGGTTTCTTTATCTGTTGCTGTGATGAACTTTCTTCTGTCATTTCTTTGTTGCTCACTTTTCACTGTGGGTCTTTTAGGCTTGTAGTTGCCTGCTTTTTATTGGAGCATTCCGTTCTTCCCACCTTCTCCCATGTCACTGACATTTGTTTTGGCTTTATTCCAGTGCTGTCCTTGTTTACCTCTGTCTTCAAAAATAAGCTTATTTTACAAAAGAAACACCCGGTGCCTAAGCATTTAGTTCACTGCTCACGAAAGCCACAATATGCCCTTTCTGGTAGAATGTAGCTAACCCTGGAAGCAAGGATGTGAAATGAGCAGAGCCTCATCTGGAGTCTCTCTCTCTCCGGGCCCCCTCCCTGCCAGCCCTCAGAGACATCCGCACACAGGGCATTGCTTATCTCCTTTATTGGGACCATGAATCTTCCCAGGTTTCTCTGCTATTGTTAACTTCATTAGAGCTTTGTTGAAATGTGAGGCAAAAATGTTTGCAAGAATTTTCATTCTGTTAACAGAAAAAGAAAAATACTTTTTTCATACAAACACTGTCCTTGTCCCGAAGGCTGAAATTCCCTTTCTGCTCACATTCAGAACATTTTAGGCATGTGGTAAAAAAACATGACTGTCCTATTAACGTTTTGTTCTGTTCAGCGGTCCTTCTGTCTTTCTTCTGCGTCTAAGGCTGTAGAACGCACTTTATAAAAAGAATAAACTAAGCACACTCAATTTCAGGTTTCAACAATGTAGTGTCAATCACCAGGGAACAGAGAAGTGGGCAGGCTACAGAGGCACAGCAACGCTGATCTCACATCAATTTCTACATCTGTTATTTTTCCCTTTAGCTAGGCTTTATGTATTATTTTACAGACTGAAATGTGATATAAACCATGCTACAGTTAATGACGCAGGCTGCCATACCACTTCCGTGACTGCAAGCTTCTCCACATGGCCCCAGCAACACTACAAGCGAACTGACACTGCCCCAGTGTTGCATGCTCCTCTGCACTTCCTTGGACAGTGCAGGCTTCCTCAAGCTCATACTCAGAGGCCTTCGCTATTGCATGTTTCCCTACACTGCCCGCATTGGCAAGCTTCCACAGGCTGCCCCTACACCTCTGCAAGCCACCTGGCTCAGCGCTGTATGCTCCTCTGCACTTCCCTGGATAGTGTAGGCCTCCTGCACTGTTCCACACCTCAAGCTTATACTCAGAGGCTTTTGCTACTGCTGGTATCTCCATGCTGCCTCACACTGCCCAGATCCTGCAGGACTGACTCCTTTGCAATTCCACTTCAGCATGGCGTTGGAAGAAGAGATGCGGGGAGTGGGCAGATAGGCCTCCATGTAGCCTTGATGGAGAAATATCAATAAGGAATAGCTTATTTATTAGCTGTGCAGTATTTACTGTGTTCAATCACAAGGTATCACAAGACAGGCAACTTCGAGAAAGTTCTGCTAATATGAACATTTGGAGATGTGTTTACTTTTTCTTTTAGTCACTGCATATTTAGAGTATTTTCTCATTTTAACTAATGACACCCTTGCTTGGGTACAGGTGAAAGGTGATGGCCACAGTATTCCAGAGACTTTTTAGCACAAATATATAAATAAAGAAGTTCTTGCTTTGCAAAGTGAAGTACAGATAACTCAAAATATATATCAACAGCATTTAAAGTACAGTCACAGCACTGAGGTGAGGTGACGTTGAAGGCTAGTACACCCCGTCTAAAGTTTGTTCCAGCACCACTTCTACCCTGGATAGTTTAGGGTTTCCCACAGTGGCCCTTACTATAAGCTTATCATCAGAACCCCCAGTACTGCAAGCTCCCCCTGCTATCCACTTCTGCAAGTGTCCCCTAGTTGCACCACAATACTGCAAGCTGTGTCATATTGCATTCAATGCTGCAAGCTTCTCTGCGCTCCCCTTGATAGTACAGACTTTCCCACAATGCCACATGCTGTAAATTTATCCTCAGCGCCCACAGAGCTGCAAGGTTCCCCCTGCTCCCCACTTCTGCAAGCGTTCCCCAGTTGCACCTACAGTACAGCAAGCTACCTCATATTGCACTCAATGCTGCAAGCTTCTCTGCACTCCCCTTGATAGTGCTGACTTTCCCACAATGGCACCTGCTGCAAGTTTATCCTCAGAGCCCACAATATTGCAAGATTCCCCATGCTCCACACTTCTGCAAGCGTCCCCAGGCTGCATCTACAATAACCCAAGCTACCTTATATTGCCTTCAACGCTGCAAGCTTCTCTGCGCTAACCCTCACTTCTCCACACTCCCTCACTTCCCTAAGCTTCCTTAGACTGCCCCTCCAACACTGCAAACTACTTCACGTTGAGTCAAATATTACAAGCTTTAATGCACTCTCTCAAACTCTAAGATTCTCAGTACAGTTCCCCAGTGTTACGTGACTCCATAATAGTGTACTTCAGCACTGCCCTCACGCATAATGGCTCACCAGCACTTACTTTTTCTCAACCAATCAATATGTAAATATTCCTATACAGACCTCAATAATCCAAGCATTTCCACAATGTGCAGTGTTGCAAAGTAGTTCCCAACCATTGTTACAAGCTTCTCACACTGTGCTGCCGATATTGCATGCTTATCCATCTTGTCCAGTGAACGTTGCAGGCTTGCTCTATCTGGCCAAGTATAATTGCCAGCTTCCCCTCACTGTTATGTTCAACTTTGCTAGCAACTCCACAGTGCCGTAGCAGTTCTGCAAAATTAACTACATTCCCAGGCAAACCCGAAACCAATCCCATGGACTCTTTGACACTCTGCCATGGCCCACGTCATCTCAGTGGTGGCTCTCAGGAGTGAAGAGAAGACCATCTCATCAGGTCCCTCTCCCACCACACTTCTCATTTCAATCCTGACTGCCTGACTGTAGCAGGAAATGTGATGAAGTCAACAGCTTTATTTTTAGGTTGAGCGTGCAAGTGCTTTGAACTGGTGTAAGTATTGTGGGCTTTTAACCACGCCCACCTCATGCCCCTCACTTTCACTTGTTCCTGAGCTTGTCTTTCAAACATCCTTTGTTATCATTGGTAAGTGCTATACGTTTGTCCCTCCTTTGGGGGGTTTTGTTGCCGCCTTGCAGACTGACCCTGTTACATGGATAATTGATTGCCAATACGTTTGACTGCGAGCAAACTTCTTTTTGTGTCACTCCTTCGCGCTTATGCTCATACCAGACATGGCACTTTGAATCTGCTCGCTTATTTCAACTGTTTTACTTTTCATTTTCAACTTAAGTGGCAAGAAAAGTCCTGTTAGGAATTTGCAGCGCTAATAACTCTAACTGGATTAAACATGAGACCCATTGCAAATGCTTGTTTATCCTTGTAATCCTCAACCCTCCTAATTAATCTACCCCTCATTTTTATATATTTTATTTTATTAACCTCTCATACTCAATCTATATTTTTACTTTTTTTTTTTAAATGTGACTTTTTGTATTTTTTTCCCTATTTCTTCCTTCCTTCATTCTCTTTTTCTTCTCTTCTTCTCTCCACCCCAACCAGCACCATGGCAGATCAAGGCAGCAGCACCCACCTACCTTGAGGGGTGCAGCCTTGCCCTCTCTTCAGAGGAGGTGGTAGCACTAGTTTTTTTTTGCGCCGCACCACCTCCCCTCAATGCTGACAGCAGGCGGCAGCCTAGTTCTGGTTACACCCTTCGAGAGCATCGACTGCTGTAGGGGGAGTGTGCGCAGGCTGGTTCGTCGGCACCCAGCAGCAGTTGATGCACTGTCGGGCAGACATCATCAACCGGGAACAGGACCTGCTCAACCTGCTGGCATCGACGTGTCGGGCTTGGTGAGTTATAGTTATTTATTTATTTATTGTTGTGTGTGTGTGTTGTTGTTCCACAATGCAAGTTGCTCTATTGACTCACCCTGTAACAGGGAGGTATGCCGTGGGTGCTACAGTGGAAAACTTCTCTTACAATTGTATTTTTGCAGGAAGGTGTCCCTTCCTGGACAAAAACAATCATCCCCTCAATGCAGGCTCCCTTGCAGCATGGTACAGGTGTGTGCATTGGCTCGTGGCAGCACATTGTGCGCCAATGCAGGTGACAAGGAGGACAGGAATGCCCCATATCTAGTGTAGATACAGCACATTCCTGCCCTCTCCTTTTGATGCAGGGAAGCTCAGCAGGAAGGCTTGCGGTGCTGTCCTGCGCCAAACGTTTGTAAATGATATGGCTTGTAGTTTAGGAAATTTGGAGTAGGCGTTAGGTGTAGGAATTAGGAAAGTAAGAGTAAGAGGTCAACTCGAGTTGAGTCCATCATACTAAGCAATCTGATATAGAAAGGTACAACGTTACTGTATTTGCCTTTGTTTGTCAAAAATATTTTTGCAAGATTAACTGTACCACTAACATTTTATTGTTATCTTCTTTATTTCTTACCTCAGCACCCAATGGGAATTAGAGGGCAGCAGCTTCAGCAGGTCCAGGAAGAGAGGGTGCCAGTACTTTTAGTGCCACCACCAGTGTGAATCCTAGTAGATTTGCTGGCCCCATTAAGTCTTCTTTATATCTTGCAGACTGGCACTTATTACTAAGAGGACAGATGTTTAGGACAGGTACCCTACTGACAAGATTGGATGCCCAAGTCAGCCTTTCTACACGTTTGTGAAGGTTTTCTTTGCCGTGCTCATGCCCACTGCATTTGTCAACTAAGACATCATCAAAGGTTCTCCTGGATTGACCAAAGTAGTCCACCCCTTTATTGCGCTTCAGTGACTTACCTGAGCTGTGCCATTCCATTATGAAACATTTGCGGTTGATTTGTCTACAACCAACACAATTCCTATAGTGATTGATAAAAGCAGATATAACTGTAATGATCTATTGTTGGTGTATTTATTTTGTTGGAAGTAAATTGTGTAACATTTTTTCCAGCCACACCGTCCCCCAGTGCTGGGGCCAGTGGAAGCACCAGCACCAGCATGCCAAACGCGGCAGTGGTTGGAGGGGCAGAACTGGCAGTAGTAAGGACGGGCGCAGGTAAGTCATATTGCTCTTGCTCATTGACAATTACTAATATACTCACTGCAAGGGTGTTGCTTGTGAAGCACCTAGTTGAGCAGCTGCAGTGAGGATTGAGTTCTTAATCTTAATGGCCTCTTCTCTCTGCTAATCAGCAGACAAAAGCTCATCATAATGATTGAATGGAGGCTAAAAATGATGGCTTGATGGAAAAGCAAAGGATGGACAGCTAAAAGAAAGAACGAGTGAAATGGTGTGAGTTAAAGGATGTGTGGGTGAAAGGGTGAAAGGAAAAGAAAGATGCATAGGTGACTGATAGGAGATGCATGAGTGTTTGAAGATAGATAAAAGGGGTGAAAGGGTGCCTCAGTGGGTGAAGGAAGGGTGAATGAGTATGTTCGGGTGAGGAATGGGTGGATGATGATGAACGATACATAGGTAAATGCCGGACAGATAGGTGAAAGCAGGGTGTTTGAAAGGGTGGTTACTGGATAGGTGAGTCTATGGATGGGCGGGTGGATAAATATGGATGGCTGGATGAGAGAGTGTAGGCTTAAATCAAATGGTGGGTATCAAAGGGTGAATAGAATAGATTAATAGAATGAGTGTATAATTGCTTGGCTCAAGAAGAAATAAGGGAGCTATTGTGGAGACGGACATGTCTGCTGTTCACCTAATTAGCTGAGTTGGTTTGCATGGTTATAAAAGCTTCTGTTCAAAATGGGGGTATTTTAATTTTCTATCTTCTCCCTTAACTCCCTGTAGTTGAAGCAAGGCAGATATGTATCCTCCCACCCATCATGGTCAAACCTCCCTCCCCATTAGTCACCAATGCTACTGTGAAGGAACTGCAGTATGGTACTGTACAATAGTGTTTTGTGTGCAATGTGTGCATCTGCTGCAGTTAATGCAGCATCTGCTTCAGTTAATGCAGCATTTACAAAGTTGTCAATGCATTCAAACTTGGAAAGGTGTTTCCCTTCCACCCCAGTGCACACTCTGTCACCTCTTGTACTTCAGTCCTTTATTTTTTCCAAAGTTCTGTCCCAGCCACCCAAAAACATTTTAATATCCCTTTTGGCATGCACCACATTTATGTATAAGTTAATATTTCATTGCTTCCATAATGGATTCATGCCTGTTCAAATTTTACCCTTTTGACATTTGGATGTCAACTCAAATACAGTGGGGCATGTGTTGGTAACAAATGGCCCTGTGACTCATTGTAAATAATCAGCCAAATCAAATTCCAATGGTCCTAAGGGACCAGTAATTTACTGCTACTGTGCAACTGTACTTTGTAAAAAATTGTTTCAACAGAGCACAGTTTATAATTTATCATTTTCCTTTTTCTTTCCTGCTATAGCTACTCCTTTTGGACATCATTCAACTCTCCAGGAGATAGCAGCCCGGCTCCGACAGCAGAGGATGGAGGGCACCAGAAATGAATATCAGTGGCTGGTAGCCCTCCAGAAGGAGGAGGCTGAGGCAGCACTCATGGCAGCTGGTCCTAGCTCCTCCAGCCAGCGCCTCCAGACTCCCAGCGGTGCCGGCAACACCATTGCAGCTGGCAGTCATCAACCCGCCCCAGTTTCACCACTGATGTCCCCATCTCATGCCTCATGCCAGGCCCAGGACCCCATATTTCAACTACGCGTCCTGCATCTCCTTGCACGACTGGACCACCGGGTGGCACGCATTGAGGCGGCCCTCAATGAGACCTGGACCCTACTCTGAATTTGGACGCGCACTCTTCAGAACCTTTTTTAATTTTTTTGTTTTGGTGGAATGGACACTTGTTGTGGGTGGAGAGTGTGGAAAGGGAGTTGGGAAGGGTGTTGATTGACTTCAAGTTGGACTTGGGGTGGGGGTATTTGTTTGGAGGAGGGGTCGGCCTGTTGTGGGTGGAAAAGGTGGGTGTTGTATTTTGTAGAATAATAAAGGGGATTATTTATTTTACTTTATTTATGTCAAATGTTTATTTTGGCATTTTAGTTTGCACTGCTGTCTTTTAGTGTAGCCTGTTTTTTAAATCCACTAAAAAAGTGTATGTCATTTACTTATAGGGTTACCCTTGCTCTATTGCCCTCTGCAACTGAACTATATTGATCACTAGTGGATGATTGCCATTGGCTATTTTACCTAAAAAACCTAGACACACATAGACAAGTAAGACAGCATCTTCTTTAGTAGGAGTTATAATTACTAACTAAACAGGTTAACTACTTCAATCCATAGTTATTTTCTTACCTGACAAGATGAAGCCAGGGAGTCGATTTCTTCTTACTGCAGGGTTTTTCCCAAGATGGCATTGTAACTCTTTAAGGGGTGGTAGGTGGTAGTAGTAGCAGGCTAGCACGCTAACAGAGAAGACAGAACTTCATAGAAGGTGCCACTCTAAGTACAGGATTAATCAAAGGGTTATGCATCACAGTCAAATTGATTGAAAGAAAAGCAAAACAGAGAGTTAGTGGGTCATCATATCATACCTTTAGGAAGACTGAAACCAGACTTCCACAATGAAAACATTTGGCACACAGCAAAGAAGACCTGATATGATAATAACATCTAGCAGTATCAATTTCGTCTGAGCAATGGTGGGGAGCTACAAAAACTAAACTTAGTAAATTAAATAATGGAGTCAGGAGAAGTGGGTTCAGACTTGAGTGGTTGGACAAGGTTAAGTGTTTACAGAACACACCGACAAGGCATGAATGATGATTTGATTGGGTCTGTGTGGAATATTGCTCAGGTACAAGAAGGCATAAGGTCATGCAGTGAGTTTGTGTCACTTTCACCACATCCAACCCAGCAAGAGTGTGATTCATTTATGGTGTAAAATTAAGTCACACCTCAATAAATCATGCAGCCTGGGGAAGAGGGATAGGGGCTCGATGAATGGCTGGAAAAGGGGATTTGGGGAAAGGTGTGTCAAAGACAGATGCCACACAAAAGTAACTGCAGCAATTGTCATTGGGGCGCTGACTGAGCAGTATACCATCATCAATCTGTTGTGGAAGAAAAGTGGAAGCAAAGGAATAAGTATGATACAGTTCAGTTAAATGCATGCAAACAGCTCTTCTGCCCCAGAGAAGCCCCAGGTAGTATATCCTAAACATCATGTCTTCTAGTCTTGAAAAATAGAAATTATGGAAGATTGAAGATAACCCACACAGTTCTAATAAACATTATGATTGTTAAACGGAAAATAATACTGTATGCATCGCTCCATTCTTCTTAGAATGTCGGTCACTCTTGGGTGCCTGTCTGAAGACTAAACCCGTCCGGTAGGTAAGCTGGAGTCCCCCCAAGTTTTGTTAATGTAGAAAAGGACTCGGAGAAGGCCTGTGTAATTAGAAAAAACAGTAGCTGTATTATAGAGTAAAGGAGAAGAACAACAGGAAGCAAGGTAAGCTTCATGAGGAGTCAGGAGTGTACCAAGAAGACACAGAGGCAGAGCAAGAACATAAGGAATTTCATGTTTTTTTTCACCAGCAATGCAGCAAACGTACTCCGCAACATTTCCAAATCAACGCACCACCTTTCTCCAGTTCACAGAGCTGAGTGAGCACTAGGACCTCAGAGCCTTCACCATCATCATGGTTTCTCTATGAAGTTGATCACTCTCTCCTTCTAGCTGTTGAAGCAGTCCCACCCTGAGTCCTTCTATTCTCCACCTCCAGGTTCTGAGTAACTCCGACCCAGTCTCAGACCAAGCAAGGTAAACCTGTGAAGTGCACTGCAGTTGAAATGAAGATTAGAACAAATAGAGAAACAGAACTACAGTATTTTGTGTAGATTTGTGTTTGATAACTAAAGTGGCTGGTCTGTATAAAACAAAAATGGTTCATTTTAATCATGGTTAATCTCTCCATGATTTGAAGCGAGAGACTGGTCCTTCTCACTGTTACAACTGCACCAGTTGCACTGAAAACACTTTCAGCAGACACACTGGCTATAGGACAAGCTAGATACTTGCCAGCCTGGACAATCACTAGATTGCCAGCCTGCTGAGCTCTGGCCATTGATGCATCTTCCCATGCCAATACACCAATGTGTTTTGACCCACAGAGACCTTTCAGGTCATCCAGATACTCCTGGAACATCCTCTGAATGGTCATTGGAGCTGCCACCTGCTTGACCACTTTTTCCTGTGCCTCTGCACTGGACTTAAGACCTGCCACTGGAAACCAAGCCAATGCAGGGGTTGGGTCCGATTCTTCTGTTGCCACTGGTTTTCTTGTTGGTGGGGTTTGTGGATATGAGGCAAGACTGCCCTCTCTGGAAGTTGAAGGCGGCACCCCAGAACTGTAGAGTGGGACTCTAAGTTATAGCTGTTCTTCATCCAGTGATCCTGCTTGCTCAACAATCCACCTGTTGTATTGTAAAACATCCTCTTCAGAAAAAGGAATGATAGCGGTAAGACTTTTTTTGCAGCGTGGCTCAAGTGGGCTGGCACAGATGTAATCTTTGGCCAAGATGATGTCATTTTGCAGCCTTGCATTAGAAGTCAAGCAACACCTTAGGCTAGTAACCAAGGCATGCGCTTCTGGGTTTTCGCTCACACCCCCGAATGCAAACTGTTCTTTAGCTGCTCCTATAGCAGATAAAATACCGGGATAGCTTGGCCCATTGCACTGTCCTCCTTGCTAACTTCTTGCGTGAAAACCTCGAAAGGGAGAAGCATTAGTCTGAGGCATTTGACTAGGCACCATTTGTACACATCCATGGTTATAGGATTCCCAATTGCATCAGCTATCCTCTTTGAATGACATAGTCATTGATCTGCTTTGTACTACTCAAACAGACGTTCCAACATATAATACGTTGAGTTCCAACATGTTGTTACCTCCTGTATCAGGGTTTTATCTGGTACTCTGCTATCACGCTGAATAATCTACAACTGTTTCTGGGCTTTAAAAGAACAGCTGAAATTAGTGCAGATGCGTCTGCAGGTGGTAAGTATGTTGCTGACTATGTCTTCTTTTTTAAGAAAGTTGTGCACAACCAGGTTGATGCAGTGCGCCAAACACAGGACCCTGAAATAGCCACCATCTGCCATGGCCTTGACTATGTTACTGTCATTGGCCGTGGCAACAAATCCAACTCGAAGACCTCTGAATCGCAGCCATTCAGACACCTTGCTATGAAATTCCTCCAAGATGTTTGTAGCTGTGTGTGACTTCTCCATGGCGAACATGGCTACTGTTGCATGCTGCCGAACACTCTTAAAACTTTCTTCAGGGCCAAGACCTGTAGATAGCTTTTGCTTTACCCCCAGAAAAGAGATTCAGTGTGCAGTGATGCCTCACAACTGGTCCATATGCCTGTCTTCAGGTGGATAATGTGGACAACACTTTGCTGCAAAGCTTGTCCAACCAATTGCAGAACATTGTGATGCAGCACTGGAAAAGCAACTCTGGAAAAATAGGTCTGGCTTGGAACCTTCCATTTAGGGCAGAGGGCTTCCACAGACTCTAAGAATCCTACTCCGTCCACAAAAGAAAAAGGGAGGAGGTCCAGCGCTAACATTTTTGCCAGCTTACCATTGTGCAAGCGTGCCATTGGGTGGTTGGGGTTGTAGGGCCCCTGCTGCCTAAACATGCCCGTTACTGTAGCCTGGATTTTCTTCTTTTGTGGGGTCACTGACGCAGGTGACTTTTCAGATCAAGGTGGTGGTAGACTCAATGAGCGTTGTGGTGTAGTCACTGTATCCTGTGGTGTCTCCATCTGACTCTCAGTCTTCCTGTGCCATTGTGAGGTCTCTGAGGTGGGTGATTCTGGTGCACTGCGGGGGACAGGGCTGCTTTGCATGAGGATCATGTCACCCTCTTCTACCTCACCTTCCACCGTTATTTGACTAGTTGTAGCTGATGTTTCCTGGCTCTCCTCACCTTGACCACCGGGACCACGTTGAGCGGTTTGTTTAAGGTGCTACTCCCACAGGATAGTATGATGTTTTTTCATATGAGTTGTCTGGCCTCCAGTACCATAATGTGATCCAGGCTTACCTCGAACACTCACATGACATATGGAGCATATGGCAATGTTCTCCTACTGTTTGCTAATCGTAAAAAAGTCCCAAACTGGGGAGGAGTACTTTCTTATTGGGCCACTGCCAATGCCTGAAGAAGAACTGGATGTAGGTGGTCATGGGTGTGTTGATTGCCTCTCTGCAGTGCATACTTCTACTGAGATATGGGTTGGTTCAGGTCTCTGCTGGGGCCTTACAAATATGGGAGCTGGCAGTGCTGCCTGTGCCAGATCCCTTGGAGCAGGTTGGAAAGTAATGTCGGAGTCCTCTGTGCCAGCTTCCACAATGACTGCCTCGTCATCATCATCCTCATCATCCCCTTCCATGATTCTAAGGCTTTCTGGAACTTTTCTTTTCCCTTGCCTCTCCTGGTGTCTCCCAGACTCTGCCGGGGGCGACTCCATGTCCCTATCATCGTCATCAGAAGTAGTGCTCGGAGAAGATTGTGGAGAAGTACCCTTCCTTTTTGTTGCTGAAGATCTGAGAGCCCTTGATTCTAAAAGAGTAGGTTCTTGCTCGACAGAAACTAGTCCTCCTGTTCTGCTCCAACTTCGAGAAGATCTGGATGCAACTGCTGTACACTTTGCTCTGTTTCCTGGAGCAATTGGGTACTACTTTGCAAAAGGGACGAATCCAATTCAACATCACTGCTTGTTGGAGTCACCATGATTGCAGTGGCTGCCTCACTGACAGACATGGTCTTGGGCTTGGGTTGAGTTGTAGCTTTTGATGCAGGAGTGCTCCCAGGTTCCTCCCTGGAGGCGTGTGTGGCAGGCACACGTCTCTCGAAAAAGGTTGCGGTTGACATGCCACTGGTGAAAAGCTGCTCCTTCTCACTGGCCACTTTCTTGGGAACAAATTCCTTTGGGGCCATCTTAAGCTCTAGGTTGGCAGTGGCACTAAGATGCACAAGCAAAAGAGTTTGGTGCCTGTGGACCGAAGTAACTGTAAGGCCTTCTCCTTGGCAGTACTGCGGATGATGTGGGGTCTCTTCTCTTGCACACCTAAAAACAATCCAGCAAGAAAAACATGTAGTTAGTGAAATGTGGCATTGTTGCAGCAGGTTGCAAATAGTACAGAGAAATGCAATCTTAGGGCCTGTTTTATGAAAAGTTAGCACCGCCTTTGCGTAATTTTTTTTACACAAAAGTGGTGCAAACTTACAAACTATAATCATATTTTTTAAGTTTACGCCGCTTTTGCATTAAGTGTGGTTGGTTACTTATGTAATATTTATCAAACATTGTAAAGGCAAACCAAACCACACTATTGCAGCATACAAAATTTACATTTCAAACCAGACAGCACAACAGGCACATCTAGCTCTTTGCTTTATCTCCATCTCCAACTTGTTTTGCACCATTATTTAACGCTTGGGTCAGACCAGGCATTAGGGGGCCCGTGGACCTATTTCCATGGCTAAACGTCATGGAATGGTCCCACAGATTCTTTCCTCAAGCGCCAGGAACACCTCCAACCACACCAGAGGGACACCAGAGGATGGGGTACCCCATCTCAGGTCAGTAGGGTAAGAGTAGGTAAGTATTTTTATTTGTTAAAGTGCCATCGGGCCCAAATTGGGGCCCCCTGCATGGCACAGGGTCTAATGGCCATGCCCAGGGGACCCTTGTGCCCTGTGCTGGCCATTGGGGTGGTGGGCATGACACCTGTCTTTTTTAAGACAGGAGTCATGTGGCATGGATGGTTTCGCATCAGAAAATGATGGTAGGCTGGCTAGAGGCATTATTTGTACCTTTGACCAGCCTAACGTAATTTTTTGGTGCAAAACCCTCTTCTCCTATACCGCCACCCCCACCCGGCTAACGTCATATTTTGTTTTACGCTACCCCACCCTTTGTGCCGGATTGTGCCATTCCATAAATTTGGCACCCGGCGGATGTCCTGAAATGGTGCAAGCCAGAGCTATACTTTTTGATACAAAACTGTGCAAACGCAGTTTTATGTCAAAAAGTTTAAATATGGGCCTGAATGCTGTAGAGCAGCGGTGCGTCTTTGGTGGATGGCAAATGGCAGAATTGAATACAAATTATGATAAAAATTTAAAAAAGTATTTAAAAAACTAAAAACTAAAATAAAAAAATTTCTATAAAAATAAAAATAAAATTAAAAAATTGAAAATTGAAAATCAAAATAAAATTTAAAAAGTACAAAATATTTTAAAAATAAACAATAAAATATACATATTAAACTAATAAAGAACTAAAAAAAAAAAAAGTAAAACTAAATAAAAATAGATAAATAAAATATAACTATTAAAATAAAAAAAGAAATTAAAAAATGAAATAAAAATGGCACAACAAATTTAAATTAACAATAAAAATGTAAAAACTTAAAAAGAAAAGAAATAAAAATAGAAACTTGGAAAAAAATGATTAATAATTAGCAATGTTTGTATGTAAGTCTATGTCAAAGACACACTGGCTGCACAGTTTATGCACAAAATAGCTGCCAGCCAGCCAAACAAGAACAACAACAAGGAGCAAGGAGGAAGCATGACAAACAAAGACCACATGAAGGCTATGGCAAAGGACACTAGCTGCATGGACAAAATGACTGCCAGCCAGTCACATGGTCAAGCAACAACAACAAGGAGCATGACGGCATTGCAAACAACAACAACAAGGAGCAAGGAGAACAAAGAAGAACACATGCAAGCCTATGGTAAAGGAGCACTGGCTGCATGCACAAAATGGCTGCCAGCCACATGGTCAAACAACAACAAAGAGCAAGGAGAACAAAGGAGAGCACATGCAAGCCTGTGGCAAAGGTGTGAAGTACAAGAATCACGATGGTGGACACAGTCGTGTCAATGTTCAATGTAAGTTTTTATTATTATTAACACCCCAACCATTGGCTACTTCGTCAGCACTCAACCGTCCACCCTCGCGCTTACTCCTTCCTCCCACTTCAATCCCAAGAATTCTGTTGTCATGGTAGACGATTCCATTTGGAAATTGAATCATCTACCGAGAACACCACACAACTCCCTTCAACATTCAATAAATGCAAATACAAATATTGAGTCTTAAATAATTAACAAAAATATAAACAGATACAATAGCACAAAGCCCAAGTAACAATTACTCAAATTACGTAAGAAATACATAAATGAGATCTGCAAGAAATAGGAAACAACATCTCCCACATTACCCCAAACAGAACTTCATTTGATCTCCATCAATTCAGTATATAGTCTTTAAAATATCCCTGAGAAAATTTCCTTCTATTACTTTTTCTTTCTTCACACATCGCATTCTTCATAGAACTGCCACCAGATCATACTGATGGTGGTTTATCTTCTACATAGTCCTTATCTGCAGATGCGATCAGCTTTTCCTCTCTCAACACTTTCAGAGGAACCACTCTGTTCAAAGTCCATATTTTCCCATTAGACGTCTTTACCGCATTCCTGAAACATTTAAGTACCTTCAAAGGTCTAGTATAGTTTGACCAATTCGCACTACCAACTGGTGCTCACCTACTTTAACTTACACATCACAAACCTTCTTTCTCAAATCAAAATCCTGTTTTCTTTATATCATTGCATTTTCCTCTCTTCTTCTCCAGTTCAAATGATCCACGTTGAAACAATTCTTTACCCAATCCATCCATCCTGGACACAACTTTGTATTGGGCACTCTTCTTCTGAACAGTTCAAACAGTGATTTCCCAGTTGACACGTGTAGAGAGAAACGATAAGCTGTAATTCTTCTTGAAAGCTCTTTTTTCCAATCCATACAATTCACCAACGCCAACTGTATGCTTTCCTTTATATATCTATTGAATCTCTTCACAGCACCACTTGTTTCTGGATGATAAATGACAGATTATTTGTGTATTATACCACAACTTTTCAAATAATTTTCAAATTCTTTAAAACAAAATTGAGGTCCATTATCAGATAAAATGGATATAGGAAATCCCTCTTTCTAAACACATCCTCTAAAAATGCTTTCATATTTGAAGACGAAATATCTCACAAATATTTAACCTCAACCCATCTTGCATACAGATCCATCAACACAATCAGATACGGAGTAAATTGTTCACCTTGTAAAGGCCCCACAATATCAATTGCCACCTCATCCCACGGTTTGTTAGGTAATTTTCTACAAACCATAGGTTTATTACGAGTTTTCAAAATCTTGTCGCTACATGAACATTGTACAAACTCCCGAACCACCCGCTCTATCTCCAGATCCATTCCTGGCCACCAAAAACATGCCCTTAAATTTTCCTTTGTTTTTACTATACCCAGATGACCCTCATTAGCTTGATCCATTATCTTCTTCGTTAGAGAAATTGGCTGAATTAATCTTGTTCCCCTCAATAGCATTGACCTAGCTACTGCCAATTCTTTTTTTATCAAATTCCAATTTTTACTTAACTCAGAAAAATTCCCATTTCTGATTGCTTCCATAATCTTGATCAATTCCTCATCATCCTCCAAAGCGTCTTTCCATTCTTGTTCTGTAATAGCCACAAAAGTAATTTCACTCACATCTTCGTAAATTTCTCACACATCCTCTTCCACCATAGACATATCAACACTTCCTCTAGTCCTATTTACCTCAACCAATCTTGATAAACAATCTGCACTCACATTCGTTGCACCAGGGACATACACAACTCTGAAATTAAATTCTTGTAAACCAATAATCCATCTCCTAATTCTAGCAGAAATGCAATTAAAACCTTTGCTGTCAAACACCTCAACCAAAGGCTTATGATCCGACAGAACCACAAAGTCTATACCCCAAATAAAATGCTTACATTTTCCTAGTGCCCAGAATATGGCCAAAGACTCCCTTTCAATGACTGAGTAATTTTTCTCAACTTCACACAATGATTTTGAGGTACAGGCAATCAACACTTTCTTTTCATTGTCTTCTTGTAATAGTAAAGCTCCCAAACCTTTAGCACTGGCATCCGTGACCATAAACGTCTGTCTCCCAGGTTTCAGTGCCTGTAAACATGGTGCTTCTTCCAATTCTTCCTTTATTCCCAGAAATTCTTTTTCGCACAGGATTTCCCAGCTAAACTTTCTCCCTTTTTCAAGCAAACGTCTCCTATTTACTGACTTTTCTGCCAAATTCTTTATGTATCTTCCATAGTACTCAACCATCCCAAGAAAGGAGCTCACCTCTTCCTTGGTCTGAGGAGATACCAAATTCTTAATAGTGTTAACTAGTTCTGGTTTGGGTCTAACCCCTTCACCTGAAATCAGAAGCCCCAAACATTCAACTTCAGTCACACCAAAACGACACTTCTTCCTCTTGACTGTGAGACTAGCCCGACTTTAACATTCCAACACTGTAAAGAAATGGCTCCCTGTTGCAGTTACCCCCCCACTTTTTGCCTGATACTGATGCTGACTTGACTGAGAAGTGTGCTGGGACCCTGCTAACCAGGCCCCAGCACCAGTGTTCTTTCACCTAAAATGTACCATTGTTTCCACAATTGGCACACCCTGGCATCCAGATAAGTCCCTTGTAACTGGTACCTCTGGTACCAAGGGCCCTGATGCCAGGGAAGGTCTCTAAGGGCTGTAGCATGTATTATGCCACCCTAGAGACCCCTCACTCAGCACAGACACACTGCTTACAAGCCTGTGTGTGCTGGTGAGAACAAAATGAGTAAGTCGACATGGCACTCCCCTCAGGGTGCCATGCCAGCCTCTCACTGCCTATGCAGTATAGGTAAGACACCCCTCTAGCAGGCCTTACAGCCCTAAGGCAGGGTGCACTATACCATAGGTGAGGGTACCAGTGCATGAGCACTGTGCCCCTACAGTGTCTAAGCAAAACCTTAGACATTGTAAGTGCAGGGTAGCCATAAGAGTATATGGTCTGGGAGTCTGTTTTACACGAACTCCACAGCACCATAATGGCTACACTGAAAATTGGGAAGTTTGGTATCAAACTTCTCAGCACAATAAATGCACACTGATGCCAGTGTACATTTTATTGTAAAATACACCACAGAGGGCACCTTAGAGGTGCCCCCTGAAACTTAACCGACTGTCTGTGTAGGCTGACTAGTTCCAGCAGCCTGCCACACCAGAGACATGTTGCTGGCCCCATGGGGAGAGTGCCTTTGTCACTCTGAGGCCAGTAACAAAGCCTGCACTGGGTGGAGATGCTAACACCTCCCCCAGGCAGGAGCTGTGACACCTGGCGGTGAGCCTCAAAGGCTCACCCCTTTGTCACAGCCCAGCAGGGCACTCCAGCTTAGTGGAGTTGCCCGCCCCCTCCGGCCACGGCCCCCACTTTTGGCGGCAAGGCTGGAGGGAACAAAGAAAGCAACAAGGAGGAGTCACTGGCCAGTCAGGACAGCCCCTAAGGTGTCCTGAGCTGAGGTGACTCTGACTTTTAGAAATCCTCCATCTTGCAGATGGAGGATTCCCCCAATAGGGTTAGGATTGTGACCCCCTCCCCTTGGGAGGAGGCACAAAGAGGGTGTACCCACCCTCAGGGCTAGTAGCCATTGGCTACTAACCCCCCAGACCTAAACACGCCCTTAAATTTAGTATTTAAGGGCTACCCTGAACCCTAGAAAACTAGATTCCTGCAACTACAAGAAGAAGGACTGCCTAGCTGAAAACCCCTGCAGAGGAAGACCAGAAGACGACAACTGCCTTGGCTCCAGAAACTCACCTGCCTGTCTCCTGCCTTCCAAAGATCCTGCTCCAGCGACGCCTTCCAAAGGGACCAGCGACCTCGACATCCTCTGAGGACTGCCCCTGCTTCGAAAAGACAAGAAACTCCCGAGGACAGCGGACCTGCTCCAAGAAAGGCTGCAACTTTGTTTCCAGCAGCTTTGAAAGAACCCTGCAAGCTCCCCGCAAGAAGCGTGAGACTTGCAACACTGCACCCGGCGACCCCGACTCGGCTGGTGGAGATCCAACACCTCAGGAGGGACCCCAGGACTACTCTGATACTGTGAGTACCAAAACCTGTCCCCCCTGAGCCCCCACAGCGCCGCCTGCAGAGGGAATCCCGAGGCTTCCCCTGACCGCGACTCTTTGAATCCAAAGTCCCGACGCCTGGGAGAGACCCTGCACCCGCAGCCCCCAGGACCTGAAGGACCGGACTTTCACTGGAGAAGTGACCCCCAGGAGTCCCTCTCCCTTGCCCAAGTGGAGGTTTCCCAGAGGAATCCCCCCCTTGCCTGCCTGCAGCGCTGAAGAGATCCCGAGATCTCTCATAGACTAACATTGCGAACCCGATGCCTGTTTCTACACTGCACCCGGCCGCCCCCGCGCTGCTGAGGGTGAAATTTCTGTGTGGGCTTGTGTCCCCCCCGGTGCCCTACAAAACCCCCCTGGTCTGCCCTCCGAAGACGCGGGTACTTACCTGCAAGCAGACCGGAACCGGGGCACCCCCTTCTCTCCATTCTAGCCTATGTGTTTTGGGCACCACTTTGAACTCTGCACCTGACCGGCCCTGAGCTGCTGGTGTGGTGACTTTGGGGTGGCTCTGAACCCCCAACGGTGGGCTACCTTGGACCAAGAACTGAACCCTGTACGTGTCTTACTTACCTGGTAAAACTAACAAAAACTTACCTCCCCCAGGAACTGTGAAAATTGCACTGTGTCCACTTTTAAAACAGCTATTTGTCAATAACTTGAAAAGTATACATGCAATTTTGATGATTTAAAGTTCTTAAAGTACTTACCTGTAATACCTTTCGAATGAGATATTACATGTAGAATTTGAACCTGTGGTTCTTAAAATAAACTAAGAAAAGATATTTTTCTATACAAAAACCTATTGGCTGGATTTGTCTCTGAGTGTGTGTACCTCATTTATTGTCTATGTGTATGTACAACAAATGCTTAACACTACTCCTTGGATAAGCCTACTGCTCGACCACACTACCACAAAATAGAGCATTAGTATTATCTATTTTTACCACTATTTTACCTCTAAGGGGAACCCTTGGACTCTGTGCATGCTATTCCTTACTTTGAAATAGCACATACAGAGCCAACTTCCTACAAACACCTTATTCACTCGATCCATGTGTTCTTCCGCTGTGTCACCAAAAATCAATACGTCATCCTGATAACATTTTACACCCTTCAATCCCTCCAACACTTTGCTCATTCTAATTTGAAAAACTGACGCAGCTGGACACCAGTCCAAAAAGCATTCTTTTAAACTTAAATGCCACAAATGGTGTTATAAAGGCAGTAAGTTCTTGCGAACTTTCTTCCAATTCCACCTGGTGGTAGGCAGATGCTAAATCCAGAGTGGAGAAATATTTTGCTCCACCTATCACAGAGACTATCTCCTCTATGTTAGGAAGAGGGAACTTATCTACTACAATCTCCTTATTCAACGCTCTCAGATCCACACACAACCTGATGTCACCATCACCCTTCCTCGCAACCACAATGGGAGCCAACCACTCTGTAGCCTTCACCTCCTCAATCACCCCTGACAATTCAAGTCTCTTCAGTTCCAACTCCACTGACTCCTGCAACACCAACAGAATCCTCCTCACTTTTGCCACCGCCGGCAATGCATTTCTTTTTAGTCAAATCTTGTGTTTGTAACCTTTGAGACATCCCAAGACATCAGAGAATACTTCTGGAAATTTCTTTACAAGATCACACTCCCAAACTCCTACCTCCTGTACCTGTGCATTTGGATTAAGTACTACACCCAAAAATTTCTGATGTGTCCACCCCAACAAATCATCACCTTTACTTGAGACATAAATTTTCCCTCCAATATGTCTTCCTTTCAACTCCAAATCTCCTTAAAAAAAAACTAACATCTTAATAGGTTGACCACCATACCTACCTGGACAAACATCAATTTTTTAACATTTTCTCCTCACTGTACAAACAGCCTCAAAACTGCGTTCCAAAATAATTGTCAAATGTGAGCACGTCTCAAAACGCATCAATAATTTGACCCCATCCACCAGTACAATTTCACTGGGATGATCACTACTGCAATTGTGCATGTCAACCTGAAAAACATTTTCCTGTGACACTTCCTCAACCTCTTTTCTCATATTACTATGATTACCCTTCCTTTTATTGCGACAACACTTGTAAAAAATGACCTTTCTTTCCACAATCATTGCAGAACCCACTTAACGCCGGACAATTACTTGCATTCGCCTTATGTCCACTATTTCCTCACCTAAAACACTCCTCTTTAAATGTAACCTGCTCTTCTTTTTTCCTCCCAGTCACTGATTCCTTGGATTACACCTCACATACTACCTCTTCAATTTTCTTATTCTCACTCAACTCTTTATTCTTTACAGCACTCCATTACATGACCCATTTCAACATATGTTCAACCCTTTTTGCAACCATAATAACTTCCTCCAATGGTGGCTCATCCTTCAACCACAACTCTTCTCTAATCTTGTCACTACTACACTTCAATACAAACTGATCCCGAATTCTCTCATCTACCAAACTCCCAAACTTGCACGAAGCTGCCAACTTCCTTAAACTTGTTATGTACTCCTCAACCGACTCATCTTTACCCTGCTCTCTTTTCCCAAAATAATATCTTTCCATTATCGTACTCACTCTTGGCAGATAGTGTTTGTCCAACTTCAAAATACATATTTCAAAGTCATTCAAATTCCTTCCTTCCTCACTTCCCAAATGTGGTAAATTTTCAAACACCTCCTGCCTTCCCCACCAAGACAATGCATTAATAAAGCATGCTTCCTCTCCACACTTTTCGTAGGTCCACACACTCTTGCATAATGCATAAACCTTTTCTTCCATTTAGCCCAGCGAAACACTGGTTCTCCTGGACTACTCAGAAAAAATGGTGGGGAGTCACATTCTGCATTTCAACCAATATAGCACACCCCTATTGCGTATGGTATAAATACAGTTTCTACCCACACACTTATGAGAAAGATTTTTTTTTTTAAACCCAAAAAATGAAAATAGCACCCAAGAGGATTACACTTGTAACAAAACACAATAAACAGAACAAACCAAATGAAATTGACTCCGAAAGTCCACATACAGATGCTTATAATTTCCAGTCTCTACACTACAACAGGCAAGGGTGTGCCTATCACTGTGTTCTTCAGGCTTAAAACTTCACGTTTTCGCAAAACAACAGGCAGTGGTGTGCCTATCACTGTGTTCTTCTGTATTGCTCATAAAAAAACTTCCTGAAATAGAAAAAACTCCTTCACTTCTTTGTTCTCCGCTCCTTTAAGACAGCCTGCCCCTTTAAGGCTGCCTGCTCCTTTAAGACTTCCTGCCCCTTTAAGGCTGCCTGAGCCTTTATGTTTTTTTACCCGAAAGCAGAAACGCCAGACGAATGTCTCAGCTCGTTTTTAAAATGAAGAAAATGTACTCAACCGTCTTCAGACACGTATCTGCGCATCTGCAAGAACACATGCAAGCCTATGGCAAATGGACACTGGCTGCATGCACAAAATGGTTGCCAGCCGCATAGTCAAATAATAGCAACAAGGAGCAAGTGGGAATGAGAAACAAATAACACATACAAGCATACGGCAAGGGGCACTGGCTGGATGGACAGAATGACTGCCAGCCAGCCACATGGTCAAACAACAACAACAAGGAGCAAGGAGGCATGGCAAACAAAGAACATATGCAAGCATATGGCAAAGGGACACTGGCTACATGCACAAAATAGCTGCCAGCCACATGGTCAAACAATAATAGCAAGGAGAAGAAAGAATAACACATACAAGCCTATGGCAAAAGGGCACTGGCTCCATGCACAAAATGGCTGCCAGCCACATGGTCAAACAATACCAACAGGGAACAAGGAGGCATGGCAAACAAAGAACAAATGCAAGCCTATGGCAAAGGGACACTAGCTGCATGCACAAAATGTCTTCCAGACACATGGTCAAACAACAAGAAGCAAGGACAACAAAGACAAACACATGCAAGCCTATGGCAAAGGGACACTGGCTGCATGCATAAAATGGTTGCCAGCAACATGGCCAAGCAACAGCAGCAAGGAGTAAGGAGGCATGGGAAACAAAGATCACATGCAAGCCTATGGCAAGGGGCACTGGCTGGATGAACAAAATGACTGGCAGCCAGCCACATGGTCAAACAACAAAAACATGGAGCAAGGAGGCATGGCAAACAAAGAACACATGCAAGCCTATAGCAAAGGCACACTGGCTGCATGCACAAAATGGCTGCCAACCACATGGTCAAACAACAACAACAAGGAGCAAGGAGAACAAAGAAGAACACATGCAGGTCTATGGCAAAGAGACACTGGCTGCATGCACAAAATGGCTGCCAGCCACGTGGGCAAGCAACATCTACCTTTGCCATCAAATATTAATTTATTAGCCCACAGTATATACACGTTTTTGCAAACAAATGCAATGCAAACAATAGTCAACATTTTAGATTTGATCCAATGCCATCCCTGCCCTAAATGAAGTTTTAAAAACATATACCACTGAAACATTTCTTTCATGCACTGATGACTACTAGTTCTGGCATGGTTCGACTGGCTTAAATGTCCCTTTAGAAATCTAGGCCACATACTAAAATAATTTTGCAAATGTTACAAACTTGTAAAAAAGGTACTGAGCTGTGCAACAATTTTCCTTTCCCAAAAGTGAAAAATCAATGAAGTGCAAAATAAATAATAACTAGGACCGTACTTAAACTCCAGGCCACCAAACCACTATACATGTTTAACATCAAATTAAAGTACAAAGAAATACTGGTGCATGCCCAAGCAAACAAACAACACCCTTATTCAAAAGTTTTAGAACTTACTTTTGTGATTTCACAAAATCAAAGTCCTTAAATATAAAGGTACACCCAGCAGACAAAGAGAGTGATCCTTCCACCTCTAAATCCAAGTGAAAAGTATCCAGAGGATGGACAAAGCACTGAGAGGAGCCTGCTCGACAGGAACAGTAAGTTGGAGTATCTGACACACTTATTTCCTGTTTGAAACAAAAATGGCTTCACAATCTGAAAAATAAATTTCAGGGTGCATTGAAGAAGAAATGCTAGTCCAAAAATGTACTTCAGATGTGAGATTGGGCTCGCGAGCAGCCCGTTTTGGCCAGCGGCACAACTGGAACAACATGAGAGAATGGGAAGTCTTGCACGCTCTGGCTAACAGCCCAGGAGACTCATCGCACTCATGAGAGGGTGCCAAAACCCAATTTTACGAGCACAAACAAACTCCGCTCTGCACCGGAGCGTCGAGTGCCCGAATTTTGCAAACTCTGCCAGCGGAGTGGAGTTCTACAACCAGGCCTAGCCACGAATACATGTTTTGATTGGGCAACAAAAAAGTGCTTGATACTTCAGAGGCACACACATGACAATTGAATGCTATTAAAGGTCTTAGAAAACTAAATAATTCATGTTGTTTTTCTCTGCCAGCAGCACAGATGGGAGAAGGACAGTCATTACCTACATCGATTTTTAGGTCAACTGTCACCTGACAATTTAATCTGAACCAATATTATTCTACAGTTTTTTGCTTTGACACAAATACATATTTATTCTCATGCAATTTACTCGTAATGCTTCACCGTACAATATAACATTCATTAGACCATTACAGCCAGACCTGTTGACTTTGCCAATGCTTGTGTCATTAGCACTGCGTTTGAAGATCAGAGGGGATGGGAGTCAGTAATAAAAGTGGATTGAATGTGGCACGGCAAGACCTGGTTTCATTTTCTCCTTCAGATGGCAAGGGGTGTGCAAGTGTTTTGAAGCGAGCCATCCGTGGTCACATTTCCCTCTATCTCTCGCATCGGCTTTACCATTTCTGTGTAGACATTTGGAGCTTGAATGGACAGTGGAGATGTCATTCGACCAAACAAAAATGTTTCCATCCTTAGGGTATTCCTCAGTCCTTATGTGCTACTTTGAGTTTCTGTGCACTCCTGCACATGCCCCAACCACCGCTTTTAATTTTTTTAGTGGAAGATGTTCATAAGAGTTTGCCGATAACAACTTTTGAAATGTAGTGGGTGACTCTACTTTGTAGAAGTAGCCCTTCTACTTTTGGACCACCTGTTAGTGATGAGGCTGCCACAGTTTCGTCCATATAATCTATTGTTACATTTTCCATCAGATGATGTATTGACCTACACATATTTATTTTAATGACATTTATTTTGCTACACTGGTTGGGTGGATAGAATTATCTGCTGTGCACAGAGCCCCATCTTGATATGTTACTATGGGCCATATGTACGAAAACTTTTTCCCATAGACACAGAATGGGTAAAATCCTTTCATACATCTGGCCCTATATGTGTTGAAATTGCCACCTCTGTATTTCCTAACGTTCTTTCAGAATTCATCTGAAACTATAAACCTAATCCAAGGGTGTGAGGGGGTGAGATTGAAAGGGTTGGATTTTACCTTTACAGCCTTGGATTACCGAGCTCGGGCAGAGAGATTTTGACAGTTTGAGGTTCTTTCTGCTAACGTCGCCCTAGTCCAAAAGGGGACGAAACATCCTGGGTCTATGCTCAGGATGCCGATCGTTACTATTTCAGAAGGTGTATTACGTGGATGGCTTAGCTACCATCCTTGGTTAAGTGACGTTCGTAGATAGCACTGGTTAGACCCCTTTGGTTATAGACCACTACATGAGCTCCATCTACACTGTTTGTGTGCTATATCTGCCCTTTTGCAGGTTGTTGGATAAGTCATTTGGTGCAATGATACGTGATAAATGTCACTACTTTGTGGATGTAAAATATTCTGCTAATGAATTTCACTGGCGCTGAATTTTTCCCTGGATGCCTTTTCATCTTTGACAGGACCATCATGTGTTATGCAATGCTTTCTTCATATGTAATGAACGAGGCATGTAAAAGGCATAAGGAAGTAATTCCCAGTACTCTGAGCATACTTTGCCATGTCCTTGAGTGCCACCCAGCTTCCCACGGAAATTTGGCTGGTTGAGGCAGTGAAGGAAACTTGGTTTTACTGGTTTAGGAATGACAGGAAGGGATTTCCACTGGGCCTCCTATATGGGTGGACTGTGAGAACGCCATGCTGTAGTCCCAAGCTGGAGAGTGATTCAAAAGTACAAGTTGAAGAGGGAAAGAGTGATAAGTTGTAGGCGCATGTACATAGCTAAATTGGAACAGAGGAGCAGAGTAAACAATTCCCTGAAGAAGCAGGCAGAGGTAAGACAGTGCCAGGAAATTACAATAGACAGCAGAGGTCCTCGGGCGTGAGTTGAAAAGTATACAGTTTCTTGAAGAAGCATGGTATTAAGTCCTCATTTCAGGAAATAGTCATGCTGCACGGTAGGTTGAAATAAAGTATATTTATTGCTAACAAGTTAAGACGGTCCAAACAGAAGAGAAATCTGGGCTAACTGTTTTTGCAGGAATCGTGGTGTTCTCTCCATTCCATTCCAACCTGGAATGTCACACCAAGATTCTCGCAGTAGCCACAGGGATATTACACATTCCTTTCTGTACAGTGAACAAAATATATGTTGTAGATACATAATATACACTACTCCTATATACACTAAGGAACCTGTTAAATCGAATAGACATATTCAATAATCAATGTTTCCTAGATATATATAATTCATTTAAAATAATATCCATAGTCCCAACAGGTCATTTACTGCATCTCATAGTCTTTACAATATACTGACATGTGCCTCACTCGTGACAATGACATTTTATCTCTTTGTATGGTGTCAGTATCAGACGTTGAATATGTGACAGAACAACTAGGTCCTAAACAACTATAGCCTAAACCACTACTGCTAAACAACTAAAAAGTCTCTACAACTAAGTACTGAACAACTACTGTCTAAACAACAATTGTGCCTGAATAACAATTGCCTGAACAACTAATATATATATATATATTCTAAACAACTAATAAACCATAAAAACCAAAAAGAAAACCTTACCTTAAAATTAGTTGTTCAGGCAATTGTTATTCAGGCCCAATTGTTGTTTAGACAGTAGTTGTTCAGTACTTAGTTGTAGAGACTTTTTAGTTGTTTAGCAGTAGTGGTTCAGGCAAGTAGTGGTTTAGACCTAGTTGTTCAGGATGTTTCCCTCAGACGTTAATATACTTTTTCTTCTTTCACTCACGTTCTTCTTTGATTTGCATTTGGCTATAAACATCTTTGTAATCTGACCACCTTACTCACATTCCACACATTTCCATCACATAATTCAACCACACTATTTCCAACACTAATCACCTTCATGGGATCAGAAAATTTGGATTCCCCAACTCTTACGTAACTTCCTTTTTTAAATTGAACCCAGTCCCCTGCCTTAAGATACATATCATATTTTTGTTTTTCTGGATAGCTTGTGCCTTCAGTTTGCAAATTAGTGCCATTGAACAACTTTGGTTGTTTTCCCACTTTGTCCAGTGCATCCATCTTCCACATAGGTTTCATATTACAACCAGCTGATTTCCCCTCATTTTTTGAAAAGGGGTTTTATCACCTACATGCCTAGGTGTATTACAATAGTTCCATTATAATTCTCTAATGATTTGATGACAGTCTTTATGGATCAAATCTGTTTATTGTTATTTACAATTTTCAGTTATAAACATCACCAATGCAGCGCATTTAAATAATACAATTGCTGTAATATGCGACATGCTCCATATATAGTGACAAAAAACTGAACACAACTTTAACATTTGTTTCCCCGCGACTGGCACATCATACAGCAATCAATCGCCCCCAGGCCTTGTTCCAATATGATCTTGGCCCTCCACATAAGCCTCCACTGCACACTCATTCCCATTCACTCAATGCAACTCCAGCACCCTCAAGTAGGCCGGGCATGTCAATTCTGTGAACTCCGCGGACAGTATTTGTAAGAATGGTAGCCAGAGTTCCTTAAAGTCACCACTGCGCTGCTGTGAAGTCAAGGTGAGCTTTTCCATAGCGAGGATAAACCACAGCTTATGTAGCCATGATGTTACTGTCGGGATCCTGTCCGTCCCCCACATGGCTAATAGCAGCTGTAGTGCCGCATTTAAAGCCAAGGCCATCTGCCGTCCTTTCAATGATCTCAGGGGGAAAGTAAGTGGATTAGGCAAGCCCAGCAAAATGTACGCATGAAATCTAGGGATCTGAGTTTCAAACGCCATGTCAATAGTGTCTAAGACATTCTCCCAGTACCGATGAAGCTTAGGGGAATGCCATAGTAAGTGCAGAAGCGACCCTCCACCCCTGAACCCCCTCCAACAAAGGCTGGACTTAGTGGGATCCCAAGCATGAATCCGAGCTGGGGTGTAGTACCAATAGGAGGCCACTTTATAGGCTGTCTCTGTACCTGCCGCATTGTAAGCCGTGTGATGTGTCCTGTAAAAGATGCCCTCTCACTCCTCATCAGAGAGCTCCCTCTCCAGTTCCCTCTCCCACCTCTGCTGACCCTTAGTCTTAGGCGAGCAAGCCTCACCCCGTAAGAGACCAGAAAGCTCAGAAATCACCCGCTTATCGTCCTTTTTCACTACAATCCATTTTTCAAACGGTGTTAACGGCCTATCTATTAATGCTCTATTGGCTGGCAACATGGCCCAATGTCGTATTTGATTATACATCATCCTGTCCGCCTCGGTCAAGCCATATGTCTCCCTGATCTGATCAAAGGGGATCACCCCCTGCTCGTCAAACAAGTATCCTACCCTTTTGCAGCCCCCTTCGTACCAACGACGCAGTGCCTCCAATTGCAGGCCCAGACCAAAATTAGGGTTCGCACCCAGGGGGGTCATTGGGGACGGGAATGTCGTCAAGCCCAGTCTGCTGGCCACCGCATCCCACACCTTCATCGACACTTCCGTGACCGGGGATGTGCACAACCCCGCGCTCTGTGACGGCGCCGGAGCCATGGCTCCTTCCATATATGGGAGCCCGCCACCGCTTGGTCCATGAAGCACCAGTGTTTCTCGGAAGACGGGCGACTCCATTCTAATAGAAAATGCAATTGTGCTGCCTGAAAGTATCGTAGAAGGCAGGGGACCGCTAATCCTCCCTCCTGCTTAGGGCGATACAACACACGACGTGGTAGCCGCGTCGCCTTTCCCTCCCAAATAAATCTTAGAACCGCTGTTTGAAGGGTTGCTATCGTTCGTGGCGGGGGCGACACCGGAAGTGCCTGGAACACGTACAGTACGCGTGGTAGAATGGTCATCTTCACCGCCGCCACCCTACCCAACCAAGACAATTTAAGTCTCCCCCAGGTCTCTATGTCGCGCTGCACCTCCCGAGTCAGTTTCGTGTAATTCAACGTCGCCGTACGAGCAACAGTGGACCCTAGCTCAACCTCCAGATACGGGAGTTCTGGGGAAGACCATGTAAAGTGGAATCGGGCCTTCAGATCTCTTTCATGCTCGGCACTAATAAACCTGCTCATGGCCTGCGACTTTAGCATATTAATCCGGAATCCCGAGACCCGTCCAAATTCCTCTAGTATACCCATTAGTACAGACAGTGAGGTTGCGGGTTCCGCCAGGGTAAGGATCACGTCATCCGCGTACAATGAAATGATGTGCTCATCTCCCCCAAACTTCACGCCCAAGATCTGAGGGTCGTCACGAAGCCGCTGCGCCATAGGCTCCATATAGAGCGCAAACAAGAGGGGCGAAAGAGGGCACCCCTGCCGGGCTCCTCTTTGAACTGAGAACGCCAATGAGAGCGTCCTGTTGACCCGGACCGCCGCCCAAGGCGCCTGATAAATACAGCGGATCCATGCCATAAAACCCGGGCCCAGCCCAAAGCGCTCAAGAACCCTGAACAGGTATGGCCAATGAACCCTATCAAACGCCTTTTTGGCATCAATAGAAAGGAAGAGCGCCTCCCTGCGTGAGCGATCAGTTTTATCCAATAGATGAAGCAAACGCTTGGTATTATCACTACACTGCCTATGCGGAATAAATCCTGCTTGGTCGGGATCCACAAGGCCTGGCATGTAATAGTTGAGACGATGTGCCAGTATGCCAGTGAACAGTTTGGCATCAATATTCAAGAGGGAGATCGGCCTGTATGAGGTGCACTCCTCTGGATCTTTCCCCGGCTTCGGAATAACCACGATAGTGGCATCCAACATTCTGGCCGTGAGAGCCCCCGTCTGTCGAAAGGAATTGAAGAGTCGCACTAATATAGGTACAAGTTCCATTCAGAAGGTCTTATAAAAAAGTGTGGAAAAACCATCGGGCCAGGTGACTTCCCGACCTGCAAGCGTGCAATTGCTGATATGACCTCTTCCGCCCTTATAGGTTGATCTAACGAAGTCGCCTCTCTCTCGGTCAAGGACGTAGTTGCTATACCCTCTAGGAAGGCCTCCGGAGTTGCAATGCCGGGCTCCTCAGCCCCATATAGTCCCCGATAGAATTCTGCAAACGCCTCCGCAATTTGGTCGCTTGTGCGCGCTTCCGCTCCCAAGGGAGAGCGTACCATTTTTATCATTGACGCCGAGCGCTGCGCTCGCAATCGATGTGCCAATAGCTTCCCACATCTATTACTTCCTGTATAATACTTATGCTTAAGGCGCACTACTGCGTACTCTGCCCTGTCCCAGTCCAACCTCCTCAGCTGCGTCCTTAATTTCTCTAGCTCACGCCACACTCTCGGTGTCCCGGTATGCTTATGTGAACACTCCAATACCATCACTCTCTGCTCTAGGTCCTCTCTAAGCAGTCTCCTTGCTTTATTATCCCTAGCAGACAGCGACATCACCTCACCCCTCACTACAGCCTTCTGTGCCTCCCACAGCGTCGCCAGGCAAGTGGTCCCATCATCATTAAGGCTAAGGTAGTGTATTATTGCACTACGAATCACCTCTACTGTTACACTATTCTGAAGCATTGAGTCCCTAAATCGCCACCCCGATGTGCCCACCTGCTCCATACTCATGACAACCTCAACTGTAACCGGGGCGTGGTCCGACAGTGCTCGGGGCTCATCACTGACTACCTAACCCGCAGGAGAAACTCTTGCGAGGCCAAGAAAAGGGCAAGCCTAGCGTATGTCTTAGTCGCTGCCGAGTAAAAGGAATAGTCCCTTAACGTGGGGTGTGTCCTCCTCCACACATCCTCCAGGCCACACCCACTCAGCCACTGGCGTCCCGCCACTGTCGTTGACCCTGTCTGTCCATACCGGTGATCTGAACGATCCAAATCACCATCCATCACCAGGTTAAAATCGCCCCCCCACCAGGATGGCACCGTCCGGAGATTGTAGCAGCGGGGTCAAAGCCTGTTTTAGGAAGACTTCCTGCTGGGAATTTGGCGCATATAAAGAGGCAATAGTGAAGGAAAAAAAAACCAATCTCATTCTCATGGCTAGAAGCCTACCTTGCACCTCATGCAGTTTTGTCACCACTTCCCCAGGGAATGAGCGCGCTAATAGTATCACAACCCCTGCATGCTTCGATGATGCCGAGGACCAGAACTGCCTGGGGAACCACTTGGAGCGCATACGATAAATGTCTTTTGGGACGAGATGTGTCTCCTACAACAGGCATATATGACTCCCCGACCTCTCTAAGGCGGACAGGATGGCTAGACGCTTCGTAGGATTATTGAGCCCACGGACATTCAAGCTTATACATTTAATGATCATACTCTAAAATGAGGGCAGCATGCAAGAAGAAAGAGACCTCACAGGGAGAACACCCCCCATGCCAGACTGCCCACCACCACAAACGCCAAGACCTGAGAATATCTCCACACAAGAGCCAGCGTCGCAGGGAAACCCAACAACATTCAACCAATGCGCACAACAGGTGCTCGCAACCAGGAAGTCCTCGCACATCCATCTTCACGAGGAAAAGTCTCCACAGGGCAGTGGATCCGTCCATGTTTGGTGAACCAGGTCCGTCACCCCCGCCGCCCCGACCCTCTTCAGCGGCCAGTATGCCGTTAGCATCAAGGCCATCTGCAATTCGGGCCTCCACTGCCCCCCCTCCTCTAGGCTGAAGTTCCGGCGGCCACGCTATTCAGAACAGATTCCCTCTCCGACCTCAGCTCCGGGGCCGTAGGGCGCTGCAGCTTCCTTCTTTTCTCCTTCCGCCGCCAACGTGGAGGGCCCCCGACAGGCAAGGCCGCCCTCTCGCTCGCGTCCTGGCAGATCTCCTCCAAGCCCAGGATCCGATTTGCTTCCGAAACGGATCTCACCTGCCGGAGCTGTTCCTCCCAACGGAAAACCAGGCGGAATGGATGGCCCCCGGAGTAAGACACATCGTGTGCCCGCAAATGCTCCGTGATAGGTCTGAATTCTCTCCGCCTCTGCAAGGTCCGCACAGAGAGGTCATGGAATAATTGGAGCTCATGTCCTCTAAAAAGTACCTGCTGAAGATTGCGAGCCCGCTGTAGGATCTTTTCTTTAAGGGCAAAATTGTGGAGACAAGCTAGAATATCCGGGGGGCGGTCTCCAGGGCCACCAGCGCAGCTCACACGGTGAACTCTATCCAGGACTACCTCCCGAGTCTCCTCCGGGCCCAGCAGAGAGCGAAACAGGCCCACCACATAGTCCCCAATGTCCTCCTTTTCGGCCCCCACCGGAGCCCCTCTGATGCGGATATTTTGTCTCCTCGAGCGATTTTCCAAATCCTCGACCGCTATCTGGAGGAGGTCCTGCTGCTCTCGGAGGCGGACAACCTCCTGCTGTAGGCCCGCCACCTCTTCCCCACGAGGAATCTCACCATCTTCCAGCTGCCCCACTCGCTCTCCCAGGGAGGTAACCTCTCCTCGCAGCTCCTTCACCTCCTGGGAAATGTCCCTACGCAGATCCTGGATGTCGCTCCAAAGCGAATCAAACAGGGAGGTCAAGAAGCCCTTGGTGACCGGGGAGCCCCCATCCGGATCCATCTCCGTCCGCCCCTCCAAGGGTCTCGTCGCCGGTGAATCCTCAGCCATACCACCCGATGTCAGGCGGGCCCCTGTCAACATTTCTCTCACTGAGTGTTCTTGCTTAGATTTGGACGCCGCCATGGCACATGGGCACGATCTCGCTTCACGGGAACACCCCCACAAGTCTCTCCAGAAGCTCCGCCTGGGACTAGGTCACCAGATATCACTGTGTCAAAGGTTGCGACTAGTCTTAGCACTTTGTAGCCTCCTCTTATGACTCTTCGCCTTATATAGCCTCTGCAGCCTCATGCAGGGGCCCGCACTTACTTGTCCTCCTTGCGGGTGAGTATGGTAACCTCGGGGCAAAACGATGGCCCCTCCTGTCCTTGCCCGCACCTCCAGGCCTCTTCGCCATTCTGGAGAGTCCCGCCGGGGAAGGGGGAGCTGCTCTTCAGCCCCCGACCAGATCCTATCGATGGGGCGCCCTCCGCGCCCAGATCGCCTGCCAATCCTAGGGGACTAGGTCCCCACTGCAGTCCCGCCGCTCGCGGGGCCCAACGCGCACCTTCTGGGGCTCCAGCCCCCACGGCACAGGGCCCAGGAAGCCGCCAAGGAAAGGCCCGCCTTGGGGCCCAGGCCACCGCCCAGGCCGCTCCGCGGCCTCGATCACATTTCGGGACGGGCACTCCCCTCCCTCTGGGAGCAGCGTCGCGCGCCCCTCAGCCTCCTCTGGGCGGCCACCGGCCCACGGCAGCGCCCGTCGTTACGGGGGGGCCTCAGGGTGTCCCCCGCTGGGCCAGGCAGCAGTGTTCCGGGCCGGGGCGGCGGAGCTCGGACAGAAACGTCCTAGCGCGCCGACATCTTGGCCACGCCCCCTCTGATGACAGTCTTTATAATATAATATAACATAATATAATATAATGTAATATAACATAATATAATATAATATAATATGTTCTACCCCATGCAAGTTTAAGAAATTTTTCATCTCTTCAGATGTTAATTGTACACCATTATCCGTCACTATGGATTTATTAAATCCTTCTCTTTCAAACTCTTCTTTTAAAAATAAGATGACATTTTTGGATGTTATTTGACTAACTATTTTCACTTCAGGTCACTGGGCTAATTGATCAATTAAAACTATACAATATACCTGACTTTTAGCTAAATACATGGGCCATGCTGTGTCCAATTATATATACTCTTCCCCACACTCTGTTGGGTCTCGACATAGATCCTTTGACACATTTAATCATTTTTTAGATTTGTCACTCATTCTATACATGACCTAACCATTTCCTAATTTCTCTGTCCATACCGGGCCACCAAAAGTCACATCTAATTCTTCTTTTCATGCTACTCATTCCTGGATGTCCGTCATGAGCCATTTTCAAAATGTTGTGTTGTAAATCCTTTGGTTCAACTAATTGTTCACCTCGTAACAGAATGCCATTCTGTTCAGATAATTCTTGCTCGACATACCAAAATGATAACATGTTTTCATTCTGGTCCACCCTGAATTAATGCATTTTAAAACTAACTGCATTTCTGGATCATTATTACTTGATGCACTCCACTGATCTTCAGTTTTACATCCCTCTGACACTCCACATATGGACACCACCTTATCCATATCACAATCCAGTATGTGCTACTCACCATTCTCCAAAGCTGGTAATCTTGATAAACAATCTGCTAATACATTACTAGCACCTGGTATATATTTCACTTGAAAATTTAATTCCTGCAATTTGTATTGCCATCTTGCCACTCTGGGAGTGGCTCTGTGGCATCCACTGGTTGTGAATAATGATCCGTTCTTACTTCAAATTCTCTTCCTTAAACATATTTTCTGAAATACTCAGCTCACCACCAACATGCTGTTTTCTTTTCCAATGTAGAGTATGTTTTCTCTGCATCTCTTAATGGCGTGAAAGCAAAAGCAATATTGACTATTTTTCCTTCTTGATTTTGCATTAATACAGAACACAATCCTACTTTAGTTGCATCTGTTGTTGTTATTGTCTGACTTTTGGTATCAAAAGATGCTAATGCAGGTGCATTGGCTATAAATTTATTTAAGTTATTGAACTCATGTGTTCATTCTTCATCCCATTCAAATGTCTTATTCAGTTTTAATTATTCCCTCATATGTACTGTTTTGTTTGAGAAATTGCGGATACATTTGGAATAATACTCAGCCAGGCTTATAAAAGATCTTAACTGGTCTTTATCCTTTGGTTCTGATGCATCTTCAATAGCCTTTACTAGCCTTTTTCTGGGAGCTATACCTTTTTTTAGAAATGTTATGTCCTAAGTAATCCACCACATCTCTTTCAACTTTACATTTTTCTTCGGTCAATCCATTGTTCTCTAGTATGGTTAAAACTTTAATCAAAGTTTTCAGCATGTTCCTTCTCTGTTCTAGCCTATACCAAGATATCATCCTGGAAATACATTATGTTTTTGATGTCCTTAAACAGTTTATGCATCATTCTTTTCAACACTGCTGATGCTGAGATTAAACAAAAAGGCATTCTTTTGTATCTATATGCAGCCTCTGGTGTTCTGAAAGAAGTTAAATGTTCACAATCCTTATGTAGAGCAATTTTGTGGTATTCACTAGACAAATCCAAAGTGGTAAACACAGTAGCTCCTCTTAATTTGGCAAACGTTTCTCCTCTATTGGGTAACGGATGGCGATCTACCCACACACACTTATTTAAATCTTTCAAATTCACACAAAGCCTAATTTTCCCATTGGATTTGTGTAGAACTCAATGGGAGATAACCATTCTGATGATTCAATCTCTTCAATTATCCCTAATTTATATAATCTTTCTAACTCTTCCTTCAATTATTTCCTTGAAGTTATAGGCACATACCCAGCTTTATGTACTTTTGCTTTTGCCCCATCCTTAATAATTATTTGATGTACAAATTGTTTCAATAGTCCCAGCTCAGGTGAGAATACTTTCGGAAATAAATTCTCCCACTTTACCTGTTTTTCTTCCTTTATCTGACCAATTAAATACTCATAACCTAGGACCTGTTGAGGATGATTAGGATCCAATGTAATCATAAGATCCCTCTGCTGTGGCCAAGCCAATAGATTTGACCCTTCTCCGGCCACATATATCTTGGTGTCAATTTGTTTTCCTTTATAGGACTGTGAAGATGGAAAATAACCTATTGCATCCTGTGGCAACATCTAGAAAACAGTGCAAAACACCATCACCAATCAATGTGTGTTTAGCACCAGAATCTGCCATAACCTTCACCTTAATGCCTGCAATATCTACTACACAAAATGGTGCATCTTTTTTAATTTCTGTGATCTCATAAATTCCAAATATAACCCCATCCTGCATAGTTTACTCATTTGTTTAATTTCTCTAACTTGACTTTGCTTGTTATGTTCAAAATTACTATATGAGCTACAACCTTTACTTTTGCATATTCGCGCAAAAGTGGCTTTTAACTTTGCAGTTCCTACAAATCTGTCCAATTGCCGGACATGATTTATCATTGGCCAGGTGACCAGATTGTCCACACTCAAAACATGCATAATTTCTTTTCTTTTCCTTCATAACTTTGCATCATTACTTTAGACGTATTATCTTTAACTCTGCTCATATCTTTACTAATTTTTCCAACTTCTTCCTTAGTTACTACATGTATATCATCCATAGATTTATGTGCTAATTCTTTCATTCCTAATTTTATTACCTCAAACTGATGAGCTATATCTATTGCTTTGCTTAATGTTAAATCTTCCACTAATAACAATTTTTCTTGCAACTTACTGTTGTACGCCTTATGTACTAATTGGTCACATATCTTTTGATCTCTAAAATCTCCATAGTGACATTTAGCTACTAATACTCTCAAAACATTGACAAAGGTATCAATTGGTTCATTAGGTAATTGCCTTCCACTTAACAACCTATGCCTAGCAACTACCACATTGGTCTTTTTATGATAATGCAAATCCAACTCTTTTATTGCTTCTTCAGAAACATCTGCTTTATCCTGTCTTCGGTAAATGCATTAATATCTTTCTCCCTTCACCCCAAAACAATGTTTCAAAATGGATAGCTTCCTTTTATCAGTAAAAATATCACCTTCTATAGCCTCTAGATAAGTCTCAAATGCTCCCTTCCACTGGTCCCATTATAAAATTGGCTCTCCTGGAGATGATATGAAAGGTGTTGGGGCCCATAATCCTTTGATAGGTGTCATCAAACCTTAGCACAATATGAATCCTCTGGAGAGAGCTTTGTGGTATATTCCCAAGTTTAAACAAGACATTACAATTATCCTTGTACTAAAGATTTACGCTTGGAACATTCCCTGGCATTAAATTGTTATACATACACACACACACACATATATATATATATATATATATATATGTATATATATATATATATATATATGGTTTTATGCAAGTTAGTGAAGTTTTAATTGCTAACCACTGGTGTCTGCACTTTTCTGGTCATTAGTGTGCAAATCACTGGTGTCCGCACTTTTTGGGTAATTAGTGTGTGAATCACTGATGTCCTCACCATATTGCCGTTTCAAGTGTGCGAATCACTGTTCAGTTCAAACCTTCTGTGTGTGCCATTATTTAATCCTTTATGGTACGAGTCAGAGTCAACCAGGTGTACCAATTACAGATCACAGACAGCACCTCAGTTACAGTTTACTTGAGTAATGCTGATAATGCTGAAATCCAATATAGCTGCCACAATTGTTCTATTCCATTAAAGTTTGCAGTCAGAAGTGGCAGTCTAGAAGTGCTCGGGGACCGCAGCATAAGGACATTACAAGCAAAAGTGCAAGTCATCACATCTTGAGAGCTCCTTTACCGTTCCTCCCACCTCACGTACTATATGCACACGCGTGCTCCTTCTCAGTCCTTCTCGTGCATCCTCCCAACTACTGCTTATGGCACGCGTGCTCCTTCTCAGTCCCCTTCATTAACCAACTGCTTGAGATCCCTCCTGACTACTGCTTGCAGCACGCTCCCCAGATATTTTTTCTTGGTTCGCATTGCCTTACACCATTCAATATTATCCGTCTTATTGCATCTGGCGGACCAGGAAAGCATACAACCTCATAAACAGACATCCTCATTCTGAAAAGATCGCCATCTGCTACACGTCAATTCTCGTGTGTGATCAACTGTACAACCTGCACTTCACCGATGAGCTCCAGGCCTCTATTCCATATGCCCGCTCATCGTCAGTGTGAAGTCCTTGTTTCAGTAAATAGTCACGCCGCAGGTTAGGTAGGAATAAAGTATATTCATGGCTAACAAGTTAAGATGGTCCCAACAGGAGGGAAACCTGAACTAACAGTTGTTGCAGGAATCTTGGGTGTTCTCTCCATTCCATTTCAATTTGGAATGTCACGCCAAGATTCCCGCAGTAGCCACAAGGATATTACACAGGGCCCATGCAGTGCTAAAGAGATTCAGTACGAGTGTATTTTACCAGGGTTGTCAGCTGAACATCCATTGTTTGAAGAATAACCATTTCCATATGCATAATCAAGCTTGGAAATGCTCTACGTGGCACTATTTGATTGGCTACTGTGTATCAACATTTATTTTTCTTCTATATAAGCAGGGCTTACTGCCGAAGAAGAGAGAAACTTTTGCACAATTGTATCAGAGTGTTCCCTTTGCAGATAAAATAAAGCTTATACTTTTATCACACATTACCTCCTCTGCCATCTTCTACTCACAGTCCTCACAATACAAATTTTACTCCTGTTTTCCCAGACATTGTTAGTCCCAGCCAGTAACATTTTTACTCCTAACATGGCGTTTGTTATCCACAGTGCCTTAAAGGAGGACGTAACTAACCCAATGTTAGCACTATTAGACTTAAGGTGGTCTTCCTTCTAAACTTTTTGCCTTACTCCTTTATTTTTGCTGATTTCATTTCTGTTGACCTTGGGACTCTGCACTTTACCACTGCTGACCAGTGCTCAAATGTATGTTTTCACTCCCTTAAACATAGTAAAATAGCCTTATCCCCAATTAGCACATTTCATTTATGTGTAAGTCCCTAGTAAAGTGGTAGTACAAGTACCCAGGGTCTGTGAATTAAATTTGCTAGTGTGCCTGCAGGACTGAATGTGCCACCCACTTAAGTAGCCTTTTGAACATGGCTCAGGCCAGCCATTGCAGCCTGTGTGTGCAGTTTAAACTGACATTTCAACATGGCAAACTGAACCTTTTGCCAGGCATAAACTTTCATTTTTAATACATGTAAGTCATCTTTAGGGCAAGCTCTAAGCAACCCATAGGGCAGGGTGCAGTGTATTTAAAAAGTTGAAAACGTACGTTTAACTTTTGCATGTTCTGGAAGTGAAAAACTCTCAAATTAGTTTTTCGTTACTGCAAGGCCTACCTCTTCCATAGGATAACAATGGGTTACCTGTAAAACCTTCTTTACTGGTAGAATCGTATTTTTAATCACAGTTCTGAAAATGTCACTGTTAGTAAGCAGGCATTTTCTTGTGATAACCATCTGGTGCCTGCATACTGTGTCCTGTGTTACACGCCAAGGTATAGCTGTCAGTTGGTCTATGTGTATTGCTCCCAGACAGTGAGACAATGGTGGAATTGGTATTGGCAGGGTGGGCCATCTCTGGCTTGCTAGGGGTGCACAGCTGTCATCTACCACACTTGCACATCACAAAGGCTCTGCCTCAGCACACTCACAAAGAGTTTCACACTAGTCTGTTGTGTCCCCGGACAAGATGGGGTGAGGGCAGGGAGGTAGGAAATTCCAAACACCTCTGGGGGGTGGAACCTCCAGAAGCTTCTACTACTTCAAAGCTGGTACCCGGTAGAAATATTGGACCCTCAGACTCAACTCTTAAGTACACTCCTGTACTTGTAGATATTACAGAAGAAAGACACCCTGATGCCCTGGTGCTTGAGGCCTGCCCTGCTTGCTGAGAAGGAAGATGGACCTGTACCCATCATTCCAGGCTGAAGTGACTCCAATGGTCATCTGACTGACTTCCTGTTCTGAGCTACAGGGGCATAAGAAGCTCCAGAGGCCTTCTTGCATCTACCCAGATGACCTGCTGCTGGCTTGACCTGCAACTGGACTTACCTGAGCCCTGCTGGCCTCTGCTGGAGAGAATTCCTGATCTCCAACAGGTGCCCCTCAAGTCCTTGGTGTGGCAACACTTGAACTTCCCCTCCAATAAAAAGGGAAATGCTGAGGTTTGAGCTCTTCATGCCTGTGAACTGGCCCATTTGCACCAAGATCTTGATGCCTGCACCGACCACCAATGCCAAGCTCCAATGAACCCGACTGTTTGCATTACAGTCACCGCCAGTGACGACCGACAATGTGAGTGCTACACTTCATGTTCAGCACCCACCAGCAATGCAAGATCTGCACTGTGCACTACAACATCAACAGCCCGTAGTGACCGCCAATGTGAATCTCCAGCAACGATCGTCCGCAGCTCCAAATGTCACTTTGTGCTTTTTGGCATTATACTTACCTTAAATCTTTAAAACGTGCACATCTCCGGCTCTACTGATGGGATTCTTGTGGCTTTGGTCTCAAATAATTTATTAAATTGTACTCCATTTTTCAAAACTGGTGTGGGATTTTTCTGTGTTGTGTTTTCATTTTATTATTGTTTGAAGGGGTGCATAAATACTTTACACACTGCCTCTAAGTTAAGCCTGACTGCTTTTGCTTTTGTTCCAAGCTACCAGAGGGTTAAGCCCAGGTTAACTTGGAGTTTGTTTGTGACTTCACCCTCACAGGAATTGTGCTTGCTGCTTGAGTAGAGTTTTTCCCCTCTCAACCAGTAACCCAGTTCCCTACACCCAACATCCTGTTTTTTAATTCCGTTGAATAAGTTTGGAAAGCCTCTGTCCAGCAGAGGTAGACATATTTCTTTCGTAGTGAATTGTGTTCATATTTTATACATAATATATTTATTTATTTATTCCTGCTATAGTGACCTTCCTGTTTCTGGGGTCGTTCAAACTGACTGCTCGGCAGGGGGGACAACAGGGCTCCATTTGAGACTCACTGGGCAGTCATTGGAGCAAATGGGAGTTGATGTTTATTCCAGCTCCTGCATAAAACAAGAAATGTTTAATTTTTTTAAATTCTTTGCATTTCCATATCATTAATTGTCTTATTCTTCTGCCTGTTTTAGTTATGACGCCTTGCTGTCTCTTATAACTGCACGAGAACTTGTTAACATGGTAACGGGATTTAAACTGGAAGTTCTCCCTTTGCTGATGTTCACGGAAGCAGAATGCAGGAAGACCTTGCAGGCTGTTCTCAATGGCCATCCCAGGCCCTCTTGATCCATCGTGTGCACCTGATATGGATACAATGCTGCTAATGATTAATTTGGCTGTGTAAGCTACTTAAAAGCCAGAGACCTACAGATTGCAGCAAAAGTCCCTAAACTGGAAGATACATCGGGGGACCAAGATGAGGAGGAGGTGATAGCGCGTCAGAATCTTGATAAGTAAACTTACAAGGAGACACGCTTAGGCCAATGAACCTTTTGACCACATTCGGAGACTTCCCAGTACGAGATATCTTTCTGGCATCACAAAATCGATGGATCAATAACCCAATCAATATCCTCAGTAACTAATCAACAAGTTAATCAATAACATTTAATAGGAATCAATAAAGTGAACACACCGTGACCTTTCAGTCATGAATAACCACACCAATTTAGTTAAGTGTTAGGATATTTATTCCCTATTAGTTACAATCTAATAATCATCTCCGTTAATCTCATTAGCAATCAATCTCATTAGTAACTCTTCAGATTTATCATTAAAACACAATTAATCAATGCATAGAGAATATTCATTAAGCATTAATACATCATTAATAAGAGGAAGCTTAACAAAGTTTCAGTAGTGCATGATTCAACAAAGCAAGAACTCAGTCATTTGTCTATTTGCGTCAGATATTGGTGAACACCTTAACTAACCTCGAATTAGCATCGGCATGTTGGGCTTCATGCAAAACAATTTAGTAAACACAAATTTGGAAAACATCTAACTATGGCCTCTATCAAAAGAGCAGTTGGTACCTAGAAAGAAAAGGCAAACAGACAATTACAATTTTCATCAGATAGTTACCCCTTCAACGAATCAGCAAACAGCGTCAGTCTTCGTCCTCAGGACATCAGTCGAGTCACCATCAGCGAAGATAGGACAGGGCAAAGTCTCAATATGGCATAGCTAAAGAATAAGGCTCTTCCCTCATATGGAGGAGAAGCAAGCATCAGTAAGGACGAGTAGAGGATGGTTAAAGTATCAGGAAGAATAAACGGCAAAGTCTTGAAAGAATAATGGCAAGGTATGGCTTACAGTTGAATGTCCAAAAAATAATGGCTAATAATGTCCGATTTCTCCTTGTGTCATGCGGTTATATCAAAACTGTCGAACTAGCCCTTAATTCCCCACTGGATAATATTTGGTGCATCATTATCTCTGTCCAATAATTCTCCACACACCTCACTAGAATTTTCCACAGAACACAGTTCTCATGCCGTTGATTGGCCCACGTTATTGACATCTTCGTCAAGTGGAATGTCAGGTAAGAAAAGTTACACTTTAGGCTCCAGTCAGTAGTCCCATTGTTTCTCTTACTCCAGGCAACCTTGCACCTGTTACGAATTACACTGTTGCATTCAGCAAGAACGTCTCCTTGAGCAAATCGGGTCCCATGAGAAATTTACTACGGCTACACACACATCTCTAGCTTCTGGAAAAGTACAGTTTTGTGTCCTTCAGGAAGACAGCACATTGCATGTTAGGAAAAACACAGCTTAATATGAGACCAGGCAGCTAGGCCCAGACCCTTGCTAAACTAAGGCCTAGTAATTTAGTTAACAAACCCCTAATATATGACTCTAATTATAATATGCTGATACAAATTCATAACATTAGTACATAATTGATTCATCATTAATAAGTTTCATTAGTCTTCGTATACGTTGGTAGCCACTCCCCGTGGGCACATTTCAAACGTGTGCATTATTTTCTACATTAACACATTTTCTATGCAGCTTCATTACACAATATATTGCGAGCTTTTCATGTTAATATTAATTTTAAAAGACACACTCCAACAATCCCTCCTCTGATGACTCTTGTCATCACACAAACCTTTCCCCTCGAATTTTACATTCTAAAATTCTTTCATTTCAATCTCTTCTCTTAATCTTTCCCCCTGTGATTTTGCCCTGAATAATTTTTCCCTTTGTTTTTCTTCCCTCCTCTTATTATTTTTCGCCATTTTAAATTTTATTCTTTTACTTAATTTACATGCTACCCATAATCCAAATAAGCAAGCTATAACAATCTATATTCCCTGTATTATTTTCGCCAATATCCCATTCCAAATATTGCTAAGCCAATTTCCCACTGAAGCAAATCCTTTCCCAACATTTTCCCAAACACCTGGTTCTTTCAGTTCCTTCAAATCTGTACTATCCCTAGTTAAGTTAGTAGGCATACTTCTAATCTTATTACTATTGTCTGGTATGTAAACACAGCAGTGACGCTCATTAAGCATCTTACAAACTCCACCATTTTTCGCTAAAAGAATGTCTAGAGAAAGCTTGTTTTGAAGAGTCATAGCCCTCTCCGCAGCAAGTTCAGTATCTATCAGGAGTATAGCCCCTGTAAAAATTGTCAGCATGTTATCCACAATAGTAGACAACTTTCGAATCTTTATGGAGTTTAAGATAACTCCCACTGAAGGAATTATCGCCCCAAATGTGTCTCCTACAACACCAGCAGCAGTCTCTCTCTTTTGTCTCATATGATGTAATTCAGACAATTTCTGAAACCTTTTCAAATCGTCAAGTTGATATATCTTTGGGAAAACTATCCCCAAAAAACATGTCCCATACCATCCCTTTGGAAGACGGTAATAAGCATTAAGTCCACATATATAATAGATCCCAGGGATCGCTGGATCCTGTCCATTTAACATGAACGTCCATTTACTCTGAGACAAAAACACATGCTTACATTCACTCATTCCTACAAATACATTGTCATAATATGACTTCGGCCTAGATATGCAAAGCTTACCTACATGTAGTGCATCTAAAGCTAGCTTCCCCTGTTCCCTAATTGCACTGTAACCCTCACTACTAGCAAAAGCTTGCTGCTGCAATCCTTTCTCTAATTTACCCTTCAATGCCCTTCTTCTATCTTCTGTGTGATCTAAAAAGCTTTTCTCTACAGGTGTAAGCAAACATGTCAAATTATTGCAGTGTGCATAAGATGTACTAATTGTTAATGTCGCCTCAAAGAACCCTTTTACTAACTTTATACTATAGTATTTAGCTACACTACTCAAATCCTCTATGATAGGCACATAAGAAAACTCAAGATCATGGTTCGAATAAAAATACTGAATCTCTTCCTGGTTATAGAATCTTGTTAGTAACAGACCACAGCTTATCCCATATGTTAAAGGCAGACTATGATAGGTAACCCCCTCTTGTACCGAAACAGGAATCTGTGTGCACACAAAGCAATCCTTTGCATCCATTGTGTCAACATACTCACTCAGCAAGCGATAGAAAACATTAGTGGATAGTTCCCCTTTTACGTTAATTCCCTCATGCAAATATGTTATATCCTGCTCAAACCTCTCCGAAGCTGTTAGTGCAGTGGTAGTCTCAGAAATTGTAGCATTGTTAATCCCACTCTTATCCGTTAGTGGAATACCCATGATCACAACTATGATGAAAATCACACACACAACACCCAAACCAACACCCAAATATTTACAACGCTTACTCCCTCTATTATCCTCTCTAATGTTAGCCATGATCTGGAAAGAATCAGAAAGTGAAGGAAGGTTAATTCAAACAACAACAGAGGACAGTTAGAAAACTTTCTTCTTTCTTCCTTTTTTTTTCTTCGCAGCGAAGTCAAAACAAGCAAATATTTACAGCTCTCGGTTTCACTCCCAGGATCCTTGTCAAATCAGGTTAGCAGCTTGTCAAAATCGGATTTTTTCAAAAGTCGATTCAGGTTATCAGTGTCTCATCCGGTAAGTTATCAGTCTCACTTTCTCAATAATTTTCTTCAATTCAGTTCTTATGCCAACTCGGTCTCTTCGGCCAGACTCAGGTACCAAAGTACTGACCTGGAATCTCTCTATCAAAGCAAAACGCTAAGAACTTCTGTTGCCATTCAGCTGACGTTGCATACGCGTACCTTCTGTTTGCTACTCTCTTTCTTTTCAACTTGCGATCGCCTTGCAACTCTCCTTCACTTAGATCTTCTCTCCTTGTTGTATCAACCTCTTCCTCTATTGCATCTTCGACAACCACCTTTCCCTTTTTCACTTGCAATTCTGGCCACTTGTCTCCTTTCAGTGTCTCTCTGGTCTTTGATCTCTCTTGTGGCAACTCTTCGCCCTCCTCTGACTGTATGGTGTTTTCTCTTGATTGACCTGCAATTTGCTCAGGAGGAGTTTGGACACTCTGACTCTCTTCCGCCTCAACTCCTTCACCTTCTGGGTCTGTCAGGGGCTCTAGCTCATCTCCATATTCGTCGGCTTTTGGGAGAACCTCCCTCCGATTTGGCTCTCCTGGTGCCTCAGTTGAGATAGGCTCACCGTCACCCCTCTGGGTCTCTTCTCCTTCGTCTCGTACTGGAGTGACCAAGCCATCCTCAGCGGGCTCTCCTTCTGTCTCAGTTCCCCTTCGATCACTCTCCGGCCCTGAGACTTCCTTCTCTGTTGTTGGTACTTTCAACAACTCAACTTCCTCATCAGTTGGACACGTCACCTTTTTTGTGTGACTGGCATGGATCCAATTCGGAATTCCCGCACACTTCACAGCAGTAGTAGTTGTTAATATTACTTGATATGGCCCCTTCCAACGTGGCTCCAAACACGACTTCCTTACATGTTTCTTGATGACAACCCAGTCACCAGCTTTCAGATTGTGTCCTGGATCATTTATCGGTGGCAGGGTGGTAGCTTCCACCTGGTGAGAAAAAGAGCAGACCATGTCAGCTAGACCCTTGCAGTAGTCCAACACTATATCATCCGTGATATTCACAAGAGCATTCGCAGGCACTGCGGGCAGTCTCATAGCTTGGCCCATGGGAATCTCATGAGGGGACAGTCCTGTTTTCTTGTTAGGTGTATTTCTCATTGACATTAACACCAAAGGCAATGCATCGGGCCATTTCAAATTCGTGGCTGCACACATTTTTGCCATTCTCGACTTCAGGGTACCATTCATCTGCTCTACTAGTCCTGATGCTTCAGGGCGGTAACTACAATGCAACTTCTGTTCAATGTTCAATGCTGCACACAATAGCTTAACCACCTCGTTGTTGAAGTGACTTCCTCTATCTGATTCTAAAGCGATCGGAAACCCGAAACGTAGTATCAATTCCCTAAGCAGCAGCTTCGCAACTGTGAGACTGTCATTCCTACGTGTAGGGTATGCTTCAATCCAGTGACTAAGGATACACACAATCACCAACAAATATCTCAATCCTCCACACACGGGCATCTCAATAAAATCCAATTGCATTCTGCCAAATGGACCTCCTGCTCTCCCAATGTGGCTCAAATTTACCACTGTTCCTTTCCCCGCATTCATCTGTTGACAGATGATACACCTATGACAGATCACTTCTGCAGCTTGTCTGAATTTCGGGTTAAACCAGTCAATCTTGAACAACCTGATCATGGCATCTCTCCCAATGTGTGCTTGACCATGATAAAACCTCGCAAATTGTAACAGGAGACTGTTCGGCAAGACCATTTTCCCTTCATCTGAAACCCACAAGTCATCTGGTCTTTGTACGCATTGCATCCTAACCCAAGAAAGCTTCTCATCTTTGCTGGCACGTCCCTGCAACACTCTCAATTCTTCTAACGTATCAATCACCCTTAATGCGTAACCTGTGCATGTCTCATTTTCTGTTTCAGGTAACAATTCCCACTGATCCTTAAACGATATACAGTTCAATGCGCAAAACCTTGCGACTTGATCCGGAATATCCATTTCCCATCGAAACAAAGTCTTGTGATTTCAGGTGAGCACTGCATTTCACCACGGCAATTTCATGAGGTAACTGAATTGCGTGCAACAGCTCCTTAATTCTTTCACCATTTTTCACTGGCGAACCAGAAGAGGTCAGAAAACCCCTCTGTGACCATAGTTGGCCAAAATCATGGACAATCCCAAATCTGTATTGACTGTCAGTATAGATAGTCACTCTCAGCTGGGCAGCGGCATGGCAAGCTCTAGTAAGAGCAACCAATTCAGCCACTTGAGCAGAATATACTCTTTTAAGCCAAGACGCTTCAAGGATACCAGAGATCGTACAGAAGGGGCAGTTTCGGAACCTCTGCACTTCTGACTGTAGAGCGTGTAGCTCCTGTGTCAACCAAGAATGAAACCTTGTGACTCATTACCTTCCTCTGAACATAGGGCCCTTTCTGATCTACTTCTAGGGACGCTGCAAGTCTACACTCCTCACTATCTGAACTCTCATCCCACCATTCATCGTTTATTCCATTCTCACCACGCAATGGGAACTGTTGCACTGTGTTATTTTGACTCATCCTTTGACCTGTGACCTGTTGAGGAAGCATCACCTGTTGCTGTTCCATTGGTGCTAAAGGCACTTGCATTTTCTGTCTAGGTACCATCGGAACCTGCTGCTGCATTTGCTGCATCTGCATCGGTTGTATACGTGGCATTTGCACCTGCTGCATGGGTTGGAAACCCTGCATCTGATTTATGTTATTCTGGAAGTTCGGATTTGGACCTCTGTGCCTCGGTCCCTTCACATTTTGAAATGCACCGACATCATTGCTTTGTTGAACAACACCCTCCTGCACCATCATCGGGCACTCCCGCTTCCAATGTCCAACACCCCCGCAAGCATGACAAGGTAACATCTTCTTCATCCCCTGTACATCGTTTTGAACTACTACGGTGTTCAAGTCTGTGCTTCTGTTCACAAGACCTCCCCGACCTTTGCCTCTCACTTGCGCCTGAAACATCCCGTTTCCTTGCGGCTGTTGCACCATCTGTTGTAAACAGCCTCCCTGCATCCCTGATTGTGCTGCCCTAATTTGCATCACCATCGCCTTCCCCTTCAACTTTCTCTGCTTCAACTCAATCTTGTCACTACAGTACTTAGCATACTGCAACACCTCGGCAATCGGCTTTGCTTGCCAGCAAATCAAGTGGTTCTTAATCATCTGACTAATCTCAGGTCTCAACCCTTCAACAAACCTAAACACAAGGTGATTCATGTCCTTTGCCTCAACAACCTCTGTACCGCTGTAGTGCTTGAACGCCTTCAACAACCTCTCATAATAGGCATGTACCGACTCATTGACTTCCTGAGCTGTCTGATCAATGTTTTGCCAATCAATATTCTTCGGTGAAACCCTCTGTTTCAGGAATTCAATCACCTTATAGTAGTACTTCATCACCTCAGGAGACGGTGCTCCTGTGATTCTATCCCTTGCAAGGTTCCATGGTTGGCCAATCCACACTTCTCTTGCACTCAAGCCACAAATCAGCCGGAACTATGATCTCAAAGAGAGTATTCAAGTCTTCCCAGAGACATTTCACAAGCTTCACAAACCTGTCCGTCTGCTGATACCACTCTATTGGCTTCTCCCTCAGCCTGGGAAAGTCATTCGTAAATGACAGAATATCACCTCTAGTCCACGACACATGGACAAGAACCCCTCCAGCTGTCTCTCTCATTGGTAACATCTTTACCTTACCAGCATCCTGTGGGGCTTATGCTTGCTACTCTAAGCAGTCACTTTTCCTTTTATCTCTTTTCTTTGCCCATCTGCCTTCCCATTTCTCTAATGCTCCCCAAACTTGTGCACTCTGCAGTATCTCTTTAAGGTGTGCCTTCATCCCTGTAGATCTCATGTGCTCAAAATCCTTAGGCTCAAAGTCTAACCTGTAACTCCTCATCAGAAGTTTGGTATTTTCTAAGTCTATTCCATATTTATCTGCCAAATTTGCCAACCTCTGGTGCACCCTGTTCACTTCTTTGGTTAACTTTGGACACAAGTATCTCAACTCTGCTTCCGTGTATGACTCTAACCTGTTCACTCCCACGCTCCCTTCAACAAGTTCATTTGCCTCCATGCCCAAACTCACAAAATTCAGGTACTCTTCTCCTTCCGTCCTCCCTGCCGCTGCAGGAGTAGACTGTGGTGAATTTAGCTTATCTAACCAGTCATTCAGCTGTTGGGCTGTCAAACCTTGTAATGAGGTGTTCCCAGCCTGCGCTCTGGGTGTCTGCGGCATGTTTGCACTTGAGATCTGCGGTGTCAGCAGTGCCAAACCTGATTGTCTCATAGCATCCAGAGGAGCCGCAATTGAGCTAACGTCTAACAGGGACCTAGATCTCTTGAATGTCTGTTCCATCGAAGTCATCCCTTGAGAGCTCCCTACGAACTCTCCTCTTGTCATCTCTTGGGTCATTATCCCCTGATCGCATACACTAGGCTTCACCTGCGCATACAACTGTACTGGTGGACCAACTGTAATGGGCAAAGATGTAGCGGCTGGCATTTGCCTGTTTCCCAAAACCTGTGGGGTATTAACTCCCATATTCTGGTGCCATGGCTGACTGCGGTCCTGTGACCGAAGTGTAATTCGGAATCATTTGCTGCTGCACCTGGGGCAGTAAAGGCAGAGTTGGATCAGTCTGAATCAGCTTTGGCCTCGTATATGCCGGCTCTGACGGCACCATGAGATTCGTTGTAGTCTCTAAGATTGGGACATCATGGTAAAGTCTCTGAACCTGCGGTGGCTGCAGCTGAGATTGCATCTCTGGAGCAGTGGATACACTAAGGGCCAGATGTATCAAACCGTTTTACCCATTCTGTGTCTATGGGGAAATGTGTTCGTACATATGGCCCTAATACTACTCTGCACCGGAGCTGGTGTTGAGACAGGACTAACCTGTACCGGATTCGTTGTCACTTTGTCTTGGGTCAAACCGGCAGGACATGTACTAGCACTAGGTCTGTTGTCATCTATTGCATATGGCAGTGGTTGGTCATTCAGTAACTGATTAAGGAACTCATCATCGTCTGAGTCATCCATCTCTGACCAGGGCTTCTTAACCTCTTTGTCTTTAGAAGGACTTTTGTCAGTCTTACAAGTGGCTTTCCCCCCTTTGTTTTCACCTTCTTGAGCTATTGCTGAAAACATCCTAATTCCATCTATAGTTTCTCTCCTCCAAACTCTCTGTGCACTATCCCACCTAGCCTCCGCTAGTGTCTATTCTTCTTTCCTCATTCTCCTCTCAAATTTCTGTTGCTGTTGTCATATTGCCATCAGTTCCTAAATTGCTAACGTCTCAAACTGTGCTGGCCTCGGAGGTGGCTTTAGCTCATTTAGCACCCTCCGCAAATTTTTCAAAACCCTTATGTTGAACGTTCCGTGCTCCGGAAACACCAAACACCCTTCTTTCTCTGTCGCTTTGCACCATTGTTTTAACCAAAGACATGGTGCGACACCTCTTTCCTCCATTACGGCATAAGCCGGTGGATCTTCTGGCGGTGTAACCTCCCCTACACTCGCAGTAATATATGCATCTACCCTCAAAGCACTCTTTAAAGGCTTGAAAATTTTCATTTTGCGTCTTTTATTTCTTTCACAATCAAATCAGGAAGTGACTTTAATTCCCAGAACTCTCTTCCCCTACCTTCTCAACCAATTGCCTCTCACGGACGGCAGCCAATCCGTGCGCAACCCGTCTCACTAACCGACCTATCCCAGCGTGGATCCAATGACGTCACACTCACACACACTACGGCTGACAAAGTCTTGCGGCTTGTCTTCCTCACTCTCGATTCACACAAAACTAATGCAATATATTGCGAGCACCAACAAAACTCAAATTTGCCGGTTTACTACAGGAAAGGGTAACACAATCGCTTCAGAACTTTACAGAGATTTTGCTTAGCCTTGGCCGCTACTCTCTCCTTCTCAGATCCCGCACTCGCAAGCAAGATTTGACCCGCAAATTTTACTCTCGACTTGTCAATGGGTTGTTCTAGTGCACTTTAGAATGCACCAAATCTCCATTGAAGTTTCCATTCACTCACTTTGACTCAAACTTGACTCGTCGATTTCACCATCGACCTATTAAACCGGCCAAATTACAACATAAACCAAGTGTCTCATACACTTCTCAGTATACTCCGGAGTCTTAGACCACGCAGGGTCCGTACATCACCAACAACCACGTGGACAGTTTTTGAGCACAAAGCACCACACTCACATGAAGTTCGCCGACTTCCCTACTCTCATACTGCGAAGTACGCACACTCCTACTAAAACATCATCATTTGGCCTAAAATCCTCACAGACTCCACAATTCACCTGCGGTATGCATAAGCTCTGCAAGCGCAAACCCTACTTCATTCACACTATCACTAGAACGCCAGGAACACACTCAAACTCCTTTCAGCAAGCTCAGAGATTCCAGGAAAGTCATTCGGGACTTAGGGGCTCATCATTTCTCCAATTTGCATCATTGAAAAAGAACAATTTTCCTAAAACCCAATTTTCTGATACACCTTGCTTACTTCCAAACTACGCTCATCAATTCATCAATTCCTACAGGACCACTATAAACTGTTATCAAACTGTGATCTTTCGCACTGGGGCCCCAAAGGGCCAAACCATCACCTCTGCTACCAAAAACTGATAGCACGTCAGAATCTTGATAAGTAAACTTACAAGGAGACACGCTTAGGCCGATGAACCTTTTGACCACGTTCGGAGACTTCCCAGTACGAGATATCTTTCTGGCATCACAAAATCGATGGATCAATAACCCAATCAATATCCTCAGTAACTAATCAACAAGTTAATCAATAACATTTAATAAGAATCAATAAAGTGAACACGTCGTGACCTTTCAGTCATGAATAACCACACCAATTTAGTTAAGTGTTAGGATATTTATTCCCTATTAGTTACAATCTAATAATCATCTCCGTTAATCTCATTAGCAATCAATCTCATTAGTAACTCTTCAGATTTATCATTAAAACACAATTAATCAATGCCTAGAGAATATTCATTAAGCATTAATACATCATTAATAAGAAGCAGCTTCACAAAGTTTCAGTAGTGCATGATTCAACAAAACAAGAACTCAGTCATTTGTCTATTTGCGTCAGATATTGGTGAACACCTTAACTAACCTCGAATTAGCATCGGCATGTTGGGCTTCATGTAAAACAATTTAGTAAACACAAATTTGGAAAATATCTAACTATGGCCTCTGTCAACACCAGGGCAGTGCATGCTATATTGGCGACTAGAATGCAAAAACCCAGCACTCTCAAAACAACGTGATTTATGCATTGTGCTGATATGTTGTTGTTTAACCTTTTGCATTGCAGAGTTTAATCCTGAAGACTTACTTTTAATGTGTTTACAAATACTGTTCATTTGCAATGTATTGCTGCAGGCTTTCAGAGTGTGTTAGGGTGTGGTCCCTTTCCAGGGCCTTCCAGAGACTTTCCCTGCAGCATGCCTGGGTGTGGTTGTGGGCTGGGCCAAGACTATAAAAGGAAGCCAACCCAGCTCCAAGTCCTCACAATTCAGAGGTCCCGGTGCAGAGCAGCAGCTACTTCCTGAGCTCCTCTCCCGGTGACCTATTTGATCTTCCAGGCCTCTGCCCTTCATTCTTCATTGATCCTTGTTCTGGGTGGTATGACGGTGGTTGGGCTGACCTCCCGACGCCGTTATCGAGAACTTATGTATTCTTGGCCTAATTCTTTAATGATTAACAGATTACTTTGCGCGCTACCATTTCTTGACATTTACAGGGTGGCTTATGAATCCGCAAGACGCGCGATTCGTTTCATGCTGATTTAATCTTGTTATTCATTGCGCGCTACCATTTCTTGACATTTATATTGTGGCTTACGAATCGGCAAGACGCGCGATTCGTTTCATGATGATTTGACTTTGTTATTCATTGCGCGCTACCATTTCCTGACATTTACATGGTGGCTTGCGAATCGGCAAGACGCGCGATTCATTTCATGCTGATTTGATCTTGTTATTCATTGCGCGCTACCATTTCTTGACATTTGTATGGTCTCTTGCGAATCGGCAAGACGCGCTATTCGTTTCATGATGATTTGACTTTGTTATTCATTGTGCGCTACCATTTCCTGACATATACATGGTGGCTTAAGAATCGGCAAAAGACGCCCGATTAGTTTCATGATGATTTGACTTTGTTATTCATTGCGCGCTACCATTTCCTGAAATTTACATGGTGGCTTAAGAATCGGCAAAAGACGCGTGATTCGTTTCATGGTGCTTTAATCTTGTTATTCATTGCGCGCTGTTATTTCTTGGCATTTACATCGTGGTTTACGAATCGACAAGATGCGCGATTCTTTTAATGGTGATTTAACCTTGATATTCATTGCGTGCTACCATTTCTTGACATTTTACATGGTGGCAGTCAAATCGGCAAGACGCACGATTCTCTCTTCGAGCTTAATTCATGTTGTTCATTGTATGCCATTTATTCTAAGACATTTATTGGGTAATATTCGAGTTGACAAGTTGTGTGATTTGTTTCCAGAATCCATATTGTGTTATTCATGGTGCACAATCCTTTTATGGTGTTTACTATATATATGAAAGTCTGCAATGTACGCAATTCGTGTTGAAACATTTCAAGAGAACACAGAAGACCAGAGTTTCTAGATGCAATATTGCATGGTCCTAGTATGCATTCTCAAAAAAGGATTCATATGACTGGTTTAGAACTTATTCAGAATGTTTTCCTGATTCCCATGTAAAGGAAAGTACTTGAATTTGAAAGTTTCATTTAATCCATCTTGATTCCCTTACAGGTATCCGGCCATCTTGAAACTTAGTCATTTTAAGCCTAATTCTTAGGTTGTTCATGTTTTCAGAATGACTAGGCTTAGAGTCATAGTCTAGTATTGATTTCATGAGATGTAATTTTCATATTGTGTGTTTTAACCTTTTTTTTACTACAGGTCTCCTTCCCAGCTGTTTCCCTTCCTAATTCCCTCTTCCCCTCTTGAACTCTCTTAGCCTCTGTGATTTATCTATCAGAGTCTTGGAGCTGTTCAGTGGTGGACGTGTTGGGAACGTGCGCAGACCCCGAGGATCTGGTGACTCTGACAGAATAGTGAGCCCACGAATTACTATCCTCCTGGTTTGTGGATGTTCTCAGCATGGCCATGCTGAACGAGTTAGTCAAGGCTATCACCCAGCTCCAGGCAGAGGTGGTATCATCCAAAGAATTGACAACTAGCCTAGCTGAGAGAGTGAGTCAGTTACAAGATAAGGTAGAGAAGAAAGAACAAAGTCCCACAGGTGTGTCTTGGCCAGGTACTTCTTCTCAGACTTCTGGAAGTAATCTGACAAGCATTTCCCTCAATGTCCCTTCCGCAATTCCTTTAGCTCCCCCAGAACGCTTTTCAGGTGACCCTTTGAAAGCGCAATCTTTCCTGGCTCAAGTGGAACTACACTTCACCTGTAGACCACATACTTTCCCAGATGCCCAGTCCAAAGTAGCTTTCTTGTTATCATATCTGTCTGGGGATGCAGATACCTGGGCAATTCCTCTTGTGCGTAAAGATAGTCCCTGGTTGTACAACTGAAGAGAAATTTTGTTTGTGAGTTTGAGAGAGTTTTTGATCGTAGAACTGTAACACAGTCAGCAGATTGTGAATTATTAGATTTACTCCAAGGGAATCAGGACCTAGTGTCGTATTTAGCCAACTTTAACCAGCTGGTTGCCGAGACATCCTGGCCTTAAGAAAAACAAGCGGTCTTGTTTTACAAGGGACTCAAAGAGGAACTAAAAGATGTCTTAGCGCAAATCGACCCACAACCTACAGACTGTCAAGAACTAATAAACCTTGTCTTGAGGCTTGATCATCGTTTATCAGAACGTAAAGGAATGCGCAAAAAAACTGAAAAATATTCATAGCGTGTTCATGATAACAGAGACTCAAGAATTCCAAAAGAAAGAACGCCGGAACCGGTGGAAATTGGAACCATCAGAAGACCTTTGACCAAAGATGAAAAGGACCTACGCAGAAAAAATTTAAAATGTCTTTATTGTGGGTGGAAGGGTCATTTTGCCAAAGATTGCCCAATCAAACCAAAGAGCAAGCAAGGTCCAGTTCAGAAGGCCACAGCCAATGCACCAGTCGAGTTGGAAAACTAAAACACCCATGATGCAGAGAAGGGTTGCTCTTGGGTGTCACTGTGGACCCTTCACAATCTAGACATCTTAAACTGGAAATAAGAGTTCAGGTGAAGAAAAAGATCTATTTCAAAAAAGCTCTAGTCGATTCTGGGGCTACTTTGAACTTTGTTGACGCCCAATTGGTTCGTGCATGGGGGATCCCATGTATTGAAAAGAAGACCCCAGAAATCATCCAGGCAGTCGATGGAAAACTCTTGACTGGAGGTCCAGTAACTCTTCAGACTATTCCCTTGTCGATGATTTGTGAAGATAAGAATCAAAGAAAGAAACATAAAGAGAAAATCATCCTTGACGTGATCCATGCTCCCCAATATGGGATTATCCTTGGCTTGCCATGGTTAACTCATCACAATCCAGAGATCAATTGGGCAGAACGAAAAATCATGTTCCCATCTGTGCTATGTAAAGAACAATGTCTCCAAAAGATTCAAGTACCAAATGTCTGCAACTCTTACATAGCTACTGCCGCGGAGAAAGAAATTCAGCTGCCCAAACAGTATTCATCTTACAAAGATGTATTTGATGAGAAAGAAGCAGAGACCCTACCTCCTCATAGATCTTATGACTGTCAAATTGATCTAGCCCCAGGTGCAATACTTCCCAACTGTCGTGTGTATGCCCTGTCAGAACATGAAAATCAACATTTACGAAAATACCTAGATCAATTTTTGGAGAATGGTTTCATTCGCCCCTCTAAGTCTCCTACAGCTTCGCCTTTGTTTTTTGTTTCAAAATCTAATGGAGAACTTCAAACTAGTATCGACTATAGGGGATTGACCAAAGTCACCATCAAGAATAAATATCCTTTACCCCTAATTCCGGTCTTATTGGAACAAGTAAAGAGAGCAAAAATCTACACGAAGCTTGACCTTCGAGGTGCTTATCATTTGGTCAGAATGAGAGAGGGTGACGAATGGAAAACAGCGTTCAAGACAAGATATGGCCTTTTTGAATACACCGTCATGCCTTTTGGTCTGTGTAATGCTCCAGCAGCATTTCAATTTTTCTTGAATGACGTACTTAGAGAGTACCTCGACATATTTGCCATAGTATACATCGATGACATTTTGATCTACTCAGACAATGAAAACGAACATGTCCAACATGTCAAGAAAATTCTTGCAGCCCTTCTAAAACACCATTTATATTGCAAACTAACCAAGTGTGAGTTTCATGTTACCACAGTTGAGTTTTTAGGGGTTATTCTTACCCCTCAAGGTATGGTGATGGCAGAAAAGAAAGTAAAAGCCGTATCTGATTGGCCCACCCCAAAGACTGTTCGTGATGTACAATGTTTCCTGGGGTTTGCAAATTTTTACCGGAGGTTCATAAATCATTTCTCCCAGACAGTGGCTACAATCACTAAGCTATTAAGAAAGAAAGAAAAGTTTGTATGGTCCCCAAAAGCTGACCAAGCCTTCTCTACTTTGGAGGAAGCTTTCTCCACTGCTCCAGTCTTGACTCATCCTGATGCGAATCGACCTTTCATAGTGGAAGCCAATGCTTCAGATGTAGCAATAGGCGCCGTCTTATCGCAACGAAATAAAGACACTGGTCAACTCCATCCTGTAGCTTATATGTCTCGGAAGTTGAACGAAGCCGAACAGAACTATGTCATTGCTGAAAAAGAGCTTCTGGCGATTCATGACGCCTTTAAAGAATGGAGACATCATTTGTTGGGTGCCAAATACACTGTCACAGTATATACTGATCATCGTAATCTTCAATTCATGAGTTCCGCCAGACTTTTGACTCCTCAGCAATTACGCTGGATGCTGTTTTTTGCCGAATTTGATTTTGTAGTAAACTTCCGGCCTGGTAAAGATAATCGCAAAGCTGACGCCTTGTCCTGCCAAGAGTCTACCACGTTGCCTGCATTTTAAGCCTCCAGAGCTATCATTGCTCCTGACAAGGTTCTATGTATCATAAAAACTGAAGATTTCTTTGAAGAAATTTGCAACTCTTTCACTGTTGAGAAATGACAAACATGGGCCCAAGCAGACCCCAAAAGGTCAATCAAGCAAGGACTACCCTTTCACGATGCTCGTTTGTTCGTACCCACTACCAAACTTCGTAAGATAGGTTCATTGGTTGCATGTTATACCTACGGCAGGTCACCCAGGTACTCCTAAAACTCTTGAACTGATCCAAAGCTATTTTTGGTGGGCTACCCTAAAAAAAGATGTAAAAGCAATGGTAAACAACTGCGAAGTCTGTGCTCGAACTAAAACAAGTCATTCAAAACCAAAAGGGTTGTTACATCCACTTCCAACCCCAAGTCGTCCATGGGAACACATTTCTTTAGACTTTATTACCGGTCTGCCAGTGGTTCAACAGCATTCAGTAATTCTGGTGGTAGTAGATAGTCTCACGAAATATGGACATTTCATTGCCTGTAAGAAATTGCCCACTTCTAGTGAATTGGCAACTATTTTACTGAACAGAGTGGTTCGTTATCATGGACTGCCAAAAGTTATTCTCTCCGATCGGGGTCGCAATTTGCCTCCAATTTCTGGAAGACATGGTGTAAAACACTCCAAGTGACATCTACACTATCTACTAGTCACCATCCTCAAACAGATGGTCAAACGGAGAGACTAAATCAGACTTTGAAACAATACCTACGTGCCTACACTGAAAAGGCACTTCATTCTTGGACATCTATGCTCTGGTTAGCTGAGTTAGCCTACAATAACTCATTCCACACTTCTATTGGCGTTACACCCTTTTTTGGTTTATTTGGCTATCATCCTGACACCTTGCCCATCACAATTCCTCAAGAAAGTTCTCTCACTCCAGCTGTGTCAGAAACCATTCAGCATTTGCATCAAACCCAGAAACTGATTCAACAGCATTTAGAAAAAGCCAAACAAAAATACAAAAGGCATTATGACAAGAAACATTGTGAGGGGCCGCAATATCAACCAGGTGACAAAGTGTGTCTTTCCACAAAACATATAGATTTCAAGAAGAAGCACATGTTTAACCCCAAATTCATAGGTCCTTACACTGTCCTCCAGCAAATCAATCCGGTGACCTATAAACTACAATTGCCCAGATCCTTACGGATTCACCCAGTGTTCCACACTTCCCTCTTGAAGAAGGCAGGCCAAAAGGTCCACCCTCATCCAGCTCCTGTTCTAGTATAAGGGGAAGAAGAATACAAAGTTAAGAAAGTGTTGGATTCTAAACTGAGAGGGCGTAATCTATGGTACTTAATCTCATGGAAAGGTTGTGGTCCTGAAAGTAACTCATGGGTTTCCGCATCTGATGTTCATGCTCCAGTACTTGTGAGATGCTTTCATCGTCTTAATCCAGGCAAACCAGGCCCTAGAGCGCGCCTGGGAGAGGGGAGTACTGTCAACACCAGGGCAGTGCGCGCTCTATTGGCGACTAGAATGCAAAAACCCAGCACTCTCAAAACAACGTAATTTATGCATTGTGCTGATATGTTGTTGTTTAACCTTTTGCATTGCAGAGTTTAATCCTGAAGACTTATTTTTAATGTGTTTACAAATACTGTTCATTTGCAATGTATTACTGCAGGCTTTCAGAGTGTGTTAGGGTGTGGTCCCTTTCCAGGGCCTTCCAGGGCCTTCCAGAGACTTTCCCTGCAGCATGCCTGGGTGTGTTGTGGGCTGGGCCAAGACTCTATAAAAGGAAGCCAGCCCAGCTCCAAGTCCTCACTATTCAGAGGTCCCGGTGCAGAGCAGCAGCTACTTCCTGAGCTTCTGTCCCGGTGGCCTGTTTGATCTTCCAGGCCTCTGCCCTTCATTCTTCATTGGTGATCCTTGTTCTGGAGGGTAAGACGGTGGTTGGGCTGACCTCCCGACGCCGTTATCGAGAACTTTCATATTCTTGGCCTAATTCTTTAATGATTAACAGATTACTTTGCGCGCTACCATTTCTTGACATTTACAGGGTGGCTTACGAATCGGCAAGACGCGCGATTCGTTTCATGCTGATTTAATCTTGTTATTCATTGCGCGCTATAATTTCTTGACATTTATATGGTGGCTTACGAATCGGCAAGACGCGCGGTTCGTTTCAAGATGATTTGATTTTGTTATTCATTGCGCGCTACCATTTCCTGACATTTGCATGGTGGCTTGCGAATCGGCAAGACGCGCGATTCATTTCATGCTGATTTGATCTTGTCATTCATTGTGCGCTACCATTTCTTGACATTTGTATGGTGGCTTGCGAATCGGCAAGACGCGCGATTTGTTTCATGATGATTTGACTTTGTTATTCATTGTGCGCTACCATTTCTTGACATTTACATGGTGGCTTAAGAATCGGCAAAAGACGCGCAATTTGTTTCTTGATGATTTGACTTTGTTATTCATTGCGTGCTACCATTTCCTGACATTTACATGGTGGCTTAAGAATCGGCAAAAGACGCGCGATTCGTTTCATGGTGCTTTAATCTTGTTATTCATTGCGCGCTGTTATTTCTTGGCATTTACATCGTGGCTTACGAATCGGCAAGACGCGCGATTCGTTTAATGGTGATTTAAACTTGATATTCATTGCGTACTACCATTTCTTGACATTTTACATGGTGGCAGTCGAATCGGCAAGACGCACGATTCTCTCTTCGAGCTTAATTCATGTTGTTCATTGTATGCCATTTATTCTAAGACATTTATTAGGTAATATTCGAGTTGACAAGTTGTGTGATTTGTTTCCAGAATCCATATTGTGTTATTCATGGTGCACAATCCTTTTATGGTGTTTACTATATATATGAAAGTCTGCAATGTGCGCAATTCGTGTTGAAACATTTCAAGAGAACACAGAAGACCAGAGTTTCTAGATGCAATATTGCATGGTCCTAGTATGCATTCTCAAAAAAGGATTCATATGACTGGTTTAGAACTTATTCAGAATGTTTTCCTGATTCTCATGTAAAGGAAAGTACTTGAATTTGAAAGTTTCATTTAATCCATCTTGATTCCCTTACAGGTATCCGGCCATCTTGAAACTTAGTCATTTTAAGCCTAATTCTTAGGTTGTTCATGTTTTCAGAATGACTAGGCTTAGAGTCATAGTCTAGTATTGATTTCATGAGATGTAATTTTCATATTGTGTGTTTTAACCTTTTTTTTACTACAGGTCTCCTTCCCAGCTGTTTCCCTTCCTAATTCCCTCTTCCCCTCTTGAACTCTCTTAGCCTCTGTGATTTATCTATCAGAGTCTTGGAGCTGTTCAGTGGTGGACGTGTTGGGAACGTGCGCAGACCCCGAGGATCTGGTGACTCTGACAGAATAGTGAGCCCACGAATTACTATCCTCCTGGTTTGTGGATGTTCTCAGCATGGCCACGCTGGACGAGTTAGTCAAGGCTATCACCCAGCTCCAGGCAGAGGTGGTATCATCCAAAGAATTGACAACTAGCCTAGCTGAGAGAGTGAGTCAGTTACAAGATAAGGTAGAGAAGAAAGAACAAAGTCTCACAGGTGTGTCCTGGCCAGGTACTTCTTCTCAGACTTCTGGAAGTAATCTGACAAGCATTTCCCTCAATGTCCCTTCCGCAATTCCTTTAGCTCCCCCAGAACGCTTTTCAGGTGACTCTTTGAAAGCGCAATCTTTCCTGGCTCAAGTGGAACTACACTTCACCTGTAGACCACATACTTTCCCAGATGCCCAGTCCAAAGTAGCTTTCTTGTTATCATATCTGTCTGGGGATGCAGATACCTGGGCAATTCCTCTTGTGCGTAAAGATAGTCCCTGGTTGTACAACTGAAGAGAAATTTTGTTCGTGAGTTTGAGAGAGTTTTTGATCGTAGAACTGTAACACAGTCAGCAGATCGTGAATTATTAGATTTACTCCAAGGGAATCAGGACCTAGTGTCGTATTTAGCCAACTTTAACCGGCTGGTTGCCGAGACATCCTGGCCTTAAGAAAAACAAGCGGTCTTGTTTTACAAGGGACTCAAAGAGGAACTAAAAGATGTCTTAGCGCAAATCGACCCACAACCTACAGACTGTCAAGAACTAATAAACCTTGTCTTGAGGCTTGATCATCGTTTATCAGAACGTAAAGGAATGCGCAAAAAAACTGAAAAATATTCATAGCGTGTTCATGATAACAGAGACTCAAGAATTCCAAAAGAAAGAACGCCGGAACCGGTGGAAATTGGAACCATCAGAAGACCTTTGACCAAAGATGAAAAGGACCTACGCAGAAAAAATTGAAAATGTCTTTATTGTGGGTGGAAGGGTCATTTTGCCAAAGATTGCCCAATCAAACCAAAGAGCAAGCAAGGTCCAGTTCAGAAGGCCACAGCCAATGCACCAGTCGAGTTGGAAAACTAAAACACCCATGATGCAGAGAAGGGTTGCTCTTGGGTGTCACTGTGGACCCTTCACAATCTAGACATCTTAAACTGGAAATAAGAGTTCAGGTGAAAAAAAAGATCTATTTCAAAAAAGCTCTAGTCGATTCTGGGGCTACTTTGAACTTTGTTGACGCCCAATTGGTTCGTGCATGGGGGATCCCATGTATTGAAAAGAAGACCCCAGAAATCATCCAGGCAGTCGATGGAAAACTCTTGACTGGAGGTCCAGTAACTCTTCAGACTATTCCCTTGTCGATGATTTGTGAAGATAAGAATCAAAGAAAGAAACATAAAGAGAAAATCATCCTTGACGTGATCCATGCTCCCCAATATGGGATTATCCTTGGCTTGCCATGGTTAACTCATCACAATCCAGAGATCAATTGGGCAGAACGAAAAATCATGTTCCCATCTGTGCTATGTAAAGAACAATGTCTCCAAAAGATTCAAGTACCAAATGTCTGCAACTCTTACATAGCTACTGCCGCGGAGAAAGAAATTCAGCTGCCCAAACAGTATTCATCTTACAAAGATGTATTTGATGAGAAAGGAGCAGAGACCCTACCTCCTCATAGATCTTATGACTGTCAAATTGATCTAGCCCCAGGTGCAATACTTCCCAACTGTCGTGTGTATGCCCTGTCAGAACATGAAAATCAACATTTACGAAAATACCTAGATCAATTTTTGGAGAATGGTTTCATTCGCCCCTCTAAGTCTCCTACAGCTTCGCCTTTGTTTTTTGTTTCAAAATCTAATGGAGAACTTCGAACTAGTATCGACTATAGGGGATTGACCAAAGTCACCATCAAGAATAAATATCCTTTACCCCTAATTCCGGTCTTATTGGAACAAGTAAAGAGAGCAAAAATCTACACGAAGCTTGACCTTCGAGGTGCTTATCATTTGGTCAGAATGAGAGAGGGTGACGAATGGAAAACAGCGTTCAAGACAAGATATGGCCTTTTTGAATACACCGTCATGCCTTTTGGTCTGTGTAATGCTCCAGTAGCATTTCAATTTTTCTTGAATGACGTACTTAGAGAGTACCTCAACATATTTGCCATAGTATACATCGATGACATTTTGATCTACTCAGACAATGAAAACGAACATGTCCAACATGTCAAGAAAATTCTTGCAGCCCTTCTAAAACACCATTTATATTGCAAACTAACCAAGTGTGAGTTTCATGTTACCACAGTTGAGTTTTTAGGGGTTATTCTTACCCCTCAAGGTATGGTGATGGCAGAAAAGAAAGTAAAAGCCGTATCTGATTGGCCCACCCCAAAGACTGTTCGTGATGTACAATGTTTCCTGGGGTTTGCAAATTTTTACCGGAGGTTCATAAATCATTTCTCCCAGACAGTGGCTACAATCACTAAGCTATTAAGAAAGAAAGAAAAGTTTGTATGGTCCCCAGAAGCTGACCAAGCCTTCTCTACTTTGGAGGAAGCTTTCTCCACTGCTCCAGTCTTGACTCATCCTGATGCGAATCGACCTTTCATAGTGGAAGCCAATGCTTCAGATGTAGCAATAGGCGCCGTCTTATCGCAACGAAATAAAGACACTGGTCAACTCCATCCTGTAGCTTATATGTCTCGGAAGTTGAACGAAGCCGAACAGAACTATGTCATTGCTGAAAAAGAGCTTCTGGCGATTCATGACGCCTTTAAAGAATGGAGACATCATTTGTTGGGTGCCAAATACACTGTCACAGTATATACTGATCATCGTAATCTTCAATTCATGAGTTCAGCCAGACTTTTGACTCCTCAGCAATTACGCTGGATGCTGTTTTTTGCCGAATTTGATTTTGTAGTAAACTTCCGGCTTGGTAAAGATAATCACAAAGCTGACGCCTTGTCCTGCCAAGAGTCTACCACGTTGCCTGCATTTTAAGCCTCCAGAGCTATCATTGCTCCTGACAAGGTTCTATGTATCATAAAAACTGAAGATTTCTTTGAAGAAATTCGCAACTCTTTCACTGTTGAGAAATGGCAAACATGGGCCCAAGCAGACCCCAAAAGGTCAATCAAGCAAGGACTACCCTTTCACGATGCTCGTTTGTTCGTACCCACTACCAAACTTCGTAAGATAGGTTCATTGGTTGCATGTTATACCTACGGCAGGTCACCCAGGTACTCCTAAAACTCTTGAACTGATCCAAAGCTATTTTTGGTGGGCTACCCTAAAAAAAGATGTAAAAGCAATGGTAAACAACTGCGAAGTCTGTGCTCGAACTAAAACAAGTCATTCAAAACCAAAAGGCTTGTTACATCCACTTCCAACCCCAAGTCGTCCATGGGAACACATTTCTTTAGACTTTATTACCGGTCTGCCAGTGGTTCAACAGCATTCAGTAATTCTGGTGGTAGTAGATAGTCTCACGAAATATGGACATTTCATTGCCTGTAAGAAATTGCCCACTTCTAGTGAATTGGCAACTATTTTACTGAACAGAGTGGTTCGTTATCATGGACTGCCAAAAGTTATTCTCTCCGATCGGGGTCGCAATTTGCCTCCAATTTCTGGAAGACATGGTGTAAAACACTCCAAGTGACATCTACACTATCTACTAGTCACCATCCTCAAACAGATGGTCAAACGGAGAGACTAAATTAGACTTTGAAGCAATACCTACGTGCCTACACTGAAAAGGCACTTCATTCTTGGACATCTATGCTCTGGTTAGCTGAGTTAGCCTACAATAACTCATTCCACACTTCTATTGGCGTTACACCCTTTTTTGGTTTATTGGGCTATCATCCTGACACCTTGCCCATCACAATTCCTCAAGAAAGTTCTCTCACTCCAGCTGTGTCAGAAACCATTCAGCATTTGCATCAAACCCAGAAACTGATTCAACAGCATTTAGAAAAAGCCAAACAAAAATACAAAAGGCATTATGACAAGAAACATTGTGAGGGGCCGCAATATAAACCAGGTGACAAAGTGTGTCTTTCCACAAAACATATAGATTTCAAGAAGAAGCACATGTTTAACCCCAAATTCATAGGTCCTTACACTGTCCTCCAGCAAATCAATCCGGTGACCTATAAACTACAATTGCCCAGATCCTTACGGATTCACCCAGTGTTCCACACTTCCCTCTTGAAGAAGGCAGGCCAAAAGGTCCACCCTCATCCAGCTCCTGTTCTAGTATAAGGGGAAGAAGAATACAAAGTTAAGAAAGTGTTGGATTCTAAACTGAGAGGGCGTAATCTATGGTACTTAATCTCATGGAAAGGTTGTGGTCCTGAAAGTAACTCATGGGTTTCCGCATCTGATGTTCATGCTCCAGTACTTGTGAGATGCTTTCATCGTCTTAATCCAGGCAAACCAGGCCCTAGAGCGCGCCTGGGAGAGGGGAGTACTGTCAACACCAGGGCAGTGCGCGCTCTATTGGCGACTAGAATGCAAAAACCCAGCACTCTCAAAACAACGTAATTTATGCATTGTGCTGATATGTTGTTGTTTAACCTTTTGCATTGCAGAGTTTAATCCTGAAGACTTATTTTTAATGTGTTTACAAATACTGTTCATTTGCAATGTATTACTGCAGGCTTTCAGAGTGTGTTAGGGTGTGGTCCCTTTCCAGGGCCTTCCAGGGCCTTCCAGAGACTTTCCCTGCAGCATGCCTGGGTGTGTTGTGGGCTGGGCCAAGACTCTATAAAAGGAAGCCAGCCCAGCTCCAAGTCCTCACTATTCAGAGGTCCCGGTGCAGAGCAGCAGCTACTTCCTGAGCTTCTGTCCCGGTGGCCTGTTTGATCTTCCAGGCCTCTGCCCTTCATTCTTCATTGGTGATCCTTGTTCTGGAGGGTAAGACGGTGGTTGGGCTGACCTCCCGACGCCGTTATCGAGAACTTTCATATTCTTGGCCTAATTCTTTAATGATTAACAGATTACTTTGCGCGCTACCATTTCTTGACATTTACAGGGTGGCTTACGAATCGGCAAGACGCGCGATTCGTTTCATGCTGATTTAATCTTGTTATTCATTGCGCGCTATAATTTCTTGACATTTATATGGTGGCTTACGAATCGGCAAGACGCGCGGTTCGTTTCAAGATGATTTGATTTTGTTATTCATTGCGCGCTACCATTTCCTGACATTTGCATGGTGGCTTGCGAATCGGCAAGACGCGCGATTCATTTCATGCTGATTTGATCTTGTCATTCATTGTGCGCTACCATTTCTTGACATTTGTATGGTGGCTTGCGAATCGGCAAGACGCGCGATTTGTTTCATGATGATTTGACTTTGTTATTCATTGTGCGCTACCATTTCTTGACATTTACATGGTGGCTTAAGAATCGGCAAAAGACGCGCAATTCGTTTCTTGATGATTTGACTTTGTTATTCATTGCGTGCTACCATTTCCTGACATTTACATGGTGGCTTAAGAATCGGCAAAAGACGCGCGATTCGTTTCATGGTGCTTTAATCTTGTTATTCATTGCGCGCTGTTATTTCTTGGCATTTACATCGTGGCTTACGAATCGGCAAGACGCGCGATTCGTTTAATGGTGATTTAAACTTGATATTCATTGCGTACTACCATTTCTTGACATTTTACATGGTGGCAGTCGAATCGGCAAGACGCACGATTCTCTCTTCGAGCTTAATTCATGTTGTTCATTGTATGCCATTTATTCTAAGACATTTATTAGGTAATATTCGAGTTGACAAGTTGTGTGATTTGTTTCCAGAATCCATATTGTGTTATTCATGGTGCACAATCCTTTTATGGTGTTTACTATATATATGAAAGTCTGCAATGTGCGCAATTCGTGTTGAAACATTTCAAGAGAACACAGAAGACCAGAGTTTCTAGATGCAATATTGCATGGTCCTAGTATGCATTCTCAAAAAAGGATTCATATGACTGGTTTAGAACTTATTCAGAATTTTTTCCTGATTCTCATGTAAAGGAAAGTACTTGAATTTGAAAGTTTCATTTAATCCATCTTGATTCCCTTACAGGTATCCGGCCATCTTGAAACTTAGTCATTTTAAGCCTAATTCTTAGGTTGTTCATGTTTTCAGAATGACTAGGCTTAGAGTCATAGTCTAGTATTGATTTCATGAGATGTAATTTTCATATTGTGTGTTTTAACCTTTTTTTTACTACAGGTCTCCTTCCCAGCTGTTTCCCTTCCTAATTCCCTCTTCCCCTCTTGAACTCTCTTAGCCTCTGTGATTTATCTATCAGAGTCTTGGAGCTGTTCAGTGGTGGACGTGTTGGGAACGTGCGCAGACCCCGAGGATCTGGTGACTCTGACAGAATAGTGAGCCCACGAATTACTATCCTCCTGGTTTGTGGATGTTCTCAGCATGGCCACGCTGGACGAGTTAGTCAAGGCTATCACCCAGCTCCAGGCAGAGGTGGTATCATCCAAAGAATTGACAACTAGCCTAGCTGAGAGAGTGAGTCAGTTACAAGATAAGGTAGAGAAGAAAGAACAAAGTCTCACAGGTGTGTCTTGGCCAGGTACTTCTTCTCAGACTTCTGGAAGTAATCTGACAAGCATTTCCCTCAATGTCCCTTCCGCAATTCCTTTAGCTCCCCCAGAACGCTTTTCAGGTGACTCTTTGAAAGCGCAATCTTTCCTGGCTCAAGTGGAACTACACTTCACCTGTAGACCACATACTTTCCCAGATGCCCAGTCCAAAGTAGCTTTCTTGTTATCATATCTGTCTGGGGATGCAGATACCTGGGCAATTCCTCTTGTGCGTAAAGATAGTCCCTGGTTGTACAACTGAAGAGAAATTTTGTTCGTGAGTTTGAGAGAGTTTTTGATCGTAGAACTGTAACACAGTCAGCAGATCGTGAATTATTAGATTTACTCCAAGGGAATCAGGACCTAGTGTCGTATTTAGCCAACTTTAACCGGCTGGTTGCCGAGACATCCTGGCCTTAAGAAAAACAAGCGGTCTTGTTTTACAAGGGACTCAAAGAGGAACTAAAAGATGTCTTAGCGCAAATCGACCCACAACCTACAGACTGTCAAGAACTAATAAACCTTGTCTTGAGGCTTGATCATCGTTTATCAGAACGTAAAGGAATGCGCAAAAAAACTGAAAAATATTCATAGCGTGTTCATGATAACAGAGACTCAAGAATTCCAAAAGAAAGAACGCCGGAACCGGTGGAAATTGGAACCATCAGAAGACCTTTGACCAAAGATGAAAAGGACCTACGCAGAAAAAATTGAAAATGTCTTTATTGTGGGTGGAAGGGTCATTTTGCCAAAGATTGCCCAATCAAACCAAAGAGCAAGCAAGGTCCAGTTCAGAAGGCCACAGCCAATGCACCAGTCGAGTTGGAAAACTAAAACACCCATGATGCAGAGAAGGGTTGCTCTTGGGTGTCACTGTGGACCCTTCACAATCTAGACATCTTAAACTGGAAATAAGAGTTCAGGTGAAAAAAAAGATCTATTTCAAAAAAGCTCTAGTCGATTCTGGGGCTACTTTGAACTTTGTTGACGCCCAATTGGTTCGTGCATGGGGGATCCCATGTATTGAAAAGAAGACCCCAGAAATCATCCAGGCAGTCGATGGAAAACTCTTGACTGGAGGTCCAGTAACTCTTCAGACTATTCCCTTGTCGATGATTTGTGAAGATAAGAATCAAAGAAAGAAACATAAAGAGAAAATCATCCTTGACGTGATCCATGCTCCCCAATATGGGATTATCCTTGGCTTGCCATGGTTAACTCATCACAATCCAGAGATCAATTGGGCAGAACGAAAAATCATGTTCCCATCTGTGCTATGTAAAGAACAATGTCTCCAAAAGATTCAAGTACCAAATGTCTGCAACTCTTACATAGCTACTGCCGCGGAGAAAGAAATTCAGCTGCCCAAACAGTGTTCATCTTACAAAGATGTATTTGATGAGAAAGGAGCAGAGACCCTACCTCCTCATAGATCTTATGACTGTCAAATTGATCTAGCCCCAGGTGCAATACTTCCCAACTGTCGCGTGTATGCCCTGTCAGAACATGAAAATCAACATTTACGAAAATACCTAGATCAATTTTTGGAGAATGGTTTCATTCGCCCCTCTAAGTCTCCTACAGCTTCGCCTTTGTTTTTTGTTTCAAAATCTAATGGAGAACTTCGAACTAGTATCGACTATAGGGGATTGACCAAAGTCACCATCAAGAATAAATATCCTTTACCCCTAATTCCGGTCTTATTGGAACAAGTAAAGAGAGCAAAAATCTACACGAAGCTTGACCTTCGAGGTGCTTATCATTTGGTCAGAATGAGAGAGGGTGACGAATGGAAAACAGCGTTCAAGACAAGATATGGCCTTTTTGAATACACCGTCATGCCTTTTGGTCTGTGTAATGCTCCAGTAGCATTTCAATTTTTCTTGAATGACGTACTTAGAGAGTACCTCGACATATTTGCCATAGTATACATCGATGACATTTTGATCTACTCAGACAATGAAAACGAACATGTCCAACATGTCAAGAAAATTCTTGCAGCCCTTCTAAAACACCATTTATATTGCAAACTAACCAAGTGTGAGTTTCATGTTACCACAGTTGAGTTTTTAGGGGTTATTCTTACCCCTCAAGGTATGGTGATGGCAGAAAAGAAAGTAAAAGCCGTATCTGATTGGCCCACCCCAAAGACTGTTCGTGATGTACAATGTTTCCTGGGGTTTGCAAATTTTTACCGGAGGTTCATAAATCATTTCTCCCAGACAGTGGCTACAATCACTAAGCTATTAAGAAAGAAAGAAAAGTTTGTATGGTCCCCAGAAGCTGACCAAGCCTTCTCTACTTTGGAGGAAGCTTTCTCCACTGCTCCAGTCTTGACTCATCCTGATGCGAATCGACCTTTCATAGTGGAAGCCAATGCTTCAGATGTAGCAATAGGCGCCGTCTTATCGCAACGAAATAAAGACACTGGTCAACTCCATCCTGTAGCTTATATGTCTCGGAAGTTGAACGAAGCCGAACAGAACTATGTCATTGCTGAAAAAGAGCTTCTGGCGATTCATGACGCCTTTAAAGAATGGAGACATCATTTGTTGGGTGCCAAATACACTGTCACAGTATATACTGATCATCGTAATCTTCAATTCATGAGTTCAGCCAGACTTTTGACTCCTCAGCAATTACGCTGGATGCTGTTTTTTGCCGAATTTGATTTTGTAGTAAACTTCCGGCTTGGTAAAGATAATCACAAAGCTGACGCCTTGTCCTGCCAAGAGTCTACCACGTTGCCTGCATTTTAAGCCTCCAGAGCTATCATTGCTCCTGACAAGGTTCTATGTATCATAAAAACTGAAGATTTCTTTGAAGAAATTCGCAACTCTTTCACTGTTGAGAAATGGCAAACATGGGCCCAAGCAGACCCCAAAAGGTCAATCAAGCAAGGACTACCCTTTCACGATGCTCGTTTGTTCGTACCCACTACCAAACTTCGTAAGATAGGTTCATTGGTTGCATGTTATACCTACGGCAGGTCACCCAGGTACTCCTAAAACTCTTGAACTGATCCAAAGCTATTTTTGGTGGGCTACCCTAAAAAAAGATGTAAAAGCAATGGTAAACAACTGCGAAGTCTGTGCTCGAACTAAAACAAGTCATTCAAAACCAAAAGGCTTGTTACATCCACTTCCAACCCCAAGTCGTCCATGGGAACACATTTCTTTAGACTTTATTACGGGTCTGCCAGTGGTTCAACAGCATTCAGTAATTCTGGTGGTAGTAGATAGTCTCACGAAATATGGACATTTCATTGCCTGTAAGAAATTGCCCACTTCTAGTGAATTGGCAACTATTTTACTGAACAGAGTGGTTCGTTATCATGGACTGCCAAAAGTTATTCTCTCCGATCGGGGTCGCAATTTGCCTCCAATTTCTGGAAGACATGGTGTAAAACACTCCAAGTGACATCTACACTATCTACTAGTCACCATCCTCAAACAGATGGTCAAACGGAGAGACTAAATTAGACTTTGAAGCAATACCTACGTGCCTACACTGAAAAGGCACTTCATTCTTGGACATCTATGCTCTGGTTAGCTGAGTTAGCCTACAATAACTCATTCCACACTTCTATTGGCGTTACACCCTTTTTTGGTTTATTTGGCTATCATCCTGACACCTTGCCCATCACAATTCCTCAAGAAAGTTCTCTCACTCCAGCTGTGTCAGAAACCATTCAGCATTTGCATCAAACTCAGAAACTGATTCAACAGCATTTAGAAAAAGCCAAACAAAAATACAAAAGGCATTATGACAAGAAACATTGTGAGGGGCCGCAATATCAACCAGGTGACAAAGTGTGTCTTTCCACAAAACATATAGATTTCAAGAAGAAGCACATGTTTAACCCCAAATTCATAGGTCCTTACACTGTCCTCCAGCAAATCAATCCGGTGACCTATAAACTACAATTGCCCAGATCCTTACGGATTCACCCAGTGTTCCACACTTCCCTCTTGAAGAAGGCAGGCCAAAAGGTCCACCCTCATCCAGCTCCTGTTCTAGTATAAGGGGAAGAAGAATACAAAGTTAAGAAAGTGTTGGATTCTAAACTGAGAGGGCGTAATCTATGGTACTTAATCTCAAGGAAAGGTTGTGGTCCTGAAAGTAACTCATGGGTTTCCGCATCTGATGTTCATGCTCCAGTACTTGTGAGATGCTTTCATCGTCTTAATCCAGGCAAACCAGGCCCTAGAGCGCCCCTGGGAGAGGGGAGTACTGTCAACACCAGGGCAGTGCGCGCTCTATTGGCGACTAGAATGCAAAAACCCAGCACTCTCAAAACAACGTAATTTATGCATTGTGCTGATATGTTGTTGTTTAACCTTTTGCATTGCAGAGTTTAATCCTGAAGACTTATTTTTAATGTGTTTACAAATACTGTTCATTTGCAATGTATTACTGCAGGCTTTCAGAGAGTGTTAGGGTGTGGTCCCTTTCCAGGGCCTTCCAGGGCCTTCCAGAGACTTTCCCTGCAGCATGCCTGGGTGTGGTTGTGGGCTGGGCCAAGACTCTATAAAAGGAAGCCAGCCCAGCTCCAAGTCCTCACTATTCAGAGGTCCCGGTGCAGAGCAGCAGCTACTTCCTGAGCTTCTGTCCCGGTGGCCTGTTTGATCTTCCAGGCCTCTGCCCTTCATTCTTCATTGGTGATCCTTGTTCTGGAGGGTAAGACGGTGGTTGGGCTGACCTCCCGACGCCGTTATCGAGAACTTTCATATTCTTGGCCTAATTCTTTAATGATTAACAGATTACTTTGCGCGCTACCATTTCTTGACATTTACAGGGTGGCTTACGAATCGGCAAGACGCGCGATTCGTTTCATGCTGATTTAATCTTGTTATTCATTGCGCGCTATAATTTCTTGACATTTATATGGTGGCTTACGAATCGGCAAGACGCGCGGTTCGTTTCAAGGTGATTTGATTTTGTTATTCATTGCGCGCTACCATTTCCTGACATTTGCATGGTGGCTTGCGAATCGGCAAGACGCGCGATTTATTTCATGCTGATTTGATCTTGTCATTCATTGTGCGCTACCATTTCTTGACATTTGTATGGTGGCTTGCGAATCGGCAAGACGCGCGATTTGTTTCATGATGATTTGACTTTGTTATTCATTGTGCGCTACCATTTCTTGACATTTACATGGTGGCTTAAGAATCGGCAAAAGACGCGCAATTCGTTTCTTGATGATTTGACTTTGTTATTCATTGCGCGCTACCATTTCCTGACATTTACATGGTGGCTTAAGAATCGGCAAAAGACGCGCGATTCGTTTCATGGTGCTTTAATCTTGTTATTCATTGCGCGCTGTTATTTCTTGGCATTTACATCGTGGCTTACGAATCGGCAAGACGCGCGATTCGTTTAATGGTGATTTAAACTTGATATTCATTGCGTACTACCATTTCTTGACATTTTACATGGTGGCAGTCGAATCGGCAAGACGCACGATTCTCTCTTCGAGCTTAATTCATGTTGTTCATTGTATGCCATTTATTCTAAGACATTTATTAGGTAATATTCGAGTTGACAAGTTGTGTGATTTGTTTCCAGAATCCATATTGTGTTATTCATGGTGCACAATCCTTTTATGGTGTTTACTATATATATGAAAGTCTGCAATGTGCGCAATTCGTGTTGAAACATTTCAAGAGAACACAGAAGACCAGAGTTTCTAGATGCAATATTGCATGGTCCTAGTATGCATTCTCAAAAAAGGATTCATATGACTGGTTTAGAACTTATTCAGAATGTTTTCCTGATTCTCATGTAAAGGAAAGTACTTGAATTTGAAAGTTTCATTTAATCCATCTTGATTCCCTTACAGTTATCCGGCCATCTTGAAACTTAGTCATTTTAAGCCTAATTCTTAGGTTGTTCATGTTTTCAGAATGACTAGGCTTAGAGTCATAGTCTAGTATTGATTTCATGAGATGTAATTTTCATATTGTGTGTTTTAACCTTTTTCTTACTACAGGTCTCCTTCCCAGCTGTTTCCCTTCCTAATCCCCTCTTCTCCTCTTGAACTCTCTTAGCCTCTGTGATTTATCTATCAGAGTCTTGGAGCTGTTCAATGGTGGACGTGTTGGGAACGTGCGCAGACCCCGAGGATCTGGTGACTCTGACAGCCTCTATCAAAAGAGCAGTTGGTACCTAGAAAGAAAAGGCAAACAGACAATTACAATTTTCATTAGATAGTTACCCCTCCAACGAATCAGCAAACAACGTCAGTGTTCGTCCTCAGGACATCAGTCGAGTCACCATCAGCGAAGATAGGACAGGGCAAAGCCTAAATATGGCACAGCTAAAGAATAAGGCTCTTCACTCATATGGAGGAGAAGCAAGCATCAGTAAGGGCGAGTAGAGGATGGTTAAAGTATCAGGAAGAATAAACGGCAAAGTCTCGAAAGAATAATGGCAAGGTATGGCTTAAAGTGGAATGTCCGAATAATAATGGCTAATAATGTCTGATTTCTCCTCGGGTCATGCGGTTATATCAAAACTGTCGAACTAGCCCTTAATTCCCCATTGGATAATATTTGGTGCATCATTATCTCTGTCCATTAATTCTCCACACACCTCACTAGAATTTTCCACAGAACACAGTTCTCATGCGGTTGATTGGCCCACGTTATTGACGTCTTCGTCGGGTGGAATGGCAGGTAAGAAAGGTTACACTTTATGCTCCAGTCTGTAGTCCCATTGTTTCTCTTACTCCAGGCAACCTTGCACCTGTTACGAATTACACTGTTGCATTCAGCAAGAATGTCTCCTTGAGCAAGTCGGGTCCCATGAGAAAGAATTTACTACGGCTATTCACACATCTCTAGCTTCTGGAAAAGTACAGTTTCGTGTCCTTCAGGAAGACAGCACATTTCACTGGGTAAAAACAGTGCTTAAGATGAGACCAGGCAGCCAGGACCAGACCCTCACTAAACTAAGGCCGAGTAATTTAGTTAAAAAACCCTTAATACATGACTCTAATTATAATATGCTGATACAAATTCATAACATTAGTACATAATTGATTCATCATTAATACGTTTCATTAGTCTTTGTATACATTGATAGCCACTCCCCGTGGGCACATTTCAAACGCGTGCATTATTTTCTACGTTAACACATTTTCTATGCAGCTTCATTACACAATATATTACAAGCTTTTCATGTTAATATTAATTTTAAAAGACACACTCCAACAGAGGTGAAAGGAAGTTTTGTGCAGGGCACAGAATTGCTTGAAGGCTAACATAAACTTGAGGTTCTCTCCTTCTGTACCACTTCCTGAAGAGGACTTATTTTCCCAGTATCATCGTCAAGAGCCAAAATCTGAGTACTTATGTCCCCACAGTGTGGTGCAGAAAGTGCTTTGTGCATGAATGGAAAGATTTAGAAAAGCATCCTTTTTTGCATTTTCTGGCATGTCGATACCCCCTGGAAAATTTTGCAGACAAATTCCCAGCTTCAGTTAAGGTGGATAATTTGATGGTTGGTCTGTCGTTTTGGGGGATACTTTGCCTTCTCATACAGTTGATAAAAAGTTGGAGACAGCTGTTAAGTAACCATATGCGGCTTCCAATTTCACAATTAAAGTCAATGCTTATTTGAAGTGTACTGTGCAATCCCTATTGTCCGATTTCCAAACCTTTGCTGATCAAATGAATAAAGACATAGATTGCTCTTCAACTTTAGCTCTCATGGAACAACAGGTGCAGTTCCTTTCCGAAGTATCCTTAAAAAACTTGTATTCGCCGACAGCAGCCTCAAGCTTAGCTACAGAGACAAGGAGACATATCTGAATGCACTTATGGAGTGTTGTTGCTTTTCAAAATGTGGGTTTAATGAAGCTTCCATTCACTGGTACAAAGAATTTGGGCAAGAAATAGAAGACCTGTTTTAAAAATCTGCAGAGAATTAGAAGATGATTATTCCTGGCAAACCCTTTCCAAAGACTAAAGCTTTTGGTTATGAGCATGCCTTTGGTCAGTTGGCACCAAGCCCTTTAGAGGCAAGGGTCATGGCCAGGGTACCTCTCTGCTTGATAAATCCCAGAATCCACCACCACTCCTCCAAAAGCATGACTATGTGGCTGTGGGAGGAACTTTCAGGACGTGGCATTCAACTGTTTTGGATGACTGTGTCTTTGAGGTCATTTTCCGTAGGTTACAGGATTCCTTTCAGGATTCCTTTCAGAATTTATCCTCCAGACCATTCTCATCAAACACATCTTCTACGATGTCTGATTTGCCAACAAGCTTTTCTGCAAGGTATTTTGATTCTCCTTCAGAAAGCAGCAATCATACAAGTGTCACTGACTGAAAGGTTCCAAGGATTTTACTCTGTCCAATTTCTAGCATAAAAGACCCATGCTCAGTCTCAAGGGAGCGAATGTGTACATCCTGAATCAACCTTTCAAAATGATTTCCCTGCAATCCTTCATGCCACATATCAGCCAATGAGAATTTCTTTGTTACATCGATCTCCTTAAAGCTTATCTGCATATTCCCAGCAGCGCCAGTTCCAACGGTTCCTCCAGTTACAGTTACTGGCACCCACTACCTTTTCAGGGTGTTCACTGGCCAGGGTTTTCCCAAAAGTCTAGGCCCAGTTGGTGGGTACACTTTCTGGTTCTGGTGTGCAGGTTTATCCTAATCTGCATGATTTACTGATCGCCTCTCCTTCTCTTTCTAAATGGAGGACCGCTGTCCAAAAGTTCTGCAAAGTGTTCCACAACCATGGCTTCCTCTTGAATCTCAAGAAGTCCCATCTCACGCCTACCCAGACTGTGCAATTCATAGAAGCCTTACGCCAGACCGATTTGGAACAGCTTCTCTTAACCAAGGACAGGAAATTGAGGTTGACAACACATCTTTCATCTCCTCTACAAATGACCCCAGCACCAGTAAGAACCTGGTTGAGACGTCAAAGAAAATGGCCTCCACGTTGTCTTGATTCCATGGAGCAGACTCCATCTTTATCCTCTCTGGGTGGAGCAACATCTTCTTTCTCTAACAACAGTTTACCTTTTGGGAAAGGAAGAATAGGCCAAAAGACCACCTCAGTCTCCATTTTCCGACTTCTCTCTCACTTTGTCTGTCTCATTTGATATTTCGCCAGATTTGTCAGATGTTCGGGGAGCCGTGGATCAACCTGTTTGCTACAGAGGAGAATGCCCTGCTTCTGACTTTTGCTTTCTAGTTACATCACAGAGAGCATGGGCAGCAAATGCCTTATTAAGTCCCTAGTCCATGGATCTCCTTTACTGCTTCCTTCCATTCCAGCTAGTTCCCGGAGCAGTGAGCAAAATATGAATGGATTGGGCCTAGTTCTAGTTGGTAGTTCCCCAGCCACACTTAAGTCTTATAAAAGACATTGGGGGAATTTTGAGTCATGGTGTAGCTTCAAAGGATTCTCTCCTATTTCTTGTGAACCAACCAAGATTTTGGATTTTTTAAGGGATGGTTTTCTTTTGGGTTTGGTGGGTCCTATAATTGAAGTCAACATGCAGCAATTCAGGCCTTCCAGGTTCCAGAGGGTCTTTGCATAGCTCCCATGGCGTCTCGCCTTCTTAAAAGATATTTTCTCTGTCACCAAGTCATCCATTCACTTGTCCCTCCCTGAGCTCTCGCATTAGTTCTTAGAGCTCTTCAGAGTCCCTGCTTTGAGCCTTTTTTATCAGCTGATCTCAAGTACCTTTCAACTGAAGTTGTTGTTCTTGTGGCCGTTTTCAAGAAGAAGTGATGAAATCGGAGCTTTCCTTTCATCACCCCATTTCTTAAGGCCAGATCTTCATTTTTGTCTAAAGTGCCATCCTCTTTCCATTGCTCTGAGGACATTGTCCTTCCTATCTTTTTTCCAAATCCTTCTTCTCCAGAGGACCTTGATGTACATAGAGCTTTATCTATTTACGTGTCTCATACCGCTGAATTCTGGAAAGTTTACTCATTTTTCGTTATGCATGGTTAGTCAAGTCGAGTATTCGCCCTTTTACATCAACCCTTTCTAGGAGGGTTAAGCTAGCTATCTCTAAAACCTATGAGCTAGCTGACCGGAACCTGCTAGTTTCTGTCCAGGGCAGATCAACTAGAGGAGTCTCAACATCATATAATGCAGAAATCGTTTTTTTTTGTAGTTCATGTGACAAAATTAAATTTATATGTGGAGCATCATTTTATGTGTTGCCTTATCTGAATCAACATCACTATGTTTCTTCTTGGGTAGATACTCCCATCATAAGGACTGTGAGAGGAAGACGGACAAGGAAGTAATGTCCCGGTTACTTACTGAGAGTCTCTATAACTCCGTAGAATTTTGGATGACTGCGGCGAACAATGTCTGCGAGAACAAGAGTAAAACTGGCATTGTAAGGACTGAGACGGGGAAGGCCTGGAATAATTAGGAATGCAGGTAAATTACCGGGACATTCTCTTGTTTCTAGTTTAATTTTGGTCCACTGGAAGAGGCTAATGCATCCGAAAAAAACCCTCATTAGAGTTTCTAGTGGAGTTCAGGGCGTTCTATAAAGATAATGAACAGAACTTGGAAAAGTATTTTCAGAAGAGATTACCATATGGGCAGAAATTACTTCCTTCCACTAAATATCAGAAACATGTGTTTACCTTCCTCCGTGCCTCTCCTCAATCACTGCTCCTTTTCCCCCACATCATTTCATAGTTCTCTGAAATATGGAAGCGCGTCAAGAACACAAGGGCTCAATTTTATTTTTGCCACGTGTAACCAATGGTAGTCAAGGAGATTTTGAGAAACGAAAAACGCATTGACGCCTTTAATTTGTTAAAGTAGCAGGTGTTACATTTTTTTTCATGCTTTCCACGTATTACTCAGTAGTGTTGCTGCTTCGGAAACAGTGAGGTGTTTGTGATTCAGGATATGTCTATGTCGCATGTGGTACTCACATTTTCCACGTACAGGTAGGTACCTCCGTCCATAAAGCCTGCTGCTGTCGCAATAGGTCTGTGAAAGGCTTGACAAGAGACCATGCTGGGCGCATCTTGGCTGTTGGTTGTCTTTGTGCTTCCAGTACGCGGCACTGCTTTTGAAACAAATATTTCTCAGGATTGCCTGGCGCACACCAGAGAGTTTCTCTCTGATCTAAGTTCTTTGGCACCCAAATCCTACGCAGTCACGAGTAAGTATGGATTTTTTCCTTGCATGACCAAAGGCTTTAAAACTAACCAGCAGGGGCAAAGCTTTTTGAAATGTAAATAATTGTATTATTTAGTTGAATTGGACATAAAACAGCACTGGCTATAATAGCAATGCAGAATATGTCAATTAGTAATTTGATTTATCCTGTGAGACCGGCGAATAAATAGTTAATGTAAATCTGAAAGGCAAAAACATACGGCAGAACGATTAAAGAATGTGAATTAAAGCATAGTATAGTAAAGGTTCAGTCAATGCCACATAAGAAAGCATTTTCCCAGATCATTGTACACGTGTGAATTCTATTTTTATCTGTGTAAAATTATTTATTATTGTTCAGAGAAATATTTCCCCTTAGGCCCTGATTATAAATCGGTTAATTCCGGCTGGTGCATAGACCCCGGTTTAGTTAGGCTCGAAGTGGAATGACCAGGTGTTAGGTATTTAACACATTCGTCAAACCTGCAGCAATTTAATGGGGAAATCATACGGTATTTACCATAGCATGCGGATTTGAATGCGGTAAACACCAACATCCCCATGTTATTCCCAAACAACATGTAGGGGGTCGATAAATAGCGTGCCCCGTGGTGTCATTATTTATCATGTGTGTTGATCTGTGATACATACCACCTACACTCGGAAGCAGGGCCTAAGGGCCATATTTATAGTTCAGTGGCGCCGAATTTGCATCATTTTGTTTGTCGCAAATTTGGAGCAAACCTATCTCCATATTTATATTTTGTTGTTAGACATGTCGAACGTCAAAATATAGGAGTTTGCACCATTTTTTGGATGTGTGCACTTACCTTGCATCAATGAAATGCAAGGTAGGCATTCCCATCTAAAATATGGAGCAATCCCCATAGCCCCATATTTGTCCCCGTGCTAAAATGATGCATGGGTGGGAGGAAGGACTAAATAATGGTGCAAAGCTTGCATGGACAGAGACATATGATAAATGAGAACAGATGTGTGGGGACAGCAGAGACATATGTCATGACATCTGAGTATGTGGAATGAGACAGAATACACACATGCAAGGAGTTTTTGGTGAACTCATCACATGTGACAATTAGGAAACAGGTACATGTTGGAAGTAATCAAAACGTAGAGGTAAATATTAATAATTATATTATTAATAATTCAAACCTACAGTCGATAAAAATTTTTAAAAATATGGCTGAGTTGAAAACAAGCAGGTGAAAGTGTGCCCCAAGTGAGTGAATTCCCTTTTTTAGCAAATAGTATTATGTGTTTCTGCACATCAGGGCATGTGTCTCGATTTTTAGCATTTTGAGGCCACTGTTTTTCCTGGCCGCCAATGATGATCATTTTCTTGGTGCCCATCTTAGGAGAGGGAGCTTTATTCTCTTGATTTATGCTGATTTACGTCGTCATTGTTTGAGCATGAATAAGGACCCCGATCACCTGTTAACAAAAGGTATGGCAAGATGAACTTTTTCGCTGAGAACAAAATGCAGTATATACTAATGGCTATAATAACTATATATACAATGTTAACTACATTGTACAAACAATATTTTTACTCGGTATATCAAAAATATACAATATGAACCAATCACAATTTGAATGTGATAATTCATTTAAAATTTCAAAATAGTTAAAAACAATATCTCAATCAGCCACCAATATAGAAGGAAAAAGGAAAAAAAAAAAACTAACTTTTTTTAAAAACATGTATTGATGGCAACAAATCGTATTAAGGATGAGTCCTGATGCTGTGTAAAATTCTCATATCACCATCAGATTTCATCAAGCTTGCGGAGTGCATTATTTTCAAAGCACATACTTTTTAATTTCTGGACCCAGAGAGGCAATTCTCTGGTGAGACTTTAACTTTTCACAGGCCTGTGATTCAGAAACTGACTTCTAGCCTAGCGATAAACCACCACCTGGAGGGACGGGGGGATTTGGGCAGAATGGGGGATATTTCTAAGTGGTTTGTGGTTCCCAATACTGAGATGGGATCAGGGGCCAGATCTTGGCCCAAGCAATTGATTAACAGTTTAGGAGCACCTTCTGCCCGTAATTAGCTAGCCCTGAACAGGTCCAAATCATATAGATCCACTTACCATGACGATATTAAGTGACTATACATTAATGTACTAGGTTGGAGTGTAGTAGTGTATCCAAGGAACATATAGCTGCATTTTTTAACTAGCCCCCCCTTAATGCTCGCACGCTTCTGCCCAGATTGAGGAGTTGATTTCCAGGTCTGTATCTTTTTTTTTATTCATAAATTCTGCTAGATGCCTGGCCTTCTGCGTGTTTAATCTCACGTAAGTGTTATCCCATTGGCCGGTTCCACTCTACCTACCTGGGAATAGAGGCAAACAGAATTTCAATTTAGGGCCTGAAAATTTCAATTTCGTAGAAGGCACATCTGTGAAGAATAGCTAAGATCTGACAATATGGAACTGAAACTGCCCCTTATGTTAAGTACTTTTAGTGCTTATGTATTATCATGTTAAAAATCTTCCGTTTATTTTCTTCCCCCAACTAAGTTTCCCCATACATTTCTCCTCCATGCCATCTCTTTATTTTTGTGGTTCTTAGGTTTATATAGACATCACCAAAGGCGGTCTCTAAATTTACATTCAGGCTCTGTAGTTTGGGTTTGTCAAGTGGCCAGCGATTTCATGGCTGGTAGCAGATATGTCTTGGATTATGAGGTATCCGTTTCATGTGAGGCACACAAGTCTCTCTTCTGCATCGAACTGAGGAAATACTTATCAAAAGGACGCTTATCTTTAAGCCTTGCATGCTTTAATAAATAGGATGCCTTGTAATAATCACGAAAATCTGGCAGGCCTCCCCCCTCCTTCCTCACGAGAAATACAAATTCTTTAAACATATCCAAAGGTGCCATTTCTCCCAAAGAAAGTTGCTAAGGCCCCTGCCCAGTGAAAGATTTTTACAAACTACGTGTTACTCGATGCGGCATCTCATGTTCCTGCACTTAAATTCCTTCACAGGTACAACAGTCGAAGCATGTTCTTAAACTGTTCTCTGTTTATACGTCATAATAGCTGAGGGAATGAGAAGTTTCCGTGTTCACCTGCTCTCTTTGAAACATTACAGTGTATGATGCGATGGGGAAAGTAAACAGCGGAGTCCTGAATGGAAATTCCGAAAGGCTCGGATCTCGTAGCCAGTGCCTGTCTGCTGACTCCGGCAGCTTCCAGGGGCAGTACTGCAAAGTGCACGTGCAGCAGGTGCAGTATCCCCTCTTTTCACCTATATGTCTCTTCCACTGGCGTTGTATAGTGAAAAAGGTTATGTGAACATTTTACAAAAAGAGTAGCATGGATGAAAGACAAAAAGATTTGTGAAGCTTGAACTGTTATCACAGGGGCCTCTTGGCACTGAGTATAGATGGTTGACTATAATCATAGGAATTGTGGAAGCTGGAAGAGAAGTATGCAGGCTGGTAATGTTGCGTATAGTTGTGGGAATCGTAAGTTGAGTTTACACCCCAGTGTGCTCCATTACAAGGCAAGGTGGATGCTGCAGGGTCAAGGCGACCTCGGGCACATCCATTCTGCAGGACAGGGGCCCAGATTTAAGAAAAATGACGCTTCACATCGTGAATCCACACTTTTCTTGCGCCCCCATAACTCCACCACGTGTGCGCTGTATTTAAGATATGGCACACCATGGCGGTATAAGGGACAATAACGTCAACATTTTTGATGCTATTGTGGTTCTTTGCTCCAGTAGCGTGAATAATTTTGACGTTACTGGAGCAAAGTGCAAGGAGGCCCATTGATTCCATTGGGTGCGTCCTTTTAACGCCTGACCAAAAATGACGCAATGAAATCTTGTAGATTTAATTGCGCCATTTTTGCGGGCCTCCTTGCATGGTGCGTGCTTAATGTGGCGCAAAGGGTCAATACGGTGCAGCGTTTTTGGCAATCTAACTCCACATTGGCGTAAAAAAAAAAATTACACTAATGTGTTGCCAGGCCCTCTTAAATTTGGTCCACGGTGCCTGTTCTGTAGGACCTGGTGCTCTTTAGGTGGGCACAGGAGAGAGCACTTTCTGAACCAGTTTGTGAATGAGTCACATAAACATGCACTGAATTTTGATTGCTGCAATTTTGTGTCTCAGCTGCCTTGTTATATTTAAGTTGGTGGGTGTTTACATAACATGTTTATACTAAATGTGTAGTTTATGCATGGCGTAAAATGATTTGCATAAACCGTAACAATACTAGATGGTCTTATATATACAGGGTCGGATTTACCGCTGGTGGTGTCATGTGCGACAATCTTTTTTGGCGCCACTCTTTACCTCCCCATGACCACCTCCTCGGATTTCCTCACTACCACCCGGCAAAAGTGCCCCTCATATCTCCGTATCCCCTCTCTCACATACATTTAATTTGTTTTAAAGCTTTGGTAACAGCTGGCATTCTTAATCCACTTAGCTGTCCACATAAAATATAGATCTGCTCTTCGCAGCAGGCATTTTAACCCTCTGTGCTACTTTATGCCAAGTCAAAACTGACACAGGTCAAAACACCAATGTCTCTGTCTAGCAGGAACATTAATTAGAAGAGTTAAATTGACATTTTAATTGCTTCCCGAATGCTGGGCGCACAAGGAACTTTTCAGCAGGTGCTTTTAAATAGCAAGTTTCGTAAGTTATTGCTAAATACAGCGGCCCATTGAGGTCAGCAACCTCCCCCCACCCCATCCAGGTCAGCACCTAGAGTCGGCACTGTGTATATCCTACTGTAGTAGGTACACATAGTGGTCTTTTTGAGCTTGAAATGATTGCTTGCATTGATGGTGGTGTTGTCAAATTGTAATTATGGCTACTCGGATGTGCTTAAATGTCACGCCACTTCACGGTTGCTAGTTAAGCGGTCTCACCAAGGATTAAGCTTGCTATGTGCAGTGAGGTAAGTATCTGCCATGTCTTTGAAAAGTCACATTCCTCTAGAGCGAAATGTAAAACTATTTCTTTCTACAGGTTTACATCCACAGACTGATGCTGTTGCAAAAAATCTCCACCTGCTATTCTTTAAAAACCTACATGAACAAAATTACATTGAACTACTTTTTGCCCTCCTTTTTAGGTCGAGCATAGCCTGCTTTTTTTGTCATGTTGTACTCTAGTCTGAAGACTTTAAGCATACCCATCCCACACCCATCACTTTCATTCGTTCCTGGGCCTGCCTTTCAAAAATCCCTTGAAGTCGTTGGTAAATACTTTATGTACGTCCCACCTTGAGGTTGTTTTGTTACTGCCTTGCAGACTGACCCTGTTACATGTATTATTGCATGATCGGGAAGGTACCTTAATGTGGTGCACTATATTTTCTTTTCCCTCCCTGCTTCCCTCATGATGGTATGTTTTTTCTTCGTCTTCCTTGGTTTTGGGCTCCTTGCTGTTTCTTTGCGATGTCTGTGGGGCCCTTTTTTTTTTTTTTGGGCAGTTTTGTGTGGCACAAACTCGACATGAAGGTATTGGAGCCCTTTATTTTTTTTGCTGTTTTATATAGTGCAAACTCGATACAAAGGTATTGCAGTGCTTTACATGAGCACCGGTTACAGTACACAGTAACACATTCATTTTTGGTAGCAAGAGGAGATTAAGTGATTTGCCCAGGATCACAGGATGTTGAGCCGGCACCGAGGCTCGAACAGTGTCCAAAGTCTGTAGCTCTGGCCCTTACCCCACATCATCTTCCCTAGGGTTCTTTGTCTGGTGCGTGTTGGGGAAGTCTGGGAATCTTTTTTTTTTTTTATATAGTTCTTGGGAGTACAGGTTCTGCCATTTCATAGTGCTGCAAAGTAGGTGCCATTTTTAACAAAATCGCTACAATTCATTTGCATCAACCTTGCAGAGATGAAGAGTTGAAAAAGCTATGTCAGGATTGTAATCTGTGACATTCTCATTTTGTCAAGACCTCTGCAGTGGGTGCATTAACCAACTGACTTGAGTAAAGACTAACTAGTAAAGACTAGACGATAGAACGTGCTCTTAAAAACCTCCAGAGGGTCCCCAATCAAGCACAAAGGTTAGTTCTAGGCAAGAAGATGGCAAAATGGTGGAAAAGGAGTCATGATTCCAGGCCCAAGCACTTTACGGCCTCAAGCTTTATAGTTAAAAACATCCAGCCTTTGGATGTAAATTGGGCCTCTTCAAATAGAGTTCAGTTAGCGTGAACTTGATACTAAGGTATAGCAGCGCTTTACATGAGTATTGGTTATGTTACACAAGAACACATTCATATTTGGTAGAAAGGGGAGAGTAAACCCAGAATCACAGGATGTTGAGCCATCACCAAGACTTGAACCATGTTCCCTAGCTAGAAGGTCAGCAGCTATGGCCCTTACACTACATCCTCTCCCCCAGGGATCTTTGTCTGGTGCTTGTTGGGGCAGTCTGGGAATAACTTTTTTTAATATAACACTTGGTATTACAGGTTCTGCTGTTTCAGAGCACTGCGAAGAAAGTGCCATTCTTAACAAAATCGCTATCTTTCATTTGCAGTTAAGCTGCCTCTTCTGCTATTCATTTTGTATACAGTTAATGTTTTTAAATGTTTGGCTGGTATTGCCAATGTAGGGAATGGTTCCTTCAAAAGTTTAACACACAGAAATATATGGCTGCCCCCTTTTCTTTCCTTCTAACTCTTTTGACCCCCTCATTGTCCATGTTAAATGCCACAAAGGTGCCTATTTTTTGGCATGTTTGGTGCTATGAATGTTTAGGTAAACACACTAGAAAGAGTTGCATCTCTAGGGTATCACAGACAGTCTGTAGGAATGAGGCAAAAACACTCCCAGGATGGTGGCCTTGTTGTGTCCTCTCTTCTGCAACCACAGGCCTGGGAGGGCTGCTGTGGCATCTGGCATCCATGCACTACACTCCTAACCAAAACACATAGGTAAAAGGCATTGTCATTTACAACACCAATAGCTCCAACTCTCACAAATGAGAGACCTATTGCATTGCAAATACTTGTTTATTTTGGATGCACCTGTGATTCCCTTCTGCATGCGTGTTAAATATATAAACTACTTTAAATTTCAAGCAAAGATTTTTTGAAATAATTTGCTTCTCAAATGGCCCATCTAACAATCACACCCAAATCACTAATGTACCAAAAAGAAAGAAGAATGCCTGAAATTGGTTTCTTTAGCATGCAAGATTAACCTCAATAACCAATAGACTGACCACTAACTTTGGGCTCTCGGGCTGTATGCTACTCGCTATTAAAGTGCTTCAACATCTCATCAAGGGTTGGGAGTGCTATGTAACTGCAATTTCAATTCAATTTCAAGTGTTTTAGCTGTAAGGAAGGTGAAAAAACAGTGTCCTAGAAAAAATCTCTTAAAGCAAGGAAGGATGGAGAGTTCAGGCTTGGAAAAATGCTGTGTATGATCAGTGAGATATGATTATTATGCACAGAACCACTGTGTGAGGTAAAGTAGGCTGAGGAATGAAGACCTTGATTGCCTTAAAGATGGACCACTTTGCTATAGGTATCCAGTGAGGTGTGAGGAATGGATGAATGGCATGGTAGTGCTAGAACGAGATGGGAGCCCCATTATGGTGTACTTAATGGTGATGGGAGGAACAGAGAGGCACTCCAACGTATAGGGAGTTCCTGTAGTCCAGGAGGAAAAAACAATAGATTAGACCACCGTTTTTGTGGTGAAGTTGGAAGAAGAGGAATAGTTTGTAACATATGGAGATAAAAAGCCACCTGGTAAACTTCTTCTAAAAAGTACGCATGGTTGGGCAGCTGTGTACTTTAGAAAAAAGGACAAGGGTAAGCCAAAGTGGAAGTCAACATTTTTAGCAGAGATGCAGGAAACGTGAAGCTAGCCAAATTGGGGTGAACAGACAGTGGGAGGATCACCCATGACAAGGTCCTCTGTCTTGCCACTGTTATTTTTGAAGAAGTTGTCAAGTATCGAGTCAGCATCAGCTGCCTAACAAGAATGGAACCTATCTTGGGTGAGGGTCGAGATTGTTGTTGTAGGGCACAGTATATTGTGTGTCATCTGCTTATGATATTAGGCTAAATCTGAAAGAGTCAATCAGCAAGGTAAAGAAGTTCTGTAGGTATTGAAGAAGTAGAGCTCAGTGAAGAGACATGGGTTACACCACAGGTAATGAGAAAAAGAGAGTGGCGAAAAGTACAGCTTGGGTCTGGTGACTACGTACAAGCGAAGCCTTGTGTGTGCATGCTCACAAATTCTGCTAGAATGAAGATGAGTATTAAGAACGTCATAGGAGATGGGAACTATATCTTTCATAACATTTTATTCCACAAGGTGAGATGCACAAATACAAGTAAACATGAGCAAAATTTGCCTTTTAAATGTATTGCATGAAAGGGCGAACAGCCCCAATGCAAACAAGAACAAATGGCTTCTACGCAACCCGGTTGGGTGGTAAAGAGCTGCCATTTTTTAGTGTTGGGCACTGGGGCCACCAATGATAGTTATACAACTGGTATTTTAGTCATTTGTAATACAGACTGTAGCACCCTCAAGGTGCATAAAACACATCTCTTCAGTCCGTGAAATTCCTGGGAGACCTTCTTGAAGTTCCTTTGCACCGTATTAGATTCTGACAACAGGACTCAAACACCCCCACTTTTGTTAAAACTGAGGACTGCAGATAATGTCAGCACACCACAACTTTGCTGTTATTCGAACAAAAGAGTTTTGGAAGCTTACATGGTTATGATTGAAACGCTATGCTGTAAAAGTGTAGCAACAGAGACACCTCTCAATAGATTGTGAATGAGTGTTACATCATTTTTAGTTTTTTGTTGCTGCCCATTGGCATTGGAAGTAGAGGTACAAGGGGTGCTGCACCATGCCCACAAAAACCATGCTGGTGTTCCGAAGATGAATGAACAATAAAAATGCCTTTAAATTTAGTTTTTATCTTGCAATTTTTTTATTTTTTGCGGCTGCCCACAGGCGCTGGAAGTAGGCATGCTAGTGGTGCTGCAGCACCCCCACAATAACCATGCTAGTGTTCCGAAGATGAATGACAAAAAAGATGCTTTTATATTTTGGGCCATATTTACAAGCAGTCTCCGCCACCGGTGCATCACTTTTTGTGATGCACCGGGGGCTCAGGCTGCACACCCATATCTACAAGGTCACTCAAAGCTACTTAGCGTGGCTTTACATGAACTTGTAGCTATGGATTAAGGCAACACACTGCAAATCGTTGTGTTGCCTTACTTTGCACCAGGGAGGCGTTTCGATGGGTGATGAATAGGTATTCCCACACAACACCAATTCATTTTGAAGCATTCCCAGCTTTACAAGGTTCTGAAAACATGGGAATGCATCAAAAGTCTACGCCTCCTCAGGGGAGGCGTATAGTGCAAGGGTGTCTGCATTGGAGCATGGCAGCAATTTGTGGGCCAGCGCAGAGGGACAGGACAGAAATGTGCTGCATCCTGTAGATACAACACATTTCTGCACTTTCCCGGTGCGCAGAGCAGCGCAGCAGGGCACTTTTTGCACTGCCCTGCGCCATGGACCTTGTAAATATGGCCCTTTGTTTTAATCTCGCAACATTTACTGTGCGTTTACAGACAAAGGTGAAATGTCAGGCTACATCTTCTGGTAAATTAACTTTACAAACATTTCAAAATTTATTAGCAATTAAGTAAGCAAAAAGTGTGAGAGAAACAAAGATCTTAAAAAGATCAAATCAAATTATTTGGTGAAGTAAAAATGCTAAATATTTGCAGAAATCCGATTTTCACACATAAAGGTTTGCACAGGATATAATATTATCAGTGAAACTGCATGTCAGTGAGCATTTTGTGCTCCTCATTTCAATGGTAAACGTGCTGTCTGTACATGGCAGTGTGCTAACACACCATGTTTTAGTAATATAGTCTCAATAGTGTTCTTTAAAATACTGCACTGGGTACATATGCTCTGCGTTTGTGTCTTGCAGTGCCTGGGATTTAAGGTAATTGCTATTTACAACAGTGCACAACAGTGTCTTACAAGTAACAGTCCACAGACCAGGGGACATGTTCAAAACTTAGAAGACTGAAAGGCAAAATATGAAAACCACAGGTAGATGTAATTTGTTACAGTGCACCAATGCAGTATAGCACCTGACACTCTCTCTTAACTCCCACTGTGGGAAGGTGTACCAGTTGTCTGACATGGACTTTGAGGAAGGGGTCGCAAGGGTAGCATACCTGTGGCAGTAGCAATGGTGCTGGACCAATTTTCAGAGTGGGGCGTGCTGCCATCGGTACCCGAAGTCATAGGGATTGTGAAAAATTCAAGGGTTTCACAAATAACAAGAATAGCAATCAGCTCCACCAATTCAGCAAGAGAGCGGTAAAGGTGTGGCAAGGTTTACTCTGGGAGGTATGAGTACAGTAATAATCAGCCCATTGCAAAGTAATTGTAGAACCTTCCCTGTTCAGTTACATATATTACTAGTTGTTGTAACTATGCAGTAGAGTTTTTATCACCACAGTACAGAAATATGTCTCAAAGACCACACTGTAAGCTGACAGCAGTGCTGCTGTCTATCTCTTCTAAGGAAATAAATAATGCTACATTTGTACGCAGAATTGTAGAATGTTATGGCAGTGAGTGATTTAAAAAATAATGTATAATTTTCCATGAAATCCAGACATCTGAAGTTGGATTTTAGCTATCTTATTTGGTCTTTGAAATAACAGACTTTAAAGTGTTTACAATACTCACAGACAGGCTGGTATCACTAGGGATAATTTCCCATTACTCTTCTGATGTAAAATTACTGACAATTAAGTGATCAACCTATTCGCATAATTTGGAGTAAATGCCTACTCAAGAGCATCGGAACAGAATGTGAGCGGCTAGGGCTTCAGATCTTCCTGTTCTTTTGCATTAAGCACTATTTTCTTTGCACAGAATGCAGCATCGTTTTCATTTTGGATGTGAGGGAGCATTTCGAAAATAGCACTAAATGCAGTGTTACATCCTCACTTAATTCTGAGTAATCTTGCATAGTTTTGAAGTAAATTTGTGTAATAATGGTACAGCAAATTATGCAAGTTACGCCCACCTCTAAGTGAGTAGAGTTCGACTAGAAGGGGCACATAATGGTTAGTTTGGAATGCATTGCTGGCAGAAAGGCCTCCAAGAAACTATGAAGTTTGACGTAATAAGACAGATGACCATGCACATGTATCAGCTCGGGATTGAGGACTAACTAAGTAGAATCGATTTAAAAACAAGGTGCCTTGGCTCAAAGTTCTGGTTGACTCATTTTATGCTGGCAGTAGTGGTGGACAGGTAGGTAAGGGAGCAGTGGAACGGGGACTGTAAGGTGGGTGCAGTGGTAACAACTTCAGAATGAAGACTAAAAGCAGGATGAATAAGGTAGGTATTCTCTTTATTGTGCAAATCCAAAGAGCCCACCGTTAAGCATCTCATCATACCGGATCAGATGTCCAACTGCCATCAAGGAAAAACTGATTCCAGAATGAGGGCGCTTAAAAATAAGCATGTGACACCCCAACACATCTTAGACATACACCATACAACATCTCCCCTCCTTAAAGGGCAAACAAAATACTAAACTAATAAAATAATTAAATAAATTAACAATACAAATAACTTAATTAACAGGTTTCTTAAACACACAATAATGTCATGTGATAACAAAAGGTTGACTATAATTATCAATCAAAATCATTTGAATAAACAGGTTTCTTGGAAATGAGAACATGGCCCTCATTACAACCCGGGCGGACGGTGGTAAAGCAGTGATAATACCGCCAACAGGCCAGCGGAAATAAAAATGGAATTACGACCATGGCGGAAACCGCCAACATAGACATCCACTTTAACACTCCGACCGCCACGGCGGTAGAAACAAACACCACAGCGGTAACCGCCAACAGACAGGTGGAACACAAGGTTCAAAGCACGGCAGAAACAGTACTTGAAAGGGAAACCACTCACCTCTCGACACCCAACGAGGAACCAGGAAGCCATGGAGCCCGAACTACACGTAATGCCCATGCTCGTCTTCCTCCTGCTCTATCAGGAGCAGGACAGACACAGTCGATGACCACGGTGAGTACTGCACCTACAACACAGGGGAGGGAAAAGAGAGTGACACACACACGCAACACGCAATACCCCCACCCTCACCCACAATACCATACACACAAATACATGCAGCAACATTACATATACACCCCCCACCCCCTGGAAGAACGCAAGGACAAAATTAAATGATTGTACAGAATGTAATCATGAATAATCAGAAAGTGAAAGTTCAAAAATCAGTTATACAAATATGTACACCAACTACACAAGTCCGGATAGTGTACCAATCATTGTCCGTGGACCAGTGGTCCCAAAATGCATGGGCGAAGCCCACACAAAATACCTGACTCGAAACGTAGAGAACACTGCAGGGGCATCAGATCGAAAATAAACAGGCACCTCAGGGGGAAAGGGAGGGGGGGCACCTCAGCCGGATGAACGCACAACGCCACTGCTCCTCGAGGGGGCTTCAGGCCCATTGCTGTATCCTGGGTAGTGCAAAGCAACAGTCTCTCAAGTCTTTCCAGTGGGAGGTTTTCCCACTGCTTTATCCTGGGGAGTGCAAAGCCACAGTCTCACACGTTTTTCCAGTGGGTGGTTTGCCTACTGCTTTATCCTGGGGAGTGCAAAGCCACAGTGTCACAGTTCTTTCCAGTGGGTGGTTTGCCCACTGCTTTATCCTGGGGAGTGCAAAGCCACAGTCTCTCAAGACTTTCCAGTGGGTGGTTTGCCCACTGCTTTATCCTGGGGAGTGCAAAGCCACAGTCTCTCAAGTCTTTCCAGTGGGTGGTTTGCCCATTGCTTTATCCTGGGGAGTGCAAAGTCACAGTCTCTCACATGGAAAACAGTCTCCACTGGTTCTGGAGGGGGCCTTGTGCCCAGAGTGCTTCATCCTGCCAAGGACTGGGGTAGTGGATGTGATTCTCCACTGGTTCTGGAGGGGGCCTTGTCCCCTGAGTGCTTCATCCTGCCAAGGACTGAGGTAGTGGATGTGATTCTCCACTGGTTCTGGAGGGGGCTTGGTGCCCAGAGTGCTCCACATGCAGTGTGGCCGGTCCCATTCCCTCACCTGGGTGTGTGTGCCACGAGATTGCCTAGGAACAGGTAGCATGATACGCCATGAAGGCAGAGACATACCCCACCCTGCTACGGCTTCGCCTGCCACCTGCAGGTGCAAATAGTTATGAAAGTCATGCCTCATGGAAGCTGGACAGGGTCCAGGAAGTCTCCTGCAGCCTCGGACGGCTGCCCACTGGTGATGGTAGCCATGTTAGCTGTGGTGCCACTGTCCGAGCACGTCGTGGGGCTGGTGGTGGTGCTTGCGGCGGTGCTGGCAGTGGTGCATGTCTCAGCACCTGTTGAGGGACACAGCAGGACGTCTCCTGCAGCCTCGGATGGCTGCCCACTGGGGAAGATGCTGTGGACTGTTGCCGAGGCTGCAGACGTGCAGGTGGCGGTGCAGGTGGCTGTGCAGGTGGCGGTGCTGGTGGCGGTGCAGGTGCTGGTGGCGGTGCAGGTGGCGGGGCAGGTTGCGGTGTTCGCCGCCGTACAGGTTGGTGTAGTCGTTGACAGAAGTGGTGACACTAGTCCCTCAGTCGGTGCCACTGTGCCCTGTCCTGACCTGCTCTTCTGCTTTTGTCCCTTCCCCACCTTTGATGGTGCCGCAGGTGTCTTGCCACTGTCCCCTTTTGTTTTGGCAGAGCCCTTGGTGGGTGTGGCTTCTTCCTCTGGGATGTGGGCACCTTCTTCACCTTGGCAGGTGGCGGAATGTCCTTGGCCTCGCAAGGTGGCACACTGGCAGCCCTGATGGGTGGCGCACTCAATGACCCCGCAGTTGCTGGCACCACTGTGCCTGGGGATTTGGTTGCTGAGGTGCTGGGCTGGGACCTGGAAAGCCTGGCCCTAGGGTAAGGACGGGGGGGTGAAGGGAAGATGTCAAAGTTAGCCAGGAAAAGCTTCTTAGACACACTGGGACGGGAAGATGGAGGGGGTTTGGGAGTGGAGGAAGAGGTAGTGGTTGTAGGAGGTGTACGTTTGCCCAATTTGGGTGAAGGTGCATGGGCCGGAGGCTGTTGTGAGGTGGATGGCTGTTGGGTGGGTGTGTGCCTGCGTTTGTGTACTTTGGGAGGAGGGCTCACAGACACACTGGGAGAAGACACAGGGGATGTGTGCATGGTAGTGGGGGTGGTGATTGCACATGAGCGGTGTGTGGTGATGGGCGTGCTGGTGATGGACGTAGTGGCTGAGGATGTAGTGCATGCAGGTCTGAGTGGAGACGAGACAGGGAGGGAGGAGGAGGACGTGTAGGAGGGGGACACAGTGGAGGCAGTGGATGTTGCTGTGTCTGCACGGGGATGGTGCTTATGTGAGTGCCTGTGATGCTTATGTTTGCCATGTCCACTCTTGTGTGTTGATGAGTGTGCATGCTGGTCTGATGGTGTGCTTGGGATAGGCTGAGGTACAGGCAAATCGGTCTGGGTGGAGGAAGTTGGAGGGGGGAGGCTGGACACAGGGACAATGGCTGCCATCAGTGCTGAGGCCAGAGCCTGAAATGCTCTCCGTTGGGCCGCCTGCCCAGAATGAATGCCCTTCAGGTATGCATTTGTTTGTTGCAAATGCCTCTCAACACCCTGGATGGCATTCAAAATGGTAGATTGCCCAACAGTGAGGGATCTCAGGCGGTCAATAGCTTCCTCACTGAGGGCAGCAGGGCTGACTGGGGCAGGGGCTGAGGTGCCTGGGCCGAAGGAGATGCCCACCCTCCTGGGTGAGCGGGCACGGGACACACACTGAGGGGCTGCTGGGAGGGCGGTGCTGGTAGGGGGAGTGGTGGCTGTACCTGTTGATGCGGTGGGCACAGAGGTGCCCACCAACGCAAGGGAGCTCCCATCAGAGGAGAAGTCGCTGTCGCTGGTGTATGCTCCTGTCCCCGTCGTGGAGCTCCCCTCGCCCTCCGTCCCACTGGTGGCTTTGCTTCAGACTCCGTTGCTTCACCCTCCAGGGCCAAGTGGGTTGCAGCACCCTCCTGCTCTGGTGCCACTGCTCCTTCGCCAGATGATGCTATAGCACGCAAGAACAGGGAGACAAAAAAAAAAGGGTGGGAAAGACAGAAGAAACACATGTTCAGTGCATGCAACATCACTACCGTTGGCGGACACAACACACAGGGAGCAGCCCTGTGCACTAAACCATGCACTAACAGTTCCTAGCAAATTCACATGCCCATGGGGGACTAGGCCTAAGCCCAAATACTGCACACCTGGAAGTCACAGGAGCCTGACGAGGTGTAGATGGCTATTACCAGTAGTGGGGTTGGGGTGCCACAGAGCCTGCCTAACAAGGGACCTAGTCTACCAAGTTCGCCCTAGCCTAGGGGAACCCACAGCCCACTTCGACCACCCAGACACCTCGTAAAGAGTGCAGAATCAGCTGAATTAGAGTGTACTCACCCCCTTGTGGCTGCTGTGATGCCCTCAAGTGCCCATCCAACTCCGGGTAGGCCACCGCCAGGATCCAGTACATCCGGGGGGTCATGGTGCGACAGGCACCCCTTCCACATTGGGAGGCCATCCCCAGCTCCGCCGTCTTCTTGCTCCAAGGGTGCAGGTCCTCCCATCTTTTATGGCAGTGGGTGCTCCGTCTATGGTAGACCCCCAGGGTCCGGACGTCCTTGGCGATGGCACGCCAAAAACCCTTCTTCTGGTGGGCGCTAACCTAGAGGAAAAGTGAAGTATAAATGGATGTTTCTAGCCCGTACATTTCATCTCACACATTGCCAAACACCTCCCACCCTAGCCCAGCCATACATACACACGCAATCCTGACATGCTGGCCTGTCCCCCTCCCCACCCTCTTCCAACCACGACAATCCATATACTCAGGTGCCATCCACCATGCTCACAGTGTACTCACCTGTTTGTCTGGAGGACCGTACAGTTGCGTGTACTGGGGGAGGACCCCATCCACCAGTTTCTCCAACTCCTCCAAAGTGAAGGCAGGGGCCCTTTCCCCAGACACTGTAGCCATCGTTGCTTCCAGACCCAGGTAACAGTAAGAAAATGGCAGCCATGTCCGCGGCGGTGCGTACCGTCACCACCGGCGTACATCGTCATTGGCTCCTGGGACCCAATTGGGCCCAATGTTAACCAATGCTGAATTGCGCAGCGGTCTTCGACCGCCCACCGCAACAGTGTACAACTCCAGCGCAGTTACCGCATTTCCCCTTGTCTCATCTTACAGGTCAGGCAGCCGCTATTTCAGAGGGCCACATGGGATGGAAAAAACGTTGTCACACCTAGCTATGCCTGGAATACAGACAGATACCGGCCCATTGCGATTTTCCTACGTTTTAGCAAATAACATATTGTGATACCTAAGTGTTGGATGACCCTCTGCTCGCTGTTTTCCTCCATAGGGCACGTCCGCTGGGGCAAGTGATGAGATGGCGGCATCCTCCAGTATACAGACCCCTGGTGGACCTGTCGACAATGGAAGAGAGACACATCATTATCACATACAGGCTTGATCGTGCAACAATCCTGGAACTGTGTGCCCAGTTGGAGCCAGACCTGATTTCAGCTATCTGCCATCCCACAGGAATCCCCCCTCTTGTGCAGGTTCTGTCTGTACTCCATTTCCTGGCCAGTGGGTCTTTTCAAACAACAGTGGCCATGGCATCAGGGATGTTCCAGCCAATGTTCTCTAACGTGTTGTCCAGAGTGTTGTCTGCCCTGCTGAAACACATGCGCAGCTACATCGTTTTTCCTCAGGTGGAGGATTTGGCCACAGTGAAAGGTGACTTCTATGCCCTGGGACATATCCCCAACATCATTGGGGCAACTGATGGTACACATGTGGCATTTGTCCCCCCGCAGGAATGAACAGGTGCACAGAAACCGGAAAAGCTACCATTCCATGAATGTGCAGATGGTGTGTTTGGCAGACCAGTACATCTCCCATGTGAATGCCAAGTATCCTGGCTCAGTGCATGACGCTTACATTTTGAGGAATAGCAGCATCCCTTATGTGATGGGGCAACTCCAGAGGCACTGTGTGTGGCTAATAGGTGAGGCCAAGGTCCCTACACAGTTGACATAGGTGTCTGGGTACGGGGTTGTCCCTAAGGGTTAGTGTCTGTCTAACACTTGTCCCTCAACATTTGCAGGTGACTCTAGTTACCCCAACCTGTCATGGCTACTGACCCCAGTGAGGAATCCCAGGACAAGGGCAGAGAAACGCTACAATGAGGCACATGGGAGAACTAGGAGGATTATAGAATGCACCTTCAGCCTCCTGAAGGCCTGATTCCGTTGCCTCCACCTTACAGCTAGCTCCTTATACTACTCCCCGAAGAAGGTGTGCCAGATAATCGTGGCCTGCTGTATGCTGCACAACCTGGCTTTGCGACGCCAGGTGCCTTTTCTGCAGGAGGATGGGCCAGATGGTGGTCTTGTGGCAGCTGTGGAGCCTGTGGACAGTGAAGAAGAGGAGGCAGAAGAAGAAGATGTCGACAACCGAAACAACATCATCATGCAATACTTCCAGTGAGATACAGGTAAGAAGATGTAACTGCTTCCCACATCTCATACTATTGTTGGAGCTAGCATAAGTCTGTCATTTTCACACAGTGTAAGGACCCTGACTTGTTACTTTGCCTTTCCATTTCACAGATCTGGGTCACACTTTATGCCCTCTGCTATGTTTACTGTTGGCCAACAGCTGTGTTACATTGGTATGTGAACAAGTACATTGACATTGCTATATTCCAGAGGTTTTGCAATTACACATTAGTGAAAGCACAGACTGACTCCAGATTGTTTTGTGATTCAAGTGTGTTTATTTCTGTGCAAGTAAGTGGAGGGGTGGGTGAAATGGGCTGGGGTGCTGTGGAGGAATGTCCATGGCAGAGTCCAGTCTATTTGTTTCACAGGTGCATTGTCCAATGGGGCATAGGAAGTGGAGTAATGGCAGTTTAAGGTGGACAGGGTAACAAATTGGGACAGAAGGGTGACATTCAGGGGGGTCTTATTTCCTGGTGGGTGTCTTGGCAATGTTCTCTGTCTTGTTTCTGGATCTCAGGGACCTTCTGCAGGGGGTGGGGTGTTGGTGGCCTGTTGTTCCTGTGGCGGTGCCTCCTGTCCACTAGCGCCGGCGGAGGTGGAGGGCTGTTCATCGTCCAGGCTAGTGTCAGGGGCCCGTTGGTGTGCCACTGTGTCCCTCCTGGTGTTGACAAGGTCTGCCAGCACCCCTGCAATGGTGATCAGGGTGGTGTTGATGGACTTGAAGTCCCCCCTGATCCCCAGGTAGTGTTCCTCCTGCAGCCGCTGGGTCTCCTGAAACTTGTCCAGTACCGTGCCCATGGTCTCCTGGGAATGGTGGTAAGCTCCATGATGTTGGAGAGTGCCTCGTGGAGAGTGGGTTCCGTGGGCCTGTCCTCCTCCATCGCACAGCAGTCCTCCCAGCTTTCCTGTTGTCCAGTGCCTCTGTCCCCTGAACCGTGTGCCCACTGCCCCTGCCCCCCAAGTCCCTGATCATCCTATGTTAGTGGGGTTGCCTGGGTTCCCTGTAGTGGTGGACACACTGCTGATTGACATGTCCTGGGGACAGAGGCATGGGCCTGCTGGGTGGGTGCTGTGGTGGTGTTTCCTGAGGGGGGAGATTCAGTGGTGGTTTGTGACTGTGTCAGGGGAACCGGCTATCCCGATGTCCCTGATGGGCCGGGCTGGTCATTTTGATCCAGGCGTGCAGAGCTGCTGTCATCACTGTGGGTCTCTTCTGTGGGTGGACTGGATATGTCTGGCTCCTCCTGTCCGGTCACATTGGGTATGGGTCCTGTTGGGGTGTAAATGCATAGTTATTGCATCTGAGTGTGCCATCTTGTGCAATGGGTGAGTTACTCCTGTGCTTGCATTATTGCCGTAGCCCTTGTGTGATTGGTGATTTTGGGGCATGAGTGAGTCTCTCTACTGGACATGCTTTGGTGATGAGTGTCCATGCATTGGTGTTACATGCATGGCTTGATTTTGGGATGTGTGGGTTGTGTTAGTGGGGTATCTGTGGGTTGTTGGGGTGATGGGTGTGAGGGTGGAGTATGTGATGGCATGCAGGTGGGGTGGGGGGATAAAGTAGTAAAGATTTGCCTTACCAGAGTCCAGTCCTCCTGCTACTCCTGCGAGGCCCTCAGGATGCATTATTGCCAAGACTTGCTCCTCCCATGTTGTTAGTTGTGGGGGGGAGGAGGTGGGGGTCCGACACCAGTCCTCTGTACAGCAATCTGGTGTCTGGATACCACAGAACGTACCTTCCCCCGTAGGTCGTTCCACCTCTTCCTGATGTCATCCCGTGTTCTTGGATGCTGTCCCACTGCGTTGACCCTGTCGACAAATCTCCGCCATAGCTCCATCTTCCTTGCAATGGACGTCTGCTGCATCTGTGATCCGAATAGCTGTGGATCTACCTGGACGATTTCCTCCACCATGACCCTGAGCTCCTCCTCAGAGGACCTGGGGTGGCTTTGAGGTGCCATGATGTGGTGTGGGTGATGTGTGAGGTGCTGTCTGTTGTGATGTGTGACGGGATGTGTTGGTGTGTGTTGTTTGAGGTGCGTGGATGTTGTATGAGTGATGGTGTTGTGTGTCTGTGGATGCTGGTGTTGTGTTAGGTAGTCTCTCTCTCTCTGGCCTTCTTTCCGATTTTTTGTTGTAAGGGTTTGTGGGTGATGTGGGTGTGTGCTTTATATTGGATTGGGTGTGTGGGTGTGGTGTGTGTATGTGTGTCAGGTGTGTGTATTTTGAATTGTCCAATGTGGCTGTGTTTTGTAAATGTGTGTGTATTTTGAGCGCAGCGGTGTGTACCGCCAATGGATTACCGCGGTTGAAAGACCGCTGCGTTGATTCGTGGGTCGTGATACTGTGGGCGTCTTCCTGTTGGCATGACGGTGTAGGTTTTGATATCACCAGTTTATCACTGACCTTTGGTGTGGCCGACTTGTGTGGGTGTCTGTATTGTGGCGGATTCCGAGCTGTGAGTCGTAATACCTGTAACGGAATTCCGCTGCCGCAACGGTATGTTGGCGGTCTTCTGCATGGCGGAAAGCGGGATTTACCTCCAGGGTTGTAATGAGGGCCCATGTCTTGTAATGACAGAAGCCTGACTTGCAGTGACACTATCTTTGGAAATACCAATAGTGTTCATGTTATTACCTTCGTTAAAAATATGTGACTCAGAACCAGGCATATCAGCCACCTTCTCATTGACACCACAATCAATCACACTTTCATCTCTGGAGGTAGAAGCATGACCCCACAACAAATCCCCCTGAAGATGCAAATTCTCTTCCTAACCCAACCTCTGAAACCCATTCATGTATATCAAATTATTTTTTGCCCACCAGTGTCCATCAGATAATATAACAGTTGCACAAGACAGTTGTACAATCTAGTAAGGACCATTAGAATTAATGTCTGTTTTGAATCTCTGATTTCTCACATTTTTAGCATCACCCAAGACCCCACTGAAAGCACTTTGTTAAATTCTTTATGAGGATTATAATGCTGACATTTCATTTTCTTTTGGGCACATTTCACTCTACTCCTGAACTTTTCCATGGCAGTTACTTTAACCATTTCACCTTTACCATTTTTCTTTACTCAACGAGTCCGGCACCAAACTCTCAATAGAAAATAGTTTCCTCCGCAAAATCATTATAGATCCATTTGGAAAAATAATCCACTAGAACAATCATGTAACTTACTTCATACTGCAAGCCATTCATGGATCTCAGAAAATCCAAAGCTAATTTTTCTTAAACCTTCTAAGGAAATGCTAGCTGCATCAAATGTGTGTCATTCGGCTTCCAGTGCTTCTTAGACAAAACACATTCCTTACAATTCTCCATCATGGTGTCAAAATCCTTGTCCATTGTAAGCCACCAAAAGGAATACCTAAGAACCTTTTTAGTCAAAGAAGATCCTAATTGGCCAGCATGTGCCAGTAACACTATCCTTGATCTTAAACTTAAACATACTTATCAACCCTCAACTGCACACCAGTTCAACCGACAACTCATCAGCTAAATGAACAAAATTCAACAACTCACTTTTAAGATGTTTAACATGAGGCCACTCGCTCTGCACAAGGTTAAAAAATGTCTTCATATTCATTTCCTTACCACAAGCCAAAAAACAGTATTTATCACTAATTACACCATGAGATTGTTTAACAACACCAACACTTGCCACCACACATTTATCTCCAATAAAATCTACTTCATCAGTATCCACATTGAAGGGCAACCTGGATAAACAATCCACTCTCTGATGGGCACTTTCTGGAATATATTGTACATAAAAATTATATTTCTTTATTTTTGCTAATATCCTTACAAGCCTAGATGAAGCAGATGACATGCCCTTTTTCCCAAACAAATGAGTTAAATGCTTTTGATCTGTACGAAGAACAAAGTGTGTCACCCACACATATGTTTTACATATTTCAATAGCAGAAGCTAATGCCTCTCATTCAATTGTGTTGTAACTCCTCCTGTATCCTTAAGGGCTCTGGATGCCAAAGCAATAGTGTGTTCCAATTCATCCACTTTCTGACATAGCACAACACCCAAACCCACAGCACTGGCATCACCCATAGTATCACATTCCAATCCACTCACTAAAGTCTTCAATGCAGGCACATTAATCAAAATTGACTTTATGTTAAGAAAATTGTCATCCCAAACAAATTTCTAAGTTTTCTGAAGCATTTTCTTAAGTGGTTCCATAATGGCAGCATAACCACCCACAAATCTGGAATAATATTAATCACTAAATTCAATGAATGCTCTAAATTCATATTTGTCCTTAGTGCTAGGTGCATCCCTTAAAGCTCTCAGAAGATCAACTGTAGTTTTGGTGTCCTCCAAAGTAATGCTGTGACCTAAATAATCAACAGCTTCTGTCAAAAGTCTATATTTGTGCATCAAGACAGTCATGATATGCTCTCTTAGAATTGTCATCACTTTATTCAAAATCATGTTATCTCCACTGACTGTTTTGGCAAAAATGAGCAAGTCATTCTGAAAGGCTAAGACATATTGTCGGGACACGCTCCAACTGCCACATGGTAGAACGTTCCCTACACGAGCCCCAGTGGTCGAATCTTTATATCAACATTCTAAATGTACATACCCCAGCCTATGTAGATACAGAATATAACATAACATCTCCCTTTTTTAACAAAAAACAAACAAATACAATGCCCAGACAGCGTATACATAGATAAGATCATAACCAAACAATATAAACTAAAATAACATTAAATAAACACATTCAAGACCTCCAATAAACATACCTGACCTATAGTCCAAATATCCTAAAACGATTTAGCCAAATTAACTTCAGCCTACGACAGTCATTATTTAAATTTCAATGGTACCTATAATTCTCTATTTTTCACGAGTTGACCTGTATAGCACCTACATTATCACCAGATAACTTAGCCTTATACTTGGGAAAATGGCTTATGGACTGTACAGATCTCTCACCAAACCACCTCTCAACATCAGTCAGTACCTTTATAGTTTTACTAATATTCCACCAATGTCCACCCTTGACCCTCACCACAATACCAAACACTTTTTCAATTGTCACGGGCTCTCCATAACTGGCGTCCCCTTTCTTCACAAAATCATTTTTCTAATCCAAAACACATCCCCAACTTGGAATGACAGCTGTCTGGTGGTTTTTTAAAACATATTTTCCTTTTAGTCTTTTCTGTTTGCTTTCCTCCCTAGTAAACATGGCCTGTGATCCACATTCCTAGTACGTTTATTGTGGACAGTTTTGGATAACCAAGCTGGATAAAGTACTGAGGTAGATAGGCATCCTCTTAACTCAAAATAGGACAGCTTGGTGAGAGAATGCAGCATGTATGATAGAACCACAGCATAGATTTCATGGCTTCCTCAGTGTTATTCTATTGCTCTTGCCCCATTTTATACACTCAACAACTACCCTATTTGTCCTTGCCACCAAACCATTTGTTTGGGGATGAGAGAGTGAACTCCTTTGATGTTACAGCCTCTGCCCTTTTAAGAAGCTTTCCATGTCATGATTCACATATAGAATTCCATTGTCAGAGACGATAAATTCTGGTAAGCCTTCCATCATAAAGATATCTTTCAGAAATATCACTGCGATAGCAGCTGTGGGTGTTGAGAAAAAACAAACTTCAGACCACTTGCTATGTGAGTCCATCAGCACAAGCGTGTAACTCTAATGGTAGGGTAGAAAATTAAAAGGGCCCACCATGCCTCTCCCCACTTTCACCCAGGGCTTTCAGGTAACTGAATGGGTTGTAAAGGTGGTGTCACTACCTTAAGCCTTTTCTCTGCTCTGCTATATACTACACTCTCCTTTACCACCATGTCTATATATTTGTCCATAGATACCACCATGTCTTTATCTCTGTCCATAAAGGACCACCAACAATGGGCTCTGACCATTCTTTTTGTCATGGTTGACCCTAGATGACCATCATGGGCTCTGTTCACCAACAAAGAGCATATTGTATCGGGAGGCACACACTTGTCACATCTAATTACAACATCATCTTCCATGGAAAGTTCCTCTACAATCTTACAGAACGATTGAATTTCAGAGCACACATTTCTTTCCTTGGGCCACCCATTCACAATGAACTCCTTGATCTGTTCCAACACTGCATCTTCTTCCCTACTGCATCTTTTCCCATAAACTTCAGCACATGCTTTAATGTCTGGCAAATCCACAAGCGCTACAAAACAGTCTTCCCTGTCATCTTCAGTATCTATTGTGTCCGGATCCCACAAAGGCAACCTCAACAGCAGATCTACAGTGATATTTTATTTGCCCAAAATGTTTTTAACTTCAATATCGTACTGTAGTTATTTAGTTTTAAACCTGGCTATAAATGAGTGGCTTGTAATCTGTCTACATAATGAGCCTCTTACCCCACACATAATTTCGACATTTTTCACTCACCCAATAACACGCCAACAACTCCTTTTCTATAACAGAGTAGTTTAACTCAGGCTCACAAAGCACTCTAGACGCACAGCTAATGGTAACTTCTCTCTCGGCAGTGCTTTGTTTCAATACAACACCCAATCCATATTTGCCAGCATTCACTGTGATAGTACAAGGTATACTAGGGTTATATGCTCACAACTCCTTAGCATTCGTCATTTCCAATTTAAACCTGTAAAGTGTATCTTGGCCGTCACCATCCCAGATAAACGCCAACTTGTTTTTCAACATGTTAGTAAGAGTTTTCATTTTCCTAGCATATCCAGGAATAAACCTGGCATAGAATTCACAAAGACTGATAAATGAACACAATTCCTCCTTTTTCTTAGAACTGGGACATTCTACCACCACCCTAATCAGCCCTGGTCTAGAAAAAATGTCCTTTCCGGATATACTATACCCCAGAAAATTCTTTGTCTCTTTTAAAAAACGTTCACTTCTTCTTTACAACTGCATTATTTTTCTCAAAGATAGGGAGAATAGATCTAGGCAGTTTATCAGGATCTTCCAAGTGTTTGGTGAAGATCAAGATGTCATCCTGAAATACCAGAACTCCTTGAGTATTCTCTAACAGCTGTTGCATGATTCGCTGAAAAACAGAGGAGGCAGATGCCAGACCAATGACATGCTGCAAAATTGAAATGTACCAAAAGGTGAGTTGAACACAGTGTAATGGCGGGAAGTTTCTTCTAACACCACCTGATGGTATGCGAATGCCAGGTAGATCTTAAAGCACCAATCAGCACCTCTCAGTTCCTCCAAGAGAGGGTTAATCCTGGGTAATGGGTGGGAATCAACCCAGATTTTTTTATTAAAGCTCCTCAGATCAATGCATAGCCACATATCCCCATTACGTTTATGAGCCATGACTAGGAGTAATAACCCAAGGCTATTTTCAGTGGGCTCAATCATACCTCTCTTTCACAGAGTATCCAGCTCCTGTTTGAGACCCTCCTTAAGACTGAATGGTACTGATCTAATTATGTGCTTGACTGGTATAGCTCCTTGTTTAACTTTTATCTCATATTTGAAACCAACTTTTTTTCCCAGAATACTAGAAAATATATTTGGAAATTCATTCTCAATGGGTTCATAGAACAGTAAGTCTTTTATGACCAGAACCTGTTCACTAGCCCCAGGATTAAGCACCATCCCAAAACGCCCTTTGTGAAACCAACCTAAGCTATTGGGACCTTTTATTGCCAAATAGTTCTTGCCTTGGATTATGCCCCCTTACATTCTAGAACATCTTTAAAAAAAAAACCTCTAAATCAATTTTCCTGCCTTCCTATGACACAGGATCTCTATTCGGAGGAAACATCCTGTCTCCCCATGTTTTGCAAAATAAATTAGATGTAATCACTGTGATACGTTTTCCCAAATTAACCAAAGGATCCAAGCTTCTGTCACCCACCACAATATCAATGTATGGGTCTATGCAGTAATTTGGGCCCCAAACTCATGATTTTGTTGTCAGTAACAACCACAATCAACTCCTGGAGTTCCTTTACTGTACGTTGTCATTCACCTCATCACTTCAACAACATTATTAACTGTAGGTGCCCTAGTTTGACCATTCTTGCACACCTTTGCAAAGTGCCCAACTTTACCACATTTATGACCACAACATTCTTGGCTGGGCACTCTTTACTTTCTCTGTTATATGGGAAGTTCCCACATCTGAAACACATGTTGGTGAATTTAAAAGAAAACCTTTCTCCATTTCTTTGACATCCTTATGGTCCATTTGACCACTGTGTACTACATAAACGCTTTCTTTTACACAAAGAATAAAATTCAGTTCTTTTAGGTGATACCTGTGCTAATTTAACACTATTGGCTGTTTTAACAATCTCTTCCAAGGATGGATTGCCCATCCCTAAGAAACGTTTGTTGAATCTGTTATCCGAGCAATGGCCAATAAACTGACCTTTGATCAGTTGGTCATTGAATTCCCCAAAGTGACATTGTGAACATAATTTTCTTAGCACACTAATTTAAGGGTCTACATTTTCTTTCTGCACTTGTGATCTTTTGAAAATCTTATGGTGCAGACCTAACCAGCTGTAAAGTCACCTATAATGAAGCGCATATCACCTGAGGTTGCAGAAGGGGATGTTGTCCTTTAATTACAATTCACAGATGTACACCAAAGAGATGACATGCTGGATCAATATCCTACACTGATGTGCGTAGCTGGTGTGGTGTGCACACCACCTTATACATCAATTTGAGGACACGCTATTCATTGTTTCCCAACTGGTGTGTGTGTCACTGTTGTGGTCTGATGTGAATACAAGCCATATAGTAAGACATAAGGACGATGAGAATATTAAATATAACAAGGCAGGCACTAGATGGGTAAACCACTGGAGCAAATCCTGCTCCAGCCTACTGCTTACTGCTTGGAAAACATAATGTATGTAGCCTGTTAACTTATGGTTGCCAGACAGCAAAGGCAGAATGTACACTGGACTTTGAAACTGGTATCCTAACATAATTTCGACAAACAAAAACGCTAACACGTAATGTATTGTTTGCCAATACTAACATGGCAGGTTTACGTATTGCGGCATTACGTAATCACTGGAGCGCACTCTTTCCTTGTTGTTCAACCACTCTTTGTATTGTCAAAATGGCAATCATGAGTTATGTGAAGTTTGGTCAACACCGTAGCGTAAACACTTTTTAGTCAATGCACAAAAAAATAAACTAGAGCACTAAGATGGTGATGGTGGGCAAGCAAAATGCCGTTGGCCAGTGAAGTGCTGGGACAAAAAGTCACTCCACCCCCTGTGATTTGCTTCACCCCGATACAATACTCCGACGTGCCAAAGTGCAAACGTCATCAGCTGTGGGTGTTGCAGCCTTACCCAGCTCATCTTGTGTGATTGATTAATTTTAAAGCTTCACCAATAGGTACAACAGACTGTGTTGGCTCCTTTTGGAGTCTCCTGTGGTGGCTCCTGCTTGTTGCCAAATTATGTGGTGGTGAATGAGGCAAGAAGAGGATTTTGTAGATGTTAAAAGTAAGTTTATTTGCACAATGAAAAACTCGTCTCTGAAGCTGCCGCCGTTGTCTCATCAGGACACGCTCCAACTGCCAAACAGTTAAACGTTCCCTGCATCAGCTCCAGAACTGGAATTTTAATATTAACATTCTAAATGTACGTACCCAGCCTACATAGACGCAGAATATAAAAATCACTTCTCACACAAAGGGACATCTTGGACTTTACGAACTACAGGAATAGCACCCTTCCTTCAAAATTATCTCCTGCTCGAATGCTTTGACAGTGCCAGTTTCATTGCAAAATACTTCAGGATGTCATTTAAGAATAGCATTCAATTCATCCATCTCACATTCAACCAACATGACTGGTTTCTCTGTTCCTCGTCTCAAAGTAATACCTATTTTACACCGATCAACCCAGCTCATGATATCATGACCATTAACCACCACATACACTTTCGTAACAATGACTCTTCCAGAAAAGTATAGGGATTCTTTGAAAAACTCAAGAGTCTTAGGGTCCAATTTAGATGTTAGCAGAGGGATTACTCTGTCACAAACGTGACAGATATCCTGTCCGCCATATTACGATCTCCATAGGCTATAATGGGATTGTAATACAGTGGATGGATATCTGTCATGATTTTGATGTAGTGACTCTAAATCAATCCCTTAATCCCAGAATCTCCATCTGCCACTGCTTTGATATATGATTTCTGCAATGTGACATCGGAACTTACATTTTGAAAAGTAACTTCAGAAATCATAGTAGCAGGTGAACCTGATTCAGCCATAATTCTTAATTCAACACCACCAATACATAAATCACAAAAAAGGTCCTTTCTGAACTCTCATTTACACATCTCTCATCTACCACATCAACTGTCAGTACATCATTAGCTATCTTCTCCCAAGTACTTGTTCATCACTCTCCTGCACACTACTAACCTTAATAGGCAGAGTGCTATTAGCCTTGAACACCTGCATAAAATGCCCCCCTTTTTTACACTTATTACATTTTTATCAATTGGCATAGTTACTCATGTGAGTGGTGGACCCACACCTATAGCATGCAATGAAACGACCTAAGAAGGACCTTTGGGTACTTTCTGTGCTAACACTTGTTTTAATACACACACATTCACACACTCCTTATCAACCAATATCACTTTCACCAATTCCACGGATCACTATATCCTTTTGGCAATCTTAATAGCTTCATCCAGTGAGAGATTTGTACAAAACAATAAATGCTCTTTCACTTTATTAGAAGCACAGTTCAGTACTATTTGATCCCTAATATACTGGTCCACATTGTTTTCAAAACTGCGTTGACTTACCAAAATCCTCAAGGATGCTACATACTAATCAATTGTCTCAGATAAGGAATGTTTCTTCGAATGAAAATTTAAACATTCCAACATTCCAAAACAATACACGAATCCTCTGAAAAAAAAGGAAAATATGTTTCTCTGCCTCAGTGTACACATTCCAACTAGCTGAATCCTCAACTTCAACTCTAGATGAAGGTTGTAAAACAGACAAATGCTCAAAACTATTATTTCTCTGCCCCAAGACAGTTAAATAGCAAAGCTGCCTTTATAGCAGGTGAGTAGTTGATTGTGTCACTATCAACCAGGTAGGTTTAAAAAACGCAAAACCAATGTTTCGTTTTCTGTACAGGTTTTTCTGTATTAGGCAGAAAATGTGGTGGTTGTTGTACATGCTTTCAAATAGCCACAACAAATCAAATACAGCAATAAAATAATATTCAACACAGTTGGTTGTGATTCCTGGAGACAACCAGTAGATGTCTCTGAGTACTTATTAGAAAATCTTTAAAAAAAAAGTGAAACAAGAATAATTAAATTGATATCTACTCCCTTCTCTCTCCTATACTTACTCCAAAATGCCCCCTTCAAAGCGACAAAACTCCACTACATGGTCAGGACGCACTGTATCACCATGTGATGCAATCCCGACACCACAGGGCTGTGATGAGATGCGATGACAGTGCCAAGATGGCCACTCGGACATGCATTCTGATATCACAACACAGCTGCCTACGACTAGTAGACCACCTAGTGCTGCATTGTGTGGTTTACAGCACCAACATCACCATGCTCAACTAGACTGTCCTTGCTAAGCAGTTGCCTCTCCATTATGGCCATGTACAAGCGTTGTAACATACATGCAAAGGACAAGAGAAACCACAATGCAATGTCTAAAGCGTTTTTTCCATTCTCCCATTAATCATTAGCACGCAAGGCAATCCTTCAAATAAAGCCTGAAGCACCAAGAAGCATGTGTGATAAGTGTCATGCCGATAGGCTGAAAGTTCCTTGATGGTTAAAAATTGAAATTAACTGGTGGGCTCTGCAATAAGCAGTTTCTCCTTGTCGCCAATATGGAGTGGTAATGGCTTCAGAATGAAGACTGACAGTAGGATGAATAAGGTATGGTACTCTGTGTATTGTAAAAATCCAAAGAGCCCACCGCTAAGCATCTCATCGCACCAGGATCAGATTTCCAACTGATGTCAAGGAAAAACTGATTCCAGAATGAGAACGAATACATGACACCCTAACAACCAGCATTTTTGGACATACACTATAGAAGAGTGGACCATGGTATTGCTAGCAGGTCCCAGGATTTGACCACTATGGAGGTAGTGGGCACATAATGTGGAATCTAATTTTCCAAACAACTTGACCTATAAATAGGAGATGTTTCTTGTGAATTATTGACTTGATCATGATGGAAACTCCTTAAAATGCCTTAGATATGCACACCTAATTCCGAGAAAAAATGAAGGGCGCACTGGTACAATATCTGATCTGCCCCATCATGCTCCTGACAAAATATTTGATCCTGCACCATTATTGACTATCTAGCTCTCTTAAACCTTGTTCATGTTCCACTGCAATCCTACACCTTAACAAATGTAGCCTACTAGGGGCCTCATTAAAAGTTCCTCAGTTAGGACGGTATCTCCGCACCTATGTCTGGGGATTTTCAATTGTTTTTCCCAAAATGTGAAATAACGCAAAGATCTTTAAATACCAGGTTCAAATCAGTGTTTTTTCCTTCTCCAGGGGAATTAATGGACCCAAACCTACACATGCTTATCACCTGTTTGAAGCAGGTGGTAAATATGTACAGAAATGTTTCAGGCCTGCACAGTTGGTCAATGCTATGGGGTGAAAGGCAGGGGAAGAGCAGAGCAGGCAAGGGGAAAGTGTTTGCTGCTGTCCCAAACTTACATTTTACAGAGGTGGCTGCGGTTAGGCACAGCAGCGGCCAACAACTGCTGCAGCTGTGCTTCCAAGTCCAGACCTGGGGTTATCGGGTCTAAGGTTTGCAGACCTGATAATTCCAGGCCTGGACACACCGGGAAGTACAGAATGACCCAGAGCAGTATTCTCCACCCCAAGGGGATACTGTTCTAGTTCACTTATAATGACTGGTCTCAGGAAGGACTGTAGCATTTATCTTATTAGCTTTACACCAGACTAAAATATCAACAAGAACAAGGGCCTGATTTAGAGTGGTGGTAACAGATACCCTGTCCGTCAAAATCTAAATCCCATAAGAAATAATGTGATTTAGATTTTGGCGGATGGGATATCTGTTAACATTGTGATGGAGTAACTTGTCCGCCATTTTGGTAGAAATGACTCTTTACTGAAAATATCTATGCATCTACCAACTACCAGAACATTTCCATTAGAGAACTGTAAGGAGCCACTCTGTCCTCCTGCTCAAACACTGTTCTTCCACCTCAATATCCTCCTACTTTTTCTCCAAATGTGGATACTGTTTGCCAAGAAATGGAATCCACATATTCCACCATCAGAAGAGATAGTGCCACATCGATTGACACAAAGGTGCATATACCTTCTGCCTGAGTGTAGGAAGTTGGCTCTGTATGCACTATTTCAAAGTAAGGAATAGTATGCACAGAGTCCAAGGGTTCCCCTTAGAGGTAAGATAGTGGCAAAAAGAGATAATACTAATGCTCTATTTTGTGGTAGTGTGGTCGAGCAGTAGGCTTATCAAAGGAGTAGTGTTAAGCATTTGTTGTACATACACACAGGCAATAAATGAGGAACACACACTCAGAGACAAATCCAGCCAATAGGTTTTGTTATAGAAAAATATATTTTCTTAGTTTATTTTAAGAACCACAGGTTCAAATTCTACATGTAATATCTCATTTGAAAGGTACTGCAGGTAAGTACTTTAGGAACTTTGAATCATTACATTAGCATGTATACTTTTGACATAAAACACAATAAGCTGTTTTAAAAGTGGACACTGCAATTTTCACAGTTCCTGGGGGAGGTAAGTTTTTGTTAGTTTTCACAGGTAAGTAAGTCACTTACAGGTTTCAGTTTTTGGTCCAAGGTAGCCCACCGTTGGGGGTTCAGAGCAACCCCAAAGTTACCACACCAGCAGCTCAGGGCCGGTCAGGTGCAGAGGTCAAAGAGGTGCCCAAAACGCATAGGCTTCAATGGAGAGAAGGGGGTGCCCGGTTCCGGTCTGCCAGCAGGTAAGTACCCGCGTCTTCGGAGGGCAGACCAGGGGGGTTTTGTAGGGCACCGGGGGGGGACACAGGTCAGCACAAAAAGTACACCCTCAGCAGCGCGGGGGCGGCCGGGTGCAGTGTGCAAACACGCGCCGGGTTTGTAATGGTTTTCAATGAGAGATCAAGGGATCTCTTCAGCGTTGCAGGCAGGCAAGGGGGGGGGCTCCTCGGGGTAGCCACCACCTGGGCAAGGGAGAGGGCCTCCCGGGGGTCACTCCTGCACAGGAGTTCCGTTTCTTTAGGTGCTGGGGGCTGCGGGTGCAGAGTCTTTTCCAGCCGTCGGGAAAGGGAGTTCAGGCAGTAGCGGTCAGGGGGAGCCTCGGGATTCCCTCTGCAGGCGTCGCTGTGGGGGCTCAGGGGGGACAACTTTGGTTACTCACGGACTCGGAGTCGCCGGAGGGTCCTCCCTGAGGTGTTGGTTCTCCACCAGTCGAGTCGAGGTCGCCGGGTGCAGTGTTGCAAGTCTCACGCTTCTGGCGGGGAGTTGCAGGGGTCTTTAAGTCTGCTCCTTGAAACAAAGTTGCAGTTCTTTTGGAGCAGTGCCGCTGTCCTCGGGAGTTTCTTGGTCTCTTGGAAGTAGGACAGTCCTCTGAGGATTCAGAGGTCGCTGGTCCTGGAGAAAGCGTCGCTGGAGCAGGGTTCTTTAGAAGGCAGGAGACAGGCCGGTAGGACTGGGGCCAAAGCAGTTGGTGTCTTCTTTCTTCTTCTGCAGGGGTTTTCAGCTCAGCAGTCTTCTTCTTCGGTAAGTTGCAGGAATCTAAATTCTTAGGTTTCGGGGAGCCCTTAAATACTAAATTTAAGGGCGTGTTTAGGTCTGGGGGGTTAGTAGCCAATGGCTACTAGCCCTGAGGGTGGGTACACCCTCTTTGTGCCTCCTCCCAAGGGGAGGGGGTCACATCCCTAATCCTATTGGGGAATCCTCCATCTGCAAGATGGAGGATTTCTAAAAGTTAGAGTCACTTCAGCTCAGGACACCTTAGGGGCTGTCCTGACTGGCCAGTGACTCCTCCTTGTTTTTCTCATTATTTTCTCCGGCCTTGCCGCCAAAAGTGGGGGCCGTGGCCGGAGGGGGCGGGAAACTCCACTAGCTGGAGTGTCCTGCGGTGCTGGCACAAAGGGGTGAGCCTTTGAGGCTCACCGCCAGGTGTGACAGCTCCTGCCTGGGGGAGGTGTTAGCATCTCCACCCAGTGCAGGCTTTGTTACTGGCCTCAGAGTGACAAAGGCACTCTCCCCATGGGGCCAGCAACATGTCTCGGTTGTGGCAGGCTGCTGGAACTAGTCAGCCTACACAGATAGTCGGTTAAGGTTTCAGGGGACACCTCTAAGGTGCCCTCTGGGGTGTATTTTACAATAAAATGTACACTGGCATCAGTGTGCATTTATTGTGCTGAGAAGTTTGATACCAAACTTCCCAGTTTTCAGTGTAGCCATTATGGTGCTGTGGAGTTCGTGTAAAACAGACTCCCAGACCATATACTCTTATGGCTACCCTGCACTTACAATGTCTAAGGTTTGGCTTAGACACTGTAGGGGCACAGTACTCATGTACTGGTGCCCTCACCTATGGTATAGTGGACCCTGCCTTAGGGCTGTAAGGCCTACTAGAGGGGTGACTTATCTATACTGCATAGGCAGTGTGAGGTTGGCATGGCACCCTGAGGGGAGTGCCATGTCGACTTACTCGTTTTGTTCTCACCAGCACACACAAGCTGGTAAGCAGTGTGTCTGTGCTGAGTGAGGGGTCCCCAGGGTGGCATAAGATATGCTGCAGCCCTTAGAGACCTTCCCTGGCATCAGGGCCCTTGGTACCAGGGGTACTAGTTACAAGGGACTTACCTGGATGCCAGGGTGTGCCAATTGTGGAATCAAAAGTACAGGTTAGGGAAAGAACACTGGTGCTGGGGCCTGGTTAGCAGGCCTCAGCACACTTTCAATTCAAAACATAGCATCAGCAAAGGCAAAAAGTCAGGGGGTAACCATGCCAAGGAGGCATTTCCTTACACTGAGGTTATTTGTTTAAACCATAAAAACAAATACAAGTCTGTATTGAGAAACTGTGATGTTCTGGTTCTTCACAGGCCCTTTGACTTTTTTAGAGATTCTAAGATCTGACCCACGCTATCTGTCTCAATGACTATGATTATAAATATTATCATAAGGAAAGATATGACCAGAAAGGAAGCATGACATTGAAACTCTAGTTTTAAAGAAAACTCATTAAAAACTTTGACACCACAGCATTTCTGACTTATTTTTCAGCATTTATATTCTATAAACACCTAAAAAGAGTAATAAATGAGCAAATGCTGTCTTTTGGTGGCTCCTTGTGAACTTTGAAAGTGGTGTGGCATAAATGCCTTTCTTGAATTGGACCAAATGAGCGAAATGAGTAAACGTCAAGTTCAGGGGTATTCTTCCCAAAGATTTTTTTTTTTTTTTTAAACACAGCCAATTTACAGTGCAATGATCATATAAATTATGTAAAAAGTCAAAGAGCACTAATGAAACGTTTCCTTATATTTGTGGTGCGTCAGGCAAGCCTGACACAGGGAATTTTGGGACTCTCCTCCACAAGAAATGTAATTGTTGGAATTTACAGTATTTGGCATCTTTTCAATGGAGACAGTTGAGCTGGCAACCTGTGGGATCTGCTTGCCTGGAAAGCAACTTTGTCAACTGTGTTGAGCCCCCTTCATTGCCTAGGACGAAGATCTCTGTGTTAGACTTAGCAACCAGTTGAGCCTTTGGGGTGTGAACTAAGATGATATGGTCTGCTGTTGTCACCAGATTGAATCCAGGCCTAACAATTGCAGTGGAATGCACCTCTATTCCAGCTCTGGAAGTCTTCTGTGCAGTGCACACAGACAATGTAAAACTGCAACTTTGTTAGGCCTAATGATAACAATGCACTATATCCGTGTTCCAGGTCTGGAAGTCTTCTGGAAAGTGTGACAGACTAACCTCAGGCAGCAGCATACACAACTATGTTACATGCCACAACTGTTTGAAAACGTTGGTGTAAGAAGTTAGGTTATTAGATGAGAGGGGTGGAAGACCACTCAAATAATAAACACAGTCATTGTCAGGGTGAACAACAAAAGTCACTAAAGAAATCTGTGCTGAACCCTCTGGTAGTTTGGCACAAAAGCACATAAGCTTAACTTAGAGGCAATGTGTAGCACTCAAACAGTAATAAAGAAAACATACAGCACCAGAATTGGGATTATCTGGTCGCGCCGGACTGGGTCAGATTTGAAGCCTGTCGCTATGGACCGTGGGTTGGATACAGGGACCAGGTTTATCCTGCTGAATCCAAGTCCACACGGGGAACTGCAGCAGCACTTGAAATTGGCAGTCAAAGTGAGGAGGCAGTTGTTAGCACAAGAAGCAGGTTGGGTGTCACAGACAGTCACTGTTTGGCACAAAGAGTCCAGTATTTATACCCAGGTGTGCCTTTGGAGTGGTGGGTAAACATCCAGAGCTTTCCCTTTGAAGTCTCCAAACATCCTGCCTTACCACCCCTAGCTCAAGACTAACTAAAGGAGCTATGCAGCCCCTTATGTGGAGTCGGGCACAGCTTAGTCAGATGTGTGTGGGGTTGTGCCCAGCTGCTCCCTCCCATCCTGCTGTGATGACTCATTCAGACACACCTAAGCTCTTATTGTGTATGGCTGTCTAGGAGGAATACACAAGGCTTAGCTATCAGCTACACCCATACATGTGACCAGAGACAGGCTATGGGCTCTAAATGGCTAAGGCAAGAAAATGTCAGCTTTCTAAAAGTGTCATTTTCAGAATTGCAATTTAAAATTCAACTTCACCTAAAATAGAATTATAAATTGTGATTCCAGAGACACCAAACATGAACTGGTTATCTCTTCCCACTTGGAATTGCACTTTGAAAATGTAATAAGGCATCTCCAGTAGGAGAGATAGGCCTTGTAGTAGTGAAAAATGAATGTAAGAGTTTTTCCCTGCCAGCACATGTAAAACGTTAAAGTACATTCTCTGTGTTTGAAATACATTGCACCCTGCCCTCTGGGCTGTTCTGGTCATATCCTAGTAGTGAGGTTTACTTTGCCAGATCAAAATGTCACTTTAAAGCTGCACACACAGACTACAATGGCAGGCCTGAGACATGTTTAAAAGGCTACTTACGTGGGTGGCACAACCAGTGCTCCAGGCCCATTACTAGCATTTCATTTATATGCCTTGGGTACTACTTTACTAGGGGCATATAAGTAAACTGAATCTATCAATTGGGGATAAGACAATAATACCATGTTTAGAGGAGAGAGCACAAACACTTTAGCATTGGTTAGCAGTGGTAAAGTGCCCTGAGTCCTAAGGCCAGCAAAAACTAGATCAGTAATAAAAATGGAGAAGAAAAGCAAAAAGATGGGGGGAAGACCACCCTAAGCCTGACAGGTCTAACAATAATTGATTCTGAAGTCAGTTTATTATTGAGGGATTTTTGGTGTTACATAAATGACTGAGTAGAACTGCACAAATACATGTGCCAGATGGGTAAAAAATTGGCTTATCAGTTGAGAGAGATGGAAGCCTTACACAAATAATAAACACAGTCCTTGTCTGGGTGAACCACAAAAATCATTAAATTAACTTGTGGTTAGCCCTCTAGTAGCTAGGCACAAACACAGTCAGGCTTAACTAAAAGGCAATGTGTAAAGAATGTATCCATCACTGGAAGAGTACTGAAGCGAAAACACCAGAGCCAACTTAGAAAAATAGAGTACAATTTAGTAAATATGATGGCACCAAAATGACAAACACCCAATCAGTAAAACCCGAGTCATGAATTTTTAAAGTTGCTATTAAAAATAGCGTAAAAAAACACAGAGCGCCCATAGACATTATTTGATCATGCTACACTGTGTCAAAGTCACAAGTTCAGGCCGATTGTGATAGAGTGGAGGTCAGATACAAGGACCAGGTACATCCTGCTGTAGATTTTACCTTCTTAGAGTCGAGATGTAGTTGAGTTTTGAGGAGCAGGTCGGCATCGCAGGTGGTTGCTGTTTGATGCGAAGAGTTGGTCATCACTTGCGCTTCGTGTTGGAGGTTGACATGGACTCTTGCCGTTGGCGCAGGTTCTCAGATCACCAGCAAAGAGTAGGTTGTCACTGGAGATTCACGTCGGCTGTCATCACTGATGGTCATCAGGCGATGCGAGGAGTGCATTGATGGTTGTGAGAAGCCCATAATCTTCTGGATCTTCACTTGGAGCTCAAGACTTGCTGTTTTGAGCAAGGAGTTGTGCACTCTGAAGTCAACCAAAGGTCCAGGACATGTAGGGGCTTTTGGATTAGGTCTCACTCTAGAAGAGGCTGGCAGCAGGCTTCAGGCAGGTCCAGTAGATGGTGGTCAGCTGGGAAGTTGCAGGGAGGCCTCTAGAAGCTTATCATGTCCCTGTAGCTCAAACAAGAAATCAGCCAGTTATCAGGGAAAGTAGGTCCAGTCTTTATTCTGAATTTTCCACAGGTTCAGGAGTGTTCTGATGAGAGGTTCTGAAAATTCCACTTGTATCCCCAGTGCCAGCCTGTGTTGGGGGAGCACCCTTTGTCAAACCTTCCCTCATTCATAGGTTTAGCTCAAAACTGTCTAGGGTAACAAAGGCCGGGCCAGCCTTGGCGTGGGCTGCATTTGTCTGTGGCAGGGCTGGTAGCCCTTAGAAGTCAAGAAGGGGGTAGGCAACCCCTGAGGCTACCCTTTGAAGGCTGAGTACAACCTCCTGAACATTCTACTCAGAAGAGAAACACTTTCACAAACTTAAGAAGTGGTTGAAGTGTGTGGGACCTATTGGGATCAACATTCCCAATCTTTTTAAAAGTTCCACTAATAGTTTCCATACTTCCTATTGCTTTGGCCCCAGATTTGCTGAGCCCACCCCTGTTGCACTCATCATAGTTTCCATACTTTTTTATACACTTCAACTTCTGAACCCAAGGCCCTTGTGTCCCCATGAACACAACTCTTAATCACTGGTTAGCAGGGGTAAAGTGCACAGAGTCCCAGTGCTAACGAAAACGAGTTCAGTAACAAAGGAAGTGAAGACAAAACGTCTGAGGGAATGTCATACCAAGGAAGTAAGGTGTAACAGTTGGATAGTGTCACCAAAAGCAGCTATGTTCTTGTCTTGGAGGTCTTTTGTGCAGCACAATAGTGACTTCAAGCATCTGCGAACTAACAATGTTACTTGATGCTTTTGTGCAAAGGTCCAAAGCTATTTTACAAGGATTGGCTAACACGGGTGCATGTGTTTCATCTTACAGTACAGGCTTTTTGCACATTTGATTTTCCAGCATCTCAGGTGACGAGTAAGACAGGCTTGCACTGTTTTCATGTTACAGCGGTGTTGTGCACATCTGGCTTTGCATGACACTGTATTATGTGATGCACACACACTAGTTTGGATTGCATGTTTGTGTTGAGCAATTGTTAACACTGAGTAATTGTTAACACATCTCATGGTGCGATCTGGTGTCAATAGACTCTAACTTATAGTTTGACGTTAACGCTGATTCCATTGGGTCATCGATGACACAATCACCCGGGTTCTGTGCTTCATTGCATGTCCGTGATATACACCCACTCACCCGGAGAGGCATATTAGTAAGGGGAGGAAAAATATAACTATCTGTTATACCAAACATAACCAAACTTTTGTTGACTTAGGGTATTTCTTATTTTCATGCACGAATATTGGAATTTCATCCATGTTCTTATTTTGGTTCCTATCTTCAACATGCAACATTCCTTTCCAGTGTTAGGCTTGTTGTAGGGGCCTGAAACACTGGAAGAAAGATTTCAAAACACATCTAGATGCTGGGTAGAAGAAAAGAAAATGCAAAATATGTTAGAGAACACTCATTTGGGAAATGCATTGTTCTGTTCGACTGCCGGTCAAGCTTGCAACAAGGGTAGTATTGGCAAAGCCAATAGATCTCACCTATTAGAGCTATTAGTTTTGGCAAAGTTTTGTAGCCATGCTGTATAGCAGCACTGATGCTTTGGAGTGTTGCTCAAACTAATTTAAAAAAGTGCTATGACAGCCAGGGATAATGCGCTTTTGTTTAACACGGTCGTGCAGGATGCATCATGGTTCTCTTTTAATTATTATTTTTAGACATGCTGCACAGCAGCCACACTGCTATACAGCATGGCTGTAGATCATTGCCAAAGTTAGGAATGCCTGTGCCATACAGCACGCACAAATTGCAATGGTAGAGCCAATAATCTCAAAGACAAAACCTATTGGCTTTGCCAATGCTTGTCTCAGCACAACATCCTTGTGATTCTGAGCAAATGAGTTAAATCTCCCCATGCGTGAAAACATATGATTTGACAAAAATCCTATCAATAAAGAAAGCAGATAACCTGTTTTATCACAATGAACATTCATTTCAAAGGAGAAAAGGGCATCCGTGAACTAAGTATGGTATAGTAAATCATAGCTACAAATGGCAAGAGGTTCAACAACGATAACTGGTGCTAGACCTGACAGTCTCAGTATTGTCTTCCCCTAACTTTTTGCCCGCTTCCCTCCATTTTCCGACCTAATTTTTGTGGATTTTAGGACTCTGCACACTTTACCACTGCTGACCAGTGCTAAAGTGCTTGTGCTTTCTCCCCTAAACATTGGCTCATACTCAATTGGCATATTTAATTTACCTATAAGTCCCTAGTAAAGTGCACTAGATGTACAAAGGGCCTGTAAATTAAATGCTACTAGTGTGCCTGCAGCACTGATTGTGTCACCAGCATACGTAGCCCCTTAACCATGTCTCAGATCTGCCATTGCAAGGCCTGTGTGTGCAGTCTCACTGCCACTTCAACTTGCCATTTAAAACTACTTGTCAAGCCTTAAATTCTCCTTTTTGTACATATGTCACCCCTAAGGTAGGCCCTAGGAAACCCATAGGGCAAGGTGCCTTGTAAGTAAAAGGCAGGACATGTACTTATAAACTTTACATGTCCTGGTAGTAATTTTCCAATAATGGGACGCCTGCACTTCACAGAGGACAGCATAAGAAATTAATGTATGTGCTTTTAAGTGGTAATTTCTGATCTGAGAGGTATAGACTTGTCATGTTTGGTATGGTTTGAATGGTAGTGAGAAATCCTACTGACCAGTGAAGATGGACTCTACATTACTATTTCAGAAAAGCCACTTTTAGAAAGTAGGCATTTCCCTGAACTTACTGCTCTGTATGCCTTACAGCCTGTCTCCAATCCATGTCTGGTCTGCGCTGGATGAGAGCTCCCTTTGAGCATTCCATCCAGACAGCCATAAACACAAGACACTTAGCTGCATCTGCGTTCATCTGCATAGTGATGGGTCTTCCTGGGCAATAAAGGTGGAGGGGCTCTCACTTACAATTCAAGGCCAGTGGCCTGCCCTCACACAAAAGACTGATAATTCCCCACAGGGGTCCCTGCAGACAGTGGCGGGTTGAAATGGGACACCATGCAGTTCAAAACCACTCTTTGAAGTTGCCCCACCTCAAAGGCACTTTTGGGTATATACTGGGTCTGTGATCCCATCAAATCAGACACTTCTGGACCTACGACTGGACTCTGTCAGAGGGACTGCCTGGCTGCCCAAAGGACTCATCTGGACTGCTATGCTGGAAGAACTGCTGACCTGCTTGTAGCCCTGACTCTGCTGAATGGACTATATCTTCCCTCACAAGTGCTGTCCTAGAGCTTGGATTGAGCTTGCCTCCTGTTCTGAAGTCTCAGGGATAGTTTACACTTCACAAAAGAGAAGAAAATCCAACGTGTGAGAAAATCGAGGCAATGCCTGTAAAATTCGACGCAGCGCCTGACTTGTGACTGAAGAATCGCTGCATCCTCTGCCAGATCGATGCAGCACCTGTTGCCTCTTCACAATATGTTCTGAATTTTCCACGCATTGTCCCTGGATGTCAAAATATCTCTGCATCGCAGTGATTAACCAATGCTGTGCTCCCGGAAACTCGCGCATTGCCTTGCCCTGCGGAAAGAAACAATGCATTGCCTTCACTACACCGGAAAGGCCGACCCATCTCTTTACTTTTTGAGGCGTCTCCTCCTCTGCTGACCTCTACGTCATTATTTTACACGCATCCCAGGTATTATGTGTTAAAAGGATACAAGCACTGATTCTCAAGGATTGAGACTCATCTAAACCTTTTAAAGTGATATCTCGACTTGTGCATATTGGATTTTTGTTATTTTGGTTATTTTATTTAGATAAATATTATCTATTTTCCTAAACTGGTGTCGAGTACTTTTTAATGGTGTTTTCACTGTGTTGGTGTATGAGTCATTGCACAAATACTTTACACATTTCCTTCTAAGTTAAGCCTGCCTGCTCTGTGTCAAGCTACCAGAGGTTGAGCACAGGATAATTTGGATTGTGTGTGTCTTACCCTGACTAGGATTGTGGTCCCTATTTGGACAAGGGTGTATACCTCTGGCAACTAGAGACCCCAATTCTAATAAAGGACAAATCGAGAAGAAGGCAATGAAACACACTCCATAATAGGGCCTTTTGCCTGTACCCTCTGCCACTTTACCTGCCACTACATGCACGCCACCACCCCACTCAGCAACACCCAGCTCATCCGACATTCAACACCAGCTACCCATCACTAGCTCACATGCACCCTCCTCAACACTTGCTCACTCAGCAAACATGCCAACGAGGTCTGGGACTTTATCAAAACACTCTCACACCCAACATTATCTTTTTAACCAAGACCTGGCTCAGCCCCGCATTAGCCCCTGACATTGCCACCGCCATGCCAGAAGGATATACAGATTCATCCACCACAACCGCATCAACAAAGCCAAGCAGAGGAGTCGCCATCAATCACAGAGACTCCACTGCTACAGACAACACCTTCCCAGCAAGGTAACACCTCAACTGCACTATCCAAACGGTTGAGAAATCCACCATTGGGGGTACCTTCACATTCTGTCCACCGAGACCTCGAACCACCTTCTGCAACCTCATCACTGATTTCATTGCCCCCCTCGCAATCATCTTGAAGAACTACATATTCCTGGAGACCACGACATCCACTTCAGTGACATATCCGACCTTAACTCCGCCAACCTCGTTGGCAGCCTGAACAACATCGGTCTCACCCAACTTGTAAACAACCCAATGCACATTGCAGGACACACGCTCGAACCCATATTCACCCCCAGTGACTGCATCAAATAGGGCCACACCACCGAAGTCACATGGACCGACCACTTGATTGTCCAAACCATCATTGCAACCCCCATATTCCCCCGACGCAACCCAATGCTGCAGCAAGAACAATCAGAGACTGACTGGACTAACACTCTTTCCCTTACCCGCCCAAACACTACAACAGTGTGAACCAGGACATCAGAAGCTTCAACACCTGGATCACTGACTGTACTAACACTGTCACCCCCATCAAGAACAAGAAACACAGAAGATCCACCAAGCAAGCCAGCTGCTACACCGAGGACCTCAGATCAGCCAAGCACCACTGCGAGCACCTTGAGAGAAGTTGGTGCATCAGTAAAGACCCAGCCAATAGAACTGCCTACAAATCAGCATTCCACCTATACCACCGCCAACCACAGGAGACAAAACAGAAAGCTCTGGCATCGCACATGGAAGCTAACCCCAAAGACAGTAAGGAGCTCTTCTGCATAGTCAAGGAATTTACTAACCCCACCAAGGCGACAAGCAACATCTCTCCCTCTCATGACCTATGCAATGGCCTTACAGATTTCTTCCATAACAAAATTGCCAAAATCTACAGAAACCTCAACCCCAACTCAAGCCTGAAGACTTTTTTAATGGCCACATCTCCACACACATGATCATCCAAGACTAACTACCTAGAACCACCTCACCATTCAGGACACAATTCAACCATCATGAAATCCATCTACTCAGGCGCCCCGTCCGCACATGCCCCCACCACATCTTCAAACTAGGAGCATCCGGGATCGCCTCTAACATTTCACCCTACTCAACACCTCACTGGTTTATGCCACCTTCTCAGAAGACATCAACATCTATATGTCCCCCTTACCAACATAGATCCCGTGGACTCAACATTATATAATACGTTGATGACACTCATCTCATCATCTCCACTCCAAAAATTCCCAAAACTCTACCGCCGCCAATAGCAACTTCCATCAATGCATGACCAACGTCGCCAATCGGATGAAGAATAACTGCCTCAAGTTCAGCACAGACAAGACTGAAGTCTTGATCTTTGGCAGCGACAACTCCCCCGGGACGCCTCCTGGTGACCGACAGAACTGGGTCCGACTTCAACCCCAGCTGAGCACTCCAGGAATCTCAGTATCATCCTGGACAGCAAACTCAGCATGAGGTCCCAAGTCAACGCAGTGCTCTCCTCCGACTTCTTTATCCTGCACATGCTACGTAAGAATTTCAAGTGGCTTCTCCAAAACACAAGACTCACCGTCACCCCATCCCTCGTCCCTGTCAACTGCACTACGGAAACACCATCTACATGGGAATCAAGGCCTACCTATTTCAAAGATTACAGACCATCCAAAATGCCTCAACAAGACTCATTCTGGATCTCTCTCGTCTCACCCACATCACCTCCAACTCAAAAAACAATCACTCCTGCTTGAGATTTGATGCCAGTTCAAGAACCTCATCCCTGAGTTCAAGGCCCTGCATGACTCTGGACCCACCTACATCAACCACCACCTGAGACTCCAAAAAAAAAACAGACACCTCTACTCACCCTCCCCCTTGCTGGCCTATACCCCTTGCACACAACGCAGCAGAGCCGGAGGACGCTCCTTCTCCTACTTTGCTGCCAAAGCCTGGAACAGCCTCCCTTTACACCTCAGGACCTCCTCTACTCTACATGAGTTCCATAGGACGCTGAAAACCTGGCTTTTCATCTGGAACCCTGGATCTTGCCAGCAGTTGGATAGCCTCACAGGTAACAAGTTGCTCTCTATAAGTTGACCAATTAATTGATTGAAACAAACGCCAGGCCATGATAGGTGTGTGGAGCTATGTGAGATGATGTGTATAGACTGATAAGTCACTGATCGTGGTACACAGTCCAAGATACTTTGGCACTTAGGATTGATGTGTTAGTGTCCACGGCTTTGTGATGTAATTCTAGAATGATGCTAGTTCATATAGAACTTGGGAAAGTTGACTGAGGAGCGTTGGAGCCACTGTCCTGCCTGGTTTAGATCATATCTCAATAGAAGCATTGATTGTACCTGGAGTATAGGTATACTTTCACTTATGTCACCTAAAAGGTTCTCTTTCGAACTATATTATCTGTATTATCTAGTTATGCACTATCATGAGGCTTATTATTTTTCAAAATGTGTACAGCTTCATTCTTCATTTCATTTTTCTATCCGGTCCGTTCAAAGTAGATTCTCAATCACATGCTATGGGGAGAAACCTAAAAGGAATGGGTTATAAAAAGAGACAAGTTATGTAAATCTCACAATCACGTGCTGTACACAGCAGGCTCTCAGGCTTGCAAATCACTGTTACTGCTCAGTGAGGTAAAAATCACAGTAAGATCAGATAGGACATATCTTACATGCTCAGAACTCAATCGTTGTCAAGATAAATGATAATGGGCCAGATGTACGACCTTTGGTTTTGTGACTCGCAATTTGCTAACTGTGTTTGAATCTCAAATTACGAGTCGCAAAACAAAACGTACAACAGTGGTAAGTACATTGTTTGCAATTTCCAATATGGTCGCAAATGACCTACCTCATCAATGTTCATGATGTAGGTTGTAATTTATGACCTCATTGGGAGTGACCGCACACACAGGGATGGTGGCTTTCTGGGGACAGCAGACCACCATGTCTGTGACTGCTTTTACATAAAGCAGTTTTTTAAAAAGCAGTAAACAGGATGCATTTAAAATAAAACAATGAAAAGTTTTCTTTTCGTTTTTTCAGAGTAGGCTGTGGTCCGTGCGACAACTGCCTGCTCTGAAAACATATCTACGCTTCCATTCACAAAGTGGAAGGGGTCCCTTGGGACCTTTTCCCGTTTACAAATGGGTTACCACCAACATGAAGTTGGTGGTAACTGTGAATGTTTTGCAACCGCATTCACAGTCGCAAGACATTCCTACATGCCAGTGCGATTCATTATTAGGAAAGGACACCCTAAACATGCCCCTTCCTTTACTGAGTCGCATTTTGCTTTGGTAATAGAAAAGAGCACTTTTTGGGTCGTGCAAACGGCCTGTTTGCGACTGGAAAAATATTTTAAGCATCTGGCTTAAAATTTCTTTTGCTAAGTCATAAAATAAAAAAAAGCATGGTAGGACGTGCCTTCTGATACTGAGGTTCCAAAAATAATCAATGGGACACTTGAACTCGGCAAGAATTGCCAATTTTGTAAATACTTTCCTGGTCCCAAAACATGATATTTTCATTTTCTCCAAGCACATGGCATACACTATTCTGAGATTCTAACATATTCTGACTTCCATGTCCGCTTTTCATTAAATACCAATGATGTGCATCATATGTCAACAATTGTTACCAGGTATTACGCCAAATTAATATAAGGAAGAACCTCAGTATGAGAAGGATGGGCCACCATAAAGCGAAAATTATGCCAAGAATGGGAACAAATATTTAATGTATGTTTGACGTTTTCCAAGGGAGAGCCGGTATGAATGCCCAGATATATGTCAATGATGGCCCATCACTATGTCCTAGATGGCCATCATGTCCCCAGGAATGCCAGAAATGTGTCACTAATGTGCCATCATGAAAGGGTTTGCCAGAATACCCGTGAGAATGTCCAGCGTACATCACTGATGGACCATCATGACAGTGTTAAGCATTATGTCCTGTTAGTGGCATACCCTTGCTCTTCGTGTTCTGACAGAAATCAGGAACACCTAAAGACGTTGTGCCATTTGTAGATGCTCCATTAATTCAGCCATAAACATAGTTAGTTTGCTTCTGAGTGTGCCCGGACAAACCGAAAATATTTTGTGCGCTTACACTGGGGGAATGGACGTATCCTCTCCACACTCTAACATGTTGTTAACAGTAAAAAAACAGATTTGCAGCAGCAAGCATAATTTAGTGATGCGCAGTTTCAACACTCTGTTACTATATACACACATCTATCCTTCTAACCTGTAATTGAAAGTAGTTCAGCGCATTAACACAACTTGTTTAAAATGTGTTTTCTGAGAGTTGTATGACGGCACTACTGCCACAGGATGCCGGATAAATTCTTTGTTATTAAAATTCCAGCAAACATAGAGCTGAATTGTACACATGCCAGCCGGAAAAGCTTGTGTGATCTCGGGCCATTCTCCTTAAAGACACTCATATGGTTTATGGACCCAAATATTTCCCAAGCACTCACCAATCATTTGTTTGCACCCCTGTAAGAATTTGGGTTACTGATTTTGGGATCTCAAACCTTTCCCAACCAACAACCACAATTATTCTTAGGGTGATGGTACAGGCAAACCCTAAGTGAGCCTGTGCTCAACCCTCGGGTACCTTTGGACAGAGCAGTCAGGCATAACTCTGAGGCAATCTATAAAGCATTTGTGCAATACCTCAAACAGTAATACAGTACAAAGACACCAAATAGGAGTCCACAACAGAGTTAGAAAAATAGAGTGTTTATTAATAAATAAAACAAGACAAAAACGACAAAAATCCAATCAGTAGAACCAGAGAGATAACATTTTAAAGATTTTAATACAAATAGTGCCAAAAGGAGTGCAGCACCATCTATGAATATCTGTTTGCACCCGACCAGGACAAAGTCACAAGTTTAGGTAGACTGTGGTGGAGTGTTGGCCGGCTACAGAGACCTATTTAGGGTCACTGAACAAAGTACCTTCAAGCCTGGTGTGCAGAGCATTGCGAGGATCCTCATTGATGCATTGCACAGCTGAAGCAATGCATTGGTTCTGAGATGTGGCATTGCTGTGATGTGAGGTCCTGTTGCATCAGCATTGAAGATCCCATTGATGAGGGCTTGCGAGGCCAAGCCTGGAGTTGGGGCTGGGCTGTGCAGTTGAAGTGATGTGTTGATTCCGAGGAGCTGTGAAGCTGTGAAGCTGTGATGCAGAGTCCAGTGTCATCGCCGTGGTTGCAGTCAATGAGAGATGCAAGGGGATGCACCGCAGATGTGTTGTGAAGAAGTGGTTCTAAAGGCAATTCAGACTGTGGCTGCAATGTTCAATCCACCCACCAGTGAAAACGTGTCAGTTCTGCTTGGGGTTGCACCGCACAGCAGAGGAAATGTATAATTTTCGTTGTGTCCACAGAGGCTGGTAAGGCACTTTAAGCCCACTTACAAGGATCCAGGACTGGGGTGGTCCCACGTGGCAGAGAAGACTGACAGATGACAGAGAACAGGTGCAGGCGCAAAGTTGTTGGAGCCTTCTGTCCCTGGGGCCCAAGTCAGGAGGCCTGCCAATAGCCATTGGAGTCACTCTGGGGTTCTGTGTTCAAGAGATGCAGGTCCAGTTATTCTCACCCAGGCAGGAGGGCAGCAGGTCACCACAGCAAAGCAGGAGTCCAACAGAGTGCAATCCAGCAGAGTGGCAGTCATTCAACAGCACAGCAGTCCTTCCTCCTGGCACAATATCCACAGGTCCAGATGTGTACTGAAGAGTTGGGGTCTGAGGTCAAGTATTTATACCCAGTGAAGTGGGGAAAAAGCTTCTAAAGGTTTACGTTTGAAGTTCTCAGGCATCCAGCCTTTCGTGCCCTGGCTCCAGACGAACTACAGGGTGTTTGCAGACCTTTGTGGGTCTTTCAGGTGAAGGTGGGGCTATGCCCAGCTCCTTCCTCCCCTCCTGCCTGTGATGGCCCATCCAGGCAAACCCAAGCTCCCTATTGAGTGTTGCCATCTAAGAGGATTGCACAAAGCTCAGGTGTCAGCAACACCCAGTCATGTGACCAGAGACAGGCTACAGAACTAAATGGATAAGGCAAGAAAATGGCAACTTTATAAAGAGGCATTTACGGTATTAAAATCCGACTTCACCATAATTTAGGATTTTAAATTGTGATTCCAGGCACACCAAATATGAACTGACCATCCCTTCCCATTTAGAAATTACACTTATAAAATGTAATAAAGCAACTCCAATGTTATCCTTAGAAGAGCTAGACCGTGCAGTGGTGAAAAATAAATGTAAGAGTTTTTCCCTTTCAGGGCATGTAAAACTTAAATATGCATGAACTACTGTTTAAACTCATTGTGCCCTACCGTCTGGGTGGTCTAGGGCTTACCACAGGGGGGACTTATATTTATTAAAAAGGAAGATTTAGGCCTGGCAAAATGTTTATTTTGCTAGGTTGAAATGGCAGTTTAAAACTGCACACATAGGCTCTGCAATGGCAGGCCTGAGACATGTTTAAAGGGCTATTTAAGTGAGTGGCACAATCAGTGCTGTAGACCGACTATAAGCATTTACTTGATAGGCCCTGGGCACTTGTAGTACCAATTTACTAGGACCTTATAAGTGAATTATATATGTTATTTGGGTATAAGCTAATGTTACTATTTTCAGAGGAGAGAGCACAAGCACTTTAACACTGGCTAGCAGTAGTAAAGTGCATAGAGTGCTAAAAAACCACAGCACCGAGACCGCACTCATTGCTGCAACAGACGACATCAGGACCATGCTAGACAAAGGAGAAACAGCAGCACTCATTCTCCTGGACCTCACCGCAGCTTTCGACACAGTATGCCATCACACTCTCCGCACACGCCCCGCAACGCTGGAATCCGCGACAAAGCCCTGGACTGGATCTCGTCATTTCTTAAGGACAGGACCCAAAGAGTTCGCCTCCCGCCGTTCCTATCAGAAGCCTCCAATATCACCTGTGGCGTCCCTCAAGGATCTTCACTCAGCCCCACACTTTTCAACGTATACATGGCCCCCCTCGGCACCATCGCACGAACACACCACATCAACATAGTCTCTCCTACGCCGATGACACTCAGCTTATCATCTCCCTTACGAATGATCCCACCACTGAAAAGGACAACCTCCACAACGGACTCCACACCATAGCCAGCTGGATGGAAGCTAGCCACCTAAGGCTAAACACAGAAAAAACTGAATTACTCATCTTCGGCACCAACCCCTCAGCCTGGAACGACTCCTGGTGGCCCACCTCCCTAGGATCCTCACCCTCAACCACCACCCACGCACGCAACCTGGGCATCACCTTGGATTCCACACTCAGCATGACTCAGCAGGTCAATGCCATCTCCTCTTCCTGCTACTACACCCTCCACCTGCTCCCAGAATCTTCAAGTGGATTCCCATCGAAACCAGGAAGACCGTCACCCACGCCTTGGTCAGTAGTTGACTGGATTACGGAAACTCCCTATATGCAGGAATCACAAACAAACTCCAGACAAAACTACAAAGAATCCAGAACGCATCCGCACGTCTCATTCTGGACATTCCACGCTGCAACCACATCTCCCCTCATCTCAGAGACCTACATTGGCTACCAGTATCGAAGAGGATCACTTTCAAGATCCTCATCCACGCACACAAGGCCCTCCACAACACGGGCCCGACATACCTCAACGAAAGACTCACCTTTCACACCCCGACCTGCAACCTTCGCTCAACCAACCACGTCCTCGCCTACGTTCCTCGCATCCGCCGCACGACCTCCGGAGGAAGATCATTGTCCTACCTCACCGCAAAGACCTGGAACTCCCTACCACTCCACCTCCGCCTTACCAATGACCTCCTATCTTTCAGGAAACACCTTAAGACCTGGCTGTTTGACCAGTAGCTCCCCGCCCTCCTTTCCCTCCCCCCCAGTGCCTTGATACCTTCCGGGTGAGTAGTGCGCTTTACAAATCCCTGATTGATTGATTGATTGATTGAAGGCACCAAAAGTGGGGTCAGAAAAAAATAAAAAGGATGGCAAAAAGTTGGGGGAAGACCACCTGAAGCTGACTGGTCTAACAGCCTCCCTCTCATTCTACCACTTTGTGTTTACCATAGAGATGATACCTAATCTTAATTTCTGAAACCCACACTTTAAAACAGCCTAGACATAGAAACAGACCCAGCTTAGATAAAGAAAGAACCCGTGAATATACTGTAAAGAGTGAATGTAGTTTCAGATATTACTTAGCAAACACTTGCCAGACTTATCATGGCAATAAAGTACATTATGTTGTATTGGTTTGATAACTGGGAGGAGCCAAACAGAGTTAATCGGCTGGACTTCTCTGCGATCTGACCATTACTATGAAAGGGGAGAAAATACCATGCGACCGTGACGGTATACCGCTACGCGAATTATGACCCACACATAGAAATCCACCACTATACAGACACACACACAAGTCCGCCGAATCAAAGGTCAGTGATAAAATGGCGGTACCAAAACCCAGACCATTACGCCAACAGAAATACACCCACAGCATTATGACCCACGAATCACCGCAGTAGACATTCAACCGCGATAAACCATAGACGGTACATACGGCCGTGCTCAAAATACACACACACTAACAAAACAACACCACATCGGACAATTCAAACTACACACACCTACACACATACACACACCACACCCACACACCCACACTACCCACAACCCTTTCCAACAAAATAAAAATTGACAACTGAGAGAGAGACATGCCAGGAGCACCCACTGTATCATAGCCACAGAATACCATCATCCATACACCATCCACGCACCTCACAGCACACCCCAACACATCACCCCACACACCCTCACACACACCAATACATGGACCCCCATCACAGACCTGCATGGACACCCATCACCACAGAATGCACACTAGTGACAATCATTTAGCCAACCAAATCACAACTCACACAAGCCAAAGCTGCCTTGGTAATAACAACCATTGAGGGAAACATACCCATGCACAAGATGTCACATACAGAAACAATAACACTACATTTACATCCCCACAGGACCCCCACACAACGTCACCAGAGAGGAGGTGCCAGCAACATCCAGTCCCCCCCAGAAGAGGCCCACAGTGATAACAGCAGCTCTGCACACCTGGATCAGGATGACCAACCTGACCCATTAGGGACCTCTGGACAGTGGGTGACCCAGCCACAGTCCCAAACCACCACAGAGCCTCCCCCCTGAGGAAACACCACCACAACACCCACCCAGCGGGCCCATCCCTCTGTCCCCAGGACACTTCAATCAACAGTGTGTCCACCACTACAGGGAGCCCAGGCAACCCCACAAACACAGAACGATCAGGTACCTGGGGTCAGTGGCCACACGGTTCAGGGGACAGAGGCACAGGAGAACAGGAAAGCTGGGAGGGCTGTTGTGCAACAGGAAGAGGACAGGCCAGGGAACCAACTCTCCACAAGGCACTCATCAACATCCTGGGAGCATACCACCATTCCCTGGAGACCATGGGCCAATACTGGCCAAGCTGCAGGACACCCAGCGGCTGCAGGAGGGACAGTACTTGGGGATCAGGGAGGACCTGAGGGACATCCACACTACCCTGGTCACCATTGCAGGGGTGCTGGCAGACATGGCCAACACCATGAGGGAGGCAGTGGCACACCAACGGGCCCCTGACACTAGCCACACCGAAGAACAGCCCTCCACCTCTGCCGACGCTAGTGACCAGGAGGCCTTGCCACAGGAACAACAGGCCACCAGCACCCCCCCCCCCTGCAGAAGGAGAACCACCATGCAAAAGGTCCCTGCGATCCAGGCAGAAGCCAGAGAACATTGCCAAGACCCCCACCAGGAAATAAGACTCCGCTGAATGTCACCCTTGTGTCCCACTCTGTCACCCTGTCCACCTTGAATTGCCATTGCCCCACTTCCTATGCCCCCTTGGACAACGCATCTGTGATACCAATAGACTGTACTCTATCCTGGACATTCCTCCTCCATCAACCCAGACCATTGCAATACCCCCTACACTTATTATCTCATAAATAAACACCCTTGGAACTAATACAAGTATGCAGTCTGTCAATTGATTGAAAAATGTATTAGTTTAACCAGCTGTAAACATTGCACTTCAAATATACAGTTATATATTCATCGGTATGACCTGTAGTGGGCAGCAGTAAACACACCAGGAACCAGAGAGGGGCCCAGATATATGAAAATAGAGATTCCAAAAGGTACAATAAGTGGCCATAGAAATAGGAAAATCAGGCTGCCATGTCCAATGTCCAACACAAAACTGCAATGGAAGGTGAATTTACAGTGCCTTACCTGTGTGTCACTGGAAGTACTGTTGAATTATAATAGTTCTGTTGTCCACATCCTCTTCCTCTGCCTCCTCTTCGTCACTGTCCACAGGTTCCACCACTGCCACACACCCATCTCCAGCCTCATCCTCCTGCAGAAATGGCACCTGGCGTCTCAAGGCTAGGCTGTGCAACATGCAACGATTATCTGGCACACCTTCTTGGGTGAGTAGTACAGGGATCCACCTGTCAGATGGAGGCACCGGAATATGGCCTTCAGGAGGCCAAAGGTACGCTTAATGATCCTCCTTGCTCACCCATGTGCCTCACTGTAACGTTCCTCTGCCCTTGTCCTGGCATTCCTCAGTGGGGTCAGTAACCATGAGAGGTTGGGGTAACCTCAGTTACCTGTAAATATCGAGGGATACCTGTTAGCCAGACACTCACCCTTGGGGCCAACTCCACACCCATTTACCTACATCAACTGGGTGGGGACCATGGGCTCACCTATTAGCCACACCCTGTGCCTTCGGAGTTGAGACATCACATATGGGATGCTGTTATTCCTCAAGATAAAGGCATCATGCACAGAGCCAGGATACTTTGCCTTGACATGGGAGATGTACTGGTCCGCCAAACACACCATCTGCACATTCAGAGAGTGAAAGCTCTTTTGATTTCAGAACACCTGTCCATTTTTTCGGGGTGGGACAAAGGCAATATGTGTTCCATCAATAGCACCAATGATGTTGGGGATATGTCCCATTGGATAGAAGTCAGCCTTCACTGTGGCCAAATCATCCACCTGGGGACTACAAAGTAGCTGCCCATGTGTTTCATCAGGGCAGACAACACTCTGGTCAGCACGTTTGAGAACATAGGCAGTGACATCACTGATGCCATGGCCACTGTCGCTTCGAAGGAACCACTTGCCAAGAAATGGAGCACTGACAGGACCTGCACTAGAGGGGGGATACCTGTGGGGTGGCGGATAGCTGAAATCAGGTCTGGCTCCAATTGGGCACACAGCTCTAGGATTGTTGCCCTGTCAAGTCTGTAGGTTAGGATAATGTGCCTGTCCTCCATTGTCCCCAGGCCCACCAGGGGTCTGTACATGGGGTATGTCTCCATCTCCTATTCATCCTCAGTGGTTGAACTCTAGGGTGAAAAACAGTGAGCAGAATGTCATATTCAAACATGACCTCAGATTAATATGCTTTGCTTTTTTTTACAGAAACAGTATGTGAACGTGTAGGTCTGTTGATGTGCCTATGTCTGCTGTGACGCAGTTAGGTACCATGGCCTGTGCCCCACTGAAATGGCGGCCGCCTGTCCTGTGAGGAGGGACAAGTGGAAATGAGGTAATTCCGCTGCCGTGCACCGTTGCGGGAGGCGGTCGATGACAGCCGTGCAACACATCATTGGTTATCATCAGGGCCTACGGGTTCCAGGATCCAATGGTGATGCACGCCGGCGGTGAGGGTATGCACCGCCGTGGAAGTGACCGACATTTTCTATCTGTTCACTCACTTGCTACCTGACCTTCAACAGGAGAGGACCTACATTGCAAGTGCTGCTGTGACCTGTGTCTGGAAGCAACCATGGCTCGAGTGTCTGGGGAAAGGGCCCCTGCCTTCACTTCGGAGGAATTGAAGAGACTAGTGGATGGGGTCCTACCCCAGTACCCTTTACTTTATGGTCCACCAGACAAACAGGTGAACACACTGTGAGCACGATGTGAGGGGCATGAATGTATGGAGTGCTGTATGTCTAAGCCTCATGTAGGGGGGACTAAGGTGTCCTGGGCAGAGTGGTGCATGTTTGGTGGACAATGTTTGTGCGTAAGGGGATGGGAGGGATATGGTGGGCCATGAGTATAACAGTCCGGATGGTATGAATAATACCTTTTCTTCTGTATCATTTTCTGCAGGTCAGCGCCCATCATAAAAAGGCTATTTGGCGTGCCATTGCCAAGGAGGTGTCGACCCTGGGGGTCTTTGACAGGCGGAGCACCCACTGTGGCAAACGTGGGAGGACCTGCACCGCTGGGCAAGGAAGACAGCGGAGGACCAGCTGGGGCTGTCCTCCCAATGAGAAACGGGTGCCCATCGTACCCTGACCTCTCTGATGTTCCGCATCCTGGCGGTGACCTATCCGGAGTTGGATGGGCACTTGAAGGCATCACAGCAGCCACAAGGGGGGGAATCATGACTTTGTGCATGTTAAGGTTAAGGTGTTACCTGAGTGGGGGATGTGGGTCTGTGGGCGCCCCTAGGCCAGGGCGAACATGGCAGGGTAGGTTCCATGATGGGCAAGCTGAGATGCACTCCAACCCCAATAATGCTGGTGGGCAGGGTCCTGTGGGTTTCAGGTGTGCAGCTAATGGCGTTAGGCATTGTACCCCATGGCCTTGTGACTAGCACTGTAAATGGTAGTGCATGGCCTAGTGCATAGGGCTGTTCCTTGTGAGTTGTGTACGCCAACTATAGTGTTGTTGCTGGCATTGACCAAGTGTATCCTCTGTCTATCCCCCCCTTTTTGTTTTGTCACCCTGTCCTTGTGTGCATTAGCATAATCTGGCGGAGGAGCAGAGGCCTGGAGGCCTAATCCACCAACAGTGAGGGCACCAGTGGGATGGAGGACGAGGGGAGCACCACGACGGAGGCAGGAGGGGACAGTTCTGACAGCGACACCACCTCTGATGGAGGCTCCCTGGCAGTGGCGGACACCTCTGTGGCCACCCCACCTACAGGTACAGCCACCACCCCCGTACCAGCACTGCCTTCCCAGCAGCCCCTCAGCGAGTTTACCGTGCCGGCTCACCCAGGAGGGTGGGCATCTCCTTCACCCCGGGCACCTCAGGCCCTGCCCTGGTCAGCCCTGCTGCCCTCAGTGAGGAGGCTATTGACCTCCTAAGATCCCTCTCTGTTGGGCAGTCAACCATACTGAATGCTATCCAGGGTCTAGAAGGGCATTTGCAACAAACAAATGCATATTTGGAGGGCATTCACTCTGGCGTGGCGGCCCAACAGAGATCATTCCAGGCTCTGGCCAACTCACTGATGGCAGCCATTGTCATTGTCTCTAGCCTCCCCCCTCCAACTTTTTCTACCCAGTCCCATTCCCCTCAACCCCAGCCTATCCCAAGAACACCTTCAGACCAGCATGCACCCAAATCAAAACACAGGAGTGGCTCAGGCAAAAACAAGCTCCACACTTCATCCTACAGGCACTCACACAAGCACCATCCAGATGCAGACATACCAACTTCCACTGCCTCCACTGTGTCCCCCTCCTCCTCATCGTCCACCTCCCTCCCAGTTGCGTCTCCACTCACAACTGCATGCACTACATCCTCATCCACTACCTTCACCAGCACACCTATCACAACACGCCCCTCACTGGCAGTCACCACCCCCACATCCATGCACATGTCCCCTATGTCCTCTCCCACTGTGTCTGTGCCCCCTCCTCCCAAAGTGCACAAACGCAAGCACTCAGCTCAATAGCCATCCACCTCACAACAGCATCCAGCCCATGCACCTGCACCCAAACACATCAGACTGACACCTCCTACCACCACTCTCTCTTCCTCCACTCCCAAACCTTCACCCTCTTCCAGCCCCAGTGTCCGTAAAAGGCTTTTCCTCTCCACCCTTGACCTATTCCCTGTCCCTCCCCCCCATCCTTCACTCCGGGCCAGGGTGGGAAGAACTCCGGCCAGCACCTCAGCCACCCAGTCCACGGCCCCAGTAGTTTTTGCAGCTACTGCAGGTGTTAGAGGCTCCAAGGAGGCACCCGTCAGCACAGCCAGTGTGCCTGCACCACCTGCCAAGGGCAAGAAGGGGCCACCAGCTAGCAAGGGCAAGAAGGGGACACCAGCCAGCAAGGGGAAGGAGGCACCACCAGCCAGCAAGGGAAAGGAGGCACCATCAGCCAGCAAGGGGGAGGAGGCACCACCAGCCAGCAAGGGCATGAAGGGAACATCACTTGGCAGAAGCACGGAGGCACCACCATCTGCCAAGGGCAGGAAGGGGACAACAGCTGCCAAGGTCAATGTAAAGGGAACTGACGCCACAGGTAGGATTGATCTGGTGCCTGGGGGTGCAGCAGCATCTGGGCAAACAACACCAGCCATGGCACTTCAGCCATTTGAGGCTGCAGGGGAAGGGCTGGAGCCTCCCCCCAGCACTGACAGCACTGCCACCTGCACCGCCGGCAGCACCGCCACCTGCACAGCCACCAGCACCACTGCCAGCAGCAGCAGCCCCAGTGGGCAGCCGTCCGAGCCTGCAGGGGAAGGGCTGGAGCCTCCCCCACCACTGACAGCACCGCCACCTGCACTGCCGGCAGCACCGCCACCTGCACTGCCAGCTGCACCACTGTCAACAGCCCCAGTGGGCAGCCATCCGAGGCTGCAGGGGAAGGGCTGGAGCCTCCCCCCACCACTGACAGCACCACCATCAGCAGCACCACTGCCAGCAGCAGCAGCCCCAGTTAGCAGCCGTCCAAGGCTGCAGGGGAAGGGCTGGAGCCTCCCCCCACCACTGACTGCACCGCCACCTGCAGCGCCACTGCCATCCACTGAGCACCTGTCACCACGGCGAGCAGTGTGCAGTCGTGACTACATGGGCTGTAGTGCGTCCTGGCACCTGCAACACCTGTAGGTGTGACACCCAGGTGAGAGACTGTGACCTTGCACCATCCAGGATCAGCATCACAGGGCACAAGGCCCCCTTCTGAACCAGTGGAAGAAGGCATCCACTTACCCCCTCCTTGCCAGGATGAACCACACTGGGCACAAGGCCCCCTCCAGAGCCAGTAGAAAAAGGCTTCCACTCACCCTCTCCTTGCCAGGATGAAGCACACTGGGCACAAGGCCCCCTCCAGAACCAGTGGAAGAAGGCATCCACTCACCCCCTCCTTGGCAGGATGAAGCACACTGGGCACAAAGCCCCCTCCAGAACAAGTGGAGAAGCCATCAACGCACCCCCTCCTTGGCAGGATGAAGCACACTGGGCACAAAGCCCCCTCCAGAACCAGTGGAGAAGCCATCCACTCACCCCCCCCCTTGGCAGGATGAAGCACACTGGGCACAATCCCCCTCCAGAACCAGTGGAAGAAGGCATTCACTTACCCCCTCCTTGCCGGGATGAGGCACACTGGGCACAAGGCCCCCTCCAGAACCAGTCGAAGAAGGCATCCACTCACCCCCTCCTTGCAGGATGAAGCACACTGGGCACCATGCCCCCTCCAGAACCAGTGGAAGAAGGCATCCACTCACCCCCTCCTTGGCAGGATGAAGCACACTGGGCACAAAGCCCCCTCCAGAACCAGTGGAGAAGCCATCAACGCACCCCCTCCTTGGCAGGATGAAGCACACTGGGCACAAAGCCCCCTCCAGAACCAGTGGAGAAGCCATCCACTCACACCCCCCTTGGCAGGATGAAGCACACTGGGCACAAGCCCCCTACAGAACCAGTGGAAGAAGGCATTCACTTATCCCCTCCTTGCCAGGATGAAGCACACTGGGCACAAAGCCCCCTCCAGAACCAGTGGAGAAGCCATCTACTTAAGAGACTGTGGCATTGCACTCACCAGGACCAAGCAGTAGGCAAACCACCCACTAGAGAGACTGTGGCTTTGAACTCTCCAGGACCAAGCAGTGGGCAAACCACCCACTTGAGAGACTGTGGCTTTGCACTCCTCAGGACATCGCAGAGGGCATGTAGCCCCCTCCAGGAGCAGTGGCGTTGTACCATCTTTCGGCTGAGGTGCCCCCCTATTCCCCATCCCCCTGAGGCACCTGTGTCTTTTCGACCTGATACCCCTGCAGTGTTCTCTCCGTATTGAGGCAGGAGTCAAGTGTGGCCTTGGCCTATGTGTTATGGCCATGTGGGCCACGGACATTTTGGAGTGGACATTGTCCCTCCAGTCGTATATATTGTACCTACTGTTTATTGCTTTAAGGACATATTTATCTAAATTTGTAATATTACACTCACTTTAATCAATTCCTTTTGTCCATGCGTTATTCCTGAGGGTTATGGGGTGTATATGTGACGTTGTTGCATCTGTTTGTGTGTATGGTGTTGGGGGTGGGGGTGTTGCGTGTTGCGTGTGTGTGCCACTCTCTTTTTCCTCCCCCTTCCCTTGTGTGCTAGGTGCAGTACATACCGTGGTCATCTTCGCCGCCGTTCGTGTTCCTGGTGTAGGAGGAGGTAGACCAGCTATGGAAATATGTGCAGTTCGGGCTCCATGGCATCGTGGTTCTTTCTTGTGTGTTGAGAGGTGAGTCGTTTCCCTTCTGTGTACTGTTTCCGCCGTGCTTTTGATGGCATTGGTGTACCGCCCCAGAAAAGAAAGGTGGCGGATTGATTTGTCATAATAGAGTGGGTGGTACATTGCCTTCCGCCTGGATGTTGGCGGTTACTGCCACGGTGTTTGTTGCTACCACCGTGGCGGTCAGAGTATTAAAGTGGCTGTATGTGTTGGCGGTTTCCGCTATGGTCATAACTCAATTTTTCTTACTCCCGGCCTGTTGCCGGTATTACCGCCGCTTTATCACCGACCACCAGGGTTGTAATGAGGGCCATAATGTCATCAATGCACCTTGCAACAATGAAATATCAGCCCACCTACCCCTGGACTGCCTCCTACAGTGCATAATCTTCTTTTGCTTTTGCCGTTCCCAAGGCCCTTCTGTAACTATCCCTGGGACACCTCTTTCAGAGCACACAGACAGGTGGGCAGGATTAATTCAACAGACATGCTTTTTTCTTCTGATTGCACAGGGCTGCCTTTGATACAACCATCATAATTACCTATCATACTGCTGCAGCATGTCACAGCCAATGGCAGGTAGTCTAGCTGTCTGATAGTGAATATCGAAGACGGACTGGGCTGCCTCCTGGGAATGAAGGGCACTGGAATCTGATGGTGGTGGTGTTTTTAGCAGACTGAGCTTCAGCATGGTAGCATCCTTCTCTGCCAATGACTAAGCCACTCACTGAGCTGCAAATCATGTCTTTATTCCTCTGCCTGTATCTGTGAACTCCAACATTCCAAACCAAGCTTTCATTACATTCTATTTTAGCGATTATGTCACACTGCTACAGAGTTTGTTTGGAGCCAAAAGAGTTGCGTTATAAAATGTGCAAGACACCACATCCCCCCCTCTGTTAAATTAAATATTACAATATTTATAAAATCAGTAGGCATACACATATATAAATATAGAAATATGTACAACTCTATCTCTATGATAAATCTTGGCGCTTTGATCACCTGGTTACTGGAAGCTGTGAGCTGCTAACTTAAGTGTCAGAGATTGGTAAAGATAGTGAAGAAATAACAGCAGTCACAGAATTTTCAGGGTCAGTCTTTCTTTCACTATTTCTAGTTGAAGACCGATGAATCACAGGCCTGAAGTTAGAAGAGTCTCTGGGGACAGACTTCCCAGGGTGCTGGGCAGTCACCATGTGTCCTTTGGTAGACACCACTTGGAATGGTGCAGCATCATATGGAGCCTCAGATTTTCTTTTGTGCATCTGTCAATGATCACCCAATCACTTTTTATAAATGTGATGTCCTTTGCATGTCACCTCTTGGAAGTGTAAGCTTTACTTTTCTGTTTGTTTACCAAGTTCCTTTTATGAATCATGTTTTCACACGGGTCTCTTTCAGTGGTCCATAGAGGTAGCTTGGTTGTCATTGCTCTCCCAAACATCAAAGTCACAGGACTTTTGCGTGTGGTCAAGTGAGGTTTGAATGATTATCTCATACAGTGGACTGTAGTACTGTGTTTCAAACTGAGCTTCTCAATAGTTGCACTTTGTACTGCTTTCTTTATTGTACTCATAAAATGCTCAACAAGTCCATTGGCCTAGAGCCACAAAGGTGCAATCTTTTGATGCATTAGGTTCAGGTGTTTCAGAACTTCTTTGAATTCTTTACTGGTAAAGGGTGGGCCATTATCAGACTTCACAATGGCTCAAATGCCCGAATCTCAAAGATGCCATCAAGTTTTTCAATGACTCGTTCTTAATGCATTTATGAATTGGCTAGTACATGACCTTAGTTGTTCAGTATCTCTTCATGAGCATAATATTGTTCAGGCAGCCAGGCTTGATACCGCAAAAAAGAATATAGAAAAGCCAATCTCTGGCACCTATGTTATAAATGAACAAAATAATATAGCACCTCATTGTATTATCTGTAGGACAAAGCACAGTACAACATATGCATCTCTACCATTTGTCCCAACAAAATTTTACAACTATGACATATGTTATGTGTTTAATATAAACATATTTTCATATGATTGTAGGTACATTAATGAATGAAAAATAATTATATTAATGTAGTAGTCTTCTCACTAAAATGCAAATTATGTGCTTTAGTAGTCCTACAATGAGCGTTTGATTATTTAGTGTATTATTTCAACACAATTTTAACACAATAAGTATTAAATTAGCTCATAATAATTTTCTTCATTAAAAGTTACAATAGTAGTAGTATTGATGGATGATATCATCAGTGATGCCATAAGTGATGCTATTTGATGTGTAATCAGTGATGTCATTTGGCAGATTATAAGCAGCACATGACTAATGTCATATTATTTTTAGGACAAAGCTCGGTACAGCATTGGCATATGTGTCCCTAACAGTTGTCACAACGAAGATATTACAGCAATGGCAGAGTTAGGTAAGATATTAATCAAATGATCATTAATTTATGCTAAACTGCAAACTGTTTTCAAGTAGCATATGATTTCTTTATAACAGTAAAAGTGCAGTTATGATGCACAAACTTAGTTAGACTAAACATAGCTGGTGCCCCATCATTCACTACTCATGAACTCTCATATGACATCACTAATGACATATTAAATGACATCACTGATGGCATCAATGACATCATCTCAAATGACATCATCCATGATGCTGCTGTAGATATTAGTTGTGTTTTCTGTAATCATGTGGAAGATAATGTTGTCAGTGACATCACTGTTTATGATTAGTTATTTATTATAATTGGATTTTCCACTGTTTTTGGGCTTACTATTCTTGATGTAATACTTTTTAAACAGTACAGAATATATTAGTTATTTCTGTTAATGTGCAATGTAATTGTACAAATCTTGTATTGTAGCAGTTTTTTTCTGTATATTGGTTATAAAGCTATCAATTTAATCATTTAAATTTAACACATATTGTTGTATGGGTGTGTGTCATCTGTTTTATGGCTGTTTGGAAATAGATGTTACTCAGCGAGACAGCACATAATGCTGTATCTGTTCATGCTTTTAGTTTTAATGAACATATGTTATGTTTTTGTGTTTGTGTTTCATAGTGCATATGTGATCAGAGGACACTGGTAGTGTAGTTATGTTACATAGTTATATTTGGATGTGACGGTGGGTGTGTTAAAGAAGTAAAAAGAGTGTACTAATTGTTTTAGTAGTTGTGTGTCAGACCGTGGTCATTGTTACATATTGACATGGTGGATGTGTGGCAGTCGGTAGTGGTTTATAACTCTTGCTCTAGTACTTAATAATGCTGTATGTGTTTTAATACAAACATGCTTTCATAGCATTGTAGGTGCACTAATGTTTGGAAAAGAATGATATTTATGTAGTAGTCTTTGCACTAAGAATGTATGGTCTGTTCATATATATGTGGTTTAATAGTTTTACAATGAGGGCATGATTATTTAGCATGTTATTTCAGTTAACAGACTAAGGCCCTCATTACGACCCTGGCGGTCAGTGGTAAAGCGGCGGTAAGACCACAAACAGGCCGGCAGAAAAAAAAATGGAATTATGATGTCATCCGCCACTTCACCATTCCGACCGCCATGGCGGTGAAGACCGCTGGGCTGGAGATTACGGTCTCCAGCCGACCCTGCACACCGCCATGGATCTCGGGTGGTTGGGAACTGCCATGAGATCCATGGTGGTAGGCACTATCAGTGCCAGGGAATTCCTTCCCTGGCACTGATAGGGGTCTCCCCTACCCCTCACTACCCCCCATGAATCCTCCCCCCTCAGCCCCACCCCCTGCCACCCCCCAAAGGTGCACAACCCCCCTCCCCACCCCGACCCCGAACATGCACATATACACACCCCTACACGCACACACCCTGAACATGCACATATACACCCCGACAACACATATCCGCACACATACACACAGACATGCACACCGTCCGACCCGCACACATTTCCCATACACACAACACCCCCCCGCACACATACACTCACTCACTCACCCCCTCTACACTCCCAGATGCACCCCCCCATGCACGCACACAACACACAACACCCCCTTCCTTAACGGACGATCAACTTACCTTGTCCGTTGATCCTCCGGGAGGGGACGAGATCCATGGGGGCAGCTCCGCCACCAGAACACCGTCACCAGAACACCGCCACACCGAATCATGGAACGTGATACATTGGGCGGTGTTCTGTTGACGTGGCGGTGGAGGTTGAGCAACCTCCACTTTCCTGCCGTCCGCCATTATGGCTGCTGGCAGCTTTCCGTCCGAAAAAGGACGGCGGGCTACCGGCGGTACCTCGGCGGTCTTGCGAAAAGACCACCGAGGTCGTAATGACCCCCCTAAGTATTAAATTAACTCAAAATATTTTTCTTGAGTAAACGGTAAGATAATAGTAGTACTGGTAGATGATATCATCAGTGGTGCCATGAGTGTTGCTATTTGAGATGCCGTCAGTGACGTCATGTAAAATGTCATCAGTTATATCATATTAAGGGTTCATAAGCAGTGTATGACTGATGTTATTAAATTATTTTTAGGACAAAGCTAGGTACAGCATTGGCATATCTGTTTCTCACAGTTGATGATGTGCAAGTTATGGTTACTATATCTAAATATTCCTGGTATATTTCAGTGATTTTTATGAGTTTGGCTGTAACCATCACACTTTAACTGTGCTTTTCCATGAATTTCCGAGCGTTTAAAATATAAATGTGATAATATATTATGGTTTCTAACCAAAACTGTACTTTGAGGTTTTTTCCATGAGATTCTGGGTTTTTGATAGTTAATTACATCCAACAGTTGGGTGCAGGCTCTGTGACCAACCTGCCATAGGAGGCCAGACCCCACTGCACGTAATCGGGCATCTCTCTTTTCTAAACACTTTAAGGACAATTTGTTTATCTGTTAATTTCTAGAACAATGCTGAAAACATTTACACCAAACCAAGTGTTAGTGTGTTTTTATTAGTTAAAAATATAATGCCTGTTAGACCTGGCATCCTTGTCTATTGCTTTTCTGCATTGTATAAACATTATGCCATTTTCTCAATTTTCTATGCACCCTTCATCAATATGCAGTAAAGTAGGTGTTCCTAGATAATCTTATTTGATGTATTTTATGTATAAGAATAATGATTGGCTTACATTGCTAGCACAACTATATTTTGTGATTTCTCACACCAAATAAATGTGGCATTTCTGTCTAAAACTCTATAATGGATAATGTTCTTGGGATATTTGCTAGACTTTGCCTTACTTACTTAGAAAGTAGACTCTATGTCAGTGTCTCTCTTGTATACTATATTTGGTTGTGGCTGCTTACTTGCTTTGTAGGACCGTATGTCGATCTACTTGTATCATTTTAATTTACTATTGAGAAATGTATTGGCAGTTCCCTACCAAACTACAATTTCCTTCTGTAATGATCTTAATTTTGAATACAACTTTCTGATTTTGACTTTGAATATTGTTACATATAAGTTTATTTGATTTGGTTTGGACAGGCCAGATACAATGTCTCGACCCTCTTCATTATTTTAATTAGAGCATCAACAGATTTTTGCTGGAGAACGTGGGTAATGAGACACTTCATCTAAGTAATAATACTAATTGGCCTAATTAATTGGTGATCATTTTAGTGGCAGAATTTTGGAGAATTGTGATATTGTCAGAGTATGCTTTTTTGCCATCTGATTAGTAGATTTGGGGCCTCATTACGACCCTGGAGGTCTCCAGACCGCCAGGATCATAATGGGGTGGTCTGACCGCCGCATTATGACTGTGGTGGCTGTGCTGTGGTAGGACCGCCAGCACCACCAAGTCTCCTCCATAGGAGGTGCAAGTGGTCCTAATCTGTCAGGGCAGATTACCCCCCTCTCCGCCAGCTTTTACTTAGTGGTAGTACGGCCATGTAAAGGCTGGCAGAGACGAGGTGCAGGGTGTCCCAGGGGCACCCCTGCGCTGCCCATGCACTTCGTATGGGCAGTGCAGGCCCCCCCCGGCCAGCCCTGTCGTGATGTTCACTGTCTGCTTTCCGGACAGTGAACATCGCGCCTGGTGCTGGTGCACCCTATGCACTACAGCATTGCCGCCGGCATCAATGTTGTAGCCCGTTGCCCGCTGGGCCAGCAGGTGGAAACAGGATTTCCGCCCGCTGACCCAGTGGGGGACTCTTAATGGGGCCCGCAGGAAGGCGGCCAGTGCTGGCCGCCGAAGTCGTAATGACCCCCTTGGTGTCAATAGGGTTTTGGGCACTGTGAGATATCATAGATGTGTTATGTTGATTTAGTGATCATCTTTGTGTCATGTGGATTTTGCGCACACCCAGGAAAATTGTGAGATTTTGAAATAAATTGTGCATTGTTGTAATGCACCATTAGTTTGTACTTTTTTTAAGACATTGAAGTTTTGATGGAATTTATGTAAAGGTATTGGATTTATGGAGAACTTGAGTTATATAAAGTTCTCTGCTGAATAAGGTGAGGTGCCAGGTTAATGAAAAGTTGAAGTTTGTGAGAAACAGTGCAGTTGTGAAAGGGAATTGATTAAGAGTAGTAGTGTTCATTTCATGCAAAAGGATAGGCAGCACTTATTCCAAAAATAAGCTCTCACTGGTTGAAAGCCTATCTAATTGTATGATTGGTAGTATCTTGAAAAGCTATCTTGCCTTATTTAGGTGTTATTTCCCTTTTCCGTGGTCCATTTGATTTCTATTTCATGTCCTGGTAGGCAGAAAAATGGTTTATGCGTTTTGCTTTATTGATATTATGCATTATGCATTATGTTAGCAATGGGGTTTCTAGTTGGCCGTGGTTTGCATCCTGTCCAAGTAGGAACCCTCATTCTAGTCAGAATAAGGGAGTCACACAGTTAAGATAATACCTGCTTACCCCCTTGGTAGCTTGGCACGAGCAGTCAGGCTTATCTTAGACTCAATGTGTAAAGTATTTGTGCACACACACACAGTAATGCAGTGAAAAACAACACAAAAAAGGTACTCCACACCAGTTTAAATAAATAGCCAATATTTATCTGAGTAAAACAAGACCAAAACGACAAAAATCCAACATACACAAAGATAAACATTTTTAAAGATTAAACTTCAGTATAGCACTTAGAAAGACAATAGTTCCAACTGGGGCTATCACAGCGCCTTGATGGAGTCATTCCAAACAGTCTGACACAACTCGCAAAGGGAGTGTGGCCCGGTCATGGAGTCGTAGGGCCCCCCCAGGTACAGTACCTTTGAAAATGATGAACCAAAGATGTTCCACAGAGTTGGGAAGGTGAGGCATCGCTGCAGCTGGTGCAGCGTCGGTTCCTTATTGCTACTGTGGAGGTGCAACATTGGTTCCCTACTGTTAGGCCGGGGAGATGAGGCATTGGTTCCTTACAGTTGCAGGGGAGGTGATGCAGTGTCAGTAGCGAGGCCTCGATTCCTTACAATCCGTCAGGGTCGATGAATCCAGCAAGAGATGTTGACTTCGTAGTGTTGTGATCACACCACGGGGTTGCAGGTGCTGTAACTGGGTCATAGTTGGGTGTTCCGGACATCGGGGGCACGGCACTCAGGACTCAGTCTGTGGCGGAACTTCAGAGATTATCAAGTGGCATTGGGGCTGCTGCGTTGGTCGCAGTTGTTGCATTCGGTGGGGACCATGGCTCCTGGCACAAGCAGTGGCATGAAGTCAAGCAGCAGCACCAGTTCCGAAGTTGCTCTGTAGTCGATGCACTTGGTTTCTTTTTGGTTTCACCAGAACTCACTTCCAAGGGCCTAGGGACTGAATCTGGCACCACTTGCTAAGTCAGGACTCTCAGCAAGATAGTCCAGGTGCTGGCAGATTAAATCTTTGCTATCCTTGAGACTTCAAAAAGGAGGCTAGCTCAGTTAAATCCATTGAAGAACCTAGGAAAGCAGGATGTAGAATGCAAAGTCCAGTCCTTTTACTCTCAGGACAGAAACAGCAAGCAGCAGGCCAGCATAGCAAAGCAAAAGACAGAGTGACAGTCCCTCCTACAGCATCTAGCTCTTCTTCTTGGCAGAATGTCCTCAGTCCAGAAGTGTTCTGAAGTTGTGGTCTCAGAGGCACAATACTTATACTATCTTCTGCCTTTGAAGTGGGCAAACTTCAAAGGAAAGTCTTTGTAGAGCACAATACCCTGCCTTTCCTGCCCTGGCCCCAGATATACTCCAGGGGGTTGGAGACTGCTCTGTGTAAGGACAAGCACAGTCCCATTGAGGTGCAAGTGTCAGCTCCTCGCACCACTCTAGCCCAGGAAGGATATTCAGGGCACACCTCGGCTCCCTTTGAGTGAGTGTCTAGAGTGAATTCACAAACAGCCAAACTGTCATCCTGACCCTGACGCGGATTCCAAAGACAGGTAGTGGCATTTTCAAGCTCACAATCTAAAAACCATCTTCACCAAAAGATGTATATTTAAATTGTGAGTTCAGAGACCCCAAACTCCATACCTCCATTTACTCCCAATGGGAAATTACACTTAAAAGATATTTCAAGGCAATCCCCATGTTCATCTATGGGAGAGATAAGCCTTGCAATAGTGAAAAACGAATTTAGCAGTATTTCAGGTATTTTCAGGACATGTAGAAAACACACCAATACATGTCCTACCTTTTAAATATACTGCACCCAGCCCATGGAGCTGCCTTGTGCCCACCTTAGGGGCGACTTACATTTAGTAAAAGGAAGGTTTGGGCCTGGCAAGTGGGTACACCTGACAGGGCGAACTGGCAGTTCTAAACTGCCCTCACAGACACTGCAGCAACAGGTCTGAGACATGTTTACAGGTCTACTCATGTGGGTGGCGCACTAGTGACCCTCTAGTAGCATTTGTTTTACAGGTCCTGGTCACACACTGTGTTTATGGCTTAAACAATGGCATAAAATGAAGGCAAATTATAAAAAGAATTTCCTGAGAATTGTATATACAGTGTGAAGAAACTTGAGTATCTGAGGCATGTCTTGTTTGAGCAAAGACAACAGGCTAGACATGCACAGTTCAAAGCACTGAATAAATGGGACTAAGGCCCACATTTATACTTTTTGACGCAAACCTGCGTTAGCGCTGGCTTGCATCAAAAAGTATAGTGCCAGCCAGCGACATTCCTGGATGCCAGCCAGGCGTCATATTTAAGCTATGATGCTAGCCAGCGCTAACGCCCGATTAGCGTCTAAAGGTTTGATGCTAACCGGGCAGGGGAGGCGTAGAGAAAACTGGAGATTGTGCGGCAAAGAATGGCACTAGTCAGATTAGAGTAAAAAAAATGACTCTAACCTGACTAGTGTCATTTTTTTGACGCACAACCCCCATGGACATGACTCTTGCCTTAGTAAAGACAAAAGTCATGCCCCCCAGCCCAATGGCCATGCCCAAGTTAGGTCCCCCTTATGGCACTTTAGAAAACATTTTTAAAAACGTACCTGGACTTATCTGGGATGGGTCCCCCCGTCCATAGGTGTCCTCCAGGTGTAGGTGCGGGTGGGTGGGGGTGTCCCTGGGGGCAGGGAAGGGCACCTGTGGGCTGTTTCCATGGTCTCTGACCATGGAAATGAGTCCACAGGTCCCCAACACCTGCAGTGACTCAGGCATTAATTAATGGTGCTAAGCAGGCTTAGCGCCATTATTTAAGGCCCTTCTCCTCCCGTGCGTGATTTTTACATGTAAGGATAAATAAGGCGCTAGGGTCTTTGAGTCATTTTTTGCCTGGGAACGCCTACCTTGCATCTCATTGACGCAAAGTAGGTTTTCATGGTAAAAAAAATGATGCTAACTCCATAACTTTGGCTCTAGACGGGTCTAGTGGCAAAGTATAAATATGGAGTTAGGTTTGCGTCAAATTAGGCAAAATTACGCTAATTTGACACAAATGGAGTATAAATATGGGCCTAAGTGGCTAATGGGAAATCACATCAGACAAGGCTGAAGGATAAGATTGATAAGGCTTAGAACAAGTGGCTGGTGGCAAGATCACGTTTACAGGAGGAGTGGCATTAGAATGTAAGAGACTGGGGCAGTATTTCCTGCAATTGCTTCTTATTCAATCAAAAACAAAAGAGTACTAAAACTAAAATTGAGACAGAAAGTGAGAATAAAAGTGATTCAGAAGGAGAGGATGAGTTAATGGATTGTTTATTGATTGAAGCAAGACCACCTCCTTATAATGAGACTCATGCACAAGTATGAGAAGTGGGAGTATGAAAGGTCGGGATTTAAGGTGAGAGGAAACAAAGGTTGTCCCTTTTTCGCAAATGAGATGAAAACAATGGAGATTAATATTTTGAGGCTCCAAGAGGATTTGGATGAAATGGTGTAACTAAAAATGTATAATGATAAAATTTAATGTTCTACTAATAATGATGAACTAGTGTTTATGAATGAAAACGCAGGGAACTGTGCTCATTATGCATATGAAAAACTTTTAAAAAAATTGGAAGACTTGAAAGTGGATTTATCTATGAAGAGAATTTGTGTAATATTTAGAATGAGACTGATGATTTACAAAAACAGAAGTTTATACCTTTGTGAAGTAATCTAATAGAATTACTTAATATGATCAGAGACTGTGAAAATATGACAAAGTACAGAGATAAATAGACGGCAGTTTCTGTTAAATACAGATATGCAGCTGTGACAATAACTAAAGGATATCAGTACTCACCTAGCCAGAGTAGAAAGTCTACAGGAACAATACTTGTTCAAAGAGTGGTGCTACCACAGTAGACACTGTAAGGGCACTGATGGTGCTACTCCAAGGAATAACATACCACTAAATCATAAAACCATATACCTGACCACTCCAACAATTTGTTTAAATAACGTTGTTTGAGGACGGATGAGCAGTAAAGTCAATCCATAAATCCACGGTCATGTGATATATGTTCATCGCCATTATTTTTTTTACACACTTCCAACAAAGTACATGATTAGCAGCTGACACATGTTTAGTTGATATAGGGATTTTTTCAAGGCTGTGTGTAGTAAACAAAACTTCAAAACAGCCTGAGACCAACCTGACATATGAAATCTGTTAATTTCATAAATGAGTTACATGCATTGCGTGCTGTTGATAAGGTGTTCCTGTCCAAAAAATGACTTAAACACCCGTGCGCCATATTAATCCAACTGCGTAAAAATCCTGCACGGCTGGGAGGCAGAGTCAAAAAATTACGCACAGCCCGATTCGCGTAAAAAATTAACACCTGGGTCAGGGCAGGCTTTAAAATGGGACAAACACACCAGTCCTTAAGGAAGACACACAGAAGCAACATCAGAGCTCCAAAAGGAAGACATGGAGGTGCTATGTATCCAGCATGCACGAAGACGCAGAGCACAGAACCAACAGCAGCAGCTTCCACCACACCAGCAGGGACCCCAAAGCCAACGCCAAAGGCAGGAGAGGATATTCCAGACCAGGACAACCTTTCATGGCCTCAGGGAACATGACATCATCCAGAGGTACAGACTAAACTGGCAAGTCAAATAGCAGCTGCTGCGCCACATTGAGTCACAGTTGGCACCCAGCTTGCAGACACCCCACATCATTCCACCAGAGACCAAGCTGCTAGCTGTCCTCCACATGTTCGCAAGTGGCTCTTTTCAGACAACTGGTGCCCTGGTTGCCGGGATCTCACAGCCCCCATTCTCTGCCTTCCTACCTAAGGTACTGGATGCCATCATCTCCCTCACACCCCACCACAACAGCTTCCCCAACACAAGGCAGAAGCAGCAGGAGACCAAACACGGCTTCTACCAAATCAATGGCTTCCCCCAAGTGCGTGGTGCCATTGACTGCACACATGTACGGATTGTGCCACCTGCTGCAACCGAGCATCTAAACCGCAACAGGAAGCACACACACTCCATTAATGTGCAGGCCATTGTGGATCACTGGGGATTGATCACCAACATCGTGGCAAAGTATCCTGGGAATGTACATGATTCATTCATCTTCCGCCACTGCACCACCAGTCAACACTTCCAGGATGGACAATATGGAAATTGCTTACTTGTTGGTAAGTACAGAAACCTAGTTATATACACACAGCACAGCAACCCTGTAGGACACACAACACATATACCACTACATTGACACGTGGCCAGGAAGACACTGAGGTTGTGACACTGCTAGTCATGTTTGATATCCTGACCCAATGGGATACACACCTATGGACAAATGACAGATGCAAATAACAACAGATGCCACTGCAGTGCCACAAGGGACCAATTTAAAACCACACAGTGACAATGACATGGCCTTAACTGGCAGTACAACTTGGAAGATGAACCTTTCAATATCACATCAATAACACTCAATCACACACCCTTCCAAGCAATACATACTGTGTAAGGGGTGTGTAATGTGGTTCGCTGCAGGCCAAACACTGTGAGACACACAGCATGATGATGATGACCCAAGTGAAGGTGACATGGAATCATTGAGGCAGTACCAACATCTCACATCACTCCTGGGGTGACACTGCCCGCTACCAATAAGCAAGGGAACTGTGCTAGGAACACATATTGATGTGACAATATTGCAAAGTGCACATTGCTACACAAACGGATTGAGACAATTACACAGATACACAACGGATGTACAGGCATATGGACCTTCTGACACTTAAACCTTCACCCCCACAACAAAGTTAGCCAGCTTACCTGGACCAGGTTCAGCAGTGTAGGTACACGTTTGCACATGAGCCAACTCAGTGAGGGCACAAAAATAGGTTTGCCTAGAACTTGTCACATATGGGATATTTGTGCATTGTCAATTGTGAACACTTCAGTGCTGCAAACGTATGGAGATGTGTTGTACATTGTCACCTAGCCAAATCAAAGGGCCTCACTGTTGGTTTTCACATGCTATTACATCTGTTGAATTGGATGGGATGTTCAGGCTACGTAGTGCAACTATGTTACCACCACAGTGGAATCAATTCTGTGTGTGGAAGTATCTTTTTACCGCCAGTGAAAGCACATGGACACTTCTTTCACATGACATAATGCATGGGAGATACACAATGAACTGCAAGTTTACAAATGTACCACTGATATCCGGTCAATCAGCCAAACACCAGTTTAGATAAATAAACAACCCAATGCTGAAAGAACATCCTAGAAGCCTAAGATCCCACACAATAACACAAACACAGAAGAGTCACAGACGACACAAGATAACATATGCCATGCTAAGTGATAATCAAGTTGCAAGCAACATCCAAATATTTACACTCATTTTCTCTTTCAGCTGATCAGGGTTATGGGATCCAGCTATGGATCATGACCCCATTTGCAAACCCAATCACAGCAGCAGAGTGTGCCAATAATGTGGCACATCGGAGGACAAGCACCATAGTAGAGAGGCATCCTGAAGTCAAGATTCAGGTGCCTCGACATCAATGGAGGCAGCCTCTTATATTCACCTGAAATGGTCTGCAAGATCAGTTGGACCTGTGCCATCCTGCAAAACATTTGTGTAAGGAGGAACATTCCCATCTATGAACCAGACCCACAAATGGCTGAAGAGGAGGAAGAGGAGGATACTGTTCGTCAACATGAGGGGGACCATCCAAACACTGCAGCAGGATTGCGTCGGAGACAACACATTGTACAAACCTTCTTTTAACTCTAGTCACCATCACTACTTTCTTACCATATGTCATTAAACACCTCACTTCATCACTCAATCATGGTCTGGGTAATTATTTCTGCACCATATGATCCCTAGGAATCATAATCAGAGTTTTGCCTCATGGAGCATTGCAGAAATACAGATTAGGATACTGAAAAAGCCACATCACATTTGATGGGTATGAATGTACAGCCAACATCACGCACAGTATAAATGGCATATGTCCTGTCTATTCCACATGTGAAGGGCAAAATCAGAGGACCACAGCTATGACACACATCCATATTGCCAACATGGTTCATTGCAGCACATAAAAGACAACTAAGACACCATCAATCATACGGTAAAAAAAGGTCTTTCATACATGAGGCAGTGGATGTCCTATTGCATCGGTAACAGGAATGTATGACCAGACCCTTGACAGCAGTAAGTGTGACATCTGCTATCTTGGCAAGGAGCCTGTGTGACAAGGAGTCCAACTATGCTGAGATGGATAGCATGAGTGCCCCAGGTATGACAAGCATTGCTCACAAGACATGCACTGCGCAGTCCATCCCAGGTAATAAGTCCTGCCACTGCCATGTTTTAAGTCTCTCCCCACCCTTCTCTAGGGGGCCCTGTAACTGGACAATCTGTACCCTGATAACCTTCATCTACACACAACCAGACTCCTAGTCTGACTCCTGTGTGCTTCCCTCTTCAGTATGGCATGCCATAGTCATAGTTCATCAGTCTGCATGGACTTCAGGTCCGATAATGCACTGCCTGGTAGTCAGTAGGACCTGTAATCAGCTGTCCATTGCTTCCCATGTGAAAGGTCCAGTTAGCCTTTTTAACTTGATGCTCAACTACTGGACTTGTGAGAGACTGAAGGTGCACACACCTGTGAGCACTTCCTTGCAGACCAGCCATTTGAACCTGCACTGCCATTGCTGCTGCCTGGAACTGCTTAGAAGCTGACATTTTCTGAAAATCCTTGTTGTGCATTGCCGTATAAATCACTTGTGTAACAGAGCCCTTGGTGCCCACAGCACAAATACAGTATTTAGTTCCCACAGTGTTGTTCCAGCTTTTCCCAGTCAGAGTCTGCTCACAATGTATTTGCCTTGTCCATGTTTGTTCCTGACAGAGCCTGCATCCTGTTAGCCTGACTGGTTCCTGTCTTTGCGCTAACCATAGAGGTTCCCTGTGACTACATTTGTCTCATAGTTGCTTTCCATGGCCTCTCTTTCATCCTGGGGTATTGGGTCTGGTAGGTCTACGATGAATCCTCGAAAGCATAGTATAGTTTAATCAGTTTCATCATCGTATTATGGTCTGGGACATGTATTCAAATTGCCTAATCCAGCCCCCATCCCTTGTCTGGGTTTCATGTAGTCATGAGTGCCAAACAGTGACAGTGTACTATGTCTGTATGCATGGATTTGGTACGGTGCCTCCCGCACAACAAACAAGGTTTGCTAATGTGTATGAAAGAATAAAACATGTTTGTGCCCTGACGGTCCACACACAGATTCACATCGGCCGCAACCTATTGATGGGGCTTGAGTGGTGACTAGCTGTGAGATCAATCAGCACAGAGGCACGGATGTTCCCTGTGGCAGTGGGAATTTTAGAGGCCACCCTGTGTACAAATGTTGTGATGAAACCTGCCTGTTTCCAATTACTGATCCATAAAGTTTTTGAGCACACCAAGGTTGCCCTTTCTTCAGCCTTATAAAAGATCTGCAGGGCCATAGCTGGACTATCCCCATGTGTGTTGTCACTTTATCTTTGGCTTTAGGTAAATTCTGTTTTGAAGGATACTCTGTTAATGCATGGAATAGTTCCACAGGATCATGAGTAGACCTGCACGTAACTGTGACAACATGGAGGCCACTACTGACACAGGGTACACATGTCCACACACTTGAACTGGACACCTTTGTGCAATGAACCAATGGAAATATGTGAACACATGCAGCATTGTCTGCTGGTCCTCCACGACCACAGGAGAAACATAGGTCATTTATATGACTCAAAGTGTGGTGTACCATATGTTTTTTGGATTGGTACCTAGCATGTTCAAATGCCGGACTCATGGGTAGTATACAAACAAGTGATCAGGAAGTGGTATTCAACATTCCTGTACATGTGATGGCTTATCCTTGTAACATTGTTATAATCAACCCTTCTCTATCTATCCTGTGCCTTGTTTGTCATGGGAGATGTTTTGTCCCCAAAGTCAGGGAAGTTCACACAGCATAACACGCTATGGGTATGACAAACACATATCCTGACTGATGTACCTCAATGACTGGGATGTGATGGTTATCCACACTTACAACACATGCATTCAAGCACATTATGCAAAACACGTCTTGTGACGTTCACACAGAGGCACGACAACAATTGAAATAGCCAATTCACAGACATATACACATAGGCCATGAGTGAATGTCTTAAGTTGCGTAGCCTTGCTATCCTCCATTGAGGCACCACCTCCTGAAACTAGGGAATACCAATTTTAATTCCAAATGTTTGGGTTGCTGTTGCGTATTATGGTCCACAGTAGTGTGGTCTCCCACATGTGTCCAAACACTGGAACACACACAGCAGACCCTAACAGACTATCTCTGTATAGTTACAGGTTTCATGTACGTTAAAAATGAGAAAAATGACACAAACACAGTTAAAGACAGATATATTGACACAAACGCATCAAAAAAGATGCATACACGTAAAATTTTGCTGCATATTCGTTGACAAATGACACTCACAGCCATTATACATCCATTGGTCCCTAGTGGTAATTCCAACACTGCACCCCATGAAATTGGTTATCCATGAAAAATATATTGATCTTTGAATGAGGGGGAATTTTTAAGCCTTTGCGTCTAAATTTTTTGACTCAAAGGCCGTAAGCGTCATAACATTTTCAAGCATCATAATATAAATGCACCGCATTTGAGACAGGAAGTGATGTAATAGGATATCCTGTTTACAGAAATGGTACAGTAGGTGTACTTTCACTTTCACTTTTCAGTCTGTGATTCTTCTAGACTGTGTGGCTGTGTTTAGAGTTGTGCCTGTCCAAATTGTGCTCCTGTGTGCCATTCCAACTGTCATCTGTTGTTTTTGTAATTGTCTCATTAAATCTGTGTAAGTGTGTTTTTGTCATTTTTTGTCATTTTTTGTGTCCAAATTTGTCTTTTTACTGTTGGGAGTGTGTAGTGGGTATTGTTAGTTGGGGTATTGGTGGGCTGTTTGTGGGTTCTTTAAGTTTCATTTTCCTTCATTTTGTCATGTTGGGAAGGCCACGTCTGGGGAGAATGGGTGAGGAGGAGCTGGAGGCTTTCATTTGGCTGGTGTGCCACTTCCTCCCCTTGATGTTAGAGGCTGGTGGCAGGGTGATACAGGAGTATCACACATAGGCGAGGAGGCTCAGGTGGTCCAAGGTGCTGTTCCATCTGAAGAGAGTATTCAACAGCCACATCGCTGGGCTGACCTTGTGGCCAGAGAGCAAGACCTTCTGGACCACCTGGGTGTGGTGATTGGTGGCCCTGTTGGTGAGTACAAATCAGACTATTGTGCACATTTAAATGCTCTGTACTGATAGTAGCAGATTTGTTTACATTCTGCATGCAATGTTTGTGGACATGTGGAATGAAAGGTAAATATGCAGTGGCCCTGATTTATACAATATTTGCTACACATTACCATCATTTGTTGACGCAAAAGCTGCACAAACTTACAAAACACAACTTTATCCTGTAAATTAGTGCTGCTTTGACGTCAATAGATGAAAATAATGCAGCTCAAGCATATGTTTTATTCATGGCCTGTGAGTGTACCAGGAATGAGATGTTATTTCACATGCTAAAGCAAGGAATGAGTGTAGTTCCCAATTATTTGGAATACATGTCTGAACTGTATTCATGGCCATACGTACAAAGTTCTTCCTAACCTCTGGTAATATCTTAGGCTGATACTTTGACTTGGTTTGTGCAGCATTTAAGTTAGAAATGGATGCCAAAGTAATGCATGCGGGATAATATCTAAATGTTTGGTGCTATTTTCCATAGCTGTAGCGTAAAAACATGAAGCAAATGCTACACATTAAAAAATATATATATATCTAGCCCTATGTTCATTGTTCCTGTGTGTTTTAATTTGCCTTGGGCACAATTGCTGGCACAGAGCTGATGCATTTGCCATCTGTGTCACTTTATAGCCAAACAATGTTCTTAAGTTAATGGGTCATCATGGGATCCCTGAACTTGGTGAATGCATGGCCACAAAGTATTTATATGCATGATGTTGTGCAAAGGACCCCTGACTGCTTCCATCATACATTTAGAGTGATGAAATATTTTGCTAGTTTACCTTTGGTACACCCCTGCTGATCTAGTACAGCATATGTACAATAGTTAACTTCTCAGTATGCAGGCTATCACTGACATGGGTGTATGCTAAGATCAGCAGACCAGCATTCCTGTGACTGATGCCATTCCCAAGGTGCATACAAATTGAGACCTACCTCATCAAGATTGCCACAGTAGGACATTTGCTGAACCATGTTTGAATTAGGGGACAGTGTCAGTTTGTTGTATAACCACAGATCAACCAACTTGGCAAATGTAAGTTGATGAATGTGGCTACCTGTGATTTACAATCTCTGATATAGGTACACAGGGCCATGAGTAACACATTTCAGGTGCAATGACTACACCTGTGACCATGCAGTCTGTCACAGATGATCAAATTGGACACTGTCTGCATATATTTGTTTGTTGTTTTGATTTAGATAAATGTCCAACCCATGTTTAGCGTAACATTGTCATCAAGTAACACACAGGATCCCTCACATGATGGTGTCATTGGGGCCATCTACAGCTCTGAGAACACTGGCAATGTGGCATATGTAACCTACAGACAACACAGGCCCACATATAATGGACCATAGAAAGCAAAATACTTCATAAGCTAAACTCAACCCACATGAGCATCACACAGTAACTGTTTGTCCCTTGATGCACAAGCCACAATTCCTGAGTGGCCAGTATTGCAGTGCACCAGGAATGTGGCTTTGCATGTCTCTCATAACAACAAATGAAGAAATGGAGTACCCTCTATAAATAATTCTGCACCCAATTGAGTAACCATGTTTGTCACCACATGATTGTTAGGGTCACTGCATGTTGCAGTGGTATTTCTGTTGGGGTGTCTACATGCCTGAGGATGCTGGTCTACCATATAAAATGTCACACACAGTGAGTTTTTGTTCCAGGTTTTGTACATTGAGCAGACATTGAGCACATTTCACCCTTCCATGTTTTACAGGTAGACCAGCTCTACACAATTGGAGAAGTGGCTCGATTTGCGGACCCACACATATCCAGTAAGTGTTGATATGTTAGTTCTATGTTGTGTTTGCAGCTGGTGTGTGATTGACTCCTGTGTTTGACACATAGCAAGGTATGATGTGCTGCCACATGATCTGAGACGTGGCTTGACTGGAGTTTGACATTTTGTTCCATTTATGAGTTGGACAATCAGTGGCGGAGAGTCATATTTTGGGAATCTAGTGCTGAGCAGTAGGCATGGGCAGGTGAACAGGGTGATATTTGTTGCTACATTAATGTCGATTAAATGTTTGGAGATAGCCATTTTCATGATTCAGTCAGCAAGTCATACCCTGATTCACACAGACCAGTGATGCCGAAGTATTACCCACAGACTTGAGCCTCCCTGTTAACTAATGAACATGTCGGACTGTATGTTTTACTTCCTAGCAGCATCTAGCTCCACATGTTGTGCTACATTTATGTGGCACTTGAGTAGAATGTCATAGGTGTGCATGCAGCTCAAGCCCAGATGGGTGCTTGCATCTAAGTGCTTGTTTTTGGAAAGGTATTAGTGAGATCAAATTATGTTAACAATTGTCCGCAATTGGGAACATAAATGTGGATGTGATTGAACAATGTTTTAGTCTATCCTAGTTGGCAGCCCTCCTTACCTGTGGTGGACTGACTAAACCCATGGACAGCTGTCCACAGCTTCCTGGCTGTCCTTGATGTTTGAAAGTATATGGCACAGGGTCAGGTTTATGAAATATGTGTACCTAGGAGGGTTCCAGTGTAGAAGACAGACATGTAATTCCAACATTAATTAGTTCCAAACTAGGATACCCCCTCATGATTAGCAACTGCATACAGTCCTGGAAATTCCATTTACAAATCGCAGATCTTGTGGCCCTTGATTTTCATCCAGAAGATAGTCATTAGTTGGCCTGTCACATGTGGAGGACTTGCAGCATTTGCTATGTGACTAATGGCAGAGCAATGATGCACAGATCATTTAAGTAGGTACACACCGTTTTGAGCATTGATGTAATGTTAGATAGGAGATGTGTAGGCTGCGTTGGCATGTCATTCCTCAGGAACAATCTATGATCTGTACTATGATTTGGACTATTTAAGCTAATTTTGAGGAAGTGTTAGAATATCATCAGTAAATGTATCACACAATTATGTAACTAATGTTTGGCTTTCTCTATTTTTACAGCTGCCAACATGGATGCCAATCTGATCAGGGAAATCCAGAGGAGGCCGATGCGTTACCGCCACATTCTGGATGTCGAGTCTGGGTCCCGCAACGTGGCACAGCGTTATCGCCATGAGAGAGCCACAGAGGTCTGGAGGGCATTTGCCCAAAGGGGGCCATCCTTTCCCACAACTGCCACCACCACCAGCACCACCACTCCGACCACAGTCGCACCAAGGATGATAGCCACTGTTGCAGGCCCCTCTACATCATCAGCTCCAGGCCCACAGACAGCAGCTCCTGCACCTCCCCCTTCAAGCACGGAACCGGCACCAGCACAACGATCCACTAGTGGCACACAGACAACCCCTGCTGCAGTCATGAACAATGACAAATTTATGAACATGAGACGTGACATGCAATGGATGTTGCGCAGAATGGACAGGCTGCAGCAGGAGGTGTCCTGCAATAGCAGGAGACTGCGTGGGATAAAGAAGATCCTGTGGAGGGAAAACGTGTGACTTTGAGACCCTCAGCCATGATTCCCTCCCCTCCCTCCTCTTTCCTGGTTCTTATATTTAGTGGGTTTAGTGTTAGGTTAGAATAGGCTGTTAGTTAAGTTGGTATAAGTGGGTTGGGGGGTGGAAGGGATTATATTTTTACATGTGTGTTTTTTGTGGGTGGGTGGGGAATGATGTTGGGGTTTATGTGTATAAATATAAAAAAAAATACCAAAACAAAATAAATAAGATAAAAAACAAAAAATACATGTATTTCTTTAAGATAAGATAGTATGTGTTTAGGTTAGTATATGTTGTCCTACAAGTGTCCTGTCATATAAAGGTGGTGGGGGCTGATATTTAGAGTGTTTAGTTAAATGTGATAAGTAAGTTTAGATTAGGGTAGTTAGGGCCAGTTGTGGGTAATGTGTAGTTAGGATAGGTTAGGTTAGTTAAGGTGTTTCCCCTAGTTTGAATATCCTTTTTTACTGTTAAATAAATATTTAGGTACTCCTTTACAGTATGTGTCTTATGCTTGGGGATCAAGGCCTTGGCATGGGTGAACAGTGTCAATTTAGAATTTGCATTTGTGTTCCATCCTGCATCCAAATCACATTATTGACATGGTAATTCCCAATTCCAATTGAGCTGTCACATTGGCAGCTACACCAAAGCTAATTCTCTATGCATCTGCCATCCAGTGCACCCACCACTCAAGGTTACTATGGTTCCCAATGTGTTGTTAAGTTTGGATGTGTGTTTTCAATCTGTCATCATTTGAGACCAGATTTGGAATCTTGGGCACTATGGTACGTCTATCTGCAGCCTGATGTTCATGTGAACCCTGATAAGGTGAGTAATGGTATAATCGTATGTAGTATTGTATACATAACTCACACCTATCATTTCTTACATTGTTCTCCCAGGTTATATATTTGTCCATACACTTGTACACATCCATTCCTGCTGTATGGTGTGTGTGTGATGAAAGTTTATAGTCAGATGTCACATACATAAAGATTGTCTAGAAGGGAACACATTGATGTTCTGCTTAAACATCCCTTGAAGCATACTTTTTCAGTCCAACAACGCTTTATACTGTTAGTTTTCTAATTACTTCAGAAATAACCCTCAGGAAGCGCAGATGATGATACAATCCAGACCCCAGTGCATAGTTATCAGCCCACAATCTTTCAAGGCAGTCGTATTGACATTCTATGGCCATTGACATGTGACATACATCACTAATCTCCTACACAGTTGATGTGTCACATTACACAGAGACAAAGTGGTTGTGTAAGTGATATTTATTTGAAAGTGCTGTAGTGCAATATTTACATAGTCCAACATTGTGAGTCCATTAGTGTGATGCCTTCTATTGTGATACTACACAGGTGCAATGGGACATGTCATTGGGCATGCTGGGGTGAAGTGTCATACAGTGCAGAGGATTATGAATTGCCAATGAGGTAGTGAGAGACAATCACAGAGCATAGTGTCAAGGTAAACCGTGGGCTGGAGAACAGAGCATGTGAACAGCTTTTGCTAGACTAGCATGTTAACAAGCACAGGACCTAGGATGTTAGTGCCCATTTGGCATGGACTTGTGCTACCGGGTACTCGTACGGGTGAAGGTTATCTGTTCCACGTCTTCATCTTCTGATGTGTGTGTCATCTTCTCTGCCCTTGGTGGTGGTGGGATTTGAAGGGGCAACACACACTTCAGTGTTTGAAGAAGTGGAGTCAGAAATCCTGGTAGCTTCCAACTGTGGGGCTATTAAGGGCAGTACTGCAGCAAGGAGGAGCTGCTGGTTCTTAAGTATAGCAGCTACATCACTGTGGTAGGCTGCCAGGTCGGCCCTGAGGGGGTCATTATTGCATTTGTGCATGCAGTGAAAGGTTTGGTGTGCAAGGTGTTGTGGCAACTCCCTTACTGCAGTGCTGATTTCCTTTACACTTTGTTGAAATTCTTGCAGGATAGATGTTTGCGCTTGCATGGATGCTGCCTGTTTTGCAGATGACAGCATGCACAAACGCATCCCCTCAAGGCTGGCTGCCATATTTTGCATCCCCACCCGCACCTCCTTGGCCAGCTCCCGCTGTACTCCAACTACAGTCCTCTCAAAGCTGGTGCCAGTGTCATCAGAGTCCTCAGCTGGGTTGGAGCTGGCAGGTCATACAACTGGGGTGGTGGGTGGCTCCTCTGTGATGGCTGCTACTTCTGTGCTCCTCGTTGTGACTGAAGGTGGGGTCTGGAGGGTTCCAAGGACATTTTGGAGGGTCTGCTGGCTGATGTTTGTCAGCTCGTCATCCATGTCATCAGGGAAGTCCAGGACAGTCATATCCCCAGGAGAGCCATCGTTCTCTGCAATGAGATATTTTACAATTAGTGTGTCTGTGTTGTGGCATTTGTAATGTGACGTGCCTGACTTACTATTAGTTGCACATTGTGATCTTGGTTCTTGTTCATTGTACCTGTCATTAATATAGGCATTCTCCCAGGCCTATGCCCCACTTGCATGTCACATGTAGTGTGGGCAGTGTGGCGAAATGTTTGCATCACATCCTCTAGGTGTAGGTTCTGCCCAAATTGTATGTTGGCACCTTCTTGTCCTACTCAACCCTCCGTCTACTTCCATTATCATGGTGTGGTCTTGCACAGGCTGTGGGTGTTCTGATGTCACTTGCACCACACTTACCAATCTGGAACTGACCCAGTCTCTGATATTTCACATCCACCTATATGTTGCTGAGACCTCACATATACTATGTATAGCATTGGCACGGCACGTTACCGGTGTCAGCATTGGTAGTGTGTACTGCTGATGTTGGGGAATGTGTGCTACATTGGATTGCACTGATGGTCCTAGCAGTGTTCAATTTCCTCTTATGACTGTGTGGGTGTGTTTCACTAGCTGGAAACATATGTTCTCCCCCTCAATGCTGTTGCCTTAGCACTCTGACACTTGAGATGTTGCATGGTGGCATTGCAGCTATTGTGATACAGGCACAGGGTAGACCCTGACATGTGCAGCATGGGTATGACATTACTGCTGTGTACCTCATAATGTTACATACAATACCTGATGTTTGTAGCGCCTATTGACATCAGCATTTGACAGGATTTGCACATTTTTATTAATTACAGGGGATTGATAACATTGTCATCCTGAACACTCTATTTTGTGTATGTTAGATCCATGGGCATGTAACTGCCATTAGCAACTTGACCTGCACACACAGCACAGGTGGTAGTGGCAACTGTTGTCAATGGTAAATACCACTTGCGGATATGGCCTGAGACTGGAAATTTAGCCCTAGTTCATGTAGCGACAATACCAGCTGTTGTGTGACAGCAGGCCGGTTTAATGTTGTACCCTACCCTCCTGGCCTGGCTTTGCTTTTCCCACATCCTTGGCATGGCAAAGTACCCCCATGCAAAGATTGTTGGTCTAGTGTTGTGCTGTGCCCCAGGTTTGCCCTGCACAGCCCATGCCCCCGTGCCGTGCCCCTTTGCCCTTTCCACTACATGATTTTCATGGCTGGCATGCATTGTGTAGTATGTATGTCCCCCCCGCTTGCAGTTAACAATTAGGCATTTTTGTCCCCCATGCCACTTACCCTGCATCTGTGTTGTCCCCTGGTAGTCTGCGCTGTCCTGTCCTTGAATCCCTGTGACGATCTCCACAGGGATGACGGCTGCCACCATCTCCTCCATGTGGTCCAGGGCCTCCTGCAGTGCTGGATTCCCACCTCTAGTCTGAGGTGCTGCCTTCCTGTTCCTTGCCATTTTTTCCTAGGTCCTGTGCTTGCAGTCATGTCAGCGCTTCTTGCACTCAGTGACTGTTCTCCGTACTTCTGCCACACTGTTGATCTTATCGACAATTTGTTGCCAAATTGCCTCTCTCCTACCAATTGGCAATTTAGAGGTGACAAAAAGTTGATGCTGGTGTTCTGTCACCTCTTTCACCAGTATTTCATGCTCCTCTGCACTGAACTGACACCTCCTTATCTTCTTCTCCCTCTCCTGGGTCTTGTGTGGGTCCTTCTGGCTGGTTCCTGGTTAGTTGTCATCTTCCTGGGATCTCTCATGGTTTCTGGGATCCATTTTGGGGCTTCTTTGCACATTTTGCTGTGTTTGCGCCACTTTGTAACGCTATGGCGGTGAAAAATGGTGCGTATCCGGTTTGCGACATCGTAAACCGGATTAAAGTCATTTTCGCTGCGCTAACTTCGTTTTTCTTTACGACGTGGTGCTTTGGTTTGAGTAAAAAAAAGTGACTCTAACCAGTGGTTTGCGCGGCTGAGCGTCAAAGTATAAATTTGACACCCGGGTGGCGCATGGAAATGGCGTTAGCTGGCATTACATTTTTTCACGCAAAACTGCGTTGGTGCAGTTTTGCATTAAAAAGTATAAATATGGCCCTGTATTTCTTAATCCTCTAACAATAATACATGAAGTGAGATGACATAGGTGCCAGAGTACTAGTATCTTCTAGGTTCTCTGTAATGAAAAAAGGGGGGGGTCCTTAAGAATTAATGTCCAACTATTTATTTCTTTATGGAGAAAAAGAGTAATAAGAGACCCACCTCTACTGTACCTATTCGATTGTTTGATTCTTCCAGATAACAAATGTAGTCATTCTTATCTGTTTATCATCAATATTTTCAAGCTACAAAACAAAATGAGGAGTATTAAATGTTTTATCAATAAAATACCACCAACATCCCAGGTAAAATGTTATATCTAAACCCACCTCACAATGAAGAGGTGTTGCTATTCACTCATGGGCGACACCTGCGTAGAGAGCCCTGATAAGCTGTGAAATCAATTAATTTACAACAAAATTGCTGTTTTGAGACTTATTGTTGAAATGAGCAATATGCCTCCAATTGTTCTGAGAGAACTCACCCCCCCATAATCTCTGGGGGGGGGGTAAAGACGGTAAGGTATTTGCCTCATATGACTATCAACATTCACCTGGCACAGAAATAAGTTAGTCAAATGAGTTGAGTAAATGAGTATCACTTGTGTCTTATTTCTTATCCATTTAAAACAAAGCCACATTGGTATTTAATTTCTTTGAGAACGCTATATTAAATAAATACTACAAACAACTGTATTTGTAAGCCTATCTAGTTTGAGACCTGCATTTTCTTATATGCCGCATGTGCCTTCATTTATTCTGCACACCAACCCCTTTATTTAAGTCCTTCCCAACAATAGTGAGAGAAGTTTATTAAAAGTTACAGAGCTCTGTTTGTTTTTGTTCCCATCTTCAACATAGTTGGAATAGGAGTAAAAATTCTCAGAGCTTACCCCTGTCCTTTGCAAAATGAAATCTGGGCCAAATGCACCCAAGTGTCTTGGATGCTTAAGAATCACATGCTCCATAGAGCTAGAGAGTTGATTGTGCTAACCTCTGAAGCCCCTGGTTTTGGTGTGAGAAAGCTATATGGCGACTAATGAAAACAGCAGTGACAAGCATAAGTGTTCCAGAGATATTAAACATTAGATCAGTCCCCAGTAACACATAGAAGATTGAAATTCAAGCAACATGAGGTGTCGATATATTCTTATTTTGTTTCTATATGATCTGTATATATTCCATAATGTGTGAGTGCTCATTCGTACAATGATACTATCAACCATGTAGTTTACATCATACAAGGGTACAGTCTTCGGGACAGATGCAAGATCAATACTTATTATACCATTCATGTATGATGGATCATTCCAGTACAGGTCTCACCATGTAGGTATTAGAGCAGTTAACACACATAGGGGGTTATTCCAACTTCGGAGGAGGTGGTAATCCGTCCCAAATGTGACGGATTTACCACCAGCCATATTACGAGTTCCATAGGATATAATGGACTCGTAATACGGCTGGTGGTATATCCGTCACTTTACAGTCACTTTTGGGACGGATTACCACTTCCTCCAAAGTTGGAATAACCCCCATAGTCCGATGGTCATTAAGTACACATCCCATATAATACTCAACATAAAGGTTGATTGCGTTTAAGGAAGTGTGCATAGTAGAGCGAACAAAATATCCACATAAATACAGGATATGATATAGGATAAGGTCATTGAGTTGTGTATGGACATTTTGTAAGACAACATCAAAGAAATACCTGATGGCACCTGTCCTAGTTCATACTGTGGTCCACTGCCTTAGGTCTGATAATCCAGTTTGCATCCAACCTTCTTGTATATGTTCTTTGAGAGTTCTAATAGTGCTGCCTATGTATATTAAGTTACGTTGACATATTACACAAAACAACACCTACAGTAAATAAATTCCATAATGCTATGTTCCACGTAGGTGTTGTAATAGAACGTTTTAAATGTGTCCACCGCATATCTGCAGACATTACAATTGCTACAATTGTGTAAAGCATGTAACTGATGGGGCAACCAAGAGGTGCCCAGTTGTGTGCTGGAAGGTTGTGTGAATACTTTGGAAGAACTTGTCTCTGATGGTTTGTGCCCTACTGATGTTGGTATTCTTATTAAGGACTTTCATGAGTGTAAAATGTACAGTTAAGACATGAAAGTGATTTTTTCAGAATCCTGTATAGGTAATGGCTTTTGTCTACTGAAAGGAGTAATAAAAGAGATTTTCTTCTTGTCATGTTTTTTGCCAAATATTTAGAATTATTTTTTAACAAGTTCTGTGTTTTTTTAGCCATGATCTTGCATCTTGCAATGGAGTTCCAGGAAGGAGCCCCATGCCTAAAAGCTTTTCTCCTTACTTTGCAATTCTTCTAAGAAGACGTCATCATGACTATTGTTTTGCCTGAGTCTGGTCATCTCACCCGGTGGGATATCTTGCTTTTGTGATTTTGGATGTGTACTGTCTGCTTGAAGTACTGGATTGCATTCTGTCAGTCTCAGGTAAGGCTTTGCATGTAGGTGGATTGAATGTTGTAGTCATTATTATTTGAATATGTGAAAAAGACTTTTCAGGATAATGTACTCCATGTCCATATAAGGATGATGTTGTCTATGTACCTGCCCCAATGTAGTATAAGTCTTGTTAAGTCTGGTGGTCCATGAGTCCAGACTTGTAATCGTTTGAAATAGCCCATTTAAAGGTTCTGATGGTAAAGGTTTTGAACCCACAGCCACCACCATGTGGGTTTCTGACATGTCGGAAAAGTTGAAAAGGAGTAATTAAAAAAGTGATGTGAGTGCTAGTGATTTTGAATGTGAAGTGATTGTTGAAAATACGTTTCTGTCGAAAGAAGTGCCTGGAGGAGTATATGAGCATGTACCTTGGCCCCGGCAGGACCTAAGGACTTCTACAAATACTTTTCTGGAGCTTAGAGAGTAAATAGAAAAGTGTCATATGGAGGTAAAGAGAATAGTGACTATTTTAAAAGTGCCTTGAGAAGGTTTGGATACTTTCTTTTCAATCATCGTGCTTAAAGATTTGTGGATTGAGTGCAAGACAATTGTCCAATGGCCCGAACAAGATCCATAAAGAGAGGGTTCTAGCTTTCAGCCTTCACCAATTGTCATGCAGAATTATACTCAGGTCACAGAACACTTGAAAGGAAAAGTTCCACAGAACCAGGTTAATTGGTCAAGAATCATGAGAGCAACACAAATGCAGGTGAGTCCATGCATACATATTATGAGAGATTGATGCATATTTACAGGCAGCATGGTGAAGTCAGCAATCCAGCAAAAGAAGGTGTGTTGGGGTTTGTTTTGGGTTTGCGTCTGGAGATCAGTACCCATTTTAAGCCCAGTAATGTGTCTGCAAGCAAACTCTTTACATGAGATTCTGATGTATACTAAGTATTGTAGTGATTTTTGTTATAGGAGAAAGAAAATGACTATGGAAAATGTTATAGTGGTCCAGAAAGGTGATCAATGAGTATTTCAAGCACTCGGTGATGGTGTGCCATTAGGGCCAGGTGGAAAAGGTGGCAACATTAACAGTACTAACTGTAAGACATCTGCTTATTGGTTAAGAGTTGTTGAATCTAGTCGTCTGCAGAGTCACCCTTAAACCTTTTGCCCTCGCTCCTCCTATTTTGCAGAATTTATTTTCGTGTTGGCCCTAAGACTCTATGCACTTCACCACTGCTAACCAATGCTAAAGTGCTGGTGCTCTCTCCTTTACACATGGTAAAATTGGTTTACACCCAATTGGCAGATTTATTTACTTGTAAGTTTCTAGTAAGTGGTACTGCATGTTCCCAGGGCCTGTAATTTAAATTCTACTAGTGGGCCTACAGCACTTATTCTGCCACTCATTTCAGAGGACTTCTCAAACATATCTCAGACCTGCCGGTGCAGCTTCTGTGTGCAGTTATAAACTGCCATTTCAACCTGGCAAAATAAACCTTTTGCAAGGCCTAAACCTTAATTTTTAATACATATAGGTCACCCCTAAGATAGACCCACAACAGCCAGTGGCAGGGTGCACGTATTTAAAAGGTTGGGCATGTACTTTTTAGGTGTTCCTGTCCTGGCAGTGAAAAACTCCTAAATTAGTTTTTCACTAATGCAAGGCCTTCCTCTCCCTTAGAATAACATTGGGTAATCTTTTTTACAATTAATAAGTGATAACTTTTGTGTGGCAGCAGGTAGGAATTTCATGTTTGGTGTCTGAAAAATTAAAATTTAAAACACTCTTTAACAGTAACGGATTTTAAGTCACAGTTCTGAAAATGCCACATTTAGAAAGTTGGTATTGTCAAACCATCCTTGGTCACATGACTAGGTGTAGTTGGCAGTTGGCTTTTGTGTATTTCTCCCAGACAGCATCACAATAGTAGGTCAGGGTGTTAGCAGGATGTGCCATCCTGGCTTAATTGGGGCAAGGCTGTTACCAACCACATTTGCTCTTCAAAGGCACTGACCCAGCTCTCATACAAAGGACTTCACACCAGCCCATTGTGTCCCCAAACAAACTGGCACCAAGGAGGGAGGCAGGAAATTCCAGTCATCTCTGCTGAGGGGAACTCCAGAAGCATCTCCCACTCCAAAGTAAGCAAAAGGTATAAAATGGGACACCTTAGGCCCCCTCTGGAGATTACTTCTGAATCTGTGGAGTCTGCCAGGAAGAAAGAGTGCCCAGCTGTGAAGTCTGCCCTGCTACTCAATCCCTGCTATGCCGAACAAGGGCTCTTCTGCTGCTCTGAGCTGCCCAGCTGAATCCAGCCTGCCTTTGTGGACCCAGAACTCTAGGAAATCTCAAAGGGTCAGTTGTCTGCCCCCCTGTTCAATATACAGGGACATAACAGAATCCTTTGATGTCAATGCAACTCTTCACATCTCAACACAGCATGGGGCAGCTTGACATTGAGGCCAGCCCAGCACCACACATCACAGTGCAAGACCTTGCAAACCCCGGTTGGTCCTTCGACAACGATGCACGACCCCGCATCTCAAGCTCCCGTCAGCGGCTCACCGGCTCCTAACCTTTCATTGCGACTCTTCAACGCCAGGCCGTTCAGCTCGACACAAGGATTTCACATCTTGACATCCAGGCCACAACTTAGTTTGTCAGAGGACTGAACTCAGTCTTGTATCAGGCCCACCCTCTATCCCGGTTGACCTGAACATTGACCTGGACCCAGTCTCCTGTGACCCGATAACTGCGGTTGGCACTTTTTGAGTCTTATCCCTTCATTTCTGCAAAACCTTTAAAAATGCATATCTCCTGTTCTATTAAGTTATTTTTTGTTGTTTTGCTGTTAAAGAATTTAATACAATGTACTCTATTTTTCTAAATTGGTGTGGGAGTTTTCTTTTGTTGTGTGGCCACTTTGTTACTGTTTATGTGCTGCACAAATACTGCATTCATTGCCAAGGTAAGCCTCACTGCTTTTGTGCCAAAATACTAGTGGGTTAGTGTTGGAAAATGGCCTCTCTGAAGGGTCACCCCAAACTTTTGCCTTCTTCCTCTTCTTTTTCTGACCTCATTTATGCTGGCTTTGGGACTCTGATAACACCCACTGGGACCCTGGCAAACTGGACTGGGCTGAAAGGGGAACTAGTGCACTTCAAAACTACTCTTTGAAGTCTCCTCCACTTCAAAGGCATTTTTGGGTATATAAACTGGGTCTCTGACCCCACCAAATCAGACACTTATGGACCTACGCCTCAAGAAATTCCTTGTGCATTGAAAATCGATGCAACACCTGCAGAAACCGTCACAAAGCCTGCATTGCGGCCAAGAAATTGCTGCACAGCCGACCGGAATGAAGCAGCCCTGACTTCCCCATTTCTAACATTGGTGATCAGTGGTGAGGATAGAACTTGTGTTGTGCAGTGCCATGTTATAGCTATGTGAACACTACCCAGCCACAGTCAAAGGACATTTTCTGAATTGTTTCTTTTTCTGCAGATTGTTCTACTGGACATTCTTTATTCTAATCCTATACAACATGTTTCTGGTGGGGTCCCAAGGAGCTGGAGAGTTTGACCTAGCCAAGCTGGAGGCATACACAGTCAGCCAGCTGCAAGGGTTCTGCTAGGGGATGGGAGTACCTACCCGGGGAGCCTCCAAGAAGGAAGAGTACCAAAAGGCGCTGAGGGCCTGGGCAGAAGTCCGTTCACAAGAGCATGTAGAGTTGGGAGAGCAAGTGGATGGTTCTCCCGAGGATTTGCCAACAGTAGGGGGGGTGAAACCCTTGAATTTGTGCCCCCTGAGAAAGCATGGAGCAGTGTCTCAAATCACACCCTGACCTCAGAGGAAAGGTGAGAGGAGAAAGGAGAGAAAATTCAGGCTACAGTTGGCCAGATTGCAAATGGAGGCAGAAGAAAGGGAGGCTGAGATGGCCTTCGCAGAAAATAAATTACTGCTAGCTCATGAACTGAGAATTAAAGAGCTGGACATCAAGGCTAGGCAGTCTGACTCCAGCAGTGATGGTGACAGCATACATACAGGACCTTCTGGAGACAAAAAGGTTTGTATACCCAAGGATCAGGTGGCAAGTTATGTGGTGGGAGATGACATAGACAAGTGTTTTTCTGCATATGAAGTTGCACTAAGAGCTCATGGAGTTCCTGAAGAGCAATGGGAGGGTGAGCTTGTGGAAACACGTGCCAATACTTGGGAGGGACACACTACTCACATTAGAGGGTGGGTACCAAACCAAGTATACACGTATGAAGGTCATTTTAATTGCTAAATTTGGACTGACCCTTGAAAAGTATCGCCAGAACTTCAGGGACAGTAGCAAGCTCCCCAACTAAACCTGGGTAGACTTTATTGATTCTTCTAGTAAGGCATTGAATAGCTGGGTGCGGGCAGTAAAGTAAATGATTACATGGGTTAGTACAATTTGATCCTGAGAGCATATGATTAGCATTTGTTTTATATAGTTGCGCCAGCACATAGTTGACAGTAAGCTGAATGATCCCAGGAAGCTTGCTGACTAGGCGGACCTCTGATCTAGCACCAAAGTGTCCAAAAAGGTACCTGGAAGTGACCCCAAGAAGGGTGGTTCAGATTTCCCCCAGCAGAGTGAGGGGAAGGTTAAAGATGACACAGACAAGTCCCAGGGTAAGGGGGGAGGAAAGGGTTCCCATGCCACATCTGAGAACCAGGGCGGTGGTTCTGGTGGGTGGTGGTCCAGGGCACCCCATTTCTAACCCCGCTGCTTTGAGTGCTTCCAGCTAGGACACAAGCAGAGGGACTCTGTCTGTCCAAAGAAACCACCCACTGGTGTGACCTCTAGGGGGTGGCCAATGTGGGCTTAGGGGAAAGTAGTCCCCAGGTGAAGGTCATAGAGCATGCCATAATCTCCCTCAGTTGGGAGATAGACTCAGAAGGTGAGCTGGTGATCCCTGAGGGTGGGAGTCGTCACTTCTACCAGGTGGGAGTGAATGAGGTCCCAGTCACTGCTCTGAGGGACACCAGGGCTAGTCATACCATGATGGTGGATACACTAGTTTCCCCAGAGCAGTACACCGGCTCGTTGTGCAGGGTGACTCCAGCCCATTGGGAAGATTTGTTCCACCCTATGGCCCTGGTATCCCTGGAGTGGGGATGGGAGGTGACCCATGATTAGTCCCCAGATGCCCATTGACTGCATTCTATTCTGGGGAATGAGTTACCCCTGGTGGCAGGAGAACTGAGAGGGGTAACCCCTAAGGGCACCCTGACAGTTCAGTTGTCTGGCAGAACTGCTCCCCAGAGGAGGGTACGGGAGCCCAGATGTAGTGGGAAGGTGAGGGAGGACTCACCCCTGTCCCCTGTTCAGCCTCAGGGTACAGACCCTGGGTTAATGGACCAGTGTTAAGCTACCACCCCTGAACTGGCGGGAGATAGCGTGGAAGTAGGGTGCAGAACCCCTGGAGCTACTGCCCCCCTCCCAATATGAGACACCTCAGGGTTCAGAGGAACAACAGGAGTCCATAGGGAACTCCCTGCCAACCCCAAGGCTGGAGGAGAAGCTTACCCAATGGACCCACTCAGGGCCTCCACTTAGCAGTGGATGGCCTGGGGCCTGGCTCTTAACATTGACAGCTTTCAGTAGCCTCTGTTGGTTACTGTGCCTATGGACAGAATTTTCCCTAGGTTGGGGACAGAAGTCAGACCCAAGCAGTGGAATGGGCCACATCACTTCGTTGACCATGGTGGTGCTGTCTGCCTACTGGGATGCATCTGTGAGCAAATTAAGGTTAGGAGCTTCACAGATGGGTTCCACAGATGAGGTGAAGGGTTTCCCAGGGGTCAGATCAGTGGCTCCAGAGAGTCTAGACAGAGGAGCACCACTGAGTTCAGAAAGGCATAGAACTGGCAAGTGCCCCTGCAGTAGTGGGCCATGGTCCATGTTCTATTGCCCTAAGCAGGAAAGTCCATCAAAGTATTGATTAGTCTATCCTGGCTTTAGGCTGGAAGGGGCATATGATAGAAAATGGCCTCTCTGAAGGGTCACCCTAAACCTTTTGCCTTCCTCCTATTCTTTTTCTGACCTAATTTTTGCTGGCTTTAGGAGTTTCTCCCTTAAACATGGTGACATTGGTTCTTCCCCAATTGGCATATTTAATTTACTTGTAAGTGACTAGTAAAGTGCACTACAAGTGACTAGGGCCTGTAAATTAAATGCTACTAGTGGGCCTGCAGTACTGATCGTGACACCCACATAAGTTACCCCCTAACCAGGTCTCAGGCCTGCCATTGCAGGGCCTGTGTGTGCGCAGTGTCACTGCCACTTTGACTTGGTATCTAAAAGTACTTGCCAAGCCTTAAACTCCCCTTTTTCTACATGTAAATTACCCCTAGGATTTGCCCTAGGTAACCCATGGTGCAGGGTGCTGTGTAGGTAAAAAGCAGGACATGTACACATGTGTTTTATATGTCCTGGTAGTGAAAAACTCCTAAATTAATTTTCCACTACTCTGGGGCCTGCTCCTTTCACAGACTAGCATTAGGACTGCCCTTGTATACTTTGTGAATGGTAGATTCTGATATGAAAGGGGTAACCAGGTCATATTTAGTTTGGCCAGAATGGTAATAGGAAATCCTGCTTATTGGTGAGGTTGGATGTAGTATTACTATTTTAGAAATGCCACTTTTAGAAAGTGGGCATTTCTATGTACTTACTGCCATATGTGCCTTACAGCATGTTTCCAATCAATGCCTGGTCTGTGCATGTGGACAGCTCCCATGTGCATTTCACCCAGACAACCACAAACCCACGACACTTAGTCACATCTGCATACTGAATGGGTCTTCCTGCGCTGGAAGAGTGGGGGGGCCTGATACTTACAAATGCCTGCCATCACACTATGGACTGACAATCCCCATTGGACCCTGGCAAACAGGACTGGACTGAAAGGGGAACCTGTGCACTTCAAAACCACTCTTTGAAGCCTCCCCCACTTTAAAGGCAGTTTTGGGTATATGAACTGGGTCTCTGACCCCACCAAATCAGACACTTTAGGACCTACAGCTGCACCCTGTCAGAGGAGCTGTCTGGCTGCGCAAAGGACTCATCTGGACTGCTTTGCTGAGAAGGACTGCTGCCCTGCTGGCCTCTGACTTTGCTGGAAGGACTCTGCCTTCCCCAAAAGTGCTCTCCAAGGGCTTAGATTGAGCTTGTCTCCTGTTTCTGAAGTCTCAGGACCAACAAAGACTTCACCTCTTCAAGAAATTCCTTGTGCGTCAAAAATGTATGGAACGCCTGCAGAAGGCGACACGAAGTATGCAGTGCGGCCGAGAAATCGCTGTATAGATGACCAGAACGATGCAGCCTGACTTCCCGACTGGAAATTCGATGCAGTGCCTACCTTGCGATGGAAAATTTGACGCATAGCCTACCAGATCGATGCAGCACCTGTTCCTTCTTCCAGAGTGTCAAGAATTTTCAACGCATCGTCCCTGGGTGTCAAAATATTCCCACATCGCAATGAGGAACCAAGACTGCACACCGGCACAAACCCACTGCAGTGTGGAAAGAAACAAAGCATTGTCTGTGCATCGGACAATCCAAAGCAACAGATGATGGACGAAATGCACGGGACCCACGTCTCGGCACACCCTTCCCACTTGGGCAACAAAAGAAAAACAACAGATGATGGACGGAATGCAGAACAAATCAAACATTCACCCTCAGTCACAGATCTGGGTTTAATCGATCAGTTTTTTTGCTTGCCATGCCATTCCAGTTTGGACCCAGCCATATGCAAATCAGTCTTGACCCTGTTCCCCCTGGGAATAGTCCAGCCCAAACTGTCAGGCCAGGTCCTCCCTGGACCAGAAACAAGCATCCTGGGACCGGTTTCAGGGTATCACCCTTCATCAGCCAGGCTAGCTTGAATCTGGTGGCATAGCAAGCACAGGACCTACGTCTGGGCATACTCTTCCCACTTGGGGCAACAAAAGCAAAAACAACAGATGATGGACGAAATACAGAGCAAATCAAACATTCACCCCAGTCACAGATCTGGGTTTAATCCATCAGTTTGTTTGCTTGCCATGCCATTCCAGTTTGTGTTTCTTTGCTTTTGTCGCCATAAGTGCGCTGGGTATGCCCAGACGTGGGTCCCGGGCTCACTGTGCCACTGGATTCAAGCTAGCCTGGCTGATGAAGGGTGATACCCAGAACCAGTCCCAGGATGCTTGTTTCCAGTCCAGGGAGGACCTGGCCTGCCAGTTCGGGCTGGACTGTTACCTTGGGGAACAGGATCAAGACTGATTTGCACATGGCTGGGTCCAAACTGGGGTGGCATGGTGAGCAAAAGAATTGATAGATTAAACCCAGATCTGAGACTGGGGAGAATGTTTGATTGGTTCTGCATTCTGTCCATCATTTGTGTTTCTTTGCTTTTGTCGCCATAAGTGCGCCGAGTATGCCGAGATGTGGGTCCCGGCCTCACTGTGCCACTGGATTTAAGCTAGCCTGGCTGATGAAGGGTGATACCCAGAAACCGGTCCCAGGATGCTTGTTTCCGGTCCAGGGAGGACCTGACCTGGCAGTTCGGGCTGGACTGTTACCTTGAGGAACAGGATCAAGACTAATTTGCATATGGCTGGGTCCAAACTGGGGTGGCATGGTGAGCAAATGAATTGATGGACTAAACCCAGATCTTTGACTGGGGTTGAATGTTTGATTGGCCCCGCATTCCGTCCATCATTTGTGTTTCTTTGAGTTGGACAATCCAAAGCAACACTTTATTTTTTCCATGCATTTCCTCTTCTGTGGTCTCCGTGCGTCATTAGTTTTGACTATTACCGGGTACTGTGTGTAACAAAGAGACAACTGTTTATTTCTAAGGATTGAGACTCTTTTAAACCTGTTCAGAGCGATATTTCAACTTGTGCTTGTTGGATCTTTGTTGTTTTTACCTTATTTTATTCAGATAAATATTATCATTTTTTTTCTGAACCCTTGTGGTGTATTTTTGTAGTGTTTTCACTGTGTTGCTGTACTTCACACATTTCCTTTTAAATTAAGCCTGACTGCTCTGTGCCAAGGTACCAGAGGGTGGGCACAGGATCATTTGGATTGTGTTGTGACTTACCCTGACTAGGATTGTGGTCACAACTTAGGCAAGGGTGTATACCTCTGCCAACTAGAGACCCAAAGTCCAACAGTTAGGCATAGGTTTATCTAGTTACTTTTTGTGGTACACCCTGGCGGGACTGTCGCTGTTACTTGAGAAGGGCTCACACCCTCCTCACCAAATTTCTCATGGGTGGAATGGAAGACATGTTAAATGGTTCCTACTCAGATAATAGGACTGCTTATTTAGGACGGCAGAACTTCAGAATGTGGGAGACTGAGTCCATCCACATCATCAGTATCTGGCAGACTTATTTCTGGCTAGCTCACAGTGCCTCACTGGAGCCCCCAAAACTACCAGGGTGGAAGGTGATTATAGCTCCCCCAGGGAAGTTGTGGAAACAGATCGTACCCTTTTGTGGTATTCCTTACGCATGCCAAGATGAGATACAAAGAGATGCAAGGTTTTCAATACATTTATTGTAATAATCTCAATCTGGCATAGTGAGCTGCAATAAATAGTCTGATGCAATTAATCAGCATTACAAACCATGGTAATGAAGATAAACAATCCAACCACGGTGAATGTGGTACATTCTAGAGGTTCTAGAGGTTCCTACCTCACCCTAAGTCTATGATGAGAACATAGCGGGTTTAAACTTCTGCCTGGCCCGATCTAAGGGATTGACTCCAATTCCATACCTGGATATAGTGTCAGGTGTTGGCCTGTGGTGTAGATGGCAATCCATTCAGGAGGATGGTAGATTAGCTCTAGCAAGCTGCACGTCGCACTGCATGTGTCCCAGGATGGTCATGGCTGGAATACACTCTGCCCCTTCCGAGATAATCCATTGTTTATATAATTAACCATACTGTGTTGGAAGTACAGTCCTGATGCAATGCTCTACCTAGATGTTAGAAGCTGTCTCCTGAACGGGCAATACAAACTAGCATATTGTGTACAGTAGTCTAACCTTGAACAGAAAGTACTGATTACATATTGTGCAAAGGCTAACTAAACAAACAGCTCATTCCTTATATTTCTGGAATAAAAGCAAGCTGATAAAAATAAATAAAAGTTACTGCTAAAAGCAGCCTTACTAAAACTAATAAAATATGAACTATAAAATAAAACTAAAACAGGGGTCACCAAAGCTGGTCCAAAGAGTCCTTACGACAGCCCCAATCAGGCAACAAAATGCGCAATGAGTGCTGCAGGCCTACTAGTAACATTTAATTTATAGGCCTTGGGTATATATAGACCATTTACTAGGGACTCAAAAGTGAATGAAATGCGCAAATTAAGTGTAGGCCAGTTTTACCATGTTTGAAGTAGAGAGCACATGCACTTTAGCACTGGTTAGCAGTGAAGAAGTGCACAAAGGCCTAAAGCCAACAAAAACAAATTCAGCAAAACAGGAGTGACAGCAAAACATTTGAGGGAAAATCATGCCAAAGATGTCTGGTCTAACAGTAATACTAATATCCAAATCAAAATAGGAGCACGTCCCGTTTGTAGTAAGCAGCCACTAGAAACAGACATGCAGCTTTAATGGGACTAGATTTTAAAATGAGATGCAAATTGTTCATCAAATACAGCACAGTATGAATCACTTGGCACAGTCTAGACAGTTCAGACAATAGTCCCAGCCCTACTCGCCTCTGTGCAAAACAAGCAGAATGTAAAGTAGTTTAATGGGTATATGCCATCAGCCCCAGTTCTGCAAACAACCTACGAAGAATAACATATAAGGTTTTCAACTACATTTTAAATTTCACCAAAAAGATCCATTAAAAATTAAAATTTTCCACAAGTTGCACTATAATCAACGTTCCTACAGGTCCGACAGGACCAAGGAAGAGGACTGCATGCTTGGTGCAGTCCCAGAAGTAGACCAAGATAGTCCATATGTGGAAGGAAAGGTGAATGGCCATTCGGTATATATGTGATTGCTACAGGTGCTATACCATCCATGGTTGGATCGGTGGAAGTTTCTAACCTACCCCTCTCGTGAAAAGGTGTCTAAGTTGTAGGCATTTGAAATTAACAAATGACTAATAAGTTGTTAGAAAATATCCCAGTTAAAATTTGTTCAAGTATTAATAATCATGAGTTCATATTTAGTGAGACAAGTCCAGTGAATTTGGATCTCTTGTGCAAGTTTAACTGCATAATTTATTGCACAATGGGCAGTGTTTGAATTCAGACAAAGGATGACAATGTTGATTTCAACTTAAAACCATGAGAAACAAAAGTAAGATTGTTTCTAGCTCCCACAATAGATGATTTACGGCCAGATGTAAGGCACACTGAGAAAAACAAGGTTAGTGATTTTACAGGAAACAGAATTGGGTTAAGTAAATGTGCAGAACCAGTGCAAATCATGGTACAACAGATGAAGTGTCCTCAATATAGCCTACTAGTGGCCTATTGGTGACGCAGAGGAAAATATTGCACCTGTCATTGAAAAGGTGATGGAACAGGACATTTCAGAGGAGTTCTAGGAAGCCAATGTAACTCACCTATAATGAGCTTAAAATAGCCTAGTGGCAAATGGAGGATAGTTCAAGAACTGTGTGAAGTAAATGATATAGTGATCCTATGTTTGCCTGTGATACTGAATCCAGCAGTAATTATTTTCAAATCCCAGCAGATGCAGAATGTTTCGCAGTAATTGATTTGTATTCAGCATTTTTATCTGTTCCTCTTCACAAGGATAATCGGTGTCTTTTTGAGTTAAGATTTCAAAATAAAGTTCTTGTCTGGTGTAGAATTCCACAGGAGTATGCAGAGAGTAGTGCAATGTTTTCACAAGTACTCAAGAAAGATATGGAAAGTTTAAATGTGCCTTTTGACTCATTAGTGGTACCCTACATTGATGCTTTGATTGCATGTAAAACAGAAGAGGGCTGTAAGTTGGACACAGTTGCTTTATTTGACCACTTGGCTAAAAATGGGCACAAAGTGTCTCCTGCTAATGTGCAGTACTATCAAATGAAAGTCATGTATTTGGGACACCAAATTGAAAAGGGAGTGAGAACCTGTCCAAAGATCACATTTCTGTGATTTTGAGATTGAACCCACCAACTACACAGAGGATGGTGCATGGAGGATGTTTCCAGGAATGGTTGGCTACCTTTGTCAAACTGTGATTGTGAAGCTTCTACAGAGACTTACACACAATGATGAAAGTGATCCAGTACTCTGGAACGATGAATGCAGGCAAGCCTACCTGGAGCTCAGACACTCATTGAGTACTGCACGCATTGTAGGAAAGCCTAATTATGAGAAAAGTTTGTATTTATTTTGTCATGAAACTTTCTGTTCGTAGTCAACAGCATGGGTCTAAAAAAAGATAAATTGTATATTTTTCTGCAATTCTAGACCGATTACTGGCAGCTTTGCTGGGTTGCATGAAAAATATTGAGGATACTGCATTGAAAATTCTTCAGAGTGAGGCAATAGTGATGGCGCACACACCTATTGTGTTTGTTCCACATTCAGTTGGCTTGTGGCTATGGCCATATCAAATACTCATGGGCAAATCCATGAGGATTCGTGTTATTCCGTCAGCTTCACTACTGATTATTACTGATGATCTGGTTCTGTATTACTTCAAAGGTTTGGCTGACATGGCACACTTGTCTCTCACCAGGAGAAGCTTGTTACACCTTCATCAAACAATGAACTTTGCCACAACACAGAGCCTGGAGATTGGGTCGTGGCAAAGAGAAATGTAAGAAAATGTTGTTTTGAGCCCAGGTGGAATGGGTCTTGCGAAGTCACACTGGTGACAATACTGCTGTGTTGTGTACAGGTTTACCATATTGAATCTGTGCATCTCACATGAAAAAATGTGGACTGCAGATGAAGAAGCAGTGATTCAAGCATCTGATTCACTGTGTAGAGCTTGAGTTTGCTAAGTGGATCCAGAGTGGGCAGCACAAGAGTTCAAGAAAAACAAAAAAATCAAAAGAATCAAATCATGAAAATCAAACTTTTAAACATTGACCTCTGACAAATCAAAGTGCAAGAATTGATGCTTGCATTCAAACTTGTCAATAAGAAGAAAATCGAACTCTAAAAACGTCAATAGCAAATCAAAATGTTCCAGTTGCCAGACTTGCACATCAAAGAGAAAATGAAAATGGGACAGTTGAAGAAAAGGAAGTAGAAGTTGAATACTTGTTTCAAGCTGAAGGGTCTGAAGGTGTAAAAGTAAGAGGGAGACCGAGATTTAACAGTGAAGACAAATGAAAGAAAATCAGCTGAAACAGTAGCAGATTTGAATGTCAAAGAGACTAATAAATAAGTAATCAGAAGATTACTTTGCTGGTAAAGTGTGTTGGCAAAATAAGTAACCTCCTGACCATAGAGAAATTTGATTTGTTTTTCATTACTGAAAGCTGGCTAACGACTGACTCTAATTATGATATTTGCAAAAAGAACAGTTGATGGACGGAATTTAGACCAAATCAAACATTCACCCCCAGTCACAGATCTGGGTTTAATCCATCAGTTTTTTTGCTCACCATGCCATTCCAGTTTGGACCCAGCCATATGCAAATCAGTCTTTACCCTGTTCCCCATGGGAACAGTCCAGCCCGAATTGCCAGGCTAGGCCCTCCCTAAACCAGAAACAAGCATCCTGGGACCACTTTCGGGGTATCACCCCTCTTCAGCCAGTCTAGCTTGAATCTGGTGGCATAGTGAGCACGGTACCCACGTCTGGGCATACCCTTCCCACTTGGGGCGACAAATGCAAAAAGAACAGTTGATGGACGGAATGTAGACCACATCAAACATTCACCCCCAGTCACAGATCTGGTTTTAATCCATCAGTTTCTTTGCTCACCATGCCATTCCAGTTTTGACCCAGCCATATGCAAATCAGTCTTGACACTGTTCCCCATGGGAACAGTCCAGCCCGAACTGCCAGGCTAGGTCCTCCCTGGACCAGAAACGAGCATCCTGGGACTGGTTGCGGTGTATCACCCCTCTTCAGCCAGGCTAGCTTGAATCTGGTGGCATAGTGAGCACGGGACCCACGTCTGGGCATACCCTTCCCAGCTGGGGCAACAAATGCAAAAAGAACAGTTAATTATGATATTGGCAGAGCATTCCTGCAAGGCTACAAAATCATACATCAGTCCTGATCTCTGTATAGAAGCGGGGGAAAGATTGCTTTATTATATAAAGAAAAAATAAATATCACTGCTCTTCATCTATATGTTTTTGCAGTAGCAAAACGTTTAGAGTTTTTATTGAAATCTTCGCCTCCCACTTATTGGCAATGTTGTTTGCTATTTCAATTCACAGAATTTTTTCTCAGTTTTATCATTCAACTAATTTAATTTCACACTATTCCTGCAGTTCTAGTTGATTTTAATGTTTGGAGACACCTCTACTAATACTCAGGCAATTAATCTCATTGATTCTCTTGCGGCCATTTGTCTAGAAAAAATTGTTCGGGGTCCTACATATCTAGAAGGCTTGATTTAATTTTTTGGCTTTGCCAAACTGCTGAAACTGAAATCTGTCTCCCACAAATCTAGTCTGACCATTACTTGATATAATTTTCAACTTTTACACCAAATAATCCTTCTTTGCACGTAATGAAAAAGAAGCCTCCTGTTTATATTCAAAAGTGGACCAGATTTGATGCTAACACTTTCACCACTCATCTCAGTCACTCTAAAGCTTTTCAAGTGTTTCAGTGGAAAACCAGACAATAGCCTATAAAAAATGGATAGGATCTGCTCTGGAAATGGTTCTTCCTACAAAAAAGCTAGGAGTACACACACACACACCCTACTGCCCTATGGTACACTGATGCACCTGCAAGTCCGCAAATTTCTCTTGAAGGGTTTAAAAAGCTCATTATTTATACTAAGGCTACAGGCTCCTAAGGTTCTTTCTATTGCACATTGGTAGTAATTTCCACATCTATCACCCAGTCCTTTGCTCATTTGCAGAGTTTATGTGATAATTTAGCACAGTTCTTTGAGGACAAAATATCACATATTATGAATAGTCTTGGTCAGGAAACTATGGGGAGTGACCCCATGCTCAATTCCAATCAACGGCAGTCTGACCTACAAGCAGTTTTACAGGAGCTTAATGATTACCTTAAGCCATCCTGGATCTCTAAATAAGTATAACAGGGGCATAACAGAGGCCCACACAGCCCCACAGTACAAGGGGGCAGGCTTATCTATACTGGAGGGGGTTTCCTGCTGGTGTGAGTGTGGGGACAACTTCGGTATATCTTGCAGGGGGCCACCTTCACTTTGTGTTACGCCACTGCATTAGACATTCCTGTTTCTGAACTAGTAGATCTTGAAGCCTCTATTTATGAGTCTGGGGAAATTATAGTCTCTTTATCAGTCTTTGAACAGGTAGACAGAAACTCTTTTACAACTCTTCCCTTCTCGATTTTATAAGGCTCACCACTAGATTGCCTATGACCTAAGATCTGGCAAAGGGGATTTTGTTTGTGGGGTGAAGGCAGAAAAATCTATTTGTAACATCACTCTCCTTGAGCATTGTTCTATTGGAGTGAAAGAAAGCAACGTTGGTGACTCCATGAAAGAGGTCTTTGGCAGATCCAGTGAAGCTAAGTAATTTATGCCCAGTATCACTACTGCCATTCTAAAATAAAATCCTTGCAAAACATTTTAACAGAATTCTGTTGGATTACCTGGAATCTCACCATCTCTTATCTCCAGCTCAATCCAGTTTAAAGCTACCTTAAGGTACTGAATCTGCCTTGGTCTCTATGTTGGATGATCTTTGCATGTCAGTGGACAAGGGCAACTTTGTAGCTCCTGTCCTATTAGACCTCTCAGTCGCCTTCGTTACGGTTGCCAATTGGTCTCTAGGTTAGTGTAAGAAGGGTCATCCTTGAGCTATTGCACATCCTAGCTCGCCCAAAGATGACAAGAAGTCTATCTCTCTCATTTCCAATCCGATTTCAGAAATATTGGGCAAGAGGCCTACTGGTGTCTTCTTTGAGCCCCACTTTATTTGAAACACATCTCAGTTTGCTTACACAACTGATCTGTCCTTGTGGGCTTACCGTCATAAACTAGACGGACGACACTAATACTGTTCGTAGACCAGGCTTCTCTAGCACTCTTTCGGAATTTCTATCTCTGCTGGAACAAAATCATTTCTTGTCTCACAGGAAATGCATTAAAGTTCAATGGAAATAAAAGTGAGATCCTGTGTTGCTCCTCTGGCAGGATTTCACATCCATACTCTCTCAAATTTGGGCCTTAGTCTGAAGAAGTGCCCACTTCTGCTCCATGGGCAGTAAGAAATCTGGTATTTCAATTTGATAGCAACCATTCTTTGACCAATCAGTTCAACAAGCTGTCCACTATCTGTTTTGCTTTATTAAAAATAATGTGAAACATTCTTCCACTACTACCGACTCATTTGCAGACTCCGGTGGTACAGGCAGCTATTTTGATCTTTCTGGATTAGGGAAATTCTGTTTTTGTGATCTCCCGACTACCTGCTCAAAAGAATGCCATAACAAGTTGGCACTGACATTGCCATATCGATCCTCAGTTTCTGATGCGTTAAACAAATTACACTGGCTCCCTTTCCCAAATAGTATTGTTTTTAAATCACTCTGTATTGAGCACTAAGCCATTGATCAGAAGGGACTGGTAGATCTTCAAAACCAATTTCTTTCTTTGGTATCATTCAAAATTCTTTTTACATTGATCTGGAGCCAATGTACTTGTTCTTCCCAAATTTAAGCGGGCTCAATCATAGGGCAGATCCATTTCTGTTTAGGCCTGTCACCTCTGAAACAATCTCTCATACAATTTCTGGTCTATTGAGGGCCTCTTACCTTTCCAAAAATCTCTAAAGACCTGGCTCTAAACTCTTCCATTTATTTTGCATGGTTCAGTATAGAATCTGTTCGTCCATAGCTCCAGGACACATTTTTAGGTAGCAGTCACACTTCAAGAATGTTTAAAAAATGAATAAATAAATAATTAGGAAGAGTAAATGTGCAGAACAAGAAGTACAAAGCCAGACGAAAGTGACATTGATCTGAGAGATTCTTGATGTCTGCTTGAAGGTTTGTGAATTAGCACCTGAGCTGAGCCTGAAGGTGAACACTATTTAGTTGTTTTCTAATGAAGAATGAAGAGATAGGGGGTCATTACGAGTCTGGTGGTCAGTGACGCTTGGACCACCAGGGGACCGCTGCCACCTCTGGGAACAGAGTTCCAGATGGGCTGACAGCGTTCAGGGTTGTACTCAGCCACACTGGCACTGAACTCAGCTCTGCTGTGCTGATCCAAATCCCACTTACCTCCAGCCTTTCCATGGTGTGGACCCCACCATGGAAAGGCTGGTGGTACATCAGGGTTCAGAGCCACAGGGGAGACCCTGCACTGCCCATGCCCATGGCTATGCGCATTCAGAGGGTGCTGGGGTGCTATGGTATTGGCATACAAGGTCAATACCGTAGCACTGTTCCCACCACTTCAGACTGGCGGAAAAGTCATAGTACAATGTTCCCACCGGTCAGCCCAATGGGAACATTGTAATACGACGGGGATTCGGGGGGGACACCACCAGCAATGCAGTGCCGTCCTCCTCATGCCATTGGGGGTCCTGTGGTGGGGCCGCAAGAGTTGTAATGAGGCCCTAAATTCTTGAAACTTGGAGATTTTTTGCACTTTGATCTTTTGAGGATGAACGTGTGCTCACATAACTCTCTTAGATAAAAAATAATTATTTTGTTAGCATTTTTAAAAATGTATCCACATTTTAAGAATATTTTCTTTGCACCATTATAGATTTTAGCTGTGGATAGGTGTTTATGCTTTTATAGTTGAAAATGTTTCTGGCCGCATAGCTTCAAAGTACTTTCATATTGAAATTCAGAGCTCAAATAAACTGTTTATTGTTCACAGCTGTTTCTTGAAATGTTAACACTGTTGAAGAAGAATCTTTTTTCATTGTTTCAAGATGTTTCATGCATGCATGAAGGACTATTCGTGTTAATTCTCACACAATATTAAGTCTGATATTATTGTAGAATTTTTTAATTTTTGCATTTCATTTTTGAAGCATAGAAAGAAAAGTGCTTCACATGAAGAAAATGTTTGGCAGTTAAAGTAGTTAAAAATAATATGATTTTTATCTTAACAGCACTAACTGGAATCTTATTGAGTCTTTATTCTCCCATTGCATATGTTTAAAACCATACAAATAATACTCAGTATAACAATGTTACTAAAGAAGGTAGGTTAGACCGTAGAAATAATTTTAATGGAAACTATGGAGAAAATACTATTTTGGATAGTGTCTTTAAAGATGTAATGAATGATTCTAATTGCTACATCTGCACACATCTTCCATCTTCTGTTTCAGAAAGTGTAACATACATACAGCTGCCTTTTTCTCATGATTAGTCATTTCCATTTGTTTTAATATATTATTGAAACGGGGTGTTTTAGAAAAATAGAAAGTAGATTGTAATGTTTCTATAGAAGATATACCTGATGTTGTAAGATGTGATTCCAGTACTAAATATAATAGCCCCAACAACAAATGAGAAAAGTATTTGCAGCTTGACTGATGCACAACATAACTTTATTAGAGAATATAATGAAAGAAGAGTGCAATTTAGTATGAGTGTTGTTAAAGGAATGGAGTTTAATTTGAAAGATTAGATCACGATTAAGAATTCACAGATACATCTTAGACTTAGGATTTCGAAGAAGAAAGGATTTGTGTATAGTTAGATGGGATACTTCAGCTATGATTGGAATAAGTGTGTGAAGAAATAATTATATAATTGATAGAAATATATATTTAGAGGCCTTTATGGCAAATATGATAATAAGACAGATTGTTTTACCATTCTAAATAACTAGGTAGGTTCTTGCTATTTAGCTTTGGTATTCCCTGAGATATACATTGTAAATAGGGTGGATGAATTGAGTGAAATTAAATATAAAAGAGTGAAACGTGGAATGGGTCAGGTTATTATGGTTGTGTTTAGTATGTTGATTCCTCTATTGATTTGAATATTAAAAAGGGTATGATTAGAAAATTGTCTACTTTAGTAGAATGTTTAGCCAAAATACTGCAAGGGCATTAACTAAAATTAGGTTCAGCAATGTTGTGAGTATGTGCCCGATAATAGCATAAGCATTAACAGCAATATAAATTAATAAGATAACTAACATTTTGAGTGAAGTTTAGTCAGTAAATCTATTCATGAATGCAGAAAGGTGCGCTTTTATTTTATGTGAACAAGACTTTCCAAATACTTTTCTGTGTGCTTTTCCAGTTGAAAAATAAGTGAACTAAAAGCGTTCTCCATGGTCTTGTTTATTTAGCAAAACACAACTGTATTAATTTGTGTTCCTCTTGAGGAAGCCATGACCATTCTGTTGATGTCTTTTTAATTTTTAAAGTCCTTTACGCAAATTTTTCCTATGGACCATTCATTCGTTGAATTGTCTATTTTATTTCTGTATTATATAAGCATCTTGTAATTTCCTTCATTTCCTATGCATACCAGGTGCATCAAATTGCAGTGAAGTAGGCGCTCCTAAACTTATCTTATTTGATATATCTTATAAATCAGAATAATGATTGGCTTATTTGTATGTTACGTTGCTAGCACAATTTATTTTTTATCTCTGACCACCAAATGTGTGTGACTTTTCCATCTTAAAATGATATATAAAAGATCATGGGGCTCATTACGAATTTGGTGGAGAAGACAGCCAAATTATGACACTGGCGGTGATGCAAACAGAATACAGTCAAAGCACGACTGGCATCACCAGTGCGGTCAGACCACCGCAGACAAATGTAGCCAAAAACAGTCCGGTGGAGACCATGGTTCCGTTGGACTCATTATGAGGTTGTACACCACCAACATTTCCGCTGCGGTTGGACCACAATGGAAACCCAGGCAGAAAGGAACTGTATAAAATTAGACATTCACCTCCAGGAAGTCATGCTCGTCCGGAGCCACCAATGAACTACAATTAGATGACATCCCGCTGCTCATGCTTGCTGCAGAAAGACGATGTAATCTTCACCAACGACGACGATACCAACCGTAAGTGCACATCCTCACCTGTTACATTTGTATATTGGGAAAGTGTGTATACTCACATAACCTACAATGTAGAAGGGGGTGTGAGGGCCATACTCACATGTAACAGTACAGTGACACGCACACTCACAAAAAGCAACAAACACACCCACACGTACAAAGCACGCACACTGCAGCCAGCACACACACACCATACGTCAAAAACACACAGTTACACATGGCCACACAGCACAGGCCCAGCCTCACACAATCCCATACATTATACCAACATGTCACATCTACACCACAACTGTACAATTATAAACACGCTGTCAAGCACTCACAACCTACACTGGCCAGGGACTCATCACACATACAACACAATGTACAACCATCTGGGAACGAACACACACAATTACACGATCATGCAACTTAGCAATCAGCACAAACATCATGCACACATAGCATATCGTACCTATCATACCATGCACAATACACGCAGATTCACACAGTTAAAGCACACAAAGCCACACACTACAACAACAAATGCATGTCAACATAGACATGACACAATACCATGACAACAACATGTTAGCAACAAACACATGCCCATCACACAAAACACACCCTATCCCTGGAGGACAAAAGCACTGCACACACCCTCACATACTTCTCAACAATGCAGGAAGCACAAGCACCACACACAGACACACATACTTGCACACAACCAATGTCAGCCAGGAACAACTCAAACCTAGGAAAGGAAATGCAGGACAAAGATGTAACCAGAAAATCAACAAATTGCTAATCAAAATATATTAATGTTTTAAAGTGGAAATGTAAAAGTCCAAGGCCATTGGCCAGTCTATACAGTATATATGAAGATATGTGCACCACAGGCACAAAATAGTGCCCCGACTTGACTCCTGACTGCCAAGCAACCTTCAGAGGTAGGTGCATCAAGGGGGCAGGCAGGAATCTTAGGGAGTCTTAAGGGAGATGGCGAATGGGGGGAGGTTCCCATCTAGGCTGAGGGGGTTGGGCTTAGGTTTGGGAGATGGGGTTGACTTGGGGGACGGTTGGGGCTCCTTGGGAGGATTCGACTTGGAAGGGCATGGGTAATGGCGGGGGTAGGGGAGGCTTTGGAGGTGGAAGGGTTGTCCTTGGTGAGGGAAACTGATCTTTTAGGGGTATCATGGGTGGGGGAAGAGTAGGGAAACGGTTAAGCTCCAAGAGGAAAACTTTTTTGCACACATGGGGATGGTCATAACAAAAGGGTTTGGGTGTGAAGGGAGAGGGAGTGGTTGTAAGAGGTGTTGGTTCGGATGTTTTGGGTGTGTGTTTGTGGGAGGTGTGCTTGTGGGTGGTGGGTGTCTGTTGGGTGGATGAATGAGGGTGTTTATGTGCCTTGGGCTGGGGGGGGTGGAGGTGCTGGGGGATGCCGTGGTGGGTGGGTGGCTATTTTGGTGGTGTCTCCAGGAATGGTAGATGTGCTGCATGTAAGTGTGACTGTGGTTGTGGTATCTGCGGGTGTGGTGGCTAGTGGCTAGTGGATGTCTGAGGGTCTGGTGGGGTGGTGTCTGTGGATATGATAGGTGTGGTTGCTGGATCAGTGAGTGTTGGGGTGGTGTCTGAAGGTGTGTCAGGTGTCATGTCTGTGATGCTGCGGGTGGTGGGGGAGTGGAGGCAGGTTGTGACTGTTGCTGTGTATGCAGGTGGGGGTCGCTTGTGTGTATGCCGCTGGTGTGTCTTGTGGTGCTTATGTTTGTCTGCGCTACCCTTGGCTGTTGAGGTGAAGCATGCTTGTCTGTTTGTGTGTTTCAAAGAGAGGGCACTCCAGCAACAAAGTATAACCCCAAAGCACCATGGTAAATGCAGTTGATTCATAGTCCGTTCAAACAGTAAAAAGAGTCTTTAGGTGCAGCAAGTGCTGTATATTCCTGTACACGTGTTTCTGGGTTTAGCCCGTCATCAGCAGGGAGCAGCGTGGACTAGGGGCTTGCTTGGAATGCCGCCAAATATGTTCTCAGGTTTAAGTACTGCTAATGGCACACAGGTGCCTCCCAAGGCTCGTCAGCCGTGGCTCAAGAGAGTCGTCAAAAGACAGTTTCAAAGAAAGAGAGCACACTGTCTGCAGTCCAGCAACAAAGTATAACCTCAAAGCATCATGGTAAATGCAGTCGATTCATAGTCCGTTCAAAAAGTAAAAAGAGTCTTCCACCTCCGTAGGTGCAGCAAGTGCTGTATATCCCTGTGCACGTGTTTCTGGGTTTAGCCCATCATCAGCAGGGAACAGCGTGAACTAGGGGCTTGCTTGGAATGCCGCCAAATGTCTTCTCAGGTTTAAGTACCGCTCATGGCGCACAGGTGCCTCTCAAGGCTCGTCAGCCGTGGCTCAAGGGAGTCGCCAAAAGACAGTTTCAAAGAGAGGGAGCACACTGCCTGCACTCCAGTAACAAAGTATAACCCCAAAGCATCATGGTAAATGCAGTCGATTTCTAGTCCGTTCAAAAAGTAAAAAGTGTCCTTCACCTCCGTAGGTGCAGCAAGTGCTGTATATCCCTGTACACGTGTTTCTGGGTTTAGCCCGTCATCAGCAGGGAGCAGCGTGGACTAGGGGCTTGCTTGGAATGCCGCCAAATGTTTTCTCAGGTTTTAAGTACCGCTCATGGCACACTCAGCTGTGCCCTCTCTCCTTCGCCTGCTGATGCTGAAAAACAGAAAGTGAGGTGTGGTCATCCCATTCTATACATACCACTTCCATCATACTTTACACATCAGTAACATTACATCCAGTTGACCAACACCCCCAGGTGGTACCAGTTAAGTGCCAACATCATGTCACAACATGGCCCCTCAATAAAAACATTGTTACACACCAGCTAAGATACCTATCTCACACTTACAATACCACAATTTCAGTAAACCTATCACACTGACCATTCCATGACAAGCTGACTTTGCCACATCATACAGGGTCCCTATCCACAGCAACATAGTCAAGCAAAAATCAAGCTATAGTTTAGGAATATGACATTGATTTCCGCAATTATAATACACAAACTCAACACATACTAACAATTAATGATGTCATGTACCAGCTAATGAAACATATTGTATAGTAAACTCAAGACAGCCTGATGTACACAAGCTATACCCACTCCATGCCTCATAGTTAATAACATGCACAATGGATACATGCAATCATGCCACTAATTGGCATACTTCCGATTTTTTAGATGAAAGAGTCTGAACACATGTCACCTACACATGTACCAATGGTGATGTATGAAAGGATTGTAAATACATTGTTCACCAAGGCATCTTAGTCATTGTCCTCCTGAAAACAAACCATATCAGTCATATAAGGGCCTATTAAGCTCAGAGCATTTACTTACACACAACAACAGGTAGTATCCTAAATAGCAACATAAAGTATGTATATAACTCATTACAATGCAGAATCATGACAATTTACACATGATGTTTGCAAAAAGCTGATATGATTGTATTTGTGAACAAGATATCTTTGCTTATTTATCATGCTAACAACATTATGGCTATGGAAAATGCTACGTAGCTACTTACGATCTACTGAACATACAGATTGTAGTAACATTTATAGCCCTGCCACCAATGTATGTGATCCAATAGGAGTCGAGCAAAACCTCTATGGTTTCCAATATATAGGTTGTCCACTCAGATGACACATTACAAAGGTCTATGTACATCCCTCTCTAACCAAGGGGGGGGTCTCCTTGTAACTGTTATGAATAAGTTAGGAGAGTATATCATGTGAAAATTCTGATTGACATCACAGCCTCACATGATGCTGTCACTCTTAAGAAACCTTTTTAAAATATGAATAACTTCAAATTGACAGACTCAGGGGGTCATTCTGACCCCGGGCCAGGGTCGGCGGGAGCACCGCCGACAGGCCGGCGGTGCCCCGCAGGGCATTCTGACCGCGGCCGAAGAAGAGACAAACCGGCAGTCTCCCGCCGGTTTACCGCTGCCCTTTGAATCCCCCATGGCGGCGCAGCTTGCTGCGCCGCCATGGGGGATTCTGACACCCCCTACCGCCATCCTGTTCCTGGCGGTTCGCCCGCCAGGAACAGGATGGCGGTAGGGGGTGCCGCGGGGCCCCTGGGGCCAATGGCCAATGGCATGGGCACGGCAGGGGCCCCCGTAAGAGGGCCCCGCAAAGTATTTCAGTGTCTGCTAAGCAGACACTGAAATACGCGACGGGTGCAAACTGCACCCGTCGCACCCCTGCAACTCCGCCGGCTCAATTCTGAGCCGGCGTCCTCGTTGCAGGGGCATTTCCTCTGGGCCGGCGGGCGCTCTTTTGGAGAGCGCCCGCCGGCCCAGAGGAAATGTCTAAATGGCCTCCGCGGTCTTTTGACCGCGGTGCGGTCATTCAGCGGCGGTAGCTTGGCGGGCGGCTCCCACCGCCCGCCAACATTAGAATCAGGCCCCCAGTGTTGCACATGGACATGGATCAAGGGACATTGCAATGGGCAGAGGGAAAGGGCCTGGACAACTTATCAACATGATATTGGTAGTATTGAACTGTATGTGGGAATGAACAACCACCATGGTATGAAAAACTGTATGGTGGCACACATATGACACTGTCACATGTGCATCATCATGTGCTTTTGTACAGAGGAGATAACATAGGTGAGTATTATGTCCCTATACACATTAGAATGTGCACACTTGTGTACCATTGCTGGGGACTGAACATCAATGTGCTGAATGGAGATCTTTGACCCTTTGCACTTACCACGTTGTCAGAGCTAACAATCTGTTGCATTAGACATTAACCTAGGAAAGGGGTGAAATTGTGTTAGGTCTGTACTTACCCCCTTGTGGCTGCTGGGCTGCCCTCAAACGCCCAACCAACTCAGGGTAGGCCACCGCCAATATACGGGACATTAGGGGGGGGGTCAAGGTCTGACGGGAACCCCGTCCTCATTGGGAGGACATCCCCAGTTGGGCCTCTGCGGTCTTCCGGGCCCAGCATCTCAGGTCCTCCCACCTCTTTCTACAGTAGGTGCTCCTCTGGCTGTGGACTCCCATGTCTATACTTTCTTGGCAATGGCACGCCAGATCCCCTTCTTCTGATCGGGGTTGACCTGCATGTATGACACAGACAAGAAGAGGATGTCATGTCCACATGCTCCATGCGCAATTAGCCATACACAGACTGCATTCAACATCCTCTTCAATGATAGATGACCATATGCAGTCAGGCCACGTGTGATGTTGAAACAGGCATACAACATGCATGTCCAGCACCAGGTGTCAGCTTGTTACATATGACCAGACCACAAGCATATCTGGTATTACTGGCAAAGTTTGTTATACCACCTTCTGTGATCATGTTTTACAGTCAGTAGTTGGGTCAGAGAACATACATCACACTCTCTACTATGTCTCAGGACTCAAACTCTATCACAACACATATGCACATGCCCATCTACCCACACATATAACCACAACCCTTCCTTTTTCTACATTTACCGGACATCATCATGAACTTTACCCATCCACCATTGTTTGTCATAACAAAGGATAGATGAACAAATATACATATGTGCACATGGTGTACTTACCTTTTCCTCTGGTGCACCATAGAGCTGTTCATACAGGGGTAGGACCTCCTCCACTAGCTTATCAAGCTCCTCTGGGTAGAAGGCCTAGGCCCTATCACCTGTAGGATGTGGCATGACTGCTCCCAGAGGTAGTACACAGCAGCTCAGGTCTTGGATTTCTTGCTGGCAGCAATGTTAGGAGTCAAGTGAGAGATGAAGTATGAGATGGTGGTCACGTCCGCCACATAAGACTGCCAAAGGCAGCAATGGGTTCCAATGACAGTGTCCACCGTGGTTGTATCTGTCTACCACCATGACTTATTCCGCTGGCGGAGTTAGGTCATTTACGAATGTCCAGTACAGTAGGTCAGGCAGCTGCCATTTTAAGGCTCATAGATGATCGATAAAGTTAAATCAAAGGTGTGTCACAAGCTGTGAAACATATCTACAACATTGTGTTCACTGCAGGCTTTGAGAAAACATGTATGAGTATGCAGGATTAATGTACAGGTTGTAAACTGGATGAGCTATAAGTAAGGTAATTTTAGTGACATAGCACACCAATGGCAATCTGAAATATGGTATTTGTGTCTTATAAATGTGAAACATGGCAAGAATGTCATAGTCACAGAGAGTGTTAGTGAGATGCTCATCCATTTCTAAATCATGATTGAGGGACGGGGATGTGATTGCAGTAATCATCCATTATTTACCTAGGTATGTGCTGTGTACAATGTTTCTACATTTTCATAGGGCATGCTCAAGCATTATGTTTGACATATGCAATGTAATACTTACAATGGACAGAATGAGTGATACACATACATCCTGGTTTTATCTCACATAGTTACCCTGGCATGAAAAGAGTGAGTGAACATCCACTAGCAGATCTGCAGTCCTTGGAGAATCGACATATCATCCAAATCTACTGTCTGGATAGGAATATAATCATGGATCTCAGTTGTCAGTTGGAGCCAGATCACATTCCTGCCATTCGTAATCCCTGTCGCATACCACCCATTGCTGAAGCCGCCATGTCAGAGCTGCACTTCCTGGCCAGAGGCTCCTTTCAAAATACCATGGCCCTAACTGCAGGGATGTCTCAGCCCATGTTCAGTCTGGGTTCGAAGGCTGTACTGTCTGCATTGTTGAAACACCTAGAAAGCTACATCAGATTTCCACAACGTGAAGATTTGGCTTATGTGAAGGCTGATTGTTATGCTCTAGCACACATCCCACATGTGGTGGGAGCCATTGATGGCACCCATGTAGCCTTGGTTCCCCCAAATATCAATGAATAAGTGTATAGGAACAGAAAAAACTCCTACTCCATTAATGTCCAAATAGTCTGTTTTGACTGACCTCTACATTCACAAGTTTGTGCAAGGTACCCAGGGTCAGTCTATGATGCCTTCATCCACCTGTGAGGAACCCAACCATGCCAGGGGAAGTCTGCTTCACTGAGGCCCACGGAAGGACAAGACATGTACTGGAACAGAAATCTGGGCTCCTGAAGGCAAGACTTCATAGCATAGATAATTCTGCTGAAACCCTCCTCTACCCACCCTCCAAAGTATATCAAATTATTGTTGCCTTCTGCCCTGAGATGTCAAATCTTGTATATACCAGATGAGGGGGAGCGAGCAGTTCCAGCGGGTGAGAATGCAGATTTGCCAAGTGAGGATGACTGTGATGAGGATAAAGCTGGAAACATCCGGGCAGATCTCATCAATCAGTACTTTTCCTGACTGTAGGTATGTGATGTCCTGTAATTTCACCAACTCATTGGGATGTTCCGGGGTTTAAGGATGCTTAATAAGGGTCTTCGTATGACCACCAGACAGGTCATAAGTAGCTTCAAAGCACATCACTGAGATGGGCATGCAGAATATTACATGGAGTGGTGTGCAGCATTTTGATCACCATAGTCTTAGTTTGTCAAAATGCACAGTCAGAGTTACCATTGTATATAGGGCATAGCTTTATGATATTTTACAATCAATTCTTTCCTATACCTTATGTATGACATTTATATTTTTCAGATTACTTCACAAGGTCATCCTCATTTGGCAAGATCTGACAGTGTCACAGGCAGGTGGGATTAGCAGAATGGCATGCAAAGTGAACCATGGATTGAACCAGGTACTGTCAGGCATTAGATTTGTGGTGTGTGAGTTATATGCTCAGACTGTCAGGACAGTGGGATGGTAGTGTTTCATTCCATACTATAGACCTGTTTGCCATGGGAGGCAGGGCCACTGGTGCCATGTGTTTGGCCTGATACATGTCATTCTGTGCAATCCATAACCTCAACCTACTTAATGGCTGGAGTTTGACAATACCTTATTTGTATGTATCTTTCACTGTGTTTCGTCATTTCAGGCCACTGTGCATGTGTATCAAGACTGACATAGGTGAGTAGCATGCCTTCTTTTTTTTTTTTCGAATTGTTTTATTAAGAATATAGGGTGATACATAATATATAGAAATATACTTTCAAAGCATTTTTTAACAACAACAGGAAGTTCCATAATAGGTATATAAACTTATACAGTCTAACAAATGTTCCAGATAATTGGTCGAAGGATTGTGGATAAACTTTTAAGAGAGAGTATGTAGAAGAGAGAAAAGAGCAGGAAGAAAGGTTAATCACAGGGTATGAGAAAGGTAGAGGTGTCTTATAAAGTAAGAGATAGGAGAAGAAGGTTGGGGAGAGGATTGATAAGTGGGTAAATGAATAAGTGGGTAAATGAATGAATGAGGGGACCAAGGGCCCTGGAGCTAGACTGGCGGGACTAGAGTGTGAGTTATTCCATTATTCCCCCTCTGATGTGAGTTGTCGCGTGGAAGTGGACAGTGTAGTATATGTACCTGAATTGTTATGATATGAGGAAAAGTAGAGGTGGAGGTTCCAACACCTGAGAGTAGCATGCCTTCTGATACATGAGCATGGTAAATTGAAGGTTACATGACTGGGGACATTTGTACAGACCTCTATTTGTATAATGGGATATGGTTATTTGGGAGGTAGGTATGGGTATTTGATAAGGCCGTAGCTGATGATAAATTGAGCCAAACTGTTTGCCTATTAGGATAGTGTAGGACATGTCCCTAATTTCAGTGGTCTGTGGGGTGATAGTAATTCACACCTATGCTGAGTAACCTACCTCTGTAGTTTGTTCTCCTTCCTCTCTTCTCTGAGGGCACTCCACACTTCCCCCTCCTCGATGCCTCACCTCACCTCACCTTTGTTGCTCCTGGGCTCCACCGCCTCCACTGCCGACCTCCTTGATACAGCACTGTTCCCGCCCTTGCTGACTCTGCCCCTGTTGCCCCTTGGGGACACCCGCTCTGTCGCTCAATGGAGCTTTCGTGGCTCCAGGGCTGCTCGACTCCAGCCCGAAACACCAAACCCTTCGGGGCTTCCAGGCAGCGTCCCCATCCTCTGGCCCACATCATCACTCCCATGCATCCTATCCTCACATGCCTGTACCCCTGGTACTGTTTGCCCACTCCCACTGGTGCGAGGTCCATCATTGTCTGGGCTTATGACTCGTGACTCAGGTACCTGTGCTGGGGGGCACATTATGGTTGAGACTGTCCTTGGAGCACAGGATTGGGGGCGAATGTTTGCCTGAGATGTTCAAGCAACAGGGCTGGGAGGAGTTGATGTAGGCAAGGTGAGGCTGACATTTGTTGACTGACCAGGTGTCCTAGATGGGCCATAGTTGTACTCAATGTACACACATCCAGGGATGATTTCCTCAATGAGGGTTTCATCCAGAGGGGAATTGGCTGTTTCTGGTGTCTTCTCCATGGTCACAATGGCTTAGTTATCTCTAGGAGAAGTGGAACACACAGTTACTGAAAGTAATGCAACAAGTGATATCAACCTTTGTGTGTTAGACATGCTGTGTGACAAGCACACAAAGCCATTACTTCATCCCCTGATATGACATTGACACCTGCTTCTAAACCTGGGTTAGAGCTATGTGGTAAACAGTGATTTCCTATATCATACACCTTGCTACAAGATGTTGGAGGTCTGTTCGTTGTGTCATATCTTGTCTGCTAAATGAATTTACATGTTAAAGTTATCTCCAATTTAGGTGTATGGCATCATTGAGTTAACTAACAGCTGTACAAATCACAATGTACTATGGAAACAGAGCTGGCCAGCAGTACAGGAATACCATTATACCTGGGCCTCTTTATGGGTGTACTATAAGTACATCCAGCTTCCTATATTTGTGTGTGCCCCCAAGGTGAGTACATTACGTTGTTTGACTGGCGATTTAAAGGCCAGTTTAGCATGGAACACAGCTGTGGCTGTGTGTTGGATGGTATTGTACTGGCAGATGCCCATAGCATTGCTGTCATTGCCATAGACTGGAACAATGCCTGCTGGCATTTGTATTGCAATGAGTCCCTGTACTACCCATGTCATACACAGACACTGTTGCCCCAGGCGAGTTTAGTTGACATGTGGGATGGCAGAGAGGGGTATTGTGACAGTTGGACACAGGGGTGGTGAGTGGGTTGTCTGTTAATTTGTCAAAAGGTGATCAGTGACCATGCAAGACAGAACTTTAGGCTGACATTCATGGTATAGTGACTTACCTGACTCCACTACCCCAGGTATTCCTGTCAAGCCCTCAAGATGCAAGATGTCCAAGACATTCTCCTCCCATGATGTGAAAGTAGGGGGAGGAGGTAGGGGCCCACCGCCAGTCTTGAGGACCGCCAGCTGATGCCTGGCAGCCATGAAATGCACCTTCCCCTGAGGTTGTTCCACCTCTTTCTGATGTCCTACCTTGTGCGTGGATAGTTGCCTACAGAATTCACCCTGTTGACCATTCTTTGCCACATCTCCATTTTTCTGGGGATAGATGTTTGCTGGACTTGTGCTCCAAATAGGTGTGTCTCTACTCTGATGATTTCGTCCACCATGACCCCAATTCATCAACTGTGAAACGGGGATGTTTTTGTGGGGACATAGTAGTGGTGGACGAGACAGTAAGGAAGAAACTAAAAAGGGAAAATAAATTACTTATGTAGTGTGGGTGCTGTGGTGTGAGTGGATGACAGGTGGTGTCTAATGCATGGGGTGCTATGTGAAGTGTGAGAGGTACCTAATCTATGGATTCTGAATGTTGAGTGCAACCTTTTTTGAGCTTTTTATAACGTTCTGGTTGCAAAGGATTGTGATGTGTGAAAGGGTGTGTTTATAGTGCAGTGTGTAGGTGTGTCGGTGTGTGGATGTGTGTCAGGTGTGGGGTTTTCAAAGTATCCAATGTGGTGTGGTGTCTCTGCGGTTCACATCACCATTGGATTTCCACCATGGAAGAACTGCTATCATGATTTGTGAGTCATAAAAGGTGCAGAGATTTTTTGCCGTACTGGCGGTGCTGGTGGTAGGACCACCTCTTTCCTGCCCTCCAGTGTCCTGGCTGTTTTGGATTGCTGGTTGTTTCTCAGCAGATTTCGCTGTGTGAGTCGTAATTCGGCAGTCGTATGACTGCCAACATGGCTTGCTTTTGGTGGCCACCACCACGGCAGTGTTGCGAAAACACTGCCAAACTCGTAATGAGGCCCTATGTTTTGGGGATATGTGGCAAATGTTTGCTTACTTGCTTACAGAGCAGGCTCAATAACATTCCCCTTCTTTAACTATACTTGTTTCTTGCTACTTACTTGCATTGGAGGTAGACATTATATTGATCTTCCTTCATTATTTGGATTTATTATTGACATATGTATTGCTAGTTACCTAACTCTGCTACATTTTGAGTTTTCTGTAATGATCTTAATTTTGAATAAACCTTTATGGCTTTGATTATGAATATTGGCTCATGTACGTTTATTGGATTAGGCTCGACTCATTCTTTATAAAGACTCAAATAGTCTTATTTCTACATCTCAACCCTTTTACGTATTTCAATCAGAGCATTGACACTTACTTGAGTAAACTTCTACTTTCATGCCAAGTTTGATGTAATTCTATTAAGCCATTTTCTCAATTGGAAAGCAAAGAATGCTTGGGGGAATTTAAACGGTAACTGTTGAGGGGTTATAATTTGATTCATGCTGTGACTTTTTATTTGAGAGTATCAAGTGTTTAATGTTTACTTGTAGTAACAATTTTTATAATATTTTTCCAATTCTTCATAGGTTTCTTAAAATTTAAGGATGCCCCCATGTTGACATCTTTACCATCTGTTTTCATAATAAATGGAACACCAATATCTGTAAACTCAACCATATGCCCAAAGGAGCTTTTTCCAAAGGATGCCTTCACATCTACTTGCTTGTAAGTAAAGAAAAAAACCATGTATAATTGGAATAGTTTTTGTGAATTATAGGTGAAGCAAATAATTTCAGTTCCTGATCTGATTTCAAGCTTTCCTTATGTAGTCATGAATATTTATGTTGTGTGCAGAGAGAGTTAACATTCTTATGATAAACATCTGCGCATTATAAAACATAACTTATGTCTGTTGATTTTTTTTTCTAATTTTCTTTACATTTGAATTTAAAGTTTGAGTGTGACAGTACATAAAAAAGTATTTTAACAGAATGGTCTCTGTGCATTAATGAAAATGGTTCCTGCCAAAATCATGAATCTTCATAGAACAACCTTATTCCTGCCCTCAGCCACATTAAAGACTAGGCATTGTCCCCCCCCCCAAAAACAAATCTCGTTTTTTAATAGAAATTTGCTAAGTAAAAAAATACTCTGTTATTCATAAATACTACAGGTGGGAAATTTCAGGGCTAAAAACAACAAACTGGTTTTACTAGGTGCAGATCCACACCCAGAAAACAAGGGCCAGGGCTGATGCCGGGCAGCAACACAGCTTTGCCCCTGCCTGCATCTTTTAGCATCAGCAATGCTTTCTCCAGAAAGCCCACAGTCTCCCAATCCTAGGTGTCTTCCCTGGTGAATGACCCACACCCCTCCAATCAGGTGGTAAATATTATATTAAAGTCATTGAAATCGAGATAATCTGATTATGAAAATCTGCACAAAAGGACCCAGGCCAGCAGGTTATTCCTCATTCCAAGATCTTTACTTGTGAACCTCAGCTCCAGATCTCTCTGTCTTGATACTTAACACACTTTATAGAGCGTTCTTGAAAGTTTTGTCCAATGATTTGGTTAGGATAAATAGTAACAGTTGTATTTTAAAGCACAATAGGCAAATACCATTAGGGAAAACATGAGCAATTTAAACACCTTTATGGGGTTAGAGTTCTCACAGAAGTCATTTTTAGGTTGAGCGCGCAAACGCTTGCGACCTTTTGAAATCTAGTCTGTGGGCCTTTAACCACTCCCACCTCACGCCATCACTTTCACTCATTTGTGGGCTTGCGTTTCAAAAATCCCCTGATGTCATTGGGAAATGCTTTACGTTCATCCCACTTTAGGGCGGTTTTGTTACAGTCTTGCAAACTGACCCTGTTATATGGATTATTACACGATTGCCTATATGCTTTATGTGAGCGAACTACTTTTTTCTTTGGTGTCCTTCCTTAACGCTCATGCTCTGGCGGCCATGTCGCTTTCAATCGGATCACACCCACCACCTCAAGCCCGTCCCTACGTTTCCTGTTCGTGTAGGCCCATCCACACCACCCCTCCCACGTCGTTGCTTGTTTTATCTTCATTGCTATACTCCCTGTGGTAGTAAGCAAAAACGTCTAGATAAGGCAGCCACCAAGATCTTGAAACAAGAGATTTATTAGTCACACCAAAGCTGTTAGACATATACTAAACATGGGCGCTCAGTTTTCAAGAAGCAAGTTGTGTTGTTGCCTGTGAAAAGTAAAGTACCATCCATTTTAGAATAATAGGCTTCATTAGACAAAACATGAAGCATTATCCTCTATGCTTTGCATACATCTCCTGTCCACAATCCGTTCTCTGTGTTTGACAAGAAGGTCACCACCTTCAGAGAAGGTCAGAATTCGCAGCAGCATTCAGTGGAGAATTTACAGGAAACTCCTGGGGCCGGAAAGCAGAAACCGCAGGGCCAAGACATGCTGCCCCAGGTCGAGTCTGCCCTGCCTCACTTGCCCAACCACCAGTAAGTGACAAGTCAGGCAGGGGGATGTGTGAGGGAGTGTCCTTGTTATTGTTATTCCGGATGGAAATGCCCCCTTAGCGTGCATGCAGCAGCATGAAATCATTGCTCGGCAACATAATACTGCTTCAGACCACCCATGCCTCCAGTGGGAATTCCCTGGAATTTTGCCTTTTCCCGCTTTGGGTTTTAAATTAAAGTTTGCTCTTTTATTCCAACGGTGTAATAATATCACACAAGGGTTGGAACGTGTACTCTTAAGTCATGGAAAATGTATTAATTTCTACTACTGCAGAAATGGATTATGAGTGTGGCGAGTTATTTAGATTTAATCCTTTTTAAGGTTTCATGGAATTGTATGTGTTTTGTTAATCTCTCCTTTATTGCAATTATGACCATGATTCAGGCCAACTGAACATCCCTATAACACTATAACTGTTTGAACACTGTTGATATGTTGGAGTGACCCTTCTAGATTATCTCACTACACCTCTGTGGTTGTCTTGTGTCTTTTTGGGGGGGAATTGTGTTTGCCAGCCAGAAACACTGATGGTGAGGTGGTGAAAGTGGTATTCCATTGGAATTAGCACTGCAGATTTAAATTAGGATGCTAAATGGCAACTTTAGTTATATGCAGGGCCACTGGAATTATGTGGCAGGAAAAGACCAAATTATGAGGCAGGGTTGACCAATTTATGTGGCAATAAAAGTCCAGTTATGAATGTACAACGCCAATAGCTGTAACTCAAGCAAAAGTGTGACCCATCGCATTGCAAAATGATTATTGACAATATTTCGCCAAATGGTGTATTTTAAAACAATTCCTCCAGTATTATGGACAAAACGTGAAAAAATACTTAAGTCTTGGATTCTCTTTGATTCTCTTCTCTTCGAAAGACATTTTTTGAAAACTATTATGTCCGGTTTGTAGGGCTTCAGACCAGTAACATTGGGTAAAAATCGTAGGAATTAAATATAACTGTACAGGGACGAAGAGGGATTCACCAGATTGCATGCTGACATTCACTTTTGCTAATTTCCACTTGCCCAGTGGCAGATAATGTTTGTTTTCACATGCCCAAATCTTTGGACAGCCTTCACTTAGCCAGCAAATGATAATATTCATCTTCGATTTGTCCAATAATGAGTGGGGTCATGCTCCTCATGCCCAGAAACAAACGTAGCCCCATGTCCAGAAACATGTATTGCCAGCTTCCAACAGAAGTTGAAAATCTCTCTGAAAATGTCCAATAATGGGAGAAACAAGTCTTCATAGACAGAAGTATGAGTAGCCTTCACGTGTCCTACATGTACCACAGGGATGATCAGTTTTATCATGCCAAACAGCAGGCAAATGCCAACCTTCACATGCACCGCGAGACTCCACATGCACAGTAACAAGTATGCACATCTTCCTTTTATCTAGAAGCGGGGATGGAGGCATTGCTTACCACTGGAATTTAGCAACCGCGATACTCCAAAGCCTTTTCTGCTGTGCTTCTTTCAGTTAAGGAAAGGCTTGTAGGCCCTGTGTAGTATCAGCACTGTCTGGATTCAGGCTTCTTGTATGCGCACTACTCAACAGCATACTAACTACAATTCTCAGAAGGCCATGAACTCTTGAGTAGGCTGGACAGATGGCAGCCATCTTGAAGGCATTCGTCATGCAGTGTTGCGGCAGTCAGGAACTTTCTGCACTGAGTTAGGATTTCCTTTGCCAAGACCCGCTTGCTTTCCGTTGAATTTGTACTGCAGAACATTAGGAATAGAGAGAATTATTTCAGAAAGTCGAATTGGTGAAAGAGACAAAGTTTGAACTATTTTCGAAAATGTATTTCAAGTCTTCTTAATTACGGTTTATCCTGTGACGTAACATGAAGGATGCTTAGCCTACGTTGCTTAGGTTAGTTATGAATGTCAAAGCATAGGCATTAGAGTTCTAGTATGTTTACACAAATTGCTTATTTAGAGAACAATAGAATAATTAATTTTTTATTGCATTGCAGTGCTATAAGAGTCAAGTAGAAATGATAACTCATCTTCCACAGATGGCGCATAGTGACAAAGCTTGAGGTAGTTATTTGAGTCTATTCGAAAGAAGTGTTAGTGAACATATATATAAGGCACTTATTCTTTGCATCTTTAGCTTTCAATACTTACAAGTTCTGCTTAAAAGTACAGAGAATTGGTTATGCAGGGATATTGCAAAGTTATAGCCATTCACTATTAGAGTAAAAGTGCAGATCTCTTTATCAGGTTGTACACTCACAAATTACATTACTCAGAAAAAAAGGTGCAGTGACTGCATTGATAACATCCCCAATGACATCTGAAAAGACATAATGGACAACAATGACGAGGATGTGAGTTACTGTAGGGTACGAGTTATAGTTACTTGAGATAAGTAGAACTGGTACATTTCAGTTGTTTTGTTATTTTAAAACATTATGCTTTAGCTGACATTTTCACCTAACTACAACATCCCTTTAACCTTTGAGTGTTTATGTATATTTACATATATTGTTACCACAAACAATGTGAGCTGAAGACCTACGATGCAATACAACTTGTTGTAAAGGTATAACACATTGTATTATATGTGTTGTAACTGTATGCATGGTAACAATTACTACTCATTCCTATGTATGTGGCCATTGGTGGTGGCAGTGAGAGATGGAAGTGTAATGCTTTGTAGAAAGCTGGCTGTTTATACAATAAAGCAAAGCAAGATATACTGTGCAAAGAGTCCAGGGGTTCCCCTACTAGTGGACAGGGACGCGCTCTAGCAATCCCAAAGTTCTCTTTTAGGGGGTAGTGTGGTCGAGCAGCCTTAGGCTTATCACAGAGGAGTGTGAGATATCTGAAAATACACACACAGTCAATAAATGAGACATATGACCCAAGAAGGAAATCCACACCAATTTACAAAAATAACAAGTATATTTATTTATATATTTTAGCACCAGAATCAATTTGTTCAGGAAAGTACATTTTGCAAGAAAATTCTTACGGTTTTGAAAAGTCAACAGTGCAATTTATGGAAACAAAAACAACAAGTGATGGACGGAATGCTGAACATTGTCAAACACTCACCCCCAGTCATAGATCTGGGTTTAATCCATCGTTCTTTTGCTCACCATGCCACCCCAGTTTGGACCCAGCCATATGCAAATCAGTCTTGACCCTGTTCCTCATGGGAACAGTCCGGACCGAACTGCCAAGCCAGGTCCTCACTGGACCGGAAACAAGCATCCTGGGACCGGTTTCGGGGTTTCACCCCTCATCAGCCAGGCTAGCTTGAATCCAGTGGCATGGGAAGCACGGGACCCACGTCTGGGCATACCCTTCCCACTAAGGGAGACAAAGCAAAAACAACAAGTGATGGACGGAATGCTGAACATTGTCAAACACTCACCCCCAGTCATAGATCTGGGTTTAATCCATTGTTCTTTTGCTCACCATGCCACCCCAGTTTGGACCCAGCCATATGCAAATCAGTCTTGACCCTGTTCCTCATGGGAACAGTCCGGACCGAACTGCCAAGCCAGGTCCACACTGGACCGGAAACAAGCATCCTGGGACCGGTTTCGGGGTTTCACCCCTCATCAGCCAGGCTAGCTTGAATCCAGTGGCATGGGAAGCACGGGACCCACGTCTGGGCATACCCTTCCCACTAAGGGCGACAAAGCAAAAACAACAAGTGATGGACGGAATGCTGAACATTGTCAAACACTCACCCCCAGTCATAGATCTGGGTTTAATCCATCGTTCTTTTGCTCACCATGCCACCCCAGTTTGGACCCAGCCATATGCAAATCAGTCTTGACCCTGTTCCTCATGGGAACAGTCCGGACCGAACTGCCAAGCCAGGTCCTCACTGGACCGGAAACAAGCATCCTGGGACCGGTTTCGGGGTTTCACCCCTCATCAGCCAGGCTAGCTTGAATCCAGTGGCATGGGAAGCACGGGACCCACGTCTGGGCATACCCTTCCCACTAAGGGCGACAAAGCAAAAACAACAAGTGATGGACGGAATGCTGAACATTGTCAAACACTCACCCCCAGTCATAGATCTGGGTTTAATCCATCGTTCTTTTGCTCACCATGCCACCCCAGTTTGGACCCAGCCATATGCAAATCAGTCTTGACCCTGTTCCTCATGGGAACAGTCCGGACCGAACTGCCAAGCCAGGTCCTCACTGGACCGGAAACAAGCATCCTGGGACCGGTTTCGGGGTTTCACCCCTCATCAGCCAGGCTAGCTTGAATCCAGTGGCATGGGAAGCACGGGACCCACGTCTGGGCATACCCTTCCCACTAAGGGCGACAAAGCAAAAACAACAAGTGATGGACGGAATGCTGAACATTGTCAAACACTCACCCCCAGTCATAGATCTGGGTTTAATCCATCGTTCTTTTGCTCACCATGCCACCCCAGTTTGGACCCAGCCATATGCAAATCAGTCTTGACCCTGTTCCTCATGGGAACAGTCCGGACCGAACTGCCAAGCCAGGTCCTCACTGGACCGGAAACAAGCATCCTGGGACCGGTTTCGGGGTTTCACCCCTCATCAGCCAGGCTAGCTTGAATCCAGTGGCATGGGAAGCACGGGACCCACGTCTGGGCATACCCTTCCCACTAAGGGCAACAAAGCAAAAACAACAAGTGATGGACGGAATGCTGAACATTGTCAAACACTCACCCCCAGTCATAGATCTGGGTTTAATCCATCGTTCTTTTGCTCACCATGCCACCCCAGTTTGGACCCAGCCATATGCAAATCAGTCTTGACCCTGTTCCTCATGGGAACAGTCCGGACCGAACTGCCAAGCCAGGTCCTCACTGGACCGGAAACAAGCATCCTGGGACCGGTTTCGGGGTTTCACCCCTCATCAGCCAGGCTAGCTTGAATCCAGTGGCATGGGAAGCACGGGACCCACGTCTGGGCATACCCTTCCCACTAAGGGCGACAAAGCAAAAACAACAAGTGATGGACGGAATGCTGAACATTGTCAAACACTCACCCCCAGTCATAGATCTGGGTTTAATCCATCGTTCTTTTGCTCATCATGCCACCCCAGTTTGGACCCAGCCATATGCAAATCAGTCTTGACCCTGTTCCTCATGGGAACAGTCCGGACCGAACTGCCAAGCCAGGTCCTCGCTGGACCGGAAACAAGCATCCTGGGACCGGTTTCGGGGTTTCACCCCTCATCAGCCAGGCTAGCTTGAATCCAGTGGCATGGGAAGCACGGGACCCACGTCTGGGCATACCCTTCCCACTAAGGGCGACAAAGCAAAAACAACAAGTGATGGACGGAATGCTGAACATTGTCAAACACTCACCCCCAGTCATAGATCTGGGTTTAATCCATCGTTCTTTTGCTCACCATGCCACCCCAGTTTGGACCCAGCCATATGCAAATCAGTCTTGACCCTGTTCCTCATGGGAACAGTCCGGACCGAACTGCCAAGCCAGGTCCTCACTGGACCGGAAACAAGCATCCTGGGACCGGTTTCGGGGTTTCACCCCTCATCAGCCAGGCTAGCTTGAATCCAGTGGCATGGGAAGCACGGGACCCACGTCTGGGCATACCCTTCCCACTAAGGGCGACAAAGCAAAAACAACAAGTGATGGACGGAATGCTGAACATTGTCAAACACTCACCCCCAGTCATAGATCTGGGTTTAATCCATCGTTCTTTTGCTCACCATGCCACCCCAGTTTGGACCCAGCCATATGCAAATCAGTCTTGACCCTGTTCCTCATGGGAACAGTCCGGACCGAACTGCCAAGCCAGGTCCTCACTGGACCGGAAACAAGCATCCTGGGACCGGTTTCGGGGTTTCACCCCTCATCAGCCAGGCTAGCTTGAATCCAGTGGCATGGGAAGCACGGGACCCACGTCTGGGCATACCCTTCCCACTAAGGGCGACAAAGCAAAAACAACAAGTGATGGACGGAATGCTGAACATTGTCAAACACTCACCCCCAGTCATAGATCTGGGTTTAATCCATCGTTCTTTTGCTCACCATGCCACCCCAGTTTGGACCCAGCCATATGCAAATCAGTCTTGACCCTGTTCCTCATGGAAACAGTCCGGACCGAACTGCCAAGCCAGGTCCTCACTGGACCGGAAACAAGCATCCTGGGACCGGTTTCGGGGTTTCACCCCTCATCAGCCAGGCTAGCTTGAATCCAGTGGCATGGGAAGCACGGGACCCACGTCTGGGCATACCCTTCCCACTAAGGGCGACAAAGCAAAAACAACAAGTGATGGACGGAATGCTGAACATTGTCAAACACTCACCTCCAGTCATAGATCTGGGTTTAATCCATCGTTCTTTTGCTCACCATGCCACCCCAGTTTGGACCCAGCCATATGCAAATCAGTCTTGACCCTGTTCCTCATGGGAACAGTCCGGACCAAACTGCCAAGCCAGGTCCTCACTGGACCGGAAACAAGCATCCTGGGACCGGTTTCGGGGTTTCACCCCTCATCAGCCAGGCTAGCTTGAATCCAGTGGCATGGGAAGCACGGGACCCACGTCTGGGCATACCCTTCCCACTAAGGGCGACAAAGCAAAAACAACAAGTGATGGACGGAATGCTGAACATTGTCAAACACTCACCCCCAGTCATAGATCTGGGTTTAATCCATCGTTCTTTTGCTCACCATGCCACCCCAGTTTGGACCCAGCCATATGCAAATCAGTCTTGACCCTGTTCCTCATGGGAACAGTCCGGACCGAACTGCCAAGCCAGGTCCTCACTGGACCGGAAACAAGCATCCTGGGACCGGTTTCGGGGTTTCACCCCTCATCAGCCAGGCTAGCTTGAATCCAGTGGCATGGGAAGCACGGGACCCACGTCTGGGCATACCCTTCCCACTAAGGGCGACAAAGCAAAAACAACAAGTGATGGACGGAATGCTGAACATTGTCAAACACTCACCCCCAGTCATAGATCTGGGTTTAATCCATCGTTCTTTTGCTCACCATGCCACCCCAGTTTGGACCCAGCCATATGCAAATCAGTCTTGACCCTGTTCCTCATGGGAACAGTCCGGACCGAACTGCCAAGCCAGGTCCTCACTGGACCGGAAACAAGCATCCTGGGACCGGTTTCGGGGTTTCACCCCTCATCAGCCAGGCTAGCTTGAATCCAGTGGCATGGGAAGCACGGGACCCACGTCTGGGCATACCCTTCCCACTAAGGGCGACAAAGCAAAAACAACAAGTGATGGACGGAATGCTGAACATTGTCAAACACTCACCCCCAGTCATAGATCTGGGTTTAATCCATCGTTCTTTTGCTCACCATGCCACCCCAGTTTGGACCCAGCCATATGCAAATCAGTCTTGACCCTGTTCCTCATGGGAACAGTCCGGACCGAACTGCCAAGCCAGGTCCTCACTGGACCGGAAACAAGCATCCTGGGACCGGTTTCGGGGTTTCACCCCTCATCAGCCAGGCTAGCTTGAATCCAGTGGCATGGGAAGCACGGGACCCACGTCTGGGCATACCCTTCCCACTAAGGGCGACAAAGCAAAAACAACAAGTGGAAACTGCAATGTTATCAGATGGAGGAAAAACAAAGACGGCAAAACAGATATAGTACAGCGACTTAAAGGACCAATCTCATGGACTTAAGGTGAGTATTGGGCAAGTGTCAGGACCACACCAACAGGTCAGGCCGGGGAGGCTGGGTGCAGATGTGTAGTATGGCATTGGGTGCCCAATGGGGATCGGTCCGGTCGAAAACATGCTGCATGTGAGGACTGTGGATCCAGTTGGGAGGAACCAACAAGTGGGTTCCAATCTTGGGATGTCCAGGGATGTGGGGACACCTCAGGTCCTCTTCTCCACGGGCCAGGGGCAACAGGTGCAGAGGTGTTTTCAGGCATCAGGTTTTCTCCATTGGGAGCACTTGCGGTTGAGGGGGCCTGCATGCAGAGGCTTCAGGCAGTGTTGGTGAGTCCACAGTGGGCAGTTCCAAGGTGCAGTTTGTCTCTGGAGGGCTGGGGGACCATGTTGGCACCATTGGCCCACTTCAGCTCAGGCTAGGCGGAACAGGTGCAGTCGTGCTTTTGGATGTTGAGTTTTCTGTGGTCCGGAGCCCTTGCAGTTCTCTTGGGGTGCCTGCGAGATGCAGGGAAGCAGCTCTGCTGCTCCACAGGAGTTCCTGGGTCTCTGTTGAAGGCAGGCATCCCTCCCAGGATTTTGAAGGCACAGCAGCTTGCAGGATGAGTCAACTTTGGTGCAAATCTGCGGGAACAGCAGACAGGACAGCTTCTTCCTCGGGCTTTGCTTTTGTGGCTCTTGAGTTTCCTTCTTCGTAGGTCAGCAGGAATCTGATTTTCTGGTGCCAGGGACTCCGCTAAATACTGACTTTAGCAGCATTTCAGGGATTCTAGGGTAGTAGCCACTGAGCTACTTACCCGTGGGGACACTACACCCCCTATATGACCACTTCATGTGGGAAGTGGGCATAACCCTGTCGCAGAGTTCCTAAATCTGCCCACACCAAGATGGCATATTTCTAACTTCGGTGTCCACATCAGGCAGTGCACCTTAGGTGTGGGACTGACCTGAAGAGTCACTTTTCTTGTCACCATTTTGCTTCTAGTATGTTTCATCATTCTCATTATTGTATTTCATGCCATTTTATCTAAGACGCAGCTGTCTTAATTAATGTTATTGAACCATTTTCTGCCTCTTTTTGTCTTTGCATGTGTGAGACTAATGTAACTGAGAGAAAAGGATGAGATCTGATCCACCATGATTTCCCTGAGAAGTCATAATGTCATGCGCCCGGTTGCCACAAATAGTCTCTGCTCTTGAGCAGAGATGAGGCGCTGCTAGCTGGCTGGATTAGGCCAACAGTTGTCACGTGGTGTGGGATTGGACTCCCAATTTAGGTGATCCTGATGCCAAAATCCAGCAGCCTCATTAGTACAATGAAAGCCAACGCAACAGACACAGCTCCCTGAATGTTAAATTTCCCACCTGTTCAGGTGCCAAATGGATCCTGGGCCTGGGTGCCGGGTCTACATCTCTCCTTTGACGAAGCCAGATCTGCATGCCAAAGGCGGTGGGCTTCTTTGAAGCCCCCTGCCTTGGTATGTAGATTTGCAGGTCATCCTGTTGGGTGGGATGTGTATACAACTTTCCCAGAGCAGGCTTTGTTTCTGACCGCCCGAGAGCAAAGACTCTCACCCCTTGAGGTCAGAATTGTATCTGATAGTGGCAGGCTGGCAAAAACTAGTTAGCCCGCACACTGGTAGTTAGTAGTTTTTCATGGGCACCTCAAAGGAGCCATCTGGGTGCAAGTTATAATAAATCCATCACTGGCATCAGTGAGGGTTCATTAATATGAGATCAAACATCTCTAGTTTCAGTGAACCCATCATATAGCTGGGAAGCTCATAGTGACCAATGTCCAGCACATGTACTTTAAATGACTTCCCAGTTCACTCACTATGTCTAAGAATCAACAAAGACATAGTAGGGGCATCTCTGCAAATGCAGATATGTCCTCACATGCAATATAATGCACCCGCCTTAGGGCTGTAAAGCCTGCTGTAGGGTGACTCACATATAGTGCACGCAGTGTTAGGGGACATGGCATACAGGCGGTGTGCCATGTTGTCTTTTCACTTTTAGGTGCACCAGGACACACAGCCTGCAATGGCAGTCTTCATGTGCTAGGTGAGGGGTCTCTGGGCGTGGGAGGGTAGCACAATTCATACTGCAGCCCTCTTGGACCCTCTTTGGTACCCATGCTCAAGGTGCCAGGGGTATCATTTACTTGGGACCTAGAAGGGGGGGGGGTGGCAAAGGAATAGCCAATTGGGGAACAATTGTACAGTTTAAGGGAAGGACATTTGTCACTGGGGACCTGGTTAGCAGGAACCCAATGCACTTTCAGTCAACAATTCATCATATACCATGTCAAAAAGTGGGGGTGACCATGTCAAAAAGGGTCAATTTCCTACATGTTTGTACTGAGTTCTGAGCACAAGGTTAGTGCATCCTGGCACCACCTGCTAAAATACCTCTGCAAAGTTGATTTTGTCAGTAGCGGACACATTGCATAACAATTCTACAAACAAACAAATAAATAACTAAATAAACATCTTTGACCGCACAACTAGGACCAGGTATGAGCAGTCCCCACATGTCTAGCAACATGCATTACAAGTCTCTGCATGCCCAGCAGCAGGCACTGCCTGCTTCCAAATGCCTAGCAACTTGCATAGCCTATCTCAGCTTGCACAGCAACATATGTAGTAAAACTGCACATGGCCAGTAAGAGGTTTGGAGAGCGTCCATATGCCCTGAAACAGGTATGGTTATGCTTCATGTGCCCAGCAACAAGTATGGCTACCATCCATTTAGCCAGCAAAGTGTAGGGTCACTCTCCACATCTTAAGTAGTAGGCAAAGCTTTCATCCTAATGCTCATCAGCATCATAAGTTCACTTCTATATAACCAGCAAACAGGTGCTAGTCTCTGCATGTCCAGCAGCATGTAATATCAGTTTTCATATACTCAGCAACAATTAATGGCGAATCTGAACAGGACCAAAAACAAGTCTACTAGTCTTAGTAATATATAAATCCATCCCCCTGGCTCTAAAATATTTGCTTGAAATGATGAGTAATAGTACATTTGCTCTCAAAATATCCCATAAAAATAAAAAATACTTACAGTTGTATATAATTAGTACAGAACATTGTTCTTTTTAAAATGGCTTTAATTTGTAATATTCTGTGAAAGTGTCAATTTGGCCCTAAATGATCTTATTAAAATGCACTGCTTTAGCTCCATTGTTCAAGTAAAAGGGTATGTTGAGAATTACATGTACACACTGTGGCCCGCCATCGTATTTGTTGTTCTCGTTCTGCCACGTAAAAAGAGAAAGGGTGCGAATACACTATCAGGTCATCACCAGAATCATTCATGTTCATCTTTAACAGCATAATAGATCGTAATATGATATGGATATTATTGAAAGTGTACAGTAGTTAATGCAACCATTTACTGATATGCGCATTCCGAGGGTGCTGGTGTGCCTTGGCCTTAAGGGAGCCGAGGCCAATGCAGCTGCACTGTTTCCTCCAGGCTGACTGGCAGAAACGTTGTAATACGATGTCTACCCTGGTCAGTCCGGTGGAAACATCGTAAAATATGATGGGGGGAGACCAATGGGATGATGGCGGCCTCATCCCTGCGGCTTTGGCGGTCCAACATTGGCCCACTAAAGTCGTAATGATTAGTCAGAAAGTACATAAGGTAAGATAAGAAGAATCCACGAAGCAGGCATCAGAGACAAGGCCCTCGACTGAATCCTTCCTCTCCGGCAGGACGCAACGAGTGACACTCACCCCCTTCCTCGCAGATCCCACACCCACCACCTACGGAGTGCCCTAGGAATCCTCCCTCAGCCCCACGCTGTTCAACATCTACAGCCACCATCGTCAGAAACTATGGAATAAACATCATCTCCTACGCCGAAGACACCCAACTCATCCTCATCCTCTCCCTCTCCAGCGAACCCGACAAGACCAACCACAACTTCCACGTAGGCATGAAAGCAGTCACCAACTGTATGAGAGACAGCTGCCTTCAACTCAACACAAACAAGACAGAAGTACTCATCATGAGCCCTCAACCCAACGCATGGAGCGATTCCTGGTGGCCACCCACCCTCGGAAACCCGCCCACCCACGCCAGCCAAGCCAGCAACCTCGGAATCAGTCTGGACCCCGACCTCAGCATGAACCATCAGATCAACTCAATCACCTCCACCTGCTTCCTCGCCTTCCTCCTCCTACGCAAGACCTTCAAATGGAGCCCCCTCGAACATAGAAGACCGTCACACACACCCTCATCACCAGCAGACTGGACTACGGAAACGCACTCTATGCCGGAATCAACAAAAAACTCACCCGCAAATTGCAAAACATCCAGAACGTCGCCGCCAGACTGATCCTTGGCCTACCCCAGCACTGCCACATCTCGCAACACCTACGTACACTGCACTGGCTCCCCATAGAGAAAAGAATCACTTTCAAGATCCTCACCCACACACACAAAGCCCTTCACAACACCGGACCAGCCTACCTGAACCATTGACTCAACTTCCACGTACCCCACAGGGCGCTACGCTCAGCCCAGCTCTCTCTGGCAGAAGTACCCCGCATCAGGAAAACCAGAACAGGAGGACGCTCCTTCTCCTACCTCTCAGACACCGCCTGGAACGCCCTACCCATCCACATCAGACAAACCACCTCCCTCCCCAGCTTTACGAAGGAACTGAAGACATGGCTTTTTTAATCCACCTCACCGGTACATGCTACACTCCCCCCCATGCCTTGAGACCCTAACGGGTGAGTAGCTGTGCTTTATAAACACTGATTGATTGATTGATTGATTGACATACAAAAGCTGTATGTTCTTTGAAGTTCCCTTCTTAACGTTGAAAGGACATCCACTGTTTTAGCAAACTGGATCTCCAAAACATTTGCTAAGTGGCTCATAGCATATTGTTTCTGGTTTCTTCATTAAAGAGCACTCCTGCTTTAGTGCTGAATTCAGCACTCCATCTTATGTGTTGTATTTAAAGTGCATTATCTCCCATTATTTATTAGATGAATGTAGCAGATGATCAGCATTGAATAGAAAGCACCTTCCATCAGATGGCCATTGAAAATGTTCTGTGAGGCCTCAAGTGGCATGTATACTGAGTACCACTGATCAACACAATAAATCAGTGAAGATACTAAGTTGCACTCCAAACAGTAAATGTTAACGTAGCAAAGATTAGTGAGAGCACGGTCCATGAAAAATAGCTGACTCATGTTTTGTCCACATATAGATTTGACCAGTAAGATCCCAAAAATATTTTCTCAATTTATTTGTTTACTTATTTATTGGAATATTATGGAGTGCACCCATTAGTTTGCCACCCGTGAGAGTGATCTAGATTACAATATGTGCTTATATGTGCCCCAGCTGTACCTGCATTTAAGAGATCATGACATCTATCTGACTATTCCTTGATAGTTCCATGGTCGAATATTGTGGAAAACAATATTGATTCACCAAACTATTGTCAAGCTAATATATAATGAAACTTTGGTAATAAAAATATTGCTGTCAAAATTTTACTTTATAGACATCTACCAATATCTAGCACACAAATATTATTTACTATTTATATATGTGCACACACAATATCAAAAATATTGAAATACACAATATCAACAAAAATAATATTGCAAGAAGTAAGGAAGAAATAAAATTGTAAACAATAAACCCCGTTATTAAATAAGATAACTATAAACATACTAATACTAATAAATACAGTACACTAAAATAATAATGCATTGTAATAAACATAAAATGATTCATATATAGAACAATATCTATTCACAATACACATACTATTAAAAATAAGCACATTTTAAAAATCAAACCAGATTACATGAAAATAAATATTACAACATACAAAAAATACAGCATTTAAAATACATTAATATCACAATCCAATAAACGCTCATGCTTAAAAATATAACAAGAACGCTAATTAGTGTCCAGCAAAAATGAAATAACTGAAAAAATCAAAGTACACACAATGTAGCCAATACAAATTCCTGTAAAGCAAAGCAACCAATACATATATAAATCTAATTACATGAACACTATGAAAAGAGCAGAAAATATCACTATTTTTCACTGGAAAATTTTACAAGAAAAAGACACTATGCGGACTGGATGAAGAAAAGCCAGAAGGAAGACTTTAACAAAAAAACAAGCCATCTTCGCCGGTAACTATAATTGAAAATTAATGTAATCTAACAATTTTAAAACTCAAATGTATAAATAAATTACTAAGGGCCTGATTACGTGTCTGGCGGGCCAACCATCAGCCCGCCAGACTGTGGGGAGGAGACCGCTGCGGAGATGGCGGTCTCGCCCCGGCCCAATTACGATGTTTCCACTCGGTTGGCGGGGACCCATGAAAAGGTTGATGGAAAGTGGACTCATGATCAGCACAGCGGTGCTGAACTGAGCGCTACTGTGGCTGACCATGACTCCAACCACTGCCACCCGATTGGGATCCATGTTCCTAGCAGTGGCGGCAGTCCCCTGGTGGTCCGGCCACCAGGGTTGTAATCTGCCAGTTGAACCGCCAGGAGTGCAGCAGTCCAACCGCCACCGTGACTTTGGCCCTAAGTAAGACCCTAGGTTTGCTCATTTATTATCAATATTAATCTCCAGATACTAAGAAACACTTAGCAAAATGAAGTACTGCATCCGAAGCCTTCAACTCCACACTCATAAACCATAGCAAAGGCACTTTCAAAGTAACTAAAATTAAAAACAGTTGTAAAAATAAAACAACCCCTATGTGTTAAAATTAAAACCATACCATCCCCAAAAACTAACCAAACCTTTATTTTTAACATAAACCTAAAGTAAGCATATTCTCACAAACAGTAAAAGAAAACCCACCTGACCAAATCTCAACAACAATGACAAACAGAAGAAAATCAAGTGCAAATTAAAGCGACAGCAGATTTGTAAGTATAAAATGTAAAATGTTTGAAAGCATGTTCTAATTATATTAGCAAATATAATAAATGTATTTTACAAAAGTATTCACTTTAAAATTATACTACTTCCATACAGAATGTCAGAAAAGACCACAAATATCACATCAAAGAAAATAAAACAACTGCCTTCACACATGGGATACACATATGACAAGGCAAGCACAAGCACTAAGAACGTGAATTGGAAATATACTAAATATTCAGTAAATGCTTGTTATGATTTAACAAAAAATAATATTGTGATTAACTTTAGAGAACACAACCACCCCCAAATGTAACAGATGGAAGTAAGGCATGACTTAAAAGAGGCAAGCACTAGTTCCCAAGAGCCCACCACAAAATTTTAAAAGACATATGGCCTAATTATGACATTGGTGGACTGAGGACCGCCAATGCCACAATGGCGGTCAGACGGCTGCACTCCAGGCGATCCGACCACCACATTACGACTGTTGGACCGCCAGGGGACTGCCATGCCCCTCAGGAACATGGTTCCCTACAGGCTGACTGCAGTCGGAGTCATGGTCAGCCACAATAGCACTGAGTTCAGTGCTGCTGTGCAGATCAGTTTCCGCCAGCCTTTTCATGGCGGAAACTCCCACCATGAAAAGGCTGGCAGAAATACAGTGCAAAGGGTCCCAGGGGGGCCCCTGCACTGCCCATGACCATGTTGTGTGCAGAGCAGGGGCTCTCCTGCCCAGCACTCTCTGTGCAACAACATTGGCCTCGGCTCCATGAGGAGCCGAGGCATGCCGATGCACGGTTTCCATTGGGATGACCAGCAGAAACCTCAGATTTCTGAGGATTCAGTTGAATATCCCAGTGGAAACTTCGTAATGGGCATGGGGGAAGACCGCCAGCTCTGTGGTGGTCTCCACTTCATGGGGCAGGGGGGTGGAGGATCGGCCCGCCAGCCTTGTAATAAGGCCCAAACTCCCTAAAGTACATGAGCCTATTATAGGCCAGATTCCAGCAATTCCTACTTCAAAATAAGTAATATCACATTCCTCCTACACAACAATTACAATAACAACAGAAGAATAATCATATTTTAAACTGAAAACAACCTACTAAGACATGTGTGATAGATGGAATAATTAAAATATGCCCTCCACCATTCACAAAGGTATATATCATACATGTTGAATATTATAACAACACCATAGCCCTCATTTATAGGTTTCTCCCTAACAAAGTACAAATTACTATGAACTTTTAAACCACATCAAATACAAAATAACAACTAATCCTGCACAAAATTATAATAGACTTTAAACAGGTAATGACACCAACAATACTAAAGCTATGCCAACACATAGCCATTCAACACTGCTAATACTGTTCAACCAAAGAATTTGGAAACATCTGCAAAAATCTGCACTAAGAAGAGAATATACAACAAACAGACACTTTGTGTAGAAATTAAAAGGTAATCATCCTAGCAGATATACAAGTAGTAGATGTAGGTAACCACTACAATTCCAATAGAATCTCCATTTTACCAAAGAAATGACCGTTGATCCGGTCAGCACTCTCGGGTCCGGGCAGGCCTTGCGTTCTTTTTACACACCCAGCAGTACTTGCTTCAGAAATCCAGCCGCACGATAGTTAAAAAACAATGCAGCGTGGGTTTCGATCTCCGAGTCTCCATCCGCGATGCTGCGCGGCGTTTCTCCAGCTTTGTGCGCCGATATTTCAGTTGTTTTCCCATGAGCGTCGCTTTTCAGCTGCGAAGCCAGCGGCACGTCGTTTCTTCAGCTGCAGATTGGAGTCGCGTTGAGCTTTTCCCCACACGGTGCTCTCTGTGTGGATTTCCTCCCCTAAGGCTGCCAGCTTCTCGTTTCAGGGTCCCAGGAACTGGATGGGCACCACAGGGCAGAGTAGGAGTCTCTCAAGAGACTCCAGAGGCTGACAGAGAGAAGTCTTATCTGTCCCTGAGACTTCAAACAACAGGAGGCAAGCTCTAAATCAAGCCCTTGGTGATTTCTTCTCAGGATGGAAGGCACACAAAGTCCAGTCTTTGCCTCTTACTCTGGCAGAAGCAGCAACTACAGGATAGCTCCACAAAGCACAGTCACAGGCAGGGCAGCTCTTCTTCCTTAGCTCTTCAGCTCTTCTCCAGGCAGAGGTTCCTCTTGTTTCCAGAAGTGTTCTAAAGTCTGTGGTTTTGGGGGCCCTTTTTATACCCAGTTTCTCCTTTGAAGTAGGCCTACTTCAATGCAAAGTCTCTCTTGAATGTGAAATCCTGCCTTGCCCAGGCCAGGCCCCAGACACTCACCAGGGCGTTGGAGACTACATTGTGTGAGGGCAGGCACAGCCCTTTCAGGTGTGAGTGACCACTCCTGCCCTCCCTCCTAGCACAGATGGCTCATCAGGAAATGTAGACTATAACGCCAGCTCCCTTTGTGTCACTGTCTATGGTGAGGTGCAACCAGCTCAACTGTGAAACTGACCCAGACAGGGAATCCACAAACAGGCAGAGTCACAGAAACGGTATAAGCAAGAAAATGCTCACTTTCTAAAAGTGCCATTTTCAAACACACAATCTTAAAATCAACTTTACTAAAAGATGTATTTTTAAATTGTGAGCTCAGAGACCCCAAACTCCACATGTCCATACGCTCCCAAAGAGAATCTACACTTTAATCAGATTTAAAGGGAGCCCCCATGTTAACCTATGAGAGGGACAGGCCTTGCAACAGTGAAAACGAATGTAGCAATATTTCACTGTCAGGTCATATAAAACACATAACTATATGTCATACCTTAACTATACACTGCCCCCTGCCCTTGGGGCTACCTAGGGCCTACCTTAAGGGTGCCTTACTTGTAAGAAAAGGGAAGGTTCAGGCCTGGCAAGTGGGTACACTTACCAAGTCGAATTTACAGTTAAAACTGCACACACAGACACTGCAATGGCAGGTCTGAGACATGATTACAGAGCTACTTATGTGGGTGGCACAACCAGTGCTGCAGGCCCACTAGTAGCATTTGATTTACAGGCCCTGGCACCTCTAGTGCGCTTTACTAGGGACATATTAGTAAATAAAATATGCCAATCATGGATAAACCAATTACATACAATTTACACAGAGAGCATAGGCACTTTAGCACTGGTTAGCAGTAGTAAAGTGCTCAGAGTTCAAAGGCCAACAGCAACAGGTCAGAAAAAATAGGAGGCAGGAGGCAAAAAGGTTGGGGATGTCCCTGCATAGGCAAAAAAGTCCAACAGGGCCTAATTATGACATTGGCGGATCGAGGACCGGCAATGCCGTAGTTGCGGTCGGACCGCCACACTCCAGGTTGTCTGACTGCCACATTACGACTCTGGCAGTTGGACTGCCAGGGGACCGCCGTCCCCACCAGAAGCATGGTTCCTGATGGGTAGATAGTGGTCAGTCGTGGTCAGCCATGGCGGTGCTGAGTTCACGGTCAACCCACCAGCCTCGTAATTAGGGCCTAAGTTTTATAAATCAGTCTGTAGTAAAATGTATTAATAAAGTACAAAATTAGACTGATAAAGCAACAAAAAAAAAATTCAATATTTAAATTGAAATACTCATAGCAAAATCAAAAATATTCAATATAATTACTATGCAAAGCAGTTCACAAGTTAACACACATATATATTATTGCTGTAAAAGCAAAATACATATAGCTATTAAACTATAATATTTCCCACTGAAAAATAAATGAAAATATTCTACTTATAATTGTGTAACTGATATTATTGATCCACCTTCACTTCCCAAAAAATCTATCCGCAAAAAAGTTAAAAAAGAAACCCAAAGAAATGCATAAATAAAATCTCTGAATAAAAGCCAGTGAGATAATCCACAGTTATTGGAAAGCATAAAAAACACAAGACATTTGAAGTAAAAACCACTCCAGGAAATCCTAAAACTCAAATGAAATTAAAAATTTATATTGGTTTCAATTAAATCAAATTCATTTCCTTTTTCAAAAATGTTAACAAGTGTTGCACTTTGGCTTGTTATTTGGTTATATTGACTAATCACTTCAGCTCCCTACTTCTCGATATCAAACATCCATCAACCTGTGTGCGGGGCATTGATTAAGAGATGTAAGCAGAGAATTCCCCAAATGCTATTCATAGTTCTCAAGGTTTTCTTGGTTTGGGTTTTTACATTTAAATCTGGATAACTCGCAAGAAATATGCATTGGATGCCAGCTAGCACTTGCATGATAATAATGCTAGAAAAATGACAAATGCAAAAACACAGGAAAAGCAAGAACGTTCCTGAACTATCGATAGACTATATGGAGAAGATTCGCAAGGCATGGGTAAGCAAATAATCAGCATCTATTTGAGACTTTCGTCGCTCAATAAAGATTTTGTCCCAACTTGATCTTCGCCAAGACATCCTTGCTTTACATCTGAGAACTATGGCCATGTTCCTGAGTTACCAGTTGCAGACAGTCACATTTTGTGGCTGTTCGTCGGTGAACCGGAGTCACATGGTGATAGAATGAATCTGAAGTGGTAGGGAGCATCTGTATAACATACAAATGATGGAAGGCTTTAAACTGACGATGAAGTAAATTTAGTACAGGAGTAACATATGAGATAAAAACTGAGCAGGCTATGGACCGCTGGATATGTTTTGATTATTGACGGAGTATTATTAAAAGAAACATGGGTCAAATGTGTTATAGGTAATACTTGTTATGATTATATGATTTGCTTGTTACGTTAGTGGGTAAAGTTGGAGACATGCTTACTAGAGTAAGGGCATATGTTCAACAGTATGTGCAGTTGATGCTGGGATATATATTTATGGGTTTTGTGTAATATTACCAATAAATGTGTTCTGTCTGTGGTCGGATCTCTGCCTCCAAACTGAATGCAGCAGAGTTTCGCATGAGATCAGCAGCACTAACAACATAGACATATGTTCTGCTGAAGTCTTAGAAGTGAAGTGTGTGGTTTGGATTCTTTTAGCATGTTCTAATTGTGACAGGGTATGGACTGCCCCAAAAGAGGGATGTGTTGCACTCCTTTAATATGGCTGAATCTGTTTGACACAATGACTCCACTAAAAGTCAGGCATGTGATGTGGACTCTCCCAACAGGGGAAGTGAAGATTGTCCACAACTGCTATGGCCTTTGGTAGAGGGCATGTACTACAGCTATTATGTCAGCTGTCAGGATAGAAATGACCTTGCATGGTAAATGGGCATGTACCCCTGTCATAAATGCCTCACGGTAAGCAAAAACGGTATCCTGATGTTTATATAGGCATTGGTGTTACACTAACCAAGAATGTGTGCAGAGGCCTAGGTCTGTCCTTATCAATGTGAGGTCTACAACTTGATCTGTGACCTGGAGAGGTGCACGAAACGTCCATTCATACTAAGAACTGAACTACTGTCCCTGCCCCAGTTGCATCACGTAACGTAGTGGTGTCAGCATACAATGTTTTCTGACTCTGTAAGGTGAACAGAACATTAAGAACATTTTGTCCATGTCAGTCAAAGGATGGTCTATTGGACAATCTTGTGTAAAGTTATCCTGTTTTACCCAGAACAGGATAACCCAGGACCTTGCTCTGACATTCCATGTGTATATTTTGTGTGTGTGTGTGTGAGGGTGGGTGTGTGCAATGCATGTGGCAGCACATGTGCGGTAGAAGGGTGTTTTGTAAGTCTTAGTACTGAGACCAATAGGATCCATTTTGGATGCCCTGGTTTGATATGGCACAAGATGGAGGATGAGGGTAACATACCCAGACAGTGGACAGCATGCCTACCGTAGAGGGTGGAGAACTGGTGAGTAAGAAAAGAGCTGCGAGGTAATCAGGCTGGTCTGAGTGAACTATAGGGTAGTTAGTACAGTAATAGAAAAGAATACAAATAAATGGTTATTGTTATTCTTTGGAGCTGGGGCCAGAGCTGCATGCCAAAGGAACCCATAAAAAGCATAAAATACTCACCCCCACAATACATATGTCCCAATCTACCATTTGTGAAAAGTGTTTAGAAACATAAATGGCTTAAAACTGTCTTAAAATACAATATATGTGATTTTAAAGCAAAAAAGTACATAAATATATTGTACCATTGTAAGATGTGAAATTAAAAATGTCCATTAAATGAAAAAAGTAAAATGCTTAAGTAGAAAAAGTATGCAAGCATTGACATGTATTGCTTATTATTACTATAACAACTCACACACTATACACACTATTTTGGGAAAGATTTTAGACACTAAAGAGGTGAGATTTGCTATTTCCAACCCCATCTAAACTTTATTGTGGAAGGTGTTTGACACTGAAAGGGGTAAATTTACTATCCCCACTTCAGTGTAAACAATTTTGCAGATGTGTTGGCCAATACAAGTGTCAACTTTACTATTCCCACTCCAGTCTAAACCATTTTGTGGAAAAGTACGGGACAACAAAGGGTCATAGTTACTTTTCCTACTCCAATGTGAACGATTTTAGGGAAAATGTTGGACACTAAAGAGGTCAGATTTACTATTCCCTCTCCAATCTAAACCATTGGTGGGAAGGTATTGGCCACTCAAGGGGTCAGGTTTACTATGCCCACTCCAGCCTAATCTATTTTTGATAAGATGTTGGACACTAAAAGGGTCAGATTTATTTTTTCCACCCTAGTTTATACCATTTTAGGGAGGGTATAGAACACTGTAGAAGTCAAATTTACTATACACACTCCAGTCTAAACCATTTTGGGGTAGGTACGGGACAACAAAGGGTCATAGTTACTTTTCCTACTCCAATGTGAACGATTTTAGGGAAAATGTTGGACACTAAAGAGGTCAGATTTACTATTCCCTCTCTAATCTAAACCATTGATGGGAAGGTGTTGGCCACTCAAGGGGTCAGGTTTACTATGCCCACTCCAGCCTAATCTATTTTTGATAAGATGTTGGACACTAAAAGGGTCAGATTTATTTTTTCCACCCTAGTTTATACCATTTTAGGGAGGGTATAGAACACTGTAGAAGTCAAATTTACTATACACACTCCAATCTAATCCATTTTGGGGTAGGTACTGGACACTAAAGGGGCCAAATGTTCTATTCCCTCAGCACTCTACACCATTTTGGGGAAGATGTTGGAGACTAAAGGGGTAAGAATTACTATTCCCTCTCCAATCTAGTCAATTTTGGGGAAGGTGTTGAACACTAACAGGATCAAATTTACTAGTCCCACCCTAATATAAACCACATTGGGGAAGTCAATTTTACTATTACCACCCTCATCTACACCATTTGAGGACAGTATTAGCCAAAAAGGGGATCAAATGTATTATTCCTACTCCAATCCAAACCATTTAGGAAAGTTGTTGAGAAAACAGGGGTCAGATTTACTATTGCCACTCAAATCTATTTTGGGAAAGGTGTTGGACACTGAAGGAATCACATTTGCTATTCCCATTCCAATCTAAACCATTTTGAGGAAGGTGCTGGATACTAAAGGGGTTACTATTCCAATATCGCTACACATCATTTTACTAAATTATAAAAAAATACAAAATGAAAAAAGTTGATTACAATAAATATTTACAGTTCAGAAAATACTCAAATATTTTAAATTCACAAACTATTAAAAACATAAACAACATTCAAAAATATTCATAGCAAACAATATTAAAAAAGAAATAAAGTCAAACATTAAAAAACTTAGGGCCTCATTACAACATTGGCAGTCCTGGGTTGCCAATGCAGCGGTGGTGGTCAGACCGCTGCACTCCAGGCGGTCCGACTGCCACACCATGCCCCTGGCAGTTGGACCACCAGGGGTCCGCCATGCCCACCAGAAACAGTGGGCCCCTGCACTGCCCATGACCACGATATCAACCACAAAAAAATTATTTTCTAAAATAACTGCGTAAAGTGTACAATATTGATATTTAAGTTTTTTTAAAATGTCAAATTAAAAAATACTCAAATAAATGGACAAACTAAAACAATGTAAATACAAATTTAGATAATGTATACATACAATATGCACATGCATGCAAGATGTAAACATATTTTAAATGCAAAAAAAATATAAAAATGTAAATATTAAAAACTGTTTATTAATTTTGTTAGAATTATATTTACAAAGTTAACATTTATCAAACACAAAAATTTCAATATTAAACCTCCAATTTCAAAATACATAATTTTAAAAACAAAAATTTACACATACATAACTGACATTTACAATACAAAGCATTAAATATATTATGAATATAAAAATAAATAGTTCAGAAATCTTACCTCCCTATCTCCCTATAAATCCAACATCCTGCTAATAATAATCCTATTAAACATTTTTTTCAATTAAAACAAGCAAAAGGTTAAATCACCTGAACCAAAGTTTTTTACCTAAATGTTTAATTAGTACACATTTTTAATTAGCAGCACACATAACAATAAATTAAAATTGATGAAAAGAATAAAGCGAACAAAAATTGAAATTAATATTTTTTAAATGAATCTTAAATATTGCAAATATACATAAAACAATTTACATTTTGTTCAACATTGATACTATATATATATACATATATTTGAACACACCCAGGAGAAATACCCCACAGGAGGACATAAACATAAGATTTATAATGGCATATAGTAAAGAAAGTCATCTAATTTCAAACATCCTGAACAAATATTGGGATGTCATAAGAAAGGACCCAGATGTGGGCAAAATGGTGGGCGATAGACCAATGATAACCTATAAGAAAGTTCCTCCTCTACAAGATCTGTTGGTCAATAGCCATTTTCAGATGAAAAAACAACCGAATTGGCTTGCAGTGCAAACAACTGGCTTTGTATGTTGTGACAAATGCAAAGCTTGTCGCATAAGAATAAATATGAAGGAGTTTGTGGACTCTGGTGGAAATAAGGTCAGGATCAACAAAAGGATCACTTGCAACTCCAACTATGTGGTATACATAATTCAATGTATCTGTGGATTACGTTATGTGGGCAGCACTATCTGCCCTCTTAGAAATCGGATCCTAGAACATATTAGAGCTGTTCAAAACAAGGATCAGACCTATGCCATGGCTAAACATTTAATGACTCACGATGGAGCCAGTTGGACAGACATGAAATTCTTTGGAATTGCAAGCATTGACAGCAATGAAAGAGGAGTAAACAGGGAGTTGAAACTAAGACGCTTGGAATCACGTTACATAATACAGTTAAGAACTAAGAGTCTGAGGGGTCTTGACGGGGATGAGGAACTCCATTATCACTTATAATTAAAGCTGTAATAATACGAATAATAGGTGATATCATGCAGAGACATAACTAGCTCACTATGGAATATCAATGGATATAAGAACTGTGACATTTATGAAATACATCAATGCCAATAATGGGGAATGATAACAAGACTTACATTCAAATGAAGTAATACATATTGAGCAGTAATGATGGTTTATAAAAATGAGAGAGTCATTCCGAAGGCTTCTCATACACTTCCCAATGTGGATTGTTTGCACTTGTTTTTGCATATGGAGGAATTGATTGATTTTTGTATTATTTCTATAGTAATTTTGGTGGGTGGAATCTTTTATCTGTAATCTTTGTTTTAATCACACTACATTTCCCATAATGCATTAGAAGGGGGATTAGCGAAGAGACTATAAATAATAGACATTGAGAACAAGACCAGTGGGTCGAAACACGTAGATGGTGGTGGTTGGTGACCCTTTTGACTGCAAATAAAGAAAAGAGCAAAGTATTCTCCTGGAGTGCAGTGTTGCAGTTGATATCAACTGTTTTGTTTTGGAATATATAAATATAGATACATATATATATATATATATATATATATATATATATATATATTAAAACTTAAAATTATAATAACAAATAATTAATAGGAAATACATTTTTAATATAAAAATCAAGACGCTTTAGGAGTTAGGAATTTGCTCAGCCCAGTGGGAAAAAGATAAGGCAGCATTATTCCTGGCTCATAATTGACAGAAGGACACACTCACAGCTATTAAACTCCCCCTATGGCCAGGTCACTGACACTGAACCGCAACGCTCCACAAAAACACACATCTGATTATCTCAGGCAGAGGGACAGTAAAGTGTACAGAACATTGTGTCACACAACGCCAACAACACAGCAACATCACATCTACTAATACAACTGACACGCTCACATATCTCACATGCTATGGACTGCCTCCACATTCAACACACATATGTATGGATGTGTCATGCAACACAAATACCACTCCCATTAAACAGCTCTGCAATGGACCCACACATCACCCACATTGCAACACAATCAAAGGACAATAAGATACACAATAGTCAGAGAGACAAATGTCCAAAGCTCACAATGTGAACAATACCTGCACAATATGGATGGGGGCTTCAGGAGCACCCATGGAAGGATGCTGCACTGGGACACACTACGCTTTCCCCATGCCCCTAAAACAATATTTGCATAGCAACTGATCCTTCAGGTATCCCAGGGACAAACAATACTAGAGCCAAGTGACCTCTGCACAATGTAGAATTGCAAAGTCAAGAAAGCACATACAACAGCAACTTCATGGATCAGATATCTAGATGAAGTAGCTGCAAGGTACACACAGCAAAATGGACACATGTTCAGTCAAATGCAAAGGAAACTAGCACAATTGAACACCCTCCATGTCTGCACAAACAAATCCCGAGCTCTCACACATGAGATAAATGTACAATCCATATCGGGGGGACAAGTCTAATACCATACATACTGACATTGGACAAAACAAGATGAAATACTTACCATACCAAACATAACACAATGCAATGACACCACAATTGAATTAGCAAACACCTATCCATACAGTTAACATCTAACTTCGTCTCGGGTGGCAACAGTACTGCCCACAAAGTCATATATTGCAAACAACAGCAAATGTATCAGCATGCAGGCTGAAACACACACCACTGTAGGCAGACAACACAAGTTACTCAGGAATATCATAAAGGTGGGAAAGTAATGATGCGGCAAATGTGTTCCCAGCAAAACAACTGTTTGGGTTTATTAAGAAGTGATGGCAAAATATCCAAGAACATTGGCCAGTCCATTAGCCTCTCATAGCACAGTACTGTGGAAACACTTGACTCCTATTACTGCCAGGGAACCTCCACAGAAAGGGGTACAAGTGGGCAGGCAGGCACCTCAGGAATCATCCTTGGGGGTTGCAGATTTAGGTTGGGTGAGTTTGAGAGGGATGGACTCTTTCTTAGGAGGAGTGGGCTTCTTCTTGGGGGGGCGGTATGGGTGCTTGCAGGGGGGCAGGTGTGATAGGGGAGAACTTAGTGGTGGAAGGGATGATTGGAATGTGGGCTGGGGCCTCTTGGGTTTGGGACAGGGGTGGAGGAAAAAGGGGAAAGGGCAAGCTGAAAAAACCCTTTCCTTAGGAATACAGGGATGGTCATCAGAAGGGGGTAGGAATTTGGAGGTTGAGGGATTGGTTGTCTTGTGTGTCGGTGTGGATGTCTTGAGTGTGTGTGTGTGAGTGAGGTATGCCTATGAGAGGTGGAGGTGCTGGGTGATGTGGGAGGGGTGGATGTGTGTGTGTCTATTGGGGTGGTGTCTGTGGCTAGGCTTATAGTGGTGGATGTGTGTGTGTCTGTTGGGGTGGTGTCTGCAGATGTGGTGGATGTCTTGATGCCTGTTCTGGTGGTGTCTGCATGTATGGTGGATGTGGTAGATGTCTGTGTGTCTGTTGGGGTGGTGTCTGTGGGTATGGTGGGTGTGTCACTGCCTGTTGTTGTGATGCCTGTGGGTACACTTGATGTGGTGTCTGGACCAGTAGTGGTTGTGGGGGTGTCTTGGGAAGTGGTTACTGATGTTGTGTGTGTGTGTGTCTGTTGAGTGCTTGCATGCCGGCATGTTTGTTTATGTGTTCTGCTTTTCTGTTGAGGTAGGTGCATGCGGATCTCTCAGTGTGCTTGGGATAGGTAGGGGAATGAGGGATTTAGATTGGGAAGAGGGAGGTGGAGGCAGGACAGAAGGTGGGGGGTGACTAGCTGCCGTCAGTAAGGAGGCCAGAGCTTGAAAAGTTCTCTGTAGGCCAGACGTGACACTATGAATGCCTTCCAGGAAAGCATTGGTCTGCTGAAGTTGGCAGGCTAATCCGTAGATGTCATTCACAATGGCAGTCTGACCCACAGAGATTCTCCTCACTCAGGGCAGCAAGGGCAGCACGGGTAGCAGGGGCTGGGGTGAGGTGCCTGTGGCAAAAGAGACACCCACCCTCTTGGGTGAGACGGCACGGCCAACTAGGTGCGGAGCAACAGGGAGGGTGGCAAAGTGCACACAAGGCTGGTACATGAGTATGTCCCTATAGGTCTGCCATCCGATGATGATGTAGATCCTGGCTCTGTGGCACTCCCCTCACCCTCGGGGTCACTGGGTCCCTTCGTGTCGGTGGTGTCTTGACCTGAGGTCCTGTGGCCAGATGCTTCCCCACTCAGCTGTGCACTGTTTCCTTTGCTTCCCTGGGCTGATGCTGCAAATACAAAGAGGAATAGGGTCATCACATGTCCATGACCACATTTTAACAACAGCTGTGATTAACAAACATTACCATGCTGTCACTTAGGACCCAGCAACAAACTCCACCTAAGTTTTGCAATCACAGTAACCATTGAACAAGTAGGAGACCACATCACTTTCAATACTTTGCCTCATGGAGCAAACTTTACTTACCTGTTTTGATATGATAGTGAGCGAATTCCAACTGCATTCCCACAGATCCCACACAAGGTCAGGCAGACATCTATTTGTCACGTACACAATAACACAATATTAAGTAATGATGCGCCCAGAACATGCTATGTTGCTGACAACAGTACAATAGTCTGGAGAAGGTGGCATGGAAATAATTGTGTCACACTGGAAACATATCAACAATGCACACTTCACCAAGTGAGATTTGTCCCAATGGAGTCATGGACATAGTACTAACGTTGCTCAGAAATGCTACATATTTGGCATGGAAATGCACACTGTAAACATCATGTTGGAGAGGCCCAGAGATTTGTAAGTATTTGTAGAAGGCCCTCAACATGTTGCCCAGTGGCAAGATACATCACTGTCTCCATTTTGGTCATGCAAACCCAGATGTCTGTGGATGAATGTGATTCCAACATAACTGCAAGTCATTCAGTTGTGGCTGGTGTCGGGTCAAAGTAGTTGGGCGGGGCACAAAACAAAAACACAAACCCCCCCCACCCCCAAAAAACGTACTTGCCACACGCCCTCGTTTTGCACTCCCAGACAGACTGGGAGCCTGTGCCTGCTGTCTCCAACTCGGCAACGCAGCTCGGGATGAAGACATCTCAGTGTGCATGTTGGTTTGGCCATCCTGAGACGGCACGCCAAACCCATATGTGCACTGATAGCAGTGCACCTACTACTCCCCCAGTGCCTGTTGTCCCCATGGCCCCAGTGCCTTGAAAAATAAAATGATAATAAACATGGTTTATTATTGTTTTATTTTTCATGTTTTGCAGCTGCTGGCGGGGGGGAGGGGAGATGATCTTTCGCCATAGCAGAGGAGCTGCCACTGAAGTCACTCCATGATGCATGCCAACAGTCAGCTTTCAAACTTTCCCCATTACACATGTGTAGTGCACTTTTCTACAAGATGCCACATCATTGACATGGAAATGCACATTGTGGCTATAATATCTAGTAATACATGTCGTGTCCCTCATCGCTACAGGAGTTGTACCTGCCAAATGACTTGCTATGACGGATGAGGGGATGTGTCAGCCAATGATCAATGATGACACACTCCTGTATGTGGCATCACATAAATGTGCTGTTCCACACACAGCTGGGCATGCACATTTATGTCTGGGAATACATAAATAATCCCTTCAACCCAGGTAGACCATTCATGAAATAGCAGTGTACACATTTTGCCAAAAGAGAAAGGGACACATGCTGACGTGGGCACAAGGAATATTGGCAACAGTGATGGCACATAAATCATGTCAATGGACATTCCCAGAAAACATCCTGAACAACTAGGTCTAAACCACTACTTGCCTGAACCACTACTGCTAAACAACTAAAAAGTCTCTACAACTAAGTACTGAACAACTACTGTCTAAACAACAATTGTGCTTGAATAACAATTGCCCGAACAACTAATTATAAGGTAAGGTTTTCTTTTTGTTTTTTTAATGGTTTATTAGTTGTTTAGAATATATAAATATATAGTAGTTGTTCAGGCAATTGCTATTCAGGCACAATTGTTGTTTAGACAGTAGTTGTTCAGTACTTAGTTGTAGAGACTTTTTAGTTGTTTAGCAGTAGTGGTTTAGGCTATAGTTGTTTAGGACCTAGTTGTTCTGTCACATATTTGACATTCCCCACTTATTAAGGGAAAGGTTTGATCTGTAGCTGCACCCCAGAAAAAATGCATGCTCTGTCACATGTATGATGGCCATCTTCACATTACAGACAGTAGTGAGGCACCAACACCCGTCACATGCTAAAGACAAGTAACCTCTTGGTGGTAGATGCCAATATACTCATTTGACCAGACACATGGCTGAGCACAGTGAGCCATCACTTCCTTTCTTTTGGCCTGTAGCACTGATGAGTAGTGGTTTGTTGCATAGAATTTACAACCACTACAACAATAAAACAGTACTTGATTAATCAATGTACACAGCCATATGTTGTCCCTGCAGAGCAAAATGTTTGTGGTTTGTACACAGTTGTGTCCTAGGTCCCTGGGCCAATGGGCAGCACACATTGGTATGCACCACATGGCATGTCTACACAAACAATCACTCATCTACTGTGTTGAACATGGCTCATCCCTACACAATCACTCATCTACTGTGTTAAACATGGCTCATCCCTAAATATCAGGGGGAGCCGTCAGAACCTAACACATTCACTTGGCAATGTGACAGGCAGGAATATGCCCTGTACTCACCCCCTTGTATCTGCTGTGCTGTACTAAAATGCCCATCAATGTCTAGGTAGGCCACTGCCAGAATGCAGGACATTAGGGGGGTCATGGTCTGATGTGCACCCTGTCCACGCTGAGAGAACAGCCCCAGCTGGACCACTGCGATCTTCCGAGCCCAGCGTCTCAGGTCCTTCCACCTCTTGCGATAATGGGCGTTCCACCGGCTGTGGACCTCCCGGGTCCTCACCTTCCAAGAGATGGCTCTCCATAGCTCCTTCTTCTGATGGGCATTAACCAGCATGGTTGCAAAAGACAATACAAGAGGTTACAATCACAAGTTTTTACCCTCATGGTTGAGTCACATCCATGTCAGAAACACCAAAGTAGAACTTTTCAATTTGTTAACACTCCACAAGTGTGAAACACACAAGCCAATAGGTACAGGAACATGACTACAGACATATTTATTTCCATCTGCAGACTATCCGCTATCCTGCTCAGGGCCTACAATGACTGAGCATGCTTACTGACATCAGTTAGCCCATGCTCCAGAAACATGTACTGAAATGTGAGCCACAATGAAACATTACACACCTATATGGCTTCTGAAGGGTAAACTCCTTAGGCCTGAATGGAAGAGCACATTCACACTCTGCGGGATTGACTCGCTGCATACAGTCACACAGGCAACTAACACAGTTCAGACTTCACTATTACCCTTGAGTGACAATCAAGGGGCTGGCATGGTGGGTAAAGAAAGTGTCTTCCTTGTCCATGTGTGGACATGTAGCTTGACATATGCAGACTCATCGCACTTCAGGGGGTGGGTTCTGTGGTACGTACCTGTACCACAGAACACTCCTTTGGACCTACATGTCTATCCTACAGAGATGGCATCCAAAATACAAAGGCATGCATTGTACAATTTCTGCTATGCGACCAAGCTATTGACTCACATATCATGGCCTCCCAAGAATCAACACACCGTCTGCATTGTGGGACTGTCATTTGTGAAGTAAGCCAGTACAGGACAAATATGACCTGTGTGAAGGTGACAACAGAGCTATGGGGCTATGGGCATGGATTGTTCCAGGTGATTTAGGTCACAGAGTTTGGATGAGACTTGTACCAAGAGACTTTGCACAGTGTTTGGGTGGAAGTACAGAAGTGCATATTGGACTTGTTTTGTGACTTGCGGTGGGCCTGATGCATCATTTGTGTCATCATGTGGCCATAAGATGTCTAGTCCTAGGTTTTGACTAAGTCATTTTAACTTCACATTTACCAAACACTCTTTTTTCTCTGGCCTTTACATAGCTGTAGATGTGTGTGTTCATTGCAGGCCACAGTGCCTGCCCCACAACACTGACATATGTTTGTCTCATACTACCAGATGCATGAGCATTGGATTATGATGAGCCTGTGACTAGGGACTTTTGTACTGCCATCTGTCTGTATCTTGAATTATGTGATGTTGGATTTCTTTGGTGTGGTATGTGATAGGGCTCAACCTGCTGACGTCAACGACTTTAATGTTTGCCTATTCTACAGAACAATGTCTGACAAGACCCTTACTTTTATGGTCTGGGGGTCTGTATCTTGAAATATGTACTTTGACCCAATATGATTCACACATTCGTGTTTCTCAAAGTCCAGGCATATTGACAGCCTATGTGCTGTACACTGGAAATACATTTTTGGTTTGACCAGACACTTGCACCAATTTGTTTTTGTGTAACGGTTGCAGTGAGTTTGTGATGGGTGAATGTATTACAGTGCTAATGTAGAAAATACATTTGGGACATGCAGAAACAAAAAAGTAAAGTGAAAGGGTTATTTATGATGAATAGAGTAGATGACACAGCAATGGGAGTCCAAAGTCTAAAATTCTCCTTCCATTAGAACTGGTAGGTGTTCAGGATCAGTCAACAGAGTGAATGTGTGGCACATAAAAGAGGTGCTTTAGGAAGAGGTCACTAGCTGGCAGTAGTGGGTGTCTTGCCATCTGCACCTTCTGGATTCTTCGCTGGACATCCCGCTTGCATAGTGGTGGGGGAGATCAGCTGATAAAGAGGCAGGGGTGTCTGGGGCTGATTCTTCCTCTGGCAGAGCCTCCCTTCTAGTAGCTGGCACTGATGTTGATGTGCCTAGTGTTAATGAGCCAAAGGAAGGGGTAGACTGTTGTTGAAAAGCCCTGCTCATGGAGATGCGTATGTCCCTCAGCACCCCTGTTAGGGAGGCCATGTTGGTACTGTGGGCCTCCATCTGTTCTTGCATGTCTCTGTGCATGTCCCTCTGTAGCTGCTTGATTTCCCGGAGTTCGGTCAAGACCTGGCCATCACACCTTCCGACTCCTGATAGACCCCCAAGACGTGGCTGATGGTATCCTGGCTAGGAGCAGCCCCAGTGGCCTCACCCCTCTGGCCCATAGCGTTCCTCCCACGCATCCTCTCCCCACGGGCCTGTGCCCTTGCCACAAGGTGCCCTCTCCAACTTGTTCCTGGACCCTCATTGTGGAAAGAGTTGCGCTGCAACTCAGGTTCCATGACTGGGGGGGCACAAAATGGTAGACACTGTGCTAGGTATACAGGTTAAGGGGTGAGTGGTTGCCTGTGATGCTGAAGAAACTGGGCTGGGTGGCATTGATGTGGCCACAGTGAGACTCACTCTTGGTGTCTGACCAGGTTGCCCAGATGGGCCAGAAGCGTCCTCCACATCCAGATGTCCAGCAGTGTCTTCTTCACTGATGGCTTCATTGAGGGTGGTAGAGGCAGTCTCTTCTGTTACCTCTATGCGCCCAGTCGCTGCTCGACCTATTGATGTGAAACATACAATGTTACTGGTTGTATTGGGATCTTTACCGCCAATGGTTTAGTGTTACAGCAAGCAGAGACCATGTCCAAAGTTAATTTGCAAATAATCCTTTTGTGGCAAGAACACATGGTATTGGTTGTATTGACATGACATTTGTGAAGCACGCCAATTCCATTTAAGTGAAGCATCAGCTGATGTGCAGATCATTAGCACTTGGGAGGATGGCCTGAGAATGCCATCTTGCCAACAGTGCAGCCAACACAGTGGCTAGGCGAGATATGGCTTTGACCATTTTGAGGCCTAGTTGATTGGGATGCTGACAGACCCAGGACTTTGTTGTTTATGTGAATGGAGTCACCATGTGGTCAGTGCAGTGTTAATGTGTCTTTTGCCAATGTCATTATGGTTATGCCAGGCCTTAGGGATCATTGTTCTGCACACTAGGTAGGGTGTCAGTTCTGTCCTCAAATATTTCATCTTGGGTTAGCAAGTCAAGATGGATCTATGTTGACAGATACATCTGTGATTTGGGCATGATCTGTGCTTGATCATTCCCAGGTGAGTATACTTCATTTGAGAGTTGACAAACAGATGTATTGTAGCATGTGACCACTGTGTTGATAGTTTGAATTGAGAAACAGTGCCTCCTGGGGGTTGCAGTCATGTCACTCACTATACTGCACCCACGTGACAAATGTTATCCTCCCAGGTGAGTATACTTTATTTGAGAGTTGACAAACAGATGTATTGTAGCATGTGACCACGGTGCTGGTGGTTGGAGTTAGAGAAACTGTGCCTATTGGGAGTTGCAGTCATGCCACTGTCTACACTACTACACACTTGACAAATGTTATCCTCCCAGATGACTAAACTTCATTTGAGAGCTAACAAACAGTGATATATGGGCAAATGACCACTGACCTAGTGGTTGGAATTACAGTCATGGGGCCTCCTGGGGGTTGCAGTCATGTCACTCCCTCTACTTCGCAGCACTTAGCAAATGGTATCCTCCCAGGTGAGTACACTTTAATTGAGAGTTAACAAACAGGGTTCTGTGGCTGAGTGACCACTGGGCTGGTGGTTGGAGTCAGAGAAAGAGGTCCTCCTGGGAGTTGCAGTCATGTCACTCCCTCTATTTTGCAACACTTAGCAAATGGTATCCTCCCAGGTGAGTACACTTCAATTGAGAGTTAAAAAACAGGGGTATATGGGCAAGGGACCACTGGGCTGGTGCTTGAAATCAGAGAAACAAGGCCTCCTGGGAGTTGCAGTCATGTCATTCTCTATTCTACACACACTTCATAAGTGTTATCCTCCCAGGTGAATAAACATCATTTCAGAGTTAACAAACAGGTGTATTTAGGCAAGTAAACACTGGGCTGGTGGTTGGAGTAACAGCAACAGGGCCTCCTGGGAATTGCAGTCAGATCACTCCCCTACTTCCCACCACTTGACAAATGGTATCTTCCCAGGTGAGTAAACTTCATTTGAGAGATCACTAACAGATGGATATTGGCAAGTAAGCACTGTGCTGGTGGTTGGAGGTAGAGAAATAGGGCCTAATGGGCTTTGCATTCAGGTCACTCCCTCTACTACACACCCTATGCAAATGGTATCCTCCCAGGTGAGTAAACATCATTTGAGAGTTCACTAACAGATAGATTTGGACAAGTGAACCCTGGTCTGGTGTTTGAAGTAACAGATACTAGGCCTCCTAGCCTTAGCAGTCTTGTCACTCCCTCTACTACACACACTATACAAATGTTATCTCTCTAGGTGAGTCCACTTTATTTGAGAGTTACCAAAACAGGAAGGACACATTCACAGCTACTAAATGCCCCCTAAGGGCAGGTCACTGACACTGCACTGCAACACTCCACAGAAACACACATCTGACCCTCTCAGGCACTGGGACAGTAAAGTATTGAAAAGTGTGTCACACAACACCAACAACACAGCAACATCACATCTACCAATACAACTGACACACTCCCTCACATTCCTTACATGCCATGGACTGCCTCCACATTCAACACACATATGTATGGATGTGTCATATAACACAAACACCACTCCCATTAAACACCCACACATTACCCACATTGCAACACAATGGAAGGACAATGGGATGCACAATAGTCAGAGAGACAAATATCCAAAGCTCATAATGTAAACAATACCTGCACAATAGGGATGGGGCATCAGGAGCACTCAGGGAAGATTGCTGCACTGGGACATATTGTACTTTGCACATGGCTCTAAAACAACATTTACACAGGAACTGGCCCTTCAGGTATCCCATGGGCAAACAATACTAGAGCCAAGTGACATGCCTATCTGCACAATGTAGAAGTGCAAATCAAGAAAGCATATACAACAGCAACTTCATGGATCAGATATCTAGATGAAGTAGCTGCAAGGTACACACAGCAAAATGGACACGTACTCAGTCAAATGCAAAAGAAGCTAGCACAATTGAGCACTCTCCATGTCTGCACAAACAAATCTCAAGCTCTCACACATGAGATGAATATACAATCCATATCAGGGGGACAAGTCTAACACCATACATATTGCCATTGGACAACACAAGATGAAATACTTACCATACCAAACATGACACAATGAAGTGACACCACAATTGCATTAAAAACACCTATGCATACAGTTAACATCGAATCTAACTTTGTCTTGGGTGACAACAGCACTGCCCACAAAGTCAGATACTGCAAACACCAGCAAATTGATCAGCAAGCAGGCTGAAACACACACAACTGTAGGCAGACAACACAAGTTACTCAGGAATATCATTAAGGTAGAAAAGTAATGACACGACAAATGTGTACCCAACAAAACAACTGTTTGGGTTTATTGACAAGTAATAGCAAAATGCGCAAGGCCATTGGCCAGTCCATCAGTCTCTCATAGCATAGTACTGTGCCAACAGTTGACTCCTATTACTGTCAGGGAACGTCCACAGGAAGGGGCATCAATTAGGCAGGCAGGCACCCCAGGGATCATCCTTGGGAGGCAGAGGTTGGGTTTAGGATGGGTGGCTTTAGGTTTGGGAGAGATAGACTCTCTCTTAGGACGGGTGGGATTCTTCTTGGGGGCATGGATATGGGTGCTGCGGGGGGGCAGGTGTGACAAGTGGGGGCTTTGGGTTGGAAGGGATGGGTTGACATGTGGGTCGGGGCCTCTTGGGTTTGAGACGGGGGTGCAGGGAACAGGAGAAAGGACAAGCTAAAAAAAAAAAACTTTCCTTAGGAACATGGGGATGGTCATCAGAAGGGGGTAGGAATTTGGAGGTTGAGGGAGTGGTTGTCTTATGTGTCGGTGGGGGTGTCTTGGGTGTGTGTGAGGTATGCTTATTTTTGGATGGTGTCTGTTGCATGTGTGAGTGTGGGTGTTTGCATGCATTTCTTGGGTGGCTGGGAGGTGGAGGTGCTGGGTGATGTGGGAGTGGTAAATGTGTGTGTGTCTGTTGGGGTGGTATCTGTGGGTATGCTTATAGTGGTGGATGTGGATGTCTCTTCTGGGGTGGTGTCTGCAGATGTGGTGATGTCTGTGTGTCTGTTGGGGTGGTGTATGCAGGTGTGGTGGATGTCTGTGTGTCTGTTGGGGTGGTGACTGTGGGTATGGTGGATGCGTCACTGCCTGTTGCTGTGGTGCCTGTGGGTATGCTTGATGTGTTGTGTGGGCCAGTGGAGGTGTCTGGTGAAGTGGTGCCTGATTTTCTCTGTGTGGGTGTGTGTTCAGTGCTTGTATGTAGGTGTGTTTTGTAGTGTTTGTGTTTATGTGTGCTGTTTTTGTGTTGAGGAAGGGGAATGGGGGATTTGGATTGGGGAGAGAAAGGTGGGGGGTAACTGGCTGCCTCAGTGAGGAGGCCAGAGCCTGAAAAGATCTCTGTAAGCCAGACATAGCACTATGAATGCCTTCCAGGAAAGCATTGGTCTGCTGAAGTTGGCAGGCCAATTCCTGGATGGCATTCACAATGGCAGTCTGACTCACAGAGAGACTCCTCACTCAGGGCAGCAGGGGTAATAGGGGCTGGGGTGAGGTGCCTGTGGCCCCTGTTACCCCTGCTGCCCTGGGTGAGAGTGCACATTCAACTAGCTGTGGAGCAACAGGGAGAGTGGCGGACAAGGATGGTACAGGAGTATGTCCGATGGGTCCGCCATCCACTGATGATGATGTAGATCTCAGCTCCTTCGTGGCACTCCCATTATCCTCTGGGCCACTGGGTCCCTCCGTGGCTGTGGTGTCTTGTCCTGAGGTCCTGTGGCCAGATGCTTCCCCACTTGACTGTGCCCTCTCCACCTTCGCTTCCCTTGGCTGATGCTGAAAATACAAAGAGAAATAGGGTCATCACATGTCCATGATCACATTTGAACAACTGCTGCGATTAGCAAACATTACCATGCTGTCAAGTAGGCCCCAGGAACAAACTCCACCTAAGTGGCCTATACATGTACCATACCATATGTAAGCATACTATCTGAACTGTCAACAGTTGCCCACAGGAAAATCAGGGTCTCAGACAACTACAATTGCATGGCTAAAGTTGTGTAATCACAGTACCCATTAAACAAGTAGGAGACCACATCACCTTCAATGCTTTGCCTTATGGAGCATTCTTCACTTACCTGTTTTGATACAATAGTAGGCCAGTGCCAACTGCATTCCCACAGACCCCACACAAGGTCAGGCAGACATCTATTTCTCACAAACACAATAACACAATAATAAGAAATGATGCTCCCAGAACATGCTATGTTGCTGACAACAGTACAGAGAAGGTGAAGAGAGGAGAAGGTGGCATGGAAATAATTGTGCCACACTGGAAACATATCAACAATGCACACTTCACCACGTGAAATTTGTCCCAATGGAGTCATGGGCGTAGTACTAATGTTGCTCAGAAATGCTCAATATTTGGTATGGAAATGAACACTGTAAACATCATGTTGGAGAGGCCCAGAGATTTGTAAGTACTTGTAGAAGGCCCTCAACATGTTGCTCAATGGGAAGATACCTCACTGTCTCCATTTTGGTCATGCAAACCGAGATGTCTGTGGATGAATGTGAATCCAACATAACTGCAAATCATTCAGTTGCGGCTGGTGTCGGGGCAAAGTGGCAGGGCAGGGTACAAAACAAAAACACAAACCCACTCCCTAAAAAACGCACCTGCCACCCCCCATCGATTTGCATTCCCAGACAGACTGGGAGCCTGTGTCTGCTGTCTTCAACCCGGCAACGCACCTCAGGCTGGAGACACCTTAGTGTGCATGTTGGTTTGGCTGTCCTGAGACAGCAGGCCAAACCCACATGCACATTGATAGCAGTGTACCTACCACTCCCCCTGGTGCCTTTCTTCCCCATGGCCTCACCCCTAGAAAAATAAAATGATAATAAACACTGTTTTTTATCATTTTATTTTTCAGGTCTTTCAGCTGCTGCTGCTGACCTGGGGGATGGAGGGGTATGACACTTCTCCACCATAGCAGAGGAGCTGCCACTGAAGTCACTCCATGATGCATGCCAAAAATCAGTTACAAACCTTCCCCATTACACATGCGCAGTGCACTTTTCTACAAGATGTCACATCAATGGCATGTAAATGCACCTAGTGGCTACAATATCTAGTCAAACACGTCTTGTCCCTCATTGCTACTGCAGTTGTACATGCCAAATGACATGCTATGATGGGTGAGGATATGTGTCAGCTAATAATCAATGGTGACACACTCCTGTATGTAGCACCACCTGAATTGTGGCCCTATTGAAAATTTCCTATTCCACACACAGGTTAGCATGCACATATATGTGAATGAATACATAAATTATCCCTTCAACACAGATAGACCATTCATAAAAATAGCAGTGTACGCATTTTGTCAAAAGAGAAAGGGACACATGCTGACATGTGGGCACAAGGTATGTTGGCAACAGTGATGGCACATAAATCATGTCAATGGACATTCCCACTTATCAAGGAAAAGTTTTGATCTGCAGCTGCACCCAAGAAAAAATGGACTCTCTGTCACATGTATGATGACCATCTTCACATTACAGACAGTAGTGAGGCCTCATGGGGCACCCGTCACACACTGAAGACAAGTAACCTCTGGATGGCAGATGCCAATATACTCATTTGACCAGACACATGGCTGAGCACAGTGATCCATCACTTCCTTTCTTTTGGCCTGTAACACTGGCGATGTTTGTTGCATAGTATTTACAACCACCACGACAATAAAACAGTACTTGATTAATCAATGTACCCAGTCATATGTTGTCCAGGGAGAGCAAAATGTTTGTGGATTGTGCACAGTTGTATCTTAGGTCCCTGGGCCAATAGGCAAATCACATCAGTATTCACCACATTAATTCTCTACACAAACAATCACTCATCTGGGTTACACATGGCTCATCCCTAAGCATCAGGGAGAGCCATCAGAACTTAACACATTCACTTGTCAATGTGACAGGCAGGAATATGCCCTGTACTCACCCTCTTGTGGCTGCTGTGCTGTCCTCAAACACCCATCAAGGTCTGGGTAGACCCCCCACCACAATGCGAGACATTAGGGGGGTCATGGTCTGACGTTCATCCTGTCCACTGCAATCTTCTGGGCCCAGTGTCTGAGGTCCTCCCACCTCTTGAGACAGTGGGCGCTCCGCCAACTGTGGACCACCAGGGTCCGCACCTTCTGGGTGATGGCTCTCCATAGCTCCTTCTTCTGAAGGGCGTTAACCTGCATGGATGCAAAAGACAATACAAGAGGTTACAATCACAAGTTTTTACCCAAATGGTTGAGTCACATATGTGTAAGAAACACCAAGCTAGAACTTTTCGATTTGTTAACAGTCCACAAGTGTGAAACACACAAGCCAATATGTACAGGGACATGACCACAGACATATATATTTCCATCTGCAGGCTAACTGACCACCCTGCTCAGGGCCTACAATAACTAAGCAATCGTTCTGACATCAGGTAGCCTATGCTCTAGCAACATGTACTGAGATGTGAGGCACAATGAAACACTACACACCTATGTGGCTTCTGGAGGGTAAAGTCCTTAGGCCTGAATGGACCAGCACATTCACACTTTGTGGGATTGACTCGCTGCATACAGTCCCACAGGCAACTAACATAGTTCAGACTTCACCATTACACTTGAGTGACAATCAAGGGGCTGGCTGGTGGTTACAGAACACTTCTTCCTTGTCTATGTGTGGACATGTGGCCTAACAAATACAAACTCATCGCACTTCAGGGGGTGGGTTCTGTGGTATGTACTTGTACCACAGAACACTCCTTTGGACATAGGTGTCTGCCCTACAGAGATTGCATCTAACATACAAAGGCATGCATTATACAATTTCGGCTATGCGACCAAGCTACTGTCTCAGATATCATGGCCTCCCAAGAATCAACACAGTCTGCACTGTGGGACTGTCATTTGTGCAGTAAGCTAGGCCAGGACAAATATGATCTGTGTGAAGGTGACAACAGAGCTATGGGACACTTGCCATGAGCCAAAGACTCACATTGACAATGATGCATAATGCACATACATACGAGTTTAATGATTTACCTCAGTACCCATTCCTAATCTAGTCAATGGACTGAAGCATTCAGGGCACGTTTTGCAACTAGAGTGTCATATTTTCCACTTGCCAGGATCTGCTGGTGTAGAGGGAGTGGGCACAGTGCCACAGTTGCATTGCCACAATGACTGTCTCACAGCCTAGACTAGGTCCCATATTGGGGGATATATTTGACAGGCCCTGGTCTCTGCAGGCTGACCATTCAGAACTCACATAAAACTCAATTCCCATCACTGCCATGCATGACAGCACATAATGTAGCCATCAGCCATTTGGCATGTGATATGTGTGGCTACCTGAAGGGCACAGTGAGTTAGGATTTGCCCTACAGACTACTGGTATCTAGTGCTGTTCCGACAGAAAAAGTGGGCATAGATTGTTCCAGGTAATTTATGTCGCAAAGTTTGGATGTATGAGACCGGTACTAAGTGTTTGGGTAGAGGTACAGAAGTGCATATTGGACTTGTTTTGTGCCTTGTGGTGGGCCTGATGCATCATTTGTGCCATCATGTGGTCATAAGATATGTAGTCCTAGGTTTTGACTAAACATTTTACCTTCACATTGGCTAAACACTATTTTTTCTCTGACCTTTATATAGCTGCAGAAGTGTATATTCATTGCAGGCCACAGTGCCTGTCCCACAACACTGACATATGTTTGTGTCATACCACCAGATGCACAAGCATTGGATTATGATAGGCCTGTGATCAGGGACTGTTGTACTGCCATCTGTCTGTATCTTGAACTATGTGATAGTTGATTACTTTGGTGTGGTATGTAATGGGTCTCAAGTTGCCGACATCAACCACTTTAATGTTTGCCTGTTCTATAGAACAATGTCTGACAAAGCCCTTCCTTGTGTGGCCTGGGGGTGTGTACCTTGAAATATGTACTTTGACTCAGTATGAGTCACACATTCTTGTTTCTAAAAGTCCAGACATACTGACAACCTATGTGCTGAACTCTGGAATTACATTTTTGGTTTGACCAGACACTTGCACCAATGTGTTTGTGTGCAATGGTTGTAAGCCTGAGCTGGACCTGTGCAGCTGTGTATCCCTGCTTGCACAAGTAGCTTGTGTCTTCATCATATGGTTCACATAGTCTCACATTTCAACATAGCAAAAAGTTGAAAATTAAGCAAGCAGAGAATGAGTTTGTGATGGGTGAATGTGTTGCAATGCTCATGCCAGAAATAAGTTTGGTACATGCAGAAACAAAAAAGTAAAAGGAAGGTCCAGCTTGCGTGGTGGTGGGGGGAAGGGATCAGCTGCTACAGAAGCAGGGGTGTTTGGGGCTCTGGCAGAGCCTCCCTTTCAGTGGCTGTCACCAATGTTGATGTGCCTGGTGTTGATGAGCCAAAGAAAGGGGTAGACTGTTGTTGAAAAGCCCTGCTCAGGGTGGTGTGTATGTCCCTCAGCACCCCTGTAAGGGAGTCCATGTTGATACTCTGGACCTCCATCTCTTCTCACATGTCTCTATGTATGTCTCTCTGTAGCTGCTTGATTTCCAGGAGTTCGGTCAAGACCTGGACCATCACACCTTGCGAATCCTGATAGACTCTCTAGACATGTCTGAGGGTATCCTGGCCAGGAGCAGCCACGGTGGCCTCACCCCGCTGGCCCATATCATCCTTCCCACGCACCTAGCCTATGCCCTTGCCACCGTGTGCCCTCTCCAACTTGTTCCTGGACCCTCATTGTCGGAAGTGTTGCGTTGCAACTCAGGATCCATGACTGTGGAGCACAAGATGGTAGATACTGTGCTAGGTACACAGGTTCAGGGCAAATGATTGCTTGTGATGTTGAGGCACCTGGGTTGGGCGATGTTGATGTGACCACATTGAACATCACTGTTGGTGTCTGACCAGGTTGCCCAGATGGGCCAGAACCGTCCTCCACGCCCAGATGTCCAGGAGTGTCTTCTTCACTGAGGGCTTCATCGAGGGGAGTAGAGGCAGTCTCTTCTGTTGCCTATGTGCGCCCAGAGGCAGCTCGACCTATTGATGTGAAACAAACAATGTTACTGGTTGTATTGGGATCTCTACCTCCAACTGTTTTGTGTTACATTAAGCAGAGACCTTGTCCAAAGCTACTTTGCAGATAATCCTATTGTGGCAAGAACACACGGTATAAATTGTATTGACACGACAGTTGTGAAGCATACCAATTCATTTGTGAAGCAGCTGCTGCGTGCAGATCATTAGCACTTGGGAGGATTGCCTGAGAATGCCATCTTGCCAACAGTGCAGCTAACACAGTGGCTAGGCAAAATATGACTTTGGCCATTTTGAGGCCTAGTTGATTGTGATACAGGCAGACCCAGGACTTTGTTGTTTATGTGAATGGAGTCACCATGTGGTTAGTGCAGTGTGAATGTGTCTGTTGCCAATGCCATTATGGTTATGACAGGCCTGAGGGATGATTTTTCTGCACACTGGGTAAGGTGTCATTTCTGTCCTCAAATTTTTCATCTTGGGTTAGCAAGTCAAGATGGATCTATGTTGACAGAGACATTTGTGATTTGGGCATGATCTGTGCTTGATCTCTTCCAGGTGAGTATACTTCATTAGAGAGTTGACAAACAGATGTATTGTAGCATGTGACCACTCTGCTGGCGGTTGGAGTCAGAAACGGTGCCTCCTGGGATTTGCAGTCATATCACTATCTATACTAGTCCCACTTGACAAATGTTATCCTCCCAGGTGAGTATACTTGATTTGAGTGTTACAAAACAGATGTATTGTAGCATATGACCACTGTGCTGGTGGTTGGAGTTAGAGAAACAGTGCCTCCTGGGAGCTGCAGTCATGTCACTCCTTTTATTTTGCAACACTAAGAACATGGTATCCTCCCAGGTGAGTACACTTCAACTAAGAGTTAACAAACAGGGGTATATGGGCAAGGGGCCACTGGGCTTGTGGTTGAAGTTAGAGAAACGGGGCCTCCTGGGAATTGCAGTCATGTCGCTCTCTATACTACACACACTTGACAAATGTTATCCCCCCAGGTGAGTAAACTTCATTTGAGAATTAACAAACAGGTGTATTTAGGCAAGTTAACACTGGGCTGTTGGTTACAGTTACAGCAACAGGGCCTCCTGAGATTTTCAGTCAGATCCCTCCCCTACTTACTACCACTTGACAAATAGTATCCTCCTAGGTGAGTAAACTTCATTTGAATGTTTACTAACAGATGGATTTTGGCAAGTGAACACTGGTCTGATGTTTGGAGTTACAGATACAAGGCGCCCTAGCCTTAGCGTTCTTGGCACTACCTGTAATTCACACACTATAAAACGTTATCCCCCCTAGTGAGTCCTCTTCACTTGAGAGTTACCAAACAGGTGTATTTGGGCAAGTGACCACAGTGCTGTTGTTTAGAGTTACAGGAACAAGCCCTCCTGGGAGTTGTCAGGTCAGTCCCTGTACTAGACATACTAAACACATGGTATTATTCCAGGTGAGTACACTTCAATTGAGAGACAACAAACAGGCCATCGGCTGACCACCATGGAGGACCGCTACGGCAACTGTGTGTTTGTAATATGCTCAGTAGTTGGTCATGGTACTGTCAGCACTGGAGGTCGGACCACCTATATCCAGGTCTCCACGCTGCTGGTGGTCTGCCATTTTTGCTTGGCAGTCAGAGGTTCTGCCTATATAACTCACAATACGGTGGTCTGAAAGACCACCAACATAGCGGTCTTTGAGGGACTCACAACATGGCAGTCTTTTGGGACTCGTAATAAGGCCCACACTCTGTAAATGACTGTGAATAGAAAAAGGTATGGGCAGATAAATAAAGCACTTCTAAGTTTTTTTGCTCAATAAGGCTCAAGTCTTTTGAGAATTTGACTAAAGAATCATACCAATGGCAATTATAATTTTTCAAATTTTTAGTATTTTTTTTCTGTCATGTCTCCCTGTAATTCTCTATGGGGCCGTACGGCGGTCGGGAGGATGGCGCATTATGATGTTCCCATGGGGCTGGATGGTGCAGACTGCATGTTATATTGAGACACAGGGCCTGATTTATAGTTTAGTAGTAGGTACTCTCTCTGCCAGGATGATGAAGGACATTAAGGGGCTCATTACGTGTTTGGTGGTCCCACCATCAGACTGCCAAACCTGTGGGGGTGAGGCTGCAGTCATACCGGTGCTCTCCTATTTCGATGTTTCCACCAGGCTGACCAACAGAAACATCATATTACAACGTTTCTGGTGGTCAGCCTGGCTGAAACAGTGCAGCGGCATTAGCCTCAGCTCTCTTAAGGGAGCCAAGGCCAATGCCGTTGCACACCAGCACTCTCGGAATGCATACTGTCTGCTTTGCATTGGAGTCATGATCAGCATGGTAGTGCCACCATGGACACAGCCATAGCAGACCATGACTCCGGCCACTGCCAACCTGTTTGGATCCGTGATCCTGGCGGAGGTGGGGGTCCCCCGGCAGTCTGACCGCCAGAGTTTTAATCTGGAGGTTGGACTGCCAGGAGTGAGGTGGCCCGACCACCACCGTGGATTTGGCCAAACTCGTAATGACTCTCTAAGTCAGCCACCATGATGAACAGAATACCACCATATTTAGAAATCATTGCTGCACCATAGGTGATCTCTCTATCTTCAAAGGAACGGCTGTCCCAGTGCTTCCTCTAAAGGTACCAAATGGTTGGTGGATGGCCACTGTTGGTTTTGACAGCTGACCCCTAAACTTTTTGTGTTTTTCAAAAACTCCTGTTAGGCGTTTGTTTTTGAAAAACCAATGACTAGTAAAAAATAACAAATGACCTCCTGAGCTTGGTGGTCATTGTTTTGTAATTATCAGAACATCATCATGCAGGTAATGGACAGAAAAAAGGACATCAGACGGCCAGTCCTAAATAGGGTGGGTGGTGTGATTACCTTTCAGCGCCACCAGCACAGTCGGAATGCGCACCAGCTTTCTGTTAGGCCACCAGAGTAACTTTTAATCGATTTCACTGTCAGGGACACCTGCAAGGGAAAGCTGATGGCCCACTATCTCTAGCGTGGTCGGGCAAGCCGACCAAATGTTTGATGGACTGGCCACTACGCCATGTTTGTGATGGAGTATCCTGTCAGCCAAACTCTGAATAAGTCTCATAGCCTACATTTTAGAATTCACATTTAAAAGTCAAATAACATTTGAACAGATGAAGTGTTTGTCAAAATTTCTAATTTGAATTTCTTGCATTCTTAAAGTAATTGTGTTTATTCTTCTCAGGTTCTTCATTATCCTGTTGGTAGTTTTACCAGTAACAGGAACAATTTATGTTGAGATTATAACTCGGAAAGAAAAAGATGCTGTTACACCTGCAATCTCCTCTCCTTCTCCCTCCAATTATTATGGGAGCATTTCTTCGATGAGGAATGATAATAGCAACACAAAAGTTGAGATTCAGTCAACAAGCACATCTCAGTTTTCCACTGATCTGCATGATGGAAATAAAAAAAGAACATGTAAGTAACTTTTGTGGTAATTGTGTTGTATTGTGTGCAATGGTGACTTCCTACTCTCTACTGTAGCTTCTCCTATTTTATAACAACAGATATATTTCATATCATACTGTTCACTTCAGCGCAATGTTCCTCTTTTTACTGTGATGCAAGGATGTATTTTGTATATCCATCTTTATTCCCTTGGTCAGTAAAATATGCACTTGTAGATGGTAACTTGGTGCTTAACCTACAAGAAGGTAAGCAGAGTACAGGTAGTTAAAATTCAGATTTCCAATCTTCATTCCTTGAGTGTCCTTCTTCTAGGTCATACAGGAGTCACGGGCCCATATCTACGAAGCTTTTGCATTAGGACTAAACAATGGCAATCACTCAAGTGTTTGTACTATCAAGCTCAAAAGGTGTTTTGCACTAGAAATGTTACCCTTTTTCAGGGAAAAGCCCCTTTGAGCTGCTCTGCATCAAGGGGGAGTTGCTGGAATGTTACTGGGGCAAGCCATCACAAATGCCAATAGGTTTTGATACACAACCGTATATATTTAGATTGACAGACTGGGTGCTCCATCAAAAAATAATTCCCACAGGTGTTAACAAGGGGAAATGTATTCAACTTCTAACCCCCCACCTCACTACCACACACACATTGCATGTGTACCTCCATGCACAAGACACATTCATGAGTTTGTCTAGGAATACGAGTTTGTGAATGGAAGGGTATGCTTCGAGTAAAAATCCTATGTTGGACTGTGTACACCATAATGCAAAGCTGTGCATCACACAAGTCAGTGTGTTTGTGCTCCATTGTGTTTATGCACTAGTGTGTTCAGGGACTGAAATGTGCATGCAGATAGATAGCTATCAGACTGTATTTTACATGTATTTTAGCCAATGGATGAGTGACAGTGGATGTTTTGCTCATTTTGTAGAGCACAGTAATGGATTGTAGCACTTCTGGTATGGCCACTGCAAGTCTGCATTTCTGACTAGTGTGCTGAAGGTTCTATTAACTGGCAACATAACTGATGGCATCTTGAGTATCTAGTGGTTTTATTACCCTGCTGTTTTTGCCAGCAACACAGAGTAATGAAGATTATCCATGAGGAAGGAATTGTAGAATTCTAAGGTAAAGGTCAATATAAGTCTATGTTGTGTTCACTAATGTAATGGGAATAATTAAACCTATTTTTATCATTACGTTTTTGTATTTTCCATACATATAAATCATAGCCACAACTTTTTTAACCTATACTTTTGTACCTTATCCCACCCATGTGGGGTATAATTTTCATTTGGAGAATTGTGGAAACACTGGTTGGAAGGAATTTTATCAATTTGATGTGACTAAAAAATATTTTTGAAGTACGAGACAGAAGCATAAACGTAGACATGGGCTTTATTTTTCAGTTTATACCATATGTGCATATTTATTCACGTCATATAAGGAGTAACAGAAATGTTTATAGAAGGTTTAGAATGCCAATCGATTGTGTTGATAATTGAAAGCAAAGAAAATTGTCTTTGTCATTTGTAGATGACCAGGAAACACATTTTTAAGCTTTATGTTACATCTTATTTGCATCTTGGCCTACCAGCAGTTGCTCTTTCTGTGTTTTGAGTTCCACTACACTCTCCTTCCCCACAGTGGATTCACCTACTCCACGTAGTTGCTGGCTTAGAGGTCACACACTAATATCGCTTGAAGGCTTTTCATTCTCCATTTCTATTGTGTTAGGCCTATTTTCTGCAACAGCTGTCTATATTTTCTCAAGTTTATTTGTCATTTGTCCAAAGCTTTTGGCTACATCACTGCTGTGGTGAGCCATCTCAGCTTGCATACTTGCTGTGTGTAATAGAAAGGTTCTTGTTGTAGATTTCATCTTTCCCGTGTGCCTTTGCCTACATTTGTTTGCATGTGAGTCAGTGGCTATAATTTAGAATAAGTCTGCTTTAAGTTATGTGACCTCATGTACTTCAGGCATGGTTTGTCTGTGATCATCAACCCTTCTATTGATCTCACTTGTGGCCCGAGCTCCTTGCCTTGGATTCTCACTATAGACGTCTCTAAGATAAGGAACTCTAGGACTGCCAATTACTATTTACAGTTAACATTTGATAGAGGCCTTGCCTAAAGAACCTGCCCTATCTGCCTAATGACTGGTGGGTGTCCCTGTCTCCATACATGTGAGTGGTTGTTAACTGTGTAATTGTGGTTGTGAATCCTAAAGCTCTCCGTAATTGTTGTCTCTGTTACAAAGTAACTTTTTCTCCTATTTCTGCATTATTTTCTGAACCACATATTACTATTTCACAGATGTTTTGCTACTATTTCCGTCTAAACATGGCATGTCTGGGTAGTCGGTATACTGCATGTTCAATATCAGTTCATGATGCTTCAATAAATATGATGTGTAAATATCAATTTAATTATCCTCATATATGTCCACAAGTTCAATTTTGTGAGAGGTGTAAAATAAAACTAAAATGCAATAGCTGTACACTGTATAAATGATGACCTCTCAGTGTCCATTTTTGGTTGAGGTTAAATTTATGATTTGCATTAATGACAAACCTTATTCTACATGGGCTACATTAGCCACGATGCATTGTGTGATTAATATTGAATCTGAGGCTCTGTGCTGGGATCCGAATATGTTACTCCTCTTCCATGCCCCTGGGTCACAAGTATTTCCTTGGTCCTGGACTTTAGGTCACACCAATGGTTGCATATTTTCTCTATGCTCCTTAGCAAAAGTGCCACTCACACAGAATCAGTGGTTCAGCATAGGTAACTGCACTGGAAGTGTTCCTCACAAACAGAACAGGTACAACAGACGTAGCATCAATACAAGTGCTCCTCACACACCCAGCAGAAAAAGGACTACCATAATGCAGACAGCAGGATTGTGAGTGTCCCTCAGACACTGATCCAGTAAGTAGCATCAGCAGCAATGTACGCATTACTTACACACTAGGTAGGGACAGACCAGCTGTAGTGTAAGTGGTGGACCCTCCTACATAGAATAGTTAGCTACAGTATAGGCAGAAGGCCTACATTTGGTCGTGATCTCTCACCCTCTAACCCACAAGAGACCAGTCACAGCCCATCCGTATGGGCTGAGGGGCCATGCACCCTTCACCGTTTCCTGAGAAGGGCACTTGTCTGTCAGGCTGACCAAAGGTCAGCATGACAAATGCTCTTCTTGTTCAGGTCAGACATCCAGGAACTAGCCGTGCTGAATGTGCAGGCTCCTGGCTGCTGGAGCTGAACTTTGCCAGGTTGAGGATTTCACATCCCTGGGGATGCGACCTCCTCAGTCTGACAAAAGGGCCTCAAGGCCTTCCCCTCGCGATGAGGGGGAGCGTCACTGACTACTTAGGACCTAGTGCTTCAGTTTTAAGCCCTGAAGTGCCCATGGCCGAGTATTAATCAGTGACATCTCGTCACAGAGTGGAGTGGGGTCAGCAGCCTCACTCCCCTCCATCCCACTCTGTGATCAGTAAGTGACTGCTACCTTCCCTCATTGGCTGACATTAGTTCAGCCAATGAGGGAAGGCAGCAGTGCCAATTCTCCTGGGTCCTCCGAAGCTTCCCTCCTGGAGAACTGCAGTGAAGGTACGTTTTGTGTTTTGATTTTTCATGCTTGCGTGCATGTATGTATGAATGTATTTATGTATATTTGAATGAGTGTTGTGAATGGGTGTGTTTGCGTGCGTGTGTGAATGAATGGGTGTGAGTGAACCCCTCCCTGCTAAAATTACCGGCTACCACTGCAAGAGACATTCTGTAGGTTAGCTTTGGCAAGAACCATATTCACAGCAACCTCCAGTCAGAAATGAGGAGTCTGACTGACACATGTATTCCATAAAACTGTGTCAGTCAGGAATGGGTGACGCACGCTCTCAGTCTTGTACTGGCCTTTTAGTGGGAAGGGGAGGAAAAGACAGTGCACAAGTCAGGACCATTCAGCTGTATTTGCAGCAATGCCCGAGGGCTGCAATCAATATCACTGTTGATAATTGTGTGCCAACATTTGCCCTTGTAACTCCCAAAGCAATGGGCACCTGCCCGTCTGGCAGTAGTTAAGTTCATTCCTCACTCAGGTCTGGTGCACATGAGATAAATGATGGGGCAGAGCAATACCACCATTAACGAACAGCCTTGTTCTGATCATTCTTGTGGTTTATCTTCAGTGTCTTGCAATGTGCAGATGATGTCTGTGGCCATAGCATGACTTTTTAGGTCTGAAGACCTTGTCGGTTTATAGGAATGTAAAATGTACCAGGCCTTGCATGCGCACACGCGTGCACCTGTGGAAGAAAATGCATTGTTTAAATTACTCAGTGCTTATTTATTAATTATAACATGTCTCGAAGCGCGAGACCTAAAAAAAGTGAAACCCTAACTTTTTTAAATATATAGATTGTCCCATTTGTCAGCCTGCCACACAGTAATTTCTCTTTTTTTTACAGTTACAATGGACGGCACTCTGAAAGTGTTTTCCCTGCAACACAACCTGCCTGCTGTAATGTCAATGGAAAGAGTGCCTGGCACGTCGCCTTGTCTACATGGCATCCGTGTACTAAGTCTCTTGTTAATAATCTGTGGCCACGTAAATCGGATGTCTTCCATGATTCTCATTGGTAAGGTGAACCTTAGATTTATTTGATAATGACAGAGTTGTACTTTTTTTTTACTTCCCTTAACTTGGTAAACCGGAAATTGAATGCTTAGCAATCTTTCACACACATCTCCGAATTCAGTTTAGTTTGCAAACTTTTAATGGGTGACGTTACTTTCCGATCTTTTAGCTCTACAGTTGTTATTTTGTGGAAAAAAAAGTTAGCCAAATGAGTTGATAGGGAAAACCGGAATGGTTTACGGCATGAATGAGAGGCAGTGTACAACCTAGAAGAGTATGGAACGTTTAATGGAACGTTTTTACTTGTACAGAAGTATACAAAAACATGACGGAGGGAAAGCTTGAATTAATCTCAACTCAACCATTGATAATTACTAAGGGCCTCATCCCAGGCCATCATTATTTTCCACACAATGCCATGTCAACTTGACCCCAGCTTGATGCAAATTAGCGTTGACCCTGCTTTAATATGAACAGTGCAGCCTGAACTTCCAGGTCAACTCCTCCATGGGAGCACAGTCATTAATCTCTTTGCTGGATGGGGTTTGTGAAGTAATATGTGGTCCCTCCAAATGCTGTTAATGTATTACCTCATTGGAGGTGAATGGAGCACTGCAGGGATGAACCACATTTGAGAAGAGCTCGAGTAGACAAGGAAGTGACCCTTGTATATAGTATCCACAGGTAGCGCAGGAAAAGGCTCATACATGGGCAGTTTATGCCTCCATACTACACACTCCATAATACGGTATTAGTGTGAAGAATCAGTGATGCTGGGTTGTGTAATGTTATGTGTGTGTATTCTTAGCGCGTTCCTGCGAACGCAAGCGTCTGAACATTCGGGAGTTGGCAGTTGAACCTGTGCTCTCCGGAGTGGCTGGACGCTAGGTCGCGCTGGTAATAAAGCTGTCTTTCAAGCTTGTTTATGCTGTGGACTTTATAGCTTTCATTCACCACAGTTTGGCGACGAGAGTTTTGCGCGACCTAGGTCAGCCCTGGATTCTATTTCTGCTGTTCTTTTGTTCCGGTTGTTGGTAGCGGCTGGTCGTGAGGATCCTGTTTTGCCTGGCGGCGGCTTTCAGCATTGGTGTCTCAAAGAAGCAGCTTGAAGGTGCGAGAACACGGATTTGGGGTCATTTTGGCCATACTTTCGTCTGTTTCTTCTTGCTGGCTACTGTGGAAGGGGCTGATTACTGCGCTCCTACGGCATTTCTTATTTATGGGCCGGCAAGTGTGTCAGCGTCTCCTAGGCAACCAGGAGCGCTTCGCACATCGGCCGGCAGCCTGTCAGAGTGTTGGTGTCTCCGTGGCAAATTTAGACACTCTGCATTTTGGTCGGTAATGTGACAGCATTCTAGCGACGTGAAATCTTAGACACTCTTTACTTTGTTGAGCCTTAGCGTCTACTTGGCAACAAACAGGGAAATCCTTTGATTTATTCAGGAACACAGGTTGAAGGAAAGGAGCTTGCACTACAGGGACCCATGGCTACCCAGGCAAATATTTCTCCGCCACCATTATTCCTTCCACTTCCAGGAGTTCCAACTCTTCCTTGGGAAGATTGGATAGAAATGTTGGAGAATTATATTGTAGCGTTGGATGGACAAGGTTTTTCTTCTCTAAGGAAGAAAGCTATTCTTTTAAGTACTTTGGGGTGTGAGGGTCAAAGGATTTTTAAATATCTTCCTCCTTCCATGGGGCCAAATGGACAGCCTATGGATGATGTTTTTGAAGAGGCCATTAAACGGTTGGAGAATAGGTTTGCTAAGGAAACCAATTTGGTACTAGTTAGGTATAAATTCTATACGCAACCCCAGGATTTTCATGAGTCTATTGACGATTTTGTGTCCAGGCTGAGGGAATTATCAGTCAAATGTAGGTTTGGTACTATGACAGATGAACTGATACGTGATCAACTTATCGTTCAGTGCCGTGATAAAAGGATTCAAGAGAGGTTGTGGGCGGCAAAGGATCCCACCTTGCAAGAAGCGATTGACCTTGCGAAAGTTATTGAAGAATCGAGGCGTTGTATAAAAGAAATAGAAAGGAAAGAGAAAACTGGAGAAGTTATGGTTTTATCAAGCGAGTCTACTGGATCTCAACAGGAACTTGGAACTGTACCAAAGAAAGTGGGGGGTACTAAAAGCAAAGGAAAGGAGTGTTTTCGGTGTGGCAGTACTTTACACCTGGGGGATTCCAAGAAATGTTTTGCTATCAATAAGGAATGTCGCAAATGTGGTCGCAGGGGGCATTATGCTCGTGTGTGCAGGGAAGGTAACCGATTTGTTAAGGAGTTGAAACCGAGCATAAATATTGTGGAAGACTGTTGTGAATCAACTTGTGAGGACAGGATATTAGCAATTGAGGATGGAAGGATTCTGAGTGTGTGTGTGAGTGACCGTAGATGCTCTAGACCAATGGCTCAATTCTATATTGGGGATATTCAAGTGAATCTCATGGTGGATTCTGGTTCTTTGTACACCATAATCCCTGAGAGTCTCTTTAAATGTTGGTGGGCGAAGGAAGAATTGTTGCCAAAAGATATATCCCCTGGTGGGTATCAAGGTGTGGAAATTCAACTGCTGGGATATATGTTAAAAGAAATTCAATTCAAGGATAGAAAGGTTATTGGGAAAATCTATGTGGCAGTTGAAGGTCCACCCATCCTAGGTTGGATGCATCAATTTGATCTCAACATAGTTATCAGTCCCAGGACATCCAATCAGGTTTTGTTGATAGATAACATACAGTTGGATGATATATTAAAGGGGGCTGGTAATGTTTTTAAGAAAGAGTTGGGATGTTTAAAAGGTTATGTACATAAGATTATCTTGAAGGATGATGCTTACCCTACTCAACACAAGGTTCGTAAAATACCATTTGTTGTCAGGGATGAAGTCAAGAAAGTAATAAGCAACATGTTGAAAGAGGGTATCATCGAACCTGTGGAGGTTTCTCCATGGGTTTCTCCAGTTGTTATTACACGGAAGTCAGATGGCAATGTGAGGTTGTGTGTGGATTTGAGGTCTGTCAACCAGAATGTTGTGGTGGATGTCTATCCTTTGCCAAATATTAATGAGCTGTTAACCTCAGTTAAGGATGGTAAGTTTTTCTCAAAATTAGATTTGAGAAGTGCCTATCATCAGATTAGGCTTCATTCTGAATCCAAACATATTACGGCGTTTATCACTCCAGAAGGTACATTTCAATTTACCCGCATGCCTTTTGGTTTGGCATCTGCGGCAAGTGTGTTTCAGCAAATGATGGCTAAATTGTTTGGGGATGTTAAAGGAGTATTATTTTTCCAGGACGATGTGCTAGTGATGGGGGAAACAGTTGGTGAACACAACATTACACTCCGAAAAGTTCTTAAGATTATTGATGAGGCTGGTCTGAGCTTGAATAAAGAGAAGTGCACCTTTCTGGTAGAAGAAATTGACTACCTAGGGTACTCGATTTCGAATGGGAGTATCAAGCCAAAGAAAAGCTTATTAGAAGCTATTAAGTTGGCACCAGCTCCGACTGATAAGGAACAGTTGAGGTCCTTTTTGGGTCTTGTGGAATATTACTCTAAATTTGTAGATAAGTTTGCAAGCAAAACTGAGGATCTTCGGAAATTGTTGAGGAAGGGAAGTAAGTTTTGTTGGTCGGATGAGCAGGCGTTGTGTTTTAATGGGATCAAAGAAGAAATTTGTGGAGCTGGTATCTTAACAGCTTTTGATATTAATATGCGCTCTATTTTGACTGTGGATGCCAGTAGCACAGGGTTGGGAGCGGTGTTGTCACAAATGCATGGTAAGGGTGAAAAAACGGTGGCGTTTGCGTCTCGAACTTTGACCATGACAGAACGTAACTATTCTGTTATTGAACGTGAGGCCTTGGCGGCTGTCTGGGGAACAGAGTACTTTAGAACATATTTGTGGGGATTGGAGTTTACTCTAAGGAGTGATCACAAACCACTGTTAAGGATACTGTCTGCTGGTGGTGTGGGAAAGGGGTCAGCGAGGTTGGCCAGACTTTCTGCTAGATTACAAGAATATTTGTATCGTGTGGAGTATGTTCAAGGTTGGAAAAATGTTCAGGCGGATTGCCTGTCTAGGTTGTCTATTGATTGGGAGGGAGTTGATTCTCAATCGATAAGGTGTTGTGATACTGATGATGCTGTGCCCTCCATTGGTAATGTGGTAGAGTGGGGTTTAGGTACATTCACATTGGAAGAATGGAAACATGAGATGGCTATGGATGATTGTCTGAAATGTGTTTTTAAGTTAGTTTCTTTAGGGGTTAGAAGAGGGAGTTCTCTTCCACTGTCTGTGAGGCCATTTTTGGATGTGTTGGATGAATTGTCGTTTTGTGGGGAGAGTGTATTGATGCGGGGTGAGCGTTTTATTCCACCAATTGGGTTGAGGTTTAAATTATTTTCTCTGGCTCATGAGGGTCACTTGGGTCAGGGAATGACAAGTAGGAGGTTGAAGGAGTTTTTTTGGTGGCCAGGCTTAGATGGTCAGGTTAAGTGTTGGGTGGAGCAGTGTAGGCTGTGTAAGGAGAGTGAAAAAAGGTTGAAAGTCGGTGTGGGCAGGGTGGAAGGGCATATTGAGGATCCAGGGAAACCTTGGCACACAATTTGTTTGGATTTTATCGGTCCACTATTGGAACTTCCGCTTCAAATGCGTTTCGCAGTGGTGGTGATAGATGTGCACTCAAGATGGTTAGTGGTGAGATTTGTACGTGATATCACCACGACCACAACCTTAAAGGTTTTGGAGGATATTTTTATGGAGGAAGGTATTCCCATGGTTCTTATTACAGACAATGGCACTCAATTGACTTCAAATGAGATGTGTTTATTTTTGAAGAATTGTGGAGTGCGTCATACCAGGACGTCCCTATATTATCCACAGGGTAATGGAATAGTTGAAAGAATCAACAGGTTAATCAAGGGTACTATACAACTAGCTCTGGCTAATCATTGTTGTGTGCGGAAAATGATAATTGATGTTGTACGAGCTTATCGTTCCACGATTCATAATGCTACTGGTAGCTCTCCTTTTCGAGTGATGAGGGGACGATCGGTGGGGACTAAATTGATTCCTTCTTGGCTTCAAGAGTGGGTTGCATCTGGTGGATGCAAGACTTCTGTACCCTCTCAGCACAAGCATGGATTGAGGGTTGGAGATTGGGTCAAAGTCAAGTCTGGTAGACTGAAGGGGGGTGTTTCTAAATTTAGGGGGCCGTTTTGTGTGAGGAAGGTGGGAAAATGTCATGTTGAGTTCGAAGGAGGAGAGAAGTGGAATGTGAGGAATGTAGCCTTGTACCAGAGGGGTGGTGAGTGTGATTTAAGTCGGGGGGAGGAAGAATGTTCTAGCTCTTTCTTCTGGGGAGGAGAGGAAGTGTCTACTTCTGGTGTAAGGCATGGTTCTGGTCATGAAACTGAGGGGTGTGAGTCACAAGGTACCAGTGCAAATCAAGAGGGGAAGAATCAAACAAATGTTGCTGTTCGTGAACAACCGATGAGGACTCGGAAATGTCCTAATTATTTGAAGGATTATATAATGATGTAACAACTGGTTTGCCATAGATGTTCTCTGTTTTTCTTATGTGTTCTCTTTTTATAATTACAATATAAGTTTTCTTAGCATCCTTTATTAGTTATTTAATGTGAAGGGAAGAGGATAATGTTATGTGTGTGTATTCTTAGCGCGTTCCTGCGAACGCAAGCGTCTGAACATTCGGGAGTTGGCAGTTGAACCTGTGCTCTCCGGAGTGGCTGGACGCTAGGTCGCGCTGGTAATAAAGCTGTCTTTCAAGCTTGTTTATGCTGTGGACTTTATAGCTTTCATTCACCACATGGCACATGCCGACGTGAGCATCCAACTTCTCGGGGACCTGCCACCCTGCTATTGTCCCTTTGTAATGTGTGGACCAGTCTGACCAGATTATAAACTAGGCTAAGAAATATGAAGCTCACCAGTTTCCCCCCGCACCTTTAGTACATTGGGGCGATCAATGGTCTAATGCAGAGAGCTACATATGAACATCAGCTCTTTTTATTGTTCTGTCCAAATCTGGCTGAACCTCTTTTCCTCACTCTTAGCTGTATGACGATCAATAGACTCGTGCAAAATAGGTCCTTATTGATATATGGAATTCTTGTGCAGCTTTGACTACACCCAACATTTGCATATGTTGAAAATGGGACTGACGATGGTCAGCCATCGTCCAATAGGATGCAGCATTGCAACATAGCTTTGAAGAAATAAATCTGCTTGGACCATGCCTCTCCCCTGCTCTGAGGTCCCTTTGCTGAAGGGTCAGACTGGGAACTTTTGCTGTATGGTGCCATATGGTACTGTCTCCAAAACAACTGAATATTCAATATGCAGGAAACTTTACCATGGTAAATTTCAAAGTTCATGCTAAAGTTCAAAGTTCAAGTTTTATGAAGCAAATAAGTTGCACAACTGTTGGAAATCTGCCCTATCTACAGGGTCACCCTGGATTTTTTGCCTTTTTCTGACCCCTATTTTTGTTGTGTATAGAATTTTGTGAACGTTATCCCTGCTAATCAGTGGTACAGTGATTGTGCTTGTGCTCATTGTTTTCAACATGATGAAACTGGTATAGACCTGATGGGCATATTTAAATTAATTAACATCCCTTTAATATGGTACCAAGGTGTACCCAAAATCTGTAAGTTAAAAATTACAAGTGGGCTGCAACAGCCATTGTGCCATCAACTAGAGCATTGGTACTCAGAAGAATTTTCCCTGGGGCGAAAACGTTTGGCCTGCGACGTGACCGAGGGCCGCATTGATGCCAGCGGTGGCAGTTGGGCGGGGGGCATTTGACCGTAAGGTGGATGTAGGGGAAGTGAATCATATACATCTAGTGGGTGAATTGCAGAATTCGCCTTTAAATAAAAGTTGGCCTGTTTATTTAACATTTTTTAAATGTTTGTGCTGAGTCGAGAAAACAACAGTACAATGCTACTGCTGACCAGGGGGCCACATGTAAAGGAGGGCTGAGGCCCCGGGCCGTTCTTTGAGTATCAATGCACCAGAGCGACAATGTAACCATACCTGGTTGTGCAGGTTGTAACTGCAAATGGAATCTTTAAAATAACCCCTCTTGACAGGTCTAAACCTTCCTTTTAAATGTTAGTATGTGAAGCCTGATTATGCCTTATTGCCCAGAGTGCATGGTATTTTAAAGAAAGACACGTCCTTAGAGTGAAAAAACCCTATAAGCTCTTAGCTACTAAGGGTATTTTCACTGTAGCTGGGTTGGCTGTTCCATTAGAAAGCACTGATATTAAGTATTATGTTTAATAAATGTGAGATTCACCTAGGAAACAGCCACATGTTTGGATGTTTTAATTATGTGTTACAAACCCAATCCACTGGAGTCGGATTTGGAATAAACATTTTAGAAAGATGACTTTTAAAAAGTTACCTTCGCTCTGCCTGAAGTTTCTGTAAGGTATATTTGCATTTTGTTCTCCCACTTATGCTAGCAAGTAATTATCATTTCAATATTCATGAATGTGAAGTGTGAACTTGCTCCTATGGCATGGACAAAAAGTATTTGTTGTGGGCAGATGTTTTTGTGCCCTTGACAGGATGACCTGAGGGCTGAGCCTACAGACTTGGTTAACCTCAAAGAGGCCTACCCTGTCACAAACAGATGCACCCTTCATTTGTCCGCCCAGCCAGACTGGCCTTCATCGCAGTGGACCTCTTGTTGACATCACAGTGTGAGATCCTGGTGGTCTGTCAAGACCTACTTGACACGTCTGCTGTGGTTTTTCATAATAAAATATCACAAGGACTGAACACTTTCTGCTCAAAGTGGAATCAGGGTAAACCATGAGAACAAACACCGAGGTTGCGTGGGTCTCATTTATTAACAAGTCTATGCCGCATATGAAGTCCATATGCCAAAATGAATTGTCTCAATTGTAAAATGAACAAAATTCATAGAATCCTTCTAATTTCAAAAGTATTACGATTGTATTCTCTACAAAAGATATACAATTCCAAAAGTTACGATGGTGTAGTGCTCAAGGTGAAGGTGATGTGAGTAGAAAAACTACATAAAACACATGAAGTACATACAAACAGTGATGTACATTCATCTCACATAGCATCAGATCAGCAAATCTGATTCCTCAATGATGCAGTTCATAGTATACAATCCATGTATTTAGTCATTTTGAGCCTTTGACTGTCATGAAGATCTCATCGAGATATGAAACCGTCATCTCCCTCCTATATCTATCAGAAAAAAGAGGCCACCTCAACAAAGGTGCTGATTAATTACAAAAGGTTTTGGGGCCTACCCCACAAACTGTACTTATTGCATCATAAAGAGAAGTCTTCAATTTTGGTGGAAACTTGGGCACAAACAATTGACCACCTCTTAACAAAGTTGCCTCCTTCCTCAACCTATTTGTGCCTCAAAGTGTCAAAACAGCATATTATCTACTTACTCAAATCACAGAAAATAGGAATCCAGTGTGCCATCAGCAGGACCCAACAGACAGAACTGCAGCCCTTGAATGAAGTGTTTGTTGTTACTCAAGTTTAATTTCATCACACGGAAAGAGCTGACTGGGCGCCATTAGGACTGGGCTACCAGATAGGCTGCCATGTTAGGAGGGAATATGTGAGGGCAAGTGTGTAACACAGGGTGAGACGAGTGCTCATATCAATCTGGGAATGAACTAGATGAAACTTTTAACCAAAGAATTAAGACACATCAATTGTAGGCAAAAAATCCACATAACAAAACCGTACTCTATCCCTACTTGGTGCCCCAAGTTGAAAAACTCACACACCCTTGATTTCAGTGCTACTAAGATACACTGCTAAAATGCACTCCAAGTGGTGTGGTTTTGGGCAAACGTTCCATATGTGAGAAAAAGATACCTTATTTCCCCTTAGGCTGAGAGCCATTAGTAAACCACTACAATTAGTGGCACCTCTCTGAGGGGGAGTAACTAATGTATGTAGCACTAGTCTGGCCACCATGTTGTATACACTCAAAATCCTGTTGAGGAGCCATATAGATATAGGATTGCTCATATCTCACCAGGCATGAACTAGACAAAACTATCAATCAAAGAGATTGAATCAAAATGTAAACTGTTTGCAACACATCCATCTAATGGAAACATACTCTACCCCTACCTGGTGTCCCATGCTGAAAAACTCAAACAGCCTCATTATCAGTGCTGCTAAGATACACTGCTAAGGTACACCATGAGCACCAAATAAAATGGAAACCTCAGAGACAATATTCTTGACAATCATGTTCTGTAACATAGTGTGGTAATGGGCAATATTTCCACATATGAAAAGAAGATATCTAATTTCCTCTTAGAGTAAGAACCATCAGTGAACCACTAGAATTATTGGCACCACACTGAGGGGTACACCTAATGTGTTTACCACTCGTCTGGCTACCATGTTGAATACACTCAAAATCTTTATGAGGAGTCACATTGGTATGACATTGCTCATATTTCTCTGGTTATGACATGCAGATTTTACTTTTCCATTAAATTTTTCTCCATGTGTAGAATTAATTAAAAACGAATGGCCAGAAGCACAACACAATGGCTACAAAATACTGCTTGCAAACTGTGACTATTGGTTTTGCAGCCTGCGTGGAATTTTGCAAACTGAGCCATATAATAATAGAACTGTTCACGAAATTCTAGATCATTGTGGGTGACCTCAACAATATTCATGATATAGTTCAAAATAGGGTCTCATTATGATGGTATGCCATCACAGAGATGGTGGCTTGCTGGGTCAGCAGACCACTATGTTTGTGATTGCAGTTAAATGTAGCAAATATTTTTTTCAACCCAGCCCTTTACCTTAAAGAAAACAGTTTTTCTTTTACAAACAAAAGTTTAATTTTTAAGTTTGTTACAGAATTGGCAATGGTCCTGTGGACTCTGCCTACTACCCAACAAACTCTTTTTTTAACATTCACAAAGCAGAAGAGGTCCCTAAGATGACCCTTTGCTAAATGGTAATCACTCCACTTTTATGGTTGGTAACTTGTAACTTGTCATTGGTTTAAGAATGCTATTTCGGTCATTAGCAATTGAGACTTATAGATAGCCTACAACTTACTTTTTCCAAAAAGTGATTACCTTTTAATTTTGAAACCCAGTTACTGAATCATAAAATGGGTTTAGTACATTGCAAATTTTTTTTTGGTTGCAAACTACTAGCTTGGTTGCAAACTTCGAACTGGAATGTTTGCAACCAAAAAAATGCTTTGTACATCTGGCCTTGTATGATAATAACACAACTGTCCATTTCAGCACAGCTTTGAACTTTTGCTTACTGATTAATTTTACTGCCAATTCACAAAAAGCGACCTTGTGGCTCATGATACATTGTGAGGTATCACACTGCAGCTGTGCAATTGAAATTTTGATCAATGGTGTTGTAATTAGAGTAACTCACCAATTTGTTTTAAAAGATAGATCAAAATATAACAAGACAATTGGTATTTTAAGATTATTGATTTGTTAGAGAACCAAGGTCTTACATAATTGGAACTTCAGCATAGGAAACAAAAAACACGACAAAAGTGAGACATCAACAACTAAAATTAGGTTCTGGTTCCATTAATTTAAATAAGAAAAAGACCTGGAAAACATGAAAAATTATTAGTACGAGCTTAACAACTTTTAAAACATTTGTAGTTTAAATAAAGAAATTCCAGATATTCTTGGTACTGTCTATTTTAATCTTATTTTTTTGCAATTAACTGTAGCCCAAAAGTACATGCAATAATTAGAATAAAATCAAATATAGTACTCTCCTTGTTGATGCCAAACACAATACTTAGAAGAGTTGGTGGTATCTCCTGCCTCTCTTAGCTTGGAAGGGAATTTGGAGACTGACATTTTGACTTTCAATACACCCTTATTATAGGCTATGGACGGATTAGCCCTCTTAAGTAAGGGGTGAACTAAAAGACAACAACCTTCTTCCCTAGTTTCCTTCTTGTTGGCAGGAGGACAAATGTCATTGCAAGCAATTAGAAAGAAAATGGAGGAAGCAGTATGATGAGGATGTCAAAGCAGTGGTATAAAGCACCTTGAAGGTCTTCTGAAAGAATATCAGAAGGGCACAGACAGAGGCCCTGGCAAGTCACATTGATAAACCTAATAATAGGGCAAAGGATATATTTAAAATTATTTGGTCTTTCCTGATGCTAGCCGCCAATGAACAGAAAATTCCATCCTCACAATCCTTTTGTGACAATCGCTCTAAATATTTCCACAAGAAGGTGGAAGACATCTACTCCCACTTTGATAGTCAGAAGATGACTGTCATTTACGACTATAACCCTAGTGGTCAGTCCATGAGGGAAGGCCCTGTATTGAAAACATTTGAGCCTATTTCTTTAGGTGATTCCGAATCAGATATTTGTAGACTGAGTTCTGGGTCACCTTTGGATCCTTGCCCCCCATGATCTAAAAGTGGTAGATTCAGCATTGAATCAGTAACAAGTTGTTTAATCAATCACTGTGCATAGTGAAAAAATGCAGGTATTGCCACTTTTGAGGAAGCCAAATGTTCACCCTTCCATCTTGAGCAATTTTAGGCCAATTTTTCTGCTCCCAGCTTTATGGAAAATTATTGGAAAAACAGGCATAAAATCGGCTTTCCCAGTTTATGGAAATCAACAACATCTTTCAGACTCTGCAGCCGGGCTTCCACCCCAGCTTCAGTATAGATGTAGCCCTTTTTGAAGTCACAGAGTTGATAAAATCCAATCTTGACCTGGAGAAGAGAGCTGTCCTGATTCTTTCAGATTCAACTTCAGCCTTTGATGCAGGTGTCCTGAGTAGTTGGAACATGGTGGAGCTAGCAGGTGTGGTTTCAGAGTGAAACAATGACTCCAATCCTTTCTGGCAGATAGGGTGCAGGCCGACCATCTCCCCGTTTACCTCAAGGTATGAAGAGTTGAAACATGGGATTCCTCAAGGGTTATCACTGAGTCCCACCTTATTTAATATTAATGGGGCACCTTTGACCAAGGTGGAAGAACTCTGGAGTTTCAGTATAGTGTCCGACACTCAATTAATGCTTTATTTTCAGCAGATTGATTGTTCCCTAGTGTATAGCTGATTTTCTTTGGCAATTGTAGTCCATTTGCCCAATTGCATAGCTATACAACTGATCTCAGGGCAACACCATCCCCATCCACAGGGGTAAGAAGCTTGGAGTAAAGATCGACCAAGACCTCTGGTTTAAGCCATAAATTAACGCAATCACAGCTGTTTGTTTTGGTATACTGAAGACTCTAAAAAAAATTACATTTTTTTACCAGTGCAGACTCGAAAGTCTATTGTGCTCGCTGTAGCAATTTATAGATTAGATTATGCTAACTCACTTTATCTTGGGGCCCGGCATATTTCATAAATAAATTACAGCTGGTTCAAAATCCGGCAGCATCGTTCATTCTGAACTGTCCAAGGAAGCAAACTATTTGTGCCAGCTGGAAACAACTGCATTGGCTGCTGGTTAATTAATGTATTTAATTCAAGGCCCTGTTGACTCCCTTCTGAGTGGTTCGGAAAAATTGACTCATTTACCTTAGGAGTAGATTTTGTGACCAACGAGAGTCCTTCACTCAGCCAATCAGGGACTACCATGTATACTTAGCATTTGTAAGGCTAGGAGGGACGGCTGTTTCTTCGTACTGTTAGCTGCAAAGATGTGAAATGTGTTTCTAGTTGATTTAAGAATGGTAAAATTTGAAGTGCTGCTCAAAAAGAATCTGGAGGCTCTTCTTTTCACAGAAAAGTAGGCCTCCTATGAATTACTGCTGGCCAGTGCTGAGGCTCTTCCTTGGAAGCAGCTATTCATGCTATTCAAAAGGCTATTTGATTTAATTCAACTCCTAATCAGGCTCTAGGGCTGTTAGTTCTCCTGCATAAGGAGTGCTTCCTATTGCAGCGTTTAAACAATAAAGCAAAGCATCTATGCACCGCAATGGAGGGACATTCTTGCTCCTACAAGTGTTTCATTGCTGTTGTTGATGATCATCAGCCTTGATTTTGGTTCAAAAATGTAACTTTACAACTAAATGTCTTTTGGTCCTAAATGTAATCTATGCTTCTAGAAATGTGTCCACACATATGCTGATATTCCTACAATTTTTTGGACACTCAACATCAACTGCTGTTGATGTTCCTTCCACTCAATGTGCTCTTGACCATAACTGTGATATTTCACTAAAATGTGTTTTTAAAGATAAATGTGTTTTTGTATAAATGGTAGTCTTGCACCTAATGTACTTTTGTTCCTAAATTTTGTACCACATTAGAGCTCATTGTATCCCTTTTTTTTCAAGGACAAACACTTCTTAATCAATGCAGTATTAGTATTTAGTGTCAAAGAGTGCAAAAATCCCTCAAGGGAAAGAATTACTATATCAGGTTGCAATAACCAGAAATGCGAGCCGTATGAAAATGTGAAGGTCAAAATCTGATTCTTAGATTTCAGCCTCCATATCTTTCCCTTAAATCCCTATAAGCTACTGCCATGGCTGAGGATGTTAACGCTGGTGACATGCTAGCATTTATATTGATGATGGCACCACTCGTTCACCCTCGCCCACTCCTTCCATCTCCCCATTACTCCGTACACATGCCTTGGAGTATGAAGCAGCGATCATAATGCCATTATATCTTGGACGTCTAGACTACAACAGATCAAAACACTGTCAAAGACACAACCTACAGACCTTCCAGTAACCACCACATCTCTAATACTGCCTCCCATATAAACCAACCTTCATGCCCAAGCCAGCTTCACCACAACAAGAGCACACAAACTGGCTTTCTGTTGAAGGACTCAACAACCTACAGAAATGATTCACGTAAGAGATACTATTTCGCGGCTCATGCTTCAGTACAACCGCTTACTACTGATGAAAGCACACATTTCTTACCTACTCCACAAAAGGAAATGCTTGACATCAAACTGAAGCATGAAAGGATACAAAGTTTGGTCTAAAAACTATGCTCCCCACCTCACTCAAGAACCTACTCCTGAGGAGCCCAACAGGCATACAAATCCTAATGATGGTGAGCATTTCTCCATGCATGTACAAACACCCCATGCCCATGTGAATGTAAAATATTGCACTAAGAAGCATACATCAGCACTGCTGTCAACAGAAAATATGCCCAAGTGAAAATAGCAGCCAGGAAAACAAAGGAAATTGGTTAAGCTACTTTGACTTGGGCTGAAAATCTATTACATGGACATTTTAATGATATATGAAACGGCCTGTGTTACCATAAAAACAGAACTACATCCCTTTTCGTATGATTCAAACTACACTATCGTTAAGAATGTAAACTTCTTTGTTTTTACTCCTTCTGTAGGTAAAACATTTGTGTAAAGTGGTTGTAGTCGGCTGATCTAATTTTGTTGTGGGTTCTCCTTAGTGCTTGGGTTGGCCATCCTTATTTTAGCATTAGGCCTGTAGCCTGTGCCTTTTACACGTAGGCACATTTTGATTCATTTTATATTTTTTAGCACAGCCGGCCCTTAGTTTATTGTTTTTATATATTAATCGGCTTCTTCATTCTGAGAACACATATTTGTCTTGTGCTGCACATTTTTATCAGCCCTTTGTACACATTTCACTTTGGGCCCTGTTGAAGGCTATCATGTTCGGTACATGATATTCTAACTCATATTACCACTCCTGGAGCTGAGGAGTCAGCCCCTAATTCCTAGACACAATAGCACATCAGGGTTGTTCTTAGAACACTTCAGGATTTATTATATAAATACCACATAGGCCTAAGGGGGACAGCGGCATTCCTGTCATGACCATCCTGTGTTGCACATCATTCCATTGACAGCTTCGTTGATCCTGGCCCTCACTTTTCTGCTACCCGAGAGGATTGCCACCCAGATAACAGGCAGACCCTTAAAAAACGCATAGGGTACGGGGTCGGAGTCCCTTGCTTAGACTGGATAGGGAGAAGGGGTACCACCGCTATGCTCTCAGGTTTTAGAAGTAGGGTGTAGGTGGGAATCTTTAGCCTTTTAGAATTTTACAAAGATGGTGGGGTTGTTTATCATCTTCACCCTAATTGTAATGATGATCACTGTTATATGATTCATCTGCCTCATTATCCCAGCTCATACTTTTTATAATAGGATGCAATTGCTTCAACAAATTCATTTTGCATCTCTTGTTCTGCCTTGGCATGTGTGAGTCTCTGAGTAACCGAGCGAAAGGTGTATGATCTGTTCACCACGACTTCGCTGAGGAGTCAGAGTCTCAGGTTTAGATTGCCACAAATCACCTCTCCCTTTTTATGGTGGGTAAGGCACTGCGGGTTAGCCAGCAGGTAGGCTGACAACTTCAGAGGTGGTGTGGGAATTACGCCGCTCTAAAACACACATCCCCGATTTTAACAAAAGGGGCACTCCATCTAATGCACTGCCACTTTTCTTGCACCCCTTAGCGCCCCCCTATGCCAGCATGTGTGCGCCAAATTTAAAATACAGCACACCATGACGCAGGGTAGGGGCAATAGCGTAAGATTTTGTTACGCTATTGATGTACTGTGCAGGATTACCACCAAAATGTTGGCGCTAATCCTGCAGAGTACATAGGGATCCATTGAAAACAATGGTATGCCCTCTTTTAACTCCTGCTCTGTGCAGGCATTAAAAATAGCCCCTAAAAATGGTGCAGTGGAATCTTTTAGATTCCCCTGCTCCATTTTTGCCATCCCCCTAATGAGGGAATGCCCCCCTTGCATAGATACTACCTGGTGCAGGTATCATGTTCTGCAAGGGATTACAAAGTGGCACAATGCACGCATTGTGCCACTTTGTGAATATGGCGCTGCAAATTTGGCCTCGTTGGGCCATACTAGTGTCAGAAAACTGACGCTAATGTGGCACAAGGAGGCGCTAGGCCCTTTTAAATCTGGGCCAAAGTCTTATTACCAAAATAGGAACTGCTCGACAATCTCCTTGTGAACTTGTAAGTTTAGATAGCTGGGAGGTAGGTGGTGGACATTAGGCATAAGGAAGATAATAGTCTTATTCCTAGACTGAATTAGGTCCTTAGAGCCATACTTTGACTGGGATGGACTTTTTAAGCACATTTTGCATCTCTTTTGCTGAATGTGCAACATTAAAGTCAGGCTCATTCCAGTAAATGTATACTTGGCACAACAAGGTCATCAGCATAAAAATATTATCATACTCACTGCACACGTTTTGCTACTTATTGTTGCATACAATGTTTTCAATGATGCTACATATGTGTTTATGATGTGGCAAAAAAGTAAATAATTCCTTCAGTCCTAGTCTTACCCTGAGATTTTCAAAAATTAACTGCTAATAGTATTATAATGAAAAACACACACACAAGAGTAATAGGGGCCTGAAGCAGAGATGTGTTCTTGCCCCTCTTCTTTCCAGTCTATACACTGCAGACATTGGGGCTTCCATAGCAAACATCACTGCCTCCGAAGATCAAAACCAATCATCTATAAATCCTACAATATATAGATGACGTTATTTTCCCCCGATCTATTTTTTTTCATCCTCTTACTTTTCCACCTTAGGCTAAGGGGGCAGTGGGTACACTCCACAAGGGAGAGGCCGGCCAACCCCAGCTGCCCCCCGCAACGCACCCTCCCCCCACCAATCACTTAGGTCCAGGGTGACGTCTTGCCCCTACATTCGAACCCCACACAAATGACACAGAGCAATCGCCTTGCCGGGCATTCTCATAACCGTGTGAAACCTCGTGGAAGTCTTAATCATAGGACTGATTCTGTATAGATTCAAAACCAGGACCACATTCTAGTCAGAAAGGTCTATCTTTTGACAACTATTTTCCCAGAGTAACCAAAATTCATCTCTTTTACTAAGGAGGCCACTACACTCTAGTCTGCACAAATTATTAACCGCCATCAGCCATTCCTGTACAGCGGGAGCCAATGAAAAGATCCACTTTAAACAAATTTCCTGTCTAGCTAAAAGCATCAACACAAACAACAGCTGGCTTGGATGTCTGGTGAACCTCTTGTTCTGCACTTCCCTATCAATCAACCCAAAAATTACAGTCTGTAGGCCTACCTCGACTTCTGGGCTAATTACCTCCTTAAGCACCTTGTCAACGGCATTCCAGAAGCTTTCAAGCTTCGGGCACTGCCAGAACATGTGGAGATCATTCGCCCTTTCTTTGCCACAACGTGGGCAATTTTATTTCTGCCTCTCCAAAGAGTTAACTTCTCTGGTGACAAGTATACCCTGTGTAATGTAAACAAAAGGTTTTTCTTCATGGAAGCAGATTTAACTGTGAATCAGAGTGTAGTAAATGACACTTGCCAAAGATTAGCAACATCCAGAGTTGGCAAAACCTTTCCCTACTTCTTCTCAGAGAGGGGTGGCGCTTCTTCCCCTGCCTCTATTAGCATCCAATAGCACAAAGCAACCTCTTTATGGTAGACGGATCTCTGAAGTAATTTCTTCTACCAGCTACTCTTCCCTGACCCTTCCTTCTGCAGAGTATTGGCCCAACTTGCCAGCTGATAGTACTTGAATTTGGAGATCGCAGTCCTTACTTGCTCCGTGAATCTACACCAGGGTATCAGGGTATGATCCTCTATGACTTTCACTTTACCACTCCATTTAGCCGTAAGGGGGCTGATAATTTATCTTGAAAACATTCAGAGGTGCCTGGTGAATCCCAGGTGGTAGCCATGCTACTGTAATATGGTAACCCTGGGACACCCTGGACTTGAAACTATATTCTGCAGGCTGCATTCAGGATCTTTAGATGAATTTTTCTGAAATACTTCGGGTGGCCAAATTTATATAGAAAGTGGTCTCCCGCCCGCGGAAAGTATTGAGTAATTGCCCTAAAAAGAGGGGAGTAGTAAAGCCCTCACATTTTTTTGTTGGAAAGCAAGGCAGTATTTATAAAAGTTTGGTGCTGCAATCCCCCAATGCTCTTTCGTTTTGCATAGTTTTTTCCATGCAATGCGGATTCCCTTAGATGTCCGTACAAATGAGGACAAATCCATCTGTAGTTTTTAAGCCATCCCACCTTAAACTCTAAAGGGATTATATTAAACAGGAAAGTAAACTTTGGGAGCGTAATCATTTAAAAAATATTTGACCTACCTATTAGGGATAATGGGAGGATGGCCCATGTCTTTAAAAGCCTCCTTGTTTCCGCCCATGCTTTATTAAAGTTGACCTTAGCAACCTCTTCCAGGTTGGCTGTTACCTGTATCCCCAAATATTTGATCTCTTATTTAACTAATGGGCTTTTATAAACCACAATATTTCAGTGTTTTCCTGATTTACGGAATAACCGGAAACCCTACCAAACTCCTCTACAGCAAAAAGTATACTAGGAAGGGATCCAACCACATCCCCAGTACATACCATTAAATCATAGACGTATAGTGCCACTTTCTTTTCCCATCTTGTGCTTTGGAATGGAAAAATGCTACTATTCTCTCTAATCTTTATGGCCAGGGGTTCAATATAGAAATTAAAGAGGAGAGGGGAAAGCGGGCAGCCCTGATGAGTCCCTCGCTAAATCCTAAATTCTTTTGACAACTTACCATTAATCAATATTCTTGCTGTTGGGTTTTTATACAAAGCTCTTACTGCCCTGGAAAAGACCTTCCCAAACCTGTAAGCTTTCACAGTCATCTATAGAAAGGGCCATCTGACCCGATCAAATGCTTTAGCCGCATCGAAGGTCAAAACTGCTAAAGGAGCACCCTCCTGGAGTGCCAGATCTATTGCACCCAGTAAGTCATGTGTACGTTCGTGAAGTTGTCTCCTCTTAATAAAGCCTTTCTGATCTTCGTGCACCAAAGTGCCAGCCACCTTCTCAAGCCTCTTGGATAAAATGTGTGTGTAAAGTTTATAGTCTGAGCTCAATAGTGAAATGGGTGTATAAGACTCACATTGCGTAGGGTCTTTCCTGGGTTTTAGAATCAAAGTTATTGCGGCTTCATCCCATGATTTTGGCGCTCCTGTTCCCTCAAGGAAAGCTTGATTAAATAGCTCCAAAATAACTGGGGTCAACTCTTCTTTGAGTAGGCTATATAGTTCATTTGGTAGGTTGTCAGGACCGGGTGCTTTTCCTTTCTTGAGACTTTTAATCGTTTCAAGCACCTCTTCCACCTCTAACTTTACCTCCAACTCCTGTCGTAATGTTCAGTCCATCTCAGGGAGGCGGACACTGCGCATAAAATCTCTTATCTGATCCTCTGATACATCCGCTTCCTCTGTGTAGAGCTTTTGGAAGAAAGACATGAAGGCATCCTCTATCTCTGAGTCCCCTGTGCAGTGACGCCCCATTGCCGCATTTTAAATAGATGCTACATGGTTCCTTGTTCGATCTGTTTTGGTTTTCCATGCTGGAAGCCTACTGCACCCTTGCCCATATTCATAATGCGCATACCTGCTACTTTCCCATCTTTTCCTGTTTTTCACATCTAAAAAGGCCTCTAGATCTATTCTGACCTTGTTCAATTGGGTGTCTAGACTAGTTGCTGATTGCTTGTTCAGCGAAAGCTGCGCCTCTTGCAAGGCAGATATAGCAACTTCCAGGTTTCCTAACTGTTTCTTTTCCTCTCTGTGTCTATGTGTGGCCAGATCCCCCTCATATAAGCCTTATATGCGTCCCACACCACTTGTAAGGCAGTAGATCCAAAGTTTGTAGCAAAAATTATTTTGTATCACGCTTTAGACCCTCAACGATCAGTGCATGCAAAACCAAAACCCGGTTTACCGTCCACTTATGATTGGGAGTCCATGTATCAAGGCAGAGACTTAACTGCACCGCCGAGTGGTCAGAAAGATGTTCCGGAGCATGCCTGCATGACTAACCTTCCTGCACAAACTCCTGTGTACTAAGAAGAAGTCGATCCTGGAGCTGTGGCCATATTTCTTGTTATAAAAGGTGAATCTAGAGCCTACACCTCCCTTCCATCTCCAGATATCAGCTAAGGCAAGATCTTCCATTGCCTGCTTCACCCAAGATCTTGTTTTGGGAGAATTTACGGTTCCTCTGGGGGTAGACTTATCCGCAACTGGATCAGACAGTACATTGAAATCACCCCCCAGTGTGACCGGATATTTTGATATTAATAAATAATTATGTAAAGCCTGGAAGGGGGCAGATCATCTACATTGGGGCCATAGTACCCTGCTATTGTAAACCAGGATCCATATAATCTAACTTCCACTATCACCCATCTCCGTTTAGGGTCCACTATCACACTGCCCACTGTTACGTCTGCAGATTTTTTAAAGAGAATCGCCACACCTTTAACTGCACAGGATTGATTTGTACTTGCACAATAACCAACCCATTTTGTATATTTAAGGATGTCTTCCCACTCTTCACGCAATAGATGAGTCTCCTGAAGGATGATCACCTCTTCATCTATTGTTTTTAAAAATTCGAAATTCTTCCTCCTTCTCCCCCTAACCCAAGATAGAACCTTCAGCCGGGCATACTTATCTCTAGACATTAAATAATAAACAAGGAGCCCTATGAGCCCCTGACCTGAGTGTAATATAATTATCAATACTAAATACTATGAGGACAGTTTTATTATTTTTTCCTATTTTTCCCTGTATGCTCACACCCAGCAAAACCTCCAAAATCCACCCAACCCTTCACCCTCCCTGGGGAACCCTAAATTCTTTTGTTGGGAGAAACATAAGGTTGCCCCCTTTGAGCTCCCTTCTTGGCAGCCCAAAAACATAATTTAGCGTGATGCCTTCATCTGTTCTAGAAAGGTGCGAGCATCATTTGGATCCCTGATGTTATGCATCTTGTTGTTCCACATAATTATTAAAGCAGCAGGGAACCTCATCTGAACTGTTGCCCCCAGAGACCTAAGCTTCTGCATATATTTCCCCAACTCCCACTGTTTATCCAGCATAGCCCTGGACACATCAGAACGCATACGGAAAAACCAATCCCCCTTTGAAAAACTACAAGCTTTGAGAGCTTCTGAAAGAATCCTCTCTTTGACCGAGTATATTCCAAAGTTAATTAGTATCTTGAAATTCTTAATTTTCTGAAAGGGAATCACAATGAACTCTTTGGATATCTTCCTCCAGATTAAGATGCCCCAGTTTAGGGATGGATTCTCTAATTAAGGATATTACATATCCCTTAATGTCCTCCTCTTCCACCCCCTCTGGGACATTTAACAATCAAATGTTGTTTCTCCTCATATTATTCTCCAAAGATTCTAGCTTATCTTGTATAGCTTTCTCTCCAGCTTTGAGATTAGAGATATCGTGACTATTTGAAAGAACCCATCTATCTTGCTCCTCAATTGCCACTTCTAATCTACTCCCAGCAAGTCTTTGGGGGAAAAACCCCTTTCTTTCTAATAGGAGTGCTTTTATTTTTCTGATTGGTAAAAACCTGCTGGTTTTCCATGTAGTCGCTATCCTTTGAGGGATTTTTAGCTGACCCACTCCTCACCCCTCCTTGTCCCCTATTAGTTCTCTGCAGGTGGACCCTGATTGGCAAGCCACTGGCTTCCGAATCGAGGAAAAAAGACCCACATTACCTTGGTGTGGACTTTGTGCCTGCGAAGCTGATGCAAAAGTGGGCTCCCTGACTCGAGTACGAACCCGGCGGTGAGCTGGTGTCATGGAACTCCACTCCTTTGTGCTCCCAGCCTGCGGTTGTAATCCTTTGGACGACTTGTCTGGTGTGGGAATACCTCTCACACCACCCGCAGTGGGAAGAGGAATGTCTCCCCCGGCGTACACCCCAGGCAGCCTCTGCCCACACGCCAGATTCAAGAACGCTCACCTGCCTCACGGCCGGGTCTCCACCCAGCCCCACCTTTGCTGACACCCGCATCAACACGAAAAAGACTGCTCCAGGTATCATTGCACCAAAATTACTAATCGTCGTTAAATTAAGGAGCTCGGCATCTTCCGCAGAGTTTTGTATGGCTGCCCAGTATCAGAAGAGCTCACGACATCCCTTCTTCAACCGGGCGCCATGTTCCCCACTGTTTTTCGCTATTTTCCCAGATCACACACATTTAGGGTTGGAAAGGGCCTTAAACGAACTGTACACATACAAGTGTAATGAATTCTGGCCATCATCCGGAAAAATCCGAAAAAGTATGGCATTCTGGCCTTTCATCTTTGAGATAAGCTGCCTGCTACAAATACTTGGGCATTGGTTTCTGGAAAAAACTCACCAAGATATCAACTATTGTTGCTGAAACATATAGCATATGTTTTATGTAGGCTCAAGGCAAAGCTTTACGGCCCTTCAGCTAGTCTGAATGAGTGCAACCAGAGCAAAATTAATTCCATCAATGTCTTATGGCCACCAACGATTCCCTGGCCGTTTTTCACCTACAATAGCACTGATACAGCACAACACATTTCATAAGTTGTTTTATTCACGCTGAACTCAAAAATGCGATAGGAATTTGGTTTAGTTCGTCAAGACTTTGTGGGTAAAACTATTTTGTAGCATATTGCTTTCTTGTTAAAAAAGCAATGCAAGGAACACTAAAAGCTGCGATTAAACCTTTCCTGTCATATGATCCCTTCACTGTAAATCACTGGGCCATGTACCTAATGAATTCTGTTCAGGACTTGAAGGCACATTTAATTTTAGAGAGTAATCTCTCCTTTGCACCCTTAAATTTGCTCTAAGGACGCAAGTTTTGCTCCTTAGCAGGTTTAATATTGGTTGAATCTATTTGCACTATAGCAACATTATATGTAAAATTCTAAGTAATCAAACTTAATAAACCCATTTACTTTCTTTCTCACAGACTACATTGCGTATTCCTTCTTTCTCTAGTCCTCCTGCAGTCAATGTGTGGATTAGGATAAGGCTAAATAGTTACAATTTTTTTACCACAGAGAAAGCATTTACCAGGCAGAGATAGCCCATCATGTAAAGCACCTTAAACTTTTTGTTGTTAGGTAATATACAGGATGGGCTATCTCTTCTTGGGAAAGGTTTTCTTTGCGGGAAAAGAGTAAAAATTATGCAAATGAATAAACACTATATCAGCACTTGTAGAGTAGCTTTGTGTCTCCATTTCATGGGGAGAAATGGACTATAGATGTTCTCACATTATGGCGGTCATTCTGACCGCCACGCGGTTACCGCCATATGGCCGCTCCACGGTCAAAAGACCGCAGCGACCATTCTGCCTTTCCCGCTGAGCCGGCGGGCGACCGCCAAAAGAGCGCCCGCCGGCCCAGTGGGAAAGGCCCTGCAACAAGGAAGCCGGCTCCGAATGGAGCCGGCGGAGTTGCAGGGGTGCGACGGGTGCAGTTGCACCCATCGCGATTTTCACTGTCTGCTAAGCAGACAGTGAAAATCTTTATGGGGCCCTGTTAGGGGGCCCCTGCACTGCCCATGCCAGTGGCATGGGCAGTGCCCCACGACACCCGTTCCCACCATCCTGTTCCTGGCGGTAAAAAACGCCAGAAACAGGATGGCGGGAAGGGGGTCGAGATTCAGCCCATGCAGGGGAAATCCGGCGGGAAACCGCCGGATCCCCTTTTCTGACCGCGGCGGTCAGAATGGGCTGGGAAGCACCGCCAACCTGTTGGCGGTGCTTCCGTGGTCCACGGCCCTGGCGGTCTTGGACCGCCAGGGTCGGAATGACCCCCTATGTATTTTACAAACAGCCCACCCCTTTTCCCAATAATTTTCCTTAAACGTACAATTGTGAAATTTCGGGACCCATTGTCAATTATCTAGGCTGATGAGCTCTTTCTGGAACCCTAAATACCCACAGATCCTGTATCCATAAATATGGATCTCTAGTGCGTGAAGGCATATGAAAATGTTTGGGCACCCAAGGGAAATTTCATCTTAGCCTACCTTCCCAAGCACCTGCTGCAGCTAGTTAAAAGGCCTATTTGTTTATTTATTGACCTATGGATACTGTTCATGTCTTACACATCATGAAACATTTCCCCAATTTCTCTGTTCTTCATAGATAATTATCAAGAATGGATGAGTGTGATGAAGAACCCTCTCTATTTAGTCTTTGCAATTGGGCCCAATTTCTTAAGTGTGGACACATTTTTTCTTATTAGGTAAGAATATAACTTCATAACTTTTGTTTGAAAATAAAAATCAGTTTATAAAGCAGACACTGTTAAAATATGAAGAAGGATTTCTTTTTTGGTAGAGGGTCTTTTAACTCCAAATAACTTCCATGACTCCGTTTATTATTAGTATCATTATACAGTGGCAAATGCATTATTTAATGATTGTATCCATATTTCAATTAAGAAGTATGGAGTAAGCATGTGGGATTACGGAGAAAATATATACTAAAGTGGAATTTATGGATGGTTTGATAGGAGATACCTATACAAGGCCTTGAAATGTCTGTAATATTAGGTGATAAGGCATACTATTTCGAATTGTGTTGACTGGCTTACTAATGTACATATTATTCATTTTAATTTAACTTCTGATTTTTAATCAATAATGTATAGATTTGATCACAAATGTCTTTCTATCATTGTCAATCAGGTAAAAAAAGAATAATATTTCATTGTTTCTCTTTTTTTGCGCTCTACATAATTGCTTCCCAAGAGTACTCCCGGAATCCTTTGTGAATTTCAAGAAAGCTGGAAAGGTGCTGCAAATGTATTATTTCAATCAACCATAAATTTTCAGCTTTCATAGTGAATCGTCCATATGTGGGCACAATCCTCTTTTGTCTTCACAACATTGAATTGGGTGCATCGAGGGTGTGGGCTTCAGCTTCCATATTGTTTTAGATGGGCCTCCATCTTGATTGAGAGGCCCTTATCCCTACTCAATTTAAAGGTCTACACGAGTTAGTGCAATTCATAGATCTTAGTTTGTAGATTGTCCTCATTGTCTGGTCTAGCATGGAGGTTACATTTTTTTATTATTTACTTTTACAAATGCGCTATTGTTTCACTCTGGGCTAAACATGTTCATCCTCCCTCTAGCTTCAAGGGATAGTCTCAATAAGGTTGTGTGTATATCTGCAGAGCACAACCTGCATTACGTAGATTTCCAAATGCTTATTTCCTCTGTCAAAATGGGACGTGCAGCATGTGGGAAGGGTCTCTTGAAAAGTACTGCACAGCTTACACCACTTATGAATATGAAGGAAGTGTACACGTCTGATTCTTGAATCCCATTGGCTTTGATAAACTCATCTTTGCAGAAACGGGTGCTCCATACTGTCTATGTTTCCTTAGACTGTGAAGATAGCAGCCCAAAACTGGCCTTCCAAGGCCAATCCTCAGGCCTTCCATGCTTGGCAAAACTTGTGATATGCCCCCTTGCAACTGAATAGATGTAACCATAATGCAGTAGCTCTCTACGCTGCAAGTCTGTGGCCCTGCATTGTGACATGGCAAACCACGGATGCCAGGGCCCAATTTATGGAGTATGTGTGATATAAAAAGTTACTTACGTTTGGTAACATTCTTTCTGGTGTATACACTGTCTAGCCACATATTTCCCACCTTAGAATACTCCCCAGGTACCCAACAGGATATGGAGACATTTTACAGCAGAGCTCCCACAGGCCGCTGGGTGGTGTGCGACTCTGAATTGGTGCCATACTGTCTGAGAAGTGATGGAGTGGAACCACATATAAGTGCCACCCCAGCATGCTGAAGTCAGTTTCTTGTATTTTCCCCTTTACGCACTGTCAGACACAGAGTGTGAATAATTGATGGTAACATTGTGCTGAATTCTCACATCGTTTTGGATGGTAAATAAGAAGGCACTCTTTATAACCGGGAGGTAGGAGAGCTGTGAGGAATCTACAGTTAGATAGAGTATCCACCAGAAAGAGCATTTCAAAATGTAACTCACTTTTTATTCTGTTGGATAGTTCTAGCTGCAAATTCCTCGCTTTGGAAGAGATATCTGAGCAGTACCTTCACAGGTGGAGGATCGGTGAAGTGGGCTCAGACCGAAAACTATTGCAGGACTGAGCAAATGAAACGCCCTTCCTCTCAGACCTAGCTATCAAGGTAGTATTTCTTAGTGAACCTGTGCTCTGATGTACAGGTCACAGCCTGGCAGATGTCTATGACAACATCTAGAACATCACAGCCTGGTAGATGGTAATGAGCCACTGCATTGGTAACAGTGTTTGCCCTTGTGGAATGGGCTCTCAGACCTTCAGGGGGCTGCTTCTCGGACAGTGCCTAGCAGATCTTAATGCAGATGAATATTCGGCTACACAGGGTCCTCTTCTGAACAGACTTTCATTTCTTTGCTCCGAGAACCCCATAAAAAGTTCACTGTCCACTTGATGGTCCTTGGCATGATCCATGTAAAAGCTTTTAGCCTTTTTGGGGTCCAGCCAATGGAGCTCTCCTCCTCTTTCAAGGTGAAAGGGAGAGCAAAGATCCCTGGCAGGGTTGGAATGCCCAACATATAGGTGGGCTCTGCTTAAATCCTCAACACAATGGAAGATACATTGGAAGTGGGTGAAGTTTACCCATGTAATGAGCATCTATAATTGTAATGGCAGTCTTTGAAGGCAGGAAAGGCAGCAAGCAGCTATACACTGGCTTGAGGGGCAACACATGGTAAATGGCAAGACCAAGTTAACGTCCCACTGTGGCATCACAAACAATTTGGGAGGAAACATGTGTGTCACACCTTTAATAAATCTCATCACAATAGGTGACTTAAATAAGGACGGTTAGTCTGGCAAACATAGAAGGACATTTAACACTGCATATTCTCAATGGGAGCACAAAGATCTAGTCTGGATTCTCCACACTGTTGGAAGATGCCCAGTGGCATCTTGTGATGTATGCACCACTTGATGTAGACACTGCCTATTCAGCTCATCCACTCTGGCATTCAGGAATTATTCAGGAGCCATGCCAAGTGGTTCACGCTCAGGAAGATACCCTGCTGAATCAACCACCTCCAGAGGTGTGGAGCCTCCTGACACAGGAGTCAGGACCCCACTCTGCTGCATGTTGCATTATCACACAACAGTGGGTTTTCCACGGGAACCTGTACTGGCATCCCCTAGATGTCAGTCTTCAAAGGCAAACAAATGGGCTGTATCTCCAGGAAATTTATATGGAGCTCGCCCTTCAACACAGACCAAAGTCCACTGATCTCCATCTCCTCGGGATGATCTTTCCAGACCAGCAGGGTCACCTCCATCACCACTGTCAGGTCTAAGTGAGGAAGGGAGAAGGGCCTGCTGCCTCATTTCAGCAGCCACCAATGAAAATGTTGAGTTGTCTCCTCTAAGACCTGGATGGCATCAGCCACATTTCCATGATGTTGAGACCATTGGAACCAACTGGATTCCACTGCAGAGCATGCATATACGACCTGGCATAGCTGAAGAGTAGATTCAGAAGGCCAACAGGCCAAAAAACGAGAGTGCTGCCCACAATGTAACCAAGGACAGAGTCTGAAACATAGGGATCATAGCCCAAATGCTCTGTACCCGTTGCAGCAGAGATAAAAGCCATAAGCTCCACTTTGCTCAGGAATGCTCAATGAATGGAAGCCTCTACCAAGGAGAAAGGTGGGACTTTGACTCATTGACAGTAAACCCCAATGATGTCAAGAGGCTGGCGATCATCTGAAGGTGGTCTGACTGACTGTGGTGAGCCATTCTTCAACAGCCAAAAGTTGAGGTACAAGAATACTGATTTCCCCATCCTCTGAAGATAGGCTACAACTACTACCATCAATTTTGTAAACACTCAAGGGGTGCTAGCAAGGCTGAAATCGAAGATGGCAAACTAAAAATGCTCCTGGCCTACATTGAACCGCAGAAAACATCTGTGGGAATGCAGTACGGGTACATAAAAATACATATGCTTCAGGTCCAAAGACACAATACAGTTGCACAGGTCCAGACCAGACAGGATCCGGGCCAGTGTGAGGAGGGCATTCAGAATCCTAAAATAGGCATTCTGCAGGAAGGCATTCAGAGGTCCAAAGTAGGTCTGAGGCCTCCTCCTTCTATTGAACGAGAAAATAGTGAGTATGCAACAACCCCTTCCACTTTCTGCATTTGGAACTCTCTCGATGAAACTTTTAGAGCGCAAAAGCGAAAATGGGCAGGTGCCCACTGGAAATCCCCTCTGGTGTGGAAGAGAGAAGCAGGTTGGCAGAAAAGGTAACGCATAGACATTTTGAACTATGTGCAAGACTCATCTGTTTGGTGTGATCGACTGCCAACCTTAAGGGATATGTCAAATCCTGCTTGCACCCATCAGTTGGGCATGCACCAGTAAGGGAAAACTAATGTGGTTCACAGTGGCAGCTCGCGGGACGGAAAAGGGGTGGGGTGGCATGGCGTATGGCAGGGGAAGGTTGGGAACAAAAAATAAAATAAAAATAATAATAAAATAACTTACTTTATACGTCACGCCGGTGATCTGCTTCGCTCCGCGCCTCTCCTCTACTGCAGGCACAGGCTCCCAGCCTTCCCTGCAGCCAATCCTAATGCTGCTCTCAGGGTGCTCCGAGGCAGAGTGAAAGTTTCTGCCTGCTGTCTCTAACCCAGCAACGCAGTGCATGCGTTCCTGGGTTGGAGAAGCCTAGTGAGCATGTGTGTTTGGCTGGCCCAAGACACCCGGTCAAACATATATGCGCACTGAGGGGAAGTGCTGTGCACTCCCCTCTTGCTCATCACAGACCATGACCCCCCCCCTTTTACTATGGAATGATAATAAACATAGTTTATTATCGTTTTATAGTAAATGTTTTGCAGCTGCTGATGGGGGCGGGGCTACGCTCTTCCACCTTAGCGGAGGAGCCGCCCCTGGTGGTTTAGTGACCATTGTAGCATGTAGAGAGGAATTAGAGGACTGATATCCCTGATGGCCCACATGCTGTCTGGCAGACCCAGGCCCTTGTTCTTGAAAGGACTGAGATGCCATCCACACTGGTTCGGAAGGCAATCAGTGTCTATGCACCAGCCATCTGGAATAACCTGTAAGCCTTCTGAATTGATATGGGAAATGTTTAGCAGGTGTCAGCAGCTCCAAAAAGTGTGTTGTTGCTCTACTGTTCTTAAAGTGCTTTAACATAGTGTCTGCCTTTTCCCTGAAATTTGGGACTCATCAAATGGTGTATTCATGAGGGAGGCCTGTAGACCACTGGAGAAGCTTGTGATATGCATCCATGCATATCGATGAAGTGCAGCACTAGTACCTGCTGCCCTTCCCAGGCAACTGTACCATACTGAACTGGGCCAATAACGTATTTGGCTGTGTACTACCCATATTGAATTGTCTTAAATAAAGAGGCCTTTTGGTCCTTTGGGACTGCCGGCAAGATCTCCCTGCTCATGTGTAGGAAAGTACCATCTTGCCTGGCATGTTACTCCCATTTTTACTGTATGTATGCTTGTTTTTGCCTGTGTCACTGGGATCCTGCTAGCCAGGACCCCAGTGCTCATAAAGTGTGCCCTGTGTGTGTTCTCTGTGTGGTGCCTAACTGTATCACTGAGGTTCTGCTAATCAGAACCTCAGTGCTTATGCTCTCTCTGCTTTTAAAATTGTCACTGCAGGCAAGTGACTAATTTTACCAATTCTGATTGGCACACTGGAACACCATTATAATTCCCTAGTATATGGTACCTAGGTACCCAGGGTATTGGGGTTCCAGGAGATCCCTATGGGCTGCAGCATTTCTTTTGCCATCCATAGGGAACTCAGACAAATCTTACACAGGACTGCCACTGCAGCCTGAGTGAAATAACGTCCACCTTATTTCACAGCCATTTTACACTGCACTTAAGTAACATATAAGTCACCTATATGTCTAGCCCTCACTTGGTGAAGGTTAGGTGCAAATTTAGTTAGTGTGAGGGCACCATGGCACTAGCCAAGGTGCCCCCAAATTGTTCAGGGCCATTTCCCCGGACTTTGCGAGTGCGGGGACACCATTACACGCGTGCACTACATATAGGTCAATACCTATATGTAGCATCACAATGGTAACTCCGAACATGGCAATGTAACATGTCTAGGATCATGGAATTGTCCCCCCAATACCATCCTGGTATTGGGGGGACAATTCCATGCATCCCTGGGGCTCCAGCATAGAGCCCGGGTACTGCCAAACTAACTTTCCGGGGTTTTCTCTGCAGCTACCGCTGCTGCCAACCCTCAGACAGGTTTCTGCCCCCCTGGGGCCTGGGCAGCCCAGGAAGGCAGAACAAAGGATTTCCTCTGAGAGAGGGTGTTACACCCTCTCCCTTTGGAAATAGGTGTGAAGGGCCTGAGAGGAGTAGCCTCTCCTGGCCTCTGGAAATGCTTTGAAGGGCACAGATGGTGCCCTCCTTGCATAAGCCAGTCTACACTGGTTCAGGGATCTCCCCAGCCCTGCTCTGGCACGAAACTGGACAAAGGAAAGGGGAGTGACCACTCCCCTGACCAGCACCTCCCAAGGGGAGGTGCCCAGAGCTCCTCCAGTGTGTCCCAGACTTCTGGCATCTTGGATGCAGAGGTGTGAGGGCACAATGGACACCTCTGAGTGGCCAGTGCCAGCAGGTGACGTCAGAGACCCCTCCTGATAGGTGCTTACCTTTCTCTGTAGCCAATCCTCCTCTGAGGGCTATATAGGGTCTCTCCTGTGGGTATATCACCAGATAACGAATGCAAGAGCTCACCAGAGTTGCTCTGCACTTCCCTCCTCGACTTCTGCCAAGGATCGACCGCTGACTGCTCCAGGACGCCTACAAAACCGCAACAAAATAGCAAGAAGACTACCAGCAACATTGTAGTGCCTCATCCTGCTGGCTTTCTCGACTGTTTCCTGGTGGTGCATGCTCTGAGGGCTGTCTGCCTTCAACCTGCACTGGAAGCCAAGAAGAAATCTCCTGTGGGTCAACGGAATCTTCCCCCTGCCAACGCAGGCACCAAACTTCTGCATCACCAGTCCTCTGGGTCCCCTCTCATCTTGACGAGCATGGTCCCTGGAACACAGGAGCTGGATCCAAGTGTCCCCGACAGTCCAGTGGCCCTTCTGTCCAAATTTGGTGGAGGTAAGTCCTTGCCTCCCCACGCCAGACAGTAATCCTGTGTACTGTGTGAACTGCAGCTGCTAGGGCTTCTGTGCACTTTTGCAAGACTTCCTTCGTGCACAGTGTAGCCCAGGTCCCCAGCACTCCTGCATTGCCCAACTCGCTGAGTTGGACTCCGACTTCGTTGGACCCTCTTTTGTTGTGCTGAGTCGACCGTTGTGCTCAGATCTTCTGAACGCCTGTTCAGGTGCTTCTGCAGGCTTCTGCATGGGCTCTACGTGTTGCTGAGCGCCCCCTCTGTTTCCTCCTACAAGGGGCAACTTCCTGGCCCTTCCTGGGCCCTGGCATCACCCAAAATCCTCAACCGCGACTCTTGCAGCTAGCAAGGCTTTCTGCGTGGAAACAACTCTGCATCCTCCAGCACACCGTGGGACATCTTCTGACCAAAGCAGAAGTTCCTGGCACCTTCCGTTGTTGCAGAATCTTTGGCTTCTTCCACCCAGAGGCAGCCCTTTTGCACCTTCATCTGGGGTTTAGTGGGCTCCTGCCCCCCCGGACACTTGCTTGACTCTTGGACTTGGTCCCCTTCCTTTGCAGGTCCTCAGGTCCAGGAATCCGTCTTCAATGTTTGCGGTCAGTTGTTGTCTTTGCAGAATCCCCTATCACAACTTTACTGTCTTTCTGGGTAGTAGGGTAAATTTACTCCTACTTTTCAGGGTCTTGGGGTGGGGTATCTTGGAAACCCTTAGTGTTTTCTTATACTCCCAGCGACCCTCTACACACTACACTAGGCCTGGGGTCCATCCGTGGTTCGCATTCAACTTTTGGAGTATATGGTTTGTGTTGCCCCTAGGCCTATTGTCTCCTATTGCATTCTATTGTGTCCTGCAGCGTTTGCACTACTTTTCTAACTGTTTACTTACCTGATTTTGGTTTGTGTGCATATTTTGTGTATATTACTTACCTCCCAAGGAAGTATATCCTCTGAGATACTTTTGCCATATTGTCACTAAAATAAAGTACCTTTATTTTTAGTAACTCTGAGTATTGTGTTTTCTTGTGATATAGTGCTAAGTGATATAAGTGGTACAGTAGGAGCTTTGCATGTCTCCTAGTTCAGCCTAAGCTGCTCGGCTATAGCTACCACTATCAGCGTAAGCTGCTAGAAAACTTATAATCTACTAATAAGGGATAACTGGACCTGGCACAAGGTGTAAGTACCACTAGGTACCCACTATAAGCCAGGCCAGCCTATACGTAACGATCCAGATAACAAATTTTGCTTATGGAATGTAATGCTAGACTGGCAGAAGAAAACATGCGTGTGTCACAATCCTCCATCATCTGGGATTTTCTTTATGAAAGAGTTGTTGGAAATGAGTTAGGATTACTGTGAAGGCCTGCACAATAAGGCAGTCTGGGGTAGGCTGCTGGTGAGATAATACTGGTCTTCAGCTCCAAGTCTGTAATGTCTTGCCACCTGCCTATTCACATGTGGAGAAAAACAAGGTTTTGGAAAGTAGCCTTCAAAGTGTCAGTGAGACCATCATTAAAAAGAACCAAGGGCTCAGACGATGGTGGCTCAAGCTGCAAGATATCAGTAGGGGCATTCTTTTGGTCTCAATGTAAATTAGCTTTAATTTGTGTGCCTCAACTGCCCTCAGGAGCACTATGGTAAGCAAAGCACTTTTCCATTGGTGGTCCAAGTGGTGAATCAAGCTCTGTCTCAGGCAAGGTATCACTCCCACTGACATCCTGTAAATCAGTGCATCAGGCAACTTCAGCATAGTGAGGGGGAAGCAAGTCATTTCCATCCCCATCCCTGTCATCATCATCAACATTTTGGAATTCCCCTTCTCTGGTGTAAGATTAGTCCGAAACAAAAGGTTTATAGAGCATCTGCTGTTAGGTGTGACATAGAAACAGGTTGTATGCTTCTGTAGGTTCATAGCATGACGTCAGTTGGGCTTGAGTTGAAGTTGATTGGTGGTCCAACACTGGTGTTGGCACTGGGTCCTCCTCCAGCACTGATGATGTTGATACTGGCACTCGTGTAGTAGGGACTGGTGAGGATCTCGGACCCAGACTGAAAGACTTCACCAGAGTCAGTGCAAGTCTGGTAATGCGCTCCAGGGGGACAAATGGCACAGGCGATGGACGTGATAATGAGACTGTGGGCTCTTGTGGTTCCATGGGGCCAGAAGGAGCACCAAAGAAAGCTGCAAGTGCACCACAAATTTGCAGCACGTCCTACTTGAAGGGCTCATTTTGGTGCAAGTTCAACCGTGACCTGAGAAATTCAGGAGATGTTGGGACTAGCAGAAGAATCAGAGCCAGGGTTGTGGGATGGGGCCAAGTCCTGCTTTGCTGTGCTATGATTGTACAGGGACTCTGAATTACTTGAGGACTTCAAGCACGAAGTTCAGGGGTCACGGGAATGGCCTCAGGATTGGGACTGATGAAGCAGAAAATGAAGGTTTTCATTTTTTAGCGCTTAAACGTAGTGTTGAAATAATCATGTGTGACTCTAACCGAACTAATAAAAGATTGTACGGGGACAAAATGTGCCCTCAGAGTAGTTTGCCAACATTTATAAGCGTGCTTTATATAACGTGATGTATTAGAATTGCACTAATCCGACATAATCGTAAACGTGTGCTATGATTTGCCTGCTTGAAATGTTTTAGCTAAGCATAACTTTAGCGGAGGCTTTGGCCTAGTTGCCTGGTCTCACGGTTTAGATGTTCGTATTTTTCCAATGAGCTATTAAACGTGTATTTTTGCTTGAAGCTGTACTTTTCCACTGAAACCGTTCACATGCTTATCTTAAAGTTTCGTGCCAGCCTGGCATATTTTCTCTTTACTCCAAGGTCGATTTGCAGGTGCGGACAATGGAGGCTCTGAAAGTGAGCTAATTGGTATACAATGTTGCAACTTGCGTACCCATCTCCAAGGATAATGTATGCTTAAGTAAAAGCTTGAGAACTGTCATTTTTGATTGGACAATTTGAAGCTAACCTATGAACCCTCCAATGGAAGACCCTACTGGATTCGAACTGTTGTCTATAAAACCCAGGTGCACGAGAAGAAATTACATCATTACAGCCATTACCACCTATTGCCCGACATTGCGTCATTTCGTAGCTATTATGGCCCACTTTGCTGCGACGCCATTTTGAAAGAGACTTTGATGCTTTCTCTAATCGAGAGAAAGAGACTTTAACGATTCTTGCCCTAGAGACTTTAACTTTGATTTGTCCCTTTGCATGAAGTAGTAGTTTTACCTTGCCGCCGTGAGGCAATTGCCCCGTCCACCCCTGCCCCTTTGCCCCGTCCCATGCCGATCGAAACGGTACCAATGCTGATCGAGAAACGGTACCTGTGAGACGAAGACTTCCTGGTATGCTGATCGTAATTGGTAAATATGAAAGGAAATTGTAAAATTGCATTGTGTTTCTTTTAGGTAACCAACTGCTGATTTTGATAAGAGCCCTAGTTAGGAGTTTTTATAAATTAATGTTGCTAAATTGTTTTTGCATGAAGTCCCACATGCCGATGCTAATTTGAAGTTAGATGAGGATTCCATATGTCGCACGATGCAATTTGAGATCTTGTTATGCTGACTAAATGTATGCAATTAGCTCATTACAGATTATCGTATTAGTGATTTGCATTGCTATTATAGAATGCCTTGTGATTCAAATGCTACATAGATTACACTTGTTTCGCCGTTATGGACAGCTATTAATGTTCATTTATGTTTATCATTTGGTGTTGAGGCACATTTATATTGTGCTAGCTTTGTTAATATAGGGAAATAAATTCACTAACTTTGCAATAAACTGGTGTGGTTATTCCTGACTGAAAGGTCAGGGTTCGCCGAAATGTATTCTGGACTAATTGTTAAGTGTTATGTTGAACAGGGTATTGCTTATGTTCGTTATTGATTATTGATTCGATGCAACTGATCGATATAAGAGTACGGAGTGTTCCCACTTAGTCAAAAGATTCATCGGCCTAAAGAGCGTCCGAACACAGGTAAATTATTACTACGGACCGCTCTATCAGTAGATGGTAGCAGAGGACGGTTTCGTCTTTTGGGACCCTGTACTCTTAAAGTACATGGTGTTGAATTAACGGTTACGCATTTTTGAGACCCCCATTCGAGGAGCTGAATTAGATTTTTCTTGGATAAAACTGATTGACAGAATGATGATGGGCTAGGTCCACCGCGACTTTCCCGGGATCTCGGAGCTTGCGAATGGAGAGAACGGAGGTGTGGAAACAGCGTTGGCGGTACTAGTGATGGTATGAGTGAAGTTAGGGTTTTGCGCTTGCACAGCTTATTGCCGCAGGGTGTGTGAAAAGGTTGCGAGGATTTTTTTTTCTTTATAGAGGATAGCGGAGGTGCGACTCCGAGTGTAGAAGTAGAGAAGTCGTCGAACTTCATAGAAATAGCGGAGGTGCGGCTCCGAGTGTGAGAGTAGGGAAGTCATCGAACTTCATGTGCGTGTGGCGCTTTGTGCATAAAAAGGTCCACGTGGTGTTGTTGTTGAGACGGGCCCTGCGAGGTCAAGAGACTCCGGAGTATGTTGATCCATGTTGTGGTCTGGGCGGTTTAGTAGGTTGATCGGGCGTGGTCAACAAGTCGGTACGTGTGTTAGGGAGTGAAAGAAACTTCGACTTCGGGCTTTGACAAGATTCTAAGTGCACTAGAATAGATCATTGACAAGTTGAGAGTAGGTCTGCGGGTCAGATTTGCTTGCGAACGTGGGGACCGAGAAAGACGGAATAGCGGCCGAGGCTAGTGAAAAGTCCCTAAGGTCCTGAAGCGATTGTGTTACCCTTCCTGTAGTAAACCGACAGATCTGTTTTATTTTTTGGTAGCTCGCGATACATGCAAGAAGTTGTTACGAGAGGAGCTGAGTGAAGGAGGACTTGCCGCGAGGCTTTGTCAGCCGCAGTGTGTGTGAGTGTGACGTCACTAGGAACCGCGCTGGGATAGGTTGGTTGGAGAGAAGGGTCGCACACGGATTGGACGCAGTCCGTGGGGCTCGATTGGAAGGGGAAAGGCAAGCGAAGAGTATTCCGGGAATTAAAGTCACCTATTGATTACAAACTTTGTGAAATAAAAGACGAGAAAATGAAATTCTTTAAAGCATTCAGGAGTGCGATGAAGGGGGAGTCTTACATTAAAGCGAGCGTAGGAGAGGAGACGCCGCCCGAAGGTACACCAGCTTACATTGTAATGGAAGAGAGGGGAGTAGCTCCGTGTCTTTGGCTAAAGCAATGGCACAAACTGACAGAGAAACATGGGAGCGTAGCGTTCCCGATACATGGGACATTCAATATAAGGATCCTAGAGAATTTGAGATTCACGATGTACGACATGAAGGTACCTCCAAGGCCAGCACAGTTTGAGGCTCTAGCAATTTGGGAACTGATGGCTAGACAGCAACAGCAAAATAAGTTCGAGAACAGGATAAGGAAGGTAGAAAAGACACTAGCGGACGCTAGGTGGGATAATGCACAGAAGGTGTGGAGGTCAGATGTACTGCAGGGGATAAAATTGTTTCCGGCAATTACTAAGGAAGAAGAGGAGACAGGTAAGAAAGCTACCTGTAAGACAGACAGAAAGTGTTCCAAGGATAAAGAGAATGAGGAAAAGTTGAGAAGAGAAGAGGAGCTAGAGGATGAGGAGTTAATCATGCAATTGCTGAACGACCGTCCACCACCTTATGCGGAGAATGGACAAGGTCCAAGTACCAGTTCTGCCCTCCGGCATCGGTACAGAACGGTGAAACTCAGAGTTCAGGAGCTTCATCGGGATCTAAGGACCCGAGTCTACTGTTCACCCCGCAGATACCGCAGGTTAGGAGAATATATCCAGATGTGCCCATGTTGAAACCAGCAGAAAATTATCAGCCGCAGATGCCAGGGTACTACAGCAGTGACAACAGTGGAGGAATGATTCTAGATCCAACCGTAAGGGGAGTACAGAATGGTCACAACCCGGCATTGGCACAAGCTGAATCAACTCAGTTTTTGATGCCTCAGAAGCAGATGCAGGGGGGAACAGCACATGCTCAGATGACGGGGAGTCAGATGGGCATGCCGGCAATAATGACCCATGGTTTGGGAATGAACATGCCTCAGAACATGGGAAATGGACAAAACCCAGATGCGATATCGCTACCCATTAATGTAGGTCCACCGGTACCTCTGTACAGTCAGCCTAACTTAGGTATGAGCAGTCAGGGATCAATGCTGCAGAATGGGACAGAGAGGAGGTGCATAGAAAACACTCCAGGGATAACTCCGATAGCGGCTCAGCCAAATGGATCTGGGACCCTGATGGAGTTTAGTCCCATATGTGCTCAGTCGACACTGGTGAGGTCGAGTCCCCCACTGATAATACCTCTGTCATCGAACACTGAAAAGTTGCCGCAACCATCAATGGCAGTCGATGTGAACGCTACACTGATGGGGGTAAATGCGCAACAGCTGACACAGTGGTTCAACAGTTTGAATTCCACACAAAGTTCAGACAGTGGGAAAGGAGAAGATTACCTGAATAGGATGAGGCTGAACATGGAAGCACAAGAATTGGTGGAAGGGACTATGGGTGTGAATAGGTTAGAGTCCTACACGGAAGAAGAGCTGAGATACCAATGTCCAAAGATTACGAAAGAAGTGAACAAGGTACATAAAAGTTTGCAGGAAGTAGCGGACAGAAACGGGATTGACATAGACAAGATGAAACACTTGAGCAGAAGCTATAGGTTGGATTTTGGGGCCACAGATTTTGAACACATGAGGTCAGCAGGCATGAAGGCGCACCTTAGAGAATTGCTGCAGAGTGCACAAGTGTGGAGGTGCTTAGACAAGTGGGAAAGCAGGTGGGTAAAGAGAAAGGAAAAGAGGAGGGATAGTGCTACAGAGCATAATGAGAAAAGACCACAAAGCAGCGAGACAGTAACCATGTTACCAATGAGGGAGACAGCAGGGGGAAAATTAATACATGTACCATGGCACAGAAGCGATATTCAGTCTTTTACGGACGATTTTCCCAAACTGAGAGAGAAGCCGATTGAATGGTATCAACAGACTGATAGGTTTGTGAAGCTTGCAAAATGTCTTTGGGAAGATCTGAACACCCTCTTTGAGATTGTGGTTCCGGCAGATTTGTGGGAGGATTGCAAAAGAGCTGTAGGTTGGCCGACGAGTGAACCAGAGAGAGACAGGGAGACGGGTGCACCATCGCCTATGGTGATGAGCCTGTACTATAAAGTGATTGAGCATTTGAAGACGAAGGTTGCCGCGAAAAATGTGGATTGGCAGAAGATCGATCGAACTGCCCAAGAGGCTAAAGAGTCGATTCATAGTTACTATGAGAGGTTGTTGAAGGCGTTCAAGAACTACAGTGGCACAGAAACAATAGAGGCGAAGGACATGCTTCATTTTGTGTTCAGATTTGTGGAAGGGCTGAGACCAGAAATAAGTCAAATGATAAAGTCGCATTTGATTTGTTGGCAGTCTAAACCGATTGACGAGGTCTTGACTTATGCGAAATACTGTAGCGACGAAATTGAAGTGAAGCAGAAAAAGTTGAAAGAGAAGGTGATGATGATGCAACTTAAAGCAGCTCAGACAGGTCTGCAAGGTTTGCAAGGGATGCAAGGGTTCCAACAGCAGGTACCGCAACCGCAGCCGCAGTTGCAGGGAAACATGGCGTTTCAGTCACAGCCTAGAGGCAGAGGCAGAGGAGGTTTTGCGAATAATGGTCCGGATTTGAACACTGTTGTAACGGGTGTGCAGGCAATGAAGAAGGTGATGCCGTGTCACGTGTGCGGAATTGTCGGTCATTGGAAACGCGAGTGCCCGATGGTGGTGCAGGAAGGTGCAGGTGCAGGTGCAGGTATTGGTCAGCAAAACAATGATGTCAATGCATTTCAGACAATGAGGGGACCGAAAATGAGAGGTCCAAACCCAAATTTTCAGACCGTAAATCAATTGCAGGGATTGCAACCTATGCAGCCGCAGCAGATGCAGATGCCTCGTATGCAGATGACGCAAATGCAGCCAATGCAACAGCAGTTACCCATGGTACCTAATCAGCAAATGCAAATACCTTTGGCACCAATGAGTCAGCAGCAAGTGATGGTTCCTCCACAGGTCTCGGGTCAGGTAATGAGTACAAATGGCACCGTACAACAGTTCCCACTACACAGTGAGAGTGGAATAAACAATGTATGGGAGAGTGAAAGCTCAGAAGAAGAAGGAGATTGTGTGCTTGCAGCATCCTTGGAAGTTGATCAAAAGGGTCCGTACGTAGAGGGAAGAGTAATGGGTCATCGTGTCTCGTTCTTGGTTGACACAGGAGCCACACGTTCAACTGTTAAGAGCAGTGAAGTACCAAATTTGCCACTCTCAGGGAGAACAGTTCAAGTGGTGGGAGTAGCAAACAGGCACCTGACGAACCCAATAACAGATCCGGTACCAGTCAGCATCGGTAACTATCAAGGGGTACATCAGTTTGTGGTATGTGACTCAAGCCCGATAGCACTGTTAGGAAGAGACTTGTTGTGCAAATTGGGTTGTTCGATCATGTGTTCGAACGAAGGAATAACAATCCAGACGAGCAGTGATGGGGAAGAAGAGGACAGTGTAGAGGGGGATGAGATGGAAACTGTCGATGAAGAGTATCCTCTGATTTGTCTCTTCCCGATGATAACTGAAGAAGATATTCCAGCTGAATTACGGGAGACAGTCGGAAAGGAAGTGTGGGATATGACAGGGAAAGAGGTGGGATTGATGAAAGGAGTGGAACCAGTGAAAGTGACTTTAAAGCCCAATACAATATTTCCCCAGACCCCACAATACCACATGGCACAAGACACCCTCATGAAAGTTGCCCAACTTATTGATGAATTTGTAAAGCTGGGAGTACTGAAAGAAGTGTTAAGCAGTCCATGTAATTCACCAATAATGGGACTAATAAAGCTGAGTGGAAAGGTCCGACTTGTGCAGGACTTGAGGAAAATAAATGACATCATAGTAAAATGTTGCCCAGTAGTACCGAATCCAGCTGTGATAATGTTTCAGGTCCCTTGCGATGCCGAATGGTTCTCAGTCATCGATTTGTCACAAGCATTCTTTTCTGTGCCTCTTCATGAGGACAGCCAATTCCTCTTTTGTTTCAAGTTCCTAGACAGAGTGTACAGTTGGTGTTGAATTCCTCAAGGGTTTTCTGAGTCACCGTCAATCTTCAATCAGATTCTAAAGAAAGATTTGGAAGCATTAGAATTGCCATTCGAGTCAACCCTAGTACAGTACATTGACGACTTACTGGTTGCATCAAAGACAGAAAGTGGCTGCACGGCCGATACCATTGCTCTGTTGAACCATTTGGGAAGGAATGGACACAAGGTGTCTCCTTCCAAATTGCAGTTTTGTCAGAAGAAAGTGAAATACTTGGGTCACCAGATAGAGAAAGGGTCACGGAGAATAATGAAGGAAAGAATAACGAGTGTACTTCAAATGAGTCCACCCAAGACGAGAAAGGAGGTGAGGAAGTTTTTGGGAATGGTGGGCTACTGTCGCCAGTGGATTCCCAACTTCTCAACTCTAGCAAAGCCTTTACTGAAACTGACCCAGAAGGATGCGTTGGATCAAATTGAGCTGAAAGGAGATGAGATGGATGCTTTTATTGAACTAAAAGAATGCATGTGCAGGGCTCCAGCTTTAGGTATGCCTGACTACACAAAGCCTTTCACATTGTTTTGCCACGAACGTGATGCATGTTCTTTGTCTGTCTTGACTCAAGCCCATGGTGGCGTAAACAGACCAGTAGCGTATTTTTCAGCTACTTTGGATCCGGTCGCAGCAGCACTCCCAGGGTGTTTGCGCGCCGTAGCAGCAGTTGGTATCAGCCTCACTCAGAGTGAAGGAATAGTGATGGGACACCCAGTAACAGTCATGGTCCCTCACTCAGTTGAGATACTTTTGACCCGCTCCCGAACACAGCACATGACCGGAGCAAGACTCACAAGGTATGAAATGATAATTCTGGGCTCACCGAATGTGCAGCTGAAAAGGTGCACTACGCTGAATCCAGCAACCTTGCTTCCTGGAGAAAATGCTGAAATTGAGAACGCTGAAGACGTCGAGCATGACTGCCTTCAGGTGACTGAATTTTGCACAAAATCCCGACCGGACATTAAGGATACTAAGCTTGATGAAAATGACCAAATTCTTTTTGTTGATGGTTCATGTCTAAGAGACGGGATGGGGATTTTGAAAGCAGGATACGCTGTGTGTACTGTAACAGGTGTCTTGGAAGCGGGATGGCTTCAAGGAGTCTATTCTGCACAAGTAGCAGAACTTGTAGCCCTTACCAGAGCATGTCAACTGTCTGCATTGATGAAAGTCACCATTTACACTGATAGTCAATATGGGTTTGGGATTGTGCATGACTTTGGACAACTATGGTCACAGAGAGGTTTCCTGACTTCTTCAGGATCCCCAGTGAAGAACGGGGAAAGGATAAGGGAATTGTTACACGCCATTCAAGTGCCAGCTGAAGTTGCAGTGGTAAAGTGCAGTGCTCATACAAAAGGACAGGACTATGTTTCTCTGGGAAATGCATATGCAGATCAAGTCGCAAGATTTTGTGCCTTGAACTGTATATTACTCAGGGATGAATGGAATTCGATAAGTGAGCCAGAACTCGAACCAGCTGAAGCATTTGCCTTAAAGGTTGTAGATACAATAGATGAACTAAAAGCATTGCAGAATAACGTCAGGGAGGATGAGAGAGATTCCTGGATTAAATCACAATGTATAAAGAGACCAGACGAGTTATGGGTTTCAAATGAGGGAAAATTTGTTTTGCCAAATAGTCTCTTATCACAGCTTGCGCGGTTCTATCATGGGCAAGCTCACCTAGGGAGAGATGCCATGATAAGATTGTTCAAAACTGATTGGTTTAACCCCAGATTTCGTCAAGCTGCAGAAGCAGTTTGCCATCGATGTGTCACTTGCAAGCAGATGAACCCAGGAAAGGGAACAGTTGTGAACGCGAGCCACATTGGTAGGGCAAGCGGGCCTTTTAGCCGAATGCAGATGGACTTCATTGAGATGCCTGTGCATGGAGGTCTAAAGTATGTGTTGGTGATTGTGTGCATTTTTAGTCACTGGATTGAGGCATACCCCACACGTAGAAATGACAGCCTTACAGTTGCAAAGTTACTGTTGAGAGAATTAATACCACGTTTTGGATTCCCGATCTCTTTAGAATCAGATAGGGGAAGTCACTTCAATAACGAGGTGATAAAGTTACTTTGCGAAGCGCTGAACATTGAGCAAAAACTGCATTGTAGCTATCGCCCTGAAGCATCAGGACTGGTGGAGCAGATGAATGGTACACTGAAATCAAGAATGGCGAAAATATGTGCATCAACAAATTTGAAATGGCCTGACGCGTTGCCGTTAGTGCTAATGTCGATGAGAAACACCCCTGATAGAAAGACTGGATTGTCTCCGCACGAAATTCTCATGGGCAGGGCTATGAGACTTCCTGCAGTTCCCGCAAACGCGCTTTTGAATATTACAGATGATATGGTGTTAGACTACTGCAAGGGTCTGGCTGACGTGGTTCGCTCTTTCTCTCACCAGGTGGAAGCAACCACCTTGCCACCGATCCAAGGTCCAGGACACGCACTGAAAGCAGGTGATTGGGTCGTGGTAAAGAAGCACGTGAGGAAGTCGTGTCTGGAACCCCGTTGGAAAGGCCCTTTCCAAGTGATCCTGACGACAACTACCGCTGTGAAGTGTGCGGGGGTTCCCAACTGGATTCACGCCAGTCACACAAAGAAGGTGTTGTGTCCCACAGATGAGGAAGTTGAAGCGCTGAAACTGCCAGTGCCTGACAAAACAGTGCTGAGTGCTGAGACAGAACAAAACCGAACTGAAAGCGGACAGGCAGAAGCAGGAGAGAGAGAGATATTATTGGAGAACGAAGAGTCCGACTCACTTGGGGAAGACCAAGGAGAAAGTTCAGACAGCGACGAAGAAGCTGAAGGTCACAGAGAACCTGAAGCAGCTGAGGGTAGCAAAGAGCCTGAAGCAGCTGAAGGCGAAGAACCTGAAGCAGCTGAAAGTGATAAAGAGCCTGACGAAAGTAACGGTGACGAAGGGCTCGAGAAAGGTGAAAAAGCAGGAGAGCCTGATCAGAGGAGGGCTTTCCCAGAAACAGACGATACAGAAAAAGAAAAAGAGAACGTGATCGATTCCCCAGAAGGAGGGGACAAGGCAGAACAGAGCGAAAAGGTTCAAACCTCTACAGAAAAGGTCGCAGGTCCATCAAATGGACACGGTGCAAAGAGGAGACTAAGTATATCACCAGTAAAACAAAGGACTGGAGAAGGTTTGAATGACGGAGAAAGGCCAAAAGTGAAAGAGAAAAGAAAAGAAGTGTCTGTCGTGGTACCAACCTCGAGTGAAGAAAAGGACTTGACAAAAGAGGAAAGTACCAGCGAGGCAGAATCGAAAAGAGAAGCAAAATTGAAAAGGAAAAGGATACCGAACAGAAGGTATTCCGGTCCTGAATGGGCATATGCAGTCAATGACGATTGGACTGACGAGTTTGTATCTCTAAGCATCGAGAACGAAGAAGAAGAAGAGATACCAATAGAAAAGAAAAGTTTTATGGACAGTGTTGATTGAAAGGGTGATAAATGATATCGCTTGCTACAATATAAAGTGAAACAAACAACCAGCTGAGACATTGCTAAACCGGATGAGACATTTGCTAAACCGATAAAGACTGAGTTATTGCCGAATTGAGACAAATGCTGCTAACCGATAAGTGACTGGCCTCTTGAAGAAGACTGTGTGAACATTGCGCTCGTTCAGCTTTGTAACTGATTTGCTAAATAGTTTTTTTATAGGTGCTTCTAGCTCTCTGATTCTATACAGATCATGACGCAAAACAATAGAAAGAAATATTGTAAATATGTGTGTATAGGCTTGATAATTGCATGTGTACTAATAATAATGGCAATTGTACTTGGAGTACATGGTAAGACTAAGAATGAGAGAATTGATGCTTCTACTTTTGCTCCTGTTACTGTCACCGAACTAACCGCATTGAAAAGACTAGCATTGGATGAGAGACTCTTGCACGATAAGAAAGAGCTTTCGTATAATGTTTTCTATCGCTTGCTAACAGAATATGTTGAGACAATGGATGCGAAAGATTGTTATGTGTGTACACAGATACCGACATCAGTGAAGGAAGGGGTGACATATCACCACATGCCTCTTACATACGGGATTACATGTAGTATAGTAATGTCTAGATTTTATGGTCAAACTAACATACAGTATTTTTACTCAAATTATGATGTTACCTTTGCTTATGTTCCTATAATAGCGCAGCTAAGCCAGATTGCTAAAGATTGGGATGCTAAAATAATGAGGGAATTTTTCGAGCCAATGCTACCTTTTGAAACGGCTCACGCTCATAGGGAAAATCTTACCTGCTCGCTCTCTGCAGTAGAGATAAGCTTTTTAGATCGCACAGATGATAGAAGGGCACAAATGAATGCGAAATAAGAAAAGGAGCTACATAAGAGAACTTCAGTAGATAATTATGATTTTGCCGCAATAAAGACACAAGGGAGAATTGCTTTAGATGCTTGGCATGTAGGGAAATTTTGTATATATCGAGGTGAATCTTATTATGATAACATTTTTGTAGGAGCGAGTGAGTGTAAACATACGTTTATCTTTAAGGCCAAATCGACATTCATGATGGACAGACTTGACCCTGTCATTCCAGGTGTATATTACATTTGTGGGTATAATGCCTATTATCGTCTTCCAAAGGGATGGTGGGGGAGATGTTATTTGGGTATAGTGTTCCCAAAGGTTTATCAACTGGATGACCTATCGATGATTCAAAAGACATCTGGATCCCATCGTATCCAGAAAAGAGAGACCGCAGCTGCTGTGGTAGGAGATATATTTGGAGCCATGATTCCTTCATTGGGAGTTGTGCTGAATTCCATCAAAATAAGAAAGTTGTCTACTATAGTGGATAACATGTTGACAAAGTTTTCAGGTGCTATAATCCTGATAGATGCTGAACTTGCAGCGGAAAGAGCTATGACTCTTCAAAATAGGCTTGCTTTAGACATTCTTTTAGCAAAGGATGGTGGCGTTTGCAAAATGCTTGGTGCACGACACTGTTGTACTTATATTCCCGACAATAGTGTGAAAATTAAAACTATGCTTGCTAATCTAACAAAAGAAAGTGCAGATTTGAAGGAACTGAAAGAACCAGGAGTGTGGGAGAAGGTTGGAAAAGGACTTGCTTCAGTGGGACATTGGATTGGGGGAATTTGGAATGGAATATTGTTAAAAATAATAGAGGGAATTTTAATAGTGATAATTTGTGTATTTGGAATTTGGGGAATAAAAAGGGGAATAATAATGATTATGGAAAGAATTAAAAGAAGAAAAGAAGAGAAAATTATGAAGAGAATGGCAGAAGAATACAAAGCGCAAACTAGGGGAACTAAAAGGAAAAGGGAACTGACAGAATTTTAATGGAATAAAATTTGTGGGCATGATTTGGTGTGATGACAAGTAGTCATCAGAGGAGGGATTGATGAAGCAGAAAATGAAGGTTTTCATTTTTTAGCGCTTAAACGTAGTGTTGAAATAATCATGTGTGACTCTAACCGAACTAATAAAAGATTGTACGGGGACAAAATGTGCCCTCAGAGTAGTTTGCCAACATTTATAAGCGTGCTTTATATAACGTGATGTATTAGAATTGCACTAATCCGACATAATCGTAAACGTGTGCTATGATTTGCCTGCTTGAAATGTTTTAGCTTAGCATAACTTTAGCGGAGGCTTTGGCCTAGTTGCCTGGTCTCACGGTTTAGATGTTCGTATTTTTCCAATGAGCTATTAAACGTGTATTTTTGCTTGAAGCTGTACTTTTCCACTGAAACCGTTCACATGCTTATCTTAAAGTTTCGTGCCAGCCTGGCATATTTTCTCTTTACTCCAAGGTCGATTTGCAGGTGCGGACAATGGAGGCTCTGAAAGTGAGCTAATTGGTATACAATGTTGCAACTTGCGTACCCATCTCCAAGGATAATGTATGCTTAAGTAAAAGCTTGAGAACTGTCGTTTTTGATTGGACAATTTGAAGCTAACCTATGAACCCTCCAATGGAAGACCCTACTGGATTCGAACTGTTGTCTATAAAACCCAGGTGCACGAGAAGAAATTAGATCATTACAGCCATTACCAGCTATTGCCCGACATTGCGTCATTTCGTAGCTATTATGGCCCACTTTGCTGCGACGCCATTTTGAAAGAGACTTTGATGCTTTCTCTAATCGAGAGAAAGAGACTTTAACGATTCTTGCCCTAGATACTTTAACTTTGATTTGTCCCTTTGCATGAAGTAGTAGTTTTACCTTGCCGCCGTGAGGCAATTGCCCCGTCCACCCCTGCCCCTTTGCCCCGTCCCATGCCGATCGAAACGGTACCAATGCTGATCGAGAAACGGTACCTGTGAGACGAAGACTTCCTTGTATGCTGATCGTAATTGGTAAATATGAAAGGAAATTGTAAAATTGCATTGTGTTTCTTTTAGGTAACCAACTGCTGATTTTGATAATAGCCCTAGTTAGGAGTTTTTCTAAATGAATGTTGCTAAATTGTTTTTGCATGAAGTCCCACATGCCGATGCTAATTTGAGGTTAGATGAGGATTCCATATGTCGCACGATGCAATTTGAGATCTTGTTATGCTGACTAAATGTATGCAATTAGCTCATTACAGATTATCGTATTAGTGATTTGCATTGCTATTATAGAATGCCTTGTGATTCAAATGCTACATAGAGTACACTTGTTTCGCCGTTATGGACAGCTATTAATGTTCATTTATGTTTATCATTTGGTGTTGAGGCACATTTATATTGTGCTAGCTTTGTTAATATAGGGAAATAAATTCACTAACTTTGCAATAAACTGGTGTGGTTATTCCTGACTGAAAGGTCAGGGTTCGCCGAAATGTATTCTGGACTAATTGTTAAGTGTTATGTTGAACAGGGTATTGCTTATGTTCGTTATTGATTATTGATTCGATGCAACTGATCGATATAAGAGTACGGAGTGTTCCCACTTAGTCAAAAGATTCATCAAAAGATTCATCGGCCTAAAGAGCGTCCGAACACAGGTAAATTATTACTACGGACCGCTCTATCAGGACCAGGTCTGTGTCTGTGACTTGGATCAGAAGCCGAACCTAAATGAAGCCTGTAACTCAAGCTTCTCCAACAAGTTGCTCATGTGATTAACCTAGAAGTAGATCTCTGTGCAGCCCAGCCTAATAAATAAGAAGCATTTGCTTGGTTGAAATAATATATGTACGCCAAAATTGATAAGCAGGTATTCAAGACATAAATGTGTGTATTTTCAGAACTCATAAACTGATGTTTGGTGAAAACTTGTTGAATTTACAAAATATATTTAAAGATGATATCTGAGTGATACATTATGCAGCATATGGGGGGATTTATTACTATTGGTACCACTTGGCAGCCAGGCACCTAGGGCAGTTATGTATTGCCCACGTAGAGGCATCCCACTTTGACAAAGCCTTTTCTACATACCTGATAAACTGAGGTGATGCTCTTAATCTTCTGTGTGGCGGCCACTACTATAATCATGCCTGAAGTGGTCACAATTAAATCATTTATAATATTAGTAGCTCAGGATGATTTTCATTGTAAAGGACTAGCACATCTTATCAGAAAGGTTGGTGACCCCTGTTGCAACTTCTTTTTGTGTCCAGCAACATATAGCTTTCCCTCCCTGTCTCGGCTAGCCTTTAGGGGCATGAAGGCGCACTTATCTTTCAGTTTAGAGTCACTGAGCCCAGAAACCAAAGGCACACATCATGCGGGTCCGTGACTGACATCTGCTTCCTGCAGTCAGCATGGCTTGAAAACTGTCATTTGGATGGGAACAGCGTTCACTTTCACTTGTGCACTGGTGAAATTGTTTAGAGGCTGTCCGAAAACTGACAAAGTTGGTAGTGGAATTTCGGACTGCAATCAGAATGCATGAAAAGAACATAACTGACAGTGTTTGTGTGTGTGTGGGGGGTCGGGGGGGCGCACGTACATGCTGTTCCTCTATGTCACTCTAGGCTAGGGTGTTATTAAACCAGTAGGAAGCCTTACAACGCCACCTAGCGGCGTACCTAAACCAACCTGTAAAATGTTTCCTGCTAGTCAAACACATTGGGAGTATTCAAATTCGAGGAATCTGGGATTAGGAGTATCCATGAAAAGCGACATTGCTGACACTAGAATCTGGAATTTTGGATGTCACCCCGGCTTCGACACATAACTAAATAATCCAGTCATTTAGTCAAATCACTTTTTCTTCCCGTGAATGTGTACAATGTCACTATGCAGTATATAATCCCAATTACATGCACCAGTTTTCTGTAAACTAGTCCGCGTTCCAGATGACCGGGTCACAATACAAATTTTTGTGATGTTTTCTGCAGCACTAATCTGCGCTGGACCAAATACCTAAAAGACCAGTAACTTTCTCATTTAAAAAATGACTATGTTTAACATATTTTCTATGTGTTTAGTGGCCTTTTAAGCACGAGGTCTTTTTTGAACCTCAAGAAGAATTCAGAAGAAAGAATGTCTTTACTGGTGACACTGAAATATATTTATAATAGAATGTTAAGGTACGTGTTTCTTGATATTCTTTTACTATTTTCAAAAATCTGTCTTCATTAACAGTGTTGGGGGAAAAATTCTGGTCCATGCACTGAAGTGAATACATTTCATAGCCTGAAACTGTATTTTAAATCAGTTTGTAATTTCACCATTTGATGGGCACCATGCTGAGCACATCTACCTGCATGTTTAACTAGCAGCTTGGCATTCATATCTTTCTATAATACTCTTAGCTAATGTATTTCATCAGATATTGGACATTGTAGTACTTTTATTAATAGAATTGTAAAGATAATATTTGGTATTATCAATGCACACCGCACTGTCAGACAAGACTACCATTTACTCATATAATATGATGATAAATCATTATTCCGCCATGCAAAGCATGCTCCTTTATTTCTAAGGGGCATTACACCTACCCAGTGCATAGAGTGGACTTGCAAAGCATGTCTGTGAAGTATGTATATTTATAAAGTGGACAAGGGCTCTTAGTTATACAGTCGATCGGTGTTTAAGTCGAAAAGTCTTAATTTGTTTTGCTTTTCAGATCTAAACCATTTCCTTAAGTAAACATGTTCTTTTCATGGAAAGTCTTGAATAAGAGACGCCTGCTGCTGCAGAAAGACACTGCTACTCACAGATAATATTTTGAGACTCTTGATTTTCAATTATTTGCATATGAGACAGGACTAGGATAGGCAAACACAGAGGATCATAGAAAAGCAGAATATCATTTTTTTAAAAATTTATTACACATTTACTACATTTAGTAAACGAAAGCCTTGCACACAATGCCTAAAAAACAGTATAGTGTGTCTATTATCCAGTGTCCTACATATTCCTGATGGTTGTATTTGTGTGTTTTCAGACTCCAGCCTCTTCATCTCTACGTTGTCTGCCTTGCGGTTGCATTGTATTCATTAGTTCCATGGGGATCTGCCTGGGAAAAACCGGAGCATGAGTTAAATAACTGCAGAGCCTCATGGTGGACAAATATTTTGCTTCTGAACAACTTTGTAAACGTGGAGAACGCTGTAAGTTTAAGTTAACTCTTTTCAAAGTACATCTTGTGTGCGGGGCAGAAACGCTTGGCAGAGTTATGTTATGTGTCCTCTTTTCAAGAAGATTCCAAATAACAGGGCAACCCAATTCTCCTCATGGAACTGGGTAATCTGATATATAAAACAAAAAATGTTCCAGGAGGAATTATTCATATAACAATCTACAATATTCAGTGTTGGTCAACATAATGATCCAGCTAGAGTAAACCAGAGAAATGTGCCAGCAATAAATCAGCAAGAAACAAAACAATTGCTACCGTATTGTTGTAAATGGAAACAAATTGTCTTTTTATGTACAAAAGATAAATAGTTGTTACTTCACAATCTATTAGACAGATAGCCACCATATACAACAGTATATAATAATATAGCACTGGCACTCCCTTCTAATAATCCCTTTTTTTTTTTTTTTTAAATCCACTACTTTGGGAGATTGTGTTTGAAAAACAAACACCAAACCATCCTACCCACCCTGTCTCCGTGACATGGTGTCCAGTTGGCATTCAGCAAGTGTCCCAAAAGTGTTCTCGCTATATATATTAGGGGAAGAACTTCAGCGAAAAATGCCCTAACTATGGAGAATGAGTCACTATGTGTGAGGAGACCATCCACTCATTGCCCCTGCAGCTTGGCAGCCTGTCAGCCTTTGGCTAAATGAAGCCCTCTGTCCATTAAAGGTGAATCAAAAGCACGATATAGGTATATGATACAAATTACCTTAACTGAGGAGGGCCGATTTAACCTGTAAGTGCCACTATGCAAATTGCTCCGTAGTACTCAACGTACACCACCTACTCCTTCAAAACTGATATCCACCCCAACTGATGCCTACCTGCCTACCTTATCAGGGGGAAGAGATACGTCCTAAGCTCACTTGCCCTTCCTCCCCTCCAGTTCTCCCATAACAGCAGGCTAAAACTCTGCACATTGTAATCAAGCAACATTTAACTGTGATCATCTCACAGTGTTTTGGGGTGAAGGGCAGAAAACATGAAGTCCTATGGTCTCACGCACCCCAGGCCACGCATGTAACACTTAGCCCTGTAGTCAAAGCTATAATTGATATATGGGTTCTTTAAATTGCTCCATGTCTCCTATATGTATTTGTTTGGAGCATTTATGTAAAAATACAGATGATTCCACAGTCCAGCTTTGATCAAAGGATGGAGCATCCTCTTCTCTAATGAAGAACCTGGGGCTGCTCTCTCGCGATCAATGTGGTCTTGACGTGGTCAAAGTTATGGCCGATTACTGTAGACTAAGAAATATAAAAAAGAAAAACCAAACAGCAGAAACTTCCAGCTATGCACCCAGGATCTAGAACAACGTCCCTGTATCCATCAGAACCTCCCTAACAATTTACTGACATAAGAAAGAGTTGAAGACCCTCCTCTTTAAAGAACACTATATCATACTTCATTTACCATCCACAACCCAGCTCATCTCCTATTACTTATTGTCTTCATGCTTGTTTTTGAACATGTACAGTGCTCTGTCACCTTTTAGCTAGGTCTGCCCTATAGAAATACCATATACATACTATTCCTGGCCCAGGCAATAGGCCCGCCCAGCCTTGTTGATTATTTTAATCAGGAGAATTGTGGGAACAAAGGAAAGCAGAATAGTTTCTGTTATCTATTGAATTTCCCCATACATTTTGACTTTTATTGTTAGTGTCCAGAAAAACACTATTTGAAAAATCTCAGATTCTTCAGTACATTTAATAATGCATAGCTCCTATTCACCCCTTAGCTCTTTCACTATATTATTTTATTGTCAAGTGATGCATGGTCAGTACAGCTTCAATGGTGGCTCTGAGCATCTTTACTTTTGCGGACTGCCTTCTGTGTAAAACATTGCGGGTGAAAACCTTGTGTCCATATTCGTTCTTTCCTACTTGTGTTCACTAGTTTTTGATTTCAACATTTATTTTCTTTGGAAAATCTTTGAGCAAGCTACATAAATGACCCTGTGCTGAAGTCAGAATTTTGTCTACTTTTCAGTAGTATATAGTTCTCTGGAATCTCCCATGGATTTCACACCTGCTTCACACACAAATTGCAAGTAGATATAAAGTACAAGCATGAGAAATAACTGTTCTCTTAGGCTAAGAAAAAATCAAACAGTGTCTGTTTTAGACCTGTCAGTCTTAGAGCGGTCTTCCCCCAAACAGTTTGCCTCACATTTTTTGCTGTAAGTTTTTGCCGGCCTTACGACTCTGAGCACATTACCACTGGTGACAAATACTAAAATGCGTGTGCTTCTCCTCTAAACATGGTAACATTGGCGTATACAAAATTGGCATATTTAATGTACTTGTAAGTCCCTTGTGAAGTCGTATACGATATACCCAGGGCTTGTAAATTAAATGCTACTTGTGGGCCTGCAGCACTGATGGTGCCACCCACTTCAGTAGTGCTCAAACATTACAGGGCTTGTGTGTGCAGTTTTACTGCCACTTCAACTTGGCATTTAAAACCCCTTGCCACGCCTTAATGTTTCATTTTAATACATATATGTCACCCCTCACGTAGGTCCTTGATAGCCCATAGGGCAGGGTGCTATGTAAGTAAAAGGTAGAAAAAGTACTTTTAAGTTTTGCATGTCCTAGTAGTGAGGAACTCCCAAAGTCGTTTTTAACTTCTGTGAGGCCTACTTCTCTCATAGGCCAGCATTGGGTATTCCTTAATACACATTTAAGTAGGGGTGGGCGGTGAACTCCACTCCGCTCAAAGAGTTTTTCCCACTCTGCGCTCTGCTTACAGCGTGGAGTTCTGAAAAACTCTGCGTAGCTTAGTGGAGTTTTTTTCTTGTTTCTGCTTGCCAAAGTTAAGTTGGCGAGCGCGAGTGAGGAAAATCATCACCTCCAAGCAAGATTTCTCAACACTGGCGATCGTGGATGGTCACTACAACCCACATTGAGAAATATCCCGTTCACGTTGAGGAAGTTGCCACTCGAGTAGACAATCTACTCGAGCGGCAGAAAAAGAGCAGTGCTCTTTTGCACTGTGCGTGGTGCAGTACTAGCTGATTTTTCAGCGTGGGACAAACATCCAGTTCTAGAAATTCAAGTGAACGACGTGACCTAATCCACTCCACTGCATGTGGAACTCCGCGTAGCGTGGCAGAGTTTTGTGGTCACTTCGTGGACGTTCTGCTTACTGGGACTCCATGAACTCCACCTAGGCCTACTTTTAAGCTGTAATTCCCGATTAAACAAGAGTAGCTGCATCATGTTTCATATCTTTGGAATGGTAATGGTTAATCCTCTTTAATGATAAAGTTGGATTACATTACTGTGACATGCCACTTACAGAAATTGGGCATGGCTTTGCTCTTACTGCTCTGTGTGCCTTGCAGCCTGTCCTCAATACAAGTCTTGGGAAGGCAACAGCTGCACGTTTTGAATTCCCTCTAGGCAGTCACAAATACAGGAAGTGTAGTTGTGACAGAGAACTCACCTGCCTTCATCTCCATCCTGATAGCTCTTTCTGGGCAGGAAGAGGGATGGGGAGCTGACATATACACTTAAATAGGCAGTGTCCCTTGTCCAACATAAAGGGCACATTACCCTCTACTGATAGTCTGGAACCAGGGCTGGGATGAAAGGGGGACCTGTGCACTTCAAGGATTTGCTTTGAAGTCAACCCCACTTCAAAGGCACATTTGGGTATAAGTACTGAGGCTCTGACTCTACCAAGAGAGATCATTACTGGACCTGTGAACAACTCTGCCAGGAGTAAGGACTGCTGTGCTTTAAGGATTGCCCCTCTGCTGTTCTGAGTAACTGTTCACTGTTTTGCTGAGCTGCCTCTGCTGATCTCTGCTCTGCTGAGGACAGGGACTGGACCCATCTCATTTGTACCCAGAGTGACTCCAAGAGCTTCCTGGCTTGCCCCCTGTTCTCCTGTGGTCTCAGGGACATCAAAGACTGCCTGCAACTCTGCTCCAGCTGCTGGGCTCTGCCATCTGTGAGTCTTAACCTTGCCTGAGGTGCCACCCCAGTTCTGGGCCTCAGAAGTGGATTTAGCAGCTGCTTTTCTGCAAGATTCGATGCATCTGGGCTGTTACACTGCTTGGAGCTGACGCAGTGCCCCTCAACACCGACGCAGTGCCAATATGACAATGACACAGGACCCCCAGACTGCGAGGTTCGACAATGATGCAGCTCCGATCTGAGAACACCGCTGTGAGGCTCAACGCATCTATCCCACTATACAGATCGGAACCAATACATCAAGCATTAGATGCCGATGTTTGCTTCTTCCAAGGTACTCTTTTAGCAGGCTGTTCATGAGTCCGTTAGCCAACCTGTCCTTCATTGTGGCTGGCCTGAACTTTGGATTTACCTCGATCTAGCACGACCTCAAGTAACCTTTTAGCGCTTTTGACTTCTTAGCACTATTTTTGGTTTATTCATATCTCAACTTATACTCACTGGATTTTTTTCCTTTTGTTCTTGTGTTATTCTCTATTTTCCTAAACCTGTGTGTAGTCTTTTTGTGGTATTTTCATTGTGTGTTGCACAAATACTTTACACATCAACTCTTTGGATAAACCTGACTGCTCTGTGCAAGCTACTAGAGAGTGAGTACAGGTTATCTCTAAGTGTGTATCTAGCTTACTCTGACTAGGATTGTGCTCCCTACTTGGACAGAGTGCATACCTCTGCCAACTAGAGATCCAATTTCTAACAGTCTTCCTCCTTGCTGGGGCACAGCCACAAAATTAATTCCCTTTGCATTGTTAGAGGAAGGAGATATGTTTCTGTCTTGCAGCATGGAGCAGTTAATTTAATTGTGGCCTATAAAGGAGCCAGATGCTGTTTGGATTTTGTGAACAAACATTTAGACAGTGTCTAGCCCCTTTCTAGGGTCCGACCAATACTCCCATCCCCTTATTATGCTTCTCATGAAGACAGGAGCATTGTGAGAGGATGGACATAGTGATATGCAGGAAATCTGCTTTCTCTGAAGACTCATTATTTGGCTGTTATTAGAACTTTGTGCATTGCGATTCTGCTATTCATTGCCACAATGTGTGCTCTGGCCCTAAAATGGTATAAGTAAAGCTGGTTTCATTTAGCTGGCCTGTTTACCATTCATGTAAGGCCATAGTAAGTGGTGCAGAAAATGTACTAATGGCATGGGAGTTAAATGGCATATGTGGGATACAATGTGCAATTTACACCACACACATATATATGACAAAAATATATGGCTGTCAGAAGCACCACTATGCTCCACCTGTGCTGAAGTTTAAAAGCACTCCAATATCACCTGGCAAGCATAAGTGTAGGAAAATCTATTTTTATATTCTATCACGTTTCCCCGTTGTATAAATCGGCAAGGCAAGGTGTCTAATTCATTAAGAAGCTTAACACTATATATTTGAAATAGTGTTCTCACAGTGACTGAAGGAAATTGGTTTACTGGTTGATGGAGGTGAAGCCATACTCAAGCTGCAACCATGTTCTCTGTGAGGGTGAAACACAAGCAAACCTTGATGACTAAAATCCACCATAGGGTTCCGGGGATATGAATTTTTTAAAGCATTTAAAAACATTACCATCAAGAACAAACAAGCCATGGCAAGTCAAAACTCAGCAAACTCTGTAAAACCTTGTACTCTTTTGTAACACTGAGTTTCAGTAACTCTGACCCGGGTTGACAGTTTTAGACAGTTACCCGGCCACCAGAACATCTTAAAAGTAAGTTCCAAATTTTAAAGGACAACCGCCATTGACCTCTATTGAAGCTCCAGATGCTGTACGGTCCATGGGGGTAAAGTCCGGTCGAGTCGTCAGTCCACAGGTGAGTGGGGGCGATGCCACCCATGGATCTTAGGACCCACGAAGTGCTCTAAGCAGGGGTCAAAAGGCTGCCAATGCAGACCATTTTTTCTTGCAACACAGAGGTTATGATTCAGATCTTTGGTTGGAGCTAGTGTCCTTGAAGTCCAACAAGTCTGGTCTCTGATAGCTGGCCCCGGTCCACCAGATTCGGGTGCAGACTTTGACTGTCTCAGATTCCTTTGTTGTTGTGCCCAGTGACTGGTAGCAATGAAACATCTATGTGGGCTTTCCGTTTGTTTTTTTTGGACTGTTTCTGCTCTTGTGTCCCTGGAGCAGGTTTGAGGGGATCACCCACCTGATCCTTGGAGCCTCTTCGGTGGATTGGGGCCAGGAATCAACTTCTCCTCATGTCAGACATGCAGGTCAGGGTCCAAACTCCACTAGCCCAGTGTGCAGCAGGTGCAGTCGCTGTGGCACAGCAGCCTCTCTTGGTGCAATTCAAAAGGGTGCAGAGTGGTCTTCTTGTTGCCTTTGGTCCAAATTCATCAAGTACTAAATTCTCAGGTGCCAGGGTGCCCATTATATTTCAGTAAAGTGCTCCAAGGGGACAACATTGTTACAAGCCAATGGGCTAGTAGGTCCTCTCCTACCTTGTGACACAGTTCTGGTGATGTATGGTATCTGGCTGTCCCACAGTGCACTTTGGATGCACCAACCAACATGGCAAGATTGAGGACCTTGGTAGTTCACTCCTGGGGATGTGGCTACCACGGGCAGCACACCCTTGGAAAGCTGGTTCTAAAACTGGTTTTCTCTCCTTTGGCCCTGGCTCTACCTTGTCTAGGGGAAATACATTTATTCCTGATAGGTAGTGTTTTCACAGAGGACCTTCAAAGGTCACATCACCATTTGATTCCTGCCTTTAGGGCTAAACCCTGGGCAGCCCATCCTGTGGATCGGAATTGCACCTCCAGTGCGGAAACAGCCTTTGTTATTAGCCTTGGAGAGGTTCACACTTCTCCCCAGGTGGGCGGAAACGTGTCCCAGTCCCTGTGACTCTTTAAAGTCACTGGACTAGCTGGGTCAAAGTATGGTAACTTTCGTAAAAGTGGCCAGCATTAAAGTGGACATGAATATCTCCTGCACGATTGAGTCATATTTGATGTCCCCTTTAATTTGATACCTTACATGGCAGGGTTAGGTAGCCTATGTCAGAAGTTAGACGCATTGGAGTGGCAACCGTTAACTCTGCGATTATCTTAAAAGGCTACCTAACTGTCCTCAGCAAACACCAACAATTTAGGGTTTTCCTGTATACACATATTGAAAATATATGTTTATCTTAAAAATATACAGCTCCTTGGCATAGGGCTGCATAGGCCTGTCTTAGAGGAGACTTACACATATAGTTATTGGACTTACGGGGACTTTGGCATTAATGGTAATAGAAAAGTCGGGTGTTTAGTGCATGCACAGCATCTTCAGTCTGCAATGGCAGCTGAAAGTCGTGTTTTCACTTTGCCTCACACAGAGTGGCACAACCAGTGCTCTAGTTCTTGGGTGGCTAGCCAGCCTTAAATAAATGCCATTGGGACCTGGGTTTCATATAGTAGGGACTTATAAGTAAGTCAGCATATGCCAATAGGGGATATCCAATTACATGTGCCATTTGAAAAGGGGAAGGAACACTGTCACTGAGGCCTGGACAGCAGGCGTTGGTGCACTACCAGAGTCAAAAACCAACAGCAAATAGTCCAAAATAGGGCAAATATTTGGAGGAAACCTGCAAAATCCTGTTTTCTTACAATAAGAGAAACATCTTGTTATCACGAAAATATATACATAACATAGAAGACTGTATACACCAGGTACTAAGGTATGTTCATGTGCTAGTTTTGCGAGAAATGATAAGCTATATGTAAAGGTTTCACCACAGTAGGAAGGGTGCAGGTAGTATGTTCTTTAGCACCGTCAGATCGAGGTTACTTTTTAGCAAACAACTAATGTACGATCTTGCCAGTGATTTGCAAGATCCTAAGGCAAGCTTGCCTGCGCCCTTGCGCTCGGCCATTACTCAGCACCAGCCAATTTGTTCCTCAGCTGGGCCCTGGCTGGAGGTAATCTTCGAAGGATAGTCTTACATTAAATCAGGTATGCTGTGCTATGCAACAGTTGATTTAACTAGTTCCGCTCTGCTTTAAATTAGAAAGCTGTAAAAATGCTGTCAAAGCTTCCTTGGGCAAATGCTCCTCCAGTGCTACTAAGCTATCCACTAGTACATTAAGGATTCAGGCACCAATGATAAATGTCCTATCTCTACACAAAAAGTAGTGCATATTTTTGAGCTCCTTAGAGATGAACTATTAGACAGTATCTTTCTTATTGAAACTTGGATGATGAAGATGTTGCTTTTGCAGTTCCCAAAGTTACTCAATCATTCATCATGACAGAGTGCGAAAGAGAGGTGGCAGTGTTGCTAATATTTTCAAACGCTTTCTGAAATTGAGTTTTTCTATAAGCCCTGAACTACTGGGGGCTAAATCCCTGGGCTTCTGTTTTTCACCGTCCCCTAACAAAACAGTGTCAGGGTTGTTCTATTATCACTCTCCTGACCTGGTTTCAAATTTCCTGTCATCACTGGAGGAAGGATTGTCCACCTTTATGTTAAAGAATACTAACTCTAGGGTACTAGTGGATTTTAATATACACTTGGATAAGATTGAGGTTATCATGCCTCTTGTCTTCAGGACATATTGCTGGTCATTATGACCCTGGCAGTCTTCGGACCGTCAGGGCTGCGGTGGCGGTTGGACCGCCGGAAATGTGGCGGTCCGGCAGCAACATTATGACCATGGCGGTTGCGCCATGGTCAGAACCCCAGCACTTCCACTTTTCAGCTGCCCGACGGCCTGGCAGTGCTGAGAGTCCCAATCTGCCAGGGCAGCGCTGCAAGCAGCGTTGCCCTGGGGATGACGATCCCCCTCTCTGCCAATGTTTACATGCCAGTTACTGGGACAGCAACTGGGAACTCTGTTTTAGCTCACTGACCCAGCCAGAAACTTGTAATGGGGCCCGCAGATGGGGACTGCACTGGCTGTGGGAGGAAACTCTTAATGACCCTCATTCTCTGCTTGGAATATGGTTAAACTAGTGGATAAATCTTCCCACACAGCAGGTCATCTTCTTGACCCTATTTTTTCTAATAGTTGTATTGAGGTGGGTGAGGGCCTGAGCAAGTCATGGTCTGACTGCTCAACAGTGTACTTCTGCTGGCTGCTGGAGAAAGACCTAGAGGGCTCACTCCCTCTCTACCATATCGCAACTGAGCCAAGACTAAGACTGGGGAAATATCCACAATCCTTAATAATAGTGCCCCAGTATTTTCCAGTAGTATCGAAAATGATGCACTGGCATTAAATACCTGGCTAACCAATATTGTTGACCAGGTAGCATCTTATTGAGTAGGGTCAAGCGGGCAGAGAAGAACACCAACCCCCTGGTTTGATGATGAGCTTAGAACGATGTGAAAACAGTGCAAAAAGCTCCAAAGAGCCTGGCTCTACTATTTACCAGTGGACAAGGAGCACTATAAAAAAGAGCTTTCCTCTTATCATGGAGGAATAAAAAAAAGCGCAAGCAAACTATCTTGCCAGTAAAATCTTGAGGTCTAATAATAAACCTGAAGAGATTTTTAAACACTAAAAAAATGTACTAACCCCTCCACTCTCTCTCAGACCTTAGAAGCTTCTCCAAAATGCTGTTCCCTACTATTTGATTTATTTTAGAACAAGATCCGTGATATTGTGGAGTCACTGAGGGATACGTGTTCTGAGGCTATAACTAACTCTTCATGGCAAGATGATCGCACAGTTAAGATAGTATAGCATACAATTGGGTGGGAGACCATTCCCTGTTAGCTCCACCCCTCCTCATTTGCTCTTGGTTGGAGTTTTCCTCCTTTTCTTTAGAAGACTCAATGCAAGCCCTCAAAGCCTGTAAATCAGGTTCTCCTGGGGATCTGTGTCCTCCTGAGATTCTGGCTACACACGGAGAGGTCATCAATCCTATCCTACATTTTTATTAAATGAGTCCTTACGACAGGCAACTGCCCCGAAGTGCTGGAAGAAAGCTAAACTGATTCTGCTGCTGAAGATACCTTTGGCGGATAAGACTATCTTGGCCAATTTTAGGCTGATCATTTTACTGCCAGCTTTTTAAAAAATTCTAGAAAAACCGATTAACATTCAACTTTCTAGTTACCTTGTGGTCAATCAGCTGCTTCACCCCTCGCAATCGGGTTTCTGCCCGGGATTTAGCACAGAATCTGCTTTAGCTGAAGTCTCTAATGTTATTAAGCTTGCCATGGATAGTGGAAAAAAGGTAGCTGGTTTCCCACCTAATCCTGCAGACATCGGGATGGGTGGGACTGCTCTTTCTTATTGGATAGATCCCAGTAGGAGTGGATGCCACATTTTACGCCTGATCCCATGTTCTTCGAGTTTGGACTTCCCCAGGGCTCGGCATTGACTAGGATATTGTTTAATATATGGGATGGGGATGTTGCAAGTGTGCATCCCTCATTTAAATTGTGCCTTTCTGTGGTGTTCAATTGGATGTCCCAGAACAATCTTCAGTGCCATTTTAGAAAGATGGAGGTCTTGGTTTTTGCTCCCCTCGCCTAATTCATCTTCGTCTCCTCCAACTCCTTCCATGGTAGTGAGAAATTTAGGAGTAAAATTTGATACTAATCTCTCCTTTAAGGCACAAGTTGAGAGTGTATTTGGATCATGCTTTGGCCTCCCTAGGATGATGAGGAAGTTTTTGTTTTTGCTCCCTTCCTCTTATCAGAGGATGGTGGTCCATGCTTTCATACCATCTCAATTGGACTATGTAAATGCATTTTCATGGGGCCTTCCGGAGTCTTCTTTAAAAAGACTCCAGGGGGTCAGAATGTGGCTGCTTGACTCCTGCTTAAGATTCCTAGGAATATTTCTGTGCACGCCCATCTTAAACAACTGCACTGGCTACCTATTAAGGCAAGAGTGAAATTCAAGGGATTGACGGTGGCCTACAAAGCTTTCTATGGACTGAGACCTAATTACCTATCTAAGAGACTTCTCCATTTCCAGCCTTCCAGAGCTTTGCACTCTGCCGAGGCACTACTGACAGTTGTGTCCAAGACTAACAAGAAAAGATGGAGTAATTTCTCGTTCTCTGCTATGGCTACCAGAGGTTGGGACCCTTTGACCCTGCAACTCTGAGCCATTAATGACCTGGAGTCTTTCAAATGCCACCTGACAACTTAGGACCAGATTTAAGAGGGCGTAGCGCCATTCCAATGCCACATTAGCATCATTTTTTTACGCTAATGTGGTGTTGGAAGGCCAAAAACACAGCTCCATATTTACAAAGTGGTGCAATCCTTGCATTGCGCCACTTTGTAACCCCTTGCGCCAGGCAAATGTAGGGAAGGGGGGAAAAAATGGCAGAAAGAAATCTAAGAGATTTCTTTGTGGCATTTTTAACACCTGCTAAGAGCAGGCATTAAAGGGAGGCTCCCATTGTTTTTGTTTTTAATGGGCCTGTGGGTGCTTTGCAAGATTAGAGTCAAAAGTTTAGAGGCTAATCCTGCAAAGCGCCGGACTAGCGTAAAAAATTATGACGCTAGTACCCCTGACTAACGCAATGGTGTGCTGTGTTTTAAATACAGCGCACACATGGTGGCATTAGGGGGTGCTAAGGAGAGCAAGAAAAGTGGTTCTGCACTTGGTCAATCCTTGTATTGCGCTGCTTTGTAACCCCTTGCACCAAGCATAACGTAGGGAAGGGGGGCAAAAAAATGGCGCAAAGAAATCTGAAGAAGCGTCATAGGATCTCTATAGACCATTGCACGCGAAACATGTTGACCATATTGTAGGGTATTTGTGACGATTTGTGATAATTTCCCATCTCCAACTCTAGGTAGAAAGTGGTTGAGCATGAATTCTCATTTTCCACTTTCCTTATGTTTTTAATCTTGGTCTCAGTCCTATCATTTCGATACATTAAATAATACTGCCTTATTGGGGCTGAGAACTAATTTTAATATATTACTCTCCTGCCAGGAATAGTGCCTGACCTTGACACTTTCTAGTGAGTGCTCATCAGTACGGCAGCAACTTAAAAGATCTCCGGCAAAGAGCCCCCTAACGGGGAGCCCGTCAGACATTGCAGCGCCGGTCTGACAAGGAGCAACCCGATGATGAAGCATGACATCCTATTAGGATGTGTGAGGGCTCTTGCTCCTGAACACTAAAGTTCCCTAGTCATATCCTTCCCTGGAACAGTGTACACATTAATTGCATTACTAGTCACTTGGGAGACCGTACACTGGACCATCAACCTCCCAGTCCCTCTTATTGTTGACACTCAAGTGAGTAGCCACACTTTACAAATGGCTTCATTTGTTACAAGAGAGTTTAAATATCTGGAAACAGTGTGGCACAGAGTAAACTCTCCCCATAGAGTAAATACTGTTTACAGTACCCACTTCTTAACTCATATGAACTTTACTTCTCAATATAGGTTCAGTGAGTGTCATGGGTTTGATACAGATAAAAGGTGTATGTAGTAGGCTGTTTTTTTTAAAGGCCTTAACTTTTTTTTCTTTCTGTCAACAATTGTATAGATATTGAACACTGCAGTCAACAAGTGTTTTCCACATATCTGTGGTTGATTGTTAATTTAATCTATGCTACCTGTAAAGTGTATGGTATAGGCTCAATGTTCAATATAATGCTTTATTTCAACATTTAAATGAGTTGTATCTGTGGTGGCAGTAGTAATGGGTGACTTTCTCCTGAACAATTTCATACTTGTTGTGAGGCCTTTATTGTCATATTAATATATAGAGCAATATGTGTGCAAGTGGATGATGTCATCACCAGCGATGTCATCAGTGATGTCATTTGAGATGTCACCAGTGATGTCATAAATGTTGTCTTAGAATATGTCATGAATGATGTCATATGTGAGACCATAAGCAATGCATGATGAGCACAAGTTACAGTTAGTGCTACTAACTATAACTGCTGAATTTCTGTGTTTTTTGTTGTTGTTCAAAATGATAATCTTGTCACTGAGAAACTGACTTAACTAAAGGTTGCTTTAAACTTTGTTTTTGTAGTGAATAGCTAAGTTTTTTTAAAATAAGGAAGCATATTTTTTAATTATACCTAACTATAACATTACTTGAACCTACTGTTTTTTTCAGTGAAATTCTAGGTTTTTTAAAGTATATTAATTAATTTTGTGATTGCATTTATGGTAGAATGATTTTTATAATATGTGTTGTGTTCAGACATTATTTTGTAAAAATAATGTTTTTTATTGTGACAACAGGATATGGTTCACAGGTTGCAAAATCTTTCTAAAATATGTGTCAGTATTAAACAGATAAATATTCAATGTACAATAGAAATTGGGTATTTGCTTAGTGGTATTCATACATGTTACCAGCAATCTTTTTTGAGGTGTCATTACTCTTGCGAGAACCTTATGAGATGGTCTAGGAACAACTGTGAGATAGCAAAGTTATAAATGTAATTGTATTCTATTGTATACAGTTCATTCTCAATTTTCAGTTATTATTTCATGCTAATCTATGATAGAGTAGTGAATAAAAGATGGTTGAATATTTATTTACTTATTTTTAAAGTGATGGCTCTTGTGAGATGCTTCCGGGAGCTGGATGCACAATCCCTTGTGTGGGTTCCGAGGGGGTTGTACTTCCTGTTTGGTTCTCGTGAATCACTTGCGAGATCGTACATTTAGAATTAAGCTAATTACAGTATTTTACTGTAATTTTGAACAAAATAGAACATTAGACATGCCAATTAGAAAAATGAACTCTGTATTTTTATATAAAAGATCTTTGGTCTTCAGAGACATCTGCAAGACACTTGCAAGCGGTCAAGAAAAAGATGCATACCCTAAGGAAAGACTGTGATTGGCTCATATGGATGTCTTTATTTAGAAGAAGAAGATTCTATCCTTTTTGCTTTATTTCACTATTGGACTTTGGTGAGAGTAGATATATTTGGCTTGCTCCCCTTTGCTGTTTTCCCTTCAACAGAAAGATCTCTTCATCAGATTCTTATGAACAGCCAGGGGCTTTTGCACCAGTTCAGCCATTTCAGCCACCCAAGACATCCTTGGTGCGGAAATTCTTTGACATGAGGCCAGGTGGCATAATGTCAAGCATGTTATCTGTAAACTTTGCAGGAACAAGTTCAGCCGGGGGGGCAAAAATAATCAGTATAGAATGAGTACCAGAGGCATGTGGAGACACCTCAGTCTAAACCTCTCTCTCAGATGATAGGTGGGCATATTAGGATGTGTACATGGACTGGCCTTTCCTGTCAGACCTCTCTCTCTGATGACAGGTAAGCGTAGTAAGGTGTCTGCATGCACGGACCTCTCCTTTCAGACCTTTCTCTCAGAAGACTGGTGTGCTTATTAGGGTGTGTACATGGACTGGCCTCTTCTGTCAGACCTCTGTCTCAGATGACAGATGTATGTATTACGGTGTGGAGACCTCTCTTTCAGAAGGCAGGTGTGCGTATAGTGAGTGTAGAGGGACTGGTATTTCCTGTCAGACCTCTCTCTCAGATGACAGGTGGGCATATTAAGGTGTGTACATGGACCGGCCCCTCCTGTCAGACCAGTCTCCCAGATGATGGGCTAACATAGTAAGGTGTGTGCATGGACTGGCCTCTCCTTTCGGACCTCTCTCTCAAATGACGGATGTGCGTAGCACGCTGCGTGGGGAGGTACTGGCCTCTCTGCTGAAACCTTGCTCTTGGATGACAAGGGTGTAAAGTATGCTCTGTCAAGGGACTGTCTTCCTCATAATACCTCTCTTTCTGATGATGGGTGCGCATAGTAGGGTGTGGGAAGAGACTGTACTCTACTCACTACTTTTACCAAGCTGATTGGCGTAAATAGTAAAGTCTGATAGACACCATCTCCCGTAAAACACCTTCCTACAGTAGCAAGTGTGCATAGTACATTATATTCAAAGATAGCCTACTCCATTCTACTTTTCACAATCCTGCAAGAGTTTCACAAGATCGTAACATTTAAAAAAAAAAAGAGTAAACCCTCTTCTCATCTCAGTACTTATTTTTTACACACTCAAAAACAAGGACCGCAATATCCATTCCTATTAATTGAGTGTATTCAGAACTGATTTACTCATTTTAACTATTCATAATCATGCAAGCGTCAACAAGATGATAAAACTTAGTTAAAAACAATATACATTTATTATCTTCATAGTAGTTATCTCTTAGACATCTCCTCTCTAAATCTAGGGGGAACAGTATGCCTCTCTGCTGCCCTCTTAGATAGCGTTTTTACTTAATTTCCACAAAACGTCCAGTGTTTCACAGCAAACAGTAATGACGACCATTTAATTTTTAACATTCCAACATCAAGCCAATCAGAGCACTGGCGGGACTCACAGAAGCCTCTCGCTCCTGCAAGAGCATTAAGGCTATGGGGGAAATGGGCTTTGCTACCAATTAAAGGGCTCCATTTTTTTTCCTGCTCTCGCTGGAGGCTCGCTGGATTCTCACAAGCCCAACTGCCTAAATATACAATTTTTTAAAAAGTTTAATGAAGATTTGTCAAACTGGCCAAAGTTATTACTAAACCAAAAAACGCTCCATCCATAGAAAAGCAGACCTAACTATAACTACCTAGTGGTGACCCCCACTAGGTAACATATTTATGCACAATGATAAATGGGAAAAGCTAAGCTATGATGTATTATTTGTATGGTATCTATTGTGACCTTGTCCAAAAATCTGAAAATTAATCCAAAAGACATTAAAAACACATAGCATATTACGTTGGGTGATTATACAAACAGCAGGAGTCTCTTATTGTCTCATTTGATTATGAAAAAGTGATGAAACCTTATGTGCTTTATTAAAGTATTAATCAACGTAAAATGTTAAACCCTTTAGTATTAAAATTCATTAAGCACTATGTTTACAAATGTGACTCGGTTAAGGACATACCTTATCTTACTATAGCCTCCATTATTTCTGACCCACATACAGGGAGTGCAGAATTATTAGGCAAATGAGTATTTTGACCACATCATCTTCTTTATGCATGTTGTCTTACTCCAAGCTGTATAGGCTCGAAAGCCCACTACCAATTAAGCATATTAGGTGATGTGCATCTCTGTAATGAGAAGGGGTGTGGTCTAATGACATCAACACCCTATATCAGGTGTGCATAATTATTAGGCAACTTCCTTTCCTTTGGCAAAATGGGTCAAAAGAAGGACTTGACAGGCTCAGAAAAGTAAAAAATAGTAAGATATCTTGCAGAGGGATGCAGCACTCTTAAAATTGCAAAGCTTCTGAAGCGTGATCATAGAACAATCAAGCGTTTCATTCAAAATAGTCAACAGGGTCGCAAGAAGCGTGTGGAAAAACCAAGGCGCAAAATAACTGCCCATGAACTGAGAAAAGTCAAGCGTGCAGCTGCCACGATGCCACTTGCCACCAGTTTGGCCATATTTCAGAGCTGCAACATCACTGGAGTGCCCAAAAGCACAAGGTGTGCAATACTCAGAGACATGGCCAAGGTAAGAAAGGCTGAAAGACGACCACCACTGAACAAGACACACAAGCTGAAACGTCAAGACTGGGCCAATAAATATCTCAAGACTGATTTTTCTAAGGTTTTATGGACTGATGAAATGAGAGTGAGTCTTGATGGGCCAGATGGATGGGCCCGTGGCTGGATTGGTAAAGGGCAGAGAGCTCCAGTCCGACTCAGACACCAGCAAGGTGGAGGTGGAGTACTGGTTTGGGCTGGTATCATCAAAGATGAGCTTGTGGGGCCTTTTCGGGTTGAGGATGGAGTCAAGCTCAACTCCCAGTCCTACTGCCAGTTTCTGGAAGACACCTTCTTCAAGCAGTGGTACAGGAAGAAGTCTGCATCCTTCAAGAAAAACATGATTTTCATGCAGGACAATGCTCCATCACACGCGTCCAAGTACTCCACAGCGTGGCTGGCAAGAAAGGGTATAAAAGAAGGAAATCTAATGACATGGCCTCCTTGTTCACCTGATCTGAACCCCATTGAGAACCTGTGGTCCATCATCAAATGTGAGATTTACAAGGAGGGAAAACAGTACACCTCTCTGAACAGTGTCTGGGAGGCTGTGGTTGCTGCTGCACGCAATGTTGATGGTGAACAGATCAAAACACTGACAGAATCCATGGATGGCAGGCTTTTGAGTGTCCTTGCAAAGAAAGGTGGCTATATTGGTCACTGATTTTTTTTTGTTTTGTTTTTGAATGTCAGAAATGTATATTTGTGAATGTTGAGATGTTATATTGGTTTCACTGGTAATAATAAATAATTGAAATGGGTATATATTTTTTTTTGTTAAGTTGCCTAATAATTATGCACAGTAATAGTCACCTGCACACACAGATATCCCCCTAACGTAGGTAAAACTAAAAACAAACTAAAAACTACTTCCAAAAATATTCAGCTTTGATATTAATGAGTTTTTTGGGTTCATTGAGAACATGGTTGTTGTTCAATAATAAAATTAATCCTCAAAAATACAACTTGCCTAATAATTCTGCACTCCCTGTATATGGGCAATATTGGGGAGGGCTCCACACACCAAAACTCTTGAATTTTTATACTGCAGAATATATAGTACACCTGTAGCTTTCATTTTACTATAAAGAACGCTCTGCTTCAATGTGTTGATAGACGCCTTCATGTCTATATTGAAGATATTCTCATTTACTCAGATTCAGAATAGCAATGTAATTGTCGTCCTGAAGACTTTCTACAAATGTAAGCTAAATTGGAGAGATGTTGCTTTTGAAATTTGTGGGTTTTGTAACTGTTCCAGGCAGAATACAAAATAAATAAAACAAAGTGAAGTATTAATGTGGCATTGTCTGTCCAAGAATTCAATAATTTATTGGGGCTCAATATTTTTCTATACTATTTATCTAAGGATTGTTAAAAGTGAATGCCAATTTCAAGACATATTTAAAAAAGAGATGGGGTTCATAGGGTAGGGAAAGCTGTACATTTTCAACAAGTATTAAAAAATTCATTTGGATCCCACCTGTCCCTCAATTTGATACAGAGAAGTCCTTCTTTGAAGCTGTTTCTTATAATTATGGATTTGGTATGCTCTGTTAGCAAGGTACTGAATTCATAGAGTGCACCGACACTACAGTTTTGTGGCAATAGATTAGCAGAATCCAACAGAACACTGAACTCAAAAGTCTTCAGCAACTTCCGAAAAGATGGCAATGGCAAGGAGTTCCATACCTTGACTGTGGCAACAGCAAATTCACAATGACCACAGCAAGCTATGTTTGGTCTCAGGACATCGAAGAGCTACTATGTGGAGAAAAGCTATTCATAATTGGACTCATGCCAGTTGAATTTAGAAGCAATCAATGCGGAAAGTCTTAGCATTCACCTTGGTGGTCTATATCCATAGATTTGAAAATCACTCTGTTTTAGACTGGTAATCAGTGTAGTTGTTTTAGGACAGGCAGAATATGCTGGTATCTTGAAATATTGGTGATAAGCTGTGCAGTAGTGTTCTGAATTATTTGAAGATAATCCTGGATGTTGCAGGGTAGATAAATAGCCTTGCCATAGTCTACCCGGGAATGGACCAGGACATCGACGATGTGACTCTGAATTTTCTTTCACCAGTGAATGATAGAATATGATACAAAGTCTTCAGATAAAGAAAACAAGTAATCGCCTCACTTCTCCCCCTAGATGTGAATGGGAACTAGGAGGTGGTGCACCATGGTAGTCCTGAGGCTCTCGTCTTCCCCGGGAGCTATGAAGTAATTGAGTGCAGTGGGGTGTATATGTTTTTACATTGGGCTTTGTGAATCAATCACAGATTTACACTGGGGGGTTCATGCTGTGTGCCACGGTGGATCTACAAAAAAATACAATTGGGCAATTTCTTTCCTTTCTGAACCCCTATGTGTGTTTCTATTTATGTTTTCTCCCCAGGGGCTCAGGCAAGAAAGAAAGTGGTGGTTGCAACTTTCCTTTGAGGTTGCAGTCAACCATTCAGGACCTTGCTTTTCAGCCAGATCCGTGTCCCTATATATATACAGTATATGCCTTTTTCCTTTATTAACTCCAAAATTACTGAACAGATTTACACTAAATTACAAAAAGTGCTCCTTCTACACCACGATCTAGCTTTCTGCCAAATTTGGTGTTACTCCGTTCAGCGGTTCGGACTGTAGCTGTGCCTAAAAAGATCAAAATCCCCATAGACATTGCATGGGGAAAAAGTGCTTTGAGACGCCCTTGTTCCTGGACTCTGCTTGATGAATCACCCCGAAACTTTCCAGACAGCAGCTGAACTAACTTGCATACTAGTTGTAAAGATTTCATGATGATTCACCAAACAGCGCTAAAGTTATCAGCAAAACAAAAAATGCTTCATCTTTGTGAAAAGTTGGTCCTAACTATAAATGCCTAATTTACAGACAGTGAACATTGAGAGGGTGCTTTGCAACAGTGAACATTGCTAGGGTGCTGTCCAGGGGACCCCTGCACTGCCCATGCCAAGTGCATGAGCAGTGCAGGAGACCCCTGCACCCATTCTCTGCCAACCTTTTCATGACGGGGTTACCGCCATGAAATCGCTGGCAGAGGACGAGGTCGTAATCCCCAGGATTAGGACCGCCGCAATTGCCAGACCGTCGGAATCTCTGATCCTGGCTGTGCTGGTAGTACCATTGCGGCACGACCGGCATGGTCATAATGTGGCACTCGGACCACCGCATTGGTGGAGGTCCAACCACCACCGCAAGTCTGGAGGTCAAGTGACCGCCAGACTCGTAATGACCACCATAACGTTCACAGGGTGTTCTCACGAAAGGAACTGTCTGAGCACCTGTGGTCATTGGGGTAATTAGGGATGAAAGGATTTTAGAACCTCTTCTCACAGAGCCTCCTTCAACGATACTAAGGGCCAGACTTACAAGGCTCTAGACCCTCCTTGCTCCACATTAGTGTAATTTTTTACGCTAATGTGGCTCAAGGAGGCAAGTTTCACTATGCCATATTTATAACGTGGCGCAATGCATGCACAATGTATACAAGGGGGCGTTCCTGCTTTAGAAGGCCCGCAAAAAATGGCGCAGTGTAATCTACACGGTTTCACTGCACCATTTTTGGCATCATTTTTAACACCTGCTCAAAGCAGGCATTAAAGTGATGCATCCATTTTAATCAGTAGGCCTCCTTGCACTTTGCTGCACTAGTGTCAAAATTTTGTATGCTAGTGCAGCAAAGCGCCACAATAGCGTCAAAGATTTTGACACCTTTGGCCTAACGTGCACCATGGCGTGCCATATTGTAAATACGGTGCACCCATAGTGTCGTTAGGTGGGGCAGGGGTGACGCAAGACATTTTTTGCATCAGCACTGATGCACCAGTTTCTTGTAAATATGCCCCTAAGTTTATTATATTCATATTGTGAAGCACCGAGACCAGTACATTGGTTTTGTCAATATCATGGTGTGTGTCTTGTGTATCCTAGATATAGGGCATAAAGTACCCCTGCCGTATATTATGAGGATATTGCAAGTCACCGAGGATTTCCATGGGCAACTAGAGGAAGAAGGCTGAAAGTTGAGTTAATTTATGTTATGTCAATTTATAGAGCGCATGGCTAACCGAAGGCCTCCCAGCGCTGAGGGCGAAACGCTGAAAAGTAGACTGAAGGGTCATGCTTTGAACAGCCAAGTTTTTAGTGCTTTCTGAAAGGAGAGTTCATGGCTGGTAAGGCGAAGGCTGAGAAGTAGGGAATTCCATAACTTGGCCCCACAATAAGCCAGAGAACTTCCACCCCATCTAGACTTCTTTACTCTAGGAATAAGGGCCAGGGCAGCTGTCGAGGACCTAAGCTTGCAGGCATAGAGAAAGAAGCCAGTGTCCTAAGCAAGGAAGGACCTCTATTATACAGGGCTCTGGGAACACAGCATACGATTTTAAACTCTATGTGATGTTCAACAGGGAGCCAGTGGAGTGAGGAAATAGCTGATTTGGCTGACTCAAGCCTCAGTATATTTAGAAGCAAACGGGCTGAGGCATTCTGCACCACCTGCAGCTTTCTGATCACAAATTTGGGGGATCCAATGTACAAAGCATCACCAAACCGAGGTGAGCGCGTGTGTCCGTGCTTTTACTACAATTTTACAATATTTGCATTTTTTACTCATTTTATTCATGTGAAATTGAATCTGTGTTCCTATTCTCTTTAAAGTGTTTGGGGCCGGATTTTAGGCTCTTTTAGATACTAACTTGCCATTTGAATGTGCACTTTATATTTTAACTAAACGACTTAATAGGCACTCTTACTTGGGTGACGCTTTTTCTGGGGGCTGTTGGGGATCACATTTTCTCTGGCCGGGGGTCCTTTCAGTTTTTCAGACCTTTTTCAGGAAGTTTGGGCCTGTCAGAGCCCACTTCCGGTTTCTCCGGCAGGGACCGCGGTTAGCGGTCTAGTTGATCTAGCTTCAGTAGATCGAGGGGGGATAAATGAAGGCAGCAACACGGCCGCGCAGACCAAGGTGAGTGCGTGTGTCCGTGCTTTTACTACAATTTTACAATAATTGCATTTTTTACTCATTTTATTCATGTGAAATTGAATCTGTGTTCCTATTCTCTTTAAAGTGTTGGGGGCCGGATTTTAGGCTCTTTTAGATACTAACTTTCCATTTGAATGTGCACTTTATATTTTAACTAAACGAATTAATAGGAACTCTTACTTGGGTGACGCTTTTTCTGGGGGCTGTTGGGGATCACATTTTCTCTGGCCGGGGGTCCTTTCAGTTTTTCGGACCTTTTTCAGGAAGTTTGGGCCTGCCAGAGCCCACTTCCGGTTTCTCCGGCAGGGACCGCGTTTAGCGGTCTAGTTGATCTAGCTTCAGTAGATCGAGGGGGGATAAATGAAGGCAGCAACACGGCCGCGCAGACCGAGGTGAGCGCGTGTGTCCGTGCTTTTACTGCAATTTTACAATATTTGCATTTTTTACTCATTTTATTCATGTGAAATTGAATCTGTGTTCCTATTCTCTTTAAAGTGTTGGGGTCCGGATTTTAGGCTCTTTTAGATACTAACTTTCCATTTGAATGTGCACTTTATATTTTAACTAAACGACTTAATAGGCACTCTTATTTGTGTGACGCTTTTTCTGGGGGCTGTTGGGGATCACATTTTCTCTGGGCGGGGGTCCTTTCAGTTTTTCGGACCTTTTTCAGGAAGTTTGGGCCTGTCAGAGCCCACTTTCGGTTTCTCCGGCAGGGACCGCGGTTAGCGGTCTATTTGATCTAGCTTCAGTAGATCGAGGGGGGATAAATAAAGGCAGCAACACGGCCGCGCAGCCGACGCGCGCAGCTGGCGTGCCAAAGGCAAGCCCGTCTACGCCCCTCTGCGCCAGAATGGGCCTGAGGGCCAGGGACCTTACAGCTTGCTCCAGAATTAATAGGTATGCCTTTTCAGAACTTAAGAGTTTTGCTGGCTCTCGGTGCACGCACACACTGATTCCTGGCATTTCCGCTGCCTGGAAGTGTGCGCAGTGCAACTGGACTGTGCCTACGCCACTTACGGTGGAAGAACAGAGAACCCGGGGAGCACGGGGAGAAGGAGGGAACAAGCCAGAACATGCTCTCAGTGGAGGCACAAGGGATTTCAGAGTTATGGGTTCCTTTGCCCTCATTAATGCCAGATCCCTCCCCAAACACAAATTTGAAATTAGTGAACTCATTTCCACCTTTAATATAGACTGTCTTTTTTTAACAGAAACCTGGGTGAGGCCGGACTCGGATCCTGACTTTATTGAGGCCTCTCCCGTAGGTTTCTCTTTTTATAGGTTAGAAAGGACCACGGGCAGAGGAGGAGGCCTGGCTATTATCTGCAGGTCCGACCTCATCTGCACCTGGAGCAACACGAGTTGCACGTCAGAGGCCTGTGAAACTATGGCCTTTAAACTTTTTTATGGTAATTCCCTAGTCTCAGAAGGTTTGCTAATTTATCGTCCCCCTGGTACCCTCCCTAAGTTCCTCTCAACATGGACTTTCCTGTTGCAACCCCTTATCATGGCCCCTAAAGCAATCATTTTAGGAGACTTCAATATTCACTTTGATGATACGAGCGACCCCCTGGTTACTGAATTTCTTAACCTTATGGCTGCATTGGACTGGGTTTTAAAGGAAGGGTTGGCCACTCACATAGCGGGCCACAACCTCGATGGGATTTTTACCCGTCCTGAGGAGGAACTAAAACTTTTAACTACCCCGTTAGAGTGGACTGACCACTCGCTCCTGACTTTTAAATTCCTGGAAAGACAGCCTTTTCTGACACCCATTCCCTCGAAAAAACTGCTAAGATCTTGGAAAAATATTAAGGCAGAACCTCTGGAAACGGCATTTAAACATAGTTGGAAAGATCCTAAGGTGTCTGCTCTGCCACCGCTTGCCAGTTTTAATCAGGGCATCACTCTGGCAATTGACTCATTAGCACCGTTGAGGGCTTACGCACCACGTATTGGGAAAAAACCCAGCCAACCATGGTTCTCTCTGGACCTTAAAATATTACAGAGGAAATACCGACAGAAGGAGCGCTGCTGGAAACTGAATCCCAGGGCCAATGAGAAGGCCGATTTAAAATGAGCCTTAAATACTTATAAAGAGGCTTGTTTTGTAGCTAAATCGGATTATTTCACAATTAGAATCAGAGAGGCAGCTAACTCCTCCAGAGAGCTATTTAGAGTTATTAATGTTCTTACCACTCCCTTGGGCATGCCCAAAGTGGAGAATTCCCAAATTTTTTGCAACAAAATAGCCAAATTCTTCGAAAGTAAAATTCTTAACATCTATTCTAGCTTCTCCCCGGACAAGACTCAGGGGAATTCTTCTCCCTGGACAGCTATGCCGATGCTCCCTGTGTTGGCATCCACGGGTGCTCCAGATAACTCATGTCTACTTTCTAGGTTTAAAACGCCATCTCAAGAGGTGATCTGCAAGTTGCTCCTTGAATGCAAATCAGGTTCCCCATTAGACCCCTGTCCCCCCGCCATCCTTCAACTGGTCCCGGAGTTGGTGGCATCCACGCTGGTCCCTATTTTCCAGGAGGTCCTTACGACTAGCATATATCCAACGGCATGGAAAGAAACCATCATTATCCCCTTAAAAAAGAAGGAAACCGGCAAACCTGATGATCTGACTAATCTACGCCCCATAGCCTTGCTTCCCTGCCTGGCTAAAATTTGGGAAAAGCACATTAATAAAGAACTGGTCGACTTTCTGTTAGACTCAGGGGGCTTCGACAGCTCTCAACACGGCTTCTGGAAATCCCACAGTACGGAATCAGCTCTCATCTCCTCATCCGATACTATACGCAGACTGGTTGATGAGGGTCAGGGGGTCTTTCTGGTTCTGTTGGACCTATCAGCAGCATTTGACACCATTGCGCCACATATCCTGCTAGAACGCTTACATCAGATAGGCATTAGAGACCAAGCTCTTAAGCTTCTTGAATCCTTTCTATCTAGTAGATGGGCCACAGTCAGCAGTGGGGACTTTAGATCCCCTGCCTATCTTCTGCCATGCGGGGTCCCTCAGGGCTCTTCACTTAGCCCAACGCTATTCAATGTATACGTGGCCCCGCTGGCAGAACTAATTCGCTCATTCGGCTTCATCCCGACTTCCTACGCAGATGATACCCAACTTATCATTCCAATTAACAAAGACATGGAGGAAGTGGCGACCCGCTTTAACGCTTGTATGATAGCGGTGCACAGCTGGATGAAGGCCAACTGGCTAAGAGGGAACAATGGTCCTCCATTTGGTGGCCCAAAGAGTGTGGCAGTCTTCCTGTGCCAGGGTCTACCTCTAGGAATTTAGGATTACTGTTCGATGATCAACTGTCCTTTAAACCCCAGGTTAATCAGATAATTAAAACTTGCATGTGGACTCTGAAGAAATTAAAGAAAATGTTCCCCTTTATCCCTCAACCTTAGAGAACTACTGCCACTCTGGCTTTGGTCATTTCCAGATTGGACTACGGGAATGCGCTTTTGCTCAATCTGGATAAAGGATCGCTAAATAAACTGCAGCTGATGCAGAACACGGCTGCTAGGCTACTATTGAAGCTGCCACGCTCGGCCTCTGCTAAGAGGTGCCTCAAAAACCTTCACTGGCTTCAGGTAATCCAACGGATCTCTTTCAAAGCCCTCTGTATCACCCACAAAGACGCCCATGGGATTGGTACCCCTGTACTCCCTTATCATATTTGAGGGCATTTCCATAAAATAATTTTTCAATATCCACAAACTCGTATATTTATTAATGTGCACAAATTTCCAGAGCTCTTCCACCCTGGAACCTTTGCCCATGGCAGCAAAATTACATCCACGCAGTGCAATTGAATGTTTTGTATTTACCGAATGTGTACTTGCTCTCAAAAGAGATTTGCTCATGTAAAATAAACATACATGTGAAATTAGTATATGACTCAGGCCCAGTGTGGAAGCAAATTTAATGTATGTAAGTGTGTAAAAATATCAAGCGTGCACTGTGCTGTTTAGACCTGTCCCAGTACATATTCCAGCACCCTCCCCATCATAAACTAGTATCTGTAATCAGGTCTGAAGTGAACTCCACACAACGCTATTCTGTTTACAGTGCCTTGTGCTGCAATAATAACATTTCCTGTGAAGTACTCTGCTGTTCCTTGAAGCAAGGTCCTCTCTATATTAAAGATCTAAAATAAAACAATATTGCGAAGACCAGTAATCACAGATATTCCCAGAATGACTTCACCAGCTAAGGTTTGAGGTATGAAACGGTTTAAAGTTCCTACAAAACTCTGAAATGCTATAAGCACAAATAAGCAATAAGGTATAGACAAGACACGAACAGAGGACATTTCTAGCAATAACACATCATAACTCACCCCGTTACTGCTCCAAGCCAAATTAGTTTTTTTATTGGATCATAAGTTTCATAACCTCATAGCCTTCGTAGTATGACTAATTTATAGCAATACTGGGAAGTAAATTAAGAATTCTTATTTGCATCTTGCATGGCCACTCCATGACCCTGAGTGTGTTACCTAAAGATCCACAAACTCCATGTCACTGACCACCTTTGATATGCTACTCAGCCTCAATTACGTACACCTCTTCTCAACTGGTATTGCATTCACTTTGAAGGTGTATTAAGGGCCATTGTTAATGCAACCGGATAGCTTTAGTTTTTTTTTTTTTTTAAATATATTTTTATTAACATTTTTATTAACATTAACATTTTGCTGTCATACACGTACTGTTCATGGCTTGACGGCCACCGGCCACCGTTCTGTTCACCCTCCTCCTTGTAGACATCTTGTCGCATTCTTGTATATACTATTAATTGTTTCGTTATATCTTCTAGCCGTGCTTCATGTTTAGATTTTCTACGTACTTGGTCTACTCGGGTCTCATGATCATATATACATTTCGTGAGTGCACCACATTGTCCTTTCTACTGCGATGCCTAAATGACAGACTTTAACTAACAATAAATAGCAACTTTACTTGATGGCGCCAGTGCTAGCGGGTGAGAGCAGCTGCAGGGAAGGATCGTATACTTCTCCACCGGTATGTGGGGTGGGCCTCCCATACCTTCCCGGTTGGTTCCCTGGGGGGAGGGCATTCAACCCTTCAGCTCCTGCCTATCCCTCGTGTCTGTTCCATATCCCAAATTGTTTATTATTATTATTATTATATATTTTTTTGTGGTTTGGGGTTCTCATCATCAGTCCGTAGTCTCCTCTGTTTTACTCCGCAGGAGTAGCCTCAGGACTTCCCTATACACTATAACCCAGCTGATGTGACTTTGTTGCCACCTCTTTTATCCTACTCTCGTTCCTGTCATTTCTAGATCCTCCCCTACTGTCAGATCGTCTGCCATCACTATACAGTTCCATTTCATCAGTACTTCCTCCCATGCTGGCGCAATAGGAGTCTGTCGGAGGCCCCGCGCCTCCTCGCTAATCAAGACCTGCAGTTCTGCCCTCGCTCATTTCGTAACATCCTGTCTCCATACCTTCAGTAGAGGGCACCTGGGCGATTTCCAGCCCAATGTGATCAACCTTCTATAAAGGGCCAGGGTTAGGTCCAGGAATCGACTCCCCACCTTCCCACGTGGGAGTCCTGTTCCAAGACCCAGGAGGCACACCATTGGGGCCAGGGCCAGTTCCACATCGAATAGTTTATTCAGGTCAGTCAGTACCGCTCCCCAACCCCGCTGGAGTTCCGGGCAACTCCACACCATATGGTCGATGTCTGCGTCTATGTCCTCACATCTGGGGCATGACCTTGGGTGGCCACCATATATTAGGGACAAACTGTGTGGGGTAAGGTAAGTTCTGTGAATATAATTGTATTGGATGTATCTTAGTAGTGTGTTTCGTGAGACCATCCGGGGGTACGCCAGGATTCTCTTCCATTCCGTGTCAGTTAGGACCCTACTCACTGCCCTTTCCCATTTCTCCCTTTGTGTTTGGAGCGGGTCCAGGGCGTGCTCATTTTGGGCCCGGTATAGTCTAGTTATTAGGTGGGCCTCGCCCCCTGATACCAATAGTAGGTGTAATATCTGGTGGGTAGGGGGTTCCACATTAACTGTTTCCCAGTGTTCCCTCAGATTGTGCAGCAACCTCTGGTATAGAAGGATTTGCCCCTGTGGTACCCCATTACTCTCCACCAGGTCGGCAAAGGATCTCAGCACCCCATCCCTAAATAGGTCCCCCACTGTCTCCACACCCGCTTGTTTCCATACTCCCAACCCAGAGCCCGTCTGGCTTCGCTTCTCGACTCCCAGCATCAGCGCCGACAGTGGCAGGGCGGGGGAGTAGGGTGGTCCCACTCCCACACATCTCGTGCATCTCTTCCAGCACGATGCGGCGACACTCGTCATGAGGCTGTCAGTTTGGTGTGCCACCCGCCGGTTTATCAAGCGTGCAATAATCAGATCCATACCCTTCACTCCTCTGGCAGTGCATCTGTCCAGATGACCCTCTCCGGTGAACCATCTGGAAACCCACTGCAGCTGGGATGCTAGGTAATAGGACTCAAAGTCTGGGGCTCCAAGGCCCCCCGACTGAGCCGGTCTACAAAGAATGGAAAGCGATGTGCGCCTACGGCCTTCGTCCCATATGAGCTCCGGAAGCAGGGTATTCAACTCGCGGAACCATGCCGATGGGATCAACAGTGGCAAATTAGCGAAATAATAAAGGAGACGGGGTAACATGATAATTTTGGCTAATGATATTCTGGCCATTATAGACAGTTTCAGGGAGCGCCAGAATCCGACAGATGCCCTCAAGGAGCGAAGTACCCTCCCGATGTTACCGTCCCGGAGGTTCCCCATTTCATGATACACCTGAATGCCCAGGTACTTAAAGGTGCGGGGTACACGTATCCTGTTCTATGGACACGTGGTGGGGCACTCACACCTTGGCAGAATGGGGAAGACAAATGTCTTGCGCCTGTTGAGGTGCAGTCCTGACAGGGTACCAAATTGTTCCAAGTTTCCCAGGGCCCAATGGAGACCAGATTCTCCATCCCTGCGATAGATGAGAATATCGTCAGCGTACAGTGAGATGAAATGCTCTGTTTGCCCCCACTCCACTCCTCTACCAGCTCCGTCCATCCTCAACCTTGCGGCCAGAGGTTCAATGGCCAGGGCGAATAATAGTGGGGACAGAGGACAACCTTGCCTGGTTCCCCTATAAATGGAGTAAGTCTCAGATACCATCCTACCCGTCTTTACCCTTGCCAACGGGGCACCATACAATAGGTCCACCCATTTTACCCAACCCTCTCCCAGGCCCATCTGCAGCATCACCGCCCTGAGGTAGTCCCATCGGACCGAGTCAAAGGCTTTCTCAAAATCCACCGCTAGTAACACTCCCGAAAAAGAGCCCCCTTACAGGGGTGCCAGTCAGACATTGCAGCGCCGGTCTGACGAGGAGCTTGCGCGATGATGAAGCATGACATCCAATTGGGTATGTGAGGGCACTTGCTTCTAACTTTAGGGTTGCCCTGTGATCCTCTCCCTTTTGTTTTCTTCTCTTAGGAACAGTGTATTTGCATTTATATTGAGTAGGTTTGGGAGGCCATACACTGGACCATTAATCTTCCTGTCCTCACTTTTGTTTGTCTTTACAGTTCTATCACAGTCTTTGGCAAACGTGTGCAAATTACATTTTTACATTTCATATTTCAAAAGTTGATCTACCGCAAAATAAGACATCTTGTAATTTCAGTTCTTCAAGAAATCTGCAAGAGAGGGGGGTTTTAGGAGGAAGGAGAGTTGAATGTGTACCCCCTTCATTACCAATTTGATTTGAGGGAAGAAAGAGGTTTTGTGTTGAAGATGATCACCAAGTTTCTTGCTTTCTGAGTAGCACAGTAGGAAGGCCCAAGAGTTGATGGCCACCAAAATGGCAGAGATGTAGTATCTTTTCTTCCTAAGATGACGATTTCCATTACATTTCCTATTAGGCACTGAAAGCGTACTATCATTAAATGATGTATGTTGCTTACACACAGGTGGAATATATCTGTGTTATCAATCAATCAATCAAAGAAATTTGTAGACCGCGCTATGGGGGAGGGGAAACTGGGGGGGCAGGGAGGGTCACTGATCAAACTACCATGTCTTGAGGTTCTTTCTGAAGGCCAGTAGGTCTTTGGTTTTGCGAAGGTCGGTGGGGAGAGAGTTCCAGGTTTTGGGGACGAGGTAGGAGAAAGACCTGCCTCCTGTGGTGGTGCGTTGGATGCGGGGGACTGTGGCTAGGGTGATGTCGGCTGATCGGAGGTTGCGTGTGGGAGTGTGGAAGTTAACTCTATCATTGAGGTAGGTTGGGCCGGTGTTGTGGAGGGATTTGTGTGCGTGGATGAGGATCTTGAATGTGATTCTCTTGTCTATGGGGAGCCAGTGAAGGGATTTGAGGTGTGGAGAGATTCGTTTGTGGCGGGGGAGGCCAAGGACGAGGCGTGCGTCTGTGTTCTGGATTCTCTGGAGTTTGCGTTTCAGTTTGAGTGTGGTGCCGGCGTAGAGGGCGTTACCGTAGTCTAGTCTGCTGCTGATGAGTGCGTGGGTGACTATCTTTCTGGTTTCTGGGGGAATCCATTTGAAGGATTTTTTTAGAGTGCAGAGTGTGTTGAAGCAGGAGGAGGTTAGAGCATTGATTTGCTGTGTCATGGAGAGGGAGGGGTCGAGGATGATGCCGAGGTTGCGTGCGTTGGTTGCGGGGGTGTGTGGGGGGCCTAGGGCGGTGGGCCACCAGGAGTCGTCCCATGCGGTTTTGTTGGGGCCGAAGATGATGATCTCGGTTTTGTTTGAGTTGAGCTTGAGGTGGTTAGTGGTAATTCAGTTGGCGGTGTTGAGGAGAGCGGCGTGTAGGTTGGTTTTGGCGGTGGTGGGGTTGCGGGTGAGAGAGAGGATGAGTTGGGTGTCATCTGCATAGGAGAGTATAGTGATTCCGTGTGCTCGGAGGATGTTGGCTAGGGGGATCATGTAGATGTTGAAGAGTGTGGGGCTGAGGGAGGACCCTTGGGGGACTCCGCAGGTGATCTTGGTAGTGTTGGAGTGGAAGGGCAGAAGGCGGACTCTCTGGGTCCGGTCGGTGAAGAAGGAGGTGAGCCAGTCTAAGGCTTTGTGGCGAATCCCTATGTTGTGGAGGCGTGTGCGGAGTGTGTGGTGGCAGACGGTGCCAAAGGCTGTGGAGAGGTCTAGGAGGATGAGTGTGACGGTCTCGCCTTTGTCGACTTTGGTCCTGATGTCGTCAGTGCATGCGATGAGGGCGGTTTCTGTGCTGTGGTTCTTGCGGAACCCAGATTGTGAGGGGTCAAGAGTGTTGTTTGCTTCGAGGAAGTGGGATAGGCGGGTGTTGACTAATTTCTCTGCAACCTCGGCGGGGGAAGGGAGGAGGGAGATGGGGCGGTAGTTGGAGAGGATCTCTGGGTCGGCTGTTTTTTTTTTAGGAGAGCGGTGATTTCCGCATGCTTCCAGGTGTCTGGGTAGGTGGCGGAGTCGAAAGAGGAGTTGATTATGTTGTAGAGTATGGGGGCGATGGTAGGGCTAGCTTTGTTGTAGATGCGGTGTGGACAGGGGTCGGAGGGGGAACCGGAGTGAATGGAGTTCATGGTTTTTTCGGTTTCTTTGTGTGTGGTGGGGGTCGATGTGGAGAGTGTGGTGGTGGGGTCCTGAGTGGGGGTTGGGTTGGGTGAGTGAGGGGTATGTGTGGTGGGTGCGGTATGAAGCTGTTGTGGATGTCCAGGATTTTGTGGAGGAAGTGGTTGGAAAGGGCGTCACATAGGGGCTGTGTGCATGTTGGGTCTATGTTGCTGGCTTTGTGTTTGGCAAGTTCATTGATGATGGTGAAGAGTTCTTTGCTGTTTTGAGAGTTGTTGTCAAGATGTGTCTTGTAGTGATCTCTTTTGGCAGTGCGTATGAGTTGGTGATGGGTGCGAATGGTGGTTTTGAGGGTGGAGAAGTTGGTTGTGGAAGGTTCTAGTCTCCATATTTTCTCAGCTTGGCGGCATTTGCGCTTGGAGTCTTGGAGTTTAGGGGTGAACCATGGGGCGTTCTTGATGTAGCGGGTGGCGATGTGTTTTCTAAGGGGGGCTAGTGAGTCTGCGCAGGTAGTGATCCATTTGGAGAGGTTGTGTGCTCTTAGGGTGGAGTTGTTGTTAATGTGGATGTGTTCAGTGTTGTCGATAGTGTCTTGGGAGCTGGTGGTGACTTTGATGCTGTCTCTGTGTAGGATGGCGATGCCACCGCCTGGCCTTTTGAGGCAGTCTTTGTGTTGGAGTTTGTATCCCTTGGGGGTGGCTATGGCCATGTCGGGTTCTGAGGAGGGGTTGGTCCACGTTTCCGTGAGGAATGCGATGTCAGGTGAGTGTGATGTGATGAGGTCCCAGAGTTCTATGGCATGTTTGTGAAGGGAGCGGATGTTGAGGAGCAGGCAGTTAAGGTGGTTGTGGTGGGTGGCATTGGTGTGGTGCGTGAGGGTGTTTTTGCGGGGTGTGTTCTGGTTGTGGGCTGGTGTGCTGCAGGGTTGGTTGGTGGGGCAGGGTGGGTGAGTCTTGTGTTGGGGGTGTTGTGTTTGTTGAAGGTGGGGTCGCTATGGTTGGTGTGTGGTGTGAGGGATGACGAGCAGGAGAAGTGGCAGGTGTGACAGGTGAAGGGGCCATGAGTGTGTGTGGGGCTAGATGTGGTGCATGTGGGGCGGGGCCTGGGTTGAGAGAGTGGAGGGTGAGGGGGGAGTAGATGTGTCTGAGAGGGCCAGGGGTTCTGGCGCTGGGCGCGGTCCAGACGCGGACGGGCGCAGACGGGCTTGCCTTTGTCGCGCCTTTGGCGCGCCAGCGGCGCAGTCGTGCCGCAGCTGCCATAAGAGGAGGGGAGGGTGGGAGTGGCAGCTGGGAGGCGGGAGGGCCTGTCCAATGAGAGGGCTGGGGGGTGTGGCCGCAGCGGCAGGGATTTGGACAAGGAAGCGGCGAGAAGGAGGGGGGAGGTGGGAGGGACCGCAGGGGACGCAGCGGCGGGGAAAAACACTAAGGAAGTGGTGAGAAGGAGGGGGGAGGCGGGAGGGGCGCAGGGGACGCAGCGGCGGGGAAAAAGCAGGCAAGGAAACGGAAAGGAGCTGGCGCGGATGGCGGAGCAGGGAACGACCTGCCTGGAGAAGCAAGGTCAAAGATATCAAAAGATATCAATGAGGATCCGCGCAAGACGGGGAAAAAGCAGGCAAGGAAACGGAAAGGAGGTGGCGCGGATGGCAGAGCATGGAGCGACCTGTCTGCAGAAGCAGGGTCAAAGGTTTCTCTCTGCTATCACGCCGCGGCTGCCATAAGAGGAGGGGAGGGTGGGAGTGGCAGCTGGGAGGCGGGAGGGCCTGTCCAATGAGAGGGCTGGGGGGTGGGGCCGTGTAGGAGGCTGGACTGGCTTGTAGTGAGTACCAAGGGGTACTTGCACCTTGCACCAGGCCCAGTTATCCCTTATTAGTGTATAGGGTGTCTAGCAGCTTAGGCTGATAGATAATGGTAGCTTAGCAAAGCAGCTCAGGCTGAACTAGGAGACGTGTGAAGCTACTACAGTACCACTTAGTGTCATATGCACAATATCATAAGAAAACACAATACACAGTTATACTAAAAATAAAGGTACTTTATTTTTATGACAATATGCCAAAGTATCTTAGAGTGTACCCTCAGTGAGAGGATAGGAAATATACACAAGATATATATACACAATAGCAAAAATATGCAGTATAGTCTTAGAAAACAGTGCAAACAATGTATAATTACAATAGGATGCAATGGGGAAACATAGGGATAGGGGCAACACAAACCATATACTCCAAAAGTGGAATGTGAACCACGAATGGACCCCAAACCTATGTGACCTTGTAGAGGGTCGCTGGGACTATTAGAAAATAGTGAGAGTTAGAAAAGTAACCCTCCCCAAGACCCTGAAAAGTGAGTGCAAAGTGCACCAAAGTTCCCCTAAGGACAAAATAGTCGTGTTAGAGGGAGAATGCAAGGAAAACACAAATCAGCAATGCAACAACGATGGATTCCTGTCTGAAGGTACCTGTGGAACAAGGGGACCAAGTCCAAAAGTCACAAGCAGCTCGGAGATGGGCAGATGCCCAAGAAATGCCAGCGGTTGGTGCAAAGAAGCTCTTACTAGGCTGAAGAACTGTGAATACTGCAGGAACGACAAGGGCTAGAGACTTCCCCTTTGGAGGATGGATCCCCCACGCCTTGGAGAGTCGTGCAGAAGTGTTTTCCCGCCGGATGGACGCCAACAAGCCTTGCTACACGCAAATCGTGCGTTTGGCGTTTTTGGACGCTGCTGGGGCCCAGGAGGGACCAGGAGGTCGCAAATTGGACCTGCAGAGAGAGGGGACGTCGAGCAAGACAAGGAGCCCTCACTGAAGCAGGTAGCACCGGAGAAGTGCCAGAAACAGGCACTACGAGGATGCGTGAAACGGTGCTCGCCGAAGTTGCACAAAGGAGTCCCACGTCGCCGGAGACCAACTTAGAAAGTCGTGCAATGCAGGTTAGAGTGCCGTGGACCCAGGCTTGGCTGTGCACGAAGGATTTCCACCGGAAGTGCACAGGGGCCGGAGAAGCTTGCAAAGTCGCGGTTCCCAGCAATGCAGCCCAGCGAGGTGAGGCAAGGACTTACCTCCACCAAACTTGGGCTGAAGAGTCACTGGACTGTGGGGGTCACTTGGACGGTGTCGCTGGATTCGAGGGACCTCGCTCGTCGTGCTGAGAGGAGACCCAAGGGACCGGAGATGCAGCTTTTTGGTGCCTGCGGTTGCAGGGGGAAGATTCCGTCGACCCACGGGAGATTTCTTCGGAGCTTCTGGTGCAGAGAGGAGGCAGACTACCCCCACAGCATGCACAAGCAGGAAAACAGTCGAGAAGGCGGCAGGATCAGCGTTACAGAGTTGCAGTAGTCGTCTTTGCTACTATGTTGCAGGTTTGCAGGCTTCCAGCGCGGTCAGCGGTCGATTCCTTATCAGAAGGTGAAGAGGGAGATGCAGAGGAACTCGGCTGAGCTCATGCATTCGTTATCTAAAGTTTCCCCAGAGACAGAGACCCTAAATAGCCAGAAAAGAGGGTTTGGCTACCTAGGAGAGAGGAAAGGCTACTAACACCTGAAGGAGCCTATCACAAGGAGTCTCTGACGTCACCTGGTGGCACTGGCCACTCAGAGCAGTCCAGTGTGCCAGCAGCACCTCTGTTTCCAAGATGGCAGAGGTCTGGAGCACACTGGAGGAGCTCTGGACACCTCCCAGGGGAGGTGCAGGTCAGGGGAGTGGTCACTCCCCTTTCCTTTGTCCAGTTTCGCGCCAGAGCAGGGGCTAAGGGGTCCCTGAACCGGTGTAGACTGGCTTATGCAGAATTGGGCACCTCTGTGCCCAACAAAGCATTTCCAGAGGCTGGGGGAGGCTACTCCTCCCCTGCCTTCACACCATTTTCCAAAGGGAGAGGGTGTCACACCCTCTCTCAGAGGAAGTTCTTTGTTCTGCCATCCTGGGCCAGGCCTGGCTGGACCCCAGGAGGGCAGCTGCCTGTCTGAGGGGTTGGCAGCAGCAGCAGCTGCAGTGAAACCCCAGGAAGGGCAGTCTGGCAGTACCAGGGTCTGTGCTACAGACCACTGGGATTATGGAATTGTACCAACAATGCCAGGATGGCATAGAGGGGGCAATTCCATGATCATAGACATGTTACATGGCCATATTCGGAGTTACCATGGTGAAGCTACATATAGGTAGTGACCTATATGTAGTGCACGCGTGTAATGGTGTCCCTGCACTCACAAAGTTCAGTGAATTGGCTCTGAACAATGTGGGGGCACCTTGGCTAGTGCCAGGGTGCCCTCACACTAAGTAACTTTGCACCTAACCTTTACCAGGTAAAGGTTAGACATATAGGTGACTTATAAGTTACTTAAGTGCAGTGTAAAATGGCTGTGAAATAACGTGGACGTTATTTCACTCAGGCTGCAGTGGCAGGCCTGTGTAAGAATTGTCAGAGCTCCCTATGGGTGGCAAAAGAAATGCTGCAGCCCATAGGGATCTCCTGGAACCCCAATACCCTGGGTACCTCAGTACCATATACTAGGGGATTATAAGGGTGTTCCAGTAAGCCAATGTAAATTGGTAAAAATGGTCACTAGCCTGTCAGTGACAATTTGGAAAGAAATGAGAGAGCATAACCACTGAGGTTCTGATTAGCAGAGCCTCAGTGAGACAGTTAGTCACTACACAGGTAACACATACAGGCACACTTATGAGCACTGGGGCTCTGGGTTACCAGGGTCCCAGTGACACATACAACTAAAACAACATATATACAGTGAAAAATGGGGGTAACATGCCAGGCAAGATGGTACTTTCCTACACAACCCCCCCCCAAACGAAGGACAATAAGACTAGCCATTACCTGATGAGTCTTCATTGTCTAAGTGGAAATATCTGGAGAGTCCATCTGCATTGGAGTGGCTACTCCCAGGTCTATGTTCCACTGTATAGTCCATTCCCTGTAGGGATATGGACCACCTCAACAATTTTGGATTTTCACCTTTCATTTGTTTTAGCCAAAGTAGAGGTTTGTGGTCTGTCTGAACAATGAAGTGAGTGCCAAACAGGTATGGCCTCAACTTCTTCAGAGCCCAGACCACAGCAAAGGCCTCCCTCTCAATGGCAGACCAACGCTTTTCTCTAGGGGTCAACCTTCTACTAATAAAAGCAACCGGTTGATCCTGGCCCTCAGAATTAAGTTGTGATAGGACTGCCCCTACTCCTAATTCAGATGCATCAGTCTGGACATAGAATTTTTTAGAGTAACAAGGGCTTTTCAGGACAGGTGCAGAGCACATGGCCTGCTTCAGCTCCTCAAAAGCTTTCTGACAGTTTGCTGTCCATAATACCTTTTTAGGCATTTTCTTGGATGTGAGGTCATTAAGAGGGGCTGCAATGGAGCCATAGTTCTTAATGAACCTCCTGTAATACCCAGTGAGGCCTAGGAAGGCTCTCACCTGAGTCTGAGTGGTAGGGGGAATCCAATCAATAATAGTTTGGATTTTCCCCTGAAGTGGTGCAATCTGTTCCCCACCAACAAGGTGTCCCAGATAAACCACCTTACCCTGCCCTATCTGGCACTTTGAAGCCTTGATAGTGAGGCCTGCCTTTTGCAGGGCCTCCAAAACTTTCCAAAGGTGGACCAGGTGATCATCCCAGCTGGAGCTAAAGACAGCTATATCATCCAAATATGCTGCACTGAAAGCTTCCAGCCCTTGCAGGACTGTGTTCACCAACCTCTGAAAAGTGGCAGGTGCATTTTTCAAACCAAAAGGCATTACAGTAAACTGGTAATGTCCTCCAATGGTAGAAAATGCAGTCTTAGGTTTAGCATCTTCTGACATTTTGATCTGCCAATACCCTGCAGTCAAATCAAAAGTGCTTAGATACTTGGCAGATGCCAGTGTATCTATTAGCTCATCTGCCCTGGGTATAGGGTGAGCATCTGTTTTGGTTACCAAGTTGAGACCTCTATAGTCTACACAAAACCTCATTTCCTTCTTTCCATCTTTAGAATTGGGTTTTGGTACCAGTACCACAGGAGAAGCCCATGGACTGTCAGAGTGCTCAACCACTCCTAGTTCCAACATCTTCTGAACTTCTTGCTTTATGCAGTCCCTGACATGGTCAGGCTGCCTATAGATCTTACTTTTGACAGGTAAACTGTCTCCAGTATCTATAGTGTGCTCACACCAAGAAGTGGTGCCTGGCACAATGGAGAAGAGTTCTGAAAATTGTCCTAGGAGATTTATGCAATTATCTTTCTGCTCAGCAGTAAGACAATCAGCCAAAACTACCCCTTCCACAAGAGCATCTTGTTCTGTGGAAGAGAAGAGATCAGGTAAAGGATCACTGTCTTCTTCCTGTCCCTCATCTGTTGCCATGAGCAGGGTGAGATCAGCCCTGTCATAGTAGGGTTTCAGGCGGTTGACATGGAGCACCCTAAGGGGACTCCTGGCAGTGCCTAAGTCAACCAAGTAGGTGACTTCACCCTTCTTTTCAACAATTGTGTGTGGACCACTCCATTTATCTTGGAGTGCTCTTGGGGCCACAGGCTCCAAGACCCACACTTTCTGCCCTGGTTGGTACTGAACCAAAACAGCCTTCTGGTCATGCCATTGCTTCTGGAGCTCTTGGCTGGCCTGAAGGTTTTTACTGGCCTTTTTCATGTACTCAGCCATCCTTGATCTGAGGCCAAGTACATAATCCACAATATCCTGCTTAGGAGCTTTTAAAGGTTGTTCCCAACCCTCCTTTACAAGTGTGAGTGGACCCCTAACAGGGTGTCCAAAAAGAAGTTCAAAGGGGCTGAAGCCCACTCCTTTCTGGGGTACCTCCCTGTAGGCAAAAAGGAGGCATGGTAGAAGGATATCCCATCTCCTGCGGAGTTTTTCAGGGAGTCCCATAATCATGCCTTTGAGAGTTTTATTAAATCTCTCCACCAGTCCATTTGTTTGTGGATGATAGGGTGTTGTGAACTTGTAAGTTACACCACACTCCTTCCACATGGCCTTTAAGTATGCAGACATGAAATTGCTTCCTCTGTCTGATACTACTTCCTTTGGGAAGCCCACCCTGGAAAATATTCCCAGGAGGGCCTTTGCCACTGCAGGAGCTGTAGTGGTCCTTAAAGGAATAGCTTCAGGATATCTTGTGGCATGGTCCACCACCACCAAGATAAACCTATTGCCTGAAGCAGTAGGAGGGTCAAGGGGGCCAACTATGTCAACCCCTACCCTTTCAAAGGGAACCCCAACCACAGGCAGTGGGATAAGGGGTGCCTTTGGAGTGCCACCTGTCTTGCCACTGGCTTGACAGGTTTCACAGGACTTACAAAATTCTTTTGTGTCCTCAGACATCCTAGGCCAATGAAACAGTGGTACCAATCTGTCCCAAGTTTTCATTTGACCCAGGTGCCCAGCTAAGGGAATGTCATGTGCCAGTGTTAGGAGGAACTTTCTGTACTCCTGAGGAATCACTAATCTCCTGGCAGCTCCAGGTTTAGGATCCCTTTGCTCAGTGTACAAGAGGTTGTCCTCCCAGTAAACTCTGTGTGAGTCACTGACATCCCCATTAGCCTGTTTGACAGCTTGCTGTCTGAGACCCTCTAATGTGGGACAGGTTTGCTGTGCCACACTCAGCTCCTCTCTGGCAGGCCCCCCTTCACCCAAAAGCTCAGCAGTGTCTGCTTCCAGCTCCTCTGGTGTAGGTTCTGCACAGGGAGGGAATTCTTCTTCCTCAGAAGTAGAATCCACTGTAGAGGGAGGGATAGTAGGAAGTGGTTTGCTTCTACTAGCCCTAGCTTTAGGGAGCACTTGGTCCATTGTTCCAGGATCCAAGCTTCCCTGTCCTTTTTGCTTTTTGGCCTGAGCCCTTGTCAAAGCAAAAATATGCCCTGGAATGCCCAGCATTGCTGCATGGGCCTCCAACTCCACATCTGACCAAGCTGATGTCTCCAAATCGTTCCCTAATAGACAGTCTACAGGTAAATCTGAAGCTACCACAACTTTCTTTGGACCAGATACCCCCCCCCCAGTTGAGATTTACAACAGCCATGGGGTGGCTTTGTGTTATGTTGTGAGCATCGGTTACTTGGTACTGGTGTCCAAGTATGTGTTGTTCAGGGTGCACCAGTTTCTCAATCACCATTGTGACACTGGCACCTGTGTCCCTGTAGGCCTGGACCTCAACACCATTTATTAGGGTTAGTTGCTTGTACTTCTCCAAGTTATGGGGGCAAGCAACCAAAGTGGCTAAGTCAATAGCCCCTTCAGAGACTAAAGTAGCCTCTGTGGTCTCCCTAATCAGACCAACCCCAACTAAATTACCAAAAGTGAGCCCAGCTACTCCCTTGGATTGGCTATTAGTAGGTTTGCTCCCACCACCACTGCTATTAGTAGGGACACTAGGTGTAGCAGTAGGGGTTGTAGTGGTAGGAGCTGTGGTGCCTTTCTTTGGACAACTGGGATCTGTTGTCCAATGGCCTTTTATCTTACATAAATAGCACCATGGTTTCTTTTCCTTGTTCTGATTAGAGGAGGGTTTGGGCCCACCACCCCCACCAGAGTGTTTTTGTGGGCCTGATGAAGACTCATTTTTAGATTTGTCCCCACCCTTGTCAGAAGACTTACCATCCTTCTTTTTGTTGCCATCTTTGTCACCCCCTGTATGAACTTTTCTGTTCACTCTTGTTCTGACCCATTTGTCTGCCTTCTTTCCCAATTCTTGGGGAGAGGTCAGATCAGAGTCCACCAAGTGCTGGTGCAACAAATCAGACACACAATTATTAAGAATATGCTCTCTCAGGATTAAGTTATACAGGCTGTCATAATCAGTAACTTTACTGCCATGTAACCACCCCTCCAAGGCCTTCACTGCCTGGTCAATGAAATCAATCCAGTCTTGTGAAGACTCCTTTTTGGTATCTCTGAACTTGATCCTGTACTGTTCAGTGGTTAAGCCATAACCATCCAGGAGTGCATTCTTAAGAACTTGGAAATTGTTAGCATCATTTTCTTTTACAGTAAGGAGCCTATCCCTACCTTTTCCAGTAAATGATAGCCATAGGATAGCAGCCCACTGCCTTTGAGGGACATCCTGTACAGCACAGGCCCTCTCAAGTGCAGCAAACCACTTGTTAATGTCATCCCCCTCCTTGTAAGGGGGAACTATCTTATGCAGATTCCTGGAATCATGCTCTTTTGCAGGATGACTATGGGGAATACTGCTGCTGCCACCATGGGTATCTAAACCCATTTTCTGTCTTTCCCTCTCTATTTCTAAAGACTGTCTATCCAAATCCAGCTGTTGCTTCTTGAGCTTCAGTCTGGTTTGCTCCACTCTCAATCTATTGAGCTCCCTTTCCAACAATCTGTCATCAGGGTGGGTGGGAGGGACATTTCTAGATACAGAGGTATGATGGGAATGAACAGAAGGAGACCTGTCCCTTACAGAGGGCACCCTAACAGCTTGGCTACCAGTATAATGTGAGAGCACATCATCAGTATGATGTGATTCAACCTCTGTACCAACTATGCTAGACTGTCTAGTAATGGGCAGGCTGAGAAGTTTCTTTCCTGAACCTTTTCCTGGGGGAGTCCCTGGATCAGATTGAGAACCAATAGCTACTTTTTCTACAGATTGGGCACTTATGGCCTTATCCTGTACTCTAAGCATATTAATTAACAGTTCTAAAGAAGGATTCTTCCCTACACTCAAACCTCTCTCTATGCAGAGACTCCTTGCTCCTTTCCAGCTAAGGTGATCATATGCAAGTTTGGACAGTTCAACTTTTTGGCCTGTGCCAGACATTTTTTAGAGAGAGTTAAAGTGATAGACAAAGAAAAAAAGTTTTCAGAACTTTTTGGAAAGACAGAAAAAAACTTTTTAAACTTTTAAGAACTTTTTGAAAGTTTAGAAGTACTTTTCAGCACTTAGAAAAGAGTGAAAAGAGGAAATGCAAAACTTTTTGGCTATGTGTATATACACTGACCTTGTTTTGTATATTTTTCTCTTATGAAAAGTACAATGACAAGAGTGGTAAGTAGTCTCAAAGCACTTATCCCACCACTGCACAACCAATGTAGGAGGCTGGACTGGCTTGTAGTGAGTACCAAGGGGTACTTGCACCTTGCACCAGGCCCAGTTATCCCTTATTAGTGTATAGGGTGTCTAGCAGCTTAGGCTGATAGATAATGGTAGCTTAGCAAAGCAGCTCAGGCTGAACTAGGAGACGTGTGAAGCTACTACAGTACCACTTAGTGTCATATGCACAATATCATAAGAAAACACAATACACAGTTATACTAAAAATAAAGGTACTTTATTTTTATGACAATATGCCAAAGTATCTTAGAGTGTACCCTCAGTGAGAGGATAGGAAATATACACAAGATATATATACACAATAGCAAAAATATGCAGTATAGTCTTAGAAAACAGTGCAAACAATGTATAATTACAATAGGATGCAATGGGGAAACATAGGGATAGGGGCAACACAAACCATATACTCCAAAAGTGGAATGTGAACCACGAATGGACCCCAAACCTATGTGACCTTGTAGAGGGTCGCTGGGACTATTAGAAAATAGTGAGAGTTAGAAAAGTAACCCTCCCCAAGACCCTGAAAAGTGAGTGCAAAGTGCACCAAAGTTCCCCTAAGGACAAAATAGTCGTGTTAGAGGGAGAATGCAAGGAAAACACAAATCAGCAATGCAACAACGATGGATTCCTGTCTGAAGGTACCTGTGGAACAAGGGGACCAAGTCCAAAAGTCACAAGCAGCTCGGAGATGGGCAGATGCCCAAGAAATGCCAGCGGTTGGTGCAAAGAAGCTCTTACTAGGCTGAAGAACTGTGAATACTGCAGGAACGACAAGGGCTAGAGACTTCCCCTTTGGAGGATGGATTCCCCACGCCTTGGAGAGTCGTGCAGAAGTGTTTTCCCGCCGGATGGACGCCAACAAGCCTTGCTACACGCAAATCGTGCGTTTGGCGTTTTTGGACGCTGCTGGGGCCCAGGAGGGACCAGGAGGTCGCAAATTGGACCTGCAGAGAGAGGGGACGTCGAGCAAGACAAGGAGCCCTCACTGAAGCAGGTAGCACCCGGAGAAGTGCCAGAAACAGGCACTACGAGGATGCGTGAAACGGTGCTTGCCGAAGTTGCACAAAGGAGTCCCACGTCGCCGGAGACCAACTTAGAAAGTCGTGCAATGCAGGTTAGAGTGCCGTTGACCCAGGCTTGGCTGTGCACGAAGGATTTCCACCGGAAGTGCACAGGGGCCGGAGAAGCTTGCAAAGTCGCGGTTCCCAGCAATGCAGCCCAGCGAGGTGAGGCAAGGACTTACCTCCACCAAACTTGGGCTGAAGAGTCACTGGACTGTGGGGGTCACTTGGACGGTGTCGCTGGATTCGAGGGACCTCGCTCGTCGTGCTGAGAGGAGACCCAAGGGACCGGAGATGCAGCTTTTTGGTGCCTGCGGTTGCAGGGGGAAGATTCCGTCGACCCACGGGAGATTTCTTCGGAGCTTCTGGTGCAGAGAGGAGGCAGACTACCCCCACAGCATGCACAAGCAGGAAAACAGTCGAGAAGGCGGCAGGATCAGCGTTACAGAGTTGCAGTAGTCGTCTTTGCTACTATGTTGCAGGTTTGCAGGCTTCCAGCGCGGTCAGCGGTCGATTCCTTATCAGAAGGTGAAGAGGGAGATGCAGAGGAACTCGGCTGAGCTCATGCATTCGTTATCTAAAGTTTCCCCAGAGACAGAGACCCTAAATAGCCAGAAAAGAGGGTTTGGCTACCTAGGAGAGAGGAAAGGCTACTAACACCTGAAGGAGCCTATCACAAGGAGTCTCTGACGTCACCTGGTGGCACTGGCCACTCAGAGCAGTCCAGTGTGCCAGCAGCACCTCTGTTTCCAAGATGGCAGAGGTCTGGAGCACACTGGAGGAGCTCTGGACACCTCCCAGGGGAGGTGCAGGTCAGGGGAGTGGTCACTCCCCTTTCCTTTGTCCAGTTTCGCGCCAGAGCAGGGGCTAAGGGGTCCCTGAACCGGTGTAGACTGGCTTATGCAGAATTGGGCACCTCTGTGCCCAACAAAGCATTTCCAGAGGCTGGGGGAGGCTACTCCTCCCCTGCCTTCACACCATTTTCCAAAGGGAGAGGGTGTCACACCCTCTCTCAGAGGAAGTTCTTTGTTCTGCCATCCTGGGCCAGGCCTGGCTGGACCCCAGGAGGGCAGCTGCCTGTCTGAGGGGTTGGCAGCAGCAGCAGCTGCAGTGAAACCCCAGGAAGGGCAGTCTGGCAGTACCAGGGTCTGTGCTACAGACCACTGGGATTATGGAATTGTACCAACAATGCCAGGATGGCATAGAGGGGGCAATTCCATGATCATAGACATGTTACATGGCCATATTCGGAGTTACCATGGTGAAGCTACATATAGGTAGTGACCTATATGTAGTGCACGCGTGTAATGGTGTCCCTGCACTCACAAAGTTCAGTGAATTGGCTCTGAACAATGTGGGGGCACCTTGGCTAGTGCCAGGGTGCCCTCACACTAAGTAACTTTGCACCTAACCTTTACCAGGTAAAGGTTAGACATATAGGTGACTTATAAGTTACTTAAGTGCAGTGTAAAATGGCTGTGAAATAACGTGGACGTTATTTCACTCAGGCTGCAGTGGCAGGCCTGTGTAAGAATTGTCAGAGCTCCCTATGGGTGGCAAAAGAAATGCTGCAGCCCATAGGGATCTCCTGGAACCCCAATACCCTGGGTACCTCAGTACCATATACTAGGGGATTATAAGGGTGTTCCAGTAAGCCAATGTAAATTGGTAAAAATGGTCACTAGCCTGTCAGTGACAATTTGGAAAGAAATGAGAGAGCATAACCACTGAGGTTCTGATTAGCAGAGCCTCAGTGAGACAGTTAGTCACTACACAGGTAACACATACAGGCACACTTATGAGCACTGGGGCTCTGGGTTACCAGGGTCCCAGTGACACATACAACTAAAACAACATATATACAGTGAAAAATGGGGGTAACATGCCAGGCAAGATGGTACTTTCCTACAGGCCGCAGCGGCAGGGATTTGGACAAGGAAGCGGTGAGAAGGAGGGGGCAGGCGGGAGGGCCCGCAGGGGACGCAGCGGCGGGAAAAAACACTAAGGAAGCAGTGAGAAGGAGGGGCCCAGGGGACGCAGCGGCAGGGATTTGGACAAGGAAGCGGTGAGAAGGAGGGATGAGGCGGGAGGGGCCGCAGGGGACGCAGCGGCGGGGATAAACACTAAGGAAGCGGTGAGAAGGAGGGGCCCAGGGGATGCAGCGGCAGGGATTTGGACAAGGAAGCGGTGAGAAGGAGGGGGGAGGCGGGAGGGGCTGCAGGGGATGCAGCGGTGGGGAAAAAGCAGGCAAGGAAAGGGAAAGGAGCTGGCGCGGATGGCGGAGCGGGGAACGACCTGCCTGGAGAAGCAAGGTCAAAGATATCAAAAGATATCAATGAGGATCCGCGCAAGACTTTTGTAGCAATCTACTTGTTGAAACATGGTTCACTTGTGGAGCTTGATCAGGAGTGGAGCGAGTGCAGAACCTTGGCATCCTTGAGAAAAGAATTCCTGTGCTTTCATGCTGACTATGAACACAGAGAATGAACTGATGCCACATCCCAAACTTGACTCTCAGTCTCACCAACAGTATGCTGTCATCAACTTTGTCGTAAGAATCTAAATGATCAAGTACGATCAAGCCTTCATGCTAGCTTTCGTCAAGAGTGATAAGGAGCATCTCTGTGATGCCAGCCACACAGTTTCCACTAGGCTGACTGACGAAAACCTCTGATTTAGAGGTTTCGGCTGGTCAGCCCAGTAGAAACCTCGTAATGGGCACTGGGGAGAGTTCCACGGTCAGCCCACCAGCCTCGTAATGAGGCCCTTAGAGTTTGGACAAGGGGGTTACTATGTCACAAACGTGCATTGCAGAAGACGCTTCAGATGTATCAGCAGCTGACTCGTCTTAGTTACAATGATGTTTTGAGGCTGCAAATTGCTATAGTACACTGTTAGTAATTCAATATTTAATATTTATAATGATAAGGATAATGCATTTCAGTGTACAATGCGATTATAGGGCAGACACACAGTCATGGAGTCTGACAGTCAAACAGCGAGAACTACATTTCAAGCCTGTCTAACACCAGGCTGTTGTTCCTACCTCTCAACAGGGAATATCAATATGTGTTAGCTTAGGTTAAAAGAGGTACCTGGGATCTAATTAGATGTGGTTGCTCACATCATACAGATCAAAACTTTAGACAGAAGAGCAATCTTCGCGGTTACACAGATCTTAACGATTTCAAGCAATAAAGCTGTTGTATCCTACAGGTTCAGGCAATGTTATATTGCTCTGATTTTATAGGTTGCAGCCTAAGCGTTTCCTCTCGGGATACAGCAATTGCACAGGCTCAAACGTCAGTCAGCAGAGTTAAGAAATATTACTACTTTCCCACAGGCTCTAATATCGGACCTATAGGCTATCTATCAAATCACACATATTTTACAAAATCCGGTTGGAGAGATCTTTCTTTCATTCTTTCCTCAATATATGACGTTCTAATAAAGAACACTGTTGAGGAAGATTCTTTATGGTCTTGGGCCCCAAAATCCACAATATCCAACCTATTTGTGGTCAAATTATAATTTTTTGAGTTTCATTTGAAGTAAAAAAAAAAACCTTACTGTTTTGCTAACTCTTCCGGACTTGTTTTTCGTTCACCTGTGTGATTCTTTTCCTGGTGTCCTTGTCCTAGTGGCATGATGCCCCTTGGCACAAGTTTGCATTTTAGAAATAAATGAATTAATAAATAAATAAATACATTCCTAGGGAATGGTTCCACTTGTTCTCTACTATAATATGTCTTATTCTTCCATTCCCAGTCCAGCAGCAGGCTGGCATTGCTGCCGTTCAGCATTGCCCAACCCAGTGCATAGAGGATGCAGGGTGACTGTGAGGCCTGGTGATGATGCAGACCTGATGAGAGACCCTACTGGCCTGCCAACAGTAGACAGTCAGTTTGAGAGACTCACTGGTGGGTATGCAGCAAGATACGTGCCCCTTACTCTTTAGGCCTCATTATGAGTTTGGTGGTCAGACCGCCAGATTGCTATGTTGACGGTCCTAAAAAGACGACCATGTTGGCTGTCTCTCAGACTGCCATATTACAAGTTAAACAGGCAGGAACGCCGACTGCCAACCAAAATAGGCAGACCGGCAGCTGCACAGAGGTCCAAAAATAGGCGGTCCAACCTCCTGCCCCAACAGCACAGCGACCAACCACTGCACACCCTGCTCAGAAGGGAGGACATTAGGAAGACGTGGAATGACCTCAGGGGCAAGCTTTGTTCCCTGGTCCCCAGGCACCAGCTGCAGGCCAAGAAGACTGGTGATGGCCTTCCCACTCTCCCATTACAGCTCTTTCCATGGAAGGAGAAGGTCTTGGCCATCCTGCATCCTGAGGGCTTGACGGAAATACCTGGGAGAGTGGAGTCTGGTAAGTCACAACAATACAAATGTCACCAAAATGCCATGTCATGCATGCTCACAGCTCACCTTTTGCCATTTTTACTGTCACTCCTCTCACTATTCCAGTGTCTACCAGTCCAAAGACCTCTATTAGCTCACATTTGAAGTGTACTCAATTGGGGAGATGGCATTTGTATAGTGTGTGTGTAGTGCAGGGAGTTACATGATTGTAACTCCCATGAGGATCAGTCACTGTCACTCCAGTCACCAGTCCAGTGTCCGCTCCTCCAAACACTCCTTTTTTGGTAACTCACACATGAAGTGTACTCTACCTGGGGGATAATATTTGTATAGTGTGTGTGGTACAGGGACTGACATGACTGCTAAGGCCAGGAGGCCCTGTTTCAGTAACTCCACCACCAGATCAGAGTACCCTTGTCCAAAGACCCCTGTTTGGCAACATACTCCCAAATGAAGTTTACTCACCTGGGGGGATATCATTTGTCAAGTATTGGGGAGTAGTGAGGGTGGCCTGACTGCAACTCCGAGGTGACACTGCTTCTCTAACTCCAAACACCAGTATGGTTTTCTCTACTCCAAAGGCCCTTGTGTCTAAACTCTCTTTTGAAGTTTACTCACCTTGGAGGATACCATTTGTATAGTGTGTAGTAGAGGGAGCGATTTGACTGCAAATCCCATGAGGCCCTGTTTCAGTAACTCCACACACCAGCTCAGTAGTCACATGTTCAAACACCCCTGTTTGTGAACTCTCAGTTGAAGTGTACACACCTGAGATAATACCATTTGTCAAGTGTTGGGAAGTCGTGAGAGTGACCCAACTGCAACTCCCAGGAAGCAACTCCTAGGTTTGGTGTAACTCCAAACACCAGCCCAGAGTTGTCTTGTCCAAAGACCCCTGTATGGCAACTCACAATTTAAGTTCACTCAGCTGGGAGGATACCATTTGTCAAATGTTGGGTTGTAGTGAGAGTGACATGACTGCAGCTACCAGGAGGCACTGTTACTGTTACTCAAATCACCAGCACAGTGTTTTCTCCTCCAAATACCCCTGTTTGTTAACACACATGAAGTGTACTCACCTGGGAGGATGACATTTCTATAGTGTGTATCCTAGAGAGAGTAACATGACTGCAACTCCCAGCTGGTCATGTTTCTGTACCTCCAACCACCAGCACAGTGGTCACTTGCCCAAATAAATCTGTTGGTGAACAATCACTTGAAGTGTACTCACCTGGGGGGGCATTGTTCAAGTGTGTGTACTAGAGTGAGTGATATGACTGCAACTCACAGCAGGCACTGTTTCAGCAACTCCAAGCACCAGAGCAGTGGTCACTTGTTCAAAGGCAACTGTCTGCCAACTCATAATTTAGATTGACTAAGCTGGGACGATACCATTCTCCTGAGAGGATACAATTTTTCAAATGTGGGAAGTAGAGAGAGTGACATGATTAGTAAAGCCAGGAAGGCCCTGTGGCTGTTAAACCAACCATTAGACCAGTGGTATCTTGTCCAAATACCATTGTTTGTGAACTCTCAAGTGAAGTGGACTCACTGAGAGGATAACGTTTGTATAGTGTGTGTAATACATGGAGTTACATGACTGTAACTCACAGGAGGCCCTGTTTCAGTAACTTCACACACCAGCCCAGTATTCTCTTCTCCAAAGACCACTGTTTGTCAATTCCCAAATAATGTTTACTCACCTGGGGTGATGACATTTGTCAAGTATTGGGGAGTTGTGCGAGTGACATGAATGCAACTCACAGAAGGCACTGTTTCTCTGACTCCAACCACCAGACCAGTGTCCACTTGTCCAAATACCCCTGTTAGTGAACTCTCAATTGAAGTGTACTCATCTGGGAGGATACCATTTGTATAGTGTGTGTAGTAGAGGGAGCGATCTGACTGCAACTCCCAGAAGTCATGGTTTCACTAACTCAAAATACGAGCCAAGTGTTCAGTCCTCAAAATACCCTTTATTATTAACTCACAAAATAAAGTGTACTCACCTCTGGGGATGAGAGTTATCAAGCGTGTGAAGTAGAGGGAGTGACATGACTGCTAAGACCAGGAGGCTCTGTCTCTCCCTAAACACAAGCCCAATGTTTTCATGCCAAAATACCACAGTGTCTTAACTTTCTAATGAAGTTTACGCATCTGGGAGCATAACATATGTATGGTGGAGGGAAGCAGAGGTAGTGACCGGAATGCAAAACCCAATAGGCCTTTTTTCCTTAACTCCAAACACAAAAACAATGTTTACTCACTCAAATCCATTGATTTGTGAAATCTCAATTTAAGTTCACTCACCTGGGTGGATACCATCTGTCAAGTGACTGTAGTATGGAGAGTGACATGATTCAACTCCGAGGAGGCATGTTTCAGTAACTCCAAACACCAGAACAGTGGTCACTTGTCCAAATACCCTTGTCTGCTAACTCTCAAGTGAGGTTTACTCACCTGGGAGGGACCAAGATACAGATCATGCTTAACTCTGAAATATATATCTGGGTACCTAGCTCTAGCTTGACCTGATAACCCAAGAAGAAACTATTGAGGACAGGAAGGAAACCTTACCCAGTGTGCAAAACAATGATGCCAAAGGCATCAAATGCATAACCAGAATGGTATTGGCAGCAGACACATGCACAATGCACTGACGACATAATGGCTCCAATCATATATACAGCAAAGTCCTGGGTCTGCCTGCATAACAATCAACTAGGCCTGAAAATCGTCAAATCCAATTCTTTCCTAAACACTGATTGGCCTGCACTGGTGGCAAGATGCCATTCTCAGGCCATCCTCCCAAGGGCTAATGATCTGCACATTTCAGCAGCTGCTTGACCTAAATGGAATTGGCATGCTTAACAAATGTCAGGTCGACACAACCAATAACATGGGTACCAGTCACAATAGGAAAATCTACAAATCAAATATGTACAAGGGCTTTGCGAAATGTCACTGTAAACCTTTGGTGTTAAATGTCACAATGCAGCCAGTGACATTGTATCATTCACATCAACACGTCGAGCTGCCACTGGCCACACAGAGCCCACAGAAGAGACTGCCACTACCCCCATGGATGAAGCCCTCAAAGACGATGATACTCCTGGATGTCTGGATGTGGAGGATGGTTCTGGCCCATCTGGACAACCTGGTCAGACCCCAACAGTGAGTCTCACTGTGGCCACTACATCACCTCCCAGCCTGATTGCCTCCACATCACAGGCAGTCCTTTACACCCCCCCCACCCAATCTGTGTCCCTAGGACAGTGGCAACCCTCTTGTGTCCCCCAGTCCAGGATCCTGAGTTGCAGCACCACATCTCTGACAATGATATTGCACAAATCTGTTGGAGGGGGCACCCTGTGGCAAGGTCACAGGGCCATGGGGGTAGGGTGCGTGGGAAGGATGCTGTGGGCCAGCTAGGTGAAGCCCCTGGGGCTGCTCCTGGCCAGGACACCATCAGCCACGTTTTGGGGGTCTTTCAGGAGTACCAGGACATGATGGGCCAGGTACTTGCTGAACTCTGGGAAATGAAGCAGCTCCAGAGGGATTTCCATTGGGAAATGTATGAACTGTGAGAGGCTAACAATACCAACATGGCCTCTCCAACAGGGGTGCTGAGGGACATTAACACCACCCTGAGCAGGAATTGACAACAAAACACTACCCCTTCCTTTGGCACATCTACACCAGGCCCTTCATCGGTGCCAGCCACTGTAAGGGAGGCCATGTCAGGGGAAGAACCCATCCCAGACTTCCCTGCACCTGTAGCAGTAGATCCCCCCTCACCATGCAAGTGGGGATGTCCAGCAAAGACTACAGGAGGTGCAGATGACAAGACACTCAATACTGCCAGCAAGTGATCTCTTCAAAAATTACCTCTTTCGTGTGTTCTTCAACTACCTTCCATTTAGAATGGGAGGAGTACACTGGACTATGGACTTCCAGTGATGTGGCATCTACTCCAAATGATTTCATCCATCATGACTGAACCCTTCACTTTTGTTTTCTGCCATGCCCCAATTTTGTTTTATGTACACACTTTCAATAAATCCACCATTAACAAAGTAATTGTCTGCTTGCTTCTGTTTCACATTTTGCTATGCAGAGATGTGAGACCATGTGAAGCAAATGAGGAAGACACAAGATACTAATGCAAGGAGGGATATGTTACAGGTACAGTGTCCTGCTAAGGATCACTACCAACACACACAAAGACATTGCTACAAGCGTCTGGTCACAGCAAACATTTTATTCCAGTGTACAACACATAGGCTGTTGAAATGTCTGGACTGTCATAGCCAAGAATGACTGACTCATATTGTGTCAAGGTACACATACCAACTTACAGCCCCAAAGATCACGAAGGGAAGGGCCATGTCAGACTATGGGGGTCATTATGACCCTGGCGGTCCTGTGTGGTGGGGCCGGGCTGCCAAATTATGACAACACATTGCAGCCAGCTCACCACCTGTACCGCCAGGGGGTAGGACCGCCTGGCTGAAAGTTGACCACCTTCGACATGGCAGTCCACCTAACACCACCCACGGTATTTTGAGCATCCTTACTGCCAGGGATTCTGTGGCGGCAGCAGTCAAAACGGGGAGCACCCTGTCTTCCATTCCAGCATTTGTGACCCCAAGGCATCATGGTAAATGCAGTCATTAGCACAAATTTGAATATAGTTTTGAACGTTTTTCACCATAAATTGGTGCGGCAAGTGCCGTATCTTCGGACACGTGTTTCTGGCTATTTGGCCGTCATCAGCGAAGAGCAACGTGTAGCTGGCGGGGTTGCTTGAAATGCCGCCTTGAAAGTATTCACAGGTTTAAGTACCACTCAAGAAGGCGCACAGGTGCTTCACCCGAGCTCGTCAGCTCAGAGGCTCACGGGAGCCTTAATTACAACAGTCAAAACGGGGAGCACCCTGTCTTCCATTCCAGCATTTGTGACCCCAAGGCATCATGGTAAATGCAGTCATTAGCACAAATTTGAATATAGTTTTGAAAGTTTTTCACCATAAGTTGGTGCGGCAAGTGCCGTATCTTCGGACACGTGTTTCTGGCATACACGCATTCACACAAGCACACATACACTTGCATACACACTCACACAAACACACACAACACCTCCTACCCCCTCCCCTGTCGGTCGATCACCTTACCTGGTGGTCGCGATGGTCGTCCGGGAGGGAATGGGGTCCATGGCGCTTGCTCCGCTGCCAGCACACCATCACCCCTAAGTCGTAATAGGAGTGGTGGTGTTGTGTTGACATGGCCATGCCAGCGGAGCAACCTCCACGGCACCGCCAACCGCCAGTATGGCTGCTGGCGGTTCTCCACCCAATTTATGGAGGAGAGCCACCAGCGGTCATAATATGGCTGTCTGAAGACCGCCATCACTGGTGGTCTTGTGGCTGGTGGGACTTCGGCGGTCTACGTTGTAGACCGTTGAAGTCATAATGAGGGCCTATGTCCTATAGAATAGGCAAACAGACAAGTGGACGTTGTCACCAGCTTGAGTCTTATCACATACCACACCAGAGAAATCCAACATAACATAAACCAAAGTACAGACAGAGGGAAGTACAATAGTCGCTTATTACAGGACCATCATAATCCAAGGACCATGCATCTGATGGTATGACACAAATATATGTCAGTGTTGTGGCACAGGCACTGTGGCCTGCAATGATGAAACACATCTACAGCAACATGCAGGTCATACAAGAATAGTGGTTAGCCTATTTGAAGGGTGGATGTCTTGCTTGTAATTGATGGTAACAAATTTCATGCCCACATGATCACCCACATGATGCAATCGGCCCAACGTAGCACAATAAACAAGTACAATGTGCGCTTTTGACCTTCCACCCAAACACTGTTCAAGCTGCCTTGGCACAGGTCCAAAATCTGTGACCCACATTACCTGGAACAATCCATGTCCACTTCGTATGTCAGAACTGCATCAGATGCCTGCCAAGGTCACAACTCTGAAATGTCCACATGAGGATGTCAAGGTGAGGGAACCTGTACAAAGCCAAAACAAGGAGTATATGTTTGAAAGCATACATATTACACAAATCACATAGCAAACATCTGGGAAGGAAATTACATTTCAGTGAGACTGACACAAACAAACAAACAAACAAAGTAGCTACATTAAGGTGGGGATTTGTTAAAGGCTAACTCTTCAAGCACATGTTGGCTGAATATTGCAGAGTACTGCTCCCTAGTTGTTTCCTTAACATTCAACTCCACGCAGTCTCACAACTACAGTTCTTTGTACAGTGACAATCATCACATTACATGACATACACTCATGAAAAGTAGCTATTGATGAGATCTTACCTCAAATCAGCTCCTTCCTCTTCACCACAGTCATCCTCACTTGGCATTTCATGTGTCTCACCCGGTGGCACTGCAGGCTCCCCCTTCTCTGGGATGTATGGGATATTCCTCTGCAGGGCGATCATGCAGCATGCCACAGTGATCTGACACACTTTTCTGGGTGAGTAGAGAGGGCTCCACCTGTCCAGTCCAGACCCCTAAATCTGGCCATCAGGAGTCCAAAAACCCGCTCCACTACCCGCCTTGTTTTTCCATGGGCCTCATTGAAGTGGACTTCCCCAGGCGTAGTTGGATTCCTTATTGGCATCAACAATCAAGGACGGTTTGGATATGCGGAGTCTCCTGTTAAGGAATGGGACATATGTGCAACAATGAGTCTCTCACTTCATGATTGTAGCACCTGACATTGACACACACACAGGACAGATGTGACTTACCAACCAGCCAGTCCCTCTCTGGGTACAGTTATGACATCAGCTTGTTACGCATTAGTAAGGAATCATGGGCTGAACCCAGATAATGGGCACAGACCTGTGAAATGTATAGATCCGCCAAGCAGACAACTTGCACGTTGATTGAAAGGAAGTTCTTTCTGTTGTGGTATACTTGTTCATTGGCATGTGGTGGGACCAGGTCAATATGTGTTGCATCAATGGCCCCATCCACATGTGGGAGGCGTGCAAAACCATAAAAGTCAGCCATCACATGGGCTAAATCCTGATGTCAGGGAGACTAGATGTAGCTGTCCAGGTGTTTCAACATTGCTGAGAGGACATTTTTCAAACCCAACTCAACATAGGTTGGGACATGCCACTGGACAGGGCCACTGTATGTTGGAAGGACCCTGTGGCTAGGAAGTGCAAACTGACATGACTTGGGTGGTATGCTGGGTGGATGACTAATAGCTGTCACAAGATCTGGCTCCAACTGACAACATAAGTCCACTATTGTTCGCCAATTCAGACGGTAAAGGAGTATTATGTGGATTTCTTCCATGCTCTGAAGGTCTGGCAGTGGACGGTAGACAGGAAGTTGTCACATCCTCCTTCGTCCTGGATACCTATGTATGACATGATTTCTTGCATTATCCATTGTGTCCATAGCAACATACATGATGCATTTCAATAATGTTATGTGACAAGGCATTTCAGAAGAGATAGGCTTGGCAACCCATACACATCACAGCTCAATAACACAAGGGTCACATGTTACCACCATGGTTTTCCACACATATGCACACAACATGTATCTGGACCAATCTCAAAGATTTGCAACACAATTGCCCCTCAAAATGTGACTGGATATCTCGACCGCCAAATTGACCATTGGTGAGGGATGACTATACCCCACTGTCAGGGTTGACCTTAGCACTGACGGCACACTTTGCAAAAATGTTTGTTGGCATCCCAATGACCACCTATGCCACGGATTCCCTCACTACCACCCTTCAACAGTGCCCCTCAAGTCTCCATAACTAATCCTCTCATATGCATTTAGTTAGTTTTGTAGCGCCACTCATTTCAGTGTAGGGTGTCAGAGCACTTCACTTCGCACACACATTACACAGAGACAATCAGTCATGAGTTTGCAAATCAGTGTATGAGAAATGCTACTTAAGAAAGAGCACTAAAATATGTAGGAGTCACACGTCATCTATACTGGTAGGCATTATAGTTTAGGAGTGCTTTGTCTGGAGAATCACAAACTCAGAATTTTAAACGTATCATCATGGTTGGGGATTCTCTTTTTGTTTTTGCCCATCAACATGTATTACTTTTATTTCAAATTCTTGCACAGTCAAATTATATCTCCTCACAGTCACTTCAAAGTTTAAAAAAAAAAATGTATTTATTGGTTTATGAGTAATATTCGAGACATTACATAAGATCACTTCGAAAGATAATCCTTTTGTCGCTGCGAGCAGGACTAAACTGTACAGAACTAAACAATCTATAATTGGTATTCTTTCAAAGGCTGTCTTGTGAAACAAGCTTGTGATCATCATTGCCAAACAGTGAACAATTAACCAGTATGCATAAAACAAAAGCTGTGGAGGGAGGAGTCATCTACGGTCAGAGTTTAAGGACTGCATTTGAGCCCGGGGGATCCCAGAGGGTACGGGGGTTGGACCGAAGCAGGGTGTATAATGAATGGAGTAATGTTGTTATCCGAGGGCGTCTTCTCTTTCATGGGGGGTGTAGATCATTTTTGGCCCTGACATTTAGTACCAGATGTTCCCAGCAGTCCCCATCCTGACAGTCAAATACACATGTCCGCAGCCAAAAAATGTAGTGTGCTTCCGCACATGGCCAAATTAGCAAGTCTCGTAACCACTCCTGAATGGCCGGAGGTGCCGGAAACTTCCATGCCATGGCTATCCTACGTTTGAATAACACAAAAGCAAGATCAATGAATCTATGTAGGTATTTGTCACCTTTCTTGTCGGGCGATGACCCAAGAGGCAAGAGGTGGATGTGAAGGTGAGGGGCTGTGTAGTCAGTTCCGCTACTATCTCAGTAACCTTGCACCAAGTGATTTGTAATACTGGACATTCCCATATCATGTGATAGAAACATGCTGAGGGCACGGTACAATGTGGACATCCAGGGGTGGTTAAGGGAAACATATGTTTAATGAGATGAGGATCTAGATAGGCCTGGTGTATATAGTTGAATTGTATAAATCTAAATGTAGCATTTCGCTAACTAACTGTAGAGCCCTAGCCCACTCCATGTCAGTCAGTGGTTGCAGCAGCATTGCATCCCACTTAGCTCCTGCCGTTCTCATGGGGTCTGGTCCTGGTGTGTGGAGCGCTGTATATAGGGTTGTGATGACGTGTCGTGTGTCCCCTGTCAGAAGTATGGTGTGCAGTACCTGTGATGTGGACGGTTCCCTTTCCACCATTCCCCAAGAAACACGCATGACTTGCAGTATTATATAGTAAGTGAGGATTTGTCCGTGTGCGATAGAGTACATTTCAGTGACGCCCTGAAATGTTATAAGTGTACCTTCTAAGTATAAGTCTCCCAATTGGGTGATCCCCACCTCTATCCACTTGTGGCAATCAATAGCTTGTGTCTTTTCTTTCATCCTAGGTACATCCCAAATGGGAATCTCCAGTGAATTTGGGATGTGGGGGCGTTTAGGGTGTATAAAGCGATGCCAGCATGTGTGAGCCACCCCCATCTGTTGTGACATTTCTCTATAGAGACCGATGGAGTCCGTTAGACAATGTACACCTTAACTCTCCCTAGGTGCTCCTGAATAGTGGACAGTTCTGGGCAGCCATTTGAAAATAACCAGGCCAACAGCCACTGCAATTGAGCCACCATATAGTATAATTCAAAATTCGGAGCTCCCGGTCCGCCCTCCGTCATTGGTCTCTGGAGCTTGGATATGACCACCCTTCAGCGTCCGTCACCCCAAATCAGTTTGAGAAGCAGACCATCGAACATTCGAAAAAAGGCCCAGGACACCATTAAGGGTAGCGCCGAAAAAAAGTAAAGCAACCTGGGGAGGATTAGCATCTTAGATATCACCACTCGACCAGCTGGCGATAGTGGCAAGGACCTACAAAGTGTGAGGGAGCTACGGATACTCGTGACCACTCTATTTAAATTACCTTCCTGAAGATCCCGAGCTCTGTGACTCATAAATACTTAAAGGAGTCATAATTCCATTGGAGACGTGAGTCAATCTCGTCTCCTCTATTGGCAGGAGAATGTGGTGCTAGCAGGAACAGACATGATTTAGGCCAGTTAACCTGTAAACAAGATGTCTCCCCAAAAGTCTCCAGAAAATGCATGAGTTCCTGGAGTGTGGCTCGGACATCGCGAAGATAGATAAGGACATCATCGGCATACAGAGAAATGACATGGTGATGTCCCAGTTCTGGAATTCCCCAGATCCCAGCGCGCTTGAGCAAGTAGCAAGCAAGAGACTCCATTGTCAAGGCAAATAGAAGTGGAGACAATGGACATCCCTGATGTTTCCCTTTCTATATAGCGAAGTTGTTTGCTATCTCCCGCCCTGTTTTTACTCTGGCCAGCGGTTCTGCGTACAATGCGTGAACCCATCTCAGAAATCGCGGTCAGAATCCCATAGCCTTAAGACTTGAAAAGAGGAAATCGCAGCCTGAGGTGTCAAAGGCTTTCTCAATGCCCAGTAAGACTGCCACCTGGTCAAGTGCGTCTGATGGGGTGTTGTGGATGAGCCGTAAAAAGCGATGTATGTTACGGAAAGTGCCACGGCCCTGTATGAAGCCTGATTGATCAGTGTGGACTAGTGTTTGCACTTCAGGAAGTAATCAGTTCCCCAGTATCTTACAGTCCAGATTCAATACGGAAAGGAATCGATGCGACTAAACATCTAAGGGATTGCGTCACAGTTTAGGTAATGCCACTATTAGGGCCTTGTGTAGGGAATCTGGCAATCAACCCCGTTCTAGTGCCTCCTGAAATACCTCAAGAATCATTGTGTTATAGCGGTGGAATAAGTAGCATAGTATTCAATTGGTAGGCCACCTGTGCCCAGTGTTTTGTTACGAGTAATTTGGGAGATGGCCACCTTAATATCACCAATTTGAATGGGTTCCTCGGTATCGTCATGTTGGTTGGTAAAGAGTTTAAGAAGAGACACCCCTGCCAGAAACTCCTGCACACAATTCGGATGTGGGACTGCTGGTCTCACGTATAGCTCTTGGTAGTAATCCCGGAATGCTTAATTAATTGCCGTCTGTGAGATGGCTACTGTGCCATCGGCTAGGCGAACCGCCATAGCGGGAGCACTACAGTGTTCTTCCCGAAGGAGCCATGGGCATGTTGCAGATCCATCCGCTTACGGAAGTCATGGTGGCTTAGGGTGGCTTCCGCCTCATTACGATGGAGGCATTGCTGGCGAAACCACGAGGGCGACTCGAGTTGATTAGCAATCTGTATCTCTGTTTGCCTTAAATTGCGTTCCACATTAGAGAGGTCCTGCACGAGCTGCCGCCTAATACCCCAGGATGCTGTCATACAGTGGCCGCGGATTCACACCCTATGCGCCTCCCATTCCATGGCTCAGGAAGAAGCGGATCCAGCATTTGCTTAAAAAAATTGTCGAATGCACTGCAATAGTGTGTCACAGAATGGTGGGTACAAAAGGGCCTCAGACTAAGATGCCAGTTAGGAATGGCAGGGCATTGTTTGCCCGAGTTCAGGGCCAACGGACTATGATTTGAGTACGTCCGTGCTAGGTATTCTGACTGAATCAGGAGGGGACCGGTTTGGGCAGTGGAGAAGAGGATATCAATCCTGGTATGTAGGTCATGAACGGGTGAGCAGAAAGAGTACTCAAGTTCTTGCGGGTGACCAAGACGCCGCACGTCATATAGGCGCATATGTGTGCTCCACCGCTTAAAATGGTGGGAGGTACAGATGCTCATGGCGGAGGGCAAAGGAGGGTGAGATCGGTCAAGGTGAAGGTCCAGAACACAATTAAAATCTCCCCCCCCATATTGCCGGGAGTAGTGGATCTCAAAAAAGCGCTGGTGAAAAGATCTAAGAAAAAACAACAAGTGATGGACGGAATGCTGAACATTGTCAAACACTCACCCCCAGTCATAGATCTGGGTTTAATCCATCGTTCTTTTGCTCACCATGCCACCCCAGTTTGGACCCAGCCATATGCAAATCAGTCTTGACCCTGTTCCTCAAGGAACAGTCCAGACCGAACTGCCAAGCCAGGTCCTCACTGGACCGGAAACAAGCATCCTGGGACCGGTTTTGGGGTTTCACCCCTCATCAGCCAGGCTAGCTTGAATCCAGTGGCATGGGAAGCACGGGACCCACGTCTGGGCATACCCTTCCCACTTAGGGTGACAAAGCAAAAACAACAAGTGATGGACGGAATGCTGAACATTGTCAAACACTCACCCCCAGTCATAGATCTGGGTTTAATCCATCGTTCTTTTGCTCACCATGCCACCCCAGTTTGGACCCAGCCATATGCAAATCAGTCTTGACCCTGTTCCTCAAGGGAACAGTCCAGACCGAACTGCCAAGCCAGGTCCTCACTGGACCGGAAACAAGCATCCTGGGACCGGTTTCGGGGTTTCACCCCTCATCAGCCAGGCTAGCTTGAATCCAGTGGCATGGGAAGCACGGGACCCACGTCTGGGCATACCCTTCCCACTTAGGGTGACAAAGCAAAAACAACAAGTGATGGACGGAATGCTGAACATTGTCAAACACTCACCCCCAGTCATAGATCTGGGTTTAATCCATCGTTCTTTTGCTCACCATGCCACCCCAGTTTGGACCCAGCCATATGCAAATCAGTCTTGACCCTGTTCCTCAAGGGAACAGTCCAGACCGAACTGCCAAGCCAGGTCCTCACTGGACCGGAAACAAGCATCCTGGGACCGGTTTCGGGGTTTCACCCCTCATCAGCCAGGCTAGCTTGAATCCAGTGGCATGGGAAGCACGGGACCCACGTCTGGGCATACCCTTCCCACTTAGGGTGACAAAGCAAAAACAACAAGTGATGGACGGAATGCTGAACATTGTCAAACACTCACCCCCAGTCATAGATCTGGGTTTAATCCATCGTTCTTTTGCTCACCATGCCACCCCAGTTTGGACCCAGCCATATGCAAATCAGTCTTGACCCTGTTCCTCAAGGGAACAGTCCAGACCGAACTGCCAAGCCAGGTCCTCACTGGACCGGAAACAAGCATCCTGGGACCGGTTTCGGGGTTTCACCCCTCATCAGCCAGGCTAGCTTGAATCCAGTGGCATGGGAAGCACGGGACCCACGTCTGGGCATACCCTTCCCACTTAGGGGGCATACCCTTCCCACTTAGGGTGACAAAGCAAAAACAACAAGTGATGGACGGAATGCTGAACATTGTCAAACACTCACCCCCAGTCATAGATCTGGGTTTAATCCATCGTTCTTTTGCTCACCATGCCACCCCAGTTTGGACCCAGCCATATGCAAATCAGTCTTGACCCTGTTCCTCAAGGGAACAGTCCAGACCGAACTGCCAAGCCAGGTCCTCACTGGACCGGAAACAAGCATCCTGGGACCGGTTTCGGGGTTTCACCCCTCATCAGCCAGGCTAGCTTGAATCCAGTGGCATGGGAAGCACGGGACCCACGTCTGGGCATACCCTTCCCACTTAGGGTGACAAAGCAAAAACAACAAGTGATGGACGGAATGCTGAACATTGTCAAACACTCACCCCCAGTCATAGATCTGGGTTTAATCCATCGTTCTTTTGCTCACCATGCCACCCCAGTTTGGACCCAGCCATATGCAAATCAGTCTTGACCCTGTTCCTCAAGGGAACAGTCCAGACCGAACTGCCAAGCCAGGTCCTCACTGGACCGGAAACAAGCATCCTGGGACCGGTTTCGGGGTTTCACCCCTCATCAGCCAGGCTAGCTTGAATCCAGTGACATGGAAAGCACGGGACCCACGTCTGGGCATATCCTTCCCACTTAGGGTGACAAAGCAAAAACAACAAGTGATGGACGGAATGCTGAACATTGTCAAACACTCACCCCCAGTCATAGATCTGGGTTTAATCCATCGTTCTTTTGCTCACCATGCCACCCCAGTTTGGACCCAGCCATATGCAAATCAGTCTTGACCCTGTTCCTCAAGGGAACAGTCCAGACCGAACTGCCAAGCCAGGTCCTCACTGGACCGGAAACAAGCATCCTGGGACCGGTTTCGGGGTCTCACCCCTCATCAGCCAGGCTAGCTTGAATCCAGTGGCATGGGAAGCACGGGACCCACGTCTGGGCATACCCTTCCCACTTAGGGTGACAAAGCAAAAACAACAAGTGATGGACGGAATGCTGAACATTGTCAAACACTCACCCCCAGTCATAGATCTGGGTTTAATCCATCGTTCTTTTGCTCACCATGCCACCCCAGTTTGGACCCAGCCATATGCAAATCAGTCTTGACCCTGTTCCTCAAGGGAACAGTCCAGACCGAACTGCCAAGCCAGGTCCTCACTGGACCGGAAACAAGCATCCTGGGACCGGTTTGTGTTGTTAATATTGCCCTAAGTGGGAAGGGTATGCCCAGACGTGGGTCCCGTGCTTCCCATGCCACTGGATTCAAGCTAGCCTGGCTGATGAGGAGTGAAACCCCGAAACCGGTCCCAGGATGCTTGTTTCCAGTCCAGGGAAGACCTGGCCTGGCAGTTCGGGCTGGACTGTTCCCATGGGGAACAGGGTCAAGGCTGATTTGCATATGGCTGGGTCCAAACTGGAATGGCATGGGCAGCAAAAAAACGATGGATTAAACCCAGATCTGTGACTGGGGGAGAGTGTTTGCATTGTCAGCACTCCGTCCATCATTCTTTTGTGTTGTTAATATTGCCCTAAGTGGGAAGGGTATGCCCAGACGTGGGTCCCGTGCTTCCCATGCCACTGGATTCAAGCTAGCCTGGCTGATGAGGGGTGAAACCCCGAAACCGGTCCCAGGATGCTTGTTTCCAGTCCAGGGAAGTCCTGGCCTGGCAGTTCGGGCTGGACTGTTCCCATGGGGAACAGGGTCAAGGCTGATTTGCATATGGCTGGGTCCAAACTGGAATGGCATGGGCAGCAAAAAAACGATGGATTAAAGCCAGATCTGTGACTGGGGGAGAGTGTTTGCATTGTCAGCACTCCGTCCATCATTCTTTTGTGTTGTTAATATTGCCCTAAGTGGGAAGGGTATGCCCAGACGTGGGTCCCGTGCTTCCCATGCCACTGGATTCAAGCTAGCCTGGCTGATGAGGGGTGAAACCCCGAAACCGGTCCCAGGATGCTTGTTTCCAGTCCAGGGAAGACCTGGCCTGGCAGTTCGGGCTGGACTGTTCCCATGGGGAACAGGGTCAAGGCTGATTTGCATATGGCTGGGTCCAAACTGGAATGGCATGGGCAGCAAAAAAACGATGGATTAAACCCAGATCTGTGACTGGGGGAGAGTGTTTGCATTGTCAGCACTCCGTCCATCATTCTTTTGTGTTGTTAATTTTGAAAAGATCTAAGAAACTTATTTGGCTAGCATTGGGTAGGTATATCGCTGTTAGGTTGAGAGGGGCACCATCTAACTGACCTTCTATTCTAACATATTGTCCTTCCATATCTATTCTCTGGGCAGTCAGTGGAAAGGGAACTCCCATGGCTATCCAAAAAAGGACCCCCGTTCATATGCGGATGTAGTAGTACCACATGTCTTTTCCCGCCACCTGGCCCGTAAACGATCCGGCTCTGAGGCCGTGAGGTGTGTCTCCTGAGGCATTGCAAAATGTACCTGTCTGCGTTTAAGATATGAATACACCCTATATCGTTTAGTGAGAGTTGTCATGCCCCGTTCATTCCATATCATAATTCTATATTGTGGAGCATGCTCTGGGGTCGGTTGCAGGCATCATGTCTGATACAGTATGTATGGGAGAAGCCTGTTAAGCAGTCAGTCCCTTCCCGCCCCCTGTGACCCCTCCACCCTACATAAAAACCCTCCCTTGATCACCCACAGCACAAGTGTCCAAAATATTGGGTAACAGCCCTGTGTTCAGTTTTCAATGGCAATATATAACAAACAAACTAAATAAAAAATACTCCAAATGCAGTAACATTCCCCCCAGGGCCAAAACCTTGTGCTATGCCACCCATTGAAAATAAACATTCACACAGCAACATTTTAAATAATAATGTGTTAGAGAACTTGTTCGAGTTGGCATGGTGTGGGGACATGACTTGCGGGTAGATTGCGGGACTCTTTGCATGGGCCCAGGACTTGGCAGGGAAGGTGTCAGATAATTATTTCTATCTAAAAGTCATGTGTTGGTGTCATGAGCACATGGGAGTGAAGCAGCAGAAGAAAAAGGGGGAGAGGGAGATTATATGACGTCATCTACAGATCTGGGAGTGACATGGGGGACTTCAGTGCTGCAGATTGAGGAAGCTTTTGAGTCTCCGATCTCGGATCCAGATTCTCCCGGGGTGCTGGAGCACAAGGTAGAAAATTAATTGATTTGATGTAATGCCACTGCCACAATTGCTCGGGCCTGCTATGCAACTGCCTGATCCCGATCAGGCCAGGCCCATGGCATTTTCCTTCGGCGTCGCTTAGGTTTAGGCGTCACCCATGTGCCTTCTTCTCATTCCCAAGTTTCGTGGGAAGGCCCTTGGGGTGTAGCCATGTCCACACATGTCTGAAAAATATGGAAGTTCTCGCCATCTATAACTTTAAGTTTCGCCGGGTAGAGGAGAGCAGATTTAATTTGCAGCTCGCGTAATCTCTGTTTAACTTTTGTGTAGCAGCCACCCATACGCTGCACCTCCATGGTGTAGTCTGGATAAGCCACAATGGTGGCATTTTCAAAGTGCCCAAGGGCCTTTGGTACGGAACAACTGGAGAACAAGGTCCCGGTCTCTGAAGTTTAATAAACGGGCAATGAGAGGGCGTGGTGGCGCTCCCACTTTAGAAGGGTGTCCTGGGATGCGATGTGCTCTTTCCACTGAGAACAAAGACGGTATCTTATCCTTCAGCATCATGTTCATAAGCCACTTTTTCAAGAAAAGTTCGGCACAAGGGAGTTATGATCTCTCACGGAAGCCAATAAATTGGATTTTGTTGCGCCACGAGCGCCCCTCCGCATCCTCTGCCCTGCCATGTAGAAAGGAGATCTCTTCTTCCATAGTCGATATTCTGCAGCTCCTTGACAGTTGATGATAAAGTTTGTGTGACCAATTCTGCCTGGCTGACCCTGTCCACCAGCTTGTGGTGGTCCGTTCTTAGGAGATTCACATCCAAAGACACTGAGTCAATTTTGGCTTCAAGGGAGGTTTTGGTAGCAAGTATAGCAAGTAGGATCTTCTTGAAATTTTCAGAATGGCTGTGGAGTGTGGATTCAAGGTGGTGAAAATTATCCAGGTATAGGGGTGGCCCTGGAGAGGGGACATCTCCTGTTGTCACTGCATCTCCCACTGCTTTAGTGGGACGGTTCTCAGGGTGGGACGGGTGATGATGGCACCCCGCTGCAAAAACCACAGAGCTGCGTGGATCAGGAGCTGTGCAAGAAGAGCCCTTCCACTGGGCCGTAATCTTAGCGAAGGGAGTGCCGGCCAGCACAGGAACTCAGCACTAGTCAGCCTCCCCCTCAACAGGCATGCATGGTATCGCCATTGGCTATCTGGCAATTTATTCCAACTTCACCTGTTCTGAATCTCATCCGAGCAGGGCTGAAACCAATTATCTTTGAGGGCATACGCGCATCCCCTCCGCATAGCATCCCAGTTCCATCAGTGTCCACTGTGCTGAAAGGAACCCCCAGTCAGGACTTCATCGCCTCCACTGGATGCAGCAATGTCGCACTGTTCTTCCGTGCAGCCCCCACCAGCCCGCCAGACTCACTTTTGTCTTCCGCAATCATCCCAGGGCCTCACCACCAGCAGCTCTTTACCTCGTGTTCAATTGCCACTGTGCTGGGAAGATCCTAGCGGCACTTTCTTCTGCTCATCACTCTTTCCATGTGCCCTGGCAAACCACTATAAGTAGGCTCTCTTTTGGGTCTCGCCTCACCATATGCTACTCTACCTCTACCAAGCACAATGGTCCCAGTAGCGTCTCCTTCTACAATGGGCCGAGCAGCTTCCCATTGCAGTAAGCGTGCCCCCTAATTACTCTCCTGACTCACTGCTCATCTGTGCATGGCTGGGGCTCGCCGCACAGCGGCACTGCCTGCAACGTGACCCCACACCGCTGTCACAGCGGCTTCGCCATTCTCCGGGTCTGCCTTTCCGACCTTTCGGCAGTTCCCTCTGTCACAGTTGGGGTCCATCAGAACCACGCGCCGCTGGTAATCAGAGCGGGCGGCGCGGTCTCACAACCCGTTTCACAGGCCCGCAATATAGCGAGTCACGCTGTACAGCTGCTCCTTTTGCAGATTCAAGCCAAATTCAGCTTGTGCCTTCCTGGACGCTCCGGGACCTCCGCAAGCCGGTTAATCCTCAGCAGCGGGTCCCGTCTGCTCCCATAGTCAGGATAATTGCTGGGCCCAGTGAGGAGCTCTTTAACTAATGTTTGACGCGGTAACCATCTTGGCCACGCTCCCCGGGGATTCTCTTGATTTATACCCAAATGAACTCTTTTTGCAACATTAGGATAATGAAAGACTGGGGAAAAATGATAATGCTCTGATCTATACTTTGAGGAATTCATGCAGTACTTTGATGACTGTTAATAGCTTACAGTTCTATATTAGGATTTTAACTTTGAAGGGACCCGTGGAGAGAGAGAGACGCAGTCTAGTCTCTCCGCGGGTGGATTCGGGACAGGGGAAGTGTGCGCGCAAGGCGCCCAATTGGGTAGAAGGTAAGTTGGGGCGGGGAGTAGGACAGGTTTATAAGGGGGGTGGAGGGTGGGGTCGGCCTTTTTTCGCGCCGACTTAGGTGAGGGAGGGTCGTTTTATTAAAGTGAGGTGTAGAGGTAAGGAGGTATTTCCAGGCAGGCCAGCAAGGCCAGTCAAGCAGCGTAGGGTGGGTTTGGCAAACAGGGCCCTGAGACGCGGACCGTGTACCTAGAGCGGGGCATCAGAGGAAAGGGTGGGCGACCCCTCGGGCATTACGGGCATGAGTCGGGAGACTCAGAGGACGGCGGAAGCCACCCCCGTGGGCAACCAAGGACAGCACACGAACCGGGTGAAGCCGGCCCCTCGGGCATTTGTTTATTAACGCGCGGAGAGCGCGCGTGGCGAGGGGAGGTCCCCACCCCCACCTGTTTTTAGATAACGCGCGGGGGCCGCGCACGAAGGCAACTGGAGCAGGCCTAGCCGCGCAAAGGCGCCGCCACACCCCCGCGGGGGCCCCCAAATCGGGCCAACAAACGCGCAACGGGCGGGGAGGGCCCCTCGGGCATATAATAAAAAATGTTTAAAAAAGGGATTTTCCTTATGGGCAGCACCGCGGGCGCTTAGCCCCTTTTGCCCCCCCCCCCTCCCCCCCAGGTTCAAACAGGGCAGGCCCACAAGGGCACAAAAAAAAAAAAAAAAAGAATACATATATATATAAGCCCACATATACACAGTTATAACAGGAAACACAGGGAAACAGTTTAAGCAGGACCACATTAGAACTGCAGCCGACAGTTAAAGGCTGACAACATGGCCACAGGCCACGATGCGGAGGCAGTGAGGGCCGCCCTACGCGTGCTGGGCGAAGCAGGCAGGGCAGATCTACTCAGGCCAGGGGTCCTTGACCAGGCTTGGGTGGGGATGACACGCCCCACCAGGGCGGCATCGGGGAGGGTTGCGGCCGCAATAGCGGCCTGTGTGTCACAGGACTCACACGGGGAACAGGACGAAGGGCCTATGACCCCCGGGCAGGGCGACAAAGCACAAGTTCTTCACGGGGCGCAGAGCCTGCTGATGTTTGGCGGGGAGACGCAAGCTACCCAGGACAAAGGAACAGAAAGCACGCAGTTAGGCGTTAACCCCGCAGGCCCGGGAGGACAGGCGGCGGGGGGGATGGGCCCGATGGCCAAAACAAGGAGGCAGAGCAGCCCATACCGGGGCCCAGTGGGTATTTTGCTCCCCTAGATTTGTCATACCACAGAGGGGAGGCCCCCAGTTCAGTTGTTTCGAGATGCCAGTAAAGAAAAGAGGCAAGTGTGCCGGTAAAAACAGGGGAGGGCCGGGGAGGGTCAAGACAGCGCCCCGCCAGGCTAGGGGGGGGAAAGTAAAGGCACCACACAAACCAAGGCCCGTGGTGGGCCAGAGCTCGTACACACAGGGGAATTGGGACCAGGCGGACACCTGGGACTTGGAGGCCAGAATTCGGGAACAGCATAGGGTTGTATTAGAGACGGAGGCCAGGTGGGCACAGTTGTGCAAAGACAGGGAAGAGGCGAACGCCCACAGCGGGACAACCCCTAAGATCAGAGAGTCCAGAGGGCAATCAGGTACGCAGCAGTCAGGGCCAGGAAGGGGAACCTGGGTATGGGTGCCACAGGTAAGGGGAGAACAGAGACAAGAGGCTCGAGCGGCCGAAGGGTCAGTTGGCGTGGGAAAACCCGGTGACGCAGATGGTCACGGGGGCAAAAATGCAGCAATGCCAACGACAGAGGTTGGCAAGAAAAGGCACACGCCGACTGGGCGCAATACGGCCCAATGCGTTGGCACGAAGCACTGGAGGGGTCTACGGCGGCCTTCTCCACACCGGGGGACCACGGATCCCGTCCTGATGACACGCGTCATGCGGGGATGGAGGCAAACGAGAGTACATCAACCAAGGCGAGAGTTTTTGGCCAACACATGGGCCAGTGAGAAAGAGAAGAGGAGTTGGAATTGGATTACGAGGAAGAAGGGGATGAATGGGAGGACGGCGAAATACGAGATTGGGAGGTGAGCGCAGTAAAAAAGGGTGGCGGGCGAGGGCGCAAGAGCGGCACAACCTCTTCTTCGTGCTCTGTTTTACAGGTTACAGCTCCTTTGGAAGGCCCCACTGGGAGTAGGCAAGTCGTGCAGCGCGGCAGGAGCCCGAAAAGAGTGCCAAGGAGTCTGGGGGACAACGCTGGAGGTAAGCAATGGTGGTCAGTATGGGGCGAGGGGGGGGGACAATAAAGGAGGCTAACACGAGTAGGTCCATCGGGGTAGGTGACGGGTCAGTTTTGGAGGTAGCAGGCAATAGCACCACGCAGAAGACGGGTGAGAACAAAGAGAAAGAGGGCACCGCCACGATAGACACAGCCACAATGGGAAAGGCGGATGCGGGAGAAAAAACGGTAGAGGATAAGGAGGGGGGAAGTCACAAGAAGAGGCTGCCGTACATGGGTTTAGCCATGCCACTGGGTTCACACGTGGCAGAGAAGACAAAGAGCAAGATATGAAAACACGAATATGTAGATGTTTTTAAATTGTTACATAGGGACATACAGGCGAAGGAAGGGTCCAAAGAGGAAGAATGGGAGCTAGCACGCAGGCCCCGGGTACCTATAACAATGGATAACTGGACGTCGGCTTTTTTGATATTCGCAAGTATATACTGCGAGAAATACACAGACAGGGCTATCGCCCTGTTTAAATACATGGACATAATTAGAAAAGGCCAAATGCATTTTGGGGGTTTCGCATGGCTCAGTTACGACGAGGAGTTTTGTGCCCGGGTAAGTGTTAATCCGGATAAACCATGGGGTGACGTGGACTCCGAACTGTGGATGCAATGGATGGCATCGGCACAGACAGCGGCGTCCACTCACACGGCGAGTGGACTGCCGGTGACTTACAAGCCCTTTCAGGCTCGCCCCGCCCATGGAGGGGCGGGCAATACAACAAAGACAGCGGGGGCAACCGCGGGGGCTTGTTGGAACTTTAACAAGGGATTTTGTTCCAGAGCACAATGTAGGGTCAAGCATGACTGCTCCAAGTGCGGGGGTCGTCATCCAGTCACCCAATGTTTCTCATTGTCCAGCCCAGCGGAACAGTGGAGGGCTTCTAGAGGGAGAGGGGCACATGGCGCTCCTGCGCCAAAAGGGGCCTACACCAGTTAGACTGGAATTTCTGCGGCCATGGCTACACATATATCCAGATATGGATAAGGCGCGACTATTGGAATGGGGCTTTAGGGAAGGTTTTAGATTAGGTTACCAAGGCCCTCGTCAAAGGAGGTGGGCTGACAATTTGCGGTCAGCCAAAGAGCATCCGCAGATAGTGCGCGACAAAATAGCAAAGGAGGTAGGGTTAGGCAGAATAGCAGGCCCATTTTCCAGGTGGCCAAGTGACGCTTTAATGATATCACCATTGGGAGTGGTACCCAAGAAGGCGCAGGGAGAATTTCGTTTGATTCACCATTTGTCATGGCCTGAAGGTGCGTCAGTCAATGATTTCATTGCCCAAGAGGACTCTAAGGTAATTTACGCGTCAGTCGATGATGCGATAAAGCTAGTCCTAAAGTGTGGTACGATGGCGGAAATGGCTAAATGTGATATTCAATCAGCTTTTAGATTGCTCCCTATCCATCCAGCAGATTTTGACCTCTTGGGCATGCAGCTGGATGGCAACATCTATGTGGACAGAGTGTTGTCCATGGGTTGCTGGATATCATGTGCCCTTTTCGAGACCTTTTTGCAGTGGGTCTTTGTGAAGACAAGCGGGCATAGGTGGGTGACGCATTATTTGGACGATTTCTTATTTGTAGGAACAGCGGCATCTGGGGATTGTGGGCGGGCCCTGGACACGTTCCAGAAGCTGGCACAACAGGCGGGTGTGCCCTTGGCCCCGGAGAAAACGGAAGGCCCCACGCCGATTATAACCTTTTTGGGCATTGAACTAGATGCGAGAAAGCTGGTCGCTAGGTTGCCAGCGACAAAAGTAGGGGAGATACTACAATTCTTAGCAGTGGTGCGCACTCTGTGCAAGATGGATTTGCGGACAGCTCAAAAGCTGTTAGGTTACCTGAATTTTGCATGTAGGGTACTTAGGGGAGGTAGGACTTTTTGTAGGCGGTTGGGACTTTCCATGTCAGGAGCCGTTCTTCCACATCACAGGATACGAGTTTCATTGACATTGCGAGAAGACATTAGGATATGGGAGATTTTTCTCAGAAGGTTCAATGGGGTACCGATGTCTTTCGGTGAGTCAGACACAATATGGCAGCTACAAATTTTCTCGGACGCGGCAGGAGCGTCGGGTTTTGTTTTTTACTGGGATGGGAGGTGGTGTGCGGAGACTTGGCCGGCATCCTGGAGGCAGCAAGGGAGAAGCATCGCGTTCTTGGAGTTTTTTCCCCTTTTAGTGGCATTAGCAGTGTGGGGACGGGAATTAGCCAACAGGACAGTGATTTTTCAAATAGACAACATGGCGGTAGTAGAGCTGGTGAACAGACAGAGAGCAAGGGACATCAGAGTTTTGCGCTTGTTGCGGCAGTTTATGCTTTTATGTTTATCTTTGAATGTCATATTTAAAGCTGCACATATACCAGGGATTTACAACGAGATTGCAGACTCCCTATCTCGTTCACAGTGGCGGCGTTTTCGGGAATTGGCCCCTGGAGCAGAGCAGAGCAGAACAAGACTGTGGTCCCGACAGACATCTGGGAATGGGGGGCATGACGATCACGGGGCTGGTGGAGATGTCATTAGCAGTATTCACACAGCGCAATTACAGACTGGCATGGTTGGAGTTTCAATCTTTTGAACAGTTTGGGGGCAATTTTTGGGAGCAAAGCCTGCCGGTACTGGAGGCACGGACCAGACTTTTCGTGCTTTTTCTGATCAGGGAGGGTTTATCTCCAGCGACAATTGGGGGGAAACTGGCTGGAGTGTCGTTCTACGGGAAACTGTTTTTTGGATATGACCCAGCACACAGTGATTTATTGGGTAAAATGTTGAAAGGATGGGGCAGGGTTAGAATGAGTGGAGATAAACCAGCAAGAGAGCCCATTACATTTGGAATGTTGGTAGAGATGACACAGGTGTTACCAAGTTGTTTTAGGGACAAAGACGAGGTGGGTTTATTTCGTTTATGCATGCTGTGGATGTTTTTTGGAGCATTTAGAGTATCAGAGTTGTTGGGGGTGGGTAAGGAAATTGGAGTAAGGAGAAAAGAGGTATGCATGCACAAAGACAGGTTGGGGATCTGGCTAAGACGGTCCAAAACGGATCAGCTGGGAAAGGGCAGGTGGATATGGCTTGAGAAAGGAGGAGTTGAAGCGGCTTGCCCGGTACAAGAATGGGTCAGTTTCAAAACAAGGTGGACAGGCGCAGGTGAATCAGGGGTCTTCATGCATGTGTCGGGGAAAAAGCTAACTAGTGATCAATTGTTACAAGTTATGAGAATGACCCTTGGAAGGATAGGGCGGCGCGCAGGTGATTATGGAACGCACTCGTTCAGAATTGGCGCAGCGACGGAGGCAGCACATATTGGCTGGGATTGGGCTAAGATCAAATCCATAGGGAGATGGAAGTCTAGGTGCTGTGAGCGGTATGTCAGGCCTTGAAAAGCGCAAAACGAATAAGTTTGGGGGGGGGGCGTTTGTGGTTATTTTATCAAGACAGTGGTTACAATGTTTTTTCTTTACAGGCTGTGTGGCCGGGCCAGAGAAGGAAAAGATGACGACGTGGTTGGTCGGCCATTTGTTCGTTCATTGGGCGGCGAAATTTGCAGAGAAGCAAATTTATGGCAGATCATTGGGATTGCCCAGCAGAAGCCATGAAGTGCGTTGGTGGGGCAAGAGTGGTATGAGGTGGGGGAGTCTGCTCCCATTTATCACGGGTAACTTGCCGCAGTGGGGATGCCCAGATCTTTTATTGATTCACTTGGGTGAGAATGATTTAGTGAAGCTATCGGGGCTTACTCTGATACAATTGATGCAGAGGGATTTGGAGCTCTTGAAACGGAAACTATGCGGGACAAGCTTGGTGTGGACCGAATTTGTGCCAAGAAGGGCATGGAGAGGGGCGATCAATCATGGAGCCATTGAGCGGGCTCGGAAAAAATTGAACAGAGCCATGAGAGTTTTTTGTTGGGCCCAAGGGATCAAGGTGTTAAGACATGGGGACATAAAGGAGCAAGAACAAGCGTTATTTCGTGATGACGGGGTACATCTATCACAGATAGGTAACGCGTACTACATCACAGAACTGAGATTAATGCTGGAAAGCATATGGGGTACAAATTTGTGTACCCGTAAATGAAAAAGGGGTGGGGCAGCGAAACGCCTCACGGGTTTCCCTGGGTGGCAGGAGATGGGGGAGGGTGGAGAGCCAGGTGCAGGCTTGTCCACCCTTCCAGGGGGAAAACAAGGAGGTGAAGCATCAGAGCGGGGAGGGGTAGGCTACAGGCAGGGAAGGCATGGGCGGAATAGGAGAGCATATACGGCAGGAAAATTGAAGGGAGACATTTGAGGAGAAAATGAAGGCAAGGGAGTTGTAAAAGTTAAAGGGGGTTATTCCAACTTTGGAGGAGGTGTTAATCCGTCCCAAAAGTGACGGTAAAGTGACGGATATACCACCAGCCGTATTACGAGTCCATTATATCCTATGGAACTCGTAATACGGCTGGTGGTATATCCGTCACTTTACCATCACTTTTGGGACGGATTAACACCTCCTCCAAAGTTGGAATAACCCCCAAAGTCTGCTTTAAAAGATATACAGTTAAATGTTTTGAAGTATTGTTGTGTTGAAATCCTGTTCTAATAAAATGACCTTTTACACCAACAAGAGTGTCACATATGTATGTCCCGATGAAGGGACCCACGGAGAGAGAGACGCAGTCTAGTCTCTCCGCGGGTGGATTCGGGACAGGGGAAGTGGCGCGCAAGGCGCCCGATTGGGTAGAAGGTAAGTTGGGGCGGGGAGTAGGACAGGTTTATAAGGGGGGTGGAGGGTGGGGTCGGCCCTTTTTCGCGCCGACTTAGGTGAGGGAGGGTCGTTTTATTAAAGTGACCACCCACCCACCCAGCTTAGGAAGACTGGGGGAGGAAGAGTTTTTAGTTAGGCAGGTTAGTTAGGGCAGGTAGGGGGGGTTAACAGTCATTTAGGACAGGTGAGTTGAGAGAGGTAGCAGGAGATGGGGGAGGGTGGAGAGCCAGGTTCGGGCTTGTCCACCCTTCCAGGGGGAAAACAAGGAGTTGAAGCATCAGAGCGGGAAGGGTAGGCTACAGGCAGGGAAGGCATGGGCGGAATAGGAGAGCATATACGGCAGGAAAATTGAAGGGAGACAATTGAGGAGAAAATGAAGGCAAGGGAGTTGTAAAAGTTAAAGTCTGCTTTAAAAGATATACAGTTAAATGTTTTGAAGTATTGTTGTGTTGAAATCCTGTTCTAATAAAATGACCTTTTACACCAACAAGAGTGTCACGTATGTATGTCCCGAGTAAACTATTATTATATAAAGGACCTCTCTGACAAAAGCAGTAACCCACTGACCCATTTGCGTCAAATGCACTTTGTGATCTCCATGGTGCATGTTCTTTGCAGGAGGCATATTAACACACTATGGGGGTCATTCTGACCCCGGCGGTCTAAGACCGCTGGGGCCAGGGTCGGCGGGAGCACCGCCGACAGGCCGGCGGTGCCCCGCAGGGCATTCTGACCGCGGCGGTTCGGCCGCGGTCAGAAGAGGCAAACCGGCGGTCTCCCGCCGGTTTACCGCTGCCCTTAGAATCCCCCATGGCGGCGCAGCTTGCTGCGCCGCCATGGGGGATTCTGACACCCCCTACCGCCATCCTGTTCCTGGCGGTTCGCCCGCCAGGAACAGGATGGCGGTAGGGGGTGCCGCGGGGCCCCTGGGGGCCCCTGCCGTGCCCATGCCAATGGCATGGGCACGGCAGGGGCCCCCGTAAGAGGGCCCCGCAAAGTATTTCAGTGTCTGCTAGGCAGACACTGAAATACGCGACGGGTGCAACTGCACCCGTCGCACCCCTGCAACTCCGCCGGCTCAATTCTGAGCCGGCGTCCTCGTTGAAGGGGCATTTCCTCTGGCCCGGCGGGCGCTCTTTTGGAGAGCGCCCGCCGGCCCAGAGGAAATGTCTAAATGGCCGCCGCGGTCTTTTGACCGCGGTGCGGTCATTCAGCGGCGGTACCTTGGCGGACGGCCTCCGCCGTCCGCCAGGGTCATAATCAGGCCCTATGCTACCTTAAAACTTCCACAAGAGAAAATTCTGAACTCTCTCCAGGAAGACCATTAACCTCCAGAGTTATCTTGACACTTTTATTGTTGCCTGAGAATTCCCAGAGGCAAGGAACACTGCAGCAGGACCTTACAAAACTATAATATAGTTGCAAACACGGCAACCCCTCCCAAAGTCAGTACCCTGTGCGGTGGCACCAGTCGCACTTCTCTAGAGCCGGCCCTGCCCACTGTTAAACACTATCTGTGCCCTGCAGCATTCTACATTGGTGCTTCATTAGTAGGACCTAAATCACAAGACAGGATAAGCATGTTTGTGATCTCAAAACAACATTTTCGGTGTGTGACGCAGTTTGTGAAGCCCAATACAGCATTTCAAGTCTTCAAAATGGCAGCTGTCTGACCTACTCCACTAGACATTAGGAACAGCCTTGACCACCGGCGGAAGTCGTCATGGAGGTAGGTGGTTGCAACTGCGGTGTACACAGCCATAGGATAGCATTGTTGCCAGTGGCAGTTTTAGGCCAATGGCTGTGTCCACCGGCAGTGACATTGTGCTATGTGGCAGACGTGACCGCCATGTTCTGCAGGTTCGGTCACTTGACTCCTGACACTGCTGCCAGCAAGACCTTCACTACCTGGACTGCTGTGTACTGCCTCTGGGAGCACTCATGCCACATCCAGCAGGTGATAGGGCCCCTGCATTCTATCTAGAGGAGGTGGAGAGGCTAGTGGATGAGGTCCTACCCCTGTATGACCAGCTCTATGGTGCACCAGAGGAGCAGGTAAGTACCTCATGTGCACAGTTTTCTCTGTACTTCATCGTCCTTTCCCTACTCACAGGTTACAATATGGCCATGTGTGGCAGGTTGACTAATCATGTGTCTGTTGTTGCAGTCTGTGTGGCATTACTAGGAGGGACAATGTGCAGGTGTCAGTGGCCAGTGCCATATGTTGTGTGAGCTTGTTAGGGTTCCTAGATCCTCCTTGTGTTGAATGCACACAACTAGGTGAAGAGACATTACTGCCATCCACTGACATCTCTTTTCTCATGATAGTTGTAAGTGTCAGGCATGTATGTGCATGACTGCATGAGTTGAGTTTGCATATTGTATGAGTCACTTGAGAGTAATGTGAGCAATGTGTATGTTGCCACAGAGATTTCTCAACACATCCGCCCTTACTAAACTGATGTTTGAAATGCATAGCATGACTCACTCTGCCCTTCAGGTTGCCATACACACCACATGCCAAGTTGCTGTTGGTTACATGATTTAGGGGGTCATTCTGACCCTGGCGGTAAAAACCGCCAGGGCCAACGACCGCGGGAGCACCACCAACAGGCTGGCGGTGCTCCCATGGGCATTCTGACCGCGGCGGTACAGCCGCGGTCAGAAACGGAAAACCGGCGGTGTACCGCCGGTTTCCCGCTGCCCTGGGGAATCCTCCATGGCGGCGCAGCTTGCTGTGCCGCCATGGGGATTCCGAGCCCCATACCGCCATCCTGTTCCTGGCGGTTTTGGCGCCAGGAAGAGAATGGCGGTATGGGGTGTCGTGGGGCCCCCGTAACAGGGCCCCACCAAGATTTTCAGTGTCTGCCATGCAGACACTGAAAATCGCGACGGGTGCAACTGCACCCGTCGCACCCCTTCCACTCCGCCGGCTCCATTCGGAGCCGGCATCTTCATGGAAGGGTGTTTCCCGCTGGGCTGGCGGGCGGCCTTCTGGCGGTCGCCCGCCAGCCCAGCGGGAAACCCAGAATACCCGCGGCGGTCTTTTGACAGGCAGGGTCGGAATGAGGCCCTTACTGTCATGCATGGAAGTGATGGGAATGGAGTGTCATGTAGGTTCTGTATGCTCAGCCTGCAGAGACCAGAGCCTGTCAAATGTACCTCCCAGTATGAGTCCTAGTCTAGGCTGGGGTAGAGTCATTGTGGCTATGCAACTGTGGCACTGTGCCCACTCCCGGTACTCCAGCAGATCCCGTCATGTTGCCAATATGAGGCTCTGGTGGCAAATTCTGTCCAGAATGCCTCATTCCTTTGATTAAATTAGGAATGGGCATAGAGGTAAGTTATTCCTCTAAGCCATGTGTGCACTTAGTGTCATTGTCAATGTGTGTCTTTGACTCATGACAGGCCCTTACTCCCACAGTCCTGTTGTCAACTTCACACAGGTCATATTTTTCCTGTATAGACTTATTGCGTAAATGACAGTCCCACTGTGCAGTGTGTTGATTCCTGGGAGGCCATGATTTGTGACTCAGTAGCTTGGCCACGTAGCAGAAACTGTACAATACATTCCTTTGTTTGTTGGATGCCATCCCTGTAAGGTGGGCACATATGGCAGAAGGAGTGTTCTGTGGTACAGGTACATACCACAGAACCCCACCCCCTGAAGTGGCATGAGTCTGCATTTGTTATGGCACATGTCCACACATGCACAGGGAAGACACTTTCTGTACCCACCATGCCAGTCCCTTCATTGTTACCCATGTGTAATGTTTGAGTTTGTACTCTGGCTCTTGCCTGTAGCGACGGTATGCAGAGAGCCGTTCTCAGAGAGTGTGAATGTGTTTGTCCATTCATGCCTAATGAGTTTACCTTTTAAAATCCACATTAGTGTGATGTGTTTCATAGTGACTCACATCACAGTCAGGTTGCTTGAGCATGGGTTACATGATGTAAGTCAGCTTGCTTAGTCATTGTAGGGCCTGAGTAGGGTTGTGTGTTAGTCTGCAGATGGAGAAATATATGTCTATAGTCATGTCCCTGTACTTATTGGCTTGTATGTGTCATTGCCAAACTTGAGGAGTATTGACAAATAGAAAAGTCCTAGTTTAATGTTACTGAGGTATGTGAGTCAACCATTTGTGATTAAACTTGTGATCATGATCTCTTGAGTTGTCTTTTGCATCCATGCAGGTCAATGCCCATCAAAAGTAGGGTGCGGACCCTTGGGGTCCATGGCCAGGAGAGCGCCCACTGCAGGAAAAAGTGGGATGACCTGAGATGCTGGGCCCGGAAGATTGCTGAGGTCCAGCTGGGAATGTCCTCCGAATGTAGGCGGGTGCCCGTCGGACCATGACCCCCATAATGGCCTGCATCTGGCAATGTCCTACCTGGAGCTTGATGGGTGTTTGAGGGCAGCACAGCAGCCACAAGGGGGTGAGTACAGGGCATATTCCTGCCTGTCACATTGCCAAGTGAACAAATTAGGTTTTGAATGCTCCCCTGACAAATAGGGATGAGCCATGTGTCACACCGTAGATGAGTGATTGTGTAGATATGTCATGTGGTGCATACTGATGTGGCTTGCTTGTTGGCCTAGGGACATAGGAAACAACTGGGCAGAATCCACAAACCACTAGCTCTACAGAGACGCCATATGGCTGGGTGCATTGATCAAAAAACTACTGTTTCTTGTTGTAGTGTGTCTAATTTATATGCAACAGATCACTACTCCTACATGTTACATGCCAAAGATAAGTAGGTGATGGATCACTGTCCCCAGCCATGTGACTGGGTAAATGTGTATATAGGCATCTGCCACCCAGAGGCTAGTTGTCTTCAGCGTATGCTCGGTGCTGCTGCCTCATGTAGTCTGTAATATGAATATGTCCAACATACATGTGGGAGAGCTAACATGTTCTTTGGATGCAGCTATAGGTCAATACTTTCCCTTTAGTAAGTGGGGAATGTACATTGACATGATCTATGTGTCATCACTGTTGCCAACATTACTTGTGCCTACATGTCAGCATGTGTCCCTTTCTTTTTTGTAAAGCATTTGTAAGCTGCTGTTTCATACATGGTGTACCTATGTTGAGATGATGTCTGTATTCCCTCACATATATGTGCATGGCAAACTGTTTGTGGAATACTACAATTACAATGGGGCTACATTTCATGTTGTGCTGGAGACAGGTGTGTGTCACCATTGTTTATTGGCTGACACATACCCTCATAGCATGTCATTTGGCATGTGCAACTTCAGTAGCAATGAGGGAAACGACAGGTAGGCCTAGACCTTAGGGCCACAATGTGTATATCTGTGCCCTTGATGTGGCATCATGTGGAAAAATGCTCTTTACATGTGTAATGGATAAGGTTTGTGCTCTGATTGTTGGCCAGCATCATGGAGTGACTTGCAGTTATGTTGAAATCACATGTGTTTGGGTACAAGCATTCATCCACAGACAAATACCTGGGTCTGTATGAATATAATGGAGACAATGATGTAGCTTCCAATTGGGCAAAATGTTGAGGACCTTCAACAAGTTATTACAAATCTCAGGGCCACTCCAACATCCAAGGAGCTAATGGTGTCTACTGATGCACTCAGAGTATGTCATTGTAAGGGGTGCCTGGCATTAGTGGTGATTAGCCTGGGGCTTGCTGATTCATTGTGTTGTGGATTTTGAGGACATCTCTCACTGACATATTGCACATAATGTCTACAGTGTCCATTTCCATGCCACATCTGTGGCCTATCTGAGCAACATTTACACTACCTCCATGTCTATTGGGACAAATATCACTTGGTGAAGTATGCATTGTTGATATGTTTCTAGTGTGACATGAATATTTCCATGTCACTTTCTCCACGCTATTGTACTTTTGTCAGCAACATGACAGGATTTTGGAGCATCATTTCTTATTGTTGGGCCATTATGTATGAGAGAAATAGATGTGTGAATGACCTTGTGTGGGATCTGTGGAAGTGCATTTGGCATTGGCCTACTATGGTGTGCCAACATGTAACTAAGGTCTGCTCCATGGAGCAAAGGTTTGAGGGTGATGGTGTCTCCTACTTGTTGAATTGTTATTGTGATTGCACAATAACAGCCATGCAATTGTAGTTGTCAGAGATCATGAATTTCCTGTGGGCAACTGTTGACAGTTCAGATGGCAAGCATGCATATGGTATGGTACATGTAGGGGTCACTTAGGTGGAGTTTGTTGCTGGGGTCTACTTGATATACTTGTAATATTTGCTAATCAGATCTGTTGTTTAAGTGTGACCATGGACATGTGATGACCCTATTTCTTTTTGTACTCACAGCATCAGCACAAGCAAGACACCACTGACACAGAGGGACCCAGTGGCCTGGAGGGCAAGGGGAGTGCCACGGGGAAGAACCGAAACATCCTCAACATCATCGGTTGCTTCCTCCAGTGGACCCTCCCTAGTGGTGGCGGACCCATTTAGGCATCCCCTCTACCATCTTTGTCCACCACCCACATTCTATCGCCACCCTCCCTGCTGCTCCCTACCCAGTTGGCCATGCCCACTCACCCAAGAGGGTGGTTGTCTCCCTTGCCACAGGCACCTCAGCCCGAGCCCCTGTTACTTCTGCTGCCCTCGGTGAGGAAGCTATTGACCTCCTGAGAAGTATCTCTGTGGGTCAGTCAGCCATTGTGAATGCCATCCAGGGATAGGCAACTCAGCTACAACAGACAAATGCATTCCTGGAAGGCATTCATGGTGCAATGGCTGGCCTACAGAGATCTTTTCAGGCTCTGGCCTCCTCACTGGCGGAAGCCAGTCACCCCCCCACCTTCCATCCTGCATCCACCTCCCTTTTCTGTATCCAAATCCCCCCTTACCCTCCCTATCCAAAGCAAACAGACAGATTTGCACGCATCCACATCAACACACAAGAGCAGCAAACACAAAACACCACAAAGCACACCGGCACGCAGGCAAACAAAAGCCTCCCACAGACACAACAACAGTCACCACTTCCCCAGACACCCCCACCCCCTCCAGCATTACACACAAAACATCCAGCATTCCCACAGGCACCACAACAACAATCAGTGACACACCCACCACACCCAGCATATCCGCAGACACTACACCCCAGACTACCACTGCAAGCACCATACCCGCAGACACCACAACAGGCACACAGTCACTCACCACATCCAGCAAACCTGCAGTGGCCATCCCAACAGACACATACACATCCACCACTCCATCCCCCAGCACCTCCACCTCCCAGACTACCAAGACACACAAATGCACTCACTCACCCACCAAACACAAGCATACCTCCCAGAAGTACGCACCCACAACATCCACACCAACACAGCAGACAACCACTCTCTCAACCTGCAAATCCAGCCCCCTCCTGATGACCATTTATGTGTTCCTAAGAATTTGTTTTATGTTTGACCTTGCTCTTTCCCTTGTTCCCTCCACCCCTGTCTGCAACACGAGGCCCACACACACCTCCCAGCCCCTCCCTTCTACCTCCATATCTTTCTCCACCAAGAAGATGCCCACCCTTCCCAAAAAGCAGACAACCCCTCCAAAACCCAAGACCAAACCTCCCTTTCCAAATCCGACCCACTCCCCCCACAGATGATCCCCGGGGTGCCTGCTGCCCACCTGATGCCCCTTCCTGTAGAGTTAGGAGTCAAGTGAGGGCACCATGATGTGCCTGTGTATCACACAATGGGTTGGCTAATGGCCTTGGACTTTGAAAATGTAAAGTTAATAAGTAATAATCCAAACAGTTTTTTTTGGGGTGCACATGTGTCCTTCAATTCCTTTTCTACGATACTGTTGTTCCTGAGTGACTTGTATTGCCTGGCTACAGTTATGTATGTTTCAGCCTGCTTGCTGATCCATTTGCTGTTGTTTGCAGTATCTGACTTTGTGGGTAGTGCTGGTGTGCCCCAAAACAAGGGTATATGTTGACTCTATGGATCTGTGGGTGTAAATGCATTGGTGGTATCATGGCATTGTGTACTGTTTGTTATGGTAAGTTATCCAATGTGAGCATGTATGGTGTTATACTTGTCTGTCTGATATGGATTATGTATTCATCTGATGTGCGTCAGTTTGGGTTTTGTTTGTGCAGACATGGAGTGTGTTGAATTGTGCTACCTGTGTTTGCACTTGACTGTGTATGTGTCCATTTAGCTGTGTGTACCTTGCAGCTACTTCATGTAGAGGTATGTTCAATGCAGTTGGAGTTGTATGTGCTTTGTTGACTTGCAGTTCCACATTGTACAGATAGGCATGTTATTTGTGTCTAGTATTGTTTGTCTCAGAGATTCTTTAAGTGCCAGTTCAATAGTTGTTTTATGAGTGGTTGCAAGGTGATATGTGTGCCATTGAGCCTCCTTTCCTGGGTATTCCTGCTGGCCCCATCCTTATTGTGCAGGTATTGCTTGCAGAGTGAGCTTTGTATATTTGTTTCTCTGACTATTGTGGATACCATTTTCCTTCCATTGTGTTGCAATGTGTGTGATGTGTGTCCATTGAAGGGCCGTTTAATGGGAGAGTTATTTCTGTTCCATGCCACATATGTACATATGTGTGTTGAATGTAATGACAGTCCATGGCCTGTGAGGAATGTGAGTATGTGAGTTGCATTTGTATGTGTGATGTTGGTGTGTTGTTGGTGTTGTGTGAGACAATGTTGTGTACCCTTCACTGTCCCTGTGCCTGAGATGGTCAGACATGTGTCTTTGTGTAGTGTTGCAGTGCAGTGTGAGTGAGTGACCTCTCTATAGGGGGAGAATTGTGACTGTAAATGTGTCCATCTTTATGTATGATTCCAACTGTGTACACAATGATACGTGTACTTGGTGTCCATAGTGTGAGCCCCATATCATGTGGATGACTGCGCAACGATGTATTGTAATGGTTGATGACACAGGTAAGTGCGTTTACCCACGGTCGGTTGAGCCCCCTGCAGCATAGATTTTGTGCACCTTTGATGATCAGCAGCAGCGGCATTGCAAGTGTGATGGGCTCCATTGCGGCACCGGAGGTGTAAGGCTGCCTGCAGGTGAGTGTCTCCCTTTATGCTGTCCGTTTCCACCTGCTGGGACATGGTGATTGGACCACCACGGTCACATTGGCGACATCCAACCTCAAAATGTGTCCATAGGCAACACAGGCTGAGCAGGCCTGTTTGTGCTGTCTGCATGACTTGTAATCTGGCGATCTGACCGCCAACATGACGCGGTCGAACTGCCGCCACTGTCATGGTGGTCGATGGACCGCCAAACTCGTAATGAGGCCCTTAGTTCTATGAATGAGCATGGGTGTTGAGATTTTGTCTGAACATGAGAGCCATTGAAAATCTAAGATTCATACTATGGTCCACTGTTTTCCCCTTCTTTTCAGTGACATTAGCTCTTCATCCGCCTATCATTAAGCAACATACATTTTTAGGCCTAGCCTTTGAGTCAACGTTTACTGCCTAGTCAGACTATCGTTTAAAAAAATCATAAATAATATACATATATCGAGTGTTTTTTAGTCACTAGTCTCTTAAATTGTTACTTACATTGTACTTTCTTCCGCCACAGCATACAACATGGACCAATGAGTCAGCATCTTTACCTATTCGCTCTCTTTATTTTGAGCGACTGAACAAACCATGTGAACAGCGTTCACATCCACTTAATAATAGTTCCTTTCTCTTCACTGATAATCCTGATTCCATATCTGGTTTTTCTTTTTAGTTATCTTTTTATATCAACTATAAATAGTGGCTATTTACTTGGCCTGTACTTTGTGTACCCGGTTAGATAATAATTGTTTTTCTCTCTCCTTTTTAAAGATATACGATGTTGAAGGGGCATTGCAACATTGTAGCTGCCTGAGATTAGAGTGCATGATTTATTCTTGTCTCCTCAACAAATAATAATAAAATGCACAATACTACTTGAAAGCACTTATATATATAAAAAACAATCTCCTATGCAACAGCCACATCACTGAGATTTTTCAAAATGTTACATATTTTATGCAAGCATTGGGCTGCCACATTAATATCCTCATGTGTTTTTTTCATTTTGCCTCACATTCCTCCAAATAAATAATCAACCACTGCACTAGCCTGCAAAGGGCAGGCCTAATTGCTTTGCTAATTCTTGTTTTATTAAGGTATTGTGCATTAATACCTCCCCTGCTCTTGTTTTTTTAGTTATATGCTGAGGTTGGAGAAATACGGGCAGAACTGAGTATATGCTATGTAAGCTAGAAGGAGTGGACCATGTAAGAATCAAGTCAAGCCCAGATGGTATCTACTACAATTCTTAGGGTGACTATAACAAGAGCACAAAATGCATGAAAAAGATGTTCTGAAATAGTACATCAAAGAAAGGAGGTCACACATCAACAGACCCCATTTACCTCACCTCCTACACTCAGCAAAATGTACAATACGATGGCCAAGCTTCTGCTGTCTAGGTATGAACACCTTCATGAGACTTCCCCCGTACAAGTTGTGCAGGGACAGAGGAACCAAGAGTTTGAGCATGGACTGGCTACACTCATGGAGATAAACATCATATATATATATATATATATATATATCTCCTAGGCTACTGGTGGTCACCGCTAGGTAGTTACAGTTAGGACCTAGTTTCTATAGTAAGAACGTTTTTTGTTTTATTATTTAATTTGGCACCGTTTGATGAATCTCCAAGAAATTTTCCCCAAAAATATTATGCTCGCCTAGCTGCCGTCTGGAAAGTTGTGGGTTGATTCGTCAAGCGCGGGCTGAGAAAGAGGGGTGGTCCTAAAATCCGTTTTCATCATTCTTTTTTCTGTCGGGATTTTGAACAGCGGTAGCACCCAAACTACTGGATGAAACTTGGCAGAAAGGTAGCTCTTGCTCCAGATAAAGCCCTTTTTGTTATTTGGTGTAAATTCATTCAGTAGTTTTTATGAAATTAAAGGAAATCCAAATTGGTATTTATAGGTACAGCCCCAGAGACCGCCACCTTCACGGGGCTGGATTCTAATTATATGTGGTTGGGCCGTGCAATCCCCCCACAGCCCCTGGGACCACCACCTCCCCGATCAAACACTAAAAAATAGAATGATGGTTAGTTTCAGACCTCCTGCAGCCCCTGCGGCCACTGCCTCTCTCGGGCTTTTAACAGATTGTATGCAGGGCGGCGCCCGGCCCCACCGCAGACCCTGGGACCACCATATCGTCATGTCAAACACAAAAAAAATAGAACGGGGTTCCGTTTCAGACCCCCTGCAGCCCCTGGGACCATTACCTCCACAAGGCTATATTTGTGGAGCCATGCGCACCCCTGGAGGAGCCACTGATGGCCCTTGGGCCCACCACACCCTTCTCCCTAGCTGTGAAAATAATGCTGGCTCCCACAAGAGGTGGGAAGCCAGCTGGGACAGTGGGGACGATCAGGCTTCCCTCAAAGTCCCCAACACTGTGACTGTCCCCCTTCCAAAAAAATAAACAAAAAAAAAAAAATGTATGTCAGGTCCCAGCGATGGGGTCCCCGGGGTCGTGATCAGCCTTGGGAGAGGGCCCGCTTGGTCCCCCCTCCCCTAAAATATATATATATCTATTTAGGCCGGGCCTCTGGAGATGGGGTCCCCGGGGCTGCGTCAGCCTAGGAATGGGTGGCTGTGCGTCCCCCTACCACCCCAAAATTCAATTTTAGAAGGTGTACTGAATCCAATTTAGTTTTATTGGTACTCAGGTGATTAGCTCAGCCTTTTGGCTTGCCAGCATGTGCCTCCATCAACTGGTGAATTTTAACCTACTTAATGTGCTTTGCTTTAGCCCATTTATTTCATTATTTCTTTTAAGATGGCTGCCATTGTTTGTAGTTATAAAAATGTTTTGATTTGCATTATCAGTGCCACTCTGTGAAGGTGTCACTATCAGTGTCATAATCAAGTGATGTACGCAGGTATTCACATCATGTACTTTTCTTACTTACGAGTGACAGGAACATAATCTTCATTGCCTGTGTATGACTGAGACATGTTGCTTACGTGAGAAAAGGATAAATTTCGTTCCACCACGACCCCCCTGAGATGTTGCAATCTAGAGTCCATGTGTAAGGTGCCCAGAAATCACCTTTTACTGTTTGGGTTTTTGGTGAGGTACTGCTTGTGAGCCTGGAGGGTTGGGCTGGCAGTTGTGACTTGTTGACAATACACAAGGAGAGAGTAGGAGGGAGAGATGGGAAATTTGGGGGAACACAACCGTACTCAGCTCCCTATATAACCAAAAAACACACTAGAGAGTACGGGGTTCTCTTATACATTGAGGGATAGGCACCAAGGGTAACAGTTGTGCCCTTGGTTTCCTCTATTAGAGGAAATGAGTCAATATGAGGATGGTGAGCAGTGAAAGAGGAGAAAAGAGGGGGATTTCCTTTACAGACTAGGTGGTCTCACACACTATATAGTGTCATGCTTCATCATTTGACCACCTAGCCCCACCCAGGTAGGACAATACCACCTGGGCGGACTCAACCACCCTGTTATAAGAACAGGGGGGAGTGCATAAATGAATTCTAGGTCTGGAAAGTCGGGATCCAGCTAATCTAGGGAATAAAAACACCTAAACAGATACCTGTGTAAAGTTACAATTTAATAGTAGGTTCTGTTTGGTATGGTTAAAAGCGTAGACTGGGACACCTCTGTGAGAACAAGGACTCACAGGGTTACCTGTCTAAAAAGTGATAGCCAACATGTTTCTGCCCTCTGTGGTGAGCCTAGGAAGGTCTCGGGCATTCATCAGGGCAACGGATCCCTATGTCTCACGTTAGGAGTTGATGACACACTGTTCAGATGGTAACAGGTCTAAGGAATAAAGTAAACAGCCTACCTTGCCAAGGAACTATCTTGAGGTGGCCCTATCCCTAGAGGCTAATGGCCTCTGGTATCCAGAAGAGGGAGTGTCCCCTTATTGTCAGACATGCATCAACGGAGGCGCTCGCTGTGCGCCTATGCCGTCCTCTCCTTGGACCGCTTGGTGCCTATCCCTCAATGTGTAAGAGAACCCCGTACTCTCTAGTGTGTTTTTTAGAGTCACATAGTGACCTACAAACAAAAGTGCTGTTATCCCTAAACCAGCAGTCTCACCTAGGAGCGAGAGTCCAACTACGACAAAGGCCAGGCCCTCGCCACGCATTGCTAATTACCCCACAAATTATGATACTCATGACAACTTTAATAACATCATTGTAATATATGCCGTCAAATTTTTGATGAAAAAACTGTGCATGGTGGGGGTGCGAGTTATAGTTATCTTAGGTGAATTTCTATGGTTTGGTATGTTTAAAATGTGAGCTAAACTATAATGCTGCTGTAACCTCTGTGTTTTTAAGTGGGTGGCAACGGTTATTTTAGGGTCTAGGGGTGGGTGAAGGTATTGGTGGCAAGGGTATTTTTAGGGTTTGGGGATGGGTGAATATATTGGATGGTAATGGTATTTTTAGGGTGCAGGGTGGGTAAGGCGATTGGGTGGTAACAGTATTTTTAGGGTATAGGGGTGGGTGACTTTAGGGATAAGGGGTCGATATATGAATGTACGGTGACCACTCACAAACTTTCTCCTGAGTGGTGATGCGACCAGCAAGAACTGTGAATACCTTAGAACACACATTGATAGGGAGGTTAAAGAAACATAGGTGGTCATTCTGACCTCGGCGGTAAAAGGCGCCTACCGCCGGTCAGAAATCCTCCATAATCCCGCCGCGGTCGCGGAAACCCGCCACGGTCATTCTGACCCGCAGAAGGCAAACCTCCGAAAATCCGACCGCCACAACAGACCGCCAGACCAGCGGTCGGCGGAAAGGTGGAGGTGACCAAACCTCCACCGCCACGCCAACAGAAATACGCCCATGCCATTACGACCCACGAATCCACGCGGCGGTCATTCAAACGCGGTATTCCATTGGCGGGACACACCGGCGCGGTCAGAATACACACAAACGAACAAAACTCACCCACATTGGACGATTTGAATCCCACACACCTGATACACATACACACACCACTCCCACACACACAATACAATATAAAACACCCACCCACATCACCCACAAACCCCTACGCTTAAAAATTCGTAAAGAAGACAAGAGCGAGACACCAGCATCCAAAACATAACAGCCACAGCCACTCAACACCATCACCCACACACTATCCACACACAAAACAACACACACCACCACACTCAACTCACTTAAATACACATACTCCACCCCACACATCATACACACCACCCCATGGCACCCCAAAGACAACCCCGCTTCACAGACGAAGAACTCAGGGTCATGGTGGAGGAAATCGTTCGGGTAGAGCCCCAGCTGTTCGGCACACAGATACAATACACCAGTATTGCCCGGAGGACGGAGCTATGGCAGAGGATTGTCGACAGGGTGAACGCAGTGGGACAGCACCCCAGAAATCGGGAAGACATCAGGAAGCGATGGAACGACCTACGGGGGAAGGTGCGTTCCATGGTATCCAGGCACAACATCGCCGTGCAGAAGACTGGCGGAGGACCCCCACCTCAACCCCCACAATTCACATCATGGGAGGAGGAAGTCTTGAACATCCTGCATCCTGACGGCCTCGCAGGAGTCGGCGGAGGAATGGATACTGGTAAGTTGAAGCTTCAATACTGCTTCCCCCCCACCTGCATGCCAAATCAGACCCCAACCCTCACCCCCATCCTCGAACCCCACCCTCACCCCCACCCCCATCCTCACCCCCACCCTCACCCCCACCACCATCCTCACCCCCACCACCATCCTCACCCCCACCACCATCCTCACCCCCACCCCCAGCACACCTATTCCCCGCCAATGTCTCACCATCACAACCCACACATCCCAAAACCTAGGCCTGCATGCGTCCACTAAGCATGGACACCCATCACCAAAGCATGCCCAATGCATATACACATCCCCCTCACAAGCCACCCTCACCAAAGCCCCCACACACGAATGCCAGCACTTGGGGACACGAGAACCCACAGATACACCCATATGCCACACATTGAAACTATAACCATACCTCTATACCCCTGCAGGACCCGACCGTCAACACACCGCGGCGGAGGGGCCAGAATTCTCCACACCCCCCACCCAAGAGGCCGTCAGCGATGACAGCAGCTCTGTCGACCTGGACACCGATGACCAGCCCGGACCATCGGGGACCTCTGGACAGTCGGTTCCCCTCACACAGGCCCAGGCCACTACAGACCCTAACCCCTCTGGGAACACCAGCACAGCTCCCACCCAGCGGGCCCATGCCTCTGTCTCCAGGGCGCGTCAATCTGCGGTGTGTCTACCACTACAGGGCACCCAGGATAACCCACCACCCCAACAACAACAGGGACCTGGGGGCAGTGGTAGTGGGCACACCGGCCAGGGGGCAGAGGCCCAGGGAAACAGGGCAACTCGGCGGGCAGCTGTGCGACAGGGGGGGGAGGAGAGGCCCAGGGAACCCACTCTCCACGAGGTCCTCACCACCATCATGGGAGCATACAACCGCTCCCAGGAGACGATGGCGACGGTACTGGCCCGGTTCCAGGAGATCCAGGTGCTGCAGGAGGAACACTATCGGGGGTACAGGGAGGACATCAGAGCCATCAACACCACCCTGGTTACCATGGTAGGGCTGCTGCAGGACCTCGTAAACAGCAGGGCGGACACTGAACAACACCCAAGGGCCCCTGCCACTAGCCTGGACCAAGAACAGCCATCCACCTCCGCCGGCGCTAGTGAACAGGAGGCCCCCGCACAGCAGCAGCCCACCAGACCCCCACCTCCTGCAGGAGAAGAACCACCCCGCAAGAGGGCCCTGAGATCTCGCAAGAAGACAGAGTAGGATGTCAAGACCCCCGCCAGCAATGGATACCACCTGATGTCATCCCACTGTCCCACATTGTCACCCTGTCCATCCTTGAACTGCCCATGCTCCATCTCTCCACAGGCCTCTGGACAATGCACCTGTGTGACTGTTACTCTGGACTCTGCCATGGACATTCCTTCACCATAGCCCCCACCCACTTGAAACCACCCATCCCATTTTGAGCACTTCAATAAACACCTATTTTGCACCAAAATATCAGGAGTCTGGCTGTGATTTCAATAGATTGTAATTGACATGACAGTGCAAATATGTCCTTGTACATGGTGAAGTCAACAAACAGCTGCCACAAAGCTGTAGTCCATGGGGAAACGAAGCACAGGACTCGTAGTGGGGACCCCAGATCTGAAATAGGGAGGGAAAAGCCAAAACTCAGTCATCATACACTGGGCAAATAGACAGGCAGCAGAGATGCTGCAGAGTAGTTAACATTTACTAAATTATCTTTGAAATGTTACCTGTGTCCTATTGGAAGTACTGTTCAATGATTCTGTCCCTGTTGTCTGTTTCAGCCCCGTCGTCTTCCTCCTCGTCACTCTCCTCAGGTTCCACCGCTGCCACAACACCACCGTCTCGACCATCCTCCTGCAGGAAAGGCACCTGGCGGCGCAAAGCCAGGTTGTGAAGCATGCAGCAGGCCACGATGATGTGACACACCTTCTTAGGTGAGTACATTAGGGATCCACCGGTCATATGCAGGCACCTAAACCTGGCCTTCAGGAGGCCAAAGGTGCGTTCGATCACCCTCCTAGTACGCCCATGGGCCTCATTGTACCGTTCCTCTGCCCTGGTCCGGGGATTCCTTACTGGGGTCAGTAGCCACGACAGGTTGGGGTACCCAGAGTCCCCCACTAGCCAGACACGGTGTCTCTGTAGCTGTTCCATCACGTAAGGGATGCTGCTATTCCTGAGGATGTAGGCGTCATGCACTGACCCTGGGAATTTGGCATTTACATGCGAGATGTACTGGTCAGCCAAACACACCACCTGGATGTTCATTGAATGGTAATTTTTTCTGTTCCTGTACACCTGCTCCCTGTCTCTTGGGGGAACCAAAGCCACATGGGTCCCATCAATGGCACCAATTACGTTGGGAATATGTCCAAGGGCGTAGAAATCACCCTTCACTGTAGCCAATTCGCCCACCTCAGGGAAAATGATGTAGTTCCTCACGGATTTCATCAGGGCAGACAACACTCTGGATAACACCTTCGAAAACATGGGCTGAGACATCCCGGAAGCAATTCCCACGGTTGTCTGAAATGACCCACTTGCCAAGAAATGTAGTACTGACATGACCTGCACCAGAGGGGGAATCCCTGTGGGTTGGCGGATGGGGGACATCAGGTCGGGCTCCAGCCGGGCACACAGTTCATGGATAGTGGCACGGTTAAGACGGTAGGTCAGGATAATGTGGCGTTCTTCCATTGTCGACAGGTCCACCAGCGGTCGGTACACGGGAGGATTCATCCGTCTCCTCGCCCAACCCAGCGGACGGTGCCTAGGAAGGACAACATGGAGCACACAGTCAAGCAACCCACAGGTACGTACTCACAGCTAGCACAGTATACGATTCTCTATGCAGTGAATGGCGTGTCTGAGTGGCTATGCAAGGCCTAGGCCTGTGTGACGCAGTTGAAATTGAGCCATGTGGGCCCTGGAAATGGCGGCTGCCTGACCTGTGAAGTGTGACAATGGGATGTGAGGTCAATGCGCTGGCGTGGCACACCGCGGCGGGCGGCGGGCGAAGACCGCGGCGCGAAGCCGCATTGGTTAACATTGAAGCCTATGGGTTTCAGGAGCCAATGGCGAAGGGCGCCGGCGGTGGCGGGACGCACCGCCGCGGTACGCACCGCCGCGGACGTGACCGCCATTTTCTATCTACTTATCCACTTGCGACTTGAACTTTCACAGGAGAGGACCTATACTGCAAGTGTTGCTGTGACCTCGGTCTGGAAGGGACAATGGCTGCTGCGACTGGGGAAAGGGCCCCTGCCTTCACTGGAGAGGAGTTGGAGAAACTTGTGGATGGGGTCCTCCCCCAGTATGCGCTACTCTACGGTCCTCCAGACCAACAAGTGAGTTTAATTCAATATGGATTTGGGGCCACTGGCTGGCTTGGGGGCCTGGCGGGGATGGGGGGCATGTTGGGGCTGGCGGGGGGCCTGGCGGGGATGGGGGGCATGTTGGGCATGGCGGGGGGCCTGGCGGGGGGCCTGGCGGGGATGGGGGGCATGTTGGGCATGGCGGGGGGCATGGCGGGGGGCCTGGCGGGGATGGGGGGCATGTTGGGCCTGGCGGGGGGCCTGGCGGGGATGGGGGGCATGTTGGGCATGGCGGGGGGCATGGCGGGGGGCCTGGCGGGGATGGGGGGCATGTTGGGCCTGGCGGGGGGCCTGGCGGGGATGGGGGGCATGTTGGGCCTGGCGGGGGGCCTGGCGGGGATGGGGGGCATGTTGGGCATGGCGGGGGGCATGGCGGGGGGCCTGGCGGGGATGGGGGGCATGTTGGGCCTGGCGGGGGGCCTGGCGGGGATGGGGGGCATGTTGGGCCTGGCGGGGGGCCTGGCGGGGATGGGGGACATGTTGGGCATGGCGGGGGGCATGGCGGGGGGCCTGGCGGGGATGGGGGGCGTTGGGCCACTGGAAAGGAAAATGCTGAGTAACTTGAACGTGGTATTTCTCCCTCCCTGTACGTGTCACATAGGTCCGCGCCCATGAGAAGATCGGGATTTGGCATGCCATCGCCAAGGAAGTCCGGGCCCTGGGGGTCCACCATCGACGGGGCACCCACTGCCGCAAGAGGTGGGAGGACATCCGCCGCGGGACCAAGAAGACCGCCGAGTCTCTGCTGGGGATGGCCTCCCAACGTAGGCGGGGTGCCTGCCGTCAACTGAGCCCCCTGATGTTCCGGATCCTGGCGGTGGCCTACCCTGATTTGGATGGGCGCGTGAGGGCAGCACAGCAGACACAAGGGGGTGAGTACAAGCATTATCTACTCTGTTGTCGCGCAGTGGAGGTGTCTGGGTGGGGGAGGAGGGCTGGGGGTCCCCCTAGGCCAGGGCGATATCTGTAGGCTGGGCACCCCCGTAAGCCCCTGTGTCCCCAGCCACCACCCTCAGTAGTTTGTCAGTACAGCCATCCCTGGGCCGTGTCATCCATGGGTGCAGTTGTCAACGCTAGGCGTGTAGGGCATGTTCCACGGAATGCGTAGCGTACCCCAAGTGCGCAACTTAGTGCAGGGGGCATCTATGTCTGTCATGTCCGCTAACTGTACCGGAGATCCATGTACTCAATATCCCTTTATTTCTCTCTCCCCCCCCCCTTTTTGTTTGTCTTTCTGTGCTTGTGTGCATCAGCATCATCAGGCGGAGGAGAAGTGGCATCGGGGCAGGAGGGAGCTGCATCTCACATGGCCCAGGAGGGCCATGCCACAGAGTCAGACTGGACCAGTGAGACAAGGGCGAGGGGAGCTCCACGACGGGGACGACTGGAGCCTGCAGCGACACGGACACGTCCTCGGAAGGGGGCTCCCTTGCGGGGGTGGCACCATCCGTGCCCCCCGCCATTACAGGTACAGCCGCCACCCAGCGCACCATCTCCGCCCTCCCAGCAGCCCCTCCGCGTTCGCCCCGTGCCCGCTCTGCCAGGAAGCCGGGCATCTCCTTCGCCCCAGGCACCTCAGGCCCTGCCCCTGTTACCCCCGCTGCCCTCAGTGAGGAGGTCATTGACCTCCTCCGAACGCTCATTGTTGGGCAGACTACCCTTTTGAATGCCATCCAGGGGGTGGAGAGGGAGGTTCATCGCAGCAATGCGTACCTGGAGGGCATTCATTCGGGTCAGGCTGCCCATCAGCGATCGTTCCAGGCTCTGGCCTCAGCACTGACGGCAGCCATTGTCCCTGTCTCCTGCCTGCCTCTACTAACTCCCTCCTCCCAGTCTCCTGTTCCTCTGCCTGTCCCACCCACACCATCAGACCAGCCTGCACACACCTCAACACCCAAGAGAAGCTCATCCAAACATAAGCACCACAGATCACGCAGACATTCACACACGCAACATTCCGATGCAGACATGCCAACAGTCACTACCACCTCTGTGACCCCCACCTCCTCGTCTCCCTCCTCCCTCCCTGTGACGTCTACACTCACACCTCCATTCACCTCACCATCAGCCAGTGTTTCCATCACCAGCACACCCTCCACTCCAGTCCGCACACGTGCAGTCACCACCCCCACTGCCATTTACACGTCCCCTGTGTCCTCTCCCACTGTGTCTGTCACCCCCTCTTCCACACCACACAAACGCAGCCACCCACCCACCCAACAGCCATCCACCTCACGACAGCCTATCCCTCCTGCACCTGCACCCAAAGACAGCAAACGTGACTCACCTACAACCACATCCTCTCCCTCCACTCCCATTCCCACTGTACCTACCACTCTCCATTGTCCCAAGAAGCTCTTCCTCGCCACTACTAACTTCTTTCCTGACCCTGAGCCCCCCCCTCCTTCTCGTCGGGGTAAGAAGAGCACCTCAGCCACCACCAGCCCTGCAGCCCCCTTGACAAGGGTGCAGGGGTATTGGAGCCCGCCAGCCCGCATGTCTGGATCTTCGCCCAGCAGCAAGGGGACAGCCAGCCCACCCCCTGGGAAGAGGAGCAGAAGGCGGAAGGGGCGCCGCAGGAGCCCGCCTTCTACATCCCCCCCGGACACCACCCAGAGACAGTCACCAGCCACAGCTCCAAAGGGAGGAAAGGGCCACAGGCCGACGACTAAGGAGGGCAAGGGCAGCAAGTTGGAGAGGTCAGGCAGCAGGCCTGCTGCCCAGGAGGAGCCCACAACCCCCATAGCCGCTGCCCCGGGAGGAACCGGCACAGCTGCCCCGGGAGAGCCCACCAGCCCCATAGCCGCTGCCCAGGGAGGACCCAGCCCAGCTGGCCAGGAGGGCCCCACCACCCACAGCCCAGGTGGGCAGTGAAGGAGCACCATCCCCGCTGCCCAGGAGGGCACCACCAGGCATTTAGCAGTTGGCCATAGACCGTCCGCCGTCTCAAGAACCGCTGAACTGGGCCCCGCCGTCTCAAGAACCGCTGAACTGGGCCCTTCAAGGCAAGAACCGCTGAACTGGGCCCCGCCGTCTCAAGAACCGCTGAACTGGGCCCCGCCGTCTCAAGAACCGCTGAACTGTGCCCCGCCGTCTCAAGAACCGCTGAACTGGGCCCCGCCGTCTCAAGAACCGCTGAACTGGGCCCGCCGTCTCAAGAACCGCTGAACTGGGCCCTTCAAGGCAAGAACCGCTGAACTGGGCCCGCCGTCTCAAGAACCGCTGAACTGGGCCCTTCAAGGCAAGAACCGCTGAACTGGGCCCCGCCGTCTCAAGAACCGCTGAACTGGGCCCCGCCGTCTCAAGAACCGCTGAACTGGGCCCTTCAAGGCAAGAACCGCTGAACTGGGCCCCGCCGTCTCAAGAACCGCTGAACTGGGCCCGCCGTCTCAAGAACCGCTGAACTGGGCCCTTCAAGGCAAGAACCGCTGAACTGGGCCCCGCCGTCTCAAGAACCGCTGAACTGGGCCCTTCAAGGCAAGAACCGCTGAACTGGGCCCCGCCGTCTCAAGAACCGCTGAACTGGGCCCCGCCGTCTCAAGAACCGCTGAACTGGGCCCCGCCGTCTCATGAACCGCTGAACTGGGCCCTTCAGGGCAAGAACCGCTGGCCCTTTGGCAGACGTGGCAGGGCAGGATCTATCTCGGGCAGGGCTGCAGGATGTCCTCTGGCCAACTTGCCTCCTCCAGTGGCAGTGGGGTCTGTTATGGACTGTATGGACTGTGGCTTTGCTCTCCCCAGGATGGCCCAGTGGGCAGGCCACCCACTGTATGGACTGTTTGGACTGTGGCTTTGCTCTCCCCAGGATGGCCCAGTGGGCAGGCCACCCACTGTATGGACTGTTTGGACTGTGGCTTTGCTCTCCCCAGGATGGCCCAGTGGGCAGGCCACCCACTGTATGGACTGTTTGGACTGTGGCTTTGCTCTCCCCAGGATGGCCCAGTGGGCAGGCCACCCACTGTATGGACTGTATGGACTGTGGCTTTGCTCTCCCCAGGATGGCCCAGTGGGCAGGCCACCCACTGTATGGACTGTTTGGACTGTGGCTTTGCTCTCCCCAGGATGGGCCAGTGGGCAGGCCACCCACTGTATGGACTGTTTGGACTGTGGCTTTGCTCTCCCCAGGATGGCCCAGTGGGCAGGCCACCCACTGTATGGACTGTTTGGACTGTGGCTTTGCTCTCCCCAGGATGGCCCAGTGGGCAGGCCACCCACTGTATGGACTGTATGGACTGTGGCTTTGCTCTCCCCAGGATGGCCCAGTGGGCAGGCCACCCACTGTATGGACTGTTTGGACTGTGGCTTTGCTCTCCCCAGGATGGGCCAGTGGGCAGGCCACCCACTGTATGGACTGTTTGGACTGTGGCTTTGCTCTCCCCAGGATGGCCCAGTGGTCATGGAGTCCCCTCGTGGATCTGGCGTCGTGTACTCAAGTGGCTGAGGTGCCCCCCCTTCCCTTCCCCCTGAGGTGCCTGTCCTATTTTCTTTCTGATGCCCCTGCAGTGTTCTCTCCGTGGAGTTCTTGTCGTGGGACTGGGCCTTGCCCCTTTGCACAGGACCCCTGTGATCCACGGACAGTGGTTGGACTACATTTAGTAGCTGTATATATTTTGTACATAGTTTATTTATTTATTGGGATTAATGGCGTACATATTTCAATATATCTGCCCGTTTATGATCTCTTCTTTTGGTCTTTGCATTATTTCGGAGGGGGGTGGTTTGTGGGTTGTGACAGTGATCTGTGGGAATGCATTGATGTGTGTGTTGTAGTGGGTGTGGGTGGGTGGGTGTGTGCCGGTAATCTTTTCCCTCCCCTGTGTCGTAGGTGCAGTACTCACCGATGTCTTCCGCGCCGCCGGGCGTGCTCCTGGTATATGAGGAGGAATAGGAGTGCGGGGATGACCTGTAACTCTGGCTCCATACTGCCGGAATCTCGCGTGGAGTGCGTAGAGGTGAGCGTTTTCCCGTTCGTAGTCTGTTTCCGCCGTGTTCTTATCGGCGGTGCTCCCGCCCCGGAAAAGGTGGCAGATTGGTGGGTCGTAATAGGGTGGGCGGTACTTTGTCTGCCGCCGGGCTGTTGGCGGGAACCGCCGCGCTGTTTGTTTGTACCGCTGTGGCGGTCGGAGTGTTAAGTTGGCGGGCTGTGTTGGCGGTTCCCGCCAGGGTCAGAATTGCATATTTTAGACCGCCGGCCTGTTGGCGGCTTGGCCGCCGCTTTATCACCGACCGCCAGGGTCAGAATGAGGGCCATAGTCTACTTCACCAATTGCTTTTCACAAGAGAACATGAGTGCAGTGGTTGACTTAATAAAAAAGTTAGAATCAGAAACCTCGACTATTACCAAGTGTTCTTCATGCGGAAACGCTGGGGGACACTTTCAACGACTTTGGTGCAATTAAATGCTCACTGTTGAAATGTTTGCCACTTTGCTGTCAAAAACCTGCAGAAGATACTTTTCAAACATTTTATGCAATTAGGCATATTAAATGTCAAGATATGTATTGCCACAATTGGGTCCTATGTAAGGAAAAGGGAGGGCATGCACTTTTAAGCATTACATGTTCTGCTAGTAAAAAACTCCCAAATTTGTTTTTCACTACAGTGAGGCCCACCCCTCTCAAAGGGTTAACATTAGGGATTGACATTTTCCTGCTCTTAGTCATGTGTGCCTACAGCCTGTCTCCAATACATGCCCTGGATGGGGTGACAGCTGGGATTGTGCATTACCTCTAGACAGCCACATACAAAGGATCCTTAGGGGTGACTGATGGGTCTTCAACATCCTGATGGGCAGGATGGGAGGGAGGAACTGACACTTACAAAAGAACGGTCTGTGTCCTGCTCCCGCACAAAGGGCTGCATACCCCCCTGTAGTGTCTGGAGCCAGAGCAGGAAGAAAGGACATCTGTGCACTTCAAAGACCCTTCTTTGAAGTTACCCCCACGTCAAAGTTACAACTGGGTATTAGTACTGAACCTCTGACCCTACCACCGCATTACACTGCTGGACCTGTGAAGAACTTTGCCTCTGGAGATGTACTGCTGTGCTGCTACAAGGACTGTCACTCTGGGCTGCTGCTCTGGAAGAACTGCTGCCTGCTGCCCCCTGCCCTGCTGAGAAAGGAAGATGGAAGGACCCATCTCACTTGAACCCAGAGTGACACCAAGGGCTTTCTGGGTTGCTTCCTGTTTTCTGAAGTCTCAGAGACACATATAACTTCCAACTCACCTGCTACAGCACCTGGACTCTGCCACCTACGAGTCTACCCTGCCAAGTGGTTCCACCCCAGTCCTGGACCTAAGGTCCTCTGCCCTCTGTGGTCCTCATCAGAACTGCCATGAAGCCCTGCAAAGCCTTGCTGCACAGCTGCCAGCCTGCCCAAGTGGGTCCCTGCAGCCGGCCTGTACTCCATCTCAGTCAGCCTGAACTTTCTCCCAGTGCGTCATGACCAGAAAACCACAGTTGCTTTGCACTTCTATGTGCTTTTTTCACTTTTATATTTTTAAAATTGCATTTTTCAGGATCTACATATTGGACTTTTGTCGTTTTGGTCTTGTTTTATATATAAAATTAAGTTCTATGTTTCTAAACTGGTGTGGAGTCTTTTTGTTGTGTTTTCACTATGTTACTCATTGAAGTTTTGCACAAATACTTTACACATTGCCTCTAAAGATAAACCTGCCTGCTCTGTACCAAGCCACCACAGGGTGAGCACAGCTTAATTTATGATGTGTATCTGATTTACCCAGACTAGGATTTTGGTTTCTGTTTGGACAGGGTGCATACCTCTGCCAACAAGAAAGCCAATTTCTAGTAACCATTTGAAAGGATTTGTAAAAAAACACTGTAAATTTATTCTATATATTTATTTTTAATTTCAAACAAAATAAAAAAATCTATTGCACTAGTAACTTATTTCATTATTTTAAATGCATTAAATTAAATTTAAATCGTGTTTCTGAAGTTTAAGTTAAAAAATCCTGAAAGCTAATTATTTATTTATTATTAGTTATTAAAAGTGATTAATAGAATTGATTTTAAAGTAATTCAATTATGTTTTAATAAATAAACAGATGTAATATAAGATTTTTTAATTTAAAAAAGATTACTAAAGTTTTCATTTTTTTAAACATTAAATTAAAATTATTTATATTATTAACTATTTTAAATAAGTTATCATCTTTCACAATGGGGTTATAGTTTAAGCATATACCACTGGAAGTGTGGGGTGGTCAGAAGTGAGGGGGAGACTGGATTAGTGTACCCTCAGCTAATAGTACTGATTAGGCATGGGTTAGTTCTATGGGGAGGTGTGTGTTGAGTGTCTCTAGGAGGGTGGCTGTATCTTACAAAGGGGAGTTCCTTTTACGGACGAGGTGGTCTCACACACATAATAGTGTCATGCTTCATTTGACCACCTAGCCCCACCAAGGTAAGATGGTACTACCTGGGCGGACTCAACCTCGTTGTTAAAGGAACGACAGAGGGAGTGCTGAAATAAATCTTACTGGATAATTATCAGGGATCCAGATGGGGTAAGAATAAAATTACCGTACATATCACCTATCTCAATTGATTAAGTATTTTAATAAAGGTGCATGCAGGTAAGGTTAAAAATGGGAGTGAGACTCATTTGAGTGCTAATGTCTCATAGAGTCTAAAAAACAGGGATCAACATGTTTCTGCCCTCTCTATGTGCTGGAAGGTCAGGGGCATTCGTCAGGGTCTAGGATCCCCTGAGCACAGCTGCTATTAAGTGTGCTCGCTAAGTGAAAGAAAAGGAGGTCAAAGGGCCTACCTGAACAGCTGGTTCATACTAGGGTAGGTCCCAGGAAAAAAGGCGATTAGCCTCTGGTCTGGTTCATGCCGGGGCGGTATCCCTTGTAGTCACACTCACTCCAAAGGGTAATACCTGTAGGTGTACCTACATACCGGTGCCCAGTTTAAGCTCCTACCTTGATTATTTTGTATGAGTGGGTGCTGTAGTGTCAGTGGTTGCTCATGTGTCATGGGGAACTAACTACTGCTCCTTTTGTGGTTGCTCATGTGTCATGGGGAACTTACTACTACTCCTTTTTGGCAGTAACAACTTAACACTCGGGTTGAGATGAAATGCTACACTTATGAGTAGCTTTACACTCTGATTTTATGAATAGCCCCAAAGTAGTAAAGTTATTCAAAAGTGTAAGAGTAAATGCACCAGTAGCAAATTTACACATGTACATTTACCTTTGTGAATGGGCCTCACAATGTCCAAATACCCAGGATAGGAAGAACTAGGCTGCTGGAGTTAACAAAAGCTGTGTCCCAGGCCACTGGGCCGTGCACCTAGATATGCCCTGAAAAATAACATTGCTCTAGAAGTGTTAGACTGTATTAGGCTATCAGACATAAAGAAGCATACAGAACCAACTTTACTGTATGGTGTATATCTGAGAAATCAGACAGCATCATATTGGGTTAGGGATATGAAAAATCTTCAAGCCTATTTTAAGATCAATAAGAACATGGACTCTATTAAATCAGAGTTGAAGATGGTGCTGAATTAAAACATATACTGCTCCCCTTATTCACTATTTTATTATATTTCATCACTATAATGAACTTTAATATTTAAAAAAAAAAAAAAATTAAATTATTTATTAAAGAATATAGGGCCAGATGTACGAAATCCATGAATTGCGACTCACAAATTGCGAGTCAGAGACCGACCTCATCAATATTCATGAGGTGGGTCGCATTTTGCGACCCCATAGCGAGTCCCTGCACTCACAGGGATGGTGGCCTGCTGTAGTCAGCAGACCTCCATGTCTGTGACTGCTTTTTAAATAAAGCAGTTTTTTTTTTCATTTTGCAGCCTGTTTTCCTTAAAGGAAAACGAGTTGCAAAATGAAAAAAATACCGAAACCATTTGGTTTCGTTTTTTTCAGAGTAGGCAGTGGTCCATAGAAAAAAATATTTTTGTCGACATTCACAAAGGGGAAGGGGACCCCTTCCCTTTTGCGAATGAGTTACCACCAGTGTGACACTGGTGGTAACTGCGAGTTGGTTTGCGACCGCATTCGCGGTCACAAAGCAACTCAGAATTGCGATGCGAGTCGCAAATAGGAAGGGAACACCCCTTCCTATTTGCAAGTCGCATTCCCAAATTGCGAGTCGTAATTTGGGAATGAGCATCGCGTGAGGCCGTTTGCATGGTGCAAACTGCGATTTTCGCAGTTTGCGACATGCAAACGGCTTGCTACATCTGGCCCATAGGGTGGTACAGAGTATACAAGAAAATATCTTCAGAGCATTACTTTACAGCAAATAATTTTACAATAGGTATATAGATATGTACAATCTAATAAATATTCTGGATAATAGGTTATGGGCTTATAGGTGGATAATTGGGGGGGATTGAAAGAGAGGGTGGAAAACGGGAGAGGAAATTAGTCATGGGGAAGGGGAGTAGGGGAGAGAGAGATAGGGTGGACAAAAGGGGAAGAGGGAGATTGGGAGGGGTAAAGGGAGGGGCGGAAAGTCTTGGGGTCAGGATGTCAAGGCTGTTGAGTGAGTAGTCCGATTGTTCCCTGTCTGGTGTGGGTTGTCGTGTAGGGTTGTGTAGTATGGTATGTGTGCCTAGGTAGTTGTAATATGAGGTATAGATTCCAGTGCTTGGGAAAGGATAATGCTGGGGAGAGAGAGCGGTCAGAGGAATATCTGTGGAGATATAGGTTGGAATGTTTTAGGGGGCGAGTCCTTCCTGTATGCATTGGATGGTCAGACACTGGTCGGGTAGGAGGGGAGAAAGGAAGTCATTGAGTACGTGTTTAAACAGTCCGGGGTAGAGGGCACTTACCGAGGCGGGTATCCTGGGAGACGAAGGGAAAGGGAGGAAAAGAAAGGGAAAGGAAGACAGAGAGGCAGGGAGGGAGGGGGAGAGTTCTGGAATAACGACTGCTGGCCACCGACCATGCACCAGCTGCTTCATAGTCTTGTCAGGAAGGGGCTCCAAACTTCTGTGAATAGTGCCGCTTGATCCTGTGCAAGTTGTAGATTACTCGCTCGTGGGTGGCGGTTTGAAACATGGCTGTCATCCATTCTGTCGGTGTTGGGGCGATGCTGGACCTCCAGTGTCAGAGTATGCAGATTTTGGCTGTGCCGTATGGAGTAACCGTTTGTGGGGTCGTGATAGGGAGGGGTACGGGCACATATCATGTAGGAGAATGAGTGATGGCGGTGTCGGGTTTGGTATCTGTATGGAGTCTGCCAGAGTATGGCGCACAGCTTCCCATAAGGATTGTATCGTTGGGCAATGGCATAGAATGTGAAGTAGGTCACAATGGAGGTCTGCACATCGCCAGCACTTCGCGTGTGGCATCAGACCTGCCCTGAAATGGTTTATGGGGGTTCAATACCATTCTTGGAGGACTTTAAATAGACAGAATTTTAGGCGGGCCTCGCGGACACCCCTGTCAAGGGCTTTTATTATGTCCGACCATTCCTCTTCAGTGTAGGTGACCTCGAGTCGATCCTGCCACTTTAAGCGCAGTCGTTCGAGAATGGGCTGCAAGTAAAGATGGTTTGTTAGCTCTGCGTACAGGCCGGTCATAACGCCTCTGTGTTGACCCCACTTCTGCAGGTAAGTGACAATGGGTGAGGCTTTGAGCGTCCACGGGGGGGTTCCTAGGACTCTGCACATGCAATGCTTAAGCTGTATGTATCGCCACTCTTGGTTATTGTGGATGCCAAACTCTTCTCGTAGGGAGGCGAAGGTTCGGAAGCGATCGCCATCTATGATTTTGGATATATTGTGGATACCAGCGTTGTTCCATTGGGGCCACCTAAGGATGTTTCCTCCTATTTTTGTGCTTTTGTTTCCTGCTATACGGGCCTGGACATGCAAGAAAGGGTGTATACCCATTAGGCAGTGAGCTCTGCGCCATGCTGCGTTTGTGGCCATGAGGATGGGGTTAGACAAGTGGGGGTAGTCAGTGTATATCCCTCCTATCTCTGCGTGCTGGCCCCGTAGGAGTTTCTCCGTGACTACCCATTGTGGGGGATCCGGGGTTTCTGGGAGTGTGTAGGCTAGCTGTTATAGTTGTAGGGCTAGTGAGTATTGTTCTACTGAGGGTAGGCCTAAGCCTCCATAGGGCCGCGTGCCAATATTATTGCAGGTTTCAGCCTTGGGCGTGTAGGGCCCCAGACAAAGGTCCTTATTGAGGCATCGATCATTCGCAGTGAGGAGAGAGGCACCTGTAGAGGGAGCATTCCTAATATGTGTGTGAAGCGCGGGAGGGTAACCATCATAACCGCCTGTGCCCTGCCCCACATGGAGAGGCCCATCCGGGATATAAGAGGGTCGAGGTTGTTCCTGACCATGTGTTCCAGACCTCGGTTGATATACGTTCCTAGATATTTAAGACGAGTCGGGGTCCATTTGAATGGGAGGCCATGGATTGCAGCTTGAGTTGGACATCTCTGTTCAGGAGGGAGATGGGGCGATAGCTGCCACAGAGTAGGGTGTCTCTCCCTGGCTTAGGCAGTATGACAATCGTAGCCCTGTTGGACAGAGCGCCCAAGGAGCCTTCCTGACATGCTGCCGTAAGTGCCTTGTGCACTTCAGTGATTGCCTCCTCCCCGGCCCATCTATAAAATTCCGCAGGGAATCCGTCCTCTCCCGGAGATTTATGGTAGGGGAGGTTTGCAATAACTTGCGTTATTTCTTCCCTACTTAAAGCGCCCTCTAGAAGAGCTCGGCCTTTGTCCGAAAGACAGGGTATGTTGGCCGCGGTAAGAAAACCTCTGTCTGTACATGGTTGGTCGCTATTTCAGGAGTATAAAGATGTTGGTAATATGTGGCAAATTCGTTCACAATATCTTGCGGGCGGGTCAATACCGCTCCTGAAGAGGACGTTATGGCCGGGATGGCAGAGGCATCTTCTCTCTGTCGAAGCTGTGCCGCTAGAAGGTGTCCTGCCTTCTCACCTTGTTCATAGTGACGACCGCGTAGTCTTTGCAACGCGTATTCCGCCTGTGATGTATAGAGCTCATTGTGTGCCATTCGGGCCTGTTCGAGGGAGCAGCGCAGCGCGGAGGATAGCTGGGCGGTATATTGTTTGGTGAGGTTCTGGATCGTGTTTTCTAAGGTGCGTTGGAGGCCCCCGGGTCTTTATTAGCTAGTGCTGCATCACGCATCATATTCCCTCTCAAAATCGCCTTTGCCGCTGCCCATAGAACCCGTTTGGAAGCCACAGTACCCGTGTTTTTGGCCATATATGTGGATATATGGGCCTTAAGTTGCTCTTTCCCTGGGGGGGAGCGGTATCTATGTATAGCAAAGCGCCATGGTTTGCGACCGGGGGAGGCTAAACCTGCTTGGATCAGGAGTAGTACCGGGGAATGGTCTGAGAGTCCGCTATCTAGGATACTGGTATTTTGTATTTGGGAGATTATGGTGTGTGATACAAAGAAATAGTCCAGGCGTGATTGGGTACCGTGGACAGATGATAGGAAAGTATATTCCTTATCTTTTGGGTGTGTTAGTCTCCAACAGTCAACTGAACCTGCGCCCTGGTTAGGTCCGTCAGTAATGCCCTGTCGTGATTATTACCTTCATCAGTGGGGCCTGCCTGTCCAGTATGGCATCTCGGGCGAGGTTCCAGTCTCCCCCGATAATGTAACGGGTGGTTCTGATTTCGGTCAGAAGACGATTTAATTGTAGGAAAAAGGGGCGCTTTGTGCCGGTTGGTGCATAGACGGAGCTTACATATAGGAAAGTATTGCCTACTTTTAATTTAGCGAATATATATCTTCCCTCCGCATTGTTCCATGTTTTAATGATTGTAATCGGGAGGGACTTGCTTATTACTATCGCTACTCTGCACTTGCGAGGCGTGCCACTCCCGGTCTCCTGGGCAACAGCTAAAGGCGACCTTTCCTACCCAGTCCTGTCTGAGTTTACTGGACTCCAGGTTATCAAGGTGTGTCTCTTGGATCAGGGCTATGTCTGCTCTTTTAGATTGAAGATAGGACAATTTCTTTTTCCGTTTAATATAGCTCGTCATGCCGTGCCATTTTGAATTTCTAAATGAATGCAACATTTATTTTTATTCAAATATAATTAAACTTACTTTTAATTAATTCTATACAGCAGAGTCAAAGTGTTCTCTCATTTAGTTGGGGCAACGCCCTAATGCAAATGACAGGATGCCCCCTGAGATTACACCTGTGCCATCTGTATTAGAGAAGAAGCTGTGCCCGCATCTGGGACCCCTCCTGTAACACCAAAGTGCCCCGGAGGCTTCTAAAGCAGATGCACACTCCCCTCGCTCCCCCCAAGACACTCACTGTAGTACAGCCCTTGATTCTTTGAGGTGATTGATCGTATTAGGCAGGGTGGACCCAGCATAATCACTGAACTATAGTAAAATGCTCTGTTGCCTGAAGGCAACATAGAGCACAAGACTTTCAACAACATTGTGTATCTGTTGGCAAGGTCTTTTATAGACCGGCAAAAGAAAAATTATATCTGGTAAATAATTTCATGCAGCTTAGGCCAGTAAAAGAGTCACAAGGTGTATTCTAACTTAGCAGTGCATAATGAAAACTGCTAACAATTATGATATTTTGCTGTGTTGTTGAACATGATAATGAGAGGGGTCCACATCCCATCTACCTGGGTAGGGGCTGAAATCATCCCCATTTTTAAAAAGGGTTCCTGAGATCTACCAACTAAATATAGACCTATAAGCTTAATTGATAGCTTGCAGAAATAGTTCGGCAGGGTAATACTCAATAGACTTCAGGAGTGATTGTCCTCCAATGAAATCCTGACACCCTTGCAAGCGGGTATTCAAGAACGCATAAGCTTTATTAGTCAGGTGTTCAGGCTTCAGCTCTTGTTTTCGGAAACTGTCACTTTAGCTGATGCGCATCTTCATGTTATTTTTGTGGACCTGCGTTCTGCTTTTGAATGGGTACCAAGATCAACTTTATGACAAGTACTTTCTGACATGGGGCTCCCCAAGTACCTGTTGTATGTTATCATAAGACTCCATGAAAATAATGATGTGCAGTTTACATGCAGTCAGGAGGGTGAAATGACCGATTCAATCCCGGTTAATAGAGGCATCTGACAGGGTTGTGTACTTGCTCCCGCTCTGTACACACCATATATCAGTGTTCTGAGTTTTTGGAACTCTGTGACAACAACAACCCTAGTCTAACAAACATGAAGGTTCCTGCCCTCATGTTTGTGGATGATACTCTACTTTGTTTTAAATCACTTATGGGCCTTCAAAGATTACTGAACCGTTTTGAATGCTTTTGCCAGCAGAGGGGTTTGGAGATCAATGTTGGGAAAACCAAGTACATGGTTCTGAACCTCTGCCCCTCAACCAGACCTAATCCTATATTAATGGGGACCCCCTTGGGGGTAGGCACTTATGACTACCTAGGGATTACGCTTATGGAACACTTAGATTGGCAAACCCTTGTAACCCATCATAGCCTCTGGATGGAATAAGTAGCCAGGGGGATTGTTAAAATGTCTGTCGGGTCTCAGTACCCTCTTATTTCCCCAGATCTATAGCCTTGCAGCATTGAGGACATCTTTATATGGTGCAGAACTATGAAGGCATAGAGATGTGCCCATGCTCCTCAATGCGGAAACCCGATTTATGCACCAATTGACAGGATTGCCCATGAGCACTCCACCTCTCCACCTAAGGTTGGATTTCGGCCTCAGGCCCATTACTGACAAAGTAGGTTTGAGACTGATGGAGGAAAATTAGGGCTACCTCTGAATTTTGTTCGTATCACCAGTGGTTAGAAGACATACTGCGTATACCTGCCTCTTGCAACATATCCTGGCTGACATATGTAAAATTGTCTTTAACCAAGATCAAGTGTGAGGGTCTTTGGAGCAATCCAAGGGAGTCTGGTGCAATCTCTAAAACACCTATAAAGTCGAAATATTGACACTTTAAAGATGATTTTATAAATACACATTCAAATGTTGGCTAGCTTACAACTACTTTTCTTACCTTCAAGGGCTCCTTTTCTGTAAGAAAGTTTTGGATGAGTAAGAGCATCTCTTGTCGAGGTGGTTATGCATGCAATTCTGCTACAGGACCATGATGATTCTCTCCTACACTGCCAAGTGGGTGTGTGACCAAAGACAGGAGGATTGCTGGTGATCTTCCTGTGGCTGTCCCAGCGAAACACTTGAGCAAGTGATCTTTTTTTGCCCAGCCTACCATCTGATTTGAAAGACCTGGATACTACCACTGTGCCACAATATGGGAGTTAGAGAACATAAGGAGGCTTTAAGAATTATGAAAACTGATACCAGTCAAGTGATGATTATGAATTTGGTGGATGGGAACACTCCTCCACCAAACTCCCGGCAGGGTAGCCGCCACTGTAGTGGCAGTCTTCCAGCTGGACCCATTATGAATTTCCTGCTGGGCTGTCAGCCCAGCTGGAAAGTGGTGGTAATATTGTTGCCGGCTTGTAATTGAGCCGGCAGCAATGCTGCCACCCGCAGGGGGCACCAGCACCCTGGTAATGCACACTGACTGCAGAGCAGACAGTGCGCATTACGAGGGTGCTGGACAAGGGAACCCCTCACAGCCCATGCCATGGGTAGTGCAAAGGCCTCCTTGTGACTCCCTGCACCTGCTCTCTGCCAGCCTTTTCATGGCGATGAAACCACCATGAAAAGGCTGGCGGAGATCCAGGTTGTAATCAGCAGGGTGGCGCTGCATACAGCACTATCCTGACTGATTGCAACCTGCACCCGCCGTCAGCCCGTCAGGATCACCAATCTTGGCGGAGATGGCGGTAGCCTGGCAGTAGGACTACCAGGGTTGTAATGTGGTGGTTGGACCGCCACAGCAGCGACGGTCCAGACAGCCACTGCAAGTCTGGCGGTCTAGTGACTGCCAGACTCGTAATGAGGCCCTCAGACTGAAACTAAACTCATCCCCGGAGAACTAAAGCTGTACTTTGGTGGGGATTTACCAGGATTTTTAAGGCTTTTAGTTTTGCTATATTCATGTATTTTAGTTTCTCATTTTAATAAATTTTTTATAATGTTTTATAATGATTATATGTGTATTGTTTATTATGCTTTCATGGCATTCGTGCCAAAATAGAGTATTTTTTATTTGATTTGACTAACCATACTTATGTTAAAGTTATAGGTAACACTGAGTGAACGATAATTTCAATAAATCAACCTACAACTAAATGTTGAATACATTCACCAAACGCATTAAATCAGAATATACATAATAAATAAGTGTAATCATGATACATTAAACCTACACAGTACACCATAAAGCAATATTTTTACATAATACAGTTATAAGTAGTATCAGGGATCTAGACTACGCATAGGATATGCTGTAATAGCTCACTGTATAAAATGCAAACATTTTCACAATCCTGGCAAGAAAAACAAGACACACAATCACTCTAGTTACAAGAACATTGGAATGGCTCAAAAATGTTTGCAAAAGGATATTGATCACTTTCGTTAACTGATCATGAATAACACATGAGATATTTTGTTAGAATTCATTGAACCTAACGTTTGCAAATACCATAAAATAAGCAGACAACATAATAGGAGACTATTATATAATTTGCATTGTAAGTTTCAAAACATGGGATCAGTGTTACAGAGTTTACAAAGTAAGTTTACTAGACCCAGGGGGCTAGGCCTACCTCATGGGCTTACTGTAGATGGTGTTGGTCACTCGAAATGGAAATATCTCACCATCTCAGTGATCTATGGGTTCTAGGTAAGAGGCTTCTTACTCAGAGGGAACGTACCTCACTGGTGGTGGAGGCAGACAATGTGTTGTCCACAGCAACTGGTGCAAACCCACAGACACAAACAGTTTTCTCTTGACCTCACCATCTCACTCATTCCATGTAGCTAGTAAGTAAATCAGGAGCTGGTTAACTGAAGCAACAGCAGGGCCAAATGAAGAACTAAAATTACTAATGATAGAGTATATTGTGTGTTAATTTCAAGCAGTGACCCCTTGGCTTGCCTGCACCTGTCGCCATAGTAAGTTCTTGGACCACAATCTTCAGGTGCTGTGTTCACTTCAAAATTCACCTTTGAAGTGTGTCTTGTACGTGGTAAGTATCTGAGTAAGACAGACATTATACCAAGTGGTGTGTCCATAAGGATTATGAGGTATTTTGTGACATATCTGGATGTAAGAGAACAATATGCTGTCTGTAAGGTTTGTTTCCCACATAAGGGTGATAACATAAGTAGATGACCTAATCAGACCTGATTTGATATGCCCTTAAATCCAAATGACATGCCTCAGGTTCAGGTAATGAAGTGAAGCGAGAATGAGTGTATTTGGTAGTAAAATTTTAAGACCTCTTTGGTAAGAAATTGGGGTAAGCACAGAATAACTATGAGAAAGTCATCTAGGATGCCATAAATTGTGAACTTGATAAGCTGTCTGGATTAGCAATGATCATATCTGTTGAGGTGACTAAGTGTTTGACCTCCATAGTCATGGCTTGTAAAACTAATAGGGAAATTCTCCTAAGCATTGATATCTGTGTCTTCAAAAGTGAGGTCGTGGTTGATAAGTTTGATCTCCATCTTGTCTGGGGCTAGATATTTTACCACCCTTGATCTAATCTTGGTCTACCATGAGGTCGTATTGGGTGATGACTCACAGGAGTTGACAGCCTTATAACTCCCATGGGGGTATTTACATATAAATAATGTAGTTTGTGTTGATTTCAGAATCCTATGTTTTTCAGACAGCCATGATGTCAGTTTTCAATGGCCAAGAGGGAGTGTGCATTGTGCATATTGCGCCCCAAGTGCGGAGACTCTGCCACTAGGGTGGAGATTTTGTCGGTCATTACAACCCTGGCGGTCGGTGCTAAAGCAGCAGTAAAACCGCCAACTGACCGGCGGGAAAAAAAATGGAATCACGACCGTGGCGGAAACCGCCAACAAAGACAGCCACTTTAACACTCCGACCGCCACGGCGGTACAAACAAACAGCGCAACGGTCACCGCCAACAGACAGGCAGGAGTCAAAGTACCGCCCACAGTATCACAACAGTCCAATCCGCCACCTTTTCCGGGGCGGATTCACCGCTGATAAAAACAGTTCGAGGAACGAGGACACCATGGAGCCGGAACTCCAAATCCTCCCAGCTATAGTCTTCCTGCTCCTCTACCAGGAGCATGTACGCCGGCGCAGAAGACAACGGTGAGTACTGCACCTACGACACAGGGAAGGGGGGAGGGAAAAAACAGTGACACACACACGCAACACCCCCACCCCCACCCTCACCCACTACAACACACACACTAATACATGTCTATACATCACAGTTGCACCCCCCAGACCCCCTGGAAGAATGCAAAGACAAAAGGAAATTACTGTAACCATTGAAATATATTGAAATACAGCAATCAAAAATATATACACACTAAAAACTATTATATACACCAAATTCACAAGTCCAGGCATTGTACCAGGCATTGTCCGTGGACCACTGGACCCAAAAAACATGGGCAAAGCCCACACCAGATACCTGACCTCAACGGAGAGAACACTGCAGGGGCATCAGATAACAAAACTACAGGCACCTCAGGGGGAAGGGAAGGGGGGGCACCTCAGCCGGATGAGTGCACCACGCCAGATCCACGAGGGGGCTCCATGCCCACTGTTCCATCCTGGGGTGTGCAAAGCCACAGTCTCTCAAGTCTCTACAGTGGGTGGGTTTCCCATTGTTCCATCCTGGGGAGTGCAAAGCCACAGTCTCTCAAGTCTCTACAGTGGGTGGGTTTCCCACTGTTCCATCCTGGGAAGTGCAAAGCCACAGTCTCTCAAGTCTCTACAGTGGGTGGGTTTCCCACTGTTCCATCCTGGGGAGTGCAAAGCCACAGTCTCTCAAGTCTCTACAGTGGGTGGGTTTCCCACTGTTCCATCCTGGGGAGTGCAAAGCCACAGTCTCTCAAGTGGATAACAGTCTCCACTGGTTCTGGAGGGTGCCTGTTGGCCAGAGTGCTTCTTCCTGTGCAGGAATGAGGTAGTGGATGCATGTCTCCACTGGTTCTGGGGGGGGCCTGGTGCCCAGAGTGCATCGTGCAGCCGTGTCCGACACAGATGCGGCACTGCCCCTGCCGCTCATGGGCCAGCGGTGCTTGAGATGACGGTCCCCTGTTCAGCGGTGCTTGAGATGGCGGTCCCCTGTTCAGCGGTGCTTGGGATAGCTGTGCCCTGTTCAGCGGTGCTTGAGATGGCGGTCCCCTGTTCAGCGGTGCTTGGGATAGCCGTGCCCTGTTCAGCGGTGCTTGAGATGGCGGTCCCCTGTTCAGCGGTGCTTGGGATAGCCGTGCCCTGTTCAGCGGTGCTTGGGATAGCCGTGCCCTGTTCAGCGGTGCTTGAGATGGCAGTCCCCTGTTCAGCAGTGCTGGCCATGCCGAGGTGCTCATGTGCCATCTGGCTTGGGCCTGGCGGGGCCCTCCTGCCCACCTGTCCTGTGGGTGCCGGGGCCCTCCTGGGCAGCTGTGCTGGGGCTTTTGGTGGCCTCCTGGCCAGCTGGGATGGGGCTTGCGGGGCCCTCCTGGCCAGCTGGGCTGATGGCGGTGTTGTCGGGCGTGCTGCCCTTCCCAGCCTTTCCTGCTCTCCTGTGGCCCTTCCCCACCTTGGCCGGTGTCCCAGCTGCCTCGACACTCCCGCCGGGAGCCCTGGTAGGGTTTTTTGGCCCTGGTGTCTTTACCCTCTGCCGCCGTGCACTGTCAATTTTTGGATGTTTCTGAGGGGGGGGGGGGGGGGGTGGCTGACTGTGCTGTGGCTCCGTACCAGACTGGCTGCCCTGGTGGGCGGTGCACTCCAGTGTCCATGTACGACATGCACCACCGGGCCTGGTGATGTAGTGGCTGAGGTGCTATCTCTGGGTCTATGACATGGACAGGGTGGGGGAGTTGAGGGAAAGAGGTTAAGTTTGGACAGGAAATTTTTTTGGGGAGCAGTGGGATGGGTAGGTGTAGTGGGTATGGGAGTGGAGGAAGAGGTTGTGGTTGTAGGAGGTGTAAGTGGGGTGGCTTTGGGTGCAGGTGCCTGGGCTGTAGGCTGTCGTGAGGTGGATGGCTGTTGGGTGGGTGGCTGCCTGCGTTTGTGTATCTTGGGAGGGGGCGGCACAGACACACTGGGAGAGGACACAGGGGACGTGTAAATGGCAGTGGGGGTGGTGAGTGCACGTGTGCGGGGTGTTCTGGTGTGTGTGCTGCTGAGGGACGTAGTGGCTGAAGATGCTGTGCATGCAGGTGTGAGTGGAGACAAGACTGGCAGGGAGGAGGGAGACGTGGAGGAGGGGGACACAGTGGAGGCAGTGGATGTTGGTATGTCTGTATATGGATGTTGCTTGTGTGACTGCCTGTGGGATGTGTGGTGCTCATGTCTGCGTGAGCTGCCCTTGGTTGTTGAGGTGTGTGCAGGCTGGTCTGATGGTGTGCTTGGGATAGGCAGAGGTACAGGGGATTGGGTCTGGGTGTAGGAAGTTGGAGGGGGGAGACTAGACACAGGGACAATGGCTGCCATCAGTGCTGAGGCCAGAGATTGCAGGGTTCGATGAAGGGCAGCCTGACCAGAATGAATGCCCTCCAGGTATGCATTAGTTTGGTGCACTTCCCTTTCTACACCCTGGATGGCATTCAAAATGGTAGACTGCCCAACAGTGAGGGACCTGAGGAGGTCAATAGCCTCCTCACTGAGGGCAGCAGGGGTGACTGGGGCAGGGCCTGAGGTGCCTGGGGCGAAGGAGATGCCCACCTTCCTGGGTGAGCGGGCACGGGGCAAACGCTGAGGGGCTGCTGGGAGGGCGGTACTGGTGCGGGGGGGGTGGCGGCTGTACCTGTTGTTGCGGGGGCAGAGTTGCCGCCACCACAAGGGAGCTCCCATCAGAGGACGAGTCCGATCCACTAATGTCCGCTCGTGTCCCCGCCGTGGAGCTCCCCTCACCCTCTGTCCCACTGGCGATTTCAGAGTCGGTAGTGTGGCCCTCCATGGCCATGTGGGATGCAGCTCCCTCGTGCTCCGGTGCCACTGCTCCTCCGCCTGATGATGCTAATGCACACATGAACAGGAAGACCACAAAAAGGGGGGGGGGGGGAACAGAAGAAAGACATGTTGAGTGCATGCATTCCCGCTACCGTTGGCGGACAGCACAGGCACAGAAGCCCCCTGCACTATGCCGCGCACTTGGGGTCCACTTTGCAATCCCTGGGACATGGCCTACAAGGCTATGGACGACATCTGCACACATAGGTGACACAGGGCCATGAATAGCTGTACTTGGCACCCTACAGAGGTGGGGAGCGGGGGCACAGGGCCGTGCCTTACGGGGGGCCTCACCTACGGAACTCGCCCTGGCCTAGGGATACCCACAGCCCTCTTCCCCCACCCAGACACCTCCACAGCGCGCAAAGTTAGCAGAATGTGAGAGTACTCACCCCCTTGTGTCTGCTGTGATGCCCTCACGCGCCCATCCAACTCGGGGTAGGCCACCGCCAGGATCTGGAACATCAGGGGGGTCAAGGTCCGACGGGCACCCCTCCCACATTGGGAGGCCATCCCCAGCTGAGTCTCCGCCGTCTTCCTGCTCCAGCGGCGAATGTCCTCCCATCTCCTCCGGCAGTGGGTGCCCCGTCTGTGGTGGACCCCCAGGGTCCAGACTTCCTTGGCGATGGCACGCCAAATATCCGTCTTCTGGAGGGCGCTGACCTATATGAAATGTACAGGGGGAGAAGAAAAGTAATTACCTTCTGCACCATCAATGTGAGTGGCCCCCCATCCCTACCCTTGCCATGTGGCACATGCACTCACTGTCGTTTCAAGCATGCCTCAATCTCTCCCCCCCCTCCCCCATCTTTCATCCACCACACTCAACACAGACATAGCCCATACAGCATGCTCCCAGTGTATTTACCTGTTTGTCTGGAGGACCGTAGAGTAGCGCGTACTGGGGGAGGACCCCATCCACAAGCTTCTCCAACTCCTCCGATGTGAAGGCAGGGGCCCTTTCCCCAGTCGCATGAGCCATTGTCCCTTCCAGACCGAGGTCACGCAGCACTTGCAGTGTAGGTCCTCTCCTGTCGAAGATCAGGTATCGAGTGAATTAACAGAGAGAAAATGGCAGTCACGTCCGCGGCGGTGCGTACCGCGACCGCCGGCGCACATCGTCATAGGCTCCTGAGACCCATAGGGTCCAATGTTAACCAATGCAGCATTGCGCTGCGGTCTTCGACCGTCTACCGCTACGGTGTACAACGCCAGCGCAGTTACCTCACATCCCATTGTCACACTTTACAGGTCAGGCAGCTGCCATTTCAGGGGCCTACATGCCTTACTTTTTGTACTGCGTCACACATACCTAAGCCTTGCATCCACACTCATATAAGCCATTCGATGGGTTAAGATCCGTGTTTTTTTAAAGCTGGGGTTACGTACCTCTGGGATGTTTGACTCTGTGGTCGCTGTTGTCCTTCATAGGCACCGTCCGCTGGGACATGTGAGGAGATGGCGGCATCCTCCGGTGTACAGACCGCTGGTGGACCTGTCGACAATGGAGGAGAGACATCTCATCCTGACATACAGGCTTGACCGTGCCATTATTCTGGAACTGTGTGCCCAGCTGGAGCCAGACCTGATGTCACCCATCCGCCATCCCACAGGAATCCCCCCTCAAGTGCAGGTGCTGTCAGTACTCCATTTCCTAGCAAGTGGGTCATTTCAAACAACAGTGGCCATAGCATCAGGGATGTCCCAGCCTATGTTTTCCAACGTGTTGTCCAGAGTGTTGTCTGCCCTGCTGAAACACATGCGGAGCTACATCGTTTTCCCTGAGGTGGAGGATTTGGCTACAGTGAAAGGGGACTTCTATGCCCTTGGACATATCCCCAACATCATAGGTGCCATTGATGGGACCCATGTGGCTTTGGTCCCCCCCCCACAGGAGTGAACAGGTGTACAGAAACCGGAAGAATTATCATTCTATGAATGTACAGATGGTATGTTTGGCAGACCAGTACATCTGCCATGTGAATGCCATGTTCCCTGGCTCAGTGCATGACGCCTACATCCTGCGGAATAGCAGCATCCCTTATGTGATGGGTCAGCTCCAGAGGCACCGTGTGTGGCTAATTGGTGACTCTGGTTACCCCAACCTGTCATGGCTACTGACCCCAGTGAGGAATCCCAGGACTAGGGCAGAGGAACGCTACAATGAGGCCCATCGGCGAACTAGGAGGGTGATCGAGCGGACCTTCGGCCTCCTGAAGGCCAGGTTCAGGTGCCTCCATATGACAGGTGGATCCCTATTCTACTCACCAAAGAAGGTGTGCCAGATCATCGTGGCCTGCTGTATGCTTCACAACCTGGCTTTGCGTCGCCACGTGCCTTTTCTGTAGGAGGATGGTCCAGATGGTGGTGTTGTAGCAGCTGTGGAGCCTGTGGAGAGGGAAGAGGAGGAAGACGAAGAAGACGACATAGACAACAGGAACACAGTGATACTGGAATATTTCCAATGAACAGAGGTAAGAATACAAACCGGCCTACTACATGTACTTAAACACTACTACCTCTGTACTGTCTGTCCTTTTCACCCAGTGTATGGTAACTGAGTTGTCACTTTCCCTTATGATTTCAGAGATCTGGGTGCCACAGTGTGACATCTCCTTTGTTCCCCCATGGACTACAGCTGTGTGACATTGGTATGTTGGCATCACAATGTAAATAAGCATTTTGGCACTGTAATTACAGATAAATATATTTACATTCAAAGACAGACTCCTGATTGTTTTGTGCAAAAACGGTGTTTATTAAGGTGCAAAATATTGGAGGGGGGTTGTAAATAGGTGAGGGGTGATGGTGGAGGAATGTCCATGGCAGAGTCCAGTCTATTAGTCTCACAGGTGCATTGTACAAATGGGTCTGGGAAGTGGAGCTGGGGCAGTTTAAGGATGGACAGGGTGACAAAGTGGGACAGTGGGATGACTATCAGGGTGGTATCCTTTCTTGGTGGGGGTCTTGGCATCTTACTCTGTCCTCTTCCTGGATCTCTGGGACTGCTTGCGGGGTGGTTCTCCTTCTGCAGGGGGTGGGGTGCTGGTGGCCTGTTGGTCCTGTGGCGGTGCCTCCTGTCCACTAGCGCAGGCGGAGGTGGTGGGCAGTTCTTGGTCCATGCTAGTGTCAGGGGCCCTTTGTGGTGCCACAGTGTCCCTCAAAGTGGTCACTACCAGATTCAGCACCCCTACGATGGTGTCCAGGGCGGAGCTGATGGTTCTGAGTTCCTCCCTGAAGCCCAAATACTGTTCCTCCTGCATGCGCTGGGTCTCCCGAAACTTGGCCAGTACCGTAGCCATCGTCTCCTGGGAGTGGTGGTATGCTCCCATGATGGAGGAGAGGACCTCGTGGAGAGTGGGTTCCCTGGGCCTGTCCCCACCCTGTCGCACAGCAGCCCTCCCAGTTCCCCTGTTTCCCTGGGCCTCTGTCCCCTGGACCGTGTGCCCACTGCCCCCAGGTCCCTGTTGTTGTTGGGGTGGTGGGTTAACCTGGGTGCCCTGTAGTGGTGAACACACTGCTGCTTGACGTGTCCTGGAGACAGAGGTGTGGGCCCGCTGGGTGGGTGCTGTGCTGGTGTTTCCAGAGGGGGGTAGGTCTGCAGTGGCCTGTGGCTGTGTGAGGGGTACCGACTGTCCCGAGGTCCCCGATGGGCCGGGCTGGTCATCTAGATCCAGGTCGACAGAGCTGCTGTCATCACTGTGGGCCTCTTCTGGGGGGGGGTGGACATTTGTGGACCCTCCTGTGCGGTGATGTTGCGTAGGGGTCCTGCAGGGGTATAAAAGCATGATTATTGCATCTGTGTGTGGAATGGTGTGCAATGGGTGGGTGCCCGTGTCCCCCAGTGCTTGCATTCCTGTGTGGGGGCTTTTGTGTCTGTGGTTTGGGGAGGTATGGGTATGTGCAGTGGGCATGCTTTGGTGATGGGTGTCCATGCTTTGTGGTCGCATGCAGGGCTTGGTGTTGGGATGGGTGGGTTGTGATGGTGGGACATTTGCAAGCAGTAGGAGTGATAGGGGTGAGGCTGAGGGTGGGGGTATGTGTTGGCATGCAGGTGGGGTGGGGGGGATGAAGTAGTGAAGATGTGACTTACCAGAGTCCATTCCTCCAGATACTCCGCTGAGGCCCTCAGGATGCAGGATCGCCAAGACCTGCTCCTCCCATGTCGTAAATTATGGGGGAGGAGGTGGGGGTCCGCCGCCAGTCTTCTGCACTGCAATCCGGTGTCTGGATACCATGGAACGCACCTTCCCCCGTAGGTCGTTCCACCTCTTCCTGATGTCATCCCGATTTCTTGGGTGCTGTCCCACTGCGTTGACCCTGTCAACTATTCTGCTCCATAGCTCCATCTTCCTTGCAATGGACGTCTGCTGCACCTGTGCTCCGAATAGCTGTGGCTCTACCCGGATGATTTCCTCCACCATGACCCTGAGTTCCTCCTCCGAAAACCTGGGGTGTCTTTGCGGTGCCATGGGGTGGTGTAGGTGATGTGTGGGGTGGAATGTGTGGTCATAAGTGTGGTGATGTGTATTGGTGTGTTGTGTGAAGTGCGTGGTATTTGTGTGGGTGATGGTAATATGTGCGTCTGGGTGCTCGATTCTTCTATATATTGTCTCTCTCTCTGTGCGTCGTCCCGATTTTTTTTTGGTGGGGGTTTGTGGGTGATGTGGGTGTGTGTTTTATATTGTATTGGGTGTGTGGGAGTGGTGTTTGTATGTGTATCAGGTGTGTGTATTTGAATTTGTCCAATGTGGCTGTGTTTTGTAGGAGTGTGTGTATTTTGAGCGCGGCTGTGTGTACCGCCAATGGGATACCGCGGTTGAAAGACCGCCGCGTGGATTCGTGTGTCGTGATAGTATGGGCGTATTTCTGTTGGCGTGACGGTGTCGGTTTGGTTATCGCCAGTTTATCGCTGGCCTTTGGTGTGGCGGACTTCTGTGGGTGTCTGTATTTTGGCGGTTTCTGAGTTGTGGGTCATAATGACCGTGGCGGTTTACCGCGGCGGTTTCTTGGCGGTCTTCTGCACGGCGGTAAGCGGCTTTTACCGCCAATGTTGTAATGAACCCCTTTGTCTTTTAACTTTACTGCACGCAAGTTACCTTCATGAATTGGATCCACAGGTAGTGGTAATACCATTGTAACATGGATTGCCTACATATCAGTATTTAGAAATGTGATATTTTACCACATACAATAACTCTGATTGTAGTAATATGCCTCAAAAATCACATCCTTCACAAAGACTATGGCCCTCATTCTGACCTTGGCGGGCGGCGGAGGCCGCCCGCCAAAGTCCCGCCGTCAGGTTACCGTTCCGCGGTCGAAAGACCGCGGCGGTAATTCTGACTTTCCCGCTGGGCTGGCGGGCGGTCGCCTTCAGACCGCCCGCCAGCCCAGCGGGAAAGAGGCTTCCACGATGAAGCCGGCTCGGAATCGAGCCGGCGGAGTGGAAGCTGTGCGACGGGTGCAGTTGCACCCGTCGCGTATTTCACTGTCTGCGCAGCAGACAGTGAAATACATGTAGGGGCCCTCTTATGGGGGCCCCTGCAATGCCCATGCCAGTGGCATGGGCACTGCAGGGGCCCCCAGGGGCCCCGCGACCCCCCCTACCGCCATCCGGATCCTGGCGGTCGGACCGCCGGGATCTGGATGGCGGTAGGGGGGGTCGGAATCCCCTCGGCGGCGCAGCAAGCTGCGCCGCCTTGGAGGATTCAATGGGGCGGCGGTACACTGGCGGGAGCCCGCCAGTGGTGCCGGTCCGACCGCGGCTTTACCGCCGCGGTCGGAATCCCCATTGGAGCACCGCCGGCCTGTCGGCGGTGCTCCCGCGGTCCTCCGCCCTGGCGGTCTTTGACCGCCAGGGTCAGAATGACCGCCTATATGCTATAAAACAGATATGTATGTACAATGTGAAAACATATTTCTAAGGTATGATATAAGAATATTGTGGACGAAATATCACACAAAAAAACATTTTGGGGGTCATTATGAGTTTAGCAGATGGTTTTTACCATCCGCCGAAATTTCAATGGGGAGGTTGCCGTCACACAGGCTACCTCCCCGCCGGCCCCATTAGGAGTTTCCTGCTAGGTCAGCGGGCGGAAATCTGAGTGTCCGCCCGCTGGCCTAGTGGAAAACAGGCTACAGCATTGTCTCCGTCTCGTAATCAAGCCGGTGGCAATGTTGCAGCCTGCATGGTGAGGCAGAACCCTCACAATGTTCACTGTCTGCAAAGCAGGACCAGGGAGGCCCCTGCACTGCCAATGCCAAGTGCCCCCTGCATCCGTTCTCTGCCAGCATTTTCATGGCGGTGCTGAAACCCCTGGCCGAGAAGGTGGTCGTAATCCCCAGGGCAGTTCTGCCCTGGTGGATTAGGACCACCACCATCCTCCAGACCACCTGGATCTCCGATCCTGGCAGAGCTGACAGTTCCCTGGTGGTCCTACCACCAGGGTTGTAATGTGGTGCTCAGACCGCTGCATTGGTGACGATCCGACCACCATGCGCAAGTCTGGCGGTCTAGTGACTCCCAGACTTGTAATGACCCCCTGTGTCCTAAATTCAGCTGACAAAAAATTCTCCTCATTGGAACTGATATTAGAAAATCTACATCCAATGAAATGATAACTTAAAAAAACTATATTTAGGACACAATTTTTATGATAAAAGTGGTAAAAATAAAGAAAAGTAGCAGTGAGGTTTCAAGTACAACTATCCATTGAATAGTAAACAGTGTTCCATATCCTGTGAAACAATATAGGACCTATGCATGACCCAACCTCTCCTCACTCCATAGAACACCATCTTTCTGAAAGGTATACAAGGAGCTGGTGTAGGGGTGGTGTTAGATACATGAACCAATTGCTGGAGGAATGCTGAAGTACGGCCTTCCAACTTCAAACCTGATGGCACAATAAGACACACAGGTACACATTACATGACTTGCCATAGTGTGAAAAATGTATACAACCATGCTGTTAGATGGGCATGTATTGTGAAATATGAACCTCTGTCCTATTTTGAATAACTATTGTTGAACTGCTTGTAAATACTGAAAATCATTCTAATACACATGATTTGAAGAAGAACATTGCCTATGGAATCATATGCACTGAACTACCAACTATTGTATGTGTGTACTGAATTCAGGGTATGGGGCTGGGCTCTGAGAATACGCCTCCTGCACATGAGAGAATCTCTGACAGGTTTGTCTGACTCCTAATATTTCCCCCCAAATAGAGCACAACTCAGCAACACCTGTCAGTTCTCCATTTCTCCACAAAGGGACACGGTTACCTTTAAGCTCTGACCTCAATAGTTTGTGGGCAACACTTTACGGACAGCATCGGTTAATCTCTTTACATTACTGATCTCATCCTCGTTTAGTATAGGCCCAACACACGCATGCACACATGCACGTGCAAAGCACAATAAAAGTACAACATTATTTGCATACTTCCTTCAGCAAGCCTGGACTGGGAAGCACACCTTCCAGCAAACACGGATATCCTTGTTTGATTTCTTTTATTGTTGCCAAGCCATTCTAGTACAAAGAGGAAGTTTTCTCTTGTGCAGCTACAAAAGCCTGTTGAACTACAGTTAAAAATAATCTTATTACAATATCATGATTAGGGTTAAAACAGACCTCGATCAGATACACTGAAACCTGTATGTATACATGAAAAAGGGAATTACCATGCCATGTTTCAGTGCTACAACATGGACAAGGGTATTGCGCTAACTGCTGTGCTTCTAATTGCACTGGGAATTCTCAGGGAAGGAAGGAAGTGGACACAATAATCACTATAGCTCCTGCAACTACAGTAAAGCATAATTTCAATCAGAAGCTCCAATATTCCTTCAGCAGCCCTTCAGAGGAGAGGATTGTCCTTTCAGGCCAACAAAAGCTAGGCACATTCTCTTCACATTGTTTTTCCCACAAGCAGCTGTATGATAACAAACACCAGCTACAACAGTCCATAACCTTTAACACTCCTCCAGCTACCATCTACTCCCAAAGTTGTATTTGGAGGAAGAGCAACAAATTAACTAAAATGGCTTGTTATTGGCAAATGTGTTTTAAAAAAATGCGCTTTACAAATCAAAAAGCTTTTGAAAGCAGTGTAAAGCAGGCAGTCAATATTTGATTGTATCGACTAAGAATATGTATTCAATGCAATTTATGAATTCAAATTAATTTTAATTAATTTAACTGCGTGAGTGGATCTTCAACAGCAAACTTTTCAACTTTCTTACAAAATACATTTCTTAAGATATAATTCATCTTATAGAGCACGCGCGCATGGCTGTGTGAGGCCCTAAAATCAAATGGTGCCAAAAGGCACACGAGGTTATATACAATATGGCCGGCAGTCTGCCAGGTCTGTGGACGTCATCGCTGAGACTGTTGCAATGAAGTCAGGTGAAGCTTTTCCAAATGGGCGCCGTGTTTTATGTGCCTGCTTATCAAGGTTGTTTATTTTTCAAGAATAAAGTCCCAAAATTGAGTTTCTTTTTAAAAACAAAAACAATAAACCATGGTGGCTTTTCTGCGTGCACCTAGGGTCCATTGGGCAATCCCCCTGCCTGGGAATGTCATGCTTTCCATGGCGGCCCAGGGCAGGATCATCTAGTGGCGTTAGCTCCACCCTATAAAGAGTAGGCTTTCAGTGACCAGATGGCCCTGTGGTGGACAGCTGGTCAGGTCAGGTGTTTGCTGAGCTGAGCCGTGGCAGCTCCATTGTTGACAATCTACCTCTTCTCTGACTCGAAATAGAGTAACAAAACCATGAGCTTGGTGGGACAGAAGCAGATTTACAGATCTCCTCTAGCTTTACCAAACACTAAATGACCTCCTAAGACACTCGTTTACAGTAAACAGGTAAGTCTTAGTTATTTTCTAAAGTAAAGAGGAGTCTCAGTGAGCACACATATGATAAGGATTATCCAAATTTAACTATCATCTAAAAAATCTCTCTCAACAGTTCAAACTCTATGGGTCTTTCAAAGCACGACCTCTGCTTGAACTCTGTGACTTTAAAAGTGCATAATGATTAAACTAGCTGTCAGGAAAAGGGGGAGTCGTCCAATAAAATGCCCACTTTGCACAGTAGACAAGGCCTTGCATGCAGTACAATCCCTGACAAGGAGTCAGTGCAGTAGCCAAACAGAACAGGTCACAGTCTCGGAGGGACAGAGCTAAAGGTAGTTAAGCAGCCATATTTTGGGGCTAAATGCCGTCTTGGCAGATGGCACAGACAATTATATTAATATAAGTGGGAGGAGGTGATAGCACACGCAAGTTAGATGATTCTCAGACAATAGAGCCACGGCTCGTCTGTGGATTCACAAGCAATGATAGCACTACTTGATCATAGCATTGATCTGAGGGTCCGATTATCATCAAAGTGGAATCATAAGTTCTTTACTAATGCTGCTAGTGAAGGATGTTAAGGTGAGTGGACCACAGCTCACTTCACCAAAGACCTCTATTATTCCCTGGGATCAATACTGCAGCCTGGAAACTTCTCCATTTTTGGAACCTGGCCTGCATACAATGATAAATCACTTTCAGACAGAAGTGGGCTAAATCGCTGTCACCAAAGAGTGGTGGTATCTGTTACCTTAACTTTGTATCCACAAGCATCAGCTAACTGGTAGAAACGGATAGAAAAGTAACTTTGTATGTGAACTTGTTCAGGAGTTCTAGGGGTATTTGTGGATGCCGTGCTCATGGAAGAATAATTATTTCTTTACTTTTGGTTTTACAGATAATTGAGTCTATGGGCCTGATTTGGGATTCAGCAGAGGGGGTTACTCTGTCACAAACGTGACCGATATCCTGTCTGCCGTATTACGACCCTATATTAGCCTATGGAAATCGTAATACGGAGGATGGGATATCCATCTTGTTTGTGACCGAGTAACCCGCCTGCCAAACTCTACATCAGGCCCGTTGTCTAGTCAGTGTTTTTGGGAGCTTAGTTTCCCATTTAGATTATATGAAAAAGGGAAATTGGGGCCACATGTACGTACGTTTGGTTTTGCGCAATTTGCGAGTCGCAAAACCTTATGCACAACAGTGTCCATGACACTGTTAGCGATTCGCAAGAGGGTCGCAAATGCCCACCTCATGAATATTCATGAGGTGGGACGCAATTTGCGACCCCTTTGAGAATGGCGGCCTTCACAGCGTTGGTGGCCAGCTGCGGACAGCAGACGACCATGTCTGTGACTGCTTTTCAATAAAGCAGGTTCTTTTTGTGTAATGCAGCCATTTCAAGGAAAACGAGATGCATTACAAAAACCAAAAATTAAACATTTTCGTTTCATTTTTTCAGAACAGGCAGTGGTCCATAGGACCACTGCCTGCTCTGAAAAAATGTTTTCTGTGACATTCACAACGGGGAAGGGGACCCATTTGAAATGCGTTCGCGGTCACAAAACAATCCTACATTGCACTGCGAGTTGCAATTAGGAAGGGAACACCCCTTCCTAATTGCAAGTCACACACCCGTTTTGCAATTCGGTAACCAGGTTACCGAATCGCAAAACTGGGTTTGTGCATCGCAATGTGCTTTTTACACATCGCAAACAGCAAAATTTGCTTTTTGCGACGTGCAAAAAGCTACCTACATGTGGCCCTTGGTACTTCATTCTGCTGTATGCTGGGACTCCTATGAAAATCATTTCCCCCGTTGAACACAACACAATGAGCCTATGTTTATTCTTTGGTGAAGTTGGCTGCTTTGTGCTGCATTCAATGAAAGTATTTTTTTGATTATTTAATGTTACCCTAAGTTGGACGCGTATGCCCAGATGTGTGCCCCGTGCACACTGTTGCACTGGAAGCAAGCTATACTTGACTGATACATAACTACGGCGAAACTGGTCCTTGGTTGCTTGTGTTTTGGTTCAGGGAGGACCAGGCTTGGCATTTCGGGCTGGACTGTTCTGATTGAAGCAGGGTCAAGACTGTTTTGCATGTAGCTGGGTCCAAACTGAGGTGACATAGTGTACAAAATAACGATGGATTGGGATGTAGCCCCCAGTAATTAGCAGTGACAGAAATTAATTCAAGCATTCCATCAGTTTTTGTATAGTTTAGTGCATTCTATTGAACTGTCATACTGTTATTGTTTTTAAATGACCATCCTAATGGTGCATTTACACAATTTTTTTGTCTTTACTTTCCTTCACAATTTCTATGCTCCTCTTTTTTCATGGGGTGCGTGATTATACATAGGAAATACGTTGCAACACAACTAGCACATTTGTTAAGTCTATAGAGCCTGTAAAAACTAGATAAAGTTACTTTTGCATTCTTTATGTACTCCATGCATTAAAGCGGTCGCATGGGTAGTGCCCCATTACCAGGAGTGGTTTCTAAACAGCTTGTGACAAGTTTATCTTATTATTTCTCCCCATGGAAATGTGAAGATGAGGTACTCAAATCTGTGACTGTCAATATTAATGTTCCAAAGTTTTTCTATTTAATTTTGCAGAGGATTTGCAAGTAATTACACAAATGATCCCAAAATTATTTGGACCTTCTGCAGAGGGTTACATAAATGTTTCCTGTACGCTAATAAAGGACCAATGTGCATGAGTAAATAATGCATTTAGCATGTTTATTCCTCTAAGGATATCTGTATCAATAAATAGTGTCCTTTTGTGGTTTCTTTGTAGGGGTCAAGTTCTTTTCCTTAGCTTCCCAAAAAATATGACATATAATATGCTTGAAGACTAAGTTGAAAAAGGAAGAGTGCTTGTTTTATTATTAATGTTCGAAATTGGGTTTATGGTTGGCAGAAGTATGCACCAGGTCCAGGAAGTAACAACCACAATACTAGTCAGGGTAAGTCAGATACACACTAAACGTTAACCTCTGCTCACCTCTGGTAGCCTGGCACAGAGCATTAAGGCTTAACGTAAGAGGCAATGTGAGAATTTGTGCAAAACTTCAAACAGTAAAACAATGAGAACACCACACAAAAATAATCCACACCAGGTTAGAATAATAGAGCTTCATGTAATGAACAAAACAAGACCAGAAAGACAGAAATCCAATAAATGGAAGTCAAGATATTAATTTTTAAAGAATAAATAGCACTTAGAAGCACTAAGCATTTAAGTGGTACATCTGGTCGCTCTGTGGCCTGGACACAGTCAAAATTTCTCAGGCCAACTTCAATGAAGCACAGGCCAGCTACACAACCAATGCAGGGCCTGCTGAGCAACAGTACCTTAATCCTTATCACAGCATAAGGTGTGTCAATGATCCCCACGCAGTTGGGGTCTTGCACCGGAGTTCTCCATGCAACGGCAATGATGCATCGGGAGTGTAATGCACCAGTTCCGGTTGTGGCAATTCCGAATGCAGTGCACCAGGACAGTCCACGCTGGAGGGGTGATGCGTCAAACTTCTCCACTCAGTGGCGGCGATGTGTTAGCTCCAAAGTTGTGGTTCCAGGGTGATGCAGCAGTTCTGAGTGCAATGAATTGGTCTGGCACTGCAGCAGCAATGATGTGTTGATCCTTTTACAGCAGGCTATGCGTCGTCCTGATCTGCATAGTGCCAGCAATGTACAGGTTCTGGCAGTTGGAGCGCTTTACACTCATTTCCAAGGACCCTGGGCTGTGTTGGCACCACTTGGAAGAGAAGGATGTACAGCAAGTAAAGTCCAGATGCAATTTTTAGATGAAAGGGAACATTTTGATGTCCCTGAGACTTCAGAACAGGAGGCAAGTCAGCAAGCCCTTGGATTCAGTTTGGTTTGGGGATGGAGAGATTCAGGTCCAGTCCTTCTCACTCCCAGGCAGGAATGCAGCAGGCAGCAGGTCAGCTGAACACAGCTGGAGTCCTGCAGAGTAGCAGCTCAGTAGAATAGCAGCCCTTGTAGCACCACAACAGTCCTTCTTTCTGGCAGAATATCCACAGTTCCAGAAGTGTACTGAGTTGGTGGTGACAGAGGTCCATAACTTATACCCAGCTGAGGGAGACTTTAAAGCAGGGTCTCTGAAGTGTACATAGGCCTTTCCTTCCTGCCCTGGCTCCAGGCTCCCTACAGGGGGTATGCAGCTCTTTGTGTGTGGTAGGACACTGCCCTTTTAGGTGTGAGCCCCTCCCACACATCCAGCCGAGCATGGCCCATCAGGATGTTAATGGCTTATCAGTTTACTCCCAAGCTACCTTTGTGTATGTCTGCCTAGAGGGAGTGCACAAGCCCAGCTGTCATCCTGCCCCAGACAAGTACTTGAGACAGGCAGTAGGATTTAAATTGTGAGTTCAGAGACATCAAACTTGACAAACTTCTCTCTTCTAAATTGGGAATTATGCTTATAAAGATAGTAATATGGTAATCCCAATGTTATCCTATGGGCAAGATAAGCCTTGCCGTAGTGAAAAACTAAATTGGGAGTTTTTCACTACCAGGGTATGTAAAACTATAAGGTGCATATCCTGCTTTTTAAATACATGGCACCCTGCCCTGTGGGTCACATAGGGCCTACCTTAGGGGTGACATATATGTTTAAAAAGGGAAGGTTAAGGACTGGTAAGAGGTTTAACTTGCCAGGACGACATGGCAGTTCAAACTGCACAGACAGGCTCTGTAAAGGCAGTAATGAGACATAGTTACAGGGGTACTTAAGTGGGTGGCACAATCAGTGTTGCAGGCCCACTACTAGCATTTAATTCATAGGCCCTGGGCACATGTAGTACACTTTACAAGGGACTTATAAGTAAATTAAATATGCCAATTGGGTATGAGCCAATATTACCATTTTTATGGGAGAGAGCAGAAGCACTTTAACACTGGCTGATAGAGTCCTCAAACCAGCAAAAATGAGGGCAGAAAATGGAGGGAGGCAGGCAAATTCTAGGGGGAAGACCGCCCTAAGGCTGTCAGGTCTAACAATACAACTCTTTAATATTTGTAAATAACCAACTCCTCCATTCAGATTTAATTGGTATGTTAATTTTTACCCCTCACCCATAATTATGCAAATAACAAACATTTTTGTCATATTCCTTTTTAGTGCTGTCCTTGGACATGGTATCTTGCTGATGATTTTCAGTTCTATCTCACAACACCTCTACTCGTGTTCTTGTATATCAAGTAAGCAATTTCATACATAGAAGCTTGATAGATATGAATGTTGACAGTGATGCTGTGGTGCATTTATTTTGAAATTATGGAATATTTGCTTATATTATCTCTTGGTGAAATATGAGTTCATATATTATCTTTGAAAAGTGTTTACACTGTCCCACATTTAAATAGGATCAGAAATGCATGTTTCACATATATGAGCATGGCACTCTGATTTAGCCTTGGTGCTGTGCTATGTAAGAGTGCAAGCACAAATGAAATCCATGACCCTCTCCACTTGAAACCAAAGCCTTATCTATCTGAAACCACCATTTTAATTCAAAGATTTCGATCCTTGGGTACAGTTTGTTGGCTGATATTCTCTGGTACAGATGTAGTAGATATCAGGCCCGTCAAACCACAGGTCCCACCCTCAACTTAAAATTGGAGAAATCACCATGTTTCCTCTGTCAAAGCCTTCACTGGCTTAGAAAGTGGAAACCTTTGATTGACACAGACCATCAAATATTAGGCTTTATCTTAGACCATCTGCTTTATTTACAATGGACATTCTTACATGCTTTTTAGGTCGAAGCCTACCAGAAAGCTCAGCTGTCTGATTTGCTAATAACATCTTGAGGACATTCAGAAAGCCTCCCTGGGAATGCATTCCACCCATTGTTTATCACTTTCTTTGTGGTTTGTAACTCATATTTCCATTTGCTGGCTATATTTGTTTTAGGCTGTCCAGCTTGGGTTCATCCATTCTGTTACCCAAACCCTATTAACTGCATTTTTCCTTCACTACTCGATTTCTGTAAACAGGTCTTTAAATCTTGTTCTTATCTTAAAGATAGAGATCAAATGCCATGCTCTATCTTCCATGGAGCTTTGTTTTTACTTTTCTTTCTCTGACTTCAGAGTGAGGGGTTTATGTGGCAGAAATGCAAGCTATTAGGGGTGTGCTTGAGGAAGGCTGTACAATGTTATTTATTTTTCTAGCACGCAACAAAATGTAAATGTCTTTAAATGAACTGTGCAGATATTTCAGAACACATCAGCGCTAGAAAAACACAAATGAAGCATATTTTTTGGTAATTCTTAAATGTGGTGGAAATAAATATTTTAATAAGATCAAAACAAACCAATACTCTAGGTGATTACATTTTCACACGTTATTGTTTTGCACTGTGTAGTTTTATCAGTAAACTGTATGTCTGTACAAATGTATTGGTTATTTCAATTTGAATATGTTTTGTCTGTAATGGTAGTGCACTTCCACACCATGCATACTTCACTTTACCCCACACCACTCTATTCTACTGTGCACCACTCCACACCAAAGCAGTCCAATCTGCACCACTTCACACTATGCCATTACACTCCACACCATGCCACACTGCGTCACTTAACTCTACTCTGCACCACTCCACTCTATGCTACTTCACTCTAAACCCCTCTACTCTACACCACTCTACTCTATGCCAATACTCTGTACTCTATACTACTGGACCAGGCACCACTGCACCCTTTGTCACTGCCCTCTACACCACTCCACTCTTCACCACCCCACTCTAGGTCAGTCTACTCTATGCCACTCCACTCTTCACCACTCCACTCTAGGTCAGTCTACTCTATGCCACTCTGCTCTGCAAAACTGTACTTTATACCATTGAACTCTATGCCAATGAACTCTACTCAGTGCTGTTCCACCCAATGCCAGTGTAAGCCAGTGCACTCCCTGCCAGTCCACTCTATGCCACTCTACTCTTCACTGTACTCCATTCTACTCTACACCACTGTACTCTACCGTGCACCACTCCGCTCTACTCTGAAACAATCTACTCAATGCCATTGCACTCAGTGCCACTGTACTCATTGCCACTCCACTGAGCACCACTCCACTCTACACCACTGCACTCAGCTCTGCACCACTGTACTTTGCTCTTCACTCTATGGCAATTTACTCTACACCACGTTATTCAAAACCAATGCACTCTACACCACTGTATCCTCTGCAAATCTACTCTGCACCACTGCACTGCATGTCAAAACAATTAATGCCATTGCACTATGTCAGTGCACTCTATGCCATTATACTCTGCGCCACTACACTCTTCACCACTCTATACTAATCTCCACCACTGTGCTCTATGCTACTGCTCTCTACACCACTGTACTCTGCGTCACTTAGTGCTACTGCACTCCATGCCAGTGCACTCTACGCCACTCTACCATACACCACAACACTCTACAAAAGTCTACTCTGACACATTGCCCACCATGCCACTGCACTCTAAGCCACTGCACTCTACACCACTACACTCTACCCCACTTCTCTCTGCATTACTTCACTCTGCAGCACTGCACCCTACCCTGCACCACTCCACTCTACCCTGCACCTCTCCACTCTGCTCTACACCACTCCACTCTATGCCACTTCACTTTACACTCTCTCCTGTGCAACACTGCACTCTCTGCACTGATTTCTACACCACTCATCTCTGCACTCTACTCTGCACAGTCTCCTCTTTGCCACTCTACTGTAGTGGATGCCAATGCACTGTACACCACTTCCCTCTACTCTGCATCACTTCACTATATGCCATTGCACTCTATGCCAGTCCACGCTAAACCACTCTAATCTACTCTGCACCCCTGCACTCTATAACACTGCACTGTACTTTGAAACAATCTGCTCTATGGCACTGCACTCTACACTACTCCATTCCACTCTGTGCCATTCCAGTGTACACCAGCCCACTTTATGACACTGAAATCTATCCTGCACCACTCTATGCCGTCTATTCTATGCCTCTACACTCTGTGCCACTGCACTCAACACCAATGCATTCTGCACCACTTTACTGAAAACCAATACACTCTACGTCACTTCACTGTATGCCATTCTACTCTGCACTACTGCACGTTAAATCACTATACTCTACTCTGCAACACTCTATGCCACTGCACTCTACACCATTGCACTCTATGGCCCATATTTATACTTTTAAAAATATTACTGCCGGCTAACGCCATTTCGGTGCGCCGTGCGGGCGTCAAATTTATACTTTGACGCACGGCGGCGCAAACCACAAGTGTAAGTTATTTTTTTTACGCACACCGCAGCGTCAAGTCGTAAAGCAAAACGACGTTAACGCGGCGGAAATGACTGTGGGTCGATTTACGACACCGCAAACCGGATATGTGGCATTTTTTGACACAATAGCGTCAAAATTCCCCACAAACACAGCCATTTCAGCAGAGGAGAGCCAAAATGTATCCCAGATGCCTGTACAGAACCCAGGAAGATGACAACAGACCAGGAACCAGCCAGGAGGACCCACACAAGACCCACGACAGGGAGAAGAAGAAAAAAAAGTGTCGCTTCAGTGCAGAGGAACAGGAAATTCTGGTTCAAGAGGTGACGGAACACCAGCACCAACTGTTTGTCACCTCAAAGTTGCCAATCAGTAGGAGAGAGGCAATATGGCAACAAATTGTTGACAAGATTAACAGTGTGGCAGAAGTACACAGAACAGTCATCGAATGCAAGAAACGCTGGCATGACTGCAAGCGCAGGACCAAGGAAAAGATGGCCCGGAACAGGAAGGTAGCACTGCGGACTGGAGGTGGGAGTCCAGCACTACAGGAGGCCCTGGACCACATGAAGGAGATGGTCGCAGCCGTCATCCCTGAGGAGATCGTCACAGGGACAGGATAGCGCAGACTACCAGGAGAAAACACACATGCAGGGTAAGTCGCATGGGGAATTAAAATGCACTAATGTCAACTGTAAGCGGGGGGGATACCGGCCACAAAATGCATGGAAGCCATGATATACATGGAGCGGCATGGGTAAAGGGGTATGGCATGGGGGCATGGCCTGTATAGAGAGAAGCTGGGGCACACCATAACACAACACCATCAACAGTCCCATGGGGGTATGCTGCCATGCCAATGATGTAGCGAAGGTAAAGCCACGCCAGGAGGGAAGGGCACAACGTCAAACTGACTTACCGTCACACGTCAGCCACTATACCCCCTACATTAACTAGGGCCCAATTAACATGGCACTAACGTCCCCATGGATGATCATACACACCTAAATTAGTGGTTTGAGGATGACAACTTTCACAATCCCCTGAAACAAGACAAATGTTCCAGTCTTGTCAATTGTGAATGCCCATAGTTGCCACAAACATCAGCCAATGTCATCAACATTAGGAGCTACACAGCACTAAGGTCACACCCATGCTGCATATGCGAGGGTCCATCCTGTGCCTGGGTCACAATGCAACATCCCAAATGTCATACTGCTCAGACAACAGCATTGAGGGGGGGGACACATGTAACTGGTTACTGACATACACCTGCACAGTCAGAGGAGGAAATAGGACACTGCTACGACTATCAGGGCAATCCAATCTCCACACATTCCCCTACATCAGCTGTACACATTACCAATGCTAACATCCATATCGTGCCATAACAATGCAATGCATAGGATACGCTACATTTCAACTACATATAAGTGGATGTGAAAGATCAGAGACTGGGGCAGGTCCAGATTGTTAAGTGTGCTGCTAGTGCCATCAGAGCACCCACAGCCAGTGAAAGGCCTCGCCATTAGAATGGATGTAGACAGGCCTGGGAGAATGCCCATCTGAAAGACTGGAGCAATGAACAGGAAACAAGATCACAATGTGAAATCATCACAAGGCAGACATGTCACATCGCTAATGCCACAACACAGATACACTAATTGTACCCTATTTCATTGTAGAGGACGATGGATCTCCTGCGGATATGCCTGTCCAGGACTACCCTGATGACATGGATGACCAGCTGACAAACATCAGCCACCAGACCCTCCGAGATGTCCTTGGATCAGCCTCCAGACCCCACCTTCTGTCACAAGGAGGAGCTCAGAACAAGCAGCCATCACAGAGGACCCACCCACAAAACCAATTGTAAGACCTGCCAGCTCCAATACAGCTGAGGACTCAGACGACACAGGCACCAGCTTTGAGAGAACTGTAGTCGGAGTACAGCGGCAGCTGGCCAAGGAAGTGCAGGTGGGGATGCAAACGATGGCAGCCAGCCTAGAGGGGGTGCATTCGTGCATGATGTCATCTGCAGATCAGGCAGCAGCCATGCAAGCGCTAACATCCATCCTGCAAAGACTACAACAAACTGTAAAGGAATTCACCACTGCATTAAGGGAGTTGGCACAACACCTCGCACCCCAAACCTTCTACTGCATGCACGAATGCAATCATGACCCCCTCAGGGCCGACCTGGCTGCCTACCATCATGATGTGGCTGCTATTCTTAAGAACCAGCAGATCCTCCTTGCAGCAGTACTGCCCTTAAGATCTTCACACGTAGCAGCGACCGGGATGTCTGACTCCACGTCTTCTAACACTGAGGTGTGTGTTGCCCCTTCACAACCACCACCACCAAGGACAGAGGAGGCAACACACACATCAGACGATGAAGACGTGGAACAGATCACCTTCACACGGAAAAGTACCCAGAAGCACTAGTCCCTGCCACATGGCCAACTATTACCAAGGTCCAGCGCTTTGTAACATGCCAATCTTACAACAGCTGTCCTCAATGACTGTTCTGCATCCCACTGTATATCTTGTCAGCCTGCCCCGTGCTTGTCTCTCACTTACTCATTGGCAAATCCTGTCCCTCTGCACTGTCTGACACATCACCCCAGCATGTCAAATGCATTTTCCTTTAGCACTTGTGTAGGATCACAATGGAAGATGTCACTATAATGGACTCACAATCATGGACAATGTACATATAGCACTACAGCACTTTTCATTAAATAGCACTTACACAACCACTTTGTCTCTGTGTAATGTGACACATTAACCGTGCAGTAGATCACTGAATTTTGCATCCTGTCAAATTACATAGCTTGTCAATACAACTGTTCTGAAATTATGTATTCTGATAACTATGCACAGTGGCCTGGATTGCACCATACTCTGCCCTTCCTGAGGGTAATATCTAATGAAAAGAGAAACCATACACCATAATGCTGTGTTGGACAGAATAATGCTTCCTCAAGGGATATCTAAGCCATCAAATAGTGGCAGCAAAATGTTGCCACCATGCAATACTAACACATATAACAGTGCCCACAAATCTAAGCAAACAGTCAACAAACTGCATGAATGAAGGTTTCTGAGTTTACATCCAAATAAGTAATCATGCTGAACAGTGTCACAAATGATCTATGTGAGTCATGAACACAATACTACAAGAGTGCTTACGACCACTCAGCTAATAAGGGTTTCCTTGAACATCACACTGCAGTCAGACATAACACAATGTCCCAAATACCAAATCTGGAAGCACTGTTTGTGATTTTGAAAACATATGTAATGAAAAAAAGACATTGGGATACATAGTAACCGTGATTGGTGGTTGCAATGAATGGTGGAATCTTTGCAAGGTAGCTCTGGGGTAGCTGCCTATCTTACAGCTCAGTTGGGATTTGTTCGTAGCATAGGACACAAATGTAATAGAACAGAATTCATGTACAATTATGCCAAGGCCCTGATCAACAAGCATTTTACACATACTGTAAAGGGTTCACTACATATTTATTAAACGGTAATAATAGAAGAGGAAACTCGGAGAAAAGTCTTACCTACCCTAATCTACCCTAACTACTCATTACCCACAACTGTCCCTAACTAACCTAACCTAAACGTACTTATCACATGTAACGAAACGTTCTAAACATCAACCCACCTTATGAGACGGGACACTTGGTGGACAACAGATATTAACCTAAACACATAGGGCCTCATTCTGACCCCGCCAGGGCCGGGGACGGAGGAAGCACCGCCAACAGGCTGGCGGTGCTTCAGGGGCAATTCTGACCGCGGCGGTAAAGCCGCGGTCAGAAAAGGGGAACCAGCGGTTTCCCGCCGGTTTTCCCCTGCCCCAGAGAATCCTCCACGTCGGCGCTGCAAGCAGCGCTGCCATGGGGATTCCGACCCCCTTCCCGCCATCCTGGTCCTGGCGGTTTGGATGGTGGGAACGGGTGTCGTGGGGCCCCTGGGGGCCCCTGCACTGCCCATGCCACAGGCATGGGCAGTGCAGGGGCCCCCTAACAGGGCCCCATAATGATTTTCAGTGTCTGCCTAGCAGACACTGAAAATCGCGACGGGAGCCACTGCACCCGTCGCACCCCTTCAACTCCGCCGGCTCCATTTGGAGCCGGCTTCATTGTTGAAGGGGCTTTCCGGCTGGGCCGGCGGGCGGCCTTCTGGCGGTCGCCCGCCGGCCCAGCGGGAAAGTCAGAATGACCGCTGCGGTCATTTGACCGCGGTACGGTCTTCTGGCGGTTCCCGCCAGGCGGGCGGCTTCCGCCGCCCGCCTGGGTCGGAATGACCCCCATACTATCCTATTCTAAACAAATAGATCTTTTTCTGTATTTTTTTTTATACATTTTTTATTTTTTATTTTGTTTCTAAACACACAAGAACCCCAACATAGACCCCACCCACCCACACACTCAAAAAGAAAAAATTGAAATAATCAGGACCTCCCACCCCCCACCCACTAACACTAACTAAACTAACAGCCTATACTAACCTAACACTAAGCCCCCTAAGCCCACTAATTATAAGAATAAGGAAAGAGGAGGGAGGGGAGGGAATCATGTCCATCAACAAAGTCTAGTGGTTGGCCCTCTGGAGGGTCCGCTTAATGGACCACACACGCCTGTTGATATGGCGAACATCCCGCCGCAGGTGACTCATTTTCCGGAGGACGCAGTCCATTTTGCGCTGCATCTCCCCAAAAGCAGAAGGGTCAATTGTTGCAGCTGGGGCGGTCTGGGTACCAGCTGAGGACGTGTGTGGCCGTGTATTGTCAATGCCTGTGGGCTGTCCTGAAGGTGGTCCACTGCTAGGGCCTGAAGCACTTGCAGATGTTGTTGGGACAATGGTCCCAGCTGTGGGTTGTGCCATCTGGGTGGTAGTGGTGGTCGTGCTGGTGGTGGCTGTGGTGGGCAAAGTAGGGCCACCCTGTGGGAAAGCCCTCCAGGCTCCGGAGGCACGTTCGGTCCTGTATCTTCAGGCCATCCTTCTGTACCCCGACTCTACCAGCAGGATATGCTGGTAACGCATTGCCCACCTCTGGAAATCACGTACCTGGATGGGTGTCATATTAGCAGCTGTGAAGACAAAGGAAAAAAATTACATTAGGAACTGCATTGTGTGAAATGGCACAAGAAGTAAATCAGACAGTACATCTACTATACTTGTAACAGCTCCTATCATCATACAGATCATTGAATATCCCTGAGGAAGTACATGGCAGGCCAGCCTACAAAGGTCGTATCACACATAGCACATCCAAACCCTACAAGATGGGTAACAACTGGCATGATTTTGGCATCAGAGTTCTGCCAGTTGTCAGCTAACAATCATGCTGCACATCCTCCACCAATGCCAGGGCTACAAATGTCAGTGTACGGGATGGAAATCTAGGGCCACATGATCTGCAAGTTGTAAATGGACTTGCTAGCATAGTACTCATGTGCTATACCTGAGTGTGTATACTAGGTTCCGACCAAAGATTCACTGATTTACATGTCTGTAACATACTTGTATCATGAGTCCTAGATACACTATTCACAAACCCATGCCTGTGTTTGACGGTGGGGGGGTGGGGGGGGTGGAGAAACAACTAACAATTTTAAACAACATGGACACCCAGGAAGCTAAGGAAAGCTGGACATGTGTTTGGCTCAACACACACACCACATGTAAGGTGCATCTACAAATAGGAGACAGCAAACCCTTGACCAATCCCAGCGCCACACATGTCTTGCAATGCAGACCTTTGTCCACATCATATACTTCCAGCAAGCCATGACTTACAACAAACACGGAGTTGCAAGAACACCCCTGGCCATGATTTGCATGCACACCTAGGCCATTGCACTCAAGTGCCACATACTTGTGGCACTACATGAGGAGCTACATGCTGCTAGGAAGTTCAACCTACAGTTTCATAAGTACATTAGTGAATAGGGAAGCAGATATCTGTGGATAAGCATTTTGCAGCCCCATTCTGGGGGAATGTGGGCCTGACAGGCTGACTAAATCTGAGATTAGGTCCAGTGCGACTCTTGTTGATACAAGTGTTAGCCACATGACTCAACCCAATTCAAATTGCGGGGCCTACAGGAATGACCGAGAATCCCTAGATAAGACAATAGGATAAGCATTGGCAAACTCCAAAATGCTGAGATAATGAAATCCCACTCATGGAACAAGACAAATGATGGGCCAGCGCATCACACCTTGCTATTTGTTCAACACACAGGAGTCCATCATACATCACCAGCAAACACAACACATAACAGACAAATCAACACTTACTGGAGTTGTCGGGGTCCTCGAATGAAGCCACCTCGCCCACAGTGTAGGGTGCGGGTCCACCTGTAAGGCATGGAAGGAAGAAATGTGCTCAAAATCTGTGCACTGACCAACAATTCCAAAGACAAAAACTATGTGTAAGATTACATAAGTAAGTAAAGCCACTCAGACATGACGATACTGCATCCGATATAGCACAGCTAACATGTACATAGCATGGGTCGCCTGTGACATTTACACACATATCTGCACACATGCAGTGGCCTTAACTATCATGTGGTGGCAAACATGCTCCTTCATTAGTGAGCAGACATAATAATGGAGTGTATTCGTCTCATCATGTGCATCCAAGAGAGACATCCAAAGCCTGTTTCGTTGAGGAGTGCATTACCAGTCAAACAGCCATTGTGGCCATGACAAATGTATGACACATAGGTACAATGTACAGAGGGGCAGGGACATTTGTAAGCCCTCATGTTGTTACTGTTTCTTCATTTGATGTGCACCAACCATGGAGATATGAACCCATGTGCATACCTTTGGCCTGCCATCCCTAAACGAAAGGTGGAACACCAAACACCAAATACCAGTGTAAGATGTTAGCTGAGGGCACCTTGCACTTTTTCCCTATGTTTCCAAATCCAGATCTGACATGTATCCAAAATGATCAAGGACCACAATAATCCCTAACATTCATAGAACTCCCATGAACGCTTTCCTTTCACACTTACCAGACACACATGAGACATATGTGTGGGCCACATTGCTATCATCAATTGACGTGAAGCCTGCACTCATTTTCTGCATCATGTAGTGATCCTAAAGTCAGTCTAGCTGTTGCGTCAACAAAGGTCGGTAATATTTTGAAAAATCTATACCTCACTGGCAAATGTGACCTATATAGACATGATTGGCTCCTAATTTGTGTTGCAGTCTGACACAAAGGCGGCACCAACTTACAAAAGTATTCAGTAAGTTTGCAGAGCACTTGCTTCCTGACAGCTAGCAATTGTGGTCCTTCACGTAGTCCATCAATGACCCTGTATGTTTCCAAAGCATTCCACACGCTCAACAACATAGCCAGCAGATATTGTACAAATCATCTGATGTCACTACAGAGAATTTAAACGTGCACATTAACATGAATTGTACTCACCAACAGGGCCAACAATCACTGTTCCCAGGTGGTCTAGCAGATCTTGCTCCCAGGAGATGAGGTCAGCCCAGTGGTGCTTCAGCTGGTGGTCATTCCTCTGACTCTGATATACGCACTGCAAGTGATGCAGGACCTTTCCCCACCGGATTTGACGTGCCTGGGGGTGATACCCCTGTATCACCCGCCCCCCTGCCTCAATCATAAGTGGGAGGAAATGGTACACCAGCCATATAAACCCCCCAAGCTCCTCCTCACCCATCTTGCCAAGACGTGGCCTACCCAACATCTTAGCACTGAAAAATGGGAATAGGGGATAAAGAAGAACAAAGGAGAAAAGGAGAAAAGTAGAATTAAAACAAACTAAACTTAACAACTATAAGAGCCCACCTATCCCCAAACTAACACTACCCACAACAGACTCCCACAAACAACAAAGACAATACAATACTGGACAATAGTACACAATAAACAATAAGACAGTATACAACAACAATTTTAGATAACAAACTAACAAGTGATGGCGCACACAGGAGACAAAAGCACAATTTCACTGGACAAAACTCAGAACACAGCCACACAGTCTAGAAGAATCACAGACTGCAAAGTGAAAGTGAAAGTACCCCCACTGTACATAATCTGTAAACAGGATATCCTATTACATCACTTCCTGCATAAAATGGCCACTGTTTTTATCGTTATGCATCATAATTTTTGACACATACAGTAGGTACGTCATTTTTTTCGACGCACAGGAGTAAAAATTAGGCCGCATCCATATATTTGGAAATAGTCTTAACACTTAACCAATTTTAAGGGCATAATGTGTCGTTTTTCGGGCATGAGCGTCATTTTTTGACGCGTATGCGTCAAAATTTCAGGGGAGTAACTGGGTCTGGGTAATTTTGCCATTTTAATGTAATGTTACATTTGTCACACAACTGAGATAGGCTGATTGCACCCACTTTGGTGTTGACGGTGTATGATCACATGTGAGACATCACATTGCTGCAGACCATGATCCGCTACTTCCTTAATAGGATTCTCACGCTTGGCTGATGCACTAGATGGCCATATGTGTGGCCTACATATATGTATTGCACAAATTGGGCATGTTTGGCATCAGGAGAGTATAGCAAGGTGACGCACATAAGTACAATACCTCAATGCCTATGGCTCAATGTGTGTGCCTTGGCTACTAATGTAGTTGTCGACCCAGTGTGTGTGTGCATCACAAGATGCATTATTGAAAATATGCTTGTATGAATGTGAAGTCAATGTGTCCAAACCTTAGATGCAAGTCAGTGTGGAAATGAGAGAGGACATGTGCTAGTCATACATGTAGCAACATCTGTTGTGTGCACTTCCAAGATTTTGGGTAACGTAGAAACCACAAATGACAAGGCATGCACCGGATAGATGGCAGATGCTTGTTCATGTCAATTGCCCATCCCATGTCCTAGAAATTTGGTAATTGCTTCCTAGGCACTTGTTGGTGAACCCACCGTGAATCTGGCACATGTACAGACTAAGGGGGTTATTCTAACTTTGGAGGAGTGTTAATCCGTCCCAAAAGTGACGGTAAAGTGACGGATATACCACTAGCCGTATTACGAGTTCCATAGGATATAATGGACTCGTAATACGGCTGGTGGTAAATCCGTCACTTTTCCGTCACTTTTGGGACGGATTAACACCTCCTCCAAAGTTAGAATAACCCCCTAAGTGGGTACCATGTTATTGGCACAGACAGCCAAAGGTAACCCCCAGCTGTTATATCACGCCACAGTTGTGGTCATATGACTGAGCCACAACTCTCCAGTGGCAGTGGTGGAGCAGCAGACAAGGCAGCACATGGCCACATATTTCCAGTGGTCAATTGCACAGAGGTGTCTGGTTCATGTATGTGGTCCAATGTTGATCCTGTATATTTTTAGGGGGGTATGTTGTCACAGTTACGTCCAGGTCTCATCATGAGTCTGTGGCGGCTATTCCTGTATCTACTGAGTAACCTTCGGAGATCAATGTGAGTAAAGTCAATGAGGACATGAGAACTTACATGGGGATGGTCCCACCCTGTCACTGCAGACGTCAACAGGGCAACCTTGGTGTGCTGAGTGAGATCATATCTCAGGAGTCATATTCCGGCAGGTGTTTTTACAACATTTGTACACAGGTTGGCCTGTAAAGTTCCCACTGCATCTGGGAACATCATAGCTTCTGTGTTGATTAATCTTGCAGCTATTCACCACGCACAGCCCATCAATATGTTGTGAGCAATGTGATTCAGCATGTGAACTGTCAGGGTACTAACATGTATGGACTTTTCATGCACATTATCAGAGGTAGCTGGTTCTGCTGGAGGCACCATACCCAATCCCTGCATATGGCCATGGTACACTGGCACACTTTGTCGTTCATGCATACATGAGACCCAGACAAGGGATAGGCCATAATTTTGGTATTCAAAGACAATTTTACTAATATGGTACAATTAAAAAGCAGATGATGCTATACAATGTATTTGGGTATGCATTGAGGAAGTACATGACAAAATACCCCCTGAGGAATGTGAGGTTTGGTAACGCAAGTGTGGTACATATGTAGCCACAAAGAACCTTTAGGGTAATGCTCAGTCAGGTGCCAGTCAGGCTGACAGGATGCAGGGTCAATCAGGATCTAGCAATTTCACAAGGTACATACTCAGTGGTCTGACTAAGACTGGTCGGAGGAAGAACAAGACAGTTGACATGGAAAACTGTGTTTGTCCTGTGTTTTTGAAGGTGACACATAAACCCAAGGGCTGTGTTACATAGCTTAATTACTAGCAATGTATAACAGTGTATTTGACAAAATGGCAACTTCTATGCTGTTCCAATCATCTGCAGGGGCAGTGCATGTTCAAATGGGTGGTGTGCATGGAGGTGATCACAGGTGTGTGCTGCATCATTTTTTCACAAGTCCTGTAGGTGAGATTTGAGTTCAAATGGCCAACAGTACCTTTCATACAGGAAGCAATCTACAGATGATAACAGGGCTTAGAAACTACAAGCCAGTGTATTAATTGACCTGACGTCCATGCAGTCAGATGTACTATGACAATGTCATCTCATAGGAAAGGATGTGGCACACTGGTATACTATTGTTAGTCTGTGTGTGTAGAGGAGGGAATATCGGGGTACACAAATTACCATTCCAGGGACCTCTTCAGACAGGTGGGTTCAGACCTGGAGCATGGGTGTGTCAGGAGTTAGGAAATGGGCTGACATGTACATGGAATGTCAGATGCGCAATGCTTTTCATAGGTATGGCACTTGTGCTGTCTATGTTCTGCTTCTAGGGAACTCTAGTCACAGATAGTCCTTGCAAAGATAGGTGCTGTACGACTTACTTCTGTGAAGGGTCTGGTCATACATTCCTGTCACCAATGCAATTGCACATCCACTGCCTCATGTATGAGGCTTTTTTTCCCTTATTGACTGATGGTGTCTTAGTTGTGTTCCATATGCTGCGATGAACCATGTTGCCAACATGTATGTGTGAAATAGGTGTGGTCCTCTGCTATTGCCCTTCAAAGGTGAAATGTACAGGATATATGTCATTTACAGAGTGTATGTGTGTATATGACTGTTGTATGATACACATCACAATTGCTCAGGAAATTTCTGTGTCCTGATCGGTATATCAGCAATTCTCCATGAGGCTGCACTCTTATTCTGATAGTTAGATATAAAGGTGAGCACAAATGATTAGCCATACCATGATATGGTAAATATTATCGGTGTTTATTTACATTAGTTAATACACTGGTGATGGTGAGTTGTTTTAAAAGAAATTGTTCACAATATGTTGGCGCCTACGCAATCCAGCAGCTGTGTTTTGTTGTTCCCCCTCATGTTGCAGGCTCTGGTTCTAAGAGGGGAATGTTCCTTTGTATGCAAATGTTGTGCAAGATGGCACATGTTAGAATGATCTTACAGACCATTTCTGGGGAATATAGGACACTGCCACCAGTGATGTCGAGGCACCTGAATCTCGACTTGAGGATGCCAAAGGTCCTCTCCACTATGCTGCGTGTCCTCCTATGTGCGTCATTGTAGGCACGCTCTGCTGCAGTGATAGAGTTGCCAATTGGTGTCATAATCCATGGCTGGATCCCATACCCCTGATCAGCTGAAAAAGAAAATGAATGGGATCATGTTGATGTAGCTTGCCCCATTGATATCACCTTGCATGGCAGTAGTTGTCTTGTGTTGTCTGTGACTCTTTTGTGTTATTGTGTTCCTTCCTAGGCTTGTAGGATGTACCATCTGCATTGGGTTGTTTCCTTGGATGAACGAGTGTTTGCCTGCTGACCGGTTGTCAGCAGTATGTTTGGGTATTTGCAGTACAGTGTGCACTCCCTAGCATTGTAACCTGTGATACAGGTGTCCCTGTGTCTTCACTGGGGGTGAGATGATAGTTCCATATACAGATTCATTTTGACAGTGGTGGTAACACATTAGCATCTATGTACCCCGGACATCGTATACCTTTAGACTTATGCAATGGATTAATTTAAACATCAGTGAGACGCTTACATTTTGCAAGGTGACAATTGGCCAAACCTCTTCAAACGTTGTGATCATTAACGTCTTAACATTAGACTGTACACTAATTTCAGATGTGTGACAGGTTCACTGCAGACCTATCAAACATGGCTAGCGATGTCACGACCTCTGTGTGTTCCTGTCCACATGTTGCTGTCATGGTGTATGTGTTGTGTGTCCTAGAGGGTTGCTGTGCAGTGTGTACATAAGTAAGTTTCTGTACTTACCAACAAGTAGTCGATTGCCATTTCGTCCATCCTGGAAGTGTTGATTGATGGTAGAGTGACGGAAGATGAATGAGTCATGGACACTCCCAGGATACTTTGCACGATATTGGTGAACAATCCTTGGTGATCGACAATGGCCTGCACATTGATGGAGTGTGTGTGCTTCCTGTTGCGGTAGAGGTGTTCAGTTGCAGAAGGTGGCACAAGGCGTACATGTGTGCAGTCGATGGCACCAAGGACGTGTGGGAAGCCACTAATGAGGTAAAACCCCTGTTTTGTTTCCTGCTGCTTCTGCAGTGTGTTTGGGAAGCAGATGTGGCGGGGTGTGAGTCCAATGATGGCATCCAATACTTTGGGCAAGAAGGTGGAAAATGCTGGCTGTGATAGTCTGTCAACCATGGCACTAGTGCTTTGAAAAGAGCCACTTGCCAACATGTGAAGTACAGCTAGCAGCTTGGTTTCTGTTGGGATGGTGCGGGTGTCAGCAAGGTGGGGGCCAACTGTGGCTCTATGTTGCGCAGCAGCTGCTGACTGGCCTGCCAGTTCAACCTGTACCTCTGGATGATGTCATGTTCCCTGAGGCCATGAAGGGTTGTTCTGGTATGGAATATTCTCTTCTGCCTTCTGCGCTGCCTTTGGGTCCCTGCTGGTGTTGTGGTAGCTGCTGTTGTTGTTGCTGGGCTCTGCGTCTGTGTGCACGTTGGATGAGTAGCACCTCCATGTCTCCCTTTGGCTGCTCTGCTGTTGCTTCTGTGTGTTCTGATTAAATACAGGTGTGTTTGCCCCATTTTAATGCCTGCCCTGACCCAGGCATTAATTTTTGACGCAAATCGGGCTGTGCGTCATTTTCCGACTCTGCCTCCCGGCCGTGCGGCATTTTTGCCCAGAAGAATAAATACGACGCACGGCCGTTTAAGTCATATTTTGGACGGGAACGCCTACCTTGCATATGATTAACGCAAGGCGGGTTCCCGCATCCAAAAAATTACGCACACAGCGGGATTTTGACGTCCGCGGGCATCAAAGTTTAAATATGGGGCAAGTTTTGCGCTGAATGTGCGTCAACATTTTTGACGCACATTCGGCGCAGACGGAGTATAAATATGCCCCTATATTTCTTTACACTGCACCACTCTACACCACTCTACTCTGCGACTGAACTCTACACAACTCTACTCTATGCCACTGCATTGTATGGCACTGCACTCTACTTTGCACAACTCCTCTCTAGCCACTCTACTGTAGTCTACACCAATGCAATGTACATCAGTTCACTCTACACCACTGCACACTATCCCACTGTAATCTATTGTGCACCACCATACTCTATGACACTGCATTCTATGCCACTTCACACTATGCCTCTCCACCCTACGGGGCAGCACTCTACACCAGTACATTCCACCCCACACTACTATGCACCGCTGCACTCTTTGCCACTGCACTCTAGGTCACTCCAGTCTAGGCCACTCCACTCTACTCTGAACCACTCCACTCTATACCATTCCTTTTATGCCACTCTATTCTGCAACACTACACTGTATGTCGATGCACTCTGTGCCACTACTCTATGCAAACACACACAAATGATGGATGGAATGTGGAACCAATCAAACATTCACCCCCAGTCAGAGATCTGGGTTCAATCCATCAATTCTTTTGCTCACCATGCCACCCCAGTTTTGACTCAGCCATATGCAAATCAGTCTTGACCCTGTTCCCAATGGAACAGTCTAGCCCTAATTGCCAGGCTAGGTCCTACCTGGACCGGAAACAAGCATCCTGGGACCGGTTTCAGAGTATCACCTTCATCAGCCAGGCTAGCTTGAATCCAGTGGCATAGTGAGCCCGGGACCACGTCTGGGCATACCCGGCGTACTTAGGGTGACAAAAGCAAACAAATACAAATGATGGACAGAATGTGGAACCAATCAAACATTCACCCCCAGTCACAAATCGGGGTTCAATTCATCAATTAGTTTGCTCACCATGCCACCCCAGTTTAGACCCTGCCATATGCAAATCAGTCTTGACCATTTCACTCCGTGCAGCTCTACACTCTACAACACTGCACCCTACTCCTCTGCACCACTCTACTGCACTCTGTGCCAATGCACTCTGCACCACTACACTCTATTCCACTACACTCTTCATCACTCCACGACACTCTGATCTATTCTGCATCACTGAACTCCACTGCACTTTTTGCCACTCCACTCCACGTCACTGCACTCTATGCCACTGCACTCTACCCTGCACCACTCCACTCTACCACACAACGCTCTACCCTGCAATACTGCACTCTCCGCTACTGAACTCAATGCCACTCTACTCTGCATTACTCGACTCTGCGCCACTGCACTCTATGCCACTACACTCTACTCTAGCCACTCTACTCTAGCCACTCTATTGCACTCTACACCAATGCACTCTATGTGAGTGCACTCTACACCACTACACACCATGCCACTCTAATCTTATGTTTACCACCATAATTTATGGCACTGCCACTTCACTCTATCCCTCTCTTCTTTACACAGCACCACTGTACTCTATGCCAGTGCATTCTATCCCATTCTACTTTGCACCATTGCACTCTTCACCACTGCACTCTATACCACTCCAGTCTAGGCCATTCTACTCCACTCTGCACCACACCATTCTATATCACTCCATTTATGCTTTACTCTGCAACACTGCACTCCATGCCAATGCACTATATGCCACTACTCTATGTCACTGCACTCTACCCTGCTCCACACTCTGTCCTGCACCACTCTGCTCTATGCCACTTCACTCTGCTCTGAAATAATCTAAACCGTGCAACTGCATTCTACTCCACATTACTCTACTCTGTACAACTTTACCCTGTGCCACTGCACTCTACTCCAACTACTCTGCTTCACTTTACTCTACACCACTGCCACTGCACCCTACTCTGCACCATTCTACTGGCCCCAATGGCAATGCACTCTGCACCACTACACTCTATGCCACTACACTTTGCATCACTCTACACCATCTAATCTATTCTGCATCATTACACTCCAGTATGCTTAATGCCACTCCACTCTATGCCACTGCACTCTACCCTGCACCAATCCACTCTGCCCTATAACACTCCACTCTCCGCCACATCACTCTACTCTGAAACAACCTACTCCACTGTAATCTACTCCACTACTCTGCTCTATGCCACTCTACTTTGCATCACTGCACTCTTTGCCAATGTCCTCAACACCACTTTACTCAAAACCAGTGCATTCTTCGCTACTGCACTCTGTGCTATGTACTTTACACCACTTCACTCTAAGCCACTCAATGACGAGCCACTCCATGACACTACAATCTATGATACTTCACGTTATGACGCTCTACTCCATTAAACTCTACTCCACACTATGGGGGTCATTATGACCCTAACGGTTGCAGTTGGACCACCGCCAAAGTGGTGGTCCGACTGCAACATTATGACTGTGGCAGAGCTGCCACGGGCCAACCGCCAACACCACCAGACTGTTGTAATCTACCAGGAGTCCCCATCTGCCAGCCTGTCCATGGCAGTTTACACCGCCATGGCAATTCTGGCGAAATGCCATACACTAGGCATGATCAGTGCAGGGTCCCCAGGCACAGCCCCATCGTGCATTCCACTGCCCGAATTACGGGCAGTGGAATGCGCGACAGGTGCTGCTGCACCTGCTGCACTGCCACATTGCAGCCGACTCCATTAGATCTATTGACTTTGCCAATGCTATGACAAAGACCCAGCCCATGGAACCATCTACAAATCAGCACTCAATCTATACTATCTCCAACTACGTGAGATGAAAAAAAAAGCCCTGGCATCGTGCATCGAAGCTAACCCCGGTTAGGAGCTCTTCTGCATTGCTAAGGAATTCACCAACCCCGCGCTAGTGGCACAGAGTTCCTGTGAGGGGTTAATGTTTTTGTTGCAGCTGAGGGGTTGGAAAATTCTTTGATCCCGTTGAAGAGTTCTTTGCTATTACTGGCCCTTTTCTTCGATTCTCTAAACTGTCTGTGGTAGAGGTTGGGGCTGTTTTGAAGGCAGTCTTGCTGGTCGTGCCCTTGCTGGTGCACTAGCTTCTTTCCAGTTGTTACAGTGACATATAGCAGTTCTGAGGTCTTCAGTGTACCAGATAGCCTGCTCGGTGGACCTTCTATGACTGTTGTTGCCAATAGGAGCCACGCTCTTGGTGTAGTTGGTGATCCAAATGTTGAAATTTCTGATGTTCCGGTCTAGGTTGTTGTAGGAGAAGTGGTGGGTGCTGTTGATGGCATTGATCCACGTGTCCTTTGAGACTTTACTCCAGCTGGGGTAGGGAGTGTTGGGCAGGCTGGAGGCAGAGGTCAGGTCGAGTTAAGAATAATAAATCTGTACTTACCTTTATGTACACATCTTCGCAATATTTTCATAATCAGTATTCTAGTAGTGACATATGGGATAAAGTACCCCCTGCTGTACATAATAAGGATATTGCAAGACAACGAAGAGTTCCATCACCACAGAGATGGAGGAAGGCTAAAGGCCGAGTTCCTTTATAAGGTTATGGACCTCGGAGGTGATATTCTTATCATGTACACCAGGGGTACCTTATCCCATACAATACATAGTCACACAACAAACCAGCTTTTTCTTATGAAAGAGAAAACATATTTTCAAACATGAAGATCAAAAATAGAAACTCTAGTGCAAAATTATTCAATCAAAAACCTGTTAGATATATGTTGCAAACGGATATGAGAAACAGTTCAAAACGACAGTTTATTTTGTTTAAAAAAGCTGCAGTAGCTTGGAATTTGTTCAAAACATACAGAAAGATTCTAGCATTTCTCTAAGGACTGGAAAAAATAAACATATTCTCTCTACTTGGCATTGTAAGCTATTAAACTAAAGCAGAAAAAAGAAAAGCAACAACTGCTTTAATTGTGCCTAGTGACGGCCTGCCTTTCACCTCGGCTGCTGGGTCTCCACCATTATAGATACTAGCATAGTCCGGAATTTTTATATGCTAGAACAGGCTGGTTACCCTAATGGCCTATTAGTTTCCAATATGCCCAGGATCTTTCTTCAAGACTTAGCATTTAGAAAAGACTGGGCCCAGATTGCTTGGAAGTGTACCAGGGACTGGCTAGTCCTGATCATCAATACTTCCAAGCGTCTATCAGATTCTATCGCTATTCAAATCAATCTCCTTGAAGGCACCATAAAAACCACTGTGACCCTGGCTACCTTCAAGAGCCGTTTAGCAGAGATTAAAGTGGAATTAAATGAAACCAAAGAATTCTTGACTAACCAGAAAATTTCTAAACTCCAAAAGGATATCACTAGATTCAGTAGGGAAAAGATATATCCCTATATTCAAGATGTTTTTGACACACAATCACGCTCTTCTGATGAGTCACAGTCCTACCCCAGAAAGCCCCGCAACAACAGCAACAGTTCGTCCTCAGATGGATGGAGTACAGATGAGAGCACTCTCTCTCAACCCTTTTATAATTATCCTCAGTTCCCTGGCCGTCACCAAATGCCTTGGCAACCACCCTATCCATTCTATCAACCCCGCCCCATGATGCCATTCATGCCTTTTTTAGGCGAAGGCCGGGGCAGAGGGAGAGGCAGAAAAAGAGGCAGAGGCAAACGTGTGCAATGGTCCAGAGAAGAACCACAAATGGTCACCAGGAGCCAGGGCAAGCACCAGCCCCCGAAAACTTAGTAGTAAACCTTTCCACAAGAACTCTCACGGACATGGAGATAACAGCACTTAATCGAGGTTTAGGGTTTGTCCCTACTCCATCTGAGGATCTTTTTCGACTTAATTGCGAACTGTCACATTTTTTCGCAAAATCCGACTGCAATTCTATTTTGACGACCGCCCAGTGAATAGCACACCGGGGGACTCTGGGCTTAGACCCAAATCCACATTTGTCCCCCCTCTGTTGGCTGTCCCCTGCGAAGTTCAAACATTTGAAAAAGCTGTTCTTGCGGATCTCACATGTATACGCCCGCAACGTCCTTTCATCAACATCTCGACTATCGAGAAGAAGGCTCTCGAGGGATTGTCTAACGATAATTCCGTCGTTATAAAACAAGCTGACCAGGGAGGCGCTATTGTCCTAATGAACACTGATGACTATCGCAAGGAATGCCTACGCTTGCTAGGGGATGAGACCTACTATGCCTTGATTCCGCGTGACCCTACCCCAAAACTTCAAACTCAGATAAGGGTTATGATCTCGGAGGCATCCAACAATGAATGGATCACCCCTAAAGAAGCTTCTTTCCTAGATGCAACCAATCCGGTAACTCCCTATTTCTATTGCTTACCTAAAATCCACAAAGGTACACAATTCCCTCCGGGGCGACCAATTGTGTCTGGGATTGGTTCGATCCTCGAGCCCTTATCGATCTTTTGCGATCACTTTCTACAACCACTTGTAAAGGGCTCCTACACTTACTTACAGGACACTAAAGACATATTAAATCTGATTGAGACTATTAATAACACAGGAGATGTCCAAGCACTAATTACTATGGACGTGGAGGCTCTCTATACTAATATACCCCAAGATGCAACTCTACATGTAGTGGAATCTCTACTACAGCACAATAGTGACAATTTGACATCACCCATTGCATTTATCATGCAATGTGCCACATTAGCAATGAAAGAAAATTTATTTCGCTTTGAAGATCAAATTTATCATCAGATTAGAGGTACTAGCATGGGAAGTACCTTTGCTCCCAGCTTGGCATGCCTCTATATGTATAACTTTGAAAAAGAATTCATTTTACCAGCTTCTAATCCTTTCACCGATAACATAAAATTGTGGCGTCGGTACATTGACGACATCTTGGTTGTATGGCAAGGCCCTTTGGCTACAGCTAGTTCACTGACCGAGTGGGTAAACACACTAAACCCATATTTGAAATTCACTTCTACGGTGTCGGATAAGGAGGTTCATTTTTTGGACTTACTGATTACAATTGAACAGGGGAAATTATTAACCTGTACTTACCAAAAACCTACAGATCGCAACAGCCTGCTAATGTACGAGAGTCATCATCCTAAATCCCTCCGTGACAACTTATCATTTGGCCAATTCTTGCGACTACAACGAAACTGTTCCTCAATACAGGAATACAGTACCCAAGCAGATGATCTTCAAACAAAACTCCTTGAACGACATTATCCCCAACACGTCATCAACCGAGCTCGTAAGAGAGCAAGGAACAATAATCGTGACTCTCTACTTCAAACTACTACTAGAGACACGAATAGACGGTTGACCTGTGTGTCTACTTTCACTCCACTATCTAACCAGAAAAAAAAACTGATTAACCAAAGGTGGCCTATCCTCAACAGTGGGGGCAATACCATTCCTAGGCCCCTATTTGCATTTAAACAATCTAAAAATATTAAAGATCTGATAGTCCATACCCGTCCAAAAGACACATTGCGAACACAGACACAAACTACACTCTGGAACCTTCCACCTGTAACTGGACATTATCCCTGTAGACACTGTAATGTCTGTCAATTGACTAGCCCCAACAAAACTTTAGATTTGGCACCTATAGGCCAATGGCACCTGACAAAACACACGAATTGCAACACTAAAAACTGCATTTACATGATTACGTGTCCATGCGGGCTACGTTATGTGGGCATGACTTCTAGACCAGTTAAAATACGAATTAACGAGCATAGGAGCAACATCAGGTGTGGACGCATTACAACAAAATTATGCGCACACTTCCTAGATGCCCCCCATAGTCCCGATGATTTAAGTTGGGTCGTACTTGACGCCCCTAGAATCACTACTGACTCTCCACACTCCTTGTTCAGACTGGAACAACAGTGGGTTTTCAAGCTTCATACTGATACAGATGGGTTGAATGATGCCATTCCCTGGACTACATTGTCCGCCTAATCAACCCCTTTTAAGGATTTACCACCGAGTATTCAGTATCTTCAATCTATATTTGTTCTGTTTTTCACTTTTTATTTCCATCCTAATTGGACTGACTGTGAAAGACTATGGTTTTAGGGAGCCCCATTTTATGTATTACTCTGTGGCCCATACCTTTATTTTGTCTACTAGGGCGGTTATTTCCGGCTTCTCAATCCAAACCACTAATTGTATTAACTGACATAACTCACTATCCAGTTCTAGCCATTCTATGATGGCCGACGATGTTTTTAGTCCATTGTTTGTTTTTACTACCACCCACGAGGCTATTGGAGTAATGCTCGTTCTAGTCTATTATATCTCTGTTCACAAAGATGGCCGCCGTAATTTTGCTTGTGTCCTTCTTTTATTTCTGAGACTCGCTCCGATGCAGTTCCCGGAGTGTAGTCCTTCTACAGTTTTGACCACCCTCTCCCATTTTTGCCGGGAAAACTTCTCTTTAAAAGACTTGCACCGAGTCGGGAAGTTGTCTTTTCGGGAGAGCACGTCAGGGTAGGTTCCCCTGCAGACTGCCGTCATCCACAAAGTAAGTGACCTCGCGTTTGTGTGTTTATCGCTTTTTTCGGTTACTTATTTACTCTGGGGACGTATATTGAGCTCAACTAATGACATCTCCCAAAGTATTAACAGACTTAGGTCGGGGTAATCCCTTAATATTCTATGGATAACCACGCTTTGCCAGTGTGTTTTTGCCTTTGTAAATCACCACGCAGACTATTACACTCTGCTACAGTACTCACCAAACCTTTTTAGAAATATTTTCTGCTGTAAAACTGTTTTATTCCTCCCAGTTTTCCTTCAACAAATGTCATAAATGCTAGTGACGAGTCTGTGTATGAATTTCCAAGTGACCTGGACTAATAATGTGCTTGATGTTCATAATCAATCTAACCAACCGACCTCTAGTAGTGAATGTGACTGTTTTGGTTCTGATTGATTACACTGCATTCATGGTGTCTGCTTTACCACTTTATTAGTAGTGACCGCTTTCGGCATGCTACTTCCCAAGGGGCCCCCCATGTACCAAGGGATGGTAAGCATATTGTCTTATTATGATTTTACACAACTGGTTACTACACACTGTTGTGTCACGGGTGTCCTTCCTTATTTTTCTGTGTGTTTTGATCAAAATGATTTGTTTGTATTTTTCTAGGGCGACCATTAAAGGTTTCTGACAATTAGTGAACTTCAATGTAAGTGACTATATGATTTGTTCGACATTTTTTCAATCTTTCGGTAATATAGTGATAACGAGTCCAGCCCTTATAAATTACCTGTACCTGGACACGTTGGAGGTCGGTGAATCTTTTAACCAAGTCGGGCTCTCCTCATCCTAGAATAGTCGGGTCACTCAAATCAATAATCAATAACTATTGTAATCGGTAATCAATACTCAATTAATAGATCAATATAACACATCAGAAATCAATAACAGTTTGTATTTCGGCGCACCATGACCTTTCAGTCATGAATAACCACACCAGTTTATTAAAAGTTAGTGAATTTATTTCCCTATATTAACAAAGCTAACACGATATATATAAGTCTCAAAACCAAATGATATATGTAGATGAACATTACTGGCTGACCATAGCGGCGGAAGAAACGCAATCTACGCAAAATCTGGATAATGATACACTCAGTTATCGCAATGCAAATTACTAATATGACTAACTATATTTGACTAATTTCATACATTGGTCAGCATAACAAGATTTCAAATTAACATGGTGCATCGAATGAATTCCTCGACTAACATCTAATTAGCATTGGCATGTGGGACTTCATGCAAAACGAATTTAGTCAACACAAATTTGGAAAACTTCTAGCTTGGGCCCTATCAAAATAGCAGTTGGTACCTAAAAGGAAAAACACAATGCATAATACATTTATCCTTTCATATTTACCAAATACAATCAGCATTCAAGAAAGTCTTCGTCCTTCAGGTACCGGTTCGATCAGCATGGGACAAATTTAAAAGGGGCAAAGTTAAGGGCAAGCTTCCTTGCAGCGGCAAGGAGGATGGGGCAAAGTTACTTCATGGGCAAGACGGGGCAAATCAAAGTTAAAGTCTCTAGGGTGAGAATTCTTAAAGTCTCTTTCTCTCAGATAGAGAAAAGGGCATCAGGGTATCGTCCAAAATGGAGTCTGGCATCTGGCTTCAAACTGGCATCAAGGAAAAATGGCTGACTTCTCTTTGTCCAGTGGGTTTAAGTAAGGAACATTCCAAATTTTGCAGGGTCTTCCATTGGAGGGTTCATAGGTTGGCTTCAAATTGTCCAATGAAAATTGTCTTTTTACTAGCTCTCATTTATGCATACACTGTCCTTGGAGCCTTGGAACACAAGTTGTAACATGGTTTGCCAATTATTTTACTATCTGTACCTTCATTGTCCACACCTGCAGAGACTGACCTTGTATCAAAGGGGATGGAACCGGCCTAGTACGAAACCTTGGAGATAAGTGTATTAGTCAGCTCTACTGGAAAAATACAACTTCAAACAAGAATATATGTTTCATTAGTTCAAGGAAAAAGCCACGCAGTTAGAATTTGAGACCAGGCAACTAGGCCAAAGCCTCTACCAAATTTAAGCTAAGCGAAACAGTTTCAACTAAGAAATCATGGTATACATTTGCAATTATGACGGATTACTACAATTTTCAATACTTCATGATTAATAAAGCTCGTTTACAATGATGGCGAACTACCCCGAGGGCACAATTTCCCTTGTACATTATTTTCTTTACTAAAATCACACTACATTATATGCTTTTGATTACATGATCTGTATGAATATATGTTGGACCCTCTTTTCTGCGTCATCAATCCCTCCTCTGATGACTAATTATGTCATCACATCAAATCTACCCACAAATTTTATTCCATTAAAATTCTGTATAGTAATTTGGCACTTCAGTTAATTCCCTTTTTCTTTTAGTCCCTTTAGATTTTTCTCTATATATTTCTACCATTTTGTTCTCTATTTTCTCTTCTCTTTTCCTTTTGTTCCTTGCTTTTAACATTTTGATAGCTTTCCATATTCCCCAAGAGCCTAATAGACAAATTAATATTATTAATATTCCCTTTACTATTTTTAGTAACAATCCGTTCCAAACGTTGCTGAGCCAATTTCCCACTGAAGCAAATCCTTTTCCAACTTTCTCCCAAACTACTGGTTCTTTCAGTTTCTTTAAATCTAAACTTTCTTTAGTTAAATTTGTAAGCATTGTTCTAATTTTTCCACTGCTGTCCGGTATATATGTACAACAGTGACGTGTACCAAGCATTTTGCAAACGCCGCCATCCTTTGCTAAAAGAATGTCTAAGGCAAGCCGATTTTGCAGAGTCATAGCTCTTTCTGCAGCGAGTTCAGCATCCATTAGGATTATAGCTCCTGAAAACTTTGTCAGCATGTTATCCACTATAGTAGACAACTTTCGTATTTTGATTGAATTCAATATGACTCCCACTGAAGGAATCAAAGCTCCAAATATATCTCCTACCACACCAGAAGCTGTCTCTCTTTTCTGAACATGATGTGATTCAGACAGCTTTGGAAATTTCTTTAAGTCATCCAGTTGGTAAATCTTTGGGAACACTATTCCCAAATAACATCTCCCATACCATCCTTTAGGAAGACGATAATAGGCATTAAGTCCACAAATATAATATATTCCAGGAATAACTGGGTCTTGTCCATTCAGCATGAATGTCCACTTAGGTTGAAACAAAAACGTATGTTTGCATTCACTCGTTCCCACAAAAACTGTGTCATAGTATGATTTATGTCTATGTATACAAAATCTCCCTACGTGCAATGTATCTAAAGCTATTTTCCCTTGTGTCTTTATTGCGGCGAAAGCATAGTTATCTACGGATGTCCTTTTGTGTAATTCCCTTTCTAATTCCTCCTTCATTTCTTTCCTCCTATCATCAGTGCGGTCTAAGAAGTTTATCTCTACCTGTGAAAGCAAGCATGTAAGGTTCTCTCTATGCGCGTGAGCTGTGTGAAAGGGTGATAACGGTTCAAAGAATTCCCTCATTAATTTGAAATAATAATCTCTAGCTATTTTACTCAGATACTCTATTATGGGGACATATGCAAATGTGACATCATAATTGGAGTAAAAATAATGAATGTACGTCTGACCATAAAATCTGGACGTTATTATACTACATGTAATTCCGTACGTAAGAGGCATACTGTGATATGTCACCCCTTCCACTACTGAGGTAGGTATTTGTGTGCACACATAACAATCTTTCGCATCCATTGTCTCAACATACTCACTCAACAAGCGATAGAAAACGTTAGATGAAAGTTCCTTTTTATCATGCAAATGTCTCTCATCTTGCTCGAGTCTCTTCAAAGCTGTTAGTTCAGTAATAATAGTAGGTTTAGAAGTAGAAGCATCATTCGTCTCACTCTCGTTCTTTCCATGCATTCCAAGAACTATCGCTACAATTATTAGTACGCATGCGGTTATTAGACCTATACACATGTATTTACAACACTTCATTTTACGCCCCTGTGTAGTGAAGCTAGTCATGATCTGTATAGAATCAGAAAGTTGAAGACACTTTATCAAAGCGGGTTTGCAAATATTTACAAAGCTGAACGAGTTCAATGTCCACACAGTTTTCTTCAGCAGCTTAGGGCCATATTTATACTCTGTTTGCGCCGGATTTGCGTCGTTTTTTTTTAAGCAAATTAGAAGCAAAACGAACTCCATATTTATACTTTGGCGTTAGACGCATCTAGCGCCAAAGTTCATGGAGTTTGCGTCATTTTTTTGCGTGGACACCTTCCTTGCGTTAATGATATGCAAGGTAGGCGTTCCCGTCTAAAAAATGACTCCGAGGCATGTGCGCCGTATTTATACTCCCGGGCAAAAATGACGCCCGGGAGTGGGGGGGTAAAAAAAAATGACGTCCAGCCGCTTTTGCGTCGTTTTTTAGCGCCTGGTCAGGGCAGGCGTTAAGGGACCTGTGGGCTCGGAAGGAGCCCAGAGGTGCCCTCCCATGCCCCCAGGGACACCCCCTGCCACCCTTGCCCACCCCAGGAGGACGCCCAAGGATGGAGGGACCCACCCCTGGGACATTAAGGTAAGTGCTGGTAAGTATTATTATTTTATTTTTTTTGTGGCATAGGGGGGCCTGATTTGTGCCCCCCTACATGCCACTATGCCCAATGACCATGCCCAGGGGACATGTCCCCTGGGCATGGCCATTGGGCAAGGGGGCATGACTCCTGTCTTTGCTAAGACAGGAGTCATTTGAATGGGGGTTGGGAGTAAAACAAAAATGGCGCAAATCGGGTTGAGGCCAAAATTTTGCCTCAGCCTGACTTGCCCCATTTTTTGACACCCAAGCTCCATTTTCCCCTACGCCGGCGCTGCCTGGTGTAAGTCATTTTTTTTCACGCACACCAGGCAGCTCCGCCGGCTAACGCCGGCTAACGTCATTGCATAAATACGGCGCCCGCATGGCGCTTCAGAATGGCGTTAGCCAGCGTTAACTTTTTTGACGCACAACTGCGTTGGCGCAGTTGTGCGTCGAAAAGTATAAATATGGCCCTTAGTCTCTTATCGGTTAGCAGCGTTGTCTCAGAATCGGTTTCAGAAGTCAATCAAGTTAGCAATGTCTTAGCCGGTTGAAAAGTCAATCAGATTTTCAATGTCTCTATTCGGTAAAGTTCATGGAGTTTCACTCCTCATGTGCCAAAGTGAAGTTCTGTCTCTTCGTTCTCGAGACTGAGAGATACGAATTTGTCTGACCAATCGTTAGTGGCTAAATATGCCCACTCCGGACCAGAATATCTTTTGCTTAGTATTCTTTTTCTTTTCAATTTTGCATCTCTCTTTGACTCTCTCTCGCTGGTACTTTCTTCCTTGGCCAAGTCCTTTTCTTCACTTGGTGCTGTTACTGCGACAGACACTTCCTTTCTTTTCTCTTTCACCTTTGGCCCTTCACTTTCGTTTAATGCTTCTCTGATTCTTAATTTTACTGGCAATATGCTTTGTCTTCTTTTTGCACTGTGTCCACTTGATGGACCTGCAATCTCTTCTGAAGGAGTTTGAATCGCTTCGCTCTGTCCTGTCTTGTCTTCTCCCTCTGGGAAGTCAATCAGGTCTTCCTTTTCTTTTCCTGTCTCATCTGCTTCTGGGAAAGCCCTCCTCTGATCAGACTCTCCTGCCCCTTCACTTGTCTCGAGCTCTTTGTCACTGTTACCTGCTTCAGGCTCTTTGTCACTTTCAGCTGTTTCGGGCTCTTTGTCACCTTCAGGACCTTCGTCACTTTCTGAGGCTCCTCCTTGGTCTTCCCCAAATGAATCGGTTGCTTCGTCCTCAGAAAATATTTCTCCTTCCTCTATTTCTACCTGTTCGCTTCTAGTTCCTCTTCGCTCTGTCTCGGCGCTTGGTACTTTGTTATTAGACACTGGTGATTTCAGCACTTCAACTTCCTCATCTGTGGGACACAATACCCTCTTTGTGTCACTGGCGTGAATCTAGTTGGGAACTCCTGCACACTTCACAGCGGTGGTAGTCGTCAGAATCACTTGAAAAGGTCCTTTCCAACGGGGTTCCAAACACGATTTCCTCACGTGCTTCTTTATCACGACCCAGTCACCTGCTTTCAGGGCGTGTCCTGGACCTTGAGTCGGTGGCAAGGTGGTTGCTTCCACTTGGTGAGAGAAAGAGCGGACCACATCAGCTAGACCTTTGCAGTAGTCTAACACCATATCATCTGTAATATTCAAAAGAGCATTTGCAGGAACTGCTGGAAGTCTCATGGCTCTGCCCATAAGGATCTCGTGTGGGGACAGTCCTGTCTTTCTGTCAGGGGGCAACGCGTCAGGCCATTTTAAGTTTGTTGATGCACATATTTTCGCCATTCTTGATTTCAATGTGCCATTCATTTGCTCCACTAAACCTGAGGCTTCAGGGCGGTAGCTACAATGCAACTTTTGCTCAATGTTCAGCGCTGCACAAAGTAATTTTATTGCTTCGTTATTGAAGTGACTTCCCCTATCTGATTCTAAGGAGATCGGGAATCCGAAACGTGGTATTAGCTCTCTCAAGTGTAGTTTTGCAACAGTGAGACTGTAATTTCTGCGTGTAGGCTATGCTCCAATCCAGTGACTAAAAATGCACACAACCACCAACACATACTTCAAGCCTCCATGCACAGGCATCTCAATGAAGTCCATTTGCATGCTGCTGAAGGGACCCCCTGCTCTTTCAATGTGGCTCAAATTTACTACGGTTCCCTTCCCTGCGTTCATCTGTTGGCAAATGACGCAACGATGGCAAACTGCTTCAGCAACTTGACGGAATTTGGGGTTAAACCAATCAGTTTTAAACAGTCTAATCATGGCATCCCTCCCAAGATGGGCTTGTCCACGGTAAAATCTGGCTAACTGTGTCAAAAGACTGTTTGGCAGAACAAACTTCCCTTCACTTGAAACCCACAATTCATCTAGTCTCTTTACACACTGCAATTTGGTCCATGAGAGTTTCTCATCCTCACTGACATCATTTTGTAAGGACTTCAATTCATCCATTGTATCCACAACCTTTAGAGCAAAGACTTCGCTCGGTTCAAGTTCTGGCTCATTTATCAAGTTCCATTCATCCCTGAGCAATATACAGTTCAATGCGCAAAATCTTGCGACTTGATCCGCATATCCATTTCCCAGAGAAACATAGTCTTGTCCCTTCGAGTGTGCACTGCATTTTACCACTGCTACTTCTCCTGGTAACTGGATGGCATGTAACAATTCTCTTATTCTTTCACCATTTTTCACTGGTGATCCTGAAGAGGTCATGAAGCCTCTCTGTGACCACAATTGTCCAAAATCATGCACTATCCCAAATCCGTAGTGACTGTCAGTGTAAATGGTGACTTTCATTAATGGGGAAAGTTGGCAAGCTCTAGTGAGGGCTACCAATTCTGCTACTTGTGCGGAGTAAACTCCTTGAAGCCAAGATGCTTCCATAACACCTGTTAGAGTACATACGGCATATCCTGCTTTCAATATTCCCAGTGCATCTCTCAAACGTGAACCATCAACAAAAATAACTTGATCATTTTCTTCCAATTGGGTATCTTTGATATCAGGTCTTTGTTTGGTGCAAAATTCAGTCACCTGAAGGCAGTCGTGCTCGATGTCTTCAGCGTTCTCAATTTTGGCATTTTCACTGGGAAACAAGGTTGCCGGGTTCAACGTAGTGCACCTTTTCAGCTGCACATTAGGCGATCCCAGAATTATTGTTTCATACCTTGTGAGTCTCGCACCAGTCATGTGCTGCGTTCGGGAACGTGTCAAAAGTATCTTGACCGAGTGAGGGACCATGACTGTTAAAGAGTGTCCCATCACTATTCCTTCACTCTGAGTGAGGCTGATACCAACTGCGGCTCCGGCACGCAGGCACCCTGGCAGTGCTGCTGCGACCGGATCCAAAGTAGCTGAAAAATATGCTACTGGTCTGTGTACGCCACCATGGGCTTGGGTCAAGACAGACAAGGAACATGCATCACGTTCATGACAAAACAATGTGAAAGGCTTCGTGTAATCAGGCATACCTAAAGCTGGAGCCCTGCACATGCATTCTTTCAATTCAATAAAAGCATCCATCTCATCTCTTTTCAGCTCTATTTCATCCAGCGCATCCTTCTGGGTCAGTTTCAGTAAAGGTTTTGCTAGGGTTGAGAAATTGGGAATCCATTGGCGACAGTAGCTCACCATTCCCAAAAACTTCCTCACCTCCCTCCTCGTCTTTGGGGGACTTATTTGAAGTACACTTGTTATTCTTTCCTTCATAATGCTTCGTGACCCTTTCTCTATTTGGTGGCCCAAATATTTCACTTTTCTCTGGCAGAACTGTAATTTTGAAGGGGACACCTTGCGTCCATTCCTTCCCAAATGGTTCAATAGGGCAATGGTGTCAGCTGTGCAGTCACTTTCGGTCTTGGATGCAATTAACAAATCATCAATGTATTGCACTAGGGTTGACTCGAATGGCAACTCCAACGCTTCCAAATCTTTCTTTAGAATCTGATTGAAAATTGATGGTGACTCCGAAAAACCTTGAGGAATTCGACACCAACTGTAGACTCTGTCTAGGAATTTAAAACAAAAGAGAAATTGGCTGTCCTCATGAAGAGGCACCGAAAAGAATGCTTGTGACAAGTCGATGACTGAGAACCATTCAGCATCATAAGGGACTTGAAACATTATCACAGCTGGATTTGGTACTACAGGGCAACATTTTATTATTATGCCATTTATTTTCCTCAAATCCTGAACAATTCGGACCTTTCCACTTGGCTTTATTAGTCCCATGATTGGCGAATTACATGGGCTGCTTAACACTTCTTTCAGTACTCCCTGCTTTACAAACTCATCAATGAGTTGTGCGACTTTTATGAGGGTGTCTTGTGCCATATGGTACTGTGGAGTCTGGGGAAAGGTTACATTGGGTTTTACAGTCACTTTCACTGGTTCCACTCCTTTCACCAATCCCACCTCTTTCCCTGTCATCTCCCACACTTCCTTTCCGACTGTTTCTTGTAACTCAGCAGGAATGTCTGCTTCAGTGATCATTGTATAAAGAGTAATCAGGGGATACACTTCATCGACAGTCTCCATTTCGTCCCCTCCTACACTGTCCTCTTCTTCCCCATCACTGTTTGTCTGAATTTTAATTCCATCATTTGAAAACATAATCGAACACCCCAATTTGCACAATAAGTCTCTCCCTAACAGTGATATGGGGCTTGAGTCACATACCACAAATTTATGTGACCCTTGATAGTTACCAATTCTGACTTGCACTGGATCTGTGATTGGATTCGTCAGGTACCTGTTTGCTACTCCCACTACTGAACTGTTCTCCCTGAAAGTGGCAAATTTGGTACTTCAATGCTCCTGACAGTGGAACGTGTAGCTCCTGTGTCAACCAAGAATGAAACGCGATGACCCATAACTCTTCCCTCCACATACGGACCCTTTTGATCAACTTCCAAAGATGCTGCAAGCATACAATTTCCCTCCTCCTCTGAACTTTCACTCTCCCATTCATCGTTTATTCCATTCTCACTATGTAAGGGGAATTGGTGCACTGTGTCACTTTGATTCATTCCTTGACCCGTGACCTGTTGAGGAAGCATTGCTTGCTGCTGATTCATTGGTGCTAAGGGTATTTGCATTTGCTGATTAGGTACCATAGGAAACTGCTGTTGCATTGGCTGCAATTGTGCCATTTGCACACAGGGCATTTGCACCTGTTGCGGTTGCATGGGTTGTAAACCCTGCATCTGGTTTATATTGTTTTGAAAATTTGGGTTCTGACCTCTCAATTTTTGTCCTCTCATAGTCTGAAATGCATTGACATCATTGTTTTGCTGACCTACACCTTCCTGCACCATCATCGGGCACTCCCGTTTCCAATGCCCGACAATTCCGCACGTGTGACATGGCATCACTTTCTTCATTGCCTGTATACCGTTTGGAACCATAACGGTATTCAAATCAGGAACATTATTCACAAAACCTCCTCGGCCTCTGCCTCTCATCTGCGGCTGAAACATAGCATTTCCCTGCTGCTGCTGCTGCGGCATCTGTTGTTGGAAACCTTGCAACCCTTGCAAACCTGTCTGAGCTGCCCTAAGCTGCATCACCATCACCTTTTCTTTCAGTCTTTTCTGCTTTGTCTCAATCTCATCACTGCAATATTTTGCATAATTCAAAACTTCATCGATCGACTTTGACTGCCAACAAATCAAATGCGATTTAATCATCTGGCTGATTTCGGGTCTCAGCCCTTCCACGAACCTGAACACAAAATGGAGCATGTCCTTTGGCTCAATCGTTTCCGTGCCAATGTAATTTTTAAACGCCTTCAACAATCTCTCGTAGTACGCATGTATAGACTCTTTAACCTCTTGGGCTGTTCTGTCAATCCTCTGCCAATCCACATTTTTCGACGCAACCTTGGTTTTCAAGTGCTCGATCACCTTGTGGTACAAACTCATTACCGTAGGTGATGGCGCACCCGTGTCCCTATCTCTCTCTTGCTCACTCGTCGGCCAACCTACAGCCCTTTTACAATCCTCCCACAAATCTGCCGGAACCACAATTTCAAATAAAGTATTCAGGTCTTCCCAGAGACATTTCGCGAGTTTCACAAATCTATCTGTTTGTTGATACCACTCAATCGGCTTCTCTCTCAATTTGGGAAAGTCATCCGTAAAGGATTGAATATCGCACCTGTGCCATGGTACATGTACAAGTTTTCCCCCTGCTGTCTCTTTCATTGGTAACATAGTTATCAGATCGTCATTCTGTTGTTTTTTCTCATTCCGCTCTGGAGTATTTTCTTTCTTTTTGTCCTTTTTCTTAACCCACCTGCTTTCCCATTTGTCTAAACATCTCCAGACCTGTGCACTCTGCAGTATCTCTTTTAGGTGTGTTTTCATCCCTGCGGATCTCATGTGTTCAAAATCTTTTGTCTCAAAGTCCAACGTGTAACTTCTGCTCAGGTGTTTAGTTTTACTTATATCGATCTCGTTTCTGTCTGCAATTTCTTGTAACTTCTTATGTATGCTGCTTACTTCTCTTGTAATCCTAGGACACATGTATCTTAGTTCTTCCTCTGTGTATGATTCTAATCTATTCAAACCCATTGTTCCCTCTACCAATTCATCTGCCTCCATGCCCAACCTTATTTTATTCAGGTATTCTTCTCCCTTCCCGCTGGATGTACTCTGTGGGGAGTTCAGGCTGTTGAACCATTGTGTTAACTGTTGCACGTTCAGTCCCATCAGTGTAGCAGTTACATCAACTGCTACTGATGGCTTCTGTAATGTTTCAGTCTCTGAGGTTAACGGTACTAATAGTGGTGGATGTGACCTTACCACGGTTGACGGGGCACAAATTGGAATTGGACTAAATTCCGACAAGGACCCAGATCCATATGGCAGTGTCGCTATCGGAGTTGTTTCTGGAGTGGTTTCTATGCATCTTCTCCCTGTCCCACTCTGTATCATTAACCCCTGGTCACTTGTGCTTGAATTTGCCTGTATGTACAGTGGTACTGGTGGACCTACAGTAATAGGCAGAGATATCACGTCTGGATTCTGTCTGTTCCCTGAATTCTGTGGCATGTTAATCCCCACATTATGGTTCATCATTGCTGGCATACCTAACTGGCTCTCCGTCACTCGAGTATACTTCGGTCCTTCTTCTGCCTGCTTTTGAGGCATCAAAAACTGTATGGATTCGGCTTGAATCAATGTCGGTCTTTGATAGTTTTGTCCTCCCTGCGCCATTGAATTTGAAGTCATTCCCATGTTATGCTCATCACAGCAGTGCCTTTGAACCTGTGGCTGATAATTATCAGCAGGTTTCAATTTTGGCACGTCTGGGTATATTCTCTGAATCTGTGGTATTTGTGGTGAGAAAGGCATGTCGGAGCTGCTCGGCCTCTGTGATATTCTCAAATTTGGTGTTACATTACCCTGTACCGGTTCTGGAGGGGCAGTACTAATGCTTGAGCCTTTTTTGCTTTCCACGTATGGTGGTGGGCGATCATTCAGCAATTGTATAATGAACTCCTCATCGTCTGACTCGTCTCCCCTTTTCGAGTTTCTATTGTTCTCTCTATCTCTGGACTGACTCCTGTTTGTCTTATAGGTGGCTTTCCTTCCTTCCGTCTCCATTTCATCGGTAATTGCTGGAAACAATTTAATCCCCTGCAATACGTCTGATCTCCAAACCTTTTGTGTGCTGTCCCATCTAGCATCCGCTAGTGTCTTTTCTACTTTTCTTATTCTGGTCTCTAACTTCTTTTGTTGTTGGTTTCTAGCTATTAGCTCCCAAATTGCTAGTGCCTCAAACTGTGCTGGTCTTGGAGGTACTTTCATGTCGTATAACGCAAATCTCAGATTTTCTAAAACCCTTAGATTAAACGACCCATGGATAGGGAATGCTACACTTCCATGCTTCTCTGTTAATTTACACCATTGTTTTAACCAAAGACATGGTGCTACACCCTTTTCTTCAATGACAATGTAAGCTGGTGTACCCTCAGGCGGTGTTTCTCCTCCTACATTTGCTTTAATATAAACATCTCCCCTCATGGCACTCTTAAATGCTTTGAAAAATGTCATCTTTCCGTCTTTTGTTTTTCCTAAAATGTAATCAATAAGTGACTTTGATTCCCGGAATACTCTTCGCTTGCCTTTCTCCTACCAATTGCGCTTCACGGACTGTGTCCAATCCGTGCGCGACCCTTCTCATCAACCAACCTATCCCAGCGCGGCTCCTAGTGACGTCACACTCACACACTGCGGCTGACAAAGTCCCGCGGCTTGTCCTCTTTTCATTCGGCTTCACTCATAAACTAATTTCTGCAATATAACGTGAGCACTTAACCAAAAGAATAAAACAGATCTGTCGGTTTACTACAGGAAAGGTAATACAATCGCTTCAGAAACCTTAGGGATTTTTCACTAGCCTCGGCAGTTATTCCATCTTTCTCGGTTTCCTGCTTTCGCAAGCAAAATTTGACCGGCAAACTTTACTCTCAACTGATCAATGAACTATTCTAGTGCACTTTAGAATTCGTCAAATCTCAAAGTCGAAATTTTTTTCATTCCTCAGAATTCATACCGACTTGTTGACCATGCCCGATCAACCTATTAAACCGACCAGATCACAACATCAAACAAGTGTCTCATACACTTTTCAACATACTCCGGAGTCTCTTGACCTCGCAGGGCCCGTCTCAACATCAACAACCATGTGGACAATTTTTCTGCACAAAGCGCTACACACACGTGAAGTTCGACGGCTTCCCTACTCTCACACTTTTGGAGTAACACTCCTCTAATATCTTTTAACCCCCTAAAATCCTCACAAACATCTCAATTAATCTGCGGCAATAAGCTGTGCAAGCGCAAAACCCTAACTTCACTCATACCGTCACTAGAAACGCCCAAAACATTCTCACACCTCCATGTCCTCCATTCGCAAGCTCCGAGATCCCATGAAAGTCATTGGGGACTTAGGGCATCATCATCCCTTCAACTTGTTTCATAAAGGAAAATTCTAACTTAACTCCGTCTATTGCTCGGATTGTGTCCCAAAGGGCTAAATCATCAATCTCTGCTACCATCTACTGATAACGCGTCCAGCCCTTATAAATTACCTGTACCTGGACACGTTGGAGGTCGGTGAATCTTTTAACCAAGTCAGGCTCTCCTCATCCTAGAATAGTCGGGTCACTCAGATCAATAATCAATAACTATTGTAATCGGTAATCAATACTCAATTAATAGATCAATATAACACATCAGAAATCAATAACAGTTGGTATTTCGGCGCACCAGTTTATTAAAAGTTAGTGAATTTATTTCCCTATATTAACAAAGCTAACACGATATATATAAGTCTCAAAACCAAATGATATATGTAGATGAACATTACTGGCTGTCCATAACGGCGGAAGAAACGCAATCTACGCAAAATCTGGATAATGATACACTCAGTTATCGCAATGCAAATTACTAATATGACTAACTGTATTTGACTAATTTCATACATTGGTCAGCATAACAAGATTTCAAATTAACATGGTGCATCGAATGAATTCCTCGACTAACCTCTAATTAGCATTGGCATGTGGGACTTCATGCAAAACGAATTTAGTCAACACAAATTTGGAAAACTTCTAGCTTGGGACCTATCAAAATTGCAGTTGGTACCTAAAAGGAAAAACACAATGCATAATACATTTATCCTTTCATATTTACCAAATACAATCAGCATTCAAGAAAGTCTTCGTCCTTCAGGTACCGGTTCGATCAGCATGGGACAAATTTCAAAGGGGCAAAGTTAAGGGCAAGCTTCCTTGCAGCGGCAAGGAGGATGGGGCAAAGTTACTTCATGGGCAAGACGGGGCAAATCAAAGTTAAAGTCTCTAGGGTGAGAATTCTTAAAGTCTCTTTCTCTCAGATAGAGAAGAGGGCATCAGGGTATCGTCCATAATGGAGTCTGGCATCTGGCTTCAAACTGGCATCAAGGAAAAATGGCTGACTTCTCTTTGTCCAGTGGGTTTAAGTAAGGAACATTCCAAATTTTGCAGGGTCTTCCATTGGAGGGTTCATAGGTTGGCTTCAAATTGTCCAATGAAAATTGTCTTTTTACTAGCTCTCATTTATGCATACACTGTCCTTGGAGCCTTGGAACACAAGTTGTAACATGGTTTGCCAATTATTTTACTATCTGTACCTTCATTGTCCGCACCTGCAGAGACTGACCTTGTATCAAAGGGGATGAAACCGGCCTAGTACTAAATCTTGGAGATAAGTGTATTAGTCAGCTCTACTGGAAAAATACAACTTCAAACAAGAATATATGTTTCATTAGTTCAAGGAAAAAGCCACGCAGTTAGAATTTGAGACCAGGCAACTAGGCCAAAGCCTCTACTAAATTTAAGCTAAGCGAAACAGTTTCAACTAAGAAATCATGGCATACATTTGCAATTATGACGGATTACTACAATTTTCAATACTTCATGATTAATAAAGCTCGTTTACAATGATGGCGAACTACCCCGAGGGCACAATTTCCCTCCTACATTATTTTCTTTACTAAAATCACACTACATTATATGCTTTTGATTACATGATATGTATGAATATATGTTGGACCCTCTTTTCTGCGTCATCAATAGACAGGAGAAGTCTTATTATGTATTGGTCCTGAAGAAGCGTCATAGGATCTTGTTAGACCACTGTACGCGAAACATGTTGACCATGTCCTAGGAGCCCGACGATAATCTCCTTAAGCTCCAGCTGAAAGTGGTTGAGCATTATTCCTCACTTTACACTTTCCTTCTGTTTTTAATCTTGGTCCCGGTCTTATTCCATTGATTAATTAAATTGACTCGCTCCTATTAAGACTGGGAACCAATTTTAGCTTTCACTCTCCTGCCAGGATTAGCGCCTGACCGCAACACCAGGTCTTGTAGTGTCCGCTACCACGGCTGCTACCTAAAAGATCTCCGGCAAAGAGACGCCTTACGGGGAGCCCGTCAGACATTGCAGCGCCGGTCTGACGAGGAGCTACCCGATGATGAAGCATGACATCCTCTCGGATGTGTGAGGCTCTTGCTCCTGAACTTTAATGTTCCCCTAGTGATTATATTTTTCCATTTGGAACAGTGTACACCTTTTTTGTATGTTCAGTTAATTGGGAGACCGTACACTGGACCAACTAATCTCCCAGTCCCTCCCTTTGTTGATACCCTAATAAGTCCACAAAACCTGAAAGTACTTAGGAAAAGACAGAAGACAGTAGGGTCAAATTTCTTTTAACAAGGAGAACGTCCAGTTCAACATGAAGTCCTTCTGCCTGTGAAATTTGTGGTTTTGCATTTCAATTATTTTAAACTCACAAACAATGTACCATTCATACGAATTTGTTTGTTAATGTCATAGACATGTACATTGATTTCAGTAGATAGTGATAATATTCAATAAAAAAAACTAAAAACATGTGCCAGTATGAACATGGAATTTTACCTTACAAAAATGTGAGAAATACAGAAAAAGTGTGGGGTTTCAATATTTATAGTTGAAGCATGCGAACACAGGGTTGCACGCATGATTAATAAACATTTCTAATCATTCAGTAAATTTAATGAAGGGCACATACAATAAGGAGTATGATTCCTGAATTGAAAAAGTTGGAATGAAACTGAAATGAAAATGAAAATTGCAGCATAAAGGACGCATAAAGCTGTACCACAAGCAGGAGTCACTGGCCAGTCTTGGTACAAATCGGTAAAATAAATACAGCATCGACTGTTGCATTAAGTGGTGGGGAACGCACAATTATGACACAAAAGTGCAAAGTGGAGTATAGCAGTGTGAACTTCTGCAGATAGCAAATGTATAAACCCTGGCTGAATGATTATTTTTTATAATATTGTCAGCCACTGCATCAATCTATCACAACATTGAAAACACTACATTGAGGAATGCTGTATGTACAGGTACGTTTTTATGGTTTTTAGCATTACCCCAAACTTACTACATCAAGCATACAACTATTTAGAAATGTTTTAAATTAATTGGTAATACATTTTGTTTAATATTTGTAATTAATAATAATAATGATCATAATAAAACACTTTTTGAAAGGAACTATGTAGAACGCATGCTTCCGCACTGTTATGGTCAGAGTCTCTCTTGTGCCCCCTTGTGGTAGAGAATAAGGGTGTGCATAACTCACATACTTCAGCGTAGCGTAATCACGTGGAATTGCTTGAGAATTCTGCGAGATTATGCTTAATTATGCAAGATGAGTAATTCTGTGTTTTGTAGTATTTCTTATTGCAAAAACACCTCCTTGCATCCAAAATGGGTGCAAGAGGGCATTTCGCCCCAAGAAATAGCACTATGTGCAACATGGCACAAATAGCGGGCTCGATGAGCCTCTCATGCTCGCTTAATGTGCCCTTGGGGTAGGCTCTTTCCCCAACGTACTCCCGGCATTTAGCGATATTTTCATAGCACAAAATGCCCCCATGTGTCTAAAATGGTTGTGAGAATGCATTTTGCACTAAGAAATGGCGCTAAATGTGGTAATGGGGTTTACCCCCAACTCACTCTCAGCATTCAGCACTATTTGCTTAGTGCAAAATGCTCCTTTGCACCCAGCATGGATGCACAGATGCATTTTGCACACAAAAAATAGCACTAAATTCAGTTGAACATTGCTAGCAAGCGCAAGCGGCTTCTCAGGCTTGATAAATATCCTCTTGTGGTAGCCCCCCCAAATTACTTATAATTATATGAGCATGAGTAATCACCTAATTTTCAGTAACTGTGCATCAGAGTAGCACAGAAGTACAAAATTACTCTGATTACTCCAGCATATTTGAAATTATGCCTGAGTCTAATAAAGAGTGCCCACAGATAACCTGTCTCAAGGCCTTCTGCCTGCACCATTATTGCAAGAATTCTTAACTTTCAGGAAAGAGATACTGCTCTTTGACTAGACTGTAAAAAATGCACCCATCTGTTCAAAGACTATCCAATCTCTCTACAGGAGGCTAAATATTATGCCATGACCTATCTCGATTGCTTGAAGATCCCCCATTAAGAAAAAATGCACATATTCCAAACCCTGCAACAGGTGTTTGGTTTCTCAAGAGTCTACCTTGGTCTAGCTCTCAACACCTTGATCGCAATGGGTCTCGATGCTCCACCTAGAGACTCAGTGACACAGACTAGTCGATTGACTCATTAACAGTATATAGCTCTCGGTTGGGCCCTCATTTTTTATTGTCGGTTTATCACTGTGTATAGGTAACTGAGGCTTTTCATGCTCCTAAAGAACCTTTTGAAGCTTAGCTGAGCCCCTTCTATAATACATGAGGAGACACAATCAATTAATTGAGTAAATAACATAGTGGTGACTTCCCCATAGTTCTCTTCCAACCCCTTCGTATTATCTAGCAAGAGTGGGAGCTGGCTCTCATGGTACTTCCCAGGGGTTACACTCTTTAAGGCAATTTACTGTAGCCAACCCTATCTCTATGTATAACGGTTTGCAGGATTGGGGTATAGGATTTAAGTTGGGGAAACCTCTTGTCATACTACTCCTATGCATAGGAAGTGGCAATTCTGATTAAAAGGAGTACAATTTAAGAAATTCTGAAATCAAATAGATGACCCGGGTAGATATGCGCTCCTCTGGGGTATGATAGGGGCATTCATGTGTTTCTATCATCAATTGCTAGGCCTTAACACTAATGAACCTGGGTTTTATAACTCTCTCTGAGGCAAGGTATTGTCCACAGAACCGCATGCCCTGCTGAAGTGGGGTGGGGGGCAATTTCAACTGCTTCCCACATTAGCCTTTTGACAGATCCTCTAACTCTTTTGGCGGTAGACCTGCTCTCTGAGCTCCATAATGACAGAACACAAACTACTGGACATTTAGGTGTCACAGATATCAGGAATCAAAAGAAGGTACCCTTGTATTCACAGTTCACAATATGTAGTCGAGGTTGGGTTTCTGACTGGGCACACAGGACATCTCTTTATGGGTGAGGGAGGTAGAACACCTCCCTGTCGGCCCACCTGTGGTACTATGTAAATTAAAAAGTACAAGCCTGTCCCCCAAATTTGGGCAGTGACACATGATATCAGAGACTCTAACAGATATTATTCTTTGACAAACTGGAAACAGAGTTCAACCTAGGTTCAGTGAAGCATGTGAGTACGGTCTGGGAAGCACTCAAAGTGGGTGACTGGCAAAATGCATGGTCAAGTAGAATGGGCTACTAAAATTGTTCAGAAAGTATCTATCACACCTGGAGGATGCAATCAGGGCTTCAGAGCTGAAACTTATACATGGTACACACATCCATCTTAGACCAGATAAGAGAAAAGCTTTCTAAATACATATAGGTTGCTGACAGAGAGTGGTTTCATCTTGGCAAAAATGCAAGGAGTCATCATTATGGGAAGGAAGGGTGCCCCAGTAAATCATTAGCAGATATGATACAATGCCCATAGGTAGCCAACAACATCATCAAAATTTACAATTTACAATGCGTTGGGTATGTCACCTTAGGAAACTACCCTTATCCTGGATATGTTTCCCACATGCTTTGATGATCTGTACTCAACAGGTTCATACTGATCTGGCTTATGTAGCGGAAATAGCATTAGCCTGGATAAATAATGCCCACCGGCAAACCTTGGCCAGCCCTTCCCACTTGACACACTAAAAGTAGTCATAGGTGGCCTTCCACTGGACAAGACTTTTGGTTCATATGGCCTTCCTTTAGAATTTTATAAAAGATTTGCTGTCATCCTCCCGCCCCACATACTGACTGTCTTTGAGGAGGTCAGAACACTTCATATTTTCCCTTCAACACTGAATTAAACTATCCTGATAGCTTCTATTAAAACCTGGGAAACCAGAGAACAAATGTGTTACTTTTAAATGGTGCCATCCAAACTCTGGCAAAAACTCAAAACTAATAGGCTGCTGTGCTTAATTTAAGCTTGTGGTTTCCGGTACTTAATGCCGGCAATTAATTGCCAACACCGACACTTCTGACAGTCTGCCACATGGTGGCCCTGTTTGTGTAAATTAGACATGAACACAACAACAGTTATTTATTAATTCAATCTACATTAAAACTGGCTAATACCTGCTGCCTAGGCCATTCTTATAGCTTTGTGGGCCTGGAATAGCCTCAATTCTCACACTTGTAGGGTGTGATGGTTAGTAGTTGTGTTGGTTCTGTCTTTGATGATGCTGGCAGGGGCAATGGGTGGTGCAAGCTTCAGTGGCCTCCTGAAGAGGGCCCTGGCACTTATTTGTTTTACAAATTAAGTGCTGATTGGCTGGTCCTCCTCTTTCTTGACCTGGTGCTCCCTGACCAGACTGGATGGATCCAAGGCAGATCGAACACACACAGTTTGGTGTCCTCTATGGCCTAATGGCAAATCTGTGTGCTGTTGCTGTCTTTGTGGATGCTTCAAAGTCATTGAACTTTATGGAATGGAAGTACCTGTTTACTATACTAGGCAGACTCTGCATGCCCGCTTCCTTCATGGAGTGAATCAAATTCCTGTACTAATCTCCAAAGCTAATATCAGGATTAAACGCATTACCTAACTCCCACGGGATCCGTCAGGGAGGCTTTCTATCGCCTATCTTTTTTGTGATAGCCCTAGAGCCACTCACAGTGAAACCCTGGCAGCACTAATCGAGCCATGACCTCAGATATACCTGCCAACATCTCCTTATTTCTCCTTAAGGGGATGATATGACTCTATATCTGAGAAATGAGGGTGGAGGGCCTTAATTCAATAATGTGGAATATAGAAGATTTGAGGTCCTATCAGGAGTAACTATTAATTGGAAAAAAATCACAGATCTGCCCCCTTAATGCTAAATCAGTCAGATTCACACCGGACGTCTTGTTGTTATGGTGTGAGCTCACTACAGTACCTAGGGATTTAGCTCAACTGTGATACAGTCCAAGAGATCAGAGAAAACTGAGTTGCCACCCTGTAGAAACTACCAGTTCAAAGTAGAGTTCAGTGGTCCTGTGGCAGAGAATGTCTTAGAGTGGAGTGGCGTTGAGTGGGGTAGCAAAGGGTGAAGTGGGTTAAAGTGGATTGAGGTAGCGTAGGGTGGATTGGATTTGAGTAGAAAGGGGTGGATTGGATTGGGGTATAGTAGGGTGGACTAGAGTGAGGTAGAGTGGGGTGGATTGGAGTGATGTGGGGATAGGTGTATTTGAGGAAGTGGGATTGATTGGAGAGAGTGGGGTGAATTGGAGTAGAGTGGGGTGGATTGGTGTAGATTGGAGTTGGGTGGATTGGATTGGAATGGAGGGGTGGATTTGTGTTGGGTGGGATGAGGTGGATTGGATCAGTAGATTGGATTGGAGTGGGAAGGACTGAACTGGAGTAGGGTGGATTGTATTGGGGTGGATTGTATTGGAGTGGGATGTTTTCAGGTGGGGTGGAGTGAGGTGGAATTGACTGGAGTAGGGGGATTAGAGTTGGATGGATTGGTTTGGAGTGGGGTGGATTTGACAGGAGTGGGGTAGATTGGACTGGAGTGAGGTAGATTGGATTGACGTGGGGTGGATTGAAGTGAACTGGATTGGGTTGAGTGTGGGGGACTGGACTGGTGTGGGTTAGGATGGATTGCATTGTAGTGTGGTGGATTGGATTGGAGTGTGGTGGATTGGATATGTTGGATTGGATGGAGTTGGTTGAATTGGAACGGGTGGGGTGGGGTGGATTGGATAGGGTGGGGTTGGTTGTACTGGGTGGGGTGGATTTGATTGTATTGTATTAGATTGGAGTGGGGTGGACTGGATTGAAGGGGAGGATTAGATTGGAGTGGGGTGGATTGGAATGGGGTGGGGTGGAGTGGATTGAATTGGAGTGGGTGGATTTGAATGTGGTAGATTGGATTGGAGAGGGGGGGTGGATTGGGGTGGGTGGTTTAGTGTGGGGTGGATTGGATTGGAGTGGGGTAGCTTGGACTTGTGTGAGGTGGATTGGATTAGAGAGGGTGGATTGAAGAAGATTGGATTGGGTGGAGTGGAGTGGATTGAATAGGAGTGGGATGGATTGATTGAAGTGTGGTGGATTGGATTGGAATGTGGTGGATTGGGCTGGATGGGGTGAATTTGATGGGGTGGATTGGACCGAGTGGGTTGGATTAGAATGGGTATTAGATTGGGCGGATTGGATGTGGTGGGGTGGATTGGATTGGAGTTGGGTGGACTGGATTAGAGTGAGGTGGGCTGGATTATATTGGACTGGGTGTTTTGGATTGGGGTGTCATGGACTGGGGTGGAATGGATTGGAGTAGGGTGGACTAAACTGGAGTGAGGTGGATTGGATTGGGGTGGAGCTGACTGGGATGTGGTGAATTATTTGCATTGGGTGGATGCGGGTGGGCATTATGGATTGTATTGGGGTGGGGTGGGTGAATTAGGGTGTGGTTGAGTGGACTGCACTTTGGTGGATTGGATTGGAGTGGGTGAATTTATTGGATGGGGTAGATTGTATTGGAGTGGGCTGGAGTGGATTGGAGTGGGATGTGTTGTGGTGGAATGGAGTGGGGCGGATTGTGGTGGATTGGATTGGAGTGGGGTGGATTGGACTGGAGTGTGGTGATTGAAGTGGACTGGATTGCAGTGGGGCCAGTTGGGGTGGAGTGGGGTGAGGCAGGGTGAATTGGAGTAGGGTGGGCTGGATTGAATTGGAGTGTGGTGGAGTGGATTGGAGTGGGGTGGATTTGATTGGCAATGCTCAACTGGGGTGGATTGGATTGGAGCGGGGTGGGGTGGCTTGGGTGCTAGTGGGGTGGGCTGGGTAGATTGGATTGGAGTGGGCTGGGTAGATTCGATTGGATTGGGGTTGGGTGGGTGGATTGGATTGGAGTAGGGTGGGTGGACTGAATTGGAGTGGGATGGATTGGATTGGGGTGTGGTGGGTTGCATTGGAAAGGGGTGGAACGGATTGCAGTGGGTGGATTGGAGTGGTATGGATTGGATTGGAGTTGACAGTATTGGATTGGAGTTTGGTGGACTGTGGCGGGCGGATTGCGGTGCATTGGATTGTAGTGAGATGGATTGTGGTTGGGTGGATTGGAATTTGGTGGGATGGATTGGAGTGGGTTGATTGGAGTAGGTTGATTGAAGTGGGATGGATAGATTGGGGCAGGATGGATTGGATTGGAATGGGGTGAGGCAGATTGGAGTATAGGTGGTTTGGACTAGAGTGGGGTGGATTGGACTATTGAGGGGTGGATGGGATTAGTGTTGCATGGATTGATATGGAGTGGGGCTGATTGGATTGAAATGAGGTGGATGAGAGTAGGGTAGATTGGAATGGGCTGGTATGGAGTGGATTGGATTGGTGTGGGGTGGATTGAATTGGAAAGAATTGGATTAGAGTGTATTCAATTGGGATAGGGTGGATTGGATTGGAGGAAGGCAGATTGGATTGGAGTTGAGGAGATAGGATTGGGGTGGATTGGTGTTGGGTCGATTTGATCAGGGTGGACTGGGAGGATTGATTGGGGTGGATTGGGGTGGAGTGGATTAGACTGGGGTGAAGGTTTGGTTGGGGTGGATTGAATTGAATTTGAATAGGCTGGAGTGGCTTGGATTGGAGTCGGGTGGATTGAGTTGGTTTGGACCGGTCTGGGGTGGATCTGATTAGGTGGGGTGGATTGGAGTGGGTTGGAATGGAGCAAACACAAAACAAAACATTAATCTTCAAAGTGAGAAAAGAAGACTTGGCAAAATAAAAGAAAGTTAACTATAAAAAATAAAACTTTGTAATTTTGTTTGTCCTCCAGGGCACGTTTTTCCCAGTCACACACCTTCTGTTTGCAGGGTACTAGAAGTTAAAAAGATCAAAATAGTAACTCAGTGACATCGGGAGCAGAGGACGGGCACTGATTAAGTTGAATAAATCAGTGCTTGGTCCCTGCTTCACAGAAAAAAAAAGAAATGTTGTTTGTCCTTCAGTGACCAAGTAAGAGGCTGTAAAGAAGAGTCCCACGCAATCCAACAAATGGTAAACAATGGACGGGCTCCAAAACATAAAAAAAAAATCTTTTGATTACATGCAGTACAATAAAAAAACGCACTGTAAATGTGAAGTGTAGCTTCCAACCTCTGTCGTAAAATTGCAATTCTCCCTTACTCTTCAAATCCCCCACCTCCCTCCACCCATCCCAATACAGTTTAAGGACTTGCATTAGTTGTGAAAAGACCCAAGCATTGAGCATCATGACCATTGTTCACCAATGGGGCACAGAGCTCACCCAGGTAGTCATTCCACCCACTCCATATTTTAGCAGTTTTTTTCGGACAGCCTCTACCTTCATAGGCCACCTTCTCTGCAACCATGCACCTATCCATGTATTTTTACCATTCACCCAGCCGTGGTGCCTACTCAGCCCTCCAACATCGTGCTGTTACGTTTGGCCACTATCAATCCTAATCTCGCCCAGAGCGGGACCATTCGGGTTAGGTCTGTAACCTCCCAGACGCTAAGGAGGCACCACACAGCAGAGGCCTCCATGCCACCCCCACTCACTGTATTCAAGCAGGTCACTACTGATTTCCAGTATTACTGGATGGCAGAACAACTCCAGATAATATGAAAAAGTGTTCCCACTTGGCCACAGTTTCAATGACTCGTTGCAGTTGGTGCCGTCCCCATTTTTTCCAGAGTAATGCAAACACCTATGTAGTACTTTGAGCTGCACCAGCCGGAACCTATAACGCATGGCCACCTCTCCAGGGGATGCCAGGGCAGACAGCCATTCATCGTCTTCCAGCTCGCCAAGGTCATGAGCCCATCGCATTCGCAGTGCGGCCAAGGGGAGCTATCCAGTGGTTTACAGTAGGTAAGGGGGAAAACCTTTTTAGGTATGGGGTTATCCATCAACCTATTTTTCAGCAGGGATGCCTCAGGGAGGTTGTCTCCCTTTGTTAGGGCGTCTTGTTTTGGTTAACAATCGCTCTGGCAAGCAAGACGCGCGCACTAGCGCATTCTGTCGCAGCCTCGACCTTAAAAACATATTTGCCTTTGCAGATTAAAAATGTCTCAAGCCCCAGTTTAACACAAGATTGTGATTAGCATGCCGACGAGGTCTAGTGAAAATGTGTCTCTGGAACCTAAATTCGTCAATAACATCAGATCACTTCGAGAGACACATCCTCCTGGCGGAAAGCTTCTTGTTAGGTTACCTGAGCAGGTTTTTGGGTGTGTATTACATCAGTCACATGCAGTCCAGTGTATGAGCTTTGGGTTCCGTAGGAATCCTGCTTGCTTCACTGTGCTTTATTATTAGGTTTTGCTAAAACCACTGCTACCATATATGTTTATTTTGTCATCGGTAGGATGTTTGAAAGGTTTTGATGATATTTCAGCGTTTGATTTTAAACTTGGGAGCAGCTGAACTTTGCTAGTTGGTTTTCACTTTACTGTGTATGCGCGCGTTTGCCATGTGAGCAGAATTTACTCCAGTATATTTTATAGAGCATGTGCTTGTCTCTCAATTTGGAGTTATGATTGCTGAATTGTTAATCATCTTTTGCATGTATTCTTTCTTTCCATAGCGCTAAACGTGTATTGGTTACCATAGTGGCGATTCTGTTTCTGATACTCTTCCTCGTGTCCGGATTTCTTTCGTTCTTTTATCGTCTTCCGATCCGATATCATGGAGGCGAACAGTAGGTGTTTATTAATTGATGCTAATAAAGTTTTCGCATTATTGCTGCTTAATAACATTTGTTTAAAAGAGAAAAACTGTTAAATTAGTAGGAAAAAAGCAAGACAATACAGGGAGTGCAGAATTATTAGGCAAGTTGTATTTTTGAGGATTAATTTTATTATTGAACAACAACCATGTTCTCAATGAACCCAAAAAACTCATTAATATCAAAGCTGAATATTTTTGGAAGTAGTTTTTAGTTTGTTTTTAGTTTTAGCTATGTTAGGGGGATATCTGTGTGTGCAGGTGACTATTACTGTGCATAATTATTAGGTAACTTAACAAAAAAAAATATATACCCATTTCAATTATTTATTATTACCAGTGAAACCAATATAACATCTCAACATTCACAAATATACATTTCTGACATTCAAAAACAAAACAAAAACAAATCAGTGACCAATATAGCCACCTTTCTTTGCAAGGACACTCAAAAGCCTGCCATCCATGGATGCTGTCAGTGTTTTGATCTGTTCACCATCAACATTGCGTGCAGCAGCAACCACAGCCTCCCAGACACTGTTCAGAGAGGTGTACTGTTTTCCCTCCTTGTAAATCTCACATTTGATGATGGACCACAGGTTCTCAATGGGGTTCAGATCAGGTGAACAAGGAGGCCATGTCATTAGATTTTCTTCTTTTATACCCTTTCTTGCCAGCCACGCTGTGGAGTACTTGGACGCGTGTGATGGAGCATTGTCCTGCATGAAAATCATGTTTTTCTTGAAGGATGCAGACTTCTTCCTGTACCACTGCTTGAAGAAGGTGTCTTCCAGGAACTGGCAGTAGGACTGGGAGTTGAGCTTGACTCCATCCTCAACCCGAAAAGGCCCCACAAGCTCATTTTTGATGATACCAGCCCAAACCAGTACTCCACCTCCACCTTGCTGGCGTCTGAGTCGGACTGGAGCTCTCTGCCCTTTACCAATCCAGCCACGGGCCCATCCATCTGGCCCATCAAGACTCACTCTCATTTCATCAGTCCATAAAACCTTAGAAAAATCAGTCTTGAGATATTTCTTGGCCCAGTCTTGACGTTTCAGCTTGTGTGTCTTGTTCAGTGGTGGTCGTCTTTCAGCCTTTCTTACCTTGGCCATGTCTCTGAGTATTGCACACCTTGTGCTTTTGGGCACTCCAGTGATGTTGCAGCTCTGAAATATGGCCAAACTGGTGGCAAGTGGCATCGTGGCAGCTGCACGCTTGACTTTTCTCAGTTCATGGGCAGTTATTTTGCGCCTTGGTTTTTCCACACGCTTCTTGCGACCCTGTTGACTATTTTGAATGAAACGCTTGATTGTTCGATGATCACGCTTCAGAAGCTTTGCAATTTTAAGAGTGCTGCATCCCTCTGCAAGATATCTCACTATTTTTGACTTTTCTGAGCCTGTCAAGTCCTTCTTTTGACCCATTTTGCCAAAGGAAAGGAAGTTGCCTAATAATTATGCACACCTGATATAGGGTGTTGATGTCATTAGACCACACCCCTTCTCATTACAGAGATGCACATCACCTAATATGCTTAATTGGTAGTAGGCTTTCGAGCCTATACAGCTTAGAGTAAGACAACATGCATAAAGAGGATGATGTGGTCAAAATACTCATTTGCCTAATAATTCTGCGCTCCCTGCATACCTGCATGTAAAGGAGGAATACGTGCAAGCACAGGCATGCACAAAAGTTGTTTCCATGTGTTGGCACTCACAAGCCAGACCTATTGGCTTTGCCGTAGCTTGTCTGCATTAGTTTGAAATATTACAGCTAATACAAATCTATATTACTGTACCAGTAACAGGTCAATATTTCCCCAGAAAAATGCTGCAAATACATGTTGTTTGAGGCATTCATTTTGTCTGTGTAGAAGTCCAAAATGATAGATGTTATATGGAACAGCAAATTGGGTAATGCCTGATTCAGTGTTAGATTAGCCTGTCAGGCAGTCTGGCCCTAGTAGATTGGCCACTTTGAAAGGGCTGGTGTGTGGGCGTTTTTAGGTCGAGCGATCAAGCGCTCTCACCTGCTGTAATCTATCTGTGGGCTTTTAACCACACCCACCGCAGGCCCATCACTGTCACTCGTTCATGGGCTTGCCTTTCAAAAATCCTTTGTTATCATTGATAAGTGCTTGACGTTTGTCCCTCCATGGGATGCTTTAGTTACCGCCTTGGCCAGCGACCAATGCACATTTGTCGATATGTTTGACTGCGAGCAAACTTCTTTTTTCTTTTGTGTCTCTCTTTCACGCTCATGGTGGCTCTGGCACTTTGAATTGGCTCGCTTATGTGAACTGTTTTACTTTTCATTTTCAATTTAAGTGGCAAGAAAAGTCCAGTTAGGAATTTAAATTAACTGCTCTAATTCGAGCAAACGTGAGACCCATTGCATTGCAGATGCTTGTTTTTGTTCTGTGGGCCTAGACGTGACCAAACACAGTCCACACACTGGCCCTTTCAAGCTGGTCCATCTGTCAGTGCCAGACTAGCCAAAAAGTCTGCCCAACTCTTATTCCACTAACTGACCATGCTAATAGTTACCGATCACTCCTGCCAGCAAAAATGGAGAGCATATTTCTCCTTTCACTTATGATTTCGTTAGATTCTTGGTATATAAATCTCCATCTTTAAGGTTCTATAATCGAGGTTGTTAAATACAATATTGACCACGAATCTACCACCATATCATCTCCACTATGTTGCCCATCAGAACATGAAGCACAAGGACCCACGATTTTTTATTTGTCATGCCATACTATTACTTGTATTAATTCCATTTGACATGACTTTAATCAATAATCTAGCCCTTAATATGTTTCAGTCAAATGTCATATTTTAACATATACCATTATTTTATCTTCGAGGAACATGCTCCATAGCTATTTTTTTTTTCTAAATGTTATTTATTGCAATATGTTCAACATTGATTTATTTGTCATTACTAAACAATAGCCACAAACCTCATAATTATTTAATCAAATTTATAAATTTATTTCATGTAATCTTTAACAAAAACCCAATAGCAAATAAAGTATTTTACTTAATTGGGTCGATGTAGCGGTCAGGGGATGCAGTGGACAAGCTGTGCCGTGGTAGGACGATTCCTTACAGGTGATGTAGTTGGGATACATGTTTAGTCCTTGCAGCAGCTGCATGCACATTACCCGTGTGTGCAGAATGGAAACGCAAAGAATGATTCTCAGCACTCATGAAGCTCTCATTGCCAAGCCATCTGTTAATCGCTCCAAGCTCCGTTCAAACAGAAGGGGAGGACGATTCTCCACCACATCTTCTCACACACTGAGGGCCACATGTACGAACTACAGGTTTTACGGTTCGCAAAATGCGAGTCATAGCGACTTGCAATTTGCGAGTTGCAAAACCTGATGTACAGCACTGTCAATGACACTGTTTGCGATTCCCAATGGGGTCGCAAATGACCTGCCCCATGAATATTCATGAGGTAGGTCGCAATTTGCGACCCCACTGGGAATGGCCGCCCTCACAGGGATGGTGGCCTGCTGGAGACAGCAGACCATCATGTCTGTGACTGCTTTTAAATAAAGCAGTTTTTTAAAAAAAATGCAGCCCGTTTTCCTTAAAGGAAAACGAGATGCATTTCAAAAACAAAAAAGGAAAAGTTTTCTTTTAATTTTTTCAGAAATTTTGGCCAGACATTTGTTTTTCACTGCCATTCACAAACGGGGATCCATGGGGACCCCTTCCCGTTTGTGAATGGCTTAGCACCAGTTTGAAACTGGGGATTCTAAATGTATCCAGGGTTTGTAGATTTCCCCTTGAGGGGACAGAGAAAATGGGCAAAATATTGCTATATTTTGAGTTTTGGGGGGAAAATGGGGAAAAAGTGCTGCAGAAGAAAGCACTGTTTTTTCCCCTGCAAATGGCATCAACAAAGGGTTTGCAGTGCTAAAAATAAAATTTTTCCAGCTTTCAGGAACAGGCAGACTTGAACTAGAAAAACAAATTCTTCAGCACAGTTTTTGACATTTTACTGGGACATAGCCCATTTCTCCTATTTTCTGTGATTTCAACCTCCTTCCAGTTAGTGGCAGAAATGGGTGTGAAACCAATGGTGGATCCCGGAAGGATACGTTTCTGAGTATCAGACACAATTCTGCATTCAGCAAGGGGTCATTTGTGTAGATCTTTCAAGGTTTTCCAATAGAAAGTAACAGTTGAAATAAAAAAAATATTAAAATTGTGTTGAAAAAACAGCCATTTGCATCTACGTTTTCATATGTAACTTTTTCAAACTATGGCAGATTTTTTAAAACAATATTACTGTTACGTCCGCTGGACCCTTCTGGTTGCCGGTGTGTATAGGGTTTGTAAGTTGACTAAGAACTCGAGGTACCCAGAGCCAATAACTGAGCTGCACCTTGCAATGGTTTTTCATTGTTTACCAGGTATACAGCAATTCATATGGTAAAATATAAATAGTGAAAAGTTGGTATCAGGGAAACCAATGTATTTCCAAAATGCGCACAAGATATGGAGTTTAGAACCAGGGGTTATTTGCACATCTCTGAATTTGTCTCACTTGTGTGGGGAGACCTAGGGCCTGCACAGGAAACGGCTCAAAACACAACATAGATATATCACATTTTTCCACGCAAAACTGACCTGTTTTTTGCAAAGTGAGTAGCTGCAGTTTTTGGGCTCAACCTCAACTGACACCTATGGAAACTTAGCAACCCTGTAAATTTTTGAAAAGTAGACACCTAGAGACATCCAAGGAGGTGTGACTTGTGTGTCTCCCACCACATTTATTTACTCAGAACCCTTTGCAAACCTCAAATGCAAACGTTTTCCTCACATTTCTGTGATGGAAAGTTCTGGAATCTGAGGGGAGCCATACATTTCCTGCCACTCAGCATTCCCATCGGTCTCCTGATAAAATGATACCTCACTTCTGTGGGTGGGCCACGTGCATGTGACATGGAAGGGACAAAACGTGTATAGTTTGAGGGGGAACCAAAGCCGGTCCTAAAGGGCAGTTTTAAAAAAATACATTTTTAAGCTGTCTCTACTTTGGGCATCCACACAAGTGAGGTATCATTTTTATTGTCAGGCCGAGGGAAATGTGGTTTAGTAGGACATTTGTGGTTTGTTTTTGTTTCCAGAAGAATATTGCACAGAAATGCAAGGACATTGTGTAATTTTAGTCACATTTTGAGGTTTGTAGGGCATTGTGGCTAAGAAAATGGTGTGGGATTTATGCAAAGCTTACCACCCTGGACTCCCCCAGATTTCTAGTTTTCAGAATTATCTGGGTCTGGTCGTTTTTTCTAGGTGGCAGCCTACCCAAGCCCAAAAAGTGCAGCTGTTTACCTTTGCAAGTGGGGTGCATTAGGGTGAAATGTTTTAGCCAGCAGGGGAGCAGAAAGACTGTTTCCCCCGTTTTTGAGGGGGCTGGTGGCATGGCCATGCCCATGCTGGGCAGCCCTCTACCCCCACTCCCACCCCCACAAAAAAGTAATCCCTGGTCTCTAGTTGGCTTTCTGCCCCACTTTGGGGGCAGATGGGGTAATTGTCCCCCATATACCCCCCAGGGGCTGTTTCCATTTTTTGAGTGAGGGGCTTGGACATACCCATGTTGGGCAGCCCCCACTGATAAAAAAAAAAATGTAATCCCTGGTGTCCAGTGGGCTTTCTACCCCAGAGGACATATGGGGGTAATTGCTCCCAGCTGCCTCCCCGGGGGGCATAAAGACTGGGTACCTATTTTGGGAGGTAGCATGGGCATGCATGCCCATGCTGGGCAGCCCCCATAGATACAAATAAAATAAAAAAAGTAATCCCTAGTGTCCAGTGGGCTTTCTACTTCCTCTGTGGGTGGTGATGGGGGTAATTGCCCCCATCTGCCCCCAGGGGGAAGAAAAATTGTTCCCATTTGTGCCTGGGGGGATGGGGACATTAGCATGCCCATTGTGGGTAGTCCACTACCCCTCTTTTATAAAAAAAAATCCCTTGTGTCTACCGGACTTTCTGCTGCCCCCCCCAAGGGCAGATCGGGGTTAAATAACCCTCCTCTGCCCCCCGAGGTAGACAGAAAGCCTGTTCCTATTTGTGTCTAAGGGGGGGGGGGGGAGCTTTGGTATGCCCATTGTTGGCAGACCCAGCACTCTTTTCTAAAAATAAAAATCCCTGGTTTCTAGTCGGCTTTCTGACCCCCCCTGGGTCAGATCGGGGATAATAACCCCATCTGCCTCCCAGTTGTGGGGGGCAGAAAGCCTGTTATTGGTGTTTGGGGGATGGGGGCATTGGCATGCCCATTTTGAGCAGCCCGCATCCTATGTAATAAAAGAAAATCCCTGGTTCCTAGTGGGCTTTCTGCCCCCCTGTGGCTATTGTCCCTATCTTCCTCCCCCGGGGGGGGGGTGGGAGTAGATAGCCTGATTAAGCGGGGAGCAAAAGCCCTTGCCCATGGGGCTCCTCCCCTCTGCCTGGTGTCAAGTGGGTGGATCCATGCTTAGGGTTTGACCTCCTGCAGCAATTCCCAAACAGGAATCCACTAGGGAAGGGTGCCATTGGAAAGGAGAGAGTCACCCCTTTCCAATGATACCTCTCCCATCTACCTAGGTGTTCTGGGGGCTTAGGTAGCCCCATGAGCACCTAGGCAGAGAAAATGGAATGAGTCGATCAGCTCATTTCACTTTCATTTTCAGTGAAATGACATCAGTGCGCCATGAGCAGTGCTCGTCATTTCACAGAAAACAAAAAACAGCCTCGGGAGCTGGGAATGCTTTTTAGCAGCTCCTGAGGCTGTTTTTATAAAAACGAAATCCCTGTGCTGTAAACAGCAGTGAGATTTTGGGCTCATGTGATGAGGACAATATGGTTCCATACTCCGAACACGAGCGCCAGTGCGCATGACGGAACCATTCCGTCATGATCACCGAAGGGGTTAAAATGGCCTTATATGAATCCTATAAAAGCATTTACTACTGGTCCACTACAGTTGTATTGTAAATAAATCATAGGAATACGCTTTGAGTCATTAACAAATTGCAACTAAAACACGCTCTTTATAACTGAAGCTACTCTCTTCTGAGGAAGAAGAAAGCTTTCCATATTTTTTATAGTGAGAACATTTAAAAAAAAATCCTATTGTAAAACCCTCTAAGCATGCAGGGCCATACCATTTTAAGTGAACACAGGAGGTTCTAATTTAAGTCAAGTCTGCGGCACAAATATGGCAACCCTATTTTACCACCTTTAACAGTGGTAAATGCTTTTTGGACTGGAACATTAAAAGAATGTACTGGCTGGAAATGGGTCAGCATTTGCTGACAGCTCTAAAGTAAACGCCCAAAGTTAACAGAATAATATACACAAAACGGCAAAACAACCCAATCAAAACAGAACAGGGCACAGCACAACAAAACAGTCAGAGCGTAAACACAGTACAACAACCATAGTAAGACACAACACATCACCGCCACAATAAAATGCAGCACAACAACTGTGAATAATACAATGGTAAAAGGTGTTGCATCAAACATTGTCTTATTTACCATTAAGAACATGACATCAGTTTAGCAGTGACAATTTGTATAATTCCTTGACCCTCTACAATGTATTGAAGGACCTGAATGTCACTTTGAACAAACATATGTTTTTAAAAAGCAAACTAAAAATTGCTTTTAATTGATACACTAAACCAACACATTTATTCTGTTTACTTTTACAGTCCAGCAGTAATGCCTTATTTGAAATACTACTACATTAAACCATATTGTCGATATGGTCCATTTCTACTTGGCATTCTTTTAGGTATTTTCATGTTCCAAAGAAAAGAATCGGCAATTCAAAACAAGGTAGGAACTCAAGTCCTTTAAGGCTATTTTCACATTCCTAGATTGTCTATGTGTACTTTAGGACTTCAGCTAACATGTCTTATATAATGGTAAGCAATGCACACAATTATAAGAAGCTGAGACTTTGGAATGAAATCTTTCTACATGTAAAATATTTAGAAATAATGAATTGCATCTGTAAGAGGTCAATTTTCTACCTCAAAAGCCCTGGTTTGGACTTGAGCCGGGATTTCAAGCCAGTATGTTTTTACCAACCCTCATGTGTTTAATTTTTGTAATGTTTACAAATCCATTCCTTTTCATTAATACAATGATTTAAGTTGTACATGATCACATTAGAGTATCTCAGGCTTCAAACTGTTTCCTGGTTTCCATATCCACAAAAACTTTAGTTTGCTGCTATACATTGTTCAAGGATCAACCAACAACCTGACAAAATGGTTGGAGACGTGAAACTTTTATATCACCAGTTATAAAAAAATGTTAACATTGTTTTCCCATATTGCCATGGCCTCCATATAACTAAGTTTCTTCATATTGAAACAGGCATGAAGATAGCGGGGTGACCCACAGACATTGAATGTTCCTGCCACCTTCCATTAGAGTTCAAAATCAACAAAGACTTCAGCAATTTTCACTTGCCTTATTTGGCAAACTGACACATCATCAATGGAAATGCCATCAACAGCCACTCCATTTATATTTCTCACATCCTGTTGTACTTAGCTGCACTGACTTCCCTGAATGCTTCCTCTAACGTTTTGCCCACAACTTGACTACGTACAAGAACAAGGCCTGTAATTTCAGCACCACCAATGTTATGATGTCTTGTAGACCCGGCCCTTTTCTCATAGTCATCGGACAATGGTAAACTACTTTGAAATGATTTTTTAGTGCAAGGTAGAAATCCTTAATACAATATGAAAACACAGGTAACTAGAATGAGGCCGTAAATCTCTCACATGCAGAAGAGGCTAATTCTGGTAAAACACGGAAGGAGCTGCGGCAGCTCTGGCAAGGCAGAATCTAAATTTTGAACAGGTACTAAACTAAAGTATCATAACTCTAAACATGAAGCTTCACAACTTCGTGTTGAAACTATGGCTGAGTTTTACTAAGACTTTTCATCAGGTTTACACTTGTAATACAAATCAGATGCAAAGTGTTAAGGTTGGATTTACTATCCAACACAAATCCATATTTGCTTTGACTAGTATACCAAAGTAACACAAAGCTGCACAATGTGCTGCCTTGATTACTTTGCATCAATGGGATGTTCCATGGGTGGTGCATGAGATTTCCCATGCAGTTGCCCATGGGTTTTGATGCAAATCCATATCTACAAAGAATTGTAGACCGGGATTTGCATAAGAATCCTATGCCTCCTCGAGGCAGGCATCACGAAGAGGAATGTTTTCATTTCGACTTGTTTTTCCTACTTTGCATGTGTGCTGCATTGTACATCACTCATGCAAAATGGGAAAAGCCCAAAAGCTTAGTTTCCGTGCCGGAAGGAGTTCCTTTCAGTACAAAAGCTGTACTTTAAACAACCCACACACCCTTGCACTATGGCACAAAGGAGGCACATGGCTGCTAAAACTGCACCAGTGCAGGGAGAGATGAGAACGTCACCACATCCTACTAGATAAGACACTGTTCTCCTCTCTCCCTTTTACGCAATGCAGTGCAGCAACTTGAGCTGCTGCAGTGTGTTGCATGACTTCTTTGTAAATATGGCCCTATGTACTCACTTATATAAACTTTCATTTTATTATCGTCATGAAGGCAGCTAATAATCATGAGATTTCAAGAACCCCTAAGTATATTTAAGAGCCCCTAGCATCACCTTAGCACCGCTATTGCATATTTTGTTTTTATGCTAAGGCGGTGCTAAAGTGGCTTTTTCCACATGCCATATTTAGAAAGTGGTGTAATGAGTGCATTGTGCCACTTTGTAAACCCTTGCACCACATTATGCCTGCGCCAGGCATAATGTATGCAAGGGGGCGTTCCGGCGCTAGGAGGCCCAAAAAATGCGTAATTTTTAACTCCTGCTCAGAGTAGGCATTACAGTGTCGCTCCCATAGAAACCTATAGACCGCCTTGCACTTTTTTGATGATAGTGTAGCAAAGTGCCACAATAGTGTCAGCTATTTTGTCGCTATTGTGCAAACGACCACTGTATTAGAAATATGGTGCAACCGCGGTGTTGTTAGGGGACCAGCTCTAATGCACCACCTTTTCTTAAACATGGGCCCGAGTTTTATCTCAAATAAAATTCGTCAATCTAAATGGAATTAAAAGTGGATTTTGTGATGGGGGGATGCATATTACTTTAGATGGCTTTAGCAAGGATATGAGATTTTTGCTCTTTTTTATTTAAAAAGCTTTATGTCAGTAAAACACAAAAGACATAATATGAAAATCAATAACATGAAAGAGGTGACTTACCAAATAGAATAATACACATTTTGAAATATCAACACAATTATCAAAATATACTACATTTCATATGCAATAGTTTTGGTAAACAATCCCGAATATACACAGTAGAGACATGGCTTTATAGAACATTTTTTATAAGAAAAGGAAAACTGACAAAGAAAGAAAAGAGAATGGAACAAAGAAAAAGGAAGGAGTAACAGTACAGAATAGGTGTACTTTTGGCAGAAATCCCAAGGAATCAAAGTACAATAAAATGTAAAAATCTGAATGTGAATAATTGATGTTATAAGCAGTTTAGGAGGTTTAAACCCCCTGCAAACTATTGGAACATTCCCTAAAGATGTTTTGTAACAGACAAATATGGAGTAAATTGTTTCTGAAATGCAACTCTTTTGTTCAATACATTAGGAGGGATGAAAAGTAATAGCTATTCTATGACTCCAACTGATTCCATTCCACTAGTTTCCAGGTAACATAGGCCCTCATTACAACATTGGCGGTAAATCCTGCTTACTGCCGTGCAGAAGACCGCCAACACACCGCCGCGGACGCGGAATTCCGCCACAGCTATTATGACCCACAGCACGGAATCCGCCAAAATTCAGACACCCACACAAGTCCGCCACACCAAAGGTCAGTGATAAACTGGGGAAAACAAAACCTCCACCATCACGCCAACAGAAATACGCCCACACTATCACGACACAAGAATCCACCCGGTGGTCTTTCAACCGCGGTATTCCATTGGCGGTACACACCGCTGCGTTTAAAATACACACACATTTACAAAACACAGCCACATTGGACAATTCGAAACACACACACCTGATACACATACACACACCACACCCACACACCCAATACAATATAAAACACCCACCCACAAACCCCTACGACCAAAATCCCGAACGAAGGCCAGAGAGAGACAGTACAAACAACTACCAAGCATCCACAGGCACACAATACCATCACCCACAGAACTTCCACGCACCTCACACAACACACCACTAAATATCACCCCACTTATCACTAAACACACCACCCCACACATCACCCACACAACCCCATGGCACGGCAAAGACATCCCAGGTTCTCTGAGGAAGAGCTCAGGGTCATGGTGGAATCATCCGGGTAGAGCCACAGCTATTCGGACACAGGTGCAGCACACCTCCATCGCTAGGAAGATGGAGCTATAGCGTAGAATAGTGGACAGGGTCAACGCAGTGGGACAGCACCCAAAAAATCAGGATGACATCAGGAAGAGGTGGAACGACCTACGGGGGAAGGTGCGTTCCGTGGTCTCAAGACTCCACCTTGCGGCTCAGCAGACTGGCGGCGGACCCCCACCTCCTCCCCCACAACTAACAACATGGGAGGAGCAGGTCTTGGCGATTCTGTATCCTGAGGGCCTTGCAGGAGTAGATGGAGGAATGGACTCTGGTAAGTCAAATCTTAACTATTACATCCCCCACCCTACCTGCATGCCATCACATACCCCCACCCTCACCCTCATCCTCACCCCCATCACTCCTACTCCTCACAAATGTCCCACTATCACAACCCACCCATCCCAACACCAAGCCCTGCATGCAACAACAAAGCATGGACACCCATCACCAAAGCATGTCCACTGCACATACCCATACACCCCCCTAAACCATCATCACACAAGGTCCTAAACAGGAATGCAAGCACTGGGGTACACGGACACCCACCCATTACACACCATGGCACACACAGATGTAATAAACATCCTTTTATACCCCTGCAGGACCCCTACCCAACGTCACCGGACAGGAGGGTCCACACATGTCCACACCACCAACAGAAGAGGCCCACAGTGATGACAGCAGCTCTGACCAACTGGATCTATATGACCAGCCCGGCCCATCGGGGACCCCGGGACAGTTGGTTCCCCTCACACAGTCACAGGCCACTACAGACCTTCCCCCCTCTGGAAACACCAGCACAGCACCCACCCAGCTGGCCCATACCTCTGTCCCCAGGACACGTCAATCAGCAGTGTGTCCACCACCACAGGGAACCCAGGCTAACCCACCACCCCAACAACAACAGGGACCTGGGGGCAATGGTAGTGGGCACACGGTCCAGGGGACGGAGGCCCAGGAACACAGGGGAACTGGGAGGGCTGCTGTGCGACAGGGGGAGGACAGGCCAATAGAACCCACTCTCCACGAGGCCCTCTCCTCCATCATGGGAGCCTACCACCACTCCCAGGAGACAATGGCAACGGTACTGGCCAAGTTTTAGGAGACCCAGCGCCTGCAGGAGGAACAGTATTTGGGCTTCAGGGAGGAACTCAGATCTATCAATTCCACCCTGGGCACCATCGTAGGGGTGCTGCAGGAAGTCCTCAACACCAGGAGGAACATTGTGGCACAACAAGGGGCCCCTGAAACTGGCATGGACGATGAACTGCCCACCACCTCCGCCGGCGCTAGTAGACAGGAGGCACCGCCACAGGACCACCACACCAGCACCCCACCCCCTGCAGAGGGAGAACCACCCTGCAAACGGTCCCTGATATCCAGGACAAAGACAGAGAACGATGCCAAGACCTCCGCCAAGAAATGAAACCACCCTGAATGTCATCCTTCTGTCCCACTTTGTCACCCTGTCCATCCTCAAACTGCCCCAGCTCCACTTCCTATGCCCATTTGGGCAATGCACCTGTGAGACTAATAGACTGGACTCTGCCATGGACATTTCTCCACCATCACCCCTCACCATTTTACAACCCCCTCCAATATTGAGCACTTAAATAAACACCCTTGAAGCACAAAACAATCTGGAGTCAGTCTGTGATTTCGGAATAGTGTATTAGCAGTTACTGTGGCAAAATGCTCTTTCAATTGTAATCTCAACATACCTATGTCACACAGCTCTAGTCCATGAGGAAACAAAGCAGATGTCACACTGTGGGACACACATCTGTGAAATCGTAAGGGAAAGTGACAACTCAGTGACCATACACTGGGTGAAAACGACAGACAGTAGAGAGGTAGTAGTGTTAAAGTACATGTAGTAGGCAGGTTTGTATTCTTACCTGTGTCTCACTGGAAATATTGCAGGATCACTGAGTTCCTGTTGTCCATGTCCTCTTCTTCTGCTACCTCGTCTTCACTGTCCACAGGCTCCACAGCTGCAACAACACCGCCATCTGGACCATCCTCCTGCAGAAAAGGCACCTGTCGTCGCAAAGCTAAGTTGTGAAGCATACAGCAGGCCACGATGATCTGACACATCTTCTTTGGTGAGTAGAAGAGGGATCCACCTGTCATATGGAGGCACCTGAACCTGGCCTTCAGGAGGCCGAAGGTCCGCTCTATTATCCGCCGAGTTCGTCCATGGGCCTCGTTGTAGCGTTCCGCTGCCCTTGTCCTGGGATTCCTCACTGGGGTCAGTAGCCATGACATGTTGGGGTAACCAGAGTCACCTGCAAATGGCGAGGGACAACTGTTAGACACACACTAACCTGGAGGGATATCCCCAGACCCAGACAACCATTCCCACTGACTTGCTACCAGGTGCTCACCTATTAGCCACACACAGTGCCTCTGGAGTTGACCCATCACATAAGGGATGTTGCTATTCCGCAGGATGTAGGCGTCATGCACTGAGCCAGGGAACTTGGCATTCACATGGGAGATGTACTGGTCTGCCAAACACACCATCTGCACATTCATGGAATGATAACTCTTCCGGTTTCTGCACACCTGTTCACTCCTGCGGGGGGGTACCAAAGCCACATGGGTCCCATCAATGGCACCTATGATGTTGGGGATATGTCCCAGGGCATAAAAGTCTCCATTCATTGTAGGCAAATCCTCCACCTGAGGGAAAACGATGTAGCTCTGCATGTGTTTCAGCAGGGCAAACAACACTCTGGACAACACGTTGGAAAACATAGGCTGGGACATCCCATCCCTGATGCTATGGCCACTGTTGTTTGAAATGACCCACTTGCAAGGAAATGGAGTACTGACAGCACCTGCACTTGAGGGGGGATTCCTGTGGTATGGTGGATAGCTGACATCAGGTCTGGCTCCAGCTGGGCACACAGTTCTTGGATTGTGGCACAGTGAAGCCTGTAGGTGAGGATCACATGTCTTTCCTCCATTGTCGACAGGTCCACCAGTGGTCTGTACACCGGAGGATGCCGCCATCTCACATGTCCCAGCAGACGGTGCCTATGAAGGACAACAGCGAGCACAGAGTCAAACAACTCAGAGGTACGTACCCACAGCTTACACAGAACACGATTCATAATGCGATATTTGGCCTGTATGTGTGTTGAGGCTAGGCCTCGGTATGTGTCACGCAGTTAAAAATTAAGCCATGTGGGCCCCTGAAATGGCAGATGCCTGACCTGTAAAGTGGGACAATGGGATGTGAGGTAACTGCACTGGCGTTGTACAACGTCGCGGTAGGCGGTCGAAGACCGCGGCGCAATGCTGCATTGGTTAACATTGGACCCTATGGGTCCCAGGAGCCAATGACGAAGTACGCCGGCGGTGACGGTACGCAGCGCCGTGGACGTGACCGCCATTTTCTATCTGTTCAATCACTCGATACCTCATCTTCGACAGGAGAGGACCTACACTGCAAGTGCTGCTGTGACCTCGGCCTGGAAGAGACAATGGCTTGTGCGACTGGGGAAAGGGCCCCTGCCTTCACATCGGAGGAGTTGGAGAAACTCATGGATGGGGTCCTCCCCCAGTACACGCTACTCTACGGTCCTCCAGACAAACAGGTAAATACACTGGGAGCATGCTGTATGGGCTATGCCTGTGTGGAGTGGATGAAAGATGGGGGGGGGAGATTGAGGCGTGCATGAAACGACGGTGAGTGCATGTGTATCATGGCAAGGGTAGGGATGGGGGCCAATGACTGTGACGGTGCATTTGGTAATAACTGTTCTTTTCCCCCTGTACAATTCATGTAGCTCAGCGCCCACCAGAAAAAAGATATTTGACGTGCCATCGCCAAGGACGTCCGGACCCTGGGGGTCTACCACAGACGGAGCACCCACTGCCGGAAAAGATGGGAGGACATTCGCCGCTGGAGCATGAAGACGCGGAGGCCCAGCTGGGGACGGCCTCCCAACGTGGGAGGGTGCCCGTAGCACCATGACCCCCCTGATGTTCAGTATCCTGGTGGTGGCGTACCCGGAGTTGGATGGGCGCTTGGGGGCATCACAGCAGCCACAAGGGGGTGAGTACACTCATTCTGCTGATTTTGCGCGCAGTGGAGGTGTCTGGGTGGGGGAGGTGGGCTGTGGGTTTCCCTAGGCCAGGGCGAGTTTAGGAGGAAAGGTCCCCTTGTTCTGGCAGAGCCTGTGGCACCCCTCCCCACCTGTGTACAGTGCCAAGTACACCTAGTCAGGCTCCTGTGTCATCCATGTGCGCAGATGTCATCCATAGCCTTGTAGGCCATGTCCCAGGGATTGAACAGTGGAGGCCAAGTGCGCAGCGTAGTGCAGGGGGCTTCTGTTTCTGTCGTGTCCGCCAACGGTAGCGGTAATGCATGCACTCAACATGTCTTTCTTCTGTCGTCTCCCTGTTCTTGTGTGCATTAGCATCATCAGGTGGAGGAGCAGTGGCAACAGAGCAGGAGGGAGCTGCATCCCACATGGCCCTGGAGGGTGAGACAACGGACTCGGAGTTCACCAGTGGGACGGAGGGCGAGGGGGAGCTCCACAGCGGGGACAGGAGCTGACACCAGTGACACAGACTCGTCCTCTGATGGGAGCTCCCTTGTGCTGGTGGCAACATCTGTGCCCCCGCATCTACAGGTACAGCCGCCACCCCCCCTACCAGCACCGCTCTCCCAGCAGCCCCTCAGCCTTTGCCACGTGCCTGCTCACCCAGGAGGGTGGGCATCACCTTCGCCCCAGGCACCTCAGCCCGTGCCCCAGTCACCCCTGCTGCCATCAGTGAGGAGGCCATTGACCTCCTCAGGTCCCTCATGGTTGGGCAGTCTACCATTTTGAATGCCATCCAAGTGTAGAAAGGCAGTTGCAACAAACAAATGCATTCCTGGAGGGCATTCATTCTGGTCAGGCGGCACTTCAGCGAGCTTTTCAGACTCTGGCCTCAGCACTGATGGCAGCCATTGTCCCTGTGTCTAGCCTCCCCCCTCCAACTTCCTCCACCCAGACCCAATCCCCTGTACCTCAGCCTATCCCAAGCACACCTTCAGACCAGCATGCACACACGTCAACACACAAACATAAGCACCACACATCCCACAGGCACTCACGCAAGCATCACACACACATGCAGACACACCAACATCCACTGGCTCCACTGTGTCCCCCTCCTCCTCGTCCCCCTCCTCCCTCCCAGTCTCGTTTCCACTCACACCTGCATGCACTACATCTACAGCCACTACTGCCATCACCAGCACACACACCACCACACCCCGCTCATGTGCAGTCACCACCCCACTGCCATTCACACGTCCCCTGTGTCCTCTCCCAGTGTGTCTGTGACGCCACCTCCCAATATACACAAACGCAGGCACACACCTACCCAACAGCCATCCACCTCAGGACAGGCTCCAGCGCATGTACCTTCACCCAAAGTCACCAAACGAACACCTCCTACAACCACAACCTCTTCCTCCACTCACAAACCCCCTCCAGCTACCCGCCCCAGTGTTTCCCAAAAGCTTTTCCTGTCCAACCTTGACCTCTTTCCCACACCTCCCCCACCCCGTCCGTCTCCTAGGGCCCGACTCTCCAGGTCCCAACCTAGCACCTCAGCCACAACATCTCCGGGACCAGTGGTGCCTGTAGTCACCGGAATCTGGAGTGCACCGGCCACCAGGGCAGCTAGTGTGGCACGGAGCCACAGCACGGACAGTCCCCCACCTGTGAAGCATCAAAAGTTGGCCAGTGCCCGGCGGGAGAGGGGGAAGACTCCAGCCACCAAAGCCGCTCCCAGGGGTACAGGTGGGAGTGTGGAATCAGCTGCGACACCTTCCAAGGTGGGGAAGGGCCACAAGAAAGTCAGCAGGTCTGGGAAGAGCAGCACGGCGGAGAAGACCGCCATCATCCCCGCTGCCCAGGAGCCCACCGCCATCATCCCCGCTGTCCAGGAGGCCACCGCCAGCACCTGCCCTGCTGCCCAAGAGGCCACCGCCAGCACCTGCCCTGCTGCCCAAGATGCCACCGCCAGCACCTGCCCTGCTGCCCAAGGGGCCACCGCCAGCACCTACCTTGCTGCCCAAGAGGCCACCGCCAGCACCTGCCCTGCTGCCCAAGAGGCCACCACCAGCACCAGCCCCGCTGGGCCAGAGAGGACCGCCAGCACCAGCCCCGCTGGGCCAGACAGGACCGCCAGCACCAGCCCCGCTGGGCCAGAGAGGACCGCCAGCACCAGCCCCGCTGGGCCAGACAGGACCACCAGCACCAGCCCCGCTGGGCCAGAGAGGACCGCCAGCACCAGCCCCGCTGGGCCAGACAGGACCGCCAGCACCAGCCCCGCTGAGCCAGAGAGGACCGCCAGCACCAGCCTCGCTGGCCAGAGAGGACCACCAGAACCAGCCCCGCTGGGCCAGACAGGACCGCCAGCACCAGCCCCAGCCCCGCTAGGCCATGAAGGACCGCCAGCACCAGCCCCGCTGGGCCATGAAGGACTGCCAGCAGCTGAGTCACTGCAAAGGACACCGCCGCCACAAGCACCACTGAACAGGGCACCGCTGAACAGAGCACCGCCGGCACAAGCACCGCTGAACAGGACACCGCCGCCACAAGCACCTCTGAACAGGGCACCGCCCCCACATGCACCGCTGAACAGGGCACCGCCGCCACAAGCACCGCTGAACAGGGCACCGCCGCCACAAGCACCGCTGAACAGGGCACCGCCGCCACATGCACCGCTGAACAGGGCACCGCCGCCACAAGCACCGCTGAACAGGGCACCGCCACCACATGCACCGCTGAACAGGGCACCGCCGCCACAAGCACCGCTGAACAGGGCACCGCCGCCACAAGCACCGCTGAACAGGGCACCGCCACCACATGCACCGCTGAACAGGGCACCGCCGCCACAAGCACCGCTGAACAGGGCACCGCCGCCACATGCACCGCTGGCCCATGAGCGCCAAGGGCACTGACGCTACTGAGTCCGTCACGAGCAGGATGAGGCACTCTGGGTACCGAGCCCCCTCCAGAACCAGTGGAGAGATCCATCCACTACCTCAGTCCTTGGCAGGATGAAGCACTCTGGGCAGCATGCCCCCTCCAGAACCAGTGGAGAGATCCATCCACTACCTCAGTCCTTGGCAGGATGAAGCACTCTGGGAACCAAGCCCCCTCCAGAACCAGTGGAGAGATCCATCCACTACCTCAGTCCTTGGCAAGATGAAGCACTCTGGCACCATGCCCCCTCCAGAACCAGTGGAGAGATCCATCCACTACCTCAGTCCTTGGCAGGATGAAGCACTCTGGGCACCAAGCCCCCTCCAGAACCAGTGGAGATATCCATCCACTACCTCAGTCCTTGGCAGGATGAAGCACTCTGGGCACCATGCCCCCTCCAGAACCAGTGGAGAGATCCATTCACTACCTCAGTCCTTGGCAGGATGATGCACTCTGGGCACAAGGCCCCCTCCAGAACCAGTGGAGACTGTCATCTACTTGAGAGACTGTGGCTTTGCACTCCCCAGGATGCAGCAGTGGGCAACCCAACCACTGTAGAGACTTGAGAGACTGTGGCTTTGCACTCCCCAGGATTGAACAGTGGGCAAACCACCCACTGTAGAGACATGAGAGACTGTGGCTTTGCACTCCCCAGGATCGAACAGTGTGCAAACCACCCACTGTAGAGACTTGAGAGACTGTGGCTTTGCACTCCCCAGGATTGAACAGTGGGCAAACCACCCACTGTAGAGACTTGAGAGACTGTGGCTTTGCACTCCCCAGGATTGAACAGTGGGCAAACCACCCACTGTAGAGACTTGAGAGACTGTGGCTTTGCACTCCCCAGGATTGAACAGTGGGCAACCCACCCACTGTAGAGACTTGAGAGACTGTGGCTTTGCACTCCCCAGGATGGAACAGTGGGCATGTGGCCCCCTCGTGGATTTGACGTGGTGGACTCAACCGGCTGAGGTGCCCCCCCTTTCCCTCCCCCTGAGGTGCCTGTTTTATTGCTATCTGATGCCCCTGTAGTGCTCTCTCCGTCATGGTCGGGGATCTTGTGTGGGCCTCGCCCATACCGTGTGGGCCCAGTGTTCCATGGACTTCAATGGAGCACTACCTGGACTACTATTCTTGGTGTATATTTTGTTTATAGTGTATATATATATATTTTTGTGTACTGGATTTTAATATATTACAATGGTTACACTCATTTTCTTTGGTCTTTGCATTCTTCCGGCGGGTTGCGGGGTGTAACTATAATGTATCATGATGTATTAGTGTGTGTGTTGTCGTGGGTGAGGGAGGGGGTGTTGCGTGTTGCGTGTGTGTGTCCCTGTTTTTTCCCTCCCCCTCCCCTGTGTTGTAGGTGCAGTACTCACCGTGGTCTTCACCGCCGGCTTTCGTGCTCCTGGTAGAGGAGCAAGAAGATAAGGGCTGGCAGGATCTGGATCCTCGTGGGGTGTGCAGAGGTGAGCGTTTTCCCTTCGAGGTCCTGTTTCCGCCGTGTTTTTGTCAGTGGTGAATCCGCCCCAGAAAAGGTGGCGGATTGGTAGGTTGTGATACTGTGGGCGGTACTTTGTTCTCCGCCTGTCTGTTGGCGGTGACCGCCATGCTGTTTGTTTGTACCGCCGTGGCGGTCGGAGTGTTAAAGTGGCTGTCTTTGTTGGTGGTTTCCGCCATGGTCGTAATTCCAATTTTTTTACCGCCGGCCTGTTGTCGGTCTTACCGCTGCTTTAACACCGTCCACCAGGGTTGTAATGACCACCATTGTCTGTGATGAAAGCAAACTTCCCAGAAATACACCTCCAAAAGTCACAGGAGCTTTAGTATAAATGATAGACTTAATAAATCCTAAACTTGAAGCTAAAACTAAGAAAGCATATTAGAGCTGAAGAACGTATGTGGAATATTGTCATTGTAACAGGGTTGCGGTAACCCTGTCACAGAATAAAGAAACGGGGCTGATAGCATCGTGCCCCGGGGGGTCCCGACGAGAGACAAGTGGGCCAGGCTCATATAAAAACCCCGGATATCCGGGTTATCAGGAGCACATGGAAAGAGAGGATGGAGCAGGAGGACGCCGGAACACCCACGGAGGAGACGGAGCAGGAGGATGCCAGAACACACACGGAGGAGATGGAGCAGGAGGACGTCAGACCACAGAGAGAGGGGCCCGAGCAGGAAGACGCCACAGCACAGAGAGAGGAGACAAGCAGGAGTGTAAAGAACTCCAACGCGGGACAGGACGAGAACCCCAGCCACGTCCATAGAGGGACATAGCTCATGCAGGTCAGTGCCTGTGTTCAGAACCCCACAGGGTATTGGTGGCAGTGGGGAGGCGGGAAGGGCAATAGGGGAACCACAACGAGCACCTAATTTGAGAGAATAAATCTCTATTCACCTGGGGCACTAGAAACACTGATATAGCGTGAAAAGGTGTGATATTCATGCGCACAAAAGGGTGACTTACACTATAGTATACCAACCTTCGCACGAACCACCCCCTCACTATTCCCCGCTCCTCATCACCCAGTAGTTTATTTTTACAAGAAGAAAAAAAAAAGATAACAAAAGAAGGATATTCTTACCTGTGTTGTCCTGGTTCTCTTTTTCCCCCACAAGGTCCCGCCAGTATTGGAGGTAGACGAAGGAAGGGACAAAACCTAATATAAAGAGAAAGAAAGAAAGAAGAAAACGACCACTGGTTAGAAACAACCAATAAAGAAAACATCAACCATAATAAGAATAACAAAAGGAATAAAAGACTATAAAAGAAATAAGGGAAAAGAGTTTGAGAACCCTTACCTGTACATATAACAATGACAAATAAAATCCTGTAAGGATCACTAATATATATATATTTGGGTGTCTTCTTTCAATACCCCAAAAGAATCCCATCACAGTAATGATGTTATGAACATGTTCAGTATTTATTTTCTAGCGTAGGGTGAGCTTTATTTAATGATGCCAGGGTCATACATATCTTGTTGTATAAGCAAAATGGTGTTTGCATATTATTTGAAGTTCTAAATATTGAGTTAACCTTGAACAATATTTTTTTCCACAGTTGAACAGATCAGAAAACATTACAATTTTTTCCCAGTGGTGTTCAACTTTTGATTTTTCATGACGCTTTAGAGCAATTATTTAAAACCTTATAGGACTCATCAGCATAAACATTAGTCAGAGTGGTCTGATTATTCAAAAAGAATTAAGTTTAATATGAAGAACAGTATTTTTAATTAGAGAGAAGGACAAAACCAAGCTTCCTTAAACGTGCTGATTAACACTATCAATACAATTAAAATTCCAGCCTTTCAGTAAATATTTCTGTTATTAACTTTAATCTTTCTGTCATGCCACAATGATGATTTGAAGAATGAATCTCTTTCCAAAAGACCAGATGAGAAAACTGAGATAAAATGTAACAATTGTAATAAATCTTGCGTAATGAAACATAACGTGCTCTATCACGCACCAATGCATCCTCCTCAAATGACAAAATCCTTCCTCAAATAATTCTAAGCTGGTTGATCTGTAAAAGCTGTATCTTTGTGCAGGATCCAAGTCTAATAATGTAAAAAATTTAAACACTACTAATAAAAATCCACCCAAAATAAATCCAACCTATTTATTTAACTAGGATAGTGAGATTCTCACTACTTTATTCAGCCAGAGAAAAATAGAAAGTTTTAATTTACACACTTGAAAAAAGATTTTGGAATCTTAATTAATAGCATCAAAATCACATAATGGATCAAGGGGGACAATATAATGTTAATGGTATCTAACCTACCCCACCAAGAAAGTCATAGAGGCGTCCAGTTTTAAAATGATGTGTCTAATTTATTTTTTAAATTCTGCAAATTCAGCTTAGTCGTGCCTTACCAGATATTTAATTTTAGCATCATTAAATATTAAACCTTAATCATGTAAGATGCTCTCAAGATAAAGTGTGTTTAAAGTAATTTTAGTGGATTTATCAATATTAAGTTTATAGCCGGATAAGTTGGAGAGCAGGTATACCTCATGAAAAAAACCTGGAATGTGCAAGCTGTGTAGCAAATGGGTTCTGTCCATTTCATCCTCCTGGATTTGTTGCTTTGGACTACTTGGTTTCTGGACCTCTACTGTGAGTGAGTCATACCACCTGAATCTCTCTCATGGCAAATTCTATGGAAATGTGTATTGAAATGGACTGAGAGTGCTATCAGCCAGTGTCTGCTTTTTTTTATGGAGCTGCTGTAATGCAGCTAGGGTAAGAGGCTCTGGGTTAGATACACGTGAGCACATGAGCTCATACGTGTGCAGGCTACATGGGTGAGACTACAGTCTCACATAGCAACTTATCTGCGCACAGGTGGTCTGTCCCAGAAGGGACCCTTCATGTATTGGTATTGAACTGCGGAAGACCATGCAAATTGCATAGGCAGTCATTGTGTAGGTGTAGGTGTATAGTGCTTACAGAAAATCCATAGTGCCTGAGTGACTTCCACATTATAGAGAAAATCTGTCTATAGTTTTATCCCACTTAGGCCTACAAGGTCCGGTGAGATATCAATTTTGGGGTAAACATGTATCCCAAGTGTAGACCCACAGTCTCTTTCTTCCTCTTACACTTCTTATGGCAGTTTCAGAATTTTCATATTTCCTAGTTCGGCTCATAATCATACTCCAGGCTTTTGTTCATATTACTAGGCTAAGCTAATTACTCTGTTGGCCAGCAGGAGGACCAAAGGCCATCCTATGCAATAAAGCCTTTAAGAATGCTTGACCCAGCTCCTGAAAAAGGAAGGGGTTGGGAGGAATTTTACTTCTGCTAATTATCTGTACATAATCTGCAGTGCACCAGAGCAAGAGTCCAAGCCACAGAAACAAAGAAGGAAGACCAGAACTCTGGAGCCAAACGCAGGAGGGGTTCCATTTTGAGCTTTAGGTAGAAGTGATCAGGCAGTTGTGTCAGTTAGGGTGGAGCTGAGGCTCCCATGCAAAGTATTTTCACCCACTTGAAGTTCCCATCATAAAATGTCCCAGAATGTGCAGGGGGGTTGGGACAGGAGTGGAGTGATGATGTGGCACCCTAGGATTGGCTAGGGGTACCTGGCTTCTAGACCTTTCCACCCCCCACCCCTATTTAAAGACCCCTGCACAAGGGACAGCCTTTTGAGAAGGCACTGGACCTGAAAGCAATGATGGCGATAGGATTTCCATCTGGAAGGCGAAGCCCTCTGACACCACCACAAGCCTGACCGATGAGGGGTGATACCCTGACACCGGTCCCAGGATGCTTGTTTCCGGTTGAGGGAGGACCTGGCCTGGCAGTTCGGTCTGGACAGTTCCCATGGGGAGCAGGGTCAAGACTGATTTGCATATGGCTGGGTCTAAACTGATGTGGCATAGTGAGCAAAAGAACAATGAATTTAACCTAGATCTGTGTCTGGGGGGTGAGTGTCTGAAAGGTTTCAGCTCTCGGTCCATAATCTTGTTGTGTTGCTATGTTCGCCATAATTGGCCATGCATATTTTGCTCTATGGTGCTTCAGGAGGGACAGGAGTATCAAAAGGGTAGGCTACAAAATGTTTTGGCGGCCAGAGGATCAGCAGCCCCTCCTCCCCCAGAAATGTTTCTGAAAACGTGCCCTAACTCTCATGAGGGATTCAATCCCTAACCTGTTGCACACTCTCCTGGAGTTTTTACTGATAAGCTCTGAAGTGCATTGACCCTTGGTGGTTGGTCCTAAAGCTGCAGAAGCAACATAGCAAAAGTAGAACTGAGGCCCATATTTATACTTTTCTAGCGCTACATTTGCATCATTTTGTGACTCCAAAATGGTGCAAACTTACAAAAGATAATTGAATTGTGGAAGTTAGCGCTGCTTTTGCGTCACAAAATGACGCAAACGCTGTGCTAGAACAGTATAAATATGAGCCTAAGACTCTGGGGCAAATGGCTTTCAATATAAATATTTTATTGACAATGTTAATGATTGAAAATGGACCTTTTTATATTAAAAACAATGTTATTGATTGTTGGTACTATCCTCAGTGACTTGTATTGAGTTGAAAGTGTCCCTATTGATTCAAATGATTTTGCAATGGCAAAGTACAATAGCAGCTTTTACTAATGTGGCAATACCCTGACAAAACCAGTAGGCTTGCATTATTGATAATGATAACTCCTTATATTGTAAAATTGCATCTAGTATAGGCAAGGGTACTACAGTTACAGGGTCAGGCCACACTATTGATGCAATGCATTATAAGGTTGTCACCAAAGTTATTTCCATATGCCTGATTGCAAATAGTTATAATTAATGTGCAGTAGTTAGTAGAGTATGTAACAAAAGTACTTTTCCTTTTAATAAGAAAAAGTATGGATGGGACAATGATGTATTGAGTGTTGTTGCGTATCAGCAACCTGGGGTAACAAGTCCACACAATTTCCCCTGAATAGGGCTTGGACTCATCTGCTTTACTACCCGAAGAGAGTCAAGTGCTACAATGAGATACTTAGTTCCCAATAAAAAGAAAGTTGAGGAATTATTACATGTGAAGGACTCACATCCTTCGCAACTAATAACCCAATTTCTTATATTCAAGAACTGAGATATATAAAAGTATATCAGCAGCATAAGCTGAAAATCTGATGGGAGAATTTACTAATGGAAAACCCGTTATGTCTGCATTTTGGTTAAAAGACCATGAAAGGGCTTCAAAGCTAAAACGAACAATACTGGAGACAAATGAAATCTTTGTCCAGTACCTCATCTAAGGAAAATAAATGAGGATAAGGTGCCATTAATGAAAACAAACGCTTTAGAACAACTATGAAGATCTGAAAGGTGTTACATGCTATGAGGATGTGTAATAAAAGTACTTTTTCTTTGTGTAAGAAAAAGTACTGATGGGGCAATGATTTATTGAGTGTTGTTGTGTATCAGCGAGCTGGGGTTACTAGCCCACACCACCTCACCTGTGCAGGCCTTGAACTTCTCTGCTTCACTTTACCTAGAGAATCAAGTGCTACAAAGAAGATCTTAGTTCCCATTAAAGAGAAAGTTGTGAAATTAGTATGTGTGAAGGACTCACATTCTTTGCAACTAATAACCCAACCTATTGTGATCAAGAACAGAGACATCTAAAAGTATATCATCAGCATAAGCTGAAAATCTTATGGACGTTACTTACAAATGGAAAACCGTTAATGATTGCATTTTGGTTAGAATACCACAAAAAGGGGTTCAAAGCTAAAACAAAGATTAATTTAGACAAATGAAATCCATGTCTAGTATCTCATCTGAGGAAAACAAATGAGGAGAAGGTACCATTAATAAAAACAAAAGCTTTAGGGCGAATATAATAAAACTGCAAGGTATTGCGGAAATAAATGATCAAAACTAAACCATTCCATAGTTTTAAAAATATAGACCATTCAACTCTATCATAAGCCTTCTATGATCCTAGGCAATAGCCAGCAAAGGAACAAAATCAGAAGAGACCGTATTGAGGAAATTGAGAAATGCTCTGATGTTTTATGAACATAATCACCTTGTATAAAACCTGTCCGATTGTAGTGCTTAGCTAAGGAACAAACAATTATAAACTAGTTGCCAGAATGTTAGCACAAAAACGGGAAAGTCAATTTGTAGTGAAGGAAATAAGCTCTGATATTGCACAAACATAAATTCATACCCGCCTTGGGAATAAAACAAATCATTCCATCTTAAAAGATACCATTCACCTTCTGAATTAATAACATGTTCATGTAATTGATAAAGTATATGGACTAACACTGGAACAAAATGGGAATAAAACTCCAGAGGAAACCATCTGGATTAGATTATTTCTCTTTTCTAAGAGTATGCATAATATAAGTAATGTGTTCTAGAGAAATTACTCTTTGCATAGTGGAAAAACCACATTTCAAAAAAGAATGTCCCTGCAAATCATAACAAAATGTTGGCAAATCTTGTCCAGAGTAAGAAGATCCTGAAGACTATAAATGTTCTTGACAAAATCTCAAAAGCAGTGTGAACAACCTCTAAAACATGTATACACTGTGTAGGAGAACATTCTCTTTTTATTTTTAGGAAATGAGCCAACAGTCTTCGCATTGTGTTAATTTCTGCATGATATGTAACTTTAAATTTAAATAGAATCCTAGTAGCATTCTCTAATGAATATTTGTTAAAGTGTAGCTTAGCATTAATAAGAAGTTTTAAAATACTTTACTACTTAGAAGAGAAATAAAGGTGTTCAGAGTTCTGAACATTCAATAACATAGACTTAAGATTCCTGCCATTAGGCTTCTTTTTAAAAGCAACATAGTTTAGAATTAAATCTTTTGAAGAAGCTTTAAAATCATCCTGTTTAATCTGAATTGAAGTGAATTACAGGATTTAGTTAAAAAATCATTAATAAAATGTGTGTATGACTAAATTAACTTTACATCCTTAAGATATACAAAATTAAATGTTCAATTTATATTACAGGATTAAGAACTGCACAATCAGAAATAACAGGAGCATGGACAGAAAAAAAAGTCCACCAAACTCTGATTTAGTAAAAATATGAATAAGCCATTGTTTGCAAAAATATAATGTATTTTAGTACTAGAACCATGTGAGGGGGAGACAAATGGAAATTCAATATCCAGTTTACATACCCTCGAACTATTAGAAAGAGCTCTCCATGCTATCATCCTAATAAATAACTTTTAGATTTTATTAGTAACGTATTTTAATTGTGATTTCCTATGCATGAAGCAGTTAATAATTTGATTGCAATTTCCACCTAAGTCCAACTAATCTTGGGAACAGTTATAAAATAAGTTATTAATCTCTTCCGAAAAGAGTGTCAATATAAAGGGGTCCATATCCATTATATTTTTTAAATTGGACTCAGAATTCTGCCAACATAGATATCTACAAAGATCTATTCACCATTAGTCTCAGTTTTATGAGCGAAACTTTTAAGCACAATTCTTTTATTCATGCACACAATAGTTTCTAGTATGTCCTTTTACCTTCCACCGTTCCATTCAGAGAGAGGGAAGGTCTCTTAAATGCGGATTTTACCGAATCTTGCGTGTAGCCCAACTCCACAAGGCCACACCTGTCTGGTATGCATCTGACCTCTGCTGTAACCACTTGCCAATGTATTGTCGCGATATGGTGGTATACTCAGAAGTGTGTATAATCATAGGACCGCACCTAACTTAATATCCTTACATTTTTCCAACCATTGTTTCAGAGGGTTCCAAAATCTATTTCTCTTACTATCTTCCCAAGTATCTAACTTCAAGTTGTACATTAGGGACTCTTTCCAGTCTGAAAAAGTAGGAGGGGAAACACTGATCCATTTTTTGCAAATCTCCCGCCTTGCTACAAGCATCATGTAAAAAAAGCAATTTAGAGCAATTCCTTTTGATCTTCAGTGGTTCGTGCAAACATCCAAAAATTACTAACGGGGTGCTTACCTTAGAGCTTATGGGGATTATTTCACTGATTGTTTCAAAAACCTCTTCCCAAAACTTACTGAGCTGTGGACATTCCACAAACATATGTAGATCATCCCCAGATGCTGACCCACACTTTTTACACCTGCCCTGATCCAGTCTGGAGAGCTTTGCTGGTGTCCAAAAGGCTCTATGAATTCAAAACAAATAATTTATTAAAGCAGCCAGTTTAACTGTGTTATACAAAATTGTAATAGATACTTGCCATAAATCTTTTTGCTGAAGCTTCGGCAAGCATTCTTTCCATAGCTCTTCCAGAAGGGTGAATTCGCCATCCGCAATATCCATGATGAGCCAGTACCATCTGGCCGCTTCCTTCTTCAAAGGAGTTTCCAAGTGCAACTGCTCCTCCAAGTTATTAGTACCCCCCGCTTCCTCGTTCAGATGCCTCACCCAAGCTATTATCTGCAGATATTTAAACGTAGACAGATTACCCCCTGCCTCCCCATTAAGGTTTTCATATGACCTGACTTCTCCATTATAACAAAATTGTCCCCACTCCAAAAGTCCAGCTTCTTTCAATGAGGTTGCCAAAGCATCTTTAGTCCACTCTGGTCAACTTCGGTGAACCTGGGGAGTCCCAAACAGGGCCGTGTTCACTATAGTACGAGAGATTTGTAACCCTCCTAACCGTGTACCAGAGTTTTGCTAAATCCTGTAACTCCTTAAATCTGACTTTCTTAAAGAATTTGGGGGCTCCAAACTTACATAAAAAGCTCTTCTGTAACTCACAGTTTTCATCCATCATAGCTATCAAGATCTGCCCCAGTTCTGAGCAACCTGGCTGGTTAAAAAGCTCCCTCGCATTTTTCAAAAAGAAAGCCCATGCAAAATATTGCATGTCTGGTACCGCCAGCCCTCCTTTCTCTTCCTTTCTTCTCAACTATTTCCAAGAAATACGAGCCCCCTTAGAAGCCCAAATAAAGCTACTTATTTTTCCCAGGAGTTTCCTTACGCAATCTTTGTTATACAGTAAAGGCATTGATTCAAAATAAAAGTAAATGTAAGCACAATCACCATCCTAATTAAATTTAGCTGTCCTGTAATAGTAAAAGGGAAATTTAGCCATCTCTTCATTAAGTGATCTATCTCCCTCATCACCTTCATAAAGTTTATTTCTGCTAATTTATTTATATAATGAGTTATGGTGATCCCGATATATTTAACCTCCTTCTTTTTAATTGCAGAGCTACTTATTTCCATATTTCAAGCCATGGCCTCCGTCTTTTGATTGTTGACCTCATAGCTGAAGATTCTCCCAAATTCTGCCATCAATTCTTCCACGAGCCGGTTTAGCCTGACTTAGATTAGACGTATAGATCATCAAATCGTCCGCATGTAGGGAGACCTTCCTAGATAGGTTCCTACACATGAATGGGATAATTCTCTGATCGCTTCTAATTCTACTGGGCAGTGGCTCTATATAAAGATCGAACAGTAACGGAGATAGCGGGCACCCCTGTCTCAATCCCCTTTCTATCTTAAAGGGGGGAGGTTAGAGAACAGTTAACTAGACTTTTTGCACTAGTATCATAATAGATTTTTTGCAACATCCTTGTAAAATGTCCACCCAGGTTATAAACCTCACATATCATATTTAAATAGCCCCAGTCAACCCTGTCAAACACCTTTATCGCATCAACCATTAAAACCGTTAGAGGGGCTTGACATGTGGTGGCTAAGTCAATTGAACCTACCAGGCCGTGTGTCAGTTCATGCATGTGTCTCCCTTTTAAAAATATCTTTCTGATCTGTATGTATAAGCTTCCCCACAACACCCCCTAATCTGACTGCCAACATTTTTGCAAAGATTTTGTAATCACAGTTTAGAAGGGATATTGGGCAGTATGATTCACATATTTTGGTGTCTTTACCTGGTTTTAAAATTATTGTGATAATAGCTTCTTTCCAAGAAGGGGGAATCCTCCCGTCAGCCACTATAATATTATTACACTGTTCCCACAGAAAATTTGTAAATTTCTATGGATAACCCATCTGGTCTTGGTGCCTTACCTAATTTGCCAGATTTTATGGCCTACTCCACTTCAACCATTGGTTCATTAACTGCCTTATTTTCTTCTTTGCTCAAGACGGCTAGTTCTGCTCCCAACCATCTCTTCACTGACTCTGATGAGACCTCTAATTCCTCTGTATATAATTTCTTAAAAAAATTAAGGAAACTTTCTTCCACCTCCTTCTTTCTACTCTTAACCTTCTCTGGGTTTCCATCCCGGATTTCTGCCACCCTATTTCTAACTGGTTTTTATTTTCCAGGTCAGCATTTTACCACTATTTTCCCCATACTCAAAAGGCGCCAACCTATTGACCTCGCATCTCAATCTAATCCTTCTATCTATAACTGCTACCAATTCCCAGCGAGCCTCCTGACCTTGTTTACATAGCTGATCGACTTTGTACTCCTTAAGGTCCATATGTGCCAACCTCTGCACAATCTGCTGTACCCAATTTTCTAATCTATTTATCTCTTCATTATAGATTTTCCTCCTATATGAGGCTACCCATATCAGTCTCCCCCTCAAAAAAGCTTTAAAAGTATCCCATGCTACTGTTGGCGAAGCTGACTTTGTTAAGATTGAAAAATTCCTCTGTTTCCACCCGTAACTCAGCTACTACCTCTTCATCCAATAATAGCGTTCTATCTAAGGTCCACCTTCTTTCTCCCTTATTTACTGGCAATCTAAGCTTCAAACTAATAGCAGAATGGTTTGATTGATGTGCCTCAACATGTAATACTTCCTATGCAAACTCTTTTAAGATACAATCTATTAAAAAAATAGTCAAACCTGGACTGATGTCTGTATTTTTTATTGTTGTAAGTGTAGCCTTTCTCAAGTCCAATTTCCTCACTCCGTACATCATTTAGCCCAAATGGGGTCATCATTTTAAGCACCTGAGCTTGCATTTTCTCATTAACTCTCGACCTGCTGTTCAAAGACCTATCCAACTCATAGTTCAATACAACATTAAAATCCCCCATCCATATTATCGGGTCCCAACATTGCAGTAAAAAGTGTGACAACTCTGTCAATGGGGTTATATCATCTCTGTTAGGACCATAATATCCCACCAATGTGAAAGCACAGTCGTACACGAGTAGTTTCCCTACAACCCACCTCCCAGATTTGTCTACCGGGCCTTCAACAAAGGTTATATTAGTATTGTTCTTAATTAAGATGGCCACCCCCTTACTACCTCCCGTATAGTTGGAACTTATTATCTGCTGTACCCATCTGCATGATTGAAATACCTCAAAACATTCTTGCTTGAAGAGATGTGTTTCCTGCAGGATCAACACATCAGCTGGGGCATCCTTCAAATATTGCACCAACCTCTTTTGTCTGCTCTTCACCTGCAGGCTATTAACCTTCCACAACAGGAATTTCAAGTCTTTTTACATCATCTTCCAGAATAGGGCCTAAGCCCACTTCTTGCATCTCTTCTTTTTCCAACTCTCTCCCTTTTCACAACACTAAGGACCTTTTTTTCAATATTTCCTTTTATGCTCCCCACCCAGTGCTCCCCATCAACTCCCCCAATCCATCCCATCCCTACATACCCTGGGAGAACCCGAGCCTCCACCCTTAATACCCTGGGAGAACCCAGCCTACCTTCTTTCTCTGGGCGATATCGCCCTGGGAGATTTCCACTGGGCTCAGAATTAAACATTGCCGAACAACTGATTGAGTTAACCAGATTGGCTGCTCTTTTCTAACATTCTGATCAGATTGTCTACCTCTCTACAGTCTCTTAAATTATACATTTGATTATTTGCCATAACTTTCAAGGACGCCACAAATTTCAATTGGGCAGTGGCTCCCAACTCTTTCAGTGCATCAAATATTTTCCCCAACTCACATTGCCTGTTTAATGTTGTACTTGGAAGATCTGATCTGAAAAGAAATTCCTTCCACAGTTAGTGACTTCTGCTTCATAGTGGCAACTAGAATACGTTCCTAAATTGTGTATGTATGGAAGCTAACCAAAATTTTCCTTGACTTATCTCTATGCGGAGGTTTCCTAAATGGATCCCTGTGCACCCTTTGAATACCCCTTGCAATGGCTTCTTCTGTTTCTTCAATCTGCACGCCTTGTTTGATCAAACGGACTACAAACCCCTTCAAATCACTACCTTCCGCCCCCCCTGGGGATTTTCGGAATTTTCAGGTTGCTTCTTCACTGATTATTATCCAGGGATTCAAGTTTGCTCTCCTTCTTTCAGGCTTTGAATTTGCTCGGTGTTCTTCTCTACCACATTTTTCAAAAATCCTACTTCCCCCTCAATGGCGGCAGTCCGTCCTGCCAGGTCATCAATCTTGGTTCCAAGAACTTCACAAAGATCACTTATCTCCTTCTGATTGGTATTAGAGGTCTCAAAGCCTCCCCTGACCTCCAAAGGTAAGGCTCTCAGCATTCCTGCAAGGGATTATGGAGGGGCCTCCTCTACCAAACCCCTCTCTGTCCAATCCTCACCCCTTGATAACCTGACTGAAGGGGACATGCCCAGTGGTTTTGTAGATTGAGGTTTTTGGTCCTGCTGCCGGGTACCCTTGTCTGACCCCAATATCCTAGCCACCCAAAACCCCTGAGGGTCCACATTCAGTACCCAACTCCTGGTCAACTGGGAAGCATCTGCCATCTTTGCGTATCCTCCGAGTCCGCCAGGGCATGAAATCTGTTAGGACTAAACTCAATATGAGCGATTTGATTTGCACCAGAGTTCCCAGCCCCAGTTCGAGACTCTCTCTCCATATAGGTACCTTGTTGTTCTGGTTTGCTTTCATCTGTTTTTAAAGTGCAGGGTGAAACTCTAAATTATGTTTTTAAGGATGGGGTTATCTTAGTTCTTCTGCTTAGTAGTCCTCCAACAAGCGGGTTAGAAATATTACAGTCTTTATCAAGGGCACTACAAGGTTGTTCCTCTTGGGTACCTATTTTAATTGTTTTAAGGGGGCACCACCTCCAAAAAGAGCTGTTTTTACTTTAGCCCTCCTGCTGCTCCTTAGAAAATATGCAGAATCAGATTTACTTACTCCTGCTTTTTATCAGAAATTGGGCCCCTGGGACTATTCATGCGAAGTTTCTTTACCCCTGGTAACATTTCAAGGCCCCCAGAATGAGCGGAGGGACAAAAATGAACTTGCTCTGCTAGCCCTCCTGAAGCAAGATTCGTTTTTAGGGAAGTGCAAGCCTTCTCCCCATACCTTGCTTTTTGGAATTCGTATGTGCTGCCTCTACCTCCTCTGCCCCGGAAGGGAGCTCTCCCCACTGCTTCCCTTCCTCATCGAATGATACAAGCTACCTGGAGCCAAGGGGAGGGTGCAGAATGCTAGGAGTAACGCTCCCGCTGGAAACCCTCCACCACGGCTCCCTTCTGCACTGCAGACCGCCGCAGACCACCGAAATCACCAAGTACGCTGGTAAGCCTTTAATTCTGGCTTTGAAAGTATGCCTAACACTGCTGCCAGGCACTAGCTTCTGTGGAGGCAGTTAATGGCATTCTGAGCCCCATGTGATCCCCCTGCAGCCCGCTACCTAGCCGGCCTCTATGTTCCTCTTTCTCTTGTTGACTGCACTGCAATTGGGTCATAGTACATCCATGACCCACACATGTCCAAGAGCCCAGGTGTGGTATCTTTTTGTGTGCACATGCAAACAACTTTGATGAATGAACACAATTGTGCTCAATTTAAAATTGTAAATTATACTTTTTTAAAGTTGATGAGGAGTACTGGCCTTGAGATTGAGCTTCAGCCCATAATATTAAAACCTATGCTCATTCACAGGATACCCTTCAATGGAAGTGTTTAGTTATTGTTTGTGGCACAAACATGACTTGTAAGACAAAGAGGACATAATTGTGGAGACAACAGTCATATATTAGTTATCCTCTGCCCTCTTACTTCCTACCCAAAGTCTGGTCTGATCTGCAGGCTGAATGATCAAGTGAAGTGGTGACTTGAGTTCAACTTGAGTTTATGAAGAGGGTGAAGGGAGTTCAGAGTTGCAGGAAGCATTCAGGAAACTAAACTGGTGTGTTCTACCTTTTTTTACAGAGGCAAGCTTTTATTGGATGGGTTTGTTCCTTGTGCACGATGTTTCTAGTGATTGCATTGGCTTTTTTACTGGAGGACTCCTATAGCTCATACTCCTTCGCCGCTGCCATTTATCAAGCACTGCATAGAACAATTTGGGCAGCAGCTGTCGGATGGATCATTATTGCTTGTGAAAATGGATATGGAGGTAGGTGGATATCTTTTTCATGAATTACAAGGTAAACATTTTAGAGAATTGAGCAAAGCTTCCTTTGGACCAGCGTGGTCACAATCCCCCCCAGCATCTTGTCTGTCATGAAATACCTGAATATTTTCTGATCACCTTCTTACTTTGGTTTACCTTCCTTTTCCGGTGTGGTATACAGTGCACACCCACGCTGAGTCATTACCCGAAAGCACAATGCACAGTTTTTCCACATTTGCATTGCCTCCCTGATTTAAAAGACTGGGAAATGGACAAACCCTAACCAAACCTTTGGGAGTTTGTCTTTGAAAAAGAATAAAGTACCAGCTTAGCCGCCACCTTCACATGGCAGGTGAGTTGACATTGAGCATTTGTGCTGAAGGTGCTCTTGTCATGTCGACGAAAGCATTTTTGCTGAAAAACTCCTTTATATACAGAAATTAAATTTATATATGATAGTCAGACCAAAGGGCCAGCGAAAGATGCAGGGTGTCTTTTGCCCTACTGGCTTGGTGGCCCATTCACCTAGCCCTAAATGAGCAACACTATAATTTTGTCTTGGGAAGCCTATGAGGGGATATAAGGCTTGGCTTAAAGTGTGCTGCTGAAACTACTTGAGGAGAGTTTGTGTGCTTGAGGCTGTCGACTCTGATACCGAGAGACACACATGGCCCTTTTAAGACAGTGCTTGTTTTGAAACCAAATCAGCTTCACCAATTGTGTATAGATTCAGTTCTCCCATGGGGAGACTCTAGATTGTCATTTTAGCCAATGCCTCTAGGTTTTGTTTTTGGGCAGTGGTTGCAAGTGTTGCCAACCCAATGGTTTCTACAATGATCTAGCACTTTTGGTATTGGGAGTGTCCAGAGTGTCTCTGTTGTGTAGGCTCATCAGCTCTGTTGGTGCTGAATTTTTCAAGACACTGAACCACTGTGACGCTTCAGTGTGTCCATGCACAGGCACACGACACAAGCCTGATGGATCAACCAGGAATGCATAGGTAAACATTTTTATATGTACATATAGGTGTATTATACTTTTATACTTAACTTTACTTCTATTTACAGTGTTTTATATGTATACAGTATATATCAGCAGCTTTGATTCTCCTCAACCTCTTGGCAGCCTTTGACACCATATCCCACCACATGCCGATCGAAAGACTCCACCACATGGGCATCGAAGGGGACGCGCTCAGATGGATCACCTCCTTCCTCACTGGAAGAACACACAGGATCAACCTCCCATCTTTCACCTCCAAACTCAAGGAGATCGCCTGCGGTGTCCTGTAGGGCTCATCCCTCAGCCCAGCGCTCTTCAACGCATATATGACCCCGCTGGCCAACATCGTCAGATCCCACAGTCTCAACATAATTTCCTATGCAGACGACACCCAACTCATCTTCTCACTCACCGACGACCCTTCCACCACGAGAATCTACTTCCACAGATGCATGACAAGCATTGCTGACTGGATGAAGAACAACTGCCTGAAGCTGCACACAGACAAAATGGAAGTACTGATCTTTGGCAACAGCGGCAAAACATGGAATGGCTCCTGGTGGCCCTCAGACCTAGGACCCACTCCCACCGGCCACACCAGAAACCTCAGAATCATCATTGACAGCAAGCTCCCCATGGAATCAACGATAAACATTGTCTCCTTTGCCTGCATCCTCTCTTTGCCCATGCTGCTTAAGATCTTCAAGTGGGTACCCTTATACACAAGATGCACAGTGACTCAGGGCCTCATCACCAGCCGACTAGACTATAGCAACACCGTCTACGTATGAGTCACCACAAACCTCCTCCAGAGACTTCAGTCCAAACAGAACACCACAGCCAGACTCATGCTCGGCCTTCCCTGACAAACCCACATCACACCCCACCTCAGGCAACTCCAATGGCTCCCCATACAGAAGAGATGCCAATTCAAGCTACTGGCCCACACTCACAAGGCTCTACACAAGCAAGTCCCAGCATACATTCACCACTCCCTGAACTTCCACTAACTGTCCAGAAGACTACGCTCTGCCTCCCTTTCACTTGCCCAAACTCACTATATCTACCAAAGCAGAAGTCTCACATCAAAGCAAACACCTGGAACAGCCTCCCAACGCACCTCCGGACCATCCCCTCACTTCTGGAATTCCAAATGGCCCTCAAGACCTGGTTGTTTGAATAAGCATCCAGGACCTGCAAGTGCCTGGATACCTTATTGGGTTATTAGCCACACTTTATAAATCCTGTTTGATTGATTGATTGTTTGGCTGTCTAAAATGTGGCCACAAATTAGTGCAGATCTATATTTGTGTCACCAATATTCTGATAAACATCCCTCGGGAGAACTTCCCAGTATCTTTGAGTTCTGTCCTGGAAGTCTGCACCCTCCACCTTGTGATCAGAACCACTCCTCAGCCAGAACAGGCTAACATGAAATATTAAATAGCACATCAAAATATGTTTTCTTAAGTACGCTCACGTTTTAATTTCTAGATAAAGCAATATTAAAGTAAAAGTGCAGGGGTTTTACCTAAGTTGTTACCCTATGTCATTACTGATTGCCCCCTTAGTCAAACCTTTCTTTTAAGGCAACAGCTGGGTCATGTACGTTTATCCATATAGTGCCAAAGCAAACTCGAAGTTCTCATATCAGACACGATGAGAGGAACCTTTGCAGGCCTGAGTAGCTACATATTCTTCAAACTAATTCTCTGATAAAAAATGTTACTGTTGGTAAATAATTAATCTCCATTTGTGCCTGCTGCTACACCCTTACTCGCGCAAAACATTTACCAGTAACATCTAAATATTGCTGGACATAATGGCTCAGTGGACACATACATCCATAGAAAGAAAATGTGTTTGGTCTACTCATAAAATACTCTTTGATCATCAACTGTGAAACGATAATATTCACCATGCAATTTGTCTCACTCAGCCCACCATTAGTGCTAAGTCTTAAAACAAATCTGTGAGGTAAACACTGAGAAGCAAAAGAAATTGCTATAGTTATTTGTAAAACAAATCAAGGCTCAGAAGCCATGGAGTGAACATTCCTATACAGAAGAAGTCCTGCCCCCATATTTTTCCAAGTTTTCTTGAGGAGAAAACCCCAAAACTCTTTTAGAGGGTAAGGGTTACCTGACACCCTTCAAACGTATTAGAATGTTTCATTCAAAACTTCTTGATTATTTTTGCCAGTTTGTGTGAAAACTGTGTTGCAAAACTCACCATCCCTGCTTGCTTTTTGAAATGACAATGTCTCATGACCAAAATCACCTCAAACGTCAAAACTTCTGCCATCACTTCCTCTCTTCCAATGAGTGCTCCTACGTCGAGCTGGGCTCTCTCACTTTGCTCATAATAAAGGTAATGCTGCCACTGACCAGGGCACAAACCTTTTGATTTTGCCAATGGTTTCTTTTTTTATTCGACTTTGCCATTATTTATGGAACACCATTAGTTTAGGTCGTGTATTTGCACAGGTGTAAGGCTGAGTGTGGAGGAGGTTTTCCAGTAAGTGGTTACTCCGTAAAAATAGTGAAAAATCTAATTATTGTGATTTTGTGGACGTTTGCAAACTATATTCCATTTCTAGAGACAGCTATCATTTGCTTAAATCGAGACCAGGAGCAAATATAGCAGTGGGGAGGGGAAACGTCCAAAAATGAGGCAAGTGGGCTTCACAGGAAAAAAATTATAGAATGTTCTGAAGTACAAATGAGCATCTGTCTTATATTTACACATACCAAATGCCTGCCACGTACATTTACACACGTGGAAATGTTAACTCATGTGAGTAACAAGAAATTCAGAAAGGAATTGAAGACTATTCTTAAGGCTGTGCGACTGCCACAAAGTTCCAGCCAGAGTTTTGGATTCCTTTGTGAAATCTAGAGTAAGAGGAAGTTTTCTCAGAACATAAAAGGAAATATAGAGGAGTCATTTTTTGGCTGCCATCTGTGAATTGGGTCCACTAAAAGGTAGAAAAAGAAAGGTGTATAAAGAGGAAAACAACGTGCAAGTGGATTGAATTTCACTAGTTTTCCTGATTTATCTGTCCAATTTAAGTCAATTCTGATACTATAAATACTTTGCACTCCTGAGACCAAACTGCTCTCATGGCTCCAATTGTGAATTCCTTGCCACCATCTTGACAAAACATTAAAAAGCCTACTTTAACCGTGTTGTTAGAAGATACAAAAACATAGGGCCTGAAATAGGAAATATTATGATTTAATCAGGCCCATAGTGAGGTACGCAGAAGAGCAAGATGCCTTGCAAAGCCAGTGAAGCTGGTTAATTCTTAATGCACAAAAGTGTACTTCAGTTTTGCAATTGTTTCTGTCTGTTGAGGAGAATCAGGAACCATTTGTAAAGTGTATGGAAGCTTGCGCTGCATGTGCGCAGACGGGCAGCGACCCTATGGATCTGTCCCTGATGCAGTGTTGAAAATGCCCCACTCTTTTTGGCATTGGAAACCCGCCCCTTAAGCTAGGAATAGTAATGCCAGCACACTGTGAATTAGAATCCAGAGATCTACTGTTCCATGAATACCACGCTTCCAGCTTTTCCAATGGTATGCAATGAGATGCACAGCACATGTTGTTCCCCAACAACTCGTCATAGGTGGTGTTTATCACGCTTGATGAATGACGTGCCCCTTGGTATTGTTCATTATCATGTGCTATAAATGCCATCTATACTCGTAATCAGGGCCTTGGGAACAGGAGTACTTTTGGGGACCATTGTATGGCCAGAACAAATCCCAACTTTAAGCATATGAATGGCAGTACAAGGTGAGATTGTGTGTCAAGCAGTGTTTGAATCAGGGTACTGAACTAAGAGGAGGAAATTAAAAAGTATTACACCACTGTGGAAGAAACTACCTTGAAGCAAATGCAGAAAAGAAGGTAGGGGTTTGATGACGTCTGTGATGAATGAGTAAGTCTATTTAAGTTTGGTCTCATGGGGAAGGGCATTCAGCACAAACCGAGGGCATGGATTTACCCCCTACAACATGCTTTTAAGTTGGATGGGTGTATGGCCAATACACTGGTAGGTCTGGAGACCTTTAAATGTGTAGGCCAGAACAAGTCCATGGAGTGCCTTGTCTATTAGCCACAGGACCATAAATTGTGCTCTCTCTTTCTCAGGGTCAATCCACTTGCTATTGGATTTGTGTCGTGTTTTCTTGTCGCTTCATGCTAAAGATGAGCATGGCATTGTGATTTCAAACTTTTTGTAACCTGGAGATTTCCGATTTGAAAGCCCCGTTTTCAACTTGACTTTATTCTTACAACGACCATAAAAGCACATAAAAAGAAACACATAAAAACCATTCCATGATATCATATAATACAAAAACAATTGATCAAATCCATTAAAATCACCTAGATAACAATAAATAAAATATAATATAAATATATTATACATACATCAAAAAGGACACCACGAGTCGTTAAGAAATTTACAAAATTTTGACTCCCAGTAAATATTAGTATAGCTTAAGCACGGGGTAAACAAAATACACAATACTAAGCCAGTGCGACTGTAACCCTGAAAAAAACACCCTCACACATTTCCTCTGACTTTAGCTTTCCTAGCAACGGTTGCCTAAAAATTTGGTGCAGGGGTTGTAAACTATTAAGAGCTATCAGAATCAACTCATAATCCACAACACTGCCTACAGCAGTATCATATATCAATAAATACAATGCAGCCTGACCATTAAAAACAATACAAAATCAATAAGCTCTAGTGAAACCATTGATTTGTAAAAGGCCTTGATACTCAGAAAGTCCTTTTGTTAGTGACAACATAGCCAGCCATTAGATTTACTGGTTATCAGTGCCCCTTTGTGAATTAGTCTTGGCCACAAACTTATAGTTACACGATCCATTCTCACCTAAGAATTTGGCACACTTATGCCAGACGGAGACAAGGAATCGGCTTACTGAGTATAGAATTAGCTCTGCAGTGTTTGTCCTGAATAAACGCTGCGCCACTGAAAGTTTGCAATCCCTAGAGATAAGCAGAGAGGTTGGAGCCATTGACGTCTTGCTTCGCAGTAGCCTGGATAGCCAATAATAATATGATTAATTGACTCAAAAGCCAGCCCACATACAGGACATAAGCAGATACACACCTCTCGGACCAAGCGCTACAAAACATGTTCAAAGAAAAACACCCATGCCTAAATAGCATGTAAAGGCCCTTAGCCAGACTTAACAACCAATTTATCTGCCTTATGAATCCGCTCGGAATTATCCCAGAGTACCAATAACTTCAGCCTCCTAATCCAGTTATAAACAAACCCCAACCAAGGTTCTTTTGAGGGTGTGGTCATGTCTTATTAAATCCGTAAACTGTCTCTGTATATGTTCTATTCGGGGGTCCACCAAATGCGCACCCAGTAAAGGAGAGGTTTCAACTGACCAAGGTCAGACACCCCATTGATGCCTAGATCGTGGCACAGGGGGATGAGTGGTGTACTAACAGGAATGGCCAATAGGGCCCTAATAAATGTGTTTTCAGCAACTGCTAGCCTGTGTATATTTGTGTACCCCCAAATTTCAGCTCCATAGATGGTCGCATTCAAGGCCTTAGCACGGTAGGCTTCAAGAGCAGGTGATATTGATCGAGTGAAAGTTGCTTTAAAGAAGCGCAACATGGCATTAGACCTATGTGTCAGCGTGAGAGAACTCTTTGCAATTTGGATATCCGACTTAAACTTATCTGTTAGAGTGACTCCCAAGTAGTCAAAGAACAACACCCTCTCGAGCTTTGCATTGCCCACTGTGACACAATTAGTTCTAGAAGAGTTCTTACTAAAGACCATGGCCCATATTTATACTTTTTGACGCTAAACTGCGCTAACGCAGTTTAGCGTCAAAAAGTTTTGCGCCGTCTAACGCCATTCTGAAGCGCCATGCGGGCGCCGTATTTATGGAATGGCGTTAGACGGCGCAATCAGACCGGCGCTGCCTGGTTTGCGTGGGAAAAAACCACGTAGACCAGACAGCGCCGGCGTAGGGGGAAAATGGCGCATGGGCGTCTTAAAATGGGGCAAGTCAGGTTACGTCGAAAAAATCGTCTTAACCCGACTTGCGCCATTTTTTAACGACGCCCATCCCCCATCAACATGACTCCTATCATTGTAAAGATAGGAGTCATGCCCCCTTGCCCAATGGCCATGCCCAGGGGACTTCTGTCCCCTGGGCATGGTCATTGGGCATAGTGGCATGTAGGGGGGCACAAATCAGGCCCCCCTATGCCACAAAATATTATTAAAAAAAAATAAAAAAATACTTACCTGAACTTACCTGAATGTCCCTGGGGTGGGTCCCTCCAGCCTTGGGTGTCCTCCTGGGGTGGGCAAGGGTGGCAGGGGGGGTCCCTGGGGGCAGGGGAGGGCACTCTGGGCTCATTTTGAGCCCACTTGTCCCTTAACGCCATGCCTGACCCAGGCGTTAAAAAGCGGCGCAAATGCGCCGTTTTTAGCCACGCCAACTCCCGGGCGTCTCTTTTGCCCGGGAGTATAAATACCACGTAAAGGCCTGGGAGTCATTTTTTAGACGGGAACGCCTCCCTTGCATATCATTAACGCAAGGAAGGGGTTCACGCTAAAAAATGACGCACATTCCGGGAACTTTGGCGCTATTCGCCTCTAACGCCATAGTATAAATATGGCGTTAGTTGGCGTTAGTTTTGCGTCGAAATTGCGTCCAAAAAAACGACGCAATTTCGGCGCAAACGGAGTATAAATATGGCCCCATGTATTTAGTTTTTGTGCAGTTTATCTCTAAGCCCCTGTCCACACAAAATGATAGAAACGTAGTCAATAAATTTTGGAGACCCATAGGTGATTTAGAAATTAACAACTAATCATCTGCAAAAAGAAGAATCAGAATTTTTTCCCAGTTTAGGGTGGGCGATTCGTTGACACACTGCCTCAGGGACTCAGTTACATCATTTATGCAAAGAGAAAAGAGAGTGGGGGCCAGCACGCAACCTTCACGCACTCCACGGCAAATGGGGATCCGAGATGTCTGTTCTCACTGCTCCCCCCACCCACTTACGCATAGTTATCCTGATCTAACCTAACCTGAATGCTCACGAGATCACCGGGGGCATTAGTTTTCCTTAACACCCTCCATAGGTTGTCTCGGAGAATCAAGTCTAAAGCCGCTTGAAGGTCAACAAAAGATAGATATAGTTTCTGTCGATAAAAGATGACCTGCTCTCAATGAAGGAGTGAAAATCTAAACACCTGGTCAATGGTGCTATTCGCCTGAAACCCTGCCTGGAGAGGGAAAAGTATATCCACACCAGATGCCCAGCTGACAATTTATCTAATACCTGCCTCGTAAAACATTTCTGGAGATTATCCAATAAACGAATGGGCCGATAGTTACCAGGGCATCCTGCATCTCCTTTTTTTATAAAATGGGATGATTTCAGATTCTTTCCAAGTGTCTGGCATCTCACACCCATGCAGTGGTTCCCAAACTGGGAGCCGCAGCTCCCTGGTGCGCCATCAAAACTAGCCAGGGGCGGCGCACACAGTTTGGGAACCACTGGCTGTAGTTTTATTGTGTCCGAACTGGAAATAGCTCAGTGGTTCGCAGGCTGTGTGCGGCACCCCTGGATAGTTTTGATGGCGCACCAGAGAACAGCGGCTCCCAGTTTGGCAACCACTGATGGGTGATCTCGTACCAAGCCCATAGTCGGGGTTCAAATTTATATGGATCCCCCGGTATACCGTCCGATCCTGGGGCCTTTAGGGGTTTCAAGCTATCTATTGCTGCAAGGGTATCTTCCGTGCTAAAGAAGAATGTTTCACTGGAGCCACTAGCTGGAATAAAACAATTGGTATCTATCTCAACCTCTACGTGGGCCTGGGATTTCTCCTAAATACTACTCTTGGCATATAAGTTGCCAAGGTGCTCCTCCCACTTGTCTAGTGGAATATGAGAACATCTTCGGTTCCCTTGGTCTCTGGTTCCAGTCGCAATCAGCGTCAAGAAAGTGCAAGTATCTTTCACTTTAAATGACTGTAGCAGGTCCTGCCAATTGTCCTTGTCCCATTTTGTATTTTTGGCTTTAAGTGCAGTTTTATATCTGAGGCGAGCACATATAATATCTACCTGCTTACCCTCCCTCACAGCTTTTCTTAACTGATTTAGCCTGCTTGCACTCCTTAGAGAACCAACTGGGACCTTTCTTCTCCTCCTGTTGTTTATCCTGATATTTGCTATAAAAGATAGCCTTGAGCTTGGCAAAAAAGCAGTGTGAGTGCTTAACAATATGCCAGGATCCGGGCAAACTTCCTTAAAACCTGACATGTGTTGGACAAAAAGTTTATTGATTTCAGCATGTAAATCCTGGTTCGCCATGACTCTAGGCCATGTGACTATACGACAACTACTGGCCACAAGGGGTTCAGGTACTACAGCTAAATCTGAGCAAGTTGACCTCAGAAACTGTGTGCCCGAAAAGGAAGTGCACAGGGGGTTATGATCACTAACAGTAGCGCTTACCACCTCCATGTCAGTACGGTCTGGCCAGAGTCAGACGTCCACCAGGACATAATTAATAACACTTTTCTGACACCCTCTGTTAAAGGTAAATTCTCTGTTCAGGTCTGATTGAGTTCTCCCATTGCAAGCGCGCAAACCATGCGTAACCACCAGGGAAGCTAATTGCAGAGCGGTATTGGAATAGTGACACAGCGGTCTCCCTGCCACTCTTGAAACCCCCCAATACTCATCCTCCTCCGCAATTACCAAATTAAGTGCAGAAGAAGGCTCAAAAGTTGTATTAAAGTCCCCAGCCACTATTACTTAGCATCCTGTCTGTACGTTCCAACTTAAGCATCTAACATCCTTAAAACTGGTGAATCACACTTTACTGGCATGGATCGAGTGTAAACATTCAGTATAATCAAGACCAGAACCCTAAGAAATTTGAGCTTGATGCCCATTAAATCTGGTGAATCTATCATAAGGGTCTCTTGAACACAAGCAACATTGTTGTTTACCAAAATCTTAAGATCTCCCCTCGCCCACCCTTTTCTTGAAGGGGGAATTGCCTCTGTGCTATACGTGATGAACCCATTACCAAAAACCTTAGAAATAGTCCAGGTTTCTTGGAACATACAAACATCAAGCTTCCCAATGAAGGACAGCCAGTCTTTATCATCTAGCTTGGAAATAATCCCTGACACATTCAATGTAACTACATGTAGATTTGTTGTGGGCTTAACTTCTATTAGGGAAGAGTCATTTGTTTGCTCAGTATTGGACCAGAAAGTTGACTCTGGGTCTAGAACATCATTTTTGGCCGGAACAACTTCAACTATAGTTGTTATTTCAAAATTCAAACCACCATTACTGATATTGACTGAATGTGTCCACAGTGGTTGCAGTCAATCCTGCTGGTCTAACGAGGTAAGTGCTAGGAAACGATTGGTAGTGGGAATTGTATAATTCTGACATTTTCCAATTCTTGTGCTCTTCCTTGAACTCCGGAAAGTTTAGCTGGTACAGCTATTCCCTTAACACCTGGAGAATAAAAAAAACATAAGGGAAGGGCTCTAATGCCCCCCGACCAGAACAAGAGTGACTATAGCAAAGACTTGACAAAACTAGGTACCTTACAATTCACAATAGCACAGTCACCCAATGAAGCTTTCAAAGAGGGCCCCACCCAGGATACCCTACGAGTAGATATGATTTCCTTTAGTAAAATTGTGAGCCCAACCTGAATGCTCCCTAAACCAGTACGAGACTTAAGGCAGAGACGTGCAACTCCTGCTTTCCCTCAGAAAGAGGTGGGCCATCTTCAAGTACAATAATATGGGGAGTACACTCATGTGGAATGTTGGGCCTAATTCCACATTTTTGTGACCCTATAAATGGGCTCCTCAGGCCCACCTTCCTATGTGCAAAGGCAGTTTTTGATCCCACAAATGCTGCAGTTTTGGGGTTATTGGGTAATTGTTGACATGAGTGCTTATTTGGTCTATTATTAGCACCATATGCCCTTCTCTCCCCCTCTGTTAGACAGCATTCAGGGGGCAGATGTTTAACATCAGACTGACAAACAGCGTGAGCCTCAGTAACCTCAGCTTCTATCCTCTGTGCCGAATCGGTTGGTCTAGTCACTCGTCGAAGAAGTTTGGTACCAGCATGCAAACTAACACATCTCATCCCATCAATCATTTTAAGTTCTATATCAATCTTCTCTAAACACTTGTTTATTGGTTTCAGCTTTAAATCCAGGGCAGTATTTATCACAAGCCCTGAGCAGGCCTCAACTCACATCCTTTTGGTAACACCTTCTGCCTAATGGACTGAGTAGAGTTGGCCCTCTGCAGTTTGGATGACCTAGCTGGCTCCCGTCCACATTTGTAATGGGCACTCTAACAGGAACACCCATTTCACCACCCAGTCCAACCTGCTCCTATGAGTGAATAAGAAGTCACCTGGCCAATTTTCCATACATGGATGCCAAATGTGGCAGTAACTATTCATAGGCCTTCATAGTGTGAATCACAATCTACCATTGGAGGATGCCAATGATAGTTTTTGTGCACCTAGGTGACACTTAAGTGAACAAAAATGTGAATGGAAAACAAGTTTAAAATGTGCAATGCATAGTTAAAATATTGTCACAAATCTTAATAAAGAATGCTCCAAAAGCTTACCATGATTTCCTGTGTGTATATAATGGCAGACAAGGTGCTTAGTTTGAAGATAAAACAATTTCTGACAGTCTCCGTATGAGCCACTGATTACTATAGGAATAACGATATTCCAGGGGAAGTAGGTTGTTGGTTTTCATACTTATTACATTTATGGAATTAGTGCTTCTGTTTACTGTCAAACTGTAAACGATTGTTCCTTATTTTATAAAGGGTTCATCAATGAAATGCTTTCCTGGGACATCTGGAGTTTACTTTCTAAAATTAGCTATTCCAGCTATTTGGTACATCCCATTACTATCATCATTTATATTGGAGTTCAAGAAACCTCTTTTCACTTCTCTGGTATAAACATGGTGAGTAGACATTCCTAAACTAATTGTCACTGCAGTACAGTGAACCTATGATTGTAAAACTTTGTGTCATGCCCAGGGCTCCAGCAGCATTGCATCAAAAACTAATTATTCAATTTTAAAAGTCTGTTGTACTAGATGCTATGGCACAAGTAGATCTTGCATTTAATCACTTAAGAGACATCTGTAACACAAATCATTGCCAACATTACGTTACTTTACTAACATACTATTAGAAATTAATAAACTTTTTCTCAGAAATATCTCAATTGCTAAAAACATGAATCACTGCATGCTAGTCACTGCTGTTTGTAGATCTGCCACAGATGAAGAAGAAGTGAGAAAGAAGAGAACACAAGGAAAAGAAGCATGCAATAGCACCACTAAAACAAAGACAAATACAAGCAATATGTTAATGCCATTCAATAGTAAATCAATTATATAAATCAAGATAACATGTCCACTTTCTAGACAATGTAATTTTTGTACCCCATTGTTGTAGAGCCTGTTCTTACACTTTCAATGAAATAGGGCATTGTATGTCAAAGTCCTTTGACATTACAAACTACCATGCCTACGTCTACTCTTTTAAACTTTGCAGATCATTAAGGAAGGGGAGCCTAAGTGTGAATGCAGTAAGGAGGATGTAATCAGATGTAATTGTTGTGCAATCTTGCTTTACCAGTTGTTGACCATTGGACAGTGACAAAGTTCATGCTAAGTAAACTGTCAGGGTTATGACCCCTTCCACAAATGGAATTAATTTTGATCCTCAACTGTAAACTTCTCACTAGGTACCCATCAAAAAATATTCAACTATACAAGAGAGCTGCTTCTCTGTACAATTCTTTTGATATCTGCTTAGCATCTTTCCTCATGTTTACATGTCCAAATGAAACTTCAGGCTTTTCTTCCAATCCACAATTTGTGTAGTTGTTCTACATCTGAATAAACTTCTTTCGAAACCACGCTTTTATATAAACGGTAAGTCATTGATTGCCACAACACCAGATACATGGTTTCATGCCAGATGCATTTTTCCCTTTATGTCACTTTCCTAAACGCAATGCTCAATGCTTCCTCAATATCTTAAAATCTCACATTTTAAGTAAAATGGGCCTAAAATTATATATGGGCCTTGTGAATTCAATCTTTATGATTTATAAATAGGTGTCTCATGGACAGACGGAAGAACCCATACCTAATATTTTCATTAACACTCCCTGCATCAAAGGAGCAAGATATGCACTATCCTGCTTATAACATTTATCTCAAAAAGCATTTGATCCAAGAACCTTAATTATTTTAGGCACAGAGATGTCCATATCTAAAGATTTTTCTCTCCATGAAATCCAGCTTTTCAACTGAGCGTAGGAAATTGAATTGAACATCTGAGCCAGTGTCTATTTAAAGCTGTTTGTATATACACATACGCTCCTGATTGATTTCTGTATCATTGTTCACTAAAGATCGTCTTGGACATAACTCATAGCTGTGCTTTTGACTGTTTAATATTTCCCATGTGATCTTTTGTGGTGGTAAGGACACTTGTTTAGTCCCCTTTAGCTCAATTTCATCTGTAGCTTTCTCAAGGCTTAGTATATTGTATTGTAAGGAATTTAGTTCTGTGGGGTCTTACCTGTAAACAGGAATGAGGGTGCCACTTCTATGCTTTGGTGCACTGTGCTTTGTACCTGGAACCATCCAGGACTGGTGATAAATAAATAATAAATATATACATTCATCTGACTGTTAATTTGTTACCATACATGTTATACCCTAGTTATAGGGAAGATCGCACTGGACTCAGAGACCACATAGGGGTTATACAACTTATCTTACAATATATAAGAATATTGCATAAGAAATATTTCAAAGTCAGAAACACAGGAATTGGCATGTGCCCAAGATGATCTTTAGTTAACAAAATATGTTCTAATATATCTATGTATGTGAGAATAAATAAAATAACGATTATATGACAAGGTCAACTCCAAGATACTTGAAATTGACTTGAACTTGTATCTAGCTTTCCTAACTCCTTGTCTGATTCATTTTGCACTAGTTCTTCTGGTAAATACAAGGCTTTTAGACAAGAAGAGATTGACTTCATTCATACAAAACAAAGCCTTTCTCTTCTCTTCCAAAATGAATGCCATTCCCATCAAGGATATCCACATGTTCTACTTATACCATTATCTTAAAAATCCATCTCAGAAAACCACATTCCATTGTTATGGAAGCAACCCCCCATCATGCAGCTCATTAAAAAGACAGCTGTTGAAAGCAATCATCACCCAATAACTTTGCTCTCCTAAGCGCCAACGTTTTTGGAATGCAGAGCTGCAGGGGCATTAGGGATTTTCCTTCTCACACCCTACAAAACTGACAATATACTCTTTTTCAGTTTGCACTTAAATGGTTGAAACTCTTTCTTATAGATCATTTTCATCACACCTAACTAAACAGAATGTCACTAATGTCTCCTTTTAAACTCACTGCCAATTACTCACATAGTATAATATTATCTGTCTTTCCTACACTGATGAAACTCATCTCTGCATTCATCTATCTACTGACCAATACCTCTGGTGTACCAATGTCTTATAAAAAGAGAGCATGTGGGCAATACACTTACATCTGTATCAGTGGAAGACAGACATCCTTATCCTTCGAATATCAAAACAAACCAAAGGCATGCATCAAACATAAATAACTTGTATTTTATTCAGTACTTCATTCTTATGTTTTGCCATTCGTAAGAGCTGCTAAAGAGCTTGTATTACTGTTTGTCAATGTAATGATACTCAGACTACCAACCTCAAATAATGGAAGGCTTAGCTGGCCTCTGCTGATATTCAAACTTGTCACATCATAGCACATGCCAGTAACAAATGTTTAACACATGAGCCATCAGTGATGTACATTGGTGTTACATTCGATCCAACATGGGCTTCATCCCACTAATGAAAGTTGTGGCTAAGTTGCATACTAGCAGCTCCACCTTCTCAGACAGATCTAGCTGTTTCTATTGAGTTTAACATAAGAAGCACAAAACATTAAAACTTCTCTCAAAGGTTTCACTCTACCAAAGTTTGATGTGCGTAGGGCTCTCTACATATCTGCCTATTCCACTTTCATTTAATTACTTAATTTGGTCTAGCCCTTAGGAAGATTTTATGTGTGTAGGTGATTATGTTTAAGGCACAGGCCCAGCTTACACAGATGTCCCTTCATAGGATTCATTCAAGGAATCTGTGAACCATTCATCTGCTAGATGCTTATAGCCTTTTTACATAGTTTCTAAAGAGCCAAAACTCAGATGTCTTTTACTAGAAAATGAGAATTAAAATGAGTTTCCCGTACCCTCTCTGTAGGTATCATTTCTTTATGCCAATATGTTTTGTTTTATTTATTGTGATGAGTGTCTTTCCAGAAGAATTCTGGTCTTAGGAATTAGGCCGGACCCGAAATTGTCCCCAGTCTCCAAAAGTTCAACCACTTTCTTACTCTTGAAGGACAAACACAATAGTTTTGGCTCTGATCGGGTCCTAAATGTATTGCTGTAACTCTGTCTGGTATGCAAGCTTCCGTAATCTTTTGCATACAATTCTTTCACAACGTAGCATCATGTCTTCCAGCTCGTGCTTCTCCTTTAATTAGCTCAAAACAGGTTTTGACATCCTTGCACCGGCTCCTTATCCCAGCAAAAACCATTTCCTTGGTGCATAAGATCTACCCCACACTTTCTTACCAAAAGAGTGGTGTTTCACTCAACCCAACCAAGAACCCCAGTTCATAGTTATGTATAAGATGGCTGTCCCTTTTTTGTTCTTGCTCCATAATCCCTAAAAGCACTCACCTCTGACCTCCAAGCACTTCAGTGCATTTGTCTTTCAAAAATAAACTGAAAACTCATCTCCTTAAGACTTCTCAGTCATCATGTCTAAAGTTTCATTGAGTCCTTGGCACCAAGAGAACTTTTGGGTTCTAGTGTGCTCTACAAAATTGGTTTAACATAACACAACTTAACTAATCATAAACAAAACTAAACATAGATTAAAAAAATAACTAAATATTACTAACCATAATTAAACATAACATAACTAACCATAAGAGAACATAACAAAATATAACATAACTAAACATAACCAAACATAACATAACTAAACATAACATAACTAAACATAGCATAACTAAACATAAAGATAACTAAACATAAGTAAACATAAACATAACTTAACATAAGCATAACTAAGCATAGCATAACTAAAAATAACATAACCAAACATAACAAACTAAGCATAACATAGCCAAACATAACACAACTAAACATAACTAAATATAACATAGCATGACATAACATAACATAATTAAACATAACTAAATATAACTAAACAGAACATAACTAAGCATAACTAAACATAACATACCAAAACATAACATATTATAACATACCATATCTAAACATAACATAACATAGCATAACATATCACAACATAACATAACTAAACATAACATAAATAAACATAACATAACTAAATATAACAAACATGACATATTGTAACATACCATACCATATCTAAACATAACTAAACATAACATAACATAACCAAACATAACACCATTAAACATACTATAGCAAACATAACTAAACATATATAAGCATAGCATAACTACACATAACACAACTAAACATAGCTAAACATAACTAAATATAGCTAAACCTAACATACCTAAATATAACTAAACACATCATAACTAAACATACCATAACTAAACATTACATAACAAGCATTGGTAAACATAACTCAACATGAACATTACATAAACATAACATAACAAGACCTAGCATAGCTAAACATAACGTAACTAAGCATAAACATAACTAAACATAAACATATTTTGCAAGGTTCCTAATCCTGCCACACTTAGATTATTTAAAGGTAGTTTGCACGCATTTAACCACCTACACCTATAAAGCTGTGAAGAGAACAAAATCAGATCATTAAAATATGCTCGATGCGACACCTCATCTCTTGCCAATCATTGACAGTCTGGCCAATTAAGTTGAATGTGACTAATCATAATCAGCGACCAGTCACAGAGACAGGCCATCGAGCGCCGAGGATCAAATAGGATCCGTCCCTGTGAGCAAAATCCAACTAACTGTTTTTCAGGAAACGTCTGTCTCAGTGGAAACCAATTATGTGGTACCAGAATACCCCCTTCTGAAGTGAGTAGATATTTAACTACTCATAAAATATATTATGATGCGTCTTTTGTGTTTGCCCTTCACTCTGTTACTAAAGGTGCTGACTACATCCATGACTGTATTTTGAAGCGCTATACACGCTGTACTGGTGGTATCGGACCTTGTTTTGCGAGATGAAAAATTAATATACAATACAAATCTCAGGCCTCTTTGCTAGACTTGCAATGGGCCCTGAATGATCATCTCAGTGGCATCCAATCTACCCACATAACTTTTGCCACTGAAATATTGACCCATGTTGATGTTCTGGTGCACTCAGTTGCCCAGCAGGGGTTAATTGTTAATTCCGAGGTCAAAGTGCACAATAACAAGCCACCCTCAGGAATTCATGGGATTACCTCCTACATAGTCATCTGTGCAGACCAGCACTTGGGGAATTCCAGTTCCATTTCTCTGGTGACCTGGAGCAGTTCCTTTTATTGCCGCACCCTGTCTGCACGTCATATCCAACCCCCGTGAAACGCTTAGGATTCCCTCAGCTCAGGTTCCCATGTTGTAGACATGAATCAATCCCAGTGGTTTTATTACTGCTATGAAAGGGGTGGCAACCTACTGGAGTAGTTACATCCCATGGGTGAGGATGTGACGGAGACACTTCTCCACCCCCCCAGGCTAAAGGAAGTTACCGAGGTTACAGAGGTTCTCCCACCGCTAGTCTTGAATTTGTGGCACGCCATCAGGGGACTCAATTAAATCAGGGGAATAGGGCAAAATGAACTACCCCAGGTTTCAGCTACCATTCTCTACTCCCACCAATCTGCCTCCCTTGCCTGCCAGTGTCTGAAATGGGTATCTAGTGTCACCCAATTCTTACATCGTGCCGAGCAGCCCACTTGCAACAATGGGTTGGCGATGTGACTTTTATCACAAATTTGAAGAACTCCCTGCAACCATCCAAGACTAGTGTTTGCTTGGAAGGGAAGCCAGTGGTAGTACTTGAGCAGTAGCGGGAATCCACCTTCTCTCATCAGTCAGTTCCACACTGTATTGAGATATAGCACGTATGCCCCCTTCAGTCCTTCAAATTTGTCCTTGCAAATACAGAAGTCTTGTTTCTAATTGAAGATTTCTAAGCTTCAAGGTTAATGCACCTATGCAAAGTGTCATAATTCAACAGCGATTAATAATTCACAGTGATTGCACCCCATATTTGTATACTGTCTATGAAACTGAGAGTCTAAAATCTAGATTACTGGAGTTTTTTTTAATCATTTAGACGTCTGATTGAAGTGTATCTCCAGATAGTAAAGTCTATGAATTCTCATCTATGCAATCTCTACATTGACAAACCAATGACACATCTTGAGCCTACCACGGATCACTGTGGTTTAACCAATGTGACGACTGTGATTTCTTTAGCTGCGACCAATTGATAAATGTTGCCAACTAAAACATAAAATTAAGATAATGCAGCATTTATCCAACAGCACAATTACGCGATGTATGTCTGTTAGTCACTAAAGAGTACAATTAACAAACATATGTTTTTAATAGCTGTACCTGTTCCTTGGACACTCCGTGATGACGTTCATTGCTGGACTTGCACTGACAGTCTTGGTTGAGAGGCCATTTCAGAAAATGTTTCAGTTGTGATATTCTACGTGGTTATTTTCAGCTGAAAAGGTAAAAAATAAAATATTGTTGTGATTATATAACCATTCTCCGAAAGATGGCATCTTGGTCATTACAATGTGCACTTTGTAGGACCTAATCAGCTTTGGTGCTCATACAACTTACATACTGAGAATTTAATAGAAGCATCTACTTTGTTATATCAAGGCCAGGAGCCTAGACCGAAATTTAGGCCATTGGTACCAATCAGGGGGATGGGTTCTAACATTACTTTTTTGCAAGGTATGGCTGTCTAGAGATGACAAAATATATGCAATATCATGTCATCACTCTTTGCCTTTTATCCGATATTATTGGATTAGCAACCATAACCCCCAAAAATTATATTTTTTATATTTTTAATAAATAGCATACAAGTCCATCATAATATTTTGAAAAATACATCTAATTCCACCACATAAGTTAAATTCAATATAATTTTAAAATAATTATGATTATTATTTGCAATAACATCAATATAGTCCTTTAAATAATAATAAAACTTCATTGTACTCCTCAAATATTGATATAGATTATATGCATAATTTTCATTCACAATTTCAAATAATAATAGTTGTCACATCTTAACCCCTACGCTGCCAGGCCTTTTCCTCCTTAGGTGTCAGGCCTTTTTTTGCTACTTGGGGCAGTTCATGCTTAGCCCTCATACCTTTTTGCCCACATAAGGTACCCATGCCAAATTTGCGTCCTTTTTTCCAAACATCCTAAGGATTCCAGAGATAACCAAAGTTTGTCGGTTCCCCCGGAGGAGATCAATAAATTAGCCAAAATACAGCGAACATTTAGTTTTTAGTTTTTTTTTAATGTGAAAAAAAGCGCTGCATAAAAAGCTTGTGTTTTTTTCCCAACAAATGACTTATGGTACTAAAATCACCATCTTCCCAGCTTTCAGGAACAGGCAGACTTGAATCAAAAAACCCAATTTTTCAACACAATTTTTGTATTTTACTGGGATATCCCCCATTTTTACTATTTTTTGTGCTTTCAGCCTCCTTCCAGTTAGTGGCAGAAATTGGTGTAAAACCAGTGCTGGATACTGGACAGCTAAACATTTCTGAAAAGTTCTGAATTCAGCAAGGGATCATTTGTGTAGAACCTTCAAGGGTTTTGTAGGAGGCTGGCCTGGCTTGTAGTGGGTACCAGAGGTACTTACACCTTGTGCCAGGTCCAGTTATCCCTTATTAGTAGAATAGAGGTGTTTCTAGCAGCTAGGCTGATAGAAAGTAGCTATGGCAAAGCAGCTTAGGCTGAACTAGGAGACATGCAAAGCTCCTACTATACCACTTATATCATATGCACAATATCATAAGAAAACACAATACACAGAGTTACTAAAAATAAAGGTACTTTATTTTTATGACAATATGCCAAAAGTATCTCATTGAGTACCCTCAGTAAGAAGGTAAGTAATATACACAAGTTATATGTACACAAACCCAAAATAGGTAAGTAAGAATCAGGAAAGTAATGCAAACAGTGTAGAATTACAATAGGTTGCAATAGGCAAGCATAGGTATAGGGGCAACACAAACCATATGCTCCAAAAGTTGAATGCGAATCACGATTGGACCCCAGACCTATGGGAGCTTATAGAGGGTCGCTGGGACTGTAAGAAAATAGTCAGGGTGTCCAAGATACCCCACCCCAAGACCCTGAAAAGTAGGAGTAAATTGTACCTACTACCCCCAGAGAGCACAATAGTCGTGATAGGGGGATTCTGCAAGAACAACAAACACCAGCAGTGCACTGCCAACGGATTTCCGGACCTGAGGACCTGCAAGGCAAGGGGACCAAGTCCAACAGTTGCGACAGAGTCCGGGGGGGGGGGGCAGGAGCCCAGGAAACCCCGGATGAAGGTTCAAGGAGGCTGCCTCCGGTTGGAAGGAAGAAGTTTGGAGTTCTGCAAGAATGAAGAGGACTAGGAACTTCTCCTTTGGAAGACAGATGTCCCACATCGTGATGAAGCTTGCAGAGGTGTTCCCACACACAAATACTGCAAACAAGTCTTGCTAGCTGCAAGGGTTGTGGTAGAGGTTTTTGGGTGCTGCTGAGGACCAGGAAGGACCAGGATGTCGCCTTTTGTAAGAGGAGACAGAGGGGCACTCAGCAACTCAGAGAGCCCTCACAGAAGCAGGCAGCACCGCAGAAGTGCCCCAACAGGCACTTAGAAGAATAGTGAACCAGAGTCCATGCGAAGTTACAAATGGGGGTCCCACGATGTCGGAGGCCAACTCAGAGGGTTGTGCACTGCAGGACAGAGTGCTGGGGACCCAGGCTAGGCTGTGCATGAAGGAAATCCTGGAAGAGTGCACAGGAACCGAAGCAGCTGCAAATCACGCGGTACACAGCTTTGCAGTCTAGCGTTGGGAGGCAAGGGCTTACCTCCACCAAACTTGGACTGAAGAGTCGCTGGACTGTGGAAGTCACTTGAACAGAGTTGCTGTGTTCCAGGGACCACGCTCATCAGGATGAGAGGGGACCAAGAGGACCAGTGATGCAGTCTTTTGGTGCAAGCGTTAGCAGGGGGAAGATTCCGTTGACCCACGGGAGATTTCTTCAGAGCTTTTGGTGCAGGGTGAAGGCAGGCTACCCCCAGAGCATGCACCACCACCTGGAAACAGTCGAGAAAGCCATACCTATGTATAGTGCACGTGTGGAATGGTGTCCCCGCACTCACAAAGTCCGGGGAATTTGCCCTGAACAATGTGGAAGCACCCCCACTTTTGGCCTGTTTGTGAGTATATGTCAGGGTGTTTTCACTGTCTCACTGGGATCCTGCAAGCCAGGGCCCAGTGCTCATAGTGAAAACCCTATGTTGTCAGTATGTTTGTTATGTGTCTCTGTGACCCTGCTAGCCAGGACCCCAGTGCTCATAAGTTTGTGGCCTATATGTATGTGTTCCCTGTGTGATGCCTAACTGTCTCACTGAGGCTCTGCTAACCAGAACCTCAGTGGTTATGCTCTCTCTGCTTTCCAAATTGTCACTAACAGGCTAGTGACCAATTTCATCAATTCACATTGGCATACTGGTACACCCATATAATTCCCTAGTATGTGGCACTGACGTACCAAGGGTATTGGGGTTCCAGGAGATCCCTATGGGCTGCAGCATTTCTTTTGCCACCCATGTGGAGATCTGACAATTCTTACACAGGCCTGCCAGTGCAGCCTGAGTGAAATAACGTGAGTGAATAACGTTATTTCACAGCCATTTACCACTGCACTTAAGTAACTTATAAGTCACCTATATGTCTAACCTTCACCTGGTGAAGGTTGGGTGCAAAGTTACTTAGTGTGTGGGCACCCTGGCACTAGCCAAGGTGCCCCCACATTGTTCAGGGCAAATTCCCCGGACTTTGTGAGTGCGGGGACACCATTACACGCGTGCACTATACATAGGTCACTACCTATGTATAGCGTCACAATGGTAACTCCGAACATGGCCATGTAACATGTCTAAGATCATGGAATTGTCACCCCAATGCCATTCTGATGATCCCCCGGGTCTCTAGCACAGAACCCGGGTACTGCCAAACTGCCTTTTCAGGGTTTGCACTGCAGCTGCTGCTGCTGCTGCCAACCCCTCAGACAGGTTTCTGCCCCCCAGGGGTCCAGGCAGCCCTGGCCCAGGAAGGTAGAACAAAGGATTTCCTCTGAGAGAGGATGTGACACCCTCTCCCTTTGGAAATAGGTGTGAAGGCTGGGGAGGAGTAGCCTCCCCCAGCCTCTGGAAATGCTTTGATGGGCACAGATGCTGCCCATCTCTGCATAAGCCAGTCTACACTGGTTTAGGGATCCCCCAACCCTTTTCTGGCGCGAAACTGGACAAAGAAAAGGGGAGTGACCACTCCCTTGACCTGCACCTCCCAGGGGAGGTGCCCAGAGCTCCTCCAGTGTGCCCCAGACCTGTGCCATCTTGGAAACAGAGGTGTTGCTGGCACACTGGACTGCTCTGAGTGACCAGTGCCCTCAGGTGACGTCAGAGACTCCTTCTGATAGGCTCTTACCTTTCTTACTAGCCTATCCTCCTTCCTAGGTAGCCAAACCTCCTTTTCTGGCTATTTAGGGTCTCTGCTTTGGGGAATTCTTCAGATACCGAATGCAAGAGCTCACCAGAGTTCCTCTGCATCTCCCTCTTCAACTTCTGCCAAAGGATCGACCGCTGACTGCTCAGGACGCCTGCAAAACCGCAACAAAGTAGCAAAGACGACTACTGCAACCTTGTATCGCTTCATCCTGCCGGCTTTCTCGACTGTTTCCTGGTGGTGCATGCTCTGGCGGTAGCCTGCCTCCTTCTTGCACCAGGAGCTAAAAAAATAAAGTATCTTTATTTTTAGTATATCTGTGTATTGTGTTTTCTTATGATATTGTGCATATGACACCAGTGGTATAGTAGGAGCTTTGCATGTCTCCTAGTTCAGCCTAAGCTGCTCTGCTATAGCTACCTTCTATCACCAATCTCCTGGCTGCTCCAGGTTTTGGGTCCCTTGCCTCTGTGTAGAAGAGGTGTCCTCCCAGTAAACTCTATGGTTGTCACTGACATCCCCATTTTTCTGTCTGACAGCTTGCTGTCTGAGACCCTCTAATGTGGGACAGGTTTGCTGTGCCACACTCAGCACTTCCCTAGCAGGCCCCCCTCCACACAAAAGCTCAGCAGTGTCTGCTGCCAGCTCATCTGGTGAAGGTTCTGCACAGGGAGGAAATTCCTTTTCCTCAGAAGGGGAATCATCTGTAGAGGGAGGGATAGTGGGTAGGGATTTACCCTTGCTACCCTAGCTTTAGGGAACACTTGGTCTATTGTTCCAGGATCCAGTTACCCTGTCCTTTTTGCTTTTTGGCCTGTGTCCTGGTTAAAGCAAACACATGCCCAGGAATGCCCAGCATTGCTGCTTGAGCCTCCAACTCCACTTCTGCCCAAGCTGATGTCTCTAAATCATTCCCTAGTAGACAGTCTACAGGTAAATCTGAGGCAACCACAAATTTCTTTGGACCAGTAACCTCCCCCCCAGTTGAGATTCACAACAGCCATGGGGTGGCTAAGAGTGTTGTTATGAGCGTCTGTCACTTGGTAGTGCTGACCAAGTAGGTGTTGTTCAGGGTGGACCAGTTTTTCTATCACCATAGTTACACTGGCTCCTGTGTCCCTGTAGGCCTGAACCTCAACACCATTTATTAGGGGAAGTTGCTTGTACTTATCCATATTAAGGGGACAAGCAACCAAGGTGGCCAAATCAATGGCACCTTCAGAGACTAAAACAGCCTCTGTGGTCTCCCTAACAAGACCAACCCCAACTACATTGCCAATAGTGAGCCCAGCTACACCCTTGGATTGGCTATTAGTAGGTTTCCCACCACCACTGCTATTACTAGGGGCACTAGAATTTGCAGCAGGGGTTGTGGTGGTGGGAGGTTTGATGTTTTTCTTTGGACAACTAGAATCAGTTGCCCAATGGCCTTTGACTTTACACAAATAACACCAAGGCTTTCTAGGTTGATTATTGGAAGAGGATTTGGACCCACCACCCCCAGAGGATTTTTGTGGGCCTGATGAAGACTCAGTATGTTTACCTTTGTCCCCACCCTTGTCAGAAGACTTACCATCCTTCTTCTTGCCATCCTTGTCACCCCCTGTATGAACCTTTCTGTTCACCCTTGTTCTGCCCCACTTGTCTGCCTTCTTTCCCAATTCTTGGGGAGAGGTCAGATCCGAGTCCACTAGGTATTGGGGCAACAAGTCAGACACACAGTTGTTCAGAATATGCTCTCTCATAGTAAGATTATATAGGCTTTCATAGTCAGATACCTTACTGCCATGTAACCACCCTTCCAAGGCCTTCACTGAACAGTCCACAAAATCTGTCCAGTCTTGAGAGGACTCTTTTCTGGTGTCTCTGAACTTAATCTTGTATTGTTCAGTGGTTAAGCCAAATCCATCCAAGAGTGCATCCTTCAATACTGTGTAGTTGTTAGCTTCACTTTCTCTAACAGTAAGGAGCCTATCCCTACCCTTTCCAGTGAAAGATACCCACAAAATAGCAGCCCACTGCCTTTGAGGGACCAACTGTACCATACAGGCCCTCTCAAGTGCAGCAAACCACTTGTCATCCTCCTCCTTGTAAGGGGGGACTATCTTGTGCAGATCCCTGGAATCATACTCTGTAACAGGATTACTATCAGGTATACTTCTGCTGCCACCATGGGGTCCTAACCCCATCCTAAGTCTTTCCTTCTCAATGTCTAGGGATTCCCTATCTGAGGCCAGCTGTTGCTGTCTAAGCTTCAGTCTGGTCTCTTCAACCCTCAAAGTTTTTAGTTCCCTTTCTAACAAGTTATCCTCAGGGTGGGTGGGTTGGGAATGCTTTGACACACATGACAAATGGGAAATTTCAGAGGGGGACCTGTCCCTATCCCTATCTGGTAACCTGACCTCTAGGAATAAAGGATGCCCTACTCTGATGGGAACCTCCATTACTACCAGCATTACTAGTTGCCCTGCTAGGGGGCAGACCCTTATCAGAACCCTCCCCAGCTACCTCAAGGGGTTCCTCTGAATCAGACTGGGAAGCATCTACTAACCTCTCATTGGATGGGCCAGACTGGTTCTGGTCATCCACCACAAGCATGTTAAACAGAAACTCTTTTGTAGGGTTCTCTCCTATAACTAAACCTCTATCTAAGCAGAGACTCCTTAAGCTCTTGTAGTTCAAAATGTCATAAGTAGCATTGACAGTTTTGGGAGCAGAATCTACCACAGTCATGATAGCAAAAGGTTTAGAGATAGTGAGAAGAGAGAAAAAGTTTCAGAACTTTTTAAAGCACAGAGAAAAAAACGTTTTCTGACTTTTAGAAAACTTTTAGAAGTTTTAAGAAACTTTTCAGAACTTTGTAAAAGGTTTTAGAATAGAAAAGCAAACTTTTTGGTTCTGTGTACATACACTGAACTGTTTGGTATATGATTCTCTTATGAAAAGTACACAACGACAAAGTGGTAAAGTAGTTACAAGTACTTATCCCACCGCTGCACGACCAATGTAGGAGGCTGGCCTGGCTTGTAGTGGGTACCAAAGGTACTTACACCTTGTGCCAGGTCCAGTTATCCCTTATTAGTAGAAAAGAGGTGTTTCTAGCAGCTAGGCTGATAGAAGGTAGCTATGGCAAAGCAGCTTAGGCTGAACTAGGAGACATGCAAAGCTCCTACTATACCACTTATATCATATGCATAATATCATAAGAAAACACAATACACAGAGTTACTAAAAATAAAGGTACTTTATTTTTATGACATTATGCCAAAAGTATCTCAGTGAGTACCCTCAGTAAGAAGGTAAGTAATATACACAAGTTATATGTACACAAACCCAAAATAGGTAAGTAAGAGTCAGGAAAGTAATGCAAACAGTGTAGAATTACTATAGGTTTCAATAGGCAAGCATAGGTATAGGGGCAACACAAACCATATGCTCCAAAAGTGGAATGCGAATCACGATTGGACCCCAGACCTATGGGAGCTTGTAGAGAGTCGCTGGTACTGTAAGAAAATAGTCAGGTTGTCCAAGATACCCCACCCCAAGATCCTGAAAAGTAGGAGTAAAGTGCACCTACTACCCCCAGAGAGCACAATAGTCGTGATAGGGGGATTCTGCAAGAGCAACAAACACCAGCAGTGCACTGACAACGGATTTCTGGACCTGAGGACCTGCAAGCCAAGGGGACCAAGTCCAATAGTCACGACAGTGTCCAAGGGGGCAGGAGCCCAGGAAACCCCAGATGAAGGTGCAAGGAAGCTGCCTCTGGTTGGAAGAAGCTTGAAGTTCTGCAAGAAAGAAGAGGACTAGGAACTTCTCCTTTGGAAGATAAATGTCCCACGTCGCGATGAAGCTTGCAGAGGTGTTCCCACGCAGAAATACCACAAACAAGCCTTGCTAGCTGCAAGAGTCGCAGTAGAGGTTTTTGGGTGCTGCTGAGGACCAGGAAGGACCAGGATGTCGCCTTTTGGAGGAGGAGACAGAGAGGGCACTCAGCAACTGAGAGAGCCCTCACAGAAGCAGGCAGCACCGCAGAAGTGCCCCAACAGGCACTTAGAAGAATAGTGAACCAGAGTCCATGCGAAGTTACAAATGGGGGTCCCACGATGTCGGAGGCCAACTCAGAGGGTTGTGCACTGCAGGACAGAGTGCTGGGGACCCAGGCTAGGCTATGCATGAAGGAAATCCTGGAAGAGTGCACAGGAGCCGGGGCAGCTGTAAATAACGTGATACACAGCTTTGCAGTCTAGCGTGGGGAGGCTAGGAGTTACCTCCACCAAACTTGGACTGAAGAGTTGCTGGACTGTGGGAGTCACTTGGACAGAGTTGCTGTGTTCCAGGGACCACGCTCGTCAGGATGAGAGGGGACCCAGAGGACGAGTGATGCAGTCTTTTTGTGCCTGCGTTAGCAGGGGGAAGATTCCGTAGACCCACGGGAGATTTCTTCAGAGCTTTTGGTGCAGGGTGAAGGCAGGCTACCCCCAGAGCATGCACCACCTGGAAACAGTTGAGAAAACTGGCAGGATTAGGCGCTACAATGTTGCTGGTAGTAGTCTTGCTACTTTGTTGCAGTTTTGCAGGTGTCCTGGAGCAGTCAGCTGTCGATCCTTGGTAGAAGGTGAAAAGGGAGATGCAGAGGAACTCTGGTGAGCTCTTGCATTCGTTATCTGAAGAATTCCCCAAAGCAGAGACCCTAAATAGCCAGAAAGGAGGTTTGGCTGCCAATTTAGAAGGATTGGCTACCAAGAGAGGTAAGAGCCCATCAGAAGGAGCCTCTGACGTCACCTGCTGGCACTGGCCACTCAGAGCAGTCCAGTGTGCCCCCAACACCTCTGTTTCCAAGATGGCAGAGGTCTGGGACACAGTGGAGGAGCTCTGGGCTCTCCCCTTTCCCTTGTCCAGTTTCGCGCCAGAGCAGGGTTGGGGGATCCCTGAACAGGTGCATACTGGCTTAAGCAGAGATGGGCACCATCTGTGCCCATCAAAGCATTTCCAGAGGCTGGGGGAGGCTGCTCCTCCCCAGCCATTTACACCTATTTCCAAAGGGAGAGGGTGTAACACCCTCTCTCAGAGGAAATCCTTTGTTCTGCCTTCCTGGGCCAGGACTGCCTGGACCCCAGGAGGACAGAAACCTGTCTGAGGGGTTGGCAGCAGCAGTAGCTGCAGTGGAGACCCCGGAAAGGCAGTTTGGCAGTACCCAGGTTCGGGGGATCATGGAATTGTCCCCTCACTACCATGTTCGGAGTTACCATTGTGACGCTATACATAGGTAGTGACCTATGTATAGTGCACGCATGTAATGGTGTCTCCGCACTCACAAAGTCCGGGGAATTTGCCCTGAACTATTTGGGGGCGCCTTGGCTAGTGCCAGGGTGCCCACACACTAAGTAACTTTGCACCCAACCTTCACCAGGTGAAGGTTAGACATATAGGTGACTTATAAGTTACTTATGTGCAGTGGTAAATGGCTGTGAAATAACGTGGACGTTATTTCACGCAGGCTGCAGTGGCAGGCCTGTGTAAGAATTGTCAGAGCTCCACATGGGTGGCAAAAGAAATGCTGCAGCCCATAGGGATCTCCTGGAACCCCAATACCCTGGGTACCTTATTACCATATACAAGGGAATTATATGGGTGTACCAGTATACCAATGTGAATTGGTAAATTTAGTCACTAGCCTGCAGTGACAAATTTGGAAAGCAGAGAGAGCATAACCACTGAGGTTCTGGTTAGCAGAGCCTCAGTGAGACAGTTAGTCACCACACAGGGAACACATACAGGGCACATACTATGAGCACTTGGGCCCTGCCTGGCAGGGTCCCAGTGACACAAGGACTAAAACAACATACACACAGTGAAATATGGGGGTAACATGCCAGGCAAGATGGTACTTTTCTACAGGTTTCCTACAGAAAGGAACAGCTAAAATAAAAAAAAAAATTGAAATTGAGGTGAAAGAAAAGCCAAATCTGTCCATGTCTTCTTTTATAACTTTTTCCAGCTATGGCAGATTTTTAAAAGCAATATACCATTATGTCTGCTGGACTCTTCTGGTTGCGGGGATATATGGGACTTGTAGGTTTATCAAGACCCCTAGATACCCAGAGCCAATAAGTGAGCTGCACCTTGCAATGGTGTATACAGCAATTCATTTGGTGAAATATAGAGTGAAAAATAGGTATCAAGGAAACCTTTGTATTTCCACAACAGGCACAAGATAAGGTGTTGTGAAGCAGTTGTTATTTGCACATCTTTGAATTCTGGGGTCCCCATACTAGCATCTGAATGACAGGGCATTTCTCAAATAGACCTCTTCTTTACTCACTGTCTTACATTTGGAAGGAAAAAATGTAGAGAAAGACAAGGGGCAAAAACACTTGTTCTTCTATTCTGTGTTCCCACAGGTCTCCAGATAAAAATGGTACCTCACTTGTGTGCGTAGGAGTAATGCCCACAATAGGAAACGCAACATGGACACATCACATTTTTACACTGAAATCTGACGTGTTTTTGGGAAGTGCCTAGATGTGGATTTTGGCCTCTAGCTCAGCCGGCACCTAGGGAAACCTACCAAATCTGTGCATTTTTTAAAACTAGACACATAGGGAAATCCAGGATGGGGTGACTTCACCAGGTTCTGTTACCCTGAATCCTTTGCAGACCTAAAAATTTGGCCCATAAAACACTTTTTCCTCACATTTCGGTGTTAGAAAGTTTTGGAATCTGAGAGGAGCCACAAATTTCCTTTCACCCAGCATTTCCCCAAGTCTCCTGATAAAAATGATACCTCACTTGTGTGGGTAGGCCTAGTGCCAGCAACAGGAAATGCCCCAAAACACAATGTGGACACATCACATTTTCCCAAAGAAAACTGACCTGGTTTTTGCAAAGTGCCTAGCTGTGGACTTTGGCCTCTAGTTCATCCGGCACCTAGGAAAACCCATCACACCTGGACATTTCTGAAAACTAGACACCTTAGGAACCCAGGATGGTGTAACTTGTGGTGCTCCCACCAGGTTCTGTTACTCAGAATCCTTTGCAAACCTCACAATTTGGCAAAAAAACACTTTTTCCTCACATTTCGGTGCTGCAAAGTTCAGGAATCTGAGGGGAGCCACAAACTTCCTTCCACCCAGCATTTCCCCTGGCCTCCTGATAAAAATGGTACTTCATTTGTGTGGGTAGGCCTAGTGCCCGTAACAGGGAAGAGCCAAAAATATGTCAAAATTGAGGGGGAACCAAGGCAGGTCCAAAAGGGCAGTTTGAAAAAAAACATTTTTGGGCTAACAAGTGGGGCAGAATTTGGGTGGTAGGAATTTTGTGCATTCCTGCAGATTCCGGAAGGTTCCATCACAAAAATGTGGGAAAAATGTGTGCTTTCAAGCAAAGTTGGTTAGAAAATGATGCAGGGTGCATGTGACGTAAACGTAAAACCAAAACCAAAACCCAAAATAGTCAAATGTCCTCTTGCTTGCCGTCGGAATAAGATATTTTAATGTGTGGGGGAGAGCTGAAAGACTGTTACCTCCTTCAGTTGGGGTGGGGGAATAACCATGCCCATACTGGTTAGTAGCCACCATTCCACTATTTTTTTTTTTTTTTAATTCCCTGGCATCTCATAGGCTTTCTGCCCCCCGGGGGAGTGGATCGCGGGTAATTGCCTTATCTGCCCACTGGTGGGCAGAACAACTTTGTTCCCATTTATTTGGGGTGGGGGTTTGGTCATACCCCCACACTCTTTTTTTGAAAAAAAATCTTACCTGATGTCTGGTGGGCTTTCTGGCCCCCTTGGAGGCAGATGGGCCTTACAAAAATAGGCCGATCTGCCCCCCCAAACAAAACACACACACCAATCCCTGGCGTCTAAGTTGTTTCTGCCCACCCGGGACAGATCGGCCTAATAGAAATAGGCCGATCTGCCCACAAAGGGGGACAGAAATGGCCTAAAATAAATTTACCCCTACCAGAAGAGCGACCCCTGCCTAAGGGGCCGCTCCCCATATGTAAAAATATTTTTTTAAATCCCTGTTACCTAGTGTTTCTGCGCCCATTGGGGGCAGATCGGTCTAATCAAAACAGGCCGATCTGTCCCAAAGGGGGGCAGAAATGGCCTAAAACAAATGTTCCTCCCAGGGGAGCGATCCTTGCCTAAGGGTTTGCTCCCCTTGCGTGAAAATGACGTAAAGAAAATCCCTGGTGTCTAGTGGTTTCTGCCCCCCTGGGGGGCAGATTGGCCCAAGTAAAATAGGCCGATATGCCCCCAAGGGTGGCAGAAATGGCCAAAAGCCAATTTGCCCCAGGGGAGCGACCCTTGCTTAAGGGGTCGCTCCCCCATGTAAAAAACTAAAAAACAAAAATTATCTCTTGTGTCTAGTGGGTTCTGCCCCCCTGGAGGCAGATCGACCTCATTAAAATAGGGGGGGTGCAGTAAAGGCCTAGTAAAGAAATGTCCCCCACTTGTGGAGCGGCCCTTGCCAAAGCGGCGCTCCCCTTATACATAAATAAATAACATAAATCCCTGGTGTCTAGTGGGCATTTCTGCAGCCTGATCACTTCATGATCGGGCTGCAGAAATGCTCAGAAAAACATAAAACCTTTCATGTCTCTGTGCCGCCCCCTCCCCCGCCGATCGGAAGAGAAATTAAAGCATTTCTCTTCCGATTGCGCTGGAAGCTGAGCTTCTAGCACGATGGGGGCGGCCTCAGATGAGGTCAGCGTGCGAGTTGGGAGCGAGGGGAGAGAGGGGTAGAGGGGGAAGTGATTCCCCTTCCATCCCTGCCCCAGGGGGTGGGTGGCTGGACCATGGGGGGTGCGCTAGCGCTCCCCCATGGGCCGGGATGCAGGATGAGCTGGTGTCATCCTCGGCACACAGTAACCAGGGCGAGAACATCTTGTCCCAGGCACCGTAGGGGTTAAATAGGAAATGTATGTCATGAGTGAACATGAACACAATTTTATCATTCCATTTGTCGCCATCATCATCTTCTTCTGAATAGGTGTCATCATTCTCTGCCTCTGTTTGATTTTCACAGCACGTCAGTGAACTTTAGGTCATTTAGACAGCAGACACGTGTTGGCAGTTTGCAGTTTCTAATGCAATTGTAAGCTAGTAGATCTAACACAGCCTAAGGTGCTGGCTGTCCCTCCATCCAGTCCATTACCAGTTGCTCTGCTCCCTTTTGTTTTTCCAACTTGAACCCTCTCCCAATTGGACTAGGTGTGAGTGGATCGACATGTTTCTTCAGACAGTCCCTGCAAGGTGGAAGTTGAGGACTGTCTATCTCACCTTTCTTTGCACAGAATATGTGATATCTGAAGTCATTAACGTGATGAACCGAAGGTTTTAGTGCATACAATAAGCATGAGAAGTACTCCAATTTGTCCATTAGCTCTTTAGAGAGATCCCATTTATCTCTGCGCTGCAAAAATGTTTCCTGTGTATGTCTGTTGGCAGACAGGTTTTTGAATGCACTTACCTTCTGCAAATGCATTTACTGTGTCACATCCAGTAAATGTATGGATATCTATCATAGCTCATAAAACATTTTCACCAAGAGTTGGAGCTATTTTCCCAGTGTCAAGGACACACATGCTTATTTTAGTACCACATTTCAGAAACAACTTAGCCATAATTCTGTCATGAAATCCCAAACACATAATAAACACATTGTTGTCATCTGAGCTTATCATTACTGCCTCTAAACCCTCATTAACATTGTGTGCAGCATGCAGCAAGAAATGACCATCTGCTTCTTTGTGTACACTGTTAAGATGTGGCACTTTGTGGCTCCCTTCAGATGTGATTTTGTTGCATTTATCTTCACAGTTCATAAACAGTGTTTTATTCTTAAGTTTTACAAAATACTCTGGTTTCCTCCATTTGTTAACAAGAAATGCAATGAGAGTTGTTTCATTACTTACATGGGTTAGGTATTTCCTCCATTGTCTGACAATCTGGGAAGGTGAGATGCTCTGTAACTGGTGCCAGAGTTCTTCCCCTCTGATTGTCCTTTCGCTGTTCTTAATAGACGCCTATTGTACGTATCAAACACAACATTGATTCTTTGACTCCTGTTTCCTTCCTGCAAAAACATGAAAAAGACAGGCATAGCCACCTCATCAAACTTTGATTCCTGTTCTTTTACTCTCTGAACAAGAACCATACTATCAATCAGCATGACTGAATTTCCAGGTATTTCCAAAGGGGTAAAAAATTTCTGCAAGTGTGTTGCTAATACAGCTTTGTTTTTCTGTTGCAACAGACCTTCTGGAGTTGCTAAAGCTCATGGTAAAGGTCGTAAGGCATGAAAGAGTACATTCACCATTTGAAAGTTCTGATACTGTGCTGTCACAATGATTCAACCAAATAGTGATTGTCTGCTTTCATGATGACTGTACTGCCATTGCTGTTCTCTGTCTTCTTCTTGGACATGTTATTGAAGGTTTTTAGTTTGTTTATGTTCATTGGGTCATGAAACTTCTTAATAGGTGGATTATTCTCAAGTCGCTTAAGTCTGATGTCTGTATAGCATTTTTCACATATTTCATAAGCCTTCATTGTGTTGGATACTATGGCGGTCAATTTGAACACGGCGGGATTTCCCGCCGTGTTCAGACTGGCGGTCTTTTCATCGACCGCCAGCCTCCTGGAAAACCCGCCGGCCGTATAATGTTTCCCCGCCAGGCCGGTGAGCGGACACAGGGGGTCATTCTGACCCTGGCGGTCTTTGACCGCCAGGGCGGAGGACCGCGGGAGCACCGCCGACAGGCCGGCGGTGCTCCAATGGGGATTCCGACCGCGGCGGTAAAGCCGCGGTCGGACCGGCACCACTGGCGGGCTCCCGCCAGTGTACCGCGGCCCCATTGAATCCTCCACGGCGGCGCAGCTTGCTGCACCGCCGCGGGGATTCCGACCCCCCCTACCGCCATCCAGATCCCGGCGGTCCGACCGCCGGGATCCGGATGGCGGTAGGGGGGGTCGCGGGGCCCCTGGGGGCCCCTGCAGTGCCCATGCCACTGGCATGGGCATTGCAGGGGCCCCCGTAAGAGGGCCCCTACATGTATTTCACTGTCTGCTGCGCAGACAGTGAAATACGCAACGGGTGCAACTGCACCCGTCGCACAGCTTCCACTCCGCCGGCTCGATTCCGAGCCGGCTTCATCGTGGAAGCCTCTTTCCCGCTGGGCTGGCGGGCGGTCTGAAGGCGACCGCCCGCCAGCCCAGCGGGAAAGTCAGAATTACCGCGGCGGTCTTTCGACCGCGGAACGGTAATCTGACGGCGGGACTTTGGCGGGCGGCCTCCGCCGCCCGCCAAGGTCAGAATGAGGGCCACAGTGTCTCCACCCGCTGGCCTGGCGGGGAACACGGCCGCAGCATTGAGGGCGGCTCCATGAGCCACCGCCAATATTGGTGTGCGGCGGGTGCAGCAGCACCCGTCGCGCATGTCACTGCCCGTAAATCGGGCAGTGACATGCGCGACGGGGACTGCACGGGGGCCCCTGCACTGTCCATGTAAAGTGCATGGGCAGTGCAGGGCCCCCAAGGGGTGCCCCGGAGCACCCCCTCCCACCAGGAAAAGGCTGGCGGCATTTGAAACATTATCCGCAGGGTAGTGCAGCTACCCTGGCGGATGGTGTTTCATCCCGCCGCCAGGCTGCCACTGGCGGCCGTCAACCATTTCATTATGTGGCGGGTCGGCCCGCCATGTTCATAATGACCGCCTATGTCTTGAGATGCCTTTTTTTGCTGTGGAAAGACTAATGAGATCATGTGGCCCAACAAATGGGTTTATCCAACTTTGAACCAGACTAGCAGCTCTTGTAACAGTATCTTTGTCTTTTTCCATTCATGACTTATGTAGGTCAGCGTGAGTAAGATCTGATCTGTTGTTACAAACCATTTCCCTTATCTGACCCAAAAAGGTGCTTCTGTGTTCAGCTGTCATATAATATCTTTTCACAGCACCCGCCTTGAGGTTGAACCTTGTCATACCGTCTGGACTCTGTGGGCCTGAATCATGAAAGTTAGCGCCGCCTTTGCGTCATTTTTTGATGCAAAGTCGGCGCAAACTTACAATATTTAATTATTGTAAAATATAATTATATTTTGTAGTTTGGCGTTGCTTTTGTGTCAAAAAATGATGTAAAGGCTGTGCTAACTTTCATAAATTAGGCCCTGTGTGTCTTTGTTGGCTGTAATCTCTATGTCTTGATCGACCGGAATTCGTCCAAACAGATTAACATCTTACCGTTGAACTGAAAAGCATCCATTGATGAAGTTGTGGTGTATCTCTAGATGTTTCACTGCAGGTAATGTGACTTTGGCATAGTATACTGGAAGATACCAAGCATAGTTCATCCTATCATATGCAAAACACCATGAGATCATAGAATTTATGGCAGTAAGATGTAAATGCTGATTTCCTTTAGCACGCAGAAGAGCCAGCAAGATATTTTCAACAATATCCACATACAACATCCAAAATGCAGAGAGATCTTCATGGTCATGACAAATATGTTCCAGTAAGACATCCCAATTTCCTTTTACTCTGGCAAAGGCAGCATTCTGCAAGAGGTCGTCTAATCTCTGTTGGCATAGATCTTTTGTCATTGACATCCTCAATGAAGGAGTAGACTACCTGAATGTTCTCTTAGTAATTCTTCACCACCCTGGGGATGAACTACAACCAAGCCACTCTCAACATAGCTCCATGCACGCACTTGTGTACTCAAACTGCCCAACTGCACATATGACCTTTTAGTACCGATGATATTGATCCTTTTGCTATCATGTCTGCTTCAATGCAAAGTGTTCAAAGGCCAGCGTCTTGAAAGCGTATCCCAAGAATGGGCATGACATTGCAAATGGTGTGAAAGGTGCCCATTTGAAGAATGATTCTGTCATATTTTACTTTATGTTTCCACAAGATCTCAGTTGCTTTGGCGTAGACAGCTTGATCCATGACCACTACAATTTTCACCGAATGCAGTGATTCCCTTATCAGCTCTGACTGTTTCAAAACTTCAGAAACAGTTATCAACTCAGTTGCAGGGGCATTAGTGGTGGGCAAGTAGCCGATGGAATCCTGTGATACACTAACTAGGTCTCAAGTACTGATGTTAAATCCTGTCTAACTTAGTATTATTTGTGCAAGGCTCGCTTCTTGTCTTGTAACAACCCAGATTAAGCTTTCATTTTGTGCAAATTTCAATTGAGCAACACATTCCGGCATGACGTTGGTATTTGTCATCAATGGCCGAGGCCCAGCTCATTCACCAGAAACATACATGAACAATTCTTCAGTATTTGTGGTGATCAATGTTCATTGCTAATGTTTCTCGGTGCTTTGGTGAGGAACTTTAAAATGTTGTGGTCCAAAGAACTTGGGCTGCACAGCTATACCGCTGACTCAATGAGTTGTTCCCTTACCAGTAAGAGTCTCTTCCAGCCTATCAATGTTATCTCATGCTAATTTAGTGAAGACATGAGGCTGAATGTCAGCTGGAAGAACAATTTGCTCATTTAAGGTAGGAGCAAGTTTCTGAGGTCACAAGGTGGTATCATCTTCTTCCAGTTGTGAGTATGAAATCCTATGACCAAGTCTGTTTAGAGTGTGAATGGTTTCAACATTGCCTGTTACCGTTTTTACAGTGCATGGAAGAAACTATTGCTTGGGGGGGTTTCTGCTGGCCATTTGTGACTGCATATATAATGTCCTGACTGAATGATTACAAAAGTAAGGTGACCCTTTTGGACTGCTTTGAGTTTTTTGGATCTCCAGTCAGAAGTCCTAATATGAACCATTTAAACATCTGATGGATGATATGGCCATGGTGTTGATGTCACGTTTGTTTAATCATTGTTCTTGTGTATGATGATGTTTGATCAATGATTTTGTTCATGTCTGTTTCCTTAACCTTTAAAACTGATAATTCTCTTTTCAAACTCTGGTTTTCTCTTACAACGTCCTGTAGCATGACACTATCAGTTTGGGCCAATAATTTTTCTTGGCTGTCTGGGAATATGTGGAGGCTGTCATCGATCTTGGAGTCGAATCTCCTTCTAATATGCTTGCTGGTTGACTCATCTATTCCCTGTATTTCTCTGTGTGTCATGAGGGTTTCAAGCCTTTCAGTGAGCGTCATCACAGGTATTACCTCTTTGTTAGGAATAATCACAGTTCTAGTGTATTGAAATAGTTCATCAAATGCTTCATCTTTCATATTTTTGTAGTGATCATTGGTTTGAATGCTAGATGCATGATCTTCCTCCTTTCCTTTAACCCTTGTATAGTTCCTATAAACATATGCATGATAACGGGCTTTTGCAGCCACTATGTCTCTACTACAAACTACCAAGATCTGTGAATCTCAATGAATGGTTGCACAGTCTCGAAGCCTTATGTCAACTTTAAGCTCCATGGCCTTGATTAATTTCTCATGCTTTGATGTTCCCTTTTAGCATTTTATCTTTCCTCAAAATATGCATCCTTCAGCATACAGGTTTGACTTTAACAATGTTCTTCTGTTTAAGGTGGTCATTACAACCCTGGCGGACGGTGTTAAAGCGGCGGTAAGACCGCCAACAGGCCGGCGGTAAAAAAATTGGAATTATGATCGTGGTGGAAACCGCCAACAAAGACAGCCACTTTAACACTCCGACCGCCACGGCGGTATAAACAAACAGCGCGGCGGTCACCGCCAACAGACAGGCGGAAGACAATGTACCACCCACAGTATCACAACCTACCAATCCACCACTTTTTCCGGGGCTGATTCACCGCGGATAAAAACACGGCGGAAACAGCCATTTCAAAGGGAAAACGCTCACCTCTAAACACTCCACGAGGAAGGAGGGCACCATGGAGCCGGAACTCCATATTCTGCCAGTGCTAGTCTTCCTGCTCCTCTAGGGAAGGGGGGCACCTCAGCCGGATGAGTGCACCACGCCAGATCCACGAGGGGGCTCCATGCCCATTGATGTATCCTGGGGAGTGCAAAGCCACAGTCTCTCAAGTCTCTACAGTGGGTGGTTTGCCCACTGTGCAATCCTGGGGAGTGCAAAGCCACAGTCCCTCAAGTCTGTACAGTGGGTGGTTTGCCCACTGCTGCATCATGGGGAGTGCAAAGCCACAGTCTCTCAAGTCTCTACAGTGGGTGGGTTGCCCACTGTTCAATCCTGGGGAGTGCAAAGCCACAGTCTCTCAAGTCTCTACAGTGGGTGGGTTGCCCACTGTTCAATCCTGGGGAGTGCAAAGCCACAGTCTCTCAAGTCTCTACAGTGGGTGGGTTGCTCACTGTTCAATCCTGGGGAGTGCAAAGCCACAGTCTCTCAAGTGGATGTAGGTCTCTACTGCTTCTGGAGAGGGACTGGTGCCCAGAGTGCTTCATCTTGTGCAGGACAGACGGAGTGGATGCTGTTCTCCACTGGTTCTGGAGGGGGACTGGTGCCCAGAGTGCTTCATCCTACCAAGGACAGACAGAGTGGATGCTGTTCTCCACTGGTTCTGGAGGCGGACTGGTGCCCAGAGTGCAGCACACACCCCGTGACGGTCCCAGTTGCATCACTGCCCCTGCCGCAAATGGGCTAGCGGTGCTTTCCATGGTAGTCTTTGCCCTGTTCAGCGGTCCTTGGCCTGTTCAGCGGTGCTTGAGTTGCCAGTGTTAGACCTCTTCAACGGTGCGTTCCATGGCGGTCTTTGCCCTGTTCAGCGGTCCTTGGCCTGTTCAGCGGTGCTTGAGTTGCCAGTGTCAGACCTGTTCAGCGGTGCTTTCCATGGCGGTCTTTGCCCTGTTCAGCGGTCCTTGGCCTGTTCAGCGGTGCTTGAGTTGCCAGTGTCAGACCTGTTCAGCGGTGCTTTCCATGGCGGTCTTTGCCCTGTTCAGTGGTCCTTGCCAAGGCGGTCCTTCATTGCCCAGCAGGGTTGTGGCTGGCGGTCCTTCATAGGTCAGCTGGGCTGTGGCTTGTGGGGCCCTCCTGGCCAGCTGGGCTGTGGCTGGCGGTGGCCTCCTGGGCAGTGACGATGAGGCTGCCGGTGGCCTCCTGGGCAGTGACGATGAGGCTGCCGGTGGCCTCCTGGCCATTGACTCTGGGGCTGGCGGTGGCCTCCTGGACAGTGACGAGGGGGCTGGCGGTGGCCTCCTGGGCAGTGACGATGAGGCTGGAGGTGGCCTCCTGGCCAGTGACTCTGGGGCTGGCGGTGGCCTCCTGGGCAGTGACGATGGGGCTGGCGGTGGCCTCCTGGGCAGTGACGATGAGGCTGGCGGTGGCCTCCTGGCCAGTGACTCTGGGGCTGGCGGTGGCCTCCTGCACAGTGACGATGGGGCTGGCGGTGGCCTCCTGGGCAGTGACGATGAGGCTGGCGGTGGCCTCCTGGCCAGTGACTCTGGAGCTGGCGGTGGCCTCCTGGGCAGTGACGATGGGGCTGGCAGTGGCCTCCTGGGCAGTGACTCTGGGGCTGGTGGTGGCCTCCTGGGCAGTGACGACGGCGCTAGCGGTGGCCTCCTGGGCAGTGACGATGAGGCTGGCGGTGGCCTCCTGCCCAGTGACTCTGGGGCTGGCGGTGGCCTCCTGGGCAGTGACGATGGGGCTGGCGGTGGCATCCTGGGCAGTGACGATGAGGCTGGCGGTGGCCTCCTGGGCAGTGACTCTGGGGCTGGCGGTGGCATCCTGGGCAGTGATGATGGGGCTGGCAGAGGCCTCCTGAGCAGCGGGGATGATGGCGGTCTTCTCCGCCATGCTGCTGCTCCCAGACTTTGGAGATTTCTTCTGTCCCTTCCCCACCTTGGGAGGAGTCACAGCTGAGTCGACACTCCCCCTGGGACCCCTGTGAGTGGCTTTGCTGGCTGGAGTCTTCCCCCTCTCCCGCCGGGCACTGTCCAACTTCTGGTGCTTCACAGGGGGGGACAGGCTGTGCTGTGGCTCTGTGCCACACTGGCTGGCCTAGTGGCCGGTGCACTCCACATACCTGTAACAACAGGCACCACTGGTCCCGGAGATTTTTTGGCTGAGGTGCTAGTACAGGACCTATGAATTGGACAGGGGGGGGAATAGGCTCAGGGTGGACAGGAAAAGTTTTTTGGAGACACTGGGACAGGTAGCTGGAGGGGGTTTGGGAGTGGAGGAAGAGGTGGTGGTTTTAGGAGGTGTAACTTTTGTGGATTTGGGTGCAGGTGCATGGGCTGGAGGCTGTCGTGAGGTGGATGGCTGTTGGGTGGGTGTGTGCCTGCGTTTGTGTATCTTCGGAGGGGGCGTCACAGACACACTGGGAGAGGACACAGGGGACATGGAAATGGTAGTGGGGGTGGTGACTGCATGTGAGCAGGGTGAGGTGGTGGGTGTGCTGGTGCGGGACGTAGTGGCTGTAGTGGTAGTGCATGCAGGTGTGAGTGTAGACGAGACTGGGAGGGAGGAGGGAGACAAGGAGGAGGGGGACACAGTGGAGGCAGTGGATGTTGGTGTGTCTGTATGTGTGTGATGCTTGTGTGAGTGCCTGTGGGATGTGTGGTGCTTATGTTTGCCTGAGCTTCCCTTGTGTGGTGAGGTGTGTGCAGGCTGGTCTGATGGTGTGCTTGGGATAGGCTGGGGTACAGGGGATTGGGTCTGGGTGGAGGAAGTTGGAGGGGGGAGGCTAGACACAGGGACAATGGCTGCCATCAGTGCTGAGGCCAGAGTTTGCAGGGTTCGATGAAGGGCAGCCTGACCAGAATGAATGCCCTCCAGGAATGCATTTGTGTGTTGCACATCCCTTTCTACACCCTGGATGGCATTCAAAATGGTAGACTGCCCAACAGTGAGGGACCTGAGGAGGTCAATGGCCTCCTCACTGAGGTCAGCAGAGGTGACAGGGGCAGGGGCTGAGGTGCCTGGGGCGAAGGTGATGCCCACCCTCCTGGGTGAGCGGGCACGGGGCGAAGGCTGAGGGGCTGCTGGGAGGGCGGTGCTGGTAGGGGGGTGGCGGCTGTACCTGTTGAAGTGGGGGCACAGATGTTGCTGCCACCACAAGGGAGCTCCCATCGGAGGATGAGAACGTGTCGCTGGTTGCAGATCCTGTGACCGCCGTGGTGCTCCCCTCTGTCCCACTGGTGTATTCTGAGTCCGTGGTGAGGCCCTCCATAGCCATGTGGGATGCAGCTCCCTCGTGCTCCGGTGCCACTGTACCTCCGCCTGATGATGCTAATGCACACAAGAACAGGGAGACCACAAAAAGGGGGGGACAGAAGAAAGACAGGTTGAGTGCATGGCTTACCGCTACCGTTGGCGTCAATACACACACAGCAGCCCCCTGCACTACGTCGCGCTGTTGGGCTCTACAGATGCAATTCCTGGGAAATGGCCTACATGGCTATGGACGACATCTGCACACATAGATGACACAGGGGCATGAATACCTGTACTTGGCACTCTACAGAGGTGGGGTCGGGTGCCACATGGCCTGCATTACGGAGGGGCCTAGCCTACGGAACTCGCCCTGGCCTAGGGAAACCTACAGCCCTCCTCCCCCACCCAGACACCTTCACTGCATGCAAAGTCCGCTGAATGATAGTGTATTCACCCCCTTGTGTCTGCTGTGATGCCCTCAAGCGCCCATCCAACTCCGGGCAGGCCACCGCCATGATCCGGAACATCAGGGGGGTCATGGTTTGACGGGCACCCCTCCCACGTTGGGAGGCCATCCACAGCTGAGCCTCCGCCATCTTCTTGCTCCGGCGGCGAATGTCCTCCCATCTTTTCCGGCAGTGGGTGCTCTGTCTGTGGTGGACCCCCAGGGTCCAGACGTCCTTGGCGATGGCACGCCAAATATCCTTCTTCTGGTGGGCGCTGACCTACATGACATGTACAGGGGAAGAAGAGAAGTCATTACCAACTGCACCGTCAAAGTGAGAGGCCCACATCCCTACCCTTGCCATGTGGCACATGCATTCACAGTCCTTCATGCACGCAGAACTGTGCCCTCTTCCTTCTTACAACCAGCCCTCTCCACACAGGCATAGCCCATACAACATGCTCCCTGTATACTTACCTGTTGGTCTGGAGGACCGTAGAGTAGCGTGTACTGGGGGAGGACTCCGTCGACGAGCTTGTCCAACTCCTCTGCAGTGAAGGCAGGGGCCCTTTCCCCAGACGCACGAGCCATTGTCTCTTCCAGACCGAGGTCACAGCAGCACTTGCAGTGTAGGTCCTCTCCCGTCAAAAATCAGGTATCGAGTCATTGAACAGATAGAAAATGGCGGTCACGTCCGCGTCGGTGCGTACCATCACCGCCGGCGTACATCGTCATTGGCTCCTGGGACCCATAGGGTCCAATGTTAACCAATGCAGCATTGCGCCGCGGTCTTCGACTGCCTACCGCGACGGTGTACAACGCCAGCGCAGTTACCTCACATCCCATTGTCCCAGTTTAGAGGTCAGGCAGCCGCCATTTCAGGGGCCCACATGGCCTAATTACCAACTGCGTCACACATACCTAGCCTTGTCTCACAACACAAATACAGGCCACATTTTGTGTATGAATGGTGTTCTGTGTAGACTGTGGGTACATACCTCTGAGTTGTTTGACTCTGTGGTCGCTGTTGTCCTTCATAGGCACCGTCCGTTGGGACATGTGAGGAGATGGCGGAATCCTCCGGTGTACCGACCGCTGGTGGACCTGTCGACAATGGAGGAAAGAAGTTTGATCATCACCTACAGGTTTGACCGTGCCACAATCCAGGAACTGTGTACCCAGTTGGAAACTTACCTGATGTCAGCAATCCGCCATCCCACAGGAATCCCCCCTCAAGTGCAGGGGCTATCAGTGCTCCATTTCCTTGCAAGTGTGTCATTTCAAACAACAGTGGCCATGGCATCAGGGATGTCCCAGCCTATGTTTTCCAACATGTTGTCCAGAGTGTTGTCTGCCCTTCTGAAACACATGCGGAGCTATATTTTTTTCCCTCAGGTGGAGGACTTGCCTACAGTGAAAGGTGACTTCTATGCCATGGGACATATCCCCAACATCATAGGTGCCATTGACGGGACCCATGTAGCTCTGGTCTCCCCCCACAGGAGTGAACAGGTGTACAGGAACCGGAAGAGTTATCATTCCATGAATGTACAAATGGTATGTTTGGCAGACCAGTACATCTCCCAGGTAAATGCTATGTTCCCTGGCTGTGTGCATGACGCCTGCATCCTGCGGAATAGCAGCATCCCTTATGTGATGGGTCAACTCCAGAGGCACCGGGTGTGGCTATTAGGGGACTCTGGTTACCCCAACCTGTCATGGCTACTGACCCCAGTGAGGAATCCCAGGACCAGGGCAGAGGAATGCTACAATGAGGCACATGGGTTTACTAGGAGGGTGATCGAACGCACCTTCGGCCTCCTGAAGGCCAGGTTCAGGTGCCTCCATATGACAGGTGGTTCCCTATTCTACTCACCAAAGAAAGTGTGCCAGATCATCGTGGCCTGCTGTATGCTTCACAACTTGGCTTTGCGACGCTAGGTGCCTTTTCTGCAGGAGGATGGTCCAGATGGTCCAGATGGTGGTGTTGTGGCAGCTGTGGAGCCTGTGGACAGTGATGAGGAGGAAGCAGAGGAAGAAGACATTGACAACAGGGACTCAGTCATCCAGCAATATTTCCAGTGACACACAGGTGAGAAAACATTCCTGCCTACTACAAATACTTTAACACTTCTACCTCTATCCTGTCTGTCGATTTCAGCCAGTATATGGTCACTGAGTTGTACATTTCCCTTACGGTTTCACAGGTGTGGTTTCCAACATATTGTCATCTGCTTAGATTCCTCATGGACTTGAGATGTGTGACATAGGTATGTTGACATTACATTTGAAAAAACATTTTGTCACTGCTAATACACAATTTCGAAATCACAGACTGACTCCAGATTGTTTTCTGCTTCAAGGGTGTTTATTGAAGTGCTCAATGTTGGAGGGGGTTGTAAAATGGTGAGGGGTGATGGTGGAGGAATGTCCATGGCAGAGTCCAGTCTATTAGTCTCACAGGTGCATTGCCCATATGGGCATAGGAAGGTGAGCTGGGGCAGTTCCAATATAGACAGGGTTACAAAGTGGGATAGTGGTTTGACAATCAGGGTGGTCTCATTTCTTGGCGGGGGTCTTGGCATCGTGCTCTGTCTTGTTCCTGGATCTCAGGGACCGCTTGCGGGGTGGTTCTCCGTCTGCGGGGGGGTGCTGGTGTGGTGGTCCTGTGGAGGTGCCTCCTGTCCACTAGCGCCGGCGGAGGTGGTGGGCAGTTCATCGTCCATGCTAGTGTCAGGGTCCCCTTGTAGTGCCACAGTGTCCCTCCTGGTGTTAAGTATTTCCTTCAGCACCCCTACGATGGTGCCCAGGGCGGAGCTGATGGTTCTGAGTTCCTCCCTGAACCCCAAATACTGTTCCTCCTGCATGCGCTGGGTCTCCTGAAACTTGGCCAGGACCGTTGCCATCGTCTACTGGGAGTGGTGGTATGCTCCCATGATGGAGGAGAAGGCCTCGTGGAGAGTGGGTTCCCGTGGCCACTGCCCCCAGGGCCCTGTTGTTGTTGGGGTGGTGGGTTATCCTGGGTTCCTGGGTTCCCTGTAGTGGTGGACACACAGCTGATTGACGTGTCCTGGGGACGGAGGTATGGGCCTGCTGGGTGGGGGTTATGCTGGTGTTACCAGAGGGTGGAAGGTCTGTGGTGGGCTGTGCCTGTGTGAGGGGAACCGACTGTCCAGAGGCCCACGATGGTCCGCGATCTGGATCCAGTTGGACAGAGCTGCTGTCATCACTGTGGGCCTCTTCTGTGGGTGGGGTGGAGATGTCTGGACCCTCCTGTCTGGTGACGTTGGGTAGTGGTCCTGCAGGGGTGTAAAAGCATGATTATTGCATCTGTGTGTGTCATGGTGTGCAATGGGTGGGTGACCGTGTACCCCAGTGCTAGCATTCCTGTGTGGGGGCTTGTGTGATGATGGTTGAGGGGGGTGTTATGGGTATGTGCAGTGGGCATGCTTTAGTGATGGGTGTCCATGCTTGTTGTGTCATGCAGGGCTTGGTGTTGGGATGTGTGGTTTGTGTTATTAGTACATTTGTGAGGAGTTGGAGTGATAGGAGAGGGGGCGAGGGCGGGGGTCTGTGATAACCAGAGTCCATTCCTCCACCGACTCCTGCGAGGCCCTCAGGATGCAGTATCGGCAAGACCTGCTCCTCCCATGTTATTAGTTGTGGGGGAGGAGGTGGGGGTCCGCCGCCAGTCCGCTGTACCGCCAGGTGGTGTCTTGAGACCACGGAACGCACCTTCCCCCGTAGGTCGTTCCACCTCTGCCTGATGTCGTCCCGATTTCTTGGGTGCTGTCCCACTGCGTTGACCCTGTCGACTATTCTTCGCCATAGCTCCATCTTCCTAGCTATGGAGGTGTGCTGCACCTGTGCTCCAAATAGCTGTGGCTCTACCCGGACGATTTCCTCCACCATGACCCTGAGCTCCTTCTCCGAGAACCTGGGGTGTCTTTGCCGTGCCATGGGGTGGTATGGGTGATGTGTGGGGTGGTGTGTGTGGTGATAAGTGTGGTGATATGTAGTGGTGTGTGGTGTTTTGTGCGTGGAAGTTGTGTTGGTGATGGTGTTGAGTGCCTGTGGCTGCTAGTTTGTGGATGGTGGTGTCTCTCTCTGGCCTTCTTTCTGAATTTTTGGTCGTAGGGGTTTGTGGGTGATGTGGGTGTGTGTTTTACATTGTATTGAGTGTGTGGGAGTGGTGTGTGTATGTGTATCAGGTGTGTGTATTTCGAATTGTCCAATGTGGTGGTGTTTTGTAGAAGTGTGTGTATTTTGAGCGCGGCGGTGTGTACCGCCAATGAAATACCGCGGTTGAAAGACCACCGTGTGGATTCGTGGGTCGTAATAGCATGGGTGTATTTCTGTTGGCGTGACGGTGGAAGTTTTGTTTTCGCCAGTTTATCACTGACCTTTGGTGTGGCGGACTTGTGTGGGTGTCTGAATTTTGTCGGATTTCGAGATGTGGGTCATAATAGCTGTGGCGGTATTCCTCGGCCACGGTGGTGTGTTGGCGGTCTTCTGCACGGCGGTAAACGGCTTTTACCGCCAATGTTGTAATGACCCCCTAAGTGTTTTCTCGTGCACTCACTCGTTTCAGCATCATCACTGACACTTGATTCAGCTTTTTGCTTAATAGTCTGTAAATCTCTATTCATAGTAAACATGCTCCTGCTCTTCCTGTGGTAAAATACTTGGGGAACCATGTTGCTTTCCACATTCCTCACAATGTCTAACAGTGGAATGTGATTCCTTACTTGAGATGCCTCTAACAAAGTTTTCCAGGAGAGTAGTCCTGTGGGCTTATCAGTGTAACTCCATGTTGGACATTTGACCATAGTTAGAAATGGGGTCTCTAGTTGGCAGTCACTTTACATCCTGTCCAAGTAGGGACCCTCACTCTAGTCAGGGTTAGGGAGTCATACTCCTAAGATAACCCCTGCTTACCCTCATTGACAGCTTGGCACTAGTAGTCAGGCTTCACTCAGAGGCAATGTGTTTATTATTTGTACCCATACACAGTAACACAGTGAAAACACTACAAATGAACACCACACCCGGTTAAAACAATAGCCAATATTTACCTAAGTAAAAATAGACCAAAACAACAAAAATCTAACATACACAAGCAAAAATATGAATTTTTTAAGATTAAGGGGCTCATTCTGAGCCCGGCGGGCGGCGGTCGCTGCCCGCCGGGCGGAAACCGCCGAAAGACCGCACCGCGGTCAATAGACCGCGGGGGTCATTTTGACTTTCCCGCTGGGCCGGCGGGCGATCGCCAGAAGATCGCTCGCCGCCCCAGCGGGAAAGCCCCTGCAACGAGGAAGCCAGCTCCGAATGGAGCCGGCGGAGTTGCAGGGGTGCGACGGGTGCAGTAGCACCCTTCGCGATTTTCACTGTCTGCGTAGCAGACAGTGAAAATCTTTGTGGGGCCCTGTTAGGGGGCCCCTGCACTGCCCATGCCAGTAGCATGGGCAGTGCAGGGGCCCCCAGGGGCCCCGCGACACCTGTTCCCGCCATCCTGTTCCTGGCGGGTTTTACCGCCAGGAACAGGATGGCGGGAAGGGGGTCGGAATCCCCATGGCGGCGCTGCAAGCAGCGCCGCCATGGAGGATTCTCTGGCCCAGGGGAAATCCGGCGGGAAACCGTCGGATCCCCTTTTCTGACCGCGGCTTTACCGCCGCAGTCAGAATGGGCACTGAAGCACCGCCAGCCTTTTGGCGATGCTTCCGTTGCCCGTGGCCCTGGCGGTTTAGGACCGCCAGGGTCAGAATGAGGGCCTAAATCCTAATAATGCACTTAGAAACACAATAGCTCCTACTGGGGCTATCACAACATCATTGATGGAGTCATTCCCAAAAGTTCTAGAGAGGGAGTGCGAGGTGAGTCAAGGAGACGCATGGATCCCAGGTACAGTACCTTAGAAATGAGGAAAACAAAGACGTTGCACGGAATTGGGAATGTGAGGCGTCGCTAGAACCGGTGCGGGGTTGGTTCCTTACTGCTACCGGGGAGGTGAGGTGTCTGTTCCTTACGGTTCCCGAGGAGGTGATGCAGCATTGTTGCAATGCGTTAGTTCCTTACAATCTGGTGGGGTTGATGGGTCCAGAGCGTCAAGGTGTGATGAGGCAACTTTGCAGAGTCACGGTCACACCACGGGGCCAGAGGCGCTGCGGCAGAGTCATGTGTCACTGACATCGGTGACACGGCACTCGGCCTCGCAATGTCGTGGAACTTCAGAGGCACTGTGGAGGCTTCAAGCCCCCGGCGCCGGGCCTGCAGCATCGATCGTGGGTGTAGCACTTCAGTGTGGACCAGGGCCTTGAATGCAGGGAGCAGCGCGGAGTCTGGCAGCGGCACAGGTACTAGAGTCATCCAAAGCCAATGTGCCTGGTTCTTCTTGTTTTCACCATAACCCACAACACAGCAAAGCAACAGGCAAAGTGGCAGGTCTTCCCCAAGCATCCACCTCTTCTCCCTGGCACAACGTCCTCAGTCCAGAGGTTTTCTGAAGTTGTGGGGTCAGCAGTCCAATACTTATACTCATTCTGCCTTTGAAGTAGGCAAACCTCTAAGGAAAATCTTTGTAGTACACACAATCCTGCCTCTCCCTGTCCTGGGCCCAGACACACTACAGGGGTTGGAGACTGCTTTGTGTAAGGCCAGGCAAAGTCCTATTCAGGTGCAAGCATCAGCTCCTCTCTCTACTCTAGCCCTGGAAGACCCATCAAGATATGCAGGACGCTCCCTTTGTGTGACTGTCTAGAGTTAATTCACAAACAGCCCAACTGACAGTCTGACCCAGACGTGTATTCCACAGCCGGGCAGAGGCACAGAATGGTTAAGGAAGAAATTGCCCATTATCTAAAAGAAGCATTTTCAAACATACAATTTAAAAAATACTTTCACTAAAAGATATATTTTAAATTGTGAGTTCAGGGATACCAAACTCCAAATCTCTGTCTGCTCCCAATAGGAAATTACACTTAAAAGATAATTCAAAGCAATCCCAATGTTAATGTATAGGAGACATAGGCCTTGCAATAGTGAAAAACGAATTTAGCAGTTTTTCACTATCATGACATGTAAAACACACTGCACCCTGCCCAGGAGGTTGCCATGGGCCTACGTTAGGTGCGACATATATGTAGGAAAAGGGAAGGTTTGGGCCTCCCAAGTGGGTACACTTGCCAGGTCGAACTGGCAGTTTAAAACTGCACACACAAACACTGCAATGGCAGGTCTGAAACATGTTTACAGGGCTACCCATGTGGGAGGCACAATCAATGCTGCAGGCCCGCTAGTAATATTTGATTTACAGGTCCCGGGCACCTCTAGTACACTTTACTAGGGACTTACTAGTAAATCAAATATGTCAGTCATGGAGAAAACCAATCACCAACCCAATAGAGAGCACTTGCACTTTATCACTAGTCAGCAGTAGTACAGTACCCAGAGTCAGCAAAAATGAAGTTCAGCACAGGATCATAACAGGAGGTCAGAAGTCAAAAAGATAGGGGAAACCATGGCAAGAGCTGACAGGTCTAACATATGTCCCCCCAGCTGAAAGTGGGGAGATCTACCAAACCTCATGGGAGTTTTTATCACTAAGGCCGAAGAACCTGGACAGACCATCAGCATTGGCATGTTCTGTGCCAGGGCGGTGTTCCACCGTAAAGTCCATTCCCTGTAGAGAGATGGACCCCCTCAACAGTTTAAGATTCTCCCCCTCTCACCTGGGTCATTCATCTGAGGGTTCTGTGGTCTGTCTGAACCCAAAAGTGAGTCCCAAACAAGTGGGGTTTTAGCTTCTTCTACACCCAGACCACATCAAAAGCCTCCCTTTCAATTGCGCTTCACTTCTGTTCCTCGGGATATAACCGCCTACTGATGAAGGCTACAGATTGATCTAGGCCCTCTTCATTAAGCTGTGACTGCACGGCTCCCACAGCATGCTCTGAAGCATCTGTCTGCACCAAGAATTCTTTAGAAAAGTCAGGGGCCTTGAGCACAGGTGCTGTGCACATGGCCTCCTTCAGGATGCCAAAAGCAGTCTGGCACACCTTGGTCCAGATCACCTGACGTGGCTGCTTCTTGGAAGTCAGCTCTGTCGAGGGGGCAACAGTGGTGCCATACCCTTGACAAATCTTCTGTAATAACCTCGGACTGGGTCTTGGGGGGTGCCCACGCCAGAATAATGTCAATTTTGGCTTGTAGGGGAGCCACCTGGCCGCTCCCTAGCTGGTGTCCCAAGTACACCACAGACCCCGCCCTATCTGGCACTTACTTGCCTTGATATTGAGACCTTCACTCTGCAGGACCTTCAACACTTCCTGGAGGTGGTGCAAGTGGTCCTCCCAGCAGGAGCTGAAGACAACAATGTTGTCTAAGTAGGTGACACAGAAGTTCTCCAACCCAGCCAGGACCTGTTTGACCAGCCTCTGGAATGCGGCAGGGGCGATCTTCAACCCAAAGGGCATGACACAAAACTGGTAGTGTCCCTCTGGTGTTGAGAACGCACACCTCTTTTTTGCCCCTTCGGTTAAGGCATTCTGCCTGTACCCAGATGTCAGATCAAATGTGCTGGGGAACTTGCCAGCTCCCAACTGGTCAATGAGCTCATCAGCTCAGGAGCTGTGGTGTGCGTCACTCCTGGTGATGGCATTGAGCCCCGGGTAGTCAGCACAGAACCTAAGTTCAGGAGTGACACTGGGTGGTGCAGCCTTGGGGGCCAGAATCACTGGGCTGTACCAAGGACCGTTGGAGTGTTCAATCACCCCTAACACCAGCATCTTAGAGACTTCTTCCTTGATGCTGTTTCTCACTCTGTCAGTCAACCTGTAAGACTTGTGCTTAACAGACAGGCAGTCCCCATTATCAATATCATGGGTGCACCTGTGAGTGACCCCAGGGGTAAGTGAGAATAGGGAGGCAAACTGTCCCAGCAAGTGGCAAAAGTCTCTCCACTGATACAGGGTCAGAGTAGGGGAGTGTTTCACACCCTCCACTGACCCATCATGCTCTTTGGAAGACAGGAGGTCGGGGAAAGGTTTGCTCCCCTTTTCCACCCCATCAATCTGTGATCAGGAGCATGGTCAACTCAGACCTCTCAAAATGTGGATTGAGGCAATTCACATGCAGGACCCTCAAAGGGTTCCTAGGAGTCTGCATGTTCACCACGTAGGTGGCATAACTTTTGCACTCCTTCTCTTCAAATGACCCAGACTTACCTTCTTGGAGATCATGGGGTTCTATCGGGGCCATCGCCCATACCTTCTGGTGAGGCTGAAACTCCACCAGAGTGGTATTCTGGTCATACCAACCTTTCATGTCCTCTTGGCTAGCTTCCAGATTCTCCTGAGCGAGTTTCCAGAAGCGGGCTGCCTAGTTCCTGAAGGCCAGCATGTAACTGAATACATCCTGGGGTGGCTTCTTGGGAGCTTTCTCCCAGCTCTCCTTTACTAAACTGAGAGGCCCTCTTACATGGTGCCCATACAGAAGTTCCAAAAGGGCTGAAACCAACCCCCTTCTGTGGTACCTCCCTGTAAGCAAACCTGTTGCCCATGGCTGTCTTGGGATCCAGAAGCCCCACAATGTCAATGTCCACGCGCTCAAAAGGGGTGCTCATGTCAGGAAAGGGCTTAAGAGGAGCCTTTTACCTCTTCCCAAATTTGTCACTCGCCTGGCAGGTCTGACAAGTCCTGCAGAATGCATCTGACTTCTTCTTCATTTGAGGCCAATAAAAGTGGATTACAAGCCTGTCAAAGGTCTTGTCTTGTCCCAAATGACCTGCCAGTGGCACATCATGAACTGGACCAAGTAGGAAGGCTCTGAAATACTGGGGTACCACCAGAACATGGGCTGCCCCAGGTTAAGCAACCTTAGCCTCACTATACAGGCGATCCCTCTCCATATATATCAAGAGAGATACAGAGGTATCACCATCTTCCTGGGCCTGGGCCTCTTTCTGAAGGCCCTTAATAAGCTGTTACCTCACTGCTCTTCACCCAACCATCCAGCGCTCTGCAGAAGGGATCCACACTCAAGCCAGGTCTGGGAATCAAGTTTCTTACTCTCCCTGAACTTTCCCCGTACATCTCTGGTGTCAGGCCATACCTAGTGATGAGGGCATCGTTCTTCCTGGTGTAGGTGAGCTCACTAGCTGCCCCTAGCACCAAAAAGGTGTCCCTCCCCTCTGCTGAGAAGTAGTTCCACAGACCCACCCCCAATCTTTCACAGGGATCCCATGCAGATGTCATCCTCCTTAGTGTATTACTTCTTTAGTTTCTTGATAGTGTGCACCCTCCTCTCTGACTGCACTGATGAAATGCTGCCACCATCTGTGCTGGGCCTGCTCCTCAGATTCAGCTCCTTCAAGCTCAGCTCTTGAGCCATGTAGAAAAATGCCACTGTTGGCATGGTTACACCCTAACCTTTTGCCTTTTGTTGATGCTAGTTATGATTGAAAGTGTGCTGGGACCCTGCTAACCAGGCCCCAGCATCAGTGTTCTTGCCCTATAACTGTACCTTTGTCTCCACAATTGGCACAGCCCTGGCACACAGATAAGTCCCTTGTAAATGGTTCCCCTTGTACCAAGGGCCCTGTGGCCAGGGACGGTCTCCTCACACTTTCTGGTAAGGATGCAGAATCCTATGACCTCATGAAGGCTACCCTGATTGAGGGCTTTGGATTCTCAACTGAGGAGTATAGGATTAGATTCAGGGGGGCTCGCAAAACCTCGAGCCAGACCTGGGTTGATTTTGTTGACTTCTCAGTCAAAACACTAGATGATTGGATAACTGGCAGTGGAGTAAGTGATTATGGTGGGCTGTATAATTTATTTATGAAAGAACATCTGTTAAGTAATTGCTTCACTGACAAACTGCATCAAAATCTGGTAGACCTAGGTCCAATTTCTCCCCAAGAATTGGGAAAGAAGACAGACCACTGGGTCAAGACAGGGGTGACCAAGACTTCCACACGGGTGATCAAAAGAAAAGAGTCACAAAGCCTCTCCAGGGGAAGGGTGGTGAGACATCCAAGGAAAAAAGCAAATATTCTTCTCAAGGGCCCCAAAAACCTGCTCAGGAGGGTGGGGCCAGAGCCTCTTCACAGTCCACAAATGGGTATGAGGGTAAAAACTTTGATCCCAAGAAGGCCTGGTGTCACAACTGTAGACAGCATGGACACCAACTGGAGACAAGGCCTGTCCCAAGAGAAGTCCCACAACTACTACTCCAGTTAGCACTGGAATAGCCAGTCTCCAGGTGGGATCAACAGTGTGCCCAGAGAAAATCAGGGTTCACAGTGAAGCTACTTTAGTCTCAGAGGGTGGGGTGGATTTAGCCACACTAGCTGCATGACCACCTAACATGCAAAAATACAGGCAGCAGCTCTTGATAAATGGGAATAAGGTAGAAGCCCTGAGGGACACAGGTGCCAGTGTCACCATGGTGACAGACAAACTGGTTTCCCCAGGACAGTATCTGGCTGGACAGACATATCCAGTCACCAATGCTGACAATGAAACTAAAGTCCATCCCATGGCAATGGTGACTTAAGAATGGGGAGGAGTTACTGGCCTGAAACAGGTGGTAGTCTCCTCTGCCATCCCAGTAGAGTGTTTGCTAGGAGTCCTCAGCATGGGCTGAGGTAGAACTCAAGACCCATGAAGCCACGCTGGGTATCCCTGAACTGGTGTGGTGTGTGTCAAGACTAGAGCACAGAGCAGAGCACAGGATGAAAAAGAAGTGTTGGAGCCTGGAATAAAAGCCCAACCTTCCAAGAGAAAAGGAAAGAAACTGGGGGGGCAGCTTCTACACAGCAAAAGAAACAGGACCTCTCTCCTCAGGAAGATGTCCTATCCCCCTGAGGGAACTGAGTCCATGGAGCTGGAGCCTTATCAGGTAGAGCTCTTCGGCCCCAGGGACCGTCAAGGAAACAGCTGTGCCAGGGACAAAAGACTTGTCCCACTCTTAAAGGCCTAAGACAGCAAGCAGCTGAGCAAGAAAATAGAAGTGTCAGTGGATCCCTCAGGGTCTATTGGGAAGATGGACTCCTTTATACTGAGGCAAGATATCCCAAGCCTGGTGCCACTAGGAGAGTGGTAGTGCCTCAGGAGGTTAGAGAGTTCATCCTCACCTTAGCCCACTACATTCCCCTTGCTCGGCATTTGGGACAAACCAAGACTTGGGAGAGATTAGTCAACCATTTCTATTGGCCCAAAATGTCCCAGAAGATAAGGGAGTTTTGCAGCTCCTGTGCCACCTGTCAAGCCAGTGGTAAGACAGGTGGCCATCCAAATGTCCTCCTCATTTCACTTCCAGTGGTAGGGTCCACTTTGAGAGAGTGGGAGTGGACATAGTGGGTCCACTTGAACCTCCCACAGCGTCAGGGAACCAATATAAACTAGTAGTAATGGATTGTGCTACCAGGTACCCTGAGGCAATTCCCCTTAGGTCGACTACTGCCCCTGCAGTAGCCAAAGCACTCATAGGTATCTTTATCAGAGTGGGTTTTCCTAAGGAGGTTGTTTCTGACAGAGGTCCAACTTCATATCAGCTTACCTAAAACAAATGTGGAATGAGTGTGGGGTGACTCAAAAATTCACCACACCATACCATCCACAAACCAATGGTCTTGTAGAGCGATTTAACAAGACATTGAAGGGCATGATCATGGGGCTCCCTGAAAAACTCAAAAGAAGATGGGATGTCCTTCTGCCATGCATGCTTTTTGCCTACAGAGAGGTGCCATGGGATGTCCTCCTGCCATGCATGCTTTTTGCCTACAGAGAGGTGCCACAGAAGGGAGTAGGGTTTCCCCCTTTGAACGTCTGTTTGGCCACCCTGTAAGGGGACCACTAGCACTTGTTAGAGAAGGCTGGGAGAGACCTCTCCCTGAGCCTAAACAAGATGTGGTGGACTATGTACTAGGCCTTTGCTCCAGAATGGCAGATTACATGGAAAAGGCAAGCAAAAACCTTGAGGCCAGCCAACAACTCCAGAAATTGCGGTATGACCAAAAGGCTGCAATGGTTGAATTTCAACCAGGGCACAAAGTCTGGGTTCTGGAGCCTGTGGCTCCCAGGGCACTCCAGGACAGATGTTGTGGCCCTTACCCAGTGGTAGAAAAGAAGAGTCAGTTCACTTACCTGGTGGACCTGGGCACTAGGAGGACACCCAAGAAGGTGATCCATGTTAACCGCCTTAAACTAAACAATGACAGGGCAGACATAACCATGTTGATGGTTACTGATGAGGATCAAGAAGCAGAGAGTGAGCCTCTCTCTGACCTCCTCTCAACTGACCCTAAAGATGGCTCAGTAGATGGAGTTGTCTAATCAAACTCTCTCTGGCCAAAAGTAAGCTGACTTCAGGCATGACCTACAGCAGTTTGCTGAGCTCTTTTCTTTGACCCCTGGTCAGACACACTTGTGTACCCATGATCTGGACACAGAGGACAGTTTACCTGTCAAGAATAAAATATTCAGACAGTGTGACCAAGTCAAGGAAAGCATCAAGGTGGAAGTCCACAAGATGCTGGAATTGGGAGTGATATAGCACTCTGACAGTCCCTGGGCTAGCACAGTGGCCTTGGTCCCCAAACCTCACACCAACGATGGAAAGAGAGAGATGAGGTTTTGTGTGGACTACAGAGGGCTCAGCTCTGTTACCAAGACAGATGCTCACACCATACCAAGGGCAGATGAACTAATTGACAAATTAGGTGCAGCCAAATTTTTAAGTACCTTTGACTTGACAGCAGGGTACTGGCAAATCAAAATGGCACCTGGAGCATAAGAAAAGACAGCGTTCTCAACACCTGATGGGCATTATCAGATTACTGTTATGTCCTTTGGCTTAAATAATGCCCCTGCCACCTTCCAAAGGTTGGTGAATCAAGTCCTAGCTGGCTTGGAGTCCTTTAGTGCAGCATATCTAGATGATATTGATGTATTTAACTCCAACTGGCAGGATCACCTGGTCCACCTGAGGAAGGTTTTGCAGGCCCTGCAAGCAGCAGGCCTATCTATCAAGGCATCCAAATGTCAGCTAGGGCAGGGAACAGTGGTTTACTTCGAACATCTTGTAGGTGGAGGCCAAGTGCAACCATTACAACCCAAGATCCAGACAATTCTGGACTTGGAAGTTCCAAAAACTCAGACTCAAGTCAAGGCATTCCTTGGCTTGACTGGCTACTATAGGAGGTTTGTGAAGGGATATTGATCCATAGTGACTCACCTCACAGAATGTACCTCCAAGAAAATGCCCAGAAAAGTTAACTGGACCTTGGACTGTCAAAAGGCCTTTGGCACCCTGAAAGAAGCTATGTGCTCAGCACCAGTTTTGAAAGCTACAGATTATTCTAAGCAATTCATTGTGTAGACTGATACCTCTGAACATGGGATAGGAGCAGTCCTATCCCAAACCAGTGATGATGGCCTTGACCAGCCTGTTGCTTTTATTATCAGGAGATTATTCCCCAGGTAGCAGATTTGGAGTGCCATTGAGAGGGAGGCCTTTGCTGTGCTTTGGTCCCTGAAGAAGTTTAGACCATACCTATTTGGTTCTCACTTCACAGTTCAAACTAACCACAGACCTCTCAGATGGCTTATGCATATGAAAGGAGAGAACCCTAAACTGTTAAGGTGGTCCATATCCCTACAGGGAATGGACTTTGTAGTGGAACACAGACCTGGGACTGCCCATGCCAATGCAGATGGCCTTTCCAGGTTCTTCTACTTCCCCTCTCTTGGAAAAGGTTAGTCTAATCCTCTTTCGTTTGGTGGGGGGGGGTTGTGTAGGAAAATGCCACTGTTGGCATGGTTACCCCCTAACCTTTTGCCTTTTGTTGATGCTAGTTATGATTGAAAGTGCGCTGGGACCCTACTAACCAGGCCTCAGCACCAGTGGTCTTTCCCTAAAACTGTACCTTTGTGTCCACAATTGGCACAGCACTAGCACACAGACAAAGTCCCTTGTAAATGGTACCCCTGGTACCAATGTCCCTGTGGCCAGGGAAGATCTCTAAGGGCTGCAGCATGTATTATGCCACTCTAGGGGAACTGTCACTCAGCACATGCACACCCCCTCACAGCTTGTGTGTGCTGGTGGGGAGAAAAAGACTAAGTCGACATGGCACTCCCCTCAGGGTGCCATGCCTACAACCCACTGCCTGTGGCATAGATAAGTCACCCCTCTAGCATGCCTTACAGCCCTAAGGGAGGGTGCACTATACCACAGGTGAGGGCATAGCTGCATGAGCACTATGCCCCTACAGTGCCTAAGCAAATTCTTAGACATTGTAAGTGCAGTGTAGACATACAGAGTATATGGTCTGGGAGTTTGTCAAACACGAACTCCACAGTTCCATAATGGCTACACTGAATACTGGGAAGTTTGGTATCAAACTTCTCAGCACAATAAATCCACACTGATGCCAGTGTGGGATTTATTGAAAAATACACACAGAGGGCATCTTAGAGATGCTCCCTGTATGCCAGCCCAACTGCTAGTGCTAGGCTGACCAGTCTCTGCCAGCCTGCCACTCCCAGACTAGATTCTGGCCACATGGGGTGAGTGCCTTTGTGCACTCTATGGCCAAGAACAAAGCCTGTCCTAGGTGGAGGTGCTTAACACCTACCCCCTAAAGGAACTTTAACACCTGGCGGTGAGCCTCAAAGGCTCAAGCCTGGTGTTGCAATGCCCCAGGGCATTCCCGCTAGTGGAGATCCCCGTGACCGGACACCGCCCCAACTTTGGGCGGCAAGTCCGGAGGAGATAATGAGAAAAACAAGGAGGAGTCACCATCCAGCCAGGACAGCCCCTAGAGTGCCCTGAGCTGAGGTGACCCCTTCCATAGAAAATCCTCCATCTTGCTTTGGAGGATTTCCCCTAATAGGATTAGGGATGTGCCCCCTTTCCCAAAGGGAGGAGGCACACGTAGGGTGTAGCCACCCTCAGGGACAGTAGCCATTGGCTACTGCCCTCCAGCCCTAAACACACCCCTAAATTTATTATTTAGGGGTGACCCTGAACCCAGGAAAACAGATTCCTGATGACTTAACAAGAAAAAGGACTGCTGACCTGAAAACCCCACAGAGAAAAAAGAAGATGACAACTACTTTGGCCCCAGGCCTACCGGCCTGTCTCCTGATTCAAAGAACCTCCACCAGCGACGCATCCGATGTGACCAGCGACCTCTGCCGACTCAGAGCACTGCCCTGCAACTACAAGGACCAAGGAACTCCCATGGACAGCAGCCCTATCTAAAGCAACAAGAAGAAACCATCTTTGAAGGGACTTTCACTTCACTCCAGAAGCGTGAGTCCCCACCACTCTGCACCCGAAGCCCCTGGCCCGTGTCCAGAGAAACCAACACCACAGAGAGGGCTCCCAGGCGACTCCGACAACGTGTCCACCCTGGGAAGCTTCTCTGCACCCCCACGACGATGCCTGCAGAGGAAATCCTGAGGACCCCCCTGACTGCGACCGCCCGATAACAAAGAACCCGACACTTGGAAGAAGCACTGCACCCGCAGTCACCAGGCCCGTGAAGAACCAACCTCCGGTGCAGTAGAGACCAGCAGGCAGCCCTCACCCTTGCCCAGTCGGTGGCTGGCCCAAGAAGCCCCTCTGTGCCCTGCCTGCATCGTCTGAGTGACCCCTGGGTCCCTCCATTGATTTCAATTCAAAACCCGACGCCTTGTTTGCCCACTGCACCCGGCCACCCCTGTGCCGCTGAGGGTTTACTTTGTGTGCCTACTTGGGACCCCCCCAGTGCTCTACAAATCCCCCCTGGTCTGCTCCCCCAGGACGCAGGTACTTACCTGCTAGCAGACTGGACCTGGTGCACCCCTAGTCTCCATAGGTGCCTATGTTATTTGGGCCCCTGTTTGACCTCTGTACTTGAGCGGCCCTGTGTTGCTGTTGCTGGGTGTTTCGGTTGACTTGAACCCCCAACAGTGAGCTTCCTATGCCCCGGAGACTGAACTTGTAAGTGCTTTACTTACCTGCTAAATTAACTTGTACTTACCTCCCCAGGAACTGTGAATTTTGCAGTGTCCACTTTTAAAATAGTTCATTGCCATTTTTGCCAAAACTGTGTACCTTACTGTTTTCATTCAAAGTTCTCTACTTACCTATGCCAAGTACCTTACAATTTATGTACTTACTTGAATTCTCAATCTGGTGGTTCTAAAATAAATTAAGAAAATAATATTTTTCTATATAAAAACCTATTGGCCTGCAGTTAAGTCTTTGAGTGTGTGTTCCCATTTATTGCCTGTGTGTGTACAACAAATGCTTAACACTACCCTCTGTTAAGCCTACTTCTCGACCACACTACCAAAAATAGAGCATTAGTATTATCTATTATTGGCACTATCAACCTCTAAGGGGAACCCTTGGACTCTAGGCACACTATCTCTCACTTTGAGATAGTATATACAGAGCCAACTTCCAACAAGCCAAAAACATTTTCTCTTTCTCCATAGCAATTTTCTGTCTCTCTGCCTCTCTATTGAATCTGGCTAGTCCCAACTGAAATTCCTTCTCCATCTTGAATTTCTCCTGCCGGTCCTCCAGCTCCTCTGGGGTAAGACCTCTTGAGGAACACTGCTACCTTCCCTGGAAGCGCCCTCCCTCCTAGGCAGATCTTGGTTATCCACCACATCCTGCAGGTTGTACTCCTCTCCCGCCACAACAACATTTTCCTCCTTTGTGTGCCCACCAGCCTCCTTTTGCAGCTCCCCCTGGGACCCCTGTGAGTGGCTTTGCTGGCTGGAGTCTTCCCCCTCTCCCACCGGGCACTGTCCAACTTCTGGTGCTTCACAGGGGGGGACAGGCTGTGCTGTGGCTCCGGGCCACACTGGCTGGCCTAGTGGCCGGTGCACTCCACATACCTGTAACAACAGGCACCACTGGTCCCGGAGATTTTTTGGCTGAGGTGCTAGTACGGGACCTATGAATTGGACGGGGGGGGGAATAGGCTCAGGGTGGACAGGAAAAGTTTTTGGGAGACACTGGGACAGGTAGCCGGAGGGGGTTTGGGAGTGGAGGAAGAGGTGTTGGTTTTAGGAGGTGTAACTTTTGTGGATTTGGGTGCAGGTGCATGGGCTGGAGGCTGTCGTGAGGTGGATGGCTGTTGGATGGGTGTGTGCCTGCGTTTGTGTATCTTCGGAGGGGGCGTCACAGACACACTGGGAGAGGACACAGGGGACATGGAAATGGTAGTGGGGGTGGTGACTGCATGTGAGCTGGGTGAGGTGGTGGGTGTGCTGGTGCGGGACGTAGTGGCTGTAGTGGTAGTGCATGCAGGTGTGAGTGTAGACGAGACTGGGAGGGAGGAGGGAGACAAGGAGGAGGGGGACACAGTGGAGGCAGTGGATGTTGGTGTGTCTGTATGTGTGTGATGCTTGTGTGAGTGCCTGTGGGATGTGTGGTGCTTATGTTTGCCTGAGCTTCCCTTGTGTGGTGAGGTGTGTGCAGGCTGGTCTGATGGTGTGCTTGGGATAGGCTGGGGTACAGGGGATTGGGTCTGGGTGGAGGAAGTTGGAGGGGGGAGGCTAGACACAGGGACAATGGCTGCCATCAGTGCTGAGGCCAGAGTTTGCAGGGTTCGATGAAGGGCAGCCTGACCAGAATGAATGCCCTCCAGGAATGCATTTGTGTGTTGCACATCCCTTTCTACACCCTGGATGGCATTCAAAATGGTAGACTGCCAAACAGTGAGGGACCTGAGGAGGTCAATGGCCTCCTCACTGAGGGCAGCAGAGGTGACAGGGGCAGGGGCTGAGGTGCCTGGGGCGAAGGTGATGCCCACCCTCCTGGGTGAGCGGGCACGGGGCGAAGGCTGAGGGGCTGCTGGGAGGGCGGTGCTGGTAGGGGGGTGGCGGCTGTACCTGTAGAAGTGGGGGCACAGATGTTGCTGCCACCACAAGGGAGCTCTCATCGGAGGATGAGAACGTGTCGCTGGTTGCAGATCATGTGACCGCCGTGGTGCTCCCCTCTGTCCCACTGGTGTATTCTGAGTCCGTGGTGAGGCCCTCCATAGCCATGTGGGATGCAGCTCCCTCGTGCTCCGGTGCCACTGTACCTCTGCCTGATGATGCTAATGCACACAAGAACAGGGAGACCACAAAAAGGGGGGGACAGAAGAAAGACAGGTTGAGTGCATGGCTTACCGCTACCGTTGGCGTCAATACACACACAGCAGCCCCCTGCACTACGTCGCGCTGTTGGGCTCTACAGATGCAATTCCTGGGAAATGGCCTACATGGCTATGGACGACATCTGCACACATAGATGACACAGGGGCATGAATACCTGTACTTGGCACTCTACAGAGGAGGGGTCGGGTGCCACATGGCCTGCATTACAGAGGGGCCTAGCCTACGGAACTCGCCCTGGCCTAGGGAAACCTACCGCCCTCCTCCCCCACCCAGACACCTTCACTGCATGCAAAGTCCGCTGAATGATAGTGTATTCACCCCCTTGTGTCTGCTGTGATGCCCTCAAGCGCCCATCCAACTCCGGGCAGGCCACCGCCATGATCCAGAACATCAGGGGGGTCATGGTTCGACGGGCACCCCTCCCATGTTGGGAGGCCATCCACAGCTGAGCCTCCGCCATCTTCTTGCTCCGGCGGCGAATGTCCTCCCATCTTTTCCGGCAGTGGGTGCTCTGTCTGTGGTGGACCCCCAGGGTCCAGACGTCCTTGCCGATGGCACACCAAATATCCTTCTTCTGGTGGGCGCTGACCTACATGACATGTACAGGGGAAGAAGAGAAGTCATTACCAACTGCACCGTCAAAGTGAGAGGCCCACATCCCTACCCTTGCCATGTGGCACATGCATTCACAGTCCTTCATGCACGCAGAACTGTGCCCTCTTCCTTCTTACAACCAGCCCTCTCCACACAGGCATAGCCCATACAACATGCTCCCTGTATACTTACCTGTTGGTCTGGAGGACCGTAGAGTAGCGTGTACTGGGGGAGGACTCCGTCGACGAGCTTCTCCAACTCCTCTGCAGTGAAGGCAGGGGCCCTTTCCCCAGACGCACGAGCCATTGTCTCTTCCAGACCGAGGTCACAGCAGCACTTGCAGTGTAGGTCCTCTCCCGTCAAAAATCAGGTATCGAGTGATTGAACAGATAGAAAATGGCGGTCACGTCTGCGTCAGTGCGTACCATCACCGCCGGCGTACATCGTCATTGGCTCCTGGGACCCATAGGGTCCAATGTTAACCAATGCAGCATTGCGCCGCGGTCTTCGACTGCCTACCGCGACGGTGTACAACGCCAGCGCAGTTACCTCACATCCCATTGTCCCAGTTTAGAGGTCAGGCAGCCGCCATTTCAGGGGCCGACATGGCCTAATTACCAACTGCGTCACACATACCTAGGCCTTGTCTCACAACACAAATACAGGCCACATTTTGTGTATGAATGGTGTTCTGTGTAGACTGTGGGTACATACCTCTGAGTTGTTTGACTCTGTGGTCGCTGTTGTCCTTCATAGGCACCGTCCGTTGGGACATGTGAGGAGATGGCGGAATCCTCCGGTGTACCGACCGCTGGTGGACCTGTCGACAATGGAGGAAAGAAGTTTGATCATCACCTACAGGTTTGACCGTGCCACAATCCAGGAACTGTGTACCCAGTTGGAGCCTGACCTGATGTCAGCAATCCGCCATCCCACAGGAATCCCCCCTCAAGTGCAGGGGCTATCAGTGCTCCATTTCCTTGCAAGTGTGTCATTTCAAACAACAGTGGCCATGGCATCAGGGATGTCCCAGCCTATGTTTTCCAACGTGTTGTCCAGAGTGTTGTCTGCCCTTCTGAAACACATGCGGAGCTATATTTTTTTCCCTCAGGTGGAGGACTTGCCTACAGTGAAAGGTGACTTCTATGCCATGGGACATATCCCCAACATCATAGGTGCCATTGACGGGACCCATGTAGCTCTGGTCTCCCCCCACAGGGTGAACAGGTGTACAGGAACTGGAAGAGTTATCATTCCATGAATGTACAAATGGTATGTTTGGCAGACCAGTACATCTCCCAGGTAAATGCTATGTTCCCTGGCTGTGTGCATGACGCCTACATCCTGCGGAATAGCAGCATCCCTTATGTGATGGGTCAACTCCAGAGGCACCGGGTGTGGCTATTAGGGGACTCTGGTTACCCCAATCTGTCATGGCTACTGACCCCAGTGAGGAATCCCAGGACCAGGGCAGATGAATGCTACAATGAGGCACATGGGTTTACTAGGAGGGTGATCGAACGCACCTTCGGCCTCCTGAAGGCCAGGTTCAGGTGCCTCCATATGACAGGTGGTTCCATATTCTACTCACCAAAGAAAGTGTGCCAGATCATCGTGTCCTGCTGTATGCTTCACAACTTGGCTTTGCGACGCTAGGTGCCTTTTCTGCAGAAGGATGGTCCAGATGGTCCAGATGGTGGTGTTGTGGCAGCTGTGGAGCCTGTGGACAGTGATGAGGAGGAAGCAGAGGAAGAAGACATTGACAACAGGGACTCAGTCATCCAGCAATATTTCCAGTGACACACAGGTGAGAAAACATTCCTGCCTACTACAAATACTTTAACACTTCTACCTCTATCCTGTCTGTCGATTTCAACCAGTATATGGTCACTGAGTTGTACATTTCCCTTACGGTTTCACAGGTGTGGTTTCCAACATATTGTCATCTGCTTAGATTCCTCATGGACTTGAGATGTGTGACATAGGTATGTTGACATTACATTTGAAAAAACATTTTGTCACTGCTAATACACAATTTCGAAATCACAGACTGACTCCAGATTGTTTTCTGCTTCAAGGGTGTTTATTGAAGTGCTCAATGTTGGAGGGGGTTGTAAAATGGTGAGGGGTGATGGTGGAGGAATGTCCATGGCAGAGTCCAGTCTATTAGTCTCACAGGTGCATTGCCCATATGGGCATAGGAAGGTGAGCTGGGGCAGTTCCAATATAGACAGGGTTACAAAGTGGGATAGTGGTTTGACAATCAGGGTGGTCTCATTTCTTGGCGGAGGTCTTGGCATCGTGCTCTGTCTTGTTCCTGGATCTCAGGGACCGCTTGCGGGGTGGTTCTCCGTCTGCGGAGGGGTGCTGGTGTGGTGGTCCTGTGGAGGTGCCTCCTGTCCACTAGCGCCGGCGGAGGTGGTGGGCAGTTCATCGTCCATGCTAGTGTCAGGGTCCCCTTGTAGTGCCACAGTGTCCCTCCTGGTGTTAAGTATTTCCTTCAGCACCCCTACGATGGTGCCCAGGGCGGAGCTGATGGTTCTGAGTTCCTCCCTGAACCCCAAATACTGTTCCTCCTGCATGCGCTGGGTCTCCTGAAACTTGGCCAGGACCGTTGCCATCGTCTCCTGGGAGTGGTGGTATGCTCCCATGATGGAGGAGAAGGCCTCGTGGAGAGTGGGTTCCCTTGGCCTATCCGCCCCCTGTCGCACGGCAGCCCTCCCAGTTCCCCTGTGTTCCTGTGCCTCCGTCCCCTGGACCGTGTGCCCACTGCCACTGCCCCCAGGGCCCTGTTGTTGTTGGGGTGGTGGGTTATCCTGGGTTCCCTGTAGTGGTGGACACACAGCTGATTGACGTGTCCTGGGGACGGAGGTATGGGCCTGCTGGGTGGGGGCTATGCTGGTGTTACCAGAGGGTGGAAGGTCTGTGGTGGGCTGTGCCTGTGTGAGGGGAACCGACTGTCCAGAGGCCCACGATGGCCCGCGATCTGGATCCAGTTGGACAGAGCTGCTGTCATCACTGTGGGCCACTTCTGTGGGAGGGGTGGAGATGTCTGGACCCTCCTGTCTGGTGACGTTGGGTAGTGGTCCTGCAGGGGTGTAAAAGCATGATTATTGCATCTGTGTGTGTCATGGTGTGCAATGGGTGGGTGACCGTGTACCCCAGTGCTAGCATTCCTGTGTGGGGGCTTGTGTGATGATGGTTGAGGGGGGTGTTATGGGTATGTGCAGTGGGCATGCTTTAGTGATGGGTGTCCATGCTTTGTTGTGTCATGCAGGGGTTGGTGTTGGGATGTGTGGTTTGTGTTATTAGTACATTTGTGAGGAGTTGGAGTGATAGGAGAGGGGGCGAGGGCGGGGGTCTGTGATAACCAGAGTCCATTCCTCCACCGACTCCTGCGAGGCCCTCAAGATGCAGAATCGGCAAGACCTGCTCCTCCCATGTTGTTAGTTGTGGGGGAGGAGGTGGGGGTCCGCCGCCAGTCCGCTGTACCGCCAGGTGGTGTCTTGAGACCACGGAACACACATTCCCCCGTAGGTCGTTCCACCTCTGCCTGATGTCGTCCCGATTTCTTGGGTGCTGTCCCACTGCGTTGACCCTGTCGACTATTCTTCGCCATAGCTCCATCTTCCTAGCTATGGAGGTGTGCTGCACCTGTGCTCCAAATAGCTGTGGCTCTACCCGGACGATTTCCTCCACCATGACCCTGAGCTCCTTCTCCGAGAACCTGGGGTGTCTTTGCCGTGCCATGGGGTGGTATGGGTGATGTGTGGGGTGGTGTGTGTGGTGATAAGTGTGGTGATATGTAGTGGTGTGTGGTGTTTTGTGCGTGGAAGTTGTGTTGGTGATGGTGTTGAGTGCCTGTGGCTGCTAGTTTGTGGATGGTGGTGTCTCTCTCTGGCCTTCTTTCTGAATTTTTGGTCGTAGGGGTTTGTGGGTGATGTGGGTGTGTGTTTTACATTGTATTGAGTGTGTGGGAGTGGTGTGTGTATGTGTATCAGGTGTGTGTATTTCGAATTGTCCAATGTGGTGGTGTTTTGTAGAAGTGTGTGTATTTTGAGCGCAGCGGTGTGTACCGCCAATGAAATACCGCGGTTGAAAGACCACTGCGTGGATTCGTGGGTCGTAATAGCATGGGCGTATTTCTGTTGGCGTGACGGTGGAAGTTTTGTTTTCGCCAGTTTATCACTGACCTTTGGTGTGGCGGACTTGTGTGGGTGTCTGAATTTTGTCGGATTTCGAGATGTGGGTCATAATAGCTGTGGCGGTATTCCGCGGCCACGGTGGTGTGTTGGCGGTCTTCTGCACGGCGGTAAACGGCTTTTACCGCCAATGTTGTAATGACCCCCTAAGTGTTTTCTCGTGCACTCACTCGTTTCAGCATCATCACTGACACTTGATTCAGCTTTTTGCTTAATAGTCTGTAAATCTCTATTCATAGTAAACATGCTCCTGCTCTTCCTGTGGTAAAATACTTGGGGAACCATGTTGCTTTCCACATTCCTCACAATGTCTAACAGTGGAATGTGATTCCTTACTTGAGATGCCTCTAACAAAGTTTCCCAGGAGAGTAGTCCTGTGGGCTTATCAGTGTAACTCCATGTTGGACATTTGACCATAGTTAGAAATGGGGTCTCTAGTTGGCAGTCACTTTACATCCTGTCCAAGTAGGGACCCTCACTCTAGTCAGGGTTAGGGAGTCATACTCCTAAGATAACCCCTGCTTACCCTCATTGACAGCTTGGCACTAGTAGTCAGGCTTCACTCAGAGGCAATGTGTTTATTATTTGTACCCATACACAGTAACACAGTGAAAACACTACAAATGAACACCACACCCGGTTAAAACAATAGCCAATATTTACCTAAGTAAAAATAGACCAAAACAACAAAAATCTAACATACACAAGCAAAAATATGAATTTTGAAAGATTAAGGGGCTCATTCTGAGCCCGGCGGGCGGCGGTCGCTGCCCGGCGGGTGGAAACCGCCGAAAGACCGCACCGCGGTCAATAGACCGCGGGGGTCATTTTGACTTTCCCGCTGGGCCGGCGGGCGATCGCCAGAAGATCGCCCGCCGGCCCAGCAGGAAAGCCCCTGCAACGAGGAAGCCAGCTCCGAATGGAGCCGGCGGAGTTGCAGGGGTGCGACGGGTGCAGTAGCACCCGTCGCGATTTTCACTGTCTGCGTAGCAGACAGTGAAAATCTTTGTGGGGCCCTGTTAGGGGGCCCCTGCACTGCCCATGCCAGTAGCATGGGCAGTGCAGGGGCCCCCAGGGGCCCCACGACACCTGTTCCCGCCATCCTGTTCCTGGCGGGTTTTACCGCCAGGAACAGGATGGCGGGAAGGGGGTCGGAATCCCCATGGCGGCGCTGCAAGCAGCTCCGCCATGGAGGATTCTCTGGCCCAGGGGAAATCCGGCGGGAAACCGTCGGATCCCCTTTTCTGACCGCGGCTTTACCGCCGCAGTCAGAATGGGCACTGAAGCACCGCCAGCCTTTTGGCGATGCTTCCGTTGCCCGTGGCCCTGGCGGTTTAGGACCGCCAGGGTCAGAATGAGGGCCTAAATCCTAATAATGCACTTAGAAACACAATAGTTCCTACTGGGGCTATCACAACATCATTGATGGAGTCATTCCCAAAAGTTCTAGAGAGGGAGTGCGAGGTGAGTCAAGGAGACGCATGGATCCCAGGTACAGTACCTTAGAAATGAGGAAAACAAAGACGTTGCACGGAGTTGGGAAGGTGAGGCGTCGCTAGAACCGATGCGGGGTTGGTTCCTTACTGCTACCGGGGAGGTGAGGTGTCTGTTCCTTATGGTTCCCGAGGAGGTGATGCAGCATTGTTGCAATGCGTTAGTTCCTTACAATCTGGCGGGGTTGATGGGTCCAGAGCGTCAAGGTGTGATGAGGCAACTTTGCAGAGTCATGGTCACACCACGGGGCCAGGAGGCGCTGCGGCAGAGTCATGTGTCACTGACATCGGTGACACGGCACTCGGCCTCGCAATGTCGTGGAACTTCAGAGGCACTGTGGAGGCTTCAAGCCAGCGGCGCCGGGCCTGCAGCATCGATCGTGGGTGTAGCACTTCAGTGTGGACCAGGGCCTTGAATGCAGGGAGCAGCGCGGAGTCTGGCAGCGGCACAGGTATTAGAGTCATCCAAAGCCAATGTGCCTGGTTCTTCTTGTTTTCACCATAACCCACAACACAGCAAAGCAACAGGCAAAGTGGCAGGTCTTCCCCAAGCATCCACCTCTTCTCCCTGGCACAACGTCCTCAGTCCAGAAGTTTTCTGAAGTTGTGGGGTCAGCAGTCCAATACTTATACTCATTCTGCCTTTGAAGTAGGCAAACCTCTAAGGAAAATCTTTGTAGTACACACAACCCTGCCTCTCCCTGTCCTGGGCCCAGACACACTACAGGGGTTGGAGACTGCTTTGTGTAAGGCCAGGCAAAGTCTTATTCAGGTGCAAGCATCAGCTCCTCTCTCTACTCTAGCCCTGGAAGACCCATCAGGATATGCAGGACACACCTTGGCTCCCTTTGTGTGACTGTCTAGAGTTAATTCACAAACAGCCCAACTGACAGTCTGACCCAGACGTGTATTCCACAGCCGGGCAGAGGCACAGAATGGTTAAGGAAGAAATTGCCTATTATCTAAAAGAAGCATTTTCAAACATACAATTTAAAAAATACTTTCACTAAAAGATATATTTTAAATTGTGAGTTCAGGGATACCAAACTCCAAATCTCTGTCTGCTCCCAATAGGAAATTACACTTAAAAGATAATTCAAAGCAATCCCAATGTTAATGTATAGGAGACATAGGCCTTGCAATAGTGTAAAACGAATTTAGCAGTTTTTCACTATCATGACATGTAAAACACACTGCACCCTGCCCAGGAGGTTGCCATGGGCCTACGTTAGGTGCGACATATATGTAGGAAAAGGGAAGGTTTGGGCCTCCCAAGTGGGTACACTTGCCAGGTCGAACTGGCAGTTTAAAACTGCACACACAAACACTGCAATGGCAGGTCTGAAACATGTTTACAGGGCTACCCATGTGAGAGGCACAATCAATGCTGCAGGCCCGCTAGTAATATTTGATTTACAGGTCCCGGGCACCTCTAGTGCACTTTACTAGGGACTTACTAGTAAATCAAATATGTCAGTCATGGAGAAAACCAATCACCAACCCAATAGAGAGCACTTGCACTTTATCACTAGTCAGCAGTAGTACAGTGCCCAGAGTCAGCAAAAATGAAGTTCAGCACAGGATCATAACAGGAGGTCAGAAGTCAAAAAGATAGGGGAAACCATGGCAAGAGCTGACAGGTCTAACATATGTCCCCCCAGCTGAAAGTGGGGAGATCTACCAAACCTCATGGGAGTTTTTATCACTAAGGCCGAAGAACCTGGACAGACCATCAGCATTGGCATGTTCTGTGCCAGGGCGGTGTTCCACCGTAAAGTCCATTCCCTGTAGAGAGATGGACCCCCTCAACAGTTTAAGATTCTCCCCCTCTCACCTGGGTCATTCATCTGAGGGTTCTGTGGTCTGTCTGAACCCAAAAGTGAGTCCCAAACAAGTGGGGTTTTAGCTTCTTCTACACCCAGACCACATCAAAAGCCTCCCTTTCAATTGCGCTTCACTTCTGTTCCTCGGGATATAACCGCCTACTGATGAAGGCTACAGATTGATCTAGGCCCTCTTCATTAAGCTGTGACTGCACGGCTCCCACACCATGCTCTGAAGCATCTGTCTGCACCAAGAATTCTTTAGAAAAGTCAGGGGCCTTGAGCACAGGTGCTGTGCACATGGCCTCCTTCAGGATGCCAAAAGCAGTCTGGCACACCTTGGTCCAGATCACCTGACGTGGCTGCTTCTTGGAAGTCAGCTCTGTCGAGGGGGCAACAGTGGTGCCATACCCTTGACAAATCTTCTGTAATAACCTCGGACTGGGTCTTGGGGGGTGCCCACGCCAGAATAATGTCAATTTTGGCTTGTAGGGGAGCCACCTGGCCGCTCCCTAGCTGGTGTCCCAAGTACACCACAGACCCCGCCCTATCTGGCACTTACTTGCCTTGATATTGAGACCTTCACTCTGCAGGACCTTCAACACTTCCTGGAGGTGGTGCAAGTGGTCCTCCCAGCAGGAGCTGAAGACAACAATGTTGTCTAAGTAGGTGACACAGAAGTTCTCCAACCCAGCCAGGACCTGTTTGACCAGCCTCTGGAATGCGGCAGGGGCGATCTTCAACCCAAAGGGCATGACACAAAACTGGTAGTGTCCCTCTGGTGTTGAGAACGCACACCTCTTTTTTGCCCCTTCGGTTAAGGCATTCTGCCTGTACCCAGATGTGAGATCAAATGTGCTGGGGAACTTGGCAGCTCCCAACTGGTCAATGAGCTCATCAGCTCAGGAGCTGTGGTGTGCGTCAGTCCTGGTGATGGCATTGAGCCCCGGGTAGTCAGCACAGAACCTAAGTTCAGGAGTGACACTGGGTGGTGCAGCCTTGGGGGCCAGAATCACTGGGCTGTACCAAGGACCGTTGGAGTGTTCAATCACCCCTAACACCAGCATCTTAGAGACTTCTTCCTTGATGCTGTTTCTCACTCTGTCAGTCAACCTGTAAGACTTGTGCTTAACAGACAGGCAGTCCCCATTATCAATATCATGGGTGCACCTGTGAGTGACCCCAGGGGTAAGTGAGAATAGGGAGGCAAACTGTCCCAGCAAGTGGCAAAAGTCTCTCCACTGATACAGGGTCAGAGTAGGGGAGTGTTTCACACCCTCCACTGACCCATCATGCTCTTTGGAAGACAGGAGGTCGGGGAAAGGTTTGCTCCCCTTTTCCACCCCATCAATCTGTGATCAGGAGCATGGTCAACTCAGACCTCTCAAAATGTGGTTTGAGGCAATTCACATGCAGGACCCTCAAAGGGTTCCTAGGAGTCTGCATGTTCACCACGTAGGTGGCATAACTTTTGCGCTCCTTCTCTTCAAATGACCCAGACTAACGTTCTTGGAGATCATGGGGTTCTATCGGGGCCATCGCCCATACCTTCTGGCGAGGCTGAAACTCCACCAGAGTGGTATTCTGGTCATACCAACCTTTCATGTCCTCTTGGCTAGCTTCCAGATTCTCCTGAGCGAGTTTCCAGAAGCGGGCTGCCTAGTTCCTGAAGGCCAGCATGTAACTGAATACATCCTGGGGTGGCTTCTTGGGAGCTTTCTCCCAGCTCTCCTTTACTAAACTGAGAGGCCCTCTTACATGGTGCCCATACAGAAGTTCCAAAAGGGCTGAAACCAACCCCCTTCTGTGGTACCTCCCTGTAAGCAAACCTGTTGCCCATGGCTGTCTTGGGATCCAGAAGCCCCACAATGTCAATGTCCACCCGCTCAAAAGGGGTGCTCATGTCAGGAAAGGGCTTAAGAGGAGCCTTTTACCTCTTCCCAAATTTGTCACTCGCCTGGCAGTCCTGACAAGTCCTGCAGAATGCATCTGACTTCTTCTTCATTTGAGGCCAATAAAAGTGGATTACAAGCCTGTCAAAGGTCTGGTCTTGCCCCAAATGACCTGCCAGTGGCACATCATGAACTGGACCAAGTAGGAAGGCTCTGAAATACTGGGGTACCACCAGAACATGGGCTGCCCCAGGTTAAGCAACCTTAGTCTCACTATACAGGCGATCCCTCTCCATATATATCAAGAGAGATACAGAGGTATCACCATCTTCCTGGGCCTGGGCCTCTTTCTGAAGGCCCTTAATAAGCTGTTACCTCACTGCTCTTCACCCAACCATCCAGCGCTCTGCAGAAGGGATCCACACTCAAGCCAGGTCTGGGAATCAAGTTTCTTACTCTCCCTGAACTTTCCCCGTACATCTCTGGTGTCAGGCCATACCTAGTGATGAGGGCATCGTTCTTCCTGGTGTAGGTGAGCTCACTAGCTGCCCCTAGCACCAAAAAGGTGTCCCTCCCCTCTGCTGTGAAGTAGTTCCACAGACCCACCCCCAATCTTTCACAGGGATCCCATGCAGATGTCATCCTCCTTAGTGTATTACTTCTTTAGTTTCTTGATAGTGTGCACCCTCCTCTCTGACTGCACTGATGAAATGCTGCCACCATCTGTGCTGGGCCTGCTCCTCAGATTCAGCTCCTTCAAGCTCAGCTCTTGAGCCATGTAGAAAAATGCCACTGTTGGCATGGTTACACCCTAACCTTTTGCCTTTTGTTGATGCTAGTTATGATTGAAAGTGTGCTGGGACCCTGCTAACCAGGCCCCAGCACCAGTGTTCTTGCCCTATAACTGTACCTTTGTCTCCACAATTGGCACAGCCCTGGCACACAGATAAGTCCCTTGTAAATGGTACCCCTTGTACCAAGGGCCCTGTGACCAGGGACGGTCTCCTCACACTTTCTGGTAAGGATGTAGAATCCTATGACCTCATGAAGGCTACCCTGATTGAGGGCTTTGGATTCTCAACTGAGGAGTATAGGATTAGATTCAGGGGGGCTCGCAAAACCTCGAGCCAGACCTGGGTTGATTTTGTTGACTTCTCAGTCAAAACACTAGATGATTGGATAACGGGCAGTGGAGTAAGTGATTATGGTGGGCTGTATAATTTATTTATGAAAGAACATCTGTTAAGTAATTGCTTCAATGACAAACTGCATCAAAATCTGGTAGACCTAGGTCCAATTTCTCCCCAAGAATTGGGAAAGAAGACAGACCACTGGGTCAAGACAGGGGTGACCAAGACTTCCACACGGGTGATGAAAAGAAAGTAGTCACAAAGCCTCTTCAGGGGAAGGGTGGTGAGACATCCAAGGAAAAAAGCAAATATTCTTCTCAAGGGCCCCAAAAACCTGCTCAGGAGGGTGGGGCCAGAGCCTCTTCACAGTCCACAACTGGGTATGAGGGTAAAAACTTTGATCCCAAGAAGGCCTGGTGTCACAACTGTAGACAGCATGGACACCAACTGGAGACAAGGCCTGTCCCAAGAGAAGTCCCACAACTACTACTCCAGTTAGCACTGGAATAGCCAGTCTCCAGGTGGGATCAACAGTGTGCCCAGAGAAAATCAGGGTTCACAGTGAAGCTACTTTAGTCTCAGAGGGTGGGGTGGATTTAGCCACACTAGCTGCATGACCACCTAACATGCAAAAATACAGGCAGCAGCTCTTGATAAATGGGAATAAGGTAGAAGCCCTGAGGGACACAGGTGCCAGTGTCACCATGGTGACAGACAAACTGGTTTCCCCAGGACAGTATCTGGCTGGACAGACATATCCAGTCACCAATGCTGACAATGAAACTAAAGTCCATCCCATGGCAATGGTGACTTAAGAATGGGGAGGAGTTACTGGCCTGAAACAGGTGGTAGTCTCCTCTGCCATCCCAGTAGAGTGTTTGCTAGGAGTCCTCAGCATGGGCTGAGGTAGAACTCAAGACCCATGAAGCCACGCTGGGTATCCCTGAACTGGTGTGGTGTGTGTCAAGACTAGAGCACAGAGCAGAGCACAGGATGAAAAAGAAGTGTTGGAGCCTGGAATAAAAGCCCAACCTTCCAAGAGAAAAGGAAAGAAACTGGGGGGGCAGCTTCTACACAGCAAAAGAAACAGGACCTCTCTCCTCAGGAAGATGTCCTATCCCCCTGAGGGAACTGAGTCCATGGAGCTGGAGCCTTATCAGGTAGAGCTCTTCGGCCCCAGGGACCGTCAAGGGAACAGCTGTGCCAGGGACAAAAGACTTGTCCCACTCTTAAAGGCCTAAGACAGCAAGCAGCTGAGCAAGAAAATAGAAGTGTCAGGGTCTATTGGGAGGATGGACTCCTTTATACTGAGGCAAGATATCCCAAGCCTGGTGCCACTAGGAGAGTGGTAGTGCCTCAGGAGGTTAGAGAGTTCATCCACACCTTAGCCCACTACATTCCCCTTGTTGGGCATTTGGGACAAACCAAGACTTGGGAGAGATTAGTCAACCATTTCTATTGGCCCAAAATGTCCCAGAAGAGAAGGGAGTTTTGCAGCTCCTGTGCCACCTGTCAAGCCAGTGGTAAGACAGGTGGCCATCCAAATGTCCTCCTCATTCCACTTCCAGTGGTAGGGTCCACTTTGAGAGAGTGGGAGTGGACATAGTGGATCCACTTGAACCTCCCACAGCGTCAGGGAACCAATATAAACTAGTAGTAATGGATTGTGCTACCGGGTACCCTGAGGCAATTCCCCTTAGGTCGACTACTGCCCCTGCAGTAGCCAAAGCACTCATAGGTATCTTTATCAGAGTGGGTTTTCCTAAGGAGGTTGTTTCTGACAGAGGTCCAACTTCATATCAGCTTACCTAAAACATATGTGGAATGAGTGTGGGGTGACTCACAAATTCACCACACCATACCATCCACAAACCAATGGTCTTGTAGAGCGATTTAACAAGACATTGAAGGGCATGATCATGGGGCTCCCTGAAAAACTCAAAAGAAGATGGGATGTCCTCCTGCCATGCATGCTTTTTGCCTACAGAGAGGTGCCATGGGATGTCCTCCTGCCATGCATGCTTTTTACCTACAGAGAGGTGCCACAGAAGGGAGTAGGGTTTCCCCCTTTGAACGTCTGTTTGGCCACCCTGTAAGGGGACCACTAGCACTTGTTAGAGAAGGCTGGGAGAGACCTCTCCCTGAGCCTAAACAAGATGTGGTGGACTATGTACTAGGCCTTTGCTCCAGAATGGCAGATTACATGGAAAAGGCAAGCAAAAACCTTGAGGCCAGCCAACAACTCCAGAAATTGCGGTATGACCAAAAGGCTGCAATGGTTGAATTTCAACCAGGGCAGAAAGTCTGGGTTCTGGAGCCTGTGGCTCCCAGGGCACTCCAGGACAGATGTTGTGGCCCTTACCCAGTGGTAGAAAAGAAGAGTCAGTTCACTTACCTGGTGGACCTGGGCACTAGGAGGACACCCAAGAAGGTGATCCATGTTAACCGCCTTAAACTAAACAATGACAGGGCAGACATAACCATGTTGATGGTTACTGATGAGGATCAAGAAGCAGAGAGTGAGCCTCTCTCTGACCTCCTCTCAACTGACCCTAAAGATGGCTCAGTAGATGGAGTTGTCTAATGAAACACTCTCTCTGGCCAAAAGTAAGCTAACTGCAGGCATGACCTACAGCAGTTTGCTGAGCTCTTTTCTTCGACCCCTGGTCAGACACACTTGTGTACCCATGATCTGGACACAGAGGACAGTTTACCTGTCAAGAATAAAATATTCAGACAGTCTGACCAAGTCAAGGAAAGCATCAAGGTGGAAGTCCACAAGATGCTGGAATTGGGAGTGATATAGCACTCTGACAGTCCCTGGGCTAGCACAGTGGCCTTGGTCCCCAAACCTCACACCAACGATGGAAAGAGAGAGATGAGGTTTTGTGTGGACTACAGAGGGCTCAGCTCTGTTACCAAGACAGATGCTCACACCATACCAAGGGCAGATGAACTAATTGACAAATTAGGTGCAGCCAAATTTTTAAGTACCTTTGACTTGACAGCAGGGTACTGGCAAATCAAAATGGCACCTGGAGCATAAGAAAAGACAGCGTTCTCAACACCTGATGGGCATTATATGATTACTGTTATGCCCTTTGGCTTAAATAATGCCCCTGCCACCTTCCAAAGGTTGGTGAATCAAGTCCTAGCTGGCTTGGAGTCCTTTAGTGCAGCATATCTAGATGATATTGATATATTTAACTCCAACTGGCAGGATCACCTGGTCCACCTGAGGAAGGTTTTGCAGGCCCTGCAAGCAGCAGGCCTATCTATCAAGGCATCCAAATGTCAGCTAGGGCAGGGAACAGTGGTTTACTTCGAACATCTTGTAGGTGGAGGCCAAGTGCAACCATTACAACCCAAGATCCAGACAATTCTGGACTTGGAAGTTCCAAAAACTCAGACTCAAGTCAAGGCATTCCTTGGCTTGACTGGCTACTATAGGAGGTTTGTGAAGGGATATTGATCCATAGTGACTCACCTCACAGAATGTACCTCCAAGAAAATGCCCAGAAAAGTTAACTGGACCTTGGACTGTCAAAAGGCCTTTGGCACCCTGAAAGAAGCTATGTGCTCAGCACCAGTTTTGAAAGCTACAGATTATTCTAAGCAATTCATTGTGTAGACTGATGCCTCTGAACATGGGATAGGAGCAGTCCTATCCCAAACCAGTGATGATGGCCTTGACCAGCCTGTTGCTTTTATTATCAGGAGGTTATTCCCCAGGTAGCAGATTTGGAGTGCCATTGAGAGGGAGGCCTTTGCTGTGCTTTTGTCCCTGAAGAAGTTGAGACCATACCTATTTGGTTCTCACTTCACAGTTCAAACTAACCACAGACCTCTCAGATGGCTTATGCATATGAAAGGAGAGAACCCTAAACTGTTAAGGTGGTCCATATCCCTACAGGGAATGGACTTTGTAGTGGAACACAGACCTGGGACTGCCCATGCCAATGCAGATGGCCTTTCCAGGTTCCTCCACTTCCCCTCTCTTGGAAAAGGTTAGTCTAATCCTCTTTCATTTGGTGGGGGGGGGGGTTGTGTAGGAAAATGCCACTGTTGGCATGGTTACCCCCTAACCTTTTGCCTTTTGTTGATGCTAGTTATGATTGAAAGTGCGCTGGGACCCTACTAACCAGGCCTCAGCACCAGTGGTCTTTCCCTAAAACTGTACCTTTGTGTCCACAATTGGCACAGCACTAGCACACAGACAAAGTCCCTTGTAAATGGTACCCCTGGTACCAATGTCCCTGTGGCCAGGGAAGGTCTCTAAGGGCTGCAGCATGTATTATGCCACTCTAGGGGAACTGTCACTCAGCACATGCACACCCCCTCACAGCTTGTGTGTGCTGGTGGGGAGAAAAAGACTAAGTCGACATGGCACTCCCCTCAGGGTGCCATGCCTACAACCCACTGCCTGTGGCATAGATAAGTCACCCCTCTAGCATGCCTTACAGCCCTAAGGGAGGGTGCACTATACCACAGGTGAGGGCATAGCTGCATGAGCACTATGCCCCTACAGTGCCTAAGCAAATTCTTAGACATTGTAAGTGCAGGGTAGACATACATAGTATATGGTCTGGGAGTTTGTCAAACACGAACTCCACAGTTCCATAATGGCTACACTGAATACTGGGAAGTTTGGTATCAAACTTCTCAGCACAATAAATCCACACTGATGCCAGTGTGGGATTTATTGAAAAATACACACAGAGGGCATCTTAGAGATGCTCCCTGTATGCCAGCCCAACTGCTAGTGCTAGGCTGACCAGTCTCTGCCAGCCTGCCACTCCCAGACTAGATTCTGGCCACATGGGGTGAGTGCCTTTTTGCACTCTATGGCCAAGAACAAAGCCTGTCCTAGGTGGAGGTGCTTAACACCTACCCCCTAAAGGAACTTTAACACCTGGCGGTGAGCCTCAAAGGCTCAAGCCTGGTGTTGCAATGCCCCAGGGCATTCCCGCTAGTGGAGATCCCCGTGACCGGACACCGCCCCAACTTTGGGCGGCAAGTCCGGAGGAGATAATGAGAAAAACAAGGAGGAGTCACCCTCCAGCCAGGACAGCCCCTAGAGTGCCCTGAGCTGAGGTGACCCCTTCCATAGAAAATCCTCCATCTTGCTTTGGAGGATTTCCCCTAATAGGATTAGGGATGTGCCCCCTTTCCCAAAGGGAGGAGGCACACGTAGGGTGTAGCCACCCTCAGGGACAGTAGCCATTGGCTACTGCCCTCCAGCCCTAAACACACCCCTAAATTTATTATTTAGGGGTGACCCTGAACCCAGGAAAACAGATTCCTGATGACTTAACAAGAAAAAGGACTGCTGACCTGAAAACCCCACAGAGAAAAAAGAAGATGACAACTACTTTGGCCCCAGGCCTACCGGCCTGTCTCCTAATTCAAAGAACCTCCACCAGCGACGCATCCGATGTGACCAGCGACCTCTGCCGACTCAGAGGACTGCCCTGCAACTACAAGGACCAAGGAACTCCCATGGACAGCAGCCCTATCTAAAGCAACAAGAAGAAACCATCTTTGAAGGGACTTTCACTTCACTCCAGAAGCGTGAGTCCCCACCACTCTGCACCCGAAGCCCCTGGCCCGTGTCCAGAGAAACCAACACCACAGAGAGGGCTCCCAGGCGACTCCGACAACGTGTCCACCCTGGGAAGCTTCTCTGCACCCCCACGACGATGCCTGCAGAGGAAATCCTGAGGACCCCCCTGACTGCGACTGCCCGATAACAAAGAACCCGACACCTGGAAGAAGCACTGCACCCGCAGCCACCAGGCCCGTGAAGAACCAACCTCCGGTGCAGTAGAGACCAGCAGGCAGCCCTCACCCTTGCCCAGTCGGTGGCTGGCCCAAGAAGCCCCTCTGTGCCCTGCCTGCATCGTCTGAGTGACCCCTGGGTCCCTCCATTGATTTCAATTCAAAACCCGACGCCTTGTTTGCCCACTGCACCCGGCCACCCCTGTGCCGCTGAGGGTTTACTTTGTGTGCCTACTTGGGACCCCCCCAGTGCTCTACAAATCCCCCCTGGTCTGCTCTCCCAGGACGCAGGTACTTACCTGCTAGCAGACTGGACCTGGTGCACCCCTAGTCTCCATAGGTGCCTATGTTATTTGGGCCCCTGTTTGACCTCTGTACTTGACCGGCCCTGTGTTGCTGTTGCTGGGTGTTTGGGTTGACTTGAACCCCCAACAGTGAGCTTCCTATGCCCCGGAGACTGAACTTGTAAGTGCTTTACTTACCTGCTAAATTAACTTGTACTTACCTCCCCAGGAACTGTTGAATTTTGCAGTGTCCACTTTTAAAATAGTTCATTGCCATTTTTGCCAAAACTGTGTACCTTACTGTTTTCATTCAAAGTTCTCTACTTACCTATGCCAAGTACCTTACAATTTATGTACTTACTTGAATTCTCAATCTGGTGGTTCTAAAATAAATTAAGAAAATAATATTTTTCTATATAAAAACCTATTGGCCTGGAGTTAAGTCTTTGAGTGTGTGTTCCCATTTATTGCCTGTGTGTGTACAACAAATGCTTAACACTACCCTCTGTTAAGCCTACTTCTCGACCACACTACCAAAAATAGAGCATTAGTATTATCTATTATTGGCACTATCAACCTCTAAGGGGAACCCTTGGACTCTAGGCACACAATCTCTCACTTTGAGATAGTATATACAGAGCCAACTTCCAACAAGCCAAAAACATTTTCTCTTTCTCCATAGCAATTTTCTGTCTCTCTGCCTCTCTATTGAATCTGGCTAGTCCCAACTGAAATTCCTTCTCCATCTTGAATTTCTCCCGCCGGTCCTCCAGCTCCTCTGGGGTAAGACCTCTTGAGGAACACTGCTACCTTCCCTGGAAGCGCCCTCCCTCCTAGGCAGATCTTGGTTATCCACCACATCCTGCAGGTTGTACTCCTCTCCCGCCACAACAACATTTTCCTCCTTTGTGTGCCTACCAGCCTCCTTTGCTGCCAACCAGACCCTCAGAGCCTTTTGCAGCTCCTCCTTTTTAGTAAGGTTTTTAAAAGGACATTTTAACTCTTTGCAGGGCTTTCTGAGCTGAGGCACCATATATGTCTCCAACCTCTACTGCTCAAACACTGACTCTGCCACAACTGCTGACTGCTCCCCAGAGTGAGACATTGTTGTAGATCTTAATCAAAGTTGAAAAAGTTCCCAGAAAGCAAAGAGTAAAAAATCCAAGAAGCAAAAAACAGTATGTGGTTGTGTAATGGTCTGCAATAAGACAGTAGCCTATACCAATCACTGGATGGCAAGTACAAATACAAGTCCTATCCTCGTCGCTGATCATCAATGTTAGAAATGGGGTCTCTAGTTGGCAGCCAGTTTACACCCTGTCCAGGAAGGGACCCTCATTGTAGTCAGGGTCACGGAGTCGCACATATTTGGACCATTCCAGAAGTGCCTTAAGAAAGAAATGAGGGGTCAAAGTATTAAATTTGAAATGTGAATCATGCAGGATGACATGTAACGCAGGACTATGGGAGGCTAAGATGGTGAAGCACCTTGCATGCATGAACTACAAGAAGGTAATCTGCTGTTAGTCATTCTTTCATGAGATTTCTCTATGAGGGATGAATTGTGTGAAGGGAGTGCTATATCAGTAACGAATAAGACAAAGTGGTTTCTGCTCCAAACAAATAGTAAATGAAGGTGAGGTATGCAGAGTGGTAGTTTATACAGCACACATTCAATTTAGGACAATGTGCTTTGGACACATGAAGTGCATCTACAGGATATTCCAAAACACATGTATACACCAAAGTACCCATGTGCTATCAGCCAGTAGCAAACTGCAGAACCCGAAGGGCCATGAAAATTCTAGTATGTGAAGTAGGAGGATGGCGTATGGTCTATTGAATATATGACAGCTCTAAAATTGATGACTGGGAGGAGCCTGAAAAAAAGGCCATTGGTTGATGTGTGATCACAGCAGAAATACAAATTTAAAGATAATGTTTTGATTTTCTATAGTCTCAAAATAATTGTGCATGTTAGTATTTTGTTGCATGGCAACAAGACCAAAAAATCTAAATACTCAGGGAAAGAATGCGTGGTAGCACATGAAAAAAGTAGGCGAGGAAGAAGAAAGGAAACAAGAAGACTGAAGGACTGATTTAGATATCCTGTTCCCCAAAATCGAAATCCCATAGTTGTGATGGAGTAACCCGTCCGCCAATACCGTCCTTAGTGAATAACTAAAAAGCTGTCTGATCGAACAATTGTACCTACCACAATCAACGTAATGTGGTCCTTCAATTGCTCTTATACTGTAGTATTGCATTCCCTTTGGTTGCATCAGCCATCTCTTCCAGCTTTCACTCCGCTCTTTTTTATTTAACCTATCATTGTAGTTCCTTTTCCTGCTTTGTTGAGTTAATTTGTTTACAGTGAATTGCTAAGATCCCCTTGATTTATTGGGATTATAAAATATTTAATATAAATAAAATACAAATAAAAATACAACTACAATGTATGGATTAATGAATAGGTTTCTATCAAGTTTTCACTCAATGAAACCAAAAGGTGACTTCTGAAACATTTTTATGGGCTTGGATGCCCAATTAGTGAGTCTTTAGCTATAAAATACGTATGTGCTTTGCAAGGTGCTTTAAACTGGATCTTAGTCGTGCATGGACGACAATAATGCGTTTGTCATCTATACTGGTCAGTACTCCTGGATTCCATGCTTTTTGAGAGTCAACAAGTTTTACTTTGAAAGGTACTTCAACAAGGCTTTGAAATAGTAAGGCTTGACCTAACAGTTGCTCCAGACAATAGTGGTAAGTATGCCTAGTAGACTACTGTTATGATCCTCTAAAATGTAAGAACAGGATATACATCAACCTAGAAAGCTTTTTTGTTTCAATGTCTTTATTCAGTTTTAACAGTAAAACATTTGCCCACACAAACACTTATTTATCCACCATGTATGTGTGGTATACATTGTCCACCGCTTTATAGTATTGTCAATGATAATCAACTAACATTTGCAATGTTAAGAGGAAGTCTGCTTTGCATTTCGGCTCACATCTACATTTCCAGCCTGGGTTGGGGGCGGTGGGGAGTTTCGGTGGGGGAGGCTTGGTAAAAGTCTGATGTTAGTCTGTCATGTCTGATGTCAGCCTGAGCAACACTAACGGGCTAGCAAGTGAGCATTGGAGACATTGGCAACAAATGTTGTCTAGATTTCCCAGTGTATCGTTTTCTATAGCTAAATGCCCTCCATTGTAAGGATCTCCAGGGAGCAGGGTGTAGTTGCAGCAGTGAACTATGACATTTTCATACATCTTTGCATGTCCTAACAAACTCAGGCCCATATTTATACTCTGTTTGCGCTGGATTTGCGTCATTTTTTTTTTAAGCAAATCGGGCGCAAACCTAACTCCATATTTATACTTTAGCGCTAGACCTGTCTAGCGCCAAATTTATGGAGTTAGAGTCATTTGTTTACAGTGGAAACCTACCTTGCGTCAATGAGGTGCAAGGTAGGCGTTCCTGGGCAAAAAATTACTCAAAGGCATTTGCGCCTTATTTATACTCCCGTGCAAAAATGACGCACGGGAGGAGGAGGGCCTTAAAAAAGCCTGTTTAGAGCCATTTTTTAATGCCTGGGTCAGGGCAGGCATTAGAGGGCCTGTGCGCTCATTTCCATGGTCTCTGACCACGGAAGCAGTCCACAGGTGCCCTTCCTGCACCTAGGGTCACCCCCTGCCTCCCTCGCCCACACCTGGAGGAAACCCATGGATGGGGGGACCCATCTACAGAAAGTACAGGTATATAGAGGTAAGTATTTTTTTTTTTAAGTGGCATAGGGGGGGCTTAACTTGGGCCCCCCTACATGCCACTGTGCCCAATGGCCATGCCCAGGGGGCAGGAGTCTCCTGGGCATGGCCATTGGGCAGGGACATGACTCCTGTCTTTGCTAAGACAGGAGGCATTTCCATGAGGATTGCGCATCAAAAAATGATGCTAGTCAGGTTAGAGTCAATATTTTTGACTCTAATCTGACTTGCACCATTCTTTGGCGCACAACCCCCAGTCTTCCCTACGCCTCCGCTGCCCGGTTAGCATCAATTATTTTGACGCTAACCAGGCTGCAGCACCGGCTACCGTCATTCATTAAATATAACACCCTGCTGGCGCATTGGAATGGCGGTAGCCGGCGTTAAACTTTTTGACGCAAACCTGAGCTAGCCTCAGTGTAGGCCCATGCTAGTCCTGGCTGGTGGTACCTAGCCTCCGAGTGCAAGGTTTGCCAAGGGCTCACTGCCTCCCCACTCACTGCACTTCTCTTAGTCAGGTTAGTGTGATCACTTCTGTCTCTGCACTGCCCATTTCTGCAAGCCTTGCAACCATAGTCCCACATCCGGTGCCACACCTGCCTTCCATGACTGTGCAATGCTCCGTTTAAAACGTATGAGAGCCAGATCTACAAATCTGCATAGTAATTTGCCATTTTTATTTCTTGGCATACGCACTAGGAGGCAGAACGCCGGAGTAAGCGGCAGTAGACAATCCACCAATCCTGAGATCGTTTCCAGTACTGTTTCTCATGTGCACTGCATTATCTGGCATTCCCACACCATATAATGAAAGCCAGCATCAGTCTTTTGGCAACGGGGAGTCAGAGGGCTCCCACAAACGTACGTCGTATGAAACTGAGAGAATCCCCCCAACCCTCTTTGTACATTCTCACAGTCAGGTTTCAAGTAAAGAATAACATCATCAGCAAACATTTTCAATTTGGGCATTCAACCTATAGGGGCTTCAATAGCCAAATTGGCCCTACTCCTTACAGCAAGGGGCTCAAGAAAGAAGGTAAATAAAATAGGAGAAAGATCTACATCCCTGCCATGTTGCTCGATTGATGTCGACTACTCCAATTAACTGAGAATTAACCATTACTTTAGCTTGGGCGCCTTGATGTAATTTTGTGATCATGCTAATAAATCGGAGAGGAAAACCACATTTCTCAAGAGAGAAAAAGAGGGCATGCTAATTGACTAAATCAAAAGATTTCTCAGAGTCCACCATTGCTACTGTTGTGCTGCTATTATTAGCTGTCAAATAATCTGATGCTTGTACTAAAAACCAGTAGTGGCAACCATCAACCGGCCAGCCACAAAACCTGTCTGGCCCCTATGGATTAGAGTTTGAGCAAGGGGAGTAGTACGGGTAGCCCATATCTTCATAAATAACTTACAGTTCGTGTTAAGCAGACTAATGGGGTGCTATGAATTTACATCACAAGTATTTTTTTCCTTTCTTTAAAAACTGACTATTGGGAATTCCTTAAATGTACGGAGTATTTCACCCCCTTCTTTAATCGAATTGAACAAATCAGTCAAAAAGGGTTTGCGATCCTTGGCAAAGATTTTACAATGACATGTAGTGCTGTAAAAACAGTTCAGAGACCTTGCCTTTGCCAGAAACTATTTCACCTGTGGTCAATTGAACTAATCCCCTAACCCCTGAGGCTTCCTGCCTTACCCTAGTGGACAAGACCAAGAATCTGGCAATTTGCAGAATCTCTTCATGCAGACTCTGCTGGTATGCCCTTGAACTCTCTGTTTCCTCTAAAGTCAAAAATTCCAGCAGCTTATACTTAGCTTTTTTAAGATTTGGGTATGTAGAGGGAGACCCGCTAGTTCCAGAATTGACCCGTGAGGCCAAGTCCACAGCCGCTTGGAGCAGGGCAAGTGTTTTTTTACGATTCTTATATTGGCAGGCGTGATGAGCAATTATATGGTCTCTTCCATCAGGTTTAAAAGCCTCCCACGCAGAAAAGATTGAGGCCATGCCACTATTTAACAGAAGGAGGTCCCAAATACATTGCTGCATATCAGCAAGCCATGCCTCATCAGATAATAGGACTGATCTAACTGCCACTCAGGCCTCTCATCCCTTGACTACCTCCCTCTACCTTGCTGCATATCAGCAAGCCATGCCTCATCAGATAATAGGACCGAACTAACTGCCACTCAGGCCTCTCATCCCTTGTCTAACTCCCTCTACCTTAATCGTAATTGAGACCACGGAGTGGTCGGAGAAAGAACTGGCCCAGGTGTCAGAATCGAGCCTCTTGATACAGAGGGAGACCAGAGAAAAGTCTATACGAGAAGCAATATGATATTGTTGTGTAAAACAAGTAAATTGAGTGATAATGGGATGATCACACCTCCACGGATCTAACAAAACAAAATCATGCTTAATTACACCAAGGACCTTTTTTAGTATTCCATTTCAGTTCCTTTTTCGATTTGTTTGAGGTATCCAGAGCTAAATCCAGAATAAAATTGAAGTTTACCCCTAAAACAATAGGTCCAACAGCTCCCAAAGCAATCTTGTACATCTGTGACTAGTATCAGTCACTGGGGCATAGTAATTAACCAAGTTTGATGGAGCACCATTAACTTGGACCTTCAATCATAGCCACCTGCCCTGGGGGTCTCTAATCACAGACCTGCCAGTCGAGCCCTTACCACCAGACCTGCAGAGGCAAAAAATGTTTGTGCATGTTTCTTAGAAATATGAAATATGGGACAATTGGTCTTTAGATGAGTTTCCTGCAGGAATATAACATCTGGGCGGAAAATCAGCTTAACACTCCCACATATTTATGTCTGTTTGACATACCATTTATATTACGAGATATAAATATAATTTCACATCTCATTACAAATAGCATCCTGCCTTTCAAAAGCGACCTTGCACTGATTTTTACTCAGTAACTCAAATCTGCTCTTTTTTATACTTTGTGAATCCCACCTCTGTATGAATCCACCCATCCTCCCAAGAAGGGAGAGCTCCCCCCAAATACAAAACAATAAACAGAAAAAAAAAAAGAAAAAAAAAAAAACCCTGACAGGAGGAGGATTGCCCACATTGCCCCTCCTGCAATGCAGCACCTTGAACTGGGTGCCATGACTTTGTACCCTGTGGCGACCGTGATACCCCTTCCCCTGCATACCATAAAAAAATAGAGATTCATTTTTTGGTCAGTCAGACCAGTGAACTCCAATCATTTTAGCCAAGCGAAATCACTAAGCAAAGCTAAACAAATGAAAACATAAGCCAGCACCAAATTCTATGGTTAAGGTTGCACACTGGACAATCCTAAAGCTTGTGCTGAAGAATTTATGCCTCCATAATGTTAAGGGAAAGCTGAAGTTGCCCCCTGACCAAAATATGCAATTGAAATATAAACATTTGATAGCCCAACCAGACTAATTGTAACATGATTTAGTATGTGATCATAAATCCAGAAGCCCTGAAATATATATATCTCTGTGTATATATATATATATATATACATATCTCAGTATATATATATATATATATATATATATATATATATATATATATATATATATATATATATATATATATATATATAAATATATCGGTTCTCAAATTGACATGGGCTCCTTGCTAAATTCATGGAGAAGCTCCTGGAGGAACTGCCAAGCTGCCAAGCTTCTGTAGCATTGGTAAAAAGATGGAATTGCCCTCTAGCCAAAGCCTTTAATTTAGATTGTTGCACAATTGTTGCTTGGAAGCCCTAGGCCTTGAATGAGTGCATCAATTTCACAAAGTATTTCCTCCTGTGAGCAGCTGAAGTAGTCACGTCAGAGAAAACGCGGCATTGGGGGTTTTCAGGCATGGAAATTTTTGTGTGTTTATTAGCCTCTGAAAATACCTTTACTTTAATTTGATAATGACAATCCATGAAGTTCCCCAGGATAGTGCACTGAAACTTCGTGTTAGGAGGGTGCTGGGCCGGTGCACGATGGGATTTTGCTTTTGATAGGTCTCCTAGATAGTCCGGAAAGACCTGCGATCTGATGAAGGAATTGACCCCATTGGAGAGTGTGCTGAGCTTCGCAACCCTCCAGGACCCCCACAGTATGCAAATTTGACCGATGGGAGTGGTTTTCAAGCTCCTCAAGCTTGGCCTCGAGAGATGAATTCTGTTTCTTGAGCTGGGCGGCTTGCTTTTGGATAGATGAAACTTGGTCTTCCAGTTGTGACACTCTGGCCTCTTCTTCCTTAAGCCTTTCTGGAAGCTGGGCCATTGTTTCTTCAATTCTTGCAAGCCTTGCATGCAGAGCTGCCACTTCAGAAGCCTGAGAGGCCATCAGGGCCCTGATCTCATTGAGAATCATGTTGAACATTGGTTCAGTATCCAATTGCATGATTACTAACTTGACCTCTGCAGACTCTGGAGACACTGATTAAACACCCTGGGAGGCAAATGCAGCAGTCCAGTTTATAGTCAATCATGCGTATATGTGAGCTTACTGGCTGGGGGGTGCTACCATCCTCGCTGCCCTTGCTGTCCTTGTTATAGCTGCGGCCAGTCAGATCAAACATTGCTGAGTATCCAGGGGAAACCCTCTTCCTGCAACTGCCGCAACAGGAGCATCCAGAAAAAGAAACATTACTTTTTGCTCCTCCCGCTGTACACGCAGCACAATGCTTGAAGCATGACGGGTGGCTTTGACTGCTGTGTCTCCCACCGCTAACCTCACGGTTTAATGCGGGTGTCAGCAGAGAATTTCAGACGCAGTTCTTCCACATTTCCCAGCGCCCTCCTAACTTCTCTGTTTGCAGTTTCAGTCATTTTTTAATGATGTCTTTTCTTTTGCTAATAAGTATTTAACATATTCTATTTCATGGCATTATCATGGTGATACTGGGCCCCATTTGCACTCTACGTGTTACACTACTGGAGGAAGTGCATATGATACATACAGTACATTTTTCAGTTGTGATGGAGTATCTTGTCAATGATTGTGGATGCTTGTGTGGGTATGCATCTGTATTTGTTGTCAGCAAGTGTTTCTTTGTCTAAATGACTATTGATCACTGGACACTAGCCACATGCTAAATGAATGTTGTGCATTCCACTAAGTGCCAGTAAATGTCCACCACTCTGGGAATGAGATCCAGAGGTGCTAATTTGAATTCAAATCAAGTGAATGGAGAAGGAAAGGTCCATTGTGCCCTCTGAACCTGGGCTAAGCCAGTTCCATGGGGCCAGCCTGGGGCATGAGAAGAGCAACACCTGAGCACTGAATATGGCAAAGGACATGGTCAAGGCTGCACATTTTATACAAAGAGATGGGTTATCTAACCATATTCCACTTCCAGAGGCAAGAGCTCAGCAAGAGCACCTGATAGCTCTGAGCTCACCTGGACCCCAAACCACATAAGGGAAGTGACAGTTCCCTTATAATATAGTTGCTATGGACAAGTGGCACACCTGAAGGGAAGGCATTTGGAATGATTCCTTCCAAAAGTTGAGAAACAACTTCGAATTTCCAATTGCCAGTTTGTTGGAGACCAATTGCCACTCTACTGGTTATAAAAATCACCCTGGGCATAAAATGTGGCATTCCCATGTAGAGAAAAGATGAGACCAAAGGTGCAATCTTCAATATCTCCTCTGGTGGGCAAGGAAATGTACTCAGGGCTAAGGATAACACTTCTTATTGCTGCACCTTGCTGCGATGTTCCCCATTTCAGACCAGAGCACTCTCTTCCACTGTGATTGCAACTACTGAGACCAGAGGATGGAAGAGCTTGTCTCGGAACCAAGGAGATCATAACACACAGACAAAGAGCCTGAAGGCTTGTGCTCATTTGATCAGCCCATAATCTGTATTCCCCTATATGGTACTGAAGAAGAATGTGAAGGTCAAAGTGCCTCTGTAATCATCCCTGCATTTGAGTTTGCATGAGTGATGCAGAAGAAGATAGTGAAAGCCCTATAACTAGGTACATATTCTACAGAACCATTGGATTATATTCATTTTGAAGATTAATACAATGCCTGTTCTTTAAATGGACACTGACACATTTGAAAGTGTTTTGTGTCCACTGACGCTTCTTTGTGGATAATGAATCCATATAACATTGTTGAACCTGATAGCGCGCCCGGTCCTTAGTAAGTAAACTTACAAGGGGACGTGTATAGGTCGATGAACCTTTTGAATCGCATGGCGTATCCTAGCCATGTAGTAACCACTGCAATGGCAGTTGACATCAATAATCAAGATACATTCTATGAAAAACAACCTTAAACCATAATACTCAAGAATAACCACTACTCAGGAAAAGGGTTAACACGTTTTATTCCCTATTGCTTACAGTTCTAATCATCTGTTAGTTCACATTTTATTCAAATCGAATTTTTATTAATTCATCAGTTAAGAGACATTATTTCTTGAAGGAAACATATGCGGCAAAGCAACACCATAAGCTATGAATATCAGCATTAATAATGTAATTCAGCAATAAAGTTTGTCAGTCATTTGTCACTGTCCACATCACCCCTAACAGCCTACCTAACCAAGATTAGTATTAGCATGGGAGTCTTCATGCGAAAAACAATTTAGAGAAAAACATTCATTTGGAAAAATCTACCTAAGAGAGAATTTCTATAAAACAGCCCAATTATCAGCACTTCGGACAGCATCTCCTGATGTCATCAACTTTCTCCTCGCAGTTCTGAATTCGCTCCCCTTGTCATGACTTTTTATTAGGGTCTCCCAGTCCATCCCACTGATTGCTAATTGGTCCGTCTGTCGGACGTTATGACTCTAACCTACAGTTTTTATTTACCAAATCTCTATTTCTGCATAGGCTTCAGGCCCCATACATTTGATTGGTCCTTTTTTTTATGAGAACGTCATCTGGCTCTTCAGGTAACAAAATTGTTGCATACATAGTCTTTAGTCAGTGCCTCTATTGTTCAAGTCCTAGGAAAGTACATATAGCCTACACTACACATAATTGTATCAAATTGTCGTCATCATCTCCTGTCTGCTGGTACATTTCAGAATGTTCTGGCTGAGCCGTCTCAACTTTGAACAGTTCAAGGTCCTTTCTTCCAGTTACCAGTCCTAGCAAAAGCTTTTCGAAGTCTCCACGTTATGAGCAAGCACGGCCCAGTAAAACCAGGCTTTTAGGGCCAGATGTATGAAGAATCCACTTTGAGATTCTCTAATAGCGATTTTTAAGAAATCGCTATTTCTGATTCGCAAAATGGTATATATCAAATTTGCGATTCGGTAATAGCGATTTCTTAAAAATTGCAAATGCTATTACCAAATCGCAAATAGCGATTCTGAGCCCATTCACACCTATGGGCCTGTAGGCCCATATTTGCCAATTTTTAGCATTTCCCAAATTGCAAATTCCTAACTGGAATTCACAATTTAGGAAATGCAAAACCCCAGGGTGCGGGGGGCCTAAGGACCCCTCTGCTGCACCCCAAAAAAATATTTCAAGACATGTAAGGTGCACCCATGCCAAAGGGGCATGGGTGCGTTACATGTCAATTTTAAAAATGCATTTTTAATGCATTTTTAAAATTTGCACATGGTTACCACCAAGTTTTACTTGGTGGTAATTGTGATTCCTTAATGCCCAATTTGCATTAAGGAAAAGGTTGATACATGTGCTTAAAAAAACGCAAATAAGGATTCCTTATTTGCGATTTCTTATTTAGAGAATCGCAATTTGCGATTCTCTAAACAGGCTCACAATTTTAAGGAATCGCTATTTTAGCGATTCCTTAAAATTGCATAGTGAATGCCTTTCATACATACTGAAAGGCATTTTTGCATTCGCAAACGGCCATTTGCACCGTTTGCAAATGCAAAAAGGCTTGATACATCTGGCCCACAGTCCGGCTAATTTAAGAATATGAATTAACATAAAACATAGGTTATACATTCAGTTATGATATATTAATATGTTTTCTATAGATCTTCTCATTATTTAGCATCTGTTAATACACATGGTGATTACTCTCCATGGGCACATTTTCCATTATACACGTTATTTTCTAATATTAATTTCTCTACACATTTTTCTCAATAATAAACACACATTAATCATTAGAAAGTTCTTTAATTCGCATATCTGCTCCATCAAACCTTTTGATATAGTGGTTGCAATATAATACAAACATTTTGAAAAAATGGTATAGGACATATCTTACCGAGAAGCTAGCCAGGCACTAATTTACATTAACTTAATTCAGCAACGGGAGCAGCTAGCGTGCCAACGTGTCCTATGTGTGCAGAGTTTGCTGCTGTCTTGAAGTGAAGTGAAGCAAGTGACAGGTATTTTTGGAGCACCTTTTTCTGCTTTGTAGAAGCCTTTAGACTCAAAGTAATGGCTTTGCTTCTAGTGAGCAGATGGCAAGTGGAGAAGAGAAGGATGGTCCCCAAAGTGGCAGGGCATTACTGAGGTGAGATCCTTTTGGGAGACAAGTTAGGATGATTGGCAACTGCGTTATGGGATGGTGGTGGCTGAAAGGTTGGGATAAGTTACACAGAAGGCTTAAGAGCAGCTGTGAGTATTTTTTTCTAGTCCGGGCATGAAATCAGAAATAAGGAGCATACTATGTAAAATGGCACACCATCCATTTCTGTGCTCCGTGCATTCTCAATTGACCTCAGACCTAAGGACAGTCTTTCAAAGGTGGTTTCAGGAGGAGATCGTAGGTGCTGGTACTTGCTTTCAAACAAATCTAAAGAAGACCAGCAGGTTCATGACAAATGGGCAGTGAGAAGCAGAGCAGGCGGCTGGAATTGATCTTGTGTACTTGGTGTACCATCACCAGAGAGCAGCAATACTGAAGGCAGAAGCAAGTGAAACAGGCCTACACTGAAAGGGAGCACAAATACAAATTTTTCCAAAATTTTAGTTGAGGTGACACTCTTGAGGAAACAGGACCTGCAGAAGGTTAAGACAGATTTCATTTTGACAGGTTGAGAAGCTTCACTATTGTTTTTGCGTAACCGGATGATCAATCAGTGGTGCAAGACATTTTTCTTTACTCGACCTGAGGCAGCTCAGAAGTTTCTTCATTCTTCTAAAGGGAGCTGCCATTCAGCTTATTAAGTTAACATTTCATGTGGGTCTTCAGGGGAATGTAGAATCAAAGCTATACATAAGGGATTGGGTGTGTGGCATGAGTTGGTGTGTATTTGTTACTGATAGCTGTGAACACTTTGAAAATGGTCATTGTAATCTCTGAGTCAAAAGGAGCTAGTGGCACTCTTTATGAAACATTAATTTATCATTAATTAAACAAGAATTTACTAATACTTTCCACCAGATTTGGATTGCGTTTGTTACAGAAACCTGATGCTATTTGTTGTGGTAGTATTTATTTTCCAACACAATCCATAATTTGTGTTGGAAAGTTGTCTAAAGAAAGCAGAGTAGCCATACAGACTATTTTGTGATTCTTTACATCAAGGCGTATTCTTTGGGTGGTAAATACCACCCATTTTGTTTTGCAAATCTCTAACTACGAACTACTGCACCAAAACGTCCATCTGCCTGAGGCAGGACTAATGAATGAGAACTGTTTTAATTTCTTTATACTTTTAAAAATGTTCATGTGTGCTGCATTGTACAGCACACAGACAAAGACAAGGGAAAATGTTAAAGCATAGTTGTTGTACTGGATGGGGACCTTCCAATACAAAACCTAGGCTTGACAGAACACACACACCTTGCAGTATGGCCAGCAGCTTTGGTTGCTGTACCGGTTTACGTCACCCCTTAGTCTTGTGTGCCACAACGTGTGTTACATGCCACTAGTGTTTTGGTTTCAAGTGTTCCTTAAAACGTTATTCTAAACTCTCTAAAGAAAGGCGTCAGAGGTGCCCAAGTAATTGCTCTAGCAATGAAAAGTAAAATAATGTCATTCAAAGATAGTTTGTTCAATACAAAGTTGAGTACAAACATTGTTCAACCAATCACATATTGAAATAAATGTTGTCCAGAAATAATGCACGTGGTTTTCATTATGCAGTGACGTGGCTGCTATTATCGGTGACCCAAGAGCATCAGAGTCCCACCAACACTTCGAGAAACTGACCAACAATACACCAGCAAGTCATATTGAAGCTGCTTTACAGATGAAGCTCAGATTGCTATGGATCCTCTCAATAATTCCTTGGTTAGCAATCAGAAGTTGACATGCCTGAATGACTAATAACCACATCCCAATGTATTTGTTCTGTAATAGAAAAACTGAATAATTTACTATACAAAGTGTTGTGATTCTCATTATCTGGGCATTTATCCAAATCTAAATGCTTTGTAAATTACATGTGATGCTGTTCTCCAGTTGACCAGTTCCATTTCACATAAACTCTTTTGACTTAGGGCCTTATCTTGATCTTGGTAGACAGAGTTACTCTGTCACAAATGTGATGGATATCCCGTCCACTGCATTACTATTCTGTTATATCCTATGGAAATCGTAACATGGCGGACTGACTTTTCTTCCTTCCACCTATATTGTAATCAGCCCTTATTCTAAACATTGTGAACTGTATATTTTTATTTCTTTTTTTTTTAGCATTAAGGTAGCATATCACTTTGTCCTTAATGTGGTCATGAAACTGATATAGTCTTAGATATCTATTTGTATAAAAAATGGACAGCTAGCACGTAATCTTGGAGTTCATTGTACATTTACTTAATAAAAGAAAGCATGGCACAAATTGTCTTTTCAGCTCTTGTTTTACTAATTATGCAAAGACTAGCATTTTAAAACTGAAATGCAAAAACAATTGTCCATGATTTGTTGAATTGTTTGCCAAAGATTAATTCGCATCAACAGGAAGATGTGTTTGGGTATCCACTTTTTCCATAGAAAACTGCTATATTGTAGACTATTCTACTTACAACACATAATTTAATCTGAAATCCTTTGCAGATAACTCCATGGATGGTTCATTTGTTAATTTGAAACGGCTGGAGTATGCTGAGTTAGATTATGAAAACATTTTCTTGAAGAAAAAAAAACACTTTTTTTCAAATTGCTAGCAATTCTATTTCATTTTTTTCTGGGACAACCTTAGCAGATAGTCACGGTACATCCTGCGCTCACATTTAACCTGTGGTTCATTTCAAGAAAAAGCTTAGGTGAAAACCAGGAGGTTTGGCTTTAAAGTTCTAATGCCTGGAAACCAAATCATGAAGTAATGTTGTAAGTGACAGACCTGTTTGCGTGGTAGCCAAAATTAATGTAAACCTGCATTTACAAAATATATCACATATATGCGAGACATATTGGCTTTGCCTTTAACCTAATTCAGTTGTTTTTAACCTTCTGTGGATCCCCAGTGAATGACTATTAGAAGCCGAGGAACCCTGCTCAAATTCTTTCTTTGATTTGAACCTCAAAACAATTCACGACACTACAGAAATGAATAGACAAATGATTAAATATTTCACAACAACAAACAAAAATAAAATAATACAAAGGTTATAGCGTTTCCAATTTTGTTTTTATTTTTTTTAAAGACGGTGCTTAATTTGAGCTGGTGGTTACCGGTGGGGGGCACCTGCACTTTTTTTTGTGCACCAGCACTTATTTATCTCCATTACACATTTCTCGAGAGCAAGACAGGGAAAACATACAAAATGGAAGAAGAAAAGACAGAAAATCCATCACTAAGGGAGAAAGCAGAAAACAGTAAGAGTAAGTTAACGAGGCAGGGGGTGTCTGGCAGCAAATTAAAGAGGCCTGAGGGGGATTCAGGACTATGCACCTGTGGAATTACGCACGCTAACAGTTTATAGCGCCAGCTGCGGGTGACTGAGAAGCGCTTTGAGCAGCAGCACTTATTATTATACAAATAAAGCACTTCCAAAAGACAAAGCAATGTGTTAGTCTCTAACACCGTGCCCTTTTGCTCATAATGCAGGCTCTCTTTTTGTTGGCACTTTCTAGTGCTTCAATTGTGGCCACCAGTTACCCATGCTACTGTTTTCTGTCCTTGTGCTGCTCCCACAATAAAGCCAAGTATGTCAACTTAATTTTTAACTTCCAATTTCTAATTTCCTTCACATTTAAAGAGTGTTTTAACATTTTCTGCTTTACATATGTTTTATCAATGTGCTAATATTAATTTACTTTCTAAACAGTTGCAAACCCTTCAGTAAGTGTTGTGGCACTCAGAGATCCGAGGATCCCAGGTTGATGTAATGCATTGAAAACAAAAAAAAATCAAGCAATGATAATGTAAATGACAATGCCAGTAAGCCATGCTTTCAAGTGCTAACACGTTCAAACACAAGCATGTACAAGTGCACTATTGTACATGCTAGGTTTGGATGCTTTAGCACTTTAAAGCAGACATACTGGCATTGCCAGTGGTTTTTATGTCTGTGGAGTACAATATGAAGCATACAGGCCTAGAGGGTCATTCTGACCCTGGCGGCCGGTGGCCGCCAGGGCCACCGACCACGGGAGCACCGCCAACAGGCTGGCGGTGCTCCAATGAGCATTCTGACCGCGGCGGTTCAGCCGCGGTCAGAAGCGGAAAGTCAGCGGTCTCCCGCTGACTTTCCGCTGCTCATTGGAATCCTCCATGGCTGCGGAGCGCGCTCCGCAGCCATGAGGATTCTGACCCCCCCTACCGCCATCCAGTTCATGGCGGGAAAGCCGCCATGAACAGGATGGCGGTAGGGGGGGTCGCGGGGCCCCTGGGGGCCCCTGCCGTGCCCATGCCAATGGCATGGGCACGGCAGGGGCCCCCGTAAGAGGGCCCCAAAATGTATTTCACTGTCTGCCTTGCAGACAGTGAAATACGCGACGGGTGCAGTAGCACCCGTCGCACCTTCCCACTCCGCCGGCTCGATTACGAGCCGGCATCCTCGTGGGAAGGTCGTTTTCCCCTGGGCTGGCGGGCGGTTTAACTGGAACCGCCCGCCAGCCCAGGGGAAAACTCGTAATACCCGCCGCGGTCTTTTGACCGCGGCGCGGTAATTTGGAGGGCGGGATCCTGGCGGGCGGCCTCCGCCGCCCGCCAGGGTCATAATGAGGCCCCTAGTCTCTTTCCTGTCTCTATACCACACTTGCTAAGATGTCTTGAGTGTGTACTTGCTTCAGTTTCCTTAGAACACTGCATAAGGCCTGTGTGAGAGGCTGGTCCATCTCCTCAGTTCTAAAGAGAACCTAGCAGCCTTCCCAAGTTCATATATCTCGTCTTAGAGTAATGCACTGTAGGGATTTCCCTGCATTACCACAAGGTCCACGATGCTCAACATGTGAGCTGACAGTGTGTTCCTCACCCTCTCGTGCCTGCAGCAGTTGACCCCAGCCGAACCTCTTGTTCTCACATGTAGACAATAATCTTTTTCAACTTTATCTTTGTTTAATCTTGTTCAACTTGTTTAGTTTTGTACTGCCTTTGTTAATTTCTGGTGTTTCTCTGTCTGCTGGTTGTCCCGCCATTTTCCCCACAGCTTTGTCCCACAGCATCTCCCTCCCACTTCCCGCAGGCCCTGCTCACCATCTCATAGCAACCTTACTTCTTCCCAGGATATAATTAATGGAGGCGCAGTCACGCAGTGGACGCATGCAGCGGGCGTGCCAAAGGCAAGCCCGTCTGCACCCACCTGCACCTGGACCGTGCCGAGTGCCAGAAATCCTGGTTGTCCCCACACATGCTGATACACTGCCACTGAGCTCCAAGCCCTGGACCCCAGACTCTGCAACAGCAACTGCTCCTGCGCTTCTTTATGATAAATGGTAGGACTTTTTACCTACTTGCACTGTCTCTTCTTCTGCAATACCAGAGCACCCACGTGCACAATAACCTCCCCCACGCCAACCACACAAACCTCGACTGCTTTGGAACAACTCCACTGCCCCCTGATTATTGCACAATCACTCTGCAAGCATGCCACAGAGATCTGGGACACCATCACCTCCCTCACCCGGACAATGTCTTCCTCAACGAAACCTGCCTCAACCATACGTCTGCTCCTGACATCACCTCAGCAACTCCAGAGGGCTACAAGATAAAACACTGGAACAGCATCAACAAACATGGAGGTGGAATCGCCATCATCCACAAAGAAACCATTCCCTGCACTTCCATCACAGACTACACCACCCTGAACATGGAACACCTCAATTTCCAACTCCAAATTGACACAAAACCACCATCGGAGGCACCCTCACCTACAGACTTCCAGGACAATGCCCCAGTTTCTGCGCTGCCATAATCGAATTAATTGCCTTGCTCGCCAGGGTCTCTAAACACTACATTTTCCTCGAAGACCTCAGTTTTCACCTTGACAGCGTCAACAGAGCCAACACCGCCAACCTCATCAAAAGCATGAACAACATCGGCCTCACTCAACTAGCCACCGACCCCACACACTAGGAATGAAATATGCTCGACTCCATCTTGAAGGACAGTGACAGAGTCAAGTATATCTATGTCACTGAGCTCACCTGGACAGACCATGGGATCGTCCACTTCACCAGTGCAGAATCCACCAGCACTGCCACCATACCTGCCATCACCTCACACCACAACTGGAATAAAGTATCAGAGATCCAGTGGATCAATGCCCTCAACACCTCCCACCCTGATACTGCAACCAACCTAGAACAGGCTGTCAAGAACTTCTCCACCTGGATCACCCACTGAGAAGACTGAGTCGCCCCCATCAAGTCCACCAAACTCAAGAGACCCACCAAACAGACTAGTTGGTACACCATGGAACTGAGAACCACGAAACGCAACTGCAAGCCACCAGAAATGATATGGTGAACCAGCAAGGAGCTCACAGACCGAGCCACCTTTAAGTCGTCACTCAACCAATACCTCTAACTACTGAAAGAGACAAAGAGGAGTGTGCCCTGGCTGACCCCATTGAAGACAGATTTCACCACAGCAAAGAACTCTTCAACATCATCAGAGAGCTCTCCGGTCCCTCAGCCACTGAAAGCATCATCACCGCCTTCTCTGGAACTCTGCGACACCCTAGCGGATGTCTTAGATGAAAAGATCTCAACCATCTACAAAAATTTTGAACCCCAACCTACTTCCACCCACACCTTCAGCCACCTTGCTTCCATGGATGCAAACCCTGATGCTATATCCAACCACCTGCTCACTATTTGGGACCAGCTCACCACACAATACACCTCAGCCATCATGAACTCCGTCCACTCAGGAACACCCACGGACCTCTGTCCCCACCACATTTTCAACCTTGGGAGCAAGATGATCAGCAGCAAGCTCACTGTCATCTTCAACTCATCCATAAATGTGTCCATTTTACCCAAGGTATCGAAACATGCAGAAGTTAAACTCCTTCTCAAGAAACCAAAATATAATCTGCAGCGTCCCTCAATGCCTGGCCAGAAGCCCTATACTGTTCAACATCTACATAACCCCCTTGGCCAACATCATCAGAACCCACGGAATGATCATCATATTCTATGCAGATGATACCCAGCTCATCCTCTCACTATCAGAACCCCCACCACAAAGGCCAACTTGCGCACATGCTTAATGGGCATCGCCGACTGAATGAATGACAACTGCCTAAAACTCAACACAGACAAAATAGAAGTGTGGATCTTTGGGAACAACATCTCCCAGTGGAACAATTCCTGATGTCCATGTGGCCTACCAAACTAGGTCCAGAAGGCATTCTGACAGACCACTATCGCAACCTGGGCACCATCCTGGACAGCAAAGTCACCAAAAAAAAACAGATCCACCCAATCCCTTCTGCCTGCTTCTTCACTCTTTGCATGCTCTGTAAGATCTTCAAATGGCTCCTTATGAACACCAGTCAAACCGTCACTCAGGTCCTAGTTTCCAGCCGGCTGAACTACGGCAATGCACTATACGTAGGAATCACCACACACCTCCTGAGGAGACTACAGACCATACAGAATTCAGTGGCCAGACTCATCCTCGACCTTCCCAAATGGACCCACATCACCCCTCATCTAAAGAAGCTCCACTGTTACTCCTCATTTCAAAAAGGTGTCACTTTAAGATGCTGATCCACACCTACAAGACCCTTCACAATTAAGGACCAGTATACATTAACCATTGCCTGGACTCCCACCAATACTTAAGACACCTGTGCTCCACTTCCCTCTCCCTTGCACAACCCCTCGTATCCACTGAAGCAACAGTGAAGGTCACTCCTTCTCCTACCTTGAGGTGAAATCCTGGAACAACATCCCCCTTTACCTTTGGACTTCATCCTCTCTTCTGGAAATCGGAGGAGACTGGCTGTTCAACTGAACTCCTTAGAAGCCATGTTCTCAGCACCTGGATACCCTTGAGGGTGATAGCCATTCTCTATAAATCCAGTTTATTTGATTGATTGGTTGATTGATTGATCAATTGACCCATGGTGAGTCCTGGAGAAATATACTGCTTCTAACCTTTTGTTAGAACTGACAGCCTTAGGATGGTCTTCCCCCGCATTTTTTTCCTTCTCCACTTCTTGCTGTTCATGTTTTTGTTTGCCTTAGGAATCTGTGGACTTTACCACTGCTAACCAGTGCTACAGTGCATGTGCTCTCTCCTTTAAACATGATAAAGTTATCTTACACCCAATTGGCATATTTAATCCACTTGTAAGTTCCTAATAAAGTGGTACTACATGTGCCAAGAGCCTGTATATTAAACACTACTGGCGGGCCTGCAGCACTCAGGCCCATATTTATACTTTTTGACGCAAAACTGCGATAACAAAGTTTTGCGTCAAAAAAATTTGCGCCGTCTAACGGCATTTTGAAGCGCCATGCGGGCGTCAAATTTATACTTTGACGTACGGCGGCGCAACCAACAGGTGGGAGTCATTATTTCGTGACGCACACAGCGTCGGTCTGTCGTAAAGGAAACCAACGTAAATGCGACGCACATCACTGTGGGTCGATTTACGACAGCGCAATTGTGAAAACGCTGTTTTTTTTCACGCTATTGCGTTACATTTTTGCGCGAAAACTGCCCTTTCAGCAGAGGAGAGCCAAAATGGATCCCAGATGCCCCAACAGACCCCAGGAGGATAAGAGCAGACCAGGAACCAGCCAGGAGGATCCATACAGGAACCAGGACATTAAAAAAAAAAAAAGAAAGTGTCGCTTCAGTGAAGAGGAGCAGGAAATCCTGGTGAAAGAGGTGACGGAACACCAGCACCAACTTTTCATCTCCTCAAAATTGCCACTCAGTAGGAGAGAGGCCATCTGGAAACAAATAGTGGACAAGATCAACAGTGTGGCTGAAGAACGCCGCACAGTCACTGAGTGTAAGAAACGCTGGCATGACTGCAAACGTAGGACAAAAGAGAAAATGGCCAGGAACAGGAAGGCAGCAATGAAGACTGGAGGGGGGAGTCCAGCACAACAGGAGGCCCTGGACCACATGGAGGAGATGGTCGCAGCCGTCATCCCGGAGGAGATCGTCACAGGGATTCAAGGACTGGACAGCGCAGACTACCACGACACAACGCACATGCAGGGTAAGTCGCATGGGGAATTCAAATGCAATAATGGGGACTGTAAGCAGGGGGGGGATACCTACTACACAATGCATGTAAGTTAGCACATATTTGAAGTGGCATGGGTAAAGGGGCACGGCAGGGGGGCATGCCCAGTACTGACCGAAGCTGGGGCACGACAAAATACAGCAACAACAACAGTCCCATGGGGACATCCTGTAATTACAACAAGAGAGCCAAGGGAAAGCAGTGACAGGTGGGAAGGCCACTACCTCAAATCCACATCCAGGCACTTGTATTGCAAAATCTAATCTACATCAACTAGGTCCCTATCTGTAATGCAGTAGCAAAAACAACAACTGCAATGTAACTGCCACAACAGTTGACAATAACACCTCTCATCTCTGTGCAGCTATAGTACCAAATGGCAGGAACCCCCCCCTGGAACATACATACCTAAATTAGGGGGTGAGAATGACATCCGCAACTACTCCTAGAAATAAGACAAAGGTACCAGTACACTCAAATGCCGAATGTCCATACCTGACACATACATAAGCCTAAGTAACCAGCAATAGGAGCCACACAGCACTAACGACACACACATGCTGCATACGTCAGGGTCCCTCACGTGCCTGGCTAACAAGGCTACATCACTAATGTCATACTGCTCAGACAACAACATTGAGGAGGGGACACAGGCAACTGGTCACTGAAACACACCTGCACAGTCTGACAAACAAATAGGACATTCATACGATAAACAGGCCAATCCAGTAAGACACACATGACCCAACATCATCTTCAAACATCAGCAATGTTTACATCCATACCACATCCTAACATTGACATGCATAGGTAATGCCACGTAACATGTACAGTTCATGCAATGTGAATAAAAAGTGTATGGGGCAGGGCCTGAGAGGCAAGTGTGCTGGCAGGGCAGTCACAACACCCACAGTCAGTCAAAGTGTATTGTGGCAAGTGAAACGTATACATTGCGCATTAGCTTCAGGCTTTAGGCCTTTGTGCATCTTACCCTGAATGTACTTATACTCATTTTCTCACATCTAAGAGCCTCAGAGCACTTTGCACTAAATGATTCTCATTGCCCTTCCTATCAGTTAATGTAGCAAATAGCCAGTCTTAAGGTGTGGTCAATTAGTCAAATCACACTGTTTTGCCTACTTCTGCACTGGAGTTTGCCAGAACATATTCACTCTGTGCCCCAGTCAAGGATACAGTCTGGTATGTTGCTGATAGATGTGGTAGGGGTTAAGGTTTGGCATTCCTGTGTAGGGAAACTTTGTCATCACCATGACATATGACTTTTAAAATCACTTCCTTGTCCCAAGACACGCAAGAGGGAGTTTCCAAACAGAAAATCACAACTAGATGCTGCCTGCCTTGCTGCTGATGCACAACCAGATCACAGCCCATTCCTCTGATATGAGGGATGATGTCTCCCCTGTGATTCAGACAGGCAAGCTCCAAACTTAACATGCTGTGCTATACATAGAACAAGCAGAGGGAGAGTAGAAACTGTTAGGCACCATGATAGCTGTGTACTAATGTATTACTCTCCTGCGGACTATTTCAATTCTAACAGTGTGTATTGTTTGGGTTATTGGGGCTCACACCTAAATTTCTACAAGTCAGTTGTACAATGAAACTTCATATTAAACAAATACTGTCTTTGTCCTTTGGGTATGGGAACATACCGGAAAAGACATAATTGTGTAGGATCTGAGTGACCACGACTTCCCTGAGAAGTTCCAAAGATGTCATGTGCTCGGATGTCTAAACATTCCTTTGGTGTGGGAGACCAGAGGCACTGCTAGTTAGTCTGAGCAAAATGAAATATCTGGGTGACAGAGTTATTTACAAGTGGGTCAGACTTAGTCCCCCACACCATTAGCTATCCTGCTGCTTAGAAAGCCAAGAATCACATGTAGGATAATGAGAGCACACCCAACAAAATGTCCCTCCATAACAATAGTTAAACACCGAGGGAGGAGTAGGACAAAAAAAAGCCTTTTCCTAAATTATTACAAAGCAACACCTAGAGGCGACCTGGCAGACATGTCTGATAGCTCCATATCATACATGTGACACACAGGTGGGCCATAGGCCTACAACAATGCCCTATGACGGACAGCAGATACCAAGACAAACACAGAGTACAAAGTTAAGGCATCCAAAGGCTTGTATCTTAGTGCAAAATTGTCACAACACAGACACACTAATTGTACCCTGTTTCATTGCAGAGGAACACGGATCTCCTGCCGATCTGCCTGTCCATGAGTTCCCTGATGACATGGATGACGAGACCATCAACCTCCCACCAGAGACCATTCAAATGGTCCTTGAAAGCCTCCAAACCCCACCTTCAGTCACAAGGAGGAGCACAGAAGAAGCAGCCACCACAGGAGAACCACCCTCCACCCCAATTGTAAGACCTGCCAGCTCCAACACAGCTGAGGACTCTGACGACACTGGCACCAGCTTTGAAAGAACAGTCGTTGGGGTCCAGTGGGAGCTGGCCAAGGAGGTGCGGGTGGGGATGCAAACTATGGCAGCCAGCCTTGAGGGGGTGCGTTCGTGCATGTTGTCAACTGCAGATCAGGCAGCTGCAATGCAAGCACGAACATCGCTCTTGGAGGAACTTTTAAAAACACAGAAGGAAATCTGCACAGCTGTCATCCAGTTGACACAACAACTCCAACTGCAAGCAAGTCAACGTGTGCACGAATGCAACTTAGAACCCCTCAGGGCCGACCTGGCTGCCTACCATCGTGATGTGGCTGCCATTCTGAAAAACCAGCAGGCCCTCCTTGCTGCAGTACTGCCCTTCATTACTCGACAGGGAGCAGCCCCCGGGATGTCTGCCTCCATGTCTTCTAACACTGAGGTGTGTGTTGCCCCTTCACAACCAACAACCACAAGGACACACCAGGCAACACACACATCAGAAGAAGAAGACATGGAACAGATTACATTCACACGCAAGAGTACCCAGAAGCCCTAGTCCCTGCACCATGGCCTACTCTGACCAAGGTCCTACGTTTTGACACATGCCAGTCTCACTACAACTACACTCAATGACTGTTCGGCAATCCACTGTATGACTTGTCCCTATTGCCAGTGAATGTCTCTCTCCTACTATTTGGCAATTCCTGTTCCTCTGCACTGTCTGTGACATCACCCCAGCATGTCAGGAGCATCATCCACACCCTGTCTGTAGGATCACCATGTAAGAATGCACCAGAACGGACTCAGCTAACATTGTGAACGGACATTTTGCACTACACCACCTATAAATAAATATCACTTGCACACCTATTGTGTCTCTGTGTTATTTCACACTTCAAATGTGCAGTACATAACTCCAAAGTGGCTGTGTGGCAACCATGTAGATTCTCTATACTACTGTCCTGATTTCATGTATTCTGAAACATCTGTGCATCGGCCAGGATTGCATCATAGCCTTACTATACTGAGGAAAATAACTGATGAAGGGACTAAGCACACACAATCATGCTGTGTTGGACAGAATGATGCACCATCTATAGCTATTCTAGACAACTAATGGTGGCTGAGAAATGTAGGCACCATGCAATACTAAAATTAGAATTAATGCTGTAAAATGTAAGGAATCATAAACAAATTACACTGCATCAATCACCCTTACGGCGTATACTTCCATGAAGGAAATTCATGCTGAATCAGTACACACATGATGTAGGTCAGCAATGACAGCAACAAGACAAGAGTGTGAACAAATCCTCATCTACAAAGATCTCCCTGAACTTCACACTGCTGTCCGACCTATCTATTTACCTACAATAACAAGTCTGGAAGCACTCTTTGTGAAGTAGGATACATGCCAACCCAAAACCTTGATGATCAATGCACACTACCAATGGCGGGTCTCCCACATGGTGGATACTTACCAAGTTAGCACACGGGTAGCTGGCATGTTAAACCTCAATAGCTTGGGGATAGCGAGCATAGGACACAAATGTCATACTAAAACATTCTGCTACACTGATGTCAAGGCCATGATAATGTAGCACCTAACGCATCATGTAAAGGGTTAACTAAATTTTTATTTCAAAGAAGTAATAAAAGAGGCAACTAAGGGAAAGGTAAACCTACACTAATCTAACCTGACTACTACTAACCCACAACTGTCCCTAACTAACCTAAGCTAAACTTACTCTACACATGTAACGAAACGATCTAAATATCAACCCCCCACCCACCATTATGAGACAAGACACATGCAGGACAACACTTACTAACCTACACACATACTATACTATCCTATACAAACATATATTTTGTTGGGTATTTTTTTTTGTATTTTTTTTTTATTTAAACAGGAATCCCAACATTGCCCCCCACCCACCCACCCACCCACACAAAAATAGAAGATAGAAAGAATAAGGACCCCCCACCCTCTTACCTAACACTAACTAAGCTAATTACCTACACTTATCCTATAACTAACCCCCCAAACCCAACTAACAGTATAAAATAGGAAAGAGGTGAGAGGGGAGGGGTAAAAGTTCAGGAGGGCAAACGTACTACAAATTTGCCCTCTGTAGTGTGCGCCTGATGGAACGCACCTTCTTTTTGACCTCATTCATGTCCTCCGTCAGGTTGTCCACCTTTCTAATCAACTTGTCCAATTTTCGGGACAATGCCTGGAAGGCCGCTGGGTCGATAGGAGGGTCAGTGCTGGTTTGCGTGCCGGTGGAGGTGGATGTTGTGGCAGGAGTTGTGTGGCCACGGGACAGTCCTGCTCCCACCACACGGCTGGGTCCAGGTCTGGAGGAAGATGCTTGGTCCGTTGCTGGGTCCACTTGGGCAGACCTGGTGGATGTAGTGTCGGTGGTTGTTGGTGGCACCGTTGGGGGAGCCTGTGGTGTGGCCCACCACGCCCCGGAGGCCCGATCTGAATGGTACTTGCGGGCCATCCTCCGATACCCACACTGCACCTGCAGGATGTGCCTGTATCTCATCGCACGGCGCTCAAAATGGTTGCGATCAGCGGCACTCAGGTTTGCAGCTGTGAAGAGAAAAGGCAAATATTTAGCTTTGGATTTCCAGTGGGTGGAATACCACAATGGGTCATTTGTCCATTACTAGAAATGTATTGGTTGCAGCAATTGTTACAACATAGTTCACGGAAAGGCTCAGAGGAAGTACATGTGAAGCATGCATACATAAGGGCATATCACACCTAGCATATCCATGTCTCTACATGATGTATGACATCACCCTAAACTACTCATCCAAATTTGACATTTGACATTTGACATTATGGCACCACCTCTTCCGCATACTGACTTCACTACATATGTCATTCTATGTGATAACAATCACACTCCTCACTCAATGGCATTTGGAATTAGTTGTGTGCTAAGATTGAACCCCTGGCCCAGAATCATATGTCCACACTAGGGGCCAGATGTAGGAATTTGGAAAATGCAACTAGCAATTTGCAATGCAGAACGGTGTCTCTGACACCGTCTGCGAGTCGCTATGGGGTCCCTAAGACCCACCTCATGAACATCAATGATGTGCGTTCCAAGTTGCGCCACCTTAGCGACTATGGGCACTCACGGGGATGGAGGCCTGCTGGGAACAGCAGACCTCCATGGACGTGACTGCTTTTAAATAAAGCAGGTTATTTTTCACCAAGTGTAGGCCGTTTACCTGAAAGGAAAATGAGCTGCAATTAGTTAAAAATCACAACAAATTCAATCTTGGATCATTTCACGGTAATTAGTGGTCCCTTAGACCACTGGCTGTTTTGTGCAGGATTATTTTGGTCCACTCACAAAGGTGAAGGGTTACAATGGGGACCCCTTCCAGTTAGCAAGTGGGTTACCATCCACTTCAAGTGGATGATAACAGCGACTCACTTTGCAACCACGTACTCGGTTGCAAATGGGATTGCCTACCACTGTGAGTTGCAAGTAGGTCTGGTAAACCCCTTAATATTTAGCAATTTGAAAAGCATTTTGCTAATATGTTCATGACCACCAATAACAATTTGGAATCGGAAACAGACGTTTGCAACTCACAAACAGAAATTTATGCCATTTGCAACATGTAGACATTTTGCTACATCTGGCCCTAGGTACTCACTCAAGTCACAAAAGGTGTCAAGTACGTGTAACATACTGGTTGCTACAGTCCTAGGTACCCTGTTTCACAGTAACATCCCAGTCTTTGTGGGTGGTGTGGGAAGAACAACCAACAATCCCATGTTCAATGCACACCCAGGAGTGTTTAGAAAGTTCCACAAGTATGTGCCTTCACACACAACACCTATGAAGGGCTAGCAACACGTTGTAGTCAGCCAAACATTGTCACATCCCAGGTCCACACATGTCAAAATGATATGACTTAGGCCAACATGACATACTATCAGTGAGGCATGTTTTGCAACACACACAGAGGAGGTAGAACACCCATTCTGATGATTCCACAGAACACCTAGGCCATTGCACTCAAGTCACACACACTTCTAGTTCACCTTGTGGAAGTACATGCCCCCGGAAGAACCGACCTACAGTGTACACAGTCCATCCTCAACTAGGAAGAAGCACTTGTCATCAAAGCCATGTGCCTAAGCTATCTGGGAGACTGTCAGTCTGATATGCAGACTCAGTTCATGGCAAGTCCCTGACCAAGTCTAACATTGACCAGTGTATTCCAAATGAGTCATACCATTCCCCATTGCCGCACAACTGGAATGACCTACAGCCCCTCAAACTGAAAGATGGCTAGGTATTGCTTTACAGAAACAGAAGTCCTATTTGATATCACACTAAAACAACAATGCCAATGAACGGCGAGCGCATCAAATCATGAATTCTCTTGAACTCACAGTAATCCATCATGCTTCTTTACCAAACAATGAAAATGGCACTCAGGCGACACTCACTGTAGGTATCGGGTTCGTCAAAATGTGCCACCTCTCCCACGGTGTACGGGGCTGGTCCACCTGTAAAGCATGAAAGGAAGAATATACTCAGACTGGGTGAACTGACAAATAATTTAAGTTACAATGACAATGTGTGAATATGACATGATAATGATAGACTTTCAGACATGCTCATACTGCATGGATGACTTTGTATTCAACATTATCATTGGATGAGTCTCCTGCTACAGTGACACACCCTACTACACACATGCAGTGGCCAGGACAGTCATGTGTTGGCCAAGTTAATCCTCCATTAGTATGCCCCACCAATAATGTTATCCATACATCTCAGCATGTGCATCCCAGAGAGACATTCCAAAACTGGTTCCATGAGGACTGCATGACCCCTCACAATCAAACAGGCTAGGTGGACATGTTCTACACACAGCAACCACACACACATGTGACATATGTGTGTACAACATAACTAACTTCATGTGACGTGAAGCCAACACACATGTATAGCATCATCATGGGTATCTAATTTTCTGTCTAGCTATGGCGTCTACATATGTAGGTATGTTGTTTCAACATGACTTACTCACTGGCCATTATGACCAGTAGAGTACAAATAGAGCCGTTCACGTGTTGCTTTTCTGACACAAATGCAACACTACATTACATACAGCTACAGGCATCTGGTATGTGTTGCAAAAATGAGCCATCGGACTGGTAGCATTGGTCTTCATACACATTCTGCAACAAATACACATTAGGGCACATATGTATACCTTTGTAGCGCATCATTTGCATCATTTTGTTACGCAGAGAGGGGGCTACTTAGCAAAATACAGTTAGAAGTTGCAATTTTCTGCTGTTCTTGCGTGAAAATGTTTTGCAAAAATGGGGATATATGTGTATAACCATGGGCCTAGGTTTACCTAGCATTACACACAGTCTGCTACTTATTTAGCAGATTGGGTAACAATCATCACATGTTCCCACACAGATTTCTAATTTTCCCATGTCATTGATTTGTACTCACCAACATGGCCACCAATCCGGAGTCCCAGGTGGTCCAGCAGGTCCTGTTCCCTGGTGATCAGATCTGCCCAGCGGTGCTTGAGTTGATGGACATTTCGCATGCTCCCGTAGACCCGGACCAGGTGATGGCGCACCTTCTCCCACCGGATTTTCCTAGCCTCCGTGTGATACCCCTGTATCACACGGCCCCCAGCCTCCAGCATCAGTGGGAGGAAATGGCTAACTAGCCATATGAATCCCCCCAATTCATCTTCACCCATCCTGGACAGGCGAGGCCTACCTGACATATTTAGAGCTCTAAAAATGGACAAATGAAATATGAAAGTAAAAGTGGGAAATGGGGAAAGGTAGAGGTGTGAAAGAAAAAGAAAAGTAGAAAAATAGCCCAACTAACCCCCCAAACTATGCTACCCACAACAGACTCCCACAGACAATACAAACTATCACAGGAATAGACAAAACAAGACTAAACAGACAGAGACAATGTTATACAACAAGAATAGATTGACAAAAAGACAAAATACAAGGGACACAGGACACAAAAGCAGTAAAACACAGGACAACACCTTTCACACAACCACACAATCTAGATAAATCTGAGACTGCAAAGTGAAAGTGAAAGTTAACTCCCAGTACAGATTTGGTAAACAGGATATCCTATTACATCACTTCCTGCATAAAATGGCCGCCGTTTTTATTTTCCCGTTATGCGTCATATTTTCACGCATACACAATTGTGCGTCATTTTTTTTTGACGCATTACATTGCACATGATGCCGAGTCAAAAAATATGATATGAATATGAATATTTTTTATTGTACATGAGATGACCAACATATTGTCCATGTAGCGTCAATTTTACCACGCATACATCATGGGCGTCATTTTTTTTCCACGTACAGTAGTGCACATGATGCGGAGTCAAAAAATATGATATGAATATTAATATTTTTTAATGTACATGAGATGACCAACATATTGTCCATGTAGCGTCAATTTTACCACGCATACATCATGGGCGTCATTTTTTTTCCACGTACAGTAGTGCACATGATGCCGAGTCAAAAAATATGATATGAATATGAATATTTTTTATTGTACATGAGATGACCAACATATTGTCCATGTAGCGTCAATTTTACCACGCATACATCATGGGCGTCATTTTTTTTCCACGTACAGTAGTGCACATGATGCGGAGTCAAAAAATATGATTTGAGTATTAATATTTTTTAATGTACATGAGATGACCAACATATTGTCCATGTAGCGTCAATTTTACCACGCATACATCATGGCCGTCATTTTTTTTCCACGTACAGTAGTGCACATGATGCGGAGTCAAAAAATATGATATGAATATTAATATTTTTTAATGTACATGAGATGACCAACATATTGTCCATGTCGCGTCAATTTTAGAACGCATACATCATGTGCGTCATTTTTTTTCCACGTACAGTAGTGCACATGATGCAGAGTCCAAAAAATGTATGATGTAAATTATACTTTGAAGGCGAAATATTAAGACACTTTTGGATACATTAGTATTTGACTCTGCATTGTGTGCACTCATGTACGTGAACAAATTATGACGCCCATGCTGTATGCGTAGAATATGGAGCAAATTTTTCCTTATGTCTTCATGTTTTTACCTTTGGAAAGGTGATTTGTCATGGTCAAACGGTGCGATGTGATACACATTTGTGTTTGGATATGACACATGTCCGTTGTTTTATGTATAGAAGGCATTCACACTGTAATGTTTTGGATACGTTAACTAATGTATTGACCATATTTGTCAACATATTTGGGTTAATTGCTGATGGCTATTTTGAAATGATGGATGGGATACCATGATGTATTCCTTCTCCAAAATGTGTCCACAATTAGGATGGTGATGCTTTTATCTGTAGTCCTAACAGGGAGTGGAAGAGTCACTTACAGTTTTTATGGGGCTAACCATGTCCCATTATGATTTTGTGTTTCAGATTTGTGTTGGACTTATGACATGTAGGCCACACATGTGCCTTATGCATGTGTTTAGTTCACAAGTACATGATTCCTGTATGTAGAGGTGGACTTAGGCCCCCAGCACCCTAGGATTTGACCATCCAGAATAGCTACTGTATCCATGGAGTATATTTATTATATCATGGCAAACCTGCAGCAGCAGGCTAATGTAAGGCCATATGGTATGAATGACTGTTGACCATTCATTCATCTCATTAGCCCATTTGACGTTTGCAGTAATGATGAATTGGAGCAAACTTGCATACCATTTTCAAATGACTATGTTTGCAAGACTCTCAGCGTTCCTGATGTGATAGTGAGAATAATTTTGTTGTTGTCTGTGTCCCTTTCTGCATAAACTGGTTTAGTGGCATGTTACAATCTTCCTGCTAGGTTCAAACTGGGACACAACTGTGATGGTCTACTTTCAAATATTAGGTTGATTGTATGACATATGTGTACATGTGTGTGGGAATGTGGATCCACTATCACCTGTCTGGGTGTATGTTGTCACTGTGACTTCAAGGTCTCCTCCTGAGTTAGTGGCAGCTGATGTTGTACCAATTGGGTATTGCTCATATCACACACTTGAGAGAAGCCATTGATGACATGGTCACGTACACATGGATGGTCCCACCCTGTCTCTGAACACGTGTGATGTGACTTTCAAATGATCTCCAATTTTGGGCTGGATGAGAGACTGTTTCAGTTGTTTGGATCCGGCATGTGTAATTGCCACATTTGTACTCCTGTTGTGCTCTGTGTATGGTAATGTATCATGTCACATCCTACCCTCTGTGCATACATTTGTGATTTTTTTTTTGGTGTGATGAATGTTATAACATTCTTGCTCAATGAGACGACATTCATCTTCAGCAATTTCAAAATAAAGGTGGTCAGAAATGAATAGGCCAAAGCATGATGTGGTGTCTCTTATCTGTGTTTATTTACAAGTGTGGAATACAAGTGATTATAATAAATTATGAAAAAAAATTATTGACAAGCTGTTGGCGCCTACGCACTCCTGCTGCCGTGTTAGGTTGTTCCCCCTCCTGTTGCAGGCCAGCATCCTCCTCTTCGTCATCCTCAGGCATGTCTGGGTCTGGTTCAAGGAGGGGAATGTTCCTTCTTACACAAATATTGTGTAATATGGCACAAGTGAGTATGATCTTACAGACCATCTCTGGGGAATAGAGTAGGCTACCGCCAGTGATGTCAAGGCAGCGGAACCTTGACTTTAGGATCCCAAAGTTCCGCTCCACAATGCTGCGTGTCCTCTTGTGGGCGTCATTGTATGCCCGCTCAGCAGCAGTATTTGGGTTCCCATATGGTGTCATTATCCAAGGCTGGATGCCATACCCCTGATCAGCTGAAAGAGAAACACAGAATGGTATCAATTAGATGTAAGAGGCACTGTTGTACGTATCTTTGATGGCAGTAGTTGTGTTGTGTTGTCTGTGACTATTTTGTGTACTAATGTGACAGCCTATGGTTGTTGGTGAAAACTTTGGCATTGTTTTTTTTCCTTGGCTGAGCAAGTGTTTGTTGGCTAACTGTTTGTCAGCAGGATGTATTGGTTTCTCCAGTACAGTGTGCCCTCCCTTGCATTGTGACTTGTGATACAGGTGTCCGTGTGTCCTCACTGGGGGTGTGATGATAGTTCCATGCAGAGTTGAAACATGAAAGTGTATTAGAAACGTTCATATGAACATACCCAGGCCATCCCATCCCTTTAAACTTATGCATTGTATTAGTGTACAGGTTATTGTGAGCCTTCAAATTTGCAAGGTGACATTTAGGCAACCACAGTCATTAATGTCTTCACACTAAGCTGTAGAGTAAATTCCAATGTGTGAGAGGTTCAATGGTGACTTGTGAAACATGGCTAGTGATGTGAGTACCTCAGTGTGTTCCTGTCTAGGTGTTGCTATTGTGGTGTATGTGTTGTTTATCCTAGAGGGTTTCTGGGCAGTGTGTATATGAGTTTGTTTATTGTCCTTACCAACAAGTAGTCCATTGCCATACCGTCCATCCTGGAAGTGTTGGTTGATGGTGGAGTGACGGAAGATGAATGCGTCATGTACACTCCCAGGATATTTAGCCACAATGTTGCTGATCAGTCCTTGGTGATCGACTATGGCCTGCACGTTGATTGAATGTGTGTGCTTCCTGTTGCGGTAGAGGTGTTCACTCGCAGCAGGTGGCACAAGGCGTACGTGTGTGCAGTCGATTGCACCAAGGACGTGCGGAAAGCCACTGATGGCGTAGAACCCCTGTTTAGTTTCCTGCTGCTTCTGCACTGTGTTAGGGAAGCAGATGTGGCGGGGTGTCAGGCGAATGATGGCATCCAGTACTTTGGGTAAAAAGGCGGAGAATGAGGGTTGTGATATTCCACCAACCAGGGCACCAGTTGTCTGAAAGGAGCCACTTGCCAGCAGGTGAAGTACGGCAAGCAGCTTTGTTTCTGTTGGGATAGTGCGTGGAGTCACTAAAGTGGGGGCCAATTGCTGTTCAATATTTGTCAGCAGCTGCTGAATGGCCTGCCAGTTCAACCGGTACCTCTGGATGATGTCCCGTTCCCTGAGGCCATGCAGGGTTGTTCTTGGGCGGAATATCCTCTCCTGCCTTCTGCGCTGTCTTTGGGGTCCCTGCTGTTGTTGTTGTAGCTGCTGTTGTTGCTGCAGGGCTCTGCGTCTACGTGCACGCTGAAGAAAAAGCACCTCCATGTCTCCCTGTTGCTGCTCTGCTGCTCTGCTGCTCTGTTGTTTGTTCTGTGTGTTCTGATTAAGTACAGGTGTGTTTGCCCCATTTTAACCCAGGCGTTAAAATTTCACGATATTCGTGCTTTGCGCCATTTTTTTGCGCCGCCTGCCGCGCGGGAGTGATTTTTGCCCTGAAGCATAAATACGACGCAACGCTGTGTGCGTCGGTTTTTGGACGGGTACGCCTACCCTGCATGTCATTAACGCAGGGCGGGGTGCCGCTTCCAAAAACTGGCGCACATAGCGCCATTTTCTTTGTGCGCCGGCTTGGGTGTCAGGGTTTAAATATGGGGCAACGTTTGCGCTGAAAGTGCGTCAAAATGTTTGGCGCACATTCGGCGCAAACAGAGTATAAATATGCCCCGTAGTGTGCCACCCCGTTAAGTAGCCCTTAAAACATGCCCCAAGCATGCTATTGCAGCCAATATATGCAGTTTTAGACAGCCATTTCAACCTGGCAAAAATAACTTTTTGCGTGGCCTATGCCTTCCTTTTTAATAATTATAAGTGACTCTTAGGGCAGGCCCTAAACTACCCAGAGGGCTTGGTGTAGTGTATTTAAAAGGTTAGCCATGTACTCTTAAGTGTTACTTGCCCTGGTAGTGAAAAAAATCTTACATTTGTTTTGATTACTTGAAGGCCTACCTCTCTAATGGGATAACATTAGGTTACCTTATTACATTTAATAAGTGCTAGCTTTCAATTGTGAGCAAGTAAGAATGTCGAGTTTGTGGTCTAAAAAATTGTAATGTAAAGCCCTCTTTAATGGTAAAGTTGGATTTTAAGTCACAATTCCGAAAATGCTACTTGTAGAAAGTTAGCATTTCTGTGTCTCAACCATTTGGTACCTGCAGCCTGTACCCTGTGTCACGTGACTAAGTTGTTCTTTGTCTGTTTCTCCCAGGCAGTGAGACAAAGGGGGAATAGGTTTATCAGGATGGGCCATCTCTGGCTTCATAGGGGAGGAGCTGCCACCAACCACAAAGCATCTGCTACACATTCTCACAATGGGGTTTGACAATAGACGTTTGTGTCCCTAGAGAAGCTAGGGCCAGGACAGGGAGGGAGGTAACTCCAAACACCTCTGGGGATGGAAACCTCGAGAACCTTCTCTTACTTCAAAGCTGGCACCAGTAATAAATATGAATCCCTAAGACCAAACTCTTCAGTACACCTCTGGAACTATGGAAAACTCAGAAGCACTACTGTGGTACTCTGCAAGAAGGACTGCTACTCTGTTGCCCTGCTGCCCTGCTGCCCTGCTACCTGAGTGAAAAGCACTGGATCTGCATTTTGATACCAGGACCACCCAAATGATTGCAAGGGCTAGTGGGTTGGCCTCCTGATCAGAGCATTGTGGACAGAGGAGGCTACAACCACCTTGATCTCAGTATCTGGAATCTGTTTGTCTGCTGTGAGTCTTGCGCCCAATTGGTGCCATCCTAGTCCTGGCCACTTGGACATGGGTCTGAAGGTGCTCTGCCAGCCCTGCTGCGGTCCTGTAAGCAGAACCCGCTGCTTCCTCAGAACATTCGGTACCTGATGCATCCTCGATGCAGGACTTCATATTGCAAGCTCCTCGTCAACAGCATCCTTGACGATGATGCAGGACTTCGCATCAGAGCCCTGCACCTTCATCAGAACTGCAGCTGCACAACCCATCCTCAATGCAGGATTTTGCATCGCAAGCCCCTCAACGGCATTCTCGATGATGACACAGGACTCTGCATCACAGCTCTGCAGCTTCCCCAGAACTTCCACTGTGCGACGCATCTGCAACGCAGGATCTCACAGTGATCCTCAACCAGGATATAAAGTACTTTGTTCAGTGGCCCTATCTTGGTCCCTGTATCTGGCCCAGGCTCCATCATGGTCGGTCTGAACTTGGGACTTTGTCTCGGTCCAGTGAGATCAGATAACCACAGTTACCACTTGTAAGTACTATTTTCACTCAAATCTTTAAAATTGCATGTCCCTGGTTCTACTGATTGGATTTTTGTTGTCTTGGTCTCAAATAATGTATTATACGTAAGCCTATTTATTAAATTGGCATGGTATTTTGCTAGGCTTGAGTTTCAGTGTTTTCATAAAAACTTTACACATTTCCTCTAAGTTAAGTCTGACTGCTTTGTGCAACGTTACCAGAGGGTTAAACACAGTTTAATTTAGGGTTTGCTTGAGACTTCATCATGATAGGAATTGTGGTTGCTGCTTGAGAAGCCCCGTCCCCTAACTAATAACCCAATTTCCTACAAGGGGGCTGTCAGATATGATTTGAACTTTAATATATATTTAGCTATGCTTGTATATATTATCTAATAGTAGTAAAAGAGCAACAATAGTTCTTCTCATAGAGGGTGAAATTGTGGCCATATGGGAATTGGGAGAGAGTTAGCAACTAAGCGAGTTGCCGGATCTGGCCGCAGTCTTTATGGTGAAACCCTAATGTTTTCAGATACACATTCCCAAAGTTTATTTTCTTTGCCCTTGTCTTCAAAACACTTTGATCCATTTGCAAGTGAAATTTGATGGTGTCTTTTCAGATGGGTGTATCCACTGATGAGTGGCTTCTGAAGGTAGCCCCTCCTTTAGAATGTAAAGGCCTCTGTGAACATGTAAAATGTCACAAAAATTACACCGAATTATACAAAATGCAATTTTGTGGTTACCTTGTGTGAAAATTGAATGAGAGGACATTCTTCATATTCAAATATCATTTGAGGTATCAGCTAGTGGAATAGTTGGAGGAGCATATCTCCTGCAAGACATTTTCTGCTTGAAGCCGCCCCACATGGTAAAAACCTGTGTGAAATTTCGTGTAACACAAAATTTGAAACATTTACAAAAGTTATAAGAATTTTTCATAGGCCTAGTGATGCATTTGCTGAGGCATAAAATTATCTTTTTAGAAGCTGTCTAAAAGAAAAGAGTGAAGGATAGTCATAGTTCACTTATAAAACACCTCCACGATGAAGTTCTCACTGACATATTGTTTTCACAAATGGACTGAAGCAGTGACATGATTTCTGGTGTGTGAAGCTTGAATTGAAACACACCACTTTTCACTCTCATGTCGTGGTTCAACTGTGGCAGCTAAGCCAGCCATCAGAAGTTCTAGATTTGATGGATTATTTTTGTTCTGTCCCAACACTTTTTGCTACATAAAATACGTCCCTGCTTTGCCACATTAGTCACAACATTTCCCAAAATCACATTACCTTCACAACATCTTCCTTGTTTCAGTGTTTAATCCATGAGGAGTTCACATCTTCTCTGAGACCCGTAACTCTAGTTCAGTTTTTATGACTTTCACTGGAAGAGACCCCTCCTCTACCTACTACGAAAGCGTTTTCACTAATTATATATTGACATAAGTAGCCAGTTTGATATGTCATATATGTCTCAACTAAATGTTGCTTAAAATGAGGCTTTGCACATTGAGTTTTCATAAAGACAAGTATTTAGCTTAAAACACAGAAAAATGCATCTTTCTCTCTCTTCCCTATCTTCTTTGTTTGCTCAGACCTATGTCCTGGTCATAGGTGTATATCCTTTCATGAGGCAGATGCCTTTTTGACACATCAGAATAAATAGGATATATGTTAGGTTTTAGCTTTCTTACCCATTTGACCTACGTAAAATATTGTAATATATTGAAATGTTAGTTTAATCTTCAAATGTGGTTTTTTTTGTGAATGGGTATTGTCAACAGAAGTGTATGAGAACTGGAGTGATCTCACAGAGTAATATGCTGTACTGATCTTGACTTGTTTTGTCTTATAGAAAGAAGCATTGAGAGAATGAACTAAATTGATAAGCGTGTTACAAGTTCTAGTCAAAAGTATGTTATGCTTAAGACGTTTTTTGTGAAGTTTGCTAAATCGACATATGTTGTCCTGTTCCCATGAAGACATTGTATTTCTATTGGTCCACACACAAGATATCATCACAAGACAGTAGATTATTGCATTTAACCGATATGTGTTTTTGTATAAACACATGCTCCCATTCTAGAAAGACATCTCCTTTTCCTAGACCACTTGAGAGTCCTTTCGTAGACTTTCTTGAGAGTACTTCAACTCAGATACATTCTGACTCAGACTCTTTACTGATGCATCTCTGATTCTATTTTTGAATTCACTCAGTTTTGAGGCTCTACCAAGTTTCTTGAACCTCTCTGTAAGGGTAGTTCTGCTACAGCTTTTATGCTTTCACCTCTTAAACCGAGAGCTTCTTAGGGGTTCTGTTGATGCTTTTCTCCACTCTAGCTTAGAATAGGGATAAGCTTTATGGAATGCACTGCATGCTTTGCTCTGCAATTGTATTGAAAATCTAATGATCTGCTAATAATACTGAAAAATTTAAAAACCTAATTAAACTCTCATTATTGACTCCTATAAATGCAATATTGTTTAAAATGATATATTGTTGATTTGCAGTTTCTTGTTAATCTTACTTACCCCCAAGACCTCACCTCTTGGGCTCAGTCGAGTGCAGGAACTTCATTCCCCTTATTGAATTGGAATTAATAACTAATGATTGATGTTCCCACTAGGCTCTGGTGGTGATTAGAAAAAGTCCTTTTAAAAAGTGCCTCTCCCCTGAACTACACTTCCTGCTATTTGTCTATCTTTGACAGACTCATATCATTATTGGAGTTCATGGATCAACATTTACCATTCAGCATTCAGCAAAGAGGCTACCTTACCTTGCCAGTGCAGGGAGATATGGGCGGCCCAAACGAGCTCTTGGCAGCACCTGCGGGCAACATCAGCTTGAGGTGCTGGGCATCAGATACGATTCATTGGCTTTGAAGAAGCCGGGCCAGTGAATTCTGTGCTGTAGTCCATGCCGGTGTATGGAGCAATTACCACAGGCAGCATCGCCCAGATCAGGTATTTGCTTCCAGGCTGCAAAAAGCGTGTCAGGGTGATTTTTATAGAACATTATTTTAAAGTAGAAAAAGGGAATTTGTTGCCTGACGTTTAATGTTAGACTCTCACTTAGACTCTCACACTGAACCACACTCTGAAGCACAAATTTCGAGTCTTGGTGACTGAATGGCCATTTGTCTGCTATAAGTCTGCTATAAGGTCAATTACAAAGAGTTACAATGTTTAACAGGGAAAAATAATTACTTTCTTAAAATAATTTCTCAGTATATATTTGTAAAGGACAGATCAGTGCTTGGTTTATGCTGGTGTTTTCCAGTGCTCAGCATTGGTGTTAGAAATGGGGTCTTTGGTTGGCAGTCAGGTTACCCCCTGTCCAAGCAAGGACCCTCACTCTAGCCAGGGTAAGTCACACTCAATCCAAATTATCCTGTGCCCACCCTCTGGTAGCTTGGCACTGAGCAGTCAGGCTTAACTTAGAAGGCAATGTGTAAAGTATTTGTGCACTAAATCATACAATAACACAATATAGCACCACAAAAATACACCACACAGTGTTTAGAAAAATATATAATATTTATCTGGGTATTTGCAGGTCAAAACGATAAAAGATGCAATATGAAATTGTAGAGATATCACTGAAAAGTGATATGAAGTGTCTTCAGTCTTTAAAAAGCAAACAAAGGGGGTGATTCTGATTCTGGCGGGCGGCGGAGGCCGCCCGCCAGAATTCCGCCCCCATTATACCGCTCCGCGGTCAGAAGACCGCGGAGGGTATAATGAGTTTTTCCCTGGGCTGGCGGGCGGTCTCCAAAAGACCGCCCGCCGGTTTCCAGGAGCGCAGCCTTGGTTCCTCACTGATATGTGGGGATATTTTGATACCCAGGGATGATACATGGAGCAGAGGCAAAAGGCGCTGCATTGATCTGGCAGGCGATCCAGTGACTTTTCAGCAACGAGGCAGGCGCTGCATCGAATTTTGCAAGCGCTGCATCGATTTTCCAATGTGCTGGATTTTCTTCTCTTTGGTGAAGCCTTTGCTAACCCTGAGACTTGAGAACAGGAGGCAAACTCAATACAAGCCTTTGCAGTGTACTTCCAGCAGATTCAGCATGCAGCAGGGCAACAAGAAGGCCAGCAGTCCTTCCAGCAAAGCAGTCCAGCTTCACTGAAGCATGGGATGTTTGGTATCAAACATCTCGTATTAATAAACCTCACTGTATCCAGTGTTGGATTTCTTAATGCATGCACCAAGAAGGCATAACCAGACCCACCACCTTAGACAAAGTTCTGGCCCTTGAAGTGGAAGCCAGTGCTCTTGAGAGCTCCGAACAAAGGCCTGCTCTGGGCAGAGGTGTGACCTCCTCTCTAAGGCAAGATGGACATTCCAGGGCGGGCAGCTTCAAAGGCCTAGCCGCCTTTGAAATGCAACCCAAGCCTCTCCAAATGGTGGAGGGAGTCGCGTTTGGCAGCAGAACTGGTGGGAAAATTAAGTAAATTAGTAGGAGTGCCAACTTCATCCCAGTCTCATCCCTAAGGGGGATGAGCTGAAGTGTACACTACTTTTTAAATTCCTTCAACTTGCATGGAAGGAGTTAGGCCTATAGAGTTAGGGCTATGCCACTTCCCAAATGAAGTGGTCATAGAAAGGGTGTAGTCACCCTAAAGATGAGTAGCCCATTGGCTATCCCCTGGCACTCCCTGTAACACCCCTACATTCAGTATTTAGGTGGCATCCCTGAACCCTAGAATCAGATTCCTGCAATCTAAGAAGAACCAGGCCCGTTGCCAGCAGAGAAGACTGAGGACACCCACTGATTTGGTCACAGCCCTACCTGCCTGTCTGCAGCCTTCAAAGAAACCTGCACTCAGAAGACGACCGTCCTGCAGTCCAGTGACCTGCAAAGCCTTAGGAGGACTGCCTGCCTTCGAAAAAGACCAAGAACTCTTGTGGACAGCAGACCTGTCCAGAAGAAACCATCTTTAAAGAAGAGGAAGCCTGCCTGAGGGCCTGTGAAACCCAAAACCAGAAGTGACCACTACACCTGACGCCCCTTGCCAGAGTCCAAATGGCTCACTCGTCCAGTGAAGGTTCCCCGGCACTTCCGACTGAGTCTACTGTGGGCTGACCCCTAACATGTATCCCCCCAGCTGAAAATGGGGAGAGCTACCCAACCCCTTGGGAGCTCTCTTCACTAAGGGGAATCTGGAGAGACAATCAGTATTGGTGTCAATTCCCAGGCGCTGCTCACAATAAAGTCCATCTCCTATAGGGAGATGGACCACCTCAAGAGTTTAGAATTTTCTCCCCTCCTCTGCATGAGCCATATGAGGAGCCTGTGGTATGACTGAACCAAGAAGTGAATCCCAAACAGGTGTGGTCTCAACTTCTTCAGTGCCCCGACCACAGAAAATGCTTCTCTTTCAATGGCACTCCACTTCTGTTTCCATGGAAGTAACATTCTCCTAATGAAGGCTACTGGCTGGTCTAGGCCTTCCCCATTCAGCTGTGGTAACTCGGCCCCTATGCCATCCTCTTAAGTGCCCATCTGCACAATTAATTACTTGGAGTAATCAGGGACCCTGAGCACAGATGCTGTGCACATGGCTTCCTTGAGAGAATCAAAGGCTTTATGACAAGTCTTGTCCAGATCACCAACCTGGGCTGCTTCTTAGAAGTCATCTCAGTTAAGGGGCAACAATGATGCCATAGTCCTTAACAAATCTTCTGTAATAGTCAGTGAGGCCTAGGAAGGCTCTCACTTCCATTAGGGTTTTAGGTGGTTGCCAAGCCATGCTGGTTTCAATCTTGGCCTGAAGGGGCTGCACATTGCCACCTCCTACCAGGTGTCCCAAATACACCACGAAACCCTTCACAATCTGCCACTTGCTGGCCTTGATTGTCAGGCCTGCCTGTTGCAGTGCCTGAAGCACCTCTTGGAGGTGATGCAGATGATCCTCCAAGCTGGCACTATAGACGACAATGTCATCTAAGTGGGCAGCACAGAAAGCCTCCTTGCCAACCAGAACCCTGTTAACCAATCATTGGAAGGTAGCAGAGGCATTCTTCAAGCCAAAGAGCATCACCCGGAATTGGTAATGGCCCTCAGGGGTTGAGAATGCTGACCTCTCTTTTTCTCATTCAGTCAAGGCGATCTGCCAGTACCCTGATGTTAAATCAAAAGTACTGAGAAATGTGTCAGCACCTAGCCTGTCAGTGAGCTCATCAGCTCTGGGAGCAGGGTGTGTGTCAGCCTTGGTGGCAGAACTGAATCCTCTGTAGTCCACCCAAAACCGAAGTTCTGGTTTGACGCCAGGTGGGGCAGCTTTTGGTACCAACACCAGGGAGCTGGACCAAGGACTGTTAGAGGGCTAAATCACCCTTAAAGCTAACATCTTGGAGACATCCTCCTGGATGCTGGCTGTTACCCTGTCAGACAACCTGTACATTTTGTTCTTTACAGGGGAACTCTCTCCCATGTCAATATCATGGATGCACAGGTATGTGAGTCCAGGGGTGAGGAAGAACAGTGAGGCAAACTGTCCCAGCAACTGGTAACAGTCACCTTGCTACTCTGGGGTCAGGGTGGCAGAGATGTTGACACCCTCCACTTACCCATTGTGTTCCTGTGCAGAGAGGAGTTAAGGGAGGGGCTCACTCTCCTCCTCCACACCCTCATCTGTCACAAGGAGCATGCTCACTTCGGACTTCTCAAAGTGAGGCTTTAGCCTGTTGATATGGAGCACCCTTAGAGGGTTCCTATGGGTCTGGAGGTCCACTAAGTAAGTGCCCCACCCTTATGCTCCTTAATCTTGTAAGGGCCAGTCCAATGGTCCTGGAGAGCTCTGGGCTCTACTGGCTCCACAACCCATACTTTGTCACCAGGCGGAAAACTCTACCAGGGTGGCTGCCTGGTCATAGCAGCACTTCATTACTTATTGGCTGGCCTTGAGGTTGCTCTTGGCCTTTTTCCAGAAGCGGTGCATCTGGTTTCGGAGGGCCAACATATAGCTGACCACATCCTGAGGGGATTTTCTGGGAGCTTTCTCACACCCCTCCTTGACAATACTTAGAAGTCCCCTGTCAAAGTAGCCATTGAGGAGTTCGCAGGGACTGAACCCTATCCTTTCTGTGGCATCTCCCTGTAGGCGAACAGAAGGCATGGCAAAAAGACATCCCACTTACACCTCATGGCACAGGTAGGCCTGCAGTCATGCCCTTCAAGATCTTGTTGAACCTTCCAACTAAACCATTGGATTGAGGGTGATAGGGTGTGGTGAACTTATAAGTTACACCACACACATACCTCATGGACTTCATGTATGCAGACATGAAGTTAGTGCCTCTGTCAGACATAATCTCTTTGGTGAACCCCACATGGGTAAAGATCTCCATCTGAGCTCTGGTCACCACAGGTGCAGTCAACGTCTTCAGAGGGATTGCCTTGGGGTAGCATGTGGCATGGCCCACCAAGACCAGGATGAACCTGTTGCCTAGGGCTGTCTTGGGGTCCAATGGACCAATGACGTTGATGCCCACTCTTTCAAACGGGGTGCCAATGATGGGAAGTTGGATCAGGGGAGGTTTCAGCTTTTTCCCTGACTTCCCACTGGCCTGGCAGGTAGGAGAGGATCTGCAGAATGTACCTGAGGCTACCTTCCTTTGGGGCCAATAGAAGTGGGCAGCAAGCCTGGCAAAGGTCTTGTCTAGCCTTAAATGTCAGCCAGGGATTTGTCATGAGCCTGGCCCAATAGGAAGGACCAGTAACACTGGGGTACCACCAGCACAGGTGCTGCCCTGGTACCCATAGCCTTACATTAGCTAAATAGGAAATCATTCTCCCAGTAGATTAGGTGATCCCTGAGGTTTCACCTCCTGCATGTGCTGAGGCCTGTCTCCTCAAGCTGCAAGAGTAGGACACTCATTCTGCGCTCTACAGAAATCCTCCCTGGTGGGCCCACCCTCAACTTGCCATCCAGCAAGCTCAAGTAGGTCACCTAGGGTGGCACTGTCCTTCCCGGTTGGCTCAGGGGCCTCCACCTCAGAGACCCCCTCAACCTCCACCGCGGGTACTTCAGGGTCTGGTTTCACATTCCCCTTGTGACTTTCCTTGACAGATGTCTGGGCCATGCTCCCAGGCTCCAAACGCCCTTGAATTCCCTCCCAGCCACCAGTGGACTGTGTGGTGATGCAGACCCACTCAGGCAATCCCATCATCTCCAAGAGAGACCTGAGCTCTACCTCACTCCAGGTAGTGTGCTTCAGGTCATTGCCTAACAGACAATCTACAGGCATGGCAAGGGCTCACAGCTACATTTAGAGTATCAGAAACCCCACCTCCACTCAAAATACCAGAACCACCAGTAGATGACTCTCATGATTGTCAGCACCTATGACTTGGTGGAATGTGTAGGACCTGCTTTGCTGAGAGCTTGTGACACTTGACATTTGCAATGCTGGTTCCTGTGTCACACAGAGCCTCCACACGTTGCCCATTAATGGTGACCCACTGCCTATACTTGGATGTATTGGCAAGCATGTGGGTTTTTGGCACCATATCTGCATCCCCCAGGGATACTAGGATTACCTCTGTCTGTTCCCCAAAACTATCTGGGACTATCTCCTCCCCGAGCGCTACACTAGCTAACCCAGGTGTATGCCCACCAGTGGGAGACTGTGCCCTCTGGGGACATTTGGAGTCACCCTTGGAGTATCCATACTTGGAGCACTCTGACATTGGGATTCAAACCTCCCTGTCTTGTGATCAAAGAACCTTTTCTTCTTAGGATCAGATTGGGACTGGTTACAACTACACCCTTGGGGATTATTTTGGGGGCCGTCAGAGAACGCCTTATTTGTAAGTTTTTCTCCCCCTCTTTGTTGTGTTGAGAACCCTGACCACCTTTGTGACTGTCTCCCCCCAGATATCTTTTTGGACACTCTGGTGCTAGCCCAGAGGTCCGCCTCCTCAGCAAGCTTCCTGGGATCAGTCAGCTTACTGTCAACTAGGTGCTGGCCCAACTCTGTAAACCAAATACTGAGATGTGCTCTCAGGATTAAATTGTACATAATCACTGACTTTGCTACCCCACACCCAGCCATTCAGTGCCTTACTGGAGTAATCAATTAAATCGACCCAGGATTGGTTGGTGACCTTGTTACTGTCCTTGAGTCTTTGGTGATGCTTCTCAGGGGTCAGTCCAAATTTGGCGGTCACAATTGCCTTTATGGGCTTATACTTGGTCTGGCCCTAAACCTCTAGTGTTAGAACTGTGTCCCTTTCCACAGGCTCACCCCCCAGTGCTCTTCAGGAACCTCATGTACCCTCAGTGAAACTTCATAAGCAGAAAATCACTTATCAATGTCAACTCCCACCGCATAACTGGGCACCAAGTCCTTAGGTATATGAACCTTCTTGTCTCCATCAGGTACTGTGCATATGCTTCCACCCTCACTGCTGGAATCTGCCTGTCTGGCCTCGAGTTCCGGCTCTTCCAAACTCAGTTTGTAATTATTTGTCTGCTAAGGCTCTTTCAGCCTCTCTTTCAGCTCTTTCAGATTGCTTGGCTTCCCTCTCAGCTTCTGTTTTAAATCTTGCTAACTGCAGCTAAAATTCTCTGTCCTCTCTCCTTTCATCTGCGGTCAGGCCTTAATTTGAGACACTGCTCCCTGCCCTCCCAGGTAGCACAATTTCAGAGGTGTCCCCCTCTACTGCGGCAGATAGCTCCTCGGAAGAGCCATTCCCAGACTCCTCCAACTCATTTTCCCCTTGGGTGCAGGACTCTGTCTTGGCCATCAGCGCCTTTTGAAACTCTACCTTCTTGGTGGCTCCTCGGATAGATTCCGCCATCCCTTTGCAGAAGCTTTCCAAATGGCTAACACTAACCCTCCAGTCTAGCCACCGCAAACTCCATTGCTCCACTTGTAGAACCAGCCATGGACATGATGTATAGGATGAATTAAAAAATGTGAAGCAGGGAAAAATTGCAGAAGAAAACAATGGAAATGGTCTTTAAATGTGGGTAGTTAGTGTACACATAGCTCTTGTATGGTGCTGCACAAACATTAGTCCTATCCTCGCCACTGATCACCAATGTTAGAAATCAGGTCTCTAGTTAGCAGAGGTCTGCACCATGTCCAAGTAGGGACCACAATCCTTGTCATGGTAAGTCACAAAACAACCTATATTATCCTGTGCTCACCCTCCAGTAGCTTTGCACAGAGCAGGCAGACTTAACTGAAAAGGCAATGTGCAATAACTCATACAGTAACACAGTGAACATACCACAACAATTACTCCATAACAGTTTAGGAAAATAGATAACATTTATTTGAATAAAATGAAACCAAAATGACAAGATTCAATATGAACAAGTCAATATATCACTTAGTCTCAATCCTTAAGAATCAGTGGTTGTATACTTTTAACACAGTACCTGGGATGTGTCAAAAATAACGATAAAGAAGGGCCGCGAAAGATGAGATGCGTTGAAAAGTAAAGTGATGAATGGATTTTACCCGCGCGGCAAAGGCGATGTGCTGTTTCTTTCCACGCTGCTAGGCGATGCATCGGTTTCCAGGAGCGCAGCCTTGGTTCCTCACTGCGATCTGGGAATATTTTGATGCCAAGGGACAATGCCTGGAAAACCCAGAATGCATTGAGCAGAGGCAAAAGGCGTTGCAGCGATCCAGCAGGCAATGCAGTGATTAGTCAGCTATGAGGCAGGCGCTGCATCAACCCGGCAGGCGCTGTGTCGAATTTTGCAGGTGTTGCATCAGTTTTCGGGCGTACTGGATTTTCTTCTCTTTAGTGAAGTTGTTGATAGCCCTAAGACCTCAGAACAGGAGGCAAGCTCAATCCAAGCACTTGAGGAAGAAGGCAGAATCCTTCCAGCAGTGTCAGGGGTCAGCAGGCCGCAGGGCAACAATCAGCCAGCAGTCCTTCTAGCAAAGCAGTCCAGATGAGTCCTTTGGGCAGCCAGGCAGTCCCTGACAGAGTCCAGTTGTCGGTCCAGAAGTGTCTGATGTGGTATAGACCAAGTATATATATCCAAAACTGCCTTTGAAGTGGAGGAAACTTCAAAGAGTGGTTTGAAGTGCACAAGTTCCCCTTTCAACACAGTCCTGTCTGCCAGGAGCCCTGTGGGGGTGGGGAAGTTTATCAGTCATTTGTGTGAGGGTAGGCCAATGGTTTTTGGAAGTTTAAAAGAGAGCCTCTCCACCCTTCCTGCCCAGGGAAACCAATCTGTATGCAGATGAATGCAGATGCAGCTGAGTGTCCTGTGTTTATGGCTGTCTGGGTGGAATGCACGAGGGGAGCTGTCAACCAGCACAGACCAGGTGTAGATTGGAGACAGGCTGTAAGGCACAAAAGGCAGAAAGTAAAGAGAATTGCCCACTTTCTAAAAGTTGCATTTCTGAAATAGTAATGTAGAATCCAACTTCGCCAGTAAGTAGGATTTCTCACTACCATTCCAACCATACCAAATATGACAAGTCTATTTTTTCAGATCAGAAATTACCACTTAAAGGCATATAAGGGAATCTCTAATGCTGGCCTATTGAAGGAGCAGGCTTCACAGTAGTGAAAAATGACTTTGGGAGTTTTTCACTACCAGGTACATGTCCTGCCTTTTACTCACGTAGCACCCTGCCCTATCGGTTACCTAGGGCCTACTTTAGGGGTGACTTATATGTACGAAAAGGGGAATTTAAGGCTTGGCAAGTAGTTTTAGATGCCATGTCGAAGTGGCAGTGAAACTGCACACATAGGCCTAGGAATGGCAGACCTGAGACATGGTGAAGACAGTGAACATTGCAAGTGTGCTGGTGCACCCTGCATCCTACAGCATTGCAGCCGGCTTGATTATGAGTTGGAGACAATGCTGCAGGCTGTTTCCTGCTAGGTCAGTGGGAGCGGAAACTCAGGTTTCTGCCCGCTGACCTAGCGGGAAACTCTTACTGGACCGGCGAGGAGGTAGCCAGTATGGCAGCAACCTCCCCATCAGAAGTTCGCCGGATGGCGTAAACCATCCGCTGAACTCATAATCAGTCCCTTTGTGTCCGATTTTGTGGAACCTTCAGTTAGGCTGGGAGGAGCTCTCACTGATGCCAGCCAAGGGCCTAGAACCTGGGGAGGAACTACTTGGGAATGAGGAACATACTCTAGCAGAGGCCAGAATGTCTCAGGCAGGTCCAGTTGCAGGTCCAGGCAGGTCTAGTTGCAGCAGTTCAACTGGCCAGTTGCAGGGAGGCCTCTGGATCTTGTTGTGTCCCTCTAGCTCAGACAGAAGATCAGTCAGCTGACACTTGTAGTTATTTCAGCCTGGGATGAAGGAAGCAGGTCCAGTTTTCCTGCTCAGCAAGCAAGGCAGGCCTCGGGTAGGGCATCCTTCTGTAGTATCCACATGTTCAGGTGTGTACTGAAGAGTTGGATCTGAAGGGTCCAAATGTTTATTCCTGGTGCCAACTTTGAAGTGGGGGAAGCTTCTTCCCTACAGTGGTATCTGAAATGTCCTTCCTCCTTACCCTGGTCCCAGTCTGTCTGGGGCACAATAGGATAGTGTGATGTCCTAGGTGTGTGCTAGGCCAGTGCCTTTGAAGTGAAAGTGTGGTAGGTGACAGCCCAGCCTGCACCCCATCCTGCGAACACCCAGACCGTCTACTGTGATACAATCTGGGGAGAATACGCAATGGCCAACTGCCAACTACACCTACTCATGTGCCCCAGGAACAGGCTGCAGGCACGAAACGGTTAGCAGAAGAAAATGCCAACTTTCTAAAGGGGCATTATTTCAGAATTGTGACTTAAAATCTGACTTTACCATTATAGAGAGTTTCAAATTACAATTCCTCAGACACCAAACACAAATTTCCGGCTTGTTCCCAGTCAAACGTCATCACTTGTTAAATGTAATGAGGTATCTCTAAGTTATCCTGTGGAAGAGGTGGGCTTTGCAGTAGTGAAAAATGAATTAAAGTGTTTAGGGCCTACTCTGAGGTTGAGTTATATGCATTAAAAAGGAAGGTTTAGGCATTGAATAGGTTTACTTTTCCAGGTTGAAATGACAGTTTAAAACTCAACACACAGGGTGCTATGACAGGCCTAGACAGGTGTAACAAGGCTATGTAAGTGGGTGGCACAATCAGTGTTGCAGGCCCATTAGTAGCATTTCATCTACAACCTCTGGGTACATGGAGTGCCACTTTACTAGGGAATTACAAGTAAATTAAATGTGCCAATTAGGTACAAGCCAATTTCACCATGTATGAAAGAGAGGGCACAAACACTGTAGCACTGTTTAGCAGTGGGAAAGTGTACAGAGTCCTAAGGCCAACATAAAAAAGATGAGCAAAACTAGAGGAAGTAAGGCAAAAAGTTTGGGGAAGACCACCCTAAAGCTGATAGCCCTAACACTCTTCATATAGGAGCAGGGACATCTCCATATCTAACATGGGCCAAAGTGATCACAATGGATGCGAGTGGTTATGGTTGGAGGGGCAACTATGGACAATCAGGAGGTATTGGGCAGATGGTCCTACCAAACAATAAGACACTTGAACTAGAAGGATCTGAATGCAGTGAGACAGACATCATCATCTTTCTCTGAGCAAATCAGTGGATTTCCAGTGCTAAAAATAATGGCCCTCATTACAACCCTGGCGGTCGGTGTTAAAGCGGCGGTAATGCTGCCAACAGGCCGGCGGAAAAAAAATGGAATTACGACCGTCGCGGAAACCGCCAACATAGACAGCCACTTTAACACTCTGACCGCCACAGCGGTGCAAACAAACAGCGCGGCGGTCACCGCCAACAGACAGGCGGAAGACAATGTACCGCCCACACTATTATGAGAGGCCAATCTGCCCTCTTTTCCGGGGCGGAACCAACGCGAACAAAAACACGGCGGAAACAGGACTTGGAAGGGAAAACACTCACCTCTCCACACCCCACAAGGAACCAGGATGCCATGGAGTCAGAACTCCAGATACTCCCTGCCATGGTATTCCTGCTCCTCTATCAGGAGCACATAAGACGGCGGCGACGAACACGGTGAGTACTGTACCTAAAACACAGGGAAGGGGGGGAGGGAAAAGAGAGTGACACACACATGCAACACGCAAACCCCCCACCCCCACCCTCACCCACAACAACATACACACAAATACATGCTGCAACATTACATTTACACCCCCCCCATCACCCACTGGAAGAACGCAACGACAAAAGGAAATGAGTTGAACGATTGCAATCATGACAAAACCAGTAGTCAAAACTCGCAATACAGTATATACAAATATGTACACCAACTACACAAGTCCGGATAGTGCACCAATTATTGCCCGTGGACCACTGGGCCCAAAATGCATGGGCGAGGCCCACACATGATACCAGACTTCAAACGGAGAGAACACTGCAGGGGCATCAGATCGAAATGAAACAGGCACCTCAGGGGGGAGGTAAGGGGGCACCTCAGCCGGATGAGTGCACAATGCCACTGCTCCACGAGGGGGCTCCATGCCCACTGCTGTATCCTGGGGAGTGCAAAGCCACAGTCTCTCAAATCTCTCCAGCGGGTGGCTTGCCCACTGCATTATCCTGGGGAGTGCAAAGCCACAGTCTCTCAAGTCTCTCCAGTGGGTGGTTTGCCCACTGCTGCATCCTGGGGAGTGCAAAGCCACAGTCTCTCAAGTCTCTCAAGTGGGTGGGTTGCCCACTGCATTATCCTGGGGAGTGCAAAGCCACAATCTCTCAAGTCTCTCAAGTGGGTGGGTTGCCCACTGCATTATCCTGGGGGGTGCAAAGCCACAGTCTCTCAGCTGGATGTCTTTCTCCACTGGTTCTGGAGGGGGCATTGTGCCCAGAGTGCTTCATCCTGCCAAGGACTGAGGTAGTGGATGCCTTTCTCCACTGGTTCTGGAGGGGGCTTTGTGCCCAGAGTGCTTCATCCTGCCAAGGACTGAGGTAGTGGATGTGATACTCCACTGGTTCTGGAGGGGGCTTTGTGCCCAGAGTGCTTCATCCTGCCAAGGACTGAGATAGTGGATGCCTTTCTCCACTGTTTCTGGAAGGGGCTTTGTGCCCAGAGGACTTCATCCTGCCGAGGACTGAGGTAGTGGATGCCTTTCTCCACTGGTTCTGGAGGGGGCATTGTGCCGGAGTGCTTCTTCCTGCCAAGGACTAAGGTAGTGGATGCCTTTCTCCACTGGTTCTGGAGGGGGCTTTGTGCCCAGAGTGCTTCATCCTGCCAAGGACTGAGGTAGTGGATGTGATACTCCACTTGTTCTGGAGGGGGCATTGTGCCCAGAGTGCTTCCTCCTGCCAAGGACTGAGGTAGTGGATGTGATACTCCACTGGTTCTGCGCTGGTGCCACTGGCTCCGGATGTCGCAGGGCCGCTGGCGGTGCTTGCGGTGGTCTCTGTGGCAGCGGTGCTGGCGGCGGGCTCTGTGGCATCGGTGCTGACGGCGGACTCTGTGGCAGTGGTGCTGGCGGCGGGCTCTGTGGCATTGGTACTGGCGGCGGACTCTGTGGCAGCGGTGCTGGCGGCGGACTCTATGGCGGCGGTACTGGCGGCGAACTTAGTGACTGCGGTGCTGGTGGTGGGCTCAGTGACTGCGGTGCTGGTGGCGGGCTCAGTGACTGCGGTGCTGGTGGCGGGCTCAGTGACTGCGGTGCTGGTGGCGGCCTCAATGACAGCGGTGCTGGTGGCGGGCTCATTGACAGCGGTGCTGGTGGTTGTGCATGTGGCGGTGCAGGTGGCGTGCAGGTGGCGGTCTTCTCTGCCGTACAGGTTGGCGTTGACGTGGACAGAAGGTGTGACACTGGTCCCATTGTCGGTGCCACCATGCCCTCTTCTGACCTGCCCTTTATTTTCTGGCCCTTCCCCACCTTGGATGGTGGCGCAGCTGTCTTGCCACTCTCCCCTTTAATTTTCCCTGAGCCCTTGGTGACAGGTGTTTTCGGCTTCTCCCGCTGGGATGTGGGCAACTTTTTTACTTTCGCTGGTGGCAGAATGTCCTTGATCTTGCTCCGTGGCACACTGGCAACCCTCATGCTTGGCGCACTCCAATAGCCCGCAGTTGCTGGCACCACTGTGCCCGGTGATGTGGTGGCAGAAGTGCTGCGTTGAGACCTGGAAAGCCTGGCCCTAGGGGACAGATGGGGGGGGAGGTGTAGGGAAGAGGTCTATATTAGCCAGGAAATGTTTTTTAGATACACTGGGACGGGTAGATGGAGTGGGTATGGGAGTGGAGGAAGAGGTAGTGGTTGTAGGAGGTGTACATTTGCTGAATTTGGGTGAAGGTGCATGGGCTGGGGGATGTTGTGAGGTGGATGGCTGTTGGGTGGGTGGGTGCCTGCGTTTGTGTAGTTTGGGAGGAGGGCTCACAGACACATTGGGAGAGGACACAGGGGATGTATGAATGGTAGTGGGGTGGTGAGTGCACTTGAGCGGTGTGTGGTGATGGGCGTTCTGGTGATGGAGGTAGTGGCTGAGGATGTAGTGCATGCAGGTGTGAGTGGAGACGAGACAGGGAGGGAGGAGGACGACGTGGAGGAGGGTGACACAGTGGAGGCAGTGGATGTTGGTATGTGTGCATGGGTATGATGCTTGTGTGAGTGCCTGTGGGATGTGTGGTGCTTATGTTTGCCAGAGCCACCCTTGTGTGTTGAGGTGTGTGCATGCTGGTCTGATAGTGTGCTTGGGATAGGCTGAGGTACGGGGATTGGGTCTGGGTGGAGGAAGTTGGAGGGGGGAGGCCTGACACAGGAACAATGGCTGCCATCAGTGCTGAGGCCAGAGCCTGAAATGCTCTCTGTTGGGCTGCCTGGCCAGAATGAATGCCCTCCAGGAATGCATTTGTTTGTTGCAAATGCCTCTAGACACCCTGGATGGCATTCACAATGGTAGACTGCCCAACAGTGAGGGATCTCAGGAGGTCAATAGCCTCCTCACTGAGGGCAGCAGGGCTGACTGGGGCAGGGCCTGAGGTGCCTGGGGCGAAGGAGATGCCCACCCTCCTGGGTGAGCGGCCACGGGACACACGCTGAGGGGCTGCTGGGAGGGCGGTGCTGGTAGGGGGGCGTGGCGGCTGTACCTATTGATGCGGGGGGCACAGAGGGGCCCGCCACCACAAGGGAGCTCCCATCAGAGGAGGAGTCGCTGTCGCTGCTGTCACCTCCTGTCCCCGCCGTAGAGCTCCCCTCGCCCTCCGTCCCACTGGTGGCTTCAGACTCCGTTGCCTCGCCCTCCAGGGCCAAGTAGGATGCAGCTCCCTCCTGCTCCGGTGCCACTGCTCCTCTGCCTGATGATGCTATTGCACACAAGAACAGGGAGACCACAAAAAGGGGGGGAGACAGAAGAAAGACATGTTGAGTGCATGCAATACCACTACTGTTGGCGGACACTACAGACACAGCAGCCCTCTGCACTACGCCATGCACTTATAGTTCCTAGATTAATCACATGCCCATGGGGTACAAGGCCTATGCCCGATTGCTGCACACATGGAAGTCACAGGAGCCTGACTAGGTGTATAAGGCTCTTACCACTGGTTGGGGTGCCACATAGCCTGACTCACAAAGGGTCCTTGCCTACAAAGCTCGCCCTGGCCTAGGGTAACCACTGCCCACCTCCCCCACCCAGACACCTCGCAATGCGCGCAGAGTCAGATGGATGTGACGGTACTCACTCCCTTGTGGCTGCTGTGATGCCCTCAAGCCCCCATCCAACTCCGGATACGCCACCGCCAGGATGCGGAACATCAGGGGGGTCAGGGTGCGACGGGCACCCCTCCCATGTTGGGAGGCCTTCCCTAGCTGGGCCTCCGCCGTTTTCTTGCTCCAGCGGCGAATGTCCTCCCATCTTTTCCGGCAGTGGGTGATCCGTCTGTGGTGGACCCCCAGGGTCCGGACGTCCTTGGCAATGGCACGCCAAATATCCTTCTTCTGGTGGGTGCTGACCTAGAGGAATAGTACAGGGGAAAAGGAAAACTTTAACCGTCTGGACCGTCACAGTCATTGTTCCACGTTCCCACACTTGCCCTGATGCACATACACTCACCGTCCGATCATGCAGGCCTCAGTCCCCCACACCCATGTATCTTCCATCCAAAACACTCCAAACAGGCATTGCCCATGCAGCAAGCTCACAGTGTACTCACCTGTTTGTCTGGAGGACCGTAGAGTAGCGTGTACTGGGGGAGGACCCCATCCACTAACTTCTCCAACTCCTCTGAAGTGAAGGCAGGGGCCCTTTCCCCAGACACATAAGCCATCGTTGCTTCCACACTGAGGTCACAGCAGCACTTGCAGTGTAGCTCCTCTCCTGTCGAAGGTCAGATATCAAGCGAGTGAACAGACAGAAAATGGCGGTCACGTCCGCAGCGGTCCGTACCGTCACCGCCGGCGTTCATCGTCATTGGCTCCTCAGACCCATAGGGTCCAATGTTAACCAATGCAGGATTGCGCTGTGGTCTTCGACTGCCTACCGCGACGGTGTACAACGCCAGCGCAGTTGCATCATATCCCCCTGTCCCACCTTACAGGTCAGGCAGCTGCCATTTCAGGGGGCCACATGGCATTAATAATAACTGTGTCACACTTATCTAGGCCTTGCATACACACAGTAACAGGCACATCGTGGATTGACAAATGTGTGCTAATGACTTTTTGTGATACCTCAGTGTTGGCTGACTCTCTGCTCGCTGTTCTCGTCCATAGGTCACGTCCGCTGGGGCAGGTGATGAGATGGCGGCATCCTCCGGTGTACAGAGCGCTGGTGGACCTGTCGACAATGGAAGAGAGACACGTAATAGTCACCTACAGACTTGATCGTACAACAATCGAGGAACTGTGTGCCCAGTTGGAGCTAGACCTGATGTCAGGTATCCGCCATCTCACAGGGATGCCCCCTCTAGTGCAGGTCCTATCAGTACTCCATTTCCTGGCAAGTGGGTCTTTTCAAACTACAGTGGCCATTGCATCAGGGATGTCCCAGCCTATGTTCTCAAACATGTTGTCCAGAGTGTTGTCTGCCCTCCTGAAACACATGCACAGCTACATCGTGTTCCCTCAGGTGGAGGATTTGTCTACAGTGAAAGGTGACTTCTATGCCCTGGGACATATCCCCAACATCATAGGTGCCAATGATGGGACACATGTGGCCTTGGTACCCCCCGCAGGAGTGAACAGGTGTACAGAAACCGGAAGAGCTACCATTCTATGAATGTGCAGATGGTGTGTTCGGCTGACCAGTACATCTCCCATGTGAATGCCAAGTTTTCTGGATCAGAGCATGACGCTTACATTCTGAGGAATAGCAGCATCCCTTATGTGATGGGGCAACTCCAGAGGCACCGTGTGTGGCTAATAGGTGAGGACAAGGACCCTATACCCTGTGAATAGTTGTCTGGGTCTGGGGTTGTCCCTAAGGGTTAGTGTGTGTCTAACAGTTGTCCCTCGACATTTGCAGGTGACTCTGGGTATCCCAACCTGTCATGGCTACTGACCCCAGTGAGAAATCCCAGGACAAGGGCAGAGGAATGCTACAATGAGGCACATGGGCAAACTAGGAGAGTGATTGAAAGGACCTTCGGCCTCCTGAAGGCCAGGTTCCGGTGCCTCCATATGACAGGTGGTTCTCTCTACTACTCACCAAAGAAGGTGTGCCAGATCATCGTGGCCTGTTGTATGCTGCACAACCTGGCTTTGTGACGACAGGTGCCTTTTCTGCAGGAGAATGGTCCAGAAGGAGGTCTTATGGCAGCTGTGGAGCCTGTGGACAGTGAAGAAGAGGAGGCAGAAGAAGAGGATATCGACAACAGAAACAACGTTATCCAGCAATACTTCCAGTGAGACACAGGTGAGAAGATGTCACTGCCTCACACACCTCATACTATTGTTTGAGCTAGCATAAGTCTGTCACTTTCACCCACTGTATCGACCCTGACTTGTCACTTTGCCTTTCCATTTCACAGATGTGGGTCCCACTGTGTGACCTCTGCTATATTACCTCATGGACTAGAGCTGTGTTACATCGGTATGTTGACAATACAATTGACATTGCTATATTCCATAGTTATTGCTAATACACATTTGTGAGAGCACAGACTGACTCCAGATTGTTTTGTGATTCAAGGGTGTTTATTTCAGTGCTAATTAGCGGAGGGGGTTGTAAAATGGGCAGGGGTGATGGTGGAGGAATGTCCATGGCAGAGTCCAGTCTATTTGTTTCAAAGGTGCATTGTCCAAAGGGGCATAGGAAGTGGAGCTAGGGCAGTTGATGGATGGACAGGGTGACAAAATGGGACAGAAGGATGACATTCAGGGGGGTCTCATTTCCTGGTGGGGGTCTTGGCATCGTTCTCTGTCTTTGTCCTGGATCTCAGGGACCGTTTGGGGGGTGGTTCTCCATCTGCAGGGGGTGGGGTGCTGGTGTCGTGGTCATGTGGCGGTGCCTCCGGTCCACTAGCGCCGGCGGAGGTGGTGGGCTGTTCATCATCCAGGCTAGTGTCATGGCCCCCTTGTTTTGCCACAGTGTCCCTCCTGGTGTTCACAAGGTCCTTCAGCACCCCTACAATGGTGACCAGGGTGGTGTTGATGGACTTAAGTTCCTCCCTGATCCCCAGATACTGTTCCTCCTGCAGCCGCTGGGTCTCCTGAAAGTTGGACAGTACCGTTGCCATTGTCTCCTGGGAATGATGGTACGCTCCCATGATGTTGGAGAGGGCCTCGTGGAGAGTGGGTTCCCTGGGCCTGTCCTCCCTCTGTCGCACAGCAGTCCTCCCAGTTCCCCTGTTTTCCTGTGCCTCTGTCCCCTGAACCGTGTGCCCACTGCCACTGCCCCCAGGTCCCTGATTTTCTTAGGGTGGGGGGTTTGCCTGGGTTCCCTGTAGTGGTGGACACACTGCTGCTTGATGTGTCCTGGGGACAAAGGGATGGGCCCGCTGGGTTGGTGCTGTGCTGGTGTTTCCTGAGGTGGGAGGCTCTGTGGTGGCATGTGCCAGTGTCAGGGGAACCGACTGTCCCGAGGTCCCACATGGGCCGGGCTTGATCCAGTTGGACAGAGCTGCTGTCATCACTGTGGGCCTCTTCTGTGGGGGGAGTGGACATGTCTGGAAACTCCTGTCCGGTGATGTTGGGTAGGGGTCCTGCAGGGGTGTAAAGGCATGATTATAGCATCTGTGTGTGCCATCGTGTGCAATGGGTGGGTGACCCTGTACTCCAGTGCTTGCATTCTTGTCTAGGACCTTGTGTGATAATTGGTTTGGGGTCTGTGTGGGTATCTGTAGTGGACATGCTTTGGTGATGGGTGTCCATGCTTTGGTGTTGCATGCAGGGCTTGGTATTGGGATGGGTGGGTTGTGATAGTGGGACATTTGTGAGGTGTTGGAGTGATGGGGGGTGAGGGTCAGGGTGGGGTATGTGATGGCATGCAGGTAGGGTGGGGGATGTAATAGATAAGATCTGACTTACCAGAGTCCATTCCTCCTGCTACTCCTGCGAGGCCCTCAGGATGCAGTATTGCCAAGACTTGCTCCTCCCATGTTGTTAGTTGTAGGGGAGGAGGTGGGGGTCCGCCGCCAGTCCTCTGTACTGCAATCTGGTGTCTTGAGACCACGGAACGCACCTTCCCCCGTAGGTCGTTCCACCTCTTCCTGATGTTCTTGGATGCTGTCCCACTGAGTTGACCCTGTCTATGATTCTGCTCCATAGCTCCATCTTCCTAGCAATGGAGGTGTGCTGCACCTGTGATACGAATAGCTGTGGCTCTACCCGGACGATTTCCTCCACCATGACCCTGAGCTCCTCCTCAGAGAACCTGGGGTGTCGTTGAGGTGCCATGATGTGGTGTGGGTGATGTGTGAGGTGGTGTGTGTTGTGATATGTGAGGGGATGTGTTTATGTGTGTTGTCTGAGTGCATGGATGTTGTGTGTGTGATGGTGTTGTGTGCCTGTGGATGCTAGTGTTGTTTCTGGTGGTGTCTCTCTCTGGGCTTCTTTCTCAATTTGGGTCGTAAGGGTTTGTGGGTGATGTGGGTGTGTGTTTTATATTGGATTGGGTGTGTGGGAGTGGTGTGTGTATGTGTATCAGGTGTGTGTATTTCGAATTGTCCAATGTGGTTGTGTTTTGTAAATGTGTGTGTATTTTGAGCGCAGCGGTGTGTACAGCCAATGGTTTACCGCGGTTGAAAGACCACCACGTGGATTCGTGGGTCGTGATATTGTGGGCATATTCCTGTTGGCGTGACGGTGGAGGTTTTGTTATCGCCAGTTTATCACTGACCTTTGGTGTGGCGGACTTGTGTGGGTGTCTAAATTTTAGCGGATTCCGAGCTGTGGGTCGTAATAGCTGTAGCAGAATTCCACCACCGCAGCGGTGTGTTGGCGGTCTTCTGCACGGCGGTAAGCGAGATTTACCGCCAATGTTGTAATGAGGGCCAATGTCTGCGATTTTCCAGTTACCACTACCATCTTTGATCATGACTTGTCTTGTATTGCTGTAAATAGGATCAAATGAGAATGCTGACTTCTCCATGTTGTTAAGTAGAGGTGGGTCCAACAATTTAAAAGAGGGAGGTGAGGCAGAGCCAAGCCAATGCTCAGACTTGGGTCTAAGAGTCTGTGCACAGCCAATAAGCTGTTTGGTATGTAAATCATGCAAAAAATATCATGTAAAAATATGATATAGTATCTTCAAAGCTCAAACAAGTGTATTTATTTAACAAAGGGAAGCATTTCACCTTTGTATTTTAAATTATATCAGTATATTGAGAAACATTTATTAGAAATGATAGTTTTAAAAATATATTCTTCCCCCCTGCTCTACACCATTGGCGATACCAGTAGTGAACTAAGAGGCAAGTCAGTTGTTAAGAGCAGCCTAAATGTGGTGTAAGTTGCTATTATAGCTGGAGTAATACTGTGTAGCAAAGACAAGCAAGATTTTTGTACAGCACACACCCTGAATGCATATATTTGAAGACACTCTCACATGTGAAAATGAAGAAAAAGGAGGCATGGTGAAATAAAATAATTGCCTGAGATCACACAATTTGGTCAAGCGGGGAAGCAAGGACTGAGAACAGTGTTTCAGGTTGCACGATGTGCAAATTACCCACTGGATGAGCAGCTCTTATTCTCACTTAATTTACATGAAGAACCAATGCTCTATCTTTACATTTAGAGGATGGGTGAGAGTGTGGGAGAGAAGCAGAAGCCAAACACTATTTTCAACCTCTGTCTCTAGAGGTTTTTCAATCTGTCCTCACTCATGCAGTTACATGACAGGCAAGGTGGTTAACTTGCAGAGTGTAAAGTTTCATTGCAAATTAAGTCAAATTAATATTAATCTATATTTTTATCTGAAAGGCTTTCTTGAGAATAACAAACACATTTCTAGAGACAGAGAGGGTGAGACTCTCACAAAGGAATTTGATAAAAATGGATGATTAGGAACAAAGCTTTCTTTATGAACATGGGAGTGTACTCTCTTTCAGTCTTGGACTTGACATTTTGGTGTGATTGAATTCCTCAGGGCCTCACAGTAAGAGCTGTTAATTTCTTCAGTTCAGAGCACATGCTCCTATGTCTGTTTGGACTCTTCCTTTACCTGCACATTTTCCTCAGAGTGCAGTGTTGAAATGCGCCACATCTACAAATGCACATCTTTTCTGTGACCAACTTCCATAACGGCATCACAAAGTAGAGGCGAAAGTGTCTTTTTATGGTTATGGTCGGAAATGTCTGACACCATCAGGATGATGCTGAACTGTAACGCCTGCGCCCATTAAGCTTCTGTTCTGCTGGGCTGGTTACCTATTTCCCCATGTAACTTAACACATCTCCCTAGGTGATTTAGGGATGGTGAAGAGAGTGCCCTGACAGTTTATTGGTGTAAGCTGCACATTTAAGCAAAGAGCAGTTCAGGGCCCTCACTCCCAGTACAGGATTTTACCCATACACTGACAGCTAGCGCAGAGATAATGCCTATATCATTGTTCAGACTAAACGTCAGGAGTGGGAAGGATCAGGTCAAGCGGGTTGGTACATTATGCTTCCTGGCTACCCAGAACAAGATATCTGCTTTCTGTAAGAATGCAGGATTCCCTACACCCAGTCTAACAGCTAGCTGGAGTGGCATTGGACGCACAGGACATCGTTTTGGTCTGGAGGGAATGACTGTAAATCATCTGGAGTCACCATTCTGATCAAGGGGAGGCATTGTATGACCAACCTGGTTACCAAGCAGGTCACTGGCAGAGTCCTGGTCATGGACAGCTGCGGTCCGGTGACCTCATTAGGATCATTGAAGTCTATGCACCCTCTATCCCCTAGAGAAGAATGAGTGGCCTGAGACATTCAGGGTGCTCAGCACGCAGTTTTTAATCTCCAGGACCATCCTGATGGGTGGTGATTCAAACTGCATAATAGAGATGAATGGACGCACTGGGTCAGACTCTGCGGGGATGGATGTGACATCCATGCTGTTGGTGGAGATGATAGGTGAGGCATCCCTGAAGGATGTCATCGGGAGTATGGGGTCAAACGCCAGGAACTTCTCCTGGAGTAGGCTGGATGGATCTGTGCATTCACAAATTGATTTCTTCTTCAGTCAGTTTTGAGGGGTAACTTACAGGGAAGTTCCCTGCTGGTCCAGGGTTGTGAAAATGTAACTGCTCATTGCTGGAAAACGAGGAGTTAGTCTCAAACCTCAGAGACATGTATGTAGAGTGTAGAGACATGAAGGACCTCTTTCACTCGACCTGCAAGTGGTGGGGAATGGTGAAGGACACGATCTGGAGCTTCTTCCAGGATGCAAGCAGAGATGTTGCAAGGGAAAAGAAGACTGAGTTCAGGAGTGTGGAGACATGAAGGACCTCTTTCACTCGACCTGCAAGTGGTGGGAAATGGTGAAGGACACGATCTGGAGCTTCTTCCAGGATGCAAGCAGAGATGTTGCAAGGGAAAAAAAGACTGAGTTCAGGAGATTGCAGAGCAGACTGCACCAACTATACAAATTCAAGCTCAGGGGATGGGACATGAGTGATGACCTGGAGGGAAAATGGCTTGCAGAGCACTTCAGGGAGTAATCTAGGAAAATCATCTTCCAGACCGGAATCGAGAACCTCGAGAGGGGCAAGAAATGCAACTTGTTTTTCCTTAAGAAACTTCACTCTGCCCAACCCCACTGGTGGAATTTCAGGACTTGGAGGGGAACCTCCAAAGTGGGAAGCACGTCATGAGAGTCATGACTCACTTTTATGGTAGGCTTTAATCACCAAAGTTGTCAGAGAGAATCCAGACAGACAGTTTACTGGATGGCATCTCAAAGACACTGGGTCTGGAAGAGGGAGCAAGCCTCAATGCGCTCTTCAACCTGGAAGAGCTGCACTTGACTGCTATGACTTACAAGAGAGGCAAGATACCTGGAAGAGATGGCCTCCCAGTGGAACTGTATGTTGAACTGTGGGACCTAATTGGGCTGGACTTGCTGGGACTCTATGAGGAAATGGTGGGCAAGGGCAGTATGCCACAACCCCTTGGTGAAGGCATGATAATGCTTTTGTCCAAGCAGAAGGGAGAGAGAGAGGACCTCAAAAACTGGAGGCCCATCCCGCTCCTAAATGTGGACTACAAAATTCTAGTGAAGGTAATGGCCAACCGCCTAAAGAAGGTAACAGCAAAGATAGTTCACCCAGACCATTCTTGTTGGACACAAGGTCGGCAAATCATGGACAGTCTGGCCCTAGTTTGGGACATGATTGTGTACGTCAAGAGCCAAAAGGTTCAGGCAGCCTTGGTCGGTCTAAACCAGAAAAAGGCGTTCAACTGCGTCTCCCATGAGTTCATGGACACAACACTCAGAGCACTGGGACTGCGCGACTTCATTTGCGACTTGACAACCACAATATATAGAGATATTTCTAGCACAGTGTTGGTTAACGGATGGAAAACTATACTCTTCCCTGCCCTGTCAGGTGTTAGGCACGGCTGTCCAGTTTCACCTCTTCTGTTCATTTGTGTTATAGAGCTTCTCACCGATCGCACCAGATGAACAAGAACATCAGAGGAGTGACACTGCCGTAAACAATGGGGAGGGTGAAGTAAAGTGCTCTCTCTACATTGACAAAGTTTTGGTATTCTGTGCTAACGGGAATTCCATGAAGGAACTGGAGAAGTCTTGCATCAAGTTTAGGAAGGTGTCAGGAGCAAAGATCAACAGTGCCAAGTCAGAAACCCTACTCTTCGGCCACTTGACCCCCACCAGAGACCCACTGCCATTTCCAATCAAGCAGGATTTCCTGAGGATTCTTGGAGTCTGGTTCAGCAGAGAAGACATGGGAGGAGAGACTGGCAAAGATTTAACAAAAGCTGGGACTCTGGAGCCTCAAGAAGCTGATAATCGAAGGGAAGTGTTTGGTCCTGCAGGAACGAGACCCTGCCAGTTCTCCAGTATGTCACTCAAGTGTGGCCAGTGCACCCTTGAATGGCCAAGGCCATCACAGAGATGATCTTCTACTTCATCTGGAACTCCAAGATGGACAGAGTGAAGAGGGAGATGGTGTTCAAGACCCTCGAAAAGGGAGGCAAAGGAGTGTCGGACCTCGCCACCATCCTGAGGGAAGTCTTTGTGTGCCACTATGTGAGGAACGAAGAGGTAAGCCATGTCAGCTTTCTGATGGCACGCTTCTCCCTGTTGCCAATGTAGAGGTACCTCGGATGGGCAGAGTGGGCAAGCGTTATCCCCTACAACTGTGATACCCCATAATCCTACAAGAAAATGGAAATGTTTGTCAAGGAGTTTGGTCTGGTGGCTGCTGCCCCAAACCAGTGGACTCTGAAGATTGTCCAACACCAGATCTGCGCAAGGGACATCAACAAACCGATCTGCGCCCTCCCTTCTGACACAGCAGGCCACATGTGGGAGAACGTTGCCTCCAAGCCAACCACCACAAAGACATTGCCTGGATGGCCATCTATGGAGGTCTGCCAGTGAGAGCCCTCATGGATACAAGAGGGCTCAAACAATATAAGTGCTGCCTGAGAGCATGCACCACAGATGAGACATCCTACCATGTCTTCTAGAAATGCGCCTACTTCCAGGACTTGCTGAAGGCCCTAAGCACAGAGCTTTGGGACTTTATACCAACATTGTGCATCACAGTGGACTCGGTAATGTATGCTTTGTTCCCAGAGACGCATGCACTTGGAGACCTGCAGGACTGCTGGAGGCTTCTGTGCTGTTTTAAAGATGTTCTTCTATTTTACAGAAACTGCTTGGTGGTATTGGAGAATGAGACATCGACCCTGGTCTGCTGGAAGATGATCTACAGCCTCCTGCATGACTACACTGCACTGGATGGATCAGACAACAACAGTGACAATGACGCCTGAAGACTCTAAGGGGTCCCCTTGCAACCTTACATGTCATGGGGCCTGGAGCGACCACTAACCTGTTGTCTCTTTTTCTTTTCACACCAGGACCTTGAAGGTGATCGGGGAGAGGAGGATTCGGGATAAAGACAGGGATAGTAAGTGTATAGTGATGAAATGTAATGTACTGTTTTTTTAACTAACGTGACCTTTTTCTTTAACAGGTGATGTAGCAGAAATATGAGTACTCTCCCTGACGTCACAGTGCTCATCTCCTATGTGTGACAATCTATGCATTTTGATAATCAAAGTACTAATGGTTTTGTTGTAAAGTGCTGCACTGAAAGCTATATTAGTGTACAATTACTGTAGAATAGGTTATCGAAATTGATGTGGTATAGCCTTAAAACATTATGTTTTATGTTTAACAGACAAATTTGTTTCCATATTGTTCTTTATCATGTTATTTAATAGTTTGCACTAAAACAGTAATAAGCTTTATGAAAGAAGTATTTTTAAAGTAACATGCAAAAGTCGAATTTTGTAGTTCCATGTCTTAGTTACCTGAATGGGTTAACAGAGCTATTTCATTTTAAATCTGCTCTAACCTAAACACTGTTAAAGCTTATTAATGTTGAATTCATAAATTTTAATTTAAATTTTTCGTTATTAGCATAATTGAATGTGCTGTGGTAATTAATTTAGCTTAGCCTAAGTGAGGCCTGCAAGGCCCTGTTTCCTGACTGTGTAGACATTTTTTAGTTATTCTTGCTAACGTTATTTGTTCTTTCAGACATTTTCTTCATGAGAAAGTTATCGTGATAATAGATGTTCTATTGTTGTACACATAGAAAGCTTAGGACCCTAACCTTGAGTACAGTACATTCAGGAACTGTGAAATTGACAATGTATACATTTGTTTCAACTCGTAGGGATGAGCCAGGATGGAATGCTTTCTACCTGCTGGTGATGAGAACTTTCTGCGATGTTGCAGACCATGTTGTATGATTATTTCCATTGGATGAATACAACTTCTGAATCATATGAGTGATTGATGGATGAATCATCGTTTCCTTATGAACTTTAATATACTGTCCCCAGTTGGATGTGCAGCAGACTTTCCCCATTATTTGATGCTTGCTGAACTCCATGGAGAGGTATAGATCCCTCTGCCTTACCCCTTTGAAATGCCTTGCTGACCTGACACTTAGGAATGCTACCCATGTCCCAGAAAAGAAGACTTTTGATTGAGCTTCTAAAATGCTGACGCCTTCCCTTTTTCACCTATTTTTGGCAACCTTAATTAGTCGTCTGTTTCCCTAGATTCCTTTTTCTAAATGCTTTTTGTTCTTATGTCCTTTTTGTTTGACCCAGCATACCAATGGTATGGATTTGTTAATTCATAGGGTTACCCCTTGCCAAAGTAGATTGTGGGATTTAAACTGCTGAACAATTAACATAATTAGACAGTATTTGTTTCATCTTTTCCAAATGTTCCTATTGCTTTTGTGTGTTGCATTGATTGAATGTCTAGTCTTGAACTTCTTGAGGAGATTTGGACAGCCTGTAATGACTCTGTATGTTTATAGTCTTGTTTTGAGAATCATTAATTTGTAATAAACACCTTTGGACTTCTTCTAGACTGGAATTGTTCTTGTGTGGCCACAATGGTCCTACTGTTATCCTAAATGATTTGTTGTGTAGTCTGATGCCTTTATCTCTGCACCGATGAAATAGGTCTTCCTGAAAGGTGATGAACCAAGTAGGAATTCTTGACAAAGGAGAACACTACAGTTAAGAAAAGACAGTCATGTTATGCTTTTTAAACGTGCAGCTTTAAACACTCTCATCTGCTCTCTTCATTAGGTACCTACCCCGAATGGCGGTAAATAGATTAAAGGGGCCTGAGATGGCTTTAGGATTACACTGCCTCAGCAGTTAGGGGCATATTTATAAAGCCCTAGCGCCACCTTCAGCCATGTTAACATCATTATTTTTTACGTTAATGTGGCAAATGAGGCCGAAATCCCCACGCCGTATTTACAGAGTGGGGCAATGCATGCATGCTAAGAGCAGGTGTTAAAAGGGGGCTTCCATTCTTTAGAATGGCCCCCTATGTACTCTGCAGGAGTAGCGCCAACAGTTTGGCGCTATTCCTGCAGAGTACATCAATAGCGTCACCAATAATGAAGCTATTGCCCCCTACCCTGCGCTATGGTGCGCCATATTTTAAATATGAAAGAGACGCCTTAGGCAAAGCACAATAGGGTAGTAAGGGTGAAAGGCGCCGCACATCTAGGCAGTAAAACAATAATTTTACACAAGTAACAAAGTAACAGCAAGATCAGGTGCAAACTGGCCCAGTGCCTTACTACCCGGTAGGCACCAAAAAGGGTATTGGGATACCCGAAGACAAAATTGGACAAGAATGGCCACAGCACACCGATAGTATAGTCCAATAGTGTGGCAGGGATGAGTGACCCTTATCTTATGTTACTATGAAGTAAAGTTGAAAGGAGTCTCAAGTCCTGTTTGTAGAGGGTGTCTTTTATTTGTAGATACTGGAAATCATTGTGTCATCAGCGTGATACAGCCAACACGTGTTTCGTCACACCAGTGACTTTATCAAGGCTGGGCCAGCCGGCCAGGAAGGTGCGTGACAAAGGTAAGTAATGGGGGAGCCATGATCAGTACTCGTCCAAAATAGCTCGTTGACACACGTCCCTTCGCCACTTCAGGTTCCGACCACAGGCTTACCAGGGTCTGCATTCATGTTCTCTCACTCAACCATATTCTCATTAGTTCCACTCTAAGAAGTCACCACTTACGTCCCTGAGCCCATTCAACCGATCACGCGGCTCCCCCATTACTTACCTTTGTCACGCACCTTCCTGGCCGGCTGGCCCAGCCTTGATAAAGTCACTGGTGTGACGAAACACGTGTTGGCTGTATCACGCTGATGACACAATGATTTCCAGTATCTACAAATAAAAGACACCCTCTACAAACAGGACTTGAGACTCCTTTCAACTTTGCTTCATAGTAACATAAGATAAGGGTCACTCATCCCTGCCACACTATTGGACTATACTATCGGTGTGCTGTGGCCATTCTTGTCCAATATTTTAAATATGGTGCACACATGGTGGCAGTAGGGGGGCTCTAAGGGGCACAGGGAAAGTGGCGCTGCACTGTGTGCAGCGCCACTTTTCATAAATCTGCCCCTCAGTGCTTACACATTTAATTGCAGAGGTCGAGTGTTTCGGAGGAAAGCTATGGGCAACAACACATTTTTATTCACAAATTAAGCACTGATGAAAAGAAGTGAATTGTTTTAATGCATCACCTGCCACGCTGACTCTTATTTACGCAGCACATTATCACAGCTGTGAAGCGCCTGCACCGACCTACAGCCAGTGACTACGACCACCTGTATTCTTCTGGAAGTTACAGCATTGTGAACAGGAGAAACGTTTTTTATTACAACAAATTTTTTGAATGTTTTCATCCATCAGCTTTTACCAGTGGGTGGCCCTTTTCAATGATACACGAAGTCTTAAAAAGGGGCCCAAACTATTTTATTTTTGTTTCCGTGCATTGGATTATTGTAAATGATTTCTTTCATGAAGCCATATGCATTACTCAAACCTTCTCCTCTGCTTGGCTGAAACGCAGATTAATGGTCAGTGGTGGTTTTATAATTTGCTGTCTGATGCTTACAGTCTGGTATAAACATTCAAAAAGTAGGACTACGTGTCCCAGAATGCAACATAACCCAAACTGAATGAACTACTAACATGTGACGTGGAAATATCCTTTATCGAGTCTATGGGTTTTCAGGACCTCTGAAATGCGTAGCAAAGTTTACATTAAAAATTAAACTAAAATAACTCGTTTTTTTCTTTCGTATGTCTAGTTTGCCATGTATTTTGTGGCCAGTGCTTTTAATGGGCAGGTACTGTCCAGTACGGAGTAACCGTACTTCTTTAATTAGAAGGGTAGAGAACCTGATCCTATCTTTACAGATGCAATACTTTTAACCCCTTCGCTACTAGCCCCCCATTTCTTTTTGTCCACATAAGCTATCCATGCCAAATTTGCAGCCCTTTTTTTAAACATATTAGGGATGCAAAAGGTACCCAGGGTTCGTGGATTGGATTCCCCTAGCGGGGCCAAGACATAGCCAAAATATAAATACATTTTGGGGGTTTATGAAAAAATGCTAAAAAAGCGCTGCAGAAGAATGTGTCTGATTTTTCCAAAAATAGTATCCACAAAAGATTTGTGGAGCTAAAATCACCATCATCCCAGCTATCAGGAACAGGCAGACTTGATTCAGAAAACCCAATTTTCTAACACAGTTTTGGTATTTTATTGGGAGATAGCGCAGTTTTCTTATTTTTCATGCTTTCAACCTCCTTCCAGTTTGTGGTGGGAACGGGTGTGAAACCCATGGTGTATCCTAGAGAGCTACACATTTCTGAAAACCAGATAACATTTTAAATTTAGCAAGGGGTCGTTTGTGTAGATCCTTCAAAGCTTTCCCAAAGAAACCAAGTGTTAAAATGAAAATAAATGATGAAAATTAGTAAGCGCAAACAGGCACTTGTGACAACATTTTCATTTGTAACTTCTTATCACAATGGCTAATTCATAAAAGCTATATACCATTATATCTACTAGACCCTTCTGGTTGTGAAGATATATAGGGTTTACGCATTTTCTAAGAACTCAAGGTACACAGAGCCAATAACTGAGCTGCACCTTATAATGGCTTTTCATTGTGTACCAGGAATGGAACAATTCATGTGGTAAAATATAAATAGTGAAAAACAGGTCTCAAAAAAACCTATGTATTTCCAAAACGGGCACAAGATATGGAGTTTAGAAGCAGGGGTTATTGCACATCTCTGAGTTTGTTGTTACCCATACTGCTAGGACTCGCACTTACACACACATGCTGCTTGCTGCACCCTCACAAAATAAATCAGCATGCATGAAGAATGATGAAACATGTCATGAATGTGTTTACAGCACAGCACTTCCCTGTAACTTGTGAGGAAAACTACATTGCATGTTTGTTTATATTGATAAAAGCAAGTGTTGTTCCATTTGTGAACTGTGTGCCAAGTGGTTTATGGAGACATCAAATTCCTTCATATGAATCATCAGAAGTATTTGGTGACTCATCACCAGAATTACTTCATGTGAATCATCAGAAGTGATTGATGACTCATCACCAGTCTATAAATAGAACTGCCAAGGTGTTTCCTGTGCTTGGCTTCGAGTTTTCCTTCGTTCGCAGGTGTTCCTGGTTCAGATGGAGTTTCCGTGATTATTTCTGGAGTCGTGATTTCAGTGCGAGGCTTCATCGGGGCTCCCTCTCTGGAGCGGATTACTTTCTCAGTAGCGGGAGAATTTACGAACTGTATTCCATCTCTCTCAAATAATCGATAACATTCCAGGAGAAGTCGGTTTGTGAGTAATGCCCCTCTTGTTCCCCTGTTTTCAACCTTCTCGAGGTTAGTGATCTTTTGGTGCAGTATGAAAAACATTTGTCGATGCTGAGAAACCCATGATACAAGACTATTTTCCAAAGACAGCTTGAGAAGTATTTAGAAAGGCAGCTTTGATGTTAAGTGTTGTGAACTCCTGAAAGCATCGCTTGATATCTATGCAAAATTTTACGTTTATTCAGATTATTTTTGGAGCAAGTCTATTGTGTGAAAACGAATAACAAAAGACAAATTCATAAGTTTGATTTTATAACGATTTTGTTGTGAGTTACAAAAGCGTGTTTAATAGTTAAGCATTCAAGTGCTAATAATTATTGTGATTTCGCTGAAAGGCTTGGTGATTGCTCAATCGAATGATAATAATTATTGTTATTTTGCTGACAGACTGTGATAGAAATTCCAGCACCAAACCCTGAGGCAACTTTCTTAGAGCAATACTGACGCTCCTTTGTGAACCAGTGTTTTTGCTTCTTCCGCCCCCCCCAAATTCCTGTTCCCTATCCCTTTCCCCCAGAGACTATTCGCTCGTTCCCTGTTCAGTTCAGATACAAGAGAATAGTGTTCAGGGGGAAGGGTTTTATTCTCTTTTCTCCCGCGGAACCTGGAATTCAGGTGAGTGGACAAGGTCTTGTCACATAGTAGCGTGTGAATTAGAGGGTATTTCTCAATATTACTTCTTTCTACACATTGTCTTACAATTGGAAGGTGCAAATGCAGAGAAACACAAGTGAAAATAACACTTGTTCTACTATTCTGTGTTCCCCTAAGTCTCCTGCTAAAAATGGTACCTCACTTATGTGGGTAGGCCTAGTGCCCGCAACAGGAAAATGTAAAAAATGCAACATGGATACATCAAATTTTTCCACGCAAAACGGACCAATTTTTTGCAAATTGGGCATCTAGGAGAACCAGGCAAACCTAAAAACTAGACACATAAGGGAATCTAGGAGGGGGTGACTTGTGTGGCTCTCATTAGGTTGTGTTACTCAGAATCCCTTGCAAACCTCAAACTTTGACTAAAAAACACACCTTTTACTTACATTTTTGTGATGGAAAGTTCTAGAATCTGCACAAAGCCACAAACTTCCTTCAACCCAGCATTCTTCTAAGACTTCTGACAAAAATGGTACCTCATTTGTGATACTGGGCCTAGTGCCAGTGACATGAACTTATCAAAGCAAGGGCAATTCGAGCCCTTGCTTGGGGACTCCTAATGACGTAGGTTGGATACGTTCCTGTCACTAACACTAGGCCCAACAACACAATTGGCACAGCATTTTTATCGGCAGAAGTGGGGCAATGCTGGGTGGTAGGAATTTTGTGGATTCCTGTGGATTGCGTAAGTTTCCACCACAGAAATGTGAGGAAAAATGTGTGTTTTTAACATTTGAGGTTTGCAGGGCATTGTGGGTAAGAAAATGGTGTGGGATGGATGTGAAGCACATCACCCTGGACTCCCCCGATGTCTAATTTTCAGAACTGTCTGGGTGTGGTAGGATTTTCCAGGTGACAGCCTACTCAAGCTCAAAAAGTGCAGCTGTTCACCATTGCAAGTGGATGATACTGGTAGTTAGGTAAACTCTCCTGGCTCATTTGTAAAAACAACGCCCAAAAGAATCAAACATCCTCTCGCTTGCGACTGGGATGAGATGTTTTAGTCCGCAGGGGAGCAGAAGGACTGTTTTCCCATTTTGAGGGGGTGGGGGACTGGCCATGGCCATGCTGGGCAGCCCCAACCACTACAAGAAAAAAGTAATTCCTGGTGTCCAATAGGCTTTCTGCCCTCCTGGGGGAATAGATGGGGGTAATTACCCCATCTGTCCCCTGAGGGGGAAGAAAGACTATTTTGGGGGGTGGGGGGATGGGAGGGGTGGAGGTATGACAATGCTGGGCAGCCCTCATCAATACAAATAAAAAAAAGAAATCCCTGGTGTCCTATGGGCTTTCGCCCCCTTTGGACAGATGGGGGTAATTGCGTCCATCTGCCCCGCCCCTGGGGAATGGTAGAAAGGCTGTTTCCAGTTTCTTTGGGGGGCAGCCCTCATCAATACAAATTAAAAAAAGCAATACCTGGTGTCTAGTGGGATTTCTGCCCCCTCCAAGGTGGGTAGATTGGGGTAATTGCCCCTGTCTGCCCCCTGGGCACAGAAAGACTGTGGGGGTGGGTGGGGGGGGGTGGGGGGGTATTTCCATGCCCATGCTGGACAGCCCCCACTGATAAAAATAAATAAAAAAGTAATCCCTGTGAACAGCAGAGGGATTGGGTGGTCATGTGCAGAGGGCAGAACGGTTCGTTCATCAGCACAGGACCACTGTGGCTGAGGATGGAACAATTCCATTGGTGCGAGCGTCGGCCGCTGACCGAAGCCCGCACTACCTCCCTGGTGCAGGTCACAACCAGTGGTGGACACCAGGGAGAAGGTTAAAAAATACACACTAGGGGATTTCTTTGTAAGCACAGCTGCAATTGAGGGCCAGGAAACCCCACTAGACACCAGGGAATTCACTTGGGGGCGTCAGCCCCCTCTGGAAACGCCCCCCCCACCCCTCGGGGCATATTTAACAACAAAAATAATCGCCCCCCCCCCCCGGGGTTAAAAAAAAAAGGTATTTTTTTTAATTAAAAAAATAAAATGAAATTGACAGGGGGTCGCCAGTGTGCAGTCATCCAGCTTTAAAAAAAATATAGATCTATATATTTATATCGATCTATATATAGGCATATCTATCTATATATATATATAGATAGATAGATATATGTATATATAGATATGAATATATGTGTGTCTACATATATATATATATATATATATATATATATATATATATATATAGATATGCCTAACACACGCATTGACAAAAGTGATCGCTATACATATATATATATATATATATATATATATATATATAGATATAGATAGATATATGTATATATAGATATGAATATATGTGTGTCTATATATATATATATATATATATATATATATATATATAAATATATATATATATATATATAGCGATCACTTTTGTCAATGCGTGTGTGGTTTTCCTCGGCCCCCAGGAAAACCACACCCACATATAAAAGTGATCTCTTCATTTATATATATATTTATATATATATATATATATATATATATATTTATATATATATATATACATATTTGCCACCAGTTCTCTTGCAGTTGCAGCTTGTGTCTTCAAGTCAATGCGCATACTTCAACTATAGCTTTCAGGCAGCAATAAAAAAGTCAAGTAACTCTTGTGATTGCGTTTCTGCTACTAAAGGATCTGACTTTTGTCTAGTGGCAGTTTTGATGCCATAAAGTAGCGCAGAAGGTTTATATGCCTACTGCAAAGATCAAATCTGTATTTTATGTAAATAGCTGAGTGGAATAGTAAAGCCAGCCATTACCTTCGCTATCATACAAATGAAATGTATGTGTGAGGGGGACTATGAAGAGATGAAGGGCACTTTTTCCTGGTGGTAGTGAGGGAATCCGAGGAGGAGGTGATGGGAGTGGGAGCACCAAAAATGATTGTTGGAGTGGGCGCCAGAGGCGCTAAAGACTGTGATGATTGGAATGTGACAAGGTGAAGTAATGATGTGTCTTTTTTTCTTTTTTTCAGTGTCTTGAGAGAATGTGCTGATTCAGGGAAGAAGGGAGGGTAAGGTGACTGACCTTTACTGTTGCACGCATCACAGACACACCCACCAGAAATTTTGTGACTGTCTACGTAAGTTAGTGTTTTAGAGCGAGAGTTTAGCCAGTAGCAGAGATGGCGTCTCATTTGATGACTGCTGCTCAAGCCCTAACTCGGGTTATAGAGGACAGCTCTGATGTAGGATTAGAGAGTGAGACAGCAGAAACTGAGACAGCATCTGAGGGATAGGACAATGGCGCAGACTCTGGGAGTGATTTTTCCGACAACTCCTCTTCCAGTGATTCTTGGGAGGTGATGAGGACAGTCCTGCTGTCCCTCCGCAAGCACAGTCTGTGCAGCAGGACAATACCGGGTTAGCCCAACCCAAAGAGCAGATGCATGTGGCGGCAAGCACAGAGAGACTGCTCTCTTGGGACCTCCCAATTTAGTTCAGACCCAAATTCTACCACCCAAATCGTATTGTGGAGACATCAAAATTATCTATCACAAAACAACCTGGTTCTGTGAGGCAGGCACCTGCGTTTTTGGTCCCGGGGTTGGCGGCCATATAGTGGAACCTACCAAACCCAGACATTTCTTTAAACTGGACACCAGGGGTAGGTGTGACTTGTGCGGATTCCCCAAAATGTTCTGATCCACAAAGGTGAAATGTTGAATAAAAACTCAAATTTATCTTGCATTTCTGTCACAAACTACAGGAATATGCTGGGATCCACAAAATTCCTACCACCCAGTGTTTCCCCATCAATCCTGATAAAAACCCTACCTCACTTGAGCGCCTGTACCTAGTGACTGTGTCAGGAATGGATCACTCCAGGGTCAACAGTTGCCCTCATGTAAGAGCTAACATTGACGGTTGTGTGATCCATTCCTGACACGGGCACTAGGCCTACCCATACAAGTGGGGTAAAATTTTTATCAGGAGACTTGGGGGAATGCTGGGTGGAAGATAATTTGTGGCTCCTCTCAGATTCCAAGAACTTTCTATCACGTAATGTGAGGAAAAAGTGTTTTGTTTTGCCAAATGTTGAGATTTGCAAAGGATTCTGGGTAACAGAACCTGGTGAGAGTGCCACAAGTTACCCCATCCTGGGTTCCCCTGGGTGTCTAGTTTACAAAAATGCACAGGTTTGGTAAGTTTTCCTAGGTACTGGCTGAGCTAGAAACCAAAATCCACAGCCAGACACTTTCCAAAAAACACATCAGTTTTCAATGTAAAAATTTGATGTGTCCATGTTGTGTTTTGGGGCGTTTCCTGTCGTGAGCACTAGGCCTACCAACACAAGTCACCCATTTCAGAATTCCCCTAGATGTCTAGTTTTCAAGAACGTATGCCGGCTAAGCTAGAGTCCAAAGACTCCAGCTAGGCACTTTGCAAAAAAACACTTCAGTTTTCTTTGGGAAAATGTGACGTGCCCACGTTGTGTTTTGGGGCATTTCCTGTCACGGACACCAGGCCCACCCACACAAGTGAGGTACCATTTTTATTGGGAGACTTGGGGAATGCTGGGTGGAAGGAAGTTTGTGGCTCCTCTCAGATTCTAGAACTTTGCAGCACCAAAATCTGTAAGAAAAGTGTTTGTTTGCCAAATGTTGAAGTTTCCAAAGGATTCTGGGTAACTGAACCTGGTGAGAGCCCCAGCATACAAAGAAAACCCATTGCAAGGTGCAGCTCATTTATTGGGTCTGGGTACCTAGGGTTCTTGACGAACCTACAAACCCTATATATCCTATATATCCTCGCAACCAGAAGAGTCCAGCAGACGTAACAGTATATTGTTTTTTAAAATCTGACATTGCAGAAAAAAGTTACAGCATAAAACGTGGAGAGAAATAGCTGTTTTTTGCACCTCAATTTCAATATTGTTTTATTACAGCTGTTATTTTCTATAGGAAAACCTTATTGGATCTATACAAATGACCCCTTTGCTGAATTCAGATTGCTGTCTACTTTTCAGAAATGTTTAACTGTCTGGGATCCAGCAATGGTTTCAAAGCCATTTCTGTCACTAACTGGAAGGAGGCTGAAAGCACAAAAAATGGAGTATGTCCCAGTCAAATGCCAAAATTGTGTTGAAAATTTTGGTTTTCTGATTCAAGTCTGCCTGTTCCTGAAAGCTGGGAAAATTGTGATTTTAGCGCCGCAAACCCATTGTTAATACCCTTTACAGGGAAAAAAAACACCTGGGGCCAGATGTAGGAAAAATAAAAATAGCGAGTCGCATTTTGCGAGTCAATGCGACTCGCAAAATGCGACTCGCAATTTGGTATGCCAGGAAATAAACCGGTCCGATTTAGCGACTCGCATCCGGACTCGCAACGCTGTGTGCGAGTCCGCAGATTGCGAGGTCGCTGTTTGCGAGTGTGCAAAAAACGAACTCGCAATTAGCGAGTTGGTGTCGCAAATTGCGAGTTCCCTCAAAATTGCTTGCAGGTGCAGCAGAACACTCCAGAAAGCACACCAAAACACTCTGGAAACACTTCCTGGCACATGATGATGACATCACAGCCAGGAAGTTCAGAAATACACCTGGGAGGAGGCTGGACCACACCCTTTTACAACTGCCAGTCTGCACACTGAGCTAGCTGCAGCAGCCATGGAGGGAACCCCCCGAAAAAGGAAAATTAAATTCTCTGAGAGGGAGCTTGAGGTGCTGACCGAAGAATGTTGTCAGCACCATGATGAGCTCTTTGGGAGAGCTGCCCTCACTGTTCCAGAGGCCACCAAAAAGAAAATCTGTCAGGAAATGCAAGAGAAAATCAATGCCCTGGGGGTGAGCCACAGGACAATTGAGGACATAAGGAAGAGGTGGTATGACCTCCGCTCCCGGACCAAGGAGAGGGTGGCAGAAAGGCTCCGGGAGATGAGAGGCACTGGAGGGGGACCATCATCTGTGCCACCACCCACACCCCTTGAAGACAGGATTGAGCAAACCTTTGAGCCGGAGGCAGTGTGTGGATTTGGGGACCTGGACACTTCAGAGCCCAGCACATCAACCGGTGAGTACCATGTGATAAGCCTGTACCCCTATCAATGTCATACCCCACCCACCATGTACACATGTGCATGCTCATCCAAATTAGCTCCATTTCAGGGTAGAAAAAGCCAGAATGATGCATTATGGGAAATGTAGTCCAATAGGCAGTGCATAGGCAAATATTTATTAGGAATTGTGCAAAAGATACTAGACACTGACAGTGTGTTCCCCATGTCCCACAGGTCTCCAGCAAGACACCCCCTACACCCCAAGCACCCAGGCCCAGGAGGACACCCCAGGACCCTCCAGCACCCCCACATGCACAGTCAGCAGCATTCCTGCAGTTGTAACGCCTGCTGCAACAGCAACGCCAGGAGCTGCCCCAGCAACAGCCAGGGAGGATACAGGTGCGAGGACAGGGCAGCCACCACTGCGCAGGCGTCGCAGGGCAAGAGCGTCTGATTTCCGGATTCATCCTCCAACCAGCAGTGAGGCACATCTGCTGCGGGGTCAGCACCTGCAGAACACAATATTGGGCAGGATCAGTGGGGTGCTGCACCGCATTGAAAGACAAAACCATGCAAGCATGCAGCACCTCAACAGGCGGATGGACCTGATGTGCCAGAACACTGGGGACATTGCCTCTGCCATCAGGGAACTGGCGGCCGGACTGCTGGGTCAGGCAGAGGCTGGGCGGCGCAGGGATCGGCAGATTATGTTAAGACTGGACAGGATGGCCACATCAATCGGCAGGCTAGCCATCAACACAACAGGCCTGTCGAGGAGGACAGTTGGCCTGCAAATTGAGATGGGCCATTTTGCTGGGGATGTTGCCAGGGGCCTGGGACGTCTCACACATATCATAGAACTAATGGAGACACGTGAGATGTCGAAGGCCACCGGGGAAACACCCCAAGATAGTGAAGAGGGCTCCACAGTGAGCAGTGTATCTGCCACTGACAGTAGGGTGCTAAGGAGTGGGAGGCAGAGCACCATAGATGCGGCTGGGACCAGCCAGGCTGGCAGGAGGGGCAGGAGAAGTTAGCCAACAGCCCGGACAAACAAATGTGGCAGATGGCTTTAATATGCCACATGAGTGGTTGGCATTTCCCTGCCCATGGACAATTTCATCTTGTATATAGTTCATGCATTACATTATTATAACAGTTATTTTTCTTCCACTTAACAAAAGGAGTGTTTGGTTAATGGGTGAGTATGGTGGGAGTTTACACGTACCGTCCAAAATATTGCGTTGCAATGTGTTCCCGTCTGAGTCTGCCTTGATTACCGAGACTCCTATCCCCATGATGGCGGTGTGGTTGTTCTTGCTCTTCCTCATCAGGATCTGGGTCTGCAGGGGTGAGAGGTAGCCCACGTCTGGTGGCTATGTTGTGGAGGATGGCGCATGCGACCACAATTTTGAAGGCGGTAATGGGGGTGTATTGGAGGGCGCCTCCGCTGCGGTGGAGGCATCGGAATCTTGCCTTCAGGAGTCCGAAGGTGCGCTCTATGAGGTTCCTGGTCCTCTTATGCGCACTGTTGTATTGCCTCTCTGAATCATTGCTGGGTGTTAAAAATGGAGTCATGATCCATGGCCTTAGAGCATATGCACTGTCACCTGTTGGGCACAAAAGTACACTGTTAGTAAGTCCAGATAGTCGTGCACAGTGACCTGTGTGTATGTCTGCAAGGTGTATGCAGCTCTACCTAGGAGGTATCCGTCTCCAAACTCCCCACGTTCCAGGCGTTGATGTATCCCACTATGTCTAAAAATGTATGAGTCATGGGTACTGCCTGGAAACTTAGCTACGATGTCCGTGATGACGTAATGGGCATCACAAACAACCTGTATGTTGAGTGAGTGGGTACACTTTCTGTTGCGGAAAATATGTTCCAGATTAGCGGGGGGCATATTTGAATGTGTGTCCCATCTACACATCCAATGACATGGGGGAAGTGGGCAATGCGGTAAAAGTCCAGCTTCGTGCTGTTAATTTCTGCCTCATTCCTTGGTAAGTATATGAACTGAGACCTGTGCGCTACTAAGGCATCTAGGAATGCCCTGAGGAACCTTGACACTGCACTTTGGGATACCCCACCTGCCACGGCAATGACCCCCTGATAGCTCCCTGAGGCCAAGAGGTGCAGTGCGCATAGTACTTGCACATGCGTAGGGATGGCGCAGCCACGCAGAGTCTTGTGTTCTAGCTGTGGTTTTAGTAAATCTATTAATTCTAGAATGGCAGCGCTGCTAAGGCGGTATTTATCATAGATCTCCTCTTCAGTTTGCTGGAAAAGGGTCTGCCTTGTTCTATATATCTTCTCCTGTCTGTGGCCCCTCCTCCTCCTCTGCTGGGCTGCGTAGACTCTCCTCCTCACTGCTATCCGCCATCTTGAGTGACCCAGATGCCTTCTGGGTCTCCTTTTATACTTTGGTAATGGTTACCACCTGCTCTGAGTTAGTGGTAAATGCGACTTGCAAACTGGGTTTTTTGCGACTAGTCGCAATTTGCGAGTTGCAATTGCATATGGGTTGCGACTCGCAAATTGCGACTCGCACATTGTGGGTCGCAAAAGGGGGTCGCAACGGGTGCGACTCGCAAACGGTGCATATCGCTTTTTGCGAGTCGGAAATGGGCTTTTTGCATCCCATTTCCGATTTTGCACTGTCGCAAATTGCGATTCGGCAAACGTTTGCTACATCTGGCCCTTGGTTTCTTCTGCAGCCCTTTTTTCTCATTTTTTTTAAACAAAAAAGAATGTGTAGCTGTATTTTGGTTAATTTCTTGGTCTCCTCCAGGGCAGCCCACAAACTCTAGGTACCTTTAGAATTCCTGGGAAGTTGGAAGAATAGGACGTAAATTTGGCTTGAATAGCTTATGTGGACAAAAAATGTATGAAGGCCTAAGCGCGAACTACCCCAAATAGCCAAAAAAGGGCTCATCACCAGGCTGTGTGTGGGGGGTGGGGAGGGGTGAAAACCCAGCAGCTAAGGGGTTAAGAGAGTAAGGCCCATATTTATACTTTTTTAGCGCCGCATTTGCGCCACTTTATGATGCAAGAACGGCGCAAACTTACAAAATACAATAGTATTTTGCAAGTTTGCGCCACTTTTTCGTCAAAAAACGACACAAATGCGGCACTAAAAAAGTATAAATATGGGCCTAGATCTGTGATGGTGCGTGCCAGCACTTTTGTTTTCACCTACTATCTTTCCTGTTTCCATGGTCGGTGCCAGCTTTTAATCATGCTTCTATTTCTATGCCCTGTCCCGGTTTATGGTTTTCTAAATCTGATCACTCAAAGCCAGGATGAGATGAACATAAGGTCCGAGAGCTGCAAAGGATTCAAATATTCTGAAATTAGCTGTACGTGTGATATGTGGAATTGCAAAATAGGACATTTGGGTTTGCGCTAGACAAGGTGGTTGTACACCAATGTTGAGATGCAGAGTTTCCACATTTTTGGTTGACATTTCTCCATTTGAATTGTGGTTATGAGTGACAGGAGGCCTTGTGTGGAAAAAAATGAGCTCTGCATTAGCATGAGAACTGGGACTGTTACTAAGGGCAACAAACTTGCCAACATTCTAGGGCTAAATAGAGGTAGGATTTTTCTATTTTAGAATATGCTTCTTAGCATAATGACAACACCACTAGAAAATAACATATGGTCATCAGACATAGAGGAAATTACTAGGGGGGGACAGAAGTGTACAGTGGCAAGTTGATCTGTACCAGCTATCTTTTTGCGCCACTAATGACAGCTCATTATTCGTGAATCAAATGTGGTTTCTAGTTTTAATCATCCCTTTTTTAGGTGTTGTGTAGACAACGCATGCACTGTAGTTGGGAAATATCTTGCTTGGCTTCAACGTCACTCTCTTTTCCTTGCTTCTCATTGGTCAGCACCTCCTACGTAGACTTTTTCTCCTTGTCTTACTGTCTTCTTTGGAGCATGAACCAAGTACAGTTTCCTGTATGCAGCCAGTGTCCTTTCACTAGCTGCCCGCTTGAGAGAGGTACTTTTTGTTTTTAATGTAGCACTTCTTAAGGGTGCAGGAGTTTGCAGGCACTTTTTACTCTTTACCCTCTTTACCCATCTCCTTCTCTCCCACTCCCTCTTCCATCCTTGTGGCTTGCTCTGTCCTTCTACCTCCCACCCCTCCTGCGTCCTTTCCCTCCTCGTTCTTCACAAGTAAAAGTGATATGACAGACAGCACCGGATGGGTCATAGTCCTTTTTCTTCTTTCTAAGTTGGGTTGTGAAATCCCTATGTGTCTCATGGATTACATGCATTTTGCCTCATTAGGCATAGATGACTTGCAATAAGCACCCAGTAATCATATTGAGGATAGTAAGCAACGGTCCATTTCACTTTGTTTGCATCTGCATTACCTCTCCATCTGCTACATTGTTCGAGAGATTGCACAGTGACTGGAATGAGGAAGAATGTACTCTAGGGTAGGGAAAGTACTGGCAAAATTAACACTTTACTTTCTATCATGAGACAACTTTTGTTATTTGTTTACCTGCAAGCCTGTGGATTCTCCTCACACTGAAGAGTGAAAGTGAAGTTATGTCACAGAATATGTATTAGAACATTGGAATGCTTGGGGCTCCATTGAAAACAATGGAGTGCTGCGGGCTTTTACTGGCCGGTAAAAGCCCGCAGCGCCAACATTCCAATGTTCGCTTTGTTCACAGCAACAGCTGTGAACAAAGCCTCACGGAGCCCGAGGGGACTTTAATCCCCTCGGGCTCCGTGAACATTTCTTTTTTTAATAGAACATTCTGTCCTGAGTGGCAGAATGTTCTAATAGCCTTAGAACCCGCCGTAGCGGGCTCTACCGGCTATTAAAGTCCCTCTCCCTTGTTAAATGCCCTCGCCTTCGGCTCGGGCATTTAACGCGGGGAGCGGGCCTTTAATAGCCGGTAGAGCCCGCTACGGCGGGTTCTAAGGCTATAGTATTTTACACTGTGCATGCCATAGTGTTAGACTTGGTATCATTGGCATGGTCTCCCCTAAAGTTTTGCCTCTACTTCCCAGGTTGTTTCTGTGTGCTGGACTCTATTTTTGCTTATTTTGTTTGATCTGGACCAGTGCTAAAGTGTAAGTGTTCCCTGTATAAATTATATGCGTACATTGGCTTATCCATGATTGGCATATTTGATTTACTAGTAAGTCAATAATAATGTGCACTAGAGGTGCCCAGGACCTGTAAATCAAATGATACTAGTGGGCCTGCAGGTGGGACATGTACCACCCACATTAGTAGCCATGTAAACATGGCTCAGAGCTGCCACTGCAGTGTCTGTGTGTGCAGTTTTAAAACTGCTAATTCGACTTGGCAAGTGTACCCACTTGCAGGCCTAAAGCTTCCCTTTTTATATATGTAAGGCACCCCTAAGGTAGGCCCTAGGTAGCCCCATGGGCAGGGTGCAGTGTATGTTAAAGGTGGGAAATGCACTTATGTGTTTTACATGTCCTGACAGTGAAATACTGCCAAATTAGTTTTTCACTGTTGCATGGCCTATCTCTCTCATAGGTTAACATGGGGGCTGTCTTTAAAACTTTTTAAAGTGCAGATTCCCTCTGTGAGTAGATAGACATGGAGTTTGGGGTCTCTGAACTCACATTTTTAAAAATGCTTCCTTTAGTGAAGTTTGTTTTTAGATTGTGTGTTTGAAAATGCCACTTTTAGAAAGTAGCCATTTTCTTGCTTAAACCATTCCATGACTCTGCTCATTTGTGGATTCCCTGTCTGGGTCATCTTGACAGTTGGGGTGTTCGCACCTCTCCTCTAGACAGAGACACAAAGGGAGCTGGGATGTAGCCTGCATATCCTGATGGGGCATCTGGGCAAAGGGGAGAAGTGGTCACTTACACCTGAAAGGGCTGTGCCTGCACTCACACAATGCAGTCTCCAAAACCCTGGTGTGTGTCTGGGGCCTGGCCTGGGCAAGGCAGGATCTTGAAAACAACAGAGACTTCTCTTTGAAGTAGGCCTACTTTAAAGGCAGAAAGGGGTATAAGAAGAGCACCCAAACCCCCTAAAAATCAGATTATGTCTGGAACCAAGAGGAAGCTCTGCCAAGGAGTAGGGCTGCAAGCTGGAGGAGGAGTACTGCCCCTTTGCCTGTGACTGTGCTTTGCTGGGTTGGCCTGCAGTAGCTGCTTCTGCCTGAGAGAGGACAAAGACTTACTTGCGTGTGACTTCCATTGGTGAAGAATCTCCAAGGGCTTGAACTGAGCTTGCTTGCTGTTTTTGAATTCTCAGGGACATCAACCTGTCTCTGGGCCCTTGAAAGGTACAGCTGGTGAAAAAGGACATAAATCCATGCAAAGACCGCCGTCTGGGGAAACTTTTGACGCACCACCTGCCTCGCAGCTGATAATTGACGAGCCCCCGACCTCATGGCTAAAATTGACGCTCCACCTGCATCGCAGCTGGGAGATGGACACAACACGGCTTGAGAAATAACATGCAACACCTGCAGCAGCTGCTGTTAATGACGCAAGCCACTCACGCAGCGCAGATTCTTGACACTGTGTGACTGGATTTCAACGCAACATCGCTGGGCAAGGAAATTCAACGCAAAGCCTGCTAGACCCAAGGTGCCTATGTGGATCAAAGCACCGCTCTCTTGTGAGAGAGAAGAAATGACGCACGCCGACCCGACCAGAGGAGGAACGATGCACGGTTTAGCTTCTGAGTGAGAAATCAACGCATCTCTGGCCTTTTTCAATGCACACGTGCGGCTTTATTTTGACGCTACCCAGGTACATTTGTGTAACAACAACATTCTCACTGTTTTCTAAGGATTAAGGGGTCATTCTGACCTCGGCGGTAAAAGGCGCAAACCGCCGGTCAGAAGCCCGCCATAAAACCGCCACGGTCATTCTGACCCGCAACTGGCAAACCGCCAAAAACCCGACAACAACAAAAGTCCGCCACACCAAAGGTCAGCGGGAAACTGGCGATGACCAAACCTCCACCGTCACGCCAACAGAAATACGCCCATACCATTCCGACCCACAAATCCCTGCAGCGGTCTTTCAACCGCGGTATTCCATTGGCGGTACACACCGCCGCGCTCAAAATACCCACATCTGTACAAAACACCACCACATTGGACAAATGGAAATATACACACCTGAGACACATACACACACCACTCCCACACACCCAATTAAATATAAAACACACACCCACATCCCCCACAAACCCTTACGACCACAATTGCGACTGAAGGACAGAGAGAGACAGCACAGCATAGAGTAGACCATCACACAGAGGCAAATCACAACATCACCCACACAATTCCACGCACAAAACACCATACACCACCACACTCACCACACTCTACAACACATACACCACCCCTCACCACATCCACTCCACCCCATGGCACCCCAAAGACACCCCAGGTTCTCTGACGCAGAACTCCGGGTCATGGTGGAGGAAATAGTTCGTGTAGAGCCCCAGCTCTTCGGGGCACAGGTGCAGCACACCACCATTGCCAGGAAGATGGAGCTATGGAGCAGAATAGTCGACAGGGTAAACACTGTGGGACAGCATCCACGCAATCGGGACGACATCAGGAAGCGGTGGAACGACCTACGGGGGAAGGTGCGTTCCATGGTATCAAGGCAGAACATCGCGGTACAGCGGACTGGCGGCTGACCCCCACCTACTCCCCCAGAGTTCACAGCATGGGAGGAGGAAGTCTTGCACATCCTGCATCCTGAGGGCCTCGCAGGAGTAGGCGGAGGAATGGACTCTGGTAAGTCTAATCTTCACTACTTCATTCCCCCCACCCCACCTGCATGCCAAATCATACCCCCACCCTCACCCCCACCCCCATCACACCAACCCCTTGCAAATGCCTCACCATCACATCCCACCCGTCCCAAAACCTAGCCCTGCATGCGTCCCCAAAGCATGGACACACATCCCCAAAGCATGCCCACTGCACACACCCATCACCCCCACAAGCCACCGTCACAAAAGCCCCCACAAGGGAATGCCAGCACTGGGGTACACGGCCACCCACCCATTACACGAAATGCCACACACAGAAGCAATAACCATACTCTTATACCCCTGCAGGACCCGAACGCCAACACACCGCCACGGAGGGTCCAGAAATGTCCATCCCACCCCCAGAAGAGGCCCCCATTGATGACAGCAGCTCTGTCTCCCTGGACCCAGATGACCAGCCCGGCCAATCGGGGACCTCGGGACAGTCGGTTCCTCACAGACAGCCACAGCTACACCTGACCTAACCCCCTCTGGGAACACCAGCACAGCTCCCACCCAGCGGGCCCATGCCTCTGTCTCCAGGACACGTCAATCAGCGGTGTGCCCACCACTACAGGGCACCCAGGTTGACCCACCACCCCAACAACAACAGGGACCTGGGGGCAGTGGTAGTGGGCACACCGTCCAGGGGACAGAGGCCCAGGGAAACAGGGGAACTGGGAGGGCTGCTGTGCGACAGGGGGGGGACAGGCCCAGGGAACCCACTCTCCAAGAGGCCCTCTCCTCCATCATGGGAGCATACCACCACTCCCAGGAGACGATGGCTACGGTACTGGCCAGGTTCCAGGAGATCCAGGTACTGCAGGAGGAACAGTACATGGGGTTCAGAGAGGAACTGAGGAACATTAGTTCCGCAATGGGGACCATCGTCGTGGCCCTTAACCAGATAGTCACCACATTGCGGGACCATGTGGCACCACAAAGGGCCCCTGTCACTAGCCTGGACCAGGAACAGCCTACCACCTCCGCCGGCGCTAGTGGACAGGAGGCCCCCACACAACGACAGGCCACCAGAACCCCACCTCCTGCAGAAGAAGAACCACCCCGCAAGCGGACCCTGAGATCTCACAAGAAGACAGAGTAGGATGCCAAGACCCCCGCCAGCAAAGGATACCCCCTGATATATTCCCACTGTCCCACATTGTCACCCTGTCCAACCTTGAACTGCCCCTGCTCCATCCTTCCACAGGCATCTGGACAATGCACCTGTGAGACTGAGAACTGGACTCTGCCATGGACATTACTCCACCATCACCCATCACTGTTTTACAATCATGTTCCTAAATGTAGCACTTCAATTAAATCACTTATTGCACTTAAAAAATCTGGAGTCTGCTTGTATTTTGAACAAATGTATTAGACAGAAGGGTGCAAAAATGTTCAGTCACATTGTGATGACAACATACCACTGTCACACAGCTGTAGTCCATGGGCAAACAAAGCTGAGGTCACGCAGTGGGGCCCACAGCTCTGGAAACGGAAGGGAAAGTCACAACTCAGTGAACAGGAACTGGGGGGGAACTCAGACAGTAGAGAGGCAGGAGACTTTAAGTAAATGTAAAATGGCGTGGTTGAATCGTACCTGTGTGCTACTGAAAATACTGCTGTATTACTGTGTTCCTGTTGTCTATGTCGTCCTCTTCGGCTTCCTCTTCTTCACTCTCCACAGGCTCCACAGCTGCCACAACACCACCCTCTGGACCATCCTCCTGCCGGAAAGGCACCTGGCGTCGCAAAGCCAGGTTGTGAAGCATACAGCAGGCCACGATGATATGGCACACCTTCTTTGGTGAGTACATTAGGGATCAACCTGTCATATGCAGGCACCTAAACCTGGCCTTCAGGAGGCTGAAGGTTCTTTCTATAATCGTCCTAGTTCGCCCATGGGCCTCATTGTTGCGTTCCTCTGCCCTGGTCCTGGGATTCCTCACTGGGGTAAGTAGCCACGACAGGTTGGGGTAACCAGAGTCACCAATTAGCCACACACGGTGTCTCTGTAGCTGTACCATCACATAAGGGATGCTGCTATTTCGCATGATGTACGCGTCATGCACTGACCCAGGGAACTTGGCATTTACATGGGAGATGTACTGGTCAGCCAAACAGACCACCTGGACATTCATCGAATGATAACTTTTTCTGTTCCTGTACACCTGTTCACTTCCTCTGGGGGGAACCAAAGCCACATGGGTCCCATCAATGGCACCAATGATGTTGGGGATATGTCCCAGGGCATAGAAATCACCCTTCACTGTAGGCAAATCGCCCACCTCAGGGAAAACAATGTAGCTCTGCATGTATTTCATCAGGGCAGACAACACTCTGGACAAAACCTTAGAAAACATAGGCTGAGACATCCCTGATGATATGGCCACTGTTGTTTGGAATGATCCACTTGCCAAAAAATGGAGTACTGACAGCACCTGCACCAGAGGGGGAATCCCTGTGGGTTGGCGAATGGGGGACATCAGGTCTGGCTCAAGCTGGGCACACAGTTCCTGTATAGTGGCTCGGTGAAGTCTGTATGTCAGTATGACATGTCTTTCTTCCGTTGTCGACAGGTCCACCAGCGGTCTGTACACAGGAGGATTCCTCCATCTCCTCGCAAGTCCCAGCGGACGGTGCCTAGGAAGGACAACATGGAGCACAGAGTCAAGCAACCCACAGGTACGGGACCACAGCTTGCACAGTACACGATTCGCTATGCATTGAATGGCTTGTATGAGTGGCAATGCAAGGCCTAGGCCTGTGTGACGCAGTACAAATTAAGCCATGTGGGCCCTTGAAATGGCGGCTGTCTGACCTGTAAAGTGTGACAATGGGATGTGAGGTCAATGCGCTGGCGTGGCACACCGTGGCGGTAGGCGGTCGAAGACCGTGGCGCAAAGCAGCATTGGTTAACATTGAACCCTATGGGTCTCAGGAGTCAATGACGATGTGCGCCGGCGGTCGCGGTACGCACCGCCGCAGTACGCACCGCCGCGGGTGTGACCGCCATTTTCTAACTGCTGAATCACTCGAGACCTGATCATCCACAGGAGAGGACCTATACTGCAAGTGCTGCTGTGACCTCGGTCTGGGAGATACAATGGCTGCTGCGACTGGGGAAAGGGCCCCTGCCTTCACATCTGAGGAATTGGAGAAACTTGTGGATGGGGTCCTACCCCAGTATGCATAACTCTGCGGTCCTCCAGACCAACAGGTAAGTACACAGGGAGCACGTCATATGGGCTATGCCTGTGTTGAGTGGTGTGGATGTAAGATGTTTGGGAGGGGAGCGAATGAGGAGTGCAACGCACGACAGATGAGAGCATGTGCCACATGGCAAGGTTGGGGAGGGGGGGCCACACACATCGACCATGCAGAAAAGTGATGATATTTCTTTTCCCACCCTGTACATGTCACATAGGTCAGCGCCCATCAGAAGATCGACATTTGGCGTGCCATCGCCAAGGACATCCGGGCCCTGGGGGTCCACAACAGACGGGGCACCCACTGCCGCAAGAGGTGGGAGGACATCCGCCGCGGGAGCAGAAAGACCGCCGAGGCTCTGCTGGGGATGGCCTCCCAACCTAGGAGGGGTGCCACACGGAAATTGACCCCCCTGATGTCCCGGATCCTGGCGGTGGCCTACCCCGATTTGGATGGGCACGTGAGGACATCACAGCAGACACAAGGGGGTGAGTATCAGCACATCCTGCTATATTAGCGCACAGTGGAGGTGTCTGGGTGGGGGAGGAGGGCTGTGGCTATCTCTAGACCAGGGCGGTTTCTGTAGGCTAGGCCCCTCCGTTAGGCATGGCCCTGTGCCCCCACCCCCCACCTCTGTAGGGTGCTAAGTACAGCTATCCATGGTCCGGGCTCACCTATGTGTGCATTTGTCGTCCATAGACTTGTAGGCCAAGTCACAATAAGTGAGTAGTGTACCCCGAGTGCGTGGCGTAGTGCAGGGGGCTTCTGTGTCTGTCTTCTCCGCCAACGGTGCCGCCAATGCATGCACTCAACATGTCTTTCTTTCTTCTCCCCCCCCTTTTTTTTGGTTTTCATGTTCATGTGTGCATTAGCATCATCAGGCGGAGGAGAAGAGGCATCGGCGCACGAGGGAGCTGCATCTCACATGGCCCCGGAGGGCCCAGCAACCGACTCCGAGTTCACCAGTGAGACGGAGGGCGAGGGGAGCACCACAACGGGGACCCGTGGAGACGTCAGCGACACCGACACGTCCTCGGAAGGGAGCTCCCTTGTGGTGGCGGCAACATCCGTGCCCACCACTACAACAGGTACAGCCGCCACCCAGCGCACCAGCTCCGCCCTCCCAGCAGCCCCTCAGCTTTCGCCCCGTGCCCGCTCGGCCAGGAAGCCGGGCATCTCCTTCGCCCCTGGCACCTCAGGTCCTGCCCCAGTTACCCCTGCTGCCCTCAGTGCGGAGATCATTGACCTCCTCCAGACGCTCATTGTTGGGCAGTCTACCCTTTTGAATGCCATCCAGGGGGTAGAAAGGGAGGTGCATCGGAGCAATGCATACCTGGAGGGCATTCATTCGGGTCAGGCTGCCCATCAGCGATCGTTCAACGCTCTGGCCTCAGCACTGACAGCAGCAATTGTCCCTGTCTCTAGCCTCCCCCCTCCAACTTCCTCTACCAAGTCCCACTCCCCTGTTCCTCTGCCTATCCCAGACACACCTGCAGACCAGCCTGCACACACCTCAACACCCAAGGGAAGCTCATCCAGACATAAGCACCACAGATCACACAAGCATTCACCCAAGCAACATCCACATGCAGACATGCCAACAGCCACTGCCTCCTCTGTGTCCCCCTCCTCCTCGTCTCCCTCCTAACTCCCTGTGACGTCTCCACTCACACCTGCATGCACACCACCATCAGCCAGCACGTCCATCACCACCACACCCACCAGAACAGTCCGCACTGCACACGTGCAGTCACCACCCCCACTGCCATATACACGTCCCCTGTGTCCTCTCCCAGTGTGTCTGTCACCCCCTCTTCCAAACCACACAAACGCAGGCAGTCACCCACCCAACAGCCATCCACCTCACGACAGCCTCCAGCACAAGCACCTGCACCCAAAGACACCAGACTTCACTCTCCTACAACCACATCCTCTTCCTCCACTCCCATACCCACTACAACTACCCGTCCCTGTCTTTCTAAATTGATTTTCCTTTCCAACCTTGACCTCTTTCCAACAACTGACCCACCCCCTCCATCTCACAAGACTCCAATCAGCGCCTCAGCCACCACAAGCCCTGCACCTACTAGGACCATCGTTCAGGGCTATTGGAGTCCACCGGCCCATAGGGCAGGAACATCGGCCAGCAGCAAGGGGACAGCTAGCCCACCCCCTGGGAAAAAAACTAAAAAAGGGAAGGGCCAGCGCCACAGGCCTGTGACGGCTGCCCCCAAGGACACCACCCTTGCACCGTCACCTGGCCCATCCACAAAGGGAGGCAAGGGCCCCAGAGTTTCTGCCAAGGAGGCCAAGGGCAGCAGGGCGGACAAGTCCGGCAGCAGGCGAGCTGCCCAGGAGGGCCCCACCAGCCCCATTTGGGGTGTGACGGAGGACACCCATGGGCCCAGGACTCCAGCACAGGAGGGCCCCGCAAGCGAGAGGTCGGATGGCGACTGAGCGGGAATTATTGCCCAGATCTGGTTCCCTAGGAACACAAGACAAGCACCGCTGAACAGGGCCCCGCCGTGAGTGGCACCGCTGAACAGGGCCCCGCCGTGAGTAGCACCGCTGAACAGGGCCCCGCCGTGAGAAGCACCGCTGAACAGGGCCCCGCCGTGAGAGGCACCGCTGAACAGGGCCCCGCCAAGACAAGCACCGCTGAACAGGGCCCCGCCGTGAGAGGCACCGCTGAACAGGGCCCCGCCAAGACAAGCACCGCTGAACAGGGCCCCGCCGTGAGAGGCACCGCTGAACAGGGCCCCGCCGTGAGAGGCACCGCTGAACAGGGCCCGCCGTGAGAAGCACCACTGAACAGGGCCCCGCCAAGACAAGCACCTCTGAACAGGGCCCCGCCGTGAGAGGCACCGCTGAACAGGGCCCCGCCGTGAGAAGCACCGCTGAACAGGCCCCCGCCAAGACATGCACCGCTGAACAGGGCCCCGCCGTGAGAGGCACCGCTAAACAGGGCCCCGCCAAGACAAGCACCGCTGAACAGGGCCCCGCCAAGACAAGCAGCGCTGAACAGGGCCCGCCAAGACAAGCATTGCTGAACAGGGCCCCGCCGTGAGAGGCACCGCTGAACAGGGCCCCGCCAAGGCAAGCACCGCTGAACAGGGCCCCGCCGTGAGAGGCACTGCTGAACAGGGCCCCGCCAAGACAAGCACCGCTGAACAGGGCCCCGCCGTGAGAGGTTACCGGTGAACAGGGCCCCGCCGTGAGAGGCACCGCTGAACAGGGCCCCGGCGTGAGAAGCACCGCTGAACAGGGCCCCGCCAAGACAAGCACCGCTGAACAGGGCCCCGCCAAGACAAGCACCGCTGAACAGGGCCCGCCAAGACAAGCACCACTGAACAGGGCCCCGCCGTGAGAGGCACCGTTGAACAGGGCCCCGCCGTGAGAGGCACCGCTGAACAGGGCCCCGCCGTGAGAGGCACCGCTGAACAGGGCCCCGCCGTGAGAGGAACCGCTCTGCTGGGCCCTTTCTCTCAAGCACCGCTCCGCTGGGCCCTTCCTCTCAAGCACCACTCCGCTGGGCACTTCCTGTCAAGCACCGCTCCGCTGGACCCTTCCTCTCAAGCACCGCTCCGCTGGGCACCGCCGTCTCTGAACTGCTCCGCTGGGCCCTCCCTGTCAAGCACCGCTCCGCTGGGCCCTTCCTCTGAAGCACCGCTCCGCTGGGCACCGCCGTCTCTGAACTGCTCCGCTGGGCCCTTCCTGTCAAGCACCGCTCCGCCGGGCCCTTCCTCTCAAGCACCGCTCCGCTGGGCACTTCCTGTCAAGCACCGCTCCGCTGGGCCCTTCCTCTCAAGCACTGCTCCGCTGGGCACCGCCGTCTCTGAACTGCTCCGCTGGCCCTTCCTGTCAAGCACCACTCCGCTGGGCCCTTCCTCTCAAGCACCGCTCCGCTGGGCACCGCCGTCTCTGAACTGCTCGGCTGGGCCCTTCCTGTCAAGCACCGCTCCGCTGGGCCCTTCCTCTCAAGCACCGCTCCGCTGGGCACTTCCTGTCAAGCACCGGTCCGCTGGGCCCTTCCTCTCAAGCACCGCTCCGCTGGGCACCGCCGTCTCTGAACTGCTCCGCTGGGCCCTTCCTGTCAAGCACCGCTCCGCTGGGCACCGCCGTCTCTGAACTGCTCTGCTGGGCCCTTCCTGTCAAGCACCGCTCCGCTGGGCTCTTCCTCTCAAGCACCGCTCCGCTGGGCACTTCCTGTCAAGCACCGCTCCGCTGGGCCCTCCCTCTCAAGCACCGCTCCGCTGGGCACTTCCTGTCAAGCACTGCTCCGCTGGGCCCTTCCTCTCAAGCACCGCTCCGCTGGGCACCGCCGTCTCTGAACTGCTTCGCTGGGCCCTTCCTGTCAAGCACCGCTCCGCTGGGCCCTACCTCTCAAGCACCGCTCCGCTGGGCACTTCCTGTCAAGCACCGCTCCGCTGGGCCCTTCCTCTCAAGCACCGCTCCGCTGGGCACCGCCGTCTCTGAACTGCTCCGCTGGGCCCTTCCTGTCAAGCACCGCTCCGCTGGGCACCGCCGTCTCTGAACTGCTCCGCTGGGCCCTTCCTGTCAAGCACCGCTCCGCTGGGCCATTCCTCTCAAGCACTGCTCCGCTGGGCACTTCCTGTCAAGCACTGCTCCGCTGGGCCCTTCCTCTCAAGCACCGCTCCACTGGGCACTTCCTGTCAAGCACCGCTCCGCTGGGCCCTTCCTCTCAAGCACCGCTCCGCTGGGCACCGCCGTCTCTGAACTGCTCCGCTGGGCCCTTCCTGTCAAGCACCGCTCCGCTGGGCCCTTCATCTCAAGCATCGCTCCGCTGGCCCCTTCCTCTCAAGCACCGCTGGCCCATTGGCAGGGCCGGATCTGTGTCGGGCAGGGCTTCACGAAGCACTCTGGCCAACATGCCTCCTACATAACCAGTGGAGTCTGTTAGCCACCTGATGGACTGTGGCTTTGCACTGCCCCGGATGGTACAGTGGGCAATCCACCCACTGTAGAGACTTGTGAGACTGTGGCTTTGCACTCCCCAGGATGGTACAGTGGGCATGGAGGCCCCTCGTGGATCTGGCGTCGTGGACTCATGTGGCTGAGGTGCCCCCCCTTCCCTTCCCCCTGAGGTGCCTGTGATTTTATTATCTGATGCCCCAGCAGTTTTCTCTCCAATGGATTTGGGTCTCGTGTGTGGGCTTTGCCCATTTGTTTATGCACATTGGCCCACGAACAATGGAATGTGGCCAATATGTGCCGGACTTTGGACTATGTAAATATTGTTTATGTTGTAATATATTTTTGGATAAATTTCATATTTCACTTAAGTCCATATATGCTTTAATATACTTCAATTTTAATGAACATTTTATTTTGTCTTTGCATTCTTCCGGGGGGTTTGGGGGGTGTCACTCTGACTTGTTGCTCTGCATTGGTGTGTAGGGATTTGGGGGGGGGGGGTGTCGCATATGTGTGTGCACGTAACCTTTTCTCCTCACCCCTCCCCTGTGTCGTAGGTGCAGTACTCACCGTTGTCTTCTGCGCCGGCGTTCGTGCTCCTGGTAGTGGAGCAGGAAGACAATGGCTGGTAGGATGTTTAATTTGGGTTCCATGCTGCCCAGATTCCTCGTGGAGTGTGTATAGGTGAGCGTTTTCCCGTTCGTAGTCTGTTTCCGCCGTGTTTTTATCGGCGGGGCGCCCGCCCCGGAAAAGGTGGCGGATTGGTGGGTCGTGATAGTGTGGGCGGTACATTGTCTGCCGCCTGTCTGTTGGCGGTGACTGCTGCGCTGTTTGTTTGTCCCGCCGTGGCGGTCGGAGTGTTGAAGTGGCGGCCTGTGTTGGCGGTTCCCGCCAGGGTCAGAATTCCATTTTTATTACCGCCTGCCTGTTGGCGGCTTGGCCGCCGCTTTAACACCGACCGCCAGGGTTGGAATGACCCCCTAAGACTCTTATTCTTTTTAAAATTCATAACTTGACTTGTGCATGTCAGATTTTTATCATTTTGGTCTTGTTTTGTTAAGATAAATATTACCTATTTTTCTAAACCTGTGTTGTGTCATTTTCTAGTGTTTTCACTGAGTTACAGTGTGTGTTGGTACAAATACTTTACAAATTGCTTCTGAAGGTAAGCCTACCTGCTCGTGCCAAGCTACCAAGGGGGTGAGCGGGGTTAGCTGAGGGTGATTCTCCTTTACCCTGACTAGAGTGAGAGTCCTTGCTTGGACAGGGGGTGACCCGACTGCCAACCAAAGTCCCGATCTCTAACACATAGTATCAATGAATACTCGTTACCACTTTATAACCATTCAAAACATTCTGCAATTTTTTGCTAAACAGGTTATGTGTGGATCTTTCTATGAAATTTGCTCTGCCTCTGAGACACTGAGATTTGTCCAAATCACAGAGACTCGGGTCAAACTCTGTGTTCGCGGACATGAATTTGTGTTTTTATGCAGGCATGCAAACATACCAGAGTGTGCTTTTTAGGGTGACAGACATGAATTTGTGTTTTTATGCAGGCATGCAAACATGTCAGAGTGTGCTTTTTAGGGTCGAGCGCAAAGCGCTCTGTCCCTGGTGTAACCTGTATGGGCTTGTAACCACGCCCATGTCACTCCCATCAGTTTGGTTGGTTCGTGAGCTTGCCTTTTAAAATTTGCTTGATTTCATTAGTTAAAGGCATGCTTATGTCATGCCTTTTCTGGTGTCTGCCTTTTCTCGAGCGCACTGACAAACTACTGAAAACATATGAAGCTTGATGTTTTCCGCATGGTTTCTGGATGACTTTTTCTCTTTATTTCGCAGCGTGATCTTGTGATGCTGCGCTTAACTGCGGCGTCTCTTTTTCCAGCTGTGCTCGAGCCGCTGCTCGAGTATCCGAGCTCCGTGCTCCATGTTTTTGCACTTCTGTGATGGTGCGTTTCGGGAAGCACATTTCGTGCTCCCGGTCGCACCACCCTTACCTGTTTTCTTTGGATATCTTTTTGCCTGGTTATAGGGGACTCCTCTCCTTTTCTTTTTTCTTCTTTTCCTCTTTTTCTCTGTGCACTTCGTCTTTTCTTTCTTCTGGTCTCCATGTTGTCTTCTTTGTGTTCCTTTTTCCCAGCATTCTTTTTTCTTTTATACTGCTAACTTTTTTTCCTATTCTTTTCTATGGGCTTTGCCAATCTAAGATGGCGTTGCTCTCTTTTCCTGTTTTGTCACTTCCTGTCTCCTAGTATATAAGTCATTCAGTCCTGATCTTCTTTGCGTTGCAAACACTTCCACTTGGTGGTGATCCTCGCTCCTGTTCGTCGTGTTTTTCTCCAGTTCCTGTAGCTCTGATTGAGATTTTCAAATTTTTACCTTTTTTCATTCTTTGTTTCTTCCTCTTTTCATGAGTTCCTGTGTAGAGGTTTTTCCCATATTTTATGTTTTTTTTTCCTCTGGGACTCCTTCTGGAGGGTACGGTCTGCTTAGGCGTTTCTTGTCAAGCAGCATCGTGACTACTAGAAAGGGTCACCCTTATCTTGGTCAGTCCAGAACCAGCAGAAGACTGGGTGCTCTTTCAAGTTCTACAGCTAAAGGTGAGAAGCATCGTGCAGACCGTGGCAGATCTTGCTGGGCAGTAGTCGAGCGCTTTGCATGACATCGACCCTACTACATGGATATTTGCACTTTTGTCGCTTACATGGATAACTGCACTTTTGCCAATACGTTTCACTCTGAGCGAACTTCTGTTTCCTTTTGTGTGTCTGCTTTGCACTGATGGTGGCCATCAGCTCTCTTATGTGAAACTTTTACTTTTCAGTTTATGTGACAAGAAAAGTCTGGTTAGTTATTTGAAACTGTTTTACTTTTCATTTTCAATTTATGAGGCAAGAAAAGTCTGGTTAGGAGTTTACAATGCTAATAGCTCTAACTCGAACAAACACAAGACCCATTGCATTGCAAATGCTTGTTATTGTTTGGCTTTACAGTGCAACTATCAGCAAATAATTATATGATCATCACTAGAGAGGGGTTTTGGCTCCACCCACATGTTGGGAGTCAGGAGTACTTGTTTTGATTGGGCATGCGTTGTGTGCTTGCCATACACACAGCTGTGCTCATTTGGTTAATTTATACAGCTACCTGGATAAATGAGCTTGAACTTTCAAGGGCACACACATGACCTAAGAATTCTAATAAAATCTTAGATAACTATATAATATATGTTTTCTCAGACAACAGCACAGAGGGGCCCCTGAGTAACATGCATGGATATTTAGGTTTGGCTCCACCGTGAAACTGTCACCTGACCTTTTAACCTACACCAATATTTGTCTACAGTTCTTTGCTTTGACACAAATATAGAGCTATTCCCATGGTATTTACTTGTAGTGCTTCAAATTTCTTTCTTTTGGAGTCATAAAAGGAGTTTAGCCTTTGGCTCTGCTCTCCGTTGCAATGAAAACAAATGAGAAAATGCAAGCCTGCTGACCAGTCTGCTTTATTGGCTGTACCAGAGTCCACAGTGCTTCTTAAAATGATTTGTACAAGCTGTCTGAGGTTGGAGAACCAGAAAGGAACTTCTGGTCTCGAGGAGGCGAGCGACTCAAATCTAGCAATAAACAAAGAATTTTCAGTTTGTAAAGTTTCTGCTCTAAGAGTGAAAAAGAATTAACAAAGCCAAATGATTTCACCTCTGTGAAATCTATTGGTTTTGTTAGTGTTTTTTTAGACTTGCTGCACAGCAGCAAATGCTACTGTGCAACATGGCTGAAAGTAAACTATGTTGCAGTCATAGCAGGCCTTGGAGGTGAAGCCTATTGGTTTTGCCAATGCTTGAACGAGTTCTCTTTATCTTATGAGTTTTAAGGCCATGCAATCGGATCAGTGACAGAATATCGGGAACACAAATATCATGTCAAAAATATTGAGGACGAGAATTTCCAGAAGCTAAGACCAAATAATTAGGTATAAATGTAATATTCTTTACTCCAGGTGTACCTCGAAGATATACATATCACCACGGTACATATATGTGGAGTTGTATATAGTAAAACTTTACTTACCCATAGAAAATTACCTTCATAATATTCTTGTCCTCCATATTTTTGACACAATATTCTGTCCAACAATATTTATGTTTCTGATATTTTGTCAAAACACCGTACAATCTGTCACTTTCTAGCCTGATCCTTTCTCTCCAATCTTACTTGGACTGCGGCTTCACCCAAGTAGAGCGCTTTCAGGTAGTGGCACTATCATTATTTGAATGAGCGTTAGAAATTAATGCTAGTGATAAATCAAATTGTCTGATCACACAACCAGCTGTCTTGAAAAATCACTAGATTAATGTCCCTCTCTAAGCACATTCACAGCACTTCAGAATATCTCATTCAGCCCATTTGAACACCCCGTTCCCTAGGGAATAATGAAAAGTAAAATAAATAAATAAATAAATACATACATACCAGTGGTACACCACTGGCCAGCCAATTCACTGCTGCATCTGGCGGGGGACGAGGGGAGAAGGTGGGGCTTTGAGAATGAGGTGAGTGTGGGTGGAAAGCATACAAAAGACGTAGCTTGTTTTTGATTCAAGAGCACAAGAGGACCTTGGGCTGAGCCAGACCTCTGGCTCCTTACTTCAATGGCTTCCTACTCCCATAAAATGTTGATATCAGATTGATAATACATTGCATTTCCAAAAGCAGGTGTGTTGACTACATCTAAGCAGGGAGTGAGCTGCAGTGGCTAAAAACCTTGCTCCCCCTGCTGCCCACTGCCTAGCACTGTCAAGCACTTTGTGCCCTGTGCTGAGACTCGGTGCCCTGTGCTGAGACTCTCTCCTGCTGTGCGCCCCTTGCTCTGCCCTCTATCTGTCCACTCTTCATGCCTGCATTGCCCTCTGCTTGTCCTGCCTCTTGTGCCCCCGGCCCCTGCCTCCTTTTCCCATTGTTTTTGCTGCCCACTTCCTGCCGCCAGCCTTCTCTCCCATGCTCCGCCCTCCCCAGGACCTACTTAATGGCGGTTGCTGCGCGGCCCCTCTGAGCAGGCCCTGAACCTTGCTCCACATGCTGCCTAGCACTGTCAAGCGCTCTGTGCCCTGCACTGATCCTCTGTGCCCAGAGCTAAGCCTCTCTCCTGCCTTCTGCCCCTTGCTCTGACCTCTGTCTGTCCGCTCGCTGTGGCTGCATTGCCCTCTACTTCTCCTGCCTGTCGTGCCCCCAAACCTGCCTCCTTTTCCCAACGTTTTTTCTGCCTGCTTCGGTAGCCTGCCCTCCCCCCATTCCTACCCTCCCCAGGACCTACTTAATGGTGGTCGCTGCGTGACCCCACTGAGCAAGTCCTCAGCCTTGCTCCCCCTGCTGCCTAGCACTGTCAAGTGCTCTGTGCCCTGCACTGAGCATCTCTTCTGCCTTGTGCCCCTTTCTGTGCTCTCTGTCTGTCTGCTCTTCGTGTCTGCTTTGCCCTCTGCTTGTCATGTGCCCCGGCCCCTGCTTCCTTTCCCTGCTGTTTTTGCTGCCTGCTACCTGCTTCCTACTTATGTCGCCTGCCCTCCCTAGGACCTACTTAATGACAATCGCTGTGCGACTGTGCAGCGGGCGCACCAAAGGTGCACCAATGGCAAGCCTGTCTGTGCCTGGACTGTGTCCAACATCAGGACCCTGGATCTGCAGACCCTGGATCTGCAGAACACTCCTTTGATGAGATCTGAAACCTCATGCCAAGGACCTGGAACACCAACTACAGCATTGCCTCTCCCAATCCACAAAAGACCCCTTCTCCTGCCATGGCTGCCACTTCTCATGTGATGTAGGAGCCTCCACAACCCCCACCCAGCAGTCTCCCGGCAACAACCACAGCTCCACTGAGCACTTCTCAACGTCCGATGCCTCTGCAAGCACGACATGGAAATCTAGGACATTAAACCACCCTAACCCCAACATAATGTTCATCACTGAAATCTGGTTCACCCCAACATCTGCATTAGACATTGCTACTGCAACACCCCCTTCCGGATACAAGATGATCCACCAAGACCTCCCCGACAGACATGGCGGTGGCATCACCATCATACACAAGGACTCCCACAACTGCACCTTCTTGGACGATGACTCAACACTGATCATGGAACACCTTAACTTCCAGATCAAGCCTGACGCAAAAACCACCATCAGAAGAACCCTTGCCTACAGACCACCTGGCCCCGCAACAGCTTCTAAAACTCCATCTGGGACTTCATTGCCCCCCTGGCATTCGACTCTAACCACTACATCTTGCTAGGGGACCTGAACTTCCATCATTGGCCTATCTCAGTTGGTCACCGCCCCCACGCACAGCGCAAGACACATATTAGACCACACTTTCTCCACCAGCGACAGAGACAAATTCTCTCACACCACCGAGGTAACCTGCACCGACCACAGGATTATACACTTCACCATCGACGGACACCCTGAAGCCCCCACGAGACCCCCCACTCTCCTCCGCTGCAACTGTGGCAAAGTCATAGAAGCCCCCTGGATTGCCACCCTCAAAGAAGCTAGACACCTCTACGCAGACACCCTTGAACTCCGCGTGCAAAATTTCTCCATTTGGATCTCCTCAGCCGCCTACACCATCGCCCCCCTTAAGAGCACCACCAGCAGAAAACCCGCTAAGCAAGCCAGATGGTTCACCTAAGAACTTCTGACCCTCAAAAGTTACTGCAGGAAACTAGAGAGACACTAGCGCTCCAACAAGACCCCCGCCAACCTCGACTCCTTTGTGAACGCCCTCAACAGCTACCACCACCGACTGAGGGACACCAAGAAAGAAGCACTCACCACATGCAGCGGGGCAAGCACCAACCACTGCCAAAGAACTCTTCAGCATCATCAGAGAATTCTCCTGACCCTCTGCCACAGAGAACATGATCCACCCATCCCAAGCCCTCTGCGACGCACTATCGGACTACTTTCACAACAAGATCGCCGACAGTCACAGCAACTTCGACCCTCAGCCCACCGACCTTGACCTCCTCTGCACCCAAACGCACACCTCCCTCCAACACCAGATCACCGACTGGAAGCAGCTCTCCACCGAAGACACCATCTCCATCCACTCCAGATAGCCCACAGGCCCATGCCCTCACTGCTTCTACAACCTAGGAAGAGAAGAAATCAGAGTCTCCCTCACAGAAGTCCTCAATATCTCCATCTCCACAACCACCTTACCCGACACATGGAAACATGCCGAGACCTCTCCTGAAGAAACCCTCAGTCAACCCCAACAAACTCAAAAAATACTGACCCCATCTCGCTCCTCCCATTCCCCGCCAAAGTTTGGGAAATGGCCTTCAACCACCAGTTCACGGACTACCTTGAATACAACAACATGCTCGACCCATCCCAATTCGGCTTCCAACCTAATCACAGCACGGACACTGCCCTGATCGCAGCAACCGACAACATCAGATGCCTCCTCGACCTAGGGGGAACAGCTGCTCTCATTCTCCTTGACTTATCAGCAGCCTTCAACACCGTATCGTACCACACTCTTATCACCAGATTCCACCACATTGGCATCCAAGACAATGCACTCAAATGGATCTTCTCCTTCCTCTCCGGCCAAACACAGAGGATCCACCTATCACCCTTGGTCTCCGCACCCAAAGACATCATCTGTGGTGTTCCCGAGGGCTCCTCCCTCAGTCCCACACTCTTCAACACCTACATGACACCACTGGCAGACATTGTATGCACTGATGGACTCAACTACGCTGAAGACACCCAGCTCGATCTATCCCTCATAGGCAATGCTGGCACCACACAAACCAACTTCCAAAACACCATGACCGACATCGCCACCTGGATGAGGACCAACTTCCTCAAGCTCAGCTCAGACAAAATTGAGGTCCTCATCTTCGGGAACAAGCCCACCTCCTGGGATGACGCATGATGGCCTGTCACCCTCGGCCCCCCTTACACCACCACGAGCCACGCATGCAACCGCGGAATTGTCCTGGACACTCAACTGACCATGAAGCAACAGATCAATGCCGTCTTCTCTGCCTGCTTCCACATCCTCTGCATGCTCCACAAGATCTTCCGATGGATCCCCATCTCTACCAGGAAGACAGTTACCCAGGCCCTCATCCCCAGCCGACTCGACTACAGCAATGCACTCTACGCAGAAACCACCAAACAGCTTTTGAGCTGCCTCCAGACCATCCCGAACTCTGCAGCAATACTCATCCTCGACCTCCCCAGAAGAACCAGCATCACCACCCACCTCAGGTCTCTCCACTGGCTCCCTGTCCAGCAAAGATGTATCTTCAAGCTCCTGACGCACACCTACCAATTTCTCCACAACTCCAGACCTGCCTACATTAACAACCACCTTACATTCCACCAACTGTCCAGAGAACTCCACCCAGCCACCCTCACCCAGGCCCACGTCCCCCTCATACATCACAACTGCTTCAGAGGTCGCTCCTTCTACCTTGCTGCCAAGTCCTGGAACAACCTCTCCCTCCACCTATGCACCTCCCCTTCACTGAAGGACTTCAGAAAGCAGCTCAAGACTTTGTTCTTCAACCACCATCGCCAGCCGGACGAGGCTCGCAGCATCCCACTAGCGCCTGGAGACATCCATGCTCTACAGGACATCAGTGCTCTACAGGACCACCTCGATTGATTGATTGATCAAGAAAGAGGGTTGCCGGGCAAGTCACTATATGAAAAATCACCAGGAAAGTAGGAACAACTATGAATATTCGGATAAAAACACAATACAGCCACCCACAAATGAATTAGGGGTGGGCGGCAATCTCCACTCTCAGAGTTTGAGGAGTTTTTCCCACTTGCTCTTGCCAACGTTAAGCTGACAAGTGAGGAAAATCTTACTCAGAGCACCTCCCAGAGAGATGCGGGCAGTCGCAGATGGTCGCTACTGCTTGCATTGATAAACCTTCTATTCGTGTTGAGTGTGGTGCTGCTCGAGTATAAAATCTACTTGAGTGGCAGAAAAGAAGCAGTGTCCTTTTAAGCTGTGCATAGTGCCATTGGAGCTGATTTTATAGCACGGGGCAAACACCTGGCACTAAAAATCAGCACAAACTGCGTGACCTAACGCACTCCGCCGCTTGTAGAACTCTGCGTAGCACGACAGAGCTTTTGGTCATTACGCGGAACCCCGCGAACTCTGCCCAGACCTACGAGGAATATTCAATACTATGAGTCGAGAGAGAGGATGTGGAGTGGGGGCTTAAGAATGATAGGTAAGATTAACTCTAAGCTGAGGAGAGAAAGATAAACAGAAAAAGACAGCCAGTGAAAGTATAGGGAAAGAGAAGCTGAAAGAGAGGGGGTGAAATAGAGAAAGGGTGTGAGAGAGAAATAGAAGGCAAGACAGAGAAAGAGGGAGCAAGAGAGAAAGGGAAACTGAAATATTATTCTAATGACCGAGAGTGCCAGAGACAGAAAGAGATAAGTAAAAAGAGATAAAAAGTAGAGAGCCTTTTCCAAAAGGTAGAAAAGAGTGTCATTGAGTGAGACAGTGTGACAGAAGGAAAGACATGAAGAGAATGAAAAGGGTGGTTGGGAAGCACACCTGCCAAGGAGAAGGGCCCGGTAGGCGAGTGAGTGCCTCGAGAGGAATATTGACTTGGGCTCCGGTTAACTCAAAAGCACTTTAGTGGAAATCACATAGCGCCAAATTTCCCAGGTCCAGGCATGATCTGCTGCTCCAGTTCAAGATTTTCTTCCCATTGAGATTCTGGGACTTTTAGTCCTGTTTTATAATGGAATAAACAAGAATACATGTCCCAGAATCAAAGAAAAAAACTGAACTGCAGCAGCACCTAATGCATGGATCTGGAAAACTTGGCAGGGCTGAAGTCACGCTGGAGATGGCGTTGATATTCCATTCATTCAATCTTCAATCATAAAAAGCTGGAGCTCAGAGGAAGGACTGGTTTAGGGAAAGGCAATTCAGGCCTAAGGTCAGAGGAAGCAGGCAGCTCCTGTATTGGAATAGGCAAGCTCAGCAACAGGGAAAGCGCTCAGAGTCTGCAGGTCACTGACATGCATCCTCCCTTTTACCTGAGGCGCCCTGAATGATTTCTCACACCTAGGCAAGCAGAATGTTCCATCCGGAGCTGTCATTCAAAACATGGAAGAGAGTGGCCACAAAGACTTTTAGTTTTAACCTATATAAATCATTGCAATCAGGTATCTTAATCTAATTAGTTCAACAGAAGTAAACTTATAATACAACACTGTTAGACCTGTTAGCTCTTGGCATGGTTTCCCCGTCTTTTTTGACTTCTGACCTCCTGTTTCGAGTGACGAACATCGTTTTGCTGGCTTTATGACTCTAAGCACTTTATCACTGCTAACCTGTGCTAAAGTGCAAGTGCTAGGTGATTGGTTTATCCATGACTGGCATATTTGATTTTCAAGTAAGTCTTTAGTATAGTGCACCATGTGTGCCTAGGACCTGTAAATCAAATACTACTAGGGGGCCTGCAGCACTGATTGTGCCACCCACAGGTGTAACCCTGTAAACATGTCTTAGATCTGCCACTGCAGTGTCTGTGTGTGCAGTTTTAACTGCCAGTTCGACCTGGCAAGTGCACCCACTTGCCAGGCCCAAACCTTCCTCTTTACTACATGTAAGTTGCCTCTAAGGTAGGCCCAAGGCAGTCCCATGGGCGGGGTGCAGTGTATTTAAAAGGGTGGACATGTAACTGGTGTGTTTTACATGTCTTGATCGTGAAATACTGCTACATTTGTTTTTCACTATTGCAAACATATTTTGTCTATAGGTTAACATGGAGATTGCCTTGAAATATATTTTAAGTGTCATTTCCCATTGGGAGCAGACAGAGATTTAGAGTTTGGGGTCTCTGAACTCACAATTTAAAAAAACCTGTTTTGGAGAAGTTGTTTTTTAAATTGCAAGTTGGAAAATGCCACTTTTAGATAGTGAGCATTTTCTTGCTTAACAATTCTGTGCCTCTGCCTGGCTGTGGAATACACACCTGGGCCAGGATGACAGTTGGGCTGTTTGTGAATTCACTCTAGACAGTCATACAAAGCTGATGTGTGCCCTGCATATCCTGATGGGTATTCCTGGGCTAGAGTGGTGGGACGTGCTGACACTTGCACCTGAATTGGGTTGTGCCTGTCCTTACACAAAACAGTTTCCTACCCAGTGGAGGGTGTCAGGGGCCAGGGCAGGAAAGGCAGGGTATTGTGCACTACAAAGACTTTCCTTTGAGGTTTGCCTACTTCAAGGGCAGAAATTAGTATAAGCACTGGACTTCTGAGACCACAATTTTAGAACACTTCTGCACTTAGGACATTCTGCCAGGAAGAAGAGCTAGACGCTGTGGGAGGGACTGCCACTGTGCCTGTTGCTTTGCTTTGCTGGGCTGCTGCTTGTTGCTTCTGTCCTGGGAGTGAAAGGATTGGACTTTGCTTTCTACATCCTGCTTTCCAAGCGTCTTCAAGGGCTTGAACTGAGTTTGCCTCTTTTTAGAGATCTCAGGGACAACAAAGACTCCATTGCCAGCACCTGAGATCTCTTGCTGAGGGTCCTGACTTGCCAACTGGTGCCAAATCCAGTTCCTGTACCCTTGAGAGCGACTTCGGAACCAGAGCCGCTGTCTGAATCTGCACCGCTACCTGCACTGGAGCAGTGATACCCGCTGAGTGGAACGACAATGACAAACGCCACAGGCCTGACACTGCTGCAGCGTCCTACCATAGTGTGAGTCCTCCCTTCATTAATATGGCAGCCTGACACTTTACCAAAACCTGCTGCAATATCCAAAGTGGAGGGCTGATTGTAGATCCGACGAGTAAAGCATCAAATCATCTGCATATAAAGAGACTTTTTTCTCCCATCCACACCACACACAAAAAGGGAGAACTTCTCTGGTCCTGACTAATCCTCCTGGCCAAAGACTCAATATACAAATTAAACAGTATTGGAGATAGCGGACAGCCATGTCTTGTATCTCTAGTTATTTTGAAGGGGGAAGTTAAATTTCCATTAACCAACATCCTTGCTGATGGAACTCAGTAGATCTGCCCTATCAACCTACAAAATGTTTCACCCAATCAAAAACTACTTTAGGATTGTACCTAAATAAGTCCAATTAACTCTATTGACGGCCTTCATGGCATCCAATTTATCAACTGCAAGAGGGGAGTCATACGTTGTAGCCAAATCGATAGCCCCAATTAAATTGAAAGTTAATTCTTGAAGATTTCTACCCTTAATAAAACCTTTCTGATCTTTCTGCAGGAGACCTGCCACCACCCCGCTCAGTCTGTTCGCCAGCACCTTAGCAAATAATTTGTAATCACTATTCAGGAGCGATATCGGTCTATATGACTCACAGCTGAGTGGACTCTTTCCTGGCTTTGAGATCAAAGTAATTGTAGCATCATTCCACAACGCTGATAATGGTGACCCCTCATCAAAGATCTCCCCAAATAGAGCTGTCATAGTATACATACTATAGCATCTCCCAGTATTTTGTACAGCTCCACCGGAATACCATCCGGACCTGCAGCTTTGTCCCTCTTACTCATTTTAAGAACTGACCTTATTTCTTTCTCAGAAATTATTTTATTCAACTGAGCCTGCTCTTTAGGCCTTAGGTTAGGTAAATTATCTGTATTCAACCAAGAACTGTTTTGTTATAGATCGCACCGTAAAAGATTTTGGATCCATTCGTGCTGACTTATGAGTACTCCCTCACGAAGACTCGGGGATAATAGTGTTTTGCCCCCGTCACGTGATTCCCACTACTCTTTCTCTATTAATCGTACATTATCTTGAAGAGTTTTACTTGAATAGGATAAGCCGTCTATTCATGTTAACACCTTACTTATATTTTGCCCTGAGGAAGTCAATGAGATTAATTTCTCGGAGACGAAACACGTGTTGGCTGTAGGATGTTGTTGTGATGACCACATATGGAATCTTTCTGATGTGATGAACATGTATGAAAACCTCACACAAGAATAAAGACACTGAACTTTAACTCTGTTTGGATTATATATTGATTTTCCGAAGACCAAGAACCTAACTGTACAGACTCTTATCTTATTTCATACGAGTGCCCTGGCCTTTTGAATCAGTTTGGTTTTTCCTATTGGAGAAACACTGGAGGTGCTGGGAGGACCCTCCGTTCCGGAGCACCGTATTTACTATCTATTGTTAAAGAAATGTTTTGGTGATATTCTGTTAGCGCCTATCCCTATAATTTCCCCCCCTTTTCCTCACAACTTATGTTGTATTGTTGTCCAGAAGCGAGATATGCCTGAAATGGGTAGGAGAAGCACCTCCTATATACATGGAATGGCTGGAGGCGCTTCGTTATGTTTCAAAAATGGACATGGCAGGTGGGATGTCTAAAGCAAAAATATTATGGCTTCCTCTGGTGGAATGGATAGGGAAACGTAGTATGCGGGCCCAAAGGGAGTGAAGTCAGGAGTATGTGCAGGTGTCCTATGATTACACCCTATTCTCGCCCTGGGGGGTGTGTTGAAAATGCAGCCCCTCCTCCGCCTAAGCGGGCATGGCGTGAGAGGTACGGCCCCCCTTGGCTATGGTCTGACTCTGAAAGCGAGAGGGTGCGAATTAAGATGGTTTACAGACGACCTGGAGCCTGAGGTGAACGAGGACAAAAGTAAAAAAAAAAAAAAAACTGCATCCATTAACCCAGGTCCTTATCACCTAACCAGCTTTGCTTCTGTGGTATCTGGATACGTCTTCCTTAAGAGTGTTATTTTAATTTGTCAGTAGTAATTTGCGTTGAGCTTCTCGAAGGTAGTATGCTCTGTATATCTGCGACTGTTAATTCATATTTCAGCTTTATCTGGATACGTATTGCAACATGTAATGTATTGTTCAATAATGCAGGTGGTATTTCAATGAATAATGCAGTTCAACAAATTAAAATACCGACAACAGATTTCACCGCTGAAATATTAAAGTACCACTGAAACAAATCTGTTTACATGATACAGCCCTGAGCTATCAGAGCTGTCCTTTTGAGGGGTCACGCAACAGAACAAAATGAGCAACCTTCACCTAGCACTGTCTCAATCTACTTAGATACCAATTATTACCAACTAACAAATAGTGGTTAAACACCAACCTCGCTTGATTAACGCTAATACTGTCTGCACAGGGAGCTGTTTAAAGAAATCGGATCTGAATAATCAATCTAAGGTCTTGTTTCTGTGTCAAATGGGTCCTCAAACTAAAGGAGCCAACGTCAGGACTTTTTATGGAATGGTTACTTATGTGTCTGATGTCTTTATTTACATCACACTGAGCGCTTCACACCTCTATGCAAAGGAAGCTAACTTTGTTACCCAGTGGTTGCACAATAAATACAGAGAGGGCTACACGTCCTCCGTTGAGAACACTATTCGATAAAGGTTAAGTAACAGCAGTACTTAATTTGTAAACAAATAAGTGCCAGGGCCCTCACCAGGAGGACACCACAGCTTGCACCAGCCATTGCCCCGGTCAGCGCTGCCAAAGCCAGTACCAACACAACTACTAACCATCACACTCCTACAAGAGTGACAATTTAGACTATTCAAGGCCCCAAAGCTAAAAGAATGGCTAGGGCGGCAGGTAATAATCATTTGCAATGTATACTGAATCACTAAACAGCTGTGATTGTGCTCATCCAAAAATTAAACAAACTACCTACATGTGACAGACTGCCTTAAGTGCCAGTGATGACAATTAAGGGCTTGTGCAGAGCACTGGAAACCAATGGCTCAAATTAAGCACTGATTCTAACAGAAGAAAAGGTCACTGACAGAACTCCTCCGAAGAAACCCATTGTTGTTCAGTTGGGAACGTCCCCCTCTGCTCCTCTAATATAAAATATAAAATTATCATGTCTGAAATTGAACGTTTTGTCATCTCACATTCAGAAAAAATTTCGTTTATACTTGACACAAAGAAAAAACTACCTTTCAAAATATCACGAGTTTAAGCCACAGCCCTCAGATTGAAGAACTGGAACAGAAATCGAACTTACAGGACTGGATTCATAGAGTTATTTGCAGGTGTATGTTTTGTTCTACATTTTGAAAATATACTTTTTAATAAGGGTAAATACGCTTTTGGAATTCACAAAAGTTGGTTTTGTGCGGCACAAAAGAGTTACTCGCCAGATGATTTTTGTGTGAGTAAACTCTATTCCTCCATGATGGGATTGGGCATTGCAGGGCTAAAATGCCCTGTGAGTTTGTGCACATTCACAATCTTGCACATTTGCAGATATTCACAAACTTCTTTTCAACCTGTTGCCATGCTGAACAAATATCTGCAATTTGATTTTGCCAAGAGCAGGAGTAAATTTCTTTCCAGGCTAGGAACAGTACACCCTAGAATTGGTTGGCTGTAGAGGAATTGTAAACATTATTTATTTATTTGAGTTCATAGTTAATTAAAACCTTTGCACTAAAGTTATTAAAACAAATACATTCATTTAAAAGGATGAAATATTGAATTAAAGACTAAGGGGGTCATTACAACCCTGTCGGACAGTGTTAAAGCTGCGGTAATACCGCAAACAGGCCGGCTGACAAAAAAAGGGAATTATGACCGTGGCGGAAACCGCCAACATAGACAGCCACTTTAACACTCCGACCGCCACGGCGGTACAGACAAGCAGCGCGGCGGTCACCGCCAACAGACAGGCGGAAGACAATGTACCGCCCACAGTATCACAACCCGCCAATCCGCCACCTTTTCTGGGGCGGATTCACGTGGATAAAAACACGGCGGAAACAGACATTTCAAAGGGAAAACGCTCACCTCTACACACTCCACGAGGAAGGAGGCCACCATGGAGCCGGAACTACAAATACTCCCTGCTCTTGTCTTCCTGCTCCTCTACGAACACCAGCAACGTAGGCCCCAAAGACAACGGTGAGTACTGCACCTAGGACATAGGGGAGGCAAAAGTCACGGACACACACACGCAACACCCCCACCCCCACCCCGACCTTCACCCACTACAACACACACACCAATGCATTTCCAAACAGCACAGTAACAACCCACAACTCCCCCGGATGAATGCAAAGACAAAAGGAAATCAGTTCTAACTTTGTAATGTATCAAAATACAGTAACCAATGATATACAGATATATATAAACATTGTAAAAATCATACATCACGATTAGTACTGCAGGTATGCACATATCAATGTCCGTGGACCACTGGGCCCACAATGCATGGGCGAGGCCCACACTAGATACCTGTCCACAAACGGAGAGAACACTGTAGGGGCATCAGATAGAAATACAACAGGCACCTCAGGGGGAAGGGAAGGGGGGGCACCTCAGACGGATGACTGCACCACGCCAGAATCACGACGGGGCTCCATGCCCATTGATGTATCCTGGGGAGTGCAAAGCCACAGTCTCTCAAGTCACTCCAGTGGGTGGTTTGCCCACTGCTTTATCCTGGGGAGTGCAAAGCCACAGTCTCACAAGTCACTCCAGTGGGTGGTTTGCCCACTGATTTATCCTGGGGAGTGCAAAGCCACAGTCTCACAAGTCACTCCAGTGGGTGGGTTGCCCACTGATTTATCCTGGGGAGTGCAAAGCCACAGCCTCACAAGTCTCTACAGTGGGTGGGTTGCCCACTGTACCATCCTGGGGAGTGCAAAGCCACAGTCTCTCAAGTCTCTCCAGTGGGTGGTTTGCCCACTGCTTTATCCTGGGGAGTGCAAAGCCACAGTCTCACAAGTCTCTACAGTGGGTGGGTTGCCCACTGTACCATCCTGGGGAGTGCAAAGCCACAGTCTCTCAAGTGGATAACAGTCTCCACTGGTTCTGGAGGGGGACTGGTGCCCAGAGTGCTTCATCCTGTGCAGGACAGACGGAGTGAATAGAGGTCTCCACTGGTTCTGGAGGGGGACTGGTGCCCAGAGTGCATCACGCTCCCTGTGACGGTCCCAGTTCCGTCACTGTCCCAGCTGCACATGGGCTAACAATGCTTGATTTGTTGGTCTTTGCCCTGTTCAGCGGTCTTCACCATGGCGGTCTTTGCCCTGTTCAGCGGTGCTTGCCTTTGCTGTCTCTGACCTGTTCAGCGGTCTTCACCATGGCGGTCTTTGCCCTGTTCAGCGGTGCTTGCCTTTGCTGTCTCTGAACTGTTCAGTGGTGCATTGCCATGGCGGTCTTTGCCCTGTTCAGCTGTGCTTTGCCCTGTTCAGCGGTCTTCACCATGGCGGTCTTTGCCCTGTTCAGCGGTGCTTTGCCCTGTTCAGCGGTCTTCACCATGGCGGTCTTTGCCCTGTTCAGCGGTGCTTGACTTTGCTGTCTCTGACCTGTGCAGCGGTGTGTGGCATGACGGTCCCTCAGTGCCCAGCGGGGCTGTGGCTGCCGGGGCCCTCCAGGGCACTGACGCTGGCGGTGGTCTCCGGACCAGTGACGATACTGCTGCCCTCCAGGGCACTGACTCTGGCGGTGGTCTCCGGACCAGTGACGATAGTGCTGGTGGTGGCGTCCCAGCCGGCGGGGAGGATGGCAGCCTTCTCTGCTGTGCTGCTCTTACCAGACCTTGGAGACCTCTTCTGCCCCTTCACCACCTTGGGAGGAGTCACAGCTGACTCGGCACTCCCCCCGGGACCCTTGTGAGCTGTTTTGCCGGCAGGAGTCTTCACCCTCTCCCGTCGGGCACTTTCCAACTTAAGGTGCTTTACAGGAGGTGGACTGGCAGTGCTTTGGCTCCGTGTCACACTGGCTGCCCTGGTGGCCGGTGCACTCCACAGACCTTTAACACGCACCACTGGTACCGGACTTTTTTTGGCTGAGGTGCTACTACGGGACCTATGAATTGGAGGGGTGGGGGTGGTGGGAAACAACGTTGCTCAGGAAGAGTTTCTGACGAACACTGGGATGGGTAGCTGAAGGGGGTCTGGGAGTGGAGGAAGAGGAGGTGGTTGTAGGAGGTGTGACTTTAGGTGATTTGGGTGCAGGTGCAGGTACTGGAGGCTGTCGTGAGGTGGATGGATGTTGGGTGTGTGGGTGCCCGCGTTTGTGTACTTTGGGAGGGGGCGTCACAGACACACTGGTAGTGGACACAGGGGACGTGTAAATGGTAGTGGGGGTGGTGAGTGCAGGTGAGCGGGGTGTGGTGCTGGGTGTTCTGGTGCGAGTCCTAGTGCCTGTAGATGTAGTGCATGCAGGTGAGCGTGTAGACGACACTGGGAGGGAGGAGGGAGACGAGGAGGAGGGGGACACAGTGGAGGCAGTGGATGTTGCTGTGTGTGTATGTGGGTGATGCTTGTGTGAGTGCCTGTGGGATGTGTGGTGCCTATGTTTGTCTGAGCTACTTTTGTGTGGTGAGGTGTGTGCATGCTTGTCTGATGGTGTGGTTGGGATAGGCTGGGGTACAGGGGATTGGGTCTGGGTGGAGGAAGTTGGAGGGGGGAGGCTAGAGACAGGGACAATGGCTGCCATCAGTGCTGAGGCCAGAGATTGCAGGGTTCAATGATGGGCAGCCTGACCAGAATGAATGCCCTCCAGGAATGCATTAGTGTGTTGCAACTCCCTTTCTACACCCTGGATGGCATTCACAATGGTAGACTGCCCAACAGTAAGTGACCTGAGGAGGTCAATGGCCTCCTCACTGAGGGCAGCAGGGGTGGCAGGGGCAGGGGCAGGGGCTGAGGTGCCTGGGGCGAAGGTGATGCCCACCCTCCTGGGTGAGCGGGCACGGAGCGAAGGCTGAGGGGCTGCTGGGAGGGCGGTGCTGGTAGGGGGGGTGGCGGCTGTACCTGTAGAAGTGGGGGGCACAGATGGTGCCACCACCACAAGGGAGCTCCCATCGGCGGACGAGTCCGTGTCGCTGTTTGCTGATCCGGTGACCGACGTGAAGCTCCCCTCGCCCTCCGTCCCACTGGTGTATTCAGAGTCTGTGGTGTGGCCCTCCATGACCATGTGGGATGCAGCTCCCTCGTGCTCCGGTGCCCCTGTACCTCCACCTGATGATGCTGATGCACAAGAGAACAGGGAGAGCACAAAAAGGGGTGGGGAAACAGAAGAAAGACAGGTTGAGTGCATGGCTTACCGCTACCGTTGGCGGACAATACTGACACAGCAGCCCCCTGCGCTACGCCGTGCTCTTGGCCTCTACAGATGCAATTTCTGGGATATGGCCTACATAGCTAGAAGTGTCATCTGTCCACATAGATGACACAGGGGCATGTATACCTGTACTTGGCACTCTACAGAGGTGGGGTGGGGGGCCACAGGGCCATGCCTTACGAAGGGGCCTAGCCTACGGAACTCGTCCTGGCCTAGGGAAACCCACAGTCCTCCTCCCCCACCCAGACCCCTCCACTGCGCGCTAAGTCTGCAGAATGAGAGTGTACTCACCCCCTTGTGTCTGCTGTGATGCCCTCAAGCGCCCATCCAACCCAGGGTAGGCCACCGCCAGGATCCGGAACATCAGGGGGGTCATGGTGCGACGGACACCCCTCCCACATTGGGAGGCCATCCCCAGCTGAGCCTCCGCCGTCTTCTTGCTCCAGCGGCGAATGTCCTCCCATCTTTTACGGCAGTGGGTGCCCCGTCTCTGGTGGACCCCCAGGGTCCGGACGTCCTTGGCGATGGCACGCCAAATGTCCTTCTTCTGGTGGGCGCTGACCTACATGACATGTACAGGGGAAGAAGAGAAGTCATTACCAACTGCACCGTCGAAGTGAGTGGCCCCCATCCCTACCCTTGCCATGTGGCACATGCATTCACAGTCCTTCATGGTCGCAGAACTCTGCCCTCTTCCTACTGACATCCAGCCCTCTCCACCCAGCACAGCCCATACAACGTGCTCCCTGTGTACTTACCTGTTGGTCTGGAGGACCGTAGAGTAGCGTGTACTGGGGGAGGACCCCGTCCACGAGCTTCTCCAACTCCTGAGCAGTGAAGGCAGGGGCCCTCTCCCCAGACGCAGCAGCCATTGTCTCTTCCAGACCGAGGTCACAGCAGCACTTGCAGTGTAGGTCCTCTCCTGTCGAAGATCAGGTATCGAGTGATTCAACAGATAGAAAATGGCAGTGACGTCCGCGGCGGTGCGTATCATCACCGCCGGCGCAATTCATCATTGGCTCCTGGGACCCATAGGGTCCAATGTTAACCAATGCAGCACTGCGCCGCGGTCTACGACCGCCTACCGCGACGGTGTACAACACCAGCGCAGTTACCTCCCATCCCATTGTCCCAGTTTAGAGGTCAGGCAGCCGCCATTTCAGGGGCCCACATAGCTTCATTTACTACTGCGTCACACATACCTAGGCCTACACTCAAAACACACACAGGAAGAGTTTTGTATTTGGTGTTGTGTTCTGTGTAGCTGTGGGTACATACCTGAGAATTTGTTGACTCTGTGGTCGCTGTTGTCCTTCTTAGGCACCGTCAGCTGGGACATTTGAGGAGATGGCGGAATCCTCCGGTGTACCGACCGCTGGTGGACCTGTTAACAATGGAGGAGCAACATTTGATCATCACCTACAGGTTTGACCGTGCCACAATCCAGGAACTGTGTACCCAGTTGGAGCTAGATCTGATCTCACCAATCCGCCATCCCACAGGAATACCCCCTGAAGTGCAGGTGCTATCAGTGCTCCATTTCCTTGCAAGTGGATCATTTCAAACAACAGTGGCCATGGCATCAGGGATGTCCCAGCCTATGTTTTCCAACGTGTTGTCCAGAGTGTTGTCTGCCCTGCTGAAACACGTGAGGAGCTACATCGTTTTCCCTCAGATGGAGGATTTGGCTACAGTTAAATGTGACTTCTATGCCCTGGGACATATCCCCAACAACATAGGTGCTATTGATGGCACCCATGTAGCTCTGGTTCCCCCCCCCCGCAGGAGTGAACAGGTGTACAGGAACCGGAAGAGTTATCATTCCATGAATGTAGAGATGGTATGTTTGGCAGACCAGTACATCTCCCAGGTAAATGCTATGTTCCCTGGCTCAGTGCATGACGCCTACATCATGCGGAATAGCAGCATCCCGTATGTGATGGGACAACTCCAGATGCACCGTGTGTGGCTATTAGGGGACTCTGGTTACCCCAACCTGTCATGGCTATTGACCTCAGTGAGGAATCCCAGGACCAGGGCAGAGGAACGCTACAATGAGGCCCATGGGCGGACTAGGAGGGTGATCGAACGCACCTTCGGCCTCCTGAAGGCCAGGTTCAGGTGTCTCCATATGACAGGTGGTTCCCTATTCTACTCACCAAGGAAGGTGTGCCAGATCATCATCGCCTGCTCGATGCTTCACAATCTGGCTTTGCGACGCCAGGTGCCTTTTCTGCAGGAGGATGGTCCAGATGACGGTGTTGTGGCTGCTGTGGAGCCTGTGGACAGTGATGAGGAGGAAGCTGAGGAAGAAGAAATAGACAACAGGGAGTCAGTCATCCAGCAATATTTCCAGTGACACACAGGTGAGAACAATTTTTTTACTATTACATTCACTTTCACACTTCTACCTCTATCCTGTATGTCAATTTGAAGCAGTATTTGGTAACTGAGTTGTACATTTTCATTACGGTTTCACAGGTGTGGTTACCAACGTGTGTCATCTTCTTGCATCCTTCATGGACTTGTGATGTGTGACATAGGTATGTTGGCATTACATTTGAAAACGCATTTTGTCACTGTCATAGCTAATACACATTTTCAAAATCACAGACTGACTCCAGATTGTTTTGTGGTTCAAGGGTGTTTATTGAAGTGCTAATTATTGGAGGGGGTGGCAAAATGGTGATGGGTGATGATGGAGGAATGTCCATGGCAGAGTCCAGTCTATTAGTCTCACAGGTGCACTTCCCATATGGGCATAGGAAGTGGAGCTGGGGCAGTTTAAGTATGGACAGGGTGACAAAGTGGGACAGTGGGATGACAATCAGGGTGGTCTCATTTCCTGGCGGGGGTCTTGCCATCTTGCTTTGTCCTGTTCCTGGATCTCAGGGACTGCTTGCGGGGTGGTTCTCCGTCTGCAGGGGGTGGAGTGCTGGTGTGGTGTTCCTGAGGCGGGGCGTCCTGTCCACTAGCGCCGGCGGAGGTGGTGGGCAGTTCATCGTCCAGGCTAGTGTCAGGGGACCCTTGGAGCGCCACGGTGTCTCTCATGGTCTTTTGTATGTCCTTCAGCACCCCTACGATGGTGCCCAGGGAGGAGCTGATGGTTCTGAGCTCCTCCCTGAAGCCCAAATACTGTTCCTCCTGCATGCGCTGGGTCTCCTGAAACTTGGCCAGGACCGTAGCCATCGTCTCCTGGGAGTGGTGGTATGCTCCCATGATGGAGGAGAGGGCCTCGTGGAGAGTGGGTTCCCTTGGCCTGTCCGCCCCTTGTCGCACAGCAGCCCTCCCAGTTCCCCTGTGTTCCTGTGCCTCCGTCCCCTGGACCGTGTGCCCACTACCACTGCCCCCCAGGTCCCTGTTGTTGTTGGGGTGGTGGGTTATCCTGGGTTCCCTGTAGTGGTGGACACACAGCTGATTGACGTGTCCTGGGGACGGAGGTATGGGCCCGCTGGGTGGGTGCTGTGCTGGTGTTACCAGAGGGTGGAAGGTCAGTGTTGGGCTGTGCCTGTGCGAGGGGAACCGACTGTCCCGAGGCCCACGATGGTCCGGGCTGGTCATCTGGATCCAGTTGGCCAGAGCTGCTGTCGTCACTGTGGGCCTCTTCTGTGGGTGGGGTGGAGATGTCTGGACCCTCCTTTCTGGTGACGTTACGTAGTGGTCCTGCAGGGGTATAAGAGCATGATTATTGCATGGTGTTTGTCATGGTGTGCAATGGGTGGGTGTGCGTGTACCCCAGTGCAAGCATTCCTGTGTGGGGGCTTGTGTGATGATGGTTGGGGGGGTGTTATGGATATGTGCAATGAGCATGCTTTAGTGATGGCTGTCCATGCTTAGTTGTGTCATGCAGGGCTTGGTGTTGGGATGTGTGGTTTGTGTTATTAGTACATTAGTGAGGAGTTGGAGTGATAGGGGAGGGGGTGAAGGTGGGGGTGTGTGATAGCATGCAGTTAGGGTGGGGGATATGATAGTTAAGATTTGACTTACCAGTGTCCATTCCTCCACCGACTCCTCCGAGGCCCTCTGGATGCATGATGGTCAAGACCTGCTCCTCCCATGTTGTTAGTTGTGGGGGAGGAGGTGGGGGTCCGCAGCCAGTCCGCTGAATTGCGATGTTGTGCCTGGAGACCACTGAACGCACCTTCCCCCGTAGGTCGTTCCACCTCTTCCTGATGTCCTCCTGATTTCTTGGATGCTGTCCCACAGCGTTGACCCTGTCGACGATTCTTCGTCATAGCTCCATCTTCCTGGCTATGGAGGTGTGCTGCACCTGTGATCCAAATAGCTGTGGCTCTACCGGTACGATTTCCTCCACCATGACCCTGAGCTCCTCCTCGGAAAACCTGGGGTGTCTTTGGCGTGACATGGGGTGGTGTAGGTGATGTGTGGGGTGGTGTATGTGTTGATGAGTGTGGTGATGTGTGGTGGTGTGGGGTGTTTTGTGCGTGGATGTTGTATGGGTGATGGTGTTGTGTGCCTCTGTGTGGTGGGGTTGTCTATTGCTGTGCTCTCTGTCTGTCGCCTTCGTCTATAAGTTTTGGTCGTAGGGGTTTGTGGGTGATGTGGGTGTGTGTTTTATATAGTGTTGGGTGTGTGGGAGTGGCGTTTGTATGTGTATCAGGTGTGTGTATTTTGAATTGTCCAATGTGGTGGTGTTTTGGAGATTTGTGTGTATTTTGAGCGCGGCGGTGTGTACCGCCAATGGAATACCGCGGTTGAAAGACCGCCGCGTGGATTTGTGGGTCGTGATAGCATAGGCGTGTTTCTGTTGGCGTGACCGTGGAGGTTTTTTTTTCGCCAGTTTATCACTGACCTTTGGTGTGGCGGACTTGTGTGGGTGTCTGAATTTCGCTGGAATCCGAGATGTGGGTCATGATAGCTGTGGCGGAATTCCGCGGCAGAAGCGGTGTGTTGGCGGTCTTCTGCACGGCGGTAAGCGGCTTTTACCGCCAATTTTGTAATGACCCCCTAAGGGCCTGATTACAACTTTGGAGGAGGTGTTAATCCGTCCCAAAAGTGACGGTAAAGTGACGGATATACCACCAGCCGTATTATGAGTCCATTATATCCTGTGGAACTCGTAATACGGCTGGTGGTATATCCGTCACTTTACCCTCACTTTTGGGACGGATTAACACCTCCTCCAAAGTTGTAATCAGTCCCTAAGTCAGGCAGAAACAGTTAAGATAGGCCAAACTCTGTAACTGAGACAATAATATTAAAGTGCATAGTGCATCAGCTCTTGTCTGTCCTGAAGCTCGCAGCAATGCAACAAAAATCAAAGTGTTAGGTGGAGGTTTGCACAGGGGCCCGCATGTGCTGTTGCCTACTCGATGTTAGCTCTCATGTTCCAATTCTTAATCAAGGTAAAATGTCAGTGCTAAGGCTGACTTGAGCAAAAAGAAGGTTCAAAGTGCCTGGTGTGCCTCAGATATACAACCTGTTTGATGATTAATTTTCAATTCTAGTCTTGTCAAGTATTTTGGCAGTCTGCCGGTAAGCTGAATGTCTAAAGGGTTAAAGCAGGCTATAATAGCCCGACTTCACCAGCATAGCCCCCTTGCATTAAATGCTGGTCTTAGTATAGCTTTTCAGTTCTCCACATTTGCTTCACATATGCAAATTTGATGTACTATAGTTTCAGGTGGCTTACTGCAAAGTCGGCAGACCTCTGTGCTGGCAGTATGTATTCTAGGAGGAAATTATAAAAGTGAAGGTAAACTGCCCGGGTGGTACGTTAGAAAAGATCTTTTGGTCTGTGCTTTAATAGCTTCTCCCAGGTACGGCGGGGGTGCTAGTTCGTCACAGGACGCGATTGATGGCCAGGTGTGCCACCGCAATAACAACACGTCATTGTCGACCAATAACGAGATGCTCTTGAATCTTCTGTTGACAGTAGCCTTGACTCAGGAATAGTTGGCAATTGAGTCACATTCGTGAGTGAAGCAAAAGGAGATTAAAGAAAAAAGAAGTTAGCTGTTGTATCGATGAATGAGACTAGAGTAGATGGAACCAATCTTCAAGGTTTATTTCAAGTATGCACGTAAAGATGAAAAAAAAAACAGCCACCAATTGAGCCTCCAACAGCCAAGTGAGCTTCATCACATTCTATCCCCAGGGTTCCAGAACCAGACTGGAAGGTAAACACCACACCACTTCTCTCACTATACCCAATAACACAAAAACACATTTCTTACCTACTCCCCTTACATACACTTATATAAACAGGAGAACAAAATTCATAAATACTAAAAAGAAATTTGATTTGACTTTTCTCTTGTTCACAAAAAAACGTTTTGTATATATATATATATGTAATATATATACTGTAGATTTTTTTAGAAATACTATTTATATCTTCTTCAGGGTTCTAGAATCCAATTTATATCTTCTCCATAGTTAATGCATGACATAATCCTTAAGAAAAATGGGACTCTTTCTCACTCTTCTGGGTCTACTTTCTTCTCCCAGACTACGGTGTTCACTTAAATCACCCCCACCAGTTTTATCACTACACCCATTCGTTTTATCACTACACTCATTCCAACCTTGCACACCCTTCGCCACTCTATTCAAATTTCACATTCTATGATCGCTCAGTTTTACTGCATTCTTAAAGACTTTAATCACCTCAAAAGGTTGACTGAATTTGGATTCATCACCTCTTCTGGGTAATTTTACCTTCACCCAATCTCCTACACTCACTGCGGTTTCTTTCACTGCTATCCTAACATCATACACCTCTTTTCTACGCACCATCTTATCTCTCTCCTTCTCTCTCCAATTTCCAGTTTCACCAATTTTCTTATCCACCATCTTTTGTTTCTCAAAAACCCAGAACGGTAAAATTTCAACATTTGGCTTCTTTCCTCTAAATACACTTTCCTTCAGAACCTTAACAAACTTTTCAACTACCCCATTAGTTTCTGGGTGATAAAGAGCTGCTTTCTTGTGCTTTACTACTCTCTCACACAGAAACTCCTCAACCTTCTTTGAAGTAAGTTGAACACCGTTGTCGGAAAGTATGGAGTCGGAAACCCCTCTCTTTCAAATAAAACTTCCAAAAAATCAATTACCACTTTTGACTCCACCGAATTGACAATTTAAATATCTGGCCAACGCGAGAACATGTCCAGACACACCAACATATAACGATCAGAAGAATTAATTCTCAGTGGCCTTAATATGTCAATAGCAATATCGGACCAAGGGCTGTTAGCTTGTTCTCTCAATGCCATTAGTTGCGTTCTGCACTTCAACCCCTTATCGCACGTTGAACATTCAATGCAATTTCTTACCATTCGTTCCACCTGTACTTCCATAGCTGGCGACCAATATCCTTCTCTCACCCTCTCCTTAGTTTTGGCTATACCTATATGGCTTGCATGGGCGTGATTTACTAAAAGTTCCCTTACACTGGTTGGAGGAACAGGTTTTGAGCCTCTCATAAGCAAACCATCCACAACTGACAATTTATCTCTGACCTGCCAAAAACCTTTCATAGAATCATCACTTTTATCTTCATCACTCCAACCCTCATTTACCACACTCATGACCTTCAACAATACTACATCCTTCCTTAATTCATCTCTCCACATTTCTTCCAAAATGATTCCTTCTGAAATTTTACTCAAACTAACTTCCTCATCATCATCATCCACAGCTTCAACATATTCCATGACATGTTCATCACAATCACCCTTAACCAACCTCGAAAGACAGTCGGCTAACACATTATCTACACCTGGTATATACAAAACCTCAAAATCAAATTCCTGTAGCGCAACAACCCATTTCCGTATCCTATGAGACACTAAGGGGGTCATTCTGACTTTGGCGGGCGGCGGAGGCCGCCGCCAAAGTCCAGCCGGCAGAATACCGCTGCGCGGTCAAAAGACCGCCTCGGTAATTCTGAGTTTCCCGCTGGGCTGGCGGGCAACCGCCAGAAGGCCGCCCGCCAGCCCAGCGGGAAACCCCCTTCCATGAGGATGCCAGCTCCGAATGGAGCCGGCGGAGTGGAAGGGGTGCGACGGGTGCAGTTGCACCCGTCGCGATTTTCAGTGTCTGCGTGGCAGACACTGAAAATCTTGGTGGGGCCCTGTTAGGGGGCCCCTGCAGTGCCCATGCCATTGGCATGGGCACTGCAGGGGCCCCCAGGGGCCCCACGATACCCGTTACCGCCAACCAGGTTCTGGCGGTCAAAACCGCCAGAACAAGGCTGACGGTAAGGGGGTCGGAATCCCCATGGCGGCGCTGCTTGCAGCGCCGCCATGGAGGATTCCCTTGGGCAGCGGGAAACCGGCGGTACACTGCCGGTTTCCCGTATCTGACCGCGGCTGTACCGCCGCGGTCAGAATGCCATGGGAGAACCGCCAGCCTGTTGGCGGTGCTCCCATGGTCGTTGGCCCTGGCGGTCCATGACCGCCAGGGTCAGAATGACCCCCTAAGTCTATGCCTTTCTTACAAAACACCTCTTTAAGAGGCTTATGATCTGTCTTAACTTGGAATCTCCTGCCCCATAAGAACTTTCTTAACTTACGCACCGACCAGTACATAGCCAGTGCTTCTTTCTCCACAACCGAATAATTGCATTCAGCACCTCTCAATGCCCGAGACACAAACAAAATGGTACGATCAACACCATCTTTTCTTTGCATAAGAACAGCACCTAAACCTTTAGAACTGGCATCTGTCAATATCCAAGATTCATCAGAAGTGTCAAAACTGCAGAAACTCGCAGCTGAGACCAAACACTGCTTCAACACTCCAAACTGATCCTCACAATCTTTTGTCCAATTAAACTCCCTACCCTTCTGTAACAGCTCCCTTATATCTGACGTCTTCTGAGCCAAATTAGGAATAAACTTGCTACAAAATTCTACCATGCCTAAGAGTTTCATCACTTCCTCCTTGTCTTTAGGACTCACAAGTTTACAAATAGCATTGACCAAATCATCCTTGGGCTTAATGCTTTCACCACTTATAACATGACCTAAGTACTCAATTTCTTGTAAATTGAACTTGCACTTCTCTGCCTTCAACGTTAATCCAACAGAATATAATCGAGACAACACTTTTCACAATCTATCATCATGTTGTACAACATCAGACCTAAAGATGAGCACATCATCCTGATACACTTTTACACCATCTAGCCCATTAAGAACATATTCCATAACTGTTTGAAATACTGCAGCCGCAGAAAGTAACCCAAAAGGCATTCACACAAATTTAAACGTTCCAAAAGGTGTCACAAACGATGTCAAATTTTGACACTCTGGATGCAGAGCAATTTGATGGTACGCAGACTTTAAATCCAAGGAGGAAAAATGCTTAGCACCATTCAAAGAACACAATAGATCACATATACTAGGCAGTGGATAATGGTCCACAACTACCGCCTTGTTGAGTTCTCTTAAATCCACACACAACCTTGCACTCCCATTTGCCTTCCGCGCAACAACCACTGGAGACAACCATTCTGTAGCTTCAACTGCCTGTATAATACCATCATTCACCAATTTGTCCAATTCCATTTTCATGTCTTGCCGTACCAAAAATGGTACATTCCTAACTATGGCAACTTTAGGAATGGCGCACGCCTTTAATTTTATTAAATGACAATAATTCTTGAGACACCCAATGCCTTTTGCAAACACTTCAGGAAATTCCTGCATGCACCTTGCACCACTTTCCACCAAACTGACCACTGAATCATCCTTCACTTTTACCCTACACGCTTTTACATCTGGGTTTTCTCTCAGACATACTGGGGAATCCTCATTAGGATCTAAATATACATTAAGGTCACGTTGATGCATCCAACTGATAAGGGAATCACCCTTCATTGAGACATAAATCTTTCCTGGAACAATTTTATCCTTATACTCTATAGTGCCCCAAAAGTATCCCAGTAAACGTATTGGGACACCTCCATATCCTCTTGGTTTAATGTCTGGATCAAATAATTGGACCCTGCCAGACAATTTTTGTTCAAAGAATGTCTTTGGAATGAGCGTTATTTTGGCACCAGAGTCAAACAACATTTTGACAGGACTGTCATTCACTTTAACTACCTCCAAAGGACTATTACTCTAAAAACCTTTAATTTGAAAGATGTACTCTTCCTTTTCTAAATCTTCCTCATTGTCTAAAATATCCACCTCCTGCACTTTATTTTGAATCGTCGCAGATCTGCAGCATCTCGTGAAATGCCCTTTCCTTCCACAACTTTTACATTGAGCTTTCCATCCAGGACATCCTTTATTATTCGCAAAATGTCCTTCATTGCCGGTGAAGAAGTCTAGAATTCTTTATGACTTGCACCAGGTTTTCTTTCCAACATTCCTGTCCGCTGTCACTTGAATGCATGTATTTTTTCAATACCTCACCACGCGCCTTTGAGTGTTCAAAATGTTTTGCCGCAGTGACAACCTTCTGTAAAGACAGATTGTCCTTGTGCCACATACTCTCCCATGGTTTGTCTGTAATACATCCTAACATTAACTGATCCCTCAGTCTTTCCTCAAGCGAAGATCCAAAGTTACAGGTTGAGGCCAGCTTTCGCAATTCAGTGATGTACTGTTCAACAGATTCTCCTGAAAGTTCTTGCCTACGACCAAAATGATAGTGTTCAAGAATTGTACTTATCTTTGGAAGATAGTGCAAATCTAATTTCTTAATGCAGATCTCAACTTCATTTAAACCTGGCGCATCATGTTCAGACAGTTCAGGCAGATGCTCAAAAACTCCTTGTCCCTCTGATTCCAAACAGTGCATCAATAATGAATTTTTCCTTTCCACACTCAAGGAAGTGCCACACACCCTTGCATAGCAAGCAAAAACATTTTTCCACGTAATCCAAGGAATAGGAGGATTTCCTGGAGTTGACAAAATAAATGATGGTGCCGGAACATTCTGCATTCTAAATTTTACTTTATAAGATTTAATTGCTGGTAAATTGTAATATAGTTCTCCTTTAATTTTTTTTTTTTTTTTATTTATTATTTTTTATCTTTAACGCAAAGCCAAAATTTAACTAGTTCCTGGGTGTGTGTTAATGTAAACCGAAAGAACTCTGTCAATAAAAACACTGTGAGAGCGTTGTTAAGGAATCAGGAGCAGTACAATGTATAAAAGAGACTCCGTAGAAATAGGCAGTGCAAGGGCGTTTGCATGGCAACACTCCAGAAGGCAGAATGGGTGTGACGTAGGCCGGTATGCGGGCGTCCTACGAAACAGCTGATAAACGCCCACTGAACATGAGCAAGGAGCTTGAGCGAGGGGCGCGAGATCAAAGGACTCGCGCACTGAAACGCAGCGCAAAGACAGAGCATAAGGCGAGGGAATGGACTCGCAGAAGGTAATGCAAGAAAATAAAGGTTTAAAAATAGCTCACGTTAATGTTTAGGTTCAGGTTGCCCTCGAGGTCCTTACATCATTTCATGTCCGCTGAAACATGCGGAAACACGAAGAGTGAATAATCTCGTCTGCCAGCCAACAGTTCCTGGTGTTGGGGTTTGATCAAAAAATTCGTCCAAAGTTGAGGGTTTGTCACTCGTCGCCAAATTGTGGTATCGATGAATGAGACCAGAGTAGATGGAAACAATCTTTAAGGTTTATTTCAAGTATGCACGTAAAGATGAAAAAAAAACAGCCAACACTTGAGCCTCCAACTGTCAAGTGAGCTTCATCACATTCTATCCCCAGGGTTCCAGAACCAGACTGGAAGGTAAACACCACACCAGCCCCTTGCCGGGGAGTAGGCTCTGCTGCTGATTATTTTCCCAGAGGCAGTAGTTCAATGATCCGTTGTCAGCGTTCTTTACTGTGGGGCAGAGTTTGATAAATGTTCCTTGCCTCATTTGGGATTGTTTGGTTAAACCAAATTCTAATTGCAGATGGGCTAGAGATGAGCGATCTGGCAGCAAGAAGACTGATTTAAAGAGCCTGATGACTATTTTATCCAGACGAGTTGTGTCTCTGCCCCTTAGTGCCTCTCTGCCCTACGCTATGGTTGGAACTAGTTTGGCCTAAATGACTTTCAAAAGTGGTGAATATGTTGAATACACTAATACTGACTTTAGATGTTTGAAGGCTGTGGTGAGACAATTCACTTTTATCCGCATGAGCTCGAGATCTTGTTTAAAAGAGGTATGTTTATCCAACAGCATACCCAGGTATTTAAATTCAGATACCACCTCTATTTTCCCTTCTCCCAGACATCACTGATGGGAGCTCAAGGGTGACTTGCATAAGACCACTATTTGTGACTTCTTCAGATTGATTTCCATTGCGTTTGCACTGGAAAATGAGGCCGTGGTGTTAAGGAGCCTCTGAAGACCAACTTTTGTATGGGTGAGAAAGATGAAATCATCCATTTACATTAGAGAGGGCAGCAGGATTCTTCCCAACTTCGGAGCATGTGAATTGGGCAAGGCTGGTACGAAGATCAGCAAGGAAGAGGTTGAAAAGTGTGGGAGCTAGTACACACCCTTCCCTTAAGCCCTGATTTATTCTGACCCAAGTATTAGTGTGGAGAAGGATCGGGGCTTGTAGCAGTGGGCCTGGTATTTTCCAGCTGGCAAATTTGCTCCAGAGCTTTTCTCTGTCTAATCAATGAAATGTTGCTTTGTAATCCATGAAGCAGAGTGTTTCTCTTGTGCTGATGGGACAATAGTGACACAGCCAGTAAATTTGATGTTGTTCCCATGCCTTTTGCAAACCCTGTTCAGTTGAATGGGATCAGATGCCTTTCTGTGGCCCACAGTGGTAGTTCTTTGAGAAGGCAGCCAGCAAAGTATTTTCACTCCAGAGACAGGAGTGCTATGAGTCGATAATTTGTGGGATCGGAGTCATTGCCATCTCTGTAGATCAGGGAGATGGTGGAACCTTTCCAAGAGAAGGCGGTAACATTCAGAGCGATTATAATCTCAAATACTGACGGCTGATGGAATGCTGTTTGGGCCTGGTGCTCCACCATGGTGGCTCCTTGAAATGTAGTGCTCTGTTGTTGCTGCCTGAAGTTTCAAATAACTTGAAGCCTGTGTTGCAGTGATAATGTTTTGGGGCTCTTTTAAGGCTGTTGATCAATGGGCAATCATCTTTTCCGAAGGCAGCATTCTTGCAGGTTGGCTGAAGTGTTCTGAGAGCGATTCACACCAGTGCTCTTCTTGGATGTTTATTGTTGTTTTTGTTTTTGATAGATCACTTAAGTTGCTCAGAGTTTTTTTTTTTATTTCTTGTGTTTATTATTGTTAAGATCATATAGTTGTTTGGCACAGATTTCATTGTTAACCTCTCCTTTTTGATTTCACCTGTTTTTCCTGTAGGTGGACTTTGCCTTTATCAGTTTGTCTTTCAGAGAACGGTCATCGGGGGCATTTCTGTAAGCCTGAAGGGTTTGATTGACTTAGCACTTCAGTTCTGTAATTTTTTGTGAGCTTTCACCTTTATCGCTCTGTGTTGACTATTAGTATTACTTCTTGGGGATGTGTTTTGGGTGACAAACTGAGTAGAAAACTGGTCATAGATGCTGAGGAGCTCTCATTTCTGACTCAGGGGCTACAACTGTACTTTTTGCTAATTCAGACAGGCCGAGAATTGTGCCCGATGTCCATTCCAGTCTCCTACTGTTTATCACGAGTGTTGCCATGTGTTGCTCTGTATGAAGAATGGTTGGTGTGAGGTTGAGGCACAGTTCCTGCAGTAAGTGGTCACTTTATTTCCTTGGAATGATTGAGAAGCTGAACAAGATGAATTTGAGTAATACAGAGGACAGTGAAGTATAATAAAGAAATAATCTTGTGGTTGTGAAATACAAAGGAGAGGGGTCTGTCCTCGGGAAGCGGCCATTGATTGCTCATAGTTTAGAAACTGTATTTCCTTTAGGAATGCTTTGCCCTTTTTGTCATAGCCAGAATTTTGAGTTTGTTCATGGACTGACCAGAATGCATCTGAGAGATTATATCTTCCTCTTCCTGGGGGCTAAGCAGGTTAATACTGAAGCCCCTAAGAGTAGTATTTCGGTTAGCAGGGGTCTTTGTGAAGGTCACAAATTTCCTTTTCTATGTATTCAGTCACTATTTGTTTAGCTGTAGTTTTTGGCGGTATGTAAATAATTATAAACGCCAAACTGGGTATTCTTGAACCTTGTCCGAAAGATGTTTGCACTATTTGCAGGCCATTCGATGCTGATGGTTTCATTGTGTGGCTGCCTTTCAGGGTGGTCTGAATATACACTGTGATGGCCAAATTTGACTTCTTTTGTGGGAGAAACTGAGCAGCTGATGTACCCTGGCATTGTGGGCACCGTCTCTGCCCGTGTTTCTTGTAATAAAATAATCTGAAATGAAATAAAAAATCCTAGGGTCTCACTGATAGAGCAATGATGTTCCATAAACAGATCTTAAATTGCTTGCCGGTGCAGGTACCAAATGCCAGCTTTAGAGGAAATACACACACAGGGAAATACATTTACATGTGTACTTGCACAACAATATTTTTTTGCTTGACCAACTATACCATTAAATATTTACCTATGCGAAATTGGAATTCAGAAAAGGTCTTTAGGAGCATGTCTGAAAACATGACCCTGTAGCAGATTTAAAGTAGTAACCTACAACATTATTGTGAATTGCAAAAAATTAGAAAATCTACATCTATGAAAGAATTGGGTCTAGGCATACTCATTTTTAGGGTCGAGAGCAAAGCGCTCCGATCCTACTGTAATCTATCTTTGGGCTTCTAACCACGCCCATGTTACTTCAATCACTTTCATTGGTGAGTGGGCTTGCCTTTTTAAAGTCCGCTTGCCTTTATTAGTGAAAGGCATGCATACCTCATGCCTCTTCCGTGTTTAGCCCTCCTAGACTGCAAAGACCAACCACTAAAAACATACGAGGCTTTCCCTATGGTTTCTGGACTACTTTTTGCGGTCGCGCTGGGTTTTTCACAGCGCAATCGCGCTCTTTTTTTTCCAATTAATGTGGCAAGAAAAGTCCGGTCAGGAGTTTACAACGCTAATAGCTCTAACTCGACGAAAAGCGAGACCGTTGCATTGTAATGCTTGTTTTATAATTTGGTCTCTTCCTTTGACTTCCAAATCGCAGACTTCTTTAAAGAATTTTGATTGTAAACTGGACCATAAATAAAACAACTTCAAAACTCGGCTAAGTGTTTGGTGTTTCACATCATACATGCATTTATGTTTACATAGTAGAATTCAGCTTGGCGTTTAAACATTTATATTGTGTTGATCTCTTTTGCTTTTACCTGTGAGTGATGATTTTATTTAAGAAGGTCGTTTGCTTTACATCTCTTGTCACTCCTAGGCACTGTGATCACTGTGATAATTCCATAAGATGTGTGTGCCTGAGGGCTGTTTGGCATCAGTTATTGTGAGCTGGTTACCTAATTGTGTGCCGTGGTTAACATTTGGGATGTTTCTGAGTTTAAAGGCAGGGATGAAAAGGAACGTGCATGGCAGTTATTCTAATTTTAGTAGGCCATAAAACATAAACTGTATGCATCTCACAGACTTTTCTAGAAATATATCTTTAGATTCCCTCGTTTCTTTGGTTACTCAAATTTCCTCTGTGACGATAAGGGGATTATTTTGAAAACATCACCATAAAATCAGTATTAAATAAATGGGCCTCAGGCTCTCTAGGCACTCTTTGCTGAGGCTGGGACTCTAACAGCATCCCAAGAAGTTGGGGTAAGTCTCACCGAGAAACTAGAGCTCTCCCATGGATGTCAATAAGGAATATAAATGAGCTTACTTTTATACAATATAATTTGCAGGAATAAAATAGAAAACAATGAAAAAACAATAGATAACATAAAACGTTAGTTACATGCATTTTACAGCATAACAAGCTTTGGCACACCCAAACGGTCTGACATTGACTGACAGCATTTTGGAAATTGTTAATGCTTGTTTTGTCAAATATTTTGGCAAAGCTTTATTGTTGGAGAAAGCTGCTCGGCTCTCATCAACATATCTTAAAAAACACACATTGTATGTACGGATGTGCTCCTTGTGAAGTGGTAGAATGTCGTGACTCACAGTGAAGTTAGCCAATGGCTAATGTGGGCTGACCCATACTGAGGTATTGTAAAAAAAAAAACTTATAAATTCACCAATTTAAAACAAAGGTTAAATGGAGTTTTAATTTGGTGAACATGTGATATAAAACATACCATTTAAACCTATAAAAGCCACTGAAATTCACCAGTTATAGTTATCTCAAGTATCTATAACTCATGCCCTAAAGTATCTATAACGTGTGCTCTTGCAGGACACAGTGTTGTTATCAGTGGTCATTTCAGATATTGCACTGATGTTATCAACGACGTCATAGAACATGTCATGAGTGATGTAATAGGTGAGATAAATTGCAGAGCATGGCGACAGTCCGGGGATGGAGCCCCAGGAGCCTAGAAATGGCCCGGAGAGGGGTACCACACCCCTCTCCACCTTACAAATCAATCCGCCCCAAATGATGGGGTCCCTTTAGCCTATAAAAACCTCTGGTAGGGGGCTGCTGGCCCCTTTCCTTTATAAATGATTTGACCCCAGGCATAGGGTGCCAGGGGGGATGTGGTTTCCGGGGCCTGGTAAAGGTACGGGGAAGAGGGACACACATCGCTTGCTATTCAAAATGCATTGCTCCTCCTTGGGCCCACACCGGGGTTTTTGTTTAAAAAAAAGTTACGTTTCAAATAAAAATATGTTTGTGGCATCATGTGTGGTTTGGGAACACTCCTCCCACTAGGCCTAGGAGGAGCAGAGTGTCCCTAATCTGCCACCCTATCTGTTTTTTATACTTATTTTCATGACAGGTGATTGAGTCCCTGAGGGCTCCCCCTTACCTTGACAAAGCTATACCTCTCTTAAGAGCTCTAAAAATAGTGAAACACACGTGTCAGGGGTTGCTTTTATTCATTCCAGGTTGGCATGGGTGGTATTTTACCAGTCCAAAGCTGTAACACTGTGTCTGGAATGGTAAAAGGCTTTTGTACATTTTCCTCTTGACTTGGACAGCACTGTGATAATCCTATGCTTAAAGTCTTTGCCGTGAAAAAAACAACAGGCTTTGTTTCTTGCTAGTTGGGCATGGATGGCATTGTTCTAACTCTATGCTTAAAAATGGCGCTAGAAAAACAGACATTTGAGGTGAGGAGATTCAGTGTGTCAGTGCTGTTGTAGGGTGCTCCAATGGAAGCTGGGCTCCAACTGAACCATGGGAACAACCCAGAGTTCCCTGCTTCCTTTTTTTTGCATAATTCATGCAGCACTTTAAACCTGAAAGGGTGTAAAATCAGGATTTGGTTAATGACACACCTAAAAATAAACCAGCCTGATACACTGAAATGTAGTTTCACCAGTGCTTGGACATACATGGAGAACATATCAGATACTAACAGTGTGCAAACTAAAGCTTTACTCAGTGGCAGAGTCCCCTATCCATCAATGGAATCTTTTCATCCTTGCTGTTAGGTTTGGGCTTATTGCTCTTGGGCAAAGTTTGTCCTATATAAAAACTGCAAAAAAATGCTAACAATACACTTAGGGCCATATGTACGAACACTTTTTCCCATAGACACAGAATGGTTAAAAACCTTTGCTACATCTGGCCCTTAGAGTGGGCTTTTGGTCTTCCTTTTCAAATACTGTCTTTCTTCGAGCAACCCCTTTCAGCCATTAGAGTGAGATTTTTCAGTCGCATCTTGTCTAAGCCTATTGGAGCATTCACCTCCTAACTAATGCCATTGGCTGTTTGGATATATCCTTCCACCACCACTCCAGTGCATACACTGAACTGAATGAGGAACTACTTTACATCTATAGATTTCTGTCCTCACCTGCTGGCTTCATATCTCGTGTGTCACTCTAATTGGACCTATTGGCTTTGCCAATGCACGTTTACATCGCGCTGATGAGGCAGACTTTGCAAGCATGGAGCTTGGCCCTGCCCACTTGGAGAAAATTTGCCGAGTGCTCACAATCTCACAATATAAAGTAAGCAGCGGATGGGAAATGTTACAGAAAAGAAAGAGATGGTGGTATTTCGAATACTGTGATCAGAAGTTGTGTGATAATTACCACACCCTCACAATTTTCCCCTGATAAATTCCAGCAGGTTAATTGTGCCAAAAATGTATTGAGGGGGAAAGGTCTAGAAAAAGTCAAAATGTGGGATTCAGTATAATAAATACTGATTCCTCATGTTAAGCCTGTTTCCTTTTAGAGGAGGCATTTACTCCACCTTTTTCTGTATTTATATGTTTATGAATGTGTATATCTGTATTGTGCATCGAGAGTTGTGTGGGTTGTGTAATGGTGACATAAAGTTTGCCAGACTGCCAAAGCTGCTTCTAGCCAGACATAAAAAGGCAATCATAAAGACAAAGCAACACAGACAACATTCTTGCAAAGAAATTAACAGTAGAATTTCTTTCCCCATACCAACATTAACACTTACACTCATATGAGTATATTCAGAGAATCAAAGTGTGATGTAGGACAGGTTGTCTAAAATAGGTGAAGACTGCTATGGAGAGGCGTTTACAGAAAAGGGCACCCAGTTTGGATGGCAAATTTAAGCCAGTAGGACATCTGTTACGGTTTAACTGACATAACTGAACCAGTGATGGGCAGAATTGGTGGAATTGTACATTAAACTTAATTTAAATTTATTTTAATTTAAGTTTCACATTTACATTATAATTTAGTGGAATTCTGTAATGGGATAGTGTTGGCACCACAATGTCCAGTGCATACATCTCACTGCCCCTACAGAGGCATGTAAGGGTACCGAGGGATATCCACTCCAGTGCATACCCCTCAAAGCCCTTACATACATATATAAGGGCACCGAGGGGTATGCAGTGCACCCCTCTGTGCCCTTACATAGGAATGTAACAGCACTGAGGTGTATCCATTCTAGTCCATACCACTCAGCACCCATACATACTTATGTGAGGGCACCAAAGAGGTATACACTGCACTGCAGTGGTTTAAACAAGGTTTGAAGACAGACAATCAATCAGTCATTTAGTATTTGTAAAGCACGGCGTCCCACCCCAGGGGAATCCAGGAGCTGAGGGCTGATGCTAAGTGCTGGCAGCCTCTCGTTGAAGAGCCAGGTCTTGAGTTTTTTTCTGAAGTCTGGCAGGGTGTATGCTGTTCACAGATGAAGAGGGAGGCCGTTCCAAGCCTTTGCAGTGAGATAGGAGAAGGAACAGCTCCCGCAATGGCTTCAGCATATATGTTGGATGTGGGACTTGTGTGGCTGGTGTGGGAGAACCAGTGGTTGATGTGTTTGGGTCTGATGTTGTGGAGGGCCTTGCATGTGACGGTCAAACATTTGAACTTGCATCTCTTGCGCAAAGGCAGCCAGTGAAGGTTTCAGAGGTGAGGGGTGATGCAGGGCCCATTTGTGGAGATGCAGGATGAGCCTTGCTGCGGAGTGCTGTATAACTTGAAGGCGGCTGAGTAGTTGGATGGTGACTCCAGTTTAGAGAGCATTTCCGAAGTATAGTTTGCTGGGCATGAGGGGTTGGGTTAGCGTTCTTCTGGCATCGACAGAGATCCATCTGAAAACCTTATGGAGCATGCAGAGGATGAGGAAGCAGGCAGAGGCAACTGTGTTTATCTGTCGCTTGAATGTGAGTTGGCTGTCGATGATGATAAAGCTGAGGGTGTGGTCTGTCAGGGAAGGGGCTTGCCCAAGCACGGTGGGCCACCAGGTGTCATTCCAGGGGAAGATGTTGTTCCTGAAAATGATTACTTCTGTCACTGCAGATTAAAGTTTAATCTGCAATAGTTTTTAAACATAGAGGGACTGCTCCCTGCCACCCGCTTGGATTTTCCTGCCAGGGTTTTCATGACTGGGTTTTCCCACTCACTGTTCAGTGGAGAGGACGTGCCACAATATCCAGTCCCCCAACAGAAGAGGCCCACAGTGATGACAGCAACTCTGGTCTTCAGGATCTGGATGACCTACCTGGCCCATCAGAGACCTCTGGACAGCCGGTTACCCGGGCCTAGTCACACACCACCACAGAGCCTCCCCCATCAGGAAACACCACCATAGCACCCACCCAGTGTACCCACACCTCTGTCTCCAGGACACGTCAATCAGCAGTGTGTCCACCTCTACAGGAACCCCAGGCCACACCTCATACCCGAGGCAATCAGGGACCTGCCAACAGAGAAACTGGGAGGAGTGCTGTGCGCCAGGGGGAGGACAGGCCCAGGGAACCGACTGTCCAGGAGGCACTTGCAGAGATCCTGAGAGCCTACCAACATTCCCAGGACACGATGGGCCAGATCCTGGACAATGTGTAGTAGAACAGGCAGGTGCAGGAGGGACAGTACCAGGGGATCAGGGAGGACTTGCAGGCCATTGACAACACCCTGATCTCCATGTGCTGGCAGACATGGGCAATATTATGAGGGAGGCAGTCATACAACAGCGGGCCCCTGCCACTAGCCAGACATCTGAACAGCCTTCCACTTCTGCTACCGCTAGTGGACAGGAGTCCCTGCCACAGGACTCACAGGCCACCAGCACCCCTCCGCCTGCAGAAGGAGAACCACCCCGCAAATGTTCCCTGCCATCCAGACAGAAGCCAGAGACACTTGCCAAGACCCCAGCCCGGAAATGAGACTCTCCTGATTGTCACCCTTGTGTCCCACTTAGGCACCCTGTCCACCTTGAACTGCCATTGCTGCCCTTCCTATGTCCCCTTGGACAATGCACCTGTGCTACAAACAGACTTGAACAATACCCTGGACTTTCCTCCATCATCACCCCATCCCATTGCACTTGCTCCTCTATATTTTAACACTTAAATAAACACCCTTGAAAAAAAAAGAAGTTTGGAGTATGCCATGTATATCAATTATGTATTAATTGAAACAGGTACAAAAATTGTGATTCAACTGTACAGAAAATGAGCATAGATTAATGACCTGTAGCTGGCTGCAGTGATCACACCAGGAGTATATGTGAGGTCACTAACATCTGCAAAATGAATTGCCAGAGGGAACAGTAAGTGGGCATAGAGGTGGGAAATATCAGCATGCCAGTGCCACAGAAATTCAAACAAATGTCATAGAAATGTGAAGTAACACTGTCCTACCTGTGTGTCATTGGAAGTATTGTCTGATCACTGATGTTCTGTTGTCCTCATCCTCTGCCTCCTCATCCTCACTGCCCACAGGGTCCACTACTGGCACACGGCCTTCTCCAGCCTCCTCCTCCTGCAGGAATGGGACATGGCGTCTGAGGGCCAGGTCATGCAACATGCAGCATGGCACCACTATCTGGCAGACCTTCTTGGGTGAGTAGCACTTGTCAGATGGAGGCACCGGAACTTGGCCTTCAGGAGGCCAAAGGTCCTTTCAATTATCCTTCTGGTTCACACATGGGCCCCATTATAACGTTCTTTTGCCCTTGTCCTGACATTCCTCACAGGGGTCAGCAGCCATGTGAGGTTGGGGTAACCAGAGTCACCTGAAATATTGAGAGACAACATTTAGCCACACACTATCCCATATGGCCACACCATACCCATACACCAACATCTACTGGGTGGGAACCAGGGCTCACCTATTAGCCACACACTGTGACTCTGTAGTTGGGTCATCACATTTGGGATGCTGCTATTCCTCAGGACAAAGGCATCATGCACTGACCCAGGATGCTTAGCATTGACGTGGTAGATGTACTGGTCCGCCAAGCACACCATCTGTACATTCATAGAGTGGAGACTCTTCCGATTGCTGAACACCTGTTGATTCTGGCAGAGGGGGGGACAAATGCAATATGTGTTCCATCATTCGCTCCAATTATGTTGGGGATATGTCCCATTGCATAGAACGCGGCCTTCACTGTGACCAAATCTTCGACCTGGGGTAAAACTATGTAGTTGCAAATATGCTCAATCAGGGCAGACAACAACCTTGTCAGCACTATTGAGAACATTGGCTCCGACATTCCTTCTGCCAAGCCCACTGTCACTTGGAAAGAACCAGTTGCCAGGAAATGAAGCACTGATAGAACTTTCACAAGAGGGGGGATCCCAGTGGGGTGACTGGTAGCAGATATCAGGTCAGGGTCCGCTTGGGCACACAGCTCTGTGATTGTGGCCCTGTCAAGTCTACAGGTGAGGATAATGTGCCTGTCCTCCTGTGTTGCCAAGTCCACCAGGGGTCTGTACACGGGCGTATGTCTCCATCTCCTATTCTTCCGCAGCAGTAGGAATCTATGGGGCAAAAGGGTGAGGAGTCGGTCACACACTGAACAATGGAGATACAACAGAACTTTGCATGCTGTTAACTTGTAATGGGTCAGTGTGATTTGTCCAGTATGTCCTAATTTCACCAGTGAAGCAGCAATTTTCCAGGGCCTGCCCTCCCCCCCCCCCGAAATGGCGTCCACCTGTCCAGTTTGGAGGGACAGGTAGAAGTGAGCCAATTCTGCTGACGTTGGGCACCATTGTGGGAGGCGGCCGGGAACCACCGTACAACTCCTCATTAGTTCTAATTGGGCCCTATGGGTTGCAGTGGCCAATGGTGATCTACGCCGGCGGTAACTGTATGCAGCGCTGCGCCGTTGACCAGACCGCCATTTTCTATCTGATTCCTCACTTGCTACCTGATCTTCCACAGGACAGGACCTACACTGCATGTGCTGCTGTGACCTGTGTCTGGAACCTACCATGGCCCGTGTGACCGGGGAAAGGGCCCCAGCCTTCACTTCGGAGGAGGTGGGGAGACTGGTGGATGGGGTCCTACCCTAGTACGGACTGCTGTATGGGCCTCCAGACCAACAGGTGAGTACACTGTGGGCAGGATACATGTGGCATGAATGCATGGAATGGTGTGTGTGAAGGCCTCGTGTAAGGGGGGGTGGGTGGATGTCCTCTGGACGGCGTATAGGTTGTGTACTGGGCCATGTGTATACCAATGGTGATGGAAACGGGTATGGTGGGCCACATGTGTAACAGGCAGGACTGTTTGTGTAATTCAATTTTCCTGTGTGTATTGCCTCTGCAGGTCATCGCTCATCAAAAGAAGGGTATATGGTGTGCCATCGCCAAGGAGGTGGACCCTGGGAGTCTATGGCAGGCGGAGCACCCACTGTCGCAAACGGTGGGAGGACCTGAAACGCTGAACACGGAAGACTGCGGAGGCACAGCTGGGAATTGCCTCCCAACAAGTAAGGGGTGCCCGTCGAACCCTGACCCCCCTGATGGCCTGCATACTGGCTGGATGGGCTCTTGAGGGTATCACAGCAGCCTCAAGGGAGTGAGTACAGTGCACATCATTACAACGTACACATGGTAGGGTGGTATCTGGGTGGGGGATGTGTGTCAGTGAGTGCTCCTAGGCCAGGCCTGACATTGCAGTGTAGGTCCCCTGGTGGCTAGGGTTCAGAGGGAAAATCTTGCTACCTAGCTCGTAGGCATCCATAACTGGTCAGGGCTGGGTGGGCCCCAGGTGTGCTGCATTTGGCGGTGTGTGCCCCTTCCCATGCCTTGGCTGCTAACTAATTCTCTGGTAGTGCTATGGCATATTGCGTAGGCCTGTTCCCTGTTTGTGAGGGTGCTGTGTACGCCAATGGTGGTGTTGGTGCAGCCATTGACCAAGTGAATCCTTGGTCTCTTCCCCTTCCTTTTTGTTTTGTCATCCTGCCCTTATGTACATTGGCATCATCTGGCGAAGGAGCAGTGGCACTGGCGATGGAGGGAGCTGCATCCCACAGAACGCAGGTGGCAGAGTCCACCGACACTGAGGGCACCAGTGGGACAGAGGGAACACCACGGCGGAGACTGGAGGGGACAGTTCTGACACAGATACCTCCTCCGATGGAAGCTCCCTGGTGGTGATGGACACTTCCGTGACCACCCCAGCTACAGGTACATCCGCCACCTCTGTACCAGCACCACCCTCCCAGCAGCCCCTCATCGAGTTTCCCGTGTCCGCTCACCCAGGACGGTGGGCATCTCCTTCGTCTGAGACACCTCAGGACCTGCCCCAGTGAGCCCTGCTGCCCTGAGTGAGGAGGCTATTGGCCTCCTGAGATCCATCTCTGTAGGGAAGTCAACCATTGTGAATGCCATCCAGGGTATATGGTGTGCCATCGCCAAGGAGGTGGACCCTGGGAGTCTATGGCAGGCGGAGCACCCACTGTCGCAAACAGTGGGAGGACCTGAAACGCTGAACACGGAAGACTGCGGAGGCCCAGCTGGGAATTGCCTCCCAACAAGTAAGGGGTGCCCGTCGAACCCTGACCCCCCTGATGGCCTGCATACTGGCTGGATGGGCTCTTGAGGGTATCACAGCAGCCTCAAGGGAGTGAGTACAGTGCACATCATTACAACGTACACATGGTAGGGTGGTATCTGGGTGGGGGATGTGTGTCAGTGAGTGCTCCTAGGCCAGGCCTGACATTGCAGTGTAGGTCCCCTGGTGGCTAGGGTTCAGAGGGAAAATCTTGCTACCTAGCTCGTAGGCATCCACAACTGGTCAGGGCTGGGTGGGCCCCAGGTGTGCTGCATTTGGCGGTGTGTGCCCCTTCCCATGCCTTGGCTGCTAACTAATTCTCTGGTAGTGCTATGGCATATTGCGTAGGCCTGTTCCCTGTTTGTGAGGGTGCTGTGTACGCCAATGGTGGTGTTGGTGCAGCCATTGACCAAGTGAATCCTTTGTCTCTTCCCCTGCCTTTTTGTTTTGTCATCCTGCCCTTATGTACATTGGCATCATCTGGCGAAGGAGCAGTGGCACTGGCGATGGAGGGAGCTGCATCCCACAGAACGCAGGTGGCAGAGTCCACCGACACTGAGGGCACCAGTGGGACAGAGGGAACACCACGGCGGAGACTGGAGGGGACAGTTCTGACACAGATACCTCCTCCGATGGAAGCTCCCTGGTGGTGATGGACACTTCCGTGACCACCCCAGCTACAGGTACATCCGCCACCTCTGTACCAGCACCACCCTCCCAGCAGCCCCTCATCGAGTTTCCCGTGTCCGCTCACCCAGGACGGTGGGCATCTCCTTCGTCTGAGACACCTCAGGACCTGCCCCAGTGAGCCCTGCTGCCCTGAGTGAGGAGGCTATTGACCTCCTGAGATCCATCTCTGTAGGGAAGTCAACCATTGTGAATGCCATCCAGGGTATATGGTGTGCCATCGCCAAGGAGGTGGACCCTGGGAGTCTATGGCAGGCGGAGCACCCACTGTCGCAAACAGTGGGAGGACCTGAAACGCTGAACACGGAAGACTGCGGAGGCCCAGCTGGGAATTGCCTCCCAACAAGTAAGGGGTGCCCGTCGAACCCTGACCCCCCTGATGGCCTGCATACTGGCTGGATGGGCTCTTGAGGGTATCACAGCAGCCTCAAGGGAGTGAGTACAGTGCACATCATTACAACGTACACATAGTAGGGTGGTATCTGGGTGGGGGATGTGTGTCAGTGAGTGCTCCTAGGCCAGGCCTGACATTGCAGTGTAGGTCCCCTGGTGGCTAGGGTTCAGAGGGAAAATCTTGCTACCTAGCTCGTAGGCATCCACAACTGGTCAGGGCTGGGTGGGCCCCAGGTGTGCTGCATTTGGCGGTGTGTGCCCCTTTCCATGCCTTGGCTGCTAACTAATTCTCTGGTAGTGCTATGGCATATTGCGTAGGCCTGTTCCCTGTTTGTGAGGGTGCTGTGTACGCCAATGGTGGTGTTGGTGCAGCCATTGACCAAGTGAATCCTTTGTCTCTTCCCCTGCCTTTTTGTTTTGTCATCCTGCCCTTATGTACATTGGCATCATCTGGCGGAGGAGCAGAGGCACTGGCGATGGAGGGAGCTGCATCCCACAGAACGCAGGTGGCAGAGTCCACCGACACTGAGGGCACCAGTGGGACAGAGGGAACACCACGGCGGAGACTGGAGGGGACAGTTCTGACACAGATACCTCCTCCGATGGAAGCTCCCTGGTGGTGATGGACACTTCCGTGACCACCCCAGCTACAGGTACATCCGCCACCTCTGTACCAGCACCACCCTCCCAGCAGCCCCTCATCGAGTTTCCCGTGCCCGCTCACCCAGGAGGGTGGGCATCTCCTAAGTCTGAGACACCTCAGGACCTGCCCCAGTGAGCCCTGCTGCCCTGAGTGAGGAGGCTATTGACCTCCTGAGATCCATCTCTGTAGGGAAGTCAACCATTGTGAATGCCATCCAGGGGCTGGCAGCCCAGATGGAATAATCTAATGCATTCCTGGAGGGCACTGGTTTGGGGGCCCAACAGAGATCGATCCAGGCTCTGGCCTCCTCTCTGATGGCAGTTATTGTCCCTGTTTCTACCCTCCAAACTTCCACTGCCCAGTCCCATTCTCCTCAACCCCAACCCATCCCAAGCACACAGGCAGACGAGCATGCACACAAGACAGCACACAAGAGTGTCACAGGCAAACACAAGCACCACACTTCATCCCACAGGCACTCGCACAAACACCATCCAGTTGCAGACACACCAACATCCACTATTTCCACTGTCTCCACCTCCTCCTCCACCACCTCCCACCCAGTTCCGTCCACACGCACACCTGCCTGCACTACATCATCATCCACTACCAGCATCACCACACCAAGCAGAACACACACATCGGTCCCCCCTCCCAAAGTATACAAACACAAGCACTCAGACACCCAACAGCCATCCACCTCACAACAGCACACAGCCCATGCACCTGCACCCAAAAGCACCAGACAGACACCTCCAACAACCACTCCCTCTTCCTCCACTCCCATTCCTTCTCCCTCTTCCCGCCCCAATGTCCCTAAAAAACTGTTTCTAACTACCATTGACCTCTTCCCTACCCCTCCCCCCTGACCTGCACATATGGGCAGGAAGAACCCAGCCAAGCAACTCAGCCACACAGTCCACGGGCCCAGTCGTCACCACACCCACTCGTGGTGGAAAAGGATCCAGGCCACATGTCTTGAAGGTGAAGGAGCCTGTACCAGGCAGCCTCAAGGGAAAGGAGCCTGCCCCGGCTGCCAGAAAGACCAAGGAGCCTGCCCATGCAGTCACGAAGGAAAAGGAGCCTGCCCCAGCTGCCAGGAAGACAAAGGAGCCTGCACCAGCAAGCAAGAAGGGAAAGGAGCCTGACCCAGCTGCCAGGAAGACCAAGGAGCCTGCACCAGCAGGCAGGAAGACCAAGGGGCCTGGGGCAGGAACTGTTATGGACCCCCCACCACCAACCATGGTTGTGCAGCCGTCTGAGGTTGCAGGGGATGGGCATGAGCCTCCCTCCACCAGCAGCACCACCGCCACTGTGCAGCCGCCCGTGGTTGCAGGAAATGGGCAGGAGCAGCCCCCCACCAGCAGCACCACTACCATAGTGCGGCCGTCACTGCCGGCGGATGGTATGTAATCCTGCTTCCATGGGCTTCTGTGTGGCCTATCCCCTTCAAAGCCAGTAGGCATGACACCCACCTGAGAGACTGTGACCTTGCACTGCCCAGGATCAAGCACAGGGCATGATGCCCCCTCCAGAACCAGTGGGTTAGACACCCACATGCCCAACACTCCCCAGGATCAAGCACAGGGTACGTTGCCCCCTCCAGAACCAGTGGGCAAGACACCCACACGAGAGAATGTGGCCTGTCACTCCCCAGGACCAAGAGCACAGGGCAGGTTGCCCCCTCCAGAACCAGTGGGTAAGACACCCACATGCCCAACACTCCCTAGGATCAAGCACAGAGCACAATGCCCCCTCCAGAACCAGTGGGCAAGACACCCACTCGAGAGACCGTGGCCTATCACTCCCCAGGACCAAGAGCACAGGGCAGGTTGCCCCCTCCAGAACCCACATGCCCAACACTCCCCAGGATCAAGCACAAGGCACAATGCCCTCTCCAGAACCAGTGGGTAAGACACCCACATACCCAACACTCCCCAGGATCAAGCACAGGGCACAATGCCCCTTCCAGAACCAGTGGGCAAGACACCCACTCTAGAGACTGTGGCCCATCACTCCCCAGGACCAAGCGACAGGGCACGTTGCCCCCTCCAGAACTAGTGGGTGAGACACCCACATGAGAGACTGTGACCTTGCACTCCACAGGACCAAGCACAGGGCATAGTGTCCCCTCCAGAACCAGTGGTCTTGTAACATCCCTCGGCTGAGGTACCCCCATCCCCCATCCCCCTGAGGTGCCTACCTATTTACCAACTGATACCCCTGCAGTGTTCTCTCCATGTTGAAGCAGGTGACATGTGTGGCCTTGGACTTTGGCCTGTGGCCATGTGGACTACGCAAATAGTGGAGTGGTCTGTGTCCCTTTTTCTTGCCTAACTTATTTTTCATGCTGTGTTGATCTCATTATATTCATTTTTGCGAAATCGTTTTGTCCATGCATTATTTATCCGAGATATGGGTTAAAATTGTTTTTGTGATGCAGCTGGTTGTGTGTATGGTGTGTGTGTGTGGGGGGTGGGTGTTGTGCGTGTGTGTGTCACTCTCTTTTTCCTCCCCCCCCTTGTGTGCTAGGAAGCTTTACTCACCATCGTCGTCTTCTCCGGCGTTGGTGTTCGTGGTGGAGCAGAATGTAGAAGATCATGGGGAAGACATGCAGCTCAGGCTCCTTGGCAGCGTGGTTGTTCCCTGTGTCTCCAATGGTGAGTCCTTTCTTTTCTGAGCTCAGTTTCCTCCAGGCTTTTGATGTCATTGGTATCGCCCTGGAAAAGGTGGCGGTTTCCTGGGTCATAATATGGTGGGCGGAACATTGACTTCCGCTTGGCTGTAGGCAGCTACCGCCATGGTGGCTGTTGTTTCCGCCCTGGCAGTCGGTGTGGTACATTGGCTGACTTTCGGAGATCTTTCCGCCATAGTCGTAATTTGGTGGTAGTTACCGACAGACTGTTGGCGGTATCAACACCACTTTATCACCAACCGCCAGGGTCGTAATGAGGGCCAAAGTGTCTCCAGGGAAAATTACAGTACAGTCAGAAAGAAGTGAAATATATGGGATACCAAATAGAAAAGGGTGCGAGAAAAGTTTCCAAGGAGAAAGTTACAGCTATTTTGCAGATGAATCTTCCAGTCACACAGAGAGATGTCAGGATGTTTCCAGTAATGGTGAGTTATTGTCGCCAATGGATTCCCAATTTTTCTGTTATTTCAAAGACATTACAGAGACTGACCCACAAGGACATAACATACCCAGTACCCTTCGATGAAGATTGTATCAAAGCTTTTACCGAGTTGAGAGAGAGTTTGTGCAGAGCACCAGCTTTGGGAATGCCTGACTACACAAGACCATTTATATTGTTTTGTCATGAGAAATAGTTATGTTTTGTTTCTGTTCTTACACAGGTACATGGTGGCATAAAACACCCTGTAGCATATTTTTCTGCTACTTTGGATCCAATCGCAGCAGCTTTACCTGGCTGTTTGCAAGCTGTGGCAGTGGTTGGTACTTCTATATCACAATGTGAAGCTATTGTGATGGGCCATCCTTTAATTGTTTTGGTCTCTCACTCTGTTGAAGTCCTTCTTACCAGGACTAAAATCCAGTTTATGACAAATGCACGGCTTACTAAGTATGAGCTAATAATATTGGGCTCTTCAAATGTTACCTTGAAAAGATGTACAGTGCTTAACCCAGCAACCTTACTCCCAATTGACAATGTTAAAATTGACAATTTGAAAGAAGTTGAACATGATTGTCTGGAGTATACTGAATTGTGTTTGAAACCCAGACTTGATATTAAAGATACCTCGCTAGAAGAAAATGATGAAATTATTTTTGTTGATGGTTATGCTGTGTGCACAATTTCTGGTATACATGGCTTCAAAGAGTATTTTCTGCACAAGTTGCTGAATTAGTTGCCCTTACAAGAGCCTGTTGTATTAGTGCACATCTTAAAGTTACACTTTTTATGGATAGCCAGTATGGATTTGGAATTGTCCATGACTTTGCCTAGTTGTGGTTACAAAGAGGTTTCTTGACCTCTTCTGGTTCACCAAATAGAAATGGTGATAGGATTCACGATTTGTTACAAGCCCTACAATTACCTGAGAAGATTGCTGTGGTCAAATTCAGTGCACATCAGAAATCAAATGATTTTCTTTCAAAAGGAAATACTTATGCAGATCAGGTTGCTAGATATTGTGCCTTGAAATGTATTTCAATTAATGAAGAATGTCAGAAATTTGAAAATAATGAAACAAATGCAAATTACTTGTTAACCACAATTGATATGTAGGATTAAATTAAATCGCTCCAAGAAAATGTGCCTGATGAAGAGAAGAGATAATGGATCAAATTAAAAAGAGATACAGATAATCTTTGGGTCTCAATTGAAGGACAGGTAGTTTTGCCAAACTGTCTACTGACGCAAATGGCAAGACATTATCATGGTCAAGCACATATTAGCAGAGATGCAATGTTTCTAACCTTTAAAAAGTTTTGGTTTAGTCCGAAGTTTTGACTGGTTGCCAAAGAAATTTGTCACAGATGCATCACCTGCTAACAGAACAACGCGGGAAAAAGAACAGTTGTCAATTTGAGTTACATTTAAAGAGCAGAAGGGCCTTTTGACAGAATGCTAATTGATTTCATTGAGATGCCTATGTGCGGTGGTTTGAGATATGTGTTGGTGATTGTTTGTATTTTTAGTCACTAGATTGAAGCTTACTGAACAGGTAGAAATGATAGTCTCACAGTAGCAAAGCTTTTGCTTAGAGAATTGATACCAAGGTTCAGATTTCCAGCCTCTTTAGAATCAGATGAGGAAGCCACTTCAGTAACAAAGTAATAAAATTACTATGTTCAGCCTTAAACATTGGCAGAAGTTGCACTGTAGCTATCAACCTAAACCATCTGGATTGGTAGAGCAAATGAATGCTTCACTGAAAGCATGGCTTCCAAAGATGTGTGCATCTACAAATCTGAAATGGCCAGATGCATTGCCTTTGGTTTTGATGAGCATGAGAAACACACCTGATAGAAAGACAGGACTGTCTCCCCATGAAATCCTCATGGGTAGAACAATGAGGTTGCCAGCTGTTCCTGCAAATGCTCTTGTGAATATAACAGATTATATAGTTCTGGATTACTGCAAGAATCTAACTGATGCGGTTCACTCTTACTCTCATCAGATGGAAGGAATAAGCGTGTAATCATCTCAGAACTAGTGTCACAGTCTGCGGGCTGGCGACTGGGTGGTGGTCAAGAAGCATGTGAGAAACATTTGTCTTGAACCTAGGTGGAAGGGTCTGTATCAAGTCGTTCTTGTGATTATGACTGCTATGAAGTGCGCAGGGATCCCAAACTGGATTCATGCCAGCCACACAAGGAAAGTGCCCTATCCACTAGAAGATGAAAATGATTTGTTGAGAGTACCGACAACTATCGAGCAGTCTCAAGAAGCAAGACTGTTGAAACAGAAACAAAGATAGTGCAAACTCGTGACGATCCAGGTACACCTCTCAAAGATGAAATAAAGGTTCCTGAAGTTGCTCAAGCATCAGCAAATGATGCAGGCGAGTTAAGACAGAGGAGAACTCTTCCAGAACCAGAACAACTGGGAAAATCAGTTGAAACAAATTATGTTTCCTGAAAATGCAGCTGATTAGGGAGTTGAGTCAGACAGATTTGACTCTTCCTGAATTGGCAAATGGTGCAGGTACATCAAGTCAAAGTGAAAATCCTGCTGAAGCAAGAAGAGCTATAAGTCTGGTTTTGCAAAAGAAGGTGTCAAAGAAAACTGTGAAAGAAGACAAGTGGTTTGAATTACAGACAAATGAAAAAGCTCCAGATGTACTGCAGACAATACATGAAGAGCCAGACACAACAACATGAGCAAACAGAGGTGAAGATCTGAGTGAAGGAGAAATAAGTGCAAATCAAAGATCAAAAAGAAAAAGAGTTGCAAGTTGAAAATACTCTGGTCCTGAATGGGCATACTGAGTAAATTCACTGACCTAGTCACTGAACTGCTCTACCACCGTGTATCGCCACCTGCAAGTGAAGCCCGTTTGACTCGAACTCTGACCTCAGTCAGAAGTTTGAGGCTCTCCTCCACCTGCAGGCTTCTGCCTGCGCCTCATCCCTGGTGTCTAGTGGGAGAGCTCTGCTCTTCTGCTGGGCAGCCCTCTACCTCTTTTTTCCTCGTTCTTCCTTTGTGTATTGTTTTTCGGCCTTTCGCTTTCAGCTTTCCTCTATCTCTTCCTCGTTTCTCTCGTCACTCGCTTCTCTCTCTCTCGCCTCTCTCACACTCTCCCCGTCGCTGCAGCCCCCACCCCCTCCTCTCTCTCACTATCCCTGCTGCTGCTGCCTCTGCAGCCCCACCCCCTCCTCTCTCTCATTCTCCCCACCACTTCTGCCCTGCCCCCTTTTTTGCGTCATTTCCTGCTCCCGCCTCCCAGCTGCCCTCCCCTTCCCTCTCCCTAGTTAATGGCAGCCACCCGCAGAGGGCGCGCCGTTGGTGCACCAAAGGAGTGCCTAAGGCAAGCCCGTTTACGCCCGTCTGTGCCTGTCTGCTACCCGACTGTGACCAGCACCATCACCTCTGGTCCTGCTTCCCTCCACCTCTACATGTCAGCAGCACACTCAACCCAAGATGCAACAACAACTGCAAGCAAGCATGACCAGCTAACACCCATGGACCCTTCAGCTGCCTCTACTGCTGCCAAACCTACACCACCACCAAGACCTTGGACCCAGCACAACCCACCCGCAACAACACACCCAACCCAAAATGTCTGAAGTGCATTCTCCTCAACATCTGCTCCCTTCATAAACACGCTACAGAAATCTGGGACCTCCTTGACAGCACCACCCCGGATGTCCCGTTCCTCACCGAGCCCTGGACCAACACCACCTCAGGCCTGGACATCGCCATCGCCATCCCCCAGGGATACAAGATCATCCGGAAAGACCGCCCCGGCCGCCCTGGGGGGGGGGGGAATCGCCGTCGTCCACAGGTCCAACCTCTGCCTGATCACACACTCCGAAGACTCCAAAGAATCCACAAGCCTGATGGAACACCTCCACTTTAAACTACATACTAGTCCGACATCCACCATCAAGGGAACCCTCATTTACCTCTCTCCCGGACCACATGCTCCCTTCGTCGACTACATCACGTACTACATCTCCGCACAATCCATCACAGCCACCAACTACACCCTGCTGGGAGACCTCAACTTCCAATTCGACAACCTACAAGACCCAACATCGCATTCCTCCTAGACAACCTCCACAACATAGGGCTTCGACAGATTGTGACGGAGCCAACACACTCAGCAGGACACACCCTCAATCCCAGCTTTGCTGCAGGATCCTCCACTACCTTCAGTCACACCTCAGTACTCCCATGGACAGACCACCGATGCATCCATTTCACCTTCATCGCACCCACCGTCATCAGACCCCAACACCAAGAAACTGAACAAGAATCACCAATGATCAGCTCAGTGCCGCCATCGCCACCCCTACCATCGCACACAATGACTACCTAAACACCACAGCACGCACCTTCTACAAATGGATCGCCGACTGCGCCAACACCATAGCCCCCCTCAAAAAGAACACATAGGGGGTCATTCTGACCCTGGCGGTAATTACCGCCATGGCGGAGGTCGGCGGTAGCACCGCCAACAGGCTGGCGGTGCACCGCTGGGCATTCTGACCGCGGCGGTTCAGCCGCGGCCAGAAACGGAAAGTCGGCGGTGTACCGCCGACTTCCCGCTGCCCTTGAGAATCCTCCATGGCGGCGGAGCGCGCTCCGCCGCCATGGGGATTCTGACACCCCCTACCGCCATCCGGTTCCTGGCGGTTCTCCCGCCAGGAACAGGATGGCGGTAGGGGGTGCCGCGGGGCCCCTGGGGGCCCCTGCAGTGCCCATGCCAATGGCATGGGCACTGCAGGGGCCCCCGTAAGAGGGCCCCATGAAGAATTTCAGTGTCTGCTTTGCAGGCACTGAAATTCGCGACGGGTGCAACTGCACCCGTCGCACCTTCCCACTCCGCCGGCTCCATTCTGAGCCGGCGTCCTCGTGGGAAGGGTGTTTCCCGCTGGGCTGGCGGGCGGACTTTCGGCGGTCGCCCGCCGGCCCAGTGGGAAAGCCAGAATGACCGCCGCGGTCTTTTGACCGCGGAGCGGTCTTTCGGCGGGAACCGCTTGGCGGGCGGCGACCGCCGTCCCCCGCGGTCAGAATGACCCCCATAGCTCCCAAACAAAGAAAGCCAACTGGTTCACCCCAGAACTCAGAGAATCTAGACGCACTTGTTGCCGCCTCGAGAAAATCTCGAGAAACACCAAATCCACAGAAGCCCATAGCAACTTCAGAGCCGCCACCAACGCACACCACCAACTCATCAGAAACACCAGAATTAAATCTATACAAGACATAGGGGGTGATTCTGACCGCGGCGGACGGCGGTCGCCGCCCGCCACGCGGTTCCCGCCGAATGACCGCTCCGCGGTCAAAAGACCGCGGCGGTCATTCTGGCTTTCCCACTGGGCTGGCGGGCGACCGCCGAAAGTCCGCCCGCCAGCCCAGCGGGAAACACCCTTCCCACGAGGACGCCGGCTCAGAATTGAGCCGGCGGTGTGGGAAGGTGCGACGGGTGCAGTTGCACCCGTCGCGAATTTCAGTGTCTGCTAGGCAGACACTGAAATTCTTTTTGGGGCCCTCTTACGGGGGCCCCTGCAGTGCCCATACCATTGGCATGGGCACTGCAGGGGCCCCCAGGGGCCCCGCGGCACCCCCTACCGCCATCCTGTTCCCGGCGGGAGAACCGCCAGGAACTGGATGGCGGTAGGGGGTGTCAGAATCCCCATGGCGGCAGAGCGCGCTCCGCCGCCATGGAGGATTCTCAAGGGCAGCGGAAAGTCGGCGGGACACCGCCGACTTTCCGTTTCTGGCCGCGGCTGAACCGCCGCGGTCAGAATGCCCAGCGGTGCACCGCCAGCCTGTTGGCGGTGCTACCGCCGACCTCCGCCATGGCGGTAATTACCGCCAGGGTCAGAATGACCCCCATAATCTCCTCACACGCACACAACAGCAAGGAACTCTTCAGCATCATCAAGGAGTTCGCCCAACCCAACAGTGAAACACGGACATCCCACCCTCACAGGACCTCTGTGACAGACTCAACACCTACTTCCACCATAAAATCAAGACCATCTACGACAGTTTAAGCAGGACAACCTACGCGCAAAACCCCCTCTACCAAAACCGGACACCAACAAACCATCAATCACCACCTGGACCCTCCTCACCACCAAAGATACTCTGAGAACAATGAGGCCCATACACTCCAGGGCCCCCACGGACCCATGCCCCCACCACATTTTCAACAGAGCCACAGACACCATCACCCCAAGCTCTGCCTCACCCTCAACCGCTCACTAGCTGCCACCACCTTCCCAATGACTGGAAACACGCCGAGATCAACCCCCTCGTCAAGAAACCCTCGGCAGACCCCACCGACCTCAAAAACATCAGGCCCATCTCCCTACTCTCTTTTCCTGTGAAAGTCATCGGAAAATCGGTCAACAGCCAACTCGCCACGTTTTTTAGAAGACCTCAACATTCTCGACATCTCCCAATCTGGATTTCGGAAGAATCATAGCACGAAACAGCCCTCCTGGCCGCAACAGACAACATCCGCTCCCTGCTCAACATGGGAGAGATGGCGGCACTTATCCTGCTAGACATCTCAGCGGTCTTCGACACAGTCTCCCATCACACCCTGATAGGAAAACTCCACGAAGTCGGCATCAGAGACAAGGCCCTCGACTGGATCCAATCCTTCCTCTCTGTCAGAACTCAAAGTGAGACTCACCCCCTTCCTCACAGACCTCACACCCACCACCTGTGGAGTTCCCCAGGGGTCCTCCTTCAGCCCCATGCTGTTTACCATCTAAATGGCCTGCTAGCCACCATCATCAGAAGCTACGGAATCAACATCATCTCCTACACCGACGACACCCAACTCATCCTCTCCCTCTCCAATGAACCCAACAAAGCCAGACAGAACTTCCACGTAGGCATGGAAGCAGTTGCCAACTGGATGAGAAACTGCTGCCTTCAACTCAACGCAAACAAGACAGAAGTGCTCATCATGGGCCCTCAACCCAATGTGTGGAACGACTCCTGGTGGCCACCCACCCTCAGAAAACCACCCACCCCCAACAGCCAAGCCCGTAACCTCGGGATCCTCCTGGACTCCAATCTCAGCATGAACCATCAAATCAAATCAGTCACCTCCACCTGCTTCCACACCCTCCTCCTCCAATGGAAGTGCTTCAAATGGTTCCTCCTCAAACCAAGAAAGACCATCACACACACCCTCATTACCAACAGACTGGACTATGGCAATGCACTCTACGCCGGAATCAACAAGAAACTCATCCGCAAACTACAAAACATCCAGAACGCTGTCGCCAGACTGGTCCTCGACCTACCTCGATACTGGTACATCTTGAAACACCTGCATACACTGCACTGGCTTCCCATAGAGAAAAGAATAACCTTCAAGATCCTCACCCACGCACACAAAGCCCTCCACAACACCGGACCAGCCTACCTGAATCAGCGGCTGAACCTCCACGTACCCCACAGGACCCTATGCTCAGCCCATCTCTCTCTCGCAGAAGTACCCTACATCAGGAAAACCAGAACAGGAGGACACTCTTTTTCCTACCTCGCAGCCACCGCCTGGAATGCCCTTCTTCTCCATATCAGACAAACTACTTCCCTCCTCAGCTTCACAAAGGAACTAACGACATGGCTTTTTTAAGAACTACCTCACTGGCGAACGCTACACTTTCCCCCCCAGCGCCTTGAGACCCTAACAGGTGAATAGTTGCACTTGACAAGCATTGATTGATTGATTGATTGATGAGTGGCAATGGGAATTTTTTTTTTTGTTTTGATCTTGAATTCCCGGATCAAAATTTGGGAGCTTGAATTTGTTTTTTAATTGAAATCTGAAACTAATGTGCCAGCTAAACAAGAATTACATTATATGCTACAAGTGCAAATGAAAATTTTTGTTTAATAGACCATGATATACTGAAAGAGACTTTGAAACCGATTTTTGACAAACTAAACCGATTTTGAAAAGCTGCTAAACCAATTTTTGTCAACAGCTCTGGAGAAGAGTCCAAAAGGTGTAAATAACTGCAAAGAAAATTATTTTTGTTTTTGATTTTTGGCTGCATAGTTAAATATTTTTCTTTTTCTTCTACTTTCTGATTCTTTACATGATGGATAACAATCACAATAGAGTAAAAACTAATAGGTGTTGCAAGTGTTTGTGTATTGCTGTGGGAATTTTATGTGTGTTAGTGTGTTTTTGTTGATTGTGATCATAAGTATTCATCACACACCTGAAAATAGTTATATTAGTTCTGTAGAGACTACTACACTTTCAAAGTTAGAAAAGATTAACAGGGATGAGAAATACTTACACTTAGACCACTCACAAGGAGATCTTTCTTCTAATACTTTCTATTGCTTCTTGTATGAATATGTTGAGATGATGAATGTAAGAGAGTGTTATGTTTACATGCAAATTCCTTCATCAGTGCAAGAAGGTGTGACATACCATAGTTTGCCACTAACAATTTGTTGTAGTCCTATACTAACAAGGCTTTATAACCAGGAATACATTCAGTATTTCTACTCTAAACTAGATGTAGTGTTTCATTTTGTTCCGATTATGCAGCATTTGAGTGAAATTGCCAAAGAAAGAAACATTGACATTGTGGGAGGTTTCTTTGAGCCTACACTAATATTTGGGACTGCCTATGCACATCGCAACAACCTTACATGCTTGCTTTCACCAGTAGAAAAGTCCTTTTTAGATCAAACTGATGACAGGAGAAAGGCTTTGAAGGAAAAAATAGAGAAAGGGTTAGTGAAGAGGACATTTAGAAATGACTACGCATTTAGTGAAACTAAAACCCAAGGGAAGTTAGCTTTGGATGTGCAACATGTAGGAAAGCTTTGTATTTATAGACCACAATCTAGAACTGACATTAACTTTGGAAAAAGTGAGTGCAGACATTTAAGAATACATGGGACTTTATGCTAAATGGCCAGGACACTGTTATTCCAGGAGTTTATTACATTTGTGGAAAGAATGCTTATTATCGTCTCCCAAGGGGATGGTATGGGACTTGCTATTTGGGAGTTGTATTCCCAAAATTTTACCAAATTGACAACATAGATGGCACACATAATTCAAATGAATTGCAAAGACCAAGACCAAAATGAGATACATATCCTGTAATAATTGGGGATATATTTGGAGCAATTATTCCTTCTGTAGGAGTTTTTCTGAAAGCTCTGAAAATTAGAGAGTTGTCTACTACTGTGAATAACATGCTAACTGATTTTTCTGGAGCTGTAATTTTAATGGATACTGAAATGGCTGTGGTTGGTTCAATGGTTCTTCAGAACCGTCTTGCGTTAGACCTAATTTTAGCCAAAGAAGGCAGAGTTTGCCGGATGCTGAAATTGAAACATTGTTGTACATGCATTCCTGACAATAGTAAAGTATAAATTAGAAATTATATTAAGAACCTGACAGATTCAAATTCAGACTTAAAAGGTCTGAAAGAGCCAGGGTTATGTGAAAAAGTTGGCAAAAGTTTGACAAATGTGAAGAATTGGCTGAGTAAATTTGGTAAAGTGATTGTGGGAAAAATTCTGAGACCACTATTGATCGTAATTACTTGTGTCGTTTGTACTATTAGATTTTATAAACTGTATAAACTGATTAAGAAAAAACGAATGAAAAATTATCAGAGGAGGGAAGAATTGAGAAACTGAGAAGCAAACAATTTTATGATTTAAGACAAACTGAAAATTGGAAAAATACAAGAAAGCATAGATGTATTAGAGAGACTACGTTTTAGCCTATCATAAATTAATTAATGTAGTTTTGTGATGATATATAGTCATCAGAGGAGGGATTGTTAGAGTGTGAAAATTGCTAATAAAATTGTGTGATTAACTGAAAGAAAAACATGCGTTTAAAAGTGCAAGGCTGAAATGAAAATGAGGCCTACACTGATAATTGACACAGATATTTGGAAAATGAAAATAAATCACTGTCTAATTAAATGTATTTTATGTTTTACTAACTGAAAGTAATGAGAAATAATAATTGCATGTTCAGAAAATAATTAGTTTGAGTTTTGTGAAATGTTGTACACTGCACATTTTACTGCGTTTTTAAACAGGCCTGAGTTAAGCTAATGCAAATGAAATAATATGACGCTTAGAAAATGCTGATGGCAGTGGAAAGTTTCCTGTTCTTTCTGAAACATCCTGCGTGATGATCTAATGTCCGAGAGAAATGTTCTTGTGCTGTATATTATTGATACCAATGTTTAGTTCCTGCTAGATAGTGTTCCACAGAAAACAATGGCTTTCAGTAGTTTTATGTAGTTTGAAACATTTTGGTGGTCATTACAACCCTGGCGGACGGTGTTAAAGCGGCGGTAAAAAAATTGCAATTACGACTGTGGCGGAAACTGCCAACAAAGACAGCCACTTTAACACTCCGACCGCCACAGCGGTACAAACAAACAGCGCGGCGGTCACCGCCAACAGACAGGCGGTAGACAAAGTACCCCCCACACTATTATGACAGGCCAATCCGCCACCTTTTCCAGGGCGGATTCACCGCGGATAAAAACACGGCGGAAACAGGAATCCCGAAGGAAAAACGCTCACCTCTACACACCCCATGAGGAACGAGGACGCCATGGAGCTGGAACTCCAAATTCTACCTGCAATAGTCTTCGTGCTCCTCTACCAGGAGCACGAACGCCGGTGGCGAAGACAACGGTGAGTACTGCACCTACGACACAGGGGAGGGAAAAAACAGGGACATACACACGCAACACCCCCACCCTCACCCACTACAACACACACACTAATGCAAATCAATACATCACAGTTACACCCCAAACCCCCCGGAAGAATGCAAAGACAATAGAAAATGAGTGTAAACATTGTAATATATTAAAAGCAAGTAGGCAGAAATATATATATACACCATGTACAAAATATATACCAAGCATAGTAGTCCAGGTAGTGCTCTAATAAAGTCAGTGGAACACTGGGACCACACAGTATGGACGAGGCCCACACAAGATCCCCGACCATGACGGAGAGAACAATGCAGGGGCATCATAGAGCAACTAAACAGGCACCTCAGGGGGAGGGAAAGGGGGGGCACCTCAGCTGGATGAGTGCACGATGCCAAATCCACGAGGGGGCCACATGCCCACTGTTACATCCTGGGGAGTACAAAGCCACAGTCTCTCAAGTCTCTACAGTGGGTGGGTTGCCCACTGTTCCATCCTGGGGAGTGCAAAGCCACAGTCTCACAAGTCTATACAGTGGGTGGGTTGCCCACTGTTAAATCCTGTGGAGTGCAAAGCCACAGTCTCTCAAGTCTCTACAGTGGGTGGGTTGCCCACTGTTCCATCCTGGGGAGTGCAAAGCCACAGTCTCACAAGTCTATACAGTGGGTGAATTGCCCACTGTTCAATCCTGGGGAGTGCAAAGCCACAGTCTCACAAGTCTATACAGTGGGTTGTTTGCCCACTGCTTTATCCTGGGGAGTGCAAAGCCACAGTCTCTCAAGTCTCTACAGTGGGTTGTTTGCCCACTGCTTTATCCTGTGGAGTGCAAAGCCACAGTCTAACAAGTCTCTACAGTGGGTGGTTTGCCCACTGTTCAATCCTGGGGAGTGCAAAGCCACAGTCTCCACTGGTTCTGGAGGGGGCTTTGTGCCCAGAGTACTTCATCCTGCCAAGGATTGGGTGAGTGGATGACAGTCTCCACTGGTTCTGGAGGGGGCATGGTGCCCAGAGTGCTTCATCTTGCCAAGGATTGGGTGAGTGGATGACAGTCTCCACTGATTCTGGAGGGGGCTTTGTGCCCAGAGTGCATCATTCAGCCCGTGACAGACTCAGTTGCGTCAGTGCCCTTGCCGCTCATGGGCCAGCGGTGCTTGAGACAGCGGTGCCCTGTTCAGCAGTGTTTGAGATGGCGGTGCCCTGTCCAGCGGTGTTTGAGATGGCGATGCCCTGTTCAGCGGTGCTTGAGATGGCGGTGCCCTCTTTAGCGGTGCTGGAGACAGTGGTGCCCTGTTCAGCGGTGCTTGAGACGGCGGTGCCCTGTTCAGCGGTGCTTGAGACGGCGGTGCCCTGTTCAGCAGTGCTTGAGACGGCGGTGCTCTGTTCAGCGGTGCTTGAGATGGCGGTGCCCTGTTCAGCGGTGCTTAAGATGGCGGTGCCCTGTTCAGCGGTGCTTGAGGCGGCGGGCTCCATTGCAGGGACTCAGCTGCTGGCGGTCCTTCATGGCCCAGCGGGGCTTTTGCTGGCGGTCCTTCATGGCTCAGCGGGGCTTTTGCTGGCGGTCCTTCATGGCCCAGCGGGGCTTTTGCTGGTGGTCCTTCATAGCCCAGCGGTCCTTCATGGCCCAGCGGGGCTTGTGCTGGCGGTGGCCTCCTGGGCAGGTGGGCTGGTGTTTGCGGGCCCCTCCTGGGCAGCTGGGCTTGTGCTGGCGGTCCTGCCCTGGGCAGCTGGGCTGGTGCTTGCGGGCCCCTCCTGGGCAGCTGGGCTTGTGCTGGCGGTCCTGTCCTGGGCAGATGGGCTTGTGCTGGCAGTGGCCTCCTGGGCAGCTGGACTGGTGCTTGCGGGCCCCTTCTGGGCAGCTGGGCTTGTGCTGGCGGTCCTGTCCTGGGCAGCTGGGCTTGTGCTGGCGGTGGCCTCCTGGGCAGGTGGGCTGGTGCTTGCAGGCCCCTCCTGGGCAGCTGGGCTTGTGCTGGCAGTCCTGTCCTGGGCAGCTGGGCTTGTGCTGGCGGTGGCCTCCTGGGCAGGTGGGCTGGTGCTGGCGGTCCTGTCCTGGGCAGCTGGGCTGGTGCTGGCAGTGGCCTCCTGGGCAGCTGGGCTTGTGCTGGTGGTCCTGTCCTGGGCAGCTGGGCTGGTGCTGGCCTCCTGGGCAGCGGGGATGATGGCGGTCTTCTCCGCCGTGCTGCTCTTCCCAGACTTGCCGGGTTTCTTGTGGCCCTTCCCCACCTTGGAAGGTGTCATAGCTGACTCCACACTCCCACCGGGACCCCTAGGAGCGGCTTTGGTGGCTGGAGCCTTCCCCCTCTCCCGCCGGGCACTGGCCAATTTCTGATGCTTCACACGTGGGGGACTGTCTGTGCTGTGGCTCCGTGCCACACTGGCTGCCCTGGTGGCCGGTGCACTCCAGATTCCGGTGACTACAGGCACCACTGGTCCCGGAGATGTGGCTGAGGTGCTAGTCCGGGACCTAGGAGATGGACGGGGTGGGGGAGGTGTGGGAAAGAGGTCAAGGTTGGACAGGAAAAGTTTTTGGGAGACACTGGGACGGGTAGCTGGAGGGGGTTTGGGAGTGGAGGAAGAGGTTGTGGTTGTAGGAGGTGTTCGTTTGCTGACTTTGGGTGAAGGTGCATGCGCTGGAGGCTGTTGTGAGGTGGATGGCTGTTGGGTGGGTGTGTGCCTGCGTTTGTATATCTTGGGAGGGGGCGTTACAGACACACTGGGAGAGGACACAGTGGACGTGTGAATGGTAGTGGGGGGTGGTGACTGCACGTGAGAGGGGTGTGGTGGTGGGTGTGCTGGAGAGGGATGTAGTGGCTGTAGAGGTAGTGAATGCAGGTGTGAGTGTAGACGAGACTGGAAGGGAGGAGGGAGACGAGGAGGACACAGTGGAGGCAGTGGATGGTGGTGTGTCTGCATGTGTGTGATGCTTGCGTGAGTGCCTGTGGGATGTGTGGTGCTTATGTTTGCCTGAGCTTCCCTTGTGTGTTGACGTGTGTGCATGCTGGTCTGTAGGTGTGCTTGGGATAGGCTGAGGTACAGGGGATTGGGTCTGGGTGGAGGCAGGTGGAGGGAAGGCTAGACACAGTGACATTGGCTGCCAACAGTGCTGAGGCCAGAGACTGAAAAGCTCGCTGAAGGACCGCCAGAATGAATGTCCTCCAGGAATGCATTTGTTTGTTTCAACTGCCTTTCTACACCCTGGATGGCATTCAAAATGGTAGACTGCCCAACAGTGAGGGACCTGAGGAGGTCAATGGCCTCCTCACTGAGGGCAGCAGGGGTGACTGGGGCAGGGCCTGAGGTGCCTGGGGTGAAGGTGATGCCCACCCTCCCGGGTGAGCGGGCACGGGGCAAAGGCTGAGGGGCTGCTGGGAGGGCGGTGCTGGAAGGGGGGGTGGCGGCTGTACCTGTAGATGGGGGTGGCACAGATGTTGCCGCCACCACAAGGGAGCTCCCATCAGAGGACGAGTCCGCGTCACTGGTGTCAGCTCCTGTCCCCGCTGTGGAGCTCCCCTCGCCCTCCGTCCCACTGGTGAAGTCCGAGTCCGTAGTGTGGCCCTACATGGCCATGTGGGATGCAGCCCCCTGGTGCTCCGGTGCCAGTGCTCCTCCGCCTGATGATGCTAATGCACACAAGAACAGGGAGACCACAAAAAGGGGGGTAGATGACAGAAGAAAGACATGTTGAGTGCATGCATTACCGCTACCGTTGGCGGACACAACAGACACAGAAGCACCCTGCACTACGCCGCGCTCTTGGGCTCCACTGTTCAATTCCTGGGAAATGGCCTACAAGGCTATGGACGACATCTGCACACACAGAAGACAAAGAGGCATGACTAGGTGTACTTGGCACTCTACAGAGGTGGGGTGCCACATGGCCTGCCTTACGGAGGGACCTTGCCTATGGAAACCCACAGCCCACCTCCCCCACCTAGACCCCTCCACTGCGCGCAAAATCAGCAGAATGCGAGTGTACTCACCCCCTTGTGGCTGCTGTGATGCCCTCAAGCGCCCATCCAACTCCGGCTAGGCCACCGCCAGGATCCTGAACATCAGGGGGGTCATGGTGCGACGGGCACCCCTCCCACGTTGGGAGGCCATCCCCAGCTGAGCCTCCACCGTCTTCTTGCTCCAGCGGCGAATGTCCTCCCATATTTTCTGGCAGTGGGTGCTCCGTTTATGGTAGACCCCCAGGGTCCGGACGTCATTGGCGATGGCACGCCAAATATGGTTTTTCTGGTGGGCGCTGACCTACATGAAATGTACAAGGGGAAGAGAAACTTTATTACCAACTGCACCGTCACAGTCATTGGCCCCCATCCCTACCCTTGCCATGTGGCACATGCATTCACTGTCTTTCATGCACGCAGCACTCTCCCCCCTTCCTTCTTACATCCAGCCCTCTCCACACAGGCATAGCCCATACAACATGCTCCCTGTGTACTTACCTGTTTGTCTGGAGGACCGTAGAGTAGAGTGTACTGGGGGAGGACCCCATCTACGAGTTTCTCCAACTCTTCCGATGTGAAGGTAGAGGCCCTTTCCCCAGACACTCGAGCCATTGTCTCTTCCAGACCGAGGTCACAGCAGCACTTGCAGTGTAGGTCCTCTCCTGTCGAAGATCAGGTATCGAGTGATTGAGCAGATAGAAAATGGCGGTCACATCCGCGGCGGTGCGTACCGTCACCGCCGGCGTACATCGTCATTGGCTCCTCAGACCCATAGTGTCCAATGTTAACCAATGCAGAATTGCGCTGCGGTCTTCGACCGCCTACCGCGATGGTGTACAACGCCAGCGTAGTTACCTCACATCCAATTGTCCCACTTTACAGGTCAGGCAGCCGCCATTTCAGGGGCCCACATGGCTTCATTTTTAACTGCATCACACATACCTAGGCCTAGCCTCAACACACATACAGGCCACCTTTGGTGTATGAATGGTGTTCTGTGTAAACTGTAGGTACGTACCTCTGAGTTGTTTGACTCTGTGCTCGCTGTTGTCCTTCATAGGCACCGTCCGCTGGGACATGTGAGGAGATGGCAGCATCCTCCGGTGTACTGACCATTGGTGGACCTGTCGACAATGGAGGAGCGACATGTGATTACCACATACAGGCTTGACCGTGCCACAATCCTGGAACTGTGTACCCAGCTGGAGCCAGACCTGATGTCAGCAATCCACCATGTCACAGGAATCCCTCCTCAAGTGCAGGTGCTGTCAGTGCTCCATTTCCTTGCAAGTGGGTCTTTTCAGACGACAGTGGCCATAGCATCAGGGATATCCCAGCCTATGTTTTCCAACGTAATGTCCAGAGTGTTGTCTGCCCTGCTGAAACACACGCGGAGCTACATCGTTTTCCCTCAGGTGGAGGATTTGCCTACAGTGAAAGGTGATTTCTATGCCCTGGGACACATCCCCAACATCATAGGTGCCATTGATGGGACCCATGTGGCTTTGGTACCCCCCCACAGGAGTGAACAGGTGTACAGAAACCGGAAGAGTTATCATTCAATTAATGTACAGATGGTATGTTTGGCAGACCAGTACATCTCCCATGTGAATGCCATGTTCCCTGGCTCAGTGCATGACGCCTACATCCTGCGGAATAGCAGCATCCCTTTTGTGATGGGTCCACTCCAGGGGCACCGTGTGTGGCTATTAGGTGAGCACCTGGAAGCAAGACAGTGGGAATGGTTGTCTGGGTCTGGGGATATCCCTACAGGTTAGTGTGCGTTTAACAGTTGTCCCTCAATATTTGCAGTTGACTCTGGTTACCCCAACCTGTCATGGCTACTGACCCCAGTGAGGAATCCCAGGACAAGGGCAAAGGAACGCTACAATGAGGCCCATGGGCGATTTAGGAGGGTGATCGAGCGGACCTTCGGCCTCCTGAAGGCCAGGTTCCGGTGCCTCCATATGACAGGTGGATCCCTATTCTACTCACCAAAGAAGGTGTGCCAGATCATCGTGGCCTGCTGTATGCTTCACAACTTGGCTTTGCGACGACAGGTGCCTTTTCTGCAGGAGGATGGTCCAGATGGCAGTGTTGTGGCAGCTGTGGAGCCTGTGGACAGTGAAGACGAGGAAGCAGAGGAAGAAGACATGAACAACAAGGACTCAGTGATCCAGCAATGCTTCCAGTGAGACACAGGTGAGAATACAAACCTGCCTACTACATGTACTTTAACACTACTACCTCTCTACTGTCTGTCCTTTTGACCCAGTGTATGGTCACTGAGTTGTCACTTTCCCTTACGATTTCACAGATGTGGGCCCCACTGTGTGACCTCTGCTTAGATTCCTCATGGACTAGAGCTGTGTGACATAGGTATGTTGACATTACAATTGAAAGAGCATTTTGTCACTGTAATTGCTAATACACTATTTCGAAATCACAGACTGACTCCAGATTGTTTTATGCCTCAAGGGTGTTTATTTAAGAGCTCTATCTTGGAGGGGGTAGTAAAATGGTGAGGGGTGATGGCGGAGGAATGTCCATGGCAGAGTCCAGTCTATTAGTCTCACAGGTGCATTGCCCATATGGGCATAGGAAGTGGAGCTGGGGCAGTTTAAGTATGGACAGGGTGACAAAGTGGGACAGGAGGATGACATTCAGGGTGGTCTCATTTCTTGGCGGGGGTCTTGGGATCGTGCTCTGTCTTTGTCCTGGATCTCAGGGACCGTTTGCGGGGTGGTTCTCCCTCTGCAGGGGGTGGGGTGCTGGTGTGGTGGTCCTGTGGCGGGGCGTCCTGTCCACTAGCGCCGGCAGAGGTGGTGGGCAGTTCATCGTCCATGCTAGTGTCAGGGGCCCCTTGTAGTGCCACAGTGTCCCTCCTGGTGTTCACAAGTTCCTTCAGCACCCCTACGATGGTGCCCAGGGTGGAGCTGATGGTTCTGAGTTCCTCCCTGAAGCCCAAATACTGTTCCTCCTGCAGGCGCTGGGTCTCCTGAAACTTGGCCAGTACCGTTGCCACCGTCTCCTGGGAGTGGTGGTAGGCTCCCATGATCGAGAAGAGGGCCTCGTGGAGAGTGGGTTCCCTTGGCCTGTCTGCCCCCTGTCGCACAGCAGCCCTCCCAGTTCCCCTGTGTTCCTGGACCTCCGTTCCCTGGACCGTGTGCCCACTACCACTACCCCAGCTCCCTGTTGTTGTTGGGGTGGTGGGTTAACCTGGGTTCCCTGTAGTGGTGGACACACAGCTGATTGACGTGTCCTGGGGACGGAGGTATGGGCCCGCTGGGTGGGTGCTGTGCTGGTGTTTCCAGAGGGGGGAAGCTCTGTGGTGGCCTGTGACTGTGTTGGGGAACCGACTGTCCCGAGGTCCCTGATGGGGCGTGCTGGTCATCTAGATCCAGTTGGACAGAGCTGCTGTCATCACTGTGGGCCTCTTCTGTTGGTGGTGTGGACATGTGTGGACCCTCCTGTCCGGTGACGTTGGGTAGGGGTCCTGCAGAGGTATAAAAGGATGTTTATTACATCTGTGTGTGTCATGGGGGGTCATTCTGACCCTGGCGGTCTTTGACCGCCAGGGCGGAGGACCGCGGGAGCACCGCCGACAGGCCGGCGGTGCTCCAATGGGGATTCCGACCGCGGCGGTAAAGCCGCGGTCGGACCGGCACCACTGGCGGGCTCCCGCCAGTGTACCGCGGCCCCATTGAATCCTCCACGGCGGCGCAGCTTGCTGCACCGCCGCGGGGATTCCGACCCCCCCTACCGCCATCCAGATCCCGGCGGTCCGACCGCCGGGATCCGGATGGCGGTAGGGGGGGTCGCGGGGCCCCTGGGGGCCCCTGCAGTGCCCATGCCACTGGCATGGGCATTGCAGGGGCCCCCGTAAGAGGGCCCCTACATGTATTTCACTGTCTGCTGCGCAGACAGTGAAATACGCGACGGGTGCAACTGCACCCGTCGCACAGCTTCCACTCCGCCGGCTCGATTCCGAGCCGGCTTCATCGTGGAAGCCTCTTTCCCGCTGGGCTGGCGGGCGGTCTGAAGGCGACCGCCCGCCAGCCCAGCGGGAAAGTCAGAATTACTGCGGCGGTCTTTCGACCGCGGAACGGTAATCTGACGGCGGGACTTTGGCGGGCGGCCTCCGCCGCCCGCCAAGGTCAGAATGAGGGCCATGGTGTGCAATGGGTGGGTGACCGTGTACTCCAGTGTTTGCATTCCTGTGTGGGACCTCATGTGATGATGGTTTAGGGGGGTGTATTGGTTTGTGCAGTGGGCATGCTTTGGTGATGGGTGTCCATGCTTTGTTGTTGCATGCAGGGCTTCGTGTTGGGATGGGTGGTTTGTGATGTTGGGACATATGTGAGGAGTTGGAGTGATGGGGGTGAGGGCGAGGGTGGGGGTATGTGATAGCATGCAGGTAGGGTGGGGGATGTAATAGTTAAGATTTGTCTTACCAGAGTCCATTCCTCCAGCTACTCCTGCGAGGCCCTCAGGATGCAGAATCGCCAAGACCTGCTCCTCCCATGTTGTTAGTTGTGGGGGAGGAGGTGGGCGTCCGCCGCCAGTCCGCTGAACCGCCAGGTGGTGTCTTGAGACCACGGAACGCACCTTCCCCGGTAGGTCGTTCCACCTCTTCCTGATGTCCTCCCGATTTCTTGGGTGCTGTCCCACTGCGTTTATCCTGTCCACTATTCTTCGCCATAGCTCCATCTTCCTAGCAATGGAGGTGTGCTGCACCTGTGATCCGAATAGCTGTGGCTCTACCCGGACGATTTCCTCCACCATGACCCTGAGCTCCTCCTCCGAGAACCTGGGGTGTCTTTGCCGTGCCATGGGGTGGTGTAGGTGATGTGTGGGGTGGAGTGTGTGGTGATAAGTGTGCTGATATGTAGTGGGGTGTTGTGTGAGGTGCGTGGAGATTCTGTGGCTGTGGATGCTGTTGTTCTTGCTGGTGCTGTCTCTCTCTGGCCTTCTTTCAGAATTTTTGGTTGTAGGGGTTTGTGGGTGATGTGGGTGTGTGTTTTATATTGTGATGGGTGTGTGGGAGTGGTGTGTGTATGTGTATCAGGTGTGTGTATTTCGAATTGTCCAATGTGGTTGTGTTTTGTAAGAGTGTGTGTATTTTGAGCGCAGCGGTGTGTACCACCAATGGAATAACGCAGTTGAAAGACCGCCGCGTGGATTCGTGTGTCGTGATAGTGTGGGCGTATTTCTGTTGGCGTGACGGTGGAGGTTTTGTCTTCGCCAGTTTATCACTGACCTTTGGTGTGGAGGACTTGTGTGGGTGTCTAGATTTTGGCGGATTCCGAACTGTGGGTCATAATAGCTGTGGCGGTATTCCGCAGCCGCAGCGGTGTGTTGGCGGTCTTCTACACAGCGGTAAGCGGCTTTTACCGCCAATGTTGTAATGAGGGCCTTTATTTCTGAAACAGAAAACTGGTGATGGCAGTGAAAGAAACTGAACCAATGAGGGAGAAAAGAACACAAGAATGCAACATAAAGAAACATGCTTTAGTTTTAATTGGTTCTTCCCTAACTACCCCATAGTCTGACCAATGGTAGAGTAGCTAGTTATTTTCTGGGACTTTAATATAGCAATGTTTAGGTGATGTCAGCTCAGACTTATTCTTTCTTGCTCAAAGTCAGACTGATTCAAGATTCTCTCTTGTTGCCGTTACTGTCTGCTGTGTTCAGACGTGCTTTTATTTCTGTTAGTGAAATAATGTGCTATGTGTCACTTATAGTTCATATGCATTAGGGCCAAATATTACTGAAGTGTTCCCATATATGTCACTGTCCACTGAAGCTGACCATGAAGATGCTCAACTGTTGAAGACTTTGCTGCCTGCTGAACCTATTAAGGAGAGGTAAAACAAAATTGTGCATCTGTCTTTCTTGCAGGTTTTTATGTTTTTCTCTTCTAGAAACCCAACCGCTATTTTTGCTAGCACCATGGATAGATGTTTTCCAAATTAGTTTTTGTCTTCTTTTTCTTTTTGAATGAACTCCAACATGCTTAATCTAATTGGGGTAAGAATAGGAATGTCACATTATGAATTTGGCTGCGCAAAATAACTGAATGTGAATAATACATCTGTGTTAACTCAAAGTATTCAATCTCAACTGTGCATCTGATATTGCTGTTATACTGTATGGTGATTCTTGAGTGCTTAATAATTCACATTCTGTCAAAGCTGAGATTCTTTAGAAGGTTTGGTCAACCTATATTATTCATGTATCTTTATAATTTGGTTTTGCATTTGATTTACGTGATCTTGACATTGTTAATCTAAAGGACAATAAATGTTTGAACTTTACTAAACTCATGTGGTGATTCATGGCCAAATAGGTCATGGTGCGTGTAAATTACTGACTCTAATGTTGATTTGATTAATGATGGCATTGTTTATTGTTGACTTCGTTTTGTTCACAGCCGAACACTCACACCTATCTGTGCCCAAAGGCTCATTCGACCTCATGAGAGTAAATGGTTGGTTACCCCTACATGTCCTCTTATAAAATAAATTATCAAAAAAATATATTAGTAGGACGCACCCATAATACTCATGTGTGCTGCATCTTGCAGTACACATTTAAATGCCACCTCCCCCCAAATAGCTTGTAAATGTGCAGGAAGGGACACCTCCAGGCACGTAAACAACTCATCACTTCAAGGTAGCAACCCTGTCATCATGCTGCAACAATGCCTGTGCTGGTGCAGGGAGCACTCATCTGTGCAGGCACAGGGGGAATTGCAGGGCTGTAGTGTATACAGGAAAAGATGGCACATCACTGTGTATCAAAACTGCTGCAGTGTACTACAACACATCTGGCAGCTGCCATGAGCCATGACAAATGAGTAAATACCTGCCATAAAGCTTGCAACCTGTGGAACACACACCTTACAGGCTGAACTTACAATAACTCACACACAACTATATACGTCACATGGAAATGGACACAGAATAAATGCATACAACACATTGTGCATGTATGGAAACATTATGTGTGAAGCTGTACAATTGTCTGTAATCTCACCGTTTGACAAGTTAGAGGGCTAGATCAAACAGAAAATGATGGTTTGTGCTGCTGTGCAGAATTAGGCAGAATCACGCACTGTCGTATTTAAAAAGTCAGAATACACCATATACATTATAATGCACCACTCCCCTGTATACCTCCCTGAGCAAGTGGTAATCAGATGTTGTGCGCCAGTGCAGCCACCCTTGCACCACAGTTAGTTCTGTACTCTAACTCTCCACATTCCCCCAATTCAGGTACTGACAGTTTTTTGTTTCTGAGGGTGGACTAGACATTACTTCTAATCCTTACCCACACTCTGTTTTTATTCATGATAGGGGTCAGGGTTGATTAAATACAATATTTCCAGACCTCTAGCCTTTTTTATTTTCACATACCCATATACCAATCCCACATACTAGCACTCAGCTACTGGCATTCTTTACACTCAAAAGATCTCCGGCAAAGAGCCCCCACGAGGGGCCCGTCAGGCATTGCAGTGCCGGCCTGACGAGGAGCAAAAGCCCGATGATGTAGCATGTCACCATTTGGTGAGTGAGGGCTCTTGTTCCAATAAGAGCAGACTCATAGACTCTATTACTTACTGTATACATTTGTACTAGTCTATTGGCTGGAACTGTGTACTTTTGGTTTTTTGGTATTATGATTGGAGTACGTTACACAGGACCAACTTTTCTCTAAACACTCCCAACATATTAGCCCTTCTTTGTTTGTATTCGCGAATTACCATGTCTACCTGTCCAAGATAAATATTGCATACACATTGTGAATGGCTGGAACAAAGGATGGCAAAGGTATGGCCTAGTAGACAGTATGTAGCTGCCATTCTGATAGCTCCTTGGTCATGAGGAAGCATGTGGGAAACCTGGGAAAACAAGACAGAAAGCATACCCTAGGCCATTCCCCCAACTTGGCCAGTGCACTCATGACAAGCCTCAGACCCAATCATTTACGAAACTAATTAGGCTAAGATGAACAGTATTTAATATCAAAATCATCAAGCAAATGAAAACCTAAAACCTACCCTAATCTAAACTAACCTATACTATCCTTAACTCCTAACTATACCTATCTAACCTAAACTAAACTTATCTTACACATGTAACACCACACTCTAAACATTGCCCCCCCCCAACCCACTTAACAGATGAGATGCAAGTAGGACGACATAAACCATGACTAGACATGTAATAACCTAACCTGTGGCCTAAACAAAAATATATATTTTTGGTATTTTTTTCTTTATATTTCTTTTTCTTTAATACACAAATACCCAACATAACCCTCCATCCAACCCCCAACAATGTGAAAAAATGTCAACCCCCGCCCCACTATAGTTAACCTAACCTATGCCTACCCTAAACTAACCTAACCATACACATCTAAAACCCCATATAAGCTATAAAAAAGAGTAAAAGGGAAGGGAATGAACTGGGATGTTGTACAGCAAGTTAATTGTTAATTTCTTGCTTTTTAAAAACTTTTTCTTGCTATACTTCAATAACTTGCAGTCCTCTGCAGCATCCTGTTCCAATTTGGTGAGTCTTGCCAAAATATGGCCAATGTCCCTTCTCATGCCCTGCTCAAATTGACTGGGCACTACTGCTGCAGGTGGCTGTGGTGGTGGCTGAGTTGTCACTGGTGCAGCTGTTGTTGATGGCTGTGTTTCAGCTGTGGCCCCTTGCATCCTTGATGGCTTGTCTCCAGTGTTGTGTGGTAGCTGTCTTGGATGTCCCCATGTTGAAAGGCATGCCATTCCCCAGATGCTTTTTCCAGTTGGAATCTCCTGCCCATTCGGCAGTAGGCATCATCAACCTTCATTATGTGGCTGTATCGTTCGGCCCTCCTAAGGAAGTCTTGCCTCTGTGCCTCAGTCATGTTGGCAGCTGAAACATGAGGAGAAGCAAGAATCAGTATCAGCACTGGGTGGAGGTTGCACAGACATATAATGTACATTGCAACTGCAGAAACCACATACAGTCCAACACACATTCCTCAAAAATGGCATACTCCTCATCGATGACTATTTCCTACCAGTCACCATCAGTATCATGTACATGTCACTGGGATGACAGAAATGTAGTTGAAACAACAGGCCCCATAGCTGAGTGGACAAAACTGTCTATGATCAACATTTGTGTCTTCTAACTTGTGAGGATCACGTGCCCCTACAAGTCAGAATTCCCTGTGTCCCTGGGCATAAGGGGTGTGTGCATGCAATGCATCACCTCAACACACCTGGTAAAACATCAATGCTTGCCCAGTCATCATGAAGGCAAGGTGTGGGCCATATGATAGGAGGACAGGTAACTTTACACCTGCTATTCAAAGGTTTAATTAATCAACACTAATGTGTCCTGTTGTAAGACCTGACCTGAGCATTTGTAACAAGGGGCACGCCATTGCCATGATGTGCCCACGTATACAACTGATTGAAACTTCCCAGAAAGTCTGGCTTTAAGCCTGAGCTGCACATCAGAGTTGTCAACACATTACAGAATTGAACTCCCCTACCCTGACAATGTAGTGCTACATGTGTTAAATGGCACACACATGGTGCCTATATGGTTGCCCTTAGGCCCACGGTGAGTTTGGCACTGCAGTGGGTGTTGCAACAGTATCCAGAAATATTGTATATCATTTGCACATGCATGTCAGACATCATCAAAGTACTAGGTACGCACACAACATTCACATCATATGCTTACATCACTCACAAACATCATGGTGGCAAGACCTTTTTGTGAAAACTGCTTGAGGTCTGGTGTGGGACGAATCATAGACTTTTCACACAATCATCTGGAGGTTAGTTTTCTACTAAATGTGTACACTTACAGCACATTAACAAGTGCAGCACAATATGGCTCCTTGCAGTACTACAGACACATTATATCTGAAGGGTACTGAGGCACCTGTAGTGTATGTGTCTCCTACATAAGCCCCCTAGAGATCTCTGCAGATGTTACGCACATCTGTACCATCTTGTCAGTAAGTGTAAGCTATGTGTGGCACACTGTGCTGACATTGGTGTTGTGACAAAGTAGCTGTACACAGGCATGCTATGTACATTGACAGCTGCCCTGAGACCTGTCATGGTAGACACCAATGACTAACTGGCCAGCCATGACAATTCCCATTTCACTCAATTCCATGCCAGCACATGTTGCCCCTTGAACTAGAAGAAAGTCATTCTAATTGCACAACATTCCAACATACACAATGTCACCATCCATTCTCCAGTGATATCAGATCATTGGTCAGGCAAAACCATCTTTCATGGCATTCCACACTTCAGACTGACTCACATCAAATCCTGGATTAGCACCCATGAGGCACTAGATGACACTGTATCCATCAGGGTCCTCGAATCATGCAACCTCTCCCATGGTGTAGGGTGCAGGTCCACCTGCAAGACATGGATGGAAAACATTGGTTAGTATTATTTGTACATTGTTAGGCTGAGTAAGCACATCATACTAGTGGTAGGGCAGAGCAACTAACAAACATTTGCCATCAGTCAATCAGACATAGGTGGTCATTACAACCCTGGCGGACGGTGTTAAAGCGGCGGTAAGACTGCAAACAGGCCGGCGGTAAAAAAATTGAAATTATGACCGTGGCGGAAACCGCCAACAAAGACAGCCACTTTAACACTCCGACCGCCACGGCGGTACAGACAAACAGCGCGGCGGTCACCGCCAACAGACAGGCGGAAGACAACGTACCGCCCACAGTATCACAACCTACCAATCCGCCACCTTTTCCGGGGTGGATTCACTGTGGATAAAAACACGGCAGAAAAAGCCATTTCAAAGGGAAAACGCTCACCTCTACACACTCCACGAGGAATCAGGACACCATGGATCCGGAACTCCAAATACTCCCTGCGATAGTCTTCCTGCTCCTGTACGACCATCATCAACGTCGGCGACGAAGACAATGGTGAGTACTGCACCTACGACATAGGGGAGGGGGAGGCAAAAGTCAGGGACACACACACGCAACACCCCCACCCCGACCCTCACCCACTACAACACTCACACCAATGCATATCCAAACATTACAGTAACAACCCCCAAAACCCCCAGAAGAATGCAAAGACAAAAGGAAATGAGTGCAACCATTGTAATATATCAAAATACAGGAAGCAAATATATACAGATATATATACACATTCAACAAAATATACATCACGATTAGTAGTGCAGGTAATGCACCATTCAATGTCCGTGGACCACTGGGCCCAAAATGCATGGGCGAGGCCCACATCAGATACCTGATCAAAACGGAGAGAACACTGCCGGGGCATCAGATAGAAATGCAACAGGCACCTCAGGGGGAAGGGAAGGCGGGGCACCTCAGCCAGATGACTGCACGACGCCAGATCCACAAGGGGGCTCCATGCCCATTGATGTATCCTGGGGAGTGCAAAGCCGCAGTCTCTCAAGTCTCTACAGTGGGTGGTTTGCCAACTGTTCAATCCTGGGGAGTGCAAAGCCACAGTCTCTCAAGTCTCTACAGTGGGTGACTTGCCCACTGCCATATCCTGGGGAGTGCAAAGCCACAGTCTCTCAAGTCTCTACAGTGGGTGGTTTGCCCACTGCCATATCCTGGGGAGTGCAAAGCCACAGTCTCTCAAGTCTCTACAGTGGGTGGTTTGCCCACTGTTACATCCTGGAGAGTGCAAAGCCACAGTCTCTCAAGTCTCTACAGTGGGTGGTTTGCCCACTGCCATATCCTGGGGAGTGCAAAGCCACAGTCTCTCAAGTCTCTACAGTGGGTGGTTTGCCCACTGCCATATCCTGGGGAGTGCAAAGCCACAGTCTCTCAAGTCTCTACAGTGGGTGGTTTGCCCACTGTTACATCCTGGGGAGTGCAAAGCCACAGTCTCTCAAGTCTCTACAGTGGGTGGTTTGCCCACTGTTACATCCTGGGGAGTGCAAAGCCACAGTCTCTCAAGTCTCTACAGTGGGTGGTTTGCCCACTGCCATATCCTGGGGAGTGCAAAGCCACAGTCTCTCAAATCTCTACTGTGGGTGGTTTGCCCACTGTTACATCCTGGAGAGTGCAAAGCCACAGTCTCTCAAGTCTCTACGGTGGGTGGTTTGCCCACTGCCATATCCTGGGGAGTGCAAAGCCACAGTCTCTCAAGTCTCTACAGTGGGTGATTTGCCCACTGTTACATCCTGGGGAGTGCAAAGCCACAGTCTCTCAAGTCTCTACAGTGGGTGGTTTGCCCACTGTTACATCCTGGGGAGTGCAAAGCCACAGTCTCTCAAGTGGATAACAGTCTCCACTGGTTCTGGAGGGGGACTGGTGCCCAGAGTGCTTCATCCTGTGCAGGACAGAAGGAGTGGATGCTGTTCTCAACTGGTTCTGGAGGGGGACTGGTGCCCAGAGTGCTTCATCCTGTGCAGGACAGAAGGAGTGGATGCTGTTCTCAACTGGTTCTGGAGGGGGACTGGTGCCCAGAGTGCTTCATCAATCAATCAATCAATCATAGTATTTATAAAGCGCGCTATGTACCCGTCAGGGTTTCGAGGCGCTGAGAGGGGGGGGGGGAGCGCTGCTGATTTAGCGGTCGAAGAGCCAGGTCTTGAGGAGCCTTCTGAATGCGAGGAGGTCCTGGGTCTGGCGAAGAGATGTGGGGAGAGAGTTCCAGGTCTTGGCGGCGAGGAAGGAGAAGGATCTGCCGCCGGATGTCTTGCGCTGGATTCGGGGTACGATGGCGAGGGCGAGGTTGGCGGATCGGAGTTGACGTGTTGGAGTGTAGAAGTTCAGTCTGGTGTTGAGGTAGGAGGGTCCGGTGTTGTGAAGTGCCTTGTGAGCGTGGGTCAGGAGTTTAAAGGTGATCCTCTTGTCTACCGGGAGCCAGTGGAGTTCCTTTAGGTGAGGGGAGATGTGACTTCGGCGGGGTATGTCGAGGATCAGTCGGGCGGAGGCATTTTGGATGCGTTGGAGTCGTTTGATGTCTTTGGTTGGGATGCCTGTGTAGAGTGCGTTGCCGTAGTCAAGTCTGCTGCTGACGAGGGCCTGGGTCACCGTCTTTCTGGTTTCTGTTGGAATCCACTTGAAGATTCTGCGGAGCATTCGAAGGGTGTTGAAACAGGAGGAGGAGACGGCGCTGACCTGTTTGGACATGGTGAGGGCGGAGTCCAGGATGAAGCCGAGGTTTCTTGCGTGGCTGGCAGGGGTGGGCGGGGGTCCGAGGACGGAGGGCCACCATGAGTCGTTCCAGGCCGAGGGAGTGCGCCCGAGGATGAGGACTTCCGTCTTGTCGGAGTTGAGTTTCAGGCGACTGTTGTTCATCCAATCGGCGATGGATTTTAGTCCCTCGTGGAGGTTTGTTTTGGCGGTGAGCGGGTCTTTGGTCAGGGAGAGGACAAGCTGGGTGTCGTCGGCGTAAGAGATGATGCTGAGATGATGTTGGCGGGCCAGTTGAGCGAGGGGGGCCATGTAGACGTTGAACAACGTAGGGCTGAGGGAGGATCCTTGGGGGACGCCGCAGATGAGGTTGGTGGCTTTGGAGCGGAAAGGGGAGAGACGGACTCTCTGCATTCTGTCGGAGAGGAAGGAGGAGATCCAGTGGAGGGCTTTGTCTTGGATGCCGGCTTCCTGGAGGCGGGTCAGTAGGGTGCGGTGGCAGACGGTGTCAAAGGCGGCTGATAGGTCGAGGAGGATGAGGGCTGAGGTTTCGCCGTTGTCCATTTGATGTCTGATGTCATCTGTGGCGGCGAGGAGAGCAGTCTCAGTGCTGTGGTTTCGTCTGAATCCGGATTGTGAGGGGTCCAGGATGGAATTGTCTTCAAGGAAGTGGGTGAGCTGAGTGTTGACGATCTTCTCGATGACTTTCGCTGGAAAAGGGAGGAGAGAGATCGGACGGAAGTTTTTGAGATCGTTGGGGTCGGCCTTGGGTTTTTTGAGGAGGGGTTGGATTTCTGCGTGTTTCCAGCTGTCCGGGAAGGTGGCAGAGGTGAAGGAGAGGTTGATGATCTTGCGGAGTTCGGGGGCGATGGTGGCGTTGGCTGAGTTGAAAACATGATGGGGGCAGGGGTCCGTGGGAGAGCCTGAGTGGATGGTGTTCATGGTTGTTATGGTTTCTGCCTCGTCCACGTGGGTCCAGGCGGTGAGGCGGCAGTCGCGGGAGGAGACGTCAGGGGTGGGGTCTGGCGGTGGACCGGTGTTGAAGCTGTCGTGGATGGTAGCGATTTTCTGGTGGAAGAAGGTGGAGAGGTCGTCGCAGAGTTTCTGGGAGGGCGGGATGTCGTTGGAGTTGGCTTTTGGATTGGAGAGTTCCTTCACGATGCCGAAGAGTTCTTTGCAGTCGTGGGCGTTGTTGTTGATGCGTTCGGTGAAGTGGGCGCGCTTGGCGATGCGGATCCGTTGGTGGTGTTCGCGGTTGGCGTTTTTGAGGGCGACGAGGTTGTCGGGTGTGCGTTCTTGGATCCATTTCTTTTTGAGCTTCTGGCAGATGCTTTTGGAGGTGGTTAGATCGTCTGCGAACCAGGCTGGTTTTTTCTTTCCTTGGATGGCGGTGGGTTTCTTGAGAGGGGCAAGGGTGTTGGAGCAGTCGAGGATCCATTGATGGAGGTTGATGGCGGCTGTGCTCGGGTCGGTTGCGTCGGGTGGAAGGTTGTTGATGAGGGTGTTGGTCAGTTGGTCTTGGGTGACTTTGCCCCAGCGGCGGTGGGGAGGTAGCTGGATGCGGTGTTGCTCTGTGGTTTTCTTATAGGTGAAATGGACGCAGTGATGGTCGGTCCAGTGGAGTTCGGAGGTGTGGCTGAAGGAAACGTGGTTGCTTGAGGTGAAGAGGGGTTCAAGGGTGTGTCCGGCGATGTGGGTGGGCGTGTTGACTAGCTGGCGGAGTCCGAGGTTGAGGAGGTTGGAGGTCAGTGATGCGGTGTTGACGTCGTTGGCATTTTCCAGATGGTAGTTCAGATCTCCCAGGAGGATGTAATCCGGGAAAGCGAGGGCGTGGGTGCTTGCAAGGTCGGCGATGGTGTCGCTGAAGGGGGCTCTTGGTCCTGGAGGGCGGTATATGAGGGTTCCTCTGAGGGTCGTGTTGGGGTCCGTGTGGATCTGGAAGTGGAGGTGTTCGGCTGTCCTGAGGGTGTCGTCCGAGTGGGTGTGGATTTTGAGGGTAGCTTTGTGAGCGATGGCTATTCCGCCGCCGATTCCGTTGGTTCGATCTCTTCTGGTGATTTTGTAGCCGTCCGGTATGGCGATGGCGATGTCCGGAGACGAGGAGTCGTTCCACCAGGTTTCGGTCAGGAAAGCCACGTCAGGAGCAGTGGTGTCGAGCAAATCCCAGAGCTCGATGGCGTGTTTTCGTGCAGAGCGGGTGTTGATGAGGATGCAGTTCAGGTGGTTGGGGTTGAATGTTTCAGTAGTTGGATTGGTCGTTCTGATGCAGGAGAAGTTGCAGGTACGGCAGGAAAAAGGTCCTTTAGTGTGCTTCGGGGATGCCCGGCAGCATTCAGTGGAGGGGCCGGGATTGAAGGCGCGGAGTTCGTTGATCGAGTAGCGGATGCGGGGGGCGCGAGGGCCAGAGGGTGTGGTGCTGGGCGCGGTCCAGGCGCGGACGGGCGCAGACGGGCTTGCCTCTGGCGCGCCCGCTGCGTGGACGCGCAGCGCCAGCCATTAAGAAGGGAGGGGGGAGGGAGGAGCAGCTGGGAGGCGGGAGGCGGGAGGGAGCGGCAAATGGGGGCGTGAGGGGGGCGGGGCCGCAGGGAGGCAGCGGCAGGGAACGGGGAGCGCACAAGGGGCAAAAAACACTGAAAACGAGCAAAACTACAAGCAGTTACAATGAGAAAATACAATCAGAAATACAATCAGAAATACAATAATGGCACAATACACGATCGGGGAGACAGCAATCAGGGGGGCACAAAGGGGGCAGAAGCGACGGCGGCGAGGCGCTGAAAAAACGAAAAAGCCAAAAAACACTTACAGGACGGCGGAAGCGGCACACGGGTCAAGTGAGCCCACTAGCCACCAGGGATGAGGTGCAGGAGGATGCCTGCGGGTGGAGGAGGGCCTCGAACACGCAAACGGCAGCGTGCTCATGGGACAGAGGCAGAAGGCAGCAGGTTGGTGCTGCGGTCGTGGGGGGCGAGCTCAGGACCTGAAACAGGTCAGAGTTCGCTCACTCGCAACGCGCAGCGCCAGCCATTAAGAAGGGAGGGGGGAGGGAGGAGCAGCTGGGAGGCGGGAGGCGGGAGGGAGCGGCAAATGGGGGCGCGAGGGGGGCGGGGCCGCAGGGAGGCAGCGGCAGGGAACGGGGAGCGCACAAGGGGCAAAAAACACTGAAAACGAGCAAAACTACAAGCAGTTACAATGAGAAAATACAATCAGAAATACAATAATGGCACAATACACGATCGGGGAGACAGCAATCAGGGGGGCACAAAGGGGGCAGAAGCGCCGGCGGCGAGGCGCTGAAAAAACGAAAAAGCCAAAAAACACTTACAGGACGGCGGAAGCGGCACACGGGTCAAGTGAGCCCACTAGCCACCAGGGATGAGGCGCAGGAGGATGCCTGCGGGTGGAGGAGGGCCTCGAACACGCAAACGGCAGCGTGCTCGTGGGACAGAGGCAGAAGGCAGCAGGTTGGTGCTGCGGTCGTGGGGGGCGAGCTCAGGACCTGAAACAGGTCAGAGTTCGCTCACTCGCGACGCGCAGCGCCAGCCATTAAGAAGGGAGGGGGGAGGGAGGAGCAGGCGGGAGGCGGGAGGGAGCGGCAAATGGGGGCGCGAGGGGGGCGGGGCCGCAGGGAGGCAGCGGCAGGGAACGGGGAGCGCACAAGGGGCAAAAAACACTGAAAACGAGCAAAACTACAAGCAGTTACAATGAGAAAATACAATCAGAAATACAATCAGAAATACAATAATGGCACAATACACGATCGGGGAGACAGCAATCAGGGGGGCACAAAGGGGGCAGAAGCGCCGGCGGCGAGGCGCTGAAAAAACGAAAAAGCCAAAAAACACTTACAGGACGGCGGAAGCGGCACACGGGTCAAGTGAGCCCACTAGCCACCAGGGATGAGGCGCAGGAGGATGCCTGCGGGTGGAGGAGGGCCTCGAACACGCAAACGGCAGCGTGCTCGTGGGACAGAGGCAGAAGGCAGCAGGTTGGTGCTGCGGTCGTGGGGGGTGAGCTCAGGACCTGAAACAGGTCAGAGTTCGCTCACTCGCGACGCGCAGCGCCAGCCATTAAGAAGGGAGGGGGGAGGGAGGAGCAGCTGGGAGGCGGGAGGGAGCGGCAAATGGGGGCGCGAGGGGGGCGGGGCCACAGGGAGGCAGCGGCAGGGAACGGGGAGCGCACAAGGGGCAAAAAACACTGAAAACGAGCAAAACTACAAGCAGATACAATGAGATACAATGATACAATGAGAAAATACAATCAGAAATACAATCAGAAATACAGGACAGACGGAGTGGATGCTGTTCTCCACTGGTTCTGGAGGGGGACTGGTGCCCAGAGTGCATCACTCTCCCCGTGACGGTCCCAGTTCCGTCACTGCCCCTGCCACACATGGGCTAGCGGTGCTTGAGTTGGCGGTGCTTGCCCTGTTCAGCGGTGCTTGCCATGGCGGTCGGTGCCCTGTTCAGCGGTGCTTGCCATGGTGGTCTGTGCCCTGTTAAGCAGTGCTTGGCCTGTTCAGCGGTGCTTGCCATGGCGGTCTGTGCCCTGTTCAGCGGTGCTTGTCCTGTTTAGCGGTGCTTGCCATGGCGGTCTGTGCCCTGTTCAGCGGTGCTTGTCCTGTTCAGCGGTGCTTGCCATGGCGGTCTGTGCCCTGTTCAGCGGTGCTTGTCCTGTTCAGCCGTGCTTGCCATGGGGGTCTGTGCCCTGTTCAGCGGTGCTTGGCCTGTTCAGCGGTGCTTGTCCTGTTCAGCTGTGCTTGCCAAGGCAGTCTATGCCCTGTTAAGCGGTGCTTGCCATGGTGGTCCTTCATTGCCCAGCGGGGCTGTGGGTGCCGGGGCCCTCCTGGGCACTGACTCTGGCAGTGGCCTCCTGGCCACTGACGATCGGGCTGCCCTCCTGGGCACTGACATGGGGCTGGCGGTGGCCTCCTGGGCAGCGGGGATGATGGCGGTCTTCTCCGCCATGCTGCTCTTCCCAGACTTTGGCTATTTCTACTCCCCCTTCACCACCTTGGGAGGAGTCACAGCTGAGTGGACACTCCCCCCGGGACCCTTGGGAGCAGCTTTGCCTGCTGGAGTCTTCCCCCTCTCCCGCCGGGCACTGTCCAACTTCTGGTGCTTCACAGGGGGGGGACTGGCTGTGCTGTGGCTCTGTGTCACATTGGCTGCCCTGGTGCCCGGTGCACTCCACATACCTCTAACAGGCACCACTGGTACCGGCGATTTTTTGGCTGAGGTGCTAGTACGGGACCTATGAATTGGAGAGGAGGGGTGGGGGGAAAGAGGTCAAGCTTGCTCAGGAAAAGTTTCTTAGGAACACTGGGACGGGTAGCTGGAGGGGGTCTGGGAGTGGAGGAAGAGGAGGTGGTTGTAGGAGGTGTAACTTTTGTGGCTTTGGGTGCAGGTGCATGCGCTGGAGGCTGTCGTGAGGTGGATGGCTGTTGGGTGGGTGTGTGCCTGCGTTTGTGTACTTTGGGAGGGGGCGTCACAGACACACTGGGAGAGGACACAGGGGACGTGTAAATGGTAGTGGGGGTGGTGAGTGCAGGTGAGCGGGGTGTGGTGGTGGGTGTGCTGGTGCGGGACCTAGTGGCTGTAGTGGTAGTGCATGCAGGTGAGAGTGTAGACGACACTGGAAGGGAGGAGGGAGACGACGAGGAGGGGGACACAGTGGAGGCAGTGGATGTTGCCGTGTCTGTATGTGTGTGATGCTTGTGTGAGTGCCTGTGGGATGTGTGGTGCTTATGTTTGCCTGAGCTTCCCTTGTGTGGTGAGGTGTGTGGAGGCTGGTCTGATGGTGTGCTTGGGATAGGCTGAGGTACAGGGGATTGGGTCTGGGTGGAGGAAGTTGGAGGGGGGAGGCTAGAGATAGGGACAATGGCTGCCATCAGTGCTGAGGCCAGAGATTGCAGGGTTCGATGAAGGGCAGCCTGACCAGAATGAATGCCCTCCAGGAATGCATTTGTGTGTTGCAATTCCCTTTCTACACCCTGGATGGCATTCAAAATGGTAGACTGCCCAACAGTGAGGGACCTGAGGAGGTCAATGGCCTCCTCACTGAGGGCAGCAGAGGTGGCAGGGGCTGAGGTGCCTGGGGCGAAGGTGATGCCCACCCTCCTGGGTGAGCGGGCACGGGGCGAAGGCTGAGAGGCTGCTGGGAGGGCGGAGCTGGTAGGGGGGGTGGCGGCTGTACCTGTAGAAGTGGGGGGCACAGATTATGCCGCCACCACAAGGGAGCTCCCATCGGAGGACGAGTCCGTGTCGCTGGTTGCTGATCCTGTCCCCGCCGTGAAGCTCCCCTCGCCCTCCGTCCCACTGGTGTATTCTGAGTCCGTGGTGTGGCACTCCATGGCCATGTGGCTCCCTCGTGTTCCGGTGCCACTGTACCTCCGCCTGATGATGCTGATGCACACAAGAACAGAGAGAGCACAAAAAGGGGGGGGGGATGACAGAAGAAAGACAGGTTGAGTGCATGGCTTACCGCTACCGTCAGCGGACAATACAGACACAGCAGCACCCTGCACTACGCCGCGCTGTTGGGCTCTACAGATTCAGTTCCTGGGATATGGCCTACATGGCTATGGTGGACATCAGCACACATAGATGACACAGGGGCATGTATACCTGTACTTGGCACTCTACAGAGGTGGGCTGGAGTGCCACATGGCCTGCAATACGAAGGGGCCTAGCCTACGGAACTCGCCCTGGCCTAGGGAAACCCACAGCCCTCCTCCCCCACCCAGACAACTTCACTGCGCGCAAAGTCCGCAGAATGATCTTGTACTCACCCCCTTGTTGCTGCTGTGATGCCCTCAAGCGCCGATCCAACTCCGGGTAGGCCACCGCCAGGATCCGGAACATCAGGGGGGTCATGGTTTGACGGGCACCCCTCCCACTTTGGGAGGCCATCCCCAGCTGAGCCTCAGCCGTCTTCTTGCTCCAGCGGCGAATGTCCTCCCATCTTTTCCGGCAGTGGGTGCTTCGTCTCTGGTGGACCCCCAGGGTCCGGACGTCCTTGGCGATGGCACGCCAGATATCCTTCTTCTGGTGGGCGCTGACCTACATGACATGTACAGGGGAAGAAGAGAAGTCATTAGCAACTGCACCGTCGAAGTGAGTGGCCCACATCCCTCGCCTTGCCATGTGGCACATGCATTCACAGTCCTTCATGCACACAGAACTCTGCCCCCTTCCTACTTACAACCAGCCCTCTCCACACAGGCATAGCCCATACAACATGCTCCCTGTGTACTCACCTGTTGGTCTGGAGTACCGTAGAGTAGCGTGTACTGGGGGAGGACCCCGTCCACGAGCTTCTCCAACTCCTGTGCAGTGAAGGCAGGGGCCCTTTCCCCAGACGCACGAGCCATTGTCTCTTCCAGACCGAGGTCACAGCAGCACTTGCAGTGTAGGTCCTCTCCTGTCGAAGATCAGATATCGAGTGATTGAACAGATAGAAAATGGCGGTCACGTCCGCGGCGGTGCGCATCATCACCGCCGGCGCACTTCCTCATTGGCTACTGGGACCCATAGGGTCCAATGTTAACCAATGCAGCATTGCGCCGCAGTCTTCGACCGCCTACCGCGACGGTGTATAACGCCAGCGCAGTTACCTCACATCTCATTGTCCCAGTTTAGAGGTCAGGCAGCCGCCATTTCAGGGGCCCACATGGCTTCATTTTCAACTGTGTCACACATACCTAGGCCTGGACTCAACACACATACAGACAACTTTTTGGATTTTGTTTCGTGTTCTGTGTACACTGTGGGTACATACCTCTGAGTTGTTTGACTCTGTGGTCGCTGTTGTCCTTCCTAGGCACCGTCACCTGGGACATGTGAGGAGATGGCGGAATCCTCCGGTGTACCGACCGCTGGTGGACCTGTTGACAATGGAGGAGCGACATTTAATCATCACCTACAGGTTTGACCGTGCCACAATCCAGGAACTGTGTACCCAGTTGGAGCCTGACCTGATGTCAGCTATCCGCCATCCCACAGGGATCCCCCCTCAAGTGCAGGTGCTATTAGTGCTCCATTTCCTTGCAAGTGGGTCATTTCAAACAACAGTGGCCATGGCATCAGGGATGTCCCAGCCTATGTTTTCCAACGTGTTGTCCAGTGTGTTGTCTGCCCTGCTGAAACACATGAGGAGCTACATCGTTTTCCCTCAGGTGGAGGATTTGGCTACAGTTAAAGGTGACTTCTATGCCCTTGGACATATCCCCAACATCATAGGTGCCATTGATGGGACCCATGTAGCTCTGGTCCCCCCCCACAGGACTGAACAGGTGTACAGGAACCGGAAGAGTTATCATTCGATGAATGTACAGATGGTATGTTTGGCAGACTAGTACATCTTCCAAGTAAATGCTATGTTCCCTGGCTCAGTGCATGACGCCTACATCATGCGGAATAGCAGCATCCCTTATGTGATGGGTCAACTCCAGAGGCACCGGGTGTGGCTATTAGGGGGCTCTGGTTACCCCAACCTGTCATGGCTACTGACCCCAGTGAGGAATCCCAGGACCAGGGCAGAGGAACGCTACAATGAGGCCCATGGGCGGACTAGGAGGGTGATCGAACGCAACTTCGGCCTCCTGAAGGCCAGGTTCAGGTGCCTCCATATGACAGGTGGTTCCCTATTCTACTCACCAAGGAAGGTGTGCCAGATCATCATCGCCTGCTGTATGCTTCACAATCTGGCTTTGCGACGCCAGGTGCCTTTTCTGCAGGAGGATGGTCCAGATGACGGTGTTGTGGCAGCTGTGGAGCCTGTGGACAGTGATGAGGAGGAAGCAGAGGAAGAAGACATTGACAACAGGGACTCAGTTATCTAGTAATATTTCCAGTGACACACAGGTGAGAACACATTCCTGCCTACTACAAGTACTTTCACACTTCTAACTCTATCCTGTCTGTCAATTTCAACCAGTATATGGTAACTGAGTTGTACATTTCCATTACGGTTTCACAGGTGTGGTTACCAACGTGTGTCATCTGCTTACATTCCTCATGGACTTGTGATGTGTGACATAGGTATGTTGACATTACATTTGAGAACGGATTTTGTCACTGTCATTGGTAATACACATTTTCAAAATCACAGACTGACTCCAGATTGTTTTGTGGTTCAAGGGTGTTTATTGAAGTGCTAAATATTGGAGGGGGGTGGTAAAATGGTGAGGGGTGATGGTGGAGGAATGTCCATGGCAGAGTCCAGTCTATTAGTCTCACAGGTGCACTGCCCATATGGGCATGGGAGGTGGAGCTGGGGCAGTTCCAATATGGACAGGGTTACAAAGTGGGACAGTGGGATGACAATCAGGGTGGTCTCATTTCTTGGCGGGGGTCTTGCCATCGTGCTCTGTCCTGTTCCTGGATCTCAGGGACCGCTTGCGGGTGGTTCTCCGTCTGCAGCGGGTGGGGTGCTGGTGTGGTGGTCCTGTGGCGGTGCCTCCTGTCCACTAGCGCCGGCGGAGGTGGTGGGCAGTTCATCGTCCATGCTAGTGTCAGGGGCCCCTTGGAGTGCCACTGTGTCCCTCCTGGTGTTAAGTATCTCCTTCAGCACCCCTACGATGGTGCCCAGGGCGGAGCTGATGGTTCTGAGTTCCTCCCTGAAGCCCAAATACTGTTCCTCCTGCAGGCGCTGGGTCTCCTGAAACTTGGCCAGGACCGTAGCCATCGTCTCCTGGGAGTGGTGGTATGCTCCCATGATGGAGGAGAGGGCCTCATGGAGAGTGGGTTCCCTTGGCCTGTCCGCCCCCTGTCGCACAGCAGCCCTCCCAGTTCCCCTGTGTTCCTGTGCCTCCGTCCCCTGGACCGTGTGCCCACTGCCACTGCCCCCAGGTCCCTGTTGTTGTTGGGGTGGTGGGTTATCCTGGGTTCCCTGTAGTGGTGGACACACAGCTGATTGACGTGTCCTGGGGATGGAGGTATGGGCCTGCTGGGTGGGTGCTGTGCTGGTGTTACCAGAGGGTGGAAGGTCTGTGGTGGGCTGTGCCTGTGCGAGGGGAACCGACTGTCCCGAGGCCCACGATGGTCCGGGCTGGTCATCTGGATCCAGTTGGCCAGAGCTGCTGTCATCACTGTGGGCCTCTTCTGTGGGTGGGGTAGAGATGTCTGGACCCTCCTGTCTGGTGACGTTGGGTAGTGGTCCTGCAGGGGTGTAAAAGCATGATTATTGCATGTGTGTGTGTCATGGTGTGCAATGGGTGGGTGAGTGTGTACCCCGGTGCTAGCATTCCTGAGTGGGGGCTTGTGTGATGATGGTTGGGGGGGTGTTATGGGTATGTGCAGTGGGCATGCTTTAGTGAGGGGTGCCCATGCTTAGTTGTGCCATGCAGGGATTGGTGTTGGGATGGGTGGTTTGTGTTATTAGTACATTAGTGAGGAGTTGGAGTGATAGGGGAGGGGGTGAGGGTGGGGGTCTGTGATAGCATGCAGGTAGGGTGGGGGATATGATAGTTAAGATTTGACTTACCAGAGGCCATTCCTCCACCGACTCCTCCGAGGCCCTCAGGATGCATAATGGTCAAGACCTGCTCCTCCCATGTTGTTAGTTGTGGGGGAGGAGGTGGGCGTCCGGCGCCAGTCCTCTGTACCGCGATGTTGAGCCTGGAGACCACGGAACGCACCTTCCCCCGTAGGTCGTTCCACCTCTTCCTGATGTCCACCCGATTTCTTGGGTGTTGTCCCACTGCATTGACCCTGTCGACTATTCTTCGACATAGCCCCATCTTCCTAGCTATGGAGGTGTGCTGCACCTGTGATCCAAATAGCTGTGGCTCTACCCGTACGATTTCCTCCACCATGACCCTGAGCTCCTCCTTGGCGAACCTGGGGTGTCTTTGCCGTGCCATGGGGTGGTGTAGGTGATGTGTGGGGTGGTGTATGTGGTGATGAGTGTGGTGATGTGTGGTGGTGTGTTGTGTTTTGTGCGTGGATGTAGTGCGTGATGGTGTTGTGTGCCTCTGTGTGGTGGCGTTGTCTATGCTGTGCAGTCTCTCTGGCCTTCGTCAACATTTTTGGTCGTAGGGGTTTGTGGGTGATGTGGGTGTGTGTTTTATATAGTATTGATTGTGTGGGAGTGGTGTTTGTATGTGTATCAGGTGTGTGTATTTGGAATTGTCCAATGTGGCTGTGTTTTGGAGATGTGTGTGTATTTTGAGCGCGGCGGTGTGTACCGCCAATGGAATACCGCGGTTGAAAGACCGCCGCGTGGATTCGTGGGTCGTGATAGCATGGGCGTGTTTCTGTTGGCATGACTGTGGAGGTTTTGTTTTCGTCAGTTTATCACTGACCTTTGGTGTGGCGGACTTGTGTGGGTGTCTGAATTTTGTCGGATTCCGAGATGTGGGTCATAATAGCTGTGGCGGATTTCCGCAGCCGCTGCGGTGTGTTGGCGGTCTTCTGCACAGCGGTAAGCGGCTTTTACCGCCAATGTTGTAATGACCCCCATAGTCTCAGATAATGTAGACCCACACACCTACAAATCATTACTGTCCCTGACACTCCTGTGGTGCTTCTCACTGCACCAACTATACATGGCATTTGCATGCAGGTGTCTGTTATCTCTACACCTCCATGACCATATGGGACTACTTGACACTGTATATTGCATCTGAGGGGCATGCTTTGGTTGTTGCAGTGGCTGTCGCATTGTAACATCCATCGCAATTGGGGCTGCCTCAGATGTTGTAGACATCTACCTCACTGTCACAGCAAACCGACAAACTACTGCCCAGGGGTTGTGTGAGTATTCCAAGGTGTTGAAGAATGACGTGATATATCCTTCAGTGAAGTTAGTAATGTGTGTGTGCCATTTCAAGGCACACACATGAGCAATAGTAGTATGGGAGTATACTAATGTGAAGATAGTTGTACATACCACATTGACTGATAGTAATCTTCGATGTCTTGCCAATAGTGTGTGACTAGGCATTCTTGCCATGGTATATCATTATTTGTCCAGGGAGGGATAAGGACATGGGCATAGAAAATACCTCAACACGGAAACACTTGCTCTGTGGTGCAAGGATGCATTTGTTGGTGCAGGTTACTGAGTGATGTGCCAGTGAAGGAGCAGATGCAGGGCCGCCCCATACTGTCAGTGAGAAGCAGCAGGCCAGTGGAACTGACTCTGCACATGTTAGTGGTAATAGACATTGGGGGTCATTCTGACCTCGGCGGTAAAAGCTGCTTACCGCTGGTCAGAAGGCCGCCACAATACCGCCGCGGCCGCGGTCAGCCGCCACGGACATTCTGATCCACAACTGCAAAACCTCCAAAAATCCGCCCTCCACTGCAGTCCGCCACATCAGCGGCCAGCGGTAAACTGGAGAAGACCAAACCTCCACCGCCACGCCAACAGAAATACGCCCATCCCATTATGACCCGCAAATCCACGCGGCGGTCATTCAACCGCGGTATTCCATTGGCGGTACACACCGCCGCGGTCAAAATACACACACCTTTACAAACCCCTACCACATTGGACAATTTGAAAGGCACACACCTGAAACACATACACACACCACTCCCACACATCCAATACCATATAAAACACACACCCACATCACCCACAAACCCCTACCAACAAAAAACAGAGACGAAGGAGAGAGAGACACATCAGAGAATAGATAGCCAGACACACAGAGGCACACCACAACATCACACACACCACATAGAAGCACAAAGCACCACACACCAACACACACATCATCACATACACCACCCCACACCTCATACACACCACCCCATGGCACCACAAAGGCACCCACGCTTTTCGGACAAAGAACTCCGGGTCATGGTGGAGGAAATCATAAGAGTGGAACCCCAGCTCTTCGGCTCACAGGTTTAGCACACCACCATAGCAAGGAAGGCGGAGCTCTGGCAGCGGATCGTGGACAGGGTCAACGCGGTGGGACAGCATCCCAGAAATAGGGACGACATCCGCAAACGATGGAACGACCTACGGGGGAAGGTGCAATCGATGGTCTCGCGACACAACATCGCAGTGCAGAAGACTGGCGGGGGACCCCCACCCACTCCACCCGAATTCACAGCATGGGAGCAAGAGGTAATAAACATCCTGCATCCTGATGGCCTCGCTGGAGTACACGGAGGAATGGACTCTGGTAAGTACAAGGCCAACCACTTCACCGCCCCCCCCCCAGCATGCTAACCCCCACCCTCACCCCCAACCCCCCAGCACACATCCTCCCTGAGAATGTCTCTCCAGCACAACCCACCCAACACCAACCCCTGCATGCCATCCCCAAACTATGGACACCCATCACCTAAGCATGACCACTGCACATACCCATCCCCCCCCCACAAAACACCCTCACAACACCTCCCCCAAGGGAATGCCAGCACTGGGGGACAAGGGCACCCATAAAACGCAAGCTAATGCACACACAGAAACAATAACCATACCCTCTTACCCCATGCAGGACCCGAACGATAACACACCGGTCAGGAGGGACCAGAAATGTCCATCCCACCCCCGGAACAGGCCCCTAGTGATGACAGCAGCTCTGTCGACCTGGACCCTGATGACCAGCCCGGACCATCGGGGACCTCTCGGCAGTCGGTTCCCCTCACCCAGACACAGGCCACTGCAGACCCAACCCCCTCTGGGAACAACAGCACAGCTCCCACCCAGCGGGCCCATGCCTCTATCTCTAGGACAGGTCAAGCAGCGGTGTGTCTACCACTACAGGGCCCCCAGGGTAACCCACCAACCCAACAACAACAGGGACCTGGGGGCAGTGGGAGTGGGCACACCGTCCAGGGGACAGAGGCCCAGGGAAACAGGGCAACTCGGAGGGCTGCTGTGTGACAGGGGGGGAGGAGAGGCCCAGGGAACCCACTCTCCAAGAGGCCCTCACCACCATCATGGCAGCCTACCACCACTCACAAGAGACAATGGCGACGGTACTGGCCAGGTTCCAGGAGATCCAGGCACAGCAGGAGCAACGCTACATGGGGTTCAGCGACCAACTCACCAACATCTCAACCGCTATGGGGAGCATAGTCCAGGCCCTGAACCGTATAAAGGACACGTTTCGGGGCCATGTGGCATCACACAGGGCCCCTGTCACTAGCCAGGAACAGGAACAGACTACCACCTCCGCCGGCGCTAGTGGACAGGAGGCCCCACCACAACGACAGCCCACCAGAACCCCACCTCCTGCTGAACAACAACCACCCCACAAAAGGAGCCTGAGATAAAAAAAAACGACAGAGTAGGATGTCAAGACCCCCGCCAGCATCACATACCCCCTGAAGTCCTCCCACTGTTCAACATTGCCACCCTGTCAAACCTTGAACTGCCCCTGCTCCATCCTGCCACAGGCATATGGACAATGCACCTGTGAGACTGAGAACTGGACTCTGCCATGGACATTACTCCACCCCCACCCATCACTGTTTCACTATCATGTACCAATATCTATGCACTAATAATAAATCACACATTGCACTGAAATCAATCAGGACTCAGCCTGTCTTATTTACAAATGTATGACACATTACCTATCAATTACGTATTTTTAACATTGTGAATTACACATACCGAGGTAACTTAGCATTAGTCCATGGGCCAACCAAGCCGAGGTCACGCAGTGGCTCATACAGCACAGAAAAGGGAAGGGAAAATCAAACATCATGTTTATAGTTCTGGGGGGAAATCGACAAAGTTGAGATGCAGGAGGCTTTCAGGAAATGTAAAATGGCATGGGTGATTATTACCTGTGTGCTACTGGAAATACTGTTCTATTACTCTGTCCCTGTTGTCTGTGTCGTCCTCTGAGTCTTCCTCCTCTTCACTCTCCGCAGGCTCCACAGCTGCTTCAACACCACCATCTGCACCATCCTCCTGCAGGAAAGGAACCTGACGTCGCAATGCCAGATTGTGAAGCATACAGCAGGCCACGATCATATGGCACACCTTCTTTGGTGAGTACATCAGGGATCCCCCTGTCATATGCACGCACCTAAACCTGGCCTTCAGGAGGCCAAAGGTCCTTTCGATGATCCTCCTAGTTCGCCCATGGGCCTCATTGTACCGTTCCTCTGCCCTGGTCCGGGGATTCCTCACTGGGGTCAGTAGCCAAGGCAGGTTGGGGTAACCAGAGTCACCTATTAGCCACACACGTTGTCTCTGTAGCTGCTCCATCACATAGGGGATGCTGCTATTTCGCATAACATACGCGTCATGCACTGACCCTGGGAACTTGGCATTTACATGGGAGATGTACTGGTCAGCCAAACAGACCACCTGGACATTCATCGAATGATAACTTTTTCTGTTTCTGTACACCTGCTCATCGTCTTTTGGGGGTACCAAAGCCACATGGGTCCCATCAATGGCACCAATGATGTTGGGGATATGTCCAAGGGCATAGAAATCACCCTTCACTGTAGGCAAGTCACCCTCCTCTGGGAAAATGATGTAGCTCCGCATGAGTTTCATCAGGGCAGACAACACTCTGCTCAAAATCTTTGAAAACATAGGCTGAGACATTCCAGATGACATGGCCACTGTTGTCTGGAATGACCCACTTGCCAAAAAATGGAGGACTGACAAAACCTGCACCAGAGGGGGAATCCCTGTGGGTTGGCGGATGGGGGACATCAGGGCTGGCTCCAGCTGGGCACACAGTTCATGGATAGTGGCACGGTCAAGTCTGTATCGAAGTATTATATGGCGTTCTTCCATTGTCGACAGGTCCACCAGCGGTCGGTACACGCGAGGATTCGTCCTTCTCCTCGCAAGTCCCAGCGGACGGTGCCTAGGAAGGACAACATGGAGCACAGAGTCAGGCAAACCACAGGTACGTACAGACAGCTTGCACAGTTAAAGAATGGCAATGGGTTGAAAGGCGTGTATGTGTGGCAATGCAAGGCCTAGGCCTGTGTGTCGCAGTCAAAATTAAGCCATGTAGGCCCTTGAAATGGCGGCTGCCTGACCTGTGAAGTGGGACAATGGGATGTGAGGTCAATGCGCTGGCGGGGCACACCGTGGCGGTAGGCGGTCGAAGACCGCGGCGCAAAGCCGCATTGGTTAACATTGAACCCTATGGGTTTCAGGAGCCAATGGCGATGTGCGCCGGCGGTCGCGGTACGCACCGCCGCGGTACGCACCGCCGCGGGCGTGACCGCCATTTCCTAGCTGATTGATCACTCGAGACCTGATCATCCACAGGAGAGGACCTATACTGCAAGTGCTGCTGTGACCTCGGTCTGGAAGTGACAATGGCTGCTGCGACTGGGGAAAGGGCCCCTACCTTCACGTCTGAAGAGTTGGAGAAGCTCGTGGATGGGGTCCTCCCCCAGTATGCGCTACTCTACGGTCCTCCAGACCAACAAGTGAGTATACCGGGTGCACATGGAATGGGCTATGCCTGTGTGGATTGGGGTGGATGTAAGTTGGTGGGGTGGGGGGCGAATGAGGAGTGCAACGCACGACAGATGAGAGCATGTGCCATATGGCAAAGTTGGTGGGGGGGGGGGCAATCACATCTAACATGCAGGTCATTGATGATTTCCTCCTTTCCACCCTGTACATGTCAAATAGGTCAGCGCCCATCAGAAGATCGAGATTTGGCGTGCCATCGCCAAGGAAGTCCGGAACTTGGGGGTCCACAACAGACGGGGCACCCACTGCCGCAAGAGGTGGGAGGACATCCGCCGCAGAACAAGGAAGACCGCAGAAACACTGCTGGGGATGGCCTCCCAACCTAGGAGGGGTGCCAGTCGCACCATGACCACCCTGATGTCCCGGATCCTGGCGGTGGCCTACCCTGAATTGGATGGGCGCTTTAAGACATCACAGCAGACACAAGGGGGTGAGTATCAGCACATTCTCCTATCTTTCTGCGCAGTGGAGGCGTCTGGGTGGGGGAGGAGGGCTGTGGGTGACATTAGGCCAGGGCGCTTTCTGTAGTGTAGTCCTCTCCCTTAGGCATGGCCCTGTGCCCCCGGCCCCCACCTCTGTAGGGTGACAAGTACAGCCATTGATGGTCCAGCATCACCCATGTGCGCGTTTGACGTCTCTTGGCCTGTTGTCCTAGTCAGTAGTACTGAGTAGTGTACCCCGAATGCGCGGCTTAGTGCATGAGGCTCCTGTGTCTGTCCTCTCCGCCAACGGTGTTGACATTGCATGCACTCAACCTGGTCTTCTTTTTTCTCCCCCCACCCTTTCTCTTCATCTTCTTGTGCATGTGTGCATTAGCATCATCAGGCGGAGGAGATTTGGCATCGGAGCACGAGGGAGCTGCAGGACACAAGGCCCCGGTGGGCCCAGGAACAGACACCGAGGGCACTAGTGATCCGGAGGGCGAGGGGAGCACCACAACGGGGACCGGTGGTGACACCAGCGACTCAGACACGTCCTCGGATGGGAGCTCCCTAGCGGTGGCTGCAACATCCGGGCCCCCCGCCTCTACAGGTACAGCCGCCACCCAGCGCATCAGCACCGCCCTCCCAGCAGCCCCTCAGCCTACGCTCCGTGCCCGCTCGCCCCCAGGAAGGCACGCGTCTCCTTCGCCCCAGGCACCTCAGCCCCTGCCCCTGTTGCCCCTGCTGCCCTCAGTGCGGAGCTCATTGACCTGGTGAGGACGCTCATTGTTGGGCAGACTACCCTTTTGAATGCCATCCAGGGTGTGCAAAGGGAGGTGCAACAGAGCAATGCGTACCTGGAGGGCATTCATTCGGGTCAGGCTGCCCATCAACGAGCGTTCACTGCTCTGGCCTCAGCACTGACGGCAGCCATTGTCCCTGTTTCCAGCCTCCCTCTTCTTACTGCCTCCAGCCTGTCTCTGTCTCCTGTTCCTCAGCCTATCCCATCCACACCATCAGACCAGCCTGCACACACCTCAACACCCAAGAGCAGCTCATCCAGACACAAGCACCACAGATCCCACAAACACTCACCCAAGCAACACACAGATGCAGACATTCCAGCAGTCACAACCACCTCTGTGTCCCCCTCCTCCTCGTCTCCCTCCTCCCTCCCTGTGACGTCTGAACAGGGCCCGCCGTGCAGAAGAGCACCGCTGAAGAGGGCCCCGCCGTGCAGAAGAGCACCACTGAACAGGGCCCGCCGTGCAGAAGAGCACCGCTGAACAGGGCCCCGCCGTGAAGATAGGCACCGCTGAAGAGGGCCCCGCCGTGAAGATAGGCACCGCTGAAGAGGGCCCGCCGTGCAGAAGAGCACCGCTGAAGAGGGCCCCGCCGTGAAGATAGGCACCGCTGAAGAGGGCCCGCGGTGCAGAAGAGCACCGCTGAACAGGGCCCCGCCGTGAAGATAGGCACCGCTGAAGAGGGCCCGCGGTGCAGAAGAGCACCGCTGAACAGGGCCCGCCGTGCAGAAGAGCACCGCTGAACAGGGCCCCGCCGTGCAGAAGAGCACTGCTGAACAGGGCCCCGCCGTGAAGATAGGCACCGCTGAACAGGGCCCGCCGTGCAGAAGAGCACCGCTGAAGAGGGCCCGCCGTGCAGAAGAGCACCGCTGAAGAGGGCCCCGCTGTGAAGATAGGCACCGCTGAAGAGGGCCCCGCCGTGAAGATAGGCACCGCTGAAGAGGGCCCGCCGTGCAGAAGAGCACCGCTGAAGAGGGCCCCGCCGTGAAGATAGGCACCGCTGAAGAGGGCCCGCGGTGCAGAAGAGCACCGCTGAACAGGGCCCCGCCGTGAAGATCGGCACCGCTGAAGAGGGCCCCGCCGTGCAGAAGAGCACCGCTGAACAGGGCCCGCCGTGCAGAAGAGCACCGCTGAACAGGGCCCCGCCGTGCAGAAGAGCACCGCTGAACAGGGCCCCGCCGTGAAGATAGGCACCGCTGAAGAGGGCCCGTCGTGCAGAAGAGCACCGCTGAAGAGGGCCCCGCCGTGAAGATAGGCACCGCTGAAGAGGGCCCCGCCATCTCAAGGACCGCTCCGCTGGGCCCTTCTTCTCAAGCACCGCTCCACTGGGCCCTTCTTCTCAAGCATCGCTCCGCTGGGCCCTTCTTCTCAAGCACCGCTCCGCTGGGCACCGCCATCTCAAGCACCGCTCCGCTGGGCACCGCCGTCTCAAGCACCGCTCCGCTGGGCCCTTCATCTCAAGCACCGCTCCGCTGGGCCCTTCTTCTCAAGCACCGCTCCGCTGGGCCCTTCTTCTCAAGCACCGCTCCACTGGGCCCTTCTTCTCAAGCACCGCTCCGCTGGGCCCTTCTTCTCCAGCACCGCTCCGCTGGGCACCGCCATCTCAAGCACCGCTCCGCTGGGCCCTTCTTCTCAAGCACCGCTCCGCTGGGCACCGCCGTCTCAAGGACCGCTTCGCTGGGCCCTTCATCTCAAGCACCGCTCCGCTGGGCCCTTCTTCTCAAGCACCGCTCTGCTGGGCCCTTCTTCTCAAGCACCGATCCGCTGGGCACCGCCATCTCAAGCACCGCTCCGCTGGGCACCGCCGTCTCAAGCACCGCTCCGCTGGGCCCTTCATCTCAAGCACCGCTCCGCTGGGCCCTTCTTCTCAAGCACCGCTCCGCTGGGCCCTTCTTCTCAAGCACCGCTCCGCTGGGCACCGCCATCTCAAGCACCGCTCCGCTGGGCACCGCTGTCTCAAGCACCGCTCCGCTGGGCCCTTCATCTCAAGCACCGCTCCGCTGGGCCCTTCTTCTCAAGCACCGCTCCGCTGGGCCCTTCTTCTCAAGCACCGCTCCGCTGGGCACCGCCGTCTCAAGCACCGCTCCGCTGGGCACCGCCGTCTCAAGCACCGCTCCGCTGGGCCCTTCTTCTCAAGCACCGCTCCGCTGGGCACCACCGTCTCAAGCACCGCTCCGCTGGGCCCTTCATCTCAAGCACCGCTCCGCTGGGCCCTTCATCTCAAGCACCGCTCCGCTGGGCCCTTCTTCTCAAGCACCGCTCCGCTGGGCCCTTCTTCTCAAGCACCGCTCCGCTGGGCACCGCCATCTCAAGCACCGCTCCGCTGGGCACCGCCGTCTCAAGCACCGCTCCGCTGGGCCCTTCATCTCAAGCACCGCTCCGCTGGGCACCGCCGTCTCAAGCACCGCTCCGCTGGGCACCGCCGTCTCAAGCACCGCTCCGCTGGGCCCTTCTTCTCAAGCACCGCTCCGCTGGGCACCGCCGTCTCAAGCACTGTTTATGGTTCACTGTGCCCACCATGCCTCCTCCTTGACCAGTGGAGACTGTCATCTACCTGATGGACTGTGGCTTTGCACTCCCCAGGATGGTACAGTGGGCAGCCCACCCACTGTAGAGACATTGAGAGACTGTGGCTTTGCACTCCCCAGGATGGTACAGTGGGCAGCCCACCCACTGTAGAGACATTGAGAGACTGTGGCTTTGCACTCCCCAGGATGGTACAGTGGGCAGCCCACCCACTGTAGAGACATTGAGAGACTGTGGCTTGGCACTCCCCAGGATGGTACAGTGGGCAGCCCACCCACTGAAGAGACATTGAGAGACTGTGGCTTGGCACTCCCCAGGATGGTACAGTGGGCAGCCCACCCACTGTAGAGACATTGAGAGACTGTGGCTTTGCACTCCCCAGGATGGTACAGTGGGCATGGTGGCTCCTCGTGGATCTGGCGTCGTGGACTCATGTGGCTGTGGTGCCCCCCCTTCCATTCCCCCTGAGGTGCCTGTAGTTTTTACATCTGATGCCCCTGCAGTGTTCTCTCCAAAGGACTCAGGTCTCCTGTGTGGGCTTTGCCCTTGTTTCTCAAAACTTTGGCCCACGGACATGATGAATTCGTAGGATGTGCAGGACTTGTTACTTCAGTTATACACTGATGTGTATATCATTTGTTTTCTTGTAAGTATCTTTCATGGTTGTACGATAATTTTCAGGAGCTTTTTGGTACATAAATATTTATTCCAAATTTGATTATGTCATAGCATTTTTCAGGGGTGTTTGGGTGGTGTCACTGTGACTTGTTGCTCTGCATTAGTGTGTACATAGTTGGGGGGGGGAGGGTCGCATATGTGTGTGGCCGTAACCTTTCGTCCTCCCCCTCCCGTGTGTCGTAGGTGCAGTACTCACCGTTGTCGTCTGCGCCGGGCTTCGTACTCGTGGTAGATGAGAAGGTAGACGAGAGCAGGTAGGATGTTTAATTCGGGTTCCATGCTGTCCTCCTTCCTCCTGGAGTGCGTAGTGGTGTGCGTTTTCCCGTTCGTAGTCTGTTTCCGCCGTGTTTTTATCGGCGGTGCTCCCGCCCCGGAAAAGGTGGCAGATTGGTGAGTTGTGATAGTGTGGGCGGTACATTGTCTGCCGCCTGGCTGTTGGCGGTGACCGCCGCGCTGTTTGTTTGTACCGCCGTGGCGGTCGGAGTGTTAAAGTGGCTGTCTGTGTTGGCGGTTCCCGCCAGGGTCAGAATTCCATTTTTTTGACCGCCAGCCTGTTGGCGGGTTGGCCGCCGCTTTAACACCGACCGCCAGGGTTAGAATCACCCCCATAGTATTGGTTGTATGTGATGCACAAGGAACTGGAACAGTGAAGTGCTAGTAGTTTGGATGCAGCTCCCTTACATGGTCTTTGCCAATGACACAAAGGGGCCAATAGAACAACAGGGGTACAGCAACATTTGCATTAATGTCCTTGTCCTTGTGGCCATCAGTGCACCCTTTACCCCGCCATGTGTGCGCCTAGTAAGAATTAAGGCACAGCATAATGCAGGTAGGGTCCAAATAGATCTATTTCTGTGTAGGTAAATGATGTACTCAGCAGGAGTTGCTACAGATCCTCACGACTTCTACTGAGTACATTCGGGGCCCAGCTCATACATTTTCATCCCCCCATATCACACCTGATCTCAGCAGTCGTCCAGAGTGCCGGTATAATTGTACTAAGGGATTTCCCAGCTTACTCAGTGGCTTATACATATGCCACCCATACAGGTTTTGAGACCCCTTCCATACATGATGCATGGTGCAGGCCTCATTTGGTGCTGCTCATCACAGACTCGTCCTTTGCATGCATCACAACACTTTGTAATGGTTGTGCAGTGAAAATGGTACATCTGCCCAGCATTGGCTTCATCATTGTACCTCTGACTTGCAGGCCTAAGGTGGTGCTGGGACTCATCATACAGGTAGCATACGGCATGTCCACATGCACAGGCATGACATGCAGCACTCAGTCGTATCTGCAACTGTCATGCACATGCAAAAGTAAGGACTTTGTATGGAAATGTGAGACTTACCAACTGCTCCACCAATCTCAATTCCAAGATGCTCCCTTGTCACCAGATTTGCCCATCAAGGTTTTAGTTGGTGGTCTTTCTTTCCACTGCTGAATATCCTGGTGAGGTGGGGAAGCACCTTTACCCACCGCAGCTGCTGTTCCTCTGTAGGGTATCCAAGGATTACCCGGCCACCTATTTGCAGCATCAAAGGCAGGTAGTGCTGTACGAACCAAATGACCCTCCCCAGCTCACATGGTGAAGCATGTGACAACCCTTACAATTTCTACTCACAGTATTCAGTGGACTTGGACTGCAATGACATCACATAAACCCTGCCAATTTGCATGTGCAAGTGTGTCCACTCTGTGATGTGTTGTTGGATGTTACTTGTGCCATTTGGTCCGTCATGCATCTTAGTTGCAGTACATGTTCTGTACACATGTGTTGTTGAATATTGGTATAGGCTGTGTGTGTGTATTGACATGTGTTTTGTAATATCTGTAAGATATGGCAACAGTGGTGTTTTCATGGGATGTGAAACCTCATATTACTATCTTCCTGCATGGACACATGTTGGCATTTGACAAATGCATGCGTTGTCACATTAGTGCTACCTAGGTTTCTGTATGTCGGAACACATGTGAAGGTCATTTCTTACAGTCACTGATCTTGTGACACCTATGCCCTTACTATTGTGCTAGGTGGCCTTTTGCTCAGAATCCATACAAATTGCAATGCCTGAGCCATTACAGTGGTACATGTGTGCTGTGAAATGTGGCATATGTGTTCATGCCAACAACGAGGCACTCATATTTGCCCACAACATGTTTGTTATGACAGTCACAAACAATGGCATACCACTGTTTAACAGTCTTGCAGTCTGGCATAGATGGCAGCCTACTTATCATCACAACTGTCTGAGTTTGTATGGCAAAACAAACCCATGGTTGCATGTGAAGGGGCAAGTTGATGGAGCTCCAGTTTACTCAGCCCCCTGTGCACATGCATCAGACCCCTGACAATGTAATTCATTTATGTAGCGAGAGCAGTGATGTGTAGGTTTATTGAGCAGGGACCTATCCTCTTCATGATTGCTACTCAGCAGAACTATGCACACTCCACAGCAGACAGACACATGCACAATTGTGGTCATATAGACCAGGATATCAAATTTTTCCTCTGCGGTACTTGATGTCAACTTTCCTCTCTCATGTACAGAGCTCAGGTGCTTGCACGTGTGGGACATGTGACATTATTTGATCTCCTTAGTGATTCCTTGGACAGCTTGTTAGGCCTGTATATCTGTTGTGACTTCAATATTGGAAATGTGCCAGGGTACAGATGGTGTTGTCTGGCACAGCCTCCTTTCATGGTGGCATGCGATGGGCAAATACCATAGTATGCTACTGCCCAGCATGACTGGGTTTTGTACTGGACTGCCCACCCTCTCTGTACATATGTGAAATGTTGACATATGAACATTGATGTATTGTACAGTTAGTGTTGGTCTATGTGTGTCCTTTCTCCATGTATTCATGCACTAACGGTAAGGCATGTATTGTCACCTAGATTGTTCCTATTCTTTAGGCTGCTTGCACTTTGTACACATCTTCTACAGCAACATTGTCTGGTCATACATGGACATGATGCAACATGTGACTTGTGTAATTGGAAGATCTACACATCTCCTTCTGCTGGCTATTTGATAGTTACGGTTCCATGGATGATATTTGTTAGATGTCATGAGTTCCACACACACGACATTACTCCAGCCACAGCACTTGTGCTGTCTCCATTTCACATCCAGTGTTGTATTTGCAAGTATCGGTGGGTGTCTCAAAGCTGTCCATCCACAACCTCCCTTGAACATGGCTTTGCATTTCTTCCAGCATGCCACAACCTAGGTAACTCCTACCATGACTGAATTATATTGAGGTGAGAAATCATCTCAGTGTTGTACAGTACATTTGCCAATTGTTACACGTATGGCTAGGTATACTCACACTCAGATTGGTGTTGTGTCTCAGACATTTTTCAAAAATGCTGAACATAGTAGCACATCCCACACCTGATTGTGATGTTGGGGGCCACAATATATTTGGGACAATTTGTTACTGTTGCTATCATGCACTTGTTCTGTCATGTGAGTGACAATGAGTGATGTGTATTGCTTTGTGCTGTGTAATGTATTTATACACAGCATACTAGGTATACATGCAGATATTTCATGAATTGTTGATACTGGCAAACCCGTTGCTACCTAGGACATACACCCATACATCAGTCTTCATATGTATGCCTGGATTTGCTCTATGTATGTGTAAAGACAGCAGAATTGTGTGCCAAGTGTGCACCTCACGTACATAGTGAAAATTAGACACTCTGCCTCCATTTGACCATGATAAAAATTTGGTGGTGCATTGTCCCAATACCTCCATAGATCGTGACTATGGGTCCTGTGTTTGGATAGTGATTCTGCACCCATAGATGATAATTTAGTCAAGTAACCCATTGCGCACTCCACAGCCAACCTGTGTGTGCCATAAGTGAGATACAGTCCACCAAGTGCCAGGGTTGTGCCCAATGGCAGTGCCAGAACACATTCCCATGGATACGCTGTGCAAGCTCAGCATCGGACATTGGTTACAATACCTGGACATTTACTGAAGGAACACAGTTAGTAATGATGTTCCACCCTTGTCACACATGTACGATGCAGGCAAAACTACTGTTGCAATGAATTGTGACAGAGTTCAGTTCCTACGTAACTTGATGTGCATTTGTTGACAGCCCCTACCTTATGTGTGCCCTCCTTGCATGCATCCTGCTATGCATGGTGTTGTTGTGGTGAATGGACTAGGTATTAGCAACTTGCCAACTTGACAGATCAAGATATGTAATGGTGCATGGATCTAGACCTTCAGGAGTCACATGGCTGCAAATTGAGTGTCACTAATATGTGAGATGGTGGTAGTAGACCCTCTTACATCACAAAAACGATGTTGCTACCATACTGTCACCTTTGTGTTACTTACCTGCTCCCTGAGGTTTGAGTCACATTCCAATAGTGTATATAGTGGAGAATGAGTGGACCAATGAGATTCAGGTGCAAAGTGATTTATTTGTGCTACTTACAGTGTAATGTTTATAGTATAGTGACTATATGTAGATGTTCTCCATAATGTGGAGTCTCTTATGACCTCCTGCAGCATTGTTCATTTGTTCCCCTTCCACATTATCTGCTCCATCGTCATCCTCCTCCTCGCACAGGGATATTTGTCCGGACACAAATATTGTGCAGGACTGCACATGCAAGAATGATCTTGCAAACAAGTGGTGGAGCATACAAGAGGCTTCCTCCAGTCAGGGACAGGCACCTGAACCTAGATTTCAGGAGCCCAAATGTCCTCTCTACCACATTGTGAGATTTCCTGTGACCCTCGTTGTAGGCCCGATCTTCCACCATTGTAGGATTGGCAAAAAGGGTCATCATCCACAGCTGTATGCCATACCCTTGATCAGCTGCAAAGGATAGGGAGAAGATGTATTGATAGTGGTTTGTAACATACCATGACAGTTGTACTTTTTAGTTGGAGGGGTGACACAGACTTGCTTGTGGTATAGTGTTTGTTCCTGTTCTTGTGAAATGGTTTCATTGGACTGTGTTGATGGACATGACAATCTTGGGTAGTGGCTCAAGGGCCTAGGTAAATTTATGTTGGTCCCAAAATGATGGTATTGATATAGGTAAATGTGTTGTTGAAGTAGTGTTCTATTGTTAGATGTAACCTACCACCTCCTAACACCACAATGGTGTCAGATGTTGAAACACCATAGTTGCCCTACAAGGCCAGACTGTGCCATCCATGTTACCATGTGGCACTACACATGCAGTGTGACACTTTGTGGCCTTTTGTTGCAGATGATGGTTGTGCCAGCCATCAAGTGTACATAAGTGTGTATAACACATTAGTAGGATGATGTAATTTGGTGCAGTAGTATCTCCTAGCTTCCAACACATGATTTCTGACAGGCAATTTCTACACATGCACAGTGAAGGCTTTGGGAGGGGGGCACAGCTATTTTTAACATGGGTCCCTTGGGACGGTGCATGTAAGGTCAGGTATATCCTCCATACTCCTAACGAGTCCCACCATGACATCCATGATTGTTAGTGTTGTTTTTACAGACTCAGCACCATGGTTGACCGTTTCTGGTATTTCCAACGGAACATGTTGTTGTTAGGGGGCACTAGGGGTTGCATGTGAGGTGGCACTGGAGTAGGTGCTCCCCCATTTCTCATGACTGAGCCCCATGTTCTTTAATGGCAGATAATTTTGTATTTGTATATGTGCTACACAATGCAGCAGACAGGTGTATGTGACGCTACAGGTATGTCAGGTATGTGTAGCTGACATATATATTTGGTTATGGTACCACCCGGGTGGCATTTGATTTAGGTTCTGCCAGAGGCTTGCACACCATGGTTTAGGTGGGACTGTGCCTTTGTGTGATTTCCTCAAAATGACCATAGCCTATGCCATTGACATGCCTGTGCGCTTCTTTGGTGTAAAGTGTATGTGAGATCTGTATTTAGTTGTCAACCTGTAGACACTTGTAGTGGTTTGTGAGCAGCTTCTGTATGCACAGAGAACTTGGCTCCACCTGTCCACACGTGGTGTGCCAGTCAGGGTGTGGCTGTGTTATGAACATGTGGATGTATGTGTTTGTGTCATGCAATGTATGCAGTGTAGTGTGGCATGTTGCATATGTTTTGCTGATGTACATCTCTGTGGCCCTGCCCATTTGGATCTAGTGTGGAGTTTGTCTTTTTTGTCCTAGATAGTTGGTGTGTTGTGTGTAATAATTGGTATGGTGGCTTACCTATGAGTAGCCCATTGCCATATTGGCCATCCTGCAACCGCTGGTTGATGGTGGAATGACGAAAGATGTACGCGTCATGGACGCTGCCGGGATAGTTTGCCACGATGTTGCTAAAGAGCCCACGGTGGTGCACAATGGCCTGCACATTGATGGAATGTGTATGCTTGAGGTTTCAAAATAGGTGTTCTGTTGCTGCAGGTTTTACCAGCTGGACATGGGTACAGTCCATTGCGCCCAGCACATGAGGAAACCCAGCAATTTGATAGAAACCTTGCTTGGTCTCCTGTGGCAGATGCTGAATGTTTGGAAAGCAGATGTGGTGGAGAGTGCGTCCAGGATCCTTGAGAGAAAGACGAAGAAAGATGAATGGGAGATGCTAGCCACTTTTGTACCCATTATCTGAATGATCCAGATGGCATCATATGGAGGACAGCGAGGAGTTTTGTCATGGGTGGTATGTTATTGGGAGTTTGCACCCTTGTTGTGATGTGTGGCGCAATCTGATGCAGCAGGCGAACAATGGACTCCTGGTTTAGTCTGTACATTCAGACCACATCTTGTTCCATCATTCCAAGGATGGTTGTCCGCAGTCTAAATATCCTCTCCCTCTTTCTGCGCTGCCTTTGTGGCTGCTGTGGTGGTGTTTGGGGTTGCTGATGTGGTGGTGAAGGGATCTGCTATCTTTGCAGACGTCAGCGGCGTATACCAAGCTGGAGCAGTCTGACTTCCATGTTGTCCTGGAAGTTTCCAAAGCTCCTGTGTGCTTTCCTTGAGTGGTGGTGTGTAAGCCTTAATTTAAAATGTAACGCCTGGTCTGAGCAGGCATTAAATTTTGATGCTAATCGGACTTAGCGCCATTTTTTGAGTCTGCTTCCTTAGTTAGCATTATTTTTGCATCGGGAGTTAAATATGACGCTGGGGGTTAGCATCGTGTTTAGGACGGGAACGCCTACCATGCATCTCATTGACGCAAGGTGGTTTCGCGCATCCTAGAAATGGCACTAACCCCAATATTTTGATGCTATACAGGTCCAGCGTCAAAATATAAATATGGAGTCCGGTTAGTACAATTTCAGCACCAAAATAAATGGCGCTAAGGCAACGCTAACCATCTATAAATATGGGCCTTAGTTTGTTTTGTGTGAGTCACCAACCCCAGCAGGCACATCTGAATCGCCAGCTGGCGCTCAATCAGTTTCCCAAAAGCCTGGACCACTTCACCTCAGAAAGCTCCCACACCCAGGCATGTCTACCACATATGTCTATAAGTCTAATCTCCTATCCTGCAGTTAGGGCACTGCTTTGAGGGTTCTAGTCTGTGCAGCCACTGTGGTGTAACATAATCCATGTAAACATATTTATAGAGCATTCATTTCAGGCGTAGGCCAACATGGATACACAATGCCGCTCCCTCAACTTCATACCCATGTCACCCTCCTTTTGTGTCTTCAGCATTGCAGTGCGGGTGGCCGTGTGCGTCATCAATAATGGATAGATCCAAGTAATGATTTTTCCATCTCCTCCCATACCTGGGAGTTTCTGATTTAAAACATATGTTTCTGGCTCACATGGGAACCCCTCCCAAGCCTTGTGGACAGCTGCAGCAAGACCAGCATACGCCATGAAACATCCACCAGCACCCCCCATCTAGCACAGAAGACTGCATAGCCCACCATCCAGCCATCCTCATACAAGTCTCCCATGTTCCACTGGATATCTCCTTCTCCCCTGCACCTTAGCAAAAGAGGCAGCATAGGACTAATCCCAAGGAATCAGTTGCTGCATGTATATATACTCTTCCTCTTCCCTCTTTGATGCCTGCCCCCATATTTCCAAGATGGTCTTGACCTGTGATGTCAAGGCTACACTTTTTTTGCATGGGACTAGGGGAAATGCCAGTAGCACCAGAATCCTCACTATGGGGTCAACACCACCCCCCTGGAACCACAGCACTGTATGTTGTAAGTGAGCATCCCAGTAGTAAGTCCTGCAATTTGGTGCCTGTAGCCGTCCGCTATCCCATCGGAGCTTCAGGACCTTTAGGCTGATCTGTGTCCTGCCGGCCCCAAGTAAAGCAAAGGGATTAGCTCATCTAATCAGCAGAAGCAGGATTCCGGTATGTGCATTGGCATGTGTTGTAGTGTATACAGTACATGGGGCAGCATGCTCATCTTCCTTATTGAGATGCGCCCCATGAGAGACATAGAAAACCTCAAACATTTGCAGATACTCTAGTCTAGACTAACCAGTAAAATTGGAGTCATGGATTTCATTGAGATCTGACCTTAAATACAACCCCAGATATTTCACTGGGGCTGTCTGGACCTTTTTATTAGGTAGGCCTACAACCTCGCTAAGAGCCACCTGTGTGGGGTATAGCACCATCTTGTTGGCATACTGCTCGAACCCTGAATGTACCCCCACCTAGACTAGTGTATTGTACACTGTTTGCTATGTGGCCATCTGATTCCTTTGAGTTAGTAGGACACCTTTGGCATACAACAACATAACTTCCCATTTGCCCCCCACCAATATACCATCGTCTTCATGTCTGGTACTTATAATTTGAGCTAACGACTCAATTACTAAGGCGAATATCAATGGAGAGAGAGGGCATCCCTGTCGGGTCCCCCTTTCTATTTGTCAGCTTTCCGACACTCTAGTGCCCACATTCACTGTCACCCCAAACAGTGTAAAGTAATTTCACCCATTTCTGGTAGTGCACCCCAAGAGCATAACGCTGCAGCGTACGCTCTAAAAATATCCAGTTGACAGGTAAAAAGCCTTATGGCCATCCAAGCTGGCAATAGCACAGGGTTCCTTTCCTTGCACGGCCTATTCTACAATGAGGAACGCCTTCTGTGTATTATTGGAAGTAGTAGGGCCACCCACAAACACTGCCTGATCAGTGTGTATGATCCCCTCCTCTGCCTTTGCTACTAGGCGTTGAGCCTGTATTTTCACCCGAATTCTAGAACAACATTGATCATCGACAATGGGCGTTAGGATTTGCAGTCAGGGGATCCCTCCCAGGTTAAGGCAGAACACCTATATTTGTCTCCCTCAGGGATGCTGGCAGTATCCCAGACTCAAATGCCTCTTCATACATAGCCAGTTATGTTGCCCACAGAAAATCAACACTTGGTTGATAAAACTCGACAGAAAGCCTGTCATTACCAGGTGTCTTCCCTGTGTCCATGTGCTTGATGGTGCAACTGTTGTCTGCTTCTACTATCTATAGGTAAGAGATGTTCCGCTCCTGCCCCATAATCTACCCATATCATTTATTGCTGCATTACATGTAGCTAGCACTTCTCTCTACAAACTCCCATCTCAATAACCAGAAACTGTACTGCCTCCCCTCCGCCACCCATGTGGCCCACCCTAGCCTGGCCTCCACAAGTGACACATGTGGGGTTGACGCAACCTTTCAGAACAACAATCAAAATTCCCCCACATAGTGCATAGCTCATGTGGTCAGTGATGGGGTGCCCCGAGAACCACACCGCCAGTAGTTGTGCACACTCTGTGGACCACTCTTATACCTGTATATCACCCTTACCATTTCCGACTTTTTTTTTAACTCAATCAACTGATGTTCACCCCACCTCAGTTTCACACAATTCAGCGTCTGTAGTCCCCCTCTCACTGAACCAAAAACCTGTGTTCATATGTGTGTGCCCTGCTTTGTCTTGTCAATCAGTGGTTCTTGATGAACTGCATAGCGTCTTCAGCATGGTCAAAAAAATGTTCTTCCCCTGCAAATCCACTTGGAGGCATGCAGGAGGCAACAGTGTGTAGGCTAGTTTTTGATCTCTTAGTTTCCATTTCACCTCCAACAATGATCTCCTTTTCTTTTGGGTTGCCACATTGTAGTCAGGGTAAAAAGAAATCCTCTTCCCATTAAATGCCACATCACCTTGCTGTTGAGCGGCCACCAGAATGTTAATTGTATCCTTATATCTCATCATTCTTGCGATTAGCATACATGGTGGTGCACCAGGTTTTGGCTTGCCACCCGGGGTTCTGTGAGTCCTGTTGACTTGCAGTCTCCCCTCTCTCTCCACTCCCGGCATGATGGTGGGCAACTAGTATTTCAGGGATTGTTCTCCTGGTGTGGACTATGTCCCTTCTGGCTGAACTAGTATGTGTCTTGACCTATACTCCAAGTCCGGCAACTTCGTCTCTTGTATTTTTAAATGGCTGTCATTGTCCACCAGCTGGCTAGTATGAGCCCCCAGAGTTTCATCTGCACGATCAGCTCTTGTACCCAAGTCATTTACGGGCTCCCTCCTCTTGTCAATATCCTGGAGCAGTAGCACCACTGGGATGGCCATCCTATCAATCTTTTCTCTAATGGCCTTGTTTCCCTCCAGTATCAAGTACTTAATATCCAGAGTGAATGGAGGCATGGTCACCCCCGAGATTGACTCTTCACTAGAAGCTGCACCTAGAGCCATCCTAGCCAGACCCTCCTTGATTGGGTGGCGTGTTTTGGGGGTCATGCCCAGGCCCAGTTTGGGTTTAGGTGGTATTCGTGCCAGTGACATGGGGCTATGAATTTTGGGGTCCAAGCACTCTACAGACACCTCTTTGAAGTTCCTCGCATTACAGCACTCCAACCCAGCCCCTGCGATGTTCACAACAGATTATTTTGGTGGTACAACATGGTTTTCCCCTGATGGGGAGAAAGTGAGGGGCGCAGCCTTGTCAGGTCAATCGCAGCCACAGTCGCCAGTTTAGGATCCCAGGATTCAGGCAGGTAGGTTCTCAGTTCCCACAATGTAAAGGAGAGGGTGGGAGAGAGAGATCCCTCCACAGATGTCATATCGTGGGCCCTGTGTCTCAGGCTCCTCAGGCTTTCCTCCCTTCAGTTGAGTATTCGCAGCAACCCCCTCAGGCTTTCATAATAGGGCTGTAGTCCATAGACCATCCACAGTGAGCCCCACCAAGAGCATGGGGCAGCCCCCATATGTTGTCTACTGCTGTTAGTGAGGATGTTGTAGAAGGGGTCTAATCACCCCCTCTTTCTCAGGATTGTCACTAGGCCGTCTTCCCTCACCCTAATTCAGGTCATGTAGTAAGTCCCACGGAGCCGTTAGGCCGTGGTTCCCACCTCTTTCACTCATTGGGGCTGCTTTGGGTGGGATCGGCACTGCTACACTTGTTCTTCCAGTAGAGCGACCCTGTTCACTGCTCACCACTCTCGACTGCCTCGAGCAGGGCTGAATACCACCACAGTGATGTTCTCCTGCAGAGCAGCTCTGCTCGCCACTCGTCACCATCGGGTGAAGTTCACAGAAGAGTGTAAAAAGGGGGACCTATGATCACTCCACCCCATACACAGTCTTATCAGGCCTCCTGCTGCCAGGATCCTGCACGTTGCTTTCTCTGTTCAACCCGGGGCCGTCAGGCCTCACTACTCACCGTCAGCCCTGCGCAGGGCCACCTCCTGGCCCGACAACACTCGTTAAACTCTTTAGAAGTTCTATGATGGCTTTGGGAAAGTCGAACCTGGCCGACCTCCAGTTAACACTTCTCCTGCCTCGCGTCTGTTGCCTGTATCGTAGCTTCAAGGCTTCCCCAGCCGCCCCTCCACTGCCTGTCATCTGCCGCATCTCGTTACAATCTCTCACCAGGCAGAGCTCTGGATATAATGGGCACAACACATCAGGTGATCGATGCCAGGGTGGGGGGGCCCACTTTAGGTGCTGTTCACCCCCTGATTATGAGGGATGGGACTGAGGGGGGGTCGCAAAAGTCAGTAATCTGTTGGAACTGCAAGACAGCATGTCTGCTGAGGTGGCCATCTTGGCTCCTCCCTTACCCATGGAAGTTCTTGCTGTGGGCCAGATTCTAGATATCCCTCACCTGACGGCAAGATGAATTCAAGAGCTGTGACATGTACATGCAGGTGGGATGTATCGTAATGGTGAATTATGGAAAATGATAGAGTGACACCAGCATCTAATACAGCTAAGCAGAAGAAAAACATAAGGATACAGGATGACATTCAGAACAGATATCAGTCACACACTCACACTGACAGTGCATGTCACTTTTGAAACAGTTCACTAAACCATTGTCAATATAGATGCCCTTAAACAGAACAGCTTATTAAGCTTAACATGAAGCCACACTAAGCATAATAGCCCCAAAGCATATAGAGTGAAATGAAGATATGGAGGGAATCCCAGGTAGTTTCCCAACATATATCAATAAGGAACACTAATTTGCTTTCCGGCCATGATAGTACCATCCCACAAGCAAGCCTTCTCGGTACAGAAAAAGGAAGGAGAACCTGGGAATGTGCATAAGCCGAGACAATAGAGGAATGAATCCAACCACTAGCAGATGGCAAAGTAGGTTTTTCTCCTACAGTCCAAGATGAAAGAAACAAACCCAGCACCTGTTTTATGGAGTGTTTCTGCATCCACCAAATGGAAAGCCTGATCCGCCTCATCGGTCTAGGAAATGTAAATACAAGGCAACGTGGTAGGCTTAAAAGAGACGCCCTCAACAATAATTCTTGGGGAAATAGTATCAAGGAAGGCTACCTACACAAAGCAGAAGTAATTCCCCCCCTTATCTGGCGGATATAATTGCCTCAAAAAATGCTCGGTTCTGGGACAAAATATTTGCAGGGCCCTCCTTCATAGATTCAAATGGCTACTAATCCTACCTTATTGCCCAGAAGGCACAGAGAGAAAAATAAATTTGGTGGTAGTGTTTTCCATGTCCTATATATAGGGATTTTATTCTCATATCACCAACATTTGAATTGGCAGACACATAATTAATTGAGCCCATGATTAAACACAACTTTTCAGCCATTAATAGTTGGGACACTGCCGGGGCAGAAGTCGAGGGTACATGCTGGTTGACATTGTCCACCCACTATTTTTGTAAGGGTCCATCCTGCCAAGAAGTTGGGCCCGACTATAAAATATGCTGAACTCATCCCGGTGACATTTTCAAACACCAGGACACATTCAGCATCGTCTGGACGTTGCCTGCTTTCGATTCCATCTGAGCAACACCTTACAGGCAAGTAGAGGCCTTTTCTATTTCAGACTCCAGCTGGGCTCATAACAAAGGCTGAATATAAGGGACCATCAGGCTTCCTTTTGTTTGCGTATCATGCCCAGGAGCTATACATTAAACATTGTAAACATTGGAAGGGAAACAAAAGACCACAGCTAAGAATGTCAGATATGTTGTTCTGTCCCAGTATTTACACAAAATAGCAATGTAAACATGACAATTTTGTATTTCTTTTATAGTGCTATTCATCCCTATGCTGAGTGCCGGAGCGCATTACATTATGTGTATACATTACTTTGACAACAAATCATACTAGTTTGTAAAATCAATCCATAGGTTATGTTACATCAGGCAGTAAAGGTTACATGGTGGGGTAGGAGTCACATATCATTGTTTACAGCTGACTGTTCTATATTTGAGGGATTATGCTACCTAGCTACATAAAATAAAAATCTGTCATCTGCATTTTTTGTTTTGATGTGCTTTGCAGGTGACACCTAAACCCTCGATTCTATTTTGAGTCAAAACTGGGACTAGACAAAACACAGATCTTTCCCGCAAATGAATTAAACACTAGGGTTATCTTCATATTATTATTATTCCCTCAGATCTCTGCAGCAGATGTATAACCCCATAAGATATTTTAAAATTTAGACTTTGCAAGCAACTAAGCAGAACAGATTTACTTTCACGTTTCTCCTTGTTGCCTATTCTTTAACTGTGGAAGAGTTTAAAAAAAAAAAATGTACAATCTGAGGTCCAGATTTTGCATCTGGGTTGTGTCACTTTTCTAGCACAACTCTGACGCAAAATCTATTTTAGGATTTACAGTACCACACACAAATCTCATTTGCATGGCTTTGTAAAAAAAAAAAATAACACAGGCAGCACATTGCCCTGCCGTGCATTACCTTGTGTCAGGTAGGCATTATATGGGTAGTGCTTGGGCATTCCCATACATCCATCCACACATATTGACGAAAACTCATATTTGCAAAAACTTGTAAGCAAAGGATTGCACTAAAGTGGTGAGTCTGCCTAAGGGTGGCATAACAAAGAGAAATATTATTTTTGTTATTTCCTCTTTGCATTTTTGTTGCACTTAGCAGGACACATACAAAGAGGAAATAGCCTCATATGATAGTTTTTGCATGGCTTTGTTAAAAAAAAAACAACGCAAGGCAACACATTGTGCTGCCTTACATTACAGTCCATCAGGTAGACATTAATGGGTGGTGCATGGGGTTTCCTGTACATACATTCATGCATTTTGTTTATAAATATTATACATAGTCTTCCTAAGGCAGGCACATTAGCTTTCCCTAGGTCATTTCTCCGGTTCCACTTCCCTGTCAAAGGATTGTAGTTATTCCCTATATATGCCAGGTGACATTCTGGCTAGGCCCCCACTATTGAGTTCAAGCCTTAGAAGTTCCATTAAGCTTTGGGAAAGTGAAAGTGCCTCTGCCCTGTAGCGTGTCAGTCAGGAGACGTTTCCCCCAGGCCTGACAGCCCAGTATTCAATCTTACCTGCTCTCGCTGGAATGGAGGTTAGGAGTGCCCTGGCAGGAATCTAGGGCCCAGAGGTGAGCAGAAGTCTGGATACTTCAGTAGAGGCACTTCTCTGCCTATGGGGTAAGCCGCCCTAAATTAGATAGCAGGTTTTGGGTCCTCATGGATTGTTGGGTAGTTGAAGCATTGCTCTTCTTCTGCATGTAATGGCTTGCTTATCCTTCACAGCTGCACACTGCTCCAGGATGATAATCCTCTCACTTCACTACTGCCCCCTCCTGGCATACAAGGTTCATAACAGTGCACACAGGGATAAGGCCCTTTTGGGTCACAGCACTGCACTGGGCGAGGGCCCTCTTCTCATTAGAGCAATACACCAAGGGTACAGACCTCAATCACTGTGGCCCCCGCCTGGCATACAGAGGTTATGGCAGCATGCAGGTTTTCTGCATTCATCCACAAAGATTCTGGAACAAGGTCTCCGAACACCAACTCGTCACTGCCCTCCGCCAAACACCACCTCCAGCCACCATAGACGCCAACATATCAGCACGCAACCTCCACCAATGGATTTCCAACTGTACCAACACCCTGGCCCCCCTCAGTAAATCCTCCGACAAGCACCCCACAAGAAATCCAGCTGGTTCTCCTCCACCCACCAAGAGTCCTAGCACACCTGCAGGCGGCTCGAGAGAAGATGGAAGAACAGCAAGACCCCAGCCTACCACACAGCCTTCAAAACCGCCGTCACCACACACCACCACCTCATCAGAAGCACAAAGAACATGTCCATTCGGGAACACATCAACACCAATGCACACAACAGCAATAAACTCTTCACCATGATCAAAGAATTCACTAAACCCAACATGGCCTCCTCTGACATACCCCCTCCCAAGACTTCTGCAACAACCTCACCACCTTCTTCCTCTGCAAGATCTTAGACATCTACAACAGCTTCACAACCCAAACCCACCAATCCCACCCATAACCACCACACCCAAAGACTCCAGCTCCCAGTCGACCCTGCTTAACTGGACCACTCTCTCCACCGACTACATCCTAAAGACTATGAGAACTATCCACTCCAGAGCCTCATAGGCCAGATGCTCCCAGCATATCTTCAACAAAGCCGGCATCACCATCGCCCCCAACCTATGCCACACCATCAACTGCTCTATCAAGTCTGCCACCTTCCCGGAAGACTGGAAGCACACAGAAATTAACCCACTGCTGAAGAAACTCTCTGCCATACGACCGACCTCAAGAACTATAGTCAATGCCGTCTCATCGTCATGCCTCTGCAAACTCCGCCTGCTCCAAAAGAGCTTCAAATGGATCACGATCAAGTCCAGAAGAACCGTCACCCAGGTGCTCATCAGCAGCAAGTTAGACTACGGCAACGCACTGTGGCCCATATTTATACTTTTTTAGCGCTGCGTTTGCATCATTTTGTAACGCAAAAACGGCGCAAACTTGCAAAATACCATTGTATTTTGTAAGTTTGCGCCGTTTTTGCATCAAAAAGCGGCGCAAATGCGGCGCTAAAAAAGTATAAATATGGGCCTCTATGCTGCACCACCCTGACTCTCCAAGAGAAACTGCAGAGAATCCAGAACGCCTCGGCCAGACTAATCCAGGATGGACATCCCCTAGTCGCAGCCATATCTCCAGTCACCTGAGAGACTTCACTGGCTCACGATCAACAAAAGAGTCACCTTCAAACTCCTCATACATGCCTACAAGGCACTCCACAAAATCAGGCATGCATACCTCAACCACCGCCTGAACTGCCACACGCCCACCAGACACCTCCGCTCTGCCCAACTGGCCCTCGCCACAATCCCAAGGATACACAAGAGCTTAGCTGGAAGAATATCCTTCTCTGATCTAGCCGCAAAGACCTGGAATGCTTTCCAGCTACACCTCAGGCAATCACCCTGATGGGTGTTTAGGCGTGCTTTACAAGAACCATGATTGATTGATTGACTTTGTGGAATTCAGCCACTAAGTGGACATCTCTTTATTTTTCCCCTTCACATCAAAGGTTAATAATTTGTCTTTAATTCTTGGTGCATGAAGGCAGAGTGAGGCTGGCAGGCAGAAGCCACATGGAAGTCAAGAGAATCCTATATGTGGCCTAAATTCTTAATATTCATGGTGCAATATTACAGACTATTAAATCAAACACAAGAGAGGGGTTTGCCTACAATCACACAGTTTGCTCAAGCTGGGAAGCCGGGATTGATTCCAGGTATTCTGCTTTCACATTGTCGTTTTCGGCCATTAGATGATATCTCTTTATTTCTTCTTTTTCTCCTGATTTACATCAAAGATTAATGCTTTGTCTTTAATTTATTACCAAGGAAAGCAATTTTGCAAAAGGCCCTCCTTGGTGCACCCCAGAACTAGGGGTGTACCTGTGTTGTGTGCTCTATTTCAATTAAAAAAAAGCCCTTTGTGGTACTTTTTGAAACTTGCACCTGGTTACCATCGACTTCAAGTCGATGGTAATTGCATCTCCTAAATGCCCAAGTCGCATTTAGGAAAAGCATGGTACATCAGAATGGGAATCACAAATAGGAAATCCCTATTGGTGATTTCCTATTCTGGGAATCGCAAATTGCGATTTCTACAGGGAAGGAATCGGAAATTACAATTTCTATAGGGTAGAAATTGCAATTTGTGATTCCTTAAAGGTCTTTGTACATAGCCCACTTTGCATTTCTTAACGACCCGAAACAGTGATTCGGACCATTAGGAAATGCAAACTGGCTTTGTACATCTGTCCTTAAATTCATCACACCTCCACAAAAATGTTTTCTCAACATTTGAAATTATGTGTTTTATGTCATCTATAGTATACGAGTGAGTACCTGTCTATTGGAAGTATTGACTAAGTGGGTTTGACTGCACTTATGGAACATTTAGCTGCTTCTCACACAATTTGAGGGTTGTGCTATCGTTTGTGGAGTGTCTCTCCTATATTTTTGTATATTGTTCCTGTGATAGTTGTTTTTTTTCTGAACGGTTAACCCAGGGAGTGGAGCACCTGTTTTGTGGAATGAATTGGAGTGCAGGTACACATTCCGTATCCCTTCTCAGCTTTTTAGATTTTCATAAAATTTTGCCAAGTTGTTGCCCTTCCGGAGTAAAGGTGGTCTTGTTTTTTGCATTTCTCACACTTACCTACTGCAGCAATGCTGCAAAGTGATGTACTGCATTATAGCACAATAACAGAGGGTAGTTTCATTGTTATGATACTCTTAGGTCCGAAAGAATTATATAATTCAGAGATACGCTATATGTGAAATGAAAGATCATGTGTGCTTAAGTAGGGCTGGCTCCTTCAGTTACAGTGAACAAGCGAGTCCATAGGTCAATGCTACTTTAAACAAGTAGGTCAAGTAGACCATCTACAGTGCACCATTTGGCAGTGTAATATGTGTAGGATATACACATTTCTTATTAGTGAGAGTAGTGTAGGGTAGATTCTGATTACTGGCCATAGCTTGTGGGGTCTCTCGCTGTGCCTACATCTCCTCACTTGGGTAGTTTTTCTGTGCAAACTAGCAATATTTCCTTCGTAAGCCCAATATTTTCTTGAAAGAACTAGTTAGGACTGAAATTCCATGTGCCTTTTTCTTGTGTGTTGCCTTTGTCACCATATTCTTCTCATCTTTGGGTGGATAACACTTATTTTTCATGTGGAGCTGATTTCTCTCACCTTGAAATTTATGGTCCATTCTTTGTGTGGGTGTTCTGGTTGTGTGGCTTAGATATAGTTGTGAAAACTATAAGAACATGGGAGATATCTGTTGCTAAATATGGTGGAGACCTCTTTTTGGAGGATGGCAGCGTGTAATTTGTAAAAATATAAATGCAGAGCCCCAAACATTTTCTTAGGATCCCATTGCTGAGTGCCAAAGTTGCCATAACCTTTTTATTTCACTACTCTACACTTGCTTATTCTTCCAGGTTCTTTTTTCACCCCCTTTTCTGCCTTTATCATTGTTTTCCTATCTCTCTTTCTACTTTCTTTGCTTTCTGTCTTTCTATCTTCCTTTGGGTTGTGGTCTTCTGGTGAAAAATGGGCCTTAATCTCCTAACATTAGTGCAGATGCTCACCACAGACACATTAAGTAGTGGGCAGTGCTGAGTAAGCATACTTCACACAGGAGAGTGGTCGCACCTCTGGAGAGCGCAGACAGCTAAAGAAATTAAATTTACATGGAAATATGCTGCATGTGGAATGTTACACTTGGTGAAGTAAGCTTGCAGCAGAGTTAGTTTGTTCAATCCTTGGGTAAAGGAAGTTTTGCACAGACAAAATGCAACATTGTTTTATGTGCATCTTACAAAAGGGTAAGTCTTCGGCCTAAATCAGGAGTGTTTACATGCATAATGCCCTCAAATGTACTCATGATAGACCTGCTAAACATATGTGTGAGGTCTTAATATCGGACGTCACTTTTTATGATGTCACTTCCTGTAAAGTCATTCATTGTAATGTCACTTCATGTGATGCCACGTGTGATGTCATGCGCCATGATGTCACTTGCATAATGCCAACTTGGTTAGTCCCCCCACTACTTTTTTAGGACTTGAGCTATGGTCACTGCTTCACCATACATCCATCATTGATAGGGAGCGGGAAAAGGATAAGATATGGAATGGCCTACAAACCTGTTTCGTGTCTGTATCACTGTTCCCGAGAAATGAATGTGGTTTATAAACACAGTTGCATATTTAGTTGAATGAAAGTTCCAATAGTAAACTGTTGATAAAATAACAATTTTGTTTAAAATAAGAATAAACTAATTCTTAAGCTGACAAAATACTCTATAATTAAATAGTGCTGTTGGAATAATACTTAATCTAATAATAACTGTTAAACCTGACAGCCTTAGGATGCTCACCCTCAACTTTTTGCCTCACTGCCTCCCTCCCCTTTTGACACTGGTTTTGCTGGTTTTCGGACTCTGCGCACTTTACTACTGCTAACCAGAAATAAAGTACATATGGTCCCTCCCTTAAAACATGGTGACATTGGCTCATACCCAACTGGCTTATTTAATGTACTTTTAAGTCCCTATTAAAAGTGCACTATATGTGCCCAGGGCCTGTAGATTAAATGCTACTAGTGAGCCTGCAGCACTGATTGTGCCACCCACATAAATAGATCCCTAACCATGTCTCAGGCCTGCGATTGCAAGGCCTGTGTGTGCAATTTCACTGCCAATTTGACTTGGCATTAAAAAGTACTTGCCAAGCCTTACAAATCCCCTTTTTCTACATATAGGTCACCCCTAAGGTAGGCCCTAGGTAACCCATAAGGCAGGGTGCTATGTAGGGAAAAGGCAGGATATGCACTGGTGTAGTTTATATGTCCTGGTAGTGTAAAACTCCTAAATTTGTTTTACACTGCGGTGAGGCCTGCTCCTTTCATAGGCTAACATTAGGGCTATCCTCATATACTGTTTGAGTGGTAGATTCTGATCTTAAAGGAGTAACAAGGTGATATTTATTATGGTCAGAATGGTGATACAAAATCCTGCTGACTGGTGAAGTTGGATTTAATATTACTTTTTTAGAAATGCCACTTTTCGAAAGTGAGCATTTTGCTGCAATTAAATCCTTCTGTGCCTTACACTCCATGTCTGGCTGGGTTAGTTGACAACTGCCTTGTGCAATTCACTCAGACAGTCCCAAACACAGGATGCTTAGTCACACCTGCACACATCTGCTTACTGAATGAGTCTTCCTGGGCTGGGAGGATGGAGGGCCTGACACTTACATGTCAAAGGACAGTGGCCTGCCCTCACACAATGGACTGCCAGACCCCCTACTGGGACCCTGGCAGACAGGATGGAACTGAAAGGGGTCCTGGTGCACTTCTAAGCCACTCTTTGAAGTCCCCCCACTTCAAAGGCACATTTGGGTATTTAAACTGGGTCTCTGACCCTTCCAACTCAGACACTTCTTGACAAGATACCTACTGGGAAAGGAACTCTGAACCAGAACCTGCAACCTGCCAAGAGAAGCTGCCTGGCTGCCCAAAGGACTCACCTGAATGCTTTGCTGAAAAGGACTGCTGCCTTGCTGTTGCCCTGCTGCCTCCTGTTTTCTGAAGTTTCAGGGCCACAAAGACTTTATCTCTGCAAAGAACTCCTTGAAGCCCACTGGATTGACGCATAGCCGAGCCGAAACAATGCAGCCCAACTTCCTGCGAGAGGAATCGACGCAGCGCCTGCCATGCAACAGAAATTTCTCTACATCGCCCACCAGAGCGACGCAGCTCCTGTGACTTCGCCCTGCACGCCCAGGATTTCTTCTCATCATCCCTGTGGCGTCCAAATACCCCACAACCCAAAGAGGATCCATGTCTGCGCGCCAGAAATCGACGTAAGGCCTTTGTTGCGTGAAAAAGCATTGACGCATCGCCTGTGTGCGCCCGGAGAAACCGACGCAAACCTCCCCGTTTTCCACGCATCTCCTCCTCTGCGGTCCTGTGTGGATAATTTAGATGCAAACCAGGTACTTTATGCTTACAAGAGACACTTATTGCTTTTTAAGAACTAAAGACTTTATCGATAATTTAAAAAGTGATATTTCAACTTGTATTTATCACATCTTGATTGTTTTGACCTCAATCTACTCAGATAAATATTCTATATTTTTCTAAACCTGTGTGGTGGATTCTTGTGGTGTTTATACTGTACTATTGCATGATTTATTGCACATATACTTTACACATTGCCTTCTAAGGTAGGCCTGATTGCTCAGTGCCAAGCTACCAGAGGGTGGGCACAGGAACATTTAGATTGTGTGTGGCTTACCCTGACTAGAGTGAGGGTCCTTGCTTGGACAGAGGGTAACCTGACTACCAACCAAAGACCCCATTTCTAACAATAACAAACTAACTATAGTCATCTCATCTTCTAATGCACTGTGTGACCTGCATACCCAATCTGCAACTCAGATCTACAACACAGGTGCTCTACTGTTCAGTGTATGATGGGAGCTGGTGGGAGGAAGGAACATAGCCACAAACGTCGATAGCAAGCAACAAGAGTACTCTTTGAAACAGAGCATTAGCGATATCACCATTTTAGTACTATGAAATGATAAAAAAAATCTGAAGCATCACGCCTCTCAGGTTTCCCAGATCCATGCATCTAGTTCAGAGATTTTCTCGTCATTGTGGTACTTGCATGTCTTTTTTACCCCAATACATATTCAATACCATATGAACCATAATGCAAAGAAAACAGACTTGGACTGGATTAGAGACTAAGGGACAGATGTAGGTAGCTGTTTGCATGTCGCAAACTGCGAAAAATGCAGTTTGCGCCATGCAAACAGCCTAACGCGATGCTCATCCCCAAATTGCAAGTCGGTACCGACTCGCAATTTGGGGATGCGACTCGCAAATAGAAAGGGGTGTTCCCTTCCTATTTGCGACCGCACCACCATGCTGAGTTGCTTTGTGACGCGAATGCGGTCGCAAACCAACTGGCAGTTACCACCCACTTGAAGTGGGTGGTAACTCATTCGCAAAAGGGAAGGGGTCCCTATGGGACCCCTTCCCCTTTGTGAATGCCGAAAAAAATGTTTTTTAAGAGCAGGCAGTGGTCCTATGGACCACTGCCTACTTTGAAAAAAACGAAACCAAATGGTTTCGGAAGTTTTTCTTTTTGCAACTCGTTTTCCTTTAAGGAAAACGGGCTGCAAAAAGAAAGAAAAAACTGCTTTATTAAAAAAGCAGTCACAGACATGGAGGTCTGCTGTCTCCAGCAGGCCACCATCCCTGTGAGTGCAGGGACTCGCTATGGGGTCGCAATTTGCGACCCATCTCATTAATATTAATGAGGTGGGTCTTTGCCACCCCATAGCGAGTCGCAGAAGGTGTCTGAGACACCTTTCTGCATATGGTTTTGCGAGTTGCAAATTGCGAGTCGGTATGACTCGCAATCTGCAACTCGCAAAATTTTACTTACCTACATTTCGCCCTAAATGCATCCAGCCTTGGATTTTCATTTAACAAACTAGAGTTGTAGTTTTAATTTGCTCCAGTTGATTCAATTCGGACTAACGCACTAATAACAATCATTTGGAAAAGGAAAAACACAGGTCTGGAAACAAGGTATTCTGCTCATCTGGGGAGATCTGCCCTTTTAAAAACAAATTTGGACACTCATAATAGTGTCTCACTCTCAAGGTTTCCAAATCCAGGTAAGAGGAGTCCATTCAGTCTAAGTTTTAGGTTTTGCGTATAGACAGCTTTAACAGCCCATTGCAAGATTTCATGGCATGAATCCATTGAAGAAAAAGAAACAAGTATTGAGAGGGTGTGTTTTGGTTCATTCCTTTCAGCCACAGACTTCTTTAATTTTTTTGAAGAGATCAGGTGTACTGTCCCCACACGAAGCCAAGCCACATCCAAGAAAAAAATGATTGTAAAAGAGATCAGATGAAGAATTCCCACTCGAATTTAAACCATTTTGGGGATGGTGTTAGACATCACAGGGCTCTAGTTTGCTATTCCCACTACACTCTAAACCATTTTATAAAAGCATTAACCTATTGGAAGGACGATACTTACCATTGTAACTTGAATAACACCAAATTAAAAATATATATATATATATTACATATACTATTTCCATTAAAATCTGTTGGACTTCGCCCTTTCTTCAGGGTCATCCCTAAATCTTTTGCCCTCACCCTTCTGTTATCTGAACCGATTTTTGGTTGGCTTTCAGGGCTCTGTACATTGTACCATTGCTACCAGTGCTAAAGGTGCTTGTGCTTTCTCAATGAAATACATTTTTAATCGCTATAACACATACACTTTGCTACAGTAACCGTAATATTGTCTGGATGTGATGGATATGACTACCCGTTAACATGTAGTTCAGGATATGCTTAGGAATGTGGGCCGTACCAGATGGGAACACTGTCCACGTATTAAGCATTCAATTGCTTACTATTTGTCCCTGCTCTTTTGTTTTTCTCCTCTTTTCTGCCTTTATTTTTCTCCATCACATTTCTCTCCCCTTTTCCACAATGCTTTCCTCTTTTGTCTCTTTTTGAGGTTTAGCGCGCAAGTGATTTGGCCTGTTGTAATCTATCTGTGGGCTTTTAGCCACGACCACCACACGCCCATCACTACCACTCGTTCATGGGCTTGCCTTTCAAAAATCCTTAATTATCATTGGTAAAGCTTTACCTTTGTCCTTCCTTGGGGCACTTTTGTGACCACCTTGGCCATCGACCCTGTTATATGGATAATTGCACTTTTGTCTATATGTTTGACTGCAAGCAAACTTCTTTTTCCTTTTGTGTCTCTCCCCTCCTCACTCATGCTCATGGCAGCCGTGACTCTTTGACTCAGCTTGCTTATGTCAACTGTTTTACTTTTCATTTTCAATTTATGTGGCAAGAAAAGTCCAGTTAGGAATTTAAAAAGCTAATAGCTCTACCTCGAGCAAATGCGCGAACCATTGCATTGCAAATGCTTGTTTCTTTCCTTTACACTTTTCTCTCTTCCCCCTGTATCTGGAGTTAAGAGATTTCAGAATTGGTACACCCAAGATGGCAGTCACAATGTGTGGTCCAGTGTTCAGGGAAGAACCTCAAGAGATACGAACATGCAGCTCCTCGTGCATCCTTTCTGACTCCTCAGCATTCGGCTGAAGGTGCAGTGAATGTTCCGTGCAGCAGGATGATGACCACATGGTTGGTGGTAGGAATTTATTTAGTTAATACTGACATGGTGAGAGGCTCATGAATTGAGGTCCCTCACATTGTATTCTGGTGTAAGGAACATTTAGAACCTGCTTTAAAATAGAACAATGTTAGCATTCTCAAAATTGTTGGATGCTTGTTCCTCAACATTGTAATCTTGTGAAACAGTTTTACCATTAACTGGGGAGAGCACTTGTACATATTGCTCCACACTATATATTGGATTTGCAACTACATTCCGATGTCAAGGGCGTCCCTTCCTAATACCGAATCGCAGAGGTATGTATGATTGTTTTGTGACATTGAATGCAGTCACAAAACAATCGCAGTTGCCACCAATTTCAAATTGGTGGTAACCCATTCACAAAGGGGAAGGGGGCCCCTTTGTGAATGCATGCAAAAACATTTTTCAAGAGCAGGCAGTGGTCCCACGGACCACTACCTACTCTTATAAAATGAAAAGAAAACTTTTCTTTTTTAAACACATCCCATTTTCTTTTAAGGAAAATAGGCTGCATTTAAAAAAAAACCTAAAGATTGCTTTATTCAAAGGCAATCACAGACATGGTGGTCTGATGAGCCCAGTTGGCCACCATCCCTGTGATTGTAGCCATTCGCAATGGGTCGCAACTTCCGACCTATCTCATGAATATTAATGAGGTAGGTCCATTTGCGAGTCCTTGCGAATCGCTATATGAAACTTCTGGAGTTTCATACATTTCAATAGCGATTACTTAATTGCAATTTGCAAAAAATGGTAATTTGGTAATCGCTATTGGGAAACTTGATATGTCTGGCCATAAATGAAGTAAAAATGCCAAGAGAGAGAGTTACATTGCTTGGTTAATAAAAGAGTCCAATTGAACCATTATTTTTTGTTCCTTGGAATGGGGTAGACATCAGTCTTAGTGACAGCGTTGAGGCCCCTGTAGTCCATCCAGACCCTCATCTAATGTTTCCTCCCTTTGGGGTGGGGTATGGGTACCAGTATTACTGGGCTGGCCCATGGACTACTGAATGGCTCTATCACCCACAGCTCTATCATCTTGGCAACCTCAGCCTTAATGCTGTCCTTGACCTTGTCAGACAACCTATACATTTTACTCTTGACAGGCAATCTGTCACCTATTTCCACATCATGTGTACACCATATTGTCATTCCTATGGTCAGAGGAAACAGTCCAGCAAACTGCTTCAGCAAGTGATGGCAGTCCTTTTGTTGCTGATCTGTTAGTGTTGGGGAGAGAATTACTCCCTCCACAGTTCAATTTTGATCATTAGTAGGTAGGAGGTCTGGGAGAGGGTCACTCTTTTCTTCCTCACCCCCATCTGTTTCCATCAGCATAGGGATGTCTGCCCTTTCATGGTGTAACTTGAGCATGTTCACATGGATCACTGAGTGAGGGTTCCTGGAAATATCCAAGTCCACCAAGTATGTGACTTCCCCCTTCTTCTCTAAGATGGGGTAGGGCCTAGTCCACTTGTCCTGTATGAGCCTGTGTGCTAAAGGCTCTAGGACCCACACCAACTGTCCCAGTTGGTATTCCATCATAGAGAACATTTGGCCATGCCAGTGTTTGACAAGCTTCTAGCTGGCTACCTAATTCTCATTTGCCTTTTTCATGTACTCAGCCATCCTTGAGCAAAGGTCAAGCACATAATCCACTACTTCCTGCTTAGGTTCTTTGAGGGGCCTCTCCCATTCTTCTTTAAGCAAACTAAGTGAGCCTGGTCTAAAATTTAGCTCAAAAGGGACTGAAGCCAACTCCTTTCTGGGGGACCTCCCTGTAGGCAAATAACAGGCATCAGAGGAGAATATTCAATCTCCTCCTGAGTTTCTCAGGCAAACTCATGAGCATGCCTTTTATAGTTTTTCTGAATCTCTCAACTAAGTCATTACCTTGGGGATGATATGCTGTGGTGAACTAGTACACCACCCCACATTCTTTCCACATGACTTTCAGATAGGTGGACACGAAATGTGTGCCCCTATCTGAAAAATCCTCCTTACAGTGCCCAACCCTAGTGAGAATTCCAAGGAGGGCTCTAGCCACTGCATGGGCACTGAATGTCCTAAGTGGGATAGCCTTGAGATATCTAGTGGCATAGTCCACTACACACTAAGATGAACCTGCTCCATGAAGGTATGGGTGGGTCTATGGGAGTAACAATATCTATCCTCCCCCTCTCAAATGGTCTCCCCTCCACTGGTAACAGTATAAGGGGAGCCTTTGGCTTCTCAGGCATCTGGGGCCAGTAGAAGTGGATGACCTGGTGGGCCAGGTTAAGGAGGAACTTTCTGTAATGTTGGGGGACCACAAGTCTCCTCTATGCCCTGGGTTGGGGTCCTTCTGCTCTCTGTACAGCAGCCCCTCCTCCCAGTATACCTTATGGTACGACTGGTATTCCATTGTGCCCATTTAACAGTTACATATTGCAGGTCTTCTAGAGTAGGAAAGGTCCTTTGTCCATTGCTCGGGTCTCCTTAGAGTGACCCCCTGCTCCTTGGAGCTCTGACAGATCTGACAGGTTTCCAGGAGTCAGCTTTTCTTCAGGCACCAGGCCTTTCCCCCTGAGGGTTCGGCTTCTTCTGGGCCTGTGGACCTTTAAAGATTGGGTTGCCAGCCTTCCTGCCCCTAATCTTGACTTTAAGGATCTGGTCCATAGTTTCAGGCTTCAGGATTCCTTGACTCTCTCTCGGGGCCTTCTGTGTTCTGGTTGTGACACACACACTCGTTCAGGTAGACCCAGGATGACTGCATAGGTCCTCCTCTCTACTTCTGCCCAAACAGAAGTTTCTAAGTGACTGCCCAGCAAAAATTCTTCTGGAATAGAAGGGAACACAGCTTCCTACTTTAGGTAAGTAACTCCTCCCCACTCAAAGTCAACCAAAGTGTGACTTTGAAACATTGTCAGTGATAACAAACTTGTGCACTTCTTCTGGTAGGATCTGGTCTGGGGAAAACAGTTGCGCCATAACCATTGTTCTACTGCCACCTGTATCCATCAGAGCCTCACCTTCAACCCATTAATTTTTGGCCACTGCCTATACTTCTCCCTGCTAGGACGCCAGTGGCCAAAGGCCAAGGGTTGCTAATGTGGCCTCTGTGTACTCTTCGGGATCTCTGGGGGCAACTTCCCATCCAATCCCTACACTAGCCAATCCTTTCAACTGGTCATCAGTGGGTGCATTTTTGGTGCACATTGCATCCCATATTTTATGTCCTGGCTGATTACAGTCAAAGCACACCCCTGCCTTCAAAGGGTCAAACTTCTTTCCCTCATACCCTTTCACCATTGACTGCGTTATGGCTCTGGACTCCCCGGCGTTGTTTTTGGAGACTCTTTGGGGCTATTTTTATTTTTATCCTTTCCCCCATTTTGCTCCAGAGAGGGGCATGACTACCTTTCTTCTGGTTACCACCCAGAGTTCTTTTATCAACCTTGGTCCTTACCCACTTATTAGCTATGTTGTCCAGTTCCCTCGTGCTAGGCAGCTTAGTACTCACCGGATGCTGGTGCAGCTTTTCTGAATGACAATTTGCTAAAATGTGCTCCTCAATCCACAGATTGTAGAGAGTGTGAGTAGCCTATCTCTATCAACCCCTCGTAATAACTCCCACAGAAGCATTCCCCAGTGTTGTGTCTACACCTTCCTCATCTTGAGAGCACTCCTATGATGCCTGACACTTGTCAGTGCCATCCTCTGGAACATAAATAGGGACAACCCATTTGGGGTTACATCAGGAGCACTCACATCAGCACCTCCAGATCTGCTGTCACCATCTTCTCTGGGCACCAAGCCCAACCTGTCACTTTTTTCTTCTAGGGCCAGTCTTTTCTCACCCAGAGCCTTTTCCTCTAGGTCCAGGCATGCTATTCTCTCTGTATGGATCTCTGGCTGTGTTCAGAGCCAGCCAGGCTGTGTTTCCTGGGGACCCTCCTAGGTCCTCTAAAGGCAGGGTAGGCTGCTACCTGCCCCACTGGCTCCACTCAATGTACTGTGTATCCTCCACCCCCTATTCATCCCCACTACCTTGGGATAATTCCTTCCTCAGGTGTGGAGGTACCCTGTGGGCCTCCTCCCAGGCTTTCAGGGCATTAATCAAAGCAGGATTTTTGGCTTTGGCTCTCAAGATGATTTTCGTCTCTGCACAAAATGCCATCCGATCATCCCTTTGTAGGAGGACAGATTTGCCAAGTCTAGCTCCATGTCTCCTTTGTTAAAAAGTGGCTCCTCAGTTAGTTCAAAAACTTGTAGAAAACCTTTTCTTCCTTTACTTGGACGTGTAGGAAACGTTGCCAAACTTTTTTAACTCTCTTCCACTCCTTGGGAAAGTGGAAGGTTTTTGCACGATTTGCAGACAGTACTCTGGAGTTCAACAATGTCCACAGACAATTCTTTTTGGACCAACAACTTCTCTTCTAGGTGTCCAACTATGATGATTCTCGGAGGGCTTAACTTCAACAACTGTATGGTACCGCTAAACACAATTCTGCATACCACAGCTAGGCACCAATGTGAGGAAATTGGGTAAAGTATAAGTGTGGCTGTGCAACTTCACCATGTAATACACTAACCAGCCCCTTTAGGACCCTTGGGTTTTGTTTTGTCTGTCAAACCCTCAGCTCAATGTTGGGTAACTGTGGCATTGAGCAGCAAGGCTTATACAGAGAAACAAATGTTCAGCATTTAAACAGCACCACAACAACTGAAGTCTGAAATCTGACACCAATTTATAAAAATAGGTTGTATTTTTATAAGAATGTAAACACTAGAAGAAAAAGGATCCTCGAGATGGTTCAGGAGATATAGATTTTACAAGAAATAATAATTCAGTGCCATTTCACTCAACCGCAAACAAGCTTTGGCAAAGTCAATAAATTTGACTCTTAGAAAGTTTTTCAAAGAAAACTTAGGTAAGTCTCAATGCGGCTGGTTAGAAGTACTTTTGGCTATCAACTCCAGCAGGGAGCACGTCAGGGGGGCCAGCATGGTCCTTAAAACAGTTACCTTCACATGGGAAACAGTCCTTCAGCATATCCAGGCACTTTATCCACTTTGCAATGGATTCCTATGGTGTGGTCCTTATGCAAGAGATGAAGGATGCTGAAGATCCTCTAAGGATGTTGTTGATGCGAAATGGTTGATGGGGGTCTTCCTGCATGGATTTCTCTGTCTACGAAGCTGGTAAGGGGATACTGGTAGCAGTGTCGACGTTCCATGAAGTTCTCTCAACTAGATCACCAGTCACCTGTTGTCGCAACTACAGACCAATCCTTCCTGAGTCAATACCTCACTTCCTGAGGTTCCCAGCAACTCTCCAGCACTCCCAGCACCGGGTTCAGCAAACTCAGATGCAACTCTGTGTGTCATGTCTTGGTCCTTGGTGCTGCATGGTGGCACTGGTAGCGAATTGAAGACTTTGGGCTATCAACTTGTCCAGCAGGTTTCTTCAGCTGCTGTGTCCTTGTGCTGCTAACAGGAGGCCAGTCATCTGGCCCTTGGAGTTCTCATTGCTGGGCTCTGGTGACAGCTTCCCCCTGAGCAGGACACAGTAGGCACAGTCCCTCTCTTCGCTAGTCACCAGGTGCGACAGGTGCAATCCTTGTCGGTGCAGCCTCTCTTTTCTGGTCCCTCGGTTCTGCAGGGCAGTCCTTCTTCAGTCCTTCTTCGAGTTGGTCAACATCTGGATGCCAGGGCTGCCCCCTCTATGCCCGGAAAGTGCCCTCATGGGAGGATGTAGTTAGCAGCCAATAGCTAATAGGTTCCCTCCCACCTAGTGACCACAGCCTATGGCGTATGGCATTAAGCTATCCCAGGATGCACCATTCTGCCCACTCCCAAGATGGTGAGATCTCTCTCATGGTGTACAGACCTCTGTAGCCCATTCCCTGGGGTGTAGCTACCTCAGGGCTACACAGCCCTTGAGAAACCAATATGGCAAGTGGTTTCCCTCCTCTGCTCCCCATGCTGGCCTGTCTACCTCAACAATGGGACAGCCCTCCCCCAAGTTCCCACATCTGCTCTTCAAAGGCAGCTTCACCTTTGAGGCCTGCCTTTTGGGGCTAACACCTAAGTGGCTTCCTGCAGGAGGGAGGTGACACCTCCCCGGCCTGAAATCCCTTATTGTTCTCCTTCCTGCGAGTCGTTGGCAAGTCTCTCCAGGAGGGCAGAAAGCTGTCTCTTGGAGCAGGCTCCATGTGTGCCTGGGAAGGCACAGGAGTTTTAAAGCCACCAAAGTGGCAGCTTCGCTAAAGCTCCACATTGCGACAGGTTACATTAATTTTGATTTGAGATACAAGTCAGGCTTAATGTAATGAGTTGTTTGATAACTTGGAGTGCCCACTTTGGTTTTACCATTCTGGAGTTAGCACAGCTGAATGGTCCAGCGTGTAACCCAAGTCTTTTCATAGTTAAATGGTTGTTTCACGTGTTGTACTGTCAGGACATGCAAAGTAAATGCCCTGCATGTGTCATACGGTGCACCCTGCCTTTAAGCCTCAGTAGACCTGCCAGAGGCGTGACTTACACACACACATGTCCATGGCAAGTGGTAGTTTTGCCATTGCTTTCAATAGCATAGTCAGACTAGGAGTGCACAACTGCTCTACTAGTCTGCAGTGGCAGACTCTGGCACTTGCTCTACTTGGGGGACCTCCAGAGTGGCACAATCAGTGCTGCAAGTCCTAATGTACCCCTCTAACTCACATGCCCTAGGTATCAGGGTAACATTTGCAAGAGTCTTACAGGTATGTTAGCCATTTCCAATTGGTTATAGCCAATTCATCAGACACTCTGAGAGTCCACTGAGGTCCGTTAACCAGACCTCAGTGCCAGTGCCCCTAAGAGTCTAAAAACCAGCAACATCAGTTGAAAAACGTAGGGGTGACCACACAAGAGGAGTCAGTTCCTTACAGTTATGATTTATTTTCTAACCTGACAGAATCTACCCATCTGTACATTGTGATGATGCAGACATGCATCCTTCAGATGTTAGTGTTTGATGAGGCTGCACTGTTATTAGTGAGGGAATCTGATTAAGCTCCAAGCCCAGAGACTGCCCATCTAATAGGAATGGGATAGACCTACTTAAACAGTGACAACTATTTTCTAGTCAATAAATAAGATGCAAATTTTAGGGTGGCAAATATGTGTCACTAGAGATACATCAGCAGAGTACAAATTCTACTAGCAAATATGTCAGGTTATTAAGCAACTGAGCACTCCACCACTGAAAATGAATATTGGTTTTACTGATTGCATTGGAGTGTGTTGGTTGTAGTTTATAGATAGCATGGGCATTTTTATAATAGCGAGACCTATTCACTTTGCAAATGTGTGCTTTTTTGTTGCATTCTGATATTATACCATCAGGACTACAAGTCTCAGACAGCAGCGTAAAAACCTGAATTGGATGAGCTGCCCAAGCATGGACCTGAGAAATTTGAGAGCGCTGCCTCAGGGTTCCAAAATGGAAAGTCTTACTAATTTCTGACTTAGAATTAATTCATCGCGAAAGCATCATGCCTAGATTGACAGTATGTCATAAAGATGACCTGCTGCGGCTATTTCTTAGTCCAACTGCAATTAGCATACTGAGGCTTGTAAATTAAATTTTTCCAGTACACAACTGCTATCTGGCGCCATGCATTGAGCGACACCTCTGTTTTTTCTAAAAACATTGTGTTCTGCAACTTGTAGTTTTTAGGTTGCAGGTAAGACCTCTTGTATACTTTTAAGTATACTTCTTCTGTGAGCTTCCAGCTATTTTATTTGTTAGTTTCAGTTTCATTTAAAAATCCTTTCTTGCTAGTGGTCAGTCATGCCTCTTTGTCCGCCCTTCTTCTGTGTGGGAGCAGGGACCAACTACTGTATAATTACGCTTTGTCCTGTTCATCTGGTCTGTAATGGACTTTTTGTTGTTTCCTGCTCCTATCCAGGGAGGCTTCCCTTTTCATTTGCAGAGCATTCATGCTCTCAGCTTAGCTGTAAACAAGGCTATAAATCAGTCTGTTATCTTGGTCACATTTGGTCTTTGTGGGCTCTCTGCACCCCATCTCAGCTGTCTGGCTTGTGCCCTTCCTTGGCTTGGATTTTTTTTACCAAGTGTTCTTCCCTGTGGTTCCCAGGGCTGAGAATCGCTGGTAATTGCTTATAGCCTAGGCACCCAGCTTTACCAGGGCTCTGCAATCCAGTGACCACTTCAGCTCCATACTGGGATACCACTCGCAGCTCCATCACTGCACTTCAGTTCACACACTCCAAGTCCTCAGCTGTGCCAGTGCCAGAACCCCACAAATGCTGTCTACCAGAGCATCTCAGTTCTTGCAGTCAGTACACTCTGCTGCTCCAGTACTGGGACCTCAGACACAGCTCCATCAGTGCACCTCAGTTAACACACTCTAAGTCCTCAGCTGTGCCAGTGCCAGAACCCCAGACATGCTGTCTGCCAGAGCAGCTCAGTTCTTGCAATCAGTACACTCTGCTGCTCCAGTACTGGGACCTCAGACACAGCTCCATCATTGCACCTCAGTTCACACACTCCAAGCCGTGCCTATGCCAGAACCCCACACATGCTGCCTGCCAAAACACCTTAGTTCTTACAGTCAGTGCACACTGCCGTTCCAGTATTGGGACCTTGGACACAGCTCCATCAGTGTACCTCAGTTCACACACTCCAAGCCCCTCAGCCATGCCAGAACCCCACACATGCTGTGTGCCAGAGAAGCTCAGTTCTTACAGTCAGTACACACTGCTATTCCAGTACTGGGACCTCTAGCGCAGTTCCATCAGTGCATATCAGTTCACACATTCCAAGCCCCTCAGCCCTGCCAGAACCCCACACATGCTGTCTCCCAGAGCACCTCAGTTCTTACAGTCAGTACACACTGCTGCTCTAGTACTGGGACCTTGGGCACAGCTCCATCAGTGCACCTCAGTTCTACCCCAGCAAGATCACTTCCTTTCCTATACTAGGATCCTGCTCACATACAGTTCCATTACAGCAACTCAATTCTAATATTCAGTCCCACTGCCAAGCCAATACTGGAACCAAAAGAACAAAATACAGCTCAGCTAGTGCAAGCCTAATATCCAATGCCACCGTTGATGGGAACCATCACAGCTCTGCCAGAATTAATCAATTCTAACATTCAGTGCATGTTTCTTCTCAGTACTAAGGCTCAAACACACGCTCCTCACTTCTGAGTTTCAGAGGCAAAGCCACTCCCATGCTGGACTCAACTCGTAGTTTCACCAGGGCACCTCCACGCTAACAGTCTGCAACACTGGTACACCAATACTAGGTTCCAAACATAGCTCCATTAGCATATCTCACTTCTGACCTTGTGTGCCCTTTACCTTTCTAGTACTGCAGCCCACATACAACTCTGTCAGTGCACCTGAGCCCTAACCTGCAGCGCCCCATTATTCCAATACCAGGAATTACACAGTGCTCTGTTTTTCATTCCTCACCAGCTGCCTTTCTGTTACTCCAGCACTGGGCTGGGACACAACTCTGTCTATACCCCCAATCCTGCTGTATTGCAGTTCACATACAACTCTGCTAATGCACCTCCTGCTGTTCTGCAGTGCCCCCTACTGTTCCACGCTCTGACATCGGTTTTAGGACGTGTGGGAGCCAATTAAATCTATTCCTCGCTGCCATCTATGTTTACGAGGGTCTGTTTCACCTATCTGACTCCGTTCTTTCCTTTACTCTGTTTACTCTCAATGTTTTCTTTCTTCCCCACTTTTCTCCTTCCAGCTCTTAACATTTACACATTAACAGTTTTGCTCTTCCTTTCTACTGTTTATTTCTACTCCTCTCCCTTTTTTAATTTCCCTCTTCCTATCTCCTCTTTCTAACTCACAAAAACGTGGTTATTTATATCCTTGTTTCGTTCCTCTCCTTTTTCTTCATCAGATGTTCATTCTTGCACTATTTTTTTATTTGTCTTTTTTATTTGCTCTTTCCTTTGACTCGATATGCGTCCTTTCACTTATTTTTTTTAGATCTTTCTTTTTTCTTTCTCTGGTGTTTTTCTTATCTTTATCTGGCAATTCACGTTTTACTATAAATCCCTCTTTTTCCGGTCTGTATGTGGAAGCCACAAGTTACTTGTCGGGAGCCAAAGTGTCAAAGTGGTTTTCCCATTCTGTGTCTGTGGGAAATGTGTCAATACCGACATGCCCTGGTTCTTTCGCTGCTTGTTTCTCTCACCATCTCTTTTTTTTTCTCTAATGTTCATATTTCTCTTTCTTTTTACACTTTTTTCATTATTTTTACCTCTTTATCTTTCGTTCGCTAGCTTCCTTCCCTTTTTTTTGTCTCACACATTTACTCTATTCTCTTAGTTGTGTTTCCATTTTCTTGTTTTTTCTTTCCCTTCATTCTTTTATTTCTTTGCGATCCCTTCTTTCTTCCTTTTATCTGTTGTATTCCTTTCACTTCTCTTTTTCTGCCCCATCCGCTTTCTCTCCTGAGGCCTAGATATCAATGGAGCAACAGGTGCCATGGCACTGGGGCCAGAGACCTACGGACCTCACTCAACTCTAATTACTGCTCTATTTTCCTACAGAAATTCCAGTCAACCATTTTCCTTTCTTACTACAGGGCCCGAGACACCGTTCCTACGCCACCTGTCCTCTCCATCTTTACTCCCGGCTCCCTCTTTCCTTTCACCCTCCAATCTATCCCAAATTATATTTTTGCTATGGTGTTTTGATCATTACAATCTAATGCCAAAGGTTTATATGATAATTGTGCATGTTTTAAGATCGAGGAATAAGGTAAATGGAAGTGCTTTAGTTAAATGCTAAGCCACTGGAATTATATTGCAGGAAAAGATGAAACTATGAGGCAGGGTTGACCAATTTATGATACATCCAATAGCTGTAACTCAGAAAATGCTAGACCTATTGCATTGCAAATGCTTTTACTGGTTAGTTGTAGGTATGAGCTGAAATAACCCAGCATGCAAAGTGCTTTTGGCTAATAATCAGGGGAGGTTCCTCCACTAAGGCAGAGGAGCGTTGCCCCGCTGGCTTTCCCAAAAAGGAAAAATAAACTGATAATAACATACAAAGTGTGCATGTCTGTTTGGCCGGCCGTGTTGGGTCTTTCAAACAGACATGCTCACTTTGCATGTTCTCTACACGGCTGTATTGCACAGCCGAGTGGAGAACATGCCCAGGCTCCCATTCCCAGTCTGAGTAGCAAAGCAGGCCGCTCAGACCAATCACGATGATGCTGTCAGCAGAGTCGTGATTGGCTGGGAGCCTGTGCAGCCGGAAAGAGGAAGAGGATGGAGGGGAGGCCAATGCATCTCCCCTCGAAGGTAAGTGCTTTTGTTTTTTTATTTATTTTTTATTTATTTATTTGTTTACAACCCCCCCACCCCTGCCCCATGGCACCCTGCGCTCCACCACCCCTGTCCAGTGGCAGCCGCCACTGCTAATAATGCAGGCCTCAATGAAGGTGCCTTACATGATATGCAGGCACTTGGTAGAAGAGCCTTAGGAAGCTACCACGTGGATACATGTCACATGTGATATCTTTAGAGAGACATTTAAATGATCAAGCATACATTGCTTGCTTCGATTGTTAAGGCCATGCTTATAATAGCAAAAAAACAAAACTACACTCCCAAAGCGTTGTTTGCTAATAAATAAACAAAGGCTTTCTGAAGGTGAGGGTGGACGACATGCCTCGGTGCTATGCTTTGGAAATATTGGTCTAATGCCAAAGTGTTAAGTGAGTTTGCTAAGGAGGGATGACATCCTCATCCAGGTCATGGTGGCGGTGCCGCGGGCAGCTCTGAACCTCTTATAAAACATATGTGATATTGTCATTTAATGCACAATGTGCATGTGGCTTTTATTTGCATGGTAATGAAGCCAATCATCAGGACTTTGTGTAAGTGGTTTGTAGAAACAATAATTTGAACAAATGCCCTCAGCAAACACAATAAAAAGAAAATGAAGCGAGCCTTTGAAAAGAAAAAACGATTTAATCATGGGCGCAAATGCGCCTTTTGCTTCTTGTTTCCTTTCAGGGCAGGCTTTACACAATAACACATAAATTAACCGCTTCACAAGAACCATAAAAGGAAGTTACCGCTTATTTCCAAAGAACGCGTCTCGATAAATCTCCCATCCGGGTGAGGCCTGTTGCACACCGGGAAGTGCAAAGAAAGCACCCCAGAAATTACACGCACGGAGGCTGCATTTTTTGTGACTATTGACGGCTATCTCCCGGCCTCCGATTAACTATTCATGCCCTTTTAAAGTTCAGTCTTGTTGCCTTGTGTACGCACAATAAATATTTATATTCGGAATCGATATATTGCCTTAGGCGAAAATATAAACTATTTGGCATGTTCTTAACTTTAAGTACGATTCGTTATTTTTCCAGTATATTTTGTAAGAACTGTATTAATCCTTGAGGTGTTTTCCTTGAATGTTTGCCCATATTCTGTAAACAAACACGAGAAGTTTCTTCATAAGTAGGAAAGTGTTTAATATTTTAAGGCAAAGAAGGTGGTTATAGCTCGTCTATGGAGATCTAATCTGGGCTGCCCAAGTTTTTGTGTGGGAGCCAGTACAAACAAGCACTGGTATAATCGAGAGGTCGTGGCTTTAAAATACAAAGCTATTGGTTTTGCCAATTTTTTTTTCTTTCTTGGGATTAACATGTCAAAGTGGACCCCAAGGCTTCATAGTGAATGCAAACGTATGTATCATAATACATGTGCACACATGTGGCTGCCTGGCCGACTATTATGGAATGGATTTCAGTTAAATGCCATTCCTGGATGGCAGCCGATGTGTCCTCCACATGGTGATGCATACATGCACAGGTGCACCACAACGTGCTGACAACCATTTCGGCCTTTTTAAATTACCGTAAAACATTTTAGAACCGTAATTTAAAAGTAAAACAAGCATTGACAATTCCAGTAGGTCTGGCTTTGTATGATAACGTGAAGCATTACAGGTAGCTATCATAGGAATAGATATCTATTTATGCATAGGAGTAGATATGTATTTCTGTGGAAAGAAATGTAAAATACTATTGGTGTAGGTCAATGATCAGGTGATGCATGCAGTATCAAGCTGGACCTAAAAATCCATGTAGGTTAATGACTGCTGTCCTCCATCTGTGTTGCTGCCATAAAAAAAAAACATAAATTAGCTAGTTAACTAAGACACTTTTATAGCATTCCAGTGATATGTGTTTGTCCCTGAAGTTCAGGCTCAGGCAGCTGGATAAACAGAATGATCACAGCTGTATAAAAGGCAAGCACTTTTTTGTGGAAGCACACAGCTTCTGTCCAATCAAAACAAGTACTCCTAGCGCTCAACATGAGGTCTGAGCCGAAGTGCCTTTCTAATGATGCTCACATAATTGTCTGGTGACAGCTGCGCTGCCAAGCCAGACCATGAAAAGGAAGTCCACTGCAGTACAAACAAGCATTTGCAATGCAACGGGTCTTGCATTTGCTCGAGTTACAGCTATTAGTGTTGTAAATTTCTAACTGGAACTTTCTTGCCAAACAAACTGAAGATAAAAAGTAAAACATTTCAAGTAAGTGAGCCGATTGAAAGCGCTGCGGTGAGCGCGAAGGATAGAGGCAAAAGGAATAAGAAGTTCACTCGCAGTCAAAGTTATCAGCAATAGTGCAATTATCCATGTGACAGGGTCAATGGCAAAGGTGGTAACAAAACCGCCCTAAAGAGGGACAAACGTAAAGCAGTTACCAACGAAAACAAAGGATTTTTGAAAGACAAGCCCACAAACGAGTGATAGTGATGGGAGTGTGGTGGGCGTGGTTAAAAGCCCAGATGCATGCCAACATGTTGGAAAAGCAGCACTTGCGCACTGCTTTGCTTCACCTAAAAAGGAAGCAAGGGGCCCATTACCACTGAGCATCTACCTGGCCCTCATTAAAAAAGCATAGATAAAGTAAAAATAATAATTGAGCTGGACTAGCAGCATCAGAGAGCTCCGTAGAAAATATGACAGAGCGGTGGGGGGTGTGGTTTGCAGAGGAAGAACCAGGAGAGAAACCAGAGACCAAGGAAACACGTGCTCTCTATTTGAGTACTGCAATAGGTATTTCTATTGTATAAAGTAATTGCTAGTTTTGTAGAAAACATTGAAGGAGAAGGATCAACTGTTTTACATGTTTTAGTTGTATAGTGTATAGCGTATGTGAATTGTAATGAATACATATGTGTAACGTATGTTGACTCAAAGGGAAATAAAGTTGTATTCTATTAAATTAAGTATAAGTTAGGTATGCATTTGTTAAGGCTAATAATGCAAAAATGCAACCATAGAACATAGCTATGATAGATAGGTATGGTCTGGTATTTTAGGTATGGTAGATTAGATATAGAAGATAGTATAGCTAAATATGGTAGGTTAAGAATTGTAGGCAGATATGGTAAGCATGGTTGGTAGGTAGGTATTGATGGTTGATAGGTATATTAGATTTTGCATCTATCGTAGGTATGTCAGATATGTATGGAAGGCAGCTAGGTAGGTGAGGTATGGTAGGTTAGGAATGGTAGGCAGGTATGGTTTTGTACCTGAGGTATGATAGGAAGGGGGTTGTTGGCTAGGTGTGGTGGTTTGTTAAGATATGATAAGTATGGTAGGCTTTGGATAGTAGGTTTGGAGGGTAGGTGTTCGACCTGGTCCTTTCTGCAGAATCACCTGGGAATTTTTTTCTTTCACTCTCTACCTTTATTAAACCTGTGTTGTTGGCCTTTAGCACTCTGTGCTGTTTTTCCTCTGCTAAACAGTAGTAACATGTGTTTGCTCTCTCCGTAAAATATTGAAAATATGGCTACACATGACTGGCACAGTTAATTCACTTGTAATTCCCTAGTACACGGTACTACATGCACCAAGAGCCTGTAAATTAAACCCTTCTAGTGGGCTGCAGCATTCATTTAGCCACCCACTAAAGTAGTCTTTTGAAACATGCCTCAGGCCTGCCACTGCAGCCTGTAATGCAGTTTTAAACTGCCATATCGACCTGACAAAATACATTTTTTGCCAGGTTTAAACCTTCCTTTTTAATACTAATAAGTCATCCCTGGACTGCCCTGTTGCTTGATGGACTGCCTTGCTGTCAGAGAAGGAAGCATGGACCTGCTTGTCTTTATCCCAGCCTACGAAGAGTGAATCCAAGGATCCGTTGACTGGCCTCCTGTGTGAGCTACAACAACAGTACAAGCTTCAGCGGCTTCCCCACAACTGCCTAGCTGACCTGCTGCGACTGGACCTACCAGGACATGCAAATGGACCTACCAGGACATGCAACTGGACCTGCAGAGCCCTGCTATATGCCTCTACTGGAATGAGTTCTGTTCCCCAAGAAGTTTACCTCCAGGTCCTGAACCCTTGGCTGTGCGAGCTCCTCAGTGAGAGCTCCTCCTAAATGAAAGGGGGAAAATTCAGAAGTTTGGACTGAAAATGGGCCTGTTCGTGCAAAAACTCTACCGCCTTAGACGACTGTTAATGCAAAGCTCTGGTGAAACAAGCTCTTTGCTCTAACAAGTGTCTGCTGCAAGTGGCAAAGTGAGACCTGCACTTCACGTTACAGCAACAACAGCCAGTGACAACCGCCCACGTGCAGCTACAGCAAAGACCATCTGAGATGCTTGAGTGGCTCTTCACTCTACAGCAACAACCATCCCTGAAGTTCAGTCTCCTTTCTGCCTCCTCTACTGTGGACTGAACTCTTTGAGCTTAACACAGAAGGCAACTTTTAAGTGGGACTAACCTGGTCCCTGTAACCGACCCATGCTTCATTGCGGTCGGCCTGGACGTGTGACTTTCCCCGAGTCTAGCACAACCAGATGACAGCGAGTGGCACTTTGTGCTTTTAGGCACAATTTTCAATTGAAATTTTAAAAATGAATATCTTCGGTTCTACTGATTGGTGTTTTGATGTTCTGGTATCATATTATTCATTAGCTTTTACTCTATTTTCTGTAATGGTTTTAGGAGTTTTCCTGTGTTGTTATCGCTTTATTACTGTATGTGTGCTGCATAAACACTTCACACATTGCTAGTAAGTTAAGCCTGGCTGCTTTTGTGTTACCAGAGGGTTAAGCACAGGTTAATTTAGCGACTTTTTGTGGTTCACCCTGACAAGGATTGTGGGTGTTGCCCGAGAGGGGTTTCTATCCCCCTCAACCAATAACCCTATTTCTTACAGTTGTTATGCTAGTTTAGGTATTGTAAATAGGTATTGTAGGTAGTAAGGATAATAGGTAGTAGGGGTGATAGGTATGTGTACTAGGTATGGTAGGTTGGGTATGGAAGATGGGTAGGTATGGCATATATGGCTGGAATGTATAAAAGTAGGTTAGTTAGGTACAGAAGGTACGTTAGGTATGGTAGATAGGAATGGCAGATATGGGAATACATTGCTCTCTGTCTCTAATGAATGAATAAAGAATTACATGTATTATGTTTTGTTTATTTGGAAAGTGCACAATCACCTGCAAGGGTTTTCTGGCAGTGAACATGTGTGTGTGTCTAGATATGCCTAGGTATGTTGGTTGAAAAGCTAGATCTTCAGCTTCTTGGAGGATCAAAAAGAGAGAACTAGGCTCTGATGTGCCATGGGAAGTCATTCCATGTTATAGATGTTTGTATTTATTTTGGCAATTATACTGGTGTGGGTATAGGAATGCCTAAAATCGTACACCCCAAAAAGTGACCTCAGTAATACATCCATGGTTGGATCCGGGACAGTGTTATACCTCAATTTTATGTGACAATGTGTCCCAAGATAGGGTGCAAAACAGCATATCAAAACTACAGCCTTAAATGCCTTTTAAAGAGTAATAAACTCCTGCGTTTTGTCCAGGTAAGTTCTAGTATTACTGTGTATATCTGGACACCAACTTGGCATTTCAGTGACGGTCCCAAGAGAAAGGAGGCCCTGCAGACTAAAAAGAAGGTATAATAAAAAGGGCTTTGGAAGAAGAAAACAACACAGTAATCACTATCTGTTCAATAAATTAGCATGAAAGCGCCTTGTTTGGGTGACCCACATCCTCACTTTTCTATATGATTTTTAAAAATGCTAGCTGTGGTTCTATTGATCTCCCCATGGGCACATTGCAAATATCTCAGTTACTCTCTAAAAACATATATTTTGATAAATCTGTGAGAGAACATAACTTGGCTGTGCCATTATGCGTCTCAGGAGGAGAAAATAAAACACCTTTGACAACATACACAATGTGTGTTTAGAAAGTAATCATGTAAATTAAGAAACTGAAAGTCCTAGACTGAAACATGTATCAGTAGAGACATAGAAGGATCATAGGCAAATCACATGTATGCAATATTATGTTATAAATGATTACTATGACTTTAAGTTGATTGATATTTTCATAGTTGTACCTCATTTATACTGTTTAAGTGAAATACATGTATAACCATGTATTTGAATGTGCAATAAGGCTAAAGTAAGCTGGAGGTGAGGCCATGAAAATAATTTCTTGTGTTTAACCTTCAAAGTGAATGTATTTGCATTGCTGTTTATTTCTTTGCTGCAGGTACACTCATGGAAGCCTTCTTTAGTGAAAAGCTTTTTGTTAGTCATAGATAAGGGGGTATGACAGGTCGCCAAGAACAGGAGTGTTAACAAAGAGTGGTGTAGGAGAACTCCCCTCTGGATTCCTGAAGACGAGAACAGATCCACAGTCGTCCTGACGGTTGAGTTGAGAGATGAAAGGCCTAATTAAAGGATCCAATTCACAACTTTGTACGGACTATGGAAAGTTACTGGTGGTGGTGCCAACTATTGGAAGGGATGAGAGTGTTTTAGCTAGTTAGAGATTCCGACACATCTTGTCCCTTGAGTAGAACGGACCTTTAGAACTTAGGGCCATATGTACGAAAGCTTTTTCCCATAGACACAGAATGGGTAAAATCCTTTGGTACATCTGGCCCTTAGAGAGGTACAGACCTCTGTTTCTCTATTGCTTGGCTGATGTGGCTTTATGCTACATGCGCATCTCTGTTGCTTAAACGTCTACTGAGATTTCGCTGTGTTGACACCTTGCTGTATTTCCAATATTACACTTTAAATGATTTGAGGGTTCCCTGTAGGTTATTAGAGTAGTTGGGTAGAGATAAGTTCAAAGTTTAGGCAGGAGAATTAGAACGTGGAACAGCAGGTATTATTCCTTATTTTCTGCATTGTTGCTACTGAAGTTTTGGTCTGTTTGATATTGGTGTGTTTTAGTTTTGTCCAACACTTTAATTCACCTTTCGTAATTCTATACTTATATAGCATGTTTTCGAGTCTCATTTACATAAGTCTGGCTTTGAATTTGTAATAAATCTTTTGAACTTTCAATTCACCTCCGAGATTCAGTGTGCAATCAAATGGGTTGCACTGTGATTTTGTGTTGAATGGTTTAATTAATTTCTCTTTAACCCTCAGAATTCTGAAAAAGATGCATTGGGCCCAAAAAATTTGAAATAGTGCCAGATCACCTGCCAGGTGAATTTCTGGTTGCTAACGATTGGGTTCTAACTTAAAAGCTAGATTGTGCCTAGCTGACAAATACACAGGGTGTAAAGTAAAGTTTATAGTGCCAAGATCACCAGAGGTAAGTTTGAGTGAATCATTGTGGTTAAAATGTGCCTCTGTCAGATACAGTAAGGAAAGGATGGGGCTAAAGCTGCACTCTACAGGCTCAACATGAGAAGTAACAACGGAAATGTCTTTGAACCACATCATACAAGAACTCAAATTGGAATGCTTTCTGTGGTGCACAATTCTACATCACTGGTTAAACATGTTGCATGCTTAATACTCAATGGAGCGGGGATGTGAACATATACTTCAGTTGCATTTGTACGGGATGTCCAGAGCAGGCATAGAAGGACAGCAGTGCAGTCATCCGCACAATGTAGAAAACGTGTTTCCATGGTAGGTGTACACAGGATTGTAACACTACTATGAACATGCTAAGCAACCTATCTATGTTGGCAAACATTTGTTAGCCTGTAAATGGCCAGGCAAAATTCACATCAGCCAATCCTTGGAGTCCACACATATTCCAACACTTATCTAAGATGTTTAAAGATAAGTGTTATAACCACAGTGTAAAATAACAAAATTATAGCCAAGGTCAATTAACGTTAGCCTCAATTGAAGTTATTAAGTAGGTAACACTCTATGGTGAGAGGAAATTGGAGATGGAGGTGATCAGGTTAAAAGGTGATTGAAACATTTGCTTCCCAGCAAGAGGCTAAATCGCTGACCTCGAACCCCTGAGACCTCTGTTTGAACCCTTGTCTGGGAGCACTAGCAAGTTAAATTGATTGAATAAAGCTTGCTGTGCCACACATAACAATTTAGAGAAGCACCCAGGTAGCTTGGCTGGTTCTGTAGTACCTTACCAGCACACACTGAGAGTTTGATTGTGGGCAATCATGCTCTGAGTGGCACCCTCAGGCTGTGTGTAATCAAGACATGAAAAGGTAGTCGAGTCTGTACTGTATGTTTCACCAGCCCATTGATGCCACACAAAAAAATTGCAATTTATGTAAAATAATCTCACTTTGCATTTAAAAATGGGGGTAGGAGGGTTCATTTGACATGTTCTAATGACTTTCAAATTAATGTAGCTCAATGCTTTAGGTTTACTCTTCTGCTTTTCCCAGCTTTATCAGTATTAGGTTGTGTTGTGCTTACATGGGGCCATGAGGAGGGGTTAGGCTCCATTCAATAAGGTAGGTAATCATTTTTACATTTACTTGATTATGCTTCCTGTGGGAGAGTGCTCAAACTAGATGTCATAGCACTGACTAATGCATTTTGCTCACTTTAAAGATTTATATGGCCAGCTACACATATCAATATCAATATTAATATTGGGCCAGCACAGAAAGTGTTCCAATATATTGATAATTTTATTAAGATGAACAATGTCCCACACTAGTACCTATGTAGTACCCTTTTACTGACTCATTTTGGGTAGCAAACAGATCCCTAAGACCTGGCCTCTGGACATGGATTATGTATGTTGGTACCGAGATTCAATGAGCGAACAAATGGGTTGCACTGTAATTTTGTGTTGAATGGTTTAATGAATTTCTCTTCACCCCTCTGAACTTAGAAAAAGATTCATTGGGCCCAAGAAATAGTGCCAGACGCTGGATCAGATGGTAGCGGCAAGGATGGGTCTCTTTCCAAAGTGAGAACTGGAACTATGGTCTAGCTTTGCTAGTCCCTGGTGAATCTTTGTATGTTCTGTCAGTATGGTGATTTGTAAAGAAGTTGAAGAGGTTATCTGGTCGGACATGGCCTAAGATCCCAGGATCATATTAAAAGGAGCAGAAGACACCATATTAAATTGTATTCTACGTGGTTGCTAAGTGGTTGTGTTCATTGTGAGATGTCGTCAACGGCACAGTTGAGAAAGGGACTTATCTTTGTGTGAATGTGAAACGATTGGTACTATGGATCTTAATGCGCAGCGTGAATCTATACTGATCTGGATGATATCCTTCAGGTCAAGATTTCATTCGAGGTGTGTGGAATATTTATTGTGTGAATGAAAACTGTTGATTCTTTAGAAGAGCAGACAAAAGTTATTGTATTGTATTTGTTCTACGTGTGTGACGCTGAGGAGAGAGTGTGTGTGTGCAGATTGTAAAGAAGAGAGAACTGCTAAGAGGAGCAAGATTGACATCATAGTGTGCCACGCTGGTATAGGTCAGTTGGTGTGGTGCCACACTGCTATTAGTTGGCAATGTCGTAAGGGGTCGCGCTGAAATTGGTGGTTGTTTCAGAGCAAAGGATTGTGGATAAAGCATTGTTTTGAATTACAACAGAGGGTTGTGGTAATTGGGGTCACGTAATTGGGGAAAATGAAATGTTTTAAAGTTATGAAGGATTTGTTTAGGGGAGATGTTCATCTTCTTAGCAAAAAGGGAGAAGAGGTGCCTTCTGAAGATACCTCAGGTCACTATATGGTGATGAACTTAGGGCTTCATACATGCGTTTGGCTTGGTCAATGGCACAAGATCACAGAAAAGGAAGGTCCAGTGAAATTTCCACGATATGGCACATTTAATATGAGCATTATTGAGAATGTGAGGAGGATGATATATGAGATGAAACAGCCTCCTAAATTTGAACAATATGAGGCACTCAGTGCTTGCGAACATGCTACTCATGCTAAGGAGAGAGAGAAATATCAGGGTAGAGCACGGAAAGCTATTCATTGCTATGCAGACACTAGGTGAATGCAGAACAGAAGAGGTGGAAAACCAACATGATAAAGGGAGTTAGGCTGTACCCAGCTCTAACATCTGATACAGCTGAGGGAGGGGAAGAAAGGAAAGTGGTTAAGAAGCAGAAATGAAAGAAACAAGAGGAACCAGATGACATGAGTGAAGGTAGTGATAGCGATTCTGTAAATAGTCTTTGGATGTGTTGTTGTCAGAATGTCCACCTCCATATAATGAAATTAGAGATGAAGGTGGAAATGGGGTTGTTACTGGGCTCCTAGTCATGTGAGACCCATTCCAGCCAATATACCTTGTGAACCAAGATGTGAGGGTCTGCCCCAGTTAACCCTCCCATGAGAACTGTTGGTGTTCTCACTGTTCCAGTTACTATTGGCCCGGTAGTTCCTATGTATAAATCTGAAGGTGCTGGAAAGATCAAGCATAATTTGGCAGTACTCAATGCTGTTTGTGGCCAGAGTGGAGTCCCCAGTAGTCTTAATACCAGAGAATGTGTTCCTTTGGTTTCAACACATACAAGTAAACCATGTGTAGAGAGTGCAGATACAACTTTGAATCAGTCTGTATGCACATCTATAAGTACTTACCAGAAAATGCCCACGGTTGGCACCCTTATATGGGAACCACCTTTGAGTTCTGGAAATTGTATACAAGAAAATGAGACAATGCCTAAAATTCCTGTGGTGACTCGGACTCTCACTGCCAAGGAGATAAATGATTGGATAAAAGTTTTTAAAGAGAGTTCCCATCAAGAGAAAGTGTGAGGACACAGGTGAGTCAGGGAACAATTAAATCTTCTCTGAAGGAGATAATGGTGGATGTGATGAAACTTAAAATAAAATTGGATAAAATGATTAGTGGAAATCTTGGAATGGAACGATTATAGCCTTATCATGAGGATGAGCTTGCATTCATGTGTAGGGGTATTACCAAACAGGCAGGACACGCTCTTGATAAATTAAAAGAATTGGCTCAAAAATATGAATTGGATTTCAATAAGACAAAGGATTGACAGAGGAATTACCAAGTGTGCTTTAATGAAAGGGACATCAATGACATGGGAATCTCAGGAATGAAAACACAAATTAAAGAATTAATTCATAATATTAGGAAATAGAATACATTGGATAAGTGGGAAGCTAAATGGGTGAAAAAGAAACCAGTAAAGAAACCCCCAGGACAACCACCTCTTGGAGCAGAAGACGGGGGTGTCACAACTTTCCCATTAAGGGACATTCCTGCTTGAGGTTATGTACATGTGCCATGGAGCAGCAATGATCTTGCATCCTTTACCAATGCTTTTCCAAAATTGAGAGAGAGAAGCCAGTAGAATGGTACAGACAAGTCAGACAATTTGAAGGTTTGATTTAAACATGTTGCTTGACATTGTGATTTATGTAAAGAATGTAAGATAGTAGTACAGTGGCCCAAGCCCAAACCAACCAGAAAACCAATAACGAAAGGTCCATTGCTGTTGGTGATGAAAAAGTATCGGCAGGTTATGACATTTTTGAAGGTGAAAGTGCCTCCCCAAATTATTGATTTGGTCAAGATTGACATAAAGACTCAAGAACCTGAAGGAGCCGATTCATGCTTACTATGAAAGATTGTTGCAGGCATTCAAGTAGTGTAGTGGAATGGAGACATTAGCTCCTAAGGATATAGGACATTTTGTGTTGAGGTTTGTGACAGGATTAAGACCTGAGATTAGCATGATGATTCAGCAACATTTGATTTGTTGACAGAATAAGTCAGTTGATGAAATTTTGAGGAATGCCAAGTATTGCAACAGCACAATTGAGATGAAACAGAAAAAGCTTAAAGAGAAACTAATGGTTGCTCAAATGAAAGCAGCTCAGGGAAAAAGTCAGATGCAGCAAGTTGCAGCTAATATTGGCACAATGCAGGGTTAATATCAACAAGCACTTAATCCTATGCAAGGTAGAGGTCGAGGGGTCCTGATTGACCCTAATATGGGAATGGATGTAATTAGTTTGAAGAGGTCAACCCCTTGTCAGATCTGTAATAAGCTGGGACATTGAAAGAAAGAATGTCATTTAAATCCAGCTAATCAGTTTCAAAATGTAAGATTTGTGTCTACTCAGAATAGTCCTGCACAGATGCAAGGTGAGTAGAAACCCAGGAGTAAAAACTTCAATGTGTCCCAAGCTCTGGTGATGAAAGGTCGACAACCTCCGATGCCACAGCAGATTGCTGTTGGGCTCAACTAAATCTAAATCAGAGTGTGAGGATGAATGCAAATGTGACTCAAGATAAAAATCCTTTCCAACAGTTTCCCTTGTTTGAACCACATGGGAGCCTGGCTCTGAGCGGTCAGCCTGATGGTGCCTGAGAAGGGAGGAAGACTGCCCATATGGCGCAGCCTTGGAGATAGACTAGAGCGGACCACTGATAGAAAGCGAGGTGGATGGCCATCCTATGTCATTTTTGGTTGACACTGGTGCAACTCGTTCTACTCTGAGAAAAGTAGAAGTCCCAAACCTATCCCTCTTGGAAAAGAACAGTAAAAGTTACAGACACAGAGAATAAACAGATGATGGCTCAAGAAACTGCCCCTGTTACAGTGAAAATAGGGTCCTTTGAGGACAAAAACAAATAAATATTCTGTGGTTCTAGCCTTTTAAATCTTTTGGGAAGAGATTTGCTTTCCAAACTGAATTGTGTCATCTTGTGTATGCCAGCAGGCAGTGAGACACGGGTACATGATGAGTACTCTGTTTTCATGTAACCAGAAATGGATCACATTGCGTTTGACACAACTGATGACTTGCCTCCAGATTTAAAGGAGACAGTTAAACATGAAGTGTGGGATTTTTCAAGAAAGGTCATCGAACTGATAAAGGGGTTGAACCTTTCCGAATTATGATCATACCAAATGCTGAATTTCTGAGAACCCCTCAATACAATTGACTCCTGAAACAACTGCTGAGGTAACTCCTGTAATCAAGTCCATGATTCAGCAAGGAATATTGAAGAAGATAACGGGTAGTCCATGTAACTCTCCCATTATGGGCCTTCAGAAACCATGTGGTAAATATAGAATTGTGCAGGATCTTCAAAAAATAAATAACATTATTATGCCCTGTAGTACCGAATCCAGCTGTGATATTGTTTCATGCCGTCTTCTTTTTTATACCGTTGCATGGGGACAGCCAATTCCCCTTTCATTTCTGTTTGAAAATCACGTTTTGGCATGGTGCTGAGTCCCACTAGAATACCCTGAGAGCCCACCCATCTTCAACCAGATTCTAAAGAAAAATCGGGAATCTCTGGTTATACCCTGTAACTCTGGTCCTGATCCAATAAATCAATGATCTCAGGAAGGTTGCCAACAGGACAGCATTGTGTTGTTGCACCTTTTGGCTGAGAATGGACACAAAGTATCCCCAGGGAAATGCAATATTGTCAAGAAAAGGTCCAATACATTGGAAACCACATTGAGAAAGGAGCGAGAAAGAGTCAGAAGAGAGAATTTCAGTCATTTTGAGAATATGGGTGACAGTACTGCAGATAAATTACAAATAAATTGACAGTAGATTTAACAAAGCTCAGGAACTGTTGAAGTTGTTTGATGGTGGTAGGAACAAATCATTGTTGTACCTCTTGTACTTTTCAGGATCCATTTTATCACTAGTGCAGGAGATGACATACCCCAAGAATGTTACTAATTGGGGGTGTGACCTGTTGTCAGGTAAGACGGCTACTTGCTAGAGGGGTTCCCAACACCTGCCTGACAAATTCCCCACAAGACACTCAGACATCCAAACTCAGCGACTCTCTGACCCCTGCCTTTATATCCTGAGGTTGCAGAGATACTGAAAACACCCTTTGATGTTTCAGGGCTGGCTGTGATGTGCTGGTACTGTGGTGCGGCCTAACACGTGTGCGGGCCACTGCCTCAAGTGCGGCCCGCACCAACAGCAATCATGAGAGAAAGTGCACCCTTGCAGCCCCTTGCCTCTGGAGCTGTGAGCAATCATTGGGGTGGCCTGAGGTTCCAAGAGGACTCATTGTCACAGCTGCAACCTGTGATGCCCTGCCCTAGAGGAAAGGAAACCCAGCCTCCTTCACAGAGACACAGCTGGGGGTGACAGTGCAGGACTGTGGCAAGGCTGCCTGGTGATACGGCACCCTGGCTCTCGATACACGCTTCCAGGAGCCGAAGAGGTGCCCTGGTGACACCACCCATTCGGATGACAGCAGTGAGATTGTCATAATAAAAGAACTGCTCTGTGGGTTTATGTAATCCTGCTATGAGGTGCCCAGAGTGCATGGCCTGGGAAGTTGCATCTGCCCCTCACATGATTGGGGTTTCTGCCACCAGAGGTGAATCAGAGATCCCTGCTGCCCACGACGACCACTTCAGCTCCTCTGGGCCTAAGCTGTAAAGCAAAGGCCAGAGTGCTTCTTATGTGGCATCTACTGCCTAATTACAAGGTAAAGTAGTGAATGTAGGTCATCCCTGACCCCGTATGATGAATGTGGACACGACCAGGGAAGTTAATGTGCGGCAGATATCCTTGCAGTTAGGGGGAAAAAGACCTCACTACATGGAATGGAGTGTTGCCTCACTCCTCGTCGTGCTTTTTTTCAATCAAGGGGCCCTCTGGCCAACCCACCCTCCCTTTCTGCACATTCAACATTCACCCCAAACTGCAGTCTGCCATGTGACCACACCACAAAAAGTGGAGGCATTAAATCTACCTCCTCGCAAGTACCTCAATTTGGACAATTTCCTCTCCCTGCCACGTTTGTAATGCCCCACTTAGAAACAGACACAGCCTTGTGTAGCGGGCATGCAGAGCCCTAGTCCTAACTCACCCTGCCTCCTTCCTCAACATGTATCCTGGAAATTGAAGGGATGCACAACGGCAGTAACCAGACAGGCCAAACAGGTCTGGTGTTGTGTGCACGTCGGTGGCTGGCAGCTGCGATTACCTCAGTGCCCCTCTCCTTCACATAGCATAAATATTCCAAGGAAGATGATGGGGCAGAGGTGCCCGAGGGGCACAGCAGACAAAGATTAGAAAAATATGCATTTCCACAGGAGGGGTATGATGGAAGCTCAAAATCCCACATACCAACCTCTGACTGAGACTGATACTCTCACACTCAAAGATATACTGGCGGCTATCCAAGGAGTCCAAGGATCCCTGGAAACAAAAATAGACATAACCTCCACCAAAGTCACATTTATCAGAGCAGACCATTGAAATATGAATACAAGATTGCAAGATGCAGAAGATCCCTCACATCCCTTCAACCTGAGACTGTGACTCCAAAATAGCACGTCAAGGATCTGCGCACAACTGCAGAAACCATGGGAGTAAAGCTGGAAGAATATGAAGGGAGATGGATGAGGACTAATGCTCATAATATTGGGGTCCCAGAGGGAGCAGAGGTTCCAGTGGTGGACCTCTTTGTGGAGGACCTCATCCTTAAGGGACTGCAGCCTCTCAGCCTATCCAATTACTTTTCCGTGGAACATCCCCACAGAATCCCATGGACCCCGTCTAAACCATGTACAGACAGCAACTGGCAGGTCATACTGTCATATCATTCCCTGTCTCTCATAATTCACGCTTCAAATGGATCCAACTTTGTATTACACATCGTGCTCCCTGACCCCTAGCAAGATCAATCGATATTTTCACAGTAACAATACTGCCTGCCCCTGTTGTATAGCTTTAGATGTCGGTATAGTTCAAATGCTCTGGTCATGTCCTTCCCTGGCCAAATATTGGCATGTAGTCACAACACACCTAACCAACTGCACTGACTGTGTCCTTACCTAAACTTGGGAGGTATTTCTCCTAGGGCTTTATCTATGTAGTAACAAGCGCAAGGCTTTGTTGACCTGGCCGTCCTCCTTGCAAAACACATGATTACACGAAAATAGAAGGCAGTGACTCCCCCTGCAGCTTCAGCATGAGTCCTTTCTATTATGTCATGGGTACAGGCGGAGAGCGCACTCACAGGGACTCCACAAATACCCCCTTTCAAAGACATAGGACACCCTTTTGGAGAAGTTCTGAGAGGAGACTCTGCTCACGTTGCCCACCACTTAATCATCAATGAAGACCTTACTCCCTTCCCCTCCTACTCCAACCCACTTCCTCCCTTTTTACCCCTCCCTCACCTACTTCTTGCTCCCGGATTTCAAGACACTTGTTTTGTAACACCTTCAATGCTTTGAACTGAGTGCACTCACTGTTTATTGTTCCAGGTTCCTTTGTTTTTTATTGCTTTTACACTATAGTTTTCTTGTTCAGAATTGTTCCCCTCACTGGCATTCATCACCAATGGTTTATGATGTACAATTATAGGATTCCAATGTTCCTTTGCCACCTCAGTTATTGTATTTGCTGCTTCTCTTTATGTTGTTCATGCACAGGTGAATTCCATGTTTGGAATGCAACATTACTTGTCAATGTGCTGATTTATAATGCAACTCATGAGGAAACCAGATTTGTGCATGGACTGTATCACATCATACCTATTATACTGCACTGGTATTGGCTTTCATTTTTTAAAGAATAAAAAAACTAAATGTTAATAAAAAATTTTTTTTTAAATTGCACAATGGTCTGTTTATCTGCTGCCAACCTGCCTATGTCTAATTAGGGCATTACAGGGTACAGTCACAATGAAATTACTGAACGGATTAAATGACACACTATAGAAGGCTGTATCTGTTATATCACTGTTGTTAGACTTGACAAACCTAGGGTGGTCTTCCGTCCAAACTTCTGCCTACCTCCTACACTTTTCTGACCATATTTTTGCTAGTATTAGGGCTCTGTGAATTTTCCACTGCTAACCAGTGATAAAGTGCGTGTGCTCTCTCCTCTAAACATGGTAATGTTGGCTTATCCCCAATTGGCATACTCAATTTACTTATAAGTCTCTAGTAAAGTGCATTATATGTGATCCAGGCCTCTAAATGAAACATTATTTCTGGGAATACAGTGTAGCCCTTGAACCATGTCTCAGGCCTGCCATTGCAGAGCATGTGTGTGACGTTTTACACTGCCATGTCGACTTGGCAAAATAACCCTTCTGTCTATCCCAAACCTTCCCTTTTTGTACATATGTCGCCCCATGGTAGGCCCTGGACAACCCCGGGGGCAGGGCGCAACATTTTTAAAAGGCAGGACACGTACTTTTAAATTTTACATGTCCTGGTAGTGAAAAACTCCTAAATTAATTTTCACTACTGTAATACATATGTCTCTCATGGGATAACATTGAGATTACCTTATCACATCTCACAATCTGGAAGAGATAAACCTTTCATGTTTGGTGTCTCTGGAATCATAATTTTAATCACAACTTATGGTGAAGTCGGCTTTTAAATTGCCATTTGGGAAATGCCACTTTTCGAAAAGTTGACAGTTTGTTACTTTAGCCACTTGGTACCTGCTGCCTGTCTCTGATCACTGGTTCGGGGTGGGTGACAGCTTGGCTTTGTGTATTCCCCCTAGACAGCCACATTAATTCAAAGCTTAGGTATGACTCGATGGGCCATCCTGGGAGGATGGGAGGGAGCAGCTGGGCACAGCCCCACTTAGTCTTGAATAGGCTATGTACTGTCCTCACATAAAGAACTGCATAACCCCTGTAGTGAGTCTGGGAACAGGGGAAGTAGGGCAGGTCCCTTATGCACTTCAAAGGTCTGCCTTTAAAGTCTCTCCCACTTCAAAGGCCTATCTGGGTACAAGTACCAGATCTCTGACACCTCCATTTCAGTACCCTTCTGGACCTGTGGATACTGTGCCAGGAAGAAGGACTGCTGTACTGCTAAAAGGACTGTCACTTTGCTGGACTACTACTCTCAAGGAGTTGAAGCCTTGCTGTGCTTACCTGCTACCTGCTGTCAGGAATCCCTAAGGTGCCTCCTGCGTTATCTGTCAGCATCCCCAGGGATTAGGGTTAAATCATATCTCTGTTCTTGCTTAAACCTTCATGTTTCTAAGTAAACATAATGTGCTGTGTTACACAATTGGTTTTTTCAATGCTTGTTTTACCAATGCTTGTTTGTTAATGTGAGCAGGTGTAGACATGTGCTTCTAATTGGGTGTGGTGACTCATCCACATGTGGAAACTCAACTGCTTTCCTGATTGGCTATAAGTAGCAGAGTGAAGCATGCCTCCCTGCTTGGCTTTGTTTTGCTTCCTGATCTCAGCATCTGATTTGGCAGTCCAGCCCCTGCTGTCATCCTCGTATTCAGGACTTTTGAGGCAATTCTTTTCTTTGTTCCTGTGCCAGCTGACACCAGGCATTCCTCCAGCACTCCGGAAAAGACTGCAGCTAAGTGACTAGTATTCTCCAGGGAGTTTGTTCTTTGAGCGACACGCTTTCCTTGAATAGCTGGTGTACTTCAGACCTCGTATTTTGGCAGAGTGCTTATCTTTAAGAGACAAATGCATTTCTGAACATTCTACATTATTATTGTAGTTACTTGCCTAAATGTGCTTCAGGAACTTTGCTTGAGCTCAAGTATGACAAAAAGTGACAGTGCAATTTTAAAAGAGCATTTACATGACTTTTCTTTCTCTAACAACATAACTCTTAAATTTAAATTGTGTCATTCATGCCAGTGTTTCAGGTTTGAGGAATTTGCTTTTGAAGGGTTTTTCACACACACTGTGAAACCAAACCAAACTGTGCCACCCTAACTGTTTAAACCCAGAGTGGACATTTGTATTTCTTGAATTGTTTTTGTTCCTTTTAGTTTAACCCTATGCATGCAGGAAAGTTTTATGTGATATAAGTAATGCCCCTGTTTGTCTTTCTTGTGCATGATAAGTGCAACCACAGTTCTGATTGTAGTGTGCAACACTGAATCTCTGTGAAGCCAGCCCTATTGTCGCAGTACTTATTGTTATGGTACTCAGTTTGGGTTTTTGGTAATGCAGTGTTAGTAATTGTGCCAACAGTTATTATTATCCAAGAAAAGTGCTGGAGTATCCCGGTGTTCTTCTATCGCTCCCGTGCCCATATCAGAAAGAGAGATTCAGTTTCAAGGAAGTTGAGTACACTAACTCTACTATCACTCTGTCAACAACGACCTGCCCCCCCCCCGAAGATACAGGGTGCCTGGCTGGACCGGCAAGACGTGGCAGTGTTTTTTCTCTTTCTCTTCCACTCCCCCTTTCCTTTTGGGACACATGTCAGGGTTTCTGTGTCCACCAGGAAGTGCCAAGAGGTGTTCCAGGAGGTCGGAGGGCATACCAACGCCCCTGCAGACATCCTGCTTTTCAGGTGAGTGGCCCGCCTCGACACCTGCTGCCTGCTGCCCTCTTGCCTGGTGAGGAAGAACTGGACCTGGAGCCAATCTTGAACCCAGGGCCCCAGAATGACTCAAAGGGCTAATCTGCTGTCCGCCTGACCTAAGCCTCCGGGACATAACAGGCTTCTCACAGCTCCTGGACCTGTCTTCCATGAGTTCCTGAACCCCAAGAGGCACCTCTCAGGTCCTCGGCCCTTCAAAGAGAGTCTTCAGCTCTTAAAGTCACTCTTTTGAGATCTTCGCAATCGCAAATGGGCCCTTTTGCTCTGGAACCTCATTGTTTGCCGGGGAATCAAATGCAAGCAACTGCAAGTTTGTCTCTTTGCTCAGCAAGCATTGCTACTAGCGAGGCTCCAACCCATCCATCCATAATGCCTGGCCAGCTTTTCATGCTCTGCCAGCCATTGCCAGTGATGCTGTGCTTGCTCCCAGCAAACTTATTCCCTGCAAGAGGGATTCTTGCCACAGTTCTTTAGATGGTAAAGCCTCAACTGGACTTATCTGGGACTGTATACAGCCTGCACTCCGTTGCTGTCAGCCCGAACTTTTGACCTTGACCCGGTCCAGCATGACCAGATAGCAGTGGTTGGCGCGTTATGACTTTGGGCACTATATTGCAGTTTATTCTTCAAAAATTCAAAACTCCAGTTTTACCTATTGGATTTTTTTCATTTTGGTTTTGTTTTATTTATTACATTTTGCTTTATTCTTCTATCCTAGTGTGGAATATTTTTTGGCTAGTTTACTATTTGAAGTGTTGCACAGATACTTTAAACACTGCCTCTAAGTTAAGCCTGCCTCTAAGTTAAGCCTGACTGCTCTATGCCAAGCTACCAGAGTGTGAGCAAAGGGTAATTTAGGGTTTTCCTGACACGTACCCTGACTAGAATTGTGGTTGCTGTTTGACTTAGCTTTCCACATCAGTCAACCAACAATCTGATTTCTAACAACTTTGTGACAGCTTGGTAGATTAAATCAGAGATTGCAGGAGGGCTATTGATTAATTTGCAGACAACAAGCTGACAAAGGTGTTTTAAATGAGCCTCAATGGGTGAGGTACGCAAAAATATTATCATAATAACACTACGTGTGCTTATATATTTTCAATATGCCAGATACTTTTTAAACAATTACTGGAGCTATCATCATTGTCATAAAAGAGGCCTTCAGCTCAGCAAAGTAATAGGGCACCATCATGATTTTCTACCTAAGCCTTCGGATTAACAGTAGAGTTATTTCAGAACTCTAAAAACAATATCTATAATGTTAATAGTAAGTGTGGAATATTTCTTATACTGCATACAAACAGTTTTAAAAAATTTAAATAGAACATTGTGTATTTCACAAATTTAGGACGGGGCAAAAACAAATTAAATTAGATTATACAGAAAATACAAATTTGATCACATTCTTGCACCACATATATAATGAAAACATTTACCAATAGTGTGCTAATAATTGATTTCAAACCTAATCACTGGTCTACACTAATTTACATTGTCACATATATAGTTATAAGTGTAACCAAACACATTTCTAGCTGTAGGAGGTAGGCTGAACTAGGATCAAACTATGATCTTCAAAAGCTTGGTTGAAGTTTGCATATCACAAATTTGTTACAAAATATATAACTGGTCACATAGAATATTTTTTACGAATGAAAGTGTATGCCTACAGGGCACATTCTCTACCTTGTATGTAAAAAAAAAACATAAGTATGGTCTATGTCTGTTTTTGTTGGCACATGGAAAACAAAGGAATTTCAGTACTGGCTTAGTTAAAAACAAATCACAAACACCAACCAAATATGAAAGATTAATATTTGAACTCAATTTTACAACACATGACTTAGAAACTCGTGTGCAACATTTTCTTAGCGCATAAAGTATTTCATTTGGAATAGAATAACTGCATGCAAACAATATCATCATCCAAAAAGTAGTCAGATCTAAAGTGTAACCTATCTTTATAATAAAGATAGTGAACATAATTTTGACATAAGTATAACTCTGGCACGCATTTCAAGTTTTGGTTGTGTCCTGCATTGTATAAATGCAATGCAGCAGAATAGGAACACACATACTACCATGCTGTGGTACAGATTTGTCCCTGTCATGATTAAACAGAGTGAGACATACAGTCAACAACAGATACTTGACCCATACTACAAGGGTACCTGTTAGGTGTTTAGCAATATGTTAACACTTGGAAGTGTTCACAACCAGCACTCAACAAATGGTTTCAAGTTTTTAGCTACATTTATCCAGACTTTGCATTGGATTTGTTTTACTTTTGTAATGCTAATCCAACACAAAGGATACTGTGGTGATTTACATTGTAAGGAAAATTAAATTTACAGTGGACTTTAGCCCAAAGGAATGCAACACAGTGCAACACTGCCTTGCTAACTGCATTTAGGGGCTCTCTCATGCAACCACCCATGTGTTTGGATGGAAACCGCTATATTGAAAGATTTGTAAACAGGAGATAGGTGCCCAAACGTGATGCTCACTGAGTCAGGCGTAACAGTGAGAAATGTTTTCATCACTCCTCAATTTTCCCTCTTTGCATGTGTGCTGCAGTATACATATTAAGAGAAAATGAAAAAGTACACTGTCACAACCATAACAAATGGTTCCCACAACACTGAGACCATAGCACTGTGGGGCAAAGGTTTCTGCGTTGGTGAATGGCACCCTAAAGTGCATCGGGGCAGGAAGAGATCACAATAGTGACAAATATAACTATATATGCTAACGCTCTGCTCTCTCCTATTCCCCTAATACAGCACAAAAACGTAACTTTCTACACAGCATTGTGCGACTTCCACAGAAATCTATGCCTAAGTTTATTTTAAACGTGCTGTAAAGTGCAGCACTAAACTTTGTGAAAAATACATATATATTTAATATTTGTGGTTAGCTGAATAGGTCACCACAGTTTTTGGAATGACGTGTTGAGTCATCTTTGCCTATACTGATGAGCAGTCAAAACCATGGGTGGTTGCGCAGGAACACACATGCACCACCCATGAATGTATCTCTCAATGCTTACAAAAGGAAGGCAGTACAAGTAACAAGAGCTGCGCTTATACCAATGGGAACCTAGGCTTATGACTTCAAATCAAAACAATGGTTCACGTGGAATTCACACTGTATGAATAAGGCAAGGTCCAGACCTGTACTACTGAGAAGCAGTGCACCATCACTGTCAGCCCATACAATTCCATTAGGGTTCAGCTGTGGCTGCCACTTATGAGAATGAGGCTTGCAACGCAAGTGGACAGGCTCTCAGTGCAGTGGTGAGGGTAAAAAAAACAGACACATACTTGAAACAAAAGAGGCATACTCATAAAGGACAGTGGAGGGAATATTAGGGAAAATTTAAATGAGAAGAAATAAAGAATAATTAAAAAAAATACTGAAATGAAAAACTGAATGTAATTTTTTTTATTATTATCGCATGAGAAGCAATTTTTAAATATTTCAGCTCATCCAGGGTCGAACACTAGTGCGATCAGATGAGCTGATAGTGAGGGTGGGCTGTTTCCCACTAATGTGATTCGGGGTCTATCTGGTCGACTTGAGAATTCACTAAAGGAGCTCTGATTAAGACTCCATAAAAAAGAAATTGTCCTGTGAAGTTCCTGCACATATTAAGTGCCTCCTTTATTTTGTATAAAGTGCTCTAGTTATAAGTGCTTGGTGACCATATCCTTCTTAATGCCTCTTAATTACAGAATATATTTTCAATATAACAGCATGTTATAAATATCTTTGCAGGCAATTGTACCACCCGAGTAAAAAATTACCTTTTATTCTATCACCGTTGGGTCACTTCCATCATTTCTCACATATTGAATGCTAGCAACAACAACATTTCATAGCTTTACATATCATTTCAGTAGGTAACCTGAGACATTCTGTGTCCTCCTGTTCTTCCTGTTCCCAGGTAAATAGCTCGTAATGTCTTTTAACAACAGAACTAAGGGCCACATGCACTTACGTTAGCAATTGCGATGTCCTAATTGTGATTCCATGCAAATCGAAACTAGAAAATCGCAATTTCCAATGTACGAAACTATAGAGTTTGATTTGTGATTCACAGTGGGTCGCAAATAGACCAACCTCATTAATAATCACGAGGTAGACCAACATTTGGGCCCCTTTGGAAATCACAAAAAACCACAGGAATGGTGGCCTGGTGGGGACTGGTGACCACCATGACCACCATGTCCGTGTTTGCTTTTAAATAAAGCAACGATTTTTTAGTGCAGCCTGTTTTCCTTAAAGGAAAATTGGCTGCAGTTCAAAACGGGAAAAGAAAGGCTTCAGTTTCACTTTTTAAGAGTAAGCTGTGGTCTGTGGGACCACTGCCTGCCCCTAAAAAACTTTTTTGCATGCGCTCACAAGGGGGAAGGGGCTATGGTTTGGGGGGAAGGGGTTGCGAATGGGTTACCACCGAACTGAATTTGGTGGTAAAAAGCAAATGTTCTGTGACCGCATCTCAGTCACTATTTGGAAGGGACGCCCTTGACACTCTGCTTCCTAATACCGAATCGCTAACCCATTTTGCGATATGTTAATACATTACCACATCACAAAATGGACGTTGCTACATCCCCCCCAAAACAATTATGGTCGTAAATCTCCTGATTCTGCGAACTGGGCTGTTTGCGACAAGAAAACACTTTGTACGTGTGTCTCATGATTCCTTGCAATTCCTTTTCCAAGTGCCCCTTCCTTTTGACTGTTCTGAACAGAATTCAATAATTCAAATTGGTTCGAAATTTCATCAACAGCCTAGCACGTGAAATGATGTAGATGTAAATAATTAATTTTCACATAGCTCGATCATATGTGTGCTATGGAACACAAACTTGAAAGTATAATTGTGTATAGGACCTACAATACATTCACTGCTGTGTTTTTTTTTTTCACATTGGACACTCAACACAGTTGTTGTCTTGTTTATGATAACTTATGTATAAGTCGTGTTTTTCTGCTTTGTCAATTGTATCTACATGTTAAGCTGAATTCATATTAAATCGCTATTGGGGCCATAGTATGGATGTTGTGTTTTCATTGATTGCTTGCCATTAATCAGTGTTGGCCTACTTTTATAATTAAATAAATAAATTCCAGGTAAACAATTGCTTTGATTATATAAAAAAGCAAAGAAGCACATGTTTCATTGTTTATTGATGTAAAAATGTGACTACAACACTAAATGGAAGTGTTCCATTTTTGCACTCAGAAACAACACTTGTCACTGCCTTTTCAGTATCTGATTAAACAAGTGACATCAGAAATATCTTGTAACTGTGATCACTGCTTGTACACATTAGCCAATGTTTTGCTATATTTCTAGCATTTCTTTTTTTTACATAATGGAAATTATAAAATGTTGTTATAAACAAAGAAACTTTCAAAGGCCTGAAGGATCACTGAAAGCAGCTGCCGCTGTAGCTTCGGAAGGATAACTAATACAAATAATAATTGAGCATGTGATAGAAATAATTCAGATACATTTTTATGATTAAAACAGAAACATCAAAATATAGACATATTTTCAAATCTCTTTAAAGTTTATAAGATAACATAAATTTTAAAAAAAGTTTTTTAGGGACCTGCCACTTTTATTCCAGTGTGATGAAGGCAGTCCCCCTTATGCAAAACAATACAAGCTCACTGATGTCGGACCTTGCTTGACTGTGTACTCATTGTTGCAGATGTACAGGAGGTGTTTGGTCTACTTCAACTGCTTCTTGTGCTGTTTATTTTGAGCAGTGGTTCCCAACCTGTGGTCGGGGACCCCTGGGGGTCCGTGAAGCCTGTTCAGGAGGTCCACGCCTGCTTAGAAAATGTAATAATTCTAACAGATTAGGTCCCCAGCTTTGAGTAATGACTCTGTGGAGGGTCCCCGTATTCCAATAATGATTCATTGTGGTCCCCAGGTTCGAGTATTGACATAGTGGGGATCCACAGAAGTCACAAAGTTGGGAACCATTGGTTTAGAGGGTAGCACTGAACTACTCTCCCACGTACACCCACCTATTCCAAGCATACATGGCACGTTGTACATGACCAGCCACACCATTGCCCCAACCTCCCTCAAAAGTCCAAAAAGTCACCTTCCTCACCCAATCTGACATTGTACTCGTATTTACTAACCACAAAACTAAGGCCTAATTTATATTTTGGAGGGCGGACGATTTCTTTGCCAAGGAGACTGAGTAAATTAGTTGCAGTAGAGTATCTATACTCTCAAGATATAAATCGGCCCCTAAGTATAAACTCTTCAAACTATCCAAATAATTAAAAACAAAGACAAACAGATCACTCACAAAACAACCACAAAACCATAAGGCTCACAACCATACTAAATAAAAACATTATCTGTCAAAACAACAACAGGCACAAGTACAACAGTCCAAGTCTCAAATCTTCTCCAAAAACCACACTCACTCTTACCACCAAAAACACACATCCATACTATCCTAGAACTGAAATCTCCAAAGAAAAACTGGGCTGCACCCGTTGTGTATTTTCCACCTAGGGTAATGAGGTTTTGCGACGTATTGCATGATTTTTCTGACACAATGCCATAAAAAGCATAAATACGTGACTATGTTCTGGAAAATATGATTCATCATTTCAAAAATGACAAGTAAAGTCATACAATACACGATTCATGACATTACCCGTGTATATTTCAATGTAGATGTTTAAAACTAATTTTTTAGATATATGTTTGAGATTTATTGATTATAATTTTCAATTACTTTCATAAGTTTAACAGATTTAACATAGATAATTCAATTAAAATTTAATCTATTAGTTAATAATTAAAAAAATAAACTTTTAACACCTTTGTTGATTAATAAAAACTTTAAAAAATAGTTACAAGTTTTTGTTCTTACATAAATATCATAATTAAATATGTGATGATAAATTGACAAAACACGTCTTGTATCATATTTCTTTGTCCAGCCTATATGCACCCATTGAAGTTGATTATCATGTTTACATGAAGAATGTATACATTTTTAACCACAGCTTCATTGATGATAATTTGATACTTTTTGAGTATGCTGTTGAGGCACATGTATGAAACAGCAACATTTCTGGGATTGTTTGTATATTGTCAGGTACATAAGAATTATAGTGTCATGGAAAAATGGGACACATGCTCTCTTTATTAGAAAAAGACATGTAAAAAGATAGTGATAACAATAGCACAGTATCCTAATACCATTTATCTAAATATGGATATTATATGTTTTGATTCTTTATATCTTTTCAGAACGTTACCATCCATCATTGCTTGTTGATTACAGGGCCTGCATACTAAAATGTAAGATTTATGGAGATATAAAAATGGCTAATTGGTCATGGGGATCTTCATATTTAATAAAAATACTGGCATACAACAGAGATAATCAAAGATAATTATGCACAAAAGTTTTGAAAGTCAGACCAGTTTTTGTTAACGCATACATTAAATATATAATAAAAATACACAGATGGCATGCTGGTTGTGCTTAAGGACAGAATATGCCCATATGTCAACATTAAAAATGAAAAGGTTAATAGGGTTAAATTATGTTTTTCTCAAATTAATATCTGTCCTGTTTTGTAGAGAGCAGTGTAAAACTGTACATTGTGTATTGAAGCTAATGCATCAAATCAGATCCAAAAGATATCTAAATGTTATTGCTATGTCTATGGTTTCAACTAAAAATGACATATATATAAAATATACTGTCAAATGAATAGCAACCTTAATTGTGACATGTCAGTATATAACATAATCACTTCATGCATAATGGCCCCCTGATGTATATGAGATATCTCGATGTGGATTTATGAAGGTATTGAATATTAGTTATGTTTTGACAATGAGGGTGAATTTATAATTATATATGTGACAGATAAGACATTTAAATGAAAAACAGATTATACATCCATTCTTCTGTTTAACATTATTTGACAAAACAACTATGTTGGCTCCTTTTATATTTTTAATAATTTCACAATTGATAAGTATTTTACCCTTTCAAAATATCTGCCTAATCTAGATAAAATTAAAGTATTTCGCTATTCTTGTTGGTGTCAATGTTTCAAAATTAAAATTACCATATCCAAGAAGGAAACTTTATGTACACAATTTATTTAAAAAAACATACACAGTAACACTAAGACAGGATTGCAGATGGAAAGGGAAAAGTTAGCATGATGAAACCATCAGGACAAAGAGAACCAATGGCCAAAACACTTCACAGGTGTTTACTCATCTACTTGGCGACACACAAAACGAATGCCTACATCTTCTTACTCTGATGAATGATCATGGTCCTCAAGCTGCTTTTGAGAAGCCGACAATAGAGGATATGAGTTTCTTGCTAATGGGCCAGGAGGAGTCTGGAATTCAGAGCAAGCACCAGCATTGAGAAGTCCAGTGTACTGGTGCAGCTCCTTTTACAAGTTTTGGTGAACTGGACAAGTTATTAATCTGGGTAGCTCTTTTAGTTGGTAAGCCCCTGGCTGTTAAAAGGTGCATATATACAGTGCTACCAAAAATTTACATTTTTAAACTGAGGCACAATTTTGGCCCGTGCCACTCCCTTTGATGCAACCAGAGGCTGAGTCTTTTCTTTGTGCTCCTCTGGGTTTCTTTATCGTTTTCCTTTTTTAAAGTGCCCATTCGTCAAGAATCATCAGCCTGAGTGCCTATGCCTTCTTGGCACTTGACCACAAACAGTGTAGTGTTCCTAGAATTCCCATTCTCCGTACCAGCACAAGCTCCTGTTGCAGAGCAATGTATCAGCTGTTCTCAGTTCTCTTTCCTCTCATGGTAACAACATTGGTTCCAGGAGAAAAATCAATGAAACAAGAAAAATAAAAGAAAGGTGCCAAGACACAAAGGGCCTGACTTAGATCTTGGTGGAGGAGAATAATCCGTCACAAATATGACGGATATCTTGTTTTCCGTATTACAATTCCATTACATCCTATGGTGATCGTAATACGGAGTACAGAATATCCGCTATGTTTGTGCCGGAGTATTCCATCGGCTGAGATCTAAATCAGGCCCAAAATCATACAGAAATCAGAATTATTATTCAATAATATCAAGCATACATAAAACAATGGCTTCCCACATTACACACCATGCTTGGTAGTGGAATAGTGAAAAACACTTACGGGGTCATTAAGAGTCTGGCAGTCATTAGGCCGCCAGACCCGTGAATGCTGCCAATGCTGCGGTCCGAATGCCATGTTACAGGGAACCGCCAGCTCCGCCAGGACCAGAGAACCCCGCGGACTGGAGGAAGTGGTGGATCTAATCTGCCAGGGCAGCGCTGTAAGCAGCACTGACCTGGGGATTACGACCCCCTTCTCCTGCAGCAGTTTCATGGTGGTACCACTGCCATGAAAATGCTGGCAGAGAACGGGTGCAGAGGACCCGGGGGGGCTAATTGTGGACCACTCTATTGATTATTTCATCGACTGCCTCTGTTTTGTGTTTTACACTGTATATTGTCTGCATATGTTTGTTAAGTATAACAGAGGGAGCCATTGTTTTATGTATGTTTGATAGTATTGAATAATAATTTAGATTTTTGTATAATTTTGTGTTTTGGCACTATTGTTTGTTTTTATTTTTTCTTGTTTACTTGATTTTTCTCCTGGAGCCATTGTTGTTACAATACAGTTTAATAGTCCCAGGTTTTGGTTAGCAGGACTGCCCCTGTTGTTGTATTACCCTCTTTCTTCTCAGGCATGAGGAAGCAGATGAGCATTGATGGCATGCCTACATACCTGGGATAGTTACCCTTGCATGAGCTGAAGTACTAAGGTTCAGTGTTTCCCCAGAAGACAACAATCTTGGACAGATCTCCTATTGCTAATGGACGTGACAGTGCAACAGTGCTTTTTCTCTGCTAGTTCTTCAGAGGAACCCTTGGAATACAGGTTCCTTAGGGAGATTATCACATCCCACTGGTAACTTCAGTGGCTTGGTGAAGCTGACAGCCCCATACGATCTCAGGGGACACACCAGGCCTTGGGAGAAAAGCTGCACTCAAGCAACCAAGACAAAAGTGGAATTTTCTGGCCCAATGGGCCTATTTGGCTGGGGTTTCACTTATTAGTCTACAAATGTTTAAACCTTCAAGGATCTTCAGGGGTCCCAGCAAGTCCACACTACAGTGTTTCTCAGAGTGAGGAAGCCAAATCCACTGGCTTTGAACACAGATTCTGACAATCCAAGACGTACAGACCCAGATAAATCTCCAGGCAAGGGTTCATCAACAGGTGAGACTGTCCTTCTTCTGTGGGACACTCTTCTCTCAGTTTCTTCCACTGTGCTGGGGCTTAAATGTGGATGTGAGGAGTTCCAGAAGATGTGCACCCTTACATTTTACAGGGATGCCATTTCACCCCATCTCCCACATTTACTTGGAGCCACCCACAGGCTGGCCCACCCCCCTGCAAAGATGCCTAAGATGTTTAAGATGGTAGAATCAATTGGTGGTCTTCAAGACCTCTTCATTTCGTTTGTCATTCCCAATGGAATTAGAAGGCCTACACAGACCATGACCAACTTATTCAGCATCAAATCTGCTACAGGGCTACCAATGCACAGATACCAGCCTGAATCAGACAACATGCTTCCTCACGCGGACTGCAAATGAATGCACATGTGTGTACACAAATGTTTGCATGTAGACATCACAGGGTATCTTACCATAGCAGCACAGCAGCAGGCCTTATCTTAAATAATGGCACTGGGGGTTAAAACTTAAAATCATGCTGGCAGTCATTTATAGTAGGTGTTAAAGAAAATCTGGAGTGATGGGAGTTTGTGGGTTAAAACCAATTACATATACAGACAATTTATCAAGCGTGTACAAACAACTAAAAATTCACTTTACCTATTCCCTTTTCTTTGGTTTTGATATCCACTGTGCATGACATAAGTTCCTAACCTATGTCCACTATAACCCTAGAGTCTCTGTATTAAGGGTTTTCAAACCATCTGAGTCAGTTTGCAAACCATGTAATGAACTTACTGCAAAATTGCCATGATTTCTCCTTATGATCAGTTTGGTTTATGAACCGGATGAGCCAGTTAATGAACAGTGAAATGACTGACGGAGAAAAGTCCCTGAGAAAATCAAGTTTGAGTTTTAATACAAATATACCTTTGTGTACTGAGTGTTATTGTTATTATTATGTTATCGTTTGATTAATTAAAATCACACAGAATACAACAATAGCATTTAAAATATACTCAGGCTGCAGTTTGCACAAAAAAGGCAAATTTCAATTTCCCATAATTTAATCTCATGAACAAAACATATGTACAATGCAAACGTTCAAATACCAACAAGTAAACATACATAGCTGAACATAATTTAGCAGCAAAAATATGATGCTATTGTCCCTAATCTGCACCATGGTGCGCCCTATGTTAAATACGGAGCACACATGATGGTGTTAGGGGGCACTAAGGGGCGCAAGAAAAGTGGCACTTCATATGATGCAGCACCCCTTTTCTTAAATTTGGGCCTTAGTATTTTTATGTTTAGCTCAAGATGGTTAAGTGAGGATATTTTTCAAAAGACCTGATTAGATTCTGCAGATCTAAAGGTTTTTGACTAAGTAGAACCGAATTATCGGTGTACTGAAGATATCTTAAAGGAATGTTGGACTGTTTAGGTGGATGTGTATTCGATGACTCCAAATGTTTATTTAGGTCTGCCATAAATAGATTAAACAAACAGGAGGCAAGAACGGGGTTATGCAGCAGAATTGTTACAATATCTCTATCTAACTTGTGGGAATACTGAAATAATTTCCACTAAACAAAAACAATGATATCTTCTGGTCCAACCTCTTTCTTCATGTCACAATTATTGTATATTTGCTGTAGTACAAAGGGAAGATTCAATTAATCATTGCTTTAGACAAGTTCACTCTAAGAGAGAGATGGAATTCAGTTTTTGCAAACATTTCTGCAGATTCACCAAGTGGCGAAAAATTATCTATTGAAAAATGTTTCCCTAGCGACTGAGCATTGCAACTATAACTACATAGTTGTTTAGTAACTATTAACCCTTCATGAATTGACCAAGGAAAGAACCGTAGTAACTATTAACCGTTCATGAATTGACCAAGGAAAGAACCGAAATTGGTGTGTTGTACGACATTTATTAAGAGCATGTACACTCCTAGGAGTTTCTTGGCACTAGAAAAAAGCAATACTGACAAAAAAAAAGAATCACATTTCAAAAAGCAAAGTTCTTAGTTTCCCCCTGAAACAGGGAAGGTGAGTGATGCAACAGAACTTTAGAGGCAGCAAATTCCATTGATGGGAGACTAAAATAGAGAGGGCTCTACCACCATTCCATGCTTTCCCAATATGATGCACCACAAATCAATTAGTATGCGCCAAGTGGAGAATCTGTGAAGGACCATACAGTTTAAGACATGCCTTTATAAAATGGGGGTCAGATCCAAACATGCATTATTGTATAGTACAGGTAGATTTAAACATGATCCATTTATTGCTAGGAAGTCAATGGATCTTGGCCATAATTACATTAGCAGAGACAATCAAAGGTGTTTGTACAACCACTCTGGCTGCCTTATTCTGAACTGCCTGCAGTCTGTTGAGTTGTTGTTTGGTTCCTGAACTATATAGAGAATTAATGTCATCCAGTCGAGACCCAATAAGAGTGGAGATGACACTTCTTGTGTGGTTTTTCAGATATATATTCTTCTAATGTGATTCTTGTCCTCAAAGAGTGGAAAGCAAACACACACTTATAGATTGATTCAGCAGAAAAGCTGGAAACCATAATTGAACTGAGGGAATGACAAAACACAGAACATACACCTTTCCAACTTTCTCTCAGAGAAAAAGCACTTATTATTATTCCAGATCAAGAATACTTCAACCAATTCTACATAGATAGCCTATGGAACTGCCTTCTCTGCACTGCAGGTGAGCTCCATGAATTCCCCACACTTAATTCATCATAGGGAAGCGGCATTAATGACTGTTAACACTTGTGTGGTTGGAGCTGCTAAACTTTTAAGAGAGAATCTGTGAGGCAACCCATAAAAAAAGCCCCCTAGGGACTTACCTCACTAGCTAGGAAGTGCAACAGAGTCACTCACAATGCGGGGAATATATTTTACCTTGTGTTGCTCCCACTAAGGCATTATAGTGAAATCTATACTTCGGATAAACTGATCCAACAAATGTGTCATTTGTCTTAAAACGACCACTATATCCTACACTGCCCTGCTAAACATCAACAAAGGCCAATGAAGATCTTGAAAGCTCTGCTGAAAAAAATCAAAGACGTTTACATCTACTTTTTCAGCTTGCACTAGTGACCAATTAACATTTTACTTTGGAGAGGATCTTATAAGCTACTGCAATTAAAACCATATTGCAACTATTGTTTATTTAGTAATAGTCATTCTCAAATTATCATAACCAAAACAGCTTCCCCATGGGTTTTAAAACAAGCAAATCTAAATAAGGGACGAGTGATAAATTAAAACAGCACTGATAATTTTATAACATATCTTCTTACTGAAATACCTAGATAATATAGTGAACCAAAGCAAACTGAAATAACTCCAGGATTCCATTTATTATGCTTATGTAAAAGTCATTAGCATAAAGCATAAATATTGTTAACATGCCACTTTATCAAACAAAGAAGATAAGGCTGCTAAAAGAAACATTGGATAATACAACTTACAATGTGAAAGAATATATAAAACTAAACAGAGCTCTTTAAGCAGCAATATTCAATTGAATATAATGTGGCAACTCCCAACGGCAGTCACATGTCTTTAAAATGTATTTAAAATGTTATGAAATTACCAATTTCTATTCTTGCTTGTAGAAGGCACATGTTTAATTCAATCCAACTTTACAAGTTCATTAATTCAGTTTTCAACTTTAGATAAATTCTATACTTTCCATCTTCTAAACATAACTGATATTGTAGCTTTGATTGCCTTTTCCACCAATTAGCTGATAAAATGATCCAGTGCCTTTTATGCTGAGACAACACTAACAGCAGTAGTGCCAGATACTTATATATCTCCATGATTCCAACACACACACAGATACACACACAAGTTAAGTCCATGAAAGTCCCTGAAATTTCACTATGCTGTGACCAAGGGTTCCAAAGCAAACTCTGCTTCATCCTTCTTTGTACCTCTAAAACCTCAGAGATAACAATGTCAGTAGCCAGCTGGGCATTTGAGCCAGTATGAAGACAATGGATATTTTTTATTAAACCCCCACCTAATTTTCAAAACTATGAACACATTTCAATGTATGTTGTTAAAAGGCTTCTATGGACCTTTCTCAGGTTTCAACAACCTCTCTTTCACTTTTCCCACTAGTCATAATGACATCTGAAAGTAATCTAGTATTGCCATGAACTTCATTTGATTAGTAAAGATTTGCTTTCTGGCTCTAACTTGCAATCACTTTGGGCCTCATTACGAGGCTGGAGGTCATGAGATCAACAGCTTCGCCGTGGCGGTCCTACTGCAGCAGAGCCGGTGGTAAGAACTGCCACATTAGGAGTTGTGGGTCTGCCGGCCGGATTACAAGGCTGCAAATCGCCAGGCGTTCCGTGGCAGTCACCCCACCACAAAACCCCTGGGGGTCACGCGGCAGGAATCTCCATTCCTGTCACCGGCACACACATGCACACATGTCCCCACACATCCCCACACACGTCCACACACTCACAATCACCCCCCTCACCCCTTCACACACGCATGCATTCACATACACATCCATTCAGCATACGCATGCATGCACTCAGACACCCCCACTCACTCACATTCATCAACACAGACACCCGAACTCACTCACATTCATCCACACAGAAACCCCATACACGCGCACACGCACACACACACACACATTCACTCGCATACATGCACGCATTCACCACCCCCCTCTGCAGACACGCACACACGCACACAAACACACAGACACCCCCCCTTTCTGACACCCACTTACCTTCTTCATTGAGGAGGATGTCCGGGAGGGGATGGGTCCTGGCGGTCTTGCATCGCCAGCACCACCACATCAGCAGGACTCTGCCAAGCCATTTTATGGCTTGTAATACGGCGGGGGGTCCTGCTGCCGTGGCGGTGCTGGCAATGTACCCGGCTCTGCACCGCAGACCACCAGCCCGACTGCTGGTGACTTTCCACCACAAAGATGCCAGACGGCTACCAGCAGTCATAGTATGGCGGTGTGCAGACCGCCAGCAGTGGGTTTGGCTTTGGCAGCCAGGGAAGTTGACCGCCAAAATCAAAATGAGGGACTTTGTCTGGAACTTAGTTAGTGTTACACATAAGTATATCAACATTCAATAAGAGAATTGTCCAGCAGCTACTACACACATTGGGATATTTCTCTCTTTGTATATATTAGACAAGTGTTAATGCCCTGTGGCAAGTCAGTCATGCTGACTAAAAGTAGATATTGAAATGAAAGTTTACACCTGAAGAATATACATAATGGCACATTTAAAATTCTCAAGCACCTTCACCTTAATTGTCAAACACCTTTTTTTGAATCTCCCTTTTCCTCAGATAATTGCCTCAAAAGAAAACGAATTTTAATTCCTTTATTTACTAGCTCTTCTCTCTTCATTCAAATTGTCGCATGTTCTGAACACTAGCAGCCTGTGCCACAAAAATAGTTGTATCTTTGCATCCAAATTTTATCTATTTCTCTTGTGTGCATATTTATGAATTTCACAAACCTACCCATGAGTTCTGCTGGATATTTGCAACAATCACAGGCATTGAAAACAGCACCTGGAAATTTCTAATTATGTCTATGACAAGACAGTTTTTCATGTATAATAGGGCATTGTGTAAAACTGTGGATTCCTTTATGAAAATCATTTCTCTACACCACCTTCAATTGTAGGTGCGTTTCCTTCTGTGACATCTTTTCCTGTAACTGTGCATCTGCAAAGAGCTGTGTGAAGAGCTTACCAGAGTTTACATTTGTCAAGGAGGAATGTTCCTTGCTCTCTCTGACAGCATGTTGGTGTATGCCACACTAAGCCCATGGTTAAACGTCTGTGCTGCCTAGATCACAGTGGATTCTGCACGCTCATGGTCAAAAGGAGGGGTATTCCATGAGCTGCATGGAATGTGGGCAAGCAGAGTTGCAGCAAGAGTAAGGAATTCAGTCCTGGGCAGAGGATTGGCAAACATGAGCTTACTCCTCTTTGTGTGCCAAATGGATGCCATGAATTTCAGGAAATCCAGTAAAATGACCTATCAATAGAATGTTATCTTCTGTTCCTAATCCAAGATGAAGTACCATCTTTTTCTATGATTTCAGTTCCTGTTTGACTCATATATAAGGAGGCACTTATAAGTGATAAATGCATTGTACAACGTGAGTACCCATATATTTTGTCACACTGCCTCCTTACTACATTTTTATCCTTGATTTTTTCTTCTAGTTGTTAGAATGTGTACTAGATCAACTTTCTTTGATCTTTCCTTTTCCCTGATGTCAGGGGGAGCTTGGTGCCTTGCTAATAACTTCATACTCAATCATAACCTTAAATGTAGAGCTACAAGATTACCAACAGTTTTTTACCATTAGTATTTTGTCATCCCATCTGGAACCCAGTTAAGGAGAGATCTTGCAACTTTTGTGTGTAATACACAGTGCAGGGAGCACCCCACTACATAGAGTAGTTGCTCTTCCTTTGAGTAGTCAAGAATGGCACTTAACAGATCTCCTCAGTGTCCAGCTTTGACACCTTCCATTTCCCACCCTTTAAATATATATGCCCCTGGCCTTGATGGGATTACATTTGAAAAGGTTTTCATGGCAGGAAAGGATAAAGGATGGTTCTTTGAATTTGCACATACTATATGTAAGTAGGTGTTTTTAGATATTTAAGAGCATTCCCACTCTGTAGCACCCTGTTAGGAAATGTACCCATGCATGATATTACATTATTATTTTGCATAGGTAAATCAATTTATGATTGCAGATGTACTTTTAGTAAGTTGCTTGAATCTGTAAATCAAGTCTCCATTTACTGATGACCTAATGTCTGCCTTTTATCAAAACAGTGCCCAAAAATAGTGTTCTACCATTCAGCAGAAAATCTAAAATGCTTTATGTGAGAAATAAATCTATTGGGCAATTACCATTTGTAAGAAATAAACCTATTGGACAATAACCACAGTCCAGGCCATCTAAATAATCAGGTATCAATGATAGCGACCTTTTCTCACCTTGACATCATAATATAAGACACAGAGGAAATCTCAGAGCCTATGTGGCTTATTTACAAGCCCCTTTCACCACCAGCACATTACTATTACTTTTTCCCATATAAAAAGTGATGCACTGGTGACAGGGGGCTTGTGTGTCAGTAGTCTGCAAAACAAACCAACAAAACAACACAATACAGGATGAAGAAATGACTTTAGCTTATCAATACGAAATTTTTGTAAGGTTTAAAAATGCAGTGTAAATGTTACAACTAAAATAAAGCTAAATATATTCTGTATCCAAAGCATTGTGGACAAATATGAAATAAGGAACTCAAGAAAACTAAAGGACAATTAAAATTTCTTTCGAGGGGTGAGAAAGAAAGCTAAGTATTAAGAAACATGTTCCAAAGACTCAATAAAAAAGCATTATATAAAACTTACAGCCTCATTACGAGTGTGGCGGTCCAAGGACCGCCACACTTGCATTGACGGTCAGACTGCCGCTCTCGGGCGGTCTGACTGCCCAATTACAAATTAGGCAGGTGGATCCTCCTAAAGACTGCCATCCATGCTAGGTTCATAGATCCCGATGAAGTGACGGTGGTTGGGCTTGTAACCAGCCATGGATGGCTGATTACAAACCCACTTTCCGCCAGCCTTTTAATGGCAGGGACTCCACCATGAAAAGGCTGGTGGAAAGCCAGTGCCGGGGGCAACAGGGACCTCTAACCTGTCCATGCCTGTGGTATGGACAGTGCAGGGGATCCCCTGCCCAACACCGTCAGCATGCACACTGTCTGCTTTTGCAGAAAGTGCACATTCCGAAGGTGCTGGAATGCTAGGATATAGGCCTCGGCTCCTCTAAAGGAGCATTGTAATACGCTTGGGAGGGAGATCCTCCCCGCAGCTTTGGTGGTCCCATGTTGGGGCTGCCAAAGTCAAAATCAGGTCCTTAGTAAAAATGTATAAGATGAAGGCAATAGATGCAAATGTTCAGTTCCAAACAAAATAGTCTTAACAGGGGGCAGCTGTATACTAAGAGCATTCTCTATGAAACCACAGCCTAAAGATGCTTTAAAGCTAAATATGCGGAGAGTTCAACTCTTCAGCTTGATGCATACAGTTGCTTTGTGGTGATATCACAGGCATTACAGGTTATTTTCTTTCAGGAGTCCTCAAGACAGGTTTCCCGTGGCAGTTTTTACTTGCAGGCCAAAGTTGTTGAAGCATCACAAAAACATGACACTATACCCCACAGAACAACTTCTCCACCATACAACTGGGTAGAGTCCATCACAGGATTCCAGATCAGTAGACTCTTCTGGGCACATGCAACCTTTGCCAAGCCACAACACCCAGAAAACAAAATGTCCCCAGAAAGCAAGTACAATTTCCAAGCAGACCCACAACTCGAATTTCAAGGAAATCTGGTCAGTAGACTTCCTGATTGCCAATTAAATGTGAATGTATAAGTTATCTAGTTTACATAAATCTGTATTACAACAAAAGAACAACTTGAAATTATAAAATAACTGCAGTACCTGACAGTCATCCATTCTATCACCTTCTGTTTCAGAACTAATCATTTCAAATATAATGTGGCCATTCGTAATACAAAAATATATTTTAGCAGGTTAAATATCCTACACAAAATATCACAACATTTGTACAAACAACTCATCTGCAATACACTTAATCCTCATTTACAAGGGCATTATGCCACTGGAACGTCACTTTTACCGATGTTCCGCTGGTGTAATGCCATGCTACATATTTACAAAGCGGCCTTAAGCCATTTTTTGTGGCCTAGCGCTGCTTTGGAAATACGGCCACTTTAGACGCATCACTTTGTGAGAAAGGGGCATGCAATGGAAGTTGCTGTTGGTTCCACTGCAAAACCCATTGCATTTTGACCCTGCCCCAGATTTACAAGGAGTCATAAATTTGAGGCAGTGCCAAAAGCATGGAGCAACTAAGAGAAATACTTTTATTTCTCCTCATTTTTGCTTATCCTATGTGTGCTGCATTCTGCAGCACTCTTAACAGTTCCTCTTATAGTTCTTTAATTTTGTTTAAGGCAAACCTTTGAACTGACACTGATGACAGTTGTCTCTTGTTACACCTATCAACCTTAGATTGATCTACCCCCAAGCTTTTTGCCTCTCCTCAATTTATCTGAATTCACTTTGGTTGGCCTTACAACGCTGAGCACTTTACTACTGCTAACCAGTGTTAAAGTGCTGGTGCCCTCTCTCTAAAACATGATACTGTGGCTTATATCCAATTGGCATATTTGATTTACTTATACGTCCCTGGTAAAGTGGTACCACATGTACCCAGGAACTGTAAATTAAATGCTATAAGTTGGCCTGCAGCACTGACTGTGACACCCACATAAATAACCCTCTAAATCTGTCTCAGGCCTGCCATTGCAGCCTGTGTACGTGCAGTGGTAAACTGCCATGTTGACCTGGCAAAGTAAACCATTGACAAGGCCCAATGCTTCCTTTTTAATATATATGCCACCCCTAGGCAGGACCAGGACAGCCCCAAGGGCAGTATGCAGTGTATAATACAATTTGGACCTACACGTTTATGTTTTACATGTCCTGGTAGTGAAAAACTCTTAAATTTGTTTTTCACCACTGCAAGGCCTATCATTCCCATAAGATAACATTGGAGTTGTCTTATTACATTTTATCAGTATAATTAAATATGGGAAGAGATGACAAGTTCATGTTTGGTGTCTTTTAGAAAGTTGGCATTTTTCTGCCTTGAGCCTTATTGTTCCTATAGCATGGCCTGGTTTACATGACTGGGTATAACTGACAGACTTTGTGATTTCCTCCTAGACATAGGTGGGACTGAGTGGGCTATCTACTGCAGGAAGTGGGGTCGGTGCTGCGCACAGCCTCACTTACAACTGCATAGCCTGTGCTCTGCTTTCACACAAATTGCCTAACGACCGTGCATTGCCACTTCAGTCAGATTAGAGCCAGGGCAGGGGAGGCCCGAAATTCCATGATCTTCAAAGCCACCATCTAGAAGCTTCTCCTGCCTTCCATTCTGAGGGCACCAGTGGATAAAAGAAGGTCCTCAGACGCCAACTCTTCAGTACACATCTGGATCTGTGGATACTCTGGCAGGAAGAAGGACTGTTGTGCTGCTGAAATGACTGACACTCTGTGGTACTGCTACTCTGTGATGGAGCTACTGCCAGCTTCCCTGACCTGCTGTCTGTTACCCTCTTGCCTGGAGAAGAAGAGCTCCACCTGCAATTTCATTAGTGAACCCAGAACCCCAGAGGGGCTCAAAGAGCTAGTCTGCTAACATCCCTGATCTAATCTCAGCCTCAGGGGCATAAAAGGCTCCCCAACACCTCCTGGACCCGTCTTCAGTGATTTCCTGACCCCACAAGTGGTGCCTCTCAGGTCCAAACGCTTGGTGTGGCTCACGGGCATTTGAATCAAGCTTTTCATACTGAAACCACACCGATCGCAACAAAATTCAGGGTTTGCTTTTGCCTTGCCCTGACTAGAATTGTGGATGCTGCTTGACCAAGGCTGACACCCCAGTCAACCAGTAACCCAATTTCTAACATCTCTACATCCATATTACCAAAAGCTGGCACACCTTACTTCCAGCACAAGAAATAAATGTTCCATTGAATTAAGTCTAAACTGGAAGAAAAGGGATGTGTAGAATAGGGCAAATCTAAAAAACTGAACTTACTCCGAAAATTTGCTTCAAAATTAGTGCATTTCATGAAAACTGTTCTCAAGATTTGAATATATATTTTTTTTATTCAATATTGGTCTCTGTTAAAAAAACAGATGTTTAGTGTTTTAAATTATTTGAAATGAGAACCACACTGCTGTAATTTCACAGTTAACCTTTGAGATAATCAGATCACAAAGACATACTTTAGAATTATTGTAGTTCCATAAATAAAAATATTTCTGATTCAGTGGTCTTATGTGATTATCATAGGCATCTGTCATGGAGCTGAGGGTTCATTTCAGCACTTTTGCTCTACTGAGAGGCAAAACGTTTAGCAAGGTCATTGTTCTGTTATCACAAAGAATCCAATGGCCAAAAAGTCTGCATCATGATCAGAATTTGCTTCTTGCACACAAAAGCAATCAATGACTTTGGAAAATGTCAAAAAAATAAATTAAAAAACAATTTATACTTGAATAACTGTGGGTGGTGCTGAGAATAAAGTGAAAAGTCTGTCACTACAATGAAATATCAGGCAAATACCAGAAATGGTGCTATTGTAATTGTACTGATTAGGAGGCTAATCTAAGAAGGTCACAATGAAATGCCTACCACAATCAACCTGTCAAAGATGAGAGCCTATTTTGATAACTCTTAAATCATCCTCATTGTTTTTAGGTGCATAAATAACAGCTTCAGAAAAACATATTGACGTTCACGTAAGTAGCAACCTCCTAAACCAGTTCTTCAAAACACTTACTTAGCACAGCTGGTAAACCTATTTTTCTGGAAATATATGCAATTGAGTACTGTTACCCTTGTTCTTTACATTCTTGAAGTATTTTCTTAACAAGTGCCTGGCCAGCCAATCTTAAAAATAACAGAATCGCAACTCCGTGTAAGACATAAAAGTTATGGAGTGCACTTTCATGAGCAGTTGAACACTTGCCACATTTATAATAAATGGTGTGGATAGATCAAATCAAAATCCCTTTTTAAAGGAAGCATTTTCCAGTTGTATTTTCATATTTAACAAATAATGTCTTACTCAGACTTTTGTAGAGAAACTATACAGGCCTGTCTTTTTTCCAAGTTATCAACGCAAGTATGACCCAGTTTCAACCACCCTGAAAAGTAGCTGGACCAAGAATTAAGCACTTTAACGCAGGTTTTCCCCATTTCTGGTGATTTCTATGCTTTACCACCGGCTGTGGGTGGTGCCAGTAGGTGAGTGTTTGAAAGGGGGAAGGGGAAGCACCTGGGATGGGAAGGCGCTCTGTGGGGGCATTTCCTGAACCCCTCATGGTGCTGAATATGTTCCATAAAAATCGCTCCAGAAAACGTGTAATAGGGCCTAAGTGAATCAAAGTGATTATTACAAGACTTTGCATGCGATTCAAATGGAGAATTGAGAGCAGTGATTAGGACCAAACTAACAGCTGCACATTTACCCTTGTTTAAACTCATTGTTGCAATGTCGACAATGGCAACACAATGTGTGATAACCCAAACACGAGAGATACATTAAGTGCTGAAACAATACCATCCAGATCCATTATCTCAGAAAGGAGTGGACAGCAACAAGCCACCTTTCTTTTGAATACAAACGTTGACAGTTGCAACAAGAACAATTAATATGCCACAACAATCTAAACTGATTTACAAAGAATTATGAAGCAAAATGCCTCTTTCCTAAAAAGAAATGTATATATCTGCACCGGCTGGTCTACTTTCCCATTTGTGTGCAGATTTACACATTGTACAATTCCCAAAGCTGCAGCAGGTGTAGGTTTTCAGAAGTACTTCAGAAGCGGTTCTGTGACTTCACAATCATGTTCATATGAATGCAGCTTTTCAAAGTGCTTATGGCATTCTTCATGTTGAAAAGCCACAGATCAGAAGCTTGCCTTGACGGAAGGGCACCTGCGGACCAATCACGATCTTCACTAACCTCATCTGACTCAAAGAATGAACAAAGATTACAGTCATAACAGTTTCATATGTTCAGACTTCTCTGGGCTAGAGCCAGAACAACTACCTCTCAAGTGAACCATCTTCATCATGTGCCTCACAGATCATGCATTACACCCACACGCACACTACTACCAGCTTTAACACTCCACACTAGTGCAGCAAACACCAAGAGCTCATTCACATTCCTAAATTAACACAAGCACACACCTCTAAAAGAACATACGTTCACCTTAAAGTCATCAATGCACCGTCTGTAGTGCTACGTGCACTGAACATTGCAGACCTCATAAAACAAGACAATCTGGATATCCTGAAACATGACTAATATTAGATATGCTCATCATCTCGGGCTGCTGCATCCACCATGCAAAGAAGGAGGACTCGCGATAGTTCACAAATCATCAAGAGCCTGCACTTTAAGTGATCCAGCAATGCTAAATACATTTAGAACTCTTCACCTCCCACTTTCCTCTGTCAGCAGCCTAAACACCCTCTCTGACCTCAACTACAGGCCTCCTAGCTCCAGGTAGGACTTCATAGATGAAACCTCAGACCTCAACACAACAGCCTTACCCCACATAGCCACCCCACCTATGCTAGAAATCAACCTCCCCAGAGACTCAAGCATCAGGAAACTGAAAGACTGTCTTAACTCTCTATTCATCATCTTGGATGTTACGCAACACATCACTGAACTGAACAACTCCAAAGGAAACAAGTCCTTGACCCAATCATAAAGGACTCTCCATCAATGAGGTGCAAGCTTTTAATATTCTTTGACTAAACGAAGCATTTTGCCATGCCCTTCTCTTTCCTGCATGTCATCCCACTAAGCCAACGCCAGACTCTTCATGAAAAATGATATTGAACATTTCCTCATGCTTTAGTTCCAAGAATGAATCTTTTGAGTTTACCATAAAGAAACAAGAGCATCATGAAACCAAAGCTCATAATGATCTCATACAATTCAAATTACTGTGTCTTGCACGTATGTTTCAAATCAGCTTTTGAGAGCCACTTTCTGCAAAGCCACCATCAACAAAGCCAGAAACAGAAGCAAAGCATTCTTCAAGGCAGTGAAATATTGAATTTATATTTTTCAGGACTTCCAGCATAGAATTAAATTGCAAAGCTGTGCCATCAATCACTCCTTCACCAAGAGGTTAAGCTGGATAAGAACCCACATAAACAAAACATCTGTCATGCATATGATCCCTTTCACATCACTCCAAAACACAACCTTCAACCTCCACACTCAACTGAAACTGGCTACACTGACATCCTCAATTGTCTCAAGGCTATCACCAATGGAGATAGCACTCTACTATCATCCATCATTAAATCTCTTTGTGGAGATGCCCGCACACCTCTCCTCAAATGGCCAATGCCTCGCTCAATTAAGGTACATTGATAGGACAGATCATCTTATGTTAAACTAGAAACAGCAGACCAAGTCAATCTCACAACACCTGTCTCATCACTCACCTTCAGTTCATCAGGGAAATCATTGGCAAGTCAGTCTCCATTTGACTCTAAAATTACCTCAGCAAGGACAACCAGGGCTCTCAGTCCAGTTTAACCACAAAGAATGTTACATAGTCACTAATGCCCTACAGATTACCAACAAGAATGAGCGCTGTCTCCTGGTCCTAGTCGATCTCTCCACAGTCTCTGACACACTCCACCCCAAGTACTCATCCATACTCATCCATACACAGTCGGGGCTTCCCAAACGCATTCCTCCAGTGGTTCATTTTTTACTTTGAAAAAACATTAAACACCACCAATTCACTCAAATAGGAACACCAACATCCCCAAATCTCCCTGTGTCCTGCATAGTCCCTGAGGGTCCAACATGCCTTCCATTATCTTCACCCTCTATAACAAACCATTAGAAACATACTCATGACAACAGCATTGTGATTCCTCGCTCCTTCGAAGAACATATCAACAAGAAAACTAAGGTAACATGGTTTCAGGTCTACCTCCTGAATAGAGTGAAATCCTCCATCCCTAAATATATCAGTTCTACATGCCAAGCCTTAGTGGTCTTATACCTGACTAAAACTAATGCCCTGCACCCTGCCACAACATCAGCCACCATGGAAAGGCACTTTACACTCTGCAGCATATTTCATTGAATTCTTAGAGATTAACCCCATTATTTCTAAATTTCCTGTATCATCTTCTGGAACCCAGACAAGCTGCAAAAATGGAAACAAAAACTGTAAGAAAAGAGAGCAACAGAAGGCCGTCAGTTTCCATTTATGCTACTAATATCAAGAACAGCAGGCCTGCTAACATGAGAACTGTCACGAACCTCATGCAGTTCAGAAAATATATTAAAATAGAAACCCTCGAAAGAACATTCAATCTACACTAACACTATAGAAATGACCACCCATAATATTAAACTCACTGTAAATGGCTCTGAATCTTATGCACGGACTCCCTCCTATATTCAGTGCTCTAAGTCTGTTTTTCTAGGTTTGGACTTTATAAATTCATGAGAAATTGAAAGTACTGTGTAATTGCGCAAGCGGACAAGCCTTCTCACTAGTGCAACTGCATTTTTTTGTTTTTTTTTGTCTCCAATGGAAAGTCCCTTTGCCTAATATCCCCATCAATTGCTGCGATTTTGCCTTCCCATTCTGGCCCTGGAAACTGATTTATCCCTGCCAATGACAGAAGTAAATCCCTGAATGATTCCAGCGTGGGAATGGACCATACGCAAATGCGTGAATACTCAAGACTCTGCGTTAGTAGATGTACTCAGACTATCCACGGCTTTCATGCCCTGGGACATCCACTCCTCAGCCCTAATATTATAACAGTCTCTTGCTACATACCTCATCTCTGCTGCCACTGTATAGTGCTACCCGCATACCACAAGAAACCTATCATCCTATTGCAAACACAGTCTACGGTCCAAAAGCTACAGACCCACACCTGCCGCTGCGATCACCCATCCATCCGCACAAGGCCATGGGTGCGATGCGGCACAGATGGAGAACGGCAAGCACTCGGCCTGACTTCTCAATAGCACCACATTTTAGACGGAAAAAGGAGTCACATGTTCGCCTATTTGCAGTGCAAATGTTTTGGAATATTTGAGAATTCCAAAGAGGGTGTGCCAATTTTAAGTAGAACAAAAAACGTTGTGTGGGTCTGGTTTGTGCCGATCAATTACCCTAAGAAGCAAAACGTCGACCTTTAAATCAAACCGGTTAGCATTGACAAGACCAGCAAAAACATAAGACTTTATTAAAAAACTACATCATAAGCATCTCAGTTAAAGCCGGAGGAAACAATCTAATAAACATGAGAGCGTAAAAATAAACAGTTTACAAACAAAAGATTTTTTAGACAATTTGTTCAACACTCTCCGATAATTAGCACGCCTTTCACAAATCTGTTCATTTCTACTTACTTATTATCAACTGAATTTCTACATACTTTTCTTGACTTGTTAAATACATGGTCAATATAGCGGTTCCAAACAATGGGGCTGGTGCCAGCTCGCCCAGACTACCTTTGTGATATTTTCGACCTGTGAACGTACCCTCGGGTTCCCTTTAAACATCAGCACGTGTTTCCCACCCATAAAATGGATGAAAATATGTTAATGGCCTTTAACGCTAACAACCGCGTCAATTGCATAATCTTCTCGATTGGTTTGGTTTTGTTCTTCTTAGGTATTTTGCCTCGGTTGTACAATCTATGGTTGTACAGAGACTACAGTAACCTTTCCGGCCGCCTAGTAGCAGCAGAGCTCTAGGCCATGCAAGGCAGCTGTGGGTCAAGTACAATCTCAGTTCAGACTACAGACAAAGGCCCTCATTATGAACATGGCAGTCCAGACCGCCATGCCGGCAGGGGCCTAAACTACTCCCACCGGCATGGCGGTCTGGACCACCATATTCTGAACAAGGGAGAGCCGCCACAGGCGGCCCTCCACCACCACCAGACTACCGCCAACAGGCAGCCTGACGATGGCAGATATAATTATCTGACAGGGCAGCGCTGCTCTCTGGATAATGAACCCTTGTTCCTCCAGCCTTTCCCTGGTGGGTCCCCTCACCAGGGAAAGGCTGACGGAAGGGGTGCTCCGGGGCCCCCCTGCAGTGCCCCGTCATGCAGGTCACTGCCCAATTTACGGGCAGTGATCTGCTCAATGGGTGCTGCTACACCCACACAGCGGTATTGACGGTGGCTCCATGTGGAGCCGTCTGCAATGTCCCAGCCCTGCATTCTGCTGGGCTGGCGGGTGGAAACACTGTTTCCTCCTGCCAGTCCAGCAGAATGTACATTATATGGCCGGCGGGGTACAAGGGGGCTGGCGGTCTTTGAAAAGACCACCAGCATGAGCACGGCGGGGTCTCCCGCCGTGTTCATAATGACCCCGATAATGTTAAACGCCTCCTAGGCGCCCGTTAAACGCTAAGAAAACAATCAAAATGAACACTGGATCTATTTACATATTTTATTACAGAGAACCTATCCTTCTAGGGGTGTAGGGTGAGCACCTGGCATTGATGCACATTCTGGGCAGGACTGTAAAAAATTCAGAACAAAGGTCAAAATTCAGGACAAAAATTCAGGACCAAGGGTCAAAATTCAAGGACAAAAAAATTCAAGAACAAAGTCGGTTTTACAGACACACCTGGTGTTGACAGAGAGGCTATACCCCATTATGTTATCAGTGCATCTATTTACTATTTTTTAACATAGCACTATTTATTTACTGTGATCTTTTTGTGATTGCCTCCTGGTGTGCTACATTCAGGTGTCACATTACATCCTGGTTCAGTAGTAAATTAATACCCTTCAGCACTGTGTCAAGGCCATCACCCCTACCCATATTTACCCAATCTTTCTTAAAGAGAAAGTAACAACAACATTTTGATTATGTTTCTGAACATTTTAAAACCCCTTGCAAATAGTTTGGGAAACATTAAGGTAATTTACTTTATGTAGTTTAAACAAATTGAACAAAAACATCTGGCTCCCCCCAACCGCCCATGTACTTTCAACCTAAAAGAAATTTAATGAGGCAGGGCAGATGGTGTGACCTAATGTCAGGATGTGAGGTACCCACAACTTGTCTGTAGTCTCACAGCACTAGAGTGTATGTCTGGGACTCTACATTTGTGGTAGAACTGGGAGCCCGAACTGCTAATCAAAGATAATAAAAGAGGAGGTTGAAATCGAGATCAAATGGGAAGTTGTTGCTAAGAACCGGATAAATAGGGAGAGACGAACAAGGTGGGACAGTTCCTAAAATCAGACAAGATGGGTCCACCAAGACTATTGGAAGGCATTGGGTATCTGCAGACAGGAGAGAAACAGAAGAGGCAATGTCAAGTGGTTGAACAGGCAGCACCCACCCACCTTGGCAAAGTCTTCTGGTGCAATGGTCCGCTGTTCGTGCTTGTGAAGGGTGAGCGTGGGCCAGGCCCCTTGCAAGGTTGTGCAAGGCAATTGCCCGCTTTGTCCATGTCTTAAAATGGTTTTGAAATTGAGCAAAAGCTAAACTAGGGATCAGGGTTATCCTTAAGTGTCAAGTACACATAGACTCTTCAAAATATTTGGGATGTAAATTGCACAAACAAAATGTAAACATTTTAAAATGTAATTAGTGTTTGTTTAACAAGTGGCACTGTTTTCCCCTTTATATACAACTAGACCTCAGATTAAACCGGAAACCAGTTATCTTTCGATACCTAGTGATTAATATCTACCATTCTCCCACTGATTTGCAGGATGGAAATCTTGGCAGAGCGTCACGGTCCCTCCGAGCCCAGTTTGCTTTTTGGTCTTTTCTTCTTCTTTCTCTAGTGGGCCACGTGGCACTAGTGAAGATGGTGTGCTACCCTAATGATAGTATTATTTTGCAAACCTTCCCCTGCTCATCCTTCTTTCCTTCTTCAGACATGCCACACATCTGATTTGGTCATTGGGGCGCCATCGGGCAGCTCTTTCAACTCTAAAGCTACCCATAACTGTGGGTGGATTAGGCCTTCTGGACTTAAAATGCTATTATTCATCTGCACAGGTCCATTGGGTAGCTCGCTGGTTTTCTGCCTCCCCCCTGCATTAGATGGGGTTTATCTGTAAAGGCTTTTAAGGAGGGTTTACTGCACTGGTAATTGTTTCCTACTGACCATTCTATGGATCACCATCTGGGGTTATCATGCACATCTTTCTCTTGCCTTGCTGGAACCTGTAAACTCACTAACATGAAGAAACCATGTACTACTGCACTACCTTCGCTAAGCCTTCCCACTTGCACAGGACAGCTGTGCTCAGACCAACTCTATCAATGGCATGCTGCAGATGTCTTAAAATTGGATGATTTGTTTCTGGGCGGCGAGCTACTAAATTTCCAAACCCTTGTGGCAGACTACCATCTTCGCCCCGGTCAACTCCTTACTTACAACCACCTTAAACAATCATTTTCCAATCAAACTATTTCATGTCTGGCACCTAGCACTAACCCTACATGAGGTGTGCCAGAAGCTGTACACCATAAGGACTGGTGAGAAACTGATAAAATGGGTGTACAAAGCTTTCCTGCAACATTGAGAGCCCTCCAGGTCTTCTCGTCATACTACCTGGGTGACTGATGTGGCCAAACCTTTGCAAGATACTGACTGGACTAAAATACTGGACTTTCCCCGCAAAGTATTCCACCGCTGTCACTTTAAGTACATTCATAAAACCTCCTTGGGAATGAATTCCACCCGTTGCTTGCCATTGGCTTTGTGGGTCGTAATTCACATTTTGTTGCTTTCAGTTTGCTAGCTTTTTTTGTTTTAGGCTATGCAGCTTCAGTTCATCCCTTCCCGTGCCCAAACCTTATTTACAGTATCCTTCTGAGTGCTCCCTTTCTGTAAAAAGGCCTGTAAATCTGGTACTTACCTCATCACATTTGCTGTTCATTTAAAGAACAAGGTAAGTGGCAGGCTCTGTCTTCGGTGGAAACTTAGGCCTTCATTATAATAATGGCGGTAAAAACCACGCATCGAAGCAGTGACGGCTGCCAACATACCATCTCCGCGGCTACCATCCGTCTGCCATATTATGATCACTGCCGGACTTCCGCCACAAGAAGGGCGGAAATCCGGCAGTCCTCATACTGGTGGGCGGTGGTAAGCTGGCACTGCTACCACCAGCACCATGATGCCATAACCTGTGATACGGCCTGGCGGTTCTCTGCTGGCGGGCGCTGCTGGTGGTAGCAGAGCCCTTTCCCATTCCCTGCTGGAAGACCTCCTCGGCAAAGGTAAGTCAGGCTTCCGACAAGAGAGGGGGGTGATGTGTGTGTCTGTGTGTGTCTGGTTGTGTACATGAATGTGTGAGTGTGTGTGTGTGTAAATGCATCCGTGTGTGTTGTCTTGTTTTCGTGGTTGTATGCGCGTGAGTGAATGTGTGTAAGAATAGTGAAGTGAGTACGTATCTGCCTGTCAGTGTGATTGAGTGTAAGAATGTGTGCGAGCATGTCTGGAGGTATGTGTGTATGAATGTGTGTATGCCAGTGTGAGTTATTGGGTGTATGCCTGTCTGCAGGTGTATACCTGTATGGGGTGTGAGGGAGGAGGATTGTGAGGATAGGAGGGGTGGAGGGAGTTTGTATTGAGGGGGTGGGGGCATCTAGTGAGTGTTGGAGGGGTGGGGGAGCCGCCTACCTGTGACAGGGAAGGAATTCCCTGTCACCTGTAGGGCCCACCGCCATGGTTTTCGTGCGTTGCTACTGCCAAGAAAACCATGACGGTAGGCAGGCTCATAATGCCGCCTGCAGTACTATGCCAGCCGCTAGGCTGGAGATTGACATCTATGGCCTGGTGGCTGATACCGCCATGACGCTATGAGTGGAGAAGTGGCGGGTTGGCTGCAGCCAACCTGTCATTCTCATAAGGTGGCTGTATGTACCACCAGCCTGTTGGCGGTACTACCGCCACATTTCACCTCACCGCCGGGGTCATAATGACCTCCTTAGTGTTTAGTTTTCTTTCTCTGACTTCAAAGTGAGAGGATGTATGTGACAATCTTGCTGGATACTGGGGTTAGGAAAGAGTTTTTCTATCACATGACAACATTTAAATAAACTTCAAAATATCAGCATCAGGAGTACAAATGCAGCCCATGTTTGTTAATTCTGAGGTGTGCTGGAAACAGATACCTTTATATGATTAAAACAAATCATTGCATTAGGTGATGAAATTTCCACACATCATCGTCTGTGCACTGCATAGTTTTATTTGAAAAACTGTATGTCTGTGCAATGTAATGGTCATGTCAATCAAAAACGTGTTGTCTATAATGGTAGTGCGTTTCCACACATGTATACTCCACTCTGCTCTGCATTACTCCAATTTACACCACTCCATGCCACTGCTCTGTGGGACATTGTACTCTTCTCCACTCTTCCCCATTCCACTCTATGCCACTGCACTCAATGCTACTTCACACTACGCCTCTCTACTCTACTCTGTACCACTCTACTCTATGTTAATGCACTTTACACCTTTCTACACCACTGCACTCTGTGCCTCTGCACGCTTTACTACTCCAGTCTAGGCAACACCAATCTAGTCCGTACAGCTCCACTCTATGCCACTCTGCAACACTGCACTGTATCCCACTGCACTCTATGCCAGTGCACTTTAATCTGTAACACTCAACTCTATGCCCCTACACTCTACATCAATACACTATCTGTCACTTTAGTCTACTCAATGCCACGGTACTTGACACCACTTTACTCTATGCCGTCACACTCAATGCAACTCTATGCATCTCCACTCTACCCTACACCTCTCCACTCTACGTCACTTCACTCTACTGTGAAACAATCTACTTTTACCACTGCACTCTGTGCCACTGCATTCTATACCACTGCATTCTACCCTACACCTCTCCACTCTATGCCACTGCACTCTACTCTGAAACAATCTATTCTACACTTCTGCACTCTGCGCCACTCTGCTCCACTGCACTCGAAACCACTGCACTCTACTTCAATGCACTCTATGCAAATGCACTCAAAACAACTGCACTATACGCCACTGAAATCTGACAGCCTACTCTGCAACACTGTACTGGCCACACCTATACCCTACACCACTCTACTCTGTACTACAGCATTCTGCACCAATACACTCTATTCCACTGCACTCTTGCACTCTATACCACTCTACTCTGCATAATTCCAGTCTACCTCACTGCACTTTACAGCGCTATATTCTACTCTGCATAGCACCACTATATACTACACCACTCTGCACCAGTCTACGCCACTGCACTCTATGCCACACCAGTTCACTCAGCACTCTATGCCACTGCACCACTCTGTACTACTGCACTCTCTGCCACTCTTTTGTATGCCACTCTATTCCACTACACTCTGCCACTCTACTTTGCCTCATGCCACGCTATGCTACTGCACTCTATGCCAATGCACTCTAAACTGCACTGTACGCAACTGTCCTCTACTCTGTACCACTGTACTCTAAACCACTGCTCTCTGTGCCACTCTACACCACTGCACTGACACTCTACTCTGCAACATTGTACTCTCCGCCACTGCACTCTACATCACTCTACTCAGTACTACTGCTTTCTACAGCACTTCACTCTATGCCACTACACTCTACAGCATTATACTGTACTCTGCACAGCACCTACGCCACTGCACTCTATGCCACGCGAGTCTACTCTGCACTCTATGCCACTTCACCACTCTGCACTACTGCACTCTCTGCCACTTTATTGTACGCCACTCAATTCCACTACACTCTATGCCACTCTACTCGGCCCCATACCACTCTATGCCACTGCACTCTATGCCAATGCACTCTAAACTGCATTGTATGCCACTGTCCTCTACTCTGTTCCACTGTACTCTACACCACTGCTCTCTGTGCTACTCTACACCACTGCACTGACACTCTACTCTGAAACATTGCACTCTCCACCACTGTATTCTACACCACTCTACTCTGTACTACTGCATTCTACGCCACTTCACTCTATGCCACTACACTCTACAGCATTATACTCTACTCTGCACAGCACCTATGCCACTGCACTCTATGCCACACGAGTCTACTCTGCACTCTATGCCACTTCACCACTCTGCACAACTGCACTCTCTGTCGTTTTATTGTATGTCACTCTATTCCACTGTACTCTATGCCACTCTATTCGGCCCCATACCACTCTATGCCACTGCACTCTATGCCACTGCACTCTAAACTGCACTGTATGCCACTGCCCTCTACTATATACCACTGTACTCTACACCACTGCTCTGTGCCACTCTACACCTCTGCACTGACACTCTACTCTGCAACATTGCACTCTCCACCACTGTACTCTACACCACTCTACTCTGTACTACTGCATTCTACGCAACTGCACTCTATGCCACTTTACTCCATTCCACTCTACTGTGCATCACTACACTCTGTGCCACTGCACTCTACAGCACTATACTCTACTCTGACCTGCACCACTCTACACTATTCCACTCTGTACCACTCTATGCCACTGCACTCTATGCTGCGCAAGTTTACTCTGCACTCTATGCCACTGCACCACTCTACACTACTGCATTCTCTGCCACTCTAGTGTATGCCAGTCTAATCCACTGCAGTCTACTCTGTTCCACACCACTCCATGCCACTGCACCCTAAGCCACTGCACTCTACGCCAATGCCACTAACTTTTAGCCATGGTGAATAGTAGCCACTCTGATGTATAACATGGTAAAACACAATGGCAAAGCCAATTACTCTTGCGTAAACAAAACCTATTGGCTTTGCCAATGTTTGTTAGTTCTATCAGGTGCCAAAGGCCCTGAAAGAACCGTGAATGTGTAAGTTCTTATTTTAAACATGCATTACACATATCATAATATAGGCTGCTACAAAATGTGCAAGTACATCTCGGTTAAATAAAAAAAAGTACTTTTAAAATACCAATTTGAATACTATACAGTTTATACCTAGTACTAACATTTTTTTATGACAGTCCATTAAAACCACACAGTCCATAGCTCACTTCGGAACACCCTTACAGTCCCCCTCTAAAAGAAAATATCTTTGTCATCAGAAAGCTTCAATTGACTCCTTTGATTAAAGTCAATGCAGGTTTCCCAGCCCTTTTAAATGTGCAGATTTGCTAGTTACACACATTTGTATTTCTTTAGGGAAGGAGACACCCTAGCAAGGTCTTTTCTTATCTGTCTGCCCCTCCCTCCGAGCACACAAGACTCCCTGCCTTCCTATCCAGCTGGGGAAACTAATAGGTCCTAATTACATTTTGTCCTTTAGGTGAAAGACTAAAATTACGGACGATTGTTGTCCGTCAAGCCTTTCACCATGGACAATGGACGGGAGGACGAAATTACGGGCAGTCCGTGAAAATTACGAAATCGTGGTCACCCTATGGGGTGGCTCAACAGGAAACCAAGGCATCTGCTCCATTACTGAGTCCTATTTCTCTTTCTACTCCCCATTGTGGACATATGTAGCATGTGCTGGCGAGTCTTATATGGTTTGTGACTCACTATCTGGTCTCAGCCATTTGAATCACACCATACCAAACTATATTGCCTCCTTTATGATAAAGGAATTCAGGAAGCATATTGGTTCTAGTATAGAATACCTGGACATATTTCCTTTAACATCCACCCAGCGTTCTGAACGTATAATACAATGTCATTTGAGAAAGTCACTCTACATCACTCAGCACAAGGCAGCTTATCTTTACAGCTGTCACCAGAGCAAGTAAGAACATGATGTACAAGCTCCTCACTGATGGGTCTCCTCCATCGATGGCATGCTTGAAGCCAGATGGCACCATTAGGACAGTCCGTGCTGGTCATGGAATCCATACCTCCAGTTCCTTTTTACACAAGTGCAACCCTGACCCTCCACAGCACTATGAACTTGCCCCCAGCCAGGCATTCATGGACTGTCAGACAAGTTGATGTTTGCCGAAGATGCTTAGGTCAACAGTAATAAACCACATCGGCAGTTCCCGCAGGCCACTTCTTTCCTAACACTGTGGGGTTAAACACTGTTTTACTTTAAGTGCGGTGACATGCTCTCTGTTACACTGAATGTTGGCTGCCCTATGTTGAAGAGAGTGTGTGGGAATACATAGAACCTGTTTGGCAGCCATTTTAATCACAGTAATCATGTAACTATGGTGAAGAACCCGGCTCGTTTACTTGGTTTTCTCCATCGCTCTGATGACCTCCTATTTTTTTCCTGATAATTAAGGGGGTCATTCTGACTCCCACCGGCCGTGGTAACCGCAGGGCCAGCGGGAGCCGCCAGAATACCGCTGTGCGGTCAAAAGACCGCCGCGGGTATTCTGGGTTTCCCGCTGGGCTGGCGGGCGACCGCCAGAAGGCCGCCCGCCAGCCCAGCGGGAAACACCCTTCCATGAGGATGCCGGCTCCGAATGGAGCCGGCGGAGTGGAAGGGGTGCGACGGGTGCAGTTGCACCCGTCGCGATTTTCAGTGTCTGCATGGCAGTCACTGAAAATCATGGTGGGGCCCTGTTATGGGGGCCCCTGCATTGCCCATGCCAATGGCATGGGCACTGCAGGGGCCCCCAGGGGCCCCACGACACCCCATACCGCCATCCTGTTCCTGACGGCCAAAACCGCCAGGAACAGGATGGCGGTATGGGGGTCGGAATCCCCATGGCGGCGCAGCAAGCTGCGCCGCCATGGAGGATTCCCCAGGGCAGCGGAGAACCGGCGGTACACCGCCGGTTTTCCGTTTCTGACCGCGGCTGTACCGCCACGGTCAGAATGCCCTTGGGAGCACCGCCAGCTTGTTGGCGGTGCTCCCGCAGTCGTTGGCCCTGGCGGTCAATTACCGCCAGGGTCAGAATGACCCCCTAAATCTTTCCTCTGTTTACGCTTTGTAAATACCTAAACATTTCAGGAGCCGGTGCGGTTAAGAAATCCCAGGCGCCACAGGAACAAAGGGAGCTGCCGACTTTCGGACCTGGGCACGAATCCCAGCCTCGGCGATTGACTCAGCATCAGTGGGATTCTGGGCAAATTACTTAACCTATAAATGTGAAATGTCACACAGTCACCCTAAGTAATGCACCGCCATCTGTTGCTTCATAGCTAAATGTGTGCTATGTAAGTATCAACACATACATACATAATCTTTGTAACAGCGGCTGGACTGCCAGTTCCTCAGATGTGTAAGTGACAATAAGGGATTCATCTGTACACAGAAAAATAAAGCACTTCGGTGCACTTTTGAAGGTTACTTTGTGGTGTAGAATGCCTGCCGCATTTTACCCATATTAGTTAGTTTTACATATTGGGTTAGACCTCGACAGAGGCGCTGCCTCTGCCCAGGATAAAACCCTACCCTTGCCCAGCCATTCTCCTACAAAGGCCACATGGTGGTAATTGTCATTGGTTACAGATGCAGGCCGACTTTCCAGAAGGCTAGTTCGGTAGGGCATTGTATTGCTGACATGCTAGAGACCCTGTTCCACCAAGAGGCCCTGCAAGGCTGCTTGGGGGAACCACACGTGGCAGAAACCCCGGGGACCGTGGAGAGCTCTTTGTCACCGAGAGAAATCTCAAAAGACTCAATAGGCACCTGCCTATCCTTCCTTCCCGTGGGAGGTATAACCTCACCCAACCAGAGGGGTCACAGTTCCTCTGTAGAGAAGCGGAACATCTCAACATTCACGAGGGTTCACACAGCTGCTTGTTGAAAGGTATTCTGTATTCTGGACAAATCATATGCTGACTTGCATGATGTTCTGATGTTCCATTAAAGAAACAGTTAAGTGTTTGTTCTGCGCCTTCTATTGATATCTTAATACCAAGACATTTATAGAGCTCTCATGTTGCTCCTGCTTATGTTAATCACTGACTCATTCAGACATGAAGCGTAGCTTATGACAACTTGCGGTATTGTTGCTTTAGCACCGCTAAGGAAAACTATTGGACTAATACAAAAGTGGATGATGATATTGCAAGTAGTAGCTGAATTTAACACATCCTTGATTTACCCAAATTCCCACTACTATACAAGGCAGATGGTTTGTCTTATAACCAAATACAAGAGTCACAGCAAGCAGGACGATGGGCTTTTTGGAGAAGTTGAAACTCTGTACAAAACTCTGTGTATCTTTGTTATGGTGAGCATCCATCAATCAAGACATTTGCCTATGTGAAGGGAGACACGTATATATATCTGTACATGTTGGGAAGCTCAGACGCGCCCCCAAAACCTGCTGAACCCCTGCCATGAGGACACTGCAGTTCCAGAAGGTATTCAACCCTTGCACCTCACAGCTGGTGCACAACAATTGCTCCCCTATCAGAACAGATTGCAGGTGATCTCACACATGAAGCGAGAAGGACTTACATCCCCCCAGATTTCAGGGTTAAGGAAGGGAACAGGAAAAACAACAGCCAGCAGACAAACAAGGTGGAAACGTTCAGGCTCCAAATAGGAGGTTCACTCTGAGTTATGCAAAACACAGGGGGAGGGTCACTGGGTCCAGCCAACAGACTTGGAGCCACATAACCCTGTCAGGCAGTCCAATGTTGAAAAATCATAACCAAGTTCAGCACCTTTAGAATGGAGAGGTGCTGTTAGGGCATGTTGTCTTGATCCGCCCTAGACAGCCCAGATTGTACACAAGTTACCAGGTCCGTACCTCTAGACTGGCAACCCTGTCTGGTGAATGGATACTTCCAAGGGATCCCCCCTGGACAGGTTTGATCCGAGGTAGAAAGTGCTCAGTGCTGGGCCAACGCTAAAAGAGGACACTAGTCAGGGATATGATGACTTGGGATTCCCTGATGGCACAAGGTTGCTCCAACCAACTTCTGGTTCTTGTACCCCTCTGTGTGGTACTCTGTCCCAGTATGCTTTGACCTTAGCCATATTGGACCCTACTCTGGATGAACACACTAGACCCAAGCTCCGTCATCTGATGCGAGGCCAAGTACTGCACTCCTCGGGTTGTACCCACACCTCTGAGAGTTCCACCTTGTGAACGGGCACAGCACACAATCAGCATGCAGCCGAGGGTCACACAAGAGAAATGCTTCCCACTTGACCTCCGTGAAGCCCCAGCAGGGTCCTGAAGTAGTGATCCGTTCACTTCACAAGCCGTCTCGGGGTGCAGTGGTCCTCACTTTGAAAGGCCACACACCAGTCATGTGTGTAGTACTCTGCTACCCTGCACCTCATGCGCTCAGTGTTCCAGACATCTTACTTGAGCCACATACACACTTCTCTTGCCCGGTGGAACCCTGCACATTGTACGCACAACAGAGGGCACTGCTCTCCAGATATTACTGATTAAATGAAAGTCCCCCTCTGGATGTCTTTGATGTCCCTGAGACCTCCACAGAGAATAGGGGTTAAGCCAACCTGCCCTTGGAGAGTCACTTTCTGGATGCCACACAGCAGCAGACAATCAGCCTGTGGACAATCAGCCGCAGACCAGTTTCTAATATGGAAGGGTGCGCGGATCCCCTCCTCAGAAAATTATCCTTCTGGGAAGCCAGATTCCTCTGACAGTATGCCGACATGGTCCAGCCACACTGGTCCTACATATCCTAGGTGGTATTTTAAGTTGCAGATATCCTAGGTAAATGCTTTGAAGTCAGGGTGGTTTGAAGGGTATTCCTTTCAATCACAGAAGTCTCCTCTAAATTTCCTCCCTGTCTGCCATGGGGTCCTGGAATGCAGATCTATACCTTTATGGGTGCCAGGCTCTGGGAGGTCAAGTGTCACAACCTCTTCCCCCATCTGTCTGACTAGGCCCCAAATGGCAGGAATATGTTGTTCTGGAAGTCCGAGTTTTATGGGCTTTTCCCCCGGGACCGATGGAATGAAATCTAATTTAGGAGGCACCAGAATCAGTCCCGACCTAGTAATGCCTACTTCCCCGAAGTGGCACTACTCGGGCAGTGATGACAAAACTACTGTGATCAACTGTGCTGGTTTGTCATCCTGAGTTCAATAATACCAAACAGTATGGGGCCCCTCCCCTGAAATCTACTATTGAAAACAGACTTAATCAGCCTCGGCTTCCCATATCACCGTATGGCCAGAGCAACTGTCACAGGTAGTGCGAACACACGTGCATGCTAATGCAGGTGACACTTTGGTTCAACCACCAACATGGTGTTTGTGCACCCTGGGTTAACCTGAGTCTACAAGTTCTGTTCACATTAAGAAATATGCAGGCGTAAATATGTGCACTACAGTCACTACGGCCATGCGCGCCCTCCCTATAGGAACCACTCCACCCGGCCATGACAATGTATGTCCATAGGTGGAGATGCTAACGCTCATCCATGCCTGGCTCTGCTTGAGTACTCTAACCCCGCACCCTGATGTCAGTGTCAGTCTCAATCCATATAGATGGAATATGTGTTTTCACTCTGCTTTGCCAGGGGGAAAGGTCTCCAAGCCCTTGGCTCTTGAATCGTATGGTACGCTGATGTGGTTTAGGTGCCTTCTGGGCCACTGCCCCGGCCCTCCCCATATAGGGAGCCCCCATGTGTCCTGAGGCACAGTTGAACGCCTTACTGTGGTCAATCCAGGGCCAGCAGAGCCCGGTGCACCATACACAGGTCAGCACGGTCTTCACATTCGGGGAGCACTCGCACTTGTCCCTTCCCCCATGCCCATACAGTAAGGCAGGGGCAGTGGCCCACAGTCACTGATTAGGGAACCGACTCCCCACCTGGGGTGCCGGCCAGTTTCCCCAGGGCCCCCCCCTTTCTAGGTGGCCTTCCCTACCTGAGCGCATCCTTTGGATGCACTCGTCTGGCTCTACCTCATCCTCCGCCCCCTCTATTAGGGCCCTCAGGGTATGAGTAGGCCCCATTCAGGGTGAACCTCCCCTTCAAGGTGCCCCACTCTGAGCGCAGGTGCCCGTGGGCCAGACAGACCAACTCAATCAGGCCTCAGACGTGGCTAAGGGGGGTTGAAAAGCATCTCATGGCAACCAGGGTCACCCATCCCCCCAGGTGTCTAAGACGCCATTCCTACTCGGCTAACCGGGGTGCGGTGCCCGCCACATCCTCGCCCTGCCTATTCCTACTACAGGTAGGGTGGGGAACTCACTCCACCCTTCAAGACTTCTGAGAAGTGTCCAGAGTCCTAAGGCCCAACACTGGGAAATGGCATAGGCAGAGGGAGAAAAGTGAAAAGTTTCAAGATTTTTCCCTGAGGAGAGCCATACCCAACATAGAGGTAGTTGGTTTTGGATTGTTACTGCATTGTTATATAGTGTCCTCTAAAGGGGTGTGTATTCAACTCTTTCATAAATTGGAGCAGAGTTGGAGCAGTCATTATGAATATGGGGATCGTGTTCCAGATTCTGTTGAACAGATGGAAAAGGCGTGCTGCCTTGTTTTTTCTTTTTTACACTTCTTAGTCTCCTGTCTGATCTTGACCTGGCTGTGGGTGAGCAGAGAGTCACCAGAGATAGTGAGCTCGTCCGCTAGATAAGCAGGGTCTCCATGAAAAGGTTGAAGATGACGTGAGACTGTATGGAATCATAGGAGACTCAGCAAATGATGGGGATATTTAAGACCTGGAGGTGCCCATGAGAATAAACTGGTGGCAATTAGAAAGGTAGGAGAAGCAGTGAAGGGCATTGCTGCTGAATCCCTTTGGAGACTCCAGGTTATACATGAAGGTTGGATGATCAACTGTGTCAAAGGCAGTTGAGCGGTCCAGCAATATCAGGAGGCAGGGATTATCTTCATCTGTGGTCGGGGAGCATCATATATAATGTATAAGTGTAGCAGTGTTTTGGCTGCACCATGATCTGAAGCCAGATTGGTAGCTTATGCAGGAGATAGGAGCATTGATGTAGTGTTGCTGTAGACTGCTTATTAACTAATCTTGCAGATGAAGGGTAGTTTGTGAGGCCATCAGTGTCTGATAGAGGTTTCTTTAATAGTGGAAGACTCTGGTCTGTCTTTGAGATCTTCTGAGAAGATGCCTTGAGTGAGGGAGGCAGTGAAAAAGGGGAGTAGGGCTGGGAGAGTTTTGATGAAGGATGAGGTTAAGACATCATCTGCATAGGATGTGGCTTTGAGGGAGTTGAGTATGTTTTGGCCAGTCTAGGGTTGTGCTAAGATGGTCAGTGATGAGCCCTTCTAGAGTAGTGCGGAATCAATCAAGGGCCACCTTTCCAGGTCATGTGCTCCCCAGTGCCAGCCTATTGAGGCAGAAATGTCAACAGCATAATCCCCAAACTCTGGTTGTTATAAATGTTGCTGTTTATGCCTGGTGTCTCTTAGATTAGGCATTCTGGTGTTAGTTTACGTAAGATTAAATAACTACAGTTTTATTTTAGGTCAATAATGTTTGCATAGTGTCTAAAAATGTTATTTTTTCAAATGTATTTCTAGTTGCATCTTGTAATAACTTACATCCTATGTGTTCACCCAAGTTGTCGTTGCCTTGACTGAAGGGGGATAAGGTGCAAGTCATCCCAGATTTGTCGGGACAGTCCTGATTCTCTCACCTTCATTTGGAGAATGGGTAACAGATGAACCTGACATGCCATAGTATATGCCTAAGCGTGCCTTAGCTTTGTGGCATATGGCACTTTAAAAAATTGCCAAACCGTTCTTTTGTGACCTGAAGACCAGATGTGACAATGGAAACAATCACTCTGCATGGAGCAATATAGGTAACTGGTGCCACCATTTCAGCACTTCATCACTTCTCAGGTTCACAACTCCATTCCTGACTTGTCATGGTCGTTGCCATGTTTTTATATCCTCATATAAACAGAATGTATTATATTATTATATTAGAACATTTGCACTTAATATTCTCAGTGATTGCCACAAAAATACCTGTCTAATATTGTACAATGAGTATCGCTGTTGGTATAAAAGTCACATGTGTATAACAATCTCCATGGGTAATGTGTACTTGTAGTCGATGTCGAAGGGGGTTATTATGGTTGCAGTCCTACTTCTGTGTCGGTGGGATATCTCAGTTTTTGGTTGTGAAAATCTGGTTTCTCTAGAGGAGTGGGACTAGATACAACTGGAGCCCCCATATGGTTTGTTTCCTGCAACACAATAAGTCCTCTGCCATTCCTAGCCCTTTTGTGACGACCCTTTACATTCCTGGGAGCTGGAGAGGCTGGATGTTGGTCTGAACATAATGAAAGCTGCAGTGTTAGTGCCTCTGTTTCTGTGTAGAGCTCATGCCTAGCAGATTTTGCATGCCACACTTCCCACACTTCCCACACTTCCATGCCAAGCACCCTACTTTGAGCGGTCCAGCATGTGTTACAGGGGTTGCCCTTCAAGGGCAGGTGCAATATCACTATCCACACTGTTGTGGCTTGCAGAGGTTACATGGGGTGGGGTGGCATGCGGGGGGGAGGAATATTTATAAAAAATGTTTACAAATGTAAAAAACTTAGCTGCACTGCGGCCGATCCTGATGCTGCTCAGAGCAGCGTTAGGATTGGCTGGGAGCCCCCAGCCAGGGTGCTGCCAGGCAGACTGGGAGCCTGTGCCTGCTCTCTACAGCCTGGCAACACAGTGCCGGGATGAAGAAATCACAGTGCGCATGTGTGTTTGGCCAGCACGAGACGGACAGCCAAACACACGTATACTGAGAGGTGTGCACAGTTCACTCCTCTCAGTGCTTATTATCCCCAAAGCCCTGCCCCTTTAACAAATAAAGGAAAATAAACTTAGGGACAGATTTATGGAAAAGTGGCGCAGCACGGTGATGCACCAAAATTGGCAGCACCGCGCTGCTTCACTTTAGAAACGTAGGGATGTGCCGTATTTAAGTGAATACGTCACACCCCTGTGTTGACCCCTGCGCTGGTGCTAAATTCAGCTGCCAGCACCAATACAGGCATCCTTGCACTATCGTGCAAAGATGTCTACATTGAGGGGTTTGATTGTTTATGAGCGGGAAGGTGTCCCTTCTTTCACATAAACAATCACTAATGGCACTTTGGCACTTCTGTGTGTGCTGTAGAATGCAGCACACAGAGAAATACAAAAGCGTCATTTTCAAATGATTGTTCATGTGCAGGAACGGACACCTTCCTGCACATAAACAATAATTTCTGGCATTTTGCTCTTTCTATGCGTGGTGCAGAATGCAGCACGCATAGAAAAAGCGAAAAACGAGGAGGAATAAAAGAATTCCTCCTCATTGCACCTTGTTGCGTTAGATTTTGGCGCTGCCTCAGGTTTACTAAATTTCATAAATCTGAGGCATCGTCAAAAGCTATGGGTGTTGCTGTGGCACGTCCACAGCAACACCTATTGCACGCCCTTCCACGCACAGTGCTGCGTGGGAAGGGGCCATATTTACAAGGTGACGTTAAGCCACAAAAAGTGGCTTAACGCACACCTTGTAAATACGGTGTAGTGCTTAGAGCCACCTGTGGCACTAGGAGCCTATAAATACACCCCTTAGATTATTATTCTTTCATTGTTAAAGGATTTGCAGCGGTTGCTGCTAATGGGGAGAGACGCTCCTCCACCATAGTGAAGAAGCCACCACTGTATGCACAATTATCTCTTCTCCAACACCTCATTCTTTTCAAAATAAAAAAAATCACATTGCGCAACTGGGCCTGTATTACAGATAGGGTGCACTGTCTTTGTTTGCACCTTTAAACAGATGCAAAACTGTGCACTCAATAACATATGGAACGGCTGCTTACATGCCTTCCATATTTCCCAGGGTAGGTGGTCCCCTGTCTGCACTTTACAGAGGTGAGAGAGATACCCTTTCAGAAAGATGAAGTGAGTAACTATACACGCCTGCAGCGGATGTGTGGGGAGTCCATGGGACACACTTTGCCCTATCCAGGGAGCTGACTTGAGGAGGCACTCTGAATGTGGGCCATCTTTTTGTGGTGCACAATCTGGGCGCCTCCTAAGTGCCTGTTTGTCTCATCAGTATTACAGAAGGATGCTGCGCACACACAGTCAGAGCCCATGCTCGTTGTGCCCACGGGACTCTATGGGCCATATGTAACAACGCATTTTCCCATAGACACAGAATGGGTAAAACCCTTTGATACATCTGGTCCTATGTGTAAAATGGCCCCTTAAGTTATAGGTATATAGTTTCAGAAAACGCATGGACACGGTTATTGGAAAAACAAAATACCTTTTATCTCAGTGTGCTATTTAAGTACTTGAAAACGAAAGCACGTGTATGAGAGTTATTTATGGGCTCATTTCCTGGGATGCCGCAGACATTTAGCAAAACAAAACATATTGGATTTCGCCAACAACGCGCCATCAATTATTTCAGATCATGGAACGGACCCATATAAACGTGTCGCCACACGAAATCAAAACATTACGTATCTCCCGCCCTCTTCTTGAAGTGCGCAATTAAACTGAGCTCTTTGACAACTGTACTGACACATTCGGAATGTGGCTTCGTCCAAATGAATTTTTGGCGCCCCTGGAAAAGCAGAACAACTGAAAGCAGTTTAAATACTCTCGGGACAATCAGAAATAATTACTTATTCTGTATTTACTGCTGCCCTGCAGGTTACCCGAGCCTCTTGTAATTGGAAACACTGCTCCCATTTAGGTACAATGCAGCCAGGGAAAAATGATGGGAGAGAGGAATCATTCGAGGTAGCGAACAGGAAGTGAAATAATATCGATATTGTTAGAAACGTGGTGATCTCAGTGCTTAATTTGTGCTTGTTGTTTCCGATCCTGAGCACCGGCACTTATTTTTGAGGGCCGGAGCTTACTCTTCTGCCTCAAGCATTTGCTGCGAACAAAAGACACATATGGGGAAAACGGAGGAAGGGAAAAACGAAAAAATGTCACAAAGGGAGAAGGTAGAAAGCTTCCAGAGTGAACGGAAGGGGCAGGGAGTGGCTTTATATGGATTGAAGGGCCCCGAGATGGCTTCAGGATTACGCTGCCTCTGTATTCCGTGTTCGCACATTTAATTGCAGCAGCCGCGTGTTTAAGAGGAGGGCTTTGGGCACCGGCACCTTTTTATTTACAAATTGACCACTGGGTGATCTGTTTACAGAAGAGTGTGGAAGTAACGTTCAGCTGACCCCCTAAAAATGTGGATAAAACAAGAATAATAATGCAAAATAGCGGATGAAGCTGCAATTTAGCTTAATCGTAGTTTAGTTGAAGTCTTACGTGCATTCATCCTCCCTGCTTCCTATTGTGTCTGTGAAAAGAGAGAAGGCAAAAACAGTATGGGGCAAAGTCGAGAAGATATCGAAATGTCAGAAAAGCAGTGCGGGTAATTAAAAGAGGTGACTAAAACTGAATTATTTAAAAATGCGGGGGAGACAACGAGTCGCGCGCCAGTAGACACGAAATATATAACCCATACTCGAAGATACAAAGATGAGGAAACAGGCGCGTATACACGGCTACCCATGAGGGACTGGACGGATGAAAGCTAATAGGAGTGGTGGAGTAGTGCGTAGGAAGAGCCGTTCAAAATCAATCATCCTAACATGCAAAATAATAAACAAGCATTGGCAAAGCCAATAGGTCTGGCATTGGCAGCCAACCTTTTGAAAGTTCTTCCTTTGCCATGATGTTTGAAAAACTTTATTGTTCAGTAGGCAGCCAGGCCCTCAACAATCTAAACAAAAAAGTTTGTCTGTTGGTGTATTTCTTGTAAAAGGGCAGCAAGCCATAACTCATAGTGAAGTCAGCCAATGGCTGAAATGAGCTGCCACATTGCCTCATGTGCATGCTGGAATGGGTGGTAACAAATGTGAATAACAGAACCATAGACTAATGGACGAAGTCTGGCTTAAAACCTCTATCAATAACTATGGTATACACATAATTTTAGGAAAATCAAAAGGTCCGGCTAACACATACTTAAAAAATCCAATCAGTATGGCCCTGACTGCCAACCTCTTGCAGAAAGAAAGAAGGAAAGAAAGGCAAGAAGGAAAGAATGAGGAAGGCAGGAAAGAAAGAAAGCGAAAAAGCAAACAAGGAAAGAAAGAAAGAGAAACAAAAAGAAAGGAACGAAAGAAATAAAGAAAGTACAAAAGAAGGAAAGGAAGAAAGAAGGATAGAAGGCATGGACCACATTTAGGGGTTGTCAGGAGTCGCATTTGCGACCCCAGGCTTGCCCGCTGCGAGCCCTTACCTGCCCCTGGTGACCCCTGGCCTCAAAGGTGGCAAAATCAGTGCCAGGAACACAAGGGCAGCTCCACTTTCCTTGCTTTCTGTCATTTTTTAAATTGCACAAATAATGAATAATAAATATTCACTATGTAGTAAAGAATGAATTACAGTTTGCTGGAATATGACCCTCTCTGGCTGCTGAGTTAAGTAAAAAATGATTTGAAATGTCTGTTGCATGCTCGCGGGTGAGTGTGTGTTTACGTGAGATCATGTGTGTGTGTGTGTGTGTATATGTGTTAATCTATAAGCATGTACGTGAGTGGAAGTAAAGGTTAAATGGTGTGTGATGTCATCTCCGCTGCCCCTAGCATTTTGGTGAGTTCACATTCATGAAAGAAGGAATGACAGGGTTTCAAAGATGGAGCACCCTCATGAGCTTACATTAAGAGTTCATCTGAGCTGCTGGTGTGGCGCAAGAAAGCAGCAGTCAGATAAAGGCCGATTCAAAAATTTACAACAACATTGGCAGGAGAAATCAACTGATACAGCTGGAATGTGCCACGTGCTCTCATCTGGAAGAAAGTGCACTGCTATCACATCAGGTCTACTAACAACAGCAACACTAAAGTAATAAAGTAAAAATAAAAACACAAGCACTGAAGGGAATTACCTTCTGTGCAGATGTGCTATGTGTGAAAGAACTAAGTGTAGTTACTCAAAATGAAGTTCGCCAGTGACTGAAGTAGGGTGACCCATTGCCCCATGCTCAGAAGCAAACTGTGAATGACACTAGAACAGACCAATGAATGAAAAGAAGTGACTGTAAGTCCTTTTATGTGAGTATATTACAACATATATATTACACATTAATTTTACTAAATCCAAAAGGTCCTGGCTAACACAGACCTAAAAATAAAAATAAAGATTTTGAGGAGAAAGAGTGCCATATGAGGGAACAATGGACACAGTAATAAAAAGTTCAAATAAACCACATGATTTAGTTTAACAGTGCAGTACTCCATAATCGTGGATTTGAGTCTAAATAGTGGCATAGGTCATAGAAAGCATTTCATTTTGATGTTACTATTAGGGCAATAGGGTTAAAAGTGCCCTTTTCATGATCCATAAATGTTCTCTCTGGGAGAGGCAAGTGAATGGACTACCTGTTTTATCAGTCTAACTCTAGGTTTCCAGGATTTGAAAACACATTTTGTTCAGGTTCTGGTCCACAAACATCAATTGTAGTGCCAACTGAGATGTCTCGTTTCCAGTTCTGATATTACTCTCCTCTTCCACTTAATCATGGCTGATTTCTGACATTCCTTCTTTTCTTGACTTTCAGTAAATTCATGTTTTTGTTATTTTTTGCTTCTACCTACTCTCTTCCTGACACATTTCACTATACTTTGTTTTCTTATGTCAAGTGATAAGGTAGTGGATGTCATCCTGAGCTCCCTGCTTATGCAGAACGTGAAAAGGGGGTGGTGGCCCTTCCTCCTTTACTCACCAGTATGTCTTTGACTCACTTCAACTCTTGCACTATAAGCAACCACACTCATCATTTCACACACCCATTTTGTTAATTGCCACCTTGTATCCTCTGTGAATAATATTGCTCACTTTATGTTAGACACACTTCCATTTTTCCCTAGTTTGACCTATGTGGCAGGCACAACCACCTGCTGCACCATGCTGTACCACTTCATACTTAACTAGTGAGGCAGCTACTTTGTATTGTCGTTCATTCTATTAGAAGACGTATTTTCGAATTTGGCTGTACATGATAAATTTTCATGATAAATGTTATTGTTTCGGTTGGTTAAAACCATAACAATTTTGCCAAGGTACATGGTGAAAAACTCTCTAAGAAATAGAAGGAGGATTAGAGTATGGTACAAATCAGGTTAAAAACATTAGATGATTATTGAAAATTTTAAGGTTAAAAGTAATAAAAAATCGTTAAAAGATGGCTCGGTTGAGGTGGTAGAAGGAATGTCAGTAGAGGCTACTTGAGTAGCTTACAGTTTAGCTGGGGGGGACAGTTGCGTAATGTGTTTCAGGAACTTGACAAAGTTGCAGTTTAGCTGGGGGTCATGTGGATTGAAGCAAGCTACAATGGCTCCCCTGCAGGACCTGATAGCTCTGTCAATGAACAGCCTCTTGAGAAATCTCTTTCAGAGTTCTAGCAGGCCCGGGCATATGCAGATTATATGTATTAGGTCTTCCTTCTCATAAGCACAGTGCCCGCCCCACTGCAAGGTAGTTTTCTTCCAGGACAGGGCATTGGCCAGGTTTGGCAGGTTGCCTTGTCGCATTGTCATAAGATTATGTTTTATGTGTGGTGCGAATGTTGTAGAGAGGAAGCAGCTGGTTCAAGTTCGGCGTAGTATTTTATGATCATCCATGCATGTGTCGGGCACTAAATTTGGTTTCGTCCTCTATAAATGAAAGGATTTTGGTGGCCTTGGTAGCCCCTCTGGAGAAAGCATTATATGTCGGAGCAGCCTCCTACAAATCCTTAAGTTGTAAATCGACGATTGAGAATTGGAGATACTTATGGTAGGCTGAGTGCTGGTCATGTTCCAGGGCCTGCCAGAGGGCCTTGTTCAGACTGTCTGCTGAGTGACTGATTTTATACCAGGTCTTAACTGCCTCAGCTCTTGCGGCTAGGTCTTGTCGAACAAGTCCAAATTTGAGGCGGAGCTGTGCCGGTTATGCGGAATTTGGTAGTTTGAGGACTTGCCTGAATACTTTGAGCTGTGCTTTATCTATCAGGGGCACGTCTTGACCGTACATCGCCACTCTTGCATAGGTTAGGGTGGGAAGCAGTTTGGATGAAATGACTGTTAGCAGTGGACGAAGTGACGGTCCGTGTAGTCATTTAGCCAGTAAGGAGAAGGCGTAGATTAGTGCTGGGACTCTTTGCGCGATGTATTTCTTCTGTTGGCGAAAGGAGCCCTGGGCATCTAAAATTACTCCAAGATACTTGTAGTACTGCACCAATTCTAGTAAGACATTGCTTAAGGCCATCCTAGATTTGAGGGTAGGTTTGCGGCCAACGCGCATTATTTTTGATTTTGCGACGTTGATTTCCTGCTGGTTGGAATAGACATAGGGGGTCATTCTGACCCTGGCGGTCCATGACCGCCATGGCGGAGGGCGGTGGAAGCACCGCCAACAGGCTGGCGGTGCTTCCTGGGCTATTCTGACCGTGGCGGTAAAGCCGCGGTCAGAAAAGGGGAACCAGCGGTTTCCCGTCGGTTTTCCCCTGGCCCAGGGAATCCGCCATGGCGGCGCTGCTTGCAGCACCGCCATGGGGATTCCGACCCCCTTCCTGCCAGCCTGTTTCTGGCGGTGTCCACTGGCAGAACCAGGATGGCGGGAACGGGTGCCGTGGGGCCCCTGGGGGGCCCTGCACTGCCCATGCCACTGGCATGGGCAGTGCAGGGGCCCCCTAACAGGGCCCCACAAAGATTTTCACTGTCTGCTTTGCAGACAGTGAAAATCGCGACGGGTGCCACTGCACCCGTCGCACCCCTGCAACTCCGCCGGCTCCATTCGGAGCCGGCTTCATTGTTGAAGGGGCTTTCCCGCTGGGCCGGCCGGCGGTCTTCTGGCGGTCGCCCGCCGGCCCAGCGGGAAAGCCGGAATGGCCGCCGCGGTCTTTTGACCGCGGGGCGGTCTTTCGGCGGGAACCGCTTGGCGGCCGGCGACAGCCAACCGCCGCGGTCAGAATGACCGCCATAGTCTGCAAGGATGTTTAGAGATCTTTGTAGCCCAACTTTGGTACAGCTGAACAATACCAAGTCATCCGCATGAAGTAAATGTGACAGTGAGAGACCACCCAAGTGGGAGGAGGTGAGTGTTACCAGCGTCCAGAGCTGAAGTCAGATCGGCCATGAACAGACTGAACAGGTGTGGGGCGAGTACGCAGCCTTGTTTTAGGCCAAGGGTTGTGGGTATTTTTCTTGAGAGCCTTGTGCCATCCCCGATCTTTATGCGTACCCATGTGTCTGAGTATAAGGGAATTATTGCGTTGAGGAGGGAGGTCAGGAGGCCCCATTGCTTTAGCTTGCTCCAGAGTAAGCATCTGTTTACACAGTCGAATGCAGCCTTGAAGTCAACAAAACCAAGATGTAGTTTCCTGTGCCTCCGTTTGTTCTGTTCTCTCAGGAGGGAGGTAACTAGGAAGTTCGTCCTAGTACCCACTCCTTTTCTGAAACCTGTTTGGTTGATTGGGACGATTTTATGTTTTTCAGACCATGTCGTTAATTCAGTTAGGAGCAGGGAGGCATAGTTCTTTGCCTCAACGTTAATAAGGAAAATTAACCTGTAGTCGCCTGGATTGTCTCTATTGCCACCCTTGAAGATTGGATTGATTATAGAGCCTCACCAACTCTCAGGAATACCTCCTCCTAAGCTTGATTCCTGGTATAAGGAGAATAGCACTTCAGACCAGAAGACTACTTCCTCTGTAAGGATGGCTTGTGGAAGGCCATTTTGCCCAGGTGCTCCTTCCCGATGGGCCTTTAGGAGTACTCGATGTGTGTTATCGATCAACTGAGGCCAGTCATTTCAGCGTCGTCCACTGAAATGTTTCCCGGGGTGTGGGACAATGCTGGCAGTTGTGGGGTATTTCCATGGGGGTTGGGCTTTGGTGTGAAGATTGTATTAAGGTGACTCACCCAGGTCTTTTCCGAGATGCTAGACTTGATGGTTGAATATCCTCACATGTTTAGGTAATTGATAATACCCCAGAATTCCCTGTTTTTTTCCCTTTTGCAGCATGTGTTATTTTAGCCAGAGGGAGCTCGTTTGTTCGACCTTCTCTTTGCGTAGTTGTCATTTGTACGCTTTCTTTGAGTTCTTCAGTTGTTCCCAGAGTACCCGCTTGCCTGGGCGGGCCTTCAGTAGTCTAGCAAGCTTCCCTTGAGCTTTTGTTCAAGACTTGGGCTTGTTTTGAAAGGCGGGCCAGGGGAATTCGGTGAAATGGCACAGATGGTTTTTGATGAGATTGCTGGTCCAGTATTTTCACTTGGAAATACTTGTTGTACTTCCAGAAATTCTGTTGGACATACTAACATCGTTGCAACCTGCCAGGAATCAACAAGCAACACTGTCACCCCCTACTGCAAGCCACGCCCTAAAACCAGGTGCGACCCCTAGCCAACAGGAGCCGATCTGTGATCACACCCAGACCACTCCTCAGACTAACCCTGTCTCTGAGTTATCCCTTAGGGAAGCAGTACCAGAAGGGCTTACCAAGCCTAGCAATGAAACAGCACACCCAAAACTAATGAAAAGACAACGTAAACTCTTAAGAAAAGCCAGGAACAAGCAATCCGACCATAACGATGGGTCAGGCAAAAAAATATATCCCAATCTTTGCTAAACAATCTACCAACGCCGTCCCACAGATGGTAGACAAAAACACCATCACACCAGACCACAGCACAGCAGCCTGTCCGCTCTGGCAGATTCATCCCTGCCATCCTCTATTCTAGATGACACTGCTCTCTCCAAAACGATCCACCTAAAGAACAAGAACAAGCCCCAAGAGTGGGGTTCAACAGGCCTGCAAATGGATCAAAATCTATTGACAGCCCATTTCCAAACCCAGGCCGCTCTTCCTGAATCACAAGCCACATCCTCAAATCATAGGCCCCAGACACCACTGATAAGCAACCGCTCCTCACGGTAAAAGGGCTTGACCCTCCTCACGCTCTCACTCAGCCTATACTCCCCCAACCGTATCCAACCATCGGCAGCCTACAGCCGGGTCAAGACTTGAGGCAGCATCAGACTTCACCTCTAACCACCAACTAGGTGCAAAGCAACGTACCTATAACAATACCACACATCCCAACCCCTGGCTAGGACATGCCACTGTCAAACCTACGCTAGACCAAAAACCTCAAACCCACTGACTCTAGGCCACACACCCAGCCCAAGCCGCCAAACCGCCAACCTAGAAGCCCAAAGAACCAACACAGTTAAACAAGCATCCGGTCTCCCCTCAAACATCAGGCTGACAGTAAACACAGGTCCCCACAGCTGCGCAGTCGTGGGCCACTCATAAATTAAGACGAGGGCCACTCATGCACGTAGCCACAGCCCCCCATTGGACTCAAAACCTGCCATTTTGAGCTCCAGAAAAATCTAACAGGCTCCAAAGCCCGCCCACACTCTCCCGCATGCCACAGAATTCCCAGCACGGTACTTGCACACAAAACATCGCCTCGACAATCACAGCTATCAATGAAAGATGAACTCCCCCTCAAGTTGCGATTCTTACCACACTACACCTCCCAGGGTAGCCACGACATCCTGATCAGAGGGAACATCATGAGGCTCCTAAAAGCAGTCCCATAGCTCAGCACCCTGCCCTCCGCAGATCTAATATCTGTAGAATTCCAACCTGACAAGGACAATAACCGAGCAGAAGCCACCCTATCAACCTTGGAAACAACAGAAATAGCAGATCGCATCCTGATGTTCGTATCCCATTTCGAGACCTGGGGGATCTCTATATCAAGACCAGCACCAGCTAGATACCCGCCCCTGAGCACTAGTGCTTCCATGGCCGTGATCGAACATCCAACAACGACCCTGAGGGGTGCCCTCAGAGCCTCCTTCTCCCCCTCCAGGAATCAATGCACCCACTCGACTCACATCCAAAATTCACGCATCGGACCAGTTGGGAGTGGCTGCCGGCAGCCCTCAATGTCCCACGCCTTGCATGAGAATCACACCCATTACGAGCAGGTCCAGTTCAGAAACATCTACAACTGCTATCCTGGAACATAGCAGGCGCTCAATCATTGCTGGAATCAGGCTCCCCACCAATAGCCTGGCATAATATGGACATAATCGCACTTCAGGAAACCTGGTCCTCCCACTATCAGGTTTCATGTCTTTCCAAATAAACACAGTCAAGCACAAGCTGCACGGGAGACTAAGTGGTGGCCTAGCAGTCTACCTCTCATTAACCATGAAAATGGATATAGAAGTGCTGCCACATGAATGCAAAGACTGCCAAGTGCTCAAACTCAGCAACTGCAGCTCCTATAGTAGCCCTCCGGTGTTACTGATTAACATCTACGTTCAACCCGCCTCCGCTCGCAAACATGCTGCAATAACCAGCTTAACTGCCATCATCAGGTACTATCGCCAGTCCTATCCTGATTGGGACATCATCCTGACAGGAGACTTTAATTCAAACTTACTTAAGGCTCAAGAGGAAGACGAATTACTAAGCACCGACAACTCCTACTGGAACATCCCAACACAGGTGTCATCAACCTTCACTGGTTGTGACCAGCAGGGAGCACAACTGGCGACATCACTAGAATATCTCAAACTTCGTGTATTAAACCGGAGATTCGCTGGTGACTCTCCACCAAGTTACACCTTTCATGACCCCTCCTCACGGTCCATCCTAGACTACACCCTAGTCATGTTACCTCTGATCCCTTTGGTACAGCAATTTCAAATAAAATACACCACTTCCAGTGATCACTCGTACCAAATATTGACCTTAAGGTCCTCTTTACCTGTCCAAGAACCTGCCCCAGCACAAATGGGGCAAACAGAGTCAACAAGCTTAAAGAGATTACGTTGGTCATCTGCCACAACAGGAGCATTATCTTTAGCTGCAAAACTACAGATGTTGGAAAGCCTCAAAACCCACAATTACATCGTTGCAGGTTGCAACGATGTTAGTATGTCCAACAGAATTTCTGGAAGTACAACAAGTTTGTCAATGATTGGCCGCAGGTACAATGCTCTCGGTTCGGTGTGGGGCCTGCTGCTTGTTTCGCTATTAGAGAAGTGATGGTATCCATTTTCTGGTTTATTCCCACAATTTGCTCAGCAATTAGGTTCATAATGTTGATCTGTGTATCCAGTTTGTTCTACTGAAAGTTTAGAACTTCAATAGATGGTTGTAAGACTGCGAGTAGACAGTCCCACCACAACGGGTAGTTGGCTCTTGATTATCTACTTGGTTGGGCATCCGTAGAGGAGAAGAGGTTTGCTGAAGGACTGGTAAGTCTGGGTCTTGCTGTCTTGTGTTGGTGTACCCTGCGTTAGATCGTAGTTTGTGGGGGACCTTGTATTGATGGGTGACTGGCCTGAAAGGTTTCCAGCTTGGGATCCCCTTTGGTTCATACAAGGGATGATGGAAACATCTTGAATTCATGTGCACTGTGAGATTGAAGAGCCAGTGTGTGAGTGGTGCTAGGTGGAGCATGGCCTCCCAGGTGGATTGGGGAGTTGGCATCCTCAATGTGGATTGTTTTGACTTTTAATGCCTGTAGCAATCCAGCTTTGTTTGAGAGAGAGAGAGAGCGGGACCAAAGTTCGTCTGTGTGCAGGCTGGGCACAAGCTGCTTTACTGAGTTTACTGCTGAAGGGCTGATTGCTATGGGAGTCTGTGCCTGAGTGTGATTTGAGGGGAGTAGATGAAGGTTGTCATTTATTGTTGCGGAGGACCTGTGGCTCTGGGCTACTGTTTCTATGGTTTTTGCGAAGACAGGGGTGCCGTGATTGAGTGGGGTGAGTTTTAGGACTTGTTTGGCTGCTAGTGATTTTGTAAGTTTCAACGGAGAGACTATCATTTGATGTGGGATGCGCACACCACTTACTTATGATGCAGAGCCCCTCTTGATTGGAATAATAGGGCTGGGAAGGGTGGAGAAGTTGTCTGAAATTGTATATTTGGCAGCCATTGGTTCCTTCAGGAATGGGAACAGCTTCCTACTCATCTAGTGAGGCAGCTACTTTGTATCGTCGTTCATTCTATTAGAAGCCGTATTTTCTAATTTGGCTGTTGCGCACTTTGATGTTGCCCTGCTTAACTGCTCAAGGTTGGAAGTAGGAGAGTCTTCTTGATCTATGTTTTTTGCTTGCCCAAGGTGTGGGTAACATCTTCCTGTAGCCATGTATGATGTTCATGTGCCTGCAAGAAAGGTCAGAATTTGGGGAGAGAAAGCCAGAGCCAAAAAAACAACCTCCAGAGTGTGGTAAGAACTTGATCTTTGAAACCAAGAGAATCTGGAGTATCTAGGAGGAAACTACACCAGAAGACGAGCACTAAATTGCACTAAAAGCATCATGGCTGAGAGGGACCAGAAACCAGGAGCTAAATCCTGAAGAGAACAAATTAGGGACAAAATCAAAGATACTATAGCTGCGCTGCTATGCAGCTTCACTGGAGAGAGTAAGACATTACTAGAGGATGCAGGGAACAGGATGTGAAAAACCATCTCATGGATGGCCTCTGACAGGAGGACTGGGATCAGTGTTTCAAGGCAGCAAGGGCTGACACGAAGGAGGCCAATAAAATCCGGAATGATCAAGGTAAGTAGACCGGAGGAGCAATCTCCTTCCCATTGCAGCCGTAAGCCCCACATACACCGGTCCCTTTGAATCCGCAGCCCCATCCTTGAGATTACTGGTCTCCACAACACTGGCTGAAAGTAGCTGAGGAAACTAACTTCGGAGCACGTTGGTGTTCTCTGAACTATAATGTCTTTACTCCTACCACCACCTTCTCTTAATTTTCTTCACCTTTTCTGTTTGAGGTCACTTTGTGTCCTTTATGCATGTTGCTACTTATCAATAGTTTCCCACACTCCCAGCTTTCTGTAATTAGACCTAATCAAGGCTATATGTCAGTGGTAATGTTGTGGCTCACTAATCTGCTATGCTCTTACTTAGCTCCACCTATCAAAATTTCATACATCAACAAAAATGCAGTGCTCTGCCTTCAGATTCAAGACGCTAGTTTGTTCACTTAAAGGTTAATGGTTCAGTCTGTATATCATTGCTCCGATGCTATTCATTTTCTGCTCCTTTAATGCGCTTTCACTACTAATGGAATTTTTGTAATATGTATAATATTATACAAAATCATATCTTTTTTTATTTTGAAAAAGTGCAAGCTCTATGTTCATTTACAAAGCTTTCAAACACAGCTTTTCTTTTATTTCATGTTCGTTTTTTACATTCATTAGCAATTCTACGGTTGGTGCTTCGGGGGGGGGGGGGTGTAAATGAAAACAATAATTATAGCTGTGACCTTTCACTGCTAGACCAGTATTTACTAATAGCGTCTGGATGCCTTGATATTGTGTTGTTGATGTCTTTACTTGTACAGTAGTCTTTTTATGCTCAGAGAAAAACCAGTGCCCTTGGAAATGTGTGTCCTTCTTACTGTTTAAAATTTTCAGCAAACTTAATTTTACAATCATTCTCAATTAAGGCCTACAATACCATTCCTATACAGGTTATACATACACCAATCATTGTGTCCTGGGATCCCATGATGATTTCAAAAACTTCAAGGAAAACCGAAGAGGGCCACTTGGACAGTTGTTCATAGTCTTAAGCTCACATTGCTACAACCTCCAGGACACTTCAGAATCTCAATAATATGTTCATAGCAAGCAGTGCATCTAAGGGCCCTCTGGATGCAATCAATCAATCAATCAGGGGATTTGTATAGTGCGGCTAATCACCGGTGAGGGTCGCAAGGCGCTGGGGGAAGGAAGGCGGAGGGAGGAAGGATCCGTCGAAGAGCCAGGTCTTGAGGTCCTTCCTGAACTGAGCCAGGGTGAGGGATTGCCTGAGGTGGATGGGGAGGGTGTTCTAGGTCTTGGCGGCAATGTGGGAGAAGGATCTTCCTCTGGCTGTGGTTTACCGGATGCGGGGAATGCCTGGTGGGCGGAGCGGAGTTGTCTGGCGGGAGTGTAGAAGGTGAGTCTGTGGTTGAGGTAGGCTGGTCTGGCGTCATGTAGGGCCTTGTAGGCATGGGTCAGGAGCTTAAAGGTGATTCTCTTGTCGATTGGCAACCAGTGTAGGTCTCTTAGGAGGGTGGAGGTGTGGCTGTGTCGTGGGGCGTTTTTGATGCCGACCTAAATGTAATTGTGCGTTAAATTTGAATTCTCAGATAGACTACACTAAGAAGCTGCTAGATGGCTCCTGAATATCAATTTGTCGTCTTCATTGAGTCTGAAATTCTGCAGCTTAAATGGTCCTGAATATTAAGAAACAGAAACTATTTCACCGGTCTTAAACCTTTACATTAACTGTCAGTACCCAAATGGTCTGCTTTCAAAATCCAGTGCTTAGCATACAAACTCATTAATAACATTCCTCTGAGTAAAACTGACTAAATACTACCTTCTCAGACCCCTGAGAATAGCTAGTTTGCTATTATTGACAACCTACATCTAATGGAAAGGGTACTCAGTGGTGAGCCCAAAGTTGCAAGAGATAAACACAAAGTAATATTATTTAGCGTTAGTAAGGCAGATATCATTTTTCTATTCACAATAGAACCTGCTTAGATCTTTAGGTGGAGAATGACCCACTCAACTTTCAAAGAGTTCAACATCCCCATTCCAGTCCAATGCACACGCACTACTGCAACATCAGTGTTAGAAATGGGGTCTTGGGTTGGCAGTCAGGTTACGCCCTGTCCAAGCAAAAACCCTCACTCTATTCAGGGTAAAAGAGAATCACCCACAGCTAACCCCTGCTTACCGCCTTGGTAGCTTGGCACGATCAGTAGGCTTAACTTCAGAGTGCTAGGTGTAAAGAATTTGTACCAACACACACAGTAACTCAATAAAAATACTACAAAATAACACAACACAGGTTTAGAAAAATAGAGAATATTTATCTAAACAAAACAAGACCAAAACGACAAAAATCCACAATACACAAATCAAGTTATCAAGTAAAAAGCAAAAAGAGTCTTCATGTAGTTTTACACTCACACTAACCCTGTTAGCGTGAAAATGTACCTTGGGTGCGTCAAAAATAACCCCGCACGGGCGAGTGTGCATCAAAAAAGGCTTGCAATGCGTCGATTTCACTCACAAGCGAGACCTTGCGTCGTTTCTCCTTTCGTCAGATCGGGCGTGTCGTTTCTTCTCTCCACAGGAGAGCGATGCGTTGATCCAGTCAGCACTCTCAGGTCCGGGCAGGCCTTGTGTTGTTCTTACACGCCCAGCGGTGTTCGCGTCAGAAATCCAGCCACACGGTTTTGGGTGCCCTTCTCATACCCATTTTGCCCTTTGAAGTAAGCTTGCTTCAAAGGAAAGTCTCTCTTGATTGTGAAATTCTGCCTTGCCCAGGTCAGGCCCCAGACACTCACCAGGGGGTTGGAGACTGCATTGTGTGAGGGCAGGCACAGCCCTTTCAGGTGTGAGTGACCACTCCTCCCCTCCCTCCTAGAACAGATGGCTCATCAGGAAATGCAGACTACACCCCAGCTCCCTTTGTGTCACTGTCTAGTGTGAGGTGCAACCAGCCCTACTGTCAAACTGACCCAGACAGGGAATCCACAAATAGGCAGAGTCACAGAAATGGTATAAGCGAAAAAATGCTCATTTTCCAAAAGTGGCATTTTCAAACATACAATCTTAAAATCAACTTTACCAAAATATGTATTTTTAATTTGTGAGCTCAGAGACCTCAAATTCCATCCGCTCCCAAAGGGAATCTACACTTTAATGATATTTAAAGATAGCCCCCATCTTAACCTATGAGTGGGACAGGCCTTGTAAAAGTGAACACCGAATTTAGCTCTATTTCACTGTCAGGAGATATAAAACACATTATTATATGTCCTACCTTAACCATACACTGCACCCTGCCCTTGGGGCTACCTAGGGCCTACCTTAGGGGTGTCTTACATGTAAGAAAAGGGAAGGTTTATGCCTGGCAAGTGGGTACACTTGCCAAGTCGAATTTAAAGTTAAAACTGCACACACGGACACTGCAGTGGCAGGTCTGAGACATGATTACAGAGCTACTAATGTGGGTGGCACAACCAGTGCTGCAGGCCCACTAGTAGCATTTGATTTACAGGCCCTGGCTCCTCTAGTGCACCTTACTAGGGACTCACTAGTAAATCAAATATGACAATCATGGATAAACCAATCACAATACAATTTACACAGAGAGCATATGCACTTTAGCACTGATTAGCAGTGGTAAAGTGCTCAGAGTTTAAAAGCCAACAGCAACAGGTCAGAAAAATAGGAGGCAGGAGGCAAAAAGATTGGTGATGACCCTGCAAAAGGGCAAAAGTCCAACAGCCAGCCTACCAAAACTAGAACAGCTTCACAAACAAGGACTGGAACAGCACCCTAAGCACGCACTGACCCGAAAACAGCAACAGCCAGCGCAAATCCATCAAGACTTTCAACTATTGGGTCACCTCCTGCACCGACTCCCTTGCCCCCTCAAACATAACAATACAACAAGATCCAGACCCAAGGCCAGTTGATACACAAAGGAACTCAGACTGATGAAATGTTGCTGCAAAGAACTGGAGTGCAAATGGATAATGAGCCAGACAATGCAAACAGGAGCCTTTGCCCCGAGAAATTACCAGCAAATGATCTAAACCACCAAACATGCCTCTTTGGTGGACCGCATCAATGCTAGCATCAATAGAATAAAAAATTAAAAAATCTTTGTCATTGTGAAAGGTTTCACCTCACCATCAGTCACCTCCAACTCAATCACCCAAATGGAGGACCTTTGGAACAATCTGTCTCAGTTCTTCAGTAACCAAATCCCTGCCATTTATAACAACTTCAGCCCACATCTAGACCCGATAGACCTTGACAAACGCCTCCAGATCTTATCCAAAAAACCAATGCTAACCACATGGCTTGTCAACTACAGACCGATCACCCTGCTACCATTCTCGGCCAAGGTCTCACAAAAATAATCAACAGACACATCATGGAATACTTCAATGACCACTAACTCCTCAATACCACTCACTCTCAGACCCAACAACAGTACAGCACCCACCCTTATCGATGCCATGGATGACATCCACATGACCCTGGACAGAGGCGACATGGCGTTCCTCATCCTTCTGGACCTCCGTCTGCAACAATTAACAGAGTTCCCACCGCTCTTAATCTAATACCTACACAACATTGAAATCCAAGGGCAAGCACTCTAATGGATCTGCTCCTTCCTGACTAGAAGGACTCAGTCAATCAGCCTGGCACCATAACCTTGGATGCCCGCTATCTCATCTGCAGAGTTCCACAAAGATCCCCCGTATTCCAACCCTCTTCAATGCATAGATGATCCCTCTAGCCAGCATCGTCCACTCTCACGATATCAATATCCACTCATAAGTCAAAGTCACAATACTCACTCTGTCCCTCATGGGTAAGATGCCTAGTACCTGTATCAAGTTCAATGCCTGCATGAGTGAAAGCGCTCAATGGATGAAGACCAACTGCCTGATTCTGAAAACCAACAAGACCAAAGTTGTGATCTTCTAGAACAGTACATCACTGTGGGACTGCACCTGGGGGGCAACAGAGCTAGGACTGACAATCACTCCCACCACCCATGCCAAGAACCTCGGGATCATCATCAACAGCAAAGTCGACATTACTGGTTAAGCCAATACCGTCACAGCCTCATGCTTCCATACCGTTAAGATGCTGAGGAAGATTTTCAAATGGCTCAGAATCAGCACTTAGAAAACCGTCACACATGCCCTGGTCACAAGCTTGGCTATGGAAACACCCACTATGCCGGGATCAAGAAAAAAACTAACCAGAAGGCTGCAGACTATTAAGAAGTTGGTGGCCAGAATCACTCTAAACGTCCCACGCCACAGTCACCTTACATGATATCTGAAACACCTCCATTGGCATTCATTTACGAATGAGCATAATTCAAACTCCTAAACCAGACCTGTAACCGGGCGTCTATTGCCACGGTTACGCATAATCGCCCCGAGCCGACAAGCCCATACCCCCGGGGTACTCGAGAGAGGAGCGGCATAGCGGAAATTACGTCAGACGCGGAGTTCCCGAGAAGAGGAACTGAAATAGAAGCAGAACGCCGTACTGAGATGTCAGAGAAGCCGGAAGGAGACCTGCCAACGAGGACCGCGGAGAAGAAGACGCCAGGAGAACCACGAGAGCCGGGAGACGGAGAATCCAGAGAGAAGGAAGCCACCAACGAGAACCAGAGGAAGTTGGAGGCCGGCGAGACGCCGAAGAGCTCCAGGGAGACGCCGGGGAAACACGGAGGAAGCCGCCACGTCCCAGGAGGGGCGTGGCATTCTCAGGTACGATCGTACCTCAAGTTTTATTTCTTACCTGAATGGTTACCGGGCGGGAGGAAGTCTAGTGGGGCTGAAGTGAGGACTGGGGAGAGGTGCTGTAAGGAAGGAGAGGTGTTTTGAGGAAATAAAAACCGATTATCCCACGGACAACTGGTGTAAAGAACCATCCATCTATAAAAAGTTATTAAGAAAGAGAGAAAGAGAGAGAAAATTCACGGGGAGGTGAACCCACTATAGAGATAAATTCCCATCCACAACCCTGCACCCTTACCCTCCCACTACCCCTACTAACCACCTAAAACCCACCTGAAAGCAACATCTACACTTACCTATTGTCCCGTTCTTTCTATTCAGGGGAAACCAGTCCATCTCCACGAGGCGAAGACCAGAGCCTATTCCACCATCGGACGGACAAGGTTCAGACATCCACCCGAACGCCTAGAGGAAGTAAAAACATCACATCACACTGGTGAACTCACTAGGAATGAAACAAGAAAACCCAGGAAAGAGATAAGAAAGAACCGGAAACACACATAATAATAAAGAAATTACCAAACAAAACCCGGTGCCTATAGAGTTATTCCAATATCCATCCCGTATAGACCTAGAACCCATTACAAGACCTTTCTAGGAACTACGTAATGCTAGCCCAACATACCTAAACAATTCCATCTGCTTTCACAAGCTTTACTGACACCTCTGCTCTTCCAGACTTCTACTTGCACAAATCCCACAGATACAGAAAACCAGATCTGGTGGCAGAGCCTTCTCCTATATCGCTCCGAAAGCATGGAACAGCCTACTGCTACACAAGTACCTCCTCCTCACTTCTTGAATTCCACATGACGCTGAAGACCAGGTGTTCTGAGTAGCCCCACTAGGCCCTAGGTGTGCCTAGATTCACACTTGCTCAAGACCAGGATACCATTCCAGGTGATAGTGCCCTCTACAAATCTGCATAACATAACTTAGATGTTACACAATAAAGATATCATCAAGGAAATCAGCATTGAGAGGGGGTGAGGTCAACCTTGAAATTTAGTGTGTCTGATACGAGATACAGGGTTAGAATCCTAGAGGAAGTGAAGGGCTGGCTGGAACTTATCTTCAAGGTCCACAGAGTAGACATCTTCCCTGGTTTGGCCCATTAAATACAGAAGACAAATACATTTACAATAGAAGTTTGTTCATTTTCAATGGAACCATGGCAGGCCTCCCAGTGGCTCAAAATTGTGAGTTTCCTGAATTGCAAACTAATACCTGTTCTGGAATCAAGAGAGAATAGAGGGTCATCTTAGTGAATTGCAAATCTAGGATTTGTGTGAGACAGGCATATAATGAAACAGTGTGTAATTGACATGTGTAAAGGTGTATATTAAGTTAAGTCAATGGGGCATCTGAGAAGAGGAACTCAAAAATGGGGTGTCTGATGCAGAGGATCTGAATTCTCAGGCCCCGATAAATAGCAGTAGGCCTCTGAAGTAACTGGCAGGTTCAGTCATGCATCTGGCAAAGCTTTCCAGTAATTCTGGATGCATATCAGCTGTTAATCTGTGGTAGATTACATTGTGGTACTTTACATCATGGACTCTGCATTGCAGTTTTCACCGTGGATGGCTTTACAACGCAATGTGATCTAACTCAATGTAATCTACCTGTACGACGCATGTCTTTAAATTGTTTTTTTTTTTTATATCGCATAAGATAAAATACTATTCTAAAGTATTGAACAAGAGAACTACATGAATCGGTTCACTTTTAAAAAATGCTTTAAGGGACATTGTCTAAAACATCCTCTATCTTAATGGTGTCTATACAAACACACAAATGCAGGTCAAACTTTTTTTTTAAACGAGAATTTAAAAATAGGTTTCTTTCAATAATTAACAACAAAAAAACACTAATTCCTTTATATGTTTTACTGTAACAAACAATATGTCAAGCACTCACTGGTTGTTCCCGCAGGAGTGAGCTGCATTCACATTGCTAGTTGCCTTTAACAAGATAATTTTAACAAGGCAATTCTAACTCTGTAGAGAAAAGGTAATGGGAAAAAGACATGGCTCGAGATTCTTGGATCCTTAGGATTTTCTTGGAAGGTGGCCAAATGGAGGTGCACTCGGGTTTCCCAGCTTGTAGGATGAAATCCTGATTGGTTGTTAGAGTAATAATACTAACATCCTATCTTACCTTTTGATAAATGTTACACATGCTCATCCCCTTTCCCCGCCTACACTTGTTGTCCTCACCAGTGTGTTGCCCGGATAGAGTTTCAGAGATGAAAATCTCTGGAGCTGACAGAGGTTGCGATGCACAATGCTGCACTGATCGAGGATCCTTCCCCTCCTCCCCCCATACTTGGGATGTTGCAGGTGATGCTGACAGAGCTGAAGGAATCCCTGCAGACCCTGCAAACACTGGTGAGGCCTGTGTGGGGGCCAAGGACGGACGCCGGGAGAAAGGAAAGACGGTGCTGTGGGGCAGCCGGAGATGCCCATTAGCCAGCAAGAGACCTGCACTGAGTGACGACTGGCACTGGGGCCCATACACTGAGGAGATAGCAGAGAAAATGGTGGTCCCTGCGCCTGGGGGGCTCAGACGCGGTCTGGGGCCCCGTTCACGGGCCGAGATCTGGAGAGCGGAGGGAGCAGGCTGTGGCGGAGTGCCTGGGCGACTGGCGAGGGAGATTGGGGCTTGGTCTCTGGAGCCCAAGGCATGTCTCAGCCACAGTGGCTGTCTGGGTATTAGGACTGACCTGCCGCTAAACTGAGTGGCACTGTGGTGGAGTGGGGAGCCCCCGGCGGCCTGGGCATTACCGGGAGCGCCCAGAGTTCGGGAAATGGCCTGATCTCCTTGGAACAGGCCCAATGACTGCCCCTGAGGGAGATGGCACATGGGCGACCTGGAGAGAATGTATTGACTGGCCAGCACTGGCATCAGACTACGCTGGCAGGGATCTGTGGAGTTTGCATTATATCCCTTGGGCACCATATCAGGAGGGAGCCCAGCCCTCAGATAACCCCCAGTGGGAGTGCCAAAGACAGCCTGGAAATCGGCTAGAGGCAGACGGGTCGGGGAGGAGTCCACTAACACCCGACGCGGAAGCCTGGGCACTGTGTTGGGGAGACCGTCTGGGCCAGCCTAGATTGACCTGCTGACTGCTTCCATGCTGTCATATAAGGGTGGGCTCAGCGGATGCGCTCAGCGGAGACACAGGCAAGCCGGGGTGGTTAGGAGGCACGGGGCACCCAAAACCTCTGCCTCCTAAGACAAATGGCATTGGCCTCTGTCTGGTGCCTTGCGCATCACTGGGCTTCCTCACTGCCTGGTACACCCCCTTGGGACCCACCCTAGGACCAAATCATGGGCAAGCACTCCCGCAAGTGGCCCATCGACCTTGGAGAGGTGCCACATGAAAGATTGAGCACTAGGTTGCAGCAAGACGCAGCCCCATCAGATGTTGAAAATCCTTCACTGGACCCAACTTTACAGGACATATTGAGGCTCTTGAAACCAAAATAGATACTCTGGATTCGGACTTAGGCCTCCTGCGAAATGACCACAGATGCCTAGCAGAACGGGTTACAACCAATGAGCGAGAGATGGTGGACATGACTCCAGAGCTGACCGCCACCGATGCAAAACTATCCACGATGAAATCGCACCTGAAAACGCTGGTGGCCAAGGTTGATGATGCCGAAAACAGAGCTAGGTGAAATAACATTCGCATTGTGGGCCTCCCTGAGCAAATTGAGGGCAATGACATAGTCATCTTCTTAGAAAACTGGCTACACACAGAGGAGGCTCCAACGGGGCTCTCTGCATTCTTTGCGCTGGAGTGGGCGCATCGAGTGGTGGTGCGCCTGTTGTATTATAAAGATCACGATCACATCCTGATGTGAGCCAGGCAACTAGGTAACTGCCATTGAAAACAACAAGATCATTATTTTTCCTGATTTTTCACGTGTGGTTCAGCGTCAGAGGATGGCTTTTGCAAAGGCAAAGAAGCGGCTCCGGCAGCGTGGTGTGTCGTACTTCATGCAGTTTCTGGCATGATTGAGAGTGGTCACCCCTGAGGGTGTTCACTTCTTTCAGACACCCCTGGAGGTCTGGTCGTGGATTGACCTCCAGCCCATTGCTGGGGCCAGCACAGAGCGATGGGTGGGGCTGCTGTGGCGGAGCCCCCGCTCGTGACGATGGGGGCCCCTGAGGGGTTCACCAGGGCCAACATCAACAGAATCCCAGAGGGGAAGATGGAAAGTGATGGAGGCAGTTGCCTCCCTTAGTGGTGCCAGTGAGGGCCCTCTGACGCCATCTCAACAAATCGAAGAAGAAGACTTCTCTGACTCTGACCACAGCTCCTCTTCCTCTGTAGTGTTGAGCGTCTGCCTCCCGGTGGTGACTCCCAGAACAGCGAACAACTTACTCTAATGGCAACACATGGGCACTGAGGGACTTGAGTGCGGGAGGAGGAAACTGTAATGCTTATCAAGGTCCTTAGAGAGATGGCGCTTGAGTTATCCAGAAATATTTCCTCAAATCCCCACCTCCTGCTATAACTTCTCCTTAACTAGGGTGGATCGGATGGGGGCTTGGGTGCTGGCTCTTGGGTACCACTGCACCAGTTCTTCCCTTCTTGTCCTTAGGAGTAAGAGCTGGGGGTTACTGTTTTGTATGATATTTTTTGTTGACACAATTTCCATAACAAAACTGTCTCTGAGTCGGCCATCAATACCAAATTCACTGCCTAAAAGAGTCAAACTAACTTTTTGACTAATCTCACTTCTACTTTTTCAGCGCATGAAAACTACAAAATTATCTCCTGGAATATAAGGGGCATACACACTATATCAAAAAGATATAAAATATTTTTCTGCTTAACAAAGCGGGAAGTCCATATAGCCCTCCCTCAGGAGACACATTTAACCGCTAAAGAAGGGGCAGCCCTCCAGCAAAGATGGAGAGGGCAGGTATACTGCACCACCTTTTCCACCTTTTCTAGGGGAGTGCTGATCTGAATCAGAGCAGGAGTGCTATGCCAACATTGCACCTCCATGATGGACACTGAGGGTAGATACCTAGACATAGCGGGCAAACTGAATGGAAAGGATATCAACGTTGTAAATGTATATTGGCCTAATACTGAGTAATCCAACTTTTTAGCGGGGCTGTCGACTCAGCTGGGTCCCTTCCTCACTCATGACACTGTGGTGAGTGGGGACTTTTACTGTATTGCGGATCCTTCTTTGTACGTTCTCACCTCCCTCTGGGTGACTCACCCATACACCGCACAGCTTGAACATTTACAGAGTGGCAGTTAAACTGGGACCTCGTAGATTGGTGACACACGAGGCACCCTCCCGTTAGAGACTATTCCTATTTCTCCTCTATGCTCGAGCTTCACGTGCGACTTGATACATTTTTACTACTATACAAACAATAGTGGAAAATGTTGAACATCTTGCCTGTACATTCTCAGACCACACTTCAGTCTTTATACATTTGACCTGGTGCAGACCATTGACCCAGATACCGACTTGGAGACTTCAACCTGAGACAATAGAAGATTCACTATTTCAAGCCACTATCAGGGAAACAATCCGCACTTACTTTGTGGAAAACGCAGGAATGGTGGCCACCCCTCAACTGGAGTGGGACGCCTTTAAGGTGGTGCTCCAAGGCTATTGCTTGGCTGAGATGAAGGAAGTCCGGACCATGTTGCTCCGAGAACTTCGTGAAGCAGAGGACAAATTGTGAGACATAGACCAGAGGCACCTTGAACACTCGTAATTGCAGACAGAGCTCCTAAAAGCTGAAGAACTTGTGGCGACCATAAAACCTATATGTTAAGAACCCATGGAGGGGAACTGGCTGGGTCGACTGCTCGCCTGACTGGCTAACCCTATTAGGAGGGACTTGCCCATTGTGGAATTACTTTCCCCTGTAGGAGACCCTCTCTATTCACAATTAGCAATTAATGATGGATTTCTACAATACAATCAGACGCTCTATAAGAGTAGATCCCCCCATACTGGCACGACTATACAGGATTTTCTTGCACCTATCGCCCTCCTAAAAATTACTGCGGATGAAGCCCTCACTCTGGGGGCGGACATCACAGTACAAGAAATTCTTGGAGCAATTAAAGGACTTGCAAAAGGCAGAACCCAAGGGTGGGACGGACTCCCATGTGGAATTCTATGTTACCTATTCTACATAACTGGTTCCCCAATTGGCAGCACTCTATAAGACTGCCAGATGCTCCGGTGGCTTCATACAGACCACTAGGGAAGTGCTAGTTGTCCCGCTCCTGAAACCAGGGAGGCAGACGACTGACTTCAAGGAATACAGACCGTTGTACATGCTCAGTGTAAACTGCAAAATACTGAGCAAGGTATTGGCCAATAGACTACTCACACTTATGGCACAAATCATTCACCCTGACCAGGCTGGCTTCATCCCGGGTCGCAATAGCGCCCAAAACGTGCGGCGGCTGCTGACACTACTGGAAGCCACTACATACGACACAGAGAGCGCGGCCATCTTAGCTGTGGACATATAGAAGGTCTTCATTAGCCTTGAGTGGGATTACCTGTATGAGGTTGTGCTTAACAAGGCATTAGGCAATGATTTTATCTCCTGGATGAGACTCTTATACACAAATCCAATGGCCTGCGTCCACACAAAGCAAACAATATCCAAAACCTATGCAGTAGAGAGGGGCACTCAATAGGGCTGTCCCCTCTCTCCCCTCCTTTTTGCAATAGCCATAGAGCCATTAGCATGCGTGGCCAGAACTGGAATTTATTACGAGGGAGTCTGAGTGGGGGTAGCATTACAAAGGATGACCCTCTATGCGGATGACCTATAGTTGTTCCTAGACAACACCCATAACGCCCTGGCCGGGACGATGGCAATGTTGAGAGACTTAAGTGAAATATCCAGGCTCAGAGTCAATTGTCAAAAATCTTGCTTATTCCCTGCAAGAAATGGTATACAACCCCCAGCACAACTGGAGGAACTCATCAATCAATCAATCAAATAATTTCTTGAGTGCACTACTCACCTGGTAGGGTCTCAAGGTGCTGGGGGGGGCGGTTACTGCTCCAAAAGCCACGTTTTTAGGTACTTTCTGAAGGGTAGGAGGTCCTGGGTCTTGCGTAGGTTGGTGGGGGAGGAATTTCAGGATCTGCCGCCGGAGGTGGTGTGTTGGATGTGGGGGACTGTAGCGAGGGCAAGGTCGGCGGAGCGGAGCTGTCGAGTTGGTATGTGGAAGCTGACTCGTTCGTTGAGGTAGGCCGGTCCAGTGTCATGGAGGGCTTTGTGAGCGTGGACATAGGCAGCCAGTGTAGGGATCTGAGGTGGGTGGATATGTGTTTGTGGCGATGGAGGTTGAGGATGAGACGTGCGGCTGTGTTCTGGATTCGCTGGAGTTTTCTTTGAAGCTTGGCTGTGGTCCCTGCATAGAGGGCGGAGCCGTATTCCAGTCTGCTGCTTATGAGGGCGTGGGTGACTGTTCTTCTTGTTTCTAAAGGAATCCATTTGAAAGTCTTGCGTAGCATGCAAACGGTGTTGAAGCAGGAGGATGAGATGGCGTTGATTTGCTGGGTCATGGAGAGAGACAAGTCCAGTATGATGCCAAGGTTGCGTGCGTGGGCGGTGGGTGTAGGGGGTGGTCCGAGGGTGGTGGGCCACCAAGAGTCGTCCCATGCTGCCTTGTTGGGGCCGAAGATGATGATCTCTGTTTTGTCCGAGTTCAATTCGAGGTGGATTGCTGTCATCCAGTTGGCGATGTCGAGGAGTCCAGCGTGCAAGTTATTCTTGGCGGTAGCTGGGTTCCTAGTGAGGGCGATGATGAGCTCAGTGTCGTCAGAGTATCAAATGATGGTGATGCCGTGGGGGCGGAGGATGTTGGCGAGAGGAGCCATGTAGATGTTGAAGAGGGTGGGGCTGAGGGAGGATCCTTGGGGGACCCCACAGATGATCTTGGTGGCTGTAGACCAGAAAGGAGGGAGGCAAACTCTTTGGGTTCTTTCAGAGAGGAAGGAGATGAGCCAGTCCAGGGCTTTGTGGCGAATTCCAGCTTCGAAAAGGCGTGCGCAGAGGGTTTGGTGACATAACTTGTCAAAAGCTGCAGAGAGGTCTAGGAGGATGAGGGCGACGGTCACGTCCTTGTCCAATCTGGTCCTGATGTCGTCTGTGCAGGCGATGAGGGCGGTCTCAGTGCTGTGGTTCTTGCGGAATCCAGACTGGGAGACAACAAGTATGTTGTTGTCTTATAGGAAGTGAGACAGTTGTACGTTTTCTATCTTCTCCACGACCTTTGCGGGGAAGGGGAGAAGAGAAATGGGTCAGTAGTTTGTGAGGTCTTCAGGGTCTGCTTTGGGTTTTTTGAGAAGAGCGTTGACTTCAGCGTGCTTCCAAATATCTGGGAAGGTTGCGTGTCGAAGGAACTGTTGATGATGGCCCGGAGTTGGGGGGCGATGATTTGGCTGGCCTTGTTGAAGATGTGGTGGGGGCAAGGGTCTATTGGGGAGCCTGAGTGGATGGAGCTCATGGTTTTGCCGATTTCTTGGTCGTTGGTGGGGGTCCAGGTGTTCAGTAGGTTGGTGCGGCAGGGTGTTGTGGTGTTGGTTGTATCGGTGGTGGTGATGGTGGGTGCTGATGATGTGAAGCTGTCGTGTATGTCTGCGATTTTGCGGTGGAAGTAGTTGGAGAGGGAGTTGCAGAGGAACTCATAAGGGAACCCAACTGCATTTTCTATTTAGGATTTAAGGTCTATCATGACTCATCTGACACATTTGAAGGGAACTTGGGGCTCGGTGTTTGAAAATTAAAGACTCACACAGACTTCTGAAAGACACTACCACTGACTTTGGCAGGGCGTATAGCATTACTGAAAATGATGGTGCTCCTCCAATTTTTACATCTATTTGGAACGCTGCCCCTATGGATTCCCAGATCCTTCTTCATGACACTTAACACCATAATAGGGACATTCAAAGGGGACAGAGCCAGAGGCTGGTGGCCCTTGCTACTCTACAACGACCGACCTTCTAGAGGGGATTGGCACTCCCAGACTTTGAATCTTATTACTTGGCGGCCCAATTTAAATGGTACACCCAGTGGCTGGCGGGAAGGCAGTCCCCTGACAAGGAGGTAGGCCCCTTGGTTCCCACCCTGGATGTTCTCATTAAAATACAGCTATGAGTTGGTCCCGTCCCAGTACCAGAAACACAGGAAATTTTAGTTATCCAGAATTGCTTGGCCAGGACCTCGAAAAAGTCCCACATACAGAACCCCTACTCCCCAGACCTGCCAACATTGTTACTAGGGCTCACTAGGGTTGGACAATTGTACCTGGACTCGAACATCCTTACCTTTGATGACCTTAAAACAGATTATGATATTTCCCCGGGGCACCTTTTGTTACATAGGTCAGTGGTCGCAGCCATCCGTTGCCAGTGGAAAGCCGGTGGCCAGGAACCCACAGCACAGCTCAGTTGCCAATACCTAGCGATATCAGCCAGCACATTCAAAGAAATTACAGGTCATTACAAACTGATACACTTGGTGCACTTGATAACCTGCGAGCTCGATGGGAAGAAGACCTGGGGACCCCTACCACGGAAAGTACCTGGGTAATCATACTTGAGCGAATACCCAAGATTTCAAGAAATGCCAGATTTAAGCTAATTGGCTTTTACATTCTTCACAGGGCCTACCTCATCCCAGAGAAAATCAATAAATATTTTGGAATCACTGACGCCTCCTGTCTGTGGTGTGGAGAGGTGGGTGCCAGTTTTACCCATATGACATGGGCTTGTCCCTTCCTTACTACATACTGGGAGGGAGTTACCACAAAACTAACTCGGATCGTAAAGAGGGATGTTCCTACCTCCAAAGGCCCTTGTCTTATTCACTGGTTTCCCCACACTAATAAAAACAAGGTCACCAGCAAATTTCAAGAGATAGCATTGCTCCTGCCCAAACACGAACTCACCCGCCACTGAAAAGACCCGACGTGCCTGCTCTTATTGGCGTGGCGAAGAGAACTGGAGAGATGGGCGAGTACCAAAGAACTGCTTTTACTGCAGGAAGCCCAACAATGCATCGGTAACCTGGGTGGTGCACAGGCATGGGGGATGATAGTGGATAGCCTAAAGCACCTAGATCAACACTCCCACACCGGCACCCCAGCGATTTCCCCCTGCCACGAGACTGCAGCCTTAGTCCTCTGACTGTTCCTGGCCCGGGACCCCCACCACTGATGGTTGACACCCCACCCCTGAAATGTAAATTTACATTTTTAAATCTAAACTTTTAATTGTACATTTCACATGACATAACCCATGTGCTCCTTCCACTAAAGCATGCTACTAGCTCCTAAGAGCCCTCATTAGGCTTCACCGTTGCAGTTCCGAATTGCTGATGAATGACAGAACTATGCTGATTCAGAGGGCAGGGAAGGGTGGCTTTGGGAAGCAGGATGAGAATATGTCAAACAGCTTAACTGGACTAAATAGATGCTGAACTCTTGACGAATGAGGAATTGACTCTTAACCTGGCTTCACACTTGTTGGGATGGTTGTTGTCTGTCTTTGTTTTTTTTTTTTCATCTTTTCCTCTTTGTTTTTCTCTATGAAAATCAATAAAATGTGTTTTAAAAAAATGGGTGCAATGGACTTTGACATCAAAAGGGGCAGCAATTTTACCCGTAACAGTGCTTAAGATATGCATACTAACAGAAATGATCTGACAGGCATGACACAATAAGCCTGTTACAAATCTATAAAAAATACTCAACCCCCATTTTTTGGTCAATACCCATAAATATTTCCCCAAAAAAATACTATAAACAATGATGGTGAATGAAAATGAAAAGTAATTTTAAAAACTCAATTCTTAATTTCTCGCCAACATACAGATTAACTGTAAAGAAGCTAACCAGCCATATCCTGGACAAAAAGGAGACATGAAGTAATTCATTAGTACAAAACCTGTAAGATTGTTTCAAATTGACCCCAAAAAAAGATTAAAACAGCAAAAACATTTTTTTAAAACACCTTTTCTCTAATTCACATTTTCTTTTCTTTCACCGTTAAAAGCCGACAAAAAGTTGAATTGCAGAAATTAACTATTTTATATTAAAGGATCTGTTAAATAAATCAAAAACATACTCAGTCCAATTTGCTTTGGAGATTTCTACTAGAAAATAAAAAAATACTGAGAGAAACATTAAAGGACCTATACCACAAATAAATGAATTATTCTAGCGAGTTTAAAAATGTTTGAGTTGTGCAAGCAATTAATAAAGTGTTAACATTCAAACATTCAACTAATCAATGGCAACATATTTACATATACTTAAACATTTTCCCTCTTTCTTTCTGGAAAATAGAACTCTAAAAATTGAAAACATGACCCCAACCAGTTATGTACTTTCAAAAAAGGGTATCAAGCTATTAAAGTACAATAGATAGCTTTAGTGCAAGGAGAGACTCAATGACCTCAGTGCTCAATGGAAGTCTGTGAACTATTTCTCTTGTTAGTGCAAAAGCAGAGCAGTAACTAGAGCATAAATACTCTACCTCTGCTATAGAATTAACAGTTAGAGAAACTGTTGAACAGGTAAAAACAGAAGCTGGTTTTTCCCAAGAGCCTTTGGTGCAGTGTTAAGGAGATTTCTCAAAACCTCCCTACGTATATTGATGGACAAATGCCTGCTATTCCAAATTTCAAGCGAATTATTAACAGAAAAACACAGGGACAAAATTCTACTCCCCCTGACATGAAACCTTTAGTAATAGAACTGCAGAACTAAGCCAAACCTTCAACCATCAACCATTCTAATCTACTCTATATATTTTTAAAACAACACTCTGAGCTTTTACTCAAATTTACACTTTGCATAAAACAATACAAAATACTAACATGTCAACTGTACAGTTTACTACCAGACAAGCAGCCTTCAAGTTATAACAATTCTTTAGCATTATTAAATATAAAAACACACACCAAAAGACCTGGGCTGGTGGAACTGCTACTCAATCTTGTTAGAGGCCAAAATCTATGAATGTCGGTGAAGGGATAGCATAGCTCTTTCTCTTCCTCAATTTGTAAAGCACACCCTAGTTTCTGCAGTGTCCTGGAAAAAAGAGCAGATTTTACAGGAAATGCATAAATCACAATCTTTTTTCAGATTATCTGCAACCCAAGCTAAGTAAAAAACCAGAAGAATGAAAAAACTATTTTCAAGAGTTCAACAATTTGGCATATTTTTAGGAATAGACTACCTGGAAAATACTGCATCCATACTACACAACTAAAAGCTTTCTACCCATTTCTAGCAAATGTATAACCTTACTAACTTCCTGTGCTTTCTTGTCATACCTTGTAACATTTTCACTCTGTCAAATAATAACAACCTTCCCCCTCCCTCTATCAAAACGAACTATCTAGATGAGGAATACCACAATACAATGCAGCTTTAAATGCATGATCAGATTTTTTTTCAAAATGTCCTACCTGGAGCTTTCTTGTTTCTTTCAATGGATGTGGTATGTCCAGAATCCCTCCACCTCAATGCCTTAGTAATACGAATCATAATCCACAATCCATTGCCCAAACCACAGAACCCCCGAAAAATGCGAAAAAATGCTCAACAAACGTATCATGAAAAAAAAAACTCTAGGAAAACCCGACCAAACAAAAACTCTAATTAAAATGGAATGCTTCTTTTTGATTTAACTAACAAACAAGCTTGCTTTTGTTTTCTTTAGAAATGGTTAACAAAATGCATCCATGTCGTAAATATACAATCCACCAGAGTAACCAACCAAAAAACTCCGAACAAAATTATAGTTTTTAAAAACTACTTTAAGAGTGCTGCATGGGTAATGGAGAAGGGAGAGTAAGAGAAAATGTAAGTCAGGATTTGAACCTGACACTCAAAAAAGAGCCAAGAACCTAAATTGAAATTTCCAAAATCCACAATAATCTTAGAAAAACAAACACATTAAGGGGGTCATTCTGACCCTGGCGGTCATGGACCGCCATGGCGGTGGGCGGCGGAAGCACCGCCAACAGGCTGGCGGTGCTCCCGTGGCAGTCTGCCAAGCAGACACTGAAAATCGCGACGGGTGCAACTGCACCCGTCGCACCCCTTCCACTCCGCCGGCTCCATTCGGAGCCGGCATCCTCATGGAAGGGGCTTTCCCGCTGGGCTGGCGGGCGGCCTTCTGGCGGTCGCCCGCCAGCCCAGCGGGAAACTCAGAATTACCGCAGCGGTCTTTTGACCGCGCAGCGGTATTCTGACGGCGGAAACGCCAAAGTCAGAATGAGGGCCTAAATCCCCAAAAATAACAGTAGAGATGTGTTACAAAAATACCCGTGCTGTACTACTCTTTCTTAATTTTAAAAGAAACTCTGTACTGAAAAATGCAAGCACATGTCTTGGTAAGCACGATCTAGGGCAACCTGGACAGGGAAGATAAGTCAAGGCAAAAAACATCAAAAATTTAAAAACAACAACATAACCATTCTAAAATGATCTCCTTTTTTCTCCACCTACAATAAATGTTCCCATCCTAAATAGTAATGGAAATGCAAAAATAAAGTTCTAACTTGTCCAGTATTGCTTAGTCCTTCCATCCTCAACTGTGATGCTACATTGACTGCATAAACAAAGACAGCAACAGTGAAAATGTAAAAACAATGTTTCAGGTAACAATGAATAAAGCAACATTGTTCCCACAGGAAACATTTGAAACATGTTATTAAAAATGTATTATACAAAGTGAAAATGCAAATAAAGAGCCTCATTTTGAGTTTGGTGGGCAGCGGAGGCCGCCCGCCAAACTCTTTAGAATGGAAAACTGCCACTCCGGTTTTCTGCCCACTGGCCCTATTATGAGTTTCCCTCTGGGCCAGCGGGAAATAGGCCAAAACATTGACGCTGGCTCATAATCGAGCTGGCGGCAATATTGCAGTGCATCAGGTGCAACAGCACCCATCGAACTTTTCACTGCCTGAAAGTCAGGCATTGAGAAGCGCAAAGGGCTGTCCATGGGGGTCCCTGCACTGCCCATGCCAAGTGCATGGGTAGTGCAGAGGCCCCCATGGGGCCCCCGGCACCCCGTCTCCACCAGCCTTTGCATGGCGGTGGAATCGCCATGCAAAATCCGGCGGAGAGGGGACTCGTAATTCCCAGGGCATCACTGCTTGCAGCACTGCCCTGGCGGAATAAGACCACAGGCACCGCCAGGCTGTCAACCAGTGGCAACCTGCCGGTGCCGGCAGTCGGACTGTGGCGACTCCGCCACGGTCATAACGCAGAGCCCAGACCTCTGCTTTGGCGGCAGTCTGACCACCACCGCGAGTCTGGCGGTCCTAGGACCACCAGACTCGTAATAAGGGCCAAAATGTTTAAATTAAAGTATACATTTTTGAAAAATTGTAACATGAGTAAAACATAAATCTATTTAAAAATACAAATTTTAATAAAAAATAGAGCGTTTTATTTAATTTTGAAGTAAACTTCATATTAATAATGAAAAAGGTATTTGGTATTATGGGTTATGTGATAGGCATGTTGTATTTATTTTATTACAAAATAATCCTACCCAAGGAATTTTTTTTTTTTTTTAACTAACATTTTAAAAATAAAAACACTAATTAATTTAAAAATGCTGTAATATTTAATTGCAGAGGACTCTGCATTTTAAGGGACTCCCTGTCCCAGAAGCACTTCGGAGGCAGAGGGCGGAGCCAATCTATGCGAGCGCTACAAAAGCGCTAACGGATTCCCCACAACGCGGGAGGACTCTGCATTTTAGGGGACTCCATGTCCCAGAAGTACATCGGAGGCAGGGGCCGGAGCCAAATCAACGTGAGCGCTACAAAAGCGCCAAAGGATTCCCCGCAACGCAGGCCGCGCTCGGGCCACGCCCAGACCAAGGGCGTGCCTGTCTCTTGCCTGTCAGGGACCGGAAGAGGCCGGGCTGGGCCACCCCTCTGAGAACTGGCACAGTAGGGTGAGTGTCAAACTTTATTGACCTTTATTAATTTCTATAAATTCTCACTCCAAGGATGAAGAGGGGTTTACTCCCTCCTATGAGCAATATTTAACCAGCGGCTGAGGCTCATCTGAGGTACACTTGAGAGGCTTTTTTGGAAAATTGATAGGATGGGCAGGAGAAGGGCCTTGCAAAATGGGGACCAGTGGGGAGGTGGGAAGGGGCCGACTAACTCAACGCAACTCCTTTCTCGTACGAGCAGTTGGGGTAGTTACAAAGGAGATTGATTTGGCAGAGAGGAGACTCTCGCTGGAGATGAGTGATTGGCAGCGAGTCCCACTAGAAAATGAGGCCCTGAAGTTTTCTGATAATGATGATGGGCTTCCGCTGATAGGGCAGGGGGATCTGCCCAAATCCCCACTGCCAGTAGAAATAAGGGCAAAGGGTTTGGATGGTACAACAAGGAAGAGCAAGAGGATCCTGATGGCTTCCCCTCCTGGTAGTAGTAGCTCTCCTTTTAAAAAAAAAAATCTTTGAAGAAACCAGGGAAATAATCAAAACTGCCTTTGCCTGTAAATTTGAGCCCCTTGGATATTTTGGAAGGCACTAACCTTAGCCAATGCCCAGGACTTGGTGTAAGGAATCTATTGATGAAGTTCAAGGAAATGATTGAGGCAAGCTTGGCCCCGGTCATGGAAAAATTGCAGGCTCTGGAAGCTGCAGTCTCCCTGTTGGGCGGAAAGGGGCGGTCTAGTATAGCCCCAGTAAATGGTGGTGCTTTGGATCCTGAGCGTCAAAGCCAGTCGCATGAGGAGGTGTATCCACAGGAGGGAAACCCTAGAGTCCAGGAAAGAGATATGCTGCAATCCTCATGCTATACTAATCTAGCGGTTCTTGGAAATTGTGTAGAGGCAGCTTCTGTTGATTCTTTTGCAGGGGTAAGGGTCAACTGTAGGTTGGGAGATGGAAAGTCAATTGGAAGGAGGCACATTGAGAACGTGGAGATGTCCCAAGAACGGAGTAAGGGCCAAGATTTGTATCTGGATAAAGGCTCTCCACTTGTCTGTTTAGAGCTCCCTCCAGACTGCGCCCCTTATGTAGTGGTGCCAATAGATGTTCCTTCTTTAGCACCGGTAACAAGTGAATCTACAGATCAATTAAAAAATATGACTTGTCACTCGTTGAGTAAAAACTGTGATTTTGTGTGTGAGGATTTTAGGGATATTTTGTTTGTCAGAAGGATTGGGTGGGTCGGGCCTCGGTGTAAGGAAAGCAATGGGGACTGTATCATTGTAAATTGTAGATACCCAGGTCTGGTCCAACGGCTCCTCTCGACACAACGATTGGTATCCCAGATGAAGGGAAAAATTGGCATGGTCCTTTTGGGTTTCTTTTATAATCATACTCGGCTGATGGATGGGTTCCGAACCAGGAAGTTTGGCAAAGTGCAGGGTGATTTACAGCCAACTAGCTTGGGAAATAGACTTACTACTTGTCAAGATTTGGAGGAGGTCAATTGACGCTATGTTCGGAGACCCCTAGTGGGAGTGGTAGAACCCCCAAATGATACTAGGGGCTTGGAAGGTCAGGGTGGGAAGACTTTTAAGTGCTGTCTCATTTCTTGGAATGTGACTTGGTATGATACCAAGCTCTTAGATGGTAAATGGGTAAAGCATATGGTATATTTGGATTTTATTCTACTTCAGGAAACCTGGTCGGATGGGCTTGCAGTATGGGATGGCTACCAAAGGTTTGCAGTATCGGCTGAGCGGCCTCAAGGAGGACGTCCTAAAGGAGGTTTAGTTACCTTGAATCGGTCTTCTAAAATAGTGAAAGCATGTCAAATTACCTGTAATCACCAGGGTTTCCTAATTATTTGGGTAGTTTTTCCAAATAAGTTCAATGTCCTGCTGGTAAATTTTTATAACGCTGTATAGGACTCTGGATGCCAAATTGGGGTCCTCTTTTCAGTTTTGCAGACACTGAAGTGTAGACTGGAGGGGTTTGGTTTGGAGTTCTGTGCTGTTGTGTCAGGGGATTTCACCGCAAAGATAGGGGGTCACAGTACCGTGGTTAACCCCTGTGATGAGGACCATAGGACTCATACAGCTGAGGGATTACAGGATTCGAGAGGCAGGGCCCTGATTAAGGGCCTACGGAGCTTGGGACTTCTGAATATATGCGATTTGGAAGCGGTAGGTGAACATCAGATCCCACCTTTTGTAGGTAGAGGTGCTGGGACAACAATTGGTTACATCTTTGTGTGCCCATCTCTCAAAAACCTGGTCATGTATGGTGAGGTGGTAGAGCAGCAATTTAGTGATCATAATCCGCTCATGATTTTCTTTAACTTTCCTGTGATTTTACATAAACCAGTGTTGGGAGGGCCGGTCTCGTTGAGAATAAAAGATCAGAGAAGGAAACTTGGATGGAGGCAGGTAAATATTCAGCAAGTAGTAGAGAGTGTGGTGGGCCAAAATTTAAATTTTACAAAAATGGCAATCGTAGTGACCCAAAGTCTTACCGCCCAATCTCACTCCTAGATTCCTCAGCAAACATTTTGGGACAAATTGTTTTAAGGCTTATTGAGGAGTGGATGTCTGAAAAAGAGGTCCTTAGCAGGGTGCGATATGGTTTTAGGGAAGGGCTTGGTGCCCAGGAGCAATGTTTAAATCTGCTCATGCTGATTGGGAAATATACGCAAGCAAAGAGGGGCACATTGTATCCTGCTTTTATGGATCTCAGCTGTGCCTTTGATAAGGTAAATCGAAGCAAGCTATGGGAAAGGCTAACCCGGATGGGTATGGATCCTCAAATTGTGGAGCTGCTTCGTTATCTCCATCTAGGAACAAATGCAACTGTGAGATGTGGGTCGAATGGGGAATGCACAGACTCATTCGGCCTTAATAGGGGTGTACCACAGGGGTGTGTTTTGGCTCCTACCCTTTTTCTTCTATATACAAGTGGGCTGTATGATTTTTTAGTAGGAAGATGCAAGGATGTTCCTAAAATCAGTGGTAAGAGTGTCCCGGTACTGATCTATGCAGATGATGCAGTTCTCATGGCCCGCACTATGAATGGTCCCTGTGAGGCGGTTAAAGCATATGGAACCTTCATGTCTGCCTTAGACCTAGAGATCAATTGTAGTAAATCACATTTTATGGTGTATGGTAAACCTCTGAGTAGGGTGGGAGGTTTGAAGATTAATGATCAAGTAATTAGCCAGGTACGAGAATTCTCCTAGTTAGGGATCAATTTTGATGTAAAGGGTACCTGGAAATTTTGTATCTCCAGGAGAGGGGTGCGTTTTAATGCCACAGTAGGCACTACTTTTGAGTTTGCAGCAAGGGTGGGAAATAAACCTATTAAGCCCCTGCTTGAAGTATATAGGCGTAAATGACTTCGAGTTTTAATGTATGGGGCACCACTCTGGGGCTATACAGATAATAGGGCCCCTGTGATAGAGGAAAATCGTTTTTGTAGAAGGTTGTTAAGAGTAGGCCAAAAGACCTCTATTTCTTTGCTTTCATGCTGAATTTGATTTGGATTTTATAGCGGATGCTATTAAGATTGCTCCTTTTTTGTTGTAGATTTCCATCTGGACAAATGAGTTTGCTTCCTTAAACAGGGAAATCTTTGGGATCGTATGTTATGTGATCATGCGAGGGATATTACCTGGCAAGCACACATCGGAGAAGTAGCCACTGCCCCTGGGTGGTTAGATATGTTTGATGCACCAGAGGGCTTAACACGTTCTGATAAACGCTGGGCAAAGGAGAACTTTTTAAAAATCTCAGAGGCCAAGAGGGAGGCGAAGGAATTAAGGAAAAAATCAGTGAGAGATTTCATAATGCTAAAAATGGGGGTGGGTCCAGAGGCGTACCTTTTGGAGATAAGGAATGCATGGGAAAGGACTCCCATTTTGCATTTTCAGCTAGGAGTAATTAGAAGCAATTTGTGCTTTCTGCTAGGCCAGTTTGATCCAAATTCTTTACAATTGTGCCCGTGTGATGGTGTGTCCTTACAGACCTTGATTCATTTTACTTTGTTCTGTTATTTGTACGCACCTTTTAGGCGTTGTTTTCTACTCCCCTTGTTGAGGGAAAGGGGTTTTGTGCAGTATCGCCCAACCTTTTTGTGGGTGCGCATGGTTTCCGATGTGTAGGTGTGTCGGGGGTAGGATCCTTTTTAAAGGGAGCCATAACCTGGGGGAATAGTGTAAATCTTTTTTAATTGTGTTTATAAGTTTTTTACCACCATTGAAATTTTGTTTGGGAAATGAAATATTGAATGTCATTTTTAAAGTTTTTGAAATTAGCTGCGTATGGTCTCTGATGTGTCAAACTTGGCAGAATATTGTAAATCACTTTTAAGTTTATTTATAAGTTTTTATTGTGAAGAAAAGTTGTTTTATTGTAATTTTGTCTGAGAAATGAAACTGTGAATGTATTTTTCAAAATTGCCAAATTTAGTGAATTTAAAAAAAAAATTATTGTGATTGCTATGTGATGTGACATATATTTATCTGTTTTTATGGTTGAAATTTCTAAACCGAATAAAGTGTTTGATGATGAATTACACCATAACACACATAAAAATCCATCCCCAAAATGAGTTACCCAAAAACAAATTAATCCCACACTGGGGCCCTATTGCCCCATGTAAGGAAATGCCTCCTTGGCATGGTTACCCCCTGACTTTTTCACTTTGCTGATGCTATGTTTTGAATTGAAAGTGTGCTGAGGCCTGCTAACCAGGCCCCAGCACCAGTGTTCTTTCCCTAAACTGTACTTTTGTGTCCACAATTGGCACACCCTGGCATCTAGATAAGTCCCTTGTAAATGGTACCCCTGGTACCAAGGGCCCTGATGCCAAGGAAGGTCTCTAAGGGCTGGAGCATGTCTTATGCCACCCTGGAGACCCCTCACTCAGCACAGACACACTGCTTGCCAGCTTGTGTGTGCTGGTGAAAACAAAACGAGTAAGTCAACATGGCACTCCCCTCAGGGTGCCATGCCAGCCTCTCACTGCTTATGCAGGTATAGATAAGTCACCCCTCTAGCAGGCCTTACAGCCCTAAGGCAGGGTGCACTATACCATAGGTGAGGACACCAGTGCATGAGCACTGTGCCCCTACAGTGTCTAAACAAAACCTTAGACATTGTAAGTGCAGGGTAGCCATAAGAGTATATGGTCTGGGAGTCTGTTTTACACGAACTCCACAGTACCATAATGGCTACACTGAAAACTGGGAAGTTTGGTATCAAACTTTTCAGCACAATAAATGCACACTGATGCCAGTGTACGTTTTATTGGAAAATACACCCCAGAGGGCACCTTAGAGGTGCCCCCTGAAACCTTAACCGACTATCTGTGTAGGCTGACTGGTTCCAGCAGCCTGCCACAACCGAGACATGTTGCTGGCCCCATGGGGAGAGTGCCTTTGTCACTCTGAGGCCAGTAACAAAGCCTGCACTGGGTGGAGATGCTAACACCTCCCCCAGGCAGGAGCTGTAACACCTGGTGGTGAGCCTCAAAGGCTCACCCCCTTTGTTCCAGCACCACAGGGCACTCCAGCTAGTGGAGTTGCCCGCCCCCTCCGGCCATGGCCCCACTTTTGTCGGCAAGGCCGGGGGAAATAATGAGAATAACAAGGAGGAGTCACTGGCCAGTCAGGACAGCCCCTAAGGTGTCCTGAGCTGAAGTGACTCTAACTTTTAGAAATCCTCCATCTTGCAGATGGAGGATTCCCCCAATAGGATTAGGGATGTGACCCCCTCCCCTTGGGAGGAGGCACAAAGAGGGTGTACCCACCCTCAGGGCTAGTAGCCATTGGCTACTAACCCCCCAGACCTAAACACGCCCTTAAAGTTAGTATTTAAGGGCTTCCCTGAACCTAAGATTTTAGATTCCTGCAACTTACCGAAGAAGAAGACTGCTGAGCTGAAAACCCCTGCAGAAGAAGAAAGAAGACACCAACTGCTTTGGCCCCAGTCCTACCGGCCTGTCTCCTGCCTTCTAAAGAAACCTGCTCCAGCGACGCTTTCTCAAGGACCAGCGACCTCTGAATCCTCAGAGAACTGCTCTGCTTCAAGAGGAACAAGAAACTCCTGAGGACAGCGGACCTGCTCCAAAAAGACTGCAACTTTGTTACAGAGGAGCAGCTTTAAAGACCCCTGCAAGCCCCGCAAGAAGCGTGAGACTTGCAACACTGCACCCGGCGACCCCGACTCGACTGGTGGAGAACCAACACCTCAGGGAGGACCCTCCGGCGACTCCGAGACTGTGAGTAACCAAAGCTGTCCCCACTGAGCCCCCACAGCGACGCCTGCAGAGGGAATCCCGAGGCTCCCCCTGACCGCGACTGCCTGAACCTAAAGTCCCGACGGCTGGAAAAGACCCTGCACCCGCAGCCCCCAGCACCTGAAGGAACGGAACTTCTGTACAGGAGTGACCCCCAGGAGGCCCTCTCCCTTGCCCAGGTGGTGGCTACCCCGAGGAGCCCACCCCCTTGCCTGCCTGCACCGCTGAAGAGACCCCTTGGTCTCTCATTGAAAACCATTGAAAACCCGACGCGTGTTTGCACACTGCACCCGGCCGCCCCCACGCTGCTGAGGGTGTACTTTTTGTGCCGACTTGTGTCCCCCCCGGTGCCCTACAAAACCCCCCTGGTCTGCCCTCCGAAGACGCGGGTACTTACCTGCTGGCAGACTGGAACCGGGGCACCCCCTTCTCTCCATTGAAGCCTATGTGTTTTGAGCATCTCTTTGACCTCTGCACCTGACCCTGAGCTGCTGGTGTGGTAACTTTGGGGTTGCTCTGAACCCCCAACGGTGGGCTACCTTGGACCCAAAACTGAAACCTGTAAGTGACTTACTTACCTGTTAAAACTAACATTACTTTACCTCCCCCAGGAACTGTGAAAATTGCAGTGTCCACTTTTAAAACAGCTATTTGTGTTTTATGTAAAAAGTATAAATGCTAATGTAATGATTCAAAGTTCCTAAAGTACTTACCTGCAATACCTTTCAAATTAGATATTACATGTAGAATTTGAACCTGTGGTTCTTAAAATAAACTAAGAAAAGATATTTTTCTATAACAAAACCTATTGGCTGGATTTGTCTCTGAGTGTGTGTTCCTCATTTATTGCCTGTGTGTATGTACAACAAATGCTTAACACTACTCCTTTGATAAGCCTACTGCTCGACCACACTACCACAAAATAGAGCAGTAGTATTATCTCTTTTTGCCACTATCTTACCTCTAAGGGGAACCCTTGGACTCTGTGCATACTATTCCTTACTTTGAAATAGTGCATACAGAGCCAACTTCCTACATTGGTGGATCAGCGGTGGGGTACAAGACTTTGCATTTGCTGGACTACTCAGCCAATACCTGATCACACGACAAATTCCAAAAATTGTCATTAGAAATAGATTTTTGCAATTTGAATTTTTTCTAAATTCTTTAAAGTCCTGCTAGGGCCTTGTGTTAGTCCCTGTTAGCATTTCTTTTAGAGTTTAAAAGTTTGGTAAAAGTTTGAATTAGATTCTAGAACTAGTTTTTAGATTCTTAAAAAGTATTCCAACTTTTAGAGGCATAATGTCTAATACAGATGTGAATGTGGTGGAACTCGACACCACACCTTACCTCCATCTACAGATGAGAGAGCTAAGGTCACTCTGTAAACTAAAGAAAATAGCAATGGGCTCCAGACCTTCCAAACTACAGCTCCAGGAGCTGTTGGCAGAGTTTGAAAGAGCCAACCCCTCTGAGGATGGCAACACAGAGGATGATGATAGTGACTTGGAGGGTGATTCCCCCCCACCAGTCCTATCTAGGGAGAACAGGGCCTCTCAAGCCCTGACTCCACAAATAATAGTCAGAGATGCTGGTTCCCTCACAGGAGGGACCAACCTCTCTGAAATCACTGAGGATAACTCCAGTGAAGAGGACATCCAGTTAGCCAGGATGGCCAAAAGATTGGCTTTGGAAAGACAGATCCTAGCCATAGAAAGGGAAAGACAAGAGATGGGCCTAGGACCCATCAATGGTGGCAGCAACATAAATAGGGTCAGAGATTCTCCTGACATGTTGAAAATCCCTAAAGGGATTGTAACTAAATATGAAGATGGTGATGACATCACCAAATGGTTCACAGCTTTTGAGAGGGCTTGTGTAACCAGAAAAGTGAACAAATCTCACTGGGGTGCTCTCCTTTGGGAAATGTTCACAGGAAAGTGTAGGGATAGACTCCTCACACTCTCTGGAAAAGATGCAGAATCTTATGACCTCATGAAGGGTACCCTGATTGAGGGCTTTGGATTCTCCACTGAGGAGTATAGGATTAGATTCAGGGGGGCTCAAAAATCCTCGAGCCAGATTTGGGTTGACTTTGTAGACTACTCAGTAAAAACACTAGATGGTTGGATTCAAGGCAGTGGTGTAAGTAATTATGATGGGCTGTACAATTTATTTGTGAAGGAACACCTATTAAGTAATTGTTTCAATGATAAACTGCATCAGCATCTGGTAGACCTAGGACCAATTTCTCCCCAAGAATTGGGAAAGAAGGCGGACCATTGGGTCAAGACTAGGGTGTCCAAAACTTCCACAGGGGGTGACCAAAAGAAAGGGGTCACAAAAACTCCCCAGGGGAAGGGTGGTGAGACAACCAAAAACAAAAAAAGTAAAGAGTCTTCTAACGGCCCCCAAAAACCTGCACAGGAGGGTGGGCCCAGAGCCTCTTCACAAAACAATTCTGGGTACAAGGGTAAAAACTTTGATCCCAAAAAGGCCTGGTGTCGTAGCTGTAGTCAGTCTGGACACCAAACTGGAGACAAGGCCTGTCCCAAGAAAACAACCACTTCTAACTCCACTCCAGCTAACACTGGAATGGCTAGTCTCCAAGTGGGATCAACAGTGTGCCCAGAGCAAATCAGGTGTCACACTGAAGCTACATTAATCTGTGAGGGTGGGGTGGATTTAGCCACACTGGCTGCCTGGCCCCCTAACATGCAAAAATACAGGCAGCAACTCTTAATTAATGGGACAAGTGTAGAGGGCCTGAGGGATACAGGTGCCAGTGTCACTATGGTGACAGAGAAACTGGTTCCCCCTGGCCAATACCTGGCTGGACAAACTTATCCAGTCACCAACGCTGACAATCAGACTAAAGTACATCCCATGGCTATGGTAACTTTAGAGTGGGGAGGGGTCAATGGCCTGAAACAGGTGGTGGTCTCCTCAAATATCCCAGTAGACTGTTTGCTTGGAAATGACCTGGAGTCCTCAGCATGGGCTGAGGTAGAACTGAAAACCCATGCAGCCATGCTAGGTATCCCTGAACTGGTATGTGTCAAGACAAGGGCACAGTGCAAGGCACAGGGTGAAAAAGTAGAGCTGGAGTCTGGAAGAAAGGCCCAGCCTACCAAGAGAAAAGGAAAGTCAGCTGGGAAACCAGCTGCTACACAACAAGAAAAAGAGAACCTCTCTTCTCAGGAAGAAGTTCTGCCCTCTGAGGGAATTGAGCCTATGGAGCTGGAACCTTATCAGGTTGAGCTCTTGGGCCCAGGGGGACCCTCAAGGGAAGAGTTGTGTAAGGGACAAGAAACCTGTCCCTCTCTTGAAGGCCTTAGGCAGCAAGCTGCTGAAGAGTCCAAAGGCAAGAAAAATGGAACACATAGGGTCTATTGGGAAGATGGACTCCTGTACACTGAGGCAAGAGATCCCAAACCTGGTGCCACTAGGAGAGTGGTAGTGCCTCAGAGTTTCAGAGAGTTTATTCTGACCTTAGCCCATGATATTCCCCTTGCTGGGCATTTGGGACAAACCAAGACGTGGGAGAGGTTAGTCAACCACTTCTACTGGCCCAATATGTCCCTGAAGGTTAAGGAGTTTTGCCTCTCCTGTCCCACCTGTCAAGCCAGTGGTAAGACAGGTGGGCATCCAAAGGCCCCCCTCATTCCACTTCCAGTGGTGGGGGTCCCCTTTGAAAGAGTGGGTGTGGACATAGTGGGTCCACTGGAACCTCCCACAGCCTCAGGAAATATGTACATCCTGGTAGTGGTGGATCACGCTACTAGGTATCCTGAAGCTATTCCCCTTAGGTCGACTACTGCCCCTGCAGTAGCCAAGGCCCTCATTGGTATCTTTACCAGAGTGGGTTTCCCTAAGGAGGTGGTGTCTGACAGAGGTACCAACTTCATGTCAGCATACCTAAAACACATGTGGAATGAGTGTGGAGTGACTTATAAATTCACTACACCATATCATCCACAAACTAATGGCCTTGTTGAGAGATTCAACAAGACATTAAAGGGCATGATCATGGGGCTCCCAGAAAAACTCAAAAGGAGATGGGATGTCCTCTTGCCATGTCTGCTTTTCGCTTACAGAGAGGTGCCTCAGAAGGGAGTAGGGTTCTCACCCTTTGAACTTCTGTTTGGCCACCCTGTAAGGGGACCATTTGCTCTTGTTAAAGAAGGCTGGGAGAGACCTCTTCGTGAGCCTAAACAAGACATAGTGGACTATGTACTTGGCCTTCGCTCAAGAATGGCAGAGTACATGGAAAAGGCAAGCAAAAACCTTGAGGCCAGCCAACAGCTCCAGAAGTTTTGGTATGACCAAAAGGCTGCAATGGTTGAATTTCAACCAGGGCAGAAAGTTTGGGTTTTGGAGCCTGTGGCTCCCAGGGCACTTCAGGACAGATGGAGTGGCCCTTACCCAATCCTGGAAAAGAAGAGTCAGGTCACCTACCTGGTGGACCTAGGCACAAGCAGGAGCCCCAAGAGGGTGATCCATGTAAACCGCCTAAAACTCTTCCATGATAGGGCTGATGTAAATCTGTTGATGGTAACAGATGAGGACCAGGAAGCTGAGAGTGAGCCTCTCCCTGATCTCCTCTCATCAGACCCTAAAGATGGCTCAGTGGATGGAGTGATCTATTCAGACACCCTCTCTGGCCAACAGCAATCTGACTGTCGGAAGGTCCTGCAGCAGTTTGCTGAGCTCTTTTCCCTAACCCCTGGTCAGACACACCTGTGTACCCATGATGTGGACACAGGAGACAGCATGCCTGTCAAAAACAAAATATTCAGACAGTCTGATCAAGTTAAGGAAAGCATCAAGGTGGAAGTCCACAAGATGCTGGAATTGGGAGTAATTGAGCACTCTGACAGCCCCTGGGCTAGCCCAGTGGTCTTAGTCCCCAAACCTCACACCAAAGATGGAAAGAGAGAAATGAGGTTTTGTGTGGACTACAGAGGTCTTAATTCTGTCACCAAGACAGATGCCCATCCCATTCCTAGAGATGATGAGCTGATAGACAAATTAGGGGCTGCCAAATTCTTAAGTACCTTTGACTTAACAGCAGGGTACTGGCAAATCAAAATGGCCCCTGGAGCAAAAGAAAAGACAGCATTCTCCACACCTGATGGGCATTATCAGTTCACTGTTATGCCCTTTGGTTTAAAGAATGCCCCTGCCACCTTCCAAAGGTTGGTGAATCGCGTCCTTGCTGGGTTGGAATCCTTTAGTGCAGCTTATCTTGATGATATTGCTGTCTTCAGCTCCACCTGGCAGGATACCTGGTCCACCTGAAGAAGGTTTTGAAGGCTCTGCAATCTGCAGGCCTCTCTATCAAGGCATTCAAATGCCAGATAGGGCAGGGAACTGTGGTTTACTTGGGACACCTTGTAGGTGGAGGCCAAGTTCAGCCACTCCAACCCAAGATCCAGACTATTCTGGACTGGGTAGCACCAAAAACCCAGACTCAAGTCAGGGCATTCCTTGGCTTGACTGGGTACTATAGGAGGTTTGTGAAGGGATATGGATCCATTGTGTCAGCCCTCACAGAACTCACCTCCAAGAAAATGCCCAAGAAAGTAAACTGGACTGTAGAATGCCAACAGGCCTTTGACACCCTGAAACAAGCTATGTGCACAGCACCAGTTCTAAAAGCTCCAGATTACTCCAAGCGATTCATTGTGCAAACAGATGCCTCTGAACATGGGATAGGGGCAGTTTTGTCCCAAACAAATGATGATGGCCTTGACCAGCCTGTTGCTTTCATTAGCAGGAGGTTACTCCCCAGGGAGCAGCGTTGGAGTGCCATTGAGAGGGAGGCCTTTGCTGTGGTTTGGTCCCTGAAAAAGCTGAGACCATACCTCTTTGGTACTCACTTTGTAGTTCAAACCGACCACAGACCTCTCAGATGGCTGATGCAAATGAAAGGTGAAAATCCAAAACTGTTGAGGGGGTCCATCTCCCTACAGGGAATGGACTTTATAGTGGAACACAGACCTGGGACTGCCCATGCCAATGCAGATGGCCTTTCCAGGTTCTTCCACTTAGAAAATGAAGACTCTCTTGGGAAAGGTTAGTCTCATCCTCTTTCGTTTGGGGGGGGGTTGTGTAAGGAAATGCCTCCTTGGCATGGTTACTCCCTGACTTTTTGCCTTTGCTGATGCTATGTTTTGAATTGAAAGTGTGCTGAGGCCTGCTAACCAGGCCCCAGCACCAGTGTTCTTTCCCTAAACTGTACTTTTGTATCCACAATTGGCACACCCTGGCATCCAGATAAGTCCCTTGTAAATGGTACCCCTGGTACCAAGGGCCCTGATGCCAAGGAAGGTCTCTAAGGGCTGCAGCATGTCTTATGCCACCCTGGAGACCCCTCACTCAGCACAGACACACTGTTTGCCAGCTTGTGTGTGCTGGTGAAAACAAAACGAGTAAGTCGACATGGCACTCCCCTCAGGGTGCCATGCCAGCCTCTCACTGCCTATGCAGGTATAGATATGTCACCCCTCTAGCAGGCCTTACAGCCCTAAGGCAGGGTGCACTATACCATAGGTGAGGACACCAGTGCATGAGCACTGTGCCCCTACAGTGTCTAAACAAAACCTTAGACATTGTAAGTGCAGGGTAGCCATAAGAGTATATGGTCTGGGAGTCTGTTTTACACGAACTCCACAGTACCATAATGGCTACACTGAAAACTGGGAAGTTTGGTATCAAACTTCTCAGCACAATAAATGCACACTGATGCCAGTGTACGTTTTATTGGAAAATACACCCTAGAGGGCACCTTAGAGGTGCCCCCTGAAACCTTAACCGACTATCTGTGTAGGCTGACTGGTTCCAGCAGCCTGCCACAACCGAGACATGTTGCTGGCCCCATGGGGAGAGTGCCTTTGTCACTCTGAGGCCAGTAACAAAGCCTGCATTGGGTGGAGATGCTAACACCTCCCCCAGGCAGGAGCTGTAACACCTGGCGGTGAGCCTCAAAGGCTCACCCCTTTTGTTCCAGCACCACAGGGCACTCCAGCTAGTGGAGTTGCCCGCCCCCTCCGGCCACGGCCCCACTTTTGGCGGCAAGGCCGGGGGAAATAATGAGAATAACAAGGAGGAGTCACTGGCCAGTCAAGACAGCCCCTAAGGTGTCCTGAGCTGAAGTGACTCTAACTTTTAGAAATTCTCCATCTTGCAGATGGAGGATTCCCCCAATAGGATTAGGGATGTGACCCCCTCCCCTTGGGAGGAGGCACAAAGAGGGTGTACCCACCCTCAGGGCTAGTAGCCATTGGCTACTAACCCCCCAGACCTAAACACGCCCTTAAAGTTAGTATTTAAGGGCTTCCCTGAACCTAAGATTTTAGATTCCTGCAACTTACCGAAGAAGAAGAATGCTGAGCTGAAAACCCCTGCAGAAGAAGAAAGAAGACACCAACTGCTTTGGCCCCAGTCCTACCGGCCTGTCTCCTGCCTTCTAAAGAAACCTGCTCCAGCGACGCTTTCTCAAGGACCAGCGACCTCTGAATCCTCAGAGAACTGCCCTGCTTCAAGAGGAACAAGAAACTCCAGAGGACAGCGGACCTGCTCCAAAAAGACTGCAACTTTGTTACAGAGGAGCAGCTTTAAAGACCCCTGCAAGCCCCGCAAGAAGCGTGAGACTTGCAACACTGCACCCGGCGACCCCGACTCGACTGGTGGAGAACCAACACCTCAGGGAGGACCCTCCGGCGACTCCGAGACTGTGAGTAACCAAAGCTGTCCCCACTGAGCCCCCACAGCGACGCCTGCAGAGGGAATCCCGAGGCTCCCCCTGACCGCGACTGCCTGAACCTAAAGTCCCGACGGCTGGAAAAGACCCTGCACCCGCAGCCCCCAGCACCTGAAGGAACGGAACTTCTGTACAGGAGTGACCCCCAGGAGGCCCTCTCCCTTGCCCAGGTGGTGGCTACCCCGAGGAGCCCCCCCCTTGCCTGCCTGCACCGCTGAAGAGACCCCTTGGTCTCTCATTGAAAACCATTGAAAACCCGACGCGTGTTTGCACACTGCACCCGGCCGCCCCCGCGCTGCTGAGGGTGTACTTTTTGTGCTGACTTGTGTGTCCCCTGGTGCCCTACAAAACCCCCCTTGGTCTGCCCTCCGAAGACGCGGGTACTTACCTGCTGGCAGACTGGAACCGGGGCACCCCCTTCTCTCCATTGAAGCCTATGTGTTTTGGGCACCTCTTTGACCTCTGCACCTGACCGGCCCTGAGCTGCTGGTGTGGTAACTTTGGGGTTGCTCTGAACCCCCAACGGTGGGCTACCTTGGACCCAAAACTGAAACCTGTAAGTGACTTACTTACCTGTTAAAACTAACATTACTTTACCTCCCCCAGGAACTGTGAAAATTGCACTGTGTCCACTTTTAAAACAGCTATTTGTGTTTTATGTAAAAAGTATAAATGCTAATGTAATGATTCAAAGTTCCTAAAGTACTTACCTGCAATACCTTTCAAATGAGATATTACATGTAGAATTTGAACCTGTGGTTCTTAAAATAAACTAAGAAAAGATATTTTTCTATAACAAAACCTATTGGCTGGATTTGTCTCTGAGTGTGTGTTCCTCATTTATTGCCTGTGTGTATGTACAACAAATGCTTAACACTACTCCTTTGATAAGCCTACTGCTCGACCACACTACCACAAAATAGAGCAGTAGTATTATCTCTTTTTGCCACTATCTTACCTCTAAGGGGAACCCTTGGACTCTGTGCATACTATTCCTTACTTTGAAATAGTGCATACAGAGCCAACTTCCTACATTGGTGGATCAGCGGTGGGGTACAAGACTTTGCATTTGCTGGACTACTCAGCCAATACCTGATCACACGACAAATTCCAAAATTTGTCATTAGAAATAGATTTTTGCAATTTGAATTTTTTCTAAATTCTTTAAAGTCCTGCTAGGGCCTTGTGTTAGTCCCTTTTAGCATTTCTTTTAGAGTTTAAAAGTTTGGTAAAAGTTTGAATTAGATTCTAGAACTAGTTTTTAGATTCTTAAAAAGTATTCCAACTTTTAGAGGCATAGGCCCTCATTCTGACCTTGGCGGGCGGCGGAGGCCGACCGCCAAAGTCCCGCCGTCAGGTTACCGTTCCGCGGTCGAAAGACCGCGGCGGTAATTCTGACTTTCCCGCTGGGCTGGCGGGCGGTCGCCTTCAGACCGCCAGCCAGCCCAGCGGGAAAGAGGCTTCCACGATGAAGCCGGCTCGGAATCGAGCCGGCGGAGTGGAAGCTGTGCGACGGGTGCAGTTGCACCCGTCGCGTATTTCACTGTCTGCGCAGCAGACAGTGAAATACATTTAGGGGCCCTCTTACGGGGGCCCCTGCAATGCCCATGCCAGTGGCATGGGCACTGCAGGGGCCCCCAGGGGCCCCGCGACCCCCCCTACCGCCATCCGGATCTCGGCGGTCCGACCGCCGGGATCTGGATGGCGGTAGGGGGGGTCGGAATCCCCGCGGCGGTGCAGCAAGCTGCGCCGCCGCGGAGGATTCAATGGGGCCGCGGTACACTGGCGGGACCCCGCCAGTGGTGCCGGTCCGACCGCGGCTTTACCGCCGCGGTCGGAATCCCCATTGGAGCACCGCCGGCCTGTCGGCGGTGCTCCCGCGGTCCTCCGCCCTGGCGGTCAAAGACCGCCAGGGTCAGAATGACCCCCATAATGTCTAATACAGATGTGAATGTGGTGGAACTCGACACCACACCTTACCTCCATCTACAGATGAGAGAGCTAAGGTCACTCTGTAAACTAAAGAAAATAGCAATGGGCTCCAGACCTTCCAAACTACAGCTCCAGGAGCTGTTGGCAGAGTTTGAAAGAGCCAACCCCTCTGAGGATGGCAACACAGAGGATGATGATAGTGACTTGGAGGGTGATTCCCCCCCACCAGTCCCATCTAGGGAGAACAGGGCCTCTCAAGCCCTGACTCCACAAATAATAGTCAGAGATGCTGGTTCCCTCACAGGAGGGACCAACCTCTCTGAAATCACTGAGGATAACTCCAGTGAAGAGGACATCCAGTTAGCCAGGATGGCCAAAAGATTGGCTTTGGAAAGACAGATCCTAGCCATAGAAAGGGAAAGACAAGAGATGGGCCTAGGACCCATCAATGGTGGCAGCAACATAAATAGGGTCAGACATTCTCCTGACATGTTGAAAATCCCTAAAGGGATTGTAACTAAATATGAAGATGGTGATGACATCACCAAATGGTTCACAGCTTTTGAGAGGGCTTGTGTAACCAGAAAAGTGAACAAATCTCACTGGGGTGCTCTCCTTTGGGAAATGTTCACAGGAAAGTGTAGGGATAGACTCCTCACACTCTCTGGAAAAGATGCAGAATCTTATGACCTCATGAAGGGTACCCTGATTGAGGGCTTTGGATTCTCCACTGAGGAGTATAGGATTAGATTCAGGGGGGCTCAAAAATCCTCAAGCCAGACCTGGGTTGACTTTGTAGACTATTCAGTAAAAACACTAGATGGTTGGATTCAAGGCAGTGGTGTAAGTAATTATGATGGGCTGTACAATTTATTTGTGAAGGAACACCTATTAAGTAATTGTTTCAATGATAAACTGCATCAGCATCTGGTAGACCTAGGACCAATTTCTCCCCAAGAATTGGGAAAGAAGGCGGACCATTGGGTCAAGACTTGGGTGTCCAAAACTTCCACAGGGGGTGACCAAAAGAAAGGGGTCACAAAACCTCCCCATGGGAAGGGTGCTGAGACAACCAAAAACAAAAATAGTAAAGAGTCTTCTACAGGCCCCCAAAAACCTGCACAGGAGGGTGGGCCCAGAGCCTCTTCACAAAACAATTCTGGGTACAAGGGTAAAAACTTTGATCCCAAAAAGGCCTGGTGTCGTAGCTGTAGTCAGTCTGGACACCAAACTGGAGACAAGGCATGTCCCAAGAAAACAACCACTTCTAACTCCACTCCAGCTAACACTGGAATGGCTAGTCTCCAAGTGGGATCAACAGTGTGCCCAGAGCAAATCAGGTGTCACACTGAAGCTACATTAGTCTCTGAGGGTGGGGTGGATTTAGCCACACTGGCTGCCTGGCCTCCTAACATGCAAAAATACAGGCAGCAACTCTTAATTAATGGGACAAGTGTAGAGGGCCTGAGGGATACAGGTGACAGTGTCACTATGGTGACAGAGAAACTGGTTCCCCCTGGCCAATACCTGGCTGGACAAACTTATCCAGTCACCAACGCTGACAATCAGACTAAAGTACATCCCATGGCTATGGTAACTTTAGAGTGGGGAGGGGTCAATGGCCTGAAACAGGTGGTGGTCTCCTCAAATATCCCAGTAGACTGTTTGCTTGGAAATGACCTGGAGTCCTCAGCATGGGCTGAGGTAGAACTGAAAACCCATGCAGCCATGCTAGGTATCCCTGAACTGGTGTGTGTCAAGACAAGGGCACAGTGCAAGGCACAGGGTGAAAAAGTAGAGCTGGAGTCTGGAAGAAAGGCCCAGCCTACCAAGAGAAAAGGAAAGTCAGCTGGGAAACCAGCTGCAACACAACAAGAAAAAGAGAACCTCTCTTCTCATGAAGAAGTTCTGCCCTCTGAGGGAATTGAGCCTATGGAGCTGGAACCTCATCAGGTTGAGCTCTTGGGCCCAGGGGACCCTCAAGGGAAGAGTTGTGTAAGGGACAAGAAACCTGTCCCTCTCTTGAAGGCCTTAGGCAGAAAGCTGCTGAAGAGTCCAAAGGCAAGAAAAATGGAACACATAGGGTCTATTGGGAAGATGGACTCCTGTACACTGAGGCAAGAGATCCCAAACCTGGTGCCACTAGGAGAGTGGTAGTGCCTCAGAGTTTCAGAGAGTTTATTCTGACCTTAGCCCATGATATTCCCCTTGCTGGGCATTTGGGACAAACCAAGACGTGGGAGAGGTTAGTCAACCACTTCTACTGGCCCAATATGTCCCAGAAGGTTAAGGAGTTTTGCCTCTCATGTCCCACATGTCAAGCCAGTGGTAAGACAGGTGGGCATCCAAAGGCCTCCCTCATTCCACTTCCAGTGGTGGGGGTCCCCTTTGAAAGAGTGGGTGTGGACATAGTGGGTCCACTGGAACCTCCCACAGCCTCAGGAAATATGTACATCCTGGTAGTGGTGGATCACGCTACTAGGTATCCTGAAGCTATTCCCCTTAGGTCGACTACTGCCCCTGCAGTAGCCAAGGCCCTCATTGGTATCTTTACCAGAGTGGGTTTCCCTAAGGAGGTGGTGTCTGACAGAGGTACCAACTTCATGTCAGCATACCTAAAACACATGTGGAATGAGTGTGGAGTGACTTATAAATTCACTACACCATATCATCCACAAACTAATGGCCTTGTTGAGAGATTCAACAAGACATTAAAGGGCATGATCATGGGGCTCCCAGAAAAACTCAAAAGGAGATGGGATGTCCTCTTGCCATGTCTGCTTTTCGCTTACAGAGAGGTGCCTCAGAAGGGAGTAGGGTTCTCACCCTTTGAACTTCTGTTTGGCCACCCTGTAAGGGGATCACTTGCTCTTGTTAAAGAAGGCTGGGAGAGACCTCTTCATGAGCCTAAACAAGACATAGTGGACTATGTACTTGGCCTTCGCTCAAGAATGGCAGAGTACATAGAAAAGGCAAGCAAAAACCTTGAGGCCAGCCAACAGCTCCAGAAGTTTTGGTATGACCAAAAGGCTGCAATGGTTGAATTTCAACCAGGGCAGAAAGTTTGGGTTTTGGAGCCTGTGGCTCCCAGGGCACTTCCGGACAGATGGAGTGGCCCTTACCCAATCCTGGAAAAGAAGAGTCAGGTCACCTAACTGGTGGACCTAGGCACAAGCAGGAGCCCCAAGAGGGTGATCCATGTAAACCGCCTAAAACTCTTCCATGATAGGGCTGATGTAAATCTGTTGATGGTAACAGATGAGGACCAGGAAGCTGAGAGTGAGCCTCTCCCTGATCTCCTCTCATCAGACCCTAAAGATGGCTCAGTGGATGGAGTGATCTATTCAGACACCCTCTCTGGCCAACAGCAATCTGACTGTAGGAAGGTCCTGCAGCAGTTTGCTGAGCACTTTTCCCTAACCCCTGGTCAGACACACCTGTGTACCCATGATGTGGACACAGGAGACAGCATGCCTGTCAAAAACAAAATATTCAGACAGTCTGATCAAGTTAAGGAAAGCATCAAGGTGGAAGTCCACAAGATGCTGGAATTGGGAGTAATTGAGCACTCTGACAGCCCCTGGTCTAGCCCAGTGGTCTTAGTCCCCAAACCTCACACCAAAGATGGAAAGAGAGAAATGAGGTTTTGTGTGGACTACAGAGGTCTTAATTCTGTCACCAAGACAGATGCCCATCCCATTCCTAGAGCTGATGAGCTGATAGACAAATTAGGGGCTGCCAAATTCTTAAGTACCTTTGACTTAACTGCAGGGTACTGGCAAATCAAAATGGCCCCTGGAACAAAAGAAAAGACAGCATTCTCCACACCTGATGGGCATTATCAGTTCACTGTTATGCCCTTTGGTTTAAAGAATGCCCCTGCCACCTTCCAAAGGTTGGTGAATCGCGTCCTTGCTGGGTTGGAATCCTTTAGTGCAGCTTATCTTGATGATATTGCTGTCTTCAGCTCCACCTGGCAGGATCACCTGGTCCACCTGAAGAAGGTTTTGAAGGCTCTGCAGTCTGCAGGCCTCTCTATCAAGGCATTCAAATGCCAGATAGGGCAGAGAACTGTGGTTTACTTGGGACACCTTGTAGGTGGAGGCCAAGTTCAGCCACTCCAACCCAAGATCCAGACTATTCTGGACTGGGTAGCACCAAAAACCCAGACTCAAGTCAGGGTATTCCTTGGCTTGACTGGGTACTATAGGAGGTTTGTGAAGGGATATGGATCCATTGTGACAGCCCTCACAGAACTCACCTCCAAGAAAATGCCCAAGAAAGTAAACTGGACTGTAGAATTCCAACAGGCCTTTGACACCCTGAAACAAGCTATGTGCACAGCACCAGTTCTAAAAGCTCCAGATTACTCCAAGCAATTCATTGTGCAAACAGATGCCTCTGAACATGGGATAGGGGCAGTTTTGTCCCAAACAAATGATGATGGCCTTGACCAGCCTGTTGCTTTCATTAGCAGGAGGTTACTCCCCAGGGAGCAGCGTTGGAGTGCCATTGAGAGGGAGGCCTTTGCTGTGGTTTGGTCCCTGAAAAAGCTGAGACCATACCTCTTTGGTACTCACTTTGTAGTTCAAACCGACCACAGACCTCTCAGATGGCTGATGCAAATGAAAGGTGAAAATCCAAAACTGTTGAGGTGGTCCATCTCCCTACAGGGAATGGACTTTATAGTGGAACACAGACCTGGGACTGCCCATGCCAATGCAGATGGCCTTTCCAGGTTCTTCCACTTAGAAAATGAAGACTCTCTTGGGAAAGGTTAGTCTCATCCTCTTTCGTTTGGGGGGGGGGGTTGTGTAAGGAAATGCCTCCTTGGCATGGTTACTCCCTGACTTTTTGCCTTTGCTGATGCTATGTTTTGAATTGAAAGTGTGCTGAGGCCTGCTAACCAGGCCCCAGCACCAGTGTTCTTTCCCTAAACTGTACTTTTGTATCCACAATTGGCACACCCTGGCATCCAGATAAGTCCCTTGTAAATGGTACCCCTGGTACCAAGGGCCCTGATGCCAAGGAAGGTCTCTAAGGGCTGCAGCATGTCTTATGCCACCCTGGAGACCCCTCACTCAGCACAGACACACTGCTTGCCAGCTTGTGTGTGCTGGTGAAAACAAAACGAGTAAGTCGACATGGCACTCCCCTCAGGGTGCCATGCCAGCCTCTCACTGCCTATGCAGGTATAGATAAGTCACCCCTCTAGCAGGCCTTACAGCCCTAAGGCAGGGTGCACTATACCATAGGTGAGGACACCAGTGCATGAGCACTGTGCCCCTACAGTGTCTAAACAAAACCTTAGACATTGTAAGTGCAGGGTAGCCATAAGAGTATATGGTCTGGGAGTCTGTTTTACACAAACTCCACAGTACCATAATGGCTACAATGAAAACTGGGACGTTTGGTATCAAACTTCTCAGCACAATAAATGCACACTGATGCCAGTGTACGTTTTATTGGAAAATACACCCTAGAGGGCACCTTAGAGGTGCCCCCTGAAACCTTAACCGACTATCTGTGTAGGCTGACTGGTTCCAGCAGCCTGCCACAACCGAGACATGTTGCTGGCCCCATGGGGAGAGTGCCTTTGTCACTCTGAGGCCAGTAACAAAGCCTGCACTGGGTGGAGATGCTAACACCTCCCCCAGGCAGGAGCTGTAACACCTGGCGGTGAGCCTCAAAGGCTCACCCCCTTTGTTCCAGCACCACAGGGCACTCCAGCTAGTGGAGTTGCCCGCCCCCTCCGGCCACGGCCCCACTTTTGGCGGCAAGGCCGGGGGAAATAATGAGAATAACAAGGAGGAGTCACTGGCCAGTCAGGACAGCCCCTAAGGTGTCCTGAGCTGAAGTGACTCTAACTTTTAGAAATCCTCCATCTTGCAGATGGAGGATTCCCCCAATAGGATTAGGGATGTGACCCCCTCCCCTTGGGAGGAGGCACAAAGAGGGTGTACCCACCCTCAGGGCTAGTAGCCATTGGCTACTAACCCCCCAGACCTAAACACGCCCTTAAAGTTAGTATTTAAGGGCTTCCCTGAACCTAAGATTTTAGATTCCTGCAACTTACCGAAGAAGAAGAATGCTGAGCTGAAAACCCCTGCAGAAGAAGAAAGAAGACACCAACTGCTTTGGCCCCAGTCCTACCGGCCTGTCTCCTGCCTTCTAAAGAAACCTGCTCCAGCGACGCTTTCTCAAGGACCAGCGACCTCTGAATCCTCAGAGAACTGCCCTGCTTCAAGAGGAACAAGAAACTCCTGAGGACAGCGGACCTGCTCCAAAAAGACTGCAACTTTGTTACAGAGGAGCAGCTTTAAAGACCCCTGCAAGCCCCGCAAGAAGCGTGAGACTTGCAACACTGCACCCGGCGACCCCGACTCGACTGGTGGAGAACCAACACCTCAGGGAGGACCCTCCGGCGACTCCGAGACTGTGAGTAACCAAAGCTGTCCCCCCTGAGCCCCCACAGCGACGCCTGCAGAGGGAATCCCGAGGCTCCCCCTGACCGCGACTGCCTGAACCTAAAGTCCCGACGGCTGGAAAAGACCCTGCACCCGCAGCCCCCAGCACCTGAAGGAACGGAACTTCTGTACAGGAGTGACCCCCAGGAGGCCCTCTCCCTTGCCCAGGTGGTGGCTACCCCGAGGAGCCCCCCCCTTGCCTGCCTGCACCGCTGAAGAGACCCCTTGGTCTCTCATTGAAAACCATTGAAAACCCGACGCGTGTTTGCACACTGCACCCGGCCGCCCCCGCGCTGCTGAGGGTGTACTTTTTGTGCTGACTTGTGTGTCCCCCGGTGCCCTACAAAACCCCTCTTGGTCTGCCCTCCGAAGACGCGGGTACTTACCTGCTGGCAGACTGGAACTGGGGCACCCCCTTCTCTCCATTGAAGCCTATGTGTTTTGGGCACCTCTTTGACCTCTGCACCTGACCAGCCCTGAGCTGCTGGTGTGGTAACTTTGGGGTTGCTCTGAACCCCCAACGGTGGGCTACCTTGGACCCAAAACTGAAACCTGTAAGTGACTTACTTACCTGTTAAAACTGACATTACTTTACCTCCCCCAGGAACTGTGAAAATTGCACTGTGTCCACTTTTAAAACAGCTATTTGTGTTTTATGTAAAAAGTATAAATGCTAATGTAATGATTCAAAGTTCCTAAAGTACTTACCTGCAATACCTTTCAAATGAGATATTACATGTAGAATTTGAACCTGTGGTTCTTAAAATAAACTAAGAAAAGATATTTTTCTATAACAAAACCTATTGGCTGGATTTGTCTCTGTGTGTGTGTTCCTCATTTATTGCCTGTGTGTATGTACAACAAATGCTTAACACTACTCCTTTGATAAGCCTACTGCTCGACCACACTACCACAAAATAGAGCAGTAGTATTATCTCTTTTTGCCACTATCTTACCTCTAAGGGGAACCCTTGGACTCTGTGCATACTATTCCTTACTTTGAAATAGTGCATACAGAGCCAACTTCCTACATTGGTGGATCAGCGGTGGGGTACAAGACTTTGCATTTGCTGGACTACTCAGCCAATACCTGATCACACGACAAATTCCAAAATTTGTCATTAGAAATTGATTTTTGCAATTTGAATTTTTTCTAAACTCTTTAAAGTCCTGCTAGGGCCTTTTGTTAGTCCCTGTTAGCATTTCTTTTAGAGTTTAAAAGTTTGGTAAAAGTTTGAATTAGATTCTAGAACTAGTTTTTAGATTCTTAAAAAGTATTCCAACTTTTAGAGGCATAGGCCCTCATTCTGACCTTGGCGGGCGGCGGAGGCCGCCCGCCAAAGTCCCGCCGTCAGGTTACCGTTCCGCGGTCGAAAGACCGCGGCGGTAATTCTGACTTTCCCGCTGGGCTGGCGGGCGGTCGCCTTCAGACCGCCAGCCAGCCCAGCGGGAAAGAGGCTTCCACGATGAAGCCGGCTCGGAATCGAGCCGGTGGAGTGGAAGCTGTGCGACGGGTGCAGTTGCACCCGTCGCGTATTTCACTGTCTGCGCAGCAGACAGTGAAATACATGTAGGGGCCCTCTTACGGGGGCCCCTGCAATGCCCATGCCAGTGGCATGGGCACTGCAGGGGCCCCCAGGGGCCCCGCGACCCCCCCTACCGCCATCCGGATCTCGGCGGTCCGACCGCCGGGATCTGGATGGCGGTAGGGGGGGGTCGGAATCCCCGCGGCGGTGCAGCAAGCTGTGCCGCCGCGGAGGATTCAATGGGGCCGCGGTACACTGGCGGGACCCCGCCAGTGGTGCCGGTCCGACCGCGGCTTTACCGCCGCGGTCGGAATCCCCATTGGAGCACCGCCGGCCTGTCGGCGGTGCTCCCGCGGTCCTCCGCCCTGGCGGTCAAAGACCGCCAGGGTCAGAATGACCACCATAATGTCTAATACAGATGTGAATGTGGTGGAACTCGACACCACACCTTACCTCCATCTACAGATGAGAGAGCTAAGGTCACTCTGTAAACTAAAGAAAATAGCAATGGGCTCCAGACCTTCCAAACTACAGCTCCAGGAGCTGTTGGCAGAGTTTGAAAGAGCCAACCCCTCTGAGGATGGCAACACAGAGGATGATGATAGTGACTTGGAGGGTGATTCCCCCCCACCAGTCCTATCTAGGGAGAACAGGGCCTCTCAAGCCCTGACTCCACAAATAATAGTCAGAGATGCTGGTTCCCTCACAGGAGGGACCAACCTCTCTGAAATCACTGAGGATAACTCCAGTGAAGAGGACATCCAGTTAGCCAGGATGGCCAAAAGATTGGCTTTGGAAAGACAGATCCTAGCCATAGAAAGGGAAAGACAAGAGATGGGCCTAGGACCCATCAATGGTGGCAGCAACATAAATAGGGTCAGAGATTCTCCTGACATGTTGAAAATCCCTAAAGGGATTGTAACTAAATATGAAGATGGTGATGACATCACCAAATGGTTCACAGCTTTTGAGAGGGCTTGTGAAACCAGAAAAGTGAACAAATCTCACTGGGGTGCTCTCCTTTGGGAAATGTTCACAGGAAAGTGTAGGGATAGACTCCTCACACTCTCTGGAAAAGATGCAGAATCTTATGACCTCATGAAGGGTACCCTGATTGAGGGCTTTGGATTCTCCACTGAGGAGTATAGGATTAGATTCAGGGGGGCTCAAAAATCCTCGAGCCAGACCTGGGTTGACTTTGTAGACTACTCAGTAAAAACACTAGATGGTTGGATTCAAGGCAGTGGTGTAAGTAATTATGATGGGCTGTACAATTTATTTGTGAAGGAACACCTATTAAGTAATTGTTTCAATGATAAACTGCATCAGCATCTGGTAGACCTAGGACCAATTTCTCCCCAAGAATTGGGAAAGAAGGCGGACCATTGGGTCAAGACTTGGGTGTCCAAAACTTCCACAGGGGGTGACCAAAAGAAAGGGGTCACAAAACCTCCCCATGGGAAGGGTGGTGAGACAACCAAAAACAAAAATAGTAAAGAGTCTTCTACAGGCCCCCAAAAACCTGCACAGGAGGGTGGGCCCAGAGCCTCTTCACAAAACAATTCTGGGTACAAGGGTAAAAACTTTGATCCCAAAAAGGCCTGGTGTCGTAGCTGTAGTCAGTCTGGACACCAAACTGGAGACAAGGCCTGTCCCAAGAAAACAACCACTTCTAACTCCACTCCAGCTAACACTGGAATGGCTAGTCTCCAAGTGGGATCAACAGTGTGCCCAGAGCAAATCAGGTGTCACACTGAAGCTACATTAGTCTCTGAGGGTGGGGTGGATTTAGCCACACTGGCTGCCTGGCCTCCTAACATGCAAAAATACAGGCAGCAACTCTTAATTAATGGGACAAGTGTAGAGGGCCTGAGGGATACAGGTGCCAGTGTCACTATGGTGACAGAGAAACTGGTTCCCCCTGGCCAATACCTGGCTGGACAAACTTATCCAGTCACCAACGCTGACAATCAGACTAAAGTACATCCCATGGCTATGGTAACTTTAGAGTGGGGAGGGGTCAATCGCCTGAAACAGGTGGTGGTCTCCTCAAATATCCCAGTAGACTGTTTGCTTGGAAATGACCTGGAGTCCTCAGCATGGGCTGAGGTAGAACTGAAAACCCATGCAGCCATGCTAGGTATCCCTGAACTGGTGTGTGTCAAGACAAGGGCACAGTGCAAGGCACAGGGTGAAAAAGTAGAGCTGGAGTCTGGAAGAAAGGCCCAGCCTACCAAGAGAAAAGGAAAGTCAGCTGGGAAACCAGCTGCAACACAACAAGAAAAAGAGAACCTCTCTTCTCATGAAGACGTTCTGCCCTCTGAGGGAATTGAGCCTATGGAGCTGGAACCTCATCAGGTTGAGCTCTTGGGCCCAGGGGACCCTCAAGGGAAGAGTTGTGTAAGGGACAAGAAACCTGTCCCTCTCTTGAAGGCCTTAGGCAGCAAGCTGCTGAAGAGTCCAAAGGCAAGAAAAATGGAACACATAGGGTCTATTGGGAAGATGGACTCCTGTACACTGAGGCAAGAGATCCCAAACCTGGTGCCACTAGGAGAGTGGTAGTGCCTCAGAGTTTCAGAGAGTTTATTCTGACCTTAGCCCATGATATTCCCCTTGCTGGGCATTTGGGACAAACCAAGACATGGGAGAGGTTAGTCAACCACTTCTACTGGCCCAATATGTCCAAGAAGGTTAAGGAGTTTTGCCTCTCCTGTCCCACATGTCAAGCCAGTGGTAAGACAGGTGGGCATCCAAAGGCCTCCCTCATTCCACTTCCAGTGGTGGGGGTCCCCTTTGAAAGAGTGGGTGTGGACATAGTGGGTCCACTGGAACCTCCCACAGCCTCAGGAAATATGTACATCCTGGTAGTGGTGGATCACGCTACTAGGTATCCTGAAGCTATTCCCCTTAGGTCGACTACTGCCCCTGCAGTAGCCAAGGCCCTCATTGGTATCTTTACCAGAGTGGGTTTCCCTAAGGAGGTTGTGTCTGACAGAGGTACCAACTTCATGTCAGCATACCTAAAACACATGTGGAATGAGTGTGGAGTGACTTATAAATTCACTACACCATATCATCCACAAACTAATGGCCTTGTTGATAGATTCAACAGGACATTAAAGGGCATGATCATGGGGCTCCCAGAAAAACTCAAAAGGAGATGGGATGTCCTCTTGCCATGTCTGCTTTTCGTTTACAGAGAGGTGCCTCAGAAGGAAGTAGGGTTCTCATCCTTTGAACTTCTGTTTGGCCACCCTGTAAGGGGACCACTTGCTCTTGTTAAAGAAGGCTGGGAGAGACCTCTTCATGAGCCTAAACAAGACATAGTGGACTATGTACTTGGCCTTCGCTCAAGAATGGCAGAGTACATGGAAAAGGCAAGCAAAAACCTTGAGGCCAGCCAACAGCTCCAGAAGTTTTGGTATGACCAAAAGGCTGCAATGGTTGAATTTCAACCAGGGCAGAAAGTTTGGGTTGTGGGGCCTGTGGCTTCCAGGGCACTTCAGGACAGATGGAGTGGCCCTTACCCAATCCTGGAAAAGAAGAGTCAGGTCACCTACCTGGTGGACCTAGGCACAAGCAGGAGCCCCAAGAGGGTGATCCATGTAAACCGCCTAAAACTCTTCCATGATAGGGCTGATGTAAATCTGTTGATGGTAACAGATGAGGACCAGGAAGCTGAGAGTGAGCCTCTCCCTGATCTCCTCTCATCAGACCCTAAAGATGGCTCAGTGGATGGAGTGATCTATTCAGACACCCTCTCTGGCCAACAGCAATCTGACTGTAGGAAGGTCCTGCAGCAGTTTGCTGAGCTCTTTTCCCTAACCCCTGGTCAGACACACCTGTGTACCCATGATGTGGACACAGGAGACAGCATGCCTGTCAAAAACAAAATATTTAGACAGTCTGATCAAGTTAAGGAAAGCATCAAGGTGGAAGTCCACAAGATGCTGGAATTGGGAGTAATTGAGCACTCTGACAGCCCCTGGGCTAGCCCAGTGGTCTTAGTCCCCAAACCTCACACCAAAGATGGAAAGAGAGAAATGAGGTTTTGTGTGGACTACAGAGGTCTTAATTCTGTCACCAAGACAGATGCCCATCCCATTCCTAGAGCTGATGAGCTGATAGACAAATTAGGGGCTGCCAAATTCTTAAGTACCTTTGACTTAACAGCAGGGTACTGGCAAATCAAAATGGCCCCTGGAGCAAAAGAAAAGACAGCATTCTCCACACCTGATGGGCATTATCAGTTCACTGTTATGCCCTTTGGTTTAAAGAATGCCCCTGCCACCTTCCAAAGGTTGGTGAATCGCGTCCTTGCTGGGTTGGAATCCTTTAGTGCAGCTTATCTTGATGAGATTGCTGTCTTCAGCTCCACCTGGCAGGATCACCTGGTCCACCTGAAGAAGGTTTTTAAGGCTCTGCAGTCTGCAGGCCTCTCTATCGAGGCATTCAAATGCCAGATAGGGCAGGGAACTGTGGTTTACTTGGGACACCTTGTAGGTGGAGGCCAAGTTCAGCCACTCCAACCCAAGATCCAGACTATTCTGGACTGGGTAGCACCAAAAACCCAGACTCAAGTCAGGGCATTCCTTGGCTTGACTGGGTACTATAGGAGGTTTGTGAAGGGATATGGATCCATTGTGACAGCCCTCACAGAACTCACCTCCAAGAAAATGCCCAAGAAAGTAAACTGGACTGTAGAATGCCAACAGGCCTTTGACACCCTGAAACAAGCTATGTGCACAGCACCAGTTCTAAAAGCTCCAGATTACTCCAAGCAATTCATTGTGCAAACAGATGCCTCTGAACATGGGATAGGGGCAGTTTTGTCCCAAACAAATGATGATGGCCTTGACCAGCCTGTTGCTTTCATTAGCAGGAGGTTACTCCCCAGGGAGCAGCGTTGGAGTGCCATTGAGAGGGAGGCCTTTGCTGTGGTTTGGTCCCTGAAAAAGCTGAGACCATACCTCTTTGGTACTCACTTTGTAGTTCAAACCGACCACAGACCTCTCAGATGGCTGATGCAAATGAAAGGTGAAAATCCAAAACTGTTGAGGTGGTCCATCTCCCTACAGGGAATGGACTTTATAGTGGAACACAGACCTGGGACTGCCCATGCCAATGCAGATGGCCTTTCCAGGTTCTTCCACTTAGAAAATGAAGACTCTCTTGGGAAAGGTTAGTCTCATCCTCTTTCGTTTGGGGGGGGGAGGGGTTGTGTAAGGAAATGCCTCCTTGGCATGGTTACTCCCTGACTTTTTGCCTTTGCTGATGCTATGTTTTGAATTGAAAGTGTGCTGAGGCCTGCTAACCAGGCCCCAGCACCAGTGTTCTTTCCCTAAACTGTACTTTTGTATCCACAATTGGCACACCCTGGCATCCAGATAAGTCCCTTGTAAATGGTACCCCTGGTACCAAGGGCCCTGATGCCAAGGAAGGTCTCTAAGGGCTGCAGCATGTCTTATGCCACCCTGGAGACCCCTCACTCAGCACAGACACACTGCTTGCCAGCTTGTGTGTGCTGGTGAAAACAAAACGAGTAAGTCGACATGGCACTCCCCTCAGGGTGCCATGCCAGCCTCTCACTGCCTATGCAGGTATAGATAAGTCACCCCTCTAGCAGGCCTTACAGCCCTAAGGCAGGGTGCACTATACCATAGGTGAGGACACCAGTGCATGAGCACTGTGCCCCTACAGTGTCTAAACAAAACCTTAGACATTGTAAGTGCAGGGTAGCCTTAACAGTATATGGTCTGGGAGTCTGTTTTACACAAACTCCACAGTACCATAATGGCTACACTGAAAACTGGGAAGTTTGGTATCAAACTTCTCAGCACAATAAATGCACACTGATGCCAGTGTACGTTTTATTGGAAAATACACCCTAGAGGGCACCTTAGAGGTGCCCCCTGAAACCTTAACCGACTATCTGTGTAGGCTGACTGGTTCCAGCAGCCTGCCACAACCGAGACATATTGCTGGCCCCATGGGGAGAGTGCCTTTGTCACTCTGAGGCCAGTAACAAAGCCTGCACTGGGTGGGGATGCTAACACCTCCCCAGGCAGGAGCTTTAACACCTGGCGGTGAGCCTCAAAGGCTCACCCCCTTTGTTCCAGCACCACAGGGCACTCCAGCTAGTGGAGTTGCCCGCCCCCTCCGGCCACGGCCCCACTTTTGGCAGCAAGGCCGGGGGAAATAATAAGAATAACAAGGAGGAGTCACTGGCCAGTCAGGACAGCCCCTAAGGTGTCCTGAGCTGAAGTGACTCTAACTTTTAGAAATCCTCCATCTTGCAGATGGAGGATTCCCCCAATAGGATTAGGGATGTGACCCCCTCCCCTTGGGAGGAGGCACAAAGAGGGTGTACCCACCCTCAGGGCTAGTAGCCATTGGCTACTAACCCCCCAGACCTAAACACGCCCTTAAAGTTAGTATTTAAGGGCTTCCCTGAACCTAAGATTTTAGATTCCTGCAACTTACCGAAGAAGAAGACTGCTGAGCTGAAAACCCCTGCAGAAAAAGAAAGAAGACACCAACTGCTTTGGCCCCAGTCCTACCGGCCTGTCTCCTGCCTTCTAAAGAAACCTGCTCCAGCGACGCTTTCTCAAGGACCAGCGACCTCTGAATCCTCAGAGAACTGCCCTGCTTCAAGAGGAACAAGAAACTCCTGAGGACAGCGGACCTGCTCCAAAAAGACTGCAACTTTGTTACAGAGGAGCAGCTTTAAAGACCCCTGCAAGACCCGCAAGAAGCGTGAGACTTGCAACACTGCACCCGGCGACCCCGACTCGACTGGTGGAGAACCAACACCTCAGGGAGGACCCTCCGGCGACTCCGAGACTGTGAGTAACCAAAGCTGTCCCCCCTGAGCCCCCACAGCGACGCCTGCAGAGGGAATCCCGAGGCTCCCCCTGACCGCGACTGCCTGAACCTAAAGTCCCGACGGCTGGAAAAGACCCTGCACCCGCAGCCCCCAGCACCTGAAGGAACGGAACTTCTGTACAGGAGTGACCCCCAGGAGGCCCTCTCCCTTGCCCAGGTGGTGGCTACCCCGAGGAGCCCCCCCCCTTGCCTGCCTGCACCGCTGAAGAGACCCCTTGGTCTCTCATTGAAAACCATTGAAAACCCGACGCGTGTTTGCACACTGCACCCGGCCGCCCCCGCGCTGCTGAGGGTGTACTTTTTGTGCTGACTTGTGTCCCCCCCGGTGCCCTACAAAACCCCCTTGGTCTGCCCTCCGAAGACGCGGGTACTTACCTGCTGGCAGACTGGAACCGGGGCACCCCCTTCTCTCCATTGAAGCCTATGTGTTTTGGGCACCTCTTTGACCTCTGCACCTTACCGGCCCTGAGCTGCTGGTGTGGTAACTTTGGGGTTGCTCTGAACCCCCAATGGTGGGCTACCTTGGACCCAAAACTGAAACCTGTAAGTGACTTACTTACCTGTTAAAACTAACATTACTTTACCTCCCCCAGGGACTGTGAAAATTGCACTGTGTCCACTTTTAAAACAGCTATTTGTGTTTTATGTAAAAAGTATAAATGCTAATGTAATGATTCAAAGTTCCTAAAGTACTTACCTGCAATACCTTTCAAATGAGATATTACATGTAGAATTTGAACCTGTGGTTCTTAAAATAAACTAAGAAAATATATTTTTCTATAACAAAACCTATTGGCTGGATTTGTCTCTGAGTGTGTGTTCCTCATTTATTGCCTGTGTGTATGTACAACAAATGCTTAACACTACTCCTTTGATAAGCCTACTGCTCGACCACACTACCACAAAATAGAGCAGTAGTATTATCTCTTTTTGCCACTATCTTACCTCTAAGGGGAACCCTTGGACTCTGTGCATACTATTCCTTACTTTGAAATAGTGCATACAGAGCCAACTTCCTACATTGGTGGATCAGCGGTGGGGTACAAGACTTTGCATTTGCTGGACTACTCAGCCAATACCTGATCACACAACAAATTCCAAAAATTGTCATTAGAAATTGATTTTTGCAATTTGAATTTTTTCTAAATTCTTTAAAGTCCTGCTAGGGCCTTGTGTTAGTCCCTGTTAGCATTTCTTTTAGAGTTTAAAAGTTTGGTAAAAGTTTGAATTAGATTCTAGAACTTGTTTTTAGATTCTTAAAAGGTATTCCAACTTTTAGAGGCATAATGTCTAATACAGATGTGAATGTGGTGGAACTCGACACCACACCTTACCTCCATCTACAGATGAGAGAGCTAAGGTCACTCTGTAAACTAAAGAAAATAGCAATGGGCTCCAGACCTTCCAAACTACAGCTCCAGGAGCTGTTGGCAGAGTTTGAAAGAGCCAACGCCTCTGAGGATGGCAACACAAAGGATGATGATAGTGACTTGGAGGGTGATTCCCCCCCACCAGTCCTATCTAGGGAGAACAGGGCCTCTCAAGCCCTGAATCCACAAATAATAGTCAGAGATGCTGGTTCCCTCACAGGAGGGACCAACCTCTCTGAAATCACTGAGGATAACTCCAGTGAAGAGGACATCCAGTTAGCCAGGATGGCCAAAAGATTGGCTTTGGAAAGACAGATCCTAGCCATAGAAAGGGAAAGACAAGAGATGGGCCTAGGACCCATCAATGGTGGCAGCAACATAAATAGGGTCAGAGATTCTCCTGACATGTTGAAAATCCCTAAAGGGATTGTAACTAAATATGAAGATGGTGATGACATCACCAAATGGTTCACAGCTTTTGAGAGGGCTTGTGTAACCAGAAAAGTGAACAAATCTCACTGGGGTGCTCTCCTTTGGGAAATGTTCACAGGAAAGTGTAGGGATAGACTCCTCACACTCTCTGGAAAAGATGCAGAATCTTATGACCTCATGAAGGGTACCCTGATTGAGGGCTTTGGATTCTCCACTGAGGAGTATAGGATTAGATTCAGGGGGGCTCAAAAATCCTCGAGCCAGACCTGGGTTGACTTTGTAGACTACTCAGTAAAAACACTAGATGGTTGGATTCAAGGCAGTGGTGTAAGTAATTATGATGGGCTGTACAATTTATTTGTGAAGGAACACCTATTAAGTAATTGTTTCAATGATAAACTGCATCAGCATCTGGTAGACCTAGGACCAATTTCTCCCCAAGAATTGGGAAAGAAGGCGGACCATTGGGTCAAGACTAGGGTGTCCAAAACTTCCACAGGGGGTGACCAAAAGAAAGGGGTCACAAAACCTCCCCAGGGGAAGGGTGGTGAGACAACCAAAAACAAAAATAGTAAAGAGTCTTCTACAGGCCCCCAAAAACCTGCACAGGAGGGTGGGCCCAGAGCCTCTTCACAAAACAATTCTGGGTACAAGGGTAAAAACTTTGATCCCAAAAAGGCCTGGTGTCGTAGCTGTAGTCAGTCTGGACACCAAACTGGAGACAAGGCCTGTCCCAAGAAAACAACCACTTCTATCTCCACTCCAGCTAACACTGGAATGGCTAGTCTCCAAGTGGGATCAACAGTGTGCCCAGAGCAAATCAGGTGTCACACTGAAGCTACATTAGTCTCTGAGGGTGGGGTGGATTTAGCCACACTGGCTGCCTGGCCCCCTAACATGCAAAAATACAGGCAGCAACTCTTAATTAATGGGACAAGTGTAGAGGGCCTGAGGGATACAGGTGCCAGTGTCACTATGGTGACAGAGAAACTGGTTCCCCCTGGCCAATACCTGGCTGGACAAACTTATCCAGTCACCAACGCTGACAATCAGACTAAAGTACATCCCATGGCTATGGTAACTTTAGAGTGGGGAGGGGTCAATGGCCTGAAACAGGTGGTGGTCTCCTCAAATATCCCAGTAGACTGTTTGCTTGGAAATGACCTGGAGTCCTCAGCATGGGCTGAGGTAGAACTGAAACCCCATGCAGCCATGCTAGGTATCCCTGAACTGGTGTGTGTCAAGACAAGGGCACAGTGCAAGGCACAGGGTGAAAAAGTAGAGCTGGAGTCTGGAAGAAAGGCCCAGCCTACCAAGAGAAAAGGAAAGTCAGCTGGGAAACCAGCTGCAACACAACAAGAAAAAGAGAACCTCTCTTCTCAGGAAGAAGTTCTGCCCTCTGAGGGAATTGAGCCTATGGAGCTGGAACCTTATCAGGTTGAGCTCTTGGGCCCAGGGGGACCCTCAAGGGAAGAGTTGTGTAAGGGACAAGAAACCTGTCCCTCTCTTGAAGGCCTTAGGCAGCAAGCTGCTGAAGAGTCCAAAGGCAAGAAAAATGGAACACATAGGGTCTATTGGGAAGATGGACTCCTGTACACTGAGGCAAGAGATCCCAAACCTGGTGCCACTAGGAGAGTGGTAGTGCCTCAGAGTTTCAGAGAGTTTATTCTGACCTTAGCCCATGATATTCCCCTTGCTGGGCATTTGGGACAAACCAAGACGTGGGAGAGGTTAGTCAACCACTTCTACTGGCCCAATATGTCCCAGAAGGTTAAGGAGTTTTGCCTCTCCTGTCCCACCTGTCAAGCCAGTGGTAAGACAGGTGGGCATCCAAAGGCCCCCCTCATTCCACTTCCAGTGGTGGGGGTCCCCTTTGAAAGAGTGGGTGTGGACATAGTGGGTCCACTGGAACCTCCCACAGCCTCAGGAAATATGTACATCCTGGTAGTGGTGGATCACGCTACTAGGTATCCTGAAGCTATTCCCCTTAGGTCGACTACTGCCCCTGCAGTAGCCAAGGCCCTCATTGGTATCTTTACCAGAGTGGGTTTCCCTAAGGAGGTGGTGTCGGACAGAGGTACCAACTTCATGTCAGCATACCTAAAACACATGTGGAATGAGTGTGGAGTGACTTATAAATTCACTACACCATATCATCCACAAACTAATGGCCTTGTTGAGAGATTCAACAGGACATTAAAGGGCATGATCATGGGGCTCCCAGAAAAACTCAAAAGGAGATGGGATGTCCTCTTGCCATGTCTGCTTTTCGCTTACAGAGAGGTGCCTCAGAAGGGAGTAGGGCTCTCATCCTTTGAACTTCTGTTTGGCCGCCCTGTAAGGGGACCACTTGCTCTTGTTAAAGAAGGCTGGGAGAGACCTCTTCATGAGCCTAAACAAGACATAGTGGACTATGTACTTGGCCTTCGCTCAAGAATGGCAGAGTACATGGAAAAGGCAAGCAAAAACCTTGAGGCCAGCCAACAGCTCCAGAAGTTTTGGTATGACCAAAAGGCTGCAATGGTTGAATTTCAACCAGGGCAGAAAGTTTGGGTTTTGGGGCCTGTGGCTCCCAGGGCACTTCAGGACAGATGGAGTGGCCCTTACCCAATCCTGGAAAAGAAGAGTCAGGTCACCTACCTGGTGGACCTAGGCACAAGCAGGAGCCCCAAGAGGGTGATCCATGTAAACCGCCTAAAACTCTTCCATGATAGGGCTGATGTAAATCTGTTGATGGTAACAGATGAGGACCAGGAAGCTGAGAGTGAGCCTCTCCCTGATCTCCTCTCATCAGACCCTAAAGATGGCTCAGTGGATGGAGTGATTTATTCAGACACCCTCTCTGGCCAACAGCAATCTGACTGTAGGAAGGTCCTGCAGCAGTTTGCTGAGCTCTTTTCCCTAACCCCTGGTCAGACACACCTGTGTACCCATGATGTGGACACAGGAGACAGCATGCCTGTCAAAAACAAAATATTCAGACAGTCTGATCAAGTTAAGGAAAGCATCAATGTGGAAGTCCACAAGATGTTGGAATTGGGAGTAATTGAGCACTCTGACAGCCGCTGGGCTAGCCCAGTGGTCTTAGTCCCCAAACCTCACACCAAAGATGGAAAGAGAGAAATGAGGTTTTGTGTGGACTACTGGGTCTTAATTCTGTCACCAAGACAGATGCCCATCCCATTCCTAGAGCTGATGAGCTGATAGACAAATTAGGGGCTGCCAAATTCTTAAGTACCTTTGACTTAACAGCAGGGTACTGGCAAATCAAAATGGCCCCTGGAGCAAAAGAAAAGACAGCATTCTCCACACCTGATGGGCATTATCAGTTCACTGTTATGCCCTTTGGTTTAAAGAATGCCCCTGCCACCTTCCAAAGGTTGGTGAATCACGTCCTTGCTGGGTTGGAATCCTTTAGTGCAGCTTATCTTGATGGTATTGCTGTCTTCAGCTCCACCTGGCAGGATCACCTGGTCCACCTGAAGAAGGTTTTGAAGGCTCTGCAATCTGCAGGCCTCTCTATCAAGGCATTCAAATGCCAGATAGGGCAGGGAACTGTGGTTTACTTGGGACACCTTGTAGGTGGAGGCCAAGTTCAGCCACTCCAACCCAAGATCCAGACTATTCTGGACTGGGTAGCTCCAAAAACCCAGACTCAAGTCAGGGCATTCCTTGGCTTGACTGGGTACTATAGGAGGTTTGTGAAGGGATATGGATCCATTGTGACAGCCCTCACAGAACTCACCTCCAAGAAAATGCCCAAGAAAGTAAATTGGACTGTAGAATGCCAACAGGCCTTTGACACCCTGAAACAAGCTATGTGCACAGCACCAGTTCTAAAAGCTCCAGATTACTCCAAGCAATTCATTGTGCAAACAGATGCCTCTGAACATGGGATAGGGGCAGTTTTGTCCCAAACAAATGATGATGGCCTTGACCAGCCTGTTGCTTTCATTAGCAGGAGGTTACTCCCCAGGGAGCAGCGTTGGAGTGCCATTGAGAGGGAGGCCTTTGCTGTGGTTTGTTCCCTGAAAAAGCTGAGACCATACCTCTTTGGTACTCACTTTGTAGTTCAAACCGACCACAGACCTCTCAGATGGCTGATGCAAATGAAAGGTGAAAATCCAAAACTGTTGAGGTGGTCCATCTCCCTACAGGGAATGGACTCTATAGTGGAACACAGACCTGGGACTGCCCATGCCAATGCAGATGGCCTTTCCAGGTTCTTCCACTTAGAAAATGAAGACTCTCTTGGGAAAGGTTAGTCTCATCCTCTTTCGTTTGGGGGGGGGTTGTGTAAGGAAATGCCTCCTTGGCATGGTTACCCCCTGACTTTTTGCCTTTGCTGATGCTATGTTTTGAATTGAAAGTGTGCTGAGGCCTGCTAACCAGGCCCCAGCACCAGTGTTCTTTCCCTAAACTGTACTTTTATATCCACAATTGGCACACCCTGGCATCCAGATAAGTCCCTTGTAAATGGTACCCCTGGTACCAAGGGCCCTGATGCCAAGGAAGGTCTCTAAGGGCTGCAGCATGTCTTATGCCACCCTGGAGACCCCTCACTCAGCACAGACACACTGCTTGCCAGCTTGTGTGTGCTGGTGAAAACAAAACGAGTAAGTCGACATGGCACTCCCCTCAGGGTGCCATGCCAGCCTCTCACTGCCTATGCAGGTATAGATAAGTCACCCCTCTAGCAGGCCTTACAGCCCTAAGGCAGGGTGCACTATACCATAGGTGAGGACAACAGTGCATGAGCACTGTGCCCCTACAGTGTCTAAACAAAACCTTAGACATTGTAAGTGCAGGGTAGCCATAAGAGTATATGGTCTGGGAGTCTGTTTTACACGAACTCCACAGTACCATAATGGCTACACTGAAAACTAGGAAGTTTGGTATGAAACTTCTCAGCACAATAAATGCACACTGATGCCAGTGTACGTTTTATTTGAAAATACACCCCAGAGGGCACCTTAGAGGTGCCCCCTGAAACCTTAACCGACTATCTGTGTAGGCTGACTGGTTCCAGCAGCCTGCCACAACCGAGACATGTTGCTGGCCCCATGGGGAGAGTGCCTTTGTCACTCTGAGGCCATTAACAAAGCCTGCACTGGGTGGAGATGCTAACAACTCCCCCAGGCAGGAGCTGTAACACCTGGCGGTGAGCCTCAAAGGCTCACCCCCTTTGTTCCAGCACCACAGGGCACTCCAGCTAGTGGAGTTGCCCGCCCCCTCCGGCCACGGCCCCACTTTTGGTGGCAAGGCCGGGGGAAATAATGAGAATAACAAGGAGGAGTCACTGGCCAGTCAGGACAGCCCCTAAGGTGTCCTGAGCTGAAGTGACTCTAACTTTTAGAAATCCTCCATCTTGCAGATGGAGGATTCCCCCAATAGGATTAGGGATGTGACCCCCTCCCCTTGGGAGGAGGCACAAAGAGGGTGTACCCACCCTCAGGGCTAGTAGCCATTGGCTACTAACCCCCCAGACCTAAACACGCCCTTAAAGTTAGTATTTAAGGGCTTCCCTGAACCTAAGATTTTAGATTCCTGCAACTTACCGAAGAAGAAGACTGCTGAGCTGAAAACCCCTGCAGAAGAAGGAAGAAGACACCAACTGCTTTGGCCCCAGTCCTACCGGCCTGTCTCCTGCCTTCTAAAGAAACCTGCTCCAGCGACGCTTTCTCAAAGACCAGCGACCTCTGAATCCTCAGAGAACTGCCCTGCTTCAAGAGGAACAAGAAACTCCAGAGGACAGCGGACCTGCTCCAAAAAGACTGCAACTTTGTTACAGAGGAGCAGCTTTAAAGACCCTTGCAAGCCCCGCAAGAAGCGTGAGACTTGCAACACTGCACCCGGCGACCCCGACTCGACTGGTGGAGAACCAACACCTCAGGGAGGACCCTCCGGCGACTCCGAGACTGTGAGTAACCAAAGCTGTCCCCCCTGAGCCCCCACAGCGACGCCTGCAGAGGGAATCCCGAGGCTCCCCCTGACCGCGACTGCCTGAACCTACAGTCCCGACGGCTGGAAAAGACCCTGCACCCGCAGCCCCCAGCACCTGAAGGAAGGGAACTTCTGTGCAGGAGTGACCCCCAGGAGGCCCTCTCCCTTGCCCAGGTGGTGGCTACCCCGAGGAGCCCCCCCCCCCTTGCCTGCCTGCACCGCTGAAGAGACCCCTTGGTCTCTCATTGAAAACCCGACGCGTGTTTGCACACTGCACCCGGCCGCCCCCGCGCTGCTGAGGGTGTACTTTTTGTGCTGACTTGTGTCCCCCCCGGTGCCCTACAAAACCCCCTTGGTCTGCCCTCCGAAGACGCGGGTACTTACCTGCTGGCAGACTGGAACCGGGGCACCCCCTTCTCTCCATTGAAGCCTATGTGTTTTGGGCACCTCTTTGACCTCTGCACCTGACCGGCCCTGAGCTGCTGGTGTGGTAACTTTGGGGTTGCTCTGAACCCCCAACGGTGGGCTACCTTGGACCCAAAACTGAAACCTGTAAGTGACTTACTTACCTGTTAAAACTAACATTACTTTACCTCCCCCAGGAACTGTGAAAATTGCACTGTGTCCACTTTTAAAACAGCTATTTGTGTTTTATGTAAAAAGTATAAATGCTAATGTAATGATTCAAAGTTCCTAAAGTACTTACCTGCAATACCTTTCAAATGAGATATTACATGTAGAATTTGAACCTTTGGTTCTTAAAATAAACTAAGAAAATATATTTTTCTATAACAAAACCTATTGGCTGGATTTGTCTCTGACTGTGTGTTCCTCATTTATTGCCTGTGTGTATGTACAACAAATGCTTAACACTACTCCTTTGATAAGCCTACTGCTCGACCACACTACCACAAAATAGAGCAGTAGTATTATCTCTTTTTGCCACTATCTTACCTCTAAGGGGAACTCTTGGACTCTGTGCATACTATTCCTTACTTTGAAATAGTGCATACAGAGCCAACTTCCTACATTGCTGGATCAGCGGTGGGGTACAAGACTTTGCATTTGCTGGATTACTCAGCCAATACCTGATCACACGACAAATTCCAAAAATTGTCATTAGAAATAGATTTTTGCAATTTGACATTTTTCTAAATTCTTTAAAGTCCTGCTAGGGCCTTGTGTTAGTCCCTGTTAGCATTTCTTTTAGAGTTTAAAAGTTTGGTAAAAGTTTGAATTAGATTCTAGAACTAGTTTTTAGATTCTTAAAAAGTATTCCAACTTTTAGAGGCATAATGTCTAATACAGATGTGAATGTGGTGGATCGACACCACACCTTACCTCCATCTACAGATGAGAGAGCTAAGGTCACTCTGTAAACTAAAGCAAATAGCAATGGGCTCCAGACCTTCCAAACTACAGCTCCAGGAGCTGTTGGTAGAGTTTGAAAGAGCCAACCCCTCTGAGGATGGCAACACAGAGGATGATGATAGTGACTTGGAGGGTGATTCCCCCCCACCAGTCCTATCTAGGGAGAACAGGGCCTCTCAAGCCCTGACTCCACAAATAATAGTCAGAGATGCTGGTTCCCTCACAGGAGGGACCAACCTCTCTGAAATCACTGTGGATAACTCCAGTGAAGAGGACATCCAGTTAGCCAGGATGGCCAAAAGATTGGCTTTGAAAAGACAGATCCTAGCCATAGAAAGGGAAAGACAAGAGATGGGCCTAGGACACATCAATGGTGGCAGCAACATAAATAGGGTCAGAGATTCTCCTGACATGTTGAAAATCCCTAAAGGGATTGTAACTAAATATGAAGATGGTGATGACATCACCAAATGGTTCACAGCTTTTGAGAGGGCTTGTGTAACCAGAAAAGTGAACAAATCTCACTGGAGTGCCCTCCTTTGGGAAATGTTCACAGGAAAGTGTAGGGATAGACTCCTCACACTCTCTGGAAAAGATGCAGAATCTTATGACCTCATGAAGGGTACCCTGATTGAGGGCTTTGGATTCTCCACTGAGGAGTATAGGATTAGATTCAGGGGGGCTCAAAAATCCTCGAGCCAGACCTGGGTTGACTTTGTAGACTACTCAGTAAAAACACTAGATGGTTGGATTCAAGGCAGTGGTGTAAGTAATTATGATGGGCTGTACAATTTATTTGTGAAGGAACACCTATTAAGTAATTGTTTCAATGATAAACTGCATCAGCATCTGGTAGACCTAGGACCAATTTCTCCCCAAGAATTGGGAAAGAAGACGGACCATTGGGTCAAGACTAGGGTGTCCAAAACTTCCACAGGGGGTGACCAAAAGAAAGGGGTCACAAAACCTCCCCATGGGAAGGGTGGTGAGACAACCAAAAACAAAAATAGTAAAGAGTCTTCTACAGACCCCCAAAAACCTGCACAGGAGGGTGGGCCCAGAGCCTCTTCACAAAACAATTCTGGGTACAAGGGTAAAAACTTTGATCCCAAAAAGGCCTGGTGTCGTAGCTGTAGTCAGTCTGGACACCAAACTGGAGACAAGGCCTGTCCCAAGAAAACAACCACTTCTAACTCCACTCCAGCTAACACTGGAATGGCTAGTCTCCAAGTGGGATCAACAGTGTGCCCAGAGCAAATCAGGTGTCACACTGAAGCTACATTAGTCTCTGAGGGTGGGGTGGATTTAGCCACACTGGCTGCCTGGCCCCCTAACATGCAAAAATACAGGCAGCAACTCTTAATTAATGGGACAAGTGTAGAGGGCCTGAGGGATACAGGTGCCAGTGTCACAATGGTGACAGAGAAACTGGTTTCCCCTGGCCAATACCTGGCTGGACAAACTTATCCAGTCACCAACGCTGACAATCAGACTAAAGTACATCCCATGGCTATGGTAACTTTAGAGTAGGGAGGGGTCAATGGCCTGAAACAGGTGGTGGTCTCCTCAAATATCCCAGTAGACTGTTTGCTTGGAAATGACCTGGAGTCCTCAGCATGGGCTGAGGTAGAACTGAAAACCCATGCAGCCATGCTTGGTATCCCTGAACTGGTGTGTGTCAAGACAAGGGCACAGTGCAAGGCACAGGGTGAAAAAGTAGAGCTGGAGTCTGGAAGAAAGGCCCAGCCTACCAAGAGAAAAGGAAAGTCAGCTGGGAAACCAGCTGCAACACAACAAGAAAAAGAGAACCTCTCTTCTCAGGAAGAAGTTCTGCCCTCTGAGGGAACTGAGCCTATGGAGCTGGAACCTTATCAGGTTGAGCTGTTGGGCCCAGGGGGACCCTCAAGGGAAGAGTTGTGTAAGGGACAAGAAACCTGTCCCTCTCTTGAAGGCCTTAGGCAGCAAGCTGCTGAAGAGTCCAAAGGCAAGAAAAATGGAACACATAGGGTCTGTTGGGAAGATGGACTCCTGTACACTGAGGCAAGAGATCCCAAACCTGGTGCCACTAGGAGAGTGGTAGTGCCTCAGAGTTTCAGAGAGTTTATTCTGACCTTAGCCCATGATATTCCCCTTGCTGGGCATTTGGGACAAACCAAGACGTGGGAGAGGTTAGTCAACCACTTCTACTGGCCCAATATGTCCCAGAAGGTTAAGGAGTTTTGCCTCTCCTGTCCCACCTGTCAAGCCAGTGGTAAGACAGGTGGGCATCCAAAGGCCCCCCTCATTCCACTTCCAGTGGTGGGGGTCCCCTTTGAAAGAGTGGGTGTGGACATAGTGGGTCCACTGGAACCTCCCACAGCCTCAGGAAATATGCACATCCTGGTAGTGGTGGATCACGCTACTAGGTATCCTGAAGCTATTCCCCTTAGGTCGACTACTGCCCCTGCAGTAGCCAAGGCCCTCATTGGTATCTTTACCAGAGTGGGTTTCCCTAAGGAGGTGGTGTCTGACAGAGATACCAACTTCATGTCAGCATACCTAAAACACATGTGGAATGAGTGTGGAGTGACTTATAAATTCACTACACCATATCATCCACAAACTAATGGCCTTGTTGAGAGATTCAACAAGACATTAAAGGGCATGATCATGGGGCTCCCAGAAAAACTCAAAAGGAGATGGGATGTCCTCTTGCCATGTCTGCTTTTCGCTTACAGAGAGGTGCCTCAGAAGGGAGTAGGGTTCTCACCCTTTGAACTTCTGTTTGGCCACCATGTAAGGGGACCACTTGCTCTTGTTAAAGAAGGCTGGGAGAGACCTCTTCATGAGCCTAAACAAGACATAGTGGACTATGTACTTTGCCTTCGCTCAAGAATGGAAGAGTACATGGAAAAGGCAAGCAAAAACCTTGGGGCCAGCCAACAGCTCCAGAAGTTTTGGTATGACCAAAAGGCTGCAATGGTTGAATTTCAACCAGGGCAGAAAGTTTGGGTTTTGGAGCCTGTGGCTCCCAGGGCACTTCAGGACAGATGGAGTGGCCCTTACCCAATCCTGGAAAAGAAGAGTCAGGTCACCTACCTGGTGGACCTAGGCACAAGCAGGAGCCCCAAGAGGGTGATCCATGTAAACCGCCTAAAACTCTTCCATGATAGGGCTGATGTAAATCTGTTGATGGTAACAGATGAGGACCAGGAAGCTGAGAGTGAGCCTCTCCCTGATCTCCTCTCATCAGACCCTAAAGATGGCTCAGTGGATGGAGTGATCTATTCAGACACCCTCTCTGGCCAACAGCAATCTGACTGTAGGAAGGTCCTGCAGCAGTTTGCTGAGCTCTTTTCCCTAACCCCTGGTCAGACACACCTGTGTACCCATGATGTGGACACAGGAGACAGCATGCCTGTCAAAAACAAAATATTCAGACAGTCTGATCAAGTTAAGGAAAGCATCAAGGTGGAAGTCCACAAGATGCTGGAATTGGGAGTAATTGAGCACTCTGACAGCCCCTGGGCTAGCCCAGTGGTCTTAGTCCCCAAACCTCACACCAAAGATGGAAAGAGAGAAATGAGGTTTTGTGTGGACTACAGAGGTCTTAATTCTGTCACCAAGACAGATGCCCATCCCATTCCTAGAGCTGATGAGCTGATAGACAAATTAGGGGCTGCCAAATTCTTAAGTACCTTTGACTTAACAGCAGGGTACTGGCAAATCAAAATGGCCCCTGGAGCAAAAGAAAAGACAGCATTCTCCACACCTGATGGGCATTATCAGTTCACTGTTATGCCCTTTGGTTTAAAGAATGCCCCTGCCACCTTCCAAAGGTTGGTGAATCACGTCCTTGCTGGGTTGGAATCCTTTAGTGCAGCTTATCTTGATGGTATTGCTGTCTTCAGCTCCACCTGGCAGGATCACCTGGTCCACCTGAAGAAGGTTTTGAAGGCTCTGCAATCTGCAGGCCTCTCTATCAAGGCATTCAAATGCCAGATAGGGCAGGGAACTGTGGTTTACTTGAGACACCTTGTAGGTGGAGGCCAAGTTCAGCCACTCCAACCCAAGATCCAGACTATTCTGGACTGGGTAGCTCCAAAAACCCAGACTCAAGTCAGTGCATTCCTTGGCTTGACTGGGTACAGGAGGTTTGTGAAGGGATATGGATCCATTGTGACAGCCCTCACAGAACTCACCTCCAAGAAAATGCCCAAGAAAGTAAACTGGACTGTAGAATGCCAACAGGCCTTTGACACCCTGAAACAAGCTATGTGCACAGCACCAGTTCTAAAAGCTCCAGATTACTCCAAGCAATTCATTGTGCAAACAGATGCCTCTGAACATGGGATAGGGGCAGTTTTGTCCCAAACAAATGATGATGGCCTTGACCAGCCTGTTGCTTTCATTAGCAGGAGGTTACTCCCCAGGGAGCAGCGTTGGAGTGCCATTGAGAGGGAGGCCTTTGCTGTGGTTTGGTCCCTGAAAAAGCTGAGACCATACCTCTTTGGTACTCACTTTGTAGTTCAAACCGACCACAGACCTCTCAGATGGCTGATGCAAATGAAAGGTGAAAATCCAAAACTGTTGAGGTGGTCCATCTCCCTACAGGGAATGGACTATATAGTGGAACACAGACCTGGGACTGCCCATGCCAATGCAGATGGCCTTTCCAGGTTCTTCCACTTAGAAAATGAAGACTCTCTTGGGAAAGGTTAGTCTCATCCTCTTTCGTTTGGGGGGGGGGGGTTGTGTAAGGAAATGCCTCCTTGGCATGGTTACCCCCTGACTTTTTGCCTTTGCTGATGCTATGTTTTGAATTGAAAGTGTGCTGAGGCCTGCTAACCAGGCCCCAGCACCAGTGTTCTTTCCCTAAACTGTACTTTTGTATCCACAATTGGCACACCCTGGCATCCAGATAAGTCCCTTGTAAATGGTACCCCTGGTACCAAGGGCCCTGATGCCAAGGAAGGTCTCTAAGGGCTGCAGCATGTCTTATGCCACCCTGGAGACCCCTCACTCAGCACAGACACACTGCTTGCCAGCTTGTGTGTGCTGGTGAAAACAAAACAAGTAAGTCGACATGGCACTCCCCTCAGGGTGCCATGCCAGCCTCTCACTGCCTATGCAGGTATAGATAAGTCACCCCTCTAGCAGGCCTTTCAGCCCTAAGGCAGGGTGCACTATACCATAGGTGAGGACACCAGTGCATGAGCACTGTGCCCCTACAGTGTCTAAACAAAACCTTAGACATTGTAAGTGCAGGGTAGCCATAAGAGTATATGGTCTGGGAGTCTGTTTTACACGAACTCCACAGTACCATAATGGCTACACTGAAAACTGGGAAGTTTGGTATCAAACTTCTCAGCACAATAAATGCACACTGATGCCAGTGTACGTTTTATTGGAAAATACACCCCAGAGGGCACCTTAGAGGTGCCCCCTGAAACCTTAACCGACTATCTGTGTAGGCTGACTGGTTCCAGCAGCCTGCCACAACCGAGACATGTTGCTGGCCCCATGGGGAGAGTGCCTTTGTCACTCTGAGGCCAGTAATAAAGCCTGCACTGGGTGGAGATGCTAACACCTCCCCCAGGCAGGAGCTGTAACACCTGGCGGTGAGCCTCAAAGGCTCACCCCCTTTGTTCCAGCACCCTAGGGCACTCCAGCTAGTGGAGTTGCCTGCCCCCTCCGGCCACGGCCCCACTTTTGGTGGCAAGGCCGGGGGAAATAATGAGAATAACAAGGAGTCGTCACTGGCCAGTCAGGACAGCCCCTAAGGTGTCCTGAGCTGAAGTGACTCTAACTTTTAGAAATCCTCCATCTTGCAGATGGAGGATTCCCCCAATAGGATTAGGGATGTGACCCCCTCCCCTTGGGAGGAGGCACAAAGAGGGTGTATCCACCCTCAGGGCTAGTAGCCATTGGCTACTAACCCCCCAGACCTAAACACGCCCTTAAAGTTAGTATTTAAGGGCTTCCCTGAACCTAAGATTTTAGATTCCTGCAACTTACCGAAGAAGAAGACTGCTGAGCTGAAAGCCCTGCAGAAGAAGAAAGAAGACACCAACTGCTTTGGCCCCAGTCCTACCTGCCTGTCTCCTGCCTTCTAAAGAAACCTGCTCCAGCGACGCTTTCTCAAGGACCAGCGACCTCTGAATCCTCAGAGAACTGCCCTGCTTCAAGAGGAACAAGAAACTCCCGAGGACAGCGGACCTGCTCCAAAAAGGCTGCAACTTTGTTACAGAGGAGCAGCTTTAAAGACCCCTGCAAGCCCCGCAAGAAGCGTGAGACTTGCAACACTGCACCCGGCGACCCCGACTCGACTGGTGGAGAACCAACACCTCAGGGAGGACCCTCCGGCGACTCCGAGACTGTGAGTAACCAAAGCTGTCCCCCCTGAGCCCCCACAGCGACGCCTGCAGAGGGAATCCCGAGGCTCCCCCTGACCGCGACTGCCTGAACCTAAAGTCCCGACGGCTGGAAAAGACCCTGCACCCGCAGCCCCCAGCACCTGAAGGAACGGAACTTCTGTACAGGAGTGACCCCCAGGAGGCCCTCTCCCTTGCCCAGGTGGTGGCTACCCCGAGGAGCCCCCCCCTTGCCTGCCTGCACCGCTGAAGAGACCCCTTGGTCTCTCATTGAAAACCATTGAAAACCCGACGCGTGTTTGCACACTGCACCCGGCCGCCCCCGCGCTGCTGAGGGTGTACTTTTTGTGCTGACTTGTGTGTCCCCCGGTGCCCTACAAAACCCCCTTGGTCTGCCCTCCAAAGACGCGGGTACTTACCTGCTGGCAGACTGGAACCGGGGCACCCCCTTCTCTCCATTGAAGCCTATGTGTTTTGGGCACCTCTTTGACCTCTGCACCTGACCGGCCCTGAGCTGCTGGTGTGGTAACTTTGGGGTTGCTCTGAACCCCCAACGGTGGGCTACCTTGGACCCAAAACTGAAACCTGTAAGTGACTTACTTACCTGTTAAAACTAACATTACTTTACCTCCCCCAGGAACTGTGAAAATTGCAGTGTCCACTTTTAAAACAGCTATTTGTGTTTTATGTAAAAAGTATAAATGCTAATGTAATGATTCAAAGTTCCTAAATTACTTACCTGCAATACCTTTCAAATGAGATATTACATGTAGAATTTGAACCTGTGGTTCTTAAAATAAACTAAGAAAAGATATTTTTCTATAACAAAACCTATTGGCTGGATTTGTCTCTGAGTGTGTGTTCCTCATTTATTGCCTGTGTGTATGTACAACAAATGCTTAACACTACTCCTTTGATAAGCCTACTGCTCGACCACACTACCACAAAATAGAGCAGTAGTATTATCTCTTTTTGCCACTATCTTACCTCTAAGGGGAACCCTTGGACTCTGTGCATACTATTCCTTACTTTGAAATAGTGCATACAGAGCCAACTTCCTACACCCCACATCTAGCTACTGAAATATAAAGTACAGATTTATTTAACTATTAAAAACATATGATAAATATCTATACCTCAAAACAAATACCCAACCCTAAACCCCCAAATTAAATTACCCCCAAAAATACATTTACAAATCCTTATAAATCACCCAGAGCTGAAACCTAAAAAATCCATTCCATAGTTTATTTTGGGGGAAGCCCTCTCAACCCATCAACCTTTTCTTTTTTCTGGGTTGCGGGGTAAACCTCCCTTACCCCCATCCTTTTGTATTACTTTGGGGGGGATTAAACTGGTAAGCCCCCTTTTTTACATAAAATCCTACCCAGCTGTCTGGTCTAGAAACCCAAACCCCTCTATATGCTTCTAAACCCAACAAGATACCATTGTGACTCGCGATGCAACGTAAAGAGATGCAATGACACCGGATGTGCAGTTTAATATGAAGTAAAAACATCATGTTAAAGGTACCAGGATGTTATGACTCTGAAGTAATGGTAACACACCATCTAGGTATGTTTTTGAGCGGGAAACATCAATAAAATACACTCAGAAGGGGAAATAAATCTCCACCCAGGCTTTTCTGATCTTCTTTCTGACTAGGCTCTGTAAATGCAGCATCACCCTTTATTCTAATGACCCTGATTGGTTACTTCAGATGAAACATCACTTCCGATGTTTGCAGTAGGGCACTGGCCAAGCACAGATTGATTAAACTTAATCAGTGCTTATCCGCTGCTCCCAACGCAATTGAGGTACTCATTTTTTAGATTGCCTCGGCGCGTGTTCTGATGTACGTGTGCAGCTGATGTTTCCAACCAGTGTTACTGCTTTCCCCTCCCACACACTGTTTCTCCATGTGCTGCCCCCTTTGCACCACCCAATACCCCATCCGTATAATTAAATTATCGTTCCGAGCATCCCTGCTCCAGGCTAGGTCCCTCCCACTGCTGGCACTGCAGAGTGCCACTTCTGTGTCCAGGCTGACTCATCTTCTACTTCTACAACCCACTTTGAGCCAGCATCACCACTGAGGTCGCCATGAGGGTTATTAAGTGCAACTAGTGTTACTGAAGTAATGTTCGGTGGTTCCATTTGTTTTGGTTTTGCTGTGATGGACTATGCCGTCCCAGCCACTGCACCCACCTCTTCACGGGGCAAACCTGCTCCTCATCTTGTGGAGTGCAATGTCTCAAAGTGCAGGGTTGTAGAGTGGCGTGGAGTGCAATCCGTCCCACTTCCCACTCCAATATGCCTCACTCCAGTCCAAAACAATCTGACCCACTCCAATCCACCCCACCCCAATCCAATACACCCATCCCAAACCAATATAATCCACCCCACCCTAATCCACCCCACTCCAATCTACCCCAATCCAATCCACCTCACCTCATTTCAATCCCCCAATCCAATCCAATCCACCCCATCCAGTCCACTCACTCCAATCCAACCCACTCTACACCAATCCTACACAAATTCAATCCACCCCAGTACCTCAATCCACTCCACCCTATTCCACACCACTCCATGCCACGCTATAACACTGCACTCCGAGACACAGCACTCTACGACACTCTCTGCAACTGAACTCTGCTCCCCTCTACTCAACTCTACTCCCCCTATTCCTCTCTATGACACTCTAGTCCAACAAATACAGTCTACAACAATCTACTCCTTCCACTCCACTCTAGGACACTGGCAACGGCCACATAGCAACGACCCACATAAATACACTCCACATCATACCACATAATTCCAATCGGCATTTCCATTCCACTCCACACATTTCCATTCCACACCACATAATTCAGCAACAAACCACGCAATTCAACTCAAAAACACATTTAAACAACACACCACATATATCCAATCCACCCCACACAATACCACATCCTGCCACAAAATTCAACAGCATACAACAAATTAAACTCTACAACATACCACTACGCAACACAAAATGCCATTCCACATAATTACATTCTATGACACACAATAACACTTCATATAATTCCAGTACACTCAAAACCACATAATTACTACCCACATAATTCCAGTGCACGACATGCCACATAATTCCACTACACACATCCACTCCACAAAATTACATGCCGCACAATTCCACAACTAATAATTCCAATCCAACTCATATAATTTCACTCCATGCCACACACATCCACTCCATAACACATGGGTAAAAGACATTGGGGGTCATCACGACCCCGGCGGTCAGTGGTAACATGGCGGTAAGTAGTGCCAACAGACTGGCGGTACTTACTGCCATATTATGACATTGACAATGTACCACTCTGACAGCCACAGCAGTTACAGACGCCAGGCTGGAGATATACATCTCCAGCCTGAAGGTTGTCACTGTTCCGCCTGCGGGAATATGACCCCGCCTACCGCCATGCTTTCCGTGGCTTCCTTACCACCACGAAAACCATGGCGTTAGGAACTATCAGTGAAAGGGAATTCCTTCCCCGTCACTAATAGGGATCTTCCCCCCTCTCCAGTTACCCCCCACCATCCCCTGCCTCTCCAAAGCCCCACTACCCCCTACGTACACACCGCCCTTGACACACACACACACACCCTTTTCCCACAAACATCCACGCATGCATACTTTCAAACATATACACACACACACATTCACAAAACATAACATACACGCACTCACACCTCAATACATGCACACTCGCATTCAACACGCAACACACACCCTCATACACGCACACACAAACATTCACACACACCCACACACACACACAACACCCCCCTCCACTTACCTGTGTTCAGGGGGACCTCCGGCAGGAGACAGGACGTGGCGCTGCTGCCACCAGCAGCGCCCGCCAGCAGAACACCACCAGTCCGTACTATAGGTCATAATACGGCTGGTGGCGGTCTACAGGCCTGGCGCTGCTGTGCCACATTACCGCCATCCGCCGGCATGTGCACTAACCAGGGGAAACCGATCCTGGGATTGTTACCGAATCTCAATTTGGAATTGCGACTACATACAGATTCGGTATTAGGAAGGGGCGTGTCAAGGGCTTCTCTTCCTAATATCGAATCACAGCAGTATGTAGAAATATTTTGTAACCGAAATGCGGCCTCAAAACATTTGCATTTTACCACCTACTTCAAGTAGGTGGTAACCCATTCGCAAACGGGAAAGGGTCCCCAAGGGACCCCTTCCCCTTTTTGAATGCATCCACAATATTTTTTAAGAGCAGGCAGTGGTCCCACGGACCACTGCCTACTCTCAAAAAATGAAAAGAACATTTTTAGTTTTCTTTTTTAAACGCATCCTGTTTTCTTTTAAGGAAAATGGGCTGCATTTAAAGAAAAAAAAAAGATTTCTTTATTTAAAAGCAATCACAGACATGTGATTTTTGCATTTCCTAATGGGTCGCACATTGCGACCAACCTCATGAATATTAATGAGGTAGGTCGATTTGCGAGCCATTGGGAATCGCTGATTGAAACTCCTGGAGTTTTATACATTCCCCTTCCCCTTTGCAAATGGGTTACCACCAACCTGAAGTTGGTGGTAACTGTGATTGTTTTGTGACCTCATTTATGGTCACAAAAAAAGCATACATACCTTTCAGATTTAGAATTAGGGAGGGATGCCTTGAACACACCCCTTCCTAATACCGAATCTCAAAACCCAACTTGCCATTCGGTAACAAGTTACCGAATCACAATTTGGACTTTGTACATCCCAAAAAGCATGTTTCTAGGTGCAAAAGGGCCGATTTTGCGAAGTGGCCCATTTGCGACTAGAAAAATGCTTTGTACATGTGGCCCATGGTGCTTCAATAGACGGCTATGTTCATGCTATACAAATATGACACAAATACATTTGTATGGGTTAATTTTTCATATTAGCCATCTATATTCAAATAATTATACTAAGAGTCCTTGTTAAGCGTTGCACTGCTAACCTACTACACATCAAATTGTGATTGTGACAAGATTTCTGTATGAACTGAGACACCGTGATTCTAGTGTTCACCCTCCACTGATCAAAGCAGAGTTGTAGCTTGTTTCATTTAAATTGAACCCGTCGGTGTAACGCTCATGAGAACATGGATGCTGATTCTCCAAAATGCTAAGGGTGGTAGAAATGACATCACATACCCTTTGACTGTAATGACATCACAGGGAGTGGCATCATATGACCTTTAACCCTTAATCGTCACAGGAATTGATGTCACAAGACTTTAACCCAGATATCATGACAATACTTAGTATCGTGGAAGTTCCACAATATCTGCATAAACACATATAAATCTCTGTTTTAGATACCACTTTCTTTAGGATGCTGACAAGATATGTCAGGGGAACATTACTAATTACTCTTATTTTTCATGTTTGTCTGTAGAGGATTTACTTTTATGAAACACAGAACACTGGGAATCTAAACTATTTATACCACAAGCTGCCATGACTTAATAGTTCTCCTAGTGTACTGTTGGGACGGAAAAGTCCCTCACATGGGGATGCAAGTGCATCTCTGCCCTGAGTACTCCAACTGCAATGATGTCTGGCTCTCCGATGCTGATTTATGTTATCATGTGCGAACATGGATCATGCATATGTGCATTGACATAAGCCTTTCTCATGGATTCAGTCTTTTTGGTCAGGGAGAGGCACCCTAAGCATTACCCTCATGATGAAAGGCTACTGTCTTTGCCAAGTTAATCAGCATGAGTGCCGTGGTGGCAGCATACCATGTAGTGATCACTAGGAGTGAACAGGCCTTTTTATCACTTGAGTGAGGCCCACAAGCACACTTATTTAAAGTGCCACTGCTGTGTGCTTAACTTACCGTTGGCCTACACTGGATTGGTGTGTAGTGCTGCGCACTGTGTGCGTGTTATATATGTGCTGAGTGTATGTGTGGCTATGCATGGCACAATACAAGAAGGATGTAGTGCTGTGCAGTGTGTGTATATTAAATGCATGTGCTGGGTGTCTGTGTGGTACAATACATCAAAGATTCTGGGTTCCATTTTGGGAGACCAAGGACTAACTTGAGGACATGAGGAGGTAGAGAATCCCCCAGACAGAATTTTGGATTGCTCCATTCCTATGAGCTGGGTGGGACCCACTGGAAAAAGGGAGAGCTGGGCTCTTCCGTGCATTTCAAAGTGTGCTCTTTAATTCAGAGAGAGGTCATTAGAAAGTGACCTGGGCTCATCTCAGAAAAGAGATGGGGTTGATAAGAGAATAACAAACAGTAGGGCTGAGTCCCTGGGGTAACCTTTTGATACACATATCACTGAGGCTAACATCTGGTACAAATCTCTAGTCCCTCCTATTGCCTGTGTTGTGAGATTATCAGATTTAGGGCCAGATGTAGGAAGCCGTTTGCATGGTGCAAACTGGGGAAATCGCAGTTTGCGCCATGCAAACGGCCTAACGCGATGCACATTCACAAATTGCGAGTCGGTACCGACTCGCAATTTGTGTATGCGACTCGCAAATAGGAAGGGGTGTTCCCTTCCTATTTGCAACTCGTATCGCAATTCAGAATTGCTTTGTGACCGCAAATGCGTTCGCAAAGCAACTCGCAGTTACCACCAGTGTCACACTGGTGGTAACTCATTCGCAAAAGGTAAGGGGTCCCCATGGGACCCCTTCCCCTTTGTGAATGTTGCCCAGAATGTTTTTTCAGAGCAGGCAGTGGTCAAATGGACCACTGCCTAAACTGAAAAAACGAAACCAAATGGTTTCGTAATTTTTTTCATTTTGCAACTCGTTTTTCCTTTAAGGAAAACAGGCTGCAAAATGAAGAAAAAAAACTGCTTTATTTAAAAAGCAGTCACAGACATGGAGGTCTGCTGACTTCAGCAGGCCACCATCCCTGTGAGTGCAGGGACTCGCTATGGGGTCACAAAATGCGACCCACCTCATTAATATTGATGAGGTGGGTCTTTGCGACCCCATAGCGAGTCGCATACGGTGTCTGAGACACCGTTCTGTATTCGAGATTGCGACTCGGAAATTGCGAGTCGGACAGACTCGCAATTTCCGAGTCGCAATCTCGGAGTTTGCTACATGTGGCCCTTAGAGTTGCTACTGCTGTGACAGATTGCTTTTTGGGTTAAGGGCAGAGAAGACGAGAGGACACTTAAAAAGGTAGCAGACCCCCAACATAAACCTCAAAGACGCAAAGTCCAGATCACATTTGGTGCCTGGAAATGGAGTATAAGAAGGGGAGTTCAAGGCCCCCAGAATGGTCAACTGTCAAGCAGCCTGCCATATATCGCTTCAGCACTGGAACACTTTTGACTTTAATAAAGAGCCAGAGCAGAATTCATGAGAGTCAGACCAGTAGTGGGGCTTAAAATGAAAGTTGCCCATAGTGAATGAGGAATAGCCACTACTAGCAAGAAGGGAGTAGGACTTAAGGACCCTCCTATAAAACACTAGAGACCTGATCTCAGGGGACAGTGTGTATTGTTTGAGAATTTCATATTCTACTTTGTGCTCGTTTATAAATACTCTTTTTTCTGAAAACCAAGCTTTTGACTGGACAATCATTTATTTATAGTTACAGCTGAACATATTTTGAGATGTGAGCCTGTGTTCACCCACCCTGTGTCTACTCCTGCCCCCCCAAGAGAAGTTACTCACCCACACTACAATTAAGAATCAAGTGCTAAAGCAATACTAGGCCCAGTTACTCAGGACACATAGTAGGACAGGCACCGGGACAACAGGAGTAAAAGGCCTTCTACCCCATCTGTGCCCTGCGGTTTGTGCTTGCCCTGTGTCCCTATGAACGGGGTTCTGGCATGTATACCACAACAAGAATAGCATTGATAAATCATCGCTAGAGAAAAACGAAATTACATAGAGGTGATGAGGAAGGCAGTGCCAAAGCTTGGTTTACCTGGAGCATATTTTGCTACTCATTCTGTTCATGTTGGGCCAGAGACAGAGGCTGATTTAAGATGTTGTCTAAAGAGTGGGGTAGATGGAGGTTGAATTGTTTTAAGAGATATGTGCACCCACAGTGGCTAGTGATGGAAGGGTTAATGGGTATTTAACTAACTTATTGTGTTTCGTTTTTCATTCGGGTTGCATAGCAGGGAGGCAGTAATTGTGTGGATTTGTGGTCATTCATTCATCAAATGGGCGGCCAGACTGGCAGAAACCAGGTGTTATAGTAGACAGCAAGATTTTGACATCACAAGCGTTCAGATAAGTTTGTGGTACAGGAGGGATGTGATTGGAGCAGTTGTTGCCGAAGCTGGCTAAATCGTTTGAGGGGGTGAAGGTGTCCAGACATTTTGGTCATTCAAAGGATGAATGATTTGGTGCAGCAGAAGGGTCTAGCCTTGTTGAAAAAACATGATAATTTTGTGGGCAGAGACATCATCGATGTGGAGTGACCTGAAGCGAAGTAGGTAGCGTCGAGGAGTCTTTAAGCAGGCGCTCATAGAAAGGTGATAGGAAAATGACACATTTTTGTAGGGATGAAGTAATTGGTCTGATGAGGCACGGGGGACTCTGATATGGGAACAGGTTTTATTTTCGGGATAAATCGCATGCATTTATCTTCTTTGAGGATGGAATTGAACTTGATAGAACTAAAAGACTCATTAGCTGCATTGTTGGGGGAGAAGTGTTGAGTATAGTTGGAAGGCAAGAGTACGGGGGCAGAAAAAAAGTCTCAGAGATGGTTTTTCGGAGTGGCAGGTTGGCATGTTTTTAGGTGTAGGTCACATGCATTGGTTGATTTCGCTACTGGTTGGGTGGTCCAGCTCGAGGGAGGGAAAGAGATTTTGGGCTGGGGTAGTTGTGAATTTGTTGAGAGTGCAATATGCTTGGAACGGTTTTAGCCTTGGGGCTTGAATTTAGTATGTTCGAAATGTAGAGAATACTTTGAAGGGTTAAGTGAGGAATGTAATATGGGGGTGCTCCGCGGTGGGTTGATAAGGATATTAGTAGATTGTAAGGCACCTGCCAGATTGGTAAACTGTGATATGCACCTATTTCTTTAAAGTGTCCTTTTTCACATTCATAAAGATCCGGTTCTAGTGTTGGGCTGTCTCGCTGGTGGGGACTTGGGGTAGAGACAACAGGTGAAACTCTCCCCTTGGGCTTTTCTAGCTGATCAGTTAGACTCAAGGGCCAATAAAACCTGATGCTCGCCAGAAGTTTACCTAATTTTTTCAAAATGTGCTATGGGTGCCCCCATAATTTGCCAAAATTGTCCTCCTCTGTGCCAGGGTCAGCATTTTGTCACTAGTGTAGTGTAAATAATGTGGATGACCCATGTGTCGGAATTACCTCTAATATGTCAGGGGCAGCATTTTGTCATAGTTGTCCACTCCCATATGCCATGGTTATCCTACTTTGTGTCAAGGAATACCTCCAACACACTAGCACTAACATTTTGTCACTGGTGCCCGCTATGCCAGCATTCTTTCCACAAGTGGACTTATGCCAAGAATTACCTCCAGTATGCCAACACCAATTGATCTATGGGTTTCCCATATGCCAAATATTATCTCTTGTATTCCAGTGCCTGTATTTTTTCGCAGGTGTCTGTCTCTTTAAGAATTGCCTCCAGTATGCCAGAGCCAATGGCACACTTGCAAGGCTGAAAACACATTCTTAATAAGCCTCACGTACATTCACTCATTCACACTTAATCATTCTCATTCACTTGCACTTACTCTCTTAGAATCACTCTCACTCTTACTCGTTTGCTGATTCTAACTCACTATTACCGACTCACTCACTCTTATTCACACTCACGCTTACTCTCACTTATTATCACTAATTCTGACACTCTGACTCATTCATTAATTCACACCTACATTCATTAGTACTCCCACGCACTCATATTCAATCGAACTTACTCTCACATCCTCATTCTCACTTATTCTCACTCACCCGACTCACTCATTCTCACTCACAGTTACACTGACTCATTAATTTGTGTTCACACTCATTCTTACTCATTTGCCATCATTCTTTCTATCACTCACTCATCACTCACGATGGCTCACTCATAGTTACTGTCACAGTATCTTTCTTTCTCACTCACCACATGTCACTCTCACTTGCTTTAACTCACACACACATACGCTCACACATACTCAGCCATGCACACTCTCTCACACGCAAACCACTTTCACCTACACTACACGCATGCAACATACATTTAAAACCATTTTATTTTATCTACATCAGCTGTCAGAGAAAATATAATTCCAGCTCTTGGTGCCCCATATTTATAACAGTAAGGAATAATTGTTTATGATTCAAAACTAGTGTAACATGAGCAGAAAATAAAGAGTGGGAAGCCCCAACATCCACAAGGGCCACCTCCATCTTCTAGGCACTGCATTTGCCACCTCTGAGGTCAGGGGTGGCAATGACAGGGTTTCAAAGGGCAAGGCAAGTGTTGCAGCTGTGACCGCTGGCGACCCCTAAATGACGTCACTGCCTGATAATAATGATTTCAAAATGGAAAGCCTATGGCTTGCTATATTTTCCCCACTACTTGATCACTGTACCTGTGCCTCGCGCTTCAGATCACTCCGAGCTCCAGGAGCGCACATCTGTCCTGGAGAATGTCACTCTTTGTTCCCCTCTTGGTGCACATTATGCTGTATTCCCACGCTGTCCATCACCATGAGTTTCCCTAGTGAATGCAACCCCGTGTAGATCTGCTCCATTGCTGTACATCATCCGGTGGTCCCTTGCTGCACACAACCGCCCTGCTGCATACATCATGCTGTGCTTTCCTGCTGCACATCTCCTGGTGCTGTCATGCTGCACAACGCCATGCACTCTCATGCTGCACACATCATCCTGTGCTCCCTTTCTGCACATCACCATGTGCTTGGCTACCCTGCAGCACATATTACCCTGTGATTCCCTGCTACACATCATCCTGTGCTCCACTTCCGAACACCATGCGCTCCCTTGGTATACACCCTGCTTACACCGCTGTTGGACCTCACCATGTGCTCTGCTCTCCTGTTGCACAGCACCCTGACCTCCACCATCAAGTGCTCTCCTGATGCAGGCAGAGACCTGTTATCCCTAAAAGCTCATAATCATTTACTCCCGTTATGTGCATCAACATGTGCTCCACTCCCTGGTGCACATATTACCCTTTTATCCACTGTTTCATATATTAACCTGTGGTCTACTGCTGCACATCACCCTGGGCTCTGCTGCTGCACACCACTGCCTTGCTTCACATCCCCATGTGGTCCGCTCGTGAATGTCACCCCATGTGCATCTGCTCCACATCACCCTGAGTTCCACCGCTCCACACCATCTTGATCCTCTGCGCTCTGCTGCTGCACGCCACCATGTTCTCCCTTGCTGCACACTGGCCTGTAAGCCTTTGTTACGCATCACCATGAACTCTGCTCCCGTTTTGCACATATTACACTGTAGTCCCTTGTAGCACATCACCCTGAGTTCCACTGCTGCACACAACCATGTGCTCCGTTCCTACACATCATCATATCTTAATGCATTGCACATCACCATGCACTCTGCTCCTCTGCTACACTTATTACCCTGTGAGCCTCTTCTGTACATCACTCTACCAACCTGTTCTGCACACCACCATGTACTTGCCTGTTGCACACCACCACGTGCTCCCCTGATGTACACATCACCTCTGCTTTCCTGCAGCACATCACCTGTGCTCCACTGCCGTACAGATATACATTTATGACTGTTGGTCTTTTTCTTTTGACTTTTAGTTCCGCCTCAAAATTTAGTTCACAGAAAGCACTTCCTTCAATATGTGTATTACTATTGCAGCAATGCTATACTTAGCCGAAGACACCATTGCTACTGTAATGCCTATCGCAGCATTCAGTCATGTTTTAGAGACTGTTTTACTGAAAAGTAAACACAGTGAATGAATGGGCTGCCCTCTCGTGGCATTTCTTGGCATTAAATAACACATCATGAAGTGGAAGTAAAATGGACTTCAAAATCCATTTCATCACCCATTATAATGATGTCTATGAAAACATGTCCAATATTTATGTGAGCTGCCGCCAATTGCCTCTACGAATTTCACTAAGTTTCTATTTTAATGTACTACAGTTTTCAAATGTGAAAATTTAATTTGAAAAGGCAATTAATTCAACAGCAGAGCGCAATGAGAACAGTCTGTAGAGTCCGGCTGGACTCATACTAGTGCCTCCAGTCGATGTGCTTCCACCAGCCACTCCTCGAGGGCTGGTTTCCACATTCATCCCACACCCATCCATCACAGGTGTCACCAGTCAGGTGACCCGGCAAATAAAAAGGACTGGGCGCACGTGCCCGAGGCCAGTTGATATGACTATGACTCTGTGTCTGTGTCCTTACTTTGCAGCATGAAGGCCTAGGGCCCCCAATACTACAATGGCAATCAACCTGGGTGAGCGTAACTTGACTGTGCCATTACGTCTCTTAAAACATGATATGAAGGGGTGGTTATTTTTCTGCATAATGTGAGAAATGTTTTCATTTAAACATGGTACACTGCAAAACATTCAAGTAAAGTGCACAGATGAATGTAATGTTTCATGTGTGCCATATTTTTCCTTTGTTTTGAAAGAATGATTAAGTTATAATATTTTCATAACATTATTCTTTATAATAGATTTATATTTTGACATAAGAGACGTATAGAATTCATCTAAGCTGAAAAGTGTATTTGTGTTTAATTATCTTGGCTGGAATGAAGACCTGTATTTTTCCTGTGTTCTAACCTTCAATGTGAAGCATGCTTTTTGCATGTTTTTCTAAAGCTGCAGGTGTCAAGATCTGAGACCAAAGTAACATGGGGGCTCATTGTGGGGGGAGATAAGAAAACCTGGAGGAACGTTTATGAAGTATGATGGAAGATGTATCCGGGGTTGGCAGCTGTAACTCTTATGAAATTCCAAAGTGCGAGGGTGCACCAAGGTCGAACGATGAAGACTTCAAAAGGTTAAAAATGTCAATTAGCAACTTGTCATTTGTGGTTATGTTTTTAAACTGGGAAAGGTATTTCCCTATGAACTCACCCTTGGAAGAATCAAGATTTAAGTGTGCTTTAGTTAGCAGTAACATTCAGATTCCCTCTGTCCTTTGCTGAGAGCGAACCTTACTGAGATATACCCCTTAAACTTTAATTCTTATGTGGCTTTATGCCTCCATACCTCTTCTGATGGAAACGTATACAGAAGTTCTGTTGTGCTGACCATTTATCTTTCTGAATCCAACAGATATTAGGATAGTTAGGATTTTAGAGTAAATTGTTAGGGAGGAAAATTTGGATTTGAATTTAATGCATCAAACGTTTTTCCTTATTTTCTTCATTATTGCTATTGAATTGGTGGTATTCTATATGTTAGTCAAATTTCATATTGTGCAACAATTTGATTCTCCTTTGATGACTCTGCACATTTATACTGTGATTTTGAGACTCTATTGAAGTTTGACTTTGAGTTTAAATAAAAATCTTGGAACTTTATTGGGTTCCTGAGAGTTAATGTGTGGCTATCTTCTACACTGTAATTCACAGAGAAAATTAAAAAAAATGTCTCATCACCCCTTGGAACAGAGAAAAGAAAGATAACCCGGACCTACGATTTAAAACAGAGCTGGATCAAACCTGACTCAAAGAAGAGCTGATCCTGGTGTGCTAGTGATTGATCGCTACTGGCCTACCATGTTCATCAGGTTATCCTCTATCAGAAAGACTTAGGTTCGTGAAAGACCCCAGAGAGTTGGTTGTCTGTGCACCACATTTCCTGTGCCCACTATCTATTGGGCATTTGGTGCCTTGGTAGTCCCAGGACTCACAGAAATAGACATGGGAATCAAGGTTTAGGTCAATTTTGGAGTGTTTGTTATCAATGGCTCATTTCAGAGAGTCAGCATTAAAGCCCTCATTACAACCCTGGCGGTAAATCCCGCTTTCCGCCGTGCTGAAGACCGCCAACATACCGTTGCGGCGGCGGAATTCCACTACAGGTATTACGACCCACAGCTCGGAAACTGCCACAATACAGACACCCACACAAGTCCGCCTCACCAAAGGTCAGTGATAAACTGGCAATACCAAAACCTACACCGTCACGCCAACAAGAATACGCCCACACTATCATGACCCATGAATCAACGTGGCGGTCTTTCAACCGCAGTAAACCATTGGCGGTACACACTGCCGCGCTCAAAATACACACACATTTACAAAACACAACCACATTGGACAATTCAAAATACACACACCTGATACACATACACACACCACACCCACAACACTATAAAACACACACCCACAATACCCACAAACCCTCACAACCAAAAATTTCGAAGTAGGCTAGAGAGAGAGATTAGCTAACACAACACCAGCATCCACAGGCACACAACACCATCACTTATACAACATCCACGCACCTCAAACAACACACACCAACACATCCCCCCACACATCACAACAGACAGCACCTCACACATCACCCACACCACATCATGGCACCTCAAAGACACCCCAGGTTTTCTGAGGAGGATCTCAGGGTCATGGTGGAGGAAATCATCCGGGTAGAGCCACAGCTTTTTGGATCACAGGTGCAGCAGACATCCATTGCAAGGAAGATGGAGCTATGGCGGAGAATCGTCGACAGGGTCAACGCAGTGGGACAACATCCAAGAACATGGGATGACATCAGGAAGAGGTGGAACGACCTACAGGGGAAGGTACGTTCCGTGGTATCAAGACACCAGATTGCTGTACAGAGGACTGGCGGTGGTCCCCCACGCCTCCCCCACAACTAACAACATGGGAGGAGCATGTCTTGGCAATAATGCATCCTGAGGGCCTCGCAGGAGTAGCAGGAGGACTGGACTCTGGTAAGTCATATCTTAAATACTTCATCCCCCCAACCCCACCTGCATGCCAGCACATACTCCCACTCTTACCCTCACCCCATCACACCATCATCTTCATATGCCCCACTATCACAACTCACACATCTCAATACCAAGGCCCTGCATGCAACACCTATGCATGGACCACCGTCACCAATGCACATCCAGTACAGAAACCCACACAGACACCAAACCAACTATCACAAAAGGGCTAACACAATGACGCAAGCACAGGAGTAGAATAGAGGGTACCTCACCGAATGCACAAGATGGCACACACAGATTCTAAAACTATGCATTTACACCCCAACAGGACCCATACCCAATGTCACCGGAGAGGAGGTGCCAGACATATCCAGTCCCCCCACAGAAGAGGCCCACAGTGATGACAGCAGCTCTGCACGCCTGGAACAATATGACCAGCCTGGCCCATCAGGGACCTCAGGACAGTCGGTTCCCCTGACACAGTCCCAAACCACCACAGAGGCTCCCCCCTCAGGAAACACCACCACAGCACCCACCCAACGGGCCCATCCTTCTGTCCACGTCAATCAGCAGTGTGTCCACTACTATAGGGACCCAGGCAAACCCACTAACACAGGACAATCAGGGACCTGGGGTCAGTGGCAGTGGGCACACGGTTCAGGGGACAGAGGCACAGGATAACAGGGAAGCTGGGAGGACTGCTGTATGACAGGGGGAGGACAGGCCCAGGGAACTGACACTCCATGAGGCACTCTCCAACATCATGGGAGCATACCACAATTCCCAGGAGACCATGGGCACGGTACTGGCCAAGTTTCAGGAGACCCAGCTGCTGCAGGAGGAACACTACCTGGGGATCAGGGAGGACTTGAAGTCCATTAACACCACCGTGGTCACCATTGCAGGGGTGCTGGCAGACCTTGTCAACACCATGAGGGACACAGTGGGACACAAACAGGCCCCTGACACTAGCCTGGATGGTGAACAGCCCTCCACCTCCGCCAGCGCTAGTGGACAGGAGGCACTGCCACAGGACCAACAGGCCACCAGCTCCCCACCCCCTGCAGAAAGAGAACAAGCCCGCAATTGGTCCCTGAGATCCAGGAACAAGACAGAGAACATTGCCAAGACCCACGCCAGGAAATAAGACCCTCCTGAATGTCACCCTTCTGTCCCACTTTGACACCCTGTCCACCATAAACAGCCATAGCTCCACTTCCTATGCCCCTTTGGACAATGCACCTGTGAGACCAAGAGACTGGACTCTGCCATGGACATTCCTCCACCATCACCCCAGCCCATTTCACACACCCCTCCACTTATTTGCACAGAAATGAACACCCTTGAATCACAAATCAATCTGGAGTCAGTCTGTGCTTTCACAAATGTGTAATTGCAAAATCTCTGGAATATAGCAATGTCAATGTACTTGTTCACATATCAATGTTACACAGCTGTAGGCCAGGAGTAAACATAGCAGAGGGCACAAATTGGTACCCAGATCTGTGAAATGGAAAGCCAAAGTGACAAGTCAGGGTACACACAGATAAAAAGGCAGACTTATGCTAGGTCCTACAACAGTATGACATGTGGGAAGCAGTTCTATCTTCTTACCCGTGTCTCACTGGAAGTATTGAATGATGATGTTGTTTCCGTTGTCTACATCTTCTTCTTCTGCCTCCTCTTCTTCACTGTCCACAGGCTCCACAGCTGCCACAAGACCAGCATCAGGCCCATCCTCCTGCAGAAAAAGCACCTGCCGTCGCAAGGCCAGGTTGTGCAACATACAGCAGGCCACGATGATCTGGCACACCTTCTTCGGTGAGTAGTACAGGGAGCCACCTGTCAGGTGGAGGCACTGGAATCTGGCCTTCAGGAGGCCGAAGGTGCGCTCTATTATCCTCCTAGTTCACCCATGTGCCTCATTGTAGTGTTCCTCTGCCCTTGTCCTGAGATTCCTCACTGGGGTCAGTAGCCATGACAGGTTGCGGTAACCAGAGTCACCTGCAAATATCGAGGGACAACTGTTAGACATCCTCCAAACATTAGGTACTCTCCCATACCCAGACAGCAAATGAAACTGTGTGGGGGCTTTAGGCTCACCTATTAGCCACACACGGTGCCTCTGGATTTGGCCCATCACATAAGGGATGCTGCTATCCCTTAAAATGTAAGCGTCATGCACTGAGCCAGGATACTTGACATTCACATAGGAGATGTACTGGTCTGCCAAACACACCATCTGCACATTCATAGAATGGTAGCTTTTCTGGTTTCTGTACACTTGTTCATTCCTGCGGGGGGGGGACAAATGCCACATGTGTACCATCAATGGTACCAATGATGTTGGGGATATGTCCCAGGGCATAAAAGTCACCTTTCACTGTGGGCAAATCCTCCACTTGAGGGAAAACAATGGAGCTGCGCATGTGTTTCAGCAGGGCAGACAACACTCTGGACAACACGTTAGAGAACATTGGCTGTGACATCCCTGATGCCATGGCCACTGTTGTTTGAAAAGACCCATTGGCCAGGAAATGGAGTACAGACAGGACCTGCACTAGAGGGGGTATTCCTGTGGGATGGCGGATAGCTGACATCAGGTCTGGCTCCAACTGGGCACACAGTTTATGGATTGTTGCACGATCAAGTCTGTAAGTGATAATTATGTGTCTCTCTTCGATTGTCGACAGGTCCACCAGGGGTCTGTACACCGGAGGATGCCGCCATCTCATCACCTGCCCCAGCAGACGTGCCCTATGGAGGTGAACGGTGAGCAGAGGGTCACACAACACTTAGGTATCACAATGCCGTTTAGCAAAAACTTAACAATTTCTCAATGTGCCTTTGTCTGTCTGTATTCCTGGCCTAAATAGGTGTGACGCAGTTATTTGGCCTGCCATGTGGCCCCCTGAAATGGCGGCTGCCTGACCTGTAAGGTGGGTAACTGCACTGGCGTTGGACACCGTCGCGGTAGGCGGTCGAAGACCCCAGCGCAATTCAGCATTGGTTAACATTTGGCCGTATGGGTTCCAGGAGACAATGACGATGTACGCCGGCGGTGACGGTACGCACCGCCGTGGACCTGGCTGCCATTTTCTATCTGTTCACTCACTTGATACCTGACCTTCAACAGGAGAGGACCTACACTGCAAGTGCTGCTGTGACCTGTGTCTGGAAGCGACAATGGGTACATTGTCTGGGGAAAGGGCCCCTGCCTTCACTTCGGAGGAGTTGGAGAAACTAGTGGATGGGGTCCTCCCCAGTTCACGCAACTGTACGGTCCTCCAGACAAACAGGTGAGTACACTGTGAGCATGGTGGATGGCACATGATTGTATAGAGTGTTGTAGATGGAAGAGGGAGGGGAGGGGGACAGGCCAGCATGTGAGGATAGTGTGTGTGTATGTATGTCTGGGTCAGGGTGGGAGATTTTTAGGCAATGAGTGAGAAGAACAGTACGGGATAGTTACATCCATTATTACTTCACTTTTCCTCTAGGTCAGCGCCCACCAGAAGAAGGGGATTTGGCGTGCCATCGCCAAGGAAGTGCGGACCCTGGGGGTCTACCATAGAGGGAGCACACACTGCCGGAAAAGGTGGGAGGACCTGCACCGCTGGAGCAAGAAGACGGCGGAGGCCCAGCTGGGGATGGCCTCCCAACGTGGAAGGGGTGCCCGTCGCACCATGACCCCCCTGATGTACCAGATCCTGGCGGTGGCATATCCGGAGTTGGATGGGCACTTGAGGGCATCACAGCAGCCACAAGGGGGTGAGTACACTCTCATTCAGCTGACTCTGCGAGCTTGAAGAGGTGTCTGGGTGGGGGTGGTGGCCTGTGGGTTCCCATAGGCAAGGGCATATGCGCAAAGGTAGATCCATTGTTTTGAAGCCTCATTCCTAGTCCAACCCCAAAGGTGGTATTTGTCCTCTACACCTCGTCAGGCTCCCATGGGTGCAAGCTGTGCATGAAATGGGTCTAGACAGAGCCCCCCTTAGGCATGTGCTTTTCCCCTGCACTGTTAGTGCATGGCTTAGTGCATAGGGCTGCTCCCTGTGTGTTGTGTCTGCCAACGGTAGTGGTGTTGCATGCACTGACCATGTGTATCTTCTGTCTCCCCCCCGCCTTTTTGTTTTGTCACCCTGTTCTTGCATGCATTAGCATCATCTGGCGGAGGAAAAGTGGCACCGGAGCAGGAGGGAGCTGCATCCCACATGGCCCTTGAGGGTGAAGTAACGGAGTCTGAAGGCACTAGTGGAACGGAGGGCGAGGGGAGCTCCACGACAGGGACAGGAGCATACACCAGCGACAGCGACTCCCCCTCTGATGGGAGCTCTCTTGCGGTGGTGGGCACTTCTATGCCCACCGCATCAACAGGTACAGCCGCCACCCCCCCACCAGCACCGTCCTCCCAGCAGCCCCTCAGCGTGTGTCCCATGCCCGCTCACCCAGGAGGGTGGGCATCTCCTTCGCCCCAGGCACCTCAGGCCCTGCCCCAGTCAGCCCATGATATAAAAGGTCTGAGCTAAGACCATTTAGGGAGACTGCCTCTTTCAGTTGCTATAGGTCAGCTTCTGGGAGACGTAGTCTCACTCATTTGAGTTTAATAAAGATGTCTTTTCATATTTCAGCTTCTTTGCCAAGTTCCTTGTTATATTACCCTGAGAATGAAAATCTCTAGTACTTCACATCCTTCCCCTAGGGCCAGGCTGTCCAGGTCCCAGCCCAGCACCTCAGCCACCAAATCGCCAAGCACAGTGGTCACAGCAACTCCGGTCTCATCGCGGCCACCACCCATCAGGGCTGCCAGTGTGCCACCTAGCGAGGCCAAGGAGCAGGCCATTCCGCCACCTGCCAAGGTGAAGAAGGTGCCCACATGCCGGAGGGAGAAGCCGCACCTACCAGCAAGCAAGGGCTCCTCCAAACCAAAAGGGGACAGTGGCAAGACACCAGCAGCAACATCAAAGGTGGGGAAGGGACACAAACCGAAGAGCAGGTCAGGACAGGGCACGGTGGCTCTGGCTGAGGGACCAGAGTCACCCCTTCTGTCAACCAGTACACCAACCTGTATGGCAGTGACACTGCCACCTGCACCACCACCTGCACCGCCACCAGCACCGCCACCTGCATGTCTGCTTCCTCACCAACAGTCCCCAGCATCATCCAGGCTGCAGGAGACATCCTGCTGTGTCCCTCAACAGGTGCAGACACATGCACCACCGCCAGCACCTCCACCACAGACACCGCCACAACCACCGCCACCAGTCCCGCGACGTGCTCAGACAGTGCCACCACAGCTGACAGGGCAATCAACCCCAAGTAGCCAGCCATCCGAGCCTGCAGGAGATGTCCTGGACCCTGCCCAGCGTCCATGAGGCATGACTCTCAGCACTGTTTGTAGCTGCAGGTGGCAGGCGAAGTCGCAGCAGGGTGGAATGTGTCTCTGCCTCCATGGCGTATCATGCTACCTGTTCCCAGGCAATCTCGTGGCACACACACCCAGGTGAGGGAATGGGGCCTGCCACACTGCATGTGAAGCATTCTGGGCACAAAGCCCCCTCCAGAACCAGTGGAGAAAGGCATCCACTACCTCAGTCCTTGGCAGGATGAAGCACTCTTGGCACAAAGCCCCCGCCAGAACCAATGGAGAGATACATCCACTACCTCAGTCCTTGGCAGGATGAAGCACTCTGGGCACAAAGCCCCCTCCAGAACCAGTGGAGAATCACACCCACTACCTCAGTCCTTGGCAGGAAGAAGCACTCTGGGCACAAAGCCCCCTCCAGAACCAGTGGAGAGATACATCCACAACCTCAGTCCTTGGCAGGATGAAGAACCCTGGGCACAAAGCCCCCTCCAGAACCAGTGGAGGATGTTATCCACTTGAGAGGCTGTGGCTTTGCACTCCCCAGGATAGAGCAGTGGGCAAACCACCCACTGGAAAGACTTGAGAGACTGTGGCTTTGCACTCCCCAGGATACAGCAGTGGGCAAACCACCCACTGGAAAGACTTGAGAGACTGTGGCTTTGCACTCCCCAGGATACAGCAGTGGGCATGGAGCCCAGCAGTGGCGTTGTGCGTTCATCTGGCTGAGGTGCCCCCCCTCCCCCTGAGGTGCCTGTTTCATTTCGATCTGATGCCCCTGCAGTGTTCTCTCCGTTTCAAGTCAGGTATCTTGTGTGGGCTTCGCCCATGCATTTTGGGACCACTGGTCCACGGACAATGATTGGAACACTATCCGGACTTGTGTAGTTGGTGTACATATTTGTATATACTGATTTTTGACATTGCACTATCTGATTTTTTTTATTACAATCGTTACAATCATTTCCTTTTCTCCTTGCGTTCTTCCAGGGGATGAGGGAGTCTATATGTAATGTTGCTGCATGTATTTGTGTGTATGCTGTTCTGGGTGAGGGTGGGGGTATTGCGTGTTGCGTGTGTGTGTCACTCTCTTTTCCCTCCCACCCTCCCCTGTGTTGTAGGTGCAGGACTCACCGTGGTCGTCGACGGCGTCTTTGCTGCTCCTGATACAAGAGGAGAAAGAGCAGCATGGGCAGGACCTGTAGTTCGGGCTCCATGGCATCCTGGTTCCTCGTTGGGTGTCGAGAGGTGATTGGTTTCCATCCCAATTCCTGTTTCCGCCGTGCTTTTGATAGCATTGGTACTGCCCCGGAAAAGGTGGCGGATAGGCCTCTTGTAATAGTGTGGGTGGTACTGTGTCTTCCGCCTGTCTATTGGCAGTTACCGCCGCAGTGTTTGTTTCTACCGCCGTGGCGGTCGGAGTGTTAAAGTGGCTGTCTATGTTGGTGGTTTCCGCCATGGTCGCGATTCCATTTTTTTTCCCGCCGGGCTGTTGGCGGTATTACCGCTGCTTTAACACCGACCGCCAGGGTTGTAATGAGGGCCTAAGTCACCTTTAAAGCCATCAGCGGCAGAGGGTTACCATGTGCCAAAGAGAGTTAAACTGACCTAATTTGAAAGTCTGGAATAAATTAAAAGCAAATCAGCGGGAGGAGTCACACGTCGGTCCTGATCATCCTCAAGTATTCCGTCCTTTTCTTGAGAGAGGTTCTGGTCTTGCAAGTCATCTGTAATCTCTGATGCCACTTGCAAGAAAATAAACAAAGGTCACAACGTCCAGGAGCCTTTGCTGTTCATGGTCGCCAAATTTCAGATTCCTTATCAGAGGTATTGGAGGAGTCATTTGCTGTTTGGCCAAGGTTCAAAATCTGCTGGAGACAATAGAAACCTTGACGTTTCATCTTGTACATTTTCCTCGAAGATTGTTTGCCTTCATTCAACAATCTTGTACCTATGAATGAAAGAGACCCTCCTTCACCTTTGTTGATTTCCATGATCAATGGTTTATATCTGGGCTAAGAAAACAACAGAAGGCAGTTTGGTATTCTGTTCCAGGTCTCTGTTTTTGACTAGGGTTTGTGACAGAACCCTTTTAAGAGACAATGTTTTTGTTGTTTTGTTTTTGTTTTTTACATACAGCTAGTATTTTTGTTTGTGGTTTTAGTAGCGTTTAGTTTTTGGCACAATTTTGAATTTTGCTTACCCTGGAAAAGGTTGAGCTAGCAATCCGGAATGGTAAAAGTAAATCAACAAATAATGATTAGCTTCCTAAGTGTTTGCAAAAGTGACTGTTACTTATGTGTATTTTCTTTTCTTACAGGAAGATTTCAATATTAAGATTTAGACCAAAGTGGCATTCAACTCTCTCAGTAGTAAGCATTGCTAAATGTTGTTGGAGAAAGAGCACTGTGTATATAGACTACCTAACTCAGATCACTGTCTTTCAGCTTCCTCACAGGTATACAATTATACACAATTCCAGGAGGGTTTCTTCTTGTTGAGAAGCAATGTCAAGGGTTAATAGAAAATTAATTTGTTTTTTTTTCCCATTCTCCTTTCTCCCATTGTTTATACAAAACCTCTCAGAGCCTCTTCAAAACCTGGGGTTTATTGAGAACTTAAGTGGCTGGAGGTGAAGCTTGCATTCACGGTATTGTGACTTTGCTGTAGCATGGCAAGATTCATGCAGTTCTTCCCTCTTCACTCACTGATACTAAAGGAATCCTACTTAGTTATTTTTCTCTGCTTAGTAATATACTTAAATTCAGCAGGTTGCTATCTCTGATCTGCAGTCAAGGTTAGATGCGAATACACGGGGAGCTGGAAAAATATATTGCTACAAAGGGGGGATCTTGGCAGCACCCACTGTCACAGAGGGACCACAGATTTGAATGGATAAGAGACCTAAGTCCACAGGGGGGGGTTGAAATCTAAACCCACTGGGAAAGGAAGACTTCCTGACTCTTTTTACAAATAGGGTGCCGGAGGTGTTGTGAGCAGGTGGCCATGGGACACCACATGCAGTCATGTGCAGCGCATGCAGCTTGGTACCACAGCATTTCATTCCTGTTGCAGTCTGGGTGCCTGCTTCTCTACCAGATGACCTCTAAGTGAGCTAATTTACCAATATTCATGGAAAACGGAAGAGATTACTTGGAACAAAGGTTAACAAAACAGCCATTCAATTCAGGGATGGAAGACAGAGAATAATATGGCAGATGTGTGGATGGATCAAAAGTGACACTGTCAGGGTTTATTGGCCACTAAGAGAGTTTGAGGGGTGATTGGCACCTGGAGGGGTAGGGTTAAGCTATGTTTTTTTAGCTGTAGTGCAAGATCTATTTTATTAGATACGGTTGTACAAAGTAGTGGAATATGAGTATGTTGGTTGTGGATCCAATGTCTGATGGGATGTGTTAGAGAGCTAGTCAAAGGATGCAGTTTTGAAGTATCAATCACCAGAGCTGGTATATTAGGACTGTCATGGCTATGCTGTCTGTGGTTGGATGGAATTTGTAGGCTGGTGTTACTGTGCTATATTATGTCTATTTGTATAGCACTCTAATCACTAGTGAGGGTATCCAGGCGCTATCCAGGTGGGAAGTCATCTGTCTCCTGGGTGATCTTATGCGAAGACCCAGGTCTTCAGTTTCCTTTAGAACTCAATACGTTTTAAGGAGGTTCTGATGGGTTATAGGTGGTCGTACCATGCTTTAGAGGAGATGTACAAGAAGGTGGGCTCTGTTTTTGTGTATGCAGGAACATGTGCTAGTGAGAGTCCAACTGAATGGAAGTGCCTGGGTGGTTGGTGGAAGTGTACTCAGTGGTTGAGGTAAACAGAGACTCTGTGTAGTACTATGTATGTGTGTGTGAGGAGTTTGAACTGAGTGTGCTTGTGTATGAGAATGCAGTGAAGTTCCTTGAGGTGAGGGGTGATATGTGTGCATTGACATAGGTTTAGGATGAGTCTTGTTGTGGTGTTTAGGATGGTTTGGAGCCTGTTTAGGAGCCTCTTTGTGATTGAAGTGTAGAGTGTGTTGGCGCAATCAAGTCTGCTGGTTATCAGGGCTTGTGTTTCCTAGTGTTCACTAATAGCCACTTCAACATGATTTTTTGCAGCATCCGCAGACTGTAGAAGCAGGTGGAGGCCACTATTTTCCTTCGGCTGTCATGTCAAGCTTGTCATCTCGACTGATTCCTGAGTTTCTGATGTGGATATTAGGTGTGTGGAACCAAGGTCGTCTGGCCATCAGGAAGAACCCCAAGCAGAGGTTTTCCTTTGAAGATCACCACTTCAGTCTTATCTGAATAGAGCTTGAGGCAGTTAGAGCACATCCAGGTGGCTACCGTGGTCATGCAGGTGGTGAGGTTGGCTTTGGTTGCAGGGGTCTTGTGCGACAGGGAGAGTATCAGTTGGCTGTGATCTGAATAGGAGAGTATGTTGATGACGTGTGATCTGATGAGGTCGGCCAGGTGAGGTTCTTGGATTGTGATGTGTAGGGTCGCATGCGGACTTATTGTGTTCTTCCTGTGACCAGTTGAGGTGGGTACTTGGATTACTATTTTGTGTAGTCTTCTGATCAAAGTGAAGTGGGAGACTATGTCGAAGGCCACTGAGAAGTTGAGCAGTAGGAGGGCAACAGTTTCTCCTTAGTTGAGAATCATCTTGATGTTGGCTGTTCTTGCGAGATCGGGTGGTAGTTTACTAGTTGGGTGAGGTCTACCAATGGCTTCTTTAGGAGTGCATTGACCTTGGTGTGTTTCCAGGCATCCAGGATCATCACGGTGGTGATGAAGTTGTTCAGGATGTGTGTGAGCACTTCACTGACTGGGGAGGTGCCCATGTTGTAGATGTGGTAGGGATGGGGATCCATCTGTACACCGGTGCAAATGGTTCTCATGATGCTGGCTTTTTCTTTCACAGTGAATGCTTCCTGGGTGTTGATAGTACTTTTGTGATTTTATGTAAGAAAGCTGGAGGTGCATGGGTTTGGCTGAGAACTAAAATTATTGTAAATGGTTTTGATTTTGTTGCTGAAAAAGTCTGAAAGGTTATCGCATAGTTTTTGCAAGGGGTGATGCTTTTATTTGTGGAAGCTGGTAAGGTGAAATCTTTGATGATCATGAAGATTTCTTTACAGCTATTGAATTTGTAGTCTATGCAGTCTTCTAGAGCCTTGTTCTTGGTTTCTATGATCTGCTGATGGAAGCATGTTAGTGCTGCTTTGTAGATGTCCTTACCTTTTTCTTTGTGATTCGTTCCCCATCTTCTTTCCAGTTGTTTGCCACGTTAGTTACCAGTCTATCAAGTAAAAGGAAGATAAATAGCACAGACATAACCACTGGAGGATATTACTCAGGACATAAAATTGATCTGGCAGCGTACCTTTGGGCAGAACTGGATTTCAAAGGATGGAGTAATCTTGAGAAATTGTACCTGGCTGAGAGAACTGACAGTGCAATTGGATAGCCACATCAGAAGTAGATGGGAATCAGATTAGACCAAATAGTATATTGTTCTGTGTATGTGACTGTAGCAAGTAAACAGGGGAGACAGTTTTGCAAGTTAGTGCACATAAAGTATATGTGGGTGTACGACCATTATAAACAGGTGTACAGTGAAAAGTTGAGGGCTGAGAAGATCTTTTTTTACATCATGCCATTCCAAAGGACTGCATTATTCTTGCTAGGCAGAGGTTTGGGAAAGTACCAACACATTATAGGAATAAAACAAAAAGGACGATAAAAGACCATGTTAAGGCAGGTTTCATTGGGCAAACAGAGTCGTCATCGTGCCGGCTCTGGCAGCAGTTTCCTTGAAGAGTGCTTTAGAAGTCAGGTTACGCATTGGTCTTAGGAACCTAAATGATGCAATATAGGAGGGTTTGCCATTTTCTCCAAAATGTTATTATGAATGGTGTCATCACTTGCTGGGCAGGTTGTACCACATTATGAACATTTGTCTGAGGGGTGCAACCAAAAGGAGTTGGAAGAGAAGTCTAAATACATGAACATTTCCAATTACAGAAGACATGTTTTAGTATAGGAAAATGCCTTTGGGTCTTGATAGCTCTGTCTCAGATTCTCAACGATTGGTGAAAAAGATTAAGGACCCTTCCTATGGCATTAGATTTCAGTATATCTTAGATTTTGAAACTTATTGGTATTATCAAGATGAAAGTTTGAAGGGAGTGTTCAGTGTTTTAGAGGAAATAGTGTTGACATTGAAAATAAAAAATACAAGTTCAGACATTGTGAGATGCAAACTTGTAAAAGGCTGTCAAAACTGAACCGTTTAGGAAGTTGCTGAAAAAGAATGCCACGTCTGATGGCGTGCTAAGTCGAAAAAAGTGCTTGCCTCAAGTTTCCAGTCATAGTTGGTTACGAAAGAATGCATAGTGGATGTAATTGTGGGATTTGTTGGTAAAAGAGATAAAACAGGGTGTGGGTGGTCTCACAGATCAAAAAGTCTATGTTTAGTTGAAATGTAATTATTCTATAACTCAGTGAGAACTTCTAGTTATTACTCGGGGAGCAGAACAGTATCAAATGCTTTTGTGGAGGACAACACTTGTAAAACATACCAACCATAAACCACTGATAAATAGGTTTGCTTCAGAGATAGGTAGTTACTCATAATGAGGAAGGTGATGAAATTACAGGTTTACCGTTTAAGATGGAGTGTGTACATAGTATGTGCAATGTGCACGCATTGTGCTACGTGAATGTCGACTTTGAAATATGATTTGACTACATGTGCTTGAATTGACTCCAGGGACTACCTGTCCCATAACTCCCTTCTGAATTGAGGAGGGGAGAGGAGAAGGAAGGGCAGCCACGTGGAAGCACTATTTAGAGCTATTTCATCAGCTGCTTTGCAGAACGCCTGAACTGATTCCTGTGACTACCTGCCCTATAACCCTTGCTGGCTCCACCATGCAGAAGTGACATTTTAGTGCAATTTCATCACTCACTATGTGAGATACCCATGAGCTGCGCCCAGGCCAAGGGTGGGCCCATCTTCGCCTGTCATCACCAGGGAGAGGCATCACCAGGTGGTCTAGCTGAACTGGGTTAATATTGAGGTTCAACAGTTGCTTTATGGAGAGAAGAATAACCCTTGATGGTGTTAATGCAGGCACTGCCCCACAAGATCCCTGAGCATGCATCTGACATTGCACCCTCCTCATTAAGGAGTTCGAGTCCTTTCTTAGCCAGAAGGAATTCTCTAAGACCGAGGATCCGCCACCATTATTTAAGAGGAGAACTGACACTACTAAAAGGCCAACCCCTGCGCCCAACCACATTGAATTGCTACCAACTGTCTTCTATTTCCTCATATTATAGTGCAGAACAGACACAACTTGTCTGAACCAGTTTCAGCCTCCTGCGAATGTTGATGTTAATTCCTCCTGAGAAACCTGTACATTCGTTAGCTGGAAATGTATAGGATAGGGTGACCTCACCAAGTCTGGGTAAGGTTGACAATGATCTGATGTGTGCAATTAAACTCTTGAGGGCTGAATTTGCAGAAGTAATAAATCTAATCTCATCTAATCTCAGCATCTACTCTACGATTTGAAGAATCTTTAAGCACACAATTGCCCCGATACAGATCCGTTTGTTTCTGACCATGTTTGCCAAGATCAGAAATCTCAAAATGGGTAAAAAAAAAAGATGGGTAGGGACTCTGAAACGGATTTTTGCCTTTCTATGGGCAAACGTAATGACCTTTTTAATCCTACTCTTTACTTAATCCCTCGAGGCCATAACATCCCCCACTTGGGACGTAAAGTTAGCCCATTTGATGCTTTGAAGGTCATAGATTTGTTGTGTAAACCTGTTGCAGCAGAAATTGTTTTAAAGAGGAACACGAGGACTGGTGCAGGTGACAGCAGGGGAATGGAGAGAAGGTCTGACACAATTACCCTGCAGGTTATGTAATTTGTGCTCCCACCTTTCAGGCATTAATTTCTCAGATGCAGAAAGTCCCTTTCAAATATTGTGAGTATGTTTTAGCACCTCTATAATTTCTCTTGAAATATGCCCATTAGCGGTGATTCAAGAGGTTCGATGTATTTTATTTTTGTAGCAAACAGTTCTTACATCCTACATCAGTTTGCTTTTATGTATATCACACACACACACCTAGGGAATGTTTTAAAATAAAGAGACGCCTTGGAGCGCTATGGTAATAGGTGTTTTTCACACCTCATTTTCCCCAAGAACAGGTGAGCAACTGACCAGCTTCAAAGCTTTCTCCGACAAAGGCCCTTCTGCATCCACTTCCCATAGATACTCTGAAACTTCTTCCCTTATAAGGGAAATGGGGATCCAGACCTTTAAGAGCTCAAACCCCCATGTGTTGGTTGCAAAGAGGCATACAACGGGGTGTGATTTCTGTTCGGGCCTCTGGAGGCTGAAGCTTTTGGGATGTTAATTGCCTATGAGGTGTGTTCAGAATCTGCTATTCAACAATACATTCAGTAGCAACAATCTGTATTGCCGAAGGACAGCAAGAAGAACAAAGCGCTACTAATATGGTCAACATTCTTCAAATCTATTTCAGTGAGTATAGGTATTTGTCAAGTCAACTAATACGTCTGGTTAATTAATCTGTGAATTGGTTAGCCATAATTACAAAACCAAAGAATTAAAATCTAGCTTTGAATATTCTGATTTTGTGGTATGAATATCAATCCCTGGAATCTCCTTGCCTTAAAACCAGCAAAACCTTGCAACTTAAGTTGGCAATACACAATGCATTACATATGCCGACGCAATCAGAAACACCTCCTTGGATGTTTGGTCTTCGCTACCATTTCAATAAGAAGTTTGAACTTTTAGTTAAGCCACGTGTTCTCATCAGTCACGGCTCGCGCTGCATGGAAGGGGCGGGGTGGCGCGGGGGGGCTCGGGTAAAAATTAAATAAAAAAATATATATAAAAAGCCACTTACCTCGTGTCGCTCCGCTCTCCCTCGTCGCTCCAGACAGGCACAGGCTCCCAGCCTGCCCTGCACCAATCCTAATGCTGCTCAGAGCAGCGTCAGGATGGGCTGGGTGCACCCTGGCTGTGCCCTGTGCGCATGTGTGTTTGGCCGGCCCAATACGGCCCGCCAAACACACATGCGCTCTGCACTCCCCCTCAGTGCACGTCACCCCGTGGCCCGCCCCTCTCAAAGAAAAGGATAATAAACTATGCAAGGTTTTGCTGCTGCTGGCCGGGAGGGCAAAGCTCCTCCGCCCAAATGGAGGAGCCGCTCCTGGTTCTCATGCTTCCCAAGGGGCTGTGCAGGAAGTTTCTTCCTTTGCACCAAAAAATTATATTGTCATCTTTGAATTGTTTCTTAGAATGGTACGAAACTAGTCAGGCTGCTTCCCAGCTCTTTCTTCTGGCCTCGTCCAAGAGAATGGAGAGTGTGTGTGAAAACATCAGCATTATGGTGCAATGGAGAGTTGTCCTTTCATTTTAGCAAAAGCATCAATCTATCAATGCATGCAGAACTTTGTGAAACTCTAAATTGTTTTTTTGCACTTCCTAATCATTGTGCACTTTTCAGTGAGGTGATAATTGGAGTGTTATGTCTTTTCTAAAATGCTAATAAAACATAATTATCTGTGCTATTCATTGACTTCGTAGTGCTCTTGCAGTACACATGCAGAAAATGAATACGGTGGCAACATGAACTTACATTCTAAGCGGGTTTGGAAACGTATGCATGAAGACAGTTTTCAGTAGGAACAAAGAAAACTTTTTTTTTTAAGTATTTATTCTATCAGTACAATTTCTATACAATTTCTATTCAAGGTGTGCTGAATTCTATTCAAAGTGTGCTTTATTTCAGATTTACACCAGAAAATCTCCAAGGTGCCAGGTGCATAAAGGAAGCGGGGTTAAACATTAAGAAATGCTCAGAGCACAGCACATTCATTTTATAACAGTTTGTAACAGTTCGACAGTTTAATACTGTGCATTCTGCACGACCAAGTATCAGTCATGCCATCTATGTTACCAATGTATGGTTTTTCATTCTAATTATCAAGAAAATATTAAGCACTTGGGGCCAGATGTACGACATGACTCCGCGGTCTCAAAATGCGAAAATCGCCTTTTGCGACAGCAAGATGGCCTTGTAGGATATATTATCCCTATTTTGTGCGTCGGTATCCAGTTACCGACTGTCAAAATAGTGATTGCGACTCGCAATTAGGAGGGGGCATTCCAAGGGCGTCCTTTCCTAATTGTGGCTCGCAAGCCCATGTATGATTGTTTTGTGACCGTGAAAGTGATTGCAAAACAATAGCGGTTACCACCAGTTTCAAATTGGTGGTAACCCATTCACAAACGTGAATGGTGGCGGAAACATTTTTTCAGAGCTGGCAGTGGTCCTCTGAAAAAATGAAACTGAAACGTTCATTTTTATTTTTGAACTGCATCCTATTTTCCTTTAATGGAAAACGGGCAACATTAAAAAAAAACTGCTTTATTTAAAAAGCAGTCACAGACATAGAGGTCTGCTGACCTCAGCAGGCCACCATCCCTGTGAGTGTGGCCATTCAAAAATGGGTTGCAAATTGCGACCTGCCTCATGAATATTGATGAATGCAAAAAGAACAGTTGATGGATGGAATGCAGAACAAATCAAACATTCACCCCCAGTCACGGATCTGGGTTTAATCCATCCGTTTTTTTGCTCACCATGCCACTCCAGTTTGGACCCAGCCATGTGCAAATCAGTTTGACCCTGTACCCCATGGGAACAGCCCAGCCCGAACTGCCAGACCAGGTCCTCGCTGGACCAGAAACAAGCATCCTGGGTCCGGTTTCGGGGTATCACCCCTCTTCAGCCAGGCTAGCTTGAATCTGGTGGCATAGTGAGCACGGGACCCACGTCTGATTTTGATGTGCGACTCATAATTTGCGATTTGCAAAGAATCGCAAATTGCAAGTCACAAAACAAAATGGTCATACACCTGTCCTTGCTTTTCTCAAGTCCCCCAAAATGAACGTTGCCTCGTGTGTGTGTGCGAGGTGCCGTGTTATTAGGAAAATGTGTGAATCAGTACTTTATAATTTATTTTAGCATATTGGTCTTACTGTCTAGTCTTTTACCACATTCCTCTAAACAGGGCTGCTGCTTTGCCATGGGTTACCTTCCTCTGAACAGTAGATTGGAGCACACCAGGTAACCAAGAGCATCATACATGGATCAACTCTTTCGGAATTGGTGGATGGCCGAAGCTCTCCTGCCTTGTCCTCTCCATATAAGGAAAGAAGCTAAGCTGTTAGACTTCCGTACAGGAAGAGATTGCCCATTAGACCCTGGCATGCTAAGCACTCTCAGCTATGATACAAGGAACCCTCAATTTGCTGAACAGTACCAACCTACAAGTACCCAACTGCTGTGCATGCACAGCACAAAGGCTTCTTTTGCTTTGCACTGGTATACCAGTGCACTACGTCACCATCTGTGGGAAACACGCTAAAGCTGACAGTCACTATTCCTGATTCCTAGCAAGAGAGCACTGGCTGCACGCCTCAAGTTTCTCCAACAACACCACATTTTACTGACTGGTGGCCACATTGGGCCCACCAAAGATTTCTGAGTGCCACTCTGTGCAGCTCAGACAGCTAGACATTGATAATATCCATATTCCTTACATTATTAATGTCCTGTGTTTCACTGCTTTGGAAGGCGTTGCACTGTCACTCTAATGAATAATTTGGGAATCTTCATTCCAGTAGTCTAATCGTTTCTATTCTTCTCAGTTATGGAGGAAATGTCTACTGAGCAAGGCACCAAGTTTAGTGGGTTTTCTGCCCCGTGGGCATGATGCTAACTTCACAGTCATTTTTGTGGAGCTCTATAGGCATGTTTTGTTGATCTGCATAAATTGTTTTCAGGGACTTGTAATGCCATGTGTAAATCCCTTCTGTAAGGATGGCTATCAGTTTCACTAAAATTCTCTCTTTGCGGTTCCACCAAGACATCGATACACTCGTTCTTACTGCCACACGTTAGTCATAATTTTTCAAAAAACACCATTCCGAAAGATAGATTTGTGGCCCTTGGCATCCCCTGATCACCATGTGATTATTTTCTGTCTATATTTTCCTGATGGTATCATTTATAACAACAAGCCTTTACAGTTTTGTGAAAAATAAATAGGATAGTCATTACGCCTGCTAAGGTAGGTCTTTACATAGTTAAATTGAATTCCACATTCCACAATCTGAGCAGCGAATTGTTCTTCCAACTGTTCATTCTACCCTAGCCACTAAACATGACATTCAGGTGCAAACGTGTGAATAATGTTTTGTATCGATATTAGAATAATTTTAACAAAAAAATACAAATTGGAAACTAAAGGTGAATGAATAGCTGGCTATGCATGTATCTAAAAAATATCATTATGTCATAAAAAGTCAAGACAGTAATACCGACAGATTCCCTTGGAATTGTTTAGTTCCGTTTGGTCCCTTGAGGAACCTGTAGCAACACTTTCTGCAGTGAATCTATGCCAACATATATGCAATTTCATCATCATGTTTATGTGAACAAAAAATAACACTTGAGGGTAGGTGTTAAGGCAAATGCTAAACCTTGTAGAGTCCCAAAAGTGTTGCCCTCTATCTCCGATATTTCTGATTTTGGAATATGCCAACCAGAGTCCTGCATACAAATTGTCCAGCCTCCACTGGATTTTAGTTACTATCTCAGAGTGGGATGAATTATCAGCGTGAAGGTATCAGATCTAGATTTGGACCCAGTCTCCCCATGGCAGTTCCCTGTACTCCATTAACGTAATCCCCAGCATCTCATTAATGAGGGGGTTGTTCCCTTCAGGCACCGATATCCTCCTGTAGCAGTATGCCCACGTTAATCTTGACCGTATCCTTGATTTCACTTGAATCAGGATTCCAACCTTTATGAGGTATTTGGGAGGTGCTTTTATCCTTTCCATCTTGGTTGACTGTTCAGAAATTGTTGCAGAAGTCAAAGACTCTTGATTGGTTTTCATCTGTTTAAAACCATTGTGCCAGTCGAAATGGGCCCTCCTTGTGAAGGCTCACAGGGCTCTCCATTATCTCCTAGTGTTAGAAATGGGGTCTTTGGTTGGCAGTAAGGTTGCCCCCTGCCCAAGCAAGGACCCTCACCCTGTGTAAAGTATTTGTACCAACACACACAGTAATACAGTGAAAACACTACAAAATGACTCAACTCCAGGTCACATAAAATAGCCAATATGCATGCAAGCTAAACAAGACCAAAACAACAAAAATCCAACATAAACAAGCAAAGTTATGAATTTTCAAAATTTAAACACAAAAATAGTGCTTAGAAACACAAATGCTTTGATTAGGTGATATCGCAGTGTCGTGATGGAGTCGTTCCCAACAATCTGATGCCAATGGTGCCGGTCACGGAGTCGCACAAACTCCCCAGTACAGTACCTTGTGAAAATGAGGAAACAAGATGGTGCACGGAGTCGGGTATCGCGATGTTGTTGGATCTGAGGCGGCGTTGGTTCCGGTGCTGCGGAGCGGAGGCATCACGAAGCGGCATTGGGTCCTTGCTGCAGAGTGGTGGAGGTGATGTGGCAGCAGTGGGAAGCGTTGGATCCGTGCACTTCCTGCGGAGTCGGTATCCGGCGATCAAAACGTGGTGCGGTGACTTCCACGGAGTCGCGGACTTCGGCGGGGATGCAGCGGCATTGGGCCTGCAGGGTCGCACTCAAGCAAGGAACACGGCTTCGGTCGCAGGCGGAGTAACGGGATTCGGCAGCGGCGTCAGTCCAGAGTCATCCAAAGTCAGTCCACTTGGTTTTCTTTGGTTTTCCACCAGCTTCTCCTTTCAAGGGCCCAGGGACTGGATTAGGCACCACGTGGCAGGACAGGAGTCTCAGCAGAGAGTCCAGGTGCTGGCAGAGGAAGTCTTTGATGGCCCTGAGACTTCAGATTAGGGGGCAAGTTCAGTCCAACCCCTTGGAAATTCTTCTAAGCAGGAATATACCACAAAGTCCAGTCTTTGTCCCCTTTCACAGGCAGAAGCAACAACTGCAAGATAACCCAACAAAGCACAGTCAAGGCAGCGGTAACACTTCTCCTCAGCTCTTCAGCTTTTCTCCTTGACAGAGGTTCCTCTTGTTTCCAGAAGCAAATCTTGAAGAAATCTAAAGTCTGGGGTTTTGGGTCCATTACTTATACCCCTTTCTGCCTTTGAAGTTGCCCAACTTCAAAGAAAAGTCTCTGTTGTTTACAGGATCCTGCCTTGCCAAGGCCAGACCCCAGACACACATCAGGGGGTTGGAGACTGCATTGCGTGAGGGCAGGCACAGCCCATTCAGATTTAAGTGACCACTCCTCCCTCCACTCCAGCCCAGATGGCTCATCGGGATGTGCAGGCTACACCCCAGCTCCCTTTGTGTCACTGTCTAGAGGAGATTCACAAACAGCCCAACTGCCAGTCTGACCCAGATAGGAAATCCACAAATAGGCAGAGTCACAGAATGGTTAAAGCAAGAAAATGCCTACTTTCTAAAAGTGACATTTTCAAACGAACAATCTAAAAGCCACCTTCACTAAAAGATGTATTTTTAATTTGTGAGTTCAGGGACCCCAAACTCCACATCTCTATCTGCTCTTAAAGTGAAACTGCACTTTAAGAATATTTAAAGGCAGCCCCCATGTTAACCTATGAGAGAGATAGGCCTTGCAATAGTGAAAACCGAATTTGGCAGTATTTCACTGTTAGAACATGTAAAACACATCAGTATATGTCTCACCTTTAACATACACTGCACCCTGCCAAGGGGGCTACCTAGGGCCTACCTTAGGGGTGCCTTACATGTATAAAAAGGGAAGGTTTAGGCCTGGCAAGTGAGTACACTTGCTAAGTCGAACTGGCAGTTTAAAACTGCACACACAGACACAACAGTGGCAGGTCTGAGCCATGTTTACAGGGCTACTCATGTGCGTGGCACAATCAGTGCTGCAGGCCCACTAGTAGAATTTGATTTACAGGCCCTAGGCACCTCTAGTGCACTTTACTGGGGACTTACTAGTAAATCAAATATGCCAATTATGGAAAAGCCAATCAACAATACAATTTACACAAAGCATATGTACTTTAGCACTGGTTAGCAGTGGTAAAGTGCCCAGAGTCCTAAAGTCAACAAAAACTGGTCGATAAAATTAGGAGGAAGGAGGCAAAAAGTTTGAGGATGACCCTGCAAAAAGGGCCAGGTCCTAAAGTCAACAAAAACTGGTCGATAAAATTAGGAGGAAGGAGGCAAAAAGTTTGAGGATGACCCTGCAAAAAGGGCCAGGTCCAACACCTTGTATATCGAATGCTGTTTCAGTCCTGTGCTGATATCCTTTGCTAACAAGTCGGAAGGATGCCGAAAACTGTTTCAACCAAAGCAGACTCTAACTGCATGGAGAGAAACAGAGGTTTTCCCTTCATTAGCAAACTATTATATAGTACTAGAAGTGCTTCCCATCCTTTGTATTCAAAACATAAAATCTAGGGTTTTATCTTGACTACGCCCTATCAATGCTCAAGTGTGTTATGCTGTGGAAATATCCTGCTTCACTTCACTCATCTGAAAAAAGTCTGCAATTTTGTTCCACGGTACCGGAAGGCCATCTTTATTGGATCTGCACTCAACCTGTGGCTGTAGTTGTGGCTATAGGGAACTTGTGGCATGACTATTTCACTGCCCTATACATAGAAGGCTAAGATTTGTCGACAGGTGATAACTTAAGTAATCAATCCAGTCAGTACACTGAATTGCAGCAAGAACATCCTAATATTTGGACTGACAATAGAGAAATGTGACCAAGCACTGGTACAGACCTGCAGAGCACTTCAAAAAGCTAACTTGATGTTTTAGCCAGTCAAATGCGAGTTCCACCAAACTCAGTTGAAATTCTATGGACATATCTTTTCCAGCCATTGCATGAAGCCTGATCCTGACAAAATCAAGTCACCTAGGGCCGAATTTAAGAAAAGTAGCGCTGCATCCACTTTTCTTGCACCCCTTGTGTCCCCCTAATGCCACCATGGGTGCATCGTATTTAAGATAAGGCACACCGTGGTGGGAGTTAGAGCAATAGCATCAACATTTTTGACGCTATTGTGGTGCCTTGATACACTAGCATCAACATTTTTGATGCTAGTGTAGCAAAGTGCAAGGAGGCTCATTGATTTAAATAGGTGCATCATTTTAATGCCTGCTCTGAGCAGGCATCGAAAATGACAGAAAAAATGGCGCAGTGAAATCTTTTCAATTTTACTGTGCCATTTTTTTGGGCCTCCTAGCACCAGAATGTCCTGCTTGCATACATTATGTCTGGCGCAGGCATAATGTGGCGCAAGGGGTAACAAAGTGGCGCAATGCACGCATTGCGCCACTTTGGAAATATGGCGCTGGGAAAAGGCAATCTTAGCGCTGCCTTAGCGTAAAAAAAATTATGTTAAGGAGGCGCTGAAGTGGCAAAAGGTGCTCTTAAATATACCCCTTAATGAGACAGCAGTTCCCAAGGATGTAGGTGATGTCAAGTCATTCCTAGGAATGGCACGCTTCTGTACTCGATCCATCAAGGATTATGCAATGATCAGTACCGTCATGAGGGAACTGACAAGAAAAAGTCAGAAATCCAACTGGACCCCAGAATGCGAAAAAAGATTTCAAGAAATCAAGAAGAGAAAAGTCAGTGGCACCATCTGTACCCATGCCGCACATTTAATTGTCTGCCATGAGTACCAGCATTAGGAAGTGACAACTGCCTGTCCTGTATGCAAAGACAGGTGGAAGTGACCTCACTCCTCCGGCGTTTGGCGTCATGGCAGAAGGCGGTCCACACCGCTGTGCAACTCCTCATTGGTTAATATGGAGCTCTATGGAGCACAGGAACCAATGATGATCAACGCTGGTGGTGACGGTGTTCACCACCGCGGACATGACACCATTTTCTCAGTCCCACTTCACTTGATTCCTGACTTTTTACAGGTCAACACCTCCACTGCATGTGCTGCTGTGTCGTGTGTCTGGATCCCGCAATGGCCCGTACTACAGGGGAAAGGACCCCAGCCTTCACATCGGAGGTATTGGAGAAGCTGGTGGATGGGGTCCTACCCTTGTATGGGCAGTTGTGTGGGCCTCCAGACCAACAGGTGAGTACCTTCTGGGTAGTGGATGTGACATGGCTGTATGAAGATGTCTGTGTGTGCTGGCAGTGTGTCATTTGGGGAGTGTATTTTTGCTGCATGTAATGTGTATGCAGAGGTATGGGTCAGGTATGGGCTTGATGTGAGAGCATTGCAGTATGTAAGCCATTTCTGTTACCGAATGGAGTGTTGAGTTCATGGTGTCCATACGTCTGTGTTCCCTATGCAGGTCAGCGCCCATCAGACGAAAGGATTGTGGTGAGCCATCGCCAAGGATGTGCGGACCCTGGGTGTCCATAGCCGGTGGAGCACCCACTGCAGGAAACAGTGGGAGGACCTGAGACCTTGAGCCCAGAACACCGCAGAGGCCCAGCTGGGGACGGCCACCTAACAAGGGAGGGGTGCCTGTCGGACCCTGACCTCCCTAATGGCCTGCATACTTGCGATAGCCAATCCTGAGTTGGATGGGCATTTGAGGGCAGCCAGCAGCCACAAGGGCGTGAGTACGCACTGTGTGGTGTACTTTATTGTTGCCTGCCATGGTTTTTGGGTGCAAGGTTCTAGTCAGTGGATGCCCCAATATGCCGGTTTAGCTAATCTAGTGGAGTCCTGCTTAGTAATGTAGGGTGGTAGGTATATTTGGTAATGGGAAGTAGCTGGCATGCCATGGCAGACATGGCTTAGTGAGTCCCAGTAGGTGTGCAGATGGTAGTGTTGGTGTTCATTCCTGCTGTTGTTCCCAGATAATGGTTTGGCATTGTGGTACATACTGCACAGTGATAGTCCCAGTGAGTGATTATGATGTGTATGCCATATGTGCTGTTGCTGTAATTGACCCTGTGCTCCCCTTCTTTCTCCCCCACCCCCACCCTTTCTCTTTTTCTCATCCTGTCCTTGTGTGCATTAGCATCATCTGGCAAAGGAGCAGGGGCACCGGCAAGTGGGGGAGCTGCAGCCCACCGGACCCAGGAGGCAGAGTCCACCGACAACAAGGCAAATGCTAAACCTTGTAGAGTCCCAAAAGTGTTGCCCTCTATCTCCGATATTTCTGATTTTGGAATATGCCAACCAGAGTCCTGCATACAAATTGTCCAGCCTCCACTGGATTTTAGTTACTATCTCAGAGTGGGATGAATTATCAGCGTGAAGGTATCAGATCTAGATTTGGACCCAGTCTCCCCATGGCAGTTCCCTGTACTCCATTAACGTAATCCCCAGCATCTCATTAATGAGGGGGTTGTTCCCTTCAGGCACCGATATCCTCCTGTAGCAGTATGCCCACGTTAATCTTGACCGTATCCTTGATTTCACTTGAATCAGGATTCCAACCTTTATGAGGTATTTGGGAGGTGCTTTTATCCTTTCCATCTTGGTTGACTGTTCAGAAATTGTTGCAGAAGTCAAAGACTCTTGATTGGTTTTCATCTGTTTAAAACCATTGTGCCAGTCGAAATGGGCCCTCCTTGTGAAGGCTCACAGGGCTCTCCATTATCTCCTAGTGTTAGAAATGGGGTCTTTGGTTGGCAGTAAGGTTGCCCCCTGCCCAAGCAAGGACCCTCACCCTGTGTAAAGTATTTGTACCAACACACACAGTAATACAGTGAAAACACTACAAAATGACTCAACTCCAGGTCACATAAAATAGCCAATATGCATGCAAGCTAAACAAGACCAAAACAACAAAAATCCAACATAAACAAGCAAAGTTATGAATTTTCAAAATTTAAACACAAAAATAGTGCTTAGAAACACAAATGCTTTGATTAGGTGATATCGCAGTGTCGTGATGGAGTCGTTCCCAACAATCTGATGCCAATGGTGCCGGTCACGGAGTCGCACAAACTCCCCAGTACAGTACCTTGTGAAAATGAGGAAACAAGATGGTGCACGGAGTCGGGTATCGCGATGTTGTTGGATCTGAGGCGGCGTTGGTTCCGGTGCTGCGGAGCGGAGGCATCACGAAGCGGCATTGGGTCCTTGCTGCAGAGTGGTGGAGGTGATGTGGCAGCAGTGGGAAGCGTTGGATCCGTGCACTTCCTGCGGAGTCGGTATCCGGCGATCAAAACGTGGTGCGGTGACTTCCACGGAGTCGCGGACTTCGGCGGGGATGCAGCGGCATTGGGCCTGCAGGGTCGCACTCAAGCAAGGAACACGGCTTCGGTCGCAGGCGGAGTAACGGGATTCGGCAGCGGCGTCAGTCCAGAGTCATCCAAAGTCAGTCCACTTGGTTTTCTTTGGTTTTCCACCAGCTTCTCCTTTCAAGGGCCCAGGGACTGGATTAGGCACCACGTGGCAGGACAGGAGTCTCAGCAGAGAGTCCAGGTGCTGGCAGAGGAAGTCTTTGATGGCCCTGAGACTTCAGATTAGGGGGCAAGTTCAGTCCAACCCCTTGGAAATTCTTCTAAGCAGGAATATACCACAAAGTCCAGTCTTTGTCCCCTTTCACAGGCAGAAGCAACAACTGCAAGATAACCCAACAAAGCACAGTCAAGGCAGCGGTAACACTTCTCCTCAGCTCTTCAGCTTTTCTCCTTGACAGAGGTTCCTCTTGTTTCCAGAAGCAAATCTTGAAGAAATCTAAAGTCTGGGGTTTTGGGTCCATTACTTATACCCCTTTCTGCCTTTGAAGTTGCCCAACTTCAAAGAAAAGTCTCTGTTGTTTACAGGATCCTGCCTTGCCAAGGCCAGACCCCAGACACACATCAGGGGGTTGGAGACTGCATTGCGTGAGGGCAGGCACAGCCCATTCAGATTTAAGTGACCACTCCTCCCTCCACTCCAGCCCAGATGGCTCATCGGGATGTGCAGGCTACACCCCAGCTCCCTTTGTGTCACTGTCTAGAGGAGATTCACAAACAGCCCAACTGCCAGTCTGACCCAGATAGGAAATCCACAAATAGGCAGAGTCACAGAATGGTTAAAGCAAGAAAATGCCTACTTTCTAAAAGTGACATTTTCAAACGAACAATCTAAAAGCCACCTTCACTAAAAGATGTATTTTTAATTTGTGAGTTCAGGGACCCCAAACTCCACATCTCTATCTGCTCTTAAAGTGAAACTGCACTTTAAGAATATTTAAAGGCAGCCCCCATGTTAACCTATGAGAGAGATAGGCCTTGCAATAGTGAAAACCGAATTTGGCAGTATTTCACTGTTAGAACATGTAAAACACATCAGTATATGTCTCACCTTTAACATACACTGCACCCTGCCAAGGGGGCTACCTAGGGCCTACCTTAGGGGTGCCTTACATGTATAAAAAGGGAAGGTTTAGGCCTGGCAAGTGAGTACACTTGCTAAGTCGAACTGGCAGTTTAAAACTGCACACACAGACACAACAGTGGCAGGTCTGAGCCATGTTTACAGGGCTACTCATGTGCGTGGCACAATCAGTGCTGCAGGCCCACTAGTAGAATTTGATTTACAGGCCCTAGGCACCTCTAGTGCACTTTACTGGGGACTTACTAGTAAATCAAATATGCCAATTATGGAAAAGCCAATCAACAATACAATTTACACAAAGCATATGTACTTTAGCACTGGTTAGCAGTGGTAAAGTGCCCAGAGTCCTAAAGTCAACAAAAACTGGTCGATAAAATTAGGAGGAAGGAGGCAAAAAGTTTGAGGATGACCCTGCAAAAAGGGCCAGGTCCTAAAGTCAACAAAAACTGGTCGATAAAATTAGGAGGAAGGAGGCAAAAAGTTTGAGGATGACCCTGCAAAAAGGGCCAGGTCCAACACCTTGTATATCGAATGCTGTTTCAGTCCTGTGCTGATATCCTTTGCTAACAAGTCGGAAGGATGCCGAAAACTGTTTCAACCAAAGCAGACTCTAACTGCATGGAGAGAAACAGAGGTTTTCCCTTCATTAGCAAACTATTATATAGTACTAGAAGTGCTTCCCATCCTTTGTATTCAAAACATAAAATCTAGGGTTTTATCTTGACTACGCCCTATCAATGCTCAAGTGTGTTATGCTGTGGAAATATCCTGCTTCACTTCACTCATCTGAAAAAAGTCTGCAATTTTGTTCCACGGTACCGGAAGGCCATCTTTATTGGATCTGCACTCAACCTGTGGCTGTAGTTGTGGCTATAGGGAACTTGTGGCATGACTATTTCACTGCCCTATACATAGAAGGCTAAGATTTGTCAACAGGTGATAACTTAAGTAATCAATCCAGTCAGTACACTGAATTGCAGCAAGAACATCCTAATATTTGGACTGACAATAGAGAAATGTGACCAAGCACTGGTACAGACCTGCAGAGCACTTCAAAAAGCTAACTTGATGTTTTAGCCAGTCAAATGCGAGTTCCACCAAACTCAGTTGAAATTCTATGGACATATCTTTTCCAGCCATTGCATGAAGCCTGATCCTGACAAAATCAAGTCACCTAGGGCCGAATTTAAGAAAAGTAGCGCTGCATCCACTTTTCTTGCACCCCTTGTGTCCCCCTAATGCCACCATGGGTGCATCGTATTTAAGATAAGGCACACCGTGGTGGGAGTTAGAGCAATAGCATCAACATTTTTGACGCTATTGTGGTGCCTTGATACACTAGCATCAACATTTTTGATGCTAGTGTAGCAAAGTGCAAGGAGGCTCATTGATTTAAATAGGTGCATCATTTTAATGCCTGCTCTGAGCAGGCATCGAAAATGACAGAAAAAATGGCGCAGTGAAATCTTTTCAATTTTACTGTGCCATTTTTTTGGGCCTCCTAGCACCAGAATGTCCTGCTTGCATACATTATGTCTGGCGCAGGCATAATGTGGCGCAAGGGGTAACAAAGTGGCGCAATGCACGCATTGCGCCACTTTGGAAATATGGCGCTGGGAAAAGGCAATCTTAGCGCTGCCTTAGCGTAAAAAAAATTATGTTAAGGAGGCGCTGAAGTGGCAAAAGGTGCTCTTAAATATACCCCTTAATGAGACAGCAGTTCCCAAGGATGTAGGTGATGTCAAGTCATTCCTAGGAATGGCACGCTTCTGTACTCGATCCATCAAGGATTATGCAATGATCAGTACCGTCATGAGGGAACTGACAAGAAAAAGTCAGAAATCCAACTGGACCCCAGAATGCGAAAAAAGATTTCAAGAAATCAAGAAGAGAAAAGTCAGTGGCACCATCTGTACCCATGCCGCACATTTAATTGTCTGCCATGAGTACCAGCATTAGGAAGTGACAACTGCCTGTCCTGTATGCAAAGACAGGTGGAAGTGACCTCACTCCTCCGGCGTTTGGCGTCATGGCAGAAGGCGGTCCACACCGCTGTGCAACTCCTCATTGGTTAATATGGAGCTCTATGGAGCACAGGAACCAATGATGATCAACGCTGGTGGTGACGGTGTTCACCACCGCGGACATGACACCATTTTCTCAGTCCCACTTCACTTGATTCCTGACTTTTTACAGGTCAACACCTCCACTGCATGTGCTGCTGTGTCGTGTGTCTGGATCCCGCAATGGCCCGTACTACAGGGGAAAGGACCCCAGCCTTCACATCGGAGGTATTGGAGAAGCTGGTGGATGGGGTCCTACCCTTGTATGGGCAGTTGTGTGGGCCTCCAGACCAACAGGTGAGTACCTTCTGGGTAGTGGATGCGACATGGCTGTATGAAGATGTCTGTGTGTGCTGGCAGTGTGTCATTTGGGGAGTGTATTTTTGCTGCATGTAATGTGTATGCAGAGGTATGGGTCAGGTATGGGCTTGATGTGAGAGCATTGCAGTATGTAAGCCATTTCTGTTACCGAATGGAGTGTTGAGTTCATGGTGTCCATACGTCTGTGTTCCCTATGCAGGTCAGCGCCCATCAGACGAAAGGATTGTGGTGAGCCATCGCCAAGGATGTGCGGACCCTGGGTGTCCATAGCCGGTGGAGCACCCACTGCAGGAAACAGTGGGAGGACCTGAGACCTTGAGCCCAGAACACCGCAGAGGCCCAGCTGGGGACGGCCACCTAACAAGGGAGGGGTGCCTGTCGGACCCTGACCTCCCTAATGGCCTGCATACTTGCGATAGCCAATCCTGAGTTGGATGGGCATTTGAGGGCAGCCAGCAGCCACAAGGGCGTGAGTACGCACTGTGTGGTGTACTTTATTGTTGCCTGCCATGGTTTTTGGGTGCAAGGTTCTAGTCAGTGGATGCCCCAATATGCCGGTTTAGCTAATCTAGTGGAGTCCTGCTTAGTAATGTAGGGTGGTAGGTATATTTGGTAATGGGAAGTAGCTGGCATGCCATGGCAGACATGGCTTAGTGAGTCCCAGTAGGTGTGCAGATGGTAGTGTTGGTGTTCATTCCTGCTGTTGTTCCCAGATAATGGTTTGGCATTGTGGTACATACTGCACAGTGATAGTCCCAGTGAGTGATTATGATGTGTATGCCATATGTGCTGTTGCTGTAATTGACCCTGTGCTCCCCTTCTTTCTCCCCCACCCCCACCCTTTCTCTTTTTCTCATCCTGTCCTTGTGTGCATTAGCATCATCTGGCAAAGGAGCAGGGGCACCGGCAAGTGGGGGAGCTGCAGCCCACCGGACCCAGGAGGCAGAGTCCACCGACAACAAGGGGACCAGTGGGTTGGAGGGAGAGGGAAGCACCACGGGGAGACAGGAGCTACGACATCTTACTCTGATTCCTCCTCCGATGGAATCTCCCTGGTGGTGGCGGACCCCTCTGGGACCACCCAGCTACTACATCTTCCGCCACCCCTGTACCAGCACAGCCCTCTCAGTAGTCCCCCACCCAGTTGCCCGTGCCCGCTCACCCAGGAGGGTGGGCGTCTCCTTCGCCCCTGGCACCTCAGGCCCTGCCACAGTCAGCCATGCTGCCGTCACTGAGGAGGCTATTGACCTACTGAGATCCATCTCTGTAGGGCAATCAACCATAGTGAATGCCATCCAGGGACTGGCATCCCAGATGCAGCAATGCAGTGCCTACCTCAAGGGCATTCACAGTGGCGTGGCTGCCCTACAGAGATCATTTCAGGCTCTGGCCTTCTCTTTGATGGCGGTCAGTATCCCTGGTTCTTCCGTGCCCCCTACAACTACCTGTTCCCAGTCCCAAAGCCCTCTCCCCCCACCCATTTCATGCACACATTCAGACCAGCATGCACCCAAGACAACAGACAGGACTCGCACAGACAAACACAGGCACCACACTTCACTTCGCAAGCACACACACAGCCAACACATAATAGCACATACAACAACAACCACTACCTCCACTGTCTACCCTCCTCCTCCTCCCTCACAGTCACATCAACACTCACACCTGCAAGCACTGCTTCATCAGTCCCAGATCCTGCCACCTGTACACAGTGCTCACAGTCACCACAACAGCAGACACGTAGACTAGCACCCCATACACCGCATGTACAGTCACCACCACCACAACCTCATGCAGCACACCCACCTCACTTGCAAACACCATCACAACATACATTCACACCTTGTATTTGTACTCTCCCACCCTGTCTGCCCCCTCCAATGACACATAAACGCTCCCACTCAGACACTCAACAGCCATCCACCTCACATACGCACACTGTCCATGCACCTGCAACCCAGTCCAGCACACCTACTCCTCCTACAACCACTCCCTCTACCTCCACTCCCAAACCTCCTCCCACAACCCGCCCCATTGGACCTAAGAAATGTTTCCTTTCCTGCCTAGACCTTTTCCCTCCTCCTCCTCCCCACCTTGTCCTGCCTGTAAGAGGAAGCTCCCTCTCCTTCAGCCCAGAACCTCCACTTCCCAGTCCACTCATGTCCCTCCCCCTGCAGCTACACCTGCCACTAAGGGGCACAAGAGTGGCACTCCGGCCCCCGCTCCAAGCCACCACCTCGGCCCCCTAAGCAACGGAGAAAGGACCCGCCCCCTCCCAAACCCAAGTCCAAGGACCCACCGCCCCCTGAGATGCCTGCCTACCATCAGCATGATACCCCTTCCCAGTGGGGCTATCAGGAGTCAAATCGGACCTTGGACGTTGCCCGGTGGCTTTATCTCGACACTGGACTGGCCAATGGCCCTTTGTGTATAGTTGTCATGATTTTAATGTGGTCGCTGTTCCCACCGTAATACAGTGGTTGGACCAAAGGTATGTGTCCTGGCTTTCTTTACTTCTGGCTTATGTTGTTGTTGGTTTTCTCTGCATATAGTTTTCGGTATGTCGTATGTGTCTCTGGTGTGTGTTGTGCGTGTGGGTGTGTCACTCTCCCATCCCTTCCTTATGTGCTAGGTGGCTGTAGTCACCGTCGTCGTTGCTGCTCCTTGACTGCCATTGCGTGGTACAGCATCTGCAGGACTTCCAATTCGGGTTCCATGGCGGCCGCGTACTCCTCTGTGTCCCTGGAGGTGAATGTCTCCTTTTATATGATTCATTTCCGCCAGGCTTTTGGTGGCGGTGGTCCCGACCCGGAAATCCTGGCGGTCTGCTTTGTCATAATATGGTGGGTGGACTATGGTGTTCCGCCAGCCTTAAGATAGCAACCGATGTGGTCAGTGTACAGCCCGTACTGGCGGTTCGGGTTGTACATTGATGTCTATGGAAGGGATCAACCACCATGGTCATAATTTGGCTGTCTTCATCGAAAGCCTGGTGACGGACCTACCATCATTGCTGGCATGGCGGTCAGCTGACCGCCAATGTCATAATGACCACCTTAGTTTTTAGAGCACTTTGTTGAACTAAAACTCCTTGTTTAGAAGTTGAGCAATCAAACATAGGGGCATATTTAAGAGCCCCTTGTTCCGCTTTAGCGTCGCCTTAGCGTCATTTTTTTTTTTACGCCTAGGTGGCCTTTTCCCCACGCCATATTCACAAATGCATATGCAAATCCATATTCACAAATGCATGTAACCCCTTGTGCCACATTATGTCTGTGCCAGGCATAATGTATGCAAGGGGGCGTTCTGGCGCTAGAAGGCCTGAAAAAATAGTGCAGTGAAATGTAAAAGATTTCACTGCGCCATATTTTCTGTAATTTTTAACACCTGCTCAGAGCAGGTGTTAAAATGATGCACCCATTAAAATGCAAATGGGGCTCCTTACACTTTGCTACACTGGGATCAAAAATGTTTACACTACTGTAGCAAAGCGCCATAATAGGGTCAAAAATGTTGATGCTATAACTACTGCGATGTGCACCGTATGTTAAATATGGTGCAACCATGGTGTCGTTAGGTGTCAGTAGGCGGGGCGCCACTTTTTCATAAATCTGGGCCATAATGCATTGGTGTGCTGTTTTTTACAAGAGCCACAATAAGCTGTGCTATTGATGAATAAAAGACATTCAGCCATCTGACCCAAGCAAGAAAAGTAACAAGTTTAAAATGTAATATAAAAAGTAACAGAAACAAAGTTAATGGCGAGTCGGGGTCGAAATGTTAAAAAGTAGGGACTTCCTCGAAATGTAGATCATACACTGCAGGAGACATTTTAGGTTGAAGAAGAACAAAGAGTAAACAGTGACTGCCTGCGCTGGGTCAGGGGGCACTCACTCCAGCTTGTTATCTACAGCTCGCCGTTCTGGCGACAACAGGTGAAAAAGAGTGAGAAAAGGGAGCCGCAAGCTAGCTGGGAATACAGAAAAGGAGAAAGAGGAAGAAGTAGTACAGGAGAAGAAAGAGCGGGAATGAATAAAAGAAAGAGGAGGAATAAGTAAGAGGGAAAGGGGAGGAAAGCTGGAAGCAAGAAGCAAAGGAGAAAATATCTGAGAAAGGGAAAGAACAAGGTAGAGAGAGTGTGAAACAAAACGAAAGACAGAAAGAGGAGAGATCATTAGAGTACGAGTTAATGAGAATAATGGAGTGGCCTAGTGACAGGCTGACGGAGAGAAGGGAGGAAAGAGAGGTGGATACAATGAGGAAATGGGAGATAGAAGCCAAGAAGAAAAAAGTGAGGAAGAAAGAGAGAAATCAATATAGTGAAAGAAAAAGAGAGCGACATAGAATGGCGCTCAGTGGGCCCTTATGGCCTCTCTGCCTTTCATGCTTCGGGAGGTAATCAGATCCGACAGGGTATCTCTGTCTCTCATGCTGGAGAGACAGCTGTGAGCATCAGAGTGCTGTCAGTGAACCTCACACTCTTCAGAGACAGTTGTGAGGATCAGAGAGCTGTCAATGTATTCTCAGGAGAAGCACAGGGTTCACTGAAGGTTTTTGAGAAGGTGTTACCAATGGCGGCGTCTGAACTTTCCGCATTGCACCATTCCTTGTAGGCTGAAAATCGCGTTAAGCGCTGCTAAATACACTTCTCCTACATCATGGCACTATAAACAAATCCTCACTGGATAATTCCATAACATAATGGACATCTCCAGCTCACACACACATCTCCCGGATAATAAAGTATCCTGCATGCTTAACAAAGCCCAGCAGTCGCCTCACCAACAAGTGGTCAGGCACCCCGGGGAGGCTGTCGGGTAGGGTGGGGCAGACAGGACGACGATTATTAAACAATAGAAAAAGGGGGAACACGCACTGCTTTATTAACTTAGGAGAAAGGATGAGCAAGGGGGGTATTACTCCCGGGGACTCGTATGAGGCCACCAGGCAACAGCTAGGACAAATAATTAAATAAATCGTAGAGCCGGCAACATCAGTAGAAATCAGTGCTAACAGTACAAGATTATATTTAAAAACACACTGTAAATGCGTGCAACCAGAAGCTGTTAATGGGTGCAAACACAGCAAGATAACTAAAGGTTAACAGCAAATTCTGTGCAGCCTTAATACAATAATAAAAAAAGTTCCAGCCACCAAAACATAGCGGATGAGAATGAGTACTTCGGCCACGGGATACTGATAAGAGAAAAACAGAAAACGGAGAAAGCTTCAACCAATAGAAACGAAGGAAAAGTAAAGTGACAAGCACATGGACAAATCACAAGTGAAGGTGGGATGTAAGCCGCTTTTAAGATATATTCAATACAATATATTTCACAGCGCAGGCACTGTGCAGGCGAAACCTAACAATCACAGTGCAAGCGCTGTGCAGGCAAAACCTAAAAAGACCTACTTCTCAATCATTTAGTAGAAATGCCCCATACATTTGTAACCAGATTCTATCACAGAGTTGCAAAAATCCCTCTTTCGAGATATTCAGGAAGGCATCAAAAAACCTACTGCTTTAATACTACTCCACAGCACTCCTCTTCTTGGACTCACCACCGCCAAAAGGGACATAGCATGGGTGTGGAAATCAGACGCTTCCCCCTCTCTCAGGGTGTGGAAGCAGGCCTTAGAATATTACTTGGGGCTGGAAATTCCTATACACCAGGCAAGGGGTTGCCCTCATAAACACTCCAATATATGGCAGCGTTGGGCGGACTATCGGGGTCTGGTGTTAATGTCTCCCCATGATGCTTTCACCGGCTTGGGCAATGATGTCAGCGGCCATGATGTCACGTAAATGGCAAGAAGAGATATGCTATATCATACTGGGTATGGGATCGGGGGGAGAGGCGGGAGTGGGGAAAAGCAGCTGTACTTGATTTATGTTGCGGATTGATTTTTTTTTTTTCATTACATAGAGTGTATCCTGTCGGCCATCTGGATGGTTTATATAAAAACTTAATAAAACATGTTATAAAAAAAAACTACTGCTACAACCACTCCTCAAACAAACCTTGTAGCGGAGAAGTGCAGCTCAGAAGAACAAAACAGAATCAAACAACCTTCCCTGTCTCGTATACATAGTTGTGATTTTATGCTGTAACGAGAAAACAGTACTGTACGACCTAATCATGTTAACTCTTTTAGACTTTTTTCTAATACTGATATTCCTGACTCTAATACCTGTGTTTCATAAGTCTTCAGTTGTCGTCTTCCTGTAAAGCATTCTGACACCCCTAAGTGAGAAGTGGTTTGAGGTAAGTGCACAACTCCTGTATGAATCAATGCATGGTGCTAAATCTACATTGCTCACATCAGTTTTGTTTTGAATGATTGAAAGAACACCTTTAGCAATCTTCTGGTCCGTCTTTAAGTAGCTGCAGAGTGAAAAGAGGTATAGGGCCAGATGTATGATCATTTCATTTTGCGAGTCTGTGACTTTTTTGTGTGTCGCAATTAGAGACTCGCAAAATGAAATGTACAAATGTGTCTCAGACACATTTAGTGATTCCCAATGGGGTTGCAAAGACCTACCTCATCAATATTCATGAGGTAAGATGCAATTTGCAACCCCATTGGGAATGGCCGCACTCACAGGGATGGTGGCCTGCTGGTGACACCAGACCACCATGTCTGCAACTGCTTTTTAAATAAGTCAGTTTTTTTTTTAAATGCAACCCATTTCCCGTAAAAGAAAATGGGATGCATTGCAAACAAAAAAATGAAAAGTTTTCTTTTCATTTTTTCAGATTAGGCAGTGGTCCATGGGACTACTATCTGCTCTGAAAATATATTTCCGTTTGCATTCAAAAAGGGGAAGAAGTACTGTGTGACCCATTCCCATTTGTGAATGGGTTACCACCAACTTGAAGTTGATGCTAACTGTGATTGTTTTGCGACTGCATTCACGGTCGCAAAACAATCTTACATGTCCCTGAGAATCGCTATTAGGAAGAGACGCCCTTGGCACGCCCCTTCCTAATAATGACTCGCAAAAACATTTTGCGATTCGGTAATGGATTACTGAATCGCTAAATGGGGTCTGTACTTCCAGAAATGCTTTTTTCTGGTTGCAATCGGCCTGATTCACTGAATCAGGCTGTTTGCAACCAGGAAAAAGCATTGTACATCTGGCCCACGCTGCCTTGTACCAACAACTAACATACCAAATACTGGCCAGAGAAATAGTTTCATGCAACAGGCACATACACGTACCAATGATGATGAGGAAGCAGACTGAGACAAAAGACCACTGAAGCCAGGACATCGTCCTGCACTTTTAAATGTTAGTCTTACTTCTTGGACTGTGAAATGTATATTTGATAATATGTTTTTGGCCTGGGTTTCGTTTCAGCCAATGCGAGACAGCTGGGGTTGGATGAAAAGTATCAACTTTTAGGCCATCCACTTGGATTCACATCGATACTAAGTTATCAGCTTTGTCGTAGACACACAGCTCATTTTTGTAATTGATACCCATATTTGCATTTTCGTGTTGTAGGGCGTTTGGAGAGCGTGATTTCTAAATTAAAAGTAATGTACTTGTTTAACTTGTTCTTAGTGTTTTTTTTAATCGCTGATTCAAGACAGGTACTGGCTTGTGTCCTCTGATGAAAGAAATGCTGTTAAAATTGAGTCATTATCAAGAGACAGTCTGAATTTCATCATCGTATCTACCCTCGTTTTAGTATGTAACACATTCTGTAAACTCTTGATCCACAAATGTTCTAATCCATTCAACAGAGTCTGGCCACAAAGTGAAATAAAAAATGTAAAAAAAACAGTGCAGCTTGCCAGCGAGGGCCTTTACAAAATGGTAATTTATGAAAGAAACAGCATTATGTATTAACTCAACAGTGTCTACTTCGCAGAGATGTCTTTTTTATCATGTTTTACCAGTAGAAGTAATGGACCCTCAATTATTCTCTTTAAAAAGTGTGCTAAAATTGTATTAGTGCATTTCCTGGATTTATATTCCTCTGTATTAGCTTCTGTTGCAACATTTCAATCTTTCTTGTAACTTTAGAACTAAGACTGTCATCCAGTTGAAATGCCTTAGAAACGTTGTGAAGTCTATTATCAAGTGTTAGAAATAAGGAAATGGCTCTGGTTTCAATTTGTGAAGCGACCCTTTGGTTTGGGAAAGTATTCATCAGTATCAGGGTGCTCCACACGATGTAGTGATCTCCCAGTTTGTCTTGAGTACTTTCAGTGTCCTACAGTCGCGGCTCGCAAGAGGGAAAAGGGGCAGGGCGGCGAGGGGCAGGGAGGGTGGGGGCACAAAAAATGATATAAAATGAAACTTACCTTTTTTCCCACGCCGCTCCATTCGCTCTGCTCCTCCGCCGCAGGCTGCAGGCAGGCACAGGCTTCCAGTCTAAGCAGCGTCAGGATTGGCTGGGAGCACGAACATAGTTGCTGAGCTGGAGAGAGCCCTGTGCGCATGTGTGTTTGGCCGGACCCAAACATATTTGCGCACTGAGGGGGAGTGCTCTGCACTCCCCCTCCATCCACGTCATGCCCGTGGCTTGCCCACTTTTACAGAAACAACATAATAAACTAGGTTTATTATGATGTTTTTATAAATGTTTTGCAGCTCTTGCTGCTGGCAGGGGGGCGACGCTGTTCTGCCACAGTGGAGGAACTGCCCCTGGTGTCCTGTGCTGATATGCTAGCATATACTTGGCTGCAATCCACCAAAATGTTTAACTGCTGTTAAAGATTGTCAGCTATCTCTTGACATTCCCTTCTATATTTAAGTAACTATAAAACAGCCTTAGAATTCCTCTTGCAATCTAAGATTGCAGTTTGTTTTTTAAATCACACACCACAAGTTCTAAATTGTGACCTACACAGTTCGCAATCCTGATGTGATTGCCATTGTCCCATTCTTTTTTATAACACATTTTATTGAGTTTTGCACAAGAGAAAAAGAAACCTGTGAACTACACATTTTAAGCACTGTGCGCTCAGCCCTCATGCAATTCCACCCCCACCGTTTCTACTTACGGATAAATGCATCTTGTCTAGATTGACGTCCTAATCCTGTGTATGTCTGGATTTCAGCATCCATGCCTGTGGAGTTAGATTGTATAGTTGCGATGTTGATGCCTTTGTTTCTGCCTGTGTACCCCATAATTTTGTGTTTTTCTGAGGGCACCCTCTGGCCTCGTCGACCGGCTGCTCTCTGATCATACACCAGTCCATGCCCCTTTTCACTCCGGCGCACAATATATTTTTTTGCCTCTGTGAGGCCATCCAGAGCAGCATTAGCCTATAGTGATTCATGTCAATTTCCGAGGTTATAGGGAGGAGGGTCAGTTTGGGGTTGCGCAGTGTCCTTCCCAGAATGGGCACAGTTTTGTGCATCCTCATATAGTATGGTGTGCAGAAAGTTACCCATTTGTGTTTTACATCAGAGGCAGAGGGGGAGGAGATCACACACATTTGTTGAGCCAATGTCGTGTGAGGTAGGTCCTAAGTGTGTATTTTAAATGGATAAGAATTTATAGAGTGTTGCTATTGCGGCATATCGTGGGGACGTCCTAGTTTCTGCCCAGTCTTCGTCATCCAGGGTACCTAAGTCTTGTTCCCATGCAGCATGCAATGCTGCAAAGTGCCAGATGTGTTGTATGTCAGGGATCGATACATTTGGGATATCTTATTGTATCTAAAGTAAAGGCTTAATTTTACACCATTTCCATTTTAGCAGCTTCAAAAAGTGCAAAAACAATCTTCGAGGTTTTTCATGACCTCTCTAATCCCCAATGTATGAAACAATAAATAATTCCATCACAGAAATTATGTGAACTGGCGGTTTTCTTTGAAAATAAGATTATAAAAATACTTGAGGATATTGATGGTTCTTCCATGAAGGAACAGCTTTCCCTTTTTAAAGACACTCCTGGGGCTGATGCCCCCCAAGATGTTAAGACTGCTATGGAGACAGAGCACGACTTGTCCAGGAAACCTAACTGTAAAATCAATTGTTTCGATTCTATGTCAGAAGAAACTTTTCTTGGTATAGCAATGTCCACTATGTCGGGTTCACCATTAGATCCCCTCCCGGTGAGCCACTGGAAGAAATGGGCTGATGAGCTTTGGCCCTGGTGCGGTTTCTTTACAATCAATCCCAGAGTATGGGGCAGGTGCCTTACAAATGGAAGAAGACCATAGTCACACCCCTTTTAAGAAAACCTTCAAGTGATCCGGCAGTATGAGGTAATTACAGGCCTATTTCCCTTCTTTCATTTCCTGTGAAGATATTGGAATGATATGTTAGCAGGACCATCTCCAAGTATCTGGAAATGCATTCATTGCTTGAGGAAGAACAATTTGGGTTTAGGACTGGTCATGGCAACGAAACAGCCCTCCTGAGCGCCATCAATGAGATGAGTGGAATGGTTGACAATGATTGGTTGGTGGTGCTGATTCTGCTGGATCTGTCAGCAGTCTTTGGCATGGTTAACCACTACACTCTACTCACCAGATTAGGGTCTTTGGGGGTTGGAGGTACCGTGTTAAAATGGATAGAATCATACCTGCAGGATCGTTGCCAGGAGGTGGCCTTGCCCCCCTTTCGTTCAGACTTTAGACTCATCCAACAGGGAGTACCTCAAGGGTCTGTACTTAGCCTGGTGTTATTTAATTTCTATATGCAGCCGTTGATCTCTATGATCAAAACGCACAACATGTCGATGATCAACTATGCGGATGATACGCAGTTGTTTCTTTCTTTTAATAAGAATCAGCAGGATATGATATCCTCCTTTCAGGGGTGCATGATTGATAGTGTGAAATGGATACATCTAAATTCCCTTAAATTGAATGGGAATAAAATTGAGTTTCTTTACTGTTCAGCTAATAAGATTCAGCTGCTACCACCCCAAAACCTCTGGCCTTTCCCAATGGAAGTGGAAATGTGTCCCTCGGAAGTCGTGCGCAACCTTCATAATATCTTTGATGCTCAGCTATCGCTAGAGAAACATGTGAACAAAGTGGCTGGTGTATGCTTTGCCCTACTTTGTGGCCTCAGGAAACCTTTTCCTGTGTTGCTGTTACACGCCAAATCTCTAACTGCACATGGTGTTGTACTTAGTCGGCTCGACTACTGTAATGCCTTCCTTCTTGGAGCCCCTGATTTTCTGATAAAGATATATCAAAGATTGCATACAGCTGCTGCAAAATTAACGCTGTACCTGCCTAGAAGAATCTCTGCCTCCTATGTTCTTAGGAACCTTCATTGGCTCCCGGTAGAACAGAGGATTAATTTCAAGTTTCTGTGCATTGTGTTTCGAGATTTGCAGGGGACAGTACATAGGTTAAATCGATATGCTTCCCAGAGGCACCAGCGGTCTGCCACAGCTAATCTTGTACAGGTACCCACGTTCCGTAAAATTAGACAAGGAGGCCAAGCTTTTTCCATTGCGGCTGCTCTACTTTGGAACAAGTTCCCAGCCACCCTGAGGATCCACACAGACCTGCTTATATTTACGAAAGCCCTGAAAACGTGGCTTTTCGAAAAAAATTGATTTTCCAGCTGTCTTACTGGTATTTCTCCCCAGACTGAAATGTCATTACAATAGCACCAGGATACCAGTCTTGGTCACAGTGTTCTTTATAAATTCTATATATTAATAATAATAATGGTCACCTAGTTCCCCCAGGAGCAGCTTAGCTTCTAAGGGGTTGAATTCGAGAAGACCTTCTAAGCCTGCAATGTCTGGCATAAGGGCCTGTCTCAATTGGTCTTGGAGCAGGTCCTATGCCTAGCTCCCCTGCTGCTTCCGGCCTGTGCTAGCGCCTTGAGTGCTTTACTAGTGCTCCTCCTTCCTGTACTATTAGTCTCCTTTAGTCTTGACTTGCTTGCTGTTGTCACCTGGTTCGTAATCTGTAGATTTGTTTCTTGTTAGTCCTTCCTGGTAGCCTTCTGTCAGCCCTACTGCGTGCGCTGGCACTGCCACCTTTTTCCTACCGTTTTCATCCACCCGCCTCCCTCTACCCCCCCCCTCCCCAGGACCAACTTAATGGTGGTCGCTGCGCAACCCCACTGAGCACGTCCAGTACCTAGTTCCCCCGCTGCTTCCAACCTGTGCTAGTGCCTTGAGCGCTTCACTAGTGCTGCTCCTTCCTGCTCCATTAGTCTCCTTTAGTCTCGTCTTGCTTGCTGGTGTCACCTGGTTAGTTGTCTGTAGATTTGTTTCTTTGTTAGTCCTTGCCGGTAGCCTTCTGTCAGCCCTTACCGCGTGCCCCGGGCCACAACCTTTTTCCTGCTGCTTTCATCTGCACCCCGCCTGCCTGCCTCCCAATGTGCCCGCCCTCCCAGGACCTACTTAATAGCGGGCGCTGCACACCCCACTGAGGAGGTCCCGTGCCTAGCTCCCTCTGCTGCTTTCCGCCTGTCCTAGAGCCTCGTTCGCTTCATTAGCGCTCCTCCTTTCTGCTCCATTAGTCTCCTAGAGTCTTGTCTTGCTTGCTGTTGTCGCCTGGTTTATTGTCTGTAGATTTGTTTTTCTGTTAGTCTTTGCTGGTAGCCTTCTGTCAGCCATTACTGCTTGCCCCGGCCTGCCAGTTTTCCTGCTATTTTTGCCCGTTCCCTCACCTGCCCACCTGACTCTGCACCCCTCCCCCCATCCCCAGGACCTACTTAATGACAGTTGCTGTGTGACTGTGCTGCTGGCACATCGAAGCCACGCCAAAGGCAAGCCCATCTGGGCACGTCTGCTCCTGGACCATGCCTAGTGCCAGGATTCCTGGACCTGCAGCCCGCCGCCCGTACTCACCCGATGAGGCGTGGATGCTCATGCTGAAGACATGGAACCCCAACTGCTGCACTAGGTCCCACTAAAGGCTCCTTCCCCTGCCTCAATTGGTGCTTCTTCTGCGAGGTAGGAACCACCGCAATTTCCACCCAATGGACTCCTGGTGACAGACCTCAACTCCACTGCACACTGCTCAACGTCGGATCCCTCTGCAATCATGCCACAGAAATCTGGGGCACCATCATCACCCTCACTCCCAACATAATATTCATCACTGAAACCTGTCTCACACCGACATCCGCAACAGCCATTCCCACCATGACACCCCCCGGGTACAAGATGATCCACCGTGACTGACCCAACAGACAAGGCTGAGGCATTGCCATTATCAACAATGACTCCCTCCACTGCACCACCTTGTACGATGAAACAACCCCAATCATGGAACACCTCAACTTCCAGATCAAACCTGACGCCAATACAACCATCAGAGGAACCATTGCTCACAAACCCCCAGGCCCCGCCACAGCTTCTGCAACTCCATCCCGGACTTCACTGCCCCCTGGCAATTGACTGCAACCACTGCATCTTCCTGGGGGACCTTAACTTCCACCTAGAAGATCTGAATGATGCCAATTCCACATGATTCCTCGAAAACATGAAAATCATAGGACTCTCTTAACTGTTCTCTGCCCCCATGCACAGCGTTTTCTCCCCCAGCGACAGAGCCAAATTCTCATATACCACTGAGGTAGCATGGACTGACCACAACATCATCCACTTTACAATCGATGGACGGGCTGAAACCCTGACGAGACCCCCCCCATCCTTCTCCACCTCAACTGGGGCAGAGTCAAAGAAACACCCTGGATCGCCACCCTCAAAGAAAGTAGACCCATCTCCACAGACACCCTCAAACTCCACATCCCAAACCTCTTGAACTGGATCTCCACAGCAACCGACACCGCTTCCCTGAAAAGCACCACCAGCAGCAAACCCACTAAACTAGCCAAATGGTTCACCCCAGAACTTCTGACCCTGAAACATCACTGCAGGAAACTAGAGAAACCCTGCCACTCCAACAAGACCTCCACCAACCACGACTCCTTCAGGGCTGCCCTGAACAGATACCACCACCAACTCAGGGAGACCAAGAAAGAAGCACTCACCTCTCGCATCAAGACAAGCACCAACCATGCCAAAGAAATCTTCAGCATCGTCAAAAAAATTCTCCTGCCCCTCCGCCACAGAGAACACAATCCACCTTTCCCAAGCCCTTTGCGATAAGCTATCAGAATACTTCCACCACAAGATCTCCAACATATAGCGCAACTTTGACCCCCAACCCACAGACCTCCACCAAAACGAGCTCAAAAACTATCGCCCCATCTCACTCCTCCCATTCCCAGCCAAAGTCTTGGGAAAGGCAATTAACAGCCAGCTCATGGACTTCCTTGAACACAACAACTTGCTCGACGCTTCCCAATCCAGCTTCCGATCTAACCACAGCGCCGAGACTGCCCTGTTCGCAGCAACTAATGACATCAGATGCCTCCTCGGCCTTGGGGGAACAGCGGCCATCATCCTCCTTGACTTATGGGCTGCTTTCGACACCGTCTCCCACCACACTCTCATCACCAGACTCCACTGCATCCAAAACAACGCACTCAACTGGATATCCTCCTTCCTCTCTGGCCGAACACAGAGGATCTGCCTCCCATGCTTCGTCTCCACCCCCAAAAAGATCATGAGTGGTTTTCCCCATGGCTCCTCTGTAAGCCCCACCCTCTGCAAAACCTACATGACTCCACTGACGGACATTGCACGCACCCACAGTTGCAACATCTCCTACGCCAATGACACCCAGCTCTTCCTATCCCTCGCAGACAATGCACTCACCACACAAACCAACTTCCAAATCACTATGGGCCTGATTCTAACTTTGGAGGACGGTGTTAAACCGTCCCAAAAGTGGCGGATATACCACCTACCGTATTACGAGTTCCATAGGATATAATGGACTCGTAATACGGTCGGTGGTATATCCGCCACTTTTGGGACGGTTTAACACCGTCCTCCAAAGTTAGAATCAGGCCCTATGTCTGACATCACCACCTGGATGATGACCAACTGCCTCAAACTAAATTCAGACAAAGCAGAAATCCTCATCTTCAGGAACAAGTCCTAACTGTGAGAAAACTTATGGTGACCTGCCGCCCTCTCTCCCCCTCACCCACTCCCACCAGCCACGTACGCAACTTCGGGATCATCCTGGACACCCAACTGACTATGAAGCAACAGATCAACACCGGCTCCTTGGCCTACTTCCACATCCTCTGCATGCTTTGCAAGATTTTCCAATGGATCCCCATCTCTACCAGGAAGACAGTCACACAGGCCCTCATCTGCACCCGACTCAACTACGACAATGTGATCTATGCTAGAATCATGCAGCAACTCATGAACCGCCTCCAGACCATCCAGAATGCCACAGCAAGACTCGTCCTCGACCTCCCCAGAAGAACCAGCATCATGTCCCACCTCAGGGCCCTCCATTGGCTCCCCGTCCAGCAAAGATTTCTCTACAAACTCCATACGCATGCCTACAAAGCCCTCCACAACTTTGGACCTGCCTACATCAACAACTGACTCACATTCCGCCACCCAACCAGAGAACTCTGCTCAGCCACACTCGCCCTGTCCCACGTCCCCTGCATCCAGCGCAAACGCTTCTAGGGTTGCTCCTTCTCCCACCTCACTGCCAAGTCCTGGAACAACCTCCCCCTTCACCTGCTCACCTCCCCTTCTCTGACGGACTTCAGAAAGCAGCTCAAGACTTGGCTCTTCGACCAACTGTGCCAGCCGGACAAGGCCTGCAGCATCCCACCAGCGCCTGGAGACCTCCTGGGGTGACAAGTTTGCACTATACAAATACCACCTGATTGATTGAACTGCATGTAACAGAAGAATTGGCTGCGATGCAGTGCATATTCATCTTGTAGAGTCTGGTATGATTTGAGTATTATGCCATCAATCAGGTCCCCCAAATTGAGATCACAATGATGTCCCATATATGCAAATCTTTAGGGCCGCCACTTGAGGGGGCGCAGTACCCTCCCAAAGTGGCGTTTGGCCTGTGAGTCTATTATCCCAGTCCATGGTTTTTAAAGTGGCTTTCCAGGTTTGGAAAACTACCACTGTTGCAGGCAAGAACATCAGTGGAGCTTGCCCTCCGTAAAGTAGGTGCTATATCAATGAGCCTTGGAGGGCCCATTTCTCGGAAGTGTAAGCTGGATCTCCCTGAGTACCGTACCACCATTTGTTAATAATTACAAACTGAGAGGCTCTGTAGTAGGTTTCTATGCTGCTATGCTCCTATCGTGCTTGGACATAAAACATTTTGCGAGGGCCATGCAAGGTGCACCCTGATTCCATAAGGAGCTCCTGATTTAGGCAGTGCGTACGGATAGTTCTGCAACTGATACAGAAAGCAGGGGAGTGACGCCATTTTAAAAATGGCTGAACTCCCCTTGAGAAATAACAGGAGCGTGGATCAGGTTTTAATAGCAGCCACTAGTCTGTCTAGTAGTGGTTGAGTATTTTCTGTCCAGGCGAGTACAGGATCATTTGTGATATATACTCCTAGGTGTCTTGGGAAACTATTGGCATGGCTGCTACCCATTGAAAGTCTTGTGTGAATAGAGAGACCGGGGAGATAGCAGAGTTGCTTAGGTTGATAACTAAGCAAGATGTTTCTACAAATATCCAAAGAATCTGGAGTGCCCGGAGTTCCGAGTTCACAGGGTTTGCTAAAAAGATCAAGGTGCATAAAGAGCAATCCTATCTGAAAGTCTGGGTTCCCATTCAAACCCCGCATCAATCCTAAGCGATTCTGCTAATGGTTCTATCGAAATAGCGAACAACATGGAAGACAGTGGTAACCATGTTGCATGCGCCTCGCCACAGGAAATGACTTGGATGTCAGAACACCCACTTTAACTTGTGCTATCAGATCTGTGTGTAAGAGTTTAACATAGATAATGAATTTGGGCCCAAAGATGAGGCATCGCAAGAGAAGGAATAAGTATGCCCAACTGACCGAGTCCAATGATTTGCCGATGTCCGCTAGCACTATTGCTGTGCTGCTAGTGCTATGGCATTATTTAATCTCCTAATGTTAGGCCGAGGGGCTCTTTCAGGCATAAATCCCGCTTGTTCTGGATGGATGGATGAGAGAACCACTTTAAGTAATCCATCTGCCAGTGCCTTAGCCATGATCTTAGCTGCTGTATTCAGAAGGGAAATGGGACAGTGGGAGGAGCATACATCTTGGGCCTTTCCTGATTTGGTGATCACCACAATCTCAGCCCTGTGGAAGTTCAGGGACGTTTTCCATGTTCGGTCGCATCGTTGATGAAAGCCAAAAGCGGTGCGTTCTGTTCCTGTGTGAATGACCTGAAAAACTGACTAGGGCATCTGTTGGGACCAGGCATCCTACAGGACTGAAGTCAGCTCAAGGCCACGGCAAGCACTCCGCCCGTCAGGTCGTCATGTAGTGATTGCCTTATGGAGTTAGAGAGTGTCCGAAAGGGCAAATCAGTTAGGAAGCTATGAATTAAGGTTACGGGTAAAATGTGCCTCATGTGTGTACACCCCTATAGTATTGTGAGCATTGGGGGGCAATGGCTCTGTCCCCAGTGATTCTGTTACCAGCCGTGGTATTGAAATATGGGGTGCGGCCATAGTGCGTGACATTAGAACAGGGCTAGTGTTACAGTTTGCTGGTCTTGTCTTCTCATTTTGATAGATATGTGACTCTGATACTCGCCAGGCCTTTTTGGTCTTCTCAAGCAGAGAGCTGTGCAGTTGTGCTTGGGCTAGATCAATGTTGCAGCGCAGCCTTTGCTGGGGGTCACCCATGAACTGTTCCAGTCGTTGAATATGCATTTCCAACTCTCGTATTGCCTGCTTCTGCCGGTGCTTTTTTGCAGTCAAATAACTAGTAATCTCCCTGCGAAGGCCGTCAACAAGCCTTCTCACAGGGCAACCAGGGACTCCGCTGTGCTGCGGTTGTGCGAGAAGAATAGATCTATCGTGTCTCCTATGTGTAAGGTGAGCTCGGTGTCAGAAGGATCAAAATAGCAGTCGCCATCTGAGAGGGGCCCTGCGCTGGCTGATGTAGGCTAGGTGTGATGGGGGAGTGATCCCAGAGGCTCAGAGGAAGGATTTGCGTGTCAAGCGCTTTATGCATTTCTGTATTCGGAACAACGAAGTAGTCGAGGTGAGATGACATATCATGTGCCCCTGAATGAAAGGTGTATTGATGAAACAGGCGTCAAGCATCCGAGAGCCCCAATGCCTCCAGGAACCGCTGCAGTAAGGAGCGGCTGCTCCCACTCCCCGGTGGGACAGTGCTTTATTTGTAAATAAAGAGGTGCTGGGGCTCAAAACCCTTCTCTTAAACACGAGACTGCTTTAATTAAATCTGCCAGCACTGATTTCTGAGGCAGCGTAATCCTGAAGCCATCTCGGGCCTCTTCAATCCATTTACGGCCACCTCTGCCCCTTCAGTTCATCCTGCAACTTTCTACCTTCTCCCTTTATGACGCTTTTTAGTTTTTCCTTCTTCCGTCTTTCTCATATGTGTCTTTTGCTCGCAGCAATTGCTTGAGGCTGAAGAATAAGCCCCGGCTCTCATAAACAACAAGCACAAATTAAGCACTGCGATGGGTCCAATGTCTGTCTATCTCATTGCCTATCAGCCTGTTCCAATCTCCTCCCAGGCTCAAGGACCCCAACAGGTGTTCACCTACGAGTCTTGTGATCAGTTTTAAAAAGAATGTTGACAGATGGAATGAGGCATAGATGTTTAGCAGCAACAGTGCGTTGCTGTGAGGCTCACCCGTGACTGCCATGTATCTTCCCAGCGGGTCAGACCAGGATTTTGTTACATCATATTGGAGTTGGCCCTTCAGTAGTTCTGCAAACCCTTCTAGAGCCTCTCACAAATCCAGAGTGAAAAATCTGCTTGTAACACTATTGCGTGAGGAAGCGGGCTTTGTTCCCCGGTATGTGCGTTTCCTAGAGAAAAAGGGTATCTGCCCACGTTCCTCTAGCTGCACAGAGAACTGAAGTTCTTTCAAACTTGTCCAAAAGGCCTTTGACATCACAGGACATAAGACATGTTTGAGTTTCTAAGGCTGCATTCTCGCTAGTAGTCATCAAGAATGGATACGTTTGTGGAAAAGGGGCCAGTGATATTGATCACCGAGGAAGGTTATAACGCCACAAACAGAATTGCAAACTGCAACATGAGCTGACAACATTTCCCCTTCCCTCCCTGCACTTTGGAGCGCTGCAGCATCTGTCACAGAGCAAAGTGGCCAGTGACACCAACGGGGCGCCACCAGCAACATGCGCCAATGTATCCCCCCCCCCCCAACAAAACTATTGTCAATGGCCTCATCCCAGTGTGGTGCCTTTGGATACGCAGGGACGGTGGGATGCCTGCACTGAGGAGGAGCACGTTGTCAAGTCATCACTTGCATGCCAACCTGCTATGTGTCTTGGATGTATACATGTCTATCCTGTGCTTTTTATGTTGAGGTCGGGTGTTGTCGTGTCTGGGGAGGCCCCATGAATTTCGGATCACATATCTCTGTAGATAGGCTGTATCAAGTGCGGGACAGGTCTCAGTCGTCCTCGTGTGCAATGAGGAGAAAGCCTCGGTGGGGTCAACGAAGGCTTCAACCAAAGCCTCAGTAATGTCTAACCCACACAGGCTGTAAGGGTATTTCGATCTGTGCTGCCAGATGGACCGGGAACAGTGTCTACCAAGTCTCTGAGCCAGTGCTCGCTGCAAAGGGAACTGCCGTGTCCCGGACCAAGAGGACGCTCACCCCACCCCAGCATCACGTGTGGGCAGAATTATGTTGTCTCAAATGTCCCCTGAAAGACCTCCTTCGGGGAGTTGAAGATGGCCTTGTTCTAGTAGATAATCTTCAGCTTGGCCAGGTATAACAACATGAAATGGATGTTCAAATCTCACAGTCTTTGCTTGGCGGCAATTAAGGATTTTCTCTGGTCTTGAACCAGCTTAGTGTAGTCTGGAAAAATCATTATTTTATGAGATTGAAACATTAGTACTCGGTTTGTGCGGGCATGACAAAGAATCACATCTCTGGCCACATAATTCAATATGTGAGCAATCATAGGGTGCGGGGGAGCTCTGGGGTGTGGCTTCGGGGTGAAGGACTTATGAGCCCTTTCAATTAGAAAGCAGTGGTAAAGGACCTCTGTTGGCAAGAGAGAGGGGATTCACAGCCTCCCAGATCCGCCAGCCCTCAGGATCTCCATTGGCGATAAGCAGTGGGTTAAGTCTTAGAATGGCTCCAAGGGAGTGCGCAGGTGAGGCCCCAGGACCCACAAGCAGGAAGCGCAGAATGGAGACTCCAGTCCCTACCAATTGGATACCAAGAGGAGTGTCTATGAGGTGAACAGCAAAAAGGTGGAGGGGGGGCACCAATCCTGGCCCATGCAGAATCTATAAGTCTTGTGGCAGTGCATGTGGCTCATACTTTAGTCTTCAGTATTGGCCTTCTGGTTGACCCCTACGCCACCAGGTCAGGTCCCCAGAGGCCAACATTGTTCAATGCTCTGGAGTTTCCCAACACAGCATCACTACTGTGATCCCACTGGGTCCCGCCTGTGCCACCGCTCACAGTCTAGCTGCACCTGCCAGCAGTCCGGAGATTCAAAGTTCCAGCCTCTCAGCACGATCATGTGTGGCCACTCTGGTCTCCTGCTCGAGAGCGGGTGCCTCAAAGTCCACCCAGGACCCTACCCTGGAGCAGTGACCAGGCACATGTTGTTGTTCAGGCCTCACAGTGCTCTCACAGTGACACAGATCCCAGTGCTGGCTGCCTCCGGGCCCCTGGTCTTCTGTCCTTCATGGGATGTCAGTTAGTGACACAGATAGGCAGGTGGCACAGCAGAGTTATGTAGCGACCCCCATCCAGTTATCCCATTCTTGGTGTGTATGTATTTCATCCAGTAGTGGTTTCCCAGCTCCAAATGTTTTGCACAGGTTCACTGCAGCACCATATATATTTATGCCAATGCATTCTTGTTGGACCTGTCTCCCCAGATTTTTGACTTCTCTTACTTAATCCATTTTTGTTGGCATTAGAACTCTGTGCACTTTCTCCCTGCTAACCAGTAGTAAAGTGTTTGTGCTCACTCCCTAAAATATGGTACAATTGTCCTACTCCTGATTGACACCTTTAATTTACTTGTACGTCCCTAGTAAATGATACTACATGTACCCAGTGCCGGTAAATGTAATGCTACTTGTGGGCCTGCAGCACTCCTTGTGATAGCTACTGAAGTAGCCTCTTAGAACATCTCGGGCCCTGTAGCCTGTAGTGCAGTTTTAAACTGCCATTTCCACCCTGCAAAATAAACCCTTTGTCAGACCTAAACATTCTTTTTTAGGTTGCAGCCTGTTAGACAGCACAGCTGTCTGGTTTGCTAAAGACACCTTGGGGACTTTCAGAAATGTGACCTAGGAATACATTCCGCTCATTGATTACCATTGGCTTTGTAGTTTATAATCACATTTTCTGGCTTTGCATTTGTTGGCTTTTTTTTTTTGCTTTAGACTCTCCAGGTTCAGTTTGTCTCTCCCGTTGTCTAAACCATGTTTTCTGTATCCTTCTGTGAACTAGCTTTCTGTTAGCAGGCCTTTAAATCTTGTTCATATCTCATCACATTTGCCAAAATCAATTGTAAGGCACTGTCTTCCAAGGGTTTTCTTTTCTTTCTCTGACTTTTCTTTCACTGACTTTAGAGTGAGAGGATTTATGTGACAATCTTGCTAGATACTGAGGGTAGGAAAGAGTTTTTGTCTACAGCACGAAAACGTTTTAATGAACTGCTTAAGTATTTCAGAATATATCAGAATTATAAATGCACAAATGAACCACATTTTTGTTATTTCTAAAGTGTGTTGGAAATAAATACTTTAATATGATCAAAATAAATCATTAAACTAGGTGATGCAATTTCCACACATTTTCATCCATGCACTGTATAGTTTTATTAGTAAAACTGTATGTTTGTGCAAATGTGATGGTCAATTCATTTGATAATGTGTTGTATGTGGAGCTAGCATACCAGGAATACTCCACTGCACTCCACTCTACTCCACTCCACTCCACTCCACTCTACTGTGCACCACTCTACTTTACACCATGCCACTGCACTCTTCACCACTCCATTCTACTCTGCGCCACTGCACTCTATGCTACTTCACGCTATGCCTCTCTACTCTACCCTATACCACTCTACACTATGCCAATGCACTCTTCCCCAATCTACTCTACCCCACTGCACTCTACGCCACGCCAATCTACTCTGCACAACTCCACGCCACTGTGCTCTATGCCACTCTGCAACATTGCACTCTACAACACTGCACTTTGCTCTGTAACAGTCACCTCTATACTCCTGCGCTCTATGCCAACCCACTGTATGCCACTCTAATCTACTCTGTGCCACTACATACTATGCCACCCCACTCTACACCAATTTAGTCTATGCCATTACACTCTATGCCACTCCATGCATTTGCACTCTACCATACACTACTCCACTCTATGCCACTTCACTCTACTATGAAACAATATACTCTATGCCACTGCACTCTACGCCACTCTGCTCTTAACCACTGCACTCTACGCCAATGCACTCTACACAACTGTGCTCTATGTCACTGTTTCCTATGCCACTGCACTCTACTCTACATCACTGTACTCTACGCTACTGCTCTTTACACCACCCTACTCCACACCACTGCACTCCGACACTCTACTCTGCAACACTGCACTCTCCGCCACTTAACTTGATACCTGTTATACTTGGCATCCTTGGAGTGGTCTCCCCTAACTTTTTGCCTCTGTTTCCCAAGTTGTTTATGTGCGCTAGACTCTGCTTTTGCTGTTTTTGTTACTCTGGGCACTTCACCACTGCTATCCAGTGCTAAAGTGCAAGTGCTCCCATGTAAAATGTATGTTTAATTGTCTTTCCCTGATTGGCATATTTGATTTACTTGTAAGTCCCTACTACAGTGCACTAGAGGTACCCAGGGCCTGTAAATCAAATGCTACTAGTGTGCCACCTACATGCGTAGCCCTATAAACATGGCTCAGACCTGCCACTGCAGTGTCCGTGTGTGCAGTTTTTAACTGCCAATTCGACTTGGCAAGTGCACCCACTTGCTTGGCCTAAACCTTCCCTTTTTGTACATGTAAGGTACCTCTAAGATAGCCCCATGGGCAGGGTGCAGTGTATGTTAAAGGTGGGACATTTACTTCTGTGTTTTACATGTCCTGACAGTGAAATACTGCCAAATTCGGTTTTCACTGTTGCAAGGCCTATCTCTCTCATACGTTAACATGGGGGCTGCCTTTAAATATTATTGAAGTGCAGATTCTCTTTGGGAGCAGATAGAAATTTAGAGTTTGGGATCTCTGAACTCACAATTTAAAAATACATCTTTTAGTAAAGTTTGTTTTTAGGTTGTGTGTTTTAAAATGACACTTTTAGAAAGTAGGCATTTCTTGCTTAAACCATTCTGTGACTCTGCCTGTTTGTGGATTCCCTGTATGGGTCAGTTTGACAGTTGGGCTGTTTGCCTCTCTCTCTAGACAGTGACACAAAGGGAGCTGAGTGTAGTCTGCATATCCTGATAAGCCATACATGCTGGGAAGGAGGGGAGGAGTGGTCACTCACATGTGAAAGGGCTGTGCCTGCCCTCACACAATGCAGTCTCCAATCCCCTGGTGTGTGTCTGGGGCCTAGCCTGGGCAAGGTAGGATCTTACAATCAAGAGAGACTTTCCTTTTAAGTTTGCCTACATCAAAGGCAGAAAGACATATAAGTAGAGGACCAAAACCCCTGAAAATCAGATCACTTTTGGAATCAAGAGAAACCTCTGCCAAGGAGAAGAGCTGAGGAGAAGTGCTGCCCCTACCTGTGACTATGCTTTGTTGGGCTATCCTGCAGTTTCTGCTTCTGCCTGTGAAAGTGGACAAAGACTGGACTTTGTTGTGCATTCCTGCCTGAGAAGAATCTCCAAGGGCTTGAACTGAGCTTGCCTCCTGTCGTTGAAGTCCCAGGGCCATCAAAGACTTCCTCTGCCAGCACCTGGACTCTCTGCTGAAACTCCTGCCCTGCCAAGTGGTGCCTTATCCAGTTCCTGGGCCCTTGAAATGTGAAGTTGGCAGACAAGAACTGAAAATCCACACACAGACTGCCGTGCGTGGAAATGTTCAATGTACCTTCCATGATGCGGCTGATAAACAACGCACCGCCGGCTTCGCGGCTGAAATCAATGCTCCACCTGCATCGTGGCTGGGAGATCGACGCAATGTGGCTGGAGAAACGACGTGCAACACCCACTTACGGAGGCTAATAACGATGCAAACCCCACGCAGTGCCTTTTTTCTGATACCGTGCAACCGGATTCTCCACGCATCGTCACTGGGCATCCAAGTCTACACGACTCTGCGCGGATGTGAGGTGCCCTGTCCGGAAATCGACACATTGCTTTCTTGCGAGGGAGAAAAACGACGCATTGCTGACCGAGGAAGGAAATGATGCACGGCCTCAACTGCGAGTAAGGAATCAACACATTGCTGACTTCCGATGCACACTCGCCCGCGCTGCGTTATTTTTTACACTAACCAGGTACTTTGTGTAACAACAGCATTCTCACTGTTTTCTAAGGATATTGGCCCTCATTTCAACCCTGGCGGTCTTCGACCGCCAGGGCTGTTTTGTCGGATTTCACCACCAACAGGTTGGCGGTGAAATCCAGGGTATTACGACCGTGGCGGAAGCGCCACGGTCGCACCGCCGGGACCGGCGGTTTTTCCGCCACTTTTGTCCCGGCGGGGGTAATCCTGATTACGAGTCCCCCTCTCGCCAGCCTTTTCATGGCGGTTCAAAAAGGCTGGTGGAAAGGGAGTCGCGGGGCCCCCTGCCACGGCCCCGTGCAGCTTTTCACTGTCTGCTGTGAAAAGACAGTGAAAAGCAACTGCACCCGTCGCACAGCCGCAACACCGCCGGCTCCATTTGGAGCTGGCTCGTGTGTTGCGGCAGTGATCCCCGCTGGGCCAGGTTTCCACCCACCGGCCCAGCAGGGATCTCCTAATGGCCGCGGCGGGAGTGCGGCCGCATTGGCAGCCACCCGGCGGTCCAACCTTGGCGGTCGGCTTCAGCCGCCGGCTAAGGTTGTAATGACCCCCTTAGACTCTTATCTTTTGAAAATTCATATCTTGACTTGTGTATGTTGGATTTTTGTCATTTTGGTCTTGTTTTCTTTAGATAAATATTACCTATTTGTCTAAACCTGTGTTGTGCCATGTTGTAGTGGTTCACTGTATTACTGTGTGTGTTGGTACAAATACTTTACACATTGTTTCTGAAGTTAGGCCTGTCTGCTCATGCCAAGCTAGCAAGGGGGTGAGGGGGGTTAACTGAGTGTGATTCTCCTTTACCCTGACTAGAGTGAGGGTCCTTGCTTTGACACCTGTAACCTGACTGCCAACCAAAGACCCCATTTCTAACATTGGTGATCAGCAGTGAGGATCTGAACTTGTATTTGTACTTGACATACAGTGATTAAGTGCACACTACTATTTTCAGTGCAGACCATTACATGACCACATACAGCTTGTCTTTGCTTTTTCTCTTTTTGGATTTTTCCCTACTTCCATATTTTTGCTGATCCTTTATTGACTTTTTGAACTTCATTGGGCACTCTTTATCTGCCTTGGAACTTTTCACTTTTGTTGATTCTTCATCATGGCTCAATCTGGAGATGCATCAGCTGAAGCTGCTTTTGATTTAGGGAAACTGGAGAGCTATACAGTTGCTCAGTTAAAGCAGTTTTGCAAGAATCTTGACTGTCCCATTAAGGGCTCCACCAGGAAGGAGGAGCTGCAAAAGGCACTGATTGCCTGGGTGACAGCCAAAGACGTGGAGGGGCACACAGAGGAGGAGGAGGAGGATGAGGGTGAGAAGGTGGAATCCATACAGAATGGTATAGTGGGTGGGTCTGTTATGTCCAGGGAGAGGGTCTCCAGGGCAGATAGCAGTGTGTCATTCAAGGGTCTTACTCCTGAGGAGTTACAGGACAGACAGGGAGAGAGGGCCCACCAGTTGGAGTTGGAAAAGATGCGGATGGCAATAGAAGAGAAAAGGTTACTGCTGCCCCATGAGCTCAGCTTGAGGGAGCTGGACCAGTAGGGATGATGGCAGCAATATCACAGTGCAGCCTGAGAGGAGGGTGCGCATTCCTGAAGATCTTGTGATGAATTACAAAAGGGAGGATGATTTAATCAGTCAATCAATCATAGCATTTGTACAGTGCAGTACTCACCTGTGAGAGTCTCAAGGCGATGAGTGAGGGGTGCTGCTACTGCTCGAACAGTCAGGTCTTGAGGTGACTCCTGAAGGTTAGAAGGTCCTGTGTCTGTCGCAGGCAGATAGGAAGGGTGTTCCACATCTTGGTGATGAGGTGGGAAAACAATCTGCCACAGGCGGTCATTCTATGGATGCGTGGAACGGTGGCGAGGGCAAGGTCAGCGGAGTGAAGCTGGTGGGTCGGGGTGTAGAAGGTGAGTTGTCTGTTGGGGTATTCTGGTCCAGCGTTGTTCAGTGCTTTGGGAGCATGAGTGAGGAGCTTGAACGTGATTCTTTTGTTGACGGGGAGCCAGTGCAGGTCTCTCAGGTGGGTTGTGATGTGGCTGTGGCAGGGGATGTCCAGGATGAGGAATGCGGAGGCTGCCTTTCTGGAGCTTGGCCATGGTTCCTGCGTAGAGGGCATTTCCGTAGTCCAGTCTGCTACTTACGAGGGCTTGGGTGACCGTCCTTCAGGTTTCAGTGGGGATCCATCTGTAGATCTTTTGAAGCATGCAGAGGGTGTTGAAGCAGGAGGAAGAGACGGCGTTGACTTGCTGGGTCATGGATAATGAGGAGACTGGCAGCAGATAATTCTCGCACCTCGCCGCCAAGACATGGAACACTCTTCACACCCACCTCCATCAGACCAAAGACTTCCTTACCTGCAGGAGACTTCTCAAGACCTGGCTGTTCGAGCAGTAGCAGCACCTCCCCCCCCCACCTCAGCGCCTTGAGACCCTCACGGGTGAGTAGTGCGCTTTAAAATTCCTGATTGATTGATTGACCAAGTAGTTGCAGTGGACAACTCAGAGCACCTGTGCAGAGTAGTGCAGATTCCCTTTGAATGGGGGGGGGGGGGTCCTTAATTGTATGAGTCCAACCATGTCTGTGGATTGTTTGCTTGTCAATGACCTGGAGGATTCCCCTTGGAAGGAGGTGGAACACAGGTCACACTTGGAGATGCTGGGTCTGCCTAGGTGGGTATGCATATCCACCAGGTCAATGGCAGCCCGTCAGGGTGGTCAGGAGCCCCTGGTGCCTGAAACAGTGTCCCAGGGGACCAGCAGAAAGAGGAAGGGGTGTGGGAAACCAGCCCCAGGAGTTCCCACAGTCTTGGAAGAGGCAGAGCCTGAGGGTGACACCACAGAGCCTACAGAGGAACAGGTGGCTGAACTGGGGGAGGTCCCTGAGCTGTCACAGTGGCAGCAGGAAGGGGGACCCACCAGGGAGACATTCTGTGAGGCACAGAGGACATGCCCTACTCTAGTGGGTTTGTGGCAGCAGGCTGCAGAACAGGCAGCTGGCAAGGAGCCAGGATCTCACCTGACTGATTGGGAGGACGACCTCCTATATAGTGAGCCTATGTTTGTTGAGCCTGGGTCATCCCGTGTGCTGGTGGTACCCCAGTGCTTAAGAGCCTTCCTACTGGGTCTGGCTCATGATGTGCCTTTATATGGAAATTTGGGGCAGGACAAAACCTTTGAACGACTTGTCACCCACTTTTACTGGCCCCTAATGCACAGGCACTCAGATGCTCATTGCAGGTCTTGCTAGACTTGTCAAGCAAGTGGCAAGAGTGAGGGGAAATGTAAGGCTCCCCTCTACCCTTTTCCAGTGGTTAGTACCCCCTTTGAAAGGGTTGATATTGACATTGTGGGGCCTCTGGATCCCAAGACAGCCATGGGCAACAGGTTCATTCTGGTCTTGGTGGACCATGCCACCCAGTACCCAGAAGCCAATTCTCTGAGGTCAATCACTTCCCCTGTGGTGGGTCATGTGTTGATGGGGGTTTTTACGCCCATGGGGTTCCCCAAGGAAGTGATATCTGATAGGGGTCCCAACTTCATATTTACCTATATAAAGTCTCTGTGGCAGGAGTGTAGGGTAAAGTATGAGTTCACCACTCCTTACCACCCCCAAAGCAATGGTCTGGTTGAGAGATTAAACCACACCTTAAAAGGCATCATCATGGGCCTTATCAGAGCCCTTGAGGCGGAAGTGGGACGTCCTGTTGCCAAAAGGGCTTGGATTTATTCCTTTTGAGTTACTGTATGGTCACCCTGTCAGGGAACCTTTGAGTCTGGGGAAGGAGGGCTTAGAGAAAGCCCCCAGTAAACCCCCCCACGATGTATTTAGCTACATGCTGGCCTTCAGAAACCAGACTGCCCGCTTCAGAGCTCTCGCCAAAGAGAACCTGGAAGCAAGCCAGGCAGACATGAAAAGGTGGTATGACCAGAATGCCACTCTGGTCGACTTTCAGCCTGGGCAAAAGGCGTGGATAATGGCACCAGTGGAGCCTAGGGTGCTCCAGGACAAATGGACTGGGCCATTTGAGGTGGTGGAGTGCAAGAGCGAAGTCATCTACCTGGTGGACTTGCGGACTCCCAGGAACCTCTTAAGGGTCCTGCATGTGAACCGGCTGAAGCCACACTTTGAGCTGACTGAATTGTCCATGCTCCACGCGACAGATGATGGGGTGGAGGAAGAGAGTGAGCCTCTTCCTGACCTGTCTGCTAGAGAGAAAGATGGGTCTGTGGAGGGAGTGAACCTCTCCCCCTCCCTGACCCCAGGACAACATGGGGACTGTCGCCAGGTATTGGGTCAGTCTGCCTCCCTGTTCTCCCTGATCCCAGGGGTCACACACTAGTGTACACATGATGTGGACAGTCCACATATTAAACAGAAGGTTTACAGGGTGACTAATAAGGTCAGGGATAGCATCAAAGATGAGGTGTCTAAGATGTTATCCCTAGGGGTCATTGAGTTTTCTAGCATTCCTTGGGCTAGCCCTGTGGTCTTGGTCCCAAATGCTGCTGCTCCTCGTGCCACTCCAGAACTCTGGTTCTGTGTGGACCACCGGGGTCTCAATGCGGTCACTAAAACCGACGTTCCCTCCATCCCCCGAGCTGATGAGCTCATCTATTGGTTGGGAGCTGCCAAATACCTCAGCACATTTGATCTGACGGCTGGGTATTGGCAGATTGCCCTAATTGAGGGGGACAAGGAGAGGTCAGCATTTTCTACCCCAGATGGACACTTCCAGTTTAAAGTGATGTCATTTGGGATGAAAAATTCCCCAGTCACATTCCAGAGGTTGGTCAACCAGGTGTTGACTGTGCTGGATGACTTCAGCGCAGCATACCTGGATAACATTGATGTGTTCAGTTCCACTTCGGAGGAACACTTGCAGCACCTCTGCAGAGTGTTGGAGGCCCTGCAAAAGGCAGGCCTCACTTTTAAGGCAAGCACGTGGGAAATATGGCAGGGTTCAGTGATGTGTTTGGGACACGGGGAGTGGCCAGGTGGCATCCCTACAGCCAAAAATTGACACCATTCTGGCTTGGGAGCTTCCCAAGACCCAGACTGAGGTAAGGGCCATTTTAGGCCTCAATGGCTATTACAGGAGGTTTGTCAAGGGATATGGCACCATTATTGCCCCCTTGAATGAGTTGACTTCCAAGAAGCAACCAAAGAAGGTGATCTGGACAAAGGTTTGCCAGACCGCTTTTGATGTCCTGAAGGCTGCCATGTGCACGACCCCTGTGCTGAAGACACCTGACTACTCCAAGGAGTTTGTTGTGCAAACAGGCACCTCAGAGCATGGTATAGGAGCAGTACTCTCACAACCTAATGAAGAGAGCCTAGATCAACCTGTAGCCTTCATTAGCAGGAGGTAACTTCCCCGGGAACGTAGGTGGAGTTCCAGAGAGCTTGAAGCTTTTTCTGTGGTCTGGGCACTGAAAAAGCTAAGACCCTACTTGTTTGGGACTCACTTTCGGGTTCAGACCGACCACAGGCCCCTCAGATGGTTAATGAGGGGTGAGAATCCAAAACTGTTGAGGTGGTCCATTTCCTTACAGGGACTAAAGTACGAACTGAGCTCTCTTTGAATAGTTAGTTTAAATTTCTAAATGTGTCAATGGAAACAACCATTTTGTCACAAAGTACTATGAATGCACATGAAGTAATCAAAAGAGATAACATTGGTGTGTAATGGTTTCAAGACTGTGCTATTTCAATAACCAATTTTAATACAAAAAATACCAATAGATATAAAGCAAAAACTACAAAATAAATGAAAATACAAAAATATCACAAAAATATCACAAACACATCAAATTATAGACATAAAAACCAACTCATTTAACATAGATCCTCTAATCCAGTTAAAGACAGATGTACTTCCAAAAAGCTCCAAGTCAAAGCACCATATTCCAGTCAGTCCATAGCAAAAATTGTGCAATGTCCAATTTGTTGACTTTAGGCAGTGGAAGCTCTTGTCCTCCGAAATGAGAAGATTGATTTGCAAATTTCAGATTAGATTCAGCTGACACGTGTTTCGTCCTGTCTGGGACTTTATCAAGGCTTATCTTCCTGTACGTAAAGTAAGCTGTTCCAGTTGTGGTTAGCCAATTAAATGCAGAATCACTGCATATCTGTTCTTAATTGCCTCTAATCAAAACGTTCCCGGTTGGATGTATTAAGTTGTAAGAATAAAGGCGAAGTATAATTTCCAAAACTAATTCAAGAGTCCAAACGCTATATTATCTTGTTCATAACGGATCCGACCGTAGCCATGCACCGTTCCTAATCACTGCCGTATTTTTTGTATTAAAATTGGTTATTGAAATAGCACAGTCTTGAAACCATTACACACCAATGTTATCTCTTTTGATTACTTCATGTGCATTCATAGTACTTTGTGACAAAATGGTTGTTTCCATTGACACATTTAGAAATTTAAACTAACTATTCAAAGAGTGCTCCGTTCGTACTTTAGTCATAGTTTGTTGGTACAGGTTATCTTGTTCCACATTACATGTTTGATGACAGGCATGTTTGGAATGTATTGAGCACCACTACTATACTCTACACTAAGGGAATGTGAGGCCTTCCAATAGGATTTTCTGTTGTCAAGCATTTCCTTACAGGGGATGGACTTTACGGTGGAACACCACCCTGGCAAAGAACACGCCAATGCTGATGGTCTGTCCAGATTCTTCCGCCTTAGTGATGAGAACTCCCATGAGGTTGGGTAGTTGCTCCCCACTTTCACCTGGGTGGGGCACGTGTTAGACTTGGAATCCTTGGCGTGGTCTCCCCTACATTTTTGCCTCTGTTTCCAGGTTGTTGATGTGTGCTGGACTCTGTTTTTTGCTGTTTTTGTTACTCTGGGCACTTTACCACAGCTATTGAGTGCTAATTCCCTTTGGGAGCAGATAGAGATTTAGAGTTTAGGGTCTTTGAACTCACAATTTAAAAATACATCTTCTATTAAAGTTTGTTTTTAGGTTGTGTGTTTGAAAATGCCACTTTTAGAAAGTAGGCATTTCTTGCTTAAACCATTCTGTGACTCTGCCTGTTTGAGGATTCCCTGTCTGGGTCAGTGTGACAGTTGGGCTGTTTGCACCTCTCTCTAGACAGTGACACAAAGGGAACTGGGTTGTAGCCTGCATATCCTGATGAGCCATCTGTGCTGGGAGGGAGGGGAGGAGTGGTCACTCACACCTGAAAGGGCTGTGCCTGCCCTCACACAATGCAGTCTCCAACCCCTTGGTGTGTGTGTCTGGAGCCTGGCCTGGCCTGGGCAAGGCAGGATCTTACAAAGAGGAGAGACTTTCCTTTGAAGTTTGCCTACTTCAAAGACAGAAAGGAGTATAAGTAGAGGACCCAAAACCCTTGAAAATCAGATCACTTCTGGAGACAAGAACCTCTGCCAGGGAGAAGAGCTGAAAAGCCAAGGAGATGTGCTGCCCCTGCCAGTGACTGTGCTTTGTTGGGCTATCCTGCAGTTGCTGCTTCTGCCTGTGAAAGGGGACAAAGACTGGACTTTGTTGTGCATTCCTGCTTGAGAAGACTCTCCAAGGGCTTGAACTGAGCTTTCTTCCTGTTGTTGAAGTCTCAGGGCCATCAAAGACTTCCTCTGCCAGCACCTGGAGTCTCTGCTGAGACTCCAACCCTGCCAAGTGGTGACCTATCCAGTTCCTGGGCCCTTGAAAGGTGAAGTTGGCAGACAAGAACTGAAAATCCTGCACAGACCGCCGTGTGGGTAAATTTTCAACGCACCTTCAATGACGCGGCTGATAACGCGCCGCCGGCTTCGCGGCTGAAATCAATGCTCCACCTGCATCGCGGCTGGAAGATTGACGCAATGTGGCTGGAGAAATGATGCGCAACACCCACTTACGGAGGCTGATAACCACGCAAACCACACGCAGCGCGGTTTTCTGATACCATGAGACCGGATTTTTCACGCATCATCGCTGGGTGTCCAAGTCTACCCCACTCTGCTTGGATCCTAGGTGCCCCATCTGGAAATCGATGCACCGCTCTCTTGCGAGGGAGAAAAATGACGCATCCCTGACCTGACCGGAGAAGGAAATGACACACAGCCTCACTTGAGAGTAAAGAATCAACGCATAGCTGACTTTTCTGACGCACGCTCACCCGCACAGTTTTATTTTTTACGCTAACCAGGTACTTTGTGTAACAACAGCATTCCCACTGTTTTCTAAGGATTAAGACTCTTAGGCCCTCATTATGACATTGGTGGTAAATGGCGCCTACTGCCACGCTGATGACCACCAACATACCGCTGTGTGGTGAATATCCGTTCACCATATTATGACAAATCTACACACCAATCCGACAGAGTACAGCCACATACACAAATCCTCCAGTCCAAAGGTCAGTGCAAAAGTGCCATTCTTAACACCCATACCGTTACGCCAACAGAACAATGCCCTCCACATTATGACCCAGGAATCACCACGCCAGGATTCGACGGTGGAAGACCACTGGCGGTACATACCTCCGCGCTCAGAATGGACACCCACATACAAAACACCACCACATTGTCCAATACGAAAATCACACACCTGACACCCATACACACCACACCCACAGCACTATAAAACACCCACCCACATTACCCACAACCCTTTACGATTACAAATCATAGCCACCAGACTGACAACAAGACCACTGCGACAACTACACACACACCACCTACACTCATACATCCCTCATACACCCCACATTACACACCCCAACACATAACTCAACAAACTCTCACCAACACACACCACACAACACCCTCGGACCCCCCCGTTTCACTGAGGAGGAGTTAAGGGTCACAGTGGAGGAAATTGTCAGGGTAGAGCCATAGCTGTTTGGAGCACAGGTACAGCAGATATCCTTTGCCAGGAAGATGGAGATATGGTGAAGAATCATGGACAAGGTGAGCGCTGTGGGACAGCACCCAAGAACAAGGGACGACATTAGGAAGAGGTGGAATGATCTATTGGGGAAGGTACATTCCATAGCAGCAAGGCACCAGCTCGCCATACAGAGGACTGGTGGTAAACTCTCACTTCCTCCCCCACAGCTCACAGCATGAGAGGACATGTACTGGCATTACTGCATCCTGAGGGACTCGTTGGAGTAGCCGGACACAGGTAAGTCAAAATTTACCACTTATCATTCCCCCATACCTGCATGCCATCACACTGTCTCACCCTCACTCCCATCACCCCACTCCATCCCACACACTGCACCTACACATAGCACTAACCCCCATGCCAAGCCCTGTATGCTTTACCAATGCATGGACAACCCGCCAGCCCTGCGTGCACACCCATCACCAAAGCATGCACAGCATAGGGAAACTAACAATCCCACAATACATCACCATACACAAGCAAAGGTGGCAGGGCAACCCCAACGATAGAGGGGAAGCCAGCGATGTACAGTTTATCACACACATGAAGCATAATACATCACTTACATCCCCACAGGTACCCCAGCCAATGTAAGTGGAGAGGAGGTGCCACAACTATCTAGTCTCCCAACAGAAGATGCCCCCAGTGATGACAGTAACTCTGGACTTCTGGATCTGGATGAACTTCCTGGCCCTTCAGGAACCACTGGATAGCCGATCACCCAAGCCGACTCACAGACCACCACAGAGCCTCCCCCTTCAGTATCCAAAACCACAGCACCCACCCAGCTTACCCACACCTCTGTCCCCAGGACACGTCAATCAGCAGTGTGCCCACCTGTACAGGGACCCTAGGCCACACCTCATACCCAAGACAATGAGGGTCCTGGGGTCAGTAGCAGTGGGCACACCGTTCAGGGAACAGAGGCACAGGCCAACAGGGACACTGGGAGAACCGCTGTGCGCCAGGGGGAGGACAGGACCAGGGAACCAACTCTCCAGGAGGCACCCTCCGAGATCCTGGGAGCCTACCAACATTCTCAGGACACGATGGGCCAGATCCTTGACAACGTGCAGGGGACCAGGCGGCTGCAGGAGGGACAGTATCAGGGGATCAGGGAGGCCTTGCAGGCCATTAACACCACCCTGATCTCCATAGCAGGGGTGCTGGCAGACATGGCCGACATCATGAGGTAGCCAACATCACACCAGCAGGCCCCTACCACTAGCCAGTCAAATGACCAGCCCTCCACCTCTACTGCCGCTAGTGGGCAGGAGGCCACACCATAGGACTGACAGGACACCAGCACCCCACCCCCTGCAGAAGGTGAACCACCACACGAATATTCCCTGCGACCCAGACAGAAGCCAGAGACACTTGCCAAGACTACTGCCAGGAAATGAGACTCTCCTGATTGTCCCCCTTGTGTCCCACTCAGTCACCTTGTCCACCTTGAACTGCCGTTGCTCCCCTTCCTATGGCCACTTGGACACTGCACCTGTGCTACAGACAGACTGGAATAATACCCTGGACTTTCCTTCATCATCACCCCATTCCATAGCACCTTCCCCTAAATTTGTTAGCACTAAAATAAACACCCTTGAACACAACCTGACGACTTTTATGTCATGTGTTGAAAATGTGTATTTATGTAAACAGTTACACCCATTGAAAATGAACTGTACCTTGTGAGAGCATAGAAATAATGAGCTGTAGCTGGCTGTAGTCAGCACATCAGTACACAGTTGTCATAGCACCAACATCTGTAAAATGACAAACCACAGGTGACAGTAAGTAGAGGTAAAAGGAAGTTAATGCCATCATGCCACAGCCACACAGAATACTGTACACCAATAGTCATAGAAATGTGAAGTTGCACTGTCTCACCTGTGTGTCATTGGAAGTACTGACGGATAACTGATGTTCTGTTGTCCTCATCCTCAGCCTCTTCATCCTCACTGTCATCAGGGTCTACTGCTGCCACAGGGGGATCTCCTGTCTCCTCCTAATGCAGAAAGGGTACATGGAGTCTGAGGGCCAGGTTGTGCTACATACAGCATGCCACTACTATCTGGCAGACCTTCTCGGGTGAGTAGTACAGATGGAGGCACCTGAACCTGGCCTTCAGGAGGCTGAAGGTCCTCTTGATGATCCGTCTGGTTCACCCATGTGCCTCATTATAACATTCTTCAGCCCTTGTCCTGGCATTCCTCACAGGGGTCAGCAGCCACTATAGGTTTGGGTAGCCAGAGTCACCTCCAGGTATTGAAGGACAACAATTAGCCAAACACAATCCTATGGGGTCAACAGCAGAGGCATACACTAACAAACAGTAGGTGGGGACCATGGCTCATCTCAGGACAAAGGTATCATGCACTAACCCAGGATACTTGATGTGGGAGATGTACTGGTCCACCAGGCACACCATCTGCACATTCAGTGAGTGGAAACTCTTATGATTCCTGAGCACCTGTTCATTCTGGCGGTGGGGAATAACGCAATATGTGTACTGTCAATCACCCCAATAATATTGGGGATATGTCCCATTGCATAGAATCCAGACTTCACAGTGGCCAAATCTTCCACCTGGGGGAAAGCAATGTAGCTGCACATGTGCTTTATCAGGGCAGACAACACTCTAGCCAGCACGATTGAGAACATTGGCTGTGACATTCCTGCTGCCAAGCCCACTGACACTTGGAAAGAACCTGTCACCAGAAAATGGAGCACTGATAGCACTTGCACAAGATGGGGGATCCCAGTCGGGTGACGGATAGATGAGATGAGGTCTGGCTCCAACTGGGCACACAGCTCTGTGATTGTGGCCCTGTCCAGTCTATAGGTGAGGATAATGTGCCTGTCCTCCAGTGTAGCTAAGTCCACCAGGGGTCTGTACACAGGGGTATGTCTCCACCTCCTATTCATCCACAGCTGTAGGTATATAAGGGACACAAGAGTGAGTAAGCTGTCACAAGTGGAACAAAATAACCACAACAGCAGTCCACATGGTGCACTTATATATTGGGACAGTGTTAATGGCGAAGTATGTGCCAGTCTAATCTCTGAAGGAGTAATTGTCGATATGCCTGTTCCCCCCTCGAAATGGCGACAGCCTGGCCTCTATGTAGGGACAGGTGGAAGTGAGGTAACTCCGCCGACATTGGGCATCGTAGCGGAAGGCGGTCTTGCACCGTCGTGCAATTCCTCATTGGATAATATGGGGCTCTATGGAGTACAGTGGCCAATGGGGATCTACGCCGGTAGTGACGGTGTACACCGCTGCGGATGTAACTGCCATTATCGATCTCAACCCTCACTTGTTTTCTGACCTTTAACAGGAGAACACTTACACTGGTTGTGCTGCTGTGACCTGTGTCTGGAACCTACCATGGCCCGTATGACCGGGGAAAGGGCCACTGCCTTCACTTCGGAGGCGACTGGTGGATGGGGTCCTTCCCCAGTACAGACAGCTGTATAGGCCTCCAGACCAAGGTGAGTACACTTTGTCCACGATGCATGTGGCAAGGATGAATGGAGATGTGTGTGAAAGCATCGTGAAAGGGGGCGGGGGAATGTCTTGTGGCGGTGTACATGTTGTGTGCTGGGCTATGTGTGTGCCAATGGTGATGGAAACAGGTATGCTGGGCCATTTGTGTGACAGGCTGGACTGTTTGTTTAATGGTGTTCTCCTGTCTGTATTGCCTTGCAGGTCAGCACCTATCAAAAGAAGGAAATATGGAGTGCTATCGCCAAGGACGTGCAGACCCTGGGGGTCTATGGCAAGCGGAGCACCCACTGCTGGAAACAGTAGAAGGACCTGAGACGCTGGGCACAGAAGACGGCGGAGGACCAGCTGAGGATGGCCTCCCAATGAGGAAGGGGTGCCAGTCGGACCCTGACCCACCTAATGGCCCGCATATTGGCGGTGGGCTACTCTGAGCTAGATGGACGCATGAGGAATCACAGCAGCCACAAGGGAGTGAGTACAGTGGGTATCAATACATATTTTGGCTGGTGGGATGGTATCCGGGTGGTGGATGTGTGTTAGTGGGTGCCCCAAAGGCCATGCCAGACATTGCAGCGTGGGCCATCTGAAGGCTAATGGGTGTATGGCAAATACAGATAACCTAGCTTGTTAGCAGTCCATTTCAGCCAGGGCATCGTGGGTCCCAGGAGTCAATCAATCAATCAATAGTTTATTCGGTCCAGATTTGGACCATTTGAGAAGTTAAAAGTAATCATACATACAAAAAGGTAGAAGCCATAAACCGTTGCATACTAAAAAAAAAAAAAAAAAAAAAAATATATATATATAAAAAGGACATTGGCAATTAATACAGGAAAAAAGTTCATAAAATTACATAAAAGGTTTCATAAATAGTTAAGACAAGACTCTCAAAATAGTCTCTGGATCTTACCCTATGCAAGACGCTAAATGCTAAAATAATACTGATCAGTTGTTAAAAGCATAAAAACCATTTTAAAACGGGTTTATACAATAAAAATAAGACATAAAAACTACATACGATAGCTCCTGTTATCAAAAGTTAAAAATCAACCAGTGGAAAATGATGCCCTAAGTTAATCAGTTCTATTGAATAAGTTGATCAAATAAATTGCATCTTACCATTTGTAAAATTATATATGCTGAGGAGCTATAGGTCACTTCTGTTGGGGTAACCCATTAGACAGCATGCTCGGGGATACAGTCTTTTGTCCTCGATAGGTCGCACTAATAGTTTTATTTAAAATCCCAGACCTAATATAACAGGGTGCTAGTTCGCTAACTTCTAGACTGTACTTCAACCGGTGGATTAAGATCTGTAGTGATCCTACTGCGGATTTTCCATGCTGCTGCCAAATATTTAGAAACAGAACTCACTATCAGCATGGAAGTATAATATTTACATATTCTATATGCACTGTTACGGTTTTGTATTGACAGTGTTTTGCACAGAGGGGTAATCCACTTCCCTCGGGGGCATTTGTACAAAGGACAGAAAAATAGAACATGCTCAGAAGTTTCCTTGCATAGATGACAGTTTGTGCATTTGTCAGATAAGGAACTATTGGTCGACCAGCAGGCCGTGAAGCTGTTGACTGCCAATGTTCCATATCTGAACTGAAGTAATAAAGAGCGAGCACGGGCTGGTATAGGGAGATCCAGGAAGCTTTCAGGCAGAGGTTCGTGCTTAACCAGCAGGAACTCTGCTGTCAGCCGACCTAACCCATTTGAGCCGAGAGATTCCTCATGGATCTTTTCCCAATAACGGTCTTTGATCAGGCGTTTAGTGTTACCAGGAATCATCTCTGGATTTTCCCAATAATGTGATAAATTCAGTTTAACCCAGGCCGCTTTCATCTCCCTTAGCCATTGTACTTTTTCCCATCCATAGCAAGGTGGCAATAATTCTTTAACTGCTAACCTGAAAGGTTCGAGTTCATCCGTTTTCCATAGTCTGACCCAGTACAGAAGTGGTCTTAAGTGTGCTGTGTCTTTAATACTATTTAGACCCAGGTCCAGTCTTAGGGGGAGCATCGGCGTACCCTTCCCTAGTCTGGATATGTGTCTAAGGAAATTATTTTCTTTGACTTGAAGAGTGTCCATTTGTCTGTGAGATCCCCAAAGTTCCGCTCCATATAGGGCCGCGGCGCGGATTTGGACTTTGTATATTTCAGAGATGAGGGTCAGAGGGGGACTTGTTGCAGTGCTAGCTTTGCGTCCTATCACTCCACATCTTTGGCTGATTGTTAGTGCCCCTTTCCTTATAGCTGCATCCCAGCTGCCCTTATCGGATAGTCTGATGCCCAAATAGTCGTATTCAATTACCCTCTCCAGAGGAATTGAATCTATCTTTATATTTGCTCTAAGCTTCTCGTTCGGGGGACTATATATCATGAGTTTAGTTTTCTTGAGATTTATGTCTAACCCGTAATCTCTGCAGAATACACCGAACTGGTTAACCAGATTCTGGATTCCCATGGATGATTTGGACAGGAGGATAGTGTCATCTGCATAAAGTAAGCATGGAACTTTGGTCCCGGCCAGCTTTGGGGAATCATTAGTGCAATTTGCTAAATACTTAATACAATTATTTATGTATAGAAGGAAAAGAGTTGGGGCCAAAACACACCCCTGTCTGACTCCCCTCTCAATAGCGACTGATTCTGTTAGATCACCATTCTTGCCGCTCCTGATTTGAGCATAAGTATTCTCATGTAGTCGGGTGATAAGTTTCAAAAGGCCGTGTGGGACACCCATATTGGCTAGTGTCAGCCATAGCTGGTTTCTTGGGACCAAGTCAAACGCAGCTCTAAGATAAAAAAAACTACAAAAAGATTGCCACCTCCTACTTCCACAGTCTTCCATTTTATTGTTAGGAATCTTAGCACCTGATCTATGGTACTAACTGCTGGCCTAAACCCTGCTTGCAAATCAGAAATAGCATTGGTTTCCAGAATCCATTCTTCTAGGCGGGACAAAATTTGCTTTGCAAAAAGTTTTTGGAAGTTGTCGATTAAGGAGATTGGGCGGTAGTTAACAGGGTTGGAGGGGTTACCTTTCTTAAAGATGGGAACTATCTCTGCTCCCATCCAGGAGCTCGGGACAGGTGCTCCTGCAGTTACCGCATTGGAAATAAGGTTCAGATATGGGGCCCATATATCTGGGTTTGTCTTGTATAAATCACCAGGTATTTTATCGAGGCCGGGGGCCTTCCCCCATTTCAATGAAGCAATCGCAGCTTTAGTTTCTGCCAACGTAAATTCAATTTTGGGGGTCTCAGTAATCATGATATGGGGCAATTCCCTGGAAGTAACACCAGTGATCCCAGAATATAGTCGGGAAAAATGATCTGTCCACTCTGCAGGGAGTATTGAGGCACCAGGCGAACTATTAGGTTCTTTGCTGGCATCAGCCACCAATTTCCAAAATTTCGAGGTGTCATTTGTTTTAGCAGACTCCAGGAGGGAAACCCATCTAGATTCATCCCATGTCCTGCGGGCTCTGCCTTGTTCCTGTTTATAATCTTTCCTGGCTTCCCTTATATGATCTGACTGGCCTCCTCTTAAAGCTCTCAGCAGTTTGTGCTGTGCTTCCCTGCATGCGGCGTTGAACCACCTTGTGTTGCACTTCTCTTTAACTTCTTTTGCAGACTCTTTGGTAAAAAGATTTTTTAGAGAATTAAAAAATCGTGTGTGGGCTGCTATAAGCCCACCACTATCTTCTAAAGGCTGAGATATACAATCCATGTGATCAGCCAACTGCCTGTACGCAGATGCCAGGGTGGCTGTATCGGCGTTCAGGGATTCCCATCTAACATTTCGTCTATTATTGGTCAGTGCGAGCTGTTGTTCGTGGGTCTTGGAACAGGAAACTTCAAGTAGGGGTAATAGGTTCCTAAGAGATAAAATCAATGGTTCGTGGTCACTTTCCTCATGTTCTACAATGTTCATGTCAGCCATATAGCCCCACAGGCGGACATCGAGCAAAATATAATCTATCTGGCTCTTCTGTGCCCCGCGCCTGAATGTGTGGTGAAGATTAGGGTCCGAGCGGGAACGACCATTGCAAGCCCGCAGGCCATGTGCCAATGTGATGTCCACAACCTGGTGTGTTAATCTATTTATTTTTGGTCTTTTGCGTGATACCAATTGAGGGATACCCCAGTAAGCATCTTCATCTTTGTATAATTCCTGGGCCAGCGAGTAGGGTTCAAAAGTGGCATTGAAATCTCCAGCAATAAGAATAAAGTGGGAAGGTGATTTACAAGAAAGAAAGCTGTCCAAAATAGTCAGTGTGTCGGACTCGTATTTGCTACCCAGGCTCCTATTATAAATATTGATTATTAAGAGTGGTTTCTCGCTAAGGGATGGTATTGATAAGCCCATTAAATCAGGGCAGCCCAAGTCAATTGTTTCAATCCGACATTTAAAGGAACAGCTGAGCCATATAAGCAGGCCACCTGAGGGTCTCCCTGAATTCACCTTAGTTGCTGGGACCCAATAACTTTTATAACCAATTCTGTATTTGGGCTCCAATGCCCATGTTTCTTGGAAAATACATATTTTGTGTTTGTCTATGAATTTGCCCCATTCGGGGTTGTTCATTTTATTCTCCAACCCTGCAATATTCCAACTAAGGATGGTATCTAGGCCATCTATTTTGTCATGGGGAGCTTCGGCCACAGGGTTCTCTCTTGCCAATGGGGTACCGTGGGGAAGTTTTATACCCTTTTCAATCGTATCTATACCAGTCATGTTTGGGTTTCCCACTACTGTATTGCCCAAAATATTTCTTGTCCCGTCTAGATAGGGGGGTGGCGTGAGCAATTCGAGTGTCTGAAATGGTGGTGGATATCCAAGTTTGCTGAGATCTAATAAATCTGTGGCTAAATTGGTCTCAATCACCTTGCGCTTCTTATTTGCACCCCCAATACAGTTTTCAAAACACTTAGAAAGATCTGGCTGAGCAGGTACGGAAATTGGCGTAGGGTCTCTGGCGTCTACAGTAGGGGTTTGTTCGACCTCAGGGTTGCCTTGCCCTATTTCGTGAGTTTCATTATTTCCGACTATAGGGTACTTTTTATCCCAAATGTTTGAACCTTGAGGCTGAAGTGAGCTGTACTCAGTGCTGTTTTTTAGTCAATCATTTTCAGAGAGCGAGAGCGAAAAAGGGCTACATCTCAGCTGAGAGTCAGGCTGCATCTGTACCCTAGTGGGACCTCTGAGTGACATTGTTACCCCCTTAGTAGTTGGTACAGCTTTATGAGGGTAAAAAGCCTGGAGCCTACAAAGTGAGGTTGCTCCCCCTAGAGGGTTGGAATGACACACATTCAAGGAAAGCTGTTGGACAAGGGAAGGCGCATTGAAGTTAATAACAATACAGTCCCCTGTACCGGGGTTTTTGAGTGGACCCACCCAACCCACCCGCCTCACCATTAATATTGAGGGTATCATATAGAAAGCAAATCTAGCATATTTATGTAGCCAGTGGATGGTCTTATTTTTCAGTTCTGTAAATGATTCGGGGATATTAGGCTTAAGCTTAGGAACATTCGTGATAACAAGCACATAAGGGCAAGCTTCCGGTGGTAGGTGTAAGGTTCTCATATTGGATCCTAGATCCCTATGCATCCGGTCTGCTGGAGGGTTGGTATAGTCCTTGTACAGTTTTGTGTCCATGTTTATGGAAGAAGCACTTTCATCAGTCCGCCTTGGGAAGAGAGGGTCACTCTTTGAGTGCCATGTTTTAGGGGAGTTGGCCAGTCTAGCAGTAGAAGTCTTCACTGGTTGATGCGAAGAATCAGGGCAAAGTGATTGAGGGTTGTGAACCGTGCTTGGTGGTAGAAGAGGGCTGCTGGCACTGTTGGCTGGAGGGCATGGGGGAAGATGTTGTTGCGAATATTGTAAATCCGATGAGGTAGAGGTGGTTGGCTGATTGAGTTTGATGAGAACGTCGAGTTTCTCCTCAATAGCTGATAGGCGAGTTGTTATAGGGTGTAATTTTTTGGAGAGCTCGTCTTTTATAAAATCTATTATAAAAGCTATGTCCAGGCTGCCGTTATTTGTAGCTTGGGCAGGTGTGCAGTCCTTGGTCCGAGTAGGCACGGTATGATTGGGGGAGTTCAAAACACGGGCCCGTTTATTCTTTAGGTTCACCTCCCCACGTTTCCTTTTGCCCTTTGAGCTGTGCTTTGGGAGGGTGCAGGCCTATCTGGCATAAGCTGTGAAGTTTCTGAAGAATATATGGCTTTGTCCAGGGGCTCTGCGAAGGGCATTCGGGTAGTTTGGGTAATTGGAGGTGGGGTTGCCGGTGTAGGCTGAAAAACTGGTGGATAAAAAGGTTGTGGTGGGGTTTTCGATGGAGCATCCGTTGGTGGGGGAGCAGTCAATCGGCGCTCCACCAATTCGATTTCTTTTTCCAATGCCCCTACCGCTTTTTGGAGGAAGCCATCTAGAGTCTTGTTGTTACCGGCTTTTTCCAAAGGCATCCCCCCCTTCCGTCTGCCCATCTTGTTTTGGTAAGACACTTAGGTCCAGCCCCAGAGTTTGACAGTCTGTTTCCGTGGGTGCTGTTCCTCTCCTTTTCCCACCCTATTTTCTCTCTATTGGGGCTTTTATTAAGAAAAGCTGAGACGCCAGGAGGGCCTAAAGTACTGCTCATCTGTATTAGGAAGGTGTCGGTAGGTAAGGTATGTTCGTCCGCTGGTCACCAACCTCGGGAGTCAGGATAAAAATGGTGTGGCCCAGCCCGGCCTCCTCCGGTCGCTGACGGGCGCAGGACGGGCCCGCCCTTGGCCCGGGCGCCGCCCGCGCGCGTCCCGCGTTGCGGGAGCGCGAAGGTAGTTTAAAGGGCTCCTGCCCGTGAAACTCCTCCTCCCGGCAGGCACACAGCGCTTCCCGCGACGGCGGGAGCGCGAAGATAGTTAAAGGGCTCCTGCCCTTGAAACTCCTCCTCCCGGCAGGCACACAGCGCTTCCCGCGACGGCGGGAGCGCGAAGATAGTTAAAGGGCTCCTGCCCGTGAAACTCCTCCTCCCGGCAGGCACACAGCGCTTCCCGCGACGGCGGGAGCGCGAAGATAGTTAAAGGGCTCCTGCCCGTGAAACTCCTCCTCCCGGCAGGCACACAGCGCTTCCCAGGAGCGCTGCAGTTGGCGGTGTGTGGTTCTCATCTTGCCTTAGTGACTTGCCATATCACTGGTAGTGCAATGCATAGTGCTGAAGCCTGTTCCCTGTGTGTGACAGTGATGTGTTTGCCAATAGTGGTGTTGGTGCAGTCATTGACCCAGTGTATCCTTTGTCTCTCTCTCTCCCCCTTTCTTATTTTGTCATCCTATCATTGTATGCATTAGCATCATCTGGTGGAAGAGCAGGGGTACCGGCGACAGAAGGAGCTGCATCCCACAGGACCCAGGAGGCAGAGTCCACAGACGCTGAGGGAACCAGTGGGACGGAGGGCGAGGGGAGCACCACGGCTGAAACAGGAGGAGACAACACAGACTCAGATACCTCCTCTGATAGGAGCTCTCTAGTGGTGGCAGACACCTCTGTGACCACCGCAGCTGCAGGTACAGCTGCCACCCCCGTACCAGCACCGCCCTCCCAGCAGCCCCTCAGCGAGTTGTCCGTGCCCACTCACCCAGGAGGGGGGGGCATCTCTTTGCCCTAGGCACCTCAGGCCCTTCCCCAGTCAGCCCTGCTGCCCTGAGTGAGGAGCCTATTGACCTCCTGAGATCCATCTCTGTAGGGCAGTCAACCATTGTGAATGCCATCCTGGGGCTGGCATCCCACATGCAGCAATGCAATCCATTCCTGGAGGCCATTCACACTGGCTTGGTGGCCTAACAGAGATCGATTCAGGCTCTGGCCTCCTTTCTGATGGCAGCCATTGTCCTTGTTTCTACCGCCCCCCCTCCAACTTCCACTTCCCAGTCCTATTTTCATCAACCTCAACCCATCCAAGGCACACATACAGACGATCATGCACACAAGACAACACCCAAGAGTGGCACAGGCAAACACAAGTACCACAGTTCATCCCACAAGCACTCACGCAAACACCATACAGTTGCAGACACGACAACATCCACTGCCTCACTGTCTCCCCCTCCTCCACCTCCCTCACAGTCACGTCCACACTCACACCTGCATGCACTACATCAACATCCACTACCAGCATTACCACACCAAGCAGAATACACACCTCACTTGCAGACACCTCCACAACAGCCATGCATGCATCCCCTCTGTCCTCTCCCACCCTGTCTGTCCCCTCCCCTCCCCTCCTAAAGGACACAAACACAAGCACTCACACATGCAACAGCCATCCACCTCACATCAGCATACAGCCCATGCACCTGCACCCAAATCCAGCAGACATATGCTTCCAACAACCACTTCCTCAACCTCCACTCTCATTACTTCTCCCTCCTCCCGCCCCAACGACCCTAAAAAGTTTTCCTTTTCCAACTTGACCTCTTCCCTCCACCTGCCCCCTATCCTGCCCGTATGAGCAGGGTACCAAGGACACAGACTAGCACCTCAGCCAAACAGTCCACATGGACAGTGGTAGCCACACCTACTCGTGGTGGTAAGGAGACCCCACCTCCATCGAAGAAGGGGAAGGAGCCTGCACCACCAGGCAAGAAGGATAAGGAGCCTGCACCACCAGACAAGAAGGGGAAGGAGCCTGCACCACCAGGCAAGAAGAGGAAGGAGCCTGCACCTCCATCAAGGAAGGTGAAGAGCCCATGCACCCCTGCCAGGAAGGGTAAGGATCCACGCCCCAATGTACTGGAGGAGACAAAGCTCTCTACTACAGCGGAGGCTGTCAGGATGACACCTCCACCACCACCAGCTGTCACTGGACCCCCACGGCCAGCTGATAAATTGCAGCCATCAATAAAGTGCAGAGGCAGCCCAGGAGGCTCCTACATCCACCACCACACTGCAGCCATCAGAGAGTGCAGAGGCGGCCCAGGAGGCACCTCCATCTGCCAACACACTGCAGCCGTCACCACTAGCGGACGCCATGTAGGCCACATGCCAGGGGCTGCTGTACGAGTTGCCCCCTCCAGAAACAGTGGGGAAGACACCCACCTGAGAGACTGTGGCCTTGCACTCCCCAGGACAGAGCAACGGGCAAGTTGTCCCATCCAGAACCAGTGGAAAGACACCCAACTGAAAGACTGCGGCCTTGCACTCCCCAGAACAGAGCAATGGGCAAGTTGCCCCATCCAGAACCAGTGGAAGGACACCCACCTGAGAGACTGTGGCCTTGCACTCCCCAGGACAGAGCAATGGGCAAGTTGCCCCATCCAGAACCACTGGGCTTGTTCCCGCATCCGGCTGAGGTGCCCCCCTCTCCCCCTGAGGTGCCTGCCCATTTGCAAACTGATGCCCCTGCAGTGTACTATCCGGATGTGGTCAGGATTCGAGTTGGGCCTTAGACTGTGGCCTGTGGCCATGTGGGTCCTTAGAACATTGGACTGGGCAGTGTCCCATTGTGTACATGTGTACATATCTGTTTCATTGACAAATCAAATTAGTTATTTAGACGTTGATCTGATTACAATCACTTTCATCTATTCCTGTTGTCCTTGCATTATTCTTCCGTTTTTCAGGGACAAATTGTTTTTCGTGTGCAGCTGGACATGTGTGGTGTATGTGTGTCTGGTGTGTGTTGTGCGTGTGTGTGTGTGTCAGTCTCGTTGTCCTCCTTCCTTCCCTTGTGTGCTAGGCGGCTGTAGTCACCGTCGTCGTTGACATTGGTGTTCCAGGTGGAGCATAAAGTAGAAGAGCATCGGAAGAACTTGCAGTTCAGGTTCCATGGCAGCATTGTTCTTCCCTGGGTCTCCGATGATGAGTCCTTTCTCTTCTGTGATGTGTTGCCGCCAGGCTTTTGATGGTGTTGGTACCGCCCCGGAAAAGGTGGCAGAATGATGTATCTTAATATGGTGGGCAGTACTATGTCTTCCACCTAGCTGTTGTTGGCTACCGCCGTGGTGAGTGTTGTTTCCGCTCTGTCGGTTGGTGTGGTACACTGGCTGTCTATGGGAGTTATCACCGCCATGGTCATAATTTGGCGGTACTTACTGCCAGCCTGTTGGCGGTATTACCGCCACTTTATCACTCACCGCCAGGGTCGTAATGAGGGCCTTATTGTTTTGAAAATTCAGATCTTGACTTATGTATGTCGGATTTTTGCCGTTTTGGTCTTGTTTTCTTTAGATAAATATTACATATTTTTCTAAACTTGTGTTGTGTCACTTTGTAATGGTTCACTGTATTACTGTGTGTGTTCGTACAAATACTTTACACATTGCTTCTGAAGTTAAGCCTGCCTGATCATGCCAACAAGGGGGTGAGCAGGGGTTTACTGAGTGTGATTCTCCTTTACCCTGACTAGAGTGAGGGTCCTTGCTTGGACAGGGGGTAATCTGACTGCCAGCCAAAGACCCCACTTATAACAATACCACTCTGCTCTTCACTAGTCCACTCTACGTCACTGCACTCTATAGCACTATCACTATATTCTACTCTACACCACTCTATGGTACTCAGCTCTACTCTGCACTATACGTCACAAACTCCACACTACTGCCTTCTGCATCACTCAACTCTACGCCACTCCAATCTGCACCACTCTACTGTATGCCACTCTACACCACTGCACTCTACGCCATTGCTCTATATCCCGCACTCTGCACCACTGTACTCAGCGCCACTCTACTCTTTGCCACTCTACTCTCAGCTACTCCACTCTGCCCCACTCTACTCTGCACCACTGCACTCTAATAGGCACCACTCTAATCTACACCACTGCATTCTATGGCGCTGCATTTTACGTTGCTGAATTCAATGCCTCTGCACTCAATGCCAGTGCACTTCATACTACTATACTCTGCAACACTCTATGCCAATGCACTCTACACCAGTCCACTCTACTCTATGCCACTCCAGTGTATGTCACTCTATGGGACTCACACTATGCCACTCCAATGCACAACACTCTCTGCCACTCTATTCTACAACATTCTACTCCACTCTTCACCATTCCACTCTACTCTATACCAGTAACATTTTGTCATGCTAAACAGTAGCCACGTTGGTGAACAACATGACTGAAGCACATTGGCTAAGCCAATAGCTATTGCATAGGTTAGACCTATTGACTTTGCCAATGCTTGTCAATAAATAAAAGTCACCCCTAATGTGTCCCCATGGCATAGAGCAGGGTGCACTGTATTTGAAACAATGGACATGTGTACTTATATGTTACATGTCCTGGCAGTGAAAAACTCCTACATTTGAGTTTCATTGTTGTTAGGCCTATATCTCCATTGACTAACACTGAGCTACCTTATTACATGTAATAAATTATAACTTTGGATCAGGAGCAGATAGGGATATGCTTTTTACACAACAAAGGCCCTCATTATGACATTGGCAGCAAGTACCGCTTACTGCCATGCTGACTGCCGCCAACATACCGCCGCCGCGGTGGATCACCGCTACCCATATTGTGACACACACATAGCAATCCGTCACTATACAGCCAGACACACAAGTCCGCCAGCCAAAAGTTTGGTGATAAACTGGCGGTAGCAAAACCCACACCGTTACGCCAACAGAACTACGTCAACAACATTATGACCTACGAATCACCACGGCGGACATTCAATGGCAGTAAACCATTGGCGGTACATACCGCTGCGCTCAAAATACACACATTCAAACAAAACACCACCACATTGGACAATTCAAACTACACACACCTGACACCCATTCACACACCACACCCACACTCACCACTATAAAACACACCTTCACACTACCCACAACCCTTTACGAATACAAACAAGTGTCACAAGAGAGATAGCAAGACCACAGACAAGACCACAGCCACACACCACAATCACCTATACACCATCCACGCACCTTACATCACAAACCCCAACACATCACCCTACACCCCCTCACCACTCACACTACACCCATGGCACCACAATGACACCCCAGGTTCTCAGAGGAGGAGCTAAGGGTCATGGTGGAGGAAATCATCCAGGTAGAGTCACAGCTATTTGGAGCACAGGTGCAGCAGACATCCATTGCAAGGAAGATGGAGCAATGGCAGAGAATCGTGGACAGGGTCAACGCCGTGGGACAACACCCCAGAACAAGGGATGACATCAGGATGGAAGTTGGAACGACCTACGGGGGGAAGGTGCATTCCGTGGCAGCAAGACACCAACTAGCTGTATAGAGGACTGGCGGTGGACCCCCCACCTCCTCCCCCACAACTAACAACATGGGAGGAGCAAGTCTTGGCAATCATGCATCCTGAGGGCCTGGCAGGAGTAGGAGGAGGACTGGACTCTTGTAAGTCAAATCTCTATTACTATCACGCCCCCTACCTGCATGCCATCACATACCCCCTACCCTTACTCCCATCACTCCACCACCTTCTACACACCCCACCATCACAACCGACCCATCCCAATCCCAAGCCATGCATGCAACACCAATGCATGGACACCCATCACAGACCTGCATGGACACCTATCACTAAAGCATGCACACTAGAGGGAAGCAGCTAGCCCACCAAATAACAACTCACACAAGGCAAAGCTGGCAGGGCAAAAACAGCCTTAGAGGGCAACACACCCATGCACAAGATGTCACACGTAGAAACACTAACACTGCATTTACATCCCACAAGGTCTCCCAGCCAACGTCACTGGAGACGAGGTGCAAGCAACATCCAGTCCTCTCCAGAAGAGACCCACAGTGATGACAGCAGCTCTGGAAGCCTGGATCTGGATGACAAACCTGGCCCATCAGGGATCTCCAGACAGTCGGTTACCCAGGCACAGTCCCATACACCACAGAGCCTCCCCCTCAGGAAACACCAGCACAGTACCCACCAAGTGGGCCCATACCTATGTCCCCAGGACACGTCAATCAGTAGTGTGTCCACCACTACAGGGACCACAGGCCACCCCACAAACAAAAGACGATCAGGGAACTGGGGTCAGTGGCAGTAGACACACGGTTCAGGGGACAGAGACACAGGACAACAGGGAAGCTGGGAGGACTGCTGTGTGACAGGGGGAGGACAGGCCCAGGGAAACGACTCTCCAGGAGGCACTCACCAAGATCCTGGGAGTATACCACCATTCCCAGGAGACGATGGGCCAGATACTGGACAAAATGCAGTAGAACCAGCAGCTGCAGGAGGGGCAGTACCTGGGGATCAGGGAGGACTTGAAGGACATAAACACCACCCTGGTCACCATTGCAGGGGTGCTGACAGACATGGCCAACACAATGAGGGAGGAAGTGGCACACCACCGGGCCCCTACCACTATCCAAACCGATGAACAGCCCTCCACCTCCGCTGCCGCTAGTGGACAGCAGGCCCCGCCACAGGACCAACAGGCCACCCCACCCCTCCCAATGAGGAGGTCGAACCCTGACCCCCCTGATGACCTGCATACTGGCGGTGGCCTATCCGGAGCTGGATGGGCGCTTGGGGGCATCACAGCAGCCACAAGGGGGTGAGTAGAGTGCCCCAATATACTACTTGCACGTGGTGTGGAGGTATCCGGGTGGGGGATGTGGGCCTGTTGGTGCCCCGAGGCCAGGCCGGACATTGCAGGGTAGGTCCCATGTTGGGCAGGGTCTGATGTAAACTTCTTCCAACCAAGCTAGTAGGCATCCACTACTGGGCAGGGGTCTGTGGGTCTCAGGTATTCTGCAATTGGCATTAGGTGTCTATGGGCTGGTGACTAGCATTGCCTTGTGACTGATAGTGCATTGCCTAGTGTGTAGGACTGTTCCCTGTGTGTGTGTGTGTGTGTGTGTGGTGTACACCAACAGTGGTGTTGTTGGTGCCATTGACCAAGTGTACCCCTTGTCTCCCCCCCCTTTTTGTTTTGTCACCCTGCCCTTATGTGCATTAGAATCATCTGGCGGAGGAGCAGAAGCACCGGTGATGGAGGGAGCTGCATCCCACAGGGCCCAGGAGGCCGAATCCACCGACGGTGAGGGCACCAGTGAGACGGAGGGCGAGGGGAGCACCACGGTGTAGAATGGAGTGGACAGTTTGGACAGTGATACCTCCTCCGATGGAAGCTCCCTGGTGGTGGCAGACACCTCTGTGCCCACCCCAACTGCAGGTACAGCTGCCACCCCGTACCAGCACTGCCATCCCAGCAGCCCCTCAGCGAGTTTCCCGTGCCTGCTCACCCAGGAGGGTGAACATCTCCTTCGCCCCATGAACCTCACGCCCTGCCCCACTTAGCCCTACTTCCAGAGTGAGGAGGCTATTGACCTCCTGTGATCCATCTCTGTTGAGCAGTCAACTATTGTGAATGCCATCCAGGGGCTGGGAGCCCAAATGCAACAGACCACTGCATTCCTGGAGGGGATTCACACTAGCATGACGGCCCAACAGAGATCAATCCAGGCTCTGGCCTCCTCATTGATTGCAGTCATTGTCCCTGTTTCTAGCCTCCACCCTCCAGCTTCCTCTACCCAAACCCATTCCCCTCAACCCCAACCTATCCCAAGCACACAGGCAGACCAGCATGCACACAAGAGAACACACAGGAGTGGTTCAGGTAAACAAAAGCACCACACATCATCCCACAGGCACTCACACAAACACCATCCAGATGCAGACATACCAACATCCACTGCCTCCACTGTGTCCCCCTCCTCCTCCTCATCCACCTCCCTCCCTGGTGCGTCTCCACTCACACCTGTATGCACTACATCCTCATCCACTACCACCATCACCATCACGCCTATCACTACACACCCCTCACTGGCAGTCACCACTCCCACATCCATGCACACGTCCCACTGTGTCTGTGCCCCCTCCTCCCAAAGTACACAAACGCAAGCACTCAGACACCCAACAGCCATCCACCTCACAATAACATCCACCCCATGCACCTGCACCCAAAATCAGCAGACAGACACCTCCTACCACCACTTCCTCTTCCTACACTCCCAAACCTTCACGCTCTTCCCGCCCCAATGTCCCTAAGAAGCTTTTCCTCTCCACCGTTGACCTCTTCCCTACCACTCCCACCCACGTCCTTCACGTCGGGCCAGGGTGGTCAGAACCCAGGCGAGCACCTCAGTCACCCAGTCCACGGCCATAGTAGTGTTGACAGCTACTCAAGGTGGGAGAGGATACTGGGCACCTGGCAGCCACACTGAAAGGGTGCCTCCACTAGGTGCTGCAAGGAAGGATAAGGAGGCACCACCAGCTCTCAAAGAAGGGCAAGGAGGCACCCCCAGCTGCTTCAAGGAATGGCAAGGAGGCCCCCCCAGCTGCTACAGGGAAGGGCAAGGAGGCACCCCCACCGGCAGCAGGGAAGGGCAAGGAGCAATCCCTGGCTGCTACAGGGAAGGGCAAGGAGCAATCCCCGGCTGCTGACAGGAAGGGCAAGGGGCCTGCACCAGCAGGCAGGAAGGACAGGAGGCCTAGTGCTGGGACTCATTCGGAGCCCCCCCACCAACCACGGTAGTTCAGCCATCCGAGGCTGCTCGGGAAGGGCTGGAGTCTCCCCCCACCACTGCCAGCACCACCACCCTCACCACCACCAGCACCACTGCCAGCAGCAGCAGCCCCAGTGGGCAGCCGTCCGAGGCTGCAGGGGAAGGGCTGGAGCCTCCCCCCACCAATGCCAGCACCGCCACCAGCACCGCCACCAGCACCACTGCCAGCAGCTGCAGCCCCAGTGGGCAGCCATCCGGGGCTGCAGGGGAAGGGCTGGAGCCTCCCCCCACCACTGCCAGCACCGCCACCAGCACCACTGCCAGCAGCATCAGCCCCAGTGGGCCGCCATCTTAGGCTGCAGGGAAAGGGCTAGAGCCTCCCTCCACCACTGCCAGCACCGCCACCAGCACCACTGCCACCACTGAGCAGCCGTGACCGCTGGCGGACTATGTGTAGTCCTGCATCCATGGGCTGTTCGCAGCCTGGCCCCTGCAAATCCTGTGGGTCTGACACCAATGTCAGAGACTGTGACCTTGCACTCTCCAAGATCTGCATCACAGGGTACAATGCCCCCTCCAGAACCAGTGGAAGAAGCCATCCACTCACCCCATCCTCCAGAGGATGAAGCTCACTGGGCACAATGCCCCCTCCGGAACCAGTGGAAGAAGTCATCTACTAGAGATACTGTGGCCTTGCACTCCCCAGGACCAAGCAGTGGGCAAACCACCCACTTGAGAGACTGTGGCCTTTCACTCCCCAGGACCAAGCAGTGGGCAAACCACCCACTTGAGAGACTGTGGCCTTGAACTCCCCAGGACCAAGCAGTGGGCATACCACCCACTTGAGACTGTGGCCTTGCACTCCCCAGGACCAAGCAGTGGGCAAACCACCCACTTGAGAGACTGTGGCCTTGAACTCCCCAGGACAAAGCAGTGGGCAAACCACCCACTTGAGAGACTTTGGCCTTGCACTCCCCAGGACAATGCACAGGGCATGTTGCCCCCTCCAGGACCAGTGATGTTGTACCATCTTCCGGCTGAGGTGCCCCCCCATTGCGCGTCCCCCTGAGGTGCCTGTGTATTTTCGACCTGATGCCCCTGCAGTGTTCTCTCCGTGATGTTGCAGGAGTGAGGTGAGGCATTGGCCTATGTGTTTATGTGTTGTGGCCCTGCGGCCCACGGGCATTGAGGACTGGGCAGTGTCCTTACATTTGTAAATATGTATATACGTTTAGATTTTGATGCACTTATTCATAGTATTTTATCGTATTACACTCACTTTCTTCAAATCATTTTGTCCTTGCAGTAGTCCTGATGGTCACAGGGTAGATATGTTATGTTGCTGCTTCTGGTTGTGTGGATGGTGTTGGGGGTGTGTGTGTTGCATGTGTGCGTCACTCTCTTTTTCATCCCCCCTCCCTTTTGTGCTAGCGGAAGTACTCACCGTGGTCGTCTTCACCGGCATTGGTGTTCATAATGTAGCAGAAGGGAGACGAGCGTGGGAAAAATTTGCAACTCGGGCTCCATGGCGTCATGGTTGTTCCCTGAGTCTCCACAGGTGAGACCTTTGACTTTTGAGTTCTATTTCTGCCAGGCTCTTGATGTCGTTGGTACCACCCCGGAAAAGGTGGCGGATAGGCCGGTCATAATAGAGTGGGGCGTACATTGTCTTCCGCCTGGCTGTTGGCGGTTACCGCTGTGGTGCTTGTTGATTTCGCCCTGGCGGTCGGTGTGTTAAAGTGGCTGTCTGACCTATGGGGGAAGGTGCATTCAGTGGTTTCAAGACACCAGATTGCTGTACAGAAGACTGGCGGTGGACCCCCACCTCCTCCCCCACAACTAACAACATGGGAGGAGCAAGTCTTGGCCATACTGCATCCTGAGGGCCTCGCAGGAGTAGCAGGATGACTGGACTCTGGTAAGTCATATCTTTATTACCATATCCCCCCACCCCACCTGCATGCCATCACATACCCCCACCCTTACCCTCCCTCCCATCACTCCATCATCTCACATATGTCCCACTATCACAACCCACATGTCTCAATACCAAGGCCCTGCATGCAACACCTATGCATGGACAACCGTCACCAAAGCATGTCCAGTACAGATACCCACACAGACCCCAAACCAACTATCACAAAATGGCAAACACAATTATGCAAGCACAGGAGTAGAGGGTACCTCACCCAATGCACAAGATGGCACACACAGATACTAAAACTATGCATTTACACCCCAACAGGACCCATACCCAACGTCACCAGACAGGAGGTGCCAGACAAATCCCGTCCCCCCACAGAAGAGGCCCACAGTGATGACAGCAGCTCTGCACAACTGGATCAAGATGACCAGCCCGGCCCATCAGGGACCTCAGGACAGTCGGTTCCCCTGACACAGTCCCAAACCGCCACTGAACCTTCCTCCTCAGGAAACACCACCACAGCACCCACCCAGCTGGCCCATCCCTCTGTCCCCAGGACAAGTCAATCAGCAGTGTGTCCACTACTACAGGGAACCCAGGGAAACCCACCAACCCAAGAAAATCAGGGACCTGGGGTCAGTGGCAGTGGGCACACGGTTCAGGGGACAGAGGCACAGGATAACAGGGAAGCTGGGAGGACTGCTGTGCGACAGGGGGAGGACAGGCCTAGGGAAACGACCCTACATGAGGCACTCTCCAACATCATGGGAGCTTACCACCATTCCCAGGAGACCATCGGCACGGTACTGGCCAAGTTTCAGGAGACCCAGCGGCTGCAGGAGGAACACTACCTGGCAATCAGGGAGGACTTGAAGTCCATTAACACCACCCTGGTCACCATTGGAGGGGTGCTGGCAGACCTTGTCAACACCATGAGGGACACAGTGGCACACCAACGGGCCCCTGACACTAGCCAGAACGATGAACAGCGATCCACTTCCGCCGGCGCTAGTGGACAGGAGGCTCCGCCACAGGACCAACAGGCTACCAGCACTCCACCCCCTGCAGAAGGAGAACCACCCAGCAAACGGTCCCTGAGATCCAGGAACAAGACAGAGAACATTGCCAAGACCCCCACCAGGAAATAAGACCCTCCTGAATGTCACCCTTCTGTCCCACTTTGTCACCCTGTCCACCTTAAACTGCCATAGCTCCACTTCCTATGCCCCATTGGACTATGCACCTGTGAGACCAAAAGACTGGACTCAGCCATGGACATTCCTCCACCATCACCCCAGCCCATTTCACACACTCCTCCACTTATTGCAAAGAAATAAACACCCTTGAATCACCAAAAAATCTGGAGTCAGTCTGTGCTTTCACAAATGTGTAATTGCAAAATCTCTGGAATATAGCAATGTACTTGTTCACATACAATTGTTACACAGCTGTAGGCCAGGAGTAAACATAGCAGAGGGCACAAATTGGGACCCAGATCTGTGAAATGGAAAGACAAAGTGACAAGTCAGGGTCCATACACAGAGTGAAAAAGGCAGACTTATGCTAGGTCCTACAATAGTATGAGATGTGGGAAGCAGTGACATCTTCTTACCTATGTCTCACTGGACGTATTGCATGATGATGTTGTTTCGCTTGTCTACATCTTCTTCTTCTGCCTCCTCTTCTTCACTGTCCACAGGCTCCACAGCTGCCACAAGACCAGCATCAGGCCTATCCTCCTGCAGAAAAGGCACCTGCCGTCACAAAGCCAAGTTGTGCAACATACAGCAGGCCACGATGATCTGGCACACCTTCTTCGGTGAGTAGTATAGGGAGCCACCTGTCAGATGGAGGCACCGGAATCTAGCCTTCAGGAGGCCGAAGGTGCGCTCGATTATCCTCCTAGTTCGCCCATGTGCCTCATTGTAGTGTTCCTCTGCCCTTGTCCTGGGATTCTTCACTGGGGTCAGTAGCCATGACAGGTTGGGGTAACCAGAGTCACCTGCAAATATCAAGGGACAACTGTTAGACATACTCCAAACATTAGGGAATCTCACATACCCAGACAGCAAATGAAACTATGTGGGGACTTTTGGCTCACCTATTAGCCACACACATAAAGGATGCTGCTATTCCTCAAAATGTAAGCGTCATTGTTAGAAATGGGGTTTTTGGTTGGCAGTTAGGTTGCCCTCTGTCCAAGCAAGAACCCTCACTCTAGTCAGGGTAAGTCACACACAATCCAAAATCAGCCTGTGCTCACCCTCCGGTAGCTTGGCACGAGCAGTCAGGCTTAACTTAGAAGGCAATGTGTAAAGCATTTGTGCAATAAATCATACAACACCATAGTATAACACCACAAAAATACACCACACAGTGTTTAGAAAAATATAGAATATTTATCTGGGTAATTGTAGGTCAAAACGATCAAAGTTGCAATACGAATTTGTAAAGATATCACTGAAAAGTGATATTAAGTGTCTTTAAGTCTTTAAAAAGCAATAAAGTGTCTTTCAAGCACAGAGTACCTGGTTTCTGGTGGGAAATCTCCTCAGAGGGCCACAGGAGAAGAGATGCGTGGAAAAAGGGGTGTGTGCGTCGATTTCCGCTCAGCACACACAGACTTGCGTCGTTCTTTTCCACGCGGGGAAGTCGGGCGTCGTTTTCCGGCGCGCAGACAGTCTCTTTTCGTGGATCGCGGGGATTACCAGATGTCCCGGGTCTGTGCGTGGATTCTCCTACTTGTTTTCCGGCTGCGCGTCGTTCTGCGGGGCTGCGCGTCGAAGTTTCGATCTCACGGTAGGCGTCGCGTCGATTTCTCCTTGGAAGTCGGGCGGCGTTGTCCTTGCGAGGCCGTGCGTTGAAATTTTGGTCTCACGGCAGGCGTCGCGTCGATTTCTCCTCGGAAGTCGGGCGGCGTTGTCCTTGCGAGGCCGTGCGTCCAAGTTTCGCGCTCACGGTAGGCGTCGCGTCGATTTCTCCTGGAAAGTCGGGCGGCGTTGTCCTTGCGAGGTTGTGCGTCGAAGTCTCGATCGTCCCGAGGGCGTTGCGTTGATCAGCGTCGGTGTGCGGCGTTTTTCTCGCCGCGAAACAAGCTGTGCGTCGAAATTTTCGGCGCACGGAGCGTCCAAGTGAAAGGAAGAAGTCTTTTTGGTCCTGAGACTTCAAGGAACAGGAGGCAAGCTCTATCCAAGCCCTTGGAGAGCACTTTCACAGCCAGACAAGAGTTCAGCAAGGCAGCAGGGCAACAGCAAGACAGCAGTCCTTTGTAGAAAGCAGACAGGTGAGTCCTTTGAGCAACCAGGCAGTTCTTCTTGGCAGGATGTAGTTTCTGGTTCAGGTTTCTTCTCCAGCAAGTGTCTGATGAGGTAGGGCAGAGGCCCTGTTTTATACTAAGTTGTGCCTTTGAAGTGGGGGTGACTTCAAAGAGTCTCTAAGAAATGCACCAAGTTCCCTTTCAGCTCAATCCCGTCTGCCAGAGTCCCAGTAGGGGGTGTGGCAGTCCTTTGTGTGAGGGCAGGCCCTCCACCCTCCCAGCCCAGGAAGACCCATTCAAAATGCAGATGTATGCAAGTGAGGCTGAGTACCCTGTGTTTGGGGTGTGTCTGAGTGAATGCACAAGGAGCTGTCAACTAAACCTAGCCAGACGTGGATTGAAGGGCACAACAAGATTTTAGTGCAAAGAAATGCTCACTTTCTAAAAGTGGCATTTCTAGAATGGTAATATTAAATCCGACTTCACCAGTCAGCAGGATTTTGTATTACCATTCTGGTCATACTAAATATGACCTTCCTGCTCCTTTCAGATCAGCAGCTGCCACTTCAACAGTGTATGAGGGCAGCCCCAATGTTAGCCTATGAAAGGAGCAGGCCTCACAGTAGTGTAAAAACGAATTTAGGAGTTTCACACTACCAGGACATATAACTACACAGGTACATGTCCTGCCTTTTACCTACACCGCACCCTGCTCTAGGGGTTACCTAGGGCACACATTAGGGATGACTTATATGTAGTAAAAGGGGAGTTCTAGGCTTGGCAAGTACTTTTAAAGGCCAAGTCGAAGTGGCAGTGAAACTGCACACACAGGCCTTGCAATGGCAGGCCTGAGACAGGGTTAAGGGGCTACTGAGGTGGGTGGCACAACCAGTGCTGCAGGCCCACTAGTAGCATTTAATCTACCTGCCCTAGGCACATGTAGTGCACTCTACCAGGGACTTACAAGTAAATTAAATAGTCAATCATGGATAAACCAATCAGTAGTACAATTTACCCAGAGAGCATATGCACTTTAGCACTGGTTAGCAGTGGTAAAGTGCCCAGAGGTCAAAAGCCAACAACAACAGGTCAGAAAAAATAGGAGGAAGGAGGCAAAAAGTTTGGGGATGTCCCTGTCAAAAAGCCAGGTCCAACATGACCCCCTACCAGCCTAAAGCCAGGGGAGAACAATCACTATCCTGATGTACTTCCCTGTTTGAGGCGACAGAACAAGGACCCAGGCCCACAACAGCAGGGGCATGCTCCAGTTCTTCGCCTTCCTGACTCCAATTGGGTCACTCTGTCCATACTCTCAGGGCCCACTAAGCCAACCCATGGGGAACCTTTCTCCTTACCTGCGGATCCCATCTGTGCAGCACCTAACCTTACTTTGCTCACAGATGTATCCCAGGAGCAGGATAGTACCACCATGACCAACACAGTGGTGTTGCCCACTCTACCCCCGGGGTGTGACACTTGTCCCCTCCCCAGGGATAACTCTGTCCACCCGGACAGCAAGCCACAGTGATTACTGACAGCTGCCAGGGATGAGAGCCAGGCCCCAGGCCTCTCAAAGCTCTCCAACCACTGTGGCTGTGGAGAGTGGGGGGCGGTAGCCCCAGGTGCTGGGCACCCTTTAACCACTCTCCCTTCCACCAGGTCAGGGATGACAGCCTGAACCTGGTCCTCCCCTCTGGGGCTCTGTACCCTCCCTCCAGGAGCGGTACCCCCAGAGTCCAACATGGTCAGGGTGCTTACAGAAGTCACCCTGTACCATTCCTCCACCAGTGCAGGGCTGTTAACCTGCAACCGGCCCTCCAACCTGGGGCCTGTACCTTCAGGTTGGACTAGGGCCCGGGGTGAGGCTTCCCTCCCCCTGCCCTTCCTTCTGGGGTCCAGCACCCTCCAACTAGGAGTGGCCTCCTCAGAAGACAACAGGGTAGGGGCACGGTTATCAGTAGCCCCTCCCTCCAGGTCCGGGGGGACACCCTGAACCTGGTCTTCCAGCCCAGGGTCTGTACCCTCAGACTGGATCACTGCCTGGCAAACCAGGACTTCCTGGGGGGCACACCTACCCCCCACCAGGTCAGAGTTTAACCTCTGCACCTGACCATTCAACTCAGAGTCACCACCCTGAAGTTGAACAATTGCCTGGCACGCCAGGACTTCCTGGAGGGCACACTGACCCTCCACCAGGTCAGAGTTTAACCTCTGAACTTGGCCATTCAACTCAGTCACCACCCTGAAGTTGAACAATTGCCTGGCACGCCAGGACTTTCTGGAGGGCACACTGACCCTCCACCAGGTCAGAGTTTAACCTCTGGACCTGGTTCTCCAACCTAGGGTCACCACCCTGAGGTTGGGCAACTGCCTGGCACGCCAGGGCTTCCTGGGGGGCACACCTACCCCCCACCAGGTCAGAGTTTAACCTCTGAACCCGGTTATCCAACCCAGAGTCAGCACCCTGAGGTTGGACAACTGCCTGGTACACCAGGACTTCTAGGGAGGCACACCTACCTCTCACCAGGTCAGAGTTTAACCTCTGAGCCTGGTGCCCCAACCCAGGGTCACCACCCTGAGGTTGGGCAATTGCCTGGCACGCCAGGACTTCCTGGGGGGCACACCTACCCCCCACCAGGTCAGAGTTTAACCTCTGAACCTGGTCATCCAACCCAGAGTCAACACCCTGAGGTTGGACAATTGCCTGGCACAGCAGGACTTCTTGGGAGGCACACCTACCTCCCACCAGGTCAGAGTTTAACCTCTGAACCTGGGTATCCAACCTAGGGTCACCACCCTGAGGTTGAACAATTGCCTGGCACGCCAGGACTTTCTGGAGGGCACACTGACCCTCCACCAGGTCAGAGTTTAACCTCTGGACCTGGTTCTCCAACCTAGGGTCACCACCCTGAGGTTGGGCAACTGCCTGGCACGCCAGGGCTTCCTGGGGGGCACACCTACCCCCCACCAGGTCAGAGTTTAACCTCTGAACCCGGTTATCCAACCCAGAGTCAGCACCCTGAGGTTGGACAACTGCCTGGTACACCAGGACTTCTAGGGAGGCACACCTACCTCCCACCAGGTCAGAGTTTAACCTCTGAGCCTGGTGCCCCAACCCAGGGTCACCACCCTGAGGTTGGGCAATTGCCTGGCACGCCAGGACTTCCTGGGGGGCACACCTACCCCCCACCAGGTCAGAGTTTAACCTCTGAACCTGGTCATCCAACCCAGAGTCAACACCCTGAGGTTGGACAAATGCCTGGCACAGCAGGACTTCTTGGGAGGCACACCTACCTCCCACCAGGTCAGAGTTTAACCTCTGAACCTGGGTATCCAACCTAGGGTCACCACCCTGAGGTTGAACAATTGCCTGGCACGCCAGGACTTTCTGGAGGGCACACTGACCCTCCACCAGGTCAGAGTTTAACCTCTGAACTTGGCCATTCAACTCAGAGTCATCACCCTGAAGTTGAACAATTGCCTGGCACACCAGGACTTCCTGGAGGGCACACTGACCCTCCACCAGGTCAGAGTTTAACCTCTGAACTGGGCCATTCAACTCAGAGTCACCACCCTGAAGTTGAACAATTGCCTGGCGCACCAGGACTTTCTGGGAGGTACACCTACCTCCCACCAGGTCAGAGTTTAACCTCTGAGCCTGGTTCCCCAACCCAGGGTCACCACCCTGAGGTTGGGCAATTGTCTGGCACGCCAGGACTTTCTGGGGGGCACACCTACCCCCCACCAGGTCAGAGTTTAACCTCTGAACCTGGTCGTCCAACCCAGAGTCAACACCCTGAGGTTGGACAATTGCCTGGCACGCCAGGACTTTCTGGGGGGCACACCTACCCCCCACCAGGTCAGAGTTTAACCTCTGAACCCGGTTATCCAACCCAGAGTCAGCACTCTGAGGTTGAACAATTGCCTGGCACGCCAGGACTTTCTGGGGGGCACATCTACCTCCCACCAGGTCAAAGTTTAACCTCTGAACCTGGGTATCCAACCCAGAGTCACCACCCTGAGGTTGAATCTTTGCCTGGCATGCCAGGACTTACTGGGGGGCACTCTCACCCCCCACAAGGGACACACCGTCCCCAAGGGCCACACAAGAGTCTGGTTGGCGCAGGTCTCCCGACCTCTGCCCATCCGGCAGAGTCTGGGTTTCCCCCAAACCAGAAACGGTTTCACCTGGGTCATTCCTGGGGGGCTCTGCTCTCAGAGCTGTCCCCTGACTCTCAAGGTCCTCCACTGGGGTCTGCAACCCCCTCTCAACCCTATGTCTGGACTTCTGCACCCCCTCCCTAGGAGGGGTACTGCCAGACACCAGAACTGTTGGGATGCTGGTTACAGTCACCCCCCCAAGTTCTTCTGACACTGCGGGGCTTCCCTCAAAAGGTGGCCCTACGGTACAGGCTAGGCTTCCCTCCTGGTGTTCCCTCATGGAACCCTCTAGGACCTGGGACCTACCTGGGACACTACAATCCTCTCCCACCACACTCGGTTGGGAACCACCTAGACCACTCCCTTCAGGAGCACCCCCAAATGCCTCTTCAGACTCTCTGGTACTCACCCAGAAGTCTGCCTCCATTGTAAGTTCCCTGGGGTCAGAGAACTCACACTCCACCTGGTGTTGGCGTAGCTCTGGAAAATAAGGACCAGACATATGCTCTCCAGCAATTACATCACTCTGCCCTTCACATGTATTAACCACAGTACCCTTCACCCAACCACCCAGTAACTCAACCTTGAAAAAGCACTCTACTTCACCCTCCTGAGACTGGTGAGACAGTATCTGTCTGTCCCTGACACTCAACCCAAACTCTTCTGGGATGTCTCTACACTCTATATCCAGGACGTCCACCAGGGGGGAACCCTTTTCTCTGTCACTCTCTGCTAGAGTCAGTAAAGTGTCCCTCCCCCCAGTAGGAATATGACTCCCTGTGCCAGTTCCCCAATCCTTCTCAGGGACCCTGTGCATAATGGGAACTACCTCATACCCTTGAACTGCCTGGGGTGTGTCAACTCCCTTCTTCAAGTTGGGCACCACATCTCTGGGCTTGTGCCCTTCTTCAGCAGTACTAGATGCAAGATTTTTGCTGCCACCATCTGAACTGGACTCAGCCCTTCCGGCCTCCAGTTTCAGCTCTTTACAGCTCAGCTCTTGAGCTGCAATCTTTTCTTCCTCCAGGGCTAAGAGACTCGCTGCCTCAGCCCTTTCAAGAAACTCATCTAGTTCTTCCATCCACCCCTCTCGAGCTCGGAGCCATTCTGCTCTCACTGGATCTCTTTCCTCATCTGAGTAGTCATCCTCCTCATTTGAGTAGTCCCCCTCCTCATCTGAGGGGTATTTAGTCATTTGGTTTTTTTCTGCCTCTCTCTCTGCCCATCTTTCTTCCTCCCAGACTATGTAGGCATGTAGCATTTCCATCTTAGTAGATTTCCTTGATACAGGAAGGCCCCATTTTCTGCAAAGCCTCCTTAAGTCAGCCTTAGTGAGGTGGTCAGTAGGCACAAAGAGTGAGTAGGTAAGCAATCCCATTCTGATAAGATCTTACTAGCAAAAACCAAAATCCAAAGTCCCAAATATCAATAGTATATCCAGGAGGACATCAGAGAACCAAAAGCAAAAAAGGGTGAAAAATCAAGTTGACCTTCAACTGTGGGTAGGTAGTGAAATACTTAGCTACTGTATGTCACTGCACAAACACAAGTCCTATCCTCACCGCTGATCACCAATGTTAGAAATGGGGTTTTTGGTTGGCAGTTAGGTTGCCCTCTGTCCAAGCAAGAATCCTCACTCTAGTCAGGGTAAGTCACACACAATCCAAAATCAGCCTGTGCTCACCCTCCGGTAGCTTGGCACGAGCAGTCAGGCTTAACTTAGAAGGCAATGTGTAAAGCATTTGTGCAATAAATCATACAACACCATAGTATAACACCACAAAAATACACCACACAGTGTTTAGAAAAATATAGAATATTTATCTGGGTAATTGTAGGTCAAAATGATCAAAGTTGCAATACGGAATTTGTAAAGATATCACTGAAAAGTGATATTAAGTGTCTTTAAGTCTTTAAAAAGCAATAAAGTGTCTTTCAAGCACAGAGTACCTGGTTTCTGGTGGGAAATCTCCTCAGAGGGCCACAGGAGAAGAGATGCGTGGAAAAAGGGGTGTGTGCGTCGATTTCCGCTCAGCACACACAGACTTGCATCGTTCTTTTCCACGCGGGGAAGTCGGGCGTCGTTTTCCGGCGCGCAGACAGTCTCTTTTCGTGGATCGCGGGGATTACCAGATGTCCCGGGTCTGTGCGTGGATTCTCCTACTTGTTTTCCGGCTGCGCGTCGTTCTGCGGGGCTGCGCGTCGAAGTTTCGATCTCACGGTAGGCGTTGCGTCGATTTCTCCTTGGAAGTCGGGCGGCGTTGTCCTTGCGAGGCCGTGCGTTGAAATTTTGGTCTCACGGCAGGCGTCGCGTCGATTTCTCCTCGGAAGTCGGGCGGCGTTGTCCTTGCGAGGCCGTGCGTCCAAGTTTCACGCTCACGGTAGGCGTCGCGTCGATTTCTCCTGGAAAGTCGGGCGGTGTTGTCCTTGCGAGGTTGTGCGTCGAAGTCTCGATCGTCCTGAGGGCGTCGCGTTGATCAGCGTCGGTGTGCGGCGTTTTTCTCGCCGCGAAACAAGCTGTGCGTCGAAATTTTCGGCGCACGGAGCGTCCAAGTGAAAGGAAGAAGTCTTTTTGGTCCTGAGACTTCAAGGAACAGGAGGCAAGCTCTATCCAAGCCCTTGGAGAGCACTTTCACAGCCAGACAAGAGTTCAGCAAGGCAGCAGGGCAACAGCAAGACAGCAGTCCTTTGTAGAAAGCAGACAGGTGAGTCCTTTGAGCAACCAGGCAGTTCTTCTTGGCCGGATGTAGTTTCTGGTTCAGGTTTCTTCTCCAGCAAGTGTCTGATGAGGTAGGGCAGAGGCCCTGTTTTATACTAAGTTGTGCCTTTGAAGTGGGGGTGACTTCAAAGAGTCTCTAAGAAATGCACCAAGTTCCCTTTCAGCTCAATCCTGTCTGCCAGAGTCCCAGTAGGGGGTGTGGCAGTCCTTTGTGTGAGGGCAGGCCCTCCACCCTCCCAACCCAGGAAGACCCATTCAAAATGCAGATGTATGCAAGTGAGGCTGAGTACCCTGTGTTTGGGGTGTGTCTGAGTGAATGCACAAGGAGCTGTCAACTAAACCTAGCCAGACGTGGATTAAAGGGCACAACAAGATTTTAGTGCAAAGAAATGCTCACTTTCTAAAAGTGGCATTTCTAGAATGGTAATATTAAATCCGACTTCACCAGTCAGCAGGATTTTGTATTACCATTCTGGTCATACTAAATATGACCTTCCTGCTCCTTTCAGATCAGCAGCTGCCACTTCAACAGTGTATGAGGGCAGCCCCAATGTTAGCCTCTGAAAGGAGCAGGCCTCACAGTAGTGTAAAAACGAATTTAGGAGTTTCACACTACCAGGACATATAACTACACAGGTACATGTCCTGCCTTTTACCTACACCGCACCCTGCTCTAGGGGTTACCTAGGGCACACATTAGGGATGACTTATATGTAGTAAAAGGGGAGTTCTAGGCTTGGCAAGTACTTTTAAAGGCCAAGTCGAAGTGGCAGTGAAACTGCACACACAGGCCTTGCAATGGCAGGCCTGAGACAGGGTTAAGGGGCTACTGAGGTGGGTGGCACAACCAGTGCTGCAGGCCCACTAGTAGCATTTAATCTACCTGCCCTAGGCACATGTAGTGCACTCTACCAGGGACTTACAAGTAAATTAAATAGTCAATCATGGATAAACCAATCAGTAGTACAATTTACCCAGAGAGCATATGCACTTTAGCACTGGTTAGCAGTGGTAAAGTGCCCAGAGGTCAAAAGCCAACAACAACAGGTCAGAAAAAATAGGAGGAAGGAGGCAAAAAGTTTGGGGATGTCCCTGTCAAAAAGCCAGGTCCAACAGTCATGCACTGAGCCAGGATACTTGGCATTCACATGGGAGATGTACTGGTTTGCCAAACACACCATCTGCACATTCACAGAATGGTAGCTTTTCCGGTTTCTATACACCTGTTCATTCCTGCGGGGGGGGGGACAAATGCCACGTGTCCCATCAATGGCACCAATGATGTTGGGGATATGTCCCGGTGCATAAAAATCACCTTTCACTGTGGGCAAATCCTCCACTTGAGGGAAAATGATGTAGCTGCGCATGTGTTTCAGCAGGGTAGACAACATTCTGGACAGCACGTTAGAGGACATTGGCTGGGACATCCCTGATGCCTTGGCTACTGTTGTTTGAAAAGACCCAATGGCCAGGAAGTGGAGTACAGACAGGACCTGCACTAGAGGGGGTATTCCTGTGGGATGGCAGATAGCTGTCATCAGGTCAGGCTCCAACTGGGCACACAGTTCCTGGATTGTTGCACGATCAAGTCTGTAAGTGATAATGATGTGTCTGTCTTCCATTGTCGACAGGTCCACCAGGGGTCTGTACACCAGAGGATGACGCCATCTCATCACCTGCCCCAGCGGACATGCACTATGGAGGAGAACGGTGAGCAGAGGGTCATACAACACTTTTGTATCACAAGGCTGTTTAGCAAAAACGTTAAATTTTCTCTATGTGCCTTTGTCTGTCCGTATTCATGGCATAAGTAGGTGTGACACAGTTATTTGGCCTGCCATGTGGCCCCCCTGAAATGGCGGCTGCCTGACCTGTTAGGTGGAACAAGGGGAAATGAGGTAACTGCACTGGCGTTGTACACCATCGTGGTAGGCGGTCAAAGACCGTGGCCAATTCAGCATTGGTTATCATTGGGCCCTATGGGTTCCAGGAGCCAATGACGATGTGCGCCGGCGGTGACGGTACGCACCGCAGCGGACGTGACCGCCATTTTCTATCCCTCACTTGATACCTGACCTTCAACAGGAGAGGACCTACACTGCAAGTGCTGCTGTGACCTGTGTCAGGAAGCGACAATGGCTACAGTGTCTGGGAAAGGGCCCTGCCTTCACTTCGGAGTAGTTGGAGAAACTAGTGGATGGGATCCTCCCCCAGTACACGCAAATGTACGGTCCTCCAGACAAACAGGTGAGTACACTGTGAGCATGGTGGTTGGCACATGATTGTATGGAGTGTCATGGATGGAAGGGGGCGGACAGGCCAGCATGTGAGTATAGTGTGTGTGTATGTTTTTCTGGGCCAGGGTGGGAGGTTTTTGGGCAATGTGTGAAAAGAACTGTATGGGAGAGTAACATCCATTCTAACTTCACTTTTCCTCCAGGTCAGCGCCCACCAGAAGAAAGGTATTTGGCATGCCATCGTCAAGGGAGTGCAGACCCTGGGGGTCTACCATAGACGGAGCACCCACTGTCTGAAAAGATGGGAGGACCTGCGCCGCTGGAGCAAGAAGACGGCGGAGGCCCAGCTGGGGATGACCCCCCTGATGTACAGGATCCTGGCGGTGGCATATCAGGAGTTGGATGGGCGCTTGAGGGCATCACAGCAGCCACAAGGGGGTGAGTACACTCTCATTCAGCTGACTCTGCACGCCTGACAAGGTGTTTGGGTGGGGGTGGTGGGCTGTGGGTTCCCCTAGGCCAGGGCAGACGCGCAATGGTAGAGCCATTGTTTTGCAGCCTCATTCCCATTCCAACCCCAAAGGTGGTATTTGCCCTCTACACCTAGTCAGGCTCCCATGGGTTCCAGCTGTGCATGAAATGGGTCTAGACAGAGTCCCCCTTGGGCATATGCTTTTCCCCTGCACTGTTAGTGCATGGTTTAGTGCATAGGGCTGCTCCCTGTGTGTTGTGTCCGCCAACGGTAGTGGTGTTGCATGCATTGACCATGTGTCTCTTCTGTCTTTCCCACCCTTTTTGTTTTGTCACCCTGTTCTTGCATGCATTAGCATCATCTGGCGGAGGAGTAGTGGCACCGGAGCAGGAGGGAGATGCATCCCACATGTCCCTGGAGGGTGAAGTAACTGAGTCTGAAGACACCAATGGGACGGAGGGCGAGGGGAGCTCCACGACGGGGACAGAAGCATACACCAGCGACAATGACTCCTCCTCTGATGGGAGCTCCTTTGCGGTGGCGGGCACCTCTGTGTCCACTGCATCAACAGGTACAGCTGCCACCCCCCTACCAGCACCACCCTCCCAGCAGCCCCTCAGCGTGTTTCCCTTGCCCGCTCACCCAGGAGGGTGGGCATCTCCTCTCCCCAGGCACCTCAGCCCCTGCACCAGTCAGCCCTGCTCCTTCAGTGAGGAGGCTATTGACCTCCTGAGATCCTTCACTGTTGGGCAATCTACCATTTTGAATGCCATCCAGGGTGTTCAGAGGCATTTAAACAAACGCATACCTGGAGGGCATTTATTATGGCCAGGCTGCCCAAAAGAGAGCATTTCAGGCTCTGGCCTCAGCACTGCTGGCAGCCATTGTCCCTGTGTCCAGCCTCCCCCTCCAACTTCCTCCACCCAGACCCAATCCCCTGTACCTCAGCCTATCCCAAGCACACCATCAGACCAGCATGCACTCTCATCAACACACAAGATTGGCTCAGGCAAACAGAAGCACCACACATCCCACCGGCACTCACAAAAGCACCATCCCCATGCAGACACACCAACATCCACTGCCTCCACTGTGTCCCCTTCCTCCACGTCCTCCTCCTCCCTCCCTGTCTTATCTCCACTCACACCTGCATGCACTACATCCTCAGCCACTACCTCCATCACCAGCACGCCCATCACCACACACCGCTCATGTGCTATCACCACCCCCACTAGCATTCACACATCCCCTGTGTCCTCTCCCAGTGTGTCTGTGAGCCCTCCTCCCAAACTACACAAACGCAGGCACACACCCACCCAACAGCCATCCACCTCACAACAGCCTCTGGCCCATGCACCTTCACCCAAATTCAGGAAACGTACACCTCCTACAACCACTACCTCTTCCTCCACTCCCAAACCCCCTGCATCTTCCCATCCCAGTGTGTCTAAGAAACTCTTCCTCGCAAACTTTTACCTCTTCCCTACACCCCCCCCATCCTTCCTCTAGGGCCAGGCTGTCCAGATCCCAGCCCAGCACCTCAGCCACCAAATCCGCAAGCACAGTGGTCCCAGCAACTCCGGTCTCATCACGGGCGCCACCCATCAGGGCTGCCAGTGTGCCACCTAGCGAGGCCAAGGAGCAGGCCATTCCACCACCTGCCAAGGTGAAGAAGGTGCACACACATGCCGGAGGGAGAAGCCACACCTACCAGCAAGGGCTCCTCCACGCCAAAAGGGGACAGTGGCAAGGCACCAGCAGCAACATCAAAGGTGGGGAAGGGACACAAGCCGAAGAGCAGGTCAGGACAGGGCACGGTGGCTCCGGATGAGGGACCAGAGTCCCCCCTTCTGTCAACCACAACATCAACCTGTACGGCGGTGAACACCGCCACCTGCAACGCCACCAGTACCGCCACCTGCACGTCTGCTGCCTCAGCAACAGTCCCCAGCATCATCCCCAGTGGGCAGCCGTCGGAGGCTGCAGGAGACGTCCTGCTGTGTCCCTCAACAGGTGCAGACACATGCTCCACCACCAGCACCTCCGCCACAGACACCGCCGCAACCACCGCCACCAGCCCGTGACGTGCTCAGATAGTGCCACCACAGCTGACATGGCAATCATCCCCAGTGGGCAGCCGTCCGAGGCTGCAGGTGACGTCCTGGACCCTGCCCAGCGTACATGAGGCATGACTCCCAGCACTGTTTGTACCTGCAGGTGTCAGGCAAAGTCGCAGCAGGGTGGAGTGTGTCTCTACCTCCATGGTGTATCATGCTACCTGTTCCCAGGCAATCTCATAGTACACACACCCAGGTGAGGGAATGGGACCTCCCACACTACATGTGAAGCACTCTGGGCACCAAGCCCCATCCAGAACCAGTGGAGATTCACATCCACTACCTCAGTCCGTGGCAGGATGAAGCACTCTGGGCAACAAGCCCCCTCCAGAACCAGTGGATAATCACATCCACTACCTCAGTCCTTGGCAGGATGAAGCACTCTGGGCACCAAGCCCGCTCCAGAACCAGTAGAGACTGTTATCCACTTGAGAGACTGTGGCTTTGCACTCCCCAGGATAGAGCAGTGGGCAAACCACCCACTGGAAAGACTTAAGAGACTGTGGCTTTGCACTCCCCAGGATAGAGCAGTGGGCAAACCACCCACTGGAAAGACTTGAGACACTGTGACTTTGCACTCCCCAGGATACAGCAGTGGACAAACCACCCACTGGAAAGACTTGAGAGACTGTGGCTTTGCACTCCCCAGGATTGAGCAGTGGGCATGGTGCCCCCTCGTGGAACAGTGGCGTCGTCCGTTCATCCGGCGAGGTGCCCCCTTCCCCCTCCCCCTGAGGTGCCTGTTTATTTTCCATCTGATGCCCCTGCAGTGTTCTCTCCATTTCGAGTCAGGTATCCTGTGTGGGCTTCGCCCATGCATTTTGGGACACTGATCCACAGACAATGATTTAATTTATATCCGGACTTGTGCAGTTGGTGTACATATTTGTATATACTAATTTTTGAATTTGCCTTATCTGATTTTTATTGATTACACTTGTTACAATCATTTCCTTTTCTCCTTGCGTTCTTCTAGGAGGTGAGGGGGTGTATATGTAATGTTGCTGCATGTATTTGTGTGTGTGTTGTTGTGGGTGGGGGTGGGGGTGTTGCATGTTGCGTGTGTGTGTCACTCTCTTTTCCTTCCCCGCCCGTGTGCTAGGTGCAGTACTCACCGTGGTCGTCGCCGGTGTCTTTCATGCTCCTGATACAAGAGGAGGAAGACCAGCATGGGCAGGACCTGTAGTTCGAGCTCCATGGCGTCCTGGTTCCTCGTTGGGTGTCGAGAGGTGAGTGGTTTCCGTTCCAAGTCCTGTTTCCGCCATGCTTTTAATAGCGTTGGTACCGCCCCGGAAAAGGTGGCGGATAGGCGTGTTGTAATACAGTGGGAGGAACCTTGTCTTCCGCCTGTCTGTTGGTGGTTACCGCAGCGGGGTTTGTTTCTACCGCCGTGGTGGTCGGAGTGTTAAAGTGGCTGTCTATGTTGGCGGTGCCCACCATGGTCGTGATTAAATTTTTTTCCGCCGACCTGCTGCCGGTATTACCGCTGCTTTAACACCAACCAGCAGGGTTGTAATGAGGGCCTATATTTTTTAATCCTAGGAGTAATCTGCTAAATATTGTGGCAGATTATCCAAATCTGCTTTTTAATTAGCTTCCCTTCTGAGACCTCTCAGAAAACTAAAAGCTTCTAGCTAATATGTGTGGCTCAATGAGATTTAAAAGGCAGTATTTTTGCCAAATTTGTTATGTAAGGTTGGTTCTCCCATTATCCCAAAGTGAGATTTTGCTTGCAATGCTCGTTCTCACCATGGCTTCTGCATATCACTGAACTGACCATAAAACAGAGAAAAGCTGCACATACCAATCCATTTCCACTGCCAGAACAAAGTAATGATGGAATGGAATTTTGCTCACTGCTGTATGTGCCAGAAGCTTCCAGAAACAAGAGGAAAATGGGGAAATCCAATGAGAAGAACTGAGATATTAAATTTTAAAGTTTTTAGACAAAATAGTGCTAAAAGGCATAAAGCACCAACTGCAGATATCTGGTTGTGCCGTACCAGGACTGTCCTACTCAGATAATAGGGCTTTGTGTTTAGAATGGCAGAACGACAGAGTATGGGGGACTGAGTACATGCACACCATTAGTAACTGTTGCCCAACTCCTGGCTAGCTCACCCGAAACCCCCAAACCCATTGGGGTGGAAGGTGATTATGGCAACATGACACTCTGATTCTCCAGGGAAGCCGTGGAAACAGATCTTATGCCTTTCGTATTATCACTCATGCATTCAGAGGCAAGACATAAAAGATGCAAGATACTTTTTCCATACATTTGTTCAAACAATCACAATCTGGCATATAAAGAGTGAGCTACGATGATTAGCCAGATGAAACAAAGCAAGGTAATCAACATTAGAAACATGGAGATAATGATAAACAATACTACCATAGTGTCACTAATTCTAGATGTTCGAGAGGTTCCTACATCGCCCTATACCTACTCTAAGAGCATCGCAGGTGTGCCCTTCTGCCTGGCCCAATCTAAAGGATTAGCCCCAAACCCATACCAGAAAACAGTGTCAGGAGTTATTTGGTGATGTAGATGGCAATACTCTCAGGAGTCTGGTAGATCAGCGGCAGACGAGCTGCATGTTGCACAGCATGCGTCTCAGAATAGGCATAGCCGGATTGCCCTCTGCCCCCTCTGGGTCAGTGCACAGTTCATATAATAAACTACACTGTGCTGAAAGTATAGTTCTAATACAATGCTATGTCTAGGTTAGAAGCTGTCTCCTGAAAGTACAACGCAAACTAGCATATTGTGTACACAGTTATTTAGCCTTGGACAGAAAGTATTGATTACGAGTCATGCAAAGGCTAACTAGACAAGCAGCTTGTTCCTTCCTTTCCTAGAATAAAAGCAAACTGATAAAAATATCAGAACCCTTACTAAAAAGAATAAAATCTGAACTGTAAAACAAAGCTGAAACGGGTGACCAACTCTGGTTCTAGTGGTCTTCATGAAACCCTCTCTTTGCCAGTCAGAGAAGACAGATTATAATAACTCATCTAAAATTCTAGAAACAATAAAATGTCTAAAATCCTAAAGGCAATAAAATGCTCACATCAACAAGCAGACAAATAATTAAAATGTCTCATTAAAATAGACAATTTGTTTAAAAACAAAGGCTGAATTTAAAAGTCATTGGAGGCAGCCATGATGTCATCCTACACATCAGTGGGAAGGTAGTCCAAAGAGGATTCCTTATTCGTGGACAACAGAACCATCAAAGCCTCAGTGAGCAAATCAAAGGAGCAGACAAGATCCGGAGCCTCATTCTTCGCAGAGGAAGTAGCATCCTACGCAATGCCCTCAGTAGCTGAACCAGATGAAAACAGACTTGGAGCCACAGCACCAATATCCACGTGGGATGACTCATAAAAAGCATCTTGAAGCAACCATAGTCTCATAGGACAACTCCAGAAATGAACCATGAAGGGGGAACATCTCAAGATCCATGTCCATAGATAGTACCAAATGCTGTGCAAGGCACACATCCAGTGCACAGTCTTCAGGGAAACAAAGACAGTGGAACACAGGCTGTACATAGTAGAACCATACTGGTCAAAAATACAAAGACCAGTTGTCGTTTAGTTCCTTCAACAAAGATACTCCAAAGTGCTCTAGCATGTGTTCACGACACAGCTGGACGTTCGGTAATTCCACAACCATTCAGTTTCGAAATGAGACATCCATTTCGGAGCAAACATAATAATAGTAAAATACCATCAATTATTGCCAACACCAGTGGCATGCCTCCAAAAACACTAATGGGGTTATTACAACTTTGGAGGAGGTGTTAATCCGTCCCAAATGTGACGGATATACCACCAGCCGTATTACGAGTTCCATAGGATATAATGGACTCGTAATACGGCTGGTGGTATATCCGTCACTTTACCGTCACTTTTGGGACGGATTAACACCTCCTCCAAAGTTGTAATAACCCCCTAAGTGTGTAAAGGATGGAATTACTTCAGAGACAGCCTAGAAAGTACTGAAGTACTGTTCAAAACCAGACACAATCACTTTAAAAAAGTGTACAACACCCATGGTGTTGGAAGCATTAAAAATGTGGCTCACAAGTTCACCAAACAGCCTTGGAAAGTTGGTAGTTAAAAGCGATTGTATCTCGGCAGATGACCTCACCACTCACAATTCAGTTGTTTCAAGTGCAGATGTAAGTGCCATGCGTTTTTGAAACAATGGTGCTTTTAGTCAGCTCAGGTTGTTGAAGTTAACATTAAAGTTAGGATGGAAGGTCACAAACTCGCTCCCCTAATCTCATATGGAGGGGGAAATAATACTTTACCACAGCAGGTCACTATCTGAGGAACAGGAATCACATACGTGACACCTGCTCTCATCTCACAGAAGCCTTGATAACTCAACAAGTAGTAACCTCCATTCGAAAGTAACTAAAACACTGGGTGAATCAAGGGGACTGGAACTCCCTTCAAGTAACAAGCTAAATTAGCCACCAATGTGTCACATATACCATGTGATATCTCCTGGTTACAAGTCATTGAGTGGCTTACAGAAGTTTCACAATCAGTACACTGACAAATACTTTCTTTTCCCTGTTCATACATTTGTAATAGAAAGGTAATTCCCACCACTCATAAATTAAACTCTCCCCTTCAACTTTGAATCCATCTAACGGAAAATGTTTCAAACAGAATGTGAATTGAAACTTGGAAAGTGGCAGGGAGATAACTCCATGTTAAACCATACTATGATGGAGTCTCAGCCACTGTTAAAGGCAACTTTTCTAACTTTTCGATATTAAAACATTGAGTACGTTGCATCCTTCTTTGCCATTATCTGTTTGTGTGTTAGATTGAAGGGCAAGAATAACTCTTTCAAGTTCACATGCTTCCGGAGCATGAGGATTGATTTCAGGGCATGTAATGTCCAACTCACCTGCGTTATGGATGTAAGTTGACTCTGTCAATGTTGTAAAAATGGCATACCATTTTGTATAATATCAATTGCAGATGGCACAATGGTAGTCATTAACACTTTTGCGGTCTTTTTCCAAGACCGCCGAAGCTGCTGCCACCAACCAGTGCTGGCGGTTCGAAGACCACCATATTTTGACTTAGGAAGGATTTCCGCCCATTTCTGGGTGGAAATCTGACCCTGTCGGCCTGGCCGATGGAGGGAGAGAGGCGGTTCCACCACCAGCACTGCCACGCCAACAAGACTCCACTCGCTGCATTATGATACATGGCCAGAAAAGATGAGTTAATCATCCGAAAGGGGGAGTGTTGGGTGTATGGGGGTGTGTGTTCGTGTATGTGTGCGAATGGGGGTGTCTTGGTGCGTCTATGTGTGTGAATGGGGGTATCTAGGGGTGTGAATGGATGCAGTGTCTGGGAGTGTGCCTGAATGCGGAGAGGGGGGTGCGTGAGTGGATGTGGTGGGTAGTGAGTGAATGGATGTGGAGAGGGGGAGTGCGTGAATGGATGCAGCGGGGGGAGTGTGTGAATGGATGTGGTGTCTGGGTGTGTGCATTAATGCGGAGAAGGAGAGTATGTGAATGTATGTGGTGTCTGGGTTTGTGCATGAATGCAGAGAAGGGGAGAGCGTGACTGGATACGGTGGAGGAGTGCATGAAAGGATGCAGAGGGTGCGTGCATGTGCGTAGAAGTGGGGGAGAGGGTGCCGGAGACAGGATTGGAGATTCCTGTCGCCGGATGCGTTACCACCAGGATTTTCGTGATGATGCGATCACCACGGAAAGCCTGGCGGTCTGCCGGGTCATTATACCACTGGCGGTCTCACGGCTGCCACTGGGCTGGAGGTGCTCACCTACGGGCCCGGCAGTCCGACCGCATTGGCGGTACTAGCAGTGATGTGGCTGTGTTTGGGCCGGTTCACCGCCGCAGTCATAATATGGCGGTCTTCACCGCTGGCCAGGCAGCGGACCGACCGCCACTGCTGCCATGGCGTTCAGATGACTGTGAAAAGCAAATGACCACCAATGTTTTTAAACATGTAAATGCAAGTGGACAATGTACTCATGCCATTATCGGCAATGGCTAATGCTTTCTCTAAATTTGCCTGGTCTATTTGCCTTAAACAAGCAGCTGCTTCCATTTGAGAAAGTCTTCATATTTCATTGTATATTGCATACAACTTTTGGAGCGTGGTGATCTAGGACCTAACAAGAAATCTTGCCAATCCATGTCATCAGAGAGAAAAGTGCTCTTTTATGGCTGTCAAGGTGAAATGTTGCAACCATTGCTGACATAACTTTCCAATATTGTATGTAGCGACAATTCCTGCATATTGTGCCTCGATATAGCGAGGATCCAGCCTGCTTGTTTTAAAATCCTATATCGAGTTTATAAAATGTGCATGAGGACCATTTGTGTCCACTAGCCACAATAACCACCCGTTGGGACCTGTAAGTGTTGAATTAAATGTTCCATTTCTAACCACACCATTGAGCTGATCTTCTGTGTATGTTACCAGACTTTACCTATTGTCAAATTTTGCAATTGAAGGCATACTGGGCACATTCATGAATTTAAATTTTGTTTAACTAAGGCGGGTGTTGTTAACAGAAATCATCTGTAATTGAATCAGACATGCTTTAAATAAGGCATCCATGCCCTGTGTTTGCCAATATTTTGCCAATATTTTGTCCCTCAAACTGATTTTAAATCAATTATGTCTTTCCAATATCCATAACCCTTAATGGCTAGTTGGGAAACAAATGAATCTGAATAAATTAATTTATTCATGGTCAGCATGGTTTTCCTAGCTTTAATCAAAGGTAATTTGACATAGATACTAGATCAGTAACATCAAGCCCGGAAAAGTATATAAATGTATCTGACTATGTTTTTGAACTCCCCATTGGTGGAGTTGGACAGTGTTCCCATTGTGTATAGTTAAAAATTGTGCGCATGGAATACTATCAATCAATCAATCAATCAGGGATTTGTAAAGCGCACTACTCACCCATGAGGGTCTCAAGGCGCTGAAGAGGGGAGAGGGAAGTCATGGAGGGGGAGGGGGGGTGCTGCTACCTCTCAAACAGGCACATATTGAGAAGTTTCCTGAAGGTAAAGAGGTCTTTGGTCTGGTGCCGGCGAGTGGGAAGTGTGTTCCACGTGTTGGCGGCGAGGTGTGAAAATTATCAACCACCGGTTGTAGTTCTGTGGCATGTGGGATGGGTGCGAGGGTGAAGTCAGCGGAGCGGAGATGCTGGGTTGGGGTGTAGAAGGAGAGTTGTATGTTGAGATATTCTGGTCCGGTGTGGTGCAGTGCTTTGTGAGTGTGGGTGAGTAGTTTGAAGGTGATTCTCTTGTTGACTGGGAGCCAGTGCAGGTTTTTCAGGTAGTTTGTGATGTGGCAGTGGCGGGGGATGTCCAGGATGAGGCGTGTGGAGGTGTTCTGGATGCGTTGCAGCCTGTTCTGGAGTTTGGCCGTGGTTCCTACGAAGAAGGCATTGCAGTAGTCTAGTTTGCTGCTTACGAGGGCTTGGGTGACTGTTCTTCTGGTTTCGGTGGGTATCCATTTGTAGATCTTTCAGAGCATGAGGAGGGTGTTGAAGAAAGAGGGGGAGATGGCGTTGATTTGCTGGGTCATGGCTAGTGAGGGGTCCACGATGAATCCTAGGTTGCGTGCGTGGTCGGTGGGAGTCGGAGCAGTTCAGAGAGTGGCAGGCCACTAGGAGTCATCCCATGCGGAGGGGGTGGAGCCGAACATAAGGGCTTCCGTCTTGTACGAATTGAGTTTGAGGCAGCTGCTCTTCATCCATTCGGCGATGGCCTTCATTTCTTTGTGGAGTTAGGTCTTAGCGGAGTCCTTGGTGAGGGAGAGGATCAGCTGGGTGTTGTCTGCGTATGAGACGATGTTGAGCTTGTGGGATCGGGCGATGTTAGCGAGTGGGGCCATATAGACGTTGAAGAGGGTCGGGCTTAGGGACGAACCCTGGGGTACGCCGCAGATGATTTCAGTGACCCCCGAGAGGAATGGGGGAGGCGGACTCTTGGGGTTCTGCCGGTGAGAAAGGAGATGACCCAGTCCAGGGCTCTGTTGCGGGTTCCAGCATTGCTGAGGCGTGAGCGTAGGGTGTGGTGGCAGACGTTGTCGAACGCAGCCGAGAGGTCCAGGAGGATGCGGGCCGCGGTTTTGCCACTGTCCAGTATGGTTCTGATGTCGTCGGTAGCGACGATGAGGGCAATTTCGGTGCTGTGGTTGCTGCAGAATCAGGATTGGGAAGAGTCCAGGGTGCGGTTCGCCTCTAGGAAGCGGGTTAGTTGTCTGTTGATGGCCTTCTCGATGACTTTTGCCGGGAAGGGGAGCAGGGAGATAGGCCTGAAGTTCTTGAGGTCCTTTAGGTCTGCCTTGGGTTTTTTGAGGAGGGCATTGATCTCAGCGTGTTTCCAGCTCTCCAGGAAGGTGGCGGACTCGAAAGAGCTGTTGTTGATCTTCCGTATTTGTGGTGCGATGACGGAGCTTGCTTTGTTGAGGATGTGGTGAGGGCAGGGGTCAGATGGAGAGCTGGAGTGGATGGTGTTCATGATTTTGATGGTGTCGTTGTTGTTGACGGGGGTCCAGGAGAGCAGGAGGTTGGTCGGAGGTGAATCTGAAGTGTTGGTGGTTGCCGGGGGGGTCTGGGTGCTGAAGCTGTCGTGGATGTCTGCAATCTTGCGGTGGAAGTAGAAGGCTACGGAGTCGCAGAGGTCTTGGGATGGCGGGATGTTGTTGAAGTTGGAACTAGGGTTGGAGAGTTCCTTCACGACGTTGAAGAGCTCCTTGTGGCTGTGTGCGTTGTTGTGGATTCGGTCTTTGAAGGCGGTTCTTTTGGTGGCTCGGATGAGTTGGTGGTGTCTGCAGATGGCATTTTTGAAGGCTGTGGGTTGTTCAGAGTCTGATATTGGCGCCACTTTCTTTTGAGTCTTCAGCAGGTTTGTTTAGATTCGTGGAGGTCAGCGGTAAACCAGAAGGCCTTTCTGTTGGTGTGTTTACTGGAGGGATTCTTGACTGGGGCGAGAGTATTGGCACAGGTGTTGACCCATTGCCTGAAGTTGCGGGCAGCTGCATCAGTGTCGGTGGTGTCGATAGGTGGGTTCTGGGAGAGGGTCGCGATAAATTGGTCTACGGTGACCTTGTTCCAACTGCGGTGGGGGATCTGTTGTGGGTGGTGGTGTGTTGTGGGTTTCTGGAAGGAGAAATGGATGCAGCGGTGGTCTGTCCAGTGGAGTTCGGTGGTGTGGCTGAAAGAGATGTGATTGCTGGTGGAGAAAATAGGGTCGAGTGTGTGTCCTGCGGAGTGGGTTGGTGTCGTGACGAGCTGTTTGAGGCCGAGATTGGAGAGGTTGTCGAGCAGGGTGGCGGTGTTGTTGTCATTGGTGTTCTCGAGGTGGAAGTTTCTAGCTATATGTAGCTAAAGATACTAGCTATATGTAAGTAATTGGTGCACATAATGGTGACAACAATATATTTCACCATAATTTGCAGAGTTCATACACGTCTTCAATTTCAATTACAGTATAACATTCAACCTCAGAAAGCATTAAGGAAACTGTTTTAACATCCCATTCATCCCATGACAATATCGTAACACTCGGTGTTATGATATCGTCCACAGACATTTTAAAAACATAAGGAATCTGAATAGTTTCCGTAGGATCAAATATTTCACATGGAACTTTATCTCAAACGATCCCATGAGGAACTGGAACTGCAGAAATGTTCATTAGGGACAAGTCTCTTCGCACTTTGTGGGAAGTCAAATGAGGCTTCATCTACCAGTTCAAAAACAGGGCGTTCAGGAAGCTTATGTATACCATGAAGAGAAGCTTCTGAAGAGTCTGAAGAAGAATTGTCAATATCAACAAAGTACTGTGAAGGCAGGAGCCACTGAGGGGGAAAGGGAACTGGTAGATGCTTCTAAAGGTGGTTCATCATAAACAACTCTCTTGTTTTGAGAAGTAGTTTAAGACTATAGACTTAAATCTGGTGTAAGTCTGGTGCTTGTAGCGGTAATTGGAATCAACTAAAGTTCATTCTCCACCCTCCCCAGCCTAGGGGAAATAATCACAATATTGTTTAATGCTTGAAGAGGTATTTCCTGTAGGGGGTGAGAGGGGTTAGGGAACTAGCCAGGAGTCCTCGAGGTCTAATGTGCAGAATTGACCACATGATGTAGTTTTAGTTGATCAATGGAGACGAAGCGTTTTTCTTTACAACCAGCAAGCAGTGGCAAGATTCTAGTGCCTTGAATTACAAGTACTGGTACTGTTGCATGGTATATAGATCAAATTATTTTCTCTTTGCAGTCTTTTCTTAGACTAGATCCCCTAATTTTGGAATCCAACCAGTGGATGCTGGTGTATCCTTATTTCCCACAGCAGTGGCACGTGTAGTAGAACGCTCATCTCAGAAGTCTTGGAGTTTCTGTAAGACAGTCAGATGATAATTTATGTCAAAAGTAGTCTCTGCCCCCACTGTGAAAGGGCCATCAAAATCTGGGACATATATTGGGAAGCCAAGAAGGACGTCATATGGGTTGCTGCCACCCAAAGATCTAGGCAGATTATTTAATGCTCTGTGGACCCTATAAAGATGATGGATCCAACTACTACCTGAACCTAATACATAGCTGTTAAGGATTGCTTTAAGTCTCAGTTCTTTCTCTCCACTATCGAATTTCCCTCTGAATGATAGGGGAAAGAAATATGGACAGCAACACCCAGTGTTCCCTTGGTATGGCTGTATGCTTTTGAGGCAAAAGCAGAACCCTGGTCCGAATGAAATGCAGCTACTGCATATGTCAAGACAAAGACTTGAAATGTTTAATAACAGTGCAAGAGTCAGCCAATGGTTGTGGACACACCCAAAGAATTCTGGAGCAGAAATCTACAGCAAGTAAAATGTATTTGTTTGCACCATCAGAATTTAAGGTGTCACAATGAGCAAGGTACACCCACTTCATAGGCTTATTTGAGACTAAGCGGGGGGTCTGCAGTGGGCGCTCAAGGGTGGAGCCTTTAATTTCTGGCATATGTCACAACTATGGACATATAATTTTGTCTGTTTGTACAGACCATGTCACCAACCGACTGTCACCGCCACACCACCATAGGCAGAAGCAACACCCTCATGTGCTTCTTAAATTAATTCTAGCCTTTGGTCTTGATTGAGTATCACACAATCACCCACCCCCAGGATGGTTACATATGGAATGTTTTGGGCACTTAAATGATAGGAATACTTTTCTAGATATGCTTTTGGTAAAGGGATGTCGTCATTCGAGGCATTCATCGCAACCAGTATTTCCTCATTAATCTTCATTTGGAAATTAGTAATCACAGCTACAGTTGCAGTAATGACTGCAGATTTGGCTGCTTTATCAGCAAGTGAATTCCCTACAATGTGTATTCCAACACTTTACTGGCCCACTGTATGTATTACAGGAGCCTGTAACAGTTTGTCTTTGAGTTCTGCCACCTTTTCCCAAAGCACTTCATGCTTGATAGTGTTTCCTTTAGAGTCTCTGATTCCATTGAGGCACCAGTAATGCAGATTTTCATTGAAAGACTGGACACAATAGTATGAATCGCACACTATGGCGCTCATTATAACATTGGCAGCAAATGCCGCCTACCGGCAGCCAACATACCATCGCTCTGGCTACCGAACATCCACCAAATTATGACCATAGCAGGAATTCCACCAGAAGGCTGGTGGAATTCCGGCTGTGGTCATGGCGGCGGACGGCGGTAAGGTGGCGCTGCTGCCAGCAGAAGAGCCACGACAGCAGAACACCGCTGACCATATCATGAGCCATGATACGGCCTGGCGGTGTTTTGCTGGCGGACGCTGCTTCTGGCAGCAGCGCCGCGTCCTGTCTCCTGCCAGAGGACCCCCTGCAAGCAGGTAAGTCGGGTTCTCCAACAGGGGAGGGGTGTGGGGGGTGTTGTGTGTGTGGGGGGGTGACTGTGTGCGTGCATGCAGGTGTGGGGCGTGTGTGCATGAATGGGTGTGAGTGTATGTGTATGTTTTGTTGTGTGATTGCGTGTGTGCTAGTATGTATGTTTGGGAGTGTTGCTGTGTGTGTGTGTATGAATGTATGCATGGGTGGGTGAATGGGGGTATGCATGTGTGTATGAGTGTGTATGTATGTGTGTGTAGGTGTGTGTATGTCGGGGCGGGAAGGGGAGGACTCTGGGGAGAGGGAGGGTGTAGGGGAGACCTCTATCAGTGCCAGGGAAGGAATTCCCTGGCACTGATAGTGCCTACTGCCATGGTTTTCGTGGAGGTATTGAAGCCACGGAAATCATGGCGGTGGGCAGGGTCATAATGCCATGAGCGGCCTAGTAATGGCCGCCGGACTGGGACTGTAGTCTCCAGCCTGGCGGTCGTTAACGCCGTGGCAGTCGGTGTGTTAAATTGGCGGTTTGGCTATAGCCAAACCACCAATGTCAGAATATAGCGTTATGTACCGCCAGCCTGTTGGCGGTACTACCGCCACTATTACACCAACCGCCGGTGTTGTAATGACCCCCAATATTTGTTGGGAATTTGGGGATCCATATGTTCCAGTGCCAAAATGTATGCTTTTAGCTCTTCGGTGCAATCCCCAAGGGACTGCCTAAAGGTTTGTTGAGGGTGGAACTCTTCATCCCTGATCTCTCCAAAAACAGCTGTGCATGCCACAGAGTATTGATGTTTGGAACCTACAGCAGGTTTAGCTGAACCATCAGTGTAAATAAAATATTAATTTTGATTAAGAGGCACAAGGAGTGGGCATGAGGTACTCCAGTTCGTATGGGAGAAACTCCTGAGTTTGTAATTTCGGGTCAAATACATAGTCAACATCAGTGGCAGTCAAGGAAATGGCCATTGTATCCATCTAGGATGTAAGGCTTTTGCATCGGGAATACTAGCCTTTGTGCCAGCCTCTAAGGCTGGAACTGGGGTTCCGACAATGATGCATTTTCCCTGAGCCAGTGGTTTTTCCTTAATGACATGCATACGAACTGCAGTCAGCATTTTTTCAGGGGATGCAAAACGCATTTCACCATTGGAATACAAATGCAATTTATATACAATCATCATTGTCAAACCCTCATTGAATGTGACATAAGTAAAGCCAATAGCACTAGAATTATCCGGCTAATGAAATGTGTTTTGTTTTCACAAGTGTGTAGATGTTTTGCTTCAAGCATGTCAATCAATAAATCAATCAGCAATATTAGCGCATGGCACTGTCACCCTGGGGGGTATATGGGCACTGGGGTGTGAGGCCTCAGTCGAAGAGCCAGGTCTTGAGTTTCTTTCTGAAGTCCATAAGTGAGGGTGCTGTTCAGAGGTGGAGGGGCAGGTCGTTCCAGGTCTTGGTGGCGATGTAGGGGATGGAACAGCCACTGCTGCAGCTGTGATGGATTCGGGGTGTGAGGGTGAGGAGGAGCGCAGGTGTCTGATGGGTTGGTGGAAGTTCAGTCAGTGGTTGATGTTGGCTGGTCCTTGGTTGTGTAATTCTTTGTAGGGGTACATGAAGATCTTAAATTGGCATCTCTTCTGGATATCGAATCCAGTGGAGATTTCTGAGGCAGGGTGATGTGGACCTGTTTGGGGAGATCCAGGATGAGTCTGACTGCAATGTTCTTTATGGTCTGGAGTCTTTTGAGGAGCTGGGTTGAGATGCAGTCATAGAGTGTGTTGCTTTAATAGAACTGGCGGGTGACAAGGGATTAAGTTACTTTTTTCCTGGTGTTGACTGGGATTCATCTGAAGATTCTCCGGGGCATGCAGAGGGTGTGGAAGGAGAAGGAGACGAGTCCGCTCATCTATCGCTTCATGGTCAGTTTGCTGTTGAGGTTGCATGCATGGTCTGTTGGAGTGGGGATTGGTCTGAGTTTGGCTGCCCACCAGATTTTGTCCCATATGGATGCGTTTCTCCTGAAGATAAGTACTTCCATTTTGTTGGAGTTGAGTTTGTGGCAGTTTGCCTTCATCCAGTCTGCTACGTTAGGTATTGTGTTGTGAAAATTCGTTCTGGTGGTGGAGGGGTCTTCAGTAAGCAAGAGGATGAGCTGTGTATCATATGCATTGGATATGATGTTGAGACAATGAGATAGATGATGTCTGCTGGGGGGGCATGTAGGTGTTGAACAATGTGGGGCTGAGGGAAGATCCTTGGGGTATGCCGCATATTATGTTCTTTGGTTCAGAGGTGTAGGGAGGTAGCGGGATGCTCTGAGTACGTCCTGTCAGGAACGAGGTGATCCGTCTGAGGGTGTTCTCTTGTATGCCGATGTTGTGGAGTATGTTGATGAGGGTGTGGTGGGAAACAGTGTAGAAAGCAGCTAAGAGGTTGAGGAGGATCAGGGCAGTAGTCTCCCCGCGATTCGAGGAGTGTTCTGATTCGAGGAGTGTCTTGGCTGCGATGAGGGCAGTCTCCATGCTGTGGCTGGCACGGAATCCTGTTTGAGAGATGTCAAGCAGATTGCTTTGTTTTAAGAATTTGGTGAGTTCTTGCTTGATGGCCTTCTTGAGTGCTTTGGTGAGGTAGGGGAGCAGAGAAATCAATAGGTAATTTTTGAGTTGGCTGGGGTCAGCAGATGGTTTCTTTAGGAGGTGTCTGATTTCTGCATTTTTCCATTTTGTCCGGGAAGACTGCTGTTGTAATGGAGGTGTTGAGGATGCTGGTGAGCTCTGTGCTGATGTGATTGGATCTGAGGTTGAACATGTGGTGGGGGCATGGGTTGGTGGGTGCTCTGGCCCACAAATTATTGATACTTATACACGTATAAATTTTAATTATTTTTGGTACCTCGCGCTCCTGGTCTTTTAAAGGAACTTGTGTGAGACATTTGCGAACCACCAATGCTCTGCTTCCCCTTTTATGTTTCCTAAAATAATTGAGGATACTGTGGCAAAGTTGCCAATGAATTTCATTCCCAAGTCCAGGGCAGGGGCAGCCCCATATTCATTTTGTATCTGTTTTAACACCTCCAGTATAACCGCAAAAATATGGCGTTTCATGAATTATGGTATATGTTGCAGCGAAAACAGTGCCCCAATTAGCACAGTCATCAATAGAGGGTGCCATCCCAAGTGGCAAGCACATTGTGAGAATTCTATGCTTATCTTGGGGTCCCATATGAGGAAACACTGCTTCCAGCTGATTTGTTTTTTTAGCAATCCAAAATTGAATTTCCTCCCATTTGGTGGGTACCTTACTCATAACAGCATTAACAGTCACTGGGGTAACTCCAGGTGTAGCCAATTGTTGTTGGACATTTGGAGCAGCCCTTGCTAGTGTAGCGTTCAATGTTTGCATTGTCTAACTAGATTATTGTATAATGGGCGCAGATCGGCTGCTGCTACATTTTTCTATATTTGGACCTTGAACTGGCCATGTGACCTTGTCATTACTGAGGTAATGCAATCTAATGTGTTCAACAATGTGTGGCAGTCAACCACTTGGAACCAAATTTAAGGTATTTCTCGATCACTGTATGATCTGTATTGTTTTGGAGCGTTGGCTACTGTATGTGTATGAAATGTATTTGTATTGGCATTGACTGCAGGAAAACTGACCTATGAGTAAAGTGTTTCAGGTTTGTAAATGTGTGCCTCTATCACAAATGTAACATCTCCACCCCCATTAGGTAGCCCATGATGAAGAAAACATTGTGTGACACCATGTTTACAACTTACTGGAATAACTACTGGATTAGTAATATTAAAACGAAATTCAGAGAAGGAAACACTAATAGGGGTATCATTTTAAAAGTTCAAGCCAACCTGCAGACAAATGTATGTGCTACCTATACAGCTGAGGAGAATATTTCCTTAACACCACGGACATATATGTATAAAGGTGAATATGGCACCTTAGGCATACAAGAGAAAACTACTCAGGAGGTCCACTTACCCGACCTTAATGCATTGGTGGCATTATGTTGTGCGGTTCTCACTTACATAATAGAACTGCATATTTAGAATGGCAGAGTGGCTGATTGTGGGAGACTGAGGCCATCATTATGAAATTGGCGGTAAATCCCGCTTAACGCCACGTTGATGACCGCCAACATCACACCAATCCGACAGAATACTGCCACAGACACAAATCCGCCAGTCCAAAGGTCAGTGATAAAGTGGTGGTACCAACACCCTTACGCCAACAAAACACCCCCCACCACATTTTGACCCACGAATCACCACAGCGGACATTCAACGGCAGTAAACCGCCGCGCTCAGAATGGACACCCACATACCAAACAACACTACATTGGCCAATACCAAAAACACACATCTGACATCCATACACACACCACACCCACACACACACCACTATAAAACACACACCCAAATACCCACAACGCCTTATGAACACCAATTGCTACCAAGAGACTGAGAAGAAGAGCACAGAGACAACTAGATACACACACCACTCACACCCATACACCCCTCATGCACTCCACATCTCACACCCCTCCAAATTACCCAATACACTCACACCAACACACATCACACAACACCCATGGCACCACAAGGCACCCTGTTTCACTGAGGAGGAGTTAAGGGTCATGGTGGAGGAAATTGTCAGGGTAGAGCCACAGCTCTTTGGAGCACAGGTACAGCAGATTTCCATTGCAAGGAAGAGGAAACTATGTCGGAGAATCATGGACAGGGTGAATGCCGAAGGACAGCACACAAGAACAAAGGAAGAGGTGGGACGACCTACGGGGAAGGTACGTTCCACAGCAGCAAGGCACTAGCTTGCCATATAGAGGACTGGCAGTGGACCCCCACCTCATCCCCCCCAGCTTACAGCATGGAAGGAGCAAGTCTTGGCATTACTGCATCCTGAGGGACTCGCTGGAGTAGCCAGAGGACTGGACACGGGTAACTCAACATTTACTACCTATTACCCCCCCAATACCTAACTGCCATCTCACACCCACACCCTCACTCCCATCACTCCACCCCATCCCAAACACTGCCCTGCATGCCATACCAATGCATGGACACCCCTCCCAGCCCTTCATGGACACCCATCACTAAAGCATGCAAAGCATAGGGAAACTAACATACCCACAATACATCACCATACACAAGCAAAAGCTGGCAGGGCAACACCAACGACAGAGGGGAAGCCAGGGATGTACAAAAGTCATACACTTGAAGCATAATGCATCACTTACATCCCCACAGGTACCCCAGCCAATGTCAGCAGAGAGGAGGTGCCACTACTATCCAGTCCCCCAACAGAAGATGCCCCCAGTGATGACAGTAACTCTGGACTTCAGGATCTGGAGGACATACCTGGCTCATCAGGGACCACTGGACAGCCGTTCACCCAAGCACCATCACAGACCACCACAGAGCCTCCCCCATCAGGATCCAGCACCACAGCACCCACCCTGCGTACCCAAACCTCTGTCCCCAGGATACGTCAATCAGCAGTGTGCCCACCTGTACAGGGACCCCAGGCCACACCTCGCCCCCAAGACAATCAGGGACCTGGGGTCAGTTGCAGAGGGCACACCATTCAGGGGACAGGGGCATAGGCCAACAGGGAAACTGGGAGGACAGCTGTGCGCCAGGTGGAGGACAGGACCAGGGAACCAACTGTCCAAGAGGCACTCTCCGAGATCCAGGGAGCCTACCAACATTCCCAGGATACAATGGGCCAAATCCTTGACAATGTGCAGGAGAACAGGTGGCTGCAGGAGGGAGAGTACTAGGGGATCAGGGAGGACTTACAGGCCATCAACACCACCCTGATCTACATTGCAGGGGTGCTGGCAGACATGGCCAACATCATGAGGGAAGCAACAACACACCGGTGGGGTCCTACCACTAGCCAGTCAACAGAACATCCCTTCACTTCCGCTGCCACTAGTGGCCAGGAGGCCCTGCCACAGGACCCACAGGCTACCAGCATCCCTCCCCTGCAGAAGATGAACCACCCGCAAATGTTCCCTGCACCCCAGACAGAAGCCAGAGACAATAGCCAAGACCACCGCCAGGAAATGAGACTGTCCTGATTGCCCCCCTTGTGTTCCACACTATCACCTTGTCCACCTTGAACTGCCATTGCTCCCCTTCCTATGGCCCCTTGGACACTGCATCTGTGCTTCAAACATACTGGAACAATACCTTGGACTTTCCTCCATCATCACCCCATTCCATTGCACTTTCCCCTCAATTTCTTAGCACTACAATAAACACCCTTGAACACAACTCAAATACTTGTATTTCATGTTTTGAAACAGTGTATTAATGGAAACAGTTATATCCATTGCAAATGAACTGTACAGTGTGAGAGCATAGAAATAATGACCTGTAGCTGGCTGTAGTCAGCACATCAATACACAGATGTCATTGCACTAACACCTGTAAACTGAGAATCCATATGCAACATTAAGTAGAGGTAAAAAGTGGGTAATGCCATCATGCCACAGCCACACGGAATACACCAATAAGCATAGAAATGTTAAGTTGCACTGTCTTACCTGTGTGTCATTGGAAGTACTGACGGACAACTGATGTTCCGTTGTCCTCATCCTCAGCCTCTTCATCCTCACTATCATCAGGGTCTACTGCAGACACAGGGGCATCTCCAATCTCCTCCTCCTGCAGAAAAGGTACATGCCATCTGAGGGCCAGGTTGTGCAACATGTAGCATGCCACTACTATCTGGCAGACCTTCTTGGATGAGTAGCACAGGGATCCACCCATCTGATGGAGGCACCTGAACCTGGCCTTCAGGAGGCCTAAGGTCCTCTCAATGATCCTTCTGGTTCACCAATGTGCCTCATTATAATGTTCTTCAGCCCTTGTGCTGGCATTCCTCACAGGGGTCAGCAGCCACAATAGGTTTGGGTAGCCAGAGTCATCTGCAGGTATTGAGGGACAACATTTAGCCACACACTATCCTATGAGGTTAACATCAGAGGCATACACTAACATACAACGGGTGGTAACCAAGGCTCACCTATAAGCCACACGCTGTGCCTCTGTAGTTGGGCCATCACAATTGGGATGCTGCTATTCCTCAGGACAAAGGCATCATGCACCGACTCAGGATATTTAGCATCGACGTGGGAGATGTATTGGTCTGCCAGGCACACCATCTACACATTCATGGAGTGGAAACTCTTACGATTCCTGTACATCTGTTCATTGTGGCGGGAGGGACAAAAGCAATATGTGTCCCGTCAATCGCCCCTATAATATTGAGTATATGTCCCATTGCATAGAATTCGGCCTTCACAGTGGCCAAATCTTCCACCTGGGCGAAAGCTATGTAGCTGCACATGTGTTTTACCAGGTCAGACAACACTCTTACCAGCACAATTGAGAACCTTGGCTGTGACATTCCTGCTGCCAAGTCCACTGTCACTTGGAAAAAACCAGTTGCCAGGAAATGGAGAACTGATAGCACTTGCACAAGAGGGGGATCCCAGTCAGATGACGGACAGATGAGTCAGGTCTGGCTCCAACTGGGCACACAGCTCTGTGATTGTGGCCCTGTCCAGTTTGTAGGTGGAGGTAATGTGCCTGTCCTCCAGTGTAGCTAAGCCCACCAGTGGTCTGTACACGGGGGTATGTCTCCATCTCCTATTCATCCGCAGTGGTAGGTATCTAAGGGACACAAGAGTGAGTAGGCTGTCACAATTTGAACAACTAAACCATAACAGCAGTTCACATTGTGCACTTATGTAATGGGACAGTGTAAATTTCGAAGTATGTGCCTATTATCCTGTGACGCAGCAATTCTCAATAGGCCTGTTCACCCCCCCTGAAATAGCGACTGCCTGTCCTGTGTGGAGGGACAGGTGGAAGTGAGGTAATTCCGCCGACGTTGGGCGACGTGGCGGTAGGCGGTCGTGCACCGCTGTGCAATTCCTCATTGGATAATATTGGGCCCTATGGAGTACAGTGGCCAATGGGGCTGTACATCTGCAGTGACGGTGTACACCGCTGCAGACGTGACCGCCATTTTCTAACTCAATCCTCACTTGTTTCCTGACCTTCAACAGGAGAAGACCTAGACTCCATGTGCTGCTGTGATCTGTGTCCAGAACCTACCATGGTCCGTGTGACTGGGGTAAGTGCCCCAGCCTTCACTTCGGAGGAGTTGGAGCGACTGGTGGATAGGGTCCTACCCCAGTACGGACTGCTGTATGGGCCTCCATACCAACAGGTGAGTACACTGTGGGCACGATGGATGTGGCATGGATGCAAGGAGATGTGTGTGAAGGCATTGTGAAGGGGGGGGATTATCTGTTGGCGGTGTACATGTTGTGCGCTGGGCTATGTGTGTGCCAATGGTGATGGAAATGGGTATGGTGGGCCATGTATGTGACAGGCTAGACTGTTAGTTTAATGGAGTTCTCCTGTACGTATCACCTCTGCAGGTCAGCACCCATCAAAAGAAGGGATTATGGCGTGCCATCGCCAAGGAGTTGCGGACCCTGGGGGTCTATTGCAGGAGGAGCACCCACTGTAGGAAACGGTGGGAGGACCTGAGATGCTGGGCACGGAAGACCCCGGAGGCCCAGCTGGGGATGGCCTCCCAACGAGGAAGGGGTGTCTGTCAGACCCTGACCTCCCTGATGGCCCGCATATTGGCAGTGGCATACCCTGAGCTGGATGGGCGCTTGAGGGAATCACAGTAGCCACAAGGTGGTGAGTACAGTGGGTATCATTACATCTTTGGCTGGTGGGGTGGTATCCGGGTGGTGGTTGTGTGTTAGTGGGTGCCCCTAAGGCCAGGCCAGACATTGCAGCATGGGTCATCTCTAGGGTAATGGTTGCATGTCAAATACAGGTAACCTAGCTTATTAGTAGACACTTTCAGGGAGGGCATCATGGGTCCCAGGTGTGCTGCAGTTGGCAGTGTGTGCTCCTCATCATGCCTTGGTGACTAGCCATATCACTGGTAGTGCAATGCATATTGCTTAGGCCTGTTCCCTGTGTGTGAGGGTGCTGTGTACATTGATGGTGGTGTTGGTGCAGTAATTGGCCCAGTGTTTCCTTTTTCTCATCCCCCCTTTTTTGTTCTGTCATCCTGTCCTTGTGTGCATTGTGAGCAGGGGCACCGGTGCCAGAGGGAGCTGCATCCCACAGCACCCTGGAGGCAGAGTCCGCCGAGGTAACCAGTGGGACGGAGGGCGAGGGGAGCACCACGGCGCAGACAGGAGGAGACGACACAGACTCAGGTACCTCCTCCGATGGAAGCTCCCTGGTGGTGGCGGACACCTCTGTGACCACCCCTGCTGCAGGTACAGCTGCCAACCTCGTACCAGCACCTCCCTTCCAGTAGCCCCTCAGCGAGTTACCCGTGCCCGCTCACCCAGGAGGGTGGGCATCTCCTTCGCCCCAGGCACCTCAGGCCCTGCCCCAGTGAGCCCTGCTGCCCTGAGTGGGGGGCTATTGACCTCCTGAGATCCAACTCTGTAGGGCAATCAACCATTGTGAATGCCATCCAGGGGCTGGCATCCCATATGCAGCAATGCATTCCAGGAAGGCATTCAAGGTGGATTGGCGGCCCAACAGAGATCGATTCAGACTCTGGCCTCCTTTCTGATGGCAGCCATTGTCCCTGTTTCTACCATCCCCCCTCCAACTCCCACTTCCCAGTCCCACTCCCCTCATCCCAACCCAACCCAACCCAACCCAGGCACACAGACAGATGACAATACACACAAGGCAACACACAAGAGTGGCCCAGGCAAACACAAGCACCACACTTCATCCCACAGGCACTCATGCAAACACCATACAGTTGCAGACACGACAACATCCACTGCCTCCACTGTATCCCCCTCCTCCTCCTCCTCCACTTCCCTCCCAGTCACGTCCACACTCACACCTGCATGCACTACATCCACTACCAGTATCACCACACCAAACAGAACACACACCTCACTGGCAGACACCTCCACAACAGCCATACATGTGTCCCCTCTGTCCTCTCCTGCCCTGTCTGTCCCCCCCTCCTAAGGGACACAAACGCAAGCATTCACACACCCAACAGCCACCCACCTCACATCAGCATACTGCCCATGCACCCACACGCAAGTCCAGCCGACGTACACCTATAACAACTACTCCCTCATCCTCCACTCCCAATACTCCTCCCTCCTCCCGCACCACCACCCCTAAAAAGCTTTTCCTTTCCCAATTTGACCTCTTCCCTACCCCTCCCCCGTCCTGCATGTTTGGGCAGGGTACCAAGGACACAGCCCAGCACCTCAGCCAAACAGTCCACAGGGACAGTGGTAGCACCACCTACTCGTGGTGGTAAGGATACCTAACCTCCATCACAGAAGGGGAAGGAGCCAGCACCACCAGGGACGAAGGGGAAGGGGCCTGCACCACCAGGGAAGAGTGGGAAGGGGCCTGCACCACCTGTGAAGAAGGGGAAGGGGTCTGCACCACCTGTGAAGAAGGGGAAGGACCCTGCACCACCAGGCAGAGAGGGGAAGAGCCCATTCACCCCTGCCAGGAAGGGTAAGGTATCCAGGACCCATGTACAGGAAGAGACGAGGCACTTTATGCCAGCGGAAGGTGTCAGGCTGACACCACCACCGACTGTCACAGGGACCCCACCACCAGCTGTGGAAGTGCAGCCATCAGTGAGTGCAGAGGTTGCCCAGGAGGCTTCTCCATCCACCACCACAGTGCACCCATCAGAGAGTGCAGAGGCTGCCCAGGAGGCTCCTCCATCCGCCACAGTGCAGCCATCAGAGAGTGAGGAGGCTGCCCAGAAGGCTCCTCCATCCACCACCACAGTGCAGCCATCGGACAGTGCAGAGGCTGCCCAGGAGGTTCCCCCATCCACCACCACAGTGCAGCTGTCACCGCCAGTGGACACCATGTAGGCCACCCTCCAGGGGCTGTTGTGCGGGCTGCCCCCTCCAGAACCAGTGGGGAAGTCACCCACTCCAGAGACTGCGGCCTTGCACTCCGCAGGACAAAGCAATGGGCAAGGAGCCCCATCCAGAACCAGTGGGCAAGTCACCCACTCTGGAAACTGTGGCCTTGCACTTCCCAGGAGAAAACAATGGGCATGGAGCCCCATCCAGAAGCAGTGGGCAAGTCACCCACTTCAGAGACTGTGGCCTTGCACTCCCCAGGACAAAGCAATGTGCATGTTACCCCCTCCAGAACCAGTGGGAAAGTCACCCACTTCAGAGACTGTGGCCTTGCACGCCCCAGGACAAAGCAATGGGCATGTTGCCCCCTCCAGAACCTGTGAGCAAGTCACCCACTTCAGAGAATGTGGCTGTGCCCTCCCTAGGACAGAGCAATGGGCATGGAGCCCCATCCAGAACCAGTGGGGACGTTCCCATATTCGACTGAGATGCCCCCCCTGAGGTACCTTCCCACTTGCAAAATGATGCCCCTGCAGTGTTCTCTCCAGATGTGTCAAGATACAGGTTGGGCCTTGGACTGGGCCCTGTGGCCTTGTGTGCCCTTATGACTTTAGACTGGACATTGGCCCTTTATGAACATTTGTATATATTTAGTTTGTGTGGTGGGTTTTGCTATGCTAATACATTGTCGGTACTCCAGCATTGTGGTCCGGGTCTTATTATGTCGTGTGTCGTGTGCCAATGGTTTACGTGTGCAGCTGGTTGTGTGTATGGCATGTGCGTGTCAGGTGTGTGTTGTGCGTGTGTGTGTGCCACTCTCGTTTTCCTCCCACCCTCCCTTGTGTGCTAGGTGGCTGTACTCACCGTTGTCTTTGTCGGCGTTGGTGTTCCAGTTGGAGCATGACGTAGAAGATCGGGAAAACTTGCAGTTCGAATTCCATGGCAGCGTGGTTCTTCCCTGTGTCTCCGATGGCGAGTCCTTTCACTTCTGAGCTCTGTTTCCGCCAGGCTTTTGTTGGCGTTGGTACCGCCCTGGAAAAGGTGGCGGTTTCCTGTGTCTTACTATGGTGGGCAGTACTTTGTCTCCTGCCTGGCTACCGCCATGGTGACTGTTGTTTCCGCCGTGGCGGATGGTGTGGTACATTGGCTGTCTATGGGTGTTATCACCACCATGGTCATAATTTGGCTGAACTTACTGCCAGCCTGTTGGTGGTATAACGCCACTTTATCACTCTCCACCAGGGTCATAATGAGGGCCTGTGACTTTCCACACCATTAGTAACTGTCAGCCTATCTCCTGGCTAGATCACAGTGCCTCACCCCAACCCCCAAACCTTCCTGGGTATAATGTGATTATGGCAACCTGAACATGACACTCTGACTCCCCAGGGAAGCCATTGAAACATATTTAACCCCTTATGTGTTATTACTAATGCATGCCAAGGTGAGACACAAAAGATGCAAGATACGTTTTCAAGACATTTATTGAAACTATCATAATCTGGCACATAAAGAGTGAGCTGTGAGGATTAGGCAGATGAAACAAAGCAAGGTAATCAGCATTACAAACATGGTGGAAAAATTAAACAAACCTCCCATGATGTATGTGATTTTATATGTTCTAGAGGTCCCTACCTAACCCTCTAACTCTGATGAGAGCATAGGGGGTATACCCTTCTGCCTCCCTATTCTCAGGGATTAACCCCAACCCCTTACCTGAAAACACTGTCAGCAGTTAGTCAGTGCTGTAGATGGCAATCCTCTCAGAAGGTTGATAGATCAGTGCCAGCTGAGCAGCATATTGCACAGCATGCATCCCAGGATAGTCATCGAGGGAATGCCTTTTGCCCCCGAGGGGTCAATGCACCGTTTATATAATAAACCATGCTGTGCTGGAAGTACAGTTCTGATGAAAAGCTTTATCTAAGTGTTAGAAGCTGCCTCCTGAATGGGCAACACAAACTAGCATATTATGTGCAGTGTTCTTTAGCCTTGGAAAGAAAGTACTGATTAAAGATCATGAAAAGGCTAACTAGACAAGCAGCTTGATCCTCTTTTTCTGAGAATAAAAGCAAGCTGATAATAATATGTAAAAAGCATTTCAAAAACCAGCCTTACTAAAAAAAAAAAAAATATGAACAGTGAAACAAAAATAAAATAGGGGTGACCAACTTTGGTTCTTGGGGTCCTCACGACAGGGCAAATTCAGACGTTCACGCTGACCATGATGGAGAGTGGGCCACCTACAGATACCCAGTTAGGCCTGCTGGACAAAAGTACCTTCAATCCTGGTGGGTGGGTATAGAGGCCCCTACTTAGTCGAGGGCCAGTAGCAAGTAGGCGCTGCTAGCTTTTTGAGAAGCCAAATAGTCTCAGGGATGAAAGGCAGAGCTTCAACTAAATATCTCAGCAGGTCTCTGTCTGACATAGGAATTCTTCAACGTAGCAATCAGGAAAACCTTATTTTCTTCTTTAGACTGGTCGCCTCTTTGCTGGGTGTTGCTCAAACACGATATCTTATATGGTGAAATTAGTCTGTGATGAGGAATACGGCTTCAGTGAACGAAAGAAAAAATGCCATATTTTCTCCCCCAGTGATTGTAGGAAAGTTTCTCAGCTCGTGCTCGGGGAATAAAAGATGCTATCACATAGTTCCATCCTTCAGTGGCAACTAAATGCTGCCCCTTGAGTCTCATCTGCTTACATCCCTCTCTCTCTACGAGCCCCTTCCAAAGGGCAGCCCTGTAACGGCTCCAACACCCCCACCCCCACGCTACCCCCCGCCCCCCACACAGGGGGGGGGGGTAGGGGTGGAGTCTAAAAGAAAATCTCTACCTCCAAGCTTCCATCTGGGCCAGCTCCTATAGGAGGCTACGTTCCCAACTTTGCAAGGAGTTTATTCAAAGCAGAGTGAGGGGAGCGGTGGTTGTCTCTCCAGAATGTACCAGGGGTGTGGCATCCACTCTGTATCTGTGGCCTCAAAAAGAGAAGTTCAAGCCTCCCAGTCAGAATGAGCTATCAATATTGTGTTTTTCCTACAGGTATTCAGTGCTCAGCCTCAAGCCCTGGCTGCGGTAGTCCAGGCGGACAATCTGATAAAATAAAGTCCTGTGCAAACTGAGTGGGGAGACTAATTCCAGAAGCTGAGCAGATTTAGAATTTCAGATTAGGTTTTTGCCAGAGGTGCACTTTTTTGGTTTTGCCTGCACAGCACTGGCGCTATTGTGAAATAGTTTTGCTTTCTCACCCCATCACCCTTTAATTGTCCCTCCCTGACTCCCCATCCCATGGCTTCGCGAAGAACTGAGAACCTCTTGCAAAAGGAAAGCTCAACGGGGCCCAACCTCTGGTGACCTTTCACCTTGGCCAAGGTCGAGACTTAAACAGCTTCCCACCCAGGTCTGAGCCATGCCGACTGGGTTCCTGCCCATCGCGGGCAGAGGGGTAAGTGTGTGAACGAGGCAGCGCTCGTATAGCGCTTTACACCACAGCTCACTACCTCCAAGCGCTGGCCACCGGACACTTCCCATAAGATGCGATTTCGGCATTAACGCCTTGGAACAGGATTTCTGAAACGAGTGTCGATCCAGAGTGGGGGACCCTAGGCCTTAATGGGGAATCTACAATACATGTATGTAGACACATGGCCCTATCCTGGCATTAGCAAAGTACATTTCCCTTTGCTACTGTCACCTTCTTTTCCCGAGTAGTTTTGCACTTCTTTTCTTTTAAGATACATTTACTTATATATTTTTGCCACTCACTTGTAACTTTATAATAGATGTAAAACGCTCTAACTTAATTGGCGGGTGGACCTCATAAAACCAGAACAAAAAGTTTAAAAAAAAACATGTCGGTGCTTCAAAGCCTACCAGGCAAGACGTGCTAGAGCTACCGGTTCTGGTCTGGGACGGGCGCTGACACCAGCCTGACAGCGTGCCCATTATTGCAACATACTCTGCAATAGGCCATCTCAAGGTGCTGCATGCCCATTCTTGGTAGACCACGCCTGCAAGAACATGGATTCGAGTCGCGAGACACTATACCGAGATCGCCCATATGTCCCATTTCCTGAAGCACTTAAATTTTAAAGTCAGAATGCGAGCACTTATACATTTCTTTTAGCGCTATGTCATTAAAGATCCTGATGTGAATAAAGTGCCTTGAAGCCGCCTGGGCGGGAGTGCTTCAGAGCGACCGGTTCCGGCCACGGGTGACGCAGACCTCCAGGGGGGTTAGGTATTGAGGGAGGCTGTGCTGGTGCATTCAACAAAGAATGAGGGTGTGCACAGGCAGTGCTTAATTTGTAAATTAAGAGGTACCGGTGCTCAAAGCCCTTCTCTTAAACACGAGGCTGCTGTAATTAAATCTGCCAGCACTGAATACTGAGGCAGCGTAATACTGAAGCCATCTCGGGCCTCTTCAATCCATTTACGGCCACCTCTGCCCCTTCAGCTCATCCTGCAACTTTCTACTTTCCCCCTTTATGACCCTTTTTAGGGTCGAGCCTGTGTTGCATGCGCTCGCGCATGCGTATCGCAGCAAGACGCTTTAGTATTTAGAAAAGGGCTCGGAGCCCTGTCAACTTCACATCAGTGTTTTTTATTGGTTCGTGGGCTTGCCTAATAAAATCTGCTTGCTTTCATTAGTCGAAGGCACGCATACGTCATGCCTTTTCCGGTGGCTAGCCCTCCTCGAGCGCAGCGACCAAGTACAGAAAACATGCGAGGCTCGCTGTTTTCCATCGGGCTCGTGGACTTCTTTTTCTCTCATTTACGTGCGCGATCTCGCTTGGCAGAAGTCAATTGCTTTACATAGTTAATTTCACTTTTTCGGGTTATGTACATAAATGGACTTTTGCCCGATAGGTGAAAAGTCGGGTTAGGAGTTTACAACACCATCAGCTCTAACATGAGCAAACGCGAGACCCGTTGCATTGCAAATGCTTGTTAGTTTTTCCTTCTTCTGTCTTTCACATATGTGTCTTTTGCTTGCAGCAAATGCTTGAGGCATAAGAATAAACCCCGGCCCTCACAAATAAGTGCCGGTGCTCAGCGCCGGAATCAACAAGCACAAATTAAGCACTGTGCACAGGTTCAAAATGTTTATTCAATTGTTAGGCCAGGATCAGAACTGAGGTTTTCCCAGCCAAACACTGCTTGGGGATTCCCCGGTAATGGCTTTGATTTGGCAGAGCCAACTTCAAGTCAGGCTTTAGGCAGCAATTACAGATTTCAACCAATGGTAAGTCAACAATACATTCTTGTACTTGTTAAAATGCACATAATCAGTGCTTTAAATGGGCCGGTACTGTCCGGTACTGAGTACCGGCACTTTTTTATTTTGAGAGGGAGAGTACCGGCACATCTCAAGAAAAACGTAATACTTTTAATTGGAGAGTACCGGCACTTCTGGGAAACAAGCAGGTACTCTGGCACAGAGTACCTGCACTTTAATTTTTCCATTTCAAGCACTGCACATAATAATATACAACCTATGACATGGGTCAATAATTAGCATCAGGGGCTTCAAGCAAACTGCTGGGCCTCAGGCTTGTGGCTTATTACGAAAGCAGAACCCCTTCCAGAACCCCCTTCCAGTGTTGTACTGGAGGGGTACCCTACCACTATTGGTTATATACGGACGTTGAGCTCAAACAACTCTTTGGAAGATTGTGCTTTTTAACGGTGCAGAGTATTCTTTGGAACAGGAACAGTATCCTGCAGTGGCATAGCAAGGGTGTCATGGACTCTCATGCAAGCAAAAGTCATGTCCCAGGCTCCACAGAACCCCTTCCAGTTTCGAGCTCCAGTGCCTCTGCCCTTTGGCTATTGATTGTGACACCCCTGGTTTCCAATCACTTAGGTGCACGCTCTAATACTAGGAACGGGGTGTGCTTTTAATCAAAATACTTCATGTGAAATGCTAGGTGAATTTGCATAGCTGAGGAAATCACCAATTTACCGAAATAATCTATGACATTTATTATTGTGAATCCTGAGTTTTTATTTAGCACATAACACTTGGTATGCTTGTATTTCGTGCTCATGATTGTTATGGAACACACACAACTACAAATTTCACATTGTTGTTGGTGAAACACAGGACTGGCCTGACGTTGTAACTTTACACCTATATTCACTGCATCTTTCCAGTTCCCAAAGCACATCTCGCAGGCCGCGTGCACAAGCGTGTGTTGAGACCCGTATGTTGTCAATCACAGCTCCTTGCTGACTGACTAATAGAAGTCATATTAGCTATGCACGTCCGGTGACTAGGCTGGGCTTCCTGTGATGCCGTCACAGTCACCATACAACATTCACAATACTGAGACCGCCTGCATAAACATTGCCAAAGACAAAAGCTCACCCACAGGCGCAACCTATTGCCATTGCCAATGCTTGTTGTATCTGAAGTCTTTGTACACCAGGGGATAGACGAATCTCTGGAGAATCATATGACCAGCTCAGGAGATATTTGCATCGTTTGATCTCTCTCTCTCCTTTTTCTTCTTTCCGTTGAAAAACCGAAAGACATTTCCACGCACAAGTGCAAGGCATCAGGGAAAAGGTCTGCTAATCTTAGATCTGTCTATCGCTCTGCTTTATAATTTTCCATTTAATTCCTCGCTCTTTCTCTCTTATTAGAGAGGAAGAGAGCTGGAGTTGCCTCTCTCTCTGTCATGACAGAAAGTTTATTTCTCTGTCTCTCTCATGAGAGTCCCTTTTTGTCGTATGAAAGAGTCATTTTATTTCCCTGTCTTCCACGCTATCGTGATAATGAAATATTTGTAAACAAGGCCAACCTTCTGCTTCATTTTCCATTGCCTATATTTCTGTATTCATTTCAATCTGAATCCCAGGCTGCTGAAAATGATCAGGTAGGAAAAGGGCCAGATTATTTCTGGTAGCACAATATTCTGGTTATTAAAAGCATATGCATTCGGCTTGCAGTCGAAAGATCTAAACTGAACGGTTAGCAACATCACTGGTTCTCCTTCCCTAATTGATGTACAACTGTGTACATTCCGAGTCCTGCAATCTCCCAATGGTTCTGACATTTCTACAGGATGGCTTGGATTTGCAGCCATCAGTTTATGTTAGTATGCTGGGGGAGGTTTATTTTCCGTTAATTGTACTGGTGCCAGGATTTTGATAGCTTTTCATCTTATTTGTTTCTCAATCAAGCTTTTTGTCTTTTCCATGGCATCCATTTTGGCTTCTTCCAGTCCTTAGTGTCCTCCATTAACCCCATTTTGTAACATTCTCTGACACATTTTACCATGTTAAAGTAGATACCAGACACGGATATGCCTCAGTCTCTCTACATAAACCATTGTGTAAAATACATATGAGTGTGCTTTGCTCATAAATGGATGGCTTACCTGTCAATCGTAGCTCTCTGTTCCTTATTCGACGGCTTTCCTCCATATTCTTTTAAGTTCGCACCTCTCACGAAACATTTCTATTTAACATTGCTTCTGCGTGGATAAACTGTATCTTCCAGAGCTTACATTCAGGGAACGTGGGCAACAAGCATTGGTGAAGACATATAGATCAGGCAACAGCTTTTAAAAGCGAGACCACTTGACTTTGCTAATGCTTATTAAAATGGTATGGGTCACAGGTCATAAGGCAGCAAGTTTGATGATAATATACGTACCATTAAATATAGCTTAGGTTTATTATGTTACACATGGAATTCAGATTTCATGCTTAAACAAAAGCGCGTGCCGCTAGAGGGCAGTGTCGTTTCATTGAAAACATTTCGGACAAGGGGGAGAAAAATAAACAGATACATATGGCCCAGCTGCAGCATGGATTATGGATGTGTTTCATTGCAGAAGTATTCTGAGCAGTATACAATGGCACATAGCCCTTTAACATATTTACATGTTATAAACGTGTTAGCGTTAAAACAACGTTCATGTATCGCGATAGAGCTCTGAAGTGCTCCGGTGAAGTATTATCACTGTACCAATCACGGTATTAATCTAGATTGTTTATGCAACGCAGACCACACCAAAGAATCGGAAGCCAAACCTGTTTGTATTACAGGATTTATGCCGGTTGAACAGTGCAAAGTCTGCTTCTTTAGTTTTCACAGGGGATAACAGCAGCCTCGCCGTTGCGGGGAGGGCCCCGGGCTCCAGGAGGCCCCCTCTGCACAGCACACTATTAACCGGGGCTGGACTCTGGTCTGAAAGCTCTTGGCTGGTTTGGGTGGGGTGTGGGGGAGTAAATCTATGTACTTTGCGGGGACCAATACCCTTCCACCCCACCAACACACACGCACAAAATTTCGTTACGCCATTTGGGTTTCTTTCTTTGATAAAGACCCGACACCGTATAGTTGTGGGATGAAGCTACGGAAGAGAGCGCATGCGCACTCCAGCTCCTGGTTGTGTCTCTCGGGGCCTCTGTCACATCACATTTGAGGAGCCATGTTTTTCCCCCACAGAGGCCTTCAAGGTCTGGCGGTGTGCGAGCCTCTGCACTGACAGATAAAGAGGCATGGCTTCTGCATGCTTCCGAGTACCTTGGGAGTTTTCTGAGCATCTGGCAAGATCTCATTTTGTACCAGCGTTGCAGTAAAAAAACGGAAATAGCGATCTTTTTTTCCAACTAAGCTGAGGTTGTGTTTTTTTTCTTCAGCATCAGAGGGAGGTTGGTGCTGCCCCTTTGTATCGTTCAGTTCCTCGCTTTCAAATACTAACATTGGGTTAGTTAGTGATGAGGTGGGCGAGCCAACAAATTATCAGGGCGAACCGAGCCAGAGACAAGGGTGGGCACTGGCTGCTGATGTCACGAGCCAAGTACTGATAATATTTCACATATAAATCATGCAACAAACATCAAGTTGAAGTATGAAAAGATGGCTTCAAAATTCAAGAAAGTGTATTTATTTAACAGGGAGAGGCAGTTTACCTTCCAACATGAGATCACCTGAGAAGCATTTGTGAAAGTGGTCCTTTTAAACATGAGCTGGGAAACATCCCTGCCCCAAACCTGACAAGAATGCTATTAGTGAACTAAAAGGCAAGTCAGTTATCATGTCTGCAGTATACCTGGCCTAGATTCTTAACACAGATCGAGCTATTTATTCAACCACAAGGCAGTTTTTGCACAACACACAACCTGAACTCAAGTATTTGAAGGTGCTCTGATATGTGATAATGAACAAAAACGATGCTCTAAATAAAGTATTTGCCTAAAATCACCCTACATTGTCAAACAGGGAAGCTAGGATTTGATCCCAGATTTTCAATTTTCACACTGTGCAATTGAGCTACTAGATTGATATCTCTTTATGTCATCAAAGATTAATGCTTTGTTCTTAAATCTCGGAGGATGAAAGTGGAGTTTCGGTGACAGGCGGAATCCACATTTTATTTTTGGCAGTTTTACACAGGTGGACTTTAGCCAAGGGCATAAGAGCCTTCACAATAGACACACTATATTACATGTCCTTTTTTCCCCTCACAGGATTCCTGAATTCATAGGACGTTGAGCAGAGGCAGCAATTCAAACCTGGCTCCTGATGATACATGGTCGGAAGCTGTAGCCACATTGCTTGCAGTGTAAGCTCAACTTGTTTTGGACTCGAGGCGCCCAAAGGACCACAACCTGAGCCAAGGCAAGGTATTTGGTCAAGCTTGCAGGGGCTCACCAACCTTGGAGTTCCACAACTTTAGAAAGGAACTTGAGTTTTGGCCTTGTTCCTCTACATGGTCATGGTTCTCTTAACTGACTAGCAATATCCTTATATTTTACAGCAGAGGGATACTTTATCCCATATCTGATATGGCATTTAACGAGGTTCCACTTTCCAAAAGATTTTCCGTTTACAATCAAGTTTCATGTTTCTGTTGTATTTTGAAAGATGTTCTCAAAACTGCAATTTATCTTGGGATTAGAAGTTTAATGACCTTTATCCTGACAGGAAAACTGATTATCCAACTATAGGAATAGCACCAAGAGTAACACAGCAAACTTCCATCTTTCCATTGTGTGTTCGGTTCCCAGGATTGGCCTATATTTGGCACCTATTTTTACCATCTATTGCAAGTACCATCCACGTTTGTGGCCTTAACCTCCACAAGGTGATTTAGCTCTAGTAAAGCTGTAGTCGGTAAGTACATCCAAGATGGTATCCTCTAGTAATAAACATCAAGGATTCCAACCATGTCAGGGATGGCCAACCCCATGCAAAATTTAGGCATGAGTTTTGTATTTGGTGCTGAGGGGATAAAAATAGACCCGCTTGGCTCATGTTCAGATTGTGCCTGCCCATATAAGTCACAAGAGGAAATCCTGTTGGTAAGTATTGTGACTCAAGATGTGGTACACTTATAGATTTAAGCTATTTAATTTGATCTGCATTTAGTTTTAGTTTTTAATGATTAGCAGCGGATATTATTTTCAGGAACAGTATCATGTCTTCAAACAACTACACATTTTTAAGACGCAGTACGTTGTTCAATTAAATAGTGATTATAAGGTAAAGTTTTTGACAGTTTGAAGTACAATTTGCATATTGGACTCATAAGGTACTAATTTATCACTTGCTGCTCTATCTCTTTTTGTAGATTGCTTATATCCAACATTACCACTGCGATCTAACAATATGCAGACATCGTAAATTTGAATGTACATAATATAAGTATCTTAAGTATGAATGCCGCATAGTTTAAATATATTTTTATTTATCAATAGTGTCATGAGGTCTATTCATGGACTCACTAAAGTTATGCCTCATTTCTTAGTACTCTAGAAATCACAATGTCTTTGCTGTGCACTGTCATACATTGCACATTTTTTTCTTTTGTGCCACTGTTTTGAAACACACTTTCATTTTGCTTGTTGGTCAGACAATTGCCTGGCATTCTGTCTGTACATTCTCTGACTGCTCAATGGGTACAACAAGTGCCATGTGTTGTTTTCTGCCCATCCAGCAATTTTTCCCATACTCCTATAGAGATAACTTAGTAGCTTTTCACTGTATCAAGGTAGCATTATAAATTAGGTCCCTTAGTGTTTATTTTGAGAGAGGAAGATTCTAGCAGTCCTGACTTGTCTGTGGAAGAGAGGCCCTCCATGGCATGCAGCCTGTGTAAACGGGGTTTACAATCCCCTATGAGGACTGCTTAACTACGCAAACAGTGGTACGGGTTTCTCAGCTCTCAGAGTTAATAAATAATAATAATAGTCTTCCTGCGCATACAATTACAGGGTAGGCTAAGGCCACTGGATTTGCATTATGGTGGCACTATTTGTGGTATACAGTTTTTTAACTGCTATTATGATTTTTATAATTTTTGCCAGTACTACAATCACATCTAATTTCGTCATAAGACTTTTGTTCGATAAATATATTGTGTACTTTAATTATGTCATTTTTCTGTTGCTATGGATATGTATGACTGAGCTAATGTACATAGAGAACTGACTTGTTTTTACACTGTTACCTGAGAAGGGGCTCGAGTGTTGTGCCTTTTGGGTTGCCACAATCACTCTGTAAGGTTAGGAGGGGAAGTAAGGCACTGTGAGCTCGTCATGTATTTTGGTATGACTGTACTGATATGGCAGAAGTGGCACAGTCCCTGCATTTTGACGTCCTGATGTCCCAAGGCACAGTTCTGCAAAAGCCCTTGCAACATAATCTAGTTGCTACTAGTATGAATTTATCATAAGAATGAATCTAAAGTAATCTCCATGATGAAATTGCATGCATATTTAGTAATGGGTATGTATTCATTTTTACGTACAATGAAGCTGTGGTGCCTCTTTATTCTACTTCTAAAATGTTTGACATTGTTTTTGGGAATGTTTTGTGATATACACCAAAGTTATAAATATTTTAAGAGGGAGGTGTTACTTCTCTTACAGTGATTTAGAAATGTAAAATAAAAGGTTAAATAATGGTTTAGAATTTTTGGAACATATTCACTTATGCTTTTTCTTATGTCATTTGTCTTTCTCTTATTTTTTCACTATTATTCTTCTCCTACACCTTATGACTCCTGTTTGATAAAGCTGCTTGAAAGCAGCAAAACACAGTGTGAAGAATGATTTGAAGATGCCAGATATAGGGTAAATCCTTTCATTACATAAGACACAAGCAAGCTCCGTAAACACCACCGAACAGGCAGAAGAAAACAGCTCCAATTGCTGGTCTCATTCTGTACCATTTCAACATAGCAATCTAAGAACCCATTAGGGTTCTAGTGTCAGAATCAAAACCCAACACACTTTCCCCCTTACAAACAATAAACACTACCATAAAAAAAAACAAAGAAAAAACCCCAACAAAAATAGAATGATCTGGGATGAAACAATATAATATCATCATAGCTCACTACCAATAGTTTACACATAGTCCTAGAATTTTGAAGGAGGCCTCCCCACACCAGATGACCTTAACATGTGTATTCCCAGCACACATAACACCAGCCCCATTCACAAGATCACCCCATCACATTTTGCCTGCCTATTGCTGGTATGCTGACATGATACCCTCTCTTTGTTCCACCATTTCTTATCCTTCAACGTGACCACACAATCTTTAACTTCCATGACTTTCTTAGGTTGAGAAAACCTGATCGAACTTTTACCCTGAAACCAGGATCTCACTTATGGGCCCACTCTCTACGGGGGCAGCCTTTGCGGTTGTGAGCAAGCCAATTCGATTAGTTAGGGCCTCTAGAATTAAAGACTGAATTTCCAGTGAGTGGACCAAGTTGTTTGTTGTTTTTTTCTAATAGTGAGAGTATAAACTCCAGTATCCTTAGAAGAGACTGTAAAATAATCAGAAATTTATTAGGTGCTCATCTACAGCATGAAATGATGATAATAAAGGTAGATCCGGGTAATGAGATAGTTTAGAGTCTAAATCCAGTGCTTTGCTTGGGTACTATTGGGGAGTTTGAGAGTCTCATTTGGAGGTTTACTCTTGGCTGAGCGGGGGAACTGGCTCCGTTCAATATCGTGAAGTGTAAACATATTGAAGAAACCTAATGGACTGACCTCTGGTTACTTATAACAGCGGAATTGTTGGACCCAAGGTTTTCAATAGTGCTTGGAACTTTTAGCACAACTTATTGACAGTCTGTTTTTAGGATAACGTTAGGTACATTGCCAAGCACTGCTATGCATCCTTTTTCTGTTTGCTCGTTTCCATTCTGTGTCGAGGAGCTCCTCGGGAAAAAATGTATGGATTGCTGTTAGCCCTTCTAGGGCACCGATGTGTGCGGATTTCTGCTTACTTTGCTTTAAGGCTTCAGCTGTACCCATCCTTTTCAATACAATGGTGCGATTTCTTAGTTTTTTGTTTGTCATGGAGGTGGAAATACCTTGAACCTCTTGCAGATGGTAATGCACCAACACCTTTATCTGCTGCAAGACCCTCAAAAGCCATGGTAGAGAAGCACTCGGAGGAGAGCAAGTCGCACCTCAGACCTAGCAGAGCCACTTCCGCACTCACCCAGTTCTTCCCTCAAAGCCAAGCACTGACTGATCAGTCAACGGTGCAGAGCTCCTTCTTTCAAATCCCAACAGGACAGAGCCGACAGTTTATTGATATTGGAGCAATTCTGCAGCGCAGACAACAACTTCATTTGAATTCCAACAGGAGAGAGCCAGCAGTTTGTTGATGTTGGAGCAATTCTGAGGCGCAGAGAACAACGTCCGCGGCAACTGTAAAGGGCCTGCCCCGTTCAACACAAAATCCTCCCAGCTGTTAGAACTGACTGCTGCATCCGAATGGTACACAACTCTGTTGCTGCACTTAGTGAAGAGAATGAAACGGGCACACTGTTGTAACTGGTGTAATATAACATTTAAAGAGGCCTCCAAGAGGAAAATACAGCAGAGCAGGTTAATCAGGAAGTAAATACACGTGAGCTGGAAAGAAGTGCCCAGAATCTAGTCAGGCCCAAACATCGCCACACCTCTCTCCCTAGATGTTTAACTTGCTTGATGGAGAGGGAAGCATGACCCTACTACAAAGATCTAATAAGCTGAATAGCCTTAACCGGTTCAGAGCCTAAAACAAGACTCTGGGACGGCTTACTGGCCAATGCAGCCAAAAAGGTCTGAAGAGGCTCCAACTGTTCTCTAAATAACCATTGATGGGGAATGGGGGGGGGGGGGGGGCTGAGCAGGCGCATGGGGCTAAACTTTTGGGCAGAAGTCGCACCGGCCTTCTGCCGGCCACCTCCGTACCTACCAGAGATCCACCACAGCCCTGGGGCTTTGCCTAAACTCACTGTACCGTGTGCTCACTTCCTTGTGCAAGGAGAGGCAACCTCAATACTCTACACTCCCTTTTACCTCGCTGCCTTACATGCGTCCGGTTGCTCGTTGGCCTACATCACCTGCTCCTTCTTGGCTCGCTCTGCTAGTTTCTACTGCGGTTGAGGGGGGGCTCAGAGCCTCAGAAAACTCCAGTGCTCCCCCCTGCAACGGGGAGCATGGAGCTGCCAGGGAATGGATAATGCACGGCTTGTGCTCCCTAGCACACCTGGCCACACCCACACCTCTACCTGAAACCAGGAAGCCGAACCTTGACCAAATTTCCCGGTTTAATGAACAAAGTGTGAGCCCTTTCCAGTTTTACTACAAGAGTATGCTTCTTCTGAGATAACTCATGTCTTAATTTCACACATGCTAGGTCTCTCTCCTTCATAGAACCTCCCATCCACGGACTAGACAACTTAGTTGCAGGTTCACGGCCCTTGAGAAGGGTGAAGGGACATTCCCCAGTGACTTGTGGTAGTACAGATTGCCCACAGTAAACGCCTTACTTCTTTGCGCCAATCCAGTCCATTGGCGATAGACAGCTTAATGTTTTCTTTGATGACCCTATTACACTTTTCAACCAGGCCATTACTGAGTGGATGGTACAAAGACGTTTTGGTGTGTTTTACACCCCAATGTGACAAAAATTGTTTAAACATGCCAGACGTAAATTGAACACTGTTGTCCGTCACAACCTCATCAGGAGCACCTTCTCTCATGAACACTGTTTGCAGGTACTCAGTAACTTCAGGTGAGTCGGATGGCCTCATAAAATCCACCCCAGGCCATCGTGAAAAGTAATCAATAAGTGCCATGCCATACCTAGAGTTTTCCTTCACGACATTAATGGGTCCAGTTATGTCAGCACCCAACTTGGACCATGCTCTGTCAGGAAATGCACAGCCTCCACCAGACTAGGAACAGTGATGGGGGATTTCTCACTAATGGCCAACGATATATACTCTCTCACAAAATGTTCTAATTCTTTGTTGAAACCTGGTCACCAAAACCTGTCCCTAATTCTCCTTTTTATGGCCCTCATTCCTACATGACCACCGTGTGCTAATTCCAACACTCTACCATGAATTCCACTGGGTACAATCAAAGTATCTCCTCTTCTTGGCAACCCATCCATAACATTTAACTCACAAAATACATGCTTTTAAGCATCAACATGTACAAAAGACTTGTCCTTGACAATGAGACTCCTGATATCCAACAAATCTTTATCTCCTTCTAAAGCGGAACTCTATTCAACTTCAGTAATGCACCCATTAGTAATACTGGAGATCGTTCCCACTGTGTAAAAATCATCAACATCCATATCAATAACCTCCTTCACATCATTTTGGAGTAAGCAGGACAGTCTGCAAAAATGTTTCTCCCAGCCGGAATGTACTCTACCCCAGTACTGAAACTCTGAAAGTCTAAAATGCCATTTAGCAATATGTGGCGTGGCATTTTAAGCACCTTTAGTGGTGAACAGATTTATTAAACACTTGTGGTCCACCCTGATAGTGAATTCCACTCTTCACAGGTAGTAGGTAAAAATGATGAATCTCCCACCCCCCCCCCACCAGCAGGCCAAAACCTCATGTTCAGTAACCAAGTATGTACTCTCCGTTCCCTTTAAGGCACAATATGCGAAGGCCATCACTTCATCCTATCTCTTCACACTTTTGCAACAGTACAGCCACCAATCCATATTGAGTGGCATCTGTGACTATGACCGAAGGGTCCCATATGTCAAATGGCTTCAAAGGAATAATGTTTGCTATTTCTTTGTGGATTACCTCAAACTCACTATTTACCTCCTCACTCCACACAAATGTTTCGCTTTTTGTAAGCAATTTCCTTAAACATTAGGTTAGCTCAGAACATTTGGGAATAAAGCGAGAATAAAATTCCAGCATGCCAAAAAATTATTGAACCTGATCCTTGTTGGTGTGAGTAGGAAATTTGGATATTGCCCTTACCTAACTCTCCTTTGGTTCCACACCTTTCTCAGAAATCTTGTAACCTAAATAGTCAACAAACTTGACTGCAAATGTGCACTTGTCTGCCCTCAATGTCATTCCTCTCTCTCATAAAACTGATAAAACCATCTCCAATGATTTGTCGTGGGAAGACCTATTCTGACCAACAATCAGAATATCATCCTTAAAACATGAAACGTTGGATATACCCTTGCATAGCTCCTCCACCACGCTTTGAAAAAACAGAGGAAGTGGAAGCCAAACCAAATGGCATACTTTTAAATCTGAATGCATCTTCCAGCTTAATGAATGATGTTAAATTCCTTGCTCATCTTTTAATGCAATCTGGTGGTAGGCGGCTGTCATATCTAGAGTCGTAAATACTTTGGCACCCGAAGAGGAGTGGCCAACATCTCTGCTATGTTTGGTAAAGGATGCCTGTCCACCCAAATTCTTTTGTTGAGGTCCCTTAAGTCGATGCACATCCTCAACGACCCATTAGCTTTCCTTGCTAGTACATTGGAAGTAGATCACATAGATTTTTAAGTTCCCTGCTGAGTTCCTTCCTCATGGTTAAAGGCACTCACATCACCTTGTGCACCACCGGAACAGCCCCAGATTTTATTATTATTTGATGAGAAAAATCCTTTGAGTTTTCCTAATTTCTCTTGGAAAACCTCCGGTAATGCTTTCAATCGTGGGCACATACTCACAGTTGCCACACACATTGTTCCTTCAACAACACCTGTTTAGGACTGTTGGGGTCGAGGATTATCCCCAATTTCCTTTGCTCTACATATCTTAATAGACATGACCCATCCTTCGCTACTTACACAGTGGCTTGTGCCTTATTCCCTTTGAACTCCAACACCATATCTAATTCGCCCACTATCTCTATCGAACTTTCCTCCACACGCAACTGGTCACACACTAGACATTTTCATAGTAGGTTCTTTGAATCTCTCCCACTACTTTGTACCAATCAGAGTGACAAAGGATCCTGAGTCAGCCATCATGGTGACAGGAACATCTGCCACATTCACTAAACTAAATGGCCTTTTTACATTCTTAGACCCAATTCGTATTACGTCATTACCTAGATTTCGTTCACCATCCTCCCCTACCTCTTGCACACAAAATACAACATTATCTTCATCCAATGCAGAGCTGTTTCCCTTGTTACCAGTGGTTTCAATGCATTAATCTGTTTAGAAATACTTTTGTAATTGCCAGATTAGCACACCTTGGTGAAATGCCCCTTTTTCTTACACTTCACACACTTTTTTATCTGTAGCAGGACAAACAGAATTTCCTTAATGATTTCTGTTTCCACATCTGTAACATTCCATGACCATTTTATTTTTGTTTCCAACTTCTTTTCCATATGTTTCATAGAGACCCCTCCCTGAAAGGCATGTACATTTGTTCTATGTAAATTGTAGTTGCTTCTCTAATGCTAGCAATCTCAATAGCTTAGTCCAGAGCTAGGGCCTCTGTGGTCAACAACTTTTCTTGAATCTTTTTGTTGTTTGTTTTTTCCCCAATCTGGTCCCCGAGCATCTCCTCCTCGAATACTCCATAATTACACCTAGCAGCCAAAATTCTTAATGCTCCCACATAAGAATTGATGGATTCACCAGACAGCTGTTGCTTGGCATAAAATGCATGCCTTTCCATTATAATGTTTATTTTCCTTGAATCTAAGGTCTTAATGGCTGTTGTGTACTCATCTACAACATCACCCTCCTCCATCACATTGACAGTAGGAAGATGTTTTAGCACTTTTCTGCCTTTGTAACCCAAGAAATCTCTAAAAATGGCACATTCCCTCTTTGTGTAAACATTTCCCCTTCTATGGCCTCCAAATACGCCTCAAAGCTGTCTTTACACTGTTCCCATTCAATCTGGGGAGCCCCTGGTGTAGACAAAAAGGCAGGAGGAGAAACAATATTCTGCTGCATTCTGGTTAAAATACTACTTTCGATAAACACTCATTTCAGCGAAGAGAGAGCGAATAAATGTGGCTAGTGCCTGTTGAGCAGAGTGAAGAGGTCTGGCAGAGGAGTAGAAGGTGATGCGGTGGTTGAGGTAGGTATCGTCCTAGGTCATGGAGAGCCTTGTATGCATAGACGAGGAGTTTGAAGTTGATCCTTTTCTCAACGGGGAGCCAGTAGGGGTTTCCCTGGTGTTTGGTGATGTGTTAGCGGTGGAGGACAGTCAGGATAAGTCTGGCTGAGGTGTTCTGGATGTGCTGTAGTTTCTTCAGATTCTTCTGGGTGGTGCCGGCGTAGAGGGTGTTGCCATATTTGAGCCTGCTGGTAACCAGCGCGTGGGCTATGGTCTTGCAGCAGTCATTTGGGATCCATTTGAAGATTTCCCAGAGAAGTCGGAGTATGTGGAAACAGGAAGATGTGACAGAGTTGACTTGGCGGGTCATGGCGAGAGATGAATCTAGGATGAAGCCGAGGTTGCATGCGTGGTTCGTTGGGGTAGGGGGTGCCGAGTGTCGCAGGCCACCAGGAGTCATCCTAGGCCATTGTGGAGGGTCCCATGATGAGGATCTCGGTCTTGTCTGAGTTGAGCTTGAGGCGCTCTCCTTCATCCAGGTGGCAAAGGCTTTCATCCCATTGTGGAAGTTCTTCTTGGCAGTTATAGCATTTTGGTCAGTGAGATGATCAGCTGGATGTTGTTGGCATAGGAGATGATGTTCAGTTGGGGGTTTATGACGATCGACGTGAGCAGGGCCATATAAATGTTGAAGAGTGTGAGGCTCAGGGAGGATCCCTGGGGCACTCAGCAGCTGATCTCTGTATGTTCTGACTGGTAGGGTGGGAGTCTGACTCTGAGTTCTACCGGTCAGGAAGGAGCGTATCCACTGTAGGGTTTTGCTGCGGATGCCAGCTGCGTGGAGTCTGGAGCAGAGGGTACGATGGGAGACTGTGTTGAAGGCAGCCAATAGGTCCAGTAGGATGAGGGCTGCTGTTTGGCCGTGGTTGAAGAGCAAGCGGATGTCATCTGTGGCAGTGAGTAGGGTGGTCTCCGTGCTGTGTTTGCTCCTGAAACCTGATTGGGAGATATCCAGGACGTTGTTAGGAGTTTTATTCTCAATGTGTTTGTGGAGCTGTGCGTTGATGGCCTTTTCGATGACCTTGGCTGGGAAAGGCAGCAGAGAGATGGGGCGTAGTTCTTGAGACCCAATGGGTCGACCGTGGGTTTCTTAAGCAGTGGGCAGACTTTGCCGTGCTTCCAGTCCTCGGGGAAGGTAGCTATCTCCATAGAGCAGCTGAGAGTGTAGCGGAGCTCGGGTGTGATGGAGGTTTTGGCTTTGTTGAAAATGTGGTGGGAACAGGGATCAGTAGGGGCCCCAGAGTTGATGCTGCTCATGATGGAGCGGGTCTCATCCCTGGTGAGGGTGACCCAGCAGTGCAGGATCTATAAAGGTTCCGGGGATCCGAGCTGGAGGGTTGTTGGTAGGCTCGAAGGATCTCGGGGTCCAAAGCTATCGTGGATGTCCTTGATTTTTTGATGGAAGAAGTTGGCTAGTCTGATGCAGAGGTCCTGAGATGGAGGGATGTTTGTAGCCTCTGATTGGGGTTTGGCAAACTCTTTAACCACAATGAAGAGCTCTTTGGTATTGTGTGCGGTGGCGTTGATATGGTCCTGCAAGGCAGCTTTTCTAGTGGATCTGATGAGGTGGTGGTGAGCCATATGATGGCTGATTTGAAGGCTGGAAGGTTCACCGGGGACTTGCTGTTTCTCCATCTCTTTTCTAGACGTCTGCAGGTATGCCTGAAATTTTGGAGTGTGGGGGGAGAACAAGCTGGTGTTCTTGAGGTTGTGTTTACCTGAGGTTATTCGGAGTGGTGCTAGGGTGTTGACGCATTTGGAGATCTATTGGTGGAAGTTCCGTGCTAAGATGGGTCCAGTCCTTCCTCAGCAGGGCAGAGGGTAGCAGGCAGCAGGCAGCAGAGCAGCACAGCATAAACACAGCCCTTCCAGAGGAGCAGGCCAGAGTGGCAGTCCTTTTAGTAGCACCGCAGTCCTTCCTTCTGGCAGATTTCTTCACAGGTCCAGTAGTGTACCTCGTTGGTAGGATCAGAGCTCCAGTACTTATACCCAGTTGTGCCTTTGAAGTGGGGGTGACATAAAAAAAAAAGGTAATTGGCATGCACAGAGGTCCTTTTTCCTTGCCCTGGCTCCAGACTCACTAAAGGGGGTATGCAGCCCTTTGTATGCAAACAAGACACAGCCTCTTTAGGTGTAAGTGTGATGTTGTGGCCAGCTCCTCCATCCCATCCTGTCCTGATTGCCTGCCAAAATGTTGATGGACCATCAGTCACACCAAAGCCCCCTTTATGTGTAGTTGACTAGAGGGATTTCACAAAGTCCAGCTATCACCCATCCCAGATGTGTATTGCAGAAAGGCTGCAGGCACACAGGGCTAGGAGCAGGAAAGCACTAACTTTTGAAAAATCCAACTTTACCATTAAAGAGGTTTCATCATTACAATTCCATAGGCCCTAAACATTATGGCCCTCATTACAAACCTGGCGGTAAAGTCCGCTGACCGCCGTGCTGATGGCCGCCAACATACCGTGTCCGCGACGGAAATCCGCTACGGGTATTATGACCCACACTTAGAAATCCTCCATAATACAGACACACACACAAGTCCGCCACACCAAAGGTCAGTGTTAAATTGGCGGTACCAAAACCCACACCGTTATGCCAACAGGAATACGCCCACACTATCACAACCCACAAATCAACTCAGCGGTCATTCAATCACGGTAAACCACTGGCGGTACACACCGCCGTGCTCAAAATACACACACACCTACAAAATACAACCACATCACCTCACACATCACTCACGCCACATCATGGCACCTCAAAGACACCCCAGGTTTTCTGAGGAGGAGCTCAGAGTCATGGTGGAGGAAATCATCCGGGTAGAGCCACAGCTATTCGCATCACAGGTGAAGCAGACATCCATTGCTAGGAAGAGGGAGCTATGGCGGAGAATTGTCGACAGGGTCAAAGCAGTGGGACAGCACCCCAGAACACGGGATGACATCAAGAAGAGGTGGAATGACCTACGGGGGAAGGTACGTTCCGTAGTATCCAGACACCAGGTTGCCGTACAGAGGACTGGTGGTGGACCCCCACCTCCTCCCCCACAACTAACAACATGGGAGGAGCAAGTCTTGGTGATCATGCATCCTGAGGGCCTTGCAGGAGGACCGGACTCTGGTAAGGCAAATCTTTATTACTAAATCCCCCACCCTATCTGCATGCCACCACAAACACCTACCCCTACCCTCACACCACCACCTCACATATACCCCACTATCACAACCCACCCATCCCAATACAAAGCCCTGCATGCAACAACAATGCATGGACACCCATCACCAAAGCATGTCCAAGGGAGAGACTCACCCAGGGCACACAATCACAACTCACACAAGGGTCAAGGCGATATTGCAAGCACAGTAGTAGAGGGAAACACACCCATTGCATAAGATGGCACACACAGATACAATAACAATGCATTTACACCCCAACAGGACCCCTACACAACGTCACCGGACAGGAGGTGCCAGCCATATCCAGTCCTCCCACAGAAGAGGCCCACAGTGACGACAGCAGCTCTGCACGCCTGGATCAAGATGACCAGCCCGGCCCATCAAGGACCTCTGGACACCCACCCAGCGGGCCCATGCCAATGTCCCCAGGACACATCAGTCAGCAGTGTGTCCACCACTACAGGGGCCGCAGGCAACCCCACAAACACAGGACAATCAGGGTCCTTGGGTCAGTGGCAGTGGGCACACGGTTCAGGGGCAGAGGAACAGGATAACAGGGAAGCTGGGAGGGCTGCTGTGCGACAGGGGGAGGACAGGCCCAGGGAACCAACCCTCCACAAGGCACTATCAAACATCATGGGAGCATACCACCATTCCCAGGAGACCATGAGCACGGTACTGGCCAAGTTTCAGGAGACCCAGCAGCTGCCGGAGGGACAGTACCTGGGGATCAGGGAGGACTTGAAGTTCATTAACAACACCATGGTCACCATTGCAGGGGTGCTGGCAGACATGGCCAATACCATGAGGGAGACAGTGGCATACCACCGGGCCCCTGACACCAGCCCGAACGATGAACAGCCTTCCACGTCCGCCGGCGCTAATGAACAGAAGGTCCCGCCACGGGACCAACAGGCCACCAGCACACCACCCCTGCAGAAGGAGAACCCCCCTGCAAACTGTCCCTGCGATCCAGGCAGAAGACAGAGAACATCACCAAAACCCCCGCCAGGAAATAAGACTCTTCTGATTGTCACCCTTCTGTCCCACTCTGTCACCCTGCCCACCTTTAACTGACATTGCACCACTTCCTATGCCCCATTGGATAATGCACCTGTGATACAGAGAGACTGGACTCTACTATGGACCTTCCTCCACCATCAACCCAGCCCCTTCCACATACCCCTATACACATTAGCCCATAAATAAACACCCTTGAATCACAAACCAATCTGGAGTCAGTCTGTACTTTCACAAATGTATAATTTCAACTTCTTCCACAAATATCAACGTAAATGTTCATTTCCACATACCAATGTATGACAGTTGTTGGGCAGCAGTAAATATAGCAGAAGGCAGAATGAGGTACCCAGATCTGTGAAATGGAAAGTCAAAGTGAACTGTCAGTGTCCACACACAGAGGTTAAGAGACTGACTTATACAATATTTTACAGTAGTCAGATATGAAATGATCAGTGTCTCACCCGGTGCCTCTGGAGTTGGCCCATCACATAAGGGATGCTGCTATTCCTCAAAATGTATGCATCATGCACAGAGCCAGGATACTTGGCATTCACATGAGAGATGTACTGGTCTGCCAAACACATCATCTGCACATTCATAGAATGGTAGCTTTTTCGAGTTCTGTACACCTGTTCATTTCTGCGGGGGGGGCAAATGCCACATGTGTACCATCAATGGCACCAATCATGTTGGGGATATGTTCCAGGACATAGAAGTCAGCTTTCACTGTGGGCAAATCCTCCACCTGGGGGAATACGATGTCGGTGCGCATGTGTTTCAGCAGGAAGACAACACTCTGGTCAACACGTTGGAGAACATTGGCTGAGACATCCCTGATGCCATGGCCATTGTAGTTTGAAAGGAGCCACTTGCCAGGAAATGGAGCACTGACAGGACCTGCACTAGAGGGGTATTCCTGTGGGATGGTGGATAGCTGACATCAGGTCTGGCTCCAATTGGGCACACAGTTCTTGGATTGCGGCACGATCAAGTCTGTAGGTGATAATGATGTGTCTGTCTTCCATTGTCGACAGGTCCACCAGGGGTCTGTACACCGGAGGATGACGCCATCTCATCTGCCCCAGCGGATGTGCCCTATGGAGGTGAATGGTGAGCAGAGGGTCATGTACCACATAGGTTGCACAAGTGTTTTTGCTGTAATGTGAGAAAATCCGTTTGTGGCGTTGTTTGTCCGTATTTCTGCCAAAATGTGCTGTGACGCAGTTAGGTGCCATGCCATGTGCCCCCCTGAAATGGTGGCTGCCTGACCTGTAAGGAGGGACAAGGGGAAATTAGGTAACTGCGCTGGCGTTGTGGAGCGTCGTGGTAGGCGGTCAAAGACCGCCGCACAATTTAGCATTGGTTATCATTGGGCCCTATGGGTTCCAGGAGCCAATGACGATGTATGCCGGCGGTGACGGTACATAACCGCTGCGGATGTGACTGCCATTTTCTATCTGTTCACTCACTTGATACCTGACCTTCAACAGGAGAGGACCTACACTGCAAGTGCTGCTGTGACCTGTGTCTAGAAGCGACAATGGCTCATGTGTCTGGGGAAAGGGCCCCTGCCTTCACTGCGGAGGAGTTAGACAAACTGGTGGATGGGGTCCTCCCCCAGTACACGCTGCTCTACGGTCCTCCAGACAAACAGGTGAGTACACTGTGAGCATGATGCATGGGCCATGAATGTATGGAGTGGTGTGGATGGAAGATACATGAGAGGGGGGCTGAGGCCTGCATGTGAGGATGGTGAGTGTATGTGCATCAGGGCATGGGTGGGAACGGGTGGACAATGAGTACGACGGTCCGGACAGGAGAGTAATTTCCTTTCATCCTGTACCTTTCCTCTAGGTCAGCGTCCACCAGAAGAAGGGTATTTGGCGTGCCATCGCCAAGGAAGTGCGGACCCTGGGGGTCTATCATAGACAGAGCACCCACTGCCGCAAGAGATGGGAGGACGTGCGCCGCTGGAGCAAGAAGCTGGCGGAAGCCCAGCTGGGGATGGCCTCCCAACGTGGAAGGGGTGCCCATCACACCATGACCCCCCTGATGTTCCGGATCCTGGCAGTGGCATATCCGGAGTTGGATGGGCGCTTGAGGGCATCACAGCAGCCACAAGGGGGTGAGTACAGTCATTCAGCTGACTCTGCGTGCTTTACAAGGTGTCTGGGTGAGGGATGTGGGCTGTGGGTTCCCCTAGGCCAGGGCAAACTTGGTAGGGTAGGTCCCTTGTTAGGCAGGCTCTGAGGCACTCCAACCCCAATAGTGGTAGTGGGCATCTACAACTAGTCAGGCTCCTGTGGGTTCCAGGTGTGCAGCAAATGGTGTTAGGCATAGTCCCCCATGGGCAGGTGATTTTACCAATAACTGCTAGTGCATGGCCTAGTGAATAGGGCTGCTCCCTGTGTGTTGTGACCGCCAACGGTAGTGGTGTTGCTGGCATTGACCATATGTCTCCTCTGTCCCTCCCCTTCTTGTTTTGTCACCCTGTCCTTGTGTGCATTAGCATCATCTGGCGGAGGAGCAGAGGCACCTGAGACAGAGGAGCTGCATCCCACATGGCCCAGGAGGGTGCATCCACAGAGGGTGAAGGCACCAGTGGGACAGAGGGCGAGGGGAGCGCCATGACGGGGACAGGAGGGGACACCAACGACAGCGCCTCCTCCTCTGATGGAAGCTCCCTTGCGGTGGCGGGCACCTCTGTGCCCACCGCAACAACAGGTACATCTGCCACCCCCCCTACCAGCACCGCCCTCCCAGCAGCCCCTCAACGTGTTTACCGTGCCCGCTCACCCAGGAGGGTGGGCATCTCCTTCGCCCCAGGCACCTCAGGCCCTGCCCCAGTCAGCCTTGCTGCCCTCAGTGAGGAGGCTATTGACCTCCTGAGATCCCTCACTGTTGCGCAGTCAACCATTCTGAATGCCATCCAGGGTGTCGAGTGGCATTTGCAGCAAACAAATGCATACCTGGAGGGCAATCATTCTGGCATGGCGGCCCAACAGAGAGCATTTCAGGCTCTGGCCTCAGCACTGATGGCAGCCATTGTCCCTGTGTCCAGCCTCCCCCCTCCAACTTCCACTACCCGGACCCAATCCCCTCTACCTCAGCCTATCCCAAGCACACAATCAGACCAGCATGCACATACATCAACACACAAAAGTGGCTAAGGCAAAAATAAGCACCACACATCCCACAGGCACTCACACAAGCACCAAAATCCATACAGACACACCAACATCCACTGCCTCCACTGTGTCCCCCTCCTCCACATCCTCCACCTCCCTCCCAGTCTTGTCTGCACTCACACCTGCATGCACTACATCCTCAGCCACTACATTCATCACCAGCACACCCATCACTACACACCGCTCACGTGCAATCACCACCCCCACCACCATTCACATGTCCCCAGGTTCCTCTCCCAGTGTGTCTGTGAGCCCTCCTCCCAAAGTACACAAACGCAGGCACACACCCACTCAACAGCCATCCACCTCACAACAGCCTCCAACCCATGCACCTTCCCCCAAACTCAGCAGATGCACACCTCCTACAACCACTACCTCTTCCTCCACTCCCAAAGCCCCTCCATCTTCCCGTCCCAGTGTTTCCAAAACAATTTACCTAGCTAACCTGGAGCTCTTCCCTACACCTCCCCCCGTCCTTCTCCTAGGGCCAGGATGTCTAGATCCCAGCCCAGCACTTCAGCCACCAAATCTGCATCTGCTGTGGACCCTGCTACTCCAGTACAGTGAAAAGGGGCACCCGTCAGAGCTGCCAGTGTGCCACCGACAGAAAAGAAGGACCACCCTCTTCCATACTCTGCAAAGCTCAAAAATGGACCGGCTTCAAGCAGGGGACAGTCATACCACCCACCCAGCAAGGCCTCGCTGAAACACAGAGTGGACAATGCCAAGGTCCCTGCAGTGGCTGTCAAGATGGGGAAGGACCACAAGCTAAAGGGGACATCACCTCTGGGCACGATTTGCACCACAGGCTGGTGACCACCAAATCATCAGGGATGGCAGCCACATGCACCCCAGTCACCACCGCTGCTCCGACCGCCACCTGCACCGCCACCTGCAATGCCACCTGCACCGCCGCTGCCACAACATCAGTCCGCAGCATCCTCCCCAAGGATCAGCTATCCGAGGCTGCTGGAGACGGTATGGCGTCTCGATCCACCCCAACAGTCACTTGCACCACGGCCAGCACTGTCAGCATCTCCGCTGCAGCCACAGCCGCCTGCACCACCATCAGCACCGCCATGTGCATAGCCGATGCCACTCTGTCGGACGTCAGCCCCATCCCCAGTGTGCAGCCATCAGAGTCTGCAGGTGACGTCCTGGACACGCCACTTGAGACACCACCTCCAGCACGGACACGAACCAGCAATTGGCAGCCTAAGTCGCCGCAGGATGGAGTGTGGGTCTGCCTCCATGGAGTATCATGCTACCTGTTCCGGGTACATCCTGTGGCTGTGACAACTAGGTAAGACGAAGTCAACGTGCCACACCCCAGGTGCAGGATTACTGGGCACAAAGCCCCCTCCAGAACCAGTGGAGAAAAACATCCACTCACCCTATCCTTGGCAGGATGAAGCACTCTGGGTGCAAAGCCCCCTCCAGAACCAGTGGAGAGATACATCCACTCACCCAGTCCTTGGCAGGATCAAGCACTCTGGGCACCAAGCCCCCTCCAGAACCAGTGGGGAAATGCATCCACTCACCCCATCCTTGGCAGGATGAACACTCTGAGCACAAAGCCCCCTCCAGAAACAGTGGAACATGTCACCCACTTGAGAGACTGTGGCTTTGCACTCCCCAGGACCAAGCAGTGGGCAACCCATCCACTTGAGAGACTGTGGCTTTGCACTCCCCAGGACCAAGCAGTGGGCAACCCACCCACTTGAGAGACTGTGGCTTTGCACTCCTCAGGAGCAAGCAGTGGGCATGGAGCCCCCTCGAGGAGCAGTGGCGTCGTACCATCATCTGGCTGAGGTGCCTCCCCTTCCCCCTGAGGTGCCTGTTTTTTTTCCGACCTGATGCCCCTTCAGTGTTCTCTGCATTTTGAGGCAGGTGTCATGTGTGGGCTTCGTCCATGCTTTTTGGGACCACTGGTCCACGGAAATTTCATGGGACAGTGTACGGACTTGTGTACTTGCTGAAAATATTTGTGTATACTGATTATTTACTGTTCTCTTGGGCTATCTGATTGTTTGAATATTACACTAGTTAAACTCATTTCGTTTGGTCTTTGCGTTCTTCCAGGGGGTGGCGGGGTGTATCTGTGATGTTATTGGATATGTGTGTGTGTGTGTTGTTGTGGGTGGGGGTGGCGGTGTTGCGTTTTGCGTGTGTGTGTCACTCTCTTTTCCCTCCTCCCCTCCCCTGTGTGCTAGGTGCAGTACTCACCGTGGTCGTCGCCGCCTTCTTCCCACTTCATGGTGTATTAAGAGATACAGCAACATGGGCAGGACCTGTAGTTCAGGTTCCATGGCGTCCTGGTTCTTCGTTGAGTGTTGTGAGGTGAGTGGCTTCCCTTCCAAATACTTTTTCCGCCGTGCTTTTGATGGCATTGGTACCGCCCCGGAAAATCTGGCGGATTGGTGCCTGGTAATAGTGTGGGTGGTACATTGTCTGCTTTATCACCGACCGCCAGGGTTATAATGAGGGCCTATATATCTACTCCTTCGCAATTAGGAATTACAGTTTATTAAATGTAATAAGGGTAGGCCTCAGTTGTGAAAAACGAATTGGAGAGTTTTTCACTACCAGGACATATAAAACTAAAATGTACATATCCTACCTTTTAAGTACATAGCACCCTGCCCTATGCACTACTTAGGGCCTACCTTAGAAGTGACATATGTAGTAAAAATGGAGTTTAAAGCTTGGCATGGGGGTTTAAATTCCAAGTCTTTAAACTGCACACAGAGGCTTTGAAATGGCAGACCCGAGGCATGTTTAAAGGGATACTTAAGTGGGTTGCAGCTGAAGGCCCACTAGTAGCATTTAATTTAGAAACCTTGGGAACATGTAGTGCACTTTTCTTGGGACGTATAAGTAAATTAACTATGCCAATTTGGTATATGCCATTTAAACCATGTTTTAGGGGGAGAGCACAAGCACTTTAGCACTGGTCAGCAGTGGTAAAACACACGGAGTCCTAAAGCCAACAAAAGCAAATTCAGCAGAAAGTGGAGGGAAAAAGGTAAAATGTTTGGGGGTGACCTTGCAGAGACGGCCATTTCCAACAGCATGGCTGCCTTGAAGTATAATTGGGTAGAGGGGGCAGAGGTGGAGGCGCTGTTGAGGAAGTCTTCATAAATGATGGAACCCGTCATTGTATTAGGGGTAGAAAATTCTTACTAGTTTATTTTCAGTTTGCTTTGGACACATAGGCTATATGTTATCTAGTTGAAAATGTATTACGTGCTCTTTTTATTTTATTGCTACACTTGGGTTTGAGGGAAGATTTATTGGTTATTTCCATAGTCATTACTAAACCCTGACTGACCCAAATCCCACTTATGCTGCCAGAAAAGTAAGCATAATTATGTTGTCCTTTAAATACCACCCAGATATATGGTGAAACTCATCTGTTTTAACACAAAAACCTTCGTGCACTGACAAAAAAACTGGTAGTTTTGAACCTCTTACACGGGTCTGGGAGTTACTCATACCTACTTGAATAAGCCCATCTTTTAAAATAAATATTGTTTTCTTCTTAGATCTAAGTGGTTTCCATATCGGCATCTCTTGCCGGGTAATAATAAAACAGGTGAGGTTGAAGTCTTGCATCTCATGACTGCCAACTGGAAAGCCTGAAGGTTATGTTCAGTGACAGCCGGAAATCTCTAACACTTGTCCTATGGCTGGGGTCATAGACTTATACAATAGCTAGTATCTATGCTCCTAAATCTGTCCAGGAGAAATTATTTCGACCACTATTTCAAATATCATAGTGCTTGCAAAAGAGGAAGTAAGAATTGGAGGAGACCTAAATATTGCAATGGATAATGTTAAGGACACATCGTTACTGTGGCCCGGCTGCTCAGTGTCTTCAAATTTAAATGAAGAAAACAAACGCTAGTCTCTCTTCCCTGGGTGGATCCAGCACCCTGACGAAACAGACCACTGCCTACTCTGTGGTTCACAAATCCTTCACCAGACAAACCATTTGCTGATTATTGATCAACAAATGCTTTGGGTGACTGATACTAATATTGGTCATTTTACTTTATCAGATAATGCACGGATATCCATGGCCGAGTACATCGGGAAGCACAACCACCCATAAAACGTCATACAAAAAATTCTACATATACTTGAAGATATACATAGAACAAAAGCCCTTGATGATCTGACTTCACACGGAGAAAATATTAATATAGAAGTAATGGCATTTGCTCAGCAAGATTCTAGACACATAGGTTATGACAAAATACAAATCACTTCTGCCAGGTGTGCAACAAAAGTTCCTGCAGGCCTCGTGGTGCATGAGGGATCCTAGGACAAAGGCAGCCCTTGGGATCTCAGGTAGTACAGCTGATGCAATTTTCAGCTGCTGCTTGTGCAAAAGCTTCAGTGATCTTCAGAATGAGCCTGACCTCAGTGACCTTGAAAGATGAATCATCTTGCAAGCTGTGTAGAAGACCCCTGCAAGGAGTGGATGGGCCCTCTTTTGAATGCTTTATGAAGGTAAATGTGTAATAGGCGCCACCTTGTATTTTAAGAGGCCTCCCCCAATCAGTCCTCATCACTGTCGCTTTTCACTTCCTATCTTTAAAGCCCCCCCGTTTGTCCCTCAGAGCAGAGAGACAGGGAGAATCAGTGACAGGAGATGACCACAGTAATGCATCATGTTGGCACCGTCCTCACTGGTAAGTTTATAAGAACTTTTACGGGCACAGTTGATCCCAATTATGCACCTTCCTGTGTGTTTGTGTCGTGTGCTGGAGACCACTTCTGTGGAGTGATTCCTCGCCCCCCAGTGTCCACGACCTGAAGTAGATTTCTGTTGATGACTGACCCAGCACATTCAAATGCGAATGAAATATACTGAGCTGCAGTGCCATCCGCCTCTTTGTCCAGCAAGCTGTAGGACACCATGCCAGAGTGGGGATTGAGGTGACATTGGCTAGTGCATGAAAGGGTGAGGGGCTGAAAGGCGTTTTCTGGCTGCCTGGGTTATATGCCTGCTCCTCCAGGGGACATATTACACAAAGAGCCCCATGGGCGCAACAGGTGTTTGTGCCCACTTTGCATGCCCCCAGGACACTTTGGTATTACAGATTGGGCTTCAGATGTTGATGCAGCCCCTTCTGTAATACAGATAGCGCTGGTGCACCTGTAGCTTCTGCGCTATCATCAGAGGGTGTTTTGCAAATGAAGGAATCTTTTTGCCTCTGTGCAGGAGCCTGTGGGTGGAGGAGGGCCTCGAACTGAGAGTCAGCCAGACTCTCAGTTTGTTCCCTGAGGCAGAGGCAGCAACAGCCACAGGAGGAGCTGGGGAGGGCAACAGACGCTGGCCAGGAGGTCAACTACACGGACTCAAGTGCTTTGAGGGGCGTGGCTTGAGCCCAAGCGAAACGGCTGCCTGAACGGACTGCTCTGCTCCCGATCCTCAGTTTTAAAGATTCAGAGTGCACCTTTCCACCACTAACAACGCATCAACATCCGTCAGAGCACACAAACTCCGGTGGTGTGCTATGCAACGGGGATCCAGGGTATAACATGACAGATTCTGAATTTTTTTTGGAAGTGCAGACTCCTTGCAGGAAAAAAACAAGATGGTGACCAAGCTCAGCTCAACGTCCCACAGAATGATTTATAGACAGGAACCTTAATACAAAAGGGAGGTATGAAGCATAAAATCTTGCTATAGCCTGGCCCAGAAGACCACTGTATCACTCAAGGTACTAAGTACTCTCCAATGATTACAGCACTGCATGGGGCTCCGCTTAACCATCAGGAAATGCTACAGCAAAAATAAATAGACTTGCCTTAGGCAAACGCTAATGCTCTCACTTAGGGGAACTCAGGGGTCTTCGGGGCTCCTGATTGCCATGACTATGTGCACCAGTGTCATTATTGGCAATATCCCAACTTCAACGCAATGTATTAATAGATTGCCTCATGACTTCTAACAACACAGCACTCGGGCCCTACATAATGGTATGACAGTAGCGCACACAGCCCATGAGATACACCTCCAATAAGACAGCATAAATCAACAGAACCCTTGCCAAAAATTACATGGGGCCTCCCAAAAGGACAGTCCTTTAGGTGCACACTCTGTTGAAGCCGATGCTTCTGCGACTATGTGCGTGTGTCAGACAAAATGGCGAGCGGTCACAACATATTATATCTCTACGCACCCAAATATCAGAATAGAATTGTATGAGCAGGCATATGGATGAGAAACGGTTGAATCCATCGAGATCTGCGAGTGAAGGACCTCACTCAGCGAGACTTCCTCTACCTTACATGAATGTCACTATTTCTCTCCAAATAATGTAAATGGTGCGTGTACCCAATAAGAGGTCACACCACGTGGACTAATACTAAATACTTGCCACAAATGACCAATTTCAAGGTGACAGCAACCTAAAAATTCCTCAATACAGACTATCAGCCCACCTGTGTTATGGTATACCGCTACTCGTGTGAATCAGTTATCACGCTCCTGCTGGTTATGTGAAAGACACTGTGGCAATTCCCATCATAAACTCTCTATCGTACCTGGCAGAACAAGACCTCACCTTTGGATTCTTACTGTCCATTTAGTCCAAGCTATTTTGACATAATCCCCACAAAAATTTCAGTGGGCTAGTAACCTACCAAACAGAGTTCATCATTATTAGATACTTCACCAGTGGTCACTTTAGCTCACAGGTCCAGGCCCTCTCACCCCCTCATAATGGCGGATCAAAGAGACAGAGATTCTAAAGAGAGCAGAGAATCCAAAGACAATAAAATAACTGCAAAATGAGCCTCGACTGCCAGACTCCCCAATTAAACCAAAAGCGAACCCAGGGCAAACTTGGATATGATGCTGCAACGACTTGTAGCCCTGCATGACCTAGTCCAAGAAACAAAAGTGAATACAGATGACATGCATCATGATCTTCAGGCTTTACAGAATGACTTGCAGAGTATGCAGACGGGCTAACAAAAGCGGAGACAAGGATCGGTGCACTAGAAGTCTCAGCATTGTCTGAGAAAAAAATAATTGCCTCAACTACCAGTAGGTTTAAAGCTCTAAATAGAGACATATCTGAACTAGAAGATTGCAACCACAGAAGCAACTGGTGGGTATTTGGTCTCCCAGAAAAGGTGGAAGACTTTGCAAACGCTTGTGTCGAATTTCTAGAAGCTTGGATACCATGTACTCTGGGAATCAAATTTGACACAGAACTCGTCCTCCACTCCAAAAGATGTGATATTCTGACCTACATGATATTGTCACTCCAAACTTATCTTCGTCCACATGAGGAAAACTTAACATATCCAATGGAACAGGTCCAAAATCAACATCGTGCAGGATTACTGAAAAGTGATGGTATCCATCAGGAAATGATTTCTTGCCCTCCACCAATCACTCAAAGGTCACAGCATCCCACTTGGATTTGCTAGCATATCAAAATTTCACATTGTCATCCAAGCAAAATCACTGTTCTTTACGGAACCCAATAACCTGCAATGTATGGAATCCTCAGGTCCTGCTGATATGGTAACATAATGTACATCAGGGACTACTTACTGGGTTTCATGGTGGCCCTATAGTCACATATAGCTAAGATTAAGCTTTGCAACTGGTCCTTATCGGTAATCTTGCCTAACCACATCTTGATGTGATGACCTTTTATTGATGCAATTCACAATAATCGTTGTTGGTTTACATTGTACAGTGTTACGCTCATTATTACCTAAAGATTTTATGCATACATCACCATTGCATAGGACGATAACAACGACGTAAATCTGTATTCACTCCCTATAAATATCAAATGTCTAGCTCCATTTCACCAGCAGTGGTGGAGGGCAGAACTCCATGTGCATTGCTATTATGTAATCCTACCAGATCTCGACAAACACAATTCAATATGTACTAAAGACGCACTACCCGTACTAAAGTATGGATATCCTAACTGTACCATGGCTATAAAGGAATATATAGGCAAGATAACTATCAACACACTGACAGCTGTATTGCTACTAAGCTCAAAGTTTTTTCACAATATTGGTGCATTGCCATTTCCATTTGTCTGTTTTCTGAAGCACGTTAACCTACCTGACGGATCAGGTAGTTATCCAGTTGGTTTGGGACATGCCACCTTGTGGCCTGTCCATGTCCCACTTAGATTAGGGGTGGCGAAATGTGTCCCATTCACATTTCAGGGGATAGGTGGAGGGTGGGTATGGTTTGGGGCTTTTGTTCTAGTTTGATTGAATGTCTTGTTATTCTGGTTCTCTTTCCCTGTTCCTCGTTCTGTCTGTATTCCATTTCTTCTCTTCTCTGTTGCTTCTCTTTCTCCCTTCAGCTGCCTTGGTGGACCTACAGCTTACACTTCTCCAACACACACCAAACTCTCCAACATCGCACCCAATCCCAGAGGCTAAGAGCCATATGTACGAAGACATTTTGCATTTCTTAATGGTGGACATTGCTATTTCGGATCATTAGAAAATGCAAAATGTCCGTTTGGTATGTATGAAAGGCATGTGCTGTGGTGCAAAATGTGATTACCATGTAGTAGCAATCAGATTTTGGAAATCGCTAAATTGGAAATCCCAAATGGGGATTTCTAAATAGCGAATCGATAACAAACAAGTTACTTACCTTGGTAACAAATTATCTGGTACAGAGATATTTCAGATGCAGATTCCTTACCTTAGAACTTCTCCCAGGCGTTAGTCTGGATCCGGAGATTTTTCTTCGAGCAGTACCCATGCATGCCGTGAGGTGGCGTTGGTTGACTCCACCTCTGTCATTGGCATTGTGGTTGCTGGATAGAACATCTCAGGTCGCATTTAGGCGTCATCCCGGCATGCTGTCATCAGTTTCTTTTCACGACTTTCCACGCCACAAGGACAGAGCCATGAAGAACACTAACCCTGGTGCGCTAGAACTAGGGCCCTAAAAGGGAAGCCCTTGTCCCTAGAAATCAGTTCACAGAGTGGGAAGTGTGGGTGGGTTGGTAAGGAATCTGCAACCAGAATATGTCTCTACCAGACAATTCGATCCAGAAGGTAAGTAATTTGTTCATCTGATAGACTTCTAGTTGCAGATTCCTTACCTTAGAATAGATAGCCAAGCAATACCATCCCCAGAGGAAGGTCTGCGAACAAAGTTCAAACTAGGAAGTCCTGCAGGACCGAACGGGCAAAGTACCAGTCCCTTTGGATCAGACTCTCTAGGCCGTAGTGTTATGTGAACATGTGCAATGACGCTCACATTGCTGCCTGGCAGATATCCAGAACTGGAACTCTGCCTGCTAACACAGTGGTTGCAGCTGTTGCTCTGGTAGAGTGAGCACTCAAAGCCTTTGGAGGTTGCTTCTTAGCCAATGCGTAGCACATTTTAATGCAGAGGACAACCCATCTAGAGATGGTTCTCTTCTGCACTACCCAACCTTTCTTTACACCCACATAACCTCTAGCACTAATTATTCGTCACCTGCCCTCTGCCTGCAGGCGGTGTCAGGATGGATGTCTGAATGTAAGCTTAATGGAGACAAGACCGAAGTGATGATACTAGGACAGAGCCCTCGGCTAGGGTTCAACACTGCTATTTTGGAATCCCTGGGGGATCTGCCACCCCACTAAGGAATATATTAAGAGCCTAGGAGTCTGGCTTGACCCGCGGCTTACCATGGATTATCATGTTAATAAGATTTCCTCCACATGTTTTGGTTTGTTTAGGCTCTTGAGGAAGGTCATTGTGAAAACACTCATTATTCAGGCTCTTATCATTTCTCGGTTGGACTATGGCAAAGCATTGTACCTTGGTTCCCCGAAATATGTGAAAAAAAAGCTGCAGGTGGTGCAGAACGCGTCTGCCCATCTTCTCCTAGACATACCGAGACATGAATCAGGCAAATCGGTTATCTCTTCTCTCCATTGGCTCCCAGTTGAACAATGCATAAAGTTTAAAACCTTGTGTTGTGTCCACAGGTCCTTACACAATAGAGGTCCCCCACTGCGAAAGACACTAGCCTCTTTCCATAAGCCCTTTAGATAGCTCAGGTCTTTGTCAGAAACTTTAGCCTCAATCCCCAGAGTAAAAAAATCAAAATGGGGGGCAGTTCTATGGCTGTGGAATTCACTTCCTCTTGGTCTTTGCCCTACCAGCCATGAACTTACTTTTCGGCGAGCAATTAAAACCTGGCTGTTTAGAGCTTAACCCTCAGATTATGTCTTATAGGTTTGTGATTAGTGCTGGGAGGCCTCTGGGTAGCTATGCACTTTACAAAAAAACATAACAACATAACAAAGAGTTGGTCATCCCCCTAGAACTCTGTAGTATGATCAAGATAGAACGCCAATGCTATTTTTGTGTCCAGGCAATGGAGTCTCTCCTCTTGCTTAGAAGGATGTGGGGGCGCGTAAAAAATAGGATTGGCCTACAAGAAAGAGCGTGACCACTTTAGGTAAACATGAATCCCTGGTACAAAGCACCACACTATCAGGATGAATTGAAATGAAAGGTGGCTTCGAAGAAAGGGCCTGCAGCTCACTCCCTTTGTAAGCAGAAGTGTGGCGACAAAGAAGGCTGTCTTTAGAGTAAGAAGCTGAAGTAGACAGTTATGAAGTGGCTCAAAGAGAGCACACATCAAGAAAATAAGAACCAAGTTCAAATCCCATTGGGGGATTATGAACGGAGAAGAAGGAAACATATGGGTAAGATCCTTCAGATGTCTACCTACAATAGGAGATTTAAACAAAGAGGGTTGGTCAGGTAGTCTCAGAAAAGCCAAGATGGCAGACAAATAGCCCCTGAGGGTGCCCAGAGCAGAGCCCTGCTGGGCTAGAGAAAGATCAAACATCAGAACTGCAGAAAGAGGGGCAGACAGAGGGTCAACAGACTTATCTGAAGATCATGCTACAAATTTGTTCCATTGACAGGTTTATACCGTTTTGGTGGAAGGATACTTGGCTGCCAAGATAACGTTACAGACTTTGTGCGGAAGGTCAAAAACGGTCAACTGCCACCGCTCAATCCTCACGCAAGAAGGAAGAGACTGGACAGGTTCGGGCGGAGAACCCTCCTATCAAGCACTAACCTGTTCGTCCCACGGAGACACAGTGCTGACTCAAGTTGCTTGTTCCCAGCTCCACCTAGACGTAGCGTGCCTCCCACTTACTTGTAAGTGATCATCACGGTAATGTTCCTGGGAAAGGGGGATGGATGAGAGAGAGAGAGAAACACGCACGTCTCCTGGCAGGATCAGATTGGCTAGCGGTGGTCTACCAAGAGCAGATATCTCCTATGATGAATTAAACATTTAGTCAAATAACACATCTCCTATGCTGAATTAAACATTTAGTCAAATAACACTTTTCTTTTAACCGATACCCTAAAACTACTCTTCGCCAATTCCCACAAACTAAGTGTACCTGTCGGGGTCCCCTTTCCCGCTTTTGATGGCTCTCCCCTCTCTCTAGGGATCTTCAAGAAACAGTATGGGACCTGGAACCAGATACAATGTTTAGCCTTCTATTCTATTTATATGTATTCCTATTCTGTTCCCAAGTCAATGAGGCCCCACTGGAAGACCTACCTAAAATGTTCTATAAATTCAGTGTGAGTCTTGCTCATTGGGTCTTGATGACACTTTCTAAAACACAGTCACACTCACAATCATAGACATATAACAGGGATCAAAAATGAAAATCAATTCTTAAATATTTAGATTTCTCAAATATTGAGGGATTATTCAGTGCAGCGTGTTAGTATCGGAAAGAACACAGTTCAGTGTTTTACCCACACTGAGAGCATGGGGTTACTATACTAAAGCTCACTTTCGTATGTAATTGGTGTCATCACTGTTACATCAAAGTGACAATTGGACATGGAAATAACAGACCTTTGATTTACATTTTGAAAATATTGTGTGCCAAGCACTGACTGTTCTTTATCATAGGCAATGATTTGTACCACAGAAATGCTGCATAAAACTCAACTATAACAAACATGTGCATAGTACATAGTTAAAATAACAATTGTCCAAGATGCGCTCAATTCTGTACCGTCATTGCGAGCTACCAACAATGAGCGTTATTATTCGGCCGACAGCAAGTATTCAAGTAACCAAGGACACTTATAACATGCCCATCTGAACATCTGGCAATTAACTATTAAAGGTAACCCGTAAGAAGCCTTTCAAGTGAGTGCAGTGTGTTACTTCCTTTTATGATGCTAATCTTCTTGATCTCTTCTTATCTATGATCTGCATCCGCGACACTGGGCTGTGGAATAGATGATCCAGGAACAAGCGCAGAGTATCAGGAATCTCACTCTGCATCTGAAGACCTCTGAGAGCAAGCAATCACCTCAAGACTGGTGTGGTTTTAAATACCTGCTGCACCTGGTCACACCCAGTTTGAGTCACCTGACAACACCCAGTCTGAGTCATAAGGCTGCTGTACCTGGACACACCCAGTCTTAGTCATGAGGATGCCACAAGCTCAGGCAACAAGTTGACACATGCCCTAGCTTCCTACACAAGTTCTAAATCAAGCATTGGCTCAAGTAAGCATTTCTCAAAGGCAACAGCTATCATTGGCCCATGCAAGGGCAGGTGATTTGCTTAGGGGCAAACTTTACTAAGCACTAGATGTGGGTTCTGCAGCATATTTGAGTTTGCTGCAACAGAAGATTCTCCCTAAGAGGCATTCTGATCGGAAGATCGATGGCCATGCTCAATAGCTCTGGATACCAAACTCTTCATGCTCAAACCGGAGCCACTTGGATTACTTGGGCCCGGTCATTCTTGATCTTCTTGAGAACTCTGGGCAGAAGTGGTATGGGCCGGAAGGCGTTCAGGAGGCCTGAGCTCCACTCGAGACAAAACGCGTTGCATAGCAAGTGCCGCCTTGGAAAGTCCAATGTGTAAAACTGCTGACGTGCATTGTCTACAGAGGTGAACAGATCTAACCAAGGCTCTCCCCACTGCTGAAAGAGACCTTGCGCCACCTTCAGATAGGGACGCCATTCATGATCGATCAGGAACTGTCGGCTGAGTTCATCCACTCTGGCGTTCAAAGAGCCTGCCAGATGTTGAACCACCAGAGATATGCCCTGCTGTTCCAGCCATGTCCAAAGGCCGAGAGCATCTTGACTAAGGGTCCAAGACTCCACCCCACCATGCTTCTTGCAGTACCACATGGCAGTGTTGTTGTCCTTGAACACCTGCACGACTTTCCCTTCGAGAGATGAAAGGAATGCTTTCACTGCCAGTCCAATCACCCCGAGCGCCGCCAGAGACCAAATGCCGGTGATCTCCTCCTCTCCCATGTGGCCACCCCATCCCAGTAGTGACACAACTGTCACTACTGTCAGATCTTGTTGGGGCAGGGAGAGGGATCGGCCTGCGACCCAATTGTAGTTTGTTAGCTACCACAGCAGGTCTTGCGCAGTTCCCTCTGAGATCTGGACCATTTCAGAGAGATTTCTCGGATGCTGCGCCCTTTGGAACTTCAGGTCCCACTGCAGAGCCCACATATGCCTTCTGGCATGTGTGACCAACAGGATGGGGGAGGCCATGGGGCCCAGCAGCTTCACAGTCATTCTCACCTAAATCCACAATAGACACTGAAACATGGCTATGGCCTGAATCTCCTGGACTTGCCACTTGGAGCATAGGCCCGAAACCACATTGAACAGCTCCAATGAAAGGGAGCGTCTGAGAGGGAGTCAGGTGTGACTTTGGCATGTTTATTTTGAACCCCAGCAAATGCAGGAGGTCCACCAGAGTCTGGAGGTGGAAGACAACAGTCTGGGGGGAGCCCTCCTTCAACAGCCAGTCGTCGAGGTCGGGGAAGATTGAAACCCCTGACCTGTGCAGATGAGCTGCGACCATCACAATCACTTTGGTGAACACCCCAGGAGCATTGGTGAGGCCAAACAGGAGCACAGTGAACTGAAAGTGCGTGTTGCCCACCTTGACCCCCAAGTAACATCTGTGGGCCAGCGGGACGGGGATGTGAAAATAAGCATCCTGCAAGTCCAGAGCTACCATCCAATCTCCTGGGTCCAGCGCAGATAAAACCTGAGCTAGGTTGAGCATTTTGAACTTCTCCTTCCTGAGGAAGAGATTGAGGGACTGAAGGTCTAGGATAGGGTTGAGTCCCTAGTCCTTTTTGGGTACCAGAAAGTTGCAGGAATAACAGCCACGACCTACTTCTGGCATACGGACCATCTCTATAATTCCCTTTACCAAGAGAGACGGAACCTCCTAGCGGCGAAGTGCCAAATGAGATCCTCCGTCATGAGTTAGTAGGATGGTGGCATGGATAGAAGGATAGTCTCGAAGGGGAGGGAGTAGCCCCTTCGGACTATTTGCAAAACTCACCTGTCTGACGTGATGTTCTGCCAGCATTTCAGGTGGATGGCAAATCCTGCCTCCGAATGGCTCCTGGTGGGGAAGTGTCATACTAGAAAGGTGTGGAAGCGGAGGGGGGGGGGGGATAGCAGTGGTCTAGCTAGACCACTGGCTCCCTGATCCACGCAGACACTGGTTCTAACTCCCTGGCTGCGCAGAGGCTGTGCAGCATGCGTGGCAAGGCGGCTTGTAGGGAACGGACGTGGCTGGGCACCCCTTCTGTAGCCACAAAAGAGTCAAAAAGCAGACTGAGGGGGCGTTGGGCAGCTGTGAGGCCTAGGGACTGGGCCGTAGCCCGAGAATCCTTAAAGCGCTCGAGTGACGAGTCTGCTTTGTCTCCAAAGAGACATGTTCCATCAAAGGGCATGTCCGTAAGAGTGGATTGGACATCCCCTGAAAAGCCAGATGTTCTCAACTAGGTGCGGCGCCTCAAGGTACAGCTGCAGTATTGAATTATGCATGCAACATGCACACATGAAGAGACATGAACTGCCCTGTGACAGTGATAAGAGAGCTGCCAGGTCCTTGCCAAAAATAATATTAAATAAATAAACAAATATTAAACATATAAGGGAGTTTTTGTTTCATGATAAGGCACATATTAGCCAGTGGTCCCTGGTATTGAAGTGGATTAATTTTTCTGTGTAACTGCACATTCTGAAGGAGCAGGATGCCATCACTCACAGTGATGTAAGCCTTCGCCATAAGTGGTTTCACCCTTTCCCCCATTTTGTATGCTGTATTGGGTGGAACAAAAAACATGGAAGGCACAACAACAGACCAACGGACATAGAAAGGTGTCATATTTCAGAATAATTATATATATTTCAAATACTTAGTTACATGGGCATTAAAAAGTCATTACCTTTGCATTATTTGTGAGACAGTTTATTTTATGATAGCACAGGACCGTTTGTACACTGATACTCCTATTCTGATTCCGATGTGTATATTGGTCTAGGCCTTCCCACCTGTCTAGAAAGAAAGGACTGCACCTGTCTCACTACTGGCTCTTTAATTTCTTTGCCAGTGGATTCTCTTAAATCACTCATCTCATACACTGTAGAGAAGCATAGGAAATCTACAGCCAATGGGGTATTTCGTTTCTTTTTGTTGTATGTGTTGTATGTAGTGTATAAGGTGTTTTCATTAAGATCCCTCACGGTATTTTTAACATCATCATTCTGCATCCAGAAGGTGACTTTTCCTAATTTGCAGTTAGCAATTTCCTAAATTCGATTTCTTAATTGCCTTTGTGAATCTGTAGAAATTGCTATTAGAGGAATACAATCCTATGTACATTTCATTTTGCGATTCCCTACTGGCGATTTCTACAAATTCTCTATTTGGAATCACAAGGTCAAACTTTCATACATATGGCCCTATCTGCTGTGTTATATCAAGCAATATACTCAAACCCATGTAGTTTCGCTCATGATCTCAGGCCAGAAACTTTACACTCCAGGCATCTTTTTACTATATTAAGATATCTCAGGTACACATAATGGCACTTTCATTCATCTTGCTCTCTTTGAAAACAAAGGACATCAATCACCCGGTAAAGCAGGAAGTGATGGGAGACTAGTGCAACAAATTTAAACAGGACATTATTCTTTTGCAACAGACCTGGTTAAAATCTATTCAAGATGCGAAATTCTATAGCCTGTGGGTTGTGAGGATCGACCTCTCTCCTGCTCCACAAAAAAAAGAACTGAATTGTCACATTAAAATCCAAAATATTCGACATCTTCAATCAATCAATCAATCAAAAAAATTTGTAGAGCGCGCTACTCACCCGTGAGGGTCTCAAGGCGCTGGGGGTGGGGGAATCAGGGGGGGCAGGGAGGGTCACTGATCGAACAACCATGTCTTGAGGTTCTTTCTGAAGACCAGGAGGTCTTTGGTTTTGCGAAGGTCGTGGGGAGGGAGCTCCAGGTTTTGGGGGCGAGGTAGCAGAAGGAGACATCTTGGTACTATCACACATACATGACCAACACGGCAGATGTCTCATTTCAAGGATGAAGAAAAGAGTTCTAGAATCCCTTATTGTTAATATTTATGCACCAAATGATAATGCAGTGGTTTCTCGATAATCAACTGTCAGATTTCCCACACAACCATGGCATAATTATGGGTGGAAACTGCAACCTTCCAATGGATGATAACCTTGACAGAATATCAGCACATAAATTCACAGGTAACAACTGCCACAAAAAAATGAGAATCTGTTGCAGCAAAAATAATTTAGTAGACATCTAGTGATTATATAACCCTACTTGTAGCGATTACACATTTTACTCATCCCCCCATCACTCCTTTTCGACTATAATATGGTGGGCTCTTTAGAACCAACTCTAAATTACCCTACCCCCAGCCCCAGCAGTAGTGCCTAAATGATGATCTATTAGATGACCCTAATAACAGAGAAGAAATAGCAAAGGCTATTGACCACTTCCACATAGAAAATCACCCAGATGACCCATCTTGTGGGGATGCCCTCAAAACCACACTGAGCGGCACTACGATCTAACAAATGGCCCTATAAAAAAAGCTATCTCAAGGAACTAGAAGAGGAGATTCAGACATTAAACACAAAACTCAGGCACACTAAAGGCTCAATTAACTTGACCAAGCTTCACACCACACGATATGAATATCACCAAATTCATAGTCAGTGAGCATGTAAATGGATTGATGTGGCAAACGCCACAATGCTTTGTAACATAAATAGAGCCAGGAAAACCTTGGCTAACTACCTAAAATATATGAAAACCAAAGCACTTTTATCTGTTAGGGGTTCCTCATAACAAGATATCTTTGAAGCTTTTAAATCATTGTATGCAACCTTTACAACTCCAACGACCCACCTCCCGATCGGCAATCAACAACTAAATTGATTCCTGAACCAAAGATCTCACACCAAGATGCCCTTGACATCAATAAGCCCATCACAGAAGACAAAATTAAAACCGCAATATGCACTCTCAAATCAGGAAAGCCCTCATCCCGGATGATTATTCGACCAAATTGTAAAAAATCTTTTCTGACAAAGTGACAGGTCCTCTCCATGCAGTCATCCACCAATATGCTTTCTCAAGCTACATTACTGCCTTGGCCACTGAGGCTACAATTGTAGTGATTCCAAAAGAGGGGAAAGGCCATCTAAACATTAAAAACTACAGACAGATCTCCCTCATTAACCTCAATTGTAAAGTTTACACAAAGATTGCAGCCCACAGACTGGAGTCGGTTATTCAAAACCTGATAGCTAACTTACAAGTGGGATTCCTAAAAGTTTGGTTTACATCAGACAACAGTAGAACATTTTGCCATGTCTTGGAAAAAACAAAGCTATCCCACATACCCAGTATGGCCCTTTCACTAGATGCAGAAAAGGCCTTTGACAAGGTCTCCTGGTGCTTTTTGCAAGCTATCCTACATAGACACCAACTAGGGGAAGAGTTAATCTGCTTGATTATGGCTTTGTACTCAAACCCAATAGCGAGAGTCAGGGACAATGGCCACTTAGCTCAACCATGCACACTCTACCAAGGAACTTGCCAAGGATGCCCGCTGTCACCCCTACTCTTCCTGCTAGTCATCGAACCTTTAATCTTAGCTGTTAGGGAGAACCCAGATATCACAGATATCAATCTTACCTCTGGTAGACAAGTAGTGGCAGCTCATGCAGACGAAGTGCTTCTATTCAGCAAAGATGCACCATGAGCTGTCCCAACTATTATGAAAATAGCTAGTGGTGGGCTAGTCCCTCAATAAAGATAAAATTGAGGAGTAACCCTGAGCGTTCATTGTACATCAGCAGTTATCATTGATCTTGGCTTAAAATGGCAACCAGACACCATTAAATACATGGATATGTGGTTCAGTTCCGACCTTAAGTAATCTATCACCATTAACGAACAAAAGATGCTCTCCAAAATAAAAAGAGGCCCTTGACACCTGATCCCCAAATAACATCACCTGGTGGGGGTGAGTGGACACGGTTAAGATGAAGCTAGCTCTCCTAGTCAACTTTATTGCCAGCATGCTTTCAGTGACTGTGCCCCACTCCTTTTTTTAAATAGTGGATAAATGCATCTCCAATTTTTTATAGAAAAACACAAAACTGAGAATTTCTTTGAAAATTCTGAAGATGAGTAAACCTCTGGGGGTATAAACCTCCCAGATTACCTGCAATATCAACAGGTATTCCTAATAATTCAGGTCTCGATGTGGTTTCCGACACATGAAAACTGCCCTCCCCCATGGCTTGTCATTGAGTCCCACCTAACTTATCCCTTACCTCTCAGTGCCACCCTCACGATACACAACTTGTCCAATCTCCCCATGGAACATTCTAGATCTATATTAATGGACACAGTCTCGTCCCTTTTACTATTCGATAAGCGTTTATACAATCGATTAGGTGGCTCCTCCATGGCCTCCCAGTGGCACAACCACACTATCAAACTAGATGGATAAACAATATTCTGGGATTCATGGGCAAAGAAAGGCATAAACTCCATAAATGATTTAGGGTCACGAACAAACCCTATTCAATATTCATCCTTGCAACTTAAGTTTGACCTACCCAACCTAAGCTTTTATAGGTTTGTAATGCTGAAAAATGCAATCAGAAGCTTGAAGTCTCCACACCCTCTGGATTTCCCAAGATCACTGAGTAACTTTAAAAGGAAGGTCACACCGCCTCACATATCTACAAATGTCTAAAAAAAACAAGGGACATATCCTGAGATCAGGTGCCCGGAAATGAGAAGCCTGCATACAATACACACGATCCATGGATTTCAGAGACATAGTCGGGGAGAAAATATAGCAATCTCTCTTTTTAGCACAAACCACACCAGTTCTAGCTCAAACTAGATTTTGGTCTATTCGTAAAACATACTGGACTTCATCCAGACTTCACGCACTTGGCTTGAGAGGCTCTGATGCATACTGGTGATGTGGGCAAGCTACAGGGGACCTTCAACATATGTTCTTTAATTGCAAGTTGGCACGCCGCTGTGGCCAAAGATGTAGGCATCGATACAAGAGATATGCGGGAAAACAATAGAAAATGATTTTTTTAACAGCTGCTCTGGGCCTACATGCTAACTCGTTTTCACCAGATTTTACTGAACATTCCTCGTTGCTGGTAGGGTGACCACCTGGCATTGAGGCAAATTCTGGACAGGACTGTAAAAAATTCAGGACAAAGGGTCAAAATTCAGGACAAAAATTCAGGACAAAGGGTCAAAATTCAGGACAAAAATTCAAGAACAAACGTCAGTTTTACAGACACACGCAAGAGAGGCCATGCCTCACTATGTTGTCAGTGCATTTATTTACTCTTTTTTAACATAGCACTATTTATTCACTGTGGACCTTTTGTGATTGCCTCCTGGTGTGCTACATTCAGGTGTCACATTACGTCCTTGTTCAGTAGTAAGTTAATGCCCTTCACGGCAAGGCCATCACCCCTACCCAAATCTACCCGATCTTTCCTGAAGAGAAAGTAACAGCAACATTTTCATTATGTTTCTGAACATTTCAAAAACCCTGGCAAACAGTTTGGGAAACATTAAGGTAATTAACCTTTTGCTAGTTTAAACAAATTGAACAAAAACATCTGGCTTACCCCAACCACCCATGGACTTTCAACCTAATTTTTTTTAAAGAGGCAGGGCAGATGGTGTGGGTGACGGACTCACACCTAATGACAGGATGTGATGTACCCATAACTTGTCTGTAGTCTCACTGCACTAGAGTGTATGTTTGGGACTCTACATTTATCTCTAGAGTGTCAGTGCTTTGGTGTAGAGTGGTACAGAGAACAGTGGCATAGAGTACAGTGGTGCAGAGTAAAGGGCAGTGCAGTTGTTTAGAGTGAGTGCAGAAAGATTGCTTTTTAAAGCTTCACTCTTTGTAAATGTATTGTAGTATATTTACCGTGTTATGCTCTGTGTTCTGTTCTGTGTTTTGCTATATTATGTTCTTTATTTTGGTATTTTAAGTGAGTAGTGAGGTAAGGATGAGCAAAGAATTTACCACAATAGCTTTATATTAAGTTATTGTGGTTGGGGGGGGGTTATATGTGGGCTTATGTGGGGCTTGTTTTTGTGTCTTGTGTGGCGGAATGACTAGTACTAGTGTGCTAATATTGCAGAGTGAGATACAGATGCACGTGGTCCTTACCGTCTTGATCAGTTCTGGGTCTTCAGGGGAAATATCCCCAAATCATCTGGTGCTTGATTTATTCTTGTAGTCAATAGAGAAATGTGTTAGCCTGACACTCTTTATTTTCAGGTCCGGAAGCCTGGAGCTACACATGCGTTATTTGTGCAGGCTCCCAGTTGCCTGAGCTGAACTTTGCTAGGCTGAAGAAGTCACAGCCCTGTGGGTGTGACCTAGTCAGCCTAGCAAAGGTCCCTCGAGGTCCTCCCCCCACGAGGAGGCGGAACGTCACTGATTGCTTCGGACCTGGGCACTTCAGTTTTAAGCCCTGAAGCACCCAGGGCTGAATGTCAATCAGTGACGCCTCGTCAAAGAGAGGGGTGGGGTCATCAGTCTTACTGACCCCATTCCACTCTGAGACAAGTTGGGACTGCTGCCCTTCCCTCATTGGCTGACCTTAGGTTAGCCAGCGAGGGAAGGCAGCAGTCCCAACCCTCCTGGGGCCTCCAAAGAGGGCTGAAGGTAAGTGTGTGTGTGGTTTTTTAAAGTGAATGTTTGGTACATGCATGCATGTTTGAATATTTGATAATGAGTGTTGTGTTGTGGATGTGTGTGTGTGCACGTGTGTGTGAATGAATGAGTGCGAGTGTGAATGTGTGGCAGTGTGTCACGCCTGCCCCCCTCCCTCCTAAAATTACCAGCCGCCATTGAGTAATACTGAACGTTTTTAGAGAAACACACTCCATCAATGTTAGGAACATTAGTCCTGATGGAAGCAGATCCATATTGAATAGATAGTTATACAATGTCCATACTAGAGAACGACTAGGCAGTGGTTTGATAGAACTGTTTGTCAAAAATAAGTGAGAGATATAATTTTTATACACATCTAAGATGCTCTGAAAGAGTATGATTGCTCACTTACATAGCAGATAATGTGTGTGCGGTAAATTGTACAGGAAGCCATCTGAAAAGGAATGACAAAAGTCACACAGCATAGGTCAGCAATTGAAACAAATATAAACATTGAAAAGTAACTCACCCCAGATGCTGACATCTGTCCATCGTCATCATCTCCGAATAGCGCAAGGTTCTTCTAGTGTGCTGATCTGCCATGACACCAGCAGTTCCAGTGACTCTTACTTCCTCCGCCTTGCTTTTCAAATTACCATAAAGGTCACACCTGAAATCCACAAATATCCCTTCTACTTGTTGAGACCAAGACACCCACAGCTTTTTGAAAAGGCAGGCAACCACATTAGCGCATTAATCAAAGAGCAATCATTGTACTGCAACAATACACCACGTCTTAACTCCGATAAACATTGGGTAGTCATGTTGACCTACTACCAGAGGTCCTTTGACAGTGGACACCTTGTGCAACCATCTGCACTGTTAGAACGCCAAGAGATGGCTGGACCCTCGCTTGTGGACCTCCAATAAGGACCATGGACTCTAGTTTTGCTCCATCCCTTATGTGTATCTTTGTAAAGGGAACACCGTTCAACCTGGTATCCACACACTAGTACTGCCTACCAGTCTGAGGATACATTTGTATGGTAAGTGCATATTTAAAAATAATCCCTGTGCACGTGGACAGACATTCCTGCCTGGCACTACTAACCTTTTAAAATCATTCAGGAGGACAATATAAGTTTACCCCCATGCCTTTGTGCCAGGATTCCAAGCCAGGCCCTAATAGGGTTTGCAGGTCAAGGAAGATGGTGGCAGCGACTAACACCATTTTTGGAAGGTAAGCATATTGCATAAAACTCCTGAACCTGTATTAATATTTGTGTGACCTTGTTATAAAGGTATATTATGAAAATAGATGAAAATTGTTACATTAGTCGGACACCCAATCCATACATATGACACTGACTGGGTCACTATAGCACCATCTAAAAATACCAGCCAGTAACTCTGAAACCTTCCTGGTCTAGACGTACACCCGAGACAGCATTGTCACAGCAGGAGTTCCAAACTCGCACCTCAAAAAATGTAAAGGATTCCGGAAAGCGGGTCTATTGAGCCTACAACAGGAAATCAAAACATTCTGCCGGTGAAGAAAGCTTAGTGATTGGCTGAAGGTTAGGCAAATCATTTGGGGAAAAATCAACAGTCTTACACAACCCATCACTGTGGGCCCCATCCTTGATCTGATGTGCTAATGTATACGTATTGTTTTTTAAACCTCCACTGTTCAGCCATCTTGTTTCAGCATTAGCGGGCTGGGGATAGAAAGCTGTTTCAGCTTCTGCTAAAACATTCATAGGGGATGGTGAATTCACATATGAGGCTGATGACGCAGAAAAAGAAGGTCCGACATATATTCATGTATACTGTGTAATCAATACATATAATGAAGTGTGATTTTAGTAAAGAAATAATGTACGAGGGAAATTGTGCCCTCGGGGTAGTTCGCCATCATTGTAAACGAGCTTTATTAATCATGAAGTATTGAAAATGTAGTAATCCGTCATAATCGCAAATGTATGCCATGATTTCTTGTTTGAAAACTGTTTTGCTTAGCTTAAATTTAGTATAGGCTTTGGCCTAGTTGCCTGGCTTCAAATTCTAACTGCGTGATTCTTTTTTTCCTTGAACTAATGAAACATATATTCTTGCTTGAAGTTGTATTTTTCCAGTAGAAACTGGCTGGTACACTTATCTCCAAGGTTTCGTGCTAGGCCGGTTACATCCCCTTTGATACAAGGTCAGTCTCTGCAGGTGCGGACAATGAAGGTACAGATACCAAAAATAATTGGCAAACTATGATACAATTTGTGTTCCAAGGCTCCAAGGCTAATGTATGCACAAATAAGTTCTAGTAAAAGGCAATTTTTCATTGGACAATTTGAAGCCAACCTATGAACCCTCCAATGGAAGACCCTGCAGAATTTGGAATGTTTCTTACTTAAACCCACCGGACAAAGAGAAGTCAGCCATTTCCTCGATGCCAGTTTGAAGCCTGATGCCAGACTCCATTTTGGACGACACCCTGATGCCCTTTTCTCTATTCGAGAGAAAGAGACTTTAAGAATTCTCACCCTAGAGACTTTAACTTTGATTTGCCCCGTCTTGCCTATGCAGTAACTTTGCCCCATTCTCCTTGCCGCTGCAAGGAAACTTGCCCTTAACTTTGCCCCTTCGAAACTTGCCCCATGCTGATCAACCGGTACCTGAAGGACGAAGACTTTTCTTGAATGCTGATTGTATTGGGTAAATATGAAAGGATAAATGTATTATGCATTGTGTTTTTCCTTTTAGGTACCAACTGCTATTTTGACAGGGCCCTAGCTAGAAGTTTTCCAAATTTGTGTAGACTAAATTCGTTTCTCATGAAGTCCCACATGCCAATGCTAATTAGAGGTTAGTCGAGGTATTCATTCAATGTATCATGAAGAATTGAAATCTTGTTATGCTGACCGAATGTATGCAATTAGTCAAATACAGTTAGTCACATTGGTGATTTGCATTGCTATAACAGAGTGTATCATCATCCAGATTTTGCGTAGATTGCGTTTCTTTCACCGTTATGGACAGCTAGTAATGTTCATATACATATATCAATTGGTTTTGAGACATATATATATATCGTGCTAGCTTTGTTAATATAGGGAAATAAATTCACTAACTTTTAATAAACTGGTGTGGTTATTCACGACTGAAAGGTCATGGTGCGCCGAAATACCAACTGTTATTGATTTCTGATGTGCTATATTGATCTATCAATCGAGTACTGATTATTGATTACAACGGTTATTGATTTATTGATCTGAGTGACTCGACTATTGAGGATGAGGAGAGCCTGACTCGGTTAAAAGATTCACCGACCTCCAACGTGTCCAGGTACAGGTAATTTTATAAGGGCTGGACGCGTTACCAGTAGATGGTAGCAGAGGATGGTTTAGCTCTTTGGGACCCCATCCGAACAATAGACAGAGTCAGGTTAGAATTTTCTTTGATAAAACAAGTCGGAGAGATGATGATGCCCTAAGTCCCCAATGACTTTCCCGGGATCTCGGAGCTTGCGAATGAGGAATATAGAGGTATGAGAATGGTCTCAGCATTTCTAGTGACGGTATGAGTGAAGTTAGGGTTTCGCCCTTGCACAGCTTATCGCCGCAGATTAATTGAGAAGTTTGTGAGGATTTAAGGGGTTAAAAGATATTAGAGGACTGTTCCTCCAAAGGTGTGAGAGTAGGGAAGTCGTCGAACTTCACGTGTGTGTAGCGCTTTGAGCAGAAAAAATTTGTCCACGTGGTTGTTGATGTTGAGACGGGCCCTGCGAGGTCAAGAGACTCCGGAGTATGTTGAAAAGTGTATGTGACACTTGTTTGATGTTGTGATCTGGTCGGTTTAATAGGTTGATCGGGCGTGGTCAACAAGTCGGTATGAATGTTGCAGAGTGAAAGAAAATTTCGACTTTGAGATTTGACGAATTCTAAAGTGCACTAGAATAGTTCATTGATCAGTTGAGAGTAAAGTTTGCAGGTCAAATTTTGCTTGCGAAAGTGAGAAAGATGGAATAACTGCTGAGGCTAGTGAAAAATCCCTAAGGTTTCTGAAGCGATTGTATTACCTTTCCTGTAGTAAACCGACAGATCTGTTTTATTCTTTTGGTTAAGTGCTCGCGTTATATTGCAGAAATTAGTTTATGAGTGAAGCGGAATGAAAAGAGGACAAGCCGCAGGACTTTGTCAGCCGCAGTGTGTGAGTGTGACGTCAATAGGAGCCGCGCTGGGATAGGTCGGTTGGTGAGGAGGGTCGCGCACGGATTGGACGCAGTCCGTGAAGCGCAATTGGAAGGGGAAAGGCAAGCGAAGAGTATTGCGGGAATTAAAGTCACTTATTGATTACATATTTTTTTTTAGAAAAACAAAAGACGGAAAGATGAAATTTTTCAAAGCATTTAAGAGTGCCGTGAGGGGAGATGTTTATATTAAAGCAAATGTAGGAGAAGAAACACCGCCTGAGGGTACACCAGCTTACATTGTCATTGAAGAAAAGGGTGTAGCGCCATGTCTTTGGCTAAAGCAATGGTGCAAATTAACAGAAAAACATGGAAGCGTAGCGTTCCCTATCCACGGGTCGTTTAACCTAAGGGTTTTAGAAAATCTGAGGTTTGCGCTATACGACATGAAAGTACCCCCAAGGCCAGCACAGTTTGAGGCATTGGCAATTTGGGAGCTAATAGCTAGAAACCAACAACAAAATAAATTTGAGACAAGAATAAGAAAAGTAGAAAAGACACTAGCGGATGCTAGATGGGACAGCACACAAAAGGTTTGGAGATCAGACGTATTGCAGGGAATTAAATTGTTTCCAGCGATTGCCGAGGAAGCGGAGACGGAAGGAAGGAAAGCCACCTGTAAGACAAACAGGAGTCAGTCCAGAGAGGGAGAGAGCAATAGAAACTCGAAAAGGGGAGACGAGTCAGATGATGAGGAGTTCATTATACAATTGCTGAATGATCGCCCACCGCCATATGTGGAAAGCGAAAAAGGCTCAAGCATTAGTACTGCCCCTCCAGAACCAATACAGGGTAATGTAACGCCAAATTTGAGAAGATCTCAGAGGCCGAGCAGTTCTGACATGCCTTTCTCACCACGAATACCACGGGTTCAGAGGATGTACCCAGACGTGCCAACATTGAAACCTGCTGATAACTATCAGCCACAGGTTCAAAGGCACTGTTGTGATGAGCATAATGTGGGAATGACTTCCGATTCAATGGCGCAGGGAGGACAAAACTATCAGAGACCGACATTGATTCAAGCTGAATCAACACAGTTCTCGATGCCCCAAAAGCAGACACAAGAAGTGCGAGTAGTAGAAAGCCAGTTAGGTATGCCAGCAATGATGAACCACAATGTGGGGATTAACATGCCACAGAATTCGGGGAACAGACAGAATCCAGACGCGATATCCCTACCTATCACTGTAGGTCCACCAGTACCACTGTACATACAGGCAAATTCAAGCACCAGCGACCAAGGGTTAATGATACAGAATGGGACAGGGAGAAGATGCATAGAAACCACTCCAGAGACAACTCCGATAGCGGCACTGCCAAATGGATCTGGGTCCTTGTCGGAATTTAGTCCAATTCCAATTTGTGCTCCGTCAACCGTGGTAAGGTCACATCCACCACTATTAGTACCGTTAACCTCACAGACTGAAACATTACAGAAACCGTCAGTGGCAGTTGATGTAACTGCTACACTGATGGGACTGAACGCGCAACAGCTAACACAATGGTTCAACAGCCTGAACTCCCCACAGAGTGTATCCAGCGGGAAGGGAGAAGAATACCTGAATAAAATAAGGTTGGGTATGGAGGCAGATGAACTGGTTGAGGGAACAATGGGTTTGAACAGATTAGAATCATACACGGAGGAAGAACTAAGATACATGTGCCCTAGGATTACAAGAGAAGTGAGCAGCATACATAAGAAATTACAAGAAATTGCAGACAGACACGAGATTGATATAGGTAAGACTAAACACCTGAGTAGAAGTTACAGGTTAGATTTCGACACAAAAGACTTCGAACACATGAGATCCGCAGGGATGAAAACACACCTTAAAGAGATACTGCAAAGTGCACAGGTCTGGAGATGTTTAGACAAGTGGGAAAGTAGGTGGGTCAAGAAAAAGGATAAAAAGAAGGAAAATACTTCAGAACGAAGTGAGAAAAAACAACAGAATGACGATCTGATAACCATGTTACCAATGAGAGAGACAGCAGGGGGAAAACTTGTGCATGTACCATGGCACAGGTGCGATATTCAATCCTTTACGGACGACTTTCCCAAATTGAGAGAAAAACCGATCGAGTGGTATCAACAAACAGATAGATTTGTGAAACTCGCGAAGTGTCTCTGGGAAGACCTGAATACCTTATTTGAGATTGTGGTTCCGGCTGATTTGTGGGAAGATTGTAAAAGGGCTGTAGGTTGGCTGACGAGTGAACCAGAGAGAGATAGGGACACAGGTGCGCCATCACCTACGGTAATGAGTTTGTACCACAAGGTGATCGACCACTTGAAAACCAAGGTTGCGTCGAAAAATGTGGATTGGCAAAGGATTGACAGGACCGCCCAAGAGATTAAAGAATCTATACACGCATATTATGAGAGGTTGTTGAAAGCGTTTAAAAATTACAGTGGCACGGAAATGATTGAGCCAAAGGACATGCTTCATTTTGTGTTCAGGTTTGTGGAAGGGCTGAGACCTGAAATTAGCCAGATGATTAAATCGCATTTGATTTGTTGGCAGTCAAAGTCGATCGATGAAGTGTTGAATTATGCAAAATACTGCAGTGATGAGATTGAGACAAAGCAGAAAAGATTGAAGGAAAAGGTGATGGTGATGCAGCTCAGAGCAGCTCAGACAGGTTTACAAGGTTTGCAAGGTTTTCAACAACAGATGCCGCAGCAGCAGCAACAGGGAAATGCTATGTTTCAGCCGCAGATGAGAGGCAGAGGCCGAGGAGGTTTTGTGAATAATGGTCCTGATTTGAATACTGTTATGATTCCAAATGGTATACAGGCAATGAAGAAGGTGATGCCATGTCACACGTGCGGAATTGTCGAGCATTGGAAACGGGAGTGCCCAATGATGGTGCAGGAAGGTGTAGGTCAGCAAAACAATGATGTCAATGCATTTCAAACTATGAGAGGACCGAAACTGAGAGGTCCGAACCCAAATTTTCAAAACAATATGAACCAGATGCAGGGTCTACAACCCATGCAACCGCAGCAGGTGCAAATGCCCCGTGTGCAAATGACACAATTGCAGCCAATGCAACAGCAGTTTCCCATGGTACCTAATCAGCAAATGCAAATACCCTTAGCACCAATGAATCAGCAGCAAGCAATGCTTCCTCAACAGGTCACGGGTCAGGGAATGAGTCAAAATGACACAGTACACCAATTCCCACTACACAGCGAGAACGGAATAAACGATGTATGGGAGAGTGGAAGTTCAGATGAGGAGGGAAATTGTGTGCTTGCAGCATCTTTGGAAGTTGATCAAAAGGGTCCGTATGTGGAGGGAAGAGTTATGGGTCATCGCGTTTCATTCTTGGTTGACACAGGAGCTACACGTTCCACTGTTAGGAGCATTGAAGTGCCAAATCTGCCACTTTCAGGGAGAACAGTTCAAGTAGTGGGAGTAGCAAACAGGTACCTGACAAACCCAATCACAGATCCAGTACAAGTCAGAATTGGCAACTATCAAGGGTCACATAATTTTGTGGTATGTGACTCGAGCCCGATATCACTGTTAGGGAGAGACCTATTGTGCAAATTGGGATGTTCGATTATGTGTTCGAACGATGGAATTAGAATTCAGACGAGTAGTGATGGGGAAGAAGAGGACAGTGTAGAAGGGGATGAGATGGAGACTGTCGATGAAGAGTATCCTCTGATTACCCTTTTTCCGATGATCACTGAAGCAGATATTCCAGCTGAGTTACAGGAAACAGTCGGAAAAGAAGTGTGGGATATGACAGGAAAAGAGGTAGGATTGGTGAAAGGAGTGGAACCAGTGAAAGTGACTGTAAAACCCAATGTAACCTTTCCCCAGACCCCACAGTACCATATGGCACAAGACACCCTCATGAAAGTCGCCCAACTCATTGATGAGTTTGTAAAACAGGGAGTACTGAAAGAAGTGTTAAGCAGTCCATGTAATTCGCCAATCATGGGACTAATAAAGCCAAGTGGAAAGGTCCGAATTGTGCAGGACTTGAGGAAAATAAATGACATAATAATAAAATGTTGCCCTGTAGTACCAAATCCAGCTGTGATAATGTTTCAAGTCCCTTGCGATGCTGAGTGGTTCTCAGTCATCGACTTGTCACAAGCATTCTTTTCGGTGCCTCTTCATGAGGACAGCCAATTTCTCTTTTGTTTCAAATTCTTAGACAGAGTTTACAGTTGGTGTCGAATTCCTCAAGGGTTTTCGGAGTCACCGTCAATTTTCAATCAGATTCTAAAGAAAGATTTGGAAGCGTTGGAATTACCATTCGAGTCAACCCTAGTACAGTACATTGATGACTTACTGATTGCATCCAGGACAGAAAGTGACTGCACAGCTGACACCATTGCCCTATTGAACCATTTGGGAAGAAATGGACACAAGGTGTCTCCTTCAAAATTACAATTCTGCCGGAAGAAAGTGAAATATTTGGGTCACCAAATAGAGAAAGGGTCACGGAGAATAATAAACGAAAGAATAACAAGTGTACTTCAAATGAGTCCCCCAAAGACGAGGAGGGAAGTGAGGAAGTTTTTGGGAATGGTGAGCTACTGTCGCCAATGGATTCCCAACTTCTCAACTCTAGCAAAACCTTTGCTGAAATTAACCCAGAAAGATGCGTTGGATGAGATTGAGCTGAAAGGAGATGAGATGGATGCTTTTATTGAATTAAAGGAATGCATGTGCAGGGCTCCAGCTTTAGGTATGCCTGACTACACAAAACCTTTCACATTGTTTTGTCATGAACGTGATGCATGTTCCTTGTCTGTCTTGACCCAAGCCCATGGTGGCGTAAACAGACCAGTAGCATATTTTTCAGCTACTTTGGATCCGGTCGCAGCAGCACTGCCAGGGTGCTTGCGCGCCGTAGCCGCAGTTGGTATCAGCCTCACTCAGAGTGAAGGAATAGTGATGGGACACCCTTTAACAGTCATGGTCCCTCACTCAGTCGAGATACTTTTGACACGTTCCCGAACACAGCACATGACTGGTGCTAGACTCACAAGGTACGAAACAATAATTCTGGGATCACCTAATGTGCAGCTGAAAAGGTGCACTACGTTGAATCCAGCAACCTTGTTTCCCAGTGAAAATGCTGAAATTGAGAACGCTGAAGACATCGAGCACGACTGTCTTCAGGTGACTGAATTTTGCACCAAACCAAGGCCTGATATCAAAGATACCAGATTAGAAGAAAATGATCAAATCATTTTTGTTGATGGTTCATGTTTAAGAGATGCACTGGGCGTATTGAAAGCAGGGTACGCTGTATGTACTGTAACAGGTGTTCTGGAAGCCTCTTGGCTTCAAGGGGTTTACTCAGCACAGGTAGCGGAATTGGTAGCCCTTACTAGAGCTTGCCAACTTTCTGCATTGATGAAAGTTACTATTTACACTGACAACCAATACGGGTTTGGAATAGTGCATGATTTTGGACAATTGTGGTCACAGAGAGGCTTCTTGACCTCTTCAGGATCACCAGTGAAAAATGGTGAAAGAATAAGAGAATTGTTACATGCCATTCAGTTACCAGGGGAAGTAGCAGTGGTGAAATGCAGTGCACACTCGAAGGGACAAGACTCTGTTTCCCTGGGAAATGGATATGCGGATCAAGTCGCAAGGTTTTGCGCATTGAACTGTATATTGCTCAGGGATGAATGGAATTTGATAAGCGAACCAGAACTTGAACAAAGCGAAATCTTTGCTCTAAAGGTTATAGATACAATGGACGAATTGAAATCCTTACAGAATGATGTCAGTGAGGATGAGAAACTCTCGTGGACCAAATCACAATGTGTAAAGAGACTAGATGAATTATGGGTTTCAAGTGAAGGGAAATTCGTTCTTCCAAATAGCCTTTTGACACAGATAGCCAGATTTTACCATGGACAAGCTCATCTTGGGAGGGATGCCATGATTAGGTTGTTTAAAACTGATTGGTTTAACCCCAAATTCCGTCAAGTTGCTGAAGCAGTTTGCCACCGTTGCGTCATTTGCCAACAGATGAACGCAGGGAAGGGAACCGTAGTAAATTTGAGCCACATTGGAAGAGCAGGGGGTCCATTCAGCAGGATGCAAATGGATTTCATTGAGATGCCTGTGCATGGAGGCTTGAAGAATGTGTTGGTGGTTGTGTGCATTTTTAGTCACTGGATTGAAGCATACCCTACACGCAGAAATGACAGTCTCACAGTTGCAAAACTACTCTTGAGAGAGTTAATACCACGTTTCGGATTCCCGATCTCTTTAGAATCAGATAGGGGAAGTCACTTCAATAATGAAGTAATAAAATTGCTTTGTGCAGCACTGAACATTGAGCAAAAGCTGCATTGTAGCTACCACCCTGAAGCATCAGGTTTAGTGGAGCAAATGAATGGCACATTGAAATCAAGAATGGCGAAAATATGCGCATCAACAAACTTGAAATGGCCCGACGCATTGCCTTTGGTGTTAATGTCAATGAGAAACACCCCTGACCGAAAGACTGGACTGTCTCCACACGAGATTCTCATGGGCAGAGCTATGAGACTTCCAGTAGTTCCTGCAAATGCACTTTTGAATTTTACAGATGATATGGTGTTAGACTACTGCAAAGGTCTAGCTGATGTGGTTCGCTCTTTCTCTCACCAGGTGGAGGCAACCACCTTGCCACCGATCCAAGGTCCAGGACACACCCTGAAAGCAGGTGACTGGGTTGTGATAAAGAAGCACGTGAGGAAGTCGTGTTTGGAACCCCGTTGGAAAGGACCTTTCCAAGTGATTTTGACGACTACCACCGCTGTGAAGTGTGCGGGAGTTCCCAATTGGATTCACGCCAGTCACACAAAGAGGGTATTGTGTCCCACAGACGAGGAAGTTGAAGCGCTGAAGTTACCAGTACCTGATAACAAAGTGCCAAGCGCTGAGACAGAGCGAAAAAGAACTAAAAGCGAACAGGCAGAAATAGAGGAGGGAGAAATATTCTCTGAGGACGAAGCAACTGATTCACTTGGGGAAGACCAAGGAGGAGCCTCAGAAAGCGACGAAGCAGCTGAAGGTAACAAAGAGCCTGAAGCAGCTGAAAGTGACAAAGAGCCTGAAGAAAGTAACTGTGACAAAGGGCTCGAAACAGGTGAAGAAGCAGGAGAGCCTGATCAGAGGAGGGCTTTCCCGGAAGCAGACGATACAGAAAAAGAAAAGGAAAACCTGATTGACTCCCCAGAAGGAGGGGACAAGGCAGAACAGAACGAAACTGCTCAAACTCCTTCAGAAGAGATTGCAGGTCCATCAAGTGGACCCAGTGAGAAAAGAAGACCAAGCATATCGCCAGTAAAATTAAGAACTAGAGAAGCGTTGAACGACAGTGAAGGGCCAAGAGTGAAAGAGAAAAGAAAGGAAGTGTCTGTCGTAGTACCAACACCAAGTGAAGAAAAAGACTTGGCCAAAGAGGAAAGTACGAGTGAGAAAGAATCAAAGAGAGATGCAAAATTGAAAAGAAAAAGGATACCGAGCAGAAGGTATTCCGGTCCGGAGTGGGCCTACATAGCCAATAACGATTGGTCAGACGAATTTGTATCCCTCAGTCTCGAGAACGAAGAAGCAGAACTACACTTTGGAAACAAAAGTTTTATGGACTCTGTTGATTGAAGACATTGGTCACCTGATTGACTTTCAACCGGCTAAGACATTGCTAACTTGATTGACTTTGAAACTGATCTTGAGACAACGCTGCTAACCGATAAGAGACTAGGCTGCTAAAGAAAACTGTGTGAACATTGAACTCGTTCAGCTTTGTAAATATCTGCAAAACCGCTTTGATATGGTGTCCTCAACTCTCTGATTCTATACGGATCATGACTAGTTTCACTACACAGGGGCGTAAAATGAAGTATTGTAAATACATGTGTATAGGCTTGATAACCGCATGCGTACTAATAATTGTAGCAATAATTCTTGGAATGCATGGTAAAAGTGAGAGTGAGACGAATGATGCTACTACTTCTAAACCTACTATTGTTACTGAACTAACCGCTCTGAAAAGACTCGAACAAGACGAGAGACACTTGCATGATAAAAAGGAACTTTCATCTAACGTTTTCTATCGCTTACTGAGTGAGTATGTTGAGACCATGGATGCGAAAGATTGTTATGTGTGTACACAAATACCTTCCTCAGTAGTGGAAGGGGTAACGTATCACAGCATGCCTCTTACGTATGGAATAACATGTAGTATAGTAGCTTCCAGATTTTATGCTCAAAAGGACATTCATTATTTCTATACTAATTACGATGTTACATTTGCATATGTCCCCATAATAGGGCATTTAAGTAAGATAGCTCGAGATTATTATGCCAAATTAATGAGGGAATTCTTTGAACCAATGTCACCTTTTCACACAGCTCACGCACATAGAGAGAACTTTACATGCTTGCTTTCACCAGTAGAAATAGAATTTTTAGATCGCACTGATGATAGGAAGAATGAAATGAAGGAGAAATTAGAGAGGGAATTACACGAAAGGACGTCTGTGGATAATTATGCTTTTGCGGCAATAAAAACACAAGGGAAAATAGCTTTAGATACATTGCATGTAGGCAGATTTTGTATACATAGATTTCAATCATATTATGACACAGTTTTTGTGGGAACGAGTGAATGTAAACATACGTATGCATTTCAATCTAAGTGGACGTTCATGCTGAATGGGCAAGATCCAGTTATTCCTGGAGTATATTATATTTGTGGACTCAACGCCTATTATCGTCTTCCCAAGGGATGGTATGGGAGGTGTTATTTGGGAATAGTGTTCCCAAAAGTTTACCAACTAGATGACTTAAAGAAATTTCCAAAGCTGTCTGAATCACATCGTGTTCAGAAAAGGGAGACAGCTTCTGGTGTGGTAGGAGACATATTTGGAGCATTGATTCCTTCAGTAGGAGTCATATTGAATTCAATCAAAATACGAAAGTTGTCTACTATTGTGGATAACATGCTGACAAAGTTTTCAGGAGCTATAATCCTGATGGATGCTGAACTTGCTGCAGAAAGAGCTATGACTCTTCAAAATCGGCTTGCCTTAGACATTCTTTTAGCAAAGGATGGCGGCGTTTGCAAAATGCTTGGTACACGTCACTTCTGTACCTATATACCAGACAGTAGTGGAAAGATTAGAACAATGCTTACGAACTTAACCAAAGAAAGCGTGGATTTGAAGGAATTAAAAGAGCCCGGAGTTTGGGAGAAGGTTGAAAAGGGATTTGCTTCTGTGGGAAATTGGCTCAGCAACGTTTGGAACGGATTGTTATTAAAGATAGTAAAGGGAATATTAATAGTATTAATTTGTTTATTAGGTCCTTGGGGAATATGGAAAGTTATTAAAATAATAAAAGCAAGGAACAAAAGAAAGAGAGAGGAGAAAATAGAAAACAAAATGGTGGAAATTTATAGAGAAAAATCAAAAGGGACTAAAAGAAAAAGGGAATTGACTGAAGTGCCAAATTACTATACAGAATTTTAATGGAATAAAATTTGTGGGTAGATTTGATGTGATGACATAATTAGTCATCAGAGGAGGGATTGATGACGCAGAAAAAGAAGGTCCGACATATATTCATGTATACTGTGTAATCAATACATATAATGAAGTGTGATTTTAGTAAAGAAATAATGTACGAGGGAAATTGTGCCCTCGGGGTAGTTCGCCATCATTGTAAACGAGCTTTATTAATCATGAAGTATTGAAAATGTAGTAATCCGTCATAATCGCAAATGTATGCCATGATTTCTTGTTTGAAAACTGTTTTGCTTAGCTTAAATTTAGTATAGGCTTTGGCCTAGTTGCCTGGCTTCAAATTCTAACTGCGTGATTCTTTTTTTCCTTGAACTAATGAAACATATATTCTTGCTTGAAGTTGTATTTTTCCAGTAGAAACTGGCTGGTACACTTATCTCCAAGGTTTCGTGCTAGGCCGGTTACATCCCCTTTGATACAAGGTCAGTCTCTGCAGGTGCGGACAATGAAGGTACAGATACCAAAAATAATTGGCAAACTATGATACAATTTGTGTTCCAAGGCTCCAAGGCTAATGTATGCACAAATAAGTTCTAGTAAAAGGCAATTTTTCATTGGACAATTTGAAGCCAACCTATGAACCCTCCAATGGAAGACCCTGCAGAATTTGGAATGTTTCTTACTTAAACCCACCGGACAAAGAGAAGTCAGCCATTTCCTCGATGCCAGTTTGAAGCCTGATGCCAGACTCCATTTTGGACGACACCCTGATGCCCTTTTCTCTATTCGAGAGAAAGAGACTTTAAGAATTCTCACCCTAGAGACTTTAACTTTGATTTGCCCCGTCTTGCCTATGCAGTAACTTTGCCCCATTCTCCTTGCCGCTGCAAGGAAACTTGCCCTTAACTTTGCCCCTTCGAAACTTGCCCCATGCTGATCAACCGGTACCTGAAGGACGAAGACTTTTCTTGAATGCTGATTGTATTGGGTAAATATGAAAGGATAAATGTATTATGCATTGTGTTTTTCCTTTTAGGTACCAACTGCTATTTTTAGGGCCCTAGCTAGAAGTTTTCCAAATTTGTGTTGACTAAATTCGTTTTGCATGAAGTCCCACATGCCAATGCTAATTAGAGGTTAGTCGAGGTATTCATTCAATGTATCATGAAGAATTGAAATCTTGTTATGCTGACCGAATGTATGCAATTAGTCAAATACAGTTAGTCACATTGGTGATTTGCATTGCTATAACAGAGTGTATCATCATCCAGATTTTGCGTAGATTGCATTTCTTCCATCGTTATGGACAGCTAGTAATGTTCATATACATATATCAATTGGTTTTGAGACATATATATATATCGTGCTAGCTTTGTTAATATAGGGAAATAAATTCACTAACTTTTAATAAACTGGTGTGGTTATTCACGACTGAAAGGTCATGGTGCGCCGAAATACCAACTGTTATTGATTTCTGATGTGCTATATTGATCTATCAATCGAGTACTGATTATTGATTACAACGGTTATTGATTTATTGATCTGAGTGACTCGACTATTGAGGATGAGGAGAGCCTGACTCGGTTAAAAGATTCACCGACCTCCAACGTGTCCAGGTACAGGTAATTTTATAAGGGCTGGACGCGTTACCAAGGCCAGACATAGAAAATTCTAAAGGTTTTAAAGCCCTAGCTATAAGTCAGAAAGCAAATGTTTATCACTGCTTGACAGCATATACAGTCTGCTGCCTGTACTTTTCCGGGGACCTAAGTGTGGTTATGTACCTGTGAAATCAACAGTAACCAGTCAAAGTTGCAAACGCCCTGGTACAAAAACAGGCTGCCTGGCACAATGCGCACACCTTTACATGATAGTGCAAAGGTGTGTGCAAAATGTCCAGCATAGGTTTTGTAGTGAAGGCTACAATTCCAGTACAAAACTTACAGTTTAACAACCTTTTTCAACATTTTTCGCACTGGATGGGGGCTGTACAGTGTACCACACATGCAATGAGTGAAATGTTTGGAGAAATTAAAACATTTCTTCAACTTTATGCCTGTCTTAAGGAGGTGTGATTTTGATGCAAAGCAAGGTCTGACTGTCTTTGGTTCAAAAACTGTTGATGGTAGCGTTGTAATACCCCAGTAGCACCCATGGAACACCTCCTTGAAGCAAATGAGTACAGAGCTCTATTTGTGATACTACTTTCCAGCGCCAATTTGGTTTGTGCTGGAAAGTAAATACGTCATCAACACTTGGCGCTGCTTTGGTTGAACCCCCTTTCTGAGTGCCCACCTTTCCCCCTTTCATTTCCCCTTACATGCATCCTAATCCATCTCAGCACATCTCACATCATTCCCCAAATTGTCCTCACCCATTGATGAGGATGCCACAGCGAAAGAAGGTTGTTTGTGCACGGATGCCTAGGGACTGTCAATATGAATGTGCACAATTGGCTGGGCAGCCAAACGGAGAGCAGCAGAGCCTGTCTCCCAGCCTCTTTCAAACAATACTTGAATCTTGAATTCGACCCTGCCACGCCGCCACTCACTTTCACTCTGTTCAGGAACTAGCCTTGCAGAAAATGTCTCATTTCCTTCAGTCCAACTCTTAAATTTACCTTAATAAACAGTCTTAAACAAGGCAACATTTTAAAACATTTCTCCTACTCTGACAGTACATAATAAATACATGATCCTCAACTAAAGGGAAGTGTCACCCACGTTTTTTGGATAGTTAATGGCCCACAGTACAAAGTCCCAGAATCCTCTAGACATTATAATGTTCCACTTTAGTCTACTTTTTCCAGCTTTGAAACAGCTGGAATTTGTTTGCTTGATAGCCACCATCTTTCTACTTCCTTGCTGTTCTGTGACACATTTTAAGCGCAAAAGAGACACGAGCGACTTTTGGTGAAACACTCCAAAATGTCTACAGAAAGTCACACAGGATCACGTGCCTCTTGGCTACGTGAAATGTGTGAGAGAACAGCCAGGGGGAAGAAAGATGGTGGCTGCCAAGTGTAGAAGTAGTAGCTCTAACAGAAGTTGCATTGCAAAGAAGTAACTGGGTGATTGTGGGGTGTTATACTGAGGCAATTCGTGTTGGGAGGGTCCTTTCTAATGGCAGGAGGAATGATCCATTCTCTTAATACCGAGTCTAACGTATTCAAACAGATCGAAAATTTGTAAAAATGGAGAAGACCATTACCCTGTGAGCAACTCTGTGTATTGGCTTCACAGTCCTGCTGCATTTGTCCCTCTGAAAATGGGTATAAACTCTGTTGTCTCCCTGCCCCACAAGCAGCCAGTGACCTAGCAAAAGTACACTGGGCCTTAATGTAAGAAAGGAAACGGGCCCTGTTCCCAGATTTAGGCCCATATTTATACTCTGTTTACGCCACATTTGCGTCATTTTTTTTTTACGCAATAGCGGCGCAAACTTAGAAAATAAAATTGAATTTTGTAAGTTTGTGCCGCTTTTGCGTCAAAAAATGATGCAAAAAAAGTATAAATCAGGCCCTTAGTATTTAACAACAGCTACATGTAGGGTGCAGCAGGGCCCTCAAACCGGAGGCCCTGAGGCCACTGCACCTGTTACACTATTGATACCTACACGAATATTACACCTTTTTCCATTAAAAGATTTCACCTAAGCTGACTTTGCTTTAAGTGGTGCACTGGTCCTGCCCCATGCCCCCATGAATAACTGTGTGTATGCACAACATACTTCAATCTCTCGACAGCCTCTTCTGCCTATCCAACCTAACACAATAGCGACCAGCACCTGTTCATAGCAGACGTGGCCGCCTCCTTGCAGACATATGTCTGAAGTACATCAGAATATGAAGTGGTATTTCCAAATTATAAACATCCTGACTACAGAATTTACAATTTCGAGCTCTGTTGCTTGATAATTATCGTGTTTTAGCTTTAAGTATCAATCTATTAACATTTCGGCTCTCTAATGCCCTGGACCTGTGCTATTGAAACGCCAGGTACTGAGTTTGCATGAAAAACGCTACAACGTGAAACAGTAGGAATTGAAAACCAAAGCAAGGTTAAAACTAGGCAGAGTGCATCAACCATAGCTGAAGTGACTACAATTGGAGCAACCCAGGACATGAGACAGGTGCCAGAAACCTATTCTCATTACAATGAGGGCTGCCCTCCTAAAACGTGCAGATTATTTAGGTGTGAAAAAAAGTAACTCGCTGAATGTTTCCTATATCTGAATTTACGTTTCAATAACACCTTGATAAAGGTAGAGGGCATGATTATTTCTATACCTTTACAGGGCCCCGGTAGGGTCTGCTCCATGGTATCTATGTCTTTGTGACACACTTCTCAATCTGCCCATCAGCAAAGACCCCCTGGCACATTTCCATGCAAAACTCACTTTGATGTGCAGATGGAGCTTTTCTAGGTTTCAAATTATGGATCCATAGTGCCTTTCCTTTAAGGGCTCCCCCTCCTACCACAGATTTTGTTGTATGCTTAAGACTCCTTATTCATGAATTAGCCCGCATAAAAATACTATTTCCTGCTCACATACATTACCGTTTCACAGTTTTGAATTGCTCCCAGATTGCAGAAAATGAGGGGTTCTTTGAAGCAAGTGTCACACCATTCCCCAAAGGGTGGAGGTGGAAGTAATTATTGAAAAGAATATATAGCTTCGAGGCGATTCTATAGCTGAATTTGTTAAAAACAAATTCTTAGGAGGCTGCTATCCATTTACATCAGTGGTTCCCAACCTGTACTCCGGGAACCCCTAGGAGTCTGAGAAGACTTCTTAGGGGGGGCCCGACTGCTTAGAAAATTACATAATATTAACAGATGAATAGCGTTTATATAAATAAAGTGGTTACATGTACATTTTTTTTTTTTAACTTACTGTAAATGTCAAGGAATGTGAATTGGAGGCTAAAAATTAAATTAATATCCTCGGATTGATTTGTGGGGGCAGTGCAGGTGCATCAAACAGAACACAGTATGGACGATGTGTGGCTTCAATAGAAAAGCTGCAACCTTCCTAATATTTTTGTTTTATTTATAGTTGATTGCCAATTGAATAAAAGGTGTTATCATTTGTGTGTGCGCTTGATACATGCTTATTTCTGTATTTTTTGTGTATTGTTTTACATTTCAAATCATCGACATTGTTTAGGCCAGGGCCCTGGGCTTCCAGTAATGACTCCGTTGGGGGTCCCCAGATTCCATTAATGATGCAGTGGGGGTCCCCAGGTTTCAATATTGATAACGTGGGGGTCCACAGAAGTCAAAAGGTTGGAAACCACTGATTTACATCACAGGAACCATTTAGTCTTTAAAAGGTGTGTCACTCTTTAGCAGGGTACACTTTAAATGTACCAAAAAAAAAGGAATATTTTCTTAATGTGAAAACCTATTGTAGAGGTCCTATACAGAGCTTAGATTGTAACGGTCTTGTAAAGTTTTATATGCCAGGCAATTGAAATATTATCTGACCCTTGTAAGATAGTAAAATGTAACATTTATAGGATTGTTCAGCAATTAAAGATTTACTGTGACTGCCGGTCCGTTTCAAATCTATCTTTGTAGGGTGAACAAAAAACATTCACATTAATATGTTACCTAAATATCTGTGCCGTTTTGGATGTATTCCACTCACAAGCAGCAAGAAACATAGACAACGGATGTGTATGGGAATTTCTTTGGGGAATAGGAAAATGAGCTGTTTGAAAAGAGTTCGGAATGAGTGATCTTTGGCTGTTCTATCAGGCTACTCAGGGAGTCAAACAGGCTTTCAAGGTCAACTTTCTGTCTCATTCCAAGTTCCCAGCACTGATTGGGAAGCACCATCCCTTTCACAAGTAATGTTGCCAGGTTGTCAGGAGAAAGGATTAACAAACCGACAGACAATGCAACATTTGCCGCACTGCATATGATCCCTACAGTATTTTTGACAGTTTGCTAGTTACTGCCTCACTTTACCACTACCTTTACACCACTACCTTGATCCACCGGTACTTTGACTCAGTACATCTAAAATAAATATAAAGACTATCCGAATTGATTCTCAATAAGTATTCAAGTGCTGCCTAAACTTTCTAGAGCACTGCATAATAACAAAAAAAAAGGATTTAGAAAATGTCAATAAGGTGAATTATGTGCTATCATGCTAGGTGTGCTACTCAAATATGCCAGAATTCTGCTCGATGTGCCAGCCTGTGAGGAGTGGCTACTAAGATTTCACCACCTAACAAATTCTCCCGATGCCAGGCTCAGTTCAAGGAACGTATCACCCTAGGTTTCACATCTCAAAAGCTCAGTCCTCAACTCAGACAACACAGTTGTTCACTAGGGTTCCCATAATGATGGATTGTGATTAGAACCAGCAACAATTCACCATTCAGTTATCCTGTAGCAGGTAAAGTACCTTTTCTATTTAAGTAATCTACATTGTGCTTAGCACATAACGTGCCATTGTCAGGGCCGCAATCAGCATTGTCCGAGAAGATACAGCACAACCCCCATGACACCAATCATGTGGCCACCATCGCGCTCCTATGTGCTATCTGTTCCCACACTCCCCATGGTTGTAATGTTACATCCTGATTTGTGGGCCTGCTTCCTTTTAGTTAAATTGTGTTTGCGCTCTCACTTAAACACAGTCAAACAATATCCATAGTAAGTACAGGGGGGAACTGTATGTTCGTCATCCCATTGCTGTAGGTCTTCTGTGTTGAGAACAGTTCAGTGGCAGGACACAGCATGGAAGAATACTGAAGGATACAGTACATCAGATGTAAAGTGTCACTCGCATAATCTTTGGCTGAAAGGCCACCACCATCTGGTATAACACATTCAAACTGGCTATAAATGGACAGAGAAAACAGATGCGTACCATCAGGTCTAGCCAGTGTACAGCTTTAAGTCTTTTGCCTATCACCATGGCAAATAACACAAGTTTGAATTAATATTGATAAATAACATGATGTAATATACACATAGAAAGTCAATGACAACTGATAAAAATTCCCACAAAGGCACTTTGTGTACATGACAGCAGACAACGGATTTGGACTTTAGGACAGTTTAAAACCCATATGCAAACAATTGCCTCGTAGCGTATATACCCGCTCGGTCTATCAGGATCGACTGTGCATGATTTCACAGGGGTCAATCAATCATTAGATTTGTAAATCATGGCTTATCACTCTGGGGGGTATCCTGGCACTGAGAGTTGTCAGTGTGAATCAGTAGCTACACCTCAAAGAGCCATGTTTTGAGCTTTCTCCTGAAGTTGAGGAGGGTGTGCAAGGTGCACAGGTGGACGGGAGGTTGTTCCAGATCTTGGCAGTGAAGGAGAAGGAGCACCCTCCTCTTTGGCTGCGTCAAGCTCTCAGGACAAGCACGATGGCACAAGTTGTTTAACAGAGTTTCTTGGTAGGCTGGTGGAAGGAGAGTCTCTGGTTGATTAGATTGGGTCCGATGGTGTGGAGAGCCTTGTATGCGATGGTAAGAACTTTGAATTTGCTCCTCTTGTGCATAGGCAGCCAGTGGAGACCCCGGAGGTTGGGGGTGATGAAAAATTAATATTATAGGCTAGAGTCATATCTGCTGACTGACTGACCAATTGGAAATTAGGGGGATGGACTGGAAAACCCTAATAAAAAGTCATGACAAGGGGCTAAAATTTGAGATGCGAGAGGAGAATTGATGACGTCAGGAGACGCGGTTCAAGATTCTGTTGTTGGGCTCATACTCTTGAGAGCCTGATGCGTTGCTGATCTATTGATGACCTGAAGATGAAGCCTTTTTCTCCTTAGCTAGATGTTTTCCAAATTTACGTTTTCTAAATTGTTTTTGCATGAAGTCCCACATGCTAAATGCTAATCTGGGTTAGGGAAGGGCCCTGTACGTGACATTGACAGTGACAATGATTGACGGACTGATTGCTGAACTCTGCTATTAATGCTGTTATATTCATCCTTGTTGGCTTATGTTGAAGCATTCGAGCATATGTTTTACCGAGTTCTGATTAGATTGTGTTATTGGTGTTCATTAATGAACTAATTCTGAGATGATTGAATAAAGTTTGATCTAATCTCATGACTTAGTATTGTAACTAATAGGGAAATAAAAATTGTTAAACGCTTTACCGAGTTGTGGTTATTCATGAATTGACGGTTATAGTTGGTTATTGATGTCATTGGTCATTACATAATTAGGATATTCCATGCGATACAAAAGGTTCATCGGCCTATAAGCGTCCCCTTGCAAGTTTACTTACTAAGGACCAAGAGCGTTAGCAAAGGTTACCTGGAAGAATTCCAACACAACATTTTCTGCCTTCGTGCTGGGATCAGAGCTAAATCAATAAAAACCTGAAGTGATCATATTGGCTTTAGTTCTGGATAACAGGCCCAAAAGACAGGTCGGTGGAGATCCAGATATTTTACGACTCTTGGCAGTATTAATGAAGTACACTACTGTATCCCAATAAGAGGCACGTTCTGTGCACCCCCATACCATATGTAAGAAATCCACCCCTAGTTCTCAGCAATGAAGACATGCCACCTGTGTCCCCGGGAACATAAGATTTATGCTGATTAGTGTAAGTTATGCTCTATGGCTGTAATACGTGTATTAACCGTAACTGGGTGCTGCAAAAAGTGCAAGGCACCCTGCCTAGGTTTTGGTGCCAGTCTCCTTCTGTGAATACTTGGCCCATATTTTGAGACCACCCATTTCGCACTTTGTGTCTGTATCAACAGTGCTTTATAGATAATGGTAATTGCCTGTGATTGGCCAGCGATGGCACATTTCATCTCCAGGCCTGCATGGCCCTAGTATTCTTGTCTGTTCTTCCCCCACATCTGCCATGACAGCCCCATAGAGTAGGAAATGGTGGGCAGGAGCTCAAATTCATCAATGAGCTCTGCAAAGTCTTGCAGTACTCCATCTGCATACCAATTTCCAAGCACTGTCATACCCCTTCTCTCCCAATCTCACAGCCCTGATCAGTCTCCCTCATGTGGGAGGTGTAGCAATCTCTTCAGAGGGAGATCCTTCGCTTAGGGCAGTGGTTCCCAACCTTTTGACTTCTGAGGACCCCCACTTTATCATTACTGGAACCCGGGGACCCCCACTGAATCCTTATTGGAATCTGGGGACCCCCTCAATGATTCATTACTGAAAGCTGGGGACCAAATCTGTTAACATTATTGAATTTTCTAAGCAGTCACAGACCCCCTGAGGAGGCTTCAAGGACCCCGCGGGTCCCCAGACCATAGGTTGGGAACCACTGGCTTAGAGGGTACTCGTCCACATGCACTGCAAGGCTCTGGCCCATACCAATTGCAGAGTTTCCAGGGAGAGGCCAGGGTGATCATTGTGCCAATGATCCTTCGTGTTAAGCAATATGGATAGTAAAGTGGCAGGGTGTGGAATGAAACTTACCCCTAGTGGCAACCCCCTACCTGCAATATCTCCAATAGGCTGCTCCTTTGAGTTGCGCCACAAGGCACTAAAGTTTAAGGTCTGGGACTGCAAGTGCTCCACCATCAGTAGGCAACCGAAGTTTGGCGAACACCAGTCATCTGCATCCCAGTCCCAAATTAGGTAAATTAACAGGCTGTCCATCTCACTAAAGTTGATTTTTAGGAGGCGAATCAGCAGTGCTACAAAATAATATAAAAAGGGGGAAGAAACACCATCTTTGAGAGGGTGATACTGCCCTCTACCGACAAAGGAAGGGTGAGCCACAAATGAACAGAGGAACGAAGAGGAGTAGAGTAGGACATGATCTTCGCTGAGACCCTCATACCTTTTGGTACCTGGGTGTCTGTATTTACCACGCGGTGGCCAATATTCTAAAGGGTAACTTGCATTGAGCTTATCGGCCACTGTGGTAAATACAGATTGATTAGAAAGACTGCAAAAAGGTTGTCAGATGCCCTTTTGATCGAAATAAGAACGATGAAAAGTGGGCTGAAAACACAAGTCATCTATGCAGTTTTTAAGAAGAAACTTGAAGAAAACAATAAGACCATCAATGAATACAAAGAGAACTTGACAGAGAGCAAAATAAAAACATTTTCATACAATGGTATTTTTCCCTATTCCAAACAGGATTATGAACCACAGGAACGTGAACTCTCAGACACAGACAGTTTTTACTCAGGGAAATCATCAAGAGCAAGATCTAGCAATTGACCTAACTGACATCAGGGTAGGCGAGGAGGTTACCCACATTGGAGCAGAGGTAGTGTCTCATAACCATCACAAATGCCATTTCCATATGCCTGTAACCCCCAACTTGCATTCCCTCCGTACCCACCACAATAGGGCCTCCATGGGCAACCTATGCCACCTTTTTTAGAGAGAGGCCAAAATCTGGGAAGAGGAAGAAAGAGAGGAACAAAAGTACAGTGGGCAGAAGAACCCCAAAAAGACCAAGTTCTGGGTACCCAACCAGGGACCAACAAGACAGGCGGGGGATACTGAATCTGAGCCAACACGAATTTACAGCTATTCAAATGCAGGTTTTTGAGAAGGGATTGGGTTTTGTGCCTAAACCAAGACCAGATGTCTTGGGCCTAAGACAAGAATAGGCAGAATTATTTAGACGCATCTGGTTAGTTATATTTTTTTGCCAATCATAAATCTCAGGATTTGAGAGACCCTGATAACACCGGGGTCTGAGGAAAAAAGAAACAGAAAAAAAGAACTTCTTTCCACCTTTGCATACTATGCCTCCGGAAGTATTAGCTTTCGAAAGGGCAGTAACACAAGATGTGTACCGACTGAGGGATGATAAAAGTTCTATATTTCAGAATATATCGAGGGCTGAGAGACAGGCCTTGAAAGAGACTGAGGAGATAGATTCAGTGGTCATAAAAACAGCTGATAAAAGGGGGTGGGGGGCACGATCATTCTTCCAAAGCAGATGTACAGTCAAGAATGTCTGAAACTCCTTGGTGACTCTCGCAACTATAAGGTCCTTGAGCGAGACCCGACAAAATATATCCAGGATGACATCAGCTATATGGTTGAAAGGGCATTAGAGGAGGAACGGATAACAAAAAAAGAAGCAGATTATAAAAAAAATCCCATGGTACCCTATTTTTCATCTTGTCAAAATTACATAAAGGAAAAAGTCCTCCCCCTGGCAGACCTATAGTTTCAGGAATAGGGTCATTATTGGAACCCTAAATTCACAGACCATTTTTTCAGACTTTTGGTGGCTAAGATACCATCCTTTTTAAAGGATACCAAGGATGTTCTCAATATGATACAGGAAATTGATTTTGAACCAGGCATGGATCTGTTGATCACTTTGGATGTGGAAGCGCTGTACACCAGTATTCCACAGGAGGCTTCTCTTGAAGTTCTGGAGTCTCTAATAGAAGCCATGACATGGGAGTCTAACATCACAGGATTTTTTTCCTTGATTGCGCACATGGCCCTGACTAGAAATTACTTCTAGTTTGAAGATACCTTTTATCTACAGAGCCATGGGACATCGATAGACAGTAGATTTGCCCCAAGTGTGGCCTGTTTGTATGTACATGATTTTGAGACAAAATACATTTACAAGCAGACGTATCCCTTCATAAAGAGTATCCGCCCATGGAAAAGGTAGATAGACAACATATTCATCATCTGGTCTGGCAATAAACAATTGGCAGTTGACTTTGTTGGGTGGTTAAACTCAAACCTACTTACATTTTGCTCTTACTCTGGAAAAATAATCAAATACTTTTCTGGACTTGAGGATTTGGGTGGAAGGAGGGAAGCCATGCTCTGAAGTTTGTTATGAACCAACTGACTGCAAAAACTTAATTAGACATGACAGTTTCCACTCAAAATCCCTTAGAGACAATCTACCAGTTGGACAATTCCTCAGACTAAAAAGAAATTGTTGAAATATAAGTGATTTCGAAAAACATGCTTGCTTACTTTCTGATAAGTTAATGACAAAAGGATATCCACTCACTTTAATCAACAAGGCAAAGAAACAGACCTGAAATAATGCCAGGGAACAGCTTTAACATCTTTTGAAAAACCACATACTGATCGTTTGATATGTATCTCCACCTTTGGCACCCACTAAAACCATTAAAAAAAATGTATCCAAAAACATTGGAAAATTCTGAATTTGGGCCCCATGACTTTAGATAAACCTTTGTTTGCCTTTAAATGAGGGAAATCCCTGAGAGTTATAGTAGTCCATACTAAACCACGCAGGAAATGGGTGGTGGCAAAAACCCTACAAATGATGTGGGGTCTACCACCAATCGTAGGGCATTTTCCATGTGGTAAATGTAATGTTTGTCCTCTCATGAGGCAAAAGAGAGAATTAGATATGGGCTTATTGACTCCACGGGTCCTTAAGAATCACACGAATTGTGACACAATGAATTTTATTTACATTCTGATTTGTCCCTGTGATCTGAAATACATAATAACACGGAAAGTAAGAGTACGCATAAATGAACATAGAAGTACTTTTAGATGTAAAAAAACAACTACAAAACTGATGTGTCACTTTGTGAGCTGTGGTCATTCTGAAAATGATTTGACATGTTATGTTATTGAAAAGTTGCCCAGGGCAAGTTAGCAGCAACTACTCAACCGGAAAAAAAGATGGATTCACAGATTATGCACTGCACGTAAGGGCCTCAACGATGATACTCCATGGTCCCTGCTGATGGGAAACTAAACAGTAAAAAAACTTTGATCCATAATCATAATACTTGTTTTTTTGCAGCACACCACCATAGTCAGGGCCTTAATGATGACATCCCAGGATCCCTGGTGATGGAAAATAAACAGCAAAAAAATGTTTTTGATGCACAATCATAATATTGGGTCATTTTTCAGCACACAAGCACTGTCCCCAGATACTACTTGTTAAGATCCTTTTTCACCAGCCCCATTTTAAATTTATTTTAAAATCATAGGCCCGTTTTCAGGTAGGAAAGGTTTGTTAATGTAAAATAGCCTTTAATATATAATTTCCTGTTCTCTGTAAATAAGATCCATTGGCGGCAATTTTAGGATTATTGGACGCAAGAGCCTTGATGAACATGACGGATAGCTTCCGTCACTATGAACCACAATTCCCAAGGAGAGCTGGGCTGGGCGCTCCACTTAGATGTCACTCGCCGGGCTCTCCACGTAGGCATCACACGCAGGACAGTAATCCATTTATGTTTGGGACCACAGGGAATATGTCGTTCTTTGGCAGTCCGATGGCAGGACTCCTAGGTGCAGGAGCGGTGTTCTGATCCTTGACGAAGTAGGAGTAGCTCAAGTTCTTGGGTTAATAACTTGGTTCTTGCAGAAAAAGGGTGGTTTCATAGTTATTACTATAACACAAGAGCTTCATATAAAGGATGATCATTTCATTCATAGCGTGGCTTTTCCTTCAGTCTTCTCAAGGGTGCAAGACTTGGGCCCCATGCACATGAATCATGTCCCGAAATCACAAGCATTGACAATCTTAGTGGGAGCTTTGAGCGTGGGCAGTAAGTTAGAGTATAATTAAGGATCGAGACCAAGCGTCACGTACGTATACTGCCATCTGGCCTCATTTTTAAGCATACAAACCCTTGGTGGGAGCTTTGATTTGAAAAGGAATGGGTGGCACAGAAGGATATGATCTTATTTATTTTGGTTTATACTTCTAAAAAACATATTTAGTTATTTTTGTAACTACTCTTACCTCCTGAATGTGCGACTACAGGACGACAACCCCGCCGGACATGCATGACACATGAACATTCCTTATAAAGGGTAAGGTTTATGACTGCCCCATGAATGAAGGTATGTTTACACCTTACTTCACATTGTGGTGGAGTAGGCAACCGAAGTTCGGCGAACACCAGTCATCTGCATGTATACCAGTGCTTGACCCGGCACCAGATCTGTTTAATTTGATCTTGATGAAGCTAATATGATGGGATGGGCTACCTTGTTTTAGATGGCTAACTTCACAATGATTGGGCTGCAATTAGTAGGACTGTATCCTAACAGAGTATCCAGTACTAATTTAACCTCCGTAAAAGCCTGTTTGGAAATAGCTTAAAAATGAATCGAAATGTTCAATGACCAGAATTAAAAGACATTTTTTCCCTTGGATCATGTAACGACTCGGAGGTTTGATAGTGGATGTATTTTAACTAGGCTAACCAATCCAGTAGCATAAAACTGTAAACTGTAAACTTTGCACTTGTATAGCGCACTACTCACCAGTTAGGGTCTCAAGGCGCTGTACGCATACCGCTGTGGAACCCCTCCTGGCTTTTCCCTGTGAGGCACCCACTCCTGGACAGCCCCAGGGTGAAGCCAGGCATCCAAGCGCTGTGAGGGCTGTTGTGGAGATTAAGCAAGCTATTGCCCAGAGTTACAGAGTGGGACCCATTAATTAGATTAGGCACCAAGGCGAGAATTATCTGGTCCAAGGGAATGGAGCCCAAGACCCACCAGGTGGGAATTGAACCCTGGTCCTGGGCCAGATCTCTGCATCAGGATCTGCCGCTCTAACCATTGTGCCACACTTCTCCACTAATAGCATAATGGCCTGGGTGAAGCCATTTAAGAGGTGTTATTACGCCCTCACTAATTATTAGAAAAAAACTCACCAAGCATGTGTTAGTGAGGAGGTCACACACTGCTGCACATACAAGTAAAAACAAAATTATATTTATTTAGTCTGTTGATAGTACTATAGAAAAGATTGTTGGTGGTATTTTGCTCGAATGAAGGTTTCTCCCTTAATAGTCCCACAAAGTGGATGCATCTGAGACTATTAATTGAATAGCTCAGGGTGATTAAACAATAAATAAGGCAACTAGCCTGAGAGGAAGAAATCAAGTAAAATATTTGAATATACATAACATCTAAAGGTCTTTGCTACAGTTTGATAAGAACACGGGTGGAGTAATATTCTTTGTTTGTTCTCTATGTTCACCTTTTAGGTACATTGGAAGGCGTTATCCTCCAGTATCAGGTGAGAGCTTTAGGCCTCACATGTATGTTTGAGTTAGTCTATAGGTAGGGATAGTTACAACAGCCCTGACGCAGGCCCCTAGATCCAGTGGGCTCATTGAGAAGTACCTTGGCTGGAGTTTGAGGTACCTTGGACCATTGTTTTCAGATGAGACCCAATTAATTTGGGTTTTTTCATACCTTTGGTACCCTTAAATAAAGGACATTCCTAGGGTATACCAACAGGTATTTTTACTGCTCAGTACTTTCAGGAGCATATACTTGATGGTCTCCTCCTCTTCATATCCCTGTAAGCAGATGACCTGTTATTTTTTTCGTGTGAATGTTCGGATGTGGATGGGGCCTTCCATGATATAGAGGAGTATGGTTGATTATCAGGACTCCAAATAAATTGGGAAAAATTTAACACATTTACCCAGCACACACCTGAAACAACCACAGTGGTGCCACTGGAAGTAGGACATGAACTCCTCTGGGAACTTCATGCTTTTCAGTACCTGTGTGTCTGTATTTACCATCATACACAAAAGAAGCTAAGCCACCAAGGAGTCAACCTGTGGGTTCTTCCAAGAAATGGAGTAGACGCCTCACCCACTAGTCGTGGCATGCTTCATCATAGGCAGTCTATCCACACCCTGGTAAGATGGTACTGCAAGGGCGGACTCAACCAGGGAGTTCTTATATAAAATATCAACTGAATAAAAGCAGACAAAGATGTTGCGCTCTCAGGTCTGACAGTACATGAGGAGAAGGTGGAGCCAACAAGTACACCAGCTACCAGTGACCAGTCTCCACCAAGCCATGACCAAGAGTAGCCACTTTATCGTCTAGAGCAGAACTGGAGCAGGTCAGTGTACAGAGAAAAGGGAGCAGGTTGAAAATGTGGTTAACTCTCTCAGCAGGCCCTCCACCAGTAAGGGCACCCTTTCCTAAAAGTCACAGGGAAGGGGGGAGGGGGATAGGCGAACAAGGGTCACCGGACAACAGAGGCCTCTCCCTCCCATGCAGTGATGAGCCACTGTCCAGTGCCCACAGCACAAGCAGCTTCACAGGTCCAAGGTAAGTATCTCCCTGTTATACCAATGCCAGGAAGACAAGGCAGGTACATACAAAGAACAACTTCTGGGGAAAGTCGCAGTATAGCTCCCTAACTAGCCTTCACATCAGCAGCGACTCAGCATGAAGCATCACTTATCAGTGCCACCCAAGTTGCCAAGTGGATTAAAGACAGCTGAAAGGCCACAGGTCCACCTGACTAGAGCACGGAAAGGCTGCTCCAGCGCACAGCACTCTTCTTGGTTGTAGAAGATGGAGAGCAGCACAGGGAAGGCACTAGGTGTAGGAGGCTGTCAGGGAAATCCTAAGGGCAATCATGCAGTTACCTCATGCAAGTGCCTCCCCCCCCCAAAGTCTCCAGGCCCTCATGCCATCTGCTGTCTTTGCGGCTCTATTCCAGGGCACCCCAGAAGGGCCATGCAGAAAGGCCCAAGCTGCATGCATCAACAAGCTCCTCAGATCCCTGGCTGAATGCCACTCTCAACAAGGTCCCAGCCTGGCTCACCCTCATACTGCAGGCTCATCAAACTAGGTCCTCAGCCAGAGAGTCTCCGAGCAGGGACGCAAGTCAATAATCTGGCAACAGTAGAGGTTGCTCCCCTCTGTACAGCTCCATCCCGGGCTGCAGCAAGTGCCACCAGCCTCCTCCTCTCAGCCATCGTGCTTCACCACCGCCATTTTAGTGGAGCGTAGGTGACCAAAGATCTTGGTCAAGCAAGACCCTGCTTGGGCCACACCAATGTCCTCCAGATGCCCTGCCTACATTCTAGGGATCTTTAGCCATAGTGGGGCCGTCATCACCCAGACGGAGTGAATGTTGACCACAGGATATCAGCAAAAAAGGCCCCATCTGGGCAAAGAGCTCCGCAAAGGTGCTGCTCACAGCATGGTGGTTAGCCCCACTGCTATTACTGTGACTTTCCCATTACTGAATCTTTTGCAGATGAACTAACCACACAAATGGACAAGGGCTATATGAGAATACTAATCAGAGTCACCCTGAATATAAGATTCGTCTTCCTGAGATTTGTTGTTTTAATTTGCTCCCAAATGTTCATTTCAGAGCTAGGTTTCGAGATTTATTGCTGATCTTCACAGAATCTCTAAAGGAGATACAGCAATAGATTCACAGCAAAGGTTCAGGATCAAATTAAATCCCACACGAAGTTTCAGACAACTGGATCTCAAGGTTTCCACGTTATAGCATAATCTCTGATGGTGATTTCGGTGCACACAGAAACTTGTGGGTCTACCCTGGATACCTGAAATGATTTGAGGTCAAATATCCCTCACATTATCATTGGAACACGTGCATTGCCCCCCGAGAATGTCACAAACTTTATTTCGGATATCTAACATTATTTTTGGTTGTTCTTCCAATTACTTAATCAAAGTTAGTAAGGAATTACTCACACATACACAAAAGGAGTGGGACGTTTTGTAAAGTGTTCTATGTACACGAGCCTCAATTTGTAGACATCTTTCTTTTCAACTTTATGTGCAAATGTCTGGAAGTATCTGCCCACAGATTCCTTGAAAAGAACAATGGATTATCAAATATGAATTCACGAGAACATGCAGACAAAATGTTAAATCTGGAGGGAGCCAGAAAAAACATGGCTACACTTTTTCCAACCTAAAGGGAAACTGCAGGCAAACAGCTCTATGTAAATATTGTATCAACATATGGGAATCGACCAAAAGAGCACTGATTAGGCTGTGATTGTATTGTAGAAAACAGACAAACAAAAGCATACTATTTAGGTCTCAGAGCACGTCACATTTCCAGAGTAATACAAACGGAAAGAGGAAGCAGTGATGACTTTCTAGTAATTGTAATTGGGGGAAGTGATGTCAGTTTAAATTACTTCAAATCAGCCACATCTGAGGCAGCTCAGCTACTTTTGGTAAATCACATAAAATATTGCAAAATGAACCTATCTACCTCTGTGTGAGAAAAGGCAACATTTAGTTATTTCACAAACGTGTTCTGCCCTGAAAAACTAGCTGAGTAGTAAACACATGGCATAAACTATAAAAAAAAAAAAAATCAGACTGTTCAAACAGCAGTCAAATAAGTTTCTCAAATGTATATATGCTGCTGATTTTCCTACTGCGCGTAGTTTATATTGAAAACCACGTTTAATACCTAAACAGTCTCTAATCCAAGAAAAAAATGTTTACTACTTTACAGTAAACAGGAGCAGACAGTTGACAGCATGGCACATAGGCGCTAGGGACGTAGCCTCAAGGACATCCATTAGTTTTATTCTTCATTTTACACCGTTTATTTACCACAAATCAAATATCATGGGCATCAGAACACAGTACAGAAAGAATATGCATAACAATGTGTGTTTCGCAATTTCGTGTAGCGGAACTCACACCACAGAGAGCAAAGGAAAACACTGTAATAATAACATCAACATATGTAGACGTGATTTCGTACTGTAGTAAAAGAAGGCTGCCAGTGTAGCATGCAAGAGGAATATATATTTTGACAGTTATGGTGATAAATTCTTAAGTTCAGACTTGCAGATGCTGAAGGCAGGTGCTTGTTTGAAGGAGAGGGACAATGCGGCCCAAAGGAGAGGGGCTGTTCCACAGAATGCTTTCTTTAGGGCCACATACAGGACCCCTAGACACGGTTCAAAAACCATAAATGTCTGTGCTAAGTAGCTGGGTGTGTCCGCGGTGTGCTTTCTGCTTTCAATATTATCCATTCAAGTTTGAAGGTGCATCTAGCATCAAGTGGGATCCTGCGGGTGTCGTTTAGCACAAGGGTGATGTGATCCTTGTTGGATGCATGAATGCATCTCTATGGATTTTTATTTTGAGTGATGCTCACCAACATATAGGAAGACCAATTAGGAGCATGTTATCATAGTCAGTTATGTTTAGGACCTGCTTTTGAACGACTTGCTTTAGGTTTTGCTTTAGAAATATCGAATTATTTTATCTATGCATTCCGAATTTTATGTTGGGCGCATTTGACAATATTTTTATATACTCATCTATATGAAGTGTTTTATCAACGGACCTGTTATAAATGTTATGGTCCTGTCCCTCATTATGTTCTTACTGGAGGGCAATTCTAGCGCAACTTTCTATCTGCAAGGCACATCCGCGGCTGACCACGTGGGAAGCATGTATCCTGGGCCTTTTCCCTAGAGCTAAAAGGCACAAGGCTTCCATGAAATTCCTGCACCTGGGCCTCCTGACGGCTAAGCGACTCAACACCAGGAGATGGAAGCCTGCAGAGCTTCCTTCGATAAAAGCATGGAAAAGATCATTTATGGTATGGGCAGAGGCAGAGGGGGTGGCACTGCGAAGGGACGACAGCTTGGGATTGCATAAAATTCCCCTGGCCTCTAGCTGGGATGGAGTGGTGTTAGAGCTACAGGAACAAGAGCAAGGGCCTGATACGGATGCAGCTAATGTGGACACTGCGCTGAGGGCAGAGGGTTGAGTTGGCTGAATGTGGTGGATCAATGTAGTCCTCTTTGGGCAGCGGGCTTTGCCTCCCCCGCTGTAGGGGAGGGGGTGCTTGGCAGAACACATCAAGTGGGGGCCCGGGGGCATGCGTTGGTGCAACGCGACCAAGTGACTGGGAAATGACACGGGGTTGGGTCGGGGTTGAGTGGGGGAAGAGGGGAGCCAGCTGGGGACTGGATTCCGGACAAGGTTACTGTTGCGTTGTTATATTGTTGTATATGAGAATTATGCTGAATTTTACTCTCTTTGATGTACAATGTACGACAGCCGCCTGCTGAGTAATGTGTCGATGTAATATGTCTTCCGTGCTGACAAAACCCCAGAGGTTGGTGACAGGTTTTGTTATATAGTCCTAACAGGTCACCACCTCAGCGCTGCTTGTACATTTTACTTGTCAACAGATGCAAGTCTTTGCGTCACCTAGCATGATTGAAATGAACGCTATGCAATGAACGTTGCAATTCTAGCTCTCCAACTACGATTGATGAATACGATTTGTATCTCTATCTCTCTGTATAAAAATGAATAAAATGATTTAAGAAAAAAAGAAAAAAATGAAGTGTGGTATCAAGTATGAATCACGAATAGTTTGTCTCTTAAGTTGACATTGGCAAAATTAATAAGTAAATGAGGGAAACAAAGGGGGCTTCGTTTCATGGTGTTGTCAGGAGAAAGATATTAGTTTTAATGGCAAACACATACCCTCCTCTTCTACCATAATGACACACAGCACCTTCTCTCCCTCATGGATAAGACACCCGTATCTGGATCAAGTTCAAGGCTGCACGACTTGAAATCACCAACTTGATGAAGACCAACTGGCTAAAGCTGAACACACAACAAGACTGAAATTGTGATTTTTGGGAAGAGCACTGCACTGTGGGACTCCGCCTGGTGGCCAACTTGGTCCAACCCCTGTCCCCACCACTCACACCAAGAACCTCAGGACCATCATCAATAGGAAAGTCGACACGACCGCCCAAGTCAGCACCATCAATGCCTCATGCTTCCATACCCTGAAGAGGCTGAGGAAGATTTTCAAATGGCTCCAGTGGCTCCCCATACACAAACTACCACAATTCAAGCTTCTCACCCATACATTTAAGGCACTATATAACACTGGCCCAGCACACCTCAACAATTTCATTTGCTTTCAAAACACTTTCAAATATCTCCACTCATCCAGATTCTTACTTGCACACATCCCACACACTGAAACCAGATCCAGCAGTCAAGCCCTTTCCTACATCACTCCTAAAGCGTGGGATAACCTGCACACATATGAGCCTCCTTCTCACTTCTTTAATTCCACAAAATGCTAAAGACCTGGCTTTTCAAGCAGACCCACCATGTCATAGGTTTGGCTATGCCCACACCTGCTCATGTCAGGACACCCTCCTGGGTGACAGTGCACTCTAAAAATCTACATAACATATAAAGGGTGAGCTTGTACTGTGTCACCCATGTTTTTGTTTGTTGAAGGCAATGGGTGGAAACTACGTCTTCATGCACTTTAACAAGGTACAGATGAGTATTATCAGCGTATTGGTGATAGTTGATAACTTTTGCATGGCTTTAAAAGAATAAGCAACCAATAAGGAACACAGAATAGTGGCGCAAGAATACAGCAATGAGTACTTAATGCCTCATGGGGTAAGAGTGAGAAAGGGTGTTTCACACAAGAATTTCCATTTTCTGGCTAGATACAAGGGACCCATTGACAACACCATCTAAGCCAAGCCTGTTTTTCAGAGTATCTAGGGGTATGTTATGCTTAATAGTATTGAGAGCTGCAGAGAAGTCAAGTATGGTTAAGAAACAGCTGTCTCTACTGTCTAAGATGCTAAGGGCACCTTGTACTACCCAAGAAGCAGTTTCCATTTTCTTCTGATCTGAAACTAGATTGCCAGACTCAGAGCTTAATTTGTAAAATAATATTAATGATAAGAGTCAGGGCCCAAAGTTTTGCTCTAAAGCTTGCAGCAGGCGCTATCAAATGCCGGGGTGCTGAATACCAAGCTTGTCTTGTCTTCAGTCCCCCTCATGCCTCTTTAATCCACCACTAGACACTCACTGCCTCTTTGTGTCACTATTGCAGGTTGGTTTTCATTCTTGCTTTCTCCCTTTGTCACTTTTTGCCCTTCTGTTTCTGCATTACCCTTTTTGTGTTTTTGTCTCTCTTGGTTTGGATCAGAGTCTCAAATTAAACTCAGATCTGTGTTCCCTTTGATTATTTGGTTATCAATATGTCCCGTTTCACTAGATCAGCCACATAGATTTAATAGCATGGGCAGAAATTGTAGGCTAATGATTGGTGATTGGGTCTGCAGTGTCCCTACCCATTTTATGCTTTCAAGAACCTTCAATTAGTTTTGAGAGTCTGGTATCCCCCTTGCTTAGCAGAGACCTTAATGATGTTTATCCATACTTAATTAAATTCAGCTTTTGTTCTTTTTTGTGAACAAAGCGGGGATTGGGTCATCAGTGAAGGATGGGGGTTTGGTGTTTGCTATTGTTTTGTGCCAATGAAATTTTAAAGTAAACCTCTTAAAAGATAACCATTTGGATGCAGTCACCTGGTTTTAACTTGTGATCAAAGTTTGTCTAATGTTGGAGATCTAAAGAGTTAAAAATGTAGCTTACTTGGCATAGATATCAGCCTAGGATTATCACGTGGCTGTGACAACACTTTGACCACATTCAAAACCTGTTTTTGTTTTCTTGGCCTTGTTGATCTGGGTACTTGAAAAGGTGGCCTTAACCCTATAGCTGTTGTTTTTTTATGACCTTTCCTTTCTTTGCGTACAGAATGAGTAATTTTACCACACCTTCCTTTTCCAATACTACATGTCTTTCCTTTGGGCATTTAACTCTTTCAAGTACTACCCAGGTGATCATGTAGTGCATGTTCTTTTATTTCTCAGGAGAGCTATAGCATTAATATCAAAATAGCGTCTTGTGACAATGAGAATGAGGTAGATACATTGCCAGCCGCAGTGTTTGTGCTCTGACCATAAAACATAGTAAAGTTGGATAACTCCTAATTGGCCTACTTCACTTTTCAGTAAGGCCATCGTATGTGGCATGGAAAATGTCACAAAAACTGCAGCACGTGTTGTGCCATCCATTAGGCTAGCAAACCTGCTTTAATCTTGTAAACGAACCTGTCAAAATAACCCTTTTGAGAGGAAAGAACCTTACTCTTAAATATGAAAGTCACCCCTACATCAGGCTTGTACCCCAAAGGGTAGGGCACCTAGTATTTAAAAGTAGTACATACATGAATTTAGAGTTGGCAAGCACCCACATTTACTAGCCCCCAAAATGTATTTTCACTAAGAAGCTGTCATATGAGAAAAACTAAGGTTCAGAATAAAAATCATAACTCTGATAACTTTGGTTTTGGACAAGCTACCACATTAATTCAAACACTTTTTTTAATGTTTATTAAAAAAACAAATTAGGAGGTGAAGTTACATTTTTAATAAATATTCAAGAAAATTCACCTTTGAACATTAGACGTTGCCTGCCTGAATCTCCAGTAGGCTGATTAGCATTTTCAACAACTGGCCTGTCAGTGCTTCACCTGAATGAGGTGTGAAAACTGTTCCTAGCGCAATAACCATGGCTTAAGCCTTTTGGAATGAAGACCTGGGTGTGAGGTATGTGACACATATCAGCTCAGAAAAGGCAGTTTGGGAAGGTTCAAGAACGTCAGTGACTTGAACGAGATGAGGATGAGCCTGCCCATTCATAGTTTTTTTGCTTTTAAAACCTTTTTTGTGCTTCACAAATCTGTTACAAGATTAACATACAGGTCATCTCATATAGATACATTGATAATATTGTTTATTTTAATCTAAGAGTTTTAACACATAACTTACAGATCACTGAGTGAAGCATTTTTCCACCCCCTTTCCTAAAGATCAATCCCAGCAGAATCATCATCCTCATTAGTCTGATGTAGGTCTTGCTTCTCATAAACTACTTGAAAGGTTCCTAAAAGTCACATGGCCATGCCTTCAGATGTAACAGTTCACTGTGTGTGTGCACCAAAATAAGCCAGATCCCCTAGCCAGGTCTCTAGTATAGGGCCTCTAATGGATGTTTAGTTCATTGCCCCCCGCCTCTTCACAGCAATGCCATTGGTAACAGTCTGCAATCTGAAGATAAAACAGTATCAGTGATGCCCAATGTAGAAATCTCTGGGGTAGGCTCTAATTCACATTTAATCATGTTAGACAACACCTCAAATACCTCTGACCAAGATGTTTCCATCTTGAGGAAATACCAAGCTATGTGTAAAAAGGCTCCAGTAATTGCCTTACATTTATTGCATTTTATTACACTCGCTGGGGGAATTTGGAAATACTCTCAGGTGTATAGTACAAGTGATGCAATATTTAAAAGTGTATTAGTTCAAGCCTCTGGGTAAAGGGTATGCCTTTCATTTGTGCACAAGCATACCCCTAACTCTTATCAGATAGTAATCTGCCTAATTCAGTCTCCAAAGCTTTTCTAGCCGAATAACTGGGCAATATCCCAGTGATACATAGATCATCATACATAAATGAGATCCTGTTACCTCTTTGCATCAATTTAGTCAGTAACTCTAGTTCTGCAGTTGAGTTAGAGAACCCTGGTAACACAGTCCGTGCTCATGTTATAGTCTGTAATAGAGTAGAATCCCCAGTGGTGTACCACCACCCTTCTGTTTAAAGTTCTGTAGATCCACGAACTTCCCTTCCGGAACATATCTCCCATTGCTGCCATCCCCAGTCTTTGCAAGAAACGTATAGACATTCTTTCTAACGATGGTGTAAGCAGTGAGTTATTATCTATCTCAAGTAAGGGGGAATATGATATGGATGCTCCTGTATATTTTGCAATCTCCCACCAGGCCCACACAGTTATCTCTATTACATTAATTTAATCACAACAAGTCACTGGCTTTTTCCCAGTATTGCTTGGCGTGAGTATGGTCGAGCTAATGTATGCTCAATTTTAACATGTGGCAAATGCCACGTTTTATAGCAGCCAACATTTAGCATGGTATGCCAGAGTATTCAGGTAGTACAAATAGGAATCTGGTACCCCCAAATCAGCTTTTTTCTTACATATTTTGTTTGAACCTCCCAGTTTAAATTAGGTTGCCCTCCATCCCTGATCAGTCAAACTAACAAACCTTCTAGTACACAACCCTCTACTCAAAGATCCAGTTAACCTACAATATTTAGCAACATCAGTGGCTTCACTACTGCATCCATACCTTAAAATTCTAGATTCATGAATAGATTAATCAATATAAACTCCAGTAAAACTCAATCATTACTCATGCATATCTGCTTAAAAGAAAATAGGTTTACCAACCGGCAAAACCCGTTAGTGTTTTTCATGTAAACATAACCATAAAATGAATGCCTTGCCACTTCCAAAATGCATTACAACCTATGTAGGAATAGTCAATGAGTTTAGCCACATTAAAGGGAGGGGAGACATTTACTTTCCCACATTAAATAACATTAATGGCATAAAATGATGTCAGGAGATATACAAGAATGTCATTTCTTTTAGCAGACCTGGCCTAAGCGCTGCCACAGATACGAAGCCAATCTGATGGTTGATGGGCAAAAGGTGTGGCCACTATTGAACATTGTTTCGATCTCAATCTCCCCATCCCCAAATATGTAAATATGATAGAAGGTAATATCCATGTTTCCTCTGTCAACAGAGCTCAGCTGTTGTCGATTTTAAAGGAGAGGGGCTAGAGGGCAATGCAGGGGAGTTGCTCAAGAGATTACACCCTCATTCAATATTGGTGTCATATATGGATGTGGTCCACACAGACGATGCTTAATGTTTTTCCCCATCATTACGTTGCCAGGCAGAGGTGTGTGCTGGTGCTGTTTCTGTACAGCTTTTCATGGATTCCTTTGAGAAGAATCAAGAGTACGCCACTGTGATAAGTCTCCGGCCTTTTTCTACTCTACCTGTACCGTGATACTGTTGTCTTGATTGTCCATATGGCAATACACCTGCCCATAAATAATGATGTTTCTTGCCTGATCTGAACAGCTAGACTGATATTTGTGAGCAAGTGTCATACCCTTAGGTCCATGTAATGTCAAGACTGGGGTAGCCATGGTATTTGCCTGAAAGCTTTGGTGACCACTTTTCTTCTAACATTTTGTACATGGTTGTTCATTGCACTAATTAGCACACTGATATAGCAGAGTGTTTAGGTCCTGATGTCTTTACACTTTCAACAAGGGTAACTTATAGTCAGAAACATGTTGAAAGTATATTTCGATTAAACCAGGGTTGGAGATTCCCTTCCTGAGCACTCGCTTTGGAGAATTTTTAAACCTTTCCCCAACAGACTATAAAGAATTGTTGCAGTGTTAGTTTAATTTGCACTTTTTCACCCCTTTTTTATGTAGGGACTCGGAACATCCTAAGAGCTCCTCCTGATTTTATTATGAGTTGTAGCCCACACTGCAACTTCGTTGGATGTCAGGAGGAACCGTATGATAAAGCATCCTAACTAAGGGTGGGTGAGGGTTTTCGTCCTAAAAAATGAAACTTTCCTGGCACGTCAGTACCACCCACATGAACAGGAGAGGAAAGACAGAAGAAATTACCCAACAAAAAGTGTGCAGCTCCAGGAGTGAACCAGAAGCAAATACATCCCCAACCACTGGGAAAAACTAAATCCGATAGATCTTGAGTGAGAGATTTTCCAGGCAGGCATGTATGTAGCATAACTACCTGCACACAAACATCCAGCTCTACATTTGTTGCATGTGAGGACTTTGTTTTTTCATATTTTTGTTAACTACTTACCAAAGCGCAGATATGTCCACTGCCACTGCTGCTGGCAAACGTTTGTAGGTCAACACGGCAGGTTCTGTAACCAATGTACATTTAATTCAGGTTACCCTGAAAAGGCCTGACCACCTCTGTCTATTCTCAAGTGGATAGAAAAAGGGTTACTTCACTGTTTAAATTCCATACAAAGATGGCGGCGACATGTAGACCACTTCTATTTCAACAGGGACAGGCAATAAGGGGCGTTGAGCCCTGACCATGCAAGACGGACAGTTTATAATGGATTACACACAACCTACTTATGATGCATGAATCAATGCTTTTGTTTAGAAATGTTGGCACTTGTGTTGTAGACATGCACCACTGCAACAGAGTATAGAAAATCATACTCCAAAAGAGTTGTCTTAGCAACCGTGTGCTAAAAGTGAACTACTGAGGATATAGTTATTTTTGGACACAGTGCATAACTTGCACTTGACAGCTGTCTTACGTTCTCATGAAAAACTACTCTGTTCTTCACGGATAATGTAAGTGTGTAATTGCAGATTCCATAAATTCACCTGCCAAACTAGGAAATCACTACTCATTTCAGATTCATTTTGCCCAAAGAAATCTCATAGACTATGATACTGTTGATTTGACATGAGAGAGTTTTATTTACATTTTTGCATTTAAAACAACCTTTGATGGCCATACAGAAGTTTAGCGGTAAGAAATGAATGTAAAATGTATAGAAATGCAAAATATTTCACCTTCAATGTTTGCTTATGCTACCGTACATATTATAGGTGCCCCAGACTACTCATAGAATCTCTAGATTCTTGTAATCTAATGCGTTTGCAGAGTCTCAGGCAGTTGTTTTTATATAGTGCAACGTCCACACCATTACTTTGGTGCTGTTTAGTGCCCATAAGATGGCCCAAACGGAAAGATCCTCATAAAAGAGATTATCTTGCAACTCTCAGACTGAAACCATGACGTGTCTGCCCCTCTAGATATGTAATGCTAAGAGAATTAATGTCTTTGTATTGCATTCTTATATTTCTCTTATTGTTCCTATGTACCCCGCCCCCATGACAGCACCTAGAGAAGTTTCAGCATATAAAGTGCTATATAAATGCTCCACAACTCAACGGCTTATCATCAAAACATCTCACCAGCTTCAAACGACAAAGAAAGTTGCACAAAAAGCCTCCCTCCATCTCTGCATACTCGCAAAATCATGTGAGATGGATTTGAGACCTACTGCCAACCAATACATGTATGCAGAGATGGAAGGAGGCATTTTGTGCCATGGCCTTTGTCATCTGAAGCTGCTGTTTGACGTTACGGGTCCATCATTTCCTGCAATGATGACAAATTAAAATGCTGTTGCTGAACCGATATACTCAAATTGAGCAGTAAGCATTTAAAGTGCCATAGAGTGCTATTGTATTTAATCCTTTACTATACATATTTATAAATATATATATAATTTCATATAAAAATATAAAAGATATTACTTTTTTTAGGAAAGTCCAGGAAGGATTTGAGAAACTAAGGAAGGCATTACACACTCTACATCAGACAGAACGTAACCAAAATACCTTGAAATATAATATTTGGTGCAATTTCTATGTTAGACTTTCATTAAATGTGTGTAAATGCCCCTCTACAATGGGGATACACACAACAGCTAGTAGCATCTCAATTATCCTGCTGGTAATTTACATTACTTTAAGTCCTAGTCTTCCACGTCCCTGTCTTTACATCGGTGTTTACTTAGGACTTTCTTTAAAGTAAGCCACTCTTCCCTTTGTACTTTTTCTAACCCAGCCACTTTCCCTATAGCCTCTTCCTACAAGACAACACCCGAAGTGTCAAGCAAAGTAAAAAAAAAATCCCCACCCATGGCCAAAGGTGTAAAGGGGAAGAAGACAAGCAGAGCCAGAGGTTGGTGAGATAAATGGGATGAGAAAAAAATGGCACTTGAAGTAAATAAGATCATCTGTAAGTAATTGGGCCATTACCTTGTCATCCATCCTTCTTGTTCTAGTCCTTGTATAAATTTGTATAACGCCAGGACCACCAAATAAAACGCTAAAAAGACAGGACCCAGGATGCAGAAAACAGAAAGTATTGAAAATGACCACACAGAAACTGACAGAGCCATAAATACTATTACCAGAGCTCTAAATACCCAAGATAATGTAGAACACAAACATGTGGGAATGAACCCATGTGGCAGCCGTATGAACCCAATTAAGAGAATCGCTATGGTCAACAACCAAGAAGCATCCATACCCCTACTGGAAAGCCTCTGCGCCCCCACATGAGCAATCTGGCTCAAGGGAACAGACCTGAGAAATGGGGAGTCAAATCCAGCAACTTGGCAGTAGAAGGTCTCTTATCATAATAGTTGCCCCAAAAGAAACAAAGATTCCCCAGTACAGGTGTCCCTGATCCTTTCCAGATAAATAACCGTAGCATAATAGACAACCAGAGAGTACAGGGATTGACCCACCATCCTTCTCTTTAGGATGCAGTTCAGTAAAACCATTTTATGAGACACAAGAAAATCGGAGCAAAAAGTAGGGGAAACCCAGGGTCAGACTGCAAAATCACCCAATCTGGCTAAAGCCTCAGGTAAGTGTAAGATATCACTAATGACTCCAATTCATCAAATCTGCAGGTCAACATGATAGCAACCAAAGAGGAAACCTTAGCAATGAGCCAAGAGAGTGCACTAGAAACCAAAGCTCTGAATGGCAGACCGTGCAAGCAGCTCAAAGTTGTAGAACTCTTCTGGGAGGATACAAAGGAATGCACCATAGAATACCTCTTACCAAATCTCTTAAGGCATCAAGTTACCAAATCCAAGAAACCAGGAATAGCAGTCCACTAACCATCCAACCTGAAAGAAGCCAAGCCTTTCAGGTAACCATCCCAACAGAAATCCAAAATAAGAAAGGGGTTTAGGACTAACTGACCTCTCCTTCTACAGTGTCTCAATTCTCTACATACCAAACAACTGCAAACAGCTGTCAGAACTAATAGAGAGCTAAGAAAGCATTAGTGGAACATCTGTTTCTGCAGCCCTACCCTTCCAACCTCCATCCTTTGAAGTGAACAGAGCAAATAATCCGATGGGAGAGACCGAGAGGCTGAACGGGTTAAAAGTGAATGGAAGGTGAATACAAGGGGCACCACCAGCTGGTGAATGACAGAAAACCAGGCGCGACGAGGCCGAAGACGGTCAATCAAGATCTTCTAAATCTACTACAACATGTTTGTGCTGTGTTCTCCCTTAGAAAAAGAAGGATAAAACATTAAACAATTGGCTAAATAAAGGGTTTTAACATATCCCCTCCAACTACAAAGATGCTACTACAGGAGGCGAAAGCTGGAACATCCAAGGGTTAAGTGGCCAAAGGGAAGACTGACTATCCTGATAAATAATGATGGACTAGGACGTGGCCCCCAGTAATTACCAGTGGTTGTGATTAAATCAAGAATTCCATTCATCACATTTTAGGGATTTTTTTTGTATACTTTAGTGTACCCTGATTAGACACATGACATCCTTCACGTCTGTAGCCACGAGCAGATCTCCCCAAGACAAAGTAATCACAGGCTATAGTTGAACAACTTTGAGGACACGTTATACAAAGTGACTTCATGTCCAGGATGATGTGAAAAAACCCTGTCTGGAAAGGGACCGGAAATATGTTGGAAAAGGGGAAAAACCCTGTCTGTGTAAGAGGAACTGGGATGATGGCAATTCCGGAAAGAAGATATCTGACCTCATTCAGGAAGGCTTGGTGACACATAAGCAAATGAGGAACAGGAATAACTCTGAAGAGAGGCTCTTGCAGAAGGAATCCAAGTTCTATGAATAAACATCTCAAATAATGCCCTGAATCAAAATGTCTTGAATCAGGAGTAACAAAGAGTCAAAGAACAGCTGGAATTGGTCTCTCATGAAAATCTGAGAAGCTTTGCCATGCTTTAGAGATTTGCTGTTGCAACTGAGACGTACTAGAAGTTATCAGGCAGTGCAGCCCCTTGGGACATGGGCTTGGAACATAATTGATGCCACCATTTTGGAAACCTCCGCAGTGGTTGGCAAAGAATCGGTGAACAGGCGCTACCTGAAAAGCCTGTGGATGCATCAATCATTTATTCAATCATTAATTAAATCAAATGTAACTTGATAACGCGCACAGCAGTTTATAAGTTTCCCTTTGATAGTTGTCAAAGACTCAACCTGACACAGATTAGGGGGAGGCTATTCCATAATTTAGCAGTGAAAACAGAAAAAGAGCAGCCTCCATGGGGAGACTTCAATAATTTTTGGATCCTAAGGAGGCGGCTATTGTTGGATGCATCCATTCCTTATCTGACTTCTGGATTTGATCATTCAATCCACAACCAAACAGATTAGCGCTAAGAAAAGGCAAGTAATTTTTCAGAGCATACAGACCACCCTTCAGTTTCCTAAAGTTCTTCTAGAGGTGACATCTAGCTGCAAATTACACCTAAGAAGCAGTAGTAGAAGACCAAAGATGAGACCAAAAGTAATGTCTGAAAGGAAACGTCGTGAGTTCTGTTGTGTCTAACAAGGTAGTGAAATTGTTTCCTTTCATCCTTTCACGACACAGATGAAGACTCTGCAGTCTTCCAGCATAGCTTGAGCGAAAAAAGTAGTGTAAAGAGAGCAGATAATTCAGAAGCCAAACAGAATTTAGAGGCCCTGCTGGCTAGGGTGGAATTAACTTCAGGGACCTGGAGAAAGTCTTCTTCAAAAGTTGTTTTTACTTCATAAAAAGAAGGCTCGGGTACCCAGTTTTATGGTTCTTCCATGCTTTCAAAAGGATGGCATTTGCTGATCCTATGGAAGAGCATGGAGTCTCATGTGCATATGGCTGCATTCCCATGTAAAGCATCCCAGACAATGGAGCACACTTTATGTGGGGAGCTATGGTGGGAGGTTTTGGGTGATCTTTACCCTTACAGCAGCGAAAAATGCTGAGTGGAGACTTTCTGTTTTAATCCCACATGTCAAGATATTCTCGCTCCTCACATGGCAGACTGTCCCACAAATCGCAGATTCCGTGTATACCATGGCACACTCCCAAATGAAGGAAGGAACAAAACGGGTAGTCTGATGCAAAGGCCCAGAGAGCACCACCTGCCTCACCTAAGGTACAGCATCTGAGCATGATGGACCACAGCCTCTTAAAGGCCTCTCATAGGAAAGAGAACCACCAATTAAAGCAGGGAAGCCAGAAGAAGAGGCAGATGAACCACTCGCCCTGATCCTGCTGCAGCACATGACTAATGTGAACTGTGTTCCCGCGCAACAGTGCTTAATTTGAGCTGGTGGTTGCCGGCGGGAGAGCACCGGCACTTTGTTTTTGGGGACCGGCGCTTATTTTTATCTACATCAGGCATTTACTGCAAGCAAAAGCACAAATGGGAAAGACAGAGAAAAAGAAGGATGGAAAGGCGTCACAAAGGGAGAAAGCATAAAGCTGCAAGAGTGAGATGAAGGGGCATGGAGTGGCTGTAAATGGATTAAAGAGGCCCAAGATGGCTTTAGGATTACACCACTTCAGTATTCTGTGCTCGCGCATTTAATTGCAACAGCCACATGTTTCACAGGAGAGTTTCAGGCTCAGGCACAATTTTATTTACAAATTAAGCAACAGAAGCACCCACTGCAGCAGTGTGCTCCTGAAGCTAGATTCCACTGCACCACTTCAGCTGCAGCACAGAAGTGAGCGGACAGCAGATACCCAAATCAATAAAGACTGGCCCCCTACACTAAAACCACCAATTGGGAACACAAAGTATGTCCTAACACAATCTCTGATTAAAAAAAACAATTGTAGCTGCAGAACAGCTTTGCTAACAAACCAGGTTTGGCTGTCAGGATGCAGAAACAAGTGCTGATTGGGAAAGGTGGAGAATACTGGGCAAGGGCTGTGGTAAGAAAAAGTAAAAAGGGAAGAAATTCTTTCATAAGAGATTCAATGAGTGAACAGTCTTCCTCCAGGCTTTAATATTGAGATTTTCCTGTCTCTGCAGATGCTCACATCGTCATATATGTAATGACTGGGATGATGAAGATGAGTAAGGAGGTCATTAATTTTTACTACGTTTCAATTAGCACTATCTATCTTATTAACTATGACTTAGGCACTTTATGCTTAATGTTTAGGCACATTAGCATGTTCAACATATTAAGCAACCACATTTTGCATATATCATTGGCTGTATCGACAGAGTATGGCTATCTGCTTTATGTGACACTTCTGATGACAGGATTACATGTTCCACTTACAGATCCTCAGTGTAGTGGTTTAATAACAAGTCGCTGGAGCAACAGTGAAACATCTCATTAAGTATCTGACACTCTAACACTATCCACAAAGCTATTGATCATATCATTGATCTCTTCAGTAGTTTCTACTGGGATGTTTGGTCTAGTTGAGTACACAGAATAGTGTGGTGACCCCTGACCTGAGAACAAGGCATTTGTATAGACACTGTGTTGCCAATTTTCTGATTGTGTGACACTTGATGCAGGACCAGGAACTGGGTGATAGACACTGAGGTGTGAATTTGAAACCTGCATATTTTGTGCATAAAGATATGGCTCTGCTGCTCCGGCTACATTGCTGCTGCATGGGCTGTGAGGCATCTGGCAGGTTTGTAGACAGGTGCTTCTTTTAAAGGTAGTGTAAATGTCCAATTTAGCAATGAGAGGTTTGCCAACATCCACCTGTTTGCTCTCCTCAACAGTCTCGTCCATTCCTTCGTACTGATAGTGCAGGCAAACCGTGAAGACTAAGGGTTCCTGTGGATAGTGAATGTCAAGAAAAAGAGAAAGATTTGTGTAAAAACAAAAAAAAAAGCAACACATGATGCAAGCACTCATGATTTAGCTCAGAAATAACACATATCCCCTCCAATAAATAAGCGAACACATTAAGGGAAAACATGAAAGCAATTATTTTAAATTTAAAGCATAACTACATATATGCATGTCACTACTAGCTCATAATCAACTTATTACACAAAGTAGAGCGTTGGCCTAGGCTCTAGTGCTATATTATTGGTTAGAAGTGAGATATAGATAACCAGGACAGGTATATATTCAGGCGTTAGGGTGGAGTATGAAATAAATGGTATATAAATGATGCACCCTAAAGGAAAGAAAATTCTGTAGTAAGTAGACCACAGACTAAGAATGCGGGATCTGGCCATCCTGTTCCATGCCCCAGTTTCTGCAGCACTGTAGCTACATTTGCAGGGATGAGAAGTCACACTACTTTCCACTAATGTGAAGATACAGTATCACTCTGTTAGTTTAGTTATGTTGGCTACCAGATGGCAGAAAATCAGCCAGATGTTGCAATAGTAATACTTTATCGCATAATTTTCGACAGTCGTGGGGAACTGGAAGCCCAAAGTGCTATGGGCACATTGAACACTATGAAGTTCCTATAATGTTCTACTTGCACACGTCCTGACAAATAGCAATGAGCGAGATTGTTCATTTCTCCCTTTCTTTAATCATGGTAGTTCCATTAATTGCAGTTACTTCAATCTCCTAACTTTAATCTTAATTGAGGAGAGGCGCACTTCTCTAAGGGGGGAAAGGATAAAAATGATGTAGCAGAGAAATGGCACCCCTGTAAGTGACATGTCAAATTCAACTTAGCCAATATGACTGACAGTGAGGGGAAAGGGGCGTGGCTAGTATCGCTGTGGGTTGGGAAGAAATATGATAATTTTAATACTGCAGACTCTGTATAAGTACCATGAGGCAGAGACTGAACAGGCCCTTTTTGCAGATTACTTCCGTCCAAAGCTCTAATAATGGAATCAACACTGGAACATCATTTTTCTACTAAATCATATTTTCAAAGTCTAGTGTTAACTGGTTTTCCTATGCATCGGTATACCACAATTGCTTTTATAGCAACAAATTTCAGTAATCAGTATATATCAATAAAAAGACGTCTCCAATGTATGGTGATACACTGAAAGGAACAAATAGAGCGAAAGACTGAGGGAAGAGTTCCAAATTGTAGCATCATGAATTGCAAAGCTACATTGACCAAACTGACAACCTATAAAACCTGGAATGATTAACAGAATGACTAAAGAACATCTTAAGTTTCAAATCCGAACTTAATCTGATTTAGAGGTTGTCTGATGAGTACAGTGTCACAAACCTGATATGATGGCCTTATAATGGATATAATGGAATTGTAATAAGGTGGACGGAATAGCCATCACATTTGTGACAGGTAAACTCTACTGCAGTCCCAAAATCTCAATCTAATAAAAGCAGGAAATTGGTCATATGCAAACCTGTGTGCTATGGCCAGTAGTTTTAACACCACCCAACCCGGTCTTTGAGGACGAGTCAGTAGAGGGCAGCAAAAACAGGCTCCGCGAGTCAACCAAGGAGTGTGGCAATCATCCATACCTCTTGATTCTAGATTAACTAGTGTTTAAATTGGTATTTTGGCAGCCACAATAAATAAAAAAAATACCATGACATGCTTGGGAGTCAATGGTAGCTGCAGTCACTAGTCTTGTCCAAGAAACAAAAGACATACTTTAGGTAGTGCAGGCGGAGTGTACATGTGGATATAACAGGAAACCTGGAAAAAAAGGTTCAATCTGGCATTGAATCAGGTCCCAAGATAGTGCACAGGTGAAAGATGCACTTCACTGGTCTAGTAGTCCTACTCACTGCCACAATCTCAGTTTTACCTGCATTTAGGTTAAACTATGACCACTCACATACTCCCTAACGTGCTTCTGTGTATCTGGAAAGGTGTTTTCGACAACAGTGTGCTGTCCTAGCAGATGTCAAATGGTCATTGTCGTACTTGCAGAGCCCACGAGAGTGGATGCATTTGGCTAAATATAAATGTTAAAAATGTGAGGAGACCACACAGACCCTAGGGGGGACTATTTATATAAGTGCATAAAGGTCAGACGGGTTGGATGACAGAAAATCAAACTGGTTTTTCCAAAGAAAAAAAAATCCAGTCACTCTAAGGCAGTGGTCTTCAAACTCTAAAGCTGCGACCCCTCCGCCAGCAAAAAAAAAACTATACTGGGCCCCTCTGTAAATGTATTTATACATAGACCTATTTAAACATTGCAGTTAAGTTCTGTTACTGATTTAAAAATGCATTCAAATACATGATGCCAAACATACTATTCTGGTGAGGCAGGCCGCACTAACGTGCAAATGTATTCGCAGTGTGATTATTAGAAGGGTTGGAGGTTTGAAGAGTATTTGGAGTCCCTTTCCTTTATCACAAATACTTCCAGCTTGGATATAAATGACAGAACATGTTAGTGATGGCCCATTACAGGGCAGCTTGCTGCTGCTCATTTTTGTCAGCTTCATACAAAGCCCTGTTATCAACATAATGCTTCTTTTGGCCAGGGCCTGCCCCCACCCCCTGGATCATTTGAGGCCCCCTAGGGGAGCCCACCCCCACGTTTGAAGGCCCTTGCTGGAAGCCAAAAACAGTCAGTCTGACCGCCCATTGATAGCCAGGTAGGAAGAATGTTTGACAACGGCAAAAATTGCTCAAAGATTTAAAAACATCAGTGCACAGACATTGAATGAATCAACCACTGATCTCAGCTCATCCAGGGTGCTAAGAACAGACTTTTATGTTTTGTACCCAAACACCTTTTTCAGGTTTTCCCACATATCTTTTTAGGTGTCGGCTACAAACTGTTTTAGTGTCTGTTGGTCAGACCTACTGTTTCCAACATACATAAAATGGGCTTTGTGCCAGCCCCTTGTTCATGATTGGATGGCTTTGAGGTCGATCTCAGTCGGTCACCCAATTTATTCGATGGCTTTCCTCCCTATTTATTTGTTTGTCCCACCAAAGAGCATTTCGGATGCACGGCATGCTGATTTGTATCCTTCCAATGCTTGCATTCAGGTATCAACTTTCTTCTGTGCCTTTATTGCTCCACAAAAACATATGTTTTTACTTGTTCTCTCCCCTAATTTTGTTGACTGCATTCAAACATTGTCACTGTTTCTATTAGCTGACCAGCCACATCCCCCTTTATGTTGCTTTGCTTCTACTTTCTGCTGCTTGGTGTTGAGTCATGCACAATGCACGAAAAGCACCAACCTAGGCTTTAAATCCGAGTTGCATTTAGCGTGTAGTTTTCTTTTATGTACTTCAATCTTTTAACTAGTTTTTCACCTTTGTTTCAAACTGCCTCAAAAGAAGCACTATCGCCCTTGTCAGGACTGGAAACTACAACCATTAAATTAATCTTTCAGGAGCATCATGCATGACCTTGAGCTGTCCTGCTTAACCCCTTGGGTGCGGGCATCGGCCACTGGCCGACGCCCGCATTACCTCCCTGGTGCGGGTCACGACCAGTGGCCGACACCAGGGAAGGGGTTAATAAATCCTCGGGTGCATTGCACCAGAGGATTTTGTATTTATTTTTTATTCCCCGGGAGACACAGAAGCTTTTCCGTGTCTCCCCCCACGCGCTGACGTCACTTTGTGGATTGCGCCCGCTTCCTGCTCCGATGGGGAAAACGGCCACAAACGGCCTTCCCCACGTTCGGGAAGGCCTCGTAAGAAAGGGGAGACTCTCCCCTTTCTTACGAGGCCTTCCTGTAAGTGTTTCCTGGCCCCCGATCGCAGCACAGCTGCGCTCGGGTGCCAGGAAACACCATTAGACACCAGTGATTTCACTTGGGGAGGTCGGACCCCTCGGAAAACGTCCACCCCCCCCCCCCCCCCAGGGGCATATTTAAAAAAAAAAAAAAAGGTAGGTGCCCCCCCAGGGGCTAATTTGTGTTTTTTTTTTTTAAAGAAAAAAAAAAAAGACAAAGAAATGGACAGGGTGTCGCCCGCGGGCAGGGCGACCCCCTGTGGGGGCAATATTTTTTTTAGTTGTTGTAGGGTTTCCCTGGGAAACCAAGGAAACCATACAACAACTAAAAAAAATATAGATCTATATATATATATAGAGAGAGAGAGAGAGTGAGAGAGATCTATATATATAGATATATCTATCTACATGGATATATCTATAGATATATCCATGTAGATAAATATATATATAGATATATATATATATATATAGATATATATATATATAGAGAGAGAGATATATATATATATATAAATCACTTTTGTCAATACGTGGGTGGTTTCCCTGGGGGCTGCGATCGGCTCCCAGGAAAACCAGGCCCACATATAAAAGTGATATATATATATGTTTGCCACCAGTTGTCTTGCAGTTGCAGCTTGCGTCTTCAAAGCAATGCACATACTTCAACTGACGCTTTTCAACTGTAGCTTTTAGGCAGCAATAAAAAAGTCAAGTAAGTATTGTGATTATGTTTCTGCTACAAAAGGGTCAGACTTGTCTAGTGGCAGTTTTAGTGCCATAAAGAAGCGCAGAAGGTTTATATGCCTACTGCAAAGAGCAAATCTGTATTTTATGGAAATAGCTGAGTACATTAGTAAAGTCAGCCATTACCTGCGCTATAATACAAATGAAATGTATGTGCGGGGTGGAGGGCGGCTATGGAGAGATGAAGGGCACTTTCGCTGGGTGGTAATGAGGGAATCCGAGGAGGAGGGAGTGGGAGCACAAATAATTATTGTTGGACTGGGCGCAGGAGGTGCTAAAGACTGACGAATGGTATGTGACAGGTGTTTTTTGAGTGTCTTGAAAGAACGTGCTGATTGAGGGAAGAAGCGCAGGTAAGGTGGCCTCTACTGTTGCACGTATCTCACACACACCATCGATTTTGTGACTGTCTACGTAGGCTAGTGTTTTAGAGCAACAGTTTAGCCAATAGCAGAGATGGCATCTTGATGGATGACTGCTGCCGTCATTCGGGTTATAGAGGACAGCTCTGACATAGGATCAGAGACTGAGACATCAGATACTGAGACAGCATCTGAGGGATAGGACAATGGCGCAGACTCTGGGAGTGATTTTTCAGTCGGAGGAGTCCCATTCGATAACTCCTCTTCCAGTAAAATATGAGGGAGGTGATGAGGACAGTCCTGCTGTCCCTTCTCAAGCACAGTCTGTGCAACGGCGTAATAGTGGGTTAGCCCAACCCAGAGAGCAGGTGAATGTGGAGGCAAGCAGAGAGAGAGTGTGCTCTCTTGGGAGCTCCCCAATTTAGTTCAGCCCCAAATTCCACCGCCCAAATCATATTGTGGAGACATCAAAATTATCTATCGCAAAACAAACTGGTTTTGTAAGTCAGGCCCCTGTGTTTTTGGTCCTGGGTTCGGCGGCCATATAGAGAAACACACTAAACCCAAACATTCCTGGAAACTAGACATTCGGGGGAGTCCACAGAGGTGTGACTTGTGTGGATTCCCCAAAGTTTTCTTACCCAGAATACCCTGCAAAGCTGAAATGTTGAATAAAAACTCAATTGTTCTCGCATTTCTGTCACACAAACTACAGGAATATGCTGGGATCCACAAAATTCCTACCACCCAGTGATTCCTCACCTGTCCTGATAAAAACACTACCCCACTTGAGTGCCTACACCTAGTGCCTGTGTCAGGAATGGATCACCCCAGGGTCAACAGCTGCCTCATGTAAGGACCAACATTGACCGTTGTGTGATCTATTCCTGTCGCGGGCACCAGGCCTACCCACACAAGTGAGGTACCATTTTTATCGGGAGACTTGGCGGAACGCTGGGTGGAAGGAAATTTGTGGCTCCTCTCAGATTCCAGAACTTTCTGTCACCGAAATGTGAGGAAAATGTGTTTTTTTAGCCAAATTTTGAGGTTTGCAAAGGATTCTGGGTAACATAACCTGGTCAGAGCCCCACAAGTCACCCCATCTTGGATTCCCCTAGGTCTCTAGTTTTCAACAATGCACAGTTTTGGTAGGTTTCCCTAGCTGCCGGCTGAGCTAGAGGGCAAAATCTACAGGTAGGCACTTTGCAAAAAACACCTCTGTTTTCTGTGAAAAAATGTGATGTGTCCACGTTGTGTTTTGGGCCATTTCCATTCGTGGGCGCTAGGCCTACCCACGCAAGTGAGGGACCATTTGTATCGGGAGACTTGGGGGAATGCTGGGTGGAAGGAAATTTGTGGCTCCTCTCAGATTCCAGAACTTTCTGTCACAGAAATGTGAGGAAAATGTGTTTTTTTAGCCAAATATTGAGGTTTGCAAATGATTCTGGGTAACAGAACCTGGTCAGAGCACCACAAGTCACCTCATCTTGGATTCCCCTAGGTGTCTAGTTTTAAAAAATGCCAAGGTTTCCTAGGTTTCCCTAGGTGCCGGCTAAGCTAGAGGACAAAATCTACAGCTAGGCACTTTGCAAAAAACACGTCAGATTTCAATGTAAAAATGTGATGTGTGCATGTTGCGTTTCCTGTCGCGAGCATTAGGCCTACCCACGCAAGTGAGGTACAATTTTTATCGGGAGACTTGGGGGAACACAAAATAGCAAAACAAGTGTTATTGCCCCTTGTCTTTCTCTACATTTTTTCCTTCCAAATGTAAGACAGTGTGTAAAAAAGACGTCTATTTGAGAAATGGCTTGTAATTCACATGCTAGTATGGGCACCCCGGAATTCAGAGATGTGTAAATAACCACTGCTTCTCAACACCTTATCTTATGCCCATTTTGGAAATACAAAGGTTTGCTTGATACCTATTTTTCACTCTTTATATTTCAGCAAATGAATTGCTGTATACCCGGTGTAGAATGAAAACCCATTGCAAGGTGCACCTCATTTATTGGCACTGGGTACCTAGGGATCTTGATGAACCTACAAGTCCTATATATCCTCGCAACCGGTAGAGTCCAGCACACGTAACGGTATATTGCTTTAAACAATCTGACATTGCAGGAAAAAGTTACAGAGCAAAACGTGGAGAAAAATTGCTGTTTTTTTAAGCTCACTTTCAATATTCTTTTATTTCAGCTGTTATTTTCTGTAGGAAAACCTTGTAGGATCTACACAAATGACCCCTTGCTGAATTCAGAATTTTGTCTACTTTTCAGAAATGTTTAGCTTTCTGGGATCCAGCATTGGTTTCCACACCCATTCCTGTCACTAACTGGAAGGAGGCTGAAAGCACGAAAAATAGTAAAAATGTGGTATGTCCCAGTAAAATGCCAAAATTGTGTTGAAAAATGTGGTTTTCTGATTCAAGTCTGCCCGTTCCTGAAAGGTGGGAAGATGGTGATTTTAGCACCAGAAAGCCTTTGTTGATGCCATTTTCAGGGAAAAAAACAAAAAACACAAGCCTTCTTCGGCAGCCCTTTTTTCCCATTTAAAAAAAAACAAAACGAAATTTTCCCTGTATTTTGGCTAATTTCTTGGTCTCCTCCAGGGGAAACCACAAACTCTGGGTACCATTAGAATCCCTAGGATGTTGGAAAAAAAGGACGCAAATTTGGCGTGGATCGCTTATGTGGACAAAAAGTTATGAAGGCCTAAGCCCGAACTACCCCAAATAGCCAAAAAAGGGCTCAGCACTGGGGGGGGGGGGAGGCCCAGCATCTAAGAGGTTAATGTCAAAACAACTTTTAAAATGTGTTCTTTTAATGTTCAACCTGCAGACAGAGGCTCCTTCTGAGTGGTACATTTGTCACGTGTTTATGTGGAACCGTGCATTCGTCTACACAATTCAATCTCTTTACCTACAAAGTCCTACATAAAAGTGACTCACAGAGCCATTAAGAGAAGGAGGGGGCATTGTAACTGGCCTCTCTCCTCCTCCTTTAATTTCTATATGTAGTCTTTAGATTATAGGCTAGCATGGTAACATTAAATTAAAAATCGAACAACACTGGTAGAGCTGAGATACCGCAGAAGCACCATACACCCCATAGTATGTGTGGAGCAGTAATGATGCCTCTAAAGCAGAGCTCTCCCTGCTAAAATAGGGATTTCACTGGCTATATATTTCTGTCATTACACAGGGACTCCAGTGGTGCGTGACAAAAGATGGCTGCAGTCTAGTGGGCTCTGCAGTTCCTGCTTCTGATCCGATGGATGACGCATTCAAGGAGTTATTACTTAAATCCCTCGCGAGTTGGTCTCCTCAAAAGCAGCTTTCGAGCCGGATGAAGTGACACGTGCCACCGGCGGAAAAAATAATTTAATCAACAATTCAGCTGTGTGAGTGCAGCTTTCGGGACACAGTGAAGAAAGATCAATTATTGTGACTTGTGTAAAGCTTCCAAACAAGAAAGCAAATAAGGAATGTATTTACTTGAAGGGCTGTTTTCCTGTCAGTGTGCAAGCACTGCCTGCCTCACGTAACGCTCTTCAATGAAAGTGTTAAAAAAAGCCACCTTAACAAATATTTCTTAAATATGTGGTACAGAAATTAGATGTGTGTTTATTATTGAATTGACACGCTGCTTTCTTTGCCAAAAGCACGTGCATTGGAAATTAAAACAATTTTTCCTTTGATGCCATGTACAGACCTGGTAGCAGGAGCATCTCTTTGTTGAACTTAGCAATTGAAATTAAGGACACTGAAATTGTGCGATTCTGTGGAAACAGCATTTCCTCATAAATATGGATTTGCTGCATTTGCCATTTAATCTATCATCTGCTGCATAATCCGCAGATTTTAACTAAAATATTGTTTCTAGCTCAATTGGATCAAAAGCTACTAACACCTTTACAAAACGTAGCCCACGCAGTTGATGGCCCTTTACAAAGGTTGAATGGTCATCTTTCAATTGTTTATTACAGTATTTGATTGCTACACTGGTACTAATGAGCTGCAACCTTTGCCCAAAAGACCAACAAGTAAACATCCAGAGCAGATCAAAAGTTCCATAGATTGTGAAAAGACATTCAGTGAATCCAGTCCAGAGGAAAGTTCAGTAGCAAGAATGTGATGTTTATTCCATTTAGGAGCAGGTAGCCGAAACGCATTTAATCTTTGACGACTTTATCAAGGATGCAAACATACATTATATATCATGTATGGGCACAAAAAGTATTCCAGAAACTTCACTGTACATACCGAAACCTAGCACCAAAAACATGTCAGTGGTACGTTCTAACCTGCAATTTCCCGAAAAGTACACAGCAGTGTGCAGAGGTGAATGCTCACTACAAAAAGTGACCTAGGAGATGCAACCAGATACAAAGTCCAATAACAGAAAAAGAGTGGAAACAAATGTGTCAAACCAAATCATTCATCAACCGAAAAACTCAAACGTGATAGAGAAAATAAGAAAAAACAAAGTAGTACTACACGTATGATTACCTAAATGTATGATGCCAGTAAGCATCCAATATAGTTTGATCCAAAACCGTTTGGAGAATGGGAGGATCCGTAAGATAGTCTACGGAGAGAGCAGGGCCAAGGTACAGGCTTCTACGGATGAGTCAAACCTAAAAAAGACTGTCAAGAACAGGACAAGGGTAAAAAATATATAAATACTGCCCACTAAATTGTGCTTCTAGATGTACGCTAAGCGAAATATGTACCTGTGAGAAAAGTATAATTTAGCATACCTGTCTGTCACACACAAAAGCTCCAGGAAGTAAAGTCAACATTAAGCGCATGGGGGAGAGCCATGATAAGGTTCCCCAATTTCTGTTAGAGCATAGAAAAAGCAAGTAAACTGTGGGTATAATCTCATAGTATATTGTGCTAAATTTTCTTTATCAAGGTCCATAAAAAATGCCAAGCCCCCATGCGCTTCATGTTGACTTGACTTCTAGGAGCTTTCGTGTGTGACAAACAGGTACACTATCATCGGGTTCTTGTCCCGCTAAATGTACATCTAAAAGTACAATTTAGCAACCATTTTTTATATATCTTTTACCCTCGTCCTCTTCTTGACCGTCTCTTTTTAGATGATGACTCATCCATAGGAGCCTGCATCTTGGCCCTGCTCTCTCTCTAGACTATATTAAGGATATATATTCGCCAAACTCCAAATTGTTTTCGATCACAAATATATTAAATGCTTACTGGCAACATACATTTAGACAATTGTATGTGTAGTACTACTTTGTTTCTTATTTTCTCAATCAATTTTGGTGTTTTGTTTGATGAATGATTTAGTTTGACACATTCATTTACACTCTTTTTCTCTTATTGCACATTGTATCTGGTTGCGTCTCCTATGTCCATTGTATCACTTTTTGTAGTGAGCATTCATCTCTGCACACTGCAGTGTACATTTCAGGTGATTACAGGTTTGAACATACCCCTGACATGTTTTTGGTGCTAGGTTTGGGTATATACAGTAAAGTTTCTGGAATACTTTTTGTGCCCATACATGATGTATAATGTTGTATGTTTGCAGCCTTGACTAAGTCAAAGACGAAACACGTGTCAGATGCCTGCTCCTAAATGGAATAAACATCATATTCTTGCTACTGAAGTTTTGTCTGGAAAGGATTCACTGAATGTCTTTTCACAATCTAGGGAACTTTTGATCTGATCTGGGTGTTTACTTGTTGATGTTAATGTAAGAGTTTATCTCATTACACGTGGCACTAGTCCGGTAGCATAGAGCTCTCATCTGTAAGAACTCTATTTACTTTAGAGGAGTGCTGCATTTGTTTAACCACTGCTACCATCCCCTTTTTGTGATCTTTGCCCAGATAGTGATACAATGTGGAAGAAAAAAAAATAACGAAGCAAAACTATCATAAAATATGCTGCATTATGCCATATAATTTGCCTTTCCTTGCCACACAATGTTCTCAAGCCTGCCGCATAATTTGATCCTCCCGTGTTATATAATTCCAGTGGCCTTGACTGAAATGAACAGTCTGCTGAGCAGTGTGGGGTGGGTCTGGGGGCATAAACATGTGTATTCAATACTTCCCATATTTTCTGTTGGAATCTAAAATTACTCCCCACCTTTTTGCTGCTGGGAGTACGCTCCCGATTCCTCAGGAATCAGATGTTGCTTATCTGTAGCCTTGGTTCTGTCTTTCAAAGCCACAGTGCTAAACTGGCACGATTTCATGAATTCATACCAGTGAAGCAAATTACTGGAGTTGGACATAAACCACAGACTTACCACCCATGCATACCAAAAGTGGGGTAATAGTAAAGTTGTTTATTTACAGGCCTTAAAAATGGCAGAAACTGCTATGAAGCACTTGATAAAAAATATTATGATACAAGTATATGCCGCTAATAAGAACACAATGGCAAAGCCAATAGCTGAGCCCTTTAGAGCCAAGACCTATTTGATTTGCCAATGCTTGTTTGACTCAAGCATACATTTTCTCTAAAGATTACATTTTTAACCAAGACATATTATGCACAAATTGCTGATGCGGGCACGACATAACCTGTATAATAGAACAATTATTTCTTCACCTCTATTCCTTAGTTATTACGATTGCTAACAATTTCGCAGAAACTGGCTTTATTGCTGCTGATCAGAGGTGGTCCAGTCTGACAGGCACTGGCTGATTTTATTGTGCACTGAAACAAACCTGGGCTAAGTATTGAGGCTTGATTGCCAGGCACAGGTGAGAGTCAATCAAAAGCTCAATCCAACTGTCCCCTCCTCACTCCTGCAAGGAGGTTAAGTACATGAGAAATATGTAGACATATATAACATTGGGAAGTGGGGATTGGCTGAATGACAGTCCACTGGGTACAAGTGACTTGCTCAGCTAGACAATCTGCTCTGTTCTGTTTGGGGATAATCTTGGACCAGAAGCAGAAGAGCCACCTGCACTTTCATGGAGATTCACTGTACATAACATGTGGCCACAGCACCAATGGATGAGCCCACCCCCTTTCTGTACCGCAAACCTTTTAAAGATTGGCTTGGGATAATCTCCCATTCTAGGCATAAAGCTCTGACTTGTCACTGCATAGCCTCAGTTGTGTCGTACTAATTGCACTTTTGGTAGAGGTCAGTGCTCTCTCTGGGCAGTGTGGTTAAATGTCTTTGTTGAGCAATCACCATTCTTTGGTGTCCTCAAACCCATCATAATGGCCATAGTTGAGAAAATGGTTACCTCTACATTTCATTAAATAATTCTAGACTGAAAATCTATGTATTTTCAGGTGTTGCTCAAACCAGTACTAAACATATCCTATTTCAGCCCCCCGTACTTCTCGCTTCACACCTCTGTCAATATGCAACCTAAAGCTAAAAACCATCTATGACCCTGACAACCTCTATAGCAGATGTCAATAAACGTCGTAAGGAAGGACATCAATGCCTTTCTGGAAAACCATGTGAACTATTAAACTGCTCCAACTAGAACACAAACATGCAAGCCAAACCCCTCAGTACCTTGGTAGTCCATGAAAATAAGCACTTCATCTGCATACAGGAGAAAAACTAGAGAAAAAGAGAACCAACAATGACCTCACAATAATGAGGTCCCTCCATGTACAACACATCATTGCATAAACTAATGGCTGAATAGTACATCAACAATCTATAGCCAACCCTACTTTTGCACACTTCAATAACAAGTGCAATGCCATTTCCTCTTAGACTCAGCCCCTTCTTGTAGAACTCATCAATGGTGATCCTTCAGAGCCCTATATATTACAGGTCTCCCCAACATAATCAATTCCCTTAACACAACTCTTTTAAAGATGTCTTACCCTAATCTGTCATCAGATCTCGCTCTTGAAAGCTCTCTCACACCTACTCATCATTGTTATAACCTCCCTCATTAAAGGCATGTTACCTGAAGTTCTAAAACAAGCCAGATCCTCCCACTGCTGAAGAGACCCAGATTAGTCTCTAATGGCCTTATTAACTACTGGCCCATCAGACATCTACCCTTCATCAGCAAGATAATTGAAAACGCACTGTATGCACAATTTAAAGATCACATTAACGCTGACTATATCCTGTTTCCAGTTTGAAAATCTTTATCCGGTTTTAAGTAAAACCATAAAAGTGCAACTACAATATATATCATGCACAAAAACAATAACATAACACACTAGGGAACTCAGTAAAATGCTAACACAATGTAAAGTTCTAAAGGGTGGAATATATCAGAAAAGGTAATAGCAACACACAATACAACAGAACCCGCCATCAATCAACAAATCTAATATAAAAAAAAACCTCTAAAGGTCCTATAAAGCAACATAAAAAAAACTAAAATAAACTGAAAGCCAGTTAACCTTCAATAGATTGACATACTTTAACCACCACCTTCAAAAAGGAACTAAATCTAAAATCTCAGCGTTATCTATAAGTTGCGAATAAAGCAACAAAATTCTACACTGTATGAATGCTAAATGCCTTAAAAAGGTTTTTTAAATAAATCAAAATACATCCTAAAAAAACCTGTGGGCTGCTACTAAGCATGTCAGGCCCAAGCAGAAAGCTTAGTAATCCCCAAACAGTCCCATTGCTAACGTCAGCTAAAAGGGGCCTTTCCTACTGAGTTAAAGGGAGTTCTAAGTACAGAATAGTACCACTAATTCGCCTAAGTTGGCTATTATCCTCAACAGAGGGCTTCACTTATTCATCTTTTAACGTCTCTATTTGACTAAATTCCAAAAAAGTAAGCTTGACACTCTGTTTGTCGCTCTTAGAAAGGGACTCTGGCCTTTTAAAAAATGTGGAAGGCCAATCTTACATAAGGAATCCTTCAAATAATCAAGCCACAGTAGTCTCAGCCAGTGCTTACATGCTAAGCCCTGTTCCGGCCTGCTTCCAGTGAGGACCAGATAGATACCCAATGCATCAGAGGTGCCAGAGGCATTAAATCCGAGATATACTGCAGTGATAATTCCATATGCAAAATAAAGTGTGAATTGGCTTGTGGGACTGAGAGAAGTCGCCTACAGACTCTGTTTTCTCATACTGGAGAGTTGATGAATTGGAATAGCCTCACACACCAATCCCATATGATGCTGCTGGGACACACTCCGCTTTATACACAGAAAGTAAAAGCAGCATAGTAGGGTTGGCTTGGGACTGCGGAACGTTAAATATAGCTCCTGAAGATTTAGACATCTTCAGAGAAGCTTTCCAAACCTGGGTGCGCCAAGTGACAGAAGAGTTGAAATAAATACCTTGGCATGAGAAACTACTAACCCCTGTTAAGATGTTATCACCAATGGGTAAATTCAAAATGTAAGTTTTGCCTGGGTCACAAGCCATAATATAGGACTTGCTAAAGTTGGTAACTAGCTCCAGTTCACCTATGAAAGATACAAAGGACCCTACAAGTTTACAAAGAGTGTTAGATGTACGGGCCGTAAGAACTGCGTCATCTGTGTATAGTAATGCTAGCATCCAGGTCTTTCCCATCACCAGAACAACTGAAGCATTAATTAGACAGGGTATAAGGTTATTGATATAAATAGTAAACAATACAGGGCCAGGATACATCCCTGGCTTACCCCCCAAGAATGTTAAAAAGACTCAGTTAGTTCCCCCGCAGTGCCATAGAAAAGTCTAGCTGACAAGTTAATGTGGAAACTTCAACCCCTATATCCAAAAACAGTAGCCATAACTTGGTTCGGTAATCACAATTAAATGCAGTGGACAGGTCCATAAAGGGTAGGTTACTCAAAAAAGAGGGATCAGGAGGAATTATGGTCCAGTGTATATCCTCCTAATGGAAACGTCAAAATATAAATGATACACTGTTCCAAACAAAAAGAACGGAAACTAGTGGCAGGGGTCCTAAATTCTAGGAGCAAGAGGCCTCACACATCCATAGGATGTCATGCTTCATCATCGGCACTGCTCCTCGTCAGACCGGCACTGCAATGTCAGACGGGGGGGCTTTTTGCCGGAGATCTTTTTATAAATGGTGGTGCCGTGACCCCAAAGGTGAGAAAGTGACAAAGGAGATCAAAAGAAAGCGTGGTTAAAATTGGCTCTCAAAACCGCCACTGAGACAATAGTTTTATTAGACCAGATGGACGGTCAGGGCCAAGGTTAAAAAATATATATAGTCATAAGAGTGAAATTAGAAATTAAGATCAATCACTCTATAGGAAAAAATATATCAAAGGGAGGAGTCTGGAGATTTTCCAAAGACTACCCTATCATGGGTCAACATGTTTCGCATCCTGGTGGTCCATACGGATCCAGTGATGCTTCATCAGGACCTAGATGACTATGTGTATCTCCTAATTATAAGGGCCACATAAGCTTCCTTAAAAAGTGTACAAATTACTGAAGACCAGAGATTACCTTGGAGAAGGAACAGTCACTTACATAAATGCAGAACCAATAATTCCTAACTGTCGCCCTGTGAATGAAAGTACACAGGTTAAACAGGGGTAAGGGCGAATCATAATCAATATATATCGTGGGAAAAGAAGGCGACCGTGCTGTGCAGTGAAAGTGTTAACTCGTGAGCAACACACATGCATTTACTCATGGTACACGCTTACCGTCCTAAATTAGAGAACGAGCTTCCTAGGAACACATAGACCAATGGTCCAGCGCTAATGAAGTCTAAAAGGAAGATATGAGACAGTTAAACACGGGAGGTAAAATACTAATTAGGTATCCAAGTAAAACACGGGCATAATAGCATGGAGATGTACTGTGTTGTAGTAACAAGTTCAAGGTCCTGTTGAGAAAGTCACAGAGACAACGCTGTTACAAAAGAGACCAGTACACCAATAAATACCTTATTTAACAGTATACTGGCTGGTAATAGATTAATGGAGCGGAGAATGATCCCGCTCCATTAACGGAAACTAGTGGCAGGGGTCCTAAATTCTTCAGTAATTTGTACACTTTTTAAGAAAGCTTATGTGGCCCTTATAATTAGGAGATACACATAGTCATCTAGGTCCTGATGAAGCATCTGCCGGAGATCTTTTTATAAATGGTGGCAAAGAGCCCCCCCACCAGGGGTGGTGCCCGTCAGACATTTCAGTGCCGGTCTGACGAGGAGCAGTGTCGATGATGAAGCATGACATCCTATGGATGTGTGAGGCCTCTTGCTCCTAGAATTTAGGACCCCTGCCACTAGCTTCCGTTAATGGAGCGGGATCATTCTCCGCTCCATTAATCTATTACCAGCCAGTCTACTGTTAAATAAGGTATTTATTGGTGTACTGGTCTCTTTTGTAACAGCGTTGTCTCTGTGACTTTCTCAACAGGACCTTGAACTTGTTACTACAACACAGTACATCTCCATGCTATTATGCCCGTGTTTTACTTGGATACCTAATTAGTATTTTACCTCCCGTGTTTAACTGTCTCATATCTTCCTTTTAGACTTCATTAGCGCTGGACCATTGGTCTATGTGTTCCTAGGAAGCTCGTTCTCTAATTTAGGACGGTAAGCGTGTACCATGAGTAAATGCATGTGTGTTGTTCACGAGTTAACACTTTCACTGCACAGCACGGTCGCCTTCTTTTCCCACGATATATATTGATTATGATTCGCCCTTACCCCTGTTTAACCTGTGTACTTTCATTCACAGGGCGACAGTTAGGAATTATTGGTTCTGCATTTATGTAAGTGACTGTTCCTTCTCCAAGGTAATCTCTGGTCTTCAGTAATTTGTACACTTTTTAAGGAAGCTTATGTGGCCCTTATAATTAGGAGATACACATAGTCATCTAGGTCCTGATGAAGCATCACTGGATCCGTATGGACCACCAGGATGCGAAACATGTTGACCCATGATAGGGTAGTCTTTGGAAAATCTCCAGACTCCTCCCTTTGATATATTTTTTCCTATAGAGTGATTGATCTTAATTTCTAATTTCACTCTTATGACTATATATATTTTTTAACCTTGGCCCTGACCGTCCATCTGGTCTAATAAAACTATTGTCTCAGTGGCGGTTTTGAGAGCCAATTTTAACCACGCTTTCTTTTGATCTCCTTTGTCACTTTCTCACCTTTGGGGTCACGGCACCACCATTTATAAAAAGATCTCCGGCAAAGAGCCCCCCCACCAGGGGTGGTGACCGTCAGACATTGCAGTGCCGGTCTGACGAGGAGCAGTGCCGATGATGAAGCATGACATCCTATGGATGTGTGAGGCCTCTTGCTCCTAGAATTTAGGACCCCTGCCACTAGTTTCCGTTCTTTTTGTTTGGAACAGTGTATCATTTATATTTTGCCATAAAGGGTAGGTACAGTGGGCAGCGCCTGGCGATGTTATGCTTGCCTAAAATAAGATGCAAGTTCAGGCACGGCTCCACTGTACCCAGTCCCGTCCTAAACACATACTGACAAAGGTTAATGATTTCATTTTCTTTAGACTAGAGCTTAAGGTGAGAGAAAACAACCCTGCTTAGATTCTTTACAGTGATGTCAATCAGTGAAATGGGTCTATTGCACCTAAGGATGTTTAGATCATCCTTCTTACAAATCAGACCCCTCACCGAGTGAGAACTTGAGCTTGGTAACCTGTTGGTCGAAAAGATGTTAAACTTGTTGGTGAGCAGAGATCCCCGGTCCTCAGATTTACACTTAATCAGATCTATGGGCATACCATCAGGCCCAGGGGCCTTGCCCCCTGGACTCCGCTTAATAGCCAGGATGACTGGTTAATGTGATGACAAATACGCAGTGTCCTCCAACCTACTTAGAAAACAACTGGGTTAACTTCTAAATCCTCCTTAACTAGATAAATTGCCTGGAAACAGGAAACCCATTCACTACCAGTAATGCATGTTAGCTGGGGCATCCCTTTGACAAATTCTATAAACTAAACCCAAGAACATTTTACTGTTATTGTGGAGCGCTGTAGCCTCCAGCTGTTCACAGTCTGCCATTAACAAGTCATTTCTTCCCCTGTTTAGCATGCTTTTATAAACTTTTCATTCATTTATAACCTCGGCCTGACCCCTCGGCTTGACAGCCAAAACCCTCCTGAGGTTACCCTTAGCTGCGCACCATTCAGTATTGAAGCATCTAGGCTCAACGGGAACAGCCTTCACTGGCTTCATTAGACTTCCTTTAAAACAGACAAAGATTCCCAAAACAAACCAACATATTGTTCCTCCCCTCAAACATCTGATAAACAGGCAAGAAAAAGCCCTAAAAGTTGTTAGCAATGAAGGAGGAAAAAAAAGGCCCAGATGGCGACAGGGATGAACATAGCCTTTGGCTACTGTTAGCAGGAGATGGCAGCGCAAGCTGACTGGCAGGGGAACCACTTTTAAAAATAGGGAAGAGCCCAGTTACCACCAGCCCGTTATGTTCAACCCAGACGGTTACTATCGTATAGCCCTGGTTAACAATAGAGGGCAAATTGTGCAAAGGAAAAATACAATCAATAATAGAAGGCGACCCCCGCCCTCTAAAAGTTGACACCGGGAGATCATCTTTGTCCAAAAGCTGGATGACCACAAATAAGATTCCATGCTGCAATGTAAAATGGTAGCTCAGAACCTGTGAGGAGCGAGTCTATAGCATGATTCATTGCAGTCAGCCCCCTCCCCAAACTCATGGTACTGAACCTTAGTTTAGCATTAACCCTTTCGCTGCAAGGCCTTTTCTCCCCCCAGGTGCTAAGCCTTTCTTTGGCAATTTGGGGTAGTTTGAGCTTAGGTCTCCATAACATTTCATCTGCATAAGCTATCCACATCAAATTTGTGTCCTATTTTTCCAACAAACTGGGGATTCTAAAGGTGCCCAGGGTTTATGGGTTCCTTTTGAGGGGACTGAGAATATAGGCAAAATGTAGCAAAACTATTTTTAAATAGACAAATAGGGGAAAAGTGCTCCCGATAAAAGTGTCTGCTTTTTTCCCTAAAAATGGAATCCACAAACGGTTTGCTGCACTAAAGTCACTACATTGTAGCATTTTTCTAAGCAGTAGCCTATTTACCCTAGTTTTGTGCTCTCAACCTACTTCCAGTTTGTGGTAGAAATCAGTGTGAAACCCATGGGTAATCCAGAAAAGTTATAGATTTCTGAAAAGTAGACAAAATTGTGAATTCAGCAAGGGGTCAGATGTGTAGATCCCTCAAGGAAAATAACTGTTGAAATAAAGGAATATTGAAAATGAGTAGGAATAAAATAGGCATTTGTGACAATCTTTTTATCTGTTACTTTTTGTCACAATGGCTGAGTGACAAAATCGATCTACCATTACGTCTGCTAGACCCTTCTGGTTGCGAGGATATATAGAGTTTGTAGGTGCTCCAAGAACCTAAGGTACCCAGAGCCAAGAACTGAGCTGCACCATACAATGGTTTTTCATTGAGTACCAAGCATAGACCAATTCTTACAGAGAAATAGGCAGAATGGAAAATGGGTATCAAGAAAACTCATTGTTTTCGAAAATGGGCCCAAGATATAGAGTTTAGAAGCAATGGTTATTTCCACATCTCTGAATTTGTGGGTACTAGCATATGATTTGGAGGGTATTTTTAAAAATGTCATCTTTCTTATACACTGGCTTACATATGAAAGGCACAAATTGAGTGAAATCCAATTGGTAATAACAAATGTTCTACTATTATATGCTTCCACTTGATTCCCAATAAAAATGTTTTCTCACTAGCGTGGGTAGGCTGTGGCAAGAAACGATCCAAAACGGAACATGGATGCACAAACATTTTTCCACCGAATACTGACCCTCTTTTTCCAATGGGGGTAGCTCTAGATTTTAGACCGTAGCTCAGCTGGCACCTAGGGAAACCTAGCCAACCTGTACATTTTTTTAAAAACTAGACACATAGGGGAATCCAGGGTATGCTGACTTGTGTGGATCACATTAGGTTTTCTTACCCACAGTGCCCTGCACACCTCAAACATTTTCCGAAATCACACATTTTCCTTACATTTCTGTGATGGAAGCTTCTGGAATCTGGAGGAATCCACAAAATTCCTACTGCCGAGACTTGCACCACCTGTGCCAATAAAAACACTGCCCCACTTGTGTGGCTGGATCTAGTGGCGCAACAGGAACAGATCAAGCCAAGGACAATTGGAACCCTTGTGTGGAGACTCATATTGACCTTGGTTGGATCAGTTCATATAGCTGGCACTAGGCTCACCCACACAAGTGGGGCAGAGTTTTTATCGGCACAGGTAGGGCAATGCTGGGTGGTAGAAATTTTGTGGATTTCTGCAGATTCTGGAAACTACAATATGAGCTTGCATGTGGGCATAAAAGAGCAAAAATATGCAAATATACAAATACACATGCATGTGCAGGTACACAAGATATAAGTACACAGGCAAAAAGACAAAAAGGTAAGTAAGCATGAAAGCTTTCATCCAACAAAATATAGCTAAGGCTTAACCTCCGATGAACCCAAAGAACTGGTACACAGAGAGGAAAATGGATGGATTTAAATTTATACCAAACTTTGACACAATGCTAAACCACTCAGATTAAGCCTGGACACCAACATCATCCCGAAAGAATCCATCACCAAAAAACCCTAAGATGGCCGGTCCGCCTCTATCTATGAAACTGAAGCCATTCCTCTCATAAAGTGATTACAGTTCAAGATCACATGCCCTCTCATCTGGGTGCGGGCAATACCCTACTCCACAGCCTCCCTGACTTCATACTGGTTCTCCATAAGGGCATTCAGCATGCTGCAACATGCTTCATTAAGGACCTGAAGAAAAATGATCACAACACCACAATGATGGAACTCCACTGGCTGTCCATGCTGGTACACACCATCTTCAAAACCAGCTGCATCAGCTACAAAGCCATCACGACAAGCACTCCTTTTTCTCTAGTGGAGAAGCTCACAAGTCTCTAGTGGCTCCCCATACAACTTCAGCTAGGCACCATCAGATCGCAGGAGAGGTGAAAAAAGTATAAACAAGGCAACAAGCCTTCTCCAACTTGCACCAGGGATATGGAATTACTGCTATCCACACCCCGCTTCACTTTAGGAAAGAGTTGAAGCTATAATACTTTAGAGAACACTACATCATGGTGAGCTAATGGTCCTCCTTTGTTTTTAGAAGCCAGCTACGTCTCTATTGGCGTTGACAACATTTTCATTATGCTGGTTTAATTTGTGTACTTTCAAAAATTTCCCTTTATGCTTGTTATGCAAGAAATCCGAAACTACACCATTATGCCAGTTTGTGTAATTATGTGCCCCTTGCAGTAAAAATTTACTGCAAACGAATAGAAACAACAGAACCCAAAAGGCTGTTGTTCATGGTGCTTTCATTTACATGTGTCCTTGTGACAACAATTAGCGGGTGGACATATTTCACGCTAAAATTAAGCATGAAATGATGGAGTCGCTTTTTGCGAAATTACTAGTGATTTCACACGATTTTGCTGACATTTTGTGTAATTACATGAAAGCAAATTACACAAGGTTCTCACAGATCCTTTCCTTATAAACACACACATAATGCCTCTTTGCCTTTGCCCCTGTACATTGCTGTTTTTTGGCTAGGTGTGCTTTATATAAGTACCACATACATACACAGAAATTCAGATCCCAATGCAATCAATTAGCATGTGTTCGTTTTAGGGTACTTCTTTTTCCAGCAGAAGTGGCTCAAAACGTGCATTATGTATAACCCAAAGCCATGGAGGAAGCATAATGTACTGGGTTTCCACAGAAATCCAACTTCAGAGCTCACCTTCAGCTCTGAATATCCCGGTGAGTGATGTAGCAGGTGATCCAGCCACAAAGTGCTGCACCGCATAGTGTAATAGTACCCAACATGTTGTAAGCTACAGTCTGTAGTTTCTCGACCTTCTTGGCCCGAGGCTAGTATGTGCCAGCTCCCAGGCTAATAGTAGGTGGTCAGGCTAAGGCAGCAAGGTGCTGTGCATTGACAGAACACAGGCATGAGAGGGAAGAGCTGAGTAGGGATATGTATGTTCTTCACTGCACATCCTCGTCTCCCCCTCTATTGAATGGTTCCACAATCCAGTCGTTCCAGTGGTCCCCCAGGTTTCGCCAGTGCAAGGGATGGGACCCTATGACTGGCCAGTACTACAATCTGATAGCACACAGTGGAACCATAACTGCTAAATGTGGGAACCCAGGAAAATTAACCCTTAGTTCACCCATGAACAAGTGGGAGGTACGCACAAGTAAACTGATGAAATTAAGTACTGTATGGGTAAATCTGAGTCCTTAACCATTCGAAGATCCCTTCTTTTAAAGAAAATGTATCTGGGTTTCTGGGTTACTCCTCTGCGTCAATCATCCAGCATACTCCTTTGATAGTGAAATCTCCTTATGCAGCGTGTGCATCATGTCAAAGATGCCACTGTATCATCCACTGGGCAAAAGACCAATTGCAAGTCATATCCAGAATATAACTGATGTCACAATATCTCTGAAACGGTTAGGTAGCAATTTTTTCAACCATTTTAGAGAATAACTAATTGAAGCTTTGCCAATTACTGAATAATATAGATTAAAACACTATACATTTATAATTGTATTGAAAATATGTATGTTTCCATGAATGCAGGAGAGATCAAATAATAGACATCACAGAGATATTTACAATAGGACAAATGTGGAACTTCAGGTGATCTTGGTAATAGACACATTATCCAAGCATCCTTAAAGGTGCCTATTACGGATACATAATCGAATGAGCAGCAATAGATAATCATTTGGTACAAGTATGCACAGGCAAGTCTGATATTAGAATAAATTAAACACCTATACCTAAAGATCGTTGTCTACTGCTATATCAAATGATGTGGCTCAAACTTTAACTTCTAAGACCTGATACAAGAGAAGCAAACGTGAGTAATTCGCCAAGCTTGTGACAGCCACAGAAAACATTTTAAACTGCTTTTAATAAACGTATTGGTGAATGAGTTCGTGTCTTATGTGCTTCATAGATATGTCTTCTCATTGTTATTGCTCTCATTCAACTTGGGGCTTTAACTACAGGGTAAATGAAGAACTTAGCCCTTTCTCCAGGGGCATTTTCAAACTTTTTTTTATCTTCAAACCTCCTGTTTTGCTGACTTCGTTTTTGCTGTCCTTGAGGCTCTGCACACATTACCACTGTTAACCAGTGCTAAAGTGCTTGTGCAATCTTCGTAAAACATGGTAGAATGGGCTTAAACCAAATTGGCATATTTAATGTACTTGCAGGTCCCTAGTAAAATGGCACTACCTGTGCCAAAGGCCTGTAATTTAAATGCTACTAGAAGGCCTGCAGCACTGCTTGTGCCACCCACTTAAGTAGCCCTTTCAGCATGTTTAATGTCTGTCTTTGCAGCCTGTTTGTGCAGTTTTAAACTGCCACGTTGACCTGGCTAAATAAACTTTTTGCCAGGCCCAAGCCTTCCTTTTTAATATACATATGTCATCCCCAAGGGTATGCTCTGGATAGCCCAGAGGGAAGGGTGCAGTGCATTTAAAAAGTAGAACATGGACTTTTAAGGTTTACATGTCCTGGTAGTGAATGCTTCTGCCTTACTGTGGTTTTTCACTACAGCAAGACCAACTTCTACCATAGGATAATACCTTATTGCATTCAATAAACTGTAACTTCCGAATTGAAACAGGTACCAGTTCATGTTTGGTTTCTTTGGAATTGTAATGAAAAATCCTCTCTTACGGTAAAATCAGATTTTAAATTCCAATTTTGAAAATGCCACTTTTAGAAAGTTGCCATGTTCCTGCCTTAGCCACTTAGTGCCTTTAGCCTATGTCTGGGTCACATGACTTGATATAGCCTACATTGTAGCTGACATTGGGCGTTGTGTATTGTTCTTAGACAGCTACATGCAATAGAGAGCTTAGGTGTACCTGGATGGGCCATTTCTGGCAAGATGGGACGGCCGAGCTTTGCACAACCCTACTTTTTTTTTTTTTATTAATTCTTTTATTGTTTTAACAAACAAAAAAACCTACAAAAGTGCTCAAATATCTCTGGCAATACATTATTAGTAATGCAGGATATCATTCCTCATAATAGCTCATGAACAGCTGTATACCAAGAAGCGTACATCGTCACACACGAGGCATATTGTAATAGCTCAGTATACATACCCAAGACATTAAGGAGGACAATTGTGATAACGCTCACATTTTATAAGCAATAATGCAATCAATGACATGAAGTTACATACTCATGGTGGGGGCGTAAGCACGGAAGTGGGGAAGATATGAATAAGAATATGAATATGTTGGGGAGGAGGGCAGCAGCACAAGCCAACAGAATCACACACAGTTGTAATTGACAACCAATGTTCGTGGAGGAGACATACCAAAGATCATAAAAATGGAATTGATTATCGGGGTGGTCTAACAGAGATCTATGGTGGCTGGGTTTCGGACTTGGCGTCCACTTTTTCCGAATATTTGTGTAGTTGGCATCGCTTGGCCCAGGCATGTTGTTCTGCTAAAATACAAATGCGCAAGTTAGACAGCCACAGTCTAATGGGAGGAGACATAGATAACTTCCAGTACATAGCTATTCTCCATTTTGCCAGCACACAAGCAAGGTCTACAATTTTATTAATCGGCTTGCATGCAGCCGTACAAGAGGTGATGCCTATCCAGCAATGTATAACTTCTCTCCGCAAGGGGACACCTGAAACATCTGAAATCACTTCCATAACTTTGTCCCAGTAGGGGATAAGCTAGTGTTAGTACCACACCATATGTGTAAAGTCCCCTGGGCAGTGTGATAGTGAGGGCAAGCAGCAGTGACGCCTGGGTACATTTGCACCAGGCGTTCTGGTATAAAGTATGTATGATGCAAATAACTGAACTGCATATACTTCAACCTAGCATTTGTAGACATCAATTTCAGTGTTTCCAGGCACTGAGTCCATTGCTTGTCTGTCAGTGTGACATTGAGAGCGGTGTCCAAATAAGCTCCTAGAGAAAGAAGGGGCGCTTTGTTAACCATGCCTATAGAGTTATAGAAATGGGTAACAGCTTTGAAGGCACCATCATGCATCGATTAGGTTTGTAGGAGAAGGGAGATTTCAGGTTTGTCGTGCGATTTCCACCATGTCACATGTAGAAGAGTGACGTAGATGAGGAATGAGCCCTTCGGCATACCATAATTATCCGGCAGGGTTTCAAATGTGATAAGGGTCTTATCTGTGAACAAGTCACCCCAATCCAACAGGCCAGCTTCGAGTCAAGCAGCTGCATCCAGTCTCATTTGTAGTATGTGACATCCCGGTAGTGCCCACAAGGACAATTCAGGCACTTATATTTCAGACAAGTATGCTTTTTAGTTACAGAGGTAGCCCAGCATGTCTTAGTTATGTGCATAATATGTTACCTTCTCTACCTGGTAGCACTTCATCTGACCCCAGCAGCGAATGTAATACCAAGAGCTGAGGTGTACACTCGAACTAATGCCCAAGTTCTAATTTGTTTATTTCTGCAAGCCAACGTATTAACCATTGTAATTGGGCTGCCGCGTAATAGTGTTCTTAGTCTGGGGCAACCAAGCTGCCCCGAACCAAGGGGGTGTATGATCTGGTAAGTGCCACTCGATGTCTGTCCTTGCTCCAAAATCAATGCTGTTAGGAGTGATTGCATGTCTGCGAACATCTTGGCAGCAGAAGGACAGATAAAAGTAACAAAAATCTAGGGAGGATTAACATTTTAGAAATAGCCACCCTGTCTGTTGGCGAAAGTGGCAACGACAGCCAGAACGGTAGCGAGAACCTTGCACTTGTAAGGGCCTTGCCTTTATCAGGTCGTTGTCTAAATGTTATATACTGACTCCTAAGTACTTAATAGAGTTGTATAACCAGGTGAGCCGGGCACATGGAAGCTTTCTCTGTTTGGGCACCGTAAGAGTCGTCAGTAGGAACAGCTGTGATTTGTCCCAGTGCACCTTCACGCCGGAGGCCATGCCAAAATGCTTCAGTAATGTCATAACGCAGGGAAGTATTGTGGCATTTGTTTCACAAGTAAACTAAGGCATCATTGGTGTGCAATGAAATAATGTGCCCGCTACCCCCAGCACAGATGCCGTATTCAGAGGCGCTTGCCCTGAGTGCACAGACGAGGTGTTCCATCGCTAGAGCAAAAATTATCGGGGCTAAGGGACAGTCCTGTTGGGTGCGGTGACCTATAGTGAATGTATCAGAGATAGTACGCCCAGTTTTCACCCGGTCCAGAAGTGCATTGTAATTGTAAGGCAGGGCAATCCATTTAAGGAACGTGGGTCGAATACGAAGTCTACAAAGCACTTCCCTCAGGTATTCCCAAACCACAGTGTCAAACACTTTCTCTATGTCCAGCGAAGCACCCAGGGGCAGACGCCTGTTGACTGCGCCCAATCCATCAGCATGAATATGTGACGCAGGTTTAGGTACGTATTTCTACCTGGTATACGCCCCCTTTGATCTGGGTGTACTATGGATTGAGCTGTAGGGACCAGATGATTAGCTAATATCTTTCCTAGGATTTTGTAGTCCATATTCAATAATGAGAGGGATCGGTATGAGCAGGGCATCTTTGTCTGTCTTTGGCAGTAATATCAGCACTGCCTCCGAGCAGGAGGTTGGGAACACACCTGCAGTGAGGGCAGATCCATAGACCATCAAAGGTTTGGGGCAAGTTTGGACTGAAAGGCAGCGTAAAACTCCACCAGCCAACCGCCCACTCCTGGGGTTTTGCCACAAGCCATTTGTTCAATGGCTTCTATAATCTCTGCTACTGAAAAGAGGGCTTTGAGAGTTGCCGCTGTGATGTATGAATTGGCGATAAGTGTAGTGTGTCTAGAAACATGGAGATCTGGGTCTCATTGATGGGAGGCAGGGCTGTGTAGAGTATGACATAATAAGTGCAGAAAGCTGTGTTGACAGCCTCTTGAGTATTGAACCTGTCTCATCTCGGGTGGCAGTCATGGGTACCCTGGGGTGGTCTGAGCACAGCAGGCAGGCTAAGGGTCACACTGCCTTGTTCCCCTCCATTTGTTTCCTGGCCTGATATTCTTGGAAATCAAGTTTACCCAATCATTCCAATGCATTCATCATGTGTGAGAATCTGACCTGTGCCAGGGAGGATGGGCGATTAGGTTAGATAGAGTATCGAGAAAGGGCTTGTCATACAAATCATCTGTAGGAAGGTGCCAGTAGGTATACAGGGGTGTCCATTGCCCCAAGTCAAATGAAGCAGTAACGGGGCAGTGGTCTGATGTTGTGGACCTAAGTTTTCAGCTCGAGTAACATTTGTGAGGGCTACTGAGTTGCATTAAACAAGATCGATCCTCGTATGGAGATCGTGCCGTTCAGAGTAGAATGAGTACTCACAAAGTAGAGGGCTAAGGCTAAGCCATATGAGTATGGGAGGCCCAGGGCTTGAGGTGTTGTGTAAGTGCCACTGATTGTGTCCCCAGCACCGGCGGGCAGGAACCATCACAGCCACAATTAAACCCCACCCCCAGTTGCAGGGTGCCAATGCATTTTGGATCAATGCTGGGGTAAGAGATTGGACATGAAGTGCCTGGTTAAGGTTGGGGGCATATACGGAAACAATGGTTATGAGGAGACAGTCTAGATTCCCCTTCAGGACTGCAGTGACCTTCCTGATCTACTCTGGTGTGCACTACCTCCAACGGTATACCCAGTGCCACCCAAATCAGAGTGCCCCTAGCATAGTGGGAGTATGTGGTCCCAACCAGTGTGCCGCACCAGTACCTACGCATGGCTTCTAGATCTGGAGCTGTCAAATGGGTCTCTTGAAGGAGCGTGATGTGGACCTGGTGTCTACGCAGGTACTGGTGCCTGGCCAACCCCTGCACATTCCAGTTCAATTGCATATATGGTGTCCCCATTCTTGTGTGAGGTAGTGTCATGTAAACAACAGAACAACGTGAACTGCCACCTGCCCCAGCTTTTCCAACCCCACCCAATTGCCCACACACCATTCCTACAATATGTTAAGTAAACAAACAAGAAAAGAAATCGGAATAACTCAAATAGTGAGTTCACGCTCAACGCAGAACACCCCATCCAGGCCAATGCACCAACGAATGACCGGCCAGCAGCACTGAAATGCAACTATGCAAAACGTTTGGACAGTGAAGACTGTGACACTATGTTGGGGGGATAGTATCAACAGGGTAGTAGTAGCACAGAGAGAAGGTGCTCTCACAGCCCCTGGCCACATCGATAGTAGCCCGGTCCCTGCTCCTGCCATACCTTGTGACCACGGCTGAAGTCAAAGCAGAAAGGCAAGTATAAGGGACCCATGTGATCAAATCACCTCTTCCGCCATCTGTGGGATGACCTGCAGGCTCCCTCCCATCAAGTAAAATATCAGTCTATGGGATGTCCGGTGTCTCCATGCCGGGACTGCCTGCCTCTGATCCAGGAGGGGAGGGAGTAGACACCCTATGTTCCACCTTCACAACTGCCAGTGCTCTTTCCTTGGCCTCATTGTTTATGCACCTTTCATTCATAGGAAGTGCCTGATGCTGACTGAAGCGAGTTGGGGATGCCCCTATCTAGCCATGCCCATGCCGCATCAGGTGTCGTATAGAAGATGGTACTATCATCTTGCATAATCCTAAGTATGGTAGGAAATTGTAAGGCATATTTGATGCCATGTCCCCAAAGGTACTGCTTCACTTCGAGGAAGGAAGACCTCCTTGCTGCACTTCCATGATGGAGTTAGGGTAAATGCTTGCTTGAGCTTTTTCCACCATTCCTGGGCCCCTCGCCCGAGGACCTGTAGGATGTGATCTCTGTCTCTATACCTGAAAAGTTGAGCGACGACTGGTGGGCATGATCCATGGAGAAAAGGTAGAGTGTTTGTCCTACAGGATCATCTTTGTGAATCACTTCTCAAGGTAAAATTCCATGCTGGGGCCCTCGCTTCCCTCCGGGAGGCCCACTATTCTAACATTCTTGAACCATGATCTGCCCTTCTGGTCCTCGGCACATCTTCAGAGATAGTCCACTTCTTCCTGTAGGGCTTTGAGCAGGAGTGTCAGAGACTATCAGTCTGATGGAGGCCAATCTGGATTCCACGTTTTCAACTCCATCTTTCAATGTCTTGTGGTCTTCTCGTAGTAGACCCATGTCTATCCAGAGAGCATCAATTTTCGGCTCCAGCTGGGATTTGATGTCTAACACGGGCCCTAGGATTTCATCAAATCTGTTTAAGTGTGCAGCTAATGCACTCTAAAGCGATCCTTTGGCAGGGCATTGTGAATCCCCATCAGTTACATTGCAGGAGGTGCCAGGCACCACGGGCTGGCACTTATGATGTTTGGTACATACCATGAGGGCGATCATTGTGCTACGGAGTGTAGGTCAGGGGTGGAGTCCCCAGATCCCCAAGAAGTCAGTTGTATGGGATCGACAAAGAAATGAAGCACCCAGTCTTTTCTGCTCAGTGTGCTTAGAAGAAAGACAGACAAGATTATTGCTCCTACATGAAACAGGTTCTACGTGACACATACTGCGCAAATAGGATGTGTACCAGGCAATGTGAGGGATCAGTATGAACAAGGTGAGGGCTCAGCAGTCAAGAAGCAGGCTTCACCCAGTGGGAGTAAGGCTGGTATTACATAGGGGGTATGGTGGCCCCAGCAACTCCCAGTCCCATGATAGAAATATTGGGATAACCACACAGAAGGCAACAACAAAGTGCACTCGCATCCTGTAGCACCCCTGTTCTGGGCCTGTATAATTTAGGCCCTACCTGGCTGGATGGAGTAGAATGGAGACTTCGCCACAAAGTATGGGTTAACTGCCCCCCCGGTTCGAATGAAGGGGGTACTGTACAGGACAGGTCTGTATCAAGACTGGGAGTGTGGGGCAAAAAACAGACCCCACAGCCTGCTGTGCAGAGTTCCAAAGTGCCACTTGGGGTGGGAGGTGCATGTTACAGTCCAGCAGTTGCGCAAATCCCCATGTCTCTATGGGCGCCCTGGACTGCTACCTTGCTGCATTGAGGCCCTATTGCCTTCCTACCTGAGTCAGAGGGATTTTGACGTGCCCCAGAATCCAGGACTCCCAGAATGACTCCAAGGATTAGTTTGCTGGTCTCCTGTTAAGAGCCACAAGGACATAACAGGCTTTCAACCACCAAAACCAGCATCCAGATCCAGCTGGAGCCAGCCACCGACCCCCAAGTGCTGGCCCTGAGGCCCTAGACCCTTTGTGTAGCCTAAGAGAGACAGAATTGACAATTTTGGGTTCCTCATGACTACCAGCAGACCAGTTGGCACTGAAATCTTTCCGCTTGCACAGACCACAATGCGAAGATCCATGACTCTTTGTGCTAAAGCATTGCCTGCTCCCTGGGACCCCCACCACAAAGCCCCAGCCTGCCTGCCTGGGATGACAACAGGATCTTCATGCTACAGTGCTGACCATCCACGATGACAGGCCTGCCAGGCTTACTGTTGCCGCTATGTTGATTCTATGCCTCTTGGGGTCCCCTCCAGACTCTGCGATGGAGTGAGAAGGTAACTTTTTAGTGGGATTAACCTCGTCCCTGTATCTGACCTGTGCGCCATAGGGGTCGGTCTGAACTTGTGACAACTAGATTGCTGTGAGTGGATCCTTGGGATTTTTTGTGCTATTTTCACTAAAATCTTTCAAATTGAATATCTACGATTTTACCAATTGGATTTTTAAAGTTTTAGTTTTGTATTATATATTCAATTTTTTTAAATTGGTCTGGGACTTTTCTTGTGTGGTGTTTTCACCTTATTACTGTTTGAAGTGCTGCATAAATACTTCAAAGCATTGCCTCTAAGTTAAGCTTGGCTGCTCTGTGCCAAGCTATCGGAGGGTTGAACACAGGTTAGTTTGGGGTTTGCTTGTGCCTCAACCTGACAGGGATTGTGGTTGCTGCTTGAATCGGTCTCACCCCCTCCAAAAGTAACCCAGTTTCTCACAGTAAGCAAATGACAGTATTTAATACACTCTAAAGAAGACAGTGTCACTGTTAGGCCACTGGGCAGAGCAAAATAATGCAGAATACATACATAAAAAATACAGAATTCCAACTGTACAATTTATTATCAACCTGACGTTTGATACTGCTCACCAACTAAATCATGAGTGTCAATAAAAGCACATTATATCTAAAAACAGCATAGTTTACACATTTTGAAATTAGCAAGAACAATCAGCAGGTAGTTGTGACCAAATACAACATGATCCATTCATAGTTGTCAAGTTCATCTAAACATAGTAAAATGATTCACCACTTTTCCTCGTCATCTTAAACGTGATTATGTAATACCCAAAGAAATACAAGTATAGAACTGAGTAAATAAGGCAGCAAAGATACGTAACCTTTAGTTTCTGCAATGAACTTAGCCGCGTGTACAAACAGTGCTTAGGGAGGTCCTTTGATACCAAGTAGCTGCCAGTTTCCTCAGGAGTGCCTTTATTGGTCAATTTCGGATCCACATCAAGGTCCTGGTAACACAAACATATACAAATATACAAGCCAGTAACAGAAGCAAAATCTAAAAACTGTCATGCTGAATCAGAGATTCTGACCTGTTGAAGTTTGGTGTATCCCACATTGTTGTAATATATTGCACTCCATAAAGATGCAGAATTGTTATAACCTACTCAAATCCACACTTTTGGTGTAGATGGTGCAGGATTCGCACTGCTAGATATCTGTGCTCTTCATATTACGCATGCATTGTGAGCAAATCATGATGTCTATCGATGTGGATATGGAGAAATACATTGTCATAATAAAATACAATATAAAAATCAAAGAACACTCAAAGGTACAACAAAAACATTGAGAGGAGCTGTTGCTGGTAAGCATGCAAGGTATTCTCACTAAAAGTTTTAGGCATAGCAAACTTTATGTCAAGATTACTTTGTTAAAAGATGTTAGTGTCTGATGGTAGAATCTGACACCTAGGATTGCCTTTCCTTCATGACATACAAGAAGGATATTGCAGGGCTGTTTGACGCCACAGTCCTCACATATGCCAGAACAAGAGCACCTATCATCAAGAATTACAGATCTAGGACCAGCTGTGACTGCTGCAGTGGATGTCTAATGATTCTTAATTGGGAATATTTTCATTGCAGACTACACTGTGCCCAGAAAAAGTTCTGCTTCTGAACTTTAGAGAGTGTTTTTGTTTCCACATGACTATTATGTTATGAAGGTCTTATTTCTCAGGGGGATTATCATTAGAAAGCCAATCACAAAGTAGAACATGTAAATTGTTCAAGTGTAGGGGCCAATAACCCAAATCATATGGAGGTGCTTTTGTACTGTAGTTTTCTCTAATTCTCACAATGGGTTAACAGGTGGGCTTGTGTGTGGCTCTTTAATGTTGAGTATTGCCAGTGGGAAAATAGGGACAAATATGACATCCTGTTGGAATGGCAATTTGACTCAAGAATTGTTCAAAGCTGTCCCACATAATTGGGCAAGTCTCAAAAGAAGGAACAACGGAGGACCTCTAAGTTTCCAAGACCACCTTCATGCAACAAACTCAGTAGGCAGGCTTGATTAAGTGAGGTTCATGTTTAGTTTTGCTAAAAGCACATTTGTGGTAATTTGTCTGAAAGACAGATTTAAGTGAATATATAACCTGTATCTCAAAGAATAAAAAGTTATTGCACATTTTATCTAGGTATTGAATGATTGGAGACTTTGAATTTTTCCCTTGAAAAGTGCCATCAAATTAATTATCATCATGGACTATGGAAGGCAACGCATACTTTTGTTTAAAGGAGTTCCGAGTCTGTTGAACATTCTTGACTGCAAGAAGAAAGCAAGTAAGGCTCTCCCTTTCTTACAAGAGACTTTCACTTGATTTGATTCATTTTTTTCTTACGTTATTAACTACATGCTTAGGACAATGGTTTTGGCAACTATGAATTAATTTTGTCTCACCAGGTAATATTTATGAGATTTCAAATCTTTTTAAGGGAGGTGGGGTTGTAAAACTGGCTACAATACTTTAGCTTTAAACCTGATGTCATCATTCAACCTTAACTCCAACCCTCCGAAACACTATTTCTAACATGAAACATGTTTTCAATTGTACAATGCAACTTACAGCAATGTGCGATATCACCAATTACATCTATAAAGTAACTATACTAACCAGTCTTTCATGCACATATTACTCTCAACTTCTAAATGAAGTGGTGGATAAGGCAGCACCTAACCTTATTTCATGCCAGTTTTAAAGATGTCAAGAGCTATCTAGTACAAGAAAAACATTTCCTAGATCATGATTATGATGATCTCATCAGAAGGCAAGGTCTCCATGTTTTACTAATGCCATGTTCTAGCTGTTATGCTGAATATCATGCCCCTATTCGTCCTCTGAGCACAGTGAAAGTCATTATACTGAGATCTCATGGAATGCATGTGACAACTCTCTCTGAACAACTCCCTATCCCAGAGAGTAGGCCCAGTAAATTATTCTTAAAAGTAGAAAGCAAAGAGCTTGGGCCAAGAACAAAGGCAACAAATCTGAGCCTCAATTGAGGTGCTACTCATGAACAAGTCAAACACCTTCTATCATTTTAATTCTAATATACTAACGATTTCACACTTATCTGCACAGTCAGTTTCAGCACTGCATTATATAAAACATGCGTTATATATATCCTATGAATGGCTAAGGTCCAAACAATGTTCTCAATAAAGAGAATATAACTTATTAAAAGTAAAATACAACTTACAAGTGGGAAGTCAGTGACGTACGCCTCACAAAGTTCTATTTCTGGAGGCTTCTGCACTATTCTTGTGTATATTATCATAACATTAGAAAATTCTGCTGCAAATCCTAGCTGGATCTGAACTCCACAGTCAAATTCAAATGACATGCTCTCAGGAAGCTCTAAAAATAAGAATTTGTGAAACACATTTAGGAGTACAAACATATCTACAGGGTTATTCACGGTTTCTCCTTAAGAAGTTAGTAAAGACCATACTGCAATATTAGCATTTGGAAACTGGTTGATAATCATCAAGTAACAAATCATTCATATTAGCATTATGCTGCTAGAAATCGCAATTCGATAGAACCTGTGCACACAGTACCATCACAAAAGCAATGCACTACTGCGATACTGCAGGCATGATTTAACAATTTGAATTTTCAAAGATACAAATAATTTACCTACACATATGAAATGGCAAAGGGCACATCACTGCCTCACTGATAAAACATTATTCTTTACAAATATGTATCTGCTTCACCCAACTGAAACACAATCTTAGTTTACAAATAGATTTTTGATCAATTTTTACTCACAGAGAACCTGTGAGCATTTGAAGCAAAGGCTAGGCGCATAAGGAAAACCAGAACGGGAAAGCTCCAGCTACCATTAATATGCTAAATCAGAGTACCAACAGGCTCAGGAATTAGCAAGTAAGAAGCTAGGTATATAAGATGTTTGTGTATTTTCACAACTTTGACACAAGACACTTATACCCAAGATTACTTCTGTAGCTTATGGGACCTGGAAACAGGGTCGGACTGGCCTCTAAAGTAATCTGGCAGCACCATACGAGTTGGTCTGACTGATAAATGTGTGAGTTGTTTTTTTAGGTCGAGCCTAAACAGCGCTTGGGCTGTCAGGATGATCTATTGTATGTACTTTGTGGGCTTGAACTCCTCCCACTGCTTTTCATTTGTCTAATTAGTTGTCTTTTAAAATTCTTTGCTTGCCAGTGGGTAATTTGTCTTCCTGGCCCCTCCTTTTTGTAAGTCTTTCACTCCCCTGGAGTATCACCCTAGGACTTGTAGGCTTCTGCTTTTTTCTACTTTACTTTCTGTTCAGGAACTTTTTTATAATTTGATCGAGCATCTCCCTGTCTCAGCGTAGTGCCCATTTCACGAACTCCTACTCTCCCGGACTCCCCTGGTTAACTATATTGATACTAGATTCATTCATTTTGCCCCAGACAAAATGCACGCTCAACTAACAATGTATCAGTTAATGCAGAATAAAAAAGCATTTGAAATGTGTCGGTTTATGCAATACCCTTTTCCATTGCTTTTTGGCTGGCAGCAGTTATGAAGTATTAAATATAGATATGTGCCTTAAGGAATTAGCAAGAGCTTGCTGTTTCAACAAAGCCTGCTGATTTACTGCTTTGCGCACACAGTAGAATGCAGCAGTGGAGCACCACACTGCCCCAAGAAAGGCAGCTCCAGTCGGTAGATAAGTACACATGTGTATGCAGCAGGCAAAGGAGAAAAGCAGTGGAAACTGGTGAACCCGCATTGATGTCCATGCCCATGGTAATAAAATACAGTAGATGAACACTAAACTTGAAGCATCCCCTTCCCCTGATCTCTTTGTTGTATATTACTCTCCCTGTCCTCATTTTCAGAGGTTTGAAAAAGAATTGGTCTGTCTCCTTTAAGGAAAGCTGAGCAGACCACGGTGGTTCACCGCTCCACTATAAAGGAGGCATTCACCCCTGTGCTGATGCTTCATCTCAGCCCGACCTGCAACATACTGGAGTTTTAGTAATTTCACCCATTCAATTCATCAATATCTGAACGGCAATAACTGGTGGTCGTGATCCCTTGTCTGTGCTTCAGTGCGCTGGCACCACTTGGAAGTTTGGCAGTGATGCATAGCACAGATGTTCTGTTTGTTGACCATTTTCCCCACATGTTATTGTCCTTTTCATGCCTTCCTGCTCCCCCACCCCACCACCAGCAACCAGCAAAAAAATGGTTTAAAACTGTAACATTTACCATTCCATTTTTTTGCTGGTTGCAAAGACCTATTGGCTATACCAGTGCTTGTAATCGATTGCGGGCCTGTTTCATGACCAAGTGGGGTGGTTTTTACTCTTGATTTTCCTGATATTACTACAAACATTGCCTACAGCAAACATAATGCATTCAGTCTCTCATACCTTGCAAATACCCATACAATGTGTATTTACAAATTAAAAACTGGCCTGCTCTCAACTTAGCTGTCTGGTTCGCCAGTTGGGGAACCGCTTCTATGTTGGTGCCTGGGCCTATATTTTGTCTCAGTCCGACGCTGCCAGGAAAGACAACCAGTGCAATATTTGAATTCTTATTTGGAATATAATCATACATACTAAAACCAGCTTCGTTTGGTTTTCCTAACATTATGCCTTTATCTTTTTTCCATATTTCATTAAAACAATTCCATAATGATGCCATTTATGGCATAGGAACAGCTCACAATAATATTCATACAATGTTGACCTGAGTTTTGCTAGCCAGTTAAAGCAAGCATAATGCCCTAGTAGTTGACCACTAGGCTTCAAGGGGCAGAGCAAAGTGTTCTCTGGTACTAGGACCAGTATTTCAAAATAAATCACATTTTATTGTGTTTAGTGAGCCATTTCTGTTTCCCAAGGATATGAGAAACAGATCGCTCCACTCTTCTCTACAACTATTTTCCCACCAGAATGCCTCTTCCTCCTTTCTTTACCTTGGGGATTTTTATCTTGAACTTAACGTTTCCTCTTTAGAGAAGCAGAAGAGTTTACAATTGCTATTGTCCACCTTTGTTTAAAGTACCTCTCTACCAACAGGGATCAAATGGTTTTCTTTGAAACGTCAACATTAAGCAAACAAACCATTTAGCTAGTAGTTTCATGGGTCTGCAGTTTCAATTGGATTAGCTTCCTTAGATTGTGCTCACAATATGGGGGTGGTATAGCCGGCCTTGTTTTCTTGAGCTCCTCCACCAGCTGGACATCAGACAGAGAACCTGCATATTACCAGCAACTCTGTACCTACAGCAATACCCTGCAGTGCAGGGGAATCCATGTTGCACCCAGATACACTGATAACCAGAGCAGGTTTCCAGTGGAAATCCTTGCAATCTCTCAAACAGCACCAATAATGTCCCCTTGAGTGAGGTGCCCCTACATTGCCTTATAGCTCCTTCAACTTGTCTAGGTTTGATGGGTTCTGACTTCTCTGGGAAGGGGGTTTTGAGGGGTGGGGAGTCAAAAGGTCTAGTATAACCTTTACATGGTGGTGTGACCTCCAAGGACTGCTGAAGTGGCAATCACATCCTTCTTCATACAAATCAGCTTGTTCCAGCCAACAGTGATGTGGATGGTACAATATATGTGATGCTGCCCCTTACCACTTTGTGGATCCAATTGTTGGGTGATCCATGGGGGATGCCTGGTGCCATCTAAAGCTGCATTAATGTTATGCTGCTTTCGATTTGATTCCTGGCTTTGGGGCAAGTATTGATGACCCTGGTGGGTGTGCCTGCTGGGTCTTTTCTCTATCGGTAGAGTAATCCTTTTGGCTAGACATCGTGCCCAACTATGGTGTAGCTCTGAGAGGCAGAGGTATTGGGACTAGGAACTCAGAGTACAAATAGGCTCCAGCTGGGGCCATCATCCATAGAGTGGTAGATGGTTGTGGTATTGTTTTAAAATGAGAGGCTTCAGCTCCGTCTGAAGATCAGAGGTGTTTGTGCTTGCAAGATATGGGTAGAGAGGGATTTCCAGATATTGGAGAATAGCAGGAGAAGGTCTCATCTTTTCTTGTTCTTTATCTGGTCCTGTTCTTCTTACATTCCTTTGCATCAAGCCTGACTGTTATGCTGTGAGTCAGCGATCTTGGTATGCATTGCTTGACAACCAAATTAGTTGTGTTTTTTGGAGTTTACAGCCTTCTAGGTGGAGCAGAAAACCATGCATGCAGTGGAAGCCCATGAAGATTTCATCCTAAATTATACCTTTAGTAATTGGTAGTATAGTAGCCCAATCAATGGTATAATCCAGAATTAATCAATCTGGCACCATTTGATAGACAGATAGAGGAATATGGTTAAGAGCCCCTTATATCTTGATTCAAGTGATTTTAAGCAAGTTTGCACCAATTGTGTAATATTTTACTTATAGCAAAAAGTCAAAGAACACAGATGTGTGATTCCAGGGAAGTGAGATGCATGTTTACTATTTGCACCCTACTTACAGCTTTTCTGGGTTGCTTGTGCATTGATTCACTAGGTCTCTATCAATATGTTGTGGTATCTGTGTGAGAACTGGGTTGCTCGTGACCAAACCTGTCAGTAGAATTCAGAAATTAAAGGGAAATCACACACCAAGTATGGCAGAAAATGTAGAATAGCAAAAAACTCTTTCTGCCACCATAAAAAGTACGAATGGTGTGGAAAAGTGCTCCTACAGCAAGGCTTAAAAAACCTAACCTTGCTAAAAGGAGAAATAGGACATCTGGGAATGTACTCGGAAGACTGAATGCCCTGAGGTAGCTAGGGTTACTGGTAATCTTTTGGCATCTAGTTGGTGGAAAAGACTTGGGGCCCGATTTAGAATTTGGCATATGAGATACTCCATCACAACGTGACGGACACCCAGACCACTGTATTACAAGTGCCATAGGATATAATGCACTAGTTATAAGGCGAAAGGGATATCAATTACATTTGTGATGGAGTAACTCATCCACCAAAATCTTAATCAGGCCCTTGGTTGCTAAGCTCAAGGCCCTTATAACAGGGTACCAATGGTTTCCTTACTTCTCGTCATTGCATAGGAATACCAGCATCGAAATAGTTGATGTTTCCTTACAACAAGTCACTGGTCATGAGCAAGGATGCTGACTAATTTACCCATGTGCTTGCATCTTTAGACACCACAATCCTGACCAGTTTGTGTAAAACAGAACCTATTTTATGTCAATTAATCAATCAGGATTTACAAAGCACAGCTAATCACCCAATAGGGTATCCAGGCACTTGCAGATCCCGGGGGCTTATTCAAACAGCCATGTCTTGAGGGCACTTCGGAATTCCAGAAGTGAGGTGATGGTCCAAAGGTGTGTGTGGAGTCCATTCCAGGTTTTTTTTATCAACGTGAGAAGAAGCGTCCTCCACTTCTACTTCGGTAGATGCAGAAGGGATGGGGAAGTGAAAGGGAGGCAGAGTTTAGTCTTCTCAACGGTTGATGGAGGTTCAGGAGCTGGTTAATGTACATGGGTCCTTGGTTGTGTAGAGTCTTGTGTGTGTGTGGGTCACCGGCTTGTATTGGCAACTCTTCTGTATTGGGAGCCAGTGGAGTTGCTTGAGGTGGGGTGTGATGTGGGTTTATCAGGGAAGGTTAAGGATGAGTCTGGCTGTGGCGTTCTGTATGGTCTGAAATATCTGTAGGAGGTGCATGGTGATTCCTATGTAAAGGGCATTGCCGTAGTTGGCTGGTGATGAGGGTCTGTGTCATGGTGCATCTTGTGTAGAGGTAGCCACTTGAAGATCAAGCGTAGCATGAGCAAAGTGAGGAAGCAGGTGAAGGAGATGGTGTTGATCTGTGATTTCATGGTGATCTTGTTGTCAATTATGATTCTGAGGTTTCTGGCGTGGTTGGAGAGAGTGGGTGTGGGTCCTAAGTCTGATGGCCACCAGGAGTCATTCCTGCCGCTGTTGCCAAAGATCAGTACTTCTGTCTTGTCTGTGTTCAGCTGCAGGCAGTTGTTCTTCATCCAATCAGCAACACTTGTCATGCATCTGTTGAAGCTGGTTCTGGTGGTGGAGGGTCATCGGTGAGTGAAAGGATGAGCTGGGTGTCGTCTGCGTACAAATTTATATTAAGAGCATGGGATCTGATGATGTTGGCCAGCAGGGTTATATATCCGTTGAACGGCATGGGGCTGAGGGATGAGCCCAAGGGGGACACAGCAGGATTATAACATGTTTTCAAGTGAAAGGTTTAGATCAGGTTCCTCCAACCTTTTCTGTAATATTATCTATGAATGTTCAATGAAAAGCATCCTAAGCTCCTAATATTATAAGCATTATCATATTGACCGAATGGACAAGATAATATTAGTGGGCACCCCATGCAAGACTGTCACCATGCATAACATATGGTTCCCTGCAATTATGTTAAAAAAAAAATAGAAAAAAAAAAGGATTTGTCTCTTTGGGATGTCTTTACATATTTAATACACAATATCCGTAGTTGCAGTGGTGGTAAATATTTAGCAATAATAAGTCATCCCAGTGCTATCTCATTTATCACTCAAATATCATCTTTAAAAACTATTTTAAAATCTGAGTATTTTTCTTTAAATCTTAGCTTATGAGTTTTGAAAATACACACGTTATCTCAAAAACACACTTTTCAATTTTGGAATAAATATATGTATTCAAACAAGCAAAACTGTCTAATTTAGTAGGCTGGGCTGCCCACAGGTAGGAGGAGAGCTACCAGTAGCTCACAATCTACTCATTGGAGAAGCCTGGTTTAGAGAGAATCAATTGGCTGCCAAGGTTACCCCATAGGACAGATACATTCTTAGCATTAAAAAGTGTTCCAGTCTCTGAATCTTATTTGAATGAGGTGGAACCAGTGAAGGCTAAAGTCCTATGGATTCCAATTTAGACCAGACACTTTACTGCTTGCATCTTTCACATATAATGGGCGTTCTTGGTCAATCTACAACCTGTTACAATTGCACTTGTTCTTTAGTCTAGCACTTGGAAATGGCTATTGAAAACGACAGCATTCAGAACCATAAGGAAACCCTAAGTATATGCAAATCAGACACTTCGAGAACTATAGTCCATGCAATATTTTTATTTCTGCTTTGTACATCGAGTCCTTGCTGCCTTATCAGTCTCTCAACTTGTTTATTATTGCTTTTCAGCAAATTTGAAGGTAACAGCATGACTTTTTATTTGTTTTATTTCGGTTTTAGGAGCTGAGACTGAAATAAACTGCTGTACGGGTATCTCTTTCCCTCCCTCTCTTTCTTATTGCTATAAATTCCCGCTAAATGTGGCCCATTCAGTGCAACCCATGGGTATTTTTTTTGTTTGTGTAATGTTTGAGCTCAGTCACATCTCCCGTCAATGTATACGACATGCCCAGATACAGCAGCAAGATAATTATTTTTTGAGGAGCCTTGATAGAAAGGTTTCATAGGTGTTACAGACTGCAAACAAAGAGATTAAAATCAAAGAAGACATGGTAAGCAAAAGGGATAATCATCAAATAAAGAAATGCAAGTAGGCAGCGATTAGATATATTTGAATATCAAAATAAAAAGGCACAATTAGAAGTATGAATAAGAAGAAAAGACTCTGAAGTGGGGCACATAGGAGGGTGAAAATTTATGACAGGCAGCTTGTGCACTGAAAATCAAAGGAAGGTGGCATGCAAAGACTCCATCATAACGGCAAGAGTGCATGCTGGAGATGAGAGAGTAAAACAGAGGAGAATGATAGGTCATGGCAGAATGGGAAAAGAGGTGCACGATCCTGAAAGAGGGATATGTGAATTTTACTTCTACTCACCTTCATGTAAAAAGATGGACAGAAAGCACAGAAACTGGGAGAGAAGAGAAAGAAATAGAGTGCCAAAATGATTTAAGGGGTGTGTGAGTCATTAAATGAAACAAAACTGATTTGACAAAGGAGAAACATATACACTGAAAAAATACAAAACAGAAATTGATTATGAGCTGCAAGTTGAATAGAGAGAAAAGGAGAGGATTAACCCCAACCCCCCAAAGAGACAGAATACAAAGGACCAGACAGCTAAGAATTAAAAGAGGTCATAGTCAGAATTACCACTGTGGAATACATTATTTAGAATGAAAAGAGTGTTTACCTGGTTGAACTCTGTTAACAGGTTGAGAATAGGATCCAGGGACAAGAGTCGCCACAACAGATGCTTTTGAAATTGTACAGGTACTGACAAACCCAATAACCGTGGCTATTCATCTTTTAATTTGAAAGTATAGAAAATTATATTTTCCATACTTTCAAGATGGCTACCCTGTTGTGTCTAGATTTTATGTTATATTATGCAGATTTGTAGAGCACGCTATCACCTGGAGGGGCATCCTGGAGCTGAGAAAGTGGGCGCCTATCCAAACCTAGGGCCTAGTAGGCCTACCCAAAAAGCTAGGTCTTCAGCTTCTTGTGGGATTCTTGTGGGATTCAATACATGAGGAGGCTCTTGCGTGTAGCAGCACATTGTTCCACGCTTTAGGAGAAGTCTTGACTGCCAGATCCGGTTTTCTGTATGCTTTGTGTAAGTAGGAGTAGGGAAAAGTAAAGGCGTCTGGAAGGTTTGTGAAAGCAGATGAGATTTCTGAAGTTTGCTGGGCCAGGTTTATGTTATGCCTTGAAAGGGTGGGTGAAGAGTTTGAATTGTGCTCCTTTGTGTATGGGAAACCAGTGGAGCTCCTTCAGTTGTGGTGTGATGTAAGTGCAGTGTGGGAAGTTGAGAGTGATTCTGGCCACCGAGTTCCTAGTGGTCTTCAGCCTTTCTGTGAATTTTTTATTGACCCCGGCATAGATGGTGTTCCCGTAATCCAGCTTGCTGTGTAATGGTTTTCTGTGTGCTGTTTGGAAGCCATTTGAAAATCTTCCCCAGCATCATCACGGTAAGGAAGCATGAGGGGGTGACGGCATTGACTTTGGTGATCATGTCAAGTTTGCTATCAATAACAATCCCGAGATTCTTGGCATGGGTGGTGGTATTTGTCCAAGCTCTCTTGGCCACCGGGTGGAGTCCCACAGTGAAATGCTCTTCCCGAAGATCACAAGTCCAGTCTTGTCGGTGTTCAGCTTCAGATAGTTGGTCTCCATCCAGTGAGTGATTTCAGGCATTGAACTTGATCAGGGTACGGGCATCTTGTCTGTGAAGGAGAAAATCAGTGGTGTGCCATCGGCTTAGGAAAGAACTTTGATGTCATGACAGCAGATGACACTGACTAGAAGGATCATATATGCGTTGAAGAGGGTTGGGGACAGGGAGGATCCTTGGGGAACTCCGCCGATGAGGTCACGGGCACACAAGTAATACGGTGGCAGGCTAACTGACTGGGTCCTTGTATTCTGATGTTGTGCAGATAAAACAAAAAATGCATTACTTTCAAGTTGTTTCTCCAAATCCCAGGATTGCTGCTAACCCAATTATTTATCTTACCAGGCTTTCTAAAATGATGCCACAATAAAATGAGTCACAAATAAACAGGGTAACCCAATATTCCCCACAGAACTGGGTAATCTAAACTGTAAAGCACAAAATGTTCATGGAGGAATCATTTGCATACAAATATTTCAATGATATTAAATACTATTAATATTGTAATTAACCATAGATCAAATTCCATAACCGAATAAATCTTCAAACAGCGTGTAATTTGTTTCTGGAAAAATGAAGAATATTTATATATGCACTAATAATATATTCATCAATACAGTAAAGCAACAAAGATAATTTGTAGTATTTTTATACAAATGCACTGGTGACCCCTCTAGTCCACAATCCCTTTGCATCTAAGGGACAGAAGGAAAGCACCTACCCTCTTGGACTCTCCAACCACAAAAGGTTTGAGTCCTATGTGCAGTCTTTCAAGCAATGAGAAATCACACCTAATGGACTCCAGCAGCTCATGGGAAGAATTGAGTCATGGAGTTTATAAGGTCGACGTTTTAGTCTCCCAAGGCTTAAACCGTCCATGAGACCATCCTCAGGACAATGTGTCAAAGCTCTATCATTGATTCGAGCCCGGTTGTAGTTTACGTATCTGTGGTGAAATTGCATCCCCTTTCTTTATACTGGAGTAACTGACTAGCATCGGATGTGCCGAACTAAAAGGATTAAGCAGTGCTGTTCTTGGAAGCTGATGTTAAAAGCAACAATTATTTTGAGTTAATCCACTTTGACAGACTATCCTGTTCTGAAAACACAAAAAATTATCTTTGTTGCTTTGCTATATTGATGAATATATTATTAGTGCATACATAAAAATTCTTAATTACACGATTTTTGAAGATTTATTCATTTATAGAATTTAATCTATGGTTAATTACATTAATAGTATTTAATATCGATGAAATATTTAAATGCAAATGATTCCTCCATGAATATTGTGTGCATTATAATAAAAAGAGTGCCACACCATTGACCTACTACAGTGCTACTAAATGAGAATAACACCGGCTATAAAAACACATACATTGTATTTTATAATTAACATGCGGGAGGTATCAGCATTTCTTGTCGGAGTTAAAATTTCAGCACAATGTGTCACTGTTTGCAGGTACCTGTGTGGTCAGTACAGAGCTACACCATACCATGCAACTACTTCACTCCCCATTTTCCATGAAAATGAAACTTTTAAAATAATGGTTGATCGCATCCTTCTCTTGTGAAGAACACTGTTGTTTCCAGTCTCCCTGTTTCTAGGCACTCTCATTAAATGAGATGCCCAAGTGATTTTTACACTATTAAAACTAATAAGCCACAGGAAATTTTTTACAAATGTAATTACTTTGCCTTTGCAGTAGCATAAAGAGACATAATTGCAGCTAACACATTTAATGTAAGGAATGTGAAAAATTAGGCAAACTGTGACAGAGAGTGACTGGGTGATGACAGAGGACCCCCATGGGCATCAAGAAGCATGCCAAGAATGTCTGATTGAAGACACTACCTTTTTACTGTGTGGGTGGCACACCATGTACTTAGAGATCACTATTCAGCAACTGCATTACTTATTCATCTATCTATCCTCACATCCATGCATGTATCCATCCATCCATCAATCTTTTATTCATCGACGCAATAATTCACCATCCATTCATCTAGCCGCTCAGTCATGCATCATCACAATCTTTCACACAGGTACCCACTCCTGAAGGCCCATCGACTTGCATGTCTGTCCACTCACCCATCGATCATCTGGACACCCATTCAATTGTTAGGAAATCCCTTGCTCAGCAATAAAGTACTGCATTCTATGATAGAAAAAAAACTATTGGCTTTGTCAGTGTTTGTTCATAATTTAGGAGATTTGAGGCTCTGCCAAACACACTTAAATATTGCACTAGCTTCCCTGCTATTTCCTGATCTGGCATGGTGAAATGTTGATTTCAATTGATAATCATTTCATAAAAAGGTTTTCAATTTCCTTGCAAATGTAAATTCTCTAAACAGATACAATGCTTTTATTCTTTAAAATCCTGCTCTTACATATTTGTACATTGGTCGTTTCCTGATTATAATCAGTAGTCGCGGTGGGCGGGAACTGAGGGGCACGATTTGCCCATACTTTAAGAAAAACAGTTCCCTTTACTAATTGTGAAAAGACAACTGTCCCGACGGTTCATTTTGAGAGTTGAAATGCCTTTATGTGTATTATCGTTTCGTTAGTAAAGGGGCATGACATTGGGGACAAGGGAGAGTGCACAGCACTTGCCCTCAGTGCGCATGTATGTTTGGCCAGCTTTCTCGAGCCGGCCAAACACAATGTGCAAGGTGCTCTTTCCAGCCCGGCACTGTGTTGCCAGGCTGGAAAGAGTATGCACAGGTTTCCAGTTTGCCTGGGAGCGCCCAGCCAGGGCTCTCTAGCCAATCCTAACGCTGCTTTCATGCAACATTAGGGCTGGCTGCACAGCACGCTGGGAGCCTGTGCCTCCTGTCACCAGGAAGAAGGAGCAGCAGTGCGGCAAGGAAGCGAGGCAAGTAAACGTTTTTTTTTTTTTCAATTTAATGTCTATTACCCCCCAAACACATCCCCAGTGCCACCCTACCCCTTCACCGAGCAGCGAGCCCAGTCTGCTAAACTTACCTTTTTACCAGGGTGTCTGCTTGCCTGAAAGAAATGTAAATGTGTGCAACTGGTCAATCTGCAAATGTAAAGTGTTCTTAGAAGCCAGCATTGGCTTTAATTGATGGTAACACTCAGTGGCGGCCGGCAGCTTTGGGAGGAGGGCGGGCGGGGCACACACACAAACACACACACAGACTCATTCTTTCACACCCAGACACGCACGCACGCACGCTCACCCATTAACAACACTCATTCCATTCAAACATGCACGCACGCACCATTCATTTTACAAATTCACACACATTCATTCTTACACACACGCACGCACTCACATCCAGTAACAACACTCATTCCATTCAAACATGCACGCACGCACCAAACATTCATTTTACAAGATCAAACACATTCATTCTTTCACACACACACACGCACGCACATCCATGAACAACACTCATAACACTCAAACATGCACGCGCGCACCAAACATTCAAAGGAAAACATAACACACATACACACACACACACACACACACACTTACCTTCAGCCTCCAGGTCCCAGGAGGGTTGGGACTGCTGCCTTCCTTCATTGGCTGACCTTAGGTCAGCCAATGAGGGAAGGCAGCAGTCCCAGCCTCGTCACAGAGTGGGATGGGGTCAGTGAGACTGCTGACCCCACCTCACTCTGTGACGAAGTGTCACTGATTGACACTCGCCCTGGGCGCTTCAGGGCTTAAACCTGAAGCGCCCAGGGAGAGTGTCAATGGGTGACGCTTTCCTCGTCACCCAGGGGAGGGCCTGGAGGCACCTTTGCTGGGCCGAGGAGATCACGCCCATAAGGGTCGTGATCTCCTCAGCCCAGCAAAGTTCAGCTCAGGCAGCTAGGAGTCTGCGCAAATCGCGCATGTCTGCTCCTGGCTGCCTGACCTGAACATAAAGAGTGTCTGTCAGGCTGACCTTTGTTCAGCCTGACAGACACTCTTCATGGGGTGAGGGGGCGTGGCCCCTCCGCCCTAAAGGATGGGCCGCTACTGGTAACACTTGAACCTTCCTGATGACACAAATGTATTATTTTTGAGTAATAATGCGAGAATGATACCAGCTGAGCTGTGCAGTGGGTCCTTTTAAAAGACAGTTATTTAAAAAACTGCAGTAAGTAGTCTGTGTATTACTAAATCTATATTTTTGCTTAAACCTTTTTGCACATTTTTCAGCAGCCTATCTCAGTGTGTGTAAAGCAGGTTTAAAATAACGACTTCCATATTCACTGTTTTTTTTGCTAAAAATTGGGACCTCTCATTACTCCCACTGCCCCAACCAGGGCTCAATTCTGTGACTCTCTGACATTTCATAATGTGCGATAGGCCATTTCACACTGAATAACTTAACTTGCATTTTTTTCATTCAAGTTGTGCATTATTTTATATGTAATTACCTGAAGATGAAAGACCAACAAAACTACAGAATTTTTTTTTTTTAACCATGCCTTTGACCCCAGATTGATTGTCCCGCCCCCTAGTGAGCACAACGTTACAGTTCCCATATGTTTTTTTAATTCACGTCGACCGCTGATGATAACCCTCGGGTATTCCTCTTTCCCACAGTTTCATCCGATGTCTATAAACTGTCAATGCGGATGAGATCCTTTTACCGTGTGCTTTTGCCCACTGCTTGTTCCTTGCCAAGGACTCGGCAGAACACTCCGACTGCTGTACAGGATCTGTCAGCGCTCTCTTCTCGGACAGGCTGCTGCGGATCTCCAAGGCCTGCTTGCCTCTGGTCAGGTGGAACTTGCCCATGTCTAAGAAACAAATATCAGAAGAGACACTTGCTTTACAATTCAAGAAACACTATAGGAAACCTTTGTTTAATTCCAATAACCAGGACTAAATTTATAGTGCTGTAATCGCCTCTAGGAATTTGAATAATATCTTGTTATAAACCAATTTAACACATCTAGTGAAGCTCGCAGGCCCAGCTGGACTTCCAGTGATCCAAAACAGTAGCCAGCAGTTGACTGTGTAGTAATTGGCCTCACTGAGCTATCTTATTCCAGTAGTTTAAAAGTGAAAAACAGAAAGACTGTCCATTAAAAAAAGGAGTCCAACCTGTACAGTAATTATTGCATAACTTAATAAGGCACATACAGAAAAGATAAAGTAAAGTGAATAGAGCAGTACTTCTTTATTAAACAAACATTTATTTAGAAGTTTTATAAAGCACTATAGGTCATGTAGGCTACTTGAGAGCACACAGGTAATTTCAGAAATTGGAAAGGCAGGCAGAATGAAGCCATATCATTAGTGCATTACTCTTCATTAACCTGTACAAACGGCCCACACAGACTGAACTGAAGAGTTTAACATATTACAGGGCATTATTCAGTTGCATTGCTCTACAGGTAGAAATAACCTCTACCATGTAGGTGGCAATGACTGGGCATTTAATACTAAGGTTGTGTGAAATAACTGCTATGCACAATTTTGTGTAGTGTGCCAAATACATTCCATAATTATCTCATTTTACTCTTTGTTAGAAATTGGGTCTCTAGTTAGCAGGGATATGCACTCTGTCCAAGTAGGGACTACAGTCCTAGTCAATGTACCTGTGCTCACCCTCTGGTAGCTTGGCACAGAGCAGGCATGTTTAACTTAGGAGGCAATGTGTAAAGTATTTTTGCAACACTTATAACAGTAAAACAGTGGCAACCACACACCAAAACTATCCACACCACGCTGGAAAACTAGTTCTTAATTTAATTAACAAAACAAGACTAAAATGACAAAAATCCAAAAAGTAGAAGTCGAGATATGAATCTTTAAAGAATACCTGCAATTGCAGTGCTTAGGAACTTAAAGCGCCAACCAGAGCTATGTGGTCACGTTAGACAGGAGTAAATCCAAAGCTCAGGCCGACCCAGTGGAGCCAGTGGAGCACTATGATGTCCCTCTGAAACAGTTCATTGGATGGATTATTGCTTAAAAATTGAGGAGGCAATGCAAAGGTGATGTGTCGGTTCCAATCCACACAGTCAAGGGATACATCATCGAGCCGCGCAATCATCGATGCTATGTGCTGTAGTTGCAGCATTGAACCCTTTGCAATGAGGGCAATGCTAGGTTGTCGAGCTGGGTAGTCGGAGATGTGAAGGTGATGCATTGGTGCTAATGGTGATGTGTGGATCCTGACCACGCAGTCAGTGATGTGAAGTCCTCATCCTCAGTGACTATGCATCAGCATCAAGGAGGGATGCAGCTGTTTCCATCGGTGCAACAGTGACGAGGCGGCGATGTTAAGGGTTGTAGCACAGAAAAACCCACTTTCAAGGGTCCAGGACTATATGAGCACCACTTGGCTGGGCAAGATTCTCAGGTGACAGGGTCCAGGTGCTGTGGGGGAGATGCAGACAGTCTTTGATGTTCCCGAGACTGCAGAACAGGAGGCAAGCTAGCAAGTCCTTGGAGTCACTTTGGTTCTAGGGTGTGGAGATGGAGGCCCAGTCCTTCTCACTCCCAGGCAATGATGTAGCAGGGTGGGCACAGCATAGCAGTAGTCCAGCAAGGTCCAGTAGAGTGGCAGTCCCTTGAGCAGCACAGCAGTCCTACTTCCTGGCAGAATGTTCTCAGGTCCAGCAGTGTACTGCTTTGATGGTGTCTGAGGCCCAGTTCTTATACCCAGTTGTGCCTTTGAAGTGGGGAAGACGTGTGGGCTCTCCCTCACCCCTTTCCCCAACATGGGGTCTTGTACCCTCCCCTTGGGAGTGGTACCCCCAGAAAACTGGACTGACAGGCACCCTGCCTGTGGCAGCCACCCCTCCCAATTACCCTAACACAGGGCCACTCATTTCTCAGAAGACAGCCCAGAAACATCTGGGGACTACATATGACCCTCCTCTGGGCCACCTCCCTGCCCCATTCTCAGGATAACTTGGGCATAGGGCGGAAGAAGTCCTGCCAATGTGCTAGACTCACTATGCACGCCTGGCCGGTGTACTTCTCTGGGGAAATTACCCTTTCCACTATCATGGTACAGCTCACCCTGGTATCCCTTAGAGCAGTGTCTGGGACTGCATTCACCTGACGACTTCCACCCACAGGGATCACCAACTCACCCTCTGAGTCCACCTCCCAACTGAGGGAGATCACGGCATGTTCTATTACCTGTCCCTAGGGGCTATTTACCCGCCAGGCCAAAATGACCACCCTTGAAGAGATCTCACCAGTGGGTGGTTTCTTAGGACAGAGTCCGCCTGCTTGTGTTCTAACTGAGAACAATCAAAGCAGCATGGTTGGAATTGGGGCACCCTGAGCCACGGCCTACCAGAATCTCCTCCCTGTTTTTCAGTAAGGGCATGGAAACCCTTTTCTCCCCCCTTACTCTGAGAATTGTCTGTGCCTCCCTTGACCTCACCCTCACACTGCTGAGGGGACCCTGAACCACCCTTCTTGGGTGTTGCTCCCAGGTACCTTCATGCGGACCCGAGTTCTGATCCAATGATCCTCCTCCTTAGCAAGTTCCCTGGGGTCAGAGAGCTTACTGTAAACAATTGTTGGCACAGATCTGGAAAACAAAGATTGAACATGTGCTCTTTTGCAATCAAATTATACAGCCGCTGGTAATCCTTTATCTCACTGCCCCTCACCCAAGCATCCAGTGCCTTGCAAAAGGAATCCACACAAGTCTCTTGGGATAGCTTTCGACTGTCCCTGAACATCTGCCTGTACTTTTCTGCGGTCAATCCAAACTTTCTGACTTGGGTCTCCTTCATGGGGGGGATACCTCAACTTCTCTCTCCCTTCTAGGGCCAGTAGAGTGTCCCTCCCCTGACTAGGAATTTACCTCAACACACTAGCTATCCAATCCTCCTCAGGGACCTTGTGCATCGGCATAGCAATCTCATAGGCTTCAAACCTTCTGTCTATGTCGTCTCCCATCACAATGTCAGACATCACATCCTTGTGTATGTGGACCTTACTGAGGGCACTGAAGAAATGCTCCACCCTCCTCGGTTTGGGGTCTGTTCTCTCAAGCTCAGTTCCTTAGCCAACATCCTCATCTCCTCCTCCTCCATTGCCATTTTTTCTCTTCTAAGGCTCCCTCCTTCTCTAGTTGGAGCTTGGCCAAATTCAGTTTCAATTTCCTCTTGTCCCTCCTGTCCTCCAGCTCCTCTGGGGACAGGACTCTGGATGCCACACTGCTGCCCATCCGGGATGGAATTTCCAATCCTGGAAGGATGTTGTCCCCCTCCTCCACAGGGAGCTGCCCAAGACCCTCCTCTGGGCCCTGGTCCAGATCACCCTCCATATCCTGTTCTTCCTCTGGCCCACATTCAATGCAGCATGGGAATCTGGCCATTCTATCAGTGCCTTTTGCAGCTCCACCTTCCTGCTAGATGTTTTTTACAGGAAGCCCAAAGTCCTTGCAGAAATCTCAGAGCTGGGCCACAATGTTCCCTCAAGCTTGGCTACCACCAAATCCTTTTTTGCAGATGTAGAACCTCAAGTCAAAGACATGATTTTAGGAAAAAGCAAAAATGCAAATCAAGGAGAATAGAATAAAATAAGCTGCTAATGGGGATCAGAGACTATTGATTCAAATTGGTCTTCTATGTGGATGGCAGTGCACACCAAATATTTGTAAGGTACAAAGTCCTATCATCGCTGCTGATGACAAATGTTAGAAATTGGATCTCTAGTTAGCAGGGGTATGCACTGTGTCCAAGTAGGGAACTTAACCCTACTCAGAATAAGTCAAATTAACCTTTGCTTGCCCTCTGGTAACCTGGCACAGAGCAGGCAGGCTTAACTTGAGGGCCAATGTGCAAAATATCTGTGCAAATCATAAAGCAGCAAAACAGTGGAAACACCACACAAAAACAATCCACACCAAGCTGGAAAAATAGATCCCTGATTTAACGAACAAAACAAGACCTGAATGACAAAACTCCACTATGTAGAAGTCGAGATATGATTTTTTTAAAGGAATATCTGCACTTGTAGTGCTTAGAAACTAAAAAAGTGGCAACCGGGGCTATCTGTTCATGCTAGACCTGGTTAATTCCAAAGTGCAGGCTGATGGAGTGCAAGGGGCTACAATGACCAACCTTGTTACACTGAAACAGTGCCTTGAATGGAGGCTTGCATCGACGTTGAGGAGGCGATGCGAAGGTGATGCGTTGGTTCCGATTCACACAGTTAGGGGGTGCATTGTCGAGCTGCGCAGTTGTCGATGTGATGTCCTCAAGCTGCAACATCGAACCCTTTCAATGAAAGGTGTGCTTTGTTGTCGAGCTGCCCATTCCGTGATGCAAAGGTGATGCATCAGGATGATGGTGATGCGTCGGTCCTGAGCCGTGCAGTCAGTAATGCGAAGGCCTCGTCCTCCACGTCAAGGAGGGATGCAGTGTGCCTATTTTTGCAACAGCAGCAAGGCGATGACGTTGAGGATTGCAGCACAGAAAAACCCACTTTCTAGGGCCTAGGACTGGATTTGTACCACCTGACAGAGCAGGACTCACAGGTGGCAGAGTCCAGGTGCTGTAGGAGAGATGCGGGCAGTGTTCGATGTCCCTGAGACTGCGGAAAAGGAGGCGAGTCCTTGGAGTCACTTTGGTTCTGGGGATGTAGAGATGTAGATCCAGTCGTACTCACTCCCAGGCAAGGAGACAGCAGGCAGGAAGGCAGGCACAGCAAAGTCCAACAGAGTGACCGTCCTTTCAGCAACACAGCATTCTTTTTTCCTGTAGTCCTTTGCTTAATTTTAAAGGGAACGTACCTGCACATCTCAATGGAAGGAGTTGGGCAGTGTTTTTAATGGCAGAGTTCCGGCACTTCCCAGTGACAGACAGGTACTCTTGGCTAGATATTGCCTGCTATAATACCTTTTAGTTTTAAGCACCAATAGTGAGGAGTACACGGGATCTGGCCTGTAATACACATTATGACGCAATATATACTGCACTGTATAAAACATAGTGTGCAATGATTTCTGTAAATAGATGTACAGTATAAAGGACAGAACTCCAATAAACAAACTGAACTTTTTAATACATTGTACGGTGGGAGCCACAAGCATGCATAGTGCAAGTGCACAATACGATGATTTAGGAGACACAGTCAATCAATCAAAAAATGTATAGAGCGCGCTACTCACCCGTGAGGGTCTCAAGGCCCTGGGGGGGGGAGGGGGGAATCAAGAGGGGGGCAGGGAGGGTCATTGTTCGAACAACCATGTCTTGAGGTTCTTTCTGAACAGCAGGAGGTCTTTGGTTTTGCAAAGGTTGGTGGGGAGGGAGTTCCAGGTCTTGGGGGCGAGGTAGGAGAAGGACCTGCCTCCTGTGGTGGTGCATTGGATGCGGGGGACTGTGGCTAGGGTGAGGTCGGCTGATCTGAGGTTGCATGTGGAAGTTCACTCTTTCGTTGAGGTAGGTTGGGCCGGTGTTGTGGAGGGATTTGTGAGCGTGGATGAGGATCTTGAATGTGATTCTCTTGTCTATGGGGAGCCAGTGAAGGGATTTGAGGTGTGGTGAGATTCGTTCGTGGCAGGGGAGGCCAAGGACGAGGCGTGCGGCTGTGTTCTGGATTCTCTGGAGTTTGCATTTGAGTTTGAGTGTGGTGCCGGCGTAGAGGGCGTTACCGTAGTCTAGTCTGCTGCTGATGAGTGCATGGGTGACTGTCTTTCTGGTCTCTGGGGGAATCCATTTGAAGGATTTTTTTTTTTGAGTGCGGAGTGTGTGGAGGCAGGAGGAGGTTAGGGAATTGATTTGCTGTGTCATGGAGAGGGAGGGGTCTAGGATGATGCCGAGGTTGTGTGCGTGGATTGCGGGGGTGGGTGCGGGGCCTAGGGCGGTGGGCCACCAGGAGTCATTCCATGTGGTTTTGTTGGGGCCGAAGAGGATGATCTCAGTTTTGTTGGAGTTGAGCTTGAGGTGGTTAGTAGTCATCCAGTTGGCGGTGTCGAGGAGAGCAGCGTGTAGGTTGGTTTTGGTGGTGGTGGGGTTTCGGGTGAGAGAGAGGATGAGTTGGGTGTCATCTGCGTAGGAGAAGATAGTGATTCCGTGTGCTCTGAGGATTTTGGCTAGGGGGATCATGTAGATGTTGAAGCGTGTGGGGCTGAAGGAGGAGCCTTGGGGGACTCCGCAGATGATCTTGGTAGTGGTGGAGTGGAAAGGTGGAAGGCAGACTCTCTGGGTCCGGTCGGTGAGGAAGGAGGTGAGCCAGTCTAAGGCTTTGTGGCGAATTCCTATGTTGTGGAGGCGTGTGCGGTGGCAGACGGTGTCAAAGGCTGCGGAGAGGTCTAGGAGGATGAGTACGACGGTCTCGCCTTTGTTGACTTTGGTCCTGATGTCGTCAGTGCATGTGATGAGGGCGGTTTCCGCGCTGTGGTTCTTGCGGAACCCGGATTGTGAGGGGTCAAGAGTGTTGTTTGCTTCGAGGAAGTGGGATAGGAGAGCGGTGATTTTTCCGCGTGCTTCCAGGGGTCTGGGTAGGGGGCGGAGTCGAAAGAGGAATTGATTATGTTGCGGAGTATGGGGGCGATGGTTGGGCTGGCTTTGTTGTAGATGCAATGTGGACAGGGGTCGGAGGGTGATTCGGAGCGGATGGAGTTCATGTTTTTTTCGGTTTCTTCGTGTGTGGTGGGGGCCCAATGGTGAGTGTGGTGGGGGGGTCATGAGTGGGGGTTGGGTGAGTGAGGGGTGTGTGCGGTGGGTGTGTGTGGTATGAAGCTGTTGTGGATGTCCAGGATTTTGTGGTGGAAGTGGTTGGAGAGGGCATCACATAGGGGCTGTGTGTGTGAGGGGTCTATGTTGCTGGCTTTGGGTTTGGCAAGTTCATTAATGATGGTGAAGAGTTCTTTGCTGTTTTGAGAGTTGTTGTCAAGGCGTGTCTTGTAGTGATCTCTTTTGGCGGTGCGTATGAGTTGGTGATGGGTGCGAATGGTGGTTTTGAGGGTGGAGAAGTTTGTTGTGGAGGGAGTCTTGGAGTTCGGGGGTGAACCATGGGGCGTTCTTGATGTTGCGGGTGGCGATGTGTTTTCTGAGGGGGGGTTAGTGTGTCTGCGCAGGTGGTGATCCATTTGGAGAGGTTGTGTGCTCCTGTGTTGGGGTTGTTGGCTGGTTGTGAGCCAGTTGGGAGTTTAGTCGTTCTGTGGGGATCTTGTCCCACATGCGGTAGGGTGTGGTGTGTTGATGGTGGTGTGTGGGGGGTTTGGTGAAGGAGAAGTGGATGCAGTGGTGGTCAGTCCAGAGGAGTTCGGTGGTGTGGGTGTAGTCTAAGTGTTGGCTTGAGGTGAAAATTGCATCAAGCGTGTGTCCTGTTGAGTGGGTGGGTGCGGTGACCAGTTGTTTGAGTCCGAGGTTGGTGAGGTTGTCTATGAGGGAGGTAGAGTTGTGGTCTTGTAGGTTTTGCAAGTGAAAGTTGAAATCACCGAGGAGGATGTAGTCTGTGGAGGTGAGGGCGTGCGAGCTGATGGTGTCGGTGATGGTGTCGCAGAAGGCAGGGCGTGGTCCTGGTGGTCTGTAGATGAATGTATCTCTGAGGTTGGGGTTGTTGTTAATGTGGATCAGGAAGTGCATGTGTTCTGTGTTGTCTATAGTGTCTTGGGAGCTGGTGGTGACTTTTATGGTGTCCCTGTGTAGGATAGCGATGCCACCACCTGTCCTGTTGAGGCGGTCTTTGCGTTGGAGTTTGTATCCCTTGGGGGTGGTGATGGCTATGTCGGGTTCTAAGGAGGGGTTGGTCCAGGTTTCAGTGAGGAAGGTGATGTCAGGTGAGTGTGATGTGATGTGATGAGGTCCCAGAGTTCTATGGCATGTTTGTGAAGGGAGCGGGTGTTGAGGAGCAGGCAGTTGAGGTGGTTGTGGTGGGTGGTATTGGTGTGGTGCATGAGGGTGATGTTTCGGGGTGTGTTCTGGTTGTGGGCTGGTGTGCAGCGGGGTTGGTTGGTGGGGTGGGGCAGAGCAGGTGAGTATGGCATTGGGGGTGTTGTGTTTGTTGAAGGGGGGGTCGCTATGGTTGGTGTGTGGTGTGAGGGATGTGGAGCAGGAGAAATGACAGGTGTGGCAGGTGAAGGGGCCACGAGTGTGTGTGGGGCTGGAAGGGGTGCACGTGGGGCGGGGGCCTGGGTTGAGTGAGTGGAGGGTGACGGGGGAGTAGGTTTGTCTGAGAGGGCCAGGGGGACTTTGTACTCTGGAGCCCTGGGTACTGAATGGCAGCCAGTTGAAGTATACCTACTACTTCCTACCAAATGGGTGTTTGGACTCATAACAAACTACACTCAGGAAATTCGAAGTGTTTTCACTAGCACAATTAAGCTGGTTGTTGGTGTCTCATTGTTTCAATGGTTTTCAGTTGGCAATTTTTACTATGTAGATTTTCACTTTTTTTTGTTTGTTGGACTAGAACTTTTCGGCATGCTGCACAGCACCCACACTGCTCTACAACATAGCTTAAATACATTGGCAAAGCCAATAGCCCTGGCTAAACACTTATAAGGTCACAAAAGTGAGAGCTATTGACTGTGCCAATGCTTGTTTGACTAGCTCTCAATGGTCTTAACATTGTTTTGGCTTTGTTCTTTTTTGTAAGTCCTTGGTAGACATTTAGAATTATAGTGGTCACAATGTGCAGTAAAAACAGTACCCATCATGGAGTTACTAAACTTTTTTTCAATTAAGCTCCGTTACAAATATATCTGGAAAGAAGCTATAGATGTAGCACTGACATTGCAAGGGAGTAATATGGAAATGTGAAAGCGCCAATTCTATTAAAAACTGTAGAATTAGGCCTGTTTAAGTTTAAGGACAATGTGGAATTCAGAGGATTCCGGGAATACTCCTGGGAAGCTACTGTTGCTATTTCGTTGGATTAGTTCTGGAATTATTTTGTGAATTTCATGCTTTCACATGCAAAAACATTTTTCCATTCAATAAAGTAACCAATGTACATTTAACGTATACATTGTTTAATTACTACTTTTTCCTTTTTATTTCCCACAAGGAATATATGTATTATCCTGGAGAACGAATTTTCGTTACAGTTGTCCCAGTGTTTAGGGCCTCCTGTCTCACTCCGCCATGTAATTCTATTTTTTTTTTTTTTTTTTTTTTTTACAGTGCATGTGCATAGTTACCCAGATAGTCACGTCATGTGAAATACTTCCAATTAGTTCTACTTTTTTCGTGATCAGACCTTTGCGGGACGTCTTTGGTGTTTACCGTTAGAAGCATAGGTTTGAAATAACCCATCAATCAAAATGATGCTGACCAACATCCTAAGACTGACTGAATGTGCTTCACTGACAGGCACTCGAGAGGTGTTCTCATACTTGTTCATAATTATGTACCTCAATGTAAATCACCATGTGCCTCTGAATTGTACATCATGGAATGTTGATGTATACCAATGAATGCAAACCTCATGCACATGATCCAATGCTAACCTCATGAATAGCATCCAGTGCACCTGTGTCTATTCTACTGAGGTAAAACTTTCCCCCAAAGTACACTCAAAGGTGCAGTACACATTGCTCTCCTGTACATTACTCGCTGCTCCCAATGGGTCGGTCACTCGGTGCCTCCCTAATGCATTTCCCCTTGTACCGCTACTGGAATTCACTCTGTGTTTCACTGGTGCCTCCTTCTGGGTCTAGATCTAGGGTTGTTGGTCTGTATGCACTGATGCCTGTAGAACTGCTGGTCTTTGTGCAAATGGGAGTCTTTGTTTGTACTGGTTTGCACTCATGCTCTGTCTGTGCATGTACATTTGTGGATCATGTTTATCAATGTAAAAGCACTGCACTAAAGCCAGATCTACAGGTTTTGTCAATATTTGGCTCCGTGATCGTCACTCAAAATCTCCCGCGGTTAGAAGTATCCCTTACTCGAGGTGAGTCTGCCAGGCATAAAGAATAGGAGAACCAACTTTCTGTGCTAGGCGCAGCTCTAAAAAATAGATATACTACTCACTGGAGACATCAGTTATGTAGAAACTGATATAATTAATGGAAAGGCAAGCTATAAGTTACCTTCTGCGACTCCATCAAGCAGCACAGTGATCTTTTTGTCCTCTAACAAACGTTCCTTCAAAAACTTCATAAAAATTCCATTGGCTAATCCCGAATGTTGGATTTCGAAAGCTTCAGCTCCTTGGCACCTGTATAATCAACACACAATAAAAAAGGTAACATGAAAATCTGCATTTGGCAGACTGGTCCAAGATTGTGATTAAATGAGAAACTATGGATTACCTATATCCTAACATTTTGGGAAGCAAAACCAATGTATCAAGATACACTGGTAGTTGAGTTTACGTTCCTGTGACCTATGGGGGTTTGTGGGGCAAAGTCGGTAAACTTCGCAACTTCACAATGAACCCTATAAAAGCACCCCACATCAAATGACAGAAGCGTTATAAACAAAACTCAATTACAATCTGTTTTAGATAGCTCCTTGAACAAGTAACAGCAACACTTTAAAATGTCTAGAATAAGATCTTATTCCATAGGTAAATCCCAAACATTTCAGTGTACCTCTAAAAAGCATCAAAAAGAGAAGACATGCCACCCAGGCATCTCAGTGGCAAAAAGGGATGGGTTAAAAGCACTGACTTATGATACTTTCATGTAGTTTTTAAAATACTGAACATGATGCGCCTTCCTCAAATATCATATTTAAAGAAAGCTTTAAGCTATTGAGATACCACAAATACAACTGATCTGAGAACCTGGAGCTTATCTGCTTTCAAAATACGTGAATGCAACCAGAGGGAAGTCTAGCTGATGTTCCCACTATGCTCCCTTAACAAAACAATAACAAGTAGAACACCTGACCTACATGATTGGATAGACAATAAAAGTGATGCATTGTGGACCTTGCTAAACGAGAAACTGTTAATCATAACAAGAGGAAGATTAATACTGTTAAGGAGAGCATGCAGAGAACTCCATTTATAACCCTTTCAAGAAGCACAAACCTCTTAAGTAACCTCATCCATACAGCAGAGCCATGACAGAGAATTATAGATGGCTGCCAGCGAATAGAGATTTTTTTCACTGAAAGGTCCCGGGTGACAAGAAATAGACGAGAATGAAGCCTGAGTGGTCTACGAGGTTACTCCAAACTCTGAGTTGAAAAATATCCCCAATTATTCACTTTTTGACCATCTATAATTTTACGTTATGCATGACCTGCTCCCTAAATGATCTACCTCTGCTTTTAATATCTAAGCAGGAATATAACAATAAGGGGGGAGTCATACAGAACATGGCCTCACCTCTCTCAGGTTGCTACCCTGTGATACACCTCACGTCCTGCCACCCATCACCCCTACCCTCTAGCCATTCGTCCTGCCTCACAAAAAATTAAGAAATTAATACCTGGCATCCTGCCATCCCTCCCACGTCACACCCAGCATTAGTCCACATCTAGCGTTCCCACATATAAAACAAATACCCAGTTTCTTTTCACACCCTAGGTATATACGGTCTCTGCGAACCAAACTAAAAAATACCTGACTATCTGCATCTACTTACTCCCACTAGCAAAAGCCACTGTGAAGGGGAGAAAGTAGGATATCCCCAGACCAAAGTTCCGTATGAAGAAGTGTCTGAGACAAAGACCTCTGTGGTTGAGAGGGGGACAATGAGTGGGAGAATAAGAGATCAACAATTGAGAACACCAATCTCTACTTCAGGGAAACATCAGAACACAGAAAAAGCAATAGACTGCTGGTGAGAAGGAGCAGGGCCTGGAGCTCTGAAGGGTGCAGACCCACAGGACAGGCGGGGGAAGGAGGCTCATGTTCTCCCAACTACCTCTGTTCTGTAATGATCCAAAAGAGGCAGAGGAATCATAGGGAAAGGGAGTGCTTCCTCTAATAATGCAGCAACAGTGGTAATCCATTTTTGCTTTTCGCTGCTGCATCATAGCAGTGAATAACCAGATATGGGATCCAGTTACTCACGCTAATGATTCTCAATCAAAACCATACATAGCAGCAATGTTTTGGTTGGAGCTATGTATTTGGAATTATTAGAAAACAAGTATAATTTTTTTAATGTATCAAGAAGACATGAATACAAACTCAACCCATATGCTAAATCACTACATGTTGTTGTGTGCTACAATTTAAAGGACATGAGAGAAGCCAGGTAAGACATATGCTGAAAAAAATATTTTCCTTGTCCCATAGACTTATGTTTCTGTCCTCAGTCAAAACAAGTAAAGCCTATGTATGCCTTTTGTGGTTATACAAGAGCATTTATGCCCACCCAACAGCTTACAAGTATTAAACTACAAGCTCTGTCTAACGCCCTTAAAGGAGTTTGAATACACACCCGGAGGTAATAATCCACAGCAAAGGTGCCTGAAAAATGCATTTAAATAAACTACAAGGAGTGCCCAGTGAAGCTGTAAATATCAAGGTCAGGATCCACTCTGGACAACAACAAAAAAACTTGTCCAACCACAAAGTGATATAAAGAATGATTGCTTCATTCAGTGAGGGTGCACACATGCTTATAAATATGGCTATTTTCTCCCATTACATTGTTGAATAGCTATCTTATTTTTAAACAGCAACTTAACAGAGGTAAACCATTGAATTGTGTGTGAATATGATCACAACATCCTGTGGGGTCATTCGCAGTTTGAAATCTATTTTGGGGGCAATTAGAGATGGAGGCAGGCCTCAAAATCATAGGTTTTCTCAATTCATCCAATAATGGATGTAATCAATGGTTACATTTCTTCCGAGCTGGAGGATCTAATAAGGTGCATTTTACCTGTCCAGAATGCTGCAGTTAGGACTGTCTTGAACTTGCATCAGAAATCTCATATCCATCAGGCTCTGACCAACCTTCATTAGTTTCTCTGAAGAAACTGCAATACCTGACAATCTTCATGGTAACACAACTGAAATGAATTGGAAAGGTGTGAATCTGCATTGACATGAACCCCCTAAACAAAACCATCAATCAAGAATGCCATATCACCCTCACAATGTACTTGATCATTGGGTACAAACTTAGCAAAGTGTTTTTTTTCTTTAAATTGACCTAAAAGTGGAGTGTCATTAGTCTAAACTCCACAGAGGGTCCTGGCAGGTCACCCTGTTTCTCTATCCAAAGCAGTCACTCTAAAAGTATTGGTGCAAGAAAGTGGATACTGTCCCGCTCTGGATGTTATGGCATGGTGAAGACAGAGTCGAGAGTTGTCGAAGCAGTCAAGTGTTTAGGAATAAATACCCAAGTGAAACAAGAGGTATCTTGACTCCGCATTATGCTACTAGAGCCGGGAACCAAGTGACTCCCATCACATCTAAACCACTGTGTGAAAAAAATATGGGAGAAAGTGAGCACCCATTTATGCAGTGCCATATATGGCCACCAGCTCTCCTATATATTATAGCAAACAATCTTGATATTGGGCTATTGAATTTATATGCTCCACTTCTTTTGTGGTGGCAAATGAAACAAGCATTGCAGTGCAATAGGTCCTGCATTTGCATGAGTTAGAGCTATTGGCCTTGTAAATACATAACTGGACGTTTCTTGCCACATAAATTGCGGCATAATTTGGTCCTCTCTGCCACATAATTCCAGTGGCCTTGCATATAACTAAAGAACTTTCATTTACCTTTTTCCTCTATCTGCAGCAAAAAAAAAAAAATATTGCCATTATTCAGTATATTTTTTTATATTATTATTTTTGGGTTCCCTCCCCCAACCTTTTGTCGGGACCCAGAGATGATCTAGACAGAAACATCATGATGACCATTTTAAGGTGGTCCCTTTGTCCTAGGACCACCACAGGGTGAGTTATGGACCACAATGTTTTGTAAAATGAATGCCCCGTAAAGCATTATGGGGCAAGTTTCTGATTGCAGCAAATATTGCAGTATCTTAACTGTAATGCTCAGAACACACCCTAGAGGTTTGCGTAGCATCTCAGCGACTAACTTTTCAAAGTTTGGTCTAAGTTAGGAAAGCTGAATCCTCAGGTCAGATTCTACATTTCCCAAGCGATTTCTGTACATAAGACTTGAGAAAGCTTGGGGGCGTGGCTAGCCTGGCCAAGATGGCGTACGCGTGAAATCACGGCTCCGCCCGGGCCTAGCATTTATCCTTTTTAAATAGGTCCCATCTGGGGCTGGAAGCAGTGGTCATGGATCGGGCGGTCACCGTGATCCCGAGTGGAACCATCGGGGACCCACTCAATGCCTCCGGAAGCGATCTGCGTGGAGATTTTGAAACAAAGGGAGCGGGTGGTCTCGGCAGGGAGAATACCTGGTCCTGAGGCAACGTGCAGGATTTCCAGGGCCATGTAGGGCTGAGATGCACGGGCCCTTAGCACACCACCCCCATGAACAGGATGACCTCCAGAGGCCGGAATAAGGGCAAGACACTAGCCCGCAAACATACGGGCGATCTGAACCAAGGGATCATGGCGGACCCTGTACAGCCTCCTATGCAGGCCACACTGGACAAGATTTTGGGGGCAATAGAAGACACCACGAAGACGCTTCAACGCAACATTGGCCAGGTGTCGGTGGAGGTGGGCTTGCTGAGGACGGACCACCAAAAGCTAGCCGATAGGGTCCAGGAGACGGAGACCGCACTGGCAGAACTCTCTCCGATGCAGGGGGAACTCACAGCCACAGTTCTGCAGCTGACAGACCGGGTCCAACGGCTGGAGCCTAGAGTAGAGGAGGCAGAAGGCTGGACCCTTCAGGGTGGCAAACGGAGTGGTTCCCAGACTTCACAGTGGAGGTACAGAACAGGCAGGCCTCCTACATGGTGAAGAGAGCACTCCGGGAAGAGGGTATTCAATACTACCTTCTGTTCCCGGCCAGACTGAGGGTGATATCCGAAGGCCAAACCACCTTCTTCCAGTACCCGGACGAAGCATGGGAATGGTTGGAGGCAAGCAAGGCCGGGGGTGGGGGGGTTCCCCACGCCAAAACGGACAACATGGGACATCGGGGCCACAGAGGACCAAGAAGGCAGTGAAGCAAGCATCGACTGAACGCGGAGCCGACCTTGTCCCAGAAGGAATCTGCAAAGAAAGTGGCCCTGGAGGCTTTGGTGTCATTGCGGTGCGCGGACTCCTTATCAGAGGCCAGTGAGAGAGACTCGGACTGTGCCTCTACTTCATCAGCAGCGGGCTCCTGCCGCTCTGGCGGAGCTCCCAAGGTAACACCTCAAACCGCTGATGAATTGGGTTGAAACAGACTTTGCTGCTCCGGCCCTGAGGTGAGGATGGTGGCTTGAACATGGGGCCCTGATGGCCACGGACCCCTCCCTTTGGTTTCTCAGCCACAGAGTTGTGAATGGCAAGAACACAGAATGACTTGTTGTTTTGGTTGTGGTATTGCACTGTTTCTTGGGCGACCTACAGTTGGAGAGGTGCCCTGGGGATAGGGAGTTGGGATTTGCAGTTATGTGTTTTAGTTATGTGCAAGGGGCTGAGATTTAACTGTCCAAAATTGATACTAGTGATTGGGGAGACGAGGGGCGGGGACTGGGTGTGGGATCAATGGAGGGGTGGAAGACTCACCCTGATGTTGTTACGATAGAATGGCGGATTACAATCTGTTAACTTGGAACATACGGGGATAGGGACGCTGACCAAAAGACAGAGTCTTGTCATACTTGAAAAGAAGGGGAGTGCATGTGGCGCTATTACAGGAGACCACCTTACTTCAAGAGAGATTGATAAGCTTAGACACAGATGGAGAGGGCAGGTGTTCCCCACCACATATTCGGCTTTTGCACAGGGTGCACTGGTGTGGATCAGAGCAGGGGTGCCATTTGAGGTCGCAACGGCTGATGTGGACCAAGAAGGTAGGTTTGTGATAGTGGAGGATAGACTGCACGGAAGACCGGTAGTGCTGAGCAGTATTTATGTCCTTAATCAGGACCAGATCCCTTTTATGTAGCGTCTCTCGAGCTGCCTCACCAGACAACAGGGGCGAGAACTAATGATTGGATGGGACTTTAACGGTGTCCTAGACACTGAGTTGGACCGTTGTCTTCCTCCGCTAGCAGGTGCACTATCGCATAAGATAGCTGAAGGATTGTGGGACTGGATGCAGTGTTGGGGCCTAGAAGATGTGTGGCGGAATCAGCACCCGGGGCATAGGGAATACTCTTACTACTCAGGTTTACATCAGGTACATACCAGAATGGACAGGGTGGTGTGCACTGGGAACATAGCACACAAAATCATACACTCTGAGTATCTAGGACGCACCCTCTCAGATCACAACCTGCTACTTCTCACTTGGCGATGCGCGGAGACCAGACCGCCTATCTCAATGTGGAGACTGGGGCCAGCTGCACTAGATTACCCGGCATACAGGTAAGCGCTTCGCTCTTATCTCACGGATCACATTGACATTAACAGGGTGTCCACTGCATCCAGACACGTGGAATGGGAAACTCTTAAGGTTGCAACCAGGGGGCATTGTTTGGGTCAGACAGTGGGGATAAAACGGACTCTGGAGCGAGAGCTCACACGTTTAGAAAAGATTATACATGAATAAGAGGGAAACAGGGGTGCAGACCTGGCAGCGCAACAGACTTATCGAGGGGAAAAAAATCTCACGCCCTGATCGAGGAACAGCTACGCTGTCACAGTCTGCAGGGGTACTTGGCATCCATACATGTGGAGGAGGGTAGGTCGGGTAGGATGTGGGCGTGGTTAGTGAGACCCAAAGGGTAGGGCACACCAATAATGAGCGTGCGTGACATGGGAGGGGATCGTGTGCATAGTCCGGCTGCAATAAACAATGCCTTTATGAATTACTATGCCTCCCTTTACAGGCAACCAGAAGTGGTCATACCGGAATCGTTGGGCAGCCGCCTACATTTGTTACCGCTAAGAACCCTGGCATTTGAAGACATGGATCCATGTGGCGGGCCAGTGACGTTAGAGGAAGTCAAAGATACCATTTCACAGTTGTCAGCGGATAAGACACCAAGCACCGATGGACTCCCTATGGAGTTTTATAAGAAGTACTCGAACATTCTGGCACCCATGCTGGTTGAGCTGTACGCGTAGGTGCTCCAGCAGGGTATACTTCCTGAGTCAATGAGGGAGGCATTGGTGGTCCCTTTGCCCAAGTCTGAGTCCAGGGAGGCATCAGTAACTGATTTCCGACCACTCTCCATGCTTAACTGCGATTTTAAGATACTAAGCAAGATTCTGGCCAATCGGCTAGTTCAGCATCTCTCTAGCCTAATACATGATGACCAAAATGGGTTCATACTGGCACGTAATACATCCCTCAGTCGCAGGCGATTGTTCGCGCTTCTGCACATGCCGAAGGTAGAGAGACCATCAGGGGCAGTGCTCTTGTCAGTAGATTTTGAGAAGGCATTTGACTCGGTGCGTTGGGACTATCTGAGGGCAGTGATGCTTCGGATGGGCCTGGGTGAGGGCTGGGTGCGGTGGGTTGACCTGCTGTACTGTAGACCAATGGCAAGGGTGAGGACGGGCCGGACGGTGTCAGCAGCCTACCCCATACTTAGAGGTACTAGGCAGGGCTGCCCCCTGTCCCCACTACTGTTTGCACTTACCATGGAGCCACTGGCAGCCCAGTTCCATGTGGAGGGTAGGGGTAGAGGGGAGACGTGGGGCCCAGCGGGACATAACATTTCACTCTACGCAGACGACATACTAATTTATCTGAGGGAAGGCGCAACTAGGCTACCTTGGGCACTTGCACTACTAGAGGATTTCGGCAACCACTCAGGCCTTATGCTGAATAGAGGTAAGACATATGTCTTCCTGTGGACGGTGGGTGAACTGCAGCCTCCCGCTTGCCATGCGGACATCGGGTGGGCTCCCCGCACCTTTAAGTACTTGGGTACCCAGGTTTTCCATGACTTGAGGGAACTTCGTGAGGGTAACCTCGGAAAGGCGCTTCGGGCATCCGTGGGGTTCTGGCGCTCCCTTAAGTTATCCACGATGGCCCGGGTATCTCTGTCCAAAATGATTATGCTGCCCAGTCTCCTATATTATTTCACCAACATTCCAGTGATTATTCCATCAAACTGGTTTAAGGAACTGAATATGCTGCTCTGGGAGCTCATTTGGGACGGGGGACGCAGACGAACTGCTCTGTCTATTCTCTGCTGTCCAGTGAAGAGGGAGGATTGGGGGCACCAGACTTCGAGCTCTATTACTTGTCGTGCCAACTTCAATGGATCTCCGGTTGGTGTGCGGGGGAGGGCAGGCTGGACCGGGTCACAGCTGGTGGTGAGACGGGAGGAGACTTAATAATAGCACGAATGCTTAGTCGCCGGATAACGCTCCCGGTGAGGAACGTTCTCCTGACGGTGGCATTCTCCTGTTGGAGGAAATGTATGCAACGTATGCGGACAAAGGTGGCCTACTTCTCAGCGATACCACTGACCTTCCGCGATGGAGCTATGTGAACCTTTGCTAATATGACACAGGAGAATGGAGTCCCAAGAGGGCAATTCCTACAATATCAAACTCTGACACATCATATACAGGAACATTGGTGCACAGTAAATGGGGAGCCGGACACACACACAGGATTGTTCACCTCCGGCTGACCTTGGGGGGGGGGGGGCACTCACCTCATCACTAAGCTTTATAGAGCCCAGATCGAAGGCACTTTGGAATCTCTCCAGATTCTCAGGGTGGAGTGGGAAGGAACGCTAGGCAGAGACTTGAAAGATGCAGGGTAGAGAGCACTAGAATACCCTCGAAGAGTATCACGGAACACCCGTCTTAGATACATACAGTACAATTATATTCATAGAACGTACCTTACCCCACATAGGATACGGGTAATATATGGGGGTGACCCTAGGGCATGCCCCAAATGTTGTGTATTGGATTTAGACTTGGACCACGTGGTATGGCATTGCTCTGAGATGCGGCGGTGCTGGCGGGGTGTACTGGATGATCTGGGAAGAACACTGGACGCAAGTATGGAACTAGATCCCTCTTTCTGCTTGCTGGGCTTGAGCTCCAGGCCAGCCTCCGAGAAGGTTGGCAGTAGGTTCCTGGACCCGGCACTGGCGCTTTTTGAGCATCGCATCGCCATGCATTGGAAGTCACCTAGGAGCCCTTCGATAGGGGACTGGAGACGTGATGTGACGGTATGGGCACGGGCTGAGTTACAAGTATTGAGACGGGAGGAGGCACGTGGGATTCGTCAATGTCCTATCGCCCTACTCTGGGTGGAAATACTGGACACATGGGAAGAGCAGCTACGAGAAATGGGGCTAGCCCGGTGGCCCAGGAGGGGAGTGCGGACATAGTGCATATAACGTCTGGTATAGGTGACCAACAGCACACTACTGCGACGCCTAGAGGGGAGCGGAGACTAACTTCAGAACAGAGACTGAGCAACAGCATGGCAGAGACGTAGTTGGGGGCACCCTGAACCTACCGCATACTATACTGAGACATTAGCCAAGGAGCGCAACAACCGGTCCCCAGCGGCGGAATAGTAGGGAGGGACAGCAGTGAGGTGGTGCATGTATCTGAACTAGCATGATAGTGACCCTCTTTACCCTGAACCTCGCACCAGTGTTAACTTACCCTACTAGCGCACAGTTACACTTTATACTTACTATCGTTTGGATGACATACTGATACTACGGTTACAGAGCATAAGATCCTGGGGATTGAAACGAAATAGAGACGACAAAGCAATGGGGCACAGGAACAAATACACGATGTATGGTGCTTACTCTAATATTGGGCCCAATTGTCTGCCTTGTATACGTATTGTACTTACTTGTGCGTGGACGTCTCATTCTAACTATGCTTTGTGACTAGAAAAGTTAATCTTACTGTGATACTATGTATTGAGGAAGCAAAAAAGCAAAATGTCAATAAACACAGTTAAAAAAACCAACAAAACAAAAAAAAAGATTTGAGAAAGCTTTTTACATGAATATGTGGTGGGGAAAGGAAGTATAACCATAAGTGCCTCTCATCTGTCCATAGCCTCTCTGTAACATGTAATTAATTGTCTTGTTTTATAGCACCTCTCATACCAGTGTATAGTGTCGGAGCACTTTACAGGGGACTACAAGGAGTAGAATTCACATGTCATCCACACTGGTAGGCATTTTCTAAGAGTGCTTGGTCTGGAGAAGCACAAGCCTCGGATTCAGAAAACAACAGTGGTTAGCATTGACTTTAATAACAAGAACATAATTCTACACAAGCAAACCTTTTTAGCAGCATCAGGATAATGAAAGACTGGGGAAAACAGATAACTTTCTAATTTATGCCATGCAGTTTTCATGCAGCTCTTTCATGGCAGTTCATAGCTCACTGTGCAAGATTACAACTGTAACTTTTGAACTGCACAGTAACAAAATCTCTGTGACAAAAGAAGTAACCCACTGTGCTATGCACATAAAATACTTTTCTTTACAAGATACTTGTTCTTTGCAGCAGGCCTATTAACCATTTGCGCTACCTTACATGGACAAAACTGCTACTAGACAAAACTCTCATCTCTATCTAGCAAGCTCATTAATCACCAGAGTTATCTTTATTACTAAAGAAAAGGTGATTGATGCTACTTGTTGCACATCTGAAACAGGGAGCTCCAGGGTATCATATCATATGTACAGTCTTGTGAAGGGTGCCATCCTGGTTAAGAAACTCAACCACCAAGGGTTTCAGAATGCACAGAACACAGGCGGAGAAACCTCACCACCTATGCCATGTGCTGTAGAATACAAAGTGCAAGACGAAAAAGCAACCAGGGCACTCCACAATAAGTCCAAGATGAGTAAAGTTGCAGGAACTATTTTAATCCTTTGTAATGGGAAATTGAATTAGTCCTCAAAGAATGTTCAAATCCAAATGTTATAACAGGCACATGTGAATTCCAAAACAGCCAACACGTGTTTCGTCCTCTCTGACTTTTTCAAGGCTCAGCAAGTACAGTTGAAGAAGGCAAGTTCCTTGAGTCCTTCTGTTAACCTCCAAAAAATCGGTTCTAATCCAAAATCGATAAGTGATCCATTAATGTAAGGGTTGTTCCTTGTGATGTGGGGAACCGGAGGGTTGTACCGTGGAGTATATCCGTAGTATAGGATAACCCTAACATCTAGGGCCTGAGTAGACCCAGCCTGTGCTGCCCCGGAGTCGAGAGGCAGGGGAAAGCCGACGTAAGTGAATAGATGCAGCGCGTGATAACGCTGCCGTGTTCTGTAAAACAGAGTAGTTGTTGCTGAGCCTTGAAAAAGTCAGAGAGGACGAAACACGTGTTGGCTGTTTTGGAATTCACATGTGCCTGTTATAACATTTGGATTTGAACATTCTTTGAGGACTAATTCAATTTCCCATTAAAAAGGATTAAAATAGTTCCTGCAACTTTACTCATCTTGGACTTATTATTGTGGAGTGCCCTGGTTGCTTTTTCGTCTTGCAGAGTTATCTTTATGCTTTTATTTTTGCCCAAAAGCTGCTGGGTGTACAAGGAGCTTTGCAGTGCTTTTAAAACTGTTGCACAAAGGAAGTAATAGATATGAAAACATGCACTTCTGCCGAGAGGCTCCAGTTGGAAAAGTACCTTGCTGCTGGCCCAGGGCTGCACCCCTTTACCGCCCGGGAATCTGTCACAGACCACTGGGGGGGGGGGGGTAGCAGACCACAGGTTGGGAACCTCGTATATATAATCATCCCCTAGAGGGCAGAACCACATGAAAACAGAATGGCAGAACCTAATGCAGTGTAACCATATATTTAAGCCCCTTAAGGGTGTAGTGCCTTAGACATTTTCAGGCCTACAAGGCCTACTAGAATAATATTGCAAACAAGGCCCTTAAAACAATAACTACTCCCACATGTAAAAAACAAAAGTTCTGTCCATGAGAGAACTTAAAAAGACACTGAATGATGAATGGGGTTATTTTGGGGTCCCCCCATCCCTAGTGTGGGGTCCCAGAGATGACCTAGACAGACAAAGTGCATTGTGCTGAACATTTTGGTGGTCTCATTGTCCTAATGCTCAGAACAACCACTAGAAGTCACCACAATAAAAACAGCATTTGTATGAAACATGGTCATGTAACCATATAGTTAGCCCCTAGACAGCATAATCACATGAAAAGAGAATGGCAGAAAGTAATGCAATGTAACCATATATTTAGCCCCTAGAATGCATAGCACATTACACATTTTCAGGCCTATTAGAAAAATATTACAAACAAGGCCCTTAAAACACAAACTACTCCCACCTGTAAAACAAAAGTTCCAGCCATGAGAAAGCCTAAGAAGACATTGAATGTGGGAGGGGTTATCATTTTGGGATCCCCACAATCTAGTGTGGGGACCCAGAGATCCCCTAGACAGAAAGAGTGCATCGTGGGGAATGGTTTGATGGTGGTCTCGTTGTCCTAGGACCACCACACAGTGAGTTATGGGCAAAAATGTTTTATAACAGGAATGTCCCACCAAGCATTATGGGGTAAGTTTTCGAGTGCAGCGAATATTGTAGTATCTTGATTGTAATGCTCAGAACACCCGCTAGAGGACACCACAATAAAAATAGCATTTGTAAGAAACATGGTCATGTAACCATATAGTCAGCCCCTAGAGGGTACAACCACATGAAGAGAATGGCAGAAAGTAATGCAGCGTAATCATATATTTAGCCTGTAAAGGTCATTGTGCCTTACATATTTTCAGGCCTAGCAGGCCTATTGCAATAATATTACAAGCAAGGCCCTTAGAAATACAAACTACTCACAACCGTAAAAAAAAAAGTTCCAGGCAGGAGAGATTAAAAGACATTGAATGGTGGGAGAGGTTACTATTTTGGGGTCCCCCCAACCTAGTGTGGGGACCCAGAGATGGCCGAGAGAGAATGAGTGTGTCGTGCAGAATGGTTTGGTGGTGGTCCCATTGTCGTAAGACCACCACAGGCTGAGTTATGGGCCAAAATGTTTTGAAAAAGAAATGCCCCACAAAGCATTATGGAGTGAGTTTCCTAAGTGCAGTGAATAGTGTAGTGTCTGCTCTCCCGCTGTACCGGGAGAGCTGCTTGAGGATTTCTGTGATGTTTTCTGTTTTAAATGCATCAGTTTGAATATTTTTCAACTGCTAAACTTGTATGTAAGTTATACTCATGTAAAGCGCCCGCCGATCAAGTTTGCGCTATATGAAACTTCATGTATGTAAGTGGTACTCATGTAAAGAGCTCCTCCGATCGAGTTTGTGCTATATGAAACTTAAAAAATAAATAAAATAAAAAAACAAATTAAAAAGATCACTCCTCCAGCTTTCAGCCTTTGGGTGCAGACACCACAAGGACACACCGTGCCCAAAAACAAGGAAGAGCAAGAAAAAACATACGGCCATGGAGCGCTAAGCGGAGAGGCAAAAGAAAAAAGTAGTGTGCCACACTAAGGTATATGGCCGATCGTGCAGTAACAATCCTCGTAACAGGGGCAGTCTCCAAGGCAGTAACAAAGCACCATCAAGGCGGGACAAAGGTAAAGCATTTACCTACAAAATCAAGGAAATTTTGAACGGCAGGCCATGGAACGAACGAAAGTGATGGGCATGGTGAATGCTCACAGATGTAGATTACAACATGTCAAAAGCACTTGCGTGCTTGCCTAGGCTCGACCTAAAAATTAAAAAAATAAAATAAAAAAATGCATAAAAAATTGGAATTGCTTTAGAAATAAAGACTGACAAAAGACCTCCTCACAATTCAAGGAATTTCAACATTAGGAAAAAGGATACCTCCCTGGTCTATCATGCCACACTGCCCATATGCCAAATGAGAACCTGGTGCGAAATCTCAAGTGAATACTATTCCCAATTCACTCTGTAATTATCGATCTTTTATAGTAGCCCTAGCTATCCCCCCCAGTGCATGGCACTATTCACTCACAACACTCGTGGAGCCTAACAGCCACCAACTGGAACAATCAACTTCACAAAAGTGACTAAATGAGCAAAAGAGGAGGGTTAAGCAATCAAACATACAAGACATCAAGTTCTCATCTGTGACATCTGTGACTAATTCAAACTCAAGTTCTGGATGCTTTTTGACAGAAAGCCCCTGAAGATCATAGCAATCAAGGGAAGTGGTCTAACTGCCCAAAGGTGACACATGTAGATCACCCACAACATCTTTGTTTAAGCCTACCTGAAAGCACTCCTAAAGAGTTTTCACTGTTATATCTAATAAGCAAAACTCCTTTTGTTCAAATTCAGTGGGTGTTTCTCACAGAAGTCAGCTGAACAGAAGAAACCATATCTGTGTTGTGAAAAATCCAAGCATCAGACAAAAAAGTGTAGCAAATGAGTCATGCCAGTTCAGTAGAAGAGTGATGAGGATGTGGTATGTAGCTGATGGTGCATTTTGGAGCACTGGTGAGGAAGTGTGCTGTCATTTACAGACAGTAAATTTTCCTTTGAAATGGCCACTAAATTTCTTTGGACATGCAGTTTATTAGTAAAACTACATAGCACAAAGTATCAGCAAATATTTATCATTCGCAAACTACCAAGTAAAGTGTTTTGATTTGTTTTGATCCTATTAAAATCTTTTCCATCACACTTAAGGATTACAAAAAAAGCACTAAATTTGTGCTTTCTTAACTACCGATGTAATTTGAAGTATTTGTATAGTTAATTTACCAAAATTTAAATGTGTTAGAAAAAAACAGATAACGGACAACCTTTCCTTTTGTTTCCTGTACTACAGCAGGATTGTCACCTAGACCACTATTATGAGATCCTCTCACTTTGATGAGAGAAATAAAAGTAAAAAGCTGTTTCGGAATAAGCAGCAGTGTGTCAGAGGACACAGCCTGATATTTTACCTTTGTCTTTGAATGTGCAACAAATGTGAAAAGATAAACACATTATTTAAAGGCATCTTTATTGCTCATTCACCTTCTGAACTCCATCATATTTATGGGGGTGTGGCAGCACCAATACTTCCAGCGCTTACGCTTACTCTGCTTAGTCTTCACACTGACATGACACATATCTGCTGTGGATATTTTCAACCACCTAGGACTGTACTAGCCATCAGCAACTGAACAGGCATGGAACAACTATAGAGATCTGCCAAATACTGCAGGCCAATCTTAGGACTCCTACAGTCCTCTTCTGGAGGACCAAACTAACTTCTTTACATCTCACAATGACAATCAGATAAGGGATGATAGTACACAGTCCATCCTTCGAGTGTTGCCTGGTAATGGGTTTCGTAGCTAGGCGGCTTTTACTGAGAGCAGTGCCTCCTGTGGATTTAGTATATAAAGTAAGGTGATATGAAGATCCATGGTGCAAGTGTGAAACACAGTGTCCTGTTTTGTTTGTATTGCCTGAATTTAACTTGGTGTAGTGATACTTTTCCTTAGGAATCTGTGTGGGTAATGCAGAGTGCCTTGAACATTGCTCTTCTCACTGTAGGTAGCTGGTGGAGCAATTATAGGACTGGCGTCATGAGTTCTCTTGCGTGAAGGTGGAGAAAGAGTCTTGTAGCAGCGGTTTGGATTAGTTGTATTTTGCAAATGATGGTACTGGGTGCACCAAGATAGAGGATGTCAACTTAGTCGAGACTGGAGATTAAGATTGGAGATTTATTGGCATTTTAGGAATGGGAAGTGTTTTCAGTGCTTAGAAGATGCTCGTTGTTATCTTGTTGACGTGGTATGAAGGATAGGTCTAAATCTATGGTTAACTCTAAGTTTCATCATCCATGTTTTTATGGCATGAAGACGGCCATCAAATTTTGGGTTGTAGAGGCCTTCCACGCCATCCATTTTTAGAATGATTTGCAGCTCTTCTGCAGAGTAAAAACAGGTGAGGTTGAATAATCTAATCAGGTCAGTTAAGGGAGTATGGTAGATATAGAACAATATAGATATCATACATGTCTAATAAGAAAGAATTGAGAGTCCAATCAACAAATGTGAAAGAAATTACATATATCACCAGAAAATAAGCTCTTTAGGGATTGTAGAGGTCAATAGATATTAGCTGCCTCTTGATCACACTGGATTCAACAGTAATCTAATACACTCATCTTTGAGATACAGGATTGTCAGTATCAAAATGAATTACTTAAATGCACCCTGATTCAAACACTACGCCAATATATCACTTGCCCTTCTGGTGGTAGCTTAAGAGTTTAATAAATGAACAGAACAAATATGGCATAATCTATTTCAATGATACTAAAATCAAATCTATTAATCATTGACTAGTTAAATCTCAAGTTCAGTGGACCTGACCAGTGTTGCAGGATGGAAGTACAGACAGTTTATTTTCCAACTAGATGCCTACCCCCGGTGTAAATTAGTCGAGGGTAAATCTTAGGTTTTCTCCTACATTTTTAAGAAAACAACTCCTTTCGAACAATGGTAAAACATTTTTACCCATCAACTTTGTAGGTGCTCACTGTATTGCAGAACCTTTGCAGCTAGGTAGATAAACTTCAAGCACTTTCACGATTTTTTTCTTTAGTAGATGTTGGAATATTTGTTCAGTGCCTACCAGAAAGGGCCCTTCCTGCGTTGCTCCTAATCTAAGAATTCTAAGCAGATGTGGCACTTTTGGAGTGGAAAGCAGCGAGGCTTAACTAAACTCGATGATTAAAGTGTCAAAAAGACTTAACATCGCACATATTTGTTAGAAGTCACTGTGAATCTCAACGTGTACTTGGAGATTGCTTTAGGATAAAAATTAATAAACCATCCGCCTAAATGGCAGCGTCACACACAAATTTCTATTTCACACTGAAAAACAAAATTACTAAATCATAGGAATGGTGTATTGTTTTTCTTTTTAAGAAGTGCATTGTTGTAGTAAAATATGTGGCATATATACGAGATGGCGGGGAAAAAACTCATGTGCCAGTTTAGATATAGGTCTACTGGCTTTCTCAGTGTGTTTTTTCACTGCCATCAACATGAAAAAGCGCCCATGCATGACTGGGTTTGTTGGCGATGGGTGCCTCGCATCCTTTCTTACTGCTTTTTTTCCCCATCATAGACACTTGTATTTCGTTTAGATATGCAACACTTAATACACAGTCATTCTACACTTGAATGTGTGATGCGTTCTGGCTTTCGCCCAGCAACCAGCTGAGCACAAACTGAACCAGCTCCATCCCTTCTGTTTGCTTCTAAATCAGGACATGTTCCCCGTGAGCAGAGGCTCCATTGGTTACAAAGTTTTCAAGTTTCCCAGGTCGCAGAATGAGAGTGCTTAACTTTTTCTTTGTAGCTATTCTTACAGACCAGATAATGTCTTTGTTAATGGCGAAGTCGCACAATAATTAGGCCTGGGCAGAGCTTGCGGAGTTCTGCTATGCGGAACTCTGCGGAGTGACAAAATCAATCAATCAATTATTTGTAAAGCGCACTACGTACCCGTGAGGGTTTCATGGCGCTGTAGGGGGGGGGGGGCGGTGGGGTGGAGTGCTGCTAATGCTCGAAGAGCCAGGTCTTGAGGAGTCTTCTGAAGGAGAGCAGGTCCTGGGTCTGTCTTAGGTCAGACGGGAGGGTGTTCCAGGTTTTGGCGGCGAGGTACGAGAACGATCTGCCACCGGAAGATTTGCGCCGGATGCGGGGGATGGAGGCGAGGTTGGCGGAGCGGAGTTGCCGGGTAGGGGTGTAGAAGCTGAGTCTGCTGTTCAGGTATGCTGGTCCGGTGTTGTGGAGTGCATCGTGTGCATGGGTGAGGAGCTTGAAGGTGATCCTCTTTTCGACGGGGAGCCAGTGAAGGTCTCTAAGGTGGGGGGTGATGTGGCTGTGGCGAGGGATGTTGAGGATAAGTCGGGCGGAGGCGTTCTGGATGCGTTGTAGGTGTTTTGATGGGATCCCGGCGTAGAGGACGTTGGCGTAGTCGAGTCTGCTGCTGACGAGGGCCTGGGTTACTGTTTTTCTTGTTTCTGTTGGGATCCATTTGTAGTCTCTGCGGAGCATGCGGAGGGTGTTGTAGCATGAGGAGGAGGCGGCGTTGACCTGCTTTGACATGGAGAGGGATGAGTTGAGGGTGAAGCCGAGGTTTCGTGCGCTGTCGGTGGGTGTCGGCGGCGGACCCAGCGATGTCGGCCACCATGAGTTGTCCCAGGCGGAGGGGGTGGGCCCAGGATGAGGATCTCTATTTTGTCCGAGTTCAGTTTTAGCCTAGTGTCTCTCATCCAGTCGGCGATGGCTTTCAGTCCCTCATGGAGGTTGGTTTTGGTGGTGCGAGGGTCCTTGGTGAGGGAAAGGATGAGTTGGGTGGTGCTGTGCGCGTGGGGAGTGTGCTACCTGGCCAAAATAGGTCAGTAGACACTCGACCTAGCGTGCAGATACTGCCATTAAGACGGGAGGTGGGAGGGAGGAGCAGTTGGGAGGCGGGCGGGGTGGGCGAATGGTGGTGCGGGGGTGCGGGAAAAGGAGCGGGTAACGGCAAAAAGCAAGGAAATCGGAAAGGCAAAAGAGAAAAATATGGAAAAAGATGGAAAAGGCAGAAAGGCAGAAAAGAGGTGAAAAAAGGAGTCAAAGGCTAGAAAGCAGAGAAGAGAGTCAAAGTTGACTGAAAAAGGAGTGAAGGCTGAAGGGGCAGAGAGACACTCTAGCGGAACGGGTCCCGAAGGGCCTCGATCCCTAGACACAGCGCGGGCGGGGATGGGGAGACACGGGCACGGCTTGGTGGTGCTGTGCGCATGGGGAGTGTGTTACCTGGCCAAAAAACTCAGCCATGCTACGCAGAGTTCCACAAGCGGCTGAGTTTGGTAAAGTCACCTTGTTCACCTTGATCTTCAGCACCAGATCTTCGGCGCCAGTAGATTCTTCCACACTGTAAAATCAGCACTAGCGGCATCACGCAGGAGCGCCAGAGGGCACTAATTTATTTCTTCAGCTCGAGTAGACTTTCTACTCGAGCAGCAGCTTCCTCAAGACGAGCGGGCATGACCTGCCACGACTGCCCGCATTCAGAAATCTCACTCACGGACACAGAAATGTCTCTCGCTCACCAACTTAACGTTGGCGAGCCTCACAAGAGAAAAAACTCCGCTACACGTCATTTTATGGAGTTTTTCCAAACTCTGTGCTCCAGGCAGAGCACGAAGTGGACAAAACTCTGTGAACTCCGCCTGCAGAGCGGAATTCTTCGCCCACCCCTAGCATTAATCACAACAGGACAAAGAGTATTTGGAATGTGTGTAATTTCAGCCAGTGCATCACAAGTCACCCAACATTCTTAAGTCAGCATACAACTTTATATTTTCATACATTAAGCATAGCAGCCACACTCAATACTTTCCTGGCGCAGAGGGTTTACTTGTGTTATTCACACGAAGTAACAGCAAAACAAAATTAAAAAAATAAAAAAAACTGTGGAGTGGGGTGCAAAGGAGGAGGGGGTGAGGGCAACAGAGGGGGGAAAGCAGCTCACGAGGGATACAGCAACACAAGGATGGACAGGATGGAGTGGGGGAAGGGAATAAGAATACAAAGCACATGGTTGTAGAACCGTAAATGTGCTAACACGCTTATGCCCTGGGTACATGACAGGAACTGTCAGGATGTCTCTGTTCCATAGCGCATGTAGTTTGCGAACAGGCAGCCGTTCATGGAAGACACAGAGACAGTGTTTGGTTGCCAACACGGATGGAACTGCGTCACCCGCAGTTCCTTCTTTATTTTATAACCTCGTGCTCCGTGCCCCTCCCGGACACGCAGAGCATGCTATGCAAACAGGGAGAGCCCGCATGGCTCTCCGCGCACTCTTTACATCCCCCCCATGTTTTACTCCACATGGAATTAGGATTCACAGAAAAACTTAAGCAAAAGATTAACACATGACCATGCCGAGCCCTTCAGAAATAATCCTTGAGAGAAACAATGTAAACAACTAATAACGAAGAAAAACTGCAACTCCTTAACACCCCGAGCCCCATTATCGCAAACACTGTCCACTTTAAACAGCTGTAGATCTTTCCACGCTGTCAACATCCGTCTCCAACAGTGTCCTGCCATTACCAGACGGCAACGAAACCCAAGTTATAAGCAATATATTTGACAGACAAAGTCTTTCAACTGACTGCTCGGTACAGGATTGGGGCGTAAGTCATATCTCGTGCTTCTTGTGCGCAAACCTCCATGCTCGGGAGCACAACCAGGCCGGGTTTGTTCAGTCAGCGTTGGCCCAGTGACACTCTCCGTCTCTTTGGCCATCATTGATGAACCACCTGTGATGTCATCTAATTCTCCTTCTTTACCAGCCGACTCCCTCCGGCCAGCTCTCTTAAAATGTGACACGTTTCGTGTCACTCTTTGTCTTCCTCTGGCCGCAGTTATCATTGATCCCTTTACGCCAATAACCTCCCATACCTCGGGCTCAAACGGTGTTCTAAACTTTCCTCCTCCTCTCCGACGTTTCACTACCACTTGATCTCCTTCTTGAAACCCTCGATACTTTGCTTGTCGTTGGATACTCGCCCTCTGATTAGTAGCTCTTCGTCGTTTTTGAGTGGCCTTAACATCCAATACAGGAGGTTTCCATTTAGGACCTGATGGAATACAGTCACGTGGAGATACTTTGAACATCAAAGAGGAGGGAGCACAACCAGTGGTGCTATGGGGCGTTTGACGATAAGCACTCAGGAATTGGTACAAACCCTGTTCACTGTCTTCCTTCTGCTCCACTCCAATCCTAAGAGCCCTGTTCAAAGTCCGCATGAACCTTTCCACGTCCCCATTTGCCTGAGGCCAGTAAGGCATTATTTTCCGATGACGAATTGCCAAACCATCAAGATACGACCGAAATTCTTGCCCCTGGAATGGGGGACCATTGTCAGTTCGAATTTCGTCAGGCAGACCAAACAAGGCAAACGTCTTTTGCAGAACTGGCCGCACACTTTCAAACGCCGTTGACGCCACCACCTCAACCACCGGGAACTTAGTATAGGAATCAATTAAAACAGCAGTCAACCTCCCATCCGGAAAGCTCCCAAAGTCCATGTTTACTTTAGCCCAAGGTTTCAGAGTGGCCGGTTCGGTCACCACTGGGCAACTCGGAGGTTCCATCGATGTGATCATACAGGAGTGACACCTCCCTACCATTTCATCAACCTGGCTATCCATACCTGGGAACCACACTTTGGCACGTAATCTCGCTTTGGTTTTAGCAGCCCCTTGATGTCCTTGATGAGCCAACTCAATCACTCTAGACCAGAGACATTGTGGAAGCACGATTCTTCTTCCCCTCAGAAGCAATCCATCATTATCAGTAGACAGCTCATCACGCACCTTCCATATACTTTGCATAGCCACCTTCTGATCAGGGCAAGACGCATGTGTCTTCTCTAGAAAATATTTCCATTTTTTATGGCTCAAAGCTTCTTTGACATGACTCAACATCACGTCTTCCTGTGTAGCACTTACAATGTCAGTTACGAGAAGAGCATTAGGACACGCCGACTGCACGACCATGCTGACAAAAACCTCAGTACTTTCCTCATCTTGTTCTTGCTGCGCATTGAACACCTGCGGAGAAGGGTCGTGAGACAGATAGTCTGCCGGATTGTTCGTACCCGGATGATAAACAACTGTGAACCTATAAGGTTGAAGGAGAACTGTCCATCGTTCAATCCTTGGAGGTGCAAGACGTGGGCTGCCCGCAAACAATGAAACCAAAGGTTTGTGGTCAGTCACTACTTGAAACTCGTGCCCGTACAAGTACAAATGAAAATGGCGGCATGCCAATCGAATGGCTAGAGCCTCACGCTCAATCTGCACATACCTGGCTTCAACTGCAGACAACGCCCGACTGGCATATGCAACTGGGATCCACTCCTGATACCTCTGTTCTTGCAAGAGAACGGCTCCAAGCCCAACGGGGCTCACATCTACCACCACTTCTGTCCTTCTGCTGGGGTTGAAGTAAGCCATAGTCGCCTTATCTAGCAACGCATCCTTAATATCCATAAAGGCCTGCTGTGCCTCTGGAGTCCAGTCCCAACGGTGTTGCCCTTTCGTGAGTCGTCAGAGAGGTTCAGACATGGTGGCCAGATGTGGTATGAACCTTCCACAATACGTGGCCATCCCTAGAAAACTGCGAACTTCCGTGGGACTTTGCGGAACAGGAGCCTGACGGATGGCTTCAGCCTTCCGTGGGTCTACTTGCAGACCATCTTTCGAAAATACATAGCCAAAGAATTCTACGGAGGTTTGATAAAAGGCACACTTCTTCTTGTGAAGTGTTAGCCCTGCTTCAGTCAGCCATTTCAACGTTGCTCTTAGATGACGATGATGCTCCTCTCTCGTCTTGAAGTGTATCAAGATATCATCACTTAAGTTGATTACTCCCGGTAATCCCGACAACATTTCTCTAATCGCATTCTGAAACACTTCAGCAGCGGAGGACACTCCAAAGCTTAGTCTCTTGTATCTTCTCAGCCCCACATGTGTCGAGAAGGTAGTGATGTTCCTGCTTTCGGGGTCTAGCTCCAGCTGATGATACCCCGCATTGAGATCCAACTTTGAGAACTACTGCGCCCAATTCAGGTCTGCAATGATGTCATCCATGGTGGGCGTTATGTGCCTCTCCCTTCGAATAGCCTTATTTGGCAGGCGCATATCAACACAGAGGCGAATTGCTCCTGGCTGCTTGGGTTTCGGCGCAATCATCAACGGTGACACCCATGGCGTAGGCCCATCCACCTTCTCGATGACTCCTTGGTCTTCCAACAGCTGCAGCTCTTTCTCAACGACGATGTCTTAGTGCCACCGGAACCACACTGTGGTCTATGTGCAATTTGATGCGTTTTCCTTTTAGCCGTCCCAACCCCTCAAAGAGCTGCGGGAACTCATTGAGAAGGCTTTCCACTTGAGTATCGTATACTTGTCGTGCAAAGAACACCAACTCTTCTGCCGTGTGACACCCTAGCAAAGTGCTGTGATCCCCGGCCACCACATAGAACTTTGCTTCCGTTGATCTGTCCCCACTGCTTACAGCCACCTCCACTATTCCCTTGAGGGGAAGGGGGTCTCGCCCTCCATAGTTATATATCTTAGTAGCTGTCAGGGTAAGTGGCGGTGCAGGTACTAGTTTTTGGAAGAGAGTTTCATCCATGACATTGACAGATGCTCCTGTGTCAATGAGTACGGAGACAAGCATGCCATTGACGTGAACGTCACTCATGGGCGGCGGTCTCATTTTCCGTGGCTTCCCTCCCGTGAGGGATATCACAAAAATGTCCTCTTCTTCGTCTTCCTCAAAGACCAGGCCACTCGCCGTCGCCTGGTCCCTTACCTCCTCCGTACTTTTGGATACAGCTATGACACTTGTATCCCGTCCCTTCTGCTCTCCTGGCTTGTTCCTCCTGGACCTGCACACTTTAGCAAAATGATTTGGCTTGCCACAGCGGTTGCAGGACTGTCCTTTTGCCGGGCATCCCATGTTCGGTCGGTGTTCATAGCCACAGCTTTTGCAGGCCCTATCACTGGGTTTGGCAGGGTTTATCTTGCGCTGTGCTGCCTGACGTGTCTGGATAGCATCCACTTGTTCCTCTTTTACCTGGACTACACAAGACGATGACGCTGCAGCTAACGACTGACCTCTCACGGCCGCCATCGCATCTGCTCGTACCGCAGACAGTTCATGTGACCTTGCAAGAATCAGAATGTCATCAAGGGACATACCCTGTTGTCGAAGAATAAGCTTTCTCAAGGCATTGGACCGACAGCCTTGGATGATCTGTGCTCGGATCTCCTCTTTCTGGTTGAGTCCTGTGCACGAGCTCACTAGTTTTCTCAACCTAGCGTAAAACATGTCCATCAACTCGACTTCGGTCTGTTGTGCCTGTCTCAGTTTGAAACGTTCGTAATCCGAGTTAAGTTGAGGATCAAAATGCCTGTTCAAAGCAGTTACTGCTGCATCAAAGTCAGCCTTGTCCCCTTGTCCCCTGTATCAGGGAGAGAATCTAAGAGCTCCTGTAGTTCATCTCCACCCATCAGCAGCATTACAGACCTCCGCACTGCCCCATCTGTTTACCGGGTGGCGCAGAAATAATTTTCTAAGCGATTTATCCATAAGCGCCACCTGGGTGCAACAGTAGCCGGGTCAATCAGTTGGCTAAACGGTGGTAACGAAGTGAGTGAGGAGTGAATACTATTGTTTAGCTGTGCTGGGAGTTGGGGGTTCCCTGGTGGCGGTGGAGGATTGGCATTATCTTGTGGTGGGGCACTCATATTTGCACCCTCTCACTCCAGTGATATACAAGAGTTAATATTGTCTTTTTTTTAATGCCTATTTTCTTTTAGGCTTCACCCTCCTTTTGTTTCCTTTTTTTTTCTTTTTTTTTTTTTGATCTTCAAGTTCCTTTTCTTTTATTGAACAAATGCCCTCTGCTACTATTTCTCTTTTTTTTTTTTGTTTTCCCCACCTGCTATTACTTTAAAGTTGGTCTCCTTGCTCTAAGGTGGAGACACGCCTTCCCGGCATCGTGATTGCGAAATCCCCCGGCCTCGGGGAAGATGCGCGTCAGTATTCGCTGCTCTCTCGCAGCACAGAGACGCTCGGAAGCGGAGCGCTCGGCTGGGAGAGCACGCGTCAGTTTCAGCTGCTCTCCGGCAGCGAGGAGACGCCCTGAGGTGGAGCGCTGGAGCTCAGCGTGGTGTTTGCCGTCTGGGGGCGGGGCGCGGCTCACCGTTTCTGGCTTTCTCAATCGGGAAGCCGACCCGCACTTCCTCTTCACACGCCGCGAGGCGGTCCGGCTCCACCGGTCGCTTTCGTCATCGCTCGCGCAGCAGCCGACACTGCACCACGATTTCCCCGGTATGTTGTTCCTCCCAGCAGGGGCCTGCCAGCTTTATGTCGACATTTTGTTTATTGTGTTTACTGCGTGATGCCTCGACATCCCGCTTGTCGCCAATGTAGTTTGCGAACAGGCAGCCGTTCATGGAAGACACAGAGACAGTGCTTGGTTGCCAACACGCATGGAACTGCGTCACCCGCAGTTCCTTCTTTATTTTATAACCTCGTGCTCCGTGCCCCTCCCGGACACGCAGAGCACGCTATGCAAACAGGGAGAGCCCGCATGGCTCTCCGCGCACTCTTTACAGCGCACATCCGATTCGAACAAATTGTACCGCTTCACATGATCGCCAGTTACATTACACACATTAATTTTCAGTAGACGCAGGGAGATTACGCGATCTGGCCAGAAACACAGGGTGTTGAGCAGACACAGAAGTTCAAACTGGTTCCCTAGCTCCATATAGGCAGCAGCTCTGGCCGTTACTTCAAGGGTACTGGATGCTTCTGTACAACACAGCAGCTTCTCCCAAATCTAAGCCCCTTATCCCGAGTTGTTAGTTTTAAACTCTGAGACCAGTTTAACCCAAGGTCCGAGAGAACACTCTTCGTCATCTTGGTGCAGTAGGATGGAAGTTCAATAGATAACGCAAGTGCAAGTGAGCCTCTGGAGGCGGGACAGTTTGCGCAGAGCGCACAGGGAGTTGTAGTTTTTATGGGAAGCTAAGCTATTGGCGCTGTCGGCGTAGTTCCGTTAGGAAGAAAATATTTACTAATCCATAAATATTTTATTACATTTAAAAAGACGGAAAAGCAAATCTGGCAATTGTTAAATAGTACACAAAACGTCATCTTTTGTTATAATACAGAAACCTGTGGCTGAGATTTGTCGTCGCTAATATTTGCACATCGGGTCTTTGCTTTTATAACAAACGGAATGCAAATGTTTGGGGTCTGTTCAAGATACATTGCTGAAATGTAGTTCTCTTTTACTGTTCATGGCATGCCAGCAGTGGAAGTATACCAATAAAGCAACAATCTGTACTGGGTCCAAGGTCCATTGAACAGTGAAGTGCAGGAAGTAGCTCAAAGTGAAAGTGACACGCAGACCAATGAGTAGCAAGGAAATATTAGCGGTTACCATTGGTAAGCACTGGGCGGGCTAAAAGCACCAATGATACGTAATGGGCAGGCTAAAAGCCCTTTTTAGAGTTTTGGTTTAAAAAAAAAAAAAAAAAAAAACAATAGATCGCACAAAATACAGTTTAAAACCTTTATTACGGCAATTAATAAAAATGGTACAATAACACCTTTTAAAGTTATAGTATTATATAACAATATGATAAAATGGATTTAAAAGAACGGGGAGCCACACAGGTTTTGTGCAAAAAGGACAACAGTTTAGAGACCTAACGTAGTTGAAATGAACCCTCTATTATGCAGGGGTGTTAAGGCAGTTCATGGCAGCTTGCAAGATTTTTGTATATTTTACAAACCGATGAGGTTCATTAGTCTGCTGGTACTCAGAGAGTATGCAAAGGCCTACTTATAGGTCAGAATTTCACAAGTTAAAAACATTGGTTTCAAAGTGCCACATGCTTTTTAAAATGCCGGGCAGCAGCATAGTAGATGAAGCATTAATTTTCGCCAGTAGTCACAAAATCTACTAAGTTGCCAGTTCAATTGTTTTGCCTAGTTTGTTTGATTTTCTTGGATAGGCAGAGTCATTAGCATAAGGCATAAAACTGAGCATCTAGTCGCTCTATTTAAAGACTCTAAGATAAGGCTTGATCTTTACATTTTCGCATGATTTAAAGATTACATGTGAGTAGGGCATGTCCACTATTTTCTCAATGTCATCTTTACAAGAAATGGACGCACGTTATTTTTTCAGAGTAGGCCTAATAGACGAGGATGTAACAGTTGATGTAGAGACTGACTCTAAACTGATCTTTAAATGTTTGGCCGTGGCTGCTAAGTATGACCCCCGCCCCCCCGCCAATCCCCCCCCCAGGGTTATTCACGGTCTTATAAATCTCAAGTAGGGCCTTCTTTAAGTGTCCTGGGTCAGCAGTAACTAGTAAGGGGTAATGTTTTATATGCAATGCCTTGCACTCCACCTTTTGCCTAGTAAGGCTGAACTCCAGCCATAACAGCTACTGCCTTGTGTGTTTTGGTAAAAACTGAAAATTCGCCCTTAGGTATTACACTATATCTTGTCTAGTGTGATTGACAGTTTCCCAAGGTAAGTTTGATGACCACAGGAAACTGTGTAGATGTTTATTTAATTTGCAGATAGCAAATATGACTCCAGACACTGTTTCGTAAGATAATGTAGTTGTGCATGATCCTTTCTGTTATCAGAGAGGCATACTCTCAGATAGTTATAGTGTGTAAGCTGAACTAATCAATAATAAATTAGCATTGAAAAGTAATTAAGAATTCTACATGATTTAAGTTAATATAGAGAAAACTAGTGTCTTTGGAAAATGTGCCCACCTAAGTGACCACCCCTTTGTGTGCAACAATAATAAATACATCGTATTAACTGTTAAAATAATGTGCATAAGTAAATAAAATATTAGTAGACCATATTAACTTATAATTGGTATGTATTTTTGTAAACTTATTATGCATAGACTAGTTGAGAATTTTAGGCCTACTCGACTAAGGGCCAGATGTATCATCAAGGCCCTTTTCGATTCAGTAATTGCGATTTTTAAGAAATCGCTATTACCGACTAGCAAAGGGCCATGTATCACATTTGCGAATCGGTAATAGCGATTTCTTACAAATCGCAAATGCAATTACCTAATCGCAAATTGCGATACTGGTCCCATTCGCAGCTATGGGCCTGTTGGCCCATAGCTGCGAATTTTTTGCATTTCCAAAATTGCGATTTCTGAACCAGAAATCGCAATTTTGGAAATGCAAAAGGGCAGGGTGCTGGGGGGCCTAAGGCCCCCTCTCCTGCACCCCATTTTTTTTTTTTTTCAACATGTAAAGTACACACATGCCAAAAGGGCATGTGTGCTTCACATGTTACATTTAAAAATGCAGTTTTACTGCATTTTTAATTTTTGCACCAGGTTACCACCTGGTTGCAGACCATGGTATTTTGCATGTGCAAAATACCATTCTGCGAAAAATCGCAATTTGCGATTTTTTGCAGAATTGCCTTGCGACCTGGATTTTGCGAATCGCAAATTGCGATTCGCAAAATCCAGGTCGCAACGCAAAAAATCGGAATTTTTGCGATTTCTATTTTGTGGTCTGCGAATGCCTTTGATGCATTGCAGACCACTATTTTGCACTCGCAAACGGCCGATTTTGCCGTTTGCGAGTGCAATTTTTTTTGATACATCTGGCCCTATGACTCATGCTAAGTTTCATGGCATTGAATAAGTGTTTGTAAACGTTTTTCTGATGCACAGAGAAACGTTTCCTTGTTCTTTGTCCTTTTACACACACAGAGTTGACCAAATAGTTTGTAATGTTGCAACGTTTACTAGATGATGTCTTAACTTTCTCATGAGAACTGTCTGCTGTAATGTAGTGCACCTTTTATGATACTTTTGTAGCATTGATGCGCGAGAAGAAAAATGTTCTCAGGATCTAACAATGGACTCACTGAGTAAAGTATGAATTGCAACTAAAAGTTACCTAACGGAAACTGGTGACAGGAGATGAGGAGCCAATTATGACATGTGAAAGACTGTCTAACTGTATCACAGATTTGAGAATTAATAATTATTGGTTCAACTTTGAACAGCCGATATTCTGACCAATGACAACGTGAGAAAATACTTTGTCTACTTCTAATATACCCCAACTACACTTGGCAAGAGAGTCAGTTCCAGTAGTTAGCTCCAACACGAGTTCCAGAGAGAGAGGAGTTCCAGTACGAGATGCAGAAAGACCAGAACAGACTTCTCACAAGGTCCACAGAGACTTGTCTTTCGTGAACATATCCACTATACCAATTCCTGATTGGATTGTTTGGGATAATGTCACATTTAATATATACAGCCCCATGGAGGTCATTCAAATACCATATGTGTATAAACTTTCTATGAGCGAGTTGTTTCTGATGACCGAGATGTGAAAACAGTTGATTCTATGATGACTGAGTTGCAGTATTTTACTGTATTTGAAAGTGAGGATCTCTATCAATCTAAAGAGAATTATGGTGACATGTTTTGCTATAATTATTATGGACACCATTTCATTCACAGAGCAAGTACCCCAAAAATATTTTTAATTACACACAATGGGAACACTGTGCAACTCCACCACAAGGGAGTTCTAAAAAATATTCTGAAAAAATTGTATATTTTTCTGGGCACAATGTTAAAAATGCTGAGTCATATTATTTCAAATTGCCATTGATGGAAAATGTACATATATTATTGACAGATACAAAATTCATTTATTTGGATTCCTTTGTTTCCCGGTTGGCTACAGAAGGCTATGAATATTGGCTGAAGTCGATTGACTTAAAAAGTGTGTGGGGAACAAAAAAGTGGCAAATAAGGGGGAAGGAAGCTTTATTCAGAGCATGGCTGAATACCTGTTCAAAGATATTTTGTAAATAAAACTGTACAGCAGACAAGCTGCTTAGGCTTAGCAATGATTAAGGAATTGAATGCACCCAGTATTCCTACCCCTGCAACATTTTACAAATGGCAAAAGTAAATAAATGCAAATGAAGATCAGCTCGATGAATGGGTCTAGAATGGCATGTTTAATGCTTCACTGTCATGTCCTGGTGGATGGTTATTGTGGCCAATAGATACCAATGGGTGTCAAACAGTTAATAAACTCCGGGGGGGTTTAGAACAAGTAGGCTGGACCCTCGCTCTGTGTCATCCGAACATGCGGGTATAGTAACAACATACAGTGTAGGGAAACTATGCCAGCAATGGTTGAAGAGTTCCTCACTAGATGGTGTTAGAGAACACCTCAGTCTACTGTCTAATAACACTGACTTACAGAATTTCCTGTTAGGCCCCAGAAAACAATGCAGAAAGTGTTTCTTATATGCAGTCTATAATGAAATTTGGAAGCTTTCTCAACAAGAAGCTGCTGCTCGGTTAAGGCAAATAGATCAGTAAAACTTACAGAAGGCATTGTCTGTTGTAGGTAATGGGACTAAAACCCTGTCCGACCGGATATATATCTTAAACAACATAATTTCTTCTACAATAGACATAATACAATGTGATATGTCTTCTTTACACAATGGACAGAGTCAACTGTCCAGAGTCAACTAAAGTCCATTATGCAGTTGGGTTGGACACTTCAAACACTGAAGGCAGGTCGCATTCGCGTTCCCTAGCAACACGTTAGCACAAGGGATATATTTTCTACCTTTAATTTAATGCGACAACAACAACTAATGGCTAAGAAAGAAGTGACTTATGTCATGTTAAATATTGAAAAGTTAGAAAAGTTGCCTTTTACTGTGGCTGAAATACCATCTGCTGAGTGGTTAATACACGGGGTCATTAATCTGCCCATTGCAACACTTCAATTTACATCCTGCAGTAGGAAGATATGCAAGGCTAGGAGATAGTTACATCCATGAGGTGTGGGAGCTGCCCTTCTCATGCAAATCTCTCAGTGGCATGAAAGGGGTCTTTCTTAGCAGTAGTAAATGCAAGACTTCTGTCAGCCATTTGATGGTTTGTAAATAGCTGCCCATGCACGGGGCGTGTAACGCTTCAGCATTGAACTTGGCTTGTTATCTGAAGGGAGTTCCAGTCCCCTTGATTAGACCTGCGTTCCAGGTGCTCTCCAATGGCAGCTATGTCTTCCTCAATTGTGAAAACTGTTGTGGGATGCGAGCCGGAATAGTCTATGTTGTTTTGGTCTCAAAGTTTGTTATATGCTGCGGGAACGTACTTTTTCTCTCACAAGACAGAGGGCAGTAGCTGAGATTTGGTCCCATATCGCTACTTCAAATGTGAATTTTGACAAGGTGAGCAGACTCAAGGCTTTATTGTGCTTCGGGTGGCAAGGTCATCAGCAGAGATACAGTCCCTTTTAAGTACTAACTTTCCAAGACACTTTGGTGAGCTCATGGGATGAATATTTAATACGTCCAGTACTACTGGAATCCCAAATTTCCTTAAAGCTGTTGGTTCTGGTTTCGTTCACACCTTCTCCTCTATATTTGGTTTAATTCCATCAGCCATCCACTCAATATTCTCCTGTATTTTCATGGGATTTCCAATAACTTTGGCTATAATAGGTGGCATCTTGCTATTGCTACTTTTTCTGCGCAATGGCTGTCACGCCGCAGCAAGGAGGACGGAAAGCGCTTCCACCAGCTCAGCTGCATCGTGAACGTATGATGCAGTACTTTGGAGCATCACACCTGGAGCAAGTGGAGTGTGACTGGTCTCTGTCATTCAGACCAGTTTTGCATTGTGTGCAGCCCGTGTTTCGGTGCCTCTGGTGCTCGTTCGAACATTCACTGAAAGTTTGTCTTTCTACGCAGCACTTGCTTTCATTGGACGCTGATCTGTTGATGTTCTCGCTGAGGGCTCATTACCAGACATGCGTGTTTAGGGTACGTTTGCTACGAGAAGCTGCTTATGAGTTGCCCTTCATGGAGGGTTAAGCTCTAAACTCATTGTTGGGCACACCACGGAACGCTGCTCCCTTGGCTGGAGCTCAGGCTTTGGAACACGAATGCTCCTTGGTTTTCCTTGGCAATGAACTTCCTACTTTACCACCTGCCGAAGTGGAAGATTTCCTGTCTTCAATTATCCCGGATTCGATTGGCAACTTCCAAAATGACTCTGACTCTTGAAATTCAGCCTTTTTTACACCACAGTTAACATTTTTAATTGTCCTTTTTTCATATGCTCAAGTGTCTTTTTAACTTGTCATTATTCAAATTTTTATTTATGCCTTAGGTTAGATTTTGATAGCTTTTATACATAATTAGGCTTTGAACCACCTTTGAACCGGCAAGGGGATGGTGTTGTGTAGCCATTTTATTTACAGCCTCAGGACATGCTTTAGTATCTAAGATGCAGCTACTTCAATAAAATCGTATTGAAGTATATTCTCCCACTGATTGTCCTTGTATATGTGAGACTAATTTAACTGAGAGAAACCGATACGATCTGAGTGACCACGATTTCCCTGAGGAATCAATTGTGTCATGCGCTCGGCTGTAAAAAAGTAGCAATAGCAAGATGCCACCAATCATCCCTGCTCTTGGGTGGAGATAAGGCACTGCTAAATAGCTGGAGCAAAACCCGGATACGGTGACAGGTGTCACCTGTAGTGGGTTTAGACTCAGTTCCCCACAGCACAAGTGATTCTGCCGCCCAAATCTAGTAGTTTCATTAGGATAATGAGAGCCTACGCGACACTGTCAACTAGCCAGATCCTGTCTATGAGCATGCTACTTTCTTAATGGAGCATTAAAAAGTACAACTTTCGTATACGCCATGAATAAGCAATACTACTACAAAGAAGGAAAGGCTGTTCATACACTTCCAGTTTCAATTGCATACGTGTGAAGGCCTAACTAATGGAAGGGGACTTTGGGTACCAGATGGCCAAGTGATCAGTGCCTCCACAGCACTGCCAAGATTCCATGAATCCATTTAATCTGCAGGCTCTGTTTTATTGCAGACCAGTACAATGTGGAGATTCCACTGGTGTTCTATATGTTAATGGTTATTCACACATACAGTAAGAACCAATTGCTGGATATCCTCAATTTTGTTACAAGACAGTGATGGCTATTTAACTAAGTTACAGGAGTTGCTCAATGCGCTGTGCTGGTGGAATTCGCTCACTCAGACTGCACTGCAGGATTCCACCTGTATCAGTTTCGCCGCCAGGACGGAGGAGGATAAATCCAGCATAGCGTTCCCAAATAGCGAGATGCTCAACGTGCTATGCTGTCGGGACTTGCTCCTCCAGGTTGCACTGCTGGATTCTGCCTTTGTCAGTTGTGCCCCAGGAGGCGCGGGGATGAATCCAGCATAGCGCTCCTGCATCGCGGGATGTTCAGGGGCGCGCCCCGGCCCATCTGTATCCCTCAGAGCCCAGAGGAGACTGAGCTGGGACACCCCTCTTGGCCCTGGTCCTCTTTAATACTTTGGGTTCTTCTGGTGTCTTCTTAAGCTGCCATGGGGAAGCATAAGACAGGAAATGGAAGAGGGGATGCTGCCAAGGACTCTAAAGTGACATCAACTATTACTTCGCACCTTACCTCGGTAATGGGGGCAATTAATGTGAAAAAAAACTTAGTGGAAGATCGAATTGACAAAGTACATCGCAATTCACATGTGTTAAGTACATTACAGCGGACTACCTCCCCTCAGACTGCTGAGGCTTTAATCAACCCACTTAGTTCTTGCTTTCAAAAGACGTGTACGGACTTATTAAATAGTTAGGATTTAAAATTGAAAACATTTTATGAAAGTGTATGTGGGCGTTTGGAGATGCGTGAGGAAAAACGTAATTGTAAGGAGTTTCCTCAAATTTAGCTCAGGCTGAACTTGTACCAGAATCGCCCACTTGTAGTGATGCTGTAATGCTGCCTTCTAATGTGGTAGAGAAAAGTGTAAATCAAAGGTCAGTAAAGGAAGGTTAGACGAATTGCTCTTCCTTGAAAACAGTAATACAGGCCCAAGTAGGCCATTGGGGGTTTCCACCAGAGATGCTAGAACCAGGCTGACAGATAATATCTCGTGGAACCACTTACACCTGGCCCTGGCTTGCACCCGTATGTTATAATTTTGAAAAATTTCCCTGTACCCTATCTCCTGGGAAGTATGAGCATGTTTTAGATTTAAAATCGAAAGTGGGGACACGGAAGATCTTTAGTGTCTCCCAGGGTTTTTTTTTAATCTTATTTTTTAAAAATCCCCCTCCCTGGTTTCGGCCACTGGTCGTGACCCTCACCAGGGAGGGAGTGTGGGCGTCTGCCAGTGGCTGCCGACACCTGCACTAAACGGGTTAAGGAATATCAGGTCTTTACGGAGTGCGATTCGTGTTTTATCATGGAGTATTGCTGGCGTGAGGAGTAAACTTAATATTCCAGATTGGCTTGCATTCATAAATAATTCTGATCTGATCCTATTACAGGAAACTCGGGCTGCAACCACACTCCAAATTGACGGCTTCCACACTTATTGTAGCCCTGCGGTGCTTCAGCTACAGGCTTCGAAAGAAGGGCTAACTGGTTTGATATCTATAAGTTCATCTGCTGTCAAAGTAACACAAATATATGCCTCGAGCTTGTTCTAGATGCTCCAGTTGTCAACTAAAGAATGTAGGAATTTGGTCATAGTGAATTATTACTATAATATCTTTGACCAGAGACTAAGGTGGTGGACAATTTGATAGGGTTCTTCGAATGATCATAAATGCACATTATTATGGGCTAGGTATTTTAATTCAAAGCTCTGTACATTTTGTACCACATCAGTGTGTGGGTTTGACTAACCCAAATGGGGATTCAATTACACATTTTCAACACACTCCTTATGGTGAGGCTTTAATTAAGCTACTTCCCACCTTTCATGGCCATGGTAACCTTAGTGTCAGAAATGAGGTCTTTGGCTGGCAGTCAGGTTACCCCCCTGTCCAAGCAAGGACCCTCACTCTAGTCAGGGTAAAAGAGAATTACCCTCAGCTAGCCCCTGCTTACCCACTTGGTAGCATGGCACGAGCAGGTAGGCTTAACTTCAGAGTGCTAGGTGTAAAGTATTTGTACCAACACACACAGTAACCTAATGAAAACACTACAAAATGACAACACAGGTTTAGAAAAATAGAAAATATTTATCTATACAAAACAAGATCAAAATGACAAAAATCCACAATACACAAGTCAAGTTCTCAATTAAAAACCAAAAAGTCTTCATGTAATTTTAAACACAATGCTAACGCTGTTAGCGTGGAAATGTACCTGGGTGCATAAAAAATAACCCCGCACGGGCGAGTGTGCGTCAAAAAGGGCTTGCGATGCATCAATATCACTCACTAGCGAGACCGTGCATCGTTTCTACTTCAGTCGAGTCGGCGTGCGTCGTTTCTTCTCTCCGCAGGAGAGTGATGCATCAATTCGAACCGCACTCTTCGGTCCAGACAGGCCTTGCATCGTTTTTGCACACCCAGCAATGTTTGCGTCGGAAATCCTGCTGCACGATGATCCGAAACCCATGCAGCGTGGGTTGCGATCTCACCAGCCTCTGTCAGCGATGCTGTGCGTTGTTTCTCCAGCCACGGGCATCTATCTTCCGGTCGCGTTGCAGGCAAGCGTCGATTTTCAGCCGCAAAGCCGGCGGTGCATCAATTTTTCAGCCGCAGATTGGATTTGCGTCGATCTTTTCCCCGCATGCCGGTCAGTGCGTGGATTTCTCATTCTTGGTCCCCAGCCAGCTTCTCCTTTCAGGGCCCCAGGAACTGGATGGGCACCAGTTGGCAGAGTAGGAGTCTCAACAGAGGCTCCAGGTGCTGGCAGAGAGAAGTCTTTGCAGTCCCAGAGACTTCAAACAACAGGAGGCAAGCTCTAAATCAAGCCCTTGGAGAGTTCTTCACAAGAAGGAAGGCAACACAAAGTCCAGTCTTTGTCCTCTCGCACAGGCAGCAGCAGCAACTGCAGGAGGGCTCCACAAAGCACTGTCACAGGCTGGGCAGCTCTTCTTCCTCAGCTCTTCTCCAGGCAGAGGTTCCTCTTGGTTTCCAGAAGTCATCTAAAGCCTGTGGTTTTGGGCGCACTTCTTATACCATTTTCCCCTTTGATGTAGGCCTACTTGAAAGGAAAGTCTCTTTTGAATTTGAAATCCTGCCTTGCCAAGGCCAGGCCACAGACACTCACCAGGGGGGTGGAGACTGCATTGTGTGATTGCAGGCACATCCCTTTCAGGTGTGAGTGACCACTCCTCCCCTCCCTCCTAGCACAGATGGCTCATCAGGATAGCAGGCTGTAGGAGGCTGGACTGGCTTGTAGTGAGTACCAAGGGGTACTTACACCTTGCACCAGGCCCAGGTATCCCTTATTAGTGTATAGTGGTGTCTAGCAGCTTAGGCTGATAGAAAAGGTAGCTTAGCAGAGCAGCTTAGGCTGAACTAGGAGACGAGTGAAGCTCCTACAGTACCACTAGTGTCACTTGCACAATATCATAAGAAAACACAATACACAGATATACTAAAAATAAAGGTACTTTATTTTTATGACAATATGCCAAAGTATCTCAGTGAATACCCTCAGTATGAGGATAGCAAATATACACAAGATATATGTACACAATACCAAAAATATGCAGTATAGCAATAGAAAACAGTGCAAACAATGTATAGTTACAATAGGATGCAATGGGGACACATAGGGATAGGGGCAACACAAACCATATACTCCAAAAGTGGAATGCGAACCACGAATGGACCCCAAACCTATGTGACCTTGTAGAGGGTCGCTGGGACTGTAAGAAAACAGTGAGGGTTAGAAAAATAGCCCACCCCAAGACCCTGAAAAGTGAGTGCAAAGTGCACTAAAGTTCCCCAAAGAGCACAGAAGTCGTGATAGGGGAATTTTGCAGGAAAGACCAAAACCAGCAATGCAACAACAATGGATTTCCAGACGAGGGTACCTGTGGAACAAGGGGACCAAGTCCAAAAGTCACGATCAAGTCGAGAGTGGGCAGATGCCCAGGAAATGCCAGCTGTGGGTGCAAACAAGCTGCTACTGGACAGTAGAAGCTGAGGATTCTGCAAGAACGACAAGGGCTAGAAACTTTCTCTTTGGGGGATGGATGTCCCACGTCGTGAACAGTCGTGCAGAAGTGTTTTCCTGCAGAAAGACTGCAAACAAGCCTTGCTAGCTGCAAAGCTTGCAGATATGGTTTTTGGATGCTGCTGTGGCCCAGGAGGGACCAGGATGTCGCCAATTGCGTGAGGGGACAGAGGGGGCGTCCAGCAAGACAAGGAGCCCTCTCAGAAGCAGGCAGCACCCGCAGAAGTGCCAGAACAGGCACTACGAAGTGGAGTGAAATGGTGCTCACCCAAAGTTGCACAAGAGAGTCCCACGCCGCCGGAGGACAACTCAGGAGGTCGTGCAATGCAGGTTAGAGTGCCGTGGACCCAGGCTTGGCTGTGCACAAAGGAAATCCTGGAAAAGGGCACAGGAGCCGGAGCAGCTGCAAAACACGCGGTTCTCAGCAATGCAGTCTGGTGTGGGGAGGCAAGGACTTACCTCCACCAAACTTGGACTGAAGAGTCACTGGACTGTGGGAGTCACTTGACCAGAGTTGCTGAGTTCAAGGGACCTCGCTCATCATGCTGAGAGGAGACCCAGAGGACCGGTGATGCAGTTCTTTGGTGCCTGCGGTTGCAGGGGGACGATTCCGTCGACCCACGGGAGATTTCTTCGGAGCTTCTAGTGCAGAGAGGAGGCAGACTACCCCCACAGCATGCACCACCAGGAAAACAGTTGAGAAGGCGGCAGGATCAGCGTTACAGTGTCGCAGTAGTCGTCTTCGCTACTTTGTTGCAGTTTTGCAGGCTTCCAGCGCGGTCAGCAGTCGATTCCTTGGCAGAAGGTGAAGAGAGAGATGCAGAGGAACTCTGATGAGCGCTTGCATTCGTTATCTAAGGAATTCCCCAAAGCAGAGACCCTAAATAGCCAGAAAAGAGGGTTTGGCTACTTAGGAGAGAGGATAGGCTAGCAACACCTGAAGGAGCCTATCAGAAGGAGTCTCTGACGTCACCTGCTGGCCCTGGCCACTCAGAGCAGTCCAGTGTGCCAGCAGCACCTCTGTTTCCAAGATGGCAGTGGTCTGGAGCACACTGGAGGAGCTCTGGGCACCTCCCAGGGGAGGTGCAGGTCAGGGAAGTGGTCACTCCCCTTTCCTTTGTCCAGTTTCGCGCCAGAGCAGGGCTGAGGGATCCCTGAACTGGTGTAGACTGGCTTATGCAGAAATGGGCACCATCTGTGCCCATGAAAGCATTTCCAGAGGCTGGGGGAGGCTACTCCTCCCCAGCCCTGACACCTTTTTCCAAAGGGAGAGGGTGTAACACCCTCTCTCTGAGGAAGTCCTTTGTTCTGCCTTCCTGGGCCAAGCCTGGCTGGACCCCAGGAAGGCAGAAACCTGTCTGAGGGGTTGGCAGCAGCAGCAGCTGCAGTGAAACCCCTGAAAAGGCAGTTTGGCAGTATCCGGGTCTGTGCTAGAGACCCGTGGGATCATGGGATTGTGCCAACAATGCCAGGATGGCATTGAGGGGGCAATTCCATGATCATAGACATGTAACATGGCCATATTCGGAGTTACCATTGTGAAGCTACACATAGGTGGTGACCCATATGTAGTGCACGCGTGTAATGGTGTCCCCGCACTCACAAAGTCCGGGGAATTGGCCCTGAACAATGTGGGGGCACCTTGGCTAGTGCCAGGGTGCCCACACACTAAGTAACTTAGCACCCAACCTTTACCAGGTAAAGGTTAGACATATAGGTGACTTATAAGTTACTTAAGTGCAGTGTAAAATGGCTGTGAAATAAGGTGGACGTTATTTCACTCAGGCTGCAGTGGCAGGCCTGTGTAATAATTGTCAGAGCTCCCTATGGGTGGCAAAAGAAATGCTGCAGCCCATAGGGATCTCCTGGAACCCCAATACCCTGGGTACCTCAGTACCATATATTAGGGAATTATAAGGGTGTTCCAGTATGCCAATGTAAATTGGGGAAATTGGTCACTAGCCTGCTAGTGACAATTTGGAAAGAAATGAGAGAGCATAACCACTGAGGTTCTGATTAGCAGAGCTTCAGTGAGACAGTTAGTCATAACACAGGTAACACATACAGGGCACACTTATGAGCACTGGGGCCCTGGCTGGCAGGGTCCCAGTGACACATACAACTAAAGCAACATATATACAGTGAAATATGGGGGTAACATGCCAGGCAAGATGGTACTTTCCTACACAACCCCCCCCCCAAACGAAGGACAATAAGACTAGCCATGACCTGATGAGTCTTCATTGTCTAAGTGGAAATATCTGGAGAGTCCATCTGCATTGGAGTGGGTACTCCCAGGTCTATGTTCCACTGTATAGTCCATCCCCTGTAGAGATATGGACCACCTCAATAATTTAGGGTTTTCACCTTTCATTTGTTTTAGCTAAATTAGAGGTTTGTGGTCTGTTTGAACAATGAAGTGAGTGCCAAACAGGTATGGCCTCAACTTCTTCAGTGCCCAGACCACAGCAAAGGCCTCCCTCTCTATGGCAGACCAACACTTTTCTCTAGGGGTCAACCTCCTGCTGATAAAAGCAACAGGTTGATCCTGGCCCTCAGAATTAAGCTGTGATAAGACTGCCCCTACCCCTAATTCAGATGCATCAGTTTGGACAATTAATTTTTTGGAGTAACAGGGGCTTTTCAGGACAGGTGCAGAGCACATGGCCTGCCTCAGCTTCTCAAAAGCTTTCTGACAGCTAGCTGTCCACAATACCTTTTTAGGCATTTTCTTGGATGTGAGGTCATTAAGAGGGGTTGCAATGGAGCCATAGTTCTTTATGAACCTCCTGTAATACCCAGTGAGGCATAAGAAGGCTCTCACCTGGGTCCGAGTTGTAGGGGGAACCCAATCTATAATAGTTTGGATTTTCCCCTGAAGTGGTTGTAGAGGGGCGTGGGCCTAGGGCTCAATAGTACAGAGGCTCAGAGTCAGTTTGGTAAGGGTTTAGAAGGCCGAAGCCAAGGTTTATTGGTTCTAAATAATGATGTTCAAAATAGAAAACTGGTCTTCTCCTTAGTCTTTTCTCCGGGGAGTCTCTGGTTTAGGGGTGTGATGGGTGGTGTAGATCCTCAATATTTCCTTCTGTCCTTCTTACAGGTGGTGGTCTGCTGACGGCTTCTTCCTGGACGCTCATGGACTCTCGACAGAACAACAGGACAGATCTTGGTAAGTGGAATGTTAAGTTACTATCTTTGTTATCTTATTAGTATAGGGGAGAGGTGTGAGGAAAAGAAACAATGGGATTGGTGTTGTTACTGGGTTTTGGATCCGGAAAAGAGAGAGAGCAAAAACCTGGGTGATTACTGAGGCTGTGCCAGAGTAGTGAAGGGGTTTTGACGTGCTCTGTGGTTCCCGAGCTCCCAGTTTCCCAACCCAGGCTGCCCTGTTCCCCTTCCACCCTCCCCAGTTCCTTTACCCACCTTTCCCCTCCCTTCAACCCCTCTAGTGAGAGTATCCCTGAACAGGCTCCGTACCTTGCTTAGCCACGACCCTCCTGGGTCGTGGCAGGATTCTTCATATCCTCTGGAGGTTTCTTCCGCTCCAGCGCGAGGGCAGGGCTCCTGCTTCTTCCTCCTTGGTTCGTCCTCCAGCGGCTCCACACTTTTCTCTTCTCCTGTTCGCTCGCCTGCTGCTCCGGTCTGCGGCCCCCTATCAGCTCCGGCGTTCCTCGTTATGGCGCCCTCCATTCCTTTTGAGTCGGCAACCCGGAAGTCCGGTTGCGCGCCGCTGTCCAAGCTCCACGCGTCTCCATGATGACGCATAGTGGAGACAGAAGAGATACTTCATCGGCGCCAGGACTGCAGCGCGGTAGGCGAGGTGAACGACACCCACCTACAGTGGTGCAATCTGTTCTCCACCTACCAGGTGTCCCAGATAAACCACTTTCCCCTGCCCTATCTGGCACTTTGAAGCCTTGATAGTGAGGCCTGCCTTTTGCAGGGCCTCCAAAACTTTCCATAGGTGGACCAGGTGATCATCCCAGCTGGAGCTAAAGACAGCTATATCGTCTAGATATGCTGCACTAAAAGCTTCCAGCCCTTGCAGGACTGTATTCACCAACCTCTGAAAAGTGGCAGGTGCATTTTTCAATCTAAAAGGCATTACTGTGAATTGGTAATGGCCTCCAATGGTTGAAAATGCTCTTTTTGCTTTTGCATCTTCTGAAAATTTGATCTGCCAATACCCTGCAGTCATATCAAAAGTGCTTAGATACTTGGCAGATGCCAGTGTATCTATTAGCTCATCTGCCCTGGGTATAGGGTGAGCATCAGTTTTGGTTACCTGGTTGAGACCTCTATAGTCTACACAAAACCGCATTTCCTTCTTTCCATCCTTGGAATGAGGTTTTGGTACAAGTACCACAGGAGAGGCCCATGGACTTTCAGAGTGCTCAACCACTCCTAGTTCAAGCATTTTCTGCACCTCTTGCTTTATGCAGTCTCTGACATGGCCAGGCTGCCTATAGATTTTACTTTTGACAGGCAAGCTGTCTCCAGTATCTATAGTGTGCTCACACCAAGAAGTGGTACCTGGCACAGTAGAGAAGAGTTCAGAAAACTGACCCAGGAGATTTATGCAGTGGTCTTTCTGCTCAGCAGTAAGACAATCTACCAAAACTACACCTTCCACTAAAGCATCTTGTTCTGTGGAAGAGAAGAGATCAGGGAGAGGGTCACTCTCTTCTTCCTGTCCCTCATCAGTTGCCATGAGCAGGGTGAGATCAGCCCTGTCATAGTAGGGTTTCAGGCGATTGACATGGAGCACCCTAAGGGGACTCCTGGCAGTGCCTAAGTCAACTAAGTAGGTGACTTAACCCTTCTTTTCCACAATTATGTGGGGTCCACTCCATTTGTCTTGGAGTGCTCTTGGTGCCACAGGCTCCAAGACCCACACTTTCTGCCCTGGTTGGTACTGAACCAAAACAGCCTTCTGGTCATTCCATTGCTTTTGGAGCTCTTGGCTGGCCTGAAGGTTTTTACTGGCCTTTTTCATGTACTCAGCCATCCTAGATCTTAGGCCAAGTACATAGTCCAATATGTCTTGCTTTGGAGCTTTTAAAGGTTGTTCCCAACCCTCCTTAACAAGTGTTAGAGGACCTCTCACAGGGTGACCAAATAGGAGTTCAAAGGGGCTGAAGCCCATTCCTTTTTGGGGTACCTCCCTGTAAGCAAAAAGGAGGCAAGGTAAGAGGATATCCCATCTCCTGCAGAGTTTTTCAGGGAGTCCCATAATCATGCCTTTGAGAGTTTTGTTAAATCTCTCCACCAGTCCATTTGTTTGTGGATGATAGGGCGTAGTGAACTTGTATGTAACACTACACTCCTTCCACATGGCCTTTAAGTAAGCAGACATGAAATTGCTTCCCCTGTCTGATACCAACTCTTTTGGGAAGCCTACCCTGGAAAAGATTCCCAGGAGGGCCTTTGCCACTGCAGGAGCTGTAGTGGTCCTTAGAGGAATTGCTTCAGGATATCTGGTGGCATGGTCCACTACCACCAAGATAAACCTATTGCCTGAAGCAGTAGGAGGGTCAAGGGGGCCAACTATGTCAACCCCTACCCTTTCAAAGGGAACCCCAACCACAGGCAGTGGGATAAGGGGTGCCTTTGGAGTGCCACCTGTCTTGCCACTGGCTTGACAGGTTTCACAGGACTTACAAAATTCCTTTGTGTCCTCTGACATTCTAGGCCAATGAAACAAGGGGATAAGCCTGTCCCAAGTTTTCATTTGCCCCAAATGTCCAGCTAAGGGAATGTCGTGGGCTAGAGTTAGGAGGAACTTTCTGTACTCCTGAGGAATCACCAATCTCCTGGCAGTTCCAGGTTTTGGATCCCTTGCTTCAGTGTACAAGAGGTTGTCCTCCCAGTAAACTCTGTGAGAGTCACTGACATCCCCATTTGCTTGTTTGACAGCTTGCTGTCTTAGACCCTCTAGTGTGGGACAGGTATGCTGTGCCACACTCAGCTCCTCCCTGGCAGGCCCCCCTTCACCCAAAAGCTCAGCAGTGTCTGCTTCCAGCTCTTCTGGTGTAGGTTCTGCACAGGGTGGAAATTCTTCTTCCTCAGAAGTAGAATCCACTGTAGAGGGAGGGATAGTAGGTAGTGATTTACCTTTACTAACCCTAGCTTTAGTGAGCACTTGGTCCATTCTTCCAGGATCCAAGTCACCTTGTCCTTTTTGCTTTTTGGCCTGAGCCCTGGTTAAAGCAAAAATATGCCCTGGAATGCCCAGCATTGCTGCATGGGCCTTCAACTCCACATCTGACCAAGCTGATGTCTCTGAATCATTCCCTAGTAGACAGTCTACAGGTAAATCTGAGGCAACCACAACTTTCTTTGGACCAGTAACCCCCCCTCCCAGTTGAGATTTACAACAGCCATGGGGTGGCTAAGTGTGTTGTTGTGAGCATCGGTTACTTGGTACTGGTGACCAAGTAGGTGTTGTTCAGGGTGGACCAGTTTCTCTATTACCATTATTATTTTAACACTGGCACCTGTGTCCCTGTAGGCCTGAACCTCAACACCATTTATTAGGGGTAGTTGCTTGTACTTATCCATGTTAAGGGGACAAGCAACTAAGGTGGCTAAATCAATAGCCCCCTCAGAGACTAACACAGCCTCTGTGGTCTCCCTAACAAGACCAACCCCAACTAAGTTACCAAAAGTGAGCCCAGCTACTCCCTTGGATTGGCTATTAGTAGGTTTGCTCCCACCACCACTGCTATTACTAGGGGCACTAGGTGTAGACAGTCTACAGGTAAATCTGAGGCAACCACAACTTTCTTTGGACCAGTAACCCCCCCTCCCAGTTGAGATTTACAACAGCCATGGGGTGGCTAAGTGTGTTGTTGTGAGCATCGGTTACTTGGTACTGGTGACCAAGTAGGTGTTGTTCAGGGTGGACCAGTTTCTCTATTACCATTATTATTTTAACACTGGCACCTGTGTCCCTGTAGGCCTGAACCTCAACACCATTTATTAGGGGTAGTTGCTTGTACTTATCCATGTTAAGGGGACAAGCAACTAAGGTGGCTAAATCAATAGCCCCCTCAGAGACTAACACAGCCTCTGTGGTCTCCCTAACAAGACCAACCCCAACTAAGTTACCAAAAGTGAGCCCAGCTACTCCCTTGGATTGGCTATTAGTAGGTTTGCTCCCACCACCACTGCTATTACTAGGGGCACTAGGTGTAGCAGCAGTGGTTGTAGTGGTAGGAGGCTTGGTGCTTTTCTTTGGACAACTGGGATCTGTTGTCCAATGGCCTTTTATTTTACATAAATAGCACCATGGTTTCTTTTCATTGTTTTGATTTGAAGAGGATTTGGGCCCACCACCCCCACCAGAGTGTTTTTGTGGGCCTGATGAAGACTCATTTTTAGATTTGTCCCCACCCTTGTCAGAAGACTTACCATCCTTCTTCTTGCCATCTTTGTCACCCCCTGTATGAACTTTTCTGTTCACCCTTATTCTGACCCATTTGTCTGCCTTCTTTCCCAATTCTTGGGGAGAGGTCAGATCAGAGTCCACCAGGTACTGGTGTAACAAATCAGACACACAATTATTAAGAATATGCTCTCTCAGGATTAAGTTATACAGGCTTTCATAATCAGTAACTTTACTGCCATGTAACCACCCCTCCAAGGCCTTCACTGAATGGTCAACAAAGTCTACCCAGTCTTGTGAAGACTCCTTTTTGGTTTCTCTGAACTTCATCCTGTACTGTTCAGTGGTTAAGCCATAACCATCTAGGAGTGCATTCTTAAGAACTTTGAAATCATTGGCATCACCTTCTTTTACAGTAAGGAGCCTATCCCTACCCTTTCCACTAAATGATAGCCATAGGATAGCAGCCCACTGCCTTTGAGGGACATCCTGTACAACACAGGCCCTCTCAAGTGCAGCAAACCACTTGTTAATGCCACCCCCCTCCTTATAAGGGGGAACTATCTTATGCAGATTCCTAGAATCATGCTCTCTTGCAGGATGACTATTGGGAATACTGCTGCTGCCACCATGGGGTTCTAACCCAATTTTCTGTCTTTCTCTTTCTATTTCTAAGGACTGCCTATCTAAATCCAGCTGTTGCTTCTTGAGCTTCAGTCTGGATTGTTCCACTCTCAATCTATTGAGCTCCCTTTCTAGCACTCTGTCATCAGGGTGGGTGGGTGGGACATGCCTTGAAACAGAAGTATGGTGAGAATGAACAGAAGGAGACCTGTCCCTAACAGATGGCACTCTAACAGCCTGGCTAACAGAAACAGCACTTCTACTATGATGAGAAGGAATACTCTTACTGTGATGTGAGGCAACACTATTACTGTGATGTGACTCTACATCAGTACCAGCTATGCTAGGTGGTCTGCTAATGGGCAGGCTAGGAAGTTTCCCTTCTAAATCTTTTGCTAGGGGTGCCCCAGGGTCAGATTGGGAACCATCAGCTAATTTCTCAACAGAAGTGCCAACTCTGGTCTTATCTTGTTCAATGAGCATATTAACCAACAGTTCTCTACAGGGATTCTTCCCTACCCCTAAACCTCTTTCAATGCAGAGACTCCTTGCTCCTTTCCAGCTAAGGTGATCATAAGCACGTTTGGACAGATCAACAGTTTGGCCTGTGCCAGACATTTTTGAAAGTGTTTAAGGGATAGAAAAAGTGAGAAAAAGTTTTTCAGAACTTTTTGAAAGACAGAAAAAAAACTTATTAAACTTTTGAGAACTTTTTAGAAAGTTTAGAGGTACTTTTAAGCACTTAGCAAAGAAGTGAAAGGAGAAAAGCAAAACTTTTTAGTTAGGTGTACATACACTGAACTTGTTTTGTATATTTTTCTCTTATGAAAAGTACAATGACAAAAGTGGTAAGTAGTTGCAAAGTACTTATCCCACCGCTGCACAACCAATGTAGGAGGCTGGACTGGCTTGTAGTGAGTACCAAGGGGTACTTACACCTTGCACCAGGCCCAGGTATCCCTTATTAGTGTATAGTGGTGTCTAGCAGCTTAGGCTGATAGAAAAAGTAGCTTAGCAGAGCAGCTTAGGCTGAACTAGGAGACGAGTGAAGCTCCTACAGTACCACTAGTGTCACTTGCACAATATCATAAGAAAACACAATACACAGATATACTAAAAATAAAGGTACTTTATTTTTATGACAATATGCCAAAGTATCTCAGTGAGTACCCTCAGTATGAGGATAGCAAATATACACAAGATATATGTACACAATACCAAAAATATGCAGTATAGCAATAGAAAACAGTGCAAACAATGTATAGTTACAATAGGATGCAATGGGGACACATAGGGATAGGGGCAACACAAACCATATACTCCAAAAGTGGAATGCGAACCACGAATGGACCCCAAACCTATGTGACCTTGTAGAGGGTTGCTGGGACTGTAAGAAAACAGTGAGGGTTAGAAAAATAGTCCACCCCAAGACCCTGAAAAGTGAGTGCAAAGTGCACTAAAGTTCCCCAAAGAGCACAGAAGTCGTGATAGGGGAATTCTGCAGGAAAGACCAAAACCAGCAATGCAACAATGATGGATTTCCAGACGAGGGTACCTGTGGAACAAGGGGACCAAGTCCAAAAGTCACGATCAAGTCGAGAGTGGGCAGATGCCCAGGAAATGCCAGCTGTGGGTGCAAAGAAGCTGCTACTGGACAGTAGAAGCTGAGGATTCTGCAAGAACAACAAGGGCTAGAAACTTCCCCTTTGGAGGATAGATATACCATGTCGTGAAGAGTCGTGCAGAAGTATTTTCCTGCAGATAGACCGCAAACAAGCCTTGCTAGCTGCAAAGCTTGCGGTTAGGGTTTTTGGATGCTGCTGTGGCCCAGGAGGAACCAGGATGTCGCCAATTGTGTGAAGGGACAGAGAGGGTGTCCAGCAAGACAAGGAGCCCTCTCAGAAGCAGGCAGCACCCGCATAAGTGCTGGAATAGGCACTACAAAGTGGAGTGAAACGGTGCTCACCCGAAGTTGCACAAGAGAGTCCCACGCCGCCGGAGGACAACTCAGGAGGTCGTGCAATGCAAGTTAGAGTGCCGTGGACCCAGGCTTGGATGTGCACAAAGGAAATCCTGGAAAAGTGCATAGGAGCCGAAGCAGCTGCAAAACACGCGGTTCCCAGCAATGCAGTCTGGCGTGGGGAGGCAAGGACTTACCTCCACCAAACTTGGACTGAAGAGTCACTGGACTGTGGGAGTCACGTGGACAGAGTTGCTGAGTTCAAGGGACCTCGCTTGTTGTGCTGAGAGGAGACCCAGAGGACCGGTGATGCAGTTCTTTGGTGCCTGCGGTTGCAGGGGGACGATTCCGTCGACCCACAGGAGATTTCTTCGGAGCTTCTAGTGCAGAGAGGAGGCAGACTACCCCCACAGCATGCACCACCAGGAAAACAGTCGAGAAGGCGGCAGGATCAGCGTTACAGTGTCGCAGTAGTCGTCTTCGCTACTTTGTTGCAGTTTTGCAGGCTTCCAGCGCGGTCAGCAGTTGATTCCTTGGCAGAAGATGAAGAGAGAGATGCAGAGGAACTCTGATGAGCTCTTGCATTCGTTATCTAAGGAATTCCCCAAAGCAGAGACCCTAAATAGCCAGAAAAGAGGGTTTGGCTACTTAGGAGAGAGGATAGGCTAACAACACCTGAAGGAGCCTATCAGAAGGAGTCTCTGACGTCACCTGCTGGCCCTGGCCACTCAGAGCAGTCCAGTGTGCCAGCAGCACCTATGTTTCCAAGATGGCAGAGGTCTGGAGCACACTGGAGGAGCTCTGGGCACCTCCCAGGGGAGGTGCAGGTCAGGGAAGTGGTCACTCCCCTTTCCTTTGTCCAGTTTCGCACCAGAGCAGGGCTGAGGGATCCCTGAACCGGTGTAGACTGGCTTATGCAGAAATGGGCACCATCTGTGCCCATGAAAGCATTTCCAGAGGCTGGGGGAGGCTACTCCTCCCCAGCCCGGACACCTTTTTCCAAAGGGAGAGGGTGTAACACCCTCTCTCTGAGGAAGTCCTTTGTTCTACCTTCCTGGGTCAAGCCTGGCTGGACCCCAGGAGGGCAGAAACCTGTCTGAGGGGTTGGCAGCAGCAGCAGCTGCAGTGAAACCCCTGAAAAGGCAGTTTGGCAGTACCCGGGTCTGTGCTAGAGACCCGTGGGATCATGGGATTGTGCCAACAATGCCAGAATGGCATTGAGGGGGCAATTCCATGATCATAGACATGTTACATGGCCATATTCGGAGTTACGATTGTGAAGCTACATTGTAATGGTGTTCCTGCACTCACAAAGTCCGGGGAATTGGCCCTGAACAATGTGGGGGCACCTTGGCTAGTGCCAGGGTGCCACACACTAAGTAACTTAGCACCCAACCTTTACCAGGTAAAGGTTAGACATATAGGTGACTTATAAGTTACTTAAGTGCAGTGTAAAATGGCTGTGAAATAACGTGGACGTTATTTCACTCAGGCTGCAGTGGCAGGCCTGTGTAAGAATTGTCAGAGCTCCCTATGGGTGGCAAAAGAAATGCTGCAGCCCATAGGGATCTCCTGGAACCCCAATACCCTGGGTACCTCAGTACCATATACTAGGGAATTATAAGGGTGTTCCAGTATGCCAATGTAAATTGGGTAAATTGGTCACTAGCCTGCTAGTGACAATTTGGAAAGAAATGAGAGAGCATAACCACTGAGGTTCTGATTAGCAGAGCCTCAGTGAGACAGTTAGTCATAACACAGGTAACACATACAGGGCACACTTATGAGCACTGGGGCCCTGGCTGGCAGGGTCCCAGTGACACATACAACTAAAACAACATATATACAGTGAAATATGGGGGTAACATGCCAGGCAAGATGGTACTTTCCTACACAGGCTACACCCAAACTCCCTTTGTGTCACTGTCTAGTGTGAGGTGCAACCAGCGCAACTGTCAAATTGACCCAAATAGGGAATCCACAAACAGGCAGAGTCACAGAAATGGTATAAGCAAGAAAATGCTCACGTTCTAAAAGTGGCATTTTCAAACACACAATCTTAAAATCAACTTTACTAAAAGATGTATTTTTAAATTATGAGCTCAGAGACCCCATACTCCACATGTCTATCCACTCCCAAAGGGAATCTACACTTTAATCATATTTAAAGATAGCCCCCATGTTAACCTATGAGAGGAACAGGCCTTGCAACAGTGAAAAACGAATTTAGTAGTATTTCACTGTCAGGACATATAAAACACATTACTATGGGCCTGATTCTAACTTTGGAGGACGGTGTTAAACCGTCCCAAAAGTGGCGGATATACCACCTACCGTATTACGAGTTCCATAGGATATAATGGACTCGTAATACGGTAGGTGGTATATCCGCCACTTTTGGGACGGTTTAACACCATCCTCCAAAGTTAGAATCAGGCCCTATATGTCCTACCTTAACCATACACTGCACCCTGCCTTGGGGCTACCTAGTGCCTACCTTAGGGGTGTCTAATATGTAAGAAAAGGGAAGGTTTAGGCCTGGCAAGTGGGTACACTGGCCAAGTCCAATTGGCAGTGCAAGCCTGCACACACAAACACTTCAGCGGCAGGTCGGAGACATGTTTACAGAGCTACTAATGTGGGTGGCACAACCCGTGCTGCAAGCCCACTAGTAGCATTTGATTTACAGGCCCTGGGCTCCTCTAGTGCTCTGTACTAGGGACTTACAAGTAAATCAAAAATGCCAATGATGGAGGAACCAATTCCATACACATTTTGTGTAGGAGCACTTGCACTTTAGCACAGGTTAGCAGTGGTAAAGTACCTAGAGTAACAAAAACAGCAAAAACAGAGTCCAGCACACATCAACAACCTGGGAAACAGAGGCACAAGGGGCAAGCAAGGGAGACCACGTCAAGGATGAAAAGTCTAACAGCCTACGTAGAACTGGGCCTGTCCCAAGATGTTGAGTTATATCTTGTTCCTTTTAGAAGTCTCCAGGTTAGATTTTATTTAACAAGGTTCAGATTGAGCGTCATGCCCTTTTTATGTGCCATTCCCACCCAGGGATCTTGGTTCAAAATGCTGGCAGGTTGCACTTATGATAATTTTAAGCACTTGGCACTTTACTCTTTTTTTGTCCATTGTTTGTTAGCCGACCTAAGAGGTTTTTATTACCTTGTTTAAAATTGGAAAACATTAGACAGCATAAAGCGGCCTTCACTTTCTTACAACGTATATAGTCGCTAGAAGTTGGTATAGCAATATTCAATTTTATAAGTAGTGCTCTAGTCGTCAGACGCTGATATGCATTTTAACTCAAAGATTTTTTAAGTGGGTTTCTGTGAGAAAATATGTGATGAAATATTGCATTAATGATTTTGTTTTATCGAATACATTGATTTTGTTTTTGTCATTTTGTTTTAAATTATGTGGTTGAATTGTTATTACTGTGGCTTTTATGGTCAGTATTTGACCAAAATAAAGTTTTTATTATGTTCTGTAAGTTACAGGAGCACATGTAACATTGTTCAGAGATGATGTCAAGAGACTTCATAAGTTTGAGAAAATTGTTCACCCTCTACCACAGATAGTTAAAAGAACTACTGTAAAAAAAAGACCTGGTAACCTGAGATAAACAGAAAGAATGCCCACTGCGCAGACCTTGAAATTAAATAAAGGGCAGAACGTTGCTGTTGCAGAATGGGTAGTGTGCAGTTAAAAGATGGCAATTCCTCTCTTGGAAATGGAAACTAGCTTATCTCCTAGGACAATTACATGTTATACAACTTACACACTAAAATTGTTAAAAGACACACACACACAGACACCTCCACTCTCCACAGTTTACGTAACAAGGGCTACCCTCGATTTAGCGGATGAAGGGGGATAAGTGCATGTGCAATCAAACTCTTCCAAGGTGTGTTGATAAGAAAGCACAATCTGTTGTATAAAGAAGTCTGCCTCCAGCCCAAACTACTAAAGGACAATAGGGAGCAACAAAAGCGCCCTCCGTATACAACTCCTTCAGAAAACAGAATTGGGAAAGTCAAACGTGTCCAAAGTGAAACCTACAAGCTTTGCCAATGCTCTCTTGCCCCAATAAATGGCCACTGCAGACGAGCACACATCCACGTCAGCTGGTTTTCAGCATGTTTGTCATTTTGAATGAATGCATGGCAGTTGATTTTGGTCACTATATACAGTTTTAGCACCAGGACATCTTACTGGTATTAGTGCACTTTACAAGACACAGTAACAGAAAAGTGTACACAACCATTTTGATATGATAAGAATTGTATTTTTCTATAATACAGTGACCAACAGAGAATAACCAAAGGTGCTGGGAGAGATAGTGGGTGCTGTGTAAGAGGTGTAAAGAAGGGGAAGAGAAATAAAAAAGATTGGGATGGGAAGGACAGAGAGAGAAAAGAGTCCTTCAGATGCATTACAAAGCCAGCTCTGACAGCAGTGGATGGATACATCAACCAACAATCAAAACACGGACACCAACATGCTCCTCAGAAGGATAATTACATGAAAAAGAATCAAAGCCACTGAATCAGAAGCAGGAAGTGAGAAAGACAATAAAGCCATTCAAACGCGAGCATGGGGCTGACCCAAAGCCTACTCTAAATATATGTAATGCATTAAGAACAATATGTCTGCCTATTGACAGCCTAAGCAGTCTGTAACCGAGACCTAGAAATAGTCTCTCTAGCAGAGGCATAATCTCGAAGTGTACTCCTTCTCTAGTGAAAGTAGAACAGTGAAAGAGCATTGTTTCCCTAATTGCAAACTGTCCTGTCTTTGGAAGGGTTGTCCCTTGCAGGAGTCCATCTGACTCTCTAAGCACCCTTCCTATGGTCGCACTAAGGGGATGCACTAACTGGGTGCAAAGTTAATTCACCACCCCTTCCCTCCCAACCTCCACCCTCCTACGGTTTGTCCATCTTCCGCTAGGGCTCCTTGAAAATGAAGCAGAAGAGAAGAAAGGTATTAACAAAACGCGGTTGAATGGAATGCATGTTGCAAAGACATACATGCCACTGGGACTTTAGAGCTGCCAGGCTGCTTGTGGTTGCACTGATGCACCTAATCAGCAAGAGCGAGTGAGAACTCAGTAATTAAACCAAGCATTCATGATTGTGGGGACCTTCTAGCCCAGCTCAAGGCTGAGTTGGCCTGAACCACATGGCCGACTGGTGTGACAGTCCACACCTATCTTTAAATGCACCAGCCACTTTTCAGGGGAGACCTACTCCAGTCCTACTGTGTCCTCTTGCCTTAACTGAGTTGCAGTTAATCCAACAAAGCAATTGGCGAATGATGTATGTTAGACATGGCATCCTTGGCGTGGTCTCCCCTAAAGTTTTGCCTCTGCTTCCCAGGTTGTTGTGTGCTGGACTCTGTTTTTGATACTCTGGGCACTTTACCACTGCTAACCAGTGCTAAAGTGCAGGTGCTCCTGTGTAAAATGTATGTGTCATTAGCTTTTGCATGGTTGGCACATTTGATTTACTAGTAGGTCCCTAGTAAAGTGCGCTAGAGGTGCTTAGGGCCTGTAAATCAAATGCTACTAGTGGGCCTGAAGCACTGGTTGTCCCACCCACATTTGTAGCCCTGTAAACATGTCTTCGACCTGCTAAATTGATTATAGGTGAGTTCCCACTTCAAAAATTTCAAATAGTAAGCACAGTGCTTGAATAGTCGGTTAATGCATCAGAATAAAGAATTCAGTTCCATAAATATATGATCCAATTGATTAATGACAGTCTTGAAGTTGAAGTTACGTTCCAAAAAATCAACAAAGTAGTAATCCAATCAACTAATAAAGCGATCAAACCAAGGTTGAGAAAGTGATCGAGTAGCAGTTTTTGATGGAGGAACAGCCAACACGTGTTTCGCCCCTTTAGCGGGTAGGCGGGGGCTTTCTCAAGGCCGGTTCAGAACCAAAATGCGAACTTCTGACATCAATTGTCATAAACTTGAAAAAGTCAATTTTAGTTTGTGTTATGTTCCAAAAATTTGTAGGACAGTAGGACAGACCTTTATTGAGAATGTGTAATTCAGGTGGAGAAAGAGAATGATCTGAGAGATTAACTACTAATTGGTCATTGTGTTTGGAGGTCGAAGATTCTTGCTGCGTGCCCTTGTTTGTATACCGGAGGTGCCCGGCATAGTTGTTGTAGTATCTGGTGGTTTTGACCGGGATTCTTATAACGATCCTAGGCGAAATCGCCTTGCTTCCTCTAAAAAATTAACCCTAGGTCTGGTAGGAGGATCCCTATCTGAGTTATCAGATGTTTCAACTTCTGAGGAAGGAATGGTGTCTGGACAGCTGATAATGTCTAGCTGGGAATTGGAATCCTGAACATGATCATATTTCTTACTAAACGTGTACACTCTCCCCTGCTGGTAATCACGGAGATCACGTCTGAATTTATGATTTTTCCTCTGAATAATGTCTGCCTCATAGTTATCAATTATATTATTGAGAATGGCGTAGTTCTTTGTTGAAATGTCACCCCAATTGGCCTCATCTATTCGTTGAGTAAGCTTCTAAGGAAGTCAACTGGCTGGACTCTTCTTATTTTCTCTGTAGCAACTAGTTGCATACGTACAGACTTCCTGCTTAAGCCCTACTTCATGATGTCGTTTACACTTAATAGAAGAGAACAACGCAATGCCAAACTGGATCAAGTCTTTAATACATCTGATACTGGCACCCCTAACCCGGGCAATACAAATTTGACTTCTGCAAAAAGCACTTTCTTGGCTTTGGAAAAATCACTTAAAAAGGAAACTGCTAAATGGTGGGAGGTGGCTTCACCTAAAAAATATTTGGATAACGACCGTATCCCCCAGGGGTTACGCATATTGATCTTTCCACCCACTGATACCACCTCCCAAGAGAGTCTTCAGAAGTGGGAAGCTAATCTTAAAATGGCTTCGATGAACATGATCCAACAACTCATTGACATCTCCCAGGAACAGTATGAGCGTCATAAACAAGAAGTAGATCAGCTTACTCAACGAATAGATGAGGCCAAGTGGGGTGACATTTCAACAAAGAACTACGCCATTCTCAATAATATCATTGATAACTATGAGGCAGACATTATTCAGAGGAAAAATCGTAAATTCAGACGTGATCTCCGTGATTACCAGCAGGGGAGAGTGTACACGTTTAGTAAGAAATATGATCATGTTCAGGATTCCAATTCCCAGCTAGACATTATCAGCTGTCCAGACACCATTCCTTCCTCAGAAGTTGAAACATCTGATGACTCAGATAGGGATCCTCCTACCAGACCTAGGGTTAATTTTTTAGAGGAAGCAAGGCGATTTCGCCTAGGATCCTTACAAGAATCCCGGTCAAAACCACCAGATACTACAACAACTATGCCGGGCACCTCCGGTATACAAACAAGGGCACGCAGCAAGAATCTTTGACCTCCAAACACAATGACCAATTAGTAGTTAATCTCTCAGATCATTCTCTTTCTCCACCTGAATTACACATTCTCAATAAAGGTCTGTCCTACTGTCCTACAAATTTTTGGAACATAACACAAACTAAAATTGACTTTTTCAAGTTTATGACAATTGATGTCAGAAGTTCGCATTTTGGTTCTGAACAGGCCTTGAGAAAGCCCCCGCCTACCCGCTAAAGGGGCGAAACACGTGTTGGCTGTTCCTCCATCAAAAACTGCTACTCGATCACTTTCTCAACCTTGGTTTGATCGCTTTATTAGTTGATTGGATTACTACTTTGTTGATTTTTTGGAACGTAACTTCAACTTCAAGACTGTCATTAATCAATTGGATCATATATTTATGGAACTGAATTCTTTATTCTGATGCATTAAACGACTATTCAAGCACTGTGCTTACTATTTGAAACTTTTGAAGTGGGAACTCACCTATAATCAATTTAGCACTATTACTATTGGGAGGCATAGAGTCCAGGCCCTCCGGTCTAGAGTTCTCACACTTATCTTATAAAAATGGCATTCTAAGGAAGTCAACTGGCTGGACTCTTCTTATTTTCTATGTCTCCGACCTGCCACTGCAGTGTCTGTGTGCAGGCTTGCGCTGCCAATTTGACTTGGCCAGTGTACCCACTTGCCAGGCCTAAACCTTCCCTTTTTATACATGTAAGGTAGCCCCATGGTCTGAGTGCAGTGTATGTTAAAGGTGGGACATGTACTGATGTGCTTTACATTTCCTAACAGTGAAATACCGCCAAATTCGGTTTTCACTGTGCAAGGCCTATCTCTCTCCTAGGTTAACATTGGGGCTGCCTTTAAAGATTATTAAAGTGCAAATTCCCTTCGAGAGCAGATCGAAATATGGAGTTTTGTGTCTCTGAACTCATAATTTAAAAATGCATCTTTTAGTGAAGTTGGTTTTTAGATTGTTAGCTTGAAAATGCCACTTTTAGAAAGTTTGTAGATTCCCTGTCTGTGTCAGTTTGACAGTTGGGCTGTTCGTGCATCTCCTCTAGACAATGACACTAAGGGAACTGGGGTGTATCCTGCATATCCTGATGAACTATAAGTGCTAGAGAGGAGGGAGGAGTGGTCACTTACACCTGAATGGGCTGTGCCTGCCCTCACACAATGAAGTCTCCAAACTCCTGGTGTGCGTCTGGGGCCTGACCTGGGCAAGGCAGGATCTTGTGAACAACAGAGACTTTTCTTTGAAGTTGGGCAACTTCAAAGGCAGAAAGGGTTATAAGTAGTGGACCCAAACCCCCTGAAAATTAGATCACTTCTGGATTCAAGCGGAACCTCTGCCAAGGAGAACAGCTGAAGAGCAAGTGGTGATTTAGCCTGTGACTGTGCTTTGTTGGTCTATCCTGCAGTTGCTGCTTATGCATGTGAAAGGGGGCAAAGACTGGACTTTGTTGTGCATTCCTGCTTCAGAAGAATCTCCAAGGGCTTAGACTGAGCTTGCCTCCTGTTTTGAAGACTCAGGACCATCCCTGCTGAGACTCCTGCCCTGCCAAGTGGTGCCCCATCTAATCCCTGGGGCCTTGAAAGGTGAAGTTGGTCGGAAAGGGCAGAAATTCACGCACAGGCTGCCGTGCGGGGAAATTTTCGATGCACCATTTGCAACACGGCTGATAAACGACACCCTGCCGGCTTCACAGCTGAAATCGATGCTCCACCTGCATCGCGTCAGGGAGATCGACGCATCAGGCTGGAGAAACTGTGCTCAACACCCGCTTGCGGCTGCTGATAATGGCGCAAACCCCACGCAGTATGGTTTTCTAACACCGTGCGACCGGATTTCTCTAATGCATCGTCCCTGGGCATCAAAGTCATCTTGACCCTGCGCGGATCCGAGGTGCCCCATCCGGAAATTGACACATCGCTCTCTTGCGAGCAAGAAAAATGATGCACCTCCGATCTGACCGGAGAAAAACGCGTATCGCTGACCCGACTGGAGAAGAAACGACGCACGGCCTCACTTACGAGTAAGGAATCGACACATCGTTGACTTTTCCAACGCACACTCGCCCATTTTGTAGTGTTTTCACTGTATTACTGTGTGTGTTGGTACAACTACTTTAAACATTGCTTCTGAGTTAAGAAGCTCAGCTACCAAGCTGCTTCTGGCAAGCTACCAAGGGAGTGTGTGGGGGTTGACCTTTGCGTTTCTCCTTCGCCCTGACTAGAGTGAGGGTCTTGCTTGGACAGGGGGTAACCTGAGTGCAAACCAAAGACCCAATTTCTAACAATGTGCAAGCAAATACTTCTTTAGTATGTGTTGCCACACATACTTAGCTGGATAAAATCATCACTGATGTACAGCTGTGCTTAAGTAGACAGATCTCCGTGCCGTACATCGCTGGTGGTACATCAGATGAAGATCTTTTACAGCCTCTGGGATACACCTGACTAGTAGGGTGATAAAGAATTGCACACATGGGAATGTCCCTCCTTGACTGATACCGTGGTGAGTACTTTACAGGCCCTACATTTAACCAGAAGAATTTCAAGTCTGCTTGGCAGAAACATTTGGAGCTTTGAACCGTTTACCACAAGATTCACTGGTGCTTCTCAGGGCTACAAGGATAATGCCAGTAGGGCTGGTTGTAAAGGATTTGATGCCTTGAAGAACAGTTCCGGGAAATGCTTTGGGGGTCAGACTTTTAAACATCGTGATTTATTAAAATGCACTATGAAACGGTGAAAGACAAAGATGTTTTATTGGAAAATAAATTGGGAGTAATAACATTTACCATTCTTGGTAAAGGTTAAAGCCTACGCCCTTTGCCAAACTAAATTTTGTGTGACAAGAGTTGCATTTCCTGCTCAAGAGTGCTCTCACAGACCGCTTTCAGCAGGTGGGTCATGTGTAATCCCTGGTGTTGGAAAATGGGTTATTGGTAAGGGCAGGTAAGTACCTGCACTTAGCAATAGGCCACCAAACTCCACTTAGGTCCAGTTAGGTCTCAGTAAATTAAACCCAGCTCAACCCTTGGTAGCTTGGCAACGAGCGACAAGGCTTAACTTAGGAGACAGAGTGTAAAGCATTGAAATATCACAAACCAGTAATTAAATAAAACACAGGAAACAGTTTAAAAATCCCAAACCAATTTATAAAAATAGATTATATTTTTATATTTAAAATGACACAAAAACAAATATATTCGGATAAGGGGAACCGGAGATATTAAATTTTAAAGAATTATAGTTTTTTAGCACCTAGAAACAAAAAGCGCCAATCGGGTCATCTGGTTGCACCTCGACCGGGGCAAAGTCAAAGTTTAAGGCCCACCGCGATGGAGCCCGGCTCGGCTACAGCTCACGGGAGGCCTCGGTCAAAAATTTACCTTCGGACTTAGTCTCTTTTCTGAAGATTTTCTTCAGCGGGATGAACCTGCCAGTCCAATCCGACCTCCTGGAACTCTTCTCCGGATACGCATCGCGGGAGCCCTCGGTGGAGATGTTTACCTTCGGACTTAGTCATTTTTTCGAGGTGAAAATCCTTCGACCGGGGCAAACCTGGATCTTGATCCGACGTCCCTGGAGGCCTCCTCGGATACGCTGGCTGGGAGGACCTGGTCAACTTTCTACCTTCAGACTTAGGCCCTGATTTCAACCTTGGCAAGTTGAAACCGCCGGGCGGCCGCCAATGCGGACGCACTCCCGCTGGGTCTATTTGGAGATCCCCGCTGCGCCGGCGGGTATCTCGGCCGCAACACGGGAGCCGGCGGTGTTGCGGCTGTGCGACCGGTGCAGTTGCACCCGTCGCACTTTTCCCTGCCTGTTATGCAGACAGTGAAAAGCTGCAGGGGACCCCTGCACTGCCCAAGCCAGTTGCATGGGCAGTGCAGTGGACCCCAGGGGCCCCGCGACTCCCCTTTCCGCCAGCCTTTTCTTTAAAGGCTGGCGGGAGGGGGACTCGTAATCCCGTGGGCAGCGCTGCCCTGGTGGATTTAAACCGCCGGGACAGAAGTGGCGGGAAACTGCCGGTCCCGGCGGTGCGACCGTGGCGCTTCCGCCGTGGTCGTAATTCTCAGGGAAGCACAGCCAGCCTGTTGGCGGTGCTTCCAACAAAACAGCCCTGGCGGTCAAAGACCGCCAGGGTTGTAATGAGGGCCTTAGTCTCTTTTCTGGAGATTTTCTTCACCGGGACGAACCCGAAAATCAGGCCGGGTCACAGTTGAGGCAAGCCGGCTACAGTTGCAGCGGCGGGTCGGTCCCTCTATGGAGCTTTTTTTCAAAAGTGCTCCAAACTTATCCAACTTCTGGGTCTTCTCCCAGATGTTCTTTTAAGGTTCTTTTGGGGTCCACAGCTCACCCCAAGGGTCCAGAAGCTCTGAGATGATCCTTGGGGGTGTGGACTACAACTCCCAGAATGTGCCTGGCGCAAACTTCTTTTTGGCCACTGGGCAGTGGTCAGCTGGTTGATTTCTTTAGGAGTTGGTGCAGGGGGCTGTGGTTAGCAATTTTTCACCTGTAGCAAACAGGGAGTCCTTCCTTGAACCGGTTGAAGCCAGGGAAAGTCCTTCTTGTGGTGAAGCCCAAGTGTGCACCTGGTGCAGTCCTTCTGAGTGCACGTTACAGGTGCAGGCCAGGGGTCCAGCAGGGCAGTCCTCCTTCTCCTTTGGTTCTTCCTTGTTGGAATCTTATGGGGATCTGAGGTGTGGGTGCAGGTCTGCCAGTTTTATCCTTGCTCCTGGGTGAGAAACAGGGGGGTCCTGATTCTCCAATCAGGTGCAGGGTCCTTCCCCCTGTGATGACCACTTCATGGGAAGTGTGGCAAAAATCAATCCCAGGAGGCAACATTCTTCAAAAATCCATCATGGCCGAAAATGATTTTTGGAGGTTACATCTGGCTGAGCCCACCCACTGGTGTGGCTAAAAATCAAACACACCCCTCTCCTGCCCTCTCCTAATCTAATCAAGGGGGCTCCCAGTTGTCTGGGGCTGCAGGATGTGGGGGTGTTGCTGGGTTGCTCCAAATGTGCTTCTCTGCCTTTGAAGACCATTTTGGCAGCCCTCCCCCTTCCTGCCTCACCATCTGCTGAGGGGAAATTCCCTCTCACAGGCACATCTCTTTGTGTGAAGCCAGGCCACTTCACACCTCATCAATGCAGCCTGGCCAGGCTGCCAGAGGCTGGCCAATCAGGGCACAGCAGCAAAAACAATGCAGGGCTGAAATTGGCAACTTTTCAGGTAAACTGGAAGTTGTGGGATTTATTATAACAATTAATTTGATACCAAACTCTTTGTATCTGTCATTTAAGGGGACTTTAAAAATTAAATAAAGTCTCCCCATTCTAGCCTATCAAGGCCATTCACTACAATGAGGGAAAAACACATTTGGCTGTTTTTGCCTCACCAGGGCTTATAAAACTACTTTTATAAGGTCCCTGCTTATAGTTACATGGCACCCAGCCCCAGGGGCACATAGGGCACACCTTTGGGGGTGACATATGTAAAAATAAGGTAGTTTAAGACTTTGGAACTACTTTTAATTCCAAAGTTGAATTTGCATATAACTTTAATTTAAAAGCAGCCAGCAAGGCAGGCTTGCCTTTAAAATGACACTGGGCACCTCAGCAGTGCACCTATGGGTGCACTACCTATGCTGTGGTCCCTAAACCTACATGCCCTACCATATACTAGGGACTTATAAGTAGGTTAATTTAGCCAATTATAATTAGCCTAATTTGCATATCCACTTTACACAGAGCACTGGCCCTGGGACTGGTAAGCAGTACCCAGGGCACAGCCAAGAGTCAGTAACCACCAGTACCTGTCCAAAAAGTGTGGGGGTGACCAGGGCAAAAAGGAGGACTTTCCCACACCTGGTTTGAAGGCTGACTTCCGATTTTGGGATATAATATATGCCAGCACACCATATGCATTTGCCAAAAGAGCAGGCACTGGATTACCAGGCTTCTCCCAGAACTGAGAACATGTCTAGGAGGTGAGTGTAGAGGAGTCGGCTCAGTGATTCCATCAATATTGTGATTCAATGAACTGCTGTCAATCCACACTTGGCTTAAAATTGCTACAGACAAAAGGTTTAAGCTGGTGTAGACCGTTCATTAAACATGAGAACGTGTTTCAATCAAGAAAAGGCAAATAAGATAAAATTACATTATAAAACGTTAAGGCCCTCATTACAACCCTGGTGGTCAGTGACAAAGCAGCAGTAATACCGCCAACAGGCCGGCGGCGAGAAAAATTGAATTATGACCAGGGCGGAAACCGCACACACAGTCAGCCACTTTAACACACAGACCACCACGGCGGAAACCAAAAACAGCCAGGCGGAAGTCAATGTTCCACCCACGGTATTAAGACAGGCCTATCCGCCACCTTTTCCGGGGCGGTACCAGCGACATCAAAAGCACGGAGGAAACAAAACACAGAAGTCAAAGGACTCACCTCTGGTGAATCAGGGAACAACCACAACGCCATGGAGCCAGAGTTGCACATCTTCCTCATGCTTGTATACCTTTTTCTGCATTACGGACATCAACGCAGGCAAAGACGACCACGGTGAGTACTGCCGCCTAGCACACAAGGGGGGGAGGAGTGACACACACGCAACATGCAACACCCCAACACCATACACACAACCAGATGCACTAACAGTACATATTCACCCCATACCCCTCAGGAATAATGCAAGGACAAAAGGAATTGATTAAAGTGAGTGTAATAAGACAAAATAGTATAAATATGTGCTTCAAATACCAAGTGTATATACATATTTACAAATGGAGGGACACTGCCCAGTCCTCAATGTCAGTGGGCTACAGGGCCACATCACATAGGCCAAGGCCCCACCTTACTCCTGCAACAACATGGAGAGAACACTGAAGGGGCATCAGGTAGAAAATACACAGGCACCTCAGGGGGATGGACGGGGAATGGGGGGGCACCTCAGCCGGAAGATGGTACAACGCCACTGGTCCTGGAGGGGGCCACATGCCCTGTGCGATGTTTTGGGGAGAGCAAAGCCACAGACTCTCAAAGTGGGTGGTTTGCCCACTGCTTGGTCCTGGGGAGTGCAAAGCCACAGTCTCTCTAGTGGGTGGTTTGCCCACTGCTTGGTCCTGGAGAGTGCAAGGCCACTGTCTCTCTAGTGGATGGCTTCTCCACTGGTTCTGGAGGGGGCCTTGTCCCCAGTGTGCTTCATCCTGACAAGAATGGGGTGAGTGGATGGCTTCTTCACTTGTTCTGGAGGGGGCCTTGTGCCCAATGTGCTTCATCCTGGCAAGGATGGGGTGAGTGGATTGCTTCTTCCACTGGTTCTGGACAGGGCCTTGTGCCCAGTGTGCTTCATCCTGGCAAGGATGGGGTGAGTGGATGGCTTCTTCCACTGGCTCTGGAGGGGGCCTTGTGCACTGTGATGCAGCACTTGGGGAGTGCAAGCTCACAGTCTCTCACCTGGGTGTCACACCCACAGGATTTGCAGGGTCCAGGACGCACTACAGCCCATGGAGGCAGGACTACACACTGCCCGCCGGCAGTGAACGGCTGCTCAGTGGTGGCAGTGGCGGGGCTGGTGTAGGGGATGGCAGAGGTGGGGGGAGGCTCCAGCCCATCCCCTGCAGCCTCGGATGGCTGCTCACTGGGGCTGCTGCTGCCTGTGGCGGTGCTGGCAGTGGTGGGGGGACCCTCCAGCACCTCCTCTGCAGCCTCGGATGGCTGCCCACTGGGGGGGGGGGAAGGGGCTGCTGCTGCCAGTGGTGGTGGTGCTGGTGGCAGTGCTGGCAGTTGTGGGGGGAGGCTCCAGCCCTTCCCCTGCAGCCTCGGACGGCTGAACTGCCATGGTTGGTGGTGGGGGCTCAGTATAAGTTCCAGCACCAGGCCTCCTGTCCTTCCTGTATGCTGGTGCAAGCCCCTTGCCCTTCCCTTTGGCAGCTGGTGGTGCCTCCTTGCCCTTCCCTTTGGCAGCTGTTGGTGCCTCCTTGCCCTTCCTCGACGCACCAGGTGCAGGCACACTTTCAGTGCTGCTGCCTGGTTCCCTGGAGCCTCTCCCACCTGCCGTAGCTGTCGACACTACTGTGGCCGTGGACTGGGTGTCGCCTAGGTTCTGACCACCCTGGCCAGACGTGAAGGACAGGGAGGGGAGTCGTAGGGAAGAGGTCAACGGTGGAGAAGAAAAGCTTCTTAGGGACATTGGGGTGGGACGAGGGTGAAGGTTTGGGAGTGGAGGAAGAGGGAGTGGTTGTAGGAGGTGTCTGCTGAGTTTGGGTGCAGGTGCATGGGTTGGATGCTGTTGTGAGGTGGATGGCTGTTGGGTGTCTGAGTGCTTGGGTTTGTGTACTTTGGGAGGAGGGGCACAGACACAGTGGGAGAGGACACAGGGGACGTGTGCATGGATGTGGGGGTGGTGACTGCCAGTGAGGGGTGTGTAGTGATAGGAGTGATGGAAGTAGTGGATGAGGATGTTGTGCATGCAGCTGTGAGTGGAGGCGCTACTGGGAGGAAGGTGGACGATGATGAGGAGGGGGACACAGTGGAGGCAGTGGATGTTGGTATGTCTGCATCTGGATGGTGTTTGTGTAAGTGCCTGTGGGATGATGTATGGTGCTTGTGTTTGCCTGAGCCACTCCTGTGTGTTGTCTTGTGTGCATGCTGGTCTGCCTGTGTGCTTGGGATAGGATGGTGTCGAGGGGAATGGGACTGGGTAGAGGAAGTTGGGGGGGGGGGGGAGGCTAGCAACAGGGACAATGGCTGCCATCAGAGAGGAGGACAGAGCCTGGATTGATCTCTGTTGGGCTGCCATGCCAGAGTGAATGCCCTCCAGGAATGCATTTGTTTGTTGTAAATGGGCTGCCAGCTCCTGGACGGCATTCACAATGGTTGACTGCCCAACAGAGATGGCTCACAGGAGGTCAATATCCTCTTCACTCAGGGCAGCAGGGCTGAGGTAGGGCCTGAGGTGCCTGGGGCGAAGGAGATGCCCACCCTCCTGGGTGAGCAGGCACAGGAAACTCGATGAGGGGCTCCCGGGGGGGGGGGCGGTGTTGGTACAGGGGAGGCAGCTGTACCTGCAGTTGGGGTGGCCACAGAGGTGCCCACCACCACCAGGGAGCTTTCATCGGAGGAGGTATCTCTGTCCGAACTGTCCCCTCCTGTCACCGTCGTGGTGCTCCCCTCGCCTCCGTCCCACTGTACAGGGATACCTAACACCAATTGCAGTATACCTGATAACCACAGACCCCTGCCCATGAGTGGATGCCTGCTAGCTTGGTAGGTGGTGCAATACATCAGACCCTTCCCAACATGGGACCTACCCTGCAATGTCCGGCCTGGCCTAGGGGCACCCACAGGCCCACATCCCCCACCCGGAGACCACCCCACCATGCCCAAGTAGTAGACTGGGGAACTGTAGTCACCCTCTTGTGGCTGCTGTGATGCCCTCAAGGGCCCATCCAGCTCCGGATAGGCCACCGCCAGTATGCAGGCCATTAGGGGGGTCAGGGTTCGACGAGCACCCCTTCCTCGTTGGGAGGCCATCCCAAGCTGGGCCTCTGCCGTCTTCCTTGCCCGGTGTCTCAGGTCCTCCCACCGTTTGCAACAGTGGGTGCTCCGCCTGCCATAGACCCCCAGGGTACGCACGTCCTTGGGGATGGCACTCCATCTACCCTTTTTCTAATGGGTGCTGACCTGCAGAAAAATACACATAGAAAAAAGGTATCAGTCAGACCGTCCGGACTATTACACTCATGTCCCACCATAGCCCTCACATCCCCTTACGCACAGACATCGCCCCCAATACATGCAGCACACTGCCCAGGGTTCTTCCACCAACCTCCCCCTACACGAGGCCCTCACGCATAGCCTATGCATTCATGCCCCATGCATTGTGCTGACAGTGTACTCACCTGTTGGTCTGGAGGCCCATACAGCATTCGGTACTGGGGTAGGACCCCATCCACCAGTCTCTCCAACTTCGCAGCGGTGAAGGGAGGGTCCCTTTCCCCAGTGACTCGAGCCATAGTCAGTTCCAGACACAGGTCACAGTAGCACTTGCAGTGTAGGTCCTCTCCTGTTGAAGGTCAGGTAGCAAGTGAGTGAACAGATAGCAAATGACGGTCACATCCGCTGTGGTGCGTACCGTCACCGCCGGCGTACATCACCATTGGCCACTGTAACCCATAGGACACAATGACAACCAATGAGGAGTTGCACAGTGGTACTCGACCGCCTCCCGCAACGGCGCACAACGTCAGCGGCATTACCTCATTTCCACATGTCCATTCACACAGGACAGGTGGACGCCATTTCGGGGGGGGGGGGCAGGTCATGGCACCTAACTGCGTCACAGTACACATACGCACCATTTGGGCCTATTCAACAATATACTGTTACAGTCACAAAATGCAATGCAGTATAGTGTTTGTAAATGTGGAATACTGACCAGCTGCTCCCCGTTTTGCCCCCTAGATTACAACTGCTGTGGATGAATAGGAGATGAAGACATACCCCCGTGTACAGATCCCTGGTGGACTTGGCAACAATGGAGGATAGGCACATTATCCTCACCTATAGACTTGACAGGGTCACAAACACAGAGCTGTGTGCCCAATTGGAGCCTGACCTGATATCTGCTATCCGTCAGGCCACCGGGATCACCCCGCTCTTGCAAGTCCTATCTGTGCTCCATTTCTTGGCAACTGGCTCCTTCCAAGTGACAGTGGACTTTGCAGCAGGAATGTCACAGCCAATGTTCTCAATAGTGCTGACCAGAGTGTTGTCTGCTCTGATGAAACACATGTGCAGCTACATCGTTTTCCCCCAGGTGGAGGATTTGGACAGAGTGAAAGCTGACTTTTATGCAATGGGACATTTCCCCAACATAATTGGGGCTACTGATGGTACACATATTGCATTTGTCACCCCACGCCCCAGAGAAATGAACAGGTGTTCAGAAATTGAAATAGCTTTCACTCCATGAATGTGCAGATAGTGTGCCTGGCGGATCAGTACATCTACCATGTCAATGCAAAGTATCCTGGGTCTGTGCATGATGCCTTCATCCTGAGGAATAGCAGCATCCCATATGTGATGATTCAACTCCAGAGGCACTGGGTGTGGCTAATAGGTACGCCCTGGTTCCCACCCAGTGTATATTGGTGTATGGTATTGGCCATAAGGGTTAGTGTGTGTCTAACAGGTATCCCTCAATATTTGCAGGTGACTCTGGTTACCCTATCTTCTCATGGCTACTGACCCCTCAGTGAGGAATCCCAGGACAAGGGCACATGGGCGGACAAGAAGGATAGCTGTGGCTCTACCCAGATGATTTCCTTCACCATGACCCTTAGCTCCTCCTCTGAGAACCTGGGGGTGTCTTTGTGGTGCCATTGGTGTAGTGTGAGTGGTGTGTGTGAGGGTGTGTGGGGTGATGTGTGAGGGTGTGTCTGTAAGGTGCATGGATGGTGTATGGGTGATGGTGTTATGTAGCTCAGGTTCTGTGGGTGCTCTTGGTGTTTCTCTCTCTCTCTCTCTCAGTTGTCATTTTATTTTAGTCATAAAGGGTTGTGGGTAGTGTGGGTTTGTGTTTTATAGTGGTGTGGGTGGGTGGGTGTGGTGTGTGTATGTGTGTCCAGTGTGTGTAGATTGAATTGTCCAATGTAATGTTGTTTTGTATGTGTGTGTGTATTTTGAGAGCTGCGCTATGTACCGCCAATGGTTTACCACGGTTGAATGTCCGCTGTGGTGATTCGTGGGTCATAATTCTGTGGGCGTAGTTCTGTTGGCTTAACAGTGTTTTGCTACTGCCAGTTTATCACTGACATTTGGGCTGGCTGACTTGTGTGTGTGTCAGTATAGGGACGGATTGCTATGTGTGTGTGTCATAATATGGGTAGAGGCAATCTGCCGCGCCACGGTATGTTGATGTCAGCATGGCCGTAAGCGGGACTTACCGCCAATGTCATAATGAATGCCTAAATTTGTTCTGCTCCACCAAATAACAAAATGAGTATAGTAGATAGAAAAAGCTATTTCGCTGTTGCAAAGTCTGTGATTTTGAGAATCGCAGAGTTTGGAACCGCATAATGGCCCTGCACATCAGGCCCACATGACTCATCATTGAAAACAACTCTGTTAATGGAAAGGCTATCAACAATTATGCGACCGTAAGCTTTTATAAAGAGTCTGAAGTAAGCGTAAAATATATGTTTTTCGGCCAATTCCCGACAATTATCATCAGTAATTCCCTACAATTATCTAGATGGAGCTAGATCTAACCTGAGCAAAGGCATTCCTTGGCGAGTAGGTGGAAAATCTCATTGCAGTTTGCAATAGCTATAATGAACATGTAACAAGAGGGCTCATTTAGTCTACAGCATTCAAGTGCTTCCCACATTTATAAACAAGACTAGGCTCTTTAAAGGGACTCAAGAACTTTTCCCCAAAATGAAGTCTGATGCTTGTGCTAAATTCAGTAGCAGGCTAGGCTATTGCTTCTGATATAAGTATTTCATTTTTGGCTTGAATCTACAACTTAAATATGGAATTTAACCTGGATATTGTGAGGCCAGACTGTGAACTGTCAGTGAATTCCTATAACACTATTGCCAGCATCCAAAATATTTTTGTGGAAAAATTGAAATTTTAAATGATCAAGAGGAATGACAAAAGCCCTGCATACAGCATTTTTATCATCCCAAATTAGTATATTACCTTTACCCTGAGAATTGCCTGTCCTGTATGTGATTCACAAACCACCCATTTATTCTTCCTCACCAATGGGAGGAATCAAGGTTTATACAATTTGGTTTTTGGTAAACGATTACAAGAAATCACCATAAGACGTCCAATCATCTAAATGGCCCTGGACTGAATCATTCACAGGTGTCTCGCCATAGAGAACAGAGGGGTGAGACTTTACATTGGCAGTACATACATACGGATTGTTAGGCCCAGTTTCCTGGGCACCTCAGGGGCTACTTCCCTCCAATCGCATCAACTGGAATGTTCCCCACTGGTGACCTGGGGCCTCAGTGCTAGTGGATCCAAAACGGGATAACCAAGTTCCCCTCTCCAGCAATTGACTCTCTCAGGGTAGCGAGACAGAACAGTCCAATGCTTACTTAAGGAGGTGAGGTAGGTTTACACATTCAGAATACAATGCACACCGTACTACCAGCTAATATGATCAATGTCCAGTCAGTGCTTTACTTTTTAAAAAGAAAAAGTACTTTAATACACATAAGAGAAATATACTGCACATAAAACCAGTATAAACAGTGAAAACCAGACATCTCTACAACCCTCTGGGCCAGAGTTGTGATCCCAAACAGTATTATAACGCTTAGATGCTAAGCACTATGAAAACATAGTTAATATGTTGACACACAATTGGCAATGCATATTACAGACTATGTTGCACAGGGTTGTTCTCAATAGCTAGAGCCGTGATACCAATCTTTCTATTGCAATGATGTAGTTTCAGCATATGATGTGAAGTCAAATGTTTCAGATCAGCCCCAGAACCCCCCACCCAATGAACAGAAGTGCCCTCCCATCCTAAGCGAGGACACCACTCTAATGGTGTCAGGGATCTGATCACAGAGGCCTGATGTCTTGGCACAGTTTACTGGAGTCCCACTAGTCCAGTAGCAAACTATCTAACTGTCGGAGGGTAGTGGCTGGCCAGAGTGCCAGTACACCCAGGTAACACCAGATGTCACAAAGAGAAAGGTGGGGACCTGTATCACAGGACACACTTTACCAGCTTCAGATTGCAACTGAAGTATCCAACAGGTTCCCATAGCACACAGGAGGGATTTGGGCAAAGTGATCTCACCTTCAAGGACTGGGATAAAGCTTCCCCTTCTACCCCTGTCTCTGATTATGTGCTGCAAGTTCCTTATCTTGAGCAGCTGTCTGCAATTTCCCTGTGTTCTAAGTGGATGCTCCACAAGCCTCACACCACAGCTGGTTCTCTGCATTCAGAATGCTGACCGATACCCTTGCTCCTCGCCAAGTTGCTAAATTCCTTCACAACAGAATCCATCCATCACAGAGAAAACTCTCTCAAGTTCAGAAGTGGTGAGCAAGCTTCCCTTGCCTTTCACCACGGGCCTCAGTTGGCTTCCGAAAATACTTGTTAGAGCAGAAGACCAGTCTTTAATAACTGACCAGTCGGGTCAGACTTTTGTCACCTCTAATTGCTAGGCTCATCCAATCAGAGGGTCTGCTGCTTTTGAATCCTGGGTGCCCCTCCAATCATCATGAAGCACGTGTGTCATGCTCACAATGTGTTAAATGGCATGAATTACTGTCCTTTGTGACAGGGTCTTGGTGCCATCCCAGGCTATTCCCCAGAGAGGATTTTAAATAACTCCAGACCAGGAGGCACTGATCATCCTCCCTCCTAGCAGAGTAAGTGCAACTAAACACATAAGAGCAAGTGTCTACCCCCCAGCCCACCAGGCTTCTACAAGGAAGCAGAACAGCTGAGCTCACGTTAAACACAATGTTTCACCTCACTATTCTCCCCTAGGGAGCCTACTGGCTCTGAAGCACACATCCCCGGTAGACAAAAGCAACAGGACCACAGGCAAAGAAGACTGCAGGCTTGATTAGGAGAGTGTCTAGTATTTCCCCTCACCAAGGGTACAAGGATAGCCTGACTATAGATGTATTTCTGACACCACGGTCAGTCTACCACAGACTGGATAGAGAAGGCAGAAATAGGGATGCAATAGGCATGCCCCCTTGATCTCAGATTTAAGCTATAGGGTGTCAGTCCATGTAAACAGGGAGATCCTCAGTGTACATGCATGATTGTCATATTCACTGAGGCAGGGATCTAGAAACCATATAGTAACTTTTAAGTGGCTTGCCTGGATATCAGCATAAGGCAGGGGAAGCACACTCTCCAGCGACATGCTGAAGACTTCCCGTCCCAACACTGATTCACATGGAATTTTATTAACGTAGCAATAATGTACCAAGACCAGAAATTCTTTTATCTCCCTTCAGGTTTCAGCCTATTTACATTTCTGTAAAACTGCACATTTGAGCTCCTTTGCAGTTAGGAGCCAGAAGTGCAACAAAGTAAATTCAATTCTTCCACAAACAGATACTTGTAGTGATCATGCATCATAACAAACAGGGAGGGTGAGTGGTATAGGCCCCATGCCAAGACAACCTACAGTATTGCTAAAGACCAATAAAAGTGGGTTCATTCATTTCTTTGCATGTCATACTTGGGTGTATCCTTTTAAGAGGAAGTGCAGTGATCCAGAGGTAAAGTTTGATGCTTCCACAATAAAGTCTAGTGCTCCGACTATAAAGCTCACTTACGTGGCATATCCAAAAACGATATTTGCAGTGACCCGTAAGGCTTCCATGATCAGTATGGTGTCATCATACTCATTTCTATAAAACAGATTGAGAACATTATTAAAAAGCGCAATACTGCATATTTAGTACAGCATCAAAATAATACCATTCTAAACAGATACCTTTCAAACCAAGATCAATAAACCAATCATTTGAAATAATCACTCACTGGCGCCTGATGAAATTACAACTGCATATTCTGAGGATGTTGGTTTGTGACAAGCTAACCCTAAAGAAATCAACAATGTCAGTTTTTTTCTCAAATAATGCCTACATCAAGCTCATGTTCAAGCCAAGATAACCACAGCAAGCCATCATCAAATCACTTCCATAACTGGTATCTACACTGACTTTTGTACAGTATTGTCTCTGCCAAAGACTTTGAACCTCCTGAATCTGGATTTGATCTCAACTCAAATAGCTCATCCTTCACGGTTTGTCCCACTGTGCAACACCACTGCACAATAGTTTCACCAGTATATATTTTTATAATATTTACTTACTTTTTTGTTCAATGAAATCTCCATCACATCATTTTTACTCATTGGATCCCTAGCATATCTGTAATCTGAAACTAACTAAGTTGTTTAAGAATATATATTTTTTTTTTACTAACCCATTTTGGACCAATAGGATGTATTTTTTCTAACTGTACTGCTGTTTGACTAGCTGTCATACACATAAAAAACATACTTTCTCTAAGAAAAGCCTTGCTGCCAGGGCCAATCAACATACAGTGGGCAAATAAATTCTTACAGAATCCAGGTGTAATCTGTGCAGCACTTTGTACGCAACAAGTCTGTAGCCTCTAAAAAACAACAGCTCAGCATTCTGACTTACTACACTCCATCTCCCCATCATCCTGGCTAGCAAGTTCAAATTAAGGAAAAGAAAGCAGAAAATCTTCTAGAACAGTAAAAAGTTGCTTTTTAAACAGTATTAGAGGATCCTGAGAGGGAGAAGAATCAAGAAAAAAACAGATATCATATGTAAATTATGCCATTTACATACAACCTAAACCCTATCTAAGGCTTAGGGAACAGAGGTGCTGGGTGATTAGAGTAATAAAGAACTTACTGGCATAAATGCTAAGGTGACCACTATTAGAAATTGTCGAGTGGAGTAGGAGAGACCGTTGAACAAGGACCAGCAAAGAGAGGAACATGGAAGGATCCCATCAGGTGGACAAAGAGGCAGGGGATTTGAATGAGATAAAAAGAAGTGGACACCATCCATGATAGGTAGGGGAGAGAGAAGGGAATAAAGGGACTGAGAGAAGGGTAGGCATGGGCAAAGGGGAGGAAGGGTAAGTGCACAGATCAGAACTGGGAGTGGCCTGGGCAGCGAGAGAGACAGAATGGGGTAAAAAGTACACTAAAAAACAGGAATGGAGGAACACCAAATGTGACAGTCGGATCACACAAGGATGGATCACCGGGATCGGCACCATGGTTACATTTCAATACTAGATCAATGCCAGAGTCATGTGAATCAGGTTTATGTACTCCACACTATCAGTGCTAGAAGCAAGTGACAAGTGATGAATTGGACATAATGCCACAATGCGATGTCCAATTTTACCCACTTTATTAACGTTCCTTGACATTTAGACTTTAAACTGAAATAACAGTGTCTGCTAGGTGATAACCGCTACACAATAAGTTCTTTCCTTCTGGTCAAGAACATGGTGGGTACTTACATAGTTTTAGAGGAAAGAGACAATGAGCACCCGCTCAATACATAGAATGAACACCCACACGCAAACCTATCCATCTCACATCATCCCAGCTGCTAAGTTAAATTGTATGTGCCATAAACGTCCACTAAATTAAAGTGTTCGTATTAACAATTCCATATTCTTCAAAGCTTGCTAAATACCTTTTTCTGCACATGTCTAGCAGAAATACATTGAGCCCTGTTTCTTTCTCCTGCATCAACTTGAGGATGCTTTGTACACAGAGGCAGTTTGCAGATCTGTATGGGTTTGGGACATCAACAGGCACCATAAAACTATTACCATAGTTTTCATATCCATGCCCAGCATAATACAATAGACCTGGAATGAAAAATAATAATCATTAAAGCCAGTGCACCATACCAACATCTGTAAAAGAAGAAACATGCCAACATTATTGAATCTACAATATTATAGATAACATTTTAATCAATCAATTTTCCTGCATTTATATTAATATTTTCAATAGGTAGACCATGTGATTGATTACATTATTAGATAGACAAACGTATAGGAAATGGTTAACCGCATAGTAACTGCAGTAGAGTAGTCAGTACCTCTTCTTAATCCTAAGTATTATGAGGGGACCCACCATTTGCGATGGGAAAAGTGTCCAATATATTACATACGTCGCTCTCATTTTTCCAGCACTCGAAAAGGATCTACAGGGTCCAACCAGCCATCTCCATTTTAAGGCATATGGAGGATTCCTTAAGTGGTGGCAGATAGAAGGAGAATGGGCCCTCAGTGATGGAAAGCAGAATCTGAGTCTTGCTGAAACATGGGATCCACAATCTTAAGCAATTCCATTACCTCTTCATGGAAATTGTGGCGCTGGGTAGAGGATATCTCATAGGACCACTCTTCTCATGGACATAAGCATTTTCTCACAGGCTGCATGGGGACATAAGTAGGTAAAGAAGATGTGCGATGAACATTGCCCCTTTGTTTCCTAAAGGCAGTCATGCAATGGTATTGATATGCTTTCATTCTTTTCATGGAGGAGATCTAGTGTGCAATTGCAGTGGCCTTCTGCAGATGACCCTGGACTGCCAGGACAAATCAACTTGGTTGTACTTCTAAGAAGAAAGTAATCGGGACTGCTGTAACTCTGCTGAAAATTTAAAAAGACTCACACTATATCATGATGCAGTGCCAGTCCACACATATCCCCTTCTATGACGTGTTGACTATTCCCTTGACTTTTATCTTGTATACCGCTCTGCTGCTTTTCCGCTAGGTTCACATTATATAAATACTGGCTGCATACTAAAGGTAGCCGAGCGACTGAAAGCTTGCGGCAAACTCAAGGCTCATGGCTGGATCTAGCTTTGCTTGAGGTCTTCCTGGAACCTCGAGCCCAAAATAAACCAAGCTTTCATGGAAGATCATGTGGCCTAGTGGCTACAGCCACCAACCATGCAACATGGGAAAACAAGTTTGAATCCCAGTCTGCATCAGCATCCTGCAAATTGTTTTCAAGTCTTCCTGTGTTGAAAAAAGTGTATAATGTAGTCTCTCTCTGATGTGAACCACTCATGTCCTGGGGCAAGATTTGCATTGTGTGAAACTGCCAACAGCTAAATGTGGATTATGACTCTCAACCACACTCAAATCTCATCCTAAAATAATTGAGGAGAAAGCAATAAACTCTGACATGAAAAGAGATACCCATATAGTGGCTGAATTGCACAGTGTGAAACTGAAAAACCTGTGATTGATCCTGGCTTCCCAGCATGAAAAAATACTATGATCATATGACAATACATTATTTCAGCGAATCTCCTTTTTGTTCCATATTTTATTTGACAGAACTGTCAAATACCTGAGTTCAGGATGTGGGCTCTACAGAAAGACTCTTGAACCTATAATGTTGCTCCATCTATGCATGAATCTAGCGCACACGTAGGGTACACATTCCAAATGACTTGTCTTTTAGTTCACTAATAGCATTGTCATCAGGACGGGGACAGGAATATTTCCCAGTGCAACTACCCTGACTTTTAATAAATTCTTCTCAATGCAGAGATATAATCTGATGTAATAAAATGGAACACTTGTGTTAAAGAAATATTCTTTTTGAATTTTAAAGACACCATATCATAATGTAATATGATGGTTTTAGCATGAGTTACATGCCCAATGTTTTCAAAGCTCTGTTTGGTCGCAGGCTCTTAGAGACCGAGCCGACTCTTGACTCCACACTCTAATCTAGTCTAGTCTAATTTGCTGGCTCGCCCACCTCTAGTGCATACATTCATCAAGAGGTCTTCGTCATTCAGTGGATTACTACTGCTTGGATTTCTTCCAAGAATTGTAATGTTGGTGGACATGGTATTTATCTGTAGATATTTCATGTGCTTCTACACCTGGCTTTCTCTTTGATATTTTTCTATTAGTCTTTTGCTATTGTTTTGCCCAGTCTAGGCATCATCTCATCATGGCTAGAAGACAGTGAATAGATAAAAGGAACTTCCATTGAGGACGAGGGGTGATCACTGAGGAACCAAGTCTGACTGCTTTTGAAATGGTACACCCGGTGTTTAATGAAAGAATCACCTGTATGCACGCTGTACTATAAGGAAGTAAGTGATTAAAATGACAAAGTCAATATGTGGTCATACTTCTCCTATACCTTTAATGGTGCATGGTTTCAGAAATATACAGTATGTCACTTGGAAATAGCTACATAGTAAGGGCTTCAGAGAGTGATAACATCTGAAGCAACTTTACACAGATTATTTTAGCTCATATCCATTAGGCTCACAGTCTTTTTTTAAATATACTTTTATTAAACAATTGCTAAATGTACATCATACATAACTGATTCATTAGTATCCCAATAGGCATCATAGAAAATAACGTATGTCAGAATACACTGGAAAGACAATTGCAGACAGTCTCAATTAGTGCCTGAGGGCCACTTCTCCTCAGTAGCCTAAAACTAATTCCCTTGTTAGTGATCCCCTTGATGATGAATCTCACTATCCCCTGTAGGCGTTCTAGTTGCCCCAAATCTTTTCCCTTATCGTCAGACAACCCCGGCTTTGGTAGATCACCTGTTCAGTCCTCTGAGACCAATCTAAATCGGCTTCCCAGTCAGCTATACGCTGTGCCTCCCCCCTTCACCAAACCCATGCTATGTTCCACATAGCAACCCCAGATGCCAGCTTAAGGCATATTTTGAGGTATCTGGGGCATGTCTCACCATCAGTTATACACAGGAGATGCCAGTTAGCATCTAATGCCACAGTAAGTATTGCGACCCTGGTCATAATTTGTTTTGCAGCCTTCCAGAAAATATGGACTGTAGCGGACTACTATTGCTTGGAGTTCTTCCAAGAATTTTAATGCTTGTGGACACTGTATTTCATGGATATTTCATGTGCTTCTGCACCTGGCTTTCTCTTTGATTCTTTTCTATTAGTCTTTTACCATTGTTTAGCCCAGTGTAAGCATCATCTCTTTATGGTTAGAAAGACAGTGAATAGATGAAAGGAACTTCCATTGAGGAGGAGGGGTGATCACTGAGAAAACAAGTCTGACTGCAGGCAGGGCATATGTGCACTTCATAGACATGCCTCTAGAAGCTTCTCGTCAATTCAAGAGCACATCTCTGTATTAAAGAAGGGCCTCAGACCCCAACTCTTCAGTACTCTTCTGGACCTGTGGTTACTCTCCAAGAAGAACTGCCAACTCCGTTGGACTGATGCTCTAAAGGAGCTGCTGTCATGCTGTGGTGACCTGCTGCCCACTTGTCTGGGGAAGAAGAACTGGGCCTGCAACTTCATCTTGAACCCAGGACCTCAGAGTGATTCAAAGGACTAGTCTACTGGCCTCCTGATCTGAGCCTCAGGGACATAATAGACTCCCCAACAGCTCCTGGACCTGCGTTCAGTGAGTTCCTAACCCCCAACTGGTGCTCCTCAGGTCCTGCACCCTTGATGTGGCCCACAGGCTCTTTAAATCAAGCTTTTGGGCTCTGTGTGACAGCAAACAGGCCTGTTCACACCAGAACCATGCACTTGCATCGGAATTCAGCACAAGCCACTGTCAGCCCGCCTCCTCGCAGAGTAGCATCGACAGTCCATAGGGGACAGCCAACACGAACCACCAGCCTGCCTGTCCACAACTTCAGGCCTTCTCTTCACACCAAGCTGACTGTCACCAACTACACTATACGGGACTGTATTTGACCCGTGCTCCATTGCCGACAGCCTGAACTTTTGACTTTGACTAAGTCCAGCACGACCAGCTAGCCATGGTTGCCACTTTACGCTTTTAGGCTCTATATGGAAGTTCATTTTTTTTAAATTCATAACATTGGTTCTACTGATTGGATTTTTGTCATTTTGGTCTTGTTGTATTTGGTAAATTCAGATTCATTTTTCTAATCAGATGTGGGATTTTTTTGTGAGGTGTTTTCACAGTTTTACTGTTTGAAGTATTGCACAAATAGTTTACACTTTGCCTCTAAGTTAAGCCTGACTGCTCTCCGCCAAGCTAGCAGGGGGTTGAGAATAGGTTAATTTGGGGTTGCTTATACCTTACCGTAACTAGTATTATGGTTGCTGTTTGACCAGGGCTCACACCCAAGTCAATTAATACCCAAACGTTTAGCAATGTCCCACTCTAATTTATAAAAATAGAGTACATTCTAATTGTTAAATAGACACAAAATCAACACAAATCCGATTTAGGGGACCCAAGATATGATGTTTCAAAGTTTTAAATGTTTCTAGCGCCAAAAAGCTCAAAGAGCCAACTACAGTTATCTGGTGGCATTAGACCAGGTCAAAGTCAACATTTCTTCTATCATTGGTTCAAGTAGGAGTGGTTCCAGCCATTAAAGTTTCTCTGCACATGTTACAGCATTGCACTTATCTTTTTTTGCTGTCAAGGACCAGTAGGTATACTCCTTCTTTGGACATCCTCAAGTCCAGGAGTGTTCCGAAGAAGGTAGTGCCACATTTTTGTACAGAATCAGCTTGTGGTATGGGTGGCCATTTCACCAATAGGGAAACGGTTCCCTGGGGCAACCCTATGCGATTTGACATTACTTCCTGGGGGATTGGGCCTAAACAACCCCACAGTGCCCTGCTCTGCCAAACTCCAACATGCCAGAACCTTTCTTCCCCTAATTAGAGCTCTAGGCACACCTATACAGTGTGTTTAGGCAAATGAGAAACTCCCTCTGGAAATCAATTCTGGAACATGATTTTCCCCCACTGGCATTGTTGCCACTCTGGCAACTTTGACAAAGATCTAAGTGTTAGGTATAGCTGCCTGTGAGAGGGGATGCCAATTTGATGCTAGGAAAGTTAGTGGGCACAACCACAAACTATTAGGATGAGCTCACATCTCCCAGCCAAGGCCAAGTCCCAGCAGGCTGCCAGGTAACAGTTGGGAATTAATTTCTGAAAAGTCTACTAGAGGCTTGTAGGCAGGAAAATACCAACTTTGTGAAAGTTGCATTTTCAAAATAGTAATTTAAAATCCAACTTTACCATCAGATTGGATTTTAAGTTACTATTAATTTGAGTCCTTGAGTCATTGCTTCATCTATTCCCAAACTGAAGTTATACACTATAAGCTGTTAAAATGTAACCCAGTGCTTTTCAATGGGCGAGCCAGTCTTACCACAACTGGTGATTTTGCGCTACCAGGACTTGTAAATCCACATGTCCTACTTTTTCAAATACCATGCACGCTGACCTGTGGGCAGTTAATGGCCACTTTTAGGGGTGACTTGTAAGTATTAAAAAGGAAAGTTTAGGCCTATTAAAAGGGTGATTCTTTCAGGTTGAAATGACAGTTTTAAAACTGCTACGCTAAGCTGCTATGAAAAGCCTAGAGTCATATTTTACATGGTTATTTCAGTGATGGCACAATAAGTGCTGCAGTCCACTTGTGACATTTAATTTACAGGCCTGGGTACACTGGGCTCCATACACTAGGGGCTTACAGGTAAGTTAAATGTGCCAATTAGGATTCTTAGCCAATTCAAGAAGTTTGAAGGGATCAGAGCACATGCACTAGCAGGGTCCCAATGAAGGAGTCCAAAATCCAATAGCATCAGACCAAGAAAATGGGGGTAACTGTGCAAAAGGAGGCATTTTCTTGGAACTACCAAAACACGAGCCTGATTCTATTTGGAAAGAAAGATCCACTGATCAGATTTCCCGCTATTCTACACAGATCACAATTTTTAGCAATTAGTGTGGATCAGATTATTCATATTTCCAGTAATTAATATTTGCCATGGCCTAAAAAGATTACTATTTTCAGCAATTAATGTGTCTTAATTCCATATTTAGAGAAAAAGCTCAACTCCACAGACACCGAACACTTAACTGAAACCTGACTGAGATTTGTCATAATACCGTGTTATGATTATTGTCCATTCTTTTCCTCCTATTTATTTTTCCCTCTTATTCTCCCTCCAGTCTTTCTTACATTACATCATTTATTACACATACGCCTGTGTTAAAGACAAATCTAATTAAACAATTGACTTGGGCGGGGGCATTTAAATTTTTATAACTTGTGTAAGATTTTGCCAACATTTTGCTTTTCTGCATTATTACTCTTGCTGTTTTCCAAATCGTCTGTAAATTGTTGGTCTTCCTATTTTGATATTACACAGGGGTTTGGTCATAACTAATTCTCTTTGATGAGGAAATGAAAGGATTACAGTGGTCACATAAGTGAAATACCATTCTGCATTGTCCAATTTCTGTTTTTTGTCTGTTTGGTTGGATACAAAAAAAACACAATCTCATTAATTGGCCATTTCCATTGAAAATGTTGTAATTGACAATGCTGTACCACACCATCCTTTAGTTACATTCAATAATGGCCCCACCACGCCTATTAAAGGTAGGCGGGTCGCAAACATTTGCTGTTCTAAAAACAGGGTCATGGTTCTAAAATGTTTGGAAACCACAGGATTATAGACAGATAGGGATCATCTTATATTTAAATCCTGTCGGAATCCTCTCCATCCAGCACCTTGCTGCTCCGCTAGGATATTTTCAAGCCTCAAGACATTTTACAACTTTTACAGTTCATGGGCCATTTAGAAGCAGTGGGTAAAAATAACTTTGAATAATCACAATACAGTCAATAAGATGCCACCATGTTCCTCCAGACAACATAACTCGGGGGACAGTGCATTCTATGACGAAATCTGCCTCGAACCTTTAAGCTACAGAAGGGAATCTCAATAATGCTGGCCCTGGCTTCCATCTTACTGAGAGCGATTCCACAAAGGCTCAGAACTCAACACACGTACAGTAGCAGCAATAAGACAACTGTCTAGTCAAATACTTGCTTTTATTTTAAAAAAAAGGAATATTTAATGTAAACAAAGCATGTCTGACGCACTAAATATTCACACAGCCATGGCCCGACTGGCTGTGCCGGGCATCGGGGTTTTTTCCGGGAGGATAGAAGGGTATGGGGCTGCTTTTGTTGCTGAGGGGGCATTTTTGTAGCAGTGCAGCAGTTTTAAAAGTACTGCAGAGTTCCTTGTACATCCAACAGTTTTTAGGCAACAATAAAGGTGCCAAGATCACTCTGGTGATTAATGTATGTGAGGGAGAGAGATAGGGGTTTTTGTCTAGTGGCAGTTTTGACTCATCTAAGGTAGTGCAGAGGGATAATATGGCTACTGAACGGGTACTATGCAGATCACAGAACCATATTTCATGTGCATGGTTAAGTGGGGTACTGCTTTTGTCACAGATCTCCTTTTGTTACTATGCAGTTCATAAGTTACAATAATAATCTATCACAGTGTGCTATGAGCTGTCATCAAAGATCTGCATGCAAACTTCATGGTTCAGGTCAGAAAGTTATGTTTTTCTGAGTCTTTGACTATCCTAATTTTGCTAAAAAGGGTTTCTTTGGATATAAATAAATTGTTCTTAGTAAAGTTAACCCTAACCTCTGTGTAACATTCTGAATCCTGAGTTTATGCTTCCCTAGACCACGCACTCTCAAAAAATGCCTACCAATATGGATGACGTGAATCTGATAACTTGTAGTCCCCTTTGTCTTATGTGACATTATGTAACTTTTTCTACACCCTGATTTACTCTGTATGTGTATTTAATGGAAAGTGCTCCAACACCCTACGCTGGTAAGAGAGGTGCCACAAAACAAATTAAATATATGTGATAGAGGGGCTATGGAGAGATGAAAGGCACTGTTAGAGGGTGATGGTGAGGCAATCATTGAAGAGCCCCAATAAAGATTGCTGCATGGTGCACTGTAAGGCCATTATTTACTATGATTTAAAATCTAAAACAATTGAATATATAATGAAATATTTGTTGCAGAATGCATTGTTTTTGTCATTTTTTTCCAAAAATGTTTTGGGGTGGTGGGAGGCAAGCCCCATTGTAGTGGTCAGGCTCACTCGCTATGCACCCTGTGAGGGCCAGTCTGACAAGATTTGCCAGGGCTGCTTTGAGTTCCCAGTCTGACCCTGCACACAGCCCTTTTAAGGGCAGCATGCTAGCACTATCTTGGGTGGGATGCCTGAGAGCCTGTGTCCATTCTACAATGGGTAATGGAGGTGCCCACACTAGTCTCACGCACCCCAGAGCCTAAGGTTTGCCTTAAGAGTTCATCTGAGCATCAGTGCTACATTTGTGCAAGTCTTCAGCAACTTCAATGGCACAGAATAGTTTTACATGGCTCCAGTGGCAGGCTGCGATCACAGGAAGATACGGGTACTCCTTCGCAATTCTGGTCTCCCCTCTCCGAGGGTCTGCAAACTCTTGTGGTCTTTTTCCCAACATCGAATTGGAACTCCTCAGTCACGGGACGACCCGTATTAGTTTCAGGCACCCTCTTGTAGGTCTAGCAGCAATCGGTAAATGTGCCCTATAGCATCCCTGGCACAATGAACCAGGGCAACGGTGCGGTCTCCACAGAGGCCCCCTCAATGCACATGGGTCACAGACTAGAGTGCTCCCACAGACAAAGGCCTGCACTTTACAGTGGCCCCTCTCCTGGCACACGGGGTCACTGTCTACAATACTTGCATGGGCAATGGCCTGCACTTCATGGTGGCCCCATCCTGTCACATGGGTTCTTCGACTACAGCACTCTCAGAGACAATCACCCACACTTCAAAGCAGTCCCCTCCGGATACATGAAGTCATCGACTACAGCGCCCACATGCTAGGAAAATAGCCCTGGCTTCCACAGGATCGGGCAGATGGCCCACACTCCCACAATGGTCCCGGCAGGACAGTTGTCTCACACTTTCACCGCTGGGCCTCGCTCCCACCAGTCATTCTTGTCCTCCTAACAAGGCTCTCTGATAGACAGACTCTAGGCCCACGGTCTTTATCCCTTTTTATAAACTGAGCTACGTCTGATCAGTGAAAATAGTCCTGAGAAACTGACTTTGATAGTTACTTCAGTGGTGGCCCCATCAAAGACAATTACCGTAGGGGCCACACCTTGCAGGATTAATAACAATTACCACCCAGATGTATGTGTCAACACTGAGTGATACAAAATATCACAATAAGAATATTGAGTAATACAAAATCATGAAAGAGCATATACAGGTTAGTAGAGATTTACCATTCTAAAAATCTGTCTACATAACATGAAGAAGAGCATATTTTCAAGATAAGCAGATAGAGAGTTCAGAACTTAAAATGATGCGTACTATATATACTTCCCTTCATTATATTGTGGTAGTCTATGTTCTGGATACAATATATTGGCAAGAGGATATTTAAAATTCAATATTGTAGGAGAATATCAACAACCCCAACTCACACCGACGGTTACTAACAACATCAGGAGAAGTTTTATCATAGTAAAATCCCTCCAAATGTCTAATGAAATGACAACCACAGTCGTGAGTGCCCTGTGGCACAAAGGAAATACTATTAGCTGTGAAGCTCCACAACTCAGTATGAACTATCATTAAAGAGCAGCTTAATTATATTTTGGATTTTCTATCATTTTGTTTTCCAAGATCTGTATGTTAGTATCTCAAATTAAATATATTTCAATCAAATATGCATTTTCCATTTTGGGTTAACACACTCATAGAACTTCTTGTCCTTTCATTGCAATTTGACTTTCTTCAGTAAGGCTATAGTAGACACGTATGATCTGTGTTTACCCATAATTATAAATCAGTACCACGAATCCAGATATCCATGCAGCTGGGGCATAACTGGTAGGGTTACACATCTTTCACAATGCAAGGGACATTTCCTTCCCATGGGGTAACATTAACCAAACTAACTTCCAGGAGACGCAGTGGTACAATGCTTCTGTAACAGAAATCATCTGCAGTACATTCATATCAGATAACTCCAAAAGACCCACGGATTTGTTACATTATTTTTTTGCAGTTTCATTTAGGGCAAACTCCACCCGAAGGTATTGGAGTGCTTTACATGAGCACCAGTTCCATTATACAAAGTCACTTTTTAGGACAGAGCCTACTTGACAATGCATCTGTCTGGTCTGTTAAAGACTTCTTGGGGACATTCAGAAAGCATTCCTGGTAATGCATTCAATCTATAGGCTTACCATTGCCTTTGTTTTTTGTATTTCACAGTTGCTTGCTTTCCATTTGCTGACTTTTTTTTTTATTTTAGGCTGTCTAGCTAGAGTTAGTTCTTCCCGTGGAGCATGGTCCGTTTACCTGGCTTCATGTATTTTTCCTGGAGTGCTCGCTCTCTGTAAACAGGCCTTTCAATGTTGTTCTTATCATTGTCACATTTTCTCTGCATTCAACAACAGAGGTCAAATGTCAGGCTCAGTCTTCAAGGGAACTTGGTGTTGACTTTTCTTTCTCTGATTTCGAAGTGAGAGGATTTATGTGACAATCTTGCTGGGGTTGTGAAAGGAAAGGTTTTTTCTAGCACACAACAAAATTTAGATGTCTGTAAATGAACTGTGCAGACATTTCAGAATATATCATAACTAGGAAAGCACAAATTAAGCAACTTTTTTGTAATTCTGAAGTGTGGTGGAACTAAATATTTTAATCCGATTAAAACAAATCAATACCGCATGTGATGCCATTTCCACACATTACTGCTTGTGTGCTGTATAGTTTTATCAGTAAAACTATATGTCTGTGCAAATGTATTGGTCATTATTTCAATTGAAAATATGTTGTCTGTCAATTGAAAATGTGTTGTATGTAATGGCAGGGCACTACCATATAATGCATACTCCATACCATATCAGTCCATTCTACATCACTCCACTTTATGCCACTCTATGCCCCCGACAACACTCCCAAACACCCCACTCCATGACACACCAATCCACTCTACAACACTCCTCTCCACACCACCCTAAGACACTCCACAACACTGCACTTTATAAAGTCTCTAAACTCTACCTCACTTCATTCTAATCAATTCCATTCTACAACACTGTACAACACGCCCCTCCACTCTACAATAGCCCACTGAACTCTACAACAGGCCCTTCACACTCCTCCACCCTACGCCCCTCTACTCCACTCAACACTTTACTTTACTCTACGGCACTCCACTCTATGCCACTCTGCGACCCTCCACTCTATGTCCCTTCACCTAAGGCACAATACTCCCCTCTACAGCACTCTATGCCAATCCACTGTATGCCACTCTGATCTACAATACTAGTCCGTGACACTCTTCTATGACACTCCTCTCTACTCTAACCCTCTACTCTACGACACTGTAGTCCCTCCACAACACTCTAAGGCAGAGGTCTTCAAACTGGGGGGCGGGCCCCCTTTGGGGGGCCTTAAGTGATCCCAGGGGGGGCGCCAAACTCTGGCCAAAAGAAATATTATACTGATAACATGCCTTTGTTTTAAGCAGAAGCATGTTATTGCAGTTTTAAAAAGGTAACCGTACTTAACTGCAATGTTTAAATAGGTTTAGACATATTTAAACATTGCCATCTTTCTAAAATAATTGTGAAGAATTCTGAGGGGGGGCCCAATGATTTTTATTTTTTAACTGGGGGGGGCACGACATTAAAAAGTTTGAAGACCACTGCTCTAAGGCCATATGTACGAACACATTTTCCCATTGACACAGAATGGGAAAAACCCTTTGCTACATCTGGCCCTAAGTCACTCCCTTCCACTCCACACCACGCTCCTGTACACCACATAGCCAAAACACCTTGGCAAAGCCAATAGCTTTGTGTAGGCGGGATCTATTTGGCTCTGCTTTTAAAGCTCATGAAGATTAAGTAATTTGCCCCAAATCACAGGATATTGAGCCTACGCAGACACTCGAACCAAGTTCCCCAGTTCTCAGGTTGTCAGCTCTGGCCGTACCACCATATTCCACTCCACCCATCTACATTCACCCCTCAGGGGGTAAGCAGGAGAGGCACTGGAAAGGTCCCTAAGTCTCAAGCCCCTTCTGGCACACCACAATATACCGTTCCATTCCAGGCGCCCACATTATCTGAACTGAGGCAGAAACTGCACCACTCTGGACTCTGAAGTGATGGCTCCTTAGCACTTCAACAATACTAGTAGCGACACATATTTTGCTAAATGTTAGAAGCCAAAATCAGCAGCAAGGGAACACCACAGGAAGCCAGTGGTCTGGAGAGTTTGTGCTACAAATTGATAACTAAAGCACAGGCAGGGGCTAAAAGCGCTTCCATTTTTCGAAATCAAAATAAACACATTCTTTGGACAGTTGTTGGCGGAGCAGCCAATCCCATCATTCAGCGCGTAGCTCCTATCTCCTGGTGCCAGGCAGCTCGCCAGTGCAGAGCTCCTGTATTTCCGCCTGCTGCTTCGTAACTGTTTAAGTGAAGCGTGTTCTACTTTGGTGGGTCTGTATAAAGCATGCCACGCAAATCATCTGACTTCATTCGAGGAAATACCTTTTGATTGTTTTCAATTTAACAGCTATTGTAAGAATAATTAATTGTATTAACATATCGGCGCGCTGTTTACCAGCAACATTCCTCAAGCTGTGTGCTTTAAATGTCACTTTCCTGGCAGTCAAGTGTGTTAAAGCTGTGCTATTACAGGTATTAGGAATATGTGCAGCGAGGCCGGAATATGCCAACAGCTGCTTCCCTTGCATTTTGAGCAGAGCCCGCTAAAGTCAATACATCACTGGTCATTTTTACATTAACATAACCTCATAATAATGTTATTAAAAAGGGGAGCCCTGTGTGGATTTTACCTTTTGGCTCAGTGAAAAACAAAACAAAAGGGGGCAGTAAAAAAGATACTGCGCAGAAATTGAATACCAGAAACCCAACGCCGTGAAAAGCCCTGGCAGGTTTGAGTGTCCAATGGAATGCTCTTGTTTTAAATTGCTTGTCAGCACCTACAGTGAACACAGGGCCTATAAAAAGGTAGTAGACACTAGCTTGCTGTAACTCGTCAAGTTTCGTGACGCACGGCCAATCCATTTCACAGCACATAAAATAACAGCGACCAACTCCCATGAACTTCCGCCGTAAATCTAGCTGCCCGATGCTCCTGCCACCACTGTATGTTCACGGCAACAAGTTTCCTGTGGACCTGAACTACACGGGGAACAAGTACTATATTGCAATCTCTTCCCGAAGTAGGAAAAAAACGCTCTACTAAGGTTGATGTACAAAAGCCCAAGACGGCTGGCCAAACATACATGCGCAGTGAGGGGGACTGCAGTGCGCTCCCCCTCAGTGCATGTCACAGTCTGTGGCTCTGCCTGTTTTACCAAAAAAGGATAATAATCATACTTTATTATCCTTTTTTGGTAAAAGGTTTGCAGCTGCTGCTGGGGTGGGGGCGACACTGCAGAGGAGCCGCGCCTGGTCTGCTGCTTGTGTACAAGATGTTATCTCGTTGGCCAGTAGGTGTATCCTTTTAGTGCCCGTAAGTGTAATTTTTAGGGTCGAGTGCACACGCGCTCTGGCCAGTTGTAATATCTCTGTGGGCTTTTAACCACACCCACTGCTGCTATTCATTCTTTGTTTTGCTGGTCTTAAATGCTTCATTTTTATTGGTGCATTTTGTGAAATGTCCCTCCTTTGTGTGCTGTGTTCCCTCCCAGGCGATTTCACTAAGTGAACATTTTTGTTGACCATCCCACTACGTGATGCTTCCTTCTGTTACAGCATGTGATGGCCCCTCCTCCGGTTTCGGTTTTCCTTTTATCCCAGCCGCGATCCTTTCTAGACATTCACGCAGGGAGCAAAATACTCTTGCGCTGATTCTCATGGCAGCCGTGGAGCTTTGAATTGATATGCTTATGTCAACTGTTTTACTTTTCATTTTCAATTTATGTGCACCTGGCTGCCTGACCCAAACAAGATAAGTGTCTGTCAAGCTGACATTTGCTGATCCTGACAGACACTCTTTATTGTTTGAAAAAAGTGGGGGTTAGTGGGGCCCCTCAGCCCTTAACAAGGGGCTGTGTCTGAAGATCAGGCACTAATTCACGGAGTTCTAAGGACTATGGTTCCCCCAAACGTCTAACAGCACTCACCACCAGCTGTCTGCTGCCTTCAGCTGACTGCATCTAATGGCACAGCACTGGCTACCGAGAGACAGTAGAGAGGTGCCACGTGACCCCAGGGCTAAGCTTCACAGCAAGCTGCCCAGTAGTCTACGCTGGGCACAGGGCACTTCTGGGCTCTGGGAGCCACGGGGCAGCGGCCCAACCTTCTACCTTCTGCTTGCACTTACTTTTGGGTTCATTACTGGGTATATAAATACCCAGGAACAAAAAAAGCTACTCAATCTGTGCCATTGCCTTATTGCATCCAGCCATCTGCTTCCACCCACAGAAGTGCAGCATTTCCCTTTTTGTAGGAGTATTTTCAGGGCAGATAGATTGTATGCTGGCATGACTGCGGGGTCTGTTTTGACTTACAATTCCATCTGGTTTCTATGACGGTAGTCATGAAATGCCCTGAAGTCCCTGACAATAAGAAGATAGCCGATTTACTTTAACTATTTCTTTTCAATTTTTGTAGGATTGCAGTAGGTATGCTGGAAGTAAAAATGGCCACCTACAGACATCACAAACCTCTTGGTAAATTCTATAATGACCTGTAGGAATACGCTATTTTGTGACACGTTTGTTTAAACTAATGTTACTGTGTAAAATGTTGTGATGGAATGAAACCTATGAAACTTCTTTTGGAAACTGCCTGCATGCAGTAGAGTAGCTGTTCTCTTGTAAAGAGCTCAGATACCCTTTTAAATCTTGTTTGAGCTACATAAAATTTCCAAAAAATAAAATACAAATTACTTTTGAAGACAGTCACAATGTGGCGTCAAAGGAACACTTCTCTCTCACCATGTTATTGGCGGTTTGGAGTAATATTCCACCTTTTAGGGAATGCTTTTATTGCAGTGCCTGAGGTACATTGTTTTCAGGAGCAGCAACTGACAGGAACTACTTGGTAAATGGCAAATACACTTTGAAAACACAGCTTCTCCCATGAAATGCAACATACCCCACATGCTCAGCTGTTTAGCTGAGGTATGATCCAAGTATACGAAAGCACTACAATGTACAATGAAAGTTGTATTTCAATTAAATTATTTAATTTTTGTGCAGAAAGACAAAGATGCTTAACAAATAGTAAAATTGTTTTATTGAAAAAATATCTGATGCCATAGTGTGTACATACTTAAGATGACATTTGAAGTATATGTTTGCGTTGTGTGGAGCTTGTCATGCTGAAGTAGTGTTTATCTCCTTTCTAATATGATTTCTGCAAGCCATGTCATGATTGTATGATTATAGGCTTATGCATAAAGGGGTTTTGGCCATCTTAGAATGGCAAATAGCTTTAAGGGAAGTGTTTTAGCAGCATAAAAATACAATTCCGGTGTAAATAAGAATGTAGTTTACTATATTTGGCAGTCAAATAGAAAAACAATGACTTTATCGAACAATAAGACCCGAAGATTATTTTTTGCATAATATGTAAAGTTGATGTTCTTTATGTGGCTCGTGTTGCTTCTATTGGGGGAAATTCACCTTTCCAAAATGGTTTCCAAGACAGATGGCAGAGTTCTAAGACCATTACCTTGTTACATGATGGCTTACACAGTAAAGGGTTCAGTATTTACACAATGGCAAATATCTTTTGGGTGAACAATGGATTAAAATGAAAAACTGCATTCATGACACAAGTAACTGATTATAATACTTTCAGTTTTATTTTTCAATATAATTGTCTGTTTTGGGTTTGAAAATATGACAAAAAATTAGGAAACAAATTATTCGTTTTACAAAAAATGATAATAGTGTGTTTCATACCTATTTAGATGATACATAAAGTGTTTTTCTTAAAACCTACTTTATAAAGAAATTCCCTCAGAAACCTAAGTTGCAAAAGATATAGCATTGGTAACTAGGGAGCTAGCAAAAAGGAAATCTATATTTTGTTTCTCCAAGAAAATTGGAGCTGTATGACAAATCTTCACAAAGTGAATTGTCAAGTGGGGGCCGGGAAACAAGGGAAGCAGGTCCCAAAGTGTTCTTTTCCCATGTTAATTCCCATAGGTAATTTTGGGAAGTGGAAAAAAAGCAGCTGAACAGAATTACACCACATATGGAAGAAAGTTAAATCTTTACTCAGAAAGTGCACTTTTTATTACTTGTAAATCCGTTCAGCCATGGTTTACAGGTGGCTCTGTGAGGGATGAGGAGTGTGAGAAAACAGGGCTGATTGCAGAGGCCCCCTGACTTTTTGCCCCCATTTTTCATGTTTTGCTGGTGTTTTCCTAACTCTAATGGTACTCTGGGTACTGCTAACCAGTCCCAGGGCCTGTGCTCTGTGTAAAATCAGTATGCAAATTAGGCTAATTATAATCGACTTAGTCAAGCTACCTATAAGTCCCTAGTATATGGTAGGGCATGTAGGTTTAGGGACCCCAGCATAGGTGGTACCCCCATATGCGCACATCTGAGGTGCCCAGTGTCATTCTAAAGGCAGGTCTGCCTTGCTGGCTGCTTTTAAATCAAAGTTGCATGCAAATTCGACTTCAGAATTAAAAGTAGTTCCAAAGTCTTAAACTACCTTATTTTTACAAATAATGCCCATAGGGCTGGGTGCCATGTAAATATAAACAGGGACCTTATAAAATAGTTTTATAGGCCCTGGTGAGGTAAAACAGCCAAATTAGTTTTTCCCTCATAGTAGTGAATGGCCTTCATAGGCTAGAATGGGGATACTTAATTTTAAAAGTCCCCTTAAGTAACAGATACCACAAGTTTGGTATCAAATTAATTGTTATAATAAATCCCACAACTTCTAGTTGTTGTATTTAATATAACTTGTTCAGGTAAGGAATTTAAAACTTTACCTGAAAAGTTGCCAACTTCAGCCCTGCAGTGTTTTTGCTGCTTTGCTCTGATCGGCCAGCCTCTGGCAGCCTGGCCAGGCTGCCTGGATGAGGTGTGAAGTGGCCTGGCTCAACACAAAGAGATGTGCCTGAGGGAGGAGATCTCCCCTCAGCAGATGGGGAAGCAGGAAGGGGGGAGGGCTGCCAAACTGGTCTTCAAAGGCAGGGAAGGAAATTTGGAGCAACCCAGCAACACCCTCACATCCTGCAAACCCAGACAATTAGGTGCCCCCTTGATTAGATTAGGAGATGGCAGGACAGGGGTGTGTTTAGGATTTTTAGCCACACCAGTGGGTGTGCTCAGCCAAATGTAACCTCCAAAAATCACTTTCAGCCATGATGGATTTGTGTGGAATGTTGAACCCTGGGATTGATTTTTGCCAAACTTCCCAGGAAGTGATCATCACAGGGGGAAGGTCCCTACCCCTGATTGGAGAACCAGGACCCCCCTGTTTTTCACTCAAGAGCAAGGATAAAACTGGCAGGCCTGCACCCACACCACAGATCCCTATCAGATTCTAACAAGGAAGAGCTACAGAAGAAGAAGGACTGCCCTGCTGGACCCCTGACCTGCACCTGGACACTGCACTCTGGAGGACTGCACCAGCGGCACACTTGGGCTTCACCACAAGAAGGACTTTGCCTGACTTCAACTGGTTCAAGGAGGGACTCCCTGTTTGCTACAGGTGAAAAATTGCTAACCAGAGTCCCCTGCACCAACTCCTGAAGAAACTGACCAGAGGACCACTGTCCAGTGGCCAAAAAGGAGTTTGCGCCAGGTGCATTCTGGGAGTTGTAGTCTGTACCCTCAAGGAGCATCTCAGAGCTTCTGGAACCTTGTGGTGAGCTGTGGACTGAAAAGAACCTCAAAGTAACAGCTGGAAGAAGATCCAGAAGTTTGGAGAACTTTTGGAAAAAAGCTCCATAAAGGGACTTACCCGCTGCAGCAACTTTAGCCGGCTTGCCTCAACCGCGACCCGGCCTCACTTGCAGGTTCATCCCGGTGAAGAAAATCTCCGAAAATAGGAAGTTCACCGGGACCTACCAGGCAGTGTATCGGAACAGGGCTCTAAGGATGTTGGATCAAGATTCAGGTTTGCCCCGGTCGAAGGATTTTCACCTCAAAAAAACGACTACGTCCGAAGGTAAAAATCTCCACCGAGGACTCCTGCGACGCGTATCCGAGGAAGAGTTCCAGTAGGTCGGATTGGACTGGCGACTTGGTTCCGGCTGAAGAAGATCTCCAGAAAAACGACTACGTCCTAAGGTAAACTTTTGACCGAGGCCTCCCGCTGGCTGTAGCCGAGCCGGGCTCCATCGCGGACAGCTTTAAACTTTGACTTTGCCCTGGTTGAGGTGCGACCAGATTGGCGCTTTTTGTTTCTATGCGTTAGAAAGCATTAATTCCGATTTTATTCAGTTTGGTGTCATTTTAAAGATAAAAATATTGGGCCTGATTACAACTTTGGAGGAGGTGTTAATCCGTCACAAAAGTGACGGTAAAGTGACGGATATACCACCAGCCGTATTACGAGTTCCATAGGATATAATGGACTCGTAATACGGCTGGTGGTATATCCGTCACTTTACAGTCACTTTTGGGACGGATTAACACCTCCTCCAAAGTTGTAATCAGGCCCATAATCTACTTTTATAAATTGGTGTTGGATTTTTATTGTGTTTTGTGTTTTACTTATTTTCTATTTTGTGATTTTTAAATGCTTTACACACATGTCTCCTAAATTAAGCCTTGCCGCTCGTTGCCAAGCTACCAAGGGTTGAGTTGGGTTTAATTTATTGAGACCTAACTGGACCTAAGTGGAGGTTAGTGGCCTATTGCTAAGTGTAGGTACTTACCTGCCCTTACCAATAACCCATTTTCCAACAAGGAGGCAGGAACATTATTTACGTGGTCAAGAAGTGCACCATAAAATGTTCAGAGAACAGCAGAGTGCTTGCACTTCCAGTGCGACCCTGATGCCTCTGTCTCAATGGGTGTCCTTAGGATCACGGAATGCATTACTCAGTGAAAGATGTCAAACATGGACTTCATCACTTCACGAGTGAACCCCATGATTTCTGGAATAAGGTGTGGTCAAGCCATCTAACATGCCTTTTCCAAGATGGTGGTCAGTCCATAACATGTATTTGATGTTCTCAATACAAGATTAATTAAATTCTTCTTCCTGTGATATTAGTTTCTGTTAGAATCACATATGTGTATACACATTTCCTAGTGTACGATGTGTGGCAACATATTTGTTCCCTTATTTCATGTTACTTTCTTCATTTGCTTAATTCCTGCTCCTTGTGGATTAAATTTTGTACTGAATGCAACCTCTGGAGTTTGGTACCCTGCTCTTCTCTTTCAATAATAATGTTCATCGTCAATCAAGATTCATGATGTTGGCTAGGAAGTTTTATTCCCCTTTGTAGGTTTTTCCTCCTACTTAAGACTGCATTTGGAAGACACTAGACATCTTTTACGTATACTATTCTGTTCAGAATGGCACTGTGGCTACTCAGAGGAGTTGCCCTTTCTTCATGCAATCCAGAAGAGTACTCAACAGACAGTGTCTAGTCCTTAAAAGATTACAACAGCATCTTGCATTATTAACGCTATGGATCCTTTTTGCAACCTGCACATTGAGAATTTGACACTATAGTAATCTTTGGTGGTGCAGTCTTTAGATATTCCAGTAGTCCCCTTCAAGGTGTTTTGCATTTTCTTGGTAATACTACGAAATTAAGGAATTTTTGGATTCTATTGTGGTGCATTTTTCTTGATTTGAAGTACTCTGCAAAGGAAGCGGTATTTAACAAGGTGAAATGGATGATTTGATTTTGTGATCCGTTTTTCACCAATGGCAGCTGAAACTGCCTGGGCTTAAAGAGGTTGTTAGGGATGAATTTGCTCCACTTTCAATTGGGTCAGAAGAAGAGGAGACTATGCAAGTAGGAGCTGTACAAGGGCCTTTGACTAAGTGAGAAGGAGTGGTGGTGCAAAGCTGGAGTGCATCTGGATTGTGGTGATGCTTGACATGGGATTCAAGCCTATCCTAAACTGCCTTACAAGAAGACTGGAAGAATTCAATCGGCTCCAGTGAGAAGTCCTCATATTGGATCATCTATGCATAACACTGATTTATTTCCGTTGCACATTGATATCAAGACAGAAATTTGAAACATTATCAATAGTTCTACTTTGTTGGATAGTGACAACTGTGGTATGTTTAACCATCAGGATAACAATCAATCTATAAGAGAGCCAAGACGACTTCTGAAGTAACTCGAACAGTTGGTGGTTCACCCCCCTACATCTGGTTAAACATGAGAGGCCTCTTTTCCAATGCAAAACTCCATTGTGGATCATACAGGAGTGTTATTTTTAACATTATTGTCTCTCCTAATTATAATAAAATAAATATAATACAAAAAATAGTTTAATAATAAAAATTACAATTTTAGGAATTCCTTGGGTGAAGTGGCACAATCTGTAAGTGAACTTATCAACTCAAACAATGTCTTTATTGTTACAGTTATCATGATTATAATTATGTTTTAGAAAGTAATTGATACTTGAGTGATTAATTTAACACTGGACAATTTATCATCAATGCCACTGCAGTATGATGTTTCCTGATTTTGCTCTCCTCCACCTCAAAAAAAATATGACTGCACTAAAGGAATCAAACTAGGCACTCTTGTTCCTTTTGGCCAAATTCATTCCTTGATTGAGAAAGAGAAAAAAAACTGAAGGCTGATTGACTTGAGAATTTAGGAAATGGTTTACTTTTCATTACTTGTTGGGGCACCCTTTTTTGTACCCAAGAAAGACTATACTCTTTACCTTTATGTTCATTAGAGAGGCTTAAATCAGATCACAATCTAGCACAGATACTCCTTGCTCCATGTAAAAGATCTACTGGAGTCAGTTCATGACTTGCAAGCTTCATTTATGAGGTGCTCATTATTTGCAATGCATAAAGGAAGGCGATGAGGAGCAAACTGTTTGCAGCATCACGCTTGGGCAATCTGAATGTAGTGTCATGATATATGGTTTGTGCATTGCTCTAGCCATTTTTCAACGTTTTATGGATTCTATCTTTTCTGATGTTTCGAATCAGTCTGAATCTACTTTATTTAGAGTATATTGTAGTGTTTTGACTGTTTTCAAAGACTCTTGCAAGAACACAGGGCACATGTGAAACTTGTGATGTCAATGCTCTAATACCATCATCTTACCTGTAAGCCTAATAGACAAAATGGTTCTGGTTGATCTATGGATCATAAGAATATGGTTTCTACTTTGGATTGGTCTTCATGTACAAATATTAAAGAGACTCAGTTCCTTGGGGCTTATAAACTTTCATTTCAAGAGTGACTTGTGTCTTGAAAAAGGAGGCTTTGAAAAGAAACTTTTGTTGGGATGGTGAAGTTGACAACGTTTTTATTATACTCAAACAGATGTTATCCGAACACTAATCTCATGTCATCATGCTACTTCAGGGAAATTCACTGTGGAAACCGATGCCTCTGAAAGAGCAGCTTCGTCAGGTCTTTTATAAAGGCAAGAAGGTGACGGTCAAAACATTCTTGTTTTGGGTAAAACTCATTGCCAGAATCTGAACAGAATTATTTAGTGCTTGAGAAGGAACCTTTAGCCATGAAGACAGCTCGTACTGACTGGATAAAGCTTGCACTGACTGGATACCATCAACAGATGAATTTACATTATATGAGAAATCTTCATTGTAAGAACAGCAGTTAAGGTTGATGGGCATTTTCTTTTGCACAGTTGGAATCCACATACATCTCTGGTTTGAAGAATGTGTTAGCTCATGCTCTACCCCAATGTTATCCTGCGTAATTACTCACAAATGCCCAGCCTGTGAGTCCTCCTAGCATATGGCTGCATCTGGGCAATCCTATTAGGACAACGTCAAGAATGCTCAAGAACAGAACAAACAAGAAATTAGAAATTCAGATAAAGACTTCTCTACTTCACTGATATGAATTGTATTTTAATCAACAAGCAATAATTACACGTGGATTTAATGAAGATGTGTCATGATTCATTTAATTCTTGTCATAGAGGATTTAGGACTAGTCTGGATTCAGTTTTGGATGTGTTCACTTTTCCTACTTGTGCTCGCCATAAATCTTAACATTCTAAACTACTTATTTACAGATGTTACTCCTGATTATGTGATCTCTTCAAACTGCTTACCAGATTTTCAATTTTCAGAAGGATATTTTGAGATAATGCTCACAGTAGACATTTTTACCAGTGAGGCCCAGTTGTTCTCCTTAGCCAAAATCACTAACAGCTGAATAAACTGCCCAGTGTTTTTGACGGTTTGTTTTTTTACTTCATATATTGCCTGATGTAATCCTTTCTGATAATGGTACTCAATATCATTCACACCTTTAGAAAACCTGGTGTGAAGCACTGGGTGGTTAGTAAGCTCCTTTTTTCTTCTGGTTATTCCCTCATGCATATGAACAAACAGAATGAATCATAAGTCAGGCAACAACTGCAATGCTGCTCTAATTCTGCTCAAGATAATTAGGACTCGTACTTGCTAGTTGTGAAAGTCTCAAATAATAAGGCAACTCATTATGCATTTTAGGTTTCACCCTTTGTTCTGTATGCAAGGATTTCACCCGGGAGTTTTTCACCCTCTTCTCATATTGATCTGTAGTGAATCTGTTACAGAAGCATAGGCAGCTTGCTTTTGAATGTTGTGCCAGTCAAAGGTCAACATGACAAAATGTGCTGAAATTCTGCTTCTTTTGTTCCTGGAGAGAACGTTTAGTAGACTTGTTGTTTTCTGTCTGTCATAACAGTGTCAATCAACTTTCAACTGCAACTTTGTGGCCCATTTGTGACTCTTCATCAAATCAATAACGTGGCCTTTTGACTGAAGTTGCCCCTTGGCAGATTCACACTGTCCTTCATTCATCTTCACTGAAGCTATATGTTCATGTTCCATAATCAGCTTCCGTCTGAGCCTAACACAGTTATGTTTCAAGAACGAGATGAGGAGTTTAAAGAAATTTTGATTCACTGAAGATTTGAGATCAACTTCAATCCTTGATCCACTAGAAAGATTATCCCTCCAGTGAGCATTCCTAGGAAAATTATGTCTCACTGTTTCGTTCCGCAGCACTCCATTATGTCCGGAGCTCCTGAAGGGGGCATCTCGACCAAGAATGGAGTTGAGACCATACCAAAGGCCTTGTGTGGCATGAAGAGGAAGGAGCACTATTCATGTTGTAAGCCGGCATGTTCTGAGACAACTCTTTTAGTGAGTAGCTGAGCGTTTGCACTGCTGAGATTGCCCTGGTGTCTCCACTCTCACAGTGGTGTATGGTCAAACCCCTAAGCATTACCTAAACCTTAACCCTAATCTATACACTAACCCTATAATTTACCTGAATCTTAATCCTAACCTTTACCCTAACACAAAGTCTAACTCTAGCCGGAATACTAATCCTAACCTACCACTAAACCTATCCCTCTGCCTTGCCATGAATCCTAACAAATCACTACCCTAAATGGCAAACCTAAACCTAGCCCCTTCTGTAACACTAAACCTTACACTTATTTATAGATTTACCTTGGTCAATGCAGTGCTATTCTCAATAATGATATTTTCAAATCTTTGCCACTGATCGAGATAGTGTATCTGAGGTAGTGAAGATGCAGTGACATCAGTGATGTTATTTGTTTTTTAACTTTAGCTTTATTGGAGTATGCAGTGAGACACTGCCAACTGTATAACTTTGCAAAGCTGCTCAAAAAGTAACCTATGAAATGGGACAAAAATATACACAATGACAAATTCTGAAAACTACAGTAGGAAAGCACATCAATCCATACCACAAAATGCAGTTCTCCAGCAATCAATGAGATCTGAGGTAGCCTGGGAAAGGGGGCCCTTCTGAGACCACCCTCCTTCCCTGGTTTTGGGTGCCTTTCTTATACCCAATTTCTCCTTAGAAGTAGGCCTATTTCAAAGCAAAGTCTCTCTTGAATGTGAAATCCTGCCTTGCCCAGACACTCACCAGGGAGTTGGAGACGTCATTGTGTGAGGACAGACACAGCCCTTTCAGGTGTAAGTGACCACTCCTTCCTTTCCTCCTAGCACAGATGGCTCATCAGGAAATGCAGACTACACCCCAGCTCTCTTTGTGCCACTGTCTAGTGTGAGGTGCAACCAGCCCAACTATCAAAATGACCCAGACAGGAAATCCACAAACAGGCAGAGTCACAGAAATGGTGTAGGCAAGAAAATGCTCGCTTTCTAAAAGTGGCATTTTCAAACACACAATCTCAAAATCAACTTTACTAAAAGATGTATTTTTAAATTGTGAGCTCAGAGACCCCAAACTCCACATGTCCATCTGCTCCCAAAGGGAATCTACACTTTAACCATATTTAAAGGTAGCCCCCATGTTAACCTATGAGAGGTACAGGCCTTGCAACAGTGAAAAATGGATTTCGTAATATTTCGCTGTTATGAAACACATTACTATATGTCCTACCTTTACCATACACTGCACCCTGCCCTTGAGGCTACCTAGGGCCTACCTTAGGGGTGTCTTATATGTAAGAAAAGGGAAGGTTTAGGCCTGGCAAGTGGGTACACTGGCGAAGTCGAATTTACAGTTAAAACTGCACACACAGACACTGCAGTGGCAGCTCTGAGACATGATTACAGAGCTACGTATGTGGGTGGCACAACCAGTGCTGCAGGCACACTAGTAGCATTTGATTTACAGGCCCTGGGCACCTCTAGTGCACTGTACTAGGGACTTATAAATACATCAAATATGCCAATCATGGATAAGCCAATTACATACACATTTTGTAAAGGAGCACTTGCACTTTAGCACTGGTTAGCAGTGGTAAAGTGCCCAGAGTAACAAAAACAGCAAAATCAGAGCCCAGCACACATCAACAACCTGGGAAACAGAGGCAAAAAGTTAAGGGAGGCCACGCCAAGGATGAAAAGTCTAACAATAACTATTTAATCTTAAACACAATTAGGTTAATGCATCCTCCCTGCTGTTTTGGGTGTCATGCAAAGTATTCAATTGCCTATGAAATGTAAAGGGTTGCAGAACTCTATGGCATAAAGTAGACTTCCTAGAATTGTATGTTAGCTATATTGCAATTGCACCTTTCAAGAGACAGCCTCACAATGGGCTGCTTAATGCACCTAAGAAATATTTTATCTGAGGAACACAGGGACAACTGTTGAAAGCAGTGATGTTTAAGCCACAAACTCCAGTTAGAGCAGTATTGGAAAACGAATCCAAATGTTTTTTTTTTTTTTTTTTACATAACCATACTCTTCCCTAAAGTGATGCTATGAAATCCATGTGTTCTAAAGGGAGAAAGAGCAAAACCTTGCATGAGAACACAGCTCAATCAGTCACTAAGGCAAACTGGCTTTAGTGAGGAATCCCTGGCTCACCCCTGGTATCTTGGCACATGCAGCAGAATCTTCCTCCTAGTTAATTAATGTGGTATATGTGTTAAATCAGACAGTAGGAAGGATGCATCTTTTGTGAGTGACTGCACCTCGGTAAATGTTAATGGTTGATCCTTCTGAAAGTTTAGAACTTCCTACTTAAACACTTTTTGGGAGGAAAGTATCAGAAACTGGGCAAGTCTTAATGCTGGAATCGTAAAGGGCGCCACGTGGTCACATAGGTTGAATAACCCTGCTGTAGTCTCGATCCACCTGTCAGAATGCTGTGAGCAGAGACAATACTCTGAGAAAACGTTTCCAAGGTTGTATCTTTGTCATTTAGAGTTGTTTCAGTACTCCAGCAGTGTCCCAAATTTGTGTACATCTTCTGGTAGCACTGCCTCCTTGAGATAGTTTCCAATATATTCGGTCTCAGACTCCAGACTCCTCAGGCTCCATTCCATTTTTCCAAGGTAAAATGGGGATACCACAGAGGCCATTCCTAGAGCAAAATGCCTTAATACTTTAGGAAACTGAATTGGTGAGCTGGTGGGGGAGAGGCTACAGCACTGCTACAGCTACCAAACTGTGGCTGAGCTCCCATGAAACCAAAACAATCTAATTCTGAATGGTTGAACTGATTTCTGTTAGGAATCCCTCATGCACTATTGCTATATTGACAGAAGCAGAAAGGACCAGGTAAGAGAAAAATGACCATGATTACATGCGCAGCTACACCGAAATAACATTACAGTTAAGAAAATAAAGAATACAAAAAGCTAGTGTAACGTTGGTTTGAAAAGTATGAATATAATAAGAAAGATACAACGAAATTAAAGGGAACCAGATGTAGTGATCAAAGGTTATGGTGATAGCAAATATTGGATTTTTATGGAATCACAATACAGTTTTGGAGAGACAATCTAACAAAGTAATATGTTAGATGTACTTCTCAAAAACAACCACTAAAGGGCAAAAATGCATTTGTTCTTTCACTGTAAGAAAACAATGCCCATTGCCTATTTTGTGTGAAAGAATAGTTTTTAGTTGTTTAGTCCTTAAAATGTCTACTCACTTGTAGCAGTAGATGTTTGTTTTAAAAAAATAGCCAGTGGAGAAATGTTCAGATCTTCAGAACTCCTTCCTTAGACATCAGTTAACTGTTCCCAGTTGCAGGGAGTTCCCCATAACTACTGACCCACATTGCAAGTTTCAGTTGGAACTGGTTCCTGGGTTCTCTTTGTAATGAATCCCAACTCCCTCAGTACACAGGCTTCTTTCCACTAGAGCATGTGTCTGGCCCAACCACCCCTACTGGTATAAAATAATAGGCAGCTACAGGAGTAACTGGTGATTCAAGAGTGTTCCACAAAGATTGAATCAGAGATGTACGCCTGTCCTCTCCAGGATCCACTGCAAGGTACGAATATGGCGAGAGATACACTAACTGGAGACGGAGAAGCCTCAGAGCATGGATGTAAATACAGTATTTACTAGTGGGACATGGGGAGTAAATGTCAAAATCAAAAACCAAGACAAAGAAATATAATGTTAAATACATTTTGAAACATTTATTGGTGCTGTACATAATCTTGAAGCATTTTACATAGCCTCAAAATCGTATTTGTAAACATCATCACATGAGGTTCAAAAAGTCCTATTACATACATATGACTCCAAACTCAAAAGAATTCCAAATCCTCCATTTGCGATATTGGTACTCAAACAATATATAGCCATTTAGCTTGGTTATGCAGATTTCATGATAGATAAGGATATAAATACACCCCTGTGAATTCAAGCAACTCAATGGCATGCATGAGCCTGGAAGATGATGCTGTCAAGAAGAGAGGATATCCCCTGCAAATGTTGGACCGGATAGAAGACTAAGCGATCCATCTTTTGACTAGATTTGATTATTTTCAAGTTTACAGTTCAGTGGATATGCTCTGCCACAAGGGGGTGAAAAACCTGAGACAGAGGTGAAAGGAATGTTGTCAAATGCTTCTGGAACCTTATGCAGCCCAAAGGAGGTAGAATACCAAAATGTTGATTTTCTTGTAAATGTGCAGGGGGTTATTTGGGGAGTTACTCTGGATAAAGGCCTCACATACTATTGTTGCCATTTGAGAGGGCTCAGTCAATTCCCTACAAGGTAGTGCATAAGGGATATAATGGGAGGGTTCTCAGCAAGATATAGTGGATGTAGCTGTTGGTTACAAATTTCAATTGGGCCCAGAAGATACTGAGCCCTTTCACCCTTGACAGTTCACACCTTAACCCCTGCTCCTGGTTAATAAAAGATTCACTGCAGTGACTGAAAAATGTCAATGAACACTGTCTGTCTACGAAATACCCTGCTTCACTCTCCTGTCTGTCTGAGTTGCAAAATGGTGGTGACTACAGGGAACACAGAAAGAATTTCCTTTAGTGTCTGTCTCATAGGGTTCTGCACCATGCCCTTTCCTGTTCAGAATCCTTTCCAAAAACACCCGTTTTCTCATAGAACCTCTCTTCCTTGGCCCCTCACCACAATCAAGGTCATTGCTCTGTTGACTTGGAGCCTTTTTCCACTCTCTTCAAACAAACCTTAACCTTTCCTCTCTTAGTTGTCCATCACCATATTTTAACTTTCTCCTTCATCTGCACTATTCCTTTGTATGTTTACTTCTCTTCCAGTCAGAGGCTGGGGTCCCTGAATCACACAAGCTGGTATAAATAAGCTTCTGGAAACCAAGAGGAACCTCTGCCTGGAGAAGAGCTGAAGAGCCGAGGAAGAAGAGCTGCCCTGCCTCTGACTGTGCTTTGTGGAGCTATCCTGCCGTTGCTGCTTCTGCCAGAGTAAGAGGGCAAAGACTGGACTTTGTGTGCCTTCCATCTTGTGAAAATCTCCAAGGGCTTGATTTAGAGCTTGCCTCCTGTTGTTTGAAGTATTGGGGACAGCAAATACTTCTCTCTGCCAGCACCTGGAGCCTCTGGAAAGACTTCTACTCTACCCTGTGGTGCCCATCCAGTTCCTGGGACCCTGAAAGGAGAAGCTGGCAGCCCAAGAGGAAGAAATCCACGCACAGAACACCGTGCGGGGAAAAGATCGTCGCGACTACGATCTGCGGCTGAAAAATTTCCGTGCCACTGGCTTCACAGCTGGAAATTGACGCTCGCCTGCAACGCGACCGAAGAATCCACGCACAGAGCTGGAGAAACGACACACAGCATCGCTGACGGAAGCTGGTGAGATCGCAACCCGCACTGCATGGTTTTCAAATCATCGTGCAGCTGGATTTCTGACACAAGTACCATTGGGCGTGTTACAACAATGAAAGGCCTCCCTGCCGAGAGTGCTGACTGGATCGATGTATCACTCTCCTGCGGAGAGAAGAAATGACGCGCCCCGGCCCGACAAAAGGAGAAACTACGCAAGGTCCCGCTCGTGAGTGGAATCGATGCATCGCAAGCCCTTTTTGATGCACACTCGCCCGTGCGGGGTTATTTTTACGCACCCTAGGTACATTTTCACGCTAACAGTGTTAGTGTGTGTTTAAAACTACATGAAGACTCTTTTTGCTTTTTTATTGATAACTTGACTTGTGTATTGTGGATTTTTGTCTTTTTGGTCTTGTTTTGTTTAGATAAATATTCTCTATTTTTCTAAACCAGTGTTGTGTCATTTTGTAGTGTTTTCATTAAGTTACTGCGCATGTCATGTTTGTGGTTCCATTCAGTGAGGTCAGCTAAACTGTTAAGTCTCTCATCATATACAATCGCCTGTGCATTGGGTACAGCACTCCAGTCAGACTTGCACCACACAGAAACAATCTGAAGTACAAGGCTCTGTTCCTTGGTACATGCATTCTCATCCTGAAGCAAAGACACACAAATTCCTTTCTGGAAATTTTTACAATCCTATCTGTTTATACAAACCTTCAACTGAATATGCATTGATACAGTGAATATGTAATTCCTGTGTATCCAAACTTCTATTGAAAAGATCTTTTAGAGAATAATTGGCAGCGTCTGCAGGCTCCTATTCCCAATAATCATCCAAATACCTGTACACACATACCTATATACATTGAATACACTAAAAGTGAGACCATGATACAGAAATGTTTATACATATAGTGCACAAATTCTGCACTAAGGCTCCTTACCATATACTCCTTTGTCCAGCAGGAGTAAAAACTCATCTACAGCATTCCTCATTTCATGTTCTGTGAGATCGAGAAGAGAGACCACCTTGAAGTCCAGCTGTCTCAGCAAGTTAGTCAGCTCGTATACATCAACCATTGGCGCTTTGAGTTGAGGGTGGTTCCAGTAACTCATGTTTCCAATCAATAAAGCTACTTTGTCTGTAGCTGCAAAAAATACAGAAATATTAAGTCAGATACACTAAGCATTGAAACCAAACCATTTAAAAAGATTGTTCTAGTGAAAAAAACTCAATGTCTGAAATGTATTAAAGGCTTCATGTTTGAGGTGTACCGACATTGTCCATTGGTATTTTGTGACCAGTGTTTTGTACATCAAGCCTATATTTTTACAGGAAAGAGATATGGAGAGCTACAAATTTCAGCTAGATGGAAATATATATCCTGTTCTGAAACATGGTTCTCCATAGGCTTGGGGTGATGTTAATTTAGAGCTTTAGATCTGGATTAGTCTATAAGGGTCCAAACAAGAATGTTTTTTATCTAAGGTCACAGTAGTTGATGTCTCTTGGATTGGTTGTCTGATGAGTTGTCCAGAATGCATCTTTCTTGATTGATGGCAAGGAATGTCACATTTATCTTTCTGAAAACGATAGAATAATATTTGTATTCTGCATCTTCTATTGTTAAAGTAGCTGGAAAGATCAATGCAACAAGCCTATCTAAATTAATTTTAGTAGTGCAGAGACACAGCTGACCTGAGTAGGGAGTAAATAGCTTTTGAGAATATTTTATTCTATCATTTTACTGTTAAAAGCTTTATGGCAAAGCCTGCACCTTCCTTTCCTTTACTCACTGAAATAAATAATCCTGAATAGATTTTCCTCTGGTGAGAATAAAAAGAACTCTGTCAAACTTTTGCAGATATGGGAAACCCCATGACCTCCTCTATTATATATTATGCACATATGTATTACACATTATATTTCATACCAGGCACCCCATGCCTCTCACCAAGCCATGAATGTCCCCCCCACCTATATTATTCATGATACTATTTGCAGCAAGGGAGCAGTCACACGGAATCAAGTCAATCAATATGCCAAAAGAGAGCATTGGGTATTTTTGCTCAATGAGTTGGTGCACTGCAATATGACAACTAACCGAAATCAAGACAGCGGAGATTCTAGAACAGATGGATGAGAAGAGAGCCCAACATCGAACAATGTGTACTGTCAATATTTACAATTAGTTTTCTATTGTGCTTGCACAGCTTGTTTTATAGTTTCACAGATTTACCAATTGCCTCTTAGATGTATTTGAGCACTTTGTTCTGAAGATGTCTAGATCAAATCAATACATGAAGAAACAATAGGAAGAATGAAAAGCAGGTGCCTAGGTGTGCAGGGCAGAAACAAAGACACAAAAGATAGCCAACTGAAATGGATGTAGAGAGAAAAGAGTGAGGAAATTGATGGATAGGCTAGGGCTTCAACAGGCTGACACAATACAGTGAAACAGATATTGAAAATGGGAACAACAGGAATGGGATGGGCAGTGACCAAAGCATACTGGGGGTGATGAGAAGGGAGGAGGAAATGAAGGAAGGAATAGTTTGAAAGACAACTCCATGGTAAAGATGACTGAAAAGGGGACCAGGATGGAACCTACTAGGCCAATTAGAACATGCAAGCTGTAGTAAAGTTAAGAAAAAAATATACAAATTTGGTATTCAGGTCTTAACTTATGTTGGCCTGTGCTAGCCACAGATCAATTAGTGATTCACATGTGGGTTCGCATTGTCCATCACCCAAGAGTCAGTGAGCAATTATGCTTAGGAAATCCTCATATACTTTTTATGACATGATGATGTGAATCTAAACACATGCTTTTGAATACTTACCAAAGGGTCTGTCCTTTGGTTCAGCTAAAAGAAAATTAAAAAAATATGGTTCTTCAGCATATATTTATCCATGGATTTTATTTTAATTTCAAATATCACAGTTACACCCAAGCTTCTAGGTTCAAAGGTTCATTGTGCAATTATGAGAAGTTATTAAATTAAACAGAAGTGTCATGGTTTAAAAACAGACACAGTAAAAGAAGATCTTGAGATATTAATAGTTGTAGAATACTTTGTCAGGCTCTAGAACACTGCTTAATGCGGACATCTTGCAATGACATAAAGAATGTATAGTAAGTTTCCTAAATGTCATATCAAAAAATTAACTGCTTATGTCACTTGTAAATGTACCCTAACCTGTTCTAATCTTACTGCCCAACTAATTTATTTTTAATGTTGCTTTCTATTTGCAATAAGGACGACCGCATAAAATATGGGCAAGGGATTCCTTCAGGTGTCAACACAATATGCATTTGTTTTTTACCATTCATTTTAGGGTAGCAAATGCTCCTAATGTGAGACAAAGTAAGCTGAAAAAATTCTAATCTTAATACATTTTGGTTGCAACTAACTTTGTAAGGGCATGAAAAAACATAAATACAACTCGTACATGGTAGTCTTTATTCACAATATATTTTAACTTTTCCTGATATAATGAACAGCTCAAATTTCTTAGGTTACTTATCTTTTCAAGTGGCCTTCAGCATAATATATTGGGGCCTCCCTTCCCAACAGGTTATAATCTTTAATAGGTTTACGGCTGGCGCTAGATAAATTGTCTAAGTCCTTTTGTAATTCAGTAAGCAAAATTAGATCCTTATTAATGGTTTCACAGTCTTGGACTTTGCAGGTCACAAAAGATTACTATATTTGTTCTTATACCTACCATCTGTGCTCTTAATGACAAGGAGTGACAACAAAATGTGAAATTTCATTCAGATTAGAGTTTCAGCTGTAAATTGGGGGAGATCAAAGATAGAGCAAAACAAATTACATTGGCCAAAATCTTGATCTTTATTTAGCCCTGACAGAGACTCTAAACCATAAGTAGTGATGGAAAAAACTGTTTTTAAACATCTCCATCACTGGCTGTATTGTTGGTCAGGATATTTTTAAATATACTAGTTAAGTGGTTGCAGCCAGTTTAGAGAGAGGTATTGCTGTCTAAAGTAACCCTTTTTTCCAAACCATATTCCAGATAGCAATAGTCTTGACTATCTAAAATATTACACCCAAATTGAACTGCCTCTTAGAACTCCATTCTGATACTGCTAGTTTTTTATGTCAATAACGTTTTACATAATTAAATTAGATTTCTTCATAAATAAACCATGGTGGTGTTACTTTTAAAATAAAAAATACAAATGGGGAGACATGCGTAGGATGACTATTTCCATTAATAAAATAAAGTGTAATGTCAACGATGATGACACTACTACAACAAAGTATTTGTAGAATTCAAAATGCAAACTAACTGTTTACCATTCATCAACTCATATTTCAAGTACATTTGCCTTATCCTTCAAAATGATGTTCTAACTCGCACCTTAGCCATTCAGACATATGAGGTGCATTGGCTCTGTGCACTATTTAATACATTTTTAAGCAGGTACAACCAGTAATTTGGACTGAAATTGAAATCAATATTAATAAATTATGATTATTTGGCTGTTACACAGCAACACACAAAGTGAGGTGGGTATACTGCAAGCAGAGTACATAGATGAATCTTTGTTCTAATTAGTGAACAATTGCCTCAAGTATTTTAAGTTATTTGAGGTTTCAAAACAGAGGACAGAAAGGGATGGCCACACAGACTGAAAAACATAACACAGAGAATTGTTACTATACAGGCAATAAAATAGCATCTCTTTGAGATGACGAAGTGAACCCCACGAAATTATGATCCCAGAGACAAAAATACATTTCTGACTGTTTCTTCTAAGCAAAGCAAAGGCTATCTCTTCTGAGGGCTAGCTCCATGAGATGAAGTTGTATGATGTTCCATCACCTTATGTTTAGAACTCCGGCCATAAAGCCATGTAATTAATCCATCAGAATCGTCCTTACTAGTGTGAATTTCGGCAAGGTATGGCTTATCACTAGCTGTAGGCTCTACAATTGTAGCTAAAGTGCAGTCTTTCTGTTACTTTTATATTATACTATTTCATATCTATTAATGGGTCTGCAGTGCTTTAATTCACTACACACAGTTTTAACCCATTACAAAAATGCTTGGCCCTGAAATGTGAAACCAACATAGTTGCTTGAAATACTGCATTAGACATTCAAATGGATCCTGGTCCCTGATCAGTTGCCTTTTTTATAGTCTCTTTCATGGATCCAAAACTTCAGTGCCCTTGGACACACATATTGCCCAGCAGTTCCTATTGCAGCTAGTTCTAGGCAGAATATCTGTGTCAGAGTCCAGAAAAATATGATAATTCTCTTCTATAATGCTTTTTCTGGTGGATATTCTATCAACCCACCAATCCCCTACCTCATCCTCCCAGGTCCCAAATTGAATACATAAAGGATTCCATAGCTCCTACTCATTGGTAGATGGCACCATAGGCCTCCATCATGACTCCATCCATCCTCTCCTGAAATATGCTAAAAGTCAGTGATTTGTCTGATGGATAGCTCTACCAAGCAGATGCATCACCTACTGAATCAATATCAAACTGGTCCCCTTTACAAACAGCGGTGGTTCTGAGGCGTTAGGTTATACCAAGAAGTCCTGCAGGAAAGACCAAGCAAAACAGCAGAGTCCACAAACCCAAGAGTCAATGCAATAGTTACAGTGAAAGAATGGATGGATATGGAGGATGGACTGACAAAACCTGAAGCTTCCTAATGTGGCGTGCAGAAGTGACTGTGATATAGAAAACAATTTTCAGTTTGGAAGGCTGAAGAGTGCAAGTATTAGGAGGCTCAAAAGGAGAACACATCAGGAAGGTGAAAACGAGACCACACAAACCTCGCCAAAAGCAAGCAGAGCACTATATGGCTTAAAGACAACCATAAAGTCAACAATTGATAGCAAAGGTAGCTGGTTTGTGGACAGTTAATACACTGTGATGTAGTGCTCCTTAAAGAGGTGCGTTGTCAACTCTTTCCTAAATTAGAGCAGCGCTGGGGTGGCACTAATGGATACAGGATGTTGTTTTTGATCCTTGGTGCACAGATGGAAAATGCCTGCTGCCTAGTTTTTTTGTTTTTCCACTTCTTAGTCTGTAGTCTGATTGTGTCCTGGCTGTAGGTGTGCTTAGAAGAACCAGAGATGGTGAGCTTGTCAAGAAGATACACAGAGATGCTGGTCATGATGGATTTGTAAACAAAGTGGTTTTTGAAGATGCTGGGGACCGGCAAGGGAAGCAAATGGAGTTACATCAGAATGGGGGTAATATGATCATATTTCTTCAGGCCCTGGGTGAAACCTGCTGCAGCATTAAAGAATGCCATTAAGGGGTGTCATTGCTGAGTCTGAGAGACCATGGATCAGGGCCTTATATAAGTGTGAGAGTACAAGGGCATTAACAGCAGGTCTGAAGTCATTTTCTGAAAATAAATGTTGAGATTTCTTTAGAAGAGAGAGCTGGATGCAGACAGCCTTTTTTGGCAATGTATTCCATGAAGGGTAGGTTGGTGTCCAGGGTGAATCCAAGTGCCTTGGCTTTGGTGAATGTTGGGGGTTCAAACCCCTCAAGGTTCATGTCATTTAGCCACTCATTGATTCGATTGTTTATTGTTCTTGGCAAATAACAGGAATTTTGTCATGGTTGTGCTCAGCTTCAGGTAGGTGCTAGACATCCAGAGGAGTTGTGTATTGGTGAATCTTGATGCTGTTATGCATGAGAGGGGACGGTATGGAAACATGCAAGACTCAGCAGGTGGAAGGGACTGTTTGGGACCTGCAGTTGAAAAGGTAGGCGGAGAAGCTCTGAATCAGTGAAAGGCATTGCCAATAAAGGCTCCAGGGTGCATATGAGGACAGGACATTAACTGTGTCAACCATCCTGCCCAGAGAGTTCCAGCAATACCAAGAGGCAATATCTGTGGTCAGCAGGGCATCACCTACAATGTGTAAGGCAGCAGTCTCTGTGCAGAAGTGCGATCTGAAGCAGACTTGTAGCCATGCAGAAGATAGTTAGCATTAACATGATTTTATAGTTGAACATAGGCTGCTTTCACAATGATCTTCACAATTAATTGTAGGTGAATGATGGGTGGCATTTGGTGAGGTCATTAGGGTCAAGTGTAGGTTTCTTTAGAAGTGGGCTAATTCAGCCTTTCTTGAGGTCTTCTTGGAACAGTGAGGGAGGTATTGACATGATTTGAATAATGAAGGCTGGTCAGGTAAGCAGTAAAAGGCCAGCAAGGTCAATAAGAAAACTTTAATTGTACCTGTACTGAAACAAATCTTGATGGGCCAAAGATAAGGTAAATGACAGCCAACTTTTACCCGTACTAGATCAACAAGTTTCTCCTCATAGCAACCATAGTACATGGATGCATGAATTTGGTGGAAGGGCTAAATGCAGCCAGTATGACAGACACACCTCCACTGAAAGGGCAAAATGTCTTGGTTGGTCTCACTCATTCTCGATGCATAAAGGTACAGATTGTCAAAGTTCTGTTGCTGGGACAGAAGTTCCCACAACGTGGAATATGGATGCTCATGGGCAGAGGTTTGGAGTTCCACACTGGGCTACCAGAATGGTCTGCATTCAGTTCCATCTAATTTTTTTCAGAATTCATCTACAGGGAACATGGAAAAAGTATCTGAGGCACACAAAAAGCAGGACACTGAGCATTTTCGAGGTAGAAAAAAGGTCCACCAAAGGTGTGTCCGATTTGGTGAAGAGCCTTTAAACCACTTGTGGGTGTAGTAACCATTTGTGATAGTCAAGATGACACCTACTGAGCTAATTTGCCAGTTGGCTGAGGAGCCCTGGTAGATGACTTGCAAACAGTGAGATCCTATTTAGCATTAACCAGAGCCTAAGTACCTCTAGACAGAGAGGCGGCGAACCCATGTCATCCCCACTATTATAGTATCACATGGCGATCATGTTGTGAGTGAGCACATGTCTAGATCTAGTGCTTAACAGTAGATCATCATCATTCAGCGACAACTGTATTGTACAAAGTTTCAACAGGTTTATGTGGTAGTGTTGTTCCAAAGAGGACAAGACACTCTAGATTTCTACCTTATCCAAGTTATTTCCCCGGCTATTGGCTGATGTATCTCCTACCGTTGTGGCCAATGGTGGGGTGACAGAACAAAAGGGTCTGTGGCACATAGGATTGTTTTTTGTCATCCACAACTCTACATCTCAAGAGAACTCTTTCAAAATGCAAATCCTGACTGAGACAACTACCAATGTTGAGCAAACTGCAGCAGGCCTATGTTCCATGGAATTGTCCATATACTCAACCAACTGAAGGGCACCAAAAAATTGGAGGAGGCAAATGGGCCTATCAACTACAACAGTCCTGAGAATGAAGGAAAAGTTTTCGGTCAAAAAATCAGATCCTATTCTGAATGCCTAGGGCTCAACTCAGCGGACAGAAAGGCCTTCAAACAACAACATCCAGGATGGTTTTGATGAAGGACAGTTTCTATATTGATTGGAGGCAGGATTTGGATATATTAATGGGGGACCCCAGGTTGAACAGCAGTGACCTCATGCCTTGCAAGTGGGCAGATACTAGTTGCGGCGAGTCATTAAGGTACGGTTATACATGTACCATCGATCTGTGTAGATGGGCACCAACCACCACTACGACCTTTGGGAAAATCAGAGGGTCTGATGTAAGTCCAAAAGGAATACCTAGCTGCAATTTGAAGTATTTCCGGCAAAATTGAAGGAATGGTACAGAAAATCTGTATTCTGCAAGTCAAAGAATGCAATCATGTTCTTGTGGTCTAAGATCAACAAGACCTGACCTAACATCATTTTGAATTTCTCTTTCCTGAAGGGATTAGTTTAAATCAGCGGTCCAGAATCAGCCACACCTTTCATGGGGCCCATGAAGGAATGAGAATCATACCTTTGTCTCTGTTGTGGCACGGCCATTCACCTGAAAACCAGGCTGTCTGCAGGGACGATGGCTGTTCTCCCGACCTCCTGAGGCACCTCTCAGTGCTGCTAATTGCACCAGGAGCCCTGGCAGGTGCCCCAAAAGGGAAGGGGATTTGGAAAAAAGAGACAAGAAACACTGCACTCCTTTTCACCAGGTCCAGCTGGGTGGGGTTCTTCGGCTTATGGAGGACTGTCAGTGGAGCCCCTGGAAGTTGCCTTTCTGTGATGAATTATGTATTGGTGAAGCTATGTGCTATTAAGAGACTGTTTCACAACATTCAATAAAGCATGCACTGGTCTCATTAAACAGCATACAAAAAGGCATGCATTGATCTCATTAATTTCATCTAATTTCGTTATCACAGCACATTCACCTGGTAATATCAGCAACTTGGCCCTCCCTTCTCATGGATTAATATACACAAAATCTGAATGTCTCTAAACAAATTAGGAAGTTCTGCAAGTCCCTTTCATGGATCTGCACTTTCACATTAAGTTTTCTATGGTAAAACTACAACATAAAACGAGTTGCAATACCAAAAGCAATAAAACTCACATATAGAGTATTCGTAGCACTGAATTGCATAATAACTATTAACAGAAAATGAATTGCAATACCAAAAGCAAGTAAACTCACACATAAAGGAATCCTAGCACTGAATTGCTTAATCAGTATTAGTACAAAAAATAAACAAGTGGATGATAGAGAAGTTCTGTCACAGTTCTCAGTTGCCAAATGAAAGTTGGCACATCAAGAAGGCCCTTGAGCTAAATCAGTTATTCAACCCTCATCTAGCCCCCACTCATAAATCATGCCTTGGTCCTTAGAAGCGGCCTTTCAAAGTCTCAAAAAGGCTAGAGTACAATCAGTCTCAGTTTTCAGCTTTCACCAAAAAACAAAGCAACCATTATAAAATTCTACACAAACAGATTCAAGACAGCATGCTCCACTTAGCTGACAGAAGTGTGTTCTTTCCAGAAGATCTCTGCTGAGGCTCTTTGCTGCCAGCTGAGTCAAGAGGGCAGCGGGTGGGGCCTGGAGGGAATTCCAGAGTGCAGAGGGCTTTCTTTGCCAGACAGGAAGAAAGTCAAGCAAAGTCATGTGCACAGCAAGAGCATTTATAGTCTGCACGACTGGTGCTTTTGAAAACATGAGGCAGCTGCTCCCTGGAGACCTTGGGGGTGTGGTGGTTGCCTGGCAACCAATAAACAAGTGAACCTAACACATTTAGAAACACGAGGACTTGACACAGTCACGTGTCAACAAGCATTAGTGAAAACCACTGTATAGTGCAACAAGCACTGGTAACATCAAGAACATATCAAACATTGTGCAATATCTATCCTAAAATGTAGACAGTACAATGACGTTACAAGCATCCCATTGGTGCTACACTCACATGATTGAAACAATGCCCCTAAAGATGTTGACAAATTAGGCAGAGTTGTTGGGTCCTGACAGTCTCCAGTCTATTTCAGGTACTATTTTGATCACACGAACACTACTAGTAATGCTGGTGACCTTTGTAAACTTAGATTACTGACAGTTCTTGTTCCCAAACAACTGCTATACTTCTTCATAAAGCCCAAACCCTGGAAGGCTTTCGAATCAACAAGAAAGAGTTTTTGAAAAGCTTGATCTATAAAGCAACATCACAAGAACTTGCCAATGATCTAGGTATACTGTGTAAGACAGCTCTCATCTACTTGGATGACTCTAATCCCTCAAAGTTCCTGCATGGAATGTTCAATGGACAGTACCTTAATATCTATCCAGAGAGATGTGTGGACTGAAAACGGTCAGAATAGCCCCTAAACTGTTAGTCTATTCAGCCTAGGAAAGTGCTAGACTGGAGTGAGAGCGTTCTTGTCTTGTACTGCTAGCATGCTCTGCCATTCAAAATTCTCAGCTACTTTTTGCAAAGTCATAACTTTATACTGAAAATGCAAGAACTGCAGATGCACCCAGCTCTCTAAGTAGTTCTTAAGCTTTGTATCCACACAGTCTCAGCACCAGACAGTTGACAACAGGATCTCCAGATGGTCGAAAAAATATCTAAAATTGCCAGTCCACAGTTTTGTGACCCCTTCCACACTTGTACTGACACTCTTACATAAACCCTAGAAGATTATATAGGTCCATACTTAGGGTGTACTGTTCAGGCTTTGGGGTTAGAGACACAAAATCTAGGTGGACTGACCAAGGACCTGCCATCATAAAACCTAAGGATGCAGTACTACTATAAGGTAATCAACTGAGGAGCTATATGCTACTTTCAGTGGAGAAGGAGCTTTCAAAAAATACAATTAAAGAGATTAATGTGTGATAATGGTGTGTTTTCTATGTGCACTATTTATTGTACATGAATATACGAAGTGAATACTAGATATTGAGAAATTTGGTATATGTTTAGAATTTTCTGAGTGCAAAAGATTTACTGGTATGTTTACGAGCTTCACCTTTACAAGCTAAAGCATCCATTTGTAGGTTGAGCTTTCGAGACCTCTTGTACCTATTAGTATATACTTCTTTGTGGGCTTTCTGCTTTTCATTGGCTTGCATCAGTGGCCTTTAAAAATCCTCGCTTGCTAGTGGTCAATTGTTCCTATTTGTCCCTCCTTTTCAATCCAGGGAGCAGTGACCTAGCACTTGTACCCTTCCACTTGTGTCAATGTAGGGTGTGTTTAGGGACTACTTTTCCCTTTCTCTAAGAGCATTTGACCAGAGCACTTCATTTCTTCCCTGCTCCTGTTACTGTTTGCATGTTCTCTGACTTCTGTTTATGTGAACAGGGCTGTAACTCTTGTTATCGCCTCACATTTGCTGTGCCTTCAAAGATGGAGGTCAAATGCCAGATGCAAGGTCATTTTCTTGCTCTGAAGTGAAAGGATTTCCCCCATCCCCCAAACCCGTACTGCTTTGCTGCTTGTCCTTGTTTCCTACTCATGTTTGTCCGACTCATCTGAATGGCTGGTACCTGAACCTTCAACAATCCTTGTTTTTTACATAGTTATATTTTCATTAGCACAAGACAGCAAGACTGTAGTGGAGCCCACTTTATAAAGTAAGCTTTATTATTAGAAGGACGGAACTGCTACACTGAACAGGATTAGAAACAAACTAGTGGCATGGAACTAACGGCCTACATTGAGTTGTAAAAGAATTAACACAGCAGTGGAAGGATGAAAGGCTAGTTTAACGTTGCAGAGATTAGAAGCTGGGGCTGCGGGTCTCACAAAGGTATGCCCATTGTCACAACTATATTTTACATACTAGGAAAAATTGTAATTTGATAGTTTAATGCGCCTGATTGCCTTCCAGTGAACCATGACTACAACTCATAGAATGCTACATTGGTTAAGGGAAAACCAGGACTGGACTTAAAAAACACATAGGCGACAAAAGGTCACTTTACAAAACATAAAAGCAGACTGTTGCTAGCCTTGATTAGACCATTTCCACGCAATTGTGAAGCAGAGAAAATCGAGTATCACAGTAGGAGGTTTGACGGCCCAAGATGTGCTCCTACCAACGGACTTGAGATTAAATGGGAGACAAATTAATTCAGAAGCCAGTATGAACACTTCTCTCTGAATGGTTGTAGCACTGACAGAGAGAAAGGAAGTTAATAACAGTTTAGTTGGAGTTGAAAGTGGAAAGTGCATGTGCACCTGGCCTCCATCCTCAGAGCTCACAGGTACGACAGTAGCAACGCAAAGAGAGAGTGGAGTCGGATGCTTAAGGGTTCCATGATTAGAAAGAGATCACAGTAAACCATATACTGGGGCATCCATGGCACTTCCGCTTTAGAAGGTGACACCAGTTCTGCTAACAACATTGATATATCCGTTTTGTAATTTCTCGTTCGTAACCAGCGTATGATGAAATACTAGTCAACGGGGCAGTTACAGTCAACACCGTTCCCAGTCCCAGTCCAATCCTGCGCTGCCCCTCAAGGTGCTAAGTCGCTCTCTGCTACTCGCTTTGATTTGTTTGATGATAATCATGGTGGAAAAGCAAACACCACAGTGGAGCCCGTCCTACTCCATATCTTGTTCCTCAATTTTACATACTAAAAAAAAATTACTTAGCGATACCCACGTCAAAACAATGGCACAGACATTTTTCTGAAAAGAATATTACTGACAATCCCACTGTCAAGATATAGACCAGAAAAAATAAAATGCATTATTAATCGAGGTGATTTATACACAAATTAAGGTAGGATCTGAACTAAACAAAAATGCACAAAACAATCTTTAAACACAGTTCACAATTTAACCCCAGTAAGCACCACGTAAATGCCATCTGACTTTCCTAATAGTTGAAGCCTTTAGTGCTAGATGCAGGACTTATGTCTCCTCTTAATCTGTGATGTGCAGGTGAGGAAGATCTGCTCCAACATTGCCAATTTTTTTTGGGGAAATTTGGCAATAATGCTGTTTTTGTGGTCCTTTGATGATGGTCTGATGTTATACATCAGATTAAAAAACTTGAAATAGAATGTCATAAACATCGTTCTAATGCCGATGGCTATTGCACTTGATGCAGGCACATAACTGTGCCTTAGAAAATGCCCTAATGACTGTTTGCTTTTGTGGTTCCCCATAACCTTGCTCAAAAGGCAATTGTTCCAATTTCCGAGTTAATAACGTCTCCTCATCCTTTGTTCTTCGGTTAAAGATGATTTGCTCTAATGTAACCATGGCCCACATTAATGAAAACAGAATTAGCATTAGCAGTTGGGTCATTCTAGTGCCTTTAGCTCAAGAAGTGCCTCCTCTGTCAGGGAGTGAAGTGAGTTTGCACATTCATGTTCTGCATAGCACAGGTTTGGAAGAGTTGGTATAAAATAAGCAAAGTAGGTGCACTATATATTTTAGGAGGCACCACAACAGAGTACAAGTTCATGATAAATCAGATATGTGCTTTTAGATGTTTAAGGGATCAGGAGGTTTAGGCTCAGGCAAACTGATTGACTGAGAGCTTAATCTCCTGTTTCTTACCATGTGGAAGTAATATTCCATGCCTTGATCTAGCAGCAAATTTGAGTCAGTGATGGTGAGCCGAAGGCAGAGTTGATTTATTCTGTACTCTAGCATCTCAACACATGTTGGCCATCCACCAGTCTATCCTTGCTGTCCCACCTTACCTTTGGCTCACCGACCTTCATGCAATAGAGCGAACTATAGCCCAGGTTGCATCTCCTTACTTTTCCTTCCTCTAGCTTTCAGTAGTGCTTCAGCTTAGAAGGTGGTAACTTCCTAAAATTAAGATGCCGCCGTTTCTTCTTGAGCAAGGTGATCTGCTCCTGTAGACAACTGCAATCCGGCATTCAAAAGTACTTAATTACCATATCAGCAGTGGGATGCCAAGCCTGCCTCTTTAAAAGCTTGCAATCCATTCAACCTTCATTGGCAAAGCCTACTCCTATGTATCAGGTACATACACTGGAATACTGGATACTAAATAACGCCAAAGAGCAGAGTCATATCTGCTGCCACAAGAGAGAGCATACAATGGCGCATGACATATACTCTGTTTCACAATGTTTTCCATGTCACTTTGGAGGCCACTTCCTTTTCCATTTTGGTTGATGTGGGGCACCAGCCTTAAAAATTGTTTTTGGGGTGGATGGCTATGAACCCCTTTGTTCTTGACTTGAACTGCGGCATCAACTATGTCCTTCTTGTCCTGATGATGATCCTGCCAATCTGAGCTCCAAGGGGTTGAAACGCCGTAGATAACTTTTAGTTATTGATTGTCAGTGCTTGCCTTAAGTAATGCTACAAAGCAACTGTAACTTTATCTCTTCTCTTAGCTGTGTGTTTTGTCATGAATGCACAAGGATCACTGCTACACAAACTAATAACCTCCTTTATATATTAACACTTGCAGAGATGTACAGGACTCGTTTTCCAACCCTGCTCATTTCTTGGCATTGTTTTTACCTTTTTAGGTCTCACCTTGGGAGCGCCTGCACTGTCTCTTCGAGACATGTAGTATTTAGAATATGGGCTTTAAGTTCTGCCCATCTTTGAAATTGGGTCGTTTTTATAGTCTTGCCTACATACTTGCTTTCTATTGGTACAAATGCTTACCACTCCCTCCTTGTGCACTTTTGTAACCTCCCATCAGGACTGACCCTGGCAAATATGGGATGACTCTTTTTTAAAATTTAGCTTCCTTTGTTCACACTCGTTTTTTTTGTTTGCCTCGGCTGGTGTATCAACATGGCATTGTTGAACGAGCTCATGGTGGTATGCTGTTTCTTCCTATTGCTTGTTTTCGGACAGCTTACTGTTTCTTTGCGATGTCTAAGGGTAAGGTATTGTAGCACTTTATTTTTCTGCCAGATTATATAGCACAAACTCGACATGAAGGTATTATTATTTACTTTTTTTGCACTTTTATGGAGCGCAAACTCAACAACGCTTTTTGTTTTGCAGCCTTATATAGCAAGAACCAGACACAAAGGTATTAGAGCACTTTACATGAACACCGGTTACATTACACAAGGACACATTCATTTTTGGTAGCAAGGAGAGAATACGTGATTTGCCCCGAATCACAGGATGTGAATAGTGGAGTGTCTGTTAATACATCCTCTACACTTTAAACCAAAACACATAAGTAAAAGACATTGTCACTTGCAACGCCAGTAGCTCTAACGCTCACAAATGCGAGACCTATTGCATTGCAAATGCTTGTTCTGTTAGTTGCATTTATCCAATAAGAAAAGGACTTTGAAATGTAAACCAGTGCACAACGCCCTGATCTTGCCCATGTGCACAGAAGACATTTTTATGTATGAAAAATAAAGGATGGTCTAAACTTCAATGCCCCTGAAGAGGGCAATATCAAAACAAATTTTATTTTTAATTTTTGGCAGTTTGACAATTGTGAGCGCACAAACTTATTATGTCTCATTGCTAAAGGGAATATAGCATGTAGTTGGAAACCGCTTTAACAGAGGAAAGAAATGCCAGCATGATAGGTCTCATTTACACTGCAAAAAGAACCCCAGTAATTATTATGTGCAGTTGCTACTTACCAATGTTTGTGAAGTAGGTCAATTCATCTATCAAAACATAAAAAGAGAAACTATATTTTCCACAGTATGACTTTGCAAGGTACATTACATAACCAAAAAAAACACCCAAAGCAAGACAAGATTATTACAGTACCCAAAACAAATGCAAACAAGAAGAAATATGGCGGATGGTAACTTTTTACACATCCTAGGTACAATAAGATTAAAGCATGTGACCCTAAATATTATAAATGACAGACCCTCTGTTCACAAAACAAAATTAGAAAATCTAAATAAGTATGACAAAAGTCATCTGTAAGGTCTACTTTTTGATTACAGACATGCACCTCTCTCTGTGCGAACAGCAGGCAGTTAGATTACAATTTGTACTCAAGACACAAAGCCTACACTCATATCTCTGCTTAGAACAGAGTGAAATCCTACTGCATTAAACTGAATATCTGAAAAGTTTTAAAATTGAAAGCATTTTATCAATACGTTAAACAGTATTTGCTTCTTCTGATCAGATTATACAATAAAGTAATAAATAAGGTAATTCAAGTGACCTTCAAATATAAATGATACACTTCTGTCAGAGCTTCATTTCTATTGTTTGTGTTTCAATCTTTAATTATCATTTGTAATAGAGGTTGTGCTAGGCAAAAGGGAAATATGTCAATGCTTAATTTGTAAATAAAAATGTGCCGGTGCCCAAAGCTCTCCTCTGAAACATGTAGCTGCTGCAATTAAATATGTAAGGCCTCTTTAATCCATTTGCAGCCACTCCTGCCCTTCAAGCACACTCTTGCAGCTTTCTGCACTCGCCCCTTGTGACCGTTTTTCGCTTTCTTCATCTTTCCCATATATCTTTTGCTCGCAGTAAATGCTTGAGGCAGAAAAATAAGTGCCAGCCCTCAAAAATAATGGCTAGTGCCCCACACCGGTAACCACCGGCTCAAATTAAGCACTGATGTATGTTAAAAGAAAATAAGAGAGACATGGCATTATGATTATGCTAGACATTGACAGTTTCATTAACCTCAAATACCTATACACAATATTAAAACCACTACTTAGGAAACTACCAGCTGACTCACAGAACCCAGCATATGCTTGGCATATCTAATATATTGTCTCTCATTAATATCTTGAAAGGAGGAGCAACATGCCAAGTACAAAAGTTTGTGCATTCTAACAACATTCAACATGAAGTCAATAGGACTTTAGAATAGGGAGAGGTACTAAAAGCACAACAGCCTGCGTCTCAGAAGTAAGATCACCTCCTCCGACGTGGGCAAATGTTAAGACAGCGTAAATGATATGTACATTATCTAAATGAACACAATCAAAGGTACAATGGATGCATAATGGAGATATGATGATGTGATAAATAGGCGTTACAGAAAATGGTTGTGATGTGTCAATTATGGATCGATGTATGTACAATGAAATAATAATAATAATAATAATGCCAGTAATAATGAAGAAATAAAAGCCCAATTTCAGTGGAAGTCCTTTAAAAATAACGATATGAAAAATAAGGTTTGCAGCAGCAATAAAATGTATGTTAGCAAACATGTGAAGCCCAATATAGACCGTAAACATAAAGCCCTTCTGCAGCTTTTAAACATGAGCTGATTCTCCTTTTAGATCCGGCTTCAGACAGCATTAGAAAGTCAACATATGAGTATATGTAACGGGTAACTGTGTAAAATCGTTGCATATTGCCATCAAGGGGTTCTGGTGACATCATAAACCACAAGGCTGAATGCCAAATAGTTTGTAAATGTTACCATAACTCCTCTCTGTCTCACTCTGGGATAAAACGTTGGCATTTCCATACGACTGGCTTATAACTTACAGTGCCTCATAATCGACTGCAGAGTTTAAGCACTTAATCACATATCATATGTGCACTGTCTCACGCATCCATGCCCTTGGGCAACAACTCATCCATCCATGGATTTATTCATGTATTCACTCACTCACAGATCTACAATAGTTCACAGGCACACAATCAACGAGGAGGTACCTTAATTTATAGTAGTGTGTGCATACCAAGGGAAGCAAAAAACGGCAGGAAGTACAAATTTATTTTCACCCCCAAGATTTCTTGCAAAGTAGGACGAATAGGTACACGTGAAAAAAGGCAACTACAAAACTATACCTTTTACAATTTGAAAAAATATATTTTTCAAAAAAATACATATTTCGTTTTATAATATTAAAATTATTTTCACATTGACCCTTCTTTTTAGTGGATTGTTCTTTCTTGCTAATTTTGAATCAGTTCTATTACGTGCCATCCTTGTGCACTAATATCAGTTTCGACTAGAGAAAATGTACACAATTGGAGATAAAGGGGGTTATTACAACTTTGGAGGAGGTGTTAATCCGTCCCAAAAGTGACGGTAAAGTGACGGATATACCACCAGCCGTATTACGAGTCCATTATATCCTATGGAACTCGTAATATGGCTGGTGGTATATCCGTCTCATTTGGGACGGATTAACACCTCCCCCAAAGTCTTTTGAACTTTGACACATTTCCTCAAGATCCCCTTAAATAGTTCCACATTGAGAGAGCCAACACATCGTTTTGAAAAAGTCTTTGGAGACTAATTTGCGTGAGAGCTACAGACATTTCCAACTTTAGATGCCGATCGATCCATGTTTTAATAAATGTCAATTTTATTTTTCTTCGGTCATCTACTTTCTATATTTATTGTTCCTCAAATCATAATATACTAAGGAGAGACCATATTAGAATAGCACGTTGAATCAACATACAGCTCTTTCCCTATTACACAGCATTTCGGTGGACTAGGAACTACACTTGAGCTCGAACTGGTCTCATATGAAACACCCTTTTCTGCCATTGGCAATGGCAATAAAAAGCCCCGATCAAAGCAAATGGCACGAAATAGAGGAACATTTAGGAAGCCACATGACAATCACCAGCACTTAGGTTCTGCAATAGTAACCCAGACCAGCTGACGCTCTATAAGTGTACTGATGGCCTAAATGTTGCTTTTAGTCATAGTATTTCTTGATAAGAATTGCAAATAATCCCATAAAAGCCTTTGTCAAAATCTGTTGTCAAGAAATTGAATAATATTTTTACCAGAACTTCATAGAAACAATAGTGGCTAAGCAGTGCATTTTGACGAATCCGCCATAAATTAAACAGAGAAAGCAGACAAGACCCTGCTTATGTATGTTGTTTTTATTTTTAAATAAACTTTCCATATCAGCTGGTTCCAGACAAAACACACTTGTTTGACTGTAAAGTCACAACCAATTTTGTCAGTTCTTTTCCTTCACCAAATGATTTATATCTTGTCAAAGTAGGTCTCATCTTATCACCCTGAAAGCCTATTTAATGCCCCTCCCTACATGTGAAGATGATCTGGATTCCAGGAATGTATTGTACAGAACATATACTGATCAGTACTCAAAACCTTACCTTAAAGTCTTCCTTGATCAATGGGAAAGACCCCTCTAAGCCCTTGAACCACTAAACAAACTGCTCGAAGTTAACAGTTTGAACCCAGCAGCCACAAGTCTGTTTGAAACATTACAAAATGTGGAATAAAAGACAAATGAAAAGAATTGCGAATGCACATTTCCACTAGGGATACATTAGCAGACTGACTGCGAGGGTATCCAAAAACCTTCGATGAGTGGAAAGGTTCACAAATCATAGGCTTAAATTTAGAACTGTCCCACAAAACATTTGTGAATTGAGCCTCTGCCAATCCAGCTGAGAGTTTTAACTTTGGATACCCAGCTAGACAACTCACACACACACACACACACACACACACACACACAAAATTATACATTTGCTTTAAAAATGGATGTAGATATTAAATGCGAGCAAAGCACCATAGCCAGTTCCAAATAACAATGCCATAAACACTCTTGAGTTTCAGGTGAACCTGTTTGTGCATGTATGGCATGATTATTTGTTTGAAATGTAAGATCCAGCTATACATTGTTGGTCCAGCTGCGTATATTAGGCATAACAAAAAAAGCAATCCAATGACAGAGTGTAAGCAACTGTACTTGAGCTTTAACTTTACACCAAGGGACCTGCTGTTACCCAGTATGCTTGTGGTTTAGAATACTTCATGTAGGAGAGCAACACAAATGCAACTCTCAAACAATGCAAGCCATTTCCCAAAAGCTGCCAGCATGAAAAGCCCACAAGCATACCACAGGCTGTAGAGTTACACTACCTTCGCTGGTCTCCACTGCTGCTCTCGCATTTGTCTGTCCCTCTTAGTGTTAAGAGAAAAAACATTTAAAATGATTCATGGGAAATGCTACCAAAGACTCAACAAAAATATATTGTGATGTTGTACTGTATGGCAGTTTTATTGTATTGTAGTATTTATATATCGCTTACTACCCCCTATGTGGGGCCCAGACAAGCAAATGCTGGTTTCATAGCTGGCAGATGCCTCTTGTTGTGACAGTGACTTTCAATCAGCTTTGAGTTTTTACTGAAGACCACTTGGTATGCTGGAACTTGTAGGCAAATACAAGTAAAGTGCAAGTAAAACTACAACTCATAGCATGCTCAATCCGGATGGCCTAAAAACACAGAACTGGATCAAAGTCAATTTTAAGCAGAAGTGATCAGATGACGGATATGTAACAAAAGTGACACACTGTTAGTGAAAGAACAGCTAACACTGGTATATTCGTCTCAAGTGCGAGATAGTAACTTTAAAAAATTATAGAGCGACAAATCACACTTTACAACCGTTTGAAGAATGCAACACTTAGTGATACAAAAGTACAATCAAGAACTTATATCCGGCAGTTTGCTTGGTGTTTGTTGTTCTTTAGTAGAACAGAAATGATATGGTTTGTTGATATAATATTTCTGTAAACCGAACAGCAATTAGAAAAGAATAAGACAGACATTAAAAACTTTAATTTCTAAATGGTATTCATAAACCCAACATACTTGAAATATAGAACAAGGGATTCATAATAACAAATGTGTAGGGTCATTTGCACCCAGAACACCACTTTCCTGATCATGTAGTATTATCGTATAGGACAGAAAAGGCTGCAACACTGTCTGAGCTAATCAGTGTACCAATATCTCCCTAAACCAAACAGCACCAAGGGCCAAAGGACAAACTAATGAATGTTTGGGTCTGGTTGTGGAGCAGAAATTTAATGATATTGCAATAAACCAGACAAGTCATGACAAAGGATTTGGTGATCCTGTCTCAGTGTTTTTGACACTAGAGAAGTTGAAAACGTTTCCTTTTCATAAATAAAATTTAGTAAAACACTTTGAATTCACTGAAAACTTCCAGTTAAAATTTAGTTATGGTTATAAGGCACATAAATTATTGTAGCCAATTTTTTTAAAAACCTCAGAAATTCACTGAAACAAATCCATGCCTAAAGATTACCAAACAAAGCCTACAGCCAATGAAATTTGCAGTAATGGTTAGGTTAACTAACCATAACTCGTGACCTCTCAATACACTCCTTATAACTTCCCACATGACATGACGGATGACATGCTAACTGACATTTATGCCATCACTGATGACATGTCAAATGACATTATTGCTGATATAACTGATATAGTATTGTCCTGTAAACATTAGTTTTTTATTTCTGTATTGATGTGAATGATGATCTTATTATTAACAGACACAACTGAATAAAATTGTTTTGGAATGAACTGATTTTGAAGTAGGGCTTTTGTTGCAGTGCTGTTTTGGAAAAAGTACTGCATACATTTGTATTTTACTTGTATGTTGTTTTGTAATGACTGGTTTCTTTAACAATAATAGTAGTTGTAGGTCTACATATAAGTTATATAAGTTATATAGCTAGATGATTTACTGTGTATGACTATATTTTGGAATGGATTATGGGCCTCCAACACCACTTTTGTGTCTGTATAGTGGTGTCCATGTTGCAGCTTGTTTGAGCGTGATAGAGTGCATTATGGTATATATGTTCTTGCTGAATATTCTTTTATTGAGTGTCTCGATTTAGTGATTCTATTTAATAAGGGATGTTTTTCCATACAGCATTGCTTGCAAGGTTTAGTCCCATGAGTGTTTTTTTTACAATGGCAGGTTTGTTGAAGTTGGATAAGTGGTGTTGCAGTTTCTATAGCAGCTGTGTGGTTTATTATGCTGATTGTTTCATACAGTGTTGGTGAACATGTATTAGTAAAATACTGGGTGTGTATGTGTTCATAGTTTCTGGTTTACTGTTTTATTCCAACTGTTGTATTATGAAAAAAACAAAGGAGGTCTTTTACTATAATGTGAAGTGTTTCTCCAGCATTGATTATTATACAGATCATGTTGGGCAAATTAAGTGGCTTAATAATTAAATAATGAGTGCATTGTTTGTTATAATATTATGATAGGTAACATATTCATTAACTATTACATTACTCTTAGGTTTTAATGCAAAATGAACAAAGTAGAGGCCCATTTGAATGATGTAAGCAGTGATGTCATCAACAGTGTAATAAATAATTTCATTTACCATGTCATCAGTGATGATATGTACGAGAACATAAGCAGTGCTTGACTGGGAACCATGTTTCTAAAATATAAATTATGCTATTTTATGTGAGTTCTAACTATGAAATCATTTTAATGTGTTTTTTGATGAATTACAGAGGTTACTTTAAAGTAAATTATAATATTGTATCTAACATCTAACCGTATCACTTACACTAAACCTTGCATGCAAGTACAACTGCTTGGATTTGCTTGATTTTATGTAATTCTGTTCAGCATTTTTTCTGTAGTGGAGAGCAAACTTTCTTAAGACAACTAAAATAGGAATAGCTTATTTCCTGCCCACAATTTCATTGCTCTCCTTTTTGGTTACTGCCCCCTTCCCTCAGCTTGAAATACATATGAAACTCAAAGTATTAAGAGTAATCTAAATATATTAGTGTCTGCTAACGTCTATGTCAACATTATTAGTAAATCAATTATTTTTTTACCTCTGTTAACTTTGCCTTAGGCTTTTATTGCATCTCCATAAATGGGCATAGTTTTATCCTGCGAATTTCATGCAGGTTCATAAAAATATGCTCCAGATTTATTAGCACATAAAATGTTTTTGCTCACACACACGTTTCAGCTTTGTCTCCTCTATCCACAGAGAACTAAACATGCTAACTTTGTGGTACTATTTATGTGCATTCATCAATTCTTGCTACTGGATTTAGAAACTGAACACTTTTTTGACTTCCATTTTATTGTGCCAGCCCCCTTTAAACAAATCTGTACAATTGAATGCAAGAGTAAGCTAAATATGCTAAGCTTCTGCAAAATATCATGCAGATACATCAACTAGTATAGAAGTCATAGTAGGCAAATAAAAAAAAAACACCTTATTTGTCAAGATATCTCAAACTTTTTAACCCTTTGTAGCCTACTCACACATTTTATAACACTAATTTCTTGAAAACTACTGAATGAATTTACATTAAACCAAGCAAATGCATTTCTGCGAGTAAAATTATATCTTTATGCCAAGTTTGGTGCTTTTTTTCATTGTTTTTTTCCTGAAGTTAAGAACAATTATTCCACTTTTTGACGCACCTTTTAATTTTAAGCATGAAACTTAGCATGCCCAACTCAAACTGAGTAATCTTTTTTTGAGAAAGTGTCATGCAGATTCTTCAAATTGTGTCTAAAGTATTAGCAAGACAAAAATGGCTTCTCAATAGAAACTCTAATATAACCATAATTATAAGATTGAATGTTGAGTGCTCCGTTGTAGAGCAGCTGCAGCCTATATAAACTGTATAGTCCCACTGTTCTCAACATTACAGTGTCCTAATACGCAGCCTCTGCTTCTCCAAAATATATAGATTGCACAAGGGAAAGATAGGCTGAGCCTCAGCAGCATAGCAGCCAGGACCTTATCCACCATTGTCCTCCTGTAGATCTTAGAGTCACTGGAGCCTCAGAAGGATGGACGAGAGAATGCTATTCAGCTCCTGGGACTTCCTGGTTAAGCTGAATGAGATAAAGCAGTTTAGCTTACCCCAGGAATAACCAGGTGCGAACTTCAGCCTCCTTTCACAGATAGTGTTGTGATGCCATCTGGTGAACAATCACAGCAACAGCTGTGAAACAAAAGCTTCAGAGTCTCTGCGGGGGGAGGGACAGTTTCAAATCTCTCAGGCTGTGAGAGGCATTTTTTTATTATGAAATTCAACCCTCATAGGGAGGAATATTCTAATAGCCTGCTGTAGAGGGCTATACTCTCCAGTCATTAAAGGCCTGTTCCCTTCTATAGAAATTCTACTCTAACCATAGTTACATACTGGCTTGTGATAGAGTGATATATAATTTACATAGATCGATATAGGCACTGGAGAAAACAAAGTTAAAGACACATTATAGTTAGTCATGGTAGTAATATCTTACTTTGCATTCAAACAAAATTCGGAAATTCACTAAAAAAACAAAGGTTAAAAAGACATTACTGTTAGGTGAAAATGTCAGTTAAAATATAACATCAAATCATCAAAATTAAAAAAGTGGGCCTATTAGCTTCTTGAGTCAAATGTCCAAGGAAAAAAGCCCCCTAGGCATATGAGAATGCTGTATATTTTTTGAAGTTGTGTTCGCAGGACTTTAAAAACATATTACTTTCAATTGCGTTCACTTCACTAAAAAATGGAAACAATATAGAAGTATTTCTGCCACACATTGATTTTAATACATCTTTAGCAACTTTAGTTGTATCTTTCAAGCAGAAAATATTGACATTTTCTTTTATACTGAAAGTAAAGGCCACAATTTAATGCAACATCATTTAACTAACCACTCACAAAGGTATCATTTTAGGGTTATCTGTGCTCAGGTACCCACATCATATAACACTTACCATTAGTGTCGCAGAAATCTCAGTTTAGTAGAACAGAGTGGCTGGAGATTTCACCTAAGTAGCTCATTAGCAAATATAATCACAGGTAAACTGCACACAAGCTCGATTGCCCTGCTCAGTGCACCAAATATTGAACAAATTGTGAAAGTTACTTGTGCAGAAACAGTGTGGTAATTAGGTTTTGCTGCATTTCAAAGGGGACCTGATAATGGTTAATTAGCAACACAGTATATTGCATTACATTTTTAGGATAGTTTCTTCTTAAAGAGGCACTGTATTATAACCTATACCTTCATGGACTGCATCCCATGAGATATTTAGGTCACACCGTAGAAGGGGATTTGACCAAGTCTCATAATCCACCCATTTTTGCTCCTGTATTTTAATTTGGTGCATAGTTTTGATATCAAGGAGCAAAAAAACACAGGCATTACCAGTCTGGAGCAATGACAGACATCCTAATGTAAAATTCTGAAATGTGGCAGGACTGGGCTCCACTGCCAATAGTAGGATTCCTTACTTGCCTTCTTTCCTCTGCATTCAGATATACACATGCTGAAACAATGCAATAGAAGGCTCGCAGAGATCATGAATACGTGAGCCAAGTTAAGTACAACTTGCCTCGTGTACGCTCAATATTACAATTCCATGTATGGAATTTGCAAACAGACTGCCATGGAAGCTAGAAGCACTCAAAGATCCAACAAGCACGGATCTGCCCCACCTTTATAACCCATGAAACTATCAGAGACAAAACAGGGAAGATTGTGTCGCACAGGCTGAAATTTCTTTGCTGTGTCACTATTTACTACGTTGAGTGAAACTAATGAGTGAGGCAACTTTCACTCCGACCAGGTGTTTTCTCTCTACTGAACATTAGGTGCATTGAGTGCCGAATAAAAAATTGTACATTAACTTTGATAAATGTATATCATAATGATTATGTAAATCAAGCAAGCAAGCAGGTTTACATAGGCTGCCTTCACTTGTGGCACAGAAGGTCCGTATAATATAACTAAGGGTTTTGGCAATTGTCACTCATAAAACGGGCTGATTGGGGCTACTTTACTGATAAAAAAAACTGTTCTTGATCACTGAAAACCGTACGAGCTCCCATTTTCATCAATTCATATTTCTTGGCCTTACTATGTTTTATCAAGACACTATGGGGGGGTCATTACAATTTCGGCAGACGTCCGCCAAAATCCCAAGGGGGAGGTTGTCACCATTGTGGCTGCCTCCACCTGGGCCCATTAAGAGTTTTCCGCTGGGCCAGCAGGCGGAAAACACAGTTTCCACCCACTGGTCCAGCAGGAAACGGCCTACAGCATTGTCTCCGGCTAGTAAACGAGACAGAGGCAACGCTGTGGTGGGCAAGGGGCACTGTAAAGCAGACAGTGAACATTGCGAGAGTGCTGGCTAGCACTGCCCATGCCAGGTGCATTCTCTGCGAGCTTTTTCATGGCAGTGCTACCGCAATGAAATCGCTAGCAGAAAACAAAGGCGTAAACCCCAGGGCAGCGCTATCGCTGTGGTCGTAATATGGCGCTCGGACCGAAGCATTGGTGGAGTTCCGACTGCCACCTCGAACCTGGCAGTCATAAGTCCGCAGGTTCTTAATGAGGCCCTATGCATTCTCTTATTTAAAGATGAACACGAACAGCAGATATTTAAATAAACAAAAACACTGAAATTTTTTGAGTTATTCCATTTCACTCCTTCGCTGTGATTTGTTTCTCTTGAAGTTGAAAGCTTTTTTCATGACATCCTAGAATCATTTTCAAAGATCAACCTTGAGCGATATTCTGACAGAGGTGCTCCTGGCACACACTCACTGTTTACAAATGCATTACTCAGTATTCTATGCACAAACAAATGCCAATTAAGAGGAGTCTGTAAAGTCCTACATGGCTAGAGGGGTGGTACAGTGGAGTTTTGGCTACTACCTTTGACATCACAACGTTGACCATATTATATTTTGAGAATCGTTAACAAGCTAACCATAAAGTGGTGCACTAAAAGTCTATAATAAGGTGCATTCACTGTAGGCTAGTACTGTAATGCTTGCCGTATAGACATGCCAACTAAGAAATAGTCATCTAACTTGATTTCATACATTTCCTTACGATGTTAAGGAATAGTTTTCACTGAAACAATAATTAATTTCTTGATGGATGTATATGAAATGCAATAATGATAATGCTGAGAAATGTATTTTCCCTTCAAATTTACTGACATGTAGTAACAAGTTATTTTACTTTTGCAAATTAGTGTAACATCAAATTAGATGAGATTTATTAATGAAGAGTTTATATTTGAATCCTTTATGTGTGTTTAACATTGACAAAGTGTGCCATTGTAATTCTGATTTATTTTGTCGTGTTAAGGCCTACTAGGCCCCAGCATCATAGAATGTGAGAAAGTTGTCTTCTTTTTGTTAATGTGACATTACTTTTACATGAAATGTTAGTTTGGAAATAGATATTTGTTTGTCTTATCCATAGAGAGCCTGAGAAAGTAACCTTAAGGAAATTACACAGAGAAATTGAGAATGTGAAAATTGGACGAAATTATAAATTGTTGAAAAATTCATAACAGGAGAGCAAAGATGTGTACCTTCCCTTGAGGGTCCTGGGAACTTGTCTGGATGTTGCAGATGTCTGTCATATGATTGCCCTGATTGGACAATTGAAATCTTTCGATCCATATGATGCTGTCAATGGACAAATCATCTTTCACTTTGGACTTTAATTTACTGTTTCCAGTTAATCACAGTGAAAAAGACCCTTTGGACTTTGAGAGGTACAGACCTCTTTGCTCTTGCCATGCACTTTCCCAAAGGCTTGCTTAGAGGACATAGATTTTTCTTTGACCCATGAGATGACTCTTGACACAGCTTCTGAGGTGCTGACACCTTTCCTTTTTACTTCCTTTTTGCCAACCTTAGTTTTGCCCCAGATGTCATTTTTTTCAAAATCTTTTTGGCCTATATTTCCTTTTTACTTTTTGTCCCCATGTTTTGTAGCCTGGCACATGTTACTTAGTGACCTGTTGTCTTTGAAAGTTTGCAACTGCTTACATAGCAATTCAGATGATTTCTGTTTGCACTGATGTTTAGATGAGTGGGATAACATTTATGTTCTAAACACCAAGTCCTGCTATGGATATTTGTATTGCACTTTTCGAATGATTAGTTTGTTCCTGGTTAGTCTTTCTAAACTTCTTCTGCCGCTTTTGTTACCCAATTATAGTACGGTATCTTTATAGTTTGGTCTTGAGAATTGTTTACATTAACCTGAGTATTAATCTGTAATAAACACACTTTAACTTTATTTCTGAATTGGGTTTTCATTGTGTGTACAAATTGCCCATGCCCATAAGTTAAATGTTGATTGCTTGTGGTAATTGCCATCTCTTACTCCCTGCTTAGGATGAAAAGATTTGTCGACCTCGTTTAGAGCATACCTAAAAATGCTCCACAGCAATTAAAAGTGATGGCTGTAATATAAAATATATTTAATGAAATGAGGTTTCAGTTTTAACCCTCATACAGTTCATGAAAACTGTATGGTTCAGGGCTTAACCCTAAATGCTTGCAAGTATATAGTGATATCAAACTTATTTTTAAACACAAACCTGTGACTTCTTACAAACCTGGTCTTTAGAACTGCAATAAAAGCAATTGGAAGCATGTAAGCGGATTTTCTAATAAAGTTTGTGAATGTAGCTGGAATCACACACTTCAAAATCTTTGTCAGTGCATACAAAAAAACTCTACTAAGCGTACAAAGGCCATACCTATGAGGGAGTACATTCTCCATTTTATTCATTGGCAGACTGACTAGAAACAAAAGTAGTAAATTTCGAAAATTAAATCATCTACAAACTGTGAAAGTGATGGAGGGAAAGTATGGTTAATATGAATAATCTTCAAGGGATGATGAAATGCACTTTGTGAAGGTTCCACTTTCGTTGGTATTTCTTTCTCAAAGAGTTTGCAGTTTGATGCACCTCAGCAATAGCATAATATCGTGCTGTACTCTTATACTCTGTAAAGAGCATCCACTAAACCACAATGACCTCGACAGCAGTGGTATGCATTCACACCTGCTCATAATCCCCCAAAATCCAATAACAACAACCTCATACCACCCTCCCACAGGGCACTTTTCTGCCAAAGTTAGAGGGTGTAATGGTCAAGAATGCTGCCATCACGAATCCATTCACTAATCTTCCAATGAAAAAATATAGCATGGGAACAGCACCATTCCGGTACCAAACAACACCCCACAGCTACTCTAAGATTCTCCCAAACCACCTCAGGACACATGGCAGCAGGGCTCCTACACAAATTCAGGTCCCAAAGTGACCTTCGACTAAACCACTAAATACAAAACAGGGCAGTTAGTTTCAACACAAAATAGACTCCTCATTGCCATCTTCCCTAAGCAAACATTCAAACCAGGATTCATGTTCAAGAAGAATGAAGCTGATATCACCTGAAAGATACATCTAATAGGTGGGACCAACCCACCAATAAAACAACAACATCCTTAGACAAGACTTCTTCACAAGGTGGCCATTTTCTGATCCATCAGGGAAGAAAAACTCTGGGAATACCCTATGTTATGCAGATTTGTAGACTGTACTATCACCTTGGGGGGGTCTCCTGCCACTCAGCAGGTTTGAGTCTAGCTACACCTAAGGCCTAGTGGGACTACTTGAAAAATCATGTCTTCAGTTTCTTGTGGAATTCAACAAGTGAGGAGTAGGCTGTTATATGTAGTGGCAGGTTGTTATATACTTTAGGAGCAATGACCACTGTATCTAGCATTCTATGTGTGTCAGATTTGTGCAAAGGAGTCTGGACGAGCAGAGGAGTTTGGATGGTTTGTGAAAGGAGATGGGATGGGTGAGTTATGCTAGTCCAGTATTATCTACTTGTGTTGATAGTGTGGGGGAGGAGTTTGAATTGTGCTATCTTGTGAATGGGGGGGCCAGTGGAGGTCCTCCAGGTGTGGTGTGATGTGAGTGCTGCTTGCAAGATTAAGAGTGATTCTGGCCAATGAGTTCTGAATGGTCTGCAGCATTCTGGTGGGTTTTTGTTGATCCAGTGTTTCCGTAGGTTAGCTTGCTGCAATCAAACTGCAAATTGGGAGCCATTTGAAAATCTTACTCAGCATCTTCAGAGTTTGGAAGCACGAGGCAATGACAGCATTGATTGGGCTATTATGTTGAGTTTGCTGTCTATGATAATCCAGAGGTTCTTGGGGTAGGTGGTGGGTGTCAGTCCTAGTTCTGTTGGTTACCAGGTGGAGTCCCACAGTGATGTGCTCTTTCTGAAGATCATGATTTTGGACTTGACAGTGTTCAGCTTTAGACAATTGGTTTTCATTCACTGGCTGATTTCAGTCAGGCAGACATTGAACTTGATCCAGGTACTGCATGCATTGTGTTTGAAGTAAAGAATGAATTGTGTGTAGTCGGTGTAGGTGTACATGACAGCACACTTTATGCCTTCTAAGCCACCTTTACCCTGATATTCAGACCCTAAACAGCGAGCACCTGTGCAGTCAAAATATAGTGAAAGTAAACAGAATTCATGTCCAGAGTCCACTGTTGTCTACATCTGAATATGAAAAGAGGATTTTGACTGTAGACACCGATTCTTTGAACAGTTACATGGAATAAGGACAGAAATAAGACATTTCTCAGCTTATTATCTATGATGAAATGAAGGGGGGATTGGAAATGTCTCTTTTAGCTTTCCACTGTGGGGAACATAAACAACATCCAAAATAAGGATGAGATTCAGGGAGCAGCATTCATGCAGGAGTAAAATGCGGTCAGAGAAAATTGTGCTTGCAACTTGAGAAATTTGTACCATAATATATTTAATTTATTTTAAGATACTACTCTTAAAATAGTTATTCACCTCCCAAATATTTCTATAATACAATACATAATGCATTAGGCATATTATAATAGTTTTCCTGTCATATATAATACAATTTTCAGTATAGGTAATAAAACCATTTATCCCCATTCAGTTTTGAAATGTAATCAGTTATCCTAAAATGGATCCCATTATTTTTTTGTGACCATTAATAGTACAAAGCTTTCAATCTATTGTGAGATTGCTCCAATCCCCCACCTCCAAAAACAGTGATAATATATGCAAAATTTCAAACTCAGCTCCAAACTTTCTAGAAAGGGGCCTATTAACAAACTGCATTTTTGTAATATGACAATTGTACTACAAATACTGAAAACTGCTATTCACATACTTACATGTGGATGTCTAAGAATCTACAAACTTTTAAGTGGAAAGATCTCCACCATGACTGTGGCGATCTCCGCACACCTATGTTTTAGTAATAAATGTGGGTGGATTTTGGGAGGGGCTGCAAAATAGTAAATACTGCTAAATAGGAGTTGTTTTGAGAAATGTAAAGGAGGGGCAGCTAGGAAGGGATAGGCACCAACTAACAAAAGAATAAGTCCTTCCCTATTCACAAACAGCACTTCCATAGTTACTGCAGCCTAAAAGGACCCAAAATGGTGGAAAATGTATTCTGGCTAAGAGACGGAGTAAGTCCAGACCATCCATGCCCACTCACTGATACTGCAACATCTTCCCATACAAAATAATGGTGATAGGGACTTAATATACAACTAGATAGCAAATAATGTTAAAATAAAAAAATACTATAAAATAAATACATTGTATTTCATGTTTAGAAAAACTGTCTATAAATAACACAATCATTTTGTTTTAAAATATTTTATTAACCTTTTTTAAATTTAAAGAATAATGTAACATTGTTGAAATATTTTCATTAACTTTTAATTGATTCTATACACCACTTAATCATTTTTCATACATAAAATATATATTGTTTTTTACATTTTGGTGAGATCTTTTTAAATTTAAACATCAGTAAAATAAGTGCATTGTTTTTGATATATTTAAAATAATTAACATTTTAACTTAACATTAAGTTACTAATTCTATAACTTTTATATTGTTTACGTAAAAACATATCTATCCATATATAACATCAACATTATTATTTAACAAAACATAACTTTCTATATTTTTTTTTAAGTTTAATAAACTTTTAACTCTTCCCTATACTTTACCATAAGGAGATCCAAGCCCCAATTGCGGAGGTCTCTGCCAAGTGCATGGAGCATCAAATAAGGTTGTAAACGCACTACTATTTGTAACTTTACAATCATGTGTGTATTTCAGGGGTGGGGACATGGGAGTCTACGTTCCTGAGTACATTTACATTCATAAATGATGAACAGCCAAAAGTAGTAAAGTACTCAACAGTGTAAGAACCAATTTACTTGTAATAAATCTGCACATGTAGATTTATCTTAATGAATAGGGCACCATAGTTGGGCTTGCTAGCCCACACCTGGCCAGGAATGCTCCTTATTCCAAGCCTGGTTAAACCAAATATAACAAGTAAAAATCTACTTTGTTCTTTCAAACTGTTAAGCAATACTGTTGATGCCAAAAGTCAAAGCATGGTTTTTTTCAATTAATATATAAACATTTTCTTCTTGTTCCTAGCATAATCCTTCTCTTTTATGCCAAAGTTTAAGCCCATCCTTACAGTCAGCATCCTGTCATCACAGTGCATTACAAAGGTCTTTTTATTGATTACTGTACCGCCTATAGAATCTTCTACAATTATCAGCATGCTATCAGCCTCTGTCTGACGAACCTCAAATTAAAACTTTAACAGAATTAGCACAGTTGTTATCTTGAATGATATGGGGTACCTATTCTGTATGTGGCTGATGCAGCTCATCTTAAATAGGATGGAAGTGCTTTGCAGATTTCATCACCAGTGCAAGAGTGATTGAGCCTTGATGGTTTTTGGTTCCCACACTAAGAAAGGTACTGCTTCTCAAGGTTTGCGATCCAGTAAATTATATGTGGACACTGAGTGAGAAGCTGTTTTCTTGTGAGTACTAGGAGTTTCTCCTAAATCTCTTTCAGTAAGTTGCACCTACTCAAAGAAAACATTAGCAAAACCTGGCACATGGTGTTCAGAAGGATGGAGGTGTAAATCCCATGCCCCGGCCAATTGCCCACACCTGGTCTCAGCTTACATCTGTATTTGTTCACTGATACATAATCATAACCAGTAATACATTATAGTCATATTAACTTCCGAGATGCTGCTGGATGTTGGCCTAGGTTACTGCTATAAGGACAATTCCTTATTCATCTGCGTTTTTTCATTTTCAACTTCCTTTTTGGTGTCCTGATGCTATGTCTCCTTTTGTTCCTGAATTCTGGTTTGACTTCTATAGTTACGTCTGCTCTCAATTACTGAACAGACTTCCATTTCCTGATCATTTGCTTAATTCTTCTTTTTGTACACTTCCAATCCAAACTCCAGTTGCTTGTCTGATTTGCTATGCCAGCCTTGCTTTCCTAGCTAGAGTGGATCTGTTGGTCCTTTCTGTGTTGTATTACTCCTGCTCGACTTTGGGTTTCTTACAATCCATTCCTGCTTTTTGCCTAGTCCTGATTTTGTAATATGTTACCCTTGCTCTGTTCCCTCAGCTAGAACCCAGTTCTGTTTATTCCATCACGTGTTCCTGTAATCTCTCACACTAACTTGTAACACAAGTGTAACACACCAAATGTAACACACCTGCATGTTGTTCTTCTTAAATCTTAACTATAGTCAAGGATTAAATATATTCCACCTTCAAGTGCCTTCCTGCAGATACTTTATTTATGATTAATATATTGTTTCTGTGTTTGACTTCCTTCCTAGTCACGTTGTCTTACTTTTTTATGGAAATAGAACACATGGGTCTATGAAGATCAAAGCCTGGACAGATAGCCAGTAGATATACTGATTGACCCTCCCAGTGATCAATAGAAAAGATACTATTGAAGTTCGGGTTTATCTAAATTCCTGATCAAGGCAATAAATATTGTTTGAAACTGGGCTATGGCTATCTCGATAACATATTACTTGAGGTACTCATTGTGCCAAGAGACAAATGTGCAACCTTGAGCTACTCTTTAGCCAAGCTCTACATATGCAGTCTCAGGCTGCTGTTTTCCAATGAGAATACCACATTATATGAACGATGGAAGGGTTGCTTGAGCTCCATTTCGATCAGATCATGAAGACAGTCGCCCAAGCCTTTATTCCTATGGTGGTAAGAATTTTGAAGCCCTTTTTTTAGGCGTTGCCTTAACCATTGCTTGTGGTATTTTTTTTTAATCTGGATTAAAACCGCACATGCCTTTGACTGGGGACAACTTTTTTCTTCTGTGGATGTATAATTACAGAAATCCGCAAATACGCAAACCGAGCTAAAGATATATACACAAAGTAAAATAAGGCAAATGGAGATCAGTCCAAAACAACCTGAAGCTGGTAGCATACTTTTCAATAAAATTACACATATGTTGTCTCAGTACAGAATTTTACATAAGTGTACAACTACTTACCTATTGTAACATCCACGGCCTTGCTGTCTTGGTGTCCATGGTCATTATATACGCGACACTGGTATACTCCTTGATTATCCATTGCAACATATGGAATCTGTGTAAACATAAAATACAACAGAATGTTGCATAGGGAAAGGAGTCAAAAAACATGCTCAGATGTTATTAGAACCATAACAAATGTTATAAAACCCTGTAAATAGCAGTGAATTTAAAGGCACTTACTACACTAGCAGTATAATGCGTTCATAAGCCATTGCGAAACTGTGTTTTAAAAAAAAGAAATCGTATCTCCTTTCCCTCCCTCTGGTCTTCATGAAGAGACAATGATTTAGGATAAAATAGAATGCCTAGAATCTTGCCATAGGTGGAATCCGGCAGGGAACGGGGAGGAATAGGGAGGTCCTTGATAGCAGCGATGGCAGGCAGAACTAGTTTTTTTTTTTTTTTTTTTTTAAGAACTGAGCACAAGAAAGCAAAGGGGCATTTAGTGTTGGGTAACACTAACACAGGCAGACATTTTAGATTGGAAGTGAGCGGTTAAGGCATTAAAGAGAGGATAACTTGTATGACTTAATTGTGCAAGGAAAGACCCTTTTTGCAGGATCGCCCCACTTTTTGCTAGATTTAGTGCTGGTTGACAGACTCTGAACACTGGGGTGCTGACGTCTACTCATGTGTTGCATAATCTGCTTCAATTTCCTTAGAAATGTATGCAGTGATGCACGGAACAAGTCCGAATTCCTATTGAATTAATGTCAAGCTGCATGAACATCTTTTCAGCAGCCATCTTTGTTTGGGAAATGTTTTTGTGCCCTACTGATCAGAGAAAATACCTCTGATGTTGTTTTGGAAGTTAGTTTAAATTGTTTAGAAAGCTATCATTCACCAGTTATAAATCCACGTTACAGGTACTCATAGGTTCATCAGCCTGCATTGACTGTGACAGGCACGCATCCTAACTTTACTCATCTTTCCCCAATCTGTGAAAGTTTATGGTTGTTTTAAATACTGTTGAAACTAAACTGTTTCTTATTGGTACTGTTATTTTTCATTTTGGTTGAATACGGGGCAACAACCAACAGAAAATACTATTTTTTATAAAAGTTTTGTAGTTTTGTCGAGACAACATGGACAGAATAGCAGCTCCGCATCATTTTCCTCCTTTGCCTAGGACATCACCATTAAACTGGGAGCAGGGGCATGAAGCTTCTGAAGCTTATTTAGAAGTCATAGATGGAGACTCATTTATCGCTAGAAAAAGAAGCCTTTATTGGTGTAAAATGAGGTCCCAAAGGCAGGAGTATTCTGAATACAATTCTATATCAGGACCGGAGGCGAGGATTATGCAGATCTTTCTTCACTTTTTATTATAGAGCAAGTTCAAAGTTAAACACAGAATAAACAAAAAAGACTACAAGTTCCATGAAGCCGCCGCCATGGTAACCAGTGTCCAATGAGGTTCCGTTCCTAACGCCGGTATAAATATCCACGAGTGCGTCACACTTCCTCTTTCTTCACTGCTTCAAACCAGATAAGTGCCTTTCTGCCTCCCAGTTATTACGCTTATTTCTAAACATTGCTTGTGTGCTTTAACAAGTTTTTTCCCTAGCATTTCTGTGGTAGCAACTAGTGTTGCTACGAGCGTGTCTTCGGCGCGGCAGGCCTTCCGCTCGAGCGCCTTTATTTCTCTTTGAGGACACGTCGGGCCCGACAGAGGGCGCGCGCTGGTTTTTCAACACGCGTTGAGCGCTCGTGTGTTTTTTCAAACACTCGGCGCTCGGGTTTTTTTCTCATTTTCTCTTTTCAATTTCTTTTTTTGGCATTTGTTTCTCTCATTCTGTTCCCCACCCTGTGACACCACATTTGGTAAGATTTACCCCTTTGGGAAGAATTTTTCTTAGCTTTCACTGGCTATTTACTGACAGAGGGGGTAGGGAATACCCTTTGTATAATTTTTTAGAGGGTGTTCTCTGTCACATTATCATTTTGTTTGAACCTCAGGATGCAATCCTCTCAGGACCATGAGCCTTTTGCCAACATGTCCCCAGGTGAGGGACCTTCTCACCGTACCCTCCCCCCTGGGGTGGACGCACAGTTTTCGCAGGCTATTTCTCATGCCCTGGCCCCTCTTAAAGAAAGCGTAGCTAAGCTCACAGAACAGGTGTCCAAAGGGACGTGCATGTTTGGCGTGACGGGAGCAGAGGGTGGTAACTCTACCCTTTCGGCCCCCAAGAAACTGCGCAAGCGCGACGCGGGGCACCTGGACAATATTGAATTTTTGTCAAATAACTTATCCAAGAGTGCGCGCGCGCATAAGCATTTACCCTCCCGGGAGGGTCTGTTACCCGGTGCAATGGGTCACATGTTTCACCACCTATGGAACCCTGATATTGGGTCACCTAAAGGTGTCACTGGAGGCTCAGACGACGATTCCTCATCTTTAGATGATGACTCAGGTCGCCCTTGGCGTCCTGGTGCTACCATACTGGATCCTTCTGACCAGGGAGATTCTGACTCCGATATGTTTGAACCGGAGGGTATTTACCATCCGCGTTCCTCGGAGTGGCGTCCAGACCACAAGGTGGCTGAATATGTCGCCAGTAAAATTAGACAACCTCTTGACAAAGAGGTGCGTGCACGTTTACGGGCGGAATGCCCATGCCCGTCTTTGTCGGATAAAGTAGCTTTCACACCTGATATAGACCCCAAAATGTGTACCTTTTTTGCCAAGTACACTAAAGATCCCAAGAAGGGGATTGACCGATCCTGGAGGGCATGCCAGGATAAACTCCTCGATGTGTTGGGACCCCTCACACAGATAATTCAATTGGCGGAACGTGCCAAGCAATCAAGCACACCCCTTCAGACAGACATTGTAGCGGGATGGGCCCAGAGAGCTGTCTGTCTCCTGGGCAACGCAAAGTGCGCCATTTCAGCTGAAAGGCGCAGGTCTTTACTCATCAAAATAGACCTCAAATTAGGGGAGCTTTCTAACTCGGAGGCAGGGGCTATTGCCCAAGGCAATTTATTTGGTGACCATTTTGTTAAAGAATTGGGAAAATTCGTTGCTACTTTTTCGGCTCTCGACAAAGCCCAATCATCCATCAAAAAGATCTTCCCCAATAAGGTTTTTGGTGGGGCCGGACGAGGCAGGGGTCGCTCTTCTGGCCGCCACTACCAGGAAGGCCCCGGCTCCTTCCGGAAAAACGGTTGGCGAGATGGCCGACAGGGAACTTTCTTCCCCAACAGAGGTAGGGGGAAAGGCAGAACTAACAGGAATGCACAAGGAGCATCTAATGCCCCAGGAGGACCTTCTGGTAAGGCTTATCCCTTTTTCCCCTCAAAATTTCGGAGGGAGATTACGTTTTTTCAGGACCAATTGGAGTCGCATCACCTCCGACGCCTGGGTTCTACAAACTGTTTCAGGTTTTCAGATAGAATTCTGGGGTACCCCGTTCCAGGAGAAACTGCCAGCGCCCATAGTATTTTCTGTAGCGGACTCCGAGCTCATAAACTTAGAAGTTCAGGCTCTCCTTCGCAAGGATGCCATATCCTTCGCGTCCCTTCATCCCAGAGGTTTCGTAAGCAACATCTTCTTGGTAGAAAAGAAGGACAAGGGTTTTCGGCCTGTTATCAATCTTCGTGCATTCAACGAATGGGTTGTTTACAGGCATTTCAAAATGGAGGGTATTCATATGCTCCGCGACCTCCTCTTACAAGGGGACTGGATGGTTCGTCTAGATCTCAAGGACGCATATCTCACCGTCCCTATTTTTCCTCCCCATCGCAGATTCCTGCAATTCCTCTGGAACGATCAAGTATTCGAATTCACCACTCTCCCCTTCGGTCTCTCTTCAGCACCATGGTGCTTTACCAAACTCCTCAAACCAGTGGTGGAAGTACTGCGGTTGCAAGGCATACGCCTCATCATCTACCTGGACGACCTTCTTCTAATGGATCAATCCAGGTCTCAACTCTTATCCAATATGAACACAACTATTGCTCTTTTGCAGGATCTGGGGTTCGTGATCAACCAACAGAAGTCGGAACTTACTCCGACCCAGTCATTGGTCTTCCTGGGTTTCCTCATAGATTCCCGGTCAGCATCCCTCAGTCTTCCGACACCAAAGATATCCAAGATAAAGAAGGAACTGAGAAAGGTCCTTCGGCGCGACAGGATTTCGCTACGTCAGTTAGCCAGAGTAGTCGGCCTGCTTTCCTCCTCAATTCAGGCCATTTTTCCAGGCCCCCTACACTACAGAGCCCTTCAACGTCTGAAGGCTTTTCACCTTCATCGGGGGGTGACGTATTCCGAACTGATCTCCCTGTCTCAGGAGGCAAGGACGGAATTACATTGGTGGCTGGACCACATGGAAGCATGGAATGGCAGGGCCATTTTCGGGGCCGCCTCGGACCTGGTGATAGAATCGGACGCCAGTCGCCAGGGATGGGGGGCTCGATGCGGGGACATCTCGTTTGGGGGATGCTGGACCCTGCAGGAGCTCACCATGCATATCAATTGTCTGGAACTCCTTGCGGGTTCTTTTGCGATCAGATCTCTAACGAGAGACAAGATCTCACGTGTAGTGCTACTACGGATGGACAATGTGTCTGCGGTGCAGTACATAAATCGTTTGGGGGGGACACGATCAAGGGCCCTAGCGCAGCTAGCAAAGGACTTTTGGCATTTTTGTCTACAGCATCAAATCTCTGTCACAGCAGAGTATCTTCCGGGATCCCAGAATACTTGGGCAGATTGGAATTCCCGGTTTCTCACGGATTCCAGTGACTGGCAACTACATCAATCGATTTTTCAGGCGATCATAGCTCGTTGGGGTCCCTGCTCAGTGGACCTTTTTGCGTCCAGGTGGAATGCTCATCTACCCCTATACTTCAGCTGGCGCCCGGATCCGGGAGCTGCGGCAGTGGATGCGTTTCTCCAGAACTGGGGGAAACTTCAAGGCTATGCTTTTCCCCCCTTCCTTCTTATCCCACGGGTCGCAGCCCAGGTTCGCCGTCAAGAAGCAACAGTGATCCTGATAACCCCCTGGTGGAGGTCTCAGGCGTGGTTCCTGACTCTGCTGGAACTCTCTTGTGAGTGTCCTATTCGTCTCCCGGTCTTTCCCTCGATTCTCCGGGACCCGTCAGGTTTTTCTCACCGCCTGGTCCTTCAGGGCCATCTAACTCTCATAGCTTGGAAGATTTCAGGTCTCGTTGGCAGGACGGCCGACTTTCGCAAGAAGCTAAAAAGTTCATTGCACAGGCCTGGGCCCCTGGTACATGCAAACGATATAGATCCACGTGGAATAGATGGTCTTGTTGGTGTGTGGGCAAACACTGCGATCCCATGGGGGCCAGTATTACCGACATCATCAATTTCCTTGCAGAATTAGTGGAATCCGGCCTGGCTTATTGTACGTCAATTCTTTTCGATCAGCCATTTCAGTGGGTCATCCCCCTCTTAATAACTGCCCGATCAGCGAACATCCTTGGATATGTAAACTTCTCAAGGGTATTAGACTCTCCAGACCTCCACAACCTACAGGGAGTGCAGAATTATTAGGCAAGTTGTATTTTTGAGGATTAATTTTATTATTGAACAACAACCATGTTCTCAATGAACCCAAAAAACTCATTAATATCAAAGCTGAATATTTTTGGAAGTAGTTTTTAGTTTGTTTTTAGTTTTAGCTATGTTAGGGGGATATCTGTGTGTGCAGGTGACTATCACTATGCATAATTATTAGGCAACTTAACAACAAAAAAATATATACCCATTTCAATTATTTATTATTACCAGTGAAACCAATATAACATCTCAACATTCACAAATATACATTTCTGACATTCAAAAACAAAACAAAAACAAATCAGTGACCAATATAGCCACCTTTCTTTGCAAGGACACTCAAAAGCCTGCCATCCATGGATTCTGTCAGTGTTTTGATCTGTTCACCATCAACATTGCGTGCAGCAGCAACCACAGCCTCCCAGACACTGTTCAGAGAGGTGTACTGTTTTCCCTCCTTGTAAATCTCACATTTGATGATGGACCACAGGTTCTCAATGGGGTTCAGATCAGGTGAACAAGGAGGCCATGTCATTAGATTTCCTTCTTTTATACCCTTTCTTGCCAGCCACGCTGTGGAGTACTTGGACGCGTGTGATGGAGCATTGTCCTGCATGAAAATCATGTTTTTCTTGAAGGATGCAGACTTCTTCCTGTACCACTGCTTGAAGAAGGTGTCTTCCAGGAACTGGCAGTAGGACTGGGAGTTGAGCTTGACTCCATCCTCAACCTGAAAAGGCCCCACAAGCTCATCTTTGATGATACCAGCCCAAACCAGTACTCCACCTCCACCTTGCTGGCGTCTGAGTCGGACTGGAGCTCTCTGCCCTTTACCAATCCAGCCACGGGCCCATCCATCTGGCCCATCAAGACTCACTCTCATTTCATCAGTCCATAAAGCCTTAGAAAAATCAGTCTTGAGATATTTCTTGGCCCAGTCTTGACGTTTCAGCTTGTGTGTCTTGTTCAGTGGTGGTCGTCTTTCAGCCTTTCTTACCTTGGCCATGTCTCTGAGTATTGCACACCTTGTGCTTTTGGGCACTCCAGTGATGTTGCAGCTCTGAAATATGGCCAAACTGGTGGCAAGTGGCATCGTGGCAGCTGCACGCTTGACTTTTCTCAGTTCATGGGCAGTTATTTTGCGCCTTGGTTTTTCCACACGCTTCTTGCGACCCTGTTGACTATTTTGAATGAAACGCTTGATTGTTCGATGATCACGCTTCAGAAGCTTTGCAATTTTAAGAGTGCTGCATCCCTCTGCAAGATATCTCACTATTTTTGACTTTTCTGAGCCTGTCAAGTCCTTCTTTTGACCCATTTTGCCAAAGGAAAGGAAGTTGCCTAATAATTATGCACACCTGATATAGGGTGTTGATGTCATTAGACCACACCCCTTCTCATTACAGAGATGCACATCACCTAATATGCTTAATTGGTAGTAGGCTTTCGAGCCTATACAGCTTGGAGTAAGACAACATGCATAAAGAGGATGATGTGGTCAAAATACTCATTTGCCTAATAATTCTGCACTCCCTGTAGATATGCAGAGCTCTGGGATGTAAACATAGTTCTTAATCTTTTATCCTCATGGCAGGATAATCAGCATCTGTTGAGGAAAGAGTTGTCAGCCAAATTAGCCATGCTTTTGTGCCTCATCTCATGTAAACGGGTGTCAGATGTCAGAGCCCTGGATATATCGGCTAGAGTGTTTACTCCAGAAGGAGTCACTTTTACTATTTCAAGGAGAACGAAGAATAATACCAGGTCAGTATCCTATCCGGTTTTCCTAATTCCCCAAAATTATGCGTAGTTAGATGTCTCAAAGTCAAAAAGAAGAAGTGACAGTGGATCACAGACCTCCAGGTGAAAATCAATTGTTGATTCCCCTAAAGAAACCGTTTAAGGCAGTTTCTTCTCCTTCCATTGCCAGGTGGGTCAGATGGATTTTATCCGAAGCAGGTATCAATATTCAGGTGTTTGGCGCCCATTCTACTCGGGGGCCATGGCTTCAAAAGCCATTCAGGTGGGGGGTAGATTAGAGGACATCATGCATGCTGCTGATTGGTCTTCTGAATCTACTTTTAAAAAGTTTTATTTTAAACCAATTCATGAAGCAGCCTCATTGGTGGTGCGTAAGCTTTGAACTTGCATAATCCTCGCCTCCGGTCCTGATATAGAATGCAAAATTTCCTAGCTATCGTGAAGGAAAGTTTCAATTCTATTAAGGACACGGAGGCGAGGATTATCCCACCCAAATACTACTCACGAGTTTTTTTCCCACCCGAGCACTTGTAACTTCGTATTACGGTGGTATGCTTGCATTCATCCCCTTATTTATTCTTTTTCCTTGATCATATTTCTAGTTCACATTAAGCTGAGTTGCTTGCTATTATGACTGTATTTTTTGATTCAAGTATTTACGACTTGTATGAACCATTCAATATTGCGACTTGAATACGACATTGTCTTATCAGTTTTGTTTCTAATTATACAATTTTTTCGTAGGATCCGAAACTACAACCAATTGAGTCTTCTAGGATTCTTTCCGCAGTGAAGTCGAGGAAGTGTGACGCGCTCGTGGATATTGATACCGGCGTTAGGAACGGAACCTCATTGGACACTGGTTACCATGGCGGCGGCTTCATGGAACTTGTAGTTTTTTTGTTTATTCTGTGTTTAACTTTGAACTTGCTCTATAATAAAAAGTGAAGAAAGATCTGCATAATCCTCGCCTCCGTGTCCTTAATAGAATTGAAACTTTCCTTCACAATAGCTAGGAAATTTTGCATTCCTCCTGAATCTGTAATCGTTAAGAGTTGGGCCTGGAGAGGATGGCAAGAATGGTGTAGGAAAAATGTCATACTGGAAAGTCATACATTTTTACATTTTACATTTGCCCAGATGGCGCACTGTCTCAAGCTGAAAATTGGAAAGGTGCACCCCACTGATGTACCTCTGAGTTTACACCAGAAGCTTCCTGCCCCAGTTAGTCTACTTGTAGACCTTCCAATGGCTGCACTGTGCAGAGAAATATTTCTTTGTCAGTTATGCTGCAAGACTGGGAGGGGTGAAAATTAAACAGCACCCTTAGTTTTTTTTTTGTTTTATCCCTACAACTAGAATAACATTTTATACACTACTGATGACACAAGGTAACTGTTGAATCTTGCATGGCACATGACCTGCTTCAACATACACCCAAAAAAGTATCTGGACTAATATTGAAATGCTGCCAACATTGCACACCAAATACTACAGTGCTGAAGCACCTATCTGGCTGCAGGACATCCTCGTTTGGCACAAAGCCTCTTATATATACACACTTGCTATGGACGTTCCCTTTCCTGCAAACTTGCTGCGAACCATATGGCTCAATATACACACATATTGCATCAACATATACCCAAGGAGTATATAGACTAATATTAAATGGTGCCTCCACTGCATGCCAAATGCTATAGTGAGAAATTGTCTATCTGGCTGCATCACTGACAATTATGCCATCCTACATTGACACAGAGTCCTTTAAGCTAACTTACTCACCATGCACATTCCTTTTCCCCCTGTCGTAAACTACAGTCTGGGGTACCTATACACCTTTGGCCTCTAAACACAATATATACGTTTGGCTATCAGTGGTGATGACGCAGAAAAAGAAGGACCAACATATATTCATATATCATGTAACCAAAATCGTATAATGTAGTGTGATTTTAGTAAACAAAACAATGTACGTGGGAAATTGTGCCCTCAGAGTAGTTCGCCAATATTATAAACGAGCTTTATTAAACATGAAGAATTGAAAATTGTAGTAATCCATCATAATTGCAAATGTGGGCCATCATTTCTTATTGAAACCGTTTGTACTTAGCTTAAATTTAGTAGAGGCTTTGGCCTAGTTGCCTGGTCTCAAATTCTAACTGCGTGGCTTTTCCTTGAACTAATAAAATGAATATTTTACTTTAAAGTTGTATTTTTCCAGTAGGGATGACTAACATACTTATCTCCAAGGTTTCGTACTAGGCAAGTTTCATCCCCTTTGAAGCAAGGTCAGTCTCTGCAGGTGCGGACAATAAGAGCCCTGATACCGAAAATAATTGGCAAACCATGTTACAACTTGTGTTCCAAGGCCCCAAGGACAATGTATGCATAAATGAGTACTAGGAGAAAGACACTTTCCATTGGTCAAATTGAAGCCATCCTATGAACCCTCCAATGGAAGACCCTGCAGAATTTGGAATGTTTCTTACTTAAACCCACTGGACAAAGAGAAGTCAGCCATTTTCCTTGATGCCATCTTTGAAGCCAAACGCCAGACGCCATTTAAGACGACATCTTGATGCCCTTTTCTCTGGCACAGAGAAAGAGACTTTGAGAATTCTCACCCTAGAGACTTTAACTTTAAATTGCCCCACTCTCCTTGCTGCTGCAAGGAAACTTACCCTTAACTTTGCCCCTTTGAAATCTGCCCCATGCTGATCGAACCGGTACCTGAAGGACGAAGACTTTCTTGAATGCTGATTGTAATTGGTAATTATTAAAGGATAATTGTATTATGCATTGTGTTTTCCCTTTTAGGTACCAACTGCTATTTTTAGGGCCCGAGCTAGAAGTTTTCCAAATTTGTGTTGACTAAATTCGTTTTGCATGAAGCCCCACATGCCAATGCTAATTAGAGGTTAGTCGAGGTATGCACTTGACGCACCATGTTGAATTGAAACCTTGTCATGCTGACCGATGTATGCAATTAGTCAAGTTCAATTACTCATATTAGTGATTTGTATTGCTATAACTGAATGTATTATTATTCAGATTTTGCGTAGATTGTGTTTCTTCCGCCACTATGGACAGCTAGTAATGTTCGTATACATATATCAATTGGTTTTGAGACTTATATACATTGTGCTAGCTTTGTTAATATAGGGAAATAAATTCAGTAACTATTAATAAACTGGTGTGGTTATTCATGACCGAAAGGTCATGGCGCGTCGAAATACAAGTGTTATTGATTCCTAATGTGTTATTTTGATCTATTAATTGAGTAATGGCTATTGGTTACAATAGTTATTGATTATTGATTTAAGTGACCCGACTATTCAAGGATGAGGAGAGCCCAACTCGGCTAAAAGGTTCACCGACCTCCAACGTGTCCAGGTACAGGTAATTTACAAGGGCTGGATGCGTTATCAGTGGATATGTTAAAGCAAATGATCATTGCAAGTCAGGCATGGCAATTTGTGTTGAACAATATGACCTGTGCCAGATGTTCTCTTTACTGAAGTCTCCTGTCAAGGTACTACTGCCAATCAATTATAGCCAAACCATGAACTGCTTGTAGGGGTTGCCGAGGCATGACACTTTGTCTGACCCACCTATGCTGCACAAACAGGTTTATCCTAAGAGATGCACCTTCTGTTAATCTGGCACGCCTCTAGAGCTCAATTTATTTCTAAACTGGTATGCCCCGAGTGGAAGTTCAGTACATCCTAAACACAGCTACTGGTTATTTGGAGTGTTTTTGCTAGACATTTTACCAATACAGCAGCCAACTGTGGACTATAATGGCCCAATAACTCTACTGTGCACCTAGTGCTGTGAATGTTGAATTCTGGTAATTTTATCAATCACATCTGTGTCAAGTTCCTTGGAATGCTCTATTGCAGACAAAGGTCTTATACGGCAGGAATCATCCTGCTTCCTGGGACTGCACAAACCCAGTTATGCCCATTCCCCTCTGCAAAAGGCATTTTTCAACTGCCAGGGCATCCTGGAAGCATATGGTGTTGTAGCTATGGTGTTTGTTGCTGCCACAATACAGACAGCTAAATGTTGACTCTTGCAACCAGAAATGTGCAGCATCAGAAAGTAGTGTGACAAAAAACTTTGGCTGTTATGACGTCATGGTCCTCTGAGAATGCACAGGTGCTGCCAAGCGCGCATTGATGGGAGTGATCAACTGCAGTCTGCCTTGCAAGCCAAGTGCTGTGCAGCTTCCAGGGCCACTTCTGGGTCATAGACCTGAATGATCGCCACACTTAGCTCAGTGTCTATGGAAAGCATTATGAGTGAACTCAAAGACACTTATTGCTGCCACAGCCTGGTATCAACCCCTTAAAGATAAAGAGGTTACGCAGACCTGCCTTCATCGAGTATGTGCCAAGACGTCAAACAGCGCTCCCTGCCATGGATGCATTATTTCACTGCGCCGCCATGCTGCCTAGCTGCATACCTGTGGTTCTTACACAGACCGATGTTACCACTCCAGTGATAGGTTGGAACCTGGGTAAAAACTAGGGGAGGAGAACTGAGACGGTCCTGTACATTGGATAATTCTTATGAATGTTATACACCTTATGACGTTACCTTAAATGACTTGACCCAAGGAGAAGGCATCCTAATCGCAGTGTGGACAAGATTAGAGTACCACAACTGGTAAGTCCACTCCTTCAATGCTTAGACACCCGGTGTGAAAGAAGACTGCGAATGAAATATTCGGTCAGGTCTGGCCTTTAAGTCAGGATAAGTACTTTTGTTGTAAACACAATAGAATTATGGTCTAACGCATCATAGGTATTGTTAAAGGCAATAGGCTATCACTTGTACGTTAGCTAGTCAAAGCTTGTAGGTTTAAATGTTCTCAGAAATGTCCTCTAATGTTGTCTCACTGTAACTGGGGCTTCAGTTTCGTATACTATGGTTCTACCTGGATACTTTGGATATAACTGTAATTCTGTGTGGTATTTACCTCTGTCTTATAAAGAACTACCCTTTAAATTGAGAACGAGACTGAGAATATGTTGAGTGTTAAGTATGTGAAGGGGGTTAAACCCACATCACGACTTTCCTGGTGGTGCCTTTGACTGCTCTGCTTTCTGTGCCCTGACCCAAGGGTGTGCTTGGTTTTCGATTTGGGATTCTCTGAAATACCTAAGTGCATTTCGTCAAAATGAATTTGCTTGTCCTTATCGAAAGCCTACACAGACTTCATTTGTGCAGACTAATAAACCACCATCCAAATAGGTAGAGTAACAAATCTTTCTAATTCATTTTTTTAAAATTTATTTTATCTAATGCAATTTCTTGACTGGAGACCCCTGCCAACTTTGATACAGTGTATTGATTTATTATGCAGTATGTTGACACACGTTTTGCACCAAATTTTAAACAGGGTGTGAGGCATGGTCCCCCAAACCTAAAAATTAGTAGTTCTGAAGCCGAACAGAACTGGCTAGGGTGTCCATAGTTGTATATCACCGGACATACTTAGCTCGTCTCCGTATCCGTATGTATGTAGAGCCCCAACCTCTCGTCCTCATTTGCCACACTCCTGTGAGGCCGAGTCCAAGTGCTAAAGCAAACAACAGGGCCATGTTGTATTTTGTGAACCCCATGCAAAATTCAAATCACCTGATGGTGGCACTTATAGTTACCGTTCCTGCTGTGGTTTTTGGCTGCCAGGCCAAACGTGCAATAGCAGCATATGGAATCAAGGAAAGTGTGTGTCTTAGCTACATCTGCCAATGGACCTGTAATTTCGTTTAATATATGTGAATGCACACGGGCTCATCTAACAATGACAATATCCCCAGACTTGTCCAATGGGGGGGAACAGGGAGGATTTACCTAGTGCTACTTATCTGCATCACTCAATAAGTGGACCAGGCTACCTGCTGGAGAACCAAATATGTTCACTGCAAACCCGTTGCTGTCCCAGCCTCGTCCTCTGACTGGGATGTGGCGAACCACGACAAGCAACTCCAAGCGCCTGCTGTTAACTGAAGAATGGAAGCACCTGAGAACTTCTTCTAATGCAACCTGGAAAACACCCTGGGGAAGAAATGGCCAGGCTGGACCTCTTCAAGGCTGCTGAGCCAAGGTCTCCAAAACTATATATTAGATAGCACCTCAAGAATCTGATGTTGGGTCTGTGAAACACTTGTGACAATACAAACGACGAGAGCCCAAAGCAGTGCTGAAAATAAGGCACTGGACATAGGGAGAAAGGGGTGGACTGGGGTTCTGTTTTGCATGAAAATGCTGGTTCTACTACCAAGGAACTGCGCACCAACCCATCACTGAGGAACAGATGTGGGCCCGCTTAAATGACAAGGTTGAGGCAGGGCATATGAAACAATGGAACGGATACCCGTCAAGCCCCACAAGATGTTAATATGCTGGCGGTGCAGCACTAGCCGCAACAAAGACTGCTGGTTCCCTATTGTGGTTACATCGGAGGTCAGACTGACCAACCGACAAGTCCACAGAGCGCAGGAGAGCATTTGTTGAATGTAGCATTTGGGAAGGGAGAGGGGGGGTGCAAGAGGCCCCAGCAGTAGGATCGTTCACCCTAAACTCACCTCATACGAACCAAACTCAAACTGGCTGCTGGTCACTAGAAGACCAGTCCACAACATGGCCCCATGCTAGTCATCCAAGGGGCTTAGACCCATAAAAGAGGTCATAGGTTACACCTGGGCCCTACCCCAGAAGTGACTTTATTGGAAAGACACGTGTAACACACTCGGACGCAAGGGCTTGTTTGAAGCAATGCTTTGTAACTCCACCCAGAAGAGGTTGTGCCTGTCATAGGGGGTGCAGAGCTATGCCAGTGTCTACAGGCTATGTCACACTCCCTGCTTGAAACACGGGCAGCAACATTCCCTGAGCAAGACTGCAGATCAGAAAGGACAACAATACATTTTAGAACATATTTGCACAACACTCACTGTGCAAGTGCTGTGCAAGACACTTCACACACAAAGCACATAGCCGAGAAGCACTCAAACTTTAAAATGCAACAACTAATCTGAAAAAGATTGTGCTCCCTTTGCAATTTCAAAATACGCTTAACTGGCTGCCTTCACATTCAGTGCAATTTAAAACAACTTTCTTTTTTAAAACCCAAGAACAGCTAACTAACAGCTGTATCTCCAGATAGCGCTAGTTCTAAGTCTGTGCAGTGCATCTGGTAGATGGTGGCAGCAATGCAACTACAGAATCGAAGCTAGGGATATTGAGATACACGAATAGTGTGTACAGAATTTCGAGGGACGAAATATCAAAAGGTAACTTTGAAGATGTATAGCGTCAATGCAGATTTATGTGCAGTTAGGTATAGGAAGTCTATATTAATCACACATTTATAAGTGGCTGACACTTCCATGAGAAGCAAGGTCACTAAGTTTCTATGGGAAATACACGCTTCCTATATTGCACTGTGAATAAAAAAATATGCATCTTTTTAGCCTTGCAAAATCGACTAAAGCTTCCCCAAAAGCAGCTATTTAATCCTTGCAAAATGACAAAGCATCAAATCTTGCATTTGAGCACTGTAAACCAATTTATGCATGCCTCAATGCTCTACAAACCAGAGACAGCAGACTCGTTATTTTACCTTTACATGCTGCAAAGCCAGTCATTTAATTTGTGTGCTGAACATAAGAAGGGTGGGTTACTACTAGGAACCAGTGATGTTTGACGCAGGCATATTGGACCCAGACCTCACTAGAGTTCAAAGATCAGAGTGCGACCTGGCTTAAACTTATCATAAAATAAAACAATGTTGGTCAGATTCGAGGCTCAGGTAAGAATAATGTATGCATGAGTATGGCCTCCAACCACACTAAAATGCCACTAAAAGATACTGCTTGTCAATTTGGAAACAAAAAATTTGATAGGCGATTTGACTGTTATTGGCTAATACCAAGAGATTCATATGTAAATCGGATTTCTATTGTAAATTTACTGAATAAAAGTATTTCTTTGGGAGTTTTATGGAACACTTCATGGAGCACACGATAAGTCTCATCAAACGAGCTCTGAAGTAGGGCTAATTTTGAGCAATACATTTTTCACAACTATTGTAATTTCTACTGCATCCAGTTATTTGGTGGATTGTGTTTAAAAGTTATTACTGAATTTAAAATTATGTTTTATATAAAACTGGAACAATATTTTTTTAGCAAGTCACCATCTCAAAAAGGCTGTTATAAGCCGCACAGCTTTGTCCTTAATGGTAGCGTGTCTACAACCATGTGCTTTTTATGGGAAATGCTACAAAAGTACTCTCTGGATATTACTAAACTAGGAGACATGGATAGGGGTGGGCCTAACTCGTGTAATTTCAGGTAGTGTAATCCCTGAAATTACAGAAAAGTTACACGAAATTATGCATAATAATTACGCAAGATTGTGCATAATTACTCGAAAGGCATCTTGCACTAAACAGATTAGCCAAACGGTCCATTTGGGTAAATATTCAACTTGAAAATGTAATTTCAAGTTGATTTCTGGTTACCCGGGTTCGGATTCACAGTTTTGCATTTACAAATTACCCAAATGGTCAGCTCGGGTAAAAAAAATAAAAAAAAAAATCTACCTGAAATATTTGTTGACCATCTACAGTAAGGGAACTGCCACGGGCGTTCAAAACACTGCAGTTCACACTAACATTTGCACTTTCACACACAAAAATTACTTGAACTGTCAGCAGAGTAAAAAATCTACCTGAAAAGCTGCTTGTGTTAAAAAATTAACCGAACATTACATAGTGTGTTAATAAATCTCTCCAAAACTATACAATGTGGAGCAATGACGTAATATTGATAGTTTTGCTTAGATTTTGTTATGCAAAATTCCCATAATTACGCAAGTTACTCCAGCGTGATTAAAAATTAACCTGGACATGACTACAACACCCCAGCTGTAGCACATGATGAACCAAAGCCTTCAGCAGCTTGCCTTCATCTGAAAGACAAATAAGTATCAGCCATAAAACCCCATGTTTTGGTTCAAGTGTCATTGGCTCAGTGGAGGTGTGTATTTATTCCGTATTTAGACTGGGATGAGACTTTGTGGTCCATTTTAATTATGCAAATGAGATTATATTCGAATCAGGGCACACCAGCTGTTCTTAAAGAAGAGGACACTGTATTTTATTGCTTGTCGAATGCAGTGCAGTGACATTCGATAAGGTATATGATATAACGTCCTACCTTGTAGAGCTTGGCGTTTCCATCCTTCAACAGGCAGCCATTTCTGTACCACTGGTAGCAAGGGAGGGGTTTGCCAGTCGCCTCACACTCGAGCACAAGCGTGTCCCCAACAGCCAGCTTTTGAGGTTGGGGTTGCACCACGATGTTCAGTCGGTTGTCAGAGAAGCCTGCCGTGCTGCCTACAACATAAGCACATATCAATATTTAAATGCATCGAGCTACCTACTGATCAGCGGATATCCCCTCATACCATAAAAGAAGAACTTTGCTTCTTGTATCCGCCTTTAAAACTTAATTTTGCAAGCACTGTATAATTTTGCCTTTTAATTGCCTATTCATTGCATAACCGCGCCTTACCCCTTAAACATGCATAGAATAACTCTCCACATTCTTCCACTGGACAAGTGTCAGAATTATTTTTTGTCACGTTCCCAGTTTGTAGCAAAATAAATCACGTCGCTCTGCTCACTTTCACACTCCACCACATATAGATGGCCGACTGCTTTTTGTGATGATCTCGTAAAGTAGGAGTTCAGGCAGCGCTTCACAGCCAGATACGAGGTGTCTATGGCAAACATGTCGCTCCAGTCCCTTTACACATTTAGTTCCTGACGTCAGTGTTAAGACTAGTCAAGGACATCATTATTTTGACACCAACGGCTGCCTTTGAATAAACAGCTGCGTCACCGAAACGGTTTACAAAAAGATGGTGAAATAATGGAATCTACTAGCACTATCACTACGTCCAAAAATAACTAACTTTATTTTCAACCCTACAAAATATTGAGAGAAAATAAATTGATCAAGCATTGGTGAAGCCAATATGGTTGACTATTTTAAAAATTAAGGTGCTTGTTCATTGACTGGCTAGTTAGTGTGAGCGGTTGTGTGGGTCCATGAGCGGTTGAAAGACAGACTGGCGAGTTAGTGTGAGCGGTTGTGTGAGCGGTTGTGTGGGTCCATGAGCGGTTAAAAGTAAGATTGGTGAGTTAGTGTGAGCGGTTGTGTGAGCGGTTGTGTGGGTCCATGAGCGGTTGAAAGTAAGACTGGTGAGTTCGTATGAGCGGTTGCATGGGTCCATAAATGGGTATATGTAAAGTCAATGTATATATGCAGTTAGGTATAGAAAGTCTATACTTACTTAACTTTCGATATTTTGTCATTAGATATCGCATCCACGATATTTGGTGCATATGAAATTCCTAGCTCGATATTCTGGGAATCCACAAACCACAACCTCTCTACCGGAGGGCTACTGCTAACAGCAAGCTTGCTCTGCCAGCACTGCAACACTTCAGATGAACAGTTGCCCTGCCTCACAAATGTAGAAAATGTATTTGTTGTGGACTTTCTTTCTGTGCTGTCACCGTGCTATCTGAAGAAGACCTGCTTCATAATGAACCTTGTAACGCTTCGAAATATCAGTCTAGTCTCCATGCTCCAATGCACATCAGCCTGCACCAGGACTCAGGCTGCTCCTGGACAGAAGCTGCCACAGTAGTAATGAATCACAAACACAAACATAAGGCACGCCTTGCGTTTCAAATAACCACACACTCACAGCCCGTTCCTCAGTCAAGAACAAAGGCTGCACTTTCAGAGCCTGCTTTTCGGGGCAGAATGGATAGTGAACTCTGATGTAGGCCACCATCATTTCTTTGTCACTCCAATCACAAATTTAGATATGGCTGACACCTGCATGAGAAACAAGGCCACCATGTTTTAAAGGGAAATGTAAAACCGACAAGCGGTTGTGTGGATGCATAAGTGGGTGAATTTAAGAAGGAGTCAAGAGATGGATGCATTAGCACATTGGTGACTGAAAGTATGGAGAATTATATGTTTACCACAAGGATGAATGGTTGTATCTTTTTAAAGATTTCTGATTTGGCTCCTTTCTAACTTAGCTGCCATCCGCCATTCCTGTAGTGGGATGTTGGACTTTGGTCTGAAAAACATATCTGGTTGTTCATTGTGGAGATTCTCCTTTCTCCTTTGGGGACATCTTGTTGCTCATGCAAAGAGGAGTACCAGCCATCCTTGAGAAATGTGTAATGAGGGCAGAAAAACTTCATCAAATACCATATCACTTCTCTTGTTGGAAATCTTGAGCTTGTGGTCTCCACTAAATTGGGGCTCACCTGGGCTGAACTCCTGATTCTATAGGCTCTGGAAAGCAATGTGAAACAAAGTTCACTTCGGTTTCATTGATGTGTGTAACCTTTGTTTATTTAGTTTAGTGGGTTACAACAGCTCAGCCACCCAACAAGACAGAAATGTTTCTTCACCTCCCTCTTCTCAGCTCCCGTGCCACTCCATCAGTCTGCGTTCCGATTCTCCTCTTATGTCGCCGATGACATCAGAATAGGAATACTACATACCCCCCTCCTTTCAATACAGACTTGAAGATTCATGACTGAGGGAGTTAAAGCACTGCTGTACAAGAATTAAGAATAACACAACAAAAAAACATATATACAAATGACAATAAAAAAAAAATGTTCAACATAGACTTTTTGAGAAAAAGAAACAACCCTGCACTTTCCGAACAGACGTCCTTCGAGAACACCATATAGATTAAACATAGTCTTTTAAATAAGCAGGGCTTTGCATTTTTCTATCAGACTTCCTTAGCGGTACACCGATGGGAATGTTGTCTTCTACCTTCTGTGAATTGTCTTGTACAACTCTCCCTTTACACACAACCACTCTGTTGAGATTCTAAACACGATGATCATTAGTTCTGATTACATTGTTGAAAACTTTGATGACTCATCGGTTTAGACAACTTGTTACCACAAGACTGTAAACCAGGACGTTTTATCATAACTAGGTCACCTACATTTACCTTAGTCACCTTAACAGAATGGCTACGATCAAAATATAGCTTGCTATTATCTATTTTAGCAGATTCACTCTCTCTCCATTGCTTATCTTTACCGGTCCGATTATCGTTCCCCAAAAATGGGTTAACCCAAGATGGTTCAATTACAGTATTGGGATGCCTCCCACGAAATAACTCAAAAGGAGACATACCAGTGGTTGTATGAGGTGTAAACCTGTACACTCCAACTCTTTTGATGATTTCATCCTGCCAGCTCTTACCGTCACATTCAGCTAAGGCTATGTTTTCTTTTAATACTCTACTGAACCTCTCTACCATTCCATTGGATTCCGGATGGTATAGAGCACATTTTTTGTGCCTGATACAACACACACACCAAGAAATGTCTCAATTTTTTTGGAAATTAGCTGTACTCCATTGTCAGTAGGCAATGTTTCAGGAATACCTTCCCTTATGAAAAGATCTTTTAGAAAGTTTATGACATGTAAAGTTTCAAAGCCTCTGGAAAAACACATTTCAGGCCAGCCGGAGAACATATCTATCACAACTATGGCATAGCTTTCTTGGCCACCACTATGCATTGGCCCTAAAATGTCCAACGCAATGTCTTTCCACGGTTTTTCAGGGAGATTTATCATCATCAACGGTTGAACTTTTGGCTTCCTGCTTTTCTCACTCCCAGCACATTGCATACATTCTTTTACCAGGCATTCAATTTGCGTATCCATACCTGGTCACCAATAGCTGGCCCACATCCTCTCCTTTGTTTTAGAGATGCCTAAATGACACTTATGGGCTATGTTTATCAACTCTTCCCTTAATTTGACTGGAGGGATTAGTCCTGTGCCACGTAATAGCAAGCCTTCCTTGGTTGCCAACTGATCTTTGACCAACCAAAAGGCTTTACACAGATCTCCCCCCTGACGTTTGTATTCCCAACCAGGACTTATAAGATCCATTACCTTTTGTAAAGTAGAATCTCCCTTAACTACTTCACGCCATCTATTTTCCGAAATTATTTCATAATCAAGTTCACACACAACATTTGTATAGTTCTCAGTAGTACCATTGTCTAGATGATCAGTTTTGTCCTCATCCACCAATCTTGATAAAGTATCTGCAATTACATTTTCTACACCAGGAATGTATTTCACCTCAAAACTGTACTCTTGTAGATCAACCACCCATTTGGATATTCTGGATGAAATAGAATCAATGCCCTTCTTATTGAAAACTTCACACAATGGTTTGTGATCGGTTTTAACAGTGAACGTAGTACCCCACAATAATGTTTTCAGTTTTTTTATAGCCCAATGTACTGCAAGGGCTTCCCCTTCAATCACAGAATGCCTGCATTCTGAACCTTTGAGGCTTCTTGATAAAAACATAATAGTATTATCCTGACCACACCCACCTTGCTGTAAGAACGCAGCAAGACCTTAGAGGCTGGCATCAGTGGTAAAAGAGAACTTTCTTTTGGATCAACATTTTTAAGTTTAGGGGCTAGAGCTAACATTCTTTTGATTGACTCAAACTCCTTCCCACACTCCTCATTGCATACAAAGCTTGCTACTTTTTTTAAGAGACCCCTCATGTTGTATGTTCGGCAAAGTTCTTAACAAATGTGTGATAGTACTCCACCATACCCAGAAAAAGCGTGAGCTCTTCTTTAGTAGTGGGAGGACCCATCTCTTGAATAGTATTTCGGAATGACAACTTCACCTGTTATGGTGCGGCCCAGGTAATCGATGGTGTTCGTACCAAATTTGCATTTCTCTAACTTCACAGTCAGATTATGATCACACAACCTCTTTAAGACTTGTCTGACCCTTGCATCATGTTCATCCCGGTCTTTACCATACACCAAAATGTAATCCTGATATACACAGACTCCCTCCAAAGCTCTCAAAACCTTTTCCATAACAAATTTGTGATAGTGCTCCACCATACCCAAAAAACGCATGAGCTCTTCTTTAGTAGTGGGATGAACCATCTCTTGAATAGTATCTACCAGATCAGCTTTCAGAATGACACCTTCACCTGTTATGGTGTGGCCCAGGTAATCAATGGTGTTCATACCAAATTTGCATTTCTCTAACTTCACACTCAGATTATTATCACACAACCTCTTTAAGACTTGTCTGACCCTTGCATCATGTTCATCCCGGTCTTTACCATACACCAAAATGTAATCCTGATATACACAGACTCCCTTCAAAGCTCTCGAAACCTTTTCCATAACCCTTTGAAAAACAGAAGCAGCCGAGGAAGTTGGGTATATCTATACGCACCAAAGGGCGTAATGAATGCAATGAGATCCATAGACTTTTCATCAAGCTGTACCTGGTGATAGGCCGAGGCTAGATCAATAGTACTGAAAACCTTTGCATCGCCTATCATCATGAGCAATTGGGCAATGTTAGGTAAAGGATAACTATCAACCACAACACATTTGTTCAATTGTCTAAGATCAATGCATAGTCTAAGAGAACCATTAGGCTTCCTACCAGCAACAACAGGAGCCAATCAAGCAGTACCCTCAACCTCCTCAACTATACCTTGATCCCTGAGTTTGTTCAACTCACACTGCATCTCCTCTCTTATGTTCAGTGGAACACTCCTTACCTTGCTACAAACAGGAACTGAATCAGGAAATTTTTAAATTTTGTGCGGATAACCCATAAAACGACCCAGTTAATTCCTAAACACACCAGGAAACTCACCACACAATACTTGTTATAAAGTCAAATCCATCTCAGTAGATTTTTGTGTAAGTGCGTTGACAGGAATTGTCTCTTTTAACATGATAGGATTATCACTATTAGGATCCAACATAACGCCTAGGTCCCTTTGATGCCGCCAGCTTATAATACTATCACCCTTCTTTGACACATATACTTTCCCAGAGGTATAGTGATCTTTATACTCAATTAAACTTATGAAATATCCATGTAATATATCAATTTGCCTCCATAGGCACATGGTTTAATGTCAGGTTTGAGCAACTCAACAGTATTATTCAAATGATGACAGAAGAAGTCATTAGAGATAATTGTGATCTTAGCACCAGAATCAAACAGAACTTTGGTTCTTTTCCCTTCGACCTGAATGAAATCCAAAGGACCAACACAGTTCCCAGTTCCTATCTGTACAACAATTTGTCTACAATCAAAATCCGCAAAGTACAAATTCTCGTTATCATTAGTATGAACTTCACAGATGCTTTGTTTAGATTTCCTCATTCTACAAACCGAGAAGAAATTACCTTGTTTCTTACAATATGTAAGTACAGCTTTTAGGGCAGGACAGTTTTTATCGTTGGCAAAATGACCTGATCTATAACATCTGAAACATCTCGTCTCTTGTGGAACCCATGTTTTCCTTCTATTTTGTACCTGCAAAAGTATTGGTACCTTTAGTAACAACGCACACCTGGTTGGATGTATCATTATTAATTATATCAACACATTTTAGTGAATGTTAATTTTTTTTAGCAATGGCAAGCACTTCTTCAAGAGAGGGTTCATCCCTGAGCCATAACTCCTCACGTACTTTCTCAATGTGGCATCCTAGCATGAACTGATCTCTTATTCTCTCATCAGTTGGCACCCCAAATTTACACAAAGATGCAAGACGTCTGAGATCTGTTACATAATTCTCAATAGATTCTCATTCTCTTTGTAATCTCTTCCCAAAATAATAACACTCTAAAATGGTGCTTACTTTTGGAAGATAGTGAATATCTAATTTGCATATACAAGTTTCATACTCATTAAGGTCTATTGCTTCACTGTCTGGAATATCTGGTAGGTGACCAAATACTTCCTGACCTTCTGAGCCTAGACAGTGAAGTAATAATGCTGTTCTTCTTTCAGCACTTAAAGAGGTTCCACATACTTTTGGATAACGTTCAAACAATTTTTTCCATTTGGCCCATTTGATAGGGGGCTAACCAGGAGATGACAGGAAAAACGGAGGTGCCGTGACATTTTGCATGTTGTAAAATACGTGTTAACAAAATAATGTTAGAGTATTATGTATGAAATGTCATAGATCACCAATTGGAGGAAATAATAACATAACATATATTTTTAACCAAAATTAAAGCTGTGCACATCCGCGATGTGCGTGCAGCTGTAGTTCTGTATTCAACAGTAAACAAATAACTAACGCTTTGCACATCAGCAATGTGCTCAGTGCTTTCTTAAGAGTATCAATGCTGTGCACATCAGAGATGTGCCTAATGCCCTTCAAGATTAATAATGCTTTGCACATCAGCGATGTGCCAAAGTTGTATGGCTGTTAAATAGATCCTCAGTTAAAGCTGTGCACATCAGTGATGTGCCAAAGTTGTATGCGTGTCTAATAAATCCTTCGTTAAGTCAGTGTGAAGCCTTAGGAATGCCAGAATTCTGATATGGCGCAGAGAAACAGTGTTGACAAAAGATTCCATCACCGCAATCATCAAGGTCTAGAATAAAACGATTTCAGGCACTTGAAGAACAGTAGTCTCAGAAGTGTACAGTGAAGCATGACCGTGGCAGTGTCTTTGTTACTTTTTATTTATTTTTTTAATTTCCTGGATGATGTACACCTTCTGTTTAAACAGCTGCCCACCGGTCACGTTTTGTGTGGGTCACGCATGGGTTCGTATCCCCTCCTCGTTGCCAGTGAAACAAAGTTCACTTCGGTTTTGTTGATGTGTGTAACCTTTGTTTATTTAGTTTAGTAGGTTACAACAGCTCAGCCATCCAACAAGACAGAAACGTTTCTTCACCTCCCTCTTCTCAGCTCCCTCGCCACTCCGTCAGTCTGCGTTCGGATTCTCCTCTGTTGTCGCCGATGACATCAGAATAGGAATACTACACAATGACTATCGAAGGCCGCCATCACTGTAACTGGCCTTTGCACCACGCAACCTGCCTCTAAGACTGCTTTGTTTGCTACAGAAGGTCTCTTTACACACAAACCACTATTGGTTTTTATTACTGCAGCCAAACACTGAGTCATCAGACTCCTACGCTGTCTCTCAGCCATGGGACACTGTGATGGCACAATCATGTTTGAGCCTAGCCAATAAGGACAGGGAGAGAAGCCTTTTTGCTTGAAGAAAGACTAAAGAATCATCCCTCCAGACAATTCCTCCTGGGGAACCTTACGGTCTGCACTTATGATTCTGACTCCATCTTAATTGCTACTTTGTATTCAGTATGGAACAGAAACTCGGAAATGGAAACAGTTAAGCTACCATCCCAAAGCATCAATGGCTCAACCACCAGCAAAGTACAGTTTTGTTTAATGAACATGTGCAAGCGAGTCTCAGGACCATCATGTTTGACTGATGACCTCAGCTACATCTGAGAAGGTTTCCTGTTCGGTCTTGGCCAGCCCTACCTGTTTTATTGATAAGGGATTAAGGATGGTCCGATTTAACCCAAGGGACTGAATAGTGATCGACATTTCCTGATAAAGGACACATGATTCACGAATAGTTTATATAATAACGCATGTACGTGCCTTCGAGAATATATAAATTATCTGTCAAATCATCAGAAATGAACATACAGAAAGTAGGAAAGTGAAAACCTGTTTTAAAATACTGAATGATCTGCAGACATCATTGCAGAATGAATCACAAAATAGCCATGCAGCCTGCAAGAAGAATGTCTCATGTTTGGTTTGCCCCAGTATTAGTTACCAATGATACATTTTTAGGTCTGAAGTAGAGACAGCTTTAATGGGCCCACCAAGCGACTGCTACTGCGCTGTTCAGCTCTCAGGGTCCACAGAACAACACGCAGAGTGGAAGACTGCGGTAGCCTCCTTCAGCCACAGGCTTGTTTACAAAAGGAGTTACATTTTGTAGAGGTCCACGGCTTCTGCACCCGGAAGGGAAAGGCACGGTTTCAGGCCTTTCTATTTTGCATCACATCCTTGTCACTGTTTGACCATGCCTCACAGAGCTCTGTCTCCTCTCTACCCCGTCCTCCTGGTCACTGTTTTACATGACTTTGAGGACAGTAGGGAGCAGACACTTAGCCGTGTGCAATGCCACCCTTCTGTTTCCATTAAGATATGCTGATTCTGTCGGAAGTATTTATACAACAATTTATAACGTAATCAAAGGCTCCAAATTAGCCCTTTGTATAAATAAATGGGAGGAATAGGAGATAGAAAAATATAAGCATCAAAATTACAAGTGAAAACAAGTACACAGCAAAGTTATGAGTAGACAAAGTCTACTTTCCTAAGCTTGCCATGGTATATCACTAAAGGGTGGTTAGCAACAAAGGGACCCGATTGTTCGCCACTTAGATCTGAATAACACCGCACCTCCTATTATTAAATTACTAAATTCTAGCTCCCATAGCGAAAGGTCCCTTTGGATAAAGGTCAGCGTGGAAGCTATCCATGGAACAGTAACTGAGCCACAGCACATTTCAGAAATAATCCACCTGACGTCCTTCAACTAATCTCCAGGTTAAAAATGAAAAACAATGGACAAGGTTTCACAGTAACTCTGCAAGACATTTATTCGCCAAGAATTTTGTAACAGCTGCCCTCCTCAAAGGAGAAACAAAAACGTCACACAATAACAGCCGTTCACCTTTCTTTTGTGCGCACAAATCATTGTATATGTTACGCAGCGCTGAACTAGATCGTAATTGAATGTTACTGTAGAAACAGTTGGGGGCTCCTTCTTTCCATTTTTTGATTTGTGAGAGGCACAACGTGAAACATATATCTAGACACCAAAGGAGCCTAAATATTACAAATGAAAAGAATTGAAAGGTATGGCAGAGGAGAGTAAAAAGGAACTAGGACACCTGCTAGCTGCAAAAAAGAAACACATTTTTTGAATTGAGTAAATGCATGCACAGCCTGAATGTCTGTAGAAAGCTCATTTCACAGTGAGGGTCATGGGCTGCAAATCTGCCCCCTATCTTTCTGAATCCAAACCTAGGTATTTGCAGAATCTCCTGCTGTCAAAAATGTGCCACAGTAATACCATATAAATATTAATCCATGATCAACATTCATTACTTGTTAGAAAAAATGTTGCCAACCATTTTTGCTTAAAAATTGCTATATCTTGCCGGTAGGGAACAAGAGGGCCACGGCCCAACAATATTAATAAATTGTTCTATGGAGTACTTCATTAAACATTTTTGCTTTTTCTAAGGGGTTATAATACCCCATCTGATGGTATAATTTAATGACCTCCAAAAGATGGAAGATTGAGGGCTTTCCCGGAAGCCTGGCAAGCATTTAACTCACTGACCCATCTTGCCAGCGTGTCATAAGTAAAGGCTTTCACCACTGTTTCTTCCACATAATTTATCTCGTTTAGGTGAGAAATTTCCACTAGCCCAAAAATGTTTGCACTCCATTTTCTGCTCATGTTTCTCACCGTAATCCAGAACTGCCAGAAAAAAAGCACAGAAAAAACAAAGACTTACTAAAGTTGGAGTCAATAAACAAAGCTCAATAGGGGTAAATCTCAAAACGTGCAGACCAGGCCCATATGGTTGGGCAGAAAAAGCCTCTAATAGTGACTGATCTATTGTTTTCAGTTATTGTAGCTATCAGGCTAGTTCTTGTGGGAATGTGGGCTAGAGGGCAACTGGGCAATTTTTTGTAAACAAGACAGCAGGTACAGTTTCCTTCTTTAAATGGCAGATTTATTTGAGTTACAACAAAGCGTGGTCGGTCCCCAGCTGGCCAGGAATTAACTGTCCAAGCTTGTGATACCACCACTCAGACAAATAAAAGTGAACCTCAAGGAGATTTAATTCTAGCACAATGCAATCAAAGCAAAACAAATTATAACACAATACTTATAACAAGTTTTGCCTGTTGTCCCTGAAACCTACTGAACCAGGTACTACTATGAGATCACAGAATTGCCTAGGCTGAACATTTGGATGGGGATATAGAATAGAAATTCTATCTGGTACCATCTGGGATCTGACACAATATGGTCCTGAAGAAAGACGACAACCTTCCCAGGCGCAAGTTTTCTGAAACTTGTCAACCATATTGGTAGATGTGAAGGATATATAATTCATCCCCAACACATCTCACTTTTTAAAAAATCTTACCCCAATCCGGTTTTAATACTCCCTTGAGTAGGAAGTGATTTTACTTCACTTCACTCTTTCACAGATCCCACCATGTCTCTATACCTAGAGACACTTCCTTCTGGTTAAGGTAAGACACTAAGATGAAGCTACTGGCTACTAGTAGATCAGCGCATATAATATACCGCTGACTGAAAATAGCCGTTCTGGGTCTCAATAATTTTTTTTTACAGAGACTCCGGTTCCGAGAATGTGGTTTCACTCCACTTGATGTCCTTTGTGTTAATTTCTACCCGTCATACGTGACTAAGCGCACTGCAACATGTAGATCTGCACTTTAAATCTGAGAACTTGCATTAGCACGTTGATATTAGGGGCTTTGCTGGGACCCCGCTGCTGCATTCTGGAAGCAATGGCCTTGGAACTGGGGATGCTGGAGATCAGAGGCCGTTAAGGTCTTGGATCAAGCAAAACGAAAGGATCGCTTTGTAGCCTTGCTCTTCCCACAGCTTTCCCTTACACCAAACATCCTTCTGTGGTGTGTTGCAGCAGAACTAAGCAGAGAGAGCAAAGCTTGAAGTCTCCTTGGCTGTTGGACACTGGCTAGGTCCAGGGAAGATACTAAATTTCAGATCGAGTTTGTAAGTAGTTCCACTAATCCTGCCAGAAATGGAGACAGTCTAAAAATAAAATTGTACCAACAAAAAATATTATGAAGGGTGTGCTATCCAGTAATGATCTTAGAAATTTGTTGTTTGAAAAAATCCTCCCACAAACTGGGTATCACAGATTATTTGGCTTCATTGAAAGGCATTACATTCTGCTCATCTTTAAATCACACACCAGCAATGACAATGTTCTATTAACCTTGGTTTGCTCAACTAACATCGATAAACCCCAAATATTAGCTAATGTTTACTCCGATATAGAATCTACCTCTACGATACCTGAGAATTTAAATAATATGCCTTGAATCAATTGTTTTCTGCAAGTACTGGGAACACAGAGCAATCTGAACACTTGTTGTCTTTACTTCTTTAGAAACTCATTTGATGATTTAGGATCCCTAGGGATGAAAAGAGAGGTCCTGTGACTATAAGGTCCAACAGACCAAGGTTTCAAAACAGTCAGTTTGCTACCCCAAAAAAATTAAAATCAAACGAGGATGAAACGGTCTAAAATGTAAAGTGTCACATCACTTGAGAATATGAATTGGCAAACAGAAAAGAAAAAGTTCTGTCAGCGATCTCCACAAATGAAAGATTTGTGTCACAATCAACACAGCTGTCTTTGCAAATGTGAGCAGATTATAGAGACAATGAGTGAATTCCCTCATATTATTAAAGATTTCATAGATAAAAACATTGGCCAAATGAAGGGATACCATTAGGCCAACATCTATTCACAGGGTCTTACCCTCAGATTATTATTTAAGTTAACCTCTTCTTTCCCACCTTTCACAAACAATTTGATTCATATTTCACCCTTGTTAAAGAAACAAAAGGATGGAGATGTGAGGCCTATGTCCTTATGATGTTCAGTGAAAACCACCAGCAGTTCAGTGATTGCCTCTAAACATGAACCTACTGAAAGCGGTAAGGTCTGGACTTCCTATAGACCACCATAAATGAAGAGGCAAAAAACATTATAGGCGCTGACTGAGCTCCTCCAAGATGAAATGTAAGGAGGGGAGGACAGCTCTGTCACATCAACAAAAAATAGATAAACGCTGTTCCATGGCAAAAGACATTCTAGGCACTCTTCATGGAGGAATTAAGTTTTTAAAAAAAAATGTTTGCCCAAAAGGTAATTTTACTGCTGAGATGTCATTAGGGTAGGGATTTTATCAGTTATTATGCCTCACACAAGAGCACAGATAGGTTTAATTAGGGAGTGACATCCTCTGGAGCAAAAGATGGGGTTTTGACAATCAAACCCCTAACTTGTGTAATTTGCTATTCTTTACCCAGCCTACCTTTGGGAAGAAGCATAGAAAAATAAGTTCAGCAAAGCATGGCCACATGCTGTGCACAGTGCTTAATTTGGAAAAGAGTAAGTGTTGGGCTCAAAGTTTTGCTCAGTAGCCTGTGTCCGGCACTATCAAAGGTCACAGTGCTGAATATTCAGGCTCTGTAGTCTTGTTTCCATCTGATGCCTCTTTAATCAACCAACAAATACTCCCTGTCTCTTTATACCACTGTTATCGCTGTTAAACCTGCTTCCCCCACTGTAAGGGATTTAATTTTTTCTCTTCCTCCTCCTGTCCCTGTTTTGCATTTTTCTCTCTCTTGATCTAGATTAGACTGTTCAGGAACAGTAAGTGCCGGTGGGCCCCACCTGCAAACACAGGCTCAAATTAAGCACTAACTGTGGATTGGAAGTAGGACCTGACCACCTGCAACCAACTTGTGCTGTGCATGGCCAACGACCAGAGGGGATAGGCCTCCTGCGGAAGGTTGTGTACCATGAGCTGCAGCCCACCAACAACACAACACCTGGCCAAAGGTTATGCACAATGAGTTTTGATTTCCCGTAGAAGGATGGGTGTAGGGTATGGCGGCACGCCAGTCTCTGTGGTCAACCGCCAATGTGCACAATCAAAGGCTATGCGCAGTAGTGGCTCGCTATCCATGGATGCTTGGGCACACCAAACTGCTGCCTGTAGTATGATCAAAAAATCACTCAAAAAAACCCAAAGTTATGGTGCAGGTACGCTTAGGTTTTGTTACAACCCGTTAGCATATATTTAAACAAAAACATTTAGAAACTGAGCGAAAAAACTGTTAAAAATGAAGTAATCGTTGGGAATTTAAACTGAAAAAACACTGAAATTTGCAAGTTGTGGTAGAGACCGCGAATTCGGAACTCGCACAATAGACAAGAAACCCATGACTTGCACAGCACATGGAATGCTTAAAGGCTCACAGTATTTATCCCAAGAAGAAACACCACATAAAAGAACAACTTAATGAAATACTAAATTCAATGTGTCTCTCTCATGGTGTTAGGAGTAACATAATATGTTATCTCTGTCACATCTGTCTGTAAGTCCATCTGTCACATCAGGGGTGATTTCAAGTGCTTTGCATTTGGTGTGTATTTCTCACTTGTCTTGTTTAACTGATGCACAAGCGCAATTATTCTGTGTCAGACTGCCAAGGGCGAGGGAAACCAGTTGGCGTGTTTGGAGGAAGAGATTTTTTGGGAACTACATGCGCTGCGTCAAATCTCACCTCAAAGTTGTGGCCAAATTACCATTACCCAGCGTACAATTCACTTTCCTACGAAGCCCTACATGTGCGTGGAAACATTTACAAGCCAGGGGTAGCTTTTTTCTTTCTTAGCACAAAATACGAGCAAATGGAGGCATTGCTGCACATAATTTTGACTTTGTTCCGCTTCTAAGAGCTATTTCCGTGTCGCTCATTTTGTCCCAAAGCAGTTTTTTTTTTTAGATGAACATTTAGTCCTACAGTTTAAAGCATGGAGCAAAAGTAAACTATTTAGCCTTTAAGTACAATGTTTATTCATGAACTAGTGGTAAGAGACCCGTTCACGTGATCAAAGGTTAGTCTCATGACTAGCCAACAGGAACATTTGCTCATGCATAATGATGCTTTTACCAACCCGAGGCTTGTATGTATGCTAAATAAAAAACAGTGATGTACATATAGTACATTACAACGGCAACGTTTTTTTTTTTTTAATCGTGCATGGTGTTTCATATAAAATGTGCATGATCTTCAAGGACAGATAAAAACCTGTTCCAATTTTTGGACTTTCTTTAAGGATAAAGAAATAAATCTGAAAATGAAAGTGATGCGCATGGGCTGAGAAAGGATAGGTCTGTAGGACTTGACAAGGCCTAACCAAACTGACGTTTTTATACATGTTCAGCATCTGTAGGGGTCCAGGTCACAACACTATTTGCGTGGATGCATTTATACCTTCATTTATGACGTAAGCACACAATTGCAATACACATTTATGAAAGGATTGTTAATGGCGTAATGTGAGGTATAGGGGAATCAATCTTGACTGACTCTCCCCATTTCCTTTCTCTAAACATCTGGTGTTTTTGACCATGACTTTCAGAACGTGCCTCAGCCACATGTTTTATGTTGAAAACGTCCCCCATTTTTATTTTCAAACTGTTATAACTGTCAGTTTGTTAAGTCAACTGATTTTTTTTACGTAAAGCGCTGCAAACCATCCTTCCGTACCCTCAGAGAGGTTTTGGGATGTGGCCACGTAGCAGGTAACAAGATAGTTCCCAATAAAACATGTTGATGTAAAACATGTAGTTTTACGCCTGTTATCGAACATATACCAAGATGACAAAGCCTTGTAGATCTGAAAGTCAAAGGTACAACAAGAAAGCCAGCCTTGAGCATCTGACCAGCCAGGACCTTAGGATAAGCAGAGTTTGAATGCTTGAGTAATCCAAATGACAAGGAAAAATAATGAGTTTTAAAGTCTTCTTCAAATCTTAGGCGTGGGGAGTTCCACAGTCAGTGCAGAAAAGGAAGAGGTTGGTGTCTCTGGTATTCAGTTGTGAGTAGTCGAGAAACCTTTATCGGCTGACTTGAGGATTCTGGCTGGACGGTAGGTTTAGTGAGGTCATTCAGTAACTGGCCTCTTGAAGTAGGAAACGAGATTTACTGGGAGCCAGTGGGCAATTCTTAATCAAACAGACTGACTATATGACTTTGAACACTGAAGGTATGAGGTAGATGCATTGGAGAGGGTAGGGTTGTAAGCTGTTGGAGTACTCAAGAGATTTCTGGGGAACAGTTGGGCAATGCCAGAACACCCTTTGGCAGTCATAGTTGGTGGACAGTATTACTGGTGACAGCATTTATTTGGAGAATAGTCTGTAGGTCACTATCTAAGGGTACGACCAATATATATCCACAGGGATAGACAGCTCAGTTCCTCCAGGCAAGGTGAACGGAAGAAGCTAAGGCTAACAGGGGCCGGAAGAAAGACTTATGTTAAATACATGGGGGAATCAGAGAGCACCAAGTGTTTCCCCACCTATACGTAAAGCGTTACATGTGATGCTTGCCAGGCTACATGGCAACATATTTATACCACAAATCAAAAATATTCGGTAAAAAAGTGCTAAAAAAACAAAACAAAATCACAGCATACAGATAATAATACATCCTAAAGAAAGACCAGCCGTTATGTTAAAATAATTCATCTCTAACCTTTTCACTAGTTTATAAATAAGACATATTATGCCTGAGGTAAGCTGAGCACTTTGCAAAGGGATGCACATTTTTGTCTAGAATGACACCACTTTCACAACTTCTGGGATGCCTACCATCTGTGCTTCAAAGGCTTGGCTATGGGAAAGCCTGGAAGGAGGAAGTTTGCTGTTATTCGAGTCACAAGAAGATGACTGTGCTGTATGGTGGCTCAGGGGGATTTCCTTTAAAGCTTAGTAGGCTGAACTAGGAAGGCCAGAGGCAGATTAGTGGAAAAGATATAACTACACACAGCCGAGCGACGGGTCCATAATTCTAGTTTTTTGGTAGATTAAATTCTGGGAGTTGTTTTCTGTGGGCTGACCTAGGAGTGAAACCAGTCTCCAGTTCTGTTTTGACCGTCTGTCCCTGCATAACCTGTGGAATGTCTCTGTGGCATGTGGAGACTGCAGATCATCCTAAAACGGATGTCAGTGCGTCAGTTACAAATGGACATTCCTCCGATTTATCACATTGAAACCTAATGCCGGTAGCTGGACATCACAGAAGGGCATGGATGCTATAAGGTGTGGCAGAGAATTCATGGTGACCTGTTGGCAAGGCACATTTTGGTGTACTTCCTGTGAGTACTCCTGTATTTTTTTCCATAAATGTCTATAACATTCTTCAAATATATGCATTCTGACTATTTTTAAGAAGCAGTTTTAAGATTTCTGATATCATCTTCGTGCCTGTTTTCTCTTCCATCCCAAATTAACAAATGCGCCTTTAGCGCATCCACTTTGAATTAAATTTCAATGGTGATTATAACTACATTCTACTCATTCTTCTCACATACTGAATCCTGATTGTTGTATCAACCACAAAATTACCATTGATCTGAAAACTCATGCAACACTTTGGAATCGTCCCTAGTGTTGTAAAAACCCTGAAACGACCGATTTGTCAACAGCTCTGAGATGGGACTGAGGCTAACTGACACTGTGACAATCGGCTAGATTTCCAATCTATACAAACACGGGATCTTCGTGTAGTGATGACAGCTAGGGTCTCCAAGAACCACCTGAGATAGAGGTTTTATGTGTCACCGTTGGATAATCTTCTGGATGTGTTGGTGTCCTTTGACATAGGCAGCCCTGAGGTTCTAGTAGGTCACTTGAGAGACTAGGTCAGCATGTCTAGCTCTCCAATTAATTTGATAGCAATGTCTATCATCAAGTAAATATCATTTGTCCAAGCTTATACTGGATTACAGTGATACCCATGGATCTCTGCTGTTCCCTTTGTTAATCAGTGGATGCACATAACTGATAGAATTTAAACACTAGAGCAGTAGGCCTGCCAGGTCTGAAAATGTGTAATGCAACTCAAAGGGCTAAATATATGGCTACATTGCATTACTTTCTGCCATTTTCTTTTTGTGTTGTTATGCCCTGTAGAGGGTAACTATATAGTTAAATGACAATGTTTCTTCAAATGCTATTTTCATTGAGGTGTCCTCTAGGGTCTGTTCTAAGCATTGCAGTCATGTCAAAATACTAAAATATTCATGGCACGTGACCTTGCCCCGTAATGCTTTACAATAATCACTGCACTCGGGAAAATCGCTCCATAATGCTTTGCTGGGTATTACTTTTACAAAACACGTTTGCTCATTAATCAGCCTGTAGTGGTCCTAGGTTAATGGGACCACATTCAAAACATTGATCACAAGGTGCTCTTTCTGTCTCCGTCTACATCATCTCTAGGTCCCCGCACTATGTTGGTGGGGACTCCAAAATAATAACCCCTTCCACCATTCATTATCTTTTCAAGTTCTCTCATGGCTGGAACTTTTGTTTTACAGCTGAGAGAAGTTAGGTTTTATGGGCCTTTTTTTCTAATATCATTCCAATAAGCCTGCTAGCCTTGAAAATGTGTAATGCACTATGCCCTCTAGGGGCTAAGTATATGGTTACACTGCATTACTTTTTCCTGTTTTTTTCATGGGGTTATGCCCTCTGGGGGCTAACGATACTCCTCTGTGGCCATCGTGTGTCTTTTTTTGGGGGGGAATTGTTTTAGCCAGCCAACAACTCTGACGGTGGGTTGGTGAAAGTGGTATTCTTTTGGAATTAGCATAGCGGATTTACATTAGGATGCTAAATGGCAACATTTACATTTTTTTTGCTGCAGATAGAGGAAGAAGGTAAATGGAATGTTTTAGTTATATGCAGGGCCACTGGAATTATATGGCAGGAAAAGACACAATTATAAGGCAGGGTTGACCAATTTATGTGGCAACAGAAGTCCAGTTACGAATTTACAATGCCAACAGCTCTAACTCAAGCAAATGCTAGACCTATTGCATTGCAAATGCTTGTTTATTGATATAGCTGATTAAAGGTTGAGTATGCAAGTTGCCAATTTCAGCAATTTTTTACCTTATAACTAACTTTAAATATAACATGTCAAGGCCAAAGTAATCCCACCATTTACTCCAGATCTTAGTGTGTTTTTTCAGGCAGCCCACACCTCACACACCAGCCTCTCATTCTGAGCACACCAGTAGACATCCTGGAACCACTGAGACAGCGAGCCCAGTGTGGGTATTTTCATCTTCGGGCTTTGAACCATAGTTGCCACTCTGACCAGTGCCTGGTCGGCTATCGTACCCCCCATCTCTTCAAAAACAAAACAGGAGAATATTCGATGACAACCCTACTTCCCAACCCAGCACCTCTGATAGCATCAGAGCCATCTCACCCCAGTAGCTGGCAATTCAGAAACATATGGTAGTCGTCTGCTGGGGCATGGAGGACACCTGGCTGGACCATGTGGGGGCAGGGAGGAGACATGCTTGGTGCAGGTCCCTGAGGGTAAGACAGACATAGTGAAGGTGGTATGTTTGCACAAGTCGCAACCAGGATGAGATTGTGATGGTGCGAGGTGCCATCCTGGCAATCCGCCAGTCTTGCTCCTCTAAGAGTCCAATCTACTCCTCCCATTGAGCTTGCTGTTGCACAAATGTGTCTGGGGTATTGATCATTAAGGAGTGGTAGATTTGGGATATTCCCTCATTCGGCAGTGCAACCATCAAGAGCTTAGCTTCGAGGGGGCTCTGTTTGGAGAGCTCAGAGCCTGGAGAAACATGTACTCTTAATGCGTGCTGCAGGTGAATTTATTTGTGAAACTGTATGGATGATAGACCATATGTTGATTGAGCACCTAAAAGGAGTGTATATGGCCACCGGACCAAATGACCCCAAGCAGGGAAATGCCTATGAAGTCCCACTGGGTAAAGCCCACAGGCCAGCCATCTCACGCAGCCAGGTCTCTCTCCAAAAGGGAGTCTGCATCTTTAGTCTGGAGTCCCAGCCCGTGTATTGAAGTGGTTCACACCAGCAGAGAAGAACTACACTAGTCACCACGGGGAGCTTTTGGAGAATGGGGTGTCATAGAGCATCATTAGCATGATGCTGAAGCCTATCGAGGTCAGCTCTACTCTGTATGCTGGGCCTAACCAGTCCCTACTAAACCAATCGCTGATGACAAAGGTTTGAGATGCCAAGTAGTTCAGGTAGAGATTGGTCATGGCTAAACTCCCATCATGTGAAGCCTGTTGGTTAGGGCAATTCTTGGCCTGGATTTGTGTCAGAGGGTCCACTTTGCCAGGGAGTCTATCACCTTGAACAGTTCACCCAAACTTTTAGCAGTTATTTTATAGAGTGCAACCCTCTCTATTGCATAAAGTGGAAGGGCCTCCCATCTCTTCAAGTCAGCTTTCATCTTCCAGAGAAGGAGCGTGAAGTTAAGGCTCCACTCAAACTCAGGAAGGAGAGCAATATGGATTCCCAAGTAATAAAAGCTCAAGCGTTTCACAGAAATGGACATCTGCCATTCGATACACTCCCAAGACAGATTGAGTGGAACCAACACCGGAAACTGGCCCTTTTTTAGCGGCTACAAAGTAAAGTGCAAGCAAATATGGGAAAGGATATCCTTATATGAACCATAAAACTCTGTAGAATAGCCATCTGGGCCAGGTGTTTTCCGGTGGGAAGGCCGGAGATGGCAGGTACTATCCCCTCGACCGTAATTGGCTTGTCTATCTCGTGCCATTCAGCCCGTGACACCATGGGTAAAGAGATGTTGTAAAGCAGCGGGAGGCCCTTTCAGCATCTGGCCTCGGAACGATGACATAGAACTGATGGTAGAAGTCTGCAAATGGTTGTACTATGTCAGTGGACGCGTGAAGCGTTGTGCCCTCAATGCCCAGAACTTCAGTGATTTAGCAGGATGCAGGGGGTCTGGTGGACACCCCGCAGAGCACCTTGCTGTTTTTAATCTCCACATTCATAGACCCTCACAGTGGAAGTGTGCCAGACTTGGTGCACCTCCTCCAGCGATACCTGCTGTATCTTGGCACAGGCCACTGCAAGTTGACAAGAAACCTCACCCTGGGGGGGGGGGGGGGGGGGGGCAGGGGGATCTAGAAGCTGCTTCTCCAAACGCAGTGCCTGAGCCTCCAGCCTAGTCACACGGTGGACACTGTCTACTTCTTTATTCAATATAACACTTTTAGGGTACCCCCTGGTGGTAGCTTTGAATGTCGTCCACAAGGTGCCAGACGACTCTACGGTGTCTCGATTAATCTGAAAGTATACTTCAGAGACTGCACAGGAGCAATTCTTGTCTTTAAGATGCCATGTGTTAAGGTGCCGAATAGGTTTTTGGTTGGCACCCTGGAACTGAGATGGAGAGCACGGGAGAGTAGTTGGAAACCCCTCTGGGAAGAATCTGTATATCTGAAATGTGCAAGTAATCAGCAGCCGGAGTGTGACGGACTGCTGAAGTGTGTGTGTATTGCCACTGTCAGGGATGCCATAGTCTCCAAGTGTCACCCAAACCATGGGTATCCATCCAGCTGGACAGCCGATGAGCCCCGTGCAACTATTTCTTGAGGGAATACCCATAGAGTCAAACTGGGAATCCAGGATTTCACTGAAGTCCCCTTCCACCACTGTAACACCTTGTGGGAATGGCAAAATGAGTTTTGTTAGGGTCTGAAGAAAGGGTACATGAGCCAGAAGGGGGCGCTAGACATACAGCAGATTAAGGCCTCGCTCTTCCACTCGACCCTCCAGGGCGCTATATCGGGGAGGACTTGGGTGATTACATGGGAAGGGAGCGGGAAAGGACTGCCACCCATCAGTAGCCAGGGCGAAACCAGTGTGGAAAGCCCTGTTACACTAGTGACGGAGCAAGAAGAAACATTCAATGTCCAACAAGTGCATTCCTTGGAGCATTAGGCCCACGGAGACAAAGTGATGAGTGTAGCGGAGGACTGTGGACTGAGAGGGCCGCCATTATATGCATCACTGGCGCTTGCTCCTAGAGCAGGTTGCAATCTGGAGCCACATTTGGGGAAGCAGCAGTTCCTGCCAGCCCCTGTCAGGAACAACCAGACCACAACAATCTATGGTGGCGAAGAGGTGCCTTGGGAGTGCTTTGTGAGGGCAGCTTATGACGGCGGATGAGGGAGGGGTCCAGAGTACTCAGAGAGCGACCAACATTTGACGCCCAAAGCCACACTGTTGTGATGAAGGACCATCAGGTAAGTTCAAGCTCTTTATTTAGAACAACCTCATACGATGCAGGCAAATACATTACATTAAAAGTCCTATCCCAGCTCTCCAACTGCCCCAACATTCCAACACCGCACCTTAAATACATAGAGCATACCAGACATTCTGCACTCTAAATTCCCGTTCTACCCTCACCATTCTACAACATAAACCCATTACTACACATGCCCACTTTAAATATTTTTAAAGCGAATAAATGCAAATAACATTTTCCTTATTACATAAACCCTGCTCCCGCTGGTGAATTCTCTAGAATATAGATGAGCACACATTAACCATGCTATCATTGGAAATAAATAGATACATTGAAATACTTACAAATATAGGTTTATAGATCAGATAAAGATCTACCACAACACAATGTCCCCAGTGGAGTGGAAACTTTCCTAAGACATATTGAGCTGTGTGTGTGTGTGTGGGGGGCGGGGGGGGGGGGGGCACTGCATGTCAGGAGACATCATGGAACATTTTAATTGTACCAAGGGTGCTGATATTATTTCAAAATATATCCATATGTCTGACAACAAGTTTGTGTAAGAAAATAAGCATGTGGTGGCATAACTTTCACTGAATTGACTTCTAAAATGGGTATTCTACGACTCTGAGATCATGGATTTTTATATTTTTGTGTTCGGCTACAATAAAAGCACAAAGGGGAGTCTACATAAATACCTTGAGTAAACATTACTGTAGACCAGAGTCGACCATGATAGATGGAGAAACTGCTTTCCATTTCCCAAAATAGCAAAAGATGGGTTATCTCATTGGGCTGACTATGCAATTTTGATTTCTGTTATAGCTGCATACAATACAAAAGACCTAGAGGTGGACAAGAAAATGGTCTTTTTAGGCAACAAATTACCATTTTGTTGATAATAAACTCAAATTAATGACTAAAGTCAGGGAGGAAGTTAACATGTTCAGTGGCCCTTTACTAAGATCTGCAAGCACTGTTAATGCAGATAGATCTTCTTCCTCACACATAACACAATGCCCCAGGTCACTTTCTGCAAAGATGACTTAGTCCGGGACAGGGAATTAAACCAACAGTAATCTCAGTTTACAGAGTTCCACAATACGAGGACTAATTCAAGCAGTGAGCCCACCATAAATGACTTGGTTTCTGGGATGCACAATAGAGATACATGGCTGGTATTCGTCTATCCTTAGGGTTGTCGCTGTAATTTTTAGGAATAAGGTACATGAACCTATGAGGATACTGAATGATGCAACGAATATTGTATACCTATGGTGTTTATGCTTAAGTTGATAAAAAAAAACTCCGAAATTTGGTTAAAAAAAACTCCGAAATTTGGCAAACAAGCGTTTCGAGTCTAGAAGTCAATCTAACTCAGAGACTCTTATTAGATGCTCCTCTTCTAAGTAGAGATCTCTGTAAAAATAAGAAGAAAAGAGCTCTCTTGATACATCATTGAACAGTATTCATGTTAGTGATAGATGTATAAATAATGGGAGGGCTCTATGTAGAAATTAGATGGAATGAGCTCTCTGCATACACCCTTGAACAGTATTAATGTAGTGACACGTATAAAATATGGGGGAAAGCACCGCATTATGTCTACATATATGAGTTGCCTAGTTCATTTGCCCACCAGTCTAAATAGTGTGGTGTGTCATTTCTAGCCAATGCAAAATTCCAGGACTGGAACAATGCTACATGATGCAAACGTTAGCCCAGTACTAATAAATAAAAACATTTAAAAAACAGATGTCTGGGCATGCCCATGTCAAATTCTATGACTAAATCCAGCACTACCTCACAGTAGAAATCTAGGAAACTGGTGACTTACCAGAACCTGCTGGGGTGACATGGCACACTTCCATTTGTGCCCACTGACTGAATTCAAAGGAAGTTCCACAGTTGACACGGCAGATGTAAAACCCAGCATCATTCGCATGAACTGGATTGAAAACTAGTTCTGGGGAATTTCCATGTGGAACCTGTTTCACAAAATAGTGATGCATATGAGTGAACATATTGTTTTGCATTTTCAGATTTCTATGAAGATCGAACAAGAATATTTTCCTTGCATCAAAGGAATAAGTGGTAAGCACCTTTTTTAACAAGATACATTTTCTGCATTTGTTAATCACAATTAATATTGTTATGAAGTGTTTTTCATTCAGATGAGATTCTCCTAACAATCTTTTCACAGTGAAGTGCAGCCTGACACGCGGTGACAGCCACAACTTCATCTCAAAGCGAGTGACAGACCGTTCCTATCAAATTTCACTATATGTTATCTCCTCTACATAATCTTCAATGTCCTGAACTTTAGCCACTTTTATTAGTGTCTGCTGTTCTGCATGCATATTGCTTGCACTTTATTCTCAAAGCCCATCTGCTATGACCATTAAGAACTAACAAGTCATTTTACAAACAAACTCATTTATGTTCAAATGCATTGAAACATTCAGAAGAGCAATAACTCCTTCGTAGCCACATTTAAGACAGAGTGATTATGGGGGTAATATTTACATTCAACTTTAGAAAAAAAAAGCATGTTAAAGATTCTGGTGGGAAAGAAGGCTTGAGCCAATGTGGGTTTCCTTAGTGGTTTGTTGTAAATTTGTACAGTAATTTATTTTTCAGCAAAATAAAGAGAAAAAGTATAAATCTCAATGGGAGGAGGTGAATGTCACAATGGTTGCCTGCTAAGGGTGGAAAGGAATTCTTGATTGGGTGTGGGTTCTTAGTGAGAGTACTAAATAACCAGTTACTGGGCTTGTTGCTTAGCAATTTTTGCTGAGCATGGCATCATAGAACCTCTCATCCTAAAGAGTGCTCTCAAGAACTCAGCGTGGAAGTTGTTTTTGAACAGTATATGCACTCTATATAAGGTCCTCTCTGTATAAAAACAAAATGGAAGCATTGTATTAGTTGAATGATATAGTTGTGGCAATATGCACACAACAAACAGTGTTAGTCCCAGTCGGCTTAAATTTCAAACACAATCAGTAATGGTAGTTAATGGGGCAATATTATCTACACTGTAGATGATTATGTGACCTGTGGTTCAATGAATTACATAATAAGGGAGGGGAAATATTACGGAAGACTGAGTTCAGTCTCAAAGTAACGTCTTAGTTCTAGAATCTAAATTAAAAAAGGTAAATTTAATGTGCCACAAAAAGACAACGGTAAATAACAATTAAAGGGGTTTGCAAAACTATGCAATAAACAACACCTAAAACCTTTAATTTTTATAAAGGAGCATGCATAACTCTATAATGGTGAATATCTCAATGTCTGGGAGAACAATAAAGACCTAGGATCGAAACATAATGACCCAAGACTGGAATTACAACATTTTGTGGTTTTGGCTCTTTGGAGCCTTGTATGGCAATAACGCGCAAGTTTAGTTATCTATAACAATAAAATGTCAATGATTACCTGGAGCATGGCCAAGCAAGATAAATCAAAACTTGAGCATACAAAAAAACAACTTATTTGTCTTCAGGAGACTTGTCTGTTGAAGACATCTCAGTTACATCTTATTATGTTTTCCATAGACCTGCCAATCAATCCAAGTGGCGTCATGCGAAAGGTGGTCTGCCTATCCTTCTTTCAGTTGCTTTTGATTGGGCTACTCATTTAATTCCATACAATAATAACCATCTTCAGTGTCTAAGGATTAATTTTCCATTGAATAAGGAAGGGGGAGAAAGGTAATTCTTTGCTATTGCTTAATATTAATATTCCTCCTGCCCAGCATAATAACAATATAGCCACTAATGTTTTTGGGCTCATAAACGTAACAATTGATAGAGAAAAATAGATACTTGGATTATTACCATGTAATTTATTTTATTTTTTTATCAATTTTGTATATAATTATTTTTTACAGGATGAAAATAAGGCAATATCAACTGAAATGTACTCCAGCTGGTTGGCCTGATCCCCCCTACCCATTTCTTCCTGCAATCACCAGAAGGAAGAAGGGCAGTCACAGGTAAGAATTATTTGCAATGTCTTGTTTTTACATCTTTTAGTCTGTGGTTGTATTGTGGGAGCCTGTGCTGCTGGGCTGAAATAAAATCTTGCAAATTTATATCGAGTGAGTGTTTAGATTTCCAATGGTGGAGTACAAGCCAGGTTCACACCCAACACAATGTGACACCCCTGTGCGGGGGCAGCCAAAAGCAGACTATATATATTAGTGGCAGTCACACACTAAGACACTAGATTCTATAGAAAAAGCTGTTTTTTACTTGCCTATATCTTTGGTGCCGCTTGACAAATCTTCAGGAAATTAAAATAAAAAAATATTTAAAAAATCCACAGTCACTGTCTGGAAAGTTTTAAGGGTGATCCGTCAAGCTGGGAGCAAGATAAAGGGGGAGGGTCAAAATCAGAGCATTTCCAATATTAATTCCCTTAGGAAATTCTGAACAGCAATAGCCCCAAAACATGGGCAGGGGCCACAGAAGCAACACAGAGGCCAGATTGGGCTGAAGCAACAAAGGTTTCAGAAGCAATACCGCGTGAGCAGATGTGGGAGGAGCAATACAGAGGACACAGCAAACAAATGGGCAGGAGGGGGTGACGGAGAAAAGCAAACTAGTAAGAGAGCATTTAGAGTGGGAGGAGGTAGAAGCACACAAGCAAGAACGCAGCATGGAATGTGGGAGCACACACGAGCAAGCGCATCACAGAGGGGGTGGCAAGGAAGCACATGGATGGAAGAGAGAAACATGGAGAGGGGAAGAGAAGCACACTAGTGAGACAGCTGGCAAATGCATACACTCTTCTGGAGCTCTTAAACAAAAAGAAAAAAGCACCTGAAAAAGCAGTACAAGGACACATGAATGCATCCATGCTTCAAGGGAAACAAGAAGAAGAAGGAAAGCCCACATTTGTTAACAAATAAGAAGCACGCACACAAGAGTGACAAAGAAGCCAACCAATGGTAAGCAATGGGTGGGCTTAGAGCCCACTGTAATCAACAATTCATCTTGCAATAAATAGTGCATGTGCTGTCTAACAGGCGAGATCTTAAAAAAAATGTATAAGAAAAGTAAATGCCATCTGTGTTACTTGTGGTAGTTTCAGTTTGGGCCACTGTTATCTACCCTCAGTGACTGTCCATTTGTTGAAAACTAATGCATTCTAGACAAGGCTTGTAGACATCTATAGTGGGCTGCGTGTGAAAAGTATCAGACTGGTGGCCTGCAGATATTGTAAAGTTTGTAAAGTAAGCTACAACTATACTTTCTCTATGCTACGATTTAGGGTATTGTTTCAAAGTCAAACATTTTTTCAGTGCTTTCCTGAAAATTAGGTAATTCTGCTTCTCTCTAGAGGCTGATGAAAAAGTATACCACAGTGTAGGTACCTGCACTTTCGTGGGCCTACACCTATGCATTAGTCTTGAGGGTTGATATAGCAACCTCTCTGCCATTGTAAGTTTAGTGTTAGGGTGGGTGCATGGTGTTTTCAAAGGAAGGAGGTTGAAGAGGGGATCTTGGCGAAGTGAGTAAACACCTACATAACTGAAACATTGGGGGTTTTGTATACCTTACTAGTGTTTTTTAAGCTTAATTGCATTCATAAATGTATTCACAAAAACATTTGAATTAAATGTTTAATTGGGACAGAAGGTTCCCCAAAACCCTTTATTTAATTGTGGTAAGGAGAACAATTTCTACAGACAATCCACAGAGATGAATGGAAATCCACAGCTTGTTTCCAATTACAGCCCTACTCACGGGGAGTTTTGTGAATTCGCTAGAGGCTGCAAATCTACACAAATCATAGACAAAAAACGTAAAGTTTTAAAAATGAACTTAGAGAAAGTTCTAAAGGTGAGGTTATGAAATAATGCAACACTGTATGGTCTGCCTCAGCACCTGGGGCAATTATGCCCCTGCAGCACCAAATGTATTTATGTACAAATCGCATAGTAGTGCTCTACAGAAACATACCATACGCTCGAAATGTATTTCTGAAGCAGAAGAAATAGCACACATCACCGTATTTATTCTTCAGTTTAAAAGACAGAATAAAATATGACAAAGCACAGTGTTAATGTTACAAAGCAACTAGAGAGGGTGTCACCTATTTTATGCTCTGCCACATCCACAGGGTTTTTTGTAATTTGATATTAGAGGTGTAAAGATTACGCTATTTCACAACGCATCCAGAACATTAATTTTTATTTATTTTCACATTTTGTTAATATCATCAAAAACAAAATGAGCACAATTGAGATCTTCCGTACACAATGTTGTCAAGTGTAATACTGCGAATACAAGAACTGAGCAGTAATTACCGGCATATAAGTTACAGCACAGTATCTCACTAGACTGGTGTGTGTCATCACTATGGCAGGTATTGAACAAATTTATAGTTCCTATAGTAGGAACCTACACAGTGCTTCACCACAGATGTGACCCATCTATTCCGTTCGGATCTAGATTTAGCAGGTAGGACCGCAATAGATCCCAGAAGTCTCATGGGCGTGCCGCCGGTGGCAGTGTTTATGCATATAACCCTGACCATTCCTCACACAGTGACATGTCTTTCAGCCATCATGAAACCTCAGAGCGAGTCAACTGACCCATCTCATTGCCACTCTACGTTTCCCCTGAAGCAGGGCAAGAGTAGTACATTTCTGAAATGTTTTTGGAATCTCCTTAACATATCCCCACAGCACCACGATGGGTGTGAGTTGGTAAGCATGATCGGCGATATTGAGTAATGCCATCATAATTTGGGACCAGAATGTGGCCGCCACTGAGTATGTACATGCTAAATGAAGAAAATGTGCTCCTGGCATTCCACAACAAGTACATTTAGGGCCTGATTCTAACTTTGGAGGACGGTGTTAAACCGTCCCAAAAGTGGCGGATATACCACCTACCGTATTACGAGTTCCATAGGATATAATGGACTCGTAATACGGTAGGTGGTATATCCGCCACTTTTGGGACGGTTTAACACCGTCCTCCAAAGTTAGAATCAGGCCCTTAGTATCAACATCATAATAGTATTGTGCACGATCTACTGGGGAAAGATGCATTCAATGTAGATATTTATAAAGGATGAATCTGTACCTGCCATTGGAGGACAACTCCTTGGTTTGTTGTCAACAAAATCACCACTGCTGTTACCTCCTGCCCCAGATCACCCTCCCACACCCGGAGTGTCCTGTGGCGTTCCGGGACCTAGTAGTCCATTGATGCGGTATGCAGTTGTGATATTAGTTTAGAAGGCAGTGGGTTAGTAAGTAGGTTGGTCAGTACAGACCATTCCTGGGGTTCCTCTGGGAACATACAAAAAAGAAGTCGGGATTCATGTGCAAGTTTATCATACTTAAGCACATCCACCATAGTGGTCCGCAAGTCCCCCACATTATTCCTGGCACGTTTTAAATTTGTGTGCATTAAATAAATCCCTCAGTATAAGACAATGTCTCTTCTGCAGTGACTGCAAAACCCCAGGTCCAGTTGTAACCCTTGATAATGCCTGATGGTTATGTGCTTATAATATGGCAAGAATACATTATACAAAAAGGCAGGTCTGCTCCAGGCCAAAACAGTGCAGTGCACTATTTGAATTCTTAAGTTGGTCTGGGGAGCGGAGTAAAAGGGACCACCAGGAGACGGGTGGGACTTTTCAGGCCCTTTTCAATAGCCACATAGGGGGAATGTCTAATATTGTGGAACCAGTGATGGATGTATTGTACTTACGCCACTAAGTAATAAACTCTCTGGGTGTAGCTGGTGTGGAGCTGTCAAGTTGGGCAAAGGCATTAATTGATTAGCCAATAATTTGGCCAGAATCTTGCTGTCCACATTTATAAGAGAAAGGGGGCAGTATGAGTTGCATCTATGCGGGGGTTTGTCTGGCTTGAGGAGAGTGATTATGATGTATTCTCTCAATATCAGGAAGTGTGAGCCCTGTTGGAACACCTTAGGATATACCTCAAGCAATATAGGTGCCAATTCCTTGGTGTAGGTTTTCTAAAACTCCACCGGGAGTCCATCACTCCCAGGTGCTTTCCCATTCGTGAGTTGTGTAATAACCTGCTTAATATCCATAACTGACATGGATCAGCAAAGAACCCTATGGTGTGCCCAATCTAACCATGCCAAAGCAACCAACTGTACACAAGTCTCCACCTCTGCTGGTGTAGCCTGTGTATGAGAGGGATACAGCCCTCAGTAGAAGGTAACAAATTCCTGCATTATCTGCTTGGGGTCATGCAGGGAGTGCCCATCAGGAGTATGAACATTATGAACATAGTTAAAAGTCCACCAGCAACATGGCAAGTGTGTGCCCTGACCCGTCTCCCTCTCCATATTTTCTGGCCTATGAGAATTTACTTAGGGATTTACCCTCTCTTTATTCCTCGTCCTGGAACTCCAGGAGTAGTGCCCTCAGCGATTTCAATAGGCTTTGGTCTTTACTTTAGAGACCTCATAATGGAGTTCCAGGTTATGAAGCTCGTTTTCTAGTTGTGTAAGTTTCCCTCTGATTGATTTAAGGATTCCATGCCCCTTAGCAATGCACTCACCGCGGATAACAACCTTCAAGGCCTCCCAAAATGTGGCAACTGTGGTAACGGAACCCTTGTTTGAAGTTATGCAGTTCATAATTGTGGAGCGGATTGCTTCCCTAAATACTGCATCTAGCTGCATTTTATGTCGGAGGCTCCATAGCAACACTTGCACCCAGGTAGTAGGCAAGGTGAGCAGTAAAACCACCAGAGAGTGATTGGATAAAGTTCTGGGCAGGTATCTCGCATCTCTTGTCCAACCCACCACATCTCATGAAACCACCCAGAAATCAAGCCCTGAGGAGGTACCATGCACCAAGGAGTAAAATGTGTGCTCACAGGCCACTCCATGCAATTCACGCCAAGCGTCTAGCATATCAAACTGTGCCATGATGTCAAAGAATGCAACATACACTCTGTTCAGGTGGCACTTGTGGCGGTCGGAGCAGTCTAAGACAATGTCCAATACTAAATTATGGCCTCTCCCCACCCCAAGAGGATGGTGCCAGGGTCAACTGTAAGGCAGGTTGAGTACTGTGCCGAAAAAGTTTGGAAAATCAATGTTAGGGCCATATGTATTAAGTAGCATAACCTTAGTGTAGGTGATGAGACCTTGGTGCATTAAATACCGTGTCCGGATCCGCTATGGTCCAGTGATGACAGAATGGCACCTGTTTTCCAATGATGATAGCACCCCTCTGAAGTAGGATGAATAAGAAGCAAAGTATTGGTAAGGGCCCCATTAGGTGGGTAAGCTTGTCCCTCTTCCTAACGTGTGTTTCTTACAAATAAATAATGTCCACATCATGGCGATTGGGATAAGGAAGGACCTGGTGACATTCATAAGAGTTATTTAGACCCCAGACATTCCAAGGAATAACTGTTAATGCTATTCCTTCACGGTTAGTTTTATACACCATCAAGAACCAGAAGAGCTGCTAGTATGTGATCATGTACATGAAGACTCAGCCATTTGCCACAGTAATTCGCCCACTAGTGTTTGACATCACGGCACAGTTTGATATGCTAGACACCCACTTATGAACAGTGCAAACATTTCTAACACCCCTCCATCACACACCAGTAACCAATCTCCCAGTGAACCCCCAAAACAATTTGAATAGACTAATCGGTAAATTGCACAAACTAGTTGTAGCATCATATATCTCATTAGATAACATGGCCAAAAGCCCAGGGTGGGCAGAGCACAGATAAGGTATCAATAGCCAGCAAAAGAGTCATGACAACATAGGCCTTATGAAAGGGCTCTCAGTGGATAGCAACGTAAAACACACAGAATGAGCCAATGTGATACAACATGCAGTATAATCCATACAACTCAAACAGGAGCTGTAGCACAAAGAGTGCGACGGAAGAAAGAGTGCTGTTTGAGTAACCAACACGTCTGTCTTAAAATGTTCTGAGGAGCATACATAAACCTGATAGCCAGTTATTCAACCTCGTTTAGGGACAATGTATCATTCACACATTCATGCGGTGAGGAACAGCCCAGTGAGGGTAGGTGCTTCTGCAGGAAGGAGAGAGCTGCTGTTGAGTCTGTGAAGATCTTCAGTTTACCCTTTCATGAGAAACGCAGTCTTGCTGCATAGAGCATGGTGCATGTGAGGCTCTGCTCTTGGAGTTTCTTTTTGACAGGGAGGCACTTCATATGGGCATCGTGTGCAGATTGTGTGGAGTCAGGAAAGAAAGTTAGGTTCATCCTATCATAGCGACCCTTCCTGGCCTCTCGGGCCAAACAGAACACGTAGGGCCAGATGTAGGAAGCCTTTTGCGCCTCGCAAACGGCGAAAAACGCAGTTTGTGAGGCGCAAAAGGCCTTACGCGATGCAGTGTCACATTTTGCGAGTCGGTACCGACTCGCAAAATGTGATTCCGACTCGCAAATAGGAAGGGGTGTTCTCTTCCTATTTGCGACCGCATCGTGATGTTGAGTTGCTTTGGACCGCGAAAGCAGTCGCAAACCAACTCGCAGTTACCATCCACTTGAAGTGGATGGTAACTCATTCGCAAAAGGGAAGGGGTCCCCATGGGACCCCTTCCCCTTTGTGAATGCCACAAAAAAGTATTTTTCACAAAAAAGTATTTTTCATAGCAGGCAGTGGTCCAATGGACCACTGCCTACTCTGAAAAAAACGAAACTTTATTTAAAAGCAGTCACAGACATGGTGGTCTGCTGTCTCCAGCAGGCCACCATCCCTGTGAGTGCCTAGACTCGCTATGGGGTCGCAAACTGCGACCCACCTCATTAATATTCATGAGGTGGGTCTTTGCGACCCCATAGCGAGTCGCAGAAGGTGTCTGAGACACCTTTCTGCATTTCATTTTGCGAGTTGCAAATTGCGAGCCGCTAGTACTCGCAATTTGCAACTCGCAAAATGAAACCTACCTACATCTGGACCCTGGTCTCTATCCCTGTAGTTGAGGAACTTCACAATAATAGGCTTGGGAGTGGCGCCCAGAATCGGCTGAGGAGCCAAGGATCTATGCTCCCTCTTGATGACAAAGCATTGGGAGAACTTCTCAGCACCAAACAACTTGAGAAGCAAATTAAGAATATAATCTTCAGTGCACCCCAACCCTGTGGTTTCAGGAAAACCCAAAATACATACATTGTTTCTCCTACACCTGGTCTGACAGCCCAGCTTAAAATCAATAGTGGTTAGACTGCTTCGCATTTCAAGGAGGATCCACTTTAGGTCCTCCGGGGGAGGGGAAGTTTTCAATCTCCTCCGGGCAACTGATCAGCTGGTTGTGCGCTTGGTGCAATTGGCTTTTAGATTCAAAGGTGAGGCACTGTTGCTTAGTGTCTGCTTTTCGCACTATATTGTGTTCGAGTATCAGGTATGCAGAAATAGTAAGCCAAGCTAAATGGCAGCAATGGCTCAGCAGAACAGGCCTAAAAAGTGTCTAGTAGTAAAGCTCCCACCTATGGGCAGGACGATATTGTGTTTTACACTGTCATGCAATGGCAAATAGTTCATGGAGTGAAGGGTGAGTATTGAGTCAGCGTATATGCCCAAAATGCAGTAGTGTAGTCCGTTCATGGTGATCCATACATGCAGGCAAGTATCTCCACACCCTTCATTTGCTAGGCAACATGTGTTGGATTTGGCATCCCTAGTAGCAGAGAACATCACTCCAATGTCGCTTCGGATCTTCTTGGCGAGTGGTGAAGCCATGCGGTAGTAGGCCGTGGGTAGGTCGTCACACGTAGTGGCGCCTAGGCACTCTCCCAGCCGTCCCCAGTACGGCAAGCACCACCAAGAGCCCCAAGTGGCAGCCTGGGCTCATATACAGTGCAGCAGGGCCTGCCGCCACCCAAGTTGAATCCTGCGGTGATCACCGTCATGGAGGCCTGGAGTCCAGAGCGACCCAGCAGCGCAGGCTCGACAATGGCAGCATTCCTCCAGGAACCACACGTCAGGTACCCCAGTGGGTCCTGGCCTCATCCACCTTAAGACATGCTGCTGATGAACATTTTAAGCCCCCTGGCTGGCCGATGACACAGGCCAGACTGGGGCGACATGCAGGATAAGCATTCCAAACAGCAGAGTGGAGTTAAAACACCGCAATCTTAGAGCATCCTTAGGCCATGCCCCCCATGAACAGGTAAGTTGATTCACCAAAATGCGAGAAGTAAAGGAAGTAACTTCTATTTTACCACCAAATACATAATTTAGAGGAAAGCACCTTTCTACCTATACCCTTAAACAACCTTGTATATGCTGCTTAGGGGTTGGATTGGGACTGGAAACTGCACAAAGGAAGCAAGAATCTTATACACCTGTTTACTTCCTGCTACTACATGCTCATTTGTACACTGACATGTTCACACACTGGCACACTCAGAGTCCCTGTCTCATTTACAATTTCATCACATACTGTCATATATTCACTGCCTTGCTCACAAGCCATCTCACTCAAGGTATCACTCAAATTCTCAGACCCACTTACATTCTTACTGTCTCACTCACATGATCACTGTATTACCCACACTGTTTCACATGCTTACTCACATGCCCACCCCACACACAACATTGGCGGACATCTTTCTTTTTAACCCTACCCTCAGCTTCTTGCAAGGGCAATACATACATTTACCACACATGTCTTTACAACGCAAGTCAAGTGTATTTAAGGTATGTGTGTAACTGTGTGTGTGTGTGTGTGTGTATATATATATATATACATATATATATATATATATTACATACTGGCGGTCGCCAGTAGGTAGTTATTTCCATTGAAAAAGCGTTTTTTGACTTGCCTAGATCTTTGTTGCCAGTTGATGAACCTTCATAACATTTTCCAAAGAAATTTGCCGTTCACTTCAGCTGCTGTCTGGAATGTTTTGTGGTGATCTGTCAAGTAGGGGCTGGAAAAAATGGGGAGGGGAATCCTAAAACGTGGTTTCCCCATGTTAACTTCCATAGGAATTTTGAAAACAACTACAGCCCGAACCACTGGACGGATTTACACCACATTTGTCAGAAAGCTAGCTCTTGGTCCAGAAACACCCTTTTTGTGATTTGGGGTAAATCTGTTCTATTGTTTTCTAGTTATTAAATGAAAATCAAACTAGTATACATAGGGACGTGGACCCTCTGCAGATTCGGAGGGAAAGCAAGACCCTAATTGGCTGGCTGCAACCTGACAGCAAAGTTGCGGCCACCATTTTGTTTCTCACATTGCCTGGGAGGGTGGGGAAAAAAAAGTGTAAAAACACAAGGGACAGGTATCCTTTTTTTTTTTTTTACCTATCTGCAAATCCTCTGAGGATCCTCCTTGACCCCCTGAGGAAAAGCCAGGCCCTGATTGGCTGGCCACAACCTGACAAATATTAACGTGTGTGTTACAAAAACCAAAGAAATTCACTGAAAAAAACCCCAAAGGTTACAGGGATGTTCTAGTTAGGTTGACGTTTTACCCATACCAAAACCAAAGAAATTCAGCATGCCCCTGCCCCCTGCTCCCTGGGACCATTACCTCCCCAGGACAAAACTAAAAAACTATATGGGGGCCCACACGGAGGCCCAACCCCCTACAACACAAACCCTTTGGCTGCTAGTTTACAGGGAAGGGAACCGTCTGTACTTGAGGTAATATTTGAGTCCCTATGCTGATCCTGTTCGAGCTCGTATTTTAGTTCATTAATGCAAATCCTTTATTGTTAGGGTGATCGCTCAAGATAAACTTTGTAAGGTCACACTGCACTTCTGACCGTGGTTCCAGTAAAAAAAAAAAAAAAAGTGTACACATTTAAAATGTTTAACAATATGAGGCTATGTAAAATGATCCCAGAATGCTCTCTGATTAGATGCAAATGTTTGCAGAAGCTTGTAAGCAATAGTGATGATTGTTTGCTTTCAAAATAAAATGTTCAGAAAAAAATGCAAGTAGTAAAAAAACGTTTTGGTATATTACTGTGAAATTGTAGATACAATTTCTTTGGAGCATCATTTAGTAAAATGTGTTGATGCATGCTATGATTTCCAAATATATTCATAATAGGAAATCAATGTAACCATTTTCAACAGGATTATGGGAAAAATGAAAAAAGAAGCACTGGCAAAGCCAACCGATTGGCTACTGGTTGTCAGTCTTTTGGTTTTGTCAATGCATGTCTTGTTTTGACATGGCTTTTTTTTTTTTTTTTTACACTTTATTGTTGTGGGAGCTGCCAGGCCCTGACCACTGTAACAAACATTGGCAGAAAAAAAAAGTTTTTTTTGGTCTCAAAAAGCAAACATTGCCAGTGGTTCCTGGCACTGAGCAAAACTGCTTTGTGTACCAATATGCTCCTGGTGGAAGAGCAGAATGCTGTCACTCACAGTAAAGCCAGCCGATAGAGAGAGAAATTGAATTTTAATGAAAAACCAAAATGTGTTGGTTAACTTCACACATAGTTAGGGGCCCAAATCTTTAACAAAGTAACAAAAGTGCACCCATGCTATATGTTTTTGAATGAATGGCTTTCATGAATTCACAAGACTATTCAAGTGGACTATAAAATCATACTCCAAGAAAATATTTGTGAACTGTGTATTACCACGAGTAAATATGCACGTGTAGATCTGCTCATGCAAATAATTATTGAGCGTTTACAAGTTCACCTTTCAGAACCCCTGGGACACCTCACACCCCCATCCACCCTCCCTCTCCGCCACCTCCCCGGGGATAATTAAAAAATATTCATAGGGGGACCGCAAGGACCCTCCAGGCCCTGGGGACTAACACCTCCCCAAGGCTAAATATATTTTCAAAAAAGTGAGGAGGTGGGGCACATGGCCCCCCTCACTATGCTGATTTTGGCCCTGGAGACCACATCCTCCAGGGCCCGGCCACATATTCCAGGGCACCCATTAAAAACTCTGAGGTGTGCAGGGGTATCAAGGCCCTAGTTGGCCCCTGTCTCCTGTGGGGGGGCCAGCTCAGACCTACAGTATGCAGGGAGCTGACATTCCTCCTGCATGCAACGAAATAGCAGCTCCCTGCGTGCAGGAGCAATGTTTTCATCTCTTTCCATGTCCTCCTTTCTACAGGCAGGGAAAGAGATAAAAACCCTGTTTTCAGCAAGCGGGCGCATTTTAAAAGCTCATGCCTGCTGAAAGCAGAGTGTTTTTTTAATTGGTGGGAGAAGTCAGCTCCCTCCAAGCAAAAGCAAACAGCTACCTCCAGAGGGTGGGCACCTCAGGAGGTAGCAGATGCTGGCCCTGGCAGTCCCCAGGGCTATGTATGGCTCCAGGAGCGGGCACGTGGCCCCCTCAGTGTTTTCTATTTTGCCCTAGGGAGGTGGTGGTCATCGGGGGTCTGTGCGGACCCCCTCCTCAAATAATTTTGTAGCCCTGGGGAGGTGGCGGTTCCCGGAGGGGATCTGCAGGACCCGCCTATTATTTCTTAAGTATGTTACCCCAGGGAGGTGGTGGTCCACACGGTGTGAGGGAGTGTCATGCAGCCCGCATAGTTTTTATACACTGCCCCAGGGAAGTAGCAGTCACCGAGAGGCTCGGCAGGACTCCCCCTATTAATAATATAGCATGTTGCCTCAGAGAGGTGGTGGTCCCCGGAGCATGGTGGCCATGCAGCCTCCTAATTATATTATTTTATATTTAACCCCAAGGAGCTCCCCGCATATTTATTAAGCATCGCCCCGGGGAGGTAGTGGTGCCCGGGAATTGTAAAAGCCCTAGAGGGAGGGGGCACTGTGCGCCCCCCTTCTTTTTTGGCCCATAATGCCCCCAGGACCTGGCCCACCTGGGGGTAATTACTGACAAACGATGGGTACCATTTAAAAAAACGGAAAATCTCAGCGAAATCCATGGATCCAGCTGCTAATTTCTCCGAGATTAAAAAATATATATATTTTTAAGCCCTGGTGAGGTCCCGGGGGCCTGTAAACCAAGGCTAGGTGTTAGGGCATACATCCCCTGCCCACTGTTCTCCGTTCTTTTTTCTTTTTTTGTATGGGATTTAGCTGCCAACTTTTCTTGTTTGAAATGTTGGCAATCAGATCTCAGCAGGAGATATCCCTGGATCCGCGACCCTAGATATACAAATTTATTTTCCCTTTAACATCTCAAAAACTACTGAATGGATTTACACCAAATTAAAATAGTGGGATCTGCAGGCCAAAAGATACCTTTTTGCCAAACTCAGTGTAATTCTGTCCAGCGGTTCAGGCTGCACATGTGTCTGAAGAGTCTATGGGAATTAACATGGGAAACACACTTTTTTTTACCCCCCCCTTCTTCGTGGTAAAGGCATGCATTGTAAAGGCATTGTGTTGTAAAGGCACAGTGTGCTAAATTATGTGTGGTAAAGGCATGCTTTGTATTGTCATACATCCGTCTGAAGGACTCTTGCTTTTGTTCCTCAGCAGCCAGTGCTCCACTTAGAGTTCCTCCCTCAAGCACTCAGGCAGTAAGCTGAAAGCTGGAACCTGGTAATGCATCAGCATGGGGCCAACATCACAAGGCCCATGCAGGTGCACGAAAAAGACACCACCTTTCAGCCACTTTCTCTCTCAATCTGCCCTTTGCAAACTCTGATGAGCTGGGAAAGGGTAGGGTGGCTGGCTGATTGGCTTGTAGACCCAAGCACTACAAGGTCAAAGCCTAAAATGTTGGGGCCATCTTTAACAGTGATGCAGCAGTGGAAAACAAATGGGGAGGCACTGAAGCATGGAATATCCCTGAGGCCAGGCCTTGGACCTCATCAGTCCTAGTCAATTTGTCTGATGGCTGGTGCAGGTGCCTTTAGGCACCTTCACATGCCTGCATCAGCCATCACACAAATGTCACTGTCTCCCTCAGGCTGCCCGACTCTCATAAGGGTTCGCATTTTTTCCCACTATACTGACAGTGAATAACAATTTATTGTTCACTTTTAGTATAATATTTAAAAATCAGTAGATAACAGATGGCACAGCCACACCACCCATAATGAGAAGCAGCCATTGAGGTGACGAGTGTTTGTGTAGGGGTACAAAAGGACACACCTGGGGTAGCAGCTTATACTTTTAACTACTGAAATGGAATGACAAAGGTTAAGACCTTGTTGTAAGAAAAACCAACATACCAAATACTTTTGAAAAGTGTACAGCAACAAAATTAATTACACACCTTTATTTAGAATTCCTATGACCTACAAAATGGTACTAACCAAATGCCTCAAAGCACTATGCAACAACACAGAAAATTATGGACAAGAGAAGAAAATTTACAGTAGGACGGGACGATTCAAGGGACATGCTACTAGTTGAAAGAATGTTTCAAGAAGAAACAGAAGTTAAAATATTTTTAAGTTTTGAAGAAGGGAGATACAGTCCAAAATATTTGTAAATTATGTATTGTAGTTAAACTGTAGGTTTTTAATGAATCAAGACTATGGAATTGGTGTGCCTACTCAAAGAATATACATATTCGAATATTTAAAGACTCTGATTTTGGACTGATAAAAGTGCTTGATAAAGATATTAATCAGAAGATCAAACGCAGTTTCCAACATTGGCCAATGAGGGCCAGAATTATACTAGATATTCAGGAGACCTTTATCAGGTAAATTCACACAGAAAGAATCCCAGTGAAACTAATTTACATAGTCAATAGTTTTTGTGAAAATATGAATTAGCTTTGGTACTTGTTGGGTGTGTTTGGCACCCCACTAGAGATCCAAAATCTCATGAATGTCTCTCTTTTATAAACTTCAAAAAAATGTTTAACATTCTGTAAATTAAATGTCCAATAAATAAACAGATCTTGTTATTTTCAGTAAACTGTATATTTATCTCCAAGTCTCTCTCTTTCGTTCACCTTTCTACATAATGACAAAGGATTACCTCATTTTTCGTTTTGAACCACTGATATTGGACATAAGGGTGTCCATCTGCTTGGCAGCATAGCTTAACCAGCTGACCAGGTAAGACTGCCATGGATTCCGGTTGCACAACAATTCTTATTCCTAAAAAAGAAAAAGAGATAGGCATCTATTAAACAAACTGCATTTTGTTACGTTTGTAAGATACCTAAGTGCATAAATCATCTGTGAATTAAAATGAATTTTTGAAGTGAACGGAGAGCTTCTAATCACATACATGGCAAGCTGAGCAGAGATGTGCCAGGTCCAAGCTTTTTCAGGCCTGCCCCTGCAGCCTATAGTGCAGTTTTGAACTGCAATTTCAACTTCACAAAATAAACCTTTTGCCAGGTTTAACTTTCCTTTTCAATACATTTGTCACCCCTAAGATAGGACCTAAAGTCAAAGCTGAAAGCAGGGTGCCTTGTATTTAAAATGTAGGGCATGAAATGTTGAGGTTTACATGTCCTGGTATTGACAAAATACCTAAAGTAGTTTTTCTCTACGTTAAGGCCTGTCACTTCTAGAGTCTAACACTGAGTTACATTATTATATTTAATAAGTGCTGTCTTTGGATGGGGAGCAAGTAGATATGTTATGTTTAGACTCAAATGAATTGTCATTTAAAATCCTCTTTAATGGTAAAGTCGGAATTTAAGTTGCAGTTCTGGAAATCACACTTGTATAAAGTTTGCATTTTCTTGTCCTAAACATTTGTACTTTCAGCTAGTGTCCTGGGTCACATGACTGTGTGGCGCTCTGGTGCTGGGCTTTGTGTATTCCTCCCATACAGTGACACAAAGGGGGGATTAATTGTGGGCAGAATAGGCCATTCTGCCCGATGGCTGGGGATGGAGCTGTTACCTGCCCCACTTGCACACAAAGGAACTCAACACTAGTCTTGTCACCCAGTAGAGGGGGGAGAACTTTCCAGGACTAAATGTGGGAGTAGGACAGGCTGCCCCCCCACACATAGGGTGGCACCAGGTATAAATAATGGACCTTTAGAAAACTCTTCAGCACACCCCTGGACCTGTGGAAGCCTTCCGAAACGCCTGTCTTGCCACCAGAAGACTGCCCTGCTGCTTAAAGGACTGCCTTACTGCTTGAAGGAGAACAGGAGCATATACTTGGACCCAGGACTACCAGACGCAACTCCAAATATTGATTGGTTGGCTTCCTGTGTGATATATAGAGACATAACAAGCTTCTGAGGTCTTGAGCCCTGCAGTCAGCCTCAACTATAGCGAGTTAACCCCCCAAAAGGTGCCCACCAGGTCTGGTTCCTTGGTTGTTGTGCTGGTTGTACTTAAATGTTACAAATTCATAACTGCTGTTCTAATGGTTTGATTTAATTCATTTGTATGTCATTTAATTAATAGAAATGTATTCTATTTTGCTAAACTTGTTGGGATTTATCCTGTGTTGTGTTTTCACTTCATTAATGTTTGCGTACTGCATAAATACTTTATAGATTACCTCCAACATAAACCTAATTGCTTTTGTGCCAAGCGACAAGAAAGTTAAGCACACGCTAATCTAGCGACTTTTGTGGTATACCTGACAAGGATTATGGGTGTTGCCTGTGTGGGCTTCCACCCCTTCAAGCAATAACCCAAATTCCTACAGTCAAAATATGTAGTAAAACCTTTGCCACAGTGCCAGCATTTATCATGATCTCTCAACCCACATTTGAACAATTTGGATAGCATCCAGGGACAGCCAGTAATCAGAATGAAGTAGGTTTGGCTAAACATGTTCGATATTTTCATCTTATTGACAACTGAAATTGTGCCAATGAAATGAGTTAATTGTTTCATCAGACATCATTAACTTGGACAATACTAGCTGCCTTCTGTTAAGGCCAGTCTTCTACAGATGTATTTATCTTCTTGGGTTGGATATCCTTTCTTCTCTACATAGGGCACCTCAGGGTTGATTTATCAGCTCAATCAGCCCGGGGTTTATGTAAGCATAGGGTAGATGATAGCTCGCAACTCACTGTTAAATTGAGTAAGATACTCTCATTGGAGATCCTGACCTCTGAAATCCATTCTCCTTTGGAGACGATTGATGGTTCATGGCACTCCATTATTACCTTAAAATTACAACAGTTTAAAACTATCTGTATATTATATTACATGGCCGAGAAAATTTCAAAATGAAATGGGAATCTATGCTCAGATAAGACTAAGTGGCCTTAGTGTGGCTGCCAAGCAGCTGACATATTACATAGGTTTGTTACTTGTCCTGCCCTGCAAGATTTCTGGGTATGGGTGACCCAACTTCTAATGTCCTTGTCTGGGACTTGATATACAGCTTACACCCAAGGATATCCTATTGGGATATAGACCAGAATTTGATGTAGGACATAAGCGGCTGTTGGCTATTGCAATAGTTATGGCCAGGCTTTGTATTGCTAGGGTATGGGTGTGTGTCCCCCTCACCGCCCAGAATCGGATGAATGAGCGGATGGGTGAGTGGGTTGTTGGATGGGTGAGTGAAACGATGAGTGAATGCATAGGGGATGACAGGTAAAAGGATGGCAAAGTAGAAAAATGGGTAAACGGATGAGTGAGTAAATGCAGAGGGGGAAGGACAAGTGAAAGGCTGGTAGTCTGAAATGATTAATGAATATGTGGACGGGCAGGTGAAAGTATGAGAGAGTAAGGGGATGTATGGATAGGTGGATTGACAGGTGAAAGGATGGCAAAATAAAAGGATAAAAAGATGAGTGGGTGTAAAGATGAGTGAAAGGATGACGGAGTAGATGGACAAATGCATTAATGGGTGGATACCAGAGTGGATGACTGTATGATGGATGGGTGGGTGGCAAGACTGATGGATAGATTTCAGAACTGATGGAAGGATAGCAGAGTGTATAGATGGATGGAAGGATAGCAGAGTGGAGAGAAGGATAGCGGAGTGGATAGATGAAAGGATGGATGGCAGAGTGGACGGGTGAATGTATGGCAAAGTAGGTGGATAAATGTATGGCAAAGTGGATGGGTGAAGGGATGGCAGAGGGCATGGATGGATGAGTGGGAGGTGGACAGCGGAGTGGATGGCAGCGTAAGTGGAAGGATGGATAGCAGAGGTATGGATGGATAGAGTAATGGATGGATGGGAGAGTGGATGGATAGCTGGATGGAGGGTGGGTAGATGAAAGGATGGGTGACAGAGTGGGTGAATGGATGGAAGAATCAATGGGTGGCTGGGTGGACGGACTGACTGACCAATGGATGGCAGAGTGTGGCTGAATGGATGGCAGAGTCGATAAACGGATGGACTAGGGATAGATTGAATGATGGATGAACGAGTTGATGGATGACAATGTGAAGGTTAAATAGTGGCTTTTAGCGGATGGGTGGAAGAGTGAAAGGATGAATAGATAGATACATGGATGGAAGAGACAAGGGCGTTCTAGGGAAGAGTTGGGCTCATTTGCTTTGCTTGCTTGGCTAGAGGTTTATTTCAAGGGGGAGATGGGTTAAACCTCTGGCTACTCCATTGCCTAGAGTGGTAAAACGTTCGATACATAACTCAAAATTAAACACGGCCATTTTCGTGAAAGGTTCTATCCGAGCAGTCTATTCACACTTTTTTTCCGAATTCCTGGCACTCCAGACCGCACCTCATGCCATAACAACAGATTAACCCACCACGAAGATGCCAAGCGCCCTATTTTATAGGAGGAGTGCCTTAGAGAAGTAATTTACATTTTTATTTGCATTTAGTTTCCTTTAATAATATGCCTGTTTAACAATGCTATATCAGGGAAAAGGCTAGTCATTTTCCAGCACTGCGCCCTTGAGCAATTAGTACGAGATCTGCCAGCATTATATGCTCTTTGAATGCGCAATGGGCGGGTTCTTGTCTCTATATAATGCGATGCAGCCAGGACTGCAAGTAATACATGGCAGTAAACCTAGACTTGTTGTTCGAGACGACTTCCCTAAAAAGTGTGTTAGTGGGCCACTCTTGTGCGATAGCTAAGGTGTTAGGGAGGGCCCACTGTGCCTGGCTTCGGGGGGTGCCACACATGCTGCTGAGTCCGATCAGCCGGGGTATGTGAAAGGGAGTTCAGAGCACAAGTAGTAAACAGCTTGTCAGTGCTGTAAGCAAAAGGTGATGGAGCAAAAGACAGAACGTGACATTTATAAGAACCACGAACAAGAGGACCAGCTGTGTTCTTACCTATCTTGACAGAAGGTCTGTGTCTAGTCATTGAGAAATCGTGGCTGCAGAAACAGCTGTTATCTATACACTTACACTGTAAAAGCATCACAGGAAGGCACTGCCTTCTGATTCAATTCAAATTATTTCTAGAAATGTTAAAAAAGGGAAGAGTATATTTGATGCATATTGGCACTTTGCTCCTCCCTTTGCTACTTTCAACAAGCATTGGCGCAGCCAATATAACTGTATTATGCAAGATCTATTGCCTTGACAGTCGTTTTTTAGCCATGTTGCACAGTAGCTCGAATGCTGTGCAGCGTGGCTTAAGGTAAAAAAAAAAAAAAAAAAAAAAAGTAAGCACTATGACGCAGTTAACACTGGTGGCTTCAGAGCGCATAAAAAAACAATGGCAAATCCTAATAGTAGAGCTATTTGGCTTTCTCAAGGTTTTTGTTTGCCATGCTGTAGAGCACAGTTGAAATAAGAAAAAAAACAGTGACTGCATCATAGCGCTTTTATTTATTTATTTTTAACTTTCAGCCACAGGGTACAGTTCAAGCAACAATAGTGGGTGCGGGAGGGAGGTATGGGACAAGCCACAAAGGGGCGAAGCAAAAGGGTGAGGGATCAGGGCAAGCTAAGTGACAGATGTGGGGATGAGTGGGAGGGATTGAAGCAAGCAACACCGATGGTATGCCAGAGGAAGAGGGAGGGACAGGCCAAGAAGCAACAGGATTCTGGAGTATTTGGGAGGGATGGGACAAGCAACAATGACATGCAGGAGGGGTGGAAAGGATATGGGCAAGCAAGAACGAGATGCAGTGGGGGGGGGGGGGGGAGGCGGATGCAAGCAACAACATGAAACCAGGTGGGAGAGAGATGGTCTGGTCCAAGTTCCAGGGAAGAGCCAAACACACGAGAGAAGTGAAGCCGGCACTGTCTGACAGTAAGAATTCTTGAAATGAAAGTGACAATGAAGCCAATCAATGGAAACTAATGTGCGGGCTCCAAGTCCTCTTTAAGCTAACAAAATGTCTTGCGAGCAACTATGCATGGGCAAGACCTAACAAGTGCATGTGCTTTCTAATGTGTTAATAATGTACCTTTTAGAAACGAGTTTTCCCATTATAAAAGTAGTTACCCATTCCTTCTGGAAGCACGCCGATTGTTTGCAAACCACATAAATGCTTCTGCAAGCAGCAATGTTATGGAAACGTCTACCTGGGAGGCTGTCAAAAATTCCAAATTTTGTTAATAAATGAAACTAGATTCTCTTCAGAGACATTTGCTTTGCCCACTCTTGGTTACAGATGTAATTTCGTCAAAATGTTTGCAAAAATGCCAACTTGCAAGGAATCATACCAGTAATTTAATTTATTCAAAATAACTGTATGATGTGGTATAAACCCCTCTTATCTGAAGCTGGCACTTGTCCCCATGAGGGATGAATATTATCTTGGTTCTAGTGTATACTCCTGTGGTAAATCTCAGTGTATGCTAAAGGTGCTCTCACTCTGCTCTTTAGAGGTACTTTAACTACTAAGCATTTATTCTGCGTTCAATGTTTTTGTCAGAGTGGATATGCATACCATTGATCCTTTATTTGATGTGCAAAAATAATGAAGATTGATTGTGACAAGCAGCTGCTCGTTATCGACGTGCATAATATGGTTATGGCAGAACAATTATGCAGAGTAAAAGAAAAATTATAACTACCAACCTGAGGATTTCAGTAGGTGGACTGCATCGATGTGCCCCAACGCTTGCATGAAGCCCACGAGATCAAGCACGGTGTAACCCTTTTCACCCATCATCCGAAGCAGGCTGAGACTGGGACTCCCATCTGACTCCAGCACTTGCAGAGAACACTGCTCCAGCTCCAGGGAACTGTAAAAGAAAGAAAAGCACTCTAACAATTGTTACGTGTACCAAGAGAGGAGGAACTAGAAGTGAAGACTGCTTAAAGAAAGGACTTGATCGCTTCTAGTACCTGACACAGCCTTTGGCTTCTATGCGGATTTAAAAATTCCTTTACTGTGCTCTCCAGTGTCAGCGTGGACACTTGAAAAAAAACCTTTTAATTCTGTCTCGTTTAAATCTCTGCTTAGTACTGGAACCTAGGCAATGAACTTTTGAGATGAGTAAGAAGAGAAGAGACGCAAATCAAAAACATCTAATATTCTTAATGTATCAATCACATTTCTATCTAAGAGTCAATGATAAGAGTTGGGAGAAGGTTTAGAATATTTATTATTAGTCTTTAGAATTTCATCTTTGACAGAAACAAATTTAATAATCAAAGAATATTAGAATCAATAATAAACAGAACAATACATATGGTGCTTACCATATAACAAATATTATCTAGTCTAATCTAAAGGGTGGTTTTGTAAAGGAAAATAATCAATTTGTTAGAACCCATAATCAAAGGTGTGAAAGCATTAAGAAACTCAGTGAAGTTTCCAAAGCAAAATAGGCAAGGATTCTCAGAATGAATCAGAATGTCAAGTTTAAAGGATCATAAAGTGAGTCTAAGAAATAGCTCAGAGGGCGTCTGCAAGTAGTCTAGTCAGAAATCTGAAAACCCACAAAGGGCCTAAAAGAATCTCTCCCTCTACTATAGGATCATGCATTTAATGATAAACAAACAACATAAGTTTTAACTTCTTTCTTCATCTCCGCTACTGGTTCAGCCCATCTCGTTTCGATAACTTCATAGGAACAGGGCAGCTTCAGTCTACTAATCTATCTGCTATGAAACATTTTATTTATAATGTTCTAACGCTGTAACTAAACTATCTACTAAGTGCTGGTTCACACAGTTGTAGAAAATGGAAGAGAAAGAAAAATCATGGCTATTGTAATGCATATTTGCATATCTGCATATCACATTTCTTTTTCAAAATGCCTCTTCTATCCAACGTTCTCATAAAGAAACACATTTTGTGATTTCAAACTGAAACGTTTCTTCATTTAATGAACCTATGAATGGGTGAAGGCTAAAGGAATGTATTTTTCTACACAGAACAATTGTTTAGTTTTTCTAACAGAATCAACAGTTATACATAATACATTGCTGGCCTGGGTCAACAAGTGACAAAGAAGTAAATATATGCTCTATGGTGCATTCTTCAACTAAAGTCTATTGATATTGTTGCCATGTGCTTTTTCAACTGCTTAAGAAAGCACAGAAATTAAAACAAATAAATGAATTTCTTTCTCATTTTCAGATCTATATGTTATTCTATATGTTTAAATCTGCACCCAATATTTTGTTAATTAAAAATCTCTCGCACTAGCTTTGAAAATATAGAAAATGAAATCATACTGTTGTTTCTGTCACTATTATGTCAATATACACTCCCTGCTTCCTTCCTTATAATGGTTAGTCGCTGGGTGTCCATCTGCTTCCAGTCAGCATACACAATTTAGAACTTTCCAGTGCTTAATTTGTGAACGCTTAGTTTGTGAGTGCTGTTACTCCCAGAGCTCTGCTCCAGAGCAGTGGTTAAAAATCAGTGTGACAAATACCAAAGTTGCGTTATGTTGAATTAATCTCAGGACTCTGTGATCCACTACCGGACACTGCTGCCCCATCATTTTTGTCAGTCCCTGCTTTGTCCGTTTGTGACTTTTGTGGTCTTTCTTTTTCTCCTTGTTTCAGCTTGTATGTTTATCTCTCTGTTGCTCAAGCTCATTATCTAATAAGGAAAACTAATTGCTGGCCCCCAAAAAAGAGTATTGGTGGGCCCTGCAAGCAACCACCGACTCACAATAAAGCACTGGACCTTTCTATGAATCCATCCAGCTCATTTCTGGGAACATCAGCAGATAGACATGGTAAGGTGTTGGCAAACACATGTGAGTGCATAAATGCAATTCAGTAAGCCCCATCACTCTGGAAATTATGGACTCAAACACAGTAGTATATGATGATGATGACTGCTTTGGGCAGATCCTCCACTATTAACACCTGCCAGGAAGTCTCTCCTGCATCCTCCCATGTATCTGTATGACTACTGTGAGAATGGGTGCTCCTGTAGTTTAAGTAATGGAAACAAATGTACAGATCCATCTTGCTGCTTATGTTTTGCTTGGGGCCTATTAGACCACAAAGTAGGGACTGGTATGTGTTTTGTTCCACATATTATTCTGTTAGCATATTGAAAAAAAGAAAATAGGCGACAAAAATAACATTTTCAAGAACAAAATAGTGAATTAAGTGCTAATGAAACTTAAGAGCCACAAAGTTAGCAGCTTCTCCTGATGCGAGGGTGTATTTACAGCTATCGAAGTACTGATGACACCCAAGAAAATGCAAAGAAGACAAAAAAAAGGGAACAGGTCAAATGCAAACAAAGGAAAAATAAAATATTATATATATGTACAAGCAGAAAAGCCCAACAACAACCACTTAAGAATATAAAATATCTGTAAAAAGAAAGAAATATACAAATGAGATGAAACCACATACCACTAAAATGACCCAGATACCAGATTGCCTGAAGACTGTGAAAAATGCATTGGGAAACCGGTATCAAACTCAGGCATGCAGAGCGTTACGTTTTCATACATTGGCATATTATTGTCAACCTGTTAGCTATAAGAGAGAGGAGGATATAATGAAGATAATCTGGATAGCATTCCTATTGCTTAGCAAAAGTAGTAATTTAAGCATTATAAAGTAATTAAATAAAAAAATCAAGGATTTCAACAACTTAAAGGTACTTTAAGTACTGTGTTGTATTTTCTTTGGGCACTGGGAGCACAGAGACAACTGACAATCTATGATGTTAGTACCATATAATGTGTTGTACATGCATATTTGTGAGCGGGTGAGAGTAATGGAAAGTAGTGGGATTCATTTTGGATGCCACAGGCCTGGTCTTGCACAAGATGGAGGGGGAGGACAGTGGAAGTGTATTGTGAATGTTTCTGTAGCTCGAGGGAGGAGCCCTAGAAACTGAAGTGAGTGTAGTCTAGACTGGCCTCCTTTAGATATTCTATGAAGCCTTTTAGATAGCAAGAAGCTGCTGATTAGTTTCCTGAAGTCTGTAATTTGGTGGTTGTTTGGGGTGTGAGGTTGGACTGCAGACTCTTGTGAAAGGTGATTTTTGCTTCTGTTGGGCTGATGAGAGACAGGTACAGAAACCTTACACTTCTTAGTGGCCCTGTTGTGGGTGCTCCAAGATGGCAACAACCCTGGTGCAATAAGCATCACTCCATAAATGATGTCTCTGGAGAACAGCCTGGAAACGACGCCTGAAAGAAGAATCGGTTTTACAGTTTGAGACACCATATCCACATCTTTTGTCTGTCAGTTGTGTATAAAGTGGGATCACAAAAACCTTACTTTCTTCCAGTTTCAAGCCCGCTAAGACCAAGAACGGGAGAGCTCTGCAGAGTACTCAGAGGGCTGCTGTACAGCAGGAGTGCCTGCCTGAGAGCCAGTCTGCCGAGGTGAGGGCCCAACAACTGACATGTGAATCTCCTGCTAAAGGAGCCGAGTACCTGTTCTGAAGCACCTAGAAGCCTGCATTCCTGCTGGTAGAGGGAAGGAGACTGTAGTACGAGGAGATAATTTTTAGGAAGGAGTGAGGTCCAGTAAGTCCCAGGTGGCTGTGGGACAGCCGTAGGAAGCATTCTGCAGGAAAGTGATCACGAAGAACCTGGGTGTCAGAAGACAGCCCTCCCAGACTCTCCCAATGGTTCCAGATAGGGACTGTGATTCAGTGACAGTTTCAATGCTGAGGCCTGGTCGGGCTGTGATTGCATGTTGCCAATCAGCCAGTGTGGAGCTGTATGTGCCAACTTCCTGATTGGCCTATTTGAGGCTGCATCTGCTGAATCTGTGACCAGGTTAGCTGAGGCTGCATCTACCAAATTACTGATTAGCCTAAGTAGGGCTGCATCTGCTGAGTGTGTGACCTGCCCTTGTGGGACTGAAACTAACCAAGTGTCAGAGGACCTAGTAGGGACTACACATGTGGTCCCGCTGGCCCAGGCTTAGACTGCAGCTGCCAAATGGGTGGGCCTTGAGGGACTACACTTACCCGTGGTCCAAATAGGACAGTAACATCTCAGAACTGCTGATCTTTTAGCTACCACCAAGAAGGTGAGCATACCCACAGCCCTGGTCAATTGCCCGCTGCCTTCAGGAGGGCGCGGGTGAGCCTTCCAAGCACAAGACTACCTGAAAGCAACCCTGAGAGAACTAGCTCATCCTGTGAAGTGGTAAAATACTTGAGAATGACGGAATACTTCACCAATTATTGGGATGATCCTCGACACCCGATCCTTAGTGTACACTTCAGGGATCTGTATTTGGATAGAGGGTGGAGGGCTTCCAGGAACGAGGACAGTGAGGTCCTCATTAGGTTTATTAAGGATTAGTTAGAGAAACTGGGCAGTAGAGAAGAAACAGTAATGGGATTCAGTGGAAGGTACCAAGATAGAAACCGGAGGAGAAGTGCTGTGGTGCCAGGCTTTCTCTGTCCCTTAGTTGTTCCCAAATTTGATTTTCAATAGTTGCTCAAGACAATATTCTCTCCCTCATCTGACTTCATGGGTATCCTGTCACCAACTTCAGGAGTTATTTCCATGGATGGGTTAATTCTAGCTAAGTCACAAAACCTGCTGTTAGCGCTCCAGAAGGCCGAGGCTAAGGCAGAGGAGATGCAAGAGAATTTGAGAGGGAAACGTTGAGATCGGTTTACCAGGAAGAAGGGGGGAAAAAGTGGGGAGAGACTGGGGGAACGGGCTCAGGAGGAAAACTAAAAGGAGAAAAACTGATTTAAAAAGGAGACAGGAAAAGGAGAAAGAGAGAACTGGAGAGAGAGGACAGCTTTAGAGAAACAGAATCTCATGATGGTAGCAAAGACAGCTACATCTGGGAAAAGCTATCTCACCTCCAACTCTACCAGAGTACTTGCCAGTGTTCCAAAAGAGTTTGTGCGTATGTATGTGGAGGGTCAAGATATTTTGGAATTGTTTGCGAGCTTTGAGATGCTTACAGAGGACAGGCTTTGAATTATGTATACAAAACAGACACTCTGAGTTGCTTTCTAATGGAAGACATACAGTAGTCATCAGAGGAAAGCCTATGGCAGAGTACAGGAACTAATAGTGAAAAAAGGATGCTCTGATCAGATAGCTTTGGCTAAAACCCAGTACCTTTGCAGAAATAAATAAAGCAAGAGATCAGATGGTGTTCCATTTGAAACTTTGATTTGTGGTCTGTTAGATGACAAAGGACATGGTGTGGGGGAATTGGATTCTAAGAATTTTCATGCCCTTAAGCAGTTGATGGTGACAGAGTGACTCGAGGAGGAGTGCTCTACCCACTTAGGCAACACTTGTCTTGAATGAAAGAAATCCAGAGAAACCTACAGTTTTAGCTAACAGGTTTCGAAGGAGCTGTAGCCAAAGGGCTTTAATGTACTGGTTCCAAATGAAGGGTAAGGTAGTGTAATTCCCAGGGCTACACAAGATGACACAAGCAGCAATGGAATTTGGTTCCAATCCAGGAACACAAGAGGAAGGGGACAGAAGAAGACTCCTGAAAGCCCAAGGTGATCACTCACTAGAAGTCTCACAGGAAGGGCATTACAAGACTATCAGGTGAAAGATCCTATACCAGCTAAACGGTTGATACAGAGTGTGGTGACTGTGGGTGAAGGGACCAGAGAGGGTCCTGTTATACCAAACCTGGTAACAGTGGACATTTAGGAAAGGGCATCGGAGGCCCCTTAAAGTACATCACTCAAATGCAATGGGGGTGAGTGTTAGAAGCAAAAATAAATGGAAGGAAGGCGACAGGTGCTGATAGGAAGTTCAGCCTTTTAACTGATAAAGACTTTTTTGTAGGGTTTTCTACAGTTCCATGATCATGAGAGGATTATTTGAAGCCACTATGCAGATTCCCATTCATTATACTTCAGTTCTTATAAAATCATTTACCAGTTTTGCAAGGATGATATTTACTAACAGAAATAGTTAAGGTCCTAGTAATGTGTCTGTGTACAGTAAGTATATCACATGGTTCAACCTCAACATCTAGACAAAGAAAGATATGAATAAGAGATGAATAAGAGTCACTGACCTCTTGATGTTGGACCAGCCTAGGATTTATCCACTCCTAACTTAACGTCTCCTTTTGTACATTTTCTTTAGGAGACAAAACAGGTATAGACCCTGGGGGTAGGAGGAGGCAGAAAGTACACAAGACAAAATACATTTTCCTATAAAACAAACTTATACCTTGTTGCATATCACTTTTTTCCCTACAAAAAAATATTACATTTGTCTTTTTTTGGGTTTACTCCAGAGGGATACATAAACCTTGGGCACCTTTAGCATCCCTCAACATGAGGAGAAAAGGATGCAAATTTGGCCTGGTGACCTTTTGTGGCTAAAACGTTATGAACACTTAAGTGCAAATTGCCCCAAGTATCAAAAACAGCCTAGCACTTGGGACCCTCAGCAGTTCAGTGGTTAATATCAATTATGACTGGAGAAAATAATGCCCTTAATAATATTATTAAGGCATCAAAATAAGGGTAAAGGTCACTACAATGGTTCTTCTTTGCCTGTTGTTTGCATTTAAGATTGAGACTGCCTCTAGGAATACTATCCCTTGTGAATGCAGGGGCATTTATGAAATGAAAGGTCTTTTGAGTTCTGTACCAGCAGTCTACATCTACAGTAACAGTGACAGTGTGAGCCGGGCAAGTGTTAGAAATTGGGTCTCTAGTTGGCATAGATATGCACCCTGTCCAAGAAGGGACCACAATCCTAGTCAGGGTAAGTCACAACACAACCTAAATTATCCTGTGCTCACCTTCCGGTAGTTTGGCACAGAGCAGGAAGGCTTAACTTAGAAGGCAACACGTAAAGTGTTTGTGCAATAACTCATACAGTAACACAGTGAAAACATCATAAAAAGCACTCCACACCAGTTTAGAAAAATAGATAATATTTATCTGAATAAAACAAGACCAAAAGGAAAAAGACCAATATACACAGGTCAAGTTATCTCTTGACATTTAAGTAAGTCTTAAGCCATAGGAATCAATGGATGTATCTCTTTTACGCAAAGTAACTGGGATACGTCAAAAACGAAGACCATGCAGGCCACAGGGGAGGTGAGGCATCGGAAATGCAAAGCAATGTGTTGTTTCATTACTGTGCAGGAGAGACAATGCATCGATTCTTTCTTCACAGGAAAGGCAATGCTTTGATTTCTGAACACATAGCCTCAGTTCCTTACTGTGGTGCAGGGTTAATAATAAATTGACGCCCAGGGATGATGCATGGAAAATCCAGATGAACTGACATGATGGGACCACGGTGAAACAGGCACTGTGTCGATTCTGCAGGCACTGCATTGATTTTTCAGCGAAGAGACAGGCACTGCTTTGATTCTGCAGGCCTTGCATCAATTTGTCAGCCCCGTGACTGGAGTTGTGTCGATTTTTAGGCCGCGGTGCATTGAGCCGTGGATTTTCTTCTCCTTTAGGTAATGTCTTTGATGCCCTGAGACTTCTCAACAGGAGGCAAGCTGACAAGCCCTTAGAAATCACTTAGAGTGGGAAGGCAAAGTCCTTCTGGAAGAGTCAGAGAGAAGCATGGCAACAAGCAGAAGAGTAGTCCTTCCACAAAAGCAGTCCAGTTGAGCCCTTTGGGTAGCACTGCAGTCCTTTTGACAGAGTCCATTTGTAGGTCCAGAAGTGTCTGATTTTAAGGAGTCACAGACCCAGTTTATATATCCAAATGTGCCTTTGAAGTGGAGGAGACTTCAAAGAATGGTTTTGAAGTGCACCAGTTCCTCTTTCAAATCAGCCCTGTCTGCTAGGAGATCTGCGGGGTGGGGTGGGAGGGGGGTTATCAGTCCTTTGTGTGGTGTCAAGCCACTACCCTTTGAAGTGCAATTGAGGGCCCCTCCATTCTTCCTGCTCAGGAAGACCCATCATTATGCAGATGAACACAGATGCAGCTGAGCGCCCTGTGTTTATGGCTGTCTGGGTGGAATGCATAAGAAGAATGGTCAGCAAGCACAGACCAGACATGGATTAGAGACAGGCTGTAAGTAGTAAGTACAGAAAAATGCCTACTTTCTAAAAGTGGCATTTCTTAAATAGTAATGTTAAATCTAACTTCACCAGTAAGCAGGATTTCTCACTACCATACCAAACATGACAATGCCACTCATTTCAGATCAGAAATTACCACTTAAAAGTGAATTTCCCAAAACTGGCCTATGAGAGGATCTGACTTCGCAATAGGGAAAATTACTTTGGGAGTGTTTTACTACCAGAACATGTAAAATGTACAAGTACATGTCCTGCTTTTGAGTTACATAGCACCCTGCCCTGTGGGTTACCCAGGGCCTACCTAAGGGGTGACATATGTAATAAAAGTTTAAGGCTTGGCAAGTAGTTTTAAATGCCAAGTCAAAGTGCCAATGAAACTGCACACGGAAGCCTTGCCATGGCAGGTCTGAGTCATGTTTACAGGGCTACTTATGTGGGTGGCACAACCAGTACTGCATGCCCACTAGTAGCATTTAATTTACAGGCCCTGGGTACATATAGTGCCCTGTACTAAGGACTTATAGGTACATTAAATATGCCAATTGGGTAGGAAGCAATGTTACCATGTTTAGGGAAGAGAGAGCAGAAGTGCTTTGTTCCATGGTCCAGATGCCCTTGTCTCCCTTCCGAGGCAACCATGGACCATGTGGTCATCCAGACCCCACTCAGGCAATCCCATCATCTCCAAGTGAGACGTGAGCTCTACCTTCCTCCAGGTAGTGAGCTCCAGGTCATTGCCTAACAGACAATCTACAGGCATGGCAGGGCACACAACAACTTTCAGATTACCAGAGATCCACCCCCCAATCAAAGGGAACCAGAGCCACTGGTAGATGGCTGTCACAATTGTCGCCGACTAGGACATGGGAGAATGTATTCAGTAGGACCTGCTCTGCTTACACCAGCCGGCACTTGACCGTTGTCATGCTGGCTACTGTGTCACGCAAAGCCTCCACCTGTTGCCCATTAATGGTGACCCACTGCCAATACTTGGAAGTATTAGCAGGTATGTGGGCTTTTGGCACCATATCTTTAGCTCCTAGAGACACTAGGATTACCTCTGTCTGTTTCCCAAAACTAGCTGGGACTATCATTTCCCCGAGCGCTACACTGGCTAACCCAGGTGTCTGCCCACCAGCGGGGGAGCTGCATCCTCTTGGGGCATTTGAAGTCCCCCCTTAGAGTGACCATACTTGGAGCACTCTGTACATTGGAGTGCAAACCTAGGATTAGATATCAGCACTTCACTGGGAATTATTTTGGCTGCCTTTAGAGAGCTCCTTATTTTCAGGTTTTTCTCGCCCCCTCTTGCTTGTGGTAGGAACCCTGACCACCTTTGTGGGTGTCCCCCCCAGATGTGTTTTTGGACACTCTGGTGCTAGCCCAGAGGTCCGTCTCCTCAGCAAGTTTCCTGGGAGCAGTCAGCTTGCAGTCAACTAGGTGCTGGCCCAACTCTGTAAAACAGATACTAAGCATGTGCTCTCTCAAGATTAAATTGAATCATCCAACATAATCCTTTACTTTGTTGCCCCGCAACCAGCCATTCAGTGCCTTAAACAGAGTAATCAATTAAATCTACCCAGGATTGGTTGGGGAGCTTCTGACTATCCCATTATCTTTGGCTATACTTCTCAAGGGTCAGTCCAAATTTGGCAACCAAAATGGCTTTCATAGGAGTATTCTTGGTCTGGACCCCAAACTCTAATGTTAAAAGTGTGTCCCTCCCAAGTGTTGACATGTGTTTCCACCGATCCGCCCCCCAGTGCTCTTCAGGATTCCTGTGTACCTTTGGTGCAACTTCATGAGCACAAAACCATGTATCAATGTCATCTCCCACCACATATCTGGGCATCAAATCCTTGAGTATACAAACCTTCTTGTCTCCATCAGGTACTGTATGTATGCTGCCACCATCCCTGCTGGAATATGCTTGTCTTGCCTTGAGTTCCAGCACTTTCCGACTCAGTTCACGAGCCAATAAAAGTTTCTTTTCAGCTAAGGGTCTTTCAGGCTCAGCCTTCCTTTCCTCAGCCATCATTTGTTAATTTGCAAACTGCATCTGAAATTCTCTCTCCTAGGTAGTGTACACGTAGCTATTGTATGGCACTGCACAAACACAAGTTCTATCCTCACCGCTGTTCACCATGGTTAGAAATTGAGCCTCTAGCTGGCAGAGGTATGCACCTTGTCCAAGTAGGAACCACAATCCTAGTCAAGGCAAGTCACAACACAACCTAAATTATCCTGTGCTCACCCTTCAGTAGCTTAGCACAGAGAAGGCAGGCTTAGTTTAGAAGGCAATTGTTAGAAATGGGGTCTTTAGTTGACAGTCAGGTTACCCCCTGTTCAAGCAAGGACTCTCACTCTAGTCAGGGTAAAAGAGAATCACCTTCAGCTAACCCCCTTGGTAGCTTGGCATAGCAGTAGGGTTAACTTCAGAGTGCTAGGTGTAAAGTATTTGTACCAACACAAACAGTAACTTAATGAAAACCCTACAAAATGACCCAACACCAGTTTAGAAAAATCGGAAATATTTATCTAAACAAAACAAGACCAAAACGACAAAAATCTGACATAGACAAGTCAAGTTATGAATTATTTATTTGTGTTGTGTTTTTTTATTATTGATTGCATCATATTACATAATGTACAGAAAATATTCTATTATTCTATGCCATTTCTACGTCTAATCATATTTTCTCTTAGTGTACGCAACAAGTACAAATATACATTCTGTGATTCATAATCAACATACATGTCTGCATTCTTTAAACATTATGTATGGGTGATTACATTTTTATATCTCACTTGTCTTCATCCATGTCATTTGCCATAGCCGTGACATGTTTCATACAATGATACAAATACAAACAGAAGTTCGTTTGACGGTCCATTATAACAATCTTGTAAAAGAAAAGGAAGAAAACCAAAAGAACAAGAACCCATTCTCTCCATGATGTTCTCATTATATAACTCTACTATAGTAACAGTCTAGCTCAATATTAGTCAAATGCCCCAGGTGTCATGTCTTCGAGTCTCTCAAGGATGTACTGCTAGTCATTAAGGGGTATAAGTCGCAATGTTTTGTAATAAGGATGGGGTATGGTCAGGGGTGATGGGAGACCATTAGGAATTCTCTGAGAAGTATAAGGACAAGCCATGGTTAGGGTGGGATGTATGAACAGAAGAAAAAAAGAGGGGTGGTGGATGGGGGGGGTTTAGGGTATAAATCAGGAAAGATACAAGAAAGAGAATAATGAGAAAAGACATGGGAGGGATAAGAAAAGAAAAACCATCCATGTGAATAATATTAATATCTATGATATCCAATAGGTAAAGGAACAATAAGAAAGTAGCAACGATAATAATAATAGTAATAACCACAGTAGTAATGATATTGATAGTGATAGTGACCGAGGGGGGGGGTCGTGTAGACTCAAAAGACAAATCATTATATTGGCTGCATCGATATGAAGAGAATAGGGCCAGGTTACAGGATGTTATGGGGCGGAAGGGCCGGAGGGGCGGTGCGGCGATATGAACAGCGATAATATGTCTCTAAGGATCTGGATAGGAATAGGGGTAAGGGTTATAGCGAAAGGTCAATGAATAATGGATAATGGGTAGTTGGTTTACCGTGAGTTATGTGGTGGCTTTCTAGTGGGGGGTTCATCTGAGTTCTGGAGGGAGGGTGCTTTAAGTATGGGAGGGTGTGACTGCGTAAGCATGGTATCGGAAATGACATATTCCCACTGCATGATATATTGTAGAGTTCTTTGGGGGAGATCCGATCCTAGTGTCCCGAGATGAAGGGTGACCAGGTCTGGAGAAACACCTGTTCTGTCCTGTAGACTATAGAGAAGTCGTTCATGTGTGGCTGCTTGGTACATTGCTACCAACCATTCATCAGGGGAGGGAACGGTCGATGCACGCCAATGTCTAAGGACGCATAGTTTGGCCGTTGCTAGCGCGGTGTGTAGAAGCCTACTTTGTGTTCGTGTAATCTTATAGAGTTCCCCAGTATTGTTTAACAGTAGGAGAGATGGGGTGAGGAGTGAAGGGAGAGGTAGAACTTCTTGAAGAGTGTTTTCTGCTTACCTCCAAAAAGGCTGTATGGCCGTGCAATCGTGAAGGATGTGGAGTAAGTCACAGTGTGTGTGTGCGGGCACCTCCAGCAGTCTGCATGGGGGAGAAGTCTTGCCGTATGTAATTTCTGTGGGGTCCAGTAACATTCAGGTAGGGTCTTAAAGAGACAGAACTTTAGGCGGGCCTTGCGTGTTCCGCGGTCTCTGGCTTCGATCAGATCTGCCCAGTCCTCCAAGTCGTATTCGGTCTGTAGGTGCGTCTGCCATTTATTCTTGAGGGAAGTCAGGAGTGGAAGTGAGAAAAGATGACGATTCAGCAATGCCTGAAGTCCCGATACCGTTCCTTTCAGTTGCCCCCAAGTCTCCAGATAATTTAATATAGGAGAGCGTGGGAGCTGTCGGGGATGGACACCTAGTCTTTGTATAAGACAATGTCTGAGTTGAAGGTAGCGCCATGAGTGACATTCCGGGAGATTGAATGTTTTCCAGGTCTCCCCTGATATAAGTTGGTCCACTCGCATGACACCTTGCTGGCACCAGTCCTTCCAGATAATAGTTTTCCCTCCAATCTGGAGCCCTTTGTTGCCCCATAGTGTGGCTCTGTCATGCAGGTGAGGGTCTATTTTAAGGAGTCGGTGCACCCGTTGCCAGGTTTTCCTCATGGCTCCTATCATAGGGTTAGTGGTTCGGGGGTGCTTTTGGCTCGTATCGCATAATATCTGGAGGCCGTAGGGGGCTCCTGTAAGAGCTCGTTCTACGTCTACCCATAACGGCGGGTTTCTTACATTCTGGAGTAGGAGGACCATTTGTGAGAGGTGTAATGCGTAAGCATAATGTTCGACTGAGGGAAGACTTAGTCCGCCGCATTCTCGTCGGGCTAATAAGGTGGTTCTGGGTAGTCATGGGCGCATGGATCCCCAAGCAAAGGTGTGGATACAGCGGTCTATCTCTCGTAACACAGGATGATCTGTAGGGGATCATACCTGGGACATATAGAAACCTCAGCAAGGTCACCATCCACACCGCTTGTACCCTGCCCCGCATAGAGAGGCCCAGTTGACCCAACTTCTCAAAATCCCGTTTCATAGCACTGATCAGTGGATCTATATTGTCTGTTACTACGTTAACCAGCCCTGTATTTACATCAATACCTAGGTATCTTAGTCGGGAGTGTTTCCATTTGATCGGTAATCCTTGTATGGATGTACTAACTGTGACTGGGGAAAGTGGTAGGGCTTCACTTTTATCCCAATTGATTCGGTATCCTGATATGTGTTCGAATTCCGTTAGAATCTCTCTCAAAGCAGTGATGGAGTTGGGTAGGTCAGTGAGGGTAAGTAGGATGTCGTCCGCGTATAGGTATATGTCAGAGTTTCCGCCTGGTAGCGGGATTCCTGATATGAGGTTAGAACTACGGATGACCGCTGCCAAAGGTTCCACCGCAAGTAGAAATAGGAGAGGGGACAGCAGACAACCCTGACATATACCTCTCCGAATCATAAAAGTGTCCGATAGGAACCCCCCACAGTTTACCTGTGCTGTCGGGGAGTCATATAAGAGGCGCACTTTATTAATGAAACTGTCTCCTAACCCGAAACGTTTTAAGATTTCAAAGAGCTACCACCATTCTACGCGGTCGAATGCTTTCTCGGCATCCAATGAGAGGGCAAGGCTTCCTCTCGTGTATCACGGGCTGTCCAGATAGCACGAAAGTGTGTGCGGAGGTGATTCCTGGTACAAAGCCTACTTGGGAGTGATAACTTTTTTGAGGCAGGTGGCCAGTATTCCCGCTAATATTTTAATATCTCCGTTCAAGAGGGAGATAGGACGATAGCTTCTGCTGAGAAGTGGGTCTTTTCCGGGTTTCAGCAAGACTGTGATGGTGGCTTTATTAGACAGAGGGTGTAGGGAGCCCTCCTTCTCTGCCCCTTTGAACGCCTCATATAAGGCATCCACCTTGTCGGTTCCCGTCCATATATAGAATTCAGATGTGAACCCATCTTCCCCCGGCGCTTTGTGATATGATAGATTGGCTATTGCCTGTTGTATCTCTGCCTTACTAATGCCTCCTTCTAAAAGTGCTCTGCCCTCATCTGTGAGGCGTGGTATTTGTGTCCTCTGCAGGAATGCGTCTAGGCGGGCCGTATCCTCCGATGTTTCTGAGGAGTACAGAGTTTGGTAGTACCGACCGAATTCCTCCGCAATTGCTTGGGGGTGCGTGATGAGCATATTATCTTGGGTGCGCAGTGCCGGTATGGCTATTTCTCGTTGACGTAGTTGGGCAGCCAACAGGCGGCCCGCTTTCTCCCTGTGCTCGTAGTGTCGTCCCTTCAGCCTTTGTAGGGCATATTCTGCCTGTGAGGTATAAAGGGAATTAAGCTCCATTTTGGCCTGTTCCAGAGAACGGCGGTTGGGGAGGGTGGGTTGTCTTGTGTATTTCTTCATGGCCTGTGTTATTTTCTCTTCTAGCGTGCGCTGTTGAGCCCTTCTATGAGCATTGGAGATGTCTGCATCTCTCATTAGTTGCTCTCTAATAGTTGCTTTCGCCGCAGCCCAGAGAAGTTGCGGTGAGGTTACTGAGCCCCTGTTATCATTCAGGTACAGTATGTGGCAATATGAGTCTTGAGTTGTTCCTTCCCTTTCGGGGATCGGTACCTAGGGTTAGGGAGGCGGCAGGGTTTGCGGCCAGGTGTAATCATCCCGAGTTCCAGTGTTATTAATACCGGGGAATGGTCTGATAGTGCGGCCGCCAGTATTTCTACTGACTTAATCGATTGTATAATTCTATGATTAAGTAAGAAATAGTCTAGCCATGATTGAGTCCCGTGGACCGAAGAGACAAAGGTATATTCCCTATTGGAGGGTTGAGAGAGGCGCCAGCAGTCTATTAGGCCATGATCTGAGAGGATGTCTTTTAGTACGGCTCTATCTGCGTTGTTGCCCATGTCAAGGCCACTTGATCGGTCTAGGATAGCATCTTGGACTATGTTCCAATCCCCCCCAATAATATATTGTGAGGCACCTATCAGTGTTAGAAGGCGATTCAGAGAGAGAAAAAAGTAGCGCTTAGAGCCGGTGGGGGCATATATTGAACCTACACATATTGTGGAGGATCCTACCACTAGCTTGGCTAGTACGTAGCATCCCTCTGGGTCATGCCATGTTTTAATTAATCGGAATTGTAGTGTGCGACGTAGAAGTATTGCCACTCCACATCTCCTTCCTGTTCCCTGTGTACCTTCCAGTATAGGTGGTGTTCCGCTGTATAGTGCTTTTCCCACCCAGACCCTGCGCAGCTTCTCTGATTCCGTTGAAGAGAGATGTGTTTCCTGTAGCAAGGCAATATCGGCATGTTTGGAGCGGAGATAGGACAGTATCTTTTGTCGTTTAATATAGTGGGTCATGCCGTGCACATTCCAGGATAGGACTGTGAGTGGGGTCGTCGCTCCCAGCGATGCCGGGTGTGTCATGGTTTATGGTATATTGGATGTGTTAAGGTCCGTGAGATAGGTCCAAGAAGTGGGTGATGGTAAGCCTGAGAGGCAAGCAATGAAGGTTTCTTGTTTATTTAGGACTTGGAAGGGGGTTACAGAGGGGAGGTGGTGTATAAGTAATACTGAGAAGGATCCCCTCAGTCACAATACGAAAAATATTAAAGAAAAGGAGAGGAGGAGGATGGAAGGAGGTAGAGTAAGGTGTTTAGAGAAACGAACAGTGATTACTACGTGGGTGTGAGTGAGTATGGGGTAAGAAGAGGGCGGGACTAGGAATCTCACTAAAACGAGGGAGTAAATAATAATAATAATAATAATAATAATAATAATAATAATAATAATAATAATAATAATAGAATAAACAGAGAAAATAGGGAATGGAAATTGGTCGAGGTGAGAGAACACTTACTACTGCTTAAAGCCTTCTAATCTGCAGGTCTAACCTGCAAGGCCTGCGCGCCGGTAAGGTATTATATCAATGGGACGTAGTGGGGGAATACATGCTTTGTTCATGGTTTCGTGAGACCTCCTGGGGGGACCCCCAGTCGTGTGGGCGTGTAGTTGGGTGCATAAAAGGCTGCGGGTTCCGGGTATGGACCCGGAATAGACATTGGGGTCTAAAGGTGGGAAGGGGGAAAGGAAGGGGCCCGGGGTGGCGAGTCACGGGACATCTTATAATACGTATACTATGCTTGCTAATTGTTAAGTTATTGTAGAATGCAGAAATTTGCAGTATATTATGATCTATTATGCTGCGTTCTGTGTGATCGCCCGTGAAGACGTCCCGCGGGGCAGTCCCGGAGCCGCTGCAAACAGGGGTTGTGTTAATCTTATTACTCCCCTCAGGGTGGTTATTATGCGCGTGAGAGTTTGCTGTAATGTTCGACGGATGTACCTTCCATGGTGCCCCTTCAATAGAGTTAGGGGCGTGATGCTATCTGTTAAAATCATCTGTAGGCCCTCCTTGTGGGTGGGGGTGTTGGGGCTCTCCTGGAGGGTGCTATCAGCACTGATGCGCTTGTACTGCTTGGGCTAAGGGTACCGAGTGTTCTGCCCGCTCCCTCTTGGAATGGGGAGGTGGGGGGCGGAGGAAGAGACAGTGGCCGTCAGCAGGGTGAACTCCCCTGTTAGTTGCCTGTCCAGTAAATGTATAGTGTTCGAGACGATATGGTGTGGGGGGTGCAGTGTGTATCTTCACGTTTGTGTGTGTCTGTCTTAGGGGGGGCATACAGATGATTTGATTACGACTATGTTGAGGACCTCCCCGTCAATGAGGTTGGGGGTGGTGTTGTGTGTTACCTAGTGAGTCTGTTTCTATCTATTTCTTGTTTTTGTTCGTATGAGAAGTCCTCTCTCTGCCCCCCAGCCCTACATCGGGGCCTGGATGGGCCCCATTGCTGTGGTGGGGCTGGCAATCAGTGGGCGTGTCATGCCCTATACGTTGTATTGCATTAGACAGCATTTAGTAGGCGTGTTTTTGACAGGCCCCCTCCCCCTTCTGAGCAAGCAACAGATAGAGTGGTTGAGCATGTCACTTAGCTGTCCCAAGGTAGAGAATAGCTGGTCAAGGAGCAGGTTCGGATCCCCGATTCGTCTGTTCTACTGTGATATTAGTGTTCAACATGATGGTCTTCTGATGATGGTTTCAAGGGGGAACGGGATTTGTCTCTGCCCGCATCTTGGGTGTGATCAATCACCGCTTGAAGGATATGTTCCTGTGACTCTTGTGTCTTTGGGGGTCGTCATACATTCGGCCTCTTTTTTGTGAGGAGGGACGCTGGGGCTGAGGCCATGGAGATGTCGGGCTAAGAGCAGTCGCTGCATGTGGCGATGTAGATTCCAGATGTCCGGAGGTGGTATCCATAGATTGTGAGGTCACGCTGTTTAAGTAAGCGCTGAGGTCCTCGGGGTCAGTGAAGTCTCTGGATATGCCGTGGTGTGTGATCCACATACGTGCCGGCTCAAAAAGACCATACTTGATGTCCAGGGATCTTAGTTGTGGGCGGAGAGCAAGAAATGCCCTTCTTCTATCATTTGTTAACCTAGAGAAGTCTGCCGCCACTCTGATTTCATGTCCATCCAGTGATATCGGTCTTTGTGTTTTGGCTATGGAGATGACCTGGCGGGCTTGTTCATGGCGCAGGAAACATGCAATGATAGGGCACGGTTTATTTGTAGACGCTTTGTGTGGGGGACCAATTCTGTGTACCCTCTGGAATTCTGGAGGATTGCGAAAGCTCTATACCGAAATGGTCGGTCAGAAGCGAGCTAAGGAAGGTTTTTATATCGGATCCTTCTTTTTGTTCTGGGATATGGAAAAAGCGTACATTGTCTCTGCGGCTTCGGTCCTCTAGGTCAGTGAGTTTTGTTCTGAGTGACCTTAGTTCCTCTTCCTGATCAGGGATTGCCGCTACATGGTCTTCCACTGCCGATAGACGTTGGTCCAGATTGGTTACTGTTTCTCTGAAGCCTGCTATGTCAGCGTGGATTGAGGAAGAGGCCAGAGTAAGATCTGTTATTTTTAGGTCCATTACCTCCAAGCGCCGTCCAACCGAGGCAATCTCTTGCAGTATACGATCTGCGGCTTCTAGCAAAGGTTGGTCTACTGGGGGTGATGCGTGTCCCTGTGGCGCCGTTTGTGCCGCCATGGTTTTGGGTTGAGCAATGGCTTCCGAGAATAACAATTGGCAAGAATGTTTACTTGCGGTTTTGTCGTTGGGCATTCCTCTCATTGAGTGGAGGTCAGATAGGAGATACTTTTTTTTTTTTTTAAAGAAAGCACTCATGAGGTTGTAGGAGTCTGTTCAGACCTACGGGCGGATTCTACGTCTGCCGAGGATGGATTAGTCTTTGGGTTATAGGGTCCGTGGGTAAGGTTCCCACTCGGTTCTTTATTCTGCTGTGACCCACGAGGCTTCAGAGCGTGGTCTGTAGAAGACAACCTAGAATACGCTCCGTTTCCGAGAATAGTGGGGGGAGGTATGTTCATTGATAGAGGGTTAAAGAGGGATCAGCGAGTTTGATTAAGTTGCAGCGTGCACCAGCGGGGGACATCTCAACTATGCTTTGTGTTAGATGAGTCCCCTGTATTATTGCCCAGTACAATGGGGCAACTGAGCTAGGAGCTGGGTTGATTAGCTAAGCGTGTGCTGTACGGAGTCCTGCTCCCCTCTTGCCTCATTCTTCCTATTCCGACCTTCCTCTCCCCTCTTTTCTTCTTTGCCGTTTCTCATGTGTTTATCCTTTGTTCCTCTCTTCCTCCCTCCATTTCTCTCTGTTGTCCTTTTGCTGTCCCCCCTTTTCTTCCTTCCCCTTCTCCCCCGCTCTCCCTCTGGGTGTCACTGAGAGTCTTTTTCTTGGCTTCTTCTTCCGTATGTTGGTTCAAGGGATCAGGGGGAGGGGGTGTGCCCCTTGTTTGCTGCTGGGGGGGTCTTCTTGTTGTTTTATTACTGCTTGGGGAATCTCACCTATTTGGCTCTCCACTTCAGCGTGTTGTTACCAGTCCCCAGCAGGCACGATTCAGTCTCCCATCACAGGATGCAGAGGCCGCTTCAAGTTTTGCCACCTCGCCTCTTCTCAGGTTCGTTGTTTTTGTTTGTTTTCAGGGGGTTCCGTAGCCCTCATGATACAGCACTTCCTTACCGTTGCGCCGTCGTTTTTAGGCCCTGGCGCCGTAGCGTCTCATCGCCTCCGGTGTTCACCACCCCCCTACCTCCATAATTGGGGGGGCAGTGCAGGGTTTCAGCACCCGGGGAGCCGAAGTGGGAGAGGGTCGAGGGTCGATCCGGGCACCCAGCCGCGTCACCTCCGCTTCCCGGCGTGCTCCCGATTCCGGGCGGCGCCGTACCTTAGTCCGCGGCTCTGCGTAGTTATGGAGGTCGCATCCACTCCAGCGCCTCCGGTCACGCCCGCTGTCGCTTGTGTCCCGCAGATCCGCCACCCCGCAGGCCCGTCCTCTCCACCACCTGGGGGGGCCAAGCCGGAGGTCAGAAATGTAGGGGAAGACCCTCCATTTATCAGCATGGCCTACCCGGCGCGCGGAGCTCTCCTCTCAGGTGGCCATTTCCTTCGACGGCCAGACCACGCCCCCCACGTTATGAATTTTTAAAGATTAAACTCAAAAATAGCGCTTAGCAACACAAAATGCTTCGATGAGGTGTTAACACAGCGTCGTAACGGAGAAGTTCCCAACAAGCCGACACCAGCGGCGCCGGACACGGAGTCGCGTAGACCCCCAAGTACAATACCTTTGGTGAAGAGTGAAAACAAGTCAATGCGCAAAGTCAGGGATCGCGGCGTCTTTACGAAATGTTGAATCTGCGCACTTCGAGTGGCATCGGTCATGACGTGGTGACTTCCACGGAGTCGCGGACTTCAGCGGCGTCGGCCTGCGAAGGTCATCGCGTTCCAGCGAAGATCACGGAGTCGGTTGCAGGTGGCATCACCGGATTCGGCATCGGTCCAAAGTCGATTTCCTTGGATTTCCACCAGCTTCCCTTTCAAGGGCCCAGGGACTGGATAGGGCACCACTTGTCAGAGAAGGAGTCTCTCCAGAGACTCCAGGTGCTGGCAGAGAGAAGTCTTTGCTGTCCCCGAGACTTCAAACAACAGGAGGCAAGCTCTAAATCAAGCCCTTGGAGATTTCTTCACAAGATTTAAGGCACACAAAGTCCAGTCTTTGCCCTCTTACTCTGGCAGAAGCAGCAACTGCAGGATAGCTCCACAAAGCACAGTCACAGGCAGGGCAGCACTTCCCTCAGCTCTTCTCGAGGCAGAGGTTCCTCTTGATGTCCAGAAGTGATCTAAAGTCTGTGGTTTTGGCTGCCCTTCTTATACCCAATATCTCCTTTGAAGTAGGCCTACTTCAAAGTAAAGTCTCTTTTGAATGTGAAATCCTGCCTTGACCAGGCCAGGCCCCAGACACTCACCAGGGGGTCGGAGACTGCATTGTGTGAGGACAGGCACAGCCCTTTCAGGTGTAAGTGACCACTCCTCTCCTCCCTCCTAGCACAGATGGCTCATCAGGAAATGCAGACTACACCCCAGTTCCTTTTGTATCACAGTCTAGTGTGAGGTGCAACCAGCCCAACTGTCAAACTGACCCAGACAGGAAATCCACAAACAGGCAGAGTCACAGAAATGGTATAAGCAAGAAAATGCTCACTTTCTAAAAGTGGCATTTTCAAAAGCAAAATCTTAAAATCAACTTTACTAAAAGATGTATTTTTAAATTGTGAGCTCAGAGACCCCAAACTCCACATGTCCATCCGCTCCCAAAGGGAATCTACACTTTAATCAGATTTAAAGGTAGCCCCCATGTTAACCTATGAGAGGGACAGGCCGTGCAACAGTGAAAATAGAATTTAGCAATATTTCACTGTCAGGATATATAAAACACATTACTATATGTCCTACCTTAACCATACACTGCACCCTGCCCTTGGGGCTACCTAGGGCCTACCTTAGAGGTGCCTTACATGTAAAAAAAGGGAAGGTTTGGGCCTGGAAAGTGGGTACACTTGCCAAGTCGAATTTACAGTTAAAACTGCACACACCGACACTGCAGTGGCAGGTCTGAGACATGATTACAGAGCTATTCATGCGGGTGGCACAACCAATGCTGCATGCCCACTAGTAGCATTTGATCTACAGGCCCTGACACCTCTAGTGCACTTTACTAGGGACTTACTAGTAAACCAAATATGCCAATCATGGATAAGCCAATGACATACACATTTTGTAAAGGAGCACTTGCACTTTAGCACTGGTTAACAGCGGTAAAGTGCCCAGAGTAACAAAAACAGCAGAAACAGAGTCCAGCACACATCAACAACCTGGGGAACAGAGGCAAAAAGTTAAGGGAGACCACGCCTAGGATGAAAAAGTCTAACACGTGTCCCCCCCAGCTGAAAGTGGGGAGCAACTACCCAACCTCATGGGAGTTCTCATCACTAAGGTGGAAGAACCTGGACAGACCATCAGCATTGGCGTGCTCTGTACCAGGACGGTGTTGCACCGTAAAATTACATCCCCTGTAGGGAAATGGACCATCTCAACAGTTTTAGATTCTCCCCCCTCATCTGCATTAACCATCTGAGGGGCCTGTGGTCGGTCTAAACTCGGAAGTGAGTCCCAAACAAGTAGGGTCTTAGCTTCTTCAGTGCCCAGACCACAGCAAACGCTTCACGTTCTATGGCACTCCACCTACGTTCCCTGGGTAGTAACCTCCTGCTAATGAAGGCTACGGGTTGATCTAGGCCCTCTTCATTAAGCTGTGAGAGTACTGCTCCAATTCCATGCTCTGAGGCATCTGTTTGCACAACAAACTCCTTGAAGTAGTCAGGTGCCTTCAGCACAGGTGCTGTGCACATGGCAGCCTTCAGGGCATCAAAAGCATTCTGGCAAGCCTCTGTCCAGATCACTTTCCTGGGTTGCTTCTTGGAAGTCAACTCAGTTAAGGGGGTAACAATGGTACCATATCCCTTAACAAACCTCCTGTAATATCTAGTGAGACCTAAAAAGGCTCTCACTTCAGTCTGGGTCTTGGGAGGCTCCCAAGCCAGAATCGTGTCAATCTTAGGCTGTAGGGGTGCCACCTGGCCACTCCCCACCTGGTGTCCTAAGTACACCACAGAACCCTGCCCTATCTGGCACTTGCTCGCCCTAATAGTGAGGCCTGTCTTCTGCAGGGCCTCTAACACTCTCCAGAGGTGTTGCAAGTGTTCCTCCCATGTGGAACCAAACACAGCAATGTCATCCAGGTAGGGGGCACTGAACTCATCCAGTCCTGCCAGCACCTGGATGACCAACCTCTGAAAGGTGGCAGGGGCATTCTTCATCCCATATGGCATCACTTTAAATTGAAAGTGTCCATCTGGTGTAGAGAATGCTGACCTCTCCTTGGCCCCCTCAGTTAAGGCAATCTGCCAGTACCCAGATGTTAAATCAAACGTACTGAGGTACTTGGCAGCTCCCAACCGATCAATGAGCTCATCAGCTCAGGGAATGGGGTGTGCGTCAGTCTTGCTGACCGCATTGAGTCCCCGGTAGTCCACACAGAACCCGAGTTCTGGAGAGGCACCAGGTGCAGCAGCAGCTTTGGGGACCAATACCACTGGGCTGGCCCAAGGACTGCTGGAGTGCTCAATAACCCCGAGTGCATGCCCTGACCCTGTCAGTCACCCTGTAAACCTTTTGTTTAATAGGTGTACTGTCCTCAGTGTCCACATCATGTGTGCACAGGTCTGTGACTCCTGGGATCAGGGAAAACAGTGAGGAAAACTGCCCCAACACGTGGCGACAGTCACGTTGCTGCTCCTCACTCAGGGAGGCGGAGAGGATCACTCCCTCCATTGACCCATCTTTTTCTCCTGCAGATAGGAGGTCAGGAAGAGGCTCGCCTTCCTCCTCCACCCCATCATCTGTTGCAAGGAGCATCAACAGCTCAGTCCGCTCAAAGTGTGGCTTGAGGCAGTTGACATGCAGGACCCTTAAAGGGTTCCTTGGAGACGCAAGTCCACCAGGTAGGTGACTTCGCTCTTGCGCTCCACCACCTCAAATAGCCCAGTCCACTTATCTTGGAGTGCCCTAGGCTCCACTGGCACCATCTCCCACACTTTCTGACCAGGGTAAAACTCGACCAGAGTGGCATTCCGGTCGTACCACCGTTTCATATCCTCCTGGCTTGCTTCTAGGTTCTCCTGAGCGAGACTCCTAAAGCGGGCAGTTTGGTTTCTTAAAGCCAGCATGTAGCTAAATACATCCTGGGGTGGTTTACTAGGAGCTTTCTCCAAAGCTTCCTCCACCAGACTCAAAGGTCCCCTCACAGGGTGGCCATAGATGAGCTCAAAGGGGCTAAAGCAAGTCCCTTTTGAGGCACCTCCCTGTAAGCGAACAGAAGGCATGGCAAGAGGACGTCCCACTTCCGCCTCAGGTCCTCTGGCAGGCCCATGATCATGCCTTTCAAGGTGCGGTTGAATCTCTCAACTAGACCATTACCTTTGGGGTGGTGACCTTGTAGGTTACCCCACACACCTTCCACAGAGATTTCATATAGGTAGATATGAAGTTGGTACCCCTATCAGATACCACTTTCCTGGGGAAACTCATGTGGGTAAAAACTCCCATCAAGGCACGGCCTACCACAGGGGCAGTGACGGTGCTTAGAGGAATGGCTTCGGGATACCGGGTGGCATGGTCCACCAAGACGAACCTGCTGCCCATAGCTGCCTTGGGATCCAGAGGGCCCACAATGTCAATACCAACCCTTTCAAAGGGGGTACTAACTACAGGAAAAGGTTGGAGGGGTGCCTTACACTTCCCCCCACTCTTGCCACTTGCCTGACAAGTTTGGCAAGACCTACAGTAGGTATCAGAGTGCTTTCGCATTTGGGGCCAATGAAAGTGGGTGACAAGCCTGTCAAAGGTCTTGCCCTGCCCCAAGTGTCCAGCTAAAGGCACATCATGAGCCAGACCCAGTAGGAAGGCCCTAAAGCACTGGGGTACCACCATCACACGGGCTGACCCAGTCTCAGGAACCTTAGGCTCGCTATACAGGAGGCCATCCTCCCAGTAGATTAGGTGTGATCCTGGCTCCTGGCCAGCCGCCTGGGCTGCAGCCTGCTGCTGCAGCCCCTCTAGAGTAGGGCATACCTTCTGTGCCTCACAGAACACCTCTCTGGTGGGCCCCCCATCCTGCTGCCACTGCGACAGCTCAGGGACTTCCCCCAGTTCAGCCACCTGTTCCCCTGTAGGCTCCAGGGCGACACCATCAGGCTCTGCCTCCTCCTCCCGGGCCATGGGAACTTCGGGGGTCGGTTTCCCATGCCCCCTGCCCTTCCTCTTTTTGGCGGTTCCCTGAGCCACTGTTTCAGGCTCCAGGGGCTCTTGATCACCATGACGGGCTGCCATTGACCGGGTGGATACGCATACCCACCCAGGCAGACCCAACATCTCCAAGTGAGACCTGTGTTCCACCTCCTTCCAATGGGAATCCTCCAGGTCATTGCTTAGCAAACAATCAACAGGCATGGTTGGACTCACAGCTACTTTCAAGGAACCTGAGACCCCCCCCCCCCCCATTTAAAGGGAACCGGCGCCACTCTGCACAGGCTCTCTGAGTTGTCAACTGCAACTACTTGGTGAAGTACCCGGGGATCTATCTGGCCTTCGGACACCAGCTGACTCCTCACTGTATTCACACTGGCTCCTGTGTCTCTCAGAGCCTCCACCCTCTGTTCATTGATGTTCACCTACTGCCTGTACTTCTTAGTGTTTTCAGGCACTAGGGTTCTCTGGACCATCTCACTGTCCCCTAGTGAGACAATGGTCATTTCAGCTGGTTCACAACCACCTGAAACCAACTCTTCCAACCGCTACTACCAAAGTTAGAAATGGGATCTTAGGTTGACAGTCAGGTTACCCCCTGTTCAAGCAAGGACCCTCACTCTAGTAAGGGTAAAAGAGAATCACCCTCAGCTAGCTTGGGAGAGCAGTAGGCTTAACTTCAGAGTGCTAGGTGTAAAGTATGTGTACCAACAGACACAGTAACATAATGAAAACCCTACAACATGACCCAACACCAGTTTAGAAAAATAGGAACTATTTATTTAAACAAAACAGGACCAAAACGACAAAAATCCAACATACACAAGTCAAGTTATGAATTTTTAAAGATTAAACTAAAAAATAGCGCTTAGAAACACAAAATGCTTCGATGAGGTGTTAACACGGCGTCGTGACGGAGTCGTTCCCAACAAGCCAACACCAGCGGCGCCGGACACGGAGTCGCGTAGACCTCCAAAGTACAGTACCTTTGGTGAAGAGTAAAAAAAACAAGTCGATGTGCGAAGTCGGGGATCGTGGCATCTGTGCGAAACGCTGAATCCGCGTACTTCGAGCGGCGTCAGTCACGACGTGGTGCGGCGACTTCCACGAAGTCGTGGACTTCAGCAGGGCTGCAGCGGCGTCGGTCCTGCAAAGGTCGTCGCGTTCCAGCGAAGATCACGGAGTCGGTTGCAGGCGGCGGCATGTATAAAGAATTTGTGCAATAACTCATAAAGTAACACAAAAAGTACTCCACACTGGTTTAGAAAAAATAGATAATATTTATCTGAACAAAACAAGACAAAAAGGGTAAAATTCCAATTTACAGAGGTCAAGATACCACATTTTAGAGGTTTAAGTAAACATCAATCCATGTGAGAATTGATTATTGTTCAAGTGATTTAAATTACATTGTCATTAAAGCATTGTGACAACGTGTATGTTGTGATTAATTGTGTTAGAACTAGGTTTAACTGTATATTTTAATGCTGTGCAGGATTCTCACCATGTGTGGTTGGGTCATTCAGTTGTGTTGTCACTTGCTCTAGGCAGGGCACATTTCTCGGTGGCACACAAGAATTGAATACAGTGGAGATTGTTATAACTTGTACTAGTTAAGTGGTGTGCAGGCCATTCCTATTCATTTATAAAATATTTTTCAATGCCAAGTCGAAGTGGCATTGAAACTGAGACATGCTTTAGGGGCTACTTCTGTGGGTGGTACAATCAGTGTTGCAGGCCCACTAGCAGAATTTAATTTCCAGGCCCTGGACACATACACTGCAATTTACTAGGGACCTATAGGTAAATTAAATATGCCAATTGGGTAGGAATCAATGTTACCATGTTTAGGAGAGAGAGAGCACAAGCACTTTAGCATTAGTCAGCAGTGGCAAAGTGCACAGAGTCCTAAAACCAGCAAAAACATGGTCAGACAAATGAAGGGAGGCAGGTAAAAAGTTGGGGGAAGACCACCAGAAGGCTGTCAGGTCTAACAACAAGTATCATGGCTGGGCCCTGACACTGATGTAAACAACAGATTGCTACTAGCTGACTTACTGAAGGACACCTTATTAATGTTAGATTCCGAATGATCATTTTTGTCATTAAGTACTCCTAATAACCTCTACAGAAAACTCTTGATCCCGTGGTGTGCACGTCCTGTGCTGCAGGTGAGGATAACTCAACTTTTCCTCTCCATGGTGGGGATGGATGAGATGAGATGGCACGAGGGATGGAAGGGATTGCTGTCCCTTGGGTGAGGCCTTGCCTCCTGCTTCTTTAGCCCCTTTGGTGGGCCAGTGAAATAATGAGATCAACATTTATCATGTATGGTTAAGTAAAGCTACACCCTTCAGCAAGCTGCAAAACAAATACAAACGTGCTAATGATGTTACCGTCAATTGAAAATTGCCCTCTCCAATGTTAAAGCCCAGGTTAGAATCAAGAAATATAATCTGAACTTATAAACTTTTTTGTAACATTGCTAGGAACAGAATATAGCCTGTTGAATTTGCCATCTCATATTTCTGAAAAACACTAAGGCCCTCATTATGAGTCTGGCGGTCTTGGACTGCCAGACTCGCAGTGGCGGTCTTACCGCCACTGGTAAAGACCGCCATATTATGACTTTGGCAGTTTGGCTGAAGCCAAACCACCGGAACGCTGCCAGTACCACCATGGCGGTCTGGCCGTCGGGCAGAGGTTTGCACCTCCGGAGGTAGCCATAATTCCGTCATCGGTATTACGACTCAACAGACAGTCAGCATTTTTGTGGCAGTCGCACCGCCACGAAAATGCTGCCGATCATGAACCCGGCGACAGGAATCTCCATTCCAGTTGCCGGCAGACACACCTCCACACACCTACATTAACACACCCCCATTCATTCACTTACATACACCCCCACACACTTGCACCCAAACATGCACTCAGAAACACCCATTTACACTCACACACGCACACCCATTCACACGCACACATGCACTCAGACACATACACTCGCATGCACTGAAAATGACACCCGGTTCCCCCTCGGCATTCACACAAACATACACGCACTCACAAATGCAGACAACAACACCCCTTCCCCCAGCATTCTTACGCACATGCAGACACCACACGTCCACACAACACCCCCCACCCTTCAGACGATCAACTTACCTGTTTCGGGGGCCGTCTGGGACGGATGGATCCCAGTGCTTTCCACCTCTGGCATCCCACCGCCGCGCAGGAAACCCTTGCACCATATTACGGATCGTAATACAGCAGGCAGCACCCTGTTGCCGTGGTGGGTCCAGCGGTGGAAACCACCTCTGTTATGACATCGGCCAGGTCAACGGTCTTGGATTTCCATCCAAAATTGGGTGGAAATTGGCACACTGTCATAATATGGTGGTCTTCGGACTGCCAGCACTGGCAGTCTTTTGGTGCCCGCGGCTTCGGCGGTATTTCGAAAATGAGCACCTTAATTTCTTGCAAAGACCTTAACACACTGGGGAAAATAAATGGATAGGTCTAAAGGGCTCCACCTCTAAGTGAAAACTATAGCTTTCCATTTAAAAAAAAAAGCTAAGACCTGCAGCTTTGATTATGCATCAAATAATATTTTAAGTATATTGGGCTTCACTGAAGCTTTACAAACAAAACTTAAGGCAAGATCTTCTCAACTGGGGTTGTAATCTGCCATCTGTTTCAATTTATTGATCCTGAATGTACAGTTTCGGATATCACTTTCCGTACAATTGTAAGATGCTCTTTCTACTGCTGACATTCCAACAGGTTTTGCACACTTTAGGTTTTTCAAATCCTCGTGATAGTCAAACAATCATGCTTTGTTATTCGAAATCATGAAAAATAATGGAAATGCATCAGTTGCGTCTTTCACCATGTTGGCTAAACATGTGAAAAAGTCTGAACTAGTCTGAGAGTTAAGTGTTATTTAAATAGCAAGGATCAATTTATTCAGCCTTGCTCTGCTGAGAGGCCAATCGTTAAGCGTTGGATGCTATAAAAGTTCCCTCATTCACCCTTTGAAAGAACTGTCAATACAGCCTACTTCAGTTGAATACACTTTAGATGGCAGATCATAGCTAGAAATAACAATGTGTATCAAAAAACACATTCACCTTTTGTGGAATATGGCCCTGATTAATCAATGTCTGTTTTTTATATCAAATCTGACAATAAGTGGATATCTGGGGGCATGAATAACGGAGCTGAAACCTACTGGTTTCAGCCTAGAACATGAAGGGGGCACATAAATGAGTAAATGGAGCACATTCCTTGTTGCAGCTGGAGGTAAGGGTCATCATACAAGATTCTGGAGCAATTCAGGTAAGTTCTTTATTTCATGTTAGGCCCTTCGGTTAAAGCCACATCCTGATTTGTCTTGTTAGGGTTCCATTCTCCCTCCAACTGTGGTTATGTCTCCACTTCACATGACGCACATGCACACCAAAATTCTGTTACATAATTCTCTCTCCGCATTCCAGACACTAGCTCAAACATACGGGGAATAGGAACACACGAGACACTAAATTTCCCTTCATGATACCAGTGAAATCCATCAAAATAGCCAAAAAGTCAAACAATGCATTGTTAATGTCCCAACCAAACAAGGGAGATCAATATATAGCAAGAGCGGATACTGATACTCCATGGAAAAACCCTTTTGCATCACAACACCACTTCAAGGAGATCAAACTAATCCGGGGGTTCCATCTCCAACAATCCAGTACATCTAACTACCCATGCAGTCTTGCTACTTGGTCAACTTTCATTACATTCAAACTTTTAGAGCACAAGAATGTGTTTACACTTTGCCTCAAGAAGAACACCTCTTTCATTTGCAGCCAAGCCCACTAAATCCATCAAATAAATATACTCCTCTCACACAGTATACATCAGAAATAATGATACATTAACCTCTTCTAAATGGATTAAACTCTCCACCATCACTTACCGCCTGGAGCTTATGAACAGACTATCAACTTTTCAGTGTACTTCACTACATTCCACCCACCCATCACCATCAAAAATGTGAGAAGAGAGTTAAGATATAACTTCAAAGACATGTGGAACTGAATCATCATGTTCATGATCATATGTAAGGGTTCAGGCATTCAAATGGCCACGGACGGCCATGTAATCCACCAAAGCCATTATCAGAAAGTACCATCTTTATTTGGATGAAGCCAAGAAACTACCTAAATATTCTACAAATCCTGCTGGCTGTCATATGGCAAACAGAATACTACATGAAAGAGTGAGAAAATGGGTGAGTGGTCTGGTTCAGCCTTGGTTGAGGTTCAATCCTCTCTCTCCAATTGCAGCCCTAAAAGTATGAATGGGACCTCAAGAATCATCCCACTCCTATATACCAATCCAGAATCTCTTGATACAGCTTCTTTGTTAGTATCAGTGAAACTTCCGACATACATTATTTCTAAGACTAATATCAGTGTGTGCCTGGACTATGGGCTTCACTGGATTAAGAATGGTTTACACCACGCGCTGAGGCTAGACCAAGATTTTGTTAATGAGTGGAGAAGAGATGGATCATTTGTTCTTTGTCTGTTCCACAGTTGCTGGAACCAACCACAATAAAAGAAAAGATTCTGTAGTATTCTTTGAGATTTTAAGCTCTTCTTCACACCCCAGGTCAACACAGTGAACAAGTGTATCAATATCAGTAGCCAAAGAAACTCAGTATCTGCTTGCAATGGCTATAAAACCAGACATGCACAGTGTGCTCAATCCTTGGTAAGTATGCCTGTATCATACTAGCATTAAAGAGGCACAACTGTTCCAAGAATTACATTCAAGTTAGTTTTTATTTATTGAAAGCCCCTAAAGATCTGAAGGCACTGCCCCACCACTAGGCACAAATAAAAAAAACTACAGTCAAACAACAAGAAACGTGATCCATCATGTATGTATGTATGGAGTGGTTATGTCCATGGGAGTCTAGGCATCCAGGTTGCACATGCCATGAAAGAAAATGTGAGAATTGAACTGTATGCAGGTCAGGCAACAACTTATTTTCAATTGATCTTTGTGTGGAACTAAAGTAGCAAGTTGCCTAACTCAGCCAAACTGGACTCTAACTTCCATTCTCTCCCTCCAAGTACACTTTTTATCAGAGCCTTCCGTGCTTTAAATTATGTGAAAGCCAATAAGTAGCACTTCACAAAACTAAAAGTTAAATGAATAGGATATGTTAGACCTGGCATCCTTGGCGTGGTCGCCCCTAACCTTTTGCCTCTGCTTCCCAGGTTGCTGACTGTGTGCTGGACTCCGTTATAGCTGTTTTTATTACTCTGGGCACTTTAGCACTGCTAACCAGTGCTAAAGTGCAAGTGCTGCTTATGTGCAATTGACTTTTCCCTGATTGGCATATTTGTTTTACTAGTAAGTCCCTAGTAAAGTGAACTAGAGGTGTCTAGGGCCTTTAAATCAAATGCTACTAGTGGGCATGCAGCATTTATTGTATCACCCACATGAGTGGCCCTGTAAACATGTCTCGGACCTGCCACTGCAATGTGTGTGTGTGGGTGTGCAGTTTTGCACTGCCAATTCGCCTTCCCTTTTCATACATGTAAGGTACTCCTAAGGTAGGCCCTGGGTAGCCCCATTGGCAGGGTGCAGTGCATGTTAAAAGGTAAGACATGTACTGATGTGTTTTACATGTCCTAACAGTGAAATACTGCCAAATTCGGTTTTCACTCTTGCAAGATCTCTCTCTCTCATAAGTTAACATGGGGGCTGCCTTTAAATAATCTTAAAGTGCAGTTTCCCTTTGAGAGTAGATTACAATTTGGAGTTTGGCGTCTCTGAAATCACAATTTAAAAATACATCTGTTAGTGAAGTTGGTTTTTAGATTGTTAGTTTGAAAATGCCACTTTTAGAAAGTAGGCATTTGTGTTGCCTGAACCATTCTGTGACTCTGCCTGTTTGTGGACTCCCTGTCTGGATCAGAGTGACAGTTGGTCTGTTTGTGAATCTCCTCTGGAAGGGAACACAACGGGAGCTGGGATGTAGCCTGCATATACTGAAGAGCCATCTGGGCTGGAGTGGAGAGAGGAGTGGTCACTTACACCTGAATGGGCTGTGCCTGCCCTCACACAATGCAGTCTCCAACCCCCGTGTGTGTCTGGGGTCTGGCCTGGGAAAGGCAGGATCCTGTAAACCACAGAGACTTTCCTTTGAAGTTTGCCTACTTCAAAGGCAGAAAGGGGTATAAGCATTGGACCCAAAACCCCAGACTTTAGATCACTTCTGGATTCAAGAGGAACCTCTGCCAACGAGAAGAGCTGAAAAGAAGTGCTGTCACAGCCTGTGCTTTGTTGGGCTATCCTGCAGTTGCTGCTTCTGCCGGTGAAAGGGGACAAACGCTGGACTTTGTTGTGCATACCTGCTTGAGAAGAATCTCCAAGGGCTTGAAAGAGCTTGTCACCTGTTTTGAAGTCTCAGGGCCATCAAAGACTTCCTCTGCCAGCACCTGGACTCTCTGCTGAGACTCCTGCCCTGCCAAGTGGTGCCCCATCCAGTCCCTGGGTCCCTGAAAGGTGAAGTTGTCAGAACAAGGACTGAAATCCATGCACAGAACACAGTGCAGGGAAAGTTTCAAAGCACCACCTGCAACGCAGCTGAAAAACAACGCGCCACCTGCTTAGCGGCTGAAACCAACACCCCAACTGCATTGCACTGGGATATCGATGCATCGCGGCTGGAGAAACAACAACACCCGCTTGTGGCTGCTGATAATGCAAACCCTACACAGTGAGGTTTTCTAACACTGTGCAACCAGATTTCTCAAGCATCGTCGCTGAGCATCAAAGTAATCGTGAACCTGTGTGGATCTGAGGTGCCCTGTCCGGAAATCGACCCATCGCAATCTTGCAAGGGAGAAAAATGACACATCGCCGACCCGACCGGAAAAGAAATGATGCAGAGCCTCACTTGTGACTAAGGAATCAAGGAATCGCTGACTTTTCCAACGCAAGCTCAGCCGTGCGGCTTTATATTTGATGCAAACCAGGTACTTTGTGTAAAATCAACGTTTAAATTGTTTTCTATGGAGTAAGACTCTTATTCTTTTGAAAATTCCTATCTTGACTTGTTTATGTTGGATGTTTGTCATTTTGGTCTTGTTTGATTTAGATAAATATTACCTATTTTTCTAAACTGATAAGGTGTCCATTTCGTAGTGTTTTCACTGTATTACTGTGTGTCTTGGTACAAACACTTTATACATTACCTTTGAGATAAGCCTGACTGTTTGTGCCAAGCTACCAAGGGGGTAAGCAGGGGTTATCTTGAGTGTGTACCTTAATTGCCCTTACTGGAGTGAGGGTCCCTGATTGGACAGAGAGCAAACTGACTGCCAACCAGAGCCCCCCCATTTCTAAAAGGATATATATATATATAAAACCCCAAAAGAATAAGATTGTTTCAAGGTGAATGCATGTGGGAATCTGGTAAGCAACTTTCCTCTAGGTGCTTTCAGCCTATGACGTCGGAGTGTATAAAGTCTTACTAGAAATTTTGTGAGTATTATTCTACTTATGAGAGATGATTGTTCTTGCTGCTGAGGGCCATTGGAAGTGAATTTTACACATGGGGTCCAAGGTCTTCAAAGGTTGTCTCTTTTTGAGCTCCAGCATACTATGGATTAATTGGATACACAAATAAGAATTTCGATTTTTTTTCATTGGCTACGCACATTGATTTTTGGCGGTACTCAGAGGCCCTCAAGTGATTTCAGCACTGAAACAAAGTCAATATAGTGACTTAAAGGCTGAGACAATGGAGTCTTAGGGCTTCTTTCCAACTACTAATCTGGCTGCTTTATTGGGAATAAGTTCAAGGACGGAGGGAGATTTGCTGTCTCGCAAGCTTATGGAACAAATGAGCTGGGATAGTGGGATCACAGAAGTATTCTCACAATAACCACATGAGGCTGAGAGGGGAGTATCACCTCAGTCAACATAATACCACTTTGTCCCAGAAAGTAGAGAATATAACGAGGTAAAAACAACAGAGAGGGGACAGACACTGGTTCACAATATTACTTGAAATTTAAAGGACTCAGGAGCTTATTCGGCTGCTAGCTTATATGACAGTGTTAACATTTTGGTTTCATTGGGAGAAATATTCCAGCTGGGAGAGCTGAAAGTCGCTCTCTGCTGTGCTTGATGTTGTGCGCTGCCATGGCTTTGCATCCAACGTTATTGTTACTATATGCAAATCTAAATTCTCACTAAGCAGAACAGAGAAAAAAGTAAATATGCTTATTTATCGAGACACAAAACCCACCAACTGTTTTTTAACAGCTCCTGTATGGTACTGCTTTAAATATGTGTGTTTTGCTCTACTGTTCAATGAAATAGGGTTTCAATATGCACTTACCGCTCTCTGATCCAAGTGATAGATCTTGGAGAAGGCTGTCTCCCTGGTATACCCCTGACTTACTTGAACTAAAAAGGGAGTGTAGAAGGGGAGAAAGGAAATGGAGACACACTCAAGATGAACGATTGAAAGAGGAATATAGGAAACTGATTTGACTTTATCATACTGAAATCAAAATTGCACAGACAAATTACTATTCCCAAAAAATAGAAGCGGCGGCTAACTCTCCAAAAGAAATCTTGAAGGCTCTCAAAGACCTTATTTACCCCCCCTAACGAATCAGGCCCCATTGATGCTCCGCAGGTTCATGTTAAAAACCTAGCGGTCTTCTTCCACAAAAAAGTACAGGATATTTATTCATCCTTCGCTACTACTCAAAAAGGAGAACACAAAGGCATCAGTTACAAGGCCAAGGAAGCAGTAATCTTCTCGAATTTTACTCCGATAAATACGGATAATGTAACTCGACTTTTCGGTTCCATCAAATCAGGCTCCCCGTTGGATCCAGCTATGCCTAAGATCTTTCTTATGGGAGCGCCAGTGTTAAGTCCAGTAATTGCCTATCTCATCAATGTCTCACTTTTCTCTGAAATAGTGCCAGACCTATGGAAGTAGGCCATTGTTAAGCCTCTCTTAAAAAAATCTAATTTGGACCCAGAGGTGATGAATAATTATCGCCCCATTTCATTGCTACCCATTACGGCTAAAATAGCCAAAAAGCATGTGCAGGCCCAACTCTCCCTTCTCCTGGAAGAAAATAAGATTTTTCACCCTACTCAGATGGGTTTCAGGCCACGGCATGGCACAGAGACCACATTAGTCACGATCACGGAAGAAGCAAAAATACAACTTGACAACGGGATTGAAACAGCCATTATTCTCCTAGATCTCAGTGCGGCATTTGATACAGTAGATTTGGATATTCTAAAAAAGAGGATACAAGAGATTGGAATCTCCGGGACTGCTCTTGATTGGATCTCCTCTTTTATTAATGGAAGATCCTATCAGGTACTAGAGAGATCCTGTTTATCTAAACGCATTACGAGTGGCTGCGGGGTACCTCAGGGTTCTTCCCTGAGTCCGCTGCTATTTAATATCTACATGCTGCCACTTGCAGAGACTGTTCAAGCGTTTGGTCTAAAACTTGTATCCTACGCAGACGATACACAACTTATTGTCTCCTTCTCTACCAAGCAACCGGATCTTGGGACAGCACTAGGACCTTGCTTACAAGCAGTTGCTGCCTGGATGACGGAGAGTAAACTGAAGCTGAACGACGGAAAAACGGAGGTAACGTTTTTTGGGCCCTCAAAAAAATGTATCACCAGCCTCAACAATAATAGAAGTGGTGGGCACTCTCCCGCCGCCTAAAGATCTTGTAAGAAGTTTGGGGGTTTGGCTGGATCCCCTTCTATTAATGTCCCAACATGCCAACAGAATAGCTGGAACCTCCTTTGCTCTTCTCAGGACTCTTAGGAAGGTACTGGCAATTTTGCCTTTTGCCGCAAAAAGATTGCTCGTTCAGGCCCTGATAGGGTCCCAGATTGACTATGGTAATGCCTTATTTGTAGGGTCACCGAAATATGTTATAGCTAAACTTCAGAGGGTACAAAACGCAGCAGCACGGATGCTCTTAAAAATCCCAAAACATCAGCCTATACGTAATGGAATTTCCTCATTACACTGGCTCCCTGTTGCCAAGAGAATTCAATTCAAGACCCTATGTTATATGTATAGAGCATTACATAACCTTGGTCCTGAGATGCTTAGACCTTTAGCCACTTTTTATGCACCAAGTAGACAACTTAGATCCTCCTCTGCCATCCTAGCGAATGTTCCTTTAGTGAGGAAAGCGAGATGGGGAGGAAGATCCTTGTCCCATCAAGGAGCGAAACTCTGGAACAGTCTGCCTATTAATATTCGAGCAAGCTCTCAGGAATTTACATTCCGAAAAACCCTGAAAACATGGTTATTCAGAGCGTGAACTTAGGAGGTGTTGTTTGTTTCTGCGATTCTGCCTGCAATATAAGTGCTACGAGGCCTTTGGGCAGTTTAAGCGCTATACAAGCAATCATAACATAACATACCATTCCCATCTCTGCTACTTATGAACAAGGGCTTAAAACTTGAAACCATTGATAAAAGGCTGGCTGAATATGCTATCAAATAATAATAATAGGATTGCCTAAAATGGATTGGGTGAAAATCTGATGCTTAAAATGTGCCAGTGCTGTTTAACTTAAAGTATTGAAGTACCTGCTGCAAGACGCAGCTTTTGCTGTACTGCAGAGAAGTGCATGTAAAGGTTTCAGCAATGCTTGACACAGGCTATCAGCGTGGAGTGGTAAAATAGCCAGTTTGGTGGATTGAAAGGACTCTCAAGATGGGGATTGTCTTGAAACTCCATTTCACATGAGAAATGCAATTTTGGGTGTGGTGACAAATCATCCATGTAAATTGGAAAATAGTCTCCAACAATTTAGAACTGTGGCATCCCCAAGAGCAGTCTTACCATTGGGTGCACCGTGCAAGAAAAGGCTGGACCACCGACTAGAAAAATGTTTTGAAATCAAAATGCAAACAAAGATAAAAAATAGGAAACCAGGGCTATTTCAACCAGCACAACAGCCGAAGGCACTACATCCGACACAGCATGCAGCCACGAAATGGAGGTTGGGAAAGACCCACACCCGATACCAGACCCTGATCCTTGCAGCCAGAGCTCATAGGGCAATCAGCTCAAGGAAAGGCAGGAGAATGGACAGAAGATTCGTTTTTTTTTATTAATGTCTGGAACGCTGAAAAAAAACACAAAGTGAGAAAACTTCATGAAAACAAAGAGAAAAGACAGTGACAACAATCAAGGATCACAAACAAGCCACAATTTGGACACGGATAATGTGAGTTAGCCATGATGTTAATGCTTGATATTTTTTTCCCAACAGGAAAAAAGTTCAGTTCATCACTAACAAAATTCTAGAAATATTTATTTCCATCAGCTCTCATCACTAGCCTATTTATCAAGGATTCTTAAGGACGTAAAGAAGACAGGCCGTTCCCCTCACTAAAGGAGTCATTTAGGACTGCAGCTGCGACCTGAGATTGGGGAAAAGCTGGTTATCAACTAAACCTTCCCTGAGGGCAAAGTCAGATGAGGCCTCCAGAATCAATTCTCTAAGAGTGTAACACCATGGAGATACAAAGGAGTAAAAGCCTATGAGCTTTCAGGATAGGTCAAACACTTTATGGGCAGCAGTATTCTATCAGTATTTTAGCACTCTCTATAGGATTACAGGAAAGCAGAATCCAGAGCCAAAAAAGTGGGTGGTAAACAAGTACACACTCTCTGTACTAGATATTTACAGTGACAAGCTCTTGTGTCAATGAGGAAAGATAATGAGGCGATCGAGGAGGTTAGGGAACAAAACTATATCTTTAAAGGAGAGATCTAGACATTAGATCATAAAATAATTAAGTTACTTGAGACAACTTCTTCTTAAAATCCAAGATGACTGAGGCATGACCGTGCTGGATACCTAATCAGGCACCTCCTCTGAAAAATACTGTGATCCAGTGGCTCCCTTTCACAATTCACAAACTGCAACACAAATAATTCCATGAAATTAGGGCTGTGGAGATCAGGGTGTTCCTCTCACCTTTTAAACGCTGGTGCTCTGGAATCCCAAAGATCACATGGCTCCAACATCCCCATCTAATCTTTGGGGTTCTGAATGCTGCTACTGCTTCAATCAGGAAGGGTAGAATGGTTGCAGGCCCCCTCCATGGTATTGATGAGGATAACATAAGAGTGACTCCAGTTGCTGTGGCTATCTGAGATGGTGACTCGACAGGAGGAGCAGGTTAGTGGCTCACTTCCCTCTTAGACAGTGAGGGGTCCTTGACAGTAAGAAGATTCAGGTGAAGTTGAGGATACTGAGTAATCCAAAAGATCAATTCCTGATTAAACTGAACTTCTGGCTCCTCCAGGGAGGTGTAAATGTGGTAAGCTTACTGTTGGTTGCTTCATACATTGTACACAGTGGAATGTTTCTATCTCCAACTTCCCCTGTGTGTTTGTCTTTGACAAACGTTACTAGGTGATTCTTCTCCTAATGGATGTAACCTGTCTGTGCTCGCTGCTGTTTGCACTGAAAAAGTGGAATTGTTGCTGCTGGTTCAGACTGCTTTGTTCAGCCCAGTGACCAAGGTGTGGACTATTTAGTTGCCGCGGTGGTTGTGATGTCTAAGCTGGCTGTGAGCGGGTGGCGCATGCTTACATCAAGTCCTCAACTACAGCAGTATAATTGTGCAGCATATACTCAAATATGCTGCCTGTTGCTTTTAGGGTACTGGTTCCAAAGTACCCAGGAATAACAATTGTAGGTGGATGTTTAATTAAAGTGTCAAGTGGACTAATTTCCTGTCTGTGCATTTCATGAGGACTGCCGCACTGATCTGGAGCAAGTGTTTACAGAAAGACCTTCTTCAGCACGAAGAAATGTTCCTGGGTGTTTTACATCACTGTGCTCTACGTGCCACCATGTTGGGAACTTAGGTTTGTGCATTGGTGTCTGGTGAAATAATACATTAAATTATTCCTGAGCTCATTATTCAGCATGTTTCCATCCTAGGGAAGATTTTTTGACAGTGTTAAGTTCAAGCTATGATAACTATGAAGGTAATCATAAAAATACACCTCTAATGTGAATCATAACTTACCACTCAGTAAAGTAAGATACTGAGATAGAGTTAAACATTGTGTCAAGCGAATTATAAGTAAACAGAGTTACAGTAACTTAAAATGTCTGGAAAAAAGCATTTAGTACCTACTTCACCAACTCATTAATGGATGGTATAAGTCAATCAATCAGAGTATTTGTAAAGTGCACTACTCACCCATGAGAGTCTCAAGGCGCTACTGCTCAAACAGCCATGTCTTGAGATGTCTCCTGAAGGTAAGTAGGTCCTGTGACGCAGGTGGGTGGGAAGAGTGTTCCACGTCTTGGCGATGAGGGGGGACAATGATCTGCCACCGGCGGTCGTTCTGTGGATTCGTGGGACGGTGGCGAGGGCAAGGTCGGCGGAGCGAAGATGGTGGGTCAGGGTGTAGAAGGAGAGCCGTCTGTTGAGGTATTCTGCTCCGGTGTTGTGCAGTGCCTTCTAAGCGTGGGTAAGGAGTTTGAATGTGATTCTCTTGTCGACGGGGAGGAAGTGTAGATCTCTCACGTGGGCTGTGACGTGGCAGTGGCGGGGGATGTCCAGGATGAGGCGTGCGGAGGCGTTCTGTATGCGCTGTAGTCTTTTCTGGATCTTGGCCGTGGTTCTTGCGTAGAGGGCATTGCCGTAGTCCAATTTGCTGCTTACGAGGGCTTGGGTGACCATCCTTCTGGTTTCAGTGGGGATCCATTTGTAGATCTTCCGAAGCATGCAGAGGGTGTTGAAGCAGGAGGAGGAGATGGCGTTGACTTGCTGGGTCATGGATAGTGATGAGTCTAGGATGAATCCCAGGTTGCGTGCGTGGTCGGTGGGTGTCGGTGAGGTTCCCAGTGTGGCAGACCACCAGGAGTCATCCCATACGGAGGGGGTGGAGCCATAGATGAGGACCTCAGTCTTGTCGGAATTTAGTTTCAGGCAGTTGTTCTTCATCCATTCGGCGATGGCCTTCATTCCTTCGTGGAGGTTGGTGTTGGCGATGGCAGGGTCCTTGGTGAGGGAGAGGATCAGGTGGGTGTCATTGGCGTATGAGACGATGTTGAGATTGTGAGATCGGGCGATATTAGCAAGCGGAAGCATGTAGACGTTAAAGAGCGGGCTGAGGGACGATCCGTGGGGTACGCCGCAGATAATTTTGGTGGCTTCAGAGCGGAATGGATGGAGGTGGACTCTCTGAGTTTTGCCAGAGAGGAAGGAGGTGATCCAGTCCAGGGCACTGTCGCACATTTCTGCGTCATTGTCGAACATGGCTGAGAGGTCCAGGATGAGGGCAGCAGCTTCGCCGTTGTCAAATATGGTCCGGATATCGTCTGTGGTGGCGATGAGGTCGGTTTCGGTGCTGTGGTTGCTGCGGAATCTGGATTGGGATGGGTCCAGAGTGTTGTTCTCCTAGAGGAAACAGGTCAGTTGTGTTTTTGACAATCTTCTCTATGACTTTCGCCGGGAAGGGGAGCAGGGAGATGGACCAGACGTTCTTGAGGTCCCTTGGGTCCGCCTTGGGATCCTTAAGGAGGGCGTTGATCTCAGCATATTTCCAGCTCTTCGGGAAGGTGGCAGTCTCAAAGGAACAGTTGATGATCTTCCGGAGTTGGGGTGCAATGACGGAGCTTGTTTTGTTGAAGATGTGGTGAGGGCAGGGGTCGGATGGTGAGCCGGAGTGGATGGTGTTCATGATTTTGATGGTGTTGTTGTCGTTGACGTGGGTCCAGGAGAGCAGGAGGCTGGTGAGTCTGTGGTGTCGGTGGTTGACGGGTGGGGGTCTGAGAACTGAAGCTGTCATGGATGTCTGCAATCTTGTGGTAGAAGAAGGTGGCTAGGCAGTCTTAGAGGTCTTGTGATGGAAGGATGTCGCTGACGTTAGACCCGGGCTTGGAGAGCTCCTTCACGATGTTGAAGAGCTCCTTGTAGCTGTGTCCGTTGTCGATGCGTTCTTTGAAGGCAGTTCTCTTGGCGGTTCAGATGAGTTGGTGCTGTCTGCACATGGAGTTCTTGAAGGCTGTGTGGTTGTCCGGTGTCTGATCTTGGCGCAACTTCTTTACGAGTCTTTGGCATTTTTGCTTGAAATCTTGGAGGTCGGCAGTGAACCAGAAGGCCTTTCTGTTGGTGCGTCTGTTAGAATGTTTCTTGATCGGGCAAGACTGTTGGCACAGTCATCAATCCATTACCTGAGGTTGCGGGCTGCTGTGTCAGTGTCGGTGGTGTGGATAGGTGGGTTCTGGGAAAGGGTAGTGATTAGTTGGTCTTCAGTGACCTTGTTCTATCTGCAGTGGGGAATCTGTTGGGGGTGATGATGTGTTGTGGTTTTCTCGAAGGAGAAGTGGATGCAGCGGTGGTCGGTCCAGTGGAGTTCGGTGGTGTGGCTAAAGGAGACATGTTTGCTGGCGGAGAAAATGGGGTCTAGCGTGTGTCCTGAGGAGTGGGTGGGTGTCGTGACGAGCTGCTTGAGGCCAAGGTTCTCGAGCAGGGTGGTAGAGTTGTTGTCGTTCTCAAGGTGGAAGTTCAAGTCCCCGAGGAGTATGTAGTCTGTGGGTGCAGGAGCGTGCGTTCTGATGACGGCGGTGATGGAGTCGCTGAACTGATGTCAGGGGCTGGGAGGGTCTGTAAATGAGGGTCCCTCTGAGGGTGGTGTTTGGGTTGGTGTGGATCTGGAAGTGCAGGTGTTCGGCAGTTCTGAGGGTGTCTTCAGTGCTCATCGTGATTCTGAGGGTATTCTTGTGGACGATGGCGATGCCTCCTGTTGGTGCAGTCCTTGCGGGTGATCTTTTAGCCGTCCGGGATGGCTATGGCACTGAGAAGGGGTTCATCCAGGTCTCGGTCAGGAAGGCGACGTCTGGGGAGGCTGAGTCGAATAGATTACAAAGTTCGACTACATGTATGTGGCCGGAGCAGGTGTTGAGTAGGATGCATCTGAGATGGTTGCGTCCTGCCTTGGTGGGTGCGCTGTTGCCGTGGAGGCTGGTGAAGGTGCAGTTCCGGCAGGAGAAGGGCCCGCAGGTGAGGTGCGGGGTTGCTTGATGGCAGGTGGATGAGTGGCCGGTGTTAAGTGAGTGGAAGGTGGTGGCGTCGTAGCGGAGTCAGTGTAGCGGTGGTGGGAAGGGGGAGAACCAGGGGTTCTGGTGCTGGGTTCGGTCCAGGCACAGACGGGTGCAAACGAGCTTGCCTTTGGCGCACCAGAGGCGCGGCCGTCCTTAAGTAGGGGGGAGGAGAGGACAGCTGGGAGGTGGGGGTGAAAACGGCACAAAAAAGGGAACGGGCGTGGGGGCAGCAGCGGCAGGATTGCAGCAAGAGAGAGGAGGGGGGTGCGAGAGAAGGAGTGGAGGGAAAGCAAAGAAAGATTGTAAAGCATAAGTCAAAAGGAGCACTGTGGAGAACGAATGGCAAAAGAGGCACAAAGAGGGCAGACACAGAAGACAGAGCACACAGAGAGCGAAGCAGAGAAAAGAAGAAGAGAGGCAGCGGGCAGTCTAGTAAGTAAGCAGAGCTCTCCCACTAGACACCAGGGATGAGGCGCAGGCAGAAGCCTGCTGTTGGAGGAGGGCCTAGAACTCCTGACAGGACTCAAGAGCTCAAAGGAATGAGGGCTCTACTTACAGGTGGAGCTACAGGAGGCAGAGCAGTTCATTGACTAGGACAGTAGTATTGCTTGTCCTACAGCCCAGCGGCTGCCATTAAGAAGGGGGGGAAAAGACAGCTGGGAGGCGGGAGCGGGGACGAAAACAGTGCAAAAAAAAAGGGGATGGGGCTGCGGGGGCAGCAGCGGCAGGAGTGCAGCGCGAGAGAGAGGAGGGGGGCAGGGCCGCAGGGGCAGCAGCGGTGGGGGAGATAAAGAGGGGGGAGAGCTAAAGTGAGAGAGAGAGGGAGGAGTGGAGGGAAAACCGAAGAAAGAGTGTAATGTAAAAGTCAAGGGAGCACTGTGGAGAGAGAACTGCAAAAGGGGCACAAAGGGGGCAGACACGGAAGAGAGAGCACACTGAGAGTGAAGCAGAGAAAAGGAGGAGAGATGCAGAGGGCAGCCTAGTAGGAAAGCAGAGCTCTCCCACTAGACACCAGGGATGAGGCGCAGGCAGAAGCCTGCGGGTGGAGGAGGGCCTCGAACTCCTGACAGAGGTCAGGAGTTCAGAGGAACGAGGGGTCTACTTACAGGTGGAGCTATGGGAGGCAGAGCAGTGCACTGACCAGCTCAAATGCACGCCTGACAACTTCTGTATATCCAGTACTGGACTAGGAATAATGGTAGGGGGCTTTGATGTAGACATTGAAGCAGGAAGAGGTGAAATTTCAAATAGGCCCTTCCTAAACATTTCTTAGGGACTGTAGGCAGAAGATGCCTTAAACGCTTACCACTGGCAACAGCAGAAAATGAGGAATAATATGAGCTATATGATTTTGAAGTAGTGTTAAAGACAGTTGATGAACATTATAGCAAAAAGGTGACCAGGCGAGGTTATGGGCTGAGGGCAACATTTAGGTGAATCCATTTATAACTATGTATCTGACTTACCTGCTTTAACTGCCCTTGAAATTATGAGGCATTTCAATGTGACATGTTGAGAGATCAGGTTGTTTATAGAACCACCAATATGAAGCTACAAGAGACATCAACCAAACAAAATCACCTTGGCTAAGGCTATTTGAAGAGCACGCCAATTTAAAGCAACTGATGGAGGGATAAAATGTTTACTAGAGAAACAAACTAGAAGCATACAAGAAACAGGTTTAGTAAATATATCTAATAGACTATGCATAAAGTCAAGGGTGTGAAGAATAGCAAGGGGAATAAACAATGTGTATGCTTTCTATGTGGGCATATAGACACATAGCTTATCAGTGGCTATGTCCTGCCATAGTAGAGGTTTACAGGAGATGTAAGGAACACTATGTGAGGGCTTGCAAAGTCCAACTGCAAGGTCCAATGGCAGAGGGGTAGTAGGATGCGGAACAACACATGTGCAAGTGACGCATGAGAAAATAAGTATCAGGCATAAGAAGTCACACCAGAAGTTATGGAAGTGGAAGAGGATAGAAGAAAATATCAATACTGCACCATAAAAATGAATGAAGTAGAAGTACCGGTCATAGCAGATTTAATTGAAAAGTACATATTTATCAGAGATAATCAAACACAAAATTCATTGACAAAAATGAATTCTACCTGATATAGGATTAAAGAGTTATGGGGTTAAATATATTGATGTTCTAGGACATTTCAACACAAGTTTAGAATATTGAGGGGAGTATGTTCAAGTTACGTTTATGTAGCTAAGAACAAATTGTGTCTGGCCAGTTGGCCTCCACTAAGTGATCTTATGGTCAGTCTTGATCCCCATCACGCTAAAGGATTGGGGTATGAAGATAACATTACGTCAATCACAGAAAACAAAGGCATAGACACTCAAGATAAAGGTATGCTGGGGTCTTCAAAGAGGAGTTCGGACTTCTTCAAGGAAGAGTTGGGGCTATTAGAGGGTTTTCACACAAATTCAGATTGAAGGATGGAGAGAGTGTTACCGATCTTAGAAGGAAAAGTTTTGAAAATTGAGAAACTGCAGTGGAAAATGTGAGAATTTGGGGCATGATCAGTGAAAATGGAGTTGCACTCAAAGAGAGTCCGATTGGAGCAATTGTGGAGGCAGTTAGTACAAAAAATAAGGATCACAAAGTGTTTTGTGGACTCGCAGAATACTATGCAAGGTTTATACCAAAGTATGCAGTAAAACAGAGAACACGAGGAACATATTGAAAACAAATGAGTGGTTTGTGTGGGATGAACTATGAGGGAAATTCAACGCAGTGAAAAAAGATTGAAGTGCTCCTGCTTAAAAGCTGTTCAATACTAATCTCAAAACTATAATCATGACTGATGTCAACAACATAGGTTTTGGGGCAGGTTTGTTATAAGATAATGCTGGACATATGGAAACAAATGCTTATGCTTCAAGGCCTTTAATGCGTGTAAAGCATAAGTACTCAATGATAGAAAGGGAGACACTGGTCTGTTATTGAGGGTACTTCATTTTCCATGTACACTAACCATAGAACTTTGATAAATCTTCAAACTACAGGAAGTGGTGGTAAGGCAAACCATGGGAATTCCAAATGGCACTTCAAAATGTAAGATTATAATTTTTATTTTTTATACATGCTCAGTTGTAAAAATGCAATAGCATATTGCAGTTGTCTTTGACCATGGATGTTGAGAAGTATGTAGAAGATGATGAAAATATCATGGTTGCTTGTGTTTCAGGAGCAACATTGAAGGGTATTTCCAAAGACAAATGGTTGAGGGCACTTCAGCGAGATGAAATTCTTGAGACAGTGTTAACATATATTGAGCAGGGGTGAGCGAGTAAAAGGTACTTGCATGAAGCAGCCAGAAAATACCAGGGTCTGATAAATGAGCTGAATATTCATGATGGACTATTGCATAGGAGAGAGTTCTTGGTGGTACCTGCAGAGTCAAAAAATGCTAGACCCGGCTCATGAAGGACACCCTGGGATTGGTGGGAAAATCGCAGATTGAGCACAGACTTAAGTTGCCAGAGGTGGACAAAAATGCAGAAGCAATGGTATGTTTGTGTGTTACATGCACCTGGGAGTAATAAGTCACAAAAAAGAAACTTTATATTCCAATGAGGAAATATCAAGGCCTACTAAAGTATGGGTAAAAATGCTCTCAGTATTTCTGGTCCTTTCCAATTAGGGGGAACAGGAGCAAGGTATACTGTAGTAGTACTATATCACGACTCACGAAGGCTTGAATGTAAGTTTATTAGTCAAGCAACTGAATGTAGTCCTAAAATAAAGTGAAATTTTTGCTAACAAATTAGATACAACTTTCTAAGAAGATGAAGTATTTTCTGGAAAAACTGGGCCTCACACCCATACGCATGTCTGTTTACTGTCCACAAAGTATTGGTTTGGCTGAAAGGTTTGAACAGAGGACTCAAACACAGAATTCAATTGACAATGGAAGATGTTGGAAGGAGGTGATTGATGAATTGTTGTAATCATATAGAGTGACGCCCCACAAAGGTAGGAATAAATCTCCATGTGAAAAGCGGAGAGGAAGAAATACTTGCACTTTGTTAAGGCAAGAATGTATGTTGGAGAACAAGTGTAACAGAGGAGAACTTGGTGGTCAAATTAAGAAAACTATGGTAAGAATCAGATGAATGGGTGGAGGTTATAGAAGGAAAAGAGGGAAGGAAGTCAAAGTGGGTGATCTGGTAGGAGCTAAATTGGGAAAATTAATGAGTAAAGCTTTGTCCACGGTCCCTGACAGTATTGTACAAAAGAGGGTAGGTGGAAGCAGACTGTTTGTAAGGTGTGTCGAGGCAAGAAGCTGAGGCTAGTTTGCTTGAAAGGCTTTATGGACTAAGTCTAACACACTGTCTTATGTTGGGTTATCGCTGTATATATATTTTTTTTTGCTTCAAAAATATGATTTAGAAGGTCCTATTGGACCTTCTAAATCATATTTACAATTTACAAGTTTACAATTACTTTTTAAAGTCTTTTATCAAGAGGTAATGCTTTACATAGTTAGTTGCTTCATGCATCCTATCCTGTGGAATTAATGTATGCCCAAAATGCCCTGTGTTCTCTTTGACAAAGATTGCACTTTGAGTTCAGTTACTTGATGCTCCCCTTTCAAAACGGACGTATCCTATTTGTGTGCCTAATAAATAACATCAAACGTAGCTGATGTGTGTAGATTTTATACATACATCTGACTTCATCCGGTAAGTAATTTACCCGCCAAAGTCCAAAATAACACAAAAAGAGAAACATTCAGTGGCTGTCGGCAGCCTTAGGTGGGAGGTGGCGGGTGGGAAGCACACACACACTCATTCTTTCACACAGACACACATGCACGCACATCCATTAACAACACTCATAACATTCAAACATGCAAGCACGCACCAAACATTCATTTTAAAACATCACACCCTCATTCTTTCACACACGCACACACATCCATTAACACTCATAACATTCAAACATACACGCACCACATTCATTTTAAAAGTTCACACACACACACACCCATTAACAACACTTATAACATTCAAACATGCACGCACGCACCAAACATTCATTTTAAAACATTACGCACACACTGATTCTTTCACACACGCACATCCATTAACACTCATAACATTCAAACATGCATGCACCAAACATTCATTTTAAAAGATCACACTCATTCTTTCACACACACGCACATCCATTAACAACACTTATAACATTCAAACGCGCACGCACGCAGCAAACCTTCATTTTAAAACATTACACACACACACACTTACCTTCAGCCTTGAGGTCCCAGGAGGGTTGGGACTGCTGCCTTAATGAGGGAAGGCAGCAGTCCCAGCCTCGTCACAGAGTGGGATGGGGCCAGTGAGACTGCTGACCCCACCCCACTCTGTGACAAAGTGTCACTGATTGACACTCGCCCAAGGTGCTTCACGGCTTAAACCTGAAGCGCCCAGGTCGAAGCCAATGGGTGACGCTTTCCTCATCACCCAAGGGAGTGCCTCAAGGCACCTTTGCTGAGCCGAGGAGGTCACGCCCATAGGAGCTGTGACCTCCTCAGCCCCGCAAAGTTCAGCTCAGGCAGCCAGGAGTCTGCACAAATCGCGCATGTCTCACTCCTGGCTGTCTGAGCTGAAAATCAAGAGTGTCTGTCAGGCTGACCTTTGTTCAGCCTGACAGACATTCTTCATGAGGGGCAAAAGGTGGGGAGGGGTGGCCCCTCAGCCCTAAAGGACAGGCTACACCTGGAAACATTTAACCTTGACCCTCAAAAGTGGGTTTAAAGCTGCAAATATGGAGCAAGGTTGTGCAATGTGATCCCAAATAGCAGCATACTCTCAATGGAGAGCTAGGAAGATACTGCATAAATCCCACGGAAAGAATGCCTCGTAAGACACCCCAATTACTCGAACAAGAGGGTCAGAGGCAAGTTGAGGCATCTGTGTTCAGGGAATCATGTGGAGATGCAGTGTAATACACCCACTACAAAAATTGCTATGTTGGACAGAGAATGAAAGAACCTGATTTTTGTTTGACTTTTGACAGCAGTATGCTTACAACAATGAATGCATTAGACGGCCTCCCTCTAGTGTGCCTGATGTGTAGCTTCCCCACCTCGGAACTGAAGAAGGAGCAGCGACAATCAAGCAATCAAGACAAGGACTGGATATTCCGAGCAATAAAACAAATACTCAAATGCATCCTAAGGAATGGTGAGGAAACATACAAAATAAAATCTTGAGCATGTCAAGTTAAATATCAGGAAAATAATTTTAAAATGGAATGAGGAAGGATGTCTCTAGAATTACTACTGCTTGAGGCACAACCTTAACCAAATTCAGAACACTTATGGAGCTCAAAGAATTCGACCACAACCAAGCAACATATTTGGCCACCAGAGAACCAAAAGTAGAAGAGCTACATTTAAAATGTAAAGACTTGCAGAACAGGGCCAGAGGAGACAAGATTAAGGTTTCCATTTTAAACAACAAGGCACAGTAATCAGGCCTGAAGGAAGGTGTGGATGGAAGAACTGAAAAGGCAGACACAAAAAATGAATGGCAAGGCCTAGAGGCTGTCAGATATCCTTGGAAGAGTGACATTTCTTCATCAGAAGAAGCAATAATCAGAGGTTCAAGGAAAGGCAAATAATCAAAGAGTAGAAGACATGGCTATCGATCCTGCTCCAAAGGAAAGAACTCAAGGGCATCACAGATGCCCAAAATTAACAGGAAGATAAAAATTAGATTAAGATGGACATTATCACCCTGTGGGTTGCAGTTGCAGAATTGCAGCGGAAATAGGTATGTCTTCATGTTAACTGAAGGCTGTATGATGGTGCCAGTGGAAAATGGACACGGAATTCAGCAGCGCAAAATGTGCAGATCTCCAAACCACAGGCACCTAAAAACAACAAATATAGGAGGAAAGGCGCTATGAATGGAAATGAAGAGGACTGAATGATACCAGAGACCTAACCTGAATTTTAAAATGCATTATTCACCATCTTAAATATTACTTTTTAATGGGAGTTGGAATTTAGTTAGATAGTCACACTGCCATGTGGTCACACTGCTACTCCGATGTAGAGTTCTCGCCAGAGGATGGGATCCATGGAGAAGAGTAGGGGCTGTATTCAGTGAGAGCCACGAGACGTGGCACTACCATGAGGTCGTTTCTGGTTATTGGGTCGGTGGTAACAGGTAACTTATCCTTTTAGTTAAAGAAGCCCATAAAGCAGCTGCAGTAACGTTTGTTCAAGGGCTTCATAAACATATGGAGTATCAAAAAAGAACCATAATGAGTATCTGGAGAGTGCTGAGCTCACACAACTTGTTCGAAAATAGGATAATACAGAGAAAAACAGGAAGATAAAGCTCTATAAACCTTAGACTTAACAAAACCTACAAAGCAGACAGATTATTGTGGAATTTTCTTATATGAATCCCCCTAACAAACCTATTCAACTACTTCCGGAATTTATGACTGCCACTAGGTCTATGCTGGAGGCAGAGTGGTCATCTGTACATAGGATAAAAAGGGTGTGCAGTGTTTATCACGGAGGCCCCTTTGCATGCCACTAGATTGGATGCCAACAGATACATAAAAATCTTGCCCACAAGCCAGGAGGGATCCCTCGCAGCACTGGTAGCAAGATCTGGATTTGTACAGAGAGACAAATATTTGAAAACATATAGGTAACTAACTCCCCCTCATCTTATTCTACAATGAAATAAAAAAATAACAATAGGAGAAAGGCATAGCACCCCTATTTTATTTAACCGGGGGTACGCTTTCAACGGGGTGAGTTATTCATAGAACTATTGTTCTTTTGTGGAAAAGCACTACCACTGTCCTATTTTAAAAATAGCAGTCAATTGACAGATTTCCCCATTAACATTACTGTAATCTTTTAAAGAAGCCAGGTTAGTTGCATTTACTGTATTGCAGTTCTGCTAGGTCACAGATTGGTCCCTTCAAGTGTACTGCAGAGAAGTCACACCACAAGCCAAACAAGTGTGTTCATAGTCATGCAGAGAAGTGCGAGAACTGCTCTGAATGAAATACTGCAGTCCGGCTGCGAAGGGCTCGCATAAAATACTGCGGCCCTGCAGGTAAATGTCACTACTGATGGCACATTCTGTTAAGTGCCAATATAATGCAAAAGAAGTGCCAATGCTGCAAGGCTGGCTGTACATTCAAGTAAGTGCCGCACATACAGCGAGACGTGCCATTATTGGAAGAATAATTGTACATTCAGATAAGTGCCACCACAACGTGAAAGAAGTGCCACTACATGGAAAAAGAAGTGCCATTAAGGCAAGGCTGGTTGTACATTCAAATAAATGCCACTACAAAGAGAGAGAAGAGCCACTAAAAAGAAAAAGAAGTGTAATTACTGCAAGGCTGGTTGTCCATTCAGATAAGTGCCACTTCACAGAAAAAGAAGTGCTGTTACTGCAATGTTGACTGTACCTGCCTATGTACAGGACTGATACTGCGATTGCAGTCTTCGAGGGGATGCCTTAAAGTTGTATTTTATAGTAATGATACTCAGGGACGAAGTACAAGTACTGTGTCGTCAAAAGTACTACAGTACATGGCAGACATGCCAGTACTGTCCCAATAAAGGTTACTGCATTCCTATTCAGAAGTTAAAGTAGTGTGCTCTAGAGGTACTGCACTCCAACTAACAAATATCACACTGCCACACAAAAGCCTAGTAGTTTTACTGAGATGTACCAAAACTGTCCTACTGTAAAAAGTACCAAAAACATTGGATATCAAAGAACTGCAAACAAAAGCACAAGCTGTAACTCACCAGAAATAGTCATGGGCCATTTTACATACAATTCTGCACTTTTTTCAAAAATTGAGAAAATGATCTTTAGTGCTGCTGCATCTGCAGTAAAAACTAATTTTGAAACAACTTAAGACTTCATTGTTTACTTTTGTGATAATGTTAGCAATGCATCAAACACATAAAACCCTAACCATTTTTTTTTTAAATAAGTGTTAGAAATGGGGCTTCAGATAGCAGTCAGGATAACCCCTGTCGAAGCAAGGGCCCACCCTCTAGTCAGGTTAAGTCACACACAGTAGAAATTATCCTGTGCCTACCCTCTGGTAGCTTGGCACTGAACAGTCAGGCTTAAGTTAGAAGTCAATGTGCAAATTATTTGTGCAATAAATCATGCAATAACACAGTATAAACACCACAAACATACACCACACAGGTTTAGAAAAATATAGAATATTTATCTGGTTAAAATAAGTTTAAAACGATCAAGATTTGATAAGTACAAGTTAAAATATCACTTTGGAAGTGATAGAGTCTTTAGTTCTTAAAGAGCAATCAGTGTCTCTTGCATGCACAAAGTACCTGGTTTGCGTCAAAATTATCCACACGGGACCGCAGAAGAAGAGATGCGTGAAAAGCAGGGAGTTGTGCATTGGTTTCTCCGGCACACACAGACGATGTGTCGATTCTTTTCCACGCAACAAGGGCTTTGCGCCAATTTCTGGCACGCAATCTTGGATCCTCTTTGGGTTGCGGGGTATTTGGACACCCCGGGGACAATGCAGAGAAATCCTGGGAATACAAGACAAAGTCGCACAAGCTGCGTAGATACGGTGGACGATGCGGGGAAATTTCTGTCGCACAGCAGGTGCTGCATCAATTCTTCTCGCAGGAAGTCAGATGCATCATTCCAGCTTGGCTATGCGTTGATCCAGTGGGCTGTGCATCAAAGTTCCGGTCCCAATGCTGGTGCTAAGTCGATCTCCTCTCGGGAGCCAGACTGCGTTGTTCCGGTTTGGCATGCGGTGATTTTCTCACCGCGATGCAGGATGTGCATCAGTTCCGGCAGGCTGTGCGTCGATTTTCGCCACACAAGGAGTTTTTTGCAGAGATGAAGTCCTTTTGGCCCTGAGACTTCAGAAAACAGGAGGCAAACTCAATCCAAGCTCTTCGAGAGCACTTCTCAGCAGAGCCAGAGGGCAGCAAGGCAGCAGTCCTTTTCAGCAAAGCAGTCAGGTGAGTCCTTTGGGCAGCCAGGCAGCTTCTCTTGGGAGGTTGCAGGTTCTGGTTCAGAGTTTCTTTCCCAGTAGGTATCTTGTCCAGGAAGTGTCTAAGTTGGTAGGGTCAGAGACCAGGTTCAAATACCCAAATGTGCCTTTGAAGTGGGGAAACTTCAAAGAGTGGCTTAGAAGTGCACAAGGTCCCTTTTCAGTTCCATCCTGTCTGCCAGGGTCCCAGTAGGGGGTTTAGCAGTCCATTGTGTGAGGGCAGGCCAATGTACTTTCAAATGTAAGTGTCAGGCCCTCCACCCTCCCAGCCCAGGAAGCATCCTGTGTTTGGGGTTGTCTGAGTGAAAATGCACAAGGACGCTGTCAACTAACCTAGCCAGACGTGGATTGTGATGACGCAGAAAAAGAAGGTCTGACATATATTCATACATACCATGTAATCAATACATATAATAAAGAGTCATTTTAGTAAAGAAAAATATGTACGAGGGAAATTGTGCCCTCGGGGTAGTTAGCCATCATTGTAAACGAGCTTTATTAATCATGAAGTATTGAAAAATTTAGTAATCCATCATAATTGCAAATGTATGCTATGATTTCTTGCTTGAAAACCGTTTTGCTTAGCTCAAATTTAGTATAGGCTTTGGCCTAGTTGCCTGGTCTCAAATTCTAACTGCGTGATTTTTTTTCCTTGAACTGATGAAACATATATTCTTGCTTGAAGTTGTATTTTTCCAGTAGAGCTGACTGGTACACTTATCTTCAAGGTTTCGTGCTAGGCCGGTTTCATCCCCTTTGATACAAGGTCAGTCTGCAGGTGCGGACAATGAAGGTACAGATAGTAAAATAATTGGCAAACCATGTTACAATTTGTGTTCCAAGGCTCCAAGGACAGTGTATGCATAAATGAGCGCTAGTAAAAGACAATTTTGATTGGACAATTTGAAGCCAACCTATGAACCCTCCAATGGAAGACCATGCAGAATTTGGAATGTTTCTTACTTAAACTCACCGGACAAAGAGAAGTCAGCCATTTTTCCTCGATGCCAGTTTGAAGCCTGATGCCAGACTCCATTTTGGACGACACCCTGATGCCTTTTTCTCTATCTGAGAGAAAGAGACTTTGAAAATTCTCACCCTAGAGACTTTAACTTTGATTTGCCCAGTCTTGCCCATGCAGTAACTTTGCCCCATTCTCCTTGCCGCTGTAAGGAAGCTTGCCCTTAACTTTGCCCCTTTGAAACTTGCCCCATGCTGATCAACCGGTACCTGAAGGACGAAGACTTTTCTTGAATGCTGATTGTATTTGGTAAATATGAAAGGATAAATGTATTATGCATTGTGTTTTTCCTTTTAGGTACAAACTGCTATTTTGACAGGGCCTTAGCTAGAAGTTTTCCAAATTTGTGTTGACTAAATTCGTTTTGCATGAAGTCCCACATGCCGATGCTAATTAGAGGTTAGTCGAGGTATACATCCAATGTACCATGCCGAATTGAAATCTTGTTATGCTGACCGAATGTATGCAATTAGTCAAATACAGTTAGTCACATTGGTGATTTGCATTGCAATAACAGAGTGTATCATTATTCAGATTTTACGTAGATTGCGTTTCTTTCGCCGTCATGGACAGCTAGTAATGTTCATATACATATATCAATTGGTTTTGAGACATATATATATCGTGCTAGCTTTGTTAATATAGGGAAATAAATTCACTAACTTTTAATAAACTGGTGTGGTTATTCATGACTGAAAGGTCATGGTGCGCCGAAATACCAACTGTTATTGATTTCTGATGTGCTATATTGATGTATTAATTGAGTATTGATTACCGATTACAATAGTTATCGATTATTGATCTGAGTGACTCGACTATTTTAGGATGAGGAGAGTCCGACTCGGTTAAAAGATCCACCGACCTCCAACGTGTCCAGGTACAGGTAATTTATAAGGGCTGGACGCGTTATCAATTGTGAGGCACAGAAAGAGTTAAGTGTAGAGAAATGCTCACTTTCTAAAAGTGGCATTTCTAGAATAGTAATATTAAATCCAACATCACCATTAAGCAGGATTTTCTATTACCATTCTGGCCATACTAAATATGGCCTGGTTACTCCTTTCAGATCAGAAACTAGCAATCAAACAGTATATGAAGGTAGCCCTAATGTTAGCCTATGAAAGGAGCAGGCCTTACAGTAGTGCAAAACAAGTTTAGGAGTTTTACACTATCAGGATATATAAACTACACAGGTATGTATCCAGCCTTTTATCTCCATAGCACCCTGCCCTATGGGTTACCTAGGGCTTACCTTTGGGGTGACTTACATGTAGAAAAAAGAATTTAAAGATTGGCAATTACTTTTAAATGCCAAGTAGAAGTGGTAATGGAACTGCACACACAGGCCTTGCTGTGGCAGGCCTGAGACATGGTTAAGGGCGACTTATGTGGGTGGCGCAACCAGTGCTGCAGGCCCGCTAGTAGTATTTAATTTCCTGGGCACATGTAGTGCGCTTTGCTAGGGACTTACAAGTAAAACAAATATGCTAATTGGGTATAAGCCAATGTCACCATGTTTAAAGAGAGAGCATATGCACTTTAGCACTGGTTTTGCAGTGGTAAAGTGCGCTGAGCCCTAAAGCCAGCAAAAATGAGGTCAGAAAAAGAGAAGGAGAAAGGCAAAAAGTTTGGGGGTGGCCCTGCAGAAAGGCCATTTCCAACAATAAGTAACACCGATTTTTCGACAGTTACATCACATATGCAATAAAGCACGGATCTAGATAATGATTGTTTTTTTCCCCAACAGTTTCATTTTCAAAATTTCGAATGTATTTCTTTAACTGCTAACTACATGGTTAATAAAATGTCTCCGTCAATTAATGCTTGGCGCTGGAATATGCACTGATCTGAAAGTCACACACCTGGGGGACCAATTTAGACCTCCTTCCTTCTGAGGTCAGTAACCCAAGTACCATTAAATTAATTAATAATGACATCTATTCCTTATAGCAATGAAGTGCTGTATGCAGAACACAGCTTTATTTATTATGTGCGTAAATAGGCATGACAGCATTGCCAAGGTTTAATAGATCTGTTCCAATTTTTCAACAGTGCAGTTTATATAATTTGACACTATGGGTTGAGTGAGACACATTTTACAGACCAGCTAAGAAGTTCGCAGAGCCCAAAAAAGTGATAGCGAATTTGGGACAAAGCGCCAGTCTACTGCCACAGACAATACCGCAATGTTTGCCACTTGTAAAGGCACAAAGGAAACCGAAACCAAGTATGCGCTCATCTGCTTTCAAACTGGAGGTTTCCAAGACAACCAAACTATCTATTATAAAGTATAAACAGATTGTTAACTACACAATCTAAATTGCTGTGCGATTAATGTGCCGTGATAAGACCTTTTCCAACCCTTAGACGCCTGTGTGATGCCTCTAAACATTCAGAAAGCAAAACTTTCCAAAGGCACTGCAACCCAGGTGGACGGAAAAAAACCAAAAAAATGCGGGTGAAAAAAAAAAACGTTTTGTCTGGTATTTCTACTATTTCGAAACCGGTCCTACGCCCAGGATGCACCGTCCGGCTCGCGAGTTTCTCCTGCTGTTTTCGTTTTACGGAAATGTTAGTTGAGAGGCTGGCTACCTAGGTGTGTTTCACACCGTAACACACACGCCGTACAGCGGAAGCTCTCTGTGGGCTTGGTGTGGGTTTCCGTCTTGCTTTTAAGTTTGAAGCACTACCTGGTTTACTGAAAGGGGTGTTATGTGTGAAGCGTGCGAGAGGAGGGTGAGAAAATACTTTGGTTTACCTCAGCTTGCACCGCCCTCCGGCCCCCAGCAGCTCGGCCAGCCTCCTCCAGCCCCTGTCGCTGCTGTGGTCCAGCAGCTCGGCCACCTTTCTCCGCAGGGGCTCGCTCACCTGATTGATGTTCTGCGAGCGGAGCTGCGGCGCGTCGGACATATCTGCAGGAGTCGCAGGTATAGCGCAGGGCAGTGCGCTTCCTGCTTCGGAGGAGGTGCCTCCCAGGGACCGGCCCACGGAGGGGTGGAGAGGAGGTTCGTGGACGGTGCAGATGTGGCTGAAGGTAAGTGATGTAATGAGGTAGCTGAGGTGAAGAGCAGTGGGGTAGGGCCTCCAATAAATGTGTGTGTGTATATATATATATATATACCCCCATGTTTAAAATATTTATATCTGACTGTATGTGTGCATATATAGCTATGCATGCACATTTAGTCATAGAGATAAACACACATACATGCAAAGCAAGATGTTAGCATTTTAGATACCACCACTGCTCTGCAATGAATGGCAGCTGGACAGATTAATGTGTGTGACAAGGTGTAGTGCCTGTTTTTTCTGTGTCACCTGCTGGCACTTTTGGCGCCTGTGGTGAGGGGGCTCAAGGGTAGGGTGCAGGACAAAAAAAGCTGCGGCATGGGCCCCTTCTCCTCCCCAGAGTCACTGGTGAGGAGTGGAGAAGAAACTCTTGTGCAGCAGTGGTTTGACCTAAGTGAGTTTGTCCCTGTTAAGTCTAGTTTTGGAGCTGTAGTCCTAAATCATCAGCATTATACTGTTTGTAGTGCTCATAGAGGGCCTGTTGGTAGCATTGTCTTTGTGCCCAGTTTCTGCTGGATAGTGGATTCGTTGAGGTGGACGGTAGTCTCCCACAAGTGATAATGACATTATCTTCATTAGGTCTAGGAAGGGTTTCAGTAAATGAAACCTCAGCTCAGCCCTGCTAGTTATGGCACAGAGCAGTCAGGTTTAACTTAACAAAATGAGATGTGCCAGCTGTGCCACTGAAACTAAGCTATACCGACTGAAGAGCCTGAGTCAGGGTGAAACTGGTCTTTGGTTGCTTGTGTTCTGATTCAGAGAAGACCTGGCCTGGCACTTCAGGTTAGACTGTTGTGACTGGAGCAGGGTCAAGGCTGGTTTGACTATGACTGGATCCAAATGGAGGTGGCATGATGAGCAAAGGAACAGTTGTTGGAATGGTACCCTAGTAACTGCCAGCGGTTAGACTTTTTACAAGCATTCCTCCCACCATCTTTTGAGTGTTCGATGTGATGCTCTGGGTGGGCCAAGGATATGCCCGGATGTAGGTCCAGTGCTCACTGTGCCACTGGAAATAAGCTACATCCAACCGAAGAACCTCAATCAGGACGAAACCGGTTTTGGGTTGCTCGTGTTCTGTTCAGAGAAGACCAGGCCTGGCAGTTCAGGCTGGACTGTTCCAATTAGAGCAGGGTTAGGACTGATTTGTATATGGCTGGGTCCAAACTGAGTTGGCATGGTGAGCAAAAGAAAGATGGGTTGGTATACTACCCTGAGTGATTGCCACTGGTTAGCCTTATTGCAAGTATTCCTCCCATCACCTTTTGTGTGTAAAAAGGTTTATTTTGCCAGGTCAAATTGGAAATTTCAAAACTGCGTACCAGGCTGCAGGGGCAAGCCTGGACACATGCTTTACGTTGTCACTTTAGGGGTGGCAAAAGGTGCAGCAGTCCACTAGTGACATTTAATTTACAGGCCCTCTGTACACCTTTGTACCATATACTAGGGACTTAAAAGTAAGGCAAATTTGGCATTCAGGGGTGCAGTCAGTTTCAACATGTTTTTGGCAGCAGAGCACATGCCCTGGGCACTGGACATCAGTGTTCTAGTGTGCAGATTAAAAAAACAGAAACAAATCCTAGCAAAAAAGGGGGGTTATCATCCAAAACGGGACATTTTCCTACACAGGCCCAAGCTAAAAAGGCAAGAAGCAGTAGCCCTTTTCTTTGGCAGTTTGCCTTGATTTTCAGTGAAGAGGATGTGCAAAAGCCCCCTCTTTTTGGCGAGGTTTGTTTCAACCTCACATCAGCCTGTAAAATCCACTTCCTGTGGGAAGTTTGACCACTTCAACAGTTCTAGGCCTTTCCTCAAATTCTGCCTTTGACAGCATTGCTACTTTGTCCAGCTCAGCCCCAGTAACAACCCTGGTCCATGGGACATCGTTCTCATCTGCAGACCCTTCTTTGGATGAAGCTCACCTTAGCCTATGTACAGAAGCAACCCAGCAGATAAATACGACCACCATGGCCAGCAAGGTGACGTTGCGCATCTTGCCTCCCAAGTCAGACTTTTCTGCTCGTGTGCGGGCCAGGCGCGGCTGCTCCGCTAGGGTGGAGGAGCATCGCCCTCCCCCCCCCACCCCCCCCACCAGCAGCAGCAGCTGTAAACTTTTTACTAAAAAATTATAATAAACTATGTCTGTTATTGTTTTCTAGTAAAAGGGGCGGCGCCACGGGCTGTGACGAGCACTGAGCATGTATGTTTGGCCAACCATCTCAGGCCAGCCAAACACACATGCACATTGGGCCCTAACCAGCCCAGAACTGTGTTGCCGGGCTGGAGAGAGCAGGCACAGGCTCCATGTCTGCCTGAAAGCACCCTGGCTGGGCACTCCCAGCCATTCCTAACACTACTCTGAGCAGGGTCAGTATTGGCTGCAGGGCAGGATTGGAGCCTATGCCTGCAGCCTGCCTGCAGCAGAGGAGCGGTGCGGTGGTAACAGCAGTGGCAATGATACAGGTACGTTTTTTAAAAATTAATCCCCCCTGCACATGCTGCTCCGCCTCTACTAAGCACAGCAAACCGCTCCTGGTGAAGGCCAGTGCTGACCCAAAGGCAGAACCACTAATATCTGTAATTGTCAGGAACCAGGCCCCTAGCAATCCATTGACAGGTGAAAGTTCCAATCTGGTGCTTGGAGCAGGCCTCACTTCCAGCCTGGGGGTTGGTAAGGAGTCCCCCACTTGCTCCTGAGATCCCTCTGGTCCTTAGGTTTTCCAGAGTGGGTGGCTACAACCTTGGGATGCAGACACCCTCCCCTACTCTCACTTCTGCCCTTTCAGGGTCTGGATCCTGAGAATGAGCATTTTAATGGCAATTTATGATTTCTAAGGTGGACACACTATCCTCCTCAAGGGTGGCACCCTCTGATGGTATCATGGGGGAGTCTGTCTGGCACAGATCCTGTCTCTTTTGTGACTTTGACAGCTTGGGCAGCATCTCTAGGTCAGCAGTGGCCTTACTAGTGCTAGTATTGGGGTCATCTCCGATCAGATCAGGTAACCCCTGGTTTTCTAGTCCTTTCACTCTGGGTAGCCTCCTCCTCCTACCCTTTCATCTTTTCCCGCATCTCTTTACCCTTTGCTGAGAGATCGTGCCCCTAGAAATCTGGGTTTTTGGGGCCCATGAGGGGCCGCCCCATCTAGCTCTTTTTTTGCCTCAGGGAACTCACTGCCACAGATACAACTAGCCATCTCTGAGCATACCCCCTCCCATTCAAGGGATAGGAAGACCACAGGGTGGAGAGACTTCCACGTATGGGCATTCCTTACCCTCCAAACCCCTCCTGGCAGATTCTAGTCTGGTGAAACCAACTTTCCCAACACCATGGGGTTTGCACCTTTATCTCTCAGAGTAAAGGCAAGGGACAATTTCACTGTGATCCAGTGGAAGTGATTCCTACCACCCTCAGGGATCACCAACTTAATTAAAGTCTGTTAAGGCCCTCTCTGGGTAATCCTCCCTGAAAGCTAGATTAGTTCCTCCAGTGGGGAGTCCACTAGTGTTAGCTTTTGGTCTGAGGCATGAGGCATCCCCTCTTCCATGCCCTGGATGCTGGGAATCAGAGCACTAACTCTTCTCAAGGGTTTTTCCTTTCCCAGTTGTCAGAAGTGGTTTGGGACTCTTTCCCATTCTCAGACATTTAGGGACACGAGGTGTCTTTTGAGGCTTGTTTTTACCCTCTTTTCTCTTGGTTAGCCGTGGCCCATCTTTTTGGGATTACCCTCCTGGGGTCCTTTAGGCACCTTAGTGCATACCCATATAACAGCTGCCCTTCCATGTTTTTTAGGGTCAGACAGCTTGGAATCTACTAAATGCTAGTGTAGCTCTGAATGACAATTACTCGAGATGTGCACTTTCATGATCAGAATGTATAGCCTACCATAAGCAGTACTCTACTGCCTTTCACCCAGCCGTCCAGTGCCTTTAGTGAGGCATCTACAAAGTCAACCCAGGATGTGTGTCTTTGTGTGTGTCCCAGGATGTATTATTCAGGTATGAGACCAAACACATCAGGAATGTGTAGGAGTTAGCTATCCCTTCTTCTAGAGTCAAAAGTGTATCCCTCCCCTGCATTGGTAATAACTCCCACAGCTAGGCTCCCACATTCTTTTTAACCACTCTGCGTAGTCTCAATGTCATCCCTACAACAAAGCTATGCACAATACCCTTGGGCAAGCGAAGGGTGTGCGGCCCCCATGTAGGCACCTCACCATTGCCTCCACCATCTTCATTAGGAATCAAACCCAGATTGTCATTCCTTTCATCCAAGGCCAACTGTGTCTCCTCCTGTAACAGTTTCTTTTCCCCCATTGCTATGGCTGCCAGTTTGGCCTGCAGAGCCCTTTCTGATTGCATGTAACCAAGCTCCAACCGTCAACGCGTGAGTTCAGAAAAGCTACAGACCTTGCATCAATTGAGGTTCTGGATGGTGCACTAGAGAAACCATGTTGGGACAAGTTGTTCCTTTCTTCTTCATTGTCTGGAGTTGCCTCCTTCTCAAAGGGCATCTGTGCTTGTCAGGCTTTCCTTCAGGCCCTAAGGGCCCTCAAAAAATCTACCTTCTTGGCAGTGTGTCAAAGCTTCAACTTTCTTTTCTTGCATAGGGCTTTTATCTCCAACACTGTGATAATTGTCAGTGGAGCCATATCCATCTCCATGTTCCTTTGTATTTTAAAAAGTGCAAAATTGGAATACAAATTACCCAATCAAATACCTGATGGCAATTTAAAATCAAAAGCATTTTTTGCTTTCAGTTCTAGATTTTACCACTGCACACCAATGTGAGAAAGTGGATTATTATTTGCGGTGGATGGTAGTTTCCCACAGGTAATTACAGCACCATCCTAATTAGGCTCAAAAATGTTTTCACTAAATTCAACCCGAGCTCGATTCCTGGTAGGTATGGCACAGAGCAGGCAGGCTTTAGAAAATGTATAAGCATTTAGATGTACGAAAACAGAAAGTCAAAAACACAACCCAGTAAAACTCCCATCCCAATTTAGAAAAAAAGAGAATATTTTGATGAACAAAATGACACCAAATTGACAAAAATCAGAGGTATTAAGTTTTAAAGTTTTAGATAAAAATAACGCCAAAAAAAGCAAAGCTTCAACTGTGGGCAACTGGTTGCCAGGACAATGGTGAGGTTTAAGACCAAAGCAATGGAGTATGGGTCAGATACAGAGACCAGGTTTGTCTTGATCACAAGTTTTACCTTTTGATTTAGTCTCTGAAATGGAAGTCAGAAATCTTCAGAGGGCTAGGCAGTAAGCTGTGGCCTAGATGAGCTCCCCAAGGCCAGATAGCTGTTGGACAAAATCCCGGTGAAGCCATTGGCTTTTAGTGAGAAAGCTCAGAGTGGAGAAAAATCAAAATTCACACCCAAGGGCAGCGACAAGCTGGCTGGATACATTCGGCACCTTTGCCTGGTGAAGATTTCAAACTTAATTCAGACTTCAGACTTAAATACTTTTGAAGAGATCAGATTCCTCCAGTGTGGCAAGGCTACAAGCTGTAGATGAAGAGGGCTCCACAAGGCCCAATACATACTCTGCAACAGCCCACTGAAAAAAGATTTGCTGCTCTGCAAAAGCTCTGAAAGGAAGTAACCTAAATCTTGGCCCGGCAGCAACTCAACTTCATTGGATTGACATGGCAGGTTGGTTCCAGTCTTCAATTGGTTCTTCAGGCACAAATCTTTGAAAAAGTTTATAAGTCATAGCTTTTAGTGTGAGGCAGGGGGAGTACACACTAACACTTATCTAATGGCCCCAGGACCTTAGGGACACTACTTAGCAGTCAGGATTCACTCCTGTAGAATCCTCCAGCAGATCCAGGGCATTTACAGTTGGAACTGGTCAGTTGGGCTTTTCAGGAAAGTGGGATTCTTGCAGCATTTGTGTACCTGTAGGTTAACAGGGGGTCAGCAAATTGACCCTTGGAGTCCACTTCTCAGTCCTGGGTGCAAGTGGGAAGAGATTGAGCCCTTGGGGGTCTCCTCACAGATCACAGCTGCAGTCCTTCCTCTGTCTTCCACAAGTCCTGAGGTGTTATGAAGAGTGGTAACAACCTGTGGTGTTGTTATGTTATGCAGATTTGTAAAGCACACTATCACCTGTGATGGTATCCTGGTGCTGAGTGGATAGGGCCAAATCAAGGGCCTAGTGGGGCTCCTTGAACAGCCAGGTCATCAGCTTCTGTCAGAATTCAAGAAGTTAGGAGGAGCTTCTTATGTGTAGTGGCAAGTTGTTCTATGCTTTAGGAGGGATGTGGGAGAAGAATTGACTGTTGGATCTTGTTTTCTGTATGCGTCTGATGTGTGCAAAAGGGGTCCAGACGAATTAGGTGTCTAGAAGATTTTTGAAAGCAGATGCAATTGTTGAGGTATGCTGGGCCAGTGTTATGTAGTTACATGAAAGTGCAGATGAGGAGTTTAAATTGTCCTCATTTGTGTATGGGGAACCAGTAGAGCTTTATCAGGTGTGGTGTGATATGAGTGCGGCATGGGAGATTGAGAATGATTCTGGCCGGCAAGTTCTAAATGGTCTGCATCCTTCAGGTGAGATTTTTGTTGATCCCAGCATAAAGGGTATTCTCATAGCCCATCTTGTTTGTGACAAGAGCGTGTGCAGCAGTTTTCCAGGTGCTGGTTGGGAGCCACTTAAAAAATCTTCCTCAGCAGCTTCAGGGTATGGAAGCATGAGGCTGTGATGACATTGACTTGGGCTGTCATGTCAAGTTTGCTGTCGATGATGATCATGTGGTTCTTGGTGTGGGTAGCGAGCTGGCTGACAGTCCTAGCTTTGCTGCACACCTGGTGGAGTCCCTCTGTAAAGTGTTATTTCGGAATATTACAATTTCAGTCTTGTTGGTGTTCAGCTTCAGACAATTGGTCTTCATCTAGTAGGTGGTTTTAGTCATGCAGACTTTGAATTTGATCCGGGTACTCAGCATCTTGTTCATGAAGGAGAGAATGAGATGCGTTTCATTGGCCTATTGATGTAGTGACAGTCGATGGTGATGTCTAGAGGGATCACTTATGCATTAAAGAGAGTCAGGCTTGGGTAAGATCCTTGAAGAACTCTGCAGATGAGGTTGCGGACTTCCGAGGTCTAGAGTGCTAGGCTAACTGACTGGATACTTCCAGTCAGGAAAGAGCAGATCCATCTAAACACATGTACTTGGATTCTGATATTGTTTAGGTGTTGGATGGGGATGGGGTTTGAGACTGTGTCAAATGCTGCAGAGAGGTCTAGGACGATGAGGGCTGCTGGGTCTCCTTTGTCCAGCGTCATGCGGATGCCATCTGTGACATCAATGAGGGCAGTTTCCATGATACAATTGGATCTGAAACCAGATTGAGTGGTAATGAGGAGCTGGTGGACATTAATTTATTTGGTGAGGCGTCATGTGGGAATGGTAACAGAGTCTGTAGTTGGCGAGCACTGAAGGGTCCATTTCTTCAGCAATAGGAGGACAGTTACATGTTTCCCAGAATCTGTGAAAGTCACAGAAGAGGTGGAGGCATTCAAAATTGGTGTCAGCATGGCAAGTGTGGGATTCAGTCTTCTGTAGTAGGGGTGGTGGGGCAGGGGTACAATGGGACTCCTAAGTGGATGGACTTCATTGTAGGAGCAGTTTCTTCTAGGGCAAAGACACACCACGTGGTTAGCAGTGGTTCTTTGGGTAAGATCAGGAGTTGGTTGTGGTTGAAGTTGCTGTAAATGGCGGTGATTTTGTTGCTAAAGAATTGAGAGGGATTGTTACAGGGGCCCTGTGAGGAGGTGATCAAGTCGTAGGTGGCCGCTGGTGAGGTGAAATTTTTCATGATTGCCAAGATTTATTTGCTTCTGTTAGTGCTGGCATCTATGCAGTCAGCCTAAGTGACATGTTTGGTGGTCAAGATTATTTGGTAGTAGCAGTTCTCAGCGGAACTCAATACACTCCAGCCTGCATTGTCTGGGCTCATTCTCAATTTGCATTCCATTTGTTTGCAGTGGGGTTTCATCAGTTACCCCACCAATAGTTTGCCATATTTATGCGCAGTGCCAGCCTGTGGGTGGGGGAAACTTCTGTCGTAGGACTCCCGTTGTTAGAATGAGACTGCTGGATTAGAGGCGGCAGCACCACCTTTTGTGGGTGACTGAGTCAATCCCATACTGTCTTGACCGCTGTCGGCCCAACCCTTTCGGCTAGTTAGCAGCACCGCACCCAAACCTGCAAGAGAAGGTGATTTGTGGCAGCCTGAAACATGACACTCTATTACCTCTCCGGGGAAGTCATGATCGACAAGTCTCACCCTTTTCTCTCATTAGCAAAAGGTGTCATACACACACATAGGCAAAGAAAGAGATGCAGGATCGTTTTCAATACATTTATTGAAAACAATGCAATCTACAGTAAAATATATGAGCTGCAGTTATTAGGGAAAAGAGGTATAACAATATTAGAATGGTGGTGACCAGCGAGAAGAAAATAAACAGTACCAACATATTGGAATAACATACATTCCACCATGAAGTGAGCCATGACCGTTGCTGCACCGAACAGCCCATACCATTGAGGCGCTGGAAGACTTTTGACTTTAATTAAGAGTCATGGTGGGACTCCTGGGACTCATACTACTAGTTGAGCTTAACCTTAATTAGCCTACAGTGAATGGGGAATAACCACTACTGCTTGTTTGAGGGGAGTGAGACTCAGGGACTCACCTATGAAGCATTAGAGCCCTGACCTCAGGGGACTATGTATGTTGTTAGTGGATGTTGTTTTGTTTGTGATCGTATATAAATACACATTTTTACATAAAAACAAGTTATTGCTGCTTGATGTATTTTAAGTTGTGAGCCTGTGTTCACTACTCTGTGTCTACCTACCCCCTGAAAAGCCTAACATTGCTCAATCCACACTACCATTGAGAGTCAAATGTTGAAGGGGTACTTGGTCCAGTTGCTTTGGACCCATAGTAGGTCGGGCCCCAGACATCAGAAATGGAAGGCCTCAACGCCCACTGTTGGGCCCAGTAGGCTCTACTTGCCCCATGGCCTAGTGAACAGGGTGCTCACATTTTCTCGCAATGCCTTTCTCTACCAAAAATGTGGTTACAGTTTATGCATTCCACATACTCGGCATCCAATCAGATTTCAGCAAACCCTTGGAACAGGTAAACTCGCTAGTCTCTCATATCTTCACAATAGACCACGGAATCACAGGCTTGAAACAATACTTCATCTACATTTTGCATTTCAGACAGTTCTTCCCATGAATCATATGTACTGTCATCTCCTCTCCTCCCTGTGGAAACCTTACTGTCAGTTGTCTTACACATAACAAATGCCTACTCACTAGCTAATAGAAGGTTTCTGGAATGTTACAGCATCTGCAGTGAAAGACAAAAACATCTTGTGCAAAAAAAAGCAGTTAAGTGCGAAAAACAGGCGTTTAAATTGTGATGTATGAATCAATGTTAATATGGTACCAGTAGTTAGGCTATCTTAAGTCAGAACATTACTGTTTCTTTTGTATGCTTGCAATACTTAAGTCTGATTACCTGTATAAACTATATTTATTATACCTATGGAAATTAGCCTAAGTGTTTACTCTTTTCAGTAAAATGCATTTTTGTTTGTAAAATGAATGTGCCCCAGCACTGGGCTACGTAGTGCTCCATCATGCATGACCCCTTCAGCTAGCCTTGTTAGCGAACAACACGGACCATAAATATAGACCTTAACAACTCTAGAAAAATTCCATCTCTCATATTGATGTTGGGTATGAACTCAGAAGTGTTCAATTGATTACTTGGGCCTTATTTTTTAGCTTCAAATGAACCAGTTGCACCAGTGTATCTTATAATGACTTGTGATAAGAAAGTTCAGAACTGATACATGGAGTGATTTACATTCAGCCATGCATGTTGGGAAGTTGAACACATTGAAAACAATACAGTAAAAATAGCAGATGTGTAGACTTGCTGCGCAATTTATTATCATGGATATGTGTGAAGAACAGGACCTGACAAAGCCTCAAGTACGTCGCGATGCCTCTCTGTTAACAATAGTACTAGAAAACATCTCTGTACATTTGAGATAACATGGACTTTGATGTGTACCCTTTAGTAATGAACGTGTACATTAGTATTCCTGTTGTAAATGGCATTTGTCATTAGCCACATTTATGTTCACTGGTATGGCAAACTAATTTTTCTTGCGTTCTGGGACTTGTAGTTGGACATAACAAATTTGGTTACTCTTGGACTTTGGAAACTTGAGAGCTATGTGCCTTACGTTTTCCACAATTCCAGTATTGCACTAATCTGCTTTATATTTCACTAGGTGACAGCCAGGTCTTTATCTCACACAGCTCTCACCCTCTCTTAGCTCCCAAGAAAACAATAGTCAAAAACATGTGGTAAGATTCTGAGCTCATTGGTAACTGAAAATGCTCCAGTTTCTCAGGGAAACTCCTAATATGCAGTATAATCCACCACAGTGTGTAATTTGTAAATAAAATCAAACAAAAGAACAAGTGCCCTAAATGTTTCTTGGGAGGCTGCTTCCCACTTCCCCAACTCCCACTGGTGCTGCCCACTGCCTGTACAGAGAATGCGGAAGTGACACTACAGCAAGTGAGGCAGCTTTGTGGGAGAGTTTCCCAATAGAAAAAAATCCTTAGCACTTTCCATGTTTCAAAAACTGTGTAGTTCCTTCACACACTTCCCCATAAAAAATAACAATTGACACATGTGATTATTGCACAGTCAGACCAAAGATTGAATGAGCATGTAGTAAGTACACCTTCATGACACAGTGATTGGCAGAAAATCACAATGCCTTCAACCCCCACTCAGAGCTCTCAGTCATGCTATGATAAACACGCGTGCACTTCCTGAACTCACCTGACACCTTGAGATATGCAGTTCTCCTTCTGCGCTGTAGAAGACTTATATGTCAAATGAAAATCAAATTGCAGAAACATTTCCTAGAAAAAACACTCTTAGGAAATAGGGACATACATACCACTTAACATAGAGTAAAATGTGTGAAATATAATAGTGCTTGCATCAATTACTTGGATTACTAGAAAGGCTCTTGCACACACACTGTCTCAAAAACATTGTTTGCTTCTAAGGTTAAAGACCTGAAAGACAGGGCAAGATACACACCAGTTACAAAGTCTCATTTTAAAGAGATGAAACTCCATTAGCTCCCTTTAGCATCCCACATCATTGCCAAAACAGCTGCATAATTTACACAGCCATCACGACCAGCACCCCTGTGTATCTTGCAGACATGCTCACCAACTCGTGTGGTTCTTGACACATCTGCCAGGACACCATCAGACTTCAGAATAAAAAGTGTAAAAAATGGAAAAACAAGAAAAAAACAAGGCACCAGGCCTTTTTCATCTATGCACCCAGGATGACCCCAATGCTGCTCAAATTCAGCAAGGATTAGAAGACCCATTTCTTTAAAGAACACTACATTACAATGCTTTAACTTTCCACAAACCAGTTTCCTCTCCTATTACTAGTTGACTTTATGCTTGCCTTTGACCCTGTACAGCACTCCACTGCCTTTTTTCTTACTTTGCGCTCTAGAAATACCTTATATATAATACATACATACTGGAAGTGCTGAGCACCCATCCACATAAATCCCGGACTAACACACATTCTCTCTCTCTTTTTCCACCATGTTGTGCAAGCAGGGCAGCACCTATCTCACATTATTTATGCAACACTTTTGAGATGCAAAAACAATCCCCTGAAATGAGTGACAATGGAACCCACTCGCACAAATTAACTACTGATTGACCAACTGAATTCCATACTGTCCCTTTGGTGGTGGAAACTCAGTCAGTAGATTCTCCTTTGTATCTAATTTCCTCCACAAATGTGAGGATTTTCATTTAACGCCAAACTCTTGTACTTTGGGCAGGATCATTCAAAGCATCTCCCTTGTTTTGTATTATTAGGGCTGCATTAGTGACAGCTTATTATGATGTCTCAATGTCAAATGTTGCATGTGTGGAAACATTGCCTAAGATGCGATTGTAAACCTGACATACTTTTACCTATGTCTGCCCAAAGACATTTTGCCAAATTTGATTAGGCATAAAGTTTCTCCCACTCCCTGATAAAGCTATTTTTTGGGACTGTGCCGCGTGTGATTATGAGAAAGGGGTACCTAAAGGTGTTGACAGCCATGCAATTTAGAGGTTAGGATTAGGGGTGGGAGTAATGTATCATTCTGTCAGTGGAATTGGTAGAATTTTGGTCACTCTGCCTTACTCTTTAATGCAGAGTTCTAGCCAAATTCCACCAACCACCTTGTGGCAGCTTTTTTCTCCCGTGAGGCTCCAGAAAATTAGTGCTGGTGGTATTTGATGGCCGTCTAGCATGATTTTCTAATGCAGGCGTTCGTAGTCAGAGGGCTGCCGTACTAGTAGATTTGCTGCAGCTCAAGTGGATTGTATATTCAAGCTGCATCCAAATTAACTCAAATGGCTGTTCTTTCTTTTGCAACACTTGGTGACATTTGCACTGAATTTTCAGTGCTGCTCACGCTACCAATGGTAAATTGCAGTGTGAGGTGCATATTTTCTACCCATTAGTGGAACTCCGCTGAATCTTGCAGAGTTTTATGTAACTCCACAGAATCCCACAGAGTGAAACTCCATTAATTCTGCCCACCCCTAGTTAGAATGGATGGTGGGAAAAATACATGAAGAGAAGTATGTTATGTTGCAGTTTTGCATCACAAAGTGTTTACAAATTCCTTGCCCCTTTGTAGGAATGGCTAATGACATTTGAAAGTGGTGGGGTGAATCAAGAGCAGCAGGTCTCAGGACTCTTTCAAGGAAAGTAGCAGTCAAGAGCTATGTTATACACCAATATATGAGTACAGTTATTTGTGTTACCAAGCCCTGCATGAGCTGTTACTTTCATTAATAACTTGCCATACACAGATAAACAATAAATGACCAGTAGATCAGTGGGCACGCACTTTTGAACATTCTGGACACATTAAAGTACATCGCATGGGGGCTCAATGCTCAATCAGGTGCTCACACAGCTCATGATAATGTTTTTCACAAAGGAGCGGCATGCATGGCTGTCAGACACTCTCCAGCATATGCCATGCACAGCTTATGCAGCAGGGCTCCTCCTTGCAACGGGGAGGCCGCCGGCCATCAGGGTGGCACCAGGGTCACTGTGCATTGCATGTGCACCGCACCTGCAATCATGTACTTTAAATAAATAAAAACAAACATAAGTACTTACCAATGTTGGTTCATCCGGTTGGTGTCTTCGGCTGTGCACTGCTCTGTTCCTGGAAACCCATGAAGCCTGAAGTGAAGAGCCACTTGAGACCAGTCCTGTTGCGGCTCTCATGCCTTTTTCAGCATGAGAGTAGTGCCATGATTGGTCAGAGTAGGCAAACACAGCGCTCCTTTTCAGACTAGAGCCTGTTCCTGCAGTCTGCCCTTACAAAGTAAGAATATTGTTGCGAGCTGTAGTGCGCATGTCGGTCTGGTCACCGCAAAACAGCTGGCAAGTCCGACATGCGCACTTTAGGCAAGTCATTCCTGCTGCCAATCAGCAGCAGGAACAGCCTCACCCCTGAGATGAGACACAGTGAGTGCACTTTACTAAAATGGTCATGTCCATTGACCATTTTATCAAATTTATGGTTTTGCTACAGCTGCTGCCCTCGCAGCTGAAATGGTGATGCTCCTCCGCCCTAAAGGAGGCACCAGCTGCTGCCCCTTTGGTGTTTCAGGATCTAAAGGGCAAATACCTTAATTCATGTGTTTATCAGACATGGGGCCAGTCAGTCAATCTTCCAATGACTCTTGTAAGTCTGGGTGATGTGATGTGGAGGTGGGGGTTTTCCTCCTGTGATCTTTCATGGCGAGAGAGTTGGATTTTGTGACCATCAGTCATTATGTGTGTGAGTGAGAATCATGTCAAGGATTATTCTATAAGGATCTTGGTAGAGGTTTTGAGGTCTGGCTGGACTCCACTTAACCTGAAACAACTATGGCAGTTTTCTACAAACAGTGCTGTGTTTAGCTGATGTAGGGTCGAGTTAGCCCAGTTTTGATGAGGTTTCTTGCTTAAGCCTGTTCCCTGTAGTTGTTACAAAGGTACCTACTTATGTCCCTCTTTCAATTGGTCTCGATTATGTTGCCCCCACGTATTTTGCTTACGAAGCCAGAGTCTCTCACTGAGATAATATCTGGATCTCCCTGTGACTTTGATTTCCCTGTATCACATGATCTGCATCTCTTAGTCATTGTCCCCTGGCTCGTGGTCCCTGAGTTGTCCTGTTCTTTAAACTCTCTGTCCCAGGTTTCCCCGGGTGGGTGAGTGCAGAACGACTGATCAAATGGACACCTAGACTGATAGGCACGGACTGAGCCGAGGATCAATCAGTGGGGTAAGGCATGGCACTACTGCGTGGGTGAAGGGAGGGATAGGTCTGCTGTCTTTGTCCAATAGAGAATAGCCAGGGCTACTGGAAAAATAGAATTATATAGCCACTGCACATGGAGAGCAATGCGGTGCTCGGCAGTTTGAGAAAGTCAGCTTGTCAAAACTCCACTTTTGGTAACTTTATTCAGATATTAAAAAAGGTGAGGGTTTTGCTCAGGCTGTGTAATCATCTCCAAATGATGGCTTTGGGGAGGCCTTTTATCCTTAACAGAAAGAAAAACATAAAATTCTTAAACGTAATTCGAACACTGGGGGAAAAAAATCCATATTTTTTTATTAATGTTTTGCTTCATTGTTCACACAAATTCATGGTTGCATCTTTATTCTTAACACAGGCAAACTCAAATCTGAAGACACTTTTTCGAACAACACCTGGAAGCATCAAATAAATGTAGATATTTGTTTGTTTTGTACAATCTATGCCACTCGGAAATTGAAAGGACAGTCATATTAAAATGGCATACCTAAGCCTCCGTGTGGCACAAAAGCATTCGTTGCCAGTGAATACATTTTGAATATGATCAGCTGAATGTTTACAACTTTTTTCCCAATAAACCTATTAATTGCTAGCGCATGCGTATGAATGTGCCTTAAAAGTGTAAATATCTAGATAAGGATGCTGAAGAATGTGTTGTATATTGTGCCTTATTTGCATGGCATTGCCACATCATTTCAGTGGTCCTGTTTTCTGCACAGAGCCCGGGATGAATCAGTGGACCAAGGAATAGCTCTGATGTCTGCCAACAGGTGATCATTTGACCTATTGCTCCTGTCTATGGGCAGGAGACTTATTCAATGTCTGCGATCATGCATTGCCAGAACTTTCCCTAGGAAGATAGAAATGACATTGATAGGCAAGCCTGCCTGCCCCTAATCAATGTTTATCTGCAGAGCCCTGAACTGGATACATACTTGGAAGGAGGGAGAGCCAATAGCTAGAAGTAGCATCCCAACCCATCATTTATTTTCCAACCATGCTACCTTAGATTAGATTCAGTTATATGTAAATCAGTTTTGGTCCTGCTCTCTTAGCAACAGTATAGCCTGACCTGCCACACCAAGCCCTCTCTGAACCGTAAAGACACACACACACCAAGACTGGTTTTTGCCTAGTTGGCCCTCTTTAGTCAGATGCAGCTTGGTCTGAGTGGCACAGTGAGACGGGACACATGTCTGAGCATACTGTCACAGTTAGGTCATCACTGAAGAATGCAAAAAAAGCTCTTATTACAGACTCCTCACTCCTGAGGAAGCCCACAAAAGATCTCGCCAGCTACCATCCCATCGCTCCCCTACTCTTCATCAGTATTATCATTGAAAAAGTAGTGTACGCATAACTCTGAGATCAGATAAATGCCAACCATCCTCTGCCTAACTCCTACACAAGCTTCAGATCATACTGTAACACAGATACAACTTTTTACAAATAATGGACAGTTTCCTTCTGTCCATGGTTAAAAGTGACTAGTGGTGTTGAAGTTGCCTTCGACACCATTGATCATCCCACACTCCTCCACACCCCACAGTCTTAAATTGGTTTCCGGTGGCGGCTGCTGCATAACACAAGGGAAGGGATGGGGAGAGCATGGGGGGCGGAGAATGGAGACGAGGGAAAAATTACAAAAAGTAAAAAGAACTTAGCTTGCCCCGTCCCTGCCACCTCACGTTCCTCTTCTTCTGGTGTCCCAGCATTTACTGCTGGGACACTAACACAGGCTCCCCAGCAATCCTGGTGCTGCTAACATGCAAAACCTGCCGGGCTTGAGAAACCTAAGTGCACTTGTGTGTTTGGCCGGCCTCAGACAGCCGGCCAAACACACATGTGCACTTAGGTGCACTCTTCCCTACTTCCCCCTCCCATCTCATGTGGCCTAACCCTGCCCCTCCTTGCACTGCTGGTTGTGCCAGAAGCAGAAAAATAAAACTCTCTTCTGGCACAGCCAGTAGGGCGACGCTCCTTCGCCATAACGAAGGAGCAGCCCCTGTAAGTTTCACTGGAAACATACTTCACTGGTTCTCCTTCTACCCATCCACCCAACATCAGTTTGTTCACATGGGCATCTCCAGGCCTTTGCACATACTCATCACCTGTGGAATCCCCCTGAGTGGATTTTCAATGCATCGTCCCTGGACATCAAAATATCCCCGCATCGCAGTGAGGATCCAAGACTACGTGCCTGGAAAACAACCCAACCCCTTGCAGTGTGGAAAAAACAACGCTTCGTCTTTGCCGCACCAGAAAATCTAACGCCTCACCTTATTTTTCCACACATCTCCTTCTCTGCAGTCTCCGTGCGTCGTTATTTTTTACGCATCACAGGTATTGTGTGTAACAAAGAAACAACTATTGATTTCTAAGGATTGAGACTCTTTTAAACATTTTAAAAGTAATATTTCAACTTGTACTTATTGGACCTTTGTCGTTTTTATCTTATTTTGTTCAGATAAATATTAGCTATTTTTCTAAACCTGTGTGGTGTATTTTTTCACTGTGTTAAGTATGATTTAGGGACAAATACTTTACACATTGCCTTCTAAGTTAAGCCTGACAGTTCTGTGCCAAGCTACCAGAGGGTGGGCACAGGATAATGTGTATTGTGTTGTGAATTACCCTGACTAGGGCTGCGGTCCCTATTTGGACAAGGGTGTATACGTCTGCCAACCAGAGACCCCATTTCTAACAGGTACTAGTTTTTATGTTGTCTGATTGTTCATCCACACAGCTCACAATAAGCACAGCCACTTCTACAAAGAAAAATCACTTAAAATAGGAAAACCTACTGGCTTTGTTGATGAAAATAGGGTTCACCTGTAGAAGGTTTGCTTTATGTCCTGGGGCTAGGAAGATGTTTAAAATATAGAGACATTTAATTGGGGGTGGGATATTTCAAAATATTTGTTGTGGGGCACAGAGATAAATTCTCTTCGGGATGATTTGCCCTCATGCCATAAGGTTTGTGATGAGGAAAAGTAGGACTAGTTGTAATGATATTTGTGTCCCTGCTGCTCGTGCAAGCAAGAGGAACTCTTTCCTCACTGTAGACATACTTTAATTCATCTGAGAGCACAGTCGTCCAAGGACACCCTCTGCCTTTGCTTCTCTTCGCGAGACGAGCCACAGCATCTTTATCTGGCCTGCAGTACGGCTAATCGAATGCAGAGAAAGATCGGCAATCCCCGCAACAGTGACCACTCAGTACTATTCTTCACGAAGCAGCTACTTGAACCCAAGTGAAGAAACACTTGATGCGTCTGAAAAATATACATTTAAAGAGAAGGTTAAAAAAGTCCAAGAAAGAGATAGGCCGTTCCGCATCCCTACCCGTGCTTTTTCGCATAGTGATATTTTTTACTGAAAAAGATAACTTTTAACTATTTTAAAAGTGTAAATTGATTTTGCATTGTTTTTTGTACCACTGCTAGCACACTCCTTGTGTAGTACGATAGTGATGTAAGCAGAGATAGAACAGGGCTGACAGATCGGTGCCTGTTCTAAAGGAGATGGAGATGAAAGCTGTCATTGTTGGCGTCAGAGCCGGGCTTTGCTAAGATGGTGCCCTGGGCATGGGCAGAGAGAAATTTGGCGCCCTTATTGATGGCAGTGATTAAATGGGGCAGTAAGGGGTCCCTTTTGAACACAAACATCCCCGGACCTCCCTGAGCTCACCTTAGCTGCCTCACACAGATGATGGTTTTGTTGATGTGTGTCAGGAGGGTTGAGAGGGTGAAGGGAAGGCAAGGAAGTGGGGGCTGTTAAAACATCGAGCGGGGTATAATAGTAAAGGATTAAAACCACTTTAAACTGGCAAATCAGACAGTCAGAGAAACGAACGGGCAGGACAAGGACAAGGCTGGAGCAAGATGAGACGGGCTCTGCTGTTGGCACCTTAATGCACGCAGCTCCATTAGGGTGACCACCAGTCTGTAATTTTCATGGACTGCCCGTAATTTGTCTGTAATTTTAGCCTTTCACCTAAAAGACAAAACATAATTAGGACAGATCAGTTTTCCCAGCTGGATTGAAAGGCAGGGAGTCTCCTGTGCTCTGGGGGGGGGGGGGGGGGGAACAGACAGAGAAGAAACAGGCCTGCTTGCAAGGGAGTCCCCTTCCCTAAAGAAATGCAAATGTGCAAAATTGGTAAAGGGGCTTGGGAACCTGCATTGACTTTAATCAAAGGAGTCACCTGAATCTTTCTGATGACATCTGAAAATATTTTCTTTTAGTGAGGTACTGTAATGGTATTCCAAGGTGAGCTGTGGAGTATATGGTTTTAATGTACTAGGTATAAACTGTAAATTATTCAAATCTGTATTTTAGAAGGACTTTATTTTTATTTAACCGAAATGTATTTGCGCATTTTTTAGCAGCCTATATTATGATGTGTGTAATGCATGTTTAAAATAAGGGCTTACATACTCACAATTCTTTCAGGAACCTCGGTACCTCTAGTACTAACAAACATTGGCAAAGCCAATAGGTCTTGTCTACGCAAGAGTTACTGGCTTTGCCAATGTGTTTTAGCCATGTTATACACAAGAGTGGCTGCTGTTCAGCATGGCTAAAAGTTAGTGGCATAGTGGTGTAGAGTGGCATAGGAGAAGTGGTGTAGAGCACAGTGGTGCAGAGTAGAGTGCAGTGGGATACAGTGAGGTTGTTTGAGGGGCATTGTCGTAGAGTGCAGTGGTTTAGAGTTCAGTGTAATGGGACAGAATAGAGTGGCATAGAGTGCAGTGGAGTAGAGTGGCATACAACAGAGTGGCAGAGAGTGCAGTAGTGTAATGGGGTGCATTAGCGCAGAGTGCAGAGTAGACACGCGTGGCATAGAGTGCAGTAGCATAGAGTGGTGCAGAGTGGAATAGTATAGAGTGGTGCAGAGTAGAGTATAGTGCTGTAGAGTGCAGTGGCCTAGAGTGCAGTGGCGTAGAATGCAGTAGTACAGAGTAGAGTGGTGTAGAGTACAGTGGCGGAGAGAGCAATGTTGCAGAGTAAAGTGTCAGTGCAGTGGTTTAGAGTTCAGTGGCATGGAGTGGCGTGGGGCAAAAAAGAGTGGCAAAGAGTGTAGTGGAGTAGAGTGGCATACAATAGAGTGGCAGAGAGTGCAGTAGTGTAGTGTGGTGCAGTGGCATATAGTGCAGAGTAGACTCATAGAGTGCATAGCAGAGCATAGAGTGCAGTGGTGTAGAGTGGTGCAGAGTGGAATAGTGTAGAGTAGTGCAGTGCAGAGTAGAGTGTAGTGCTGTAGAGTGCAGTTACGTAGAATGGAGTGATGCAGAGTGCACTGGCATAGACTGCAGTGGCGTAGAATGCAGTAGTACAGAGTAGAGTGTCAGTGCAGTGGTGTAGAGTGGAGAAGAGTGGTACAGAGAGCAGTGGTGTAGAGTACAGTAGTGCAGAGTAGAGGGCAGTGGCATACAGTGCAGTTGTTTATAGTGCATTGGTGTAGAGTTCCGTGGCATACAGTGGCATGTGGCAGAGTGCAGTGCAGTATGGCAGAGAGTGCAGTAGTGCAGAGTGGTGCAGTGACATAGAGTGCAGAGTAGACTCACATAGCATAGAGTGCAGTGGCATAGAGTGGTGTAGAGTGGAGTAATGTAGAGTGGTGCAGTGCAGAGTATAGTGCTGTAGAGAGCAGTGGCATAGAGTGGAGGGATGCAGAGTAGAGTGGCATAGTGTGCAGTGGCATAGTGTGCAGTGGTGTAGAATGCAGGAGTACAGAGTAGAGCGCTGTAGAGTACAGTGGCGGAGAGTGCAATGTTGCAGAGTAGAATGTCAGTACAGTGGTGTAGAGTGGAGTAGAGTTGTACAGAGAGCAGTGGTGTAGAGTACAGTAGTGCAGAGTAAAGGGCAGTGGCGTTCAGTGCAGTTGTTTAGAGTGCATTGGCGTAGAGTGGAGTGGCATAGAGTGGCATAGGGCAGAGTAGAGTGGCATAGAGTGCATTGGAGTAAAGTGGCATACACCAGAGTGGCAGAGAGTGCAGGTGTGTAGAGTGGTGCAGTGGCATAGAGTACAGAGTAGACTTGAGTGGCACAGAGTGCAGTGGCGTAGAGTGGTGTGAAGCAGTGTAGAGTAGTGCAGAGCAGAGTATAGTGCTGTAAAGTGCAGTGGCATAGAATGGAGTTATGCAGAGCTAGAGTGGTATAGAATGCAGTGGAATTGAGCGTGATGATGCAGAATGCAGTAGTACAGAGTAGAGTTGTTTAGAGTAGAGTGGTGTAGAGTATAGTGGTGACCATTGCAGTGTTGCAGAGTAGAGTGTCAGAGTGCAGTGGTGTATAGTGCAGTTTTTTAGAGTGCATTGGCGTAGAGTGCAGTGGCGTAGAATAGATTGTTTCAGTGTAGAGTGCAGTGGCATAAAGTGGAGGGGTGCAGGGTAGGATGCAGTGGCATAGAATGCAGTGGTGCAGAGTACAGTGGCGGAAAGTGGATTATTTCACAGTAGAGTGAAGTGGCATAGAGTGGAGAGGTGCAGGGTAGAGTGGAGTTGCGTAAAGTGGCATAGAGTGTGATGGCATTGAGTAAAGTGGTGTAGAGTGCCGTGGCATAGAATGCAGTGGTGTAGAGTAGATTAGAGTGATGTACAGTGTATTGATGTACAGTGCAGGGGCATGAAGTTGTGTTACAGAATAAAGTGCACTAGCATAGAGTGTATTAGCATAGAGTGCAGTTGCGTACAGTGCAGTGCTGCAGAGTGGCAAAGAGTGGAGTTGTGGTGACTAGATTGGTGTTGCCTAGACTGGAGTGGTATAGCTTGCAGAGGCTCAGAGCGCAGTGGTGTAGAGAGGCGTAAAGTGCATTGGCATTGAGTAGAGTGGTACAGAGTAGAGTAGAGAGGCATAGTGTGAAGTAACAGAGTGCAGTGACATACAGTGGAGTAGAGAAGAGTGGAGAAGAGTGGAGTGGCCCACAGTGCAGTGGCATAGAGTGGTGTAAAGTGGAGTGATGCAGAGTAGAGTGCAGTGGTGTGGAGCGGTGCAGCGCAGAGTGGAGTATGCATGGTGTGGTAACACACTGCCATTACAGACAACATGTTTTTGATTGAAATGACCATTACATTTGCACAGACATACAGTTTTTCTAATAAAACTATACAGCGCACGGACAATGATGTGTGGAAATTGCATCACCTAATGCAATGATTTGTTTTAATCATATAAAGGTTTTTGTTTCCAGCACAGTTCAGAATTAACAAAAATGTGCTTAATTTTAACTCCTAATTCTGATATATTCTGAAGTTTATTTAAATGTTGTCATGTGATAGAAAAAACTCTTTTCTAGCCTCAGTATCCAGCAAGATTGTCGCATAAATCCTCTCAGAGAAAGAAAAGTAAACATTAAGGCCCTCATTACAACTCTGGCGGTCGGTGATAAAGCGGCGGTAAAACCACCAACAGGCTGGCAGTAAATACCACCAAATTATGACCATGGCAGAAACAGCTCAGACAGACAGCCACTTTAACACACCAACCGCCAGGATGGAATCGACAGACACCAATGTGGTAGCCGCATACAGTCAGGCGGAAGTCAATGTTCCACCCACTGTATTATTGACATATCAATCTGCCACCTTTCCGGGGCGATACCAACGACATCAAAAGCCTGGCGGAAACACTGCACAGAAGGGAAACGGCTCACCTTTGGAGACTCTGGGAACAACCACGCCGCCATGGAGCCCAAGCTGCATATCTTCCCAATGATCTTCTACGTCCTGCTCCACCACAACCTAGCACACAGGGGAGGGGGGAGGAAAAAGAGAGTGGCACACACACACGCAACATACAACACCTCCACCCCCAACACCATACACGCAAGCAGATGCAGTAACATAACATATTTACCCCAAACTCTTCAGGAATAAAGCAAGGACTACAGCAATAGGTCAAAGTGAGTGTAATAAGATAAATATAGTAGAAATACATGCATTCAAATCCAAAACTATATACATATTTAATAATGAAGACACACTGTCCAGTCCATAATGTTCGTGGGCCACAGGACCACAATACAAAGTCAAAGGCCCCACTTGTCTCCTGGAACAACACGGAGAGAATACTGCAGGGGCATCAGTTTGAAAATAGGCAGGCATCTCAGGAGGACAGGGGACGGGTGGGCACCTCAGCCGGAAGATGGAACAAATCCACTGGTCCTCGAGGGGGCAACATGCCCTGTGCGCTGTCCTGGGGAGTGCAAGGCCACAGTCCCTTGAGTGGGTGACTTGCCCACATGCTCTGGGGGGGGCAACATGCCCTGTGCTTGGACCTGGTGAGTGCAAGGCCTCAGTCTCTCAGGTGGGTGACTTGCCCACTGGTTCTGGAGGGGGCATCGTGCCCTGTGCTCTTGATCCTGGGGAAGAAGGGGTGAGTTGATGACATCTCCACTGGTTCTGGAAGGGGCATCGTGCCCTGTGCTCTTCATCCTGTGGAGGATGGGGTGAGTGGATGGCTTCTCAACTGGTTCTGGAGGGGGCACCGTGCCCTGTGATCTTGATCCTGTGGAGGATGGGGTGAGTGGATGGCATCGCCACTGGTAGTTCTGGAGGAGGCATCATGCCCTATGCTCTTCCTCCTGGGAAGAATGGGGTGAGTGGATGGCTTCTCCACTGGTTCTAGAGGGGGCATTGTGCCCAGTGATGCTGGTCTTGGGGAGTGCAAGGTCACAATCTCTCAGCTGGGTGTCATACCCACAGGATTTGTAGGGGCACAACAGCCCATGGATACAGGACTACACACTGTCCACCGGCGGTGACGGCTGCTCAGTGGTAGCAGTGGCGGCGCTGCTCGTGGAGATGGTGGTGGGGGGAGGCTCCAGCCCATCACCTGCAGCCTCTGACATCTGCCCACGGTGCTGCTGCTGCTGGTGGTGGTGCCGGTTCTGCTGGTGGAGCTGGTGGTGGGGGAGGCTCTAGCCCATCCCCTGCAGCCTCGGACGGCTGCCCACTGGTGCTGCTGCTGCTGGTGGTGGTGATGCTGGCAGTGCTGCTGGTGGTGGGGGGAGGGCCCAGCCCATCCCCTGCAGCCTCGGACGGCTGCCCACTGGTGCTGCTGCTGCTGGTGGTCGTTCTAGTGGCGGTGGTGCTAGTGGAGCTGGTGGTGGGTGGAGGCTCTTGCTCATCCCCTGCAGCCTTGGATGGCTGCACCACCATGGTTGGTGGTGTAGCCTCAGACTGAGTCCCAGCACCAGGCCCCGTGTCCTTTCTGACTGATGGTGCAGGCCCCCTGCCCTTCCTGGCAGCAGCTGGGGATTCCTCCTTCCCCTTCCTGGCAGCAGCTGGGGGTGGCACCTTTCCCTTCCTTTCAGCAGCTGGGGGTAGCATTTTTCCCTTCCATTCAGAAGCTGGGGATGGCATCTTTCTCTTCCTTTCAGCAGCTGGGGGTGGAACGTCCTTGGCGATGGCACGCCATATACCCTTCCTTTGATGGGTGCTGACCTGCAGTGGAAATATACACAGGGAAAGGTATTAGTTAGACCGTCCTGCCTGTTACACTCATTGCCAACCATACCCCTTTCCATTCCCCTTACGCACAGACATGGCCCAGCATAAATGCTGCACGCTGGCCAGGGCCCATCCACCAACCCCCCCAACACGAGTATTCACACACCCCACTCCATGCATTCATGCCACATGCATTGTGCTCACAGTGTACTCACCTGTTGGTCTGGAGGCCTACAGCAGTCCGTACTGGGGTAGGACCCCATCCACCAGTCTCTCCACCTCCGCCGACGTAAAGGCAGGGGCCCTTTCCCCAGTTTCATGAGCCATGGTAAGTTCCAGACACAGGTCGCAGCAGCACATGCAGTGTAGGTCCTCTCCTGTTGAAGCTCAGGTAGCCAGTGAGTGTACAGATAGAAAATGGCGGTAATGTCCGCGGTGGTGCATACAGTCACTGCCGGCATACATCACCATTGGCCACTGTACCCTATAGGGCCCAATGATAACCAATGAAGAGTTGCACGGCCATTCCCGACTGCCTCCCACAACGGCGCACAACGTCAGCGGAATTACCTCACTTTCGCCTGTCCCTCCATACAGGACAGGTGGACGCCATTTCAGGGAGGCGGGGGCAGGCCATATATCCCAACTGCGTCACTGTTCACAATTGTACATTCAGGACATATGCCACTAATGAATTATTAAAATCTTGTGCAAGTCCTATCTGTGCTCCATTTCTTGGCAACTGGTTCTTTCCAAGTGACAGTGGGCTTGGCAGCAGGAATGTCACAGCCAATGTTTTCAATTGTGCTAACCAGAGTGTTGTCTGCCCTGATCAAACACATGTGCAGCTACATCGTTTTCCCCCAGGTGGAGGATTTGGCCACAGTGAAGCCTGACTTCTTTGCAATGGGACATATCCCCAACATTATTGGGGCTATTGATGGAACACATATAGCATTTCTCCCCTCGCCAAAATGAACAGGTCTTCAGAAATTGAAAAGGTTTTCACTCGATGAATGTGCAGATGGTGTGTTTGGCGGACCAGTACATCTCCCATGTCAATGCTAAGTATCCTGGGTTGGTGCATGATGCTTTCATCCTGATGAATAGCAGCATCCCAAATGTGATGGGCCAACTCCAGAGGCACAAGGTGTGGCTGATAGGTGAGCCCTGGTTCCCACCCAGTGGATGTTGGTGTATGGGTATGGTGTGGGTCATAAGGGTTAGTGTGTGGCTCACAGTTGTCCCTCGATATTTGCAGGTGATTCTGGTTACCCCAACCTCTCATGGCTACTAACCCCTGTGATGAATGCCAGGACAAGGACAGAGGAATGTTACAATGAGGCACATGGGCAAACAAGAAGGATAATTGAACGTACATTTGGCCTCCTGAAGGCGAGGTTTCGGTGCCTCCACCTAACAGGTGGATTCCTGTGTTACTCACCCAAGAAGGTCTGCCAGATCATCGTGGCATGCTGTATGCTGCACAACCCTGCCTTGAGACACCATGTGCCTTTTCTGCAGGAAGAGGAGGCTGGAAATGGCCGTGTGGCAGCAGTGGACCCTGTGGACAGTGAAGATGAGGAGGCAGAGGATGAGGACAACAGAACTGCAGTGATACGTCAGTACTTTCAATGACACACAGGTAAGACAGTCTAGCTTCACATTTCATTGACATTTTAATGTTTGACTTTGTCACTGGCAGGCTGTGACTTCCTACTTCTATGGCCACTCACTGTACCCTTTGGCATCTCTATTTGCAGATATTGGTGCCCCACTATCGCTCCTGGTGTGTTCACTGCAGCCAGCTACATTACTGTACAGTTGATTTGCAATGTTTAAACCTTGTTAAACGGATACATGCTTAAATCATTTGACATACTCCATACTTGTGTTTTTTCAAAGGGTGTTTATTTAAGTGCTAATAAGTAGAGGGGCAAGTGCAATGGGCTGGGTTGATGATGGAGGAAAGTCCAGGGTAGAGTCCAGTCTCTTTGTAGCACAGATGCATTGTCCAAGGGGGTATAGGAAGGGGAGCTATGGCAGTTCAAGGTGGACAGGGTGGGCACAAGGGTGACAATCAGGAAAGTCTTATTTCCTGGCGGGGTCTTGGCAATAACCTCTGGCTACTGCTTGGATCGCAGGGAACATTTCCGGGGTGGTTCTCCTTTTGCAGGGGGAGGGGTGCTGGTGGCCTGTTGGTCCTGTGACCTCCTGCCCACTAGCGGCAGCGGAGGTGGAGGGCTGTTCAGTAGTCTGGTTAGTGGCAGGGGCCCGCTGGTGTGACACTGCCTCTCTCATAATGTTGGCCATGTCTGCCAGCACCCCTGCAATGGAGACCAGGGTGGTGTTAATGGACTTCAAGTCCTCCCCCCAGGTACTATCCCTCCTGCAGCTACATGTTCTCTGGCAACTTGTCCATGATCTGGCCCAGCGTATCCTGGGAATGTTGGTATGCTCCCAGGATCGCAGTGAGTGCCTCCTGGAGAGTCGGTTCCCTGGGCCTGTCCTCCCCCTGGTGCACAGCAGTCCTCCCAGCTTCCCTGTTGTCCTGTGCCTCTGTCCCCTGAACCGTGTGCCCACTACCACTGAGCCCAGGTCCCTGATTGTCCTGGGTTTGTGGGGAGGTCTCTGTGGAGGTGGACTGTTTGTCGTGCCTTTGGGACAGAGGTATGGGCCTGCTGGGTGGGTGCTGTGGTGGTGTTTCCCGAAGGGGGAGGCTCTGTGGTGGTGTGTGACTGAGCTTGAGTAACCGACTGTCCGGAGGTCCCTAATGGGCCAGGTTGGTCATCCAGATCCAGGTGAGCAGAGCTGCTGTCATCACTTTGGGCCTCTTCTGTGGGGGGACTGGATGTTGCTGGCACCTCTTCTCCGCTGACATTGGCAGGGATACCTGTGGGGATGTAAATGCAGTGTTATTGTCTGTGTGTGACCTATTGTGCATGGGTGGGTTGCCCTCTATGGTTGTTGTTGCCCTGGCAGCTTTGCCTTGTGTGAGTTGGTATTTGGTGGGCTAACTGTTTCCCTCTGGTGTGCATGCTTTAGTGATAGGTGTCCATGCAGGTTTGTAAGTGGTGTCCATGCATTGGTGGTGCATGCAGGGCTTGGGATTGGGATGTGTGAGATGTGATTGTGGGGGGTGTGGAAGGTGGTGGAGTGATGAAAGTGAGGGTGGGGGTATGTGATGGCATGCAGGTAGGGGGGTGGTAGTAGTAGAGAGTTGACTTACCAGAGTCCAGTCCTCCTCCTACTCTGGCCAAGCCCTCAGGATGCATGATTGCCAAGACTTGCGCCTCCCATGTTGTTAGTTGTGGGGGAGGAGGTGGGGGTCCACCTCCAGTCCTCTGTACAGCTAGTTGGTGTCTTGCTGCCATGGAACGTACCTTCCCCTATGGGTCGTTCCACCTCTTCCTGATGTCATCCCTTGTTCTGGGGTACTGTCCCACGGTGTTGTCCCTGTCCATGATTCTCTGCCATAACTCCATCTTCCTCGCAATGGATATCTGCTGCACCTGTGATCCAAATAGCTGAGGCTCTACCCGGATGATTTCCTCCACCATGACCCTCAGCTCCTCCTCAGAGAATCTGGGGTGTCATTGTGGTGCCATGGGTGTTGTGTGGGTGGTGTGGGTGAGGGTGTGTAGGGTGATGTGTTAGGGTGTGTGTTGTGAAGTGCGTGAGTGGTGTATAGGTGATGGTGGTATGTGGCTCTTGATGTGTGTGTGCTCTTGCTGTATCCCTGTTGGTAATTGTTTGTATTCGTAAAGGGTTGTGGGTAGTGTGGGTGCGTGTTTTATAGTGGTGTGGGTGTGGTGTGTGTATGTGTGTCAGGTGTGTGTAGTTTGAATTGTCCAATGTGGTGGTGTTTTGTTTGAGTGTGTGTATTTTGAGCGCGGCTGTATGTACCGCCAATGGTTTACCATCATTGAATGTCCGCTGTGGTGATTCGTGGGTCATAATGTTGTGGGCGTAGTTCTGTTGGAGTAACAGCGTGGGTTTTTGCTACCACCAGTTTATCACTGACCTTTGGTGTGGCGCAGTTGTGTCTGTGGCTGTATAGTGACGGATTGGAATGTGTGTGTCATGATATGGTAAGCAGAGATCCGCCGCAGCTGTGGCATGTTGACGGCAGTCAGCCTGGCGGTAAGTGGGATTTACCGCCAATGTTATAATGAGGGCCAGAGTTCCCACCGAAGACAGAGCCTGACATTTGACCTTGTTCTTTAAATGCACAGCAAATGTGATGAGATAAGAACAAGATTTACAGGCCTATTTACAGAAAGGGAGCACTCAGAATGATACTATAAATAAGGTTTGGGCAAGGGAAGAGACAAACTCAAGCTGCATAGCCTAAAACAAATACAGCCAGCAAATTGAAAGCAATGAAATGTGAGTTACAAACCACAAAGCCAGTGGCAAGAAACAGGCGGAATGCATTCCCAAGGAAGCTCTATGAATGTACTTAAAGTGACAGTCATGGAATACTTTGCGGCGAAAGTCCAGTATTTTAGTCCATTCCATATCTTGCAGCGTCTTGGCCACATCAATGACTCCGTTAGTATGACGAGAAGATCTGGAGTGGTCTCCATGCTGCAGGAAAGGTCTGTACATCCATTCTATCAGTTTGTTACCAGTCCCTAGAATGTAGAGCTTCTGACACACCTCATGTAGGGTTAGTGCTAGGCGGCAGACATGAAATAGGGCATTTAATGATTGTTTAAGGTGGTTGTAAGTAAGGAGTTGACCCAGGTGAAGATGGTAGTCTGCCACAAGGGTTTGGAAAATTAGTAGCTCACCGTCCAGAAACAAATACCCAAATTTTATAACAGCTGCAACATGCCATTGATGGAGTTGCTCTGAGCACAGCTGTCCTGTGCGAGTGGGAAGGCTTAGCAAAGGTAGTGCAGGAGCACATGGTTTCTTCGTGTCAGTAAGTTTACAAGTTCTAGCAAGGCAAGGAAAAGCTGTGTATGATAATCGTGGATGGTGATCTGTAGAACGGTCAGTAGGAAACAATGAGCAGTGCAGTAAACCCTCCTTAAAAGTCTTTACGGATAAACTCCATCTCATGCAGGGGGTGGGCAGAAAGCCAGAAAGCCATTCATTGGACCTGTGCTGCTGAATAATAGCGTTCTAAGTCCAGAAGGCTTAATCCACCCGCCGTCACGGGTAGCTCTGGATTGGAAAGAGCTACTCGATGGCGCCCCAACGACCAAATCAGATGTGTGGCATGTCTAAAGACGGAATGAAGGAGGAGCAGGGGAAGGTTTGCAAAATAATACTATCACTGGGGTAGTCCACCATCTTCACTAGTGCCATGTGGCCCTCTACAGAAAGCAGAAGAGAAGACCAAAAAGTAAACTGCGCTCAGCGGAACCGTGACGCTCTGCCGGGAATTCCATCCTGCAAATCACTGGGAGAATGGTAGATATTAATCACTAGATCTCGAGAGGTAACTGGTTCCCAGTTCAATCTGAGGTCTAATTTTATGTAAAGGGGAAAACAGTGCCATGTGTGAAAGAAACACTAATTACATTTTAATTTTGTTTTTGCATTTTGTTTGTGCAATTTACATCCCAAATATTTTGAAGATTCTATGTGTACTTGCCACTTAGGGATAACCCAGATCACTAGTTTGGCTTTTGCCCAATTTCAAAACCATTTTAATACATGGACAAAGTGGGCAATTGCCTTGCACAACCTTTCAAGGGGACAGGCCCCTGCTCACCCTTCACAAGCACGAACAGCAGACTATTGCACCAGAAGAGTTTGCACCTTCTGTTTCTCTCCTGTCCGCAGAGACAACTCCCCAGGTACTCAATACCTTCCAATAGTCTTGGTGGGCCAAACTTATCTGATTTTAGGAATTGTTCCACCTTGTTTTTCTCTTCCTTATTTATCCAGTTCCTAGCAACAACCCTATGAATCAGTTGCCTTGGCTCTCCCATTTGATCTCAATTTCATCCTCCTCTTTTATTGTCTTTGATAGGTAGTCCTGGCTACCAGCTCTGAGATAAATGTAGAGTCCCAGACATACACTCTAGTGCTGTGAGACTGCAAACAAGTTGTGGGCACCTCACATCCTGTGTGAGACTGTCACCCACACCATCTGCCCTGCCTCATTAATTTATTTTTAGGTTGAAAGTCCATGGGCGGTTGGGGTGAGTCAGATATTTTTGTTCAAACTAGCATAAGGTTAATTACCCTAATGTTTCCCAAACTGTCTGCCAGGGGTTTAAAATGTTCAGAAACATAATCAAAATGTTGCTGTTATTTTCTCTTCAGGAAAGATTGGGTAGATTTAGGTAGTGGTGACACTGTGCTGAAGGGCATAAATTTACTACTGAACAAGGAGGTAATGTGACACCTGAATATAGCATGCCAGGAGGCAATCACAAAAAGACCACGGTGAATAAATAGTGATATGTTAAAAAAAAAAATAGTAAATAAATGCACCGATAACAATGAGGCATAGCCTCTCTTGGGTGTGTCTGTAAAACTGACATTTATTCTTGAATTTATGTCCTGAATTTTGACCCTGTGTAATTTTGACCCTGTGTCCTGAATTTTCGTCCTGAATTTTGACCCTTTGTCCTGAATTTTTACAGTCCTGTCCAGAATTTACCTCAATGCCAGGTGGTCACCCTAAGCTCCATGCGCCCCATGGAATATTAGCGCCCTGGGCCTTGGTCCAGTTCGCCTATGCTAAAGGACGGCCCTGGTTGGCGTGCCTCCTTCCCTACCGTACATAAGCAAGAACATGGCGCATCAGAGCTGAATCCTGTAGTTTTTTGCGTGTATGATTCCTGCGGGTGAAAGGCACATGTTCTGAGTGTCAGTTACTGCTCCTTGGCAGGCGGTTAAATATAGATGCAGCCGGGATCAGCAGGATGGGTTTCGCGCTGCTGCCTGATTGCTCACTTTGCATAAGCCTGTGGGCGAATTAAGGTAGGTGTGCTGTCAACCTTTCATACTCGGACATATAAAACTATTCCATAGCCGTTGCGGTTTGCTGTTGTTGGCTGGGGCGGGGCAATGGGCTTCCTGACGCGGGAGGGCCACGTCAGGTGCCGGGCGAGGGCTCTCTGGAACGTGTCTTCACTGCAATGCTCAACCTTTGGCGGTAACACGCTGTACCGCCGTGGCATGCCTAAACTTTACATTTAAGGTGTCTATGGTAATCGCTGTGGCAGAAGTTAGATGGACGTCGAAGTGTTGCGGCGTGAAAGTTCTGCTGTTTTTTTTCCAGCAACCTCGTGTTTGGTAGAAAGTAATAAATTGGCATTTATTAATGTAACTACTTTGTATGACGTTCATTGTAATAGTGCGTTTCCTATTAAGTATCACCAACAGCAGGTGTAGCAAATATGTTTTACGTACTGTGAATGGAAGTGGGGAACGGAGGCGGGAGGGGGGAGACCAGTGCAGGAAGGTGGAGGCAGTGACCGCCTGTGGTGTGCAGTGCGTACCGATTGTGCTTTTCCAGAAACTCTGCCCTCAAATGATTTCACAGAGAGAACTGCTTTCCCTGGGTTACTATGTTGGTGACAGACAGACCTCCTTATTGCACATTCTGGAGGGTTCAGGCATCTGGGCGGTAGGAATGTGTATCCAGCAAGTCTCAGTGTATAAGGAGCTAGGCCAGATGGTTAAGGCACTTATCGTGGCGATCGCTGTGCTAACTGCTCGTCCTGAAGTAGAACCGCCATGAACAGCTTAGAGAGTTTATATACCTATCCCGTGGACCCTGCAGGCTTCATGCCCATGTCCTAGTAATATAGCTCAGTGGGTTAATCCATTGGGCAGAGTTCCTATTCTGCAAGCCACAGGTAACAATTTAGGTAAAATAGCTCATTGTAAACGCAACTTTTTGTTCTAAGCTGGTTACAAGTATACCTATCACTAGTTGCCAAGTATAATTAATTTTTGATATGCTGTATAAGTGATTATTTTTAGTGTAATATCACACACAGGCCTACATGCTTTATGTACGTACTGGAGCATGCATGCACTTTACTTGGTTTATGTAAGCAGAGGCTGCTTTTGAAGTGACACACAGTGTACGTGCTGAGGACGGAAGAAAGGTGTCCTGCTTCTTGCCAGGACACTCTGACAAAAGGCATACATTACTGATTCTCCAAAATGTGAGGCCTTTTGCCTGGGAGGCATTGGTGGGTGGGGGTGTCCAACCCTCAGTCCGTCTACAGTCTCCATGAAAGACGCAGCACATCATAGCTAGAACTGATATTGTTTGGGCTGCTTGTTGCTAGGTGTCCTGGTGTGGGCACACTGCACCAAGACACAGTTGGCAGAGTTCCCAAGGACCCAGACTGGAACGGGTTTCAGCAAAAGGATAGCTGCTGGAGCCAGACTCCGTTCCATCACAGATAAGTTATAATTTCATTGCTAACTGTAAGGATGGGGGAGCGGTCAGGGTTTTAAACGAATGGGCAATCTCGGATTGATTATTTCAGTCAGAGGATATCTGCGATTTTCAGCAGGGACATAACACAGGGCCCCGCAGCCTCCCTCAGGTCCTACCCTATCCAGAACGGGGCCTCTCACCACTGCTGTCTGCAGAATGGTTGCAGTTGCTGTAAAACCCCGGGAAACAGCACAGTGTTTGTCCCAGTAGAAAGTTACAAAACTGCCAGTGTTCATTGAATGTTACTAGTTAAGAGGAGGGCACTACCAAGGTTCCTAATGGGTCTCACTGTCAGAGACAGAGACAGAGAGAGAGAGCAGAGAGAAAGAGAGAATTTGTGGGTGTAACAAACACCCTGCAGGACTCACTGAGAGGAAGGAACTTGCTCACTGGGGCCCAGGTTGGAAATAAAGTACATTGTAGAAGGATGCAGGACTCCAGCTTCCTAACCGAGCCTACTCGAGGAGACAGGGCTGGAGGGTCCTCCACACAACTGCCTGTCATGGGCAGGAGCAAAACACAGCCCCTGCGTTGCAAGAGGGTCCCCTATCTTCAAGGAAATAGTTTTCAAACTTTTTAATGACGCGCCCCCCGCAGTGGAAGGAAAAAACAATCACCCTCCCTCCCCCCAGAATGTTTCATACTTATTCTTTTAAGTTGGCAATGTTTAAACATGCCTGGACTTATTTAAACATTGCGGTTATGTTCTGTTACCTTTTTAAGAATGCCAAAAACGTTTTCTGCTTAAAACAAAGCACTGTTACCTGCCGGATGATTCTTTTGGTCAGAGTCTGCCCCCTCTCCCCCCCACTCCTCCCCGGATCGCTTGAGGCGTTGTTACAGCCAATGAATTTCTGTAACATCTGGAGGACTCTGGGGTCCCTCATCATATTTTTTAGGGAAGACTATCATTTTTCTTACTCCCCCGGTTCTCAGCAGGTCTTACACACTTTCAGTGGGACATGTCACCAGGCCCAGCCACCAACCCCCCTCTCATTATGCCTCTCGTCACCCACCACTCCTCTGCGAGGGGACCAGCACTTCTTGTATGTCCTTCTGCTTGTTGTCCATGTAGGGGTAAGTACTGCTCAGGCCAGGCCACACGGGACAGTCTTTTTATGGTCTTTTTAACAGTTCAATCTCTTCCTCTTATTGTAGCCATTCTCGGTTTCTACACAGACGTCTCCGCTTGCATGCTCCTGTTTATTTATACCATATGCTGGATACGTAGGACTACTGTTGGGTTTCCCACTTGGCACGGTTGGCTCCACATTCCCATGGAACGTGTCCAAGAAAGGAATGTAGGGCACTAGTTACAGCAGTGTGTCTGCCCACATGAATCTAAATATGTGCAATCCCTACCCATTACACTAGAACAATTGATTAGTTAAGTAGAAATATGAAGGAAATATATTTATTAACTCTTTTGGTTTGTGAGCAGTACTCTGCCATTGTTGTATCACCTATGACACATAAGTGGAGATACTACTTCTGTCAACATCAGGACAGTGCGCGCTCTACGGGCGGCTAAAATGTAAAAACCCAGTCTTTTTTGCAAAAACATGTTTCATGCACTGTATTTATATGCAGTTTGTTAACCTTTTGCATTGCAGAGTTTTACCTTGAAACCACTATTAATGATGTTTGCAAATAATGTTCATTTGCAAGGTATTGCTGCAGGCTTAGTGAGTGTGTTAGGGTGTGGGCCCTTTCTAGGACCTTCTAGAAGCTTTCCCTGGAGCATGACTGGGTGTGGTTTGTGAGCTGGGCCAGACTCTATATAAGGGAGCCAGCCCAGCTCCACATGCTCACTATTCAGAGGTCCCGGGGCAGAGCAGCAGCAACTTCCTGAGCTCCTGTTCTGGAGGCCTACCTTGATGTTCCAGGCCTGCCCTGCATTATATTGGTGATCCTTGAGCAGGGCGGTAAGGCAGAGGTCGGGCTGGGCCCCCGACCCGTTCTCAAAAACTCGAGTTTTGGTCCTACTCGGGAAATGTTCCGAGTACGTGATTCATTGCTCTTATGTCGTGTTCAGATCGGCAACAGCTTGCGCAATCATTTCATGGCATTTGCATATTCTTGTTCGAATCGGAAGTGTGCGCGATTCATTTCCCGCATGTAAAACTTGGTGTTCAGATCGGCAACAGCTTGCACGATCATTTCATGGCATTTTCATATTCTTGTTCGAATCGGCAGTGTGTGCGATTCATTCCCCGCATGTAAAACTTGATGTTCAGATCGGCAACAGCATGCACAATCATTTCATGGCATTTACATATTCTTGTTAGAATCGGCAGTGTGCGTAATTCATTTCCAGCATGTAAAACTTGATGTTCAGATCGGCAATAGTGTGCGCGATCATTTCATGGCAATTAAAACTTTGGTGTGTAGTGTTTGTTGAAGTGCACACATTTATCCTGAACTTTTGGATTTTTTGTGAAGGTGCTAAATTAAAAATGTGACATTCTTTGTGCATATTAAGTCCCTAGTACAATTCCTATTGTTTTCCAGGGAATGTTCCAGATAGTCTTTTGTCCTCATGTAAAAAGGCAATGTTTGTTCTGAAACATTATTCTAGAAGGTACTTGTATTCTAGACAGTATGTGACATTTCATGAAAAGCTCATATGAAACATTGTGTTAACCCATTCTTGATTTTTCCAGGTACCTAGATTTGTTGAGGCCTAGTTGGAGTCAAGTTCTAGGCCATTCATGTTTCTTCAGTATAGAGTGTTATTTCATGTTCCGAGTATCATAGAACCCTAGATTCAACAGAGTGTTATTTCATGTTCCGAGTATCATTGAACCCTAGATTCAACAGAGTGTTATTTCATGTTTCGAGTATCATGGGACCCTAGATTCAACAGAGAGTTTTTAGGAAAATCAATGTGATTATATCTTGATATTGTGTTGTTTAACCTTTTGCTTCCTACAGGTCTCCTTCCCAGCTGTTCCCTACCTAATCCCCTTTTCCCCCACTAGGACTCTCTCAGGCTCTGTGATATTTCTATCGGAGCTTTGGAGCTGTCTATTGGTGGACATGTTGGGAACGTGCGCAGGCCCCGAGGATCTGGTCTCCCTGACAACTTCCTAGTGTGATATCTGGGAGGCTGGATGAATACCAGAGCTGTGCCCTCCATGCGCAGGGTTCAATGTGCCTTTCAGTTGTTCAGGCTTTCCCATCCATGAGGAAGAGATACATCTATCACCTGTGTCTAGCAAGTGATGCCTTGCTTCAAAAGGCCTTCTAGAAGGTTTAGTGCTTCAGTTGATATTTCAGTGAAGATTCATTTATTTCAGAGGTGATGCTTTGCACTGCAAATGAAGGAGTAAGATGGGAAAGATAAAGGCCTTCACTATAAAGTAAGGGCTGAACATGTCACCGTCAAAGAGTAGAATCCAGTTTTTAGAATGACCAACAATTATAAAAATGATCTACACTGAAAGTCTTATAAGTACAGTGACCTCATAAATATTTGTTTTGGCCACATGACAAGTTTTTTATTAAATGAAGAAAATTGCTTCATGAACGGTATAACCCCTTGATTTAACTTGACATTATTTTTATAGATGATGTTAAATCAACCCTCATTATGCACAACATGTTGTAATGGGAAAATAACTATTTTAAATCACATATAGTCACATTTATGATAACTCAAGTGTATGATTTCACACTTTAGTTAGTGCTATGTGTGTTTTAAGTCAAGAAATGAACAAGATACGTTTAGATAACCTTAAAGGGTAGTTTCGGGCTGGTACTCTTTGCTAGGCGGTACCTGCTCATGGGAAATTACAGTGACTGCAATTATGCTGTTAGTAATTTTATAAAGCACATTTTATTCAGAAGTGGCAATAATCAGGGAGTTTACAAAGATTAATTTAGCAGTGGAGCTGTGAACATTCCAATAGCATATGAAATCAGCTTGTGTGAAACAAGGATCACCTTGATTCAGCCATATACTCGCAAAACTATTAATGTAAATTTACCAATCTGAAATAAAATTCATGTTTGTTTTAAAATAATTTCTGCATGTAGTTTAAATACTTTCAGTAATTGTAATCTGCACTTGCAGAAGTGCATGTCTTGACATGTACATATTTACAGTGTTCCTCTATAGTCCCTAATTTAGCAGGAGTAAATCTCTAAAGTTGTGCCAGTATCAGTGTTTCTGATGTGCAAATAAGCGAGCCATGATTTGTAGGCCTGTCTAGAGACAACTTTAGCTCTCTGGAAGATATCACGTCATCAACAAACTGCAGGAATGATATATAGAGAGTGTTCTGGTCAGTCCTCTTCATCCATTAGCTTTTGTGTGTTTTTCCTGGTTTGCCATTGCCTCAATGTCTTGTCCGTCAAGGATATGACATTTATTGGGCGATTGCATTGCTGCAGTGTATTCATGCTAGTTTTTGGTGATGGGACATTAAGTACTCATTTTGTCTGACTAAAGACTCACCGACCAGTTTGTGTTTTTTCTTGTATTTACTTTGCTGACACAACGTCATTTTAATTACCGATCTGTGTCTAAAATATTGAGAAAATGCTGCAGATTACATACCTTTGCTTTCATAATTCCCTAATCAAATGAACACAATGCGTGTTCATTTGTTTTACTTTGCTGTCATGATAATTTAATTTACCTTTTTGTTAACAAAGTCAATAGGTGAGCGCAAATATGCTTCCTAAATACCTCACAATAATGCAGAGTCCCAGACTGTGAAAGTATTCTACAAAACAAGAGATGTTACCTATTGTATGGTGTTTCACAGCTCGTTTCTTTAATAAAAACTGCAGCATTCCATTGTCACCGAGTCTATCAATGCCTGTAATATAGTGGTATGAACGCACAATTTTAGTTGTTATTCGATTTTGTTGTTGTTGTTGAGACACATTTATAACAATAAATTATTAGCACTACTTATTACAATTTTATAGCTTTGTAACCCTCTATATTTGACCTACATTATACCTAAGGCTCCCTGGCTTATGGTATTTATCTGTTTGATATTACCACCTGTATTTATCTTTGTTTATTTTTTGCTCACTGTATATGTATTTATCCATTTATATTTTGGGGTGAGTATAAACATGAAGGTGCACTGAGTATGTTCCCACGTTTATTTAACCAATAAATGTATATTCACATTTTAATGTCTAGTGGGTTTAGCCATTAACTACAATGCAATCCTCTGAACTCATCTACATTGTAAACAGTGCATATGCAGTTATTTAAACTATTAGGAAATCTGCTCTCTTTTTAACTCCTTGTCCTGTCAATTTGCATGTCTACTGACCTCACGGTTGACATTAGAAATAATCATCCAAAAGACATATTTTCCATATTTAAAAATAAACACAGGGAGAAAAATAAATGTTTTTTTGTCTGTATTTAACCTTAAACATCAATAAAAACGGAAAACTGTGAGCCTTAATTATACCTACTTGCCATATGGACTTACTGTACCATTCCTCCGTACCTAACATACTATATCTAACCTACCTAAGTAGCTACCGTGCCAATCCTATGTACCATATCTGCCATACATCATCTACCCTACCTACCAATGTTGTGCTTACAAACCAAATCTACCACATCTAAGCATCCATACCACCATGCTCACTATACCATACCAACCATACTCACCATCCTACATACCTAACCTCCCATATATGCCTACCATATTTACATAACATAAACTTACCTATCACACTTACTATACCCAGCACACATACCAATCTTAACCCCTTAGCTGCTGAGCCCTACATCCCCCTTGCTGAGCCCTTTTTCGGCTATTTGGGGTAGTTTGCGCTTAGGCCTTCATAACGTTTTGTCCACATAAGCTGGCCACGCCAAATTTGCGTCCTTTTTTCCAACATCCTGGGGATTCTAAAGGTACCCAGAGTTTGTGGTTTCCCCAGGAGGAGACCAGGAAATTAGCCAAAATACAGCCAAAAGTTTGGTTTTGTTTCAGAAAAATTGGAAAAAAGGGCTGCAGAAGAAATCATGTGGTTTTTTCTCTGAAAATGGCATCAACAAAGAGTTTGTGGCGCTACAGTCTCCATCTTCCTAGCTGTCAGGAACAGTCAGACTTGAATCAGAAAACCACATTTCTCAACACAATTTTGGCATTTTACTGGGACATACCCCATTTTTACTATTTTTGTGCTTTCAGCCTCATTCCAGCAAGTGACACAAATGGGTGTGAAACCAATGCTGGATCCCGGACAACTAAACATTTATAAAAAGTAGACAAAATTCTGAATTCAGAAAGGGGTCATTTATGTAGATCCTTCAAGGTTTTCCTACAGAAAGAAACAGCTAAAATAAAAAAATCTTGAAATTGAGGTGAAGAAAAGAGCCATTTCTGTCCACATTTTCTTCTATAACTTTTTCTAACTATGGCAGATTTTTAAAGCAATATATCATTACGTCTGCTGGACTCTTCTAGTTGTGGGGATATATAGGGCTTGTAGGTTCATCAAAAACCCTAGGTACCCAGAGCCAATAAATGAGTTGCACCTTGCAGTAGGTTTTTATTGTATACCGGGTATACAGCAAATCATTTGGTGAAATATAAAGAGTCAAAAATAGGTATCAAGGAAACCTTTGTATTTCCAAAATAGGCACAAGAGAAGGTGTTGAGAAGCAGTGGTTATTTTCACATTTCTGAATTCCGGGGTCCCCTTACAAGCATGTGAATTACAGGACATTTCTCAAATAGACTTCTTTTTCACACTGTCTTACATTTGGAAGGGAAAAGTGTAGAGAAACCAAGGGGCGCTGTGAGAAAGTAGCCTCTTTCTAGCCTTGTTACCCCCACTTTTGGCCTGTTTGTAAGTATGTGTAAGGGTGTTTTCACTGTCTCACCCCAGTGCTCATAAGTTTGTGGCCTATAGGTATGTGTTCCATGTGTGATGCCTAACTGTTCACTGAGGCTCTGCTAACCAGAACCTCAGTGGTTATGCTCTCTCTGCTTTACTAATTGCCACTAAGAGGCTAGTGACCAATTTCACCAATTCACATTGGCATACTGGAACACCCTTATAATTCCCTAGTATATGGTACTGAGGTACCCAGGGTATTGGGGTTCCAGGAGATCCCTATGGGCTGCAGCATTTTTTTTGCCACCCATAGGGAGATCTGACAAATCTTACACAGGCCTGCCAGTGCAGCCTGAGTGAAATAACATCCACGTTATTTCACAGCCATTTACCACTGCACTTAAGTAACTTATAAGTCACCTATATGTCTAACTTTCACCTGGTGAAGGTTGGGTGCAAAGTTACTTAGTGTGTGGGCACCCTGGCACTAGCCAGGGTGCCCCCACATCGTTCAGGGCAAATTCCCCGGACTTTGTGAGTGCGGGGACACCATTACACACGTGCACTATACATAGGTCACTACCTATGTATAGCGTCACAATGGTAACTCCGAACATGGCCATGTAACATGTCTAAGATCATGGAATTGTCACACCAATGCCATTCTGGCATTGGGGAGACAATTCCATGATCCCCCGGGTCTCTAGCACAGAACCTGGGTACTGCCAAACTTCCTTTTCAGGGTTTGCACTGCAGCTGCTGCTGCTGCCAACCCCTCAGACAGGTTTCCGCCCCCCTGGGGTCCAGGCAGCCCTGTCCCAGGAAGGCAGAACAAAGGATTTCCTCTGAGAGAGGGTGTGACACCCTCTCCCTTTGGAAATAGGTGTGAAGGCTGGGGAGGAGTAGCCTCCATCAGCCTCTGGAAATGCTTTGATGGGCACAGATGCTGCCCATCTCTGCATAAGCCAGTCTACACCGGTTTAGGGATCCCCCAGCCCTGCTCTGGTGTGAAACTGGACAAAGGAAAGGGGAGTGACCACTCCCCTGACCTGCACCTCCCAGGGGAGGTGGCCAGAGCTCCTCCAGTGTGCCCCAGACCTCTGCCATCTTGGAAACAGAGGTGTTGCTGGCACACTGGACTGCTCTGAGTGGCCAGTGCCATCAGGTGATGTCAGAGACTCCTTCTGATAGGCTCTTACCTGTGTTACTAGCCTAAACACCTTCCTAGGTAGCCAAACCTCCTTTTCTGGCTATTTAGGGTCTCTGCTTTGGGGAATTCTTCACATACCGAATGCAAGAGCTCATCAGAGTTCCTCTGCATCTCTCTCTTCACCTTCTGCCAAAGGATCGACCGCTGACTGCTCAGGATGCCTGCAAAACCGCAACAAAGTAGCAAATATGACTACTGCAACCTTGTATCGCTGATTCTGCCGCTTTCTCGCCTGTTTCCTGGTGGTGCATGCTTTAGGGGTAGCCTGCCTCCTTCTTGCACCAGGAGCTCTGAAGAAATCTCCAGTGGGTCGATGGAATCTTCCCCCTGCAACCGCAGGCAACAAAAGACTGCATCAGCGGTCCTCTGGGTCCCCTCTCAGCACAACGAGCGTGGTCCCTGGAACTCAGCAACTCTGTCCAAGTGACTCCCACAGTCCAGTGACTCTTCAGTCCAAGTCTGGTGGAGGTAAGTCCTTGCCTCCCCACGCCAGACTGCATTGCTGGGTACCGCGTGATTTGCAGCTGCTCCGGCTCCTGTGCACTCTTCCAGGATTTCCTTTGTGCACAGCCAAGCCTGGGTCCCCAACACTCTAACCTGCAGTGCACAACCTTCTGAGTTATCCTCCGGCATCGTGGGACTCCCTTTTGTGTCTTCGGGTGGACTCCGGTTCACTCCTCTTCCAAGTACCTATTCCGGTACTTCTGCTGGTGCTGCCTTCTTTTGTGAGGGCTCCGTGACTTGCTGGGTGCCCCCTCTGTCTCCTCAGCCAAGTGGCGACATCCTGGTCCCTCCTGGGCCACAGCAGCATCCAAAAACCCTAACCATGACCCTTGCAGCTAGCAAGGCTTGTTTGCGGTCTTTCTGCATGGGAACACCTCTGCAAGCTTCTTCATGACGTGGGACATCCATCCTCCAAAGGGGAAGTTTCTAGCCCTCTTCGTTCTTGCAGAATCCACAGCTTCTACCATCCAGTGGCAGCTTCTTTGCACCCACAGCTGGCATTTCCTGGGCATCTGCCCACTCTCGACATTGTCGCGACTCTTGGATTTGGTCCCCTTGTTTCACAGGTACTCATGTCCGGAAATCCACTGTTGTTGCTTTGCTGGTATTGGTCTTCCTTGCAGAAACCCCCTATCACGACTTCTGTGCTCTCTGGGGGTTATAGGTGCACTTTACACCTACTTTTCAGGGTCTTGGGGTGGGCTATTTTTCTAACCCTCACTGTTTTCTTACAGCCCCAGCGACCCTCTACAAGCTCACATTGGTTTGGGGTCCATTCGTGGTTCGCATTCCACTTTTGGAGTATATGGTTTGTGTTGCCCCTATACCTATGTGCTCCTATTGCAATCTACTGTAACTTTACGTTGCTTGCATTACTTCCTTTTGCTATTACAGCATATTTTTGGTATTGTGTACATATATCTTGTGTATATTTGGCATCCTCATACTGAGGGTACTCACTGAGATACTTTTGGCATATTGTCATAAAAATAAAGTACCTTTATTTTTAGTATATCTGTGTATTGTGTTTTCTTATGATATTGTGCATATGACACCAGTGGTATAGTAGGAGCTTTGCATGTCTCCTAGTTCTTTCTAAGCTGCTCTGCTATAGCTACCTTCTATCAGCCTAAGCTGCTAGAAACACCTCTTCTACACTAATAAGGGATAACTGGACCTGGCACAGAGTGTAAGTACCCCTTGATACCCACTACAAGCCAGGCCAGCCTCCTTCATTGGTTGTGCAGCAGTGGGATAAGTACTTGCAACTACTTACCACTTTGTCATTGTGTACTTTTCATAAGAGAATAATATACAAAACAAGTTCAGTGTATGTACACCTAACCAAAAAGTTTTGCTTTTCTTCTCTTACACTATCTGCTAAGTGCTGAAAAGTACTCCTAAACTTTCAAAAAGTTTCAAAAGTATGAAAAAGTTTTTTTTCCTGTTCTTTAAAAAGTCCTAAAACTTTTTCTATCCTTTATCTGTCTCTAAATCTTTTTCTATCATGTCTGGTGTAGGAACTACTCTTAATCTGTTCAATACTACTTATGACCACCTTAACTTTAAGAGCCCAAGGAGTCTCTGCATTGATAGAGGTTTAGTGGTAGGTAAGAACCCTTCTAGAGAGCTACTGTCTAATATGCTTATTGAGAATGATAAGGCCCAGGGTGGCACCTCATCTGAAAGGTTGATAGATAGCTCACACTCTGACTCAGGGGAGCCCCCAGTAGGAGTGTTGCAGGGTTCCCTTCTTAATTTGCCCCTTAGCAGACCACCTAGCAATGCTGGTAGTAATAGAAGCTCCCATAACAGTAGGGATGTTTTTATTCCTGGAGGCTAGGTTGTTAGAGTGCCAACTGTTAGGGACATTTCTCCCTCTGCTCATTCAAATCTTTCTTCTGTGTCAAAACATTCCCAACCCACCCACCCTGATGACAAGATGTTAGAAAGGGAACTCAATAAGTTGAGAGTGGAAGAGACCAGGCTGAAGCTTAAACAGCAACAGCTGTCTCTAGACAGGGAATCCCTAGCCTTAGAAAAAGAGAGACAGAGGTTGGGGTTTGGACCCCATGGTGGTAGCAGCAGTATTCCAGATAGCAATCCTGTAAGAGAACATGATTCTAGGAATCTGCATAAGATAGTTCCCCCTTACAAGGAGGGGGATGACATTAACAAGTGGTTTGCTGCACTTGAGAGGGCCTGTATGGTACAGGGGGTCCCTCAAAGGCAGTGGGCTGCTATCCTATGGCTATCTTTCAGTGGAAAGGGTAGGGATAGGCTCCTTACTGTTAGAGAAAGTGATGCCAATAATTTTACAGTTTTGAAGAATGCACTCTTGGATGGATTTGGCTTAACCACTGAACAATACAGGATTAAGTTCAGAGAAAACAGAAAAGAGTACTCACAAGACTGGGTAGACTTTGTTGACTATTCAGTGAAGGCCTTGGAGGTGTGGTTACATGGCAGTAACGTTTCTGACTATGAAAGCCTGTACAATCTAATCCTGAGAGAGCATATTCTGAATAACTGTGTGTCTGACTTGTTACACCAATATCTAGTGGACTCAGATCTGACCTCTCCCCAAGAATTGGGAAAGAAGGCAGACAAATGGGTCAGAACAAGAGTGAACAGAAAAGTTCATACAGGGGGTGACAAGGATGGCAAGAAGAAATATGGTGAGAAATCTCAGGATAAGCATGGGGATAAGGGTAAAACCAAAGATCCTTCTTCAAATCCTAAACACTCTTCAGGGGGTGGGGATAAATCAAATTCTTCCTCTTCTTCACAACATACACACATTAAAAAGCCTTGGTGCTTTGTGTGTAAAAACAAAGGCCGAAGGCCAGGGGATAAGTCCTGTCCAGGTAAACCCCCTGAAACTACCACCACTAATACATCAAACTCTAGTGCCCCTAGCAATAGTGGTAATAGTGGTGGGACTACTGGCAACAGTCAAACTAAGGGTGTAGTTGGGTTCACTTATGGGTCCATCATAGAAACTGGGGTAGTCAGTCCCAGACAGTTTCTGTCACACCTGGTGGCATTGGCCTTGCCACACTGGCTGCTTGTCCCCTTACAATGGATAAGTACATGCAGACAGTTTCAATAAATGGTGTTGAGGCCCAGGCCTACAGGGACACAGGTGCCAGTATCACTTTGGTGACTGAAAACCTAGTAGCTCCTGAACAACACATCATTGGACAACAGTACAAGATTATTGATGTCCATAACTCCACTAAGTTTCTTCCCTTAGATATAGTTCAGCTTAGTTGGGGTGGAGTTACTGGCCCTAAGCAGGTGGTAGTGTCACCTAGCTTACCTGTAGACTGTCTCTTAGGTAATGATCTAGAGACCTCAGGTTGGGCTGAGGTAGAGTTTTGTACCCATGCAGCCATGCTGGGTATCCCTGAGGAATTGTTCCCTCTCATTTCTACTGAAATGAAAAAGCAAAGGAGAGAAAAAGGCCTGAAAACTCAGGACCCCTCTCCAACAACAGGTAAAAAGGGTATCACAGTATCCCCTACCCACCCTACCATTCAGGATACCATTCCTGTGGTGGGAGAAACCTCTCCTGGGGTGGCACCTGTACCAAGGGAATCATCAGCTGGCATAGCTGTACTCCCTGAGGTGGAAGTACCTCTCTGTGGGATAACTAATATTGGTGAGAAAAAGAGCACCATTTTAGTTAACATGGAGCATCCCTCCAACCCTCCCAGAGAAAGTTTAGTGTAGAAACCCTGCACTGCCTCCCAACACTTAGGACAGCAGCCCTGCCCTAGTGTGGAGCTCATAGGACAGCATCCCTGCCCTGCTCCAACTCAAGAGAAACAGCATCCCTGTTCTCTCTTACAGCCATATGGACAATTTCTTTGTCCAGCTATGGCTTTACTGAGACAGCATCCCTGTCTGGCATTTTCATCCCTAGAAATAGGTCCAGTGGACAATTCCCACTGTTCTAAACTAAAACTTACTGATAGAAACTCTGAAAATATATCTTCACATTGTTGGTTAGCTAAAAAACTTCAAACAGGGTGGTTTACATCCCCACAGGGAAGTAACCATATAGTGGATGATAAAGGGAGTAACCAGTCTATTGCAGGGCTACTCTCCACTTATCACCACTTAGACAATAAAGTCTCAACTGGCCAAGGTTAGCCTTATTTTCCTTCGTTTGGGGGGGGCGGGGTGTGTGAGAAAGTAGCCTCTTTCTAGCCTTGTTACCCCCACTTTTGGCCTGTTTGTGAGTATGTGTCAGGGTGTTTTCACTGTCTCACTGGGATCCTGCTAGCCAGGGCCCAGTGCTCATAGTGAAAGCCCTATGTTGTCAGTATGTTTGTTATGTGTCACTGGGACCCTGCTAGCCAGGACCCCAGTGCTCATAGGTTTGTGGCCTATATGTATGTGTTCCCTGTGTGATGCCTAACAGTCTCACTGAGGCTCTGCTAACCAGAACCTCAGTGGTTATGCTCTCGCTGCTTTACAAATTGTCACTAACAGGCTAGTGACCAATTTCACCAATTCACATTGGCATACTGGAACACCCTTATAATTCCCTAGTATATGGTACTGAGGTACCCAGGGTATTGGGGTTCCAGGAGATCCCTATGGGCTGCTGCATTTCTTTTGCCACCCATAGGGAGATCTGACAAATCTTACACAGGCCTGCCAGTGCAGCCTGAGTGAAATAACATCCACGTTATTTCACAGCCATTTACCACTGCACTTAAGTAACTTATAAGTCACCTATATGTCTAACCTTCACCTGGTGAAGGTTGGGTGCAAAGTTACTTAGTGTGTGGGCACCCTGGCACTAGCCAAGGTGCCCCCACATCGTTCAGGGCAAATTCCCCAGACTTTGTGAGTGCGGGGACACCATTACACACGTGCACTATACATAGGTCACTACCTATGTATAGCGTCACAATGGTAACTCCGAACATGGCCATGTAACATGTCTAAGATCATGGAATTGTCACACCAATGCCATTCTGGCATTGGGGAGACAATTCCATGATCCCCCGGGTCTCTAGCACAGAACCCGGGTACTGCCAAACTGCCTTTTCAGGGTTTGCACTGCAGCTGCTGCCAACCCCTCAGACAGGTTTCTGCCCCCCTGGGGTCCAGGCAGCCCTGTCCCAAGAAAGCAGAACAAAGAATTTCCTCTGAGAGAGGGTGTGACACCGTCTCCCTTTGGAAATAGGTGTGAAGGCTGGGGAGGAGTAGCCTCCCCCAGCCTCTGGAAATGCTTTGATGGGCACAGATGCTGCCTATCTCTGCATAAGCCAGTCTACACCGGTTTAGGGATCCCCCAGCCCTGCTCTGGCGCAGAACTGGACAAAGGAAAGGGGAGCGACCACTCCCCTGACCTGCACCTCCCAGGGGAGGTGCCCAGAGCTCCTCCAGTGTGCCCCAGACCTCTGCCATCTAGGAAACAGAGGTGTTGCTGGCACACTGGACTGCTCGGAGTGGCCAGTGCCATCAGGTGACGTCAGAGACTCCTTCTGATAGGCTCTTACCTGTGTTACTAGCCTATCCTCCTTCCTAGGTAGCCAAACCTCCTTTTCTGGCCATTTAGGGTCTCTCCTTTGGGGAATTCTTCAGATACCGAATGCAAGAGCTCATCAGAGTTCCCCTCATCTCTCTCTTCACCTTCTGCCAAAGGATCGACCGCCGACTGCTCAGGACGCCTGCAAAACTGCAACAAAGTAGCAAAGATGACTACTGCAACCTTGTATCGCTGATCCTGCCGCTTTCTCGCCTGTTTCCTGGTGGTGCATGCTCTGGGGGTAGCCTGCCTCCTTCTTGCACCAGGAGCTCTGAAGAAATCTCCTGTGGGTTGACGGAATCTTCCCCCTGCAACCGCAGGCAACAAAAGACTGCATCAGCGGTCCTCTGGGTCCCCTCTCAGCACAACGAGCGTGGTCCCTGGAACTCAGCAACTCTGTCCAAGTGACTCCCACAGTCCAGTGACTCTTCAGTCCAAGTCTGGTGGAGATAAGTCCTTGCCTCCCCACGCTAGACTGCATTGCTGGGTACCGCGTGATTTGCAGCTGCTCCAGCTCCTGTGCACTCTTCCAGGATTTCCTTTGTGCACAGCCAAGCCTGGGTCCCCGACACTCTAACCTGCAGTGCACAACCTTCTGAGTTGTCCTCCGGCGTCGTGGGACTCCCTTTTGTGTCTTCGGGTGGACTCCAGTTCACTCCTCTTCCAAGTACCTATTCCGGTACTTCTGCGGGTGCTGCCTGCTTCTATGAGGGCTCCGTGACTTGCTGGGCGCCCCGCTGTCTCCTCATCCAAGTGGCGACATCCTGGTCCCTCCTGGGCCACAGCAGCATCCAAAAACCCTAACCGCGACCCTTGCAGCTAGAAAGGCTTGTTTGCGGTCTTTCTGCATGGGAACACCTCTGCAAGCTTCTTCATGACGTGGGACATCCATCCTCCAAAGGGGAAGTTTCTAGCCCTCTTCGTTCTTGCAGAATCCACAGCTTCTACCATCCGGTGGCAGCTTCTTTGCACCCTCAGCTGGCATTTCCTGGGCATCTGCCCACTCTCGACATTGTCGCGACTCTTGGACTTGGTCCCCTTGTTTCACAGGTACTCAGGTCCGGAAATCCACTGTTGTTGCTTTGCTGGTGTTGTTCTTCCTTGCAGAAACCCCCTATCACGACTTCTGTGCTCTCTGGGGGTTATAGGTGCACTTTACACCTACTTTTCAGGGTCTTGAGGTGGGCTATTTTTCTAACCCTCACTGTTTTCTTACAGCCCCAGCGACCCTCTACAAGCTCACATAGGTTTGGGGTCCATTTGCGGTTCGCATTCCACTTTTGGAGTATATGGTTTGTGTTGCCCCTATACGTATGTGCTCCTATTGCAATCTACTGTAACTTTACGTTGCTTGCATTACTTCCTTTTGCTATTACTGCATATGTTTGGTATTGTGTACAAATATCTTGTGTATATTTGGCATCCTCATTCTGAGGGTACTCACTGAGATACTTTTGGCATATTGTCATAAAAATAAAGTACCTTTATTTTTAGTATATCTGTGTATTGTATTTTCTTATGATATTGTGCATATGACACCAGTGGTACAGTAGGAGCTTTGCATGTCTCCTAGTTCAGCCTAAGCTGCTCTGCTATAGCTACCTTCTATCAACCTAAGCTGCTAGAAACACCTCTTCTACACTAATAAGGGATAACTGGACCTGGCACAGAGTGTAAGTACCCCTTGGTACCCACTACAAGCCAGGCCAGCCTCCTACAGGCACTAATACTTGTTCTACTATTCTATGTTCCCCCAAGTCTCCCAATAAAAATGGTACCTCACTTGTGTGGGTAGGCCTAATGCCCCCGACAGGAAACGCAATATGGACACATCACATTTTTACATTGAAATCTGATGTGTTTTTTGGAAAAGTGCTTAGCTGTGGATTTTGGCCTCTAGCTCAGCCGGCACCTAGGGAAACCTACCAAACCTGTGCAGTTATGAAAACTAGACACTAGGGGAATCGAGGATGGGGTAACGTAGTTCTGTTATCCAGAATCCTTTGCAAACTTCAAAATTTGGCAAATAAAACACTTTTCCCTCAGATGTCGGTGCTGCAAAGTTCTGGAATCTGAGAGGAGCCACAAACGTTCTTCTACCCACCAATTCCCCAAGTCTCCCAATAAAAATAGTACCTCACTTGTGTGGGTAGGCCTAGTGCCTACGACAGGAAATGCCCCAAAACATAACGTGGACACATCATATTTTCCGAGATAAAACTGACCTGTTTTTTACAAAGTGCCTAGCTGTGGCTTTTGGCCTCTAGCTCAGCCGGCACCTAGGGAAATATAGCAAACCTATCCATTTTTTAAAACTAGACATCTAGGAGAATTTAGAATGGGGTGACTTGTGAGGCTCTCACCTGGTTCTGTTACCCAGAATCCTTTGCAAACCTCAAAATCTGGCAACAAAACTCTTTTTCCTCACTTGGGTGATGGAAAGTTCTGGAATCTGAAAGGAGCCAAAAATTTCCTTCCACCCAACATTCCCCTAAGTCTCCCGATAAAAATGGTACCTCACTTGTGTTTGTAGGCCTAAAGCCCGCAACATGAAACGCCTCAAAATGCAACATAGACACATCAAATTTTTACATTGAAAACTGACGTGTTTTTTTTAAAGTGTCTAGCTGTGGATTTTGGTCTCTAGCTCAGTCAGTACCTAGGCAATCCTACCAAACCTGTTTTTTTTTTTAAACTAGACACCTAGGGGAACCCAGGATGGGATACCTTATGGCACACTCACCAGGTTCTGTTACCCAGTATCCTTTGCAAACCTCAGCATTTGGCAACAAAACACTTTTTCCCTCACATTTCGGTGAGGGAAAGTTTTGGAATCTGAGAGGAGCCCCAAATTTCCTTCCACTCAGCATTTCCCAATGTCTCCCGGTACAAATGGTACCTCACTTGTTTGGGTAGGTCTAGTGCCCGTGTCAGGAATGGATCACACAACGGTCAATGTTAATCCTTACATGACCCTGGGGTGATCCATTCCTGACGCAGGCACTAGTCACAGGCACTCAAGTGGGGTAGCGTTTTTATCAGGACAGAATGGGAAACACTAGGTGGTAGGAATTATGTGGACCCCAGCATAATCTTGTACTTTTTGTGACCGAAATGCAAGAAAAAATAGAGATTTTAGTCAACATTTCACCTTTGCAGGGTATTCTGAGTAAGAAAACTTTGGGGAATCCACACAAGTCACACCTCATTGGACTTCCCCGGGTGTCTAGTTTACAGAAATGTCTGGGTTTGGCAGGTTTCCCTATCTGGCCGCCAAGCCCGGGACCAAAACGCAGGTGCTTGCCTTACAAAACCAGGTTGTTTTGTGATAGATAATTTTGATGTCTCCACAATACGATTTGGGCGGTGGTGTTTGGGGCTGAACTAAATTGGGGACCTCCTAAGAGAGCACTCTCTCTGTGCTTGCCGCCACATGCACCTGCTCTCTGGGTTGGGCTAACCACTCTATTGTCCCGCTGCACAGACTGTGCTTGCGAAGGGACAGCAGAACTGTCCTCATCACCTCCTTCAGAATCACTGGAAGAGGAGTTGTCGAAAAAAAACACACCCAGAGTCTGCATCATTGTCCTATCCTTCCAATGATGTCTCAGTATCTGCTGTCTCAGTCTCTGATCCTACGTTAGAGCTGTCCTCTATAACCTGAGTTAGGGCTTGAGCAGCAGTCATCCATTGAGACGTCATCTCTGCTACTGGCTCAACTCTCGCTCTAAAACACTAGCCTACGTAGACAAAATTGCTAGAGGGTGTGTGTGATGCGTGCAACAGTAAAGGTCAGTCACCTTACCTTTGCTTCTTCCCTCAATCAGCACATTCTCTCAAGACACTCAAAAAAACAAAAAAGACACACTATTACTTCACCTTGTCACATCCCAATCGTCACAGTCTTTAGCGCCTCTGGCACCCAGTCAAACAATCATTATTGGTGCTCCCACTTCCATGACCTCCTCCTCAGATTCCCTCACTATCACCCAGCAAAAGTCCCCTTCATCTCTCCATAGCCCCTCTCGCACATGCATTTCATTTGTATTATAGTGCAGGTAAAGGTTGGCTTTACTAATCCACTCAGTTATTTACATAAAATACAGATTTGATCTTTACAGTAGGCATATAAACCTTCTGCGCTATTTTATAGCATCAAAACTGCCACTAGACAAAAGTCAGATCCTTTTGTAGCAGAAACATAATTACAAGAGTTACTTGACTTTTTAGTGCTGCCTAAAAGCTACAGTTGAAACGCACCAGTTGAAGTATGTGCATTGCTTTGAAGACACAAGCCGCAACTGCAAGAGATCTTGTGGCGAATATTTCTATAAAAAAGAGATCACTTTTATATATGGGTGTGGTTTTCCTGGGGGCTTATCGCAGCCCCCATGGAAACTACACACGCATTGACAAAAGCGATCTCTCGCTCTCTCTCGCTATATCTATATATCTATATCTATATATCTATATAAATATCTCTATCTGTAGAGCTATACATATATATAGATCTATATGTTTATAGATAGTGGCCCCCAGGGAAACCCTACAGCTATTAAAAAAATAATTGCCCCCACAGGGGGTCGCCCTGCTCACGGGCAGCCCACTGTTAATTTAATGAAAAAAAAAATATATATATATATATATTCTTTTTTTTAACCTCAGGGTTAAACGTACTTTTTAATAAAACATATGCCCCGGGGGGCTGCCCGTTTCCAGAGGGGGGCCGACCCCCCAAGTGAAATCCCGGGTGTCTAGTGGGGTTTCAGGAAGGCCTTGTTTGAAAGGAGAGAATCTCCCCTTTCAAACGTGGCCCTCCTGAACGTGGGGAGGCCCGTTTGAGCCGTTTCCCCACCGTAGAAGGAAGCGGCCTTACCTCCACTTCCTGCTCTGGTGGGGAAAACAGATTGTGACATCAGCGGGTGCAAGGTGCGCTGACGTCACAAAGGGGCGAGTGGGGGGGGGGGGGTGCAGAGAGATATGGAAGCTCTTCCGTGTCTCTCAATGGGCAATTAAATAAAAAAAAAAACTCTTGTGCAACGCCCTCCCTTGTGTTGGCCACTTGTCATGACCTGCACCAGGGAAGTAGTGTGGGCATCAGCCACTGGCTGACGCCAGCACTTAACAGGTTAATCTAGTACACAATAAAAACAATAAACCGAAAACAAACTAATAGTTCTACTTATTATAATATCATAACTTTGCAGCCACTCTACATTTGACCTACATTTCACCTTCCATACTTACCTACCTACCATACGTACCTACTGTGACAAACCTACACACCTACTGTACCTCATCTAATCGACATATCTAGCTACCATACCATTCCTTTGTACCATACCTGCCATAGCTCCATATCATACCTACCTACCTAACCCAACCTACCATACATAACCTACCATACCTACCAATACGGTGCTTCCATATCATACCTACCATACCTAACCCACAATACTATCACACTTACTATATCATAACTACCATACTTAGCATATCTGCCTACCATATTTCACATAACAGCGACCCTTGACCCAAGGGTAGGTCGCTCCCCCTGCCGCTGCAGCTCCTCCAGGTTCCTGAGTTCCTGAGACCCACCCCACAGTAAGTACCCCCCACCTCCCAGCCCCTCGTTCTGCCCCACGCTACTCACCCTCTCTCCTGCTCCTGCTTCTTTTCCTCTTTTCTTCTTCTCTGTTCTTCCTCCTCGCTCCTCGTCTGTATTCTTCTTCTGTACTCCTCTTCTCCCCGTCTTCTCTCCTCTTCTCTTCTTTCTCATCTTCTGCTGTGGTCTTCTGCACTCTGTTTCTTTGTTTTTTGTATCTTCCTCCGTGTTCTTCTGTGTTCTTCTGTGTTCCTCTGTCTTCTTCTGTCTTCCTCTGTCTTCTTCTGTCTTCCTCTGTGTTCTTCTGTCTTCCTCGGTGTTCTTCTGTCTTCCTCTGTGTTCTTCTGTCTTCCTCTGTGTTCTTCCGTCTTCCTCTCTTCTTCTGTCTTCCTCAGTGTTCTTCTTTCTTCCTCTGTGTTCTTCTGTCTTCCTCTGTGTTCTTCTGTATTCTTCTCTGTTCTTCTGTCTTCCTCGGTGTTCTTCTGTATTCCTCTCTGTTCTTCTGTGTTCTTCTGTGTGTCTTCTGTTCTTCCGGTCTTCTGCTCTTCCGGTCTTCAGTCCTTCCGGTCTTCTGCTCTTCTGTTCTTCTTTTCTTCTGTTCTTTTCTTCTTGTCTTCTTGTCTTCTGCCTTCGGCTCTTCTGCCTCCTCCGTCCTCTTCTCCCCGCGCCTGCCCTCCTGCTCCTGCCTCATCCCCCTCCCCCACTCGCATCCCCCCCTCTATCTCCCCTATCTAACCCGTTCACTTTCTACCTCCCTCACTCCTCCTATCTACCTATCTCTCCATCTCTCTATCCCACTATCCAACTCCCTCACTCTCCACCTCCTCCTATCTTCCTATCTCTCTATCTTTTTCCCTATCTATCGATTTCTCTATCTACCTTTTCTCTCTACCTATTTCTCTATCTCTCCCCCCCTCCCGCCACCCCCTCTATTACCTATCTTCCTATCCCCTCACTCTACCTCTCACCCTCACCCACCTCTACAACCCCCCCTCCCCTATCTTCACAACCCTACACCTATCTTTCTCCCTAATCTCCTAAACCTCCTAACACTCTCCCCCTCCACCCTTAAACCTCCCTCCCCCAGCTCTTCTCACTCTACCTGTCCCCCCCCTCCCTCGCGCTTTCCCGCCGCGACCTCCTGCACGCCCCCGCCCCCCAGCTCCCATTCGCCCCCAGCTGACCCCTCTCCCCCTCCCACCTCATATGGCGGCCGCTGCGCGACAGTGGTAGCGACCCTTGACCCAAGGGTAGGTCGCTCCCCCTGCCGCTGCAGCTCCTCCAGGTTCCTGAGTTCCTGAGACCCACCCCACAGTAAGTACCCCCCACCTCCCAGCCCCTCGTTCTGCCCCGCGCTACTCACCCTCTCTCCTGCTCCTGCTTCTTTTCCTCTTTTCTTCTTCTCTGTTCTTCCTCCTCGCTCCTCGTCTGTATTCTTCTTCTGTACTCCTCTTCTCCCCGTCTTCTCTCCTCTTCTCTTCTTCCTCATCTTCTGCTGTGGTCTTCTGCACTCTGTTTCTTCGTTTTTTGTATCTTCCTCCGTGTTCTTCTGTGTTCTTCTGTGTTCCTCTGTCTTCTTCTGTCTTCCTCTGTCTTCTTCTGTCTTCCTCTGTGTTCTTCTGTCTTCCTCTGTGTTCTTTTGTATTCTTCTCTGTTCTTCTGTCTTCCTCTGTGTTCTTCTGTCTTCCTCTGTGTTCTTCCGTCTTCCTCTCTTCTTCTGTCTTCCTCGGTGTTCTTCTTTCTTCCTCTGTGTTCTTCTGTATTCTTCTCTGTTCTTCTGTCTTCCTCGGTGTTCTTCTGTATTCCTCTCTGTTCTTCTGTGTTCTTCTGTGTGTCTTCTGTTCTTCCGGTCTTCTGCTCTTCCGGTCTTCAGTCCTTCCGGTCTTCTGCTCTTCTGTTCTTCTTTTCTTCTGTTCTTCTTTTCTTCTTGTCTTCTTGTCTTCTGCCTTCGGCTCTTCTGCCTCCTCCGTCCTCTTCTCCCCGTGCCTGCCCTCCTGCTCCTGCCTCATCCCCCTCCCCCACTCGCATCCCCCCCTCTATCTCCCCTATCTAACCCGTTCACTTTCTACCTCCCTCACTCCTCCTATCTACCTATCTCTCCATCTCTCTATCCCACTATCCAACTCCCTCACTCTCCACCTCCTCCTATCTTCCTATCTCTCTATCTTTTTCCCTATCTATCGATTTCTCTATCTACCTTTTCTCTCTACCTATTTCTCTATCTCTCCCCCCTCCCGCCACCCCTTCTATTACCTATCTTCCTATCCCCTCACTCTACCTCTCACCCTCACCCACCTCTACAACCCCCCCTCCCCTATCTTCACAACCCTACACCTATCTTTCTCCCTAATCTCCTAAACCTCCTAACACTCTCCCCATCCACCCTTAAACCTCCCTCCCCCAGCTCTTCTCACTCTACCTGTCCCCCCCCTCCCTCGCGCTTTCCCGCCGCGACCTCCTGCACGCCCCGCCCCCCAGCTCCCATTCGCCCCCAGCTGACCCCTCCCCCCCCCCCTACCTCATATGGCGGCCGCTGCGCGACAGTGGTAGCGACCCTTGACCCAAGGGTAGGTCGCTCCCCCTGCCGCTGCAGCTCCTCCAGGTTCCTGAGTTCCTGAGACCCACCCCACAGTAAGTACCCCCCACCTCCCAGCCCCTCGTTCTGCCCCGCGCTACTCACCCTCTCTCCTGCTCCTGCTTCTCTTCCTCTTTTCTTCTTCTCTGTTCTTCCTCCTCGCTCCTCGTCTGTATTCTTCTTCTGTACTCCTCTTCTCCCCGTCTTCTCTCCTCTTCTCTTCTTCCTCATCTTCTGCTGTGGTCTTCTGCACTCTGTTTCTTCGTTTTTTGTATCTTCCTCCGTGTTCTTCTGTGTTCTTCTGTGTTCCTCTGTCTTCTTCTGTCTTCCTCTGTGTTCTTCTGTCTTCCTCTGTGTTCTTTTGTATTCTTCTCTGTTCTTCTGTCTTCCTCTGTGTTCTTCTGTCTTCCTCTGTGTTCTTCCGTCTTCCTCTCTTCTTCTGTCTTCCTCGGTGTTCTTCTTTCTTCCTCTGTGTTCTTCTGTCTTCCTCTGTGTTCTTCTGTATTCTTCTCTGTTCTTCTGTCTTCCTCGGTGTTCTTCTGTATTCCTCTCTGTTCTTCTGTGTTCTTCTGTGTGTCTTCTGTTCTTCCGGTCTTCTGCTCTTCCGGTCTTCAGTCCTTCCGGTCTTCTGCTCTTCTGTTCTTCTTTTCTTCTGTTCTTCTTTTCTTCTTGTCTTCTTGTCTTCTGCCTTCGGCTCTTCTGCCTCCTCCGTCCTCTTCTCCCCGCGCCTGCCCTCCTGCCTCATCCCCCACTCGCATCCCCCCCTCTATCTCCCCTATCTAACCCGTTCACTTTCTACCTCCCTCACTCCTCCTATCTCTCCATCTCTCTATCCCACTATCCAACTCCCTCACTCTCCACCTCCTCCTATCTTCCTATCTCTCTATCTTTTTCCCTATCTATCGATTTCTCTATCTACCTTTTCTCTCTACCTATTTCTCTATCTCTCCCCCCCTCCCGCCACCCCCTCTATTACCTATCTTCCTATCCCCTCACTCTACCTCTCACCCTGACCCACCTCTACAACCCCCCCTATCTTCACAACCCTACACCTATCTTTCTCCCTAATCTCCTAAACCTCCTAACACTCTCCCCCTCCACCCTTAAACCCCCCTCCCCGAGCTCTTCTCACTCTACCTGTCCCCCGCCTCCCTCGCGCTTTCCCGCCGCGACCTCCTGCACGCCCCCGCCCCCCAGCTCCCATTCGCCCCCAGCTGACCCCTCCCCTCCCCCACCTCATATGGCGGCCGCTGCGCGACAGTGGTAGCGACCCTTGACCCAAGGGTAGGTCGCTCCCCCTGCCGCTGCAGCTCCTCCAGGTTCCTGAGTTCCTGAGACCCACCCCACAGTAAGTACCCCCCACCTCCCAGCCCCTCGTTCTGCCCCGCGCTACTCACCCTCTCTCCTGCTTCTTTTCCTCTTTTCTTCTTCTTTGTTCTTCCTCCTCGCTCCTCGTCTGTATTCTTCTTCTGTACTCCTCTTCTCCCCGTCTTCTCTCCTCTTCTCTTCTTCCTCATCTTCTGCTGTGGTCTTCTGCACTCTGTTTCTTCGTTTTTTGTATCTTCCTCCGTGTTCTTCTGTGTTCTTCTGTGTTCCTCTGTCTTCTTCTGTCTTCCTCTGTCTTCTTCTGTCTTCCTCTGTGTTCTTCTGTCTTCCTCGGTGTTCTTCTGTCTCCCTCGGTGTTCTTCTGTATTCTTCTCTGTTCTTCTGTCTTCCTCTGTGTTCTTCTGTCTTCCTCTGTGTTCTTCCGTCTTCCTCTCTTCTTCTGTCTTCCTCGGTGTTCTTCTTTCTTCCTCTGTGTTCTTCTGTCTTCCTCTGTGTTCTTCTGTATTCTTCTCTGTTCTTCTGTCTTCCTCGGTGTTCTTCTGTATTCCTCTCGGTTCTTCTGTGTTCTTCTGTGTGTCTTCTGTTCTTCCGGTCTTCTGCTCTTCCGGTCTTCAGTCCTTCCGGTCTTCTGCTCTTCTGTTCTTCTTTTCTTCTGTTCTTCTTTTCTTCTTGTCTTCTTGTCTTCTGCCTTCGGCTCTTCTGCCTCCTCCGTCCTCTTCTCCCCGCGCCTGCCCTCCTGCTCCTGCCTCATCCCCCTCCCCCACTCGCATCCCCCCCTCTATCTCCCCTATCTAACCCGTTCACTTTCTACCTCCCTCACTCCTCCTATCTACCTATCTCTCCATCTCTCTATCCCACCATCCAACTCCCTCACTCTCCACCTCCTCCTTTCTTCCTATCCCTCTATCTTTTTCCCTATCTATCGATTTCTCTATCTACCTTTTCTCTCTACCTATTTCTCTATCTCTCCCCCCCTCCCGCCACCCCCTCTATTACCTATCTTCCTATCCCCTCACTCTACCTCTCACCCACACCCACCTCTACAACCCCCCCTCCCCTATCTTCACAACCCTACACCTATCTTTCTCCCTAATCTCCTAAACCTCCTAACACTCTCCCCCTCCACCCTTAAACCCCCCTCCCCCAGCTCTTCTCACTCTACCTGTCCCCCCGCCTCCCTCGCGCTTTCCCGCCGCGACCTCCTGCACGCCCCCGCCCCCAGCTCCCATTCTCCCCCAGCTGACCCCTCCCCCCCCTCCTACCTCATATGGCGGCCGCTGCGCGACCGCGCAGCGGGCACGCCGGAGGCGCGCCAGAGGCAAGCCCGTCTGCGCCCGTCCGCGCCTGGCCCGCGCCCAGCGCCACGACCCCTGGTCCCCAGCGCTCCCAAGCCCCGATGATCCGCTACGACCCCACCACCCTCCATGCCCTCAACCCAGGACGCTCCTTCACCTGCTTCCAAGCTCACCCCAAACGCACCCATGGACCCTTCGCCTGCAACTCCTGCAAACGCATCTTCCACCACGCAACAACTACGACCACAAGCCCACGCGCCATCAACCACCTCAAGTGCATCCTAGTCAACGCTCACTCCGTTCACAAACACGCCGTTGAACTCTGGGACCTCCTAGACTCCACAGCACCGGACGTCGCCTTCATCACGGAGACCTGGATGAACGCCTCCTCTGCTCCAGACATCGCCACCGCCATCCCCGAAGGCTACAAGATCTCCAGGAAAGACCGCACCAACCAAGTAGGAGGAGGTATCGCCATCGTCTTCAAAGACTCCATCAGCGTCACCACCTCCACTGAAGACTCCCCTCTCGCCGCTGAACACCTGCATTTTCAGATTCGCACCGACCCGAGGACCATCCTCAGAGGATCCCTCGTCTACCGTCCTCCCGGACCTCGCGCCCCTTTCAGCGACGCCATCGCCGACTTTATCTCCCCGCACGCCCTCGCCTCACCGGACTACATCCTCCTAGGCGACCTCAACTTCCATCTGGAACAAAACAACGACCCCAACACCCCCACCCTGCTCGACAACCTCGCCAACCTCGGCCTCAAACAGCTGGTGAACACTGCCACCCACATCGCCGGACACACACTCGACCCTATCTTCTCCGCCAGCAAACACGTCTTCTTCAGCCACGCCTCCGCCCTTCATTGGACCGACCACAGCTGCGTCCACTTCACATTCCGACGCGAGACCCGCCACCTCCGAACTCAACCCATCCCTCGCCGACAGTGGAACAAGATCCCTGAAGAGCAACTCTTCGCCGCACTCGCCGCCAACCAACCCACCCTCCCCAAGACCCCAACGTCGCAGCCCTCAACCTCACAAACTGGATCTCCAACTGCGCAGACAACCTTGCTCCCCTCCAACGCTCGCAGCGACAGAACAACACCAAGAAACCCCTCTGGTTCTCTGACACCCTCAAAGAATCAAAGAAAACTTGTCGCGCACTTGAGAAAGCCTGGCGCAAGGACCGCACCGCTGACAACATGACCGCCCTCAAGAACGCTACCCGCAAACACCACCACCTGATCCGTACTGCCAAAAGGAATTTTTTCACCGACAGACTGGACAAAAACAGCCACAACAGCAGAGAACTCTTCAGCATCGTCAAGGAGTTCTCCAACCCCAGCGCCAACGCCAACGCCGTCACGCCCTCACAGGATCTATGCAAATCCCTCGCCACTTTCTTCCATCGCAAGATCAGCGACCTCCACGACAGCTTCGAACACCAGACCCAACCAAACACCACAGAACCCACCTCCCCGACCATCACCCTCAACAACTGGACCCACATCAGCACGGAAGAAACCAAATCCATCATGAACTCTATCCACTCCGGCGCCCCTTCGGACCCCTGCCCGCACTTCATCTTTAACAAAGCCGACGACATCATCGCCCCGCACCTCCAGACCGTCATCAACTCTTCTTTTTCTTCTGCTACCTTCCCGAATGCTGGAAACACGCCGAAGTCAACGCCCTACTAAAGAAACCTACGGCTGACCCGAGCGACCTGAAAAACTTCCGCCCCATCTCCCTTCTGCCTTTCCCAGCCAAAGTAATAGAGAAGACCGTCAACAAACAGCTGACCACCTTCCTGGAAGACAACAACCTGCTGGACCCCTCACAGACCGGATTCCGAACCAACCACAGCACTGAAACCGCCCTCATCTCAGTCACAGATGACATCAGAACCCTGATGGACAACGGTGAAACAGTCGCCCTCATTCTTCTCGACCTCTCGGCTGCTTTTGACACCGTCTGTCACCGCACCCTAATCACCCGCCTCCGCTCCACCGGGATCCAAGACCAGGCCCTGTACTGGATCGCCTCCTTCCTCGCAAACCGCTCCCAAAGAGTCTACCTCCCACCGTTTCGCTCAGAACCCACTGAGATCATCTGCGGCGTACCTCAAGGCTCATCACTCAGCCCGACACTCTTCAATGTCTACATGAGCCCCCTCGCTAACATCGTACGCAAGCACGACATCATCATCACCTCCTACGCCGACGACACCCAACTTATACTCTCCCTCACCAAGGACCCCGCCAGCGCCAGGACCAAGCTACAAGAGGGTATGAAGGACGTCGCAGATTGGATGAGGCTCAGCCGCCTAAAGCTGAACTCTGAAAAAACGGAAGTCCTCATCCTTGGCAACACCCCGTCCGCCTGGGACGACTCCTGGTGGCCCACGGCCCTCAGCACCGCACCGACCCCCGCAGACCACGCCCGCAACCTCGGCTTCATCTTGGACCCCCTTCTCACCATGACCAAGCAAGTCAACGCCGTGTCCTCCGCCTGCTTCCTCACCCTCCGCATGCTCCGCAAGATCTTCCGCTGGATCCCCGCCGACACCAGAAAAACCGTGACCCACGCCCTCGTCACGAGCCGCCTGGACTACGGCAACACCCTCTACGCCAGGACCACAGCCAAACTCCAAAATCGCCTACAACGCATTCAAAACGCCTCGGCCCGCCTCATCCTCGACGTACCCCGCAGCAGCCACATCTCTGCACACCTGAGACACCTGCATTGGCTCCCAGTCAGCAAAAGGATCACCTTCCGACTTCTCACCCACGCACACAAAGCCCTCCACGACAAGGGACCGGAATACCTCAACAGACGCCTCAACTTCTACGTCCCCACCCGCCCCCTCCGCTCCTCTGGCCTCGCACTCGCCGCCGTCCCTCGCATCCGACGCTCCACGGCGGGTGGGAGATCTTTCTCCTTCCTGGCGGCCAAGACCTGGAACTCCCTCCCCACCAGCCTCAGGACCACCCAGGACCACTCCGCTTTCCGGAGACTCCTAAAGACCTGGCTGTTCGAGCAGCGATAACCACCCCCTTTGTCCCTAGCGCCTTGAGACCCGCACGGGTGAGTAGCGCGCTTTATAAATGCTAATGATTTGATTTGATTTGATAACATAAACTTACCTATCACACTTATGATACCCACCTCACCTACCTAACATTCCTAATTTAGAATACCTTCCTTAGCTACCTGCCATGTCCAACTGCTACTATCCCTACCTCTACCATACCTAACCTATCAAACCTACCTAATATTCTTATATACTATATATGCCATACCTAAGCTAGCTATCACACCTACCATACCTAACCTAAGATACTTAAGCCATCCACTTACTTACCAAATCTTCCTGCCAACCATATCTTCCTACCTTCCATACACACCTAGTATATCTACCATACCCTTTCTTCAATAATTCTTTTATTAGCAAATGTATCATCTGCAAGTACAATAATAAGCAGGACTTTTTCAATGGGTGTCATTTTCAACAAGGAAGAATACAGTTTATCCTACAGTTAGATCCAGTGGAGTTTCCCGTTACTGTAATCCCGCTGTTTCTATACAGTATAAGTACCCATACAGTCCTCTTTAGGCCAACATTATATTGCTAATAGGTAACTAAAAACCCAACTGAGAAAACCTCGGATGTGTAGGTACCTTCTCTTGTTGCTAGAAAGGGGTCATTCAGTGGGGAAGAAGGAAGTTGTGTGTGGTGCGTGGCCCGGTTCAGGTCATCACTCAGCTAGTGTTATGTTCACTCATGATGAGGGGGAGCTGATGGGGGGAAGGGGCGTAACAGGAGTGTTGATACTCTTGGTTATGGTCTATCTCATGTCGTGCAATTAGATTTGGGTATTTGCTTCTAGGTATTTTTGTCAGTTTGGATGGTTACTTGGGGTCTGTCGGCTCAAACTGGCACCTCCCAAAGCTGTCTGTTCAGCTGTTATGCCAACACGCAGATCTAGTAACCACTGTTGCAGTGGGGGGGCTGTGGTCAACTTCCAATGCATGGCTATGCTGCGTTTTACCAAGACTAATGCTAAATCTGTAAATGTGTGAGTGTATAGCCTAAGGCAGTGGAGAGGAAGTTTGCTACCTCTTTTCAATAGGGGTAATTCGGGGGCACAGCCCAACCATGTGGGTAAAGTTAGCTTCAGTATTGTGGCATCGAGGGCAGATGCCGGGAGACCCCAGGTACATGCGGGCCTGTCTCTCGGGTATTAGGTACATGTGATGTAAGTAAAGAGGTAGCTTGGGAGTATAAGGGAGACACAGGTGTGCTTTGATCATGTAGGTGGACCAGCATGTCATCGTTGTTCATATTAGTATATTTTCCGAGGCCCTGGTGACCTCCATGTCAGTCCCCATCAACCATTCTAATACTCAAGTTGAGCACGGCTCCCCAGCACGTAGGCTCAGTTCACTTACGTTATGGTTCGTTAACAAGCAGGTAGGCCACCGGAGCTGGGCAGCTATGTAAAAATATTTGCAGTTAGGTGCCCCTAGCCCTCCTTCCTCCATCAGCGCATATTGCTAAGCGAGCAACACATGCCTTCTTTCTTTGCCCCATATCATAGCGATCATGAGTGTATATAATTATTTAAATCCCTGCAGCCCAGAGCCATCACCAAATCGATGCAACAATACCATGAGGCTCAGGATCACTGCACTATTGTTCTGAAGGTACACCAGTGCATCATCCGTATACATTGAGATTACATGCCAGCGGTTGCCATTGCATAGTCCCCAGTTAGAAGCCTGAGTGCATATGCCAAAGGTTCCATGACTAGTGAAAATAATAATCAACATGGGGCACCCCTGATGTGTGCTACGTTCTATTGTGAAGGGGTCTGATATAGTTGTGCCAGTTTTCACTTGGGTGCAAGGTGAGTTGTATAGCAATGATATCAATTTCAGGAATCTGGGACTAATCCCAAACCTGTTTCCATGAAGTATTCCCACCCCAGGGTGTTGAATGTTTTTTCGATGTCTAGGGACACTACCCGCCACTCGCTCCCACCCAGTCCATTAATGAAATCAGGTGACTCATATTCAGGAATGTGTTTCTGCCTGGTATAAACCCATTTTGCATGGGGTGTATCACATGCTGTACTACAGGAATCAGGCGGTTGGCTAACACAACACCAAGGATTTTGTAGCCTGCATTTAACAGTGAAAGCAGGCGATATGAGCCCAGGATCAGCGGGTCCATGTCGGGTTTAGGCAGGACCACCAGCACCGCCTTGCGTAACACTGGGGGAAGCATACTTTCAGTCAAACCTCCAGTATAGAGTTTAAGGAGGTGCAGAGCTAATTGAGACTGATATGTGGATTAAAACTCCACTGTCCAGCCATCCGCTGCAGGTGTCTTGCCACACACCATCTGTGCTTTCGCTTCGGTGCTTTTGGTTTCCGTAAATTGCACTTCCAAGTCTGCTGTGTGGGACACCTGTATTTGTGGGAGGTTGAGCCCTTCCAGGAAAGAGGTTAACGCTATTGGATCTTATTATGGCGGGATTGCATACAGATTAGCATAATATGACCTAAAAATTGTATTTATCTCTTCCTGAGTAATACGTAGCAGACCTGTTGTGTCTCGGATTTCAGTGATCGGGAATTTGGGTGAATCTGCACAGATGAGCCATTCTAGAAGACTGCCTGCTTTGTCTCCTTTCGTATGTCTTTTGGCTAAATATTCCCGATAGTCCAAGGAGCTCAGTTTGTCCATTGTTGCCCGGTGTGTGAGTTTGGAATGTGCCAGAGGAGCGGCGGCCATCTGGTCAACTGGCAGTAATTGTTCATTCTTACAAACGTCTTTCTCAAGTGTGTGTAGTTCTTCACATAGAGTAGTTTGGTCCTGTATACTGCTTTGATTGTGTGTCCGCGGAGCACCACCTTGACTACATCCCATTCAGACCCGGTGCTTGGTGCTGTGTTAGTTTTATCCGGAAAGTATTTTGTAATAAGGTCTGTAAGGTTGGCACGAAATGCTGCATCATGTAAGCGCCAGGTCGGAAAATGGGAGTGAGAACGCCCCCAATACAATTGCATTTGTAGGTTGTGAAGGCCCAAGTAATGTGAGTATTCTTTAAGATTATGGTGTAGTCTGCGCCAAATGTCCATGAGTTGGTTACTGGCAACCCATTTCTGTAAATGTTGTATAAGGACAGTTGATTGAGCTCCTGGGATTAGTGGTATAGATCTGTTGAGGTCTGAATCCGGAGTGCAGTTAAAGTCTCCATAGAAAATTCACTTGATTACTGTTGGGGGTTATAAAGAGATTAGCACTAGAGGGTGTCCCTCCAAAAGCCCTTCTAGTATACCGCCTCTCCTTCTGAATCTAGAGTGGTATGTAATACTGCCAGAGGTACCCCTGGGGCCACCAATATAAGGACTCCTTTAGAATAGCTAGAGTAGGTAGTGCCTCTCCAGCATTTGTGCATTGCCTCTAGTGTTGGGGCAGTAGGGTGCGTTTCCTGGAGTAACACTATCTGGATCCTGCGTCTGCGTAGTTATTGATAGACTTGGTTTCTTTTCTTATAACTTGCCAACTCACGTACATTCCAGGACATAATGAGGGTTCATGCCCCCAGTGAGTCATTATTGGTGCTCTTCCGTACTGCAATGTGCTGCTTCTTCACGGCTTGTCATCCCCTTGTGTGTTCTTCCCCCCCACATCCTGCCCCCATCTTTCCTTCCCCCTGTCACATCCAATACAATAACACAACAACAAACCGAACAATCAGTCATGAACATATATTGTTAAGTCCCAACGCCCACTCCCTGGCTGGTCCGCCAACTGGAACCCAGCCATATGCCTTGTGATGCAATAACAACTCTGTTGAAGTCACTCGTCTACATTAGTGTCAATGTTTCATCTTAGGAGGGGTGGTGTAGAAGTGCTGATAGCTTTCACATTTAGCGGGTGAGCTCGCGATCCTCAGCCTTAACACATATCATATAACCCATGCGGTGCTTCACTATTGTATATACTCACAAGGACTGCTGCAAGGTCTGATGCCCTCCTGCCTCCGGTAGTCTATATCAAGTTCTCAGCTGTTTGAGGAGTAACTGCTGGGCCATCCTCATTGAATGTCAGTCAAGGAGTCTGGTGTCTCTAAAGGGCCGATGTTATTGCTTCCTCATTCCCATCACTCGCAGCTTCACCTCAGCAATCACTTGTGCTCTGTCTTTGACAGCTTGTTCCTTGGATGGGCTGAGTGCCCGGTGGTTAGGTCGTGATCTACGTTATGCAGTATATTCCATATGGGTGTCTTTTCTACCATTGGGTGGGCTCGAGATTCCTTTGCGCTCCAGCCAAGTCCAGGCATACTCAGGTGTGGCACAGAAGGTGATGGCGTCATCCTGTATAATTTAGAGCGTGTCACGAAATTGAAGTACATATTTAATGCTGTTATCCAGCAAGGATTTCTTAACAGTCAGGAAGGAGGACCTGTGCCGTTGTACTTCCATAGTGAGTCAGGGAAGATGTTTACTTGGGAATTATTACAGTCCCTGGGCCCATGGTGCATGTTACCTGCAGAATGTGATCTCTTTCTCTATAATTTAAGAGGCGAGCTACCACCAGATGAGGGGGAGCAATGAGGGAGTGTGGGTGGGGGTCTGCCTGGTACCATATGGGCACATTCACTGAAAAGAAGGTCAATTGCTTGCCTAGCAGGATCACGTTGGTAAACCAGTCCTCTAGATACATTTCCATGCTTGGGTTCCCTACTTATTCTGGAAGGCCCACAAGCCATACATTGTTACACCTCGATCAACCCTCTTGGCCTTTTATTAATCTGCGGAGGAAGTTGACTTAGTCCTGTAGCACCTGCAGACACTTTCCATTATCGGTGACCATAGGGTGGCCAACATCAATTCTGTGTTATGGACTCATTCCTTTAATTTCTTGTGGTCTTTGCGCATGTGTCCCATGCCAATTCACAGTGCATCGATCTTTGGGCGCAATGTAGATTTAAAATCTAAGACCGCAGTTAGTCGTTCTTCAAACTTATGAGAGTGTTCTGTCAGCATGGTTGCGAGGGAGCCATTTGAGGAACTTGCCTCCTCTTCTCCTTTCGGGATGTCCCAAATTCCAGCTGGTGCTGCCTGGGTGTTATCTGATTTTGTGAGCACCATTTTGAGGATAATGTCCATTGTCATGGTAGACGCACCAGGAATATACAGCAGAGGATCTAAGTTTGGTTGCGTTGCAGGCACCTCAGTGCCATGGCCAGCAATGTGTGGTATGTATTCGGGTGCTGCTGGTGGCCACTCTATGATTTGCTGACTCTGTGCACCACCATTGTGTGATGAGGTCAGACCTGTCAGTGTCAAACAGTGCCACCACAGCGTGTCACCACAGCTCCCTATGTAGGCAATAAAGTCTAAGGGGTGAAGAGTGACAGTGAGAGGGCCTGCCCCACCACTAGATACAGTTTGCTCAATCACTATGGGGCAGGAGTCTTTGATTCTTGAGGCTGCAGGGGAGGGGCTGACTCCCCTTAAGGCTGTCTCTATATACAACTAGGCCTTTTCAAGCTGGTGGCACTCACAGTTATAGTCCCCCAGTGACTCTTAAATCAAGTGCAGATATCTTTGATGCCTTACATGCCTGGTGTTGGGTGATTTGCCTAACTGAATATTTGGGGTTTGAGTGCTCCCTGCGGGCTCTTGCCATTGCTTCAGGATGCTGCCTGGGGGGGGGCAACCTTGAGCCAGTACTCTTGTGCCCATTGGTCTCCCCAGTGTTCCACCTGTCCAGCGGATGTGGGGATAAGATTACCCACTTTTCAAACCTCTGTGTGTAGAAATCAGGGACTTTCCGCAGGCTTTGTCACCTGGTACGGTCGGGCAATTGTGCGCTTCTGGGCATGTGAGGCGGTCAGGGTCGCTTATGTGTCATCGCTTATTCTTGCTGGGTTTTAAGGGATGGGTCACAGGTCACGGTTGGTGCTGTGTATGGCCCACACATGTGGTTATTTTCACCACTCAAATGTGCAGCCAGTTGGGGGAGCCAATTCTCTTCGCTTGCGGGCTCACCTTGTGGGGGTCGTAGTTGCAGAATGGCACAGGGACAGGCTTCCACTGCTGTTCGAATGATATTTCTGCAGTCTGCCTGAAGGCCACGTTCCCCATTTGGGTGAGGTACCGGGTTGAGGGGATGAACACTATCTCAGATGTCGTTGGAGTGAGTGTGCACAAGGGATCACCACTTGCAAGTTCCAGCAGTTCAGGAATGTGACGCACTGTTGCTTGGTCCTTGCATGGCCACCGAGCACGTCCAACCAGTCCTCTCGGGTATGACTACCTCCAGGACGGAAGTGTTAGGCCGTCTCATGCAGGAGCCCCCTCGGGAACCGCATCAGGTGCTAGGCAGTACATTGGGACCTCACTGTGAAACCTACTGGTCTGGCTGTTCTTTGATGGCCATCTTCATGTTACAAGGCTCGCAGGAAGGCACAGAATTATTTAGATTGGACCAAGGGCCGCGGAGCTCAGAGTTCAGGGTCTTACTGGGTCACCATCTTGGCCATGCATCATATCTACCATACTTAGTTATCATTCCTGCGTGGAAATTATTAAACTCTGTTATTAGGTTAACACATTCCACACATACTAAACACATACTTTTCACTTCCTAACCTTTTGCACTATATCACAAACCAATTTTCGTGGAACGGCTTCTAAATTAACAGACACCATGCATAACAGCTCACATATACTAATAATGCACTTTTCCTATAAAGCTAACACTCTAACGGTATGCCCACAGCAGCCAACCACTCACTTCCTCAAAACAATAGCACTAAAACAAATTACAATTCTGTCTACTTCAAACCTTAAAAGCACATTAAACCTATTGTTAAAATTAATAATAACAAATACCGGAGAAAAGATTCCTGCCAACACGTTTCCACTACTTTCTATATTGTTTACGTTTCCAGTACTGCATAAGTACTAGTACTAAATAAATGCGATCCAATTTACAATGTTACAACCTAATTTACTTTATTTTCCATTTTAAAGACTTCCAATTCAATTTCAGTATTCCTTTTCAAATATTACACATTTATATGTGTATCTATCATAATGCGACTATATTGTATACCTAAAAAGAAATATAACACTACATTCTTTTCTTTCAACAGTTGTTGACACATAGTCTCACAACTATTACACACCACATAAATAACGAGCCAGACCATTTGGTATTGATAAAGCTTGTTGTGAAAGCTGCTATTTCTCCAGTGTCAAAATGTACATTGTGTACTCTTCTTTTCCAATGAAAGGCAGCCCGACGTGCGAGTGCATATTATTTATTTATTTATTTTCTCCGCAGGGAAAACAACTTCCTGCATGCAACACACATAGGGGGTCATTACAACCTCGGCGGTCTTGCAAAAAGACCGCCGAGGCTGCGGGAGACAGAATACCACCATTGCCGGCGGTATTCCTGGCTCCCTATTCTGACATTTCTGCTGGGCCAACGGACGGTAACAGTGTTACCGTCCGCTGGCCCAGCAGAAATGTCACATCAACATTGCTGCCGGCTCGTAATAGAGCCGGCGGCAATGCTGATGTGCAGCGGGTACAGTAGCACCCGTCGCGCATTTCACAGGGCTATGCCTGGGGGCCCCTGCACTGCCCATGCCAAGTGCATGGGCAGTGCAGGGGCCCCTAGGAGCACCCCAAGTCCCCTTACTGCCAGCCTTTCCATGGCGGTGTTTACTGCCACGGACAGGCTGGCGGTCGGGGACTCATAATCCCCAGGGCAGCGGTGCTTGCACCGCTGCCCTGGGGATTCTGACCGCCAGGCGGAAGCCTGGCGGTATGTTGGAGGGGCCGGCGGTATGGCCGTGGCTATTACGCCACAGTCATAATTGCTGGCGGAACACCGCCAGCCTGTTGGCGGTGTTACTGCCACCTTACCGCCGGCCGTCAGGGTCTTAATGACCCCCATAATAAGTCATACCCATTGGCATTGTCAATATTTGTTTAAAAAGGCAATTATTTTCCTAATGTAGAAACGTACATAGTGTACAATTAGTCAATATAACATGGCATGGCATTTCTCTTTTTTCCTCCATTGTTAAAACATTTGTCACCATGGAGAAACCCCTTCCTCTAAATCCCCAGAAAGCCTTGGTATGATATATTTTGCGTCAGACCCTGCAAAGAGATTCAGACTGTAACAGGAGTAAACTTTATTCTCAGGGTGGGGAGTTGGTCTTTCATAAACAAGTTTGTGGGCTTTCATAAACTTACAAGTCAAACCACACCTTGATTCACTCACTCTCTACGAGATTACTACTCTGTAATTGTACGCAGGTAATATACTGTAGGGCAACTATTTACACCTTACAGGCATTCTATTTTAGATAGCTGTCAGTTGCAAAGGTAGGTAGTTTCTGCCTTAAAAGTAGGTTAGGTAACAGCTTTCTGATTTGCGGTCTTTGTGACATATCAGATGAGCCTTTATTTCCAGCAGAGAAATCCCAATAAAAATTGTAGGTACATGATTAAGTATCAGGGTCAGGTGGCAGTGACTTATGAGCTGTAAAGCCTGAGATCAGATGGAGAATCTGGTGTGCCACTTGCTGTGTCATTCCATGGTTTGCTGTTTTCTTGGTCCCCCAGAAGCCATCTAGTGATACTAGGCATCCTAGGTGCAGGGGCTCCAGCTTATTCACAGTCACCATCCCTTCTGATGAAGGTACCATCTTTTCTGATTAAGGTACCATCAAATAGAAGCCTCCACAAAAAGGCACTACACCTTTGACAATGGCACCTCACAGTCTGTGTACCCTATGAAGGAGGTAAGCAGAGAGGCGGTCCATTCGTAATCGGACAGAGTAAAATGAATCTCTGTCATAATCTGGGCTTTAATACCACAGGAGAGAGGTATGCAAGAATGGTGTGCACAAGCAGGCAGCCGAGAGGATGAAAGAATGTTATTTTGTGGGTAAACCTGGGGACTCTAAAAATAGATTAAGTGGGGATACAAGTCCCTAAAATGATGTAAAATCACACATTGTGATCAAACACTCTGTCAATACATAGTGCTTAGTTACCAAAAATTGTAAATTGGGAGGACATTACAATTGGCTTTCAAAGTGTTGAGTTGTCAAAACTAGTGTGATAGAATAATACCCCAGGCACTCCAGTTAGTCCAGATTTGAGTTCACAGAGACATGATCTGTGGTAAAGCACTATCAGGAGATTTACGACCTTCTTGCTGATGGTTCGCCGGATGTGCTTTTTCTGACGGAAACGTGGCTCCAGGACTCTGACTCCTCGATAACTAACTTAGCTTTTCCCCCAGAATATGCTATTTTTACTTTAAATCGTACGACTAGAGGTGGAGGTATTGCGATGGTCACCAAACTGTGTTATCCCTGTCAGTGGAAAGCCGCTGAACTTTTGGGGTGTGAGGGTGCCCTATTTTAAATAGCATTTAGTCATCAGTTTACCTTCTCTGGGTTATTAATTTACCGGCCTCCGGGCTGTGATTCTGTTTTTAGGGCTACTCTTCCTGAGTATATTAGCATAGAGGCACTAGGATGCGCAAATTTTAATGTTGTGGGAGATCTTAATCTCCATTTGGACTGTCCTTCCTTACCTACTATTAGGAGCTTTTTGGCGGATCTTGAGTCTTTACAGCTCTCGCAGATGATTACCTTCCCCACACATAAAGGTGGTCATATTCTTGACCCGTTCTTCACAAATTTAGAAGGTCTCAGAGTTCTTGGTTCCTCTCAGTTGGTCTGGACAGACCACATGCTGGTGAAAATGGCATGCTCTCTGTCTGACTCTCCTTTTGTATCTCAGGATAGATTTGTTCTTAAACGACACTGGAACAAATTAAGTCTGGAGGATTTTTATCATCAGCTCGAGAAGGCTCCTTTAGGTCCGCTCACTGAGGTCGATTGTGGATACGACTCCTTCTGTGAGTGGATTTCTGGTGCCCTCGATTCTCTGATTCCTATGTGTTGGTCTAAGTGTCACCGGAAGGAGCCAAGCCCTTGGTATGACACTTCCTTGGCATCTCTTAAGAGGGTCTGTAGACAGGCCGAAAGATTATGGAGGAAGTCATATGACTCTGATCTGAAAATATGTTATCTTGCTAAAATCAAGATTTATCACAGGGCAGTGTGTCAAACTCGTGCCTCCTTTTATGCTCAACAGTTTCAGAATTCTACCAATCCATCGAAACTTATTTTTAAAGTATTAAAGGACCTGATGGCGAAGAGAGTAATTGCAGGGGAAATATGCTCGGATTCACATTGTGAGGGTTTGGCCTCTTTCTTTCATGAAAAAGTGCAAGCCATCTATCGCACTTTCCCAACGGGTTCCCTGATGCTAGAGCAGGTTGGTCGCACCTTAGGTGAGGGGGAATGTCTTTCCATCTTACCCCCCTTATCTCTGGAGATGTTTGACTATCTCAGCGCCAAAATTAAGTCTGGCTCTCCGGCTGACCCGTTGAAACCCGCCCAACTTAAGACTCTGGCACCGGTTTGCCGCTCCCCGGTACTGTCCTTGATCAACCTGTCTCTTTCTTCTGGAGTGGTTCCCGTTAGATGGAAGCAGGCAGTAGTTACGCCAATTCTGAAGAAGGCGACCCTTGACCCCCTTAAACCTGAAAGCTACCGCCCTATCTCCCTTCTTCCTTGGGCCACGAAAATAGCAGAGGCCCATGTGAATGCCACTCTTACAGACCACCTTGGTAGGTTTAACATTCTTGATCCTACCCAGAACGGGTTCCGCGCGGGTCATAGTACGGAGACGGCCCTCCTCTCGATGGTCGAGCATCTGCGCTCCGTGATGGATTCCGGTCGGACGGCGGCACTGTTGTTATTAGATCTTAGTGCCACCTTCGACACGGTCTCGCACGGAATTCTGATTCGGCGTCTTGAGGAGGTGGGCGTTTCTGGCTCCGCCTTGCACTGCTTTCGTTCCTTCCTTATGGATAGGTCATTCCAGGTGGCGATCCCGCCCGGTAAGTCGTCACTCTACCCGTTAGACCAGGGAGTCCCACAGGGGTCTTCACTGAGTCCCACCCTTTTCAATCTGTATGTGAGACCGTTGGCTGCGGTCGTCAAGCGGTGGGGCCTAACCATGGTATCCTACGCAGATGATACGCAGCTGGCGGTCACACTGAGTGGGGACTCAGACCTGGAGGCTCCCAGGTTTTGTGATGGTCTGCGGGAAGTGGCTAACTGGATGAAATCCAACTGTCTCCAGTTAAACACCAAAAAAACGGAGATTATGGTGGTTGGTAAACAGGTGGTTTTGTGGGATGATAAATGGTGGCCTTCGGAGTTGGGTGTGACTCCCCTCCCAGCGGCAGAGATAAAAAACTTGGGGGTATGGTTTGATTCTTCTCTGAGTTTCATCTGTCATACCAAGAAGGTGGCGGCTTCTTGCTATGGCATCATCAGAGGACTTCGACCTATCCTCAAATTCTTTGATGCACCTACAAGACAGCTGGTGGTTCAAGCATCAGTGCTGTCTAGGTTGGACTATGCCAACTCCCTACTGGCGGGGATAAACCAGTCAGAATTTCGGCGGCTCCAGCGGGTTCAAAACGCTGCGGCCCGACTGGTGACTGGTCTCCCCAGGCGATGTTCGGTGTCCAATACTCTGCGCTCTCTCCACTGGCTCCCTGTGCAGCAGAGGATTAGATTTAAGGTTCTCTGTTTTGCATTTAAAATCTTAAAGGGTACTTCCCCGCAAATCATGGAGAAATTGCTGATTCCTTATGTTCCCTCTCGCACTCTTAGATCGTTAGGCCAGAACTTAGCAGTGGTTCCGCGCTTTAAGCTGAGCAGAATTGGGGGCCGCTCTTTTCGAGTCCTGGCAGCGAGTTGGTGGAATTCTCTTCCTCCACAAATCCGGGCCATTGATGAGCTCCTTCAGTTTAGGTGGGCTATTAAGACCTTTTTATTTGTCTAAGCTTATCTGTTGTGTTTTGTCTTCTTTTGCCCGCTTTTAGTGCTGTGTTGTGTTTACCTTCTCAAAGCGCCGGGACGCCCCTTTGCTGGGGCAGCTGTGCGCGGTACAAAATAAATAAAAAAAATAACATAACATGGGGGTGCATTATAAGTTCGGAGGACGGTGTACTTCCGACAGAGAGGTTGCCGCCATGGTGGCTACCTCCCCACCTGCCCCTGAGTTTCCGCCCACTGGCCTGGCAGGAAACAGCCTACAGCATTGCTTCCAGCTTGTAATTGAGCTGGTGGCAATGCTGTAGAGCGCAGGGTGCACCAGCATCCTCGCAATGTTCACTGTCTGCAAAGCAAAACAGACAGTGAATATTGAGGGGGTGCTGGCCAGGGGGACCCCTGCACTACCCCCTGGGGCACCCTGCACCCGTTCTCTGCCAGCATTTTTATGGCACTGCTACCGCCATGAAACCGCTGGCAGAGAAGGGGTCGTAATCCCCAGGGCAGCGCTGCTTGCAGCTCTGTCCTGGCAGATTAGGACTGCTGCAACCGCCAGACCGCTGGGATTTCCGATCTGACTGCCAGGGTTATAATGTGGTGTTGGGACCGCCAGACTCGTAATGAGGGCCACATTCCTAAGATAGATGCTCCACAGTAAGCCACCAGCACTCTCTGCGAAGAAGACAAAAGAAAGCAAAGGTTCATCTTGCTACAGGTTCTAGCCAGTCCCCAAGGCTCCACGATTCAAAGGTGGTGAATGTTCCCAGTTCAAAAGTCTCCACTCTAAAGTCCCATTAGGTACATGTAATCTATTTGGTGTGAGAAGCTAGGTCTTGTACACCTATATTGTTTGCCAATCATAATAAATACATTTTAGAGGCAGTAGAGGAATGAGGTTGGGGCAGATGGATATTAATCAGGGGCAATGGTCCTAAAGACAGCTCCAATAAAAGACAATAATATTGTTCCAAGGTTTCATCCGACATCCAGCTATAGTCAAAAAATGACTTTTGAGCTCCGGACCATAAATGCCCCAAGTTCAGAAGCCAATCAACCAACAGCGACATTGAAGTACGAATTACATGGTTTCACGTATTATAAAGTGAATACTGGATTGCAGACCCACACATCGTGCATCAGCGAAGGCAAGAAAATGTGAAGATTTTAGGAGGATGCTCTTGAAATCATGTACAAGGATTTTCACTTCCATCACTTTATGTAGAATGAATGTTCAGTACAAACAGCAATAACTCTGGGAAATCCTATTTGAGACAGCAGAGCAACCTGATAGCAACATTGAAGCTCAAAGTAATCGTTCAACAGCTTGGATAGTAAAATAGATACATAACAGCCATGAAACTGGTGACAAAGCTTCCCAGGCAAGACTTAACCCAGTTTACACCGCTAGTGAAAAACAGCACACAGCTCCCTCAGCTATAAGGGCAAGACCAATGTTTATATGTGAGATATGGGAGACTGAGGGGGCCTTCATCAAATTCTGTAGGGTGCACCATAATATTGTGTTATGCCACCGACAAATAATTACCCAAAAGAAAAATAACTGTGAAGCCTCAGTGCTAAAGCAAAATTCAGGAACTACAAGCACCTTCTGAAAGCTTCCTCCTGAATTTAACGTTACCCATCCCATTGATGAGTGACAAGGAAACATGGTCCCTGATTATTACAACATGGAAATTTGTCAGAATCACAAAACAGCGGTGTTTGGATTCTCTTAAAAATAAATATTTTACCTGGCTAAAGGATAATGTTGCACATGGATAGGTGTGGTTCCAAGATATGAGGTTGTTGGGGAGGATGATGGTTAGGATTGGGATGATTGGGACCAGTCATCAGACTGAATCATCACAGGGTGAGGGGACAGTAACTTGCCATGTTTCCTTAGCCAAAGACTAATCAACTGTTCCTCAAAGATGAAGCTACTATTGTGACCAATAGGTGCTTGCCGTTATCCTATGCCTTTCTCTTTGCTCTCCCTTGCTGATTTTCTTTTAGCTCCACCTATTTTGTGCAAATTTCTAATTCTGACTGTCACAGAATGTTTTGCTGCCCCTGCTACTGTGGTTTCCCACTAGTTAATATTGTTGTGTAATCCATGACATTGCTCATTGTAATATACCTTTTTTCCTTTGTCTTTTCTGCGTACAGAGGCTGCAACACCGAAAGTGCTAAACATACTTGAGCTTGAGTGCTTTGTTCTCTACTTGCTGTGCTTGTTGTTCGCAGAGCCCTCCTGCACCTCGTGCATGGTTGAGGAAACAAGCTACCAAAAGGAGAACCAATGCTACTGATGAAAGAGTAACCCCAACGGGTGTCGTTGTCAGCTGCCTGTGTCTACGTCTGGCTCTGTAGGGGTAGAACCAGAGACCAAAATGACCTGCTTTGGGATTTCTCTTTCACAGAGGTTTAAATTTCAGCTTCACACGCCATTCCGATGCATCTAAAAGTTGATTGATCCAACATTGAACCAGAAGGCAGCCTTTTTTCGTTGCTTTTTGGACCATAGGTCTTGCAATTATGTCCTAAAGAGGCCAACTACTTAACCCAATGGCCGAATCAATGACATACATGCTAGGATGCAAAAAGTATTAATTAAACCAAAGACTTTATTTTGCTCACCTAAGTGAGTGGAGAAAAACTGCAGTCTCTTACCACTTTTGTACTACAGAACCTATTTTTGCAAACAAGGACACTAAAATAATGGCGTCATTCACTGAGTAGCAACAAGGAGTATAACAAATGGTGCTCCCTTTAGATAGAAATATTGACTGTAAAGATTCTGTAATATCTAAAAGATACGTAAAAGCAATTTAATGCTGCAGTACTGTAATCGACTAACCACCATTGACATTAAAAATAACATTATAAATGAGTGGTATACAAATGGTAATATACAATGGTTACCACTTATCTGAAGTATAAGAATCTATCCCCAAGTACAGCTTCCTTAAAATGTATTCTAGGTCCATGTTTTTCGGGATTACTGGTCAAGGCTCATATAGATTAATGAGCATCAATACTTACATCAGTAGCCCATAGAGTCATACCTAATAACGGGTAAAGACAGTATTAGGCGGTTGCAACCATTGGCTTGCCCCTTGCAACCCTTGGCCCTACCTTTGCGACGCCTGGCCTTATAGGTGGCAAAGTCCAGTGCCTGGAATACAGATGGAATACAGATGGCATTCAGTTTCCTGGTTTTCTGTCAATGTATTTATTATACAAATAGTGAATAATATTATTCACTCTTTGTGTAATAAAACATGGGTACAATTTGCTGGCATATAACACTATCTGGCAGCTAAGGCAAGTAAAATGCTTTTAAAAGTATGTTCTGTGCGTGCTTGCAGGTGAAAGTGTTTATGTGACAGAGTGAGTGTGTGAATATGTGTGTCTGTGCAAGCATGCGTGTGTGAGTCAAAGTAAAGGTTAAATAGCGTCCCTGGCATTTTCGTGAATTGATGCCCATTTAGGCATTACTGATTAAATCTGAGGGCGGACAATAGTATTAAATGTCTTTGAATAAGGTTGCACGAAAGGGAATTTGTTTAAATATTGGAACTTCAGAGAGAACACAAGTGCTTTCCCTTGTCCACAACAAGTTTTAACGATTCGTACTTAACAGAAATAGAGCATCAACTGGGGCTCCTTGTAGGAAGGTAGCCTATTTCTAGCCTTGTTACCCCCACATTTGGCCTGTTTGTGAGTATATGTCAGGGTGTTTTTAATGTCTCACTGGGATCCTGCTATCCAGGGCCCCAGTGCTCATACTGGAAATGCTATGTTGTCAGATTGTTTGATATGTGTCACTGGGATCCTGCTAGCCAGGACCACAGTGCTCATAACTTGTGCCCTGTATGTGTTCCCTGTGTGGTTCTTAACTGTATCACTGAGGATCTGCTAACCAGAACCTCAGTGTTTATGCTCTCTCTGCTTTTTAAATTGTCACTGTAGGCTAGTGACTATTTTCACCAATTCTGATTGGCACACTGGAACACCCTTATAATTCCCTAGTATATGGTCCCTAGGTACCCAGGGTATTGGGGTTCCAGTAGATCCCTATGGGCTGCAGCATTTCTTTTGCCACCCATAGGGAGCTCAGACAATTCTTACACAGGACTGCCACTGCAGCCTGAGTGAAATAACGTCCACGTTATTTCACAGCCATTTTACACTGCACTTGAGTAACTTATAAGTCACCTATATGTCTAACCCTCAGTTAGTGAAGGTTAGGTGCAAAGTTACTAAGTGTGAGGGCACCCTGGCACTAGCCAAGGTGCCCCCACATTGTTCATGGCAATTTCCCCAGACTTTGTGAGTGCGTGGACACCATTACACGCGTGAACTACATATAGGTCAATACCTATGTGTAGCTTCACAATGGTAACTCAGAACATAGCCATGTCACATGTCTCAGATCATGGAATTGTCCCTCCAAGCCAAATCTGGTATTACGGTGCCAATCCCATGCATCCCCGGGGCTCCAGCATGGACCCCGGGTACTGCCAAACTAGCTCTCTAGGGTTTTCTCTGCAGCTACCGCTGCTGCCGACCCTCAGCAGGCAGCCCAGTCCCAGGAAGGCAGAACAAAGGATTTCCTCTGAGAGAGGGTGTTACACCCTGTCCCTTTGGAAATAGGTGTTAAGGGCCTGAGAGGAGTAGACTCTCCTGGCCTCTGGAAATGCTTTGAAGGGCACAGATAGTGCCCTCCTTGCATAAACCAGTCTACACCGGTTAAAGGATCCCCCAGCCCCTGCTCTGGCGCGAAACTGGACAAAGGAAAGAGGACTGACCACTCCCCTGTCCATCACCACCCCAGGGGTGGTGCCCATATCTCCTCCAGTGTGTCCCAGAACTTTGCCATCTTGAATGCAGAGAGACCTCTGAGTGGCCAGTGCCAGCAGGTGACATCAGAGGCCCCTCCTGATAGGCTCTTACCTGGTTAGGTAGTCAATCCTCCTCTGAGGGCTATTTAGGGTCTCTCCTGTGGGTTTCTCTGGGGCTAACGAATGCAAGAGCTCACCAGAGTCCCTCTGTACTTCTCTCTTCGACTTCTGCCAAGGATCAACCGCTGACTGCTCCAGGACGCCCACAAAACCACAACAAAGTAGCAAGAAGACTACCAGCAACATTGTAGCATCTAATCCTGCCAGCTTTCTCGACTGTTTCCTGGTGGTGCATGCTCTGAGGGCTGTCTGCCTTCACCCTGCACTGGAAGCCAAGAAGAAATCTCCTGTGGGTTGACGGAATCTTCCCCCTGCTAACGCAGGCACCAAACTTCTACATCACCGGTCCTCTGGGTCCCCTCTCATCTTGACGAGCGTGGACCCTGGAACACAGGAGCTGGATCTAAGTGACCCCGACAGCCCAGTGGTCCTTCTGTCCAAATTTGGTGGAGGTAAGTCCTTGCCTCCCCACACCAGACAGTAATCCTGTGTACTGCATGATCTGCAGCTGCTAGGGCATCTGTGCACTTTTGCAAGACTTCCTTCATGCACAGCACAGCCCAGGTCCCCAGCACTTCGTCCTGCATTGGCCAACTCGCTGAGTTGACCACCTCCGACTTTGTGGGGCCCTCTTTTGTTGTGCTGAGACGACCGCCATGCTCAGATATCCTGAATGCCTGTTCAGGTGCTTCTGCGGGTGCCGTCTGCTTTTGCGTGGGCTCTCTCTATTGCTGAGCGCCCCTTCTGTCTCCTCCTCCAAGGGGCGACCTCCTGGTCCTTCCTGGGCCCTGGCAGCACCCAAAATCCTCAACCGCGACTCTTGCAGCTAGCAAGGCTTGTTTGCAGTATTTCTGTGTGGAAACAACTCTGCATCCTCCAGCACGCCATGGCACATCTTCTGACCAAAGGAGAAGTTCCTGTCACCTTCTGTTGTTGCGGAATCTTCAGCTTCTTTCACCCAGAGGCAGCCCTTTTGCACCTTCATCCAGGGTTTAGTGGGCTCTTGCCCCCCTGGACACTTGTGTGACTCTTGGACTTGGTCCCCTTCCTTTGCAGGTCCTCAGGTCCAGGAATCCATCTTCAGTGCTTTGCAGTCAGTTGTTGTCTTTGCAGAATCCCCTATCTCGCCTTTACTGTCTTTCTTGGGTAGTAGGGTAACTTTACTCCTACTTTTCAGGGTCTTGGGGTGGGGTATCTTGGACACCCTTAGTGTTTTCTTACACTCCCAGCGAACCTCTACACACTACACTAGGCCTGGGGTCCATTCGTGGTTCGCATTCCTCTTTTGGAGTATATGGCTTGTGTTGCCCCTAGGCCTATTGTCTCCTATTGCATTCTATTGTGTTCTATAGTGTTTGCACTACTATTCTAAGTGTTTTACTTACCTGATTTTGGTTTGTGTGTATATTTTGTGTATTTCTCTTACCTCCTAAGGGAGTATACCCGCTGAGATACTTTTGGCATATTGTCCCTGTGACGGACCGCTGCTACGGCAGGTGGCTCCGTTGCGCCGAAAGAATGTTAGCTCTACCTCTTCCGACCCGGAAGAGCACATAGTAGCGGCCAATCCAGATTCCCTTCCGGGTGTGAAAGGGCAGGAGCAGGCGACGTGTGGTTTTGGTGGATTCAAAAGGGAGGGCCCGGAACTGGGCGGCGGCGACGGAGAGGACGCTAGGAATGAGGAGCCAAGGAGTGTCACCAGAGAGGATCAAGAGGAGCCGACGAAGGAGGAGAACCCGGAGGACGTACACGCCGAATTCGAGGCGCGGGAGGCACCCTGCACAAGACCCGGCCACGCTTGAAGGAAAGCGTAAACCACAGGTGTGTGCTTCACACCAAGAAAGGGGAGGGAGGGAGAAGTGCAGGGGAGGTGAAGGCGCTGAGGGGGAAATCAAACAGAGTCCGATAACAAAGCCGTGAATATTGTTTGATTCAGAACACATTTATCGTCGTTTTTTTGTTTTGTTATTTCATCCTGGGGTAACAGAGGTGGGACATACAGAGACCGGGGAAGATAACCTGAGGACTTAGGAGCAAAATAGGGTCAGTTAGAATACAGATCCAGAAAAGAAACGAGAAGGGTCGCACGAATCATAGAGGAGACAGGAAGGAGAAAATACCAAATTGGACGTCTATGTGAGGGAGAAAAGGAAGGGACACCCAGATAAAGGGAGGAAAGGAAGAACCCAGGCAACACACACACACCAGCCCAAGAATAAGAGAGAAAAGGGAGAAAAAACAGACAGGACAGGGCACTGGAAAGGAGGAAAGGGGACAGATCGAGGCAAAGAGACGACAGAGAAAGACGGAAGAACAGAAAAAGAAGAGAGAAACAATAGCAAAAGATCTAAGAACCCTGACAAATACTCAAAACACTTACCTGTATTTCTCTCCTTCTTGTTTCCCCATGCGCCTCCTGGGAGCCCTATAACGAGAAGACAGAGAGAAGATTAAAGAGACATTCAAGCACTCCTGTGGAAAATCTAACTGTATGAGACTGAAAAGAGATAACCAATAAAATCCCGTAACACCACTGCCACTGACTACTTGTCCTCATTGCGCCAACCTGCCACAGTCACTATAATAAAGTACCTTTATTTTTAGTAACTCTGAGTATTGTGTTTCTTATGATACAGGGCTATATGATATAAGTGGTATAGTAGGAGCTTTGCATGTCTCCTAGTTCAGCCTAAGCTGCTCTGCTATAGCGACCTCTATCAGCCTAAGCTGCTAGAATACTACTAATCTACTAATAAGGGATAACTGGACCCGGCACAAGGTGTAAATGCCACAACGTACCCACTATAAGCCAGGCCAGCCTCCTACACTCCTGCTTTGTTTATATTTGTAAGTGCTCCCCGTCTGTGAAATGAGCATCAGTGTCTGAATACATTCAAACCTGCTTATTTATGTAAGAATAGCCCACAGTTTAGATCAAATTGTCTACCCAGCTTGAGTACCTCGTTCGGTAAATGTACTGTGCATATTATGCACCATAGCTGCATAAAGGACATGGAGGTAATGTCTCCAGTGACCTCCTGTGTCTGTAATTTTGGCAATGTGATAGTTCCTCACATGTCTACATACTGAAATCTGCAAAAACATGAAACCTGATGTGAAGATGACAAGACTACAAAGAGTTGAATCAGCATCAAACAAGGATACTGCCTCCTAATTATATGTAGTAAGTGCTTCTTTGTTTGATGAAGATGTGCCCATATTCCTTTGCAAAAGGGACCGCGGGGAGCCTGAATGCCCCCGCTGTCCCTGCTGGCTCCAAGCCTCCTGCGGGAGCCGGCCTTGCACTCGCACACTGGGAGCTGCAAAAAATGCAGCTTCCTGTGTGTGGGAGAAATCCTTTCATCTGTTTTCCTGCCCGCTGTCAAAACAGATGAAAAGTCCGCTCCCAGCAAATAGGAGCATTTCTCCTGCTCCCGTCCGCTGGGAGCGGACTTAAAGTTTGCTCTAGCTTGGCAGGATCTGTCAAAGCTCCCGCCAAGCAAAAGCAAACTGCTATCTCCCAAGGGTATGCACGTCAGGAGATAGGGAGCCGGACCTGGAGGGAGGTGGTCCCTAGGGCCATTAGTGGATCCAGGTGGGGGGGTGCAAATAACAAAAAGCATGATCTGTACACCAAGATCTAGCTTCCTGCATGTGGAAAACACTAGATCAATAGATAGATAGATAGATAGATAGATAGATAGATAGATAGATAGATAGATAGATAGATAGATAGATAGATAAGGGCGCTTTTAGGGTTTTTGGGTGACAATGGTAATTTTTGGGTTTAGGGTGTGTAGATGTATTGGGTGGTAAGGATATTTTTAGGGTTTAGGTGGGCAAGGACATTTGGGTGTTAAGGGTATTTTTAGGGTTTATAGTGGGTAAGGGCATTTGGGTGGTAAGGGTATTTTTAGGGTTTAAGGTGGCCAAGGGTATAGGTGGTATAGATATTAGGTTTTAGGGTGGGCAAGGGGATTTGGATGGCAAGAATGTTTTAGAGTTTAGGGTGGGTATGGGTATTTGGGTGGAAAGGTATTTTTTAGGGTTTAGAGTAGGTAAGGATATTTGGGTGGCAAGAGTGTATTTAGGGTTTAGGGTGGGTAGGGGTATTTGGGTAGTAGGGATGTTTTTATGGTTTAGGATAGGTTAGCATTTTTGGGTAGCAAGGATAATTTTAAGGGTTTAGGGTGGCTAAGGGCATTTGGGTAGTAAAGGTATTTTTAGGGTTTCAGGTGGTTAGAGGTATTGGGGTAGTATGGGTGTTTTTATGGTTTAGGGTGGGTAAGCATATTTGGGTGGGAAGGGTATTTTTAGAGTCTAGAGTGGAAAGGGTGTTTGGGCGGCAAGGGTATTTTTAGGATTTAGGGTGGGTAAGGGCACTGTGATCAAAGGCTGTGCGCGGCCATGGTTAGTTTAACGTCTAGTAATTAAAGTTACTTTACATGAAAAAAAACATAGAAATTCACTGAAAAAACAAAGGTTACTGGAAGGTTATAGTTAAGGAAATAGAATTTTAAAAAACCATAGAAATTTACTTAAAAAAACCAAAGGTTACAGGAACATTATAGTTAGGTTCTGAATGTGCTCGTACAAAATGGAAATGCTGCAGCAACATGAATGTGCTAATGGCGCAACCAAGCCTGTTACATGGTTAGGTTTGTGGATAATGCTGCAGGTTTTGTGAGATCTATGTACCTTCATTAACACTGGAGAACACGTGATGTTGAGTCACCTGAACGCCAGCGGCGGCGAAAGTGATCTCACACACCCTTTCACACCTAATACACTCTCAGGGTCACACCCTTTAGCCTTGAACAATATATTTTATGCAGCTGTGGGGTGGGGTGCAAGAAGCATGAACAGTGACAATTAGACTTGCCAACTCTCACGATGCCACTGTGTGACACACAATATCGACTCGCTTTACACGGTCAACCGGTGAGGAGCCGATATCACAGGATGGAAGGGAAAACGAGCTGAAAACCACTGTAAATAATGGCTTTCAATTTGTTTTCAGGGGCTTCGATCTTCTGACGTCCATTATTGGGTGTGAAAATACCCCAGGACACCGGCAATAGCCTCAGCAAATTATGGGGGTTATTCTAACTTTGGAGGAGGTGTTAATCCGTCCCAAAAGTGACGGAAAAGTGACGGATTTACCACCAGCCGTATTACGAGTCCATTATATCCTATGGAACTCGTAATACGGCTGGTGGTATATCCGTCACTTTACCGTCACTTTTGGGACGGATTAACACTCCTCCAAAGTTAGAATAACCCCCTATGTTTTTTGTTTGATTGTTGTTTTTTATAAGAGGGTTCGGGGCCAGGGTGGGGGTACAATTGCCTCTTAATGTGCTTCTCAGCACGAGGCACAGTCCTCTTCAAGGCCCCATCGCTTTCTCACACGTGTATTTTTTTATTTAGCTGGCAGGTCTGGAAACTAAATATCTCCCAGTGCAGTAAGATAATGTTGTATATTAGTGTCAAGGCCTCAGAATGTTAAAGAATTAAACATTTTAGAATTTTGAAGAGACTTTATTGTATTTTATGTAAGGTTTGGTGCATAATTAACATGGAAACATTTTCAAGCTTGGCTCGTGCATAAGCTTTAAGAGCCAGTGCAGACCCTTGGTTGCGCTCCCCCTTTTAATTTCTTGGCTTGCCCACCCCTACCCACAATCTTCTACTTTTGACTAGGGGCCTACCTAGACTGCCCCCCTACCTGCAGCCTTAACAGCCAGGCTCACTGTATTTGAAGCTGCTGGTTTGTATTGGGAACTTTTTAACAGCCGACTAAAGCCTGCCCGACGCACCTCATGCTAGACCCCATAAATAGTCATTAACAGCCCTGCCAAGTGCCACAAATGAGCGGTTGGACTCACACATTTTAGTGTGTTGAACGCACCACTGCACTAAAATGCATTAGTCATGCATTTATAGCGCCATGACCAACCAGTGCAAGGCACGCTCAACAAGGAGCAAAATTTAGCAGCCAGCATGCTGCCATTGAGTGCACTCTCTGTGCTGCCTGTACCTGCTGCTCACAGACAGTGTGGCCTCTTTAATATATTAATTGGTGCAGCAAAACCAAGCTGTCTGTATAGTTAAATTTGCCTTTTCCTGGCCCCAGGACAGGGCTTTAGCCAAGCCCGGCTTTTCCTTCCAGCAATACCTCTTGGTCTGAGAGCCGGCACATGGTGTAATCAAAATAAAAAAATAAAAAAATGAGGCTACTGCAGTGTCCTCATGTGGATCTGTGGGCGGTGCCTAGCCTGTTGTTTTCCAGCATAGCTCCACTTGAGGTAAGTGGGATGCTGTAGGCTCTCTGTGGACAACAGTGGTCCTACGGAAGGTTTATAGGTGGTTAATTGGGGGAGATGCAGTTTAGACACAAAGGGCATCATTACGAGTCTGGGGGTCTACTGGCTGCCAAACCCGTGGTGGCGATCGGTCTGATTGCCTGGTTATGACTGCGGCGGTTGTGCCACAGTCGGACTATCGGGATTAGTCATCCTGAAAGCAGCACTGCCCTGGGGATTACGACCCCCTTCTTCGCCAGTGATTTTGTGGCGGTAACACCACCATGAAAAGGCTGGTGGAGACGGGGTGCAGGCTCCCCAGGGGCCCCAGCACCGCCCATGCACTTGACATGGGCAGTGCAGGGCCCCCCCTGACCAGCATGCCTCAATGTTCACTGTCTGCTTTATAGACACTGAACATTGCAAAAGCTGCTAGTGCACCCTACACACTACAGCATTGCCGCTAGCTCTATTACGAGCCAGAGCCAATGCTGTAGGACATTTCCAGCTGGGCCAGCAGACATAAACTGAGGTTCCTCCCGCTAACCCAGTGGGAAACTCGTAATGGGCCAAGCGGGGAGGCTGCCACACTGGCGGCAACCTAACCTTCGGGATTTCGGTGGATGGGCTTTTCCATCCACCAAAATCATAATCAGGGTCAAAGTGATAAACCACAGAACCAGCCGGATACATAAGTATACATTTAACAGCAAATAGTTATTGGTTTTGGCATGCGTTAGGTGGGGCCACAGCTGAGGGGGCAGGGGGATAGTGTGTGTATATAGAGATGAATGTGCAGAAGCAGTAGAGGTAAGGGGAGTAGAAAGGAAAAGCAGAGATACTGGTGGAATCCGATTGAGTAAATCATAAAAACACAGTGAGGAGCTATGGAAAGGTGAGGGGTTAACATTTGAGAGTGAGGGAGTAGGAGCAAAGTGAAATGTGAGGACATAGTAGGGGAATTGTAGATTATGATGAGTGTCAGGGGTAGGAGCAAAGTAAGGACAGCATGAGTAGGCTGCTTTACACATAAGGACTATATTGAGTAACATACATGCAAGGTGATTGCTAAGGCAGGGGCATGGGCAAGGAAATAGTGAGGGGTACACACAATACTGGAAGCAACAGTGAGGAGCTAGCAGCAGAGTGAAGAGAAGCAGTGAAGTGACGGTGTAGAGCAGAGGGACAGTCTTATCAGTGGAATGTACCTCCAGTACAGTGAAGGTGTACAGGCAAAATGAGAGGGTAGGCGTAGAGTAATGCAGTAGGGTACAATGGGAGGTTAGGCGTAGCATGAGGTGGTAGGGCACAACCAGAGGGTAGGCAGTTGGATAGGGTATAAGGAGAGTGAGTGAAATAAGGTAGACTACAATAGACAAGTGTGGCACTAAAAAGGTGTGACCAGATAGGGGTAGAGGGAGTTGGAGGGAGAGCACGAGAAGCATTAAAAAGACAAGATGTGGAGAGAGTGAATGCAGTTCAATAAATTGGGGCCAGAGTAGATGCAAACTGACAGGCTATAAGCAGAGTGAGATAGAAGAGCCAGGAAATGGGTTTAAGCAGAGTGAAGAGGTGTGGAATAATGAGGTTGGAGAGTCAGACAGAGGAAGCTTATGAGCTGAGCAAAGAGGTACCGGGAGCAGATTGAGATGATAGTAATAGAAAGAGGAGGTAGGGACAGCGTGAGAGGCCTTTATGAGATTAAAGAAAGAGCCAAGGGTAGAAGGAGAGGTATAATGAGGGGGTGCAAATTGAGGGCAAAAACGATAGGAGCAGAGTGAAGTTGTGACAGAGTGCCAGGCTGCGTGAGGGGTCAGGAAAAAAAGTGAATTATTAAGGCCAAAGTGATGGGAAGAGGTAGGATGAGGGGGTAAAGTAGAGGAAAATGGCAATATGGCAGCATGAACCAGTCATAATGTAGGGTCAGAGTTAGAGCACAAGGTCAGAGTGAATGCGTAGAATCACAGCGGACCGTATGAGCAGAGTCAGTGAGTGTGGGGCTCAGGTGAGAATAGTAGTAGACTTTCTGTCTGAGACATGTGCATTATCCTGAAAGAACATGCACCTACCTGAGATGATGGTCACTTTGGAGATGGCGGTACCATACATCTGCTACATTGTTGCACAAGTTGATTGATTAGAAAAGGTTGTGCGTGAAGGCAGCAGGTCTCTTGCCCATCAGGCTGGGCATTGTGCCATTGTAAATGTGCATTACAGTCTGAGCAAATGAATTCATATATTCTATGGGTTTGTGCATGCACTTTACAATATAGAACAATTTATGCATGGACTATCTAAATCCATAAGGAATATGGCAGCCTGCTGTTACTGATACTTGTATTGCCTGTGTTTATATGCATGTACCAAGTTTCTTGAGCTGGGGTGTGTACGGCGGACAGGAATCCTACCTCCATCAAAGCACTATGCATTTACGCTTCTGAGATTTGCTGGAGAATCTTGGAGCTTTGTAGTGTAAAGTCTCAACAGGGCCAGTAAGGGGTTCGGACAGTGGCGTATCATAGGCCCAAGTCCAGGGACCCCCCTCAACACGGTATCACGGCCTGAGAACTCCTGAGTTTGGAGGGGGCCCCTCCACGTACTTTGCAGGTGGCCCCCTCAATTTTCATTACACTACTAGGTTCGAGGTGACTTTCAGGGTCACATGAGTCTTCTACTGAGAGCCAAATTAAGAGTGTGTCCAAGAACATTTAGTAGATGGAAGTCATAAGTGTCACTCTTAATTGTAACGCATAAGATGCAACAGCGTCACACATAAGCAAACCTCAAACATGGAAATGCCACAAATAAACTAACTGAAAACTTGGCGCCTTGCGTTGAGTGTGTCATTCCCCTAATAAACTTACCTCTTTGGGGTGCCCTGTGAACCTCACAGGGTCCCAGGACCCCTAAATGCTTGCTGCGGAGCACCGCATAAACACGCCTTGGTGAGTCAAACAAGAGATGAAACGGAAAAGAGATTTAAAAAGGGCAAACACTTGGTGCAAATCGGTGTTTTTGCAGTACGCTATAGGTTTCTGTAATCTCCTCCTTTTCGGTAGCCTCATAACAAAATGAAACGTAAAGGGATATGGAAAATTATTTATTACTAAAAAAGATGAAATATTTGGCGACAGTCTCACACTGCTGCCCTTAGTAGCACAAAAGACAGACAATTTGAAGCGACGCAAAGTGGTCAGCAGCTGCAATGGTTGAGAAGTGGAGCAGATTACTTATTTTGCAGTTCTGACCCAAACTTAAAACATGCATAACAAATTATGGTCTGGAGGCATGAAAACGTGTAAACTGTATGCCGATTTAGTCTATTTGATAAATGCAGTGACTGGTACTTTAAAAAATAACCAAACAGTAAAAAATATATTCTGCTAAAAATCGTTAGGAAAAAAAGATAAGGCAGATGCAAGCCACCGCTGCGGTACTACAAATGATGTAAAGGACCCCCCCCCCCTTTTAAACGCTTAGAGGCTGTACATTGTTGAGAAAATGTATATTTTTGTCTATTTTGTTTGTCATCTGATTAAATGTGTGCGTCTAGTACAGCAAGGTGTGGCTTAATTGAGTGCATGAAAAGTGTATGAAAATCCCTGGGTGTAGCTTAGGGTGTAATGATGCAAGGCGTCGCCAGGAGACTTGACGAGGTGCGCGCTGTTTAAGTCTCCCAAACTCCCTGGATTTCGCAGTTTGCCAAAAAATGAAAAAAACGAAGCAAAATCTGCACTTTGTAAAAGTCCTGCAATATTTACAAACTTCCTTCAAAAAACATGAAGTTAAAAATAAAATAAAAATTTACTCTTTTTTTTACAGGCTCTGTTCTGCTACTTGACCTATAAAAGGCGGGTGAGTCACAGGCCAGTAGTAGAGGCCTTAACTTCCCCAGCCATCTGTCTTGTAAATCTACTTTGAAAGACAAAGGGCCTCCTCCTGTGTAAACAGACTCTGAAGTGGCTGCCAGAGACAGTGGTGTGCAGATATGCGCGTCATCTGGCCTCTTTGCACCTCATCTGATGAACGCCTACCCCACAGCAGCCTGCCTCTTGCAGACCCTGCTACACCTTTGACCTTCACCCCACCGCACCCTTGCTTCACCTGACTCCCTTCCCTCCATGTCCCTGTGTCTCCCCCAGGGGCGGCTCCTCCATATGGGCGAGGAGCGTCGCCCCAAGTCCGCCAGCAGCAACCGCTGCGAATCCTTTCACAAGGAAGGGATAATAAACTGTGTTTATTATCCCTTCCTTATGAAAGGGGCGGGACCACGGGGGTGACGAGCAGTGAGGGGAGTGCACTGTGCACTTCCTTCAGTGAGCATGTATGTTTGGACGGCCGGTCAAACATACATGCGAAGTAGGCTGTCTTCAGCCCGACAACACTGTTGTCCGGCTGGAGAGTGCGTGCACAGCCTCCCAGTCTGCCTGGGAGCACCCAACAAGGGCGCTCCCAGCCAATCTTGATGCTGCTTTGAGCAGCGTCAGGATTGGCCGCAGGGCGCACCACAGTAGTAGACTTTATTTTAATGAGAAGCTACTTTTAAGGTCTTGTCTACTAAAAAGTGCATGAAGTGTATGTGGAAAGATCTCTTGTCAGCTTACAGTGGACTTAGAACTTGCCAATTGCCTGCCATCTTTGACTACATTGTCACTCTAAGTTGCTCATTAGCTTGTGTGGGCTTTACACTTCCTCTTCATGTGTTTGTCCCCCCCTTGGAGCATGGACTTAAATTTATGTCCTTCCACTGCTCACTTTTCAGGCACTACTTTTGTCTTTTTGTTTAAGAACTCCATGAGAGTTCATTTGTTTCCTAGTTGTCTCCATCATGTATTTTACCCCTTTGCCACGCATGCATTGCTTTTTCTCTGTCCATGTACTTCTCCCCACCCTTTCACTATGATGCACTAACCCATGTGTGCGTCTCACCCCTGCTTCTTTTTCGAACGTGTGCTTCTCCCCTGACTCAGATTGGTAAACACAAAGAAAAACAAGCATTTGCAATGCAACGAGTCTCGCATTACGTCGAGTTAGAGCTATTAGCATTGTAAACTCCTAACCGGACTTTTCTTGCCACATTAGATGAAAAAAAACCTGAGCGTGATCACGCTGTGTAAAACACAGTGCGATCGCGCTGCGAAATCAAGAGAAAAAGTAGTCCAAAAACCATATGGAAAACATGGAGCCTCGTATGTTTCTGGTAGTTTACCGGTGCTCTCGAGGAGGGCTAAACACCGGAAAAGGCATGACGTATGCATGCCTTTCATGAATGAAAACAAGCGGAATTCAAAAGGCTAGCCCACGAACCACTGAATGTGACTGACGTAACATGTGCGTGGTTAAAATACCCCTTTGCTCTCGCCCCTAAATAGCACTTGCACCATTTTGTATGTGTGTGCATGCATGTGTGCATGCATGGGGCATGCGCCTACAAAATGATGCAGCTGGCCACATCATAGGCTTTTTTTCTCTATTTTGTAGCCACGCTGCACAGGAATGCTGTGCAGCATGGTCAAAACCATTGACAACGCAAGTTGGTCAGTAGATCCCAAGGCGAGACCTATCCAGATCTAGTTCAGAATCAACAGATCACTTTAGTTGGTAATGTAATTGTAGCTCTAATGTAGGACAGTGGATGCTCTAGTTCAGACTTTTTCATGGAGGATCAAACTAAACTAAACACTATGAGCCTGATTACGTCCTTGGTAGATGGAATACTCTGCCACCAATGTGACAAATACCCTGGCAGATGTTTTACAAGTTTCATTATATCCTATGGAACTTGTAACTCAGCGATCCTAATCAGGCTGTATCTCATGAAGGTTATAGACACTGCGTTAAAAATGATCAACGAAAAACAAAGAAATCATGGCCTGCATGGTATTTTGAAATTGCATTTTTTATTTTTACGTTGTTTTTGTGATTCGTGAAGTTTGGCTTGTTCATCTTTATTTTAATGAGTTTTCTTTACATAAATTACAGTACATTTTTTACCTATCTAAACATATTCGGTGATAGATTAACCTGCCATGTAACAAATCATTGGATGTAATTAAAATTGTCATTAGATGATGGACCGAACTTTGCATCAACACCTACTTTAGAATTCAGACGGCTTCAAATTTTCTGCAGTGCCTCTCATTTTTATTTAGCACATCTACACAGACAGAAATTGTATTTTGCGAGTTACATTATCAGCCAATACTAATTATTTTTGACCTTTTCTAGACATAGTTTGATATTTGTGCACTTGGAGAACGTAGTATAATTATGATAAAGATGCTTGTTAAAATGGCTATTTTTGGTTTTAACACCTCGTTTAAAATTCCACGCAAATGGTTGAGTAGAAAAAAGCAGATGTTGTTAATGATTTGTTGATCCCTGTTTCAATTTCAGGTGCTATGACAGGATGACAGACTCCACTGAACCTTTGAGGATAGCGCCTCGTTTCATCCTCAATCTGCATTCCCAGTCAGTGCGAAAGAACGAGGATGTCAGCCTCTCCTGCAGAATCTCAGGTATGTCACTGAGATTTCTGTGAACACAGGGGTCCGAGTATTTTTTCAGGTTCGAAATTTCCAATACCTGTTCCTTTCAAAGCATACAGTTCGGTGACTGCCTCATTGAGCGTGGGGATGGGGTTTGGCATGAGATGGAGCTGATGAGGTATCATTTTGAAGTGTGACACTAGTTTATCACCCTGAGATCAATTGACAAATATGGAGTCCGTGCATACTATAGTAATGCAGTGGGCATATGTTCACTATTCATTGGCTCCCAAGAACCACAAGGTCTGGTGAGGCAAGAAACCAGGGCTGGACTGGGAAACTAAAGCAGTCACAGCAAAAGTGCTCAAAGTTGCCCAACTCTCTTTGTCTTGAAGTCTTTCTCTTTCCATCCTTCAATTCTCTCTTTCTTTCCTTCTCTCCTAGTACTCTTCTCTAACTCGGATTGCTTTCCCTATACGCACCCCTCCCTCCTTCTCTCTTGAAGCCTCCACATGCCAGCAGCAATTAACCTCAGGGAGCAGCCATCATGTTTGTACATTTAAGTGCAATGCCCACAGATGTGGGTCCCGTGTTCTCTGTGCCACCGGAACCAATCTAAAACCGAATGGCAAGCCCAAATAAGAGCAAAACTGGCCTGGGGTGCTTTTATTCCCGTTCAGAGAGGACCTGGCCTGGCAGTTCTGGCTGGGTTGATGCAGGGTCAAGACCGATTGGAATATGACTGGGTCTAAACTCAGATGGCATGGTGTGCAAAACAACAGTGGACTGGGATGTGGCAAGAGTAATTACCAGTAGCTGAGATTAATTGAAGCATTCTATTCATCACTTTTGTGTTTACCTTAGAGGAAAAGTGACAGAGGCACCTGGAGCTGCCCTGAGCTTTCAAAATCAGCCTCCAAGAGAGGTAGCCCAGTAGGGAAATGCCTGATGGAATATAAAGCCTGCTTGGTCCTGCAAGTATGTCAAACCAACCCCTCCCTGCTGCATGGGTCATAGAAATTTACCTGCATTGCTTTAAAAGTGCAACCTTGAAAGGTCAAGAATGGAACCTCTTAGTTAATTTCCTGGAGCTGTAATAATAAGAAAAATGAATGTAATTTTACAAACATAAACTCATTCTCCTCTGCTAGAATAAACTGAATGATACCATAATGATTTAGTGTAACCTGTCCATCAGGTATGGACTAGATTATGAACTGGGCCATAACTGTACAGCAATCAGATATTTTTGTCCACTCTGTACCATTACGAAAACATGTCTGTTATTACATAAAGATGCATGGTTGATGACACACATCTCCTAGTAATTCTCAAAAATGTTTCCAGTACATTTTTGCTGCTGGGGAAAGTTTGCCACAATAATAACATAAATCATGGCCCAGATTTACTAAAACGTCATGAAACGCAACAGAGAAACTAAAGGTTCAGTGCTGCGTTTTGTGAATGGGAGAGAGCCGAATAACGCTATATCTCCAAAGATATGGCACTGGTCTGCTCTCTCCTTGCTGCCATGTGCCAATGCAGGCACCCTTTTGCCAAAGTGCAAGGGTGTTCTCATTTTGGTAAGCATAGTCTTTGTAGAGAAAAGGGTTTCTTTGAATTTAAAACTATGCTTAAATGCATCTCCTACATTGTGTGTGTGCTGCAAAATGCATCACAGATGCAAACAGGGATAAATGAGATGAAATGAAAATATTTCTCCTTGTTACTCCTGCCTCAAGGAGGCAATTCTTTGAAGATAGGGATTTGCATCAAATCCAATAGGTGATTGCATGGGAACCCCCAGGAATGCCTCCTTGATGCAAATTAATGCAAAGCAATACATTGCGCAGCTTTGTGTTACTTTGGTTACAATCCAATGCAAATTTGCGTTGGATTGTAAATATCACCACTACATTTTGTGTCAGATTTCTATTAACAAAGTAACGCAAACCTGACACAAATCTGGGCCACTGTGTACAGCAGTTATTCAGCACTTTCTGCTAATCATGTACTTCCACAGTTCTTAATCTGTGTCTGTGTTCAAAAACGTCTGCTGCTAAAGGCTGTTTGGGAACATTTAAAATGTTTGTTCACTGCTACAATTGCTTTCTCACTTCACTAAATTGTTACATTTCTTCTTTTGCTCTAGCTTTGAGAGTTTAAAAATACTATTTACAAAGTACTAAAGTGACATTGTGAGTTGCAAATAGATTTCCGTTTTGTTGCAAAGCATAAGGTGGGGTGTATCTCTCATTAGTGCAGCCGATGCGGTATCAATGGTGCCCAGAGCGTAAGAGGCCTGACACATCTCAACTATGGCTTTCTTTTACTACTCAGCTGGTGGTGAGGGGTTCCATTTTTAGGGTCGAGCCTGCGCCGCATGCGCTTGCTCATGCGTTTTGCTTGCAAGACGCTTTAGGAGTTAAAAAAGGGCTCGGAGCCCCGTCCATGTCACGTCAGTGTCTTTCATTGGACTTGCCTGTTAAAATCTGCTTGCTTTCATTAGTTGAAGGCACACATACGTCATGCCTTTTGTGGTGGTTAGCCCTCCTCGAGCGCAGCGACCAAGTACTGAAAACATGCAAGGCTCGCTGTTTCCCTTCAGGTTTGTGGACTACTTTTTATCTTTTGTTTGCAGCGCGATCTCGCTTGGCAGAAGTCGAGCGCTTTGCATAACATCGACCCTGTTACATAGTTAATTGCACTTTTGCTGGTTATGTAGATAATTGCACTTTTGCCGATAGGTTTCACTACGAGTGAACTGTAGCAGCACGATCATGCTGTTTTTTTCCATTCAATGTGGCAAGAAAAATACGGTTGGGAGTTTACAACTGCTAATAGCTGTAACTAGGAGAAATGCGAGACCCCATTGCATTGCAAATGCTTGTTCTTGTTGCTTCCATTAAGACATTACATCATTGCAATGTCACTACGTATAAATGGCTTACAACTGCTCTTACACTCGCAAACTCTTGAAAGGATTGCACAGTATTAGTACAAAAATAACCAGCATTACAGATCTTATACAAACATAGTGTGTGGATTCCGACAGCTGCCATTAAACACATTTCCATCTTTAGTATGTTACAAAGCATGAAGTGACTCCAAGTGCATCAGAGCACTAGACGATACCTAAAGAATATACTGTAGCTGTCAGAAAGCATATTTTAATAGTAAACACAAAGGCTCTACATATATAAGAATATTAGCTCAGTCAGTCTACAATATTTTTTCTACCTAAATGAATAGCCCTGTGAAGCGGAATTGTGCTCTGTCAATTCAGGAGTTGAAAGAGAAGCATGAACCTATGTTTATATTAGGCCATTGTACATTCATGGGCATGCCAGAAGAGTCCACCAGAATTCAAATTACCCAGTGGAAATGATGCAGTGTTGCGTCTTCCTTCCTGGAAAGGTGCGCTGTAGTGCCCCTTTTCCTGGCCATCGTCATGATGCTCGAGGACAACCATCACATTGCCATGTTTCACAAAAAGCGCCCCCAACATTCCTTCTCAAGAAATATAAACTGACATAATTATTAATAATTTTAATAGACAAGTCTATTTAGACATTTAAAATAATTAATTTATACAATATAAAATATCACGAGCAACAAAATAGAATACTAAAATCACTTACAATACCTGAACCTTCATGAGCATTGACATACTTTACTTTTTTAGTAATTCTAAAAGAACTAGTGTGACCACTTCAGCAACAGTTTGAGAATGTAGTTTAAACAGATATTTGCGAGCACTATTTACTCTGTACGCCGGTTTGTTTAAGTACCAGTTTTAATCAAGCATTCATACTAGATCACCTTGTTAACCTAAACACGTAGCCAATTTTTGTTGCCGATACTGTAAAACATTATCGAAAAGCAAAATATGTTTTGCCAATGCAGTGCTGCATCAGCAAAAAACAGAAAGGAAAAAGATGTGCATGAGCATATATTCATTGTTGCTACTGGTACATCTTTCTTAATGTGCGCACATGCATCACCACACATGCGTACGACCAAGGTATGATGTGTGTACCAGTTTGTTTAGGTGGTGCCTAGCAGCACGCATGTACTACTCTCAACATGCTGCAATCTACTTTATGGACTTTAACCACGCCAATCACTTTCATTCTTTCCTTGGCCTGCCTTTCAAAATTCCCTTGATTTCATAGGTAAAGGCTTAATGTTTGTCCTGCCTTGAGGCTGTTTTGTTACCACCTTGGAGACTGACCCTGTTACATGGATTATTGCACGATCGACCATATGCCTTAGTGTGACGCACTACTTTTTCTTTTGCCGCTCTGCTTCGCTCTCCGTGGCATATGTTGTTTCTTCCTCTTTCTTGTTTTTTTGGGCATGCCTCTGTTTCTTTGTGGTGTCTGCACCCAAAAGCTGCAAGCTGGAGGGAGATAATTATTATTATTATTTTTTTTTTTTTGAAGTTTTATATAGCGGGAACTCGATCGAAAGAGCACTTTACATGGGTACCATTTACATACAAGTTTAGCAGTTGAAAAATATGCAAACTAGCACATTTTAAACAGAAAAACACAGAAAACTAAGTGCGGCTCTCCTGAAACAATGGGAGAGCAGATACTGCATATTGACTGCACTAGGGAAACACGCCCCATAATGCTTTGCAGGTCATTTCTTTTACAAAAATGTTTGGCCATAACTCAGCCTGTGGTGGTCCTACGACAATGGGACAACCGCCAAAATATTCAGCACAACGTGCTCTGTATGTCCAGCACACATTCTGGATTCCCACTCTAGGTTGGGGGAGCACAAAATAATAACCTCTCCCACCATTCAGTGTCTTTTTAATCCCTCTCATGGCTGGAACTTTTGTTTTACAGCTGGGAGTATTTTGCGTTTTTAAGGGCATTGTTTGTAATGTTATTTTAGTAGGCCTGAAAATGTGTAATGCACTTTACCCTCTGTGGGCTAAATATATGGTTACACTGCATTACTTTCTGATATTCTGTTTTCATGTGGTTATTCTCTCTAGGGGCTGACTATATGGTTACATGAGTAAGGGGGTTATTCCAACTTTGGAGGAAGTGGTAATACGTCCCAAAAGTGACGGTAAAGTGACGTATATACCACCAGCCGTATTACGAGTCCATTATATCCTATGGAACTCGTAATACGGCTGGTGGTAAATCCGTCACATTTGGGACGGATTACCACCTCCTCCAAAGTTGGAATAACCCCCTAAGTTTCTTACAAATGCTATTTTTGTTGTGGTGCTCTCTAGGGGCTGTTCTGAGCATTACAGTCAAGATGCTACAATATCCACTGCACTCGGAAAGTCACCCCATAATGCTTTGCAGGGCATTCCTTTTACAAAACATTTTTGCCCATAACTCACTGTGTGGTGGTCCTAGGACAATGGGACCACCATCAAAACGTTCAGCACAACACACTCATTTTGTCTAGGTCATCTCTGGGTCTCCACGCTAAGTTGGAGAGCCCCCAAAATAATAAAATCTCCCACCATTCAGTGTCTTATTATGCTCTCTCATGGCTGGAAATGTTGTTTTACATCTGGGAGTGGTTTGTGTTTTAAGGGCCTTGTTTGTAATATTGTTCTAGTAGGCCTGAAAATGTGTAATGCACTACGCCCTCTAGGGGCTAAAGATAAAGGTACCATTCATTGCATTCTGCTATTCTGTTTTCATGTGGTTATGCTCTCTATGGGCTGACTATATGGTTACATGACCACATTTCTTTCAAATGCTATTTTTACTGTGGTGCCCCCTAGGGGCTGTTCTGAGCATTACAGTCAAGATACTACAATATTCACTGCACTCAGAAACTCGTCCCATAATGCTTTGTGGGGCATTCCTTTTACAACACATTTTTGCCCATAACTCACCATGTGGTGGTCCTAGGACAATCGGACCACCATCAAAACATTCAGCACAACAAGCTCTTTCTGTCTAGGTTATCTCTGGGTCCCCACACTAGGTTGGGGGACCCCAAAATAATAACCTCTCCCACCATTCAGTGTCTTTGTAAGTTCTCTCATAGCTGGAACCTTTCTTTTACAGCTGGGGTAGTGTGTGTTTTAATGGCCTTGTTTGTAATATTATTCGAGTAGGCCTGAAAATGTGTAATTCACTACGCCCTCTAAAGGCTCAATATATGGTTACGTTGCATTACATTCTGCCATTCAGTTTTCATGTGGTTATGTTCTCTAGGGGCTGACCATATGGTTACATGACCATGATTTTTGCAAATGCTATTTTTATTGTGGTGCCCTCTGGAGGCTGTTCTGAGCATTACAGCCAAGATACTACAATATTCACTGCACTCAGAAACTCGCCCCTTTGTGCTTTGTGGGGCATTCCTTTTGCAAAACATTTGTGTCCATAACCCACTGTGTGGTGGTCCTAGGACAATGGGACCACCATCAAAATGTTCAGCACAACATTTTCTTTCAGTCTACGTCAAAATGATAACCTCTCCCACCATTGAGTGTCTTCTTAAGCTGTCTTAAGGCTGGAACTTTTCTTTTACAGCTGGGAGTAGTTTGTGTTTTAAGGGTCTTGTTTGGAATAATATTCTAGTAGACCTGCTAGGCCTGAAATGTGTAATGCACTATGTCCCTTAGGGGCTGAATATATTGTTACACTGCATTGCTTTCTGCCATTCTGTTTTCATGTGGTTATGCCTTCTAGGGGCTGACTATATGGTTACATTACCATGTTTCTTCCAAGTGCTATTTTTATTTTGGGGCCCTCTAAGGGGATCTTTTGAGCATAGAACTCTAATGCCAAGTGTACCAAGGAAATGCACAAACAAAGATTTTTTTCTGATATAGGTTTTTATTGGGTGTATGATTGTATATGTTTTATTGATCTCTCCTTTTTGCAATTATGACCATGATTTATGCCAACATAACATCCTTATTACACTATGACTGTTTGAACACTCTTGATATGTTTGGGTGCCCCTTCTAGGGGTTCACCAGTGGTTGCACATTGTCAGCTAGGGTATGTTCCATCCCGAATGTAATGTACTGCATGGCTAAATACTTACAAGGTCCTAATGGCAAGACCTATTGGCTATGCTAATGTTTGTTTTATTTATGATCCAAGATGGCAGATGCTAACAGTGAGCAGCAAATGAAAAATACATTTTATTATGTGAAAGTGTTTCTGAAAGCAGAGGAGCCCAGAAGCAAATAGAAGCTACCAGGCCTTCCCAAAAATGTAAACATAATGTATTTCAGTATTGCAGATTGTGAGGAGTGGAAGAGCAATGGAGCAGCAGTTGGGGGGGAGAGAGAAATAGGGAGTAGTCGTGGGAATACAGAAGGAAAAAAAAAGCATTGGTGGGAGATTGAGATAGAAATACAGATCGCATGGGAGGAAAAGTGGATTTTAAAGGGGTTTGCGGCACAGGACGGAGAAAGCAAGTGTTGGGAGGAGCGATCCAAGGAGCAGGCATGGGGTGAGTGTTTGGAGTATTAGTAGTACACAAGAGAGAGAGAGCAAAGCACACACCTTTTATTGAGTGCTGAAACAACAAGAAATTAGTAGTTCCTTCAAACTGAGCAGTTGAAGGATACAATTCATCCAGTCAAAAGGTCGGCTGAAAGGCTGAGCTCCATGGGTGGGACACACACGATGGGGAAAGAAAGTCATCAAATAAAATGAAAGCAAATGAGAGTGAAAAGAAAGACAACCAGTGGTAAGCAATGGGTCAGCTGTAGGCTCACAGTAAGTTTTTCGTTTCGTCTACAAGATGTCATTTTTATTTGTCTGTAGGCGAGACCTGAAAATTAGTTCTCTCCAGCAATTTCTCGAGCACAATATTAGCAATCGGCTATAAACTTTATTAAATTATAAATTAGTGACTTATTTTTTGTGGTATAATTTTTATCAGCTAAGAACTATTTCTTAAAAGAATGGAAACTTTACATTGTTCTTATTATTCTGCAGTTATTGCTCTCAACTGGCCCTTTAAAATTGACAGAAATATGACAATCGTCCAACAATACTCTAATGTTCTGCCTATACCTATTCACAATAATAATAGTACCTATGGATAAGTCTTTTAGGCATTAAGGTGCCAGTGAACTTATACCTTTTACAGTTAATGGAAAGAAAAGTAAATTCCAGCAATCTCACTCTTAGGGCCCAGCCCGAATCCCATGTGAACTGCTTTAGTCTCTGTCCTCCCCGCTGGTAATTCCCAGGCTTGCTGCATAGCACAAACCTCGAATCAACATAATTCTTGCCATACCTGGTACCATCTCTCTCTCCTGACTCTAACTTTTCTGGAGTAGAGAGAGGGGGGAGACAAGATGCTAATCTCGTTGATACCTGATATGCCACCTCCGACTGGAATCCCTTCAAGCTTAAACTATGTTCTCTCAGAAGGCCTGTAATGTTACAGTCAAAACTGCTGCTAAGTGGCCCTGTGCGACATCTCAAGCCAGTGCTGACTTTGTAGCCGTGCTGGGGCTCGAATGCCCGAACAAAATACAGTAGGGAAAATGAAACTACCTGAATGCAAATTGAGAGTTTGACTGAAACCAAGACCTGCCTGAAAATATCACGCAGGGCATGGGAATACTTTGGAGCTATGTCAAAATGAGTACAATGACAAGTTCGGATAAATATGGTAAAGTGTTTCCATTGAGTTGTAAACTTTGTATACTAACATGAAGACTTTAATTTGGTGGTATCTAAAGGTACATGGGCTCTGCTGTCAAGCAATCCTGTTTGGATGTAGCGCTATAAAGAATAGTTTTATAGGATTTGTGTTCAACGGGGATTGTTTTGTCAGGTGAAATATTTACTTCGCTTTCTGGCTGCCATACATCTGATGCTTCATTATTGGTGATTCGAGTTATAAGTTGGTGGCCTTTATGTTGCCATTTAATAATAGGATTTATTAGTAGCTTTCAAGACTTACACAAATGACCATATACAAAATTGAATTGGAGCAATAAGTAAGACAAATAGCATCTATAAAACTATATGCACACACGTTCTGATGGTAACAGGTGTGTTTCTTTATTTAATGTATGTAATTAGGAGTTTTATATTGTACTAATATGTTGAATAATAGTGACTTCAAAGCATTATTGTAATTGTAGTTGTATTCATATAGCGCTTATTAGACCTGGAATCCTTATGGTGGTCATCCTCCAATTTGTTGCCTACCTCCCTCCACTTTTCTGACACTGTTTTTGCTGGTTTTAGGACTCTGTGCACTTTACCACTGCTAACCAGTGCTAAAGTGCATATGCTATTTCTCTTAAACATGGTAACATTGCCCCATACCCAATTGGCATATTTGATCTACTTGTAAGTCCCTAGTAAAGTGCACTACATTTGCCCAGGGCCTGTAGATTGAATGCTACTAGTGTGCCTGCAGCACTGGTTGTGCCACCCAGATAAGTAGCCCCTTAACCATGTCTCAGGCCTGCCATTGCAAGGCCTGTGTGTGCAGTTTCACTGACACTTCGACTTGGCATTTGAAAGTACTTGCCAAACCTTAAACTCCCCTTTTTCTACGTATGAGTCACCCCTAAGGTAGGCCCTAGGTAACCCATAGGGCAGGGTGCTATGTAGGTAAAAGGCAGGACATATACCTGTGTGTTTTATATGTCCTTGTATTGGAAAACTCCTAAATACGTTTTCCACTACTGTGAGGCCTGATCCTTTCATAGGCTAACATTAGGGCTACTTTCATATACTGTTTGAGTGGTAGATTCTGATCAGAAAGATGTAAATAGGTCATGTTTAGTGTGGCCAGGATGATAATAGAAAATCCTGCTTATTGGTGAGGTTCGATTTTATATTGCTATTTTAGAAATGCCACTTTTAGAAAGTGAGCATTTTTCTGCACTTAATATAAATCTGTGCCTTACTGCCTGTCTCCAATCCACTTCTGGGTTGGGCTGGTTGACAGATCCCTTGTGCATTTCACCCAGACAACCACAAACACAGGATACTCAGTCACACCTGCACTTATCTGCATACTGAATGGGTCTTCCTGGGCTGGAAGGGTGGAGGGCCTGACACTTCCATTTCAATGGGACCCTGACAGACAGACCTGTACTGAAAGGGGGCCTTGTGCATTTCAAAACCACTCTTTGGAGTCTCCCCCTGTTCTATCCAGGTGTCTGGTTCACCTGTTCGGTATAAGTCAATAAGGACGCTCAATGAAGGACCACACGCAAATTATGAATAAATTTGGCTTTACTACAATTTCAGATAAATGCAGGCATTTAGCACATTAACAATAGTGAAATAAGCATGACAATGAAAAGCACCTATTCATATATATGTACACTACAGATAGTATCTATGTATACGAATGAGCAAAGAGTTCATTGACAGAGTAAGAATAGTAAATAAAAAAAAAATCTATATAAATGTTTATATATCAGTACACTACAAAGAGCATCTATGCATACGTCTGAGTACAGAGTTCATTGACAGATATAAACTTGGAATAACTGTATACCAACATGTGATACACTACGATGTTCAGGGAGCAGAATATTAACAAGTTGAGCACTTCAGATAAGCTTTGATTTACTGCACACTAAAATGCACATTTCATTTACTGTGGCAGACTCACACTACGATGTTCAGTAAGGCAGGAAAAGAACTATAAATGAGCTGAATTTCTCAGATTATAAACACAGTGCAAGTATAATAATCAATCATAATAATAGAGCAGAGAAACGAAAAGCCTTTCATCCCTGGGTGAAACTTAACTTAGTCACTTAGTCCACGAGTGCTGGGAAGCCCTCTACCGCCCGCTTGAACCTCTCTCCCCCTCGAGCGTCACAGTCTTGGAACAGCAAAACAGGGTGGCAGCGCTGGGTCTGCAACTCCATCTGCGAGCTTCAAAATTCCCTCACCCACCTTTCAGTGTTTAAATAACCTGAAGCTTGGATTCTACCCCCTTCCAGTATTTTCTAGCTATGTATGTTATCAGTACGTGTCTCTTGGCTGCCTTGCCATTCCCTGGCCATTGTTTTCATTCCATCTTTTACTGTGGTCTCGTTCTCAAGGCTGAGACTGACACTCCTTTACAGCCTGTTTCTCACACATGCAGCTGCGAATAAGTTTATCTATGGAATGTCAAAAGAAAACAAGCTTGAAAGCGAACATCGTAAATTTCTTTCACGTTGTTCTGGCTTCGGCAGGCATCACGCTCATCTACACTGTTCAAGCTAATTAACCCTTCGCGTTACAATGTCTTCCGCATCTTTCCCTACTGCTACACTGATCACCCCCACTTCAAAGACATTTTGGGTATATAAACTGGGTCCCTGACCCCACCAAATCAGACACTTCCTGGAACAGATCCTGCAACCTGTCAAGAGGAGATGCCTGGCTGCCCAAAGGACTCACATGGACTGCTTTGCTGTGAAGGACTGCTGCCTCGCTGTTGCCCTGCTGGCCTCTGACTTTGCTGAGAACTGCTCTCTAAGGGCTTGGATTGAGTTTGCCTCCTGTTCCTGAAGTCTCAGGGCGAAAAAGAATTCCTCTCTTCAAGAAAACTCCTTGTGCAGCAAAACTCGATGCACAGCCTGCCGGAAACTACACACAGCTTGTCTAGCGACAATAACATTGCCGCATCACCAAACTCGAACGACGCAGCCCAGCTCCACGAGTGGAGATCAATGCAGCACCTGCATTGCGACCGCAGCTTCGACGCACAGCCACACCAGATCGACGCACAGCTGAGCCGGAACGACGCAGCCCGACTTCTTGAGTGAAGAATTGACACAGAGCCTGCCATGCAACAGAAACTCTGATGCATCGCCCATCGGATCAACGCGCCACCTGTGACTTCATCCCGCATGCTCAGGATTTCTACACATCATCCCTGGGCATCAAAAAGACCCTGCATCGCAGTAAGGATTAAATTCTGCATGCCAGAAATCGACGCAAAGCTCTTACAGCATGCACTGTCTGTGCCACGTCAGGGAACCTGATGCACACTTTCCTTTTTCCACACATCTCCTCCTCTGCAGTCTCCGTGCATGTAATTTTGACGCGACTTCTGCTTATCAAATCTTTACCATTTTGACCTTAATTCAATCAGCTAAATATCTTATATTTTTCTAAACCTGTGTGTTGTATTTTTGTGGTGTTTTCACTGTGTTATTGCATGATATATTGCACAAATACTTTACACATTGCCTTCCAAGGTAAACCTGACTGCTCAGTGCCATGCTACCAGAGGGTGGGCACTGGATAATTTGGATTGTGTGTGACTTACCCAGACTGGGATTGTAGTCCCTACTTGGACAAGGGTGTATACCTATGCCTACTAGAGACCCGATTTCTAACAGTGCTTACTACCCCTGACGAGGCGTCAAAGCACGTTTTCGAAAGTAGCAGGCTACTCCGGAACCCAAAAGGATTTGTTGTGGATTAGTATGGGAAATATGAGTAGAGTATTAGTATTAGTATGAGTTGATTTGAGCAGAGAATATGTGAGTTCATTAGTAGGTTTGAATAGAATAATGAAGGGATAGATGAGAGAAGAATCTAGAAATGTTAATTGGGAGTTTATAGTAATGGGATGAGGCTTTGGATGAGGAAAGGAGAGATGAAGGAGGGAAGAATCTGTAGAAAGTGGTGAGGGAGATCATAGTAGTAGAAGGGGTTTTAGATGAGTCAAAGGTGTGATAAGTGAGGAAGAATTTAGTGGGGCTGTTTGGGAGATCATAGTAGTAAACTGTAGTTCGGGGTGAGCCAGGAGCAGTAAAGGAGGGAAGAGCTTAGGCAGGGTTATTTTGGAGATCATAGTAGTAGAATAGGTTACAGATGAGTCAGAGAGTGGGATGGAGGATAGATTGATAGAGGTATAGGGTGATGAGGAGACAGACTAAATCTTACGAGAGAGAATTATTTTGTTCCCCCTTGTACAGTAGGACTAATGTAATAAATAAATAGATACCTAAATACATAGTAAGGAAATATATGTGTAGGAAATATAGTAATGGATATAATTTGAGAAAAGTTGTGTTGTATAAACACACTTTCAAGATTTGTAATATTTAAGGTTAACCCCTTAGCTGCTGGGCCTTCCCCCTCCCCTAGTGCTGAGCCTTTTTTGTACTATTTGGGGTAATTCGTGCTTAGGCCTTCATAACGTTTTGTCCACATAGGCTATCCACGCCAAATTTGTGTAATTTTTTTTCCAACATCCTAGGGATTCCAAAGGTACCGATAGTCTGTGGGTTCCCCTGGAAGAGACCAAGAAATTAGCCAAAATACAGCTAAAATTTGGTTTTTTTCCGAAAAATGGGAAAAAAGGGATGCAGAAGAAAGCATGCACTTTTCCCCGAAAATGGCATCAACAAAGGCTTTGTGGTGCTAAAATCACCAACTTCCCAGCTTTCAGGACCAGGCAGACTTGAATCAGAGAAGCACATTTTTTAACACAATTTGGCATTTTACTGGGATATACCTAATTTTAAATATTTTTTGTGCTTTTAGTCTCCTTCCAGTTAGTGACAGAAATGGGTGTGAAGCCATTGCTGGATCGGAGACAGCTACACATTTCTGAAAAGTACAGAAAATACTGAATTCAGCAAGGGGTCACTTGTGTTGATCTAAAAGGTTTTCCTACAGAAAATAACAGCTGAAATTTAAAAATAAATTGAAATTGAGGTGAAAAGAACAGCCATTTCTCTCCAAGTTTTCATCTATAAAGTTTTCCAGCCATGGCAGATTTTTGAAAGCAATATTTTGTTGCGTCTTGTGGACTCTTCTGGTTGCGGAGATATATAGGGCTACCCAGAGCCAAAGGAGCTGCACCTTGCAATGGGTTTTCATTCTATACCGGGTATGGAGCAATTCATTTGGCGAAATATAAAGAATGAAAAATAGGCATCAAGGAAACCTTTTTATTTGCAAAATGGGCACAAGATAAGGTAATGAGAGCAGTGGTTATTTTCACATCTCTAAATTCCGGGGCCCCAATACTAGCATGTGCATTACAGGGCATTTCTCAAATAGACTTCTTTTTTACACACTGTCTTACATTTGGAAGGAAAACATGTAGAGAAAGACAAGGGGAAATAACACTTGTTCTTCTATTCTGTGTTCCCCCAAGTCTCTCGATAAAAATGGTACTTCACTTGTGTGGGTATGCCTAGTGCCCGCAACAGGAAATGCAACATGGATACATCACATTTTTACATTGACATCTGGGGTGTTTTTGGGAAAGTGTCTAGCTGTGGATTTTGGCCTCTAGCTCAGCCGGCACATAGGGAAACCTACCAAACCTGAAAACCAGACACCTAGGAGAATCAAGAATGCGGTGACTTGTGGGGCTCTCACCAGGTTCTGTTAACCATAATCCTTTGCAAACCTCAACATTTGTCAAAAAAACACTTTCCCCTCAGATTTCAGTGCTGCAAAGTTCTGGAATCTGAGAGGAGCCACAAACCTCCTTCCATCCAGAATTCCCTCAAGTCTCCCAATAAAAATGGTACCTCACTTGTGTGGGTAGGCCTAGTGCCCGTGTCAGGAATTGATCACACAATGGTCAATGTTAGTCCTTACATGAAGGCAACTGTTGACCCTGGGGTGATCCATTACTAACGCAGGCACTAGGTACAGGCACTCAAGTGGGATAGTATTTTTATCAGGACAGGTGGGGAAACAGTGGGTGATAGGAATTTTGTGGATCCCAGCATATTCCTGTAGTTTGTGTGACAGAAATGCAAGAAGAAGTACAGTTGTTATTCAACATTTCACCTTCGCCGGTTATTCTGGGGATGAAAACTTTGGGGAATCCACATAAGTCGCACCTCAGTGTAGTCCCCTGGGTGTCTAGTTTCCAGAAATGTCTGGGTTTGGTAGGCTTCCCAAAAATTCAGCAGAGCCCAGGACCAAAAACGCAGAGGCCTGCCTTACAAAACCAGGTTGTTTTGTGATAGATGATTTTGATGTTTCCCCAATATGATTTGGGCAGTGGAATTTGGGGGCTGAACTAAATTGGGGAGCTCTCAAGAGAGCACCCTCTCTCTGTCCTTGCCGCTACATGCACCTGCTCTCTGGGTTGGGCTAACCCACTATTGTCCCGCTGCACAGACTGCGTTTGCGAAGGGACAACAGATCTGTCTTCATCACCTTCCTCTGAATCACTGGAAGAGGAGTCTGCACCATTGTCCTATCCCTCAGATACTGTCTCAGTATGTGCAGTCTCAAGTCTCTGATCCTATGTCAGAGCAGTCCCCCATAACCCGAGTTAGGACTTGAGCAGCAGTCATCCAACAAGATGCCATCTCTGCTACTGGCTAAACTCCCGCTCTAAAACACTAGCCTACGAAGACAGTCACAAAATCGCTGGTGGGTGTGTGTGAGATGCGTGCAACAGTGAAGGTCGGTCACCTTACCTTTGCTTCTTCTCTCAATCAGCACGTTCTCTCAAGATACTCCAAAAACTAAAAAGACACACTATTATTTCATCTTGTCACATACCAATCGTCACAGTTTTTAGCGCATCTGGCGCCCAGTCCAACAATCATTATTGGTGCTCCCACTCCCATGACCTCCTCCTCGGATTCCCTCACTACCACCCAGCAAAAGTGCCCTTCAACTCTCCATAGCCCCCTTGCACATACATTTCATTTGTATTATATAGTGCAGGTAATGGCTGGCTTTACTAATCCACTCAGCTATTTACATAAAATACAGATTTGATCTTTGCAATAGACATATAAATCTTCTACTAGAAACTGCCACTAGACAAAAGTCAGATCCCTTTGTAGCAGAAACATAATCACAAGTTACTTGACTTTTTTATTGCTGCCTAAAAGCTACAGTTGAAACCCGTCAGTTGAAGTATGTGCATTGCTTTTAATACGCAAGCTGCAACTACAAGAGAACTGATGGCGAAAATATATATATATATATATATATATATATATATATCAAAAACGAAGTTGTCCTCATGTGAAAGCGCACTCCCAACAGGTTATATAAACGGGAAGAAAAAGCAAAGCCAGCAACTCACAGTGAATTCTTTAGGCAGTTTCATTATTCCAGGCCTTAAGTTGTAAAATCATCTCTGGACACGTGTTTCAAGGTCAATCCTTTCTTCAGCAGAGAAAAATATAAAAGTGTTTCACCCTCGTAGGTGCAGCCAGTGCTGGAGGTGTTCCAGGCATCTCTTTATTACTGAAAAGACTGGCATGGCTTCAGCTTGTCTAATTACAGGCACCTGATTAGTCTCTTTAAATACTAGTCCACCCCAGTGGGCCTCTCAAGTGAGCAGTGCATGCTGGTTGTGGTGGTCCTGCAATTTTTTCATTTTGCCCCAAGTGGGTTGCTGGAGCCAAACGAAATAATGACCCAAAGTGCAAAACCTTTGTAGGCGAATCGAAAGTAAAATTGTCAGATTTGCTGTGAATATCCCAACCTGACTGCTCTTATGTGACAATCCATTTTTAGTCACACAGACCTGCTTCGATGTGCAGTGGTGCTGCTTTCCCGGCTGGACAGGCCGGTTAATTATCAAAAACTAAGTTGTCCTCATGTGAAAGCGCACTCCCAACAGGTTATATAAACGGGAAGAAAAAGCAAAGCCAGCAACTCACAGTGAATTCTTTAGGCAGTTTCATTATTCCAGGCCTTAAGTTATAAAATCATCTCTGGACACGTGTTTCTAGGTCAATCCCTTCTTCAGCAGAGAAAATGTGCAGTGGTGCTGCCTTCCCGGCTGGACAGGCCGGTTAATTATCAAATTAAATTAATGGTTGTTTTATCTTTTTTTTCAGTTCTTTATTTCTCCAAGGTGTTGTTTTTTTTGTCCTGTTTAGTTTTTTTTTTAGTGGTATTAGGATATCGAACGCTTCCTGTTTGGGGACAGAATTTATTGTGTCTAGATATGTGTTGGCTGTTAGTTGTGTTTCTCAGTCTTCACAATTGAGTTTGTTCCATGGTTGACAGATGTATGTATGTAAAGTGATCTTGGGTGTGTTCATTTGTGGTGGTTTATGTTGTAAAGTTACCAAATGGTGGTGTGAACATGTGACTGATAACTAGTTCTGGGTCTGAAAAATGACATCTAGGATGTGTCCAGCGATATGTTTGGGATTGTGTACAATCTGATGTAGGCTCAATATGACTAGGCCAGTGATGATAGTTTTTGGATGTGGCATACTGGGTTTGTCAAACCAAATGTTTAGGCCCCCAAGGATGCAAAGGTTGGAGTATAACATTATAAGGTATGAAACTGTGTCTAGAAATGTTTCTGGGAATGTTGAATTGTTAGGCGGAGGACTGTAAAGAACGAGAAAGTTACAGGAGGAAATTGGTGTCGGGTTGCATCTGGTGATGAGGGCCTCACAACCTTGTATGGAAATGTTTTCTGTTTAGCTGAGATTTATTGCTTGTTTGAATAGAATAGCTAGTCCTCTTCTGCCTGTACAACTTTGTGTGATGGTTTGATAGCCTGAAGGAACGGCTTCATACAACAATGGGGCCATGTCATTTCTCAACCATGATTCAGTTATTAATAGTAAGTCAGGTTGTGTGTCAGTGTGCAGGTCGTAGATGTGGTGCTTGTTTTTTTGGAGTGATCAAGCATTTATGAGCAGGCAGTTTAGAAAATGTGTTTTGGTGGTGGTGTCATTTTGGTTTGGAGAAGGGGGAGCAGTATATTTTCAGCTTGTAGCAGGTGTTTTATCAGTTGTAATAACTGTATGAGTGTCACAATAGTGTTGTTTTTCTATATTGTGTTCCTAATCCATCACGCTTAGGAGGCATTTTGTTGGGTCTGTATGTGTTGGTGGTGGGCTTGGTGGCTGAGAGTGACATGATGAGGTTAGTTCTTTTTGTAGGGTAGCCTTGTTGTGTAATAGACAAGGGGATGCGAAGTTAAGAGTGACATGTTGTTTATTTTGTTTGCATCTGTTTAGGGTAGAAGGAGTATGGGTTAGGGGTGGTGGAGGAGCATGGGGATCATAATCTAAGGCTCTAAATTGTACAATGGATGAGAGACAGCTGAATGAATGTTGCTGTGTTGGGGTGCACGTGGTAGATGTTTTTGAAGAGTGGGTAGTCCTATGGGTGGGAGTGGGTGTGACGGAAAGTATTATGAAAGTTTGTGTTATTTTGATGTGCTGATGTGTGTGGTTTGTTTAGGCTTTGTGGAGTAGTGAGAGGAGATATTAATGTAGTGGTTTCCAGTGATGTATTTGCATACTGTTGGTGAGTGCCATTTGAATAGTACGGGGTGGTGATGTGTTTTGTAGAAGAGTGTCTGGGGTATGTAGGAGGGTTAGACAAGAGTTAAGAGTGTTTGAGTTAGATTTGATCACTGGAAGAGGTAATATGCGTGGTGGAGTGGAGTGTAAGGATTGTATGGTTGTGTGTAATTGGTAAAAAGATGAGGAGGGTGTTGGTGGATGGTGTGATGGAAGGCTGATTATAGGTTTTGTCATGATAAAAAGGGGTTTAGTAGTAGGATAGTGCTGGTGTTTTGTTTGAACAGGGAGTTTATGTCTGGATGGATGAAAGTTATGTATAATGTGGCTTTGTGTTACGTGGGGGATGTGTGGATGTGTTAGTGGTTGTTATGATAATTATGATAAAGTGACATAAAGTATGGTGTAGTATCATTCTAGATACTTAATTGCATACACACACATATATAAAACAGTTGAAATTAAGTTATCATTATGGTTTCTAAAACAACACCATGAACTTTACCATTTATGGTTAGCTCTGCTATCCATGATTCACACCACAGCCATACAAATCACAATCTGTGCACCAAACTCAGCTTTGGTTTTAATGACCCAAAACAGATGAAGGGAAAATGGTTTCATTGTCCTATCAAATTCACAATTATTTTGAATTTGGATTTGCGTTATATGTTAGGGTATTATGGCCACTCCTAACTATAACTTCACTTTAAGTGTTGTTTTGCTAGTACGGCTTAGTGTAAATCCTTTCACGAGTGTTCAAGAAATCAACTTTTATGAAATATTCCTGTCTGGGCATGAACAGGTTACATTGTAGAGTTACCTTGACAGTTGGAAAGGTATATCCTTAATTTGAATATAACTGTATTGCTGTTTGATTTAAAAGGAGTGTTTAAAGTGTCCATTTCCTAAAAAGTATGGAATCAAATGGCGATCTTTTACATGTTTACATGTTTAATCTTCTGTGGATGTGGCAACTTTTCTGCAGACCCAAAATCTGAACCTAACTATGGCATCACTGTAACCTGGTTGAAAACTATATATATATATATATATATATATATATATATATATATATATATATACACTATATGTGTGTGTGTACATATATATAGTGTGTAAATCTATATATATGTACACACACACACACACACACAGATATATATATATATATATATAGTTTTCAACCAGGTTACAGTGATGCCATAGTTAGGTTCAGATTTTACACACAAGTCCTTCGAAATTCAGCAGTTATAGTTATACTTGTATCAGTTTGTGCCATAAATTAACTATAATTCACCCCGGCCATGCACAGTTTTCTCATGAATAACTTTACAGCAAGTGTTACAGTGATATTATCAATGATGTCATAGAAGATGTCATGAGTGATGTAAATATATGCAGTAATTAGCAGTGCATGGCAATGATGTGAGTTATAGTTACCTTAGGGCATGATTTGTAGTTGATTGAGATACTTCTAATTATAACTGCTGAATTTGTATGGCTCTGTGTGTGTGAAATCTGAACCTAAATATAGCGCCCCTTTAATGTTTTTTTTTTTTTAGTAAATGTTTGAGGATTTTGCTAACTATAACTTCCCTGTAACTTTGCGTTTTTCAGTAAAGTTCTATTTTTTTTAACGCAAAGTAATATATAATTAACATACGTTAATCCAACTGCCATGCATGGCCTTTGAGCATGTGCAGAAGGGCGTTGGCCCTTCAACCAACTCCCTGCATGCAGCCAACCCCATGCCATGCACAGCCTTCAATTTCATATACAATATCTCTGGGTACAGGCAGATCATCCAACATATACAAGAATTTTGTCCAAAGGGGAAAGACTGAATGATCTAATATGCCTGAAATACTGACTCCAATACTGACAATATTCAAAGTGATCCAATTACAGCTTTTTTTTACTGGAACTGACATGCAGGTGGGATTGCTGCTTTTGAAAAACTGGTGGTTATGAAATATCACATTGATTTGGTATTTGGTATCCCATTCTGCATTTGAAGCCCCATGACATGCAATTTTGAATAGGTAATAAATGCATAATTGTTTTTCACTATAAACATCTGGATTTCCCCCTGTTTCTCTGCTGGACATACTTCAGACCACTTCAACCAAAAATTTGCATGTCGCTGGCAGTTCCAGAATAAAGTACATTTCCGGCGTGGCTTATAAGTGTCTGGGCCCAAATTCCACAACCTATTTGCCTACAAACTAAAGTCGCAACTGTTTCAACACCCTTATCCCCGGCCTCATTCTTAACAGTGTTCCCTGCACAAACTGAAAATAAATCCATAGAACAGGGCCTACTCTTTCTGTAGGACCATTATTAAACTCAAGTTTATGTCCCTAAAGTAGGGCTGTACAATGGAGGAGAGGTGGGGTTGATGTGGCTCTTTAACATAAGAGGCTGGCGCTCTGCGGTGACAGTGAAAACATTGCCCAGCCAAATACAGTTTGGGCAGCAGTGCCCTTTTCTTCGCCCTCAACTTGCCCATTAGAAGCCCTTCAAACTGCACGTACATAAAACAAAAAATGAACTTCGTTAGAAAGGGGAAATCGGTGTGCGCCTTGATGTCGCACCAAACCCCCTTAGACACTAAGGGGGTCATTACAACATTGGCGGTAAAACCCCCTTACCGCCGTGCAGAAGACCGCCAACACACCGCCGGTGCTGCGGAATTCCGCCACGGTCATTATGACCCAAAGGCTGGAATCCGTCAAAATCTAGACACCCACACAAGTCCGCCACACCAAAGGTCAGTGATAAACTGGTGATAAGAAATCCTCCACCATCGCGCCAACAGGAATACGCCCACACTATCACGACCCACGAATCCACACGGCGGTCTTTCAACCGCGGTATTCCATTGGCGGTACACACCGCTGCGCTCAAAATACACACACATTTACAAAACACATCCACATTGGACAATTCGAAATGCACACACCTGATACACATACACACACCATTCCCACACACCCACTACAATATAAAACACACACCCACATCACCCACAAACCTTTACGACCAGAATTGCGACTGAAGGCCACAGAGAGACACCACCATCTACAAACCAGAATCCACAGGCACTCAACACCATCTCCCACATAACATCCACGCACCTCACACAACACACCTTAAACTATCACCCCACACATCACAACATACACCACCCCACACATAACCCACACCACCCCATGGCACGGCAAAGACACCCCAGGTTCTCTGAGGAGGAGCTCAGGGTCATGGTGGAGGAAATCATCTGGGTAGAGCCACAGCTATTCGGATCACAAGTGCAGCACAGCTCCATAGCTAGGAAGATGGAGCTATGGCGAAGAATCGTGGACAGGGTCAACGCAGTGGGACAGCACCCAAGAAATAGGGATGACATCAGGAAGAGGTGGAACGACCTACGGGGGAAGGTGCGTTCCGTCGTCTCAAGACACCACATCACGGTACAGAGGACTAGCGGCGGACCCCCACCTCCTCCCCCACAACTAACAACATGGGAGGAGCAGGTCTTGGCTATTCTGCATCCTGAGGGCCTCACAGGAGTAGCTGGAGGAAGGGACTCTGGTAAGTCAACTCTTTCATTACTTCATCCCCCACCCACCTGCATGCTATCACCTACCGCCACCCCCACCCTCGCCCTCACCCCCATCACTCCAACTCCTCACACATGTCCCAATATCACAAACCACCCATCCCAACACCAAGCCCTGCATGTAACACCAAAGCATGGACACCCATCACAAAGCATGGCCACTGCACATACCCATACACCCCACTAAAACATCATCACACAAGGTCCTTCACAGGAATGCAAGCACTGGGGTACACGGTCACCCACCCATTGCACACCATGGCACACACAGATGCAATAATCATGCTTTTTCACCCCTGCAGAACCCCTACCCAATGTCACCAGACAGGAAGGTCCAGACATGTCCACTCCACCCACAGAAGAGGCCCACAGTGATGACAGCAGCTCTGTCCAACTGGATCTAGACGACCGGCCCATCTGGGACCTCGAGACAGTCGGTTTCCCTCACACTGGCACAGGCCAACACAGAGCTTCCCCCCTCTGGAAACACCAGCACAGCACCCACCCAGCGGGCCCATACCTCTGTCCCCAGGACACGTCAAGCAGCAGTGTGTCCACCATTACAGGGAAGCCAGGCTAAGCCACCACCCCAACAACACCAGGGACCTGGGGGCAGTGGTAGTGGGCACACAGTTCAGGGGACAGAGGACCAGGAACACAGGGGAACTGGGAGGGCTGCTGTGCTACAGGAGGAGGACAGGCTCAGGGAACCCACTCTCCATGAGGCCCTCTACAACATCATGGGAGCCTACCACCATTCCCAGGAGACGATGGCAACAGTACTAGCCCAGTTTCAGGAGACCCAGCGGCTGCAGGAGGAACAGTATTTGGGCTTCAGAGAGGAACTCAAATCCATCAATTCCACCCTGGGCACCATTGTAGGGGTGCTGAAGGAACTCCTCAAAACCAGGATGGCACTGTGGCACAACAAGGGGCCCCTGACACTAGCCTGGACAATGCACTTCCCACCACCTCCACTGGCGCTAGTGGACAGGAGGCACCGCCACAGGACCACCACACCAGCACCCCACCCCCTGCAGAGGGAGAACCACCCCGCAAATGGTCCCTGAGATCCAGGACAAAGACAGAGAACAATGCCAAGACCCCCGCCAAGAAATGAGACCACCCTGATTGTCATCCATGTGTCCCACCTTGTCACCCTGTCCATACTTAAACTGCCCCAGCTCCACTTCCTATGCCCCTTTGGACAATGTACCTGTGAGTCTAATAGACTGGACTCTGCCATGGACATTCCTCCACCATCACCCCTCACCATTTTACAACCCCCTCCAATATTGAGCACTTAAATAAACTCCCTTAAAGCACAAAACAATCTGGAGTCTGTCTGTGATTTCGAAATAGTGTATTAGCAATTTCAGTGCCAAAATGCTCTTTCAAATGTAATGTCAACATACCTATGTCACACAGCTCTAGTCCATGAGGAAACAAAGCAGATGTCACACAGTGGGACCCACATCTGTGAAATCGTAAGGGAAAGTGTCAACTCAGTGACCATACACTGGGTGAAAATGACAGACAGTAGAGAGGTAGTCGACTTAAATTAGATGTAGCAGGCAGGTTTGTCTCCTTACCTGTGTCTCATTGAAAGTATTGCAGGATCACCGTGTTCCTGTTGTTGATGTCCTCTTCTTCTGTTTCCTCGTCTTCACTGTCCACAGGCTCCACAGCTGCCACAACACCTCCATCTGGACCATTCTCCTGCAGAAAAGGCACCTGTCGTTGCAAAGCCAAGTTGTGAAGCATACAGCAAGCCACGATGATCTGTCATATGGAGGCACCTGAACCTGACCTTCAGGAGGCCGAAGGTCCGCTCTATAATCCTCTTGGTTCGCCCATGGGCCTTATTGTAGCATTCCTCTGCCCTTGTCCTGGGATTCCTCACTGGGGTCAGTAGCCATGACAGGTTGGGGTAACCAGAGTCACCTGCAAATGGCGAGGGACAACTGTTAGACGCACACTAACTCATAGGGACATCCACAGACCCAGACAACTATTCCCACTGATTTGGATCCAGGTGCTCACCTAATAGCCACACCCGGTGCCTCTGTAGTTGCCCCATCACATAAGGGATGCTGCTATTCAGCAGGATGTAAGCTTCATGCACTGAGCCAGGGAATTTTGCATTAACATGGGAGATGTACTGGTCTGCCAAACACACCATCTGCACATTCATCGAATGGTAACTCTTCCGATTTCTTTACACCTGTTCACTCCTGCGGGGGGTACCAAGGCCACATGTGTCCCATCAACTGCACCTATGATGTTGGTGATATGTCCCAGGGCATGGAAGTCACCTTTCACTGTAGGAAATTCCTCCACCTGAGGGAAAACAATGTAGCTCCACATGTGTTTCAGCAGGGCAGACAACACTCTGGACAACACATTGGAAAACATAGGCTGGGACATCCCTGATGCTATGGCCACTGTTGTTTGAAAAGACCCACTTGCTAGGAAATGGAGTACTGACAGCACCTGCACTTGAGGGGGGATTCCTGTGGGATGGCGGATAGCTGACATCAGGTCTGGCTCCAACTGGGCACACAATTCCTGGATTGTGGCACGATCAAGCCTGTAGGTGATGATCACATGTCTTTCTTCCATTGTCGATAGGTCCACCAGCGGTCTGTACACCGGAGGATGCCGCCATCTCCTCACATGCCCCAGCGGACGGTGCCTATGGAGGAGAACAGCAAGCACAGAGTCAACCAACTCTGAGGTACATAAGCACAGCTTACTCTGAACATATTCATAAATTGAAATTTGCCTGTATGAGTGGTTAGGCAAGGCCTAGGTATGTGTGACGCAGTCACAAATAAAGCCATGTGGGCCCCTGAAATGGTGGCTGCCTGACCTGTAAGGTGGGACAAGGGGATATGAGGTAACTGCGCTGGCGTTGTACACCATTGCGGTAGGCGGTCGAAGATCGCAGCGCAATTCTGCATTGGTTAACATTGGTCCCTATGGGTCCCAGGAGCCAATGACGATGTACGTCGGCGGTGACGGTACACACCGCCGCGGACGTGACCACCATTTTCTCTCTGTTCAATCACTCCATACCTGACTATCGACAGGAGAGGACCTACACTGCTAGTGCTGCTGTGACCTCAGTCTGGAAGAGACAATGGCTCGTGTGTCTGGGGAAAGGGCCCCTGCTTTCAGCACGGAGGAGTTGGAGAAACTCGTGGATGGGGTCCTGCCCCAGTACACGCTACTCTACGGTCCTCCAGACAAACAGGTAAGTACACTGTGAGCATGTTGTATGGGCAATGCCTGTGTGGAGTGGGGTGGATGAAAGATAGGGGGGGTGAGAATGAGGCGTGCATGAAACGACGGTGAGTGCATGTGCGTCATGGCAAGGGTAGGGATGCAGGCCAATGACTGTGACGGTGCAGTTGGGAATTACTTCTCTTTTCCGCTGTACAATTCCTGTAGGTCAGCGCCCACCAGAAGAAGGACATCTGGCGTGCCATCGCCAAGGAAGTGCGGACCCTGGGGGCCTATCATAGACGGAGCACCCACTGCCGCAAGAGATGGGAGGACCTACGTTGCTGGAGCAAGAAGATGGCGGAGACCCTGCTGGGGCTGGCCTCCCAATGTGGAACAGGTGCCCGTCACACCATGACCCCCCTGATGTTCCGGATCCTGGCGGTGGCATATCCGTTGGATGGGCGCTTGAGGCCATCACAGCAGCCACAAGGGGGTGAGTACAGTGTCATTAAACTGACTCTGCACGCTTTACGAAGTGTCTGGGTGGGGGATGTCGGTTGTGGGTTCCCCTAAGCCATGGCGAACTTGGTAGGGTAGGTCCCTTGTTGGGCAGGCTCTGAGGCACTCCAACCCCAATATTTTTAGTGGGCATCTACAACTGGCCAGGCTCCTGTGGGTTCCAGGTGTGCAGCAAATGGTATTAGGCATAGTACCCCATGGTCTGGTGAATTTCCTACTAACTGCTAGTGCATGGCCTAGTGCATAGGGCTGCTCCCTGTGTGTTGTGTCTGCCAACGGCAGTGATGTTGCTGGCATTGACCATGTGTGTTTTCTGTCTTTCCCCCCCCTTCTTGTTTTGTCACCCTGTCCTTGTGTGCATTAGCATCATCTGGCGGAGGAGCAGAGGGACCGGTGACGGAGGGAGCTGCATCCCACATGGCCTATGAGGGTGAATCGATGGAGGGTGAAGGCACCAGTAGGACGGAGGGCGAGGGGAGCTCCACGACAGGGACAGGAGGGGATACCAGCGACAGCGACTCCTCCTCTGATGGAAGCTCCCTGGCGGTGGCGGACACCTCTGTGCCCACCCCCACTCCAGGTACAGCCGCCACCCCCCTACTAGCACTGTACTCCCAGCAGCCCCTCAGCGTGTTTCCCGTGCCCGCTCACCCAGGAGGGTGGGCATCTCCTTCGCCCGAGGCACCTCCGGCCCTGCCCCAGTCAGCCCTGCTGCCCTACGTGAGGAGGCTATTGACCTCCTGAGACCCCTCACTGTTGGGAAGTCAACCATTCTGAATGCCATCCAGGGTGTCGAGAGCCATTTGCAGCAAACAAATGCATACCTGGAGGGCATTCATTCTGGCATGGTGGCCCAACAGAGAGCATTTCAGGCTCTGGCCTCAGCACTGATGGCAGCCATTGTCCCTGTGTCAAGCCTCCCCCTCCAACTTCCACTACCCAGACCCAATCCCCTCTACCTCAGCCTATCCCAAGCACACCATCAGACCAGAATGCACACACATCAACACACAAAAGTGGCTCAGGAAAATATAAGCACCACACATCCCACAGGCACTCACACAAGTGCCATACCCATGCACACACACCAACATCCACTTCCTCCACTGTGTCCCCCTGCTCCACGTCCTCCACCTCCCTCCCAGTCTCGTCTCCACTCACACCTGCATGCACTACATCATTAGCCACTGCCTCCATCACCAGCACGCCCATCACTACACACCGCTCACGTGCAATCACCACCCCACTACCATTCACATATCCCCTGTGTCCTCTCCCAGTGTGTCTGTGAGCCCTCCTCCCAAAGTACACGAACGCAGGTACACACCCACTCAACAGCCATCCACCTCACAACAGCCTCCAACCCATGCACCTTCACCCAAACTCAGCAGACGTACACCTCCAACAACCACTTCCTATTCCTCCACTCCCACACCCCCTCCATCTTCCCGTCCCAGTGTGTCAAAAAAACTTTTCCTAGCAAATATTAACCTCTTCCCTACACCTCCCCCCGTCCTTCCCCTAGTGCCAGGATGTCTAGATCCCAGCCCAGCACCTCAGCCACCAAGTCTGCATTCGCTGTGGTCCCTGCTACTCCAGTACGGTCTAAAGGGGCACCCGTCAGAGCTGCCAGTGTGCCACAGACAGAAAAGAAGGACCACCCTATTCCACCACCTACAAAGGTCAAAAAGGGGCCGGCTTCCAGCAGGGAACAGTCACGCCACCCACCCAGCAAGGCCTCGCCCAAACACCGAGTGGACAGTGCCAAGGTCCCTGCAGCAACTGCCAAGATGGGGAAGGGCCACAAGCCAAAGGGCACCTCACCTCTGGGCACGATGTCTCCTAGTGAGAGGCTGGTGACCACCATATCATCAGGGTTTGCAGCCACATGCACCACAGTCACCACCACCACCTGCACCGCTACTGCCACGACGTCAGTCTACAGTATCCTCTCCAAGGATCAGCCATCTGAGGCTGCCGGAGACGGTATGGTGTCTCTATCCACCACAACAGTCACTTGCCCCACGGCCACCACTGGCAGCATCTCCGCCGCAAACACCGCCACCTGCACCGCCACGTGCACAGCAGATGCCACTCTGTGGGACGTCAGCCCCATCCCCAGTGTGCAGCCATCAGAGTCTGCAGGTGACGTCCTGGACCCTGGACACGCCACTTGAGACACCACCTCCAGCACTGACACGAACCAGCAATTGGCAGCCTAAGTCGCCACAGGATGGAGTGTGGCTCTGCCTCCATGGAGTATCATGCTACCTGTTCCAGGTACATCGCGTGGCTGAGACACCCAGGTGAGACGAAGTCAACTGCCATACCTGAGGTGTAAGAAGGGTTTGTGCTGTGAGTAGATAAGGGTGTCGGAGGTAATTATTGTATATTAGTAAATATGGGATAGCGGTACTAATGAGTTATGTCTGTTGTATAGGAGATAGTTGGTTTATGTCTGGAGAGGTTCTTATGATATATTTATGTTTGCTTTTAAGGTGCTATTGTGGAGTAAATGGCTTTAATGAAAATATAAGGAGTACCATTTTAGGAACTTTTGGTAAGAATATGGGTTGTGTTGGTTGATTTAGGAATATTGTGTGGGTTAGTGTTTTAGTCACTATAGTGTTTTGTATGTTTTTAGATGTGACGTGTGGTGTTTTCTGGAAGAAGATTTGGTTAATGGAATTGGGATCAGTGTAAGTATTGGTTTTAATGGTGTTGTAGCAGCATAGTAATAAATAATTATTAATTATGGAATTGTTTATAAGAGTGGACCAAGATTGATTATTATTTTATTTCAATATACCCCTATCGTTTGAGTCCTGATGAAGACCCGTATGTGAGCCCAGATTTAGCCCGAGAACTGGATGGGTCGAAACGTCGACTATAGTATTTTGGGCCTGGATGTAGTTTTTCTTGGACTTTATTGAGGATTTATTATTTCCTGTTCTAATGATTCAATGAGGCGAAAGTTGAAACAACAGGCTCCTTTGCTGTGAATTTATGTTTCTATTGGATGGACCATATCTGTCCTTTCTTTTATGATCACGTGCACTTTATTTCCGAGCACTTTATTCTGTCCTACATATTTTTAAGGTTGTGTTAGGGTTTTTTTTGTAGTTTTGTATGTGATTTAATCGTTTGTATTTTAATAAATTATGTGTTTTCTACATTGATTTTATTATGCTGCTTACTATTAATAGGTTCTTTCCCCAAGTGGGCATTGTAGTCTCTTGATACCCCAGGTGCAGCATCACTGGGCACAAAGGCCCCTCCAGAACCAGTGGAGAGATACATCCACTCACCCAGTCCTTGGCAGGATAAGGCACTCTGGGCACAAAGCCCCCTCCAGAACCAGTGGAGAGATACATCCACTCACCCAGTCCTTGGCAGGATGAAGTACTCTGGGCACAAAGCACCCTCCAGAACCAGTGGAGAAATGCATCCACTCACCCAGTCCTTGGCAGGATGAAGCACTCTGGGCACAAAGCCCCCTCCACAACCAGTGGAGAAAGGCATCCATTTGGGAAACTGTGGCTTTGCACTCCCCAGGACCAAGCAGTGGGCAGTGCACCCACTTGAGAGACTGTGGCTTTTCACTCCCCAGGACCAAGCAGTGGGCATGGAACCCCCTCGAGGAGCAGTGGTGTTGTACCATTATCCGGCTGAGGTGCCCCTCCTCCCCTTCCCCCTGAGGTGCCTGTGTTTTTTTCAACCTGATGCCCCTGCAGTGTTCTTTCCATTTTGAGGCAGGTGTCATGTATGGGCTTCGCCCATGCTTTTTGGGACCACTGGTCCACGGACATTTCATGGGACAGTGTACGGACTTGTGTACTTGCTGTAAATATTTGTGTATACTGATTATTTGCTGTTCTCTTGGTCTATCTGATTGTTCTAATATTACACTAGTTAAACTCATTTTGTTTGGTCCTTGCAGTCTTCCAGGGGGTGATGGGGTGTATCTGTGATGTTATTGGATATGTGTGTGTGTATGTTGGTGTGGGTGGGGGGTGGGGGTGTTGCTTGTTACATGTGTGTGTCACTCTCGTTTCCCTCCTCCCCTCCCCTGTGTGCTAGGTGCAGTACTCACCGTCGTGGTGGTGGTGTATTAATAGATACAGCAACATGGGTAGCATCTGCTATTCGGGCTCCATGGCGTCATGGTTCTTCGTGGAATGTTGAGAGGTGAGTGGTTTCCCTTCAGAGTACTGTTTCTGCCGTGCTTTTGATGGCGTTGGTACCGCCCCTGAAAAGCTGGCGGACTGGTGCCTTGTAATAGTGTGGAGGGTACATTGTCTTCCGCCTGTCTGTTTGCGGTTCTTGCCGCGGTGTTTGTTGCTACGACCGTGGCGGTCTGAGTGTTGAAGTGGCTGGCTGTGTTGGCGGTTTCCACCATGGTCGTGATTCAATTTTTTTTACTGCCGGCCTGTTGGCGGTATTACCGCCTCTTTAACACCGACCGCCAGGGTTGTAATGAGGGCCTTAGTGTGCAAAGTAAAATCTATGTACTGCTTTTTAAAAGTGGCAAACTTTTGGATTACTGCATAAACACAAGCACACAATATAAAATCATATTTTTTATTTCAAAAGCAAGTACTGTGTCCTAATTTGTAAAAGTGAGGAACATGCAGATTTTTCTGCTTCAATGTACTTTCTTTTCCTCGAAGTCTATCTACATATTACTTAAACATATATAGTTATGACTTAACATTGATTTTCAAAAGCATGACTGAACCATAAAAAAAACATATACTGCAAATGCAAGAAAAGCACTTGACACGTAACCGACTGGTTACTTCTAACTTTGCATAATCAGAGCGTAACTTTGCTACATGTTTCAAACTGTCCTTTTGGAAATCAGACTGCCTATCTCAGTTAACATCAACCAGTTCAGTCGATTTAAATACGTGTTTCACCAGGAATAATGCTGCGCCAGACATGCCAGCTTCAACTAAAACCAGGCCTCAAACCCCTCCTCTGAATAGAAATAACCTTGCTGATGCTTTTGCCAGTGTCCTGGGATGGTTTTCACTCCCATTAATGAACATTGGTAGTCAAAAAACATGTGACATGGGCTCATCACCAGGTGACCATGTAATGGAAGCCAATATCGTAAGTCACATGGTGGCACTGAGTGAATTAGCAGGTCTATTGCTTGGACAAATCGACTACAAATGAGAGGAAAGACACAGATAATACTAATGCTCTGTTTTGTGTTAGTGTGGCCGAGCAGTAGGCTTATCAGAGGGTAGTGTTAAGTATTTGTGGTATACACGCAGGCAATACATGAGAACACACAACTCTAGACCAATAGGTTTTTATATAGAAAAATATTATTTTCTTAATTTATTTTAGAACCACAAGATTCAGAATTGAAGTAAGTACATAAATTGTAAGGTACTTGACATAGGTAAGTGGAACTTTAAATTAAAACAGTAATGTACACAGTCTTGGCAAAAATGGCAAATAGCTATTTTAAAAGTGGACACAGTGCAAAGATCAAAAGTTCCTCAGGGAGGTAAGTATTGGTTAGTTTTTCAGGTAAGTAAAGAACTTACAAATTCAGCCTCTGGGGCATAGGCAGCCCACCGTTGGGGGTTCAAGTCAACCCCAAACACCCAGCACCAGCAACACGGGCCGGTCAGGTGCAGAGGTCAAAGTAGGGCCCAAATAACATAGGTGCCTATGGAGAATAGGGGTGCTCTAGTTCCAGTCTACTAACAGGTAAGTACCTGCATCCTCTGGGAGCAGACCGGGGGGGGGGGGTTTGTAGAGCACTGGAGGGTCACAAACAGGCACACATAGTACACCCTCAGTGGTACAGGGGCGGCCGAGTGCAGTGTGTGAAGTACGTGTCGGGTTTGAAGTAGAAATCAATGGAGAGATCCGGGGGACACTCTGTCGATGCAGGCCGGACACAGGGGGGCTTCTCGGGCCAGCCACTGACTGGGTAGGGATGAGGGTCACCTGTTGGTTACTCCTTCACCGGTAGTTGGTGGTTTCTCTCGGTCCTGGGGGCTGCGGGTGCAGTGCTTCTTCCAGGCATCGGGTTCCTTTGTTACCGGGCAGTCGCTGCTAAGGAGAGCCTTCAGATTCTCTCTGCAGGTGTCGCTGTGGGGGTGCAGGGAGCTCATCTCAGGGTGTCCACGTCGTGGGAGTCGCGTGGGGGTCCTCCCTGCAGTGTTGGTTCTTCTGGACACAAGCCGGGGGCATCGGGTGCAGAGTGTTGGGGACTCACGTTTCCAGAGTGAGGCTGGAGTCCCTTTATAGATGGTTGTTTCTTGGTTTCTTGGACAGAGCCACTGTCCACTGAAGTTTCTTGGTCCTTTGGGTGCAGGGCAGTCCTCTGAGTTGGCAGAGGTCACTGGTCCCGCTGGATGCGTCGCTGTGCAGGTTCTCTGAGTCTTGAGACAGGCCGTTAGGGCTGGGGCCAAATCAGTTGTCGTCTCCGTTGTCTCTGCTGGGCTTTCAGGTCAGCAGTCCTTCTTCTTGTTTCAGGTTGCAGGAATCTGGTTTCCTGGGTTCAAGGTTGCCCCTAAATCCTCAATTTAGAGGGGTGTTTAGGTCTGGGGGTAGTAGCCAATGGCTACTGTCCTTGAGAGTGGCTACACCCTCTTTGTGCCTCCTCCCTGTGGGGAAGGGCACATCCCTAATCCTATTGGGGGAACCCTCCAAAACAAGATGGAGGATTTCCTAAGGCAGGGGTCACCTCAGCTCAGGGAACGTTAGGTGCTGTCCTGGCTGGAGGGTGACTCCTCCTTGTTTTTCTCATTATCTCCTCCGGACTCACTACCAAAAGTCGGGGCTGTGTCCGGTGGGGTGGGCATCTCCACTAGCTGGGGTGCCCTGGGGCATTTTAACACGAAGCCCGAGCCTTTGAGGCTCACTGCTAGGTGTTATGAGTTCCTGCAAGGGGGGGGGGGCGTGAAGCACCTCCATCCAGTTCAGGCTTTGTTTCTGGCCCCAGAGATCACAAAGGCTCTCACCCCCGGGGGTCAGAAACTCATCTCAGTGGCAGGCTGGCACAGACCAGTCAGTCCTAAATTGAAGGATTATGTAAAATACAGGGGGCATCTCTAAGATGCCCTCTGTGTGCATTTTCTAATAAATCAAGCACTGGCATAAGTGTGGGTTTATTATTCTGAGAAGTTTGATACCAAACTTCCCAGTGTTCAGTGTAGCCATTATGGAACTGTGGCGTTCGTTTTGACAAACTCCCAGACCATATACTTAATATGGCCACACTGTACTTACAATGTCTAAGAATAGACTTCGACAATGTATGGGCATTTTGCTCATGCAGCTATGCCCTCACTTGTGGTATAGTGCACCCTGCCTTAGGGCTTTAAGGCCGGCTAGAGGAGTGACTTACCTATGCCACAGGCAGTATTTTGTGTGCATGGCATCCTGAGGGGGATGCCATGTCGACTTTGCCTTTTTCTTCCCACCAACATACACAATCTGCAATGGCAGTGTGCATGTGTCAGGTGAGGAGTTCCTTAGGGTGGCACAACACATGCTGCAGCCCTTAGGTACCTTCCCTGGTCACAGGGCCCTTGGTACCACTGGTACCTTTTACAAGGGACTTATCTGTGTGCCAGGGGTGTGCCAATTGTGGAAACAATGGTACATTTGTAGTGAAAGAACACTGCTGGGGCCTGGTTAGCAGGGTCCCAGCACACTTCTTAGTCAAGTCAGCATCAATATCAGGCAAAAATGGGGGGTAACTGCAACAAAGAGCCATTTTCCTACATTCATCTTCTCCAGGTACAAGTAGTTCAACAGGTTCATCTTCATAAACAACATTGATTGGTCAAGCAGAGAAGACCAGCTCATGTGCTTTCACCCGGAGAGTGGAAGGCATCCAGCGAAGAACTCCAGGCTTGGTTCAACATCCCAGCAATGAAAGGCCCAGTCTCCAACTGTGGGCACAAAAGTAACACACAAATAAACTTCAGCCAACAACGCTGATGAAACACCCTACAACGGTTTCAGGTTAAGGGACTGTGAAATTAATTTTGTTTATGTCGAGGATGCAAGTTACACAGTCACTAGAAGTCTTAAATCAGGTTTTTTCAATTGTTTTTAAAAAAGTGAGCTAAGATTTGAGATGACAAAGGCAGGGTAATTGTTCTTGCAGCTTGCTGCAAGTTAACTGCTCTGACATGCAGACTATGTTATATAATACTAAACTATATATATTATTAATAATATATTTGAAATTAATCAGTCTCATTTTGAGATCTGTCAGATCTGCAGATCATTCACATCCTTTTCTTTTTCTTTAATAACTCTAAAACTACTGAATGGATTTACACTAAATTACAAAAAGGGCTCTTTCTGGACTAAGAGGTAGCTTTCAGCCAAATTTGGTGTAACTTCATCCAACAATTTGGGCTGTAGTTGTGACTAAGATCTGTATGTTTTCCCCTCTCCCCCTTTCCTCGGCTCCCACTTGGCAGATTATCCCAAAGGTTTCCAGACAGCAGCTGATGTGACTAGTACACTAGTTTTTTTTAATTTTGTGTAGATCCGTCAAATTACATCAAAGTTATTCACAAAACAAAAAACACTTTGTCTATGGAAACTAGGTTCCAACTATAACAACCTACTGGCAAGCCCCAGTAGGTAATAGCAAATGTATATAATTCTTAAATAATTATTGTAATATATTTAAAAATTGCTTAGCAATTCAAATTTAGCAATAAAGTGAATGAAACATTGAAGCTTTTCTTTAAAACGTTTTAATTCTTTAATTATCATTTTTAAATTATTTATATGAATTAAATTACTATATTTAATTATTTAGTACATTTTTAATTTATTGAGTTAATAGGCCGTGACACTGTATTTTACTCGTTTTTGGTTAAAAATAGATATGTAAAATGAATGTAATGTATATTTGTAATGTTTGTTAAAAGAATAATAAACATTAATAATTTATCCTAAGCCTTCTCCTAGGGATATGTCCGTCATCATGACAGAGGTCTCCTCCTACAGGTGCATAGTTAATAAGAGAACTTTGCTCGTAAATCCGTGTGTTGGAGGGCCCACCCCTGATTTGAGGGATAGAAACATGTAAGCCTACACTGAGGTGTAAATCTCTACTCACAAAGGTGAATTACAAAAAAGTGAAGACTTCCATCCACCTCGGCTTAGCAATAGTAAGTCAATGTACAGTTGTATATTTGCTTTTGTGAATAGGTCTGTTTGTATTTGGTTATCATTAAAGACCTTTGTTTAAAACTAACACACATGGAAAAATGGTGAAACCATGCATGCATATCCACTGAGTGCATTGCTGAGGTAGGTGAGGCACTGAAGTATACAAATAAGTGATAAGGGAATTCTTAAATTAATCTCAGCCACTGTTAATTACTTGAGGCTGAATCCCAGTCTATTGTTATTTTTCGCACAATGCTACCTCAGTTTGGACACTGCAATATGCAAATGCACATCATCTTGACCCTGTTCCAATGGGAACAGTCCAGCCCGAACTGCCAGGACAGGACCTCTGAACCAAATCACAAGCAAACCAGGACTTGGCTAATCCCAACATCCTCAGCAATTATAAGTCCATTTACCTTCTGCCTCTTTTGCCCGTAGTCTTAGACAAAGCAGTTAATAAACAACATTGGCACTTTTTGGGAAGTAATGGTGTACTGGAGCCCAAACCATCCAGATTCTTGCTCCTAAGATGCTGTTGGACAAAGGCAACTCTGCAGCACATGTCTTACTTGACATGGCTCCCATTTTTAAGTGGTCCCCATGCCACCTCAAGGCCTTTTCAAAATTGGCATCTGCAGAGATGCCTTAAAATTACTCTGTTCCTTCCTGTCAGACAAAACCCAAACTGTCTCACTCCCTCTGTACTGCTCTAAAGGATCTTCTCCCTTTTGTGGTGTACCACAGGGTTCTTCCCAGAGCTCCATATTGTTTATTATCTACATTACTCCTCTGATTGTTATTGTTCATTTGTTTGGTATGGACATTATATTATGTGCCGTGTGGTACCAGAATGGCTCATGGGAGTTAATCTCACTCAACTAATCAGATAGAGCTGTTTCTTTTAAAATTTTCAAAACCACAAGATTCTCATGGGACCAACCATCCAGATATACCTAACTTTTATATCCTTCAAACCCACCCTAAATACTTCTTTAAAAGCAAATTTCTTGTAAATGGATGGACACATTTACACCAAATCACAAAAGACACACTTTCTGAGTAAGGTTCTAACTTTTTGTTTAATCTAAAGTACTTCAGTTCAGCTGTTTTTTCTGCATCAGATAGCAAAGTTCCCAATGGAAATGAATCTGGAAAATCAATGTTTTGGGACCTCCTTCCCCCACACTTTCTTTTCTTGGCCTCCACTTAACGGATTGGAGCAACATGTTCCATGAAAGAGCCAGGGCAGATGAACGTTGTTTGCAAAAGGTTTGTGCAAAGTAGTTGAACTGTGCCAACATTTTTAAGAAAACCAAAAATGCATTTCTAATGGAAATTCTCACTTAACTATTAGTGCTCCAGCAACCTCTCATGATAATCTCAAATAAAGTTCTTATCTTCTGCCAAATAGTTTGTAGTACTTCCCTAATATTACTAAGCTAAGTTCAAGCCAATATTCAATATAAATAAACCGTTAAAATTAACAGTCAAACTGTTTCCTAACTTGTCACCAAATATTTTTAGAAATTACACCCACCCTCCACTGGATGGTAGCATAAACATTGCAGAGTTCACAGTGGCACTAATAATATTATAAATCTCATCCAGTTCCTTTCCCATAATAGACACCAACGGCCACAGAACTTACCCACTCAATACCACTGTCACCCTGCAGAACCCAACAATCTATATGTCTGCCAGCGCTAACCAGAAGAGCATTTGGTTCTCTGTTGGCTCCACTAAGGCACTAACTAGAGTTGTTGTTTGAGGGATCATAACAACAGATGCCACTTAAACACAGCAAAAAATTTGAAATATTACAGAACTTTTGGGCCAGACAAAAAATAGCGAAATTGGCCAGCTGAAGGAAAAATGCAGTGTCAAAATCTATATTTTTTCATTTGAGACACTTTACCAACTAAGGATTGTGTGCTAATAAGATACAATTTAAAAAATGTGCCACAGAAAACTTTTCCAGATGAAATTAATACATGGATCAGAAAAATAAGTAGCAGAGCAGGCACCACTTTTCACTCACAGGCAAAAAGGACATTTTATAATTACTCCAAGTAGTGCTTTATAGTATACTGTGTGTCCTCTCTCCTGGTGCATGGAATGTTATCTGTATATAATGTTCCTTTGGTCACAGTCTACTAGTGTCTCTTGGAAGCGTCAGAGAGGACTAGGACACTAAGATAGAAACATGAATTGCTCCTGGTAGGATTTATTGTTGCCTAAGTACGTGAACCTCAAATGTAGCCTGTAACTAGTCATTTTATGTTGTACCTGAATGCACTGCACGAAGAAGACTTGTTTCTGCCAATGCAACAGTGGCAGCAAGGAGAACTAAGGGGAGTGGTTCAACAGAGACCTAAAGAAACCACAATTGAAGGAAAAGAGAACATATAACAGGCTCAAAGAAGAAGAAAGGTATCTTCTACTTGATGAGAATAGGGCTTAGAGCCTTCAAGGCTGTTGTGTCAGTCTGCAGGGGTAAGAACTGCAGAGATACTTAGTATGGTAATGTAAAGTAGGGCCTTCCAGTAAATCCACAGATACCTACTGAGGAGATGTGTGTAGAAGGTGCCAAGCTGTTTAAAGGATTTTTTGTTGTCCTGAGCCTGGTGTGTAGAGAGATGCAACACCGGGTCGCTATTAGTGGACTTAATGAAAAGCAGCTTTGAAATGTGTAAAGTGCATTTTAATAAATCATAGATGTGTTGGATTACCTGCACAGTAGAACTGTGTTGGGAAAGGAAAAAAGAGCTTGCAGAGAAAAAGTGCACAAATTATGAGTTTTGGTGCCCACAGTGGATGTTTCATTCATTCCCCACGCAGGGACATAACGATGCAACTGATGGCTGAGCATTGCTGCATCAGTTTGTGCCACCAAATTCAAGCTAGCCTGGCTGATGAAGGGTGATACCCTGAAACCGGTCCCAGGATGCTTGTTTCTGGTCCAGGGAGTACCTGGCCTGGTAGTTCGGGCTGGACTGTTCCCATGGGGAACAGGGTCAAGACTGATTTGCATATGGCTGGGTCTGAGCTGGAATGGCATGGCAAGCAAAAAAACTGATAGATTAAACCCAGATCTGTGACTGGGGGTGAATGTTTGATTTGTTCTGCATTCCGTCCATCTTCTGTTGTTTTTGCATTTGTCGCCCCAAGTGGGAAGGGTATGCCCAGATGTGGGTCCCGTGCTTGCTATGCCACCAGATTCAAGGTAGCCTGGCTGATGAAGGGTGATACCCTAAACCGGTCCCAGGATGCTTGTTTCTGGTCCAGGGAGGACCTGGCCTGGCAGTTCGGGCTGGACTGTTCCCATGGGGAACAGGGTCAAGACTGATTTGCATATGGCTGGGCCTGAGTTGTAATGGCATGGCAAGCAAAAAAAACGGATGGATTAAACCCAGATCTGTGACTGGGGGTGAATGTTTGATGTGTTCTGCATTACGTCCATCTTCTGTTGTTTTTGCATGCATCAGTTTAAGTGACATTCATGAATGCTTAGGGAAGACCCAGATCTGTGACTGGGGGTGAATGTTTGATGTGTTCTGCATTACGTCCATCTTCTGTTGTTTTTGCATGCATCAGTTTAAGTGACATTCATGAATGCTTAGGGAAGAGCATTTCACAGACAACTGAAGCTGAGATGTGGTCTTCACTGAGAACAGAGGGTCTCGTATAGCCTCTCTCCTCTTCTAGTAAGTGGAGGAGTTATCAGCAAGAGGTTTTTTAGGTGCATGGGAGCTGTGATACAGTCACTGTATAATTACTTAGAAATAGCTGGTTCCTGATATAAGCACTATGAATGTGGCGTATTGGAGTAAGGTGCTGCTGTTTTGCTTGCCATCAAAGCATATAAAGTGATTATAGCAGGCAGTGGTTGATGTGTACTTTAAATTAGTGATGTGCCCCGATGAGATACATATTGGTCCTGTTTAACTTAATGACAAACCTTAATTTTTTTAAACTTAGATTATGGCACATTATTTATTTTTGACATTCAGGATGCATGTTAGCACTTGTGTTATGTTTTGAAAAATAACAGCTTGCTCGGTCAGGAAGATGCCCATGGCGCAGCATGTTTCTGATGGGATGAAGGAGGCGGCTGCACCACCACCCCTGCCACGCAGAGAAAATTCCACCCGCCAAATTCCGAGTCACAAATCAGCATCGCGGAAACCAACACGGCGGTAATCCATTGGCGGTCCAAACCGCTGCAGAAAAAAAATAGCCACCACCGCATCAACACTGCACCAGATGGGATAACACCAATACCTGAAACACATACACACATACACACACCTGTTCACAGCACTACAAAACACACCCCCACACATACCCAGAACCCTTTGCAAATAGAAACCCTGACAGAGTGAGACAAGAGCACACTGAAAGGAGGCACTGCACCTAGATACCACAGGCGCCATCATACTAAGCATGCATCACACAACACACCAATGCACACAAACACCACGGAGCACACGCACATACCATTACACATATTCACAACTACAAACAGCACACCCAGAATCCCTGCACACCATAAACCCCCACCTACAACACAACCAACATGACACCACAAAAAAAAACCAGATTCACAGACGAGGAGCTCAAGGTAAAGGTCGAAGTGGAGCCGCAACTGTTTGGAGCACTGATCCAGCAGACATCCATAGCCCGGAAGAACGACTTATGGCAGAGGATAGTCAATACTATGAATGCAGTGGGGAACCATCCATGCACCAGGGAGGACATTAGAAAGAGGTGGAATGGCCTTAGGGGGAAGGCACAGGCCATGGCTTAAAGGCACCAAGTAGCCGTCATGAGGACTGGTGGAGGACCCCCACCACTTCCCCCAGAAATGGCACCGTGGGAGGAGATGGTCCTGGCCATACTACATCCGGAAGAGCTGACGGGAATTGCTACTGGACTGGAAACTGGTAAGTCTGCTGTACTTACTGGCCACCATGATCATGTGCACAGCATGTACCCCCACTACCTTTTCACCCCTCAAACCACCCGAACATGTACAAACCCACTATTGGCCCTATACCTACTCTTGCATGCCACAGGTCCCCACTGAAGCCATTCCCTCACAGCCCCACCCAGTGCATGTATACCTCACACAGCAGAAAGTACCACAACTACGACAATGCAACACTCCCTACCCTTGCCTGACTGCTAAGTCCATATTACATCTCTGCAATTGCACGTTAAACCATGTCACTCCCCATCACCAATACGTTGTAGGAATGCACATCAGTACATAGCAATGACAGTAGCAAGACAAATGTAAACTGTACTCCAAAATAGGGCCATTGCAACCTTCCACTGATGGGAATGCAAGCAGTGGACTGGAAACTGTCAATGCCATTACTGTCCTGCAAATACAGTGAATGACGGCATACTACCATTTGTGTCACCACTACAATACCATCATCTGACACAATACCTCTCATCCCACAGGTCTCCCAAGTACTGACACACAGCAGAGGAGCCCAGTAACAGGAAGCGCAGGCTTGAATGCAGCACCTGCAAGTCTGGATTTGGACAACAAACCTGGCCCATCAGGCATTAGTGGTCAGTCCACCACCAGCAGCCTCACCCTGCCAACAACCAAAACTACCTCTCCTGTGGCAGCCAGTGCACAGGAGAGCCCACCTTCCCAAACCTGTGTCCCAAGGTCACATCAGTCATCAGTGTGCCCCACAGGACAGGAGCAGGAGTCAAGGTTGCAAACCCAAGACAATGACGATCCTGGTGTCAGTCGGAGGGGGGACACTGCACTGCACAGGCACAGGGAGCAGTGGAAGGCCAACCGTGGGACAAGGGACGAGGCTGTACAGGACACGACTGGCCAGGAGGCCGTCTCCAGGGTCCTGGGAGCCTACCAGCAAACCCAGGACCAGTTGGGCCAGATACTCACCACCTTGCAGGACACACAAAGGCTGCAGGAGGAATACCACCAGGAGGCCAGGCAGCAGTAACAGGCACACAATGCCACCATGGCCTCCATATTAGGGAAGTTCAAGGAACTCAACCGCATCCTGCAGACATTCTCCATCCAACAGCAGGCCCCATCCAGTAGTCAGTCAACACCTCTGCCCTCAACATCAGTACCTGCTACTGGAATGGAGGCACAGCAGGAGGACCCACAGGACACCAGAATCGCTACCCCTGCAGCTCAGGAACCCCCTCATAAAAGAGGTCGCCCATCCAGACATCCTGAAGGACCTCAGGCCAAGGCCAATCCCTCCACCAGGAAGTAATCCCTCTTCTGAAATGTCACCCTTGTGTGCCACTGTCACACCCTGTTGGCTGACCAATACCAAGGTCACATCATTCCGAGGCAAATGGACACAGGACCTATGAACTTAACAGCTGGACTACCCACTCTGATCATCACCTAGAGCACTACACCACTCCTCTGTACTGTGAAATTCTACACTAAATAAACACCTATTATCACAAGTCATGGTTTATGTCTCTTTATTGTTTGTATTGCCAAATGTGTAACAGAACAACTAAAGAATACACATGTCTACACAACAATAATGTCAAAGTTACTGATGTAGTGGGATACTCCAAAAGGTGAGCAAGTACATCCATATTGTTTTAACATCCACTGTCAACTATGCTAACAGGCAAATCAGCAAGCAGACTGCAAACAGATATGCCACCTGAAGAGGGACAAATAAATGGAATGAGAAAAAATGTTGTAAAGAATGTAATCCACAGTAATACATCAATAGCAATTGAACACAAACACAGGATGAGTGTCCCAGCAGCAATGTTACACCGTATGTAAGGGTCTGGATCTGTGTGGGACAGGAAAGATGAAACATAGGTAACATCCTCAATTGCACAACTCCCTGAGTAGTCAGGAACAGGTACTTGACACACAGCAGATGACAATGCATGACATGCCTATGCAGCAGGACAAGACTGATAAGTCCCCCTAACATATCGACAAACAGGCAGCCTGAGGACCCTAAACCTTTAGTACAACTAGAAGGCTGTACCGCAATGGCACCAGCATTCCACAGATTAACTTAGCAGCTGTGTATTTCCACTACCTCTCATGGTGAGTCACCTACCCTTCAAGGTCGTTAACGAATATGTAAGGCTCTAGTCTCCACACATATCTTGATGAATGCAAATACTGGCTACAGATTGGCTTCAGCAAAACATCTCCCATGCGCAGATGATATGTAATGCAGACATACCTGTACATCAAGTAGTGACAAATCATGTCAGTCTTGTTGTCATGTGCCTCATCCTTGTCAGCCTCCCCCTCAGCATCAGAGTCACTGGCCACAAACACTTCTCCAGCATTAATGTTCCCCTCCTCCAACAGTGGGATGTGATTTGTGAGGGCCAGATTATGGAGCATGCAGCACGCAACAATGATCTTGCAGACTTTCCCTGGATTGTACTGTAGGGCACCACCAGGCACATGAAGATAACAAAATCTAGCTTTCAAGAGACAGAAAGTCAGTTCAATCACACGCCTCATCCTGCCATGTGCCTTATTGTACCTGTTCTCCCCTACTGTAGTTGGATGTCTCACAGGTGTCAGGAGCCAGGGCAGGTTGGGGTATCCGGAGTCACCTGGGTGGAAAAGGAAACATGGCCATAGGTAACATTGCTAGACAGAGTGCTGACTGTGTCATGAGGGGTATAAACGTCTGACATGGAGGGCAGTACACATACCTATGAGCCAGGCCCTTTCTTCCTGTAGCTGTGACATCATTGCAGGTACGCTGCTGTTCCTCAGGATGTAGGAATCATATACTGATCCAGGGAATTTAGTGTTCACATGTGTAATGTATTGGTCTGCAAGACACACCACTTGTACATGGAGTAAGTATGTACTTTTCCTGTTTCTGTAGACCTGTTCATTGATCCTCGGAGGTACCAGAGCAATGTGAGTCCCATCAATGGCCTCAATTACATGTGGGACATTTGAGGTGTTTTAGAAGGCTGCTTTTACAGTGGGAAAATCTGGAGGAAGTGGGAACCTAATGTACCTGTGCACATGCTTGAGTAGGGCATCCAGTACATCCTGCAACACCTTACAGAACTTGGGCTGCAAAACCCTGCAGCCAGTCCCACTGTGACCTGAATTGAGCCACTCGCCAGGAAATTCAGCACCTGGACTGTTGGAGGGATGGCATGGGGAATCCTCAAATCCAGAAGGAGTTCTGGCTTCAACTGGGCAACTAGTTTCTTGATGCACAACGGTTTAGTCGATAGGTCATGATGATGTGGTGCTCTTCCACTGTTTCAAGATCTACGAGTGGCCAGTAAATTGGTGCATTCCTCATCACTCCACTGTGGCCAAATCTGTGCAGGGACACAAACAACAATCTGGGAATCTCTCACACTGTAGGCTATTCAGTATGACACACGACAGTCATTATGTAATAGTCATGCAAGTTGCCTGTCATGTTGTGGGAGTACACATTACTCCACCCTCCGTACCTAACCAGACGATGGCACATAATTCCTGTTGGAATGGACAAATCCAGGACACGTACACCTACACCTTCCATGTGTTCCACTATACTGATCATATATGCTGACAATTGTGACTAGTTCGGAAATGTCACTAGACACGTACTACATTTGTCTATATTCACCATGTCAGACCTGAAGTATGTATTTGTGACGACATGCAGGTAGTTACGCTGTGTAAACTCAGGACAGTAATGCCACAGATTAAAATGGCATCCATGCATTGGACTGCTGGAAGTGATCTCGTTCCTCCGGCGGAAGTCGTCATGGCGGAGTGCAGGAGTGCGGTCTGAGCCACTGTGCAGCTCCTCATTGGTTAACAATGATGGCAATGGCAGACTGGGACCAATGACGATCACCGCCAGCGGTGAGGGTCATGACTGCTGCGGTCGTAACTGCCATTTTGTGTGGGACACCTCACTTGACTCCTGGCATTCGGGATAGACAGAACTCCACTTTGTGTGCTGCTGTGTCCTGTCTCTTGGAGCAATGAAGGCACGCACTGCAGGGGAAAGGGCCCCAGCCTTCTCAACAGCGGAGCTGGAGAAACATATGTAAGGGGTCCTACCGCTGTATGGGTGGTTGTACGGAGCTCCAGGACAACAGGTCAGTACAATGTCCTTTGTCCCACATGTCAGGTGGTGTTTGACGATGTATGTGTGTGCACATTGACATGTCATGACTGATCAGGTGTGTAGCATGCTCATGATATGTGTGGGATATTGCCAGTGTGCATGAGCAGTGTTCGTTGTGTATCGCCAAAGCTTACTGCTGGATTGGTATCATTTACAGCATGCCCCCCTTTTCTCACTGTTTCCCATTCAGGTCAGCGTCCACTAGAAGAAAAGGGTTGTGGCGAGCCATCGCCAAGGAAGTGCAGACCCTGGGGGTCTGTTGCCGGTGGAGCACCCACTGCAGGAAGCGGTGGGAGGACCTGCGATGTTGGGCCCGAAAGACCACAGAGGCCCAGCTGGGGACGGCCTCCCAATGTGGGAGGGGTGCACGTCAGACCCTGAGCCCCCCAATGGCCTGCATTCTGGGGGTGGCGTACCCTGAGTTGGATGGGTGCTTGAAGGCAGCACAGCAGCCACAAGGTAAGTGTTGACTGTCAAGTGACTACCACATAGTTGTGCTCTGTCACCCTCCTTGGACTTAGAATGAACGTAGTCAGATGTGATTTAGGGAATGTACAGTCCTGGTTGCCACAAGTAGGAGTGTGTGACGGTCGCTATGTTGAGCCATGTAGGATAAGAAGTGGTGATACTGTGACACATGTTCACCTGTAGGTATGAGTCTCTCAAGTCTGCTATCATGTCAATGGGTGCATCCTCCATCTCTGCGTGTACTGTAGTAGTACAAAGTGGTCATGATGGCACTGTATATGGGTAATGACAGGCATGTTACATGAAGGTTGCAGTTGCATCCCTTCCTACATCAATGGATCCTCTGTACCACATGTACTCCTCACATTCTGTCAGTTAATTAGTGTCCAGAGTCCCTCTCTGCTTAGATTAGTTTCATCCTGTAATGGATGACATGTGGTTGGGTATAGTCCTGGGCTTGATTCTAGGAGTAGTCATTTTGGCATTAATGGGCATGTTGTTGTCTTCATGCAGGAGTTTGGTCTGCAGGGTTGAGATGGGTTTGGACATTGCTTGCATGACTCTATTTGGGAATAATTGCTAATTGGTCTATTGTTTCACAGACTGGGACTGTTATCTCCATTGTTTGTATGTGAAGTGGATGTGTGGCTTCTAATATTTTCCTCCCTTTCTGTTTCTGCCACCCTCCTTTTCTCTCTCCTCCTCTGTCTATGTGTGCATTCGCATCATATGGCAAAGAAGGAAGGACACCGGCGACTGGGGATGCAGCAGCCCACGGAACCCAGGAGGCGGCCAGCAGTGAAGCCGAGGGGACCAGTGGGTCGGAGGGCAAGGGGAGAACCACAGGGGAGACTGGAGCTACCACAACATCTGATTCAGACACCTCCTTCGATGGTGGCTCCCTGGCAGTGGCAGACCCTTCTGGTACCACACCAACACCATTGTTGTCCGTCACCCGATTACCAGCACCGCCCTCCCTGTTGCACCCCACCCAGTTGCCCGTGCCCACTCTCCCAGGAGGGTGAGTGTCTTCTTTGCCGCAGGCACCTCTTCCCCTGCCCCAGTCAGCCCTGCTGCCCTCAGTGAGGAGGATATTTACTTCCTGAGGTCCATCTCTGTGGGGCAGATGACGATTGTGAATGCCATCCAGGGACTGGCATCCCAGATGCAGCAGACAAATGCGTTCCTGGAAGGCATTCACAGTGCCTTGTCTGGCCTACAGAGATCGTTCCAGGCTCTGGCCTCCTAGTTGATGGCAGCCAGTGTCCCTTCATCTTCTGTCCCCCCACCAGCTACCTGTTCCCAATCTACAAGCCCTCTCCCTACACCCATCCATGGCACACCTACAGACATGCATACACCCACTACAACAGACAAGGTGCGCAAAGACAGACATGGGCATCACAAACGTTCCTACACGCATGCACACAAACAACACACATCTGCAGACACAACAACAGACACTTCTCCCACCACTTCCTCCCGTACAGTCACATCTACACTCATACCTGCCAGCACTGCATCATCACACACTGGTCATGCTGTCATTCCTGTCATCCCCTCAATCACCACAACTGCAGACTTACAGTCACACACACCACATCCACACTCACCACAACTACCGTCTCTGCCACCTGCAGCACATCCACCGCACTTGCACAGACCACCACAACATTCACTCACACATCACCATTCCCTCTCCCTGCACTTCTGCCTCCTCCAAAAAAATGCAGATGTATCCACTCACCCACCCAACATTCAGCCACCACACACATACAGACACTGCACACACCAGCATCCAGATACAGCACACAGACACGTCAGACGAGCACTCCCTCTACCTCCACTCCCACCCCTCAATCATGTGACCGCCCTGTGTACCTAAGAGAGTTTTCCTTTCTGCCCTTGGCCACTTCCCTACTCCTCTCCCACCCTGTCTTCCCCATAAACAGTGCACCCCCCTGCCTCTCTCAGGCCCTTCCACCTCCCATTCCTTTGGTACCCCCTCTGGTGTTTCCCCTGCTCCTCCACCCAGCAAAAAATCCACCCCTCCCAGTGCCCAGGCCACCCCTCCCAAGCCCAAGCTGAAAAGTGCCCCTTCCACATCCAAGCCTCCCCCACCACCCCCCCAGCCCTGAGGTGCCTGCCTGTCCCATTGCTGCCCCTATGACGTGGAGGCCTATTTTCAATCACGAGTCAAGTTGGGCCCATATTAATGGACAATGTGTCCTGCTGAAGTGGAAATTGGACTTGCCATTGGCACAGTTTGTATACAGTTTATTTGTTTGAAAACAACTGCCCTCATTGCTGTGGTTGGCAAGATAAGATGCTTGTCCTGGTTTCCTTCTACATGGTGGTGTGACATCTGTGTGCAAAGGTGTGTGAGGTCTTTGTGTGGATTGTGTCTGTGTTATTGCATGCGCTTGGTAGATGGTTTGGGCCATGGGGAGGTTGTGATGTGTGTGTGTCTGCTTGCTTGAGTGTTTGTATGGGATGTTGTGTGCGTCCGTGTGTCTAGTGCTGCATGTGTGTATTTCCTTGATTGTTGGTTGTACGTGTTGTGTCACCTGTATGATTGTTTGGATGTGTGTTCACAGCTATTGATTATGTGTTATTGCTACATGGAGTTCATGGTGTGTGTGTATGTGTGGTGTCGCACAACATGCCCGTCTATGCCAGTGTTCAGGTGTTTGGGGGTGGTTGTCGTGTGGTTATGGGGTGTGTTGGTGGTGTTGTTGTGCGTTGTGCTGTATGTTTGGGACATATCTGCGTGGCTTTGTGTGTTCTGTATACGTAGCTACTTGTACTTTGTTTATGTGTGCATGGTGTGTTTGTAAGAGTGCAACCATGATACAGTACAAGGCCTCATGTTTGAGTTGACTACAAGGATCGCAGGTCTTGGGACATTGCTAAGATTGTGAATCCCAATTCTTGTCTTGTGTTTTATGTTTTGACGGGAGGTTTGGGGAGCCTCACTCTGTGTTGTACCTGCACTCGGGTAGGTAGATGTATTTCTACCCAAGCAGCATTCTTGCTAAACTTGAATTCATCTAAAAGTTATTCACATATTTATGGACACCTTCGATGTTTGCTTTTTAGATTTCCCCAGCTTAAGAGAAATCGTTCTGTTTGATTTTTTTACCTCTAACCATAGCTAATCCCTCAAGGTAACTGCATTAACAACATAACCGGTTTGACAGTGGTGGAGGCCTGCTGACCTGGATAGTGAAAGCCTACACTTGTTCTCAAATACCAAACATCTGAACTATTTCATTGTTATGGCTGCATAACATAAACTATGTCAAAGGTAACACATACTTTTGTACGGTGTACTGTTTTTCTCCTCTATCGCTAGTTTAGTAAAGAGTTTGCTGCAATTTATATTGGCAACATTTGCATATGTTTTTTTTTGAATGACCTGTGTGAGAAAGGCACCCTGTTAGCATGTTCACCTCAATGTTTCTGATTGATACTGATGGTAACTGACCCTGTCCATGCCAGGGCTCTGCTTAACAGGCCCAGGGCCAGTGCTATGAATAAAAGCTATACGGTCTAATGGCACAATGTTTTAATTCCAATTGGCAATGGCAGACTGTGTAAGTCCCTAGCAGATAATAGGGCAAGGGGGATTCTAACTACTTATAAATCCCTAGTATATAATAGGGCAAGGAAGTTTTGAGGCCAAGTAGATTTCCTGCACTGGAGTGTGCACTGCTGTGTGCCTGATGTCATTGGTAAAGGCAGCCCTGCCTTGCAGACTGTCTATAAAATGTAAATGTATGCAAATTCGACTTTGGAATTAAAGGTACTTTCAAGTAACAATCTACCTTATTTTTACATATGTCACCTCCCAGATCTCCCCTAGATGCCTCAGGGGCAGGAAGCCATGTAACTATAAGCAGGGACATTATAAAAGATGTGTATGCCCTGGAAGGGAAAAACTACACCTTTCATTTTCCCCCATTGTTGAAAATACTTTTCATAAGCCTAAATATTTCTAGGGAAAATGTAAACATGCCAATAAAGTACTCAAATAAATGATAATGATACATGCAACAATTTCCAATTGTTGAATCTATCATAACCTATACAGAAAAGAAGTTTTGAAACTTTCTTTACTGTAAGCCAAATTCCAGCCTGCTAGTGGTCTCTCCTGATTGGTCAGCCCTAACAGGATTATCCAGGCTGCTTTGATGAGATGATAAGTGGCTTGCACTGAGCAGAGGTTATCTGCTGGGGTAGGTAGGCAGATGGTGAAGCCAGGCCAGGAAGGGGCTGAGTCAATCAAGCTGAGGCTTCAACGATCCCAGTCATAAAGGAATGCAGCCAAGCCTGCCCTCTCACGCCTGTGTCCCGACAGATAGATAGTGGCTTTAGGAAAGGAATTTGCAGATGTCCTCCGGAGGAGCTAATGGAAATGAGCTACACCAGGGGTTTGATTTAGCCAGATCTTACTCTTCTGGAGGAAAATCATCCATCTTGGAATGTTAAAGTGCAGTGCTTTATGGGACAAGAAGACGCCACACTTGGAAGGAAGTTATCATACTTCTGGGTGGCACCCTGCGGCCCATTGGACAAGGATGCCCACTGACTGTCCCCCAAGATCATTGAATAAAAGTGGCTGATCTGCATTGGAATTCAGATCTGCTGCCTTTAACCACAAGAAGAAGCAGGACTGCCCTGCTAAAACCCTGGTTTGCAACCCAAAGGCCTGCAAACTGAAGGACTGAGCCTGTTGCACACTGGAACCACAGCCCAAAGTACTTTGCCTTGCTTCATAAATGACTCAGGAGTGGACTAACTGAAGCAACAGGTTAAAAGAGCTTCCCTGCACCAACTTCCCAAAAAGTACCCAGTATGGAGTGTGTCCAGTGGACCTGCAAGGATTTGGCCAGGCGCATTGTGAGAATTGTAGTCTCAACATCCCAAGGAGCAATTCAGAGATTCTGGAACCTTGAATTGGAGTTGTGGATCACTTTTCTGTATCAAGAAACACTTCTGGAAGAAAATGTAAAAGTGTTACATTGTGGACGGCTGGAACTTCCCTTTGAGTGCTATTTGCTCGTAAGCGCTAGTTTTACTTTTAATCTTTGAAAATTCACATGTCTGGTTGCATATATTGTTGTTTTGGTGTCATTTTAAAGGTAAAAATATCTACTATTTTTTATAAATGTATGGGGTATTTTTATTGTGTGTTGTGTTTTACTTATTTACTGTATAAATTCTGTACATACTTGTCTCCTGCGTTAAGGCTGACTGCTCATTGCCAAGCTACCAGGGGTGGAGCCAGGGGCTACTTTGAGAGACACTGACTGGGCACAACCCTGTGTTGGGGGGGTGTTGCTAGTGGTAAGAGTGCACTTACCCCTATCAATACCCTGCCTCTAATTACCGCTTTCAGAAAACTCTTGTTTCTATGGTTTAAATAAATAATTATTACCATTACAACTGAGGCTTCAAACTGTGCCCTTGACTCTACAGGTTGAGCCTCAGACAATGGATAAGTTTATTTCTGCACTGAGACTACTTTCAAGCTTTTTGAAGATTTTTCTGAAGGTTGATCTGCTCTGCACCAAACGTTTTTTTCCCCAAGTTTTTTTTTTAATACATCTTTTCCAGGTATGAGGGATGATGTTCTCCCAGGGGGAAACCCTATGGGCAGATTAGGTTTAGTATGCTGTGCTCATACTTAGCGTAGGCAGGAGGATTATAGATCCATCCCCTTTTGACAGTATGGTAGGACTGGTTTTGTGTTTTACACTTCTAGTCACATGCTTGCTTTTATTGTGTTTTACCAACCTAGTTATTGCTGTACACACGCTTTTATCCAAGATGCAGTTATTTCAATAAATGGGTATTGAACTATATTCTGCCTCTTTTGTCTTTGCCGGAGTGAGACTTTTGGGAACTGAGAGAAAGAGACGTGATCTGATTAACTACGATTCCCTGAGGAGTCTATCTTGCCATGTGCTCGGTTGCCACAATCATCTTGGCTAGAGATGAGGCACTGCTAGTTAGCCGGAAAACCTGGATTAGGGTGGCAGGTGTCACCTGGTGCAGACTTGTACTCAGTACCCGCAGTCCATGTTATCCTACCACCCAAATCCAGTAGCCTCATTGGTATAATGAGAACCCACGCAACACACCCACCAGTAAGAATGTATCTTCCTCTCTTCTGAGTCTGCTGAGGACAATCAAATAGATCTTCTATGTGAGTGAAGAATAGGTGCTACAGGGGGAAAAGGAATGGAAGACAGCATCATTAAGGAGATACACTCTCTACTGGCTTCAAATATTTTTGTTTGATGTGCATGAACTTATCTTGAATAATTTAGACAGGATCTTGTACACCTTGAGTATAAATGATCATTAGCTGAAATAGAAGTCCTTGCCTTGAGTAAGTTAGTAGACTGTTACCACTTCCTCCATATTAGAAGGAAATGAAAGAGAAGATGATTTCAAATCAATATCGTGATTAGGTATTCCTGCTCTCAATTTAGACATTTTCTGGATATGACTCCAGTCTGAGTTGATACAAATGATCCACAGATGCACATCAATGGACTATTCATTAAATAGAGAGTATGGTAAAATCATCAGAACAGTGACAACAGAACTTTCTGAATTTCAATGAAAACGTAATTAGTTGGTACAGCATTACCTTTATTAACCAGCACTGATCTCTAAAGACAGTAGCTGAAAAATGTTTAGAGCGAACTGCCCAAGAATAGAAAGTGATGGACCAGGAGGATAAGTGGTGTCTCTCTTCAACACTGATTGCTCTTTTTCATGGATTCTGGAGAAACAAATGAGTTAAATAAGTATGAAGGAAGTGAGTCAGCTGATAATGTCACACAGTATCTGCAGTTGAATAAAGTTCTACTTGGTTCTGTAAATATGGAGCTTCTATAGCTAAGTCCATGCTCACCCACGCATACAAATCTCACTAAAACTTCAGACCTGTCTACATCAACCACTGCCTCATTTCCCACCAAGTGACTAGGCAACTGCACTTTGCTTCACTTCCCCTCATGCAAATACCCTGCGTCTGAAGGAGCAAGTCTGGAGGATGCTCCTTTTCCGACATTGCTGTCAAATCCTGGAATGACCTCCCACAACACATCAGGACCTCCTCATCCCTTCTTGAATTCCATAATAAAATGAAGATCTGTATATCTGACTCAGCGCGATTGGCCTACTCTCCTACTCCAGCGCCTGGATATACCTCAGGTGGTAAGCTCGCTCTACAAATACCTGTAACATAACAGAACAGAACATTCTCCAATCCAACTCATCAAGTCTGATTTTTAGAAAAGTGTTGTCTTTATTGTTGGTTTCTCCTATGAATTGTCCACTAATTACCAACAACTAGTAGTTTAAATTCAGTGGCTACGTGTGAAAATGTAGTATATTTAGAAGTAGTGCGCTGTAAAGAAACACAATATTCCAAAATACATCTTTAGTAAAGCAGTAAGAGGAAGGATGTTCACACAGAATCTAGAAATGCATTCTTTGCAGTGATTGTCGATTGAGGATAATATATATTTTAAAATAGCATACATGGGCTGGTTCCCTCTTTTCTGGAGAAACACAATTGTAAGTATGTTCCACACAGAGTATACACTGTGCATCCTGAACTCCTCTCTATATAAGTCTGTCAGCACAAGAGGTCGGCAGGCTTATCTTTTTCAGTACTCATCACAGTACTTTGGGAAATGGCATAACCATGTTATCCCGGAAGCAGGATACAACGTGTTATTTGTAAAGCATTTGGTCGAGCAGGTGTTGTGGTCTGCACTTGATAGATAGTGGATAACATGGCGTAGCGTAATAAGAATAACGTAATATGTTTTCAGCTTTTAAGTGGATAACATGGCGTAGCGTAATAAGAATAACGTAATATGTTTTCAGAACTAAGTGGATAACATGGCGTAGCGTAATAAGAATAACGTAATATGTTTTCAGAATTAAGTAGATAACATGGCATAGCGTAATAAGAATAACGTAATGTGTTTTCAGCTTTTAAGTGGGTAACATGGCGTAGCGTAATAAGAATAACGTAATATGTTTTCAGCTTTTGAGTCTTCATTGAGTTAGTATTATACAGGACACTTTTTCTTATTAGTTGCTCATTTCTCAGGCCCTAGAAGTAGTGTATTAAAGTGCTACAAAACCATACAAGAATTACTTTCTTCCCAAATCCTCCGGAAGTCAAAGAAGTCTTTCATATTTGCTAACGCTCTCTGTCTGTGACCTTAACTTTCCCTGAAAATGTTGTTACTATGTGGAATCTTAAAAGAGTTCTGAACTGACTATTCTTCCCGTATTGAGAAATATATCCCTACACCTGAATAAAAGAATGTGCAAACAGTCGAAATGAATAAATTGATTCTACTTTGAACATCTGTAAAATAGGAAGAAATGATCCCATCATCCCCTCTAGTGTGTCAGATTGGGGAGGAGGGTGTCTCAGTAAATCTATTTTTATGCAGAAACAATGTACTTGACAGATAAAACTGTAGGCAATATGATCACTGACTCTCTCCCACTGGCAGTTCCTTGTACATTTTTATCTTAGAACACAACATTAGTCGAGAGAGTACAAACACAAAAGGCTCACTTCTTAATGTGTAAAAGGCTGCTTCAACGTGGCGGGGGTGATCTATTAAACTATAACTCGGTATCTCGGTTTACAGTCTAGAATGGGCTCCTTAATGCAGAGAAACAAACCCTCAATCATCCTCCAAACATCTCCTCTTTTGAGCCTGCTGACCCTAGTACATTATGCACAGCTGTTCTGAAGCATCATTCTACCTCCAATTGTATACCTGCCCCGACCTATCCCTTCAATCTCAAATCTGATTTCCAGTATTGCTCATTCTGAGCTTATCAGCTCAGCCCCACCATAGCCCCACTGCCCACAAGCTACCTTACTCATCTAGGAAACCAGCCAAGCCTGTTGGAGTCCCAGAAACCGTCAACAACTCCGTACAAAGGACTATTCTCCCCTGAAACCTTTCCTACCCCACCGCCCCTACTAATCTCCCTTCACGTCACACAACATCACTCATTTTTCTAACTTGCGGACCCTCTTCAACCCCAAAGTTTTTTTTCCCACAACAGTTGTTATGCTCTTTTCCAACACTCCCAAAAATACTATTCGTATTAATTTCTGTATTTACCTTCAGTCTAGTTTTATTGTTTCCTCTGCTGTCCTTAATACTTTCCTGGTGGCAACTCCTTACTGCAGAAGTCCCCACGCAAACACCCTTTTACGTTTCTTAGATTCCTCTCTCTTCACCAAGGCTATCTCTGGCAGCTGGAACAGATCATCCTTCCATAACCAAATGTCTCATTGTTAATAGTGGAATCATTTTAGAAAGGATATTATGAACATGCTCTGCAAGCATGCTCCTTTGCTTGAACTAGTTCAGATATTGAACCAGTATCTTCAGTTTCTTCCATCCTTTATAGATCTTCGCTTTGGCAAACAAGTTGCGTTGAAGCCATGGCCGCCCTAGTGCGCGGCAGCAGAATTATATTTACCTTTTGTGCTCTAAGTGGAGCAGACTGCTTTTCCCTAGAAGCAGCAAGTGCTTGTTTTCAGTCCCTACAGCCACAGTGTCCGGACCGGAGCAGCTGCTGGATAGTAGTTAAGTTGAGGTATCAGAAAACTGTGAGAGATTGGTTTACCTGTTCAACATAGACTGTTAAGGCCTCTCAATTTAGCATACAGTAACACTTAACACATTTGGAGTTTGTGTGTACGTGTAATTTGGTTTATTGCTCATTAAATAACCTTTTGATTGAAAATAAAGCCCCAACTATTGAATAAAACGACAGTCTCTGATAAATGTTTCTTGTTACTGTTCCTGACACAATGAAGGTCTGGCTGGAACAATAAGTGGGGGCCAACGCATTTGAATTGGATGGAACTTCTGGCACAGGGAAAGAAGTTGACTTGTTTGCAGAGCGAAAGCTAATGTGGTTCTCACTGCCATTCGGAGCTACTGCTGTCCTAGGCAATAACAAGGAAACAAAAAAATACATCATTTTAGGTCATTACTGTCTCTACGTTGAGCAGAGCATCCAGATGAAGCTGTATTGAATGGACCAAGGAAAATTGAACTACATCTCTTGCGAATTCGGTACTTCACACTCCTTCACAAACTGCAAAGTCCCCAAACTTTACCAACTTCACAGAAATACCCTTTGATTTCCCCCACCCTACGTATGAAACGTACCATAATAAATCTGTCAGCATGAAATAACTATTAACTTACACCAAGCATTCCTGGTTGATTTGAAATGCGACCTGGTTTTAGCTGAGAGTACACCTGGGATCACTGAGAAATTACAAAATTAATTTGCTTCTAAGGCAGAAGTAGGGTTTTTCAATTACTAGTTCTGCTTCAGTAAATCATTGATTCAAATCAAAATTAATGTCCCAGGAGAGCACAGGAGGCCCCCGTGATGCTTCATAATTAATTAGCATACCTTTTGGTAGAATTAATAAAACTCGAAATGTCTCAATCTCCCTGTTGAAAGAGAACACATGTGAGACTACGCAGAACCAATGGTAACAGAGATTTACATTCTAATTACTCACTAGGCCACATAGGTCTTTGTGCACAAGAAGAAGAGGGGTACATGGAAGGAAAGCAATCGGAGTTGGTAAAGATGGGATTTTTTAATGGGACTTTAGAATAAAAAGACCCCCCTTTAAAACTGCTAAACATAACTTCTTTATGTGTTACAATATACTTTCCTTTACCTTAAACATTTATGTACAAAAGGCAATAAAAAAGAAGGGTGCTTGGCGCTGACATTGCTAGTGGGAAAACTCCCGTTGTTAGAGGATTTCTTATTAGGATGGAGGGAAGAAAATCACTGGATATGTAATACAGTGTGGCTCACAGAAGAGTAAAATCCACTCTTTGAGTGATTTACAGCAGCTGGGATATTAGTCAAGATGTTTGAAGTGAGAGTGGATATTTCATTGAGCTAAAAGTACTACAAAGGTAATGGGAAATACTGCAAAAATCAAATCTCGCAAATGCTCCACAGTAAGGGCCAGATGTAGGAAGCCTTTTGCGCCTCGCAAACGGCGAAAAACGCTGTTTGCGAGGGGCAAAAGGCCTTCCGCAATGCAGAGTCACATTTTGCGAGTCGGTACCGATTGGCAAAATGTGATTCTGACCCGCAAATAGGAAGGGGTGTTCCCTTCCTATTTGCGACCGCATCGCGATGCTGAGTTGCTTTGTGACCGCGAATTACTTGAAGTGGATGGTAACACATTCGCAAAAGGGAATGGGACCCCTTCCCCTTTGTGAATGCCCCAAAAAATATTTTTTCAGAGCAGGCAGTGGTCCTATTGACCACTGCCTACTCTGGAAAAAAACGAAACAAAAAGGTTTCGGAATTTTTTCGTTTTGCAGCTCATTATCCTTTAATGAAAACGGGCTGCAAAAAGAAAAACAAAAAACTGCTTTATTTAAAAGCAGTCACGGACATGGTGGTCTGCTGTCTCCAGCAGGCCAGCATCCCCGTGAGTGCCTAGACTCGCTATGGGGTCGCAAACTGCGACCCACCTCATTAATATTCATGAGGTGGGTCTTTGCGACCCCTTAGCGAGTTGCAGAAGGTGTCTGAGACACCTTTCTGCATTTCATATTGCAAGTTGCAATTTGCGAGTCGCTATGACTCGCAAATTGCAAGTCGCAATATGAAACCTACCTACATCTGGCCCTAAATCACATTAAATATAAATTACATAATTCTTGTTACCTGTTGGAGGGTGGGTCATTAGTTGTGTGGCCTGCACAATTAATGGGTCCGCACTCAACCCCCACTGGGAACCAAACACCCCATTGTAATGCTTGACTCTCATAGGGTAGCCCCGCTGAGCAGTCCAAGGCTTACTCAAGGGAGGTGGTGTGGGCTGGTAATCTCCATCCACCAGTACATAAAATAACCCTCAATAAATGATTGTCCAGTCTGTGCTTTTTCTTTTGATTAAGGAAAAGTACATTTATTACACACATATTGCTCAATACTAGGTAACAATTTACAAATATACACAAGTTGATGGAATTACTTGGATGACATTGCGTAATCATTCTTCTCTCTCCCAAAGGGAGATGTAAACCAACACCACACATGGCAAAACATTCACTTGTATTTCAATGTAATATCTGACTGTAACGTGGAGTGATAGCACCTATTACCAGAAATAAAGTACATCTACTTTAATCACTAGTGGCTGTCAGTCTCATTACTGAAATAAAAGCATTAACAGGATACGTGTATAGGCATGTTGGCATGATTTGTGCTGTTACGATTACTCTCAGCATGATCTACAATGTCTAACCACACCGCTGAAGGATGTTGGCAAAAGTTCATCATGTTCCACATTGAAACATTCAACATAAAAATGATGCACAGTTGACAGAGTCCCTAAAGGACACCACTTGGTTGTTTTCAGTTGCGTAGTACCATCTTTCACCCTAAGAGGGTGCCTTTATATATGACCATACACATTTCAAATCATTGGCTGCAACTCTGCAGCCATACATTGTTAATTACATTTAGCAGAAAATGCTACCATTTGACCATGGTCCCTAAAGGACACCACTTCTGTAAAAACACATGTAATTCGCCCATAGAGGGTGTTCACCATTATAACAATACATTGTTATTCACATTCCAACCACAAGGACTGCAGCCATAATTTTCACCTCTTGAGGGCGCACTTCCATCACCTTGAACAAGCTTAAGTCCAGCTGGGACTAGGCTTGAAAACACATTACGATCCTTGAGGGGTAATCACTTTCAAGTCCCCTTAAACTGAGGGTGGGGACATTTGGTAACTTCTTGGGGGAGGCTGCACTCCTCCTGCAGTCCCCTCTCACTTTTTTATCATTTTATGTGGTGACCCCTCTCTCCTTGGGATACCACGTGCAAAAATGAGCAGTTTTGATAGGCAAATGTTGAGCTCACAAGGAATTATGGGGAGCTCCTCCAGGAGCGTGCATAGGTAATGAGCGGCTCACCCACAGCTTTGATGAGAGCTGACTCGTCGTTTCTCATTTTTGTGGCCTCACACCGCTATTGCATTTTTTCTTCTGGGATACCCAGTCCCATTCGGACACCCCACTTGCTGGCCTTTGTTGAGGAGCAGCACAGGGAGCACACCCCGGGCCAATCCTGCCAGCTCCCTGCCCTCACCTTCGAGTGCCGACACAGGAGTCCGCAACTGTGGACGGCTAGAAGCTGATGAGGCAGCCATGTGGGAGAGGTGCGCAGGCACTCCCCCGCCTCTTCTCTTCTGTCTGCCTGTCCTGCGGTCAGATGCGATCCTGGCGGCAGCTCTCCCGTCTGCACAGAGGAGTGCAATGGCACTCCCCCCTATAGGTTCCTCCAAAGGGGCCCATCGCTGGGCCCCCCTATCCCAAGCCGCATCTTCAGCCATGGGGCACAGGGGTCGGGTCCTGGGTCCCTCCTTCCTCTCCTTCATGGGGAGCGCAACAGCGCTCCCTGGCTTGGACTTCCAGCACAACATCTTCATGGGGAGAGCAAAGGTGCTCCCCCTAATTACTTCATGGCTGGGGGCTCAGGGATGGGGTCCTGGAATCCGCCTACCTCCTCATCGAGTGGGTGCGACAGTGCTCCCTCGCATTAGCCTTTTCGCAGGGGATATGCAACGGCACTCCCAGGTCATCAGATCTTCTTTGGTGCTGCACCTGGCCCACCCTGGGGGCAAGTGGGAGGTTGGCAGAAGTGCCCCAAGCGCTTTGTCGCCGGCCGGACAAAGGTCGCCAACCTTTGCACAGGGATATCTCGGGCCCGTTGGGCCAATTTTAATGATCTTCGGCTCATTTTGCTCCCGGTGGCCAGTCCTTGCCATGTGGAGCACTTTTTTCAGGCCTCCTGGCCTTGAAGGTTCCTAACTTGGTAGGGAGCCAGTCCCACTGACGACCTCCATCAGCTTTCCATTTGGGTGCCTTGCTCTCTTCTGGGCAGCACGCTCTTCTTGTGCCAGAGCCCAGACTTTCCCCCAACTGATCCTCAGGGGGAGTAAGGGAACCAGCTTACCTGGTCCTGAGGTGTGCCCCACTGGATCTGGGGTCATTCAGGAGCAAAGTCCTTGCCCCAATGTGCAGACAGGGGGTTATTCTTTCAGTTGTCGATGATACCCATCTTCAATCCCAATGTTCTGCAGGGAAGCATATCCAAGAGAGAGCTCTTTCCCTTGTGCAAGACATTTTAAGTGGTGGCAGAAGTGTTCAGCAGGGCTGCCTCTCCGACCTATCCTGATGTGCCACATCACTTCTCCACCCCTGTCCCAACCATCCTGCACAGTCTTCTGGAGTAACTCAAAATGGCGCCGTCCAGGAGACAGTTGCCACATGGGCTCTGAGGTACTCAGCCCCCCTCCTCCCTGACATTCCTGTCAGGGCCTATCCCAGTAGTTCCTCCAAGGAGTCCTTCCTCGTTGAGGGGCCTGGGGCACGCCCGGTTCCTTGCACAGAATGACAGCTGGCTGATTGATGCAGGACCCTGCTTCTCCAGATGGAGAGAACAGTAATTGGCCATGATCCTGAGCTGAGTCAGAGAAAGATAACATTCCTGGATGACCCAAAAGCTCTACAGATATACTTTTGCTATTTACTGCATTTTTCTTTTCATAGAGGTTACAGTATACATTGGTGTGACTGTGGAGTCTGTGGACCCTAGGAAACTGGAGGTGCACCCAAGGGCACACTTTCCCATTGGCATATAATCAAGTGTCACTACAGTGAAGACAGTAAGCACACTGAATATCCCTCACATGCGTACTCCCATCTCATAAGGCCTACTCCAGGTCAACACCCAGTCTGCATGGTCCCTTCTGCGCCAGGCTACCTAAGTGCAGTTCTTGGACTGCACACAACAGGAATCCTCCCTGTGCAGCCCTCACACGGGCGCACACACATGTGCACATGTGATCACGAGTAGCCAGCCCTGAGCCTCCTACCCTGGCTGCATCACAGCAGCATTACAACAAGGGAGCACCAGCGGTAAACCTGTGCAGTCCATTTGACCATGAGTTTTCCATGGGTGAGTCCCCATCTATGAGGCTCCCTCACTGTAACAGGTAAAGAAACAGGTGATCCAAAAGCAAAAAACCTGAGCCGACCAGATAGTCAGAACCACCCTCTCACATTACCCAATGAACAGATGGTGTTATCTTTGCTTCTGCCTATTGTGCCAAACCATCCCAGAATGGATTTCGCTTCCACTCTTTGCATTCTATTAGGGGTGGGTGGAATGTTTCATTCAGCCTGCATAATTAATGGAATTTACCCTTGTAACTTGGGGTTTTGCCAAGTGGCAGAAGTTTTTCCAGCAAGGTCCCAGAAAAGCGAACAATGTGGGTGGTCACGGGAGGTTGTAGCCAAGGGCTGTTTCTCGAGCAAACTTGCTGCCACTCATTTAGATTTTCTACATGCTCTTGCATAACGCATGGTGGTGTTTGTGCTGATCTATTAGCACTGCTCAGGCAATTGGCACTACATTGCAGTGCCTGCAGCGCAACATTCATATTTCCTTCCATTGGTAGAGCTCCATGGAATTATGCATAGTTTTTATGTAACTACTGGTGATTGCTGAGTAATTGAGTAATCAATGTGAGGCTGAGAATTGGGACACAATGCAAAAGAGGGGAGGAGTGGTTAGAAGAACATTATTCAGAGCATGGAATGAATGTCCAAAATTGTGAAGTACGTTGTAGAAACTCTTAAATAAAGCTTAAGGATCATTGTTTCTGTTGAAAACGGGAGTCCACAACTGCATGAAAGGCAATTAGACAGGAGATTCAAGAGCCAATAACATTTTGAACAGTTAAAGAGAAGGCAACAAGTGAGCCAACAACCCTCTCCTTGCAGAGTGCCACGGTATGACACTTGAAAGGACAGTAGAAAAATCCTTGACCATGGAGTCCACGCATTTCAAGTGATGCTCATCGACATCCCCTGCACTAGATACTTCTCTACCAATCATCTCTTTAATGCTTCTCTTCAGGATGCCCCCACTTGGTATCCTGCATCAAAAGATAAATACATTTAAGGGGTGGTTCCACTGTTGGGACATGTTTCACCCGCTCATACCTAGGTAGCCAGTGACATGAAGTCTTAGATCATTCCCTTTCACTAGGTATAATTTATCAACTGCTTCCAAACAGGATCTTCCCATCCATCTCTGCACAAACAGACTCAAAACATACCACAGCTCCTGCACTCCCAATCCTCATATTCTCATCCACCTCCTCATCCATGCATTCCACTTCCAGAATACATCTCCTCCAAACAAACTCTGGGGATGATTTAGGGTTTGGGAGAGTGGAAGCTCTGCTATAAATTTGATTATACTCACAGTTCCCCTTCCCTATGTTACTATGGGGGAGTTTCCAGGTTTCTAGTTGCAGAGCATCAAAACATTCTCCAGGTGGCCTAAACGCCAAAGGATCATTGGGTGATAGTAACCTCCATATTTAAGGGTAGGCCACTGCTACTAATTTTTCTGCCTGCATCCACCAAGTAGGACATTGAAGCCCTACGCAAAGAAAACTAACAATGTTCTTGACACAAAGGGAGCAAAATCCCTGTGTATCAGGACCACTGATTTTATTTTTGTTTGTGTTTCTCAAACAACCCCCCACTAAAAAGAATGCTGAGGGGTCCAAGGATAAAACTGTGCCCAAAAGTGGCTAGAGTGTATCCCTCTCATCACCATATTCACGGTAGGAAAATATATTCTTGCAAAATAAGAAAGGGAACTCTTCATATGGATAAGGGAGGATGTTATAGTCTCTGCCTGCTAGGCACATTGTAGAGCCAACCTCCAAACTCTAGATCAGCTCCTTTCTGTCCTTCTTGCTCAATAATACCCACTCTGTCATAAAATATTAAGGTGACATCTCAAATGTCGTGGCCAGCTCTATATTCTGTGCACCAATAATTCAATAACAATGCCGTAATTTATGCATCCACTAACATAAACCAGAACGTTATTAAAAAAATTAGACATACCATCAAGTTGATCAACAGTCAAACTTTCACCTTGTTTCACTATGCATCTTACCCACTTTTGATATTTGTATCCCTTCACTCGAACATGCCTGTTATGATGATAACATCCTACCCTTCACTATCACTGACTGTACAGTGATGCTCTCCCTTGTCTCCTAACTATTGCCACACCAGCCTCTTAACTGGCACAGCCCTCACCTCTCTAAAAACTAGTGACCTTCTTCAAATTCTTAAAAAAACATCACAAGACTCTAATGAACTGTTCAATTGCCTTCCATTGTCTGTCTTACATCTGCAAGGTATTGGAAGAAGCTGTGGCACTTCAGCTGTAGACTCATCACCTTTATTTACATTTATTGCAATCCAGCTTCTACTCCAGATGCTGCACTAATGCAGCCTCCTTTGGTGACATATTTTACATTAACCACACAATCTCCTTGTCCTGCTAGACATGTCTAGAGCTTTTGACACTGTTCAACAGTAGACCCATTCATCAGTAGGCCCATTCATCAGTAGACCCATTCATCAGTAGACCCATTCATCAGTAGAACCATACACAGCATTTTCTCTTTCTGCATGGACTACACCGACACCTTGCTCAAATGGTGTAGATCTTCATGGCCTTCTACTTGCTTACAGCCAATTCAGTATTCACCTTCGCTGGGAGTAGTTGTCATGTTATGTTACTATGTATTTGTCAAGCAGTTTGTAGTCTGTAATATCCCATAATACTGTAGCCAATGTATCGAAAACCTAAATGTCAAGGAGGTAAGTGTGCTGATGGACATATAGATTTGCAATTCTTAACTCCCCATCTATATACCATAAAGATATACATCATCAAGGTCATCAGTCTGTCTATTTCAACACTTCATTTCACATCCTGCTTAAAACACATTCCAGTGGGCAGATCTGAAAGGCTAGGAGACAGTTTCATACATGAGGTGTGGGAGCTGCCCTTCACGTACAAATGTCTCATTGGCATGAAAGAAGTTTTTCTTAGCGGTAGTAAATGCAAAACTTCTGTCAGCCATTGGATGCTTTGTAAACAGCTGCCCTTGCATGGGCGTGTAACGCTTCAGCAGTGAACGTGCTTGTTATCTGACGTTGCAAGTGCTCTCGAATGGCAGCTATGCGCTCCTTAATAGTGAGAGCTGTTGTGGGATGCAAGCCGGAATAGCTTATGTCATTTCGGTCTCCAAAATTATTAGATGTTGCGGGAATGTACTTTTTCCTCCTACACGACAGAGGGAAGTAGCTGAGATTAGGCCCCATATCGCTACTTCAAATGTTAATTTTGACAAGTTGAGCAGACTCAAGGCTTTAATGTTTCAAAAAGATGTGGCGCTTACATCTGCACGCAAGACCTATGCACTTCAGGTTGCGAGGTCACCCGCAGAGGTACAGCCCCTTTTAAGTACTAACTTTCCGAGAAACTTTGGTGAACTTGTGGGATGGATATTTTTTAATGCACCCAGTACTACTGGGATCGCAAATTTCTTTGCCCTTTGTGGATCATGCAGCTCTAAATTCACTGTTGGGCACACCACAAATGCTGCTGCCTCAGATGGAGCTCAGGCTTTAGAACACGAATGCTGCTTGGTTTTCCTTGGCGATGAACTTCCTACTTTACCACCTGCCGAAGTGAAAGATTTCCTGTCTTCAATTATCACGGATTCAAATGGTGATTTAAAAAAAGACTCTTACTTTTGAAATGCAGCTTTTTCTTGACGCCACAATTAACATTTTAAATTGTCCTTGTTCATACATGCTCAAATGTCTTTTAGCTTGTCGTTATTGACATTCCCATATATATGCCTTAGAATGAGTTTTAATGGCTTCCATATATATAATTAAGTACTGAACCACCTTTGAACCGGCAAGGGGAGGGTGTTGTGTAGCAATTTTAGCTATAATTTTATACATGTTATTTTAGCAAACTAGGCCTGCCGCTGTACACTTTAACTTTGATATGTTTTATTTTAGCTTTGTTATATTATTTTAACAGTAGCCACGTTTGCGGTCCTGTTTTATTTTTCTCTATCTAGCTGTTCTTCACCTAGGTCAGCACTGCGTTCTCAAACAAGACATTTCTTTCACTCTGTGCTTTTCTCAAGGCTGCAGTAAGATAGGTAGCCGGCAAAAGTGGCACCCTTTGTCTCCAATATTCACAGAAACATAGACTGGGAAATTATCACCTGACCCCGTCTGACCATGCCTTAGGGGTCAGGTGATAATTTCCCAGAACTCCAGGTTTTGTTATAAAGTGGTTGAGCATGAATCTTCATTTTCCACTTTCCCTGTGTTTTTAATCTTGGTCTTAGCCTTTTCTTGTTGACACATTAAATAGAGCAGACTCCTGTGGGGTTGAGAACCAATTTTAACTTTTCACTCTCCTGCCGAAATCAGTGTCTGACCTCTACGATCACTACGGCAGCCACTTATAAAAAGATCTCTGGCAAAGAGCCCCTGAACGGCGAGCCCGTCAGATATTGCACTGCCAGTCTGACAAGGAGCAACCCGATGATGAAGCATGACATCCATTTGTATGTGTGAGGGCTCTTGCTCCTAAACATTAATGTTCCCCTAGATTTATGGAACAGTGTACCTATTTAGTGTGTGATTAGTCATTTTGGGAGACCGTACACTGGACCAACAACCTCCCTATCCCTCTCATTGTTGATGTTCCCAATCATATACTTTGGTCCACCTCAGCCAAAAATGGCAAAGATTCTCCTTCTCCACCTGTAAACTGTGGAACTCTTTGCCCTTTCAACTCAGAACACAATCTAACTTATTGCACTTTAGAAAACAGCTTAAAACCAGTTTTTTTCATGTTAACTTTCTTATTAGGCTCTCTCAGATGGTTTTTATGTCAGACTCTAGCACCAATATGCCTTTGGCCATAGGCACGCTTTACAAGTCTTTTACTTACTTACACACACACATGCACATGTTTTCTATGTGACCTCAGCCTTAATTAAACAAATGCAATTACAAATGTAAATCATCTACAGATCAGATTCTATATCACAATACACTTACCACTTTGTCAGAGACTATGAATGTAGTATAGATAATTAGTAGGAATATGTGTTGCTGCCTGATTACATACCAGTTTTAGGTGTTGTTATTAATTTGTATAAATAGTGTGAGGTCATAAACATTGCTTTTGGTGTGTGAGGTATGTGCATCTAACCATAACATGCAAATTGCAGTGTTTTTTTTATTTTAATTCATGATCATAATTGCATTTTAATTGTGTTTTTAGGTGAGTTTCTGATTTTTTTAAAGTATAAATGTTATAACCAAGGTTAACTATATTCATTTCAACATTTGTTTTTCAGTGCTTTTTTATCACATACTAATTCAAGAGTTCTCTGTGCCCAATCACCAGCTGTGCACAAATTTCTGACCTCAGGTCAGACCATTCGCCCAGCCCTCTGTGGGCAGCAAACCCTTGCTGAGCACAACCGGCGATGATCATATAACCTCACCCCCAGCCAGACATTTGGTGATGTCCAGTGAGTCCCTGGCATGGTAGCTGCTGAAGTCCACCAGTACCCATTGGGACAGTAGCTGGTATGGGTGCTTGTATACTGTTAATCCCCCTCTCAAAGTGATGATCCGTATCTTGGAAACAACAGGTCAGGACCAAGGTTTTGTGGTGGTAGAGGCACCTGCTATGGCCACTGAGGATTCTAAGACAAAAATGAAGATTACTTGCCTTGTTTAAAGTTTGGCTTAGTGAGGGCCTTGCCTAAAATTGGGGGACTTCCTGCTGCACTAAACTGGTGGTATCTACACCCCATGTTGTTGGTGGAACCTGTGCTGGTTCTGCTGGCACACAAATGAAAGGTGGTGGCCCATCAGTCACAAAGCCACTGCCATCATTGCATCGAGAAGCCCATCATATTTAAGGCATACCTTGTGATTCAGTTCGTCCCTGTACCGTTCTACCATGCAAGCTTTTGTGAGAAAGGGCTGGAAATCCAAAAATGGGCCTTTCAGAGCCATTGTGTTTTTTTTACATTTTCTTTCTTTGTTTTTGAGAGACACATTCCCACTTTGGATGTGTTTTTATGAAAAACAAAAAATAATGTTCAGTGAGACACAGTAACATACTAGCTTACATGAGATTCAGTTTTCCTCTGACACCACGTAGACTGTGTGGTGGGCTGCCAACCCACATCAAAATTAAGGTCTCTACTGGCACTAGAGTCATGACCAGGGATTAAAATTATATACCTAAAACCTCTTGAAGGAGAATTCAAACTTCAAGGATTTGGAAAGTGTAAGACCTCTGAAAAGAGTATGACCTAGCTGCCCCATAAAATCCCCTTGTCAGGAGATGAAGTCGCCTCAAGCCCTTATGGGGCAACTCCAGGGATTGTAATGAAGTTCAGCATCTGGATGCCTTAGGACAGTGGTATGATGTATAGGTAAGAAAATCAATTAGGTGAATCAGTAAATCACTCAATCAAACGTAGCTAGGTTTCCAGGCACCTACATATAAAGACTGGAGGTATAGAGTAAGATACACAAATATATCATTTAAATCTTTGCATCTATCTCTTCATTAGGTAATCCAAAACCAGAAGTACTGTGGTATAAAAATGGACAACAACTTTCAAGAGTGAAACAAAATTCATGGTATGAAATGAAAGAAGACAATGAAGTTCACACACTCAATTTCTTCAGGTAAATTAATTGGCACACTTTATTCTTGGTGTATTGAAAGTTAATGAACAAACAAATAGATTGTGATTGGTCAAATTTGGTCTGATATGTTGCATAAAAAGGACATTGATTGAGAAGAAATTCAAACTTCTACCAATGCTGATGTGACAACTACTTCAGTTATTAGTATTTTATGAATTAACTACAAGGCTGTTCCAGCTTCTGACACTGCATCCCTCTGCCCTTGCTTCATTGCCTGCCTTACCTTTGTCCCAGTGGCATTATATTTTATCCTCCAACTGCATAACTCCCTGCAACTGGATAATAGACCTGTTGTTCTGCTGGAATTCAAAAACCTCTTCTATTTGAAGCGGGATGAATTTGGCCAGCCTGAAGCATTACTCTCCTTTGCAGATGTGGAATTTCTGAATTCGCTGGGGAAGTTCATCATTAGTTCTACTTCACCATAGTTCTCTGTTTCATGATGAAAAGAATATGTTCAATGGTGTTCAATTCTGCCTTTCAAGTTTTAGGTGTCTTTTCCATAAGTTACAAACAAGGTAAGAGAAGAACCTTCCTCCTACTTTAAACCTGTTGACTCTGGGAACTTAGAAGAGGTTATCTGAGGCCAGTTCAAGGTTCATTGAAGGGCTATTCATTAACTTTGGCTTGTGAAAAGAAAGACTAACTAATTTTTGGTGCAGTGATACACTTAAATACTGTTGTAGGAAAGTACCCTCTTTTTGGCTTGGTTACCCCCCACTTTTTGCCTGATGTCAGTGTGTTTTCACTGGGTTTACTGGGATCATGCTAACCGGGACCCCAGCAACTGTGCTCTCTCCCTCTAGATTTGGTTGTCCCTAACCTTTTACACCCCACAACTGATGCCCCCCAGTAAGTCCCTAGTATGTGATACCTAGGTACTCAGGGCATTGGGGCACCAGGGGTTCCCCATGGGCTTCAGCATGTATTATGCCACCCATGGGAGCCCATGCAAAGTGTGTCTTCAGGCCTGCCATTGCAGCCTGCGTGAAAGGGTGCATGCACCCTTTTCAAACCAGATCACTGTAAGTCACCCCTATGGCAGGCCCACCTAGCCCAAAGGGCAGGGTGCAAGTACCTGTGTGTGAGAGCACCCCTTCATGAGCAGAGGTGACCCCGTGAACTTGAGCTTTAATTTCCTGGACTTCGTGAGTGTGGGGAAGCCGTTTTACCTGTGTATTGTACATTGGTCAGTACCTATATCCAGCTACATAATGGTAATTCAGAACCTCAGCATGTTTGGTATCAAACAGGTTGGAATCATACCCCAATACTGTTGCCAGTATTGGCTGTATGATTCCATGTACTCTGGGGGCTCCTTAGAGGTCTCCCCAGCTTTGCTCCTACCAGTTTGCAGGGCTTTCCCAGGCAGCCCACGCTGCCATCCTACATACGGGTTTCTGCTTTCCTGCTGCTTGAACAGCTCAAACCCAGGGAGGCAGAACAAAGGATTTCTATTGGGAGAGGTCTTTGGAAATAGGTGTTACATGGCTTGGGGGGGTAGCCTCCCCAAGCCACTACTATGCTTTGAAGGGCACATTTGGTGCCCTACTTGCATAAACCAGTCTACACCACTTCATGGACCTCCAGTCCCTGTTCTGGTGCAAAACTGGACAATGGCAAGGGGAGTTACCACTGCCCTGTCCATCACCACCTTAGGGGTTGTTCCCAGAGCTCTTCCAGGTGGCCACTTGATTCTGCCATCTTGCATCTAAGGGGGACAGAGGCCTCTGGGAGCATCTCAGTGGCCAGGTCAGACAGGTGATGTCACAGCCCCCTCCTGACAGGTGGTCACCTTGCTAGGTGACCAATCCCCCTTCCAGGGCAATTTGGGGTCTCCTTCTTGGGTGGGTCTTCAGATTCGATGTGCAAGGTTCCAGTAGGAAAATTTACTTCAACTTCTGGCCACTGGAACTGCAACTGGACTTCACAGGAACCTACAATTTGCAGCTCCCGTGACTATTTCGCTCTGAAACATTGTTTCTTCAGCTCCTTCCAGCAACTGCAACATTTCCCTGGCTGTGTATCCTCTGAGGGTGGCAAGCCCTCAGTTTGCACCAAGAAGCAAGAAGGAATCTCCCTTGAAGTGAAGGAGTCACTCCCCTGCATTCGCAGACACCAACTGCAATGATTGCGGGCTGAGTGGGTCCTCTCTCCTGCAGCTCTGTATGTATTCTGTAACACAGGTGGTGGTCCTGAGTGGTCCTCTTGGTCCCCTCTACCAACTTTCCAACTTGGGAAGTGGTGAGTCTTTGCCTCTCCTTGCAGGACAGTACCCTTGTGCACCGCGACTCTTGCAGCTACCAAGGTTTGTTGGCTCTTCTTCCGAGGGATCTTCAGGCTCCTTGTAGTCCCGGCCTCAGCACTCTTCCCTGCAATGTGTGGTCTCCTGCCTGCTGCTCCAGCAACATGTGACTCCTTTCCAGGTGTGCTGAGTGGGCCGCACTATGACTCCTGTGCCTGCTGCCTCTGAGTTGTCTGTGGGGGCTGCATCCACAAATTCCTGCTCTCCTGTCTGCTGGGGGATGCCTGGGGATTCCCTCCATGGGTTGAGTCCCCTTGGACCATCCTGGTCCCCAGCAGCTCTGCAAATCTTTGTCTGCAACTCTTGCCTTTGCCAAGGCTTGTTGGTGCTTTTTCACACCACTGATGGACTGTAGCTCTTCTTCCAATGTGGGACATCGACTGCATCCCTTCTGGAACTCTTCCTCTGCTCCTGTGCTGCATAGCCAACTCCTGGTCTTCACCGTCAACCAGGTCCTGCATCTCTAGAAGGGTGGGTAGTGGCTCCTGCCCCAACCAGAAACTCTAACTGGAACTGGACTTGGTCCCCTTCATTTGCAGGTCCTGTTATATCTGGATCCATCTTCTATTTCTTACAATCTTGCTTGGATCTTGCACAATTCTTTCACAAATTTTCTCTGTGGTTTGGGAAAAAAACAGGTTGTTACCTCTCCTGGTTGTTGGGGGCACTCTGGTACTTACCTTTTGGGGTTCGTAGTTCCCCAAGCTTCCCTCTACAGATTCCACTTACCAGGGTGGAGGTCCCTCATTCGCATTCCATTTTTTTAGTATTTGGTTTGTGCTCCCCCTAGGGCAGAGGTCTTCAAACTGGGGGGCGGGCCCCCCTAGGGGGGCCTGAAGTGATCCCAGGGGGGGCCCAGACTCTGGCCAAAATAAATATTATACAGATAACAGGCCTTTGTTTTAAGCAGAAGCATGTTATAGCAGTTTAAAAAAGGTAACAGTACTTAACTGCAATGTTTAAATAGGTTTAGACATATTTAAACATTGCCATGTTTATAAAATAATTGTGAAAAATTCTGAGGGGGGGGCCAATGATTTTTATTTTTCAACTGGGGGGGACGCGGCATTAAAAAGTTTGGAGACCTACGCCCTAGGGTCACTATTGTTATTGCACTGTTTTCTATTACTTTCTATGCTCATTCCTGACAACTAAGGTGTATATAATAGTCTATTTACTCACCTACTAGTAGAGTATTGCCTATATAGTATTTTAGTATTTGTGTCACTAAAATAAAGTACCTTTATTTTTGTAACACTGTGTGGTTCTTTCATGTGTGTAAGTGTTGTGTGACTACAAGGGATATTGCACTAGCTTTGCATGTCTCCTAGATAATCCTTGACTGCTCGTCCACAGCTATCTCTAGAGAGCTAAGTGTGATTGATATTAAGGAATGCACCGAGGTGATCTACTCATAACGCAAGAAAAAAGAACTCACACTAATTCTTGACCAGAATATAACTGCTTCCTTTAAGGGTATTGGATTATTCGATTAGATGAAGACAATTGCCAGGTCTTGTTTCATTCTGGCCAATCAGTCTTGGACAACATCTTTACTACTTTTTTACATGTGCACATGAGAGATAGCCTAGGAAGCTGATTTTTAGAGACAATAGAGTAATATCACCCTCAGAAGTAGAAGGAACTTGAGAAACGTAATTCCAATGAGTTGAGATGAGGGAACATAATCATTAACTAGTGTTAAAGGCAGTTCCCTCCCAAATAACATCCAGAATATCCTGAATTTAGTTAACAAAAAGAGTGAAGAAATGGTTGCAGAGAATTCCAGTGAGGGGTAATTCTACTTTCAGTGCTCTGGGCTGGTTGTTTCCTTCATTACGGAGACTTCAGCTTTTTCAGTGAAAGGGGCATTGTCTTCTTGTGCATAGTGAGACTGCGCTTGAAGTTTTTCTGCCTAATTTGATGATATTGATATGTTTATGGTATATATTTATACTCCACTGAACACAAATATGTTTCTTCTGTTATTTAACTTGTAGGTCCAATTTTACATCAACACATTTATTGGTAAGGTGGTCTAAAGTTAGGGAACGAAAGACAGATACGGTAGCATACTATTTTTTTCACAGAAGAAAATAGCTGAAGCAATGTGAAGTTTGTTAATTCAATGAATAGAGGATTTAATGGGAGGGAAATCAATTTGGTAATTTACTCTACTGGAAAAAATGCATCCTTTTGAGTTGGAATTCCTAATGGCAAGACCAATTACTAGACAGAACCTTTACTATCACTATCATTATGGACTACCTAAGATCCAACAGTGCCCTAAACAACCTGATTGTCAAATTTCCAAAATGACAAACTCCAACAACTGGTGTAATACCAAGGCCACTTCAGTTCTGTGCCTCACTAGTAAATGAAAACACTGAAAACACTGAAAATACCAAGGAAAAGACAGTGTCTCCTTTCTCTAATGCCTTAGATATCCCCAGAAGGCCACAGTGAAAACTAATCACAAATGTGAAGTTCTGATCAGACTTTTTAATCTTTGAAATCTTTAAAGAATCTCAGTACTACCCCTGCAGTGAGTGATATTCACTGGCATCACAGATGTGGTAGCTAGAACACCTGCACTAATGCAGGCTGTGCATCTTCAGTGTTACAGGATGTATAGAAATACCACATGATGTTCAAAACAAACAGAGTTGTGACAAAAGATAAGTAGCTTACTTACAAAATAATAGCCACATCATGAGCTTGCCACCTTTATGAACGTCTGCTTAGTTGCAGTGTGGCAGACTGAATATACTTGACCTTAGGAGCTTGGATTAAAAGTCCTGAAACACTCAAGTGGGAGTGTCACCACTCTGACTTAAGGGAGAAACAGAAAAGTTGGATGATGTTTAAAGGCTTTTGAGGTTTGTTCAGCCTTTCTAATCATGTTCAGCTGTGATTGGTCTCCTAATTTGCCAGGTAGGGCATTTCAGAGCCCTTTGACATGATTACTCACAGGGTGAACATTCACACCATTACTCACAAGTTTTCATCTTCATTAAACAACAACATTCCACCATAGTTTTATTTAAGTAACTCTCATATTGGAGACCTCTTCCAGCCTTAGTCATTTCCACACACTGCAGTGTCCCATTGCTGAATGAAAATGTAATGTCTTTCTCCCTGATGTCTATTTCTTCCCAACTATCCTCGCCTGCAAAGGTTTGTTACTTTCAGTGGGCTTTTCTACTTGCGCAGATTAACCACTACAGCTTGAGTCAGCTTGGCGGCTGTAGAAACATTCTTATCAGGCAGTATGGGCTGCTCTGATGTCATCCTTCTGTACTGTAATTGCATCATGCTTGGAAAGGAGAGTGTATTAATTTAGCATGTGAGTGTATAATGTGTTTATGTGGCAGCGAACTGTGCACAAGGCGTAAATGATTGATTCTTCAGCTGTTCAATTTCGAGGAAATAAAATTTCCTTTATTATATTTAATTCCGCGGGGAAACAGAGTTTCATGAATTGCCAGCTGTTTTCTGAGTAGACGTTCTTTGGGATTTATGAAACAGTTGCTTTGACCTTTGTCAGCACTGTTGTAAGTATTCACATTTTCTTAGCATCTTCCAATCTGCTTCCTAGTTGTGCAGATCAAAATGCATAACGAACTAAACCCCAAATTAACTTTTTTGGTGCAAAATGCAGGCATTGCAGTTGTGTTTTTTATCAATAAAAATTTATGATTTCTGCTTCCCGTCTGACTTCAAAATGATTGCAATAAAGTAGAATTCTGATTTCCTGAAATGTGCCCTAAGCACGGACAAACACTTAAGTGGTTTTCTTTATACAAAGTAAAACACAATTAGGAAGCCTGAGCGTAGCATCAATTTGGCAAGAAGTAAGTGTGATATGCTGTAAGACCTAGTAAGATATAGTAGGGAATGCGCTGTGCTGACATGCCATTCTTGACAGACATATTAGAGTGTTTTGTGCTGTCCACTCCAGAATAGGAATGTTTATGTTCAAAAGATGGGAGTTGGAGTTGAGCAGCTGGAGTGGTGAGACACCTAATGGATGGGGTCTCTGTATTGGAGGGAAGATACTTTAATAAAGAAGACTATACTACGAAGCTCGCCTGAGAATCCATCTCTTCTACAGTAGGCGTTTTAACTAAGAAATAACGAAGACATAAAGAAAGTCTTCTGTACTGTAATTGCATCATGCTTGGAGAGGAGAATATATTAATTTAGCATGTGAGTGTATAATGTGTTTATGTGGCAGTGAACTGTGCAGAAGGTGTGAATGAGTGATTCTTCAGCTGTTCAATTTCGAGAAAATAAAATGTCCTTAAGTATATTTATTTCCGCAGGGAAATAGGGTTTGATGAATTGCCGGCGGTTTTCTGAGTAGATTTTCTTTGGGATTTATGAAACAGTTGCTTTCCCTTTCTCAACACTGTTGTAATTATTCAACATTTTTTGGCATCTTCTAATCTGCTTCCTAGTTGTGCAGATCAAGATGCATAACGAGCATAAACCAAAATTAACTGTTTTGGTGCAAAATGTGGGCACTGGATTAGTGTTTTTATCATTAAAGGTTTTGATTTCTGCTTCCTTCCTGACTTCAGAATTATTGCAATAAAGTAGAATTCTGTTTAGAGAAGGCCTTTGACACATTAGGTTGGGACTTCTTATTTGCTTGCCTGGGAAAAATGGGATTTGGGCCATGCCTAGTGCGCTGGGTTAAGACACTATACGGTGATCCATTAGCTAGAGTGAAGACAAGCAGGGTAATATCGAACTGCTTCAACATACAACGAGGCACACGTCAGAGCTGCCCATTATCGCCGTTGCTATTTGCTTTGGCCATGGAACCTATAGCATGTTACCTACGCACCAAGGCTGAAGCCTGGGGAATATGGGACTCTCAAAGATTCCATGTGGTGACCCTGTATGCGGATGATGCCCTTATATATATCAGAGATGTGCACTCCACGCTCCCTGAACTTGAGCACCTACTCTCACTTTTGGGACAGCATCAGGACTTCAGGTCAATTGGCCTAAATCATGCGTGTTTCCACTAGTACTACATCCTACCGCTAGACGTCTTCTTGCAAATAACACAAAACTGCAGTTTGACACTTTCAAATACCTAGGAATACATATCTACCACTCGTCCAACAACCTCATGGATGGCAACTTAACTAGAGCACTGACGTCCTCTCGTACATCTCTCACTTTCTGGCAATCACTACCTTTATCCCCAATGGGCAGAATAGCGGTATCTAAGATGTTAGTTCTACCTCGGCTCCTGTATTATTTCTCATCTCTGCCTATTGCAGTACCACGGGCCTTCTTCAGAGCGCTGAACAGTCTATTACTGGATTTAAGATGGGGAGAAAAACGTCGTAGAGTGGCACTTTCTGTAGTCCAGAGACCGCTCCACGAAGGAGGCCTTGGTGCCCCTCACTTTGAATCCTATTACGCAGCAGTACAGCTGCAATGGCCAATCACATGGTTGTCCTCTCCGCTCCACCCGGAAACACGCAAGGTACTAACCCAACTGGGCAATACAGCACTGTACACTTGGTTGACCTCTATAAACAAGGTGGGGACTGGGAGATTACTGGTCCAGTGCACAGTCTCCCAAATGAACCTATAATATCAAAACAGGTGCACTGTTCCACAAAGGAGAGACATAAAGAAAATGATCCAGTTTGGAAATGGCGAAACTGTACTGAGTAATCTTAGGAGGGCCCTCAACCACCCATTTGGGTGACAGGTATCATCATCGGGCTCACTCCTCGCCAGACTGGTGCTGCAATGCCTGGCGGACCACCCAACATTCTGGGTGGCACTCAACCGTTATAAAATTGCTAACAACAAGGGTCTGGGAAAGAAACTGAATCAGAAACGGAGAGTATAGAAAAAGAGACAAAACTCTAAAATTGGCTCTGAACCTGAGCCACTATTTTAATGTGATAGAAATTGGGTTCAGGCCAAGATTAAAAGCAAAAAATATATATTAGAGTGTCACTGGAAATAATGTACCGTTACACTCTATAGTCTAGGAAGGTAGTTCGCCTAATCCCATATGGTCAACATGTTTCGCGTCTATGTTTGGTCACTAAGTGATCCGGTGACGCTTCTTCAGGACCCACAAAAAAGCCTTTGATTATTAAACTACTTCTCCTATGTGTCAGTAATTTATCAAGTGCACATCAAGTCACTTACAGTGTAGAAGACAGAGTATGTCTGAGTCAGTCGGTCAGTATAGTCGCCCATCCCATATTAGAGATTGAGCTCCATAGGTCTGCGCTAGCATCAACCAAGAAAAACGAATTTTTTTCGATCCTCAGTCCGTCCGGGAACCTGCCCCCTGCCGCGCGCCTGAAACCAAGGGGGGCAGGTTCCCGGACGGACTGAGGATCGAAAAAAAATCGTTTTTCTTGGTTGATGCTAGCGCAGACCTATGGAGCTCAATCTCTAATATGGGATGGGCGACTATACTGACCGACTGACTCAGACATACTCTGTCTTCTACACTGTAAGTGACTTGATGTGCACTTGATAAATTACTGACACATAGGAGAAGTAGTTTAATAATCAAAGGCTTTTTTGTGGGTCCTGAAGAAGCGTCACCGGATCACTTAGTGACCAAACATAGACGCGAAACATGTTGACCATATGGGATTAGGCGAACTACCTTCCTAGACTATAGAGTGTAACGGTACATTATTTCCAGTGACACTCTAATATATATTTTTTGCTTTTAATCTTGGCCTGAACCCAATTTCTATCACATTAAAATAGTGGCTCAGGTTCAGAGCCAATTTTAGAGTTTTGTCTCTTTTTCTATACTCTCCGTTTCTGATTCAGTTTCTTTCCCAGACCCTTGTTGTTAGCAATTTTATAACGGTTGAGTGCCACCCAGAATGTTGGGTGGTCCGCCAGGCATTGCAGCACCAGTCTGGCGAGGAGTGAGCCCGATGATGATACCTGTCACCCAAATGGGTGGTTGAGGGCCCTCCTAAGATTACTCAGTACAGTTTCGCCATTTCCAAACTGGATCATTTTCTTTATGTCTCTCCTTTGTGGAACAGTGCACCTGTTTTGATATTATAGGTTCACTTGGTTGACCAACATTTAGAAGGGATGTCATAAGCTGAATGCACTAATGAAAGTGGCATATGCTTCATGGCATCGATACTTACACCCCAAACGTTCACCCCCACCACACTCCCCGGCGATAGCACTATGGGATATACCTGGCGTACCACAGACTATACCAGCCCAAACAAGAGTACTGTGGGCAGACAAGGGCATTACACGAACAGAACACCTCTTCTTGGACGGTGTACTTAAATCTTTCCAAGATATGATAACTGAATATGATATTGCTCCAGGGCAATTCATCACCTATTACACTTTAATACAAGGTATGCGTCACATATGGGGTCCGGGGAATATCGAGCCACCAACATCTCACTCCTTGCATGCTATTTTAACGGCAACGACAACTAAACGCATCGTTACCACTATATACACAGCACTCGTGCACCCATCATTGCCCCTACTACAAACAACACATGAAAAATGGAACACTGCGTTGTCACAACCACTGACTATACCAGAGTGGAACTCAGCATTGCGCTCAGTAAAGGAGGTCTCCCGTAATGCCAGATTCAGATTTACTCAATTCAACTACATACACCAAGCATACCTAGACCCAAAACGGCTCCTCCGCATGTATCCCACACATGTACCAGCCTGTCCGAGATGTGCTACATCCCCAGTGGGATTTTATCACATGGTATGGGATTGCCAAACCCTATGTAGTGTCTGGCATATAATTATTGCAACAATCACGGAAATAACGGACTATACCCTACCTGAGACACCGTCTTCTTGCCTGTTAAATATTAGACCCAAAACAAAACGGGACAAACATCTTCACAGATTCATAGACTTAGCACTGGTACTATTCAAACGCAGGATAGCCGTGGCATGGAAATCCCAAGCCCCTCCATCCTTATCGCAATGGTTGAGGGACCTTCTGATGTGGTCTAAAGCAGAAGCCCATCACTGAAAATGGCTCCGAACACAGGGCATTGTGTACTCAGGAACGGAGTACTGGGAGTCATTAATACTAAAGGTGGAAGCTAAAAACGACCTGCATCCACCATGAACCAGATGGCCACCAACGACAAATACACACAGTCACTACAAGCCCACACACATGATAAGACACCAGTACGAAAGTGCACTTAAGCCTGACCCTCAGCACTCGTTTCACACAACACGTTCTGGCCCTCACTGTACCCATGACACTTCACGATAACTGCAAAACTAAATGTTCGCATGGTGATTGTTAATGTTGTTAATTCTGTTAATCTTTTTTCTTTCCCCTTTTGTCACCTTTTCTTTACTTCTCATATGTGCGTTAACGATTAATCTGCAAGTCGCTGACACAGTTTGCGGAATTGACAATATATAACACATATGCTGATATATGCAATAATTTAACTACTAGATGAGAGGGAATCGACGGCAAAATGAGCAGTTATTGTTCTGTTTTTTTTTTTATATATATATTGAGATCATACTTACACTTCAACAATCTGAAACAATGAAACATTTTACTGCATTGTATTATCTGAAACTAAATATGTGAAAATCAATAAATAAATATGCTAAAAAAAAAAAAGTAGAATTCTGTTTCCTGAAATGTGCCCTAAGCAAAGGCTGTGGCAGAGGATGTGGTGCCTGGCTTTGCTTTTTACAAAATACAACTCAATTGGAAAGGCTGGGCCTAGCATCAATTTGGCAGGAAGTAGACTTTTGAACAGAGAAATAACTTAAACCCAATGAAAGATGGACAAGCTTATAAAGCTCCTTTCTGAAAATTATGACCATCTTGAATGACATGGTTACCCCGACACTACATTGGTACCCAGGTCTATTCGTTTTTCACGCAACTCAGCACAGCAATCAAACTTGCTGCGCTGCATTTTGTCATCTGTGCTGGTGCACAAACAGGCTGCCTTGCACGATGCACAAACTCACATCATGGCACAAAGTTCAGTGTGCACTGTCCAGCTTAGGCTCTGTATTGGAAGGATTCCCTTCCGGTAAAAATCATGCCTAGACAAACTCAGGAGGATCGCATACATTTGATGCGTGCTGTGGACTGCTGAACCCATGCAATGTGTTTGTTTATTGAGCGGATACTTCCATAAAAAATGCTTCTTGTAGCCTGTTCTATCCCTGTAACGTGAACAGGAGCTTAGCCTTATGACCCTTCATTGTACTGGGTACAAGGGGGAGCACGTCTAATCCTTTATGACTCCACTCAGATAACAGACAGTAGGTCCAGTCCTAGTCTGATCTTCCACAGGTCTGGTAAGTGTTCTGAAGTGGGTGCCTGGATGTGCCAACTTTATCCCTGGTACTAGTTAGTGGGTGGGACTAACTCTTGGGCATGCCCTTACCAATGGGGTAAAAAATTCTTAGGGCCAACCCTCCTCACTTTGGCCAATATCAAGATGGTGACATTCTTAAGATACATTAAACTGAGGTCCAAGAGATAGGGAGTGTGTAGGGAGTGTACTATGGTAATCCTAGTGTCCTCCCACAATTAACACTAAAATACAGTTTAAGGCACCAACTGTACCCACAACAAACCCAGCCAGATGTCTGACAGGACAAAAGCAGAGTCCTTCAGCAACCCGACTGTGAATCCACAAGTATTGTCTTCCCATACTTCTTATGTGGAACAATCATATTTAACGCTTATGTTGAACTGGAGGGGGGACAGGTGCATCCTTCGGATAAAAGTGTGCCCTCATCAATGTCAAAAATCCCCATGTTGTGATTTGAGGTTTTTCAGTTCCACAACGGTCCAAATCATGGCAAGTATTAGCAGGGGGATCGAAGCTGACGCTATGGCTGTTAATTCCTGGCTATTAAACATGGTGAATACCCTAGCCCCAACAAAAGTGAAGAAGTCAGTTAACTCTTCCAGCAGACTCTCATTCACACCTTGATTTAACAGTCAAGTGAGAGATTTGAAGAGCACTGTAAAAAAAAGAAAAGGGCCTGTTGAAGGTGCTGTCACCCTGAACACAAGGAATGTTATTAGTGCAAGCAGCTTTTAAGGAATATTATTAGTTCAAGCAGGTTTTCTTTACTGACCAAACTGCAGGTTCCAACAAAAGAAACCTAGAGACATTTTCAAGATAGTGAAATATTTCTCTCACCCAGATGGCCTTTCACAGGTCTTAGATGCATCTACCATGTTATGCGAGAAGCTGTCTAACTTCTTTGAGTGCAAGATCACTGACATTGTTGAAAAACCTATGAATATTGCTGCTGATTGTAACCCCCCATACTAGCTATGTTGAGGTGTTACTAAAACATCCAGCTAAGATCTGGAGGAGCTCTCTTTGGGATTCTGTTGATATTTCTCTGTATGAATCAGAACATGGCATTGGAGAGCATACATCTGGCTCACCAGATGATCCATGTCCCCTTCAGATTTTGACTACTAGCCCGAAGGGCATCAACCCTTTTCTAAACCATCTTTTTAATAGTTCAGTTCTATTGGCTATTGTTGTACTTACCTGCTGGAAATAGGCCAGACTGGTGCCCCTGTTAAAAACGCCCTCTGCAGGTAGAGCCATACTGAGCAATTTCAGGCCCATTTCTCTGCTACCAGCATAATCAAAGATGTTGGAGAAGCTCATTAATGGACAACTATCTAAATATTTAGGACAAGGACAGTTGTTGCACCAGTCCCAGTCAGGTTTTCATCCTCATCAGTACTGAGTCAACTTTAGTGTAGGTCACTGATTCCATCAAGCTGGCTGTCGATCAACACTGCGTTGATATTACTCGACTTATCTGTGGCCTTTGACACAGTGTCTCATTCCATCCTTCCCCAAAGCATAGAAAATATAGGAGTCAGCGGCTCCGCACTGGCCTGGATTAGCTTATTTCTTGACGATAGAGGCCAATCTGTCTGGATGCCACCATTTGTATCTGACCCTAATCTGCTGAAGTTCAGAGTCTCGCAGGACTCCGGCCTACTCTTTCTAATACTTATATGACTCCCCCTGGACTCATTGGTGGTGTCATTTGGTGTCCAAATAGTGTCATATGCCGATGTCACACAGCTCTGGACAGTAACTCACCAGCCGCTTTTAGCAGTTTCAAGAACTGGCTGACAGCTGTCTTTCAGTGGAAACAGATTAGCAATTTGCAATGCACTGCTGATAAAACAGTGATTTTTAGATTGACTCTCCACCCCCTTTTTTGGGGATGGGGATTTCTGGCATAGCTATATTCCTCCTCCCTCCTGCCCCCATTACAGTAGTCTGTGATGTACGGGTTAAGATTGATGGTCAGCTTTCATTTGGCCCACAAGTGGCAGCAGTGTTGGCCTCCTGTTTTGCACTACTAAAGTCAATAAAAAAAATGTATCTACTCCATATGCAGGCTCAAAAAACTGTCATACATGCCCTTATCCCTTCTCATCTTGATTATGCCAGTGCGCTCTATATGGGTCTCCCTGCCTACCTACTGAGGAGGCTACAGCTGGTCCGGAATGCAGCTGCACGCTTCCTACTAAAAGATCCTAGGCAGTCACACATTCGCCCCTATCTAAAGGAACTTCACTGGCTGCTCATCAAGGAGAGAATTCTGTTTAAAGGTCTCACTCTAGCCCATCATGCCTTTTACCAGACGGGTCATAGGTACTTGTCTGCTAGTTTCATCCAATATCGCCCTGTAAGAACCCTCCACTCCACTGGAGAAGAGCTGGCCACAGTACTAAGAATTAGAAGAAAGAGATGGAGTGGTACTTTTTTCTCCCATCTTGCGGCCGGCTTTGACTGCCCTTCCTCTGGACTCGCGTGTACTGAGGGATGAAAACTGCTTTAGGCCCTTAAAACATGGCTTTTCCAATCTGCTTTTCAGTAACTTAGCTGTGCATTAGGTTATCTAGCCTGTCCTGGAACACACTATAAGTAGCTGTGCTCTTTCTAAATTCTGATTGACCGATTGAAAGGTTACTGAATGAGGACTGGGCCGGATATATCTGACTTCAAGCTCACCTTGTAAGATAAAGACCATCTTCTACACCTGCAGGCGGCTTAAACAGAGCTCTAGGAACTCATAAAAAGATAATTTACTAACATCTTTGCATGGGGCATTAGTTGCCAGAAGCTCCTTTGTTCCAGTCTAAACTTATCAAACCAGCGGTCCAGAGCTTCCACACAGGATTTCGGAGGTCAGGTGGCCCATTTGGTTAGTCTCTTTGAGAATAATTCAGCTGGGTGTTGGGCTCAGGAAAAGATAATACGAGCCTCCAGGATTTTCCAGCATCTATCTCAATAGAAAGTGACATTACTGCAGATCCTACTATCCATCTTTAGAAGTGACATCATGGCATATGCCAGCGTCCATCTTTACAGGAAGTAATGTCACTGGTTCCTCTTGTCTCCCTCATCCGGGCCCCCTCCCCTACTACACTTCTTTAGGGCATCCGGCTGCATGGACATCCCCAGCTAAGTGGATTCACAGACAAATTTGTGGCAGGTTGTGAAGGAGCATTGGCCAAGAATTTCTGCTCCACTTCAGCTACTTCAAACGCATAAAAGGTAAGACTTAATTGTGTGCCTCGCTCAGCAACCCTCACTATCTATCCCATAGTCACACCCATACAAAAGAAATATTTACCAAGTCCTCCCAACACATTAGTCCAAACTCATATACATCTCACTAACCATGAAAAACCCTAAAACTACTGAACACACATTCCACCTCATGCTCCTTAACATACACTGTGCAGTTTTTTAGGCGTGAGACATCACAGGCCTCATGAGCTTTCACAATGTGTTGTGTTCATAATCAGAGACAGAAAACTGTGCTACTAAGCAACAAAGAAAGAGGAAGTCCTGCTAAGGGCTTATGTTGTGCGTCGATAGACACTGCTTGGATGTTGATTTGCTTTTTTAATTCGCTTGGACTCAGGAGACATATAGCCTCAAGTAGGGAATCATATACATTGTGTGTGTGAACTTTATTAAATGAAATGTAATCATTTGTAATGAATTAGAAACCATCCTTGCATCAATTAGGTAAATTTAACTTAGAAACGAGAGGAATTTCTGTAGACATGTGCACTAAAGTTCAATACAAGAATGTAGTTCTCAGCCACACTTATGTTTGTGTATTCAAAGATGTATTGCGTTTATTCTAACTGTAACATGAAGCTTTATTTGATATTGCGTAACTGGCATTTACATTTATTTGAAATTAAAATGTGCATTATAACAACAAATTTAGGGGGTCATTATGAACACGGCAGAAACAACTGCTGTGTTTATGTTGGCGGTCAAAACACTGACCGCCAGCGACCCCGGAACCCCGCCGGCCAGATTATGAACGTTTCTGAGAGCCGGCGGGCGGAAACATTGTTTCCGCCCGCCGGCTCTCAGAAAGGCTCGGTCGGGACATTGACGTGCGGCAGGTGCAGTTGCACCCGTCGCGCAGATCACTGCCCGAAAATCGGGCAGTGACCTGCGTGACGGGACACTGCACCGGGGCACCCCCTCCGCCAGCCTTTTCCTGGCGGGATATCCCACCAGGAAAAGGCTGGCGGCAAAACAAACATTATCCGCAGGGTACCGGCGCTACCCTGGCGGATAGTGTTTCATCCCGCCGCCAGGCTGCCTGACGGCGGGAGCCTGGCGGTGGGTGATGGCTGCCGCTGGCGGCCGTCACCCTGTTCTTTATATGGCAGTTCGGCCCGCCATGCCGACCGGTGGCTTCAGCCGCCTCTGCCGGCATTGTGGGCCGAACCACCATGATCGTAATGAGGGCCATAATGTGCATTAGTGAGTAATACTTTTAAGTTGCCCTCACTAGGCCTGTATTGCTTTCAACATGAAAAACTGTTTTCGTTTCTGCTTGCGTGTCTTTTCTTTGCAGGTGCATTCACATGAAATGTTAGTTTGGAAATAGATTTACTATTGTGTTAGTAATAGAGAGCCTTTAAAAAAGAAGTTGATGGAAAAACATGGAGAGATGAAAGTGAGCTGACAGTCCCTTATTGGGAAATTGTTCCCAGTGATGTACAAATGAACAAGGTCGATGTCGTTCTCACGACTTGTCTGGGAGAAACTGTAGATGTTGCTATTTAGAACATGACACTGGAGAAGACAATGGTGCCTCCTGATGGTGTGATGATGGGTGTTACCTAATATATTTATGTGGTATTCACCAGTGTTCTCACAGCTTGATTTCAAACTCTTTCCCTTCAGACTTCAAGAGGTAGAGACTTCTGACAGTTTCCCTTGTCCCTATGCTTTGCTGAGTGTGACTTAGGCTAAAAATTAACTCTTCCTGGAAGACTCTTGACCGAGCTTCTGAAATTTTGACACCTTCCCTATATGCATGAGCATATTTTTTTTATTTCCTAGATATCCCCAACTTTTTGAGACTTCCCTTAGACATTACTTATGTATCAAAGATTGTTCTCTGAACACCAAATCTTATTGCTGATATTTTGTATTGCTGTAACTAAACTTTGTCTTATGCTAATTTGCCTAAACTTCTTCAGGAGATTTGTGTAGCCTCTTGTTATTCTGAATCTCTACAGCATATTTTTGCGACTTGTTTATATTAACCTGACTGTTAACTTGTCATAAAAATCTCTAGCTTTATTTCTGATTTAAAGATTTATGAAAGATGGCCAAAACGCTCTATCAAGCGTTACACACTTTTAAGCATAGGTGCTTGACGTAGAGGTGCAGAGGTGTTGGAGCAGCTCCCAAATAACAGTGCTTGAATTCAGAAGGTGATTGAGCAATACAGATACCTTTACATTTTTACACAGAGGTCAACTGTCAGGCTCTTTCTTCTGTCAGCTGCTGCTTTTTCTTCCAACATGGAGATTAGTGTTCAGTTTTATTTCTCTGATTACAAAGTCAGATGATTTTGTAAAGTGAGCTATCGGACAGTCCTGCTGGGGTTCAGAGGATGTGAAAGGAAAGTCTGTAGGATGTAAATTCTTTTCGAAACACATAATAAAACTTAAATACCTGTCTATGAATTGCATAATTACATCACTATATATCAGCAGTTAGGAAAGCACAAATTAAGCACTTTCTTTTGTAGTTCTGAAGTATGTAATAGGATCAAAACAAATCAAGACACTTTACTTGGTGATGCACTACTGGAATTCATTGAAATCCAATTTCCAAATATTATAATGTGTGTGCTGTATAGGTTTACCATTAAAACTGTATGTCTGTGAAATGTAGGAGTCATTGCAACAAATAAAATTATGTTATCTCTAATTGCCAGTGTGCTATGACACTCTGCTTTAGTAATATATTTGAGACAGTGTGATCCAAAATGCACCACCAACTCCACACCCTTACCACTTTCCAGCAGGATGGGCGTAGCTCATTTCGTAACCTTGTTCTTTGTGGTATGTTTGAATTGCTCACAGTTCTATGACTACAGTGATGTAACATTTATGGAGCAACCCTATGCTGCAAATTGTCGAGCACCAGTGACGTAAAGGCACTGAAATATCAAAGACCTAGGTTCAATCAGCTGGGCAACATTCTACGGAAAATATTTCTACTTCAACCTAAGCTTGGAAAATGGAGAAGTTAAAACATCTCCCCTAAAGGGATGTCTTTGGAGGTTTTATGCATAGAAAATTATTTGATGTGGGATGTCCCTGAAAACACAGCTAGAGAAACCAGGAAGTAATGGAGAGGGTGCATGAGAGCATACAGCTGGAAGAGTTCATTGCACAGCAGAAACAAGGAAGTAATGGAAAGGGTAGATCGAAATTTACAATTGGAACAGTGCATGGCACAGCAGAAACCAGGAAGTAATGCAGAGGGTGCATGAGAGCATACAGTTGGAAGAGTACATAGTACAGAAGAAACCAGCAAGTAATGGAGAGGGTGCATGAGAGCATACAGCTGGAAGAGCTCATGGTACAGAAGAAACCCGGAAGTAATGGAGAGGGTGGATGGGAATATGCAATTGGAACAGTGCATGGCACAGCAGAAACCAGGAAGAAATGGAGAGGGCGCATGAGAACATACCATTGGAAGAGTTTATGGTACGGAAGAAACTAGGAAGTAATGGAGAGGGTGCATGAGAGCAGGCAATTGGAAGACTACACTGTACAGCAGAACCAGGAAGTAATGGAGAGGGTGCATGAGAGCAGGCAATTGGAAGATTACACTGTACAGCAGAACCAAGAAGTAATGGAGAGGGTGCATGAGAACATGCAGTTGGAAGAGTTCATGGTACAGCAGAAACCAGGAAGTAATGGAGAGGGTGCATGAGAACATGCAGTTGGAAGAGTTCATGGTACAGCAGAAACCAGGAAGTAATGGAGAGGGTGCATGAGAACATGCAGTTGGAAGAGTTCATGGTACAGCAGAAACCAGGAAGTAATGGAGAGGGCGCATGAGAGCGGGCAATTGAAAGAGTACATGGTACAGCAGAAATTAGGAAGTAATGGAGAGGGTGGATGGGAATCTGCAATTGGATCAGTGCATGGCACAATTAGGAATATTTGATTTCCACTGTTTACAATTAAAGCAATAAAGAGATAAATGAATGGCCCAAGGGTGCCAATGACTGAGTTAGAACTCAAGCCAACATGTTCCAGAGGAGGCAATGTAAAGACTAGGTCCATTTTACTCCTCTTGTTCCGCCAGAGAAATATTTGTAAAACTCTTGCTAATTGGCAGGTAACAGGGGAGTATAACACTTAGCACCTTATGGCCTTTGCTGACAAAATGTTATTCTTTCCACCAGAGCTTTAACTCCTTTCAGCTCATTAGTGTTCAGTGTTCAGGATAAAAGTGTTGGAACAGCTGGTATTCTGTGAATCAAATCCAATTACTGCACCATGCTTTAGACTTTTGATGATTAGACTACGAAGTGGAACATAATGAGGCCTGCGAAGGTTCCTTTTTCCCACTGATACAATTTTAATATGTCATTTAGTTAGCATAAAAGTCCTGCGTGTGCTGTTTCTGGCAAACACACGACCGCAGAGGTCGTTCACTGCCTGCTGCTGAAGAAAAACATGAAATTTTGGCTGTGATAGCGCTTCACTAGTGGGCGAGGAGCGTTTACATACTTTCCTCTTCATTTTGTTCAGTTTATCTTGTGTCGTCCACAGAAATTATGCGGCAGTGGAGGACCAGATTATGCGGCATGGTTGGATAATTATGTGCCACGGAAGGGCACATGATGTGACATACCACAGCACATTCTGACACTGTTCTATCGCTCTTTTGTCATTCTATCATAGATTAATGCTGCAACTTGCTGACAACCACACCAACAAAGGCTGGACTAGCATACAAACGGCTTATTTTCCTAGAAATGAATGCATAGGTCTAATGATTGGCCTACTGAGCGTTTCAACACGGCAAAGCAATGCATCCCTTTCGTGCAAATGTTTGCTTGTGGGTCAGTCAGTCATATTTCTGTAGATAAGAAAAACATGGGCATTTCGCTCTATTTACTTCAGCTACGGGATTAAGATCTGCCATTATGACTGGCACCTATGTCGTCGTTCAACTTGATACAAACATGCATTGAGAAAGTGCTGCCGTGGTTTCTTGCACCTATCAGTGGTGTCCAAAGTCCTAAGAACTTACCCGGGGCGTGGCTTGGCCACTAAGAGGATGAGGGTGTGAGCCTCAGAGTTTCCGACAATCAGGCTGGCATTGAGGGCCTTATTACGACCTTGACAGAGGGGTTTCCTCCATCACAAATGTGACGGATATCCCGTCCGTCGTTTTACGATCCTCATTGAAAATAATAGGATCATGATACGATGGGCGGGATATTCGCCACATTTGTGATGGAGGAACCCCCTCTGTCAAGGTCGTAATAAGGCCCTTAATGTGTAAATATAATATACGACAAGCAGGGTGCAAAAGAGGGGCCTATGACGCAGCAGTGGAAAGGGAGAGAAAAGCGGATTAGGAGGAGTACTAAGAGAGAAAACACAATATTTTGTAAAAATAACCAAGATTTTTGAGGACTTTAAAAACAAAGATGGTGTGTGTTTCTGTCTGTGTGTATGTAAAAATTCCTGGTGAAATCCGACTGACACCTCACAATATCTGACCAAAAGCACCTGTACCCAACTATATCGAAAAAAACATTTATTATGGGGGTGTAACACCCCAAACAACCCCGTGAAACACTCACCCCAGGAACTTAGGCCCACATTTACTGAGTTGTCAAGCAACTGAGTGTGTCATGAAAGGGAGGGAGAAGAACAGTGCCATATGTACTAAGATATGCTGATGCATTTAAGGCTGCTTTGCACTAGTACACACACATTTGAACCATAGTGCAAGGTGCGTGGTGGCAAGCATAGGATTTGTACTGGAGAAGTGCCTTTCTAGAACAAAATACTATACTGTGACATATTTAAACATTTGTCCACTTTCAATGTGTGCTTTGCTGCGCAACATACATGCAAAGTTGGAAAGGTTTTGAAAAAAACCTTTTCTCAAACTTTACACCTGCCTCAAGGAGGCAAATGTTTTTGGTGCAAATCCATGTCTACCATTTTTGGTCGATACAGATTTGTGTCAAAATCCATGGGTGGTTGCAATGGAACACGCATGTACATGCATGGTACCCCTCTTGATGCAAAGTACCACAAAGCAGCAAATAGTGCTTTCATGTTACTCACTTTAGACTACTTTCTAATGCAATTCAGGATTTGCATTGGAAAGTGAATCCCAGTATGACACTTTTTATCTTGAATGTGTCACATGTGTGATTTAAATCCAGTGCAAAGTGTTTGAAAATGTACCCCTTAATGAGTACTCTGTAGGCTGAGACAGATGGACAGGCAGTTGTTGATTAAAAAAAAAACCCATAAAAGGAAAATAAGAAGTAGGTGGTGTTAGGTTTCATCAACCAACTGAGAAGGGAGAATGGCACCATGATGTTGGGTTAGTTATTTGCAATGGCTGGTGTTACAACCAGCAGGTTACCATAACTGAAGGAAATTACAATCTTTTGTGTGGTGTACCCCGAGAATTGTGCTCCATCTGTTTTTGCTGGCTGTAGATGTTCATTTTAGCCCTGCTAATCAGTAGCAAAGTGTCTGTGCTCATCCCTTTTAACATGGTTTCTCTGATATACTCCTAATTAGCATGTTGAACTTGCATAGAAGTCCCTAGTGGGTGGTCCAAGGTGTATCTAGGGCCTGTAATGTAAATGCACCAGTGCACATACTGTGCCGTCCACTACCTTGGCAGTGGATACATAGCTTCAGGACTAACATTGTAGCCTGGCTGTAGCAGTGTAAAAACTGCATTTAGACCTATCAAAATAAATGCTTGTCTCAGGACAAAATCCTCCTGTTAAATATTAATAATTTAACTTTATGTAGACTGTTTACCTCATAAGACAAGGTGCAAGGTATTTAAAAGTAAGACACGTTGAAAGTTAGTGTTAAAGTATGTCCTTACAGTGACTAACACCTAAAAGCCATTCTCACTGTAGCAAGGGTGGTTGTTCCATAGAGAAACTCTAGGGTGCACTACTTTGGCAAGGAAACACCAAGAAACATGATTCAAGGACTCTTTGTAATATTTATTAAAAGCTCAATTCAATGGTGAAGGCAGGATTTTAATAAATATTCAGGAAAGGGTACTTTTAGAAATGTACAATTTCCCTGTCTAAGGCCTCTGGAAGCTAATTTGCATTAGCCCTCAGCAGATATAATAGGAGAACCCAATTCCTGAATTAAGTGTGAAAACCTCTCCCAGAGCAGAGACAAAGGTCTGGGTGTGGGGAGGGTTTTGTTCCTCTGGCAGGCCACCCTTTTGGAATGTGCCCAGCAACTTAATTTACTTCAAAGGGGGCTCCCCTGTCACAGACAGATGTGAGATGACCACTGAACAGGATCCTATTTTGTTTCCCTACTCAGGGAGGTACCACTCCCATGGAGGGGATCTACCCCCAGACCACAGAAGAGAGGCTGCATTTTTCCCTGGCCATGGGCACACAGTCTCTGCACAAGTGGAAAAGAGTATCACCATCTTGGAATAAGGCAGAGAAGAGCACTGTGGGATTGTTTGCAGTATGGCACACAGGAATTGCTGCAAACGATTATATGGAAAGCCCTGGGAACATTTACCCAATTGGTTTGGGTTTGGTTTGGAGGGAGCCAGGAGACCTTCCACCCACAAGCTTGTGCCAAACATAAATGTGGCAACCCCCAGTACCCTCCTCAGAACACTACAGGACCTGAGTAAGATCAGGAGGGCTGCCCTGCTGTCTGAGGCTCGAGAGGAGCGCTGAATACAGAACACGCTCTCTCTCATTCCCAGGACAAAGTGGACTTCTTGGGTCATAAGACTGACCTGTTGAAGCTACAGGGACACATGAAGGTATAAGAGGCCATTCCTGCAACTGTTCTGCAGACCAGTTCCAACTGGACCTAGCCTGGAACCATGCTGTTGGCCTCTGCTGGAGTGAGCCCTGACACTGCAAGTGCTGTTGCTGAAGTTCTGGAACCCATGGCTGGGCCTTGGTGGATTTCCCCTACCAGCCCTGAAGCCCAGGGACTTAGAAATGTTTTCAGCTCCAAAACCATTCGGAGGACTGGGTTGTACCTGTCAAATTGATCTAACCATGGTGCACTTCAGCTCAGCAGAAGATTCAGAGGTTGCCCCTGCTCTGAGCTTTTTCATGCTGCCAAATCTTAATTATCAGGACATTGCAGAGACCGTATGTAGCCTCATGAAGCCCCCTTGACAACAACCTGCAGCCTTGCCCCACTGGAGGAATCCATGCTCCAAAAAAGTGATTAAGCGTGAACAAAGAAACCTTGATTGGGTGAAGGTGCCAAAAGTATGTGGCCAGTGAAGGACCTTTCCTTGGTGTCAAATTTGAATTTCTCCTGCTTAGAGCTTCCAAGCTAAAAACCAAGGCTTCATCTAGACCTCATTCATAGGCTTGCTGCCCCAATGGAGCCCTCTTCGGCTACAGCCTGCTGACTTGGCCTGCTGAAGATTTTTAACTTTAAGCTAAAACCTCCAACCAAGTTAAACCTGGTTGCTGTATTCAACCTGCGATCCATCGTAGTCAGCCTCAAATCATGGCGAGGTCTCGGTCTACTGTGACCAGGTGCTTAATTCTATATGGCACTATTTTTATTTACAACTTCAAAACTAATATCTCCAAATCCCCTTGTTGGATTTTTGCTGTTGTGGTGTAATTTTATTTATTACAATTCTCTCTATTTTTCTACATTATTTTCAGATTTGTATCCTGTTGTGTTTTAACTTCATTATTGTTTTAATACTGCATTAAAACTTTACACATTGCCTCTAAATTAAGGCTGTCTAGTCTGTGCCATAGGGGGTGAGTTCTAGTTAATTTCTGGTGGAAATTGATACACTATTAGTTTGTGTTTTATAAAGCAGTTAACTTCCTCAAAAACAACCAAGTACTTGCCCACTCTTTTCGGACTTGTTCTCAGAATAACTGCGTATGAATGAATGTTGAAGGTACTGAGTTATAGTTAAGAGACAATGGAGTCTATTCACAATCTTTGTTTTGTAATACGTTAGTAGTACTGCAGTAGTCGCTAACCTACGTACAGAGGTTTCCACCTGCGCCAATACTATCTTTTATGTGTGGAGCTCTCCACCTGACAGTGGAAATCTTTGCATCTGTAAGTGTACTTTTTAGTATGCTTAGGAGCCCTCTTGCATCTTCACATGTGTAAGTATACTTTTTAGTAGTAAATGTGGGAGGGATGAGGGAGTGGTTGGAAAAAGGGAAATATGTATAGATAATGGGGAGGAGTTAAGAGAGGAGTAAAAAGAAGGGCATGGGAGGGGTGTAGGGTAGGGCTTAAGGAAGGGACCCGCCCGCAAAAGGGGAGCAGGCCAACCTTAAAAGAGTAAGCCCATTGCTATTCACAAACTACACTTCTATAGTTAGTACAGCCACTAAAGACTCAAAAGAGCCATAAATGTACTCCAGCTAAGAGCTGGAGTAAATCCAGCACCACTCGTACTAGTACTGCTACACACTCCCTTAGAAAATAATGGAGACAGTGACTTAACATAAAATACCATAGCAACTAACATTACAGTTAATTAACTCATTTCAACTTTTTAAAAATATAAATACATTTATTAGATGTTAAAAAATTATACATAAATAACATTTCAAAATTGGTTTATTATAAGTATATATCTAATCCTTTTTAAATGTAAATATTAATAAACTTTAATTTTAAAATAAATAATTACATTATTCTATATTAATTCTATACATCAAGTTAAATATTCTTACAACATAAGGAATAAATATAAATTGTATTCTTTAGATGGATTTTTCTAATATAAATTTTCTGAAAAATCATTTTAATTTAATTAAATATATTACAAGTAGTTAACTACTTAATAATACGTCACACATGTTGAATCATTTTGTATTTCTTTCTACATTTAAGATACATATTTTAAATTAATTTACATGTATATGTAACAATAAAATATTTTATATATTTATTTTTTAGTTTAATAAACTTTTAAGCATTTCCCTATACCCTTGCTATAGGGAGATCTTCACCCCAGTTACCAGTAATAGCTTTACTATCGTAAATTAGTCTCCACCCTCTGGATTCAGGGGCAGGGACATGCTCATGTACACTTTTGAGCAACTTTACACTAGTACAAATGTAAGAGTAAATTTACACATACAGATTTACTTATGTGTAAATTGCTTTTTTAATAGCCACAATTATCAGTATTCTTAATGTCCATAGTATTCTTGGTACGGAGACAGATCAATAGTGCACTGGTCCAAAGCCCTGGTGGGTAGTCATTGCACTTCTCTAAACAGACCATCATGTGGATTTGATGAGAGCCCTAGAGATGGCCCATTTAGACTACAGTGATATTATTTATACCCAAAAAACTGACTGCTGGAAAGGTTAAAAATGCATAAGACCCATACGTGTCTTAATCTGAAGACGCAAGAGCATATCAAAACCATATTGAAAGTGTTTCATCGGCTCTCAGAAGATGCAAGGCACAAATTACATTTCCTTTGCACTTTCACAGACAGTGGTGCAGCAACAATTTTCAGAGTGGCTGTGCTGCCATTAGTGTTATGCACTTATGACTAATCTCCAAAGTCATAGGGACTGTGACAAATTCAAGTGTCACAGAGACACATAGACCAAATGAGCCACATGCCAGAAGGAGAGTGGTAGGGGTGCATAATGTAGCTGATATTGCATTTCGGATACCGTTTCACAAATATATTATGAAGTAGGGTGAGGAAGCACTGTCATTTACAGACAACACATTTTCCATTGAAATGCCTACTAAATTTGTACATTTATGTCATTTTACTGCTACACTGTACAGTGCACAAATGGCGATGTGTGCAAATCAGATTTCAGTGAATATTTAGGGATTGGAGCATCACCAAGTAAAGTGTCTTGATTTGTTTTGATTCCATTGAAATAAGTGTTTCTATCACAGTGCAGAATTACAAAAGAAAGTGCTTCTTCGTGTTTTCCTCGCTGCTGCTTTGGTTTGAAATATTTGTACAGTTCAAATTTTATGTGTTATAAAAAAATAGCATCCTGCGGCCTTTCCTTTCATACTCAGCAAAATTGTCACATAGTTCACACTCCAATCTCCTTGTTAAAAGAATTGACTAAAACCTAAAAAAAAAGTGATTACCTTGCTAACTAGGCAATTGTCAAACATCACAATGGGTGCAATAAAAGAAATATTCCTACATTGGACAAGTCATCAAAACATCATTACTAAGCATGTTATACTGTCACACTATATATCATATGTTTATTCTGATGAGGCAAGGCATAAAACATGTAACAGTGAACACTGAGGGCATAAAATGCAGTGGTTAGATGCAGAACGTAAATGAGTCACTAAAACAGCACCATATACATATTAATATCGGAAGCCTCACCATCAGGCTAAGATACACTCTTAATCCATGGTATACAGAAAAGCAACCCATAACGTCGGGCACAGGAACTCTTTTGTACCTATGAGCGTAAATACGGTAATTCCTGAAATATTGGTTGTGAATACCGCTCTGTGTCGCTCTGTGGTCCTCTCTAGAGGATTCACCCTCAGAAATGAAGGACAATGGCCCCAATGTAGGTATAAACACGGTGGGGGGTGGCAATCCCCACACAAGGGCTTCACAGGGAGACCTCACTGAGTTCCCCACACCAACCACTATAAGGCAGCTACAAAGGCTTCAGGGACCACCATTAGGGGAGCTACGGTACTTGGGTAAGCCCTCTGGCTCTGGGGGTTCATATAGAGCAAGGCTCAGTGCTCCGACTCACCCAAGCCCTCCTGGGAGATCGAACGTAGGAAAAACACACATGGCACTTCCCTCAAAGTATAGAGATAATCCCTCTCCACACATTCCCCTTCATCTGAACTATCACCCACCACGCACCGGTCAGGACAGGAGAAAGCCAGGAAACCTGAAGCGCTCACCACACGCTACGTAAACAGCTCTCCCTCGCGCGTCTCCTTCCAGGGATTCCCCTCGCCACTGTAATGGCTCTTTCGCTCTCTCTGGCACTTGTGTGAAGTGTGACGAGTGACTACTGGTGGGTACTGTGAAAAGCTAGCACTGATGGTTAACATAAAGACATTACGCTAGTGGACAAAGGGAAGAGTTGGCACTGGTAGACAGTGGGGATAGCTTGCACTGAAATCAATGTGAAAAAAAGAAAGAACTATCCGAGCACTTTCTCTGCATCTGAGCTTCATTCCTCTGGAAATTAGGATGATCCTATTGACCATCACATTAAAAAAAAGAGGTAAAAAATATCTTATTAAACAGATTCCTCTCATGGTGAACCAGTCATAGTTGATGACAACCCAGTCTAATCGCTCCCACCAGGATCAACTCTCGGCATGCTTAACTCTTTCATCTACCCTCTTCCGACCATCCCACTGCAGGAGGTTGAAAGCCAGTGGCATCTGGTTACAAGTCCACACAGTGTCTAGAAACATGGGGCTACAGCCCCTGCACTTATACTCAAAATGTCTTTGATCTAGGGAGCACTTCAAAGGAACCTTGGAAGTGCACAACACCCCCTTTCAACCACAGCCCTGGCTCCAGACATCAGTAGAGGGTAAAAAAGCCCTTTGTGTTAGGGCAGGACACAGCCTATACAAATGTAAGTGCACCCCACCTCCCTCTCTCGCGGCCCAGAAAGACCATTCTGTATGCAGATGTAATCCTGTTACACCTCCACCCTCCCTGTGTAATGGCTGTCTGGAAAGTATGCACAAAGCTCAGCTGTCACTCTACCCTAGACGTGGATTGGAATCGGGCTGCAAAGCATAACAGTCACAAGCACAGTGAAATGCCCTCTTTCTAAAAGTGGCATTTCCACAATAGTAATGAAAAATTCACCTACACCAATAAGCAGGATTTCTCACTACCATTCCAAACAAATCAAACATGCCCACGCAACTCCTCACAGATCAGAAATTACCACCTAAGTACTGTTAAGGGAATTCCCAATGCTGGCCTCTGAGGAGCAGACCTCACAGCAGTGAGAAATCAAATAGGCTGTTTGTCACTAGTAGGACATGCCACACGATGAAGGCAAATGTCCTTCCTTTTACCTACACAGCACCGTGCCCATAGGGCTACAAAGGCCTACCTTAGGGGTAACCTATATGTAGAAAAGGGGAGTTTTGGGCGTGGCAAGTGACTTTAAAAGTGAATGTGGCAGTAAACTGTGCATGCAGGCCTTACAGTGGCAGGCCTGAGACAGGTTTGAAAGGCTACTTCTGTGGTTGGCACAAGCAGCGCTGCAGGCCTAAAACTGTACTCATTATTTTCCGATACTAATCCATCACTAATTCTTGTTGGGTTCCAGAGTAGCGTGCTACTCACCGAAAATCGCTTTGACGCCTCGTTAGGGGTAGTAAGCGCTATATAAATACGATTACAATACAATACAATACAATACTGATAGCATAATTCACAGGCCCTGGGTATATGGGATACCACTGTACAAGGAAAGTATAGGTAAATTGAATGTGTCAAACAGCTGTTAGCCAATCATACCAAGTTTAAGGTGAGAGGACACACACTGTAGCACTGATCAGCAGTGGCAAAATGCCCAGAGTCCTAATGCCAACAAAAAGAGGGACAGAAAAATAGAAGGAGGAAGGCTAAATGTTTGGGGATAACCCTAAAAAAGGGCCAGGTCTAACAACCTCTATGAAATCGGCATTGTTATTGCTCATTCAACTTCTGAGCTCCAGCATGGTTATTTTGGGGATGCTGAAGCACCCACTGCACTCCTACTTCCAGTGCTTATGCTCATAGGACATAGTAGGGCAATGGCACATTAACCAAAACTCAGCAAATTTACATCAAATAACACAAAAAGCCTTGATGCCTTGGAAAGGATAAAATGCAGGAGCAGGACCTTTGGAGTTGAGACCCCAGGATGTGTAGTTATCTCAATCTAAGTCTTATGGCTGAACCAAACTAAGAGCCAGATGTATCAAGGTTTCCAATAGCGAATAGCAAATTGCGATGTTTTGCGAATCGCAATTGAGTAATCGCTATTGGAATGTATGCAACTCCAGGAGTTTCATATAGCGATTTGCAAGGGCTCGCAAATGGACGTACCTCATTAATATTCTTGAGGTAGGTCACAATTTGAGACCCATTGCAAATGGCTACAATCACAGGGAAGATGACCTGCTGGGCTCAGCAGACCACCATGTCTGTGATTGCTTTTCAATAAAGCAATTTTTTTTTTTATGCAGCCCGTTTTCCTTTATGGAAAACGGGATGTTTAAAAAAGAAAAATGAAAAGTTTTCTTTTCATTTTTTAAGAGTAGGCAGCAGTCCGTGGGACCACTGCCTGCTCTTGAAAAATGTTTTTGCATGCATTCACAAAGGGGAAGGGGTCCCTCTGTGACTCAGTATTAGGAAGGGATGCCCTTGACACGCCCCTTCCTAATACCGAATTGGTATGTAGTTGCAAATCCAATTTGTGATTTGGTAACAAGTTACTGAATCGCAAATTGGACTTGATACATACCAAAATGACTTTGTGTGATCGCAATCGCAAAAATGTTGGAAAATGGGTTATTGGTAGGGCAGGTAGGTACCTACACCTAGCAACAAGCCACTAACCTCCACCTAGGTACAGTTAGGTCTCAGTAAATTAATCCCAGCTCAACCCTTGGTAGCTTGGCAACGAGCGTCAAGGCTTAACTTAGGAGACAAAGTGTAAAGCATTCAAATATCACAAAACAGTAATTAAATAAAACACAGGAAACAGTTTAAAAATCCAAAACCAATTTATAAAAATAGTTTATATTTTTATCTTTAAAATGACACAAAAACGATTAAAATCGGTTCAGGGGAACCGGAGATATGAATTTTTAAAGAATTATTACTTTTCTAGCGCTTAGAAACAAAAAGCGCCAATCGGGTCATCTGGTTGCACCTCGACCGGGGCAAAGTCAAACTTTCAGGCCGACCGCGATGGAGCCCTGCTCGGCTACAGGTCGCGGGAGGCCTCGGTTAAAAAGTTACCTTCTGACTTAGTCTTTATTTTTAAGATTTTCTTCAGCGGGACGAACCTGCCAGTCGAATCCGACCTCCTGGAGCCCTTGTCCGGATACGCGATGCTGGATTCCTCGGTGGAGATTTTTACCTTCAGACTTAGTCGTTTTTTCGAGGTGAAAATCCTTCGACCGGGGTAAACCTGGGTCTTGATCCGACTTCCATGGAGCCCTTCTCGGATACGATGGCTGGGAGGTCCCGGTCAACTTTTTACCTTCGGACTTAGGGGGTCATTCTGACCCCGGCGGTCTGAGACCGCCGGGGCCAGGGTCGGCGGGAGCACCGCCGACAGGCCGGCGGTGCCCCGCAGGGCATTCTGACCGCGGCGGCTTGGCCGCGGTCAGATCTGGAAAACCGGCGGTCTCCCGCCGGTTTTCCGATGCCCCTGAGAATCCTCCATGGCGGCGGAGCGCGCTCCGCCGCCATGGGAATTCTGACACCCCCTACCGCCATCCTGTTCCTGGCTGGTCTCCCGCCAGGAACAGGATGGCGGTAGGGGGTGCCGCGGGGCCCCTGGGGGCCCCTGCAGTGCCCATGCCAATGGCATGGGCACTGCAGGGGCCCCCGTAAGAGGGCCCCATAAAGTATTTCAGTGTCTGCTATGCAGACACTGAAATACGCGACGGGTGCCACTGCACCCGTCGCACCTTCCCACTCCGCCGGCTCAATTCTGAGCCGGCATCCTCGTGGGAAGGGTGATTTGCCCTGGGCTGGCGGGCGGCCTTTTGGCGGTCGCCCGCCAGCCCAGGGCAAATCCCAAAATACCCTCAGCGGTCTTGCGACCGCGGAGCGGTATTTTGGAGGGGGGAACTCTGGCGGGCGGCCTCCGCCGCCCGCCAGGGTTAGAATCACCCCCTTAGTCTCTTTTTCGGATGTTTTTCTTTACCGGGACGAACCACGAAGTCAGGCCGGGTCGCGGTTGAGGCAAGCCGGCTAGAATTTCCGCGGCGGGTCGGTCCCTCTCTGGAGCTTTTTTACAAAATTTGTCAAATCTTCTCCAAACTTTTGGGGCTTCACCCAGATGTTCTTTTAAGGTTCTTTTGGGGTCCACAGCTCACCCCAAGGGTCCAGAAGTTCTGTGATGGTCCTTGGGGGGTGCGGACTTCAACTCTCAGAATGCACCTGGCGCAAACTCCTTTTTGGCCACTGGACAGTGGTCAGCTGGTTGCTTTCTTCAGGAGTTGGTGCAGGGGACTCTGGTTAGCAATTTTTCACCTGTAGCAAACAGGGAGTCCCTCCTTGAACCAGTTGAAGCCAGGCAAAGTCCTTCTTGTGGTGAAACCCAAGTGTGCAGCTGGTGCAGTCCTTCTGAGTGCAGGTTCCAGGTGCAGGCCAGGGGTCCAGCAGGGCAGTCCTTCTTCTCCTTTAGTTCTTTTCTTGTTGAAATCTGGTAGGGATCTGAGGCGTGGGTGCAGGTCTGCCAGTTTTATCCTTGCTCCTGGGTGAAAAGCAGGGGGGCCCTGGTTCTCCAATAAGGGACAGGGTCGTCCCCCTGTGATGACCACTTCCTGGGAAGTGTGGCAAAAATCCATCCCAGAAGGCAGCAGTCTCTAAAAATCCAACATGGATGAATCTGATTTTTGGAGGTTACATCTGGCTGAGCCCACCCACTGGTGTGGCTAAAAATCATAAACACACCCCTCTCCTGCCCTCTCCTAATCTAATCAAGGGGGCACCTAGCTGTCTGGGGTTGCAGGATGTGGGGGTGTTGCTGGGTGCTCCAGATGTCCTTCTCTGCCTTTGAAGACCAGTTTGGCAGCCCTCCCCCTTCCTGCCTCACCATCTGCTGAGGGGAGATTCTCTCCCCCAAGCACATTCCTTTGTGTGAAGCCAGGCCACTTCACACCTCATCAAGGCAGCCTGGCAGAAGCTGCTGCAGGCTGGCCAATCAGAGCACAGCAGCAAAAACAATGCAGAGCTGAAATTGGCAACTTTTTAGGTAAAGTCTAAACTTTTTACCTGAACAAGTTATATTAAATCCAACAACTGGAAGTTGTGGGATGTATTACAACAATTTATTTGATACCAAATTCTTGGTATGTAACATTTAAGGAGACTTTAAAATTTAAAATAAAGTCTGCCCATTCTAGCCTATGAAGGCCATTTACTTCAATGAGGGAAAAACGAATTTGGCTGTTTTTACCTCACCAGGGCTTATAAATCTATTTTTATAAAGTCCCTGCTGCTAGTTACATGGCACCCAGCCCTATGGGCACATAGGGCACACCTTAGGGGTGACTTATATGCAAAAATAAGGTAGTTTAAGACTTTGGAAGTACCTTTAATTCCAAAGTCGAATTTACATAGAACTTTAATTTAAAAGCAGCCAGCAAGGCAGGCTTGCTTTTAAGATGACACTGGGCACCTCAGCAGTGCACCTAGGTGTGCACCACCTATGCTGTGGTCCCTAAACCTACATGCCCTACCATATACTAGGGACTTATAGGTAGGTTAACTTAGCCAATTATAATTAGCCTAATTTGCATATCCATTTTACACAGAGCACAGGCCCTGGGACTGGTTAGCAGTACCCAGGGCACCATCAAAGTCAGGAAAACACCAGCAAAAAGAGGAAAATGGGGGCAAAACGTTATGGGGCCTCTGCAATCAGCCCTGTTTTCTCACACATCTGGCCCTAAATTCGCTTCAGGAAGAACCTGAAAACTGAAATGGTCTGGCTCACCAACACCCAAGCTTCTATTTAAATGCGAAGAGGGTGAGGGGAATCATACTGGGACCCACTCTTTGCGGAATGGGCTCTCATTTTCCCATCCATTCAGCGAACAGGGCCTCTGAAAAGACGGGAAGCACTTAACAAAACCACTTAACAAAGAAATACGTGAAGTTGTGTGTGGTACTCTTGATGTGCTATAAAGACTTTATAAAGTTGGAAGCACGGTTAGAGTTCGAACTTGCATATGCCCGGGAGCAGTGCTGTGAATTAAAATTTGCCCGAATAATTTACTTTTAGATTTAATTTTCTTGGATGGTGTTCAAAAGATGTGGAAAATCAAGCACGATATGAACTGGGATGACTTTCATCGCACAGCTGCTTCATCAGAAGGAAAGAATTACGAGATATAGTAAAAATATAATTCATACTCAAATTTGCCTAATTTGTTTGCATATGTATTCAAGCAGTATTTTGAGAATGCCTGCCAAGTCACTGAAGCAGCTTCAAATGAATGATTTATATTCAGTCATTTTGCAGGGCATTAATGAAGGAAGGAGGTGGTGTCAAATGCATAAAATATTTGCAGCGAAATGCCCCCCATTAGAAATTTTTTATTTCCAATTACGTTTGCATATAATGTGTTATCTTTTGTGAAAAATTTGTATTTAATAGATTCAGAAATAGAAATGTGGTGGCGAATAAAAGTGGCAGTAGATTTTTAACAGATCAGAATACATATTGGGGGTGATTCTCACCCTGGCGGGCGGCGGAGGCCGCCCGCCAGAGTTCCCCCCTCCAGAATACCACACCGCGGTCATTAGACCGCTGCGGGTAGTCTGGGTTTTACACTGGGCTGGCGGGCGACCGCCAAAAGGCCGCCCGCCAGCCCAGTGTAAAACAACCTTCCCACGAGGACGCTGGCTCCGAATGGAGCCGGCGGAGTGGGAAGGTGCGACGGGTGCAGTGGCACCCGTCGCGAATTTCACTGTCTGCAATGCAGACAGTGAAATTCATTGTGGGGCCCTCTTACGGTTTTCCACTTCTGACCGCAGCCGAACCGCCGCGGTCAGAATGCCCTGCGGGGCACCGCCAGCCTGTTGGCGGTGCCCCCGTCATTTTAGCCCTGGCGGTCGACGACCGCCAGGGTTAGAATGACCCCCATAGTTTTTGGACTTAAAGACATAGGCCCTCATTACAACCGTGGCTGTAAATGCCGCCTACCGCCGTGCTGACGACCGCCAACATACTGTGCCCGCTCCGGTATTCCGCTACGGGTACTATGACCCACACTGAGAATTCCGCCACAATACAGACACCCACACAAGTCTGCCAGCCCAAAGGTCAGTGATAAACTGGCAATAGCTAAACCCACACCGTTACGCCAACAGGAATACGCTCACAGTATCACAACCCATGAATCACCGCAGAGGTCTTTCAATTGCGGTAAAACATTGGCGGTACATACCGCTGCGCTCAAAATACACACACATTTACAAAACCTCACCACATTGGACAATTCAAACTACACACACCTGACACACATACACACACCGCACCCACACACTCACACCACTATAAAACACACACCCACATTACCCACAACCCTTTTAATGAAAAAAAAAGATTGCCAACACAGAAGCCAGGAGCACCCACTCAATCAGAGCCACAGAACACCATCACCCATACACCATCCACGCACTTCACAGCATACACCCCAACACATCACCCCACGCATCACCCCACACATCCTCACACATATCACACACACCACATCCAGGGCACCCCAAAGACACCCCAGGTTTTCTAAGGAGGAGCTAAGGGTTTTTCGGATCACAGGTGCAACAGACGTCCATTGAAAGGAAGATGGAGCTATGGCGGAGAATCGTGGGACAGCACCCAAGAACCAGGGAAGACATCAGGAAGACGTGGAACGACCTACGGGGGAAGGTGCGTTCCATGGTTGCAAGACACCAGGTAGCAGTACAGAGGACTGGCGGTGGACCCCCACCTCCTCCCCCAGAACGGACAACATGGGAGGAACAAGTCTTGGCAATTATGCATCCTGAGGGCCTCGCAGGAGTCGCAGGAGGACTGGACTCTGGTAAGTCAAATCTTTACAACTTTATACCCCCCACCCTACCTGCATGCCATCACAAACTCCTACCCCTACCCTCACACCCATCACTCCAACACCTCACATATACCCCACTATCACAACCCACCCATCCCAATACCAAGCCCTACATGCAACACCAAAGCATGGGCCCCCAAACACAGACCTGCAAGGACACCCATCACCACAGCATGCCCAGTAGAGAGACTCACCCAGCCCATAAAATCACCACTCACACAAGGCCAAGCTGACAGGGAAATCACAACCATACAGGGAAACACACCGATGCACAAGATGGCACACGCAGATACATTAACACTGCATTTGCATCCCCACAGGACCCATACTCAACGTCACCGGAGAGGAGGTGCCAGCTACATCCAGTCCTCCCCTGAAGAGGCCCACAGTGACGACAGCAGCTCTGCACGCCTGGATCAGGATGACCAACCTGGCCCATCAGGGACCTCTGGAAAGTCGGGAACCCAGCCACAGTCCCAACCCACCCAGAGCCTCCCCCTTCAGGAAACACCAGCACAGAAGCCGCCCAGCGGCCCATGCCACTGTCCCCAGGACACGTCAATCAGCAGTGTGTCCACCACTATAGGGACCCCAGGCAACCCCACAAACACAGGACGATCGGGGACTTGGGGTCAGTGGGCACACGGTTCAGGGGACAGAGGCACAGGACAACAGGGAAGCTGGGAGGACTGCTGTGCGACAGGGGAAGGACAGGCCCAGGGAACCCAGTCTCCATGAGGCACTCTCCAACATCATGGGAGCATACCACCATTCCCAGGAGACAATGGGCCAGATACTGGCCAAGTTGCAGGAGACCCAGCCGCTGCAGGAGGGACAGTACCTAGGGATTAGGGATGACCTAACAAACATCTACACCATCCTGGTCACCATTGCAGGGTTGCTGGCTGACATGACCAAGACCATGAGGGAGGCAGTGGCACAACAAAGGGCGCCTGACACTAGCCAAACCGATGAACAGCCTTCCACCTCTGCCGGCGCTAGTGTGTGGGAGGCCCCGCCACAGGACCAACAGGCCACCAGCACTCCACCCCCTGCAGAAGGAGAACCAACCCACAAACGATCCCTGCGATCCAGGCAGAAGCCAGAGAACATTGCCAAGACCCCCGCCAGGAAATAAGACTCTCCTGATTGTCACCCTTCTGTCCCACTCTGTCACACTGTCCACCTTGAACTGCCATTACTCCCCTTCCTATGCCCCATTGGACAATGCACCTGTGATACCAAGAGGCTTGACTCTACCCTGGACTTTCCTCCACCATCAGCCCAGCCCATTGCACATCCCCCTCTACTTATTAGCACCTAAATAAACACCGTTGGAACAAATATTAATCTGGAGTCCGTCAAATGATTCACAAATGTATTAGTACAACATTATCAAAGCATTGCAACTCAAATGTACGGTGAAATATACTTTGGACTGACCTTTTGGTGGGCAGCACTACACATAGCAGGAGCCAGAGTGGGGCACACAGATCTGAAAGTAGAGATGCCAAAGGGTAAAGTCAGTGGCCATAGACATAGGGTAAGAGGCTGCCTTGTACAATGTCCAAAAGATAACTGAAATGTAAAGTGAACTTACAGTGTCTTACCTGTGTGTCACTGGAAGTACTGCTGAATTATATTGATTCTGTTGTCAACATCTTCTTCCTCTGCCTCCTCTTCCTCACTGTCCACAGGCTCCACTGCTGCCACAAGACCATCTCTAGGCACATCCTCCTGCAGAAAAGGCACCTGGCGTCTCAAGGCCAGGTTGTGCAACATGCAACATGCAACAATGATCTGGCACACCTTCTTGGGTGAGTAGTACAGGGAGCCACCTGTCAGATGGAGGCACCGGAACCTGGCCTTTAGGAGGACAAAGGTCCTTTCAATAATCCTCCTTGTACGCCCATGTGCCTCATTGTAACATTCCTCTGCCCCTGTCCTGGCATTCCGCACTGGGGTCAGTAGCCATGAGAGGTTGGGGTAACCAGAGTCACCTGCAAATATCGAGGGACAACTGTTAGACACATACTAACCCTTAGGGACAACCCCATACCCAGACACCTCATACTGTGTGGGGACCTTTGGTTCACCTATTAGCTACACCCGGTGCCTCTGGAGTTGGCACATCACATATGGGATGCTGCTATTCCTCAAGATAAGGGCATCATGCACAGAGCCAGGATATTTGGCATTCACATGGGAGATGTACTGGTCCGCCAAACACACCATCTGCACATTCATAGAATGATAGCCTTTTCTTTTCCTGAAAACTTGTTCATTTCTCCGGGGGGGACATATGCCACATCTGTACCATCAATGGCACCCATGATGTTGGGGATATGACCCAGGGCATAAAAGTCAGCTTTCACTGTGGCCAAATCCTCCACCTGGGGGAACACGATGTAGCTGCGCATGTCTTTCAGCAGGGCAGACAACACTCTGATCAAAACGTTGGAGAACATTGGCTGAAACATCCCTGATGCTATGGCCACTGTTGTTTGGAAGGAACCACTTGCCAGGAAATGGAGCACTGACAGGACCTGCACTAGAGGAGGGATACCTGTGGGCTAGCGGATAGCTGACATCAGGTCTGGCTCCAATTGGGCACACAGTTTTTTGATGATGGCCGATCAATTCTGTATGTAATGATAATGTATCATTCCTCCATTGTCGCAAGGTCCACCAGGGGTCTGTACACAGGAGGATGCCGCCATCTCATATTCAGCCTCAGCAGTTGAAGCCTATGATAGAGAACCGTGAGCAGAGGGTCATATTCCCACATCTATTGCACTAATGATGATTTGTTTACTTTACAGAAACAAAATGTGAACCCGACAATCAGTTGCCCTGCCAATGTCTGCTGTGACGCAGTTAGGTGCCATGCCCTGTGCCCCCCTGTAATGGCGGATGCATGACCTGTGAGGAGGGACAAGTGGAAATGAGGTAATTGCGCTGGCGTTGTGTGCCTTCGCCATAGGCGTCGATGACCACTGCACAACTTCGCATTGGTTATTATTGGACCCTATGGGTTCCAGGAGCCAATGGCGATGTACGCCGGCAGTGAGGGTATGCACCGCCGCAGACATCACTGCCATTTTCTATCTATCCATTCACTTACTACCTGACCTTCAACAGGAGAGGACCTACACTGCAAGTGCTGCTGTGACCTGTGCCTGGAACCGACCATGGGTCATGTGTCTGGGGAAAGGGCCCCTGACTTCACTGTGGAGGAGTTGGAGAAACTGGTGGATGGGGTCCTACCCCAGTTCACATTACTCTACGGTCCTCCAGACTAACAGGTGTACATTGTGAGCATGATGCGTGGGCCATGAATGTATGGAGTGCTGTGTATGTAAGCCACATGTAGGGGGGGCAGAGGCGTCCTAGCCACAGTGCAGCATGTAAGGTGGACAATGTATGTGCCTCAGGGGATGGGAGGCATCTGGTGGGCCATGAGTCTGACGGTCCAGACGGTTGACTAATTCCCTTTTCTGCTGTCTTTTCCCTGCAGGTCAGTGCCCACCAGAAGAAAGGTATTTGGTGTGCCATCGCCAAGGAGGTGCGGACCCTGGGGTTCTTTGACAGGTAGAGCACCCACTGCCGCAAGAGGTGGGAGGACCTGCGCCACGGGGCAAAGAAGACGGCAGAGGCCCAGCTAGGGCTGGCCTCACAACGAGGAAGGGGTGCCCGTCGCACCATGACCCCCCTGATGTTCTACATCCTGGCGGTGGCCTATCCGGAGTTCGATGGGCGCTTGAAGGCATCACAGCAGCCACCACGGGGTGAGTACAGAATCTGACTTCTGACTTTGCACGCATTAAGATGTACCTGGGTGAGGGATGTGGGCTAGGCCAGGACGAAGATGGCAGTGAAGGTCCCTTGTTGGGCAGGCTCTGAAACACTCCTACCCCAATAGTGTTAGTGGGCATCTACTACTGGGCAGGGTCCAGTAGGTTTCTGGTGTGCAGCTGATGGCGTTATGCATTCTACCCCATTGGCTGGTGACTATCTTAGTAACTGGTTGGGCATGGCCTAGTGCATATGGCTGCTCCCTGTGTGTTTTGTCTGCCAACGGTAGTGGTGTTGCTGGCACTGACCAAGTGTATCCTCTGCCTCTTCCCCCCCTTTTTGTTTTGTCACCCTGTCCTTATGTGCATTACTATCAGCCGATGTAGAGGCACCGGCGATGGTCATAGCTGCATCCCACATGGGCCTGGAGGCCGAATCCACCGACGGTGAGGGCACCAGTGGGACGGAGGGCGAGGGGAGCACCATGCCGGGGACAGGAGGGAAGACCACAGACAGCGACTCCTCCTCCGATGGAAGCTCCCTGGTGGTGGTGGACACCTCTGTGCCCACCCCAACAACAGATACAGCCTCCACCCCCCCTGCACCGCCCTCCCAGCAGCTCCTCAGCGTCTTACCCGTGCCTGCTCACCCAGGAAGGTGGGCATCCCCTTCGCCCCAGGCACCTCAGGCCCTGCCCCAGTCAGCCCTGCTGCCCTCAGTGAGGAGTCTATTGACCTCCTGAGATCCCTCACTGTTGGACAGTCAACCATTCTGAATGCCATCCGTGGTGTTGAGAGGCATTTGCAACAAACAAATGCATACCTGGAGGGCGGCCCAACAGAGAGCATTTCAGGCTCTGGCCTCCTCATTGATGGCAGCCATTGTCCCTGTGTCTAGCCTCCCCCCACCAACTTCCTCTACCCAGTCCCAATCCCCTCAACCCCAGCCTATCCCAAGCACACCTTCACACCAGCATTCACCCAAATCAACACACAGAAGTGGTTCCGGCAAACACAAGCACCACACATCATCCCACAGGCACTCACACAAGCAACATACTCATGCAGACACACCAGCATCCACTGCCTCCACTGTGTCCCCCTCCTCCTCCTCGTCCACCTCCCTCCCAGTATCGTCACCACTCACACCTGCATGCACTACACCCTCATCCACTACCTCCATCACCAGCACGCCCATCACTACTCACCCCTCACTGGGAGTCACCACGCCCACATCCATTCACACATCCCCTGTGTCCTCTCCCAGTGTGTCCTTGACTCCTCCCCCCAAAGAACACAAACGCAAGCACCCACCCACCCAACAGCCATCCACCTCACAACAGCATCCAGCACATGCACCTTCACCCAAACTCAGCAGACAGACACCTCCTACCACCACTCCCTCTTCCTCCACTCCCAAACCCTCTCCCTCTTTCAGCCCCACTGTGTCTAAAAACCTTTTCCTGGCAAACATTGACCTGTTCCCTACCCCTCCCATGCACCCTCCCCCTCGGGCCAGGGTGTCCAGAACCAAGGCCAGCACCTCAGCCACCAAGTCGGAGTCCTCTGTGGTACCTGCAACTCCCAGAGGCTCAAAGGGGGCACCCGTCAGGCCAGCCAGTGTGCCACCAACCCCTGCAAAGGACCAAACCATTCCGCCACGTGCCAAGGTGAAGAAGGGGACAACATGCAGCAAGGGCAAGGAGCACGACCCACCCAGCAAGGCCTCCTCCAAAACTCCAGCTGCCAGAGCCAAGGTCACAACAGCATCTGCAATGGTGAGGAAGTGGCAGAAAACCCAAGGCAAGGCACTTCAGCCGTCGGAGGCTGCAGGTGAAGGCCTGGTGCCCACCAGCAGAACCGCCAGCCCCGCCACCTGCACCGCGGGCAGCACCGCCAGCACCCCCGCCGCAGGCACTGCCGCAAGCACCGCCACCTGCACCGCTGCTGCAACCACTATTGTCAGCAGCAGCATCCCCAGTGGGCAGCCGTCTGAGGCTGCAGGAGCAGGGCTGGGGCCTACCTCCACCACTGGCAGCACCGGCACCTGCACCACGGCCAGCAATTCCAGCAGCCCCGCCGCAAGCACAGCCACCTGCACCGTCACCTGCACTGCTGACAGTAGGACCACTACCAGCACCTGCAGCCCAAGTGGGCAGCCGTCCAAGACTGCAGGAGACAGGCTGGATCCTCCCACCACCAAAGGCAGCACCCCCACCGGCACAGGCACTACCACCAGTTTGCAGCCTTAGGCGCCGCAGGATGGAGTCTAGCCCTGCCTCCATGGACTATCATGCAACCTGGTCCCTGCAAATCTCGTGCCTCAGACGCCCAGGTGAGGGAATGTGAACTGCCACAACCTAAGTGCTGCATCACATGGCACAAGGCCCCCTCCAGAACCAGTGGAGAAAGGCATCCACTCACCCTATCCTTGGCAGGATGAAGCAGACTGGGCACCAAGCCCCCTCTAAACCCAATGGAGAAAGGCATCCACTCACCCTATCCTTGGCAGGATGAAGCAGACTGGGCACCAAGCCCCCTCCAGAACCACTGGAGAAAGGCATCCACTCACCCTATCCTTGGCAGGATGAAGCACACTGGGCACCTAGCCCTCTCCAGAACCAGTGGAGAAAGGCATCCACTCACCCTATCCTTGGCAGGATGAAGCAGACTGGGCACCAAGCCCCCTCCAGACCCAATGGAGAAAGGCATCCACTCACCCTATCCTTGGCAGGATGACGCACACTGGGCACCAAACCCCCTCCAGAGCCAGTGGAAGGAGCCATCCACTTGAGAGACTGTGGCCTTGCACTCCCCAGGACCAAGCAGTGGGCAAAAAACCTACTTGAAAGACTGTGGCTTTGCACTCCCCAGGACCAAGCAGTGGGCAGACCACCCACTTGCGAGACTGTGGCTTTGCACTCCCCAGGACCAAGCAGTGGGCAAACCACCCACTTGAGAGACTGTGGCTTTGCACTACCCAGGACCAAGCAGTGGGCAGACCACCCACTTGAGAGACTGTGGCTTTGCAGTGTTCACTACGTTTTGAGGGAGGTGTCATGTGTGGGCTTCGCCCATGCTTTTTTGGACCACTGGACATTTACAAGGGACAGTGTATGGCCTTGTGTATATCATGTAAATATTGTATATACTGTTTATTTAAATTCTACTGCTATATCTGAATGTTCCAATATAACACTTGTTAGACTAATTTACTTTTGTCCTTGCGTTCTTCCAGGGGGTGACGGGGTGTATTAGTATTGTTGTTGGATGTGTTTGTGTGTATGTTGTTATGGGTGAGCGTGGGGTGTGGGGGTGTTGCGTGCCGCGTGTGTGTGTCACTTTCCTTTCCCTCCTCCCCTCCCTTGTGTGCTAGGTGCAGTACTCACCGTCGTCGACGTCGCCACCGCCGCCCTCTTTCGCAACAACATTTTGAGGCATGGGCAAAGTGGACAATTGCTCAGAACCCCTACCTTTCAAGGGGCCCTCTAAGGAATTCAACATTCTCTCTATCTCACTTCAGTCTATTTATATATCTGAACCTGTCCCCCCCCTCTCTGCCTACCTTTGTCTTTTTGTACTGAGTGTCTTTTTAAGGATTGTTTTGCACTTCTATTTGTGTGATCCAGTTTATAAACATTTAACACATAATTCAATATTGTCTGGCATCATGTGGTCTTGACTTAGCAGATAATGGGTAATGAAATTCAAGTTATTCTGAACAGGTGCCCACAAATGTCTTGCTTGTGACCCCAAAAATCCTTACAATTACATTGGTTGAGGTGGCTATACCAAAGTTCTGTGGTGCCAACCCTCTCATCCCTTCCTCTGAGCACTACTCTGAAACCCTGTAAATGATGGAGGCTGGCTAGAGCAGAGGTTGGGACAGGGATCTGCTGTCACAACAAAGTGTAGTGACAGAAAGAGAGAGGATTGTGAAAGGAAGGGTAGGGTAGAAAAAAGAAGTGAAAGAAATCTGAAGAAATCCGGGAATGGTAGAAGAGTGTGAGTGAGGCAGATGGAGTGAGAGGATGACAAAAAAAATCAATGGAGATCAATGAAGACAGTTGGATGTGTTACATATTAATAAAATGTTACCAGGATAATGTTTTTAAAAAAAGAGGAAGACAGGAGAGAAAGTGATGGAGTGCCAGACAGTCAGTAAGAAAACAGTAGGCATTAAAAAGAACATCACAGATGGCACACTAGCTGCCACCTCATTGGAGAAGCCAAGGGCAGACTGGTCCTGGAGTGGTCAGCCTCTAGAACAGAGGTGATGCATATAAAAGGGCAACATAAAGAGCTGGCACTAGCATGAAGTGTGAAGAGCGACTACTGGGGGGTACTGTGAAAAGCTAGCACTGATGATTACCATAAAGAAAATATGCTAGTGGACAAAGGGAACAGTTGGCACTGGTAGACAGTGGGAATAGCTTGCACTGAAATGATTGTGAAAAAAAGAAAGAACTATCCGAGCACTTTCTCCGAATCTGAACTTCATTCCTCTGGAAATTAGGATGAACCTATTGACCATCACATTAAAAAAAGAGGTAAAAAAGATCTTATTAAACATATTCCTCTCATGGTGAACCAGTCACAGTTGATGACAACCCAGTCTCATCGCTCCCACCAGGATCAACTCTTGGCATGCATAACTCTTTCATCTACCCTCTTCCGACCATCCCACTGCAGGAAACAATTCACTTGCACTTCTCCAAAAGAAAGCTCACTGTCTGAACTGTGAACTCTGTGACAGTTTTGGGAAAATTGTGGTAATTTGTGCCAGTACAACAATGAACATCTCTGTATACTCACACCTGTGCCTGTGTGTTGGTTATGTTATGAACCAGCTCCATTGTACAGCTCTTTGACACCTTTGGGCCATATTTGTGCTGTGTGAAACTCTGTAGGAGAGTAGCCTCTTTCTAGCTTGGTTACCCCCACTTTTAGCCTGTTTGTCAGTGTGTTTGAATGTGTTCACTGCTAACCAGGACTGTGCTTTTGCCTCTAAATTTGGTTGCTACTAACTTTTTATCCCCACAATTGGCATACTGGTGCCCCCATGTGAGTCCCTAGTATATGGCACCTAAGTACCCAAGGCACTGGGATTCCAGGGGATCCCTACGAGCTACAGCAGTTATTCTGCCACCTATAAGGAACCCATGCAAAGAGTTCAGCAGGCCTTCCATTGCAGTCTGCGTGAACTGGCTGTCCGCACCCAAATTCACTACAGGTCACTGCACCAAGTCACTGTTAGTCAACACTATAGTAGGCCCTCCCAGCCCAGAGGGCAGGTTGCAGGTACCTGTGTGTGAGGGCACCCCTGCACTAGCAGAGGTGCCTCCATGAACTCCAGCCCCATTTTACTGGACTTCGTGAGTGCAGGGACACCACTTTATATATGTACTGGACATAGGTCACTACCTATGTCCAGCTACATAATGGTAACTCCGAACCTGGGCATGTTTGATATCAAACATGTCGGAATCATACCCCAATACTGTTGCAAGTATTAGAAGTATGATTCCATGCACTCTGGGGGCTCCTTAGAGGACCCCCAGCATTGCTACCACCAGTCTTACAGGGTTTTCTGGGCAGCCCAGCTGCTGTCACCCCTCAGACAGGTTTCTGCCCTCCTGCTGCTTGATCTGATCAAGCCCAGGAGGGCAGAACAAAGGATTTCCTTTGGAAGAGGAAGGTAACTGCCTTCTGCGATGTGAAGGGTCCCCTGTGACCACCATCCCCCCAGGTAGAGTCCTCCCCCAGCAGCACCCCTTTTCCTCCAACCGTAAGTTTGCCTTTGCCAAGACTTTTTGGTGGAAATCCTTCACCAACATTCATCTGCAAATTCAGCTTCCAGTGTGGGACACCTTTTGCATGCATCAGGAAGTCTTCACCAACGTCTGTGCTGCAGTGCTCTGTCTTCCTTCTTCGTCGACCAACTCCAAAAGGGAGCTCTGGATGGGTAGTATCTCCTACTCCCCCTGGTCTCCACAGACACTCTTGACTTGGTCCTCTCTCTCCACAGGTCTCCATCTTCAGTGTTCCGCTGCTGATTTCTTGCAGGCTGTTCTGTGTGTCTTCTTTTTCTTCCTTTCAGCCTTTGTGGTGGTCTTGGGGAAACCCAGTGTTTTACTCCTGCATTCCTGGTCGCTGGGGGTACTGCATTACTTACCTGTGTGGTTCCTAGTACTCCTAGCTCCCCTCTAAATGATTTACTTAACTAGGTGGGGGCCCTGTGTTCACATTACACTTCCTTAGTATGTGGTTTGTGCTCCCACTAGGGCTACTATTGCTTATTGCTATTTTACACTGTTTTCTAACCTTTTTATGCCTCTTACTGTTTATTGGTATATATATATATATATATATATATATATAGTAATTACTTACCTCCTATTGGAGGGTTGCCTCTCTAGTATTTTCTGATACTGTGTTCCAAAAATAAAGTACTTTTAATTTTGTACAACCAAGTTTTTTCTCTCTTGTGTGTGAGTACTGTGTGACTGTGGTGGTATTGCATGAGCTTTGCATGTTTCATAGTTAAGCCTTGGCTGCTCATCCATAGCTACCTCTAGAGAGCCTGGCTTCTAGACATTGCCTACACTTCACTAAGAGGGGATACCTGGATCTGGTATAAGGTGTAAGTACCATAAGTACCCACCACACACTAGGCCAGCTTCCTACAAACGCTCAAATTTCTCTGTGGTGTCCAGTGTTTGAAGCTTGATGTGGTACCCGGTATGTGAAGCTTGCAGTGGTGAGCAGTATGAGAAGCTAGCACTGATGCATATTGTGAAGAGTTGTCACTGATTTAGAGTGTAAGAAACTACAAACGGTTGGCAATAGAAGATGATACAAGTGGACATGATGAGGGAATCACACTAGTTGGTAGTGTGAGAAGCTTAATCTGGGGGACAGTGTTAAGAGCAAGCACTACTGAGCAGTGTGAGGAGTTTGCACTGTTGAGTAAATAATGCGTTTACTTTGGCCGGTGAGGCGGTAATCAAGGATTAGCAAGCATTCTGAGAGGGTGGCATTGGTTGGCAGTTGGAGCAGCTGCCAGTGATGACAGGCAGTGAGAGAGGCAAGTACTAGATGGCAGTGTGAAGAGTAGCCACTGATGTGATGAGCTAGCATTTGTGGTTAGAATAAGGAGCCTGCACTATTGAACAAAATGAAGAATTATAACTATCATGAAAAATGACCAATCTTCCGTGGAGGACAGTGTGAGAACTAGGCAGTGTGAGGAAAAGTCACTGGTGGGCAGTCTGAGGAGCTGACAGTAGTGTGCAATGTGAGGTCCTGCGCTTGGTGAGCCCTATGAACAGTGGGCACCACTGAGTACAACACAGCAGGAGCCAGGGGGCAATATGAAAAGCTGGCTTTGACTATGTACCACATTTTTTCATTCTTCCTCATGGGTATGCTGCCCTGCTGTATTGAGAATGCAAATATATGCTTTTTACTTTAAAAAAAAAAAAGCTGGGTCTTATGGTGAGCGTGGGAAGCTGCAATGGGTTGGCTGCCATTAGTGGGTACTGTGAGGAGCTACCACTCGTTGGCTTTTGAAGAGCTGACATTTGCTTGAAAATCAAGTGACAGTGGTGGGAAATGCAGTGTGGGGAGTCTCCACTCTTGGGCAGTGTGCAGGATTATATAGGTAGGGGTGAAAGGTGGCGGGGAGTGTGATGAGCAATGGTAGTGTGACTAAATGTCTCTTGTGGGCAGAGTAGTAAGAAGTAGATACTGTGGCAAGTGCTAGGCATCGACTTGGGTAGGAAGTGGGGAGGGAAACACTAGTACACAGAATAAAGAGCTGGCATGTGTGGGCTATGTGAACGGCTGACACTAGTGGGAAACGCATGTGTCTAGCATTGATGAGTACGGCAAGAAAAAGCACCTTTAGGAGTGTGAGGCACAAGCTCTTTAGGGCAGTACATTTGAGTGACCAAATGGACAGGTGTCACTAGTGAGCAGATGGTATTTCTCCCTGTTTAGTGTAGTAGGCCCAACATTTTGGCGCCATCCCAAGTTTCTTGCCTTTGATAAATCTGGGACTGCCTGAAATACCATTGGTGGATGCACAGGAACACACATGCTCCACCCATGGAACGCCCTCCGCAACTAACTGCGTTGCATTACATTTCTTTAAAAAGTTATGCAAGGAGGCACAAATTGACATTCCTTTGCTGTGTACGTCCCATTTAAAGACTTGGTTTGCCTTACAATGGCTTGCATCACGCATGGACCAAATCAAGTCCTTGGTAAATATTCCCTTTTGTTTCTAGAAACCTGCCCAGAGGGCTCCAGGGTTGCAGGAGTAACTACAAAAATCTTTCCCAGCAGCTGAAGAAACCTGGGACTTAGTCATCACATTTTCCACCTCCAGAGGACTAGAACAGGGTGCTGAGGCTTGCCCAGATAATAAGGCCACAGATGCTGATGCATAATTTTCCTCTGATTTAATATTATATCATATAATGTACTTTTCCGTCCATGTTGCAGAATTTAGCCAAGCCTTCTGCACAAGTTGTTCCTTTATTGCCACATAACGTCAGCTGCCAAGTGTATTAATAACCTTTCCTTGCACTGATTATAGTCTTCTGTGTCATCTCTGCAGATGTACTGAAGATGATGCTGCCGTTTATCAGATATCAGCAAGGAACTGCTTAGGAATGATCAGCAGCTCGGCAGTCATTGAAGTTGGATCATTTACTAAATCCGTCATTTACCAAAGGCTTTTCCAGTATCCAGCACAAACGACGGACATGCGCAGTAGGAATGAAGCGAATGTGCAATGCATTGACAAGCCTGAGAGTGAACATCAACGCTCAGCACCGGAACAGCAAAGCAAAACCGGAAGTTCCAAAAAGGTCATAGTCTCTGTTGGCACTTATCATTCACCCTGCACGGAAACAAGCAACACCCAGAACAGAAATGGGTATTTTATGGAAAATAAACCAGAAAGTGTACTTGGGATAGGTGACAGAATTATTTATCATAGCCCTGTTACTGAACTTCCACACAATAGTGATATAAGATATGGGCCCGGCAATTACCGGGATTTGGATGTGTGCCACAAGAGGGAAATACATTCCACAAGTTCGATTCCAGTATGGAGTGATATGGACCCCTGCCACAATACATACAGCAGGCTCCCGGGCAGGAAGGACGAGGACTTGACCATATATGAAGAGGGTGACCTTACCAAGCCGGTGACCAGCAGTGCACCCTCCACACCCAGGAACCATACACAGTGCGCGGAGAAGCAGCAAAGGCCATCCAGGTATTTCTGCACCAGTGTGGAGCATTACCCGGGCAGAAACGTCATCACAGCTGATGAGATGCGTCTTCAGGATGACTTGTGTGAGCTGGAATGTTCTGACTTACGGGAAGGCGGCTGCAATGGCTCCTGGCGAGGGGCATTGCAAGAGGGTGATGCTTTGGCTAAGGTGACATGCCACAACCGTGATGACGTAGATCTGAGCTGCCCGGATGGGTGCGTGCCCTCCCTTGGCCTGAACGGAGCGTCGGATTACACGGAGGCTGCAGATATCACCATTGGCTTCTGTGACAGTCACTCAAACCGCGGAGAGCTCGAGACAAGTGCAGTCCAGCTCACAGGCCGTGTGTCAGCCCTGCAGACCGAGATGGTGCTCAGTGCTGGGCACCTTCAAAATGCCCTCTCTCCAGTGAACAACAGGAGCTGCCAGCTGCCCAGAGCTGCCACCGCCATCCAAAATGATTCTGCTGCCATCGGAGAAGAAGGCAAGGGGGTCCGGACAGCTGGAAAGGGGTTTTATCTTTATATCCCACACGGTTCAGTCGAAGAACTAGTCGAGGCTGCGGCATTGCATGAAACAGAGCATCCTACTTCAGAGGAAATTTCAGCGGTGATGACTGAGAAACCCACAGTGGAAGAGCTTGCAAATGGAAGTGCAAAGGGCAAAAGGGCAGGATGTTCCCGGAAGGAAGACCGCAAGATCTGTAAAGTGAACTCAGCTGGGCATGTCAGCAGCGTGGCAACATCAGGGGGGCGCCGTGAACATAAACTGCTTCACAGAGGCATACGAAATGAAGTAAAATCTGGCATTGGTGAAAATATAAAGAGCAGACACTCGCATGCAGAGGATCACCGCTCTTCTGCGGGGCAGCTGGAAACAGAAGTCTATCAGACCAACCCTGTTACTCATATAGAAGACATGGATATGTCTTGTACCTGTGACCAGAGCGACAGCCTTTCCAATAAAGACATTATCTCCTGTTCTTCAAACGCAGTGAGTAGAAACATATTCTTGAATACACTCCAGCACACCCTTGCATCTTTGTATCCTAACACAACAGTGCCTCTGTGTTTAGTTCCTAAAATACCGTTTAGGCAACCGTGAGTGACAGCCCCTGCTGTGCGGGGAAATCAGGTTGTGTGAATAGGCCTCAGATAAACAGTATGCACTCCTAATTATAGCAAAAGGGGTGATAATACTAAGGCCTACTAATGGAGCGCCGACAGCTGGATGGAGAAATCTCAGAAGTGTTATCTAATAGATGCTCTTTATCAAAAGAATGCTTGTAATCAGGACGTTTCATGGATTAAGTATAACATGTCTATAAAGATGCACCGTTTACATTCTCATTCTAAACGAATTTTACGTTTCAGCATTGTTAAACGAAATGTGTTCAATATATATGCAAATACAGTATCACAGAATAATATTTCAAAGAAAGTACTGTACGTGGAGTTCAGAATGTTGGATGGTATTGTTCAAATTGACCCGGAAACAATTTAAACACGCAACTCAGTTTGACGTGTTTCTCTTTCTTGTATGAAAGCAAGTAGTAAAATAGTTCACTCAGGCAGGATTGCCAGGCAGGCAGCCATTAAGTAAATAATTCATCCTTCATCCACCTGGGCAGTAAAATGGGGCAGTCTCCTGTTGCCTGTCAGTCTAATTTCTGCCTGCATGGCTGCTCAGAATGAGACGGATAAAGATGAGGACCATTGTGTGGTGGAAGTGGTGTGCACCCGTGACCGGCAGGTGCAGCCCATGCACATGATTCGGAATTAGACCATTAAAAGTCTAATGTAATTTTGGGCAGTTTGTTGGAAAGGACTTTGAGCATCTTCTGCGGGCTCATTTGCATATTGTACACTCCTGTGCAAACGAAGTCCTCCTCCACCAGCTCCACAAGGAGCTCTGCTCTTAGAGAATTCCGCCGGTTGACCATACTGCCATGCTCCACCCAACACTGAGTAACAGCCAGCATTGTACCACCCAAACCATAAATGAGGATCTTGACCTTTTAAAGATCTGTATGTTTTTACTTTTTGCCAATATTAACAGTAGGACGGTTATCAGTAGTATCAATTCATTCACATGCCTCAGCCATCAGTTACTATAGTACAAAACTTTCTTTGCTTTCAAATTGACTGGTCACGTCGCTTCTGGTGATATCATGGGGAAGTAAACGGTATTGTGATGTCACTCATAAGGTTGTCCACCACTGAAGGCTCCTTGAGGGTCTGCTGTTACATTATACACATGGAAAGGCTGAGGCAGTGAGAGAAACTCTAGAAAATAATTCAGCAGTGAAAGCATATGACATAATTACAAGAGCCCTTGAGCGTGCCAGGGTGTCACAAGATATTGGAAAATGGGACTGCAGCCCAGGGCTTAGTTTTTCAGGGCCTCTGTGCTAAGGGTTACTAGATGCCGTTTGTGTCCTTCATCGTTCCCCTTGTGTGTATGATTTCAGCTTGAAAAGATGTTCCCCACACCCAGCCTATATTGTATGAGGAAGAAGTGTGCACTCTAACCTATATCAAAGTGTGGGGCTTCTAAACGTTGTTTTCACCTGCTAAGTTTTTTTTTTTTTTAAACTAACATTGGCAAAGTCAATTTGTCTGCTTGCATTTCAGTTTCAGTCAGACCCAGTCGCTCTTCCAATTGTACTTTTGCAGCATCGCAGGAGCAGTGTAACTGCCAAACACACGGATTCAAATCAACAACCCAAAGGCTCAGTGTGGTTGCTGGGTACACCAAGGGCTAATTTCTCTATTGTTAGAAATGACTCCGTGGTCCCCATTGCAATTCATTTGATTTTCTGTAAAGTGAACCAGCGTGTCTTGCTGCAAAAGTTCTTTTTGTACACAATGCATGTATGTAAAAAATTGAATTTGCTAAAACAGCTTTAATCAAACGTACTTTTCAGATTTAAAATAGTCGCTCATGCATTGGAATTGAACCACTTCCTTGAGATGGGATGATACATAAAACAGCCAATAGCATGAGGCGAGAGATGTATACTCCTTAAGGCTGATCCAAGAGGTGATTAATATTGTCTCAGAAGAATGGCTGAAGGGACAGACCTAAAAAGGTTGTAGGGGTTACACACAGCCCATCCTCATATATTGCAAGCATTAGATGTCACAGACAGCTGTATTCCCAAGTCAGACCAAACTAAATCAGTGTCTAGAAAGGCTATAGCGCTGAAAAGCTACTGTCAATGACAGATTGATATGCCCACAAGAAGAGATACATGAAATGTATTAACACAAATTTATGTTTTTTTATACCTTTATTTCTGGTATGTTATGGTAGTTGGTTCAGTTGCACTAGGGCATTTTTTTTTTATAAAGTTCCTTTTGTAACACAGTTGATAGTTTACTTTTAAGAGGTGAAACTGTGAGAACCCTGTAAAAATTAAATATGATTGTTCAAAGGTTTGGTCTTAAAGAAAGGTGTAGCTTCACCATTAGGTTTGTTAACTGAAATTATGTCTGGCAGGTCTCTTTAGCATGAGGTTTAACTCTGTTGTCACTCGATAAGTCTGCTGTCAAATGCTTAAAAGTACTTGGTTTATGTTGCCTGGACATATGTTTTTGTGCCTGCTGTATGATCTGCCAGATGTTTTGCCGTCAAGTGATTGCGTATGGAACAGCTCTTTTATTTAAGGGAAAGATCTGTTGTCAAATATCTGGGCATAGAAGGTTTGTGTATCCTGAGAGATGCATTTGTTATTAAATGGTGGAGCCTGTAAGTTCTCTGTCACATGAAGGATAGCAGATGACAGAGCCTGTAGGAGCTCTGCAATATGTCTGATAGGTCTGTTGCCATAGGCCAGAGCTCTTCAAACTAAAGAGAGCCCTGTTATCAAATGCCCAGGCCTGAAAGGTTTCTCTAATCGAAGTGGTTGATAGATCTTCTGTCGTAGTCTCAAACTTGAAAGATGTGTGTGGGTTTTCTTTCAGAATCCTGAGTCTGATGTCTTTGCTGTTAGAAGTGTTAGCCTGTAAAAAAAATGTGCTACTTGAAAATAGGTTTACTGCCACATTTCTGCTCCTGCAAGATATGTGTATTTTAACCTGGGTGTCCTGCCTGAGACTTAAGTTTGTACGTTCTCTGTACACCGAGGGGTAGGTTTGCAGCTGCCTGAGTGCTGAGCCTATAAGTTATGTGTAACACGGAGGACAGCTTTACAGTCAGATGCTTAATCCTGTAAGAGTTCTGTAAGCAGATGGATAGCTCTGCTGTCATAATGCTGAGCCTGTACGTTTTGTGTGATCTGAGCAATACTCTTTCCTAACAGTGCCTGATTCTGTAAGACAGTTTACTTTCTAAAGCCTATGGGTGTTATATCTCCATAACAAGATGTATAGTTCTTCCTGGTGAGACTTTAGCCTGTAAGGTCTCTGTAACCACTGAGTAATATGATTTTCGAAGTTGGAGTGAGCTGTGTAACATTTATATTTTTATTTATTTTATTAAGTCGTGGATTACATTTCCAGGATATAGTCCTGCTGAGGCCAAAACAATTTAATGATTTAAACATCAGCAACTTCAGAGACCCCTCCAATGTGTATTGCTGCCTATCTGCATGGTGGAAGGTCTTGCTTTCTACCATGCAGATAGGCAGCAATACACCCATCACAAGGACCACCCATCTGTCCTTTATTAGGACAGACAGGTGGTCCTTGTAACATCGAGGAAATCAGAAAATGTCTCTCTGAAAAGCCATAGTTCCGCGTATCTTCTCAATCGTAATACATTTTACTGGTTTCTCAGATCCAGGCTAAGCGCGTTCCAATGCTGAGTGCATAAAGTTCGGATAGTACATCCACCGCACGTCTTCTGAGTGAATTTAGATTGAACAATAAAACTGGTATTACTAGAACTGAAGTTGACGCTGGCGGTGTAGTTCAGAGATAATAGGCTGAGCTCCACCACTTCATGATTTGAAAATTAAACCAGCGTGAAAGTAATTCTTTATGCCATAGAGACTATGGGCCTGATTCTAACTTTGGAGGACGGTGTTAAACCGTCCCAAAAGTGGCGGATTTACCACCTACCGTATTACGAGTCCATTATATCCTATGGAACTCGTAATACGGTAGGTGGTATATCCGCCACTTTTGGGACGGTTTAACACCGTCCTCCAAAGTTAGAATCAGGCCCTATGGGCCTGATTTAGAGTTCAGCGGACCGGTTACTCTGTCTCTATGGTGACGGATATCCCATCCGCCGAAATATAAATCGCATTGTATCCTATAGGGTTTATACTTGGGTGGACGGGATATTCATCCCCGTTGTGACGCAGGAACCTGTCCGCTACTTGATTTTGCATTCTCTGTAATTCAATGATGTCCTCCCTGCATGTCATGTTGCAGTATTCATGCTGTGATAGTATGGAGATTGTAACCTAGTGTCTTAACAGGAGGATGTTTTGATAGCACCTGATGGGAGAAGGAGAGACGTTTGTCAGGTCATACCCTGAAAATCTTTGCGCTGGGGCTATGTCCATTCTTAGTTTCCCCAGCTGCTCAAATGGGAGCTTCAAGTGCAAAACCCAGTTGAAACAGCATTTGTGTTCTTCTTACTGAAACACATTAACACATCGGTGGTAAAAAATGGGGAGCAATATGCGCATTCATTAGTTGTGCCCATTGTTTAGTTTTTTGCACCAATAGTTACCACCAACGAAAATCGGATTGTAAATTCCCAGACAGAAACCCGAGTGGGTAAATTGTTCATTCCACTCCTACTTGGAAGTAGTGATAAAATGGTTGGAACATAATATTTGAACCACTTTTGGAATCTGTTCGCACAGAGCAGCTCGTGTGGTGGTCTTCCCATGTAGTTAATCCAGCATAATTACTTTGACTAATTGACTAATTGAATTGTGTTTTATTTGATTAAGGACACTTACTGCTCACGCTGCCCTAGGGTGTCTTGGTGTGGAACTTATAGATGCCTAAAAAAGTATGTTAGAACTTTTGAAAATATGTACAGAGGAAACTTACCGAAGCCCACCAGGGTTATTCGGCCTTAGATCTTTAAGTTTAATTAAGAAATACTGAGCCTGCTCTTTATTTCTAAGGACGCGTTCAGGACTTTGGGGGAAACTTTGTAGACAGGAGCTAAATAATTAATACTTTTTAAATACTAAGCACAATTGTTACCTAAATGTGGTCCCTAACCAGCCAAACTGCAGCATTCTGCACCCTTTGAAAATTGTACCTGGGGTCATATTACATTATTATGGCACAAGGTGCCGGATATAGTTTAAAAATAAAATACACTGTTGTAGTGCAGGGATGAGCTTGTGCTTACTCTAGAGGCAGCCCACAATTAAAAGAGTAAACAGTTTTCGCCTCCCAGCTGGGTGTAATCTGTGATTGCACCACTTGTGTAGAATACCTGGGGTGGTCAAAAAGACCACTGTGCCCTTCTCCCAAGTAACACCCTTGGGAGCTTACTGGATGAGCGCCTCTTCATAAATGGTACACCATCAGTTTACCTTCCCTCTTTTATGCTCAAGTCAGTATGGTGTGAATAAGGGCCAAAAAGCATTCCAGATTAAAATGGGATCATCTAAATGAGGGAATGCCTCCTTAGGACTGCACAGGTGCAAATATGTGCCTGCATGATCCATATATTACAGAAGAGTCTGCAGAGGGTCAGTGGCCCTTTATGTAATACCAAAGTGCTAGTTGGGCATAAAAATGGGTGCAAACCTCCATTGTGCTCTTGAGACACATTCTTGTGGCCACTGGAAGGCAGGTAAGGCTACTTGCAGAGAAATACAGTAGTCAAGTCTGGAGTTCACAACCACCCCCACCACAAGTGCCTTCTGAGTGGTAGGCAGTGAAGGCAGAGCATATCTAAGGTACTACGTTGGTGGAAACAGTTGCCAACCACAACCACCACCTGGGAATATAAAGTGGCAATTTGGTGAATGATGTCACAATCGGTCTCAAAATTCCAGGTGACATTATCAAAACAAATGTATATATTAGAATGCCTATGGTTGGTGATTGTTAAAGATGTAGGACTGGACATAAAGAACTGTTTCTGTTGCTAATGAGTGAACAATGTTGATCCAGGAGGACCATATAATTCAGGAAATCCACATAAGATACATTTAAATGCAACTAATTTAAATGTAATTCTTTTATACATTTAAAGACTGGTATTGCCAAATACTATATTTAAAGGCTATGCTGTAAAATATGACATAAGAGAATAGCAGGAAAGAGAAACTGAAGAAAATAGCCACCAAGTAAAAGTGAAAAGTAAGTACGATGTCCTTTGATGTTCCTTGTTTCTGTCTTAATGTACAGGAAGGGCTAGTTTCTGTAAAATCGTAAGAAAACGAAATATCTTTCTGAAAAATGAATTGATCCATTTTTTAAAGCAAAGAATAAAACCTGACCTGCCACCTGAACTGATGGTCAGAACGGAACATTACTGCAAGCAGTATTGGACCTGATTTACAGTTTCCAAATGGATACTATGTCACAACCGTGATGGTGGAGGGGATATCCATCATGTTTGTAACACAATAGGGAAGAGATGTGGCCCAACCCCCAGAGCTGACGATTTAGGAACTGGGGATCCGGGATCGAGTCCGAATATGACCTTCTGTAACATAATCTGGTGCACGTGTAAAGCCCTCCAGTGCGATCAGGCCGAGTTCACACTACTTAAAAAAATTACCCTGCTACCAAACTCTAAATGAGATCAATAGTTACCTGCAATCTTGTACAATGATTCATGCTCGGTTTTTGTAGTCTCTTATTTAGAGCTTTTTATTTCTTCGTAGAACATAAAATTTTAAAACTAAGAAAATATTTTAAGAAAACTGTTGTCACATTACAACCTTGCTTTTCCTTTTCAGACAGCTCTTGGCGGCCTAATATCCTAAAAGCAAGCACACTCCGAGCATTAGTAACATTCCCGGCTGTGATGGATAGCACGCTCGGAAAATGTTCCCTGTCATATTTCGTTGGCACCTGGACACAGAGGGCATGCTGTGGTCCAATGTTTCCACTCTCTGTGGACGGAAATAGCCGCCCTGTCAGGCGAAGCAAACGATGTCTCAGCTGTGATGCTTGCAGTGCAGATGTGGCTCGCATCTTGGAGGCTGTCAGACCGCACTCTCACTAGAGCAACTGCAGCCAGCGTTCCTCCCAGGGTTAGGAAAGATTATAAGAGGCCAAGGAGCGTCAGAAAGACTTTCCTATCTGACACTCATATTCATCAGAAGGTAAATGTCTCTCTGATTGTGATCTCGCAAGATAACTTCTGCTAGACCAGTTCACTGAAACAGTCACAGACATTTAATAGTCTTAAATTATGAGATTTTTAAATACTGCATACAGTGTGGAGTACAAATAAGTACACTTCATAAATTAACCTATATATTACAAAATATGTACACTACCACATATTGTCTGCTATTTGTACACCAATCAGAAGATGGGGGTGATTAAACAAAAAATACATTTCTTAGATACTGTAGTTGCCAGTAACATTACACATTTTTGTCGCTGAGCAATGTGTTTGTTGCCTTGCCTGTAAGAGACTCTGGCTTTTCCGATCATGCCTTTCTCCTGCCTTCCTCCTTGTTTCAGTCTTGTTCCAAAAGTGGAACGCTAACACCTTTATACTAGTATTAGTAGTGTCAGTTACAGAGGGTTAATATCAGAGGGTGGCAGCTGATAGAGCGTTCCGTACTAATAATTTACCTGTATTTGGACGCTCTTTAGGCCGATGAATCTTTTGGCTAAGTGGGACTCTCCTCACTCTATATCGGTCAATTTAATCAAATCAATAATCAATAACGAACATAAGCAATACCCTGATCAACATAACACTTAACAATTAATCCAGAATACATTTCGGCGAACCCTGACCTTTCAGTCAGGAATAACCACACCAGTTTATTCAAAGTTAGTGAATTTATTTCCCTATATTAACAAAGCTAGCACAATATAGATGTGTCTCAACACCAAATGATAAACGTAAATGAACATTAATAGTTGTCCATAACGGCGGAACAAGTGCAATCTATGCAGCATTTGAATAACAAGGCATTCGATAATAGCAATGCAAATCACTAAAACTATAATCTGTAATGAGCTAATTGCATACATTTAGTCAGCATAACAAGGTCTCAAATTGCATCGTGCAACAAAAGGAATCCTCATCTAACCTCAAATTAGCATCGGCATGTGGGACTTCATGCAAAAACAATTTAGCAACATTAATTTGGAAACTCCTAACTAGGGCTCTTATCAAAAATCAGCAGTTGGTTACCTAAAAGAAACACAATGCAATTGTACAATTTCCTTTCATATTTACCAATTACAATCAGCATTCAAGGAAGTCTTCGTCTCACAGGTACCGTTTCTCGATCAGCATGGGTACCATTTCGATCAGCATGGGACGGGGCAAAGGGGCAGGGGTGGACGGGGCAATTGCCTCACGGCGGCAAAGGGACAAAACTATTACTTCATGCAAAGGGATCAATCAAAGTTAAAGTCTCTAGGGCGAGAATCATTTAAAGTCTCTTTCTCTCGATTAGAGAAAGCATCAGAGTCTCTTTCAAAATGGCGTCGCAGCAAGGTGGGCCATAATAGCTGCAATGTCCTGCAAAATGGCGGGATGTCCAATAATGGCTGCAATGGCTGGTAATGGCCGCAATGTCCGGGTAATGGCTGGTAATAGCTGTAATGGCTACTTTCCTCTCGTGCACCTGGTTTAAATAGACAACAGTTCAAATCCAGTAGGGTCTTCCATTGGAGGGTTCATAGGTTGACTTCAAATTGTCCAATCAAAAACAACAGTTCTCAAGCTTTTACTTAAGCATACATTATCCTTGGAGACGGGTACGCAAGTTGCAACATTTTATACCAATTAACTCACTTTCAGAGCTTCCATTGTCCGCACCTGCAGATCGACCTTGGAGCAAATAGAAAAATGCCAGGCTGGCACGAAACCTTAAGATAAGCATGTGAACGATCTCAGTGGAAAAGTACAGCTTCAAGCAAAAATACACGTTTATTAGCACATTGGAAAAATACGAACATCTAAACCGTGAGACCAGGCAACTAGGCCAAAGCCTGCACTAAAGTAATGCTAAGCTAAAACATTTCAAACAAGCAAATCATAGCACGTGTTTACGATTATGTCGGATTAGTGCACTTCTAATACATCACGTTATATAAAGCACGCTTATAAATGTTGGCAAACTACTCTGAGGGCACATTTTGTCCCCGTACAATCTTTATTAGTTCGGTTAAAATCACACATGATTATTGCTACACTACGTTTAAGCGCTAATAAATGTAAAACCTTCATTTCAGCTTCATCACAGCCGACACCTGTTTCGCCTCTTATTGGTGCGCAAGCCTGGGTCTTCTGCATTGGGGTTCAAGAGGATTCATCGGTTAGAGCATCCACTGCTGTGTAATCATATAGAACAATATTCTCTAACCTACTGTAATTGACACTACTAATAACGTAAATGTGTCAGCATTCCACTTTTTGAATGATTACTCTTTTGTGGGATAGGGGGCCCAACCCATGGCTGCAGGAATGTAGTTATATGCCAACTAAATGTTGATATCACTACCTAAGTAGATACTGTAGTGAAAATGTTTACTTTGGGGCCCGACACTTTCACCAGTCATTTAATTCTTCTCGCTGAACTTTTTTTTTAGGATTGGATTAAAATCATAGCTGTACGCAAGACCTATTGTTACCAATACTTTAACATATGCATGGAGTGGACTTTGGCTGCACCCCAAAGAGTATTATTCTCTCACTTCATGCTGTTGACTCTTTGGTTCATCCTATCACCTTCTATGCAGTGCATAGGCCGCGATGCAGGAGGGACTAACTAACATCTCAGAAGTAGACTGAATCATCCCACATTAAATTATTTATCTTATTGATGTATTAGATATATAGAAAACGCTTATCTTCGTTTTTTTTCCAGTAAAGAAGGCTTTTAAAAATATTTTACCAAGAACTCAAATTGCAAGTCAGATCTATTGGTTTTGGACTATTGGACTCAAAATGCCAGTCAGATCTATTGGTTTTGCCAATGCTTGTTGCTAAACTGCAATCAGGCTGGTTTGTTTACTTTGAGCTTGGGAGAGTGGTGGGCTGTTGTGGATCATTCTGCAATTGCCGTTGCACTGGATAGTATACTTTGAAAGCAACAACAGTAAACTCCTGACTCACTTTTCCATTCTGAAATTTAAATTCCGATTAAATGTTTGTTAAGCAACATTGTTGCATATTCATAAGCACTATTCATAAAAATGTACTGTCTCTGAACAACTTCCAATATTTACCTAATGTATTAGGCGAGTGCACTTTCTAAGAGCTGGTTTACATGATACTAACAAAAGATATGTATTTTATCAGGTCAGTATTCCATCTTTTAGGGTAGTGTATGTAATTGTTTTCAGTCACCTGTTCTTTCTTAGCAATTTCCCTCACTGCCATCTGTCACTGAGGAGATTCATTCTCCTGCACCATGCTGCCCCTTTGTGCCTTAGCTGTGCCGGTGAGCAAGCCCCTTATTTGGAGGGATTTTCTGTGAGAGAAGATTTTTTTAGTAAATAAATAAAGATGACTATGCAGAAATAGTGCCGACAACTGCTGTACTGTATATTAAAACGTTGTCATTGTTTTCTCGAAGGTTGAGGACTGCAGTGGAAGGCAAATTCAAATTTGTTCAGCTAATTATAACTAGACAGTTTCATTTTCAACAAACACAGTTGCAGATTTTCGCTGATCTACAGTTCAATTTTAAAATTAGGAGTCCATTTTACCTAGTAATTAACTATGGAAATATATACATCACTTTCAGTTCTCCTCTCTTTCTTCATCGACGTGTTAGTCATTTTGCTTTTACATTATATTATCATAGGAACTACACCAGTGCCAGCAGATTAAAAAACAGAAATCTGAAGAAAGAGCCCCACAAATTCAAATACTGTGAAGTTAGTCCATGTATGTATGCCAAAAGAAAAATTTGCCGACTGTTTAACCATCTTTGGGTCAGCAAGTTATTAGGTGAAGAAATCGGAAGGGAAAACATTGCATTCTAGCAGATATCGGTCACGACTTCTTTATGAGGTAGCATTTAACAATCTATAATAGACAATCAGTAGGAATCAATATCTGCTCCCAGGTGTGGAGCAGGGTGTACTGGGGCAGGAGGTGGGAATCAATGTGATCAACCAGTATGAAAAGTATGGCTCCATCAGTCAACTCCCAGCTGCTGGCCCAATCTGATTTGGCCTTTGTTGCTTGAAGAACATGTGAAGTGTGCAACAGTGGGTCTGATCTGTGTACCTTGATATTTAGCATACAGTTATTCCACCCTCATGTTATTGATAATGGAGTGTTATTAGCTATCTCAAGAGATAGGGAATCAAAAAATGTCTTGCCCCGAATTGGGGTGTATATGCTTGCCATCTAGACTATTTCGCCATCTAATGAGCCCATCACTAGGACATACCGGCTCTCAAATCTATGACATTGTCAGCTCAAAACGGCACACATAGGTGTGTCTAGAGCAGGCCCTCTGTAATATCGGAGTTTGCCATGCTGTATAACCGGCCATTCCATCTCGCCCTAAGTTTACTCCCATCAGTTCTAGAAATGTATGTCTCTTGTAGAAATGTCACATTCTCTTCAAATCACATGCACTTTAGAGCATTTGGCAGTTTTACACGTATCCTTCACACTCAATGTGAGGAAATTGATAATAATGATGGTCATAGAAACACCATACTAATAACAAGGACCCCACTTAGCCCCACTTTGTTTAATCTCTATGTTGCTCCTCTGGCCAGACTGGCTCACTCATTCGGCTTTCAAGTGGTGTCTTATGCTGATGACACTCAGTTGATCATTCCAGTCAGTCAGAACTGGGAGGAGGTGGCACACAGATTTTACAATTCCATGAGGAAGATTTACACCTGGATGAGCAACAGTTGGCTGAAAATGAATGGAGATAAGACGGAAATTATTTTCTTTGGCTTAGACACCAATTTATGGAGCTCTCGCTGGTGGCCAAAGTCCTGTAATGAGTGCCCTATTCTGAATTCATCGGCCAGAAACCTCTGAATTTTATTTGACAGGACTCTCTCTTTTGAGCAACACGTTAACCATACTGTCAAATGTTGCTATTGGTGCCTAAAAATGCTAAAGAAAATCTTTCCCTTTCTTCAGGAAGAACTTAAAATTATGGTGACTTTAGCCTTAGTTATTTCTTAACTTGATTATTGCAATGCTCTGATGTTAAACATCAGGAAGGTTTCCCTCCATAGATTACAGCTGATCCAGAATGCTGTGGCTCGACTAATGCTGGATCTCCCGTGCTCAGCATCGGCTAGCAGTAGTCTGAGACAGTTGCATTGGTTACCGGTGGAAAAACAGATTAAGTTCAAAACACTTTGCCTTATGTATAAGGCTCTCCACCAGGAAGGCTGTAATTATCTTAGCTCTGCCTTGCAGCCGTACCTGCCCTGCTGTCAGCTTAGATCTTCTGCTCTTCATTTTATTAGTCCCCCACTGCCGTAGGGCTAGATGGGGGGATGAAACCTTTTCAGTGGTGGCAGTGAAACTTTGGAACTCACTTTGGCTGTCCTTTAGGCTGGAGGAGACATACCTCCACTTCCGGAAGCAGCTTAAAACCTGGATATTTTCATATTAGGGAGGTCGTTGTAGTTTCAGCGACTTGCTATACTCTTGTTAGGTTTCTTCCGACTTACTTTTCACCGTTAGCGCTTCGATGGTACGTCCAGAATGCGCTCTATAAATAAATAAATACAATACAATTTATGATCTAAAGTACAGGATGCCAAGACAAGCAAACTTTCTAGTAAGCACATTACACTATGAACAGCACAGTGTCACACAGAGATAAAAATGTAATAGTAATAAACCCATCTTCAACTTCTCCCAACCAACCCTTCTTAGGAGACATCAACATCACCCTGCAGAGAATAGCAGCAAACAACCTCCCACTCTTCGATCGTGGATGAGAAGGGTGGTGGGTTGGTGAGTTTAGCATTTCCCCTGTCAGCCACACCCAAACATTGTGTGCTTTCACTTCTGAGGTGCAGTTTTGCGGATGTTTGACCACCACAGTATAAGCTGGGAAGATCAGTGACATGCTATTGCAAGCTGTCATCAGACCATTTCTTCAATCCCTTTCTAGAATCAGGTTCTGTACCTGGTAATTCAGCATGCTAGCCTCCATCAGTATAGGGAGTACCACAGGCAGAAGCCATAGGCAGGTACCCTGTGTACTCTCTCAGTTGTGAAAACGTTTGCTAATCCTTTTGTCATAACTACCGTAAGATGCTGATCTTCAAGATAAAATCCCATGTGGGGTCCATCAGCTTTTTCACGCATTCCAGTTATGCATAAGGTATTCCTTCTGGAATGGCCCTCAGAGTCTTCTGCTTGGTATTCCACAAATAAAACCCTTTTGGTCCAATCCAGGATTTATTTCTTCAATTTATTGGTGGTGTGTTTCAGTTCTTTAATGGCAGTTTCTGCAGTTTTACCACAGTCCTCAGTCTTCTGGTCTGCAGGTAGCAGGCTATAATATATGACCACTATATTTGGTTTGTGCTCACTTGCTTGTCAGTTGTCATTTATTGTGGCTAATATACTGTCTGCCTAATCTGTGGCAGTGCGATAATTGTGTCCCCATTTTTTGACATATTATCTAATAGATCCTATTGTGGATGGCCAAATGTAAGGGAACCTTGGAAATTCAAACTCTACTCATTCATCCTTTCTGCGCACTAGCATCTGAGAGGGGCCTTAGATCTGGGAACCCAGGTTAGCAGGAAATCTCAGTATAAATCAATTAAGGCAGCACCACACATTCTCTGTAGGTGCCTCGCCTGGTTGCCTCAGCAGACTTCCACAGGAGTTGAGTAGAGGGAATGCACACAAGCAACTGACCCCTGTACTATTCAACATCCCTCTGAGGTTCCTCATGCTCCACTGCAGTGGCCTGCAACAGCAATCATTTAAGCCACCATTAGTGAGATTCTCTTCTCTGCTGTGGGTGCCCACCACCGTTGATCTTAGGCTTGTCTCCTTAAACCAACTTTTGTTCCTCCCTTTCTTGGTATTGTCTCATCTTAAATACACTCTGAACACTTAGTCAACCTACCCTTTCAGCCAATTGCTGGTGTTGCTGCCTTACTTAATTTGACTACCATAGCCATAGCTGTAAGTAGAGCAACTTTTGTCACCCTACCATATAAGTGGTCCATACTTCATCAAGCGCTGGTGGCGCCGTATGCACAATAGTTCCACCTCAGTTCCAGCACCCTTCCATGAGTTGAGTTGCATCTTCGTAGGCTGTTATTCGTGTGTAGGAGTCTTCAAGATACTTGAAGTTATTTAGCAAAAAATGTGAGCAGAGGCAAAATTTGAATTGGATTATTGCTTTCTGGGAAAGACTTTGGGGTGCCTAAGCGCGAACTGTCACACTCCGTATGCCCCCACATCCCAACTGCCTAATTTTTGTTGTTTTTAGATTTTGTCTTGTAATGATAGTGTCACTTGAACAGTGTTATTTTCATAGGTTTTCAATTTTTTTCAAACATATTTATATACAATAAAACGTACCATTAAAAATTGTTTTTGTGATTTTTTTCTTCTTTATCTTTGTAGTACACCACGTCCAAACTCACATATTTTTGTATTCAGATATATCCCCCCTTATAGTCTTTGGCCTTGCGCTGCAGGGTTTGGGCACAAGGCTAGGCCTATGTGGTGAGTCCGCATAACAAATCTCCTCACACTGTGCATAGCTTTTATCCATGTACTGCAGATTTTGACTGCAGGCCTGGCCCTTCTGGCCTCTTGCAAGCTCAGTTGATTGTGGCTGTGGGACATTCTGGCTTGATGGGAACCCCGTGAGTCAATACTGGTGAAAGCACATGGCACTAGTCATGTCCACTCACTGCTATCCCAGCCTAGACCCCAAAAGACTCCCTCAGCTTCCATTGTGACCAGGGGTACACACACGCACTGGCATGTGGGTGCTTCCGAGAGGTTCCCAGTGTGTCAGCGAAGAGAAGGTCACCATCTTCAAAGCCCCGGGGAGAACTGTTCCTCCTCACAAATGGGTTCCAAGCAGCTACCGGGGCCTGAAGAGACCCCTTCATAGTTGAGCTGCACATACATACATTATATTATATATATATATATATATATATATATATATATATATATATATATCTTTCTCTTTTATTATTTTGGAAGCTTATTGTTGAAAATTTAGTCACACTCCAGGCCTGCCAAGTTTTCCAGGTGTGTGCAATAGTCCATGGATTTTTATTTAAATTCTGGGACTTGTAGTCTTGTTTATCCCATTATAAAACATGACTTCAAGTCCCATAATTCAAAGGAAAAAACCTGGACCACATAACTCATGGACCTGGGAAACTTGTCCGCTATAGCACTCAATACCCTCCCTCACAATCCAAATTTAAGCATTGTCCATGGACTGAGCCCTTGAATGCTGGAAGGCTAAAGTTTAGTAGGAATGCCGGTGTTTACCATAGAGAAAGACTACTCCATAAAAACTTTTATGCAAGATAATTAGGATGTGTCACCGACGAACATTAAATAATTTGTAACAAAGTGCGTTTTGTGGCATCCATATATGTCAATATCCTGGATCCAGGTAGCAAAGAGCAAAACTTGTGCTGTGAAGACATTTTCATCAACCAACTGGTGCAAATGTTAGTTTTGCATTGGGTGGTAAATGTCTCACTGTGTTTTTTGGTCCCTGAACCGTATTGTCGAACCTTAGCAATGGTGCAAAAACATTCCTATTGCATCCTTTTTGCTACTGGCATAGTAGACATATTATATTATACCTGAACCGTGGCAAAACGTGAAGAAAGAGAACTCCATGGTATGGTCCCGTAATTATAAGAGCATAAAACACATTACCTCTAATTTTCAAATATGAAATATGCGTCTGTGTTTGAAGCAAATTCGTTTCTTTTGCTAAAGTTCGTGCATGGATTACATGATTCTTTTTTTGGCTACCAAGGATGTTTGGTGCTTCACTGTCCAGTGTGAGCTCCCTGCACCCCTCCCCACCTTGGCTTACATGTCTGCATATCCTTATCGAGCAGGGATTCAGTGACACAATGCTTGCGTCCTCAACCTTGTCTGCCTTGGTCCGCTATTTATAGAACTGAAATACCCATTTAAATCCCTGAAGCAGGTGAAGCTGTTTTGTTCATCTATTGTACTTATAGCTTTAGCAGATGCTTTACTTGGAAAGAAAACGTCGGTCTGCCATTGTAATCCCTTACACCCCTCTCGTATGCAATTTAAGGATGTTCCATTGTTGCATCAATGCGGAAACTGGTAAACACGTAGTTCATAGCTTTGTAATCCCATATCACGTGACCCTCGTTGCAAAACAAGACGACATAGAGAGCCGTTCAATTTAGTACCAACCCTAAAGTAACTAATGGTTCATTGTATTGCCGATATTATTATTTTTTTTATTCCTTGCTGCTATCCAAAAATCATTATATCTTTTACATCGAGTGTATTTCTTCTGGCTGCTAAATTTGATATAATCCCCGGCAAACTCTCCTCCGTCCCTACCTCACCCTGAAAACTGCATGCGGTTTACTCCAGCTGGAGGAACTCCCTTTCCAGGGTGGAAAGGGGAACGAACCACCCACCACATTTGGGCGAGGGTTGTGGGGAGGTGAGAGGAAGCAGTTTTACCCTGGGGTAAATATATTCTGACTAAAGAAAAAGATATAGAAAAAAATGTATTTGCACAACTGACTGCCTTTGTGCAATTGTACCCCAAGCTCAGTTACGAATTGGCGAAATAGTAGTCTTAAAAAATGACATAACTTTTAGTAGCACAGCTGGAAAGCTGGGACTAGAGAATCTTCCCAGACATACTACTGCTGAGTTTTGTGTATAAGGACAAAAAGGAAACTTGCATCAGTGAGTATTTTACTCATATGAAAGCAGGTGTTCAATTCCCTTGTGAACCTGGTCCATTGGGCCTAATTCTCAAAACTTCTTGTGCACATTTATGTCCACAGAAAACGAATCTGCAGGTGGACATTTCCCCATCAAAATTTCCAGAATTAGTGGACATATATACCCGCACATCAGATTTACTCATGCAGATTCTCAGCAAATTTTACTGATTGGGGTAAATTTCCAAACAAAGACTGTTCTTGCGAGAAATCCTAGCAAACGGCTAATATTTGTGCTCCAAATTTTGAAAGCAGACGCAATGCTCTGAATTTCTATCATGAACTTTTTAGCATTTGGCCTTCCTCAAACTGCGGCCCAAGGGATTAAGCTCCCGCTGTGTGTGCTTTGTCTGTTGTGCTTTCTAAAGTTTTTTAAAATACTTTTTATTGAACATTTCAAACATTCCTTAACGTTGCCGTGTACTATCACAAGATCTGTAATAAGTGACGGTTAGGCAGATACGGTAATTCTCATGTAGCCACATATTCCACAAAGTAGAAATATTCAGGGTAGAGTGCAGAGTATCAACTGTTCAAGAAACAATCAAATTAAGAAGAATATTTTCCCATCAGTTAAGATCACATGATAAAATCCCTAAGGATCCAGTCCTCTTCCCTACCTAAATAATTTTGTAAATACATGTGAGGAAATTCCTTAACTTTATATATCACCCTTTTGGACTTCATGCACCGATCCATACCTTGATGTAATTTCGCCACGTCTGGTCATGATGAGTTTTCACATTCTTGTGCAATGTTCCTTTTGGCCAGCACTAAGCAGAAAGAGTAGAAGGTCAACGAGTACGTGGGTTGTTGTACGATTCAGTATCACTGGTATGTCGACCTGTGATGTTAACAGAAGAGTACCTCTAAGTATTTATAAGAGTTTGTTCGCTGCTGATTTCCAGAGCACCTGACTCACCCAGCATGACCATTTAGTTTGTATATAAGTACCATCCTCTGACCTCTTCGGATATATGCAGTCTCTGAGCAGTCCCATAACATTAAGCTTGCTCTTGCTATAGTAAACCCTATGTATGATATTCAGTTGTCCGAAGCAGATTCTAGATTGAATGGCTGTTTCCTTCGGTACATGAATGCTGCCTCTCAGTGTTTGTCCCCTATGGTGCTGTTCCCATTTGTGTCTGAGGAGTCTCAATCTGTCATGCCTACAGTTAGTAAGTGTATTGTTAATCAGAGATAATGCCAATTTTGTTAGTTCCTCCAAAGGTATTCTTGCCTCTAGTGGGGAAGAATGTGGAGGGCTTCCCCTGTCAATGTAATATTCAGCCACAGGGTGAGGAATTTTTAGACATTGTAAGCTTTCTTTAGAGGCCATGTCATATTCAGATTGTAACTGGGCAAATGTATTACTGTGATCCTTCCCAAGACTGGAGGTACTTAAAAGATCTGCACACCATCCGAACACTATAGCCCTGGAGTTGTGTTGTCTCAACTAAATACCCTCCCCAGCTTAGCCATCCTACTCTGCCACTGTAGTGCTGTTGGTATGGCCTTCCCCAGTTTGAAACATCTAGATATAGTTGTAGGAAGGCAACTTCAGTCACCCCATTATATAAGTGGTGCATGTTTGTTTTCTCCCCAAGGGCATGCCTGTCAGGGTCAATCTAGGATCCCAAAGCAGCACTGGCAATTTTTGTCAGACCAGCCCCCATAGGGTGCATAGCAAGTGAGCCTGACCACTACAACGGGGCTTGAGAGGTTCTCTCCCCAAAGTACATTTGGGAAAATGGCAAAAACTGAATTCTACAACACATTTTTCATTATAATTTCATTTGCATTCGTTTTTAAGGCATAGTAAATTATGACCTTACAGTGCACCAGGATAGAGCAATCTTTATTGGATCTCTTCAATGACTCCCTCACATCACCCTTTAAAAGTGCCTCTCATTTCTTCATAGCCCCTCTCTCACATGTATTTCTTTTGTTTTATAGCACCTCTCTTACCAGCGTAGAGTGGTGAAGCCCTTTACATCACACACACAGACAATGAATCATATGTGTGCACATCAGGGTATCGAATATGTTACATAAGACAAAGGGATTCACACGTCATCCATACTGGTAGGCTATTTTTAAGAGAGCTTGGTCTTGGGAAGCATAAACTCAGAATTCAGAATGTAACACAGTAATTAGGGTTGACTTTACTAATAACAATTTATTTCTTCCCAAACAAACCTTTTTTTAGCAAAATTAGGATAATCAAAGACTGGAAAAACATAACTTTCTAACCTGTATGCAGCTCTTTAGTGGCAGTTCACAGCTCACTGTGGTAGTTTATGATTGTAACTTATAAACTGAACAGTGACAAAAGGATCTCTGTGCCAAAAGCAGTATCTCACTACACACTGCACTTAAAACATTGTTCTGTGATTTGTATAATACATGTTATTTGTAGCAGGCATAATAGCCCTCTGCACTACCTTTTATGAGTCAAAACTGCCACTTGACAAAGCCCCCATCTCAGTCCAGGAGGTACATTAATTACCCGAGTTATCAAGAAGTTCTGCAGTGCTTTTAAAACTGCTTCACTGCAACAAATCCCACCCCCAGTACAAAAGCAGCCCCCACCCTTCCAGCCTCTTGAGGAAACGCCCAATGCCCAGGACAGCCAGGTTGGCCTTGATACCTGTCCAGCCTTACTGGTCCAGACTACTTGTACTGCTTCATAGGACCTAACATGAACAACTGCTCTCTGGGATGCACAGGAGCTAAGCACCACATCTATTTTTTGAAAGAATGTCTCTTGGAAATTATATGGAGTATTTGGCATGTAAATTGTGTTTCGAGGAATTGAGAATATTTTATTATGATTTCTTATTCCATATACCGAAACATGTCATCAGACAGATGGATAAGGATTTTTTCTGGGAATCCCCGATCCCAAGGATGAATGTGATAGAGATGGAACTTACATCACTAAATGATGATTTTTCTAGCTTAAGTGAAAAGGAAATCAAAAATGTTATTAAAAACAATAGAGACTGTTAAAATATGCAAAACCCCTTTTATACAATCCCAGCAGCAGGAATACAGAATAAACAAATACCTAACAAGAGACAAGTAAGAGGAATTCAGTAACAAGATGAACAAGTAAAGCTAAACTTGGAGGAGGGCATCCATTTAGGAGTCAGATGAAGAAGGACTCCTGCTATGAAAGAAGATCTGGAGCACATTCCACTATCTTAAGGAAGGCGCCTCGAAAAGCAACAGTCGATTGAAGAAGCCAGCACATAGTTGCAGGTATCTGAAAAGTAGCCAGTAAGAGACTTACTCCATGGTTATGGACAAAAGAAAGAAGACTACAAGGCTTCAAGGAAAAAAAACATATATAATGAAATGGAAATGTGAAGCTGGTCTTACAGAACAAGAGAAATGTATACATAATCAGAACCTTGAGAGGGATATTTTACTTACCTTGTTATTTTGAACTAAATTCTATATTTCCTCTTAATTATAGCTAGGAAAATCTTAAGTTTACAACAAGACAATGAGATGTTGCACTGTGCAAATTCAAAGTGCTGGAAATGGCCCCTCTAAAGGGTCACCCCAAAACTTTCTGCCTTCCTCCTCTTCTGTTTCTGCCCTCAATTTTGCTGGCTTTAGGACTCTGGACACTTTACCACTGCTAACCAGTGCTAAAGTGCATACGCTCCCCACCTTAAAACATGGTAACATTGGCTCATACCCAGTTGGCATATTTAATTTACTTTTAAGTCCCTAGTAAAGTGCACTACATGTGCCCAGGGCCTGTAAATTAAATACTACTAGTGGACCAGCAGCACAGATTGTGCTACCCACATAAGTAGCCCCTTAACCATGTCTCAGGCATGCCATTTCAAAGCCTGTGTGTGCACTTTCACTGCCACTTTGACTTGGCATTGAAAAGTACTGGCCAAGCCTTAAACTCCCCTTTTCCTACAAATAAGTAAGGTAGGCCTTAGGTAACCCATAGGGCAGGGTGCAATGTAGGTAAAAGGCAGGACATGTGCATATGTGTTTCATGTGCCCTGGTAGTGGAAACTAAATTAGTTTTCCACTACTGTGAGGCCTGCTCTTTCATAGACTAGCATTAGGACTGCCCTCATATACTTTTTGAGTGGTAGATTCTTATTCGAAAGGGGTAACCAGGTCATATATTTATGGCCAAAATGGTAATAGAAAATCCTGTTTATTGGTGAGGTTGGATTTTATATAGCTATTTTAGAAATGCCACTTTTAGAAAGTGAGCATTTCTTTGCACTTAAAACCATCTGTGCCTTACAGCCTGTCTCCAGTCAAGGTCTGGTCTGTGCTGGCTGACAGCTCCCTTTTGCATTTCACCCAGACAATCACAAACACAGGACACTCAGGCCCTCATTCCTACTCTGGCGGGCGGCGGCCGCCACCCGCCAGGCGGGAACCGCCAATTGGCCGCACCGCGGTCAAAAGACCGCTGGTGCCATTCCAACTTTCCCGCTGGGCCGGCGGGAAAGAGGCCTGCAACACTGAAGCCGGCTCCGAATGGAGCCGGCGGTGTTGCAGGCGTGCAACGGGTGCAGTTGCACCCGTCGCGCTTTTCACTGTCTGCTATGCAGACAGTGAAAAGCATGCTGTGGCCCTGTTAGGGGGCCCCTGCACTGCCCATGCCAGTGCCATGGGCAGTGCAGGGGCCCCCAGGGGCCCCTAGACACCCGTTACCGCCAGCCTCTTCCTGGCGGTGACAACCGCCAGAAACAGGCTGGCGGTAAGGGGGTCAGAATCCCCATGGCGGCGCTGCTTGCAGCGCCGCCATGGCGGGTTCACCCATCCGGGGTAAATCCGGTGGGAAACCGCCGGACCCGGTTTTCTGACCGCGGTTTTACCGCCGCGGTCAGAATGGGCAGGGAAGCACCGCCAGCCTGTTGGCCGTGCTTCCGTCATTCGCGGCCCTGGCGGTCTTTGACCGCCAGGGTCGGAATGACCCCCTCAGTCTCATCTGCATTCATCTGCATTTTAAATGGGTCTACCTGGGCTGGAAGGGTGGAGGGCCTGACACTTACATTTCAAAAGCCAGTGGCCTGCCCTCATACAACAGACTGATCAACCCCCTACAAGGACTCTGGCAGACAGGACTGGACTGAAAAGGGAAGTTGTGTATTTGAAAATCACTCTTTGAAGTCTCCCTCACTTCAAAGGCATTTGTGGGTATATACACTGGGTCTCTGACCCCACTAACTTAGACACTTCTGGACTTGAACCTGCAATCTGTCAAGAGAAACTGCCTGGCTGCTGAAAGGACTGCTTTGCTGAGAAAGACTGCTGCCCTGCGAATCTCTGACTTTGCTGAGAAGTGCTCTCCAAGGGCTTGGATTGAGCTTGCCTCCTGTTTTATGACGTCTCAGGGCCAAAAAGACTTCATCTCTTCAGGGAACACCTTGTGCGCTCGAAAATCAATGCACAGGCTGGTGGAAAGGATGCACAGCCTGCCTTGCAACCAAGAAATCACCGCACAGCTGCAGCTCGACTTCCCAAGTGGAAATTCGATGCAGCACCTGCCTTGCCACAGAAAATTCGATGCACAGCCCTACCGGATCGGCCGCCAACACCTGTGACTTCTTCCAGCGCGCCCATTATTTCCCCTCATCTTCCCTGGGCATCAAAAAGTTCCCCGTATCGCAGAGGAACTTCTGAGTAAAGCCTGATTGCTCAGTGCCAAGCTACCAGAGGGTGGGCACAGGATAATTTGGATTGTGTTTGGCTTACCCTGACTAGGATTGTGGTCCCTACTTGGACAAGGTTGTATACCTCTGCAAACTAGAGACTCCATTTCTAACACAAAGCCTGTTTGAAGGTTGGAGAGAATACATAGTTAATCACCACTGCTTTCATGGATTCTCAGTTCAGAAGTTCAGTCTACTTTTTAAATCAATTTTCAATGTCAAAGGATTGTAGTACTAAGAGCGTGAAATTGTATTCAATTCCATTCTGTGTAATTGAATACATCCTCATTTCTGATTCTTTTTGTCACCATAATTGATGAAGAGAGTCTTCACTAGCTGCTCTGTTGCTCTTCATGCATACGTACCAACAGCCCTGATTCAGAAGGGAGACTCACGATTTTTGAAGAAAAACATGGCTCATTTTAGCTGCCTAACACCTAAAATTGCCTCTGCTTCAAAACATGTCAATGTGGAAACTAAATTCCCCAAATTTGTTTTGAAAATCTCCTACTTTCCAGATTTACAATGTTGTCATGTGTTGGTCATGTTTAACTAAAGTTTCACATAAATATGCCTTGGTGGCCATTCAGCAGAAACCACTGTCTTCACAGCATTGATGTTATTATGGTCCTGATATTGCATGATTTATCATTTGACAACTTTGCACATTTTGTTATCTTGATATGCAGGAGAGGAAGTGTTTCTCCTTTGTTTTCTGTTTCTTAAGTGTGAAGCCCCCTTCAGTCCATGTCTCAGCTTATTTTTGCAGTGAAATTTTACAGTCCATCTGGTCCCCCTCAATCATGATTTTGGATTTTTAGTTTATACACAGGCAGCCAACACCCAGGTCCTCTTCAGGTTCAGTGGTGGTATAATGCACTTGAAACTGAATGCTTGATGTTATGGTGTTTGATGACCATGAACTCTTTAATGTTTAGACAATGTCACCAGTGCAGGTGACAAACCAGGACCAACAGCCGGAGTAGATCGACTTTGGGAAAGTGTGGCAAGAAGCAAAACTGACATCCGTAGCCTCTGATAGAGTAAAACCTTGTAGCTTTGGGTTGAGATCTCAGTACACTGTCAAAATGTTTTTAGAGAAAATGTCTGGAAAAGAAATTGGAAATCTGAAGGAGTGCCATTATGCGATTCTATATTGTCATGTATGTAGGTGGGACAAAGTCATGATGGAAGATGATGGTGCCACTACGCACAGATGCTATTGCAAAGCTTTGTGGATCCAGTGCAGTGCCTGGGGAGAGTAACACAGTGAGGAATGTGTCGATAGAAGTATTCATCAGAATATCAATTATTCTGAGGTCAATTTTTTTGCGACAGATAAATTTTGATCCATTTCTCACACGAAATAGCTAGGACTAATATTTAGATAAAATCTGCATCATCTCCTAATATATGGAAAGAAAAAATACTTTAACGTACGTATAGAAAAACCCCTGCTTACATTGTATCAATTAGGGCAAACCTGTTTTAGGCAAGCAGCAACAAATTGTGCAACATGGATCCCCACACCCACGCCAACTTTACACAATATAAACTGTTGTGGACTATATTGTACTTTGAACATCAATAAATAACAGCTGGCAGCACACAAGCCCTAAGATGAGTCTCTGTGTTGTATCCATCAGGGCTGCCACAACTTTGATTCAATTTTGGAGAGAGCTGAAAGGAATACCTGCACCTTTTGCTGATCAAGCAATACAGTGCCCTAAGGGTTCTGTCACAAGTCGGTGTCAATCATGCCTCAGCAGGAAGTGCAGACATAGTGTTAGGTCTGATATCTGGGACCGGGTGTTGCTGCCATGTATTCTGGTACATTACTCTCACGACCAGCACTTCTTATCACAAGGACAACATTCCTGCTAGACATTCCTAAGCAGAATATAGGAGAGCTCTTTTACCATCCATAACACTTCGGTTCTGTGCATTCTGTAATATGGATGCTACGATTGTCTGGTGCAGATACGTTCATGGTTGTCACGGAGTACAAATGTATATGCAAAGCGCATCGTTTCAGATGTATGAATGTTTTGAACGCCCAATGAAAGAAGCAAAAAAAACGGAGACCACTTTGCTATCGGCTGCTTTGCTAAACACGGCCCATTTTGGCTGCAACCAATTTCGCACTTTGTTCATTGTTAAGAGTTAAGTGGTTCCGTGATACTGTACAAGAATAGCACGGCACGGGGTCCTCGGTGTTTCCTGACTTACTGTTTGTGCGTGTCTGTGAACTCTCTAATCATTGGTGTGCAGTCTTCTACTCGATAGACTGTTCACATGTAAACTATAAATGATAAATATATTTCTTGGCCCTTTTACCAAAGGCATTTTGAAATGTGTTTCCAATTTTATTCAAAAGAGTAAATAATCAGCAAAAAATATAATATTTGATGAAGTCCCTTAAGATTGACTAATAGGTTACCGTAACTACAGGCGCCTATCACATACTTTATAACAAGCACTTGTAAAGTCAGCAGGCGCATCCTCATTGACAGGTGAGTTTACTTGAGTGTATGGGTGAATATGAAAATAAAGTGGCAGCGAGAGGTTCAGTACAACACGTCGCGCTAGAATACGAAGTTGACGGTGAGCCAAACGCCTCCACCTCCCGGGCAACCTAAATGGTAAAAGGTAAGTCCAGCGACATCTACAAAAGTATGTCAGTGGGACTGGGGCCCTTAGGGGCATGAGGTGGAACCCCCGCCTTCCCTGTAAAAATGATACTTTTAGTTTAAGCCACATGCTGGCGGGTTGAACTACAAAAACAAAACAGGCAGCTGCTGGAGGAGCTGATGCAAATAAACCATTGACCTAAGGGACCATCACATAACGTTTCTAAACACTGAAGAAAAACATACCACGCGCCAAGGAAGCCATATTGGAAATGCGCCTGTGCCCAATAAAAGTATCACTAGCGGTGTACAAAACAAAACGAGTACTTGAAGCATCATGTAAATGAGTTCATATACCCACTGTAATAATCCCCGTCTTTTAATTTTCAATAAAAACGTTTGTTTTTCATTTTCTATATAATTTTTTCACACAATAAAAAAAATTAGTAAAGACACCCATAACAATAGCGTGAGAAATTGGCTTGTTGGTTGACTGGGGTGTGTGCCCGCTCAAGCAGCAACCACATTCCTTGTCAGGGTAAAGCACATACAAATCAGCCTTGACCGTGCTCCAGTCGGTACAGGTCAGCCCGAACTGTCCCCACTGAACGGGTAAACAAGCAACCGAGGACCACTTTCTTTCTTATGTTGGGGCCATCACCTAGGTATAGCTTGATTCCAGTGGCACAGTGAGACCGGGCACTCTCCTCAAATTACATTGTCTGTGTATGACATTAATGTGCTTTAATAAACACGTTTTTTTTGTTTTGTTTTTTAATTTGAAGAAGTTCACTTTTCATAGCTGAAGGAGGTGGACAGGAGCAACATGTCATGCTGAAGGTTGGGTGCAGAACCTGACCATAGGTAAAGGCCTGCAACTGACCCCTGTTGTGCTCAACCAAAGGCCATGCATAGTGGGGGTTGGCTGCAGTGTGGCTTTAGTGCAGAGCCCTGGCTGAGGTCCAATATCATGGCAATTATGCAAGGATTGGCCGAATGGAAGGTTGGATGCAGACCCTGCAGCCAGGACATGCTGTGCATGCCCGTAGGCCACACACAGCAGCAGTTATTCTCACTATGTGTGGGGAAAAGTTTATATTGTATATGATTAAAAAATAAAATGTATGAAAAACTTATTGTGGGTAAGTTATGGATTGTTTTGCTTGTAAGAGATTGACGTATGTTTGGTGCCATTGGTGATGTCGTCAGTAATGTCATGCATGATGCCACTTGCAATTGCATCAGTGCTGTCATCAATAATGTAATGTGCTGTGTTGTCAGTGATGCCACGTGTGGGATTGTGTACAGTATCTGGTGAGGGTGTGAGTTACTGGTTGAACAACTAACCATAATGTAATAGTATCAGGATTTTTTTACAGTTTCAGTAGGCTTTCTTTAACTACTGGTAAAGCCTGTGTTTAGTTGTGTGGGTTACATTTTCAAAACAATGAGGACAGATGAAAAACAAACCAAAGGCATGGCCAAGAAGGTCTCACATCAAAATCAGAAACACTGAGAAGATTAATGCTTAACCTGCAAGAGAAGGGAGGTACCATAAAGACATCCAAATACAGCACATAAATTGAGAATATTCCTGTGGGGGAGTGGTCAAAAATATGGGTCATGGAATATGACTTTCATGTAGAGTTTTGTGTGATTAGGCCAAACAAAACCAGAAAGGTTGAGAACCTTGATCAGAAACCTGTAACTTAATATGTACTGGAGGTGGTAAGACTTCTGCAACTTTCTACTTTCCACTTGCCTTCCCCTACCCATTTGAAATCTATCTGATAGTATTTCTGTTGCTAAATTGTCATGGTTCATGAATACACCTCTTTCACTGGTACCCCATTGCTTGTTATTGACAGTCCTTGATTCACTTGCATTCATCTCCAAAGTCCCCATGAGCGACCCCATGTAATCCCCATCACAAAATGCACATGCTCCCTATCATTATCTGCACTCACCTCTAACAGTTCCTGCATCGGCCTCTGTCTTCCTCAACACCCATTCTCACTGACTTGTCAGTGCTTACATCCATCCTTCAATCTATGCCCTCATGCTGTTTTGTCAGCTTTGCCATGTTATCGAGTTGTGAGATTCTATTCCAGAGGAATCTTCTGTGAATGGGTTTTGACAGTTGCCGGATGGATGATTTATGCTGAGGTCTGCAAATAAAAGGAATTCAATTTACCTTTCTTGGGTCATCGCATTATGTCACTGGCGACGAGCAATTCTTTGAACCCCTGCAGCCTGGGTGAAGGAACTCTGGAGTTCTGAGGAGCCTGCTGTGGTGTATTGTTATGAGTGGGATCGCGCGCGCGGTCTCCAAGGAGATCGAAGGGTGAATGAACGGGGAGACGCGACGACGGTTGGAAGGAGCTGGATGGCTGGGGTGACCATGAATAAACAAGACACTTCTTTACTTCTGTTAAATCTGTCTTGTTATGTTTATCGAAAACCCGATTTCACATTGGCGATGAGGATGGGATCGCCTCAACATCGCGGCAGGAATAAATAATTGAAGACGGCAGACGGCGGCATACTTACTTGGTTGTAGTGTCGTCGACTTTTTTCCGCCGATTTCGGTTGATGCGCTGCATCCCGATGGTTGCAGCTCCTCCGTGCATCGTGTTGGTATAGCGCATTTCAGGTCCGGCAGTTAACTAGGCTCATCCTCCGGATCTGCTGTTTATATTGTGAAGGCGGCTATACAAAATCGTTAGGAGTGTGCGGCAGTGGAGTGCCCCGGGGTCGTGGCACAGTCGGAAGCTGTGCCCTGGTTTCCGATTTTCAGGAGGCGTGGATCAGGATTTCCTTGCCCTTAAAGGGATCATCGAGGAGTGCTGTCTTAAAGGGGAGTATTAAAGCTGGAGTTGGTGTACTTGTTTCAACGGATACATTGCGATATAACAGTGCTAACTGGATACGGTGACAGGCACACCTTCAATATTCTAATGGTTCATTTTGCCTGTCATGTACATAGCACGGTGACAGGCACACCTTCAATATTCAAGTAGTTCACTTTGCCTGTCGTGTACATTGCACGGTGACAGGCACACCTAAGATAAAGTATGGTGACTCAGGAAGAAAGACACTTTGCCAAACACATATGAGGAGTGGAAGCACCTGTGTTTTGTATCCAATGGTAAAATTGCAGGGTTGGAATGCTGTATTAGTCTTGCACCAGTATATTTAAAGAACAACTTTGTTGTGTTGGTTAGTGGGTTAGAAAGGTGGGAAATATTAAATGGTTAAAGAAAGCAGAACATAACACCCCCTCCATTTTTCTTAAGCAGTCCAGGAGATCCGACATATCCTTGGACTAAATGGAAGAAAATGTTTGTTCACTACGCTAGAGTGTGTGGCCCGACTCTGAGCGCGTAGAGGATAGCACGCATTATTGATGCACTGTTTGGGGGGTGAGGGACAAGAAGTAATTGAAAATTTACCAGATTTGAGTATTGATGAGTCTAGGAATCTGAATGAATATGAGCTGTGTATTAGGAAACTGGACAAACATTACTTACCTAGAGTGAGTACGATAATGGAAAGGTACTATTTTGGGAGAAGAGAACAAGGGAGAGATGAGTCGGTGGAGGAGTATATTACCAGTTTGAGGAAGCTGGCAGCGCCAGTAAATTTGGAACATTAGTGGACGAAAGAATTAGAGACCAATTTGTATTAAAGTGCATTAGCGACAACATTAGGGAGGAATTGTGGTTAAAAGATGAACCACCTTTTGAGGAAGTGATTATGGTGGCAAAGAGGGTGGAGCATATGCTGAAGTGCCTTAAAGAATTAAGTGGTAACTAGGTTATGAGTGGAGAAGGTACGAGGGTGGAAGAGGTGGTATGTGAAGTGAAAGGCACAGAGTTTTGAGCAGAGAAAAAGAAAGAAGAGGTGTGGAAATTTAAAGGAGAATGCTTTTGATGTGGGAAAAGTGGCCACAAAGCTAATGCTAGCAATTGCCCAGTATTAAATGTAGTGTGCAATGGGTGTGGGAGAAAAGGACACTACTATAAATGTTGTTGTAACAAAAAGAAGAGGAATGGTAATGGCAATAAGATGAGAGAGATCAAAGAGGGTGTCTCAGGAGGTGATTTTCCAGGTTGAAGCACAGGTGGAGTGTGGGGAACATCCCAGTGAGGTGGTGAGAGTGGATGGAGTTGATCTACTGATGAGATTTGATTCATGCTCCCAATTGACGATAATTTCCAAGAAAAGTTTTGATCTAATAACAAGGAAAGATAGAGTACTAAGGAAAATGGATGTGCGTCCTGGTGGTTATGGGGGGCAACCAATAAAGATGTTAGGGTATTTTGAAGGTCATCTTGAGCTGAAAGGGAGACATTTGTTAGGGAAAATCTGTGTGTCCAACCAGGGTGACAATCTTTTGAGCTGGACACATCAAAGATTGTTAGGTGTTGTATTAAATCCCAATGCACAACCACAAGTGCAGTGTGTAGATGATGATGAAGGTGAGTTAGTCTCTGAATTCCCTGAAGTATTTTCAGAGAAGTTAGGATGTCTAAAAGGCTACAGACATAAAATTAAACTGAAGAAGGGTGCCATTCCGGTAGTAGCAAAGATGAGGAAAATTCCCTTGGCGTTACAAGAGCCGGTTGAGTCAGAATTTAAAAGGCTACAGGATTTAGGTATAATTGAGGAGGTGGAGGCAAGGAAGGGTGATGGATATATCAGACTATGGACCTTAGGGCCCTGAACAGAGAGGTAGTAGTCGACAAATTTCCCATTCCAAATATTGAAAAAATTGTGTCCATGGTTGGGGGGGCAAAGTATTTCTCCACGCTGGATTTAACATCAGCGTATCACCAGGTAGAGGTGGAAGAGAGTTCACAAGAGTTGACTGCATTCATCACACCTTTCGGTGCCTTTAAATTCAAGAGGATGCCTTTTGGACTTGTATCTGCAGCTTCTGTGTTTCAATGCATTATGCACAAGATTTTGAAAGATGTGAGTGGTGCGAAGTGTTACCAAGACAATGTATTGATTTTTGCAGACACAGCGGTGGAGCATTGGGAGCGAGTGAAATTGGTGTTGAGATGTTTAAGTCAAGCTGGTCTCACCCTTAAAAAAAAATGTTGTTTTGGTCTGACTGAGGTTGAGTATCTGGGACATTTGATTACAGGGGAAGGTGTGAAACCCAAACCTGAGTTGGTCATGACAATAAAAAAGTTAACTGCCCCCCAAACCAAGGAGGAAGTGAGTTCATTTTTGGGCATGGTAGAATACTATGGAAGGTACATCAAGAATTTGTCAGAGAAAATGGAGAATATGAGAGATCTGTTAAAGAAAGGAAAGGAGTTCAGGTGGGACACTGAATGTGAAAAGGAATTTGCCAAAATCAAGGAAGAATTGGATAATGCTCCTTGTCTACAGGCTTTTAAGCCGGGCAGGCCGACTGCTATAGTCACTGATGCCAGTGCGAAAGGGCTGGATGCAATCTTGATGCAAGATGACAAGGGGAAGAAGAAGATGATTGCTTGTGCATCTAAGGTTTTGAGTGGATCTGAGAAGAATTACTCAGTGATTGAAAGGGAGTCGTTGGCTATATACTGGGCACTGAGGAAGTTTAGACATTTTGTGCGGGATACGGAGTTTGTGGTGCTGTCTGATCACAAACCTTTAGTTGAGGTGTTTGGTAGCAAAGGTTTAAATTGCATTTCTGCAAGAATAAGGAGGTGGATCATCAGTCTACAGGACTTCAAATTTAAAGTGGAGTATCTACCGGGCGCGTTGAATGTCAGTGCAGATTGTCTTTCCAGATTGGTGATGGAAGATGTGAAGGAGGGCGAACAAAAGGAATTAACTGTGCAGGAGGATAATGTTTCTTACATCTTCTGTGGTGTGTATAAAAGTACACATTTCTGAAAAGTAGACAAAATTCTGAATTCAGCAATCTGTAATTTGTGTAGATCCTACAAGGGTTTCCTACAGAAAATAACAACTGAAATAAAAAAATAATGAAATTGAGGTGAAAAAAACAGCCATTTTCTCTATGTTTTACTCTGTAACTTTTTCCTGCGATTTCAGATTTTTAAAAGCAATATACCGTTACGTCTGCTGGACTTTTCTGGTTGAGGGGATATATAGGGCTTTTAGGTTCATCAAGAACCCTAAGTACCCAGAGCCAATAAATGAGCTGCACCTTTCAGTGGGTTTTCATTCTATACTGGGTATACAGCAATTCATTTGCTGAAACATAAAGAGTGAAAAATAGGTATCAAGAAAGCCTTTGTATTTCCAAAATAGGCACAAGATAAGGTGTTGAGAAGCAGTGGTTATTTGCATATCTCTGAATTCCAGGGTGCCCATCCTAACATGTGAATTACAGGGCATTTCTCAAATATAGGTCTTTTTTTCTCACCAGGTTCTGTTACCCAGAATCCTTTGCAAACCTCAAAATGTGGCTAAAAAAAAACACCTTTCTCTCCCATTTCAGTGACAAAGTTCTGGAATCTGAGAGGAGCTACACTTTTCCTTCCACCCAGCGTTCCCCTAAGTCTCCAGATAAAAACCATACCTCACTTGTGTGGTTAGGCCTAGTGCCCGCAACAGGAAATGGCCCAAAACACAATTTGGACACATCACATTTTCCCAAAGAAAACAAAGGTGTTTTTTACAAAGTGCCTACCTGTGGATTTTGGCCTCTAGCTCAGCCGGCACTTAGGGAAACCTACCAAACCTGTGCATTTTTTAAAAGTAGGCACCTAGGGGAATCCAAGATGGGGTGACTTTTGGGGCTCTCACCAGGTTCTGTTACCCAGAATCCTTTGCAAACCTCAAAACTTTGCTAAAAAAACACCTTTTCCTCACATTTCGGGGACAGAAAGTTCTGGAATATGAGAGGAGCCACAAATTTCCTTCCACGCAGCGTTTCCCCAAGTCTCCCGATAAAAATGATACCTCACTTGTGTGGGTAGGCCTAGTGCCTGAGACAGGAAATGCCCCAAAACACAACATGGACATATCAAAATTATCACAAAAAAAACAAACTGTTTTTTGGAGAGGGGTGCCCCTGCGTTTTTGGTCCTGGGCTCAGTAGTCATATAGGGAAACCTACAAACCCAAACAGTTCTGAAAACTAGACACCCAAGAGAGTCCAGGGAGGTGTGACTTGTGTTGATTTCCCAGTGTTTTCTTATCCAGAATCCATTGCAAACGTAAAAATGTGGCTAAAAAACAGTTTTTCTTCACATTTCGGTGACAAAGTTCTGGAACCTGAGAGGAGCCACAAATTTCCTTCCATCCAGCATTCCCCCAAGTCTCCCGACAAAAATGATACCTCACTTGTGTGGTGCTTGCAACAGAAAAAGACAAAAAAACTGTATAGATTTAGGGGATAGCACAGGGGATAGCACAGCGAGTTGATAAGCACATATTTTTCTTTTACACATCTTTAGGCTGACTCTGCTTTGGGGTCCCACACAAGTGAGGTGTCATGTTACTTGGGAGACTGAGGGGAGCGCTGGGGACTAGGAATTTGTGACGGAGCAGTGATCCTACAAAGAAAAGTCAGGAAAATATGCTTTTTTAAGCAAATTTTGAGGTTTGCAGAGGATTCTGGGTAAGAAAATGTTGGGGGATCCACGCAAGCCACACCTCCCTGGACTCTTTGGGGTGTCTAGTTTTAAAATATGTCTGGGTTTGGTAGGTTTCCCTAGATGAAGGCCTCACCCAGGACCAAAAACAAAGGGGGCCTTCCCCCCCCAACACAGGTAGTTTTGTAATATATCATTTTGATGTGTCCACGTACGTCTATGATGTGCCAAACACTAAAACTGTGAAAAGAAATGCACTAAGGTTATGTGAAAAAGACCCCTCGCCCACCAACCAAGTTAGTGGCATGCTTCATCATCGGGGTTCCACCTGAGACACCTAGCGTGTCACAAGTGTGATGCGACGCCTGATTACAGCGGAGCAGGTTTTGGCATTTTTACCATACATACTGGTTGGATTTGGCACAAGGGTGAGTGATGGTTCAGTAGATAAAACTTTATTAACAAGAGATTTCACAAAAATGAAATGTACTGTTAATAACTGAAAGACCAAAAAATGGAACCAATGACTTACAGCTCGTCAGGTGTAAATCAGCGTCAAGGCACCAACCGTTTTACAGTACATTCACACACCTTTCATACATGACATGCACAAGACCATTCACGCCACCAGACATGGGCCCAGCACATTACAAAACTCGCATCGACAGACAGCGCCACTCAAGGGCGCATCACTTACATACGCCCACATGCCTGATACAGCACTCACACTAGCTGATGGGAGTGTGTGGACTGATGTTTGTCTGGCACCGCCGGCCAAGCGCCACTCCACACACACCACCAGCCAAGCACCACTCCACGCATACCGCCAGCCAAGCGCCACTCCACACACATTGCCAGCCAAGCGCCACTCCACGCAAGGACAGGCTTAATCTTAAAAAGACAGTCACATCAGGGTGATCTTGTGGCAAGGCAAAATGCAGCATACGAAGAAGAAGCAAATAGCGATTACGAGTCATAGTTGCAGGAAATATAGCTGTTGCCATCAAGGGACTAGTAGACCAATAAGAAGTCAGTGACAGCTTCCTTATCAACCCCATAAAAAAAGTCATACCTAAAAACTTTTTCATCTCTTCCAAATATGTGGGAGCCCACTGAGTAGCTCTAGACTGAGGCCCAAGGGCCTCATTACGACCCTGGCGGTCGGCAGTAAGCTGGTGGTAACACTGCCAACAGACTGGCGGTGTACCACCAGCGTATTATGACCGTGGCGCATTAGCCATGGCCATACCGCCGGCCCCACCAACATACCGCCAGGCTTCTGCCTGGCAGTCATAATCCCCAACCGCCAGCCTGTCCAAGGCGGTAAACACCGCCATGGAAAGGTTGGCGGTAATGGGGACTTGGGGTGCACCTGGGGGCCCCTGCACTGCCCATGCACTTGGTATGGGCAGTGCAGGGGCACCCAGGCACAGCCTCATCGCGCATTTTACTGCCCGAGTTTCGGGCAGTGAAATGCGCGACGGGGGGTGCTGCTGCACCCGCTGCACATCAACATTTCCGCCAGCTCTATTATGAGCCAACTGCAATGTTGATGTGACTTTTCCGCTGGGCCAGCGGAAAAGTCAAAATAGGGAGGCACATATACCGCCAGCACTGGCGGTATAGTGGCGCCCGTGGCTTCAGCGGTCTTTTAGAAAGACCTCCGAAGTCATAATGAGGGCCTAAGTCTGGCAGCGTTGTCCCTCAAATATTACTCCGCATGCAAATTAGTCTGCTCAACAATCTCTTTTAAAAATACATCGTCCATAAACAAGTGAAAGAAATTTGCAGGCAAAAAGTTTTCCGTATTGACTCTACACCCTGGGCGACCAGTAAATGCAGGTAACTGTGGCTGCTCCATGTCTGGGGCAATCCAGGTGTCAGGTCTTCTAATGGGAAACCCTTCAGCCCCAGGCTGCTGCACTCTTGGCACATTAATGTCCTCGTTCAAAACAGGCCCTTCATCTGCACTGAGAGTGGCTTCCTCATCAGAAGAATCCTCTCAGACAAAAAACCTCACTGCCAGAATCTCTCACTTCCTCCTCTGCCTCAGATGCAGATTCAGTCTCATAATCATAGTCAAAAGCATGTCAACAACCTGCTGAGCGGTCACACTGTGGCTAGCCATGATCCTCTTTAACAACAAATGGATTGCCAACAACAACCAGCGTTAAAATAAGTAAAAACAAAGTGTAGCTTTATCACAAAGAGTTATGTACTAAAACAACTATACCACTCACTTGCCTGAAAAAGCTACTCACCAGCAACTACTCTGCACAGACACAGCAATCACCAATGATATCCCACTAAAAAGAAAAAAGAAAAAAAAAATAGACATAAGACAACACAAATATCATTGTGCTCAAATCTAAGGACAATTTCACACACACTCTTGCATTTAGTACACCACCTACAAACATGTAATTCATGCATGTCAACAATACACCTTTGGAGGAAATTGCTTTTACTTACCTAAAATATGCAACTATGCAAACCGCAGGACAACTTCTGCCAAAACCGCAAGGACTCACAGCAAAGGAAGCAAAAGCTTTGAACTAGAACAAAAAGAAGAAATACATTGTTATAATCACAAATACAAATACTTTGCCAGTTGACAAACACAGCGCCACCAAGAACATAGAAATTGTCCCTGGTGCCTAAGTGGCTTTTGCCCCCCTTGGGGGCAGATGGGCCTAGAAAAATAGCCTGATCTGTCCCCAAGGGAAGCAGAAATGGCCATCAGTAATGTGCCCCCCTTTGGGGGGCTACCCTTGCCAAAAGGGCGGCCCCCCCACACAAAACAAACACATACAGACAAGATCCCTGGTGCCTAAGTGGATTCTGCTCTCCTTGGGGGCAGATGGGACATAAAAACAAGGGAGGCAGAAATGGCCAACAGCTCTGTGCCCCCTTTGGGGAGCGAACCTTGTCAAAGGGGGTGCCCCCAGCACACAAAAAAACAAAGGGAACAAAGAAAAACAAAAATCTCTGACATCTCGGTGCCTTCTGCCCCACTTGGGGGCAGATGGGCCTAAAACAAAAGGCCAATCTGCCCCCTAGGGGGACAGAAATGGCCATCAGTAACGTGCCCCCTATTGGGGGAGACCTTTGCCAAAGGTGCTGTCCCCCCTACACACACACAGGATCCCTGGTGCCTAAGTGGATTCTGCCCCCCTGGGGGGCAGATGGGCGTAAACAAATAGGCCGATCTGCCCCCCAGGGGGGAAGAAATGGCCAACAGCTCTGTGCCCCCTTTAGGGGGTGAGCCTTGCCAAAGGGGGCGAAAGGGGGCATCCCAGCACTAAACAAAAAAAGGGGAACAAAAAGAAAATCCCTGGCGTATTGGTGGTTTCTGCCCTCCTTGGGTGCAAATGGGCCTAAAAAGAAATGGTCAATGCTAATTTCTCCCCTTTGTGGGGGGGGGGGGCGACCCTTGCCCAAGGGGTGCCCCCAAGACACAAAACACACACACACACACCACACAATCCCTGGTTGCCTAGTGGGTTTCAAACCCCCCCCCCCCCCGAGGGCAGATCAGACAAAAAAACGGCCGATCTGCCCCCAGGGATGGACGAAACAGGATTTATTAGTGCCTCCCAGGGGAGCGACCCCAAAATAAAATGTAAACTAAATCCCTGGTGCCTAATGGGGATTCCTGCTCCACGAGAGCATGAATCCATTGAAAACAGGCATGGGGGAAAGGAAAAACTTTCCTTTCCCCCTGTGTCTGTTCCCCCCCTCCAAACGCCCCCAAAAAGAGAAGGACTCAACTTACGATGGTCCACTCTTGGGAGCTTTGAGCGCGCCAACCTTATCAGATTTCCGAGGGGAGGGTCGGGGGTGGAAGGGGAAGCCATTCCCCTTCCATCCCCGACTGGGGGGTGTGGGAGGGAGGCCCACGGGGGGAGCGCTAGACCCCCCCATGGGCCGGGTGCAGGACGAGCTGGTCTCGTCCAGGCACACTGGAACCGTGTGCCTGGACGAGACCAGCTTGCCCCAGGCACCCTGGGGGTTAATGATGGCTGCTTGACAACCTTCCAGCTATTGACACAGTGCGTGTGGAGTGAGCACTATGTGAAATGAGGTGGCGTTTATTTACACTTTGTGAGATTTATACTGGACATTTGGAAAAGAGAAAAATATGAGTAAAACGAAAACTAAACTACAAATAAATCATTACTGAATATTGAGTGAAATGAAACAGCACTCCGTTTTTCACATTGAAACCCTAGTATTCTACTTCAGTTTTAATGTTCCATTATCTTGTAAATGAATAATATGGAGGGTTTATCAGCCCCTGTCATGTTTTTGAATAGCCTTGGTGAGCCTGCAGTGCCATGGGAAGATTGGAATGAAGGGTTTGAAGCCTATGTACAATCAATTGTGGGTGATAGTTAGTTTACTTCAGCAAGAAAATAAACACTTCCCAAACACTGTTTGGGCACTGAAGGAAGAAGGATCTTGAAAAAGCATCCACCTGTTCCAGATGAGGAAGAAACGGATGAGGAGATGGCTGAATTTGACACTGCTATAAAGCAGCTGACCAACAATTTTGTCAAAAAGAAAAATTTAGTGGTGGAAAGATTTAAGAGGACAATTGCTAGGAGAATCTGTGGAGAGCTATGTAGTCAGTTTAAGGTTTCTTGAAGCAACATGTGACCATAAAAACATTTTAGATGAGATGCTGAGGGATCAACTGGTGATGAAGGTGAACAACAAGATGGTGCAGGAAAAAATACTGAATACAGAGAATTCGACTGTGAAAAAGACTGTGCAGATTGTGAAAAGAGTACAAAATAGTGATGAAGGCTTGAAGGAATTGCATGCAAGAGAAACAATTTAATCTGTACAAAAGGGATTTCAGAAAACAAAGAAAGACGAAACCAATAAGACTTCAGGTTTTCCAATCGGGGGAGGAGGGTAAATGTCCAGGTTCAGAACCATGTGGTCAATCCACCCCATGTAAAGTTAAAAGCATATGGAAACAAACACATAGACTTAGTGGGTTGTATTGATGCTTGTTTAGAATTTATTTCAAGGGGTGGAAGTTCCTACAAAAGTTTATTTTGCAAAAGATGATTCAAACTTGTTACGATTTGCCACAGCAAAGAGATTTGGACATAAGGTTGGACCCCAATCATCCTTAGCAAGTCTTAGGAGCCCAGTCAAAAGTAAATTTGGCAGGAAGTGAGTCTGAAGTCCTTTTTTTTTTAAAGAGTACCTGAGGATTTTCAGTGACAAGTTGGGGTTGTTGAAGGGTTTCATGCATAATAACATTCTTAAGGAGGGTGGAGTGCCCAAGGTACACAAGCCCCAGGTAGTCCTGATAATTATGAGAGAGTCATTACTTCGAGAGTTGGAAGAACTGTGCAGCAAGGGAATTAACCTTGGTGGTCATAGCCAAGAAAAGCAATGGTGATCTGCATTTGTGTGGGAATCTGAGGGATCTGACCACAACCATTTGGGTTGACAGACATCCGTTACCCAATATTAACAAGATGTTGACCACCATCAAAGGGCCCTCTATATTCACAACACTGGATTTGTCTTCAGCTTATCATCTGATTTTACTACATCAAGCATCACGCCATTCAACATCTTTCTTAACACCTGAAGGGGCGTACAGGTACAAGCGGATGACTTTTGGGTTGGCATCCACAGCAGCTGTTTTCCAACATGTCATGCATCATTTGTTGAAAGGATGCCCCAAGTCACTTACTTTCAAGATGACATGTTAATATTTGGGAAGGATGTAGTTGAGCACAATGAGGCATTAAAGGCAGTGTTGCATGTGTTGAAAAACAATGGGTTGACGATAAAAAGGGAAAATGTAAAATTAGAGTGAGTGGAGTGGAATATCTGGACATTGGATTAAAAAAGATGGTCTTTTTCTGGAAATTACATTGATTACAGCTATTGAAGAGGCTCCTTCCCCAGAAAACAAGAATTAATTGAAGACTTTCCTTGGGCTAGGTGAATACTATTCGAAATTTATTTCCAACTTTGAAGCCAAAACTAAGTGTATGCGTGAACTCATGTAAAAGGGTAAGGTGTTTATGTGGAATAGTGAGTGTGAGAAATAATTTTGTTTGTTTGAAAATGCATTGCACTCAAACCATTTGAAGTTATTGATGCCATCATTATTATTACTGATGCCAGTAGTGTCGGTATAGGAACAGTGATGTTGCAGAATCGTGATGGAGTTGAAATCATTATTGCCTATGCCTCCAGACATCTGAGAGTGGTTGAGAAGAATTATTCCACCATTGAAAAGGAAGCTCTGGCCTGTTTTTGGGGAGTGAATTACTTCAGAAAATATGTGTGGGTGTTTCTGCAGGGTCATCCGTAACCTGTCTGCCTTCCTCCTCCTTATTTTCTTAACTTGTTTTTGTTAGCTTTAGAACTCTGGGCACTTTACCACTGCTAACCAATGCTAAAGTGCATGTGCCTTCTGCTTAAAACATGGCACCATTGGTGTGCCCACAACTGGCATATTTAATTTACTTGTAAGTCCCTAGTAAAATGCACCATATGTGCCCAGGGCCTTTAAATTAAATGTTATTATGGGGCCTGCAGCACTGATTGTCCCACACACTACAGTAACCTTTCAAGTATGTTTCAGGCCTGCTACTGCAGAGCCTGTGTTTGCAATTCTAAACTGCCATTTTGACCTGGCAGGTGCACCCACTTGCCACACTCAAACCGTCTTTTCTATTACATATAAGGCACAAGGTGTAGGCCCTAGCTAGCCCCAAAAGCAGGGTGCAGTGCATTTAAAATGTTGGTCATGGTATTGAAAAACTGCTAAATTCAGTTCACTACTGCACGGCCTATCTCTCCCATAGATTAACATTGGGGTTAAAGTGAAGCATCCTTTAAATGTAACATTCAATTGGGAAAAGATAGAACTGTGGAATTTGGTGTCTCTGGCCTCACAATTTAAAATCACAACTTATGTTGAAGTCGGATTTAGACTTGTGAAACAGTACGTGAATCAGCCAAATTACACCACGTGTACCTCCTTGTTGAACCCAAAAAAACATCACAAACACAGGTGTGGATACTAGTATAGGCCACCACCTGCATGACAAAGAAAGTACCTCAAAAACATAGAAAGTATGCACCATAAAATACACTGTATCAGGCTCCCAACCAAAATAACTACATTCCGCTACTTACAACAGGTTGCAAATATAGACTCTGTAGCAACACACAAGGGGACTTCAACCTACAAGCACAAGTAAACAAATCCACAAATATTAAAATAGCTTAACCTCCTTACAACATAAACTGTAGAAAAACACTGCCTCCACTGTAGCGTATTCATACATTCTAAATATGGAACCACTAGCGTCTCTCTCCATCTGCATCCACTCAAACCATATACGACGTTTGGGCAAATCGTAAGGATTAAATGTAATTGCACCAAGAAAGATGACTATTTTTAGGAAGCCAAGACTTTAATGTCCAAATTGATTAAGAGAGGCTATCCACATAGACTGGTTAAAAGACCCCTGAAACGTGTCTGGTATTACGATCAACAAGCCTTACTCCAGGTCAAAGAGAAAGCTGTTCACTCTTGCGTGACTTGTGTTACAACATTTGGTTGAGAGTCAAATGGAATTAAAAGGATTATTTTGAAAATTGTCATTTGTTAGCCTCTCTTGACATTCCACTTGAGAAACCATTATTTGCCTTCCAAAGGGGGAAAACCTTGAGAGACAGTCTAGTGAGGGCCTACATTGAACCAGAACCACCCACACTGAGAAACATCTGGGGGCTAACACTGAGGGTCGGACATTATCCGTTTGGGAACTGCAGTGCATGCGCTTCCACCAGAATTGTAAAAACATGTTGTCTAAAGGAGAGAACTTGGCAGCTATAACATTTCACTAATTATGGTTTTAAAAATGGTATTTATTGTGTTCAATGCCCATTTTCTTTGTTTTACATTGGTAAAACAACTCAGGAGGTCAGAAAACAAATTATTATTCAACAGCAATCACAAATACGGTGTAATGTCACAAACGCTCCTATGGTTGAACATTACAATCTTATGAAACGTGCCCCCAAAGATATGTACTAGATTGTTCTTGATGTTATACAACCCTTGATAAGACGTGTAAATGTGGACTGCCTGTTGGCCATTAAAGAGACCCGATGTATTTGGCTTGCAGATACTGTGAAGAAGGGTCTGAATCAACAGGTGGAATGGCAAATACTGACAACGTCGTAGATGGACTATCATGAACGTAACAGTTAATGTGATGTATTCCACATCGAGGGATATGGATCTCGACCTCATTTCATGGTTCTGTGCCTGCAATTGCGGATGATGAATCAATATCTAGCAGTTCTACTGGATAGGGTATGATCCCTCTCATGGTGACCCATTGTTTTCTATTGTTTGCTTTTGTTTGTTATGGGTGGTATGAGGGTTGTGAGTCCCTTTATCTGTACTTCCATTTCTGACATTAAGTTGTATTGGTTGTTGTATTTGCTGGCTAATAATGCCCTAAGAATAATTGGTTGGGTCAATCTTTTCTTTCAGTTCTGTGTATAAGTTAGGCTCTGGGGCTATCTACAGCAGGGTTGTGAGAGCAGATTTAGTGTCAAAGAGCATTTTGATGCACTATTATCACATTTAAAGATGGCCTCCACAGTCATTGCAATGGTCACGTGACATGTGACTACTTGAATGCTTTGCACCAGGGATACCAGCAGCGTGTGCATCTTTCAAACAAGGACGTAGCAGATAACCTTGATGGTTATTATACTTATTAAGTTGCTGAGGTCCACAACAGTAAACGTACCGTAATTAAAACTGTCTCTAAACTCAGGGTATTAGTTAGGCATTGTTACCATTTCAAGATGGCCACCATATTCACTGGAATGTTCACATGATCTGTCACTCCCTTATTTAAGCACGCCGGGAAGACTGGCAATGTTTGATTCTGACTCTCATGGTTTGAGTGGATGCGGATGGAGACAGACGCTAGCAGTGCCAAATTTCGAAGGTATGAATATGTAACAGTGGAGGCAGCTTTTTTCTACAGTTTATGTTGTATGGCGGTTAAGTGATTTTAGTATTTTAATATTTGTGGATTTGTTTATTTGGGCTTGTAGGTTGAATTCCCCTTGTGTGTTGCTACGGAGTCTATTGTTGTAATTAGCGGCATCTAGTTATTTTGGGTTGGAGCATGTTACAGTTTATTATATGGTGCATGCGTTCTATGTTTTTGAGGTAATATTTGAACCTTCTTTGTCATGTAGGTGGTGGACCATACAAGTGTCCACACCTGTTTTTGTGGTGTTTTCTTGGGTTCAACAGGCGGTGCACATGGTGTGATGTAGCTGATTGCACATACTGTTTTATAATTAATTTTCCTTATGTGTAGGTATTATTTTTCAACACTGAGTCTGATGATGGGCAGACAGACCTCTGAATTCCACCACAGACCAAAACATTGACATGACCTTCTCATTTGACAAGCTGAATTAAAATACCATGATATTGCTTGAACTGGGATTGAAAACCAGGCAATTATTGTTCAGGACTGTGTCAAGAGGAGGGTTATAACCCCTTCCTGGGTGTTCTGTTGGGCTCCAATTGTGTGATCTAGGGTGTGTTATGTAGAGTATTGTTGTCTATGGTATGGACATTCGTTGCATTTGTTGTAAATTTTGTCAACTTCCTGAATCCTATTGATTAATATATTGGATTTGAACAGCATGGAGTTGTCTTATTCATTAATTGAAGACTGGATCCTAAGTACACAAATTATATCCAAACAATTTCTTTAGGAGCATTTTTAAGTGAGACTTTCAGAAAGTTGGCATTTTCTTATTTTAACCATTCTATGCATCTGCCTGTCTCTGAATTCACGTCTGTGATAGATGACAACTGGCTTTGTGCATTTCTTCTAGACAGTCACACACAAAGAGAGCTTGGGTGTGACATTTGTATCCTGATTTTCATAAAGGAATTAAACCTTCCTTTCTTGGATCATCGCATTATTTCACCTCACCCTCTCATTTGAAAGCAAATGCAGCTATGTCTGAATAATGAGAGTGCCTGCCTTTAAATTGTATTTTAGTCATATTTTCAAACATTTGAATGGATACTACAGTGAGAAGCTCTAGAGTAACATCGATAAATTCTTCACAAAGTAAGTTGTTTTTTCTAGAAATACCTTGTAGAAGAAACTCACCAAGCGAGGTGCAGGAATCAAATTCAGTAATAGAGTTGGATGAAACATGTTACATACATTTTTATAGAAAGATCAAACCTAGGTCTAAATACTGGGCAGGGTTGACCACACTGCAGCAGAGAGAGTAATGACTATGGGGCTAGGGAGCCATCATTATCTTTAAGTGCATTTATAGGACATTATAACAAATAGACACTGACCATTTTGAAAACAGGCACATTCATTTTTAAATGTATTTTAGTGTTTTTCTACTTTTAATTAGATCAGTGTGTATAGCCAAGTAACAATATTTCTTATCTATATTATAGCTAGGACTTCTTAGGCTGAAAGTGTTTTTGCCATATTTTATATCTGTTAACAAATGTTATGCTCACACATTTTCTCTATATTTTGTCTCTAGATGCAAGCAAGTTATGTGAATGATGAAGGTGACATGACCAACGGGACTTGTGGGTCAATCATGGATGACACAGCTGCATCTGTTGTTACTTCAATGGAATTCAACAACATGCCACGTCCAACCACGGAAATTTGCAAAGGTAAATATGGGTTGAAGTCCACAAACTGGGCTGATATTGAACATATCATGATCACAACATTTGGAAAAAACAAACACAATTCTTTGAAAATTACATTTTTCATAAATTTACTTATATGGGAAATAACACAATGTACTAACCAGCAACAAAGAAGAGTGTTCTGTTAAAAAAGATCCCTTCTTTGGCCTTATTTCTAATACAAATTTGTCTAATCTAGATTTCTATACAGATTCAGAGACGTCTGGATTTCTGCAGGGGGGCTTTGCAATATCCCCATCATATCATGAGGTAGAACAAGATATAAATGAAGACAAATGTAATGGTGGACACAGTATGTGTGATAATCCTGAAAGAACTCTTATTGCTCTGGATTTTGATTATCCAATCGTGAGCTCTTTAGATCAGGATAGTCAAAGTCAACCAAAACTCAATGATAGCACAAGGGACACAATTAAAAATGCAATATACATTAAAGATGCAAATAGAACAACTCAAGAAACAAATTCAGCAGTAAATGTCCATGTGCATGAAAAGGAGGCTAAGGGTCAATTAAGCCCTTTCCCAATGAATGATGCTGGGTATGATTTAACTGAAGTTTATAAGCAAGAAATCCATCCTTCCAATATGAATTATGATCACATAAGTGTTCAGACCTATGATGGTGTCAAGAACCATGACCTCCCTCATAATTCCTTTGAGAGTTGTAATGAGGATCATCACATAGAACCACCACCTAGTTCATTGGATCATCAAATAGAATCACCCACTAATTCTCCCAAATGTATCTTACATGTCAGACAAGAACACACCAGTGGATCATCTGAAGATGGTTTAGGAAAGTTTACTGAAATACAATCTGGTATGGATACATGTTCTGTTCAAAGTGACCAAACTAAATGTGACCATAACCCCCTTCCTCAGTTTGTAGTGGTAGACAATTCCAGTTGCAATTCAATGAGTGACAGTGGGGGACAGCTGTTTAATGACATTAAAAGTCTCTTGGAAGCTTTTAGTCAACAGTTGGAGGAGAGCATGCAAAGGCAGAAACATCAGTCAAACCCTTTCAACCAAAACAAAGCTGGCGCCTTAACTGGCCATGAGTGGCCAAGTAAAATCCATAATGATGGCAGCATTAACCCACCCAGGCAGAATCCCACACCTTTTAGAGACTCACAGAACCTTGTTGAGATATTGGAACATGGAAATGGTGAAGAGAAATTGAAGATTGGTGAAACTGAACAAAACAACATGGAGTTGTCAATAAAGGTATTCATGGAAGAGTTATTGCTAAATGAAAATGTGTTAGATTCCCTTAGTGACCATGAAAATAATACCAAAAGCATGCAGATTGAGCCAGAGGTAGAGCCCAAAATCAGTGTTGATCTTGTAGATGGCTCAAAGGTACAACATACACCAAATCTCATGTTCGTGCAATCCCATTGTGGTTTTGTAGAGGACAAAAATGACTTTCATGACCCCAATTCAATATGGCTAGAAGAGCCTAAAATGTCAACAACATCTAGAATGTGTCAAATGTTTAGAGAGCAGGTAATAATTGCTGAGGGAAATGCCTCTAATGCTGCTAAAGGTGATATAGATGGAAAAGGCGAAGTCATGATTAGAAATGACATAGACATGCCTAAGACATACACACATAATTATTTCACACATGTTTTGTCACAATCCACTGCACAACCTGATGATCAAAGTGAGAATTGTTACAGGAATGTCCTGGAACCGGATGAGCTCACAATAACTAGTAATCAGCAACCTGAACATTCACAATCATCTGTAGATGTGGCTTGTGCCGACCCCAGTGTGGATGTAAAATCTGATATATTGGAAATAACTTTTCACAGGGAGGAGGATCTGAAAAGTGAATCTTGTTTCCACAAAGGCAGTGACAAGGAAACATCACTCAGTAGTATTAACGATATTAGTGAGAGTAAATATGACATGTGGAAATTGAGTAGCTTGCATAGCCATACCACAGGCAGTGTTGAACTTCCTTTGCCGAGGTTGACTTATTTGAAGAAGGAAAACACTCATATGGCGGACAGTGTTGACATGACATTGCCAATTTGTACTTCTTTTAAGGAGAAACATGCTAATACATTGGACAGTGTTGAACTTTCTTTGCCAGTTTTGACCTCTTTTAAAGAGAAAAATGCACATGCCATGGACAGTGTTGTACTTCCATTCCCAAGTACGACTTCTTTTAAAGAGGAAAAGGCCATGCCTATTAAAATTAAAATTGCAAGTTGTGAAATTCCCACCACACACAGTTCTGAAGAGGAGTTCACAATGCAGGATGGTAAAATCATAGAACAAGAAGTATTCTTAAAAGGGATCAACAGTTCCTTAACAAATGATATGTCAATGTCCTTGTGTTGCTCAGAAGTGCATCAAACTGTACAGAAAGTCCAGAGTCCAGAGTATAAAATATGTGACATTACCCAGGATGCTTGGCTCACATCACAGGAGAAGATAGAGTATCACCAGAAGCCAAGTGAAGGAAAGAGGCTAAAGGAGTTGCTGGAAAATGTGCAGCCTAATGGGATGGAGTGTGGACAGGCCTCAGGCTCCAGTAATGTTTTAGTTGGTCACCGTGAGCAGAACAGCTGTGAAGAAATCTCCCTAAAGAACAAAAGTGAACCAAAAGAACAGATCAGTGAAGGTACACATTGCTTTCACAAGGTGATTCTGGAAGCAAAGAAGGTAATTGTACCTCAGGAACAAATAATGAAGTTCATAAGTGCTGAGGCCACTTCCAAAGACAGTCAAGAAGGTAAGAGCAATTACAGGCATGATTGCTTTGCTGCACACTTGTAGCATGCTAGATAGAGCTATTGTCACCCCAATCATAAGCACAACGGCATGCGCTGCAGTGTCAGTTTAAGATGTGTTTCACTTCACCTGCTTCTTGTCACTAATGCTTTCAATTTCAGAGGTCATGTTCAAAAAGAGAAATCATCATGGAGTACATTTACAGATTACTATAAAGGAACCTAATCATGTTCTTGAACTTCAAGAAATAGTAACTGACCTGCAGAGTAATACCCACTTTAGAGACACATCACAGCTTTCTTTTGTGCTTCTCTGAATGGTGACTTTGTGTCAGTCCACATATACACATCAGACACATGACCAGACAAGACAGGCCTCAAAAACTGCTGCAGCCAATGACCAATGTCTCCAACCTCCACTAAACTGCAGATGCCATGCACAAAAGCCAATGTTTGACCTTCCATGTGACAGACTCTAGTGTCAGGAGGGACATCCGTGTCAGGAGGGACATTCCATCTCTTAACTGTGACCTGAACTAAACTCTTGTCCGCTGCTTTTTCTGGTGTGTTCTTTAGTATGTGCTTTTACCATGAAAGTCTGCAGCTTCTCTAGGCTTGGTTGCTGTGTTCAGCTTCTCTTGTGCTTCCAGGTAGGTGCAATGCATGTATGTCAGAACATTTGTTGTCACATGTAAAGTAAGTCTATTTAACACTTCTTTAATATCTGACTGTGGAGCACTGTAAATAATGACAGTTGCAAAAAAAATTGATTGTGCTCTCGGCTATACTTTAGAATATTTCTCTACCTGTGTAACCTTAATATCAGTCACTGATTAACGTTTATGTTTTTAAAGCACCTCCTTCCATAGAAGGCACTATAAAGTGTGAGTGGATTCATAAATGTTGTTATGTTATGCATATTTGTAAAGCGCACTGTCACCCGCAAGACTATTCTGGCATTGAGCAGGTGTGTGCCTAGCCCTGATATGGTAGTTTGGTTAATTAAAAAGCTGGGTATTCCGCTTCTTGCTGAATTCAAGAATGACAGGAAGAGGCTCTGATGTGAGTGGGAGGTCATTCCATGCTTTCGGAGCAATGTAAGATAACACCTGTCCTCCTGATCTGGGTCTGTGTATACGTGGGATGTGTGCAAGTCCTGTGGCACGGAGGTGGGGTCTGATGTGTGTAGTGCAGTTAAAGTGTGAGGATTTAAGATTGAGCATATTTGTGTATTGGGAGCGAGTGTACTTCCCTGAGGCATGATGTGATGTGATGTGAGTTCTGAGCGGAAGGTTGAGGATGAGTCTGGCTGCTGAGCTCTGGATGGTTTGTTGTCTTCTAGTGACTTGCTTGGTGATTCCGACATAAAGGGTGTTCCAATAGTCCAACTTGCCAGCGACCGGAGAGTGAATGACAGTTGACAAGATGAATGAGTATGATGGAGCTAATTTGTTTCTGAAGTCCTTGAAGCCTGTTCACTAGCCTCATAACAAGGTAAATGATGTCCACAGAGTCAGCTCAGAGAGCAAGACTGTGTTGATGGTGAGAGGGACCTAGGCTGGATAATGGAAGGGAGATAAGCTAGAAGAGGCATGGCGAGTGTCACGAGGGAAGAAAGTCTCTATGCAGGGCCCCAGGACTAGGTCAGTAATGAAGGGGCCCTCAGCACACCAATGTTGGGTAAGCAGTGAGAGTGAAATTTATTATAATGTAACTGGGGCAAGGGGGAGAGGGACAGGTCATTAACTTGATTGTTATATGTTGCAGGTAGTTAGGTTCAGGGGCAACATTCCTGGTAGAGTGGTTTGAGGGGAGGCTGAAAGACGTCTGCCTGTTGCATTCCTCAGGTGGGCGACTTTGTTATGTTCGATATCCACCAAGGTCACTGGTTGCACCCTTGATAACTTTTGCCGTGCTAAGGTGGGGGACCCATTACTGGCCTAATGGGGAGCAGCACAAATGCTTTGGGTCACTACCCATGATACACTACAATACTCTGACTGGGCACAGCCCAAGTGTACTAGAGATGGCCCATTTCATGGAAGTGGAGTGTGTAATAGACAAACTGTATAGCTGGAAGATTATGATACGCAGCTAATGCGTAAAGTATACCTTATCAACTATCCAATCAACTAACTGTCCTGTCATGAAATGTTAATGCCATAGTCAATAAGGTTATACTGGAAATGGTAACACACTACATTAGAAGACGGTGCTGGACCTGCTACTGTTGCAGGAAATTCACTTTGTGAGCAACAATGTCCCTTATCTCAACAGGGGGATAATGTTACATTGGCCTGCTCTGGGTATACCAGAGTGCCTCGTGGGGTGGCGATACTGGGAAGGAAGAAAGCCCCATTCCAAGTGGGCAGAACGTAGCTTGACCCACTGAGTAAATTCGTAGGGGTGCTGTGAGACAGAGGAAGGAAACCCTTGTTTGTCATGAGCATTTATGCCCCCTAAACTCCAGCAGCCAGTCCTGGAAGCAGTGGGACATATACTCTTGGAAGCATAAGTGGACAGTCATCTATTAGATGGGAATTTCTTTGAGGTAATGGATAGCACACACAATAGATCCTCAGGAGCCAAGGCCCCTCATGGCATGTCACCATACTTGTTGCAATGTATGCATGCAATGGGCCTCTTTGATATCTGGCAAGCAGGACATCCCCCCCAGACAGGTAATATTCCTTCCTCTCCTGGGTCCATAGGACCTTTTTGTGGTTGGGCTATGTGTTCATCCCTGCCACATAATACCAGAGTACCTTTCCAGCAGAATACCTGCTGAGGGAGATATCTAACCATGCACCCCGTCAGGGTGATGCTGGGGGACAAGTGTAGTGCCCAGAGGGTGAGTGGCGACTCAGTAGCTGGGAACTTCAGGATAGGGAAATGGGTGAGCTCTGCTCAGGCTCAGTACTCTGTTATTAGGAAAAACGTCTCAGTACCCCCCTCCGTGACACTTTGGGAGGTGTATAAAACAGTCCTTCAGGACAAGGCCCAGAATGTAACTGCCCAAAAGAAGAAACTAGCAAACAAATGCTGACTGAGTTCCTGCGTGAAACATATTAAATAATTACTCATGACATAGCAAAAAAGTATTATAAGCCACTCTTCTGAAACTGTCCGAGGTAGGGGCTAAAGCTCTCTCCCTTTTGGCTTGATTGGGTTGGAGAGAGGAAGGGGCTTGATGGGTGGGGGAGATACATACAGGAGATGGGACATGGATGACTATGGTTAGGAGTATAGCAGAGGCTTTTGCACAGTATTTGCCCAGCCTTATATAAGGAGGGGCACACCACCCCTGAGGTGACACCACAGCCTTCCTCAAGGAAGTGCCACTCCCGAGATTGTATAGCAACAGTAGAATGGACCTGGACCAGGAGCTCTCCCACACCGATATATCAGAGGCAGTGGGTCTGATGAGACAGGTAAAGACCCCGGGTCCCAGTTAGATACCAGGGAAATTCTCTAAAGAAACTCTCTTGATCCTGGGGTTACACCTCCTGGCCATGTTCAAGAAGGAGTGGGAAAGGAGGGAGTTGTCTCCAGCTTTATGGCAACAATTCTCTTGACACCCAAGGAAGGAAAGCCAGGTACTGCATGCTTTTCATACAGGCTGATCTCCCTGTTAAATACAGAGCTCAAGATCGTGGCCAATAATCTAGTGATTATATCTTCTGGTGAAAGTTATAAATCCCCTAGTCCATAGGGACCAAATGAGATTCACACCCAATAGGACAACAAGGCAAAGCCTTCACTGCCTGCATACTTTGCCTCGCAAACCCACAGGTTGCTATTCCTCTTGGCCCTTGCAAATGAGTAAGTGTTTGACTCTATTTATTGGTGGAGCCAATGTCAAGTGCTAAGCAGATTTGAGTTTGGTCCAGTTTTCTGCCACTGGGTAGAGTTACTATACAATAAATTGATGGCAAGGGTGAAGGTGAACGGAGTGCTCTCATAAACCTTCCTGTTAGAAAGGGGAACCCAACAGGGTTGTCCGCTGTCCCCATTACTGTTGGCCTTCTGTACGGTGCCACTGGCGATCTTAGTGCAAATCAGGGGATTCCCTGCAGTTGAACCCAAGAAGGTGTTGCTATACGCCAATGATATCCTGCCATACCTGTCTATAGGTGTTCTGAAACTCTGAGAACTATGTAGAGTATAGGATTAACTGGAGCAAATCAACCCTATTTGTACCAAGGGATGGAAAAGTGTTGCTCCTGGTCCCAGTTACCATCAGGGTAGTGACAGGATTCTGCTACCTGAGGATTGAAGTCTTGCTTGATGAGGCTCAATTTCTAGAGCAAAACCTGCATGTGGTTTAGCGGGAGCTCCAGACCGTTGCAGACAGATGGAGATGCTTGTTGATCTCACTTATGAGTACATCCTCTGTATTTAAAATGATTACCCTTCCCAAATTCTTGTAAGCTCTCCAGACCACTACCTACCCTATCTCAACTCATTCTTTGACGGGTTAGACATTGCTCTGCGTACATTGCTCTGGGATAGAGTGCTCTCAGAATAGCCTAGCAAACCCTGCAGAGACACACCTACAATGGTGGCATCTCCATCCCAGACCTCAGGGCCTATTACTGGGCCTCTCAATTCCAGGGATGACCTGGCAATAAGACAAGAGTGGTCTCTGATGAATGAGAATACATGCATGCACTATATTTATGGCACAGAGTATAGGTCCATGCTCCCAAGACTGAAGCCTAGGACAAAGCCACAAAATATGAGGGGTGGCAACATAGGTATTCTATGGCGACCCCCTTGTGGAAGGGTGGCAGGCTAAAGGAATTGCAGAAATCGATGGGCTATGTCCGGTGGGATGTGATAGCTTTCACTATGCTTATCAATAACAGACTGGGCAATTTGGTGTGCCTTAGGGCGGGGTGGGAGACAGACATTGGCCAAATGGATATGTGGACTGGGAAAGTTCATTAACATATCCATGTCAGGTAGCGATTAAAACAAGCTTGAGGCTCACCTAATTGAAGATACTTCATAGAGTATATTACAATTGCAGTCAACTATTCAAGATGGGGAGAGTGAGAATACAACAGTTTATTGTTTTTACTGTGAAGGACCTGGTGAGCAGATCTTTGAGCAGATATGACACTGATCTTTTTTGAGAGACCATTTTACCCTGTTACCACTGCTCCACATCTTGCACCCCATCCAATTGCCAAGTCTCCACTTGGGAAACCCACCAATCCAATGTCTGCCTTACCTTTTGGAAAGGGATAAAATAATGCTGACCAAAGGAGGCCCCTTCGCAGATGTAAACTTTTATGTGCTGTGAGACTGAAAGATATGCATCCTTTAGGTCTATCTTTGCTAACTAATCTTTAGTCTGAAGGGAGTCTCCGAGACAGTGAATCCCCTCCATTTTGAATTGTCTATAAAAGACAAAAGCATCAAACACCTTCACATTTATGACCAGATGAAAAAATTTGTTCGCTTTCTGGATCAAAAGTAAGTTGCTGAGAACGCCATGATAAGTCATTGAAATCTCCTCTATTGCACCTTTGTGGAGTAGTCTGTGCACCTCCTGTGTAATCAGATCTCTCTCTAGAGATGTGAAAATCGTAGGAAGAGGTTGAATCAACTGAACCGGTGGACAGTGAAACTCTAATTTATAACCTTGAAAAGTATGTAGCACCCATCTGATATTATTAACCCTCAATTCTGAAGAACGTGGGTGGGTCTGCCTCTGATCGTTCTTGGGAACAAAAGTGTTTAAGAGGATTGGCTTACCAAAATTTGATTGAACATCAACCTCCATGTGGAACCCGGCCTCTTTATTAATAATACAAAGGGGAAAGTCCTCTCCTGTCATTGTAACTGGATGTATGCGGTCCTCTTGAGGTGACAACATTTGGCAGAAAATAGCTCTACTGAGTATTGCCAGCGGAATGAGATCTGCCTCTCCCAGCTCTTCCAAAAACACAGGGGGCAAACACCTCAAGTGTATCACCTGCAGTGAGAGGGCTAACCATGTCTTCATCCTCTGTGTTCCCTGGATGAAGTATAGGAGGAGAAATTAAATTTGATTCTGGGGGTGGGCGGGCAAACATAACGTTGCTCTTCCTGAGACGTCTAAAAAAGAATCCCTCACAAAGGAAACATTTCAACTCCTCTTAAAAGGTTTATAATCAAGACCCTGATCTCTTGAACAGGATAGGATAGTTCCTCCTTTTTATAGTTGGAAACGGCTCAAAATGTTATACTGGGAAGAGGAATCTTTACTACTAGCACAGGGGAATTCTCGCTCTTGGTAATTACATATTTCTTCCCTGGAGCATGGGGGGAGGTAATGACTCAGTTTATTAAAAGAGGCTGCAATGGAATTACTAAATGCGTCCTGCATGAATTGCATTGACGCAGTCACTGCTGACTCTATGACCTCTCTGACTATGACCTTCCATTCAGACAGACCGCTGTCTCTCATGCCTTCCTCGGCTTTCCTCATCCACAGAGGAATCAGACTCATCATGCTCTGAACTCACTGAAGAGTTTATGGAAAGTCTTCTTATAACCAATTTTATCAGTGCCCTTCATATTGTACCTATCATGGTAATTCAGAATGATGGCAAGATCAAGGGTGTTATAATTAAAGTAGTCGAATATAATATGTACGCCTTTAAATTCTTCCCCTTTTGTTTTTTAGGTAACTGTCAAATTTAAGAAAAATGATTTACTATTGGAAGTACCCTACTTATCTTTTTGATGGGAAACTGAATAGAGCTTCTTCAAAACGTTAGATCCAGAGGCAGCAAGCGCTCTGCAGTGTTGCACTATAACCATCATTAGAAATGCAGTGCACTGGAGCAAAACTGCACTGTTGCGCACTGGCAAGCTAAAGTGAAACCAGATGAGAGGCAGGCGCGGCTCCTCCGTATGGGCGGAGGAGTGTCACCCCCTGCCAGCACCAACCGCTGCAAATCCTTTTACATGAAAAGGATAATAAACTCTGTTTATTGTCCTTTCCATGTAAAAGAGGCGGGCCTTGGGGGTGACGAGCTTAAGGGAGTGCACTATGCACTCCCGTCAGAGCGCATGTGTGTTTGGCCAGCACAGGCACACGGTTGCTAGGCTGGAGAGAGCCTGCACAGGCTCCCAGCCAATCCTGACGCTGCTCTGAGCAGCATCAGGATTGGCGCAGGGCAGGCTGGGAGCCTGTTCCTGCAGCAGCGACGGGAGAGGAGTGCGGCAGGGGACCAAAGCAGGTACGTTTTTTTTTATTATTTTTAAATTATTTTTTTCCCACGCCCTTCCCGCCCACCACCCATCCCCCTCCAACCCTCACCCTGCCCCGGCCATGCGAGACTGGAAGACTGACCTTACTAGTGTTAATGAGAATCTAATCACAGACTATGCAACAGATCACTGATACTTTTACAAAATGTTATATATAAAAAATATTGGTATATTAAGCACGTTGAATAAAGAAGAACGACGCACATGCACTTATCTCTGATAGAGCAGTAGAGACAAGGGGGTTTGTTGCTCTGCAGAGACCATACCACAACACGCCTATTATGATGAGCTGAGACTAATAATTTGTTAAGCTGTGTATCTTGGCACTATGATTGATATTTTCATCCATGTTATTTTTTTTATAAATCTATTATTTTTGCTGCTAGAATTTGCAGTATTGGGAATACATTTATAGTGCCAGAATTTCGTGGTGGACGTGACAAGCACCGATTTTCTTGCAGAAGTTTTCTCCCCGAGGTATCTCATTCCAGAAACTGTGCTTTTATGGAGAAGCCTCCACCACTCAGGAATACTGATGGACATATTGGGGCCTTTCCCCAGGGGAATGTTGACTTACATAGAGTAGTACTCCTCAGTGCTTAATTTGTAAATAAAAACGTGCCGGTGCCCAGAGCCCTCCTCTCAGTGCTTAACTTGTAAATAACAAGGTGCAGGTGCTAAAAGCTCTCCTCTTAAACACACGGCTGCTGCAATTAAAGGCCATATGTACCAACGAATTTTCCCATAGACACAGAATGGGTAAAACCCTTTGCTACATCTGGCCCCAAATGAGGGAACACGGAATACTGAGGCAGCGTAATCCTGAAGCCATCTCGGGCCACTTCATTCCATTTAAAGCTGCTTGCTGCCACTTCAGCTCACTGTAGCAGCTTTCTGCTTTCTCCTGTTATGACGCGTTTTCGTTTTTCTCTTCCTCCGTCTTTCCCATATGTGCCTTTTGCCCTCAGCAAGCGCTTGGGGGCGAAGAATAAGCTCTGGCCCTCAACAATAAGTGCCTGTGCTCAGCACCGGAAACAACAAGCACAAATTAAGCACTACCTCCTCTTAAACACGCGGCTGCCTCAATTAAATGTGAGAACACGGAATACTGAGGCGGCTTAGTCCTGAAGCCATCCTAGGCCTCTTCAATCCATTTAAAGCCACTCACTGACCTGGGCTCACCCTTGCAGCTTTCTGCCCTCTCCCTTTGTGACGCTTTTTCGTTTTTCTCTTCCTCCATCTTTCCCATATGAGGCTTTTGCTCGCAGCAAATGCATGAGGCAGAACAATAAGCACCGGCCCTCAAAAACAAGTGGTGCTCAGCACCGGAAACAACAAGCACAAATTAAGCACTGGTACTCCTGTAGTACTCTTTTATGTATTCATACTTTGTGAATACGCCATAAAACCTCTCAAATGGGAATAAAATGGGGTCATTAAGGGGCTATTCATGAACAATTTGTAACGATCGAAAGGTTGCGCCTTTTTTGCAATTTTCACTGATAGGAAGTTGAACGTTTTGGGGCCAATTCACAAAGATATGTAAGAGTGTGTAAAGAGTACGCCTGTAAAACTGCTTCCTGCACTCATAAATGCTTTTGTGGATTGCCCCAAAATCCACCAAAGACTAAATCAACCTGTGAAACACTTCTGTTGATTCAGCTTCTTCTATAAAAATACAAGTGTTCTCTACTGAGTCACTTTATTATATTTAACGTTAATATATCATACTAGCCAGGGGTTTCTTACTTTTAACTATGAGGGCCACAGCCAAGTCAAATGTTCAAGACAACCACTGCCTATGTAATTGATTGATGACATCTAAATTCATCTCGTATGGACATCCTGAATATCTGGAAAAGCCCAGGCCATTGTTTATCAACATTGGACACAATTGCCATAGGCCATGAAAGAGGTGAGCTATGGTATTGATAGACTGCCATTGCCACCTGGGCTTCAAGTAATGGAATTAAGCTGAAAATGGAGGACTTGAAACTCCAATGCCAAAGCATTCAGCAAACGACTGTGCTAATGGAAACAGTTCAGTTTTATCAGGATTTAATTAATTTTTTCTTTGCACTATGGCCTATATTCTTCTCAGTGTTAGACGTGTACAGCAGAAAGGAATTATGAGAAAGCAAGTTATTTTTTATATTTTTCCTCTGCAGCGCTCATGCATATTTTAAGACAGCGTGAAGCCTCCTGGAAATTTCCAGTTTGATATTTTAAGTTGCACTATAATTATTTTTGACAGTTTGTGAAGTGTGCCATATTTATGCTAAACAACATATTTTAATAATTGGAGGCAGTTTGGTTTATAAAACACACATGATAACGTGAATTTGCAGTGGTTTTTCCATTATCAATTTAATGCATTAAAATTGTTATTTTCTGTTTTGAAGCTCCTCATATAATGAAAAATAAGCAAGCCAAGAAATTACTAGGTCGCCCTAAAACTAAGCAATTATCCTGTCACTTTGCTGAAATTCCCGGGGAGGAAGATTCAGAGTTGGTTGCTCAAGCACAAAGAAGGTAAGCTCTTTAAATGTACTTCATTCTGCTTCATTTTCAAGCTGTTCTGATTATATTTTGTAAACTGGCAGCCTATACACAAGATCACTAAAATGAAGAGTGCGCTTAACAGTAGTTTTACTTAGAACAGAACAGATTTAACATATGGGGGCTTTGGTGTCCTGAGATTGTTCCTGATTAATTTCTCGGACCTCCACTGCTTTTGCCTTATTCTGCTAGTGTTACATGTAAAGCCTGATTCTTTTCCCCCTGTCTATAAAGCACTGCCATGTCATCTGCCTTGTTCCATCGACATAATCTACAGTGAGTGTACATGAAATGTATGGAGTGAGTAATTTTAAGGAATATAGGATGTCCTCGTTGTAGGTATGGCGGGAATGGGCAGCTCAGAACGTTTACTCATTCGAGCTTTTTTGCATATACTTGGTACGTGTCTTCTTTGGCTAAGTAAGACTGCAGCAAACATCACAAGAATGCCTGTGACTGCACGACTCTTCCACCAGTAGGAGGTTCCATATGATTCTTGGCATGGGCTTCACCCATGTTAACAGTCTTTCTATAACCCACAAGATCCAGAAAGCAGAATGCATCAGTAGGCAAAGAAGATGAAGATGTGGTAGGTGGATAAGTTGCTGACCTTGGAACCTGGATGATGTGGTTCTAGAACTAGCGATGCAAATTGAACAGATGATTGTCTGATTCTGGAAACATTGGGCCTCATTATGACTTCAGCGGACAGAAAAGCCCATCCACCAAAGTTTCGACGGGTAGGTTGCCCCCAGTCTGACAGCCTCCCCACCAGGTTCAGTACGAGTTTCCTGCTTGGTTAGTGGGTGGAACCTCAGTTTCCGCCCGCTGGCTTAGCGGGAAACGGCCTACAACATTGTCTCAGGCTCATAATAGAGCCAGCGGCAATGCTGTATTGCGTAGAGTGCACCAAATGCATGGGCAGTGCAGCGGCCCCCCTGGGGCCCTCTTCACCCTGTCTCTGCCAGCCTTTTCATGGCGGTGTTACCGCCATGAAATCGCTGGCGGAGAAGGGGGTCATAATCCCCAGGGCAGCGCTGCTTGCAGCTCTGCTCTGGCCGATTAGGACCGCAACGACCGCCTGGACGACTAATCCTGGCGGTCCTGGCGGTCCAAGTGTGGTGCAACCACTGCAGTCGTAATGTGGCACTTGGTCCGCCACATTGGCAGTGATCTGGCCTCCATCGCGAGTCTGGCAGTTAGTATACTGCCAAACTCGTAATGATACCCTTTATGTTATCTGATGCAAGGACTGCCATACCTGACAATTCATAACTGTGACAACTGTTTGTCAGAATTGAGGTATGAAGCATCATCACTCTTACCATCATGATTGAAAATGTTGAATGATATACCCCACAGCCAAGAGCTATACTTAATTTAATTTACTGTCCCCAAGTAATACACCCAGGCCACAGACGTGGGCCTTTTAAGGGTGAGGGGGGCATGTTACAAGTAGTGTAACCTGATGCAGGGTGGCTACAATGCTATTCCAGCATTGCAACCAGAGATGGATTTCTCCAAATTAAATTGGGAGAAGAGCAAACACATGTTTGAATGTTTGAGAAAGAGTCTTCATCAGCCACAATTGATCATCTCGGTGGAGCTTCCAAAAATTCAGTGTTCTAATTATCACATATTAAATCTGATATTGTACTACAAAGCAAGGGCACCGATATGTGGGACAGTTCACTGTAGTTCCCACATGGTGCTCATTAGAGACTAACAGAGATTCCATAGTTCAATAGGCATTATAGACATCTATCCTATTACTTTGCAAGAGCATAAGCTATTGACAGAGTACAAAAGTACAGCAATAGAGAAAGCTTTGCTGCATGTGTTTTTTCAAATACCCTTCAAGAAAACAGGTTCCGTGTGTGGTATAATCTCAAAGATATGTTCTTTAACGTAAAACCCAGCAAATAGATTTTGCCTTAATTTTAAATTGACCAACTCAACGAAATTACGTCGTCCAACCTTCCCTGTGACCCCTTTTTCTGTCCTCACCCCTCCCCATCACCCCAGCCTCCTTCCCCCCTCTAGCCTAATCCTCTTTCCTGACCTATCCCACCCCTCCTTCTTCTGCCCCTTCCTACCTATCCTTCCAAACAATTTTATTCATCTGAGACCTCTTCTTTCTCTCCCCTCCACTCAGCCCCTTTGCTTTCCCTTCACCTCCAACTCTATGTCTACCAACCCTCATCCTCTTTTTACTTCGCTCTTCTCCAAACCTATTTTGGTCCCCATCCCATTTTATAGCCTTTCTACCCTCCCTAACCCTCATCTCCTGTCCAAAATTAGGTGGTTCTCCGCCATTTACTCCTCACTGTCAGTTGCATCCCCTGATTTGTTCTTCTGCAATGTCATTTATTTGTGTTACCATTTGTTTTATTGTAATATGAGGTTTGATCTCTTTGATTGTGTTGCTCTGTAAATGGTGCTGACTTCGCCAGGTAGAATAGTGTAAAGACAAATTTTAAATAAATAATCTCACACATTTTTGTTCCTACATAATTAGAAATAGGAAAATATGTTTGTATGTTATGATTGTTCCACTTCCTGTAAAGCAAGCAGCCTATTTAGCACAAGAAACAACTTTCGCAATTATTATTAGTAGTTAATAATATATTTTTCTTAATAATAATAAACACTATGTTACACAAATTAAATGGGTCATAAGCAACATATGTGCAGTGGTTTCATAATTAATTTCCTCTATTGTATGCCTTACCCCTAAATCTTTAATAGAATAGACTTGAATGTATACTTCTTCAGCTGTTCAATAATAAATCAGTGGATGTATTATCCAGAAAAAAAGGAATATTCACGTGTTCGGTGTCTTAAATTAACAGTTCACAATTTTTCTGGATCATCTGGTCTAGAGACTAAAGGTCAGTGACATCACACATTAGATAGCACATTGTAAAGCCTAATGCTGTTTTTCACTTCCTATTTTACTGAACAGACACTCAGCATTTTAATTTTAATTACTGCTAAGTATCCTAAAAAGGTATCTGTGGTTGGTGGGAGTTCTAGACATGATTTGAAGGTCTGATTTAGAGTTTGGCAGATTGGATACTCAAACGTGACAGATATTCTGTTTGCCCTGTTATAAGTGCATTATATGCTATGGCACTTGTAGTAGGTGGATGGGATATTCATCATGCTTTTGATGGACTATCCCCACTAAACTCTAAATCAGACCCTTAGATTAGGGGCATATAGGTTTAATTTGTTCTCTGTACTCCCCCTCCCCCGTTGACAGTAACCTAGGTATTATTGAAGAATGGCTGAGGAGAGTTTAATGTTTTCATTTCCTTCTGTATTCTGTTGGTTCACTAACTTAACATAGCATGGCTGTTTTTCTATTATATGATTTCAAAAGAGTACAGATCCTACAGATGTTCTTGTTGGTAGTGGGAGATGAGGCACTTCTCTGGGTTCCCTCTCTCTATTTCCATCTTAAATGTTGGTGATTATTAGACTAGCTATAATTCTTTGAATACCCAAATGAGCCACCCTTATGTTTTTTAAAACATTTATTTAAAACTTGTTTCATAAAATGTGTAGTTGACAACAGGTATCTTCAGAGCACTTTACAAACTAATTAAGTGTAAGGAGCTGGAAGTACAATATGAGTGGTTAATTTTAAAGAAATACTTGTTACACCGAGTGTAACAATGGCGGTGGATAATAATTTGTGAAATTTATAACCTGTACACATTTTTGAATACTAAGATTAAAACTAGATTATGTTGTGATAGATAATAAACATGTGAGAGCATAAATATGATAGCGTGAATTGAAACGCTCATGCATTTTTTATTTATATAAAGATGAGAAATCTTGATTGGAGAAGTTGAGAAGGAAAGGGTAACATAGTTAAATTCATCAGTTTAGAGAGAAAAACTGGGATTTCAGGTAGTCTAAAATTGGATCAAGGTAAAGAAGCTGTATTGGAAGTGCGGGCCATCCTTAGCAGGCTGTAGGGTTCTGGACGCTAGGAATAGAGAGGAGAAGGTGATGATAATTTCAGTGTGAGATAGGAGAGGCTACATGCAGGAAAAATATTATACAAGTAGGTGGATTTCATCTGATCAAAGGATACATTTCTGGTAGATGACCATCAATATTAGAAGTAAATGAAACTGTTTACAGCCTTTTCTGTGGACATTATAATATTTTTGTAGTATTTGTCTGATGTTAGGGCATTATGGGGCATTTCTGGTTTGCTCAAGTAGTGCATTTCCTATCCTGTGGGCTTTGCCTGAGAAGAACCTGCACACAATGCACTCCCTTTATAAACAAATGGTATTAGGAGTGGCTTTGTCTTCCTTCTATGGTTATGGAGGCCAGAGGGTATTCAAAGTTTCATTGTTAGTAATTACAGTATTCAGCTTTAGGGCTTTGTCTGGGTAGGCTGTTCCAAAAGGGCAACATGTCTCAATTGGTAGCAATTTAGGAAAAGGATGGGCAGGAGGGAAGTGATACATATGTTTTTCCAGGTTATGAGCTGCTGAATGAAGAACAGCTTATACACACAGCTATTTTTTGGGAGTCTAGTAAGTGGATCACTGCAATACTTAATATAGGAAAAAACTAGAGCTTTGACCTCTGTGTTTAGCATGCTATTTATTTGTTAATTGCAGACAACATGAATTTATAAAAGAGTATTTCATAAAGTGTGAGATGTAGCAAGACTGGAAATAGTGAGGCCAAAGAACTTCATGAAAGCAATTCAGAAATTGTGAAATAACACAGCACTGGACAGAAAAAAGGGTTGTTCTTCTTCTCATTTATGTATATCGAATCATAAAAGATGTCTGGTGAGCATTTTAAGGAGGATAAAAAGTTTGGTTGGATGCTTGGAGTGGGAGGGAGTGCTAGATTCCTGTTTGCAGCACTAGTGAAGGAATGATTCAATGCAAGAAATGTTCTGAATTTCAGTGCAGTGTTTCTAAAAATAAAGACTTTGTTCTCCTGAGTTCTCATTGTCTGCCAGGTATTAGTGTAAATAGATTAAGTAGGATTCTTCGATGAATGGGCCCAGTTTGAATGACAGCAGATTTTCCTCAGGTAGGATCTCACTCATATGGGCATTGCTTTTATATGATCTTTTTATTGGAAGTTCTCAGATTTATTGGGAAGTTTTGAGATGTGTGCTTTGTTGGTGGAAAAGTATTAGCTTTCAGTCTTCACTATCCAGGCCCTCTTCAGCGTATACACACCACCACCAAAAACTGAAAAAATATTCTGCCTTGATAATGACCTCTAGAAATGTTTAATACTTCAACATTTTACCAATGCTTCAAGTGCATTATTCCTTAGCTTCAAAAAGCTTTACATGTTCATTAGATGCAAATTGTGCCCAGGTTCTGTAATTTCAGCATTGTCTTATTTTGAAACACTGAGCCACTGCAGACGTATGTTGTTAGGCGAAGTAGTGCCCATTAAAAATGGCATTTTGCTGTAAACAACAAAAAATGCCCATTGTATGATACAACTACAGCATTTGGAGTTTTGTCCTCCCATTAAAAATAATGTCCCATAATGATGCTCTTTAATGGTATAACACCATTCAGCGCTGTGCATTCATGTTTGTCAATTGGAATGTAGAGACAAAGGTAAGCATGGCAAATATTGTTTTATAACTAGATTCCAACCATTTTTGGTGGGTTTTGCCATCACGTGCCCTACTGATGACTGCCTCATTGCTCCATATTAACAGAATGGCATGTTTCCAATTCTTTCTTTTAGAAATCATTGTCAGTTGCCTTAGTGCAGTTGACTCCAATAAACGCATATAAAAATTCAAATTACAACATGCACTTATTTCTTTAAATGAATGCTGAAGTTCAGCCGACAATAAGTGATCTAGCAACCCCACCATCGTTCACAACATCACTCCCAAATATAGGATAGTCATTCAGGGAAGAGCTCTTCTGGCAGAGCCCGTGCTAATCAGTATGATTACTTGATTACCTCTGCAGCAGTCTAGCTATAGTTGGTACTTACATATGTCAGGGTGGAAGGAGCGTTCACATCTTCCATGCGATTTATAATAAATATATATTCACTGGTAATTTCAGGTGCCTGTGTGGCAATAACCATGCTTTAGATATTTATTTATTTGGCATACATTTTGGAATTTGTAAGCACTTAATATTTGGTGTATGCCTTCACTGTCTATTAAAGAGTGTAATTTGGAGGCACTAATGTGTTTCATTTGCAGTTGCAACTCATGGGGGTTACAAGGGGTGGGGCGTGCAGTGGGGTTAGGGGGAATATTAATAGTAAAAAAAAAACAATTTTTCAAAAACTTACCTGCACGCCATGCCGCCAATTCTCTGTCTCCTCAGCAGGCAGGCATAGGCTCCCAGCCTGCCTTGCGGCCAATCCTGATGCCCAGGGCAGTGTTATGATTGACTCAAGACTGGGAGCCTGAGCCTGTGCCTGATCTCTCCAGACCAGCAACACAGTGCACAGTGCACGTGTTTTGGCCGGCCCGAGACGGCCGGCCAAACACACATGCGCACTGAGGGGAGTGCTGTGTGTACCTATAGATTATTATCCTTTCATTGTAAAAGGTTTGCAGCTTCTGCTGCTGGTGGGGGAGCGACACTCCTCCGCCATAGTGGAGGTGCTGCCGCTGTTCATTTACAGCACCTGGCCGTGTTTTTTCAGCAAAGTGTCAGAAGCATAGTGCTTATCTAACTAAAAAGGTCTCAGTCAATCCAAACATAGCATTGAAATACCATGAGCCAACTTTTAACCTGCAGTTGAGTGCTTATTGATGGTATAGGATTAATGCACCTGCTTCACAAACGACATAATATCTCAAAAAGAAAGAAAAATGAATTCCATATTTAAATAAATGAAATAACATATTCACTAGTACAATATACAGCATGTATGATCACAAAGGAAACAACTCATAATGGGGCTTATTTACAGAGGAAGTAACAGAGCCAGTCTTTAAACCAGCATGTATAAATCTAGGGCTCCATTATGAGTATAGACAAGGGGCATCATTACAGGGCTTGCCACTGTGACATGTCATGTGTTCCCAGTATGTCAGGACCCAAGTTTACCAGGTCAAAAAACACATTATGCACTTTTACCGGGTGTAAATCTGTATCTGCTAAAATTGCCGAGCAGATGTCAGGGCGGTGGATACACGCACAGCTGGGTCTCCTTCCGATTTGCTGCAGCACCATGGATGGAGCAGAGAGTGCGCCCCCTAGCCACGCCACAGTATGGCATGGATCTGGATGTGCTCCATCTCCCAACCCCTAAACCCGTCCCCACAGTGCTCCAATCTGACATTTATCACCTGTTCAGACATGGTGGTGTTAATTGTTAGCGCAATAGCTCAGAATCATGGGAAATATGCAGACTGACTAACAGTATTTTCAGGTCTGCATAGGTATTCCATAGTCTGGGCACTTTAGCAAGTATGGGCCTCACTTTGGTTCAGTAATACTGGCCGGACGTCAAACCGATAATGAAGGCCTAAGGATGAAGAGGAACAGATGTCAGTGACTGTCTTCAACAAATTAGTTATCCCTGCACCGGTACTTTGTTTCGAAAAAGGAACTTGAAGTTACCACTATTTATTTTAAATTCAAATGCACAGAAAGTGCAATTCATGGGTCACAAGAAGGTTTTTCTGCAAAATGCCTTGATGCCCTGAGCCTAGTAGCACCCACTATTAATCAACAAATGAAGAAGGGTGCCCGTTAGCACAGTTGTGGAACAATATCCGCCACAGCCCCTGCGGTGTGGGAGGTGTAGCTCCAGGGGCCCTCTCAGGCCCTGTGCAATGGCCCCATGGCCTAAGAGCTCCTGAATGGGTCCAAGTGTGGGGCAGGGTTGGCTTTAGGGTGGTGCTACCGGTGTACTGACTTTGGTGTGGGTTCTGTGTTTAACAAGCATTGGCATAAACAACAGGTCTCGCCTTTGTGACCTTATAACTACTTAGCCATATTTTACATTACATGGCAGATGGAACATATTTTAGCTGACATTGTGCAACCAACAGTGACCTCTGTGGAGTAGCTGTTTGCTCCTGAGATGTACAGGTACTCTGCCATAAGTGTTTTGCCGCAGTACTAAGAAGTGCCAGTACTCTTTCTTTCAAAATAATGAATTGTAGGTACTCAGTACCAGACAGGACCTCCCTTTTAAAACACTTCCTGTTTTTGACCTACAGATTTTATCTTCCAATTTCAAATGTTAAGAGATGTGTGGAACAACACCCAATGGGCCCGCCTGGATCTAGTTTCAGCTGATAACATGACATAAATCAAATTGCAACAAAATATTGGATAGGGCTATCCAGTAGAATTGCCAAATGACATTGTGAGACTGGAAGCCTGGGTTCTGCTTTTAGTTCTGGTAAAGTAAAGCATACTTTAGATAAAGAGTCGGTAAAGTTTTGGTTTCTCTTGGGCCCTTCCCTTGGGTGTGCAGCACAGCCACCTCTCAATCCTTCTTCCATTAGCGCTTGGGAAGAAACTGTCAGAGGACTGAGAATGTAATGCAGCAACAAATAGTGAAACGAACAAAGAGAAAGGGAGATAGGAAAGAGAGACAGCTGTCGATGGGGAGGTACAGAGAGAAGGGGACAGAGATACATCGAGAGGGCGGAAAATAAAGAGAGGGGAAGATGGGCACAGACAGGGAAAGATGGGTACAGAGAGACATAAAAGAAGGGTACAGAGAGACTGGGACATGCATAGAGTTAAAAATAGCGAGAAATCAATGGTTCAAGAGAGAGAGAGAGAGAGAGTTCATGATGAGTGAGAGGAAGACAGAGAGAGATATACCCTGGAAATATAGAGAGATACTGAGATAAAGGGGCAGAAAAGATAGGTGTCGAGTAAGAGAGAAAGAGAGAGAGAGGAGGAGGAGGAGAGAGAGCGAGAGAGAGAGAGATAAAGGGTGTTAGAAATGGGGTCTTTGGTTGGCAGTCAGATTACCCCCTGTCCAAGCAAGGTCCCTCACTCTAGTCAGGGTAAAAGAGAATCACTCTCGGCTAACCACCGCTCACCCCCTTGGTAGCTTGGCACGAGCAGCAGGTTTAACTTCAGAGTGCTAGATGTAAAGTATTTGTACCAACACACACAGTAACCTAATGAAAAAACTCCACAATGACATAACACAGGTTTAGATAAATAGAAAATATTTATCTACACAAAACAAGACCAAAATGACAAAAATCCACAATACACAAGTCAAGTTATTACTTAAAAACTAAAAAGAGTCTTCATTTAGTTTTAAGCACAACGCTAACACTGTTAGCATGAAAATGTACCTGGTGCGTCAAAAATAACCCCGCACGGGCGTGTGTGCATCAAAAAGAGCTTTCGATGCATCGATTTCACTCACGAGCGAGACCTTGCTTCGTTTCTCCTTCAGTCGAGTTGGTGTGTGTCGTTTCTGCTCTCCGCAGGAGAGCGATGCGTCCATTGGAGCCTCACACGGGTCCGGGCAGGCCTTGCGTTGTTTTTACACACCCAGCGGTGTTTGTGTCAGAAATTCAGCCGCACGATGATCCAAAAACCACGCAGCGCGGGTTGTGATATCACCAGTCTCCGTCAGCGGTGCTGCACGTCATTTCTCCAGCCACGAGCATCGATCTTCCGGTCACTTTGCAGACGAGTGTTGATTTTCAGCCGCGAAGCCGGCGGTGCGTCGATTTCTTAGCCTCAGATCAAAGTTGCATCGATCTTTTCCCTGCACGGTGGTCAGTGCGTGGATTCCTCACTCTTGAGCTGCCAGCTTCTCCTTTTAGGGGCCTAGGAACTGGATGGACACCACTTGACAGAGTAGGAGCCTCAGCTGAGGCTCAAGGTGCTGGCAGAGAGAAGCCTTTACTGTCCCTGAGACTTCAAACAACAGGAGGCACACTCTAAATCAAGCCCTTGAAGAGTTCTTCACAAGAAGGAAGGCAACACAAAGTCCAGTCTTTGTCCTCTAGCACAGGCAGAAGCAGCAACTGCAGGATAGCTCCACAAAGCACAGACAGGACAGCTCTTCTTCCTCAGCTAATCGGCTCTTCCCCAGGCAGAGGTTCCTTTTGGTTTCCAGAAATGTTCTAAAGTTTGTGGTTTTGGGTGCCCTTCTTATACCCATTTTGCCCTTTGAAGTAGCCTTGCCCAGGCCAGGCCCCAGACACACACCAGCGGGTTGGAGTCTGCATTGTGTGAGGGCAGGCACAGCCCTTTCCGGTGTAAGTGACCACTCCTCTCCTCCCTCCTAGCTCATGGCTCATCAGGAAGTCCAGACTTCACCCCAGCTCCCTTTGTGTCACTGTCTAGGGAGAGGTGCAAACAGCCCAACTGTCAAACTGACCCAGACAGGGAATCCACAAACAGGCAGAGTCACAGAAATGGTTTAAGCAAGAAAATGCCCACTTTCTAAAAGTGGCATTTTCAAACACATGGGGCCTCATTCCGACCCTGGCGGTACAAGACCGTCAGGGCCGGGGGCAACGGAAGCACCGCCAACAGGCTGGCGGTGCTTCATTGCCCATTCTGACCGCGGCGGATTTCCCCTGCTTGGGCGAATCCTCCATGGCGACATGGAGATTCCGACCCCCTTCCCGCCATCCTGTTCCTGGCGGTTTTTACCGCCAGGAACAGGATGGCGGGAACGGGTGTCATGGGGCCCCTGGGGGACCCTGCACTGCCCATGCCAATGGCATGGGCAGTGCAGGGGCCCCCTAACAGGGCCCCAGCATGATTTTCACTGTCTGCATTGCAGACAGTGAAAATCGCGACGGGTGCAACTGCACCCGTCGCACCCCTGCAACACCGCCGGCTCCATTCGGAGCCGGCCTCTGTGTTGCAGGGCCTTTCCCGCTGGGCCGGCGGGCGCTCCCTTGGCGGGCGCCCGCCGGCCCAGCGGGAAAGTCAGAATGACCCTCACAATCTTAAAACCAACTTTACTAAAAGATGTATTTTTGAATTGTGAGCTCAGAGACCCCAAACTCTACATGTCTATCCGCTCCCAAAGGGAATCTACACTTGAATCATATTTAAAGGTAGCCCTCATGTTAACCTATAAGAGGGACAGGCCTTGAAACAGTGAAAAACAAATTTAGCAATATTTCACTGTCAGGACATATAAAACACATTACTGCATGTCCTACCTTAACCAAACACTGCACCGTGCCCTTGGGGCTACCTAGGGCCTACCTTAGGGGTGTTTTACATGTATGAAAAGGGAACATTTGCCAAGTCGAATTTACAGTTTAAAACTGCACACACAGACACTGCAATGGCAGGTCTGAGACATGATTACAGGGCTACTCATGTGGGTGGCACAACCAGTGCTGCAGGCCCACTAGTAGCGTTTGATTTACAGGCCCTGGGCACCTCTAGTGCACTGTACTAGGGACTTACTAGTAAATCAAATATGCCAATCATGGACAACCAATTACATACACATTTTGTAGAGGAACACTTGCACTTTAGCACTGGATAGCAGTGGTAAAGTGCCCAGAGTAACAAGAACAGCAGAAACAGAGTCCAGCACACATCAACAACCTGGAAACAGAGACAAAAAGTTAGGGGAAACCACGCTAAGGATGAAAAGTGCAACAAAGGGGGAGAAAAATAGGTGTGGAGGGAGTGTGAGAGAGATAGACTGACATAAAGGAGGAGAAAATATAGGGAGGGAGACAGGCAAGAGAGAGAGCGTGTGAGAGAGAGGGGCGGAGAGAGAAAGGAAGCTAGTTCTAGGTGGCTGGCATTTCATCCCTCATTTATTTTTGTCTTTCTAAAAACAATCTTGGGTAATGGGTCTTGTGTGCCTTAAATAGCAATCAGCGGCTGTGGGTGACTGACTGATCTTGTCCAGACAGAAGATGCTTCTGTCACGGGCCAGTGATGACAAGGACCCCCAAGGCCAGCATTCGAGGGATGGTACATGACCACTTTCTATTTGTACCATATGGTATGAGACGGTACAAAGTGCCCAAGCACTTCTTATGAAAAGCAGCCAGTGAACCTCTAATGCCAATATCAATGCCCGATAAATCATAGAGCATTTAGCGTAGCATTCAGACCGTTTCGAAGCACCATGTGCAAGCAGACGTGGATGGTTGGAAATCTGTTTCTGCAAGGGCACACTGCACTTGCGTAATTGAAGCTTGACAGAAGTAGGGCTTCAGAAGCACTAATATTGTGAATTCACACCATATAAGGGTGGTCTGTCTAATGTGGTGTTAGGAAAATCCTTAAGCCGTTCAAGGAGGGTACATGTGACACTGGCATGAGATATAAGCCACAAAAGTAGAGATCACTGCAACATTTTATTTAACAGGAGATGTGAGCCATACAAGAATTATTATGAAATTGTGCATGCGTGGAGTCACACCTTTCACCCCTCTTCTCCCTCTCCCCTTCCTCCACCCGCCCTTTTGCTTTACCAGCTAGTGCTCAGGGAAACCGGGGAGGCCCTTGTCAGGGGGGAATAGACAAGGGTCTCAACTATAGAAAAAAAACATCGGAAAGGTCTGGGACGCACAGTGGAAGGGAGAGATACCTGTCACATTAGGGTAGTAAAGGCACAGGTTTCTAGTACATTACATTTGTTTTGGGCATAATCCTGTAGTCGCTCTGCACAGCTACACAGTGTATTTATACATCCACACTGTGTACATGTAATATTTTTGTACGTGACTCAAGTTCCCCTCCGCCCACAGGTCACGCACTGTGGCCATTCCCATCCAGGACAGAGCGGTGAGAAGCAGAAGAAACCACAGGCCTTGCTGAGAACTACCAAGAGAACTTCCCAGACTGCCCCCACCCCCAAAATGCACCAGAGAAAGAACCGTAGGGGAAAGGATGTGGAAAGAACAGCCAGACCTGCTGGTTTTGGATCTGAGGAACACAGTTTGAGTCTCTGAGCTGGCTTAACATCCTCTGATTCTGGGAAAATCACTTAATATTCCTTTGCTACCAAAAATGAATATGTCCTTGTGTAATGTAACCAGTGCTCATGTAAAGTGCTCTAATACCTTCCTGTAAAGTTTGCGCTACATGAAACTGCAAAAAAATAAATAATTCAAAAATAACTCACAGATCTGGTAAAGAAACAGCAAGGTGCCGGAAAACAAGAAAGAGGAAGAAACAACATACCGCCATGAGTGTGACGTGGCGAAGCAAAAGAAAAATGTAGCCCACTGTAGGAAAGTACCATCTTGCCTGGCATGTTACCCCCATATTTCACTGTATATATGTAGTTTTAGTGTATGTGTCACTGGGACCCTGCCAGCCAGGGCCCCAGTGCTCATAAGTGTGCCCTGTATGTGTTCCCTGTGTGATGACTAACTGTCTCACTGAGGCTCTGCTAACCAGAACCTCAGTGGTTATGCTCTCTCTGCTTTCCAAATTGTCACTAACAGGCTAGTGACCAATTTCACCAATTCACATTGGCATACTGGAACACCCTTATAATTCCCTAGTATATGGTACCGAGGTACCCAGGGTATTGGGGTTCCAGGAGATCCCTATGGGCTGCAACATTTCTTTTGCCACCCGTAGGGAGCACTGACAATTCTTACACAGGCCTGCCACTGCAGCCTGAGTGAAATAACGTCCACGTTATTTCACAGCCATTTACCACTGCACTTAAGTAACTTATAAGTCACCTATATGTCTAACCTTTACCTGGTAAAGGTTGGGTGCTAAGTTACTTAGTGTGTGGGCACCCTGGCACTAGCCAAGGTGCCCCCACATCGTTCAGGGCAAATTCCCCTGACTTTGTGAGTGCGGGGACACCATTTCACGCGTGCACCAAACATAGGTCACTACCTAGGTATAGCGTCACAATAGTAACTCCGAACATGGCCATGTAACATGTCCAAGATCATGCAATTGTCACCCCAATGCCATTCTGGCATTGGGGAGACAATTCCATGATCCCCCGAGTCTCTAGCACAGACCCGGGTACTGCCAAACTACCTTTCCCGGGGTTTCACTGCAGATGCTGCTGCTGCCAACCCCTCAGACAGGTTTCTGCCCTCCTGGGGTCCAGCCAGGCCTGGCCCAGGAAGGCAGAACAAAGGACTTCCTCAGAGAGAGGGTGTTACACCCTCTCCCTTTGGAAAAACGTGTCAGGACTGGGGAGGAGTAGCCTCCCCCAGCCTCTGGAAATGCTTTGATGGGCACAGATGGTGCCCATCTCTGCATAAGCCAGTCTACACCGGTTCAGGGATCACCCAGCCCTGCTCTGGCGCGAAACTGGACAAAGGAAAGGGGAGTGACCACTCCCCTGACCTGCACCTCCCAGGGGAGGTGCCCAGAGCTCCTCCAGTGTGCTTCAGACCTCTGCCATCTTGGAAACAGAGGTGTTGCTGGCACACTGGACTGCTCTGAGTGGCCAGTGCCAGCAGGTGACGTCAGAGACTCCTTCTGATAGGCTCATACCTGTGTTGCTAGCCTATCCTCCTTCCTAGGTAGCCAAACCTCCTTTTCTGGCTATTTAGGGTCTCTGCTTTGGGGAATTCTTTAGATAACGAATGCAAGTGCTCATCCGAGTTCTTCTGCATCTCTCTCTTCACCTTCTGCCAAAGGATCGACCGCTGACAGCTCAGGACACCTGCAAAACCGCAACAAAGTAGCAAAGACGACTACTGCAACCTTGTATCGCTCACCCTGCCGCCTTCTCGACTGTTTCCTGGTGGTGCATGCTCTGGGGGTAGCCTGCCTCCTTCTTGCACCACGAGCTCTGAAGAAATCTCCCGTGGGTCGACGGAATCTTCCCCCTGCAACCGCAGGTAACAAAAGACTGCATCACCGGTCCTCTGGGTCCCCTCTCAGCACAACGAGCATGGTCCCTGGAACTCAGCAACTCCGTCCAAGTGACTCCCACAGTCCAGTAACTCTTCAGTCCAAGTTTGGTGGAGGTAAGTCCTTGCCTCCCCACGCTAGACTGCATTGCTTGGTACCGTGTGATTTGCAGCTGCTCCGGCTCCTGTGCACTCTTCCAGGATTTCCTTCGTACACAGCCAAGCCTGGGTCCCCGACACTCTAACCTGTAGTGCACAACCTTCTGAGTTGTCCTCCGGCGTCGTGGGACTCCCTTTTGTGTCTTTGGGTGGACTCCGGTTCACTTCTCTTCCAAGTGCCTGTCCCGGTACTTCTACGGGTGCTGTCTGCTTCTGTGAGGGCTCCCTGACTTGCTGGGCGCCCCCTCTGTCTCCTCATCCAAGTGGCGACATCCTGGTCCCTCCTGGGCCACAGCAGCATCCAAAAAGCCTAACAGCGACCCTTGCAGCTAGCAAGGCTTGTTTGCGGTCTTTCTGTGTGGGAACACCTCTGCAAGCTTCTACACGACGTGGGACATCCATCCTCTAAAGGGGAAGTTTCTAGCCCTCTTCGTTCTTGCAGAATCCACAGCCTCTACCATCCGGTGGCAGCTTCCTTGCACCCTCAGCTGGCATTTCCTGGGCATCTGCCCACTCTCGACTTTGTCGCAACTCTTGGACTTGGTCCCCTTGTTCCACAGGTACTCTCGTCCAGAAATCCACTTTGGTTGCTTTGCTGGTGTTAGTCTTCCTTGCAGAATTCCCCTATCACAACTTCTGTGCTCTCTGGGGAATATAGGTTCCCTTTACACCTACTTTTCAGGGTCTTGGGGTGGGCTATTTTTCTAACCCTCACTGTTTTCTTACAGCCCCAGCGACCCTCTACAAGCTCACATAGGTTTGGGGTTCATTCGTGGTTCGCATTCCACTTTTGGAGTATATGGTTTGTGTTGCCCCTATACCTATGTGCTCCTATTGCAATCTACTGTAACTTTATACTGCTTGCATTACTTCCTTTTGCTATTACTGCATATTTTTGGTATTGTGTACATATATCTTGTGTATATTTGGCATCCTCATACTGAGGGTACTCACTGAGATACTTTTGGCATATTATCATAAAAATAAAGTACCTTTATTTTTAGTATATCTGTGTATTGTGTTTTCTTATGATATTGTGCTAATGACACCAGTGGTATAGTAGGAGCTTTGCATGTCTCCTAGTTCAGCCTAAGCTACTCTGCTATAGCTACCTTCTATCAGCCTAAGCTGCTAGAAACACCTCTTCTACACTAATAAGGGATAACTGGACCTGGTACAGAGTGTAAGTACCCCTTGGTACCCACTACAAGCCAGGCCAGCCTCCTACACCCACCCACACTGAGGTATGTGGCCCATAGTGCAATAATTCATGTAACAGGGCCAGTCTCCAAGGCAGTAACAAAACAGCCTCAAGGCGGGACAAACAAAACATTTACCTAAGAATCCACAGGAATTTGGAATGTCAGGGCAAAGAACGAATGAAAGTGATGGGCATGTGATGGGTGTGGTGAACGCCCATAGAAGTAGATTGCAGCATGTCAAAAGACAGCACATGCGCGTTGCCTATGCGCAACCTAAAAATAACTTGGGGGTTTAGAAGCACTGAACTTGCTTGTACATCCATCAGTTTTCAAGCAACAATAAAAATGTCAAGATAACAACTCTGGTGATTAATGTTACTGCTGGTGAGAGATCTGAATTTTGTCTAGTGGCAGTTTTTACGAATCATAAAGTAGCACAGAAGGATAATGTGCCTGTTGCAAAGAACGTGAACCATGCAGATTACAAAACGGTGAGTGAATTAAGAGTAGCGCTCCAAATAAGAAAAAGAAATGTAGCCAGAGGGTGCTATGGAGAGGTGAGGGGCACTGCTGGAGAGTGGCAGTGGGGGAATTTGTGAAGAAGGAGGTCATGGGGGATTGGGAGGACGCCAAAAAAGACTGTTGCACCAGGCAAAAGCAGCAGCTAGCTGGCCCTATGTGGGGGGGGCCCTTTGTGTATTTTGCAGGGAGCCCCTCCGGTTTCATTACGCCACTGCCTTAGCACTTATTTTTGTTAATTCTTGGACATTTCTAGATCAGGATTTTAGCAACAGCTCTGATAAAGAACGGCTTTAATCTGATAGCCATTGCTCTTGTCAGCCCTAAGGGAACACAGACGAGTTGAGGCATATATGTTGGTGCACTCCTTTCCCAAACAAATGCAAGCTTTTACAGCTACATCAACTGGAATGTGGTTTCTGTTCTCTGTCTTTGAATACACAGGAGGGTTAATACATGTTAACATAGTGGAAGATAGTCAGCGCACCGATTGCAGAAGATCGGCAGGAGGATTGGGAGATGGCTTCTAAGGAGTCCTCTATCCTCCCATGCTTGATGGAGGCTGACTCTATGCTTTGTTCAGTGCAGGTCCCCTTTGAGTGCAGGCCACTGTTGGGCAGTCCACATATTTGAGAAAGATAAAAATAACTAGGCGAGAAGAGCTGATAGAGATCGAAAATGATCTGATCTTGCATTTTGTTCTTTCAATGTTATTTTTGGGAGGGTTGTTTCATGTACTTAGGATATCTTTCTTCGGTTCCACTGCTTCCTCTGTGCCACGAAGCACTGCAGTCAATTGTGTACTCTTTAAATTAACTATTAATGATACCCAATTAACCACAGAGGGTATCCTCATGTGCTACTGGTTTAGTAACTTTGAGTGAGTTTGGCTGGTTCTCATGCAGCAGCACGCAAAGATGGTAAAGATCCCAGGTCCTTCCTACTACGTTTTTAGTATACTGAAGTCAAGCTGGATCGCTGGATCATAGTGAACATTGGTGTGGCATCTATAAGAACCCCATCATTTTTTGTGTTCTTCCTTTTAGGGAGCATAAAGTTTGCAGCCAAGAGCACCAGCTGTGACATGTGCTCTGAATGTTAGTGCATATTTGCGCTTCACATTGGCTTTTAGGATGCTGCAAATATACATCTGCAGCATCCTGACAGCATGGGTCACCCAGTATTAGCCCACTCTTTCAACTGGCGATAGTAGCTGACACATATGGCACCTCCATGCACTAGGGGCATCACCCCTTGAAAGAATGCATCTGAGGTGCTGATATGCATGAGCCTTTCTTTGTCCCTGTACATAAAATCGATTTATCTCACTGCTTGAGCACAACAGGTGAGTTCACAATACTCATCTGAGCTTTGTCCAGCCTGGTTTGATATATAGTTCAACTAATGGATTGGGAATATTCTTATGAGGTAAGTGAGCCTTGAGCCAAAGAAAATCGTTTGTGGTTTACGGAAAGAGTGTTGCAGTTATTGCACTGTTTCATTAGCAGTGGTATAGTGTTTTAATCGTCAGGATGTGACGTTATTATTTTAAAGATGATATGTGCAGAGCGATTCTTCACGTGCCATAGTTAGTGTATGGTGTTGTCTCGTAGTCCGGAAAAAATGCCAGTGTAGTCTGGTGGGAGTTCACCTCCGTAAAAAGCAAATTTGGAGGAGACCAGGACTTGCACAATAAAGGATAGGTCAACATCAGTAGTCTAACTGGCTATAGATTAGCGGGCAGAAAATAAGCAGGTGGTTAGGTAGCCTCTTCGCTCCTAGATATTATCCTGTAGTTTGGGATTGCAGATGTGAATAGTCAGTATAGATGTGCAATCTAGTTTAGACTTGCTGGGGATGTAGCTGAAGAAAAAATAAATTGCACTGAAAGGCTTAACCATGATGCTGATCTCTGAGGTACTCCATACCTGAGGTGGGTTACATGAAGGATGCCAGTTTAGTCTTGTGGGTGTGGCTTGAGATGAAAGATACAAGCCACTTCCGCACATTAACTCCATTGATCTACCAGCTTTAGAAAAGACAGCCAAGCTTGGAGATAGAACATGAAACCCATGATGAGCTAGTGAAGCATCTTCTAAGCCTCTCTCCGCTAGCGCCCGCCATATCCTAAATTACTGCCAGGGAAATACATCTGCTGGTAACATTCCATAGGTTAATTTCAGGAGGAGAAGAGAAATTAGGAAGGCCCTGCACACCTTAGAACGAGGTGGGCTAAGGATGTCCTGTGCCAGAGTGGTCATATCACAGAAAAAATACTTATTTTGTGTTTATGGAAAACAGCGATATGGGGTATGTTATAGTATTATCGACTTATGTATACACTTTTGCTGCCCAAGAACTACGTCAAAGTGGGGCACCGTTACAATGATCCCTGTAGTTACCAGTGTTTTAGCCACAATATTTTAGGTCATAGCTGATTTATAGATTGTGCCGTACACTGCTGATGACTGCTTCGAAGCGAAGCACAAAGTTACACTGTGGGAGTCATGTCTGAATATAACATAATAAGCAGTTTTGGTAAAAGAAACATATCACATCTAAGCAGTACAGGGCTACAGAGATGGTGAAGGCATATATGATACACAGATACTTTCCAGGCCAAGACCACCTGGAAACTGTCCAACTTTGGTCCGCAAACACTAACATCTTAGCAACTATTGAGGTCAACCACAACAGAATTGGCAGGATGTGTATCCGCAAAGCTGAAGAAGGTTTATGCTGACTAAATGGCACATAAGTTGGCAAAGCTGCTGCTGTTATGAATGTTTTTGATACAGGGGTTGTATTCTTCATGGAAGTTAAGACATGCTGTATTACTGTGGCACTATTGTCGGTGTGCTATTCAAGATACACTTATGGCCATAGATGGATGTTCACTTTAAAGCCATTTTTAATATGTACTCAGAAGTGCACATTACATGTTGGCATTCTATTGTTGTTCCTAACTGGCAATGTAATTTGCATATACTTTTCTGTATTGATTTTGGATTACTTAGTTTCCACTATGGTACACGGTTACCCTGTCCCATGACTCGATTTATTTAGTTTTGCTGTTTGCTAAGCATTAGAATTAGCTAGCAAGCATCTTTACTCTGGGCTGCACATTTCAGACGTCTGCTAGAGATAGTTTTAGTATCTCCAGGAATACTCATGTTGATTATGCACATTCCCTCCAAATGCCCTTTGCAATAAATAACTTGGTCGGACACATTCAACGACATAGGGCCTCTTTTAGAGTGTAGCAGAGTGGAAGCATCACTAGTGAGGCATGGCGGACCCGGGAAAGAAATGCAAAATGCCCCCCAAGTGGAGGGGGAATCTCCCCTTCCCCATTTGCATGCCAGGCCACTTTGTTTCATAGAAAACAAACTCTCACTTTAGAAGTTTGTTTTCTTTCAACATAAAAGTTTCTGAAGTAGGGGTTTTAAATTGGGTGCCTGCATGGCAAACGTTTAGGGTTGTAAAGGCAGTCACCATGGCAGCCTTCTACAGAACAGAGATCCCCTCTGTGCTGGGAAGGATATCTAAATCGGGTGAAGGTTAGGACCGTAGAACCTATAGCGGGCCAGTGGATTTTCTGCAAGGGTCTAAATTTCTCACAAGTAGTAAATAGAACGTTACATATTGCGACCAAGATACAACATTGTAGTATTGTTAGAGAGCCTTGATAACATGTTATAAAAACTGATATTCAGTGGTGCTTTTTAAGTTATTACAATAGATATGTGCAGTGTAATACAGTGCAAGTGTGCACAACACATATATAAGACATTTTAAGTGGTGAAAAATATTCCTATTTACCTTTTCAAAGACTACAAGGAAATTACATTTTCCCTTTAGAAAATATGGTTGGCCAAAAACTTAGGGCACATTTTATTGCTTTTTAGAGGCACTCACCAGTTGGCAAAGGAAGCTTTATTCCTCCTCCTAGATATAGCCTTGCTGACCCATGAACATTCCTTTGAACTGTTAGGGGCACCCCAAAATTGTGAGATCACTAATACTCTATGTATAGTTTGATGCATTGCACTTCAGATTGAAGACCCTCCCAGATAAATGACTACAGATTCTATTGACTCTATATTACTGGATGTGGCTTTAAATATCTTAGAGATGGTTGGATTAAATAAGAAAGTGGCTCCACTTTCCCCAAGAATTTGCTTGCCTTAATACTGATAGTGGAGATTGCCGCTGCCTAGGAAAGTGAAATAGCGCTATAAGAATTCACAGATTCTGCTCAACAAATTATAATAAGGGCCAAGCCATGGCCCAATAGTCTTCTGCAAAGCATTTCAAGTGGCTTTCTTTTTATAGGGCCCACACATACTTTACATGTGTGAAGAAACAAAACCTGGGGCTCTTTCCCATTTCTGAACAAATGAATGAAAAAGCCATTAACTGCAGATTTCATGGGTGGGGAGAGCTCCTACTTTTAAAATGAAAACCCTTCCGAAGCTTCTGTATGTCTTTCAAAATCACCAGTGTATAGTCTTTGATAAATGCTTTCAAATACTAGACGTTGACTTGAGTTCCCTGGTCTAGGACAGTACAGATCTGTACTGGGGGCAATATAAAACACTACAGGGTACTAGAGCCCCTGATTGGAAACAGTTGGTGCACCCCATGATTTGGCTAAAATTGGCTAAATAGGAAATTGCACTTATCTGCATTTTATATATGGGGAGAAAGGGATGAACACACTGCAGACCACAAATAATGCAGACCTGACATAAGGCTACACACGATTCTTTGTGGTTACAAAGGAAAAATTACTAAGAAAACCTCCTTATGAGCAGGCACTTTGATGAAAGATGTGGCCATGTTGAAGGAAATCCGGGCCAGTGTCTAACCCGAGGATTTGCTCCCTTTATTAAGTATTTCACCCTTTGAATTGTTCTACAGCACTTAAGGTCAGCACCGCCTCACCAGGTGGTGTTTCACATGTTCTAGTGTTGGATAGACTTAATTACCATTGAATAAACTTAATTGGAGGGATGTTGCTCAACTGGCTGTTCGGCAAGCACAGCGTTGTCTTGAGTGTATGTACATGCCATGATTAGATCCAGAATGCAGAAAGGCAAAGTCGTAAATAAATGCCATAATTAATACAGGTGTTTTACAGGGGCTACAGATAACCAGGAAAACTATAAATATAGAACATGCATGTGAGCTTTCCTGCTGCAGTGCACTGTCTTGATATATATTTTTAAATTGTAGCATGCTCCTCAGATTACGGTGCTGCTCTAAGCTTCAAATTTCCACAAATGTAACTTGTTTTTTATTCTAAGCTCCATATGTCAAGGCAAAGGGACTTCTTGAATCTTAGGTTTTCAACCCTTGTCAGGTGTTTATTGATTTGTATGTCTCTCAAATATTATGTGTTGTATCTCTTGATATTATACTTTCGAAATGATTAAATTACAAAGGCTGCCCACTGATGATTTATAACACTTTCTCAATAACTGCATGTTTGCAGATCTTTAAAATTTCTCGTGTTATGGGATCTTCACAATTCTGAGACATTTGTTATATAACATTTGATTTTACATGCAATTGAATAGCATATCTTCATTTACAAAGACATTGCAACATAATGGGAAAGGTTAAATCGAAAGTGCACACTCCCAAATTCGAGCTTGCATAAAAATATATAGGGCCTATTAGGTGTGCAAATACCTCCAATTATGAGTATAAACTTTGTTGCATACTCCTAGATGTATTTGCTCACATCTAATAATATATTAGTACCCAGTAATTTTAAGGCTGAGTAAATCTGCCTGAAAGCATTCTGTAGATACAATGCCTATCTGAGTAGGCGAACAATCAGAAACATGGATGTAAGTTCCAAATTCTTGACAGACATATTGCTACACTGGATACTGTAGGAAGAAAGTGGGGAGAGAAAGGAAGACCCCAAAAATTGGTATGGAATTTGTCTATGGGTAAATGTTTTCCACATTGAGAAGAGAACTATGAAAACGTTCTAATAATTCTTACTTTTCCAAACCAAGTGCCCACCTATTACATTTACACATTTACACATGTTTTTCATGTGAGTACTTCGAAATTCACAAAAAAATCATAAGCTATTCCTGGGATTCTGTGACTATCTCAACTTCCCAGGTGATTTTGCAATGGATTCCAGAAAAGTCCGAAATGTACTCAATATCTAGGCAGATTATGAAAATCAAGCCAATGTTTGAGCTGTTAAATATGCATAAAAATTAAAGTAGTATATTGAACATAAAAATGTCCTAAACTGTATTCATGTGAAAGTGTTTTTGTTGAATAAAGCAAATTGCAAACTGAATATAATTTCCTTTTTTGTTGTAGCACAGAGAATGATTCAGCTGCATCTTCTTTAACACTCCAGGCTGGCAGGAAAGAGCAAAACAGGGACAACTGCAGTTTGAGGAGCAAGTATGCAAAGGAAGATCCTGACTTCACTGTTACCGCAGAAGGTGAATCAGAATGCCTGTGCATGTATAACAGATGAGCCCTCGCAGTATCACTAGAGACTGTTAAAAGGTAGACATTCGTAACACACACTTCATTTTTCTTTTCAGTGTTGGAACAATTCTCAAGCCATCCAAACGTGGAAGGTAAAATGTCTTGCCTTGTTGGTTTATAAAATGCAAAGCCATTTAAAATAATGATGATAGTAAGATCAAGAACAATAATAATAACACATGCTTCTTATATAGTACGTCATAACACATTTAGATTATTTATAAGCATTTTAAATAATAGATGTTATAATTTCCCAATTTGATGATACTCAGTATACTGATCAGAAGAAGATGGAAAACGGAGTTGACCTTGCCAGGATGGACTTGCATTGCATACGTATATGTAGAGAAAAATATAGTAGTATAAAGATTATTTTAGAAAATTAAATAAATATGTTTATTTTTGCCATATTTCCATTAAATGTTTAAACTATTCACACAAGGTCCATGTACAATCATGGGTATTTTCAACTTCATAACCGCCCCCAATCCGTTCTGCAGAGCTTTACTACAATTCTCTTGGCCACTGGGGTCATGTGGCAATGGAAGACCAAATTGTGGGCCAGAGCTATCTCGATTATGTAACAGGCAAATGCAAATTATGCAGCACATTCTCTAGCAGAATTGTTTTGATCCATAAGTACTAGAACCATAGTTTTTTGACATCTGCAAAACAAGTTATGCAGTAAATATGTGACAAATGCACTAAATCCATGAGTACTCGGTAAACATCAAAACCTTGTCTTGAAATATTTCTCACATCAGCCAATCATTTCTTCTCAGATCCACAGATCAGTTTATGTGGATCCTTGGGGGACAAAAGTCTTCCTCATCTTTTTCTAAATTGCTGGACTACCGATTTATTTGAGAATCCCATACGACAGAGATAACAAACATGTGAACCCTTTAAATCCCATTTGCAACCTTTTTTAAATGTTTAGATCTCAAAATATATTGAATGGGTTTTCGCCTATCCAAAAAAGGAATGCCTTCTCAATAATGTTCTACTTTTGTGCCAGGTTTAGTGTAAATAAGTTCAGCAGTTTCGACTGCAGATGTGAGCAAAATTTCCTATGGGATTTCAAAATTTAAATCACTTTTACCCTGCTTCGTTCCTTTAACTTTTTTCCCGGTGGACGGATTGTCACAAAACCTGGCATTCTGAAACTTAACTGATTGCCAAAATTCATGAAAATCGGTTCATGGGGTCAAAAGTTATAGGCCAATCAATAAATGCCTTTTCAATAAAAACACCGTCTAAAGCATAACTACATTTCGGGCTCATGCACTCACAAGCCCACACACACTGTTCATGAATACCCATTGCATCAAGCCCATCCGTTTTATTTGTGGCCCACTGTGTGCCCCCACCATAAACAAATACTTCTAGAAACACCACTGCTTATATGGGGGTAAGGACGCGTATTCAAGGCCTGAATTTCCCAGGTCTCAGTCTTAGATTACGGCTATCATGATGTGCTTCATTACACAGGACAATTGATTCTCTGGGGTTTTAGTGAAATAAACTATTGATGATGTTGCACCCTAACTTACAGCCTGCAGTAGTATAAATATCAATGTCACCACAACTAAATACTGTAACTCAAAACAAAATCTGTTGTCATAAAACAGCTCAAGAGAATATACACCCACAGCTTTCAAAGACAAACACTGGAGCCATGGGCTTTAACCAACAAATACACACAGAAGCTATGGGTATGCAGGTATTTCCTACTGCACCGTTGTGAACATTAGATTATGACAATTTGAAGCATGCAGTAATGTATTAGTATCTGGAAGAATTATTATTATTTTTTTGCTCAATACATTGTGCTGGGAACCATAATTTACATAAATAAGTTGAGTTTTTTTAACAATTTATTGTGGCACCATGGTTTATTGTTCAGATATAAGACAGTTAGCTAGCAAACAGGGCAACTGCAAAAGCCCTGACAGCACTAAAATAAGAAAATCAAACATTAGTAAGGCCATTAGATCTTGGCAGTGAAACCTATTGGCCTTATAAATTTATTTTGTATAAGAAAGCTGCCACGGTGTTACAAATGCATACAGAAATGGCTGTGCGTCCCACAGCAGCCACTTTTTGATGCAAGTGTAATGTTTTAATAAACCTATTCAAAGACTCCTGCAGTGGATGTTTATGCATCAAAGTTGACTATCTGTGAATGTGTTTGTCATCAATGAATAAACCAATTTAAATATGACCACAAAGGATGCACTTGCATCCACCAGGCCCATCTTGGAATAGGTTTGCTCAGGTAATAAAAACTCATTCCTTCATACCTACTGTGCATGTGTAGTTATCTGCAGTGGAAATCGGGTATCTTCAAATGAGTAAAAGACCATTTTAAGATGGACACCTGCCAGTAGCACATCTCACACAAACCTTTTAAATAAATAAAAAAAAAGTGGGAGAGGGGTGGGGGCAACAAGCAGGGTCAGGTGGGGGACAAACGTCAGAGCTGTGATGGGAGAGGGATGCTAATTTTTCTTTTTTAAATGAGCGAGTTGACCTAGGGCAGGCTAAACGAACAATGAGCTGGGTGAGAAGAGGAAACAACACAGAGTGAGGGGGCAGAGCAAAGTGAACAAGAAAGCAGCACTCTGGGAAGTGAGCAAGAAAACATATGTCCTCCTATGGAGTGCTTAAAAGTAAAGAAACAAAGTTGCTCCCCAAGTGTAAGAAACAAACAAGTCAGCCACCCAGAACATTGAGCCTGAAATGCTCCTTGGCATGACAGACACATGAATAGGGAGGAAAGTCATTGAACTTAGAAGAGGCAACTGAGGTAGACAATAAAAGTCATTTAGTCACGAGTTTGGTGCTGACCCAAAGGTATTTTCTAAATATTAGGTCTGGCCAACAAACAGGTAAAGGTGTGCAGTTGAAAATTGAAATTGGCATTGGAAAGTCTGAAGTAAATATTCATGAAAAAAATAAGGGGGAGCAGTTACAAGGAGAAGAGCCATAGGCCAGAAAGGTGGGGACACGAGGACGACCTCCCCAGTAAAAAAATAATAATAATAATAAAAAATAGCATTGACATATTGTTAAGGATGTTTGTTGACAGTATTCAGTATCTGCAAAAAGAGGACAAAAATGTGCTGCACCAGCAGAAAAAAAAAGAAAAACGGCACATCATTGTTGTAAATATGCGTCATGGTGCTACGTTGGCCCAGTTTGATGAAGTATTCACATAACTAGGAATGTGCATGCATATTGAATGATGCAACTACCATATTCTCTTGTTTTAATTACTTGTATTTGGAGATACCAGTTTAGGAGAACTAAATAAAAAAAAGTTAAAATTATGCAAAGCTTAAAAAATCCGCACTGCATTTGCTGAGCCCGCCAAAAAGTTTTTTAAAAGCATATTTTTTTTTTATAAATGTGATGTGAGGGACATGGCAGCTTCAGAGGAGTGGGTAGGGAGAAAGGTGGGGTGAGAAAAAAGGAGTGGAGGTGGGTGAGCAATGTAAGAGCATGAGGTGAAGGAGGAGAAATATAAAATAAATAAATGAATAAATAAATAAAAGGTTTGAAAAAGGCAGAAGGGAAGCAGCAGGAGGGGAAAGTTGGGGTGCAGGGAGGAGTGGCTATTTAGGGCTAGAAGTAGCACATGACAGAGAGAACAAGAAAACACATGCACTCCTATGTCATTCAATGAAAAGGATGGTAAAGATGCAATACTCCTCGGTAGGGGCAAACCAAAGAAGAGGAAGGAAAGCCATCAAATAAGAAGCGAGCAAATGATATTGTCAAGAAAACCAACCAATGGTCCGGCCTAATATTCATTGAGTGTATTGGTATTGTCTACAGTAGACGACTCCTAAATGAAGATGTGAAAGCATTTGCTACGTCATTAAAAGCTGGTATTTGAGGAATGATTTCCCAGTGGATGCTTTCAGTCAACTGAATTTCGACCAAACATTTAAATTAATTAATAAATAATTCATCATGCCAGGTCATGCCATGGCCATAAAGCAAAAGAGGTAGCCTATTTTTGGTGTTTCCAGGAAAAATGACGGCCCCGCACGGTCTGAGCTCCTAGGCCCCCGAAGTCTCCTCTGTGTAAGAGGATCTGAGAAGGGAAAGCCCGAGGTGGAGAATGCTTTCCAAATGCCCTGCGCTTCTTTGATCCCTCTAGCGAGGGCTGCTGCGCCCGAGCTAATTATAGGCCGGCCCTATGCGCATTTCTGTAGGCATGAACGCAGTGCTCCTCTGCCCTTCTTCCGCTTGCTGTTGTTTTGAAACTGATATTCTATTACATGTGGCTGTGTGAACAGGGCATTTTGTTAAAGTAGTGTTTTGTAACTCGTCCAAAAGAAATCTTAAAATGGCGCATCCACCAGTGTAATATCAACATCGAGGCCCATGGCAGATATAATGCATTATGTTTTTATTCATATTATATGTATGTTCCATTTTCATTCCCCCCTTGTTTGTCAGTCACCCTTTAACATTCTGGTTGTGGCGAGAAGCAAAATATTAGCATTACAAACACTTCGGGCCATCGTAGCTCTGTAAGTACCGCATGATAATGGCGCCAGGGGAGCGTCACTCAAAAACATTGTTGCTTCCAGGCAATAGCAGCTGCATAAAATGTAGTAAACTAGCCCTGGGCTGCAGATGATTTCCATCTTTGAAGCCTTTTCACGTTCCCAGTTCTCAAAAGCTTCTCTCGCATTGAAAGCATGAAGAGAGGAGGCATTGGAGGGGGCTGGAGGGAAAGAGAACACATGAGAAAACATGAAAGGCAAAAATATCATGTAGATAGGAAACGGCAAAAGTGAATTTAGAAAGTCGAGAACATGTATTCATATGTGTAGGAATCTACCCGATAAACGCAGAAGAGGTAGCATTCACACATTAGCAGCTGCAGAGCGTGAGGCGCTAGCATCAGTGATATGTGTAGACCCAGGGAGTGGAGGGCAGCGTGCCGGTGGGTGTACGTGAGGCGAAATTGGCCCATTCTAATGTAACCATGGGGTTGGGACCATCCCAATAGGTGGAATGCTTGCAAGCGTCTCAGCCACTGACAGTCACTTGAGCTGTATTCCAGTCCATTATTTGTTTCCCCACTGTTCCACTCCATACGGTAAACAACCACCTGAAATCAGTCTGGGGCAATAGGAACAGTCTAGCTGGAACTACCAGGGCAAACCCTCACTAAACGGGATCACAAGTAACCCTAGAAAAGTGTCTGTCTTTTTGGGCCTCATCAGTGAGGTGCAGCTTGAATCTTATATTATAGTGAGCATTGAACCCATATTTAGGCTTACCCATCGCACTTGGGGCACCAGACTAAAGCAACAAAAATGATGGATGGGATACTTGCAAAAGTCTCAGCCACTAGCAATCCCTCAGGCCTCATTACAGTCCATCACTGTGAATATTCTGTCCACAATGAGCACGCCAAACCGTTCTGAGAGTCTGTGGGGGGCGTGGTGGTGTGGGTGGACAGTGGGGTTGACTAGGCTTTGTCCAGCATTTAATTTCCAAAGAGGTTTTTTATGCAGTATTGAAGGAGCTATCATCTCGACACCCTTCATTTAGTTAGTCAAGAGCAGCCGTGGCTTTATTGGTCCTACAGCACTGAGAAAATGTCACGGACCTGGTTAGGTCCAATAGAGGTAAAATGATGCCAACAAGTAACACCTCTTCTGTTTGTGCTTGTCACAGATGACAATAAATTAAAATAATGATTGTCTAACTGAGACGGTTTTATTGTGTAGGTCCAGGTAACAACTCTATGTAAGAAACCACTACAAGTGTACCAAAAATAGTCCTCTAACCACCAGAGTTTTGTTTTATGTGGCACGTCCTACGTGAGTTCCATCACTTAAAGGCTTCTTTAACACTAGTGGAGGCCATGTGAGCCAGCTGTGATGCTTGGGTGATATGCAGGTACTGTGATGAAGTATGTCACCTAAGACGGGTTAGGGTGCAGCCTCCTTTTAACTAAAACACTTTTTGGATAAATAAGGCACTGTACCTCTCAAAAGGAATCCATGTAATGTATCTCATAACTTTTCCAACTAAACCCTCTTCTGTAGGATTGGTGATTTTGTTATTGTTTAGTTTATGACATATTAGAGGTTGGATCACAAACGTATTCAAGCCAGTTCCCTCTGACTCTCTTCTTGGTTTGATCTAGTCCACCAAACCAAAGACAAAGGCAACCCTCCAGTGATAGAAAAACAGACCTGAGAAGCAAACCATTACCACAACACTAAAGGAAACATGGTCTCATTACAACAGAGAACATGGTCCCATGCAGTGGAGCTTTAGGCCGCCAGAGGAATCATTACATCAGAGATCACAGATTTCATCAACCCCAGTTGAGTTAAGGCCACAAGCAAAGCAGCAAAACTCATTAATTTTTTTAAGAGAACCTGCATAGTGAGATAAAGGGACAGGGAGTGTTGAGTGATACATGCATGAGGCATGATTTGGAATTATGACTAGGCGACCTTGGTAGTCGACAGTCCTAACATTCAGAAGCTCCGGCTGCGTGGTTCTAACAGAAGCCTTTGGCCCGGTACTTATTATTTTGCAAATTAGGCACTGACTTCAAGTCACAAATATTCCATTTCTAGATCCTGTAAATAAGATTAATCCTTTAAGAGAGTGGTAGCCAATTCAGTGCACTCAGGCATGACGTTGCAGAGGAGCAAGTACGGTGGTTTAAAGCTAAATACACAGCCTCTTTCTGGATTTATTGTAAAAGATGCAAAATAAATGTCGGTGAAGCCAGGAAGAGAGAGTTACGGTAATCCAGGTGACTGAGAATGTTAGCCCAAATCATCAGTAGTTTGGTGTGATCAGATAGGTAAGATAGACATTTTCTAACCAGCTTCATTAAGAAATGCAGATGGAGGTGGTTTACTGGCTAGCTAAAGAAAATTTGTAATCGAACTGAAAGACCAAATTAACAAAGGTAGAGACAGGAGTGGGAGATGTCCCTAATTGAAAAGACAAAAAGCCCATTTGGATGTATTTTTGACACTTGCATGCAGAGATGAAGTGGACTTCAATCATGTTTTTTTTTTATTTAAGAGAATTGGAACTCATCCACTCTACTGCCGCCAACGTGCATTTGTTCAAAATAGAGATAATATTGCAAGGATCATCCAAACATCCACATAACACATACATTTCAGGCCAAACATGCAGATAAGTGAGGACAAGGTGCAAACGTATAGAGTGAAGAGTAGGCCTTTGCAAAGAGCCCTGCCTCACAGATTTAGTGCCTAATTACTAGTCTGGAGGTCCAGGGACTACCAGACTTGCAGTGGCAGTCTGACAGCCCCACTCCAGGTGGCCCGACCACCACATTACGACCCTAGCAGTCGGACCGCCAGGAGACCGCTGTCACCGCCAGGAACATGGTTCCCGACGGGCTGACGGTGGTCAGACCCATAATCAGCCACGGCGGCGATGAGCTCAGTGCCATGGCATGGGCAGTGCAGGGGCCCCCCTGCCCAGCACCCTTAGAATATGCACTGTCTGCTTTGCCATTCTGAGGGTGCTTTAATACTATGTGTTGGACTTTTTTCCTTATGCAGGGTCATCCCCAATCTTTTTGCCTCCTGCCTCCTATTTATTCTGACCTGTTGCTGTTGGCTTTTGAACTCTGGGCACTTTACCACTGCTGACCAGTGCTATAGTGTATATGATCTCTGTGTAAATTGTATTGATAATTGGTCTCTCCATTATTGCCATATTTGATTTACTAGTAAGTCCCTAGTAAAGTGCACTAGAGGTGCCCAGGGCCTGTAAATCAAATGCTACTAGTGGGCCTGCAGCACTGGTTGTGCCATCCACATGAGTAGCCCTGTAATCATGTCTCAGACCTGCCACTGCAGTGTCTGTGTGTTCAGTTTTAAACTGTAAATTCGACTTGGCATGTGTTCCCTTTTGTTACATGTAAGACACCCCTAAGGTAGGCCCTAGGTAGCCCCAAGGGCAGGGCGCAGTGTTTGGTTAAGGTAGAACATATAGTAGTGTGTTTTATATGTCCTAACAGTGAAATATTGCTAAATTCGTTTTTTACTGTTGCAAGGCCTGTCCCTCTCATAGGTTAACATGGGGGCTACCTTTAAATATGATTAAAGTGTAGCTGCCCTTTGGGAGAGGATGAACATGTGGAATTTGGGGTCTCTGAGCTCACAATTTAAAAATACATGTTTTAGTAAAGTTGATTTTAAGATTGTGTGTTTGAAAATGCCACTTTTAGAAAGTGGGGATTTTCTTGCCTAAACCATTTCTGTGACTGCCTGTTTGTGAATTCCATGTCTGGGTCAGTTTGACAGTTGGGCTGGTTGCACCTCTCACTAGACAGTGACACAAAGGGAGCTGGGGTGTAGTCTGCATTTTCTGGTGAGCCATCTGTGCTAGGAGGGAGGGGAGGAGTGGTCACTCACACCTGAAAGGGCTGTGCTTGCCCACGCACAATACAGTCTCCAACCCCCTGGTGTGCCTGGGGGCTGGCCTGGGCAAGGCAGGATTTCACAAACAAGAGAGACTTTTCTTTGAAGTAAGCCTACTTCAAAGGGCAAAATGGGTATAAGAAGGGCACCCAAAACCACAGACTTTAGAACACTTCTGGAAACCAAGAGGAACCTCTGCCTGGAGAAGAGCTGAAGAGCTGAGGAAGAAGAGCTGCACTGCCGTGACTGTGCTTTGTGGAGCTATCCTGCAGTTGCTGCTTCTGCCTGTGCTAGAGGACAAAGACTGGACTTTGTGTTGCCTTCCTTCTTGTGAAGATCTCCAAGGGCTTGAGCTTGCCTCCTGTTGTTTGAAGTCTCAGGGACAGCAAAGACTTCTCTCTGCAAGCACCTGGAACCTCTGGAGAGACTCATACTCTGCAAAGTGGTGCCCATCCAGTTCCTGGGACCTTGAGAAGAGAAGCTGGCAGCCCAGAGAGAGAAATCCACGCGCAAACCGCTGTTTAGTACAGTAATTATTAACCTGTGGTCTGGAGGGCCCTGAGGGTCTGTAAAGCCTACTCAGGGGGTCCACGACTGCTAAGAAAATTAAGTGACATTAGCAGATTAATGAAGCATATATAGATAAGTATGCAAAAGGTAAAATCAAACATTTTAAAATGTTCTGTAGATGTGAATGAATTAGAAATTGTATGTTGGAAATTAAGTTATCCTCAGATTTATTTGTGGGAGCAGAGCGTGTGCATGTAACAGAAAATAGTATGGATGATGATTAGCCTAAATTGAATTTACAAATACACCATTTTTCCCATTAAAATTATTTTTTAGAAAATATTTGCTTGTGAATTAAATTAAATCTTTCATCATTTCTTTGATGAATGCTTGTTTCTGTATTTTTGGGGTTCAGTGGGGGGGGTCCATAGAAGTCAAAAGATTAAGAACAACTGGTTTAGTACATCGAGCCCTAGTTTATTTAGGTTCTAAGGAAATAACTCATTTTATTTTGGGGCGCAAGGAAGCTGGTTCTCCCCGGGGTGAGGACTCACTCTCATAGACTAATGACTGTGGCAAGGAAGCCAACAATCATTACAGGCACCAGTGAGAGGCCTTGATTAAGTATGGACAGTTAGGTAGGCAAAGTCTTGGATTTGACAAGGCTCCAATATGTACTGTCAATTAGTAGGAGGAGAGCTATGATTGATAGAGTTCTGATTTGCATATAGTTTGCCAATGAGGCCATTATTATTTAATTTTGCTCTGTGCACAATTTCACCTTGAAACTGCCCAATTACCGTCCCGCCGGAGGAATGTTAGCCCTGACACATATATTTTCGTCGAGGTGGAAAGGGCTCTGTAGCTTGATTGTTTCAGCTGGAATAAAGCTTTCCTCGCCGTGATTCAGACTTCCGCTTGAGAGTGTGGGCTTTATTGTACAACTAATCAGATTCCGAGAATCACAGACGCGCTGAATGCAGATTGCGATAATATATTCCTTTCTGACAGTGTGGGTGTTACTCTGCCGACACAGTTGTGTGCACTGCAAAAAGCCTGCCCCGGGTGACTGCAATACCAAGTCATTGTTTTAGGTTTCAGCCACAAAATCAAAGATTGCCAGTGGAGCAATTCTGCCTTTTAAATCTCACCTATTCAGGAATCAATAACATCTCTGTTAATTATTATTTACCCACATAAATGGTCTCGGTGAGTTACGTCTACTTTTTCAGAAACTCTAAGAAAACCTTCAGTGGCAGAGTTTTTTTCCTGGCTGCCACAGACATGTAGCACACTTCTCTGAACTGGCTCTCACAGATGGCCGACATCCCTCATAGCAAAGCACTGAGGGAGGTTCCGTTTCTGAGACTGCTAGAGCTTGACTGACCGCCATATTCCAAGCACTTGAATCTAAGGCAGTAGGGCCCTTATTAGAGTTGTCTGGAATTCCTAGGGGGAAGGGGTTGGGGTGGTGGTACTTCACTGCTCTTGGATTCCCAATTCCAAGGACTTTTCCTCTGACAGTCTGCGTCAGTGGAAAATGTCCGCTGACCGCACGTGGTCTTATCTGGTGCAAAAATGTACCTGGCAAAATCATTCCTGGTATTCCTGCAGCTATTAAGAGGGCACTGGATCACTCAGAATAGGGCGGTACCCCGACTCCTCCTGGAATACTGCTCCGGATGATTTGTAAACAGAGTCTTAATTTTAGGTTAAATTATCTTGCTAACTAGAAGCCAAATATCTGTCTACAGACCAGACTACGACGCGAAATAGGTTCACTTGGGTTATTTACATCGGATAAAAGTATGGTTTTTTAGAAGGTCTATGTTGCTTGAGGTTCACATCGGGGGGGTCTACCGTAATTTGTCAAAGCAGGCTGTAAAAAACAAAGAGTGGAATGCTTTTGTGTTGCTGTGCTACTGCAGACTTGGACCAATCGTATGCAAATCAATATTGCAACAGTAGGCGCTGGACATAGGTGTGTTGCACCCCCAAATTAACCATGCTGGAGTACAGAAGGTGAATGGGCAATAAAGATGCCTTTACATTTTGTTTTTATCTCGTAACATTTGCTGAGCTTCAAGTACAGGGGTCAAATGCAGGCAATAACTTGTGGCAAATGGCTGTTTATTCTTGTAAAATAGAGGTTGGGTTTACTTCTCTAATGCAGAGCAAGATGAATTTGTAAAGTAAACTTGACAATCCTGCAGGGCTACTGAAGATGTAATATTTCTAACGCATAATACATTTTAAATACCTGTAAATGAACTGTGCAATTGTGTCCAACTATATCAGAAGTGTGGAAAGCACAAAAGAGGCACATTTTTTTAAAATTCTGAGGTGTGATTGAAACAAAGATCGGAAACCTGATTTCCACACCTGATTTCCACACATTATTGTTTGTGTTTGTTTTTTTACCACTAAAAACTGTATATCTGAGCACATTTAGTGGTCATTTCAATGGAAAATATGCTTTATGGAAATGACACTGCACTACCAAGTTATATTATGTTAAGTACTTTTATAAAGCGCAAACAGCTACCCAACTAGCGGCATCCGAATGCTGAGTCAAAGAGCACAACCTTACATTATCAAGTAAGTTAACCTTGCCTTATACAAACAGATATGTTTTTAGTTGCTTTCTAAAGCCTAGTGAGTTACTATTAGATCTGAGCTTGACTGGGAGAGTGTTCCACAGCTTCGCAGCCCTGTAAGCAAATGAGCGACCCCCTCCTTTTTCTGTCTTAACTCTGGGAACATCGAGGAGGGAGAGGTTATTAGATCCTCATGCTTTCCTGGCCAAATGTGGAGTAATTAGGTGCTGTAGAGGATGAGTCCCTGCTGAGTATTTCAATCTGTGCACAATACACAGAGCTTTAAATTCAGCTCTTATTTTATTCAGCAGCGTTTGCAATTCTGCTAAAGCTGGCTGTGTGAATTTTCTTTTTGTCACACCTAGTAATGCACAGGCAGCAGCATTTTGAATAATCTGCAACTTTTTTGTAACATATGATAGACTACTCAGATGCAAGGAGTTGCCATATTCCACGCGTGACAAAATTAGGCCTTCGACGACCAGCTTCCTACAATCCTAAGGGAGCCAAAGGAGTGATTTTCTGAGAGATCTTAATAATCCAGAACACACAGCTGATACCTTCTGGGCCTGAGCAGCCACGGTCAGCTCCTTGTCTAACACAACTGCAAGGCTTTTTACTTCAGGTTTAGGAATGGTGACTCTCCCAAGCAAAGGGGCCATAAATAATGGCCCCATCACGAGGGGTTGTTTCCAACCACCAGCACCTCAGTCTTGTCCCCATTAAGTTTTAGGTGGCTTACCACAATCCAGTTAGACATCTCTTCCATGAATGGTTTAGTAATCTATTTGCAACAATGTTCTCCTAAAAGCACCACCAGTTACATACTACCCTCTTACCACTCTCCTGACGAATATATTTGCTACACTTGCTGTTTGTTTGACTCTTGGATTTTTCACAATCTGTATGACTTCAGTGATGTAAAACTGATAGCAGCACCCCCCACTCTGAAAATTATTCCAGGGCCACTTCTTGCAACTGCACCAAAGGAGAAAGTCTATCCGGAGCTGTTAATTCTCTGAGCCTGTCCAGCTTCCACATGGAACACAAGCAACCAAAGTCTCACCCCATTAGTGTGCTGTGCTGGCCTGGGAGCAATCTTTCGAGAGGCAACCATTTTGTGCTAGTTCAGTGGACCTGCAGTCCTCAAATTAGAAGTGAGAGAGGTAAGAAGGCCGTACCCTGAATTTATTACAGAGTGACTAAGAGCAATCAGTGATAAAACCCATGCTAGATACTGGAAATGTCCAGTGTCCAGAATATAACTTTTTTTTCTGTAACTGTCTAACAGTTTATTATAGAAACATATGATATGATGGCAAATTAGTAACAACCACCTTCTCTAAACAACCCAGGTGTAGCTGTATGGCCTGTACTTGTTGAATGCCGAGCTCGAAGCACAGTCAGACTTGCCTGAGCAAATACTCACTTCATGTTCTTTGCCAAAAGTGGCTTACTTCTATAACTATGCGTTGGGAAGTCATCCTTTTTTGCCTAATCAACCCCAAACCTTTGGACTGAAACTGGTCGTTATTGACTCTGACTGTGCCCTGGGAACCTCCAACCAGTCCCAGGGCCAGTGCTCTGTGTAAAATGGCATATGGAAATTAGACTCTGACAACCTACCTATTAGTCCCTAGTATATGGTAGGGCATGTAGGTTTAGGGACCACGGGATAGGTAGTGCACACATAGGTGCACTGCTGTGGTACCCATTGTCATTGTAAAGGCAGGCCTACCTTGCTGGCTGCTTTTAAGTTATAATTATAATTAAAAGTCTAAATCGGCCTTATTTTTGCATAAATGTCACCCCTAAGGTCTTCCCCAGGTCGGGTGTAGTGTAAATATAAGCAGGGACTTCATAAAAGATGTTTTATAAGCCCTGGTGAGGGAAAAACAACCAAATTCGTTTTTCCCCATTGTAGTAAACGGGCCCCCATAGGCTAACATGGAGAGAGTTTATTTTAAAATAATAAAGCCTTATTTTCCATAGAGATGAGCTAAATATAGCATATTTAGTATGAAATTAAATGTTATTATACATCTAACAACTTGCCAGTGTTGAATTTAGTATAACTAACCCAGGGAAAGAGTTTTAGAACTCTTTCTGAAAGTTAGCAAATTCAGGCCTGTAGTGTCCTTTACCGATTGGTGAACCTCTGGCATCCTGAGCCAGTCTGCCTTAATGAGGTGTGAAGTGGCCTGTGCTGAAACAAAGGACACATCTAGAAGGCGGAAAACTGTTATAGCAGATGGCAGAACAGGATGGAAGAACAGTAGCCAAACTGGTCTTCAAAGGAGGGAAAGCCACTTGGGACACAAACTAGACCTCCCCCATCTCCTGCAGCCCCAGACCGAGAGGAGCTCCTCAATTAGATTAGGAGAGGGTCTGGCAAGGGGTGTGTTAAGGTAAACGTAGCCACATCAGTGGATGGTCACAGCCAGATCTAAACTCTAAGACAGAATTTTTGCCATCTTGGATTTTTGAAGAATATTGCTCCCTGGGACTGAGTTTTGCCACACCTCCCAGGAAGTGGTCCCTCAAGAGGGTGATGGCCTCCATTCTATTGGACAGGGGGACCGCCCTGCTTCTCACCCCGAGGAGCAAGGATAAATATGTCAGAGCTGCCCCACAATTCAGATCCCTGCTGGAAGAAGATACTGGAAGAAGAAGGACTGCCCTGCTGGACCCCTCGCCTGCACCTGGACACTGCACTCACAAGGACTGCACCAGCTCCACACTTTGGGCGTCAACAAGAAAAGGACTTTGGCTTGCTTCCCCACCTCCAGGAGTGGACTCCCTCTAAGCAACAGTTACAAAGGAGCTAACTAGTGTCTCCAGCATCAAGTCCTGCAAGAAGAGCCCAGCTGACTAGTGTCCAGTGGCCATTAAGAATTCTGACTAGATGCATTTTGGAAACTGTAGTCCAGACTTCCAAGGAGTAACTCTAAGCTTCTGGAACCTTGGAGCAAGTTTGTGGGCACTTTGAGGACCCAAAACATATTTCTGGAAGAAGATTGAGAGGTTTGGAAAAGGTTGGAGCAACTTTGAAAAAAAACTTCATAAGTGGACTGACCTGATGTTGAGAGTGAAATCAGCCACCGTCAACCACGACCCGTCTGAATTTCAGGTTCAGCCCGCTGAAAAGCTCCGGAGTCCTAGACTTCCAGGATTTGACCTGGGCTCGCGGAAAGGCAATCCGACGACATCGCATCAAAATCAGCTTGCTGAGAAGGACCGTCCGAGGTCAGGGAAGAAAAGCTCCAGAAAAGGTTCTAAGTGCAAAGGTAAAACTTTGACTGAGGCATCCCACGCAATGTATCCAGGAAGAGCTCCATGGCGGTCAGCCTCAATTTTTTACTTTGCCCCGGTCGAAGAAAATCTCCAAGAAATGTTCTAAATATGAAGGTAAAATTTTAACCGAGGCCTACCGCTCAGTGTATGTGAGCAGGGCTCCATCGCAGTCAGCCTCAATTTTGACTTAGCCCCGGTCGACTGCGACCAGATGTCCCTGGTTGGCGCTTTTGGTTTTTAGGTGATAGAAAGCATTTTTTTTTTAAATTAATCTATAAAAATTCATATCCCCAGTTCTCTACATTGGATTTTTTGTCATTTTCATGTCATTGCAAAGATGAAAACATTCTCTATTCTTTTAAATTGGTGTCGGATTTTTATTGTGTGGTTTTTTTAACCTATTAACTGTTTTGTTGATATTAAGGCATGTATTTATACTTTTTTAGCGCCGCATTTGCGTCACTTTTTAACGCAAAAGCATCGCAAACTTACAAAATACAATTGTATTCTGTAAATTTGCGACGCTTTTGCGTCAAAAAATTACGCAAATGAGGCGCTAAAAAAGTATAAATATTGGCCTAAATGTTTTACACACCTGTCTCCTAAATTAAGCCTAACTGCTCGTGATTCAAGCTACCAAGGGTTGAGCAAGGATTAATTTATTGAGACCTTGACTGGACCTAGTGGGGGTTTGTAGCCTATTGCTAAGTGTACGTACCTACCTGCTTTTACTAATATTCCACTTTCCAACATTATGGAAGATGTAATTCTGTTTAAGAAGGCCAAGTTGGGTAATTTAAACATATAAATAACCCAGTATTATTGCCATTTGTAGTAGGTGATATGACTCTGTGGAAACATGCACCTGGTGCAGAGATATGAGTAAATTCGAGTTGATAAAATATCATTCCTGATGGGTGGTAGTAGTCACTCTGAAAAGCCTATGAAATTTCTTTCTCTGGTATTGTCTGCTACAAAATTGCAGCTGTTAATATATAAATATGAGAAATATATAAATAAAATATTTGGCAACCAAAATACACTGAGGGCTCATCAGAAGTGTTAGAGCCAGTTGGCAGTTTGCTTTGTGAGGTACACTACATAGATTTTAAGATTTATTATTTAATTTTTTCATTTATTTTCTCATCTACCTTTGCAAATTGCAGCTGTTGAAAGTAGAGTTAAACATTGCTTTTGGAGTGTAAATGATAAATATGTGTGGTCATCTGATTTTCAGTAACACAGTCATACCATAGTGCATTACCAAATTAACCACTAGCTAAAGCTTGGTGGTAACCAAATGCAAAAAATGCAGGGCATAGGGTGGCACAATAGGTGCTTTCTCTGCTGTCACTTAGCAGCAAATACAGTTTCCCCAGAGGGATGGCTGCTACTTATGGCACTCAATAAAAACCAATTCCCCGGGATTTTAAATTTCACAGGTGCAATAGATAGCACCGATAACGAGTTGAGCCCTCAAAAATGGAGCATAACATGCAGATTTTTACATTTTGTACATCAAAATCCGCATGTCCAGGTGGTTAATGGCCATTTTCCCCTCTTACGTTTCAACAGATTGAACTTAAAGTATGGTCTTTGTCGTACCTGGTAGCTACCCGGTGTGATAAACACTGCACTAATTCATGCGCAAATGGGCGTTTGCACAGGAGTCGTACTTGTTAAACAAAGCATTCATAAACGAGGTGGCTCTACAGTGCGTGTTACTGCATTTTTTAGTATTTCGGTCTCCTAATCCTGGGGTGATACTGCACTAACTTGGTACAGTAATATTATTACTGTGTCGCAGTTTAACCCCAGGATTAGGTGAATGACTCTAAATGTACTGAGGAAAACAAAAAACTAAGTTCAGTCCATCAGTTTTTGGTCCACCATAGCAACTCAGACAAACCAGCCATATGCCGATCAGCCTTGGTTGTGCCTCCATAGGAACAGATGCCTTCTGAACTGGAACAGAGGCAACCCTCGACCACTTATGGTCTTCTTGGGCCTCTTCAGTAGGGTGCAATCTGATTACAGTGGCATAGTGAGTACGGGACCCACACTGGTACCCTTTGCACTTAGGACATCACAGTGAGGGTTGTACGACGGAACACCGATTTCCTAAACAACTAGTGCCTTAACAACGAGGTCGGAACACCGACCTCGTTGCTACTACTAATGATTTTACCACGAATGCCTTAACAACGATTTCCGTTGTAAAGGCATTCCTGATAAAAGCATTACCCCCCACCCCCTCCCCAAAACCAAAACGCCCCACCCCCCCAACCCCACCCCAAAACCTAAAACCCCCTGACCCCCCACCCCCTCCCCAAAACCAAAAACGCCCCACCCCCCCAACCCCACCCCAAAACCTAAAACCCCCTGACCCCCCACCCCCTCCCCAAAACCAAAAACGCCCCACCCTCCCAACCCCACCCCAAACCTAAAACCCCCTGACCCCCCACCCCCTCTCCAAAACCAAAAACGCCCCACCCCCCAACCCCACCCCAAAACCTAAAACCCCCTAACTCCCCCTTACCCCCCCCACCCCCAAAGTCGTAAAAAATGATGTTTCCCCACAGTGAGGCAAACAATAAAGTGCGAGTGGAATGCTTGACTTCATCTCAATCATTGGTAATTGCTTGGACCGCATTCCAGTCCATCGTTTTCGTGTAAGAATAGTGCCACACTCCAAAAGGGTGTAAGGAAAATCACGTCATGTTCTAGCAAAACAAGATAACAATTTTTGTGTTCCAGATTCGATGCTACACTTTACTCGTTGAACATTACTGGTGCATGAAAGTGACAAGTTCTGTTTCATTTCTGATCACTCTCCCTGACTGTAACAAGGTAGCAGCAGGGGTGTCATGATCCCCACACCCCTACTAGCCCCACTTTAGCTGCTTGAGGAATGGCGAGGGGTGAGTGCCTGTAGACAGTTCTTTGTGTTATAAACATTCACATTGATTCCTATGACTCCTTTGACTTTTATCAGACTCCAAACAGAAGCTGACAAATGCCACTGAAAAAAAGGTAAGGATGATGGCGCTATAGAGTAGGTGATCCATTAGAAAACGAGAGAAAGGAAAGCCTGGGGGCATGGCTAGAACAATGACAATAAGTATGGATAATGGATAAAATGATGGATAAATAGATGGGGGCGTGGTAGGATGGATGGCTGTATTATTTTTTTTCTCACTCAGTGCCATTTGGGATGTGGTTCAAAGTGAGGGATTTTTGCTACTGCCTACTCCTTCGGTTTTAGCATCTGTTTTTAAGGGGGCAGATTTGCCTCACTGACAGATACTAGGATAGATATTTGATTGGTTAATTGTATTCATTACAGGACAAAGAATCGTGCCTCTATCCCTTACAGCTGTAGGAGCATCTATTACTTATATGATCCCTTTTCTAACAGATGAGCGTCTTTCTTTAGAGAATGATCTCACGGGGTAATTATAATGTAGAACTGTAACTCATTTTACACAAATGACTTAGGGGGTTATTCTAACTTTGGAGGAGGTGTTAATCCGTCCAAAAAGTGACGGAAAAGTGACGGATTTAACACCAGCCGTATTACGAGTCCATTATATCCTATGGAACTCGTAATACGGCTGGTGGTATATCCGTCACTTTACCGTCACTTTTGGGACGGATTAACACTCCTCCAAAGTTAGAATAACCCCCTTTGTCTGAAGTTTGTCGGTATAACCAATCGTGTCCTCTTTGGTGCAGAGTTCTCAGAAACGCGCGCCACGTGCTGCACATCTGTAACATGCCCTGTTATGTCTGACAGCATTTTAATGACTGTTAATGAGATTCAGCTACTTTAGCAAATCGCATTCACATCTTGCAGAAGTGGGAGTTCTCGTGCAGAGGTGAATGTTTCATACAATATCATGTTCCCGGATCCACAGGACATTCAGACAGAATGATAATGCGGAATCTTAACACTCTTTGCCCACTTAAGTGAAACTTAAATGCCCCAAAAACTGGGAATTCAGAGAATCGGATTCTCTAGAATGTTCCGTTTATTGGTGTTCTGATGACATGACATGTAGCTGTGAGGGTAAGAGGACTACAAATCTGATGCAGTGGGAGTTTGATGGCAGATGCAAAAAGTGATCAGCATTCACGAGGTAACAACTTGGAGTATTCATAAGCATTTGGGATCACTTTTCACACACTCATTGTACATCTAAACGCACACCTACCTTAAGAATAAGTGATGACATATGCAGTTGACGTATATAGTTGGAAAATTCGCCTCTATGTATTTCTGCATGTTTAGAGGAATATGTTTTTTTTTTCGGGACAATTGCACATTCACCAAATCCCAGCGCTTCTGGATTTTCCACTCTTGGGGTTTTCTGCAGCACCACGTTGTTTGTTTCTGGAATGCGCCTGAGGGTTGGTTGCATCCAGGAGCATAGCTTGGTCCATAAAATTGTGGGTGGAGGGGTGAGCTTCAGATTGTCCAACAATCACTTTGGCACATAGGCCCTCATTACAACCCTGGCAGTCGGTGTTAAAGCAGCGGTAAGACCGCCAACAGGCCGGCGGTAAAGAAAATGGAATCACGACCGTGGCAGAAACCGCCAACATAGACAGCCACTTTAACACTCCGACCGCCACGGCGGTACAAACAGCGCGGCGGTCACCGCCAACAGACAGGCGGAGGACAATGTACCTCCCACAGAATTACAACCTACCAATCTGCCACCTTTTCCGGGGCGGATTCACCGTGAACAAAAACACGGCGGAAACAGGACTTCGAAGGGAAAACGCTCACCTCTGCACACCCCACGAGGAACCAGGACGCCATGGAACCAGAGCTCCACATTTTTCCAGCCTTTATCTTCTTGCTCGTCTACCAGGAGCACGAACGCTGGCGGCGAAGACCACGGTGAGTACTGCACCTACGACACAGGGGAGGGGAAAAACAATGACACACACACGCAACACCCCCACCCTCACCCACTACAACACACACACTAATACAGCATGATACATTACAGTTACACCTCCCAACTCCCCCGGAAGAATGCAAAGACAAAAGGAAATGAGGTGAACGATTGTAATATATTAAAATTCAGTATTCAAAAAATATACATACACTATTTACAAATATATACACCAAGAATATTAGTCCAAGGTATTCCACCATGAAAGTCGTGGACCACTGGGCCCAAAATGCATGGGCGAGGCCCACACAAGATACCCGAACAAGACGGAGAGAACACTGCAGGGGCATCATATAGAAATAAAACAGGCACCTCAGGGGGAAGGGAAAGGGTGGGCACCTCAGCCGGTTGAGTGCACGACGCCAAATCCACGAGGGGTCCCCATGCCCACTGTTCAATCCTGGGGAGTGCAAAGCCACAGTCTCTCAAGTCTCTACAGTGGGTGGGTTGCCCACTGCTTCATCCTGGGGAGTGCAAAGCCACGGTCTCTCAGGTGGATACCTTTCTCCACTGGTTCTGGAGGGGGCCTTGTGCCAGAGTGCTTCTTCCTGCCAAGGACAGAGGTAGTGGATGTATCTCTCCACTGGTTCTGGAGGGGGCCTTGTGCCCAGAGTGCTTCATCCTGCCAAGGACTGTGTGAGTGGATGTGATACTCCACTGGTTCTAGAGGGGGCTTTGTGCCCAGAGTGCTTCATCCTGCCAAGGACTGTGTGAGTGGATGTGAATCTCCACTGGTTCTGGAGGGGGCCTTGTGCCCAGAGTGCTTCATCCTGCCAAGGACTGTGTGAGTGGATGTGAATCTCCACTGGTTCTGGAGGGGGCCTTGTGCCCAGAGTGCTTCATCCTGCTCGTTGCGGCCTCAGTAGCGTCTGAGCTTTTGGTGCTCATGGGCCTGCGGTGCTTGTGCTGGCGGTCTCTTTGGCAGCGGTGCTTGTGGCGGCGGTGTCCTTGGCAGCGGTGCTTGTGACGGCGGTGTCTTTTGCAGCGCTGCTTGTGGTGGCGGTGTCCTTGGCAGCGGTGCTTGTGGAGGCGGTGTCTTTGGCAGTGGTTCAGCTGCTGGCGGTCCTGTCTTGGGCAGTGGGGCTGCTGCTGGCGGTCTCCGGTCCTGTCTTGGGCAGCGGGGCTGCTGCTGGTGGTCTCCTTGGCAGCGGGGCTGCTGCTGGTGGTCCTGTCTTGGGCAGCGGGGCTGCTGCTGGCGGTACTGTCTTGGGCAGCGGTTCAGCTGCTGGCGGACCTGTCTTGGGCAGCGGGGCTGCTGCTGGCCGGCTCCTTGGCAGTGGAGCTGCTGCTGGCGGTCCTGTCTTGGGCAGTGGGGCTGCTGCTGGCGGTCTCCTTGGCAGCGGCGCTGCTGCTGGCGGTCCGGTCTTGGGCAGCGGGGCTGCTGCTGGCGGTCTCCGGTCCTGTCTTGGGCAGCGGGGCTGCTGCTGGCGGTCCTGTCTGGGGCAGCAGGGCTGCTGCTGGCGGTCTCCTTGGCAGCGGGGCTGCTGCTGGTGGTCCTGTCTTGGGCAGCGGGGCTGCTGCTGGTGGTCCTGTCTTGGGCAGCGGGGCTGCTGCTGGCGGTCTCCCTGGCAGCGGGCTTGCTGCTGGCAGTCTCCTTGGCAGCGGGGCTGCTGCTGGCGGTCCTGTCTGGGGCAGCGGGGCTGCTGCTGGTGGTCTCCTTGGCAGCGGGGCTGCTGCTGGCGGTCCTGTCTGGGGCAGCTGGGCTGCTGCTGGCGGTCTTCTTGGCAGCAGGGCTGCTGCTGGTGGTCCTGTCTGGGGCAGTGGGGCTGCTGGCAGTCGGCTCCTTGGCAGCGGGGCTGATGGCGGTCTTCTCCGCCGTGCTGATCTTCCCAGACTTGCCAGTTTTCTTGTGGCCCTTCCCCACCTTGGAAGGTGTCGCAGCTGACTCCACACTCCCACCTGTACCCCTGGGAGTGGCTTTGGTGGCTGGTGTCTTCCCCCTCTCCCGCCGGGCACTGGCCAACTTTTGATGCTTGACAGGTGGGGACTGTCCGTGCTGTGGCTCCTTGCCACACTGGCTGCCCTGCTGGCTGGTGCACTCCAGAATCCGGTGACTACTGGCACCACTGATCCCGCTGATGTCGTGGCTGAGGTGCTTGGTTGGGACCTGGAGAGTCGGCCCTAGGGGACGGACGGGGTGGTGGAGGTGAGGGAAAGAGGTCAAGGCTGGCCAGGCAAAGTTTCTTAGGAACACTGGGACGGGTAGATGGAGGGGGTTTGGGAGTGGAGGAAGAGGTAGTGGTCTTAGGAGGTGTCCGTTTGCTGACTTGGGGTGAAGGTGCATGGGCTGGAGGCTGTCGTGAGATGGATGGCTGTTGGGTGGGTGTGTGGCAGCGTTTGTGTACTTTGGGAGGAGGGCTCACTGACACACTGGGAGAGGACACAGGGGATGTGTGAATGGTAGTGGGGGTGGTGACTGCACGTGAGCGGGGTGTGGTGGTGGGTGTACTGGTGATGGACGTAGTGGCTGAAGATGTAGTGCATGCAGGTGTGAGTGGAGACGAGACTGGAAGGGATGAGGGAGACGAGGAGGAGGGGACACAGTGGAGGCAGTGGATGTTGGTATCTCTGCATGTGTGTGATGCTTGCGTGAGTGCCCGTGGGATGTGTGGTGCTTATGTTTGCCAGAGCTTCCTTTGTGTGTTGAGGTGTGTGCATGCTTTTCTGATGATGTGCTTGGGATAGGCTGAGGCACAGGGGTGTGGGTCTGGGTGGAGGAAGTTGGAGGGGGGAGGCTAGAGACAGGGACAATGGCTGCCATCAGTGCTGAGACCAGAGTCTGAAAAGCTCACTGAAGGGCTGCCTGACCAGAATGAATGCCCTCCAGGAATGCATTGGTTTGTTGCAACTGCCTCTCTACACCCTGGATGGCATTCAAAATGGTAGACTGCCCAACAGTGAGGGACCTGAGGAGGTCAATGGCCTCCTCACAGAGGGCAGCAGGGGTGACTGGGGCAGGGCCTGAGGTGCCTGGGGCGAAGGTGATGCCCACCCTCCTTTGTGAGCGGGCACGGGGCAAAGGCTGACGGGCTGCTGAGAGGGCGGTGCTGGGGGGGGGGTGATGGCGGCTGTACCTGTAGATGCGGGGGGCACAGACGGGCCCAGCACTGCAAGGGAGCTCCCATCAGAGAGTCCGTATCACTGGTGTCAGCTCCTGTCCCCGCCGTGGAGCTCCCCTCGCCCTCCGTCCCACTGGTGAAATCGGAGTCCGTAGTCTCACCCTCCAGGGCCATGTGGGATGCAGCTCCCTCCTGCTCCGGTGCCACTGCTCCTCCACCTGATGATGCTAATGCACACAAGTACAGGGAGACCATAAAAAGGTGGGGGCGGGGAGACAGAAGAAAGACATGTTGAGTGCATGCATTACCGCTACCGTTGGCGGACACGACAGACACAGAAGCCCCCTGCACTATGCCGCGCACATGGGGTCCACTATTCAATCCCTGGGACATGGCCTACAAGGCTATGGCCGATATCTGCACACATGGATGTCACAGGAGCCTGACTAGGTGTAGTTGGCACTGTACCCAGGTGGGGTGGGGTGCCACGGGGTCTGTCTGAAAAAGGGGACTTAACTAGACACCTCCAATGCGCGCTGAATCAGCAGAATGAGAGTGTACTCACCCCCTTGTTGCTGCTGTGATGCCCTCAAGTGCCCATCCAACTCCGGATATGCCACCGCCAGGCTCCTGAACATCAGGGGGGTCATGGTGCGACGGGCACCCCTCCCACGTTGGGAGGCCATCCCCAACTGGGCCTCCGCCATCTTCTTGCTCCAGCGGCAAATGTCCTCCCATCTTTTACGGCAGTGGGTGCTCTGTCTGTGGTAGACCCCCAGGGTCCGGACGTCCTTGGCGATGGCATGCCAAATATCCTTCTTCTGGTGGGCGCTGACCTACAGGAATTGTACAGGGGAAAAAGAAAAGTTAATTCCAACTGCACCGTCACAGTCATTGGTCCGCATCCCTACCCTTGCCATGTGGCACATGCACTCACCGTTGTTTCATGCACGCCTCATTCTCCCCCTCTACCCTTCATCCACCCCACTTCACACAGGCATTGCCCATACAGCATGCTCACAGTGTACTTACCTGTTTGTCTGGAGGACCGTAGAGCAGCGTGTACTGGGGGAGGACCCCATCCACGAGTTTCTCCAACTCCTCCGTGCTGAAGGCAGGGGCCCTTTCCCCAGACGCACGAGCCATTGTCTCTTCCAGACTGAGGTCACAGCAGCACTTGCAGTGTAGGTCCTCTCTCAAAGATCAGGTATCGAATGATTGAACTGATAGAAAATGGCAGTCACGTCCGCGGCGGTGCATACCACCACCACCGGCGTACATCGTCATTGGCTCCTGGGACCCATAGGGTCCAATGTTAACCAATGCAGAATTGCGCCGCGGTCTTCGACCGCCTACCGCAACGGTGTACAACGCCAACGCAATTACCTCATATCCCATTGTCCCACTTTACAGGTCAGGCAGCCGCCATTTCAGGGGCCCACATGGCTTAATTTGTAACTGCGTCACACATACCTAGGCCTTGGCTCAACACTCATACAGGCAATTTTCGGATTATGAATAGTTTTCTGAGTAAGCTGTGTTTACGTACCTCAGAGTTGGTTGACTCTGTGCTCGCTGTTGTCCTCCATAGGCACCGTCCGCTGGGACATGTGAGGAGATGGCGGCATCCTCCGGTGTACAGACCGCTGGTGGACCTGTTGACAATGGAGGAAAGACATGTAATCATCACCTACAGGCTTGATCGTGCCACAATCCTGGAACTGTGTGCCCAGTTGGAGCCAGACCTCATGTCAGCTATCCGCCATCCCACAGGAATCCCCCCTCAATTGCAGGTGCTGTCAGTACTCCATTTAGTTGCAAGTGGGTCATTTCAAACAACAGTGGCCATAGCATCAGGGATGTCCCAGCCTATGTTCTCAAACGTGTTGTCCAGAGTGTTGTCTGCCCTGCTGAAACACATGCAGAGCTAGATCGTTTTCCCTCAGGTGGAGGATTTGCCAACAGTGAAAGGTGACTTCTATGCCCTGGGACATATCCACAACATCAAAGGTGCCATTGATGGGACACATGTGGCCTTGGTCCCCCCTGCAGGAGTGAACAGGTGTACAGAAACCGGAAGAGTTACCATTCGATGAATGTGCAGATGCTGTGTTTGGCAGACCAGTACATCTCCCATGTTAATGCCAAATTCCCTGGCTCTGTGCATTATGCTTACATCCTGCGGAATAGCAGCATCCCTTATGTGATGGGGCAACTACAGAGGCACCGTGTGTGGCTACTAGGTGAGCACGTGGAACCAAATCAGTGGGAATCGTTGTCTGGGTATATCCCTAAGAGTTAGTGTGTGTCTAACAGTTGTCCCTCGCCATTTTCAGGTGACTCTGGTTACCCCAACCTGTCATGGCTACTGACCCCAGTGAGGAATCCCAGGACAAGGGCAGAGGAACGCTACAATGAGGCCCATGGGCGAACTAGGAGGATTATAGAGCGGACCTTCGGCCTCCTGAAGGCCAGGTTCTGTGCCTCCATATGACAGGTGGTTCCCTATTCTACTCACCAAAGAAGGTGTGCCAGATCATCGTGGCCTGCTGTATGCTTCACAACTTGGCTTTGCGACGACAGGTGCCTTTTCTGCATGAGGATGGTCCAGATGGAGGTGTTGTGGCAGCTGTGGAGCCTGTCGACAGTGAAGACGAGGAAGCAGAAGAAGAGGACATCGACAACAGGAACTCTGTGATCCTGCAATACTTCCAGTGAGACACAGGTAAGAAGACAAATCTGCCTACTACATGTACTTTAACACTACTACCTCTCTACTGTCTGTCCTTTTCACCCAGTGTATGATCACTGAGTTTTCACTTTCTCTTACGATTTCACAGATGTGGGTCCCACTGTGTGCCATCTGCTTTGTTTCCTCATGGACTAGAGCTGTGTGACATAGGTATGTTGACATTACAATTGAAAGAGCATTTTGTCACTGTAATTGCTAATACACTAATTCAAAATCACAGACAGACTCCAGATTTTTTTGTGCTTTAAGGGTGTTTATTTAAGTGCTCAATTCTGGAGGGGGTTGTAAAATGGTGAGGGGTGATGTTGGAGGAATTTCCATGGCAGAGTCCAAGCTATTAGTCTCACAGGTGCATTGTCCAAAGGGGCCTAGGAAGTGGAGCTGGGGCAGTTTGAGGATGGACAGGGTGACAAGGTGGGACAAAAGGATGACAATCAGGGTGGTCTCATTTCTTGGCTGGGGTCTTGGCATCGTTCTCTGTCTTTGTCCTGCATCTCAGGGACCATTTGCGGGGTGGTTCTCCATCTGCAGGGGGTGGGGTGCTGGTGTGGTGGTCCTGTGGCAGTGCCTCCTGTCCACTAGCGCCAGCGGAGGTGGTGGGCAGTTCATCGTCCAGGCTAGTGTCAGGGGCCCCTTGTTGTGCCACAGTGTCCCTCCTGGTGTTGAGGACATCCTTCAGCACCCCTACGATGGTGCCCAGGGTGGAATTGATGGATCTGAGTTCCTCCCTGAAGCCCAAATACTGTTCCTCCTGCAGCCAATGGGTCTCCTGAAACTTGGACAGAACCGTTGCCATCGTCTCCTGGGAATGATGGTAGGCTCCCATGATGTTGGAGAGGGCCTCGTGGAGAGTGGGTTCCCTGGGCCTGTCCTCCCCCTGTCGCACAGGAGCCCTCCCAGTTTCCCTGTTTCCCTGGGCCTCTGTCCCCTGAACTATGTGCCACTGCCCCCAGGTCCCTGTTGTTGTTGGGGTGGTGGGTTAGCCTGGGTTCCCTGTAGTGGTGGACACACAGCTGATTGATGTGTCCTGGGGACAGAGGTATGGGCCCGCTGGGTGGGTGCTGTGCTTGTGTTTCCAGAGGGGGGAAGCTCTGTGGTGGCCTGTGACTGTGTCAGGGGAACCGACTGTCCCGAGGTCCCAGATGGGCCTGGCTGGTCGTCTAGATCCAGTTGGACAGAGCTGCTGTCATCACTGTGGGCCTCTTTTGTTAGTGGTGTGGACATGTCTGGACCTTCCTGTCCGGTGACGTTGGGTAGGGGTCCTGCAGGGGTGTAAAAGCATGATTATTGCATCTGTGTGTGGCATGGTGTGCAATGGGTGGGTGACTGTGTACCCCAGTGCTTGCATTCCTGTGTGGGGGCTTGTGAGATGATGGTTTAGGGGGGTGTATGGGTATGTGCAGTGGCCATGCTTTGGTGATAGGTCTCCATGCTTTGTTGTTGCATGCAGGGCTTGGTGTTGGGATGTGTGGTTTGTGATATTGGAACATTTTTGAGGAGTTGGAGTAATGGGGGTGAGGGCGAGGGTGGGGGTATGTGATGGCATGCAGGTAGGGTAGGGAAAGTAATAGTACAGATTTGACTTACCAGAGTCCATTCCTCCAGCTACTCCTGCAAGGCCCTCAGGATGCAGAATAGCAAAGACTTGCTCCTCCCATGTTGTTAGTTGTGGGGGAGGAGGTGGAGGTCCGCCGCCAGTCCTCTGGACCGCCAGGTTGTGTCTTGAGACCACGGAACGCATCTTCCCCCGTAGGTCGTTCCACCTCTTCCTGATGTCATCCCTATTTCTTGGGTGCTGTCCCACTGCGTTGACCCTGTCCACTATTCTTCGCCATAGTTCCATCTTCCTAGCAATGGAGGTGTGCTGCACCTGTGATCCAAATAGCTGTGGCTCTACCCGGATGATTTCCTCCACCATGACCCTGAGCTCCTCCTCAGAGAACCTGTGGTGTCTTTGCCGTGCCATGGGGTGGTGTGGTTGATGTGTGGGGTGGTGTGTGTTGTGATGTGTGGGGTGATATTTAGTGGTGTGTTGTGTGAGGTGCGTGGATGTTATGTGGGTGATGGTGTTGAGTGTCTGTGGATGCTTGTTTGTAGATTGTACTGTCTCTCTCTGGCCTTCTTTCGGAATTCTTGGCAGTAGGGGTTTGTGGGTGATGTGGGTGTGTGTTTTATAGTGTACTGGGTGTGTGGGAGTGGTGTGTGTATGTGTATCAGGTGTGTGTATTTCGAATTGTCCAATGTGGATGTGTTTTGTAAATGAGTGTGTATTTTGAGCGCAGCGGTGTGTACCGCCAATGGAATACCGCGGTTGAAAGACCGCCACGTGGATTTGTGGGTCGTGATAGTGTGGGCGTATTCCTGTTGGCGTGACGGTGGAGGTTTTGTTTTCGCCAGTTTATCACTGACCTTTGGTGTGGCGGACTTGTGTGTCTAAATTTTGGTGGATTCCGGGCTTTGGGTCATAATGACCGTGGCGGAATTCCGCGGCGGTGTGTTGGCGGTCTTCTGCACGGCAGTAAGCGCCTTTTACCGCCAATGCTGTAATGACCCCCATAATGTTAAAATACATTATACCACAAGCAGGGTGCACAAGAGGGGCTTGAGTGGCAGCGGAAAGGTAGAGAAATGTAGATTGGTAGGTGTACTAAGTGAGAGAAAGCACATTAGTCTGTGAAATAACCAACATTTTTGAAGTGTTCCAAACAGAGAGAGGTAGAGAGTGTGTGTGCGTTTTTATCTGTATGTGTAAAAAGTATGGTGAAATCAGACAGACACCTCACCATACCTGACTGAAAGCACCTGCACCTAATTATTTAACAAAATATACAAAATATACATGTTTAGGGGGGTGTAACACCCCAAACACCCCTTCTGAAGTGGCACCCTTGGTTGCATCTTCAAAATATGGAAAACTTCACTTAACACATATATGATACAAATGCATATGTTTTGTGAAACTCAGTCAGTCAGTTGCTATTTGTATAGCACAGCTTATCACCCAAGAGGGTATCCAGGTGCTTGCTGCAGATGTTATTCGGAGAGCCAAGTCTTCAGTCCCTTCCTGAATTGGGTCAGAGGGGGATAGGGAGAGTGTTCCAGGTCTTGTTGGCGAGGTATGAGAAGGAGCGTTCTCCTGAGTGGCAGCGGCGTATGCATGGAGTATCTGTGAGGGCGAGGTGTGCAGAGCGGAGGCTCCTGGGTGTTTGGTGGAGGTGAAGGCGGTGGTTCAGGTAGTGGGTGTTTTGTGAGCATGGGTTAGAAGCTTGAAGAGGCATCTTTTGTGGATTGTGAGCCAGTGGAGGTCCTTCCGGTGCTGGTTGATGTGGGCTCTCTTGGGTAGGTTGAGGATAAGTCTAGCAGCTGCATTCTGGACTGTTTGGAGTCACTGCAGAAGTTCGTTTGAGGTGCCTATATAGAGTGTGTTGCCGTAGTCTAGTTAGCTGGTGATGAGGGCCTATGCCACTGTCTTCTCTGTGTCAGGGGGTAACCATTTGAAGATCTTGCGGAACATTTGGAAACAGGATGAGAGATGGTGCTTCATGGAGAGTTCACTCTCAAGGATGATGCCAAGGTTCTGGGTGTGATCTTTAGGCGTTGGGGTAGGTCCAAGTTACAATGGTCACCAGGAGTCGTTCCAGAGGGTTGATTGTCTGCCAAAGATCAGCAACTCCATTATGTCCTTGTTGAGCTTCAGGAAGTTGCCCCTCATCCAGGAAGAAATGCTTTTCATGCAGTTGTGAAAGTTTATCTTTGTTTGGGTGAGGTCTGTTGAGAGCGAGAAGATGAGCTGTGTGTCGTCAGCGTAGGATACGATGTTGATCTCACAATGTCTGCTAGTGATGCCATGTAAATGTTGAACAGGGTTAGGCTGAGTGAGGAGCCTTGGGGGACTCCGCAGATGGTGTGCTTGGCTTTTGAGGGAGGTGGACTCTCTGGGTGCGCCCTGTGAGAAAGAATGCCAACCAACGGAGTGCTTTGTTAATGATCCCAATCTAGCATAGTCAGTCGATGAGAGTGTGGTGGGAGTTGGTGTCGAAAGCACAGAGAGAGCAAGGTGGATGAGGGCAACTGTTTCACCCCTGTGGAGTAGGGCGCAGATGTTGTCAGTTGCAGTGATTAGAGCTGTCCTGGTGCTGTTATTGGCTCTGATTCCTGATTGTGACAGGTGTAGAACGTTATTTCTCTCCAGGTGCTTAGTGAGTTGGAGGTTGATGGCCTTCTACAGGACTTTGGCGGGGAGTGGGAGGAGGGAGATGGGGTGGTAGTTTTACTGATTGATGGGGTTTGCAGAGGATTTCTTGAGGAGGTGTGTGATCTCTGCGTGTTTCCAGGCTTCTGGGAAAGTGGCTGTGGAGAGCAAGATGTTGAGTACGGTGGTGAGCTGACAGCTGATCTCGTCTCTTCTGAAGTTGAAGAGTCTGTAGGGGCAGAGGTCAGTGGGTGCCTCTGAGTGGATAGAGCTCATGAGAGTGGCCGTGGTCAGTGCGCTTAGCTGTTCCTATGTGCTGAGAAGGTGGTCAGCGGTGGATGAGGTGATCGGTGGTTCCGGTGGTTGGAGATTCCTGTAGATGGTTTCTTTCTTGTGTAAGTGGTCGGTGAGAGCCTTGCAGAGTTCCTGTGTCCGGGGTGGGGGAGTTGTTTTGGGAAGGCAAAGTCTCTGACGATGGGTAAGAGCTGTTTGGTCCTGTTGGTGCTGGCTTTGACCCGGCGGGCCAGGGGAGGTTTTTTGGTGGTTTTTGATCTGGCAGTGGTAGTTGCTGAGTGCTGTTTTGAAGGTGTATCGGTCTGTGAGGTTTTTGCTGGTGCACCATCTTCTTTCTAGTTTGCATTTGCATTTTGCTGAGTTCTGGGGTGTACCAGCTGGCTTGCTTGGTGGTTTTGTGGGTCTTTACTTGTTTGATTGGGGCGACCCAATGGCTGTTCAGATGATCCAATTGTTAAAGTATTATACAATCTGATCTACGTTGGTGGCGATTTTAGGTTGTGAGGTGTTGAGGGTGCTGGTCCATTGCTGCTGAGTGACCTTGGTCAAGCTGTGGGAGGACGGGTTGTGGTGGCTTGGGATGGTGTGATGGGTTCTGGCAAGGGTGAAGTGTATGATGGAGTGGTCCGACCAGGTGAGTTGTGAGGTGTGGCTGTAGTTTACCCATGCTTGACATGAATATCAAGTCTAGCCTGTGTCCTGCTTTGTGTGTGGGGTCGGTAACCAGCTTCTTTAGGCCATTGTTGTGTAGTCTTTCCAGAAGGTCGGTGAAAGTGGGTGTTAGTGGTGTCATTCAGGTAGAAATTGATGTCTCCTAGAATTCGATGGTGAGAGGGGTGAGAAATTCCATGACAGTGTGGCTGAGGCCATTTCTGGGGCCTGGTGATCTGTATGTGAGGATGCCTTTGATTGTGGTGTTGTCGGTGTGGAGCTGATTCAAATTGTTTTAATGTTGCCAAAGCTAATTATGACACGTCATTTTCTTGTGCAATTTGAATTTACTATTAGAATTCACTTACTCAGTTATGTGTCTCTTATCGACCTCAGACGTACGAAGGATGGAGTCAGCCCTGACAGAGCCAAAACATGTGTGCAAGGTTTGTGTACTCAAGTAGAGAAATAATAATAATACCGATTTGTGGACAGTGAAGGCAGACATGAGCAGCCAGGTTCATTTAGTCATATCATTAAAACAGCAATATGAAAGTTTTCTTTTAAGCATCATATTCATCGTGGCTATTATGCAACAGACCCTGCTAGAGTCTGCCTCGTTTTTAGATGTGGTTTCAGGGTGCAGTTGTCTGGAATACCTTGTGTTACCAATTCTTCTACATTTATATAGGGTGGTGTTTGGCTCTGCCCAGAGGAGTATAACTCTCTCACCTCATGCTAATTGCTCCATGGTGTGTCTCCCTCCTCTTAAGGATAGCTTCTGTCGCAGTGCGTAAGGGGCTATTTTGCACTGATTTATGACAGACTAAATTCTTAATTTTATAGGTGCATTGTATACGTATACAGCAGTCGTTGTTGAAGGTTTTTTTTTTAATTATGTTAGTCAGGACTGAAAACACAAGTTAGACCTTTTTGTTTTGCCAATGCTTGTTTACTGTAGGGAACGTGACTGTAGGGCTGTGTGGCAGAAAGGCTATTCTCTTGTTGTGAGATATGACTAAGCTCTCTCAATGCTTTAACTCTCGGAACCAACAGAGATAATCTGGTTCTAGTAACGAAAACTTTGAAACATGTTTGATAGAGTTGCCTTAGCGGTAGGACCAACGTAAGAGAACAATGCGTGATGTGTGTGTAAAACAGCAATGTAGCTTTTTCAGTTAAGACATAAAGAAGAAAAGGGTCCTCACCAAGTTAAGTAAAAGATAAAAAATAAAAGGCAGATTTTGCAAAAGGGAATTATAAAGAAAAAAGAAAAACAGTCTTAAGAAATAATGGGGTAAAATAGTCCACTGATAGTCAGTGGGAGAAGTCAGAGAACCTCCAAAATATCCAAGGCCCCATGTGAAGCTTAAGAGAGAAAGGAACCAAACTTAGGTGTTCTTATTAGGACCCAAAATCGGCCAGGGTGAGAGGTTATAATGGGCGATGGATTTCATGTTTTGACTTTAAAGATTTTTTGTGTGGATTCATAATCACCAGGACCTGACAATACATAAATAATGTAAAGCTCTTGCCAAACTTAATGTGCTGCTGCCTGGGCTCAAGTATAGAAAATGAAAGGTTTGTTTTCCGTCCATTTAGGGTGCCTCACCAACCTGTTTGTTTTGTGTCAGAGTCAAGAGAATTAAAAAAAGGCAAAGTAGGTGCATTGTGACGTGCAGTGCCCACCGTGAGTGCTGTAGTTCACTTTGGGAGAGTCCGTCTAGTCTAGTGAGGTTGAGCACACTGCAACCATGCTTAGAGACTTAGGGCTACATGTTCAAAGCCTTTGTAAATGTAAAAAAGATTTATGAAATGTACAAAGCCCTATCTAAGATTTGGTAACCTATTACCGAATCGCAAATTGGGTTTGCGATTCGGTATTAGGAAGGGGTGTGTTTATGGCGCCCATTCCTAATACCGAATCGCGGTGGTATATAAGAATGTTTTGCGACTGTAATGCGGTCACAAAATATGTGCATTTTACCACCGACTTCAAGTAGGCGGTAATGTGTTGGCAAATGGGAAGGGGTCCCCTAGGATCGCCTTCCTCTTTGAGAATATTTGTAAAAAGATTTTTAGGAGCAGGCAGTGATCCCACGGACTACTGCCTACTCTTAAAAAATATAAAGTTTTCTTTTTGAAACGCATCCACTTTTCCTTTAAGGAAATTGGGCTGTATTTTTTTTAAAAATGCTTTATTGAAAGACATAGTGGTCTGCTGACCCTAACAAGCCACCATCTCTTTGATTTCTGCGATTCCCAATGGGTCACAAACCAAGACCTACCTCATTAATATTCATGAGGTAGGTCTATTTGCGGCCCACTGGCACTCACAAAATACATAAGAAACACATTGGTACGTGGGTCTTTGTGATTACCAAATAGCAAATCGCAAAAATGCGCTATTTGTTTTTCACAAACACTTTCTTTGTACGTTTGGCCTTTCGAACGGAAAGCCTTATCACATTCTAGATCTTCAGTGGCTAAACTGGGTAACGACCACTAGATGGCAATACCTATAAAGATATAAACAAGTGAAATTGCATAAACTGCTTGCAGAATTGTGCAAAAACATGCAATTAGGGCTTATTTAATGGAGAATGGATTTTCGTTAACTAACCTTACAGGCTATTTGAACTTCAATGTTTAGGACTGTTCACCAAGAGCTTCCAAGGCTTTTAATAGGCACTCTCCATTAAATATCTCTCTTAAATGAAGGAAAAAAGCTCCAAGACGTATACAACATATATTAACATTTTGCCATAGAGAAATAGAGCATAGCGGCATCTGACCGGAACTTTTACCTCGATGTTATTTCAAATAGTTTTAATCTCTACAGAATGAATTTGAGGATGTATTCATTGTGATCCACTCCTTTAAAAAAATTGCTTTGTGAGTTGGCAATTAGATAGCCTAAACGTATATGCATTTTGTAAGGTGGCCTAATGATCTCTCTGATAACACACTGCTTCAGTCTTGGACATTCTTTCTGTTTTTTTATGAACATAATTCAAGACTTCAAATTTAGAACACATTAAGTTGTACAGTCAAAAATCAAGCTTTAGCTCATAGCCCTTCTTGAAAAGCCATGTAGAAATGTTTTCTGTCTGAATTATGGTCGCAAAACATTCAGATTTTACCGCCTCCTTGAAGGAGGTAGTAACCCATTTGCAAATGGGGAGGGGTACCAAAGGAATCCTTTCCCCTTTGAGAATGGTAAACAAACACTCTTGAAGGGCAGGCAGTGGTCGACAGACCACTGCCTACTCTTAAAAAATGAAACTTCAAAGATTCATGTTCTTTTTTTAAACACATCCAGTTTTCTTTTAGGGAATGCATTAAAAAAATAAAAAGATTGCTTTATTAAAAATCAATTGCAGACATGGTGGTGTGCTGGCCCTAGCAGGCCCTCATCCCTGTTATGGCTATCATTCCTAAAGGGTCATAAATTGAGACCTACCTCATTAATATTCATGTTGTAGGGCAATTCGGGAAAACTCTTGAAAATGTTTAGGTTTTCTTACATCACAAATTGTGATTTCCTAATTGTGATTCAATAAGAATTGCAATTAGGAAATTACAATTTCAAAATTTCATACTTGTGGCCCAAAATTCAGATCTTTCACTAGTAGGCACATTAATAACCAGTGTTATCTTGACATTGTTATTGCTGCCTGAAAACTGCCACATGCACATGGACGTTCACCTGCTTTAAAACCAATAATTATTTTAAACACTGTGACCACCCCCAAAGTCAGATCCAGGTGCAGCTGCACAGGTCGCACCACCCGAAGGCCAGCCCTGGAATTTTTAAAGCAACACAGTGCAACAACCTAATTGGCTGCAGTTAGTTGTTGAAAGTATAAACACATTGCTGTGTCACATTAACTAATACTGTCATGCTGCTGCTGTGATTTAATGTGTTGGCACACAAGCAGAATTCTTTGTGAGATGTTTAGCCTCGCATCATAGTGCACATGTCAGGGTACACTGTTTAGTATTGAATTTGTACTAAAGGCATACCCTTATAGTACAAGTTCCAATGCTTAGACACACTCAGAAGGATCCCACACGTTTACTGTGGGCTGTGCACTGCAGCACACATGCAATGCATGGGCTTTTTTTATAAATAAGCTCAGTTCCTCTTGTGAATACCTCCTTCAAGGAGGTGCCAAGTTTTGATATAAAGCTCAATCAGGCATTTAAAGTAGAGTGAGCTTTGTGTCAAAAGATATGGATATTTGTATCGATCTGCTCTAGTGATTTCCCTGGAACTCCCTGGTAATGCTCCCTTGACACAAAGTAACAAAAATCAACATAAAAGGTTTTTGTGCTGAGAAAGAGGTAACTTTCCAGTGCATAACACCTTTTGTACTGGATAGCAAATACCCTTACAAGATTTTGCATCGATCTACATTACTGTGTGCAGTTATCTGATAATGAAATGCATTCGTCTCTCTGGCACATTGGGATGAGTGGCAGATGAATACACAGCAAATGTTTATGCCAGTTTAGCAGCATTTGTGAATTATTGGTGCCCATTTTAATTCCTACCATGGCCCAATTATTTTCTGGTAACGCAATCACAATTTGGAACTCACTTCATCCAGTTCTGCACAGGACCTTTTTCTTTTACAAGCTGCAAGAAAAAGCTTGAAGTTCTTATTTTTAAAGAAATGTGTCAGCAGGCACCAGTGATTGTATATTTTTAATACCTGCCTTCCTTTCTTAATTCTTGCATCAAACTACTCACCATTCACATTTTTTGCCTTTGACTCTCCTCTCTTTCTCCGCCCTCTTGCCTCCTTGCACAGTACATGGGGTCTCATAATTCTCTCTTGCTTCCAACCACTCCTTTTTCTAAGGATTGCTTTCACATGTTTCTTCTTCTCAAAGTTAGCTCACATGAGGAAATAAGAGATTGTTTAATGTATAATGGCTGATCAAGCGTCACCCTTGTGATGTCAACAGGGATCAAAATGTGTGTAATGTAACTTTTGATATCCTATGCATTTTGGTGAACTGACACCTATGTTTGAAGCACATTGTGTCACTGGATACAAGCTATGCCTCACTGATGAGGTCTAAGTAGTCAGAAGCCAGTCTGGGGTTGCATCGGGTTCCCATACAGAGGGGACCCATCCTAGCATTTCAGGCTGCAGTGTTCCTATTGGAGTAGAACCAATACTGTTTTGCATATGGCTTGTCTGAAGTGGCATAGTTGTCTTTCCGGAGTGACGTAGCGGGAGAAAAATAATAGACTGGAATGCTGCCTGACTGATCACCAGTGGCTGAGATTAACCCAAGTCTTCCTTCCAGCACTTCGTTGTTTGTTACGTGGGTGAAGCTGAACACAATTCTCTGCAAGGGAACTCTTCTCCTTTGAAAGACATAAAAGTATGTCTACATGAACTATCTTGAGTATTGTAACATGAGAATATTAGTCTGTCTTTCATTTCCATTTCACTGCACATAGACTTGGCATCCTAAATCTTCCTCTAATATCCCTAATTGCATCAACTTTATTTTGATTACTTTATGATTTGCAGGTGGGGAAGAGATTGAATTCAATCAACTCTTTTTCAGAGAAGATTTCATCAGTGATAAGTATTTTGGTGACAATTTACATGGAAGGATTTCAACTGAAGATCTGCACTTTGGAGAAGGGGTCCACCGTAAAGCATTTAGAAGTAAAGTGATCTACGGGCTTGTACCCATCTTTAGCCCCGGTCATGTCTGTGTTCTTAAAGTGCACAATGCGGTTGCACATGGGACCAAAACCACAGATGAACTTGTGCAAAGAAATTACAAACTGGCAACCCAGGTAACAGCCTACACTTGGATTGTTCCTGTCTGCCTCAAGTGTAAATAATGCTTATCTCAGACTGTGTTATTGCATGCTGTCCACATTATATCATATTATCTTTGTGGTTAGAATGGGTGCGATCATATCATCTGGCACACTTTCGCGGAAAAAACACTGCACAAAAATGATCGACTGTCCAGCATATGAAGCCCATCGATTAGATTAAATACAATCACCATTACTAAAAAGAAAACAATGCATACTAAAGTGGTTTGCTGACTTCCTTACACTAGATGAAAGCATGCATCATAAGAAACTCAGTGCAGACGAAAAGCCCACCAAAATTTGGAAACCGTAGTTGTGTCATTTCTCTTGTTACATTTAGGTACTTTTTTGGTGTATAATATCTTGCTCTGCTGTTATTAAAAGGAAGGATTAGTTTTATGTTGTCAGCATATTAGTAAACTGGAAGTCCATGCTGGCAGCAGCAGGGCTCATAAGTAGGCTGAAGAGCAACATGAACAAATCAGCCTGAGAGGGAATCTTCATTACTCTGTGCAAAGGTCTTCCTCGTCACAGACCATACAGTATGATGTAGGACTATGATAAGGAAGATGGACGAGTTTGTAATGGTGAGATTACTTCCCAGCAACCTTTGTTACTCAAAGTCCAGAACTTCCTTATCATAGTCCTATGTCAGTAAGTTAAATCTGTGAGAAGGTAAATGGCCCAGGTGGTAATGAGTAGAATCAAGGTGTCTTTCTCCAGTGCTCAAGTCTGTAGTCATGTTTTTAAGAAAAATTTCAAGATATCATTGTGACTAGAGGTGTGAAGAAACCAGGTAGTAACAGGAGGGCTGCCATTATCAGTAAAGCAGAAAAAACTGTTGACAAAATGGAGCGTCGTTGTTTCCTTTTCTCACTAGATCCATAGCTGGTATGCTCAGAGTAGCTTAATTTCTGTGCCAAAGTTTAGTAGTCAATTGGAGATATATTAATGATTGGTTGGTAGTTGCTGACTGTGGTGCGGCTCAGTGAAGGTTTTTACAACACGGAAATTACTTGGCTGATCTTGTTGCTGAGAGGGAAATTTTTGTGTGGGAGACTTGTTTTGAGCCATAGGAGATCACTAGTGTTCAAAAGGTAGTGTAGGCTTTCATGGAGACACGAGTTTATATTAGATCACTAATTACTTAGCTCGTTGATTGCCATGATTCCTTCTTTCAGTATCAAGTACAAACTGAATGGCCTGGTAAAATATGACAGATCTGCCCCAACATTGAGTGATTCATTGTGCACCTAAATTTATCTAATTGACTTATCAGCTCTGTAAGAAATTCAGGCAACAAACATAATCCTTGACAGGGTGAGCCACAAAAGTCACTGAATGAACCTGGGATTAAACCCTTGAGAGCTTGGCACAAAAGCAGTCAGACTTAACTTAGAGGCACTGTGTTAAGTATTTATGCAGCACACAAACAGTAATAAAGTGAAAACATAACACAATATGAACTCCCGACCGATTCAGAAAAATAGTATACGTTTAATAAATAAATTGAGAACAAAACAACACAAATCCAATAAGTAGAACTAGAGCTATGGAAATTTAAAGGTTTAAGTAAAAATGTAGCCCAAAGCTCTATCTGTTTGGAAGTTCAGGCCGACTGTGATTTACTGTGGGAGGGATGTAGGGACCAGATTAGTCCTGCTGAAAACAATTCAAAAATTTAGGATTTCATAGGAGGAGCTCAACTGATGCCAGCCAAGGGTCCAGGACCTACAGAGGTACCTCTGGGGCTGGAGATAAGAATCTTACTCCAGTGGAAGCCAGCATGACTCAGGCAAATCTAATTGCAAGACCAGGTGCGTCCAGCTGCAGGTCTAGGCAGGGCTAGTTGTAGCAGGTCAGCTGGGCAGTTGCAGGGTTGCATTTGGAGCTTGTTTTGTCCCTGTAGTTCACAAAAGGAGTTAATCCAGCTGAGCCTTGGAATCACTCAGGTTTGCCCAGAAGTAAGGGAACAGGTCCAGACTTCCTTCTCAGAGAGCAGGAAAGGCCTCAAGCAGCAGAGAAGTATTTTGAGAACAAGGCAGGCATTAAGCAACAGGGTAGTCCTCAGGGGAACAAGACAGGCCTCAACCAGCAAGATAGTCCTCTAATAGTAGCAGAGCAGTACTCGGAAGAACGAGGCAGACCTCAAGCAGCAGAGCAGTCCTCTGGGGAAGAAAGAAGGCCTCAGCACCAGTGTAGTCCGCTGGGAAAGAATGCAGTCCTTCTTCTGTAATGTCCAGAGGTCAAGGAGTGTACTGATGAGTGTCTCAGGAGGTCCAATATTTATATCTAGGGCCACCCTTTGAAGTAGGAGTGATGTATAGTCCACCCCCATATCTGGTTTTAGAAAATTCCTTCCTTGGCTTTTTTCACCTGCCAAGGCTTCTTCAGGAGGTCTAGTGTGACAGAAGGCCGGGTTCAAGTGCCTTTATGAGTGTGCAGGAGGCAGCCCGTTGAAATGTAAGTGGGGTAGGAAACAACTCTGTGCCTCCCATTCTGGCAGGATGGCCCTCTCCCAGCTACACCCAGGTCCTATTGTTCACTTTCTGGGCCCATTATGCATTCCTGATGGGGGAGCAATTAACAGGCTCATTCCGCTGGAAACTCCTAGAAGGCGTCAGAAAGTGTAAGGTGGGAAAATGCCAACTTTCTAAAAGTGCTTTTTCAAAATTATAATCTGAATTTAACATTAAAGAGGATTTTAAAGTACAGTTCAGTTGAGTCCAAACATGACATTTCTCCTGTTCCCAATCAAATGTTATCTTTTACTAAATGTGATAAGGGAATCCAAAGGAGAGGGCACAAGCACTTTAGCACTGGTTAGCAATGGTAAAGTGCACAGAGTCCTAATACCAACAAAAATGAATTTCAACAAGCAGAAGGGGAGAAGGCAAATGCTTGGGAGATGACTATACAACAACTGTCAGGCCTAACAAGTTTATTAATGTACCTAAAGCTCAAGGTTTCTAAATTCAGCTATACATTTTCCCATATTATTATCTTTTTGATAAGCCCCTGTAAATTATTTTAATATTAGCCATTATCTCATTGTGATTTGTCACTTTGGGCCTAATTACGACCTTGCGGGATGGGATACTCTGTCACAAACTTGATGAATATCCCGCCCGCCATATTTCAAGTTCCATTATATCCTATGGAGCTTGTAAAACGGCGTGTGGGATATCCGTCACATTTGTGACGGAGTATCCCATTCTCCAAGGTCAGAATCAGGCCCTATGTGTTCTATAAATGTCCTCTAGTTTTGGTTTTTACTTTACTCCAGCATACATTTTTCAGTTTCCCTCTGTAGTCAAATATTTAATTAGACACACAATCAGTTTTTAGCCAGAATTTGCTCCCTTTTTTATTTGTCTGACTTTAGTTTCGCCACCACAACATATCTATGAAGTTTCCTGAAGTACAATATTTTTGTCTACCATCAAGTAATTTGTCATAAATGTTCATTGTTTTGGCGTGTACCTTGTTTCAAAATAAGGTTAACATACAGATATTCAAAAAAAGAGATGACAGAGTATTTTTCTATTATAATTATTCTGTTCCCATTATAATGAGTTGTTTAACAAAATAGCTGCAGAATTGATCACATTTTTTTCTTTTTAACAAATCGTAGCTGACATTTATTGCCCTATATTATTGCTGTTTCTTTCTTTCACAAAGGTTAGATGGTGTTTCTGAGATTAGACTAGTGTAGAAAACAGAAAAGAAAGTGTTAGATGTAATATAATTGAAGAACCACCGAGCTGTCCTGCCAAAGCCTTCACACCTAATTCCTCTTAGAGTTTACGAGTAATTTACCAAATGTGAATCTCTGGTTTCTTATGATGTGCATACAGTCCTGGTGCAGTGCAGAGGCAGCATGTGTGTTAAAAATTGGGTCTATAGTTGGCAAAGGTATGGATCCTGTTCTAGTAGGGACCACAATCCTAGACAGGGTAAGTCAAAACACAACCTAACTTGTCCAGTGCTCACCCTCTGGAAGCTTGGCAGAGAGCAGGCTTAACTTAGACGGCAGTGTGTAAAGTATTTGTGCAATACCTCATACAGTAACACAGTGACAACACCACAAAAAGACTCACACCAGGTAAAAAATAGATAGTATTTATCTGAGTAAAACAAGACCAAAAACGACAAAAATAAATCCAGTGGAAGTCGAGATATGACTTTTTAATTATTAAGTGTGAAAACAGTGCTTAGAAGTCACTAGGGGTCAAAAGGTTACTTGAGGTCGTGAGGGACCGGTGCAAATCCAAAATCCAGACCGACTGCGATGGAGGGTAGGCCGGCTACAAAACCTGTGCAGGGCCCACTGAAACAGTACCTTTGATGGAGTGATGCGGCGATGCTCAGGGCATGATGCGTCAATATTTTCCAGGCAGTCAGGTCACTGTGTCATTGGTGAGCTCTGTTGAGATAAATGTGATGCATTTTGTCGGGCCATGCAGAGCATCATCGGTGAGTCGCGCAGGCTGTAACTCCGCTGTCATCGTGCAGCCACTGCATCGTCATCGGAGATGAAATGCACCGATTTTTCTGCCGCACTCAGGGCGATGCATCGATTTTTGCAGAGATCAGCTGCAGAACCTACTTAGGAGGCCCAGAGCTTGAAGGGGGACCTCAGGCAAGGGTGAGGCTCACACAAGGCAGACACCTGCAGCACCAGGAAAGTTATAGGCAGTCTGTGATGTCTATGTGACTGCAGGAGAACAGGGGGAAAGCCAGCAAGCCCCCGGGGATCACTCAGGTGGGAAGGTTGAGTCCTTCCAGCAGGGTCAGAGAACAGCAGGGCAACAAGTAGAAAAGCAGTCTTTTCAGGAAAGCAGTCCAGTTGATTCCTTTGGGCAGCACAGCAGATGTTCTGACAGAGGTTCAGTTCCAGGTCCAGATGCGTCTGAGTTGATGGGGGACAAAGACCAAGTACTTGTACCCAAATGTGCCTTTGAAGTGAGGGAGACGTCAAAGAGTGGTTTCAATGTACACCAGTTCCCCTTTCAGCCCAGTCCTGCCTGCCAGGAGATCTGTGGGGAATAATCCGTCTTTTGAGTGGAGTCCGGACACTATCATTTGAAGTGTAAGTGAGAGCCTCTCCACCCTTCCTGCCCAGGAAAACCCAATAGTATGCAGAGGAAGTGCCAGTCTTAGAGGTGTGTGAACCATGTGGTTGTACAGGGCCCACAACTTAGGGGGGAGCGAAAATGTCAGATGCACTTGCATAGTTACATTTTACTTGTTGTACTTGTTAACAATCTACTATAATATAATGATTAGCAATGAAAAACTATGTTACTTGTGCCATAGGGGGCCCCTAACAGTACACTCTGCACAGGGCCCAAAATATCCTAAGGCTGGCACTGGCAGATGAAAGCAGATGCATTTGAGTATCTTGTGTTTATGGCTGTCTGGATAGAATGCACAAGGGGAGCTGTCACCCAGCACAGACCAGACGTGGATTGGAGACAGGCTGTAAGGCACATAGAGCAGTAAGAGCAGAGACATTCCTACTTTATAAATGTGACATTTCTAAAATAGTAATGTAAAATCTAACTTTTCCAATAAATTGAGTTTATCATTACCATCCCAAAGATATAAAACATGTAGCTACTCATTTCTGGCTAGGAATTACAGCTTAAAAGTGTTTTAAGGAATTCCCATTGCTGGCCTGTGAGAGGAGCAGGCTTCCCTATAGTGAAAAATGACTCTGGGAGTTTTCACTACCAGCAAATGTAAAACTTAAATGCACATGTCCTGCCTTTAAATACACTGCACCCTGCCTTGTGGGTCACATAGGGCCTACCTTAGGGATGACATATATCTACTAAGAGGGGAGTTTAAGTCTTGGCAAAGGGTTTTAAATAAAAACTGCACATACAGGCCTTGCAATGGCAGGCCTGAGAATTGGTTAAGAGGCTTCTCGTGTAGGTGGCACAATCAGTGCTGCAGGCCCACTAGTAGCATTTAATTTACAGGTCCTGGGCATATATAGTGCACTTTACTAGGGACTTATAGGTCAAATTAAATATACCAGTTGTGTAGGAGCCAATGTTTAGGTGAGAGAGCACAAGCACTTTAGCACTGGTCAGCAGTGGTAAAGTGCACAGAGTCCTAAAACCAGCAAAAACAAGAACAGAAAAATGGAGGGAGGCAGGCAAAACATTGGGAGAAGACCACCATTAGGTAGTCAGGCCTAACATTGTGTTACTCATGGAAATTCACGTAGACTGCCACAAGATAACCACTCACAGAAAAATCTTTCAGACAGACCGTAGGTGTCAGAGTCACAAAACCATTTATGATTTGGGAAAGTATTACTACTGGATCATTTTCTTTTTACATATTCTTATTTGCCTTTTTTAATCAGACCCGAAATCTCCTGCTCCCTACTAATAAAAGTAAAAAAGGGTAGTGTATATCAATATACATTTATTATTCCCATTTTATTCCACCCTAGGTGCTTTGTGGCCAATTCACAGAGGCATGTATGAGTACCTAAATAAGTACTACTGTAGTACTACTTAATTTACTCCAAAATGACTTTGTGAATATGACCCCCCTGTGATTTCCTGGGTGCACTCAGCCCCCACATGTGCATAGTCTTTGAAACTCTCCAACCGGCATGCCTGCTACAGCCACTCATTTTGAAGCTTCATACCTTTTCATATTGTTGGATCTTTTGTTTGGGGCTCAAACCACATTATACTTCATTTATGCTCTAATTTTCTGTAAAATTAGATTGTTTGCTGTTTTTATTCTCTCCCCGAAGGTGTCACTAGTCTGGGACCCAGGATATTTGGAATGGATGAAAATGATTGTGTCTGATAAAACTTAAATTCCTATTTCCCTTGTTACTCTAGCGCACACTTGCTGCTTTGTAAAGTAGATATTAACATTCAGCACATAAAAGTTCATTTTCAGTAATATATATTTTTTTGTGTATGCAGGAATGTTATGTGCAGAATACAGCCAGGGAGTATGCCAAGATGTATGCAGCAGAGGCTGAACATTTAAAAGACTTTGGAAAAGTGCCAGAGTAAGTACACGAAATGCATTCATGTAACTAATTAGAGCCTGAGCTGGACGTATATTAGAGAATGGGGGAATGAATGAAGAAGAGGAGGGATTTGAGGGCCTTGTGGAAGTTTAAACCAGAGAAAGCTGTTCTGTACTCTTCCAGGAGGGTGGGCCATGATGTAATGGCAGCATATGGAAAAGGAAGATTTAGAATTACAGCATCTGATTCAGAGGAGGGAGGTAACATGCCATCTGCAAAAAAAATGGTAGATATCCCATTCACCAGTGTAACCTGCACAATATGAGGACATGGGAAGGCGATGTTCCTGAAAAAGAGAAGTATGGTTCGGCCAGCTGTGACACCACTGGAAATGGTGCCAGCGGCCCAATTTATGGTGGCCTGTGTCCACTATATCTGGCAGTGTCATTTCTTTTCAAGACTTCCATGTCAATCATATCAGTAAAGGTGGTCTTACACAAAAAAACAAAGAAATATTACTAACACATGGGAAAAAATCTCCCAGGACGTTAGGTATATTTTAAATATGGTTACTGGAATCGTAACCCTACCATTGTGAGCCGGGAAGTACATTCCAGTACCCATGTTCATCATGGCCGTTCCAGCAGGCCACCATGCTGTGGTGCATCCGCCAAGGTGGGCGGTTCCCTGCTTCTGCAGAACAGCAGTTTGGTAAATGCACTGGCAAACTTTAAAGGAGGACATTATTCTTGATTGAGGATATCTCCCAAATGAGGTGGGTCTTGCTCTTGGCACTCCCTAATTCCCCTGTGACGGTGAGCTTTTTGGAGGTGATCCTTTCATGGGATGGGAGTCACAGGAGGCTGATCAATAAAAGGATGATGTGGTGATACTTGTTGGAAACCCAGATTAGGTACTCAAGATGACAAGTGGATAACAGTTTTTGTTATAGCTGTAAGCACTTTACCTCCATGAATTTGTGAGAGGACCACTTCCTGGGTAATGAATTTGAAGTTATATTCGGGAATGGGGGAAGGAGTGGCAGCAGGCAGCTTTGGATGTGGGATTAAAACATGCAGTGTTTGAATACATCAGCGCACCTGCAAGTCCCATGTTATCTCTGCAGCCAGGGATTTGACAGTGGAACAGACTAAAGGTTAGCTGCTGATAATAATAGTAAGAGGATTTGTGATTTCCAGGGTTCGCCTGACTGCTGAAAGGCCTCACATAAAGGTCATATACTTTGTGCCGTCCTCTGCCGTGCCAAGCACATGCATTTCATGTTATCACGTTTGCTGCCAAGTTTTGTGCATTCCAGAGTCCTGTCATACTTAGTCTAACATCATTATCTTTAAATAGGTTGTAACCGATGTCAATTCGGCTCTTAATAAACCCTTAATGAATGCAAACATTTGATAAAGTGTTTTTGAGAATAAAGATGTCGCCCTATTGCCACTTAACAATACCTGACAAAAATAAGCACTAAAGGTCCAATTCACAAAGTTATTTTCGGCAGTAAATATATGTTTAAAGCTGAAAATACCTCATTTATGTCTGACGTTTGTTGGTGGACGTAAATGGATTTCCTACAGTGGATTTCTGCGCCAGTAGTGTGGGGATATCCACAGTAGTAAATCCCATACCATGAGTAAGAAGTGAGCTTTTTAAGGTGTGCTTTGCCTTGTGAACGCCTACTAACGTACATTGGTGAGCAGTCACTAATTTACGTGGAAATTTAATCCAGCCATACCTTCCCCTGCAGGATGAGAAGGGGAATGGATCACACCCGGGGAGATGGGTATTTTTTGTAGGGGGGAAATATTTGGCCATGTGAAGAAAAGATAAAAATCGTGTTTGCACAGGGGGCTTAAATCTGCCTTTGCTTAAGTGTGGGCTAAGGAGATTTCTACACAGGGGAAACAGGATCTTAGGGGACATGTCACATGACAATCCTAGTAGTACATCTTAAACCCTGCGCTTGACACAGCATCACAGGCCTACTACTGGGAATGTTTGTGAATTCTCAATTGTAATAAAGTTGAACCTTATGTTGCCATACTTTTATGGGTGAAAATGTACTACTATTTTAAAGAACAGGACCCCTTGGGCCCAATTTACTAAGTATTTTTAGCCATAAAGGTATATTTTTGATGAAAACTACCCCTGCCGGGACTTAAAGGATTAATGGTAGAGTGAACAGACTGCCCCTGATTTGCTGAGAGTGTAGGGAAAGGTCTTGCTCCACGGAGAAAATTCTTTCCTCGTGCAAAAAAAATAGTGTGTTTGCACAGGGGTTTCCATTACCCCTAGATCTGTCCTCTTCGTCATAGCCATGGCCCATGAGGCTCCCTGCCTTCTGACAGAGAAACGCTACCCACACTTTCCTTTATTTCTATCAAAACCAAAAACCACCAATCAGATAAAAGGTGCCTCCTTTCTGTCTCCCTTCGTCTTCGCGACAGAGAAGGCTACCGAAATGGTATTCAGGCAGTCATACATTTACACTTTTAATGTAATCTGGGTTTAGCGGTTTCTTTGTTTCTTATACGCTTGGTGTGCTGGCAGTTCATGCGCTTCCCGCTCAGGTGCTCGAACTGTGGTGGGGAGCTTTCCCTTAGGGTGTCTTGTTGCGGAATTGAGTGGAGTTTCCACACCGGCTCGCTGATCTGGGAGCTCCCTTGCGAGGGCACAAGCACCAGTGCAATTTCTCTGGGATTTCAGTCTTGTGAGACAGGTGGGTGCTCAACATTGTCCAATATGGATTTTAAATAGTTTTTTAGTCCCCTCCAGAGGAACCATATTTTGTTCAGACTCAGGTGCCAGAAACCCCACTGAAACTACAGGCAATTCATCAGAGAGTGCAGAGCCTACTTCAAAAATGGACGCTAGTCCGAGTCCCACTCCACCGATGTCTGCAAGGCTTCTATTCTGCTCTCTTTTTGGAGCCCAAACCAGACAGAAGATTCTGTCCTATACAGGATCTGAAACAGCTCAACACATTTGTACAGGACTTTCCTTTCAAAATGTCAAAATGGTGACTGCACCAGATCAACCCGGATATCTCACAGGGAGATTGGATGCCACCATAGACTTACAGGACATTTATTTTCAAATCCCAGTACATCCGAGCTCTCAGACATTTCTTTGTTTCACGGATGGGGACGATCATTTCCCGTTCAGAGTGTTGCCTTTCAGCCTCTCCTCCTCACCGAGGATCTTCACAAATGTCCTGGCACCAGTGGTGGCACACATGCACGACTTGGGATGCAATTGTTTCTGTAGCTGGTTGATTGATTAATTTTCTTTTTCCAAGATTCAGGAAGATGTGCAATGGATCATACAATTGCTGTCATCTCTGGGTCTGTTATTGAACAAGGAGAATTCACATCTACTCCCAGCTCAAGAAAAACCATTTGTTAGGGCATTGTTTGAACAAGAGAAGGCAAAATAATTCCTTCCAGAAGACCGAATGGAAAATCTTCAGTCCAAACTTCATCAGTTGCTTCAGCAATCGACAGCTATGGCCAGACAATGGTTACAACTTCAGGATCTCATGTTCAGTTGCACAGCAGTAACTCTATGGTCACAACTTCACCTCAAACCACTGGTACAACATGTACTGGCTCACTGGTCTCCGACTTCCCTAGATTATAACATACAGATTCCAATTACAGCAACCATTGCTCATACACTCCAGTGGTGGCTTTCACCACAGAATCTACTGCAAGGGACTCACATGACAGATCCCTTTTTCCCTACTCATTGCAATGGACGACAGTCAGTGGGGTTGGGGCGTGACTATCGGGACTCAGGAGGTGCAAGGGAAGTGGTCAGAGTCAGAAAGCCCCAATCCCTCGAATTGGAGGGGGTTAGTAGCAAAAGGGAGGGTGTTGTTGGACTTTGTGAATGTTCTAATGAGGCAAACTGTCTTAGTCAGAACAGAGAACTACGTGGCAAAGACCTATGAAAACAGACAATAAGGAACACAGTCTGAGACTCTGGTGTCTGTGGCCAGGGAAATCACGACTTGGGCAGAGATTAATCTGTACTCGATCAGAGCAGCGTACATTCCAGCGTTGTTCCGTGTCTGAGCCAACAGTCTCAGTCTCAGACAGAATATTCCCATAGACTTCCACCTAGGTTGCCAGGCCTTCCAGCTGGTGATTAACTAGTTTGTTGTCCCTGTACTGGATCTCTTTGCCCCCCCCCCCCCATTAAACATCCTTTTCAAGTTCTTCTGCATGGAGAGTCTGTGCCCCCAAGACTTGCGGCATAAATGTTTTGACTCTCCCCTGGCGACACAAACTACTGTGCACTTTTCCTCCATTTCTCCTTCTACAGAATCTGCTTCAGAGGATTCAGTGTAAGACAGTGACAGTCAGTCTTGTAGCCTCATTCTGGCCATGACATCCATGGTTTCTGATTGAGTCATAGCTTGCTCTCGGACCCCGCCTTCTTTTGCATTCTTTCCAAGCCCCCTGCAATTCCCAGACTTAATATTGACTCAAATCCATCAGTTACATTTGATGGTTTGGAAGTTCAGGTCTGGGTTGCAAAACATAGTTTGCTCAAGGGAAGTTGTATGCAATATACAATCAGCATAGAAAAATTCCACTTTGAAGTTATACGCAAAGCATTGGAAACACTTTCCTGCTTGGGACATTAAATAGATCAAGTTTTGGGAGATCTGTTTAGAATTTTGGATTTCCTACGGGATGGATTTGCAAAGGGCTTATGTCCTTCTATCTTAGTTTCCTAGTGGGCCGTCATAACATCCTGGACAGAATCTAGGGGAAATCACTCTGATATCCTCTAGCTAAGAAGCTTCTTAATGTCTTGGTGCAAGAAAACCCATCATGTTGCCCTCCACTATCTTCCTGGGATCTTTCAGTGGTCTTAGATGGGTAACAGAAAAAAAACCTGTGAATTATTGGATCAAGTTGCGTTGCTTGGTTGTGTGCTTTTTTATTGGCAATTACCTCTGCCAGAAGGTTGGGTGAACTGTCTGCTCTTATAATCACTTATCCATACTTGAAGTTCTTTCCATACAGATTTGTATTACAACCGGACCCAGCATTTATACCAAAAATGCTCCATTCAGATCAGGAGATAATTCTTCCTGTCTTAACCTGTGACCGGGATATTCCATCTTCATTAAAAGTGAACAGGGCCTTACTGAGTTATTTGGAAAGGACTAAAACTTTCAGGTCCTCCTAGTCCCTGTTTGTCTCTTATGGGTTGGCTTCAAAAGGGAAGAGGGTTTCTTCTGCTACCATTATTAGATGGGTTTGCCAGACCATAGTCAAGGAATATGAACTACAAAGGAAAAGTATCAGCCAAATCGGCACGAGCAGTAGCAGCCATGTGGGCTGAAGGGGGAGGTGTTACCCTACAGGAAATTTGTTGAGCAGCCACTTGGACTAAACCCCATACTTTGCTCTCTCATTTTAAATTGCACATATTTTCTTCGAACATTGACATTTTTTTTTCTATTCTGAAATAAGCAGTGCAATCATTTCTGGAAATATAATATTTCTGTTTGAATTATATAATTATGTCTGTTATTCATAGTTTTGGTAAATCCTCATGGGTCAGGCTATGATGAGGAGAACAATCATAGGGGTAGTGAATAAATTACTTAGAGGTGATCTTCATTAGCCGTACAATAGTCCTCCTCGTCATAGCAGCAACTTGCCCCCACCCCTTCCTGACACACAATTATATGTGGCTTAACTACATACAGGAAGTGGTTGAGGGAGAGGCTCCTGTTATCTGATTGGTGGTTGTTGGTTTTGACGGAAATAAATGAAATCTTGGGTAGCATCTCCCCATCAGAAGGTGGAGTGGCATCATGGGTCATGGCTATGATGAGGAGGACTATCTTATGGTGAATGCAGATCATCAGTATGTAATTTATTAATTCCCATGTTCATAAATCTACAGTTCACATGGGAAATAGGAGCCTCTGGGAGAAGTCATATAATATTTCCAGATATATAGCTGGAATCCCATGGCTACCACAGCTTTCCAGTCATCCTACCAGGAATGCTTCTGAATTCCCAAAAGCAGTAAATTAGCACCTGTACTTAGGCTAGGCATAGCTTCAATGTTAGGTAGTTCAATTTGAACAGGGTATAATACACAACTGTTTTATTTAGTCACATCTATGCTCAGATGAATGGCAGTGGAGTTGTCTCTCTTTACTTTTTACCTTTCTCATGGTATACAGAATGGCCGATATTAGCTGCTGCACAGAGATCACAAATACGCTGCTAGATGCTTTTGTTAGGGAAGAACAAGAACAGGAGGGAGGAAGGCAAATAACCAGTTAGTTATCTTTTAATTCCTGTTTTTGAAAACAGTGGTATATTTCACTTTCGATTGTATTAGCCTAAATAAGATGCATTTAAAGGTGTTACGGTTCCACCAAATTAAAAAGTAGCGCTTGATACATAGTACCATAAAGGAGAATTAGAGGGAACTTTAGAGAATATGATAAATAGAAAGGCAACATCCTTTTAATTGCATCATTGATTTTTTCAGAATCATTCCTATTTTCCTTATTCATCGCCTTACAAACCACATCCCATATGCTACGGTGGAAGAGGAGCTTGTGGGAGACTTTGTGAAGTATTCGATCAGAGACGGAAAGGAAATCAACTTCATGAGGAGGGACTCTGAAGCTGGCCAGAAGTGTTGCACCTTCCAGCACTGGGTGTATCAGAAAACAAACGGCAACCTGCTGGTCACAGACATGCAAGGTTAGAATTGCCATGTTATTCCCTCATAAAACAAGCATTGGCAATGCCAATTGGTCTCGCATTTGCAAGAGTTAGAGCTATTGGGGTTGTACATTTCAATGTCTTTGGCCAATGTGTTATGGAGTGAAGTGGATGTATGTGATGTGGAGTGGAATATTGTGAGTTAGATTGGAATTGTGTGTAATGGAATTGTGTGTAGTGGAATTGTGTGGTTTGAAGTGGATGTGTGTAGTGGAATTAAGTGGCATGGTTTGTAGTGAAATTATGTGGATAGTAATTATGTGGTTTTGAGTGTACTATAATTATGTGGACTGGTACTTTGTGTTGTGCAGTGGTATGTTGTGAAGTTTAATTATGTTTTGTGTTGAATTTTGTGGCATGATTTGGTATTCTGTGGTGTGGACTGGATGTGTATGGGGTGCTGTTTAAATGTGTTATTGAGTTGAATTATCTGGTGCGTTGCCAAATTATGTGGAGTGGCATTATAATATGTGGAGTGGTATTGTGTTGCCCAGAACTGTGTGGCATTGAGTGAAATTATGATGATTGGATATATGTGGCATGATGTGGAGTGTATGTAGGTGGAGTGTGGCTATGTGGCATCAAATGAACTTAAAAGCTACGTTGCCTTTCGAATACCAGGTGATACATAGCCTATCTGCGAATTCCACAGATTACCAGTAAACTCAAACTAATGTCTTTAGTCTGTAATTGAGGTTTCAAAGGATGACATTTTTAATGTTCCCTTAGTTTCTTTACTTCTGGGTCACACATGAGCTTTTACAACTAATCCGATGGCTGAACGGATGCTGTGTAATAACAAGTGTAGAAAACAGTCACACAAGAATCTTAGAAGTGAAGCAGGAAGCAGCTTTGCTGGAACTGAAAATAGTCATGATGGGGCACACCCAGAAGATGGAATGTGCACACAAACACGAGGGCGCAGAGAGTGAACCACCAGAAACCTAGGGAGAGCAGCACCTCGGGGGTGACAGTGCATAAGGACAGTGAAGTCTCTGTGATCCAGCCACCCCCTCGGGTGACAATTAGATAAAACTACAGAACTGGGTGTTGAATCCCTTCAAGCGAAGACCGGGTCACATAGGAGCTTTTGCAGCCATTCCAATGGCTGAACAGATGCTGTTAGTTAAGGACGAGCGGGATGAACTTGTAATGTTTCTGGTGGTCTAGGATTGGATCACTGAAGTAATCTCAGCCAATCCATGTATGCTGCACAGAAGGGGGACATACCTCTTGGCTGTCAAATCCGCATTGGACTCTGTGAAAGCTAAACAATTTAGCCTTGTGGAAGGGTGTGGCATAACATACAGAGCTGCCGACTTTGGGACTGGGGAACCGGGTTCGAGCCTTAGTGTTGGCTCTCTCGATGCCTACAAAAAGCATGCGGATCGAAATATATGAAATTAAACGATGGCGGAAAGAAAATTACAAATGCCATCCGTTCTGGCAATGGTTGAATTACCTCCGTTGAAAGCACACGAGATCGGGTGAACGCTATAGGAAGAAAAACCCGCATCAAAGAAAAAAAGAGTGTGCCGAACAAACCATAAATGAACTAAAGAGTAGGAAGACATGTAACAGGGGGTTGTAGCCATGCAAGTGACAACACACCCAAATGCGGCACAATTGGGAAATGTTCACCATTGAAAATAAATAAATGTAGAAAGGCAACAGAGTGGACTGCCTAGGCGAGACCTAAAAAAGGATTAGTGTGAATGAATGAGAGTTTCATAAAGAACCCGGTGCAATAAACTCTATTTGTAAATAGCATGTCAAAGGCTAAAGTCTGTTATCACATTTGTTTAAGAGTTTGGATGGGTCCGGATTTATTTGCTGGTGTTATGTCCTCGTAGTATTTTTTCTCTTCCCATGATATTTATTTCTGGTCGTGTTGGCACCAGTTGGTTAAGGAACGGTTTTGAACGAAATGTGGAGAACAGAACACATGTATGTACATGGTGGATGTAGAATATGAGACATTGAGGGGTTTTCATTTGAGGGTATGGCTGGAGTGAATGACTACCCTTGATGCACTTTGCCTCCATTGCTCCTTTCATATTCCTGCATGTAGCTGCTACATGGGAATACATTTCTCGAATGCTCCTATTGTCACGAAAGTCTTAGTTTCATCAGTGAGGCGGGCAGAAATAGATAATACAACAGTGCTGTAGGGTCTCTTAATGAAGCATAAATTACTTCCATGCAAAGACATTCAATTTGTATTTAAAATGATCAAACACTTGAATCATCCAATCAGTTAACAGTTGACAAGCTCTCTCTTGTGATGTATTTTGAGGGTTATCTTACAATGAATGAATGAATGTATGACGGGCACTTTTATAGTGCACAGCTACTCACAAGAGTGTCCTGGAGCTTTTTATTGGCACCACTAGAGAGTATGACAGTGAAATACCAGCCCTCTCGCCCCACTAACATCTGAATAGGTAAGTTTTCAACTCTTTCTTGAATCTGGGTTCCTCCGAGATGAGTCTCAGGTGTACAGACAGCTTGTTCCACAAGCCTACCGCTTTGATGGTGAAGCAAGAGCCTCCCCTACACTGTTTCAAAAAGCGAGGAACCACAGTAAGACCTGCAGTGTAGGGATGCCAGGACCTACCAGGTAAATTGTTGGGAATGCGCTCATTGAGGTACAAGGGCCCTCTATTATTGAAGGCTTGGTGTGTTAAGGTCACAGCCTTAAACATTGTGTGCTGGTGAACTAGTGGCCAATGAACTCTTTCCTGAAATGGTGATATTGAAGTACCTTTCAGAATTTTGTACAGTAGCTGGACTGCCAAATTCTGCATCACTAGTAGCAGCTGGATCAGATATTCCGAAATACAAGACGTTGGCATAATCTAATCTAGATAAAATGCGAGTGCCCTGATAAAAGTAACTTGGGCCTCATAAGGGAGAAGATAAAAGAACTTCTTCATTATGTGGAGAATCCAAAAACATGTTTTCACCACCACAGACACCTGTGCACCAAACATAAGCTGGGCGTCAAACAGCACCCCTAGATTTCTAGCGACCGATGTTGGTGGAGGCAGCAGAGGCACGCTGTTAGGCCAATCACCAACCCAACCATGAAGTTGGGTTGGTTCTTGAGGAGCTATCAAACCATTATTGTGAAGCTTACCAAAAAAGGGTGACTTTGGCATGTTGTCTAAGGAAAACAAAGTACCCTTTACAGTGCATGGGAAGTGAAAAGCCTTGCAAATCAATAGAATCTCCTCTTCCGGCATTGTGAGAAGTGGAAAAAAGAGAATCTTTCTACTAGCCTTGCAGCGCTAACGTCTCTAGCCTTGATCCACCTGGCCACCTCCACATACCTAGAAAATCAAGCCATCGGAGGCATAGGAACAGAGAGAGAGAAGTAGCAGTGAGAGGAGGTGCAGCCCTCTTTTCTCTAGGTCACCCGATGTTGTCACACTTGTCCTCCTCCTTCACTCTATTAACTTCTGCCCATTAATAAAGTGGCAAAGTGATAGTAATTCTTACCAAAATGTTGGCATTTGTAGGATTATGTCCACTATTTGCTGACTAATTACCCCTCCTGGCAGAATGGTGGCTATCCTTACCAGCTTATTGACAACCTTGGCAAGGTGCTAACCCCAGGAAATCACTGGTCATGCCATAATGGTGTTAATTCATAACAATTTGTGATTATCCATGGTATAGTGCATGTTGCCCGACCGAGGTAAAATGCTGACACTCACGTGCGGGTGATGTCACAATCTTAGCTGTACACCATTGATAGTGCCTCAGATCACAAGTAATAATAGAGATGCTCTCCTAGGCTTATTTTTGTTTCTTTCATGGTGTTTACTTATAATGTTGCACCAGCAGTGCACTGATAATGGATTTCTGGACCTGAGGACCTGGAAGGCAAGGGGACCAAATCCAATAGTTGCGACAGTGTCCAGGGGGGGCAGGAGCCCAGGAAACCCCGGATGAAGGTGCAAGGAAGCTGCCTCCGGTAGGAAGAAGCTTGGAGTTCTGCAAGAAAGAAGAGGACTAGCAACTTCTCCTTTGGAAGACGGATGTCCCACGTTGCAATGAATCTTGCAGAGGTGTTCCCACGCAGAAATACCGCAAACAAGCCTTGCTACCTGCAAGGGTCATGGTAGAGGTTTTTGGGTGCTGCTGAGGACCAGGAAGGACCAGGATGTCGCCTTTTGAAGGAGGAGACAGAGGGGGTGCTCAGCAACTCAAAGAGCCCTCACAGAAGCAGGCAGCACCCGCAGAAGTACCCCAACAGACACTTAGAAGAAGAGTGAACTGGAGTCCATGTGAAGTTACAAAATGGGGTCCCACGACGTCGGAGGACAACTCGCAAGGTTGTGAAATGCAGGACGGAGTGCTGGGGACCCAGGCTAGGCTATGCATGCAGGAAATCCTGGAAGAGTGCACAGGAGCCGGAGCAGCTGCAAATCACATAGTCCACAACTTTGCAGTCTGGCGTGGGGAGGCAAGGACTTACCTCCACCAAACTTGGACTGAAGAGTCACTGGACTGTGGGAGTCACTTGGACAGAGTTGCTGTGTTCCAGGGACCACGCTCGTCAGGATGAGAAGGGACCCAGAGGACCGGTGATGCAGTCTTTTGATGTCTGTGTTAGCAGGGGGAAGATTCCGTCGACCCACAGGAGATTTCTTCAGAGCTTCTGGTGCAGGGTGAAGGCAGGCTACCCCCAGAGCATGCACCATCAGGAAACAGTCGAGAAAGCCGGCAGGATAAGACGCTACAATGTTGCTGGTAGTCGTCTTGCTACTTTGTTGCGGTTTTGCAGGCGTCCTGGAGCAGTCAGCGGTCGATCCTTGGTGGAAGGTGAAGAGGGAGATGCAGAGGACTCTGGTTAGCTCTTGCATTCGTTATCTGAAGAATTCCCCAAAGCGGAAACCCTAAATAGCCAGAAAAGGAGGTTTTGCTACCAAGTTAGGAGGATTGGCTACCAAGAGAGGTAAGAGCCTATCAGAAGGAGCCTCTGACGTCACCTGCTGGCACTGGCCACTCAGAGCAGTCCAGTGTGCCCCCAACACCTCTGTTTCCAAGATGGCAGAGGTCTGGGACACACTGGAGGAGCTCTGGGCACCTCCCCTGGGAGGTACTGGTCAAGGGAGTGGTCACTCCCCTTTCCTTTGTCCAGTTTCGCACCAGAGCAGGGCTGGGGGATCCCTGGACCGGTGTAGACTGGTTTATGCAGAGATGGGCACCATGTGTGCCCATCAAAGCATTTCCAGAGGCTGGGGGAGGCTACTCCTCCCCAGCCCTTCACACCTATTTCCAAAGGGAGAGGGTGTAACACCCTCTCTCAGAGGAAATCCTTTGTTCTGCCTTCCTGGGCCAGGGCTGCCTGGACCCCAGGAGGGCAGAAACCTGTCTGAGGGGTTGGCAGCAGCAGCAGCTGCAGTGGAGACCCCGGAAAGGCAGTTTGGCAGTACCCGGGTTCTGTGCTAGAGACCCGGGGATCAAGGAATTGTCACCCCCAATACCACAATGGTATTGGGGTGACAATTCCACGATCTTAGACATGTTACATGGCCATGTTCGGAGTTACCATTATGACGCTACACATAGGTAGTGACCTATGTATAGTGCACGCGTGTACTGGTGTCCCGCACTCACAAAGTCCGGGGAATTTGCCCTGAACGATGTGGGGGCACCTTGGTTAGTGCCAGGGTGCCCATACAATAAGTAACTTGGCACCCAACCTTCACTAAGTGAAGGTTAGACATATAGGTGACTTATAAGTTACTTATGTGCAGTGGTAAATGGCTGTGAAATAACGTGAACGTTATTTCACTCAGGCTGCAGTGGCAGGCCTGTGTAAGAACTGTCAGAGCTCCCTATGGGTGGCAAAAGAAATGCTGCAGTCCATAGGGATCTCCTGGAACTCCCAATACCCTGGGTGGCTCAGTACCATATACAAGGGAATTATATGGGTGTACCAGTATGCCAATGTGAATTGGTAAATTTAGTCACTAGCCTGTTAGTGACAAATCTGGAAAGCAGAGAGAGCATAACCACTGAGGTTCTGATTAGCAGAGCCTCAGTGAGACAGTTAGGCATCACACAGGGAACACATACAGGGCACATACTTATGAGCACTGGGGCCCTGGCTGGCAGGGTCCTAGTGACAAATGGACTAAAACAACATACATACAGTGAAATATGGGGTAACATGCCAGGCAAGATGGTACACCATGGTACAGACAAGCTAACAAAAAGGTGAAGTAGAGTGCTCCCAGAGTGACTGAGTGCCACAGATTGATTTAGCACTTCAATACATCACTTATGTGTTCTCTTAATGAGCGGAAGTAAATGACATGGGCATGTCTTGACGTGGATCCTATTCCCCCTTTGATGTGGTGCCTCATAGACAATATCCAACAGGACTAAAACTTGCATGGGTTTGCTTGTGCTTCTGTTCAGAGGAGACTTGACATAGCTGTTTGGACTGGATCCGTACCTTTTGGGACAGTCCATATCTTTTGACATGCCATGGAAAATGAAATGGTACACTACCCCAGCATCTGAGCATTGCTCTTCATGGAAATTAGTTGGGGCTAAAAAACAGCATGGTGATGATTCAGTGGGTGCAACCTGAACCTCTGCTGCATGACCAAAGGTTTTTGCCGTATAGAGACAGACTTCAGACAAACACTCCAAGGATGGTGAAGTGAGAGAATGGCAAATATTTGCTGAGGTCTTCTGTGCCCAGAGTTGGAGTCTTGAAGATTAGGAAATTCTGGTGTTTCTTCACCGTAGTTATCAAGACTTCCTGTGAAGGATAAGAGTTGATAATGTTGAGGATGTGATGAGAAAATGTGCGTTACTCATAGGGATCTCATAATGGAGGTGGGGAGGGTGTCGCTCCACTAGCCGTGACTTTCGAGGCATTCAATTTAAAGTTGAGGTTCGTTAAGGTGAGTGACTTGAAAGAGTTCCATATGGGATACCCTTGATGCCCCCAAGAAGATTACAGTTGTTTCTTTTTATGACTAGTGTGATGAGCTGTCTCATGTACTGTGACAGTAATACTCAACGCCATCTTTAAAAAAATGCTTTCTGTCAGTGACATCTTTAGAAAAGATGGCATGGAGCTCCCATGGTTGGAAAGGGTGGGTTCCAATGTTTTTCATTTTCCGGGCTTAATAAGGGAGGAGATTGAAGTGAGGTAGTTGCCAGATGGAGAGTGGCAGGATATAAAAAAGGCAAGTATTTACCAAGGGCCACCATTCTCAATGATAGCGACAGTGGTGTAGTGTGTTTAGCCACTTGTGGATGTGGGTGCACTAGGCCAGATATTCGGAGCAGAAACTCTATATTTGTTTATGAGTTTCTGGCGAGGTAATGTTTTCACACTGATTTCACGTGTGTTTCATTAACTATAGAGTGTTGTGCTGCAAATAGTTTAGTTAAATATGTGGGCCATTTATATATAGTTACAGTTTAAATGGTTCGTAGTTTTTCAACCATTCATTCAATAAAAAGGTCAAATAGGATAGAGGGAGACCATAGCTACTCATAAATCTCTGTATGGCATGGAAGGCTGGGCAGATTGTAGGTCCTTGATATTGGCTGTTAACTATGCTGGTGGCATGTTCAGATCCAGTTACCATATGGTAATGAAGGTCATTATGCTATTCAAGAGAACTCTTCAGTTATTTATGTCAAAAGCTGTTGAGATGTCAGGCAAGACCATAAGACATAATGCCATTGTTTATTATGGTAAGCATGTAAACAGCAATATAAAACAAGCATTTTCAATGCAACGGGTCTCGCATTTGCTCGAGTTAGAGCTATTAGCGTTGTAAACTCCTAACTGGACTTTTCTTGCCACACAAATGAAAAGAAAAAGAAACGCAGTGCAATCGTACTATGTAAAATGCAGCACAATTGTGCTGAAATTGAAAACGTCAGAACCGAGCACGATCGTGCTATGTAAACCCCAGCGTGATTGCGCTGCGTGGAAAATAAACCGATAAAGTACTACAGAAACCATGCTGAAAACATCGAGCCTCGTATGTTTTTAGTAGTTTACCGGTGCTGTGTAGGTGGGCTAAACACCGTAAAAGGCCTGACGTATGCATGCCTTTCACAAATGAAAGCAAGCGGATTTTAAAAGGCAAGCCCACAAACCAATGAAAATGACTGACGTGACATGGGCGTGGTTGGAAGACCAAAGAGAGATTACTACAGAGGACAGAGCGCTTTGTGCTCACCCCTAACAAGGCTGCTTCTCAGAACTTCCCACTTATAAACTCTTGATTTACCACTGCAGGGCTGTGAACCTTTTAGAAAAGTCGGCCTTGATGCCAGTAGCTACTGTAGATAATTGAGTTTCTGGAAGGGGTTCATGGTTAGACAGGGTACTTGACTCAATACTGCAGACAGAACTTCCCTGATATGCTTAATTGATGGTTACGTTGAATAAGATTGGATCTAAGGTCCTAAAATTAGTTTGCGTTCTGCCTGTAAAATAGGTAGGTGGTCTTATAGTGGCAGCGGTTCATTGAAGATCACCTAGCAGTTTTTGAGGTTAGTGAGAGCAGATGTTCACCATCCAGTTTAGGACATTACTTATTTTCATCATACATCATACATCACACATCACAACATAATCGTTCGCCCCTCAATTATCCTACCTACTTCTCAGCTTTCCTTCCCACTCTTCTGTCATTCTCTTTACTTCTCCCTCTTCAGTCATCCTCCTTCTTTCCGCAGTTGTCCTCCTTGCTCCTTGAGCTCTATTAATTCTATGTGGATGTGTCACTGTTTTGGGGTTCACATTATGTGTAAAATGTGACAATGTTTAAACTCTTGAACAATTTGCAGTATTTGTTGATAGTTTGAAAAGGATAATGTATTTGCATTAAAGTGTATACAAGAACAGATCAACTTTTTTCACAATTATAATGAATATGGGAGCTGGTTACTTATTTTCTAAGCACATGTTTACTGATTTAAATATTTTGTTAGTTATAGCTGAAAGAATGGCTCAGCAGCTGAACTTTCACATTGAAAAATCTGGCATACAGGCATCATAAGTTTGCATCCTGGCAAGGCAGCCTTATTCTTCTAATTTTCTGAGGTGGGTTAATTGAGAACTCTAAATTAAATAATAGTAACATCTGGGATTTACAGCACTTAGAAATGGCAGAAGTGCTTTATTTAGAGCTATATACAAAGAAAATAAGTTCTCATCTGAGGTGCTGAAGAATCTTTTTAGGTACTTCATGCAGCCGAGGTCCAGGTTGCACCCAGTGAGTCCTCACTGCTCTGTTTTCTTAGCCCGACTAATTTCCATGAAGAGCAATGCCTAGACGCTGGGGTAGTTTACCATTTTCAATGTCAAATCAAAGGCCATTCCCTTACCCAGTTGTGTACAGCACTTCATTGCTTTCCAGCTGTGATGTGATACCTAGGTTCCAATATATACATTGATAAAGTACAAAATGGCTCAGCGTCCTGCCAAAAGCTCCCTATATAAGAAGAGTTATTGAATGTTTTGTTGCAACCATAGATGATATGATATTTCGCCAACCTCAACTATAGCAATAAGGCTACATTTGCTAATTTTGGTATCATTCTGGCACTCCCCTTTGTCTTTGTATCCCATCTATAAAGGACCTACCCTGAAATGTGTGCTACATCCAAGGCTCCCATAATTATTTAAGTGGGCTTGTGTAATACGATCCAAGCTAAAAAGCAATGGTGTACTTTACTGTAAAGGTGGGTTCATGAGGGGGGATTCAGAGAAGGGACAGTGGAAGTAGGAATAAAGTGGATTGATGAGTGAGGCTAGTGGAAAGTAGTCAGGGGTAGGAGATGGTGCAACATGAGCTCTGTTGTCAGGAACTTTGGAGAATCCGTCCTGGAGTAAAAAAGAGGGCTAAAGCGGTGTGTTGGGATCATCCTTCAGATAGATATAGCAGCTGGAAGATTACACAGGGAAAAACTGTTGCTTGAAGAGTAGTGTCTGCTTCTCTTTGTTGAAGCGGTAGAGATCCATTGGACTTAAGTTATAGGCTTGACTGTATCCCTATGTACAGTCTGATGTTCTTAAGCACCATAAAAGGGACCTTTGTTCCTTTATAAATATACTTGTAGGATAGAGCAGTCACTTAGGACCCTATTACGAGTTTGGCAGATGGGATAGCCTGTCTGCCAAACTCCCAACAGGGTGGCCGCCGCCTATGCAGCGACCTCCCCTCCGTAGTAATTAAGAATTTCCTGCTAGGTCAGTGGGCGGAAACTCAGGTGCTGTAGCATGCAGGGTGCACCCTCACAATGCCCATCACCCTCACAATGTTCACTGTCTGCCCCTCCACTGCTCCAATGCCAAACGCTGGCAGAGAATGGGGTCGTAACCCCCAAGGCAGCGCTGCTTGCAGCACTTCCCTGGCGGATTAGGACCACCACCATCCCCAGACCGCTGGTATCTGAGATCCTGGTGGACCTAGCACTTCCCTGGCAGTCCAACCACCAGGGTTAAATGTGCTGCTCAGACCACTGCATTGCCGTCTATAGACTGCCACACGCGGGATCAGGCCCTTAGTTCATAATCGTGTGGTTTCAATTGCTAGGATTTAGTTCACGTGGATCAAGTGGCCCCAAACAGTACACAAAGCCTTCACCACAGAAAAACTGTGTCAATCAAACCAGCGACAATGGTGACAGTGATACAAAATCTGCTTTCATTGGAAACTCCCTTTGTCCTGATGTGACTTCAGGGGTTGGTGTTTGTAGCTGACTTTCTTGTAATGAGAATGATCCATTCTCGTAGCTTTATGGTCCCCTCTTCCCCATAGGAGAAACCATTGTACTAGCTATACAAACATTGGCTGCCAGTTTGGCTTTGTCAATGCTTGTTTTATTTTGACATGGTTTTTGCGGAACTTTATTGTTGGGGAAGCTGTCAGGTCCTCATCAATCTTAAACAAAAGAAAACAAATGGTTAAAAGATACATTTTTTTGGACTCAAAAACCACACACTGCTGTAGTAGTAGTCCCTCCCTTTGTGTGTGGATATGTTCCCTGAAAAAGGGAAGAATACCGTCCCTCCCCGTGAAGATAGCCGATGGCTGTAGTGGGTTGACCCATTGCCTCATATTGTATGCTGTAGTGGGTGCAAAAAAAATATGAATGACGCAACAGACCAATAGACAAAGAGGGCTGGCAGAAAGTTTGTAGAAGTAGTATATTTATATATCTAATTTTGGTAAAATCAGACGGTTAACGCAAGACCTATTAGAATCTTGAGTTTGAAAATACAGTAAATGTACGTTGTTGCAAATGCATTGTTTGATGAACTAACTTGTTAGGAAAATTTGCAAAGTCGTGCACAAAAGAAATGCCTTTGTTCCCAAGCAGCGGAGTTCCCAGATGAGATGTAAAACTCTGTTTTCCTTCCTGTAGGTGTAGGAATGAAGCTCACTGACGTTGGCATAGCAACACTGGCCAAAGGGTAAGTACAAACTGATCAGGCGAAACAGCCATCTGTGCTCTCCCACTACTGAACGCTGAACTGTATGCAAACACGCACTGTAATTGACAAATGTGACTTCAAGATGCATTACCATTCATGAGATTTCTAATTATTTCTCCTGCTGAATGTTTGACACATTTATAGGCATTCAGATTTATTCTGGTATTTATTTTCCCTTTGAGCGAAAATTGAGCATAGAGTGGATAAGTGAGCATAGCTTTATTTTTCAGGTTCTGCATTTATGTCATGGACTGAAGAAATCATACTACGAATCATGAAACGTACTGTAAAGATGAGATGGCTCACTTGTTTCATGAATATGTTTACCTATTTTTATATTATTTAATGTCACATAGCGCTCTGCGTGGCTTTCCGGAGCCTTAATTAATGCCTAACAATTCATATCATACTTCGCTATAGCTTATTATATATCAATGCAAAGACCTAAGATATTTCTCGAGATGCCCAACAGCTTGCATCACTCAGTGTCCTGCTAATGCTGCGAAATGCCAGTACCAGGGTGACCTACTAACCTCCACACTTCTACAGATGTGATAAATTGGACGACAACATGTCATTCAAAGCTGAAAGAATAGCTTTGCTGTGCTAGTATTTTTTTTTCTTTAAATATGTATCAAATTACTAAACATTCTGACAATGGGCTCTTTTAAAAAATTGATACTCAGTGCCACCATGTGGTGGACTCTCCTAAATATGTGCCGGTGTTGAAAAATAAGTGGCGATGCCAAGGACTGGCACACACCGGCACACATTAATCACTGCTGGTACAGGCATCCCTGCCAAGTACCATTCATCAGGGGTTAGACTAATGCATTGTCGTTCAGGTGTCTGTTCCATTGCACTGAAATGCATTAGTCATGCATTATAGCGCCTCAGGGTCCACGACAAGTGAGTGCACAGTCGTGCCTGACTGCATGCTCTGCTTCTTTCTAGCAACATAGTTGCTGCATTTTCCAGGCGGTGTCTCAGGCAGGATGTTTAGAAAGTCCTACCCCGGCCCTACCCACCACAGCGCACCTGACTATGTAGATTGTCACCTCCCGTGCAGGGGCCCAGGTGGAATGCAGAAATGATCACCTGCCCTCCACATGTTTTGGGGGGGTTTGGCAGGGCACACAGATTCTTGCGTTCCAGGCAAGCACCGCACTGTTTTTAAAAGGCGGGCACTCGCTGACCAGCCTGCTGGACTCTATGCCGGCAGCGACACTAGCTCCTAGCTCAGCTCTGAAGCAACAGACAGTTGATGGGAATGTCTTGCAGCAGTGCACCGTGCCGGGACAGAGCCTTCTCTGGGTTGCCTACTACAGCATTACTGGCAATGTCAGACCATCAGCAGTGAAACGTGTGAATGCCAGATGCACTTCACTCTGCCATGTCGATTTGCCGCAGCCAGTACTCTTAGCGCCTGAAGAGACAACCTCTGCCTACCTACCACTATCCCGATGCCAGTACCAGACAGCAGCATTGGCGCAATTTATAGGAGAGAGCACAGCAGTCCCAGTCAACCACACAGGCAGCTTCACCTTTTCCCAGCTGTAAGTGGCCAGTATTAGTCCAGGGGGTAAGCTGTGGTGCAGAGCACTATAATAGTCCAAAGTGGCCAGTCCAGCCCTGGTGGTCTAGCCTTCATATTGTTGTGGTGGGGGAGGAGTGTAAGTGCAGACTGAGCAGCATTGCTGCAGAATTTGGTACCCCAGTTGGTTGCCAATCCAGGCCTTGTCTGGACCACCTTATTACTGTGGTGGCGAGGAGCGGTCAATATAAGTGCAGAGCACCTGCTAGCCTCGTTGGCAGTGTGGCAAGTCCAGCCCTGGAGGCTATCATTGTGGTGGGGAGTATAATTTAAGTTACTCATGAGGTGACATTTGTGGCATTGGATGTCTTAGGCTGTGAGTGTTAGATGGCACCAAGAAATGTAATGGGGGCAACCCTCAGCTACTGCATATTGTGCCCATAATGTAGTTTGTAACACTTTTGAACCCTCAACAATTTGCGCGCTGGGATTTCTTAGTTTTCTCTTTTTCTATCATATGGAATGGTCATACAAATCCCTGCATGCAAAGTACCCCTGGCTAAAAAAAATATATATATATATATATATATATATATATATATATACAGATGACTTGTGATAATGTCTAGGCATATTTTTGAAAGAGATAGTGGACTCCTTCCTCACTGCACTACTGGAGTTTGAGGAGCTGCATGGCACCCCTGATGTTGAGGATGATGAATTGGTGAAAAAATACACTTTGAAACCTCATTGGTTAATAAAGTTACTTCAGAAGTCTATGTGTGTAACCAGAGAATAAAAAAACTGAATCCTGGTTGGCTCAAGGGAAATAGTGGTTTATGTATTATAGTGCTACGAGGCCCAGCCTGTGACTGAAAGCTCTGTGAATATACCAGTCATTATTTTAAAACTGTATTATACACAGTATAAGATAGCCTGCCACAAAATGTGCTGACATGGTGTTTAAAATAAAACAAGGGCTTTGAATATATATACATTTAGTTATACTAAATCAGACTGCTCTGCAGGGGTCTTAAAGCAGTTTCAAGATCACTTCAGAGCTTCTTGTTGCTTCAAAAGGGAATCATTTCTGATATTTCGTGCTTAGTTTTACTTACCAGAAAGTGTAATTCTAAATGTCACACATTTGGTCATTAAATGTCAGCCATAAGTACAGTGAAACCATGAAAATGTCACAAAAAATAAGTCTGAAAAATTGGCAGCTATGCACAGGACATATGGCAAGACAGCGACCGGGCAACCCCTCCTGTCCTTGCCCCCTCAGTGGATCTGTCACACTCTTTCAGTTATAATCCACCCTGTTATTCCCAACTTCCTCAACCAGTAAATACCCAGCCCCTATCACTGCCATAACCTGCCTCCAACAGCAATTGCTATCCTCTCATTACACTGTATTCACAATACTCTGCTATGTAGCTAGCTTTGAGGTATGTAAAGCCACAGATGTATATACATATGCACATATGACATTAAATATTCTGACTCAATCTTGTTTTTTACTGCACAATAAATGTCAAAATTCCTCACTACTTGTGAAAAAACGTAAATTGCAATAACTGGAAAGATAGGTGTTTTAATACTTACCTGGGTGTAACAATGTGTCTGTGACCTACAACCTCAGCAACAGCTGTTTTAGACAAGATCAGTGGATGGATAGAAAAAAATCAGGCCTAGCCTACTTGGGGGCAGATATGGTTTAAACCTCCTTGACTGAGGAATTACCACATGGGACCAAAGTGTTTGGTTGTAGATCCGTACTGGCCCCCAATTCTGGAAGGTTTGTTATGTACATTTACTTGCTTTTAGCAGCAACACCAAGGGACAGCGATGGTTCTCGCCCAGAAGCAACACGGAGAAAGAGTACACAAGGAAAAATGTTTGCAAAGACGTGCACTCTAGACTAGAGCTTAAACAAAAATAAAAAATATCGCCTGATCAAGGGAACAGTGGAAGGACACAAGTATTGGGCCATGCTCTGGGGAGGTGACAACACTTGAAGCAAAGTGAATACTGCATGCGCCAATTTTTAAAAACCAAATAAGGGTATCAATGAAGCCAACCAGTGGTAAGCATTGGATGGCCTTTAAAGCCCCTTGGAAAAAAGGTCTCACAAGCAACAGCAAGTGCGCTATCTCAACCGAAACCTAATAAACACAAATTTGCAGCAATCTAAATTTAATTTCTCTGTTGTTGAGATATGCTTTCCTTTACACCCCGCTGCCACCCCAGGAACACATTTACTTTTGCCTTTGAGAGGTGTACATTTGCAATCTTCTGCAGGATGGGAATCTTAACAGCAAGGGGTATGAGAATACCCACAAAGTTACAAGTTTGTTAGGCTTCACTTGCTTTTGAAGGAAAGTCCCAACCAAAAAAGGCCCACAAACCCGCCCCTAATCTTAAATTTACAATTAGGAAAAGGGACACCACACTGGCAGAGTTTCCAACTTTGCAAATGATTTTTGCGACGATAGATATGCCAATCCTAAATATGGGAACTACGATTGGAAATGAACCCTCACATGTGGCTTTTGCTACACAACTAAGGTGAACTCAGGCAGACATTTGTAATTTACCCACAGGTTCAAATATATAGTTTTGCAGCGCACTGTAAGCAGCCTAAATCTCAGGGGGGTTTTCAATGCATTTTTACTTCCGTTGAACTTCTATTGTATCACGTTCTTAGATTTGTTTCCTAATTGGCTACATTTTATTGTAAGTAAAATAGTTTAACTTTATAACTGAATAATAAAATTACATGCTTTCAATATTAGACTCTCATTATCATCTTATTGAAGAAACGAGACCTTAGGCTTTTAATTACTTGAAAGCAAAGTTTGGAATCTGGTGAATAGGAATTAATGAGGGTTATTATCAAAACCATTGCTGAAAACTAGCTTGATCAGAACTGTGACTCTCTGCAAAGAGGAGATGTAGCAATAAATGGAAGGAGCACATTACTTGTGGCGCCTTAAGTCAAAAGCATTGAAACAATAGCACCTTTCCACACCTGCCTGTTCTACCCTTGTCTTTAAAGACCAGCATGCACTGAAGTGCTCAGAGATTTATTTTAGCCTTGTGAACTAACATTTTTGTTCAATATTATTTGGGCACAGGCTTAATCAAACAAACCAGAAAAATGCATGTCGAGCAAAACAAACCCAGCCTATTGTAAACAACCAAAGAATCTTAAATTCAGATTTGTAGTGGCTTTGAACTCTTCCGTCCTTTAAACCTACATCTCTCTGTGCATTGTAATAAGAGCCACACCATACATAAACAAGCACTGGCAAATCAATAGGTTTTTTGCAAAACTGTTATCAGTCTACAAATATTGGTTAATAGCTCTAAAAGCAAAAATGGCATTTGGTTTTTGAGGGTAAAGTAGACCTCAGTGAAGCAAGGTCGTGTTTCATCATTTTTGTTTGGCCAGCTTACCATTCGTAAAACAATCCAAAACCTTTTAAAGCTAGAAAAAAATAGATTCATACAGTTCGGTATCTGTTTCACAGTCCCTGTGCTTCCCATGAGGTTCACTGGCCTTGTCTGGCTCCAGGCTGGGACACTAATGCGTTTGCAGCGATCAGCTTATTAAGATATCAAACTTCAATCCTTTAGCGGAAGATGCTGATGAAGAGTCAACCTACATCCGCAGCACCAATCCCCAGACAGATATTTAGAGAAGCAAACTCTTAGGTGCATGAGTAATTCACATCTTTACTTTTCTTCAGCTGAGTGCACAGTGCAGGATGAAAATAACCCTGATCACTTTGTTTTCTGTGGAGTTGGTTTAGACAAAGAAGACACCACTTAATGCCCGGGAGAATAGAATACCATGTTGTCTATTCACGCAGATGCATGTGCACATGTAGATTTACTCATGTGTAAATGAACTGCTACATCCAATAGTTATCTTAGACTTTTTAGCTATTCATCATATCTGAGTATAAATTTACAGTGTCTAAAGTTCCCAATTACGTTTTTAGTTTTCACAATTTCTGAGTGCAAATTTACAATGAGAAAGTTGCTACTAGACGCGGACTTATATGTCTCCACCCCTCAAAAGTGGTTGTGGAGTCTCCTGGAAGTTAGTACCAGTAACTTTTCACGAGACCAGAGATCGCCCATGCTAAAGTACAGTGAAAAATAATAAAATGTAATAACTATTCAAACAAAATAGTAAAAATATTTTTAAGTAAAATAAAGATATAAATGAATTTAAAATAATTATTATTACCTAGAATCAAAAAGGTAACACCAGCTGAACTCATCAAATTTAATAAATAAATAACTAAATAAAATGTATTATTTTGAAGTGTAATTTCATTATTTAAAACATACTATTTAAAAATCTCAGCTTCTGTAATTGTTGTATTTAAATATTTAGTAAATATTATTAAAAGTTATTGTTTAAGCCATTTAAATTATTTTTAACATTTTTGGTTAAAAACTTATTTAGATATTTTCAAATAAAATTAAATATTCAAACTTGAAAATGCACTCATTCATATATTAGTTTATTTAATGAAAAAATTGATTGACAATAACTTTAAAAATAACTGCAAACACTATGGCCCATATTTATACTTTTTTTGGGCTGCATTTGCACCGCTTTTTGACGCAAAAGCGGCGCAAACTTACAAACTACAATTGTATTTTGTAAGTTTGTGCCGCTTTTGCGTAAAAAAATGACGCAAATGCAGCGCTAAAAAAGTATAAATATGGGCCTATATATATAAAACTAAATATATATGTGTATATATACACATATGAGGTGTGTGTGTGTGTGTGCGTGTGTGTGTGTATATCTATATATCTCTATATATATATATTTATATATATATATATATAGAGATATATAGATATATATATTTCAATATAGTTTATTTTGTTTAGCACTATCCTTTTCTCCACAGTTTTTAATAGGAGTGTTTTGCAGTACATGTGAGTGGCCATGTGAATTGCTGGACTTATCCAAAGCTGTACTGAAGAACATTTACCATAGCTTCATAGCCCACTGTAGCAGGCTATACTAGCCATCAAAGGCCCGCTCAAGTGTTAAAGGCCCGAGCCAAGCGAGGGCCTTTAATAACCTGTATAGCACATCCATAATGCTATTAGAAAATTCTGCCACTAGAGAGCAAATAAAACAAAGGCCTTATGGAGCCCGAATGGATTGAAATCCCCTCGGCTCAGCCCTAGAGGTTAGAATGCTCTAATTACTAAAACAAAGGCCTCACAGAGCCTGAGTGGGTTAAATCCCCTTGGCTCCATGAGGCCTTTATTCACAGCAACAGCTGAGAATGACAACATTGGAATGTTGGAGCTCTGGGCTTCTACCAGCCATTAGAAGCCCAGAGCACTCCATTGTTGGCGCTCCCAAAATTCCAATGTTCTAATATTGTTTGGGGCCCTTTTTGACTGTAACAATAGAACTGCAAGTTGTGAATAGAAATGGGCTTACTCTTTTGTGGGTGGGTATTTGTATATGCATATGCCTCCCTTGCCCCCAAAGCCCCTTCTTACCCCTCCATAATCCCCTACCATTTAGTAGTAGAAAGTTCCTATTTTCCAGCCACTCCCCCAGTTCCACCCACATTTACTACTAAAACATATACCTACATGCGCAAAGACTTCTGCAACTAGGGCAGAGACCTCTGCATAGAAAAGAAAGCAGAGGCGGAGCTCTCCGCCCCTAGGTTTCTGAGTATTGTTTTGTACTATTATAGTACCACTAAACATACTATAAAGGTCAGTTTATGAATCAGCCCCTGTGATTCAAATGGATGCTACTTTATTAATACAATTGTAGGCTGTTTCCTTATGGTACCACCTCACAAATGGCCACACAAAGATGCCAGACTGCTGCAGATGACCTACAAAATATATTTGTTGTTAGGGGAAAGAAAGTACGCAAATAAAAAATGTAGTTTTGCTTTGGGAGTGAAAATCCTTGCAGCATCCAGGCCATGTTGGCAGGCAGAGAAGGATTAGAAAAGGTAATCCCTCTCTATCTTCTTCTGTATTACCATGGGGTGATGTGAGTTGTGCCAGGTACTCCAGGGGCTCAACTTTCCTCATGGGATCAATAGGACATTTGTTTATGATATTTTTAGATTTATGTGTAATGAATATCTGTCACGTTTCATAAAATGTAAAGTGCACTATTGACCCTTCCTCATGAGGGTATCGGTAAAGCAATGGCACAGACCCAGCAATTGGAAGCATGGCCGCTCCCAAAGATGTGACAGTCAGAAGAGATGTTTTTAACTGTGGAAATATGATGATAAACCAGTGCAGAGTGAATAAACCATTAAAGAGAATGCATAGTCATGACATGCAGCATTTTTGTTCAACTCAAAGTAATGGACCTATGTTTTGGGGCTGTTTGCAGAAGATCACAGCAGTTGTAATCTGTACAATAAACCCTAGTCCATATGCTCCTGTCATAGGTCATTTATTACTCATCTGTGGATACATGAACATCTTTTATGCATTTGTGATTCTGATCTGCAGACATTTCTTGATTACTTTGCAGAAATCTTCAATACTCCAATTACCCTTTTCCTTAGCAGTACTTACTATGGGCCTGATTACAACTTTTGCGAAGGGGGTTAATCCGTCCTAAATGTGATGGATATCCCACCCACCATATTACGAGTTCCATAGGATATAATGGACTCGTAATACGGCGGGTGGTATATCCGTCACATTTCGGACAGATTAACCCCCTCCTCCAAAGTTGTAATCAGGCCCTATATGAGGTGCCACCTCCCACTTTCAGGTATCACATGACTGAGCAAAAAATTAAACAAACTATAATATCCCTCCCTTCTTAGCCTTCCCCCTCCTTGAGTCCATGCCTCACCTGGGGAACAAATTCAGGGATGGCCCTAAACACTTCCTGTCATCCTCCTGCCTGGTGGAATCGAGGTAAAGATTGGGAAAGGATTAAGGGTTGTTAATACTGGGATGAAAAAATGATCTTGTGCTTGTCCCACAACCCAGTACTTACTATAAGCAGATATGAGGACTGATACAGAACAAAAGACCAAAGTCCTTATTGATACATCACATTTAGTATTTGTAATAGAAATTTGCTAAATACATTGGAAAATAAAGATCTTTATCTAGCGGTGGCTGTCACTAGTACTCTAGATCCAAATTCTATAGATTGTTGACTCCCAACTGCTATTCTATAGTCAGAAGCAACCATAGAAGGGATCCCCTAGGTGGCTGCCCTGTACATGTCCAGGATAGAGGCACCACAGACTTCAACCCAGGATGCAGCCATCCGTTGAGTAGGCCTGACCTGAGTTGAACCTGAAAGAGTATGTCCTTGGGGAAGATATGCCATGTAGGTAACAGTCATTTCCCATCAACGTACGGTAGAGCAAGAGTCCTTCCCTAAAGGTACCAAAACATAAAAAAAGTTCCTCACATTTGGCGTGATTCACAAAGGTAAACGTAAAGCAAAAGTCTAAGTTTAGACAATAAGCCTAAACTTAGACTAAAGGTCTAACTTTACTACCAGTAAAGTTAGACTTTTGGTCTAAGTTTGGACTTTTTGTCTAAACTTCGTCTTAAAGACTAAACTTAGACCAAAAGTCTAACTTTACTATAAGTAAAGTTAGACTTTAGGTCTAAACTTAGACTTTTGGTCTAAGTTTACCTTTGTGAATCGGGCCCATTGTCTGTAATCATGTGACCTAGTTACAAAAATCTGATTAGCTCTGACTGCATCCATTTTATTACTGGACTCCTCTTCGATGAAAGCAGGAGAAGGGACGAGTGAAGATAGGCTAATCACCTTTTGGCATAAGTCAGTACCCAGATACAAAACTAGTTTGTCTAGAAAGATTTGCCAATACAAGGGTCTAACTGACAAGGAATCCAGTCTACGAGCTGAGGTTACAGTCACAAGAAAAAACACCTTGCATGTTAGATCCTTAAGGTTACTAGCGACCTGTGAACTAAAGCGGACACCCATGAAGGATCAGATGGCTTGAGTGAAGGTCGTAGAAGAGAAAATCTTCTCAATAGCCTATTGACCAGTGATTCCATTTTAGCAAGGCCCCCCCAAGGGGATGTGATTGCTGACCATTGGACACACATTGTGGATATCACTAACCCCTGGTCAAAGCTTGTAAGAAATGAAAGGGCCACTTTGGATTACAAACTGAAGGAATAAAGGATCTATCAGACCACCAAGAGGAAATTGATGACCAGTTATAATCATAGATTCATCTGCTAAATTTACAATGGGTTTCCTGTGCTGAAACTACAACAGGAGAAAACAGGCCAAGCAACCAGACCTATAGACGCCTCCTGTGACACAACAACTAAAGCAGCAGAGGGCTGTACAGGTAACATGGGTATAAAGGAAAAATACATTCTGTTACCAGCCCATAGTTGGTCATTGAAAACCAGCCCATTCTTGGTCAGAAGGGACCCACACAAATGAGACCCACTTTCTTCCTTTGAAGGTGAGCCAATAAGTTTGCTGTTAGGGGAAAGAAAGGGGCAGCTTAAAGGGGGCGGCGAGGCCAGGGGTATTTTAGAGTATCCACACTAAGGCTGCTTCCTCTGGGATTCTAGACAGAAAACATGGAAGACCATTATATTCAGAACTGGCAAACTGCTGTACTTGAGGAGTCCTAGGGTAAGATTTAAAAAAATCACAGGTTTGTGATTTCCTAATAGCGAATTTTAGCGATTCGATATTAGGAAATTGCAAACTGCGATGTACAACAGAGTGTTTAACACTGTTAGTGATTCCCAGTGGGTTGCAAATGGACCTGCCTCATCAATTTTCATGAGGCAGGTTGCAATTTGCGACCCATTGTGAATGGGTACAATCACAAGGATGGTTGCCTGCTGGGGTCAGCAGACCACCATGTCTGTGATTCCTTTGTCAATAAAGCAGTTTTTGTTTGTAATGCATCCCATTTTTCTTAAAGAAAACGGGATGCGTTACAAAAAGAAAAATTACAAGTTTTCCTCTCACTTTTTATGAGTAGGCAGTGGTCCATGGCAGGATTTGCACATACTGGTTTTCCATACTGCAGATAGACTGAATCCACGTCAGGGGCAGAAGGCAGACCCTGAGTTGGGGGAAGGCTGTGGCATCTCACATCTCTGAATCGCCTCCATTGCTTCATTAAAATGTACCCCTCTGTCTTTACTTCATTTGCTATTTTACTTTGTTTTTGTGGGCTGAGCAACACCATAACTTATGACATGACTCTGTCGAATATGATATAATGTACTTTTGTTTAATTTAGTTTTAAGATCAGTATGAATGCAATTAAAATTAAGTAAAACAGAGGTATGTTTAATGTTGCAATTATGTAACTTTGTATTTAATTATAATTAAACGAGTTTACTTCAATATTAGTTAGTTAGTTACTATTTAAAGAATTAAATATAATTAAAGATTTAACTAAAATAAGGTTAGGTTTAGCATTATTGCAAGAATAACGTGTGCAATTATTTAATTCAAGTTATGATTCAAATGATCTTAATTTAGTAAATGTAAGTATACATTTAATTGTTTATGTGGTTAGGGTTAGCATTCGGAGTACTTTGAGGTTAATAATATATTAGACTTTTTAAACAAGATGGTTGAGATTCACATTCATATTAATGAATGAAAATAAATAATTGAATTGAAAAGGTCTCACCTTCTCAGTATCAGTATAACACCGAAATACAGCAGTAAGCAACAGAAAGGTGACCAGTTGACCTCTGAGAAGGAAATTCAACTCTTGGTAACAAGTGTTGACACATTTTTAATGACTTTTTATATATTTGAGCTAGGAACACATTTTTTGGTTAAATTCTGCAGGTTATGCAACAGATGATGTATTATGTGAGAAAAGTGGTAAATTCATAATTATGCAGAAAATACCACATCTGCAAAATTGCATAATTACAGTGGCCCACTTATAGTTTCGGCACTACTGGCAGCTATGTTTCTTGTGAAGATGTGGTAAGGGTGATTCATAAAAGCATGTATGAGTATAGGAAGTAGTATTACCGGAGTATTTGTTTACATACTCATAAGTATGTTTGTGATTCAGCCCCCAAACATCCAACCCCCTATTAAGTAAAAGTGCAAAGAATATAGAGCCCTTTCTGGTTGTACTAATCAAATATGAATTTTCACATTTTATTCCCATTTTTAATATTTTCAGGCCGATTCTTAAAGGCGTGTAAGAGTACGTAAAATAGCCTTATCGGAGAACTACTTCACATACTCCTACACGCCATTGAGAATTTGCCTCAGTCAGTGTATTTATTTAGAGTGAGTAAAATATGGGTGTACACCAAGTTACAAGCAAGTACATTATTGTAAAAGCTTTTCAATAGTATTCTTGTTGAAAACGGGGGTGCCACTGAGCCTTATGTTCATTTGTAGAGTGGTGCACACTGCTACCTCATTATATGATAGCTAGGGACTACATTTGAATTAAGAACATGGAAGGAACTCGGTCATCCATTTCTTTTAAACATTTAGCAACAAGATAAGAAAAAGGCAATGCTAGCTCCCTAGCACGCAAACCATACCTATGTCAAAGGTCAATGGTAGCACCGTAGCTCACAAACTTTACCTATGGAAAACAAAAAACTGGCTCCCTAGCACACAAACTCTGCCTAGGAAAAATGCTATGCTGACTCTCTGGTGCCCAAACTGGGCCCATGGAAAAGACAATGCTAGCTCCCAAATACACAAACTGTACCTCTGAAAAAGGCAATGCTAGCTCCCAAATACACAAACTGTACCTCTGAAAAAGGCAATGCTAGCTCTCTAGCACACAAACGGTGCCCATGGAAAAGGAAATGCTACCTCCCTAACACACACTGTACCTATTGAAAAGGCAATGCGACCTTCTTAGCACACACACACTGTACCTATGGAAAAGGCAATGCTAGCTTTCTAGCACACAAACGTTTGCCATGAAAAAGGCAATGCTAGCTCCCTAGCAACTTAACTGTACCTATGGAAAAGGCAATGCTAGCTCCCTAGCACACATACTGCACCTATAGAAAAGGCAATGCTAGCTCCCCAGCACACACAATGTACCTATGGAAAAGGCAATGCTAGCTCTCTAGCACACTAACTGTACCTATGGAAAAGGCAATGTTAGCTCCCTAGCACACCCACTGTACCTATGGAATATTCATTGCTAGCTCTCTAACACACAAACTTTGCCTATCATACATCTGTCAGTCCACGAGCAACATAGTTATGAACTCTTAAAAATACCTATGTGGAGAGTAAGTAACCATGTTTTCAGGCACATCTATATAATAGTATGTTATCACACTTCCTACGGGCATTGACTATACAGTTATTGCCTATGGCATGCTACGAGTGCGGCAAAAAGCACTTGGTTGAGTCATGGGAATTGAGAGATAGAATTGTGCATCATGAATAATTGATTAAATTTATGCAGCCCCGGGCCTTTGCAAATAAATTCTACTGCTTCATTAAGCATTAGCTCTTAATGCAGCACTAATTAAGTTACCCATGTATAAACAAGCTGCAGAGTAAGAGGGGTGCGGGCCGAAAGGGACAAACAGAGAGGAGAGTGAAGGGAGTAGCATAGAGAAAATGTACTGTGTTTAGTGTATCAAAATCTGCAAACGTCACCTGCTCGCCAGAGATTGTTGAAGGAATCCAGTAACCTGAGATTCCTGCTCCCGGGAAATGGAAGAGGTTTGCAGCAGATGTATCTTTCCATGCCAGCCAGTTGTGCACGACAAGGATCAAATGGCCCCATAGCCAATGTTTCGATTAGATATTCCTACCAGATAATCATATGTCCCGCACCTAGAATAGCTTGGCTCAAGAATGAGGAAGCAACACAAAGATCACTTATGCAGGATAAACCAGTCCTCTGACACTTCCAACATAACCAGTCATAGGCTGAAAATTACTGCAGTTTATGATGTTTTCGAAGGCCCAGCTCCTGTGCAACGACTTGTAAGCGTGGGTGTTGCAGTTAAAGGTTAGATGGAGTTTTCTGCACCCGATAATCACTGAGTGCATTAAAGTCCAAAAGACAGGATTAACATTTTGGCAGATCAAACCTGCTGAAATTTAGGGGCATATTTACAAGCCCCTAGCGCCACTGGAACGTCACTTTTTGTGACACTCCGGTGGCGCTGTGCTCTGCACCGTATTTACAAGGAAGCGCTAAGCCACTTTTTGTGGCTTAAGGCCTCCTTGTAAATATGGGTCCCTCTGAGGCAGTTTTCTGTGGCAGAGGGGCGTGCAATGGGTGTTGCTGTGGATATCCCACTGCAACACCCCTTGCTCTTGACGCTGCCCCAGATTTACAAGGAATCGTAAATCTGAGGCAGTGCCAAAAAGTAACACCACCCCAGGGGTGGCGGCAGCATGGTGCAACAAGGAGAAATACTTTTATTTCTCCTCGTTTTTGCTTTTTTCATGTATGTTGCATTCTGCAACACACATAGGAAGAGCAAAACGCCAAGAATGATTATTTGCAGGAACGTGTTCCTTCCTTCACATAAACAATCTTTCAATAATGACAATTTATTAATTCTTTGCGTGCTGCCTTCTGCAGCAAACATAGAAGTGCCAAATCACCATTGTAGATTGTTAATGTACAGAAAAAGACACTTTCCCCACATAAACAATCATCCCACTAACGCAGACAGCCTTGCACTTTAGTGCAAGCATGCCACCGTTGGCAGCTGAATTTAGCGCCAGCACTAGAGGAAACACAGGGGTGCGCTGTATTTTTGAAAATACAGCGCACCCCTGCATTTCAGAACTGAGGCAGCACAGCGCTGCCAATTTTGGCGCAGCTCCTTGTAAATCTGGCTCTTAATGTTTGAAAAAGGTCCTAAAAAGTCTAGAACGTGAAGTAGGCACCAAAATATCCATTTTGCTCCACATTACTGGGCTGAACATGGAACCAGCAATAATTTTCACACTTTTTAAATTTTGATCCCCATGGGATAAAATTTTAACAGGAGCTCTATTTCTCACATTCCCTACTGGACCACTCGTAATGAGACACTAAGGCCCATATTTATAGCTTTTAGCACCGCATTTGCATCACTTTTTTACGCAAAAGCGGCGCAAACGTACAAAATACAATTGTATTTTGTAAGTTTGTAAGTTTGCGCCGCTTTCATGTAAAAAAATGACGCAAATGCGGCGCTAAAAAAGTATAAATATGGGCCTAAATGTCACTTGGTCTGGACAGCCTGAAGAGAAAACAGAGGGAATTCCACAATCGATCTGCCGCCTCGGCAGAATTCACAGAACCCCAGGATCTTAAAGATGATTGGGTCTTTCATGATCGAACAATGTGCCTTTATTAATAAAATTATGGAAACTGATTATAACAAGTATTGCAAAGCCAACAGATCTTGCTTTAGTGTGCTAAGTCATGCAACTAAGACATGCACAAATACACCCAGACTATTTCTGGTATATTTGTGTGTAACTTGTCCCTTTCTGTTCCTCCTAGGTCTGTAGCCTTTTTTATTCCTCAGGCTAGAAAAAGCATGCAGCTGCGGGCGTTTGGGGACGAGAAAGGTGTTGATTGATAAAGATTTAAAACATCTTGATAGAAGAGGTTGTTCCAAGTTGGAATTTCACAGCCTCTTGCAGCCAAGGGATTCTAAAAGTACCTTTACTATTCCTGCTAGCCGCACCCCTGAGAGTGTCTAACCTAGTCATCTGTAATCTCAACTCAGGTTTTTTTTTTTACAGGGCTCTGCAATTGACATATTTGTTTCCTGTGTCCCCTGTAGATCCCAACAGCCAGGAACATTTGATTCTTTATTTGTGCAATCACAGCTGCAGTACAACCATGCATTGTTTTCAAATGTCCTCATGTAAAACCATTAACCTCTGCAGGTCAAACTTTCGTCAAAAATTGTAATGTTGGAAGTATGCCAGAATCGACTTCTCAGGGCCTCCTGGGAAGGATTCAGCACAATAGAAAGCAGATAAAAAGAAATCAAACACATCTTGCAATAAAAAATAATAATTGTTTTGCTTATAACATCTTCATTTCCTAGTAACCAGTTAGATATTACAGTTGTAAAATGTGTGAAAGATCCTTGCGCCCTAAAAAATACACAACAGAAGCCATTTTACTTGAAGTTTATTTTATTTCTTTTTTCTAGGTATAAAGGTTTCAAAGGCAACTGCTCCATTTCCTTCATCGAACAATTTAAAGCTCTCCACCTTTGCAATAAATATTGTGAAATGATGGGGCTACAGTCTTTGCAAAAACAGAATAAACCTGCTGCAGTGAAGACGAAAGCACCATCGAATTCCTCAGCTACTTCAAGAAAAACAGGGGCTGGTGCCAAGACGAAAGGCAAAAGATAACATTATGCCCACCCCCTGCAGGCTTCTGTACATAGCAATTCTTCTGTACATATATTTTTCTACAAAAATGTGACTATATATATACTTTGATAATGCATCTATGCTATGCGATTTTTGAGTCTTGACCTTCCGGTGCCTTTTTTGAGGTTTCTTTGGTCCCAGGGAGGAGATGCACGTCTTTTTTTAAAGATTGGGGACTGTGTATGCGATGTGCTGTTCTCCTGCGGTTCCCATTCTTGGAGAGGAAGGGGAGAAACATCCACAGAACTAGAGCCCCATTTACACCGCAGCACTCTGTGGAGAATTGGGGGAGAGACCCATTACGCTGCTTCCACTTTTCTCGTCTGCTTTGCATAGAGAGGATCTGGATGGATGAAAAAGCTGTAGCAGAGGCTCTATGTGGATTCGTCAAAATAACAGTGACACTAGAAGTGATATAATGCACCTTTTTCACCCTGATGACATCACAGAGTTGGTTGCCCTCTTGTCACAGGCATAGCCCTCAACAGCTTCATATTTGCTGATGAAAGGTGACAGAAGGGCAAGGAGGGAACAATGCAGAAAGCAAGCATGGCTGCTGCATTTCTGAGCCCTTTGACTAGGGGCAGGGCTAGCGGCACCACACTGCAAGCAATTACTGAACCTCTCTCTCTCCTTAATTAATGTCTCCCCCTAATTAATGTTCATGGCTACCATCAAGTTCAGATCACCACCAATTTTTTAGGTGCCTTTCTCACTATTTTTAAACAAAATGTTCAAAATGGAACCCGGGAGAGGGATTGAGGTCAGACAAACCTATGAAAATGAGCCACGATATGTGTCACTTTAAGATACCGCTCTTACGGAAAATGGTGAAAAACTCCAATCCAGTGGCCTCCATTATTGCCTCCTTTTGTCTATACATATCGATGTTTCCATGCCTTTCGTGGTTATGTACATAGCACCATGACAGGGTTATGCAAGGACTTTTTCGCTCCTGAAAAATTCTATGACAAATTTACATTCATTAGTGACAAACATTTATCCAGCCATTGGCCTCTATATCAACGGTTTGCACTAGCTTTTGGCATATCTAATGCTGCTAAATATGTATTTAATTGCTATGGCATTATTTATTAACAGTTTGGATAACTGTCATGCTTACTAATGCGCACCATCTGCTGTGGCCTCCTCCTTATTTCACACCAAGTTGTTTTCAAAGGGCAACAGCATGTTAGTCTTTGGCCTTATTTTGTATTTACGTTCTTGCACTAACATAGCAGAATACAGCAATTTATGAAGGATTCTCGGTTAAATTATTGGTATATTTATAGGAATAAACTATGTGTCAGATATAGAACAGTATCAAAAGTTTTTATGGCCAGTGCCCCTCTTTAACATAGCAGATGTTAATGACAAGCTAGGTGATTCAATGGGACTAATCAATATTGTATTTATTTGCTTTTTCTGTACTGTTAACTAGACCATTGCTAGGATGTCTGAGCTTTGTGCATAGTTGGAGAAAGCAAAATAGTCTATGGGGGACGTGGAGGTGACTCGTGCTAACCATGTCCTGATGCTAGAATATGGCTGGTATAAGCCTCTATAGGCTTATGGCCTCATTGAGAGAGGTGGCCGGATGTGTCTTGGTTGAGAGGAAGGATCAGATTTTAAGAGTGCTGCCAGAGAAATAACTCTTCATCGTATGCCTTACTTCTACTTGAGATTTTTGAATCATAAAGGTGATCTTCCTTTTGAGGCATAGTTAAAATATTACTATTTGCAAAATGCGAAATTAGCTTGTTTCGAAAACTAGTAACCTCAAAAGATATTCAATCTGTTTTGCTGGAGAGAGTCATCTGAAAAGTAAAAAGCACGTTTTATTTTCGTATTAATTTAAAATATGCATGGTCAAGAAGCCTGATGTGGGTCCTTCCAACATCACAAAATGTGGTCTGCAGTGATGGTACCCTCTGAGCCTATCACCGAGTGTCATCCTAAAGGGATGCCTTCTTTGCTTTTAGTTTGCTTTTGGGCATATTGCTGTGCACTTTCAGTCTAATCTGTATCAGAGTGGGACCATGCTGTTGCACTTTGACTGCCAGCCCTTTGTTGCATCAGTGAGCTGGAACACCAGTTTCTCTCTGGCTAATTCTCTTTGCAGTAGCTGCAATTGTCATCCACAGGAGCTTGACTCACCATGGAGTCCTACGCAGCTTTCTCGCTTTTTCTGTTTGTTGGGACTACATCTACCATGCTTATCGATGATGGCACAGGGGTAAGGGAATATCCTGCATGTTCCTAATTTGACAGCTCAGCTTATGTGTTGATCTTTTGTTGTTTCACTCTTTAGCTATTACATTCTTGTCTAGCCTCCTTTGCACAAGTGTTCCATGGGTATTGAAGCAAGTAGTAGTTATGCTGTCTCATACGTCTAAATTAGATTGTTCCATTTAGGAAAATTGAAGACACATTTCCAAATTTCCAACCAGCATGGAGTGTCTATTAACAAAGATGCTGCACTCATTACTTGAAGGCTATACATTCCTGGGTCCTAGTGAGTCTGGTTTCTATTCCCAGCATAAAAGGGAAACATCACTTCATGATCAGCATAATGGCTAAATAGTAGCTGAATGTTGTCATATGGTTGGATCAGTCACGGGATGTGACATGGGAGACTGTAACACAGTTGGCGGTTCCAGCTTCAGCATCCTAAGTGAGATGAATTCCTTTCCATGGTATTTGTCATTATCAGCAGGTTTCTGCAAAGCTCATACATGCTCCCGATTCTTTTCAACATATGTACTCAGCTGGCAGCTGGAATCAGCTACTCTACGTTTTACCTTGGATTCAGTGGTGATCTCTTTGTGCTGTTTGATAGAATGAGTGCTTAGATTGATAATGCATCCCTGTGAGTCAAGTTCAGCATCTGAGAGACTGCAGCACAGCATTTACTCAATTCATGCAAGCTTAGGTAGAGCAAGGTCTGAAATTTTTGATGATAAGATCTCTAAGCTGTAAAATGTTGACACCCAGACCATTGAAAACAACTTATTTATTGAAACTGCTGTGAGGAAATAAACAAACAACCTCAAATTTTCGAGCTGCTTTAAATTCTTCAAGCCGTCAAACTTAGGCTTTTCTCTTGTCCTACATCAGTTGTAAAGCCCTATGTGTGGGCTTTCCCAAACTGTCAGCATATGACCCACAAATACTCCAGAACAGAGCCTTATTGGCCAGTTACATGCTGAAGACCATGGTTCATACTTAACCAGCTCTCAATTGGCTGCATGTGACTGTATATTTAGAGGTGGATAGGCGTGGTGATCTCTGTGGTCCATCAACCCTGACATAAGAGTTGTGTTCTGGGTAGATCGTGATACTCCGTCTCAGTTTAGGTTCAGTTTTTTCTCTGTTGTATCATATAAAGATAATTTGTCTTCAGTTCCTTTCTTCCTTCATCTAGGACTCAGTCTTTTGGAACACTTTTTTTAAGAGTCATTTAGCCATCATTTAGCCGTCTTGGTCTACTGACATTCTGGGTTGCTCATGCTTAGTATCTCTATGAAGTAGCTGCATGTGTCGCAGTAGAAGACGTACTAATCTAAGTGAGAATTCATATTTCTATCTAAGTTGAAGCTAATCATCCACTTGTTGGGGTAGGACTAGTCAAAACATTAGAAATCAGATGGCATAAGATTGGTGAATTAATTTTAATGGTATAATCGCTTGCTGCACACAGAAAAATACACAGAAAAAAACCACATATCATGTACTATAAAGTATGTTACGTTATGCGTATGATGCTTTATTGTGGAAGTTATTAGACAGTTTGTTGCAGCTAACCACATCCTAATATTTAATCTATTTGACTTTATGTTTTTAAAGAATCTACTGAGTAAATATATGTAACCAGTGTATATTTTCAGTTGTTTCTAATTTGTCCTAAGGAATGTCTTCTTGCAGTTTGCCAGATAAATACAGTACAATGCTGTGATGTTAAGAATGTGATTGTTCGGTGCAAATGTTTACAATATGTTAAAAGTTGTTTATAATTGATATTTGTATGGGAATGTCACATATGACTTGATCTGAAATTATAATTGAAAGTTTAACTTATTTTTTGCAAGTTTTTGGAAAAAATATCTGATTTGTGATGAAAACGTTTAAACACCACAAATTGTGTGGTAAATTGCATGCAAACCTTGGAATTGTTAAGACTATTCATAACGCTTTTGTTATCTAATAAAACATAATTTTGTATTTGCTTATAGTATAATTCGTTTATTTAATAATTAATGAGGTGCACCCCGACACTACCACTTCCTCACAGGATAACCTATCACGAGTCAGCCTACCTATCCTCTGATTTTATGAGCCTGATACAGGTGGACACAGGAAATCAACGAACCTTTCGCTCAGCTCCCTGAAGAAGGTTCCTATGAGCAAAATGTTCAAAATCCCAAATTGTATTAAAAAATATAGTGCAGCTATTCACAGTGCAAGTAGAAAAGCAGCTGCAACAGCTCAGACTTTGTCAAAATTCTTATACACTATTAAAATATATCACAAATTACAGACATAATTGTCACTATGTGACGTCCTTGTTTCTATGGCATTATAATTTTATTTGCTTGAATACAGCAGATAAGTATAGGTTTTGTGTTATGAGCTACTTGCATTGTTTGAGTGACAATAAATTAAATAATCTTACTGTGTTATTATAATATTTAATGTTAGGGGTAGTTCAGCCAGTTATTGATGTTTCCTTGAAAAACAAAGCCTAGATGGATGTAAGAAAATCAAACCATAATTTTGTTTTTCTAAAAAAAAATGTACAAATGGAAAAAAGATTTAAGGAGATGAAAGATGAAAAGGACGCCCCTTAAACTGTACTGATGTCAGCAATTAGTTGTGCTCGTAATAAATAAATACTAAATAAATGTTGCTGAGTTTAGGTATTGCTGGGCTTCAGCAATACCTAAACTCATACTTCTTAATACAAATTGTCATTTGTAAACTGCACTCCCACTTTTAAATTGCAATATATAGGGCCTAGATGTACAAGGCCGTAGCACCACCGGAGCATCACTTTTTGTGCCTCTCCGGTGGCGCTGTGCAATGCCCCGCATTCACAAGGTGACGCTAAGCTGCTTTTTGTGGGTTAATGTCACCTTGTAAATATGGGTCCCTCTGATGAAGTTTTCTGCATAAGAGGGGCATGCAATGGGTGTTGCTGTGGGCTTTCCACCGCAACACCCATAGCCTTTGATGCTGCCTCAAATTTACTAGAAGGTATAAATCTGTGGCAGGGCCAACAACTGACGCCACCCCACGGGTGCTGTTAGCATGGCACAACAAGGAGGAATACTTTTATTCCTCCTCATTTTTTACTTTTTCCATATGTGCTGCATTCTGCAGCAGACATACAAAGAGCAAAAGGCCCTGAATGATTGTTTATGTGCAGGAAGGTGCTCCTTCCTGCACATAAACAATCATTCAATAATGACCATTTGCCACTTAGAGTTGCCAAATCACCATTGTAGATTGTTTATGTGCATGAAGAGACACCTTCCTGCACATAAACAATCAATCCCCTCAACGCAGGCACCCTTGCACTGTAGTGCAAGCATGCCTGCATTGGCGCTAGGCAGCTACATTTAGCACTGCTTGGTGCAGCGGAAAACACAGGGGTGTGCCATATTTGAGTAAATATGGCAACTCCCTGCCTTTCTAAAGTGACGCAGTGCTGCAAACTATGGCACAGCACTGCACTGTGCCACTTTTTAATAAATCTGGCATATAGTTTTGTAAATGAAAGTGCCTCTTTGTCAGCTGGCATGTTTCTGTGTTTGGTTGTAGAGCTGGGTGAGGGCGTGTATGTGAAAAAATTCAGTGGTTGGATGAATGACAGACTGCATGGGTGGGTTAATGCCTAAGTGAATGAGTGCATAGATCATTTATAGGGGAGAGTATGCATGGATGATTGAGTACAGGGATGCATTCAAACAGCAGTAGCCTCAGACAGAATGGTAATCGTATACAAATGCCAAAAATTACTGATATTATGCAAGGACACATTACCTCATTGTGGCAAGAATGGCTACATTATGTCAATAATTGCACCCACTATGCCTGTTTAGGTTTTATGAAGGAGTAAGAAAGAGTGTATCAAGAATATCCACAATAAATCAAGAAGCAAATGTACGCAAATTCATATTTTTACTATCTCTGACTAATCCCAGGAGTATCTCAAAAGGCGGTGCGGTTTCTGTTAGCTTTTAATCCCAGGAGTATGTTCACATTTGCACCATCATTCATTAAGGTTTAGAGTTGCCTCATTATTCATTAATCCTTAGCTCATGCACCATTTGTTAATAATCCCTGTGTGTGCTCTGGTTTGTCCATCATCCAATAATCATTAGTGTATAGTCAGATTGCACCTTTAATTTATCATTCTGTTATTTTATCACACAGTTGCCCTTTGATACTTATTTGGCAAAAAGGCCATATGACACGCTTCAACAAAAACCTTACCTCTTTCCTAACTATCCAGCTAACTTTTATCCAATACCTACCATGCGGTTACTGACCACGATCCTACAAAATGTGTTCATCCTACAGAAACAACTCTTTCTTTATATTTAGGACTTTTTTGGTCACTATTGAATCTGAACTTTGGCCACAGCATGTCATTTTGGAACATCTTGGTTTTGGTATTAGGACTGGTGTTAGGATTCTGTGCACTGTGACACTGCTATTCAGTGCAACGGTGAGTGTGCTCTGGTCCCAAAATGGTATTGGGAAAATTGGTTCACACAAATATTGTACTAAATGTTCCTGAAATGCCTTTGTAGAGGGTGCAGAAAATGCACCAATGTCATGGGAGTTAAAAGTCAAGTGTGGGCTGCAGTGTGTATTTACACTACCCACATGTCAACATATATGACTTCTGGGGGCACTACTGTGCTCTGCCTGGGCTGAAGTAACACATAGCAAGGGAAAGTACATTTGCCATGTAGTAAAAACCATCTGTATGTTCTAATAGGTCACAAAAGTGTGCCAAGAAGGCAGGTTACCCAATATATAAAAGCAAGTGTCCTGCTGTATACTTAAAAATGTGCACTCACATTGACTGGAGGCTTAAAAGCTGTGTCCACTGTGTAGGTTTAACTACATTTTACATCAGACAGATGTAGGTGTTAATTCAAATATGTATGCTCTATCTTGCTTGAGAAAATACTAGAAGGATAATTAAAAAATATTTCCCACTTCATGTTTGAAATATGATTTATCAGTGAACTCATATGTTTGATAACTTAAGTGGAAAACTCATTTTATAAGAATGTACTTTCAGATGCCTGGACTTGAACTAGCATAAACCAGGTCTGCCACTCAGCACACCTTCACAACTGGAATACACATCCTTAGATAAGATAGTAACAACCTTGCCTGGAAAAGCAACAGCCTAACTCTGTACCTAGGAAGAATAGGGTGGTGTTAACTGCTGGCCCTTAGCAGGGATTAGGCATGTGTGGGTCAGGGAGGTTGAGAACAGTTATTATATCAAAAGGCAGCCTTAACACCTCTTTGTTTGACTTGATAGATCAAAATGGGGCTGACAGGATCTTCTCCCAGTTTTTTCTGAGCTCTCTTAAGCCATGTTGTTCCAATCCCAGCAGGAGGGAGAACCTGTTTTGATCCCATCAGGTGAAAGGAAAGCTCATCTAATTAGAAGCAATACTAGGGAGACGCCATTTTGAAATAGGCTTCTGGATAATATAAAGTGAAAAGGAAGTTATGCAAAAGGAGGTGGGCACATGGCAATAACATAGCCTGGATTGAGTAGGGAAAATTACTCAACCTCTGGCTAGCACACAGGATAAGACTGACACCTCACCACCACCTCCTCAGAACATTCATGGCCTGGGAAGACTCCACTGAGGAAGAATAGCTTGCTGGAAGAAATAAGACTCCTGCTAGAAGATGAATCAAGGTCTCAAGCACTCCTGATTTCAGCTGGCACCCAGGGACTCTGACTGCTCTTTGTGAGGTAGATGTATTTAAAACGTTGCTGCACTCTGTTGCTATAGGGAGAGAAAGCAGCACAGAACAATATTTGCTAAGTATGTCTAACTGCTGCTTCTTCCTCTATGCTGCAAACAAATAAGCTGCCTAGTGCCACGCAAATAGCTTTGCACCATATACAGTACAAAATTCTATGCTTAGATAAGCATTAAAGCATTTCATATTGGATGTGCACTGTATTGTGCAGAACACAACCAATGTATGAAATATTAGGATAAATAAATGCATTCTCCTACTCACTCTCTTGTCTCACTCACACATTATTTTTTGAGGCAAAACCAAGTCTGACAGTTCAGGCTTTGCATCAGAATCCATGGGTGGTAGCACCAGAATACCCAAGTGCCAGCAATGGAATTCCCCCTGGAAGAAAAGTACCATAAAGCAGTGCAGAGCAGCACAAAGTGATGGAAAGCAAGTAAGTTATCAATATGTTGCACTGTTGTGCATGACTTTGCATGGCTGTGGCACAGTCTTAATAAATCTGCCTTCAGGACTCAAATGCTTTGCTTATTTTTTGCCTGTTCCAAGGACACAAAGAGCATAAGGATGCTTGACTCGAAAAGGGCCCAGCTGTCTATAGAGGACTGGACATCCAGGAGCCCTGGCTAAAGAGTGATCTAGTCCCTAAAAGCCTGCCCTCAGGATGTGAGGGCTGAAGGACTGCCCAGAAAGAACTTTCCCATCAGGTGGAGTGAAGTGGGACTTAGTCATTTTTCTACCTTTAGAATCTGCACAGTTCTGCTCAGGCTTTCCCAAGGATCTGTAGTAATGGTATATCGCCTTATAGAGCCATGCTTGGCAACAACATCCAGCTTTGCCCCACAGGATTCTGAAGACTAAAACAAAGATTAATTCTGAAGCTGGCACATTGGAGCACGGTCAGGCAACACATCCATCCAACCTGCAAAGCCACAATGGGAGCTACAAAATCCAGCTTTGTCCCACTAGGACATTTTGGTGCCAAAATTGTGGCTTCGGTAGTAACTAAAGGATGACATATCCTAATGCCAGAGACCCTTGATGACTACAGCTTTGGATAGTCCACACAAAGGATTTTTACTTTTATTTCAGAGACTAAGTCAGAAGGTAAAAACTTTAACCAAGATGACTCATTTGGGATGCTGAACTTTTTCTAGGTATATTTTTGCATTACATTTTTACATATGTAGTCTCTGGTTACCTTTGTCAAATTCTAATGATGTTGGTGATTTTTCCTCATCTTCTTTTACTCTATTTTTATAAATTGGTTTGGGAATTCTATTGTTTTTGCACTTTACTTTCAAATTGTTGGTACTGCTGTAACCTAACAGATCCTTAAGTGGATTGTCTGCTGCCTCTGTCAGAGGTAGAGAAGTGTTTCTCTAAGACATGAGATTTGGACTAACCAGATTATGTTTATTAAGTTGTAAGGTATCCCCTCTGAATTAGTAACCCAATTTCTGACAGTTTTGCATATTCAGAATGTGTTATCCATCCTGAAACAGGATATCACTAGTTTTCAAATAGCCACCGTATTCTGAATCCAGTCGCTCTTTTGAAACAGTAATTTCCCATGTCACTCTGGCTACCACATTCAGATTGTGGTGGCCATTTTGAAACAATAATGCTCCATTTCAAGGTGGCCACTGCAATCATAACGTCGCGGCTAGCTTGTAATTGTCTCATTCTGATGGATACAACTACCTGTGGATTCCTCACCTTATGAATTCTCCCATGTGCCAGCATCCGATGGGAAATCTTCCTCCCAGCTCTCCACGTCAACGAGGACATCAAAATTGCACAGCTCCACGCGACTCCGTCTGACGTCACCGTGCCAATAAGAGGACCTCGCCGGCGTGCCGACGCCAGTTCCCTTTTTTCCGTGCCTTCAACGCTAACGGTTTTCTCCTAGCTCTGGCTACTGTTGGAGGTGTTCCATCTTGTTACTAGTTTCAATCCGGTTTCTAGTTACAATGTCTCCTCCTAGGCAGTCAGGGTTTAAGCCATGTCGAGAGTGCAGGGTCACATGTCGGTTACTGACCCTCATGACGATTGCCTTTGGTGTCTACACTCTGAGCATGGCGTCGAGGAGTGTATTTCCTGCCAGAGCATGAATCCTAAGGCTCTGAAAGAGAAAGAGGCCAAACTCTTTTTGGCCAAGGCGAAGAAGGGGCATAAGAGTCATCGTAGAGCCTCTTCCCATACTTCGTCGAAGAGACACAAGAGAAAACGTCATCATGACTCTCAGCGTTGTTCGGCTCGGAGCTGGTCAAGATCAAGGTCTCCATCTCGACGGCGCCGTGCGACGTGGGAGGTGAGTCCGACGGAGACTCCACAACCTCAGAGCCCTCAGGCTTTTATGGCGCAATCAGTCTTCGAGGTAGTGGCACCTCAGGAGAGTCCTCGATTTTCGCCTGCTGCATCGGAGGTCCAGCAAGCACAGGTGCAACATGGAGACGAGCGGTATCCTGCCTTCCCGGCACTGGGAGCGGATCTGTCGGCATTTTTAAATGCCATGATCTCGATGTTTAAGGCTATGGCACCTGCTGGTGCACCGGCTGGTTCCACAGGTCGGCACCGTTTATGCCCTTTTATCCAGCTGAGGGTGCCGGTTCGGCGCCGATGACGTCGCCTCGAGGTCCTGTGGTTCGGATGACGTTGCCTTCCGGACCTATGGTGCCGATCTCTTTGCCCCATCAGACGACGCCGAGGGTGGAGCATCAAGTGTCCTCGGCGCCGTTAGGATCCACTCCGGCGCCGGATCCGGATGATGGATTCGACCGAAGCCAACCTTCCTCTCCTGTTTCGCATCCTCAAGTTTTGAAGCCAGTGTCATCGACATCGGCCAATTCTATGTTGATGCCGAGGTTGGAGGCCAGACTGAGGTTGCGTAGAAAGGCCTTGAGGCTTTTAGAAGAGGAAGAGTACCAACGGCAGGTGTTGGAAGAGGGGGAGATTGTGGATGCCTTGGGTGAATATCAAGGGTTGGATTCAGCCAGCGGGCTTGACACTTCCCCGGAATGGGACCTTTCTTCACTGGGGGAGTTCACGGAGGAGGCGGCCTCCTTCCACACGGTGATTAGGAAGGCGGCGAGCTTTTTAGATCTTCTGTTGCCTGCTGTAGAGGTTAAGACAAATATTTTGACAGAGGTCCTACACCCTTCTACAACTTCTGCGGATCCTTTGCTTCCGTTCAACGATGCTCTTACGGAGCCCATATTAGAACTTTGGAGGAAGTCTGTGTCGTCACCTGCTGTTAATAGGTCTGTGGCAAGAAGATACAGAGAGGCGTCTGGAGATCCGGGGTTCTTATCGAAACATCCTACCCCGGAGAGTCTGGTTGTCCAGGCCTCTTGCTCCACAAGGTCTGCTCCAGGCTCCTTCCCTGTGATTCCATCAGACAGGGAATCCAAAAGGATGGAGCAATCGGCAAAGAAGACTTTCTCTTCTTGCACCATGGCTCTCAAGGCTGCAAATGCTACCTGTGTTCTTTGTAGATATGTACACGCCCTGATGCACTCCGCTAGGGCTATTGTTCCTGACCTGCCACAGGATATACAGGGTCAGTTTGGTGAACTTCTATCTGATGCTCAGGCTGCAGCAAAACAGATAATCCAGTCTGGGCTGGATTCCACTGACTCAGTGGCCAGGGCAATGGGTAACTCTATTGCTACCAGGAGGCACGCTTGGTTGAGGTCCTCTGGGTTTTCTTCTGATGTGCAGTCTACTTTATTGGATTTGCCCTCTGACGTAGAGAAACTGTTTGGTGATAAAGTGGACTCTGCCCTAGAGCGATTTAAAGATAGTCGGGCCACGGCGAAGTCTTTATGTCTGCTCCTCTGCCACCCCTTTCAGGTTCTTTCGGACGTTTAGGGGGTTTGGGCGTGGAGCCGTCTACCTTGGGAGACCCCAGTCCACAGTCCAACAGCCTGCCAGCCTCCCATATCGATCCTTTAGAGGGTGGGGGAGGGTTAGGACAAGAGGGGCCACCCAGCATCATCCTCTTCCTCTGGAGCACAACAACAAGGGAAGCAGCCCTGGTTTTCTCTCAATTTTCTACCACATTTCTCCTGTAGGGGGAAGATTACGTCTTTTTCTGCACGAGTGGGAGTTGATTACATCAGACTCCTGGGTTCTGAACATTGTGAGAAATGGATATGCTCTCCTTTTTCAGGAGTTTCCTCCTCCCATCCCTCCCAGTCCCTCATTTTGTTCAGAAGACCATCAGATCCTGTTGTCAAAAGGTGCGATGGAGTTGGTTACAGAGCAGGAAAGGGGTCAGGGCTGTTATTCAAGATACTTCCTGATCCCCAAGAAGGACGGTCGTTTGAGACTAATCCTAGACCTGAGGATGTTGAATTGATTCCTCAAACAGGAAACATTGAAGATGCTGACTCTGGCACAGTTACTTCTTGTGTTGAACAAAGAGGATTGGATGGTGTCTGTCGACTTGCAGGATGCTTACTTTCATATCCCTATACTCAAGTCGCACAGGAAGTATCTCCGGTTTGTGGTGAGGTCGCAACATTACCAGTTTGCGGTCCTTCGGTTTGGTCTTACTTCAGTACCTCGAGTCTTCAGGAAGGTGATGGCAGTGGTAGCAGCAAGTCTCAGAAGTAGGGGGATATCAGTATTCCCTAACCTGGACGATTGATTGATCAAAGCCAAGTCTCCAGAGCTTGTGTTGCGTCACTTGCAGATGACAACTCAGTTGTTGTTCAGTCTAGGTTTTACGATAAATGTGCCCAAGTCTCACCTGGAGCCCTCTCAACGCCTCCTGTTCATAGGGGCAGTACTGGATACTACATTGAATCGGGCCTATCCTCCACCTCAGCGGATTCAGGACATCCAGGTGTTGATTCCAATGTTTCAAAATGGAGCGGTTGTTCCAGTCCTCAAGGTCCTACGCCTGCTCAGTCTGTTCGCTTCTTGCATTCTGTTGGTCACTCATTCACGTTGGCACATGAGGGCTCTCCAATGGTGACTCCGCAAGCAGTGGTTTCAACACAAAGGGGGTCTCGAGGAGTCGATAATGATCTCCAGAGACGCTGTAGCGGATTTACGATGGTGGGCTGTGGACGGCAACCTTCCTCAGGGAAGGCTGTTCTCACTGCCGCCTCCGGTAGCCACGGTCATCACGGATGCTTCCATTCTAGGGTGGGGAGCTCATCTGGGGGACCTGGTCATCAAGGGTCGTTGGTCTCCAGTGGAACAGACTTTTCATATCAATCTGTTGGAATTGCGGGCGATACGTCTGGCTCTCAAGGCCTTCCTCCCGTCCCTTCGCGGTCAGTCAGTTCAGGTCCTGACGGACAACACTACCATGATGTGGTATATAAACAAGCAGGGAGGAGTAGGGTCGTATCTTCTCTGCAGAGAAGCTCTGCGACTCTGGTCCTGGCTTCAGGACCATCGGATTTGCTTGGTAGCGAATTATCTGGCCGGAGTGCTCAATGTACGTGCGGACACTCTCACTTGACATTTTTCAGCCGATCACGAGTGGCGTCTCCATCCGGATCTGGTCCTGCACATCTTTCAGATGTGGGGTTCTTCAGGGATAGATCTGTTTGCCACTCGGGAGAACACACACTGCCTGTCATTCTGCAGCCTCCAGTATCCAGTGCAAGGAGCTTTGGGGGATGCGTTTCAGATATCTTGGTGCAACCAGTTGCTTTACGCATTTCCCCCCATACCCTTGATTCCTCGGGTTCTGAGGAAGGTTTCAACAAGATCGGGCTCAAGTCATTTTAATAGGCCCGGATTGGACAAGAAGGGTGTGGTACACGGACCTTCTCCAACTCTCGCTGTGTCCTGCACTCTGTCTCCCTCTCAGGGCAGACCTCCTCTCGCAGTCGCAGGGGCAGGTGCTACACCCCCACCTCCAGAACCTGTACCTTCATGCGTGGAGTTTGAACGGGCAACCTGAGTTCTTTTTCTCTCCCACCAGATGTAGTGGATGTTATTTTATCGACCAGGCGACACTCCACTAAAACAGTTTATGTCGGCAGGTGGGCTAAATTCATGGCTTGATGTGGAGAAAAGCAAATTGACCCTTTGATGGCCCACCTCTCTGATATTTTATTGTTTGATTTAGATTTAGCAAAGAAGGGTTGTGCAGTGGCTACAGTTAAGGGTTATTTGGCTGCCCTGTCAGCCTTTCTTCACCTCCCGGATCAGCCCTCCTTGTTTAAATCGCCTATCGTGATAAGGTTTTTGAAAGGCTTAGGTAATAGGTTTCATCCCACTCCTTCTCATATGCCTCAGTGGGACCTAAATCTTGTTTTAACCTTTTTAATGGGGTCACCTTTCGAACACATGTACTCTTGCCTGCTAAGGTTTCTGGTGCTTAAAACAGTTTTTCTCATTGCTATAACCTCGGCTAGGTGGGTTGGTGAGCTTCAAGCTCTTTCTGTTAAACCCCCCTTTACCTTGTTCTTCCCGGATAAAGTGGTGTTGAAAACCAGGGTGGCTTTCCTACCAAAGGTTTTCACTCCTTTTCATATAGGGCAGACCATTACCCTTCCATCTTTCTACCCTCCTCCTCACCCCTCAAAGGAGGAAGAGAGGCTTCACCGTTTGGACCCTAAAAGGGCTCTTAGTTTTTATATTGAAAGGACGAAAGACTTTCGTCTGGAGGGCCAGTTATTCGTGGGGTATATTGGACAGAGGAAGGGCAGAGCAGTCCATAAAAGAACAATCTCCAGGTGGGTCATTCTTTGTATCAAGATTTGCTACGCGTTGGCAAAGAAAGTTGCCCCTGAGGGTCTCAGAGCCCATTCCACCAGGGCTAAGTCTGCTACTTTGGTCCTGGCAAGAGGGGTTTCAGTGGTGGATATTTGCAAGGCAGCAACTTGGGCGTCCCTCCACACCTTCGCAAAGCATTACTGCTTGGACTCTGAGGTTAGGAGGGACAGCCATTTTGCACAATCTGTATTGCAGGATTTCTTGGTGTAATCAGACAGGCACCCACCTCCGAGTGCGGTACTGCTTTGGTACTCTATTCATAAGGTGAGGAACCCACAGGTAGTTGTATCCTTCAGAAGAACAAGTTACTTACCTTTGTAATGCTTTTTCTGGTGGATACAATAGCTACCTGTGGATTCCTCACAGTCCCACCCGCCTCCCCCTTGCCTGTCTGGTTACACTAAAATGTTTGTTTTACAGGTGTATATAGATTTTGGTAATTATGTGTATATATAAATGATGGTTTTGGTTCTATTGCATCATGGTGGTTTTATGTATATATGTATTTATTGGAGCTATTGTGAGGTCGGTTTTCACCTGTTCGCCTCAAAGGCATATAAAAAATGGGTGAAACTTACGTCAGCACACCGGCAACGACCTCTTATTGGCACGGTGACGTCAGCCGGAGTCGCGTGGAGCCGTGCAATTGTGACGTCCTCGTCGACCTGGAGAGCTGGGAAGAAGATTTTCTTTCGGATGCTGGCGCATGGAAGAATTCATAAGGTGAGGAATCCACAGGTAGCTTTTGTATCCACCAGAAGAAGCGTTACCGAACGTAAGTAACTTGTTCTTTTAGCTGTCTCTAGCCAGAAATAAAATGCATATCTTTGTACTTCCGCAGATAGACGTGACTAAGCCACTTATTTGTAGCATCATTGATGCCATTGATTATATCATTTGTGATTGATTGCGTATTTCTCGATAAATGATTATTTTCAATGTTTGTTTTATTGTGGATAACATCAATAACATCCCATCAATTGACATTTTTTTTTTAATGTAATGTTTTATAGCACAAATTGTATGCTGTGAGTAAATATGGCCCACCATACCTGCCCCTCAGAATATTTATTAAATTAAAGCATTTTAGTTTTTCATGATATACTTTTGCATTTGCACAACATAGCCACAGGATATGACTTACGTATGTCATGGGATATTCTTTAAAATAGTGAAGAGGCAGATACGCAGGGAGACCAGAGAGATTATGAAAATGTTCGACTCAGTAGCTGAACACTGTTAGAGTCAAATAAAATACCGATGTTACCAAATGCGAAAGGGGGCTAGCATACCTGGAACTCCTGAAATTATATCAGGCACCATAGCTAAGATTTTGTTTTTATGGACTGGATGCTACTGTCTGACAAATGGCATTGAAATGAGAAGGAGATCAAATGTGATCTGTAGAGTTTAGGTTGAGACTGCATGGAGAAGCTGTCATCCCTCAGTCCACCATTTGTGCCTCTCAATATGAACTATGGGCCGCTGCATGACATGGAAGCTGCAGGAATGCACCGTATAATACTGTGCATTCCTGCCTTTTTCCAGCACTGGCACACAATGTGCTGGGAAGGGGCACCTTCATGCACCAAAAAATCCCCCACGGCATTTTCCTATGGAGAAATAAGCATATTTCTCCTTGTTATGCCTCACCTGGAGATACGTAGCAGTTTTGGCGCATTCCCAGGTCTACCACTTATAGAATGCATTAAAAATCCATGGGCGTTGCATGGGAATACCCACCCAACACCCATGGAAAGCCTCCCTGGGGCAGAGTAGCACAATGCAGTGATTTGAGCTGTGTTGCGTAGCTCTGGATTTATAAAGCCACTCAGGGGCACGCATGGCTTGACAAATCGTATTTAAGGGTTGTGTTGCACTTGCACCCAATTCCTGGTACAAAAGCAACGTAACCCTTGATAAATCTGCCCCAAAGTATTTTCCCAATCCAAATATGGTATGGTGTTTCTGATTTCAGTATGGGAGGTGCAAACATAATCAGTAGTTTGCTCCACAAGTGTTAGATCATTTGTACATTATAAGGAAGAGTTTGGACTCCAAGAAGGGAAAGGTACTGGAAAGTCAATTTGAAACAAGTTTGATTGCCTACAGTTGTTGAACGTCTGCTCCAAGTTAATTGGCACTATGTAGGCATTATCTCAAGAATATATATGTTGTTGCAGCTTTGTAGTGGAGTATGCAACACCATCACTAGACACACAACCTACAAAATACAATTATATCTTATAAGTTTGTGCCGCTTTTGCGTAAACAAATAACGCAAATGCAATGCAAACAAATTATAAATATGGGCTTAAGTGTGAAACAGGACAACAACTCAGTAATATTTGTTTAAAACATTTAAGTGCAGTGAAAAATCAACTAGAGTTAGTACCACATAAAGATCAGCAAAATGTTATTTTCAGCCAAAGAACTTGTGGCATTGAAGGTAGAATGTTGCAAGCATTTTGGGGCTACCCTAATCTTAAGGAATTCTGAATATTGATTGAGTCTATAAGCCTATTTATTTTCAAATGATCCTTTTACCATGTTCAAGGGGGAGAGACTGGTTCTAGTACATGGTGATACTTGCAGGTGAATATTATGTACACTGCATCACGGTACCCTAACTACTTCTGTTCCCAACCCCCGCTACCTCTCTAATGACTTGATGACTGTATCTTTGCCTTTGACACTGTACAGAACATTGCTGCCTTTTGGTTAGGTTTGCACTGTACTAATACCACATATGTACAAACATACGTACATGTTTACGGCTGCTGATCTTCTTAGGAGAGAATGGATAAGATTGCCACATTAAGTCGCAATGTATGTAGTGTGGAACCAGATAGCCAAGAAACAAATTACACACTGTGTCAACAACAACCTGTTTAAATTCCTTGTTGTTTGGTTTTTCTTTGCTAGATGCGTGACATTTGTTGTCTGGTATGTTTAACGTGGAGGAGAGGGGATGTGAATAGTGGTTACCTGCCCGAGTTCTCGTATTTCAATAGACTGATGTGACGGATTTCCTGCAAGGGAGGGTAGTATTTCCCCCATAAAAGAGGCTTTTATTCTTTTGCGTCTATAATTTGTTTATACACGAACTTAAGTTACAGCTTATGTTTTAAAATAAAACGTTCAAGTTAAAAAATCACAATTAGTGCAGATTTTTAGATTTCTTAAAATTGAATACTTTATCATTGTAGTTGCACAGTAATAGAAATAGCCATTTTATGTTTTAAGTGTTTCTTTTAGCTTTTTGCAGCCCTCATCCAGTGATTTAAAAACCACTACATTAGATACAAAAGATGTTCTAACTAACAATAGGTTTTCAACTATGTTTTTTTGTTGCATAACTTTCCAGTCGTAAAACTATAAATTCACAGGTGCCATATAAATGAAGTGAAAACTGTTTATGTCGCACACTTAAGTTCTTAAACGAGATGTGTCTCCTGAGAGATGGACAGGGCTTACTGTCTGAACTGACTCTGTACAAGAAAGGATGATGTCTTTTCATCTGAAGTCGTTCATAAAATAAAATCAGAGGAAATATAAATCGTGTTTCCTTTAAAGGGTTCCAGCAGACACATTGTCTTGTACTTCGCAAGATCTCGGAAATGTATGTAGTTGAATTTACCTGCAGATATGTTTTTATGTTTCAGAATCTTGCTTAAGGTAATTTTGTCTCATTCAGTAACTGCATTAGTTTCTTAAGTTTCTAGCCGGCCTTGGCCGCCTCATATAAAGGCCCAGATTTAAAAGGACTTTGCAACGGGTGTTTTTTACTTTTAATGTAGACTCGAATGAAAGTGTAACTAAAAGTAAATCAAAGTTGCGCAAATGCTGCTTAGCTATGCTATGCATCAAGGAGACGCTCCTTGGGTGGTGCATGGCCCTTCCCAAGATACTACCCATTGGTTTGGATGCGAATCTCTATCTACAAAGAATTGTAGACTGGGAATTGCTCCAAGATCCAGCGTCTCCTTGAGGCAGGCGTAACATTTTCCCTGTGTGCGTGTGTTCTTCATTCTGCGGCACACATACAAAGAGGGAAACGCCTTAAAGCATAGTTGTTGTACAGTAAGGCATCTCTTCCTGTACAAAAACTATGCTTCCCACAATGCAGACACCGTTGCAATATAGGGCAAGGGTAGGATGGCAGCATAAAGGGCGCCAGCACATGCACATGCAAATCAATGCATCAACTTTACTTGCCGCACTTGTCGCTCCTTGATTTCTTAGTAAATCTGGGTCAAAGTGAGCACTGGGAGCCGTAGTTCATACACAGGTGCACATTTACTATTATTTCATGTAACATGACCCAGCATGGGAACTTGCTGTTCTGCATTGATTGAAAGGGAGAGATCATAAATGCACTATGGGGAATATTTATGAAAATTGGCGCTGCACCTAGTGCAGCACCACTTTTCTTGCACCGCTTATCGCCTCCCTAACACCACCATGGTAGCGCCGTATTTACAATACGGCGCACCGCAGTGGTAGTTAGGGTGACTAGCATCATAATTTTTTACGCTAGTCCTGCGCTTTGCAGGATTAGCGTAAAAAATTATGACGCTAATGCTGCTAAGCACCCAGAGGCCCATTGTAATCAATGGGAGCCTCTTTTTAATGCCTGCACTTAACAGGCGTTAGAAATGCAAATATAAATGGCGCAAAGGAATCTCATAGATTCCTTTGTGCCATTTGTATGGCCCCCCCTTGTGCCAGAATGCCCCCCATGCATACATTATGCCTGGTGGTGTTCTTCCCCTTCCAACTCCACATTAGCGTAAAACAATTATGCTAATGTGGCATTGTAACGGCAAAAGGGCTCCAGAATTATGCCGGACAAATAGAATGAGGAAGTAACAAGGAGAAATGAAGATATTTCTTATCATTACACCTGTTGGTTTGGTGCACCATTTTGGTGCAAACCTACTTTTACAAGTAAATCTGGGTTTGTGTTAATATACATGGGAAGATGTATGGGAACACCCATCTCCACCAATGTAACGCCTAGCTGATGCTAATTAACGCAAGACAGCATAGTGAACTGTCTTACATTACTTTGCATTTAGTAGCTCAATCAAAGCCATGCAAAGTGGCTTTGCACGGTTTAGTAAATCTAAAAAATGATTTTGTTTTGGGGCTGCACCACAAGTGTGATGCAACCCCAACGCAAAATCGAAGTAAATCTGGGCCACAGTCTCTGCCACACTTTTGGGCTGACTGCCTTAAATAATTGACAACCAGGGTTGTGTAATGAATCCGCTGCTTTTTTCCATCTATATAAATAAAGTATGTTCTGAGTTGACCCTGACTCCTGTGGACATCCACAAGATTGCTCACACTCACGCTCTTATATGTAGATGATACAGTGCTGTTGGCTCATAGTGCAAACACGCTGCGGGTGCTGGTTGACCATTTCGTTTCTTTTATGAGTAGTTTGGACTTGACCACCAATTATGGGAAGTCATATATAATGGCATGTGGGCCAGGCAAAAGTACTATTGCCAGGCTCACAATTAAGGGCCAGTGTCTGTGCAGCGTTAATGATTTTAGCTGTTTATATGTCAATTTTAATTCTAAGAGATCTTGGCAGCTTTAGGTGTGTCAAGCACGTCTTAAACTTAGTAGAGTGTTTGGTGCACTTTTAATTTATCCAGAGTAGGCGTGAAGGGTTCTGTTTTCCCTCTTTTAAATATTTAGAATGCTCAGTGCATCCCTACCGCCACATATGGGGCCACGATTTGGTATTTTGTAACATCTGGCCCCTTCATATGGAGGTGTTACGACTCTGTCGTCCCATTTCCAGGGGGCACTGTAAGGGGACTGTTGGAAGCCTGGGAATCACCTTCAACACTTATTTAGAGTCCCTTGCTGACTCCTGTTTGTTTCTCTTTTGGCCATGGTATACTTGTGTAGTACTACAGTTGCTTCCTGGGACTGCAACTCCCATAATGCACAGCCTGGTAGTCAGGAAAACCTGGATTCTGTTTCCCATTGTTTTCTATGGGAGAAGTCCAGTTACTCCTTTTCACCGGATCCTCTCCTCCAGGACTTGCAAGTGTCTGAAACTACACACACCTGAGACCTCTCCTGTGCAGCCCAGCTTGGAACTGCTTATAAGCAGCCATTTCCTCAAGATCCCCGTCGTGCATTGGACTTCGATTCCTTTGTGTTACAGACCCTTTGTCGGATGGTGTTCCAGTTTTTTCCTGTTCTGTTCCAGCTTGATCCTGTTTCCTGTTTCACTGCCCTGCTTGTTCCAGCCAGAGTCTGCTCCCTATCTCTTAGCCTTGTACCTGTTTGTTTCTTCCAGAGCCTTCTCCCTGTTTCTCTGCCCTGCTCCTGCCTTGTTTCAGCCTGAACCTTCTCTCTGTTTCCCAGTCCTGTTTACTGCTCATTTCCTACTCCCTGTATTCCAGCCCTGTCCTTGCCTGTTCCAGCCAGAGCCTGCTCTCAGTTTCCCAGTCCTATCTCTGTTTGTTCCAGCCAGAAGTTTGCACCCTGTTTTCAAGTCCTAGCCCTGCCTTTACTTCAGCCTGAGCCTGTTCCCAGTTCTTGCCTCTGCCTCTTACTTTGTTCCCTTCTGTTTCCGTTTCTTCTTGGTTATTTGTGTCTGGTAAGTGTTATATCAGTCTTCACCAGTGTATAAGTGTTCTCCTTTGTACTGGGGTTGGCTCCTGGTTTCCAGGAGGCAATTCCAGCCCCCATCCTTGTCTAGTGTTATACGTTGTATTTCGTGCCTAACAGTGACAGTGTGCTATTGCTGTTTTCTCAGGAATCGCCACTGTGTTTCCAGCTGGACCCACAAGAGCATGTCTTGTGTATGTAAGTACTATCCTTGTTTGTGCTCTAGGGTCCAGAGACAGATTCACTTCTGCTGCCTCCTTTCTATGGGGCTGGCAGGGTGACTATCTGTAAGAGCAAACTGCACAGAGGCATTGACATTCCCTGTCACTGTGGGAGGTTCTGCGCCTTACTGTGTACAACCCCAGCATGTTTGTCCATTAGTAATCTGTTTCCTGTTTGTTCAAGGGTTGCTCTGCTTTTACTTTCCTGTTTCCTGTGCCTGTCCATAGCTGTCCTTTCCGTGTATGCCTTTAGCTGCTCTTCTTCCCCAGTATACTACCTCTTTAGGATATTCGGTGACCTCAAGGGGTGTCCCAACCAGAGTCCTGATCAGACCCGCCCGAAACCGTGACATGAGGAATCTCACATTTATCGATGGCTGCGTCTAATTCAAGTTTAATTATGAATTTGGAGCTTAACTCAAACTATATTACAGATAGGGTTAGCCTGGCTCCCTTACTGCTGTGGGTTAGAGTATGGTCAAACCGGCAACGTCCCTATGCAGGGATATAATAATGGTTTGCCTTAGCTTAGACAAGGGTCTTTGCATCCCTGGATCAACTATGTATTCAGAACCTTTTGTTCACTGGTGCTGAAGGACCTTTTTAGGGCCCCAGCAACTATTAGAAGGTGCAACAAGCTGAAAGAAAATTTCAATTTTTTTAGTACTGTACTGTAAATAGGCTGAAATCTGAATTAAGCAAAGTGTCTGCCTTAAATTATTGCAGATACTTTGAAACTTGTAAGCAATTCACGAATTGGGAGAGGCACCTTTTGTTCCGTTTTAGAGCATGCACAGTGTGGAGGTTACTGTGCTTTCAGCGAGAAGGATTTTGCCACATTTTATGTTCTTTCGTAGATTTTTTAACTCTCAGTTTAGAACTTTTCTTAAGCCGTTGTTGGAAAAAGTTGGGGCACCGTAAAAGTAGAGAAGCACTTTTTCATCTACAAATGTTGAGCGACGAGGACATATGCCTGAGAGTAAGTTCCTTTCTCTGTGCTGTAGTAAGATGTAGGAAGTCCATGGAAGGGTAGTGTGGGGCACAGTTAGTTATTCTTACTTTATTTTAAGGATAATGGTAGTCACCTCTATGGAATGTTGGGTTTATTGCTCATTTTATTTATTCTTTTTTTAGTTTATTATTGGTTTTTATTCATATGTGTGCTTTGCACAGCTGCGTGACTCAGGGGGAATATGGTTGTGATGATTATTGCTGCTATTGTAATTAGCTATGAACTGTAGTAGAGTTTGTCATGGATTTTATTATGCAAATGTGTGGTGAAATTATTTTTGTATTCTTTTATGGTCCGCATTTGTCCGAATAAAGATTTATGAAATGGATGGACAACCTGGATCACCATTATTTTACCTCTTTAGACAGAAATAAATGGTTGCTTGACACAGGAACTTTAAAGAGATGCTGCTTCTGGCTGAAAATGTAGCAGCATTGATTGACATATAAGAACTAATCTAGAGAAAACAATGTCATACACAAAGCAGCATAACAACACCATTAAAACATAGCAAACCACAACAAAAAAACAGCAAAAAGAGAATGCAACACAACACCCATAACACAAATTACATTACAATAATGCAGCACATCACAGCATGCAAAATAACAGCAAATAAAATGGCACCCAACCAATATGCCCAAACATTTTGTCACTCACTTGACAACTGCTATCAAAATACAGTGGTAAAAGGTGTTTGTACTAAGCACTGCCTTAACTTACTACCAAAGATGTGAAACAGTGCCAGTCAAAAAAGTTTTCTTATACCGCTCTATAAGTGTGAATGTAAGAGCTGTGGCCCTGATTTATGTTTGATTAATGGGATACTTGGTCACAAATGTGACGGATATCCCATCTGTTGTATTACAAGTATTATAGGATATAATGTATGTATTGTATGCTGGATGGGATATCTGTCATGTTTGTGATGGATATTCTGTTCACCGAACTCTATATGAGGCCCTTAATAAAGGCATCCCTACAACACTGATCCCATCTTCAACCATGTATGTATTACGAGGCAGCTGGAAAATCAGACAAATTGTTACATTCTCCTTGTGACAGATACTTGACCATATGTGAAATTAGTAGGTTTAGCACTGTTTTTTTGTACCATCCTTTATTTATATATACATTAGTAACATCAATATTGCTTATTGTCTGCCACTTTAGCATATGCCACTCCATTGTACGACAATCCTCTGTGCATCACTGCACTTAACGCAATTTCTCTCCACACCACTCCACTCTATGCCACTCCACTCTATGCCACTCCACTCTACGTCACTACACTCTACGGCAATAAACTCCAATCTATTCCACTGAATGCCACTTCACTCTCTCCACTGTATGCTATTGCACTGTACACCGCTACACTCTTTTCAACTCCACTGTAAGCCATTCCACTCTACACAACTGCACTGTATGTCATTCCAGTCTTTGCCACTTCAGTCTATGGTACTGCAGTGTGCGCCGCTCCACTCAATGCCACTCAAGTCTTTGTTACTCCACTCTACTGTATGCCATTCCACTTTATACAACAGTCTACTCAACACCACTACATTCTATACTATTCCAATGTATGCCACTCCAGTCTCTGCCAGTCTATGCCACTCCACTGTATGCCACTCTACTCTACACTACCCCACTCTACACTACCCCACTCTACACTATTCCGCTTTCCACTCCATGCTACTTCAATCAAAACCACTCCACTGTATGCTATTCCACTTTATGCCATTCCACTCTATGAAATCCACTTTATGCTATTCCACTGTACGCCACTCAACTCTACGATACTCCAGTCTACACCATTCCACTTTACGCCCCACCACTCTATGCCATTCCACTGGAGGCAACACCACTCTATGCCACTTCACTCTCTGCTACTCAACTCTTGCCATGTCACTCAATGCCACCCCACTGTATATCATTCCAGTAAATGCCACTCCTTACTCTACTCTACACCATTCCACTCCATGCCACTCCACTCTACGCCAGCCCACTCTATGCGATAACACTGTATGCCACCACACTCTACCCCACTCCACTCTACAACACTCCAATGTATGCTATTAAACTCTACACCAATCCATTCCTCTTCAGTCTACACCACTCTACTCTATGCCACACCACTCTATGCCATCCATCTGTACACAACTCCACTCTATGCCACTTCAATATGCCCCTTCACTCAACACTATTCCATTGTATGCCACTCGGCGGTACATTATTCCATTGTATAACACTCCACACTATGTCGCTCCACTCTATGCCACTCCACTCTGTCACTACTCTCTACAGTACTCCACTCTACGCTATTCAACTGCACACAACTTCACTCTATGCCTGTCCACTTTCCACTACTCCATTCTACACCACTCCACTGTATGACATTCTACCTTATGCCACTACACTGTACACCAATTCACTTCACTATACACCACTCCAGTCCACTCTATGCTAGTCCACTGTACACCACTACATTGTATCTGCCTCCACTCCACTCTACTTTATGCTATTCAACTTTAGGCCATTCCACTCCACTCAACAGTACGCCACTTTACTGTATGCCACTCCACTTTGCTCAAATACAGTGTAGTCCACTCTGTGTCACTGTATGCCTCTCAACTCCACTCTCCAGCACTCTACACAGCTCCTTCTAAGCTGCTCCTCCACACTTTACTATACTATACACTATGAGACACTAATCCACTCTGGTCCACTGTATTCCACTACTTCACTCTATGTCTCTACATTGGATGCCACTCAATTCTCTGACAGTGTATACCACTCCACTCTACCATACTGTACCACACTCTACTCTTCTCCACACCACTCCAATGTAATCCACGCTTTGGTGATCCACTCTACTCCACTCTCTAACACTTTCCAATACTCTACAACACGCAGACCACTCCACTATACAGCACACCACTCCACTCTACAGCACTTTACTCCAATGTATGCTACGCCAGCCCACTCTACTCCATTTCACACCACTGTACCCTGCAACATGCTATTCTACTCTAAGCTAGGGCACTCCACTGGACTCCACCATACTCCAGTGACTGAGACTTTAGCCCACTCTATGCCACTGCACTACACTACACTCTACATCCTTCCACATCCACTTTAACACACACTATTCCACTCTATGCAGCTCCACTCTACAAGACTCTCCTACAATCTGTGCTACTGTACCACATTGTACTCCACTCTGTGCCCCTACACTACACTGTTCAACCCTTCACCCCACTCAATGCCATTACTCTCCAATGTACAACACTCAATTACACTCTGAAACACTTTTCAACACTCAATGACACACCACTTCATTGTATTGCACAAAACGCCACTCCAATTTATGATAGTTTACTCAGCTGTATGCTACACTTCTTCACTCTACTGCACTCAAGTGGATATCACGCCTCTCCACTCTATAACACTTTACTCTACTGTACCCTATGCCACTTCACTTTACTCTATGACACTACACTGTATGACACTCACCTCCACTGTACAGCACTCCACTTAATGACACTCCACTTGACGAGATTGGATGCTATGATTTGAAACATATTTAATGAAAAAACTAAAGGTCGAACATTAGTTATAGTTAGGAAAACTGTATTTATTCTTTCTATTCAAACCAAACTTAAATTGCACAAACATTAGAAATTCTAAAGTTACACTGTATCAACTCCGTAGGAGCACTATATTAACAATAGCTTGCTATTTATGAGAATGCAGTGTGAGGTAGAGTGGTGAGTTATAGTTATTGTAGTGTGGCTTCCGAGTTGAGTACACTGTGCATGGAGGAATGCAAGTTATAATAATTTGTAGGTGGTGCATAAGTATAATAGTAGAATTTCTAATGTTTGTGTAGTTTAAGTTTGGTTTGTGTAGAAAAAACAAAATAAATAAAGTTTTCCTCTGCTCTGTTTGGAATTTGTGGGACCAGGGGGAGCCAGAACTACACTGATCGGCAATCCTCGTGCCTGGAGGGGCTTCCTCCCCTGTCTGTCATCTCTTAATTATCGTGCTAAAGTCCTGCAGTGAGGGCTGCTTTGTTTGGAGTTTGTGGGACCAGTGGGAGCCAGAACTATACTGACCAGCATTCCATGTGCCTGGGAGAGCTTCCTCCCCTGTCTGTAGGCCCTTAATTACCGCGCTCAAGTCCCACAGCATGGCTGCTCTGTTTGTAGTTTGTGGGACAAGAGGGAGCCAGAACTACACTGACTGGTATTCTTCATGCCTGCAGGCGCTTCCTCTCCTGTCTTTTGGCCCTTTATTACTGCGCTCAAGTCCTGCAGTGTGGGCTGCTCTGTTTGGAGTTTGTAGGACCAGTGGGAGCCAGAACTACACTGACCTGCATCCCTTGTGCCTGGAGGCGCTTCCTCCCCTGTCTGCCGGCCCCTAATTACTGTGCTCAAGTCTTGCATCATGGGCTGCTCTGTTTGGAGTTTGTGGGATGGGGGAGCCAGAATTACACTGACCAGCATTCCTTGCACTTGGAGGTGCTTCCTCCCCTGTCTGTCAGCCCTTAATTACTGTGCTCAAGTCCTGCGGCGCATGCTGCTCAATTTGGAGCTTGTGGAACAAGGGGGTTTAGAACTACACTGATCTGTATTCCTTGTGCCTGGAGGCACTTCCTCCCCTGTCTATTAGCCCTTTATTACCACTCTCAAGTCATGGCTGCTCTGTTTGGAGTTTGTGGGACCAGGGGGAGCCAGAACTACACTGACTGACATTCCTCGCGCCTTGAGGTGCTTCCTTCCCTGACTCTCATCCCTTAATTACCACGCTGAAGCCCTGCAGTGTGGGTTGCTCTGATTGCAGTTTGTGGGACCAGGGGGAGTCAGAACTACAATGACCAGCATTCCTTGTTCTTGGAGGTGCTTCCTCCCCTATCAGTCTGCCCTTAATTACCGCACTCAAGTCCCGCAGTGTGGGCTGCTCTGATTGGAGTTTGTGGGATCAGGGGGAGCTAGAACTACAGTGACGGGTATTCCTCATTCCTGGAGGCACTTCCTGCCCTGTCTGTCAGCCCTTACTGCGTTCACGTCCCACAGTGCAGACTGGTCAGTTTGCAGTTTGTGGGACCATGGGGAGCTAGAACTACACTGACCAGCATTCCTCTTGCCTGCAGGCACTTCCTCCCCTGTCTGTCGGCATTTAATCACCGCATTCAAGTCCTACAGCATGGGCTGCTCTGTATGGAGTTTGTGGTACCAGGGGGAGCCAGAACTACTCTGAAAAGCATTCCTTGTGCCTGGAAGTGCTTCCTCCCCTGTCTGTCGGCTCTTAATTACAGCGTTCAAGTCACGCAGGGCGGGCTACTCTGTTTGGAGTTTGTGGGACCAGGGGTAGCCAAAAGTACATTGATCAGCATTCCTTGTGCCTGGAGGCACTAGCTCCCCTGTCTCTCAGATCTTAACTACCATGCTCAAGTCCCGCAGTTCAGGCTGCTCTGTTTGGAGTTTGTGGGACCAGGGGGAGCCAGAACTACACTGACCAGCGTTCCTCGCACTTGGAGGCACTTGCTCCCCTGTCTGTCGGACCTTAATTACCATGCTCAAGTCCAGCAGCAGGGGCTCTGTTTGGTGTTTGTGGGACCAGGGGGAGCCAGAACTACACTGACCGTCATTCCTTCACGTTTGGAGGCGCTTCTTCCCCTGTCTGTCGACCCTTAATTAATGCACTCAAGTACCACAGGGCAGAACACTAGTGGGGCGCTCCCAGGAGTGTGATCGGGTGAAGCCTGGGTCAAGAGAGGGCCCGTCTGCTGCCGAATGAGGCTGTCCTGGGCCTGCTCCCTTGGTCCTGGGATTGGCACTGGGGTTTTTGCTTATTCTTCTAATTTCTGGTGAAATGGGGAAAAAAGGAGTCCATTAGCAGTTTTTTTGGGACAAGTAGCAATCATACCATGATAGACTCTCTTCTTGGGAGGGTGGTTGGAGATATCTCCAAAGAAATTGATTTGGCTGAAAGGTGCTTATGTTTGGGCACAAGTGGGACAGTTTTGCTCCAGAGATATGGGAATCCTCAGCTCTTATTGTGGTACCTACCCAGGAGACAAGCAGAGAAGATGGGGGGATTAATAACTCTGGTTTAGGTTTGTGCGTTCAGCCCCCGGCAGGTGCTCCTTTTCAGCTGGGTAATGTGACATCACCATTAGCACTTTCCACCTTGCCTCACTCACCGGCTACTAAGCGTAAGCACAAATGGAGGAGGGGGCTGCTGATATACCCAGCCCGAGGCTGGGCGTTTCCAGAGAATCTCTCTGTCCTCCACCCCACCCACTGACTTAACATGGGCAGCTGAAGGATCTGAAGGTGTCACTGAAAGATCTTCTTACTACTATGTGGGTCAAGCTGGACAAGTTGGAGGCGGAGATGGGCAAAAATCTTGCTTTTTGTCAGTCAAATCAGGAAGCTGCTACTCTGGCTTCCCGATGCCTTCTCTCAGAATCTGTGGTAACCACTTGACTACAGGTCCGCCTTCCCGCCACTCCCCAAGTTGCTTAGTCAGTTAGGGAATTGAGGGCCACATGTAGCAAAATAGCAAATTGCGACTTGCAATTTGCGAGTCCGTGCGACTCGCAAATTGCAAGTCGCAATTTGGTATGCAGAAAGGTGTCTCAGACACCGTCTGCAACTCGCAATGGGGTCGCAAAGATCCACCTGTTTAATATTAATGAGGTGGGTCGCAGTTTGCTACCCCATTGCGAGTATGGGCACTCACATGGATGGTGGCCTGCTGGAGACAGCAGACCACCATGTCCGTGACTGCTTTTTAATAAAGCAGTTTTTTTTTTCTATCTGCAGCCAGTTTTCCTTAAAGGAAAACGAGCTGCACTTGGAAAAAAAACCGAAATCTTTTGTTTCGGTATTTTTCAGAGCAGGCAGTGGTCCCTAGGACCACTACCTGCTCTGAAAAATTATTTTGATTTCCATTCACAAAGGGGAGGGGGTCCCATGGGGACCCCTTCCCGTTTGCGAATGGGTTACCATCCACTTCAAGTGGATGGTAACTGCGATTTCATTTGCGACCCCTTTTGCGGTCGCAAATGAAATTGAATTGCATTGCGAGTCGCAAATAGGAAGGGGACACTCCTTCCTATTTGCGAGTCGGAAATGCATTTTGCGAGTCGGATCCGACTCGCAAAATGCATTTCTGCATAGCAAAGAGGCTTTTGCGCCTCGCAAACGGCGTTTTTCACTGTTTGCGAGACGCAAACACTTTGCTACATCTGGCCCTGAGTTCTGTCACGTTTCCCCTGCTCCCATTGTCACCCCAGCTAACAGGCACTCAAATGTTAATGATCCTGCTTGGTCTCCTACCAGGAAGTGTGTGAACGGGTCTAGAGTTCTCCATCTCTCCCCAGAGGCTACCCCGTTTGTTGTAGTCGTACAAATGTCCGCCCTCTTGCACTGGGACAGGAAGAAGCTTTTGATCAATTGAAGAACACGATCATCAATAGGTTTGCTCAAAATTCTGATTTGTACACTTATGGTTTTTATTCAAATGTCATTTTAAATGTGGAATGGGTGAAATGTGTTGGCCCCCGACCCAAAAGGGAGGATGGGGACTGTGTTGTTGTAAATTTTGCACAAAGCTCAATTGTTGGAGCTCTTTTGAATCAACTAGCCAGGATAGATTTCCAACTGGCTGTACTAAAGCGGTTCCTTTGGTTTTTTTTTGTAGGCCTGTCCCTGCGCCAGCTTCAAGATCTGCCAAAGGGGTTTTGAGGGGCTGTAATATGTACAATGTCCCGACATTTAACCAATTTTCTTGGTTGGAACAGGTGGACTGACTTGTACCTAATAATCATGTGTTGGACCCTGTTGTTCCTAGGGCTTTTATTCTGCCCACTGAGATTAAAGGAATGTCTAGCCCTGTGACTAGTTTATCCTCAATGCAGTGACGCTTCTAGCACAGACTCCTCTAAGGTGTCAGATACCTTTAAACCATTTGCACCTACCAAGTCACCCAGGCATCCTCCTCCTTTGGTTCTCTATGATTTTAAATATTTATTCTGGAATGTTGCTGGAATTGCAGGTAACATTGGAAATCAGGATTGGCTCAACCTAGTCTTGGGCTACGATATTGTATGTTTGCCAGAAACTTGGGCCCTCATTATGACATTGGTGGGTACTGACAGTGGTGGAAATACCGCCAACAGGCTGGTGGTAATTACCACCAAATTATGACCATGGCAGTGAGACCTCCTATAGACAGTCAATGTACCACACCAACCGTCAGGGTGTTAACACCATCAACCACAGCGGTAGCCACCTACAGCCAGGCAAAAGTCAAAGTACCACCCACCATATTATGACATAGCAAACCGCCAGGATTTCCATGGAATTAGCAACGCCATCAAAAGCCTGGTGGAAACATATTACAGAAAAGGAAAGACTTACCTTCAGGGACTCTGCGGCTGTCATGGAACCAGAACTCCAAGTCTTCCCGATGCTCTACAATGCCATGGCCTTCCTGGAGCACCAACACCGACTAAGGCGATGACGGTGAGTAAAACCGCCAAGCACACAAGGGAGGAAGGGAGGAAAAGGAGAGTGACACACACACACACATACACACACAACACACATCATACACACACACACACACATGTGACTTGTGTCCTTGCCTCCAGGTTTAGGAGGTACCTCCACTGACCCTGACCTCTGTCTCTTAGGTTCCGCCACCCTAGAACTCAGTTTTTGAGGCGGAGGTAAGTCCTTGCTGGGAGTAGCTGCTGTCCCACTCAGTGGGCCCCTTAGTGCCAGCAGCAGATTTTTGGGTGGGAGCAATGGCAGACTGGTTGGCTGAGGTGCTGGGCTGAGTGGTGGGGACCTTGCACTTAATGCGAGGTGGGGAGGGGTAGGGAAGAGGTCAAGATGGGCAAGGAAACCCTTCTTAGTGACTTTGGGGTGGGATGTGGGAGGAGGGATGGAAGTGGAGGTAAAGGGAGTGGTAGTAGGAAGAGTAGGTGTGCTGTACTTGGGTGCAGGTGAATGGACAGTGTGCGTGTATGAGGTGAATGGCTGTTGGGGGTCTGAGTGCGAGTGTCTGTGTTTCTTTGGGGGGCAGACAGAGTGGGAGAGGGCAAACAGGACGTGTGGATGGCTGTTGTGGTGGTGTCTGCAAGTGAGGTGGGTGTGCTGCATGAGGTGGTGGTGGTGGTGACTGCATGTGGTGTGTGGGGTGCATGTCTGCAAGTCTGCTCTTGTTGTGTCTGTGGGCAAGAGTGTACAGGCGGCAGAGTCTGGGACTGTTGATGGAGTGCATGCAGGTGTGAGTGCGGATGTGACTGTGAGGGAGGAGGAGGAGGAAGGGGAGACAGTGGAGGCAGTGGATGTTGTGTGTGCATCTGTCTTGTTTGTGTGAGTGCTTGTGGCTTGAAGTGTGGTCCCTGTGTTACTCTGTGCCACTCTTGTGTAATGTTTTGATGTTTTGTGTGCATGCTTGTCTGTATGTGTGCATGGGAAGGGTTGGGGTTGAGGAGACTGGGACTGGGAAGTGATAGTTGGAGGGGGACCAGGGATACTGGCTGCCATCAGAGAGGATGCCAGCCCCTGGATGGTATTCATTATGGTTGCCTGCCCTACAGCAATGGATCCCAGGAGGTAAAGAGCCTTCTCTTTGAGGGCAGCAGGTCTTACTGGGGCAGGCCCTGAGGTGCCTGGGGTGAAAGAGATGCCCACCTTCCTGGGCGAGCGGGCACTGGAAACTTGGTGGGGGGGCTACTGGGAGGGCAGTGCTGGTACAAGGGTGACGGCTTTACCTGTAGCTGGGGTGGTTCCAGAGGTCTCTGCCACCACCAGGGAGCTCCCATCGGAGGAGGTTTCAGAGTCAGTGTTGTCACCTCCTGTCCTCGTCGTGGTGCTCCCCTCGCCGTCCATCCCACTGGTCCCCTCGGCGTCGGTGGATTTTGCCTCCTGGGTCTCATGGGCTGCAGCTCCCTCACTCGCCTGTGCCCCTGCTCCTTCGCCAGATGATTCTAATGCACACATGGACAGGATGACAAAAGAAAATAGGGGGGGAGAAAGAAAGGGAGCACTAGGTCAATTACAATACCAACACCACAGATGGCATACACATCACCATCACACACAAGGACCAAGATTGAGCAGTATACATCGCACTGGCATACCATTGTTTAGGTACTACAGCAGGTAAGAGCCAAACACTGCCATCTGTACCCCTCCTGGGACCTACTAAGCCCTGTCTGACAATCAAAGCCACCTAGCTAGTTATCCAGAGTTTGCTATTCACCCAATAACCCCTAGCTGGACCATGGGGAAATGTATGAGCTAGCATAAAGGGGCATCCACTGACTAAAACCCACCACCAGAATCCCATGCCAGGCAACAAATATGGTTGTCACTCACACACTAGACTTACCCTTTGTGGCTGCTGTGCTGCCCTCAAGCACCCATCCAGTACTGGATAGACCACCACCAGTATGCGGGCCAATAAGGGGGGTCAGGTTCCGACGGGCACCTATTCCTCACTGGGAGGCCGTCCCCAGCTTGGCCTCCACAGTCTTCCAGGCCCAGCATCTCAGGTCCTCCCACTGTTTCCTGCAGTGGGTTCTCCACCAGCTATAAACCCCCAGGCCCCGCACCTCCTTGGCGATGGCACGCCACAAGCCCTTTTTCTGATGGGCACTGACCTGCAGGGAAAACATAAACAGATGGACACCATGAATCCGAATATCCAGCATGTCACACATATGGCATTCAGACATCATTTGCCCCTCATACAGCACACACATCACCTGGAGCCCTGCATGTACACTACCGCCAGCCATACCCCCAACCAAATGACACACTGCCAGCACACACACATCTCTATGCAGCCTTGTTGCATGCAATGTCCCCATGGTGTACTCACCTGTTGGTCTTGAGACCCATAGAGCTGTCCATACACGGGTAGGACCCCATCCACCAGGTGCTCTAGCTCCTTAAAAGTGAATGCAGGGGCCCTTTCCCCTGTTGCACGGGCCATTAAGGTTCCAGACACAGGTCACAGCAGCACACGCCGAGGAGGTGAAAAGTCAGGAATCAAGTGAGGTTATAGTCAGAAAATGGCGGTCACGTCTGTGGCGGTGATCCTCATTGGATACTGTACTCCATAGAGCCCCATGTTAGCCAATGAGGAATTGCACGGCGGTGCAGACCACTTTCCGCCATGATGCCCAGTGCCGGCGTAGTTTGATCACTTCCACCCGTCCCTACACACATGACAGGCAGTTGCCATGTTATAGTGCTGGTACACAATTTTAGAATAGAAACTGCCTCATTGGTGTCGATTGTACATACATAGCCATTTACAGTGTCCAGATACATACATGCTCTATGTACACTGAAGTGGTGGATCCATTTTTCATGTTGTCACTACCTTCTCACTCTTCTGTCTCTTAGGTACCTACCACTGTGGAAGGAAGAGTTTCCACTCACTCAATGTCCAGTTAGTGTGCCTTGCTGACCAGTATATCTCCCACGTCACTGCCAAGTATCCTGAGTGGGTGCATGGCACCTTCATCCTGAGGAATAGTAGCGCAACTGATGGCTCAACTACAGAGGCACAGAGTGTGGCTTATAGGTGAGCCTGAGTCCCCACCCAATGTATGTCAGTGTACCTTCAGGAGTCATCCCCCATGCCATTGTGCAAGGCTAATGTTTGTCCCTCACTTCTTGCAGGTGACTCTGGCTACCAAACCTGTCCTGGCTCTTGACTCCTGTAAGGAATCCAAGGGCTAGGGCTGAGATTAGATACAATGAGCCTCATGGGCATACCAGGAGGATTATTGAAAGGACCTTCGGTCTCCTGAAGGCCATCCTCAGGTGCCTCCATCTGATAGGTGGATCCCTCTGCTGCTCCCCTGAAAAGGTCTGCCAGATAGTTTTTGTATGCTGCATGTTGCACAACCTGGCCATCAGACGACATGTGCCCTGTCAGCAGGTGGAGGAGGGTGAAAATGCTCCTGTGGCAACAGTGACCCTGAGGACAATGAGGAGGAGGAAGAGGATGAAGATGTGGACAACAGGACATCAGTTATAGGGCAGTACTTCCAATGACACACAGGTAAGACAGTAGAACTGACCATTCCTCTAATAAATTATTTTTCTGTGTGGCTGTAGCATGATGGCAGTCACTTCCTTAGCATTCCAACAGACTGTTACTTATGCCTTCCCATTTTGCAGATGTTGGTGTGGTTTCAACTGTGTACTGATGTGATGACTACAAACTGCTACAGGCCATTTGTTGGATGGAATCACAAAGTTTGGGATAATTATACAGGATGACACAGTTCAACACATTGCACATTTCCGTTGGATAAAGCACTATTACTCCAGTTGTGTTCAATGGTGTTTATTGAAGTGAAAATTATGAAGAAATAGTGCAATGGAATGGGGTGATGGTAGAGGAAAATCCAGTGTAGTGGTCCAGTCTGTTTGTAGCACAGGTCCAGTGTCCAAGGGGCGATAGGAAGGAGAGCAACAGCAGTTCAAAGTGGAGAAGGTGACACAGTGGAACACAGTGGGGAAATTCAGGAAGGGCTCATTTCCTGGCGGTGGTCTTGGTCTTGGCAAGTGTCTCTGGTGTCTGTCTGGGTTGCAGGGACCATTTGCGGGGTGGTTCACCTTCTGCAGTTGGAGGGGTGCTGGTGGCCTGTGGGTCCTGTGGCAGGGCCTCCAGTCCACTAGCTGCAGCAGATGTGGGGAGCTGCTCAGTTGACTAGCTAGTGGAAGGGGCCCACTGGTGTGATGTGTACTCCCTCATGATGTTGGCCATGTCACCCAGCACCCCTGCTATGGAGACCATGGTGGTGTTGAGGGACTGCAATTCTTTCTTGATCTCCTGGTGGTGTTCCTCCTGCAGCCTCTGGTTCTCCTGCATGATGTATATCACCTGACCCATCTTGTCCTGGGATTGTTGGTAAGCCTCCAGGACATTAGTGAGTGTCTCCGGGACAGCTGTTTCCTTGGGCCTGTCCTCCCCCTGGTGCACAGCTGTCCTCCAAGTGCCCCTGGCTCCCTCTGCGTGTGTCCCCTGAACACTGTGTCCACTGCCACTGACCCCAGAACCCTCATTGTCTTGCCTGTGAGGTGTGGACTGGGGTCCCTGTACAGGTGGGCACACTGCTGATTGACGTGTCCTGTGGACAGAGGTCTGGGGACATTGGGTTACTGCTGTGGTGTTGGATACTAAGGGGGGAGGCTCTGTGGTGGGCTGAGTGTGGGCTGGGGTAGCCGACTGACCAGTGGTCCCTGATGGGCCAGGGAGTTCCTCCAGATCCAGAAGTCCAAAGTTGCTGTCATCACTGGGGGCATCTTCTGCTGGGGGACTGGGTAGCTGTGGCACCTCCTCGCCGCTGAGATTGGCTGAGGCACCTGTGGGGATGTAAGTGGTGTATTATGCTACATGTCTGTGACTGCATCCCTAGCTTCCCCTATATTGTTGCTGTTGCCCTGCCACCTTTGTTTGTGTATGGTCATGTATTGTGGGATTGTTAGTTCCCCATGCTGTGCATGCATTGGTGGTGGGTGTACGTGCAGGGCTGGGAGGGATGTGCATGCAGTAGGTATGGCATGCAGGGCTTGGCATTTAATTTAGTTAATTGTGGTGGTGCACTGTGTGGGATGAAATGAAGTGATGGGTGTCAGGGTGGGGGTGGTGGTGGCATGCAGGAATGGGGGCTAGGTAGTAAATATTGACTCACCAGTGTCCAGTCCTCCGGTAACTCCAGTGAGTCCCTCAGGGTGCAGGATTGCCAAGACTTGATCCTCCCATGCTGTCAGCTGTGGGGGTCCACCGCCGGTCCTCTGGATAGTGAGCTGGTGCCTTGCTGCTGTGGAACGTACCTTCCCCAGTAGGTCGTTCCACCTCTTCCTGATGCCGTCCCTTGTTCGTGGATGCTGTCCCATGGCATTCACCTGGTCCACGATTCTCCACCATAGCTCCATCTTCCTGGCAATGGAGATCTGCTCTACCCTATTTCCTCAACCATGACCTGCAACTCCTCATCAGTGAAACGGGAGTGCCTTTGTGGGGACATGGGTGTTGTGTGGTGTGTGTTGTGCAGAGGGTGTTGAGTGATGTGGTGGGGTGTGAGGTGCACGATAGATGAATGGGTGGTTGTGGTGTGTGTGTGTAGTTGTCTCTGTGATTTTCGTGGACAGTTATTGCGTCTTTTTGTGTTAAGAAAGGATTGTGGGTAATGTGGGTGGGTGTTGTGTGTGTATTAGTGTCAGGTGTGTGTTTTTGGTATTGGCCAATGTTGCTTTTGTTTTGTATTTAAGTGGCCATTATGACCGCGCCAGTGTGTACCACCAGTGGTTTACCGCCGCTGAATATCTGCTGTGGTGATTCGTGGGTCATAATGTGGAGGGCATTGTTTTGTTGGCAAAACGGTATGGGTGTTCGTTCCAACAGATTAACACTTACCTTTGGTCTGGCGGATTTGTGTTTGTGGCAGTATTCTGTCAGTTTGGTGTGTGTGTGTCATAATATGGTGGACGGATGTTCGTCTCCGCGCCAGTATGTTGGCATCCGTCATTGCGCCAGTAAGCAATATTTACTCGCAATGTCATAATGAGGGGCTTGGTCTAGAGAGGGGGGTTTGTATTGAGGGGTTTTATTCAGGTCATACCCCAGCAGGAATGTCTCATGGTGAGGTCTTCTTACATTGTTATCCACTACCTCTATCAGGAGGATATTAAAGATTCACTCAGAATCTACCCATTTCCAAATAATCAGCATACCCTTTGGTGGTAAACTGGTTCTTGTAATTGTAAATTTGTAGCATAATAATTTTATTCGGACACATGTGGACATTGCTACTCCACCTGATAGCACTTTGACCTCTGTTTTAGATTATCTCACCTCTCCTCATAATGTTAATTGGGGCAGTGATTTTAATTGTACGCTGTGCCGTATTGGAAACTCCAACCTATGTGGTATCCCTTATTTGGATGTTGGAGACCCTGCCCACTTTGAACTTTCTCCCTGTGGTGATCTTTGTAATTTGTTGCTGTTTAGGTTGTCTCTTTTGCTCACAGTGGATTTAAGTGATCAATCAATGGATGATTGCATGTGGTTCATGGGGAGAGGGAATGGGAGCTTGAAAGATTTCATGACGGTTTCACGCTCTCTTAGGCCCCGGGTTATCAGTTCAGGAATTCTCCCAAATGGGCTGAGTGACCATCATCCCTTGTATCTCTACATTGACACTAGAAGGGCCGCACATCCCTTCCTTTCAAGGTTATTCTCCAGATGAGCTATTAAAAAAATAAGGGCATTACCCGTAAATGGGCTTCTGAGGGCTTTTCCTCTGCCCATAGGGTGTTACTGAAGGAGGTCGGGGATCAAATTTCAGACTGCTTAAATGATGACCTCCCCTCTAGTGAGGTCCTAAATTCAATTCTTGTGGTGAGTAAATCAATTGCTGGACTTTTGATCTAAAAAAAGAATGTAGCTGAACCTAATTTGCTGCAGCGGTTCGATAACAATTGCTCTAGGGCCCATAGAAAAATGTTGGGTGCATCAAAGCAGGTCCCACAGGACAGGGGTTGGGGTGTGTTTTCATCGCGAATACAATAAGGCCATAATTCAAAGAAAAAAGGATATAGCGAGTGATGCTTGGGATAAATAGAGCCAGTGTTAGTGGGGAAAACAGTAAGTGATCCTTTTTTAAATGACACACATAACTCCTCCATGGGTGCTACTATTCTTTCTCAACAGTGGGCTGACCATTTCTCTTCTGTTTACTCTAGTGATAATGATGAGGGTGGTGCTATTTCTAAGGACACCTTCAAGGGTAACCCCAAGAATCTGGTGTTAGCTTCACCAACTTATGGTGCTGTGTGGTTGGCCCTGAGTTGGTTCAGGAGAAATAAGGCCCCAGGCCCTGATGGGGTCCCTGTTGATATTTTTTAGACAACCTAGAACTGTGGGCCCCACTATTAACAAATGTTTTGCGCGATGTGGCTGAAGTCAGCCCCCTAAGTCATGGCGCAGTGCTCACATCATACCCATTCTTAAAAAGGGTAATAGATCAGACCCTTGTGTTAACGCCCCATTGCATTAATCAACTCCATCTGTAAACTAGTGAGCATAATTCTCTTGGAGAGGCTAGTGTTGTGAATGGCTCTGGTTTGCATAAAAAAATGTACGCCAGCTAACGCCATTCCTACGCGCCATTATTTCCTTATTTAAGGATTGGGGTTATCCGGCGCTGCGGGCTGGTCAGAGTAAAAAATGACTCAAACCAGGCAGCGCCGGTGAGGGAAAAATGGGGATTGTGCGTCAAAATGGTGCAAGTCAGGTTTGAGTCAAAAATCATGGCTCAAACCGGACTTGCGCTATTTTTTGACGCACAACCCCCATTGAAATTACTCCTGTCTTAGCAAAGACAGGAGTCATGCCCCCTTGCCCAATGGCCATGCCCAGGGGACTTCTGTCCCCTGGGCATGACCATTGGGCACAGTAGCACTATGCCACTTAAAAAAAAAAAAAAAATTATACTTACTTCAACTTACCTGTACTTACCGTAGATGGGTCCCCCCATCCATGGGTGACCTCTAGGGGTGGGTGAATGTGGCAGGGGGTGTTCCTGGGGGCAGTGAAGGGCACCTGTGGACTGCTTCCATGGTCAGAGACCATGAAAGTGAGCCTACAGGTCCCTTAACGCCTGCCCTCACCCAGGTGGTAAAATATGGCACACATCAGGCTGTGCACCATTTTTTAAGGCCCGCCCCCTCCTGTGTGTCAAAATGACGCAGGAGTATAAATAAGGCGCACAGGCCTTAAAGTCATTTTTTGGACGGGAACGCCTACCTTGCATGTCATTCACGCAAGGTGGTTTCCCGCATCCCAAAAATGACGCACACGGAGGATTTTTGATGTCCGCAGGGTCGGGCGTCATAGTATAAATATAGTGCACGATTTGCACTAAATGTGCGTCAAAATTGTTGATGCACATTCGGCACAAACAGAGTATAAATATGCCCCTAAGTGCGGGGTTAAGCAAGGTTGTGTCCTTGTCCTGTTTCTATTCTGTCTTTAATGACATAGAAAAATGGCTTCTTGCAGTGGAGGCCGACGTACCCAAAGCTGACTTAGGAAACTTCCTGCCTTGCTATACACGCTTCCTGCCTTGCTATACACGCATGATTGTGTTTTAATTTCTAGAACATGCCTGGGTCTAAAAAAACTATTAGAAGGGTTATTTTTGTTTATGAATGGTTTGGGGCTCAAATCTAACATCTCCAGCTCACATGTGATGGTTATAGGCCCTTCGCCCAAAATGCCCAAACATCGGTCTCTGGATGGGGTGAAACTGTATAATGTAAGCACCTTTATATATTTAGGTATCCCGTTTGATTGCAGTAACTCATGGTCTCATTTAATTAAGAGTAGAGGGGTTAAAGTGGACCAAGCTACTGCTGTCCCTTTTAGGCTTGCCCAGAGACTGGGTGGGAAGCCACTGGGTGTAATGCTGAACATCTATCGAGGAAAATGTTTGACACTGGCTACTTTTGGTGCAGGGGTGTGGGGATTTTTGTGAAGTCAAAAACTTGCAAGTTGCTGAAAATAATTTCTTAAGGAAGCTTCTTTTACTACCAACCAATTTCCCCAGTACAATTTGCCACTCTAAATTTGGGTTGGTCCCGCTCACGGATCATATTAAACATGCGCCATTGATGCTATGGAAAGCAATTTAGGCTAAAGAGGAAACATAGCTCAATAGAGCTTTGTGATGCTATGTCCTCTGGCTTGTCTTCCAAGTTGAAATGGCTAAGCTACGTGAAGGAATAGTTTTCCTTTTTAGGGCGAGTGGACTGTTATCATAATCCTATGGTAATGTGTTACTTCCAAATGAAACAGCAGCTCAGGGATGATTTTTTCAACTGAGAGAACAGACGAGTTCCCTAGAGCATATGTGGAAACGTACTGTGGAGAGCTGTTTGTCCCTGGTTTCGACGTACCAGGTGGAGCCTTATCTCTTGTTTCGTCTAACTAATGCCCATCAGTTTTATCTTATTAGGTTTAGCCGGGGAATTGAGCATCTAATAGTAGCTTACCCTAGTCATGTTTTTCATAATTCAGCTTTAGACCCCTGCCCGTGTGATTAGACTTCTGCCCAGTCTCTGTTACATTTTACGTTTTTCTGCAAACTTTAAGAAGTCCCTAGCAAAATCATTCTAGTGCCTCTGCTCAAATCTTTAAATATCCGGCAATGCAGACCTTCCATTTTTCCCTACAGCAATCGGAGTTTATCTGCTTTATTGGTTATAAATATATCTCAGCAGCGGTTCATTTTAGGAGAATATTCGGGAAATAGGGTCGTACTAGATGTCTGTTATGTCTCTGAATCTGTTTTTAGCCTTTGGGGTTGAACCTTTATTTTCTCTGAGTGTGTGTTTTCATTGAAAGAACCAAAGATTAACCCCTTCGCTGCCAGGCCTTTTCCCCCTCCTGTGCCGAGCCTTTTTTTGGCTATTTGGAGCAGTTCGCGCTTAGGCCCTCATAACTTTTTGTTCACATAAGCTACCCACGCCAAATTTGCGTCCTTTTTTTCCAACATCCTAGGGATTCTAGAGGTACCCAGACTTTGTGGGTTCCTCAGAAGGAGGCCAAGAAATTAGCCAAAAAACAGTGAAAAGTTAGTTTTTTTCAAAAAAATTGGAAAAATGGGCTGCAGAAGAAGGCTTGTGGTTTTTTCCCTGAAAAGGGCATCAACAAAGGGTTTGTAGTGATAAAATCACCAGCTTCCCAGCTTTCAGGAACAGGCAGACTTGAATCAGAAAACCCAATTTTTCAACACAATTTTGGCATTTTACTGGGACATACCCCATTTTTACGATTTTTTGTGCTTTCAGCCTCCTTCCAGTCAGTGACAGAAACGGGCATGAAACCAACGCTGGATCCCAGAAACCGCAACATTTTTGAAAAGTAGACAAAAATCTGAATTCAGCAAGGGGTAATTTGTGTAGATCCTACAAGGGTTTCCTACAGAAAATAACAACTGAAAAAGAAAAATATTGAAATTGAGGTGAAAAAAACATCAATTTTACTCTACGTTTTACTCTGTAACTTTTTCCAGCAATGTCAGATTTTCGAAAGCAATATACCGTTACGTCTGCTGGACTCTTCTGGTTGCGGGGATATATAGGGCTTATAGGTTCATAAAGAACTCTAGGTACCCAGAGCCAATAAATGACCTGCACCCTGCAGTGGGTTTTCAATCTATGCAGGGTGTACAGCAATTCATTTGCTGAAATATAAAGAGTAAAAAATAGCTATCAAGAAAACCTTTGTATTTCCAAAATGGGCACAAGATAAGGTGTTGAGAAGCAGTGGTTATTTGCACATCTCTGAATTCCGGGGTGCCCATACTAGCATGTGAATTACAGGGCATTTCTCAAATAGATGTCTTTTTTACACACTGTCTTCCATTTGGAAGGAAAAAATGTAGAGAAAGACAAGGGGCAATAACACTTGTTTTGCTATTCTATGTTCCCCCAAGTCTCCCGATAAAAATGATACCTCACTTGTGTGGGTAGGCCTAGGGCCTGCGACAGGATATGCCCCAAAACACTACGTGGACCCATCACAGAAAACAGAGCTGTTTTTAGCAAAGTGCCTACCTGTAGATTTTGGCCTCTAGCTCAGCCGCCACCTAGGGAAACCTACCAAACCTGTGCATTTCTGAAAACTAGAGACCTAGGGGAATCCAAGATGGGGTGACTTGTGTGGCTCGGACCAGGTTCTGTTACCCAGAATCCTTTGCAAACCTCAAAATTTGGCTAAAAAAAAACATGTTCCTCACATTTCTGTGGCAGAAAGTTCTGGAATCTGAGAGGAGCCACAAATTTCCTTCCACCCAGCGTTCCCCCACGTCTCCCTATAAAAATGATACCTCACTTGTGTGGGTAGGCCTAGCGCCCGCGACAGGAAACGCCCCAAAGCGCAACGTGGACACATCTAAATTTGTGAAGGAAAACAGAGGTGTTTTTTGCAAAGTGCCTACCTGTAGATTTTGGCTTGTAGCTCAGCCGCCACCTAGGGAAACCTACCAAACCTGTGCATTTCTGAAAACTAGAGACCTAGGGGAATCCACGATGGGGTGACTTGTGTGGCTCGGACCAGGTTCTGTTACCCAGAATCCTTTGCAAACCTCAAAAGTTGGCTAAAAAAACACATGTTCCTCACATTTCTGTGGCAGAAAGTTCTGGAATCTGAGAGGAGCCACGGATTTCCTTCCACCCAGCATTCCCCCACGTCTCCCGATAAAAATGATACCTCACTTGTGTGCGTAGGCCTAGCGCCCGTGACAGGAAATGCCCCAAAGCGCAACGTGGACACAGCCAAATTTTTTAAGGAAAACAGAGGTGTTTTTTGCAAAGTGCCTACCTGTAGATTTTGGCCTGTAGCTCAGCCGCCACCTAGGGAAACCTACCAAACCTGTGCATTTCTGAAAACTAGAGACCTAGGGGAATCCAAGATGGGGTGACTTGTGTGGCTCGGACCAGGTTCTGTTACCCAGAATCCTTTGCAAACCTCAAAATGTGGCTAAAAAAACACATGTTCCTAACATTTCTGTGGCAGAAAGTTCTGGAATCTGAGAGGAGCCACAAATTTCCTTCCACCCAGCGTTCCCCCACGTCTCCCGATAAAAATGATACCTCACTTGTGTGGGTAGGCCTAGCGCCCGCGACAGGAAACGCCGCAAAGCGCAACGTGGACACATCCAAATTTGTGAAGGAAAACAGAGGTGTTTTTTGCAAAGTGCCTACCTGTAGATTTTGGCCTGTAGCTCAGCCGCCACCTAGGGAAACCTACCAAACCTGTGCATTTCTGAAAACTAGAGACCATGGGGAATCCAAGATCGGGTGACTTGCGTGGCTCGGACCAGGTTCTGTTACCCAGAATCCTTTGCAAATCTCAAAATTTGGCTAAAAAAACACATGTTCCTCAAATTTCTGTGGCAGAAAGTTTTGGAATCTGAGAGGAGCCACAAATTTCCTTCCACCCAGGGTTCCCCCACGTCTCCCGATAAAAATGATACCTCACTTGTGTGGGTAGGCCTAGCGCCCGTGACGGAAAACGCCCCAAAGCGCAACGTGGACACATACAAATTTGTGAAGAAAAACAGAGGTGTTTTTTGCAAAGTGCCTACCTGTAGATTTTGGCTTGTAGCTCAGCCGCCACCTAGGGAAACCTACCAAACCTGTGCATTTCTGAAAACTAGAGACCTAGGGGAATCCAAGATGGGGTGACTTGTGTGGCTCGGACCAGGTTCTGTTACCCAGAATCCTTTGCAAATCTCAAAATTTGGCTAAAAAAACACATGTTCCTCAAATTTCTGTGGCAGAAAGTTTTGGAATCTGAGAGGAGCCACAAATTTCCTTCCACCCAGCGTTCCCCCACGTCTCCCGATAAAAATTATACCTCACTTGTGTGGGTAGGCCTAGCGCCCGTGACGGAAAACGCCCCAAAGCGCAACGTGGACACATCCAAATTTGTGAAGGAAAACAGAGGTGTTTTTTGCAAAGTGCCTACCTGTAGATTTTGGCCTGTAGCTCAGCCGCCACCTAGGGAAACCTACCCAACCTGTGCATTTCTGAAAACTAGAGACCTAGGGGAATCCAAGATGGGCTGACTTGTGTGGCTCGGACCAGGTTCTGTTACCCAGAATCCTTTGCAAACCTCAAAATTTGGCTAAAAAAACACATGTTCCTAAAATATCTGTGGCAGAAAGTTTTGGAATCTGAGAGGAGCCACAAATTTCCTCCCACCCAGCGTTCCCCCACGTCTCCCGATAAAAATGATACCTCACTTGTGTGGGTAGGCCTAGCGCCCGCGACAGGAAACGCCCCAAAGCGCAACGTGGACACATCCAAATTTGTGACGGAAAACAGAGGTGTTTTTTGCAAAGTGCCTACCTGTAGATTTTGGCTTGTAACTCACCCGCCACCTAGGGAAACCTACCAAACCTGTGCATTTCTGAAAACTAGAGACCTAGGGGAATCCAAGATGGGGTGACTTGTGTGGCTCGGACCAGGTTATGTTACCCAGAATCCTTTGCAAACCTCAAAATTTGGCTAAAAAAACACATGTTCCTCACATTTCTGTGGCAGAAAGTTCTGGAATCTGAGAGGAGCCACGAATTTCCTTCCACCCAGCGTTGCCCCACATCTCCTGATACAAATGATACCTCACTTGTGTGCGTAGGCCTAGCGCCCGTGACAGGAAATGCCCCAAAGCGCAACGTGGACACAGCCACATTTTTGAAGGAAAACAGAGGTGTTTTTTGCAAAGTGCCTACCTGTAGATTTTGGCCTGTAGCTCAGCCGCCACCTAGGGAAACCTACCAAACCTGTGCATTTCTGAAAACTAGAGACCTAGGGGAATCCAAGATGGGGTGACTTATGTGGCTCGGACCAGGTTCTGTTACCCAGAATCCTTTGCAAACCTCAAAATTTGGCTAAAAAAACACATGTTCCTAACATTTCTGTGGCAGAAAGTTCTGGAATCTGAGAGGAGCCACAAATTTCCTTCCACCCAGCGTTCCCCCACGTCTCCCTATAAAAATGATACCTCACTTGTGTGGGTAGGCCTAGCGCCCGCGACAGGAAACGCCCCAAAGCGCAACGTGGACACATCCAAATTTGTGAAGGAAAACAGAGGTGTTTTTTGCAAAGTGCCTACCTGTAGATTTTGGCCTGTAGCTCAGCCGCCACCAGGGAAACCTACCAAACCTGTGCATTTATGAAAACTAGAGACCTAGGGGAATCCGAGGTGGGGTGACTTGTGTGGCTAGGACCAGGTTCTGTTACCCAGAATCCTTTGCAAACCTCAAAATTTGGCTAAAAAAACACATGTCCTAACATTTCTGTGGCAGAAAGTTCTGGAATCAGAGAGGAGCCACAAATTTCCTTCCACCCAGCCTTCCCCCACGTCTCCCGATAAAAATGATACCTCCCTTGTGTGGGTAGGCCTAGCGCCCGCAACAGGAAACGCCGCAAAGCGCAACGTGGACACATCCAAATTTGTGAAGGAAAACAGAGGTGTTTTTTGCAAAGTGACTACCTGTAGATTTTGGTCTGTAGCTCAGCCGCCACCTAGGGAAACCTGCCAAACCTGTGCGTTTCTGAAAACTAGAGACCTAGGGGAATCCAAGATGGGATGACTTGTGTGGCTCGGACCAGGTTCTGTTACCCAGAATCCTTTGCAAACCTCAAAATTTGGCTAAAAAAACACATGTTCCTAACATTTCTGTGGCAGAAAGTTCTGGAATCTGAGAGGAGCCACAAATTTCCTTCCACCCAGCGTTCCCCCACGTCTCCCGATAAAAATGCTACCTCACTTGTGTGGGTAGGCCTAGCGCCCGCAACAGGAAACGCCCCAAAGCGCAACGTGGACACAGCCAAATTTGTGAAGGAAAACAGAGGTGTTTTTTTGCAAAGTGCCTACCTGTAGATTTTGGCCTGTAGCTCAGCCGCCACCTAGGGAAACCTACCAAACCTGTGCATTTCTGAAAACTAGAGACCTAGGGGAATCCAAGATGGGCTGACTTGTGTGGCTCGGACCAGGTTCTGTTACCCAGAATCCTTTGCAAACCTCAAAATTTGGCTAAAAAAACACATGTTCCTCACATTTCTGTGGCAGAAAGTTCTGGAATCTGAGAGGAGCCACAAATTTCCTTCCACCCAGCGTTCCCCCACATCTCCCGATAAAAATGATACCTCACTTGTGTGGGTAGGCCTAGCGCCCGCGACAGGAAACGCCCCAAAGCGCAACGTGGACACATCCAAATTTGTGAAGGAAAACAGAGGTGTTTTTTGCAAAGTGCCTACCTGTAGATTTTGGCCTGTAGCTCAGCCGCCACCTAGGGAAACCTACCAAACCTGTGCATTTCTGAAAACTAGAGACCTAGGGGAATCCAAGGTGGGGTGACTTGTGTGGCTCGGACCAGGTTCTGTTACCCAGAATCCTTTGCAAACCTCAAAATTTGGCTAAAAAAACACATGTTCCTAAAATATCTGTGGCAGAAAGTTTTGTAATCTGAGAGGAGCCACAAATTTCCTTCCACCCAGCGTTCCCCCACGTCTCCCGATAAAAAAGATACCTCACTTGTGTGGGTAGGCCTAGCGCCCGCGACAGGAAACGCCCCAAAGCGCAACGTGGACACATCCAAATTTGTGACGGAAAACAGAGGTGTTTTTTGCAAAGTGCCTACCTGTAGATTTTGGCTTGTAGCTCACCCGCCACCTAGGGAAACCTACCAAACCTGTGCATTTCTGAAAACTAGAGACCTAGGGGAATCCAAGATGGGGTGACTTGTGTGGCTCGGACCAGGTTATGTTACCCAGAATCCTTTGCAAACCTCAAAATTTGGCTAAAAAAACACATGTTCCTAACATTTCTGTGGCAGAAAGTTCTGGAATCTGAGAGGAGCCACGAATTTCCTTCCACCCAGCGTTGCCCCACATCTCCTGATAAAAATGATACCTCACTTGTGTGCGTAGGCCTAGCGCCCGTGACAGGAAATGCCCCAAAGCGCAACGTGGACACAGCCAAATTTTTGAAGGAAAACAGAGGTGTTTTTTGCAAAGTGCCTACCTGTAGATTTTGGCCTGTAGCTCAGCCGCCACCTAGGGAAACCTACCAAACCTGTGCATTTCTGAAAACTAGAGACCTAGGGGAATCCAAGATGGGGTGACTTGTGTGGCTCGGACCAGGTTCTGTTACCCAGAATCCTTTGCAAACCTAAAAATTTGGCTAAAAAAACACATGTTCCTAACATTTCTGTGGCAGAAAGTTCTGGAATCTGAAAGGAGCCACAAATTTCCTTCCACCCAGCGTTCCCCCACGTCTCCCTATAAAAATGATACCTCACTTGTGTGGGTAGGCCTAGCGCCCGCGACAGGAAATGCCCCAAAGCGCAACGTGGACACATCCAAATTTGTGAAGGAAAACAGAGGTGTTTTTTGCAAAGTGCCTACCTGTAGATTTTGGCCTGTAGCTCAGCCGCCACCTAGGGAAACCTACCAAACCTGTGCATTTATGAAAACTAGAGACCTAGGGGAATCCAAGGTGGGGTGACTTGTGTGGCTCGGACCAGGTTCTGTTACCCAGAATCCTTTGCAAACCTCAAAATTTGGCTAAAAAAACACATGTTCCTAACATTTCTGTGGCAGAAAGTTCTGGAATCTGAGAGGAGCCACAAATTTCCTTCCACCCAGCGTTCCCCCACGTCTCCCGATAAAAATGATACCTCACTTGTGTGGGTAGGCCTAGCGCCCGCGACAGGAAACGCCGCAAAGCGCAACGTGGACACATCCAAATTTGTGAAGGAAAACAGAAGTGTTTTTTGCAAAGTGACTACCTGTAGATTTTGGCCTGTAGCTCAGCCGCCACCTATGGAAACCTACCAAACCTGTGCGTTTCTGAAAACTAGAGACCTAGGGGAATCCAAGATGGGGTGACTTGTGTGGCTCGGACCAGGTTCTGTTACCCAGAATCCTTTGCAAACCTCAAAATTTGGCTAAAAATACACATGTTCCTAACATTTCTGTGGCAGAAAGTTCTGGAATCTGAGAGGAGCCACAAATTTCCTTCCACCCAGGGTTCCCCCACGTCTCCCGATAAAAATGCTACCTCACTTGTGTGGGTAGGCCTAGCGCCCGCAACAGGAAACGCCCCAAAGCGCAACGTGTACACAGCCAAATTTGTGAAGGAAAACAGAGGTGTTTTTTGCAAAGTGCCTACCTGTAGATTTTGGCCTGTAGCTCAGCCGCCACCTAGGGAAAACTACCAAACCTGTGCATTTCTGAAAACTAGAGACCTAGGGGAATCCAAGATGGGCTGACTTGTGTGGCTCGGACCAGGTTTTGTTACCCAGAATCCTTTGCAAACCTCAAAATTTGGCTAAAAAAACACATGTTCCTAAAATATCTGTGGCAGAAAGTTTTGTAATCTGAGAGGAGCCACAAATTTCCTTCCACCCAGCGTTCCCCCACGTCTCCCGATAAAAATGATACCTCACTTGTGTGGGTAGGCCTAGCGCCCGCGACAGGAAATGCCCCAAAGCGCAACGTGGACACATCCAAATTTGTAACGGAAAACAGAGGTGTTTTTTGCAAAGTGCCTACCTGTAGATTTTGGCTTGTAGCTCACCCGCCACCTAGGGAAACCTACCAAACCTGTGCATTTCTGAAAACTAGAGACCTAGGGGAATCCAAGATGGGGTGACTTGTGTGGCTCGGACCAGGTTATGTTACCCAGAATCCTTTGCAAACCTCAAAATTTGGCTAAAAAAACACATGTTCCTCACATTTCTGTGGCAGAAAGTTCTGGAATCTGAGAGGAGCCACGAATTTCCTTCCACCCAGCGTTGCCCCACATCTCCTGATAAAAATGATACCTCACTTGTGTGCGTAGGCCTAGCGCCCGTGACAGGAAATGCCCCAAAGCGCAACGTGGACACAGCCACATTTTTGAAGGAAAACAGAGGTGTTTTTTGCAAAGTGCCTACCTGTAGATTTTGGCCTGTAGCTTAGCCGCCACCTAGGGAAACCTACCAAACCTGTGCATTTCTGAAAACTAGAGACCTAGGGGAATCCAAGATGGGGTGACTTGTGTGGCTCGGACCAGGTTCTGTTACCCAGGATCCTTTGCAAACCTCAAAATTTGGCTAAAAAAACACATGTTCCTAACATTTCTGTGGCAGAAAGTTCTGGAATCTGAGAGGAGCCACAAATTTCCTTCCACCCAGCGTTCCCCCACGTCTCCCGATAAAAATGATACCTCACTTGTGTGGGTAGGCCTAGCGCCTGCGACAGGAAACGCCGCAAAGCGCAACGTGGACACATCCAAATTTGTGAAGGAAAACAGAGGTGTTTTTTGCAAAGTGACTACCTGTAGATTTTGGCCTGTAGCTCAGCCGCCACCTAGGGAAACCTGCCAAACCTGTGCGTTTCTGAAAACTAGAGACCTAGGGGAATCCAAGATGGGGTGACTTGTGTGGCTCGGACCAGGTTCTGTTACCCAGAATCCTTTGCAAACCTCAAAATTTGGCTAAAAAAACACATGTTCCTAACATTTCTGTGGCAGAAAGTTCTGGAATCTGAGAGGAGCCACAAATTTCCTTCCACCCAGCGTTTCTCCACGTCTCCCGATAAAAATGCTACCTCACTTGTGTGGGTAGGCCTAGCGCCCGCAACAGGAAACGCCCCAAAGCGCAACGTGGACACAGCCAAATTTTTGAAGGAAAACAGAGGTGTTTTTTGCAAAGTGCCTACCTGTAGATTTTGGCCTGTAGCTCAGCCGCCACCTAGGGAAACCTACCAAACCTGTGCATTTCTGAAAACTAGAGACCTAGGGGAATCCAAGATGGGGTGACTTGTGTGGCTCGGACCAGGTTCTGTTACCCAGAATCCTTTGCAAACCTCAAAATTTGGCTAAAAAAACACATGTTCCTAACATTTCTGTGGCAGAAAGTTCTGGAATCTGAGAGGAGCCACAAATTTCCTTCCACCCAGCGTTCCCCCACGTCTCCCGATAAAAATGATACCTCACTTGTGTGGGTAGGCTAGCGCCCGCGACAGGAAACGCCGCAAAGCGCAACGTGGACACATCCAAATTTGTGAAGGAAAACAGAGGTGTTTTTTGCAAAGTGACTACCTGTAGATTTTGGCCTGTAGCTCAGCCGCCACCTAGGGAAACCTGCCAAACCTGTGCGTTTCTGAAAACTAGAGACCTAGGGGAATCCAAGATGGGGTGACTTGTGTGGCTCGGACCAGGTTCTGTTACCCAGAATCCTTTGCAAACCTCAAAATTTGGCTAAAAAAACACATGTTCCTAACATTTCTGTGGCAGAAAGTTCTGGAATCTGAGAGGAGCCACAAATTTCCTTCCACCCAGCGTTCCCCCACGTCTCCCGATAAAAATGCTACCTCACTTGTGTGGGTAGGCCTCGCGCCCGCAACAGGAAACGCCCCAAAGCGCAACGTGGACACAGCCAAATTTGTGAAGGAAAACAGAGGTGTTTTTTGCAAAGTGCCTACCTGTAGATTTTGGCCTGTAGCTCAGCCGCCACCTAGGGAAACCTACCAAACCTGTGCATTTCTGAAAACTAGAGACCTAGGGGAATCCAAGATGGGGTGACTTGTGTGGCTCGGACCAGGTTCTGTTACCCAGAATCCTTTGCAAACCTCAAAATTTGGCTAAAAAAACACATGTTCCTCACATTTCTGTGGCAGAAAGTTCTGGAATCTGAGAGGAGCCACAAATTTCCTTCCACCCAGCGTTCCCCCACATCTCCCGATAAAAATGATACCTCACTTGTGTGGGTAGGCCTAGCGCCCGCGACAGGAAACGCCCCAAAGCGCAACGTGGACACATCCAAATTTGTGAAGGAAAACAGAGGTGTTTTTTGCAAAGTGCCTACCTGTAGATTTTGGCCTGTAGCTCAGCCGCCACCTAGGGAAACCTACCAAACCTGTGCATTTCTGAAAACTAGAGACCTAGGGGAATCCAAGGTGGGGTGACTTGTGTGGCTCGGACCAGGTTCTGTTACCCAGAATCCTTTGCAAACCTCAAAATTTGGCTAAAAAAACACATGTTCCTAATATTTCTGTGGCAGAAAGTTCTGGAATCTGAGAGGAGCCACAAATGTCCTTCCACCCAGCGTTCCCCCATGTCTCCCGATAAAAATGATACCTCACTTGTGTGGGTAGGCCTAGCGCCTGCGACAGGAAACGCCCCAAAGCGCAACGTGGACACATCCAAATTTGTGACGGAAAACAGAGGTGTTTTTTGCAGAGTGACTACCTGTAGATTTTGGCTTGTAGCTCAGCCGCCACCTAGGGAAACCTACCAAACCTGTGCATTTCTGAAAACTAGAGACCAAGGGGAATCCAAGATGGGGTGACTTGTGTGGCTCGGACCAGGTTCTGTTACCCAGAATCCTTTGCAAACCTCAAAATTTGGCTAAAAAAACACATGTTCCTAACATTTCTGTGGCAGAAAGTTCTGGAATCAGAGAGGAGCCACAAATTTCCTTCCACCCAGCGTTCCCCCACGTCTCCCGATAAAAATGATACCTCACTTGTGTGGGTAGGCCTGGCGCCCGCGACAGCAGACACCCCAAAACGCAACGTGGACACATCACATTTTTTCATTGAAAACAGTGCCTACCTGTAGATTTTGGCCTCTAGCTCAGCCGGCACCTAGGGAAACCTACCAAACCTGTGCATTTTTTAAACCTAGAGACCTAGGGGAATCCAAGATGGGGTGACTTGCGGGTCTCTGACCAGGTTCTGTTACCCAGAATCCTTTGCAAACTTCAAATTATGTCAAAAAAACAAATTTTCCACACATTTCGGTGACAGAAAGTTCTGGAATCTGAGTGGAGCCACAAATTTCCTTCCACCCAGCGTTCCCCAAGTCTCCCGATAAAAATGATACCTCACTTGTGTGGGTGGGCCAGGTGCCTGCAACAGAATAAGGCCCGAAACTTGTAGAGATAGAGGGGATAGCACAGCAAGTTTATAAGGACATATTCTTTTATACATCTTTAGACTGACTCTGCTTTGGGGACCCACATAAGTGAGGTGTCATTTTACTTGGGAGACTGAGGAGAACACTGGGGAGTAGGAATTTTGTGCTGGAGTGGTGATCTTACGAAGAAAAGTAAGGAAAATATGCTTTTTTAAGCACATTTTGAGGTTTACAGAGGAGTCTGGGTAAGAAAATGTTGGGGGATCCACGCAAGCCGCACCTCCCTGGACTCCTTGGGGTGTCTAGTTTTAAAAAATGTCTGGGTTTGGTAGGTTTCCCTAGATGAAGGCCGCACACAGGACCAAAAACATAGGTGCCCTCTCCCCCCAAACACAGGTAGTTTAGTAATATATCGTTTTGATGTGCCCACATACGTCCGTGATGTGCCAAACACTAAAATTTTGAAAAGAAACACACTTTTGTTATGTGAAAAAGACCCCTCACCCACCAACCAAGTTGGTGGCATGCTTCATCATTGGGGTCCCACCTGAGGCACCTAGCGTGTCACAGGTGTGCTGCAACGCCTGATTACAGCGGAGCAGGTTTTGTCATTTTTACCACACATACTGGTTGGATTTGGCACGAGGGTGAGTGATGGTTCAGTGGATCAAATTTTACTAACAGAAGAGCTTTCACAAAAATGAAATGCACGGTTAGTAACTGAAAGGCAAAAAACTGAACCAATGACTCACAGCTCGTGAGCTGTAAAGCCGCGACAAGGCACCAACCGCTTTACAGTCCATTCACACAACTTTCATACATGACACACACAAGGCCATTCACACCGCCAGCCACGGGCCCAGCACATTACAACACTCACATCGACAGACAGCGCCACTCAAGGGCCCATCACTTACATACGCCCACATGCCTGATACAACAATCACACCAGCTGATGGGAGTGTGTGGACTGGTGTTTGGCTGGCAGTGTGTTGCAGTAGCCAACAGCAAGTCAATATGTACACTCTCAGCCAAGCCCCACTCCACACACAATGGCATCATTTTTTTTTTTTTTTTAACAGAGGCACCCCTAACAAAGTAGAAAGAATTAAAAAACTACAAACACAAAAGCTCTAACTAAGAACATGACAGAAATGCTAACCATGAAACTGAACACATGAAAATACAAAACAGACATGAGTTTACACTCATGGTTGTTCCCAGAAATTCTTCTGGGTGTGGTAATTCTTAAAACAAGCACCGACACACAGCCCAGGCTTTGAAGGACAATCTGGGCAGTACATTCGAGTCTCCCTCCGGACACCTCTTCGAAAACACACTCTACATTTCTTAGCTGGAAAGTCTTTTTTGGGTGTGGGAGGAATGTGCTCAGCAAAGTGGCGATCTTTCAATCTAGCCACATCCTCCACCACTGCTTCTCTAGGAACTCTGGCCTGTTCCACCACAATAAGGCTCTCTATCACTGACTTCTGAAATTTCACAAATGTCATCTTTGACTCTGGAGACCTATCCCTAAACACAATAAAAGCATTGAAGGTTGCTAAGTGGAAGAGGTGAAGTGCTAACTTCTTATACCAAACGTAAGACTTACGAATAGCAGTATAAGGTTCCAACCTCTGGTCAACTCTATCTACACCTCCCATGTGCTTATTATAATCTAAAATGCACACAGGTTTGCGCACTTCAGCAACCTGGCCCCAAACAGTCACAGGGGAAGTACTCTCATCATGGATGGTACTTAGCATGTAGACATCCCTCTTGTCTGAAAATTTCAAAGCTAGCAGCTCCTCGTTCCGCAAGGCACAGCACTGTCCTCTCTCAAGTTTTTTACAGACAAGCTCCCTTGGATAGCCTTTCCGGTTGGAACGGATTGTGCCACAAGCAACTGTGTCCACTCTAAACAATTCCTTGAACAATTGCACACCAGTGTAGAAGTTATCTACATACAAATGGTGACCTTTGTTGAACAGTCGTCTACCAAGATCCCACACAATTTTCTCAGTAACTCCAAAAGTGGGAGGACAACCAGGGGGGTCAATATTGGAATCCCTACCAGTGTACACACAGAAACTATACACATATCAATCAATCAATCAATCAAAAAATTTGTATAGCGCGCTACTCACCCGGAGGGTCTCAAGGCGCTGGGGGGGATGGGGGACCGCTACTGCTCAAACAGCCAGGTCTTGAGTTGCTTCCTGAAGGAGAGGTGGTCGTGGGTCAGACGGAGGTGAATGGGGAGGGAGTTCCAAGTCTTGGCTGCCAGGTAGGAGAAGGATCTTCCTCCCATGGTGGCTTTTCTAATGCGTGGCACGGCGGCGAGGGCGTGGCTGGTCGATCGTAGCTGGCGGGTGGGAGTGTAGAAGGTCAGGCGGTTGTTGAGGTACCTGGGGCCCAGGTCGTGGAGGGCCTTGTGTGCGTGGGTGAGGAGGCGGAACGTGATTCTCTTGCTGACGGGGAGCCAGTGCAAGTCTCTCAGGTGTCCGGAGATGTGGCTGTGTCGGGGGATGTCAAGGATGAGGCGTGCGGAGGCGTTCTGGATGCGTTGGAGTCTTTTCTGTAGTTTGACCGTGGTTCCGGTGTAGAGGGTGTTACCGTAGTCCAGTCGGCTGGTGACGAGTGCCTGGGTGACCGTCTTCCTGGTTTCGGTGGGGATCCATCGGAAGATCTTTCGGAGCATGCGTAAGATGTTGAAGCATGATGAAGAGACGGCGTTGACTTGTCTGGTCATTGAGAGGGAGGAGTCCAGGATGAAGCCCAGGTTGCGTGCGTGGTCCGTTGGTTTGGGTGCGCTGCCCAGGGCAGGGGGCCACCAGGAGTCGTCCCAGGCAGAGGGTGATGATCCAAGGATGAGGACTTCCGTCTTGTCTGAGTTTAGTTTCAGGCGGCTGTTCATCATCCACTCGGCTACGTCTTTCATCCCTTCGTGCAGGTTGGTTCTGGCGGTGGCTGGGTCGTTGGTGAGGGAGAGGATCAGCTGGGTGTCGTCGGCGTAGGAGATGATGTTGAGGTTGTGATGGCGTGCGATGGCTGCGAGGGGGCTCATGTAGACGTTGAAGAGGGTGGGGCTGAGTGAGGATCCTTGTGGTACGCCGCAGATGACTTCGGTGGCCTCGGATCTGAATGGGGGGAGGCGAACTCTCTGGGTTCTTCCGGTGAGGAACGAGATGATCCACTCTAGAGCCTTCTCTTGAATTCCGATGTTGCTGAGGCGCTGCACTAGAGTGCGGTGGCAGACCGTGTCGAACGCTGCGGAGAGGTCCAGGAGGATGAGGGCCGCTGTTTCCCCATTGTCGAGCAGGGCTCGGATGTCGTCAGTGGCTGCGATGAGGGCGGTCTCGGTTCTGTGGTTGGCTCGGAAGCCGGACTGTGAGTGGTCGAGGGATCCATTAGTCTCAAGGAAGGCGGCCAGCTGTCTGTTGACGGTCTTCTCGATGACTTTGGCAGGAAACGGGAGGAGCGAGATGGGGCGGTAGTTCTTGAGGTCGGTGGGGTCTGCTGATGGTTTCTTCAGGAGGGCGCTGAGTTCGGCATGCTTCCAGCTCTCCGGGTAGGTGGCGGTGTTGAAGGAGCAATTGATGATGTCCCGGAGATGGGGTGCGATGACGGAGTCGGCCTTGTTGAAGACGTGGTGGGGGCATGGGTCGGTTGGTGATCCGGAATGGATAGTGTTCATCGTATGGATGGTGTCTTCGGTGCTGACCGGGGTCCAGGCGCGGAGGGTGGTGTTGGGGGGCGTCTGTTTGGTGGTTGGGTGCGTGGTCTGTGCGCCGAAGCTGTTGTGTATGTCGGCGATCTTGCGGTGAAAGAACGAGGCGAGTGAGTCGAAGAGGTCTTGTGAGGGGGTGATGTCGTTGTTTCCGGCGCTGGGGTTGGAGAGCTCTTTGACGCTGCTGAAGAGTTCCTTGCTGTTGTGTGCGTTGTTGTCTAGTCGTTCTTTGAATGCTGTCTTCTTGGTGGTGTGGATCAGCTGGTGGTGTTTACGGGACGCGTACTTGAGGGCGGTCATGTTGTCTGTAGTCGGGTTTTTTCACCAGGCTCTCTCGAGGGTGCAGCAGTTCTTCTTGGAGTTCTTGAGGTCGTTGTTGAACCAGGAGGCTTTCTTGCTGTTGGGCCTGATGGGATGGGTTTTCAGAGGTGCGAGGTTGTCAGCGCAGTTGGTGATCCACTGTGTAAGGTTGTTGGCTGCTTGGTTGGGGTCCGCTGAGCTGGCGGGAGGGTTCTGGCTCAGTGATGTGGAGAGCTGGTCGGTGGTGATCTTGTTCCAGCTCCTGCGGGGAGCCTGTTGTGGGTGGTGGTGAGTCGTTGTTTTTCTGAAGCTGAAGTGGACGCAGCTGTGGTCTGTCCAGTGGAGTCCGGTGGAGTGGCTGAAGGAGATGTACTTGCTGGAGGAGAAGACTGCGTGTGTCCGGCGTAGTGGGTGGGGGTGTTCACCAGTTGCTTGAGTCCGAGGTTGGCGAGGTTGTCCAGCAGGGTGGTGGTGTTGTTGTCGTTGTTGTTCTCCAGGTGGAAGTTGAGGTCCCCTAGGAGGATGTAGTCGGCGGAGGAGAGGGCGTGAGGGCTGATGAAGTCTGCGATGTCTTCGCTGAATTGTGTGCGGGGTCCTGGGGGTCTATAGATGAGGGTGCCTCTGAGTGTGGTCTTGGGGTCGGTGTGAATCTGGAAGTGGAGATGTTCGGCAGCTGTGAGGGTGTCGTCGGAGTTGGTCGTGATGCGGATGGTGGTCTTGTGGACAATGGCGATGCCTCCTCCTGTCTGGTTGATGCGGTCCCTCCAGGTGATCTTGTATCCGTCCGGGATGGCGATGGCGATGTCGGGCGCTGAGGAGGCGTTCATCCAGGTTTCTGTGAGGAAGGCGACGTCTGGAGATGTGGTGTCGAGCAGGTTCCAGAGTTCCACGGCGTGTCTGTGGATGGAGCGGGTGTTAAGCAGGATGCACTTCAGGTGGTTGCTGTTGGTGCTTGGTTTGGCGGGCGCGGTGCGGGTCTGGATGCATGAGAACTTGCAGGATTGGCAGGTGAAGGGTCCGTGGGTGCGTCTTGGGGCAGCACGGCAGCACCCGGGGATCCGGCCGGTGTTGAGTGCGATGAGGGTGGCGGCTTCGTAGGTCCGGCGTGTAGGCTCGCAGTGGTGGGGGCCAGGGGGTCTGGCGCTGGGCGCGGTCCAGGCGCGGACGGGCGCAGACGGGCTTGCCTTTGGCGCGCCTTCGGCGCACCAGCGGCGCGCCCGCTCCGCGGCCTCCATATGAGGGGAAGAGGGAGGGAGGAGCAGCTGGGAGGTGGGAGCGGGGCGGCCAATGGGGAGCAAGGGGGCGGAGCTACTGGAGTGTAGCGGCGGGAAACGAACGGGCGGCGATGGGGTGACGCGACGAGGCTGGAAGAGAGAAGAACACGGTGAGGGCAAACAAGGTAAAAACAATACAATACAGTGGAACAATACCAGGGGCACAGGCACTCGGGGTACAGAGGAAAGAGCGGACACAGGCACTCGGGCACAACGAAGAGGGCGCTGGCGCTAGGTCACTGGAGGCGGGAAAAGGCAGTCAGGGCACAGGAGCACAGGGCACAGGAGCGAGAGTGGTCACGCTGGAGGCTGTGAGGCGGTGAGGGGAGCGACCTGCCTGAGAACCAGGGTCCTGTCCTACTTTCAGACAGCATATACAATTTAATTCCATATCGTGCCCTTTTGCTAGGAATGTACTGCCTAAAAAACAAACGACCCTTGAAGAGGACCAAAGACTTGTCCACACTTAACTCTTTGCCTGGAACATAGACCTCCGAAAACCGATCTACAAAATGATCAAGTACAGGCCTAATCTTAAAAAGACAGTCAGAATCTGGGTGATCTCGTGGCAAGGCTAATGCATTGTCAACAAAATGCAGCATCCTAAGAAGAAGCAAATACCGATTATGACTCATGGTCGCTGGAAATATAGCTGTTGCCATCAAGGGACTAGTAGACCAATACGAAGCCAGTGACGGCTTCCTTATCAACCCCATCAAAAAAGTCAAACCCAAAAACTTTTTTAACTCCTCCAAATTTGTGGGAATCCACTGGGCAGCTCTAGCAGCGTTGTCCCTCAAATGCTGCTCCGCATACAAATTAGTCTGCTCAACAATCTCTTCCAAAAACATATCATCCATGAATAACTCAAAGAAATTGATAGGCATAAAGTTCTCTGTATTGGCGTTATACCCCGGGAGACCAGTAAAGGCAGGCAACTCTGGCTGCTCCATGTTTGGGGCAACCCAGACATCAGGTCTTATAACGGGAAACCTTTCAGCCCCAGGTTGCTGCACTATTGGCACATCAATGTCCTCCTCTAAAACAGGCCCTTCATCTGCACTGAGTGTGGTTTCATCATCAGAAGATTCCCCTCCAACAGAAACATCACTGCCAGAATCTCTGACTTCCTCCTCTGCCTCAGATGCAGAGTCCGTCTCATAGTCATGATCAGACTGTGACTCAAAAAGCATACCAACCACCTGCTGAGCGGTCATCCTGCGGCTAGCCATAATCTCTCCTGCTAAAATTAACTGGACAAATTCACCACCAACAACCAGCACTGTGTAAGACAAGTAACAAAGTGTAGCTTTGTTAGTAAGAGTTATAAACTCACAAACTATACCGCTCACTTGCCTGAAAAAGCTTGATTCACCAGCAACTACACAGCAATCACCAATGATATCCCACTAAAAATAAAGAAAGAAAGGCAAATTAGAAATAAGATAAAACAAATATCATTGTGCACAAACCTAAGGACAATTTCACACACAATCCTGCATTGAGTACACCCCCTACAAACATGTCATTCATGCATTGCAACAATACTCCTTTGGAGTAAATTGTTTTTACTTACCTAAAACATGCAACTGTGCAAACTGCAGGTCAACCACCGCCAAAACCGCAAGGAGCCACAGCAAATAAAGCAAAAGCTTTGAACTAGAACAAAAAGGAGGAAAACATTTTTTATCACAAATGCAAAGACTTCTTCAGTTGACAAACACCCCACCATCAAACATTTAGAAATTGGTGCCTAAGTGGATTCTGCCATAGGGGCAGATGGGCCTACTAAAAGAATAGGCCTGTCTGCCCCAAGGAAGCCAGAAAATACCTTTAGTAGTGTGTCCCCATGGAGAGCGACCCTTGCCAAAGGGGACAGCCCTCAAACAAACAAAAAAACAAAAAAACACACACAACACTATCCCTGGTGCCTAAGTGGCTTCTGCCCCCCTTGGAGGCAGGTGGGCCTAAGAAAATAGGCCCATCTGCCCCCAGGGGGTGTAGAAATGGCCAACAGGTCAATGCCCCCCTTGGGGGGGCGCCCTGTGACCAAGGGGACGCCCCCCCACAAAAATAAACAAATTTAAAAAAAACCCTGGCGTTCTAGTGGTTTCTGCCCACCTTGGGGGCAGACCAGCCTAAAAATAATAGGCTGATCTGTCTCCAAGGGGTGCAGAAATGGCCTGGGTACATGTGCCCCCAAAGTGGGGGGCGACCCTTGCCCAAGGCCCCCCCATCCACTAACACACACACACACACACACTATCCCTGGTGTCTAAGTGGCTTCTGCCCCCCTTGGGGGCAGGTGAGCCTAACAAAATAGGCCCATCTGCCCCCAGGGGGTGTAGAAATGGCCAACAGGTCAATGCCCCCTTGGGGGGGGCACCCCGTGACCAAGGGGACGCCCCCCCCACAAAAATAAACAAATTAAAAAAAATCCCTGGCGTTCTAGTGGTTTCTGCCCCCCTTGGGGGCAGACCAGCCTAAAAATAATAGGCTGATCTGTCTCGAAGGGGTGCAGAAATGGCCTGGGTACATGTGCCCCCAAAGTGGGGGGCGACCCTTGCCCACGGCCCCCCCCCATCCACTAACACACACACACTATCCCTGGTGTCTAAGTGGCTTCTGCCCCCCTTGGGGGCAGGTGGGCCTAACAAAATAGACCCATCTGCCCCCAGGGGGTGTAGAAATGGCCAACAGGTCAATGCCCCTTTGGGGGGGCACCCCGTGACCAAGGGGACGCCCCCCCACAAAAATAAACAAATTTAAAAAAATCCCTGGCGTTCTAGTGGTTTCTGCCCCCCTTGGGGGCAGACCAGCCTAAAAATAATAGGCTGATCTGTCTCCAAGGGGTGCAGAAATGGCCTGGGTACATGTGCCCCCAAAGTGGGGGGCGACCCTTGCCCAAGGCCCCCCCCATCCACTAACACACACACACTCACACACTATCCCTGGTGTTTAAGTGGCTTCTGCCCCCCTTGGGGGCAGGGGGGCCTAACAAAATAGGCCCATCTGCCCCCAGGGGGTGTAGAAATGGCCAACAGGTCAATGCCCCCCTTGGGGGGGGCGCCCCGTGACCAAGGGGACACCCCCCCCACAAAAATAAACACATTTAAAAAAATCCCTGGCGTTCTACCCGTTTCTGCCCCCCTTGGGGGCAGACCAGCCTAAAAATAATAGGCTGATCTGTCTCCAAGGGGTGCAGAAATGGCCTGGGTACATGTGCCTCCAAAGTGGGGGGCGACCCTTGCCCAAGGCCCCCCCCCATCCACTAACACACACACACACACACACACACTATCCCTTGTGTCTAAGTGGCTTCTGCCCCCCTTGGGGGCAGGTGGGCCTACAAAAATAGGCCCATCTGCCCCCAGGGGGGGCAGAAATGGCCAACAGGTCAATGCCCCCCACAAAAATAAACAAATAAAAAAAAACCCTGGCGTTCTAGTGGTTTCTGCCCACCTTGGGGGCAGACCAGCCTAAAAATAATAGGCTGATCTGTCTCCAAGGGGTGCAGAAATGGCCTGGTTACATGTGCCCCCAAAGTGGGGGGCGACCCTTGCCCAAGGCCCCCCCCATCCACTAACACACACACACACACACACTATCCCTGATGTCTAAGTGGCTTCTGCCCCCCTTGGGGGCAGGTGGGCCTTACAAAATAGGCCCATCTGCCCCCAGGGGGTGTAGAAATGGCCAACAGGTCAATGCCCCCCTTGGGGGGGGCGCCCCGTGCCCAAGGGGACGCCCCCCCACAAAAATAAACACATTTAAAAAAAATCCCTGGCGTTCTAGTGGTTTCTGCCCCCCTTGGGGGCAGACCAGCCTAAAAATAATAGGCTGATCTGTCTCCAAGGGGTGCAGAAATGGCCTGGGTACATGTGCCCCCAAAGTGGGGGGTGACCCTTGCCCAAGGCCCCCCCCATCCACTAACACACACACACACACACACACACACACACACACACTTTCCCTGGTGTCTAAGTGGCTTCTGCCTCCCTTGGGGGCAGGTGGGCCTAACAAAATAGGCCCATCTGTCCCCAGGGGGTGTAGAAATGGCCAACAGGTCAATGCCCCCCTTGGGGGGGCGCCCCGTGACCAAGGGGATGCCCCCCCACAAAAATAAACAAATTTTAAAAAATCCCTGGCGTTCTAGTGGTTTCTGCCCCCCTTCGGGGCAGACCAGCCTAAAAATAATAGGCTGATCTGTCTCCAAGGGGTGCAGAAATGGCCTGGGTACATGTGCCCCCAAAGTGGGGGGCGACCCTTGCCCAAGGCCCCCCCCATCCACTAACACACACACACACACACACTATCCCTGGTGTCTAAGTGGCTTCTGCCCCCCTTGGGGGCAGGTGGGCCTAACATAATAGGCCCATCTGCCCCCAGGGGGTGTAGAAATGGCCAACAGGTCAATGACCCCCTTGGGGGGGGCGCCCCGTGACCAAGGGGACACCCCCCCACAAAAATAAAAATAAAAATAAAAAACTGGCGTTCTAGTGGTTTCTGCCCACCTTGGGGGCAGACCAGCCTAAAAATAATAGGCTGATCTGTCTCCAAGGGGTGCAGAAATGGCCTGGGTACATGTGCCCCCAAAGTGGGGGGCGACCCTTGCCCAAGGCCCCCCCCCATCCACTAACACACACACACACACAATCCCTGGTGTCTAAGTGGCTTCTGCCCCCCTTGGGGGCAGGTGGGCCTACAAAAATAGGCCCATCTGCCCCCAGGGGAGGCAGAAATGGCCAACAGGTCAATGCCCCCCTTGGGGGGGCGCCCCGTGCCCAAGGGGACGCCCCCCCCCACAAAAATAAACACATAAAAAAAAATCCCTGGTGTTCTAGTGGTTTCTGCCCCCCTTGGGGCAGATCAGCCTAAAAATAATAGGCTGATCTGCCCTCAAGGGGGGCAGAAATGGCCCTAAAAGACATGCCCCCAAAGTGGAGCGACCCTTGCCCAAGGGGGCGCCCCCCCATCCACTACACACACAATCCCTGGTGCCTAAGTGGCTTCTGCCCCCCTTGGGGGCAGATGGACCTAAAAAAAATAGGCCGATTTGCCCCCAAGGGGGGCAGAAAAGGCCAACAGTTCTCTGACCCCTTGGGGGGGGGGGGCGCCCCTTGCCCAAGGGGGCACCCCCCCCACATAAATACACATAAAAATAAAAAACCCTGGTGATCTAGTGTTTTCTGCCCCCCTTGGGAGCAGATCTGGCTAAAAAGTAGCCAATCTGCCCTCAAGGGGGGCAGAAATGGGCCTAAAAGACATGCCCCCCAAAGGGGAGCGACCCTTGCCCAAGGGGGCGCCCCCCCATCCACTACACACACAATCCCTGGTGCCTAAGTGGCTTCTGCCCCCCTTGGGGGCAGATGGACCTAAAAAAAATAGGCCGATCTGCCCCCAAGGGGGGCAGAAAAGGCCAACAGTTCTCTCCCCCCTTGGGGGGGCGCCCCTTGCCCAAGGGGGCACCCCCCAACACATAAATGCTCATAACAATATAAATCCCTGGTGATCTAGTGTTTTCTGCCCCCCTTGGGGGCAGATCTGGCTAAAAAGTAGCCAGATCTGCCCCCAAGAGGGGCAGAAATGGCCGTAGTAATTGCCCCCTAAAGGGGAGCGACCCTTGCCCAAGGGGCCGCTCCCCGGAAGACAAAAACACGAAAGAACAACAAAAAAAAAAATCCCTGGTGTCTAGTGGGCATTCCTGCTGCCCGATCGCAATGCGATCCGGCAGCAGGAATGCTCAAAGAGACACCGGGGAAAAGGAAAAGCCTTTCCTTTTCCCCGGTGCCTCTTTAGCCCCAACCCCCCACCCACCGGGAAGAGGAACTCACCTCTTTACTCGTTGCCGCACAGGAAGCAAATGGCTTCCTGTGCGGCGAGGATCCCACAATGAAGTCAGCGCGCGATCGCGCGCTGACGTCATTATGGGGGGGTGGGGGGGGTGGGGGGGTTGGGGGTGGAAGGGGAAGGGCTTCCCCTTCCACCCCTGACTTTGGGGGGTGGGGGGGAAGCACACAGAGGGAGCAAGAGCGCTCCCTCTGGGCTGTGTGCCGAGGACGTAGTGGTTACGTCCTCGGCACAGCAGCACTGTGCCGCGGGACGTAACCACTACGTCCGCGGCACAGAAGGGGTTAAAGGGATGTTAAAGTTAGGTGCAAATGTCAGTTATAGATATCTCAAGTAACTATAACTTGGGCACTAAAATAACTATACCTCGTGCCCCAGCCATGCACAGTGTTGTTATCAATGATGTCATTTCAGATGCTGCAATGATGTCATCAATGATGCCATAGAATATGTCATGAGTAATGTAATATGTAAGGTAATTAGTAGTGCCTGGGTTGTGCAGGGGCATGCAACCCATTTAGTTTTTTGTTTTTAAACAAACAGGAGTGTCCTGAGTCCATTGGGCGCACCCCACAGCTTTTTTTTTGTTGGGGGCTGTGGGGAGAGTCCCAGGGCCCACACGGCCCCTCCAGCATCGCTGAAGTGCCCTCATGGGCCTCTCAGGTGTCTGCAGCATGCTTTAGTTTAAAAAAAATATATATATGGTGCCCTGGTGAGGGGACTTGTTGTCTAGCTCAAGTGAATTGTGCATGGGAGTGTGATGTTACTTTCACTTCATGTTCTTTCAAAGGAGCATAGACGTTTCTATAATTTAGAGATGTTAGCTTGCACATGAGCACTTACAGCATTTCTGTTTTTTCTTGTAGGGCATACAGCTCATAGTAGGACGTCATCATTGCCCACCGATCAATATTTTCTCCTTTAAAGGTAGTGAGAACGCCACACCTCACATCAGGAGATGGATAGATGTTGTAGATGATTTCATATTACTTGTAGAATTCTTATCAGAGACTTAAACCTGGCTGCCGGCTATTTGTCACCATTACCTATTTGCAGTTCTGAAGATGTGGATGAGAACCCACGGTGACACGTGGAAGAGTGAGAATGCTCTTGATAAAGACAAATAAGTAGAAGTCACAGAAGTTGATAAAGTGTTGACCCAGGTGAAGCATTTGTTGGTACAGAGATGGCATAGTGTGATAGGTGACCACATAAAATCATTTTGGACTGTTAAAAACAAACTAAGTATTGAACAAGGAATTTAGTTCAGAAAAAAATCATTGTATATCTTCTGAAAGGATTAGAGAAAAGTTGATTAACCTAGGTCACTTGGAGTGTCTTGGGAGAAATTTCACTTAAAGCACAGTTGAGCGAATTATACAGGTGGCCCAAGATAAATGAGGTGGTGGAACTGGCAGTGCATGATTGTGTGCTATGTGCCTCTAATGACAAAAATAGAGTGGTAAAGCAGACTTTCTCATCATCTGCTGAGGTTCTCCATCAGCTGTGGTCCAAAGTGGTGATAGATATAGATTTTCTGTTCAACCTTCTGCAGCCCTCTGTAAGATTTGCTATTCTGTTTGCTGCATTATAAGACAAAATATATTTGTGCCAGATGCTTGAGCAGTGGCGTGACTCACACAGTGCTTGAGCATTTAAGGAACATGTTTGCTCTTGAGGGTTTACCCAAAACTTAGATGATAGACAATGGTGCCCAGTTTGTATGTAGGGAAATGTAAGAATTTGTGGAAGGGTTGGGAATCACTCACCTAAGGATTGTGTTTCATGCATTCCAATCTAATGGGTTGGCTGAGTGAGTGGTAAGAATGGTTATGGGTTGTGTGAAAAGGGCATTGAATTTAGGTTTGCCCCTGATGGTGTTTGAATAAATCATTGTGGGTTCACCCAACTGTGACTGGTGTCTTGTTATCTGCTAGTCTGAGGGAGTGTGTGCCAGATCAGAAGTGCTCAGAAGTTTGAAGAGTCCATCATGGAAGAGGGTTGTAAATTGGCTAAGTTAGATGACAAGGTCGAAGCACATCAGGATAAATACAAGTGAAGAAGGTTTACTGGAAGGTGGGAGAAAGTATGGATCAAGAAACCCAAAATTGCAAAGAAAAGGAACACTTATTATTTGCTACCATTTGTCATCACAGTGGTTCAAAGAAAAGTAGTGGTTGTTGATATACAAGATTTGTGGAGCATGTTCAGACTGTTAAGTAGAATCCTCTAATGGCTCCAGAAAGTGAGTTGCTGTGCCACACAACTAGTCCCAAATGGATTTGATACGTTGTAGAAGAAGTCCATCTGGGGTGAAAAACTATGAGTAATACACTTGTCAACTATTACTCTCTTTATAGATGTTGAGGATGTTGTGCTGTACCATTAGAGCTTCGCTATTTTCATTACTATTGTCTTATTGCTATTCATTATTGTTTCTTTTGTTCATTTACCTTTCCCTTTTATTTTGTGTAATTCTTGAAATATTATTGATTTGGTCACCTGCAGTAAAAGGGAAGATGTGTTGTGGCTTGTGCACTACTATGCCATAGAACCTTGTGAGTACAAATGGAATATACCAAGACAGTAGTTGAAATGAGTTTGCGGAAGTAGCTGTTTTGGCTAGGGTCTTGGTGGTTGCTCGTGAAACCAATAAATACTTTCTTCACCAGTGTTTCAACTCCTGGAACTTGCCTGTGGCTGAATGTGAATGTAACAAATGATACCTTATATGCGTAAGGACTGCCCCAACCCTGCTACAATTTACAAAACTGCTGAAGACACAACTCTTAGAAGGACATTACATCACAATGAAGTACCACCCCATCTCCACTCTACGAGCTAACCTTACCCTGCAGTCATTCATTTATGGTATCTTTGCCTTTGACCCTGGACAGCGCCCCACTGCACGTTTGGCTAGGTTTGTGCCATACAAATATTACATACAAACAAAGATCATAGAACACACACAGACATTTTAAATCAGTAGTTCCCAGCCTGTGGTCCAGGGACTCCTGGGGGTTCGCAAATCCTCTGCCAGGGAGTCTGTGACTGCTTGGAAAATTAACAGATTAATAAAGTGTACATAAATAAAGTGGCAAAATGTACAAGTGAAATTTAAAAAATGTATTTTAAATGTCAAGGAATTTGAAACTGAAGGTTAAATATTAAATGTGTATCCTCAAATCGATTTGTGGGAGCAGTGCAGGTGCATCAAACAGAATATACTATGAACTGAATTTAGAAAAGCTCCAACCCTCCTCTCAAAATTTTTATTTTTTTAATTTGATCTGTTTCCGTGTTATCATTTGTGTATGTGTTTGATGGAATGCTTGCTCCTGTAGTTTTTGTGTATTGCTTTGCGGTTCAAATCATTGACAATGTTTAGGCCTGGGTCCCCACCTTCCAGTAATGACTCAGTGGGGTCCCCTGATTCCAATAATTATTCAGTGGGGTCTTCGGGCTCCAGTAATGATAAAGTGGGGGTCCACAGATGTCAAAAGGTTGGGAACCACTGTGTAGAGTGTTTGACTCAAATAGGAAACATTAAAAGGAACGATTGAAATATCTGTATTCAGTTTGAGCAAGAAGATGTGAACTGACCATCATTCATAAATTAACAAAGTTCTTCCATTGTGACAAATCCCAATATTTGTTCTGTATTAGGTTTTAATGCATGGTCTTGACACCTTACTTCTTTTATAAAAATCGATTGGTGCATAAAGAATTTTAAAAATGCCCTATGCGTTTGTCTCAGCCTCAGGTATATGCATGTAACGACAGAAATCTCTTAGGTACTTTAATTCCGTCATTACATTTTAGTGCCTGGAGGTATTTGCGAGAAGCATGTAAAGATCATGAGATAAACTTATTTATATCAAGGTAGCTCATTTTTCATCAGTCCTCCTTGCATTATAGTGCAAGGGTGCCTGTTTTGCAGGCAGGATTGTTTTGTGCAGAATGGAAAACCTTCCTGTACAAATACAACCTTCAGAGGCATTTTCTTCTCTTTCTTCTAGAAAGAGGAACAACTGAGGAGAACGTTATGCCTCTCCTAGGGAGGACAAAGCAACACTGATAAATCTGGCCCTCTGCTTTCTTTGTAATCATTTCAAAGAACGTATTTAGTTTTAATCAGTTTTGTTTTTGATTCTGTTGCGTCTGTTCTTACAATTTTTTAAGTATATTATTAGTTAAGGTGTGTTTTTTTCCAACTAGACTTGGTTTGGACTGTCAGTTTTTTCATTTCTTTATTTTATTGTTGCTTTGTCATATTTTTCTCTGATGTTGGCCTGTAGCACTAGTCTCCATGCCAGAAGAGAGACAACTAACCCTATGTGACCTATGCTGTAAGACATTGTTGTACAGGTCAAGTTCTCACATTACTTTTGATTGGTAAAAGCCTCTCCATTTGCGATCTTCACAACCCTAGTGCAGTGCACTTCTGTCAACTAATGAAAAAGATTCCTGAAAAATTGGAAGACTTGTCGGTGTTACCATTACTTCACCAACGCAGCAACATGTTTATCTTTGTACAAGGAGAAAAACTGACCAGCATGCTCCCTGCATGAATGCCTGGATCACCTCCTGCACAGACACCCACACCCTGCTCAAGACCATCACCACCCTAAGGGCCAGACCACAAGCCAGATGGTACACAGAAGGACTACGACTATTAAAACAGCATTGCATTCAACAGGAACACCAATGGAGACACGCTCAGCCTGGCAGAAAGAATTGAGAACAGCTCCAACACCAAAGAAACTTCAAACCCCCTGCCACCAGCTTGACGACTGTCACTCTATCACAAGATCTCTGCACCCAGTTATTCAACTACCTCATCAACAAAATTAACACAATATAGAGCAGCTTTGCTCCCAAACAGGACCTCTCCATCCTTGCCGCCCTTCAATCCGACAATAAGGACACTATGGACAAAACCATGACCTGCTGGCCAATCATCACCAAGATGGACACTACACTTCACCATGAGCTCCCACCACTTGGGAGCCCAACCGAATCCTTGCCCATACTTCATCTTCTCCAAAGGGCTACCCCATCAGCACCACACTAACTCCGATACTCAACAACTCCCTCACCGCTGCCACAATGCCGGACGCCTGTAAAATCTCCTGCTGAGTAACTCTTCTGAAGAAACCCTTAGCACATTCGTAGACTCTTACTAACAACAGATCATTCGCCTTGCTTCACTTCCAGGCAAAAGTCTTGGAAAAACTTAACAACAAATGACAGGCCTACCACCTCAATGACAAACACCTCCTGGACCAACTCAATTGAGACTCATGCCCAGTCACAGTACTAAGACTACCCTTGTCACCTCCACCACTCTTCCTGATTGACCTCTCATCCACATTTAACACTGTTGCCAACCTGATCCTCACCCAAATCCTCCACAAATTGGTCATACATGAACCCAATTTCCAATAGATCAGCTTCTCCTCATTTGGTTCATTCTAGCCCTGTACACCTCTACTGCTGCCAAATTGAGCTGCAGCTTTCCCCAGGGATCCTCACTTAGCCTCACACTGTTTAAAGTCTACATGGCACAGCTCGCCAACATCATCTGAGCACATTGAATCAGCATCATCTCGTAAGCTGTTAACACACAGCTTTTCTCCAATGACACCCCAAACACCTGGATAAAGTTCGTCACCTGCCTGTAGTCTCCAACTAGATGAAAAACAAATGTCTGTAGCTCAACTCCGACAAGACAGAGGTGGTACTCTTTGCAAAAGACACCTCTCCATGGACCTAGGCCTGGTGGCCTTCCGAACAATGACTGATGATAATAAGCTCTCAAGGACCAGCCAGATTAACATGATCACCTCCTCCTGCTTCCACAACCGCAAGCTCATTAGAACAATTTTCAGATGGCTACATCTCAACACCCAAATAACCATCCCACAAACCCTCACTAAGAGACTCAGGCCCATATTTAAACTTTTTGAGGCAAACCAGCGCCGGCGCTGGTTTGCGTAATTTTTTTTACCGCTGGCTAATGCCATTCCTACGCGCCAGGCAGGCGCCTTATTTGAGAATTGACCTTAGCCGGGGAAAATGGGGGTTGTGCATCAAAAAATGGTGCAAGTCAGGTTAGAGTAAAAAATCATGGCTCAAACCGGACTTGCGCCATTTTTTGACGCACAACCCCCATTGAAATGACTCTTGTCTTACCAAAAAGTAGCATGTAGGGGGGCCCAAATTAGGCCCCCATGCCACTTAAATTTTTTTAAAAAAAAATACTTACCCCATCTTACCTGTACCTACCTGGGATGGGTCCCCCCCCATCCATGGGTGTCCTCCAGGGGTGGGCGAGGGTGGCAGGGGGTGTCTCTGGGGGCAGGGACCATGGAAGTGAGCCTACAGGTCCCTTAACGCCTGCCCTCACCCAGGCGTTAAAAAACAGCACACATCAGGCTGTGCGCCGTTTTTTAAGGCCCGCCCCCTCCTGTGCGTCAAAATGACGCAGGAGTATAAATAAGAAACACAGGCCTTAAAGTCATTTTTTGGATGGGAACGCCTACCTTGCATGTCATTAACGCAAGGCGGTTTCCCGCATCCAAAAAATGATGCACACAGAGGATTTTTGATGTCCGCGGGGTCGGGCGTCATACTATAAATATGGGGCAAGGTTTGCGCTGAATGTGCGTCAAAAATTTTGAAGCACATTTGGCGCAAACAGAGTATAAATATGCCCCTCAAGGTCATAAAAATGCAGCAGCTAGACTCACACTCATTCTCATCCACCACACTCACATTTCCGACCCTGCTCCCACATTTCCACACATCTCAAAAGCCTCCTTTGACTCCCAGTTCACAAACATGCACTCGTCAAACTCCTCACAAATATATTTAAAGCCTTGCACAATGTAATTCCCCACTTACCACAACAACTGCGTCAGATTCCACACCCGGACCAGAATCTTCCACTCAGCCAACTTCCTACTCACCCACATCTCATGCACCTGAAGAGCCAAGCTGGTGAGTGCCCTTCCTCATGTCTGGCTCCTAAAGCCTGGGGCAACCTTCCCCGGCACATCATAGCCTCCAGCTCAGTCCTTGAAGTTTGCAAAAAACTGAAAACCTCCCTCTACCAATAGCCCCTCTCGGGTTATATGCATGCCATACAAATACGCATAACATGTACAGTCATTAGTAAAGTTCTTTGTATGCAAATTCAAGTGAACGTAACGTAAAAGGTCGGTAGAATTAAGATGCAGAATTCTCCCATTTCTATTCATAAACAGCATTTTTTGCCATAACATAAATACTGGGGCATTTCCCCTAGTTGACGACACAGTCATTTTCATTTGGTGTGCTTTGCAAATTGCTACTGTAAAACAAGGGGCAGCAAGGGCTCTTCATCACCGCTGGTGCATAACTGTGAATTTGCATAGCGCTCTCATCAAGCATGCCTGCAGCAGACTCCGTGCCTGAATGTTCGTTACTGTTTTTCATGCCTTTCATCTGTATTCCATCAGTCACAGTTTAATCAATGCTAAAGTAATTGGAAAGCCTACGTGCGGTCGAGTGGTCCAGCTTTGCAGGCTCTGTCCTGGGTTTGCCGTATCCGCCTTTTCATCATTAATAGGAAATACCTCAAGCTATGTTTTCACATTTGACTATTCTTTGTCAACTAAGTTCTCAAATCCTGCCCAGGCTATTGTATGTAGCATATTGATGGCAATCTATATGTCTCCTCAAATAGATCACCCGCCCTGTGGGTTGGCGAGTAAGTAGCTGAATATGTTTCTCATCTCGATTTATCAGTACTATACTAACTAAATTAAAATAATACACCAGGGCCTATGTCTACAAAGGGCTACTTGGGGTTGCCCGAATGCTCTCACAGCACTGCAGTTTTCTGTGGCATATCATAGGCTCTTTTAATTGTAAGTAAATTGATGCAATGCTTGGCCGCACACAAGCGCATTGTCAGGACTCTCATTACTATAAAGCATAAAAATCTTTCTGCAGTGGATGGACTGATGTGACCTCTAAACTCAAGAATTACTCAGAAGTCGGTCATGGTAGCATAATACAAGTGTTTTCAAAATCAATTCGAACAATCCAATTGGTCCACCATTATAGACAAATACTAACTGAGTGCCAACAGCTATACTTTCCTTCTGCATGGGTCCATACTGGTCCTTGCAGGCTCTAGTCCCCATTCTAAGAGAATGCCTGCATCAACCAGCATAGACCACAGCAGTAGGCTACAATGATGTGATACACTGAAGAATGTAGTAAATGTATAACAAGCATTGGCAATATCAATAAGCCTGGCTTTTAACTGAAAGTGCCTCTTTAATCATTGGAGAGTTTGGGTATCTAATCAGTCTTTATACATTTACTGCCAGTCATTCCTTCATCCACCCACTGTGTTAATCCACTTACCAGTGCACAATAAAACGCACAAATTCAACAACAACATGGAAAATAAATGAAAATAATAAAAGTGGTAAAAAAAATTGTGCCCTCTAAACATGGCAGGTGTAGGCTTGCAAAGAAAAGTAAAACTAAGCAAAGCAGTCAGCATCTGTCTTACCTTGGTATTGTTCATAGTGTCTCATTATGTTACAGTGTCAACATGGCCAATATGTTCATAAGCAATATGTTGGTCATCTTGGAATGGTACAACAATGATGCAATAGGGTCAATACTATTCCAAGATGGCTGAAGAAGATTTTGAATTTATAAATAAAAAAAGAACCATGGATGCCAACAATGCATATTCTTGCACAAAGATCATATCGATCCTGCTGGTAGGCTAGTAGTTTCAGCATGTGGGTCCTTTCTTGAAGCTCTCACCCAGTTCACAGTTTTGTTTTCTAAAACTATTTGTGTATGGAACACAGGCATACATAAGGGGCTCCATTTATCTTATTAACAACATAGAGGGGAGATGTTTTAAAAAAGAAAAAGAGATTCTTACCACATTTGACAATTAAGTACTTTAAATGAACATCCCCCAAGACGAGGCCACAGCAGTCACCAGAGAGCTTATGGAGCCTAGGACACAACTGCACAAGTGAGCCACATATTTCTTGGTAGAAAGTGCAACAATCTAAAGAATATTTTTTCATGTTTATAAATGAATTATTTTTGCAAACAAAAGGATTGGCAATAGGGTGCAGCCTTGCCGCTGAAATAGCAAGCCTGCACATGTCTTTCCTTGAACAGAAATGGATTGACAGCGATGGCAACCTGTTCAGGAACTGCATAAAAAACTGGAATCGTTACATTGACAATATATTCATGATCTAGGAAGGCACTACGGAACTATTGACTACCTTTCATAGGTGGTTGAATCATCACACAGGAGATATAAGATTCATATGACCCATAACGAACACAAAATGTATTTTTTGGATATATAGATTATTGCAACAGGTGGTGAACTCTCAGTTAGTCTGTATACCAAACCGATCAAAACAGTATACAATTTCACAAGCAGCCACCCAAGATTGTTGAAAGAAAACCTGAGATACGGTCAGTTTCTCCATATCAGGAAGAACTATACAAACAAAGAGGTTTCAATTCATAATGGTGACAATCTATGGAATAAGCTCACAAATAGAGGAACCCTATGAAACCTGTCATATCGTCTTTGAAAAGGGCATGGTTCAACATACGAGAAACACTATTAGTACCCAGGGCCACTGGAATCATGCGGCAGGAAAGGGTTAAACTATGCAGCAGGGTTGACTAAATTATGTGGCAAGAAACAGCAAATTATGCAGCATAATGAAGGCACATTTTGTGATAGTATTATTTCATTATTGTGACAATTTTAAACTTGTTAGCACTCTCTGGACTTAACACCTCATTGGTACCAGTTTAACACCTGAGGGCCATAATTATACTTTTTGACGCAAAACTGCGCCAATGCAGTTTTGCGTCAAAATTTTTATCGCCGGCCAACGCCATTTATTTGCACCCCTCGGGTGTCAAATTTATACTTTGAAGCACAGAGGCGCAAACCACACGTGTGAGTCATTTTTTTTTACTCAAACCAATGCGTCACGTCGCAAAGAAAAACTACGCTAACGCAGCGCAAATGACTGTGAGCCGATTTACGACATCACAAACCGGATACGCGCCTTTTTTTACACAATAGCGTCAAAAGTGGTGCAAACACAGCAAAATGTGCTAAGGAGAGCCAAAATGGATCTCAGATGCTTGGACAGACCCCAGAAAGATGACAACAGTCCAGGAACCAGCCATGAAGGACCCACACAAGACCCAGGAGAGGGAGAAGAAAAGAAAGTGTTGCTTCAGTGCAGAGGAGCAGGAAATTCTGGTGAAAGAGGTGACAGAACACCAGCACCAACTTTTTGTCACCTCAAAGTTGCCAATTAGTAGGAGAGAGGCATTATGGCAACAAATTGTTGACAAGATAAACAGTGTGGCAGAAGTACGGAGAACAATCATCGAGTGCAAGAAACGCTGGCATGTCTGCAAGCGCAGGACCAAGGAAAAGATGGCCAGGAACAGGAAGGCAGCACTGCGGATAGGAGGTGGGAGTCTAGCACCGCAGGAGGCCCTGGACCACATGAAGGAGATGGTGGATCCCTGGATCCCTGAGGAGATCATCACAGGGATTCAAGGACAGGACAGCACAGACATCCAGGAGACAACACAGATGCAGGGTAAGTCGCATGGGGAATTAAAATGCACAAATGTTAACTGCAAGCGGGGGGGACATACCTACTACATAATGCATGTAAGTCATTATATTCAGGGAGTGGCATGGGTAAAGGGGCACGGCACGAGTTCTTGGGCTGTTCTGCGGAAATCTGGGGCACAGTACTACACTACACCAACAACCTTTGCATGGGGGTATGCTGCCATGCCACAGATGTTGGAAAGGTAAAGCCAGTCCAGGAGGGTGGTGTACTATGTACAACTGGCCTGCTGTCACACGACAGCTGGTATGCTCCCTACATGAACTAGGGCTCAATTAACAGTCTCAGGCCATATCTGCAAGTGGAATTTAACATTGACAACAGTTGCCACTACCACCTGTGCTGTGTGTGCAGGTCAAGTAGCTAATGGCAGTAACGTCCCCATGGATCAAACTCACCCAAATTAGAGGGTTCAGGATGACAACGTTATCAATCCCCTGTAGTCAATATAAATGTTCTAATCCTGTCAAATTTTAATGCCCATAATTGCTACAAACATCAGCCATTGTCATAAACATTATGAGGTACACAGCACTAACGTCATACGCATGCTGCATATGTCAGGGTCAACCCTGTGCCTGGGTCACAAAAGCTCCAAAGACACCATACAACATCCCAAATGTCATACTGCTCAGACAACAGCATTGAGGGGGAGGACATATGCCACCGGCTAGTAAAATTCACCCTCACAGTCAGAAGAGGAAATGGAACACTGCTAGGACCTTCAGTGCAATCCAATGAAGCACACATTCCCCAACATCAACATTACACACTACCAATGCCGACATCTGTAGTGTGCCATGCCAATGCCATACTTAGTACATGCTAGGTCTCAGCAACATATAGCTGGATGTGAAATATCAGAGACTGGCTCAGTTCCAGATTGTTAAGTGTGGCGCAAGTGCCATCAGAACAACCACAGCCAGTGCAAGGCCTCACCATGAGAATGGAAGTAGATGGAGGGTGGAGTAGGACAGGAAGGTGGCAATATACAAATTGTCCAGAACCAACATCTAGAGGATGTGATGCTGACGATTCCCCAAACTGACCACACTATATGTGACATGCAGGTAGGGCATAGGCCTGGGAGAATGCTAATATTATAGACAGGAACAATGAACAGGAACCAAGATCACAATGTGCAACAAATAGGAAAGCAGGTACGTCCCATTACAAATCCAACAAGACAGACACACTAATTGTACAATATCTCATTGCAGAGGATGAAGGTTCTCCTGGGGATATGCCTGTCCTGGACTTCCCTGATGACATGGATGACGAGCAGACAAACATCAGCAAGCAGACCCTCCAAGATGTCCTTGGAACCCTCCAGACCCCCCCTTCAGTCGCAAGGAGGAGCACAGATACAGCAGCCATCACAGAGGAGCCACCCACCACCCTAATTGTACGACCTGCCAGCTCCAACCCAGCTGAGGACTCTGACGACACTGGCACCAGCTTTGAGTGAACTGTACTTGGAGCACAGCGCAAGCTGGCCAAGGAGGTTCGAGTGGGGATGGAAAATATGGCAACCAGCCTAGGGGGGGGGTACATTCGTGCATGATGTCAACTGCAGAACAGGCAGCAGCCATGCAAGGGCTAACATCTATCCTGCAAGAACTTGAAAAAAGTGTGAAGGAAATCAGCACAGCTGTAAGAGAGTTGACACAACACCTCCAACAACAAACTTTTCAACGCGTGCAATGCAATATTGACCCCCTCAGGGCCGACCTGGCTGCCTACCACAGTGATGTGGCTGCTATTTTTAAGAACCAGCAGCTCCTCCTTGCTGCAGTACTGCCCTTAATAGCCCCACAGTTGGCAGCTACCGGGATGTCTGACTCCACGTCTTCAAACACTGAGGTGTGTGTTTCCCCTTCACAACCAAAACCACCAAGGGCAGAGGAGTCAACGCACACATCAGAAGATGAAGATGTGGAACAGATCACCTTCACCCGTAAGAGTACCCGGTAGCACTAGTCCCTGCCACATGGCCACTTATAACCAATGTCCTATGCTTTGTAACATGCCAGTCTTACAACAGCTGCTCTCAAGCACTGTTCTCCAGCCCACTGTTTATCTTGTCACTCTGCCCTGTGATTGTCTCTCACTAACTCATTGTCAAATCATGTCCCTCTGAACTGTCTAACACGTCACCCCAGCATGTCCAATGACATGTCCTTTTGCACTTGTGTAGGATCACAATGAAAGGTCTCACACTAATGGACTCACAATCATGGACAATGTAAATATAGCACTACAGCACTTTATAATAAATAGCACTTACACAACCACTTTGTCTCTGTGTAATGTGACACATCAACCGTGAGGGAGATCAGTGATGTTTGACTCATGTCAATGATTATAGAATGTCAGTACAACTGCCCTGAAAGAATGTGGGCTGATAACTATGGACTGGGGTCTGGATTGTACCATCATCTGCCCTTCCTGAGGGTTAATTCTGAGGTAAGTAGAAACTATACAGTATAATTATGTGTTGGACAGAATAAGTCTTCCTCAAGGGATGTCTAAGCCAAAAATGATTGTCTTCAAATTTTTCTTCAATACAATCTTTACGTATGTGACATTTGACCCAAATTTTTCTTCACACACAACATACAGCAGGAATGGATGTGCATGAGTGTACGTACAAATAAGTAACCTGGATGGACAACGTAACAAATGATAGGTGTGAGTTATGTATACCATACTAAATGAGATCATGCCACCACTCACCTTATAAGGCTTCACTTGAACATCAGGCTGCAGGCAGATATAACACAGTGTCCTCAATACCAAATTTGGTCACAAAGAATGTGAGATTGAAAACATACATAAAAAATTAACAACACATTGGGATCCATAGTAACCTTGAGTTGTGGGTGCAATGGATGGCAGAATCTTAGCAAAGTAGCTCTGGTGTAGCTGCCAATGTAACAGCTCAATTAGGAATTGGTTGCAGGATGGGACACAAATGCAAATACTAAAGGGACACTGTTCAGCCATGGCAAGGCCCTGATCCCCAAACAGTTGACACATACTGTAAATGAGTACCATAAATATTTATTTAACAGTAAAAAAGGAAGATAAAACCTGGGTAAACACCTTAACTAACCTAACCTATCCTAACTATACATTACCCACAACAGGCCCTAACTAATCTAAGCTAAACTTACTTATCACATTTAAATAAACACTCTAAACATCAACAACTCACCCCCTTATAAGACGGGACGCATGGAGGACAACATATACTAACCAAAACACATACTATCTTATACTAAACAAATATATATTTTTTTGTATTTTTATATGTTTATATATATATTTTTTTCAACACAAAAACTCCAACATCATCAACACGCATAATAAAAAACATTTTAAATTATAATACCCCCAACCCACTACTACTAACCAAACTAACAGCCTATTCTAACCTAACACTAACCGCGCTAAACCCACTAATTAAAACAACCAGGAAAGAGGAGGGAGGGGAGGGATTCAAGGCAGAGGGTATAATTTTCACAATTTCGCCCTCTGCAGGGTCTTCTTGATGGCACGCACCCTCTTATTCATTTGTGACACCTCCTGCTGCAGCCTGTTCATTTTCCTCAACATACGTTGCATGTCATGTTGCATCCTTTGGAAATCTGCAGGGTCAATGACTGCAGCAGGGGTGGTCTGGGTGGCAGTTGTAGATGTTTGTCCGGTTGTCGGTGCCATGCTTGTAGGGGGAGGTGCAGGTGGTGCTGAAATAGGTCCAGGAGCAGTGGAGGTCAATGGTCATGCATTGGTGCCGGATATGCTTGGTGCCACCTGGGTGGTAGTGGTGGTGCTGGTGGTGGTGGTGGTGGCTGTTGTGGACACCGAAGGGCCCCCTTGGGCAAATGCCCTCCACACTCCTGAGGCTCTTTCATGGCAATAACGCTGTGCCATGTGGCGGAACCCAGACTCCACATCCAGAATGTGGCGGTAACGCATCGCCCAGCACTGAAACGCCTGGATCTGGATGGCATTTATTTGGCTGCTGTTAAAAAAGATAAAGCCAGACATTAGGTACTTCATTGTGTGATATAGCTACTGAAGAAAATCAGACAATACATCTAATGTAGCTGAAACAGGCCATATCACCATACAGATCGCAGATTGTGCCTGAGGAAGTACGTCAACGCAGCCTACACGTTTCCTACCTAACAGCACAGCAATGCTCTAAAAGATGTGTAACAACTTAAATGACCTATGCATCATTGTTCAGCCATTTGTCATGTAAAAAATGCTGCAAGTCCTCCTAATGACTATCTTCTGGATGACAATAAAGGGCCGCATGATCTGTGATTTGTAAATGGAATTGCCAGCATGGAATGCAGTTGCTAATCATGAGTGGGTATCCTAGTTTTGGACAAGTGATTTACAGATTTACATGTCTGTGTACTATACTTGGATCATCACACCTAGGTACACATTTCATAACCCTAAGCCTGTGCCTCAGGGGTGGAGAAGAAACAAATACTTTCAAACATCTAGGACACCCAGGAAGAACCAGACAGCTGTACATAGGTTTGGTCAGTCCACCACAGGTAAGGAGGATGTCCAACTAGGATACACCCAAACCTTGGCCAATCCCATCCGCATTTATGTTTGTAAATGCTGACAATAGTCAACATCATTTAATACCACTAATACCTGTCTTACAACAAGCAGATAGATGCAAGCACACATCTGGCCATGAGCTGTATGCACACCTATGGCATTGTACTCAAGTGCCACATACACGTAGCACTACATGTGGAGCTAGATGCTGCTAGGAAGTCAAACATACAATCGAACATGTTCATTAGTGAACAGGGAGGCTCACGTCTGTGGGTAAGACTTTGGCATCCCTATTCTGTGAGATTCAGGGTCTGACTTGCTGACTAAATCATAAATATGGCCCTCTGCTAACTTTTCGTTATAACAAAATTAACAACAAATGTCACCCTATTCACATGGCCATGCCTACAGGGCTGCACTGCAATCCCAAAATATGACTACACGCTAATGATTGTCCAACTCAAAGATGGGAAAAAAGTGATACTCCACTCAAGTAACATATCCGATCATTTATCAGCACATCATACCTTGCAATGTGTCCAACACACAGGAGTCAATCACACAACAGCTTCAAACACAACACAGAACTGAAATAGCAACACTTACTGGATATTTCTAGGTCCACAAATCAAGCCACCTCTCCGATTGTGTAGGGGTCAGGTCCACCTGTAAAGCATGGAAGGGAGAAATGTGCTCAATGTCTGTGCACTGTACAACACTTCCAAATAAAATTACTGTGTGTAACATTAAGGCCCGTATTGATACTTTTCGACGCTAAACTGCGCTAACGCAGTTTAGCGTCAAAAAGTTTAGCGCCGGCTAACGCCATTCTGAAGCGCCATGCGGGCGCCGTATTTATTGAATGGCGTTAGCCGGCGCTAGCAGACCGGCGATGCCTGGTGTGCGTGGAAAAAAAACACGTACACCAGGCAGCGCCGGCGTTGGGGAAAATGGCGTTAGGGCGTCTTAAAATGGGGCAAGTCAGGTTGAGGCAAAAAAATCGCCTCAACCCGATTTGCGCCATTTGTAACGACGCCCAGACGCCATTTACATGACTCCTGTCTTAGTAAAGACAGGAGTCATGCCCCCTTGCCCAATGGCCATGCCCAGGGGACTTCTGTCCCCTGGGCATGGTCATTGGGCATTGTGGCATGTAGGGGGGCACAAATCAGGCCCCCCTATGCCAAAAAAAAATATTTAAAAAAATATATATATACTTACCTGAACTTACCTGAATGTCCCTGGGATGGGTCCCTCCATCCTTGGGTGTCCTCCTGGGGTGGGCAAGGGTGGCAGGGGGGGTCCCTGGGGGCATGGGAGGGCAGCTGTGGGCTCCTTTTGAGCCCACAGGTCCCTTAACGCCTGCCCTGACCCAGGCGTTAAAAAGAGGTGCAAATGCGGGGTTTTTTGCCCCGCCCACTCCCGGGCGGGGATTTTTGCCCGGGAGTATAAATACGACGCATTTGCGTCGCAGTCATTTTTTTAGACGGGAACGCCTACCTTGCATCTCATTAACGCAAGGAAGGCGTTCACGCAAAAAAATGACGCTCATTCCTCATACTTTGGCACTAGACGCGTCTAACGCCAAAGTATAAATATGGCGTTAGTTTTGCGCCGATTTTGCGTCGATAAAAACGACGCAAATTCGGCACAAACGGAGTATAAATATGCCCCTAATTCTGAAACTCCAGCCTCTCAGGCATGATGATACTGGAACAGACATACTACTGTAAACCTGTACAGACCCATCACTCCAGTGAGAGATACACACATATCTGCACACATGCAGTGGCCCTAACTATCATGTGTTGACAAACATGCTCCATCAATTGTTTGCATACTTATTTATGGAGTGTACTTTTCTCATGATTTGTAGTAATGAGAGACATGCAAAGCCACGTTCCTGGAGCACTGCAATACCAGTCACTCAGGTATTGTGGCTTGTGCATCAAGGGACAATCATTTACTGTGTGACACACCTGTGGGTTGATTTAAGGTCATGATTTATCATTCTTTCTATGGCCCCTTACATGTAGGGCCTGTGTTGTGTGTAGGTTACATATGCTACATTAACAGTGTACCCTGAGCCACATATGCCCCCTATGACACCATAATGGCAGGGATCCTGTGCATTAATTGGTGACAGTTTGAGGCTAGCCATGTACTGACCAGTTTTAGTATTTGGATACAACAAGGAGGTATATGTTGACAGTGTATATTGTAGTCATCCATGACAGACTGCATGGGCACAGGTGTAGTCATTGCACCTGAAATGTGTCACTCATTGCCCTGTGTACCCATTATGGGTTTTGGAAATCACAGTGAGCCACATTCATCACCTTACATTTGCCAAGTTGGTTGATCAGCGGCTATACAGCAAACTGACACTGTCATATTCATAACACATGGTTTAGCAAATGTTCCACTGTGTCAATCATGATGATGTAGGTTTCAATTTGCATGTACCTTCGGAATGGCAGCAGTCACAGAAAAGCTGGTCATCTGATCTTAGCATACACCCATGTCTGTGACAGCCTCCATACTGGGAAGTTAGTTATTAAACATATGCTGCACTAGATCAGCAGGGGTGTGCCAAACTAAACTAGCCAAGTATTAGGGAACTTTATATGTATGATGGAATTGGTCAGGGGTCCCTTGCACAACATCATGCACGTAATACATTGTGATCATGCATTCCCCAACGTCAGGTATCCCATGATGATCCCATAACTTATGAGAAGGTCATGGCTATAGATTAACACAGGTGGCAAATGCATTAGGTCTGTTCTAGCTATTGTGCCCAAGACCAACGTAAAACACACAGGTACAATTAACAGAGGGCCATGGATAGCTTTTACCCCTTAATTTGTATCATTTGCTTCATTTTATGTGCCACAGCTATGGAAAGTAGCACCAAACATTCAGATATGAACCCGTGTGCATTACTTTTGGCATCCATCCCTAATTTACTTGCGGCACAACCAAGTCAAACTATCGGCCTAAGATGTTACCTGAGGTTAGAAATAACTTGGTACGTATGTGTCAGAATCCAGTTCAGACATGTATCAGAAATAATTTGGGGACACATTAATTCTTGAAAATATCTGGATTAAAAACATGTCTTTCCTGGTACACTCACAGATCATGCCTAAAACATATGTTAGAGCCACATTTGCATCATCTATTGACGTGAAGGCAGCACTAATTTACATGCTCCAGTTGTGTTTTGTAACTCAGTGCAGCTGTTGCGTCAACAAATGACGGTAATGTGTAGCAATTATTGTATAACTCACGGCCACTGTATGTTTAACTTGCATCCACATGTCCAAAAATATTGCCTGCAGCATATGAACACATCTGCTACGGTTACTACAGAGCATTTAAATGTGCACATTACTCTGAATTGTACTCACCAACAGGGCCACAAATCACAATACCCAGGTGGTCAAGCAGGTATTGCTTCCTGGCAACAATGTCAGCCCAATGGTGCTTTAGTTGGTGGACGTTGCGCAGTGTGTTGTATATGCGTTGCAGATGGTACAGGACCTTTGCCCACCGGAGCCTCCTTGCCTCTGTGTGATACCCCTGTATCACCCGGCCATCTGCTTTTATCATCAATGGCAGGAAGGAAGTGGCACACCAGCCAAATGAATCCCCCCAGCTCCTCCTCTCCCATTCTACCGAGACATGGCCTACCCAACATGCTTGAAAAAATGAAGGAATTAAAGGGTACAGAGGATAATGAAGGGAAAGGAGGATGGGGAAATGAAAGGTAAATAACACTACAACAGCCCAACTATCCCCAAACTAACACTACCCACAACAGACTCCCAGCGGTACAAAGACAAAATTAGACACCAGAAATGACAAAAATACACTTACACAGGATACCACTGACACTCAGAAAACACCAAAAGACAATATAAAGTGCACACAGGAGACAAATTCACAATATTCACAGAGAGACAAGTCCAAACACAGCCACACAGTCAAGAAAAATCACAGACTACAAAGTGAAAGTACAACCACTGTACCAATTCTGTAAACAGGATATCCTATTACATCACTTCCTGCCTCAAATGCGGTGCGTTTTTATTATGATGCGTCAAAATATTGTAAGGCTTACAGACTGTGCGTCATTTTCTTTTATGCACATGCTTAAAAATTACCCTGCATCCATATTTTCAAATATTTTTCATAGTTAACCAATTTCATGGGGTACAGTGTGGGAATTACCGCTCAGGGTCAATGGATTTATCATGGCATGTGTGACTTTTTTGACATGTATGCGTCAAAATTTATGTCTTTTACTGGGTTTGGGTCATTTCTCCAATTTTATAGTACATGACAGCTGCAACTATACAGAGATATGCTGTTTGCACCTACAATGTGTATTCCGCTGTATGGGCACATGTGGCAGATCACACTACTGCGGACCATGATCCTCCAGTTGTTGTACCGGTTTGCACTCTTCACTGACACAATAGATCCCCAAACTTTTGGAATACAAATTGGTATTACCCAGTTTGAGCAGTTCATGTGCCAATAGAGGATAGCAAGGCTACGCAACTCAATACAGTAACTCATTGCCTGTGTGTCAATGTGTGTGAATTGGCTCTTACAATTTTAGTTGTCCCACTGTGTGAACATCACAAGACGTGTTTTCATAAATGTGCCTGTATGCATGTGTTGTCAATGTGGACAACCATCAGGTGCTATTCAGTGTGGAAATGAGTAAGGAAATGTGTTTGTCATACACGTAGCAACAAATGCTGTGTGAACTTCCCAGATTTTTGGGACATAAGCATCTCCCATGACAAACCTTGCACAGGATAGATAGAAGACAGTTGATCATGGCAATGTTCCAAGACTAAACCATCACATGTCCTGGAATGTTGGATACCACTTCCTGGTCACTTGTTTGTATACTACCCCTGAATCAGGCATTTGAAAATGCTATGTGGGTGCGGTGTTTGTGACACCGAGTCCCAAAACCAATCCACAAATGTAATGTCACTCCACAGTTTGAATTGTATAAATGACCTATGTTTCTCCTGTGCCCATGTGTAGCCTGTGTCATTATTGGGGTCCATGTTGTCACAGTTACGTGCAGGTCTAGTCATGAGTCTGTGGAGCCATTCCCTGCATTAACAAAGTATCTTTCACAGCTGAATTGAATAAAACTCAAAGAGGAATTGAGAACACACATGGGGATAGTCCAGCTATGGCACTGCAGAATCTTTATGAGACTGACAACAGGGCAACCTTAGTGTGCTGACAAAGTTAATGGATCAGGAATTTTAAACCGGCAGATTTCCTCACAACATTTGAACACAGGGTGGCCTCTAAAATTCCCACTGCATCCGGGAACATCAGTGCCTCTGTGCTGATTAATCTCACAGCTATTCACCATGCAAGCCCCATCAATATTTTGGGGCCGATGTGAATCAGTGTGTGGACTGTCAGGGTACAAACATGTGTTGACATTTCATGCACATTATCTAACGTTGTTTGTTGTGCTGGAGGCACCATACCCAATCCATGCATACAGCCATGGTACACGGTCACTATTTGTCACTCATGCATACATGAAACCCAGACAAGGGATGGGCCATGATTAGGCTATTTGAAGACAAGTTCCACCCCATGATATGATAAGTAAACTGATTACGCTATACAATGTATTTGAGTATTCATGGTAGACCTACCTGACTCACTACCCCAGGAGGAAAGTGAGGGCATGGAAAGCAACTATGAGACAAATGTAGCCACAAGGAACCTTTATGGTAACACAAAGACAGGAACCAGTCAGGATAACAGAATGCAGGGTCAATCAGGAACACAAATGAACAAGGCAAATACACAGTGAGCAGACTGAGACTGGTCAAAGCTGGAATAACACTGTGGAAAATGTAAACTGTTTTTGTCCTGTGTGCTGCAACGTTACACAATAACCCAAGGCCTGTGTTACCCAAGTGATTTATATGGAAATGCATAACAGTGATATTCATATAATGGCAGTTTCTATTCCGTTCCAGGCAGCAGCAAGGGCAGTGCATGTTCAAATGGCTGGTCTGCATAGAGGTGCTCACAGGTGTGTGCAGCTTCAGTCTCTCACAGTCCTGTAGGTGAGAATCAAGTTCAAAGGGCCAACAGTACCTTTCACATGGGAAGCAATGGACAGGTGAGTACAGGTCCTACAGACTACAAGTCAGTGCATTATCCGACCAGAAGTCCATGCAGATAGGTGAACAATGACTATGGCATACCATACTAAACAGGGAAGCACACTGGAGTCAGAATGTGAGTCTGGGTGTGTGTAGATGAGGGAATATCTGGGTACAAATAGTCCATTTCCAGGGCTCCCTCAAGAAGGGTGGGGAAAGACAGAAAACATGGCATTGGCAGGACTCATGACCTGGGATGGCACGTGTAGGGGATGTCTTGTGAGCAATGCTAGTCATACCTGGGGCACTCGTGCTATCCATTTGCTGCTTACATGGATTTCTTGTCACACATTTTACTTGCAAAGATAGCTGATGTCACACTTACTGCTGTCAAGGGCCTGGTCATACATTCCTGTTACCAATGCAATAGCACATCCACTGCCTCATGTATGAGGCATTTAATTTCCTTAGTGAATGATGGTTTCTTTGTTGTGTGCCATATGCTGCAATGAACCATGTTGCCAACATGTATGTGTGAAATAGCTGTGGTCCTCTCCTATTGCCCTTGAAATGTGAAATGGACAGGATATATGTCATTTACAGTGTGTGTGTGAAGTTGGCTATACATTCATACCCATCAAATGTGATGTGGATTTTTCAGTATCCTAATATGTATTTCTGCAATGCTCCATGAGGCTACACTCTGATTATGAATCTTAGGGATAATGTGATGCAAAAATGATTACCCAGACCATGATATGGTGATTAGAATAGGTGTTTAATGACATACGGTAAGACAGGGGTGATGGTGACTATAGTTAAAAGAAGTTTTGGACAATGTGTTGTCTCCGACGCAATCCTGCTGCTGTGTTTGGATGGTCCCCCTCATGTTGATGGACAACGTCCTCCTCTTCAGGCATTTGTGGGTCTGGTTCATAGAAGGGAATGTTCCTCCTTACACAAATGTTGTGCAGGATGGCACAGGTCAAAATGATCTTACAGACCATTTCTGGTGAGTATAGGAGGCTGCCTCCAGTGATGTCGAGGCATCTGAATCTTGGCTTCAGGAGGCCAAAAGTCCGCTCGACTATGGTGTGTGTCCTCCGATGTGCCTCATTATAGGCACGCTCTGATGCTGTGCTTGGGTTTGCAAATGGGGTCATGATCCATAGCTGAAAGAGAAAATGAGTGAGAAAATGTTGATGTTGCTAGCACCATGATTATCACTTTGCATGGCAGTTGTTCTCTTGTGTTGTCTGTGACTCATCTGTGTTTGTGTTATTGTGTGGACTCCTAGCCTTCTAGGATGTACCATCAGCATTGGATTGTTTCATTATCTGAACTGGTGTTTGGCTGATTGACCGGATGTCAGCGGTATTTTTGTAGAGTTGCAGTACATTGTGTACTCCCTTGCATTATGTCATGTGAAAGAGGTGTCCATGTGTCTTACCTGGGGGTGACGTGGTACTTCCATACACAGAATCAATTCCACAGTGGTGGTAACACGGTTGCATCTATATGGCCTGGAGATCCCATCCAATTTAACATATGCAATAGAATTTGTGAAACACCAGGGAGGCCCTTTGATTTGGCTAGGTGACAATACACAACACATCTCCATAAGTTGTCAGCACTGAATTGTTGACAATTGACAATGCACAAATATCCCATGTGTCACAAGTTCTCTGCAGACCTATTTCTCTGCCCTTGCCGAGTTGACTCATGTTCAAACGTGTACCTATGCTGCTGAACCTGGTCCAGTTCAGCTGGCTAACTTGGTTGCGAGGTTGATGTTTTGAGTGTCAGAAGGTCCATATGCCCGTACATCTGTTGTATATATGTGTAATTGTCTCACATCATATGTGTAGCAATGTGCACTTTCAATATTGTCACACCAATATGTGTTCTTAGCACAGTCCACCTGCTTATTGGTAGTGGGCAATGTCAGAGCAGGAGTGATGTGAGATATTGGTACTGCCTCAATGATTCCATGTCACCTTCATTGTAGTCATCATCATCATGCTATGTGTCTCATGGTGTTTGACCTGCAGCAAAACATATTGCACACCCCTCACACAGTACTTATTGCTTGGAAGGGTGTTTGATTGAGTGTTATTGATGTGATATTGAAAGATTAATCTTCCAAGTTGTACTGCCAGTTAAGGCCATGTCATTGTCATTGTGTTGTTTTAAATTGTTCCCTTGTGTCTGTGGAGTGGCATCTGTTGTTATTTGGAACTGTCATTTGTCCATAGGTGTGTATCCCATTGGGTCAGAAATTCAAACATGCCTAGCAGTGTTGCAACCTCAGTGTGTTCCTGGCCACGTGTCAATGTAGTGGTGTATGTGTTGTGTGTCCTACAGGGTTGCTGTGCTGTGTGTATATAACTGGGTTTCTGTACTTACCAACAAGTAGGTCATTTCTATATCGTCCATCCTGGAAGTGTTGATTGATGGTGCAGTGGCGGAAGATGAATGAATCATGTACACTCTGAGGATACTTTGCCACGATGTTGGTGATCAGTCCCCGGTGATCGACAATGGCCTGCACATCGATGGAGTGTGTGTGCTTCCTGTTGCGGTACAGATATTCAGTTGCAGCAGGTGGCACAATGCGTACATGTGTGCAGTCAATGGCACCAAACACGTGTGGGAAGACGTTGATTTGATAGAAGCCCCTGGTGTCCTGCTGCTTCTGCTGTGTGTTGGGGAAGCTGATGTGGCGGGGTGTGAGGGAGATGATGGCATCCAATACCTTGGGTAGGAAGGCAGAGAATGAGGGCTGTGAGATCCCAGAAACCAGGGCACCAGTGGTTTGAAAGGAGCCACTTGCCAACATGTGGAGGACAGCTAGCAGCTTGGTTTCTGGTGGAATGGTGTGGGGTGTCTGCAAGCTAGGTGCCAACTGTGGCTCAATGTTGCACAGCAGCTGCTACATGGCTTGCCAGTTGAGTCTGTACCTCTGGATGATGTCTTGTTGCTGGAGTCCCAGAAGGGTTGTCCTGGTGCAGAATATCCTCTCCTGCCTTCTGCGTTGCCTTTGGGGTCCCTGCTGGTGTTGTGGAAGCTGCTGTTGTTGGTCATGTGCTCTGCATCTGCGTGCATGCTGGACGAAAAGCACCTCCATGTCTTCCTTTTTGAGCTCTGATGTAGCTTCTGTGTGTTTTCCTTAAGTACTGGTGTGTTTGCCCCATTTTAACGCCTGCCCTGACCCAGGTGTTATTTTTTGACGCAAATCGGGCTGTGTGCCATTTTCCGACTCCGCTTCCCGGCCGTGCAGGATTTTTGCACGGTAGCATAAATCTGGGGCACGGGTGTTTACGTCATTTTTTGGATGGGAACGCCTAGCTTGCATGTCATTAATGCAAGGCGGTTTCCCGCATCCAGAAAATGACGCACACACTGGAATTTTGGCATTCGTGGGCTCAGGCGTCATTGTATAAATATGGTGCAAGGTTTGCGCCGAATGTGTGTCAATATTTTTGATGCACATTCGGCGCAGACAGAGTATAAATATGCCCCAAAGTATCTCAACATCAACAAAAGGGTGATCAATCAGCTTTTGTGAATGGCCTTCTGCTGCACGACAGCATGTGTTGCTGTGTTTCTAATATGTTTTGAATCGTTTGAGCTATTTTTTGTTAAAATCTGAAGATTATGCAGCAAATGATGGATCATGTGGCAAATGTGGCAAATTGATAATTATATGAAAATGTAGCAGCTGCACAAGCAGACACCATCAATTCCCTTGCTTGTGTACCTACCTTCATCCCCAAAGCCAACCTAGTGAAACTGGGCTTCTGGTTCCATTAGAGAAACTGACTGCGGTTTAATCTTTCAAAGATTATACCCTTGCTGAACCTGGCATTTTTGGTGTGGTTTTCCCCCAACTTTTTGTCTTTCATCCTCCTGTTTTGCTTACTTTGTTTTTACTGACTTCAGGACTTTGCACACTCTACCACTGCTAACCAGTGCTAAAGTGCTTGTGTTCTCTTCTTTAAACATAGTAAAATTGGCTTGCACCCAACTGGCACATATAATTTACTTGTAAGCCCCTAGTAAAGTGACACTACATGTACCCAGGGCCTGTAAATTAAATGCTACTAGGGGGCCTGCAGCACTCATTGTGACACCCACTTAAGTAACCCTTTAAATATACATCAAGCCTTCCATTGCAGCCTGCGGGTGCAGTTTAGGCTGCCATTTCAACTAGGAAAAATAAACCTTTTGCCAGACCTAAACCTTCCTTTTTAATAGATATAAATCACCCCTAGAATAGGCCCTAAAGAGCCCCTAGGGCAGGGTGCAGTGTATTTAAAATGTTAGACATGTACTTTTAACTTTTACATGTCCTGGTAGTGAAAAACCCGTAAATTCGTTTTTCTCTACCTCCAGGCCTACCTCTCCCATAGGATAAGATTGGGTTACCTTATTACATTTAAGTGCTAACTTTCAATTTGGAGTGAGTAGGAATGTTGAGTATGGTATCTAAAGAACTGTAATTTAAAACGCTCTTTAATGATAAAGTCAGATTTTAAGTCACAATTCTGAAAATGGCACTTTTAGAAAGTTGGCATTTTCTTGTCCCAACCATTTGGTGCCTGAAGCCTGTATCCTGGGTCACATGATCAGGTGTAGCTGGCAGTTGGTCTTTGTGTATTGCTCTTAGACAGTGAGACCACACTTGCACATCACAAAGGCTCTGCCTGAGCACACTCACAAAGGTTTTGGCACTAGTCTTTTGTGACCCTAGACCAGGGCAAGGAGGCATGAAATTCCAAGCACCTCTAAGGGTGGGAACTGCCAGAATCATCTCCTAATCTTCTATTTTAAAGTTGGCACCAGGTATAAATAATGGACCCTCAGACCCAACTCTTCAGTATACCTCTGAACCAGTAGAGGCCTGAAGAAGGACTGCTACACTTCTGCCCTGCGGTCTATGTAAGAAGAACTGGATCTGCATTTTCCTAACTGAAAGAAAAAAAGAAAATGACAAGTACGGAGGCTCGCGATTCGGATTAGGAACAGATATTCAATTGAATGATACTGGTCCCTATATATCAATCAAAAGAGTCTGGTCAGACAAGGGGATTCCTTGATACTATCTACTATCTATCTCCTTGAATAATATGGAGCAAAAGGCAAGACTTGAATAAGGAGGCGGTCTTGTGGTGTTTTGTCAGCAGTGATCTGTTTGATTTATGTTGGCATGCAGACCTGAACAGTATACGTTGGGAGTATATTCATTTGTCCTGAAGAAGGTGGTGGAAGAATTTCTATATGACCACCGAAACACGTCGATGCTAATTGGACTGCTGGACCGATTGGAACGGGCATAATTTTGAATAGGGATTGTGCACAAGAATCGATTGGCCTGTACATACCAAAATTGGGACAGCTGGAAGACAATAGATGAAAACGGATGGTCTGTCTTTTTGTTTCTCCCATGTGATGGTGCTTTTATATGTTGGTTTTTTAAAACATTTTTATGTTTTTATTTATTCTGGGGAATTATTTGTATTTTTGAGGGACCTTGGAGTTTTATGGGATTATTTAATTAAATCAAATAATTTTACTGATTCCTTTATCTGAGACTAATCATTGGAGCGAGTGATTGGGTGACATAATACAGTTAAGGTGGTGTATTGGTGAATAGTTATTGAATTGAAAGGGTGTGTTGATTGATTGTCGTTTCCTCTGGGTACTTTTTCTTGTTTTGAAAACAGGACCACCAGAGTGATTCCAAGTACCAGTTGGCTAGTCTCCTGATCTGAGCCTCAGGGGCAGAATAGGCTCCAACTACCATGAACCCAGTGCCTGGACTCTCCCCGCTGTGAGCATTGCCCCCCCCCCCCCAAGTGGTGTCACCTAAGTCCTTAACCCTGGGAAGTGGGCCTGAAGGTGGTCTGCCACCCCAGCTGTGGTCCCTGAAGAACCAACACAGTGCAATGCATTACCCTACATCTCTTCAGAATCGCCTCTGTGCAACATATCCCATAGCATCTCAATGCAGGGCCGTGCATCGAAGCCCTGCAGCCCCACAAATCCTTGGAACCACTACTGAGCAACGTATCCTCTGTGCAGGACCTTACAATACTACGCAACCCGGATTTAAGCGAGCCTAACCTGGTTGCTGTCCCTGGGCCGCGCTCCATCGCAGACAGCCTGAACTGCAACTTTATCCCAGTCTGGCACAACCAGATAACCACAATTGCCACTTCATGCTTTTGACTCTATCTTCACCTAAATCTTTAATACTGCATGTCTCTGGATCTAATGATTGGGTTGTTGCCATTTTTTTAAATCTATTTTTCTACATTGTTGTAGGATTTTTCTATTGTTGTGTTTTCACTTTATTACTGTTTGAAATACTGCATAAATACTTTGCACATTGCCTCTGGGTTAAGCCTGGTGTTGTGCCAAGCTACCAGAGGGTTAAGCACATGTTCATTTGGAGTCTGCTTGTATTTCGCCCTGACAAGAATTGTAGTTGCTGTTTGAGTAGGGTTTCACCCCCTTCAACCAATAGCACAACATCCTACACTCCTCAATAGTCCACAGTATACTGGTTCACAATGCAGTAAGCCCTTATGCAGGTGTAAACATAAACAAAAGGCTTTGCTTGTCATTTTGTTACACTACCAGGTAATGGTAATATACGCATGGCCTGCTTCACGTATTCAATGTGTTGGACTCCAGCATATTTGCACCCATCATAGAGTTTCACTTTGATAAAATCAATCGTACTTTACGCAGGCAGTTTGATACAGATATATTTGGTCTGGTTATGGGTCTTTTGACTTAGGTGATGATACCCATTCTGGTGGTGATTAAGATATCTATTTGGAGATTGGCTCCAATTGTAGACACACTACATTTGCATGTGCACCAGGGAATTGCATTCTTTGAGTATTTCAAAACACATGGGTTTCTTTGACTGAAAAAACCATCGCAAATATTTTATGTGTGATTTCCAGTTCTGCATTTGCAATGGTTCACAACAGGATCATCTCTGTATATATGCATATTCACAGAGAAAACCAAAAGGTTATAGAGATGTTATAGTTAGGTTCTGAATTTACTCATACAAAATCATAGAAATTCAGCAGTTATAGTTAGAGTTCTTTCAAGTAACTACAACTTGCGCCCTAAGGTAGCTATAACTTGCACCTTCGCCATGCACAGCTAATTACCCCATATCTTATATTATTTAGGAGATCTTGTATGGCATCTTTGATATAAGCACAGCAACATTTGCAATAAAATTATTGATAAGAAAACTGTGAATGGCAAGGGCGTGAGTTATAGTTACCTTAGGACGCGAGTTATAGTTACTTGAAAGAACTCTAACTATAGCTGCTGAATTTCTACGGTTTTGTACGAATAAATTCAGAACATAACTATAATGTCCCTGTAACCTTTGCTTTTTTCAGTGAGTATATAAATACATAGATATATAGATACAGATATGTACAGTAAATACTTGACATAAGTATATCAAATGTTATACAGTATATCTATCCTGTAGGAATAAGCGACCTTGCCTTTTTTGGTCCTGAGGAGGCCACGGTTTAACATTACCAAAATGCATCGACACTTGTAATTGGAGGAGTCTTTACTTACGAAATAGAGTATGGGCAAACGAATTTATCCCCACAGGAGTCTGTTCTCTTCGTTTTTTGTGTTTAAGCCTTGGTTCTATGGAGTAATTTGGGCATACTCTTATGGTTTGCTGGTTTAGAAGCTGTGGCTAGGATGCCATTCATGGCAGATAAAATAAGCAGCAGGTGAGTTACTGGGCAGCACTCTATATGAAGCTACAGTATGCCCTAAAAACAAGCAAAATAAAAAACAAGACGAAGCAAATAAATAAAAGGGGACATATAAATGCAGAAAATCGAAGGGCTGGCCCTTTCGTCCTGGCACTGAAAAAAACGAATTTTCATGGGGATGCGTGCATGTGATTGGGAAACATGTTGACCCTCACATAGCAATAGAGACAATGGCTGACGTGAGAAAGAAGCAGCATGTGAATGACCCTTGAACATACCAATGACATGACAGGGCTAATATGTTTGTTTGTTCATAGTTTTTAATGATGATGATCCTAGCAGACAAGTAAGCCTCAGGAAAGATTATCACAGATAATTCTACCCCTAGTAATAGTCAAATAGGCAATAAACACCAAAGCTCTTGCCTACCAAGGAAATCTTAGATAATATGTAACAAAATACTTTTCTACATGCATGAATGCTGTTTAATAACGATGCACCCTTAAAAGTCTATTGGCTTTAACAATTGTTTTCCACGATAAATAACATAGGTCTACTTTCACTGTCATCATTTTTCATAATAAATAGATCAGACCTCTGGCATCTGACATAGTTTTTCCTAATGAACCAATCAAGGCCCAGATTTATTATGATTTTGCATCGGGGCTGTGTAACGTTTGTAGCAATTCCCAACTTAAAATCCTTTTTAGCATTCACTAAACCACACAAAGTTAATTTGCTACTCCTACTTTGTGTGGTTTAGTAAATACAAAGTGACACAGCACAGAACATAGTGCCTTGTGTTACTTTGCCTCAGGTAGGCATTACATAGATGGAGCATTGGCTTTCCCATGGATCCAGCCATGTATTTTTACACAAACCCAAATTCACAGGACTTGTAAACTTGGTTTGTGCCAAAATGGTGCACCTACTCGCAGAGGCGAAACAGGGAAAAATATCTTAATTTCTCCTTGTTACTTTTTCTTTCCATGAGCAGCACACCTAGAAAGCAGACTATGCTTCTAAGGATTGTTTTGAGCAGGAAGGTCTCCCTTCTTGCCTTCTTGCACAGAAACAGTGGTGCCCAAAACGCAAGCCAGCCTCAAGTGTGCTAGCACAGTGACATAGATGAAGAGTGCTGTATCTTAGGAGATATGGTGCTTTTCAGCTCTCTCTCCTTTTCACCCAGTGCAGCAAAGGAATTTTGCTTGCTGTGCTGCGTTGCATGAGCTTTATTAAACGTGTCCCCAATTCTATTGCATTTATATTTGGCTTGTCACCATAATAAATTCAGGCCTACTGATCTACATGTAAGCTGGCAACCATCAGTCAAAAACCACAAGTACATGCAAATTTACAACAGGCAGAACAATACACAATCATTCCTAAAAGGGGTTAAGAAAGATTATCTTCTGCCGCCTAGGAATTTGTCAAAGATAGAGGGTCTGACTGACACTGTACCCATGCCCACTACAGTACTCTGTGTGATTAAATGTAACAAAATGCCTATTTACAGCCTTTAAAATGATGTAATAACAGTCCACCCTTAAAATCCTATTGTCGCTAACATATGCTTTTCCAATGAATACGACAGGCCTACTGCTCTCCTTTTACAATGAAGCAGGCCCTTAGTCTTAATCATTGGTTTGTCACCAAACTAAGCCCTGTTGTATTAAGCAAAAGCTTTCCCACAAAATAAAATGGACCTGTGGGCGGAACCAACCCCTTCTATCAGTAGTGCTTCAGAAAGCTCGTTTCTCTTAATACCACAAGGTCTAACGACAGCTGCCCTGTTTAACCAGATCTAAAAGAAGTGCCTTAAATGTTCTCATTACTGTCTAGTACTGATATTACTAGTCACCTTTAATAAGAAAGTCATATAACTACTCAGCTGTAATAAGTTGTCACAGTTGAGTTGTGGCATCGCAATGCCTGAAAAGTGAACCAGAAGACAGTGTGATAATAAGGCATTTATTATCTGCAAGGAAGACACTTGCAGTCCCACTGGAACAGGGACTACAAAACCCATCACCCACAGCACCTGGAGGCCCCACACCAGGCGAGAAGGGGTGGGGCCGCCAACTGCCATCGCACTTAAGGGTGCCACTGCCCTCCTGCAGCATAGGATGTGCCCAGGCTAAGGACGTGCCGGTCTGCACCCATCCGCAGCCGGATGAGGCTGGGCCACCACCATAATATTGGCCTTTTTGGATGTGCGAGACATTTTGCAACAGGGCTTTCCACACTGCAGTTAGTGTACCTGCTGCTCCCTCCTGAGGTGAGTTACCACCCCCAGGATATCGCTGCCCAGCGAGGATGAGCCTGACCTTTTTTTTTTCTTTCTTCTTTTCTTTTTTTTACTTTTTGATCATAAACGCTCGGCAGAGCCTGGAGGAGGGTGGGTTGGGCCATCCACCCTCGGCCCTTGTTCCTGAAGGTATTGGTCATATAGACTAAAGTATACTTCTGTGTTTTGATTGTCACAATACGCAGAATAGGCAAGAGAAAAGCCATAGGAGGGTCTTCTGTCCCAACCCCTCCTCCCAAAGCCACCATAATAGATATGATGCTATTGGGAGCCAAGGGGTTTTTTATCCACTGAAATTGAACTAGCAAAGAGGAGATACCATGGGCTCTGTTATGATACCTTACACAACACCTGATGTCAGGATATCCCAGCTCCCAATTGCTGCACCTTATGAAGTGATAGAGGCCAAGTTCAAGCATTTTATCTGCCCTCTAATCTGCTGTATCCTGAGGTGTGTTCACAGCCAGTGCAGCCCAGGCGGAGGGCACGGAATAAGCCTGCAGAAGATGGTACCCAAGTTAAGTGGCCCCCCACCCATTTCATCTGTTCTGGATCAATTTTTGTTTAAAGCTTCTGAAGGGGGATCTGCATCCAAACTGTTGTGGGTTGTACATCTATTGGAGGACTGCATTGCTAAAGTTAAAGACATAATACATGCAGAACGTTCCCCTATCCTAGTTCATCTGACAGACATTGAACACGGGTTAAAAGATATTAAGCAAGTGCAGGTTCCAGCTTCCCAAGCTTCAAGGACAGCCCCTGAAGTTGGACAGGTGAGGCGATTGGACAACATGATACCCTGCCCAATGTAGGCTCTGTGGCATCTGCCAGTACTGAATCAATTAGCCGCCATGTAGACTCTACAACTCTATTTTCTAACCAGAGTCGTGATTGCCTGCCTCGCCATCCAATGAAACACGCTAATGTGAGTCATCAGGTGGAGTCAAAGAACTGTAAGGCCAACTCTATAGGGAGGACTAGAACTATTTAATTCACTCGAATATAGCCATTCTGTGATCAATCTCGAACCTGCATCTTGCCCCTATGTGAAATTACTGACTAGGGTCCCTCTTCTGCTGGAGAGACAGAGGGAATTGCATGAAGAACTCACTAAAAAGACTCTGAACTGGCTTACATGGTACAGGGACTTCCCTCACTCTGTGGTCAAATAACAATCTCTTGTCTTGCAGAGTGGGGTGGATCGGTCAGGGTCCGGTGGACCACCCAGGAGACTGCATCATTATTCATTTTTGATCTCCAGTGGTAGTGCATAGCCTGATCTTTGGCCACTTAAATAAACAGGTGGGCGAGTTGAGTATTGACATGCTGCTGTTGGGCTATTTTCATAAACCAAGTTATTACTCTCAACAAGATTCTACCCTACTGAAGCAAAGATTATACCCATCATCTGTACCTGATTCTGTTCGTAATGGCTGACTAAGCTAGCATGATTTGTGCAGAGTCTCCCATTCCAAACACTTTGATGTTTTAGCTGGAGTTGACTCATTTATGACAAATTGTTTTCAAGGTTGCCACTAGCATAACAGAGGGCATAACAGAGAATGGTATGGGAGCTACTCTTTAGGGTGCTTGGAGGGAGCAGTGCACTGTTGTCATGGACGACGGTTGTAGAGCCAAGCCTACACAAACAATTTAGACCCCGGTTATGACAGAACTTGGTGGCACCTTAGAAAGAGCACAAATAGGATTCACAACAGCCAATTACTCTCTTGAGTTGCCTGAGCACATACTAGTCCCTATTGGGCCAGCAAAAACAGAGTGAACAACACGCTCATAAGCCATTGATGCAGCCCCAATATGGTCCCACTAATAGTTCCAGGGCCAGCTACACTAGGGTCAGCTCTGCCTCACCTGTTCTGGTTAATTCATCTGAGAACTGGAGGGCGTCCATCAGGATTGGGAATAATGGTGATTCTGTGGCAAGGCATTTGCCCCCCCTCAAACTAAGTTAGTCTTGAATGTAGCAGGACTAGTTTCCAAACTTAATTGCCCGGACTGGAGCAATTTTATAGGTTACGCGTGATCATTTCCTCTTCCAAGACACCTGGTCTGTGAAGCCTGTGCACCGCTCAGGCTTTGTTAACTTCAACCAGGCAGCGTTATCAACAGGAAAGGGCAGGCCTTTGGGGGGACTCGCAATGTGGGTCAGTACCATGCTTACCTGTGTGGCCAAGGAAATCAAGATAGATTCTCCAGATATTTTATGTGTCAGTTTGACATTTTCACAGAATGTAGTCTTTAATATCTATAATGTGTACTTAAGACCAGTGGGGAATAAAGTTGAATCCCCAGTTATAGAGCTACTGTACTCACACATGGCAGCACTACCAGTCGGGTGATAAAAATGTGGGTGGGGATTTTAATTGCCAATTTTAGCCTTTGGGCGCTAACAGCAAAGTCCTCACCCATGAGGAAGATAGAGTGTAGTCAATACCAGAATTAATAATCCCTTCCATTAAGAAATGGTCTTCCCTAGCACTTCAATTAAACACACTTAAACCAACATATACGAGCCTGCAATGGCTGAACTGTCTCTGATAGGGAAGGAAACCATGCCTTTAACCACATCCAAAGTACTAGTCTTACTGACTAAATTATGGAGGACATAAGGATGTGGCCATATATAATAGAGATGTTCATAACGCCCAGGCAAGATAGAGACCTTAATTCCCTCATCCTTGCTTTAAACATCCCTGCTGATAGTAGTCAAGCTACTTGCATCAAGCCATTTGATAGAAGATTGAGACTAACTAATGATCTGCGTAGAGTCAAGTGGAGTGCCATGACATAATCCCAAGTGCTAGTTGGGGACATTTATAAACTACTAGCTGGAAGCATTGGGAAATTGCTCCTCCTAGATCTGGCTTTGGACCATGGTGAGACCTTAGAAAGGATTGCTAGCATACATAACCACATGTACCTGGGACTAAAGAAGTTTTGTTATGCAGAGACAAAGCAGGTTGCAGGAGAGAAAGTCCCCCATCCTGGTATAATAGAGCTTGTAGAAGTGCCAGGACTGGACTTACTGCCGCAATTAAGCAGCAAGACAGAATGTTGATTCAAGCCATGAGCACTGCATATAAAAACACTGTTAAAGAAGCAAAAAGAGTCTGGGAATATGGGAAGTGGGAAGGCTTGTTGGTTGCGGCCAAATACTGGGACCATCGCTCCTTTGAGAACATAGGGCCTTATTTATAGGCCCCTAGTGCCACAGGTGTGTCACTTTTAGCAGAGCGCTGTGTTTGCAAGGTGACGTTAAGCCACTTTCTGTGGCGTAATGCCACCTTGTAAATATGGCCCCTTCCCACACAGCACTGTGCGTGTAAGGGGCCTGCAATGGGTGTTGCTGTGGGCGTACCACAGAAACACCCATTGCATTTTGACACTGCCTCAGATTTATGAAATCTTGTAAATCTGAGGCAGCGCCAAAATCCAACACCACCCCCAGGGGTAGCATTAGCAAGGTGCAACAAGGAGGAATACTATTATTCTTTCTTGTTTTTTGCTTTTTCTATGCGTGCTGCATTCTGTCTCAAGCATAGAAAAGGCAAAATGCCAGAAATAATTATTTATGTGCGAAAGGTGTCCCTTCCCGCACATAAACAATCATTTGAAAATGACGCTTTGGCACTTCTGTATGTGCTGTATTGTGTAGGACACATAGAAGTGCCAAAGAGCCATTAGTGATTGTTTATGTGCGGGAAGAGACACCTTCCTGAACATAAACAATCGCACCCCTCAACACAGACATATTTCCCTTAAATACGGCGCATCCCTTTGTTTCTAAAGTGACGCCAATTTTGGCGCAGCACCGCGCTGTGCCACTTTTCTTTAAATCTGGCCCTTTGTGTCCACGGGGAGCTGAGAGGAGAGGGACATTGCCCTATTGACAATCATGTTGCTGCCAAAGAATGGGTTAAACATTTCTCCAGGTTGTATTCTGTGTAGGGGGAATCTATTGCCCCCCCCCCCCAAGTGGCCCAGTAGGCCCAAAGGTAGGAGCCTTGAGGGGTGTGAGTGAATGTGCAAAGATTCCCCCTATGTCACCCCAGGAAATAAATGCAGCTGTTAAGAAGACTGTCCCTAACAAAGCACCAGGGCTTGACAAGATTCCAGGATATATGTACCTAGATGAGATTGATATTTGGAGCCCCTACTTTACATTGTACTTTAATGCGATCATGAAAGGGACACCGATTCCCTTGTCTAGGGCAGGGGCGCAAATAATACTGATCTTTAAAAAAGGATCCCAATGGCACCCGGCAAATTACAGGGCTATAAACCTTATAGACAGCTCACAAAAGCTGTTCAGAAGAATTATTTTGGACAGGCTGCAGGAGTGACTGACAGATAATGAGATATTAACTCCCCTTCAAGCTGGCAGCACTGTAGATCAGGTGTTTCGTCTCCTGCTAGTTCTTTGGAAATTAGTGATACTGGGGGGGTGGATGACTATATGTAGTGTTTGTTGAGCTACGGTCTGCATTCGACCTGGTGCCTAGATCCATACTCGGGCTGATATAAGAGTGCCTAACTATCTCTGGGAAATTATGATTTGCCTCTTTGAGCACAATTATGCTGAGGTTAGATCTGGACATCTGGGAGAAATGACCGATCTATTCCCTATAAACAGATGGGTTAGACAGGGCTGTGTCCTTGCCCCCGCCCTTTTTCACTATATATCAATGATCTGATATCAATGGTAGCTCACCTATAACAATGTGAGAGTGACGCCACAAGCCTGGCATATATTTAGGTCCCTGCCCTTATGTTTGCAGATGATACGGTTTTGCTCTCCAAATCACCAATGGGGCTGCAAAATTTTTTAGATAGCCTTGATAGCTTCTGCAGTAAGAAGGCCTTGGAAATTAACATGGCGAAAACTAAATATATGGTATTAAATCTCTTCCAATCTACAAGAACTAATCCCACCCTCTGGAGCGTGTGCACCTTTCATTACCTTGGCATAATCCTAACAGAGCAGCTAGACTGGCACACCCCATTGCTCGGAGTAGGCTTAAACATAGGAAACACATTAGGGGTTGGTGAAAGTGCACCATGGCAACCAATTTTGGCCTATATTACAGGAAATCCAAATGTCCAAACATCAGGCCCTGGGTGCAGCCCTATAAGGAGTGGAGTTATGGGACTAAGGGATGTGACTGCCACTGTGACAACTGAAAGCTGATTTTTGCGTCAGCTGATGGGTTTACCCATTAGCACCCCTCTGCTCCACCTTAGTTTAGATATGGGGCTCAGATCCATCTCTGATGAATTTGGAGTGACCCATCCTTTACTGGAGAAGGGTCTGGGCCACTCCTGAGCTAGGCTCCAACGGACAGCGCCCAGAAGAAGTTTTATGCATCCCGGGTTCAGGTAATATTCCTTGGATTAGGTATGAAAGAGAGACCCTAAAAATGATGGGGAATGAGAGATTGTGGGCTGCCCCCATGGATGCTTCCAGTAACCAAACTAACCATCAAGAGCAACTACTGGCAGCATAAAAAAATAATTTTGCAGACTCAGTCTACACTGGGTTCAGTAACTGACAACTTTATTAGGATGAAGGTCGAATTTAAAGCAGAGCAGTACCTAGATGACACTGAACCTGTAGCAGCTAGGAAGCTCTTGCTCAAAATTCGATTTGTGGCTCTCCCACTTGTATCATTTACTGCCAAATGGGCACGCAATTTAGGACCAGCAGATTGGCTGTGCACTTCTTGCGGAACTACCAAGAATACGGTTGAGCATGTCCTTTATTTTTGTCCAGCACATCTGAATGGAAGGACAAATTGGATTGCACCAGTGTACCGGAGGTGTCATGAAACATAAGGAGGAACCACAAATCTTGAAATCAGATACGAGGCAATGCATAGTTTTTTCTGTTTTGCGTTATTTGTTACTGATGTGGCGAATAAGGTGAAAGTTGAGTTCCAAGCAAGGTGATCCTGGCTCTACTGAGGTATTTTGTGTCCAATGGATGTTCTTTCCCTTAAAGATTACAGCACTTTACTTGAATGAGGAGAACAGTATAAGATTGTCAGAGCTTATTTACAAGCCCTGTGCCACAGGAAAGTGCTGCAATTGACCTTTCCCAGCTGTCCTGCGCCACAGGGAAATGGCAGAAATGCACCGTATCTACAAGTCCTCTCCCCCTGCACTGGCGCCATGGTACAAGGATGCATGTGTCGCGGACAGGATTGTTTGTATGCAGGAAGGGCCACCTTCCTGCACAAAAACAATCCATGGAAGCATTTTTCTTTTTCTGTGTGTGCTGCAGAATACAGCACACATAGAAAGAGGACAAAAGAGGAGAAATAATGATATTTCCCCTTGTTGCGCCTCCCGTGGGGAGGTTGAGGATATTGACGCATTCCCAGGATTACAATGCCTGTAAATCTAGTACGCCAAAACCCGTGAGTGTTGCATGGGATAACCCACAGCAACTTCCATGAAATGCCTTCCTAATGTAGTGTAAGGCAACACAGCAACTTGCGCTATGTTGCCTTACACCACATCTACAAGGCCATGAAAAACCACACAAAGTGGATTTGTGTGGCTTTGTAGATATGGGTCCACCCTATGCGCTGCCAGTGCATCACAAAAAATGAAGGTCACGGCCTTGGCTGCGGCGCTAAAGCGCCAAGGACATAACCGTTACGTCCTGGGACTGACTCATGGGGGAGCACTAGCATTTCCCCCATGAGCCTCCCACCCCCCTCTCATGGGCACGGATGGTAGGGGAATTGCTTCCTCGACCACCCCCGCTACCCCAGTGTGGCTGATGACGTCAGTGCGCAATTGCACACTGACCTCAGCAGAGGCCGCCCTGCGATCAGAAGAGAAATGCTTTGCATTTCTCTTCTGATCAGGGGCTGGGGGCAGCACAGAGACATGAAAGGAAAGGCCTTTCCCTTCCTTTCATGCCTCTTTGAGCATTTCTGCAGCCAGATCGTAAAGCGATCGGGCTGCAGAAATGCCCACTAGACACCAGGGATCTTTCTTTATGTTAGGGAAATTGTCATGAGGGAAGTGACCCCTTGAGCAAAGGTCGCTCCCCAGGAGGGGCATTTTTAATTAGGCCATTTCTGCACCCCCCCTCCCCCCCCCTACGGGCAGGTCAGCCTATTTTAATTAACCCACTAGACACCAGGGGTATATATTTTTTTACATAAACAATGAAGAGGGCCAACCCCTTGAGCAAGGGTTGCTCCCCTGGGGCAATGGTTTATGAGACCTTTTCTGCCCCCCCCCTTTGTGGCAGATCGGCCTATTTTAATTAGGCCGATCTGCCCCCGGGGAGGCAGAAGCCACAAGGCACCAGGGATTTTTATTTGTTTTATTTCTTACACGTTGGGAGCGACCACTTAGGCAAGCGTCACCCACCAATGAGGGGCAAATTCTTTAAAAGTAATTTCTGACGCCCTTGGGGACAGATCAGCCTATTTTTATTCAGCCAATCTGCCCCCAAGGGGGGCAGAAACCACTAGACACCAGGGATTTTTTTTTTACATCAGTTTCATGAAAGGGGAGCGCCCCCTCGGGCAAGGGTTGCTCCCCTGGGGGGGGGGGGGGGGGATTTATTTAAGGCCACTTCTGCCCCCCTTGGGGCAGATCGGCCTATTTTTGTTATGTTATGTTATGTTATGTGAATTTCATAAAGCGCATGGCTGCCCAAAGGCCTCCCAGCGCTAAGAAGTCATCAGAAAACAGACTTAGGAACAGAAGTTAAAACAACCATGTCTTAAGTAAACGTCGGAATGATAGTTCGTGACTGGTTTGATGTAGTGCCAAGGGTAGAGAGTTCCACAGTTTGGCACCAAGGTAGGTCATAGATCTTCCACCCCATTTAGACTTTTTTACTAAGGGGATTATGGCTAGCGCCACTGAAGAAGACCTAAGAAGTCTGGGAGGATTATAAAAGGAAGCAAGGGATCGCAAAAGCGGAGAACCTTTGTTGTAAAGTGCTCTGTGGATACAACACAATGGGGGTCATTCTGACCCTGGCGGTAAATACCGCCAGGGCCGGGGTCGGCGGTAGCACCGCCAACAGGCTGGCGGTGCTCCGCCGGGCATTCTGACCGCAGCGGTACAGCCGCGGCCAGAAGCGGAAAGCCGGTGGTGTACCGCCGACTTTCCGCTGCCCATGGGAATCCGCCATGGCGGCGCAGCTTGCTGCGCCTCCATGGGGATTCTGGCACCCCATACCGCCATCCAGTTCCTGGCGGTTCACCCGCCAGGAACAGGATGGCGGTATGGGGTGTTGTGGGGCCCCTGGGGGCCCCTGCAGTGCCCATGCCAATGGCATAGGCACAGCAGGGGCCCCCGTAAGAGGGCCCCACAAAGAATTTCAGTGTCTGCTTTGCAGACACTGAAATTCGCGACGGGTGCAACTGCACCCGTCGCACCTTCCCACTCCGCCGGCTCCATTCTGAGCCGGCTTCCTCGTGGGAAGGGTGTTTCCCGCTGGGCTGGCGGGCGGCCTTTTGGCGGTCGCCCGCCAGCCCAGTGGGAAACCCAGAATGACCGCCGCGGTCTTTTGACCGCGGTACGGTCTTCTGGCGGTTCCCGCTTGGCGGGCAGCTTAGAATCAGGGCCAATGTTTTGAACTTTATCCATTGCTTTATCCATTGCTCCATGAAGAGCAGAGAGAGCTGGTTTAGCCGATTCATTCCTAGGTATGTTGAAAAGGAGGCGGGCAGCAGTGTTCTGCACCACCTTCATTTCTTTACAACATATTTCGGGGTACTGCCATAATCGAGGCTGGAGATAATGAGTGCCTGGATAATGAGTCTTTTGGCAATTGGTGGAAGAGTTTTGAACACCTTTCTAAGGAGTCTGAATATCCCAAAACAAGTAGAGGAAGTTTTCTTCATCTGATGTTCCATGGTCAGCCATAAGTCAAGCCAGACTCCTAAACTCTTGATGTATTCCTTGGGGGGGCAGATCTCCCAAACAATGGAGCACGGAGGGAGTAGGATTCGGCCGAGCATGATGACCCAGGCTTATGACCTCTGTCTTATCTCCATTTAGCTTGAGTTTACTCTCTGAAATCCATTCGGACACCGGCCGTAAACAGGGGGTGAGTACCGACTCAGATGAGCTCTGCTCAGTTGAGAAAGAGACCACCAGCTGGGTATCATCTGCATATGAAACTAGGGAGAAACTGTGAGGTTCCACTATCTTTTCCAATGGCAATATATATATATATATTGAACAAAGTGGGGCTGAGAGAAGAGCCCTGTGGCACTCCCCAGCTGCTTTTAAAGCAGCTGGAGAAGAAGGATCGATCTAGTACCTGAAATGAGCTTTCCTCTAGAAACAAGGATAGCCATATCAAAGCTTTGCCTGTAATTCCAGTCTCCTTCATTCTCTGAAGTAAGATGTTGTGATCTACGGTATCAGAAGTGGCACTGAGGTCAAGAAGAATGATCGCTGACACCAGTCCTTGATCAAGACTCTTTCTAACTTCTTCAGTAACTCCAATCATGCTGGGTAATGGCATAAAGCCCATCTGAGAAGGATGAAGAATGCCATTATCTTCAAGAAAGTTAGACATATGGGTGTTCACATATTTTTTTAGAATCTTAGAGAGGGCTGGCAACAAGGAAATAGGCCTATCATTATTGAGTACGGATGCCTCCAGATTGGGCTTCTTAAGCAGTGGTTTTAAAATGGTGTGTTTTCTTCTGGTGGGGGATAGTATTACTGGACAGCGACAGATTCAACAATTCGGTCAGAGTAGGAATTAAGGCAGATGACCCTACAGTTAGGATGGAAGGGGGTGCAGGGTCCAAAGGGGAACCTGATTTGAGAGAGTTTAATAATGTTAAAAACCAGCTCTGGAGAGAGAGTCGGCAACTGTGAGAGCACCACTGTGCCATTTAGACATTCCTCACCTGGAACTTGGAAGCTGTGAGTGCCCATCAGGAAGACTGAGTAAATGTCTGAGATTTTTTGCTGAAAGAATGAACCCAGATCATCACTATGTTTGTAAGCGGCTTCCATAGATTCAGTATAGGAATGAGAGTGGACATTTCTCTTAGTAGACGGAAGATCTCTTTGGGGCAGTTGGAACTTTGTTCTATTTTAGCGGTGTAGTAAGTGCTTTGGGCTAATTTAATTTCCACACAGAACCGTCTAATGGCCTTCCTATAGTTTTCTTTCAATTAAGTATCATAAGTTTTTCTCCATCTTCTTTCTAAACGTCTGCATCCCCTCTTTAATAGATGTAGGTAGGTAGAGAACCAAGGGGAACCTTTTTTTTGTTATCTTCATGACCTTGACACATAGGGAAAGATAATATCTAAACTTTTGGTAATCCAAGCGTTAAATAGTTCTATGGAACAGGCCATGATCCCCAGTAGGGCAGGTTTCAGACTTTCTAGAGTACCGATCCACTCACTAGCATTAAGCATATGCTAGCGCCTGTAAGGTTGAGTTATCATTTGGGAAGATTGAGCTGGTGCTGGGGTGGGCAGATTAAGGGAAATTAAGAAATGATCCGACCAAGTCAAAGGGATAGCGGGCAGGGCGGTTAGACCAACTGTATTACTAAGAACTAGGTCGATGGTGTGCCCTTTATTATGTGTAGGGCCTCTGACCAATTGTGTTAGGTCCAAGGCAGCCATATCAGACAAAAATCTTTTAGATGCGGCATTATCTTGATTCTCTGCGTGAATATTAAAATCACCAAGGATAGTGAAGTTTGGCTTGTTGCATATTAATTCAGCAACTTGCACAGGGAATGAGTGTAGGAAATGTTGCCCTGAACCAGGGGGACAGTATACTAGGGCCCCTGAGAAACTACACTGAGAATTTAATAGGATAGAGAAGGACATACTCTCACAACCTGGAAACTGAAGAAGGCGAGAGGTGACCTTAACTGATTCCCTAAAAATGATGGCAATTCCCCCCCTTTTGCAGAGGCTCTCTCTAGCCTGATTATTGAGTAGTCTTTGGGCAAAGCAAGGGCTACATCTGGGGCTGATCCCTCATGAAGCCAGGGCTCAGTCAAAAAAAGAGCTGTGGGGTTCAAGTCATTCAGAAGGAGGTTAATATCCAGATTGTGAGTGGACTGTGAGCGGCAATTGGCCAAGAGGAAAGTACTTTGTGAGGCTATGTAAGACACAGTGTCGGTCGGTGTCATGGGCTGTGGGTGCCAATGACAACCAGCACAAGGTACATTGACACCCATAGGAGCTGATCGCCTATGGCAATCATCTGCCGGGTTAGGCCTAAGTAAAAAGTGAAAATTTGCATTGTAAGATATCCTATGCATATTAAAATGGGCAGGGTTACTGGCCCCTGGACCCGGCCGGGCGCAGACGGGTTTGCCTTCAGCGCGACCGCTGCATGGCCATCCTTAATAAATGAGTTTCAAAACAGGGAGAGCCCAACGGCTAGTCCGCTGACCTCTAAAGATGGCATGCGTAAATGTCCTGAGTTGAGGGGGAAAGATGGCTACCAAATGAATGCACCGAGGCAAACCAGCACACTGGTCACCGTGAGGGCAATGGCACAACCGGTAAGCCCAATAAAATAGAGTGCAGAGGGGAGGAAAAGGAATCAAATTATTATAACAGCCACATTTACTGCCAACGGCCTCTAAACACAGACCGTTGGCAGCAAGTAAAATGGAGTCAATAAAAGCCCAACATTAAAATATTAAGAAATAGTCTGCAATTATAAAATTACGTAAAGCTATACGACAACCCCAAGGGGAGCAGAAAGCCTACCAGAGACCAGGGAAGATATTTTTTTCAAAAAAAGAGGGTGGGGGTATGGCCGTAGCCCCACCCCAAATAAATGAGGACAAAGTTGTTCTGCCCACCGGTGAGCAGATGGGGCAATTACCTTCCATCCACTCCCCAGGGGGGCAGAAAGTCTACTAGATGCCAGGGAATACAAATAAAAAAATAGTGGGGTGCTGGCTACCAACCAGTATCGGCATGGTTCTGTCCCCACCCCAACTGAAGGGAGTAACAGTCTTTCAGATCTTATCCCAATGGCAAGCAAGAGGACATTTGATTATTTTGGGTTTTGGTTTTACATTTGGGCCACAAGAGCTTGTCTAACTCTCAAAATTGTACCACTTGGAATGGTGAGGGCTGCTCTTTTTGGACTTTGGGACTCTGCCATCTAGAAAAATCTACAAGAGCTAGACACTTCTGAAAACTAAACACCTGGGTGAATCAAGGGTGGTGAGCTTTACATGCATCCCGCACCATTTTCTTACCCACAATGCCCTGCAAACCTCCAACTTTGCTTAAAATCACACATTTTTCCCACCTTTTTGTGATGGAACCTTCCAAAATCTGCAGGAATCTACAAAACTCCTACTACCCAGCATTGTCGCATCTATACCAATACAAATTCTGCCTTGTCAGCCTAAAAACATTTTTTTTCAAACTGCCCTTATGAACCCGCTTTGGTTCCCCCTCAATTTCGACATGTTTTTGGCTCTTTCCTGTCACAGGCACTTGGCCTGCCTTCACAAGTGAGGTATCATTTTTATCGAGAGACTGAGTGGAACGTTGGGCGGTAGGAAATTTGTGCTGGTGCGGTGATCCCACAGGAATGTGAGAATAATGTGATTTCTTTAGCTAAATTTGAGGTTTGCTGAGGATTCTGGGTAAGAAAACACTGGGGGATCTATGCAAGTCACACACCCCTGGTCTCCCTCGGGTGTCTAGTTTTCAGAAATGTCTGGGTTTGGTAGGTCTCCTTCGATGGCTGCTGACCCCAGGACCAAGAGCGCAGGTGCCCCCCCTGCAAAAACAGGTTGTTTTGTATTTGATAATTTTCATGTGTCCATGTAGTGTTTTGTGGCATTTCCTGTCACTTGCACTAGACCTACCTACACACGTGAGGTACAGTTTTTATCTAGAGATCTGGGGGAATACTGGGTAGAAGGAAATTTGTGACTCCCCTCAGATTCCAGAACTTTCTATCACCGAAATGTGAGGAAAAAGTGTTTTGGGGCTATATTTTGAGGTTTACTAAGGATTCTGGGTAACAGAACCTGGTGAGAACCCCATCCTGGGTTGCCCTAGGTGTCTAGTTTTCAAAAATGCACAGGTTTGGTAGGTTTCCCTAGGTGCCGGCTGAGCTGGAGGCCAAAATCCACAGCTAGGCACTTTACAAAAAACAGGTCTGTTTTCTTTGGGAAAATGTGATGTGTCCATGTTGTATTTGGGGCATTTCCTGTCGCGGGCACCAGGCCTACCCACACAAGTGAGGTACCATTTTTATTGGGAGACTTGGGGGAATGCTGGGTGGAAGGAAATTTGTGGCTCCTCTCAGATTCCAGAATTTTCTAACTCTGAAATTTGAGGAAAAAGTGTTTTGTTTTGACAAATGTTGAGGTTTGCAAAGGATTCTGCTTAACAGGACCTGGTGCGAGCCCGCAAGTCACCCCATCCTGGATTCCCCTAGGTGTCTATTTTTCGAAAATGCACAGGTATGGTAGGTTTCCCTAGGTGCCGGCTGAGCTAGAGGCCACAATCCACAGCCAGGCACTTTGCAAAAAACAGGTCAATTTTCTTTGGGAAAATGTGATGTGGTCATGTTGTGTTTTGAGGCATTTCCTGTCGCGGGCTTTAGGCCTACCACACAAGTAAGGTACCATTTTTATCGGGAGACTTTGGGGAATGCTGGGTGGAAGGAAATTTGTGGCTCCTCTCAGATTCTAGAACTCTCTGTCACCGAAATGTGATGAAAAGGTGTTTTTTGACAAATTATGAGGTTTGCAAAGGATTCTGGGTAACAGAATATGGTGAGAGCCCCACAAGTCACCCCACCTTGGATTCCCCTAGGTGTCTAGTTTTAAAAAATGCACAGGTTTCCCTAGGTGCCGGCTGAGCTAGAGGCCAAAATCTACAGCTAGGCACTTTCCAAAAAACACCTCAGATTTTAAGGAAAAAATGGGATGTGTCCATGTTGCGTTTCCTGTTGCGGGCATTAGGCCTACACACGCAAGTGAGGTACCATTTTTATCTGGAGACTTGGGGGAACAATAGAAGAACAAGTGTTATTGCCCCTTGTCTTTCTCTACAGTTTTTCCTTCCACATGTAAGACAGTGTATAAAAAAAATAGACTATTTGAGAAATGCTCTGTAATTCACGTGCTAGTATGGGGACCCTGGAATTCAGAGATGTGCAAATAACCACTGCTTCTCAACACCTTATGTTGTGCCCATTTTGGAAATGCAAAGGTTTCCTTGATACCTATTTTTCACTCTTTATATTTCACCATATGAATTGCTGTGTACCGGGTATACAATGAAAACCCAATGCAAGGTGCTGCTTCTTTTTTGGCTCTAGGTACCTAGTCTTTTGATGAACCTACAAACCCTATATATCCTCGCAACCATAAGAGTCCAGCAGACATAAAAGTATATTGCTTTAAAAAATCTGCCATAGATGGAAAAAGTTATAGAAGAAAACGTGGAGAGAAATGGCTCTTTTTTACCTCAATGTCAATATTGTTTTATTTTAACCTTTACTTTCTGTAGGAAAATCTTGAAGGATCTACACAAATGACCTCTTGCTAAATTCTGAATTTTATCTACTTTTCAGAAATGTTTAGCTGTTCAGGATCAAGCATTGGTTTCACACCAATTTCTGGCACTAACTGGAAGGAGGCTGAAAGCACAAAAATAGTAAAAATGGGGTATGTCCCAGTAAAATTAAAAAATTGTGTTGAAAAATAGATTTTTCTGATTCAAGTCTGCCTTTTCCTGAAAGCTGGGAACATGGCGAGTTTAGCACCACAAACCCTTTGTTGATGCCAATTTCAGGGGAAAAAACACAAGCTTTCTTCTGCAGCCCTTTTAAAAAATATATTTTCCCAGTATTTTGGCTAATTTCTTGGTCTCCTCCAGGGGAACCCACAAACTCTGGGTATCTTTAGAATCCCTAGGACGTGGGAAAAAAAGGACACAAATTTGGCGTGGGTAGCTTATGCGGACAAAAATGTATGAGGGCCTAAGTGCAAACTGCCCCAAATAGCCCCAAAAAGGCCTGGCATCTGAGGGGAAAAAGGCCTGGCAGCGAAGGGGTTAGTATGATACCTGCACTAATTTCTGTTGTTCTATTGAAATTACATTTTTTGAAGTATTTCTTATGCAATGTATTAAGATGGAAATCATAGTGTTTTATTATAATACCTGCACTAACTGCTGCTGCTACATTGAAATGATATTTTAGAAGTATGTTTTATACAATGTATTAGGCTGAAAATATTTATTGTGTATTGCTTTACTGTTATCTAGTTTTTACCATGGCCGTGGTTTTAACTTGCACTTTTGTGGCAATCTGCTGAAATAAAGATTTGAAATGGAGATAAGAAGGCCATGGAACAGATTTATAACTACTGTATAAACATTGCTTGTCAGCTCTCTTTCATCATTTTCTTCTGAAAATTAACAAGAACTAGCAGATAAGAGGCATTCGAAGACCGTATATTTATTTTTTGTACTACTAAAGTTCATTATAAGAAAGCAGTAATGTTTTTGCTTATTACTTTACATTCTGAACAACACCACTTTCTAGGAGTGTTATATTAAGTTACTTAAAATATGTTTTGCAATAAATTACTGGCTACATAGTGGTATATATATTTGTACAGTAAATATCCCACATATATTCTGCACATTCCTCTATAGGTCACAGAACTCCTAAGTGACTTGCAATCTTTTAACGTGGGCAGGGCTTACTTTATCCAGTATGTAGAATACTGTGCCACATTGAGTTCACCGCGGGCCTGCTCTTGTCCTAAAGCTGCCCTCGCATAAGTTATCCGTGTAGTTTGCTAAGTTTTTTTACTTCCAGTCACAGAACAGCATCTAAAGAAGGTCAGGCAGCTTGAATGTATTGGCATGCGCTGGGGTTTGTTGGAGAGACCCATTCTAAAGTGCACACAAGGGCCTTATCTAAGTGTGGAAAACACTAAGGCTCATATTTATGGTTGGTTTGTGCCGTTTGAGCGTCATTTTTGTTTGACGTTCAAATGGGGCAAATCTAACGCCATATTTATACTTTGACACTAGACTCGTCTAGTGCCAAAATATTGGGCTTAGCGCCATTCCTAGGATGCGCCAACCCACCTTGTGTCAATGAGATGCATGGTAGGTGTTTCCGTCCTAGAAATTACTCAAACCCCCCTAGCGCCATATCTATACTCTGGCGCAGAGACCACGCACAAGGAGTAGGCGGACCCAGATAATGGCGCTAAGCCTGCTTAGCGCCATTATCTAACACATGGATCAGACCAGGCATTAGGGTGTCTGTGGACCCATTTCAATGGTCAACCCAACCCCCAGGAACACCCACACCAGAGGGACACCACAGTATGGGGGACCCCATCCCAGGTAAGTCACGGTAAGTTTTTATTTGAATTTTTAGGTGTGCCATTGGGAGCCCCTGGCATGGGCCCACCTGCCGGGCACTGGGTCCAATGGCCTTGCCAAAGGGACCTGTCTATACTTAGGAGTCATGTTTGTGGCTGCTTGTGTGTCAGAAAATGACGCTAGGCTGGTTTGCGGCATATGTTTTGCTGCTAACCAGCCTAATGTCATTTCAGACCCACTAGCGCCATATTCCCTAACGCCATCCCTTCCCGGCTAGCAGCTTTTTTCTAGTAGCTAGCCATTCCTTAACGCCATCTTGCATCATTCCATAAATATGATGTTAAGATGGCGTTAGCGCAGATTTGCGGCAAAAACCATAAATATGGGCCCAAGGGGCATATTTATAATCCCCTAACGCCACCTTGCGCCACATTAGCGTCATGATTGTTGACGGTCATATGGCACAATGAGACCAAAATTCCCATACCACATTTACAGAGTGGTGTAATGCATGCATTGCGCCACTCTGTAACCCTTTGCTCTATGTTGTGCTTGCTCCAAGCATAATGTATGCAAAGGGGACGTCCCCCATTAGAGGGACCAAAAAAATGGCGCAAGGAAATCTATGAGATTTCCTTCCGTCATTTTGTATGGCACGTTTACGCCTGCTCAGAGCAGGCGTTAAAAGGGGGCTTCCATTATCTAAAATGGGCTCCTATATACTCTGCAGGAGTAGCACCAATATGTTGGCACTACTCCTGCAGAGTACATCAATAGTGTCAGGAATTCTGATGCTAATGCCCCCTTCCCTGCGCCATGGTTCGCCGTATTTTAAATACGGCTCACACATGATGGCGTTATGGAGGTGCTAAGGGGCGCAGGGAAAGTGGCGCTGCACTCAGTGCAGCGCCACTTTCCATAAATCTGCCCCTTAAGCTTGAAGTTAAGGGCCGATTAGGTTCGTTCCAAGGTAGTCCAAGCTGATAAAGCTAACATAAATCTGGCCATTACTTCTAGCAATCCATAAGAAATAAAATAAAAATGCAAATACAAGGCTACACAATGGCTATTTTGAAGGGCAGCTTGCTATGTTAAAATATTTGTAATTCTTTATGTATTCTAAGCAATGAAAGATGTGTAAAACAAACATCAACATAATATATGCCAGGGATGTTGCAAGAAGCCTTAGAATGGCTTAATCTCTACAATATGTTTGGGAGAGCTTAAAAAGAAACAGTAGAAAAGAATGCATCTAAATGGAACTGATTTTCATTCTTAGTAGTTGTTATCAAAATCTGTCACCCCTCCTGGATTCATACTGGAAGCCTTGATGTATACAGTGCTCCAGACCGCAAAGATCCGAATAATGAACAGTCTATAGACCACTTGACAAGCAATAAAGCACACACAGTGTTGTTACTCGCTCTATTGTGTCTATATACAGAAAAGAACACCCATGGCGATCATAAAACTGCATTGTTCATTATAGCAAATCTTTAGAGAGAGATTGGATACCTTGATAGCATAGGACCGGAATTGCAAGGCAGGAAATTCAAATCGTAGTTTAAGTGAAGATTGCACATAGTCTTCACATATGTGTCGACCAACATGATTCTAGTGCACCCCCCCCCCCACCGGGGGGTCTTTCCCTTTAAGGGCTTGGTAAAGAAAGAACCTGGGCTCCTATTTTGCGAGGTAACGACTGAGCAAGGTGAAGAAAATGGTGTGTTAATGAACAGCCAGGGACTGGCTTGCTTGCTTGTTACCTGATGAATTGGATTGCTAGGTGACAGGTGTTCTAAGGGTTTGTGTCTGAGTTGATCACCTCAGGTATGTGCCACTGGGGAGTTTTCTGCCTGAGGCCTACCATATAATATTTGTGTACACCCAAGTAATTGAGCACATTGGAGCTCTCACACTAACGTTGTGCAGGGATATTTTCCTTGAAATGGCTTAGCATGCTTTTCAGTACAATCAGTTCAACTCGAGAGACACCAGATTGACACCACAGGATGGGGGTCCCCATCCCAGGTAAGTTAAGGTAAGTTTTAATTTTAATTTTTAGGTGTGCTATTGGGGGCCCCTGGCATGGGCCTACCTGCCTGACACATCCTTAGTCCTTCATATAACTACCTTGCTGTAATTTCTTTTATGAGCCGTTCATTTTGCATTCCCTAATTAAATTCAAAATGCATCAAAGGAATAATTTATCCTATTCTCTTCAATTGGATTCACCATTTTCATTCTGATGACTATTTGAGGTGGTAGGCAGATACGCGACAAGATGTCAAATTTGAAAAAAATTGCAATAATTATTGCACTTCCCTGTGTATAAATGCAAGAACTCGCATAACGGAAGAAGTTCCATATTTATGGAGCTTAGCAGGCAATTAAGATTTAAGGTCAAGCTATGAACATGCTGTTCTGAAGCATCCTGGTCAAAAGGTTTCGTGCCTCCTTAAGGAGCAAGCCCAAAACTAAGAATGTATTCTGTATATTCTAACAATAAGGGCCTCACTACTAGTTTGGTGGTCTGACGGTAAGACTGCTGCGGTGGAGGCTGCCAAAAGGCTGCCATGCTGGCGGTCATCCAGACCGCCGTATTACGAGTAGTTACACATCAAAGCCCGCTAAAAGACAGCCAAAATCACAACACTACCAGAAGTCTGGATGGAGGGAAAGAGGCGGTCCAACCACCAGCACCGCCAGTCCCTCAAACATCCACCCAATCTACTATGAGCCACAAATCACAGTAGTGGTTCTTCCTCAGCGGAAAACTAATGGCAGTGTGAACTGCGGCGGTCTGCGGCACCACAGTAATACACAACACCACATTAGACAGTTTGAATTCCACACACCTGACACACATCCACACATCCAACACACCTACAAATTGCACTATAAAACAGACTCCTTCACACCCAACAATCCCTTGCAACCGGAACGCCACACACAGCAAGATAGAGATCACAATTATAATTTACAAACCATTGATCAGGCACCCCTCCATGCTTAAAATACCACTCACCCCACACCTCCACAACATATACAACACACAAATTAGTGTCACGTAGGCTCTCATTATCCTAATGAGACTACTGGATTTTTTGGGTGGCAAGATCGTTCACAGTGTGGGGGACTAAGTCTGACCCATGGCAAAGGAATCTTGTCACCCCAAATCTGGGTTGAGCTCCGGCTAACTAGCAGTGCCTTATCTCTCCCAAAGGGAAGAGAAAATTGGGCAACCAAGCGCATGACATCTTAGTGCTTCCCAGGGAAATCGTGGTCACTCAGGTCACAACCAGTTCTCTCATACACAGTGTGGTCTCATATATAAATGACGAAGGCAGTTTGAGTTTTAAAGATTGGTTAAATAAAACAACTGCATTTTAGATAACAAGGCGTGAGCCGCAATAACCAGAACCATACAACACAGTAGGATTCAAATAGTAACGAGGAGAGTGAAACATAAGAATAATGCTATCATAGTGCAACTAGAGTACGTTCCCTCTCTAAGTTATATTTTGAGCACAGTATGTGAAGCTTTAAGCCTGCCTTTCAGCTTCCCCCGGGAGGACATCGACCCTCATACCTGAGCAAAGGCCTGTGATCTGGATCAGCATTTGCAACAGGGCAGTCAGCATTTAGTTGTGGGTTTCTGGTCGGAATCTCCCTCTTACGTGTACCAGGACTGGGAAGTGTTTTTATAACTAACACACCGGTGTTCTAAGAAACGTCCCTACGTAAGAATGTGTACTTTCTACGAACCCTAAAGACTAAACTTCTACCACGTCTATCGGCAATGTACCAGACTGTATCCTTGACTGAAGCACAGAACGAGCAAGAATGTATTGTTTGAGAACTTCAGTGCTGAAGTAAGCTAAACAGTGTGATAGAAGAAAATAAAACAAGACCGTGAAACTGATTATTGTAAAATAACAGTGCGAGGCTAAATAAAATGCATCTAGGGCAAAGTGCACAGAGGCCTAATACTTTAAGCAAACGCGCAGAAAGCTACATTTAAAATGGCTACACTACACCCTCCCCTTGTCGGTAGAAAGTGGTTTAAGCCGATGCTAAAAATGCCCTATGCTAAAAGATCATTAAAACCCTATAGAATTTCAACAAGTCAAGAGGACACCAAAGCACATTAATCCTCAATTTAAAACGAAGCACGCGGCTAAGAGCCAAATTCATGTAACAGTGTCAATTTAGACCAGATCCAATTCAAGTAGTGGTCATAGAAAGCATGAGGTTCTCCATTTCGGCAGATGACAAAACCGGAAAATCCATGCCAAAGACTATCAAGGAGCAGGTGTGTTCCAAAGCCCCAGTGTCAACCAAGGCGGCATCCCGTACAGAGCCTGTGAACGAGTTAATATCAACTTCCTCCAGGAAGGGTATCTCGTAATCAGCCTCACGAAGCAAACGCAACTGCAGTGCGCATGTCTGGTAATGAGCCCTTATCGGGAACATCAACAGCTCAGCATCAACCACTGGGGGGCGTTGCTGTGAGAGACAGACGTCCAGTGCATGTTCCAAATCGCACCAACAGCACCGAAACACGGGCTCCACACAATCCAAATCCGGCCTGAATGACAGAGACCAGTCACACCCCAACTGTTCCAGGAGTGCTGCTCCAAAGTGCTGCATCATGCGTTCACCACACAGCTGTGCTGATTGGAGCACCCACATTCGTCCTTGTTGCTGCGGGACAGCCATTGCGGAAAAACAACAGCAACAGCAAAACGCCGGCTAATAAAGCCAAAGTTATCGGAAATCCCCAAAAATGCTTCCGAAAATTGAATGAATAGCCGAAGGTATTAAACCGAATATGGAAGAGAAGGTGTGAACGAACCCAACACCAACGGCTTTGAAAAAATGTGCTAATCCAGCTGTGCTGGACGCATTAAATATATGTCCCACGAGTTCACCAAAGTGGCTCGGAAAGTTGGTATTTAACAGGGACTGTATTTCCGCTGATGACCTTGCCACCCGAAGTGCGTAGGTCTCGCGTGCAGATGTAAGGGCCACATGCTTCTGAAACAATAAAGCCTTTAGTCTACTTAATTTGTCGAAATTCACCTTGGAAGTAGCAATGTGAGCCCAGATATCTGCTACCTCCTTTAATTTAGTGGGGGGAAACAACACACTCCCGCAGCAAGTAACGACCTTAGTGACCAAAACAACGTAAAATATTCCGGCTCGCATGCCACAACAGTCTTCACTTTTGAGGAGGACGTAGCTGCCGTTTGAAAGCACCTGGAATGTGCGTTTAATCAAGGGTACCGGAACTCCCTTCAGATAGCGAAACAATGCCCGGTATTACTATATCATTCATAGACAACTTTAGGACATACGGTATTTGAATTATCTCAGGGGGATCGTATATATCAAACATTACTTTATCCCACACAATCCCATCCAGAATTGGTACTGCAGAAATGTTCACAAAGGACAAGTCTCTTCGAACCCTATGTGATGAAAAATGTGGCTTCAACACCTCCTCCACCTGTTCAACCGCTGATCGCTCAAGAAGAAAATGACCATGTATCAGCAGAAAAAAGGTAATCGAAAACCCAATCCAAAGAAAAAATGCTAGCATAGTCAATAAGAGCCACAGATAATTCCATGGAAAAACAAAATATGTATCTTTAAGCCAATACATCAGCTTACGTGGACCTGACAGGTCAGTATTCGAAGAGGCAAACGACTCCGATAGACCATCGTTGTTGTTGGCAAAGTACCCAGAGGTAGTTCGTGCAAAAGATGGCGCCGTATTCAATGGAGGAGTTGGTGTTTCTTGCGGTGGTACACTGTAGATAGCACCATCCGTCACGTCAGTAGTCATGGTGACTTCGATCAAATGTTTCTAAGTTATTTGTTGTCAGTGGAACTAATGCGAGATCATCATCCACCCTCCCCAAGCTTGGAGAGACAACAGTGTTGGTATAGATAACCTGAAGCAGAATATCTTCCCCAGTAGTGAGAGGGATTCGGGAACTACTGGACGTTCCTCTTGGTCTGCTGTGCAGAATCGGCCACATGTTGTAACTTGACATTGTCAATAGAAACAAAGCGATTTTCTTTGGCACCAGGCAACGGGGGTAAAATAACAGTTCTCGTTCCGTGTATCCCCAACACAGGGACTGGTGCTCGATAAGAAGGGCAACATTCTTTTTTCACTGCGACCTTTTCACGCACAAGATCCCCAACTCTGGGAATCCAGCCAGTAGGTGTTACGGCACATCCTTAATTCCTGTGGAGGCAGCACTTTTAGAAGAGTTATCTTCACTGAACTGTTGTAATTCCTGCAAAACAGTGACACGATCATTTACGTCAAAAGGCGTTTCCGCCGCCTCCACACCAGGACCATCAAGATCCGGAACAAACATTTGTGTTCCGAACAGGCACTTATATGAAGTACGACCCCCCAGGGACCTTCTAGGCAGGTTATTTAGTGCTCTCTGAACTCCATACAGGTGGGTTAGCCAACTACGACCCGTACCTAAGACTCTGGCTGTTAAGGATTGCTTTAAATCACGGTTTAATCGCTCCACGACAGAATTTCCCTCTGGATGAAATGGAGATGAGTACTGGAGCTGGACCCCCAACGAAGCCATGGTGTCCCTGAATGCCCTTGAGACAAAAGCAGGGCCCTGGTCCGGAAGGAATGCCGCAACTGCATATGTACCGACAAAGACACGCAAATCTTCAATAACAGTTCGAGCGTCAGCCGAGCACTGTGGCCACACCCACACAAATCTGGAGCAAGAATCAACAGCGACTAGTATATATTTGTATGCACTATCCGGTGTTAGTGGACCGCAATGATTCAAGTACACACATTGTAATGGTCTGTTGGATATTAAGAGGGGTATCTGCGGCGGGTGCTTAGCTGTTGAAACTTTAATTTGTTGACAGATGTCACAACAAAGGACATACTGCTTAGTCTCTTTATAGAGACCAGGCCACCAGTAACGGGCCTGTAATAGCGAAATTGTGGCAGCCACGCCAGCATGTGCAGATGCCACTCCCTCATGGACTGCTTTAATCAATTGTGGTTTTACAACTTTATTGGGGATGTTGCGTACACCTACGCTAGGTATTTTAACCTCAGCGTTGAGCATACTTCGCATGAAGTATCGGTATTTATTAGGAAATCCTTTAGGATAAGGCGTGCCATCAACCGTAGCTTTTATGGCAGCCAGAATCTCTATGTCTGGTTTGGAACTCGAACGAGTCACTGCAGCCACAGTGGCTACCGCCACAGCCGACTTTGCAGCTTCATCAGCCAAAGTATTCCCAGCAACGTGTATTCCAACGCGCTGGTGACCAAGAGTATGTACAACATGGACTTTGGGTAGCGTCTCCTTCAGGTCTGCTACCTTCCCCCACAGTAGTCTGTGTTTTATGGTGTTGCCTTTTGAATCTCTGAACCCATTCAAGTGCCAGTAATGTAGGTATTCATTAAAAGACTGGACGCAATAATACGAATCACAATCAGTGTAAACTGTGTCGGATCCGTATGTTCTAGTGCCATTAGTAGAGCTTTTAGCTCAGCCAATTGTGCCGTACAATCCCCTAGGGTCTGTGTATAAGTATGTTGGGGGCAGAACTTCTCCCCTTCCATATGGCCGCTCACTACCGAACATGCAGCCAAATATTGGTGTTTTGTTCCAACCGCCTGTTGCGCAGAGCCATCGGTGTACATGACTACTTGATATTGATCAATAGGCAACGTGTCAGCGGGAACTGGATATTCAACTTCATATTGCAGAAATTCTTGAGTTTGTAATTTTGGGTCAAAAATGTAATCTACATCAGTGGCTGTTAAAGACGTAGCCCATTGTATCCATCGCAGGTGTAGTGCTTTTGCGTTGGGAACGCTAGCTTTTGTAACAGCCTCTGGGGCCGGAATAGGGGAAACAACAATAATGCCTTTACCCTGGGCAAGAGGTCTTTCTTTAATAACAGCCATCTGTACAGCAGTGAGAATTTTCTCTGTGGGTGCAAATCGTTGTTCAGCAGCCAAATACAAGTGGGACTTGTATCCAATCGGGACTGTCTCACCTTCATTAAATGTGACATACGTAAACCCAATGGCCCCAGCTATCACCCTGATGACCAAATGCGTCTTATTGTCCCATGTATGTAAATGTTTTGCGGCTAGTAGATCCGCTTGTAACTCCAGAAGAGTATGTGTATGTTCAATTGTCCAGAATTTGCTTGAGAAATCAGGACGGATTAATTCATATAAAGGTTTAATGCGTGTAGCATACTCAGGAATGTATGTTCTGCCAAAATTTAGAAAGCCCAACAATGATTGGAGTTTCTTAATCGTATTAGGTGGTTGCAATTGTGCACACTTTTCTAAGAATTGGGGCGCTAGGCTCTTACCTTCATTCAACAGCTCGTATCCCAGGAATATGATGCTGAGGAAGGCAATTTTAGATTTTTTGAAGTTAAATTTGTAGCCAATGTCGGCAAACCCTACAACAATGCGGGCTACTCGTCTTAAATGTTGTAGCAACTCGTCATCCGTGAGATATATATCATCTACATAAGACAATGCTTCAGGGTCTAACTTGTGTAAAATTGCAGTCACACGAGCCGCAAACAGTCCCGGGCTGTTCTTATACCCCTGAGGCAAACAACAGAATTTTTACTGAGAGCCTCACGCACTAAAGCTTGTCAAATCCCTGCTTTCGGGTGCTATATTCTGGCAGAAGAATCCATTCGAGATGTCTAAAGTCATTTTGTATTTTTTCTGCACAATGTTGTTCATCAGTGCGGCGCTATGTGAATTTTGTATAGCATATGTACGTGTATGTCCGTTCAAATGTCTGTAGTCTAAGACTATTCTATAGGAATGGTCCAGTTTAGCTACAGGGAATAAGGGATTATTCATCGGTGAGACACAGGGTTCAATTACCCCCTGGTATTCCAGTTTTGTAAGTATTTCCCTCACCGGTGCCCTTGCTTCATGTTTTATGGGATACTGCGGTTGTGGCTGAGGTTCACCTTTAATCGGAATTACATGATATTGAGAATCCCTATCCCACCCTACGTGATTTCTAAATAAGGCAGGTGCTTGTGCTAGAGCCCATTTGATGCAATAGGACTCTGCGAGTTCCCCTGGAACAAGAGGCGAGAACAAAGGTTTAATAACCTCCTCCCCAACTGGGCAGGTGCGGACAAAATCAGGTGGCCAATCCTGTTCAGCCAGCAAAATGTCATATATCTTTACTACACAATCCCAAAAGATTGCTTGTATAGTGCGTTCAATGTCTCCTTCCAATTGTAAAGTGACTGTATACACCCTATCGGGTTCAGAGACACACATATCTGCTGTTTCAACTTGTATGAAGTCATCAGTTGCTTTCACCTCCAGATGCTCTAGAAGATCCTGGCGAACTATTGTGACCTCTGCCATGCTGTCTAGCAGTGCTAGTGCCCATGTCTTGTTCTTCAAGAGAACTCTCTTCCTGAGTGGCATGTCTAACTGAGACTGCCGCCACCTTTTTCTTTTTAAACTGTTGTTTTTGTTGTATCGGTTTCTCTTCCTTCTTGACAGAAGCCTCCGAAGAGCGTTGTGATTCCTGTCTCGGTTTCACGTACTCTGTTCTCCGCTCTGACCGCCCACCTCTCTCATTTCTCTTTTCCGATGAGTCCTGAAAGGAACGAGATTGGCGTGTATCAGTATATTGATATCTATCAGGCGTTTTTATATTATCCCTATTTCTGAGATTATACCTATTCTGCGGGGTCTCCGTACGCGGAGATTCTCCCCTTTCTTTTTTAGGTGTCTGTTGTTTTTTCTCCCAGCACCTATTACCCTCAGGTTGAGGTTTAGCATTTTCTTTACTAATTTTTCCCTGAAATTGAGGTTTTTGCAGTCAAGCCCCTAGGCTATCTCGACCGATACTGGAATATGTTTCCGCTATTATTTTTGGCAGTTCCCGCTCCTGATCTAGTTGCGGGACGTCATGAAGACGCATACGCACTGCAAGTGCAACTGCCTCCCCTTTAAGATTACTTAAGATTATTGAAGAAACCGTGGCAAAGTTGCCCATCAGTTGCATTTCTAAATCTAAGGCCGGGGCAGCCCCATATTCACCCTGAATTTGCTTAAGCACTTCCGGTAGATTGGCCAATGTCAGTGTGCCGTTGTATAGAGTGCGGTAAACACCGTGCCCCATGTATTACAATGTTCCACTGTGGGAACCATGCCAAATGGTAAACACATAGTTAATATTCTGTTTATCCTGGGGTCCCGTATGGGGAAATACCGCCTCCAGCATATTGATTTTCTGTGCCAGCCAAAATAGAGTCTCCTCCCGTTTTGCTGGAACTTTACCCATAATAGAGTGTACAGTCACCGGGTTTATACCTGGTGTTACTGCATGTGGTTGTGCTGGAGCAGCACGCGCTGGGTTTGTATTTAGTGTCTGCATCACAAATTGTACTAAGAGTCTATTTGTAGCCGCTAAGTCTGTATCTAAACGACAAACTTCAGCCACCGGCATATTTGCAACCGCAGGATGTGGTGTATATGTGGCCAATAAAGGCCAAGTCGGACCATCATTACTCAGTGGACCTAACCTTACTGGTAATATTGTATGGGGTAGGGCGCCATCAAGCCAAATATTATGTTCTTGATAAGATAGAGGTATCTCTAGGTATGCGTACGCCCTGTACTGGCCAGGCGCGTTCGCAACCGTACATGTGTGAAATGTATTTGTATTCCCATCAACTGCTGGAAATGTGACCCTGGAGTAAAAAAGTTCTGTTCTATAGGCTGCGTGGGCAGCCACCACAAATGTGACTGGACCACCCTGGATCGTAAGACCATGTGCAAGCAAATGTGCTGTGAGCGGTTGTCTCATTTTAAGAGCTATTTGTATTACCTGGGGATTCGCCATTAGAAAAACAGCGAGAGTTCAGAGAAGGCACACCAAGACTGGGTCTTTCCTTTTAAGGTTCAAGCTTGAACAACCATCCGCTGTAATTAGGGTTACCTATACCGCAGTGGTGGAAGTCCTCAGTGCCACGGATGTCTCCGTTAAAGGAACTGAGGGATCATTATATTATATGAGACCGAGAGAAACTGGTGGACCCGAAAATTAGAGCCAAACCAAACGTTGCCGGTGCTATGTCGCGTAGGCTCTCATTATCCTAATGAGACTACTGGATTTTTTGGGCGGCAAGATTGTTCACAGTGTGGGGGACTACGTCTGACCCACGGCAAAGGACCCTTGTCACCCCAAATTCGGGTTGAGCTCCGGCTAACTAGCAGTGCCTTATCTCTCCCAAAGGGAAGAGACAATTGGGCAGCCGAGCGCATGACATCTTAGTGCTTCCCAGGGAAGTCGTGGTCACTCAGGTCACAACCAGTTCTCTCATACACAGTGTGGTCTCATATATAAATGACAAAGGCAGTTTGAGTTTTAAAGATTGGTTTAATAAAACGACTTCATTTTAGATAACAAGGCGTGAGCTGCAATAACCGGAACCATACAACACAGTAGGATTGAAATAGTAACGAGGAGAGTGAAACATAAGAATAATGCTATCATAGTGCAACTAGAGTACGTTCCCTCTCTAAGTTATATTTTGAGCACAGCATGTGAAGCTCTAAGCCTGCCTTTCAGCTTCCCCCGGGAGTACATCGACCTTCATACCTGAGCAAAGGCCTGTGATCTGGATCAGCATCTGCAACAGGGCAGTCAGCATTTAGTTGTGGGTTCCTGGTCGGAATCTCCCTCTTACCTGTACCAGGACTGGGAAGTGTTTTTATAACTAACATGCCGGTGTTCTAAGAAACGTCCCTACGTAAGAATGTGTACTTTCTACGAACCCTAAAGACTAAACTTCTACCACGTCTATCGGCAATGTACCAGACTGTATCCTTGACTGAAGCACAGAGCGAGCAAGAATGTATTGTTTGAGAACTTCAGTGCTGAAGTAAGCTAAACAGTGTGATAGAAGAAAATAAAACAAGACTGTGAAACTGGTTATTGTAAAATAACAGTGCGAGGCTAAATAAAATGCATCTAGGGCAAAGTGCACAGAGGCCTAATACTTTAAGCAAACGCCCAGAAAGCTACATTTAAAATGGCTACACTACATTACTACCCTACACATCAGGCACCACCAGTCACCCACTAACAACACAGCACCCACACCTCATCATCCATTTTCATCACTTTTCCGTGTCGTCCAGCACAACAATGTTCCCACAAAAGCATCCCTGTTTCACTGATGATGAGTTGAGAGTCATGGTGGACGAAATCATTAGATTAAAGCCACACCTATTTGGAGCCCAAGTCCAGCAAACTACTCTTGCTGGGAAAATGGAGATGTGGCAAAGAATAATTGAAATGGTGAATTCTGTAGGCAGCTATCCACGCACAAGGGAGGACATCAGGAAGCAGTGGAACAACCTCAGGGGGAAGGTACATTACATGGCTGCCAGGCACTAGCTGGCAGTCAGCAAGATTGGCAGTGGTCCCCCACCTACTCCCCCACAGTTCACATCATGGGAGGAGAAGGTCTTGGCCATCCTGCATCCTGAAGGCTTGACAGGATTTTTATGGGGGAGTGGAGTCGGGTAAGTCACAACACCTATGATGTCACCCAAAAGATTTGTCTTGCATGCTCACTGATCACCTTTTGATATCTTAACTGCCAACCCCCTCACCGCCCCTGTGTCCAACTGTCCTAATACCCCTGTCTGGCATCCCACATGTCAACTAAACACATATGGGGGCACAGTGTCTCTGTCTGGGGGGGGTTGTACAGGGACTGAAAGCACTACCACTCCCAGTAGGCACTGTTCCACCATTAAGAAAACCAGAACAGTGTATCTCTATGAGAATTGCCGTGCATTTCAACTACAATCGACTAAACCCACCTGAATGCTCCACAATTGTACAATCTATTGGAATGACAGCAATGCTATGGGCATCTGCCAGTACAATATCACCAACACACAGCAACAACTGTGTCCTCTGCTAAACTGTCCCTTCTACCTCCCATCAACTACTGAAATATACTCACCTGAGGGGAACACACATATATGCAGTGTGCTGTACTTGGTGTAACCTGTCACATATGGCCAGGTAGAATGGTTACTCCTAATTTGATGGACAAGTCAGTTTCCACAGTACATTGTGCAGCTGTCTGTTGACTCAATACTGAACTACCGCTAACTGGGAGGTAACATGAAAAATATAAAGCTACACAGCTGCCAAGATATGAGTCTATGAACAGACGTCCAAATACCAAGATACTGTGACATCCTGTAGCAAGGTGTATGATATAGGAATTGTCTGTATTCCACATAGCTGTTCTCCAGATTTGAAAGCAGGTGTCACTGTCATATCAGGGGATCAAGCAAATCCTTTCTGTACATGGCTCAAAGCATATCTACCTGTCAAAGTTTGATACCACATGTTGTACTACAATCTGTAACTGTCTGTTTCATTTCTTCACAGGTGTACTTGCCTTTGGGACCATGGAGAGGACACCTGAGACAGCCACTTCCCCCCTGGATGAAGCGCTCATTGATGAAAACACCCCTGGATGTGTGGACATTGAGGACAACTCTGGCCCATCTGGGATACCTGGTCAGTCCACAACTGTCAGCCTCACCCTGCCCACATTTGCTCCACTCAGCTCTGTTTCGTCGACATGCCAAGCAAACATTCATCCCCAAACCTGTGTCCCTAGGACAGTTTCTCCCATCACGTGTCCCCTAGTACAGGTATCGGAGTCACAAGTAGAAAACCCTGACAATGAAGAACCTGCCACCACTGGTAGTAAGCAAACTGTGCCAAGGGTGTAGGCACTTAGAGGTAGGTGCATGGGAGGGATGGTGTGGGCCAGCGGATACTTCTGACCAGGAAACCAACTCCCAAGCCTTAGGAGCTTACCAAGAGTCCCAAGGCGTGATGGGCCAGGTACTTACCATGATGGGGGAGATCAAGCAGCTGCAGAGCGACAACCACCAGGAACTAATGCACAGTGGGAGGCCCTCAATTCCAACATGGTCTCCCTGAAAGACATCAACACCATCATGAGCATGGTCTGTCCACATCACCAAACAACTTCCACTGGCCATGGAACATCAGCACCTGTGCCAGTGGAATGGAGACTCTGCCTCTGTAGCTGAAGAACCCCCCGCAAATGTGGACATCCACCAAAACAACCAGGAGGTGCAGATGCCAAGACTAGAACAACTGCCAAGAAGTGATCCTCTTATGACTGGTTCCCCTTGTGTGCCACTGATACACCCTGTTGGCTCTTCTATGACCACTCTCTATTTTTCACTGATAGTAGGACAATGGACTTGAGACTCCAAATGTCGAAGTAGCTACCCTAATGATAACATCCACCATAACTGAAACCTTCACCGTTGGCACTTTATTGCTTTGATCCCATTTACTTAATTTTTTTGTGCACTTGTAAATAAATACAACTAAATCACAATAAATGTTTGAGAGTCATATTTCAACTATTTTGAACAGTTAACTGTGAATTTTCTAGAATACGCATAATACACTCAAATGTAGCAAATGTGGGAATAGACAGGTCAGGTGTACTGTTGATTCTGGGTTTACTGCATACACAATGATACAAGTGGGCAATCATCAATCTTCATTTATAGCACTGTGCAGCACATAGGCTGACCATATGCCAATGATCACACAGTGAAGTCAGTATAGGTGTTAGTAACTAACATCCCACAGACCACTGAAGTAAGGGACATGTCAGACTTTTTCTATCCAAATTGTCAGATTGCTGAAATTTGTCATCAGCTAAACCCTTAGCACATACCCATACCATACTACCAAATAAACATACCCCATTGTAAGAAATGGAGACTTTGGTTGGCAGTCAGGTTGCCCCCTGTCCAAGCAAGGACCCTCACTCTAGTCAGGGTAAAGGAGTTAACTCCCGCTCACACCCTTGGTAACTTGGCTCGAGCAGGCAGGCTTAACTCAGAGACAATGTGTAAAGTATTTGTACCAACACACACAGTAATACAGTGAACCACTACAAAATGACACAACACAAGTTTAGAAGTATAGTAAATATTTTATCTAAATAAACAAGACCAAATATGATGGAAATCCACAATACACCATTAAAAGTATGATCTTAGCACTTAAAAACACAACAATAATGCCTAGAGGCACAAATGCTGCAATTTGATGTTAAGCGGCATTGTGACGGAATTTTTTCCCACAATGCGATGCCACTTGTGCCATTTACGGTGTCGAACGGACCCCCAGATACAGTACCTTCATAAAACAAGTAGAAAACAGGCCGGTGAACAGAGTTGGAGAGCAAGGTGTTGCTAGATCTGATGTGGAGTCAGTTCCGGTGCTACGGGGCAGAGATGCAGAGGAGTTGCGCAGCGGAGTCAGGTCCTTACTGCAGAGCGGTAGAGGTGAGGCGGCATCGGTTACAAGGTGTCGGTCCCTTGGTACATCTGGGAGAGATGAAGTCCGGCGAAGTCACAATGCTGTGGGGCGACCTCACGGGGTCGCGCTCACATCAAGGGGTCACAGGCGCTGTGACGGAGTCGGGTGTCACGAACATCAGTGCTATGACACTCCAATCTCAGCATGATCAGCGGCTGCAGCATTGCGAGGCCTGTGGAGTCGTTGGGGTTGTCGTGCTTCTGCGAGGTCCATGGCTTCAGGTGCAGGCAGCGTTTTGGGTTCCATACAGCGGCACCCTTAGCGAAGTCGCAAGGTGGCATCCAGCGTTCTTTCACAGGGGACCTGGAACTGGAAAGGCACCCTCTGGCAAGCTAGAGTCCACAGCATGCAGACTCAAAACTGGATGGTAAAGCCTTTGCTGCCCCTGAGGCTTCAAAACAGGAGCTTGGAGATTCTTCTCAAGCAAGAACGCACAACAACGTCCAGTCTTTGTCCCCTTTCACAGGCCGAAGCAGCCGCTGCAGGATAGCCCGACAAAGCATAGTCACAGGCAGGGGCAGCACTTCTCAGCTCTACAGCTCTTCTCCTTGGCAGAGGTTCCTGTTGATTCCAGAAGTGATCTAAAGTCTGGGGTTTCATATCATTTATTTCCATTTCTTATATTAATAAATCACAGTTAAATTCACTATATTCATTGATTGCAGTACTGTTAACTGCACATTTTCTTTATACACTGCAATCTGATTTGCAGCTTACTTAAATATTTGTGGCAAAATTATGACAAGCCAAAATTGCAACTACGAGCATGAGGCGTCTATGTCCTTAACCCAGAAGTTACAAAGAAAGTGAAAACTGAGTGCAAACTTCTCTTCGCCTCTTCAATCTCTGTCACTCTCTACATTCCCTTTGTCATTTCTTCTCAGTAAGTCCCTTTCCTGGCCCACTCACGATGGGGATCTTTGAGACCCATGATGATGACTATCGTGAACCACTCAAATTTGGGCACTTGTGCCATTTGATTTTTAAGCATTAGTAGCAATGTTTTCGAAGCATTCCAACAAAAAGGCTCTGAGTAGCTATATCACTGACAAAATCTTTAATTTAGACCCAGTTATGCTCTGCACACAGACTGCTATATTGAGACAGGAGCAGATGCTTGCAGAGCAGACTTCTTCTGTCACTCATGGTACTCGACCCTATTTTTAGAGCTATACTGGTCTCCTATGAGCTGATTCAGCTGAACAACAAGAATTGTATTAGAGAAGGTTCAGTGATAAGATATTACAGAATATCACAGAATATCTGGTTCAGTGTTCCTCTCTTTTAATAGGTGATTTATAGACGTCTCAAAGATATTGAAGAAAACACAGTTCTTCAGCATCTGAGGAAAGGCTACTCAAAGTCATGGGACTGACTAAACCCTCAATAAGTGCACCCATCAAATTCTAAAGGGAGACCGATTATAGTAGTTAATGCTACCATTAGAATTATGAGATCCACAGGAAGAAACTAGATATGTTTACTTTCTTCTGGAGATTTCAGCTGCTAAAAGGAGACAAAATCTCCAAGTGTAAGTCCAGCCAACACGAGGAATTAGCCTAGAAATAGGACCCAGCATTACCAAGTCTCCTATTAATTCTTAATTTCTTAGTGGACCTTCAGGGTCCAACTCGTGATGGGATAGAGTATCCAAATAGCCCTCTGGCATCAACACTGGGATGAGGAAATATCGTCCTCATATCTTGGACGACTCGTAAAGAAGGCCGGTGGTGTGACGGAATGTGAATATGAATGGGGAGATCAGGGGAGATCAGGGGCTTGGATCTCAAGAAAGGAAAATCTAGGATCACATAAGGAGACCTACAGATACACCCCTGTGCCTATCTTCCTCAAATTGTCACCAAACCTGCCAGCATTAGAATTTGCCTAGTGACATTAATGATTGAATCACTATTACGACTCAATACATTAATGTACATTCGGATTAAGAGCCCTATTTTGATGTTTTGATGTTGGCGGATGCAATAATCTCTGTTGGCCCTGCAGAGAACTTTCTGCCCACAAGGCAGAAACTAGTCTGCCTATCAATTTTATAAATGCCAGCCAAGCTGGCAGTCATTTAGAAAGCATTGGCAGGAACCGCCATGAAAGAGGTTCCTGTCAATGCATTTTCCTGTTTGATGCTGGGCTCCGTCAGCAGGATGGAGCCCTGTACCAAACAGTTTTCTTTTTTTATTTAAAAAAAGAAAATACCAAAACTGAATTTCCTTTTGAAAATAAAATGCTGCGCTCGCCACGGGAGCCCTCTCCCATGGTGAGTGGAGGATTTAGCAAGTTTTCACTGAAGACTGTGTTGGTGCGAAAATATATGTCAAATTGTAACTCATAGGACGCGCCAACATCTATGACCTGCAGTGTCTTTGCTGCTCCCCAGCTGGAACTGTCTCTTTAATTAGGGAAACTCATTCAATGATTCTGGGACATTCCTATAAGAATGACAGACAAAGATTCTCTTTTCAATGCTTTATATAAGAATTATCAGGCAAATACAGAGAAGTGACATGAGCAGATTGAGCAACAAAGCATGTAAGTCATAACTACAAAAAACTCAATTTAATTGTAAATGAAATCGGCCACAGATTCACCTTTTAAGATGGGGAATAGACTGGCTCATTTTTTTAAAGAATCCACACTCTTATGTAGGGCTTTAGACAAATAAGTTCATACTTTCTGTGGGAATACATGATTCTCATGGTTCTCAGGATTTAGACCAATAGGAAACAATCTAGAAAAAACATTTTACTGCAGAATACACTTGAAGAGTTTCTCAACATAGTGGAACATTGAGATTCACCCATTTGCACAGTCCTAGCTGTACAGTTAAGCTGATGCATTTTAACAGCCAGGAATAGTAGGAACCGTTTTTGATTCTGCACAATGAGGACATTTTCTCGAGAACACATTCTGTTTATTCATGTGAAAACCAGGCAAGTTTTATTTAGAACGAAATCAACAACAGTCATCACGTGATATATTGTGACTGTTAGAAATGTGGTCTTTGGTTGGCAGTCTGGTTTCCCCCTGCCAAGCAAGGACCCTCAACCTAGTCAGGGTAAATCAACCACACAATCCAAATTGTCCTGTGCCCACTCTCTAGTAGCTTGGCACTGAGTGGTCAGGCTTAACTTAGAAGGCAATGTGTAAAGTATTTGTGCAATAAATCATGCAATAACACAGTAGATCACCACAAAAATACACCACACAGTGTTTAGAAAAATATATAATATTTATCTGATAAGATGCAGGTCAAAACGATTGAAATGCATTAAGTATATTTTGGAATATCACTGTAAAAAAAACGAGCATTCTGACCGCGGCGGTTCAGCCGCGGTCAGAAGCGGCAAGTCGGCGGGCTCCCGCCGACTTACCGCTGCTCGGGGAATCCTTCATGGCGGCGGAGCACACTCCGCCGCCATGAGGATTCTGACCCCCCCTACCGCCATCCTGTTCATGGCGGGAAAGCCGCCATGAACAGGATGGCGGTAGGGGGGGTCGCGGGGCCCCTGGGGGCCCCTGCCGTGCCCATGCCAATGGCATGGGCACGGCAGGGGCCCCCGTAAGAGGGCCCCGCAAAGTATTTCAGTGTCTGCCTTGCAGACACTGAAATATGTCTGCCTTGCAGACACTGAAATACGCGACGGGTGCCACTGCACCCGTCGCACCTTCCCACTCCGCCGGCTCGATTACGAGCCGGCATCCTCGTGGGAAGGGAGTTTTTCCCTGGGCTGGCGGGCGGTCTTTTGGAGACCGCCCGCCAGCCCAGGGAAAAACTCATGATACCCTCCGCGGTCTTCTGACCGCGGAGCGGTATAATGGGGGCGGAATTCTGGCGGGCGGCCTCCGCCGCCCGCCAGAATCAGAATCACCCCCAAAGTGTCTTTAGTCCCTTGCAAGCACAAAGTACCTGGTTTGTGTTCAAAATCTCCGCAAGGAACCGCAGAGGAGGACATGCGTGAAAAACAGGGAGGTGTGCGTCAATTTCTCGGGCCGTACACGGCGATGCGTCGTTTATTTTTCACACAAGGAAGACTTTGCCTCAATTTCCAGCGCTCAGTCTTGGATCCTCTTCGGGTTGCGGGGTTTTCAGATGCCCTGTGGATGATGCATTGAAATCTGGCACTGACAGGACAAAGTCACAGGGGCTTCATCAATCTGGTGGGTGTTGTGTGGAAATTTCTACCACACAGCAAGCGCTGCATCAATTCCTCTCTGGAATTCAGACTGCATCGTTCCGGCTCGGCTGTGCGTCGATCCAGTGGGCCGTGCGTAAAATGTCCGGTCACTACACTGGCGCTGCGTCCATCTTCTCATTGCGAAGTCAGGCTGCGTCATTCCGGTTCGGCGGGCGGTGAATTTTTCACGATGCAGGCTGTGCGTCGTTTCTGGCATTTCTGGTGCGTCGTTTCTGGCAGGCTGTGTGTCGAATTTTCGCAGCACAAGGAGTTCTTTGCAGGATGAAGAATTTGTGCTCCTGATACTTCAAGGAACAGGAGGCAAGCTCTATCCAAGCCCCTGGAGAGCACTTCTCAGCACAGCCAGAGAGCAGCAGGGCAACAGCAAGGCAGCAGTCCTTCACAGAAAGCAGTCAAGTGAGTGCTTTGTGCAGCCAGGCAGTTCTTCTTGGCAGGTTGCAGGTTCTGGTTCAGGTTCTCTTCTCCAGGAAGTGCCTGAGTTGGTAGGGGCAGAGGCCCTGTTTAAAGACCCAAATGTGCCTTTGAAGTAGGGGAGACTTCAAAGAGTGGCTTCGAAGTGCACAAGGCCCCCTTTTGGCACAATCCTGTCTGCCAGAGTCCCATAGGAGGTGTGGCAGACCTTTCTGTGAGGGCAGGCTACTGTCCTTTGACATGTAAGTGTCAGGCCCTCCTCCACCCTCCCAGCCCTGGAAGACCCATTCAAAATGCAGATGTATGCAAGTGAGGCTGAGCATCCTGTGTTTGGGGTTTGTCTGAGTGAATGCACAAGGGAGCTGTCAACTGAACATAGCCAGACGTGGATTGTAAGGCACAGAAGGATTTGAGTGCAGAGAAATGCTCACTTTCTAAAAGTGGCATTTCTAAAATAGTAATATTAAATCCAACTTCACCAGTCAGCAGGATTTTGTATTAACATTCTGGCCATACTAAATATGACCTTCCTACTCCTTTCAGATTAGCAGCTACCACTCAAGCAGTATATGAGGGAAGCCCTAATGTTAGCCTATGAAGAAGCAGGCCTCACAGCAGTGCAAAAACAAATTTAGGAGTTGTACACTACCAGGACATGTAAACTGCACAGGTACATGTCCTGCCTTTTGTCTACACAGCACCCTTCCCTATGGATTACCTAGGGCGTACCTTAGGAGTGCTTTATATGTAGAAAAGGGGGAGTTGTAGGCTTAGCAAGTACTGGTAAATGCCAAGTCAAATTGGCAGTGAAACTGCACACACAGGCTTTGCATGGCAGGTCTGAGACATGGTTAAGTGGCTACTTAGGTGGGTGGCACAATCAGTGCTGCAGGCCCACTAGTAGCATTTAATCTACAGGCCGTGGGCACATACAGTGCACTTTACTAGGGACTTATAAGTAAATTAAATAATCCAATTGGGTATGATCCAATGTCATCATGTTTAAAGGGAGAGAGCATATGCACTTTAGCACTGGTTAGCAGTGGTAAAGTGCACAGAGTCTAAAAACCAGCAAAAACAGTATCCAAAAAGTGTAGGGAGGCAGGCAAAAAGTTAGGGGTGACCACCCTAAGGCTGTCAGGTCTAACAGCGACATTGAGACAAGATGGAGGACAGTGTAATCACAATCTAATGTTAGCACAAACTCAAATCATAATGCTCTTTTTATTGATAGAAAATTGATGCTCTCAACTGTAATAACAGGTGCGAAACGGGCAACTGAGGCAAATTAAGTTTGCCTCACCTATTGTCTGTGGTTTTGCACCCGATTATTCCCTCTCACAAAAAAGAGGGACTAACAGGCACACACATCATTTGTAACTGTTTTGCATACGATAGTACCTCTAGTGCATTGGTAATATGGGGCACTTATTATGTTGTACTCATTTTATTACTAGCGCTGAGGTCTAAATAATTCTGATAACGTACAGGGATCTACTTGGTTCCATTTTCTTGGACATTCCTTCAGGGCTCAGAATGCAAGAAGGGTGAACACACCAGTGTGAACATTTCTATCTAGCTAGATCGGATTGATCAGCTTGACTTAATTATGAATAAAAGCATATTTTTCGTATAAACTTTGTAACTACTTTCCATCTTTTTGAATGGTGAAGGTCTATTATTTTATCTAAGAAATGTCTGAAACAATAGCAAGAAATTAAATTACAGGCTAAAGTTGTCCTTGCTGATTTGTGTTTTTAATCAATAGGTAAAAGAAATGTATTTAACAATTCTTATTTTATGAGTTTTTAATTTACTTCCCCGTCCAGAAATCAATTCTCTGAGTAGTTGGCATCGGTTTTCAATCTGGCCCAAATCCAGTACTTTACATGAGTTTTAAATCTGCAGGCAGTTCTGCTGCCTTCACCTCAGCAGGCTCGCGGCGTCTATAATCTCTGCATTGAACTGAATCACTGCTTCAAGGCTTTTAATTTACTTTAAACAATCCGTTTTAGCCTAAGAGGACTATCTCCATCTTTTCCCTCATGTATTCATATGTCTGACCCGTCTATTGTAGTAGTGACACTTCCTCGATTCCTGTCAGTTTGCTTATTTAAATAACAAAAATCGAAATTTATTTGTAGATTTTTACAAACACATTTGCACACCTTACCACGTGGGACCAGTCCTATTTGTGTTCCTAATTATTCTATAACACAAAACATAATAACATTAGCTTGGACACACACTACATGTTTCTATTAAAACTCTACTTATCCTTGAGACTCACACCTTGCAGAATTACTAGTGTTGCACATACGCTGAGATAAATAATTATATTTAGAATATAATTAATGGCATCTGTAACAGCATCTTTTATCAAGTGTCAGTCAATATCGGGCATTTCAGCTCACACATGTTTCACTCTGGCTGAAATAATCAAACTATTGGAAAGAATTAAAGTTAATACTTCGATCAACTTGGGCAACAGGAATTTGTTTGAGGCGGACAGCATCATCGATTTGTGTTTACTGTATACAGAACTGGGACATACGGTCAAATCCAGAGAATTAATATCCCTCAGCCAGTCGAACTCCTTATTCTTGGCAATGCCAAGCCAACTAACCAGAACCACAGACCCTCATTTGTTAGCATCAGTCAATATCAGTTTTACCTCCATTTCATAATACATTAGTATGACAGGTCTTGTCATATTCCCAAGAGCAGTAGTCAGTATTCACTTGTAGGAATGCCATATGTTTTAGTCTATTTAAAAAAATGCAGTGGTGCATTGCTCAAAAGATGATAAATAGAGCAGCATGAGAAGTGGTATACCAATTACATCAGCAGCAGCACTTGCAGTAAAAATGGCTTTTCTACTTCATGCTCAGACTTGTGCTATGATGCAAAAGCGAGCTTGCAGTGCCCTGCGAGAATCTGATGGAAAGTAGTTTGGCACTACTGGAATCCGTTGTAAAACTAGAGATATAACACCACCCTCCTCAAAGATGCACGGAAATGGAGTGAATGCTCAGTCACTCTACGTCACAAGCTTCTAAGTCCTGCAAGAACGAGAGGACCAAAGAGACCCAGGAGAACGTCAGTGGGAGAAGATCAAAGAAAAACTGTTGTCAAACTGCCAGGAGGTACTTCGTCCCAAGAAACATCATCATAAAGAATGGATCCGCACTGTGACTCGCTCCAAAAATCCAAAGAGAACGGAAAACAGCAGCCAAACAAGAGCAGAAAAATGAAAAGTTCAAGCTGAATGCACCAAAATCAACAAGGAAGTAAAGCAAAGCTTTGGAGCATATAATCGAAGATTCAGTTATGGTCTTGCCACAGAAGATCAGGAAGCAGCAAGCCATTGAAACATGAAGAACTCTACAACATAACAAGAAAACTCTCTGGCACATACAGCAAGCTATAAACACCTCTTAAAGACAAAGCTGGGAAGAAAATGATGGCTAATGAAGGCCAACACTGAAGATGGGTGGAGCACTTTCAAGAACTTGCGAAACAGCCCATACCACAGTCTCCACCAGACATACAGCCAGCTGCCAAGGACTTGCCAATCAAGTGCAGCAGACCAACCAAGGAAGAAATACGACGAGCCATCAAACATCTGAGAAATAGGAAGGCAGCAGGACCTGACAACATTCCTGCAGAGCTACTGAAAGTAGACACTGAAACATCAGTAGGCATGCTCTAACCCATGTTTGGAAGGATCTGTGAAGAGGTAAAGGTGCCATCAGACTGGAAGGAGGGATTTCTCATCAAGATCGACAAGAAAGGTGACCTAAGTAACTGTGAAAACTACAGAGGGATAACCTTTCTATCAACCCCAGACAAAGTGTTCAACAGAGTCATCCTGAACAGAATGAAGGAACAAGTCACTGCTCAGTTGCGAGGTCAGCAAGCTGGCGTCCGCAAAGATAGATTCTGTACTGACCAGATTGCAACACTGTGCATCATCATTGTGCAGTCGGATGGAATGGAACTCCCCCCTCTCTATCTCAAATTCTCATATTATGAGACGGCTTTTGGCAGAGTGGACAGAGAGACCCTTTGGAAACTCTTCCACGACTACGGTGTGCCAAATAAACTCATAAGAATCATAAGGAACTTTTACAGGGGAATGACCTGCAAGATAGACTATGGAGGGCAACTCACGGAAGCCTTCCAAGTGAGGACCAGAGTCCCCCAGGGTTGTTTTCTCTCACTTTTTCTCTTCCTGCTGACCACAGATTGGATCATGAAGACATTCAAAGCAAGAAGAAGAAATGGGATCCAGTGGACACCTGGGACGCAGCTTCTCAACATGGACTTTGTAGATGACCTGGCCCTACTCTCACATACCCAGCTGCAGATACAAGAGAAGTCCGACAAGGTGGCAGCTACATCAGCACAACTTGGCCTCAACATTCATGGGGAAATCTAAGATCCTGAAGGCTAACACGGCCAGCACAACTGCAGTCACTCCTGCAGGTGATGCACTCGAAGAGGTTGAGGCCTTCACCTAACTGGACAAGGAGGGCCGCACAGATGCTGATGTCAAGGCACGAACCGGCAAAGCAAAGGCTGCCTTCATGCAGCTAAAAAAGATCTGGGGATCCAATGACCTAACACTGCAAACCAAGATCAGGGTTTTAACACCAATGCATGGAGCAGAAACCTGGAAGACAACAGTGACCACCAACAAAGTCCAGACCTTCATCAACACATCCCTGAGGAAAATCCTCCTAATCTGCTGACCAAACGCCATCAGCAACAGTGACCTATGGCAACAGACTTTCCAACTCCCTGCTCATAAATAAATAATAAAATGATGCTGGAGCTGGATAGGTCATACCCTCCTCAAGCCAGCTTCGAACACCACCAGGCAAGCCCTGACCTGGGACCCTCATGAGAAAAGGAAAATAGGAAGGTCAGAAAACACCTGGCGCCAAGGCCTTGAGGCTGATTGCATGGAGATGGGTTATACATGGAGTCAGATTCAAAGAAAAGTCCAGGACAGAGTTGGTTGGAGAGTCCAGGCTGATGGTCTATACCCCAAGAGGGGTAATAGATATAAGTAAGTACGTAATTTTTGGCACTACATTATGGTTAACCTTCGATACAAAATACCATTTGTATATTAAAGTTCATTGTTGTTGTTACTTACGCTGCTCTGCATTACACTTGCACAAACCTTTAACACATCTTGCTCTAGGCAACAATCACTATTTAAGGAATTCACCATTCAAGGTTTTTATTATGCCATCGAGATATTCATAAAATGCTCTTGCATGTTTGATGAATGAGAAAGCACACAGAGGATAGAGATAGAGACACCCAAGTAGAAGGTGGGCCAGAGATGTGGCAGAGATTCCAGAGAGGAGTGCCATACATCATAAGTATTTAGTAGGCAAGTTGATAAAATAATTGAAGGAGTTAGAACCATCTGGCCTGATAGATTGCCCACTGTAGTTGATTCAGTTTTGGGTCTGGATTTTGAAAACAGAGCTATCAAACAGATCTGTTGCTAACAATATACATTGAATGGGCTTTCAGTCGAACACTTTCAACAATTGGCTTTCTTGAATGATCCTTTTTTTAGCCATTTGCTTTAGACTTTATCACTCATATCTTGGCTCAGCCTAGTGGAATATTATTTCTCACCTATTTGTGCTGGCTGTCTGGCTGTGTCCCCCTGCCTCCACTCTGGTGTTTGCATTGAACTTTATGTCAGACTATTTTACAGCAATGATCTGCTCTGTCCACTCATTGTTGCTCCCTCCTGTGTGTTTGGCTCTGTGCTAACACTGCATGCAGTAGCATTTTAAACCCTAGCTGCATTTCCCAGTGCTTGTTAAGGAAGCCTCACTCTACGTGTTCTATTCCAGCATTATGCATGTGGAGCAGTATTCTGCTGGTGCACAATCAGACTGCTGAGCACCACCCACACCTTTGCATCATGGTGCAAAGGTGCCTGTCTGAGTCTAGCAAAGGTTTTGTACTGAAAGGGTCACTTTCCTGTTCAAAATACTGCACATAGACAATCTTTAAAACTTTTCCCACTTTGGATGTGTGCTGTACAGTGCAGCACACATGCAAAGTGGGAAAAGTTAGTAGAAATAAAATGGTTTCTCTCTTTTAACACCTGCTTCAAAGTGGCATTATTTTTTGGTGCAAAGCCCTATCTACTATTGGTGGTTGCATGGAAATGCCCATGTACCACCCCTGGGATGCCCCCTTGACACAGAGTAACACAAAGCACTGTGCTTCACTGATTTTCTTTGCTTTCATGCAACTTTCTAGGGCAAACAAATGTTGCGCTTGAATGTAAAAAAAACATTTACCACAGGGGTTGACACAGACCTAGAGCACAATGTTTGTAAATCTGGATCTCACTATGCTACACAAAACAATTGGATTGTTTTTAGGCACAGTAATGGGGCTACCGTTAGGACCAGGAGCCCTGTTCAAACACCCAGATTATATTAACAAAAGCAGCTTGCTTTCTGTAATGATGATGTTAATGGTTAGCTCACAGGAGCAAGTATAATTAGTTGACAGATTAAGAGAGAACACATTTAATATAAAAGGTGCTCATACTTCAAAGGTGATATTTAACGAATAGCTATTTGCACAAAGATTAATATCAGAACTTATTATTTGCCTCATGGCCCTATTTGTTATGCTGTCAAACAATTGTGACCAGATATATTCATTATTCTGTCTCAAAATGTAGAACACTTGTACTCTAGCCAAATTTGAATGATTTTATAATTAAAGCCCACATTAAAGAGATTAGGACTTCAAAGGATATGTGAAGTATCTTCCTGTACTGCTGCCTAGTCTCAATAATCAACCTGTCAAATCTGTTAATTGCACTCCACTTGAAGTTGATTATCAAATTTATCATTGCAGGGTAAATATTTAAACAAAGTCTCAACAAAATGTTTTCAGAATTGGCAGGCATGCTATGTGGTAATTTGTAGAGTCATTAAATTGAAAAAATGTATTCCTCATGAAATCACAAGAACATAAAAGTGCAATTGATTTAGTAAAGCAATATTTCTATTAAATTTTCCTGTCTTTTATGATAGTAAGTGCACCTTTAAGAGAGGTTGTATTGCTAATATGAGCTGAATGTGGTCAAAAGGTTCGACCGTTACAATCACCTTCACTTACTTTGAGCAGCCATAAGATTCAGTAATAAGCAGGAAAACACTAACTAAAATCGTACTATAACTATGTGAAATTTTTTTATTCCATTTTAAAACCAGCAATGTTCCAGGAACAAAATATGAGAGAGACTTTAGAGGAAACAAGATTAATTTTAGGCATATGAAGTAACTTAACTAAATCTTGAAAGAAAAGAGCTGATAAGTTTAGTGCCAAACTCATTGCTTGTCCCATAATCTTTGTTAATGATTAAACACATAGATCATTTGCTACGATCAACTCTGAGTACAGTCACTAAGTTGTCAACTCCATTGGAAAAATAGTCCTCCGGACCCTTAGAATTTCTACAGTAACCTCCATGACTCAAAAGAATATTGTGCTACCGAGTAGTGCTACAGGGGGACAAACCTTTAGATCTTAAAACTGAAGGATAATTGGTTAAGTAACTTTGTCACTGTGAAGCACATTGCTAATTGAACTAATTGTTTCTCCCAGGTTTGATCTACCCAAAAATGGCATGCCCAAGACAGTCTGGTGGTTTCATGAAGTGATGTCAGACCTACAATAAAATTCATCCTTAATAAATCATTTGATTTAGGCTCTTTAAACTCAGAATACGTAGACAGATGTCTTAAAACATTACGTCTGTTCAACACATGATGCAGATCTCATAACAGATACCAATGAGTGAGATAAGTTTCAGCATTGACCCAATGACATAGATACAGACTAAGTAGTGGGGCTTTGGGATTCAAATTACTTTCAGAGTTGATTGAGGAAGTTTTAACTTCAGGATTAGACTTGATGACAGCAGAATAGAGTTGTTTGCCAGGGCCAGAAAATGATGTAATAGATCATGGGAAAGAAGATACTATAGGTTCATGAGAAGACTGCCTATACCATCAAGCATTTTTTGAATTAGGTTGTCAGATTGGCAGGTCTCAAAACTGGAATGGCCACATGATTCAGGGGCATTTTCACTTATATTATTCATTTTTAGACTGTGTATGCCAATTTCATTGTAAGCCATTTTTTCTTTTTGCTGGAGAGATGTTTCTATCAGTTGTGATAGTGTGTAATAACGTCTTATTGCCTGAAGTACTCCCAATATTAATTTATGTATCAGACCCAGTGTAAACAGTAGAATATTGAATATTAAATAGGGTTTACTAGATGTCAGAAAAGTAGCAGGAGTCACACTTATTTTGCATTACATTTTTGCATGGTTTTGTTAAATTTCCTAAGTTTAAAAAAAATAAATCTGGTTTACAGCTAAACTGAAAAACACCACTCTTCTAGTTTATCAACAGGAAATGTTGGTGCATCCAACAGTGGATTCTTTTGTACATCTTTAGGAAACATGTCATTGTGTAAGTTTGAGCTTAAAGGTCCTCCAATTGAACATGAGTTTGAGATAGACAAACACATTGCTCATGATTGTTGCTCAGGGGGATAACCTGGCTTCAGTAAATGTTGAGGTATTGGAAGCATGATTGATTAAAGTGAATCAAGATGATAGTATACATAAATAATAGAACTGCCAGCAATTGCAAATGTCGCAAAATTATTTAAGAGAAAATCAGTTTTAACAAGGACTTCATTTTATTGATTAAGTTGTCAATGTACTACTATGTTCCAGGTGAAACTTTTCATAACATATATTTAACAGTGTGACCTGGTGTAAAACTGTGTTTATGTTTTCTGTGCTTAAAGCAATGGATTTGAACATCATTACCTGGATGTGTAACAATAATGCATGATGTCACAAGGTGTCTTTCATTTTTAGCAAGGTTTCGAGATCACCCCATTGCGATCAAAGGAGGATATGATGGTGAAGTATTGTTATGATCCAAAACAGAAGAGGGAAGGTGATTAACTCTGGGCTAATGAAGTTACATTCAGTAAATTCAGTGCCAATGTTAGAGTTTCTAGGCTATATAGATACTTCTTCAAGTTCAGCTAAAGTGACAACGTTCTCAAAACAATCATTCAGATCAAAATTATAAACAGGGTTATCAATGTCAGTTGCTAAATTTTCATCCTGATAATCATTTCGGCCATAAAATGACTCTGAATCAAATAATTTGTGTACTTGTATGGAAGAAACATTACTCAAATGTATGGTTTTGACTAATGCTGTTATAATACTCTGATCTAGTAAAATAAACTGTTGATGAACATCCATAGCAGAAGTAGATGGTTTTGATACTGTATTTCCATGAGCTATATTGGAAAAGCAAGATTTGTTTGAATTAGTTTGAATCACATAACCAGGAACCCCATTCCCGTTACCTTCTTCATCAAAACAATCAACAGCTCTCTGATGTACACAACTATTTCTCATGGCATGAGTAACCATGATTCAGATAAGACTGTTAAAGTAATGGGCATATGTATAAGAGCTTTGCGTCATGCTTGCATGAAGCAACGTGGGGCATTTATGACGTAAACCTCTAAGTCAGAGTTTTGAACACAATCGCAAAGCCACTTTGCGTGGCTTTCAGTGGCTTCAAAAATCTGGAGAAATACAACGCAAATAAAAATAAAAATTGCTGTGTTGCATTACTATGCACAACAGATGTGTGGGTGCTCCCATGCACCTCCCGTAGTTTTTGAAGATTTAGCAAACCTGGTGAATCTGGGAATGAGTCAAAAAGATATGCCTCCCCAAAGGAAGCTTAACTAGGAGAAATATGTTTATTGTGGTGGTGCAAGTGTCCCGGCATTGGTTCTAGGCAGCCCATTGTGCGTTATTAGAGGGAAAGGGCAGGAATGCGCGGAATGCCTTAAATACAGCACATTCCTGCACTTTCCCAGTGATACAGTGCAGCACAGCAAGGTGGCTTGCTGCGCTGCACTGAACCACTTTGCCATAAATATGGCCCTAACTCTTCAGGTGAAACTAAGGCATGAGAGTATAATAGGCAGTTTAATTTTTTCTAATGACCAAGAGAAGCAACCACAGTGTCTGCAAGTAAGCTTATAACTTCCCTGTAAGCAGAACACCAAGCAAACTTAACAGCAGTAGTAGTGATGCCTCGCCTCCTCCCTAATCAGTAGTGACATGGTTGTCAATTCAAGGTTCTCTTTGAATCAAATCAAATTCTGCTTAATTTACAGACTTTCTAAAAATGCCCAAAAGTTGTTGACACCCTACTGCCACAATATAATCTCAGCCACTGGACAGCCACTGAGATGGTCCACAGGGTGACAAAAGGCACCAATGCATGAAGTGGCGGATTATTGAGGTACCACCGACCACAAATAGAAATTTGAAGGTCCTGGCTTCCAAATACCAGGTGGTCCAGCAAATGGGCGGATACCCTTGAGGTCCCTCTGGAAGAACCAGGAGAGGTGGTGGGAGTCAATGCAGCAGAGGGACTGCTCAAAAGTGGTCTAATAGGTTAACCTGGCTCAAAAGTGGTCTAATTTGAGATAATCACTGCTGCAAGCTTAAAGAACGCTGAACCATGGTAAAATGATGGTAAAGATGTGATAGACCTCCTACCTTCAAAACAAAAAAAGAAAGCAAGGCAGCAACAGTTAGTAAGTTTGGTGAACACAACAACATAGTATGAAGAAGTGAGAGAGGAGGGACACAAGCACACCAAGCAGAACCAGTCTCCGCGCACAGCCTGCCAGGAGAGGATAAGATGTCAGTTGTAGCTTTTTTAAGTGTGTAATATACAATTTATCATGTCATAGCATTGTTGGAAATGTTGAGAAAGAATGCTATTCAATATCTTCCTAGTGGCCTGGAGGTTGGTGGTGTACATCAGTTTAATACATCTTTATGGAAAAACTATGAAGCAAGGAAGTCTTCTTTCCTCTATGAAATTGAACATAACAATTGGTGATGACTAAAACATTGTTCAGGAAGCAGGTGTTTATGCTATACTTAGGATATTTCCGGAATTTTTTTACCCTAAAAAATCAACATTTTGCTTTTGGGGAGGTTTATTTTCAAAGAACATGTAACAGCAAATTTCTGAAGTGACATCAGATGACTGATCAAGCCTTAGATTTTAAATCGAGAATCACCATGTCAGCACATCAGCACATAACAAGCAAATCACAGAGTGACCCCCAGTTCTTGGCGGATCACCAGAGCTATTAGCCATATGGAAAGACAAATCTGAAATATAAAGAGAAAATAACATTGGAAAAAGAAGACAGGCCTGCTTCAGTTTAGTTTTAGTTGACATTATAGATGATTGCACTACATTTCCAGGGCTGTAAATTAAATGCTACTAGTGGGCCTTTAGCACTGATTGTGCCACCTACTTAGGTAGCCCTTTAATGTCTAACATTTGCCATTGCAGAACCTGTGTGTGCAGTTTTAGACTGCCATTTCGGTCTGGCAACATAACCCTTTTGCCAAGTCATAATCTTCCTTTTTAATCCATATAAGTCACCCATAAGGTAGGACCTGGACAGCCCAAAAGGCTGGGTACAATGTATTTAAAAAGTAGGACATGTATGTGTCATGGTAGTGAATATCTCTTAAATTCGTTTTTCACTACTGCAAGGCCTATCTCTCCCATAGGATAACATTAGAGTTGCCTCAGTACATTTTATAAGTGTGATTTTCAAATGGGAAGAGATAATTCCTTCAAGTTTGGTGTCTCTGGAATCACAATTTACAATCCTAACTTATAGTGAGATTGGATTTTAAATTGCAATTCTGAAACCCCCAATTTTAGAAAGTTGCCATTTTCATGCCTTAGCCATTTGGTGTCTGCAGCCTGTCTCTGGTCACATGACTGGATGCAGTTGGACTTTGCGTATTCCACCTAGACAGCCACACACAATGGGAGCTTATGTGTGACTTGATTGGCCATCACTGGCAGGATGGGAGGGAGAAGCTGGACACAGGCTCATGTACAACTGTATAGGCTGTATATGGCTGGGCCTAACAACCCTGCATTGTCACTCCAGCCAGCTTGAAGCCAGGGCAGACGAAGCAGGGAATTCCTTGCACTTCAATGCCACTGTCAAGAAGTTTCTCCCAAGCTCCAGAACTAGGTAGCAGGGTATAAAAGATGGACCTCAGACACCACTTCAGTACACTCCTGGACCTGTGGATACTCTGCCAGGAAGGACTGCTGTGCTCCTGAATGACTGCCAATCTGCTGGACTGCACTCTGCTGGACTTCCTCTTTGATGTGCTGACCTGCTGAACTCTTGCCTGAGTGAGAAGGATTGGACCTGCATCTTTTGAACCCAGAACCCAGAGTGACTCTAAGGGCTAATTGACTGGCCTCCTGGTCTGAAGACTCAGGAACATAACAGACTTCCAACAACTTTGCATCTGTACCTGGATTCTGCCATCTGTGTGTCTGTTCTGCTAAGTGGTGCCACCCCAATCCTGGGCACTTGGAAGTGGACCTAAGGAGCTCTGCCAGCCTGTGGATCCTTCAGAACCAATGCATCTCCTCTGCTGAGCAGCGCAAACCCAAGCAGAACTGATGCATCACAGTCGCTGCATGGATTGGACCAGTTACAAAGGCTTACATTGCAGCTTCAGATAGCATCTCCCTCGGAATGGGCACTTCATGATGCATGCCCGGCACAGGCCCTAGCATCTCTCATCAACAACAGCCTCTATGACAGAATCAGACTCCACGTCGCAGCATCACAGCTCTTTGGAACAAGAACATCACCCCAACTGCTCATTGTATCCCCGACAACGGACTTCACATTGCAAGACCTGTTGATGGGATCCTCAACGTCAACACAACAGGGCCTCGCACTGCAGCCTCACTGCATCCCAGAGCCAACACATCACTTCAGCTGCGTGATGCATTTTTGACAGTGAGCCAGGCAACGCTACACAAAGCAGGATTGAAGAGACTTTTGTTCAGCTGGCCTAACTGGGTCTCTGTAGCTGGCCCACACTCCATTTCAGTAAGCCTGAACTTGTGATTTTGTACTGGGCCAGCGCAACCAGATATCCACAGTTGGTGCTTTACGCCTTTTAGCACTATTTTTACCTAAACCTTTTGTTGTTATGGTCTTGTTTTATTTATTAAGTTCTACTCTATTGTCTTAACTCTGTGGGCTTTGTTTGTGGAGTGTTTTCACAGTGTTACTGTTTGAAGTGTTGCACAAATACTTTACACATTGCCTAAGATTTAAGCCTGACTGCTCTGTGCCAAGCTACCAGGGGGCTGAGCACAGGTTAATTTGCGGTTGCTTGTGCCTTAGCATGACAAGGATTGTGGTTGCTGCTTGATCAGGGCTCACACACCAGTCAACCAACAACCCAATTTCCTACAGCTGCCTATACTGGGAAACCTCTAGTTTTCATATATTTTTTCTGTTATAAGTTGAAGAGCTGAGATATCATCTACTGTGCAATTATTTTCCTAAAACCAGATTGCTCTAAAGGAATAATCACTTTGTCCTCTACCCAGAAGCGTAAGTGCTCCAAAAAACTTTTCCTGAAAATGTTGCATACCGGGTCTAATAAGCCTATTTGTCTATAATTGTTTGGCAGATTGCGGGGTCCCTTTTTACACAGTGGAACTATAACACTCCCTAATTAAGACTGAGGGAGTTTGGAGTGAGAATAGCAATATTCAAAATTGGGTGCTAGAAAATTTGCTGAGAGTTTTTTTTTATGGCAGATATAGGGACTTCATCCAGACCATTCACACCTGAGTTTCTCATTGATTGGCTAAGGTTCTAAATGTGCTCTTCCTAATCGGGATCATAAACATCTAGCTCAAAGATCAGACTTGGGGGAAGATATTCCATATAAGCATCATTCCCATCATTAGCCAAATATAAATTGGTAATGAAACTTCTCCATTACTTTTTCTTAATAGAGATGGAGAGTGATCTCACTCTCGACCTACAACATTCAGCAATATGTTCTCATATCCTTATGAAGGGCTGCCTCTCAAAGCTCAATCCACCTGTGATCATACTCATGTTTTTTCAGACCCTCCTTTAATCATCTTCTTCTCCTCTTTATGAGAGTTATTAATTTCCCTCTTTCAGCTGAAAAAGAGACACAAGAGCAGGATAGGACGTTAGCTGTGGGGACAGGCTGCAGACCCCTGCTTACCTTAAAGAAACAGTTTTTCTCATGTTTGCATTTTGCTTTGTTCACCCAAGTGCTTGGAACGGGAAGCCTTTTTTCATAAGTGAATTCCTTGTAGCACGAATACTTTCTTTTTTGCACAACTGCCCCTGGAGCACAACTTCTACCTGGAGCTGTGGCCGGCTGAAAACACCATCTCATGTAAGCACCACAATGTGTATACATCACAAGACGTGGCAGCCATCTTGAAATGGGTCAAGTACATTTTGAACAATAATATTTTTTCTAGCTGTCACAATAAGAATTTTCAATTCTATTAAGGACACAGAGGCTCCGATTATGCTTCTTTTTCTTTACTATAATTTTTACAGGAGCCAATCAGATTAACATGAACAAAAAAACTACAACCCCCATGAACCAAAGTTTACATATCACATGGTCCAATCACCAATAACACACACCCTCAAGAGCCATTGCCACCATCTTAGCTTCCTCTTTCTTTGCTTCTCGGCAGCCAGTTAGGTTACACCTTATTTTTCTCATGTATAATATTGTGGTGCTAACTTGCAAGGTTTACTGTTTCTGTTGACTGTAGAAGATGAACGCTGCTTGTGCAAGCCCGTCTGTACTCCCAGTATCGGTGGAACATGCGCACCCTTGGAGCACCTATCCCACTCTTACTTGACAAAAATGATGACACATTTCTTCCTTGCAGGGGATCGCTTTGGCCTCCTAGGCTGCGACTGTTCAGTCGCGAACCTCCTTACTTGTGGAGGGGGAGTGAGAGCGGGAGCTGGAGTGGGTGCGGCTGCCATCTTGGATTGGCTGAGATCCCCTTTCTAGTCCTTCTGGACTACCAGCAAACGTGTGCATGCATGCTTCCTGACGTGTTTCTTTTGAATGCAGTGAAGGAGTTCCATTTATGGGCAATTTCTCCATGATCTAAAGTTCCGGTGTGTGCTATTTGGCTCCCCACACCCTGAGGCATCAGAGTGTGCCCAGGGTTGTATAAATCTTGTATAGACTCTGCCTAGAGTGCTTTGCAGGTGCCTCCCTCCACTCTCTAACAGATTGTTTGCACCTGCTGGGGTCGCACTCCCCCTTTTGTACAGTTGCCTGACTGTGAGTGTGTGCCAACACTCCCTACTATCATTATAGCTCAATACGACCCCTATGAAGAGGAGGCTGGTGAATTCCAGGAGCTATCCCCCTCCTTCAAGAAGAATCTTGTGGAGGTGTTAGATAAAAACATTCTGCTCCCCGCTAATAAGGCTTTGGCCAAAGCCCTTGGCCCCCTGACTTCCCATCTGAAAGGTTTTGCATGCCAGCAAGGTTGGCTTCCTCCTACCGCTTCTTCCGCAGGGCCTTCGTCCCAGCTGCCTAAGCCTTCCAAAGGAAAAGCAAAGGCAAAGAAATGAAGCTTTTGAGCAGTTATCTGTGGCAGTCCTGGAGGAGCAGGGGTATAGCAATCCCCGCTCCCAAGCACACTCTTCGGACGCCTTTCTTCATTATTCCAAAATTGCGGGTTTTGATTAATTTATGGATCCCTTAGATAGCGACCAGGATGAGATGCCTGGACCCAGAAACAAGAAGGCATCCGGAACGCAGACCAGACCCCGGCCCGGTTCCATTTAAGGTCTTGACATTTGACCCAACTGAAATTGTACATCCGCGGTCCACCAATTGGACCTCCTCCCTGAGATGGCTAGCGATGTCTAATCCCACCTCAGACAGGGTTTTGATAAGGAAGTCAGGACGCGGCTCGGGTCTGAGTGCCCCAGACCAGACCTGGAGGGCAAAGTATCTGATACGCCCGAGGTAGATCCCACCATGGTGAAGAAGTAGGTCAAAAACTCTAAAAAAGGGCTGTACAGGGCCTGGCGCTCCTGTCAGGGTGGATTGCTGGATCTTTCAGGCCCCATTACAAAACTACTGGCGCTAGGGATCCAATCCAAGGAATCCAGATTGGCAGTAGATCAGGACGTAGTGATTGGATGGGCAGAGTGCACCGTCTGCCAGTTAGGTAACACCAGCGTGGCAATTTCTACTAAACGGGGGTGCTCTCTTCTGATGCGCATCGACTCTAACCTTTACTACCTTGCTTCATCTGTGGCAAATCCAGTGGTGCAGGGCCTACTTTTTGGTGGGCCTTTTGTAAAAGGCAAGGCACGCATGTCACTGAAAAAGGTCTCCTTGTCCACGCTCACAAAGCCCTCCACGACACTGGTCCGGCCTACCTCAACGAACAAGTCAACTTCCACATACCAACTCGACAGCTCCGCTCCGCCGACCTCGTCCTTGCTACAGTCCCCTGCATCCAACGCACCACCTCCGGCGGCAGATCCTTCTCCCACCTCGCCGCCAAAACCTGGAACTCCCTCCCCACCAACCTACGCAAGATCAAGGACCTCCTAACCTTCAGAAAGCACCTACAAACATGGCTTTTCGAGCAGTAACCACCCCGCTACTCCCCCCTCTTCCCAGCGCCTTGAGACCCTACCGGGTGAATAGAGCGCTTAAGAAATTTATTTGATTGCTTGATTGATTGAATGCAGACATAGAATGTCACAACGTGAGCATTGATTAAATATACATTGGCAATGGAGAATCTATGAAAATGTATGACATTGTCTATGAAAATGCTTCACCAATGCTTTGGAATGTATATAAATGTTGTTTTGGAATGACATTGTTTCTGCCCGCTGGCCCACAGGAAGGCCTGGCCGGGACATTAACGGTGGCTCCACATGGAGCCGCCGCCAGTGGTTCTGTGCGGCGGGTGCAGCTGCACCCGTCGTGCAGATCACTTCCCGAAAATCGGGCAGTGACCTGCGCGACGGGGCCCACAGGCATGCCCCGGTTCACCCCTTCCGCCAGCCATATTAGGAAACATTATCCGAGGGGTAGCACCGCTGCCCTGTCTGATAATGTTTCTGCCCGCCACCAGGCTGCCTGACGGAGGAAGCCTGGCAGTGAGTGAGGGCTGCCAATGAACCACTGAACCACTCAGACACTATCGCGCACACTCACAGCCCACGCACACACTGACGCACCCACTAACACTGATGTAAGCACTGTCACACCCAGAGAGACAATCTGACAGCCACTCTCACTCCCAGATACACCCTCTCACACCAATTCTCACACCCAGAGAAGCGTGGCCAACTTCCGCCACACATGGATAAAGGGCTGTGCACAGCGTGGGTTTGCGTGGTTAGGGGGTGCTGGCCGCAGGGTCTGGCTGCAGGTCAGGTGTTGCAGGCAACCTCCTCTGCACATGGGTGAAGCATGTGCATGGAGCAAGATTGGGTGGTTTGATGCAATGGTTGTATTAACGTATAGTAATTAAAATGACTATATGTTAAAGAAGCAACAATTCACTGAAAAATCCAAAGGTTACGGGGCGTTATAGTTAGAAAATAGAATTAAAAAAAAAACATAGAAAAGGTTAAGGGACGTTATAGTTAGGCTCCCATTTTAAACTTACAAAACCATAAAAATTCACCAGTTATAGTTAGAGTTACCTTAAGTAACTATAACTTGCGCCCTAAGGTAACTCGTGCCTCCGCAATGCACAGCTAATTAATCCACATATCATATCATCTTATCATTGGTGACATATTCTATGCCATTTTGCATATTCTCACTGCAATATTTGCAATAAAATTATTGATGAGACAACTGTGCATGGCGAGGGCACGAGTTATTTAGGGCGCAAGGTTTAGTTGCTTGGAAGAACTCTATAACTGCTGAAATTCTGTGGTTTTGTGCAAGTAAATTCAGAAACTAACTATAACGTAACCTTTGTTTTTTTCAGTGAATAAATATATTAATGCATATATGTATGTGTGTGAAGATAATGTAATGTAAAATAAATATTTTTATTAAGTAGGTTACACTATAGCTATACATGTGTATATAAACACAAACACATATAACATAAGTGTGTGTGTGTTTATATAAGTATATATTTGTATATAGTATTGAATATTAGTGGAATGTATTTAATTCACATTATATTAAAATGATATATTAAAATATTTAAAATGTACTACATTAAACTCGATATATATTAAACATCAATAGTTTTGTAGATTTCTGGGCGATATTAGTGCAACTAAATTTCTTTTCAATATTTTTGTACACACTATTATAAATATAGGACCACAATATTGTGGTAAATACTTTTGACATGATATTTTTATCAACAAAATTGTTTATCACAATGTTGTGTCAGTGATCCGATCTGAATCCCTAAGCCATGTTATATTCCCCTTTAATAAGAGAAAAAAGAAAATGGCTAAGATGACCTTTTCTGAGAAGTGGCTGTCATTATTTAAAAGAGGCTGTGAGTTATGGTTTGAGTGGCAAAAATTTGCAAATGTCATACTGGCTGGTTAAGTACAAGAATGTGGTTATTAATCTGCTAGTGCTAAGGAGGAAGGTAGGTTCACGTAGATCATGGGTACTCAAAGTACGACCCGGGGACCACATGCAGCCCCCTGACCTTTACACATGGCCCTCTGCGCAACAGGAGCACTGGACTGCTGTTTACTTGGCCCAGCTCTAACCATAAAAATATATTAAACAGAGAGGCAATCATTTATTTCAAAGTTAGCTGGGGTTAAAGAAAGCAAGTAACTAGGGAGTCCTGAGCTTCACTTTAAAAATATGGTCATTTTTAAAGCCATCTTGCAGTCACTGCAAATTTCAAAAAGTGTATTTAGTTAACATGCAGAACCTTTTCACCTAAGTACAATTTATTATGTCAGTGCATTGAGAAGTATTAATTTCAAAGTGATAGTTTTCAAACATGAACTTAGAAACATTAATTATTTTCCCTACCCAGACGAATACACCAATAGTGAATTCAATCGTCAAGTCAGTTGGTACATGCACTTTTTGGGTGAAATGAGTTCGTAGCATACATCAACAATATTATAGTTTATTAAACACAGGAGCAGATTTTGTACAGCGCAGACCCTGAACTCATATATTTCAAGAATTGCCCATGATCACACAATTTGGAAAAGTGGGGAAGCCAGAATTAATCTGAGGTTTTCTAGTTTCCCATTGTTCAATTAGGCACTAGATGTATATCCCTTGCTTTGCCTATCCCTACCTTAACACCACGTGCCCCCAAACCCCTCACTCAACCACCATCCCGCTGGCACTAATGCAGCCCTCGGGCACATCACAGACCAAACCTTTTGGCCCCTGGGAAACTGCTTGCGAGTACCCATGACGTGGATCCTTACTCCCCAGTGAATATTAGTGAACTGAGTTAGTTTCCAATTAAATTCCAGTTACATTTTGTATTTGAAATTGGACCTAGTTGATGTGTGAAATATTATTTTCTTAGTGCAGATTGGTTACACAATGAACTCAATGGATTTATTCTTGTTTCATCTTGTACTGCTTTTCTAAAAATATTTCATTTCATGGTCATGTAATGTTAGAAGATTTTAACATGTGCAATCCCCTTGGATCTCTTTATGGATAAGAACTATCTGAAGTTTTTAAGCTGTTAATCTGTGAAATGTTTTTTTTTTTCTTTCCAGTTACCGTCGGCATACCTGGTTTTACTCTTATCACTTTAGTGTTGTTTCTTTTATTTTTTCATGGTACTGTCAAAGCCTTTTGTGGTTTTAATTAACTGAGATAAAGGATATTTATCTATCTCACCAAAGCAAGAGTGAGTGAGGGGTATTGGTGCCTGGGTTACACCGCGAAGTTGACGTGGTTAAGGATTGTTAATGTGTGCTACTAATGATAAATCTCATACACATATCATGCTCCATGGTCCCAGAGGAGACCGAGTAAAGCAGGATCTGGATATGATGTGTCAATTTGAACTGTTACTATCCACGGAAAGATATGTTCTGTTATTAGTTGATCATGCTTCTAAAAGATTCTAAGTAAATGTGTGCCTATGGTAGGTACCAGCGTTGTTCTAGATTCCTCAAAGATGAATTCACCTGTGAAGGGGTGTCAAAATACTTTGTGACAGATAATGGGGTGCAGTTTGCATCTCAAGAGATGCAAAGTTTTCTAAAAGACTTGGGGATCATTCATCAAAAGACAGACTTATAAGTGCCCCAAGCCAATAGCCTAGCTGAACAAATGAATTGAATGATGAAAGCATGTGTTCAGAGGGTAGTGGAGTCAAGGTCTTTTCTAAAAGATGTATTGAGGGAGACACTGTGGGCTCATCCTCAGCCCCTATTTCTGTGACTTCTAAATCGCTGTTTGAACTTTTGAAAGTGAGAGTGGTAAGCTAAAGTTAAACCCTGCTTGGTGAGACCTCAACACTGTAGCAAATGGCAGTAGTATACATCCTTGGAAGTGCAGGTATGAAAGGAACCAACATAAATACTTGGAGTAGTATGATGCTAAGCTTGCCAACAAGTATGGGAAGTGGAATATTGATCATAGAGTATGTGTGAAAAAAACAGGTCAGGAAAAGAAGGATGTGACTCATTTCTTAGGACCCTTTAGGCAATCAAGAAAAATGTAGTTACCCTGGGCCTGATTCACAAAGGTAACATTAGATCAACGGTCTGACTTCACAACTTTTTGCATTCACAAAGGTGTTTACAAGTCATATCTTTACAACTGCTGACTCTAAAGTAGTTAGAGATTTGTGTTATATATATCTTTATTTACGGTGTAGGGGAACATAATAAAGGAATTAGAAAGCAGCACTTAGGATATATTTTATCAGAGTGCACTAAATCACTGGATACATAAATGAGTTCAAGTCACCTTGGAATGCTCTTTGAGGTGGAATAGAGGAGTGAAAGGTACAGAGATAAGTGAACACACCAGATAATAAACAATGCATGACCATGTACAAGCACACACACCTAATGGATATTTACTCATGCTGTAGGCTTTTCCTGCATCAGAACAAGAATCACCTGTGGGGAAGGAACCACTATATATATTGTTTTTTGAATTTCTTATTCTTTTTTTTCCTTTTCTTTTTTCTTTCTTTCTTTCTTTCTTTTCTTTTTTATTTGTTCTGTTTTTCTTTCTGTCAAGCCATCAGTTTTATGTAATCACTTTACATTGCAGGAATAGAGTCTGTGATTGCTATAGTCTTTCCTGGGTTGGTTCTATATGTCTGATTGCTGTGTGCCCTGAAGAAGGTGAGTGACCCCTTGTGGCCACTTGTCACCGAAATGTGCGTCAGCACCATCGATAAGGACAAAGATGTTCTATTGGACTTTAACTCTCCTCTATATTACAACTTTTGTGATCTATGGCTTATGGAAATTCCCTTTCATCAACAAACAAAAATTCATCATTAAGTAAAAGCATTAAATTAGGAAAAGAGGACTCTTTAAAACAGTGCATTTTCTGAATACTGAAGATTTGAATATTGAAGATCTGTAACCAAGCCGTATTGTTGAAAAATACATAGGGATCAGATTGTCCCATTGGTTTTGGAGGAGCAGTTGCTCTATCTTTTTTTTCCTCCTCCTTGGGGACTGACCTTAGTTTGTCGTCTATGGATATATATATATATATATATATATATATATATATATATATATATATATATATATATATATCAAGCATACCGATTCCTTCTGTTCTTCCTGATTTTGCCACTTGAAGTTGGTGCACCGCTATTTGCCAAGAAACAATTCAATTACAGTCTGCACTCCAAAAAACTTCAGTGTTTACTTAAGACTTGTAAAGTCTTTCACAAAGTAACAAAGTATCAACTTGCAATGAAAATTAAAAATCCGTTTCAACCATTACCATCTACTTCATTGGCCCAAATCATTACAGAGGCCCCTCTCCCATAGAAAATATACCATTGGCTATCATAGATATAAAAAAAATCCTAAGTAAATCCAATATATAAATATAAATAATCCAAGCACATGTGTGGGACCAAAATATCTAAACCAAAATTTTACATTCTATATTGAGACATTTCATTTCCAAAAAAGAAAAAAAGGGAATTTTAAATTCAACATACATTGAATAACATACCCAGTGGTACCGTTGACCCACCAATTGGGGGCCACCTAATAATAGGTCCCCACATTCTTATTCTGATTTCATACATCAAATGAGCGTCCTATTCATCTATCATGTCGGCAGTACTGGCCAGTACTAAAAAGCAAGTCAAAATTACCAACCCCTAGTGGCTCTGACCATTTCCTCATCATGGTTCAATCCCCACGGGTGTCTGCTATTCAAGGAAATTATATACTCAGATTACATCCTTCTGAGTCTTCGCTCCCTATCACTCCCCCTCGGTGTTGGTGGCACCCTGTCTATTCCAAACAATGACATTAAATTGATTTTTCCTTCATGTACCAATTTACAGTGGCGGGCCACCGGATAAGTTGCATCATTGTTCTTGATGGCACGCCAGTGTTCCAAAATCCGTTTTTTAATTGGAAAAATTGTGCTGCCCACATACCGTAATCCACATGGACAAGTAATGACATAAATGGCAAAATCTGAATTGCAATTTAGGAATTTCTTAATTTTCACTTCCTTTCCAGTGGGTAACATGTACATTTTGCAGCTCACACTATTCCTACAGGCCTTACATTTGGCGCATTTATAGAAACCTTGTTGCTTAACTAAAAAGATCTCCCTGCTTTTAATCTGATAGCTATGTACTAACATGTCCTGTAGAGAGCTGCTTTTTCTGTATGTTATTCTTGGATGAGGGCTGACCATCTGACCAATCACCTTATACGCCTTTACCAAGTGCCAATATTGAGTTACAATCTTCCTCACTTCGGAAGAATAAGCATTGAAGGTAGTTTTAAGTCTCAGAGTGTTTTCATTTTCTTTCTTCTTTTTTGGAATTAACAAAACGTCTCTTTGGACCTCTGACACCTTTTGACAGGCGTCCTTAATTACTTTTGTCGGATATCCCCTAGATTTAAACCTTGAGATGTACTGCAATTTCTTTTTGCTCTGAGTAATTCCCCATAAGTATACTCCACTTCAATTTAGGCGGGTGATGGCTGTAAGCATGTAAAATACTGTTTCCCGTTGTGCTTTTCCTAAAGAGCTTAGTCGGAAGAGTATCTCCTTCAACTGTGACCTCAACATCCAGAAATTCCATAATCTGTCTGTGTGTTTTATATGTGAATCTGAGATTGAAATCATTATTAATGGGTAACCAGTCCAAAAAATCATATAGTGCTGCGTCTAGACCATCCCAAATTGTAAAAATATCATCAATATATCTTGTCCAAAGAATTATATGTTTGGACCATTTCTCACTGTCATCCAGCATTACATGTTGTGTCTCCCACTCCCCATAAACAGACAGGCATTGCTTGGAGCAAAGGAACTTCCCATCGCAGTCCCTGTAGTTTGTTCCTCAAATAAGAAAAATAAATTCTCCAACAGAACCTCAGCATTTTTTAAAGCAATTCATAATGTTTGCATAGTCTAATGGGTTTGTCTCTAAAAAAGTGCTTACATGCCCGAATACCTAAGTCATGTGGGATACAAGTATACAGGGACACTACATCTACAGTCATCATTATAAAATGGGATTTCCACAGGATATTTTGTACCTTAGTGATGAAATCCATGCTGTCTCTACAGTAAGAAACCAGACTAAGTACATATGGACATAAGAAATACTCTAAGTATTTTCCAATAAACTGCCCTTCGCTGACACTTTTGGTCTACCGGGGGGGTTCTGACTGTCGTTATGAATTTTAGGCAACATATAAAAGCAAGGCGCTGTAGGTTTCTTAACTGGCAGGAATTTCAACTCATCCTCTGTGAGAAGACCATAGTTGTAATTTTCAACAAGAAAATCATGAAATAATGTTATTGATTGTTCGATATGCTGTCGCTGTCGACCTCTCATAACAATTTGAGAATAACAACTGTCTCCTCGTTTCTTTCTGATATTTTTCCATATCCCATAAGAAAACATTCCCACTTTTATCTGCTGGTTTGATAATGAAAGAGGTCGCCTTATTTATTGAGATTAGTGCTGCTCATTGGCCTGGTGTTAAATTACTAGCAAACATATCCCTGCTGTTTCTACATAATTTGAAAAGATCAAAAATCACCGCTTCATGGAAAGCATCAATATTATCGTGAGGGGTCGTGGGATTACATCTTGATTTTGGCTTAAACTTGCTGTCACTTACGTCCCCAGTTTCCAATCCCAATTCCTTCAATAAATCTATTTCAGTGTCCCATAATCTCTCCCCTACTTCTAGTTCTCTGAGGGTGGATAAACCATCACTATCACCTATGGTCAATCCCGTAGGCCCATCCAGAGTATCTGAAAACTTCTTTGGGTGTTGTTGAGAACATTTGTCTTTCTGTTGGGTGAAGATTTTCAATAGTTTCAATTTTCTGACGAATTAAAAAATATCAATACGTGTCTTAGTGTAATCAAAATTAGCTGCAGGACAGAAGGACAGTCCCAGTTCAAGAACTGTCTGCTCATCACTGGATAAAATGTGAGAAGAAGTGTTTACTAATGTGGGTTTGTTCTCACCCATTATCTCTTCCTCCTGCTCTGTTGCATGCTTCTCCCAGCTTGCTTCTCGGTTTCTTGCTGCCGTTCCACCTCTCCTAATCTTTTTACATCTCCTTTGGAGGCTTCCTTTGTGGTCGTTGATTAAATTGTAAAAAACGGTACTCGTCCATTGTTGTAAATGGTTGCCCTATAGAGCTGCTTGTGCCCGGTTGTTCCTCAATGTGTGAGGCATTTATTACACTTGATTCGGATAATAAAATATCCTGTTGTCTTAAAGCCAGTCGAACTTCCTACCAAAAGTGAGGATGTGTCCAGTAGCATAATCCTGTCTTGTCTCTTAAGAATTTTCTTAATTGCAAGTTGATACTTTGTTACTTTTTGAAAAACTTTACAAGCCTTAAGTAAACATTGAAGTTGTTTGGAGTGCCGGCTGTAAATGAATTGTTTTTTGACATATATATATGTATATATATATATTATCCTTTCTGCTTTTTAAATTGTACGATTTTTTTTGTGTGGATGTGAGCTTTTTATTCAATTGTTTCCCAGGAGTTATAGGACTTCTTGTACAATACACATTAATATAATATCTAAATGAATGAAATTATGAACTGCAAAATAAAATGATTGATGTGAAATATATAGGTATGAATGTATATTGAAACTTTTGGCTTGATGAATTATCTTTATTATATTTAGGGATTCTGCCTTGAAGATGGGTTATTTTGATTTTGTTAGTACACATGACAGCTACATATTTCACAGGTCACCTCTTGCCCGGTCGCAGGCAGCAGGAGAATATGGCAACGTGTGGCCTCTAGGTAAGTATTCAAACAACATACAAGTTTGTATATGCTTAAATTCATGCATGGAAGGGGAAAGGTGACTTAAGACACACACAAAAAGCATGCATGATGCAGCATCCAACAATCAAAGCCCTCTACCAACACTAGACATTGTGCAAGCCATTCCTTCACCATTGGTACAACAGTTATAGCACTCGAGGTGGAGACTGGCAGTCATTCAAAGGTCATTCTGAGCCATCCTCACCTCCAACCAAGATCATCTGCCATCCTGCAGCTGAATAATACAGGGCAAACCCAAATCTCGCAATATATTTAAACACACTGCAGTTTGGGGGTCATATTCCAGCTGCAGGAATAAATGTGTTATGCAGGATTAAATGTGTTTTATGTACAGGGAGGATGTGACATTTCATCATTAAGTTCACAAACAGGGCCATCAACTCGTTTTGAAAATAGCTGACATGCTACCTGAAAGAATCCACGGTTCAGCGACATATGGTATTATATGTCCTTTAGACCTGTGTGTGATGCATCTAGCATTGTAATACAATACTATATACCTTGATTTGTGGTTGGACACATGACATAAAGGATTCTGTTTGTGAGTTTGGAAAATCCTGTTCAGCACACAGGTACTTTTGTACCTTGGTGTACATATGAAAGACATATCACTACACTGCCACCTATGTAGCAGTATGCACATTTTCAAGAGATATTTCTAACCTGTAACATACATATGCTACATATTACTAATCCAATTCACAACTCAACACAGACACCAGCGTATATTCAGTACTTTGTGAGTACAGCGCATAAGAAGCATGGCGAGAGAAAGAGTGTGTAGTATTTTAGTATATCTTCATACAAACCCATCATGAAACAACGTGGGAAAACCGTGTAACATAGCCACTTAAGATTTTGTACAACCCTAGCCTCACTATGGGCCTGATTCACAAAAGTAAACTTACACTTTTGTGTAAGCTTACCATTGTTTGCTATTCACTATGGAATGTGCAACTAGTATCATTATGAGTACAGAATTTCTGTACAGAAAAAGTGTGGAGACTCCACACTCGTAAAGATACTAGTTGGAACTCTCTTTGTGAATAGCAAACAATCGTATAGTTACACAAAAGAGTAGGTTTAATTTTGTGAATTGGGCCATTTGTCAGCACAACTACTATGTTTCAAAGCACTGACATCAAATTGCTTTTGTAATTAACAGTACGTAGTATTTTCAATGTTTATATATTGTGGTTTACACAATGTCTAGTGAGTGGATCATTACGTTTCCAACACTGCCTGTCACCCCCATCTCACATATGTGTGTAAGGGCCATTGTCCAAAGTACACGTCTGCCACACAGCAAGCCTCATATGCTGTCTATGGGGTCTATGGGGGTCATTACAACCCTGGCAGACGGTGTTAAAGCGGCGGTAAGACCGCCAACAGGCTGGCGGTCTTTTTTTGCGTATTATGACCATGGCGGTTACCGCCATGGTCATCCGCTGCATCACCGTTCCGCCCACCAGGGCGGAGACGACCGCTGGGCTGGAGACCTGGGTCTCCAGCCCAGCGGCCGCCACAATACCGCCGCCGGTATTTCAACCCGGCTTACCGCCGTGGATTTCCAGCGGTAGGAACCGCCATGAAATCCAGGCGGTAAGCCCGATCAGTGCCAGGGAATTCCTTCCCTGGCACTGATAGGGGTCTCCCATACCCCCCATCCCCAACCTGACTCCCTTCCCTACCCCCCCACCACCCCTGCCACCCCCCAAAGGTGGCAGGGCCCCCCTCCCCACCCCGACCCCCAACATCACATAACTCACACACACACGACACGCACCCAGGCACCACCAACACACATACACGCACACACACCAACATACATGTCTACATCCACACACTCAGTCAGTCACACACACCCATATACAGACATACACGCACTCATTCCCAACACACGCAACACACCCGCAAGCATACACGCACTCACCCCCCCTCTACATACACAGACGCACACCCCCATGCACCCACACATCACACAACACCCTCCCACCCCCCTCCCCTAACGGACGATCGACTTACCTTGTCCATCGATCCTCCGGGAGGGGACGGGAGCCATGGGGGCTGCTCCACCGACACCACACCACCAACAGAACACCGCCGCGCCGAATCACAGGATGTGATTCGCTGGGCGGTGTTCTGTTGGCGTGGCGGTGGAGGTGGAGCAACCTCCACTTCCCCGCCGCCCGCCATTATGGCTGTTGGCGGCTCTCCGTCGTAAAAAGGACGGAGAGCAGCCAACAGTCATAATACGCGAGCGGCAAACCGCCACTACTGGCGGTCTTCCGCACGGCGGTCCCTCGGCGGTCTTGTAAAAAGACCGCTGAGGTTGTAATGACCACCTGAGTCTCTTTGGAGCAGTTTGAATGCTATTCCTTGAGGGCATTCTAGGGCTTGTAGTTTTCTAAACACAACTGGGATAGGTTTCCCTTACAGTTGCATTTTGATGAATAAATGCAATTACAATATCATGGCAAGTCAACTAAGTGCCTTATAACTGTTGTATTCAATAGTGAAGGAATGACTTGCACAATGTCTAGTGTTGGAAAGAGACAGATTTGGGTGTTGGATGCTGTGTCATGCATGCTTTTGTTTGTGCCTTTTGTCACCTTTCACCTTCTCTGTTAAATGGCTTCAGTAGTTATAAGGTCTATGTTGTTCTATGGATCATGCATGCTTTTTGTGTGTATTTATTTCTAAGTTGAATATTATATTTTTGTACTGTGAAGTAAAGGCTGACTTTGTGATACTTGTCTCACTCAAAATGATACAAGCATATCCAAGAGGGACGAAATACACGCATCTTCTCAGCAGTAGCACATATGCCATTTCTAATATCTACATAGTTGTACTAAGTATGCACATGTGGTTGCCAGTGTACAGCACAGACAAAGCAGTCTTGACATGCTAAATGTGGAATTTGCCATTCAGAGTGTCTGAATTTGTCAAGGGATATTCCAATATTTTGAATCACATCTTTGTAAATGTCATAGCCAAGGCCTTGTTTGTATATGTACCCCCCCTTTTGCATGTATGTCAGTATACTACATAACAGATGACAGACTGTTGAGACTGCACATTGCAGTATAATCCTGTATCCAATTCTAGGTGTGGATATATCCATCCAGACTGTGTCTTGTCTCCACTTGTAAACTTTCACTGGAAGATAACTATGTTTTAATATCTGGAAACTCACATTGCACTAATACTGAAGGTGAGGGTTAGTAAATACTGAAGAGTGTACTGAACAAAACTGAGAAAGATGTTATTGTGTGAGTAACTTCAGGACATTACAGTGATAGTACACGTTCTTTGGGTTAAAAAAACATGTAATTAATTAGTGAAATCAAAGGAGTACAAAGTCAGCGCTTGCTTAATGTTGTCTTGAGCTTAACTGTGACGTGTACACCAACTACATAATTGTTTGCCATCTATTTCACTGGACCAGGCTGGCCAAGGAACATCCAGACAGGACCAGGCGCAGGCCAGTGGAACCTACGCTCATCAGTGGGCAGGTTCTCCAGACAGCACCAGTGAGGAGGAGGATGAGGAGGATGAGGAGGAGGGAGACCTAGAACCAGGCAGAGGTAGTGCGCCCACCAGAACCGCACTAACACCACCAACATCATCAGCCCAGGTGTAGGCTGAGGACACTGAAGTGGGGGCATTGAGAGGGTCACCATCCGCCCAGGGGTGGAGAGAATGTAGGTCTCCCTTTGGCCCAGAACACCGTGAATTTGAAGTGTTCCCCAGGGCAGTCCACATCACCACCTGTGCCTGTCATGATCCCTTTCTAACTTCTGAGGCCTCCATTCCATTGGGCCTCCAGCTGCACCCCTTGCCCCTACTCCCTCCAAGTGTCTGTCCAGAAGAGCTGAGGGAGATACCTGCCCCTGACATCCCACATCCCTCATGTTCAACCCAAACACCTCCATAGTATTGTTACTCCTTTGGCTGCATCCCAGAGAGTGATGGAGGTTATCTGGGGCTGAGTAGAGTGTGCCCTCTCAGATCTTACAGGAACCCAGGGATAAATTCCATATGTTCCGAGCGGCACATTCCAGAGATATGGCCAACCTCCATCACTTCCTTGGGTGTAGCCATATTTATCTGCATTGGCTCACCGACCCACCCAAACAACTGTTGTAGTATCTCCCACTTCATCTTCCCTTTCTGTTTCCCCTGCTACCCCTCATACTCATCATGTTTGCCACTCCCAGGACTTGTCTGGTCCTGCACCGGCCAGCCAGGAAGACTCCACAGGAACAGAGGACTTGAACATTATTGTCAAGTAGCACAGAGAGGATGGCCAGTGACTGGACAGTGTTTGGACTGTTCACTTTTTTTAATCCCTTATTCATAGACTCGTAGCCTTGACGGTTCCTGACGTATTATATTTATTTTGCCCAACCCCCTCCAAGTCCCCTTGTCCAATCTGCAATAAGATTTTACATGATTTCCTTTCTCCCTTTCCAGTGGACAGTTTTGTCATTTAAAATATTTAGTACATGATATAATTTTTTCGGAATCAACATCTCTGTCTTGTGTTTTTCATTATATTTACTGCATTCAAAGTATGGAAGTCTATATCGGTAGGTGTTTAGCTATGTTTTCAATATGATACCTTGTTACACAGATGGTCCTACAAATCTACATGTCTTACTCACACACATTTACCGTTGCATACATGGCCCACAACCAGAGTAACTAATTAACCATCATCAACTATTACTGAACTCAGTATTGAAATGTGGAAAATATCTTTATATTTACAAATAATTGTAGGAAGTATATTTTACAGTGATCATGGGGAATCTCTCTTGCAATGTGCAAGAGGGGTGGTGAGGATCTCTGTGAGTAAGAGTATTTACTGTGTCGGTGCTGATGTGTGGGTGGGTGTGGTGCATCTACCTGTACAGTTATGGGAGGTGCCTGTACAGGTGGTGAGGGTGCTGTGCAGGTGGGGGAGGTGCCTGTACAGGGGTTGAGGGTGCCTGTACAAATCAGGGAGGTGCCTGTACAAGGGGTGAGGGTCCCTGTACAGGTGGGGGAGGTGCCTGTACAGAGGGTGAGGGTACATGTTCAGGTAGGGGAGGTGCCTGTACAGGGGTTACAGGTGCTGGTACAGGTGATAGAGGTGCCTGTACAGGGGGTGAGGATGCCTGTACAGGTGGGGGACATTGCTGGCCAGGGGGACGTGGTTGTGCTGGGGGGAGCGTGACTGTGCAGGGGGAGGGCATGTGCAGGGGAGGTGGTGCCTGTGTACCTCAGGGGTATTGTAAATTGTGAAGTAGCGTCTCTGTTCAGAAAGGTCCGTCTGCATTGTTTCTTCAAAGATCGTCCAGCAGCTATCTACACAGGAGACACCAATTTAAGGAATCCTTCCACCTTCATGCCTTTCTCCTATTATGGTACCCATTGATGTTCTGACTTTTTAAAAGGCGGTACGACATGATATTGAACTCTTACAACCCAGGCTGACATCCCAGAATCTATCCGTGATTGAGAAACTGGCAATCTGTTCTCTTTCCCTGGACATGGAGGTCACTATTAAACCTGTGGATAAAGGAGGAGCCATAGTGATTTTGGACACAGCATCCTACAGACAAGAATGTTTGAGGCTGTTGAGTGACACCTCCTACTATGAGGGCATGACAGTAAACCCTACTCAACGACTACAACACACAATCCGGAGTATGACAAAGAAGATAGAAGCGGCCCGATGGATCACTCACCATGAGGCGGAATTCCTGGACACCAAGGAATCACGGGTCCCTTACTTTTATTGTCTACAGAAGGTACACAAGTGGGCTCCCCCCTCCTGGACATCTAATAGTGTCAGGTGTAGGGTCCATACTTGAACCCCTGTCCAAATTGTGTGATTTCTTCCTACAACCTATAGTACAGCAAATGTCCACTTTCCTAAAGGACACTAAGGATGTCTTGGTCCTGCTGGTCCAGATCAATTCATATGGCACCACTGACATGCTGACTGTTCTGGATTGAAGCAGTCACCTGTATGGGATGTACTATCTTAGGCAAGGGGATATGTCCCAAATTATAATTGGCAAAATCTGTTCTTCAAATTCCACCCCTAAAGGATAAAAGCCAGTCGTATTCCTATTCCTCATGTGCTAGCTGAATGCTATTCTAAGTGTCTTAGGACTTTTGGTGCATCCTTTAAGAATTTTGTTGAAGAAGGGAGTACCATTTACATAGTCTGGTGATTGTCTAATTGTGTTGGAATGTATTATGAGATAGATGAGTTTGATACCCATTTTGAGGTGTTTTGATGACACAAAAAACAATACTGTTAATTGATTCCATCATATTAGGTTGTGCTGACTCAGAAAGTAAATGTGGTTTCCTTCTGCTTATAGGACTCAGAGGGTAATTATTTAGTGATAAAACATGAGTTATTAGCTTGCACATGGGGAACACTTTATATTTTATTTGTGGGGTACTCTTTCTACTGTGCGTAGCCATCATAATCGTTTAGTGAATTTGTTCACTTGTAGTGGCAGTAAAAACGATTCACCTGAAATTAAAAGGTAGATGGAACCTGTTGGTGAGTTTAATTTTGTAGTACAGAATTTGCCTGGTTTGGAATATGAGCCAGTAGACTACCTGTTGCAATTGCTGCAGTTTACATCTGTAGAATCAACCAAAGAGAAATTTTTATTAAAGATTAAAGATTAGGCTCTATGTAAGACTGAGTAGGGCCAGGCTAAAATCAAAGCTGAAGTATAAGGCAGTTTTAGTCAAGAGCTGGGCAAAGGAGGGCTTGTACTCAAATACTTAACCAAATAAGAAACGTTATTCTGGACTATCAAAGATAAATTGTGTATAATTCAAGGTAAACTATGCAGGGATGAGAGACGGATACCCCATTAAATAGTACATGGAATAATTGTGAATTCAGTCCATGAAGGCCATTTAGGGAGAAATTTAACCAACCCCTTGGTAGGCAAATATTTGGATGACACCTCAAAGATACAATTGTTGAAAATAGAGTAAAAGGTTGTGTAGGTTGTACCAGGACTGATAAATTCAGAGTTGCGAGGAAAGGTCCCTTATCTCTAGTTGAAATAATAGAAAGACCATTTGCTAAGTTGGGTTTAGACAAAGTGGAGTCAATTGATATTTTACCAAGTTCTGAACAACGCCTCCAAATGGATTGCGACCCAATGTATGAGCACTGTTATCACTTCCAATGTTCTGCAATTTTTTAGATATATGTCAGCTGATTAGACTGTGTTAGATACAACAGTAACTGACTAAGGGGTACAATTTGCCTTTTCATGAAACGTGTGATGTTCAGGTGAGTCCATTCAGTCACTAGTGCAGGGCAGCAGATGGTCTAGTGGAGTAGAGTGGATGAACAATGACTGTATGTTATGGGCCATCCAGTTGCAAGGACCATAGAAGAATGTGCTGAAGGAAAATATTTGGGCTCATAGAAGTGCAGTCAGTAGTGAAATAGCAGTTTCTTCTTTTAAAGTATTGGAAGGAAGGTTAGCAAAAATTAAACTCAGTCCCAAATGGTTGGGTGGAAGGATCTCTGTGGATCATAGCAGTTTAAGCATAGAACTAGAAAGAGTGAGGAAACATAAATTGTGCCACAATAGAAAACATGTTCCAAAAACGAGAGAGACAGACAGAGAGAGGGAAAAAAGAGAGAGAGAGAGTACGTTATGTGGGTTTGGGCATTTATGTTAAAAGTCTCACATTTGCTAAGAAGGTTATCTGTAAATGAATGAGACCTTACAAAACTGCCAAAGTTATGAAACATGATTAAGTTAAATACTGGGGATGGTAGGGGTTTGAGTATGTCCGAATAACTCAAATATCATAATAAGTCAAATGTGGGCGAAGAAAGTGTGTAGTCGAACCATCAGTGAAAGACATTGAACGGAAGTTGTTAAACCATGAAATAGGATTGACTCCAACAGAGAGACTTTGGAACCCTGAATACATAGCAAAAAGTCCTAGATGGATGATAGATTCTATCTCGTACCCAGTATATCTTTGGTGGATCAGCAACAGTTGTATGATAAACTTAATTCAGTTCCTAGAATTCCTGCTTCATCTCAACTGTAAGTATGTACAAAGTATACCCTGTAAGTGCCATTTGTGTTTTTAGCTTTGTTACTGTTCATGTTTGTATTTATCAATCAGATTTGTACATCAGAGCTACATACTTAGTATTAGGTGTTACCACCATTCAACATACATTTCTTCACTACCTATGTACCCTTATTAATGATGTATATAGCATTTCTTATTGAAATGTTTCCAATGGGTTCAAATAAATAAATTATATAAGACCTTGTGAACCTTATCTTCATCCTCAATCTCTGAATCCCCTGGCCATTATCAGGACATAAAGCTAATACTCAAATTTAGGAAATATTCATTTCCCACTGACTAAAAGATCCCTAGGTCACACTTTCAACATATGTTGCAGCCTAAACTACACACGCATCTTCAGGATCCTTGAACTCACTTCCGTTCTCGGGCCCCATGTAGCATCTACTCAAACTCAGATCCCTGAGGTCCCGGCTCCTACTCCAACTCCCACAGCTTCCTTCTCATGTAGCTAACATTCTAATGCTGTAACACATCTCCTTTACTCAACATGAAAAATTATATACATTTTGTAAATAAGATTGAAACACACAAGTGAGCACAAAAAGGAAATTTCAACTATAGAGACAAAATGAATGGTAAAATGAAATAAAATAAAGCAGCTAGTATTTTGGTAAATAAAATCACTGCACAAAGTCACTCAACCATGTGGGAGGAGTACAAGACCTATGAGAGTCACAACCTTCATACGAATCCTTGCCCACCATCATCAGCTCATCCCAACTCGAGTTTCTCCAGACTCAAGTCTTGACTCACCAGCATTTCCTTTAGCAAGACTACAATGCCCAATCAGTTCTACATCAGTCATCATCATCCAGCCATTGAAATAGCCATCCTCAATATCTCAGCTTTGATTACATGTACCTGTGTTTTGGTACAAATTTGTTGTCATTCTCAAGCTCTACCGAGTGGCAAAGTTAGTCGTGCATGGCTCTTTGGGCAGACCACTAGAGACTCTTCTGGGTTTAGTTTTAACCCACACACCTCACTCAATCTTTCTGAGACAATCATCAACTCCTTCTTCCTTCCCTTTATGATTAGCACCTTGTAATAATTTCTTCAACCAACATGACATCATGTTAGAACCAACCATTCTGCCTCTGATGCTGAAGAAGGGAGACACACCTGTTTGGACATTTATTGTCGTAGGGAAGCACAAGCCATGTCTCTCATTGCCGTATCAATATCAAAACCAGTCCTGACTGCTATCTCCAATGTGCCTTTCACTAACTTATTCACCCTCTCCACTTGTCAACTGGCTAGAGGATTATAAAGCAAAGTTCTAATATGCTTATTGGCATTTTATTTAAAACTGTTTTATTTATTCTATACCAATTGCAAGCCATTATCCAAACCAAGGTATGTGTGTTTCAAAGCTAGTAGTTGGGCCCTTATTGTTATATGATCTGTAATCGCACTCATCAAAAAACACTTCCAACCACTTAGAATGAACATCTAATAATACAACAGCATATCAGGCAAAATAGTAACAGAACAAGTAAAGTCCATACATATTTTAACCCAAGGTCAGAGCAGTGTTTCATTTGTAAATAAATAAGAGTCATGGCTTTTGTCAAAAGGCCACTGCAGCCTGCACCACGCCATCGCCCCTGCTGGTGCCACCAATAACTACTACATCATAGCTACTAACTGTCACACTCCTGCAAGTTTGACAATGCATATTATTCCACGCCACTAAAGCTATAAGAATGGTTTGGGTGGCAGGTATTGGTCATTTTTGATGATTACTGAATCAACAAACAACTACTGTTGTGCTCATCTCTAAATTAAACAGACAATGCCACCATGGGGCAGACTGTAATAAGCGCCAGTGTTGACAATTAGGTGCCGAGCACCAGAAACCACCGGCTCAAATTAAGCACTGTGCAAGGGCTACTGGAATTATGCGATTGTGTGGCTGCATCATTTTTCACATAAATATAGATTTGCCGCATTTGCCACATTTCCCATCATCTGCTGCATATTGTGCAGATTTTAATTTTAAAAAAAATTCTAGCTCAAATGATTCAAAAGATACTAAAAATGCAGCAGTCCGTGTTGCTGCACAGTGGAAGGCTCTTTTCAAAGCTGGACCAGTCATATTTCTGTTGCTTATTGCTATATTTGGATGTTAAACTGGTACTAATGAGGTGCAACCAAAGCCCATACAGTGTTATCAAGTTTACAAATGTTAAAATAATTAAGTAATACTATTACAAAATGTGCTGCACTATGCCACATAATTTACCTTTTCTTGCCATATAATTTACTCAGCCTTGCCACATAATTCGGCCCTCTCCTGCTGCATAATTTCAGGGGCCCTGCTCAAGGTGCACCTGGATCTAATGTTTATGGCATCCACTCAAGCTTTTTTCTCCTACTTTACATATCGTACAATCAATCACATTGTGAGACACTTCTGTTTCTAGACCTGGTCAGCAAAATCTATCTTTGAGATGTGTCTTTGTCATTGTCTGACCCAATTGACCTTGATGTGCTGGTGTGATCAACTCACTTTTAACATCATGAGGAGGCACAACCCTATCTCTGAATGTTAATAGTTGATCATTATACACTAATACTTACACATTTCTAGTTGATTATTCCTCTAAAATCTTGCACTGGCAGAGAACTTTCTCTCCTTGCTTCTCTATGAATAACATCACCACCTCTTTCATTACCTCATTATTTTAAATCACAGCAACCCACTCTATCTTGGGTACTCTATCATGCAAACCTTTGTACCCATCACTCATTCAAATCATTACTTCCTTAGTTTTAAAGTTTCTAACAAGCTTGGTCCCATCAATTAAGCTTAATAACAAATCTGCTAAAAGGTATCACCAGCTGGGAACATATTCCATGGTGTATCTGATATTTTGTAGCCTGGCTGCAAATCTTGACAATCTAGTGGAACTTTTATCCATTTCCCTAGGCTTATGATCCATTTGTAAAATCATCTTGGTTCCCCAGACATAAGTCATGAAATGTTCTGTATCCCACACTCCTGCCAGTGATTCACAAAAGATCTGCTTCCTGGGACCAAGTATTTATTTGCTGAATCACTAAGCACTCAAGAAGCAAAACCAATTGTTATTGGTTTACTGTTTTGTTTCAGGAAAAGAACCACCTAATCCCAGATGCTTTTGCATCCACAGTAATACCAAGATATAAAAGGTCATAAGGATATCAGCCTGAGCTACTGCATCTGCATTTGCAATGTCCATAAATGCTTGTTATTGAGTTTCCTGCCATAAAAATCCCACTTATTTCCTTAACAGTGCCCTTAGGTCTTCTATTCTCTCAGCAAAAGTCTCATCAAACTTTGAATAATATTCTATCAGGCTTAGAAAAGATCTTAGTTGTTCCTTATCACAAGGGTTATTGATTGGCATTTATGATTGCACTATCTAGCTTTGGGTTTAACTCCTCCACCTAATATGGAATATACAGCGTCATCTACATCTACTTTTCATTATGTAGCCTCATCCCAGCATCTGCCAACCTTGTTAAGTCTTTCCCCAAAACCACATTGTGCTCATTCACAGTATTTCCAAACACCAAAATATCATCTTGAAAGAAAACAACATTGTGGACATCTTTTACCCCCCCCCCCCCCCCATCTTTATGCACTGGAACACCCTAGCAGATGATGTCAACTCACATGGTAAGCTTGGTAACTGAAAGATGCCATCTGGTGTTATAAGTTCTGTAAGTGATTGAGAATATGGATGTAATTTATCCTGATGACAAGCTCTCTTTAGAAATAATTTCAAAAAATATCTTCTGCCCTTCAACAACACCATCTCATGGATGTTGAGAGATGGAAAGCAGTCCGTTATCATGTTCAGATTTAGTGATCAGAAATCCACACAAAAATCAGACATCTTAATTTTAACAAAGAGAGAAAGCCATGTTGATCCTTTTACTAGTACAATAACACCATAGCCCATATTAATTATCTCTTGCCTACTGGGTAACAGAATTTTCCTAGCTTTGTGGAAAATGGGTATTGCTCCTTTTTTCATCATTATTTTGTGTTTATCATCCTTACCTGTATCCAATGTATTTAAGCAATGGAATTTCTTTAACTTTTTCATCAGAGATTGGAGATCTGGGGTTGATGTCTATATAATGATCACACTGTTGTTCTCACTCAAATATTGCTAGCCTAGACTTTGTCACATAAACATTACCCTTGACTGCACTATCTTGAAACTAAGGGCCAGATGTAGGAAGCCTTTTGCGCCTCGCAAACTGCGAAAAACGGAGTTTGCGAGGCGCAAAAGGCTTTCCGCGATGCAGAATCACATTTTGCGAGTCGGTACCGACTCGCAAAATGTGATTCCGACTCGCAAATAGGAAGGGGTTTTCCCTTCCTATTTGCGACCGCATCGCGATGTAGAGTTGCTTTGTGAACGCGAAAGCGGTCGCAAACCAACTCGCAGTTACCATCCACTTGAAGTGGACGGTAACTAATTCGCAAAATGGAAGGGGTCCCCATGGGACCCCTTCCCCTTTGTGAATGCCCACAAAAATATTTTTTCAGAGCAGGCAGTGGTCCTATGGACCACTGCCTACTCTGAAAAAACCGAAACCAAATGGTTTCGGATTTTTTTCTTTTTGCAGCTCGTTTTCCTTTAAGGAAAACGGGCTGCAAAGAGAAAAAAAAACTGCTTTATTCAAAAAGCAGTCACGGACATGGTGGTCTGCTGTCTCCAGCAGGCCACCATCCCCGTGAGTGCCTAGACTCGCTATGGGGTCGCAAACTGCGACCCACCTCATGAATATTCATGAGGTGGGTCTTTGCGACCCCATAGCGAGTCGCAGAAGGTGTCTGAGACACCTTTCTGCATCTCGTATTGCGAGTTGCAATTTGCGAGTCGCTTTGACTCGCAAATTGCAAGTCGCAATTTGATACGTACCTACATCTGGCCCTTAATCTCTACCCACATGTAACCTATAATGTCAGTGCTGGTTTCTTGATATCCCTAGGATTCATGACCTTAGGACATACCTCAATTCCTGGCTACATATCCTAAAGATTTCTTTAGAAATCATAGAGATGGCATTGGACATATTTTCAGGGCAATTATGTGTGATATTTCAATAAAGTATGAGTAACACTCATCTGCTTTGTTTATGTCACTATAATTGAAAGGAAATGCCTCTTTTTTGCATGATGACCCCAAAGTTTTTGGATGGACACTACTGGTTTTTCAACTCTAAAGGTACACTAAGTCCTGCTTACAGACCTCTGTGTCAGTGCTCTGACCCTTCAAAAAGTATGTCCTATTGGTTCATCAACAACTGGAATAAGATTAACTTACTTGAAGTTCCTTGCATATGATACCTGGGGTATCCAGGGCTTGTAATTTAAAGTGTCTCTTGTGGACTGCAGCACTTATTGTGCCACGACAAAGGAAACAAAGCAAAGTATAACTCCCAGTCCACCATTGCTGGCTGCTAACTCGACTATGCCATTTAAAGTAATGGCAAAGCCCAAACATTACTTTTTAATATCTATCAGTGAGCCCTAAGGCAAGCCTATTGAGCCCTAAAGGCAGGGTGCATTATTATATTTAAAAGTTAGACATGTGTTTTCTTAAATTTACATGCCCTCCCTACAGTTAAAAAACACGTGTTGTTTTTACTGTGGAAAGGCTAATAAAACCATTGGTGACAACAGAGTTACATGCTAACAACTCAGTAGTGCTAGCTTCTGAATGGGACTACTACATTTGATAATTCAGGGTATCAAAAGAACCATTGCATTAACCCTGACTTGATGGTCAAATCAAATGTATTGTAACCTATGCCTATATGGCAAATTTATTGAGAAACCATTTTTTTGCCCCAAAAAGAGACAATTTACAATTGCTGGTATCATGGCAGCCTTCTGGCGGCCTCAGGAGGTGTGAAGAACTCTTAGGAAGGAACACAAATGGCCTGCAGTTGGAACAGTTGTAACCTCTCCCTGGCAGGAAGGCCAAACAGAGTGTAAGCCCAAAAGGCGAGCTTCAAAGGGGAAATGATGCATACGCACTCAAGAGGGTCTGCTCTTTTGTTCTTGCAGACAGGTTGACGTTGGAGACAGAGAGGGTAACACACTTGCCAAACCATTTTTCCGTGGGCCTGTAGCCCCCAGCTAGCCACACCTCTGGAGTGGGCTAGGTAGCTCCACTCACCAGAAGAAGCATTTTCCAGTCTTGGGAGTGGACATGATAGTGCATTCTGAGCTAGCTAGATGCCATACTTCACAGGACGTTGTCATTAGGTGGGAGGGGACCTTTTAGCCCATTGGCTAGTAGTTGTCAGAACCTCTGAGGGCACAACCTGGGCATTGAACTGGCACCCCTGGCACCCAGACCTAACATCACATCTGTACTGGAGTGGACCAAATAAGGACTGCCCTGCGGTTCCCTGGATTGAGCAAAGAGGGGCTGCACCAAGACTGGACTGTTCCTGCTGCCCCTCTGAAAAGATCATGACTGTGCCTGTGGTTCCCTGCTCGAGGAACAGTCATCCCCGTGCCTCAGACAGAAGAAGAAGTGACTCCAGGAGTCAGTTGGTTAACTTCCTTTTATAGCTACAGGGCCACAAAAGCTGAAGCCTGCCTTGGCGGGTTGATAGCCAAGATTGTCTGACCGCCACTATCAGTGGAAGTGCAGCCTGGGAGATACCGTCCTGACCCTGAAAAGTTGCACCCAAGTCTTGGACCAGGAAGAGTCATCATAGTGCAATTTGGTTACCCAAGACAGAAGTTATCCCCAGTTAAAGGGAACCTCTGGTCTTGCTGTAACCAGCAACCAGTAGACAGTGGAAACTGTTTTTTTGGCTGGACTTCAACTGGACTTTGACAGTCAATGTGATAGTGGACTGGTAGTAGCTCCAGGAAGGCACCCATCACTGTATCCACATCCTCCCTTGCATCAGAACCACTCTGTTGAAATCTATGGCAGTTTGCCCATAGAACCAGGAACAGGACTGGAGACTGCTTTGACTGCAAGGTGTCTGTCCAATCATGCTTCATTGGCCAAGGTAATTTGCTCCTTGCCTGAGTTGGTCACCCAAAGCAGGCCAGGAGTAGCAATATACAATTTTATAAAAGTTTTCCAAAGTTTCCAAAGTGAACCTTTCACTGTGTCCTTTGTGCCAATGCTTGTTTGCTTTTCGAGGAACTGCCTTAAAGAAGCTGTAACTCTCCTGTAAAACTTATACAATGTTGCAACACTTTTTTCAAACATAACAAAGACCACCTGGCAGCTATGGTAGCTAAATGATTTTCCTACTGTAAACCTCTATATCCTTTTGACCAAGACTGATGGTATGTGACAAACTAAACATGGACAGCAGGCAGCAGTCAGTGACCCCCTCCTATTGTGACATTCCCCACTGACTTTCAGTAGCTTATTTTCCAAGGGAACCAGGAAAGTGAAGGGCCTTGTTCAGGATCCTTTGGCTCTCATTTTACCTTCACATTCCACCTTATCTCTATGTGTGCATGCATGTGTGCGTATAATTAAGAACGGCCTACAGTGCATCAATAGAGGCATATTTTTAAACTGCTGTACACCTAGAAGTGCAAAGTGGCACAGGGTAAGACTACCTGCTTTTAAAACATTATTTTGGACTCAATGACATTCAATGATCTCCTATAATCAGTCATAGTATGAGCTGTTTTAAATCATGCCAGTATCCTTTCTCAGTTAGTCCTCTCTTTACCTCTGCTGTCAACTAATCAAGTTCACTCACTTAGAGTACTCCAAAATAATGCCGCCTTTTCAATTTTACCACCAGGAGTGAATACATGAGTATATTTTGAACTCCAGTTAGCAAATTTCTTGTTTTTAAAGAGCAGAAAACGACAGTACGTTGCTCACTACTGAGGTTTTAGTGAGGACAAGAGCAGGAAGCACACAAGTCCAATGCATGGACTACTCTAGTCCTTACTTTGCAAAAATCTGAGTGCAGAGGCCTAAGGCCCTCATTATGACATTGGCGGTAAATACCACTTACCGCCATGCTGACTGCCACCAACATACCGCCGCAGCGGCGGATATCCGTTTACCATATTATGACACACACACACCAATCCGTCACTATTCAGCCACAGACACAACTCCGCCACACCAAAGGCCAGTGATAAAACCCACACCGTTATGCCAACAGAACTACGCCCACCACATTATGACCCACGAATCATCACAGTGGACATTCAATGTCGGTAAACCATTGGAGGTATATACCGCCGCGCTCACAATACACACACACATACAAAACAACACCACATTGGACAATTCGAACACACACCTGACACACATACACACACCACACCCACACACCTACACTACTATAAAACACACACCCACAGTACCCACAACCCTTTACGACTACAACCATTGGCACGAGATAGACCACGACCAGAGACACACACCACCATCACCTATACACCACCCACGCACACAACATCACACACCCCAACACATCACCCTACACACCCTCACCCACAATACTCACACAACACCCATGGCACCACAACGACACCCCAGATTCTCTGAGGAGCTAAGGGGCATGGTGGAGGAAATCATCCGGGTAGAGCCACAGCTATTTGGAGCACAGGTGCAGTAGATATCCATTGCTAGGAAGATGGAGCTATGGCAGAGAATCATGGACCGGGTCAACACCGTGGGACAGCACCCCAGAACAAGAAATGACATCAGGAAGAGGTGTAACGACCTACGGGGGATGGTACGTTCCACTGCAGCAAGACACCAGCTCGCAATACAGAGGACTGGCGGTGGACCCCCACCTCCTCCCCCACAACTAACAACATGGGAGATGCAAGTCATGGCAAGCATGCATCCTGAGGGCCTGGCAGGAGTAGCAGGAGGACTGGACTCTGGTAAGTCAACTCTTTTCTACTTTCACCCCCTACCTGCATGTCATCACATACCCCCACCCTCACCCTCACTCCCATCACTCCACTACCTCCCACACACCCCACCATCACTTTTCACTCATCCGAATGCCAAACCCTGCATGCACCACCAATGCATGGTCACCCCTCACAGACCAGCATGGACACCTATCACTAAAGCATGCACACAAGAGAGAATCAGCTAGCCCACCACATAACTCACACAAGGTGAAGCTGCCAGGGCAATAACAGCCATTGCAGGTGTGCTGGCAGATATGGCCAAAATTATGAGGGAGGCAGCCTCACAACAGTGGGCCCCTGCCACTAGCCAGACTACTGAACAGCCCTCCATCTCTGCTGTCGCTAGTGGACAGGAGTCCAGCCACACGACCAACAGGCCACCAGCACCCCTCCCTCTGCAGAAGGAGAACCACCCCGCAAACGTTCCCTGCGATCCAGGCAGAAGCCAGAGACTATTGCCAAGACCCCTGCCAGGAAATGAGACTCTCCTGATTGTCACCCCTGTGTCCCGCTCTGTCACTCTGTCCACCTTGAACTGCCATTGCTCCCCTTCCTATGGCCCCATGGACACTGCACCTGTGCAACAAATAGACTGGAACTATACCCTGGACTTTCCTCCATCATCACCCCAGCCCATTGCACTTCTCCCTTCTCTTCATAGCACAGCAATAAACACTTTGGAAAAAAAAACAAGTATGGAGTATGTCAAATGATTTCAGTATGTATTTGTTGAACAAGGTTTAAACATTGCAATTCAACTGTACAGTAATGTTTACATATGAAAGACCTGTACTTTGCTGCAGTGAACACACCAGGAGCGATAGTGGGGCATCGACATCTGCAAAAAGAGTTGTCAAAGGGTACAGTGAGTGGCCATAGAAGTGAGAACTCACAGCCTGCCAGTTACAATGTGAAACAAAAAAATGACAATAAATTGTGAATTTTATACCTGTGTGTCATTGGAAGTATTGACGTATCACTGCAGTTCTGTTGTTCTTATCCTCTGCCTCCTCCTCTTCACTCTCCACAGGGTCCATGCAGCCACACCGCCATCTCCAGCCTCCTCCTCCTGCAGAAAAGGCACATGGCGTCCCAAGGCAAGTTTATGCAACATGCAGCATACCACAATTATTTGGCAGAACTTCTTGGGTGGGTAGCACAGGGATCCACCAGTCAGATAGAGGCACCGAAACCTGGCCTTCATGAGGCCAAATGTACGTTCAATGATTCTTCTTGTTTGCCCATGTGCCTCATTGTAACGTTCCTCAGCCCTTGTCATGGGATTCCTCACAGAGGTCAGTAGCCATGATAGGTTGGGGTAACCCGAGTCACCTGCAAATATAGTTGGACAACTGTTAGATACACACTATCCCTTATGGCCCACACCATACCCATACACCAACATCCACTGGCTGGGAACTAGTGCTCACCTATTAGCCACACCCTGTTCCTCTGTAGTTGGGCCATCACATTTGGGATGCTGCTATTTCTCAGGATAAATGCATCATGCACTGACCCAGGATACTGAGCATTGACGTGGGAGATGTACTGGTCCGCCAAACATACCATCTGCACATTCATCGAGTGAAAACATTTTCGATTTCTGAAGACCTGTTCATTTTGCCGAGGGGGGGACAAATGCAATATGTGTTCCATCAATCGCCCCAATGATGTTGGGGATATGTCCCATTGCATAGAAGTCAGCCTTCACCGTGGTCAAATCCACCACCTGGGGGAAAACAATGTAGCTGCACATGTGTTTAATCAGGGCAGACAACACTCTGTTCAGCACTATTGAGAACATTGGCTGTGACATTCCTGCTGCCAAGCCCACTGTCACTTGGAAAGAACCAGTTGCCAAGAAATGGAGCACAGATAGGACTTGCACAAGAGGGGGGATCCCAGTGGGGTGACGGATAGCAGATATCAGGTCAGGCTCCAATTGGGCACACAGCTCTGTGATTGTGGCCCTGTCAAGTCTGTAGGTGAGGATAATGTGCCTGTCCTCCATTGTTGCCAAGTCTGTACACGGGGGATGTCTCCATCTCCTATTTATCTGCAGCGGTTGCATTCTAAGGGACAAAAGAGTGAGGAGCCTGTCATAAACTGTACTTTGTAGCAACTACAGTTCAATGCATGATATGAATTTTAAGTGTACTAGGGACATATGTCCTGTAGGTACAATTGTGATCTGTGACGCAGTTATGATCCATGCACTGCCCTCCCCCGAAATGGCGTCCGCCTGTCCTATATGGAGGGACATGTGGAAGTGAGGTAATTCCGCTGACGTTGTGCGCCGTAGTGGGAGGCGGTCAGGATCCGCCGTGCAAAGCCTCATTGGATAATATTGGGCCCTATGGGGTACAGTGGCCAATGGTGATGTACGCCGGCGGTGACCATATGCACTGCCGCGGATGTCACCGCCATTTTCTATCTGTTCACTCACTTGCTACCTGACCTTCAACAGGAGAGGATCTACACTGCATGTGCTGCTGTGACCTGAGTCTGGAACCAACCATGGTCTGCGTGACTGGGGAAAGGGCCCCTGCCTTCACTTTGGAGGAGTTGGAGAGACTAGTGGATGGGGTCCTACCCCAGTACAGACTGCTCTATGGGCCTCCAGACCAACATGTGAGTACACTGTGAGCACAATGCATGGGGCATGAATGCATGGAGTGCTGTGTGTGAAGGCCTCGTGTGGGGGGGTTGTTGGATGGGCCCTGGGCAGCGTGCAGCATGTATGCTGGGCAATGTCTGTGCGTAAGGGGTTGGGAAGGGCTATGGTGGGCCATGAGTGTAACAGACAGGACGGTCTAACTAATCCTTTCCCTATGTATATTTTGTCTGGAGGTCAGCGCCCATCAAACAAAGGGTATATGGCGTGCCATCGCCAAGGACGTGCGGACCCTGGGGGTCTACGGCGGTTGGAGCACCCACTGTTGGAAACGGTGGACGGACCTGAGACGCTGGGCACGGAAGATGGCGGAGGCCCAGCTGGGGATGGCCTACCAATGAGGAAGGAGTGCCCGTCGAACCTGGACCCCCCTGATGGCCGCATACTGTCAGTGGCCTATCCAGAGCTGGATGGGTGCTTGAAGGCATCACAGGAGCCACAAGGGGGTGAGTACAGTGCCCATCATTACTACTTACGCATGGTGGTTTGGTATCTGGGTGGGGAATGTGTGTCTGTGGGTGCACCTAGGCCAGGCCTGACAATTCAGAGTAGGTTCCAGGTGGGGCATGGATCTGATGTGATATTCCTCCTGTGATAGGCATCCACTACTGGGCAGGGCTGTGTGGGTCCCAGGTATATGGCAGTTGGCAGTGTGTGTCCCTCCCCATGCCCTGGGGACTAGCATTGTTACTGGTAGTGCATTGCATAGAGCGTAGGGCTGTTCCCTGTGTGTGAGGGTGCTGTGTATGCCAACGATGGTGTAGGTGCAGCCATTGACCCAGTGAATCCTTTTTCCCTTTCCCCCGTTTTGTTTTGTCATCCTGTCCTTATGTACATTAGCATCATTTGGCGGAGGAGCAGAGGCACTGGTGAGGGGGGGAGCTGCGTCCCAAGGACCCAGGAGGCAGAGTCAACTGACAGTGAGGGCACCAGTGGGACGGAGGGCGAGGGGAGCACCACGGGGGAGACAGGAGGGGACAGTTCGGACACCTCCTCCTATGGAAGCTCCCTGGTGGTGGCGGACACCTCTGTGCCCACCCCAGCTACAGGTACAGCCGCCACCCCTGTACCAACACGCCCTCCCAGCAGCACCTCATTGAGATGCCCGTGCCCGCTCACCCAGGAGGGTGGGCATCTCCTTTACCCCAGGCACCTCAGGCCCTGCCCCAGTTAGCTCTGCCACCTTGAGTGAGGAGGTTATTGACCTCTTGCAATCCATCCTGTTGGGCAGTCAACCATTGTGAATGCCATCCAGGGGCTGGCGGCCCAAATGCAGCAGACCAATTTATTTCTGGAGTGCATTCACACTGACTTGGCGGCCTAACAGAGGTCAATCCAGGCTCTGGCCTCCTCTCTGATGGCAGCTGTTGTCCCTGTTTCCACCCTCCCCCCTCCAACTTCCTCTACCCAATCCCATTCCCCACAACGCCAACCTATCCCAAGCACACAGGCAGACCAGCATGCACATAGGACAACACACAAAAGTGGCACAGGCAAACACAAGCACCACACTTCATCCCACAGGTACTCACACAAACACCATCCAGATGCAGACATACCAACATCCACTGCCTCCACTGTGGCCCCCTCCTCCTCCTTCACCTCCCTCCCAGTTGCGTCCACATCCACACCTGCATGCACTAAATCCTCATCCACTACCACCATCACCAGCACACCTATCAGAACACACACCTCACTGGAAGTCACCACCCCAACATCCATGCACACGTCCCCTGTGTCCTCTCCCACTGTGTCTGTCCCCCCTCCCAAGGTACACAAACGCAAGCACTCAGACACCCAACAGCCATCCACCTCACAGCAACATTCAGCCCATGCACATGCACCCAAACACAGCAGACAGACACCTCCTACAATCACTCCCTCTTCCTCCACTCCCAAACTTTCTCCCTCTTCCTGCCCCAATGTTCCTAAGAAGCTTTTCCTCTCCACCGTTGACATCTTCCCTACCCCTCCCCCCGTCCTTCATGTCTGGCCAGGGTGGGTAAAACCCAGGCAAGCACCTCAGCCACGCAGTCAACGGGCCCAGTTGTGTCTACAGCAACTCGTGGTGGGAAAGGATCCCGGGCACCAGGCAGCCACACGGAAATGGTGCCTACCCCAAGTACTGCCAGGAAGGTCAAGGTGCCACCCCCAGCTGCTGCAAAGAAGACCAAGGAGCCATCCCCAGCTGCTGCCAAGAGGAGCAAGGAGCCATCCCCAGCTGCTGCCAGGAAGGGCAAGGGGCCTGCACCAGCAGGCAGAAAGGACAAGGGCCTGGTGCTGGGACTCAGTCGGAGCCCCCACCACCAACCATGGTGGTGCAGCCATCCGAGGCTGCAGGGGATGGGCTGGAGCCTCCCCCAAACACCAGCACCAGCACCGTCCCCAGCACCACCAGCACTACCAGCAGAGGGAAGCCGTCCGAGGGTGCAGGGGATGGGCTGGAGCCTCCCCTCACCACCACCAGCAGCAGCAGCACCGTCACCAGCACCACCACCAACAGCACCACCAGCAGTGGGAAGCCATCCGAGGCTTCAGGGGATGAGCTGGAGCCTCCCCCCACCACCAACGGAAGCATCAGCAGCACCACGACTGAGCAGGCATCACCGCCTGCGGACAGTCTGTAGTCCTGCGTCCATAGGCTGTTGTGCAGCCTGCCCCCTGCAAATCCTGTGGGTATGGCACCAAGGTGAGAGACTGTGACCTTGCACTCCCCAAGATCTGCATCACACGGCACCATGCCCCCTCCAGAACCAGAGGGTATGGCACCCACTCACCCCATCCTCTCTAGGATGAAGATCACAGGGAATGATGCCCCCTCCAGAACTAGTGGTAAAGACACCCACTCAGCCCATCCTCTCCAGGATGAAGATTACAAGGCACGATGCCCCCTCCAGAACCAGTGGTAAAGACACCCACTCACCCCATCCTCTCCAGATGTCACTGCCTGCGGACAGTCTGTAGTCCTGTATCCATGGGCTGTTGTGCGGCCTGCCCCCTGCAAATCCTGTGGGTATGACACCCAGCTGAGAGACTGTGACCTTGCACTCCCCAAGATCTGCATCACACGGCATGATGCCCCCTCCAGAACCAGTGGGTATGGCACCCACTCACCCCATCCTCTCTAGGATGAAGATCACAGGGAATGATTCCTCCTCCAGAACGAGTGGTAAAGACATCCACTCACCCCATCCTCTCCAGGATGAAGATCACAGGGGACGATGCCCACTCCAGAACCAGTGGTAAAGACATCCACTCACAACATCCTCTCCAAGGATGAAGATCACAGGGCATGTTGCCCCCTCCAGAGCATGTGGGCAAGTCACTCACTTGAGAGACTGTGGCCTTGCACTCCCCAGGACCAAGCACAGGGCATGTTGCCCCCTCCAGGACCAGAGGTGTTGTTCCATCAGCCGGCCAAGGTACCCCCGTTCCCCTGAGGTGCCTGCCTATTTTCGAACTGATGCCCCTGCCGTGTTCTCCCCATGTTGTTACAGGAGTCAAGTGGGGCCTTGGACTTTGTAATGTGGCCCTGTGGCCTACGCACATTGAGGACTGGGCAGTGTCCCTTGTTTGTACATATGTATACACTTTTAGATTGAATTTTTGTATTTCTACTTTATTTATATTATTACACTCATTTACATCAATTTGGTTGTTCATGCATTATTCCTGAGGGTTACAGGTATGTATGTTATATTACTGCATCTGCTTGTGTGTATGGTGATGAGGGTGTTGTGTGTTGTGTGTGTGTGTGTGTCACTCTCTTTTTCCTCCCACCCTCCCCTGTGTGCTAGGCGGCTGTACCCACTATGGTCGTCTTCATCATCGTTGGTGTTCTTGGTCGAGCAGGATGAAGAAAAGCGATGGGAAGATCTGCAGTTCGGGCTCCATGGCGGCGTGGTTCTTCCTTGAGTCTCCAAAGGTGAGTCGTTTCCCTTCTGAGGTCTGTTTCCACCAGGCTTTTGATGTTAATGGTACCGCTCCGGAAAAGGTGGCGGATTGGGCTGTCATAATACAGTGGGCAGAACATTATCTTCAGCCTGGCTGTTGGCGTCAACCGCCATTGTGCCTGTTGATTACGTCCTGGCGGTCGGTGTTGTAAAGCGGCTGTCTGTCTGAGCTCTTTCCGCCATGGTCATAACTTGGTGGTAGTTACCGTCAGCCTGATGGCAGTATTACCGCCGCTTTATCACCAACCGCCAGGGTTGTAATGAGGGCCTAAATATCTTTATTAGACAAGGGCTGAATGCATAAGCAGCTGAGTTCTGATTACAGTTCATGTCTCTTTCTTCTATCATTCTATGCCTCCTGTATCTGTATCTCATTCTTGCAGAATCATTTTCACTCCTCCTTTATCTCTTTGTCATTTTCTTGTGGTTCTCTTAAATGCCCCCCTTTCCTCCTTCCTCTGCCCTGCACTGAGTCAAAGGCTGATGATGAAAAATAAGTCCTATTCCTCAAAGATGAGTGACACCATCTGAAAACAACTGAAAATAATTAAGCACTGAATTACTCTCTACCTAACATCCATCTGAGCTAGGCACCTTTTTAAAACTCTCTACCATATTTACATGATGTAGCTTTAATTGCACTTAAATAATAATAAATATACCATATATCCAATAAGGACCAGGGTAATTTTTGAATACAAAATACAACAGTCCTATAGGACTCATTCAATTGTATACCTCACCCAAGACAATCAGGGCCTGATTACAACCAGGGCAAATGGGATACTCCGTCACAAACATGATGGATATCCCACCCACTATGTTACAAGTTCCATTATGTCCTATGGAACTTGTAAAATGGCGCGCGGGATATCTGTCACGTTTGTGACTGAGTATCCCATCCGCCAAGGTCATAATCAAGCCCTCAGTGGTATATCATTAGGTTAATGCACAACACCTGCTCCAGCCTTCCCTCTATTTTGTTCCATCAAAACATTAAAGAATGGTTCTACATAATGATTGCCATTGTGCAGACGGTGCAGTGCTCATAAACATTTAAAGATATGTACAATTCATATGCACACACTTTAAATAACCTGGGTGGATAATGCTTTTAGAGTATAGTTATGTATCAGCTATCATTAAAATATTTTTAAGGGATGTGGCTTCACCATCTAAAAAGTTAGCAATTTTTACCAGGATTGGGCGATAAATTCCGCTTTGCTTGCGGAGCTGGCAGAATTTTAGCCACTCTGCGTTACTCTTGTAAAGCGGGTTCTGGCCAAATTCCACCAACCACTGCATGACGAATTTTTTTTCTCATGCATGGCTCACCAAGAGTAAGTTGGCAAGTGAGAGCAAGAATTAGTGTCCCCTAGCAGGATTTTGGGTGCTCTGAGGGCACCTGGTGAGATTTTCTCACCCTGAATGGTCATGGATGGTCGAAACCATTCATGGTGAGAAACCTGGAGCTTAAGTAGAAAAACTACTTGATCAGCAGGAACTAAAACTCAAGCAGCAGCCCCCTCTGGCACTCAGTGAGGCGTTGTTCAGGATGATTTTTCAGCGTGGCACGAGCTGCCGGTGCTAAAAATCAGCACAAGCAGCACGACATGCCAAATTCTGCACAATCGTGGAACTCTGAAGAATCTCGCTGAGTTTTCATATAACTCCCCAGAATTCTTCAGAGTGAAACTCGGTGAGTTCCGCCCACCCCTGGTTTTTACCTTTGACAAAGTTGCCGTAGGACTGTGCATCAGTAGTAAAGGAAACCACTAACGTATTTGGACCTTGCTACCATTTCAGAACCTCTGGATTTCTGAAATTTCAGTTAATTAAAATAGGTAATTTTAGGAAGCAAGAGAATTAATGCTGTGCTTTTCTATGGTGCTTTTCAATTTTATGACTATTATGGAAATGTTGGGAGATATTTAAGCACTCATGGTGAAGACCTTGTTTAACACATTCACAGAGATCAGACATACTGTCAAAAAGAGCCAAGAGTTTAGGTAGTGGATTTTCTACCTCCCATAGTGGCAAGTTTACCTCCACTGACAGGGTGGCAGAAAAATACCCACCACATTCAGACACATCTTTTAGGGCTGTGGTGGCTTGTCCAAAGAATTCGACGAACCCATCATCGTAAAACAGACTACAGTGAGAAAAACTTAGCAAAAGATCTCTTCTGGAATATTTTGAGAGCTGGAAATTACCCCAATAATTGGGGTACATTATGAGACCACACAACTAATACACACACCATTCTTACTATTCCTTTGGTCTCCCACCACTGCTTTCATGGTGACCGTTTATGCCAGACATGATTGTGACTCATCTACTTCTGATGAGGTGGCTGGCCCAGTGTAATTTCTGGTAACCCTATACATTGATAGCTGAATATCTGCCTTTCACTTGTTCTAAATAAGATAGTAGATATGCTGGTTTCTCCTCTAAGTCCAGCCCTAAAGGTTTTACATGCATTAGAATGCTTACAAAAAACTTTAGAGCAAGGCTTCAGTAAGACTGCTGATATTTGAAAGATCACTCATAAACCACAGAGGGTAACCCATAAACCCAAAAGGGCTGGGTAGAAATCAATTGTCAAAGACTACAATGCCCTTATAGGAAAACAAAGATTATTTACACATATCATAAAAATAACATAGGTGAACATACAAAAATCTATTTTATTCATTTACATATAAATATTAAAACCATGTCTCTATCTCTTTTCCATAGAAACAACCCATCTCATAATCAAAAATCCAGAAGGACAAACCAAAAGTGAGGAAAAAGTACTTGTGATAGATAGTAACCAAAGAAAGAATAACCAATATCCTAATCATCCAAAAATTGCAAAAAAATAGTAAGAGCCGTCGGTTGGTTATCCTTTTACTGCATTGAATCAATTTTGAATCATCAAGGAATATGAATCTCCTTCTTATGTCCTTCTTTGATATTGTATGCAGAAACCAATCCCGACTGGAATATATACGCCGACGTTTCGACCCCTCTCTATCCTGAGGCCAAATCACTGCTCCATAATGGGTCTTTTTCAGGACTGATGGGAGTCCCTAAAACCATACCAAAACATTCTAATCAAACTACTAAACATTTAACCATGTCACCTATGCTGATCTACAATTTCAAAATATACTTACCCCATATTGTCTTTTAACCCCTTCACTTATTAAATATTCCTACTTGTCAAGCAGTTGAATCTAGAAAGACAAACCAAATGGTTCAAATCAAACACCCAATAACCATTCTATACATCCAATATACATCCTTAAAAGCAAACCAGACTTACCTTCAATCAAAAGAAGCCTCACCTATTTATATTTGTTTCAAAATTCTTCCATAGGCACCACTCCAAAACAATCCTTCAAATTAATCTAAAAATACCACATACAAAACATTACCAAAACAAATCCATAAATATTAACCACTCATATCATACTAACTTACTTACAAAAGTAAAAACCTTATATGATATAATTTCTTAAGACACACTACAATGTATTTAAGAACTACTCCCTCCCAATCACTCACTATATAATTCATTATACATTTCTCTCGTAATCCTTAAAGGGCACATAAATCAGTCCTTGCCAGAATATTTAAAATAATAAATCCCAAAATCAAAGTGTCTTTAAGTAACCATCCTCCATAGAATATATTAACCTAGGGTTGTAGGGCAAATTATTAAATCAAAGGAAGCCGTCTTAAATAAACAAACAGACGAGTAAGGGCATCAAAACCCACATTCCAGCCCAGTCTATGAACAATGTACCTTGATATAACTATGCGTCTTCTCTTCGAAAACGCATCCGATTACTGCAGAAACAAACAGCAGCGTCTCGGAAGGCGCGCTGTTATAGTTTCCTGGCATACGTAATCTAACGTAACCTCCCCGTGAGTTTCAAAAGAACCCGGGCTGCCCGCAGCGCTAATTGAACCAATTAACAAGTCAGAATCATTAACTCTCAAAACCTTTGACTGGCAATGACATTCTAAATTACGATAACATCACTCGTCTTCTTTTCAAGCCCAATATCCAAAAGAAAAGAATAATAAACGGACAGCAGACACATGCTCATTCTCTAACCCAAACAAAGTAACCATCTTTATCAGACAAAACCTAATACCATTCCTTACAAAAACAACTACTGCCAAATCCGGCAGTCAACAGGACTCATTCACTAAGACAGCTGAATATGTAGTAGTTCTGACTTAACCCACTGTATCATTCCTCACAAAATCTCAAAGACATGATGTTTCCATTGTCATTACAAAACCTTAGACAATCATATGGAAATATTATGTGTGAAAATAATATTTGGATAACAAAACACACTCACAGTCACATTCTTCCCAGATCATATTCTCGATCAAAATCTGTCAACATATTTTGCAGTAATTTGATGGAACATAGCTAGTCACAAGACAATATTTGAAAAAATATATACTGTTCCAGGCTAATATAATGAAATCAAACCGTCCCAACAGCTATATGGAAATGTCCAATTAGTATGTATGGGAATGTATCTTCCATCATATCAGAATACACTCTTTCTCAGATATCATGAAAATTATAATATCCTACTCAACCAAGGCGGAGGGGCCCTCCCATGTTTAATATATGGCGATTCAGACTGCCATGCTGGTGGCGGTATTTTCAGCCGCAACCAGCATGGATACCGCCACCCCCATGGCGGTCTGAACCGCAGGGTTCATAATGAGCCCCTTAATGTTCATCTCGTCTACTCTTTAGGAAATATCAAAGGAACCCTTCAGCTCCCAAGGCCACCCACCCTTAGTAGCAGTACCATTATGAAGCTGATAATTACCACTGTAATCCAAAAACTCGATGCCATATTCATTTCATACCAAAAAAATTGGAAGCGAATTGGCAGAACACGGTTCACAGACTTATCAACGTCACTCCGTAATCTGAGGGGCAATTGCTAACTTGCCCATACCTCCTGTGTTTGAATACCATTCCTGACATACCTAGACACTGACATATAAGTTAGGCCTTTTCGCCCCCAACCGTTCCTCCCCTACCCTAGAATGCCTTTTTTTTTTTTTTGTCCTCATTCACCCTAGGCAGTGTATTAAACCTCCTTTGCTTATCAGCCAGCACATGGGAAGTTATTTTCGGCCAGGGGTTACCCTCTCTTCTCGACCAATCCTTAGACTGTCTTAACTCCCTAAGGATTTCAGAGCAGGGTGTGTAATCATCGGACCAATGACACAAAACCATATCAATTTCAACAAACAATAAAATAAAATTACATCCATCAATGATCTATTTTCCAATCCAACAAAGGTGTCCAGAAATCCCCTCGCGCCTTATCCCTTCCCCCTATGGCTTGATCCAAATCTGCTGTACTTAATACATCTCTAAGCCATTCTGCATAACCTGGCGGGGCCTTCGACATCCATTTCCTGCAGATTTCTCGCCTCCCCAGTACTATTGCATAAAATACTAACTTTTTGTCTCTCGCTGTAACAAACCGCCCCAGCCAGTCCTGGGCTTGACCAAAAATTATCAACTTTAAGGAGGCCTCTATTTTCTGCTTCAAAATACTCGAAATTGTTCCACATACTTCTTCCCAAAAATGTCGAACATCCAAGCATTCCCAAAACATATGAATATCCGTAGCTTGAGCCAAACCACATTTTGAACAATTCACACCCTGGCCTCCTTTCATTTTGAATAATTTCTCTGGGGAAATGTAAGCTCTATGTAGCGTATAATAGTGTTTTTTCTTTAGCGCAGCGGGTTTCACAGTACCATGAAGCAGTGCTAATGACTCCTTCCACCACCTCTTAACCAACTCTTCCGGAAAGCAATCTCCCCACAATTTTGCAGGAAGATCAAACTCGCCGTCTACACCTTCTAGATTCCCCAAATACCAAGCTGACACTTTGTGGGGACCTACCAAAGGGCTCGGGATAATTACATCCAAAAGGTTATACTTCCCCACACCTTCCTTAATCCCTTTAGCCCATTCTCTTACTTGCAAAAATTTCCACCTAGACAAAGCACCCACCGTTATTAACACCAATTCTTCCCAAGAAAGAAGGTCCCCTCCAGGAAACAACTCTCCCCAATGCTCTACTCCAGCCTGTTTTATCGGTAACGCTAGTATGTCTTGGAAACATTCTGGAGTACCCGGGGAATCCCATATAGGTGCATTGAAGTTATAATAGGTACATTTTGCTAATCGTCTAATCTGATACCAACATTCTGCTAATTCCGCATGATTTTCAGCCTTATCTTTTTGTAGAATTTAGGGTCCCCGAATTTAAAAATAAAATTAGTTGACGCACCCTTAATATTAGAAACCATTGTTTTAAACATTAGACCAGCGGTTGTAGAGTCCTATGTGGAAAAAACTCTGAAATTTTTCAAAAGGAAGGCCCAAGCATAGTATTGCAATTCAGGTAATGCCAAACCACCCTTTTGCTTACGGCGCCTCAACTTTCTCCTAGAAATTCTAACCCCCTTAGAGTTCCAAATAAAATCACTTATTAGGCACTGCATTTTTTCTATATATTTTTTCTGCATAGGGAGTGGAGAAGTCGAAAACAAAAAATTCCATTTTGGAAGGATAGACATTTTTACCAAATTAACCCTGCCAATAATTGATAGAGGGAGATGGGTCCAGCCTTTTAATAGGCCCTCACATTCCAACAGTAATTTTACCTGATTCCTCTCTGCTAATTGGTCAATGTTTTGAGGTATCAAAATTCCCAAATATCTAATTTCCTTCTTGCAGTAAACCGAACTATAATCCATGTTCCAAGCCATTATCTCTGTTTTTTCCACATTCACCTGATACCCAGAAACCTTGCCAAACTCTTCAGCTAGCCTGAGAGTCTCAGGAAATGCCATTGATAGATTGTCTGTAAAAAGCAGAAGATCGTCTGCATACAAAGATAGTTTTTTCTCCCAACCCTGGCAACGGAAGGGGGAAATCACCCTATTCCGCTGAATCTTCCTTGCAAAGGGCTCAATATATAAATTAAATAATACAGGAGATAGTGGGCAGCCCTGTCTAGTACCCCTCGCAATAGCAATTGGGCCGGTAAGATTCCCGTTCACCAATATTCTAGCAGTTGGGGCCTTATAGATTTGATTTACTACCCCACACACATTAGTTCCCAGGTTAGCCTTCCTTAACAGACACTTTAAATAATCCCAATTTACTTGATCAAAGGCTTTAGCTGCATCGATTGTAATAATCCCCAAAGGGGAATCAAGTGATACCGCCAGATCTATTTCCCCAATCAATTCATATGTCAACTCGTGGAGGTATCTGCCCTTTGAAAAGCCCTTCTGATCTGGATGTATTAAGTTATTTAAAACTCTATTTAATCTGTCCGCTATGATTTTAGAAAATAACTTATAATCACTATTCAAAAGTGAGATAGGTCTGTAAGATGCACGATTAGTCGGGTTTTTACCCGGTTTCAAGATCAACGTAATAACTGCCTCATTCCATGAGGAAGGCATATCTATCTCGTTAAAAAAGATTTTGCCAAATAATTCCAACAAAATCGGGCTTATTAAGTCCCCTAAAGCTTTATACACCTCCATCGGAATTCCATTGGGGCCCGGAGCTTTCCCTTCTTTGTCCCCCACTAGGGCCGCCTTTACCTCCTCCGCCGTGATAGGGCCATTCAACAATTCCCGAGCTTGTTGCAAAATCTCTGGCAAGATATCTTGGGCTAGCCAGTCTTCCACCCACTTTTCTTGCCCATCCACATGTTCCGTATACAAAGATAAAAAAAAATCTTGAAACCTGCGTTCAATGTCCTCCCTATGTATCAATCTTTCACCTGTATCCTCGATCCTTATTTCCTTAATCTGGTTCCTGACCTGATCTGATTTGGCTTTCCAGGCTAGAAGCTTCCCTGAATTTTCCCCATATTCAAAATGTTTTAATTTGCTAACCTCCCATCTTTTCGCAATGCGTGCCTGTAAAATATGAGCCAGTTGTGTTCTTAATCCGGCCAATTCCACTTTTCCTGCCTCCTCCTCCTGAGACCCAACCCCTTTACCAACCAACATTTCGGTTTTTAACAGCATCTCCTGTTCTAAAACCCTTATTTTGTCTCTGAACACTTTACGTTTGTAACATGCTATACTTTTGAGCACCCCTCGTATTACTGCCTTAAAAGAGTCCCAAATCACTGATAATGATGCCGACCCTATATTAATATTGAAAAAGGCCTCAGATTCCCTACGTAATTGCAGCAAGACATCTTCATCTAATAATAGTGCACGCTCCAGTGTCCACCTCTCAACCAACCTTCTCTGTGGGGCAGTCAAATGTAGTATTACTGCCGCATGGTCAGATAAGTGTGAAGGCAAATATTCGACTCCTTCAACATTTTCCAACAACCTTTCATCCACTAGGAAGTAATCAATACGTGACGCATGACTATATTTCTTATTAAAAAAGGAGAAGGCTCTGGCCTCCCCTTTCTTCTTTCACCAAATATCACACAAGCCATGATCCTTCATCATTCTCTTTAAAAAACCTTGCGATTTGGGTGTACCCAAAGATCTGCAAGAATCAGATCTATCCAATCTATTGTCCAAAACCACATTAAAGTCGCCCGCCATAATGACCGAATCTGAGAATTCAATAAGCTGGGAAAATACCTTCTTCAAAGGTTCACTATCGTCACAGTTAGGGCCGTAATAACCAGCCAAAACTAAAGATACTTCATTAACCTGTAATTTTACTATAATCCACCGACCAGCTTGGTCTGCCTTTATTTCGAAAATTTCTGGTCTGGCTTGAAATCCTTGTTTAATTAAAATGACTACCCCCCTTGTATGAAAATTGTGGGAGGTGCAAAAACACATTTGCACCCACTTTTGAGTCTTAAATAACTCTTTACATTCGTCTGCAGCCAAATGAGTCTCCTGCAAAATTAAAATTTGCGCCGGAGAATCCTTTAAATATTGTAGAATTTTGTTTTGTCTCGACTTAGTCCTCAACCCATTAATATTCCAAGAGAGAAATTTTATCATAGACCTGCCCTCCCCCTGGCCTGTACCAATTTTAGTCATTTAAAACTAACCCACCACCCCACCGTCTAGGTGAATGAGGAACCATTTCTGTCCTTATCCCAAGGAACCAACCCCCTTGTACCCCCCCCTCCCTAGCCCCTCCCATGGAGAACCCCCCCACTATATCAGCCACCATGGGCCTAATTTTAGACTACCCTGCCTACCTGGGGGGCTCAGAATTCCAAAACTTATTACAAATATTACACATGATCAGCCTGTTCTTTCCTTATAGCATCTAACAATTCATCTGCCTTATCTATCTCCCTTATATTATGCATTTTGTTATTATACATTATTCGTAAGAATGCTGGGAATTTCAATTGAGCCGTAGCTCCGAGTTTTTTAAATTCATCTAGCCTTTTTCCCAGCTCCCACTGTCTATCCATTGTAATTTTAGATAGGTCAGATCTGATCTCAAAAGTCACATCCGTCTTTAATGTTTTCTATTTTAGCGCCTTGGTCAAAATTTTCTCCTTTAAATGATAAGTTAAGAAATTAACCAAAAATGTTCTTGGTCTTGTACTATTAGGTCGCCTCGAAAAGGGATCCCGGTGGACTCTCTGAATGTCTCTTTCAATCTCTCCATTACTTTCCTCCAACTCACAGACAGATTTGATTAATGAGACAACATATGATTTAAGATTTGCTCCTTCTGCTCCTTCCGGAACTTTTAACAGTTTTATATTATTCCTACGTGAGTAGTTCTCCAGATGCTCAATCCTGATTTGCAAACCTTGCTCTTTTTCATTCAAGCCTCGGATTTCATCTTTGTGGAGTTTCAACTCCTCCTTCATCCCCCCCACCGTCTCCTCTAATGTCTGAATTCTCTCCATCAAGTTATCGAATTTCTTTTCCAGTACCTCGCAGATTTCCCCTTGGTTACATTCCGAACTTGCAAACCCTTTCTTTATATCCTCCGAGATGGAGAGGATCACTTCCTCCATAGAGGGGTATACCTCAAATCAGAGGCCCCAGTTTGAACTGGGGGGGGACTAACGACTTGTACTGCTAGGCCTAATTCCTCCTGTCGTGGAGTGGACAAGATGCCACCTTGACACATCATGTCAGCATCAGTTCCAACTTGTATCTTCTCGTGCAGGGGTAAATTCTCGACTGAGGAGGGGAAACCTTCTTCAGCCCCCTTGCCAGAGTCTGTACCACTTCCAATATCCTTGACCACAAAGGTATCCATTTTCCCTTGCCCCGGCACTAGCACAATATCCTCTGGCCTAGTCCTGAAATAGGATCTTAAAGAGGGTGCCAATCTATGCTTTATTTTTGTTCTCCCTTCAATTCCTTTTTTTTTTTTTTTTCTGTGAATAGTTCACCTGGTCCGAGGTTTTTCCCTTCAACCTCCCTAGGTTATTACTAACCACCAGATCCCTTCTATCCCCCCTTATCCCCAACCCCTGCCCCCCTACCTGCCATAAGCCGATGGAGGACTGGGGTGGGGCGGGGCTCTTCTCCTCCTCTCCAGTCCTAATTGTAGCCCCAGCACCAGCTGCTGCCTCGCTGGCTTTTTTTGAATTTTCAGAAAAAGCGCGTGTAACTGCGCTACCAGGCTCCCGGGATACCTTCCTGGGAGCCTTGCTAGTGCTGGCGTTACCCGGATTCCCCCGAAGGGGAATCCTTGCAGAACGTCTTCGAGCCCGGCGGAGCTCCAGTGCGGCACGTCCCCAGTGCCGGAGTCTCCCGCCGGGCGGCTCGTCCAATTTCCGATGCGGGCGGCTCTCCGAGAATGGCGTATCCGTCAAACACATTCGGCCGATCTCTCCACGCAAGTGCCACGCCCCCCTGGTACGGCAGGCGTCACGTCTAACGAGCTGCGGCCGTAACGCAGCCCGCCATGTCCTCCCTTCAGTTCGATATCCAATCTTACCCTAGAATGGCTTGATGCCCTAACCAAGGTCCTCATGGTTACTGCTGCCTGCCCCCATTTCACCTGCCTGAGCCAATGGAGGGAGCTGGGTAAAGCGAGGCCCAGACTAGCCTTCCCCTGGGATGCTTCGTGAGGAAGAGCAGAAGGGAGTCATAAGGAGTCGGGAGAGCAACTGACATCCTCTCCGGACTCCTAGTGAAAGAAGCAAAAAGAGTGTTACTTTGGTCTCCAGGCCAGGGCAGGGAGGCCGAAGGAATTTTTCCCTGTGGGAGGCATGGCCGAACAGCAAGGAGCGGACACGATGTGAGCGGCACTGCGCACTTTGGCAAGGCCGGGCACACCGACCTCCTTAGGCCAGGTGTGTTGGAGGAGGACTAGCATGGAGCGCCCGACCCGGGCCGTGTCGAGCGGTGTGGCAGCTGCAGTCATGGCCTGCAGCTTGCCCAAATCCAAAAGTAAGGCCAAAAGTTGGGGGGAGGGCAGAAATCCCCAAAATGGCCGGGAGGCGTAAGCCTCCCTGCTGCAGCAGCTCAGGAGGCTCATGGGGAGAGCTATGGGGGAACAGTGGTGTGCAGTGGGGGTGGGGCAGTACTCAACAGGGAGGGAGGACACTGCCTGAGAAGGGGGGGCAAAGAAATCACAAGGGCCCCAATGATGGAGGCACCTTTGGACCTGAGTGTCAGGGCAAGGGGGAGCAACAGATAGAGGACTGGGGCACAAGATTACAACATGGGGGTAAGAGGAAACAGTCTGGTAACATCGGTGACAGCCGTAGGATGGTAGGGGATGCAAGCCTCTGCCCGGGGGTCCAAAGAGGGGACAGTGTAGTGGCAGGAGCAAGTGTGTTGAGTGGGGGGGAAGATGCGGATAGGGTTCTGGGGGGGCGACAGTCAGGCGGGGCAGGTTGGCCTGGAGAGTGGCCAGTTTAGCAGACACCAGGTGGTAGACTTGGTGGGCAGGATCAGGAATCAGTACAGGACAGTTGAGGAAATGGATGCACTATGGGAGAGAATGTATAGAGCCAGGGATAGTGAGGTAGAAAGGTACAACAGGTTAAAAAGACAAAGGGGGTGAAAGCCAAGGTTGGGGCCAGTTTCTGGGGTGAATGTCAGGGTTCCAAGGAACACTGGCTGTGGGTGCCCAAAGACATGACAGAGAAAGGCCATGCAGCATGAGCTGGTGCGGCTCGTGGGCCTGGTGGTGGCGGTGACATGCCAGGCTGGAGTGGCCTAGCGGACAGTGCCCCAAAGCCAGCAGTTGAGGTTGGCAAAGAGATGGTGACACCAACGGGGAGCACAATGTTCCCAGGATGTTGGTCCGAAGAAATATGGGGGTTCTCTGCGGCCCTCCTTACATCAAGGGATCACGTACCTTATCTTTCACCTAAGTCACATGTGTTCCCGGAAGGGGCCATGCTTACTTCTACAGAGGGAAGAATGAGGGAACGAATGATGCATGATGTGAACAAATGTGTGAATGGGTTGGAGCTAGATTACGAAGACGGGAGTAATGAGTGGGAGGATGGTAAGGTGTGCGACGAAGAAGGGGAAGGCCGAAAGGTGGTTGTGGGTTCTGGGATGGTGACAAAGTCTGCACTAGTTGGTGTCTTATAGAAGTCAAGTGCAGACGCTGGAGGCACACAAGTGCAGCAGATGCAGTCTGGCATGGGGACCAGTCATCAGAGGAAGAATGCCGCTGGCATGCTGGCAGGTAAGAAAGATTAGTAGTCTGTGTGGGAAACACACAAGGGCTAATCTGAGGTTAAGTCATGCAAATCAATTAGAGTGGGACATAAGATGGTCGGATTGGACGCAAAGCATCAGCAAGAGATTGACAACAAGAAAGTGGGTGAGAGAACAGGGGTCCAAATGGATTTCTTGAAGGCGGGGGAAGGGGAGAGTTAGGAGACTAAGGAGGAATCGATTACCCTACACAGGGCTGGCCATGTCGCAGTGGTCACATGTATCTGAAAAGATAAAGAACCGGGTATGGAAACATGAGTATGTGGACGTATTTAAACTTCTTCACAGGGACATTCAGGCAAAAGAGGGTTCGAAGGAGGAAGAGTGGGAGTTGGTCAGGAGACCAAGGGCCAGATGTATCATGCATATTTGCGATCAAAAAAATGCATTTTGGTATGTATTAATTCCAATTTACGATTCAGTAACTTGTTATATTGGAATTGCGACTACATACTGATTCGGTATTAGGAAGGGGCGTGTCAAGGGCGTCTCTTCCTAATTACGAATCGCAGCGGTATGTAGGAATGTTTTGTGACCGAAATGTGGTCGCAAAATATTTGTATTTTACCACCTACTTCAAGTAGGTGGTAACCAATTCGCAAACACAAATTCGCAAACGGGAAGGGGTCCCCAGGAGACCCCTTCCCCTTTGTGAATGCATGTGAAAACATTTTTTAAGAGCAGGCAGTGGTCCCACGGACCACTGCGTACTCTTAAAAAATGAAAGAAAACCTTTTATTTTTCCTTTTTAAAAACATCCCGTTTTCCTTGAAGGAAAATAGGCTGCAGTAAAAAAAAAAAAAAAAAAAGATTTATTTATTTAAAAGCAATCACAGACATGGTGGTCTGCTAACCCCAGCAGGCCACCGTCCCTGTGATCGTAGCCATTCACAATGGGTTGCGAATTGCGACCTACCTCATGAATATTAATGAGGTAGAACGATTTGGGAGCCGTTGGGAATCGCTAAATGAAACTCCTGGAGTTTCATATATTCAAATAGCGATTACCTAATTGCAATTCACAAAAAATCACAATTAGGTCATCGCTACTGGGAAAATTGATACATCTGGCCCCTAGAGTTCCCATTGCCAAGGAGAACTGGACGCCAGCTTTTTTGATATATGCCAGCATCTACTGTGATAAATACCCTGACAGAGCTATTACCTTGTTTAAGTACATGGACATTATTAGGAAATCACAAATGCACTTCAGGGGGTTTGTGTGGCTTAGGTACGATGAAGAATTCAGAACCAGGCTCAGCGTAAATCCTGATAAGCTATGGGGGAATGTGGATTCAGAGCTATGGATGCAGTGGATATTGTCCACCCAATCTACAGCCTCAGAAAATACAGTAACTGGCTTGTCCATTACGTATAAGTCCTTTCAGCCGCGGCCCTCTCAATAAGGGGGGGCAGGTACTGCATCCAGTAACATGTCCGGAAATGCCCACACAATAGGTACTTCAGGGGCATGCTGGAATTTTAACAAGTGATTTTGCAACCGGAACCCTTGCTGGTTGAAGCATGAGTGCTCCAAATGTGGGGATCAACATCCTATCATGCAATGCTTTACTTTGTCCAGCCCAGCAGAACAATGGAAGGTGGGCAGGTACAGAGGACAATAGGGCCCTGTTGGTCCAAAGGACTTCTACGCCAATTAAGTTGGAAGCGTTACTACCTTGGCTGCCATAATATCCTGACATAGAAGAGGCACTGAGATTAGAATGGGGGTTTTGGGAAGGCTTCTGGGTGTGATACCAAGGACCTAGAAGAGGAAGGTGGTCTGACAATTTGCGGTCAGTCAGGTAACTTCCAGGAGTAGTGAAGGTAAAATTGTGCAAGGAAGTGCAGGAATGCAGGAGTGTGGGCCACTTTTCAGATTGGCCGCTGTCTGACTTAATAATATCTCCTTTGCGGGTAGTACCTAAAAAGTAGGAAGGGAAATGCAGCTTGATACATCACTTATCCTGGCCCAAAGGTACATCAGTTAATAACTTCATGGCCACGGAAGATACTAGGGCCCATATTTATACTTTTTGACGCAAAACTGCGCCGGCGCAGTTTTGCGTCAAAAATATTACCGCCGGCTAACGCCATTTTGGTGCGCCGTGCGGGCGTCAAATTTATACTTTGACGCACGGCGGCGCAAAACACAGGTGGGAGTCATTATTTTGGACGCACACCGCAGCGTCAAGTCGTAAAGTAAAATGACGTTAGCGCAGCAGAAATGACTGTGGGTCGATTTACGACCCCGCAAACCGGATATGCGCCGTTTTTTGCCACAATAGCATCAAAAAACCCCGCGAACACTGCCATTTCACCATAGGAGAGCCAAAATGGATCCCAGATGCCACTACAGACCCCAGGAAGATGACAACAGACCAGGAACCAGCCAGGTGGACCCACACAAGAACCAGGACACTTATAAGAAGAAAAGAAAGTGTCGCTTCAGTGCAGAGGAGCAGGAAATTCTGGTTAAAGAGGTGACGGAACATCAGCACCAACTGTTTGTCACCTCAAAGTTGCAAATCAGTAGGAGAGAGGCCATATGGCAACAAATTGTTGACAAGATTAACAGTGTGGCTGAAGTACCCAGCACAGTCATCGAGTGCAAGAAACGCTGGCATGACTGCAAGCGCAGGACCAAGGAAAAGATGTCCAGGAACAGGAAGGCAGCACTGCAGACTGGAGGTGGGAGTCCAGCACACCAGGAGGCCCTGGACCACATGGAGGAGATGGTCGCAGCCGTCATACCTGAGGAGATCGTCACAGGGATTCAAGGACAGGACAGCGCAGACTACCAGGAAACAACGCACATGCAGGGTAAGTCGCATGGGGAATCAAAATGCACTAATGTTAACCGAAAGCAGGGGGGGGATACCGACCACAAAATGCATGGAAGTCATCATATACATGGAGCGGCATGGGTAAAGGGGGATGGCATGGGGGCATGGCCTGCACAAACAGAAGCTGGGGCACACCATTACACTACACCAACAACAGTCCCATGGGGGCATGCTTCCATGCCAACGATGGAGCGAAGGGAAAGCCGCGCCAGGAGGGAAGGGCACAACATCAAACTGACATCCCGGCACATGTCAGCCACTATACCCCCTACATTAACTAGGGCCCTCTTAACAACCTCTAGCCATACCGACAACTGGAATGTAACTTTGACAACAGTTGCCACTACCACCTCCGCTCTGTGTGCAGCTCAAGTAGCCAATGGCAGTAACCTCCCCATGGATCATACACACCTAAATTAGGGGGTTGAGGATGACAACTTCAACAATCCCCTGAAAAAACACAAAGTCCCCAGTACTGTCAAATGTCAATGCCCATAGTTGTTGCAATCATCAGCCAATGTAAACAACAATAGGAGCTACACAGCACTAAGGACATACCCATGCTGCATATGTCAGGGTCCATCCTGTGCCTGGGTCACAATGTAACATCCCAAATGTCATACTGCTCAGACAACAGCATTAGGGGGGCACATGTAACTGGTCATTGAAATACACCTGCACAGTCAGAGGAGGAAATAGGACACTGCTACGACAATCAGGGCAGTCCAATGTACCACACATTCCCCAACATCAGAAGTACACATTACCAATGCCAACATCCATATTGTGTCATAACATTGCAATGCATAGGATATGCCACATGCCAAATACATTTAAGTGGATGTGAAAGATCAGAGACTGGGGCAGGTCCAGATTGTTAAGTGTGCTGCCAGTGCCATCAGAGCACCCACAGCCAGTGAAAGGTCTCACCATGAGAATGGATGCAGACAGAGGCTTGAGTAGGACAAGAAGGTGGCAATTCTCTATTTGGCCAAAACCAACACCTAGAAGAGATGATGCCGACAAGTCTAATAACTCAATAACATACATGTGACATGCAGGTGGGCCATAGACCTGGGAGAATTCCCATCTGAAGGACTGGAGCAATGAACACGAAACAAGATCACAATGTGAATTCATCACAAGGCAGGCATGTCACATCACCAATGCCACAACACAGAAACACTAATTGTACCCTGTTTCATTGCAGAGGACGATGGATCTCCTGCGGATATGCCTGTCCCAGATTACCCTGATGACATGGATGACAAGCCGATAAACATTCCCTAGGAGACTATCCAAAAGGTCCTTGAAACCCTCCAGACCCCACTTTCAGCCACAAGGAGGAGCACAGAACAAGCAGCCATCGCAGAGGATCCACCCACCATCCCAATTGTAAGACCTGCCAGCTCCAATACAGCTGAGGAATCAGACGACACTGACACCAGCTTTGAGAGAACTGTAGTCGGAGTACAGCGGGAGCTGGCCAAGGAGGTGCGGGTGGGGATGCAAAGTATGGCAGCCAGCCTTGAGGGGGTGCGTTCGTGCAAGGATGTCATCTGCAGATCAGGCAGCAGCCATGCAAGCCCTAACATCTATCTTGCAGGAACAGCAAAAAAAACAGAAGGAAATCAGCACAGCTGTAATACAGTTGACCCAACACCTACAACAGCAATCCTGTCAACGCGTGCACGAATGCAACATTGAACCCCTCAGGGCCGACCTGGCTGCCTACCATCGTGATGTGGCTGCTATTCTCAAAAACCAGCAGATCATCCTTGCTGCAGTACTGCCCTTAAGACCTTCACAGGGAGCAGCGACCGGGATGTCTGACTCCACGTCTTCTAACACTGAGGTGTGTGTTGCCCCTTCACAACCACCAACAACAAAGACAGAGGAGGCAACACACACATCAGAAGAAGAAGACATGGAACAGATCACATTCACAAGGAAAAGTACCCGGAAGCACTAGTCCCTGCCACATGGCCAACTATTACCAAGGTCCTGCGCTTTGTAAAATGCCAGTCTTGCAACAACTCTACTTAATGACTGTTCTGCTTACCACTGTATATCTTGTCAGCCTGCCCAGTGATTGTCTCTCTCCTACTCATTGGCAAATCCTGTCCCTCTGCACTGTCTGAAACATCAACCCCAGCATGTCAAAAGCATTTCCGTAACCCCTTGTGTAGGATCACAATGTAAGATGTCACTATAATGGACTCACAATCATGGACAATGTACAGATAGCACTACAGCACTTTTCAATGAATAGCACCTACACAACAAATCTGTCTCTGGGTAATGTGACATATCAACTGTGCAGTAGATAACTGAAATGTGCCTACTGTCAAATTACGGAGCTTGTCAATACAACTGTCCTGATATTATGTAGTCAGATAAATCTGCACAGTGCCCATGATTGCATCATACTCTGCCCATACTGAGGGACATATCTGATGAAGTGAGAAACCATACACCATCATGCTGTGTTGGACAGAAGAATGCTTCCTCAAGGGATATCTAAGTCATCAAATAGTGGCCGCAAAATGTTGTCACCATGCAATACTAACACATATAACAGTGCACACTAATCTAAGCAAACACTACAAAAACTGCATAAGTGAAGGTGTCTGAGTTTACATACAAATAGGTAATCATGCTGAACTGTGTCACAAATGACATATGAGAGTCATGAAGACAAGAATACAAGAGTGCCTATGAGAACTCATCTTATAAGGGTGTCCTTGATCATAACACTGCATTCAGACCTAAAACTGTTCCCCCAATACCAAGTCTGGAAGCACTGTTAGTGACGTAGAAAACACACTTATCAACAGAAACACATTGTCATCCATATTAACTGTGATTGGTGGTTGTAACGAAGGGTGGAAACTTTGCAAGGTAGCTCTGGGGTAGCTGCTAATCGTACAGCTCAGTTGGGATTTGCTTGTAGCATAGGACACAAATGTAATAGCACAACATATATGTACACTAATTCCAAACCCAGGATCAAGTACCATTTAACACATACTGTTAAGGGTTAACCAAATATTTATTAAATGCTAATCACAGAAGACGAAACTGAGGGAAAAATCTTACCTACCCTAATCTACCCTGACTACTCATTACCCACAACTGTCCCTAACTAACCTAAGCTACACTTACTTATCACATGTAACAAAACTTTCTAAACATCCACCCCCACCCCCCTTATGAGACGGGACACATGGAGGACAACACATACTAACCTAAACACATACTATAATATCCTAAACAAATATATATATTTTTGTATTTTAGTTTTTTCATTTTTTTTCTTTGTTTTTTATTAAACACACAAGAACCCCAACATAGCCACCCCACCCCCTCCCACACATGTAATAAGAAAAAATAGAAACAATCAGAACCCCCCACCCACTAACACTAACTAAACTAACAGCCTATACTAACCTAACACTAAGCCCCCTAAGCCCACTAACTATAAGAACAAGGAAAGAGGAGGGAGGGGAGGGAATCATGTCCATATCAAAAACACTCTAGAGGAAGGCCCTGCGGAGGGTCCTCTTGATTGACTTCACACGCCGGTTAATGTGGCGCACATCCCGGCTCAGGTGGCTTAACTTGCGCAGCACACGGTCCATCTTCGGTTCCATGTTGTGGAAGGCTGCAGGGTCAACAGATGGAGATGGGGCAGTCTGGGTACCAGTGGAGGAGGTCTGTGTGTGTGTGTGGAGCCAAGGCCAATGGGCTGTCCTGCACCTGTAGCAATGCTGGGGCCTTGAAGTCCAGCAGATGTAGGCACCACAGTCCCAGCTGTGGGTCGGGCCACCTGGCTTGAAGTGGTGGTTGTGCTGGTGGTGGCTGTGGTGGGCAAAGTAGGGCCACCCTGTGGGAAGGCCCTCCATGCCCTGGAGGCCTGTTCATGGCGATATCGACAGGCCATCCTCCTGAACCCCGACTCGACCAGCAGGATGTGCTGGTATCTCATGGCCCGCCGCTGGAATTCACGGACCTGGTCTGGAGTCATGTTTGCAGCTGTGAAGACAAATGCAAATATTCTACATTAGTAACTGCATTGTGTGAAATGGCACAAGAAGTTAATCAGACAGTACACCTACTGTACTTGTAACAGCTCATATCACAATACAGATCACTGAATGTCCCTGAGGAAGTACATGGCAGGCCAGCCTACAAAGGTCACATCACACATAGCACATCCATAACCTACAAGATGGGTAACAACTGGCTTTGACTTGCCATCTGAGTTCTGCCGGTTATCAGCTAACAATCATGCTGCATATCCTCTGCCAAGACCTGGGCTACAAATATCAGTGTACAGAATGCAAAACTAAAGCCACAAGGTCTGCAAGTTGTAACTGAACTTGGCAGTATAGTACCAAGTGCCAAACCTGAGTGTGTATACTAGGTTCCAACCAAACAGTCACTTATTCACATGTATGTGTAACATACTGGTAGCATCAGTACTAGGTACCCCATTCACAAACCCATGCCTGTGATTGAGGGTGGGGGGGTGGATAAACAACTATCAATTTCCAACAACATATACACCGAGGAGTGTATAGAAAACTCCACACGTGTTTGGCTCTACACACACAACACAGGTAAGGTCTATCAACAATTAGGAGCCAGCAAACCCTAGACCAATCATAGGGCCACACATGTCAGGAAATGCAGAACTTGGTACACAACATATACTTCCAGTAAGGCCTGACTTACATCAGACACAGAGTTGCAAGAACACCCATGATCATGATTAGCATGCACACCTAGGCCATTGCACTCAAGTTCCAAATACTTGTAGCACTACATGTGGAAGTACATGCTGCTAGGAGGTTCCACCCACAGTTTAATAAGTACCTTGGTAAATAGGGAAGCAGAAGTCTATTGGAAAGCAATTTGCTGTACCAATCTTGGAGAATGTGGATCTGACAGGCTGACTAAATCTGAGCTGACTTCCAGTGCGACTCTTGTTAATACAAGTGTCATCCACATGACTCACCCCAGTACTCACTGTGGGGCCTTCAGGAATGGCCTACAATCCCTAGATAATACAATAGGATACGCATTGGCCAACTCAAAACATTTGAGAAACTGAAATCCCACTCATGGAACAAGAGAAATGATTGCCCAACGCATCACACCTTGCTATGCGTTCAACACACATGAGTCCATAACCAGCAAACACAACACATAACAGACATGTCAACACTTACTGTAGTGGTCGGGGTCCTCAAATGTAGCCACCTCTCCCACAGTGTAGGGTGCCGGTCCACCTGTAAGGCATGGAAGGTAGAAATGTGCTCAAAATCTGTGCACTGTCCAACAAGTTCATTAACATATACAATGTGTAGGCTGAATAAGGAAATGGCAGCCATTCAGACATGATGATACTGCATCTGATATATCACGGCCAACTTGTACATAGCATGGGTCTCCTGTGACAGTTACACACATATATGCACACATGCATTGGCCCTAACTATCATGTGGTGGCAAACATGCCCGTCATTGGTGACCTGAAAACAATATGGAGTGTAATCGTGTCATCATGTGCATTCAAGAGAGACATCCAAAGCCTGGTTACTTGAGGACTGCATTACCAGTCAAACATGCTATGTGGCCATGACACATTTCTGACACATAGGTACAATGTACAGAGGGAGGGGCAGGGACTTTTGTAAGCCCTCCTGTTGTTACAGTTTATTCAATTGATGTGGCCCAGCTATGGTGATTTGCACCAACCATGGAGATGTGAACCCATGTGCATACCTTTGGACTGCCATCCCTAATTGGAATGTGGCACAACTAACTCCCAAAAACATTCTAAGATGTTAGCTGAGGGCACCTTACACCTTTTCACGAAGTTTCCAAATCCAGATCTGACATGTATACAAAAAGATAAAGGACCATAATAATCCCAAACATTCATAGTACTTCCGTGAACGCTTTCCTTCCACACTCACCATACTCACATGAGACGTATGTCTGAGCCACTTTGCTATAATCAATTGACGTGAAGCCAGCACTCATTTTCTGCATCATGTAGTGATTCTAATGTCAGTCTAGCTATTGCATCAACAAAGTTAGCCAATATGTTGGTACATCTTTACTTCTCTGGCAAAGGTGCCCTATATAGACATGATTGGCTCCTATTTTGTTTGGTTGTCTGACACAAAGGCCACACCAATTTACTTAATGGAAAAGTATCCTGTAAGTTTGCTGAGCACGTGCTACCTGACAGCTAGCAATTGTGATCCTTACCATAGTGCATCAATTATCCCTGTATATTTCCCCAGCATTACACACAGTCAGCAAGTTAGCTGGCAGACCTAGTACAAATCATCTGATGTCACTACAGAACATTTAATCGTGCACATTTACATGATTAGTACTCACCAACAGGGCCACCAATCACGATTCCCAGGTGGTCCAAGAGATCCTGCTCCCTGTGATGAGGTCAGCCCACCGGTGCTTCAGCTGGTGGTCACTCCTCTGGCTGGCATACACACGCTGCAGGTGATGCAGCACCTTTCACCACCGGATTCTACGTGCCTCTGTGTGATACCCCTGTATCACCCTGCCTCGATCATCAGTGGCAAGAAATGGCACACAAGCCATAAGAAGCCCCCCAACTCCTCTTCACCCATCCTGCCAAGACGTGGCCTACCAGACATTGTAGAAATGTGAAAGGGAATAGGGGTTAAAGAAATAGAAAGGGGGAAAGTAGGGGTACAAATACAGAAGAAAAGTAAACTTAACCACTAAAAGCGCCCAACTATCCCCAAACTACCACTACCCACAACAGACTCGCACAAGCAACAAAAACACTAGGTAAATGCACAAATGTACACAAAACACAGTAGGACAGTGTACACCAACAATATTTATTTCACAAATTGACAATAGAGACAGCACACAGGACAAAAAAAGCACAAAATCTTAGGACACCACTCTCTACACAGCCACACAGTCTAGAAGAATCATAGACTGCAAAGTGAAAGTGAAAGTACACCCACTGTACATGATCTGTAAACAGGATATCCTAATACATCACTTCCTGTTTGAAATGTCCGCCCTTTTTCGTGTTATGCTTCATTTTTTCCCCACCAATTCTGTATTTGCGTCATTTTGTTTGACGCACAGGAGTGAAAATTAGCCCTCATCCAAATAATAGTACATGGCCTGTACAAATATCTGGATGCGGCCTAATGTTCACTCCTGTGCGTCAAAAAAAAGGACGCAAATACAGTATTGGTGTACAAAAAATGACGCATAACGCTAGGAGCGTCAAAATTTCAGTGCATGAACTGGTTTTGGGCATTGTTTCTGTTTTTATGTTATGTCACATTTGGGACACATCAGAGATAGGCTGATTGCGCCCACTATGGTGTTGATGGTGTATGTTCACATGTGTGACATCATATTGGAGTGGACCATGACCCGCTACTTCCTTCACCGTACTTTTAAGGTTGGCTGACGCACTAGATGGCCATATGTGTGGCCTACATATATGTGTTGCACAAACTGGGCATGTTTGGCATAAGGAGAGGATAGCAATGTGACGCACATATGTACAATAACTAAATGCCTTTGGCTCAATGTGTGTGCTTTGGCAACTAATGTATTTGTTGATCAAGTGTGTGTGTTCATCACATGAAGCAATATTGCACATATGCTTGTATGAATGTGACGTCCATGTGTCCAATCCTTAGATGCAAGTCATTGTGGAACTGAGAGAGGACATGTGTTAGTCATACATGTAGCAACATACATAATGTGGACTTCCAAGATTTAGGGTAACATAGACACCACATGTGACAAAGCATGCACCAGATAGATGGCAGACGCTTGTTCATGTCAATGGTCCACATTTTCAACATCCTATGTCCTAGAGTTTTGGTAACAGCTTCCTAGGCACTAGTTGGTGAATCCCACAGTGAGTCATACACATGCATTGAGGAAGTGGGTACCATGTTGTTTGCCCAGACAGACAAAGGTGAACCACAAATGTATGATGACACCACAGTTGAGGTCATATAAGTGAGCCACAACTCTCAAGTGGCTGTGGTGGACCAGCAGACGAGGCAGCACGTGTCCACATATTTCCAGTGATCAATTGCACATAGGTGCCTTGTTCATGTGTGTGGTCCAATGATGATCCTGTATATTTTTTGGGGTGTAATTTGTCACAGTTTGGTCCAGAACTCATCATGAGTCAGTGGCAGCTATTCCTGTATCTACTGAGTATCCTTGGTTGATCAATGTGAGTAAAGTGGATGAGGACATGAGAACCTACATGGGGATGGTCCCACCCTGTCACTAAAGACGTTTAATGAGACAGTCAACAGGGCAACCTTGGTGTGCTGAGTGAGATAATGTCTCAGGTGTTGGCAGGTGTCATTACAACATTTGTACACAGGTTAGCCTCTGCAATTCCCACTGCATCTGGGAACATCATAGCCTCTGTGCTGATTATTCTCGCAGCTATTAACCACACACGGCCCATCAATATGTTGTGAGCACTGTGATTCTGTGTGTGAACTGTCAGGGTCCTGACATGTGTGGATTTTTCATGGACATTATCAGAGGTTGCTGGTTCTGCTGAAGGCCCCGTACCCAATCCCTGCATACGGCCCTGGCACACTGTCACACTTTGTCATTCATGCATAAATGAGACCAAGACAAGGGATGGGCCATGAATTTAGCTTTTCACAGAGGATTTAACACAAATTGTACAGTTAAAAGGCAGATGATGCTATACAATGTATTTGGGTATGCATTGAAGAAGCCCATGCCCAATACCCCCTGATGAATGAGAGGTTTGCTAACACAAGTGTGGTACATATGTAGACACAGGGATACTTTAGTGTGACGCACAGACAGATGCCAGTTAGGCTGACAGAATGCAGGGTGATTCAGGATCCAGTAATTTGACAAGTTACATAATCAGTGGTCTGACTGAGACTGTTTGGAGGACGAACTAGACAGTTGACATGTCAAACTGTGTATGTCCTGTGTTTTTGAAGGTGACAAATGAACCCAAGGACTGTGTTACACGGCTTAATTAGTATCAATGCTTAGCGGTGTATTTGACATAATGGCAACTCCTATGCTGTTCCAGGCATCAGCAGGGGCAAGTGCTTGTTGAAATGGGTGGTGTGCATGGAGGTGATCACAGGTGTGGGCTGCATCAGTTTCTCACAAGTCCTGTAGGTGAGATTTGCATTCTAATGGGCAACAGACTTTTTCACACGGGAAGCAATCCACAGGTGCTAACAGGGTTTAGAAACTAGAAGCCAGTGTATTAATTGACCTGACGTCCATGCAGTCAGATATTCTATGACAATGGCATACCATAGGAAAGGGTGTAGCACACTGGATTGCTATTGTTAGTCTGTGTGTGTAGAGGAGGGAATATCAGGGTACACATCTTAGTATTTCAGGGACCTCTTCAGACAGGTGGGTTGTGATCAGGTGCATGGGTGTGTCAGGAGTTAGGAAATGGGCTGACATGTACATGGAATGTCATGTGCGCAATGCTGCTCATATGAGTGGCACTTGTGCTGTCTATGTTCTGCTTCTATGAAACTCTGGTCACAGATAGTCCTTGCAAATATTGGATGCAGTTGGACTTACTGCTGTCAAGGGTCTTGTCAGACATATCTGTTACTGATGCAAAAGCACATCGACTGCCTCATGTATGAGGCTTGTTTTCCCCTTATTGAGTGATGGTGTCTTAGTTGTGTGCCATATGCTGCGTTGGACCTTGATTTCAACATGTATGTGTGAAATAGGTGTGGTCCTCTGCTATTGGCCTTCAAAGGAGAAAGGTACATGATATATGTCATTTACAGTGTGTGTGTATGTGACCATTGTATGTTACGCATCACACTAGGTCTGGGAGTTTCAGTGTCGTAACCAGTATCTCAGCAATGCTTCATGAGGCAACACTCTAATTCTGATAAGTAGAGATGAAGGTGTGCAAAAATGATTAGTCAGACCATGATATGGGGATTATTATAGGTGTTTATTTAAATTAGTTCATTAAAGTGGTGATGGTGATTATATTTAAAAGAATTTGTTGACAATATGTTGCCGCCTGCGTATACCAGCGGCCGTGTTCTGTAGTTCCCCCTCATGTTGCAGGCCACCATCCTCCTCTTCCTCCTCTTCAGGCATGTGTGGCTCTGGTTCCAGGAGGGGAATGTTCCTTTTGATGCAAATGTTGTGCAATATTGCACATGTTAGGATGATCTTACAGACCATCTCCGGGGAATATAGGAGGCTACCACCAGTGATGTTGAGGCACAGGAACCTTGACTTGAGGATGCTGAAGGTCCTCTCGACTTTGCTGCATGTCCTTCTATGTGCGTCGTTGTAGGCACGCTCTGCTGCAGTACTCAGGTTGCCAAATGGTGTCATTTTCCATGGCTGGATGCCATACCCCTGATCAGCTGCAAGAGAAAATGAATGGGATCATGTTGATGTAGCTGGCCCTATTGAAATGACCTTTCATGGCAGTTGTCTTGTGTTGTCTGTGACCCTTTTGTGTTATAATGTCGCATCCTAGGCTTCTAGGATGTACCATCTGCATTGTGTTTTTTCCTTGGCTGAACGAGTGTTTGCCTGCTGACCATTTGTCAGCAGTATGTTTTGGGATTTGCAGTACAGTGTGTACTCCCTAGCATTATGACTTGTGATACAGGTGTCCCTGTGTCTTCACTGGGGGTGAGATGATAGTTCCATACACAGGTTAAAATTGACAGTGTTGTTAACACGTTCATATCAATATACCCTGGACATCCCATACCTTTGAGACTTATGCAATGGATTAATGTAAACGTCATTGGGACACTTACAGTTTGCAAGGTGACATTTAGGCAACCCTCTCCACACGTTGTGATCATTGACATCTTAACATTAGACTGTACACTAATTTCAGATGTGTGACAGGTTCACTGCAGACCTATGAGACATGACTAGCGATGTCACGACCTCAGTGTTTTCCTGTTCACATGTTGCTGTTGTGGTGTATGTGTTGTGTGTCCTAGAGGGTTGCTGGGCAGTATGTATATAAGTAGGTTTTTGTACTTACCAACAAGTAGTCCATTGCCATACCGTCCATCCTGGAAGTGTTCATTGATGGTGCAGTGACGGAAGATGAATGAGTCATGGACACTCCCAGGATATTTAGCCACGATGTTGGTGATCAATCCCTGGTGATTGACAATGGCCTGCACATTGATGGAATGTGTGTGCTTCCTGTTGCGGTAGAGGTGTTCAGTTGCAGCAGGTGGCACAAGGCGTACATGTGTGCAATTGATTGCACCAAGGACGTGTGGGAAGCCACTGATGAGGTAGAACCCCTGTTTTGTTTCCTGCTGCTTCTGCAGTGTGTTAGGGAAGCAGATGTGGCGGGTGTAAGTCCAATGATGGCATCCAGTACTTTGGGCAAAAAGGCAGAGAGTGATGGTTGTGATATTCCGGCAACCAGGGCACGAGTTGTTTGAAAAGAGCCACTTGCCAGCATGTGAAGTACGGCAAGCAGCTTGGTTTCTGTTGGGATGGTGCGGGGTGTCAGCAAAGTGGGTGCCAACTGTGGCTCAATGTTTCGCAGCAGCTGCTGAATGGCCTGCCAGTTCAACCTGTACCTCTGGATGATGGTGTGTTCCCTGAGGCCATGAAGGGTTGTTCTGGGGCGGAATATCCTCTCCTGCCTTCTGCGCTGCCTTTGGGGTCCCTGCTGGTGTTGTTGTAGCTGCTGTTGTAGCTGCTGGGCTCTGCATCTGCGTGCACACTGGATAAGAAGCACCTCTATGTCTCCATTTTGCTGCTCTGCTGCTCTGCTGTTGCTTCTATGTGTTCTGATTAAATACAGGTGTGTTTGCCCCATTTTAACGCCTGCCCTGACCCAGGCATTACATTTTGATGCAAATCGGGCTGTGCGTCATTTTCTGGCTCCGCCTCCCGGCCGTACGTCATTTTTGCCCAAAAGCATAAATACGACGCACGGCCGTTTAAGTCATTTTTTGGACGGGAACGCCTACCTTGCATATCATTAACGCAAGGCGGGTTGCCGTATCCAAAAAATGACGCACACAGTGGAATTTTGTCGTCCGCGGGCTCTAGCATCAAAGTTTAAATACAGGGCAAGGTTTGCGCTGAATGTGCGTCAAAAGTTTTGACGCACCTTCGGCGCAGACAGAGTAGAAATATGCCCCTAGGTGGTTTACAGCTCAGTCGATGATGCCATCAAATTGGCCAGACAGTGTAGTCAAGGAGCGTGGCTAGCGAAGTGCAACTTCAAGTCGACATTTTGTTTATTGCTCATACACCTAGGAGATTTCCTTTGTTAGGAATGCAATTAGAGGGTGCCATCTATATAGATAGGGTTCTCCCCATGGGTTGTGCAATCTCTTGTGCCCTCTTTGAGGCACTTAGCTCCTTTGTTCAATGAATTTTCATAAAGGGGCATGACCATAAGGAGGTAAAGCACTGGAAGATTTCTTGTTTGCAGGAAGAGCAGGTTCTGGTGATTGTGGCAGAGCCTTGCGACAGTCTGAGGACATGGCAAATGTATTAGTGGTGCCTCTGGCTCCTGAAAAGAAATGACAGAAACCCCAAGTATGGTGTTGACTTTTCTGGGTATTGAGCTAGACACAGTCAGCATGACTGTAAGATTGTCATGGCAGAAGGTGCAGGAGATGCTGTGTGTTTTGAGAGAAGTGATGGGTGAGAGATGCTTGGAGCTGGGTGTGATGTCACGGAACACTTGCTCCTCCCTCCAGCTCAAAAACAGGTTGGCAAAGCTGGGGGCAAAGCAAGTGCCCATTGCTATCCCAAGAATTTCCCTGCAAAAGGTGACATTAGAGATAAAAATGTTGTTGAGGAGACATTATCTCATCATCTCCTCAATCATTTCTGTACAGGATAAGTGTTTGATGGGTTTGGCCCACGGAAAATTATTTGCACATTCCTATGCCCTTTTTATGGTCAAGGATTGTATACAATGAACTCACGTCCAATGTCATTAAGAGGAAATTGTCTTTCCAGACAAGGGCTTTCATATTACCCAAAAAGTCTTTGGTATCTCTCACCTATAAAGGGAGGCAGGTGAAAATTCCCTGAGAAATTTATCACATTTGTCAGATATTTTCTCGACGGCACTGTCCCTCAAGGATGCAATGGGCCTGCCTGGTGAGTTGGCCCTGACCTTGTGAACCCCGGTGAGGAGGTAAAGGGTGTTAAGTTTGAGGAATTCCTTCTTTAGGAAACAGTATTCATCCCAATCTAACAAGCCCTTATCTCTCCAATTGACCAACATGTCCCACAGGTCAGTAATATTTTTGTCATATGTTGCTTTGTCTATAATATCATAGTACATGGTATCGCTAAGATGTCTCATGGTTTTCCTGAAGTAGAGGTCTCTATTGAGAAGCACAATGTTGCTACTATTATCTGCTTGGTGAACAATTATATTACTGTCTCCTACTGGAGATTCCATGGCTGCCATTTGGGAATTCTGTTCTCTATTGAGCCATTTTGTGTTCCTTAGATTTTTAACTTCTCTAGTGATGACATCATGAAAAGTATTGATATTATCATTTGGCATTGTAGGGAGGAGTGTGTACTGAGGTTTGAAACCACTGGGATAAGTGTGGGCATAAGTGATGCCTAAATCATCTAAAAGTGAGATTATATCTGTAGGAATAATGTTCTCTGTTATACATGTTTCCAACTCATGGAGTGCCATAATTAAGTCAGTATCCCCAATGGTTAATTCCCTACCCCCTCTAAGGCTATGCCATTTTTTGAGTTTTAATTTCCTAATGTATTTGAATATGTCCACCCATGTTTTAACATAATTAAAACCTTGAGGGGACAGAAAGAGAGTACTAGGCATAATGTTCTCGCACACCCTCATCGACGTCAGGAAAATGCTCAAAACATGGCTTTTCGAGGAATAGCCACAAACTTGCAGCGACAACCCACAGCACCTGGATACCGCTCAGGGTGATAAGCTGCGCTCTATAATTCTAGTGATCGATTGAATGTTCTCTTTTCCATGTATGTACATGTTCTATAGGATATATTTATGATAGTTTTATTTACCAAGTCCATATCCATCATGGTTCCACAAAGGGGATCTCTTTGTTGTTCCCTATGTGAACACCCCCACCACCAGTGCCAGGGCTGCGGCCGATGGTCTGCTGCCCCATAAGTCATTTTGATACCCACTACTAAAATTGTGGTGTTCTGTATATTTACTAATTTTTTCAAGTTGGTTGTTTGTTAGCTATATTTACCTGTGTTTTTCTACATTTCCTGTTTCCGCAGTTGACTTTCTCCTGTCTTTACCTTTCTTCGCTCTTTTTTCTTAAGCTTCCCTTTGCCTCTCTTTTACAATTACATGTCTTGTTGTTGTTGTGTAGTACCAAAAGGGGAAAAGATTTTTTGTAACATTTGGTCATACAGCCAGGCCCAAGTAGTACTCTAGTCATCAAGCATGTTGGTTGTTTACTTGATCAAACAAACAGTCAGAAAGTACAAGGGCAGAGATAGAGTGGTCATCATGGTCATCACCCTCTGCTTTTGCCTTATACTAGATACTGATAGATAGCTAACCTAATTATAGTGAGGCACTGCTGATGTATCTTGTACAAAATAAATACTTAGGTGGCTATCTGGTATCTAAAATGGGTGCATTATGCTTTTCGCCAGGTGCAGAGACCATGATCAGCAGTGCCGTCTCAGCCTGGACGTCGGTGGAGGTGCAGGTGACCGAGGGAGATGTTCTCCAATTGGTAGCAGAGATAAGTGGTAAGTCACCTTGCTTTGCTATTCAGAATGTACTGCACTGGTTATGTGAAGCAGATATCCCATCCCTCACCTCCAGAGTCCAGTCCATGCTCTTGGCATCTCATTGCCACCTGAAACTGCATTACGGATAATCAATGGTGCTGCTGCTGCAGTGATTGGAGGTGGTGATTGAAATTGTGTGCATCTGTCACAGCACAGCTGCCCAATGGTACTAAGGCCCTCATTACAACCCTGGCGGTTGATGTTAAAGCGGCGTTAATACCGCCAACAGGCCGGCAGTAAAAAAAATGTGATTTTGTCCCTGGCGGTAACCGCCATCAAAGACTGCCATTTTAACACACCGACCGCCGGGGTGGTAACGGCCGCTGGGCTGGAGACTTCGGTCTCTAGCCCAGTGGCCATCACAATCCCACCCTCGGGATTCCGACCCAGCCTACCGCCATCGTTTTTGTGCCAAACTTACCGCCACGAAAACCATGGCGGTAGGCACTATCAGTGCCAGGGAATCCCTTCCCTGGCACTGATAGGGGTCATGACCCACCACCCTCCCCCTCCCCAGACTCCTCTCCCACCCTCCGCCTCCCTCTCCTGCCCCCGCACATATACACACCCACACGCGCACCCATATACACATATGCACACCCACCACCACCCACGCATGCACACATACATACCCACACACCGCAAACCACACCAACATATCTTGTCGCACACAGGCATTCACAACACACAACACTCGCAATCACTCATTCACGCACGCATTCAACGCGAATCACACCCGTATGCACGCATTCCAAAACATACACACACACCCCCCACATACACGCAACACCCGCCACCCCCCTCTGCTGTTGGAGAACCCGACATACCTGCTTGCAGGGGGTCCTCCGGCTGGAGACGGTCTGCGGCGCTGGTGTCAGCAGCAGCGTCCCACAGCAAAACACCGCCAGGCCGTATCATTGCTCATGATATGGTCGGTGGTGTTTTGCTGGCGTGGCGGTGCTGCTGTCAGCAGCGCCGCTTTACCGCATTCGCCCGTCATGATCATAGGCGGTATTCTGCCAGCATTCTGGCGGAATACTGTCGGCTGTCATAATACGCGTAGACGGCTGGTAGCCACGGCTGCGGTGTGTTAGCGGCCGTCGCCGTGGCAGTAGGTGGTAGTTACCGCCAATGTAGTAATGAGGGCCTAAGTCTGCTATGCACAAACCACAAATTAAAGAGAAGGTGTGTTTCCCACATGCCCTCTCAGTGAACTACCAGTGCTTCACTTCATCATTTTGTCTTTGTGTCCCAGATTATCTAAGAAAGTAAATTCTATCTCGGCATGTGATGCCTGTGCCACATTTCTCTGCTCATCCTCCATCATGGATTGATGGTTCCAATATTTTTCCTGTAATCAATCAAAGTGGCTTTGAAGTTCTTCTTCACATTGATTGCTGGGAGGAAAATTATTTGAACCTTTAACCTGTAGTACATGATGATCATTTATTAACGCCAAACCAACCATTCCATAGTTACCCTAGCCTAGCCTAATCCCTATAATGTACCTCCCTATGGACTAATTTTCCACACTGCTAAGTGAAGGTATTTCTTGAGAATAATCTGCATTGAAGGCCTGGGTGTAAAATGGGTTTAAGGGTCTGATTTAGCTTTTGGCGGATGGGATACTCTTTCACAAAGTAAAGATAACTTTCACTGCACTATAGTTCATCTTATTCTTCAATGCACTGTCTAGTATAATACGATGGATGAGATATCCGTTATCCCCCAAATGTGTCCCATCTGCCAGATTATCAGCCTAAACCTATAATCTAAGTGTGTGTTCTGTTTCACTATCACATTAAATCCCTTTGAAAAATCATATTTCCTTTTCTTTCTTTTGATCATATGTTGTTGTTCTGGTTTAATATTATTTCTTGTAGTCAGTGCTATGATCGATTGCCTAGATATAATGTGATGCATGGATGGGAAACACTAGGACCAGGTTGTGTGGGACTGACAAGTACAACTACCAATATCATCAATCAACACATCCAAATTAAATTCCAATACCGCTAGGGAAGCAGCAATATTCTGCTACTGTATTGTGCCACTATAGCCAGTATAACTATAAACAAGTGTTTGAGGTGAGCATCACAATTTGTGTTTTTCTATTTTATTCCTCTCTTACTTTCTTTATATATCTTCACCTGTTGATGGCGACAGTCAGCAACCATCAGTGCTGGTGACCAACATGGCAGGAGAGAGCTACCCGGCTACAGTAGCACAAGTTAGAGGCAGTAGCTGCCAAGCATTATTGGGTGGCCCTGGAACTTGAGGATCAAGATGTACAGGCCCAGGTCCAGGCTGGTAACTCAGGCCATCAGGCAAACTCACCTCCAACACAGTGACACCACTGCTGAAGCTGGGATCCTCCACTGTCACTCACACCACCACCACTCCCACTCCTCTGATATAACAACACATCACCTCCTCCACTGCGTCCTATGATTACACTGCTCTGGCAAGGGCAACAGGACTTGGCCTGTGAACTTGATGCCTCCAAGGCCCTTTTTTATTGATTTTTTGTTTTGGTAGGAGGGCATGTTGTAGGTAGAGAGGGTTGGGGCAAACAGTTGGAGGATGGGTTTTTACATTGAACTTTTTGGATTTGGATTTACTTTTTTGGGACATTTTGGCTTGGGAGGGGGTGGGCCTGTTGTGGGTGAAGAGGGACAAAAATTTAGTTTATCTCTCCTTCCAAAGAACAACTTAGCTACTATGTTAACAAATTTGTCTAGTTGTTTCTTACCTGAATTGATTAATTGATGGTACCTCTCAGAAATCTTCTCAAACCTTATTGCAGGGTTTCCCAAAAGGGCCTTCCTATTAATAGTGGTGGTATTAGTGTTCTCTTCTTGTGCTGCTATGGATGTCATCACAAAGCGAGATCCATCACAAAATGGAATAATCCTTTAAAAAATGAATGGTGGTGTGCGCCTACGGCAGGCACGGGGTGTGGGGAAAATTGAGTAATCCTTAAAAAATGTATGCTGGTGTACACCCATGGCAGGCAGGGGGAGCATGGAAAGTGGAATAATCCTTAAAACTGAGTGCTGGTATACACCTATGGCAGGCAGTGGGAGCAGGGGAAATAGAATGAGCCTTAAAAAATTAATGCTGGTGTGCGTGTATGGCAGGTAGGGGATGTGGGGAAAATAGAATAATCCATAAAAAAATAATGCTAGTGTGTGCCCATGGCAGGCAGGGGTTGCAGGGACAATGAAATAATCCTTAAAAAATTAATGTTAATGTGCATCTAGGTACTAAGAGAAGAAGACCTATGGCAAGATAGGGTGGAGGGAAAATCTAAACAAAAAATATATGCTGGTATATCACTAGGGACTATGAGAAATCAGTTAGGAGGCAAGGCGGTGCAGGGAAAATTTGAAAAAATATATACAACACTCTAAACACTGTTCATATATACTAGAATGATCATCAAGCACATTAAACTGATATCACTGAAAAAAGTAAAGAAATTAAAATGGCATATACCTCTTCTATCTATGTCCCTATAAAAAAGAGAGCAATAATACACTAGGTGGCTGGTTGAAAATGGCTGCAGGCCACATGGTCAACCAACAACAATAGCAAGCAAGGAGGCCTTGGAGAACAAAGAACACATGCAGGCCTGTAGCAAAAGCACAATGGCTAGACAAAATGGCTGCCGGACACATAATCAAACAACGACAATAGCAAGCAAGGAGTCATGGAGAACAAAGCCTGTGGTAAAAGCACAATGGCTGCCTATACAAAAAGGCTGTCGGTCATATGGTCAAACAACAACAGCAAGCAAGGAGGCATGGAGAACAAAGCCTATGGCAAAAGCACAATGACTGCCTACATAAAAAGGCTATCGGTCACATGGTCAAACAACAGCTAGCAAGGAGGCATGGGGAACAAAGAACACATTCAAGTCCATAGCAAAAGCACACTGACTGGCCACAGAAAATGGCCACCGGCCACATGATTAACAGTAAGCCAGGAGATATAGAGAACATAGAATACAAGCAGGCCTATGGCAAAAGCACACAGACTGCCTACACAAAATGGCCATCGGCCACATGGTTAAACAACAACAGCAAGCAAGGAGGCACGGAGAACAAAGAATACATGCAGGCCTATAGCAAAAACACAATAACTGACTACACAAAAACGCTATCTGCCACATGGCGAAACAACAACAGCAAGCATTGAAGCAAGAAGAACAAAGATACAGCTGTCTAGTTACTCAAGTCCATGCGTGACGTGCTGCTCCAGTCCAGACTTTTTCTCTGAAGTCTGGGAATTGTAGTCCTGTTTTATAATGGAATTAAAAAAACTACAAGCCACAGAATTCAAAGAAAAACGCTGGACTGGAGTATCTTGTCACGCATGGACGTGGGAAACTTGGCAGGGCTGCAGAGAACACATTCAGGCCTATGGCAAAAGCACACTGACTGGCTAGACAAAACAGCCGTTAGCCACATTGTCAAACAACAACAACAAGCAAGGAGGCATTGAGAACAAAGAACACATGTAGGCCTAGGCAAAAAGCACACTGACTGGCTAAACAAAATGGATGCCGGCCAGATGGTCAAACAACAACAAGCAAGGAGGCATAGACAACAAAGAACACATGCAGGCCTATGGATGGGCACTGACTACACAAAAAGCCTGCTGACTACATGGCCTGGAGAACAAACAAAAAAATTGTGGCATATGCCAAACACACATACACACTAACCAGGAAAATAAGGCATGATAAACAATGAAGAAAATACTACCATTAATTCAGAAATGCCAAAAAACAAAATTAAGTCAGCTATGAAAGTGCTTACAACAACAAACGTCCTCATAAGGCATGATATCATATTACCCTACCAAAATACACTTTATGCAGAAAGAAAATGTGAAATACAAGAAAAAGATAGCATTTATTCCAATGCCATCCCTGGCCTAAATAATCATAGTGGTTTTAAAACAACAAATACCACAGAAACAATGTTTTCATATACCCAAAGGCTAGTACTGGTTGGATGGCCCATGGGCAGACTAGGCTACACTGTAAAAAAATGAATAGTGCAAATTTAACAAAAATGAAGAAACTGTGCAACCTCTTTCCCTTATAAAAGATAAAAAAGTATTTGCAAAAAAATACTAGGTGCCTACTGTGACTCCAGCCCACCCACCACAATCACAATCAAACAATGTCCCTAAATTCTAATAGTATATGCATCCAACAAAGAGAGTTATCCTTTCACCTTGAAATCCAAATAAAAAGTGATCAGGAGATGGACCAAGCCCTGAGACAAGCCTTGTAGGCAGGAAGAGGAAGATGCAATATCTAGGGTACTTCCTTCTTGTTGAAAAAAGGAAGTTAAAAAAAATGCTTTTTGCACTAAAAAAAAAATTTAACTGTCTGTTGGAGTAACTTTTTAACTCAAAAAGGTATTTTCAAGTTGATTTACCTGCTTCTCGAGTTGAGAAACAGGTTGCAACAGCTAGCGATCGTTGGCATCTCAAACCTGCGCAGGAAGGATCCATAGTTCTTGGAAGCCATGATAGCAGGTAGGGAAATCTCACAAGCGCCTGATAACAAAGCCTCAAGCACACCAAGAGAGCCTTGTGCGCACCAACAGGAAAATAATTCTGACACTCACTGGATAGTGGAATTAGAAAGAAACTCTGGGTTACGGAAGTACTGATCTTCGGGAGCAATACCTCCCCTTGGAGCAACACCATGTGGCCATCTGAACTAGGACCCACACTCACTCCTATAGACCACAAGCGCAACCTTGGCATCATCTCGGATAGCAAGCTCACCATGAGAAGCCAGGTCAATGCATTCTCCTCCGCTTGCTTCCTAACTCTCTGCACGCTCTGCAAGATCTTGAAATGGCTCCACGTCAACACCAGACGGGACATCATTCAAACCCTAGACACCAGCCAGCTGGGCAATGGCAATGCACTCTATGTCGGAACCACTTTGCACCTCCTGAAGAGACTGCAGACCATACAGAATTCTGCAGCCTGACTCATCCCCGACCTCACAAAGTGGACCCATACCACTCCCCTCCACAAGAAGCTCCACTGGCTTCACATTCAGAAGAGATGTCGATTCAAGATGCTAATCCACACCTATAAAGCCCTACACAATCAAGGACCAGCATACATCAACCACCGCCTGAACTTCCACAAACCCTTAAAAGAAGTCCTGGAACAACCTTCCCCTTCACATCCGGACTTTATCTTCTTTGCTGGAATTCAGTAAAGGACTTAAGCCCTGGCTGTTCAAATGAACCTTCCCCCACAGCAGGGTTCTCAGCATCTGGATACCCTATGGCTGATTAGCTGTGTTTTACAAGCCCAGATAATTGACTGATTGATTGATAGTTACGCGTGGAGTTACCTGAAGTGCTCCAACTCTGCGAGCAGAATGAATTTTTCCACCTGGGCCTTCGAGGTATATCTTTCCATGAAAATGTCTTGCACAATACAGTCAAAACAAGCTTTTTACTCAATCTTTATGTAAGTTAGTGAAATTTTGCAGGGGACAGCTATATGATTCAATGGCCGCTTGACCATTCATTTTGAGTGTTCGGTTAGTATTATGAAGGGAGAACAGTGAGCTTGGATAGATGTGCCTTTTGTTCTACATGAAGGTACTGCATACTGTAAAAGTACATAAGGAGATCGTATCTGAAGATTAAAATGTGACCTTCTACTTCCAAGCTTGGATGAGGACAAAAATGAGTAGGGCAATTAATTAACCTAATTAAACAAAATATAAACAAACAGATTTGTAAAGATAATTGTAGCTATTCCTATATTTATAATAGGCAACTAATAAATTATAACTAGACATTGCCACACAGCTTCAGGAAAGTGGGACTGGTAGGCAACCATCTTGCAGGACCTTTCCTATTTGACATACACCACTGAGTTCCATTAAGACCTAGTGGGAGAGACTAATTGAACCACAGACTCTTCAGATTACTTTAAGCTAAAGCATTGGGAGTCTTCAACTACCTTACCACTACCACCCACTCTCACGCCTAGCTCCTGTACGTCCTTCCACCGTACAGAGCATCACACTCTTGGAGAGTTCGAACTGACATTTTCCTGGCTCAACAGACCTGGCACAAGCTCTAATCACCATGTCACCCAAAATCACAACTGCCCATCCCTGCCAGCAGAAACTAGAAACCCCACACACATCCTCAATATGATTCCCAATGTCTAACATCCAAAGTTACTGCTTTGATCCCAACAAACATGTATGATTCTTCTGCCTTACCCACACTTTTTTGACAGTGACAGGAGAAGACACTAAAAGTTAACCTTCAGCTTAATCCAGCTCCTACTGTGAACCATTCACATAACAGTTGATCTGGAAAACATCCGAGAAACCTTGCTTTCCTCATTCAGAATCCCTATGCCTGGAAAATACTTTTTCAGCTCTTCTCTGGCTCATAACAATAGTCAAAGGCCATCATATTCTGAGGTTGATCATAGATAGGATGCAGTCATATGAACTGAATTACACAAGAACAGCCATGATGCAGACAGGTCGAGAGAATCTGGTGATTTGATGTTTTGATTTATTCTGATCCTCTGTGATTCAACAACATGTACAGAAAAAAATGCAACCAAGATAGCATCCTATGAACAAATTGTTGCACGCTATTTGAAAAATGTAATCTCATAATTCATTGTTCTAACAATGCATTGTAATTAAGGATTTTGTTATTCCTTCCTCAAGGGTGTCATGATCCTGGAACAGCATTCAAGATTATGTTGATGTGGGATCTACTCTTTTGAGTGTAAAATCCTTACATTGAACTAGCAACTCGACTTGCGGAAAATCTGCAGCTGCTTAGGTTCACCAAAATAGTTGCCGAACTAATAACCAATAAATGCCAAAAGCTGCCTATAGTAATCACGTATAACCCAGTCACATCAGAGGTATTCATCTGACCAAGGTGCTGTCAGACCCTTCCTTGATTGAATTCTGATTATGATAAAAGGGTTCTATTTAAAAAAATAGGGGGTGATTCCAACTCCGCCGCCCGCCAGGCGGGAACCGGCATTTGGCCGCCATGCGGCCAAAATACCGCTGCCCCCATTCCAACATTCCCGCTGGGCCGGCGGGCGCTAACCATGTTAGCGCCCGCTGGGCCGGCGGACGCTAACCATGTTAGAGCCCGCCGGCCCAGCGGGAATGAGGCCGCAACACAGGAGCCGGCTCCGAATGGAGCCGGCGGTGTTGCGGCGGTGCGACGGGTGCAGTTGCACCCGTCGCGCTTTTCACTGTCTGCTAGGCAGACAGTGAAAAGCTGGCCGGGGCCCTGTTAGGGGGCCCCTGCACTGCCCATGCCACTGTCATGGGCAGTGCAGGGGCCGCCAGGGGCCCCAGGACACCCCTTACCGCCAGCCTCTTCCTGGCGGTGAAAACCGCCAGAAACAGGCTGGCGGTACGGGGGTCAGAATCCCCAGGGCAGCGCTGCTTGCAGCGCTGCCCTGGCGGATTCTCCCAGCCGGGGCAAAAACGGCGGAATACCGCCGGCCACGGCAGGGCGACCGCGGCTTTACCGCCGCGGTCAGAATGGCATGGGAAGCACCGCCAGCCTGTTGGCGGTGCTTCCGTCATTCGTGACCCGCCAGGGTCAGAAAGACCCCCATAATTTCCAAAATATCGTCCTGCCCTAATTCCATGGGTGAAAGATTGAGGACCAAAATATTGAGAAGTTAAGTATATATAGGTAAGTATGGACTGTACTTAAGCCTACTCATATCATCACTTAACTCTACTAAACTCTGCTAATGTCATCAGTCTTGCGGCAGTTGAAAATGTTTTTTGTTCCAAAGCATAACATGGCCACTAATTTATGTAGGCTTTTTCATGTAATGCATCCTAAATTTTTCTTTATGTGGACGATGCCGAACTGTATGTGCACAATGTTCATCATGGTCTGCCATGAATTTTCCAGACTTTGGAGGCTTTTGGACAGGTGAATGGTCTCTTGATAAACAAATCTAAATCACATATCTTTCCTTTGATGGACCTGGGAGCTTAAGCATTTACTGGTATGGACATGGGAGTCTTAGAGTTGACCTTACAATCGATATGATGTTTAGAGATCAATATTTATTGACATAATTCTGACCTGAAGGGTAACATGAAGAGGGCACTAGCTAATGTGTGAGTTTCAGTGAATTTTTGGAGGAAATGACCCTGTCTCTTATCCAAAATAGTACCATTACCCCACATCCTATACCATTTCACCACTATTGCTGTGGTCTTCAGCCATCATTTTTTTTCAAGCACAATTTTAATGTTGGGTGTTCTGATTTGGGATTCATGCAGACATGGAGTAGCTTTTCCAAACTCTGGCCTGATTTAGATTTCGGTGGACAGGTTACTTCGTCACAACGGTGACAGATATCCCATCCACCGAAATATAAATCCCATTACTTCCTATGAGATTTTATTTCGGCGGACAGGCTATCCATCGCTGTTGTGACGGAGTAGCCCATCCCCCAAAATCTAAATCAGGCTCTGAGCTTAACATAAGAGTAGAAGGGTACAAGCTAAACACAGTGCTATGGTTGATGACAATCAGATTAGTACAAAAGGTACTAAGAAATGAGAGAATAGATTACCTGGAATAATTGAAGTTTACTGTGGTAGTAATCATTGAAACATGAGGGATTTAATTCTTCTGGAACTAGAGGAGGGATAGGATCATTCAAAAGTGAGGAGAAAATCTTTCTAGAGATTTAAGGTGTAGCAGGTTATGTTTTTGGGTCACTTCTTTGCTGTTTAGCTTCCAACCTGTTAGTGCTTAGTCTGGGGGGATGTCTTTTAGAGTATATATATATATATATCGACAGGATAATGTGCATTAAAGGTTTTTAGAAATTTGACTACAAGTTAGAAAGTTTTGAATTTGGCATGGGTCAGTATGAGAAAGAAATATTAATCAAAGAAGCTGGGTGTATTGTGATAATATTTTCAATGGTTTGTGGCATTCTCACCGTTGGTGTGTCAGAGGAGTAAGGATTTTATCTTGGTGAAAGAAGTGTATTTTCTGATGCTGTGTCACTTTCTGTGGCCATTTTCGTTTACAAGGCTCCTATATACAATCCAAAAGATTTTGTACAGTATATCACTGAGTAAGGGGTTAATTTTTCAAAGTGAAGTCTGCTTGGTTTGGCTGAGATCCTCTTTAAAGATTCCTTCTCAGAGGATTTTAAATGAGGTATACAATAGACATCCATGATTGAATGTGTCAAAGGTAAAATCTGATTCAGTGAAAGTCTGAGGTAAAGATGAATGTCACTGACATACTGATGACGTCAGTGGTCAGCAGTGCACCATTTGATTGCAGGTATATACTGAATTGGCTGTCAGAAAGGATGGAACCTCATACGGTGACAGAGAGTGAGAAGGCCCTGAAGATCTAACCCAATTGAGCAAGATCTCAGAGAAGTCCCTCAGAAATAGAGGATACTGTGGATGGTTTACTGATGAACAGTGTCAAAAGCTCTTGACATGTGTAGCAGGACAAAGAGATGGGGGTCTCCTTTGTGGTTGATGTGAAGTATGTCATCAAAGGAGGCTGCATTAATGTGGCATTTGGAGTAGAAGCTGGATTGAAAAGAATATAAGCAAAGGTGGTGATTAATCTGGGTCTGCAGCTGAAGGGCCAATATCTTTTAGATGAAAGACAGGCAATGAAAGGTAATTGAACAGTTTATTAGAATCTTGTGATGTTTTTCGTGAATTTAAAGAGTGTCACCAGTCTTTAGAAAGGTGAGGGCTATGCCAATCAGGAAGCTGGTGTGGTAATAATTAGAAGACAGGGGAGAGCATCACTGCACAGTCATTCAATGATAGTGATAGGTAGGATGTCACCATCATAGCAGGCCTGTTCGAGTAAAGGGATTCAAATATCAAAAGTGGGTAAGATGCATAGTGAATCAGGGTGCCAGTGTAAGGCTGATGAGGATGATGGTATTCTGATTGTCTTAATATATGTCTTGTTTATGTCAGTGGATGCATCAATTAAGGAATAATGTTTGAATTATTGGTGCTCAAGATTTAGGCCCTCATTTTAACCTTGGTGATCTTTTTGCAAGTCCGCCGAGGTACCGCTGTGCTGAAGACCGCCAGTGCAGGTGGTTTTCCGCACAGCGTATTATGACTGCTGGCAGCCCTCTGTCCTTTTTCGGACGGAGAGCCGCCAGCAGCCATACTGTCGGTCGGTGGGGAAGTGGAGGCTGCTCCACCTCCACCGCCACGTCATCAGAATACCGCCCACCGAATCACTTCCCATGATTCGGTGTGCCGGTGTTCTGGTGACGGGGAGATGGCGGCGGAGCAGTCCCCATGGATCCTGTTCCCTCCCGGAGGATCACCGGACCAGGTAAGGTGATCGTCCGTTAGGGGAGGGGGGTGTTGTGTGTTGTGTGCGTGCATGGGAGTGTGGGTGTGAGTGTGTAGAGGGGGTGTGTGAGTGCGTGCATGAATGCAGGTGGGTGTTGTGTGTTTTGAAAATGTGTGCATGTCTGTCTGTATGTCTGTGAGTATGTGTGCATGTATGTCTGTGAGTATGTGTGTGTGTATGTCTGTATGTATGTGTGGGGGTATGTGTAGTTGTAGTGTATTTGTGCGTGTAGTGTGGGGGGTGTCGATGTTGGGGGGTGGGGAGGGGGTTTTGCCACCTTTGGGGGGTGGTAGGGGGTTGGGGGTGTGGGGGAGGACTCGGGGGGAGGGGGGGTGGGAGACCCCTATCAGTGCCAGGGAAAGAATTCCCTGGCACTGATAGTGCCTACCGCCATAGATTTTGTGGCGGTTCTGAACCCCACGAAACCCATGGCAGTATGCGGGGTCGTGATGCCGCCGGCGGTGTAGTGACAGCTGCTGGTCTGGAGACCGAAGTCTTCAGTCCAGCGGGTATTACTACCCTGGCGTTCGGAGTGGAGAAGTGGCGGTCACCGCCACGCTTGTAATGCCATTTTGTTTCCACCGGCCTGTTGGCGGTATTACTGCCATTTATCACCGACCGTCAGGGTTGTAATGAGGACCTTAGATGCCACTGGATTCAAGCTAGCCTGGCTGATGAGGGGTGAAACCCCGAAACCGGTCCCTAGATGCATGTTTCCAGTCCAGGGAAGACCTGGCCTGGCAGTTCGGGCTGGACTGTTCCCATGGGGAACAGGGTCAGGACTGATTTGCATATGGCTGGGTCCAAACTGGAATGGCATGGGCAGCAAAAAAAGGATGGACTAAACCCAGATCTGTGACTGGGGGTGAGTGTTTGCATTGTCAGCACTCCGTCCATCATCCTTTTGTGTTGCTAATGTCGGCCTTAGTGGGAAGGGTATGTCCAGACGTGGGTCTCGTGCTTCCCATGCCACTGGATTCAAGCTAGCCTGGCTGATGAGGGGTGAAACCCCGAAACCGGTCCCAGGATGCTTGTTTCCAGTCCAGGGAAGACCTGGCCGTTCGGGCTGGACTGTTCCCATGGGGAACAGGGTCAAGACTGATTTGCATATGGCTGGGTCCAAACTGGAATGGCATGGGCAGCAAAAAAACAATGGATTAAACCCTGATCTGTGACTGGGGGTGAGTGTTTGCATTGTCAGCACTCCGTCCATCATCCTTTTGTGTTGCTAATGTTGCCCTAATTGGGAAGGGTATGCCCAGACGTGGGTCCTATGCTTCCCATGCCACTGGATTCAAGCTAGCCTGGCTGATGAGGGGTGAAACCCCGAAACCGGTCCCAGGATGCTTGTTTCCAGTCCAGGGAAGACCTGGCCTGGCAGTTCGGGCTGGACTGTTCCCATTGGGAACAGGGTCAAGACTGATTTGCATATGGCTGGGTCCAAACTGGAATGGCAAATATTTTCAGCAAAACAAAAATAAAGGAGTGATACTTTCTCTAGACCGTCCTCTAGAACTCAACTCAATATTTCGTTTTCAAGACCCCCAGGCACTAAGGACTTAGGGCCTGATTCAGATCTTGGTGGATGGGATACCCCATCACAATTGTGACTGATATCCCATTCGCTATATTACAAGTGCCATAGGATATAATGAATTTGTAAGATGACGGATGGGATATCAGTCACATTTGAGATGAAGTTATCCCATCCTTCAAGATCTAAATGAAGGCCCTTAGTCAATGTGCCAACTCTAGAAAAAAAACAGTTGGACTGCAGCCACCCCATATCCCTCTGGGCAATATTTGAGTGAGATATGTTGCAGGTAACAAGCAATCCTATGAGAAGTCACAGGGGTGTTAGTTGAATCTAAACCCTCTCTTATTAAGGAACAACATACTCAGGAATACTAGGAAACAATGGATATATTTTAAAGATTTATTATAAAATCAGAATCCATCCTAGCGCATGATGGACCTGGCCCTTTTACAGGGTCATTCCCCAGACCTTTTTGCCTTATACCTCCTGATTTTTCTGACCTTTGTTGGCTGACGTTTTGACTCTGAGCACTTTTTCACTGCTAACAAGTGCTAAAGTGCATGTGCTGTCCCTTACAAAATTAGTATGATTGGCTTATACCTAATTGGCATATTTAATTTACTAGAAGTCCCTTGTAAAGTGGTATCCCTATTCCCAGGGCCTGTAAATTAAATGCTACTAGTGGGCCTGCAGCGCTGCTTGCACCACCCACTGAAGTAGCCTGTCAAACCTATCTAAGGCCTGCTAGCACAGGGCCTGTGTGCGCAGTTTTCTGCCACAGGGACCTGGCATCTAAATTTACTTGCCAGGCCCAGAACGCCCCTTTTACTACATGTAAATCACCCCTAAGGTACGCCCTAGCTAGCCCTATGTGCGGGGTGCCATGTATGTAGAAGGCAGGGCATATGCCAGGTAGCGTGGCCTGTCCTAGTAGTGACAAACAGCCTAGCTTGGTGTCTCACTGCTGCTGCCTACTCATAGGATTGCATTGGAGATGCCCTGCCTTAAGTGTAAGGGGTATTGTCTGATTTATGAGGGGTAGCGTAGGCATGTTTGGTATGGCTGTGATAGTGATGAGAAATGCTGCTTACTGGTGTAGGTGTATTTTTTATTACTATCACAGAAATGCCACTTCTAGAAAGTGCACATTTATCTGTGCTTATGAATGGTGTTTTGCAGCTTGCCTCCAATCCATGTCTGGGTAGACTGACAGTTGGGGCTCTGTGCATACTTTTCAGACAGCCTGAACACAGGGAGGGTGGAGGTGTCACAGAGGTGCATCTACATATTGTATAGCCTTCCTGGGCTGAGAGAAGGGAGAGGCGGGGCACACCTGCATTTGTAAAGGCTGTGCCCTGGCCTTGCACAATAGGGTTGTTTACCCCCCACTGATGTTTGGAGCCTGTGCTGGAGGAGAGAAAGGGCACTCCCAGAACCAGTTGTAACTGGTTGGAAACCCTCTCCTCCCAATTGCAAAACACAATGAAAACTTAGTATAAGTACAGGGGAATTTTCCCCACAATTTAGACATCACTATGGACATTCTTGGAACTCCAGGAACCTTACCTGGAGCTGGACAGGACGCTGTTGAAAGTACTCACCAGGATCACCTTGGATTGCTGCTGCTGTGCTGACCTGCGACCTGCCTGGTCACAAGGAGGAACTGCCACTGCTTGCACCCCCTTGTTGTGCTGACCTGCTGCTGGATTCTCCAGCCCTGCGGCCCTTTCTTCATCTGTTGTCTCCAGAGGCAGGGTGCTGTGGCCCCTGACCTCTGTAAATTTCCTCCAGCACAAGGAGTGCTGCTGTTGCTGCCTAGCGCTTTGGGAGCGCTCCCTTGTGACCCTAAAGCGCTTTTCAAAAGTGCGTAGTACCTACTGGAGAAAATCACCGCCGCAGCCCGTGCTATAGATTTGGCCTTTGCGCTTTCAAAAGCACTCTGTTTATGCACTCAAATCGCTGCCGCAACCCAGGTGTCTAATTGACATCCAGCGCAAGGATCGTGCTCTTTCCAGTGCCCCCGGGGTACGAGAAGACGGAAAGCGGAGCAAGCGTGCTCCGGTCCGATCTTTGGAGCGACCCCGGGGCTCCAGCTGCCTCCCATTCTCTAAACTTACACCGCGCGGCCCGGGATCCTCTGCATACACTCACGCACCGTATTGGGTGCAGGCGAGTATCTACTTGGGCCCCAGGAGGGGCTCCGATCATCAAAAGCCTCACTGCAGGACTCAGGGGAAGGCACGGGGAGCACCTACTTCCCCCGGTCTCTGCCTTAGGAGCAGGTCACTCCTCTTTTTGTGAAAACAGGCATTTGTCTTTTAAGACAAGGAAGGGAGACCTCGATGGAGGCCCCTTTCCTCTCGCCCCAATAATTGTTTGTCGGGCCCTGCCTGGCCCCCACCCCACGGACAGGGTGTGAGGAGGCCGAGGCAGGCCCCCACCAAAATTGCGGGTCCCCAGAGGGGCCCGTTTACCACAAGGAGAGGGTGCCGACTGCCCCTCTCTCCCAGGAGCACCGCGTGGCCCCCGTTGTGTGTACAGGAGTGCCGGGGCCCCCTATGCTCCTCTTTTAGGCACAGGGAGTGCCTCTTCTTCAGGATACCAGGTACTTTCTAGGAGATATTGGCTCCAGGAGCCTAGTGTAGACCTTGGGGGGTTTATAGGTTTCCTACCTGCTTTCCTGCCATTACATATATGTGCTGATGTTCCTTTTATGGCCATGACATGCTGATATGTATTTTTTATGACTTGTGATAAGTACTCTAATGTTCCTTTTATTGGTATTTATGAGGTATTCATGACAAGTGCATAGACGTCTTACTGTAATTCCTGACTACTGCTTATGTTGCAGAATCCTGAGTACTTACATGTTCTAATGTGACAACTGCATATTCTTGCAGAGTATTAGTAACTTGTGTAATGTTCTGACAATTGCTAAGGTAGCAGGGTATTACTTACGTGTAATGTTGGTCTAATTATGTTTTGTGCAATACAGTTTAATGTTACATAGCTCAGTGTTGTGTTTAGTTTGTGGTATTCATTTTGAGTCATGTGTGTTGTGTGTGTTGTGCAAATGGTTTACACATTGCCTCCGGGTTAGGCCTGACTGCTCGTGCCAAGCTACCAAGGGGGTGAGCAGAGGTTATCTTGGATGTGTAACTCCCTTGCCATGACTAGAGTGGGTAGGTTCTGCCTGGCTTAGGTGCATACCCTAGCCAACCAGAAACCCCTTTCTAACAGCTCACAATAAACATAAACCGAAAGGTAGCTGCCAGTGCTTAATTTGTGCTTGTTGTTTCTGGTGCTGAGCACCAGCACTTATTTTTGAGGGCCGGCGCTTAGTCTTCTGCCTCAAGCATTTACTGCGAGCAAAAGACACATATGGGAGAGACGGGGGAAGAGAAAAACGAAAAAGCATCACAAAGGTAGAAAGCAGAAAGCTGTAAGAGTGAGCTGAAGGGGCAAGGAGTGGCTTTAAATGGATTGAAGAGGCCCAAGATGGCTTCAGGATTACGCTGCTTCTGTATTCCATGCTCAGACATTTAAATGCAGCAGCCGCGTGTATAGGGGGAGGGCTTTGGGCACCGACACGTTTTTATTTACAAATTAAGCACTGGTAGCTGCAATGATTACCTTAAAGCAAAAACAACACGTAATACTCCAACATATTTTCTATATAAATTTATAACAATCCCACCATCATTCTTCAACTTACTAACCTAATCTTGCCAAAGGAAAAACCTAATTTGAGTTTCAGAGGTAGTCCCACTTGCATACCTGTTTGAACAATGAGGCCATATTTTCAGTATAACAGCAGACCCAGCTATTCTCATCTTGTAGTTGCTGGTCTGATAAGAGCAGCAGGTGAAGGATGCATGTCTTCCATTAGCTTTCAGTCATAGTGGGTGATGGGATTTTGCACAGCCTGTCTTGTTAGTGTTGTCTGCCATGAAGCTCCTCTCTAACCCCCTCACACCCTGTGCTTAGCTCATATTAGTCGGTGTTGAGTATTTCAGTATAAACAGTTAGCCCAAAGTGGCCTGATGTCCTTATTTTCTTTCTGCAAGATCGTGCTCTCTTCTATAGTAACAATAAACAAGACACACAGAGCCTGATTTAGATCTTGGCGGTAACGGTCCTGCCATCGGTTTTCCGAAAGTATAATTCGGCGGATGGGCTATCTGTCACCGTGGCGATGGAATAACCCCTCCACCGAGATTTCAATTAGGACCTTAGACATGTTTTTGGCAAAATACAAGACTACAGCCTTACTTCAAAAAAATAAAAATGCAACTTTGCCAAAGATTAAATTATACTTGGGTAACAATGTCACTAATCAAGGAATAAAACCAAAACAAGAATTAGTGAGTGCCATAGAAAAACTAGCCAAACCTACTAATAAGGAAGAACTGGTGAAGATTTTAGGTATGTCTGAACATTATAACAAATTCATCAATAATTTTGCAAATTGAACTACTTGCATGAGAAAGCTGTTAAAAATGGAACATAGTGTATGTGAAGTTCTGAATGCAATGAAGTATTTAAAAACATAAAGATACATTTTTGGAAGTACCATGCCTTCATAGTCCTGATCCTAATCTCACCTCTACCATAATTTCAGATAATTTCAGATGCTAGTTCCAAGAGATTCTTATTCTTATTCAATGTGGTGGTGAAATTAAAGAAAGGTATCATGTTTGTTTCATGATGTTAGACAGGGCTATAGTTAAGGTACTCTGTTATTTAAGAAGGGAGCTCCGTGGTACCCTGGAAATTAATACATTTCTTTGGAGTAGTAATTTTATGATAAAGATTGATCACAAACCTTCAAAACAAATATATACGGAGAACAGCATTGATTCTTTTTATAGTAGGATTGGGAAATGGGCGGTATCATTTCAAGATGTTCGTTTTGATGTCATTTATATCCCTGGGGATATGATCATAGAAGCAGATTGTCTATTGAGGTTAGGTTTGATAACTAGTAGCATGGAATGGGTGGATAAAGAAGGAAATTAAGAGAGTTTTATAATGTATGTCTGATGAAACAGAGTTTTGTAAAGGAATGGAAAAAACTGGTTTCTGAAGATGTTTTTTTTAAGGAGATAATAGATAAATTAAGGAATGATGGGAAAAAAGCATAATCAAAGTAGAGCAAGAAATTCTAATAAACAAGAGATGAGTTGTCTGAAGTGGATAGTTTGATTTTTAGAGGTACTAAATTATTTCACTTAGTTTGTTGAGTATGACTTTGATATAACTAACACTCCAGGGTCCTTTGGGAATATTAGAAACCAAAGAGAGACTGAGAATGACCCACGGTTTTGATCAGATTGCCTAGTCGACCATGGGAAGATATGGCATTAGATACTGTGAGGCCAATATATAAAAGGGGTTGTCAATGTTACCATATTTCACTAATTGATGTATTCTTTAGGTGGTCAGAGATATATTTGCCTAGTATTGTGGAAACTAGGAATGTTGTCAAATTTCCACGAGAGGTATTCAGCGGAAAAGGCATACTGGACTTTTTATTAACTGACAACGGGTACAACTAGTTTCTGAAAAAATTGAAGCGTTCCTTATCTTAAGAAATATTAGACAAAAAAAGTGGTGCCATATATCTCCTAGAGCAAATGGAATGACTTAGACACTTTACTAGAGAGTTGAAGGAGATCATACAACTTGCAATCTCTAATGGGAAAGATTGATGGGGGAAGTGATATCTAGATTTACTCCACATTCTACAACCGAACAGATTTATTTTCTGTTGATTTGGGAGCAGAGAGCCCAACACAGAAATAAATCCAACATGAGTAAATAATAGACGTGGTCAAGCTGATTATGAAAATATTAATTGGAATGAGATAGAAGAGAATAGATTGAGAGAAAGGAAATTCTGCTTTATAAGACAAGTTAATTCAAATATAAACACACAAGTAAAAGTATGCAAACCTGTAAAACTCTCATTCCCTGTACATGATAGTGATTGGTCAAAAAAGTCAACACCAATGAAAGTGGTCAATGAAGTGAAGACAGAAGATGTTAGGATATGAAACAAAAACAGGGTAATTGTATGAAAGAAATGTTAGGGAGGATTTGCGGATTAGCATGAAAATGAAGAGTGGAACACAATGTTTGAGGAAGTTTAGAGGGTTGTGAAGAAACCAGGGTCTCTGTCAAACTATGTTTGAGTAATGTCACTAGAGAGTTTACAAAGGATCTATGTGCATACACAATTCTTTCAATGTTATACAAAGTGGAATATTCCTTTATTGTTATTTTTGTAATTTTGACATTGTAATTATATTGTTAGTTCGATATGCTTTATTTCGGAAATGCATCTCTTCTGTTGTGGTGTGTTAGGAAGCAAGGTATGTAGTATTGTGAAATTGGAATCTAAGCATGTAACACTATTCTGGAGCATCTGTGAAGAGTATTGAGGAGCTAGACACAGAGGAGCAGTCTGAAAAAGAGGGCTCTGGTGAATGTGGTGTTTGAACTGGAATAAACATAACATTTGGATCTACATAATAATACAGCTTCAGAAAATCTTCATTGCTACAGTTTTGTTACCTCCAAAATAATGGGTTACACCCAGTAGACTTCCTAAGCCTCTAAAGGAACTATAGCTTTTTTTAAAGAAAATGAAAACTAGTTGGTGTATCTCACCCTTCTGCTACTGAGTTATGCCTTGGTGGGCAAGAGTGTTTAAAGTCAGACAAACCTGTCAGAGAATCTCACTCCTGCAGGTGACAGAAACAGAGTCAAGCTTCGTACCCCAAAATCAGTATGCTCTCAAGGGTTGGTATTTTAAACTATATGAATATTTAATATATATTATTCTTGTCCAGTACATATGTATTAGAATGATGGTGGCCCTAACTACCTTATCTCATGCCAGGAGTTCAGAGAGATAAGTTCTATGGGAGCCACCTAAACCCCCAAAGACCTCTTAAAGAGTGGTATTGTAATTTGTCCTCTATGGTTGGTAAGGTGATGGGTGAAGTCACCTACATAAATCTGAGTTAAGGAACATGTCATGAACACCTTCTTTTCTCATGATTCATTCTCCTATGAACCCAGTAGGAAGTGGGATTCTCACTTGTAGGGTAAGATACCTGCCCGCCTCTACTGAAGTGATTTAGCAGGTAGGCAGTACAAGAACTCTCAGATGCTTCTAGTTTACATGGAGGATTTAATAGTAGGTAAGCACAAGCATGTGTAGTGCACCCCCACAAGAGCAGATGTTACCAGTAGCTCAGGCCAGGTCTGACTGCCAGGGACAGTCAATATAGAAGCCCCTTACATATAAGATTCCCGGATGTCATGGGAGAGAAGAAAGGCACAATACCACACCATCCCAGCATGTTGTTACTGGCATATTGATTCTCAGCTGGTTGGTCAGGATGGCAGTCACAAAGCATTCAAAGGTTTTCGGACTGAGTGTTCCTGAGGAACAAAAGTGGAATGCCTGTTACCAGGGAATTGTTAAGAACGCCATGGTTCTACCCTACAAACATCCTGGCTCTGCCACAAATGGATTGGACTGAGGATTGTGTAGGGGATGTGGAAAGGGAAATAGTGTCAATCCTCAGGGAGAGGCAGGAACCAGGGCAGGGCCAAACATTCATCTAGCCAATCAGCATACAAGGGACAGCAGGAGGTTGAAAGAGAAAGAGTCACCTAATTATAGGAGCATGGCTTTCTCTGGTCAGAGCAAGCACAAGCTGGCTATCAGGACTTTTTCTGACCCACTACCCTCTCCTTTTCAGGATGTTATAATAATAATTATAATAATAAGTATAATAATAATAATAACAATAATATTATTAATAATAATTGTTTGAAGTGGGTTCTTTGGTTGGCAGTCAGGTTACTCCCTGTCCAAGCAAGGACCCTCACTCTAGTCATGGCAAAGGAGAAACACACCTGGTTAACCCCCACTCATCCCCTTGGTAGCTTGGCATGAGCAGGCAGGCTTAACTCAGAAGCAATATGTAAAGTATCTGTACCAACACACACAGTAATATAGTGAAAACACTACAAAATGGACGCCACACCACTTTAGAAAAATAGGCAATATCTATCTAAATCAAACAAAACCCAAACAACAAAAATCCAACATACACAAGTTAAGATTTGAATTTTCACAAGAAAAACAGTGTCACTCCATAGAAAACAGTGGAAAGGTAGATTTTGCACAAAGTACCTGGTTAGCGTAACAAATGAGGTCACACGGGTGAGTGTGCATCGGTAAAGGCAGCGATACGTTGATTCCTTCCTCGCAAAAGGAGGCTGTACGTTGTTCTTCTCCGATCGGGTCAGCGACGCATCCTTTTTCTCCCATACAAGAGAGTGATGTGTCGCTTTCCAGACCGGGCACCTTGGATCTGTGCAGAGTAGGGTTGTCTCTGACGTCCAGGGACAACGTGTGGAAAATCCTGTCGCACAGTGTTAGAAAACCGTGCTGGGTGGGATTTGCGTTGTTATCAGCAGCCGCAAGCGGGTGTTGCGTGTCGTTTCTCCAGCCGCGGTGCAGCGATCTCCCAACTGCGATGCAGGTGGAGCGTCAATACTATCCGCGTAGCCGACGGCACGTCGTTTATCAGCCACGTTACAGATGGTCCATCGAAAATGTCCCCGCACAGCATTCGGTGCATGGATTTTCAGCTCTTGCCTGCCAACTTCACCTTTCAAGTGCCCATGGAATGGATAGGACACCACTTGGCAGGGCAGGAGTCTCAGAAGAGAGTCTAGGTGCTGGCAGTAGAAGTCTTTGATGGCCCTGAGACTTCAAAACAGGAGGCAAGCTCAGTTCAAGCCCTTGGAGATTCTTCACAAGCAGGAATACACCACAAAGTCCAGTCTTTGTCCACTTTAGCAGGCAGAAGCAGCAACTGCAGGATAGCCCAACAAAGCACAGTCACAGGCAGGGGCAGCACTTCTCCTCAGCTCTTCTCCTTGGCAGAGGTTTCTCTTGGTTCCAGAAGTGATCTAATTTTCAGGGGTTTTGGGTCCAATACTTATACCCCTTTCTGACTTTGAAGTAGGCAAACTTCATAGGAAAGTCTCTGTTGTTCACAAGCCCAGGCCAGGCCCCAAACATACACCAGGGGGTTGGAGGCTGCATTGTGAGAGGGCAGGCACAGCCCATTCAGGTGTAAGCGACCACTCCTCACTCCACTCTAGCACAGATGGCTCATCAGGATATGCAGGCTACACCCCAGCTCCCTTTGTCTCACTGTCTAGAGGGGATTCACAAACAGCCCAACTGTCAAACTGACCTAGACAGGGAATCCACAAACAGGCAGAGATACAGAATGGTTTAAGCAAGAAAATGCCTACTTTCTAAAAGTGGCATTTTCAAACTAGCAATCTAAAAACCATCTTCACTAAAAGATGTATTTTTAAATTGTGAGTTCAGAGACCCCAAACTCCACAATTCTATCTGCTCACAAAGGGAATCCGCACTTTAATAATATTTAAAAGCAGCCTCCATGTTAAGCTATGAGAGAGATAGGCCTTGCAACAGTGAAGACTGAATTTAACAGTATTTCATTGTTAGGACATGTAACACACATCAGTACATGTCCCACCTTTACCATACACTGCACCCCGTCCATGGGGCTATCTAGGGCCTACCTTAGGAGTGCCTTACATGTATAAAAAGGGGAGATTTAGGCCTGGCAAGTGGGTACACTTGCCAAGTCGAATTGGCAGTTTACAACTGAACACACAGATACTGCAGGGGCAGGTCTGAGCCATGTGTACAGGGCTACTAGTGTGGTTGGCACAACCAGTGCTGCAGGCCCACTAGTAGCATTTGATTTACATGCCCTGGGCACCTCTAGTGCACTTTACTAGGGACCTACTAGTAAATCAAATATGCCAATCATGGATAGGCCAATTTACATATACATTTTACATATGAGCACTTGCACTTTAGCACTAGTTAGCAGTGGTAAAGTGCCCAGAGTATCAAAAACATAAAAACAGAGTCCAGCACACATCAACAACCTGGGAAGCAGAGGCAAAATGTTAGGGGAGACCACACCAAGGATGCCAATTCTAACAACAATAATAATAATAATAATAATAACAATAACAATAATAATAATAAAAATAATAATAGGGCATATTTGTATGGAGCATGGCTACTACATTCAAGTGTCCCAGTACAACGATTCCACTTCAGGGAGAGCTACTCCTATTAGAAATGAATAACATAATTTGAAAAGCTATGTTTTTCACTGCTTCCTTAAGGAAGGCTCTGATGGCACTTGCCAGGTGTTTTTAGTTAGAGTGTTCCAGGTTTTAAGAGGAAGATAACTGAAAGAGCTGCCTCCAATTCTGGCTTTATGGAATTTGGGGACCAGAGATAACCTAACATTAGATGATCTTAGATTTCTCACCGGAACACAAGACTTAATCAAAGATAGCGCGGGCCAGAATTTGACAGAGCCTTTTAGCAATAGCACAGGGCTTTAAAAGCAACTCTCTTCTTAAATGGAAGCCAGTGCAGGTCTTTCATGCCAACCCCAATAGAGGCGCATCTAGGGAGTTTCAGCAACAAATGCACAGCAGAATTTTGGAGGTGCTGTAGTCTATTGAGTCTCTTATGTGAGAGCCCAAGAAATAATCCAGCCTAGAGAAAACCATAGGCTGGATGACAGTTTTCTGGGCAGATAGAGGTAACAGTCGGAAAATCTTCTGAAGGACTATTAATATTCCAAAGCACTTTCCAGCTCAGAGATTTACTTGCTGCCAAGATTTTTATCTTATTGTTTTGGGCCCAGATTAGGAGGCCATCATGCAGGGGACCAAATAACAGGGTGATTGCCCAAAATCAGTACCCTAGTTCTTCTCGCCATTTAACTTTAGACTATTGTTATCTATCCAATTTGCTACTTCCAAAAGACAAAGATGCAGCTGGGAGGCATTATAGTTGCTGTTTTTATAGAGAGTGATGATCAACTGTGTATCGTCGCATAAGAAATAATGGTAAAGCTGAAGCTTTCAATGACATTAGCCAAGGGGTGGATATAAACATTAAAGAGAGTTGGACTCAGGGAGGATCCTTGAGGAATTCCTTGATGCAACGCAATGATTTTTGAGTGAAAAGGTTTTTGAAAGAACTGAAATGATCTGCCTTGCAAATAAGAAGCAAGCCAGAGCAGAGGCTCATTGCCAATACCACTTTCCAGCAGTCTTTTAAAAGAACATTATGGGATACCGTATCAAACACAGCACTAAGGTATAGCATAATAACTGCTGCAGAGCTGCCTCAATCCAGAATATAGAGCATGGATTGAGTGCCCAGTAATAGACCTGATACAGTTCTATAAGATGGGCAAAAACCTGATTAAGTTCAATGAAACTAAATGTGACTTTCTAAAAAGTTAAAAAGTCATCATGAGGTGGGCATTTGCGACCCCCTTGCAAAACGCTAACAGTGTCATGGACACTGTTGTGCATAAGGTTTTGCGAGTCGGAAATTGCGAGTCGCAGAGACTCACAATTTGCGAGTCGCAAAACCAAACGTACTTACATGTGGCCCAAAAACTCTAATGAAACTTTTTTATCCAAATTAGCAGCTCATGACAGGTGAAATGTACCAGTCCTCAATTTTCTGAAAAATAGGAGTTACATATTTATCCCATTGTCCAAACTCCTAGGATCAAGCATATCACGGGTTTGTCACAACTCATTCATTAAACCAGAGCAAGGCACCCAGTTTCTTGCAGAGGGTTGCCTTATATAGTTGAGCATTTCAACAATTACCTTGAGCGTAGTAGTCAACGCATTTTGAATCTTGTCGTTTTGGGGTCTCCTGAGGACCAAGAACATAGAACAGCTCTAATTTGCTCTGTGCTTCATCTGTAACCTGTTTTTATTGCAAAAATAAAAATGACTTACTAGCATGCTGATTGAGTTTGTAGGCACTATTTTACTTGAGGTTATAATTAAATCTCCTAGACTTTGTCCTCAAATTCGTGAATTAGCAGGTTTTCAAACCCTGTCTTTATTTCAGTGCTAACAATCTTATTCACATTTGGTGAGGCTGCATTCTGTTCTATTTTAAATCTTTGCCAGTGTTGGATTTAGTCCATTAGAATGTTGCTGTCTGTTATAATCAGTTCTTTGGCATCTCTTCTGCATTAAGTGTTTCCTTATGTGGGTCGCATATTAAACTCGCCAGCAAGTGTCTTAAACACTGGATATTGACTTCTGGTTATGCTAGCCAATGTGTATGGTTTGGTTTGCAAAATAGGTCTAAAATAATTGTTGAAATAATTGTAATGTAAAAGGACGGGGGCCATGTTAAATTTCTTGACCATGCATGAAAACATTTTTGCGTTGAATAAAAAATTTCAGTCAGGGTATATTGTTGTTATTGTGTGTAACTTTCTAAAAGCGGCATTTTCAAAATTGCAATTTAAAATCACCATGAGTTAGGATTTTAAATTGTGATTCCAATAGCAAAAACATGACCTAGTCATCTCTTCCCATTTGGAAATTATACTTATGGAATGTCATAAGGCAACTCCAATGTTATTGTATGAGCGAGATGGGCCTTGTAGTAGTGTAAAACAAATAAGAGATTTTCAATACCATGACATGTTAACCTAAAGGTACATATCTTGCTTTTTAAATACACTTCACCCTGCCCTTTAGGCTGTCCAGAGCCTTCCTTAGGGGTGACATGTATTAAAAAGGAAGGTTTGGGCCTTGCAAAAGTTTTACTTTGCAAATTCAAAATGGCAGTTTAAACTGCACCCACAGGCTCTGCAATAGCAGCCCTGAGACATGGTTAAGGTGCTACTAAAGCGGGTGGCACAACCAGTACTGCAGGTCCACTAGTAGTATTTAATACAGGTCCTGGGCAAACGTAGTGCGACTTTACTAGGAACTTACAAGTAAGTTAAATATGTCAGTTGGGTACAAGCCAATGTACCATGATTTATGGGAAGAGCATAAGCACTTTCGCACTGCTTAGCAGTGGTAAAGCGTGCTGAGGCCTAAGGGCAGCAGAAACGAAGTCAGAAAAAACAGGCGGTCAGATGGCAAAATGTAAAGGAGAAACCATGCCAAGGATGCCAAGTCTAACAGGGGCCATTTTGGCCAGCTCAATAGCATCAAATTTCAAAAGCCTGGAGCTTTCATCAGATGTAGTAAACTAAGAACTCAGACATGGAGAGTTTCTTGCTTCTATCGGAAACAAAGCATTGATGTTACTTCTTACTTTTTGAGGAAAAAAGAGAACCAAGTCATTGCATTTCTCATTCAAAGGTAAAAACTGAAAAAAGTGACTTTCGAGACTTAACTATATAAAACATCTCTCTCGAGGTGTTGGTGGCCATCTGGATTTTCATAGTAAAAACGTCTCTGCAAGATTGCCTAACTGAGGGATGGAAGACTTCTAGGGCTGCCAGAGAATCTAACCTACAAGTCGGTTCACAGGATTAACATCAATAAAACAATAGTCTAGTTTGGAAAATCCCATGAGTGAACAAGAGAAACCAGGAAGTAGTGTGAAAACACAGAGGCAAAGGTTGTAGGCTTGTGTGAATTTCCCTAGGAAGGTCTGTAAATAAAGGAATGGAGCAATGACTCTTGTCATTGCAAGCATGAAGAAACTAACTTGAGTCTGAGGGGTTACCAGAACATGGGAAAAGAGACTGCGAATTGGCTTGAGTCATATGGGGATATTAAGATTAATGTAGGATTAACGATTATTTCCCTTGACAAGGTCTTGTTCTTCGTTATTGTGAATGCATCTCAATGTTTTATTATCAACATGTAGCATTCACAAAAGTTTACTGCCACTTTTCTCACTTATTTCTACTAGGTGGATCATCTCTGCTTGTAGCCAGCTTGTTGAACAGTGTGTGCAACAGGTAATGGAAACTTTGTTTCTAAGCCCTGCTAGCTCGGCGTGTAAGAAAATGATGGGGTTGAAAGCGAAAATACTTCCATCGAGCATACACTTAGTTGCACCGTTCAAACAAGTTTAACCTGCTTTATAGGTCCTGCACACAGGGGCGGCTCCTGCAGGGGCACAGCGGCCGGGCTGAGCCACAACAATATAAAGAAATTTACAAAATAATCTTACCTCTACTGCCAGGAGACCCCTTTCCCAGCCCCTCAGACTCCAGCCCAGCCAGGGATGGTTGTGTTTGGGTTGGAGGAGCACTGGAGAAGTGAGAGGCCCACTGACAGCGCTTCAAACACCAGCTTCCAATCTTTTTTTCCTTTTTTTAAACATGCTGTTATTGTTCAAAGACATTATCTACATTGTTTAAATGAGAGCGAGAACTGAGATGTCCACACGAAAACAAGGGCTGCACTGTACATATTTGGAAACAAACCTGGCCTTCAGTGGCTTGCAGTAATTCACAGTCTTAACATTCATGGCATGGGGAATGTTATATGGGACATGGTATGAATTAAATGAATTATGGGTAAATATTTGTTGTACCGTGTTATATTTGCTCAGTTGGATGTTCCATTTGTGATGTATCGTTTATGTGTGTTTTGTAAAGTTGTGTCATGTAGTTTAATATATATTGGATGAGTTGTTAACTGTGTGTGTCGGGTTTGGGTTATATATGTTGTGTTAGAGACATCATATTTTATATGTACAGTTGTTTTACACATATTGTGCTATATGTGTCAGTCGTGTGTCATTATGGGCAAAAATCCCTCCAACTCCATATGCAGGAAATTGTAAATATGAGTAGTGGTAAAAGAGTGTAAATATATTTATGGCAAACCATAAGTTCTGTTAATTTTCCTAATATTTACATTGCATTAACGCAGCACAACTGAGCTCTGTGGGCCCTATAATACAAGTCCGGGATTTCCATCGACCCATTCCATTATCTGCAAATTGTGTGTGGTTTTGTATGGTCAGTAGAGGTTGATTAAATGTCTAGTTTAGTAATGGCTCGTGATGGTACGTACTCTCCTGGTACTGGCCCATTCATCAGCACAGATCTTTGCAATCATCCACCACTATGATCTAAGGTACTGCTGATTTGGATACATGTTTATTCACGGAGAAACCCTCTGTTTACAAATAAATCCAAATTATTTATTTTACATTCTTTTTTAGATCAAGCGCTCAAGCTCTGACGTGTTGTAATCTAGCTGTGGGCTTTTAACCATGCCCACCACACGCCCATCATTATCGCTCGTTGATGGGCTTGCTTTTCAAAAATCCTTGATCGTCATTGGTAAATGTGTTACGTTTGCCCCTCCTTGGGGCGGTTTTGTTACCGCCTTGGCCATGGACCCTGTTACATGGATTGTTGCACTTTTGCCAATATGTTTGACTGCAAGCGAACTTCTTTTTCCTTTTGTGTCTCTCCTTCGCGCTTGTGTTTATGGCAGCCATAGCGCTTTGAATGGGCTTGCTTTTAACACTGAGGCTGTCATTTCGAGTGTAATGGAAACACCGACAGTGTAATTTGTCAGAAGGACCAGTAGCGTTGTTATCGCTATTATTTCCGCAGGTAATCCCCACATTCCAGGCCATAACTTCAACAGGTCTGGCGAGCAAAATGTGGCCTTGGAAATACTGGTACAGTAGGATGCAGTACAGCAGTATTAGACCCGGGCATAATTTTCGTTAGTCCAGCATCATTAGTATTATTTTGTTAACGTTGCATTAATACTATTACGCAAAATTACCAACATTTTACTATTAAACCACATCGCGTAATTAAGCGCTGTTAGGAGAAAAAATTGGAAGTATGTATCCATTTTGTGCTATATTACAGTACGAAATTCCAGTTTTGCTTTTAGCATAATTATGCAGAGTATTTCTGAAATTTCACTTAATTACACAAAAGCAAGTTACGCACGCACACCCCTGCACTTTTGTCATTACTCCTATTTGGACAAAGATTGGAGTTTTGGCCAGATTTGGTAATCCAAATAATGTGGTACTACGGGATTACCAAATCTGGCAAAAACTCAAATTTTAGCCCAAATAGGGGTGTTGGGAAAAGTGTAAGGTGAGCCCAGTTACATCGTAGAACGCGTTTTTTGAGTCTATAATAAGAATAACAACAATATGCAGCGATATTTCTACTCTTTCTTTTCGACACTTACAATGCCGTGACAGGATTTCGACCAGCCTTCAGCCTTCCCTTCCTGTGTGGGCGTAACGCGTATGTGGGTGTTTGGTATGCAAATCACTGCGTGATCGCTGTGCACCAGCAGTGTTTTCATCTCCCTGGGTGAGAAAAAACATCCCGATTGGAGACACATCTGCAAACAGAACGGCAGCGCAAGCCCGATCTGGATGAGACGTTCGGCAAATATAAAATGCAGACCTCGAGCTGCTCTTCGTCTTGTTAATTTAGTCTCCATGGGGAGAATTTTCACTGAAGCTCCCGCTGCCTGCCTCCGCATAACCAATAGGATGAGCTGCGGGCTGGCAGAGCTGTTATTTCTTTGGCGGAAACATAGCGGAGCGATGGCACTAGTGTGGGCGCGCGAAAGGTTGCACAGCTCTTCAAATATTCTGTGCAAACAGAGAGGGTGTACCTTTGAGTCACGGATGCAGAAGGCACGCAGAGCGCTCAGTGACTGAAGGGTATGTTATCTAACCGGGTGCTTAGGTATTAATTTTACCAATTCTCATGAATTTCCCTATGTGTGTCCTTTTAACCACCGTCTCAAAATCGACATTGGCAAACCTGGTGCAACTACATATGCAATTTTAAAAATACCAAGTTCCCTTATCCTGTTACGGGTATTTGGAATGTTTTCACATAACATTCTGATGATTAAATCTTGTGCAAACGCTTGCAAAATTAAATTAACGAACAGCTGTATTTCAAAATGCCACAAGACCAGGCTGGCCCAGAGGAGCAATGAGGCATATGCCAGAGGTAAGGGGTGGGACCTGCTGTGAATGCTCGTCAACTGTGCCAGATTTCAAAGGTGGGCTGTTTCACACAGAGCCGCCCCCACAAACACGGCACACTGTTTTTAGTACCCTATACGAGCAATTATACACAAGGCAGGTGGCTGTAATGAACTGGATGCCAAATATGCACTGTCCGCCCAAGAAATGAGAGGTAGGGGAATTGGAAGACCAGCATAGTAATGCACTATTTACATACTCGGACAATGTGGAATTAAAACTGTCATAACACTGTGTGCTTTATGTACTGGTGTAGTGTGGGTCCTGGCATGGCTATTGCATGTTACATAGTAGGGTAATGTAGAAACTGTGATGCAGTGAGAGCTTTACATAATGGGGCAGTGTGGATACTTTTATAACAATGTGCTTTACATAGTCTTGGCAGTATGGAAACTGGCATATCAATGAGTACTGTACTTCATTTCAGCAGCGCATACTGACATGAACACTGTGGATATTGGCATGACAATATGGGCTATATATACACTCAGAGGCTAAAGGATATATGAACACGATGTGGGGTTGCTTATGTGACAACATGTAGTTTACTGAGTGATATATATGTATGTACATTTCTATAATGTTATGTTATGCTATGTTATGTTAGGATCACTGACATAATATCAGAACCAACAATATATTGCTACACAAACATCTTGTCAAAAATATCAAATACACAAATATCGTTTTCCTAAACTTATAAAGGTAAGTACACAAATACCGAGAAAATATTTTTTCACACTAATATTGTAAAAAAATACAAAAGTATTGTTATATATATATATATATATATATATATACACAAAACAATTGAAATTCAGCAGTATGAAAGTTATTTCAACTGACTATAACTTGTGTCCTGATGTATCTATAACTTGCGCCCTTGCCATGCACTGCTAATTACCCCATATATTATTCACTCATGGCATCTTTTATAACATCATTGATAATATCAATGTAACATTTGCAGTAAAGTTACCAATGAGAAAACTTCCCATGGCGAGGGCGCAAGTTATAGTTACCTTAGGGCATCAATTATAGTTACATGAAATAACTCTAACTATAACTGCTGAATGTCAATGGTTTTGTACATTTGAAATGTAATCCTAACTATAACGTCCCTGTAATCTTTGTTTTTTTAATACATTTCTATGGATTTTTTTTAACATAAAATAGTTTTAATTACTAAGGGCCTCATTACGACCCTGGCGCTCTTCAGTCCGCCGGGGTTGTGGTGGCGGTCTGACCGCCGCCAAAGCAGTGGTCCACCTGCTTTGGTGGCAGTCTCACTGCCACATTATGACCGTGTCGGTTGCCCCACGATCGGACTGCCAGCACAGCCAGTTTTTCTCCACAGGACGGACTGGCGGGACTGACAGTACTTTCGGTTTGAATCCTCCAGGGCAGTGCTGCAAGGAGCACCGCCCTGGTGATTACGACCCCCCTCTCCACTAGCTTTTACAAGGCAGTAGCACTGCCATTTATTTATTATTGTTTTTGTTCTGGCTTTAATTGTATTTGAGTATATTTATAATATTTAAATAAATCCATTATTGTGTATGCTCATTTGATATATTCTCTCATGTCATTTCATATTTCTGGTCTGCTATCCTGAGATCTCCTATTTTGGACACCTGGGATTCCTTGTCTGGTACCCAAGGTGTCCTTGGGACATTTTTCTTCATTATTAGTAGCTCCGCCATGTAAAGGCTGGCAGACCCGGGTGCAGGGGGGCCCCATAGCCAACCTCGTTGTGTTGTTCACTGTCTGCTTTACATTGCGCAGCATTGCTGCCGGCTCAATTATGGGCAGGTGTCAATGTTGTGGGCTGTTTCCCACTGGTCCAGCTGACCCAGCAGGAAACTCTTAATGGGGCTAGTGGCAAGGCAGCAGCACTGGCAGCAACCTGACGGCGTCAGTTTGGAGGACGCCCTTTTCCATCCGACAAACTCGTAATGACCTCCTATATGTTCATCCAATCACCACCATACACGTCAGAGGTTCGCTGCAGGACCTGACCTAAGGCCAGGCACTGCGGCCAACCCCCTATAACCACTCGTCAGTACGTGGCAGGGGTTGCAGCACAGCCTGGCCTGTGGCCAGGCCTTGCAGCCAACCCCCTACAGCCACCCAACCTCGCGCTATGCACGGCCTTTGGCTGTGTATGGCAGAGGTTGGCCACAGGACCTGGTCTGTGGCCATGCCCTGTGGCCAACCTCCTATAACTACCCTACCCCGCTTGCACACAGCATTCCGCCATGCGCAGCAAGGGATGGCTCTCAGCAGCAGTTGACAAGAAAGAACCCTATCTATCACAGTCACTACATGAGATATTACGCTAAAAAAAGCAAGGATGCGAACACCTGTATTAAGCTTTACACATAGCTTTTCAAGGTGAAAATGCAGATAAAAAACACTTGCTTTGCCTTGACCATGTGCTAGAAATGTGGATGATTAGTACCTTACAGAAGTGGAGCTTCAACTTGAGCACCTGCTTTGCTTATATCTGTAAGTGCTTTCCGTTGAAGTTTAATTTCTGTGAAATGAATATCGTGCCAGAATGAATCCTGCAATGCCTATTTATCCAAGATGAGTCACCGTTTTGTGCAAAACTGAAATACTTTCTACTGGCTAATTAGTAAGTGCTCCTTCATTTGGTAAATGTATAGTGCATCTCCTACACTACAGCTGTCTAAAGGACATCAAGGAAATGTTTTCAGTGATCTTGTGTGTCTCTAACTTTGCCAATGTGATGGATGATTTTTACTTTCCACAAATAAGTGCTTATGGGGACCGCGGGGGGAGCCTGAGGAGCCCTGCTGCCCTAGCTGACTCCTGTCTCCTGTGGAAGCCAGCATTGCTTCCGCACGCAGGGAGCTGCTGCAAATAGCAGCCCCCTGCATGTGGGAGCAATGTTTTCATCTCTTTCCCTGCCCGCAAGTTTGTGTGCAGGTAAAGAGATTAAAACTCCTCTTTCAGCAAGGTGGACCATTTTTAAAGCTCCCGCTTGCTGAAAGCAGACTATTTTCTTTTGCTTGGTGGGAGCTGTCACCTCCCACCCAGCAAAAGCAAACAGCTACCTCCAGAGGGTGGGCACCTTGGGAGGTAGCAGGAGCGGGCCCTGGGGGTTGGTAGTCCCCTTTTGCATGTATGGCTCCAAGAGGGGGGCAGTGCAGCCCTCCTTCCATGTTTTCAATTTTGCACAGGGGAAGAGGTGGTTCCCGGGGCTCAGGGCCCCCAACTGACCCCCTCTCTAAATCATTCTGTATCCCTGGGGAGGTGACTGTTCTCATGGCATGTGGAGGTCAGCAAGACCCCCCTTACATTTGTTTATCATGTTACCCAAGGGAAGGTAGGTGGTGGTCCCGGGACAATGGTAGTCCCCAGGACCCCCCTAATCATTTTATTTCCCAGCGTCAGGGAGGTGGTGGTCTCAGGAGCCCAGAGAGACTGCACGACCCCCCTTGCATTTCTGTTTATTCTTGCATTGGAGAGGTGGTGGTCCCCAGGGAGTGGGGGGATCCTTATATTAGCTTTGCATGTTGCCCCAGGGAGGTGGTGGTCTCTGGGGCCTGGTGACCCCGCTAATAATTTCATTTTCTAGCCCCAGGGAGGTGGCGGTCCCTGGAGCCCTGGAGGGAGTGGCACAGCCCCTGCATTTTTTATAAGCCTGCATTCACCCAGGACCTGGCCCACCCAGGAGCAAAATTAAAAGCAAGCGCTGTAACCACCACAAATCCACCAGGAATGTTGCCATGATTTAAAAAAAATACTTTTAAGCCTGGGGAGGGGTCCCATGGGGACCCCTGCACCAAGGCCACAGGGTTAGGGTAAACACACCCTGTCTCCTTTTCTTTTTTCTAATGTTTGTTTTTGAGACTCGGCTGAAGCAGTCTCAAAATGGCTGCCAACACTTCCTGGTTGAAGTGTTGACAGTCAATCAGATCTCTGCACAAGATCAGAAGTATTTGTGAAGCCTTCGTGTCTCTAGATACATAAATTTGGTTTTCTTTTAATATTTCAAAAACTACTGAACTGATTTACACTAAATAACAAAAAACACTCTTTCTGGACCAAGAGCTAACTTCCTGACAAATTTATTGTAGTTCCATCAAGCAGTTTGGGCTGTAGTCATGTTTAAAATCCCTAAAGCAATTAAAATGGGAAACACAAGGTTTTAAGCCCCCCTCCCCTTTTTCTCAGCCCCAGTTTGACAGATTACCCCAAAACTTTCTATGCACAACAAGACCCTTGGGGAAACTTTTTTTGGAAACTTTTGGAAGATTCGTCAAACGGCGCCTAAGATATAGCCAAATCAAAAATGCTTTTTCAATGGAAACTGGGTCCTACTATAACTACCTACTGGCGATTGATATATATATATATATATATATATATATATATATATATATATATATATATATATATATATATATATATATATATATATGCATATATATATATATATACAGAGAGAGAGAGAGAAAGTGTTAGGGTTTGTGCACAGCAAAGAGCATGTCCCCTCTCACTGCACTAGTGGGTTCTGTAATAGCTCCCTTTCAAACTTACTATTGAAAGCCTTTCTTGTTATCTCACCTTCCCCCCCCCCCAGGCTTCTGTGTATGTTGTTTAATGTGCTGTTTTGTTTACACATTGGGCCTTGCTTTTACCAAGGCTTCTTTAAAACACTCCTCTCCAGGCCATGTGTTAATTTAACTCATTTGCATAATAACTGAAACTCTGCACACCTTTCAAGAACATGTGCAGCATGTGAGGACCACACCCAGCTCTTCAAACCACACCCAGCTCTGCACACCTTTCAAGAACATGTGCAGCATGTGAGGACCACACCCAGCCCTCTCTATTAAAGGCAGCCCCCGAGCCTCACCCAGTGCTTGTGCTCGTCTACCTCCCGCTTACCTGAGGACAGATCCCTCGGCGCTGGCACTCCTGCTCTCTACAGACTTTCATTGGCTTCAATGGGCGCAGCTGCTGGCTCTTCCTTCTTCTGGTTTCCGGTTCCTCCTTGCCTTAGCCTCTCTCCTACAAGCAACCTGCAAAAGAGAAAGAAGACAAGGTTAGACTGATCAGTATCTCTTGCCAGCAAGGCAAACAGTAAATCAAGGACTTGCACAAATTACATGCTGTATTTTGACGTAAAAGTACAGTATTTGTTTTATAAAAGATTCTGGAAATATGGGAAAAGTGAGTCTGCTATTGGGAATTTAAGCTTTAGTTATATTAAGATGAATGTTTGATATTGGTAATTCTGATAACGGTATTTGTTTAATGTTTTAGAAGCTTTAGAGTAATAGAAAGCACATCCCAGAGCAGTAACACATTCCAGACCTGGAAACTAGAGACCAGGATCCAAGAGGTACTTTTAGAAGAACATTTCTAATAAATAAAGGGATAGTCAGGAACCAAGTTAGGAATAGGTTGTACTTATCTGTTCTTTGTTTATGTTTCATTAGGCACCAGTTTCTACAAAAGTCAGAGAGGGCCGCAGATTTGTGCAGCACTTCAACAGTGGAAACGCAAGAACGGTGTTGTCTCTTTATTTTATTTTATCCACTTCCCCCCTTCCCTTGAGCTTCTGTTCTTAGTGCACTGTTTTAAAAACTAGTGTGCTGGAACAAGCAGTTTCAGGGTGGGGTCGGATTGTCTTCAACCTCCATCAGAATTGAACAAGGACTCAGGTGAGCTGGGCTTTGACAGAAGCACAAGCCTTAAAAAAAAAAATTCAGTTCTGGTGGACGATGAATATCGGGGAAGAAATAGAGGGCATTGACGTCACGGATATGGCGCAGGCCCTAAATGAGGACTTGGCTCATAATGAATCAGTGTCTGGCATCTTGCAACATATGCAAGAGGAAATAGAGAGATTAAAGATGGAGAATACCTCTTTAAAACAGGATTTAAGCAGGTATAAATTTAGGGTATCTCAGTGGAACACAGCTTTTACGCCTTTGTTTAAAACCTCCTCAGAGACAGGGGCGCCATAAAAACATACAACTTTGCCTCCCCCAGTTGAGGTCACTGTTAATGTTCCTAATGCTGTGCCCTTAGCAGCACCTGAACGTTTTCATGGAGATAGTAACAAATTCCATGTTTTTATCAATCAATGTCAATTACACTTCGTTTGTAAGCCACAACAGTTCCCTACTGATGCTACGAAAGTGGCATTCGTCTTGTCTTATTTGGGTGGCACAGCAGCCAATTGGTCAATTCCTTTCGTGGAGAGAGATGATCCCATCCTCCATAATTGGAATCAATTTAAACGTACCATGACCAGCCTTTTTGCAAAACACACTTTCATGCAGGCAAGTGATAATGAGCTTTTAAATCTTAAACAAGGTAACAAGGATTTATTGACCTATCTCACTAGTTTTAATCGTTTACTCACCGAGACACAGTGGCCAGAAGAAAAGCGTGTCTCCCTTTTCTATAAAGGTTTGAGAGACGAGTTAAAAGACGCGCTGGCTCATATCGTTGATTTGCCAGAAGACTATTCGGACTTTGTAGATTTAGTTGTGAAATTAGAACATAGACTAGGAGAAAGAAAGGGAGATAAATACAAACTGGAATCACGGTTAACTTTTATTAGACACGAGAAGAAAGACCCAGATAATAAACTCCCTGAACCTGAGCCTATGCAAATAGGGACACTCAGAGGTCCACTCACATCAGAGGAAAAAGAAAGAAGGAGAAAACTTCAATTATGTTTATATTGTGGAAGGGCAGGTCACTTTGCCAGAGAATGTCCAGTAAAGCCTAAAAATCCACGAAAGGGTGCTGTTTCCTCCACCTCCTCAACTGAATCGGGAAACGATTAAGCTCGACAAGGGGAGAGGTTACTTGTTCGAGAAAACATCTTAATCAAACCTCTAATGCTGCAGCCTTCATGGTACCGCACATACCTAGACATTTAATAATTCAGGTCGTTTTAATTGTTACTACCCAAGTGAGGCATTCTCTCCCTGTCCTACTGGACTCAGGCGCGACAGGAAATTTTGTGGATAATAAGTTAGCTGAAAACGTAGGACTTCCTATGTGCCTAAAGCCTTGTCCAGAAGCAGTATGTGCAGTGGATGGGTCAGAATTGACCTCTGGATTAATCACAAAACAAACAAGTCCACTTGTTATGGTCTGTCAGAACGGGCACACAGAGGTGATTAGCTTTGATCTGATAGATACTCCTAATTTTGGTTTGATTCTTGGGGTACCTTGGTTAACAACTCATAACCCAAAAATTGATTGGGTGAATAGAACTGTTACTTTGGATTCCTCTTTCTGTAGAACCAATTGCTATCAAGAAGCAGGTACAGAACAGAGCACAGTATTACACTGTGCTAGTGTTACACAAGATGAACCAAGTCTCCCTCCTGAATATTCTGACTTTAAAGACGTCTTTGATCCAGTAAAGGCTAGTGTGCTGCCCCCACATAGGTCTTATGACTGTTGTATAGATCTTATCCCAGGGGCCCCTTTACCTAATAACAGAGTATATGCTTTGACTGACGAAGAAACCAAATACTTAAGAACCTACCTAGATGACCTACTACAGTCTGGGTTCATCCGTCATTCCACATCTCCGGTGTCATCTCCACTCTTTTTTATCCCGAAGCCGGAAAAATCCCTACGCGCGTGTATCGATTATAGAGCACTAAATAAGGCTACAATAAAGAATAAATATCCTCTTCCTCTAATACCTGTGTTGTTGAATCAATTAAGACATTCTACTGTATACACTAAACTAGATCTGCGGGGAGCTTACCACCTGGTCAGAGTAAAAGAGGGGGATGAGTGGAAGACAGCTTTCAAGACAAAGTTTGGTTTATTTGAGTACACAGTAATACCCTTTGGGTTATGTAATGCCCCTGCGGCCTTTCAGTTCTTTATAAATGAGGTCCTACACGAATTCCTGGACGTTTGTGTCATAGTATACATAGACGACATCCTCATTTACTCTAAGAACTCAGAAGAACATACCCAACATGTTCGTGCAGTATTATCAAAGTTAAAAGAAAATCATCTTTTTGCTAAGTTAGAAAAGTGTACTTTTAATGTCAGCAAGGTGGACTTTTTAGGATACTGCCTGTCACCTCAAGGAATAACTATGGATGTAAAGAAAATCAGTGCTATTGCTGATTGGCCAGAACCATCCTCTGTAAAAGATATTCAGAAATTTCTGGGTTTCGCCAATTTTTATAGGAGGTTTATTGCACATTTTGCAGACATTGCGGCCACAATAACTACCTTGTTGCGGAAAGGGCAACGATTTCTTTGGACTGATGAGGCGGCACACGCCATTCAACTCCTAAAACAAAAGTTCACTTCAGCCCCAATTCTGAAACATCCTGATCCTGACTTGCCTTTTTCTGTTGAAGCGGATGCTTCACAAGTAGCTTTAGGAGGAGTTCTCTCTCAGCGAGATGCAGTAGATGGCCAGTTACATCCTATAGCCTTCTATTCCAAAAAGTTATTACCAGCTGAACAAAATTACACTGTGGCTGAAAGGGAACTACTAGCTATCAAAGTAGCCTTTTCAGAATGGAGGCACCATTTAATGGGAGCCAAGTACCCAGTTACAATCTTTTCTGACCATAGGAACCTACAGTTTTTTGGATCACTTAAAGCACTAACACCACGTCAGATGCGCTGGTTAATTTTTTTTAGCACATTTGACTTTGTAATAACCTATAGACCAGGTGCACAACAAATTCAATCTGATGTGTTATCTAGATACGGACATACTTCAGACATGAAACAAGATAAAATAGGAGAACCCATTATTCCTCCCCAAAAGTTTTTGGCACCAGTACAACAGAAGGATTTCATCACAGATCTATATAATGCACGCATGCAAATAGCACCTCAGGATTGGTTAAAGGATTCCCATAACACAATACAACGAGGTTTATTGTATCACGACAACATGCTGTTAGTGCCCACCTCTGAATTACAAACACAGGTGATAATTTGGCATCACGCCTCACCGTTGGCAGGTCATCCTGGTTGGGTAAAAACCCTGGAAAATGTGTAAAAATACTTTTGGCGGGACACGATAAGAAAGGATATTAAGCAATTTGTCACTACCTGTCCAATTTGTGCAAGACATAAATCTTCTCATAAGGCCCCTGACGGCTTGTTAATACCAATGCCAACACCCAAACAACCTTGGCACACTGTGAGCGTAGACTTTATTGTAGGTTTACCACCTGTAAAATCTTTCACAACAGTGTTGGTTATAGTGGATTTTTTATCTAAAATGGCACATTTTGTACCATTACGGAAATTACCCACGGCGGCAGAATTTGCCGATATTTTTATAAGGGAAATTGTGCGTTTACATGGTTTGCCAAGCAAAGTGGTGTCAGACTGAGGGAGCCAGTTCAACTCTAAATTTTGGAAAAAATTATTGTAAAAAACTGAAAATAGATGTGGCATTATCCACTGCTTTCCACCCAGAGACAGATGGACAGACTGAACGACTGAACCAAACCTTACTTCAAACGCTACGTTGTTTATTGGCTGATTATTCTAGTGAATGGTTGGAAGCTCTCCCTGTAGCGGAGTTTGTTTATAATAATACTGAGCATTCAGCTCTACTTTGCTCACCATTCTATTTCTTGCAGGGGTATCATCCAAGAGCTATACCCATTTTGTTAGAAGATTCTCTGTTACCTACAGTAACGGATAGACTAACGAGGTTAGGTGACATACAAGACAAAGCCAGGAAACATTTATTAAAGTACAAGGAAAGCATGAAAAGACAAGCAGACAAACACAGATCTGAGGCCCCAATGTATAAAATCGGTGACAAGGTATGGCTCTCCACAAAGAACCTAAAGATAGAGGGATCCCGAAAGCTGCAACCACGTTTCATTGGACCCTTTAGTATAACTGCCATAGTAAACCCGGTAACAGTAAAATTAGATTTACCAAAAGAATATCCAGTACATACTACATTCCATGTGTCCTTGCTTAAGCCGTACAATCCAAAAACCCGACCTGAACCACCACCTCCACCCATACCAATTAATGGAAATCTAGAATATGAAGTGAAAAGCATAAAAGACTCAAAAAGAATTAGTGGACGTCTGTTTTATTTAGTAGAATGGAAAGGATATGATGAATCTGAGAATTCATGGGAACCAGCATCATATGTACATGCCCCACAGCTGATTAGACGGTTTTATTTAAAAAATCCAGGAAAACCCCGTCCTGTAGGAGGGCCTTTGAGGGGGGCAACTGTTAGGGTTTGTGCACAGCAAAGAGCATGTCCCCTCTCACTGCACTAGTGGGTTAGGAGGGCCTTTGAGGGGGGCAACTGTTAGGGTTTGTGCACAGCAAAGAGCATGTCCCCTCTCACTGCACTAGTGGGTTCTGTAATAGCTCCCTTTTAAACTTACTATTGAAAGCCTTTCTTGTTATCTCACCTCCTCCCCCCCCCCCCCAGGCTTCGGTGTATGTTGTTTAATGTGCTGTTTTGTTTACACATTGGGCCTTGCTTTTACCAAGGCTTCTTTAAAACACTCCTCTCTAGGCCATGTGTTAATTTAACTCATTTGCATAATAACTGAAACTCTGCACACCTTTCAAGAACATGTGCAGCATGTGAGGACCACACCCAGCTCTTCAAACCACACCCAGCTCTGCACACCTTTCAAGAACATGTGCAGCATGTGAGGACCACACCCAGCCCTGTCTATAAAAGGCAGCCCCCGAGCCTCACCCAGTGCTTGTGCTCGTCTACCTCCCGCTTACCTGAGGACAGATCCCTCGGCGCTGGCACTCGTGCTCTCTACAGACTTTCATTGGCTTCAATGGGCGCAGCTGCTGGCTCTTCCTTCTTCTGGTTTCCGGTTCCTCCTTGCCTTAGCCTCTCTCCTACAAGCAACCTGCAAAAGAGAAAGAAGACAAGGTTAGACTGATCAGTATCTCTTGCCAGCAACAAGTAAGTGCAAAACTTTTATTACCTGAAAGAACTTTGACAACAATTTCTGGATTCGTGTATAGACAATTTGAAACAAGATACCTTCCACGAACATTGTGATTCAAACTCTTTGTTACAAGAATACTTTGCGGAACTTTGCGAAGCAAATTTTTTTTTTTTTATGGAACTTTTAAGAATCGAACCGTGGAAACCATTAACAGCAAGGCAAACAGTAAATCAAGGACTTGCACAAATTACATGCTGTATTTTGACGTAAAAGTACAGTATTTGTTTTATAAAAGATTCTGGAAATATGGGAAAAGTGAGTCTGCTATTGGGAATTTAGGCTTTAGTTATATTAAGATGAATGTTTGATATTGGTAATTCTGATAACGGTATTTGTTTAATGTTTTAGAAGCTTTAGAGTAATAGAAAGCACATCCCAGAGCAGTAACACATTCCAGACCTGGAAACTAGAGACCAGGATCCAAGAGGTACTTTTAGAAGAAAATTTCTAATAAATAAAGGGATAGTCAGGAACCAAGTTAGGAATAGGTTGTACTTATCTGTTCTTTGTTTATGTTTCATTAGGCACCAGTTTCTACAAAAGTCAGAGAGGGCCGCAGATTTGTGCAGCACTTCAACAGTGGAAACGCAAGAACGGTGTTGTCTCTATTTTATTTTATCCACTTCCCCCCTTCCCTTGAGCTTCTGTTCTTAGTGCACTGTTTTAAAAACTAGTGTGCTGGAACAAGCAGTTTCAGGGTGGGGTCGGATTGTCTTCAACCTCCATCAGAACTGAACAAGGACTCAGGTGAGCTGGGCTTTGACAGAAAGTACCAAATGTTAAATGTTTAAATATATACCATTATTATAATGTTAGCTAAATAAATGTCACTAATATTTAATACTATATAAATATATACTTATATAAACATATATATATATGTTTATATTTATATATAAATATACATATATACTATACCACAATTATTAAAATTATATATTTACATTCAATAATTTATTTTATTTATATTTACTAATTTTACTATTTAAAGTCTAAATAATTATAAAATAATACAAAACATTTACAAAAATGTTATAAAAGTTTACAAAAATAAAAATATAAACAAATACTATACAATTAGAAACAAATATTATTAATAAATGTATTTAAACAATATTAATACTTTTTTTAAATGCGAAAATAACGCATAAACTATTTGAACTCCAGTTTATGCAACAGTAGAGAAAGCATTGGACTTTAGAGGGGTGGTACTATTCCCACTCCAGTTGGTGCAACAGTAGGGAGAGCGCTAGACTTCGGAGAGGTAAAATTTACTATTCCCACTCCAGCCTGTGCAACACTAGGGAAAGTGCTGAACTTCAGCGGGGTTTAAATTACTATTCCCACTCCAGTCTATGCAACAGTAGGGAAAGTGCTGGACTAGGGAAGGAGTTAAATTACTATTCTCACTCCAGTCTGTGTAAGAGTAGGTTACATGCTGGACTTCCAAGGGGCTTAAATTACTATTCCCGTTCCAGTTTGTGCAACAGTAGGGAAAGCATTGGATCTCGGAGGGATAAAGTATACTATTCTCTCTCCAGCCCATGCACCAGCTCTACTAGTTTAATGGGTCCCAATACTTACTTTTAAGAAACTGCTACATTGAAAAGAACTATTAGCAAACCCTGAAATACCTGTACAACATCCTAAATAAATGTCCACACTTTGTGAGAATAATACTGATATACCTTATAAGTGTCCTGTCTTGCATGAAATAGCTTCAATTGTTAAGGGAATTTATGTTATAGTATAATCATTGAATTAGTTGTGATCTGACACGGGAACAATGGTGTGCACAGTAATTGAAATTGATGTTAGGTGAAGATTAGCGTACTCAGCCTGTCAGCTGTGGCGATTTCCTGTTGCAGGATAACTTGTCCACACAGAATAACACAACCAGTGGCACAAAATCATGGAATGTTTTCAACCTAGTGGGAGGTTTTAGCTGCCTTTTTTCTTTCACATGTTTTGCACTTTACAAAGCCTGCAAAACAAAAATATAAATTGTGTGAAGTTGCATTTCTGCAGCCTTTGCACATTAGCTCATCCCTCACTACGCAGATGGATAGTTATATCCAGACAATATATTCAGACAGATGCTGCTATACACAGCACACTGAGAAAATGTAATTACAGATTCTACCGCAGACCTGTACGTAATACCACAGTATATTGATTTTTTTACTATAGATTGGTGTATGAAAAGAAACATAGGCCCTCATTATGACAGTGGCAGTAAGAACCGCCCAGAGCCGCGGCGACGGCCGCCAAAAGACCATCACCGCGGATACCAGCTGTCTGCCATATTATGACCGTAGCTGGAATTCCGACAGAAGGATGGCAGAATTCCAGCTGCGTTCATGTGCCAGATGGCGGTAAGGTGGCGCTGCTGCCAGCAGCAACGCCACAGCAGTAGACCGCCTCAGACCGTATCATGATACATGATACGGCCTGGTGGTGTTCTGCTGGCGGACGCTGCTGCTGGCAGCAGCGCCCCGTCACGTCTCCTGCCAGAGGACCCCTGAAATCAAGTAAGTTGGGTGGTCCGACAGGGGAGGGGGGAGGAGGGGAGAGGGGTGTGTGTGTGTATGTTTGTGTGTGCGTGACTGCAAGTGTGCGTTGCGTGTGGTATGTGTGTGCATGTGTGGATGTGTGAGTGAGTGTATTGTGTGCTGTGTGAATGCGTGTGTGCTTGTATGTATGTATGTGTGTTTGGATGTGTGTGTGAATGGATGAAGGCATGCGTGGGTATGAGTGTGTGTATGAGTGTGTGTGAAAGTGCGTGAAGGTGCGTGTATGTTGGGGTGGGCATGGAGAGGGAGGGGGCAGGGGGGAGATCTGGGGATGGGGAGGGGGGCGGGGAAGACCCCTATCAGTGACGGGGAAGGAATTCCCTGTCACTGATAGTGGCTACCGCTATGGTTTTCGTAGCGGTAAGCATGCCACGAAAACCATGGCGGTAGGCAGGGTCATAATCCCGCGAGCGGACTAGTGACGGCCGTCTGGCTGGAGACTGAAGTCTCCAGCCCGGCGGCTGTTACCGCTGTGGCAGACGGAGTGGTACATTGGCGGTTTGGCCAAACCACCAATGTCATATTGTGGGGAAAAGTACAGCCAGCCTGTTGGCCGTACTTTTCTCCATAATACTGACGCCCGCCAGAGTCGTAATGAGGGCCATAGTGTTCCTTGTTTGATGGACTGCTAGGTTGCTGACTAATCATTGCAATGGAGTCAAAGGACACATCACAACACATTTACACACAAAAGTGTGGTACATTTTGCACTAAAAAAGGAATTAAAACTTTGGCCCATATTGTCTTGTGGAAATATCACACCCTGAAACATATCAGGCCTATTCACAAGCTGCACTTTGTAGTATGTAAATGAGTACTACAGTACTAGTACTCATCTCCTACAAATATCTATTTGATAACCTATAGGCAGAGACCTCTAACTCTTGTATCATTATTTGGTTGGAGACCACCCCCACAGTGTTGGAGATCAGCGCATAGGTATCTGTTTCAGTAGTAACTGTGGGAGGGAGTAGGGAGGGTGGCTTTAAAATTGGGAATGTGTCAATTTAAATGGGTTTATGGAAATTCAAGGCATGTGTTGGGGACTGACGTCTTCTATGGGAGTGTGGTGCAGTACCTGTGAGTGGCCATATATGGTGCTTGACTTATTCCAAGGCTGGGCTGGAGTACACTCAACTACTGCCTATACTTGGAAGTGATTGCCGCATAATTGTGCAAATTCTTCTTTGGTGGGTGCATCCAGTCTAATGCTTACATTAATACAAAAAATGGATAAGTTTGAGAGACTTCATAGAAAGGAACTTAACAAGTGGTGGGAAGTGACATCTTTGGGAAGTTATTTCGAAGTGTGGATGATTTCTTGAGGTTTGTGGATTTACACTATTTTAACTTATGAGCATGTTCACTCCTCCATGAATGAGGAATGAGTGGAAAGCAGTACAGTAAAGGTTGTTCTTCCCATTGGATGAAGAAACTTAAGTATGCTAAGATCAATGGAGCTGTCTTACTGGAATGAATTGAAACTCTGATTAATGATTTCTCCAAGGAAGATCAAGTGCACATCAATCAGTTTAAATCCCAAACGACAATATATTTGAGCAAATTCAAACATGAGATCAAAGATAAAACGAAGCAGAAATTTCTGTAAGACAAACAGAACTATGAGCAGGGACATAAGTTTACATTTGTAAAAATATTCTGATAAAGTAGAGCAAGAAAGACAGAGTTCAACAGACATTGGACTCTGACAGCATCCAGTGTACCAGATGCTAGTGCAACATCCTCAGAAACAGACTGTATTGATTCAGTGGATAGCAGTGACAGCACATTGACTAATACATGAACAATTACTTTTTAAGATGAATACTGACTTTTGAAGAGGACACATGCCACAAGACAAAGAGGCAGACACTGTCCAAAAGGAGCAGGCCTAAAAGGAAGGGGCAGAGACATTGGGGAGGACAGGGTAAATGCACCACAAGGAAGAACCAAACAAATGATCTAAAAGGAATACAAAGAAAAATAGTTAAAATACTCTTTTAGGGCTACTGTGAATTTACCATGTAGACATGTGATTGGTAAGGAAGAGCAATTACTGATGTTGAGCTATTCATTTTGCACAAATCATTTTTTTGAATCTGTACAGACACATACTGACATATTTAAATTCCAAAAAAGGTGAAACTTTCCAAGTATTATTCGTCCAAATAAATGGTAAGCAAAGCAACTAAAACAGTAGGGCCCTATGATTTGAGTATTAGCAATACTTATCCACATCAAACATCAAAAAGAGAGGCAACCTCCTAGACGTGTTGATTAAAGCAGGACCATAGTCATGCAGAGCAGAAGTGACTAGAGGAAGGAATATCTCTGCATCCTCAATGGTCAATGGAAGAAGTTGAAGGAAAACTTGACCATGTCATTAGATAATAGAAACTACCAATATTGCCAATGTTATTATTACTAATATGATTGAGAAGCACAGACTAATAGATGGAGACAAAAAGGGAAACATAGATCCTGTTGATAGACAATCCCGTGGCACCGGCAATTTATAGCCTACCTAAAATTCATAAAAAATAAAACATCAGTACCTGCCAGACCCACATTATAAGACATCTATCCATTTCTAGAACTATTATCCAAATTCAGCAATCACTTTCTACGGGTCCTGGTTGAAAAAGTTCCATCCTATATTAAGGTCACAGAAGATCTGTTGAGGTTACGTAAGGATATTCAATACAGCCCCAGAGAGAATCTCATGACTGGATTAGATTTAAAAAGTCTATACACCAGCATACACCAAGAGGAAACTCTATGAGTGATGGAAGTTCTACTATTCTCAGAAGACTGGTCTCACAATGCTCTATGACATTTTTTGCTGGAATGTATGAGATCAACACTCAGAAAAAGCTTTTTTTTTTTAAATACGAGGGTACTGTGTATCCTCGGGTACAGGGTGCATCAATGGGGGGTACCTTCACCCCCAGAATCAGGCGTTTCTATGTTCATCACTTTGAAAAAATTAAAATCATGACTGGCCAAAATCCCTTCAGAAACCAAATTGAGTTATGGAAAAGGTACATCAACAATGACTTGGTCATTTGGAGAGGGGACCACCAGAGCACTACTCACTTTTTGGAGTGAATTAACACACATAACATATTCCTTAACTTCACCAACACAATCAGCAAAGGTTCATTAACGTTTCTTCATGTCAAGATTTTCCATGGGAATGGGAGCCTTTGGAACTGGCACTAGAAACCAACTGAAAAAAACCGCCTGCTCCGCTTTGACAAATTTCACCTGCGTCCACTATGGGAAAATCTTCCTTTTAGACAGTTCTTGAGATTGTGGTGGAACTGGTGCCAGAAGAATTTGGAAAACAGGTGGAATAGTTTAGTACAGACTAAGGAAACAAAATTTGGAGATCATTTAAATGGGTGAGTAATAACAATATACATGCATACGAAAAAATCAGGGAACCCCCCAGTTTGTGTCATCATTCACTACACTTTATCAAATTAAGTGAAGAAGTCCTTCAGTAAACAATAATGGATTCTCTGTACTGGCAAACTGAATTTTGGAAAGACTGTTGTTTGCATATAAACATGCAAGATGTATCAGGAATGCTGTGGTTCACACCAGAAATCAACACTTAATTAGAGAGAGAGCTCCACCACCTTATGGGGATTGCCATAATTAATGGCTTGCCATCCATCTGGTACCTGTACTGTATGTCACCTGACCAGGGTATCCAAACTCTGGATTTCAGCCTAGGAAAAAATGTTTAGATATTGAAAAAATTGTAACTCATCCAGTGGTATACTTTGTCACCTGTTCCTGCATACTTCATTATGTGGGGATGACTTGCAGGAAAATCAAAGTATGTATTAGTTATCACTGAAGCAATTTAAGGTGCAAGAGGGTTCGTACAAAATGCCCAATCCCTACATCAAACAGGGACACACAGTGAGTGATTTCAATTGGACAGTGCTTCAATGGATATTAGTGTCTATAATAATAGGGTCCACATCTTGTTTTTTATTGGAAAAGGACAGAAATGAATATATAGTTTATCAGCAAACACGAGGGGATTAAATGATGATATGAAATTATTAAGTTTGAGGTAGACTTAGTGACCTCCACCTTAAACATCTCCTTTATCTAAATACATTTTGAATCAAATGTTTTGGAATCCCTTAGAAGTACTTATGGGGTAGCATACAGAAGGGAGATTGTTGCACATTGTGGGGTCGTGGTACACATACAGTTGCCACGTAATTCAGAGTATGCCACTTTAATCAATAAGCAGCAGCAGATGATATACATATTAGGAGACATCCTTCATGACTTTTAGGTACCCGCCCTACAATAGTACTCATAATTGCTTGTAAAGAGGCTACTTGACTGTCTCAATGTCAGAAAAGGAGATAGGGTTAACACTAGGAGCCTGATTTAGAGTTTGGTGGAGGGAGTTACGTCATCACAAATGTGACAGATATCCCGTCCGCCTTATTACAATTCCATTATAGCCTATAAAACTTGAAATATGGCAGACCGGATATCTGTCATGTTTGTGATGGAGTAACCCCTCTGCTAAACTCTAAATTAGGCCCTATGTTAATATTCATGTGACACCCAGCTCCTATTTAAATAGTACACACTCTTTCAGTCCATTGTACATCGAATAGTGGCCACAATAGTGTTGATGTGGGCTTTGGGAAAAAGAATAACTCATACTTCCCAGCTAAAAAATAAGCTCACGTTTTTCGGCTTCAGTATGACCACTAAATGACAACACCAGAGTTTGAGAGTGTACTTCTAGAAACCAGTCACAACACATGCTGAGTTGCGATGGTAAACTTACCGATAATCACACATAAATACAACACACTGTATCCAGACTCCAGCATGCAGGAGTCACAGGGCCATACTATGTGCTTTGCTGGGTCGACCTGTTGATGAAGTCAGTAAGAAACAACTTTGATTTTTCAGGTGTCAACCATTTGCCTTTATTTATTTACTCTTCACCGCAGTTTCACACTGTGGAGTTTTGTTTTCTCCTCTGCAGTGTGATGCTGAGGTTGGCGAAGAGGCAGCACAGACCACTGACACCAGATTGTGTGAAAAAGGCCACTGTAATAAAATAGGTGCACATCACATAAACAACTCTGGGCTTTTGCCTCACAAAACTGAAACCTCACTATACAACAATGCTCACCCGTGTTATACTACCCCCACCTCTAAATGTCCCACCCACAAGAACACTTAATTCTGCTAGTCGCTACTTCCTCCAGAGCCCAAAGGTGCAGAAAGGAAAAGAAAGGCGGAAAATAAACAACACTTCATGTTCATTTGATAGAGACATGTGAGTTCCTATACAGTCAAGTATCCTTTCTGACATCCACCTGTTTTTCCCCACCCCAAACTCAATTACACTCCTCAGAAAGCCACGCTCCTCCTGGAGCATGGCTGGGACACTGAGCCTCCCTGCGGGGCTCCTTCCCTGCTTCCACCACAAGACCTGGGCTCCTGGTTCTTCTGGGTTCCCGGTACTCCGAGTTTGTGAGCTTCTGACCACTGACACCAGATTGTGTGAAAAAGGGCAGTTCATTTAAACAGGTGCACATCACATAAACAAACCTGGGCCTATCGCCTTACAAAACGAAAACCTCACTACACAACAATGCTCACCTATGTTATACTACCCTCCACCCCTAAACGTTCCGTCCCCCCAAAAACACCTAACTCTGTAAGGCTCTACTTCCTCCTGTGCTGACCTTCTGCACTTGAGACGTTTAGCCTCCCATGCAGGTTTACTATCTATAAACCTCTAACTAAGCTAACCCCTAATGAACCTTTAACTTCCTGCCTCATCCAGGTGTGAGTTTGTCTATCCGTTCCTTTTCAGCCTGAGTTGCAGCTGTGAACAACAAAAAAAAGAATGTGTCCCATTGCCTCGTGCATCAACCACTGCACGTGGCAACACTTTGCACAAAACGGCTTACTGCTGGAATGCTGTCACCGGCTTACCATCCTCATGTTGAAACACCCTCCACACCACCAACCTGGTCTGGGAGCAAAGTGTGGTCTCCCATTTCACTGGGCAAAAACCTGACAATTGGTTAAATCTGAAGGAAAACTGCCCTACTGTGGCCCTTTTGATCTGTCTTGGACCTGTGTAACCATATTTCAAAGCCAGCAGCACACTGACTCACTTCTTCCCAGTGTAGCCCTTGACTCCCCCTGCTTCCCACAGCTCTGACACCCGGAACACACCAAAGAACAACCACATCATCAAAATGCAAAACACCACCGCTTTTTGATTCCCGTGGCATATGTTGGGCAGACTGGCAATGACCACACAAAACACACCCCAAGTCAGAGGCCTCCTCTTCGGCCCCTCCCGTCCTGCCTCCCTGGCCCAGCTTTCTATCATCCTCCTCCCCACCTCTCCTGCCAATGGGATGTATCCCCAAGACAATTTCCCAAAGAACGCTATGCCCGCCATTTTCACTGATGTCATAACCCTACACTGACCTTTCTCAATGAATGACAAAATTAACTGCACCACATCTTCCATCCTGGCCCATCCCTCCTTCTTCTTTCATGCCCCACCTTCCAAGATTTCTGACCAACCTTGAGCATATGCTCTCCTTGTAGAGGACCCTACCACCAACTGTAGCTTCCTCTGTCTCCTACCTACTGCCTGAAGTTCCTACGCCATCCAGGACCTGTCTCTGTTCACCTCCATGGCCAGCCCATGGAATCTCTACCACTGTGAACAAGACAAACCATCCACAATGTCATTGTCCACCTTGGGAACATGTCTCACTCTGAACAAAATGTCATATTTCAACACCTGCACATCCCTCGACAACTGCCAGTACCCTACCTGTACCACTGCCATGCTGACAATCTGAAACATGACTCCTGTGTGCCAGCATCTTCCCCCATAATGTCACTGCTACCGCCAAAGGAAATAATTCCAGGAAGGAAATACTCTTCCCCACATGTTTCAATGCTGGGGGCAATTCTTCTGCGCACAACTTCCCCTGCCAGTACAAACCAAAACCCATCTCCCCACGGCATCACAAAACATCTGTGCTTCCCACTCCACTTCTTGGGGCACTACCAGTGGCACACCATTGAAAGATTCCCAGAAATAGCACCACATGTGCATGTCCTCTTCTACCCCTACAGACAAACCAATGTGGTGATGCGACAAAGGTGAGCCTGAGAGCGGTAGGCCCGAGCACCTGCAGAAAGTTCTCTGCGTGCACTGCTCTACGGGCAAAGTTAAAATGTCCTAGCAATGCTTGTGCCTCCTTGACTGTCACCTTATCTTTAGCCAACATCGAGCCGCCCACCAAGGAGGACACCAAAACCTGACCAACTGGAATGAAATCATTGATCTGAGTGTCTCCTGGCCATAAGATGAGTTGTATCAACCGAAATTGCCCCTTATTTTCCTAGGCACCACACCAATGGGGGACACAATCAAGTCAGTCAAGGGTCAGTCTCTAAATGACCCAGCCATCATACCCTCCTGTATCTCTTTTGTCAATTTATCCTTCACCACTTGCTTGTGTGCACTCACTGACTTCAAATTATTTGCCCATTGCTGCACCATTGATCCCTTGTACCTTAGTTTGAACCCCCAGCAGAAACCCACCTTTAAAAGGGTAGCATCCTCCTTCCCTTCATATTGTGCCAACCAAAATTCTTACTTAGTGTTTGAGGCCTTGCCCCAGGTTTGTCTGTGTGTTCTGTGCAAGCTATTCACCTGAATTCCAGGCATTCTGAAGGGGCAATGACAATTCCCCAATCCAAGTGAGGACTAACGTGACCGCATGGTAGAGTACATTGCCCTCTCTGAAGTCCTCAAAGGGAACGGGTTTTGGGAAGAGAAAAAGAGAAAATACCAGCTTCTGCTTCGTGATCGCAGAATCAGACTGCTGGACCCTGGACTGCATGTTGTGTTGGGCGTCAGGACTTCTGATTTCTCAAAATACTGGGTTCTTGTTTTTTTAGGATTCTCGGCTGCAAAAGAATTACTTCATTAATACATTGAACTTCCATAAACTAATGTACATTGCATAATGTCATGTTATTGTTGACATATTATGCATATGTCTCTATAAGGCTGAACAAGTCTCTTCTTCTTTTTAAAATAAATGTCCAAACTCAAAAACAATCAACTTGACCAAAGGCCTTTTTTGTGTTCTGGCGTAATCTCTTGCCAATAATAGTTCTGATAAGCTTGTTCTATTTCCAATCACCTAATTCTCAGGGGAGCACTTGTTACAGGAAATACGTCTTTCTTTAATGTCTGTTTAGTGGTATCTTGGATTCTGACCCAAACGATAAATCACACTAGTTGTTATTGTCTTAAATTATTTGAAAGACAGAGCTCTGTTTTGTTTTCTTTATGTGATTAATCTGTCTTTACCTTGAAATGAAGTTACTTGCTTGAAAATTTCAGAAAAACCCAAACTGTTTTTTTCACCTTTCTTATTTTCTCTCTTTTACAGAAAATACAGGATTGTCAGCAGAAGTCAGAAGAGGAGAGCCGGGACTCCGCAAGAAGCAGACCGGAGGAAGAGAATCTCTGGAACTCAACTGGAGACTGTCCGGAGGACGAGAAATGCTGGAACTGCCTGGAAGCTGGTTGGAGAATGAGGAACACTGGAACGCGACTGGAGGCAGGTTGGAGAACAAGGAACTTGACTTGCTCTGGAACTCACCTGAGGTAGAGTAGAGGACAAAGACTGCAACTTGACTTGAAACAGGTGAGCAGAGCAGTAGGTACGAGGCCAAGCAAGGCCTCGGACTCACAAGCATCTTTAAATAATAAAATGTGCACGTGCCTTTTGGTAGTTGATTGCTTGTTAAGGTAATGAGCAATTATCCTCCTGATTGTGGCACATCTTCAATACAGATCACATTGTAAAGAGCACATGTTTTGGCAGTTACAATTGGAGCAGGTGGAAGGGTAGTTGGTTGCTTGTTAAGGAAATTAGCAATTATCCTCCTGATTATGGCACATGTTCAACATCTCTCCTTGAATGAAGGTGGCACGTAACCGCCCTTCAGCTAGACACTCCACCTCTGGGTAGGAGAACGATCAGATGTAGCTCCAACAGAACATCCTTAAATCACCCCTCAGACAAATTTCACACCATGCTATCCCCACCCACGGAAGATAAAAACTCAAATTCAACAGATTGCTCATGGAGAAAATCCTAGGGGAGGGGCAGTGCCGCACAATTCTATTCCACCCAGAATACCGATTACTTGGAAACATGGACGTCCTAAACCGGGGAAACATACTAAAACTCCAAGGGCAGACCCCAGGACCCGCCTACATCTCGGACATGATTGAATCCATAGAATTCATAGAGCGAGGGCCAGCGAATGCCAACAAATCAACCAAAGTCACCTTGCAGTCCGTTACACTGGCTGGGGCTGTTCTTAAGGAAAGCAAACACTTTAAGAAGTGGGGAATCATCCTGGAAGGGGCAGAAGACCCCAGTTACCGAAAGTGTACCGAACGACAAAAGGAGGGCGTATGTGGTTCTTCGGGAAGCGAGAGGTCCGCCCTTGGGACCAAATTCCTCAAACTCCGCAAGGTATGCTCGCCCACACATCAAGCGCCAAACCAGAAGGACAGCCACGAGAGAGACGATTGGGAGTGCGTAGCCCGCATCCTCAAACAGATGCAAATTACAAACTGAATCGCTGTCCCAGGAAGCATGGTGGCCCTTGACAGTCACCGCTTAAAGCTCTGCTCCTGGAAAATCCATGGGCTAAAGGACAAACTGCAAAATCCTGACACACTCACCTCTCTTCAAGGCTTCTCGATCATCACCTCACAAGGAACCTGGGCCCTGGAACCAATCCCCATTCTGGGCTAGGGAGAGCAGCTTTCACCAACTTTCTTCACAAAACAAGGGCTGCGGCCACAAACACCATAAATAATGACATCTGGAAAGAAATAATGATGAAACCCCGATCACCGGCAAGAATATACCTTGTCTCCTCAATAAAGCAGTTCGGCATTGAGGGCCCATGGTCATCAGAGCCTAACCACAAACCTTTCAAATCCTTAATCAAAAGATCAACAAAGCTGCTGTCCCACACTAAAGATAAGAATGCCCTCGAGAAAAGGCACCACCCCTGGCTAGTTCTAAACATCTACAAGATCCTAGCCCCCCAGTAATATAAGGGCAAAATTTTAACCTAGAGCATCAAGAGGAAGTCCTTGCTTCACCGCTTGGGGAGCCTCCCAGTAGGAATACATGAGAGGCCTTGGCAACAACCACCTAAGGACGGACTATGCCGGCTGTCTGGGCCAACACCCAAAACAATGCCTCACATGCTCTGCCTTTGCATCAGGACCCTGGAGGAGCACCAAAGGCTTCTGAGACCGCTGTGGGTTTACCTGGGGTCCGTACATGCAGACATGCGCAAGTAACCTGTTTTAATACCACCAACCAAAAACTGATCGCCCACACGGTGAGATACCTGGAGGGCGTGGAGTGCACCCTGGCCAATGTACTCACAGCTGACAACAAGACTCTGTAAAAAGCTTTCTGCCAACACCCCAGTATCAATGTCACTTGTCTTGAATGGGACATAGCACCATGGTTTTATTTGTTACGGATCTATTTCTTTTAAGAGTGACAATTTGATTTTATTGTTTTACTTTGTATAAGTGCAATGGTTTTCATTAACTAGATGTACTGATAATAATATTTGATTTGAATACAGATCATATTGTGAAGAGCACATGTTTTGGCAGTTACAATTGGAGCAGGTAGAATACAATGTACATAATCAACAAGCATTGGTGATAAAAAATGAGACATTTAACAAGCATTGGTTATTGCAAACTTGATATTCAAGGATGTAATGAATATACCCAAATAAGTCTGAATGTTGCAAGCAACAGCATCTTACTGTAATTGAGCTCTTGGATGTGCTAGTGTACCCAAAACAGTTCTCCCCTTCAAAGGCCAACATGCTGGGCGTGGTTTCAGAGGATTTAACAGATTAAATTGTCACACCAAACAAGGGGCATGAACGAAAGATGTGGGTTCCCAAGAACGTTCAGAAGGATCATATCCTTTCCCATTTATCAGATAATGTAATTTTTTACCATGGATTCTCTTAGCGTCTAAAATGCTACATACCTCATATTACTGATGCCCATTGACAATGATTGGAGGGAGCTGTGAGTCAGGTCTGGTGTTTGGGTCGTAGGGTTTTAATAGAGATACATGAAATACTGGGTGTATCGTATATTCGGGAGGTAGTAGCAGCTTCATCGTAACTGATCCTAAGACTTGTGTGATCTTGGATGGTCTTAGATAACATGGTTGTAGTTTTCTGGGACTTGCTAGGGTAATGCTACGAGTAGAGAGCCATACTAAGGCCGTCATTATGAACATGGAGGCAATCACCGCTGACCGCCGTGGCGTCAGTGAACAGAAGGCCACCAGTGGCCGAATTATGATGGCAAAAAGTCAAACCTTCAAAAATCCTGCAACCTCCACCCACCGCCAGGGCATCCGATGACGGAAAGGCAGTACACCCCACCCCGCCACTGCCATGCAGATAAATCCTCTGCCCACCAAATAATGATGCACAAATCAGCGTGGCAGATAGTGGATGCCGAACAACCATTGGAGGTACGGACCGCCACGGCCAGCAATGGGACCCAAGAACAACAAATGCACACATTGGCAACTTTGAAACCCACAAACTTGACACACACACACCACAATCCTTTGCATCGTCAATAGCACGACTGAGATAGACAACACAACACGCATACATAGAACACAACATTACAAAAGTCACACACACAAATACACCACCAAAACACACACAAACCCCAAACACCCTCATAAGCCACACACATAACCACACAACAGCACCCTCACCAATACACCCACAACACACCATCCACAACACACACCATGGCACCCACAAAGCACCCCCACTTCACAGATAGGGAGCTAAGGACCATGGTGGATGAAATACACAGGATCGAGCCACAACTAGTCGGGGCATAGGTGCAGCAGACACCCGTGCCAGGAAGATGGAGCTATGGCAGACGATTGTCAACAAGGTCAACGCAGTGGGAACCCATCCACTCACAAGGGACGACATCCGGAAGAGATGGAATGACCTGAGCGGGAAGGTGAGGTCTATGGCATCCAGGCACAACATTGCAGTACAAAAAACTGGTGGAGGATCCCCACCTACACCCCCGACTACACCCACTGGGAGGAGAAGGTACTGGCTATCCTGCACCCAGAGGGACTCGCTGGAGGACTGGACTCGGGTAAGTCAACTACAATACCTTAACAGTCACCATACCTTCAATGCATGCAACACCCCACCCCTCTCACTACCACCTGGACCCTATCCCCACCCAGTCCACAACACCCACATCCAATTGCCCTGCATGCCCAAAATCCTACAAACAGGCCCCCATCCTGCACAGTCACCTACCCCTGCATGGATTCCCAATGGCACTACAGCACCCACAATGCACCTCCACCCCCCACAACAAATGCAAAGATATGTACATGAAAGGACCCTGAATGCTATGACAAGGGAACAAAAGCACAAAATAGGGCAGAGCTGTGCATCAATTTCCAAAATAGTACATGACACATCCATGTCCATTCCCCCCCACAGGCACCACCACCCATGCCAACCAGACGGAAAGGCCAAGGAGTCCCAGCACTGCACACAGAGACAGAGGCCCCACTCAGGAGACTGGAGAGGGATGTATGGAAAGTGAGGAATACCCTGGCCCATCACACAGTTCTGGACTGTCACCCTCCAGCAGCCCCACCCAGGATACCACTGACAGCCCTACCACCCAGCCAACAACATCAGCTCTGGCCAAACTACCCCACACCAGTGTCTCCCGGTCACAGACTGGGGGACCACATGCATAGAGGCCAGAGTCTCCGCCCACCAACAGGCAGGATGATGAAGGCCCCAGTGCAGGTGGAACTGCCAGACTTGTGCAGGGGACACAGGCACAGGGGGCAAGGGCCAGTGGGAGGGCAGCAATGGCCCAGAGGGGGAAGCCAAAGGATGGATGCTGCAGCCCAGGAGGTGATTTCTGAGGTCCTGGGAGCATACCACCATACCCAGGACAGGATGGACCAGATCCTGGCCACCTTGGAGCACAATCAGAGGCTGCAGATAGCACACCACCAAGAGGCCATGGAGCAATGGAAACAGCTCAATGCCACCATGGCCCCCATTGCAAGGTGCAAGCTCCTACCACTAGCCAGGACACTGCCCTGCCATCTACATCTGCAGCAGCTACTGGAATGGTGGGACTGCCAGAGGACACACAGGAGACTATCACCCCTAGCCCTGCAGCCCGGCTCCAGTCACTCAAATGTGCCCTCAGACCCAGACATGCCACTGGAACACCAGCCAAGACCAAGGCCACCGCTAAGAAATGACTCTGCCCTGAACTGTCTCCCTTGTGTGCCACTGTGCTCCCTTGTTGGCTTGCCACTACCAACACTCCATCTACCAATGGAAACATGAAACAAAACTCAGTGCCATCAACAGCTGAGCATATGCACCTGAGTATGGATTTGCACCATGAGCCTACTCTATCACTGACCATCGAAATACGTAATTTGTGTCACTTAATGAAGAAAAACTATGCACTTAAATCGTATGTCCCTCGCCATAATGAGATATCAATTGTAAGTGTGTATGCATTAGGCAGTCAATTTCATATTCATACCTTTATTGCAGGATGGGATCCCACACACTGTAGTGTCTGAAGTAAGTCACACTGAACATAATATTGGGTTCCCTGGCAGATGCCACTTAAGTCTCCAGTTAACAGTGTCAATGACTATAGACACCACATTACCAATTACATGAATCAGACTGAAACTATGCAGTAAAGACAACAGCATCATTTAACAGCACCTTAGGGTCACTGGAAGTATAGGTGGATCAGCTGGGTCTGGAGTTAAGATCTTCCCTCTTTTTCTTCCTCACCATCACTCTCATCACCTCCCTGAGGTTGCTGGGCTGATTGGACAGCACCCTCTTCCTCTAGAAGGGGGATAGCTTTCCTCACAGCCAAGTTGTGCAGCATGCAGCAGGCCACCACTATCTTACACACCTTGTCAGGGACATAGCACAGGGATCCCCCAGAGAAATGGAGGCAACAAAATCTAGCATTCAGGAGACCTATTGTGTGCTCAATCACCATCCTAGTACATCCATGGGCCTGATTATAAGTCCTCTCTGCATCTGTCCTGGGATTCCTCACTGGTGTCAGGAGCCATTGCAAGTTGGGATAGCCAGAATCACCTGCAAAAGTGGGAGAAACAGGACCATAATGAACTGACTTCACAAGCATATTGGCTGGCTGTCACCTATGTACAGAACCATTGTCATGCACACTCACCTATGAGCCATACTCTGTCTCCTTGTAGTTGTCCCATCAAGTGTGGTACACTGCTGTTTCTCAGCACAAAGGAATCATGGACTGAGCCTGGGAATCTGGCATTTACATGTGATACGTACTGTTTAGCAGAACACACCAATTGTCTATTCATGGAGTGGAAGTTCTTACGATACCCGCACACCTGTTCATTCACTCTTGGGGGTATGAGAGCTATGTGGGTTCCATCAGTGGCACCTATCACATGTGGGATGTTGGCAAAGGCATCAAATCCAGATTTGATTGCAGGAAGTTCAGCCCTTTGGGGGAACTGGACATGTGTCTGCAGGTGCTGTTCAAATTCATCCAGGAATATTTACAGGATGAGGCTAAACATTGGCTATGAGACCCCTGCACCCAGGCCCACTGTCACCTGAAATGAGCCCGTAGCCAAAAAATGGAGTACTGCACTTCAGTAGGGATGGCATGCTGATTCCGATTAGCCGGTTTCAGTACAGGATCCAGTTAAGCACAGAGGTCATTGATTGTAGCACAATTGAGTCTGTAAGTGACAATGATGTGGCATTCCTCCATAGTTTCCCAGCAATCAGAGGTCTGTACACAGATGGGGCCCTCCCTCGCCACATGGGTCTGTACCTATGGGGGAGGAAAGAACACATATTAAGGGCACACATACACCTGCAATACATGATGCTATTGTATCAATTAATGTGCAACACGTAGGTTACACACACAGACGCTAGGTATGAAGTACACCGTCAGGCATATGTGTGCAGAGTCAACTCTGTTGTAATGGCATCCCAGTGTGAACACATTTCCAAAGATGGGTGCATGTGAGGATCAGAAACTCATGTCAGCAAGCGACTAAGGTCAGAGATTAGGAGGCCCTGGATGAGGCCCCTGGCCACGCTATGATGACGTGGTGGTGGCAAGATGGCAGCCTCCTACCATCCAGGTATGAGGGAATGGAAGTGACATCTTTCCACTGGCGGTAGTTGTAATGGTGGAAGGCGGTGCTCACCGCCGTCCACCCAATCATTGGATTACATGGTTGTCAATGGGCCACCTGGGCCTATCATGATCGTCGCCGGAGCACACAGCTGTGGAACATACACCATGTCGTCAGACCCTTGACACTTGACTCCTGATTCCCGTGCAGGGCAGTACTCCACTGCGTGTGCTGCTGTGTCCTGACTCTGGTCCCTGAGATGGCACAGGTCACAGGGGAACGGGTCCCGACCTTCACCACGGAGGAGCTGGAGAAGCTGGTGGACGGGGTCCTACCCTGTATGCCAAGTTGTATGGGTGACCAGAGGAGAAGGTTAGTTGGTATCTGTCATCCTTGGATGTGTGTGATTGTGGCAGATGCCTGTACGCATGTGGGTTCGATTTGTGACTGCCCAGCCGTGGACTGTCTGGCATGTATTGTATGTGAGTTGATAATATGGCTTTCAACAATGGCCGTTCCATAGGGAACGACATGTCGTTTGTATTTCAAAGCACACATACTAACATCTGTTTCTTTGCTCTGTGTGTCCCATGCAGGTCATAGCCCATCAGAAGAGGGGACTCTGGTAAGCCATCTCCAAGGAAGAGCGGACCCTGGGGGTCTACAACTGGAGGAGCACCCACTGCAGGAAGCGGCGGGAGGACCTGAGGTGCTGGGGCAGAAAGACCAGGAGCTGGGGAAGGCCTCCCAACGAGGAAGGGGTGCCTGTTGGACCCTGACCCCCCTAATGGCCTGCATTCTGGCAGTGGCCTATCTGGATTTGGATGGGCGCTTGAAGGCAGGATAGCAGTCACAAGGGGGTGAGTAGCAACACTGTTGTGATACCGCTTTGATGGATGTGTTTGGGTGCTGTGGTATGTATGCTGTCTAGTGCCAGGCACTTGGACAGGTGTGTTCCTGCAGTCCTCCCCCCTCAACGACCCGGGGAGGGTTTGAGGGCATGTTTGGGCGGTCCTAATAGTCCCCTGGGGGGTCCCCTTTATGTAATCTTGGATGATTTGTAGGCTAATTGACTATTAAGTGCATTGGCTGGGCATGGTCTCCCATGGGTGTACTCCACACAGTTTATCAGTTCCGTGTTTGCTGTGGGTAATGTGGTGTATTCTGGGGTAATGGTCACTAGTCAGGGGCACATTCATGACTAATGTTGTAGGTGCTGTGTGTAGCTGTGTGACCTTGATGGGAGTGTGTGTGAGCCAGGGATGTCCATATATTCAGGTATTTAAAAGTTCTTTCATGTTTTGTCTCTCCACCCATGTGCTCTAGTGTCCTTTCTGTACATCAGCATCATCTGGTGAGCAAGCTGAGGCACCGGCGAGTGGGGATGTAGCAGCCCACAGTTCCAAGGAGGCAGAGTCGGCGGACGCCAAGGGGACCAGTGGGTTGGAGGGTGAGGGGAGTACCACGGGGGAGGCAACTACCACTGGCAGTAGTGACTCTGATACCTCCTCCGATGGCAGCTTCCTGATGGTGGCGGACCCTACAGGGCACACCCATTCTATGTCATCTTCCGCCACTCCCATGCCATCTCCGCCCTCCCAGTTGCTCCCACCCAGTTGCCCGTGCCCATTCACCCAGGAGGGTGGGTGTCTCCTTCGCCCCAGGCACCTCATCCCCTGCCCCAGTCAGCCCTGATGCCCTCACCGAGGAGGCTATTGACCTCCTGAGAACCATCTCTGTAGGGCAGACAACCATTGTGAATGCCATCCAGGGGCTAGCATCCCGAATGCAGCAATGCAATGCAATGCATACCTGGAAGGCATTCACAGTGCCATGTCTGGCCTACAGAGATCTTTTCAGGCTCTGGCCTCCTCTTTGATGGCAGCCTGTGTCCCTGGTCTTTCCATCCCCCCTCCCACCACCTCTACCCCTTCCAGCACCCCACTCCCTTCACCCATCCCAAGCACACATAGAGGCAGCCATGCACACAGATCAACACACAAGAAGCACACAGAGAAACACCACACAGGCACTACACTTCCCACCACGGGCAGGCACACACCCAACATACCAAAGCACACACAACAACCTCCACCTCTCCCACTGTGTCAACCTCCCCTGCCTCCCTGTCCGTCAACTCACCATGCACACCCACAAACACTGCACCCTCAGTCACTGTTGCTGCCCCCATTCCTGCAGTCACACCATCTGACATCCAGACATGCACCCCAGACACCACACCTGCACTCACCACAACTACATTGACAGATACTTGCAGCACACTCAGCAGACCTGCAGACACCAAGGCAACATCTCTGTACACTGGCAGCCTGTCTTGCCCACTGTGTCCACCCCCTCCTCCTAAAACACTCAAACATTCGCAAACATCCACACCACGCACATCCACCACACTTCAGCATACTTTACAGGTACCTGCATCCACGTCTGGCACACCTACACCTGGTACAAGCACTCCCTCAACCTCCACTCCCAGACCTGCCTCCAAATCCCCGAAGCTGCCCCTAAGAAGCTTTTCCTCTCCCGTATTGACCTGTTCGAACCCACTGGCCCACCCCGTCTTGTCTCTAAACGTGCCCATCCCCTTGCCCAGTCCACTCCTTCCACGTCCAAGTCCACCCCAGTCCGCCCTTTCTATTCCCGTGTCCCTTCCCCAGGGAGGAAGTAGCCCCATGTTGGCCCTGGTCCCTCTGCCACCCCTCGGTCCAAGTCCACTCCCCTACCTTCCAAGCGCAAGCCCAAACCACCTCCACCTCCCAAACCTAAGCCCAAGCCCCCCCTTCCAGATGCAAGTCCCCACCCCTGTCCCTCTTCCCTGAGGTGCCTGGCTGCCACATTGATGCCCCTTTACAGTGGAGTACCCGGTGCACATGTGGGAGTCAAGTTCGGCCTATATTAGGACTTCAGCATTTCCACATGGAGTGGCTAATGGCCTTATTCGGACAGTATACTGTAGTTCTTTGTTGCTGATAAACTTTGAGTGCCCAGTAGCACAATATAGTGACGTTCTTCATTGTTTCACTGTGAGGGTGTGGTGTGCACGTGTGTACTTTGGTACAAGTCTTTGTTGCCTTGTGTCGGGTATGTACATCTTACTCTGGTGAGTATGGTGTGGGATGGTGGAAGGGGTTGAGAGTGTGTTGCAGGGTAGTGGGGTGGTTGTGTAATTGTACCCATTCTTCCCATGTGTATACCAGGTTGCAGTTCTTACCATTGTCGTCTTTGTTGGCAGTCACAGTCGTGGAGGTATATGGCAAGGAGCAGCACCTGTATTATTTCCAATTCTCATGCCATGTCTGCATCGGGGTGCTGTGTCTGCCTCCAGTGAGTGTTTCCTTTCATTTTGTTCATTTCCACCACGGGAACTGCCGGCGGTCTTGTGCTTCATTATTTGGTGGTCGGGTAGGTCCTTTCCGCCTGCCTGTGGGCGGCTTCCTCCGTCCTCGTCGGGACTACAAAGATGGCGGTGTGTGGCTAGACAGCTTCTTGTTTCTCATGTGCTTTATTATTTGGTGGTCCAGACCGCCAGCATGTTGGTGGTAGTTATCGCCACCGCTGGCGGGGCGGCGTTTACCGCCATGTTCATAATGACCACCTAAATCTCCAATTTGGTACGTGGGTTCAAGGCTTCTGTGTTTGTCAGCTTGTCATTTAATTTGGGTCTTGTGTTTAGCTGCCTTGTTTTTCGCTTTCCATTGGATGTCCTGTAAAATGTTTAATCGTTCTGTGACGGAGGGGACAGAAGGGGTTAAGTTTGGAAGGGTTGCCGGAAGATTACGTGAATGGGTGCAGTGGAGAAAATAAAATGGTGAGCATCCTAACCCTGAGTGGATTGGATTGAGTTATTATATGTGAATTCTGCCAATGGTAGGGCTTGATCCCAAGTCCCTGTTAGTGAGGACAGGAGGTACCTGAGCGTTTTTTCTAATGTCTGGTTAACTTTCTCCATTTGACCATCCATTTGATGGTGGTAAGCAGTGAATAGGGCTATTTCTATGCTCAGTGATGAACAAAAGGCCTTCCAGAATCTTGATGTGAATTGACTTCCAAAATCGGAGATAATTTTCCTGGGCAAGCCATGGAGTTTGACTTTATGGTGTAGGAATAGAGTGCTAAGCTCAGCAGCCATTGGTAATTTCTTGAGTGGCATGAAATGTTCCATTGTTAACAAGATGTCTACTACAACTAATACAGTAGTATGTTTGTTAGAATCTGGTAAGTCTGTAATAAAATGCATGCTGACTGTGTGCCATGGTTTAGGGGGAACTGGCAAGGGTTGGAGAAGACCAGCGGGAACGTGGTGTGAGGATTTAATCTGAGCACACGTTGGGTATGAACTTACATGGTCAAAAAAATCTTGCCGCATAGTTTTCAACCAAAGTTTTTGTGAACAGTTTTCTAAAGTCCAGCCAGAGAGGAATAATGACTCCAGACTAGCACTTGATGTTGCAATTCCTGTATTGGAATGTAAAATTTCCCTGCATGTAAGTAATAGTCCTGTTCAATTGCATTATATGGCTTTCTGAGCCACTGTTCAGGGGGGAGGTCATGAGATGCCGTCTTGACATTATCCATAAAGGTATCTATTGTGGTTAGAGCTAGCACTTTGTCTGCAGGTATTATACTGGGAGGGCTACAAGAACTAGCATCCTCTGGGTGCCCTATACCTCACAAAATATCTGATTGAAGTTGTTTGGTCTCTGGTCTGTATGTGATAATGAAATTAAAATCGCTGAAGAAGTAAAGCCAGCGCATTTGGCTTCAGGTCAAAAACTTAACTGAACTAAAGAACTGCAAATTCTTATGGTCGGTGTAGATAATGACAGTGTGCTTTGCTCCCAACAAATGATGTCGCCACTCAGTAAATGCTGTTTTAATAGCTTATAGTTATCTTTCAGCAATGGTATAATTTTGTTCCGCTGGAAGGAGTTTTTTAGAATAAAAGGCTAGGGGATGGAGATGCCCTGTTTGTAGATCTTTTTGCGATAACACACCTCCAAGAGGAAATTGAGAACCATCAGCTTCAACATAAAATGGATCTGGGTGGCGTAAAATGGGAGTAGAGATTAAACTTATTTTGAGAGTTGGGAAGGCCTGTTCCGCTGCTCGAGACCAGATAAATGGTTGTCTCTTCTTTAGTAAGGTGGTTATAGTGACCACTACTTGTGGAAATTGTGGGATGAAGCACCTATAAAAATTGGCGAAACCAAGAATCTTTATACATCCTTAACAGATATAGGGGTTGGCCATGAAAGAATACTGTCTGCCTTTTTGGGGTTCATGGTAATGCCGCTGGGCGATAAGTGATATCCAAAGAACTCTAGTGAGTCCATGGTAAAGGTACATTTTTCTAATTTGGCATACAGGAAGTGTTCATGTAGACGTTGCAGAGTGGCCCTAACATGCTGAGAGTGTTCCTGCTTATGTTTAGAGACTATCTAGATGTCATCTGTTAGACCTAGCATCCTTGGCGTAGCCTCCCCTGTCTTTTTTGCCTCTGCTACCTATATTTTGACTGTGTGCTAGACTTTGTTTTTGCTGGTTTCGGCCCTCTGGGCACTTTTAGCACTGCTGACCAGTGCTAAAATGCAAGTGCTCCCTGTGTAAGTTGTATGTGTAATTGGCTTTTCCTTCACTGGCATATGTGATTTACTAGTAAGTCCCTAGTAAATTGCACTAGAGCCTGTAAATCAAATGCTACTAGTGGGCCGGCAGCACTGATTGTGCCACCCACATGAGTAGCCCTATAAACATGGCTCAGACCTGCCACTGCAGTGTCTGTGTGAACAGTTTTAAACTGCCAATTCAACCTCGCAAGTGTACCGTCTTGCCAGGCCCAAACCTTCCCTTTTTATACATGTAATGCACCCCTAAGGTAGGCCTTAAGTAGCCCCAGGGGCAGTGTGCAGTGTATATTAAAGGTGGGACATGTACTGATGTGTTTTACATGTCCTAACAGTGAAATACTGCCAAATGTGTTTTTCACTGTTGCAAGACCTACTCTCTCATAGGTTACCATGGGGGCTGCCTTTGAATATCTTTTAAGTGCAGTTTCCCTTTGGGAGCAGATAGAGATGTAGAGTTTGAGCTCATAATTTAAAAATACATCTTTTGGGAAAGATGGTTTTTAAATTGTCAGTTTGAAAATGCCACTTTTAGAAAGTGGGCATTTTTGTGCTTCAACCATTCTGTGACCCTGCCTGCTTGTGTATTCCCTGCCTGGGTCAGACTGACAGTTGGGCTGTTTGTGACTCTCCACTAGACAGTGACACAAAGGGAGATGGGTTGTAGCCTGCATATCCTGATGGGTCATCTGGGCTAAAGTGAAGGGTGGAGTTTACACTTACACCTGAATGGGCTGTGCCCACCATCACAAAATTAAATCTCCACCCCCCTGGTGTGTGTCTGGGGCCAGGCATGGGCAAGGCAGGATCTTGTGAACAACAGAGACTTTCCTTTGAAGTTTTCCTACTTCAAAGGCAGAAAGGGGTAGAAGTAGAGGACCCAAAACCCCAGATTTTTAGATTGCTTCTGGAACCAAGAGGAACCTCTGCAAAGGAGAATAGCTGGAGGAAGAGTTCTTTCCCCTTTGCCTCTGCCTGTGCTTTTCTGGGTTGGCCTGCATTTGCTGCCTCTACCTGAAAGAGGACAAAGACTGGACTTTGTGGTATATTTCTGCTTGTGAACTGTCTCCAAAGGCTGCACGAGCCGCACGGGAAAAATGTCAACGCATCCCCTGCAACGTGGCTGCTTCACCTGCATTGCGGCTGAGAAATCGGCGCACAACCTGCATCGCGGCTGGGAAATTGACGCATCACCTGCATTGCAGCTGGAGAAATGACGCAACACTCGCTTGCGGCTGCTGAAAATGGCGCAACCCCCATATAGCACGCTTTTCCATCACCATGCGGCGGGACTTCACACGCATTATCGCTAGGCGTCAAAATCAACGTGAACCTGCGCAAATCCGAGATGCCCCGTCTGGAAATCGATGTATCGCTCTCTTGTTGGAGAGAAAAACGACGCATCGCCTAACTAACCAGAAAAGAAACGACAGCCGGCCTCACTTGTAAGCAAGGAACCGACGCACCGCTGACATTTCCAATGCAAGCTCACCCGTGAAGCTTTATTTTTGATGCAAACCAGATGCTCTGTGTAATAACAAGGTTTCCATTGGTTTCTATAGAGTAAGATTCTATTACTTAAAAAATTCATAACTTTACTTCTGTATGTTCGATTTTTGTCATTTTGGTCTTGCTTAATTTATAAAAATATTGCCTATTTTTCTTAACTGGTGTGGTGTCCATTTTGTAGTGTTTTCACTGTATTATTGTGTGTGTGTTGGAACAAATACTTTACACATTGCCTTTGAGATAAGCCTGACTGCTTGTGCCAAGCTACCAAGGGGGTGAGCATGGGGGTTATCCAAGGGTGTGTCTCCTTTACCTTGACTAGAGAGAGGGTCCCTGCTTGGACAGCGTGCAAACTGACTGCCAACCAGAGACCTCATTTCTGACATCATCCATATAGATGACAGTGCAGGCATCTAGAAACTCATGTAATACATCATTGGCAAAGTATTGGCTGCCAGGGCATTGCAAAGCCCGAAGGGCATCACAGTGTACTCAAACAAGCCAAAACTTTGTCCGATCTCCTCCCTTGACACAGATCAGGTGATATGCACCATGCAAGTCTAGCTTGTTTTAAATGGTGGACCCCAAATCCAACAACTCATTCAAATACTTGCGCAGATATTGATTTTTGGGTTCTGTTAATGCATATATTCTATGCAAGGAAGGACTGCTCCAGGAACGAGGTCTATCCGACAATCATAAATCCTATGGGGTGGCAACTGAGTTGCTTTGACTGGGTCAAGGACACCTTGGAAATCCCGTTATTCTTCTGGTAGAATAGTGGGAGAAAGGTCATTGGCTACAGCACAATGTAGGGGTGTCACAGGACAGTGGGCTTCTTGATAGCATGTGGTCATGCAGAAGGGGGAGTCCAAGGTGACTATTCGAGAAACCAAATAAATTTTAGAATTATGGCAATCCAGTCAGGGAATACCAAAAATAACAGCAAAGGTGGGAGTATCAATGAAGTCAAAGGCTGTATCTTCTGAATGACCATGTTGTCATACTATGGTTAACGTATTAGTGTGAAACTAAATAAGGCCAGAGGACAAGGATCAACTGCCGTAACTGTTTCAGGTACTGCCTTGGTAATACGTGACACTTCCAGCTTGGTTGCTTGGGTAAGATCAAGGAAGTTACCTGTAGCACCTGGGTCTATGAGCAATAACAGACTTTGGCGGTCATCGCCGCCCGCCATGCGGTTACCGCCATATGGCCGCTCCGCGGTCAAAAGACCGCGGCGGCCATTCTGGCTTACCCGCTGGGCCGGCGGGCGACCACCAAAAGAGCGCCTGCCGGCCCAGCGGGAAAGGCCCTGCAACAGGGAAGCTGGCTCCGAATGGAGCCGGCGGAGTTGCAGGGGTGCGACGGGTGCAGTTGCACCCGTCGCGATTTTCACTGTCTGCTAAGCAGACAGTGAAAATCTTTATGGGGCCTGTTAGGGGGCCCCTGCACTGCCCATGCCAGTGGCATGGGCAGTGCAGGGGCCCCCAGGGGCCCCACAACACCCGTTCCCGCCATCCTGTTCCTGGCGGTAAAAACCGCCAGAAACAGGGTGGCGGGAAGGGGGTCGGAATCCCCATGGCGGCGCTTCTTGCAGCGCCGCCATGGAGATTCAGCCCATGCAGGGGAAATCCAGTGGGAAACTGCCGGATCCCCTTTTCTGACCGCGGCTTTACCGCCGCGGTCAGAATGGGCTGGGAAGCACCGCCAGCCTGTTGGCGGTGCTTCCGTGGTCCCCGGCCCTGGCGGTCTTGGACCGCCAGGGTCGGAATGACCCCCTTTGTCTATTCTGAAAATGAGGGTTACTCTAATGGTCAGGTGTCTAGGTACATGATTTAGGACATTAGTCAAGTATTGGTTAATGTGGTCAAGAGACCCTCTCGGAGAGGCGATCTCAGTTCCCTCCAAGAGCATTAGTTTTCCTGCTGCAGTTAGGGAACACTCAAATTAGCAACAGCTTTTTTCTTTTTAGGTTCAACTGTGCAGTCTAGTGCGAAGTGACCGAATTTACCACAATATAGGCACAGATTGGCCTGATGGTGCCGTTCCTTCTCTTCAATAGATAAAAAGCCTCTAAATCCCCGGATTTGCATGACTTCTGGTTCCTGTGCTTTTTCTTTGATTTCTTTTTTATCTGTTTTTAAAACAACTACCCTGGGTTCACTCCAAGGATGTTCAGATTACATTTCTCCTAACCGATGATCTACTCTCACTACTAAATTAATAAATTCAGCGCAATCTTCTGACAATTCAGCGATATGGGATAAACTATCTTTTAAATCATCCCTCAGGCATCTGTAAAAAATTGAGGTACGTTTTTCATCAGGCCATCTAGTCTTAGTAATTAACCGGTTGAAAATAGTAATATAAGTGAGAAGGTCCTTTGACCTTTGTCGTAAATTTTATAATTTGTTATCATAAGACTGGATAAAAAACATGTTTTGCAAACAATTGTGTTAGGGCTGCCTTAAAGGCAGCAAAATTATATAGGATGGGATCATTGTTTTCAATAAGTGGAATAGACCAATTGGTGGTAACAACACCAAGATAGGAAATTACAAAAGTTACATTAGCAGCATCAGATGTAAATATTTGAGGTTTACACATAAAGTGCAACTGGCATTGGCTCATGAAAGCAGCAAAGCAAGGACTATTCCCAGTGAATTTTTTAGGGTTTGTCAACGGCACAGATGTCGAAGTGGTCACTGTTTCATGTAGATTGTGGTCAGAGGGGTTAGCATGAGTCGAAGTGGAGGGTTGAGTTCCAACCTTTTGGGGATTAATATTGGGTCTTGGACCTGAGCGATCGCTCCATTGCGTGAAGGATGTGGAACGTGTTAGGGTCTCCCTGAGCTCTTGATTCTACGTTCGTAACTTTTGTACTAGAACTGCCAACTGTTCAGTAGTGGTTAAATGGTATGAATCCATTGCAGACTCATGATCCATTATGTCTTCATCCCAAGAGAACTTTAATGTTGTGGCTTGGCTTTCTGTTCTGTGTGAGCCACTGACCTGAATTCCAGGTGTTCCAATGTGGAGATGACAATTCCTCAATCCCGGTGAGGACTAACGTGACCATGATGAAGAGTACTTTGCCCTCTCGCAAGTCCTCAAGGGAAAGGGTGTTTTGGGAAGAGAAAATACCAGCTTCTGCTTCGTGGACTGAAGACTCGGACTGCTGGACATTGGACTGCATGTCATGTTGGGCGTCAGGACTTCTGATTTCTCAAAATACTGGGTTTTTGTTTTTTAGGATCCTGGGCTGCAAAAAGAATTACTTCATAAATACATTGAACTTGCATAAACTATTTTACACTGCATAATGTCAAGGTATTGTTGACACATTGTCTATAGATTTCTATAAGGCTGAACAAGTCTCTTCTTCTTTTTACAATACTTTCAGAGTCTCTAAAGTAATGTTCAAACTCAAAAACAATCAGTTTGACTAAAGGGCTTCTTTGTGTTCTGGCGTAATCTCTTGCCACTAATAACTTTGATAAACTTGCTCTATTTCCAATCTCCTAATTCTTAGGGGAGCACTTGTTACAGGAAATACGTCTTTCCTTAATATCTGTTTAACAGTATCTTGGATTCCTACCCAAACGATAAATCAAGCTAGTTCTTATTATCATACTTTTTTTTAAAAGACAGAGCTCTGTTTTGTTTCATTTAAGTGATTAATCTTTCTTTATCTTGAAATAAAGTTACTTGCTGGAAAATTTCAGAAGAACCCAAACTGAGTTTTTTCATCTTTCTTATTTTCTCTGTGTTACAGGAAATATAGGATCGTCAGCAGAAGTCAGAAGAGGGGACCCGGGACTCTGCAGGAAGCAGACCGGAGGGCAAGGATCACTGGAACTTGACTGGAGACTGTGTGAAGTATGAGAAATGCTGGAACTGGCTGGAAGCTTGTCGGAGAACGAGGGACCCTGGAACTCGACTGGCGGCAGGTTGGAGAACAAGGAACTTGACTTGCACTGGAACTTGACTGGAGATAGGGTAGAGGACAAGGAACTCAACTTGACTGGAAATAGGTGAGCAGAGCAATAGGTACGAGGCTAAGCAAGGCCTCAGACTCAAAAGCATCCTTAAATAATAAAATGTGCACATGTGCCTTTTGGTAGTTGATTGCTTGTTAAGGAAATGAGCAATTATCCTCCTGATTGTGGCACATGTTCAATACAGATCACATTGTGAAGAGCACATGTTTTGGCAGTTACAATTGGAGCAGGTGGAAAGGCAGTTGGTTGCTTATTAAGGAAATGAGCAGCTATCCTCCTGATTGCGGCTCATGTTCAATACAGATCACATTGTGAAGAACACATGTTTTGTCATTTACAGTTGGAGAAGGTGAAATACAATGTGCATAATCAACAAGCGTTGGTTACAAGAAATGAGACATTTAACAAGCATCGGTTATTCCGAACTTGATATTCATGGATGTAATGAATATACCCAAATAAGTTTGAATGTTGCTAGCAATAGCACCTTACTGTAATCAAGCTCTTGGATGTGCTAGTGTGCACACGGCACTGTGCTGCTGCACACCTGTGGGACCCTTTTGCTGTTGCCAGTGCCCTGTGTATGTGCCTGTGTGCCCCCATCCTGCAGAAATATATGAGGGCATGTCTGCCAACACATTTTGAACATTCGTACCGGAACTTGCAATACTCCCTTGAGCACAGGCCCCTCAAAGTCTCAACACCATTCTGACTTCTCTGTACCTAATCTGACACCCCCACCTCTCCTCAGGTGGGGTGCCCTTGAAAGGGCTGATATACCATTAGCAACCAACTAACACTACAAATTGCCTTCCCGAATTCGGAGGGGCCCATGGTATGCTGCCATAGGCCAGAATGGATCTCTACCCACTGGACCTTGGGATCCAGAGCCATTTGGGTCCTGAACTGGTCATCATAATGGGACCAGGCATATCCCCCATAGTTGATTTGGGCCTTCCGTATAATGTCCATATGTTTAAAAAGTGCCACACATCTCTCCAGGTACTTTTTCCAATATAAACTAGCATATGTTAAGAAAGCTGTTGCCCAGTTCTCTATCGCCAACAGCACTTTCGGCCCCTTAGATAACTCATATTCTTCTTCCTTTTAACCTTCTTTTACCCTCAAATCCCTATACAGTAGCATTTCTAAATACTCTCCCTTCCAGATCTTCTCTTTGGTGGCTAAAACTAGGTGTGCACCCAGGAGCTTGGGGCCATATGTACGAACACATTTTCCCATAGACATAGAATGGGTAAAACCCTTTGCTACATCTGGCCCTTAGACACTTGCATATATGGTAGCTTCTTGATCTTCAATTCCTTGCTTTCTGGTCTATCTGTTTTCCCTTCTGCCTCCCCCCGTGTACCCGCCCTCACTCTTGTCGGTCTCTCTGTCCCCCTCCTTTCTTCCCTGCAGTCGTAGCAACCTCTTGTTACCTGTCTCCCTGTGCTATCTCTCCTTTTGCCCCTGTTCTGCACTCCTCCGTGCCTACAACTGTGACTTTCACATCCAAGCCCCTCATCAGCCTAGTCTCTCCACACTCTCTCATCTCCCTTGCATCCAAACCAATTGACAACATTTTGGGGGCATTTGCCTCTCCAGCCATGACCTTACCTGCCGCTAAAGTCAGTGCCCACTCTGGGGCCTTCTGTCTCACCACCTGTCCCCTCCTCTCCGGCACACCTTGCTATGTGTACTGTTCTTGACCAGCCTTTGTATCCTGGAAAACACTATGCACAACCTGGTTTGATGCCCCCCCACATATCTGACCAGACCCTAGATGCCACCACCTGGTCTCCACCATTCATGGCTCTTCATCCAACACTTTATCTTACTTCAGACTCTCCTCATCATAATCCAGCATTGTCACACCCAATGCCCCCGTGCCCCTTGCCTCTCTGGCATCTGTCTTTGGTCTCCTCCTGCACCAATGTTGTATATCATACCTTATTCTTGCGCTTTGTCCTCCGTCGTGTTGCAGGGCTGTAAAATACCCTCCCAACTGTTCTGCTGATTCGGGGTGTCGCATTCCATGCCTCTTGTTGCTGGGGTTGCGGTGAAACCACCTGCTGGTTGCACTGACAATGCCACCCTTGACCTTCTTCTGTCAGTGGTTGTGTCGTCCAATGCTGTCATCCGGCTGGCCGCATGGGGTTTGCCTTCTCTTCTTCTTCGAGTAACAGGCCGCGCTATGCACTTCCAAGTCTGCCAACACGTTGGTTTGAACCACCTTCCAAAAAAGGGTATAGGCCCGGTGTGCTAGTACCTGAATTATGCATGTCCGGAGCTGCTTCCATATCCAGCAACCAACACCATCTACTGCGCACTGCAATCTGTCCCACATGATCTCCCCACTATGCACTTTGTGCCCCCATCACACTCTATCTGAGCTCCCCAACCCCACCTGCATTTCTGTCCCCCACTCCATCCTGACCTGGAGGACACTCTCACCAGCAGACTGCACGCTGCCGCCACTGACCTGCTTCCCTCCCATGTCTAGCTGTTCCTCAATGTACTTCTCTTCCCCTTCCTCTTTCTCACCTATGCTCCAGTGCAATAGTGCTGCCACCAGTACCGAGGCCAGGCCCCTAGTGGCTGTTAGACTTGCTGCCTCCTTTCACCCTGTCCCCTTTCTTGCAACTGGCTGTAACCTCTGCTGCCTACAGCCAGCCTTGCCAGTGTCCCCCACACACCTCCTCTCCCATTGCGCCCTCACCCCTGTTGGAACCCTCTATAATCACCCACATTGCTCTAATGATAATTGATTCCAACACTCCTCCCCCCCCCCTCACTCTGCCCTCGCCTTCTCAGCCTTATGGGCTCATGTGACCCTTGCCCACTCTCTTTGGTGGATGACCTGGCCATTAACTCAGCCATTCTATGTTGTCCCACCCACCCTCCCCCCAATTGCCTTCACTTGCTGTTCTATTCAGCCTTTCCGGGCCATATGTGACCTCCTGCCATCATTCCCCCACCCCCTCCCCTTCTCTGAGGACACATGCACATTCCTTTTGTGCCACGCTGCCGCAGCAGACTTAGCAGACTCAGCAGACTCACACTGCCTTGATGACTCACTGTGCTCTCTCAGCGTGGGCCACGCAGGCTTTTCCCTCCTGCTGGCCCACCTCCTGCATCTTTGGGGACAATTGCCACACCTGCGAGGGGCCCCATTCTCTCACTTTGCTGCCTCGACCTCCTGGAGTCCGGCTCAGTGGTGAACATGCCAGCACTGCAACTACGACTCCTTTGCAGGCCTGACATTCTGGGCAGCCTCCTTTATCCACACCTGCCACCAGAAAGTCCAAGCGACCCACCTCCTTGAGGAGCCTTAAAGCCTATGCCACCTTGTCCTCAGCCATGCTGCAACAGGTAAAAACCGCTGCAACAACAACAAGCACAAAGTCATAAACGTACTTGCAAAATTATCATTCCTAATTACCAGCCACCATGTCATGAAGCCAAAAAGGATCCCATTTCAAGTTTCTATTGACAAAATTTAGATGTTAATATGGGGTTAACCACCAATTTCATGGCCCATCCGGCTCTAAACATTTTATAAGCATGTGCCTCACCCATTAGTGACGATTATAAAATATATTTAAAAAGTATGCATACTAGCCAGTTATTTATTAAAAAACTGCAAGATATTGGGTATGTGTTTTTATGACTACACTGATCAGCATAAATGACGCCATACAGAGAGTGTAAAGTGCATGATAGTAATGCTTGCAACACAAGTGCTGCAGTGTGCAGAGCATCTAACATTATTCAACTGCCCTAAAATCTATTAACTCCTGTTTTACAGAACTGGGATGCCGAGGAATTCCCGATTCCTAAAAACCATTTAAAGATCCTGGTATCAGTATGATTGCATGGTGTGTTTGATGTATACAATTGCAAACACATGGCAGGGACACACAGTAAGTAAAAATCAGTTAGCATTGTGGGAACCTGTTGGTAATTATCAAAGTTGGATGACCTTATAGGCGACCTTACAACATAAAAGTTATTAGGCTATCCATACACATTCAGCTCTAGTTTTTACATATACCAAGGGTGCCCATTTTATAAAGGGAAATACTCAGGTATCTCACATACAGAGTTTTAAAACTAATTTTCCTGGTCCCTAGATTGAGCTATTATTCAACAACAAAGTGTTCCACACAAAGTGGGGTTGAGCACACCCGGTGCCCAGAACTGTTTCAGGAGAGGACTCAATGATGAAGCAGGTCACACAGAAAAATATGGGTGAGAGTCTACTTAACAAAAACAGGACTTCTTCCCCCGAATACGGAATAACCAGAGGGTCTGGGAGGTTCCTTATCTTTTTGATGTGGTTTAGATCCTTTGGGGAAATGAGGTAATCCTCTCTAGTTATTTTCTCTCCCTCCCTCCCTTTGTTGTTTGGTATGGGTGATACTGAACATCTTAGTCAGCTGTATGATTTAAACCAGAGCTATTTGGCTGTAAGCTCCACTACTTTAGGCACAGGTACTTGCAGGGGAACTGGACACTGACACAGATGCTAGTAATGATAATTATTTAGGAGCAAAATACACATTAATTCCAACACTGTCCCTTGGCAATATTGATGCTTTCCAGAATGCTGTAGTCCACGATTTCAGAAAACTTAGAAAGAGTTCTAAATATGTGACCAAACAGAAGAAAGATAGAACAACTCTGAACAGTCATATGCCATTGTTATGAAACCAGTTGACAAAGGTAGTAACATAATAGTCATGGATAGAACTTTAATTGGTCCCTATTATACGGTACTGCAGGTACCCAGGGCCTGTAAATTAAATGCTACTAGTGGGCCTGCAGCACTCATTTTGCCACACACTAAAGTAGCACTTTAAAAACTGTCTCAAGCCTGTCATTGCAGCCTGCAGCTCAGTTTTAAACTAGCATTTTGACCTGGCAAAATAAACCTTTTGCCAGGCCTAAACATTCCTTTTTAATATTTATAAGTCACCTATAAGGGGGCCTAAAACCCACAGGGCAAGGTGCATAGTATTTAAAAAGCAGAACATGTGGGGTAACATTTTACAAGTCCTGGTAGCGAAAAACTCCTAGAGTAATTTTACAATACTGTAAAGCCTATCTCTCCCATTGACTAACATTGGGTTAACTTACTCCCTTTAGTAAGTGCTATTTTTGGATTGGGGGCAAATATAGATGTAATGTTTAGACTCAAATGAATAGTAATTTTAAATCCTATTTAATGGCAAAATTGGAAACTGAGTCACCATTCTGAAAATGCTACTTTTAGAAAGTTGACATTTTAAAACTTTTGTGCCTTCTGCTGGTGTCCTGAGCACATGGCTACAAATGCCTCTGCTGTTGGGATTTTTGTATTCCTCCTAGACAATGACACAAAGATAATTAGGTGTGAGCAGGATGGGCCATCCTGCCAGAATGGCTTGGCAGAGTTGTGTCTTGCCCCACTTACACTTCAAAGAGCTTGCCTCCAGCACACACAAAGGAATCTTACGCCAGCGTTTTGTCACCCCAGACTTTTTGATACCTTGACAGTTGAAGGGAAGACCTTTCCAGAACAAACTGTGGGAGTAGGTCAGGGTGCCCACTTACACACAAAGGAAGGGACATGGTATAAATACTGAACCCCCAGAACAACTCTTCAGTACACTCCTGTACTCGGGGAAAATCCAGAAGGACTTGCTATCTGAAGGACTACTTTGCTGCGTGAAGGGCTGCTTTGCTGCTTGAAGGAGAATTGGACCAGCTCCTTCAACCCAGGACCACCAGAGTGACTCCACGGGCTAGTTGGATGGCTTCCTGTGTTAGCTACAGGGACATAACAAGTCTCTGAGGCCTTGAACACTGCTGTTGCTCTCTGCTACAGTGAATCCTAATCCCTCAAGTGGTGCCCCTCGGGTCTTGGACCCTTAAAAATGCCAAACTCTAAAAGTTGGGAATTTTTCAATAAAATCTTCCTGGAGAACTGACAGAAGAACCGGATCTACCTGCCAGCCTATCCAGCCAAGGTGCATAGCCGGTCAGCCTGACTTTGTGGTAGCTCACGCTACATTCTTCTCAACAGCAGCAAATCCCTTTGAGCAGGACCTCTCTGTGATGGTATCCGGCCTTGTGGAGCCCTCTGCAACCACAGCCTACAACTTTGTCCTTTTTGAGAATCCGACTTCCAAAAAGTTGTCTAAGTCCAAAGGTGGATATCTTCACCAGACTGGATGACAATCGATGACAACCCCATCAGAAAATCTAGCTTTTCCCACCTGGAGATTTTCCCCCACCATCAACGACTTCATTGAGACTTCATCCAGTGGCTTCCCGGTGTTGAAGGATCCTTCTGGGGCAAAGCTTGCTGCCTGCTACCATTGAACATTACCTCCTCCAAGACTTTTTGACTCAAATTTTTCTGAAGTTAAGCCAAGAGCGGGCCCAGTCTACTCCTTGTATCCGACCTGGGTTCCACCTTTTAACTTTGACCTGGTCTTGTGCGACCAGATACCCGGAGTTGGCACATTGATATTTTAGGTGCTAGATTTCACTAAGCAATTACAAAATTCATAACTCTGGTTCTACTGACCCAATTTAATTCATTTTGGTGTAATTTTATTTATTTTTATTTTTTATGTTTCTTAATCGGTTTGGGATTCCTCTTGCATTGTGTTTTCACTTTATTGCTGTTAGTGTACTGCATAAAAACTTTACGCATTGACTCTAATTTAAGCCTAAGTGCTTTTGTGCCAAGCTACCAGAGGGTTACTTTAATGATTTTGTGGTAAACCCTGACAAGGATCATGGCTGTTGCCTGAGTGGAGCTTCCATACCCCTCAACCAGTTTCTTACAACATTATGGGCCTCATTACAACTTTGGCGGTCTTTTGGCAAGACCGCCGTGGTGGCGGCTGCCAAAAGACCACCATGTTGGCGGTCACCCGACCACTGTATTAGGTGTCACACAGTGAAGACCGAAGGGCGGGAAAGAGGCAGTTTCATCACAGTACTGACAGCCTGACAAAAATCCACCCACCAGATTACGAGCCACAAATAAGCACATCGGTTCTTCCATGGCAGCAAACCGCCGCGGTCGAAACTCACATCAGGCAGAACACCACACATTGGATAGTCTGAATACCCCACACTTGACACACATCCACACACTGGACACACCTACGGATTGCACTATAAAACACCCCCCACACAACAAACAATCCTTTGCAAATAGAATGTCACACACATACTCAGAGAAGCCAAAAAAGATAGATATAGCACTATTACACCATAGGCACACCTACACATTTTACTCAGACACACCACACACCAGCACAACTAACACATTACACACATAACGAGCACACACAATCCATGACAAGGTTCTCACCCTCATAATGCACCACCCACACCTCACCAATTACCCCACAGTGCACCCTTACACTCACAACATCCCCACACCCCATCTACACAACCGCTACTATGTCCCCACAAAACACCCACATTTCACTGATGAGGAGTTGATGGTCATAGTGGATGAAATTGTCAGGGTAGAGCCACAAATGTTTGGAGCACAGTTCCAACAAACATCAATTGCCAGGAAAATGGAGGTGTGGCAAAGGATAATCGACAGGGTCAACTCAGTAGGCAGCCACCCACGCACAAGGGATGGCATCAGGAAGAGGTGCATTCCATGGCATCATGCCACCAGATCGCCGTGCACAAGACTGGGAGTGGGACCCCACCGCCTCCCCCACAGTTCACATCATGGGAGGAGAAGGTCTTTAACATACTGCATCCGGAGGGCCTGAGTGGAATACCTGGTGGACTGGAGTCTGGTAAGTACCTACAACATTCATGTCACACAACTGTATTGCCTTCCATGCCTCCTCACCACCCAAATACTCCCTATTTAACTACACTACACACTGCACCTCCCACCTGTTCACCTAATTCCTAACTCCTGCATGCCACCACTCCACCCAGCCCAACTGCCCCACAGCCCTTGGCAATGGCACGTTAACGACTGGCAAATCAAATCACAATAACTCCCAGAATGCACTAGCACATCTTTTGGGAACTCCTTGAATGTGCACAATACATCACATTTCATGCATGTACAACTAAAGTACTAGCTACAACATCTAGATTAACCTAGTTAGGACCAGTACATGGCAATGACAGAAATGCAATGGCACACTCACAATAGCATACAAAACAGCATATAGCTACAGCTGAGTGACCATTCCTAATGACCACAGATCAAATATCCCAAGCAAGAAATAGACTGACCTTGGTGGAAAGTAAGATGGCTGAGCCGATGCACATGCATAACATCTAGATACAGAACCATTTTCCTTGCATAATCACATAGGCTGTTCCCACTAGGATACAACTGTGCCTTGTACAGCTAAAATTTGTGACATCTAGCAAGCCTTACAAATGACTAGGTAACAAAGGCGAACAGTCATGTCAATGATCAGACAATAACAGAACTCATCTGGAGTGTAATCTGTACCAAACCTGTATGACATCTTCCAACATGGTGTATGGCAATCAAGTCACAGAGTAGTATGTACACCAAAGGTATGATGTGCAGCATCTGTCAATGTTTTTGCAGGGAATCAGGTAGACTCGCTGTCATGCATCTCATTAAGAGGTAATCTAACACACATTCCAACCTGAACTCTGTGTTTCACTCCCTTTACAGGTAAGCAAGCCATTGCCACCATGAAGAGGATACCAGACACTGCCAGTCCCCCTCAGGATGAAGGCCCCAGTGAGGACTACACGCCTGGATGTCTGGACAATGACAATCAACCTGGCCATCTAGGACACCTGGTCAGTCAACAACTCCCTGCCTCACCCTGCACATCAACACCCCGCACCCCTGGTGCAACCACATCACAAGCAAACATTTGCCCCCCAACCTGTGTCCCAAGGTCAGTTCAATTTGTTGTGTGCCCGACAATACACGGACCTCAGTCAAACCTTGACATCCCTGACAATGAAGGCCCTGCTATCACTGGGAGTGGGCAGGCCATGCCAGGGGTACATGCAGCTGGGGGTAGGGTGAGTTGGAGGGATGCTGTGGGCCAGAGGGTGGGGCCTCAAAGCGACTTCACTGACCAGGAAACCATCTCCCACATCCTGGGAGCATACCAAAGTTCCCCGGAAAGGATAGGCCAAATAATCATCATGTTGGGGGAGGTTCAAAGGCTAAAGAGGGAATACCACCAGGAAGTCATTCAGCAGTGGCAGGCACATAATGCCACCATGGCTACCATTGCAGAGGTGCTGACGGACATCAATACTACCCTCATGGGTTCCTCAACACACCATCAGCCCCCTTCTACTAGCAACCTAACATCTGCCCTATCTACATCAGCAGCTAGTTGAATGGAGGCCCTGCCAGAGAAACCACAAGCATCAGACACCCCTCCCTCTGCAGCCGATGAACCCCCCGCAAACATGGATGTCCACCCAGACATCTGGCTGGAGTAGATGCCAAGACCAAACCCACTGCCAGGAAGTGAACCTGCCTGATATGTCATCCTTGAGTGGCACTAAGACACCATGTAGACAGTTCTGAAACATGACTCCATTTTCCCATGTTACAAGGACACTGGATATGTGTAACCAACTGGTGTAACTGCTACTCTGATGAATCCATCTACCATGCCCTGATATGCACAATAAGTCACAATTGAGTATAGCTACAGTATATGTGTCTTTATTTATCCCTCAACAATTGCCATGCTTGCCAACTGTGGTTAGGTCATGCCCCCCCCACATCAAACAGCCAGTGTAATGGTCATCAGATGGGGCCTCCCACAGCATGAGACAAATGACAACAGAGATGTCACAGGACAGGTGTCAGAGAGGTTACAATCCAGGCCAATACCATAGTATAGTCAGTATTCCAATCTGCAAATAGAGCATGATAGAGAGTACTATCAGGATGGAAGCCATAGTGGCACACAAAGTACAAATACAAGTAACAGATGTCATGGCCATGGTAATCCACCTACAAAGCAGGGGCACCCAGAATGGACCTGTATATCACCAAGTACAGTATCTTCACATAAGATAGCTACATGATCACATATCCCATGGAACACAAATATGACATCACTGAGGACCAAGTACATTAACCATAGACAAACATAGGGCCTATACCTGGAGTCATGTTTTCACTGTTTTGTCACTACACAGTAATCTGCACCTTGTACAGCAAAGTCAGAATACAAACATAGCTAGGCCCCATGGTCATCACAAACTACCCCACCCACTGTGTAGCCAGAGGCCATGATCTATTCTTCACACAAGTGCCACATACTTCAGCTGATATGAGCAATACCATTTCACATCCCCCCAACCCCACTGGTAATAGGAAAGTATGGAGCTGTCACATTTCCACATGTATTCAGGGATTAAAAACAAGTTTACATCCCACTGTAACTGTATCCAATTTGCCTGCTATCTGTCATTAACAACTCTCATGTCTGTCATCTACTGACATTGGCTACTGACAATGAATACCTTGAGCCAAAGGTTGCAGAAGCATACAGGAAATTGCAATTTTAGTGAGTGGAAGTAAAAGAGGATAGGAGAATGCAAGAAACATAGCTAAAAACAGAATAGTCTAATCCAGAAGTGAATGTCAGGATCAGATGTAACAATACATGTTTGAGCTGACCCTCTATTGCCATGCACCTTACAATCTATCAATCAGCTTCTTCAACTCACATATAGGCACTGGAGCTCATTACACCTCCCCTGTTGAATCCATTCAGGAGGTGTTATGGCAGCCATCCACATCAAAATGTGCACATGCGTCACTTGTGAAGGTCCACTTCACATACCTGGATGTCAGTGAAAGTACTGATTGATGAGGTCTGTCCTAGAGTCAGCTACTCCACCTTCCTCTGGCTCTTCGTCATTTGCCATATCAGCATTACCAGTCACTGGTCCTGCTGCCTCCCCCTCATCTGCTATCAATGGTATCCGACGTCTCATGGTTAGATTGTGGAGCATGCAACAGGCAACGATTATTATGCATACATTGCGAGGCGAGTAGAGGTGGGCACCTCCAGATAGGTCAGGCGCCTGAATCTTGCCTTCAGGATCCTAAATGTTTGCTCGATTACATGGCTTGTCCTCCCATGAGACTCATTGAAATGGAGTTCCCCTGGCGTGGCTGTGTACCTCACTGGTGTCAACATTCAAGGAAGTTTTGGATAGCCCGAGTTACCTGTGAACACAATGTTAGAACAAAACATAAATGACCACAGCAACTGCCTATGATGTGATGACCGGTAACATAACACTAAAATACACAATACAATGGATAATTACCAAGCAGCCAGGCCCTCTCTGTTTGTAGTCATGCCATCAGATGTCTTACATTGCTGTTCCGCATTATGTAGGAATCATGCACTGATCCAGGAAACTTGGCTCTGACTTGTGAGATGTACTGGTCTGCCAGACACACCACCTGTACGTTGATTGAGTGGTAGTTCTTCATGTCCCTATACACCTGTTCATTGGAACTGGGAGGGACTAGGGCTACATGCGTGCTATCAATGGCTCCTACCACATGAGGAATGTGTCCCATCTCATAAAAGTCTGCCTTCACAAATACCAAATTCACTCTTTGGGGGAACCTGATGTAGCTGTCCAGGTGCTTCAACAAGGAACACAGAACATCCTTCAACACCAGACAGAACATGGGCTGCGACATCCCTGATGTGAAGGAGACAGTATTCTGAAAGGACCCTGTGGCAAGGAAGTGTAGCACAGACAATACTTGAACTATGGCAAGTATGCAATAGGGATTGTGAATGGCTGACATTAGATAAGGCTCCAACTGTGTACATAGTTCCAGTGATGATTCAGACGATATATCTGGATGAAATGCCTGTCCTCAACAGTTGCCAGGTCAACAAGTGGATGGTACACTAGTGGATGTCTCACTCTCCTCATGGCAGAATAACTATGTTGAGAGGAGAGAATGTATAATAAGTAATGTAGTAAGAACACATCACCAACACATTGTATATTGCCGGACACCTAACATCTGTAGAGGTGGTGTAGGACTGCAAACATATGATATACAGACCATAGATATGCACCTAATTCACCCTCATTGCTGCACATCGGCTTACGTGTAGACTAGAATGTACATATGAAACATATGTTATCTTATATGTGTTGGTGACTTTGCTGTCATGGACTCATTACACACATGCTTAGGTATTTACCTATACCTAGCCTTGGCCTATTTACCTGAAAGTCGCTTTACATGGTTCTCATCATGTAGACAGCCTGAACACGTCATTGTGTAAAGATTGTCACAATATGTTGCACAGCCATGATGGGGGAGTAAGTGACTGATGCAGATTATTTAGCATATCCATCTATTACATGTGCCCAAAATGGCAGGTGCCTGACCTACTGCAGAGGACAGTTAGAAATGCCCGAAGTCTGCCGGCGGGAGTCATCATGATGGTAGGCTGTCGCAACCGCCAGACAACTTGCCATTGGATAACATAGCTGCCTTTGGAGGACTGTGGCCCATGGCCATGACTGCCAGTGGTGACGGTCCTGTACGTGGTGGCCATGACCACCATGTTCTTGAGTTTTTCTCACTTGACTACTGACACTGTTGCCAGAAAGACCTCCATGGCATGAGCAGCTGTGTGCTGCCTCTGGGAGCCATTGTGCCACGTCTTGCAGGTGATAGGATCCCTGCCTTCACTCAGGAAGAACTTGAGAGGCTGGTGGAGGAGGTCCTCCCCCTATATGAACAGCTATATGGGGCACCAGAGGAGCAGGTGAGTTCAATAGCCCAGCAATGTGTGATAGGTGTTGAGTGTGACATTTATTTGGGCATGTGAGCTGGTGAGGGTGTAGATGCATGCACATGCCATACTGTGAAGGCGTGAGCAGAGAGGATGGATATGTGTGCCTACTTGCACTGACAGATCTGTGGTGACCACTCCTATTTGTATGGTGCACGTATACATGACTTTCTCCTTGTAAGTGAATGCCAATCGCCAAGCCAGTGCACACCCTGAGGGTCCACAGCCGGTGGAGTACCCATTGTCGCAAGCAGTGGGATGACCTGAGATGCTGGGCCCAGAAGACCGCGGAGTCCCAGCTGGAGATTTGCTCCCAACGAGGGAGGGCTGTCCATTGGACCCTGACCCTCCAATGGCCTGCATTTTGGCAATGGCCTACCCTGAGGTGGATGGGTGTTTGAGGGCAGAACAGCAGCCACAATGGGGTAAGTACTGACTGTATCCTTGTACTTGACTCTGGTTGTATGGTGTTAGCAGTCACACTGTAGCAGCTGTGACAATGTTGTAGGTACTACATGTATGTAAATTAGTGGGAATACGTACTACCCACATTGCCTGACTGTTAAATGTAGATCCGGCACACATGGTTTGCAATGTGTATGTTTAGTTCACCTGTGTCAAGACATATATATGACTGCATGTAGAGATGCTCAGATGACAATGCCACATGTGTGACTCCACCAAGCCATTTTTTTGGTTGTAAGCTTCTGTTTCATCCTACCCATAGAGTATGTCCTGGTTCATCCTTCAGCATATGTGCTTTTGTAGCTCTGGGAGTCTGTGCACTCCCATTTGTCTTAATAATCACCTGTATTTGCAACTGGGTGCCTGATATATAGCAGACCTGCAGACGTCCACCCCAGTCACCACATCCGCTGACACCACAAACACATAAACGCCTACATGCAGCACGTCCGCAATACCTGCAGTCGCTACCCCAACAGACAGTCACCCATCCACCACAGCATCTCCCTGCACCTCTACTTCCTCCTCCCAAGACACATAAATGCCCACATTCACCCACCCAACAGACATCCAGCACACACAAGCATACCTCGCACACACATGCACCCAAGACATCCACCAAAACACCTCTTACAACTACTCCTTCTCCCTCCACTCCCAAACCCCCTTTTGCCATGACGTTCTCGTGTGTCTAAGAAATTTTTCCTCTCAGAGTTGTCCCTTTTCCCTTCTCCATTTCCACCCTGTGTGACTCCCAAAAGAGCTGTGTCCCTCCCCAAGTCTACCCTTTCCACCTCCAAGTCCTCCCATGGGCTCCCCTGCAAGTAGCCATGCCCCGCCCCCGCCCCCGCCAAGAAGTCAACCTCTCCCAAGAGTTCCCAGCCCTCCCCTCAGCGTCGACCTAAGCTTCCCCCTCCTAAACCCAAGCCCAAAGATCCACCTCCCAAACCGAATGTGCCTGTGACATGTTTTTTGACTGGCATATGGCCTCTTCTAATGTACATGGTTCTGCATATATTTTTTATTATTTATTGCCATACATCTGGGTCAACCAGTTGTTGGTTCCAAGGTTACATTTATGTCCTGCCTTTCATTCCTTACAGGTGTTTTGGTCTTGGCTGCTTTTGTTTATGTGTGAGTATGTTTTGTGTATTATGTTTGTGCTACCTGTTGTGTCTGGCCATCATGTGTTGGTGTGTGCATTGCTTTTGTCCCACTGTGATGGGTGTGTATTGTGTGATGGGCATGTATGAGTTTGGGACATGGATTTATGTTGATATTGTGTGTAGTGATTCTGTTGACATGTGTTTTTTGGAGTGTTGTGTGCCCTTGTTTGGTTGTACAGTGTGTGTGTGTGTGTGAGTGTGTGTGGTGATTGGGTGTCAGATCCGTTGTGATGTGTGTTGATGGAGTATGAGGTATGCCTTGTTGTATGGATATATGATTGTGTGTGTTGGTTCTCTGGTGTTGTAAGGTTGTGGTGCATATATGATTTGTCAAGTGAAGGTGTGTATTGAGGATGAATGACAGTGTTTTCGAGGTGTTGCGGTTGTGGTGTTGTTGTGTCATTTGGTTGGTTATGCATTGTAGTATTTGACTGTGCCAGTGCTGTGTATCTGGGTGTTGGTGTGTGTTTTGGAAGTGTGTGTGTTGGCTGTAATGTGTGTACTATGGATGTGCATGAGTGTCTGTATGTGGGTGTGTGTGTCAGTGTAAAGGTACGTGTGTGTGTCGCCATTGCCACCCATTCAGAATGTGTATGTTGTGTGTGTATAGATACATTGGCATTGTGCTACGGTGTAGCTAAGTGTGCGTACTCATGGTTGCTGTCATTGTCGCTGGTTCTGGAGTCGTAGAGCGAGCAGGAGCAGCAGGAAGATGTGTAGCTCAGGTTCCATGGTGGCTCAAGATAGGTACGTGTTCCTGAAGGTGAGTGTCTCCTTTTATAGAGTTGGTTTCCGCCAGTGTTTCTGTGGTGGTGCGAGTGCAGTGGAAAGCTTGGTGGTGTGCAGCCTTGTAATGTGTCCGCCGGCCTGAAGGTGGCTACCGTCGCTGACCGCACTGGCTGTGCCTGTAGTGGATTGGTCTCATTCTGTTGGGAAGGCCTCCATGGTCATAATTTGGCAGTCTTCTCCGCCCGCCTGTTGGCCAACATGGCAGTTATGACACCGCCAAACTGGGAATGACCTCCTAAATTTGGAAAAGGCAAACCAGCAGATGAATGGCTGCACATGTTAATTAACAGGGCAGAATACAAGCAGAGCTGGATTACACATTACATGAATCTAAAGAGATGGAGAGATTTGAGTTTGATTCAGGTTAAGCCGTAAGACTGTTTCAGTAACATTTTCACATAGTCCCTATTATTTACTTCTTACTGAAAATCTGTTAAAACATGATGACAACCTCTGGCAGACCCACTGGATGCTCAACCTACAGTTTACTAGAATCCACATCAAGGTATGTTTATTATATTTTTTAACCTTCTTATGTATGGGATACTATGGACTTCTTGTCCAAGATTAACAGTATTCCTTGGCGTAAGGATTATTACGTGATTATGATCCATGTAACATCACTATATACTTCCACTGACTACAGACAAACGGTTACTACCAGCAATATTTTTTTAACACCCAGTCTATTCAATGTTTGGAACATATAACCATGCTACTCGAAATACGTCAGTGCTGTCTTGTTAATAACATTTTTCTCTTTCAGTACTTGGCACCCTGGGCCATCAAATTCTGGAAACAGCCATTAGTACTTGCTTCTCCCTCTGCTATGCAAATTTGTTCATTGGGTTGGTGGAAGAAGCATGTAATCTGGACTGAACAAGTGCCCCACTATACCTAATTTATAACAGCTTGGCTCAGGTGTATTTATAGTCTTTTGGTAATTTGGTCTAGTGACGTCAAACTTGCAAAATAAATCTTGAGCAGCGTCAATGACAACAATTTGAATCTGAATTTTCATGGCTCTATAAATAAACATAAAGTGACCTAATTTGATGTGATGGTAGAAACTGAGGGTGAAATGTTGAAAACATTCTTGTACCAAAAACCAACAGCTGGTAACAACTTATTACATACAAATCGTTCTCACCCTGTGAAATTCAAGTGGAGTATTCCTTTGAATAGCTATTTATACACAAAAATGCAGGGCTGACTCAGTCTTTGTTAAAGAACAAGAAAAACAATGCGGTATAAATTCAGGGATTGAGGGTACCCTAAACATGCATTAATAGACACTAAAATTAACAAAGTCACAAAGGAGAATTACTCTGTCCCAAAATATGGCCTCTGCCGAAAAACTGGTACGGTTTGTCACTGCCTTTTTCATCAAGCCCCTTCAGTTAGGAAACACAAAGGGCCACTGCACCGTCATTTTCACAACGCAGGGATGCGCCGTATTTAAACAGAATATGGTGCACCCCTGTGTTGCCCCTAGCGCCGGCGCTGAATTTGCTGCTGTACGCCAACGCAGCAAGCCTTGCACCATTGTGCAAGGATGGCTGCGTTGATGGGGAGATTAGTTTTGTGCAGGAAGGAACACCTTCCTGCACAAAAAACAATATTAAATGGCGATTTGCTCTTTCTATGTGTGCTGCAAAATGCCCACATCAACACCCTTTGCATGCTCCTTCCACGCAAAGTGCTGCATGTGAAGGGGCCGAATTTACAAGGTGGCGTTAAGCCACAAAAACTGGCTGAATGCCACCTTGTATATATGGTGCAGTGCATAGCGCCACAGTAGCGTCACTAAAAGTGGCGCTAGGGGCTCTTAAATATGCCCTTAAGAGCCTCATTATGAGTCTGGCGGTCACTAGACTGCCTGACTTGCGGTGGTGGTCTGGACCACCGCTGCTGTGGCGGTACGACCCCCACATTATGACCCTAGTGGTCCGACTGCCAGGTTACCACCGTCCCCGCCAGGATCAGTGATCCCGTTGGGCTGATGGCAGATGCAGGTTGCAATCAGCCAGGGCGGTGCAGAAAGTCGTAATTGGTCTGGCAGGGAGGTTCCCACTTGGGAGTTTGGTGGACAGGTGTTCCCGTTCGCCAAACTCGTAATCAGGGCCTGAATCATCTTTAAAGCCTCTTACAAGCAGAAGAGAAACTTGAAGGGAACAATGGGACTGCTCCAGCCATCACCTTTAGCAGAGCCTGCTTACTCCAAGATAAGCTGGTCAAGAGTTTTTTTTACCTTTGGCAACATCCAATTAAAAAAACACAGTTTTCAGGGTTTCACTTCTGCCACAATTTTAAAGGCCGGTAAATGTAGTCAGTATCGAAACCAATGCACAAACACAGAAACAAAGATTGTTAAACAAATCAGTAAGTTCATAACTTGTGATACTCTATTGATTTTAAATATTATGGAATGCTCCTACAACAAATGGCACATGGGCAGCTTGATTTTTCCAGTGAGAGAAAGCATTCTAGAACATAAAAGGGCAATCATCAATAATGATTGAACTTATCCAGGAGCAAAATATTTTCAGCACTTGCATAATTCAGATTGTAATAAACGGAAATTCTTTGGGATGGACAAAATCGTAAACCACCCTAGGGGAAGAAACAAGGAGATGGCATCGAGAAAACTAGAGTCAAGGTGCATCATCGGTCTTGGTACATGTTGCAAAGGAGGCAACTCAGATCAAGACTTAATAGTACACCAGCAGGGTATGATGTGTTAACAGTATCAACTAGTTCTTTCTTTTAAGCTGCTATTTTAAATATATTTGTTTAGTGTGAATATTCGTTATGTTATTATTTTATTTTCAGGTTCAACTTGACATTGTAAAGAGTTGAAGTAAAGCAGATAATACAATTAGGTTTTTCGTTTGACGTTTCTAGACAATGTTAATTTGCTTAGTTTCAATACACGTAGCATGGACCTGTTTTGGTTAGATTCAATACCTAGGACAACATAGTAGCTGTCTAAGTACTGTTTACATCATATACTGGGTTTCGATACAGAATCCTATTTAATGATGACAATTCACCAAGTTTAGTTTTGGGGCAGTATATTGTCATAATTCATTTTTTTCATCTTTTGACTTCCTTTATGCATATTAGACGTTGACAGTATCTTATTTGACACAATACTCCGGACAGCACCTCAGAGCTCATCAGCCTGAGCAGACATGTTCTTACTACACATTGTACACAAGAATTATAACCCTCCTCTTCTTTGTGGCATCTTTTTTGTCCTTTTGTCTCTGTATTTTATATGTTGATGGTGAGTATGCTGCAACCACTTCCAAGTACTAGTGGGGCACACTCTTCACACCGTTTTATATAACGAGACAGCAAAGCTTCAGCTCTTATTTAATAGCCACACCCACAATAATAATGTTGCTACAAATTGATACGGGATTAACGTATTGTACTTTGAATTACAATTTTCTAATAATGAAATTGGTTTACTGTAATTGCTGAGACTGTTTGCCCACTGCAGCTTTTTGTTAACATGTGACTCTGAAAAAGGCTGAATGTGCCAGTTTAATTCGTCCAATTTCTCAGTGGAAACCTGTTAAGACAGAACAGTTGCAACGCCTTTCTTGCAGCTAGCCCAGCGTTTCAAACGTTCTCTGGGGCAATATGTTTTCATTGTTTAGTGAGATTTTTCAATGCTATAATAATGTGTCTTTTTTTATCTCTGCAATTTGCATTTAAAGGGAAGTGATTTTGCAGTAACCGTTGCTAGGTGTGAGCAAGGCATTCTTCCGAAACGTGTTCCCCCTTCTTTTCTTGCCTAATAAAAACGTTTGTGCACAATATTCTCTTTGGAGCGGTGATAGCCTCTGTCCTACAGGAACATTTTGTAAGATATACATATATAAAATGTAAATGTCGATATATATATATATATATATATATATATATATATATATATTTTAGTGGTAATGCTAATATATATAGATAATTAGTAAATAGTTATTGCATTGGTTCAATAATTAGTAATAAACTTATTGAAAATATATTAAACGTGTAAACGTTTATTAAAAAAATGTAAAAACAATTCAATAGGACGCGAAATTTAAATTAAGTACATTGTTTTTAACAAAATGTATTAACACATATTAATTAAAAATAAAAAGGTTATTGTAGGACTCTTGAAATTATAGTTAACAATTATTATTTATATAGGAAATGAATGTAGTTACATAATTATTTAATGTGCTTTAATATTTTGGTTTATTAGTTCTAGGTTAAAAATATATATTCAAAATGAATTTATTTTTAAATTTTACAGTGAAATATTTCTAATACATTTTTTAAGGAATAAAAAACTTTATTAATTTCCCTATGCTTTTTATATGAAGATCTCCTCCACAGTGGCTGAGATATCAACTTACTTGTTCATAATTCCTATTGTAGGAGGCTTCAGTCAATGATTTGAGGAGGTGGATACATGTAAGTGTACACCTAGGTGTAAACTTCCACTAGGAAACAGTGAATATCAAAAAGTTTAGGTGTACATTTTATACACAGAAATGGTGCATAGCAAAAAAGTGCAGAGTTAAACCCAGGTGTAGTAGTAAATATATATGTGAATTAATTTACTCTGTATATTTACATCTCTGATAGGCCCCATCCTTGCTGGTCTTTCTGAACTAAAAGAAGGAAGATAATGCCAGCACTTTAGCAAACATCTTATTATTATTAAAATTTAGACAACAAGTCGATAGATAGGCCTAGTTTTCATTAGATCCTTCTACTCTGTAAAAATGTAAATCCTAGCTGCTGCTTAGCCTAAATAAGCTAAGCATTCTTTCGATGAGGTATTCCACACCCCGTTTTTGCATGCAGCACTTTTGCTTCATAAATGGCATAATATTGTGCCATTTGGCTTTCAGGACCTGTCATTTTCTTACTGATATTTTATCCAATGACCTCATCAATAGCTCATTTAATGACATCACATTCTAGAAGCTTTATTGACGTCATTGTTAACAGTGCTCCAGCTACAAACAACATCCTTGTTTTTTTCCTCACAGATTTTCAATACAGTACAACTCTCAACAATATTTAATAGAGACACCAGATACTTCTTCAGTACATCTATCCAGAGTCTTGAAGTATGTGTCAAGCAATTCTGTCCTATTCTTATCATATCAATCAAAATATTTATAGAGCGCGCTACTCACCTGTGAGGGTCTCAATGCCTTGGGGGGGGGGAGAAGGAGGGTCACTGTTCGAACAGCCATGTCTTGAGGTTCTTTCTGAAGAGCAGGAGGTCTTGCGGAGGTTGGTGGGGAGGGAGTTCCAGGCCTTGGGGGCGAGGTAGGAGAAGGATCCGCCTCCTGTGGTGGTGCGTTGGATGCGGGGGACTGTGGCGAGTGCGAGGTATGCAGATCGGAGGTGGCGATTGGGAGTGTGGAAGTTAACTCTTTCGTTGAGGTTGGTTAGGCTGGTGTTGTGGAGGGATTTGTGTACGTGGATGAGGATTTTGAAGGTGATCCTCTTGTCGATGGGGAGCCAGTGAAGGGATGTGAGGTGTGATGAGATGTGTTCATGGCGAGGATAGGTCCAGGATGAGGCGGGCGGCTGTGTTCTGGATTCTCTGGAGTTTGTGTTTGAGTTTGAGTGTGGTGCCGGTGTAGAGTGCGTTTCTGTAGTCTAGCCTGCTGCATATGAGTGCATGGGTGACGGTCTTTCTGGTCTCTATGGGAATCCATTTGAAGGTTTTTCACAGCATGTGCAGTGTGTTGAAACAGGAGGAGGTGACGGCGTTGATTTGCTGGGTCATGGAGAGGGAGGGGTCCAGGATGATGCCAAGGTTGCGTGTGTGGTTTGCGGGGGTAGGTGCAGGGCCTAGGGCGGTGGGCCACCAGGAGTCGTACCATTTGGTTTTGTTGGGGCCGAGAATGTTTATTTTGGTTTTGTTGGAGTTGAGCTTGAGGTGGTTTGCTGTCATCCATGTGGCGGTGTCAAGGAGTGCAGCGTGGAGGTTGGTTTTGGCAGTAGTAGGGTTGCGGGAGAGGGAGATGATGAGTTGGGTGTTGTCTGCGTAGGATAAGATGGTGATTCCGTGCGGTCGGAGGATGTTGGCGAGCGGGGCATGTAAATGTTGAAAAGGGTGGGGCTGAGGGATGACCCTTGGGGGACTTCGCAGATGATTTTGGTGGCAGTGGAGTGGTAGGGAGGGAGGCGGACTTTTTGGGTTCTATCGGTGAGGAAGGAGGTGAGCCAGTCTAGTGCTTTGTGTCGAATCCCTGTGTCGTGGAGGCGTGTGCGGAGTGTATGGTGGCAGACAGTGTCAAAGGCAGCGGAGAAGTCCAGGAGGATGAGTGCGATGGTCTCGCCCTTGTCGACTCTGGTTCTGATGTTGTCAGCACATGCGATGAGGGCGGTCTCCGTGCTATGGTCCTTGCGGAACCCAGACTGGGAGGGGTCGAGTGTGTTGTTTTCCTCAAGCAAGTGGGACAGGCGGGTGTTCACTAGTTTCTCAGCGACCTTGGTGGGGAAAGGGGAGGAGAGAGATGGGTCAGCTTTGGGCTTTTTTAGGAGTGCGGTGACTTCTGCATGCTTCCAGGGGAAGGTGGCGGTGTCAAATGAGCTGCTGATTATGTCGCGAAGCTTGGGGACAATGGTTGGGCTGGCTTTGTTGTAAATGCATTGGGGGCAGGGGTCGGAGGGGGATCCAGAGTGGATGGAATTAATCGTTTTTTCAGTTTCTTCATCTGTGGTTAGGGCCCAGCTGATTAGTAGGTTGGGGGGGTCCTTGGGGGTTCTGTGTTGGACGAGTTAGAGGTGTGTGTGTGGGTGGTTTGAAACTGTTGTGTATGTCTAGGATTTTGCGGTGGAAATGGTTTAAGAGGGAGTCGCAGAGGAATTGTGTGTGCGTGGGTCTATGTTGCTGGCTTTGGGTTTGGAGAACCCTTTGATGATGGTAAAGAGTTCTTTGCTGTTGTGGGAGTTACTGTCTATGTGTTCCTTGTAGTATGCTCTTTTGGTGGTGCGTATGAGTTGGTGGTGATTGCGAATGGAGGTTTTGAGGGTGGAGACGTTGGTGAAAGTTGAAATCACTGAGGCGGATGTAGTCTGTGGAGGTGAGGGCGTGAGGGCTGATGGTGTCAGCGATGGTGTCACAGAAGGGGGGGGGCATGGCCCTGGGGGTCTGTATATGAGTGTACCTCTGAGGGTGGTGTTGTTGTTTATGTGGATTAGGAAGTGCATGTGTTCTGCGCTGTCTAGGGTGTCTTGTGTTTTGGTGGTGACCTTAACGGTGTCTTTGTGCAGGATGGCGATGCCACCTCCTGGTTTGTTAAGGCGGTCTTTGCGTTGGAGTTTGTACCTGTCAGGGGTTGCTGTGGCTATGTCAGGCTCAGATGAGTGATTCGTCCAGGTTTCTGTGAGAAAGACGATGTCAGGTGAGTGTGATGTGATGAGGTCCCAGAGTTCTATGGCATGCTTGTGCAAGGAGCGGGTGTTTAGGAGTAAGCAATTGAGATGGTTGTGGGGGGTGTTGTTGTTGTGGTGCGCGATGGTGTTGGTGTGGAGGGTTGTGGTGTTGCTGTGGGTTGTGGTGGTGTTGTGGTGGAGTGTGTTCGGGTTGTGGGTTTTTTGTGGTGGGGTCTGTTGGGGTGGGCGGGGGCTGTGGGGGTGTCTGCTGCATTGAGATTGTGGTGTTTGATGTGGGGAGTTTAGGGGTTGGTGTGGGGCGTGTGGGTGTCAGTGGTGTAAAAGGTGGAGCAGTAGAATCGGCAGGCGTAGCAGGTGAAGGTTCCCTGTGTGTGTGTGTGGGGTTGGTTTGGGTGCAGGCGGGGCGTGGTCCTGGGTTGAGGGAGTGGAGTGTGTTTGTGGAGTAGTGTTTTCTGGGGGGGTCTGGGTTGGGGGGACCAGGGAGACTGGCGCTGGGCACGGTCCAGCCGTGGATGGGCACAGACGGGCTTGTCTCTGGCGTGCCTCCGGCGGGCCAGCGGCCGCCATTAAGAGGGTGGGGTGGGAGGGTGGAGCAGCTGGGAGGAGGGATGGAGGGCCAATGGGTATGCGCAGGGGCGGGGCCGCAGGGGAGGCAGCAGCAGGGGAAACAGAGACCGTCCGGAGCCGGTGCTGAGAAAACGGGCAGGGGAGAGAGAGAGCGAAACGAGAGCTAAAAACAGGGGGAAGGCAACTTATTTGACCAAAATATTGCTGCACTACTGTTCCAAAGCCTGACAGCTTTATGCATGCCCTGCATCAGGGCAGAATTGATTCTAAACCTCAATTCAGAAACATGAGGGTTTTGAAAGTGTTGAAGAGCAAGTGTTGTATGGAGAGAAACTTAAAGCATTGAGTGCTGAAGAGAGGCGAATGAGAAGGCGGTGTGGAAACTGAGCAACAAAGATAGCACAGTCGTCTCAACAGTATCTAAGCAGAGAAAAGAACAAAGATTCCGGATTTTCACAAATTTCAAAACTGTGAACTCTTGTGTCAACTTCCCGCCTATCTTCTTGCTCCCCTTCCCAGCAAAAAAAAATCGAGAAGGCTGTCAAGAGACAACTAACCTGCTTCCTCGAGGACAACTGCTCCCTGGACCCTTCCCAATCTGGATTCCGAAGCAACCACAGTACCGAAACTGCTCTCATCGCCGCCACCGACAACATCAGAACCATACTGGACAACGGCGAAACCACGGCCCTCATCCTCCTGGACCTCTCGGCCACGTTCGACATCGTCTGCCACCACACCCTACGCTCATGCCTCAGCAATGCAGGAATCCGCGACAGAGCCCTGGACTGGGCCACCTCCTTTCTCACTGGCAGTACCCAAAGAGTCCGCCTCCCCCCATTCTGCTCGGAAGCCACCGAAATCTTCTGCAGCATACCCCAGGGTTTGTCCCTCAGCCCGACCCTCTTCAACGTCTACATGGCCCCGCTCGCTAACATCGCCCGATCCCACAACCTCAACATCATATCATACGCCGATGACACCTAACTGATCCTCTCCCTCACCTAGGACTCCACCAAGGCCAACCTCCACGAAGGAATGAAGGCCATCGCCAAATGGATGAAGAGCAGCTGCCTCAAACTCAATTCCGACAAGACGGAAGTCCTCATCTTTGTCTCCACCCCCTCCACATGGGATGACTCCTGGTGGCCTGGCACTCTTGGAGCCGCTCCGACTCCCACCGACCACGCACGCAACCTAGGATTCATCTTGGACTCCTCATTATCCATGACCCAGCAAGTCAACGCCATCTCCTCCTTCTGCTTCAACACCCTCCGCATGCTCTGATGGATACCCACTGAAACCAGAAGAACAGTCACTCAGGCCCTCGTAAGCAGCAAACTGGACTACGGCAATTCCCTCTACGCAGGAACCATGGCCAAACTCCAGAAGAGGCTGCAACGCATCCAGAATGCCGCTGCACGCCTCATCCTGGACATCCCCCGCCACTGCCACATCACAGACCACCTGAGAAACCTGCACTGACTCCCAGTCAACAAGAGAATCACCTTCAAACTCCTCACTCATGCTCACAAAGCACTGCACAACACCAGACCATAATACCTCAACAGACGACTCTCCTTCTACACCCCGACCCGGCATCTTCGCTCTGCCGACCTCGCCCTCGCAACCGTCCCACGCGTCCGCAGAACTACAACCGGCAGCTCATTCTTGCACCTTGCCATCAAAACATGGAACACTCTTTCCACCCACCTGCTCCAGACCAAAGACCTCCTTACCTTCAGGAAACCTCTCAAGGCCTGGCTGTTCAAGCAGTAGCAGCACCTCCCCACCTTCTGTCCCCCCCCCCCCTCAGCGCCTTGAGACCCTCACGGGTGAGTAGTGCGCTTTACAAATACCTGATTGATTGTGTGCACCTGGAATCTAAATTAGAGAAATTGGGGAACTTGGCCAGGGCATCTGTCCTCCTTACATGTCATTTTATTCTTTCAGGGTTGATGAGAGCCAAAGGGGGTATTCACTGTCTTTTTAGAAATTGAGGTTTTTAAAGACCTGTCACTCTAAATGGTTGTTGTGAGGACAGTTTATAGACTACCTACAACAGACTCTTTTGGAACCTGAAAGGGGAAGGCCCCTTCTGGGTAGAAATTTAGAATTTGAGGGAAAAACGATATTGATATTTCAGGCTGCCACAATGATGGACATTGTTTACTGCAGAGGAAAGAGAGGTGTATCACTCACATTTTAGCAGGGGCACTCAGCAGAAACAAAGAGAGAATCTGTTTATGAGCATCAGTTCCCAATGCTGGAAGCTAAGGCTTCAATTTGCTATCTGGCCATTTTGAGAGGGGCATGTGCTGATGGGACAGGTTCACCAACTCCAAGGATGCCCAAACAATTTCAGAGAAGATACAGCACAATGTGAGCTCAAACAGAACAGTTGAGGAGTAGTTATATGTATCTACCAGCCTCTTGGTTGTTTACCCATACATAACCTTTGAATATCAGACCTCTTATGTTGTGATATGCAACCAAGTACATTTGACAGATATGAGATGGTCATATAAGGGTACAAAGACTTAAATTCATGGAGGACAGTGCCCTTCTCCATGCCCCAGCTTGGTTGTGGACCACTGGTTGATCAGGTCTCCCCTTGTTGTAATTTAGTTTGGGGCTTTTGTCTATAACATTTAAATATGTTTTATGGTTCTCTTGCTTTAATGGAGAAGGAACTGTTGCTTACTTGTCAGTGGTGCCTAGGTGCATTATATACAGTGTGTATCTCTGTTTAATAAAAGAGATAGAAACCAAACAGAGGTATTATGAATGTTATATTATATCTTCAAAGAACAAGATAGGTTGCAACCACATGAAACTGAGCTAATGTGGTGATCCATTATGATAATGGGGTTACAGTTCTTTAGGTATAGGATGTGTATGCATCATGTTTTGGTTACAGCTCCTGCAAACATTGGGTAGGAGGTGAATGGATTTCTTTAGTTCACCTGAAGCTTTGCTGCATCCTTCCCATGGATGCATCAGAATTTCTGGCTCATCCTTGGAACCTTGCTCCATGGAGCGCAGTATCTATCACGTCGTAAATTTTTATGACGCAGTGCAAGAAAAACTGACTCATCGCTGAGGTAACACAGTGATGTGTCATTTTTTTGTAAATAAGCCCCTGGGTCTGGAAGTTAGTTCCATCTCAAATCAGCCATTTTGCCCATTGAGTCTGTTTTTTTTTATAAGCCTGCACATAATGAAAGAAATCCACAACTTTCTCACAAGTTGCTTCAATTTTCAGTGGCTGGAGATTCTTAAAGGTAGATGTAATCTGATAGTATACCAGCTTATCCTCCCTCCAAAATATCAGGAAAAGAAACTGAGCATTCTCCCATGAAATCACAGCTCCATTCACCATCCAGTCTCCAACTTTCCCCAAACTGTATTTCTCTAATATCAAAGCTATCCCCTTCAGGTCCACCAGGCACTAGCACTGAATGGTACTTTCAGCATAAACATTTGGACCTCATAGCCATCAAAACAACTGTTTTTGCTTATTTCTACAAGTTATGAGTATGCAATACATAACCTTTTTAGGCTTAATTTCCAAGTGAATGTTGGGGTCTAGACAGAATGATGTTTCTTCAACGATGGCAAAAAGAAAGGAATTATCAAATGTTTTGCACTTGTTGATACCTAGCACAGTTCAGCAACTGGGCTGCCAGATTATACAATTTAAAATCTGTTAAAGCTAACCCACCTTGGTCCCTCTGCAAAGACGGCATTGCCGTACAAATTCTTGGACGTCTATTATCCCATATAAACACAGTCATCAGTCCATTCAGCCAAGAAATAGATGTAAAATAAAAACTGAACAATTGTAAAAAATGCAATTTGACCAACGCCACACTAGCAATGATTAAGATTGGCATCTTCCCCTACCCTTCCAACAAAGCCTGGGGCTTTAGAAAACAGGGTGAGATCATTAAATTCATACAAATCCTCATGTTTTTCAGAAAACCTTATTCCCAAAAAACCTGCCAGACGTTTGCTGATACACTTTCTGAAGATCTGAAGGCAAAACTGATACATCTGTATTAAACGTCAGAATCTCAGTCTTAGAGATATTTACTCGGTATCCTGAAAGCCGTGAAAATTGGTAAAAGATGCCAAACAATATTTGAAACACCACCCTTTCAGGTGTGAGAAAGATGACTAGTTCATGGGCATATAATTCAAGTTTCGAAATTCCAACTAATGCTTCCTTAACTCCTTCACTTTGTGAATGCAGCAAGTAAGAGGCTCAATAAAAAGGGCAAAAATCATTGAAGACAGGGGGCAACCCTGCCTAATGACTTTATAAATATGAAAGCGTTCCAAGACCTTACCATTTAGGGATACTACCACAGAGGTTCCCTGATACAATTACATATTGACCTTGTGAACTGGGATTGAAACCCAATAGCCTCCATTACCAAAAACAAATAATCCCATTTCACAAGGTCAAAAGCCTTCTCTGCATCAATAAACAAGACCACTGCATGAGTCTTAGTGAGATTGAAATAATCATTTTCTTCTATTAGATAATGTGTATTATAATGTTATTGACAACCTGTAATAAACCCAGTTTGGTCTTTCCCAGTTAACAAGGGCATACCTTCCGCCAACCTTGCTGCTCTTTTTAGGAAACCAAGTTAACAGGCCTTTTTGAAAAGTGGGTGGGACAGAGCCACCCATCAATATGATATTCAATAAAGCAGTCAAAAAGGCTGTTACTTCTATAATCAATGCCTGACACCACTCTGCAGGGTATCTATTTTCTCCCGCTGCCTGCCCTCTTGACAAAGATCTAGTAAAGCATTCTCTACGTCTAATGGTACAAGAGTTAACACCGTATGGTCTAAAAGCTTTAGGAGAGTGATACCATCCAAAAACACCCCCACCTCTGTCCCATCCGACATATATAATTCTGAAGGGATGAGCAAATACCATCTAAATTAGTGAGGCATCCCTCACCAAGGCTCCTGTACGTGACTCTCAAATTTGTATCTATGTATTTTTTACTTGTTGTGCTCTAGCCCATCAAACTAGCAATTTCCTACTTTATTCTTCCTCCTCATATAGTTGTTGCCCATAAGTTCTAGTTGTTGCCATAAGTTCTAGCACTAATAATTTGTTTCACCAAACGAAACAGTTGCAGCTTATTCTTAGCCTGCTCTCTCTTTTTGAAGTTCATTCCATTGGGGACCCAAGAAAATTCCTTCTCTGCCACTTGAAAATCCAAAGACAAATCCTTGAACTGTGCCCTTGCAAACTTATTAGAGAAAATTTGAAATGCAGTGATCCAATCTCATAGAGGCTTTAAATGCTTCCCAGATGTTATCTGATGAGGAAGTGTGTTGACTTTCATAAAAAAATGGAGACACCAGCACCTTAATTTGCGGGAGAAAAGATTGGTACTGCTCTATTAAAAACCCACCGCTTAGCCAGAGGAGTCTTTTTATCTGGCAGAAATCAATGCTTTATCTGCATGATTGGATTAAGGGTTCGATGTAATTGAGGAAGCAGGAACCAGCATCTCCTTTGGGATAAAAAAAAAAATCTATCCTCGAAGCTGAACAGGACAGAGGGGAGAAAAAAGTATATCATTCTGTTTGTAGAAAAAGAGCTCACCAAGGATCCACCAGCCCATGCTCCGCTTTGATCCTATGCACTGCCTACACCATCTTCCGTTTATACGGAGATATCAATCCCCTGCTGATATCTACCTCTAAATTCTGAGGAATATTGAAATCACCACCTACTTCTGGGGAGGCTGAGGATTTTCCGATGTTGCCCTACAAAAAGAGGCCATGGACTAACTCACATCATTAATAGATATTTCTGCCAAAACCCATCTTCATTTCTGATCTGCCCCAATTGAACCTTAAAAACCTTACAAACTAATATCACAACCCCACAATGTGACCTAGAGGCAGAAGAATGACAAAGTAGTTGAAAAGAAGACCAATTGACTGAAAGCATTTTCTTAATATGCATCTCCTGCAGTAAGACAAGAGAGGCCCTTTGGTCCATCAGCCAGTCCTGAACAGCTTGACGCTTACACAGGTTATTTAGCCCATTTACATTAAAAGAGAGTAACTTGCAATACCACCCTACAATTTCACTTGACATGACAACTTCTGAAATTGAAAGCCCCATAGCAGCAACAAATCTCTGGCATACCACCACTATGCTCTCCACCTTGGTTTTAACTTTATCCTGCAAGAAACCATTTTATCCCCATAAAGACACTCACCCAATCCCCTTTAAGGGTTCTTAGGATGCACTGCAACTGCTTACCCACACCCCTGTGCAGTATTCCAAACAACCTCCCCCTCAGAATCCACCCCCTACCCTTTGTTGTGACTTTGTGGCTCTGTCACGAAATCACCTCCACCTATTTGTTGCAATGCTTGCATTTTACAATAGGACCTGGTAATCTGACCCCACCCCCTTCCTCAAAATCTCCCAACCCTTAAGCCTGAAAAGAAAAAATATATATATATACATATATATATATATATATATACATATATGTGTAACTAGGGAAGAAAATCATATTCATGAAGCTAGGACATCATTTCTCCATAGGGTGTATCATATGCAAGTAATTCTAAGCTAAAGGAACATCATTAAACACTTTGAAATCTCCTTTAACCAAAGTTCTAAGTCTAGCTGGTTGTATAATTTTTGCTTGACCCCCAGCTGCTTGAAATAAGGGAATAATTTTTCGGAACACCTTGCACCGTTTTGAAATCTCATACAACATGCCTGGGAAAACCAAGATAATATGGCCTTCCTAATTTTTATACCCTTTTATTTAATAGCAGAGTTCAACACTTTTTCTTGCACACTATTGTCCCTAAAATTACCCAGCATAGTATGCAGTCTTGATACACCTGGATAGTCCTGAAATGGGACCTGAGTTATCATCAAATCCTCTGTATTTCCTGACAATAAATGAGTGAGGATCATGTCATCTATGAACTCGATTTCTGAGGATGTCTTCCCTCCTCCCTTTCTAATAGTCCCACAAACCTACGATTGCACCTCCTTGAATGATTTTCTTAATTCTCTAGCTGTAAAGAGGTGAGTTTCTTTTGTAGGGTAGCATTTGTCTTAGACAGTGCATTCTGGGTTTCTTCGAGGTCTTAAATTCTGTATGTTGCTTCTTCCAGTAATGTCTCCAGAGACTCAATTTTCTTTTCCATCTACGTTACCCACATTTCAAGAGCTCGTGCCAAAGAAATTTGAGAAGCTTTGACTTCCTCTACCTCTGCCAGAATCCTTAGCAATAATGATTCAATCTTAGCATTCACTAAACAACCTTCCTTCCACCCAGCTGCCAGTTGCTCCATAGAAGGGTTTTTTGTAGAGGAAAATGAATGATCCCAATGGTTTCCACTTCTATGCTGACCACTACGTTTAGCTGGGAGGTTGGCGAAGCCTCCAACTGACTTCACTGGGTATTGTGTGTATCTCTTACCACTGAGATACAACCTTCTTTAGTTGGCTAAGTACTTTCCATATTAGAGGATGACAAGGGAGCTGCAGAAGATTTAAAACGCTTGCTCCAGCAGAGGTTTGCTCCAAAGGGGAGGAAGCCACCAATTAATTCAGTGCCACTGAATAGACTTGACCTTTGTGTTCTCCGGCAGACCCCATTGGTCTGACCAATACCTCTGTCCCTTTTTTTTGCCACATTTTGATTCACCCCTGAGTTCCAACCTTTTGTACCTTCCATTAATAAGTCATTTAAGGGGAGAGGGACTCCAGCTCGATTTAGGTGAGCTGGAATCCGCAATGCCCTTCTGAGAAGCATTATTGATCAACAAAGGGGCCAAATATTCCGTTACTGATAATAGGCTATCTGATATCATAGCCATTTTCTTTTATTTTTCCATATCTGTTCCACGTGCACCCTTGTTATGTAAAGTTAACATTTCAGAAGGTCTCTTTTTCCCTGATAGGGTTTGGTGCTTCTACTTTAGATGAGGATCCAAGCCTTTCCATAGAGAATTCACAAAATGAGATATTGTTTAAGGTCTTGTCACATTTCAGATCAATGTGCTGATGCATGAGTGCCAACAACCAATATAGAAGCCACAAGAAACAGCAGTGACTGGGTACTGTATCTTTCCTGAGTACTCCAACGACACACCCACCTCCCCAGGGGACTGCAGCTCTTCCTCCAAGCAGAATGCGCAATGCCACATCCCAACCTAATCTCTTCTTCATAGTCTTTCTAGGGTGTCATCTTGGCAGATGCAGTTAATCTAACATGTACTCATTTTCAATGTACAGATCTCTGAAAATATTGACAACACAGCCTAGTGCACCATCTTATTCTACTGGCATGATTGCACAATGGTGTCAAAAACCATACAGAAGTTGATGAATACACCATGCAACAGAAGGGCACCAAGCTTAATTTCAGCGACTAGTGCCTCTGCATTGTGTCCGAGACTGTCACTGATGCATTACTTCCATCAGTCAAAGTTCTGCTGTTTGTGCTGTTCAAAGCTTATTGATTAGAGACAGCAAGTGAATGGTTCTGCAAGGAACAAATCACCTTCCGGGATATGAGGGGCAGACTGCCAAACCTGTACTTGCTTTTGCACGAAGAATTCAGGTAGATCTCAGATTTGCTTCCCTTTACACCAAAATATCAATCAAGGTGTGGCACAGTGAACAACGTAGCCAGGCACCGGTGCAGAGTCCATTTTCTGTTTTTTAACTCGGTTATACCATGCTGTTGATATGGAAGCCACACAAAAAAGCTCACCTTCTGGGCCAGATTTAGAAGGCCCTTGCACCTCATTGTGCCACACTAGTGTCATTTTGTTTATGCTGATGTGACATTTAGGAGGCCATTTCCCCGCGCCATATTTACAAAGTGGCCCAATACTGGCATTGTGCCACTTTGTAACCTCTTGTGCCACATTATAGCTGCACCAGGTATAATGTATGCAAGGGGGGGGCGTTCCCACGGAGAGAGGCCGCATAAAATGACGCATTGAACGCCTGTTCAGGGCAGGCATTAAAGTGATGGGCCCATAGTAATCTATGGGCCTCCCTAGTGCTTTGCTGCACTAGCGCTATAATTTATGGAGCTCATCCAGCAAAGCGCCACAATAGTGACAAATTATGACGCTATTGTGGAAATGAGCTTCATGGTGTGCCATATTGTAAATACGGTGCAACCATGGTGTCATAAAGTGGGGCAGGGGCAGCGCAAGAAAAGTGGCACATCGGGACCGATGCACCACTTTCTTGTAGCTTTGACCCTCTGTTTCCTACCTCAACATTAGAGTCACTTATATGGTCGCACTCTGCACTCCCTGGCAGGCAAATAAGCTTGAACAAAACATAAAGCATTGAAACTTCCTTGCCACAAATTGATTGTCAGAAGTGTGCAACAAACTGCCTCTCATTACCTTAATCTGTTATACCATTGTCACCAATAGCACCAATAAAAGGACTTTTAAGGTAAGCACTTTTTAAGAACTACATTGGGAAGCGAGAAGAAACCTCCACAAACTGCTCAGCTCTTCATCATGTTCCACTTATTACAAACATATACACTCAGTGGTAGATTTAATAACGTTTAACACAGCGCAATGCAGCAAGACAAGATACTGAGATATGACTAATTCCTGGTATCGCTTTGCGCTAGCGCACTTGCGGATGCCAAGCACCAACGCAGGTACCCTTGCACCATGGTGCAAAGGTGTCAGTGTTACAGCCAGGATTGCTTTTGTGCAGGCAGGAACACCTTCCTACACAAATAAATCACGTGAGGCTTTTCCCTCTTTCTATGTGTGCTGCAAAATGCAGCATATGTTGAAAGAGGAAACAACTAAATGGAATAAACATATTTCTCCTTGCTACATCTCCCATGGATAGGCATACCATTTTGGTGCATTCCCTGGTTTACTAGTGTTAGTAAATCTGGGAAAGTATCAAAGACCATGGGTGGATGCATGGGAACACCCAGGCTCTACTCATGGAACACCTTCCCAGGACAGAATAACACAAGGCAGTGACTTGGGCTGTCTTGCGTTACTCCAGATTTACTATGCCATGCAGAGCCATGCAATGTGGCTCTGTGTGGCATAGTAAATCTCACTTAAGGGTTTCCTCTGCCATTGATAAATCTGGCCCTCACTGTTCAGAACAAAATCCCCAAATAGGTAAAAGCTCCCATATAGAACAATTTACAAGGCACAACAAACAATACAAATGCTAGTTCCTAGAAATCACAAGTGAAATGTGCTAACTGACAGACCCAAATAAATCTACTAGCTGCAGATTTGAACACCAATCATGTGAAGAGAGTGTGCTGTTTCTTTCTACATGCATGTGACGCATGCAGGTGAAGTGTGCCTTGAAACTTCCTGCCTGTGAGTGGAGCTGGACTCAATCTAAAAAGTCCACCGGGCAGTAAAACGCACTTGTGGAAGAAAATAAAAACTTCATAACCTCTCTTTATAGACTAAGATGGAAGATTATCAAACGCAGTGGAAACCCAGCAGCATCTTGACAGAGAAACACTGTTCACCACGTTTATTAACTCACATCTAGCTTCTTTGCCCTCTCCAAGAGATTCGCAGAATCGGGTCGTTTGCAACAAAATAAATGCTTTTTGGCATGTACAAAGCCCTATCCGCAATTCGGTAACCTATTACCGAGTCGAAATTGGGTTTGTGATTTGGTATTAGAAAGGGGCATGTTTAGGGCATCCCTTCCTAATACTGAATCGCAGTGGTATGTGTGAATGTTTAGCGACCAAAATGTGATCGCAAAACATTCACATTTTACCACCAACCAAGTTGGTGGTAACCCTTTCGCAAATGCCTGTGAATGTTTGTAAAAACATTTTATAAGGGCAGGCAGTGTTCCCATCAACCACTGCCTACTCTTAAAAAATGAAATGCATCACATTTTCCTTTAAGGAAAATGAGCTCCATTTCAAAGAAAAAAGATTGCTTTATTTAAAAGTAATCACATACCACATGGTGGTCTGTTAAGCCTGGCAGGCACCCATCCTTGTGATTTTAGAGATTCCCAATTTGTTGAAAAGCAAGACCTACCTCATTACCATTCATGAGGTAGGTCTATTTGCGACCCACTGGGCCTCGGGCAATATGTGAAACACACATTTGTACATGGGTGTTTGCGATTACCAAATAGCGAATCACAAACATTTTCTGTTTGATAATCACAAACCATTCCCTACGCACATCTGTCTCATAGAGAGTTATCCTGGTGTGCTGCTGTCCTTTAGTGGACACTTTTTAAAGGACTCTTTTGGTACTAAAAACTTAGGTTTCTCATTCGACTACTAAGTAATGCTTAGAACTTTTATTTCCTGAATATGCACTCTGATGTTTGCCTTTGCACATTTTTTTTTGTTTTCAACTCATTTTAGCAAATGACTGAGGGAACATTACCATTTCAAATAATATCTCCCATTCATCATTTGGGATCAAATTTTAAGTGGCTATTAGACAATAAATGCACCTTTTTTTTATTACATTGGTTTGGGCACTACACGGAATATTATTTGACTGTGCTGTTTATTATTTTTCCTGTGTCCCTGCACAACCCGAAACATTTCCTAAAGGTTGAATGGAAGCAATCATAAACACGTCACAAAATAAATACCTGTCCTCAAAGTCATTACAACAAAATATACAAAAGAATGAAGAAGAAACACATATAACCATCTAACACATATCTCAATTCGATGGCCATACTTAAGAAATGTCAACAGTAGAAAATAGAGACGACAATATCTGCAGGGATAAGGTCTTTCATATTTCATATGCGCTAAAAACTAAAAAAAAGAACATAATGTACATTTCAGTTTGAAGTGAAATATTACCACATGGGCCTAGTTTCAAGGCTTCCCTCTCACCCCATCCCTTGGGAAGAGATAATAAATGACGAATGATGCCCACGCTAAATCAGTCAATACAGAAAGGGCAACCCAGTAATAGAGTTTGCAATAGCAAAAAACATTTACAAAGTTTACAAAACTCCTTTGGCAAGTAGGAAATGACATTCTGACTCCCACAATTGTTTTGTGACCCTGTCCGAATTACAAATAAAAGGAGGCTTGAACGAGACATTTTTTCCTTCTTTGTGAGTCACAAATAATGCACCAAACGCATACCATTGATCTGTTATTGATCCCCGAGTTGAGGTAGTAACTGATTGGCAAAGGGGAAGCTATCATAGTAGGACAGCTTCCCCTTGGGGTTCATGTCAGATTGCCGCGCCGGGAGCACAAAGTGGTCTCAGGACCACGGCATGGTCCGCACTATGGTATTTATTAATTCCAAGTGAGCATTTTTTTTAAAACAACCTGAGTTCTTTACAAATGTTAACATGGAATGAATGAGAAAAGAGAGAGAGATCTGCTGCCCCTCAAAGGCCTCCACCCCTGTGTGCAAAGGCATTCTGACAGGGTCACAGAATGCTTCATGCCTAATTAATCATCATTACGAAGGAGTATTTGCGAACTCCTACGAAGTCTCATTTGGTGATGCAACAGATTAGTACATCAGTCGCTTTGCAAAATGAAGCCCAGGCTGCAAACCAGTCAGAGTACAATTTGCACATGCTGGTTTGCGACCATGGCTTTGTATATCGGATCCTTAATCAGTATTGAGACTAAACTCATGTACTAATATTGTTGATATCAATATCTTTTTGGCTTTGCCATCAGTTTGGTCTTTTTGCTTCTTCCACTGTATAATCCAGCATGCTGCCTAACTATTCAAAATTGTGGTGTGCAGAGGCAGGGTTTGCACTTCCTCCCCCACAGTGAGTCAGTGTGTGATTGCCTGATAGTAACCCTTTAGTCTGCCAGCTTAATGCACACTTTAGGACCAAAGATGCAAGCACAGTGACACAGCCCTGTTCAAGCTGCCTGGTTTTAATCATAATTACTCTGTACAGAGAAGCAATTAACACCCTCCCCTGTCCCCATATGCCTCTTGTATTATATTCTCTCAGATGAAAATACACACAGTTTATTAAAACCACTTCAGCAAAACTGAGAATTATTATTCACTTTGGAAAATGTTTCACAGTGGTTGAAATAAAGCAAACCTAATCACAGTTGAAGGGCAATCCCCTTTAAGAATGTGTCCTCTTACACACCTCATTGACCTGGTAGAAATTCCAAATGATCGTTCGGTTTGTACAGGATCTGTTTGCTGGCATATGGCTTTTAATCACTCATGGAAAAGCTTTGTAGATAATTAAAGTTGATTTCAATTGCATCTCAGAGCTGCTTACAAGGGGTTTATGTTGTTTACTGCTTCCAGTTGCGTACTTGATTTAACAAGTATAATATCCGTTGTTTCTTCTGCCAAACTGATCTAGTAAATTGCACAAAAATGTTTATGTTCTGCTAATCAGAAAAGTGGTGGGATACTGATTGAGCGTAATGCATAATTTTCATGAACCCTTATAAACGGCATGGATTTTATTCTTAACAAAGTGTGTACATGCCAAGGGGCACATTCAGCATCCAGAGAAGCACAAACCAGCAGAAGGAATTTGCGCACGTGCATAATAATGAAACCTCGACATGCTGCGAGTTTTTATCAGCAGTGTATGATAGGAAGAAAATGCATTGTCATGCCTCTATCAGAAGATGGTCTGAGTAGTTTACACTAATTTGTAGGATTCTCCACACGACACATGGGCACCTCCATGTGAAGGTGAATGACACAAATGTCACACTATAAAAATTGTGACATGAATATCCTGTCAAAAGTATCAGGAGAAAAATCACGTAACAGAATCTCGAAGGCAAGAATGTCATTTTTTTGGTAGATAAGATCGTTGTTAAGAATACCATTGGTTTTAATATCATTTACTTTAACGTAGTTCAATCACTATTAAATGATTAAAGTATCGATTGAAATTTAAAGTGCTTGATTTTTTTACATTACATTTAATTAATAATTAAATAATAATTTATAATGTAGTGCCAGGTTATTGGCATAGTAGCGGAAAAGGGTGTGAAATTAATTGAATTAGTATTAATTTAAATGTAATGCTTATTAATCTTTTGTTGTAAATTAAATGTTTAATTGAATAATAATTATGTAAACTGTTACTTGTTTAATTTATATGTTATGCTTCCAAGTTCTAATCTTAATGTATAGTTTAATTTGTATTATTTATTAATCATTCATATTTTACTAGCAGTTTGATTTGCTTGTAAGGGAATATGGTGGGAAGCTACATAAATTATTATGAATTTAAATTTAATGTTGATAATTTGTCACCGTAAAATAAATATTTAATTGATGATTAGTTATGTAAATTGGTTAATTTTTTATTATATTTTTGCTTGAAATTTTTTATCTTACTAGAATAAAAAAATTAAAATGTTGATAATGATGTATACTTTAGGAGAGGTTTGTTTCGTATTGAAGTTAAAATATTTTTCTAATTGATTCATCATATAATTTAATTGCGTAATTGATAAATAACTGTGTATATTGTTTACTGGTTCACTCATTACATAAAGTATTTGTTTTATTTGGATTACTTATTCATTTGTTAGTAAGTGTTCATAATAATATTTGTAAAATGTATTTTTTTTTTTATTGTATTTTGTGTGTCCAAATAATAGTTAAAATACATATTTTGTAGTTATTATTTTTTGTGTTTTTGTGTTTGTGGGTAGAGAAATGAATTGTATTTTTATTGAATTTTATTTTTTATGTTTGAATTTAGTTTTAAATTGTTCTGTTTTTATTGAATTGTATATTAGTTACTTTTTATATAATGTATGATTTAATAATTTTTTGTTTTAAATGTTTTGTAAAAATTATTAGGGGTTGGAAAGTTGTAAGTAATCACTCCGAACACCGACACTTCCCAACTGTTGCTTAGACTGGAGTGGGAATAGTGGATATATAGCTTGTGAAGTACAACACTTTACTTACTGTTACTTAGAGTGAAGTGGGAGTAGTAAATCTAACCCCTTCAAAGTCCAACTTTTTTCCTTCTATTGTATAGACTAAAGTGGAAATAGCAGATCTATTCCCTCTGGAATCGAACACTTTCCCTAATGTTGGCTAACAGCATTTATAGTAAAAAATGTTATGTTGTTGTTTAATATTATTAGTTTTTATTGTTTAGCAATTTCTAATTTGGAATTATATTATTTTTAGTCAAATGTATTTTTTTATTGGTATAGTATAACTGGCGCCACCATAGAGTTCAGATAACATCACTAATATAAGATAGGAGGTGTGAAAGGTGTAAGCTCTGCCTGGGCAGATGCCTTGTGACTCCTTGTGAGACAAACAAATGGACGTCTATTTCTTAGGAGATACTTCTCTAGTTCCATGATGTCCTTTGCCAGCTTCATGGAAAAACAGGCAAAAGGACTCCAACAATTCTCAGCAGCAGTAACTATATATCATGACTGCCTAGCAAGGGCTCTGATTATCAGGAGGAACTTATTCTCAGTGCTTCAAAATAGTGGCTATCTTCTGCAAGTGTTATGAGAGTCCTGTGGGCTCATGGGTCATGTAGTGCTTGAATTTAGGGGCCCGTCCGCTGAACTTCCAACGGGGAGGTTACCTCCTTACTGGTGACCTCCCCGCCGGCCCCATTACGACTTTCTCACTGGGATGACGGACGGAAACAGCCCAGTGGGAAAGTGGCAGCAGCATTGTCGCTGGCTCGTAATCGAGCTGGATGCAATGCTGCCGCCCGCAAGGGGCACAAGCACCCTCATAATGCTCACTGTCTGCACAGCACAGCAGACAGTGCGCATTATAAGGGTGCTGGGCAGGGGGAACCCTGAACTGCCCATTCGATGGGCAGTGCAGGGGGCCCCCTGCATCTCTTCTACACCAGCCTTTTTATGGTGGTGAAACCACCATGAAAAGGCTCAGAGAGGGCCAGGTTGTAATCAGCAGGGCGGCTCTGAGTTCAGCGCTGCCCTGGTTGATTCCATCCTGCACCCCCGTCAGCCTGTCGGCAGCATTGTTCCTGGTGGAAATGGCAGTCACTTGGCTGTTCATCCACCAAACTCTTAATTTGGCAGTTGGACCACCAAACTAGTGGCGCTCATGACCACCACCGCGAATCTGGAGGTCTGTTGACTGCCAGACTCGTGATGAGGGCCTTAGTCTGGTGGTTCACATAATGCATCCTCCTGAGATGCAAGCCTTCTATGCAAGCAGTTTCCACATCTTGCATGCCCTTCCATCCTGATCTGCTCCAGAAGACATGCATATATAGGAGCCTTGGAGTGCCATGCCACGCATGCCTAGTAGGCAATGGAAAGAATGTTCTAAGCTGCATCCTGAGATTTAATTTTAATTATAAATTAGAAGCGAGCTAAGACAGTACTATGGAAGAAAGAAGTGTGGAAAGACAGGGTTTGTTGTTGTTGCTTGCTATTTTATAAAATATCAATTGCATTCTTCACCCGCTACATCATGATTGCAGAGTATCATTTCAGATACACTTTCTGATGGTCTTCCTTGCACAGCATATGCTAAGTAGAACCCCTACACCTGTATGTGCACAACACAGCACCAAAGCCATATGTTTGGCAAAGCACTTCCAAACCAACAGCACTGTCAAGCACCACGTTAACATGTAACCTAGCACAATTGAAAACCTCCTCATTTGCACAACAATGCCTCATATTTAGCTAGCTGGATTCTGATGCATAGAAAAAGAACACTTTAATTGGGATGAACACCAGACAACCAGCCACCCAAGCAAGAAATACATAAGAGTCCTTCAGCACACTCATCTATATGCATATGAATTTTCAAAGAACTCCCAAAACCAAATCAAATTTACCTACACAAACTAAACACTGAACATGTTCTCTGCTAATCTCATTCAAACAGCAACTAATATCAGCCCCAACAACTTTTGCATTAAATGGTGCCCATATTAACAATACAATACCATGCAATGAAAATGCTGGTTAGCAGCAGACAAATGTGAATAATGTAACATAACAAAACATGCAGACCTCACTTAGACTCCTCCTTGATATCATTGATGTGGTGCTACAACATAGTGTAAACCTTATTCATACGATCATCATGTGCATCTTAATAAAAATTATATATTAAAAAATTACTATTTCATAGCATCACTAATTATGAATCAATACTTCTAACAATGATCCATGAATTGTACCAATTTTTGTAATTCATAATTACTTTAATACATCCTAATTAGATCCAATATTCTCCCTGCTCTGCACAATGACGCAGAATGCACCAAAATTATACTTCAAATTTAGGCATGTTTATGGGAGTATTATTCCTACCATTCCCACAATCTCCTAAAAATATAGTGAAATAAATGTATAGCATAATATATGGAACACATATATGGAATATATAAACACATAGTCATAGTACAGAGGAAAGTAATTTGCCCCAATCTAGTGGGACGTCTGTTAACCAGGAACTTGCTGAGAAGCACCAGACTACTGTGTCAACCAATTATGTGTTAGAATGGTGGGAAGAGCTCTTAAGTAGGGTAATTTGCTTCTCCTGAATTGCAAATCTCACAAGGATCACCAGTTTTTATACTCTTGGTTGAATTCATAGATTTTTTATTTTCCACAGTTTTGTGGCAGATAGTTCTGACGTGCAGAAGAGAAAAGGAGGGGACTTGAGACGTTGTGTGCAATGTAAAATGCCTGAGACAATTGAATAAGAAGTCTACAGAGACAGATAAATCTAAGGGAGCATGTATGGGCTACCAATAGGAAAGGCAAGACTACTATGGCGAAAGGCTAGTCTGTGCACCTTCTGCCATTGCTTTAGATATTGGAAGCGAGCAAGAAAAAGATCTATTGCTGTGATGAAAAACATGTTTGGAATCCCCTTGTACTGTTGGTGAGTGGACAGAGTCTAGGGTGTGGCTTCACAAGATTAGAAACTGGAGCGAAGAAAAGGAGGTTATTTTTCTCGTGGTAGTGGAGGTCACAAATTTCTATTTTAGTGCTGAACCTGGGGATGTAATCTTTGAATCTCTTTATGACTGACTCCTTTCGGACAATAGCAGGGCCTGTGATCCCTTGGCATGTTCTGCCTTCTGGCACATGGAGGGTAGCCAGATTAGGAAGGTGCGGTGGTTAGTGCAGAAGGAGGATAAAGAAATAAAACCTCCAAAATTACCCAACATTCAATAATCTGTACGATGCACCCCTGTCCTGCCAATGCTCTTAAGAGTTTGCCTTCTAAAACACGATATTTGGTCACACTAGAGAGCCTGTCTTTATTCACTATGTCTAAATACATTGAGTCACTCCAAAGGACTAGTCTCTCTACCACCTAATCTTTCTTAATAAGTGAATATTGGTGTTTCTTCACCGTGCAACATAAAGACCACGTTGCTGTACTACACTATATTGTACTCATATGCAAATATAGAAGGCAACCCTTGACATCTGTCTGTCTTTAAAATGATGGAAAAGTGGGTACAGTATATGCTGTTTTGAGACAATCAAGACTCTATGTTTCAACGTAAGGTATAGTAAAGTTTGCAAGATAGCCACAAAGCTCACATAAGTAGCCAGTAGAACCCAGAACAATTTCATAAAAAACGAAAAAGTAGCACGTCCGACAGTCCTTTCCCAGCCCGACTTGAGCACCACAAAGGATCCCACAACAAAGAAAAAATATGGAATACAACCGAAATGAGAGCATAGGTGGAGCATTGATGGACGAATTAAAAGATAAGGAGAACGGTAGAAGCACAAATGGAAGCAGTAGCACTCGGTAAACACTGCAGAGTAAAACAAGTCTCCTTCCAGCTTTGTCGGAACTCAGGGAGTCGAAACGACCCTTACATGATGCAATAAACCACATTTTATTAACTTTATATTCACCCAGCATCTTACCTTTAACCTGTTCTCCAGACACCGCAATCCCTCACATTGCCTTGTGCAATTCGCACCCAACTTAAACTGTGTACTGTCTCCCCTGCAACTGCAGTGTGCCACTCTATAAGACTTTACCAACTAAAGTAAAGGACTCCAGTACTGTTCTGAAGTTTGCAGATGTCTTGGAACCCTCCTCTCTCTGTACTGGCACATGCAAGGACTAATGAGGGGGGGGGGCACAGCACAGCTATAAATTCAACAGAGGGATAGTGAAATAGGACAACTATTTCAGAATGGGCAAGGACTCTTGCAGTGCCATGCCCTGTGGTGTGGGGAGATCAGCTGGCATGTTATTTCCCAACAGGACCTTTTGCACCCCTTGCCATGGCGTGTTGCTAGTTGATGCATTTGCACTAGTTATCCCAATACTTTTGCATATCTTTACATTGTTAAATTAATGGGGTTTGTGATCCCTGAGTTCTCTCAAAAGCCAAAAAATATTAAACTAACAAAAGGAAGACTCTCTCATCTTCATCGCTGGTCAAGGTCTTATTATTTACTTTCTTGATCCTCGGGTCTACTATGAACATGCTTCTTCTTCCTATTAATTTAGGTATTGGCCCAAGCAGTCTCTTTAGAAAGGTGATTCTCCTGCATCATTGGACGTGTAAGGCTGTTGTAACACTGCGGCCAGTACTGGCCAATGGATTGTCATGGCAACAAAACCACAGAGCCTCTGAAATGCAGACATTCCGTGGATGAGGGCATGCATTCCGCGTCCATGCCATCAAAGCACAATAATGAAGTATGGTTTTCAAAACTAGAAAAATAAATTGCATTTATCTGCAAATATCACTCACTGCTAAATTAAGAAAATAATTAAGATTTGATATACAGTAGAGAATAAAAGTCCTAAACATTTATGATGGCCTGCGTCCCCAGACGAACACCAGATCCCTAACTATCAAAGGTACAAAGATAGATAAAGTGAACTCATTTAATCATCTGGGCATTACGTTTGACTCCTCCGCCGCTGGTCTGCTTTATTCAACAAGTGCAAGCGCTTCATTCAGTCAGTAAGAGCCGTGCATAAGTTTGCATGGCATTAAGCCTGTTAACCATATGCTAGAGATATGCACAAGTATATCCGGTAGGGGGCTGTTATATGGGGCTAAGCAAGTGGGGCACCAATTCAAGCTGATGAAAATAGGTTTTGGTGTAGCCTTTTGGGGACTTGGGGCTTTGTGCAATTAGGATGGGGTGGCAGAGTAAGTGAGGTGCAGTACCTGGAGCAGGTGAGTTCCCCGAATTCCTACGCAAGGAAAGTGATACCTGGACCCAAAGTTTTCTCAAATACTGACTCTTGCCTCTAATCTGGCAGAAATTGTTTCCATCCCAGCAGCTGCTAAAGGCAGTGGAGCCATGCTTCATACTCTGGGGTGACCTCTTTGCCCCAATGGGCAAGGAGGTCTATTGGGCTGCAGAGAGTGCCAGGGCAAAAGCCCTCCCTCTGTGTGAGTGAAGGGGGAACGTGAGGATGTTTCCAGGATAGTGTATGCTGGAAATAGAGGTATGTAGTGTGGAATATTACTATTTAAAAATGCTGACCACTAGGGTTTCAGTTTTGGTCAATGTGATAAGAGGTGGATGACTGTGCTCGGCGTGGCGTGTGCCCTCCAGCAATTCAGGAATCTATCTGGGGAACAGGAATTTTCTAGGTCTGGGGTGTGATACCAATATTTAGCTATAGTTACCACAGGCTCCCTATCTGCAGTGCTAGACACTGTTGTGCCTGTGCAGTGAAATATCACCCCACTCCTTGTCTGTGAGGGTGCATCCTAGTTCAGCTTCCCATCTCCTTTGCACTGCTGTACATAGCATGGGGACCGTCTTCTGAAGGAGTTTGTATAGGTCAGATGCCAAGCTTGTGTCATCTAATTTCGTAAGAATCCATTTCACGGTCATTGAGGGTCTGTGGTAGGTGATCAAATAAAATCCCAAATACTTTTACAATTTGCTAACTGTCATGTTTGGAATCCGGTGTTATCTTTGGCTAGGGTTGCCTATGATCAGTGACACTGGGGATAGCATAGAAGTGAGGCTTAGGAGTAATACAACGGCATCACGAGCCACCATAGCAGCCTCATGTTATCAGGCAACTATGGATTCCCCACAGCCTGTGTTCCTTGGGTTGCCAAGGGAGCTGCCAAACATGCATGCTGGCTAGAGACTGGTCCATAAAGCACCAGTGTTTCTCAGAGGCTGTGTGATGCCATTCTACAATATGTCTGAGTTGGATGGCTATGTAGTGATACTTAAGCCAAGGTATCCCCAGCTCCCTATCTGCAGTGGAGCATGTTGGTACTGTTTGGGAGTCCGTGCCTTCCTCTCTTTCCAGATAAAGTTCTCCATTAGCCTCTGTAAGATAGATAGGAGCCCTTGAATGGCTGTAGAGGAAGAGCTTGCATCATGTACAGTGAGGGCTTTCATTAGGAGGGTCATCTTAATAGCTGCTATGCATCTCAAGTAGGAGAAACCCCCAGCCTTCCACTTTTACAAGTCTCTGCTGGCTATTTAGAGGAATTCTGAATAGTTCTGTTTGGCCAAACACTCTATTGTGGGGTGGAGTTTTACACCTAGGTATGGTAAATGACATAGGGGGTCATTACAACCCTGGCGGACGGTGTTAAAGCGGCGGTAAGACCGCAAACAGGCCGGCGGAAAAAAAAAAGGGAATTATGACCGTGGAGGAAACCGCCAACAAAGACAGCCACTTTAACACTCCGACCACGACGGCGGTACAGACAAGCAGCGCAGCGGTCACCGCCAACAGACAGGCAGAAGACAAAGTATCGCCCACAGTATTACAACAGGCCAATCCGCCACCTTTTCCGAGGCGGATTCACAGTGGATAAAAACATTGCGGAAACAGCCATTTCAATGGGAAAACGCTCACCTTAACACACTCCACGAGGAAGGAGGGCACCATGGAGCCGGAACTCCAAATTCTCCCTGCAATAGTCTTCCTGCTCCTCTACGATCATCAGCAACGCCATCACCGAAGACAACGGTGAGTACTGCACCTACGACATAGGGGAGGCAAAAGTCAGGGACACACACGCAACACCCCCACCCCCACCCTCACCCACTACAACACACACACCAATGCATTTCCAAACATCACAGTAACAACCCCCAACCCCCCTGGAAGAATTCAAAGACAAAAGGAAATGAGTTCAACCATTGTAATGTATCAAAATATAGTAAGCTAATATATACAGATATATATACACATTCAAAAAATTATACATCACGATTAGTAGTGCAGGTATGCACCATTCAATGTCCGTGGACACTGGGCCCAAAATGCATGGGCGAGGCCCACACACGATACCTGTCCAGAAACGGAGAGAACACTGCTGGGGCATCAGATCGAAATACAACAGGCACCTCAAGGGGATGGGAAGGGGGGGCACCTCAGCCGGATGACAGCACCACGCCAGATCAACGACGGGGCACCATGCCCATTGATGTATCCTGGGGAGTGCAAAGCCACAGTCTCACAAGTCTTTTCAGTGGGTGGTTTGCCCACTGTACCATCCTGGGGAGTGCAAAGCCACAGTCTCGCAAGTCTTTTCAGTGGGTGGTTTGCCCACTGTACCATCCTGGGGAGTGCAAAGCCACAGTCTCGCAAGTCTTTTCAGTGGGTGGTTTGCCCACTGTACCATCCTGGGGAGTGCAAAGCCACAGTCTCGCAAGTCATTTCAGTGGGTGGTTTGCCCACTGTACCATCCTGGGGAGTGCAAAGCCACAGTCTCACAAGTGGATAACGGTCTCCATGCCCAGAGTGCTTCATCCTGTTAAGGACTGAGGTAGAGGATGCTGTTCTCCACTGGTTCTGGAGGGGGACTGGTGCCCAGAGTGTTTCATCCTGTTAAGGACTGAGGTAGTGGATGATGTTCTCCACTGGTTCTGGAAGGGGACTGGTGCCCAGAGTGCTTCATCCTGTTAAGGACTGAGGTAGTGGATGCTGTTCTCCACTGGTTCTGGAGGGGGACTGGTGCCCAGAGTGCTTCATCCTGCTAAGGACTGAGGTAGTGGATGCTGTTCTCCACTGGTTCTGGAGGGGGACTGGTGCCCAGAGTGCTTCATCCTGTTAAGGACTGAAGTAGTAGATGCTGTTCTCCACTGGTTCTGGAGGGGGACTGATGCCCAGAGTGCATCACTCTCCCCGTGACAGTCCCAGTTACGTCACTGCCCCTGCTGCACATGGGCTACCGGTGCTTGATTTTGCGGTGCGTGCCTTGTTCAGCGGTGCTTGCCACGGTGATCTTTGCCCTGTTTAGCGGTGCTTGCCATGGCGGTCTTTGCCCTGTTCAGCGGTGCTTGACTTAGCAGTTTCTGACCTGTTCAGTGGTGCTTGCCCTGTTCAGCGGTGCTTGACTTAGCAGTTTCTGACCTGTTCAGCAGTGCTTGCCCTGTTCAGCGGTGCTTGACTTAGCAGTTTATGACCTGTTCAGTGGTGCTTGCCATGGCGGTCTTTGCCCTGTTCAGCGGTGCTTGCCTTGTTCAGCGGTGCTTGACTTTGCTGTCTCTGACCTGTGCAGCGGTGTTTGCCTTGGCGGTCCCTCATTGCCCAGCAGGGCTGTGGCTGCCGGGGCCCTCCTGGGCACTGACTCTGGCGGTGGTCTCCTGACCAGTGACGATTGTGCTGCCCTCCTGGGCACTGACTCTGGCGGTGGTCTCCTGACCATTGACGATTGGGCTGCCCTCCTGGGCACTGACTCTGGCGGTGGTCTCCTGACCAGTGATGATGGGGCTGGCGGTGGCGTCCTCGGCAGCGGGGATGATGGTGGCCTTCTCCGCCGTGCTGCTCTTCCCATACTTTGGCGCTTTCTTCTGACCCTTCCCCACCTCGGGAGGAGTCACAGCTGACTCTACACTCCCCCCGGGACCCTTGTGAGCGGCTTTGCCGGCAGGAGTCTTCCCCCTCTCCCGTTGGGCACTGTCCAACTTCTGGTGCTTCACAGGGGGGGGACTGGCTGCGCTTTGGCTCCGTGTCACACTGGCTGCCCTGGTGCCCGGTGCACTCCACATACCTCTAACAGGCACCACTGGTACCAGAGATTTTTTGGCTGAGGTGCTAGTACGGGACCTATGAATTGGAGGGGGGGTGGTGGGAAAGAGGTCAACGTTGCTCAGGAAAGGTTTCTGACGCACACTGGGCCGGGTAGCTGGAGGGGGTCTGGGAGTGGAGGAAGAGGAGGTGGTTGTAGGAGGTGTAACTTTTGATGATTTGGGTGCAGGTGCATGTTCTGGAGGCTGTCGTGAGGTGGATGGATGTTGGGTGTGTGTGTGCCCGCGTTTGTGTACTTTGGGAGGGGGCGTCGCAGACACACTGGGAGAGGACACAGGGGACGTGTAAATGGTAGTGGGGGTGGTGAGTGCAGGTGAGCGGGGTGTGGTGGTGGGTGTTCTGGTGCGAGGCGTAGTGGATGTAGTGGTAGTGCATGCAGGTGAGAGTGTAGACGACACTGGGAGGGAGGAGGGAGACGACGAGGAGGGGGACACAGTGGAGGCAGTGGATGTTGCTGTGTCTGTATGTGGGTGATGCTTGTGTGAGTGCCTGTGGGATGTGTGGTGCCTATGTTTGCCTGAGCTTCCCTTGTGTGTTGAGGTGTGTGCAGGCTGGTCTGATGGTGTGCTTGGGATAGAAAGAGGTACAGGGGATTGGGTCTGGGCGGAGGAAGTTGGAGGGGGGAGGCTAGACACAGGGACAATGGCTGCCATCAGTGCTGAGGCCAGAGATTGCAGGGTTCGATGATGGGCAACCTGACCAGAATGAATGCCCTCCCGGAATGCATTAGTGTGTTGAAACTCCCTTTCTACACCCTGGATGGCATTCACAATGGTAGACTGCCCAACAGTGAGTGACCTGAGGAGGTCAATGGCCTCCTCACTGAGGGCAGCAGAGGTAACAGGGGCAGGGGCTGAGGTACCTGGGGCAAAGGTGATGCCCACCCTCCTGGGTGAGTGGGCACAGGGCGAAGGCTGAGGGGCTGCTGGGAGGGCGGTGCTGGTAGGGGTGGCGGCTGTACCTATAGAAGTGGGAGGCACAGATGTTGCCACCACCACAATGGAGCTCCCATCAGAGGACGAGTCCGTGTCGCTGGTTGCTGATCCGGTGACCGACGTGAAGCTCCCCCCGCCCTCCGTCCCACTGGTGTATTCTGAGTCCGTGGTGTGGCCTTCCATGGCCAAGTGGGATGCAGCCCCCTTGTGCTCCAGTGCCACTGTACCTCCGCCTGATGATGCTGATGCACAAAAGAACAGGGAGAGCACAAAAAGGGGGGGAGGAACAGAAGAAACACAGGTTGAGTGCATGGCTTACCGCTACCGTTGGAGGACAATACAGACACAGCAGCCCCCTGCACTACGCCGCGCTGTTGGGCTCTACATATGCAGTTCCTGGGATATGGCCTCCATGGCTATGGTGGACATCTGCACACATAGATGACACAGGGGCATGTATACCTGTACTTGGCACTCTACAGAGGTGGGGTGGAGTGCCACATGGCCTGCATTACAGAGGGGCCTAGCCTACGGAACTCGCCCTGGCCTAGGGAAACCGACAGCCCTCCTCCCCCACCCAGACACCTCCACTGCGTGCAAAGTCTGCAGAATGAGAGTGTACTCACCCCCTTGTGTCTGCTGTGATGCCCTCAAGCGCCCATCCAAATCAGGGTAGGCCACCACCAGGATCCGGAACTTCAGGGGGGTAATGGTGCGACAGGCACCCCTCCCACGTTGGGAGGCCATCCCCAGCTGAGCCTCTGCCGTCTTCTTGCTCCAGCGGCGAATGTCCTCCCATCTTTTACGGCAGTGGGTGCTCCGTCTCTGCTGGACCCCCAGGGTCCGGACATCCTTGGCGATGGCATGCCAAATATACTTCTTCTGGTGGGCGCTGACCTACATGACATGTACAGGGGAAGAAGAGAAGTCATTAGCAACTGCACCGTCGAAGTGAGTGGCCCATATCCCTACCCTTGCCATGTGGCACATGCATTCACAGTCCTTCATGCTCGCAGAACTCTGCCCCCTTCCGTCTTACATCCAGCTCTCTCCACCCAGGCATAGCCCATACAACTTGCACCCTATGTACTCACCTGTTGGTCTGGAGGACCGTAGAGTAGCGTGTACTGGGGGAGGACCCCGTCCACGAGCTTCTCCAACTCCTGTGCAGTGAAGGCAGGGGCCCTTTCCCCAGACGCACGTGTCATTGTCTCTTCCAGACCGAGGTCACAGCAGCACTTGCAGGATAGGTCCTCTCCTGTCGAAGATCAGGTATCGAGTGAATGAACAGATAGAAAATGGCGGTCACTTCCGCGGCGGTGACGTCCACGGCGGTGCGTATCATCACCGCCGGGCGCACTTCGTCATTGGTTCCTGGGACCCATAGGGTCCAATGTTAACCAATGCAGCATTGCGCATCGGTCTTCGACCGCCTACCGGGACGGTGTACAATGCCAGCGCAGTTACTTCACATCCCATTGTCCCAGTTTAGAGGTCAGGCAGTCGCCATTTCAGGGGCTCACATGGCTTCATTTTCAACTGCGTCACACATACCTAGGCCTGGACTTAACACACATACAGACAACTTTTTGGATTTTGTTTCGTGTTCTGTGTAGCTGTGGGTACATACCTCTGAGTTGCTTGACTCTGTGGTCGCTGTTGTCCTTCCTCAGCACCGTCAGCTGGGACATGTGAGGAGATGGCGGAATCCTCCGGTGTACCGACCGCTGGTGGACCTGTTGACAATGGAGGAGTGACATTTAATCATCACCTACAGGTTTGACCGTGCCTCAATCCAGGAACTGTGTACCCAGTTGGAGCCAGACCTTATGTCACCAATCCGCCATCCCACAGGAATCCCCCCTCAAGTGCAGGTGCTATCAGTGCTACATTTCCTAGCAAGTGTGTCATTTCAAAAAACAGTGGCCATGGCATCAGGGATGTCCCAGCCTATGTTTTCCAACGTGTTGTCCGGAGTGTTGTCTGCCCTGCTGAAACACATGAGAAGCTACATCGTTTCCCTCAGGTGGAGGATTTGGCTACTGTTAAAGGTGACTTCTATGCCCTTGGACATATCCCTAACATCATAGGTGCAATTGATGGGACCCATGTAGCTCTGGTCCCCCCCCACAGGAGTGAACAGGTGTACAGGAACCGGAAGAGTTATCATTCGATGAATGTACAGATGGTATGTTTGGCAGACCAGTACATCTGGCAGGTAAATGCTATGTTCCCTGGCTCAGTGCATGACGCCTACATCCTGCGGAATAGCAGCATCCCTTATGTGATGGGTCAACTCCAGAGGCACCGGGTGTGGCTATTAGGGGACTCTGGTTACCCCAACCTGTCATGGCTATTGACCCCAGTGAGGAATCCCAGGACCAGGGCAGAGGAACATTACAATGAGGCCCATGGGTGGACTAGGAGGGTGATCGAACGCACCTTCGCCCTCCTGAAGGCCAGGTTCAGGTGCCTCCATATGACAGGTGGTTCCCTATTCTACTCACCAAGGAAGGTGTGCCAGATCATCATCGCCTGCTCTATGTTTCACAATCTTGCTTTGCGACGCCAGGTGCCTTTTCTGCAGGAGGATGGTCCACATGATGGTGTTGTGGCAGCTGTGGAGCCTGTGGACAGTGATGAGGAGGAAGCAGAGGAAGAAGACATTGACAACAGGGACTCAGTCATACAGCAATATTTCCAGTGACACACAGGTGAGAACACTTTCTTGACTACTACATTTACTTTCACACTTCTACCTTTATCCTGTCTGTCAATTTCACGCAGTATTTGGTAACTGAGTTGTACATTTCCATTACGGTTTCAAAGGTGTGGTTACCAACGTGTGTCATCTGCTTGCATCCTTCATGGACTTGTGATGTGTGACATTGGTATGTTGACATTACATTTTCTAATGGATTTTGTCATTGTCATAGCTAATACACATTTTCAAAATCACAGACTGACTCCTGAGATTTCTGTGCTTCAAGGGTGTTTATTGAAGTGCTAATTATTGGAGGGGGTGGTAAAATGGTGATGGGTGATGGTGGATGAATGTCCATGGCAGAGTACAGTCTATTAGTCTCACAGGTGCATTGCCCATATGGGCATAGGAAGTGGAGCTGGGGCAGTTCCAATATGGACAGGGTTATAAAGTGGGACAGTGGGATGACAATCAGGGTGGTCTCATTTCTTGGCGGGGGTCTTGCCGTCATGCTCTGTCCTGTTCCTGGATCTCAGGGACCGCTTGCGGGGTGGTTCTCCGTCTGCAGGGGGTGGGGTGCTGGTGTGGTGGTCCTGTGGCGGGGCGTCCTATCCACTAGCGCCGGAGGAGGTGGTGGGCAGTTCATCATCCAGGCTAGTGTCAGGGGCCCCTTGGAGTGCCACGGTGTCCCTCATGGTGTTCTGTATTTCCTTCAGCACCCCTACGATGGTGCCCAGGGCGGAGCTGATGGTTCTGAGTTCCTCCCTGAACCCCAACTACTGTTCCTCCTGCAGGCGCTGGGTCTCCTGAAACTTGGCCAGGACCATAGCCATTGTCTCCTGGGAGTGGTGGTATGCTCCCATGATGGAGGAGAGGGCCTCGTGGAGAGTGGGTTCCCTTGGCCTCTCCGGCCCCGGTCGCACAGCAGCCCTCCCAGTTCCCCTGTGTTCCTGGGTCTTCGTCCGCTGGACCGTGTGCCCACTACCACTGCCCCCAGGTCCCTGTTGTTGTTGGGGCGGTGGGTTATCCTGGGTTCCCTGTAGTGGTGGACACACAGCTGATTGACGTGTCCTGGGTACGGAGGTATGGGCCCGTTGGGTGGGTGCTATACTGGTGTTTCCAGAGGGTGGAAGGTCAGTGTTGGGCTGTGCCTGTGCGAGGGGAACCGACTGTCCCGAGGCCCACGATGGTCCGGGCTGGTCATCTGGATCCCGTTGGCCAGAGCTGCTGTCATCACTGTGGGCCTCTTCTGTGGGTGGGGTAGAGATGTCTGGACCCTCCTGTCTGGTGACGTTAGGTAGTGGTCCTGCAGGGGTGTAAAAGCATGATTATTGCATCTCTGTGTGTCATGGTGTGCAATGGGTGGGTGAGCGTGTACCCCAGTGCTAGCATTCCTCTGTGGGGGCTTGTGTGATGATGGTTAGGGGGTGTTATGGGTATGTGCAGTGGGCATGCTTTAGTGATGGGTGTCCATGCTTTGTTGTGTCATTGCAGGGCTTGGTGTTGGGATGGGTGGTTTGTGTTATTAGTACATTAGTAAGGAGTTGGAGTGATAGGGGAGGGGCTGAAGGTGGGGGGGTGTGATAGCATGCAGGTAGGGTGGGGAATGTGATAGTTAAGATTTGACTTACCAGTGTCCATTCCTCCACCGACTCCTCCGAGGCCCTCTGGATGCCTGATGGTCAAGACCTGCTCCTCCCATGTTGTTAGTTGTGGGGGAGGAGGTGGGGGTCCGCCGCCAGTCCGCTGAACTGCGATGTTGTGCCTGGAGACCACGGAACGCACCTTCCCCCGTAGGTCGTTCCGCTCCTTCCTGATGTCCTCCCGATTTCTTGGGTGCTGTCCCACTGCTTTGACCCTGTCGACTAGTCTTCGCCATAGCTCCATCTTCCTTGCAATGGAGGTGTGCTGCACCTGGGATCCAAATAGCTGGGGCTCTACCCGTACGATTTCCTCCACCATGACCCTGAGCTCCTCCTCCGAAAACCTGGGGTGTCTTTGCCGTGCCATGGGGTGGTGTAGGTGATGTGTGGGATGGTGTATGTGGTGATGAGTGTGGTGATGTGTAGTGGTGTGTGGTGTTTTGTGCGTGGATGTTGTGTGGGTGATGGTGTTGTGTGCCTCTGTGTGGTGGGGTTGTCTATGCTGTGCAGTCTTTCTGGCCTTCTCTCTGTAATAGTGGTCGTAGGGGTTTGTGGGTGATGTGGGTGTGTGTTTTATATTGTAATGGGTGTGTGGGAGTGGTGTTTGTATGTGTATCAGGTGTGTGTAATTCGAATTGTCCAATGTGGCAGTGTTTTGGAGATGTGTGTGTATTTTGAGTGCGGCGGTGTGTACCGCCAATGGAATACCGCGGTTGATAGACCGCCGCATGGATTCGTGGGTCGTAATAGCATGGGCGTGTTTCTGTTGGCGTGATGGTGGAGGTTTTGCTTTCGGCAGTTTATCACAGACCTTTGGTGTGGCAGACTTGTGTGGGTGTCTGAATTTCGGCGGATTCCGAGATGTGGGTCATAATAGCTGTGGCGGAATTCCGCTGCCGCGGTGGTGTCTTCTGCACGGCGGTAAGCGGCTTTTACCGCCAATGTTGTAATGACCCCCATAATGTTGTGGCCAGGAAAAAAGGAAGACTTCTTTCAAGAAGTAGCTCCTCTGGCACCCCGATCCTAATAACTGGGATTTATGTGTGGTCACTTTAAACCCGGATCCTTGGCAGAAAGCTTCCAGCTTTCTCAGAAGGGTAGGAAGTGTGGTCATTGGATTAGTGAGTGTCAAGAGGATGTTCATACTCACAGAGGACTATTTTGTGCTCCGTTTTGCCAAAGGTCACCCAAACAAACCTGTTGTTGTGACAGATGGTCTCTGCAAGGGGCTTCATGTCAAGGCCAAATGGAGTGTTGATAGGCGATAGCCCTGATGATATCCTTGCGGTATAATGATAGGACCTGGCATCACCCCATTACCTTGCCCCTTACCTTATGCCTGTGTAAAACTGCTCATCACACGTCTGGATGCTTGGCCCCAGACCTACACAAGACCTCTTGAAGAAAAGGCCAGAAGACCATGTCAAAATCCTTCTTGGCATCTATAGATAATAGAACTGCAGGAATCCTTGTGTGCATAGCCTTATCAATGATATGGAGAATGCATTTTCCCTTTTAGGGATAAAGCCCATTTTATCGGGGTCCACCAAGACCTGCATATAGGGACCAGGCCTCCTTGCTAAAACTCCTATGATCTTCGTGTCTATATTAAGCAAGGAGATTGGATGGTAAGAGGTGCAGTTAGTAGGGCCTTTCCCTGGCTTATGAATAACCTAACCATGATGGCCATCATGTGCAGGGTAGGAGTGAGTGCTCCAGTTTATGCAAATGAGTTATAGAGCTTGGTCAGAAGAGGGACGAGCTGTGGGCAGAAGTACGTATAGAATGCTTCTATGAGACCATCTGGGCCATGGGTTTTCCCTAACTGGAGGCGGAAGAATCTAGATATACCATATGCAACTGTGATGTTATTATCTAGTGTTTCTGACTGTTGTTTAGGGAGTGACAGCAGTGTGACAGTGTCAAGATAGGTCTGCATGTTCATAGCAAGATGTGGGTCTGAGGAATATAGTTCAGTGCAAAAGTATTGTAGTGCTTCCACAATCCCATCAAGGGACTACACTAGGTCTCCTGCATGTGCAGCAATCTGAGACACGTTGTCCCTCTGTTGTCTTGCTCAGAGTTTTCAAATCAGCATCTTGCCTGCCTTGTCACCCCAACATATTATCTATGTTTACTGCAGAGCAGTGCATATTCTGTGATGTGTCAATCTTGCACCTTGAGTTGGTGGCAAGCTGTCATATGTTGACCTCTGTGGAACAGGGCCATTGTTCTCTGTCAGGTGAGAAGTGATGTCCTCACGTATGGAATTAATAATGTCTATATGTCACAGAAGGTTTAGGTTGTCATTTAGTCACCTGTGTTTCTGTCATGGTGGCCTGACATAAGTCCCATAATGTTAGATGTAGAGAAGTGTGGTCCAAGTAATTGTCTAGTCTAGCATATGTTTGGTGCGAGGCTGAATAGAACATGTAGTCCTTGCAATGAGGGTGGTGCGTGCCCCAGATTTCTTCCAGCCCCAAGTCTGTGATTCAGACATGTCTGCCTCTGAGAGGGCACCTGCTTGGCCCACCCTCTGGGCTGATTGGTCCAGAGAGGCATCTACCACTATATTGAAATCCCTCCCAATAAGTAGCTGAGGTTAGGATGGTCTGGGAGCGCCTTCTCCTCCATGCCCACTGCTGGTCATCAAAACTGTACTGACAAAGGGGGGGTTTACGCAACAGTCCTGCAGTTAATGCAGAAAGGAAGGGAGCCCCCATGACTCTGTCTGTCAGGTCAGCAGCATGGGCGGGAGGAGCCCCGTGAAGTCCACAGCAGCCAAAGATATCTATCATGCATCTGATTCCCAAAAGGGGAGGGGGGCTTCACGCTGGTTCATCATAGTCCCTTCCTCCTCTGCCTGTGGTCCTTGCAGCGGTCCACCCCAGGTCCCTCCACTGCCGGGGCACTGACGGCTGAAGGCAATGGGTCCCCTGCAAGAACGATGCCACTGCCACTGCCCTCCTGGGGCCATGCGGGCCACTAGTCTGTTCTTCCTCAGGATCATGTGTCTTGTGGCCCACGTGGTCCTCTACAGTGATGTGTCAGCATCTGGCATATCACGCCGATCCCGGACAACAATCAAGGAACCTTGGGCTGTGGGGAACTACCACAACGCCGCTCGGTGTCCCACCACAGGTCTGCCACTGTGGCGAGGGTCCCCCTCCCCCCAAGGGAGGGGCCCCGGCATCACTGGTCCGAGTCAGGTGTCACCACACGCCACAGGTCACCGATCATTCCTGGCCCCCACTTGTAGGGGGCAGTGGCGTAGCGTGGGGGGTTCAGGGGGGGCCGGCCGCCCCGGGCGCAACATCTTGGAAGAGACTCGAGTGCTAAAATCCACGGGTTAGGGGGCGCAAATTACTTGCCTTGCCCCGGGTTAGGGGGCGCAAATTACTTGCCTTGCCCCGGGTGCTGACAACCCACGCTACGCCACTGGTAGGGGGTCCCGGGATTCTACGGTCTCAGCAAGGTGGTGGCCACCGCCAGTAAAGCCGGGAGCACACGGTGCTGGATTGCTTTGTGATGTCGCTGCTGCCCAGTTGCAGCTTGGCTAGCTCTCACCAGAATCGGCACAGTCCACGTTGGTGCCGCTCCCTCTGGATGGAGGGGGGTATCACGCACCAGGGGCGCACCAGTAATCCACGTCACCTCTTAGGAGTCACTATAAGGCAGTGACTGAGGCAGAAAGGGTGTATGGAAGGCCAGGCGAGGCGCACAGAAAAAACATTTCTGCTCTGCTGCTATCTTGACTACGGCCCCTCATTCTATTTTGTGCTCTTTATAAACCTTTGCACCAATGTTACATGGTTCCTCTGTTAAAAAAGGTTGGGTTCAAAAGTACCCACCTGACTTATTGTTTTTACAGATGTTATAAAATCATCTGACATGTTATGCGGTTGGTAGATATTTTAAAGTTACTATGAACTTCTGAAATTATTTACTTTTTTAAATCCGTAATCATAGTGTATCTTTTTTAATTGATGTATATTTATGATACCTATTGTTATGTACTTACAAAATGTGTGTCTGTATCCTTTTATGGTCTTGCCATTAACTGACTAGAGGAAACTCACTGATTGATTGATTGTGATTGCTCGAACGATAAAAGCCAGAATAGTTCTAATTATCCGTGGGGTACTACATGTGAGAGTCAATTCAGCATATAGGACAACTCCCATAGCCGGCATTATTGAAATACAGTCATATTTATTTGCTTCTAAAAATGAAGAAAGGCGGGCCTCCTGTTTTCTTAGTCCTGTAACCCGTGAAAGGCAGGCCTGTCACTCAGGGAGTCAGGATGGCTTTGGTATACTCAATGACCAGTGCTTACGTTGTAAATAAAAATGTGCTGATGCCCAAAGCTCTCCGATGAAACACGTGGGTGCTGCATTTAGAATACTGACGCAGCGTAATCTCGAAGCCATCTCGGACCTCTTCAGTCCATTTACATCCACTCCCTGCCCCTTCATCTCACTCTTGCAGGTTTCTGCTTTCTCCCATTTTTCTCTTCCTACGACTTTCCCATATGTGTCTATTGCTTGCAGTAAATGCCTGATGCAGAAATAAGTGCTCAAAATAAATTCCCGCGCCCTAAACCGGCAACCACCGGCACATATTAAGCACTGACTCAATCTCATGCTGCTGTGCTTTATCAGAGTGTAACATACAATCAGTTTCACCGTGCAAGAAGTATGCAGACTACTCCCAAGGGCTAAAGACGGAAGAGCTCCACCACGTACGACATTTCCCTCACCTCTAAGGATTACAGAGGCGGTCTAGAGAGGCAAGCAGCATCTTAAAAAACAGAATGGAAAGCTTTTATTTCTGGCTTTTTATTTTTATTTCTCTTTTGCCCTCTCTTCCTCGGATGTCAATTTTGAAATCGAGATTCCAATTATCTAGCTATGAGTGCGACCTGGTGTAAGTGTAAGAGCCGGTTAAGTGCAGCTGGGAGTGGTTAATTCCATGTATCAGTATAGTACAGCAGGCCTCTCCAATTTAGCCAATGACAGTAACATTATGAGCACTAAGGCTTCGTGACCCGACTGCAATAAGGAATTGCTGCTGTGACCCTTCCCTGTGATGAAATGTCATGTGGAGCCTTGGCAATCTGAACGTAGAACAGCGTGCAGCTTCTGTGGCACAAACCAGGCTTTCAGGACATGGGTTCCTATAAATAAACCAAGAGGTGTAGGACTAGCTGATGAAAAGTGTACATATGTAAAACATTAAAAAATATAAATATTGACTAAAGTCCAAAAACACTCAATATCTGAGTGTTCTCCATGGGTACCCTCAGACTTCTGCTTATTTTATAGTCACAATACTTTAGATGTGACCTATGACGCTATTCTTAAATAATGTCCCCTTAAGAGCAACAGGTAAGAACTTGGTGGTCCTTTTCTTATAACAAAATACCTAAAAGCTTAGTGCCAGATTAAAGAAAAGTGGTTCTGCACCCAGTACAGAGCAACTTTTCTTGCACTCATTAGCACACCCCTAATGCCACCATGTGTGTGCCATATCTAAGATATCACGCACCATGGCGGTAGTTAAGAAACTAGCGTCAAAATGTTTGATGTTAGTTCAGAGCTTTGCAAGATTAGCGTAATTTTTTTTTACACTAATCCTGCAAAGCCCATTGAGGCCCATTGTTAACAATGGTGTGCCAGAGACGCCAGAAAACTGCGAATAGGGACTCCGAGTCCCAGAGAGGAGCAGAGAGGCCATGAAGGAGCCTCATTTGACGAGCGTTATTCAGCGCTGTGTGCTGCATCACCGAGCGGGACGCCAGACATGCCAGAGATCTGGGAATAGGGACTCCGAGTCCCAGAAAGGAGCGGGGAGGTGGGGAGGAGCTTCATTTGACAAGCACTATTAAGCGCTGTGTTCTGCATCGCCGCGTGGGACGTGCACCGGCTGCGCCCAGGCTAAAAGCAGGCCCGCCCTTCGCCCGTCATCGACCGAAAGAGGGCGAGCTGGGCCACCCCCCTTTAATCCTGCGAGTCAGTGTTTCTAACAATATCTTGCCCTCCAATAGACATCTGCCCCAAAGTTTAACTGTTTCATGCCTGCCTCTCCAGTAAATAATCAGTATCTTATTTAGTATCCTATTGTTTAACTGTGGCTGTAGCTGACTGGCTGCCTCTCAGATAAGTCTCCCTTGATATACTGTGAGGATGGGCAGGAGAAGGGTGCTTCAAAGTATGGATCAGACTGGAGGAGGGAAGGGAAACATAAATACAACTCTGGACTCTTTTCTTGCCAGAGCTGTTGGGGTGGTCACTAAAGCGATTGATTTGGCGGAAAGGAGGCTTTCTCTGAAGATGAGTGACTAGCGCCAAATCTCCACTGAAAGTGAGGCTCTGGGGCTGCTGGACGATCAGGCGGGTCCCTCTTAGAAATCGCAAGAAGTTGTGCCTGAAAATTTGTTCCCTGAGGAGACGAGGGCAAATGGTTTGACTGGGACCTTAAGGAAAAGCAAGAGGTTTTTGATGAGGTCCCTCCAGCTTTCCCCTTGGAGAGTAGCAGTACCCCCCTGAAAAAGAAAAAGGCGCAGAGGAAAGCTGGGAGCACATTTAAATCGCCTATGTCAGCAATTTTGAATCCCTTGGGCTTGACGGATGGTACTGATCTCAAACAGTCACCGGGTTGGAATGCAAATAGCTAACTGATGATGACGTTTAAGGAGATGGTCGAGGCTAGTCTGGCCCCAGTCATGGAGAAACTGCTGGTGCTTGAGAAAGCAGTTTCCCAGATATGTGGGTAGGAGAGGCCTAGCCCAGTTATAGTTGAGGGTGGTCCGGACTCTAGACACCAAATTCAACCACCCGAAGGGGCGTTTCCTTGTGAGGGCTACCCCTGGAAACTGGATGGAGCCATACAACAAGCTGCAAATTTTGTAAATTCAGAGGCTCATGGTATCTGTGGAGGCTGTCCCGCCTTTGATTGCCTTAGCCGATTTGCCAAGAGGCGCAGGAGGAAGAAATAGGCTACGAGGTGGAAAGCCATCAGAGAGTGGGCCTGTGGTATTTGGGAAGGAGCGGTTACAAAGTGGTGGAGCACGAGATTTGCTTTTGGAAAAAAATCCCCCACTCGTTTGTTTGGAGCTCCCTCCAGTGTGTGCCCCCTATGTGGTGGTGCTGATAGATGTCCCGGCTCTTGCTCTGGGTATTAGTGAATCTACGGACCAACTAAAAAATAAAACTGGTCATTGGCTGAGTAAAAATGGTGACTTTGCTTGTAAGGACCTTAGTGATATCCCCTTTGTTAGAAGAATTGATTGGGTCGGGCCGCAAGCAAAAGTGGGAAATGGGGACTGTATTATTATAAATTGTAGGTATCCTGGTCTGGCCCAGCGACTCCTTTCTACACAGAGTTTAGCTTCCCCGAGAAAGGGCAAAAGTGGCATGGTCCATTTGAGTTTTTTCTATTATTATACACAACAGCCTGCTGAGTCTGGTGAGATCTTGTTTGGGAATCTTAGGAATCTACACCAGGGACAAGGTGCTTCACATAGATTCAGCATGAGGAATGATATCACTAGCACACGGGATTTGGAGGGAGTGGATTGACGCTATGTAGGAAAATACACTGAGGTTATAGCAGATGCCTCAAATGCTACTATGACCATGGAGGTCCAGGGTGGAAAGTCTATGTGGTCTTATTTCTTTGAATGTAGCTGGGTACAATGCTAAGTTATTAGACCATGAATGGACTAGGTGCCTGGCTCAGTATGATTTTATTCTACTGCAAGAAGCCTGGTCGGATGGGCAAGCTGCCTGGGATGGTTATCATAGGTTTGCAGTCCCAGCTATTCAGCCTCAAGGAGACCACCCCAAAGTGGGCTTGGTTACTTTGATCCGATTTTCTAAAACAGCAAGAGCATTTCAAATCAATTGTAACCATCAGGGTATATTGATTGTGTGGGTAATTTTTCCTAACAAATTTAGGGGGTCATTCTGACCCTGGCGGTCATTGACCGCCAGGGTCAACGACCGCGGGAGCACCGCCAACAGGCTGGCGGTGCTCTCAAGGGCATTCTGACCGCGGCGGTTTGGCCGCGGTCAGAAAGGGAAAACCGGCGGTCTCCCGCCGGTTTTCCGCTGCCCTAAGGAATCCTCCATGGCGGCGCAGCTTGCTGCGCCGCCATGGGGATTCCGACACCCCATACCGCCATCCTGTTCCTGGCGGTTCGGCCGCCAGGAACAGAATGGCGGTATGGGGTGTCGTGGGGCCCCTGGGGGCCCCTGCAGTGCCCATGCCAATGGAATGGGCACTGCAGGGGCCCCCATAAGAGGGCCCCACTTTGAATTTCAGTGTCTGCATAGCAGACACTGAAATTTGCGACGGGTGCAACTGCACCCGTCGCACCCCTTCCACTCCGCTGGCTCCATTCGGAGCCGGCTTCCTTGTGGAAGGGTGTTTCCCACTGGGCTGGCGGGCGGCCTTTTGGCGGTCGCCCGCCAGCCCAGTGGGAAACCCAGAATACCTGCGGCGGTCTTTTGACCGCGCAGCGGTATTCTGGCGGCCCCAGCCAGGCCGGCGGATACCGCCGCCGGCTGGGGTCAGAATGACCCCCTTAATGTCCTGTTGGTAAGTTTTTACAATGCTGTTTGGGATTCTCGGTGTCAAATTAGTGTCCTTTTTTCAGTTCTCCAGACACTGAGGAGCAGAATGGTGGAGGTTGGTGTGGAATTCTGTGCTGTTGTGGCAGGAGATTTTAATGCGAAGATAGGGCAGCATAGTACAGTGGTGAATTCTTTTGAGGTGGATCAGGAGGTATATAGCTGATGGATCACAGGACGCTAAGGGCAGAAATTTGATTAAGTGCTTACGTAGTCTGGGCCTTATGAACTTCTGCAATGTCAAAGCTGTGGGTACTTATCAGGTTCCCACTTTTGTAGGTAGAGGGGTAGATACAACAATTGACTATATTTTTGTTTCTCCCTCTCTAAAGAATTTGGTTAAGTATGGGGAGGTGGGTGAGAAGTATTTTAGTGACCATAACTCCCTCACGGTCCATTTTAGCTTCCCAGAGATTTTACATAAACCAAGAAGGGGAGCAACAGTTTTGGTTAAGATAAAAGATCAGGGTAGGAGACTTGGCTGGAGGCAGGAAAATATCCAGTAAGTATTAGAAAGGGTGGTGGGTGACAATCTAAATCTGATCACGGATACACTTCTGGCAAAACCCCGAGTCCATGGGAAGTTATGGATGCTATGCTTAGAGTGAATAAAGCTTTTAAAGATTGTCTGATTGTAGCCGCTCAGTCTTCCAGTAAGTATAGGGGTGGTTGGCTTAGTAATCCCTGTTATGAGGCTAACATATTTCTGAGGAAGGCCTTAAAAAAGCACCCTAGAGATAAGGCACATATTAGAGAAGCGAGAGCTCAGTATAAATCTGTCCTGAGGGTAAGGAAGCTAAAGCTTAAGGAGCTAGCCTGGGAGAGACTGGAATGTGCAGTAGATTGTAAAAACCCTGGCTTGTTTTGGAAGGTTGTTAATAGGGGTCTTATTGAATCAGAAACATCTGAGGGCCTGGGCTGCAATATCGCCCCTTAGGCTTGGGTCAGCCATTTTTGTAGCATTTTTCAGGGGAGTTCTCCAGGAGGTAATGGAGGGAGAAATATGAAGGTCACCCTAATTTAGCTATCAGGTTCACACTCCAAAAGGTTAAGGAGGCATTGCATGATAGTGCTAGTAATAAAGCTCCTGGCCCAGACACAATCCCAATGGATCTTTATAAATCTTGCCCCCAGTTATGGGAGCCCATTTTGCTTAATGTCCTTAATGCCCCAGTGAGTGTGGGAATATCAGATACCTGGAGATCAGCGTGTATCATTCCTGTGTATAAAAAGGGGGATTGGAATGATCCCGAGTCGTATCGTCCAACTTCTCTTCTTGATTCTTCGGCCAAAAGTTTGGCCCGGATTATTTTAAGGCGTATTGAGGCTTGGATGGCCGAAAATGCAATTCTGAGCTGGGTACAATATGGTTTTAGGGAAGTGCTTGGTACCCAGGAACAGCGCCTAAATTTGCTGATGGTGATTGGGAAACATCCTCAAGCTAGGAAAGACCCTCTATATCTAGCATTTATGGATCTTTGCTGTGCCTTTTATAAGGTCGATTGGTCTAAGCTGTGGGAGAAGCTTACCCGGCTGGGAATGGACCCTTCAATTGTGAAGTTGCTTCGGTACCTCCACCTAGGAACATATGCAAATGTGAGGGGGGTAAATGGGAAATGCTCGGATGCTTTTGAGCTCGGTAGGGGTGTGCGCCAGGGATGTGGCTTGGCTCCTACCTTTTTTCTTCCGTACACAAATGGGCTGTTTGATTTTTTGGGTGGAATGCTGTAAGGATGCTCCTAAAATTATTGGTAAGAACATCCCGGTATTGATTTATGCAGATGATGCAGTACTTATGGCTCGCACTATGAATGGCCTTCGAGAGCGGTCAGAGCTTATTACATTTTTATGTCAGCCCTTGATTTAGAGATACATTGCAATAAATCACACTATATGATGTATGGGAAACCACTCAGTAGGTTGGGCTGCAGATCAACGAGCAAGCAATCAGTAAGGTTCAGGAATTCCCCTATTTAGGTGTTAATTTCGATGACAAGGGTTCCTGGAAATCTTGTATTTCCAGGAGAGGGGCACTTTTTAATGCAACAGTAGGTGCCACTTTCGAGTTTGCTGCCAGGGTGGGTAATAAACCTGTTAAGGCCCTGTTTGAAATATATAGGCGAAAGTGTCTCCCAGTCTTGCTGTATGGGGCGTCACTGTGGGGGCATACTGGAAACAGGGCCCCTGCCATAGACGAAAATAGCTTCTGCAGGAGGTTGCTAGGAGTTGGCCAAAATGTTTCCAGCTTCTGTTTGCATGCCGAATTGGTCCTAGACTTCATTGAAGATATCATTAAGATTGCTCCCCTTAAGTTATGGATCTCTATCTGGTCTAACAAGTGTGCCGCCTTCAATAGAGAGATTTTGTGGGATTGCATGGCAAGTGAGTGTGCAAAGGATATTCCCTGGCTGATGTATATTAGAAAAGTATCTTCTGTACTGGGGCGGCCTGATATGTATGAGGCTCCAGAGAGTCTACCGAACTCTGATAAACGCTGGGCTAAGGAGAATTCCTCCAAAAATACTGAGGGCTAGGGGTTTCGTGCAATACTGCCAGCCTTCCTGTCGCTGCGTATGGCCTCGGATGCGCTAGTGTGACAAAGGGTAAGGTCTTTTCTAAAGGGAGTCATAACCTGGCGGAATATTATGGAGGCTTTTTTAATTGAGTCTTAATTTGCATTTTTATTGTAATATTTTATATTTTTAGTGAACTTTGGAATGTAATTTTTATATGTATAAAATAGCAAATAGGATATTGAAACTGGTTCAATGAACTGTTCTTAATTTTTGTTTTAAGTATTGTTGGACTTTTGCCCTTTTGCAGAGTCATCCCCAATCTTTTTGCCTCCTGCCTCCTATTTTTATTGACCTGTTGCTGTTGGATTTTGAACTCTGAGCACTTTACCACTGATAACCAGTGCTAAAGTGCATATGCTCTCTGTGTAAATTGTATTGTTGATTGGTTTATCTATGATTGGCATATTTGATTTACTAGTAAGTCCAGATTAAGGTGTACTAGAGGTGCCAGGGCCTGTAAACCAAATGCTACTAGTGGGCCTGCAGCACTGGTTGTGCCACCCACCTAAGTAGCTCTGTAATCATGTCTCAGACCTGCCACTGCAGTGTCTGTGTGTGCAGTTTTAACTGTAAATTCAACTTGGCAAGTGTACCCCCCTCGCAAGGCCTAAACCTTCCCTTTTCTTACATGTAAGACACCCCTAAGGTAGGCCCTAGGTAGCCCCAAGGGCAGGGTGCAGTGTCTGGTTGAGGTAGGATATAAAGTAATGTGTTTTATATGTCCTGACAGTGAAGTATTGCTAAATTTGTTTTCACTGTTGCAAGGCCTGTCCCTCTCATAGGTTAACATGGAGGCTACCTTTAAATATGATTTAAGTGTAGATTTCCTTTGGGAGTGGATAGACATGTGGAGTTTGGGGTCTCTGAGCTCACAATTTAAAAATATATCTTTTAGTAAAGTTGATTTTAAGATTGTGTGTTTGAAAATGCCACTTTTAGAAAGTGGGCATTTTCTTGCTTATTCTATTTCTGTGGTCCTGCCTGTTTGTGGATTCCCTGTCTGGGTCAGTTTGACAGTCAGGCTGGTTGCACCTCACACTAGACAGTGACACAAAGGGAGCTGGGGTGTAGCCTGCATATCCTGATGAGCCATCTGTGCTAGGAGGGAAGGGAGGAGTGGTCACTCACATCTGAAAGGGCTGTGCCTGCCATGACACAATGCAGTCTCCAACCCCCTGGTGAGTGTCTGGGGCCTGGCCTTGGCAAGCCAGGATTTCACATTCAAAAGAGACTTTACTTTGAAGTAAGCCTACTTCAAAGGAGATATGGGGTATAAGAAGGGCACCCAAAACCACAGACTATAGAAACCAAGAAGAACCTCTGCCTGGAGAAGAGCTGAAGGGTTGAGGAAGAAGAGCTGCCCTGCCGGTAACTGTGCTTGGTGGAGCTATCCTGCAGTTGCTGCTTCTGCCAGAGTAAGAGGGCAAAGACTGGACTTTGTGTGCCTTCCATCATGAGAAGAACTCTCCAAGGGCTTGATTTAGAACTTGCCTCCTGTTGTTTTGAAGTTTCAGGGACAGCAAAGAATTCTCTCTGCCAGCACCTGGAGTCTCTGGAGAGACTCCTACTCTGCCCTGTGGTGCCCATCCAGTTCCTGGGAACCTGAAGGGAGAAGCTGGCAGCCTAAGAGGAGGAAATCCAAGCACAGAGCACAATGCAGGGAAAAGATCTACGCAACTCCGATCTCCAGCTGAAGAAACGACGTGCTGCCGGCTCTGCGGCTGAAAACCGATGCTTGCCGGAAAAGCGGCAGAAGAATTGATGCACGGAGCTGGAGAAACGACGCGCAGCATCGCTGACGAAAGCTGGGAGATCGCAACCCGCACTGCGTGGTTTTCGGATCATCGTGTGGCTGGATTTCTGATGCAAACACTGCTGGGCGTGTAAAAACAATGCAAGGCCTGCCCGGACCCGAGAGTGCTGACCGGATCGACGAATCGCTCTCCTGCGGAGAGAAGAATTAAAGGGCCCGACCCGACAAAAGGAGAAACGACGCAAGGTCCCGCTCTTGAGTGGAATTGACGCATCACAAGTCCTTATGGACGCACACAATCGCCCGTGCACAGTTATTTTTGATGCAACCAAGGTATATTTTCAAGCTAACAGTGTTAGTGTGTGTTTTAAACTACATAAAGACTCTTTTTGCTTTTTAATTCATAGCTTGACTTGTGTATTGTGGATTTTTGTCGTTTTGGTCTTGTTTTGTTTAGATAAATATTCTCTATTTTTCTAAACCTGTGTTGTGTCATTTTGTAGTGTTTTCATTAAGTTACTGTGTGTGTTGGTACAAATACGTTACACCTAGCACTCTGAAGTTAAACCTACTGCTCGTGCCAAGCTACCACGGGGTAAGCAGGGGTTAGCTGAGGGTGATTCTCTTTTACCCTGACTAGAGTGAGGGTCCTTGCTTGAACAGGGGGTAACCTGACTGCCAACCAAAGACCCCATTTCTAACAAGTATTTATTGGGTAGGAAAGGTGTAGGAATGTATATTTGTGATAATGATTTTTAAGAGTGTATTGTGTTGCTGATTTATTTGTATGGTTGATAATTTCTGTACTGAATAAAGGATCTTACAATGGTGTGCCTCCTTTTAACACTTGCTCTGAGAAGGCATTAAAAGTGCTGTAAAAAAATGACTCAAAGAAATCTATTAGATTTCTTTGCTCCATTTTTTGTCCCCTCTAATGGGGGGGGGGGCATTTGGCGCAGGCATAATGTAGTGCAAAGGGTTACAAAGTGGTGTAAGGCACGCATTGCACCACTGTGAATTTGGCACAGTGATTTTGGCCTCATTGGGCCACATTAGCATTAAAAAAATGACGCTATTGTGGTGCAAGGAGGTGCTGGGGCTCTTAAATCTGCCCCTTAGTGTGATATACTGCAAAAGATATGCGGAACAGGAAATAACACGGCACCTGAGAACTCTGGCATAGTTACACTTCGCTAGAGAGCATTAAAGTGAGAACCATCAATCCACCTGTGACACCCTATCCTGAGTGAAATGAATAGAGAGAAGCAAGTGAATTGATGTGTTCTCTTCAGAATGATCGGTGCCTAAAATAGGAATCTCTTACAGAGTGTGTTCCTTTATCAGACAGACAGACCCGTGTGGCTCATATTATAATCACCATAAGTTTCTCTGCTAAACCAGGTTTTACATTAATTTGGCTATGGATGGTTAGGAATGTGTTGTCAGCCTGTCCCCATCTGTCTTGATTTGGCCTGGCCTAGTCTTTTCACTGGTGAACACTGCAAGCTTTGAGTCCATTCAGATGCTCCACAGTGTTGAACAGCAAAACACCTGACTTCTGCTGGCTTGGTGATGCCCATAGAGAAGCTCGCATTGCTAGACAGGGTTGGCTGCTTAATTTGCACATCCCCATTAGTGGGGCTCTTGCTATCCCTCCTTGATGGATGGCGTTGTAGCCACCTCTGTCAGCACCAAGTTAAAGCACACAGCGTAGCCATTACATGCAGTAAAACAGTAGTGCAGCCTAGTAAGACAAAGTCTGCAATTGGGACAGTGTCCACAAATGCATGGACATGGATGGCCTCATTTTCAGAGCAGTCTGCAAGTTTCGATTTGGGATCAACCTGCTGCAAGTAGCCTTTATTATGAGCTCATAACCACTTTGGACATTCACAAAATATGATTCTACTCTAAAGCATGTATTGATATGAATTCGTGTTGTGACAGTAAATCTACCCACAAGGACGAAGAGAGCTCCAAGGCTTTGCATACACAGATCTTTGTGTGTGTGTGTGTGTGTGTGTGTTCACAATTTCCTGACCTATTCTGACCACAGATGTACTCCTATGAAGGCTAGGAATAATACCCCTTTATAAGATGAGAATGGGCAAGGGACAACCCTTAAATTGAATGGGTTATAGACAGGGTGATTATTTTGTCGAGGGAAATGAAATAAAAAATTCAAAAGTATTTCAGCAGCACGCCTGGGAAAACTGCAGCAGTGGCACTCATGTAAACCATTGTGATTTACAGAAAATATATAAACGTACTTCACAAATAGAAGAACACGTATAGGGGTAGATTAATGATTTGATTTATGATTTTTGTGCACATCAGGTTCTGAGTTGAGCCCAAAGGCACCACCGGATATTGCAGCACTACATACCTCAGAAACCCATGTACTGCTGAGTGATTTCAACAAGTCTCAGAGCAGCTCCTGTGAGGGGCACCTGAGCCTTAATGACTGACCAAGAACATATGGGGGACCTCATTATAAAACCTCTTAGAGGCACTTCAACAAGAATGCTTGGAGTCAGCGGTGCTACAGGACAGCTTGTCTGTTTTAAATCCTGACTATCAGAGAAATATAGAAATGCTCTATTAGAGAATTCTATAGTGCTATATACTCATTATAAGGCCTCGCGGCACTGTCGGGGTGAAGAACATTCTCCCCCTGGTCTTGATGATTTCGTCAAAGGGCTGAGACCATTTTTTACTTGAGTTGACTTGAGTTGGATCATCAGTTCTGGGGATGAAGCTAACATTCTGAATATATATTTAGTTGCTCATCAGAGTCCATCTTCGGGAAAGTCAACCAACACGTTTTCTGTATCCTATGTGAGGGAAGCAACACCGGTGCTTTCAAGGGAGTAACTAGTAGGGTGGGTTTAAAGCTAGTACACAGTGCGTCAGTGTTATTTAGTCTGTACCGCCTTTACTCTAGCATTGGCTTACAGAATGACTGTTGGAAAATGGGTTATTGGTAAGGGCAGGTAGGTACCTACACCTAGCAACAAGCCACTAACCTCCACCGAGGTACAGTTAGGTCTCAGTAAATTAATCCCAGCTCAACCCTTGGTAGCTTGGCAACGAGCGTCAAGGCTTAAGTTAGGAGACAGTGTGTAAAGCATTCAAATATCACAAAACAGTAATTAAATAAAACACAGGAAACAGTTTAAAAATCCAAAAGCAATTTATAAAAATAGTTTATATTTTTATCTTTAAAATGACACAAAAACGAATAAAATTGGTTCAGGGGAACCGGAGATATGAATTTTTAAAGTATTATTATTTTTCTAGCGCTTAGAAACAAAAAGCGCCAATCGGGTCATCTGGTTGCACCAGGACCAGGACAAAGTCAAAGTTTCAGGCCGACCGCGATGGAGCCCTGCTCGGCTACAAGTCGCGGGAGGCCTCGGTTAAAAAGTTACCTTCTGACTTAGTCTTTATCTTGAAGTTTTTCTTCACCGGGACGAACCTGCCAGTTGAATCCGACCTCCTGGAGCCCTTGTCCGGATACGCGATGTGGGTTTCCTCGGTGGTGATTTCTACCTTCGGACTTAGTCACTTTTTCGAGATGAAAATCCTTCGACCGGGGTAAACCTGGATCTTGATCCGACGTCCGTGGAGCCCTTCTCGGATACGATGGCTGGGAGGTCCCGGTCAACTTTTTACGTTCGGACTTAGTCTCTTTTTCGGATGTTTTTCTTTACCGGGACGAACCACGAAGTCAGGCCGGGTTGCGGTTGAGGCAAGCCGGCTGGAATTTCCGCGGCGGGTCGGTCCCTCTCTGGAGCTTTTTTTCAAAAATTCTCAAATCTTTTCCAAACTTCTGGGGCTTCACCCAGATGTTCTTTTAAGGTTCTTTTGGGGTCCACAGCTCACCCCAAGGGTCCAGAAGTTCTGTGATGGTCCTTGGGGGGTGCGGACTTCAACTCCCAGAATGCACCTGGCGCAAACTCCTTTTTGGCCACTGGGCAGTGGTCAACTGGTCTCTTTTTTAGGAGTTGGTGCAGGGGACTCTGGATAGCAATTTTTCACCTGTGGCAAACAGGGAGTCCCTCCTTGAACCAGTTGAAGCCAGGCAAAGTCCTTCTTGTGGTGAAGCCCAAGTGTGCAGCTGGTGCAGTCCTTCTGAGTGCAGGGTCCAGGTGCAGGCCAGGGGTCCAGCAGGGCAGTCCTTCTTCTCCTTAAGTTCCTTCTTCTTGAAAGTTGGCGGGGATCTGAGGTGTGGGGGCAGGTCTGCAAGTTTTATCCTTGCTCCTGGGTGAAAAGCAGTGGGGTCCTGGTCCTCCAATCAGGTACAGGGTCGTCCCCCTGTGATGACCACTTCCTGGGAAGTGTGGCAAAAATCCATCCCAAAAGGCAACAGTCTCTAAAAATCCAACATGGCTGAATCTGATTTTTGGAGGTTACATCTGGCTGAGCCCACCCACTGGTGTGGCTAAAAATCATAAACACACCCCTCTCCTGCCCTCTCCTAATCTAATCAAGGGGGCACCTAGTTGTCTGGGGTTGCAGGATGTGGGGGTGTTGCTGGGTGCTCCAGATGTCCTTCTCTGCCTTTGAAGACCAGTTTGGCAGCCCTCCCCCTTCCTGCCTCACCATCTGCTGAGGGGAGATTCTCTCCCCCAAGCACATTCCTTTGTGTGAAGGCAGGCCACTTCACACCTCATCAAGGCAGCCTGGCAGAAGCTGCTGCAGGTTGGCCAATCAGAGCACAGCAGCAAAAACAATGCAGAGCTGAAATTGGCAACTTTTTAGGTAAAGTCTAAACTTTTTACCTGAACAAGTTATATTAAATCCAACAACTGGAAGTTGTGGGATTTATTACAACAATTAATTTGATACCAAATTCTTGGTATGTAACATTTAAGGAGACTTTAAAATTTAAAATAAAGTCTGCCCATTCTAGCCTATGAAGGCCATTTACTACAATGAGGGAAAAACGAATTTGGCTGTTTTTACCTCACCAGGGCTTATAAATCTATTTTTATAAAGTCCCTGCTTATAGTTACATGGCACCCAGCCCTAGGGGCACATAGGGCACACCTTAGGGGTGACATATGTAAAAATAAAGTAGTTTAAGACTTTGGAAGTACCTTTAATTCCAAAGTCGAATTTGCATATAACTTTAATTTAAAAGCAACCAGCAAGGCAGGCTTGCTTTTAAAATGACACTGGGCACCTCAGCAGTGCACCTAGGTGTGCACCACCTATGCTGTGGTCCCTAAACCTACATGCCCTACCATATACTAGGGACTTATAGGTAGGTTAACTTAGCCAATTATAATTAGCCTAATTTGCATATCCATTTTACACAGAGCACTGGCCCTGGGACTGGTAAGCAGTACCCAGGGCACAGCCAAGAGTCAGTAACCACCAGTACCTATCCAAAAAGTGTGGGGGTGATCAGGCAAAAAAGGAGGACTTTCCTACAATGACTCATGGTTTCCTTATGTCTGTGTACTTGACTGACTGACAGATGTCTGGGTGAGTGTGCAGGAGTAAGGCATTGCCATTGATGGAATGTTAGTACTGAGGTAAAGAGAGTAGGAGGAAGTTAGGAGTAGGAGGAGGAAGCAAGCGGAACAGGGGGGAACCGAGAGACAGAGATCTTACCCTGCTAGAAATCTTCATAAAGAAAGCCCCAACAGTAAATTACAATTTACAAATCATCTGGGTCTCCTCACAGGGTTACCCAGAGAAGGAACCCATGTTCCCAGGTGTGACTTCTCCCCAACCTCTCTATCTCGCCAGTATTTCTACTGATGAGAGGTGGAGCCTGGGTGAACTGCTAGGATCCCAAGCACTCAGCAGCATTGAGGCACTGCCTAATGCCCTTCCTTGTCTTAAGTATTAAGACGCATGTTCAGTAAATAGTGGTCAGGGAGTTCCGTGGAGCATATCTGATGTTGTTAGGTGTATGATATGAGAAAGAAATTGAACCCAAAGTTATTCCTAGTCCTCCACATAACCCTCACTCAGACCAAAGATGAGACCTTGTGGTTGAAGGTAGGGGCAATGGGGAAAATGGAGACGGAGAGAGATTGTGGTGCTGAGTTGACTCAGTTTAGGTCTGAGACACTTCAGGAACCCACATGATGATTGGCCAGGTGATGGAGCCAGCAATAACACTCAGGGTAACAATGTCTGGAAACTGGATAGTCACAATTTAATAGATGTTCATGAAAGATTGGGAAACTGAACTAAGATTTACCTAAGGCTCCTAAATCATTCCTGTTAAAAGTATCTACGAATACTTGGACACTTCTTCAAAGGCTGAATAGACAAAATAGGAGCTAAACCTCGTCTTTTTTGGCAAGCTGTGAAGTGTTGAAAAGGACATCAAAAAGAAGAAAAAAGCAAGAAAATTATAGGCACTCAAATATGGGTGAGGACTAGTACAAAGCAAAGAATCTTAAAAATAATATCCTCAGCTGCCACGCTTACCATTTTTAAACTATGGCCATATTTATACTTTTCGACGCACAACTGCGCCAACGCAGTTGTGCGTCAAAAAATCTAACGCCGGCTAACGCCATTCTGAAGCGCCATGCGGGCGCCGTATTTATTCAATGACGTTAGCCGGCGTTAGCCGGCGGAGCTGCCTGGTGTGCGTGAAAAAAAATGACGTACACCAGGCAGCGCCGGCGTAGGGGAATATGGAGCTTGGGCGCCAAAAAATGGGGCAAGTCAGGCTGAGGCAAAATTTTCGCCTCAACCCGATTTGCGCCATTTTTTTGGACTCCCAACCCCCATTGAAATGACTCCTGTCTTAGCAAAGACAGGAGTCATGCCCCCTTGCCCAATGGCCATGCCCAGGGGACTTCTGTCCCCTGGGCATGGTCATTGGGCATAGTGGCATGTAGGGGGGCACAAATCAGGCCCCCCTATGCCACAAAAAAAAAAATTACTTACCTGAACTTACCTTATGTTCCCTGGGATGGGTCCCTCCATCCTTAGGCGTCCTCCTGGGGTGGGCAAGGGTGACAGGGGGGGTCCCTGGGGGCATGGGAGGGCACCTCTGGGCTCCTTCCGAGCCCACAGGTCCCTTAACGCCTGCCCTGACCAGGCGCTAAAAAATGACGCTAAAACGGCTGGACGTCATTTTTTTTTACCCGCCCACTCCCGGGCGTCATTTTTGCCCGGGAGTGTAAATACGGCACACATGCCTCGGAGTCACTTTTTTAGACGGGAACGCCTACCTTGCATATCATTAACGCAAAGTAGGTGTCCACGCTAAAAAATTACGCAAACTCCATGGACTTTGGCGCTAGCCGCGTCTAACGCCAGAGTATAAATATGGAGTTCGTTTTGCGTCGAATTAGCGTTAAAAAAAACGACGCTAATCCGACGCAAACGGAGTATAAATATGGCCCTATGTATATTGTCTCTGCCTTTTGTGGTGCATGCCGTACACTGATGTGCTGCTAACGTATAGCCCAGCCACCACCTGCCCACCCTCTAGCAACGCAGCCTGTTGTTGACAACCTAAAATAAGATCTACCTCAGTGGTCCTTACCCTGTGACCCGAGGACCCATTGGGGTCTGCAAGGCCTACTTAGGGGGTCGAAACTGTTTTACAAAATTAAATAACATTAAAGTGAGTGCATTAACATTAATAATGTGTATATATAAATAAAAAGCAAAAATTGAAACTTTTTCTATACATGATTGTGAATTAAAGGAAACATTTTAATTTTTAGCATTTGTATAGTACATACATGCTCCTGTATTTGTGTGTATTGTTTTGATTTTTACATCATTCAAATTGCTTAGGCTGGGGGTCCCGGATCCCAGTAATGACTCAGTGGGGATCCCAGGGTTCCAGTAATGATTCAGTGGAGGTCCACAGAAATCAAAAGGTTAAGAACCACTGATCTAGTGTAGCCATTTATACTCCTTTTCTGTCCTAATTGTGTTTTAAGTTCTGTTGGTGCAATCTTTTACTTCCGCTGCTTCGGATTACAGTGTATCTTCCTATGGGATGCCATTTTTGTGACAGACGACTTATTCAGTTACAAATTCACCACACTCAGAAGGAAGTGATAAAGTCAAGTAGTGTATTTACTCCAAATCTGGGAGTATGATTAATTCATAAGAACAGTGTTCTATCACTGATACTCAAAATGAGTTAGAAGTCAATCAGACCAGTGGTTACCTTTTATGGGAATCCACATATATGGAGAGAGAGACCTAATTAATGTCTGTGCCAATTAGAGGTCTTTGGCCTGCATAACTAAATAATTGGCTACATTTTTATATGGTGTAAACAACGGGTTATTTTCCTAGTCCTGTGCACCTTATGGTCAGTAATGATATCTTTGACAATGCAGCACAGACTGAACAACCATTGACAAAGAAATCTAATTGGGCAAAGTGGAGTCAGTATATTTGAACATACAAACTTTTAGGTTTGACACCCAGGAGTTTTTACATACTATAAAGTTCTATGAAGATTCTGTCATTTTCCCACAAGCTTAAGGATGCAGTTTTCAATTTTGAGGTTTGAGTTAACAGGCCCTGACCAAATAGTTGTTTTTCTTTTCCCTTGTCTGTCTCACATCGCTGTTTTGTCTTTGTCCTCTTCATTCCTTAAACCGTAAATTTATAGTTCCTTCTGCTTAAGCAAGCCATCAGCCCCTTCGTTATTTTAAAAAGATTTCCATGGTTTCTCTTTTTAAGTACTTAAGATTGACCTCTTGCAATTTGTATATAGCTCAGATCTTTTCTTATGTTTATGTGCAGACATCCTCAGCTCACTATTGAATGTAAATCTATTCCAAAAGTTATTATTTGAATCATTGCATAATTTCAATAGGGTCCAACACAGCTGTCACTGCAGACCTCTTTGGTGTCCCATTGGTAAGAAAGTGTGAAAAGCTATAGACAACCGCAGGTTGCCCATATCTATTATTTGTGATTAATGAGCCCTCTGGAATGATGTCCTAAGTCCCTGCACTCGGACAGATTGTGTTCCATCTGCCTCTGGTGCCGGTGAATAACTTCCATTGCAGTCTGGTGCCAATGGACATAATACCTCAGGGTTCTTAAGTATAGTATTGTAGTCTTGCTGAAAGCTATACAGGTTGTTAAAGGCCCTGAGCCTGCAGGCGAGGGTCTATAATGATGGAGAGGGCCTTTAACAACTGGTTTGACCCACTGAGCACAGAATGTCCTAAATTAAGAAAAGAAAAACAGATTGACAAACATTGGCACGTGGGAGTACAAGCCATTACTGATGCTGAGCTGCTCCATTCCCATGTTCTAATAGTGTAAAACATCCCTTACATTTCTGTAAACCACTTAAAGCACCTCAGACATCTACACCAGCAAGTAAAGTCCTGTGCAATATTGATCAAATGATTACTGCCCAATAACAGTGTTGTGCCAAAGGTATGTGTTGTGTCCTGGTGTTATTTTATTATTTATGCTGCAGCCGCACGCTGCAGAATGTTGCATGTTAACTGGAAGGCAGGCTCGCGCTGCTGAATGTGAGATGGATTCGGAAGGCAGACCTCAGCAGTTGTAGAGAGTCTCCCTGCTGGTCTGACTTCTATTAAACTACTTATATTCACCCAAGGTGTGTCTTGGATTATTACACTGGCGACGAGCTTTGTAACCGGGAGGAGAGACGGCATTGCAGTGCTCTGCAGACGCGGAGCGACTTTCCTGTGGTTCAGACGTTGCGGTGCAATTCCAGCGTCGGGCCTGCTCCCGTCGTTGGATTCACACCAGCAACGTGGAGGAGTTTGGCTGAGTGACAAGCGGGAGAAAAAGAAAGGAAAAGAGGATTAAAAGCGGAAAGGAAGTACTTTGTATATGATCATCGTTACATTAAGCTGGTTGCTTAGCAAAGCTGTGCACGAGCAACGCTATGACGGATTAAGCGTCACCAAGCTCATGGCAGTTGCTGGGCAACGGGAAAGACTTTGCGAGCGTCTTTCCATTTTCATGGTGCCTAGCGATTTTCGGTCACAGTTAGCTTGGCAAGAAAATTACTACGTAAGTGGATTTGTTTTGATTGCGCTGATTTTGTAACACTTCCTTGCCACAACAAGCTCTGCAAATTGACCTAATGCATTGAGTGATTTTATTTACGGAACAATTATCTTGTTTTATAGCTCAATGTTAACTAGGCAATTAGGAGCTCCTGCAATTTCTGCTAATGTTAGTATGCGTAAGCTATGAGTTAGTACAAGTAAAAAGCGTGTTGATGGATCACTCTGCACTAGTTGCATTATACTAGACCTATGCTTCTAGTTTTCTGGCAACTTTGCTTCTATTTTGCATAATATTTAGGGTGTTCAGTCTTTCATGGTGGTGAGATTGAAGGTTTTACAGCGCCTGGGTTCTTTTTAAACAATCCTGGCGACACAATTATGCCCTCGGAAGACTGGAAAGAAGGCTTTGGGGCCTATGTTTTGGCTGTGGGTGGAGATATATTTACAGCATCTAGAAAGTTAGCCATGCTAAAACATTGCTTGGGAGCGGAAGAAAGGTGTATTTTGAAGCATTTGCCTTATCCTGATGATGAGGATGATCAGGACAATGATGAATATGAAATTGCGATGGAACAATTGGATGCCAACTTTGGAAAGAAAAAGAATGTAGTTGTGGAATAATTTAAATTACTAAGGAGAAGCCAATTACCAGGAGAGTCGGAGGAAAGTTATGTGGCGGAGTTGAGAGTTTTGGCATCTACATGTGACAAGATGTTAAGAGACCAATTGGTCTTGAAAGTTAATGATCAAAAAATACAGGAGAAATTGTTAAATACAGAAGACTTAATACTACAAAAAGCCATAGACATAATCAAAAGAGTGGAAATAACAAACAAGGGTGTGAAAGAGTTATCTACTTTTCCTGGACCTGTGAATTCTGTCAATGCAGATTGCTCTAAGGGTAAGAAGATGGATCAACTTGGTACTTCTGCAAAGTCGGATGGGAAAAATGACTTGATTTGTTTTAAGTGTGGGTTGAAGGGACACATTGCAAATGATGCGTGTTGTCCTGCAATTGGCTAAGTTTGCAGGAGATGTAAATCTAAGGGACATTTTGCTAGGGTATGCAAGGGAAGACAAGTGGGTGTAAAGAAAAGTAAAGGGATGATCAATTCGGTGGTGAGTGACAATGAGGAAGGGACTGGTCAACAACTTATATTGCAAGTGATGAATGTTGGAAGTATAAGTGCTGGTGGTCCTCATTGTGTCATCAGGATTGATGGAGTGGATATGTTGGTGGTGGCTGATTCAGGGGCGAGGTACACACTGATTGGAAAAGAAAATATGTCAACATTTCCGAGGCATGAAATCAAACCGCCAGATGTGTGTTTAGTGGCTTACGGAAACAAGCCTATTGAGCTAGTGGGGTACATGAAGGCTTTACTGGAGTTTCAAGGCACAGTTGTAACTTCTAAGGTGTATTTTGTGGAGGAGGGTACCAATCTTTTGGGTTGGCCACAGCAGAAGGATTGTGGTATCATTCTTGATCCAAATCATCCTGAACAAGTGTTGGGGGCATGTTCTAATGTATACAATGTGCAAAATACCAATTTTGTGGAAGAATTTCCTCAAGTAATCAGGAAGGGCTTAGGAAAACTGAAGGGATTCATGCATAGAATTGTATTAAAACAAAATGCTGTTCCTAAAGCTCATAAACCACTTCCAGTGCCTATGGTGGTAAGGTAACCGCTACGGCAAGAATTATCTAGGTTGTGTGAGCAGGATGTGATTGAGGAGATTGAAGCGTCAGAATGGTTGGCTCCAGTGGTGATTGCGAAGAAACGGGGATATACGTTTGTGTGTGGACCTTCATGATGTGAATGCTGCAATCTGGGTTGAAATGTTATCAACTGTGAGAGGGGCTTGTGTATTTTCCACGTTGGATTTGTCATCTGCTTATCACCAGATAGAGTTACATCCAGAGTCGCGTGCGTTGACGTCGTTTATCACACCTGAGGGGGCTTACAGGTTCAAGCGCATGCCTTTTGGTTTGGCGTCAGCGTCAGCTGTGTTCCAAAGAGCAATGCATCACTTGCTGAAGAATGTTCCTCATGTCACTTACTTTCAAGATGACATTTTGGTGTTTGGAGAGGATCAAGCTGAGCAAGATTGTATGATGAGAATGGTTCTCAGTGTTTTGAGGGAGAGTGGTTTGACAATCAAGTTGGAAAAATGTAAGATGAGTGTACCAGGAGTAGAATATTTGGGTCATTGGATAAATAAAGAAGGTATCTCTCCTAAATCAAATTTGGTGGCTGCCATAGAGAATGCTTCTTCTCCTGTCAACAAGGATCAACTTAGATATTTTGGGGGTTTAGCAGAGTATTACTCGAAATGTATTTCCATGTTTGCAGATAAGACTAAACACATGAGGAAGTTGATGTGTTTGAAAGAACGGTTTGTGTGGAGCGATGTATGTGAATCAGAGTTTAGTTTGTTGAAAAAACATATAGCATTGGCGCCTGCTCTTAAACCTTTTGACACCAGGGATAGCATCATCATTAACACTGATGCCAGTTCGGTGGGACTGGGTGCGGTTTTGTTGCAGGTTAGAGATGTTTAGGAAGTAACCATTTCTTATGCCTCCAGATCTTTGAGTTTAGCAGAGAAAAAGTATTCAACTATTGAAAAGGAAGCCTTGGCTTGTTGGTAGGGTGTAAACCACTTTTGCAGGTATGTGTGGGGTATGCATTTTGTAATCAGGACAGATCATCGACCATTGATTGAGGTGTTTTCGACTAAAGGTGCAGGTAGAGCTACACCTAGGATTGCTCGATGGGTGGCAAGATGTTGGAGTACAATTACGAGTTGGAATATCTTCCAGGAAAGAAGAATGTATTGGTGGATTGTTTGTCTAGTCTTCCGGTTCAGACAGATTAGAAAGAAGATGATCAACCTGATGAGCTCATAGCTTTAGTTAAAATTAATGTGGGAAATGTAATAGAGGGTAGAATTTCTCACGAAGAGTGGGTGAAGGAAATCCAGAAGGATGTTGTTTTACAGGAAGTGATGAATTATAGTCAACATGGTTGGCCATCGAAAGGTGGTGCTTCTTGTGTTGCTGAGTGCTTCTGACAGGTTAATGTGGAATTATGTGTGGAAGGGGGTGTAATTTTGAGAGGAGAACTGTTGGTGGTTCCAACTGCTTTACGTGAACGAGTATTGAAGTTGGCTCGTGAGGGTTATCTGGGAATGAGTGCGATGAAACGACGGCTCAGATCAGAATATTGGTGGCCTGGTTTAGATAGAGATGTGGAGCATCACATTAGGGAATGCGTTTTGTGTGCATGGAGTGACAAGTCTCAGAAAGTGGTAAGGATCTCTCCTGTATTATCTGATAAGTCTGATGGTCCTTGGAAAAAAATAGCCATTGACATCATGGGTCCATTTTATGTGTTGGGGAAGATCCCAAAATACGCCTTGGTTGTTGTGGATTATTTTTCTAAGTGGCCTGTTGTGCGGTTTGTGGAGAGTGTCAACACCACAAATGTGGTGGAATTGTTGATGGATTTGTTCGATTTGGAGGGGGTTCCTGATACCATTGTTTCTGACAATGGAGTGCAATTTGTGTCAAACATTATGATTGACTTTTGGAGAAGGTAGGACATTGAGCACATAACAGCATCTGTTTATTACCCACAAAGCAATGGTTTGGTGGAGAGGTGGAACAGAACTTTGAAGGATGGTTTGCAATTGGCAATAAGTAATGGAATAAATTGTCAGAAGGCAGTAAAAGATTTGATTTGGTCTTACTGCACAACTCCCCATGGTGTGACTGGGAAATCACCTTTTGAGATTATGAGAGGAAGGAAACCTAGGGCGTTGTTTTCTAAAGGGGTGGAGAGGAAGAAGGTAGCAGGAGAAGTGGTGCAGGGTGATTATATGGTTGGTGATATGGTCCGGGTTGCGAAGGGCGGAAAAACCACTAAGGGTGAGTCTAAGTTTTTGGAGCCCCTGGAGGTGATGAAAGTATATAAATATTCCTTGTTGTTGAGTGATGGCAATGTGTGGAACTGTGGGAAGATTGTAAAGGTTCTGGATTGTGTTAGACGGGAGAATTTATCTGATGTAGACACCAAATCAGGGGTCGCAAAATCTTTGACCACATAAGAGTGATTATTCTAGAGTAAGTGTGCTTGACAAGTCATTGTTGAAATTGCCAAAGAAATTTGAAGACTTTGTTGTACAATAAGTACGTTTTTCCTCTTCTTGCTATTGTTACATTATTATGAGAAAAGGGGATGTGTTGTGTCCTGTTGTTATTTTATTATTTATGCTGCAGCCGCGCGCTGCAGAATGTTACATGTTAAATGGAAGGCAGGCTTGCACTGCTGAATGTGAGATGGATTCGGAAAGCAGACCTCAGCAGTTGTGGAGAGTCTCGCTCCCAGTCTGACTTCTATTAAACGACTTATAATCACCCACGGCGTGTCTTGGATTATTACAGTAGGCCCGCCTTGATATAACACACCAGTCAAAAACAATAGCTGTCCAAGCTTGAGGGCCACCCTACCAATGATGGCAGTTTCGTGCAGCATGATAGCCAATGTTCACAGACTGACAACTTCATCGGTCATAGTGATGTCAGGGGGTGGGAGAAGGGCATCTGTTTACTTACTAAAGAATATCGATGTGCTGCTGCCAAGGTGTCTCCTTTATAAAGTTTTAACTCTCTCTAGAAAGTCAGATTCATAGGAACAGAAAGTGGACTGAGCAGGGTTTCTTCGGACGTTATGGAAACACACCTGCCTTCAGCACAATTGCAGTAGCCACCCTGCCTGAGACAGAGAAGTGGAGACTTTGAAAGAGAGGAGGAAGCTATCACATCGTGAGTAAGCATATGGGTAGCGGCTACAGAGGATGTAATGGAAACCACATTTTTTTCACTTAACTTCATTTTTACAAAATTACCCTAAAAGTAAAAAATGTGTATAGAAAATCATTCATGGGTAAGCACTTTTTGGGCTAAAAATATCACATTTGATTAGGTATTAAGTTTTACATAAAGTGCAATTACAAAACGGAAGAAGGTACTGGCAATGCTCTTTGCCGAGCGAGATCCTAGTTTGGCAGTGAAATTCATATTTGTCTGTTGTTATTCAGATTTTCAGATTTAAAGTTAGGTTTATTCAGGTTTCTTTACTAACCACACAACCTATAGCATTGTGTTAGCATAGAAAAACAGTACATAAGGGAGATCAAACAATTGTTTTGCTTACTTTGCAATTTTCGGGAAATTCATAAAATGTCATTATTATTATAATAGATGTTGTTCTTAATAGGATTCTTTCACATAGCAAAAATTTAACACGAGTCTGTCACTAGTATGTTTTGAAGTTCGTGACTGAAACATGGCTTAATGAGACCTTTCAGATTGCCATTGTTCTACTTCTTCCCCTCAATCCTCCATTATTCGCAAGTGTTGCAGCGCCTGGATACCCTAACAGGTGATAAGCAGCGCTCTACAAATCCATCGTACATTACATTACATTGTAAACATGTATTGATTCCCTCTTACTCCACTGTCCAGTGTACTGTGCGAGAGTTCAAATCAATGATCCCTAAAACTGCTAGAATTAGTGACATTGCCACCCCCTTGTGACAGCCAAATGCATGTGCAGCAGAACAGCATCTTTGTGGGTGACCTCAACATAAACTGTGGTGGACATTAACAATCTCCTGTATATCACTTCCTTCCTGAAAAGTAATAATCTGCTGCAACACTGCCCAAAAACAACCCATGGAAATGACTTCACCCTGTATGTCATCATCTCTAAATAAGGCAGCCTCCGGATCGAGGAACTGACCCCCGTGGATTAGTATCACCTTTTTCTCCTTCTTTTTCAATAAAAATGTGATGTACAGTCAGACCCCTTAACATGCAGTCATTGGTTAAAGCATTACAAACGCTGACGTCACTATTCTTTCAAGGGATTGCTCAATTAGGCTCTCTCCCACAAATACCGACCTGGAGTTTTTCCATCTCACCACTCAGTAAAAAAAAACACGACTGAAATCCGTATTGAGATCACTATATCGGAAGAAAAAAGTGTGAACGCAAAATGATTTTCCACAGTGTTAATAGACAATAGCAAGGCTTTCTATGCATTACTTAATTTGAGCCGGTGGGGTCCTCCTGCACTCATTTTTGGGGACTGTGGCTTATTTTTCCTGATCAGACTTTCACCCAGAGGAAGAGTGAAAAATACTCGAGGGTGGAACAGAAAGACGTTACAAATGTGACAAAGGGAGAAAGCAGAAACCTATAAGAAATGCAGCAGTGTGGGCGTGGGATTCTAAGCCAAACGTTAGGTTTAGGCACTTGTTCTTTTACAAATTTAGCAACTTTTTAGTGGCTAACCAGCAAATAAAATTTCCAGGCATCAAATTATACCCAAAAATATTCTCAAAGTCAACGAACGCCTCAAAACGGTTATATATAAATTCTATAATTGCTATCTGAAAACATTTACTTTAAACTGCCCTGTGCGCATGTTTTAGTCGTTGGCCTCTACTTTTATGATACCTCTCTGTTCTTGAAAATATAGTTGTACTGGATTTTGCAGTGCCTTCTTTGCAAACTGAAAAAACAGATACAACGGATGGCTGGAGACCAAAGCCAGGACCGTCCCAAAGGGAGGGACAGTCAAGTCTTTTTGCTCTGGGCCCCAGGGGTTAAAGGGCCCAGCGCTGCCTACATCTGCTTTAGGAAGCCACACAGTCATGATGCAGCTCAGCAGCTCCACCGCGAGAGGGTGCCACACCCTCGTCTTTACTTTAACACACAGTTTAAAAGTGTTTTCTTTACCCCTCTTGCCTTTTCTTAGTCTGAATCCTAGAGGCCTGTGTAAGAGCACCGGAAGCTCGGCACCCTTAATAAATTACGCACCGGCCTCTACTCCCCTCACTGGGCCCAAGGGCCTTGCCTTGTTGAGCCTTTTTAGCCGCCAGAGAGGGTCGTTGAATTCAGAATCAGCAGGGACAGCTCCAGCCCCGCAACACCAGTGTTAAGCTATGGGTGGAAGGGGAAGGGCATTTTGAAAGCAGGGGCCTGGGAAAAAAGAATTTAGGCCCATATTTATACTTTTTGACGCACAACTGCGCCAACGCAGTTGTGCGTCAAAAAATTTAACGCCGGCTAGCGCCATTCCAAAGCGCCATGCGGGCGCCTTATTTATTGAATGACGTTAGCCGGCGCAGCAGACTGGTGTGCGTCAAAAAAAATGACTCACACCAGGCAGCGCCGGCGTAGGGGAAAATGGAGCTTGGGCGTAAAAAAATGGGGCAAGTCAGGTCTGAGGCAAAATTTTGCCTCAACCCGATTTGCGCCATTTTTTTTGACGCCCAACCCCCATTGAAATGACTCCTGTCTTAGCAAAGACAGGAGTCATGCCCCCTTGCCCAATGGCCATGCCCAGGGGACTTATGTCCCCTGGGCATGGTCATTGGGCATAGTGGCATGTAGGGGGGCACAAATCAGGCCCGCCTATGCCACAAAAAAAATACGAAAAAAATACTTACCTGAACTTACCTCTACTTCCCTGGGATGGGTCCCTCCATCCTTGGGTGTCCTCCTGGGGTGGGCAAGGGTGGCAGGGGGTGTCCCTGGGGGCATGGGAGGGTACCTCTGGGCTCCTTCTGAGCCCACAGGTCCCTTAACGCCTGCCCTGACCCAGGCGTTAAACAACGGCGCCCATCAGGCTGGGCGCCGTTTTTTAAGGCCTGCCCCCTCCTGTGCGTCTAAATGACGTCACAGTATAAATAAGGCGCACAGGCCTTAAAGTCATTTTTTGGAAGGGAACGCCTACCTTGCATATAATTAACGCAAGACTGGTTCCCCCTTCTAAAAAATGACGCACATGGTGGAACTTTGACGCCCGCGGGGTCGGACGTCAAAGTATAAATATGGGGCAGTGTTTTTGCGCCGATTGTGCGTCAAAAAGTTTGACGCACATTCGGCGCAAAGAGAGTATAAATATGCCCCTTATTTTTCAGTGTGCGCGAGACCATGCTTTCTATTGGAATGTATCTCACTACTGTGCATCACAAGCAGACCTTTATAGACAGTGATCTCTTTACAACTTTAGTAGCTTGGCAATGCGACGACCTTCACTGGTGACCCAGTTTTGAAGCATTTGCAGAGCTGTCACGACGAACCTCAATCCTGACTGATATCCAGCAATACAGCTATCCTGATTTGCGTGAGAAGTTTTTCATCTGCTGGCACCAACGTTCGAGGATTTAAAAAAAGATTTAGGCCCGTATTTATACTCCGTTTGCGCCGAATTAGCGTCGTTTTTTTCGACGCAAATTCGGCGCAAAACGAACATCATATTTATACTTTGGCGTTAGACGCGTCTAGCGCCAAAGTATGGGCAAATAGCGTCATTTTTTTGCGTGAACGCCTTCCTTGCGTTAATGAGATGCAAGGAAGGCGTTCCCGTCTAAAAAAAATGACGGCGACGCAAATGCGTCGTATTTATACTCCCGGGCAAAAATCACGCCCGGGAGGTGGCGGGTCAAAAAACCCCGCATTTGCGCCACTATTTAACGCCTGGGTCAGGGTAGGCGTTAAGGGGCCTGTGTGCTCAAAATGAGCCCACAGGTGCCCTCCCCTGCCCCCAGGGACCCCCCCTGCCACCCCTGCCCACCCCAGGAGGACACCCAAGGATGGAGGGACCCACCCCAGGGACATTCAGGTAAGTTCAGGTAAGTATAATTTTTTATATTTTTTTATTTTTTTTGGGTGGCATAGGGGGGCCTTATTTGTGCCCCCCCTACATGCCACTATGCCCAATGACCATGCCCAGGGGACATAAGTCCCCTGGGCATGGCCATTGGGCAAGGGGGCATGACTCCTGTCTTTACTAAGACAGGAGTCATTTAAATGGCGTCTGGGCGTCGAAAATAATGGCGCAAATCGGGTTGAGGCGATTTTTTTGCCTCAACCTGACTTGCCCCATTTTAAGACGCCCTAACGCCATTTTCCCCCTACGCCGGCGCTGCCTGGTCTACGTGTTTTTTTTCCACGCACACCAGGCAGCGCCGGTCTGCTAGCGCTGGCTAACGCCATTCCATAAATACGGCGCCCGCATGGCGCTTCAGAATGGCGTTAGACGGCGCTAAATTTTTTGACGCTAAACTGCGTTAGCGCAGTTTAGCGTCAATAAGTATAAATATGGGCCATAAATCTTGCCCGCAGCATGCATTTGACGTCGAGCACTGAGACAGCCACGGTTCCCACAGTGAGTCAAAACCGTGCAACGGGATTGCACACGTCTCCTACGCTGCACCTTTCTTCTACTATTAACTTGTAAATATGTAGGTACACGTATATAGTGTAGTGTACTGATACATTCTACATTGCTCTAACCTTCCCCACCCCCTTCCCTGATCTGCATAATACACTAGCAGTGGCACACCCACAGCTCTTAAAAACAAGCATTGGCAAAGCCAATATTTCTCGCCTGTATAACCTATTGATTTTGGCAGTGGTTTTTGGCCTTAATGCTGTGATTCGTGGCTAAACTTAAAAAAAAGCCCTTTACCTGGTCATCCGAGTCATTTTGTGGATGCACGCAGTACAAATACACGCCTACACAATGATGAGGTTGGTTTTATATTCAGTTTAGTTACTGTTTCGAGTCGGATTGAGTTACTGTTGGGTGCCAGGTCGGTACTTTTGTACTTGTTGCCCAAATTTAGGAAAATGAGTGGGCCATCCTGCCCTTAGCTTGATCTTGTTTCTTTTCTCTTTTTGGATTGTCTGAAAACCTGGGAGGTTTGTTACAAAAGTAAACTATCTGACTCCACAATGAGGCTAAATCCTCCCAAAGTTTTATCTTGATATGTTGTCCTCATTGGACCTTTCCCTGCTAAAGACGTCTGTTGTGGCCATAGGACGACTATAGTAGCCACATTGCTACATTATTTCACATAGGCACTGGTCCTAATTTGTGCAAAAGTTAAGTATGTGCTTACCGTACCCGGTAAATATCATTGTTCTTTGTGAGGTATTGCAGAGTGCAGTAAATACCTCAGTTTGTAGGTTTGTATCCTGAGAATGAAGCAGGATATGCAATATTAATCACACTAACTTCTGCATGTAGTAACACCTTACTGAGTATTTTCTCTCACAATGTATTTTCCCAGGTTTCTCAGGATGGAATATCTCAGGATAAAACTGTGAGGCTGTGTTAATTATCTCACAGCTCATATATTTTGCACAGGGACCCGAATTTAGGCATATTTTGTAATCAGGGTCATACAGTATTTCTAACCTGTTGTATCCAGCTTACGTTTTTGTAAGGAGTTGAAGCTGAACTGTTGCAATCATTTATTGACGTTAAAGACAGATCCTGTCCAGGGAGGTATCAGGTCTTCATGAGCTATCCTCAAACATTGCATGGCGGTGATAGAAGTGGTGCGTGGGCTCTTATTTTGTTGGAACTGTTGCTGGCTTGCGTGCCAATTTGCACAACCTTATTCACACAACTCTACTTGTGAGGCTGTGATTCCAGGGCTGCAAGTTTTCAATTAGCTTATGTGTGACCCTTTTCGTGTTTGAAGTTTGCTCATGTTTGACACTGTCACATCTCATGTGTGATAATATGAGTGACACTTATCATTTCCATCTACTAAATGTTCTTGAACACACCCTTCATTTGTCTCTCAGTAGCAAACAGAACTCATACCCCTATGTCTCCTAAAGTCGCTCTGTACCCCCTTGAGATTTTATAGTATAAAAAACTCAGAAGTGTAAAACAAAGTGCATGGATAGAGGGAGGCTTCCTGTCCTCTGTCCAGCCCGCTGTACACACCCCAGCTCATGAAACGTAGTTCATGCATATAAGCTCAGGAAATACAAGAATCAGTGACAGCAGGCTGCCATATTCTTAATGGACCCATGGACCTAAATAGTTCATGCATAAGTGGTACATGCTGTAATGTGCATGCGTAAACCCACCCAACACATGCATTAAATTACTCAGGCTGCAATGCACATTTACAATTGCACAATGACCGGCATGATGAGCAAGAGACCTGCTGCCTTTTCACTTTGCCTTTACCTAGTCAATCAGCTTACCCAACAACGCAGCAGAGGTATTGTAGTGTCATCTCCAAAGCGACCATCATCTCAGGTAGGCGCATGTTCTTTCAGGATAATGCACGTCTCAGACAGCACGTCTACTACTGTTCTCACCTGAGTCTCACAGTCACTAACTCTGCTCATTGGGTCAGCTTTGATCCTATGCATTCACTATGGCCTTGCGCTCAAACTCTGTCCCTCCCTTATGACTGGTTCATGCTGCCATATTGCCATTTTCCTCTACGTTACCCCCTCATCCTACCTCTTCCCATCACTTTGGACTTAATAATTCACTTTTTTTCCTGACCCCTCACGCAGCCTGGCACTCTGTCACAACTTCACTCTGCTCCTATTGTTTTTGCCCTCAATGTGCATCCCCTCATTATACCTCTCCTTCTACCCTTGGCTCTTTCTTTAACCTCATAAATGCCTCTCACACTGTCCCTACCTCCTCTTTCTATTACTATCATCTCAATCTGCTCCCTGTACCTCTTTGCTCAGCTCATAAGCTTCCTATGTCTGACTCTCCAACCTCATTATTCCACACCTCTTCACTCTGCTTAAACCCATTTCCTGGCTCTTCTATCTCACTCTGCTTATAGCCTGTCAGTTTGCATCTACTCTGGCCCCAATTTATTGAACTGCATTCACTCTCTCCACATCTTGTCTTTTTAATGCTTCTTGTGCTCTCCCTCCAACTCCCTCTACCCCTATCTGGTCACACCTTTTTAGTGCCACACTTGTCTTTTGTAGTCTACCTTATTTCACTCACTCTCCTTATACCCTATCGAACTGCCTACCCTTTGGTCTTGCCCTACCACCTCATCCTACGCCTAACCTCTCATTGTACCCTACTGCATCACTCTACGCCTACCCTCTCATTGTGCCTGCACACCTTCACTGTACTGAAGGTACACTCTACTGATAAGACTGTCCCTCTTCTTTACACCGTCACTTCACTGCTTCTCTTCACTCTGCTGCTAGCTCCTCACTGTTGCTTCCAGTATTGTGTGTACCCTCACTATTTCCTTCCCCATGCCCCTGTCTTAGCAAGCACCTTGCATGTATGTTGCTCAATATAGTCCTTATGTGTAAAGCAGCCTACTCATACTGTCCTTACTTTGCTCCTACCCCTCACACTCATAATCTACAATTCCCCTACTATGTTCTCACATTTCACTTTGCTCCTACTCCCTCGTTCTCTGCTGTTAACCCCTCACCTTTCCATAACTCCTCACTATGCCTCTCATTCTTCTTTCATGATTTACTTATACAGACTCTGCGAGTACCTCTGTTTTTCCTTTCTCTTCCCCTTGCTAACACATTTTTCTCATCCTTCACAGGATTCATAAACGCTTCACTGAGGTTGATGAGATCTTTGGACCCAGTGAAGAGTGTGGTTAACCATACACAATCAATACAAACCCAACAACAAATGTAAACACACTGACCCGTGTGGCCACAGAAGAAAACTCGAATCAGTAAAAGTTTCAAAGTTTTCTTTTAGAACCACAAAGCCAAAGGCAAGTAAATAGTGTGTAAAATCAAGTTATAAAGGGAAATAAACACCATAGGTTGACAAAATATATTAAACAAGTTTAATCTACTCAACACCAACACCATTAAACATTCAAGAAGAATAATGCTTATTAATAGACATACAATTTGAGACAAAGAAACATTGTTTGAATCAGACTGGGACTGCGTTATTCAAATCAGATTATAAAGATGTAGAAATTAGTATTTGGACATAGGTTATCCCTAATTGTAGCCAAATTAGGACACGAATATGTGGGAATAGGCTAACACATGCAGGCAAAATTCAAAAAGAAAGACAAAAATAATTTGGAAAATCATCGATCTCAGGCTAAGTTAAACTAACTTAGCAAAATGAAACTGGCAGGTGTTAGCATGCTAACTTCTACTCAGAAAAGCAGGTTGGGGAAAATAACATTTGCATTAGAATATACCTCTGCTAGGGTCAGCATTCAATTCAGTTTCATCAGCAAAGCATGTAGATCATCAGCAATGTCTGTTAGAAGCACCATCAGGGAAAGTGCATAGGGAAATCAGGAAATATCGATGGGGCAAGTTATCAGAACAATATTCTAGAGGGGACTGACTCACACTTAGAAAGTCCATCCCTAGACAGGAATACTCAAAACAGTTCTATTGGTCAGTCTGATGAGTCTACATCATGCAAAGGGGCAACGTCCAATTAGGATTTGAGCACAAATCGAGTTGGCAACATAATAGAAAATTCTCAGGTTTGGTAAGACATCTCTATCCTTTCCGTGTGAATCCAATTGTTTACAATTTTGTACATCACTTGTTGCAATCCACATTCTTTCTCATGGTGCAATCTATGCCGTCATAAAAAGGACACTCATTTCAGTCAGACAGCTCCAAGCCATGTGGTCTTGGTCTACTGAAACTCTAAATTCTCTTAAGGTTCTTGTAATTAGCACTCCTCATCTTCTCCACTTAAAACTCTTCCCTCTTCTGATTGCTCTTAGATCTTTGTGCCTTTCAATTGTATAGCTTGTAAAATCCAAGTGCGACTAAAGCACACAAAGTCACAATCAACAACGATCACAGGATCATTCTTACTATTCCCTTTCCCAAGTCTCTAAACCATGATCTAATGCTTGAAAATCCTTTACTTGCTGCTTCCCAGTCACTTGTTGCCTTTAAGTCTTTCAGGTCATTTTTCAGAATTGTCATGTTAGAGATAAACTTCCTTATTTCCTTACTAATTTCCAGTATAAACATGCAACAATCTTGTGCCTTGACAGACTCTGCCTTCCTTCGCCAATAAGATGTCTTATGCAAGACAATTTTGCAAAACGATGGATCTCACAGCAACCATCTCCATATCTATGAGCAACATTGCTCCAGCATAATCAGTAGACATAATATCTACAATTGTTGACAACTTTCTAATGTTGATATCATTCAAGATCACTCCAACTGATGGAATGATGACACCAAATATATCACCTGTAATCCCTGCTGTACTAGCTCCTCTCTTAGCTCTGGATTTCTGTCTCTCCTTCCAGACATGGTAGATTTTTAGAAAAACGACCTCTAAGTAACCTGTGCCATACCAGCCTTTCAACAGTTTGCAATAGTCATTTTTCCCTCAAATGAAATAAATACCTGGTATGGTTGGGTCCTGTCCATTTAACATAAAATCCCAAACACTCCTGAACAAAAACACGTCTACATTCACTAGTTCCTACAAATGTTGGCCCTCATTATGAGTCTGGCAGTCTCTGGGCAAGACCGCCATGCAAAATGTCACCACCATACCGGCAGTGGTGGCGGTAAAGCGACCGCCGTATTACGAGTCACAAAACACAAACTGCCCATATACAGACACAAAACCAACACCATCAGGTCAACCCACGGCGAAAGAGTGACTGATCAACCGTCAGCCCCGCCACACTGACACCATTCTGACTGTCATAATATGAGGCAACCTCCAGCACAGCAGAAGATGCACGGCGGAAAACGTTGGTGGTATGCATCATGGCAGAACAGAAAGGCACCACACAAAGTACCCAACACCACATTGGCCAGTTCAAATAACCCACATGTGATAACCATACACACACCACAGACTCCTGACCACACCACCGTATGTCTCCCCCCACCCACCTACAATCCCATGAGTCAGAACCGAGCAGCCACAGCCAAAGACAAGCAGAAGCATACCCCAAACACAGCTAACAAACATCACACAGCACACATTGCACAAATCAACACCGCAGCCCACCAGCACACACAGTCAAACACGCCCACAACACCACACACTCTGTACTGCACCCAACACGCACTACACATACCCACCCCACAAGATGTCATGCCAGAAGTACCCACGATTCATCGACAATGAGTTGCAGGTCATGATGGATGAGATCATCAGAGTAGAGCAACAGCTCATGGGAGTCCAGGTTCAACAAACATCAATAGCCAAAAAGACGGAGTTATGGCAGAGGATCGTCGGCAGGGTCAATGCAGTCGGCACATACCCACGCACAAGTGTGGACACCAGAAAGAGGTAGAACAACCTCAGTGGGAAGGTCTGGTCCATGGCGTCCAGGCAGAGGATAGCCAGTAGTAAGACTGGCGGTGGGCCCCACCTCCTCCCCTCCAGCTGACAACCTGGGAAGAGAAGGTCCTGGACATCATGTATCCCAAGGGCCTGACTGACATCAGCAGAGGGCTTGACACTGGTAAGTCAGCTATACCTCCCAAGCACCAACCACCCATATCCAGCATGCCTCCCCACCACTCTCCAAACCACTGCAACCCACCCCACTAACCCAGTGCCAAATACCCCACACCCCTCCTTTGCATGCCACACCACCCCACTCCCACCATCTTTACTCACACACCCCTAATGCATGGATATCAAGCACAATGTGGAAGAACCACAGCTCCCACAATCCAATCCAAACCAATGTCTGCAATGTAGCAGCTGTCATTGCGATTACTGGGTAACAAGTTGAGCCACTGCATGCATCACAACAGAGACACAACAACAATAGTCACACAACTAGCGTCTACCGTATCTATCCACAGGCACCCCTGCCACTGACACCCTGCAGAGGATGCCAGGCTCAGACAGCCCTCCCGAGGATGAAGGCCCCACTGGATGTCTGGATGAGGATGACTTGCCTGGCCCATCTGGGGCCACTGGACAGTCCACCAATGGCACACCCACCCTGGACACACCGGAAGACCCTACCCATGTGGCAACAACACCACAGCCAGACCCTGAACCCCAAACCTGTGCTCTAGGTACCCAACAATCAGAGGTGTGCCCCATAGTACAGCAGCCAGGTTCAAGGGCACGCACCCCAGACAATGATAGCCCTGCTGATACTGGGAATGGGCACATGCACAGGGGTCCAGGGGTAGTGGGAGGGGAACCGTGACCCAAAGGTCGGCACAGCCACACCAACTGACTGCCCAGGAGGGCCTCAACCAAGTCCTGGGTGTATACCTCCACACCCAGGACACAGTGGCCCAAGTCCTCGCCACCATGCAGGAGACCCAGCGGGTGCAGGGGCAATACCATCAGGAGGCCATGCAACAGTGGGAGTCCCGCAACACCACCATGGTCTCCATTTTAGGGGTGCTCAGGGACCTGACCACTGTCATTCGTGAGTGCACCACCCACCAGTCCCCTAGCACTCACCACATCCTATCACAGCCCTCCACGTCAGCGGCAGTCAGTGGTATGGAGGCCCTGCCACAGGTCTCGTAGGACACCACCACCTTTACCCCTGTAGCTGAGGAACCCTACGCAAACGAGGACATCCAAGTAGACATCCAAACAGACATGATGCCCAGACCAAGACCACAGCCAGGAAGTGACCCCCTCCTGGACATTCTCCCTTGTGTGTGACACCCTTTCGACTGTCCACTCCCATATCATCGTCTATCCATGGCCAGCAGACAGGACCTGGACTTCTGATGATCTCTGCCACCATGACCCCACTCATCACCCTTTGCACCTGTACATCACAAATAAACGACAACTGAGCACAGTCCATGCATACATGTTTATTTTCCATGAGTATGTATGGAACAGCCAATATGTGTACAAGTGGCAACCCACGCCCAGCACATTCATTGTAGGGTGACAGCGTGGGGAACAAAATGCCTGGAGGTCGATCGTGGAGCAGGCAGTGGCAGGACATGTGTGTCAATGGAGGCAGCACCTCAGGCAGGGAGCACAGAACACCACTACATTGTCCTGAAAGGAGTCCAAGACAGGGACAACAATCACTGTAGGAGTCACAGATTCCAACTCCACACAAATGCACATAAGGAACAGGAATCCAGGGCAGATATGCCAGGCAGGTCCAAAACCATAAGGCCAGTACCAACATACACAACACATACCAACCCAGTGGTCCCACCCTCAAATCGAACAGCGTCAAACCTGGCCCCACACCCACTGCCACCAACAACAGTGTTGCACTGCCACCCAATGTCGGCTCCCAGGATGGATGCTGCACACATGCAACAACCCTGTGTGGCAAATGCATAGCACTTAAACTGGCAAATCAGGGAACATTCCACATACACATAGATGGCACCAGTGCACCAGCACAATACCTGCCTGACTATAGGTCTGACCTGTACACTGTGACTACCTCAGTCATGGCCACATGTGACAGCCCCCCCAAACCCACCCTGAGTCAGAGCTGCAACCAATACTGTCAGTGGTCATACACAACAGGTGGCAGCAGGGACATGGCAGACAGTTGTAGAGGACACATAGCACACAGTTTGCACATACCTGCATCTCAGCTGAAGTAATGTCAAATCAGCTCCGCCCTGGAGTCAGCTGCATCCTCATCATCCCCCTCTTCATCACTCCCCATGTCCCCTTCATCAGTCACTGACACAGATACCCCCTCCTCCGCATCCAGCAATGGGATGTGATGCCTCAGGGCCAGATTGTGCAGCATGCAGCAGGCCACAATGATCTGGCACACCTTCTGTGGCTTGTAGAGCAGGGCTGTCCTGGAGACATGCATACACCAGAACCTGACCTTCAGTAGACCAAAGCATCTCCCAATGCCCCATCTGGTATGACTGTGGGCCTCAATGTAATGGTCCTCTGCAGCTGAGGATGGACGCCCTACTGGTGTCAGGAGCCAGGGCAGGTTGGGATAGCCAGAGTCACCTGTGTGCATAGAGGGAAGAGGCATGTCAAGACCGGTGGGGCAATGGGACAGGAACACAAGGGTGCAGTGAGCTGAGTACTTGGCCGTCACCTAGGACATGTACTGGTCCGCGAGACAAACCACCTGCACATTGACCGAATGAAAATTCTTGCGGTTTCTGTACACCTGTTCATTCCTCCTGGGTGGCACCAGAGCAATGTGTGTGCCGTCAATGGCACCAATGACATGTGGGAGGTGTGCCACAGCGTAGAATGCAGCCTTGACAGTGGGCAAATCTGCACGTCGGGGAACTGCATGTAGATGGCCATATGTTTTATCAGGGCACATAATACATTCCTCAGGATGCCGCTGAATATGGGCTGTGACATCCCACTTGCGAGGCCCACTGTGAGCTGGAAGGAGCCAGAGGCAAGGTAGTGGAGGACTGACAACACCTGCACTGTGGGAGGGATGGCATTGGGATTGGGTCTGCAGGCAACAGATTTGGCTCCAACTGGGCCACTAGTTCCATTATGGTCACAGGGTTCAGGCGATAGGTCTGGATAATGTGAGGTTTCTCCAGGGTAGCAAGGTCGACTAGGGACCTGTACACTGGTGCATTCCTCATCTTCAAACGTGCATAGTACTTAGGGACAGGAGAGAGGTGGTAACATGTCATGCAGCATAGATGTATGATGCACTAAATTTCACACACATCACACATTGTAATTGTAAAATGGTTGCTGCCTGTCTCCGCGCATGAGATCATCCCGCCGGAGTCACACGTCATGGCGGTAGGCGGTCACGACCGCCGTGCAACTCACCATTGGGTCACACTGTAGCCAATAGGAGGCAGGAGCCAATGGTGATCGCAGCCGGCGGTGATGGTGATGTCCGCAGCATCCGTGACCCCTATTTCATGTGCTCATGCTCACTTGACTCCTGAGCCTCGTGCACTGAAGACCTCCACTGCATGTGCTGCTGTGTATTGACTCTGGTAGCCAAGATGCAGCGTCCTGCAGGAGAAAGGGCCCCAGCCTTCACTCACGATGAGTTGGTGCGGCTTGTGGACGGGGTCATGCCCCTGTATGGACAGTTGTATGGGGCACCAGAGCAGCAGGTGAGCCCCTTGTCATTGTCCTGTATGTGAGTTATGCGCATGGGGATGAGGGCCTTGGTAGGTGGCAGTGTGAATGGAGCATTGTCATGGGTGAAGGGCCGAGGGCTAGCTTGGCTGATGACCTGTGGCTGTGTAAGTGTGATCTGTGCTGTCCACTACTGTCCCAGATATGCCATCTGACAGGACAGTGTTCTTCTGTCTGTGTCACCCATGCAGGTCAGTGCCCATCAGAAAAAGGGGATTTGGCGTGCAATCGCCAAGCAAGTGCGGAATCTGGTGGTTCATGCCTGGCAGAAAGCAGTTGGAGGACCTAAGATGCTGGGCCCGGAAGACCGCAGAGGCCGAGCTGGGGACATCCTCCCAATGAGGGAGAGGTGCCCATTGGACCCTGACCCCCCCCAATGGCCTGCATATTGGCAGTGGCCTACCCTGAGGACGCTGGGTGCTTGAGGGCAGCACAGCAGCAAGATGGGGGTGAGTACTCACTCTCACTTGTGACATGTGTTGACATGGTGGGTCTGGGTGGGCACCATTGGGTAGCTGTAGTGTGGATGCTTGGTACAATGATCTCCACTATGGGTTGTATTCATCTGGGCAGGATTGTCATCACAGGTGTGAGTAATGCCATGCAGTCAGTGGTAGCGGGGCAGAATCGTCAATGAAGTACTGTGTGGCCACCTACTTGCTAGACCTTCCTGCCAGCACATGGCAACTGTATCTTCAGAGCTGGGGTGTCAGGACATTGTGATAGGTCCTGGCCAACCACTGTGCCATGGGTGTATCCATGACCTCAATCAGCTGGCAGGCACTGCATGTTTGGTGGGGTGGGTGCACCAAGTGGTGACAGTGCTTCTTGGCATTAGCCAAAGGGGCCATCCAACTAGTCATGCAGGATCCTCTTGGGTGTCCAGTCCTTTGCATGTGTGTCACGATGGCCATGGGTAGTGGGCAGGTAGTGACAGGTGTGGCAGGTATGAGACTCCTTATGTTGAGATATGCCTGTTAGATCATCAGCAGTTGACATGTGCATTTTTTGCTCTTTCCCCCATGGTGTCACCAAGTAGTAGGATGTTCAAAGGTGGGCAAAATGTATCATGGCATGACATCAAATGCAGATGTACTACCCTGTCTGACTGTTGTGTTGGCATTGACCGATTGTACCCTGTCTCTCTCTCCCTCCCTGTCCTCCTTTATCTTTGTGTGCATCAGCATCATCTGGTGAAGGAGAAGGGGCACTGGCAAGTGGGGAAGCTGCCCCCCACGGGACCCAGGAGGCTGACACCAGCGGAGCCAAGGTGACCAGTGGGACAAAGGGCGAGGGGTGTGCCACGGAGTAGACCAGATCGACCACTATATCTACTGATTCCTCCTCCGTTGGATGCTACCTGGCGGTGGCGGACCCATCCAGGACCACCCCAGCACTATCACTGTCCATCACCTCCCATACCAGCACCGCCCTCCCTGTAGCTCCCCACCCAGTTGCCCATGCCTGCTCTTCCAAGAGGGTGGGCATCTCCTTCGCCGCAGGCACCTCTGCCCCTGCCCCAGTCAGCCCTGCTGCCCTCAATGAGGAGGCTATTGAATTCCTGAGGTCCATCTCTGTGGTGCAGACAACTATTGTGAATGCCTATCCAGGGACTGGCATCCCAGAAGCAACAGACTAACACTTTCCTGGAAGGCATTCACTGTGCCTTGTCTGACCTACAGAGATTGTTTCAGGCTCTGGCCTCCACGTTGATGGCAGTCAGTCTCCCTTCTTCTTCCGTCCCCCCTCCAGCTACCTGTTCCCTCTCCTCTCCTCTAACCCATCCAAGGCACACCTACTGACCCACATGCATCCACATCAACAGACATGGTACTTAATGACAAACATAGGCACCACAGACGCCACCATCGCCATGCACACACTCAACACACACATGCAGACATGTCAACATCCACACCCTGCACCGACTCCCCGACCACCTCCCACCCACAGTCGAGACTCACACCTGCATTACACCTGCAGTCAGCATCACATCAGTCACTGTTCCTGTCACGTGTCCTCACTGCCACAGTCACACCATGGCAGTCACAACATCTTCTGAGCCCCATGCATGCACCCCATACACCACTGGCACAGACACCACAACTATCAACACACCCACATGCAGCACATCCACCCTACCTGCAGACACCACCCCAACATACAATCACACTTCCCCCTGCCATCTCCCTGCATCTCCTCCCCACCTCCTACGAGTACATCTAAACGCACACACTCACCCACCCAACAGTCCCCTAGCACACACATTTCATCCACCCACATACCTGCACCCATGCCGCACCCACGTATACACCTCACAACCATACCCACTCCCTAACATCTGTCCATTGACCTCCCATGCGTTCCCAAAAAACATTTCCTGCGCAAGTGTTCCCTGTTCCCCACCACTGACCCAGGCTCTGTCTCCCCCAAGCACCCTCTACCCTTCCTCTGGCCCAGCCTTCCGCATTCCCACTCTGCCACTGCCCCTGCCCATGCCCCGCTGCTACCTGCCACTTCCTCCCCTGTGACGTCCACTGGTCCTCCTGTCAAACACAAGCCCATTCCCTCCTCTTCCCAGGCCAAGCCCACTCCTTCCACCTCCAAGGCCAAGCCCATGACCACCCCCCTTGCTAAGCCCCTGCCATCCAAGTTTAAGCCCAAACAGCTGCCCCTTGCTAAGCCCCCACCATCCAAGGGCAAGCCCAGGGACCCCCCCATCTAAGGGCACCCCTAAGGGGCCCCCTCCAGGCCCACACAGAAGGACCCCCCTCCAAGCCCAAGGACCCCCCCCAACCCTCACCTCACCCCTGAGGTGCCTGCATTCCCCATTGATGCCCCTGCCCTGTGGAGATCTACACTTTGCAGTCATCCTGTGCCCAGTGTGCTCGGGGCACTAGGGTTTTTGGACTGGGCCTTGGCCCTGTATGTACATACGTTTTATTACATTTGTAATATATGGTTATCATGCACCACTACACCGTTGGTATCGTTGTAACCTACCTAGTCCTGGCTTTCATTCTCCATGTATGTGTGGTGGTTGTGTGTGTGTGTGTGTGTGTGTGTGTGTGTTGGTATGCAGGTGTGTGTGTCTGTGTTTGTGTGTGTAAACATGGCTTCCTGTGTCGTGTGTGTATTATGTGTGTGTACTAACGTTGTTTCCTCCAGTGTGTGCTAAGCTAGTGTACTTACGGTTGGTGTTGTGGTCGACGTCGCTGGTCCAGGAGTTGCAGGGCCAGGTAGAGGATGGGAAGGAGTTGCATTTCACGTGCTATGGTACCTACGAACGTGCCTGTGTTCCTGAAGGTAGGTGTTCTCTTTATATTGTTCGTTTCTGCCAGGATTTTGGTGGCAGTGGTTCTGCCCCGGAAATCCTGGCGGTGTGCAACCTCGTAATATGGTCACGGGATGCTGCCTGACCCCCAAGCTGGAGATGGCTGCAGCTCGGAGGGTAACTTGCCTGTGTTCTGCAGGTACCTTTCCAGAACTTGTAATGTGGCGGTCTTCACTGCCGGGCCTGCGGTGGTGCGGCTGCCACTCCACTGCGGTGGTACGCTGACCACCATACTCATAATGAGGGCCGTTGTGTCAGTTTTTGACTGCTGCTTGTATATAAATAGCTTCCCTATATGTTGCTAATCTGAAGCTAAGCGTTCTTGTGTATCACTACCTTGCATCCTTTTGCCAAATCTGTATTACTACTTCTTTTTCTATTTTGGTTTTCATTGCTTTTCTCCTGTCATCCACTTGATTAATTAACTCTTTCTCAACGTGTGAGAGGATGCATATTAAATTGTTTTTGTGTGACTATGTATTTCCAAACATTAGGTTTGGTTCAAAGAAACCTCCCACAATCTCAATGTTTTCATTATAGCAATACTACTCAAATGCTGACTAATAGGCACAAAGGAAAACACTAAACCTACATTAGAAGAGAAATATCATGTATACTCCTGGTTATACAAGCGGGTTAGTAAAAGGTTACAAATGATACTGTAAGTTAGTGGTAAGCTGTGATATGTGATTCCTTCCTTGATGAAGGGATCTGTGTGCAAACATAACAATCACACGCATCCGTAGTTTCAATGTATTTATATAGTAACCTGTAGCATACATTTGAAGACAAATCTCCTTTTGAGTCGTCAAGCTGAAGCAATCTCTCATCTTCATACAGGGGATCTTGTTCTGTATGTGACTCTTCCAATACTGGTTTAATTCTGCTCTCAACTTTGTCTTTCACAGACACACTCAAACTAGCAACCAATAATAGGCTGACAATCACACACACTAGTGCTAATCCTACACACACACGCTTACACTTACTCCGTTTACCTTGAGCTGAACCCATGACTTGTCTAGAGTCAGACCAAGATATCTCTTCACAGAGTCTTTTTGCTCTTATTTACAACTTTCTTGATCTTCTAGAAATTTCATCAAGTTTTCTCTACTTGCAAATGTTCAAAATCACTACTGAAAGTTCAAATGTCTTTAATAATAAAACATCTGGTAATCACTTATCAGCACTTCCAGCATATAGGCCCTCATTACGACTTCAGCAGTCTTACAAAAAGACCGCCGAAGTGCTGGCGGTATTTGTGGCTCCCTATTTTGACATTTCCGCTGGGCCAGCAGACGGAAACAGTGTTTCCGACCGCTAGCCCAGCGGAAAAGTCCCATCAACATGGCTGCCGGCTCATAATAGAGCCGGCAGCCATGTTGATGTGCAGCGGATGCAGCAGCACCCGTCGTGCATTTCCCTGCCCGAAATTCAGGCAATTAAATGCGCGATGTGGCTGTGCCTGGGGGCACCTGCACTGTCCATGCCAAGTGCATGGGCAGTGACGGGGCCCCCAGGGGCACCTCGAGTCCCCCTTACCGCCAGCCTTTCCATGGCGGTGTTTACCTCCATGGAAAGGCTGGCAGTTGGGGATTATGACCGCCTGGCAGAAGCCTGGCGGTCAAGTGGAGAGGCCCATGGTATGGCTGTGGCTAATGCACCACGGTCACGATACACTGGCGGTACACCGCCAGCCTGTTGGCGGTGTTACCGCCAGTGTACCACCAGCCGCCAGGGTCGTAATGAGGCCCATAATGTCTCATAATGTCTTTGCTCATCAAGCGGCAATGAAATTTCAAATTTCAATTCCAAAGCAATTTCAAGTTCCAAAATATTCAGTTGAATCCGGAATGCCAAGACAAAAGGCAATGAATTTCTTCTTCCATAGGAGCAAAGTAAGTCCATTCAGGTGATGAGTACCTGCAACTTGGCACTCTTTTTCCTTTTGATCTCCTTGCTGCAGTTTTCACTGTCACTTTGATCAGATTCTTCAGTTACTTGAGCAATAGTTGGAAGCACATCTGTTACTGAGTCTGGACTTTTTGCAGGCCACTGCTCCCCTCTCACAGATCTTGTTTCAGGCACAACTGGGCTTTCAACGTTCACCACGCTAGCAGAAGTCAACTGATTCTGACTTGACCATCCTACACCTTCGATTGCTTTTGACATGCTTATATTTTCACCAGTATGTGCAAGTTCTGAAACAGCCACTTGTCCAGTCCTCACAGTTTGGCTTACCTGGACTGCTTCACTCACTGATTCTGACCCTAGAGGAACAGGCACTATATCTTCAAGAAGACTTGGAACTTTGCATGTATGAGTCACATGAACCCAATTCAGAAGACCAGCACACTTCACAGCTATTGTAGTCACCAAGATAACCTGGAATGGCCCTTTCCAGTGGGCTCTAAGCCATGACTTTCTTACATGCTTCTTCACCAGAACCCAATTTCCTGGACTCAAGTCGTGACACTGTTCTTATGCTGGCTAAACAGTTACTTCTTCAACCTGGCGAGACAAAGAGCAAATCGCATCAGCTAGTCCTTTGTAATAATACAGCACTATGTCATCTGAAATGTTCACAAGTGCAGTTGCAGGCACAACTGGTTACCTCATAGCACGACCCATAAGAATTTCATGAGGGGACAGTCCTGTCTTTCTGTCAAGTGTGCTACCATCCTATCAGAACAAGTGGCAATGCATCTGCCCATTTCAAAGCTGTAGATGCACACACTTTAGCCAGTCGAGACGTTAGAGTTCCATTCATCTGCTCGACCAATCCAGAGGCTTCTGGTCTGTAACTGCAGTGCAAACTTTGCTTAATTCATAATGCCTCACACAACACTTTTATGATCTCATTATTAAAATTAGATCCTCTGTCTGATTCCAAAGAAGTCAGAAATCCAAATTCCCTTAAAAGAAGCTTTGCAACAGTGAGGCTATCATCCCTGTGGTTTGGGTAAGCCTCAACAAAATGTGAAAACACGTACACCACCACAACACATACCTCAATGCATTGCAAGCAGGAATCTCAATGAAATCAAGTTGCATTCGGTTGAAAGGACCTCCTGATCTGCCTATGTGGCTTGGATTAACCACACTACATTCATCTGTTGACATGTTACACATCTGTGACACACAGGTTCTGCAACCACTCTGAATCTGCGGTTGCGGTTGTACCATGTTTGCCTGAAAGTCCTGATCATGGCATCTCTGCCAATGTGTGCCTGACCATGATAATACCTTGCCATTGTTATGAGTCCATTTGTAGTCCCCTGCCTGGACACCATAATGGCTTAGCTTAGGCTTGCGGCCTGTGCCCTTTTACCCAAATACTATGCTCTGTATTAATTTTTATTAATTTTAGTTTGGCTTCCTTTAGTGGCAATATTTTATTTTCATAATCAGTTGCTATTCTGCGAGAGCACCACTAGCAGTGTTATGTATGACATACTTTGCATCATGTTCTTTTTCCTCAGGTTCACCAGAACAGAATGCAAGGCACACAGGATAATATTATGTATTGCTACCCCACGACTATGTAAACAGTCCAGCACTTAGGTACATACCTGCATCAGGCTTTTGTACAAGAATATAAACATGTACCCTGTAAAACCATCTTGTGGGATAAATGGCATGAGAGGGGGTTCCAGACAGGATTTTCCATCCATACCTCATGCCGGTTTGTGGCCAACCTCAGCCTTTGTGTCACTGTGAAGACTGGAGGTCTGACCTTGTACCAAGGTAACGCGGTTTGCTGTGCTTCTCAAGGACACTGCATGGACATATTTGGCTTATATCACCATTTTCTCACTAAGGGGCTAGAGATTAGGCTTGTAGATAGCAATTGTATATCAATGTTATTGCAATATGTTGGGGTTGTTCATATTTACATCTCTAATTTTCACACTCCTGATTTTGTTATTCCTTATTATACTAATCATTGCAGCTCATGCATTTTATCATAGACTGAAGTCTTTTCAATAAATGTATTGAAAATTGTCATGCATCTCTTTTCTTGCCTATGCATGTGTAAGAGACTTGTATGTGGAGAGAAAACTGTAAGGCTTGTTTAACATGATTCCCCTGAGGGGTTTTCAGAGTTACATGTGCAAGGCTGCCACAAATCACCTTTACTGTTTGGGTTTGGGAGAGGTGCTGCTAGAGAGCTGGGAGGGTTGGGTCTACACCTACCAACTGGTTTGCCTCACTGGTGCTACTTCCATCACTCCATTCCTCATTGAAATATGTGCTATGGAGTGCACAGTATCTGGCCACTTGGTCAGCATAGGTATTGCCTAACGAGATGTAATCACTTGACTTTTGCTGTGCTGCACATTTCACAACTGCAATTTTCAGAGGTAACTGTATTGCTTTTAACAACTCTGTCACTGTTTCAGATAGGTGATCCAGAAGAAGTCATAAAACATCTCTGGGACCATAACTGTTGAAAGTCATAAACAACACCACAACCATATTGACTGTCAGTGAAAATGGTCACTTTAAGCTGTTCAGAAACACAGCATGCTCTGGTAAGAGCCACCTATTCGGCTACTTGGGTGGAAAAGACTCCTTGAAGCCATGAATCTTCTCTCCTATCACTCCAGAGATTGTGCAAACTGCATAACCAGCTCTCAGAGTAACACCATTGTCTCTCAAACAGGAGCCATCAACTACCATGAAACAGTAGTTTTCGTCTAAGGCAGTATCTTGAATATCAGGTCTTGGTTTGGTGCGTAGTTCAGTCACATCGAGACAGTCATGTTCACTTTGCCTTGATCTTTAACATTTTCAACAGTACTAAGCATAAGGGTTGCAGGATTCAACAGAGTGCAACGTCTAATATTCACATTCAATGAGCCAAGAATCAACTGTTCATAACAGGTCACATGGGCATTCGTTAAATGCCGAGTCTTTGTTCTGGTTCAAAGGACTTCAAATGAAAGGGCCACAAAAACATTCAGGAGGTGGCCCATGAGAATGCCTTCGCACTTGCCAATGCTGACACCTGCAGCAGCAACATACTTTAAACAGCCGGGCAAAGTAGCAGCTACAGGTCCAATGTGGCAGAAAAATAAGCCACTGGTCTGTTGACCCTTCAGTGTAACTGCATCAAAACAGAAAGTGCACAGCCATCTCTTTCACAACAAAACAAAGAAAAACATTAGTTGTAATCAGGTATTCCCAGATCTGGAGCTTGGCACAGGCTTTCTCTCAGCTCGGAGAAGGCTTTCATGCATATGTTATCAAATGATACTGGATCAGACACCGTGTGTGTCAGTTTCAATAAAGGTTTGGACAACAATGAAAAACTCAGGATCCACTGGTGGCAGTAGCTGACCATTTCCAGGAACATTCTGACTTCTCTTTGTGTTACAGGGGGATTCATTTGCACGATTGCTGAGATTCTTTCTAGGGACACCTTCCTTGCGCCTTTCTCAAAGTAGTGACCTAAGTACTTCATATCTCTCTGACAATAATGTAATATTGTTGTGGGCACTTTATGGTCATTCTCTCCTAGGTGAATCAACAGGGCAATGGTATCTCTTCTACAGGCTTCACATGAATTTCATGCAACCATCAAATCATCTGTGTACTGAATTAGGACTGAATGACGTTGCATTTAAGGAACTCTATGGGCCAGATGTAAGAAACAGTTTGCATGTCGCAAACAGCGAATTTCGCGGTTTGCGACATGCAAACTGCACTTTGCAATGCACAAAACCCCTTTTGTGATTCGTTAACCTGGTTACCAAATCGCAAAATGGGTTTGCGAGTCGTAATTAGGAAGGGGAGTCCCCTTCCTAATTGCCAGCCGCAGTGCAATGCCAGATTGCGGTCGCAAAGCAATCGCAGTTTGCACCCATTTGAAATGGGTGGTAACCCATTTGCAAAAGGGAAGGGGTCCCAAAGGGACCCCTTCCCCTTTGTGAATGGAACTGCAAAAAAAATTTCAGAGCAGGCAGTGGTCCTATGGACCACTGACTGCTCTGAAAAAATGAAACGAAAACATTTCATTTTTTGTTTTTGTAATGCATCTCGTTTCCTTTTAAGGAAAACGGGCTGCATTACAAAAAAAAAAACCTGCTTTATTAAAAAACAGTCACAGACATGGTGGTCTGCTGTCCGCAGCAGACCACCATCCCTGTGAATGCCGCCACTCGCAAGGGGGTCGCAAATTGCGACCCACCTTATTAATATTAATGAGGTGGGCCGTTGTGACCCCCTTGCAAGTCACAGATGGTGTCAGGGACACCATCCTACATTCCAATTTGCGACTCGCAAATTGCGAGTCGCTCTGACTCGCAATTTGCAAGTCGCAAATTGGAATCTACCTACATCTGGCCCTAAATTCTTTTTCAAGCTACGATTGAAAATGGATGGTGACTCTGTATACCCTTGAGGCGTACGACACCATGAATAAACACGCCTTCTGAATTTAAAACCAAACAGGTATTGTCTATCCTCATGAAGTGGAATAGAAAAGAACGCCTGACACAGGTCAATGACAGGAAACCACTCTGCCTCACAAGGAATCTGAAACAAAATCACTGCAGGATTCAGTACCACTGGACAACATGGAATGACAATCCCGTTGACCTTTCTCAAATCCTAGAATATGCAGTATTTTCCATTGGGTTTCCGCAGTCCCAAAACAGGGGAATTACATGGACTTCCTAGGATCTCTTTCAGGACCCCCTGTTCAACAAAACTTTAAATTACGAGGGTAATGCCAGCAATCACTTCTGGGGCCATATTATAAGACAATATCCTTAGAAACACTGCATTTGGCTTCACTGTGAATTCAACCATCTCAACTCCTCTTATGAGTCCAATATCTTTCCCTGAAAAATCCCAAACTTTGGCCATAACTGTCTCTTCAAACTCTTCAAGCAAATCCTTAACTGGCATCATTGGGAACAATGAAATGAGAGGGTGCATTTCATCAGTTCTGCTGGATGGTTCATCATCACTATTTTCTAAATGGCTATTCCCTTGTGGGTGCAGCTAATGGTACAATTTAGCTTACACAATAGGTCACGTCCTAATAAGTTCACTGGACTTGAATCTCAAACCAAAAACTGGTGTTGGTCCTCAAATGACCCTATTTACCTGGAATATGTTCTGTAATGGGATTAGTTAACTGATGATTTGCTAATCCTAAAAGTTGAACTCTTCTTCCTGACAAGGGCACATTTGGCACTTCTGCAGTGCAGACAGTGGGACGCGTTGCTCCAGTGTCAACCAAGAATGAAACATTGTGTCCCATAATGTCGGCATTTACATAGTGACCCTGTTGATCTACCTCTAAGGATGCTGTTATCATGTATTCTTCCTCATCAGAACTGAAATATGTTTCTGAAACTTCCTCATCATTAAAATTAATTAATGGGTATTGCACTACTAACTGATTTACATTTGCATTTGCTTTCTGATTCATGTTTTGCTGAGGCACCATCACTTGTTGCTATTGCATAGCCGGCTTGAGGAACCTCCATCTGTTGGGGGACCTGCATCTGTTGTAATACTGTAAGAACAGTCACATTCTGAATTTGGGGTCTCCGTTTTCTCTGAATTTGAACTTGTCTGTTGTCAACAGTCTGAGCAACAATACCATTCTGCACCAAATTATTCACAATATTGTATGGACACTCCCGCTTACAGTGCCCAAAACTACCGCAAGCATGACATGGACTCAGTCTTTTCACTGACTGAACATCATCCACATTGCCACTCTGACCCATCCGAACACCACTTCCTCCATCTCTAAACTGAGTCACATTGTTAACCTGCTGTTGCACACCTTGCATTCCACTAGTGTTCACCATCATTAGCTTCAGATCCACTATGCTGTTTGAATGCTTGAAACAATCTTTCATAATAAGCATGAATCAACTCCTTTGTTTCCTGTGCTGTCCTGTCAATCTTTGCCAATCAACATCTTTTGGGGAAACTTTGTTTTTCAGAAATTCAATCACTTTGTAATACCCTTTCATCACCTATTCAGACGTCACACCTGTTACTGGATCTTTTGGCGGTTCACAAATCGGCAATCAACACTCCGCTTTCACTCAACCTATAAATCGATTGGAAACACAATGTCAAACAAAGTATTCAAATCTTCCCACAGGCACTTTGAAAGTTTCACAAATCTCTCTGAATGCTTATACCATTCTACTGGTTTCTCCCTAAATCCCGGGTAGTCATTTGTGTATGAAAATATGTCACTCCTGCTCCACGGGGCATATACATAACCTCCATCTGGAATCTCCCTCATTGGCAGCATTTTTACAATCTCATCATCTTGGTTTGCTCCACCTGGAGGCAAATTCTGCGTTGCTTTCTTTTGATCTCTATTCTTTGCCCATCTTCCTTCCCATGTATCTAATGCTCCCCATGTTCAAATATTCATAATCAATTCTTTAATGTACATTCTCTTGCCGGGTGATCTCCTGTTTGCAATGTCTTTGGAACTAAATTCTAACCTGTAACTCCTTCGTACAGGCTTTGATCTTTCTAAATCCATATCATTATTTTCAGCAATTTCTACTAATTTCTCATAAGTCAGTCCTGCACAGTGTGTGACATCTTTGCACATGAAGGCAATTCTTCTTCATAGTATGTATCCAATCTTTCCAGCTCACGTTTTCCCTCAATTAACTCATTTCATTCTAATTTTTATCTGGGCACATTCACTGTCAAACTGTCCAACCACTCATTTAACTGTTGTGTTGAAAAATCCTGCAAACTAATATTACTCCTCTGTGTCATATTTTGCGGGGTATTACAATGCATACTGGCAATTTGATCTAGCATGGGTGTGTGTGGAATTGGAGTTCCCTGCGGACATCTCACATCTACTATCAGTCCTCTTTGATTTACCATCTGGTTCGGACTTTCAATTTGTGTAGGGGTTAAAGTTGGAAGAAACAAAGCTAAACTCTCCATTTCTGCATTGAGTATACTGATCCCTGCATGTCACATGGTGACACTTTTGCAGATACAGGATTTGGGATCTGAAGGCTACTTCCAGAATTACCTGAAGTGTACAAAGGAACAACTGGACCTATGGTTACAGGGACCGTCAATGCATCTGGTCCTGTCAAATTTTACTGGCTTTGAGGAATTGACATCTCAGCACTTTGACCTGTACATACTGTATAGAAAATCTGTCCTGATTGATTTGGGTTAATGCGTGGGGCTGTCTGTACTGGAGTATACATGGGCATAGTCTGGTTCTGATTAAAATTTTGCACGGGTGCTGTCATATTAGGTGTAGATTCCATCTGAATCATATTTGTACTTGGAACTATCTGATTCAAAATGGGCTTGTAATTTGCTGTGTTGTACTAACAAAAGGAACTGGTGGATAAAATGCACGCACCTGTTATCACTGAACTGACAGGTGTACTTGGGGCTACCTGAATTCAATCCCACAATTCTTTTTGCAACCTTTTCTCAACCAATGGCAACGCAGTATTGTCCACCAAAGTATGCAGCTTTCTCACTAATCGACTTATCCCAGCACAGTACAACTGACATCACACTCACTTCTCTCAGCAGCTGCAATCGCTTCGTAACTGTCTCTTACACAATTATGCAAAATATTGCGAGCACTAAGTAAACTCAAAAACTTGTTTGCTCAGTATGAGTAGGACCTCAAACACCTTTGAAGCTGTATGGGTTACACTTCCAACTGTGGCTTCCACGATTATACAAGTGAAACTTGACAAGCAAATCTGACCCTGGTTGATACGGATCCTCCACGTACACTCAGAATTCACCTAATACCAACCAAAAGCTCCCACTCTTGCAATGACACCTATTGGTACTGTCAATGGTGCCTCATGCCCAACACTGCACAACAGACAATAAATTATACAAGTGTCTCCATACACTTGTGCGTTATTCCACAGTCTTAAGACTCAAAGGACCCGTCAACCACAGCAACAAACACAGACATTTTTTAGCACAAAGGGCCACAATCACTTTGAGTACGAAGACTCCACACACACGTTACAATATCACACTTCACCACAATTTGTAGCAAAAGCACCGCATGCGCAAGTCCCTACTTATACAAACATGGTACACTTCAAACACAACGCTGCAATTTCATCAATCTCTCAAATTAGCCATAGAACAACTCTACTATCATATTTTTCAACCTTAACACAAATCTAAATATTTGGTTCCACTCCTCACGGGACATAACCATCACTCTACTACGAGATTTGCTAACGGGTTTTTCCCATCCTTTGCAGGGTTCGAAAATGCTTTCACGAGGTCGATGGGATCTTTGGAGCCAGTGAAGAGTGTGATTAACCATACACAATCAATTCAAACCCAACAACAAATTTAAGCACCATGACGAAAGTAGCCACGGACAAAAACTCCAATCAGTAAAAGTTTCAAAGCTTTATTTTATAACCACAAAACCAAAGTCACATAAATCAAAATCAAGTTGTAAAGGTAAATAAACACCATAGGTAGACCACATGTATGAACCATTTAATCTATTCAACATCAACACCATTAAACATTCAAGAAGAATAATGCATATTAATAGAGACAAAATTTGAGACTCAGAAACATTCTTTAAATCTGAATCTGAATATATTAGTCAAATCAGATTACAAAGATTCAGAAATCAGGATTTGAACATAGGTTATCCCTACTTCTAGCTAAATTAGCACAAGCATGTGCGTGAATGGGATAACACAAGCAGGGAAAATTCAAACAGAAAGACAAAAATAATTTGGAAAATCATCTATCTTGGGCTAAGTTAAACTAAGAAAAATAAAAATAGGCAGGTGTTAGCATGCTAATTTCAACTCATAAAAGCAGGTCAGGGAAAAATAACATTTGCATTAGAATATACCTCTCCTGGGGTCAGCAAAAAATTCAGTTTCGTCAGCAAAGCCTGTAGATCATCAGCTAATTCCGTTAGAAGCACCATCAGATGAAAGTACAGAACACAGGCTACACAGGGAAATCAGGAAATGTCCAAGGGGCAAGTTAGCAGAACAAGATTCTAGAAGGGAGTGACTCAAACTTAGAAAGTCCATACTTAGTTAGGAATGCTTAAAACAGTTCTATTGATCAGTTCAATGAGTCTGCATCACTCAAAAGGGGAAACGTCCAATTAGAATTTTAGCACAAATCGAGTTTGCAACATGATAGAAATTTCTCTTGTTTGGTGAGAAGTCGCTCTCCATTTCGTGTGACTCCAATAGTTTAACAATTTTGTACATCACTTGTTGCAAGATGCATGGTGCAAGATGATTACCACAGGTCACATGAGAAAAGTTCAGCCAAACAGTAGCAACTGCTTTAGCTTTCAGTCTTCAGGTCTCAGTGTACCAGAATCAAGGTAATTGGGAAAGAACTGTTACACATTTGAACAATGGGACCCTTAACTATTCATGAGAAAAAACATAATGGAAAAATTCAAGTTAGAGGAAAAATAAATGATTCATCACTTTTACATGACTGCAAATACGAAGTCTTCAGGCCTAGTTATGCTGACACAAGAAATATAATGCATTAATACTGCCACTAATAAAACACACATAAAATGCAAACTTATAAGTTCAGCATTAATAATATACCATCAGAATATGTAAAACATTTCATTATTAATTTCGAACTTTGTTAAAGCATCACATTAAATATGACAGAGAAGTGTATGAAAATGTTCTGCGCATATAACTTTATACTAATAAATAACATGAACATTATTAATTAAATTCATTTCTACTAGCAGTTACTCGAATAATTAAAAAATATACTTCAACATTATTTTAATCTTGTTAGCACATCTTGAACTCTGGTTGGCACAATGTCCATCACAAATAAAAGGTGAGCTTTTTTTAAATATGTGTCAATGCAGATTTTTCTCTGTGTAAGGCTTTTAAAAAATGAATAGAAATGTCACCTAATGCTAATGTCTAGATCACTAAAAGCATTACTAATATTTATGCTCCAACACCCTTCCCCTTACCTCTACAGCCTCATTCTGCCTCTGCTCATTCATCTATATGTACACATCCTGATGCTACCTCTGTGACAGAACTCAGTCAGTTTGTGTTGGATATCTATAAATTAATACACTTTCTTGAGTAATGCACAATGCAAGCTGGATTGCCTGAAAGAAGAGTTAGAAATATTTTCCGAGCCACAAGCACATAAATATTTTGCTAAAGTGGGGAAGCCACGGCTGGTTCCGAGGTGTATAAGTTTGGGCCTGATTAGGACCCTGGCTGTCTGACTGCCACCAAAGCAGTGGTCCGACTGCTTTGGTGGCGGTCTGACTGCCACATTATGACGGCAGCAGCCCACAGGAGGGGCTGGCAGTACTAATCCACTAGGGCAGCACTGCAAGCAGCGTTGCCCTGGGGATTATGACCCCCCCCCTGCCAGCTTTTACATAGCAGTAGCAACCCATGTAAAGGCTGGCGGAGACGCGGAGACCCAGGGGGGCCCATGCACATGAACATTGCAACAGGTGCTGGTGCACCTTATACACTACAGCACAGTGTTTCTGCCCGCTGACCCAGTGGGGAACTCCTAATGGGGCCTGCGGGAAGGTAGAAACTCTGGCGGCAACCTGACTGCTGGAATTTGGCAGATGGTGAAAACCATCCGCCAAAGTCGTAATGACCCCCTTTGTGTCTAAATGTCATCTCCCCCAATTAACCACCTGTAAACCTTCTGTACCACCACTGTTGTCAACAGAGGGCCTATAGCATTCCACATACCTCAACGAGAGCCTATATTGTCGCGTAGGCTCTCATTATCCTAATTAGACGACTGGATTTGGGCGGCAGAATCACTTGCGCTGTGGGGGACTGAGTCTGAACCCACTGTGGGGGACACCTGTCAGACGGGTTTTGTTCTGGCTGATTAGCAGTGCCTCATCTCCACCCAAGAGTAGGGATGATTGGGCAACCGAGCACATGACACAATTGACTCCTCAGGGAAATCGTGGTCACTCAGATCTCATCCGTTTCTCTCAGTTACATTAGTCTCACATATGCAAGGGAAATCAGAGACAGATTATAGTTCAATAAGGTTTTATTGAAGTAACTGCATCTTAGATAATAAAGCATATATTGAAATAACTAGGACGATGAAGCATGACAGGATTAAAATTGTGCAAAGAAGAGTGAAACATATAAAATAACGCTACCATATTCTCACTACTATCACTAAAAATAGCCCCTACATAGGCTATGTTAGAGCACAGCATGTTAAGCTCTAATTCTGCCCTTCAGGGTCCTCTGGGAAGACATAATCCCTCATACCTGAGCAAGAGACCTGTAGTCTACATAAACAGCTGCAGCGAGGCACTCAGCAATCAGCATACAGTCGTGGTAATCTGGCTGGAATCTCCCTCTAACGTACATGGGTCAAAGTAGTGTTTTTATAATAAAATAGCTGATGTTCCAAGAAAGGATCCCACGTATGAGTGTGAATGTTTCTGTGCACATTAGAGACAATGCATACCACGTTTGCAGGCAACCTATCTTACTGCAGCCTTGAGAAAAGCACAGAGTAAAAAACATGTCTTGTTTAAGAACGCAGTGCTGGCCTAGGCAAAGAACAGCTAGAGAGAGACAATAAAACAAGACCGCAAATGTGGCTATTGTTAAAATAATAAAATAAAGCTGAATAAAATATGTCTAGGTTAAAGTGCACAGCGACAGGCCTAGTTTGCTAAAATAGCGTGTATGAAGCTATGACTAAAATGGCTACACAACATCCTCCCCTTGCCAGTTCAAAGGTGGTTCAAAGCCTAATTATGTATAAGAGGTACTAAAATTTAACCTAAGGCATATATATAGGAATGTCAATAATGACATCTTAAAAGACACTGGAGCATGTGTGAAAAGCACAATTTAAAATGTTAACTGTGGCGTTAAAAAGGTAGAATTTCAAGAGTCAAAGTAATTTTGGAAGTTGACAATTGAATCCGGGATAATTAAAGACAGGAAATCTTCCACTTTGGCAGGTGGTAAAGTAGGAAGTTAATCGCCACGGAAAACCAAGGAGCATTCGTGTTCCAAAGCCTGAGCTCCTGCCAAGGCAGCAGCATTCTGTGGTGTGTCCAACAATGAGTTTAGAGCTGCATCATCCACGAAGGGCAACTCATAAGCAGCTTCCCATAGAAAACGCATCCTCAACGTGCATGTCTGGTAATCAGCGAGAACATCAACAGATTAGCATCCCATGAAAGCAAGCGCTGCGTAGAAGGACAAACTTTCAGTGCATGTTCGAACGAGCACCAGAGGCACCGAAACAGGGGCTGCACACAATGCAAAACCAGTCTGAATGACAGAGACCAGTCACACTCCAATTGCTCCAGGAATGATGCTCCAAAGTACTGCATCATGCGTTCATGACACAGCTGCGCTGGTGGAAGCGCTTTCAGTCCTCCTTGTTGTGACGGGACAGCCATTGCGCAGAAAAAGTAGCAATAGAAAAATGCCACCTTTTATAGCCAAAGTTATCGGAAATCCCCCAAAAATACTTGAGAATATTGAGTTGATGGCTGAAGTTATTAAGCAGAATATAGAGGATAAGGTGTGAACGAAGCCACAACCAACAGCCTTGAAGAAATTTCAGTATTACTGGACGCATTAACTATTAGTCTTACGAGCTCACCAAAGTTTTTCGTAAAGTTAGTACTTAAAAGGGACTGTATCTCTGCTGATGGCCTTGCAACCTGAAGCGCTTAGGTCTCGCGTCCACATGTTTTTCAAACAATAAAGCTTTAAGTCTGCTCATCTTGTCAAAATTCATATTTGAAGTAGCGATATGGGGCCAGATTTCAGCTACTTCTCTCTATCTTGTAGAAGGAAAATTTATGTTCCCGCAGCATATAACAATCTTAGAGACTGAAACGACATAAACTATTCCGGCTCGCATCCCACAACAGTTTTCACTATAGAGAAGGACATAGCTGCCATTCAAGAGCACCTGGAACGCAGGTTTAATCAAGGGAACTGGAACATCCCTTCAGATAACATGCCAAGTTTGCAGCCGAAGCATTATACACCCCATGCAAGGAGAGCTGTTTACAAATATTGAATGGCTGACAGAAGTCTTGCATTCACTACCGCTAAGAAAGACCTCTTTCATGCCACTGAGTCATTTGTACGAGAAGGTTAGCTCCCACACCTCATGGATGTAACTATCTCCTAGCCTTTCATATCTGCTCACTGAAATGTGTTTTAAGCAGGACGTAAATTGAAGTGTTGAAACAGGCAAATTAATGACCTCGTGTATTAACCACTCAGGAGATGGTATTTCAGCCACAGTAAAAGTCAAATTTTCACATTTTTCAATTTTTAACATGACATAAGTCACTTCCTTCTTAGCCATACGTTGTTGTTGGCGCATTAAATTAAATGTGGAAAATATGCCCCTTGCGCTAACGTGCTGCCAGGGAACGCGACCTGCTTTCAGTGTTTGAAGTGTGAAACCTAACTGCTTAATGGATCTTAGTTAACGCTGTCCATGATGTAAAGAGGACATATCACTTTGTATTCTGTCTACTGCAGAAGAAACAATGTTGTTTAAGGTGCATATCCAGTCGGACAGGGTATTAATCCCATTATCTACAACAGCTAATGCCTTCTGTAAGTCTTCCTGATCTATTTGTCTTAACCAGAGAGCAGCTTCTTGTTGAGAAAGCTTCCACATTTTAATTATAAACTGCATCTAAGAAGCGCTTTCTGCAATGTTTTCTGGGGCCTAACAGGAAATCCTATAAGTCAGTGTTATTAGACAGGAGACTGAGGTGCTCTCTAAAGCATCCAGTGAGGAACTCTTCAACCATTGCTGGCATAGTTTCCCTATACTGTATGTTGTTACTATACCCGCATGTTCAGATGACACATAGCAAGGGTCTGACCTACTTGTTCTAAAAACCCTGTGGAGTTTATAAAACGTTTATGACACCCATTGGTATCTATTGGCCACAATAACCACCCGCGAGGATGTGAAAGTGAAGCATTAAACGTGCCATTCTGGACCAATTCATCGAGCTGATCTTCAGTTGCATTTATATACTTCTGCCATTTATACAATTTTGCAGGGGCAGGAATACTGGGCACATTCAATTCCTTAATCTTTGCTATGCCTAAACAACTTTGTCTGTTGTACAGTTTCATTTGAACAGGTATCAGGCATGCTCTAAATAAAGCTTCCTTTCCCCTTATTTGCCAATTGTTTGTTCCCCACACACTTTTTAAGTCAATCGACTTCAGCCAATATTCATAGCCTTCTATAGCCAACCAGGAAACAAAGGAATCTGAATAAATTAATTTTGTATGTGTCAATAATATATGTACATTTTCCATCAATGGCAATTTGAAATAATATGACTCAGCATGTTTAACATTGTGCCCAGAAAAATATGCAAACATTTTGGAATATGTTTTAGAACTCCCTTGTGGTGGAGTTGGACAATGTTGCCTTAAAAATAGTATTTGGGGTTCTTGCTCTGTGAATGAAATGGTGTCCATAATAATTATAGCAAAACATGTCACCATAATTCTCTTTAGATTGATAAACATCCTTGCTTTCAAATACAGTAAAATATTGCAATTCAGTCATCACAGAATCACCTTTTTTCCCATCCCAATCATCAGAAACAACTCCGGGTATTATTACATCATTCATAGAAAGTTTAAACACATATGGTATTTGAATGACTTCTGTCCGGCCGTATATATCAAATTTGACTTTAGCCCAAACAATCCCATCAGGAATTGGTATAGCGGAAATGTTCACGAAAGATAAGTCTCTACGGACCTTGTGATAAGAAAAATGGGGTTTTAGGACCTCATCCACCAGTTCAACTGTTGATCTTTCAGGAAGATAATGACCATGTATTAATAGAAAGAAGGTAATGACAAAGCCAATCCAAAAGAGGAAAGCTGATATAGTCAAAGAAAGCCACAGATAGCTCCATGGAAAAATAAAGTAATTTGTTTTAAGCCAATTTATCAGCTTACGTGTATTGGCAGTTCAGAGGTAGAAGAGGCAAACGAGTCTGAGAAGGTGTCGTTGATGTCGGCAAAGTATCCAGAAGCAGTTTGTGCAAAAGATGGAGCTGTATTTGTAGAACTGGTAGGGGTCTCCCACAGTGGTTCACTGTAAATGATGCCATTCGTCTGTGTAGAAGTTGTGTCAAATCGATCAGTAATTTTTGTGTTGTTTGTTGTAACTGATATTAGTGGAACTAATGCAAGATCATTTTCCACCCTCCCCAAGCTCTGAGAGGCATCAGCGTTGCTGCTCAAAACATGTAGAGGGATATCTCAGCCAGTAGTGAGAGGGATTCGGGAACTACTGGCTGCTCCTCTTAGTCTGCTGTGCAGGATCGGCCACATGGTGTAACTTGACATTGTAGATAGATACAAAGCAATGTTCTTCAGCGCCAGGCAACGGTGGTAGAATGACAGTTCTGGTACCATGTATTCCCAGGACTGGAATTCAATCAATCAATCAATCAATCACTGCATTTGTAAAGCCCGCTACATACCCGCAAAGGTCTCAAGGCGCCGGTGGAGGGGAGTGCTACTGGTCGAAGAGCCAGGTCTTGAGGAGTCTTCTGAAGGAAAGCAGGTCCTGGGTCTGTCGTAGGATGGTGGGGAGAGTGTTCCAGGTCTTGGCGGCGAGGTAGGAGAAGGATCCACCGCCGGCGTTGTTTTTTCGGATGCGGGGGACTGTGGCGAGGGCGAGGTTGGCTGAGCGGAGGCTTTGGGTGGGGGAGTGGAAGCTGAGTCGGTTGTTGAGGTAGGTGGGTCCGGTGTTGTGCAGTGCTTTGTGTGCGTGGATCAGGAGCTTGAAGGTGATCCTTTTGTTGACGGGGAGCCAGTGCAGGCCTCTCAGGTGGAGTGTGATGTGGCTGCGGCGGGGGACATCGAGGATGAGTCGGGCCGAGGCGTTCTGGATGCGTTGGAGTCGTCTCAGGAGCTTGTTTGTAGTTCCTGAGTAGAGGGCGTTCCCGTAGTCGAGTCTGTTGGTGATGAGGGCCTGGGTAACGTTTTTTCTCGTGTCGAGGGGGATCCATTTGAAGATCCTGCGGAGCATACGGAGGGTGTTGAAGCAGGACGCGGAGACGCGTTGACTTGCCTGGTCATGGAGAGAGTGTAGTCGAGGATGACCCCCAGGTTGCGTGCGTGGTCCGTGGGTTCCGGGGCTGTGCCTAGTGACGTGGGCCACCAAGATTCGTCCCAGGCTGATGGGGTGGGTCCGAGAATGAGGACCTCCGTCTTGTCTGAGTTCAGCTTCAGTCTGCTGTCCTTCATCTAGTCGGCTATGGCCTTCATTCCTCTGTGGAGGTTAGCTTTGGCGGTGTGGGGATCTTCGGTGAGGGATATGATCAGCTGGGTGTCGTCGGCTTAGGAGATGATGTTGAGGTTGTGTTGTCGTGCGACGTGGGCGAGGGGGGCCATGTAGATATTGAACAGTGTTGGACTGAGGGAGGATCCCTGTGGGACGCCGCAGATGATCTCAGTGGTTTTGGAGCGGAAGGGTGGGAGGCGGACGCTCTGGGTTCTGCCGGAGAGGAAGGATGTGGTCCAGGCCAGGGCCTTCTCTTGGATACCGGCGTCATGGAGGCGTGCTGATAGGGTGCGGTGGCAGACCGTGTCAAAGGCTGCTGAACATCCTGGAGAGTCCCAATCTGGTTTTCGCAGTAACCACAGCACCGAGACCGCCCTCATCGCCGCCACTGACGACATCCGGACTCTGATGGACAAAGGAGAAACAGCCGCCCTCATCCTCCTGGACTCTTAGTTACATTAGTCTCACATATGCAAGGACAATCAGAGGCAGAGTATAGTTCAATAAGGTTTTATTGAAGTAACTACTTCTTAGATAATAAAGCATGTATTGCAATAACTAGGACGATGAAGCATGACAGGATTAAAATTATGACAAGAGTGAAACATAAAAATAACGCTACCTTATTGTCACTATGATTGTTAAAAATAGCTCCTACCTAGGCTATGTTAGAGCACAGCATGTTAAGCTCTAATTCTGCCCTTTCGGGTTCCTGTGGGAAGACATCATCCTCGTACCTGAACAAAAGGCCTGTAGTCAACAGCTGCAGTGAAGCACTCAGCAATGGTCATCTGGATGGAATCTCCTTCTAACGTACATGGGTCAAAGTAGTGTTTTTATACTAAAACAGCTGATGTTCCAAGAAAGGATTCCCACGTAAGAGTGTGTATGTTTCTGTGAACATTAGAGACAGTGCGTACCAAGTTTGCCGGCAACCTATCTTACTGTAGCCTTGAGAAAAGCGCAGAGTGAAAGAAATGTCTTGTTTAAGAATGCAGTGCTGGCCTAGGCAAAGAACAGCTAGATAGAGAAAATAAAACAAGACCGCAAATGTGGGTATTGTTAAAATAATAAAACAAAGCGGAATAAAATATGACTAGGTTAAATTGCACAGAGGTAGGCCTAGTTTGCTAAAATAACGTGTATGAAGCTATTACTAAAATGGCTACACAAGAGTAGCATCCCACGGTCCAAGTGGAGCCATGCTGGAAAAAAAAGGCTAGGCGCCGCCCACAGATCTACATGAGGACACTCTTTTATTTTATTTTGTTTATGCCACGTGCCTGCTCTGTGACCAAGTGATATTGCTGGAAAAGGCCGTGATCAGCTGAAGCCCTGTCCTGGGAACACAAAAAGGTACATTTAACTACACAGACAGTTCCGTTTTTGCATCACCAATTGATATATTAAAGAGGCCACACTGTTTTTGCTGCCTGTACCAGCTGTTCACAGAGAGTGCACTCAATGGCAGCATGCTTGCTGCTTAAGTGCAGCTCCTTGTTGAGCGTGCCTCCCATAGGTTGGTCAAGGCCCTATAAATGCATGACTAATGCATTTTAGTGCAGTGATGCAGACACCACACTAAAATGTGTTAGTCGAACCCCTGATGCGTGGCACTTGGCAGGGTTGTGATTTAAGATTCAAGGTCGACATGTTAGGATTATTTACATAAACATGTTCAATGTCATAATTTTACCATACCACTGTTACAATCTTCTCTTTCGACCGTCTCATGTAGTTCACAATGAAGTACGTCATTGTCAACTTAGGGGGCAATGCACAAAGGTAAACTTACATGTGAATAAATCTACACAAGTGAGTTTACTCCTGGACTTTAGAGTAACTTTATTATTTGTGGCTATTCCCGGGCCTAATTCATATGTGTATACTTATATCTGCACACCACCTAAAACAGTGGGTGGAGTCAGCAAAGACGGCATACACAATTGTAACGTTACCACTAGTGGTGATTTTATGACTGTATTTTACATTTTAAACACTTAGAAGAGTATATATATATATATATATATATGTATATATATATATATACACACACCCACCCATATATGTATACATACTTTAAAAGTAGTACAACTTAGCAAATGCAACAGCACTAGTACCTGAAATTGAATTAAATATGTAAAGTACATTCAATTAAAATTATCTTGTTAAAGATTCATTTTACAAAATCCCCCCGAATTAATATTGTTATATGTATTATGTAGTAAAAATAATGTGTATTGTAAAATTAAAAGAAATGTTTATATATTTTGAAAAATAAATATAATTGATTTATTTTAACAATATTACCTATGGGGTTCTATTTTAAATCCCTACCTGTATTATTTTCTATAGGCGGTTGTTGCAGTATTAGTGGTTGGCTATGTGTGGTGTCGGACTACTCCAGGTCTAAGGTGGAGTTAATTTACTATTTTATGGGAGCTTTTTGGCTGTAGTAATTTTAGAAGTGGAGTTTAGGAATAGCAATGGTTTTATTCTTTTGTGGGTTGGTGCGTGTTCCTTCCAAAACCTCTCACTAACCTTTCCTTAACTTCTCTTTACTCCCCAAAAACCCTTCCCTTTGGTTGTATATATTACCCATTGTCCAGCGACTCCCCCCATCCCTCCCATGCTTAGTACTAAAATGTATACCAACTAGTAAAGAGATATCTGCAGTCAGGGCAAGATTCCAGCATATAAAAGATGGGGGAGGCTGAGGCAGTGACCTTCCACACGCAGATTTGTGATCGGCATTTTGTAGTGCATTAATATAACCACTGTAGTATTGCTAACATATTACAACAGGCAGTTTGTGAATATGCTCCTTATTCTTTAATGCCTACATGGTCCTTTTCATCAAACTGATCTAATCCTTTAGTGTAAACCTTTTACAGTTAGTCCCATGTTGCTGAAGTTATATTTTAACATAACATACCAAGACTTTTGCTATTGATCATTGATTGTACCATAAAATTCTGAAAATACACCCTAGGAAAACCTAAATTACGCTGGGCAGCGCTCCATTCTCTTACTGACTTACTGATATTTAATCACCAGCATTAGAAGCTGTCCTTTCCAAGTATCATTCACACACCCATCCAATATTGATGGATCAGTGGCTCTTCAGATATTTAATGTGATAAAGTTGCACAACTCTTCCACTCTCCTGGTAATGTTGAAATGCTGAAATCATGTGCCACCTTAAATTTGATCCCTCCTCTAGGTCCATTGCAGTAAAGGTTTATAGTACATTTGTCATTTGTAAAAATTTACATTTTAATCATTACTTGAACATATTTATACCACTTTCTTTGTATTCAGTGGCCATTACCCACTCGTAATTAATTGATTTGCATTTAGTCAGAAATCTGTCTGTTTTTCCATTCCATTCCATACCTCTACAATCTTTCCTCTAGTTTCTTTTCTTTTGGTAGCAGAGATGGTGAATGCTTTCCTTCCTCACAACACTCACAGAACATCTCATGTCATATTAAGGAAACATTTTACAGTGGGCTGAGGACCACCAAAGGACGCCCCCACTGCCTCCAATAACAGTTAAGCAACTCTTGCTTCTCCCCAGCTAAATGCACCAGCATCTAAACATTGTTCTTTGGCTAACAGTTTCATTCCCCTTTTTCACTTATAATGCTTAAGACTCCAAGCAATCTCTGCCTTGATGGTTGAGTGCATCTAAGATCCCAATACCTTGCAGAAAGTGGCCTCCATCATCACAAAGTAAAACAGCCAATAAAAGCAATGATTGTATATTCCAAATAGACCTACCTAGCTTTATTCTGTACAATGAAGGCAATTTTATATTCCTTACTAGTTCATGTCTAACACTCACCTGTCATCCTATTCTTGATTATGGCCGCCCTTGAGGCTTTCCAATCCCTTGGCCCAAGCAAACAAACGCAGTGGTTGGGTAGTGTAAAAACATGCAATATCACTTATCACTCCAGCAGTAAACAACTAATCTCTCACAGTCCAGTATGGTGCAGATGTCATTTGTGGCTGAGGTGAGTACTGTTTCGATGCTGTGGTTGCTCTGAAATCCTGATTGGGTGTGGTCCAGGAGGTCGTGGAGTTTGAGGTGGCTGGTGAATTGCTTGTTGATGGTCTTCTCCATCACTTTGGCTGAGTATGAAAGTAGTGAGATGTGTCAGATGTTTCTCAGCTCGCTTGGGTTGGCCAGTGGTTTTCTGAAGAGGACATTGACTGCTGTGTGCTTGCAGTTTTCTGAGAAGGTAGCGGACTTGATGGAGGTTTTGATGATCTGAGTGAGGTAGTTTCTAATTGGTTGGCCTCCCATGATGTAGATGTGGTGGGGGCATTTGCTCCGCTGGGGCCCCAGAGTGTCCTGTTTGCATGACTGCTGCAGTGTCTTCTTCGGTGAGTGTTTTCCATTTAGTCAGGTGTTCATCCCAGTTGGTGGTGCTAAGGTTGGTGATGAGATCTTTGGGTTCTGATTATTGTTTAAAGTTGCTATAGATTATTGTTATTTTGCTATGGAAGATTGATAAATTGTTGCAGAATTCCTATGATGGGGTGATGGTATTAGCTGCAGCCTCAGAGGTGGTGAATTCCTTGATGGTTGCAAAGATTTTTTTGGTTGTCTCTCAGAAGTTGGTGGTAGCATTTGTGAACAGTCTTGTAGATGGTTCTGGCACTGGCATTGTGGCTGATTCTCCGATTTCTTTCTATCTGCCTGCAGTTATGTTTATATTCCTGGAGGTGGTCAGTGTATCAGCTGGCTTGTTTCTTGGTGCTTCTTTGTCTATTGCATTTGATGAGTGCTAGGGAGTCTGCACAATTGTTGATCCATTTGTTGAAGTTGGTGATGTCTTTGTTGAGGTTGTTCGTGGTATTGGGTTGGTCTCTCTTGAGGGCATTGAGTCAATCTCCCTCTGCTACTTTGCTCCAGTTCCAGTTGGGAAGGTTGGTGCTGGTTGGTACATGGACTTGTAGTGTGGTGATCTGGGAATGTATGATGTAGTAGCTGTTCCATGTGAGCAGTGACATAGAGTTGGATATGATGCTGACACCGGTGGCAAAGTGTGGATCCAGAGTATGTCCTGTGATGTGTGTAGGGTCTATAATGAACTCAATGAGTCTGAAGTTGTGCAGGCTTTCAAGAAGGGCTGTGGTGCATGGGTCCATTTGGTCCTTAAGGTTGAAGTCAAGGTCGCCATGTAGCACTAAGGGAGATGATGGCAAAGGGAGTGATGAAGTCTATGATGAGGTTCCTGAAGCTGGTTCGTGGTCCTGGTCCTTTTTCTTTTTTAAATATTTTTATTGGCATTTGAACATTTTAGAACTGCCTGTGACAGAAATATATACAATGTGTAACAGGTATCCACCCACCTTCCCCTCCAAATCCCCATGCCACTCTACCATGGTGTGACATCGGTTGATAAGAGCACCAAAAAAAAAAAGGGGGAACAGAGCAACAGAGGTATGTACCTGCTCTGCTTCTACTCCACAACATCTTTAGATCAAAGTCAGGCATAACAATCAGTTCACATCATAGCGTGCCAACACGCCCATTCTGATCCTCTCGGATCAAGCCTGTTCAAATCAGCTAGAATATAAACCATCCGGATCAACCCACAAATGGGTCCTCTTTCGGGGTCTAGAATCCGGGGGTCCAATAATTCAACAAGCATAGCAGCCCATGCATGTAAATCATCCATCAATTTGACATCTCTCCTATATTGACACATGCGGAACCCCTCCACCGCCCACTCAGACATATCTTTCACCCAAATACGTATGTCTGGGGGGTGATGGCTGCAGCCAGTGCATTGCGATTCGTCTCTTCGCCAGTACCAACCCCAACATTAGAAATTGGCTGGGGTCAAGTATACCTGGTGTACAACACTATATTGGATCAGTTTGAATCTGGTGTTTGCAGTGGATCTTTGTACAGCTGAATGCATCCCCTCCTACTCCTTGTCATTGAGTTGTTCACAAAATATAGTTTGTAATTTCTCTTCCATGCACAACAGGCTATTTAGTATATCCTCCTGAAGCACCCAGTATAGGAAGGAAACTAAGGCCCGTATTTATACTTTTTTTGCGCCGCATTTGCGTCGTTTTTTGACGCAAAAACGGTGCAAACTTGCAAAATGCCATTGTATTTTGTAGGTTTGCGCCGTTTTGCGTCAAAAAGCGGTGCAAATGCGGCGCTAAAAAAAGTATAAATACGGGCCTAAGCGTCTACTCCCGCCATATATAACATAGCGTCCAGAGTACTAGACTCTGATAGGGCCTCAGGAAGAGTAGGCCATATACCTTGAGCTGGGGCAGCCATTTCAACAAACTGCAAGAACTGCCCGGTACCCAGCTGAAACATCTCTACTACTTCTTGTAGTGTGATAAATTTGTTGTTCGCAGCACAGATCACGGAGTGTGTTGCAACCACCCACCATGTATCCATTGCTATCAACTGTATTATTTGGAGAAATTATTTTAGGTACCATATAGATCGGGGTGGGGCATAGGGCGCTCACCTAATGACTCTTCTGACCCGCCCATTGCCATGCCCTGCATACTTCACTGATTACATAAGGTAGAGCAGTCGGCACCCTCTCCCCTAACTTCATAAGTTCCAGAAGGAGAGCTGGCGCCATGCAAATTGTGGTCCTGGTGGTTGATATGCGAGGATGCCTTTCAGGGTGAAGCTATTGTCTGTTTGTAGTCTGAAGTTCATGTGTTCCATGAAGGGGGTGTTGCAAATCTTCCTCCTGGCTTGTGAAGGCGGTTTTGTTGTGCAATCTTGTAGCCCCTTAGAAAGTCATGGTCATGGGAGTTACCAACGCAGGGTTGAGCCAGGTTTCTGTAAGGAAGAAGAGGTCTGACTCACCGTTGCTGAGGAGATCTCAGTGGCAACACAAAAAGTGTGTGACAGAGAGGCATTAAAGTGGTCCAAAGAAGATAAAAATGGATGAGAAAAGGCACGAAAAAGATTGAGAGAGAGGTATGAAAGTTGCACACAGAAGCTAAAAATTGGAGGAGACAAGGCACAAAAAGTGAGACAGAGGAGTATGAAAGTGGCACAAAAAGGTTAAAAAAGGGGAGAAAAGGCAAAAAAGTGAGACAGAGGAGTATGAAAGTGGCATTTAGAAGATGAAAACAGTGGCGATAAGACACAAAATGGAGAAGTGGGAGTTTGCCAGATTAAAAGAGAGGCAGAGGCCGAGGAGGGAAAGAAGACATAGGAGGAAAGAGAGCAGAAGCAGCAGCACAGCAGGGAACCTCAGGCGGGGGGCTGAGGTGAAGAGCTGTGTACGAAAAGGCCTTGACTGGTCAGAGGTCCATTCCAGGTAAGTATGCGTCTGGGCCTAGGCACCTGTAAACATTTGACAAATTCAGCATAAACAAAATGTAGAGCTTTGCTGATTTTGCAAGCTGGGCATGTTTTGCCATGTTTTTCTAACTCTGAGTTTGCATAGTCTGTCCAATCACTTTCATTAGGGTCAGGTTATTTCATTTTGGTCTACCATACCACTGGTCCTTCTTTTGTAACCACAAACATACTTTTCTATGTGCCACCTGTTGAAAATATATATATATATATATATATATATATATATATATATATATATATATATATATATATATATATATATATATATATATATATATGTTCAACAAAAAGCGCTGCACTCCCGGAGGTTTCTTTTAGTAATTTTCATTTATTAAGCCCCAGCTGGATTACATATGAGAAACTGCAAATCCCAGAATGCACTAATATAATGAACATGTCCCAGAATGCTCTGCAGATATAAAAAAGCTTTTGATTGTGAAAACGATGTGAATACAGGCTACATACCACTTGAAAAAGACGTCAGTCGAAAAGCGTTGTGGGGTCTGGTTTCATGCTGCTTTGATGAATAAATGAAAATTACTAAAAGAAACCTCCGGGAGTGCAGCGCTTTTTGTTGAACTTATTTACCAGGGGTAGTGGTCTTCACCCTTCACGTTTGCACCAGCAGTCAGAGTGCCCTGTTTTGAAGACCATTTGTTGTGGAATATATATATATATATATATATATATATATATATATATAAATATATATATATATATATATATTTATATATATATATATATATAAGGCTACTCACAAAGGTAAGTTCCACTTGTGAGTAATTTACTTGTGTAACTTTATTACTCAAAGATGTAGACTTACATGTCTGTATGTCCTGAAAAAGTGGTTGGAGAGCCAAAATTCCAAGTGTAACTTTCTACTAAAAAAACAGCATAAGTCTAGCACTGCACATGGCAAACCCCTGGTACCTCATCCCCCTCCCACAGAAAATAATGGAGACACAGACTTAAATGTAAACTCCATATAAAATAGTGTTAAGTTACATTGTTTCAAATAGTTTAAAATATAAATATATTTAATATACAGATATATACAAATAGTACATATTTTTATTTAATGACAAAATATTTCAAGAACTTTTTGGTATTTCAAAATGAATGTAACAATGTTTTATAAACATATAACTAATTAAATTGAATTAACTCTGTACATCACATTTAATGTTTCTTAATGCATAATAAAACATGTACTTAGATGGAAATTAAATGTAAATATAAACTTGAGGAAAAATAATCTGTATTTATTAAACTATATATTTACATTAATTATAGATGTGTTTCAACATTTGGTTAACTGCTGTATCATTTTGTATTTGCTTCTACATTTATAATAACAACGTGGTATTATGCATTAATAAATTATTACAAGTGATGTTTTTAACTAAACATAATTTCATTATATCCTTATACAATTGTTACATTCTTTTTATAGCAGAAAGGGTTAGTAAAATAAATTAGTTATGAAAGAGTTGGTAAAATAATTCATAATTAAATAAAAAGTTGTACTATTTTTAATATTGATTTTTATTCATATTTGTTACTAGTTTTAATACTTTAATTATTTCTCACAAATTTGTATTTTACATTCCTACCTCCATTCATTTTTACTGAAGAGTGTCAAAGTACCAGTGATTAGCCATTTATAGTCCTTGACTTACTTCAGCTGTGAGATGAAGTTATTTACTACTGTTTTGGGTCACTTTTGGCTGTGGTATTTTAAAAGGGCACTTTGTGAATTACCAATAAGCTTACTATTTTGGGGGCAGGGTGACATGTCCCTCCCTAAATCCATATCCAACCCTTGCTTAACCATTTCTTACTCCTCCTTATTCCCATTCCTTTCTGTAGTACGTATTTCCCATTTCACGTCCCTCATCTGCTATGGCGCACAATATGGACAGTAATATTGCTTTGGAAGCAATACGTTAGATTATACTTTGAGCATGCATCTACACCAAGATGGACTATGCCAGGAGTAAGGCAGGAGATTTCCTGGTGGCTACAAGAAAGGGTGGAGGTTTCTGCTGAAGATGTATTCCCCTGGGTGCTGTGGTAGACTCTGAAATAATAATGCAGCACTGGGTCTCAAATGCCAAATGTGCCTATGGAAGGAATGTCACCTGCAAATTCCAACATCCATCATCCTTGAAGAGGGTCAGGTTCAATCCCATTTCTGGGTCTGTGCAAGATGTGACTGGTGCATCAACACATCCACTTGAGGGTTTCATTGACAGGTTTTCATATGTGTATATGAACTCACACACAATGGATATGATTCACAAAACACTTTCTGTGATCATTTCTATCATATACCAAGCGTGGTTGTGACTTACTAATATTTATTGAGTAGTAAGACATGACCACTCAAGGAACAAAAACTGCTTTGTGACTCAGAAAGCCTTTTTTCCGATCAGAAAGCATGTCTTAATCCTGGAAATTCAGTCATAACTTAAATCTACGTCTGAAATAAGATGCAACTTTTCAAAGAAAAAACTTTCATGAATTGGCTGCAAGGTATTAACAGATATTGACATACAAAAATGCATATTCACTTTGGTTTTACGTTCTGAAAATACTTAGGGCCGTATTTATACTCCGTTTGCGCCGAATTTGCGTCGTTTTTTTCGACGCAAATTCGACGCTAAACTAACGCCAACTAACGCCATATTTATACTATGGCGTTAGAGGCGTATAGCGCCAAAGTTCCCGGAATGTGCGTCATTTTTTAGCGTGAACCCCTTCCTTGCGTTAATGATATGCAAGGGAGGCGTTCCCGTCTAAAAAATGACTCCCAGGCCTTTACGTGGTATTTATACTCCCGGGCAAAAGAGACGCCCGGGAGTGGGCGTGGCTAAAAACGGCGCATTTGCGCCGCTTTTTAACGCCTGGGTCAGGCATGGCGTTAAGGGACAAGTGGGCTCAAAATGAGCCCAGAGTGCCCTCCCCTGCCCCCAGGGACCCCCCCTGCCACCCTTGCCCACCCCAGGAGGACACCCAAGGACGGAGGGACCCATCCCATGGACATTAAGGTAAGTTCAGGTAAGTATTTTTTTTTTTTTTTTTGTGGCATAGGGGGGCCTGATTTGTGCCCCCCTACATGCCACTATGCCCAATGACCATGCCCAGGGGACAGAAGTCCCCTGGGCATGGCCATTGGGCAAGGGGGCATGACTCCTATCTTTACAATGATAGGAGTCATGTTGATGGGGGATGGGCGTCGAAAATAAATGGCGCAAGTCGGGTTACGATGATTTTTTCGACGTAACCTGACTTGCCCCATTTTAAGACGCCCATGCGCCATTTTTGCCCAACGCCGGCGCTGCCTGGTCTACGTGGTTTTTTTCCACGCACACCAGGCAGCGCCGGTCTGCTTGCGCCGGCTAACGCCATTCCATAAATACGGCGCCCGCATGGCGCTTCAGAATGGCGTTAGACGGCGCAAAATTTTTTGACGCTAAACTGCGTTAGCGCAGTTTAGCGTCAAAAAGTATAAATATGGGCCTTAATCTAGTTGTTCTCTAAATGTGTTTCCAGAACAGCCAATAATCCTTTTTAAAGTATTTTATTGCACGCATATCAAATGCAGAACCTTCGGGCTTACCCCTGGTCATGTTACAATGTCGTTAATTAGGAGGCCACCATGGCTACTTGTCGTGATTGTGAATTCCTCAATGCAGATTTGAGTATAAAGGTTGTTCCAGAGTTTAGCATCACTGAGATATTCCCACCAATTGGCAATAGTAAGGAATATACACACACATTTACAGAACATCCAGTGCCATCAAACAATGCAATCTAATACAACGTGGGAAGCTGCCAACATGGCACTGGTACACCTACACTCCTGTTTTACAAAAACAAATCCACTGAATCGTTTAGTGCTTTTAATTAAACTACCAACCTAATGATTTTATGTTCCTACTGATAGACATAATATTGCAGTAAAACCCATCTGGATAGAAGAGTGTGTGTAGAAACACAGAGTGTTACGCATGTAACACATCACCTGGGGCAGGGCGGATATTTCATTGCTGCCTTTGATCTGTGGTGGTGATTGCATGCAGATTTTGTTAATGAGTTTCCCAGAAGATTACAAGAGGTAGATATGTTTTTTTTAAAGAATTGATTTTGAACTTAAGCACTGTATGATGGTTTTCAGAAGCTTCCTTCTTCTTTTTATGGTATAATTGAATTAGCTGCAGCAGGCAGCTGAGCGCCAAATGAATAAGTCAGCTTTTCTCAAGGCAAATTTAAATTGATTACTGCAAGAAGGTATTGCCTGATGTCGTGACCTAAAGTCTTTCATTTAAATATGGATGAATGCAAATGATATGGTAATACTGATGCAGAAATACACCTAATTATTCACACATACTTTCAATACAAAATGGTACACATAAGAGCTGGAAGAAGCCCCAAAAATAACCATATGGGAATTCAGAAGTTGAATGTGCAATTAAAATGCCTTTTTGTTTTGTGTGTATATCTTGTCACATTTGCTGTGTGTTCAAATATAAATGCCACATGCCAGGCTATGTCTTCTGAAAAGTGCTGCTTATTTGTAAACTAGTATTCACTTTTATTTCTCTGACTACAAAATGACAGAATTGTGCCAAAAATCACCTAAGTGACAATCATGCTGGGGTACAGGAAGTGAGAGGAAAGTCTATAGGAAGCATTTTTTATAATCCACAAAACATTTAAAAACCTCTAAATGAATAACACACATATTTCAAAATATAACAGCAACTAGGAAAGCACAATTAATGCATATTTGTTTGTAATTCTGAGGTGTCATGGCAACAAAGCTTTTAATAGGATCAAAATAAATTAAGTCACTTTAATTTGTGAGATTCGACTGATAAATATTCACTGAAACCCAATTTCCACATATTATCATTTGTGCGCTATATAGTTTTACCAGCAACACTGCATGCCTATGCAAATTTAGTGGCAATTGCAACAGAAAAGGTGCTGTCTGTAAATGATGGTGTGCTGTCACACCATGCTTTAGTCATCTGTGTCAGTGCGCTCCAAAATGCATCGCTGGCTACTTACCACACTTGTAGCACTCTCCTGCTGAAGGGGCGTGGCACATTTACTACACTTGTGTTTTTTACGTGAAGCATCGATTTTTCACAATCCCTATAGCATTAGTTGTAGCACTCCCACTACAAAAAGTGTCCCAGCACCACTGCATAAGCAGCTCAAATGAAAGGGATGTAAAGATACCGCCTAAGAAAACAGATTTTTTGCACAAGGAATCACACAGAAATAAAAAGCAAAATGTGTCTTAGTTGTATCCAACGTAGGTTCGGGGTGGGCGGGGGGTTAGAATAACCACTAGGTGAATGACCTTCATTTAAATCCACTGCATGGATTTCTTAGCTGAATATCCTGAAATTTTCACATAGCGCTGACTCTCAAGCTACAGAATCTTTTCCATAAACTTTTTATTAAGATCCAAAAGTCAATCCACTGTGATAATACTTGGCTGATCAGTCAGAATACATTGCGTGCTTGCTTCTGGATGCGTTGATGCCTGAAGAGCCGCAGGGTTGTGACATCCCAACCAGCCTGCTTCCCCACTCCAGCAGACGAAACATTGTGCCGCATGCGTGATGTCACCTGCTCTTCCTGCTGTTGCAGATGGAATGTCTAGCCTTAGCTATTTAGTGTGAGGATGGCGTTTGATCAATTAAATACAAACACCATTGTCACACTCCACAGCCCTGGCAGCACAGAGGATAATGGCATGGTGCAGAGAATAATGAGTATTATTCCCAATCCAGTATTTACACTGTGCGGCAGATATCGAATTTACAGCCGTAACCTGTAATGAACAAACACAAAACAGAAAGATATCAGTTCTCCAGTGCTTGGAAAGCAGTGCCTTACAGAAACACAAATTCTTCTCTCCAGCTTATTTCCTGTCACTCCCCAGTGTTGTCACCTGCTTGCTGTTATAAACTGTTGTGTTATGTTATTTAGGTATAAGTGCTGGGGCACAGTGGTGTGTTGTAGTGCTCTTTGTCTGATTTCTGCATGACAACATTTATGGAACAAGCCATCGGGAGATGCAATTTCTGGGCAGTACGCAAAATCAATTTGCTCAATGGGAGAGAGGAAACGCGATGGAATGGAATGCTGGCTTGAGTAATTACCAGAGGTTAGAATCAACTTAAGTATTTCAATGCATTATGTTTTTGCAAGCGAGTTGCCCTATTTGGCATAAGTACGCCTCGACATGGATATTTAGCTTGCTATTCTCAGACGTTCAGGCCATTTGAGCGTGCTGGTGGTCTAAATCAGCAGTAATATGTATAATGCTGGCTGCCTCACTAGCGCTGCCGCTCGCTGTGCGTACAATAGTTGGACTGACACTTGTGTTTTGAGTTGGACGCGTAACTGAAGAGCCTCTTTATTTTCACTCCGGCCCCCGGAAACAGAATGCTGCTTCCGGGTGACCGGCACAACCACAGTGCGAGCCACTAGACCAGCATGCTCCATTACATCCCTCCCCAACTAGATTCAAACATTACCAACTGATAACGAACACACAAAGTCTGAGTCTCTGACTGGGAGGAGGATTAGGCCGAAGACTATATCTGTGCGGCTGGGAGCGCCCCCACTCTCCTGGGGATGCACCACTCACCATCGGCGTGACACCTGAGCACCCAGATCCCTCTCCTTCGCTCACCGGCCATTCCAGGGAGCAGCCGTTGGCCAACAGCACTTCGGTCAGTTACACAAATGTGGCCTTTCGAAACCACAAAATGTTTCTTGTCACTTTCTCACCTCCCTTCTACGCAGTCACCATGGTGCCAGGCACCTTTGTGACAATCCGGACACCAGGTTCGTAGGGCGTGCGGAACTTCCAGGCAGGGCACCTGTCCTGGACAACCACTCGATTGTCAACCCTGACCTCGCGCCAGGCAGCACTCAGAGTCCGGCTGGTACGTTCATTCACCGCTCTCCTCTTGGCCTGGGTCTGCTCCGGGTTGTAGGGCAAAGGCTGCCACTCTGGGTGAGTGGGGATAGAGTCTCCCAGGACTCCCGCCAACACGAAAGACCAGTGAGATTGGTTAGTAGTGCAGTGAGAGGTTCCCATGTACTCCCGCAGGAACTACCTCCGGGTCTGTGGTTTCCACTTCGGCGATACTAAACACTTTGAGTGCGCATAAAGCACGCAACCTCGTCTTTCACTTGTGGCCGCTGTGGCGTAATCCTTCTGTGACAGATGCCCAGGCCTTTCAGTAGCTCTTGGAACTCAATACCATGGAACGGAGGTCCATTGTCAGTTACCACCTCTTCTGGGAGACCGAACATTGCAAATATTGGGCCCTACTTTGGCGAATGATGTGGAATCAATTAACTCAACCATAGGATACTCGGAATAGCTGTCAAGGATAACTAGAGTTGTCCTCCTGTCCAGGAAACTTCAAAAATCCATGCCGATCTTGGATCACAGGGTGAGGCATCGTTCTTCGGTGATGACCAGCACAGGCACTTCAGGCGTGGTGGTCAGCTGGCAAGCCGGGCATTGTCTCAAACACTCATCCACTTCTGCTTCGAGGACAGGAAACCATTCCTTCTCCCTCATCCTTGCCATCATCTTTGCGGGTTCCTTGATGCCCTCCAGGTGCCAAAAGGATAACTTGTTGTGTAATGACGCAGGGATTACCAGCTGGTGCCCACTCAGAAGGAGCCCTTCAGGAGTCAGACTGAGTTCTTGCCTTACCCTCCACAACTTTACCAGCCAGTTGTGGTCATCCTTCGTCCCATGATGAGTTGTTTTCAGGAACTCCTGCCATGAGCCCTGCTCAAAGGCTTGTTTCATGCTCAACAAAGTGCTGTCTTCACTCATGGCCTCTGCAATGTCCTCCAGGCTCATCGTCTTAGGCCAACTGTGGTGGGCCAATGTCTGGACCTGCGCCTCGGTTATCTCTACATCTGGGTCATCGACGGGGGCTGGTTCCCCCGGGTACCGTGACAGAAAATCAGGAGGGTTCCTGGCGCTGGGTCAGTAGGCTAATTCCAGGCAATATTGCTGAAGTTGGATGGCCCATCGCTCTATCCAAGGGGGTGGGTGAGGTGCAGCTCTCTTGAACAACGGAACGAGGTGGTGGTGATTGGTGACCACCCTGAATGGTCTGCCCTCTAAGTACAGATGAAAATGGCCACACAGGGGGGGCCCATCTGCCTGGTTCAGTTTCTTGAGTCAACAAAGCGCCCAGTCCTACTGGGTTTGCATTTACCACTTGCTCCGTCTTCTTGGTAGGGTCGAAATAGGCCATGGTTATCTGGCACAAAAGGGCCTCTTTCAGCGCTTGAAACGTGTGATCTTCTCGATTACCCCACACCCAGGGGGCCTCGTCTTTCGTGAGGGCTCAGAGATGGTAGCTAGCTGCGGAATGAAACGCCCACAGTATGTCGCCATTCCTAGGAAGCTCCTCATGGCTGTCACCGTCCGCAGGGCGGGGCCTGTTTGATCGCAAGGGACTTCCTTGGGTCTACCTGAATGCCATTCTGGTTGAACACGTACCCCAAAAAATCTATGGACTTTTGTAAGAATGAACATTTCTTCTGGTGGAGGGTAAGCCCATGTTCAGATAGCTGCTTGAGAGCGGCTTACAAATGTTGGTGGTGCTCCTCTGCCATGGCAGAGTATTTCAGGATGTCATCCCTTACATTCATGACACCCGGCAACCCCGACACAGTTTGGCGTATGGCATCCTGGAACACCTCGGCAGCTGAGGATATGCCAAAGCTTAGTCTTTTATACCTCCTTAGCCCAAGGTGTGTTGCAAAGGTGGTTATATAGCTGCTTTCTTCAGCCAAGTTTATCTGGTGGTATCCTGCATTCAAGTCCAACTTCGAGAACCACTTGGATCCATTAAGATCAGCTATGATGTAATCTATGGTGGGAGTGATGTGCCTCTCCCGTCGGATTGCCGTGTTGGGGATCCACATATCGATGTAGAGCCAAATCTTGCTGAGTTGCTTTGGCTTTTCAGCCATCACCATCGGTGACACCCAGGGGGTTGGCCCAGACACCTTTTCAATGACCCCTTGTTCCTCAAGTTTTATTAGCTCTTGCTCCACCAGCGGTCGGAGATGAAATGGGACCTGCCGGTGTCTCAGAACGACCGGCTTCACCGTCTTGTCAAAATGAAAGTGAATTGGGGGTGCCTTCAGACATCCTAGTCCCATGAAGAGCTCCGGGAATTGCTTGAGTATCTTGTCTACCTGACAAGTCCGAATGCTTCTAGCGAATGACACAAGTCCCAACTCCTCTGCCGACTGGCTGCCTAGGAGTGTCTCAGCTTCTCTGTCCACGACATGGAACGTGGTGTGGATGGTTCTGCCTTTTGCAAGGACAGTCACAGATATGCGCCCTTTCAGAGGCAGGGGTGTGCCGCTTCCATACGTAAATATTTTTGTTTTCGAGGGCATCATCAGTGGGCGGGATGGAGGCGTCGATACTGTTGTATTCCCATAACGTTCACTGACCCTCCCGTGTCAATCAGAGCTTTGATTCTCGATCCCTCGACATCCACTATACAAGTTTGCTGTGGCGACATGTGCCTCTTCAGGTCACTGGTGAGCGAGACGAGGAGTGCTTCTTCTTCCTCTTCCTCCGACGAGGAGTCTTCCAGGGCAGTTTGGGGCGGTGGATAGCGGGCACCATGTGATGACGTGTCATCCCGGGATAGATGCTTGATTGCCCTGGTAGGTGCCCTTCGTCCTCTCGTTCCCCTCCCCCTCACGCTTCCTTTTCAGACTGCGGCGAATTGGTTCATTCTTCCGCAATTTAAGCAGGTTCTTCCTTGCACTGGGCACTCCCTGGTGCTGTGCTCTTCCCTTCCACTGTGGTTGCAGCACCCTTCTTGTCTGGCAGATGTGTACAGTGGCATCTTCTTCTTAGTTCGCTACATCTGTACGGCATCCACACGTTCTGTTTTCACAGTTGGCACTTTTTCCGGTGTTTGCATCATTGCCATGTCCATTTCAGCTGCCCTGGCTGCCGGTAAGTCATGAGACCATGCCACGATGAGTATCTCATCAAGGCCGATGTTTGGCTGTCTCAGTATCAGGACCCTGAGCGTCTTATTTTTGCATCCTTGTATGATCTCTGTGCCCTTATTTCCTTCAGTTGGTCATCTTCTGTGCAAGTGCTGGCCAGCTCCTGCAGCCGGGCACTGAACAAGTCAATCAACTCCCCCTCCCTTTGGCATGCTTGGCAATTGTTGAACCTTTCAAAATCAGGGTTCAGTTGCGGATCGAAATGTGCGTTCAGGGCCCTCACTGCTGCGTCATAGTCATCAATGTTGCCAGTGTTCGGGAGGTGTCAAAACAGTTTTTAGACTTCATTTACTGCAAAATGAAGGAGCAGGGACCTCTTAACGGCACCGTCCCTCTCCCGGGTGGTCACAAAATAGTTTTCCAGCCGACTAACCCATACCTTCCATCTGGGTGAGGATGTAGCTGGGTCTGCTAGCTCACTGAACGGCGGAAGTGCCCCCACCATAGAGTGCTGTGGTAGCGGATGAACAGCTGGCACTGGGTCCTCTGCCATGGCGATGTGCATGGCCGCCCTGTCCTCCCTTTTTCTCGGGCTGCTTCCCTCTGTTGGGCAACAATCGGGACAGTCTGCAATGTCACCCTTTGTGGTGGTGTCCTCTTTGACCATTTTGAGTGTCTGTGTTTTGTGGTCACGGACCTGTGCACATTCGTCATCCGCAGGCACTTAGCTGGCTCTCCCAATGCACCTGGATGGTTCAGAGTCTTTATCCCTCCTCATCTTATTTGTTATTATTATTATTTTTTTGGTCTCTCATCCTTTACTTCCTTTGCCTTGATTTCACCCTGTTATGTTTATTTCCTCTTTTTTTTTTTCGTCGGAGTCCTTCTCACTAGGGAGCTGCCCTCAGGATCCACATGGTCCTGTCCTTCTTCAGCTGGGTCTTCCGCCACACGGTGGCCTGCCAGAGCATGTCTGGCACTCCCACAGTGTGCACGCAGGATCGGAGCCCACTCTTCACCAGTGCTGGCCCCCCCACTAGCGCTGCCGCTCGCCGCGCGTACAATAATTGGCCTGACAATTGTGTTTTGAGTTGGGCGCGTAACTGAAGAGCCTCTTTATTTTTCACTCTGGCACCCAAAACAGAATGCTGCTTCCGGGTGACCGGCACAACCATAGTGTGAGCCACTAGACCCACACTCACCATTTCAATATGGTACATTATTTCAAGCTTTTGCACAAGACCTAATTTTGGTATAGACATATTTGATCCAGTGCTTAATTTGGAAATAAAAATGTGCTGGTGCCCAAAGCTGTCTCCTGAAACATGCGCCTGCTGCAAATGGATTTGCGAGCACGGAATACTGAGGTAGCATGATCCTGACGCCATCGCGGGACTCTTCAATCCATTTACAGCAAACTCCCTGCCCTCCCTTCAGCTCACTCTTGCACTTTTCTGCTTTCTACCTTTGTGACGCTTTTTCGTTTTTCTCTTCCTCCATCTTTCTCATATGTGTCTTTTGCTCACAGTAAATGTTTGAAGTACAAGGATGAGTGCCGGCCCTCAAAAATAAATGCAGTTGCCCAGCACCGGAAGACACCAACACAAATTATGCACTGATTTTATCCCTATCTCTACTGCCAGAACCTCATGTCAAAATGGTTCCCAGCATTCTGTGTTACAAGGGCTTAAACAGCTCCAAATTCTTGTGCCCACATATGAGTGAAACCTGCCTGAGTTTGCTTATTTTTCTGTTCAGAGTGATGAAATGGGTAGCTTGTGGTTAAGCACTTTGGGTTAGTGTGTAGTTTTAGAAACTGCTGCCAAGGATGATTTACATATGGTTGATACCTGGTTATGATGACACAGAAGGACTGAAAGCAACGCAATAGAGTTCTGTGTAAGGTACTTACATGCAGGAAATAATTCAGGCTTTTAATTTATTAATACTTTGATTTCTACGTGATTCACACTAAATGGTACAGGTATTCCTTGACCTGGTTCCTTCTTCACATTAATGATGAGGCCAAGTAAAGCCAAAAAAGGTCTGGGTTTACTTGTGTTCTCATATAGAGAGAATCTCAACACTAAGGTCAGACTGGGTTGTCTGTTTTGGGTGGTGTAGGACTGATTTGCATAATGTTGTCTTTGATTTGTAATACACAAACTCTGGAATCAAGTTCCTGAGTTTGCTGAGTCAAGGGGATACACTTTACTCGATTATGCAAAAATGTACCTGGGCTTGGTTTTGTTCCCTTAAAAGGGGAATTAACTTTGAGTTGGGACTGAACCTCCATTGGAGGCCAACTCTGGTTTGCAAAAGGTTGACTTTTCTGTGCAGTTGAATATGTCTGTACTAGCAACCAAAACAATTCTAATCAAACATAACAATGCAGACCCATATCTTTGGCTACCAACATCACCATCCACCCACACACACCATAATATATTCCATAACAGTAACTCACATCCAGATATAACTCTGAAAAGTATCCCAAATATGCAATTAATTGACTATTAAGATTCTCAAACACAATTGAGATCATCAGCTGTATACCACACAAATGCATTCTCCAAGCAATGAACACGCATGGCAACCAAGAAATATACAAGCAATTTCGTACAACCTTACAGTCTGATCCAGTTGAAACTCACAAACCATTAAAGTGACACAGTAACATGAACGAAACACAGTACTACTTAATTTAGTGAGCGTTCTATTCCACAAATTAGATCGGAACCATGACTGCAATATAACGATCTGTAAATACTTTCCTGGACAATAGAAAGCACTTTTATGGTGATTTATAACATTTCTGTGGATTTAAAGGTAGCAAGTCAAATGGTTTAAATGTTGCTCATCTGCTGAACCATATTGCTTGCATTTGCCCAGAAACATGCCAGGTCCAGGCATTAAACCTGGGCACTGCAAGGGGGCTGCCCATGATTATACTAATCCCTCTAGCGAGCATTGGAAATACTATGGGCATGAAGATCCTATAACCCTATTTCATATTCGCACTTTGGTCTCAGATAGAAAGTGTAAGTTTTGGACATATGCATCTGATGCTATTGTGAGAACAAAAAAATATTTAAAAATAAATACTTCCCTCTGCAAGTGGGATGGCAGCATGAAACACATCTGCCAATATAGGTAGGTTGTAAAGCAAGAGGTCAAGGGTAGTGTGACAATGAAACTAGAGTGCAATTCACACGTGTGGCAATTAGCACCAAAATTATGGAAATCTCCGTGAAACTTAAAACGTACTGTTGTCTTGTACTGAACACACTAGATATCATTATAAGGACTGCTAACACTAGCAGAGAAGGAAGGGTATCGCAAAAGTAGGTGGGAGAAAAAACTGTTTTGCAGTGAGAGTGTCCAACACCTTACAAGGTTTACACCACGTTTTGTGTACATTTAAATTTCACTATCTCTTGTGATTCAGTGCACTTTACTCCAGACCAAAATAGGAGTTTTATGAAAAGGTAAGCCTACTTCTTTACTCCTAATGAGTAGTATACTATCTTTGGTCTCATCTAAAGTCAGTTTGGCTGTATGATGTCAAGAGAACTTTTGTGTACAATACGAAGTTTATGTTGGCCCACTGTTTATCATTGGCTAGCTTTCTAGTCAATCTTACTTTCCTTATTTTTCATTCAAAGGCTTTCCTTCCTCTTCTTGTGTTTGTCCCACCCCTGGAGCATTATGGTTTTACAGTCTTTCTAATAGGATGTGTTGTATAATTACCCTGCTTACAATCAGGGAACTACTTTTCTTTTTCTTTCTTTACTCTGTGGGAGTGTATATATTTCTTCCTCTCTCTCCCTTTAAATGCCTGTTTTTTTATATTTTTGAACTCTTTCTGCTATGCTTGTTGCTTCCCCTCCACCTAACCCATTGCTCTTCTACTCCTTGCTTCTCTACCAGTTATTTCTGGCCATCCCCACCAGTTTTTCAGCTGCTATCCCAACCCTTTCCACTCTTCCATAATTTTTAATTCCTCAGAGGTATCTCTATTGTTCTGCCACCACTTCCTCCTCATTGCTTATTTTTGTCCTCTACCCAAGATCCTCACCAACGCTCCCCCACAACTGCTGCTTTCTCCCACTTCCTCCTCTGTTCTCATATCTCTTGGTGCTCTCCTACTATTTTTCATTCCTCTGCCAGTTCCTTAATTGCTCTGCCACCCCACCCTCTCTTACATTGCTTTTTGTCCCCTCCACTTATTCTGTTGCTCTTCTGCCCCTTGCCACTCTTCTATTTCTTTTTGTCACCCATTCCCCCTTCCTCTCTGTTTCTACCCAACAATTACCCGTTTGACTTTTTATTTTTTTCATAAACAAAAACATTATATTTGGCAGAGGGCTCAGAAGCTGCACCCTGACAGGTAGCTAAATTCTTTATTTTGTGCACCTGTGATCCCTTTTTTGTAATTTAATCTACCATTCAAAAATTTCCATCTGCTACCCTGTAATGCTACATCAACTTTGAACAAAACTAAAACAACCACTGGTTTGTTATAATATAAACACAGGCGGCATGGTCTTACAACACATGTACACTCATTGACGGCCATCTTGGAATGTTTTGCTTTCGGAAAACCTGTATAAAAATGGTCACCCATACATGTACGTGTATTGTTGCTCCATAGTGGCCGTCTTGGACAAAACATTTTGTTAAATGCACTGCTGTCCATTTTGAGTTTTTAATATTTATGTTTACCTATACCTTACAAAGCCAACAGCATGGCCCTAGCTTGGTGGTCAGTACTAATCGTTTTATCATCAAATTTTGTGGCATACATGCAAGATGATTACACTAGAACTGAATATCTAGGTTAGCATAGTGTATACACAACAAAACATTCTTATGGGATAATCAAGGCAGCATTTTGATTGTGATTGTGTTGTAGGGAACATAATGCTACCCGCAGGAGTGTTATGAATTGGATATGACCACTACATCAACATCACAGCAGTAATGGACCACTACAAGATGCCACTGTTTATTTATGACTTTATTTAGAAAGTACAGGCTTGTGACAGTAAGCTTCTCCATATTGCTAGTTATTTTTAAAGCCTAAAGTTTACAACTCAGGGATCACACCCTGGGTGGGCGGTGTCAAAGTTGATAACAAAAGAAGGCATTCCAATGTATTTTCACTGCTAGCTGCAATTATACTGATGGCCACTTGCAGCTGCCAACTGTATCATGTGAGGTAAGTAATGCAATTAAATTAAAGATAAGGTTTAATTAAAAATTAATTAACCAGTTTTAAAAATGTAACATATTTAACAATATATATTTAATAACATTTTAATGAAATTAAAAAAGGAATCTCAGCCGAGTCCTGCACAAGTATATTATCACCACTTACAAATCAGGGTTAATTACCTTAAACTATATTTATAAAAATGTAATAGCTCAGGTTAGGCTAAGGGATAAAATAAAGATTTTTTAATGTACTGCAATTGATTTTAAATAAATGAAGGTATAGAGCTTAGATTAATAATGATAAATTAATTACATTTAATTTTCATTAAAATATTTGAACACCAATCAACGAAAATATTGAACTTATATTAGGGTTACTATAAGTATAAATAATGAAAGTAATATATTTACAATTAATTAAGTTATTATTAGGCATAAGATAAGGACAATTAAGACATTAAATTGAATGTAATAAGTGGTGGAGTAGCATATGCTGGTTATATTGAAATTAACTTTCTGTTAGTACTCGTGCCTCTGTCAGTTTCATGCTCTTTGTAGCGGCGATAATGCAAAGAATTTGATTGACCGAAGCTCAAAGAAAAACATGTTTGAAAGTGTTGGATACTTGTTGGAGTTACACACTACTTGTACTAGTGATATGCATAATCCTGTTTGCAGTGATGCTATTGAAGTTAACTTAGTATGTAGCGAAGCAGTAAGTACTGAAAGCAGCATGCTAATGGTGCTATTAAGTATTTTCTGGAGGGGATTGCTAATGAAACATCTATCATGAAATATTGTCATGGTCAAAGTGTTTCTGTTTTAAAAACGTTCTGATTAGAAAACACTATTTCATTGCCTCACTTTCTTTACTGTTCTAAGTCTCATGTTACAATGTGAATAGATTTCAAACTTTTTTGCAAATGCTAGAAAATTCCCAGGAGCTGCTAAGAGAACAGCATAGCCTTTTCTTTTCTTTTCCTAAAATACCGCAACAGTGTCTTGTCAGGTGATGTTTTCTTTTAATATGAGTACATGTTTTTGCACACTTTCTATGTATTCTCTCTTTCTTAGGTCAAATCAATCACATTACCAACATCGTTAGCACCAAGTCTACATTTTTTTCATTCATTCATACATCTATCCTTCAATCCCCACCTTATTATTGTGCCCACGCAGGCACTCACATCATCCATTAATCCTCAAGGGTACTCTCTCATTAATCTGTCACTTTTTTACATGATGTTTATTATATGTTTTATGTAGGTCTGTGTGTTGTATGTGTACATGCATGCGTGTATGTCTTAAATGCACACGTCTATGTTCGGTCTATGTGTATGTGTTACATTTTCAGCTTTTATGTTGCTGATATTCCTATGGCCTGGATGTGCTGTCAGCTGCCTGGCATTGTTTTCCACAATTTTCTGAGCTTTCTCAATGAGAGGAGTCACAGTAGTCAAGTATCTATCATTAAGGTTTGTGTTTACAGAGATCTATTCATTTCAATGCTTATTAGAACATTGGAATGTTGGGAGCTCGATTGAAAACAGTGAAGTGCTCTGGTCTTCTACTGGCCGGTAGAAACCTAGAGCTCCAACATTCCAATGTTTTTGTTCACAGCTGTTGCTGTGAACAAAGGCCTTACGGAGCCCGATGGGATTTCAATCCCCTCTGGCTCCCTGCGGCCTTTGTTTTATTAGAACATTCTGCCTGCTAGTGGCCAAATGTTCTAATAGCTTTATAGCCCTCCGTATGTGGCCTGTACTGGCATTAACACTTTTTATGGTCGGACGGCCGGGAGTATTCCAAAGCTGCAGTGCTAATGTGTGTCAGCTCCCAGCTGTGGCACATATGGCACTGGAAATACCTCTGGTGTGGGTGCCAGAGGGATTTCCCTTACGCCAAAACAGCCTGGGGAGTTGGGGAATCGCTTCCCCAGCTCCAGAAGCTGTTTTGGGTTTTCAGTGAAATGACGCTCAGCACCCCTGGCTCACTGATGTAATTTGACTGAAAATGAAAGTGAGCTGATCGGATTGTTTCACTTTCACTGCCTCTGTGCTCAGAGGGCTATCTACCCGAGCCCTGAGGCAGATGGGAGGGATATCATTATAAAGGGGAGCATCTCCCCTTTCCAGTGACCCCCATCCATAGTGGATCCCGGCTTGGGGAATGCCACAGGAGGGGGAATCCCCAAGCAGGGATCCAACCACTTGACACCAAGGAATGGGGAGCAGCCCCTTCAGCAAGAGTTTTTGCTCCACTTTTTGCACATATTCAGTGGTGGGCAGATGAGGGCAATAATCCCCAATGTGCCCCACCCCCGATGGGGCAAAAAGCTCACTAGGAACCAAGGATTCGTTTTTTATATACTTCTAAGGATAGGGGCTTCCCAGAATGGGGACAGTAATGCTCCCACTCCACTGTGAAATCCGCACAGTCTTTCTGCCCCCCGAGGGTGCAGAAAGCCCACTAGGCACCAGTTTTTTTTTCATCTAGGGGTGGGGGGGCCCCAGTCCTCACCCCCCCAAAAAAAAATGACCTGAAGGGGGAAACAGCCTTTCTGCCCCCAGCAGACTAAAGCATCTAATCCTACTGGCAAGAGGACATTTTACTCTTTTGGGTTTTGATTTTACATATGGGTCCAGAGAGATTGACTAATTCCCAATATTGTCCCACTTGAAATCGTGAGCGGCTGCACTTTTTGAACTTGGGTACGCTGCCACCTGAAAAAACCTACCAGACCCAGACACTTCTAAAAACTAAACATCATGGGGAGTCCAGGGTGGTGCGCTTCATATGCACCCCACACATTTTCTTGCCAATAATGCACTGCAAACCTCCAACTTTGCCTGAAATCATGCATTTTCCCTACATTTCTGTGATAGAAACTATTAGAATCCGCAGGAATGTACAAAAATCCTATCTCCCAGCATTGCCCCATCTGTACTGATAAAAACTCTGCCCCACTTTTGTGGGTGTCCAAAGCAGAGTCAGCCTAAAAATATCTGGAAGAAAACTGTCCTTTTGGACCAGCTTTGGTTGCCTCTCAATTTCTACGTTTTTAGCCCTTCCCTGTCGCAGGCACTTGGTCCACCTACACAAGTGAGGCACCATTTTTATCAGGAGACCAAGGCGAATGCTGGGTGGTAGGAAATTTGTGTCGGCGCAGTGATCCCACACAGCAATGTGAGGAAAATGTGACTTTTTAGCAAAATTTTAAGTTTGCAAGGGATTCTGGGTAAGAAAATGTTGGGGGAACCATTCAAGCCACACCTCCCTGGACTTCCCTGGTTGCCTAGTTTTCAGAAAAGTCTGGGTATGGTAGGTTTCCCTAGGTAACCGCCGAGCCCGGGATCTCCTTGCAAAAATAGGTTGCTTTGTGATAGATAATTTTGATGTGTCCACAATATATTTTGGGCCCTTCCCTGTCGCAGGCACTTGGCTCACTTGGGGTGAGGTAGCATTTCTATGAGAGACCTGGGGGAACGCTGGGTGATAAGAAATGTGTGGCTCCCCTCACATTCTAGAGCTTTCCATCACAGACATGTGGGGATAATGTGTCTTTTAGACAAATGATGAGGTTTGCATGGCAGTCTGGGTAACAGAACTGATGAGAGCCACACAGGTTTGCTAGGTTTCCCTAGGTGCTGGCTGAAGCAGTGCCCAAAATCCACAGCTACCCACTTTGCAAAAAAACAGGTTTGTTTTGTTTTGAAAAATTTGATGTATCCATGTTGCGTTTTGGGCCATTTCATGTCGCGGGCACTAGGCCTACCCATACATGTGAGTACCATTTTCATTAGAAGACTTAGGCGAATCCTAGGTGGGGTGAAGTGCAGAGTCCAGAACTTTGCATCACAGAAACGTGAGGCGAATATATTTTTTGTTTAGTCCAAGTTTGTGGTTTGCAACGGATTCAGGGTAAAACAACCTGTTGAGAGCCACACAAGTAACCCCATCCTAGATTCCCCTTTGTGCCTAGTTTTCAAAAATGTATAGGCATGCTAGGTTTCCCTATGTGCCATTTGAGTAAGGCCCAAAAGCCACAGCTACCCACTTTTAAACAAACGGGTCCATTTTGCGTGGAAACATTTGATGTATCCACGTTGCGTTTTGGGCCGTTTACTGTCAGAGGCACTAGGCCTACCCACACAAGTGAGGTACTATTTTTAATCTAGAGACTTAGAGGAACAAAGAATAATACAACAAATGTTATTACCAATGGTCTTTCCCTGCATTTGTGTCACCCAAATGTAAGGCAGTGTGTAAGTCATTTTGAGAAATGCCTTCTAATTCACATGCTAGTATGGGTAACCTCTAATTCAGAGATATGCAAATAACCACTGCTTCCAAATTCTATATCTTGTGTCTATTTCGGAAATGCATAGCTTTCCTAGATACCTATTTTTCACTTTATATTTTACCAAATGAATTACTGTCTACCTAGTACACAATGAAAAACCATTGCAAAGTGCAGCTCAGTTATTGACTCTGGGTACCTAAGATTCTTGATGAATCTACAAGCCCTATATATTCCCGCAACCAGAAGGGTCCAGTGGACTAACAGTTTATTGCTTTCAAAAATCTGCCTTAGTTAGAAGTTATAGATGAAAGTGTAGGCACACATGGCTGTTTTTCTCAACCCAATTTCAATATTTTTTTATTTCAACTGTTACTTTCTTTGGGAAAACCTTGAAGGATCAATACAAATAACCCTGGCTATATTTAGAATTGTGTCTATTTTTCTGAAATTTATAGCTTTCTGGGATCCAACATTGGTTTCATATGCATTTCTACCACTAACTGGAAGAAGGTTGAAAGCACAAAAAATAGGAAACATGGGCTATGTCCAAGGAAAATGCCAAAACTGTTGAAAAAAATGGTTTTCCTATTTAAATCTGCCTGTTCCTAAAAGCTGAGAAGATGGTAGTTTTATCACTGCAAACTCTTCATTGATGTCATTTGCAGGAAAAAACTTTCGTCTGCAGCACTTTTCCCCCATTTCCATCCCCCCCAAAACTCAAATGTAGCTGTATTTTGGAAAAATGTTCAGTATCCTCGAGTGGAATGCACAACCCCTGGGTACCTTTAGAACCCCCAGGGTTTTGGAAAAAAAGGACACAACTTTGGCATGGATACCTTATGTGGATACAAAAAGTATGGGGGCCTAAGTGCAAACTACCCCAAATAACCAATAAAGGGGGGAAGGGGTGGAGGCCTGACAGCAAAAGGGTTAAAGTCCTGCTTCTTTGCTTAAGTCCCTCGCCTTCGGCTTCAGCCTTTATTGCTTGAGCGGACTTTTAATTTTAATGGTCAGTATAGCCCGCTATGGCTATAGTGGTAGCTTGTATTGGTTTATAATGGGGCTAATGTGTGGCCCCAGTGTGCATGAGTGTGTGCAATCCTTGCAATGCACATTTTGTGCTTGAAGATGGAAGCCAAATTATTATGCTGTACCTCTCATTCTATGACCATTAATGGGCGCCCAGTGTGTTGTAGCCTTTGGAGGGCTGTGTGGTTAGAGGGCATTCTGTTGCCACCTATGCAGTTCTGGGGCTTTGATATGTACATGAATGGACGGGTGAAGTATCCAACTGTAGTTTTGGATCTGTGAGCGTATTTATGCTTGAGGGTTTTGTTGCACTGCTGAGAGTTACCTTGCCAAGTAAATGGCTTTGGTATGTTCACGAAACACAGACCAGTTCCTCTCTAAGATGGTTATTGCTTGCAGACCAACATAATTCAAATAATACCTCACAGGCTTACATCTTTAAGTCATGTATAATAATGAAATACCAGAATCCCTCAAACAATCAGAGATCATCTTCACTCTGAATTATCTAAAAAAAACACAGACTGACATTACTAAACCATAATAAAAAAGAAGAAACACTTGTGCATTGTAAATAACAGGCTGCTGGTTCAATAGTAGTAGAGCCTACATCTGCTTCTATCTACCTTTTCTCTGTGCAAAGAGATGACTATATATGTGTGGTCTGTGTGTGCATCTGTGGAAATGGGTCAAGTACTTCTTGTTCATGGTTACTTGTATCTATGTTACTGTGTGCATGGGTGTCTATATGTGCCCATGTGTTCCTGTGTAATGCTATAATGAAAATTACAAATATACTGCCTTCGTCAATGCTTGATGTGATGAGGTATTTTGATATCTTGCTAATACATCATATGTCCATGCTATTAAGTGTATGCATGTTTCCATTCTAGGCTATTCATCTGATGTTGGAGTGTCTGGAAGCATGAGACCAAGTTCTCGAGAACAAGTAGACACTGACTCTTTTTTATGGAAAGAGGTAGCAGAAGTCACATACCTTCCAAAAGGCCTTTCCAACCATAACTTTTAGAAAATGAACCATCTTGGACGTTGATGTGGACAGAGCAGAGATTATTTGCTTTGATCTCTCTTCAGTCGTCGTCACAGGAGCTTGGTGTATCAAATAACCATCAGAGACATTTGTCTAGTCCAATGTGAAATATGCCACTGAAACTGGAAATTGAGAATTAGTTACTAAACTTAATTAGTTGTAACATCAATTTTGTAAATCAAGAGATTCTCTGTTTAAAATGTGCTGTTTCCACAAATATCAGTCTGCACCTCATCATCGTAATTACAATGGAGCCATAACGCAGTGGTTACCTTACACCCAGGATTTTCCTAAATTCAATACTTTTGGGGGGCTCACAAACCTTCTTCAAGCTTTCCACCAATATCTATGAAGATTATTCATTTTTATGCATGGGCCTAAACCTAAATTTGAAGAGTTTTTAGTTAGAAATGACTGTTGATTTATGGTTATGGCAAAAGTGCAGATTCGCCTTAAACTTCTTTCTCCTTTTCTTTTTCCTGGATGAGAAAATACTGTATCTACATACTTAAAATATCAAAAAACTAGGAACATATTCATACTCAATGTGCACACTTACACCATCTTCACTGGAACTAAGAGTGTGATTATAAATCAGGAGGAATTCGGCCTGCCATACCTCCCTGCCATGCGTGTCCATAAAGGGCACTCCCTGGATTTACGTACAGCCTGGTGCACAGGCTCACAGTGCAGCGTAACCCTACGGCTGACGTGGTGTTATGCTGCCTGTACTAGTATGGCTGCGGCCCCTGCCGAAAACAGTCCGGGGTGCTCCTCCTCCCCAAAAAACTTTCTGTGGACGCCCATGCCCCCAGCCTAGAGTTACACACACCTGGTGCATTGATAACTCCTGGGAAAAGGCAACAATAGGCCCAGTTTGGAGATTTTGAGGACAATCATGCAGGAATCTGTTTTTAGCACCACATTTCTGAATGATTTTCTGCTGTGTTACACCCAGAACTCCCAACTGCTTCCAGCAGCCGAGATCTCTGTGTGAAAGATGACAAATTGTGATCAATATGTCAAGGAAGTCTTTGTTATAGTCCTACTTTGGTTGATATCACTTAATAAAATGCAGTATCAAGTATTGCATAATGTTTAATTTGCCATTAGATTTCCTTCATGCATACAAGAAGTGGACGAAAAAAAGGTAAAGAGAGTGTTCTATATAATCCATAGTCCTGCTTTTGTTTCCAAGTGAAACAGAGATCAGAAAGCATCATTGTTGTTGTACATGTGTTTCTATGGCATAGAATAAATTAAAGACTTCCCTGCCATTCACTTAAAAAGGGAAGAAAACACCCAGTCACGACAGCATGGATGGGATATTGTTATGGGAACTTAAATAAAATTTACAAAAATTAAGCTCCACAGCAGCGAGGAAAAGCTTCTCGGAACTGAAACTTTAAAATATACTCAGGCCTCATAGCAATGAGGAGAAACCACCAGGTGCTAAAAGTTTTAACAATACTCAGCCCTAGTGTCAATGAAGAGGAGCTAGCCGTAAATGGAAAAAATAGACATAAGAAAAAAAGGTAGCCGTATTTGGATGAGGACTGAAATATCAATGACAATAAATCAAAGGTTGGATTAGAGGAAAAAAACAAAAAAATATTGCATGGCCTAAACACTGAAATATGAAGATTGAGTGTAGTTTTGAGATGTAAAATATCACCACAAATATTACAATGCAAGGTAGGAGGATACAATCAAACGCAGACAGTGACAAGTACTGCTCTGGGGTGAATCCAAGCCTATTCTATGCATATTTTAACATGTTGGTAACAGTATGTTTTGCAGATACCAGCACTGTCAAGCCAGACCTAAGTACGATGAGGAAAAAGTAGATAAGGTGGACAGACTAGGACGAAAACAGAGAAGGAAAAGGAAGAAGAATATAAATAAATATTTGGGGAAGCGTGCGTTTTCCTCTAGATGTATAAACAGAAGCAGACAAATCTATTTTGGAGAAAAAAATATTAGTCAGGTTGATGTAGTCAAGGTTCAAAATGCGATTAAACTTCAAAGTTTGTCAGAATTGATTGCTCAGGTCGGGTTTGTCTGGATAGAAAACCGGGACATACATTTTTATACACATCTCATAGATCTCTAACAAGCATATGTCTAACTCAAATCTCACAACTAGGGGAAACTTCATCTAGCAATTAGAAATGATTTGTAAGGTATTTTTTGGTTTTTGGACAAGTACGGAACTACCATGGAACTCAAGGTAATCAAAGTTCGTTCTTGAGGTCGTTATTATTTCCTCCATGGCGCCTAGTGCTTTTATAGTGCCTTTGTATGGTTAAATGTGCAAAAACCATATGATGCTAGCAGATCCAGTGGAAAACTTTTCCCGCTAGTCAACTGGAATTTCCATCTTGGTCCTAAAACCTTTCTAGCCATCCGTCTGTTCTTCTGCTCCATTTTAGTATTTGGCGCTCCTGGAGCCCATTATTTCTTATTATAGCATAGAATCATTGCAATCTGGAGGAAATTAAATTTTGTGCTTGTCAGTTGGTTGGTGCAAATGTTGTTTCTACGCTTGGAAGGCGTGTAAACACGTGAATATTGCTCTGTTCCACTGCAGAATATTTAATTTAAATGTGTCAGAGTGACATTTCATTAACACTAGCGCAATTTATGCAATAGCGCCCTAGATTTAAAATAATCAGGAAAACTGGAATAGGTAAGGAAGCAATCACGAGGTAGAGAAAGAATATCTAGAATGTGGGGCTCACTTGGCCAAAGAAATTAACAGTTACTCGGGGTTGATGAAAAATGGGACTGGCATTAGTGCAATGTATAAAATCAACAACTCTTGTGAAATCTCAACCAACAATTACGGCATTAGATGGTAGCAGAATTCACACCAGGAGTTCCACAACTCTCAGAGCGAGGGCCTGAGTGGTAAAAAGAGATTCTACGTATGTTAATTTAAAAAATGAAAAAAAAGTATAACAAGACCTGGGGAAAAAAATGCATCTCAGGCACCTCTCAAAGCCCTGCTCAACATCTGTGCATTTTGGGAATAATTAGGGGCTTGCTTCTTATTATGAAGTGTTCATAAAAACTTCACAAACTTTAAAAACTTCACTATTGTGGCATCGTTATTAAAAGTGGATGAAAAGGGCAGGATCGGGATAAAGAGGTTTGTGGTGGGAAAAACCCAGAAATCCCTCCTTACTTACCCCCAAGCAAAATTAGACGACATGACCAACTTTTGTAAAGTTCATGAACGGTAAAGGTTCTACTGTGCAGAGTTACACTGCCTGCTATGTAACGTGTTCTTCTGATGTGAGATTGACAGGTTATTTCCTGTAAAATAACCGGATTAAGTTAATTTAATAAAATGGATAGAAGGCATGCAAGTAAGCAGACCTATGAGGTTACCGTTAGCAATCATTTAGAGTTAGTGACGAAAAAATGGTATAGGATTGAAGAATTCTGAAAGACATAATTGTCTGGATGAGGGAAGCTCTTTAGGCTCTCAAACATCTTCGAATTCCCTAGTAAGATTAGTGGTAAAATATCACCAGATGTTAGGCGATAAGGTAGGAACTGGTTATCGCAAAACAACTTGGAAATCTACAGTCAATCTGATATGATAATCTGTAGCAGATATTACTAGAAGAGTCTACATTTTGACACTGTGGATCACCCTAATACCTTCCTTAATGAAGTTAGTGTATACGACATCATCTTTGCCTCAAATGAAACACTTCCAGCAAGTTAAAGAGATTAAATAAGAACATTATCTAAATATGATGTGGCTTTAAAATGATATTCATATATGCCATGGCACCAATTCAAAGCAAGAACCAATTTGCAGATACTAATCCCGCTTTTGTTGTATATATTTTTATAGCACACACTGAGGCTGAGCACTTAAAATGCATTTTTTGCATGTTCGGCTTTTTCATGAGGTTTATTTACCCTAGCACTCGGATTTTCAAACCTGTGGGTTGAGGGCCAATGGGATTCAGCAGACGGATAATAAGGGGCCAGATCAGTCATAAACAATAGTCATCAAATGGAGGGCAAGGGGACTCCGATCTGCCCTCTAGGGAACACTAATGTAAAATGGAGACACCAAAGAAGTACATATGGAGGTGACCATTGGTAGTTACTATAACATCCAAGGGCCATATGTACAAACACATTTTCCCATAGACACAGGATGGGCAAAACTGCTTGCTACATCTGGCCCCAATTCTCCTCTCACCACACTTGTGAGGCTTTAGCTGTCTCAGCGTATAGCGGTAGCTCTTGCTTGTCATACTGGATCAATGCAACACGACACACTTTTATACACAATATGGCTTCTTAGTTACACTAATCTAAACATGACATCAATCGGTCATGGGCAGCGCTGAGAAGTCATTTGATGAAGCGCTGTGCGCTATACAAATGCCTAAACACCTCCACCTACCATTAATGCAATCCCAACTTCCTTTCGTGGAACGATTATAAGTGCTAAATCATCTTTGCACGTTGTTGTAGTAAGCCGCTTTCTTATGCTGTTGCATTTCTAAGAATTAAAAGATGCAGCCGCCGTTATGTGACTTTTCTGTTTAGGCCCAGGCAGGTAAATAACTCTTAGGCCTGTAATACTCACAGTTTCAGACACATGCTGCGGTCTCCGCTTGGAGCCTCTCATGAAGGTCTCAACACGGTGGAAGGAGGGTTTATATCCTGGTGGAGGATGTGACGTGGCTGTGAACGGTTCTCGGCATCTCTCGCTCTGTTTCAGTCAGAATGAACGTGACGCACAACAGCACCACACGTCCACGCAGAACCTTCTGTCGTGGGTTGACCTTCCTCCTCTCCCTTTATGGGCTCCTGCGCTTTTTAAGTAAACAGTCCTTTCTCGTGCTGATACGTCACGCTGATTATCGATTTCCCGAGCATTGGCGCCCCGTCTACTGAGCTTCAGCCCCCGCTAGACAAACAATACTAAGCAAAAAAAAAAAAAAATGTAATTCCTATCTTTCTGTAGCACTTTGCATGTGTGTGGAGAGGCCTGTTGCAGCATCCTCTTTTCGGAATCTGTTAGAAGTTTACTTATTACTGTATGAAGACTGTTTTTTTGAAGAACATATAGGTAGTAACGAGTGTCCTTGTGTAAGTAAGAAAGAAAACTGATGTTAAACGAAGGTTAAAACATGTCTACCACCCGCACCCCTTCCCAACCATCTCATGCCCATGTAAACAATGCACATGTTCACATCACACAAGCACTTTCTCCTCTTCAATTTGTAGGGATGAAAGTCCAGACCATTTTTCTTTTGCCCCTTGATATTTCCCTAGATTGCTTTAGTTTTTTAGAGTGTATTTGGACACCTTAACCACAGGGACACTCAAACTGCACATCTTGTGCGTCTCAAGAACAATGCAGTGGTAACCTCTGACGATGGGGTTCATCTTTATGTCTCCAAACTTTGAAATCTCTAGGAGCCAGTCCCCTTCACATGATGCAGAAGATTAGGATGAGGGCAGCTAATTCTTCTTTATTGTTTTTGATGTACAGAGTGGCTCATTAACTGTGATTGACAGTGAGGTACTCTCGAACCACTTTGCTTTGTGGATATAAACTAGAGCTACTCTTCACCATATGGATCATCTTTTGCACTTAGATTCTTGTTGCTGTGTGGTGTATCGAAAGTATGAAACTGCAGACTCCCCACTCCCTTGTGGCTAGTGCAAAGCGCGAATGCTTTGTTGAAGCTGTGCCACTGACCTTGCATGTGTGGAAGTTCAATGTGAGCCCAAGAACACCAGAGATGCTAGGGAGAGCCTAAGGCCACTTCATGACTAACCATGTGACGGGAGGGAGGCCACTGAAGAAACAACCCTGATGACAAATGGTGTTCGCAAACATCCTTTGAGCCCCATCATTCCCTTACCAAAGATGAAGACAGGCTATGGAGAGACTGATTACTACACGGAGAAGTTGAAATGGGTCTCTGCCCAACAATCATACCCCTCACTGCCTTCACATATTATCTTCTTTTGATACTCCCTAGACTTGCCAAGCACTGTAATCCAATACATAGATTGCTTGCCAGCTTGATTCATTGAGAGACCTTTTTGGTCCACTGTGAGCCTTCCTGCCACAAGAGAAATAATGATAAGCAAGTAAAATGAAACGATGCACTATTACCTTAATATTGAAATGGTTCTGCCCCCACCTTCTTGGGAACACCCAAAGAACCTCAAGTGGTGTTTCTTTGTTAGCATTTGCTGTTACCCTTGATAATGTCCTTGTCCCGCAATATTCCCTCTGCAGGTTTGTAGATTACATTGAAATTGTCTGTAGCTGGTCCCCCTTAAGCAAGCAGTGACACATACATTAAGTGCACTTCTGACTTGGAGCTGCCATAAAGCATCTTCAATGAGATCACAGTGGAGGTTGCCTGCTGATCTTGGTAACAGCGCCAATCCAAAAAAGGCTCAGTATATCAGGTATGACTTAAACCAATGTACTATTGTCCTTTGAAATCTTTACCAGTGTAGAGGGTGCTGACTAGTGAATGATATTCAACAATGTGAAAGAGCACTCACAGGTTTAGGAAAACGAAGACTCAGAGGTTGCCATTTTTTGTGATGTGGAGTGTATTGTCGACCACTTACTTATTGACTGTCGCATTGTTTCAATGTGGCGTGACTCCACATTCCTCAACATATTTCATCTTCTTTTTCCCCATTTCAACCGTACAGTATAACTCTAGAGCTCTACTACTTCCTTCTCTTGTGATTAAAAACAAAGATACACAGCATAATTCAATTTGTTTTTCATCTCTTGTTCCAATTATTTGAATTTCCCTGGTCCACATCTGGTTTTATCTTTTTACCTGACATCTTTCTTCCCCCTTACCCTTCTTTAGTGCACAACTTCCCATGTTATTTGAAAATATCTATCTATTAGTTCTAGAGTTCCTAAGCATCATATGCTAGGCATTGAAACCCATTGTTAAAATACCTATCCTCGATTCTTCCTGTCTCTCACATGATTTATTTATGTTGATCCCCTTTACCATAAACATGCTTGGTCACCATGCCCACGGACACACCACTCTTCTGAACATTCTTCGTAAACTGAACTTATCCCAGTAATTGCTCAATGAATTATACTGATTTTTTAAGTGTTGTCTTTTCACCTACAATTTACTCCTTTTTAACGTGTATAGATCACTAACTGGAGCACACAAGTTAGACCAAAATGGGACTGTTGTTTCATACCTGTCCTGTTCTTATGATGCATGTAAAATTGATTGTTTTTCATTACTAAACTGAGTTTGTTTTAGAAAACCTTCACAAGTCTAACCATTGGTTCATCAAACTTATGCCTGTCTGATTTTTCCTCAGGGTAGGCAGTGACAAACTTAAAAAGAATGAGTAGCCCAAGCAATTGTTTCATCCATGCCGAGAGCTTTACTAAGCCTTTAGAGGAAGATGGGGTGCATTTTGTGTATTAAGGTAGTTTGTTGTAGAACGCAGCAGTCAGCATGCAGCCAAGCATAGACAAACACAGCTGGATGTCCTTGCGACTGGTACTGCTGCAGAGTTTCTGTGGTTGCGGTCATCCAATGAGGTGGTCTACGACCCTTGGAGGAGTGTCCGGTGGAAAGGATGTCAGCAGGACTGTAGAGTTCTGCATCCGATATAACATGTCAACCTTGTGCTTCTTCCTCACATGCTTAGTTTATGCAAAGTATCACAAGGGGAAGGATTGGTAAAGCTTTATAAATTGCCCTTTCCAGGATGGTGGTTGGTCCAGGGATTTCTGCCTGAGGTTCCCAATTCAAGGTGAAGTTGAATCCTTTTCTGTGATGGCAGTTCCAGTTGTAATCATGAATAAAGGAGACATTTGTTTTCTTATTTTTGGTGGAGTTCTTCACTTACTTCCTACAATTTTTGGCAGAGAGGATTAGTTGCCTTGCTTATTTACTACTGCACAATCTTCAACTTCAATCAAGAGCTATAAAATTGCACAGTTCCCAATAAATCTTAGCCTGTTTTCACTAATCATTTCTACATAGGTGGTGAATTAATCTTTCCATTGGTGCGCAGGAATGAATGCCTACCCTCGCACTTTTCAAATGCCGGAAGGCAATCCAGAACTTGGTGCGTATTAGCAAGTAATGCCCTCCGTGCATCACTTTACTAAAAGAACTGAACACAGAAGTGAAGTTAGAATCTCACTTACTATCAATACACACAAATCGAAGGAAGGGTATAGTTAACCAGCAATCTAATTGGCAAGAAATATTTTTTAAAGTCAGGGCACATAAAGCAATATCATAAAACTGTGAATCAACACATCAGACATTTTGATGTCAGAGATCCTTCCTCTGTTTGTCACACTCTTCACTTTGCAGAGTAGGCTTCTGAAGGTTCCTGGTTTCTAAGCTAATGAGGGAGGCGCCAGGTTGGAGGCAGGGTGCCCCGTGCAGATGTCCTTAATTCTTCTGTAGATTAATGGCTGAGACAGAGGAGAAGAAAATCACCACTGAAAAACCCACGGGTTTCATTCTTGCTGAAAAAATACCTCAAATGACAAATCCAAATATGGCTTATTGTGTGAGATCCCGAATTCAAAAACCCCTAAATGTTTAAAACATAGATGTTTTCACTCTTGATCTGAAACTAGCAGTCGAAGCCATGATCATTACCGAACTTGACTACGGTTCATCTCTCCCCACTGATCTTCCGAAAAACAAACTTGGGAATATCATTTCTCCTGTACTTCACGGCTTCTGCCCCCACACAAAACACAGTTAACATTGATTGTGAGATAGGTCAAGGGGTAGAGCACCAACTGCAGAGCCCAGATTGCAACATTTGTGCCACAGTTTCCAATTCCATATCTTGTGACACAGTTATTTACTAAAATGTGCATATATTCTCAAACTGCTACTAACTTCATAATCTAAATTTATATAAACTATATGAAGGTCAGCCAATGCATAATAACATGAATATATGAGTAGCTTGTTGCTCTGAAAACCTAGTTCGCCTGAACCTATGTACCTAAACAAAATATGGAAGGTAACATTTTCCACACACAAATCTGAAAAAGTGCAGTGTTGCCAATATTCTCCAGCTATTGTAAATGTACAGCTCAATAGAAGTAGACTTTAACTATCATATTAAGTATTCAAATGATTGCTTCAGCTTTGTTACTGCAAATGAGATATGGCTGAAGAATAGGCCAATTAAATATGCAAAAAGCATAGCATGGAGCACTGCACCTGGGATCCTGTCTCATCCCCTGACACTTACCATCCTTGAATTAGCTTCTAATCTATACGTCAAGAGGACAAAATGAAAGGGAGAAGGTCACACTTTCCCTGCAGACATAAGGTTGAGCTCTTTTCCCATGCATATGCTGCTGTTGCTGGTTCTCTCTCGGATATTCATTTAGCCATTGGCATGCATCATTTTACATTTTGAAAAGGTGACACGGATGGTTGGTGTTTTCTGTCATCAAATGCAGTTAGCAAACTCTCTGTCACAAATTTTTAAAGCAGCAATGCATTTCCGTAATCAATTCTTCCATAACAATGTTCACTTTTACCTAGTCAAGGCATTGATTTTCTATACTCTACCCCTGTGTCTCTCTCTGCATATGAGTTTCTGCAGGCAGGCCCGGACTCTCCAATTTTAGGTTTCGCCTGCACATGCGCTTGCAAAATCTTCTGTGAATTAAAAAAAAAACTTAAAAGGGGCCTAGAACCTGTCCTTTACTTACCTGAATTTACCATAGGCTTAGTCCAACATCGCTCTAATTTACGTGCTTCTGATTGGCCAGCACGTCGTCTGCTTTCACTTCATGCTCTGTGCTGCTTTTCCATCCTGCTGCCCAAGCCATCGGGTGGATTCTGGACCAAGTACTCCTTCTGGTCAATGCCTACTAGCCAGTGTCCTTCCACCCACTACTTCACTGTGAAGGTACTATTTTTTTATTTACGAACACTCCACCTGCACACTTGGTTGTGTTTTCCTTACATGCTCTTTGCAGTCATATAAATTGTTTTCAGACAGTTCCCGTGCTGTTCGCGTGTACGGCCAACAGCAGACAAAAAATCTGCAGTCTCAGAATAAGGGCTTGAGTCCAGTATTTGTTCCCTGTTTTAATCTCCAGGTTGTGGTCAATAAGACAACGATTCCCCTTTTTTTATTCATTGCAGACATGACACTCTGCAGCAACTAAGTGTGAAAAGAAAGCCAGATCAGAGGACCCCAGTGAAAAACTCACGAGACGCTACTTTTAGCTTTTGGTAGTTTCAAAAATAATTCCAAATGCAATAGATTCGGCCACACTAAGCCGCCGCAGCTTTGGATATTTTGTTTATTTTTCCAAGGGATGTATGCTTTATGTCTGCATGGCGGTGTGTGGGCCCATGTGTATTTGAGCACACCCCACTCAGCTACTCGTACATATTCTCGAAATGGCTTCTGCTCTTACAGATGCCGCCCCCCCCTGCTGTCACGTTTCTGGGCAACCCATAAATCAGCCCCGGATGATTTATACTATGACCTACTCAAAGTGTTTTTACATTGCACTTATATATTTCAACTCATTGTCAGGGGTAGTAAGCACTATACCAGGACCCATCTGCCCAGGAGAGGGCACTGCCTGGTGTCTGACACGCTAGCATATGTTACAGTGACGGTATCATTGCGTCATGCAGCACGACTCTCAATTAGGACCTAGGTGAGAACACATTCTGGTGTACATGCCCCTCACTCCCTTGCTCACTTGCACCCTGCAATTATTATATTATCAATTGTATAATTCCCACAGTGTCTCAAAGTGTGGACCGTTCCGCCGAACCCATGTGTGTTTGTCCAGCCTTCAACTTCCACTTGCTGCTCCTATCCACAACCTTTTCTATATAACCCATCTCCGCTCCACATTCTACCCTATTCTCTCTAGCACTGTTTGTCTTTATGTCCCTCTCAATGGGCCTCATTATGACCCTGGTGATCACCAGACCGCCAGGGTCACAGTCGCGGTTGGACCCCCGCCAAAGTGGTGGTCCGACTACGACATTACGACTGTGGCGAGAGTGCCACGGTCGGACCGCCGGTACCACCAGGTTGCCACCAGTGGACAGCCGGACGGTCTCGGTGGTTGTAATCTGATTGGGAAGCGCTGCTTGCAGTACTGCCCTGGGGATTACGAGTCCCCTTTCCGCTAGCCTTTGCATGGCGGTAGGCCGCCATGCAAAGGCTGCCCGAAAGAGGGTGCCGGGGGCCCCATGGGGCCCCCTGCACTGCCCATGGCATGAGCAGGGCAGTGGAAAGTGCGGCAGGTGCTGCTGCACCGCCACATTGTTACCGACTCGTTAAGGAGCCCTGCGATGAAATCCTAATAGGGCCGGTGGTGTTCTGGCCACATAGGCGGCCTGATGTCGTTACAAGTTTGGAAACTCATAATGAGGGCCTATGTCTCCTCCTTGTCACCCTTTTTCTCTGTCTGCCATGTTGCAAAGCAACATGTCTAAAAAAGCATTGACAAAGCCAATAAACTTGCTTAGGCAAAACCTATGGCCTTTGCCAATGCTTGTTTCTACAATGCATTTCCTCAGTGCATTGAAGCCATTGGAGGCCACTTTCTCCAGCTCCCCCGAGTACTTTCTGCAGGAGGGTATATAATGAGTATAGAGAAAGAGAAGGAAAGAGAAATGACAGAGGAGGGATAGCAGGGAACAGGACAGGTTTAAACATTATCGCCAGGGTCGATTTTGGTTTCCAGTCCGATTGTCAGCGTGTGTGTTTCTCTTTGCACTTGTGTTTTCCTGTGGCAGAAGCTCTGCGCAACTCTCTCTCAGTGAATGTGTGGGATTGCATGTTGAAGGCTTTCCACCTGCGGGATTCTAGGTCAGCTTGAAACTTTGAATATGAGACGTACTTGTGTGAGACTGTGTGAACCTCGTGGTCTATATAAGACTATGGCGGTCATTCGGACCGTGGCAGGCGGCGGTCGCCGCCCGCCATGCGGTCACCGCCGAATGGCCGCTCCGCGGTCAGGAGACCGCGGATGCCATTCTGGCTTTCCCGCTGGGCCGGCGGGCGACCGCCAAAAGGCCGCCCGCCGGCCCAGCGGGAAAGCCCCTGCAACGAGGAAGCCGGCTCCGAATGGAGCCAGCGGAGTTGCAGGGGTGCGACGGGTGCAGTGGCACCCATCGCGATTTTCACTGTCTGCAAAGCAGACAGTGAAAATCTGTATGGGGCCCTGTTAGGGGGCCCCGCGACACCCGTTCCCGCCATCCTGGTTCTGGCGGTAGAAACCGCCAGAAACAGGCTGGCGGGAAGGGGGTCGGAATCCCCATGGCGGCGCTGCAAGCAGCGCCGCCATGGAGGATTCCCTGGGCCAGGGGAAAACCGGCGGGAAACCGCCGGTTCCCCTTTTCTGACCGCTGCTTTACCGCCGCGGTCAGAATAGCCCTGGAAGCACCGCCAGCCTGTTGGCTGTGCTTCTGCTGCCCTCCGCCCTAGCGGTCAGAGACCGCCAGGGTTGGAATGAGGGCCAATGTCTGTCTTTTTCCTTGTGAGGCTCTTTTTGTGATATGCCCTGCCTAAGTGACTTCTCTGTTTGTTTGAGACTCTCTGCCTGTATTAGACAGTGCAAGTTTGAGACTCCGTGAGTATGTATAAATATTTTTGTGTGGGGGTGAGAATGGTTTCTTTATGGAAGGGATCAAGTGAATAAGCAATGGAATAATCCTGCAGAGAATGTTATATATGCAATAGCTAATACCTCTGTGATATTCGTGCTGTATCATTCATGGGCAAGCAACAATCATACTGTGTATGTGCTTTAGTCCAAAATACAAAATCTGCTATTCTATGGAAGATATCGTAGCAGAGAGTTTTGTAAAACTGGGAGCTGCTGAACTAAATAAATCAAGGTCCACTGGGTGCTCTGCCTGCTATAGGAAGTGGACCTCTCATGCTCTTCTGTCTTGGAGGGGTACGCTGTGGCTGGTAATAGCATTATGAGCTTTGGGCTTCAGTAGCTGCATCCAGGGATGGCGCCTGCTTGGCTACCCTTCTGAATTAAATTCAGTTTAGTGGCCTGAGCTGGGCGGGGTTCCTTTGTATTTGTTTTTGAATATGGTTGGAAATGTTGGTAATAGTTATGTGCATTGGTTCTGCCATAATTATTGTGAACACTGGCATGTGTGCACACAGGACACTGTTCATTATCATTTGTCTGCAGCAGTCTTTAGTGTTACTCTTAGCTGACAGAGAACATCTTTGTATTTGTGAGTGTGATATTTGCAAGATGGAAGAGAAATGCTGCCCACACAGTACAAGAAGGTCAAACCATCCCATGTCTTTCATTTCTGCTTCTATTTTCTCCAGAAAATGTCTGAGAAATATGCAATGCTTCCTGCCAGGGAAGGCTCCTTGAAGTTGTACAAGACTAGCTCACTACAGTCAATGACCACCACAGTCCATTCTGGGAGGAAGGCAAAGATGCCCTTCCCAAACACCCCAGCTGAGGATGGAAACTCTACCCCAAACTTGATTGGTGAATTTGCAAACATTTGCAGTTTATTAAAGCTGATTGGCGGTAAGCTGCTGCCAAACTACTGGGGCTTTGAGCTCCCTTTGTGCAGTGGAACCTTATCTTTCCTTGCTTGTACATCTCATGGCTGTAGACAAGCCAGAATCACCTGCAGAAGTACAGCTGTTGCTTCTAATTTTGGTCTTATTGATGGGCAGAATCTGCATGAAGATTGTTCTCAGTTACAACTGAGTTACAACTCAAGGGCATGCCATGTTACTATTGCTGGAACTTTTAAAACCAGGTAAGGCTTTTCTGTCCTTGTTACAGCAGGTGAGAACAATCTATCCAATGGCGTAAATTTTCCTATTTCATGGTGAGCGGAGATCATTTATCAACAATGTCTGTCATCATGTTGGGGTAAAAGGAAATGAGGAGATTAATGTTTACCACCTTTTCAATTGAGGCAAGGTATGATGATACTAAGGGGGTCATTACGAGTTTGGGGGGACCCGGACCGCTATGTTGGCGGCGGCGGTCGTCCCGCCAACGGGCCGGCGGAGAAGACCTCCAAATTATGACCATGGTGGTCTTCCCAACAGAAGACAGCAAAACTACAGCCAGTACGCTAGTGCGATCATGCCGCCACGGACGGCTGTAGCCACCTTCAGACCGGCGGACACCATGTTCCTGCTGGACACATTACAATGCTGCACACAGCCAAGATTTAGGTCGCTGTCACAACACCACGAAAACCCTGGTGGAAACCAACTCTATAAAAGGAAACACTCACCTTCTGGAACACAGACCAGTCTCGAACCGCAATGGAACCCAAACTGGAAGTCCTCCCACTGCTCCTGCTCACACGACGACTCTGGTACCAGCGACAGCGACAAAGACAACAACCGTGAGTACACACACCTACCTAATACTGTACGGAATACCCAAAGTACACATGCACACACAACATACACATCCGGGGCGGCAGGCGACGGCATCACACACAGGTAACCACACACACACCTACATACACACACGCACACCCATACTACACACACCACGGGCAACACACACGTGCAGTACACACAGCAACCCGCTGACACACAGCACTGGCACAGTCGAACACAACAATACACAACAGCGACGAGATTCACACAATGACACCACAACCGTAACTACACAAACGCTTCGTCAAGCAATTTCAGGGCACACCTCCACATACATACTACAACACGTAAAAACACCTGACAACCAAGATACACAATCACACAGCGATACAATAAAACATATGTCATACCGCGTTAACATAACACACAATGCATTTGACATATCCAGTAGCACACACATGCATGCACACACAACAACCACACAAGGGCACACAACACCACCATTACTTATCTCAACACAAGCAATACATAATGAATCCATACACATGCATGTACCAAACACAAACATATCCTACACACCTATAGGGGGGTCCTTGGGCTTGGGAGGGGTCAATGTCTTGGCAGTGGGTGCAGAGGAGGACTTGGAGGTGGAAGGGGTGGACTTGGGGAGGGACACAGACCGTTTGGGTGTATCACGGGGTGGGAGAGGAGTAGGGAACAGGGAAAACTGAGAGGAAATGCTTTTTAGACACACGGGGCGGTCATGGTAAAAAGGTTTAGGAGTGGAGGTAGAGGGAGTGGTTGTAGGAGGTGTTGGTGTGGATGTCTTTGGTGCAAGTGCATGTGATGAGTGCTTGTGGGTGCTGGGTGTCTGTTGGGTGGGTGAATGTGGGCGTTTATGTGTCTTGGGTGGAGGGGAAGGAGGTGCTGGGAGATGTCACGCTGGATGGGTGACTGTCCGTTGGGGTGGTGTCTGTAGGTATGGTAGATGTGCTGCATGTGGGTGTGGTTGTGGTGGCTACGGATGTGGTGACTGGGGTAGATTACTGCGGGTCTGCTATTGTGCTGACTGTGGGTAAGGTAGGAGTTGTGGCTGGATCTGTCAATGTTGGTGTGGTGGCTGCAGGTGTGTCTGGTGTACTGTTTGTGTTTGTGAAGTAGGAGGTGGTGGGGAGTCGGTGCAGGTAGTGGTTGTTGGTGTGTCTGCAGGTGGATGTTGTTTGTGTGCATGCCGGTGGTGGGTCTTGTGGTGCTTGTGTTTGCAAGTGGTACTTTTGGCTGTTGAGGTGGATGCATGCTTGTGTGTCTGTGTGCTTTGGCTGGGTTTGGGAAGAGCGGTTTGGGTTTGGGAGGACATAGGGGGAGGGGGGACTGTAGCCAAAGGGTGACTGGCTGCCATCAGTGTGAAGGCCAGAGCCTGAAAGTATCTCTGTAGACCAGCCAGTGCACCGTGAATGCCCTCCAGGAACGCATTGCTCTCCTGGATTTGAGCTGCCAGTCCCTGAATGACATTGACAATGGTCGACTGCCCCACAGAGATCGACCTCAGGAGGTCAATAGCTCCTCACAGAGGTACCAGGACTGACTGGGGCAGGGACAGAGGTGCCTGCGGTGAAGGAGACGCCCACCCTCCTGGGTGAGTGAGCATGGGCAACTCGGAGGGAAGATACAGGGAAGGCGGTGTTAGTAAGGGGGTGGCGGACAATGATGGTGCCGGGGTGGTCCCAGAAGGGTCTGCCACCACCAGGGAGTGTCCACTGGAGGAGGATTTAGAAGATGACGTGGATGATCTGGTTTCCCCTGTGGAACTCCCCTCGGCCTCCGTGCCACTGGGTCCCTCGCTGTTGCTGGTAGCAGCACTCCAGGTCCCATGGCCTGCAGCATCCCCACCCACCTGTGCCCCTTCTCCTGCCGATGCTGATGCGCACAAATACAGAGAGAGAAGGAGGGAGGGAGAGAGATAGGGGGAGTGAGGGTTAACACATACCTCACATCCACATTTGTAAACATGCACATCTGTGAGAATACAAATCCTGCCTAGGCTATTTCAGGTGCCAATATACATGTCCTACATCATGTCACAACATGTCACCACTACCCACCCTTGTGTGCCAGCCCTCACACTTATATCTACATCCAGTTAAGTCTACACGACTGGAGTCATCTACATGATCACCACCATAGCCATGTGTGCAAATGTCTCCCTGAATTCACATCATACCTCTCCATACTCCTGTCACCCACTGGAAGTGCAGCTGACTGAACCAAACACATCAGGCTTGTACAGTTACAACAGTTGATCAGTCCATGTCCTTTGTGAGATATCCATGACAGTGAAAACTACTACACTCACACACCACACAGCATCCGCCTGTCATATTACATGGCTGACATAACACTCTGTACAATAATGTCAATTTGTAACTAATAACTGATTAGGCCACTATAAGTTAGACAGCCATACAGATGACAAATGATGTGTGCAATACAAGTAATGGGTACAGGCATGTGATTAGTCTAACCCAATCACAGAGGTAGATCTGCAGACACCAAACACATATATATCACAATCATACATCTAAGTGAATCTACAATGGCCCATATTGCACATATTGCACATCCATACTGAGTGCAGTGCCACAACTGATGAACATCAGGAACACACATATGACATTATGGTCCACATACAAAACCAGCACACATGCATTTTCACCAGTAGGACTTCACAACATCATAACACCACCCTCCATCACACCATTCCGGGTTTGGGAGTGCCTTTACTTAAGCCCTGACAACACACATCTCTGATGGCCAATACATGTGTGCAATATGCATGCATGGTCCAACACCACTGCCTTGGCACTGACATCACATCAAACTACTACACAGGGCTGTCTCAGCAGAGGAAATACAACATTCATTTCACATCAACATATCATTAGTCATACAAGACCCAATTGTGTCCTAATCATCCACTTCAGCTAGGCCCAGGGTAGCTGACATTTTCACACTTCATCAGATGTGCCCTCAAGTAACAATTGGGACATGATGTAGGCAGCCAATGAGCTATGTTGCACTGTAATTGCTAGGGCATTGCAATACATGGCATTAACATTACACATTGTGAATGACGAGGTCTGTCTAGGCACTTACCACCTCTAGTACTATCCCATTGTGTTCAAGGTTTCATCCCCAGAAGTCCAGCAATTAGAAATTCATGATGTTTGCAATCAGACCATTTCAAAGCTACAATTGAAATGAGCCTACTTGACCAACCTTCACATACCCAATAAATAGCAGATTGCCAATACACGGGGATAGAACTGTCAAGCCATTAGTCTAGTCATACACAAGCCATATCTGTAGTGGAAATGTAATGTCTGACTCACATGGCATCAACACCATTACCAGTACCTGATTTCTATAGTTCCAATAATAAAAGCTGAGTCACACAGTTGCATGTACAGGTGTGCCGTACGGATGGGAGTAGACTGACACCTTAGAGCCACAAATGCCCAAATACAGATGGATGGAGCAGGTCATATTCAATGGGTAGGGTCGTACACAAGCTCACATCCATAGTAAAGCAGGATGGAGTCACACATGTGCCAATCTGATTAGACCATCTCCACAATGCAGACATGTAGAATTCCGGAAATGGGAGGTGTACATCCACTGACAGCAAACCATCCACACACATCTACAACTAATGCTCAGGCCGGGTGGTTACTACCCATTCCCCCCAAGTCTACATACATGTTGCATTGACTACATTTTTATATAAGCAACAATGAGGCAGCTAATCCCATACAACCTGAGCCAAATCCCAGGATACAGTCAGTACTCACCCCCTTGTGGTTGCTGTGCTGCCCTCAAATGTCCATCCACCTCAGGGTAGGCCACCACAAAATGCGTGCCATTAGTGGAGGGATTCAGGGTCCGACAGGCACCCATCCCTCATTGGGAGGATACCCCCAGCTGGGTCTTCCGGGCCCAGCTTCTCAGGTCCTCCCACCGCTTGCAACAATGGGTGCTCCACCGGCTATGGACCCCCTGGGTCTGCACTTCCTTGGTGATGGCACGCCAGATCCCTTTCTTCTGATGGGTGTTCACCTGCTTGGATGAGACAAACAAAAGGAGAAAGTCATGTACACTGGCACCATACTAACAAAGAAGGCCTATACACATCAGACTCACCAATTGCCCACACATATCCATCCTCTCTGCCCACACAGCTTCACTTGATGCCCTCAGCATGCATCTATATTCACTCACCAGTACACTTACCTCATTCACCGTCACACGCACCCCTATCACACATGACCATGGGATTGGGCTCACCTGTTCCTCTGGTGCCCCATATAGCTGTTCACGCAGGGGTAGGACCCCATCCACAAGCTCCTCCAACCCTTCTGGCATTAAGGCTGGGGCCCTATTACCTGCAGGATGAGGCATGATGGCTCCCAGAGACAGTACACAGCAGCTTAGTGTCCAGAGTAAAGTGAGCAAAGCTGCAGAAAATAGTGGTCACAGCCACCACGTACAGGACCGTCACCGCAAGCGGTCATCGCCATTGGCCCCAAACCACCATAGGCAGCAATGTTAACCAATGACAAGTTGCATAGCGGTAGCGACCGCCTACCGCCGTGATGACATACGCCGGTGGACTTAGGTCACTTCCATCTGTCCAGTGCTGCAGGACATGAGGCTGCCATTTTGTGCACATCTCATGCATTGATGTGCCAATTTTAGTGCGCCATTCACATATTAGGACAAATTTGACAAGTAACCCCATGTTGTGCCATCATGGTAGTGCTGACACATGTGACATGCATGACACAGTGATGTGATGTGCCAGTATGTCTGTTGATGGCCTTGCTTAGATACTCGGTGGCACATAGGTGGTGGCCACGATTTTGATGTATCCCATTACTTTTGTAATGATCAGAGCTGGATAGCCCAGTCTGCAACATATGGTACATTACACATGTGACATGTGTCCTAAACGATTTACAGGCTCAGCATTGTGCTGCAAGGCTGGTGTCCAAAGCGATTCTGCATGCTCATTTTTGTATATGTCAGCAGTGCTATGCATGTCCACCATTGTTAGGTGTATGCTATTTTGACATGTTCAGCTTAGTTGTGTCAAGTGCATTTCTCAATGTACATTCTATCCTCTCTACCTAGATATCCTGCCATGAGGATATGGAGACAACCACCAATGTACCATCCACTAGTTCACCTTGCAACCCTGGAGGACAGGCATATCATAGAAACCTATCGTCTGAATCATCAGACCATCATGGATCTTTGTACAGAGTTGGAGCCAGATCTGTTACCAGCCATACACAATCCCTATGCCATCCCTCCCACAGTACAAGTCCTGTCAGTGCTACACTTTCTTGCCACATGCTCCTTTCAGAATACAGTGGGCTTGGCAGTAGGGGATGTCACAGCCAATGTTCAGTCTAGTGTTGAAGGATGTACTGTGTGCACTGTTGAAACACCTGGACAGCTACATCAGGTTCCCCCATGTGTGGCTTTGGCCTATGTGAAGGCAGACTTTTATGACATGGGACAAATCCCTCATGTGATAGGGTCCACTGATGGCACCCATATGGCTCTGGTTCCTCCCAGTGTCAATGAACAGGTGTATAGGAACAGGAAGAACTACCAATCCATTAATGTTCAGCTGGTGTGCCTGGCAGACTAGTACCCCTCACAGGTCACAGACAAGTTTCCTGGATCTGTCCATGACTCCTTAATTTTGAGGAACAGCAATGTCCCACACATGATGGCACGACTACACACAGAGAGTGCCTGGCTTCTTGGTATGTATGCATGTGAATGTGGTTCACTGTTATTGAAGCTGTCATCAAAATCTTCCCTGTCGCTGTACCTGTTATGTCACTGATCCTACATTTTTTCACACAGGTAACTCTGGATATCCTAACCTTCCCTGGCTGTTGTCACAAGTGAGGTGCCCTGCCATGGATGGGGAAGTCCATTCAATGAGGCCCACAGGAGGACGAGATGTGTAATTGAAAGGACATTTGGCCTTCGAAAAGCCAAAATCAGGTGTCTGGACCTATCTGGAGGTGACCTACTTTACTCATCCCAAAAGGTATGCCAGATAGTAGTAGCCTGCTGTATGTTCCACAATCTAGCCCTGAGACGTCAGATACCATTTCTAGCTGATGAGGGTGAGGCAGCTGGACCAGTGGCTGGTAATGCTGATATGGCAAGTGATGAGGAGGCAGAGGAGGAAGGTGCAGCTGACTCTAGGACTGAGCTCATTAATCAGTACTTCCGGTGACGTACAGGTATGCTGAGTGTGGGTTTGCAAGTGTTGTATATCCACATGATTTGCGGACAGCAGTCCCCCTGACTTGACTCATCAGTGGCGGTATGATGTGGTCCTATCCCTATGTGAGTGTTGGAGAACAGACTGTTTGTATGTCATGTATACAGTATAAATGTCTCATATCTAACAAGTGTACCCACTGAAGCGTCCTTGAATCAAATCTCCAATGTACAGACCAGTAATGACCAATGTGTGCTGCATTCTCGTGTACTCATGCCATTCCATCTACTGACTGTGGTAATAAAACATGTCCCTGTGCTACCTATGGCTTGAGGCTTTTATAGTCACTAGTCATTGCTGAATGATTTGAGAATTGAGAGCTTTAAATGACAGTTCTGTAACTGGTGTTGTATTGGTAATCTCTGGGGGGGCCTGGTTAGGAGGAAATCTACACTGGGGACAACCTCTATGTGCTGCATATCTGCTTTGTATGGCTCCATGCCTTCCTGATGGTACTCTCTGTCATTGTCTTTTTGCAGGATTGCATGCTGACCATACCCTTGTGTGAGTCAAGAGTTCGGACTGTCCGACATGTGTCCTGGAAAATATCTGTTGTACTGTGTCTCCTGCTGAGGATGCCTCCCTCTCCTGTCCATTACAGTGCCTGTTGGATGTAGGGGTGCATAGCCATCTCACATATAGCAATCATGACTTTTGTTGATGTTGTAATGAAGACATATATACAGTAGTTGTGTTCCATTGGTGTTTATTGTGCATATATTAAAATTGTCACAAACATATATGGTACAAACATTGTCATAAGAGGTGATGAGTGGGATCATGATAGATGGAATCATCAGAGTAGATGGTACAGCTGTTGGTTGCACAGATCCAGTGTACAATTGCCACTGGGGAGATGGAGGTATGTATGTCATTGAACAGTCAACAGGGTGTCTCAGTGGCACACAAGGGAGACAAATAATGTGAGGGTCACTTCCTGGCAGTGGGTGTGATCTTGGCATCTGCTCCAGCCGGATGTTTGGATGGGTGTCCATGTTTGCGGGAAGGAGGGTTCTTCAGCTACAGAGGGAGGGCTGTGGTTTCCCTGGCAGGGCCTCCATTCCACTAGCTACCGCTGATGTGGATTGGTCTGATGTTATGATGCTAGCATAAGGGGCCTGCTGGTGGGTGGAATAAGCATGCAGGGTGGTGTTGATATCCCTCAGCACCTCTGCAGTGGAGGCCATGGTGGCATTGTGGGCCTGCCACTGCTGCATGACTTCCTGGTGGCATTCTCTCTGCAGCCTTTGGTTTTCCCCCAACATGGTAATGATCTGGCCTATCCTTTCTGGGATTGTTGGTATGCTCCCAGGACTTGGGAGATGGTAGCCTGGTCAGTAGAGTCCCTTGGGAGCCCCATCCTCTAGCCCACAGCTTCGCTCCCATGACTCCGGCCCCCATGTGACTGTGCCCCTGCCCACTCCCTGTATTCTCAGAACATTGTCTGGGGTGTGAGGGGCCGTCTCTGGTCCCTGTACTGTGGGGCACATAATAGTTTGATCTGTCCTTGAGCCACAGATTTGGGGCGGAGGGTAGGCTGTGATGTTGAAGCCACAGGGTTTGGGAGGATTGATGTGGGCAGGGTGAGGCAGGGAGTGGTAGGTGAACATATCTGTTTACGTAGATGGGCTTGTGCATCGTGAGAGTCATAGTGTTAGTATTAGCCCATGCTAGCCGTGCCTTTCAAGGGCTGTGTGGGCAGTTGGGCTGGGTGAAGGTGTGGCATGGAGGAGAGGGGCATTAGGTGGGTAGGTGGGATGTGTAGTGAGACATTGGGGAGTATTTGGGTGGTGAGGAAGCATACAGTACATGACAATTGTGTGACATGGAGGTTGTGTGCACTTACCAGAGTCCAGTCCGCCAGGTATTCCAGTCAGGCCCTCAGAATGACCTCAAGACCTTCTCCTCCCAAGATGTGAACTGTGGGGGAGGAGGTGGTGGCCCACCACCAGTCTTGTGCATGGCGATCTGGTGTTGTGATGCCATGGAACACACCTTCCCCCGAAGGTCGTTCAGCCTCTTCTTGATGTCCTCCCTTGTGCGTGGATGGTTGCCTACTGAGTTGATCCTGTTGACTATTCTCTGCCACAAAATTTTCCTCACAATCGAGGTTTGCTGGACCCATCCTCCAAACAGTTGTGGCTCTACCCTGATGATTTCATCCACCAGGACCCTCAACTTGCTGTCTGCAAACGTGGGTGCTTCTGTGGGGACATGGTAGTGGTTGTGTTGTGGGTGGGAGGGGGTTGTTGCGTGTGTAAGAGTGCAGTGTAGAGTGATTAATGGGGTGTGGGTGGTGCATAGTGGGTGATGGCACTTGTGGTGTGTGTGTGGTTGTTATGCGTGCTTTGTGATGGTAGTGTGGTTGTGTGTGCTGGGTGGGATATGGATCTGTGCCTATTGTGTAACGGTGCTATATGAGTGTATTTGCCTGTGTATGTGTTAATCAATTTTGTAGCAAAGAATTGTGGGCTGTGCTGGGGTGTGTTATAAAGTGCTGTGAGTAGGTGTGCCTGGTGTGTCAGGTGTGGGATATTCAAACTAACCAATGTGGTATTGTGTTCTCAGAGTGGTGGATTCTGAGCCCGGCGGTTCACACCGCCAATGTTTTTCTGCTGTGAAAGAACCGCTGTGCTGATTTGTGGCTCGTAATCTGGAGGGTGGAAATGTGGTGCCGTGGTGGTGCTGGTGGTGGAACCGTCTCTTTACCGCCTTGCTGTCTCCTGGCGATGTCGGATTTGTGGTTGTTTTTTGGCGATCTTCACGGTGTGAGTCGTAATGTGGTGGTTGGATTATCGCCAACATGGCGGTCTTCGGGCGGCCGCCACCACGGCGGACTTCCGTAAAGACTGCCCAGGTCGTAATGAGGCCCTAAGTGTCTGGTCCATGTTTGAAAAATATAGGCACAGCAACCAACTGGTATTTGAGAGAAACGTCTGCCACAGTGAATTTCAAAAGATTAGAGAAATAAACCAGATGTCAATCGCAGTAGCGGTAAGGGCCGGACTGGAACTTGATGAGAGGTGAACTGAGAAAAGTGGAAATTTTAAGATCAGTTTTAATGTGGCAAAGCAGGCCATCATTCTCCAATGGGAAAGCTTATTTCAGAAAGTGGGGGCAAAAGAGGATAATGCCTGCTTTTTTTGCTTTCTGTGTTTTCTTGATTTGGGAACTTCAAAGCTAATTTGTTACTGCCATGTGTTGTGGAACACAACCAGGTACTGACATTTTTTGAACAAGTTAGGCTGGTTTGTGTGTAGGAAAGTTTTGTGGGTAATTCAAAAGGATTTAGGGCCAGATTTAAGTAAAGTGGCGCTGCACCCAGTGCAGCACCACTTTTCTTGCGCCGCTTAGTGCCTCCTAATGCCACCATGTGTGTGTGGTGTCTAAGATGCAGCGCACCATGGCGGTAGTTAGGGAACTAGAGTCAAAATATTTTACGCTAGTTCGGAGCTTTGCAGGATTAGCGTAAAAAATGTCTATGCTAATCCTGCAAAGTCCATTGAGGCACATTGTAATCAATGGTGTGCCTCTTTTTAACACCAGCTCTGAGTGGGTGTTAAAAGTGCCAAAAAAAAAGACCCAAAGAAATTTCTTGGATTTCTTTGCACCATTTTTTCAGCCCCCTAATGTGGGAACACCCCCTTTGCATACCTTATGCATGGCGTATGCATTATGAAGTGCAAAGGGTCACAAAGTGGAGCAATGCATGCATTGTTCCACTTTGTAAATCTGGTGCTGCATTTTTGGCCACCTAATGCCACATTAGCATAAAAAAATGACGCTAATGTGTTGATAGATGACCCGAGGCTCTTAAATCTGCCTCTTAGTTTGGCTGCATGCTGGGATGGGTAACCAATGCAGATTCAAGAGGATGGATGTGATGTCATATTATTTTCTATTCCCATAAATTAGATGAGCCCTCCATGGAAGGCAGCTTTGTGAGGGAGTAAAGGGACATAAGGGAGACAGCATAGTACACATTAATTACATCAATATGGGAGAGGGCAAAGGCTTGTACTGTGGTTTTAAAGGTAGCAAGGAGAACAAAGAGTTTGATCCTGAGGATCTTTTTGGGTTACTGGTTTAAGCAGCACAGCTGTCTTGTCTGTCAACTCTGTCATTGTTTTCCCAATAATGGTTTTCGGTGAAATCATGTACAGCATTGAGCCTTTGCAGCATGGTAAACAGTCACGTGTTTATGTGGCATAGAGTTTCACCAAGCAACTTTTAGAATTTCTTTGTTACTGTATGGATAGGCATACATTACCAAACACTGGCTTCAACATCCTCAGCTGTGTTGTGACATTGCTGAGAAGACAGGCAGTGGGTACTTTAACTTTGATGCACATCATACTATGGGCTGAATTTATTTTGCAGACTCTCTCTACATGCTCCAGATTCATTAGTGGAGTTGTGCCACCCCTCTGAAATATTTCTTTGGTGGATAGTGATAGCGTTAGCTTTAAAGCCATCTTCTTCAATTCACACACACACACAGTATGTTCCATGTTGCATTGCATCGTCCCTGCAACTCAGAACTAATGCATCGCTCTGACTGTGACTGAGTGATGCATATTCAACTTGGATACAAGCAACACTCCACAACACCAGAATTTAAGGTACTTTGTTCAGAAGGCCTAACTGGATACCTGTAGCCAGCCCGTGTTCCATCGTGGTCAGCCTGAACCTGTGACTTTGTCCTGGTCCGACGTTACCAGATGCCACAGTTGACATCTTGTGTTTTTGGCACTATTTTTACCTACGTTTCTAAAATAGATAAATATCTGGTTCCACTGATTGGATTTGTGTTGTTTTGTTCTTGGTTTATTTATTAAGTTCAGATCTATCTTTCTAACCTGGCATGGGATACTTTTTGTGTGATGTTTTCATTGTTGTACTGTAAATTAAGCCTGGCTGCTCTGTATCAACCTTCCAGGGGATTAGCACAGGTTAATTTGAGGTTTGCTTGTGCCTTACTCTAAGAAAAATTGTGGGCTCACACCCCAGTCAACCAGTAACCCAAATTCCCCATACATTTCCCAAATACTTTTTTTTGAGAGTGCTACCGCAAAAACTGCTAAACAGAATTACGCCAAATTTGGCAGGAAACTAGATCTTGGTCCAGAAAGCGTGCTTTTGTGATTTGGTATAAATCTGCTCAGTAGTTTTTGAGATATTAAGCTACCGCAATGTTTGTATATCTGGCCAGTTGGATTTGAAGGACTGTCACAAGAGTCCTTCAAAGCCAATTTAAAAAATAGAGCGTTCTGATTGGCCTAGGGGACTTTTTTCCCTTGGGTCAACTCGCTCCTGCAGGAGTCAGACTCCCGCAGGAGTGAGCGCTCTGAATGACTGCCTACAACGGCAGCCTTTATAGTACTCAGGACCATGGTTTCCTATCCTGACTTAGTTTGTAAAAAAAAGATATAAGGGTGGGGGGGAAGGAGGAGAATAGACTGCCCCAATAGACCTCAAAGGGGGAATCCAAAATGACCCCACCCTGGAGCCAAAATACAAAACAAATAATCAGGGATTTTGCCACTATCCCACACATGACTCCTGTGGGATCACGGAAAACAAAATTGTACCCGCCATTTTAAAAACTTTTATATGACCCCTCATGGTGAGTTAGGTCCCGAGGATCAAAAATGTGCATTGTTTGGGGAAGGGAGCGTGCATGGGGCCCCTCTCCCCGAGCCTGTTAGGGCCCCAGGGACCCAATGCCCTAGAGCTGAAATCAGTAATAAAGGGGAGGGGGCAAAGTGCCCCTCGAGCCTCTTAAGGCCTCGGAGAACCCATTTGTCGGCAGTGAAATTAATATTAAAGGGGAGGTGGGCCATGTGCCCCCCAGCCTGAACCCGAAAAGGAACCGGGGAACCCCATCACCAGGACTGAGATCACCTTTAAAGGGGATGGGATGCATGCAACTCCCCCTCCCCAAGCCTTAAAACGCCCAAGGACCCATCCCCTAGGGCCCAGGTCATATGCTGTGCTCTGGGGAGCCCACCCCAGGACACAGTATATTCAGCAGGAAATGAAATCACCTCTCTCCCGACGGGAGCATTTCAAAGCTCTGGCCGGGGGGGGGGGGGTGACTTACGTTCCCTGCCCACACCCCTGCAGGCAGGAAGCTCAGATTGCTCCTCCTGGATGGGAGCAAACAAAAAGAGCTGCTCCCACCAAATGGAAGCAATGCCAACTTCTCATGCAATCAGGATGTGTCTGAGGCTCCCCTTCGGCCCCCAATGTATTGTTTGGTGGATGCCCCGGGTGGACACTGGGCCACTCACCAAAATGTAGATAAGTCCGTTAGGAATGGGGTCACCGGGGCCATGACAGGCTCAGGAAGGAGGGCAATGCACCCCCTCTCCTTTAACAACAAAAAAAAAGGGACCTATAGTGGCATGGGGAGAAGGGGCTTTGCTCTCCCCCGCCCCTTTATAATAATAGAAGGCTCTGGGGGATGGGGTTCCTAGGGCTCATAGTGGCTCAAGGAGGGGGGCCCCCACACCCCCTCCCCTTTAAGTATGTATTTTGGCCCCAAAGGATGTGCTCCCTGGGGTCCCTTGTGGTTCAGGCAAGGAGGGCTGGCCGCCACCTCTGCTTTACAGATGTATTTTGGTGCTCGAGGATGGGGTCCCTGGGCTCAGTATTGGCTCTGGTAGGGCCACTGTGTGCCCCTACCCTTAATTTATAACAAAGGCCCCAGGAGATTGGGACCCATAAGACCTTAGTAGCTCAGGGAGTAGGGGTACACACTCCATTCCCCTTAATAAAAGACAAAAGACCCATTGATGGGGTTCCTAAGGCCCAAAGTGGCTTGTGGAGAGGGCTGTGTGCCGTGTACTTCGAGCGGTTGGCTTTACATACAATAATAAAATATTATTTCACTTTAAAAAATGCTAGTAATTCACTGAAAAAAGGTTCAAGTGATGTTATAGTTAGGTTAAAATCTTGGTGGCAACATAACGTCCTAAACAAAAAAAAACACTGACATTCACATGTTATAGTTATCTCAAGTATGTATAATTTGTGTACTGGGGCAACTATACCTCACTCCCTCGCTGTGCACAGTTAATTGCCCCACAAATCACATCACTCATAACTCTATAGCATCATTGGTAACATCAATGCATCGTTGATAACAAAACTGTGTATGGTGGGGGCACGAGTTATAGTTATCTTAGGGCACAAGTTAAAGTTATAGTTTCCCTTCCTGACAGTATGTTCTCCTATTCTACTCCATAGCTCGTTCTCTCTAAACTTGTCTTATGACATTTTCATGATAGATTCTCTTCAACTCCCCAGTCAGAGGAGTATCTTCTTAAACGCCTCCTCAGCTTGGATTCTACATATGAGCATGAATGTTGTGCTTCTAACCACTTAGCTCGACATGTTGAGCATTGATTTTCTGGATGTCAGTGGGTTTGATCTGCACACTTTTGCTAAGTTTTTTTTCTATCAGTAACAGTACTTTTCTTTTGCACATGGCAGGGCTGGGATCACCATGTAGGAACAACCGCCCTGAGTAGTTCAACCTTCGTGAGATGTTCATCTGCTTTGGTTTCAGTTCTAGCATAAGCCATTATTTGCAGAACGTGAGGGTTCCTGATGCAACAGCTCTTAGAATGAGAAGGAAAAGCATTCCTCATTTTTTCTCCAAGGAAGACATCATCATTGCTGAAGCTGAGTAAATCATAGTACGTGGAGTCATGCACTGTATCCATCCATTGACTCGCCTAATATTTGAAATAGTTTTTAATGTGCGAGGCTCTTAGTTGAATTTGCTAGTCAATCAGAAATCATATTGCGACATCCAGTGGATCCTGGGTGTGTCTTAGCCTCACCTGAAGGAAGAGTGAGGCATAGATCTACAACAAACATCACAGATGAGACTTTTGAATAGGTCTAACGCATACACATCACCATCATTTTTACTGGTGACCATCAAGCAGTTTTCAAACCATGGGACTATTTCTTTCATTGTTACCCTACTGTCGGAGAATCAGACATGTTGAACTGTGGGGGTGTGGAACACATCCTTTTAACAGGTCTAACGTGGTGGCAATTAAAAGGAAATGTGGCCTGATGAGAACTAACTAATGGTATGTCCCATTGGCGTGCTGCATCTCTGATCTTCATTTAAAGGCACCACTTCTTCTGTGATGTCCCGGCCCTCTGCCTTGTTGCTTTAATACCGTCTCTTTACATATTACATTGGTACTGTGCATGATTCAACACAGACATTTGTGTTGCGCTTGGATGGGTGAGGCACGAGCTGTCTGTAGCTCAGTGGAATACCTTCAAGCACCACCACACACCATCTCCTTTGTGCAAATTGGGTCATGTGTTGAGCACCTTCACAGTCATATATGTGGCAATGTAGGTGGATGCCTCATTGTGGTGTAAATCACTCTTTGTGTAAAACAGGTTATCAGCAATGACCTCCTCTAAAGTACCAGAGTGTGATGCACTAACAAGAAAAGCACAATGCTCAACTTAATCCAGCAAATGATGATGCATCACTTGCCACTGTCAGCAATGAAGCAGGGACTATTTCACTATTGGCAATGTTCAGGTACTGCAGCGGTACTTGAGAGTGTGGAGATAGCTAAGTTTTTTGCAAGCCTTTCAGCCTGGCTTCCATTCCAGTACCCAAGTTGCAGCCATACTATATTAGCAGGACACTCAGCCCTTGGGCAAATAGTAACTAGAGTTCCAAGTGACCTCAATAAACGCTGAAAGTCACACATAGTAGGTGGAAGCAAGCTGCACAATGGTGAATCAGGCTAGCTTGTCAGTGCTTGACCCAGATGCCAGGGCACAGTCACACAAGGGTGTGTCACGCTTGGTGCAAGATGTTAGCTTCTCTACACTGCAAATGACCTGCATGGTATAATTGCTTACTGCTTTCATCATTAGACTGGTACCAAGTTACGCTTCACTACTTTGGGCAGAGCTTGTTTCCTTCCATGTCTGCTTCCACAGCCTCAGCAGAACAATTAGTTTTCCGACACTTCTTCCACCTCTTCCCGTGCCCAGTCTAGTTTTGATGAAACTGTCAGCTAACTGACACACCTTCCGCTACCTATAGTCGCATGTGTGGAGTATGATATCCCAGAATCCTCACTCAAGTATATGAACCACCTTCCATAGAGTACTTTGTACCCAGATCTGGGGCAAATATAATGCTACAGTAGAAGGTGCAGAGGTACTAGGATCCACAAATGTAAGTGACCGTCTGGACCACAATTGTGACTTTATTTTGCTCCTTAAATAGGAGAACATTTGCAGTGGCTTTCATTATGGCTCTTGGCACCTGACTGCACTATTGCTTGCATCTATCCATAACTCTTGCCAGTCCACGTAGCAGAACTCTAATTCACTTCACAAAATGTGCAAATCTCCTTAATACATTGAATATATAAGCTGCCTAAAATGTTCTGGCACTGCTTTCTGTAGTGTTGCTGCCCTTAACAATTGGTTCAGCAGCTTCCTACAGGCGCAACAACATTTTGCATTGCTATAAACAGCCAACGCAAGGTTTAGAGGTTAAGTGAGATATGTTTTCAGGCTGAATAGATGCTTTTTAATAACCAGTTTGGTAAAAAGTATTACCTCACACTTCTTCATATCCTTGATTAAATTTAGTGCCAGTGCTTCGAGGGCCTTTGCTTATTTGAAAACCATTGCACAGAGAGAACAGAAATCAACATTAGCAATACATATTTGTCAAAGATAAGTCGATTTTATGTGTATTGTCTTTAGAGCACTGTCACATTTGCTTTCTTGCGCACATGTTGGATAATGACATGATACTGGTTTGAATGATTGTTTATTTGTGCTTAATTGTTCATTAACTGACTATGCACCATGCTCAGAGTACATTATTCGGATGTATGTATTTCATTTCTATAGCTGTAATGATGATGCTATTATCTGTGCCCTGGGGCCATGGAACTGTGTGTTCTCCAGCGAGATACCTGCTGGAAGGTCCCATAAGCCCAAAATGAGTCGCTCAAAGAAATTTCCAAATTCCACTGTTCACTGGCTCACTGAATGCTTCTCCAAATATGCCTTAGCAAAATGGTTTACATTAAAAAAGGTTAATGAACACTGCATTGCAGTCACAAAGCCGTTTAACAGGAGAATGTGTTTCTGACACTGACATTGCACGCACCCTATTAACTATTGGAAAGGTCTCTAGCAGATTTTCACTGCTAGAGGGGAGTTATTACACATTATATCTGCACATTTTCAGCATTTTGCAGGAATGGCTGCTTGTAATGTTAATAATGTCCTCCTCATTTCAGCGATATTCTGCAGACCTGTCCTACTTAGGGGCACAGGACAGGAGCAAGACACAACTATTAACACAACTTACAGACAAGCTCATCATCTGTGGTGGCTGGCCCACCCAAAGCCAGGATACCATCAGACTGCAAGCAAAGAAGTATGAAAAACTAAAACGCAAGACAACAGGCCTTTTTCATCTATGCACTGAGGACCGGAACAGCATCTCAGTATCTATCATGATCGCGCCAACGCTGCTCCAATTTAGGAAAGAGTTGAAGACCCACCTTTTTAAAGAACACAACATCACAATGCATTAACCCTCCAAAACTCACCTTCTCCTAGTAATCGCCAACTTTAAGTTTGTCTTTGACTATGTACAGTGCTCAACTGCCTTTTAGCAAGGTTTGCTCTATGTAAATATCATATACATACATACTTACATACAGAAACAGCTTTCTGGTGGGGTAAGAGAATAGAAGTGCACCGTCGCGGCTCAGTTATGTTCTCCCTAGGTTAATTGATGGGTTCCAGAAATTGCATTGGCTTTAGACACCACGAGGTGAGCACCAGAATGTGTTTGCCCCAGACCCGTCTAGTGGAGTCGAGAGGCACTGTTTTCAGCAGTGCAGCAGTTGCACTGTCACAGAGTGAGGGGGCGACAGGGGCACTGCACCTCAGTTGTACTGTTTTTCAACTCCAAAACAAAGGGACCGGGACCCATTTTAGTTGCTTACATTACACCACAGGCAACATTTGGGACCGCATGAACAGCAGGCTGCTTTATTCAAGCAGAAGTGACCGTTGTTTACTGGTCTGCATGTAGCCAAAGCAGAGGTGAGCAGAGAATGAGTATGTTTTGCATTCACTCTCAAACTCCCCTGAACTGAGTGGGAAAAGCACCTCAACGGCCTTCAGCTGTCCCACGTCTGTGCCTCCCTCAGTGATACATAAATAATAGGATTACAGCCTCAGAGAAGGGCCAGACTTCACGCCCCAGCTCTGGGTAACTCTGCACCCTACAGAGAATGGCACTGATTAAACTCCAAATCCTCTGTCATCTGTGACTCCCCCCGCCTGGCAATAGCTGCAGGTTCTGTGCTCTTTCTTTGCAGTGCAGACCACAGCGGTTTGCAGCACCTGACTGAAAAAGGTAGCATAGTCAATCTCTCAAATACTTTTACTGACGTTTCTCCTCACAGTATAGCAATGCATAGCATTTCTGACTGCAGAAGCAGCCAGATGTGCTTGAGCCTTTCATCTGTGATCCACCTTGTATGCAGCCGCACCTACTCTTATGCTGTCCTTCACCTGGGGAGCTGGCAGGGGCTGAGTGTTCTTCAGGGTTTGCGTAATGTATGGCAGGCCCAGCTCTAATGCGGTATGGTCAGTGCAGCCACACCTGGTGCTGACTTTGGGAGGGTGCTGAGTTTAGAAATAATTTATGGGTTAAAAAGCACCCACTGCAGAGTTTGTGGGCAGCAATAAAAATGTAAAGATAAACCTGGCGATTAATGTTCCTGCTGGAGAGAGATCGAGTTTTGTCCAGTGGCAGTTCTGGCTCATCAAAAAATAGCACAGCGGGTTAAGATGCTTGGTGCAAAAAACATGTGCCATGCAGATCAAAGAACTGCATTTTATGTGGATAGCTCCGTGGGTTACTGCTTTTGTCACATAGATCTGGTTGTTTCTTGCAGTTTATAAGTTACCATTCTAATATAGAACAGTGTCCTATGAAGTGGCATCAAAGAGCTGCATGGAAACTGCAAGGAATATGGCTGGAACCTTATGTTTCTCCCTGTCTTTCATTATCCTAATGTTGCTAAGAAGGGTTAGTTTAGGTAGGAATACATTAATAATAGTAAAGCCAACCACTGTAGTACATCTTACATCCAGAGTTTTTACTTCTCCAGACCAAACGCTCTTAAAATATACTGCCTACTAGTTTGGAAAACATGTGATTCCTACACCTTATAATCCTCTTTGTCTTAAGTAGCATTTCCTATCGGCTGAATTACAAACACATGATTCACTGTCTCTGGTTAATGTGTTTGATATAAAGTGGTCTGACACTCTCCAATCGTATGGGTAGCACTACAAAACAAATAAAATGCATGTGAGACTCTGCAGTCGTGGCGGGTACTCCGCGCATAAAAAGTTAAGCCTGTCCTGTCTTTTTATGTGCAGAGTAAAATTAAACTTAGTTTGTGAATACTTAAAAAAAGTAAACTTATACAAAAGTGTAATTTACCCTAGTGAATCAGGTCCATCATGCATTCAATAAAAACAAAACTTCACAAGTTTGGGAGAGTTTTAAGTCAAAAAGTCTTTAATCATCTGGAATCTACATATAAAGCCATTTACTCTACACATGAACTTAATAGATATGTTAATAGGTTGAATAAAAAGATCATTGATGTGAAAAGGTAGTGCAGGAAGAACTAGCGAGCCATAATAAAGACCTATAACAAGACTACATTGGTCCATCCAGAGAAAACTTCTCATCATTGGTGTTCCAGTGATGGTCCATATGCAATGACATCTATATTCCAAACAAGCAGCATAACATAAAAAACATTAAGAATACATCAATTACTCCATATAGAAAAATTTACACTTTTAATTATTCCTTAGACATTTATAGAAAATCCTACCATATCAAAAAAAGGACAGAAAGAGTGCAAAAGTAAAGTGCTTGTGATTAGAAACACAGAAATCGACAACCAATCTCCCACATATCCACTAACACATCGAATTTGGAAGCCTGTTAGTTGACCATTTACACAATTAAGTCAAACTTGTTTTATCCGGGTTATATTCCCCAATATTGTCCTCCACTTGACTCCGTAAACCAATCCAGGCTAAAACATTATCGTCAACCTATTAATCTGTTCACTCAATGATAAATCAATTGAGGAAGTCACGGTACCCAGAAATTCCGTACCAGCTTGACCCTGTATCAGCCTATTGATACAATCCTCACTATATGAAAGGATCTCCTTTTCAGATGTCATATTTAAAGATGACTCAATTTCCAAAATCCAGAACAATTAATTAACAAATACAAAACAAATTATGCCAACATTCTAAGAAAGAAAAGAAAACCCTTCGCAGATCCGCATCTGCTCTGAGAATATGTTACAATATACACAGGGTAACCCAATAATAATCCGAAGGACCAATGTAGTCTTGTAATATGATTAACACAGGTCCTTTGGATTACTATTGGATACCCTGTGTATATTGTACAATAAAGACCCTGGCTGAGGTTTCTGCTGTTCTTGTGACATATTAATAAAACAACTGAAATAACAATAATACTCAAATTTGTATGGTGCAACTAATCACCCGTGAGGTTATCCAGACGCTGTCTTTAGGTCCCATTAGATTAAGTGATTTGCCCAGAATAACAGGATATTTAACAGATGCCAAGACTCGAGCTTGGAGCCCCAGCTACAAAGTCGGCAGCTCTGGCAGTTACGCCACATCCTCTCTGCTTAATCAGCTCATAAAAGACAATATTAATAGTCATAAACATGAGGAAATCTGGTGCCAATAAAATGAGAACATTAAATCCTGATGATTCTTGCTTTTGATGTAACTTGGTACGAAAAGTTCATATATTTATTACATAACATTTTGTGCCTTGCAACCATTCGTGAAGCAGCTAAATGTAGCCAGCCAAAGTTGTGACTTTATTCCTCCCTTTTGGACAAACTATGACTGCCCTATTATTGAATGTGATACCTTTTTCCCAATAAAGAATATACATTCTTCACAGAGACGAGGGCTGATTGGTGCACTGATAGCTGCATGAAAGTATAATACCACGTACTGGAGCTCTACTTTGAGTTTACTCTTTTCCAAAATTAATAACTTTGGAATAATTCCAACATAATAGAATGGCTCTATTTTAGCTACTGTCCAAATATGGATCAGTGCTCACCCATAAAAATTATAATTTAATAGCACTACTGGTTTTAATTAAACCCTTGAAGTGGGTAATCAGAGACTGTTGAAGTTTACACAAACTGGATTTCGGGGCAATTGTTGAACTCAAAAAAATATCATAGCCTTAAATAGCTTGCCTATGTGTACCATGACAAAAATCTGTGATATGCTTTTTGTCTAATTTGTCAATAATTCTACTATTATTGAATAAATTAGCCCTATTCACAGTACTCATTTTTCTCACTGCTAAAGTACAATTTTAGATTACACCTTTGTCCAAATTGAAACACTGAGCAATCAAGATCACCCAATTGCTTTTTCAGTTGAATTACATTCAAACACCTGGGCACAAGTTAAATTGTCAGGCAACAAGGGGCTAGCCCCTAAACTTTGCACTGCCAACAGTTTAAAAGAGGGGGCTTTTTTTTGACACAGCTTCAAATCTCTTTATATCTGGCCAACTTGCTCAATATATTGGATCATTTAGACAGATTATCTCCTAAATTGGGAGATACGAGGATTAGCAATATAACACACACTGATTTATTTAATCATTGACACAGGTAGGTTTACACCAAAAACTTTATCGGCTGCAAAAATATGATAGGAATAACAGTTTAAAGATCAATTTATTTAAAACCAAGATTATGGCCCTCAATATGAACATGGCGGGATGCACCACCGCAACCATGCTGACGGTCGACAGAAGACCTCCAGTGGTGGCGGAAGGCATCCCGCCATATTCCGACGCATGGAGCCTCACCGCCATTGATGGCAGTGAGGCCCGCAGCGCGGGCGGTCGGTGGCGGGGGTGGATGCTGCTCCACCCTCACCGCCACATCAGTCCATATACCGCCACGCCTATAATGATGCAGTTATAAGCATGGCAGTGTATGGAGGCGTGGCGATGCCAGCGGAGAACATTACCGCCATGTTCATAATGAGCGCCTATGTCCTTTGGTTATTTGAAACCTGCCTTCAACTGAATAATCAATTATCTTTCAATTGAAAGTGTCATGGACTGGGGTGTGCACGAACTGCCAGCCAACATGGGCGCCGGAAGACAGAGCTCCACCCATCGTTGGACGCGTTTTGAGGGCTGAAACCTTTTTTATTTAGATTCATGACGTTTTGACCATATCAACTTTCGCTGGATGTTTTGGTGAGCAGTTTCAACATTCTGGTGCCGCCTTGCTCCCTTTTTTGTAACTTAAATATGCTTTTACATTTCTCCTCACGGCGGCGGCCATCTTGACTTTCAATTCCTCCTTATTATAAGGTGCTCACCTGACTTTGAATTTTCTGTGAATAAGTTCCTATTTCCTCACGTGAGCTATGTCATTTTTTTTCTTGTTAAATTACAGTTTCTTCTATTTTGTTGTTTCATCAATATATATTTGGAGTTCCTATATTACTCTCTTCCTTACTGAAGGCTTTTCATCTTATATGAGCAAATTAAAGAAAATTAAATCTTTGTCATATCAGTTATGTTCACCGATAAACTCACAGTTTTTAAAGCTGGATACCTCTGCTGCAGCTTCCTCTTTTACCACGTCAAAGATGTCTTCATCATCTTCTTCTTTGCCTAAAGTTTCTCAGAATATTTCTACAACTACTCATAAGAGGGTCAAACAAGACCCACCTTCACCAGTAAAATTCCTTCACCGATCTCTCTTGAACTTGTGCTTGCCGAAATACGTGCACTTCATCCTTTTATTGAACAAACTAATTCTCGGATGCAAAACCTAGATAATAATTGGTTTCAAATGGAAGTGAGAGATTCTGATTTGGAGCAAAGATCAGTGATGTGCAGGATGAAACAAATAAAATTTAAATTTTGGAGAAGGAAGTAGCAACATTGAAGTCACTTGCTGAAGATTTGGAAAACAGAAATAGGTGAAATAATCTTCGCCTTTATGGATTACTGGAAGGTCTGGAAGGGAGCGACCCTATTTACATTTTTGCTTCATTCTTTCCACAGTTAGTGGATTTATCATCTTCTACAGTATTGAATATTCAAAGGGCACATTGTATAGCACATCGTCCTCAGAACTCTTCTTTATCTAAGCCAAGAGGTGTGAATATTTTTTTTCTTGAATTTACTGATGTATTGAGAGTTCTTAATGCAGCAAAATCCAAAAAACTAATTTCCTGGCAAAGAAGTAAGATCTTCATTTCACAAGGTGTGTCCAAAGCTACAGCAAACAGAAGAAAATAATTTTGGGATATTCATCCACAGCTTCGTGAATTGGGAGCTCGTTTTGGATTATTCCATCCTTGTTTGTATAAATTGACATATCAAAATAAGGCAACTTCATACACCTCTCCTGCAGTTCTTCATGATTTTCTAAGAATACATTCTACAAACTCTATGGAAACAGCTGGCCCTTCTACACGTTGACTGCATGATTCTCTTACTTTATTATGCCCATTGTTAACTCTTATTGAGATGCAGCTGATGGTCCTTCATTTGCAATTTATATATTATTATATATATTGATGTTATTTTATGCCTTTTTTGTTAATATATTTGTTTCTTATTTTACAGGTTCCTGGTGTTTTCTATATTATTACTCTTGCTCGTATCATTTATCCGTTGATGCGTTCCGTTTCCTTGCTGTGCCTTCTTCAGTCTGTGTTGTCACCACCCCTATCCTATTGTTCATTCATATCAGGTATGTTTTTAGATTCGTCTTTATTTGGCATGTACTGTCTTTTCTTTTCCTCTTGAATATCTTCAATCTTTTTTCTTATTGTTTTCTCTTCACTCTTTCTTTCCTTTGTTATTCTTGTTTTCCTATCCCTTACATGTTTCTTCAGTTACTTACTTTACAAGACCTTTCATGTGTATATATGGTTATGAGACGTAAAATTCAGAGTTATTTCTTGGAATGTCAAAGGTTTTATTAATCTAATAAAAAGGCAGAGAATTGTATCCCATTTAGCTAAATATAATCCAGACTTGGTCCTTTTACAAGAGACCCATTTGACTTATCCTGAAGCGATTAAACTTTAAAGAGGTTGGGTGGGTAATGTTTTTACTTCTCCTACATCCACAAAGAAAAATGGAGCAATTTTGCTTTGCCATAAAAAATAATCAGTCAATGTTATTTCTCAGGACTCAGATTCAGATGGCCCTTTGTGTAACTAATTATTAATGGGATTACATTGACTATTGGTAACATCTATGGTCCTAATCAATCAGATTACCTTTTTTGGCCTAGCGTTACAAAACAATGTATGCAATATAATGATGATTTGTTTTCTACTTGGAGGGGAGTCTAATCAAATTATTGATTCTTTTATAGATAGGCAATCCCCAGTCAAATTTTCTCCTCACAAAACGCATAAACAATTCAAGGCACTTCTATCAAAATGCAATTTAGTTGATTCATGGAGAATCTGTAATCCTGACCACAGGGATTTTTCATTTTATTCTCCGACACATGGCTCCTTATCTAGACTGGATCATATTTTTATTTCAAAATCACTTTCCCAAAATCTTATCAACTCCTCCATTGAACCTATGGTTATGTCGGATCATACTCCAGTCATTACAGATTTTGATCTACTCCCGGTACATCCCAAGTCCAATAGATGGAGATTTAACCATTTTTGTTGCTTGATTCAAAATTTTCCACATCCATTATTGCTTTTGCAGAGGAGTTCTTTAAATTCAATGATGATTCTCATATCTCCCTGCAATTGGTATGGGATTCATTTAAGGCTGCAGCTCGTGGGCATTAAATACATTTTGTTTCTAATAAATGAAAAGCTTATAACGCACAATGTCAATCTCTACTTCTACAAATAAACAATTAGAACATCAATATTATTCCTCTTCTTCTTTCTTTAAGTTAAGATAACTTATTCAAGCAAAATTGTAATTTAATAAAATATCTTTGGATAATGCCTCCGTCTTTCTTCTACGCAGTAGTGCCCGCTACTATGGAGGTCAAAATAGATCGGGAAAACGTCTTTCTAATTATTTAAAAGCCCGAAAACAACGCCATACAGTGAAGTCTATAGGTACTGATACTGGTAAGTCTCTTTTTAAAGATGATGATATTTTAGCTGAATTTATCAAATATTATCAAACACTTTATACTCCTGAGTCGACCCCCTGCTCCTTACAGATAGATGACTATTTAAAGAAAATTCTAAATCCTAATAAGACTTTCTTTGATGTCGCTTCTCTTGAAGTAGATATTTCTTTGCAATTATTTTTTAACGCCCTTCATTCTCTTAAAAAAGGTAAGACTCCTGGTGCAGATGGATTCACAGTGGAATTTTTCCTGCATTTTTCAGATATCCTACTTCCCAAACTTTTACAGCTTTTCCAGTTCTGCTCAAAATCAGGCTATACAGCTGGAACTTTTTAAGAAGCCACTATTTGTCTTATCCCAAAGGAAAGTAAGGATCATACTTTTTGTAAAAATTATAGGCCAATTTATCTGCTTAATACAGACTATAAAATTGTTGCTAAATTGTTAGCCTTATATCTTAAACCCTCCTTTTGCCTGCAATGATAGGTAAGGAACAAACTAGAATTGTCAAAGGTAGACTTGCCTCTGATAACTCTAGAATATTCTTTAATGTTCTCAGTAAAGCACCCACTCTTTCATCTTCCTTAGTAGCTATTTCCATAGACGCTGAGAAAGCGTTTGATCAAATAGACTGGTCTTTTTTATTAAACTCCTTAGCTTGGCATGGCTTAGGGCCCCATTTCATTTCATTTATTTCTTTGCTTTATCATTCTCCAATGGCATCAGTCTTGGTTAATGGAAAATTGTCTAGATATTTTTCATTAACTTGTGGTGTCCAACAAGGTTGTCCGCTCTCTCCTCTCCTATTTATCTTAGCTGTAGAGCCATTTTTCTTCTTTGTCTTCCTTTCTTACCTCTTTTCCCTAAGGCATCACATATTTATAAACTTTTTCATTCTCCTATTTTGACAAGACCTAAATCTAAAATTGAATCCAAGCGGGAAATAGATTTGGGTTGAACCTGGACTATTCCTTTCTGGAACAGGATATGGCATAGGTCATATAAAATCACAGACTTTATTTTACCACCTCCACCGTAGTTACATTTTCTGTATCCTCTACTTCAAATTGTTGGTCATGTGACAACCAAAAGGGAGATCTTATGCATACCCTCTTCGAATGTCCTCCCACTGTCTCTTTTTGGAGAAAAGTTTGGCGTCAGCTCACCTCCATTTTTTCATCTGCGATCCCAATTATGTCCCTTTGCGCTCTTCCTAGGTAGTTTATCTAATGATATTGCTTCAGATGGTGATAATTTTAAGCTGTTAGATCTTATGTTAGCTTTAGCCTTTCAGCAAATTACCCTCAATTGGAAAAACTCATCCAATTTTTCCCATAAAGCTTGGTGGTATGATGTTTGCCACTATCATAGGCTAGATATTGCATTTACCTCTTTATGCCGCCCCTCCATTAATAGAGATCTGTATTGGTTACCTCTGACTGCTTATCTTGATGCTGTTGCTTGCTAACCTATTAATTGTACATTATCTGAAAATTTTAAGCCACCATAAATGGTTTGCTTTCCCTGTTCTTGGTTGACTTTAATTTCAATTTCATTATATGCTTTTAATTATAATTAATGCTTTCTAGTTTTTAATATACATTGTACATCTCTTTTTCTTGGTCTTGTTCCTTTTATTGTTCCCCCCCTTTCCTTTGTTTGTCACCCACTACATTTAAAATGTTGAACAGCTTTTTCAGTTCCTTCCACATTTATACTGTTGACATTTTGTACTGTTATTATGAGTTTAATATGTATTTGATTTCAATAAAGCTGATTTACCTTAGAAAGTGTCATGGACTACACAATTTTTGGGAGTTACTATTGTTCATAAACTGATATTGATTTTCCATTTTGCAAAGTTGGCGTCCAGGACTAAGTACATAGTGAGCACAATTAAGCACTTCTCCATCAAATATGGAGGGTGAGAATTTGTTCCTGCTAGCAGTGCACTAATGTGTAATTAAGCTTCAACATTACTGTATGCTTCTATTATGTTATCTCCCAAAATTTTCTTAATCTTGACATTGTGTATAATGTGAAACCTTCAATTCTCTATTGTTGTATACACCTTGAACTGGACCTTTCCTCTTTGGTATCCCTGGACGCGATCCAGTTCATCAACTTTATCTGTAGTTGTGTTAAACTCCTTGAAAGCCTTGACTTATAAAGAAGCCTTTCTGGGGAATTCTTCCTCTCAATTACCATTTGCAATCTGTTCTACTAGGATTCGTATGGACTGTTATGGAATATTCATAGTTTGGAGAGTCTTCCTAATATGTAATCTGGTGAGTACAAACACATTTTAAAATCTTTAGTAAAAATATGTTATCAAAACAATCTCTTTTTGTCTCTTAAATATACCCTTTCTAATTATGTTCAGCATAATTATTCTGCTAGGTGAAAGGCTTATCTTGGTTTCACTGTTCATCCAAGAATGAAAAATAATTCTTATACTTAACATTGCCTTATATTTCAATCTTTCAGTTTGAAAGTGCTTAATTAGAGGTAGACTGTGCTGCTTATGTTGTGGTGCTGAAGAATCATTAGACCACTTACTTTGCTCATATTCAGCTTTACTTGACCTCCGGAAAAACGTATCTACAACCAAACCTTAGAAAGTCAGGGTGAAGAACCCTCTGAGATGCGACTACATAGTGCCTCAGTGGAATTCAAATAAATTGATTCAGTGCGTTGTTCATTATTTAGGTTAGCGGTACCTCGAATTGATAGAACTAGGAATGCACACAACATCCAAGAATTGTTTTTACCTTAACTCTAATACAATTTGAGTGGTTCTTATTTATGTGATTTGCTTATATCTATTTTATATTGTCAGTACATGCGTGTGGCTAACCTTTTTTTGTAGTTTCTGTCTGTCCCACCAGCCACTTTTTTTTGTTGTTGTCATTATTGTAAATGATTTTCAATATGATAAATTTACTGCCTGCCTACTTACACAGTTTCTCTCTGGCTCAGAGCAAATCTGTCCCCTCAACTCCCAGGCTGTGTATTCCCATAATAGCTCTATGAAAATGGCATCTCATTGTTTAAAAAACATATTTTATTGCAACTGGTGCCCAATGGATGGGGTGGAACAAGTATGATCCTTTCTACTAAGGTATTTTGGAGACAAGATGACTTGCGGTAATACATAAACTAATGATGCAGTTGCAACTATACCCACTATACCTGTGCGATGAGAGGATAATTAATTACCCGAACAATGGTGGATAAAAACAACTGGTGGTAGTGCACCGTTAGAGTGTGAAGTCAAAGAGATAATAAAGATCCTGTGGACTTCTGGGCAACTCATGCAGCTCAGTATGAGCGCTGTGGTGCAAATGATGCCAGATAGGCCTAGAAAAGCAGTATTAGCAAAAGTGCTGACTGGGGTCCTGTCATATGTTCTCCCCTCAGTGAATTGGATGCAGGTCAGGGCATTAAAATTGAGGTGAACTGTGAGAGGAGGGAGATGTGAGGGATGAACAGGAGGAATTAAGGTGAAAAGGGCCACCACAATTGTGGTGAACTGGAGAGGAGGAAGGAGAAAGGGATGAAAGGGGACAGGAAAAGTAGAAAACTGTGATGGCGTCCACACCCTGCACAAGGGCTGCAATGAACACATCATGACACCATCTTCTGGCTTTAGACAAAATAAAGGGTACAGAAGAGAAAACCAGTCCAAGGGGTGTTGGTCGGCTATCTGTGAGGTTGACCACTTATAGAGGACTGGTATGTTGAAAGGACACACGGAGGCCATTAGGGCTGGTACAGGACCAGTAGGCTTCAGAAAATTGAAACACTGGGGAAAAAGCTTGGAAATTGGGGATAGGGCATTTCAAACAATTATGCTGTGGGTTGATTTGTTTGGAGGATGAGCCGTGTTATAGTTGTTTCATGTAATCATCGGATGTCAGGAACATGTTAGTTTCTATGGCCAATGGGGTTGAGGATGCCTACTGTAAGTTATTCACTTATTATAACCTTATTTTATCCTTAAGAGAATAACCCCTTGTCCTTTGCACCATCTCTTAAAAAACTCATGTATGCATGTGCTGCAATCTCTGCACTGTAAGCATGTCAAGACCCCAGGTACATATATTATCTAGGATACCGACCCTTGGCACAATAGTGAAACAGGGAAAGGTAAAACAACCAGCATACTCAACAAAGCTTAGTTTATGTTGTCCTCTGAGGACAAATAATAATGGTCAACATAACTAGGGAACTTACCCTTTCCCGAGGCTGAGTAGCCACCACTTTCCAATGTCTGTCTTAAAACAAAAGCCCCTCTCATTCATGTTCAATTTCGTTTTTGCATAATGTTAGTGGGCCAGATTCTAAAATGTTAGGTTGAATGTATGCCTGATTGCGTAATGGCTCTGTTTGTTTAGCAATGAATGAAAAGGTTATTTATAAAGTGGACTACTACTCCAACGGAGTGCCGTGGTGCAATTCCAAGCACATGACCATCTTCCAATGACTACTGCTAAAACAGTTTAAAAGAGAAAAAGTGAAAAGGAAAAGAAAAACGAGATCATAAAAAAGCTGGCCAAATGACTCATTTAACAAGAACAAAAGCAAAGTTTTAAGACATTTTCTGAAAGATGCTTTTTTTCAGCTGCTCTCAAATAGGGGGGTAGCTGATAACAGGCTCTATCTCTTAGAACAGCAAAAGATCTTCTTGCTCTGGTTCTCAACCTGAAATTGGGGATTAAAAGGAGTTTAGTATTAGTTGATCTTAGAGTCCTCTGAGTACTGCAACATCTGAACCAGGCAAATAGATATTTTGGACCTGTTTGACATAAGGCTCTGAAAACAATAGTGATGGATTTAAATAAAATCCATTTATGCACCAGCAGCCAATGAAGTGTCTTCAGCCCCTCAGACATGGAGCTCCTGCGAGGAAGTTTGAGGACCAATCTTGCAGCCGCATTTTGTACCACTTGTAGCTTATTAATTAGATATTTCGAGATGCCGAAATAGAGAGAATTACAGTAATCAACCTTAAAGGTAATAAGAGCATGGGCTACCATTTTTCTAGCTGCTAAAGGAAGAAATTCAATTTTTTAAACATATTTTAATGAGAGAAAAGCAGTTTTAAGACACTGCCTGCATTTGTTGACGAAAGGATAAATCCCTGTCAAATTCAAACCCTAGATTCATAGCCTGGGTGGTCTAGGGAAGGGGGATTTACAAGATCATCCGGCTGAGAACAGGTTATTGTTACCAAACAGAAGAATTTCTGTTTTCTCTGTATTGCACTACAGGTGATTGCATCCATCTGATAACTTGTGTAAAACAACTGTTGAAATTTTGCTCAGAGCCGCGTGAATTCTTGTCCTAAGACAGGATCAATTGAGTATCATCTGAATGAAAAATGGTGGTAATTCTAAATGATTCAATTAGAGAAACTGAAGGGGACATGTAAATGTTAAATAATGTTGAGGTGACGGATGAGCCCTGCAGGACTCCAAACTTGGAGTATGTTTTCTCCTGAAGTGAAATGACCAACTGTAACCACCTGCTTCCTCTTAACAAGGAAGGCTTGAAACCAAAACCAATCCTGGCCACATATTCCAATGTTGGCAAGAGGCTGAAGTATCAATGCATGCAACAGTGTCAAACACTGGCAGCAAGTCAAGAAGAAGAAGGCCAGTACTATAACCTTTACCCAGCGTGATCATTACTGATGCAGACTCTACAAGGAGGGCTGATTCTGTAGAATGTAATCGTCTAAATCTTGATTGTAATTTATGTAAAAGCTTAAACCTTTCTAAATAATCCACTAATTGTACATTTACCAACTTTTCTGGCATTTTTGCATGTGCAGGGAGCAAGGAAATATGTCTGGCATTAGAAAGAATGTTCAGGTCTGCTGGTAGCTTCTTCAACAGAGGTCTCACCACGGCCAATTTCCAAATCTGCAGCACTAAGGCCAATGTTAATGAGGAATTTAAAATAGAATTCAAAAGAGGATTTATGATTTTCTGATGTCAATGGCCTTCTTAAGAATTCCCAGAGGGCATGGATCAATAGGAGAGCCAGATATAAAAAGCTGAATCACACGTTCAGATTGCTAAAGAGAAATTAGTTGAAACTCAGCAAATATGATGTTAGAACTAGGAGGGATGGCAGCAAAAGATCCTTGCAACAGCACTGCCTCAGCCTTGTTAATAATAAGCCCCAAGTAGATTGATTCAATCTTCTGTTCAAAAAATTCAGACCATTGTCACACAGTGTAAGAAGAGGCTCATTCTCAGTAGTAGAGACTTTGAGATGAAGACAACCCTTCTCAATATGAACAATCTCCTTTGGAGCACTGTTTGCAGATTTGGATTGCAAAGTTAAATAAACCTTGTTGTCTGCCCTTATCAATTTTTGATAGCATTTTATTGCTGAATTATATCTAGCCTTGTCCTCTGAACAATAATGGGTTCTCCATTTTCTTTCAAGTCGTTTACAGGCTAGTCTCTCCATGGTCAAAGAAGCTGAAAGCCAAGGAGCCGATGGGATGAGCCAATTACAAACACAACAACATATCGGAGCTAAGTCATCTATGGCCTCAGTGAGCCAATCATTAAACATATTCAGGTCATTAATTAACTCCCTGATAAGAGTAGGGGGGAATGGGCCAGATGGCTAGAAAGGTTGGGACACAAATCTTTTCCCATCTGACGTGAGCCAATAGCATCCTTGACCACTGATTTACTGATGACTCTATATGGCTCAGCCACCGATTTAAAAAGAATGAACATATGATCTGATCAAACCTGAGCTTCAGATGGGCCAGACTGGAAGGAAGAATGATTTGTAAATATTAAATCCAGAGAGTGACCGGCCAAATGCACGGAACCTACAACTTGCTGAGAAAGATTAAAAACGGCTAAGTTATCAATTAATGTCTTGGCAGCCAGATTTACATCATCATTATGAGAATTAAAGTCACCTAGTATTGTAGCAAATGAAGAGAGGTAGGATGAGTCCAGAAACTTTAAACTTGGTCCTGGAGGAGGATGCACTAAAACCCCAGCAAAAGAGCATGACTGAGCAATATTTAAAAAAATAAAATAAGACTCTCTGCTCCCTTCAAATTGTCTACATTGAACATACGTTGAGGAGCTCTGAAAAATTATGGCCAGCCACCCCTTCTAGCTTTCTTCCTATGAGAATGAAGGATAGAATACCAGACAGGGATCACAGAGGCACTATCAGTATTGGCAAGGGAACACACATTAATGATCCCCACCCAGAAAAAGTAGTTTTCCTTCCTTTTTTTAGAGTCTGAAGGGCTTAAATTTGTTTTTTGCCTCAAGGTGTAGTCCTACTCATCTCAAAATTAAAAATGTGTTACATTTTAAACATTAACAAGCATTTTAAATGCAATAGGTCTAGCATTTGCTTGGGTTAGAGCTATTGGTGTTGTAAATTCATAACTGAACTTTTCTTGCCACATAAATTGGTTAACCCGTTCTCATAATTTGGCTTTCAGCTGCCACATAATTCCAGTGGCCCTGCGTATAACTAAAGCACTTCCACTTAACTTCTTCCTCTATCTGCAGCCAAGAATGAAAATGTTGCCATTTAGCATCCTAATTTAAATCAGCCACGTTAATTCCAATAGAATACCACTTTTACTACCCCTCTATCAGAGTTGCTGGCTGACTAACACAATTGCCAAAAAAAAGACACAAGACAGCCACAGAGGAGTAACGAGAGAAATAAACTAGAAGGGTCACCCAAACATATTAAGAGTGTTCAAACAGTCATTGTGTAATGACGACGTTTAATTGGCCTGAATCATGGTCATAATTGCAATAAGGAGAGATTAATAAAACATATACAATTATTATGTAAACCCAATAAAAACCTTTATCGAAAAACATTTTTGGCATTAGACAGTAATACTCAGAACAGCCCCTAGAGAACACCACAATGAAAATAGCATTTGTAAGAAACATGGTCATGTAACCATACAGTTGGCCCTTAGAGGGCATAACCACATGAAAAGAAAATGTCAGAAGATAATGCACTGTAACCATATATGTAGCCCCTAGAGGGCATAGAACATTACAAAACAAGGCCTTTAAAACACAAACTACTCCCAGCTGTAAAACAAAAGTTACAACCATGATAATGCTTTAAAAGATACTGAATGATAGGAGGGGTTATTATTTTGGGGTCCCCACTAACCTAGTGTGGGGACCCAGCGATGATGTAGACAGAAAGAGCACATTGTGGTAAATGTTTTGAAGGTGTTCACATTGACCTAGGACCACCACAGGTTGAGTTATGAGTAAAAATGTTTTGTAAAAGTAACGCCATGCAAAGCAATTATGGAGAGAGTTTTTGTGCCTGCGAATATTGTAGTATGTTGACTGTGATGCTCGGAACAGCCCCTAGAGGACACCACAATACAAATAGCACTTGTAAGAAACATGATCATGTAACCATAAAGCTAGCCCCTAGAGGGCATAACTACATAAAAAGAGAATGGCAGAAAGTAATGCAGTGTAACCATATATTTTGTCCCTAAAGGGCACAGTCCATTACACATTCTGAAGGCTAGCAGGCCTACTGCAATGATATAGCAAAGAAGGCCCTTAAAACAAAATTATTGCTAGCTGGAAAACAAAAGTGCCAGCCATGAAAGAACTTAAAAAGACACTGAATGGTGGGAGGGGATATTAATTTGGGGTCCCCACTAACCTAGTGTGGGGACCTGGAGTTGATGTAGACAGAAAGAAAACATTGTGGTGAATGTTTTGAAGGTGGTCACATTGTCCTAGGACCACCACAGGCTGAGTTATGACCATCAATGTTTTGTAAAAGTAATCCCCTGCAAAGCATTATGAAGAGAGTTTTTGTGCCTGCGAATATTTTAGTAAGTTTACTGTAATCCTCAGAACAGCCCCTAGAGGGCATCACAATAAAAATAGCGCTTGTAAGAAACATGGTCATGTAAACCACATAGTTAGCCTCTACAGGGCATAACCACATGAAAAGAGAATGACAGAAAGTAATGCAGTGTAACCATATATTTTGCCCCTGGAGGACGTAGAGTATTACACAAATTATTGCCAGCTGCAAAACAAAGGTTCCAGCCATGAAATAACTTAAAAAGACATTGAATGGTGCGAGGGGTTATTATTTTCGGGACCCACTAACCAAGTGTGGGGATCTGGAGATGATGTAGACAGAAAGAACACGTTGTGGTGAATGTTTTGAAGGCAGTCCCATTGTCCTAGGACCACCACAGGCTGAGTGATGGGCAACAATGTTTTGTAAAAGTAATGCCCTGCAAAGCATTGTGGGACAAGTTTCCGTGCCACAAATATTGGACTATGTTGATATGTTGACTGTATTGCTTAGAACAGCCCCTAGAGGACAGCACAATGAAAATGGCATTTGTAAGAAACATGGCCCTGTAACCCTACAGTTAGCCCTAAGAAGGCATAACCACATCAAAAGTGGCAGAAAGTAATGCAGTGTAACCATATATTTATCCCTAGAGGCTGCAGTGCCTTACACATTTTCTGAACTAACAGGCCTACTGCAATGATATTACAAACAACGCCCTTAAAACACAAACTATTCGCAGCTGTAAAAGAAAACTTCCAGCCATGAGAGATATTAAAAAATACACAATTGTGGGAGGAGTTATTATTTTGGGGTCCCCACTAACACAGTGTGGGGACCCAGATATGACATATATAGATAGAGCACGTTTTGGTGGTGGTCCCATTGCCCTAGGACCACTATAGGCTGAGTTAAGAGAAAAAGTGTTTTCTAAAATTAATGGCCTGAAAAGCATTATGGGGTGAGTTTACAGACTGCAGTGAAGATTGTAGTATCAGCTCTCCCGCTGTCGGGAGAGCCACTTTGAGAATTTCTGTGTTTTTTACATTAAGCATTTATCAATTGTTAGACTTTTTTTCCTTGTGCAAGGTCATCCCCAATCTTTCTGCCTCCTGCCTCCTATTTTTTCTGACCAGTTGCTGTTGGCTCTAGGACTCTAAGCACTTTATCACTGCTGACCAGTGCTATAGTGCAGGTGCTCTCCCATCTAAAGTTGGTATGATTGGCTTATACCTAATTGGCATATTTAATTTACCTGTAAGTCCCTTGTACAGTGGTATCTCTATACCCAGGGCCTGTAAATGAAATGCTACTAGTGGACCTGCAGCGCTGCTTGCCCCACCCACTGAAGTAGACTTTCAAATCTGTCTCAGGCCTACTAGGGCAGGGCCTGTGTGCGCAGCTTTCTGCCACAGGGACCTGGCATCTAAATGTAATTGCCAGGCCCAGAACTCCCCTTTTACTACATGTAAGTAACCCCTAAGGTCCACCCTAGCTAGCCCTATGCCAGGGTGCCATGTATGTAGAAGGCAGGACATGTGCCAGGTTGCGTGTCCTGTCCTAGTAGTGACAAACAGCCTAACTTGGTGTCTCACTGCTGTGAGTGCTGCCTTCTCATAGGATTGCATTAGAAATGCCCCGCCTGTAAGGGGTATTGTCTGATTTATATGGGGTAGCGTAGGCATATTTGGTATGGTTGTGACGGTGATAAAAAATGATGCTTACTTGTGTAGATTTATTTTTTATTACTATTACAGAAATGCCACTTCTAGAAAGTGCACATTTCTCTGTGCTTATGACTTTGTTGTTTTGCAGCTTGACTCCAATCCATGTCTGGGCACAGTGACAGTTGGGGCTTTGTGCATACTTTTCAGACAGCCTGTACACAAGGAGGGTGGAGGTGTCACAGAGGTGTATCTGCATACTGAATAGTCTTCCTGGGTTGAGAGAAGGGAGAGGCGAGGCACACCTACATTTGTAAAGGCTGTGCCCTGGCCTCACACAATAGGGTCGTTTACACCCAACTGATGTTTGAAGCCTGTGCTGGAGGAGAGAGGGGGCATGCCCAGAACTAGTTCAAACTGGTTGGAACCTCCTCTCCCCTTTGATTGTAAAACACTGTAAGGACTGAGTATAAGTACAGGGGAATTTTCCTCAGAATTTGGAGACTCTTGGAATCATTTTGGAACTGGACACAAAAGGCTGGAAGGACTCACCAGGAATTGCCATGGACTGGTGCTGCTGTGCGGACCTGTGATCTGCTTGGTCACTGAAAGGACTTGCCACCTGCTTTCATCCTCTGTGTGCTGGCCTGTTGCTGGGCCCCTTCACCTGTGGGCCTGCTTCTTGATTTCTGCGCCCCTGGGGCAGGGTGCTGTGGCCCCTGACCCCTGCAACCTTGTGAAGCATGAGGAGTGCTTCAATATTGGACAAGATGTAGCGCTTTGGAAAGCGCTTTACATTTCAGGGGCTTAGCACTTGTGGAGGGAAAGCGCTGCCCCTGTTATTCTTTTAGCGCTTGAAAAGCACTTTATTTCAGGGAAAAAGATCACCGCCGCGACCCGGGCTATTTTAAGTGCAGCGCCGGAGTCGCGCTGCTTTCTGTGCCCCCGGGGCACGAAGAAAACTGCAAAATTGAAGATTGGAGCGAGCACGCTCCTATCATGCCCCCGGGGTGAAGCGCTCTCCATGGAGCTCCCCCGGGGCACAAGCAGGTATCTACTTTGGTGCCTGCTGCTTCTAACGGCCTGGGCAGGCTGCAACATCGGTTTTAAGCTGGGCGGTGGAAGGAAGCCTCATTAGAGGCTTCCCCACCCCACCAGGCCCTGTTCTCCTCTTCCAGGAAGGGCAGGGGAGAAGGGAGTCTCTCTCTGTCCCACCGGAGCCCGGGGCCGTTTCTACTGTAGGACTGAGAGCGGGCTGAAAGCCTCATCGGAGGCTCCTCGCACCGCCGGTCCCTTTGGTGTGGCCCCTTGTGGGCTGGTGCAGGAATGCTGCCCCCCACGTTGGAGGGCCAGTGAAGGCCATGGGGGCCCTCAGTGATCACAGGCCTCAAGAGGGTCCCGTCCTTGAAACAGAGGGGGTGCGTGGTACCCCCCTCCTGTAAACTTCTGCCTAACCTTGGCCCCTCCTTGTGAGGTCTGGTGGAGGCCCAGGGGTGCCCCCAGTAATCATGGGCCCCAGGAGGGGCTCATCCTTAAAGCGGAGGGGGTGCATGGTGCCCCGCTCCCTCATAAAAGTAATTGCTGACCTTGCCCCCCCCCTTGTGAGGGCCGATAAAGGCCCAGGGGGGGCCCCAGCAATAACCCAGAGGGTGTGTGTGCCGCCCCCTTTTACCCCAGAACCCTCAGAAGGCCCCCGTTTCGCCCATAGGAGTGCCTGGGGCCCCTTCTCCGTTCTGCAGGCACTAGAGGTGCCTACATCAAACCAGGTACTACCAAATGACAATATATATACCATAAGTTCTTGTTAAAGACCTTAATGACTTATGTGTTGCCTACCTGTCTTTAAGATATTTCCTATGTGTATGCACATGTTCCTTTTATGGGAATAACATGCTAATATGTTTTTTCTGACTTGCCATATGTTTTATAATGTTCCTAATATGGGTGTTTACGATATTCTTATGACAAGTGCTTTAGTATAATAACGTGTTTCCTGACTACTGCTTATGTTGCAGAATACTGAGTAACCTGTGTGCTATTTGTGACTACTGCTAGTTTGCAGTGTAACTAATGTGTAACGTTCTGACAACTGCTAAGGTAGCAGGATATTACTGATATGTGATGTTTGGTCTAATAATTGTGTTGTGTACAATACAGTATATTTTCATATAACTTGGTGTTGTGTTTCCTTTGTGGTGGGGATAGTGCATCACGTGTGTTGTGCAAACGCTTTACACTGGGATAGGCCTGACTGCTCGTGCCAAGCTACCAAGGGGGTGAGCAGGGGTTATCTCGGACGTGTAACTCCCTTGCCCTGACTAGAGTGGGTGGGTTCTGCCTGGCTAAGGTGCATACCCTAGCCAATCAGAAACCCCATTTCTAACATCATTTACAAGTGTTTTTGTGAAAGCTATGGAGCTTGAAGGGGAGAGCCAAAAGAAATGACGCTAATTAGGTAACAGTGTGAACAATGTGACCAGCGCTTCAATACCACCAATGGAGTTTGCACTGTTCTGTACTGTTCCCAGCTGTGAGTGCCATGGCCACCATGGAGCATTAAAGGGAGAGACAAAAGGAAAAATAGCTCGCCCATGCTGAAGTATATCGGCAATCATGCAATAATCCATGTAACAGGGTCAGTCTACAAGGCGGTAACAAAACCGCCCTAAGGCAGGACAAATGTAAAGCATTTACCAATGACATCAAGGGATTTTTGACAGGCAAGCCCACAAACGAGTGAAAGTGATGGGCGTGAGATGGGCATGGCTAAAGCCCCAAAGAATACTTACAACAGGTGGAAAATCTATTGCGTGCTCGACCTAAAAATGGCTGACAACTATAGAAATATCAAAGTTGGCTTGATGTAACTTAGCCGCTTGCCCCAACCTAAAGGGCAGGAGATTTAAGGGCAAGATATGACTTGATCTAAAACCAGCAGCAAGACTGGCTCGCGCTGTGAAACGTATGTGGCCAAGCACAGATAGGCTGACCTTTGGCACGCCAGTAGCACATTCGTGCCCTGAGTCCGCTTATAAGCAGATTCTTCCCCTCAGTCCCCATCTCACTTGTAGCTACTAGACCGACTGCCACCCAAAATGGCGTCTAGTCAATAAAACAATCATAATGGCCGTAAAACAAGCACTCTACCTGATGAAAAACAACTCGAACGAGTCAGCTTTAAATCACTGATCACAGTGAGAACTTTCAGAAAACACCCACAAATTAATTGATTAAAAAAATCTCTCCCCTAAAAACCCCAAAGTGCAGCATGCTAATATTAAAATTATCTTTGTGTCAGAACTAACTAGCGCGTCTATGCCGTGGGTCTGTATATAAACATACTCTTCCCCTCAGTCTCACCTACCTCATAGCTGCTAGACTGCCTGCCACCCAAAATGACATCTAGTGAATTGAACAATCGTAATATTCTAAAAAAAAAAACACTCTCCCAGATAACGAACCAACCGAAACAAGAGACAACTTAAAAGCACTGATCACCTTGAGAACATTCACAAAACACCCACACTTCAATTGGTAACAATTTTGTTAAAAACAATCTCCTCCTCAATCCCCCCTAAGGGCAGCGTGCTAATGATGAAATGGTAATTGTTTCAGAACTAACTATGACTGCATTGACATCAAGGTAGATACAGTGGGCAGTGTGCAAGAAATTAGAATAAGTGGGCGTTGAGTAATATCTGAATTTTATTTGTATTTTCAAGTGACATATTTGCACCAGTGACATATTTGTCCCAGCTGGTTGTCAGAGAGTTTGGAACCTGCCTCTCTAAAACATGTGTCACTGGGAGTGGTTGTGGACTGGAGGCATTCTTAACCTGAGCGTATGTTGCATGTAGGAGAATGGTTTATAGTTTTACCTTGCAAGTATGTGGCGAGCTGTGACATCAATGCATTTATGTCCGAGAACCATGAATGTGTTTCTATATTTTACTATTGTACTATTTTATTGTGCACATTAGCAACATCTCATAGCACACATGTAATTTATAACCGTCTTGTTTTTATACAGGAAGAGACTGACATGTGACTCCCCCCGAACATTAACATCACTTTAACCTTTGTTTTTTTGTGAATTTCTGTGTTTTGTATCATGAGCTAAGCTCTTCTAATCATACATAACTATAACATCATTTTAAGCTTTGTTTTTTTCAGAAACTTTCTGGGTTTTTTATAATTATATTCTAATTTAAGCATCAACCAAGCATCCTCTGGCAACATGTGCCCAAAACCCCATGGAGTGGCCAATCCTGCAGGGCCCACCCTCTGGCTAGGCTCTGCACTCAACCACCCAGGGAAGTAGCTTGTCATGCACTTCAGGGTTTGCCAAAGGACCAGAACTGTGGCCAGGCCATGCACACAGCCCCATACGGGCGCTCAACCCCCCCCCCCTTTGCAAGTAGCATTTGATCATGTTTACTGGAGGTGAGCACACTGTGCACAGCCTTCAGCAGTGTGCAACAATAGGTTGGGCCCGCACCCAACCCACTACCGGCAGCCAACCTTTACTGCATACGGTCTCTGGCCTACACATTGGTGATTCGCCACAGGATCTGGTCCATGATCTACCCTTCTATTGAGAATCAAAATAATAACTTTTTAGGTTGACTTAAAGGAGGGTCCTTTGGGACTTTCTCCCCACCCCTTATGTGGCCTTTCATTTTTGTTTTTTCAATACTTGGTATTGGACCTGGTCCTTTTTTCTGTCTGTCTGACCAGTTTTTGTTGGCATTAAGACTCGGGGCACTTTACCACTGCTAACCAGTGCTAAAGAGCATATGCCCTGTGTAAATGTATTATTGATTGGTTTATCCATGATTGGCATATTTGATTTACTAGTAAGTCCCTAACAAAGTGCATTAGAGGTGCCCAGGGCCTGTAAATCAAATACTACTAGTGGCCTGCAGCACTGATTGTGCCACTCACATGAGTAGCCCTGTAAACATATCTCAGACCTGTCACTGCAGTGTCTGTGTGTGCAGTCTTGCACTGCCAATTCGACCTGGCAAGTGCACCCACTTGCCAGGCCCAAACCTTCCCTTCTTATACATGGAAGGCCCTCCTAAGGTAGGCCCTCGGTAACACCATGGGCAGGGTGCAGTGTATGTTAAAGGTGAGAAATGTACTGATGTGTTTTACATTCCTAACAGTGAAACACTGTCAAATTATGTTTTCACTCTTGCAAGGCCTATCTTTCTCATAGGTTAATATGGGGGCTGCCTTTAAATATCCTTAAAGTGCAGTTGCTCGTTGAGAGCAGATAGACATTGGAGTTCGGGGTCTCTGAACTCACAATTTAAAAATACATATTTTAGTGAAGGTGGTTTTTAGATTGTTAGTTTGAAAATGGGCATTTTCTTGCTTAAACCATTCTGTGACTCTGCCTGCCTGTGTATTCCCTGTCTGGGTCACACTGGCAGTTGGGCTGTTTGTAAATCCCCTCTACACAGTGACACAAAGGGAGCTGGGGTGTAGCCTGCATATCCTGATGAGTCACCTGAGCTAGAGTGGAGGAAGGAGTGGTCACTTACACCTTAATGGGCGGTGCCTACCCTCACACAATGCAGTCTCCAACCCCCTAGTGGGTGTCTGGAGCCAGGCCTCGGCAAGGCAGGATCTTGTGAACAACAGACTTTCCTTTGAAGTTTGCCTACTTCAAAGGCAGAAAGGCATATAAATAGTGGACCCAAAACCCCATACTTAAGATCTCTTCAAAATCACTTCTGGAACCAGGGGAACCTCTGCCAAGGAGAAGAGCTGAGGAGAAGTGCTGCCCCTGCCTGTGACTGTGCTTTGTTGGGCTATCCTGCAGTTGCTGCTTCTACCTGTGTAAGGGGACAAAGAATGGACTTTGTTGTGCATTCCTACTTGAGAAGAATCTCCAAGGGTTTGAACTGAGCTTGCCTCCTGTTTTGAAGTCTCAGAGCCATCAAAGACTTTCTCTGCCAGCACCTGGACTCTCTGCTGAGACTCCTGCCCTGCCAAGTGATGCCCTATCCAGTCCCTGGGCCCTGGAAAAGTGAAGATGGCAGAACAAGGACTGAAATCACGGAACACCATGCGGGGAACTTTTCGAGAGCACCATCTGCAACAAAGCTGAAATCGACGCTCCACCCGCATCGTGGCTGGGAGATTGACACATCGCGGCTGGAGAAATGGCACAACACCCGCTTGAGGCTGCTGATAATGACGCAAACCCCCTCAGCGCAATTTTCCAACACTGTGCAACCGGATGTCACACTCATCGTCGATGGGCGTCAAAGTCATTGTGTCCCTGCGTGGATCCGAGGTGCCCTGTCCGGAAATTGATGCATCTCTCTCTTGCGAGGGAGAAAAACTATGCATTGCCTACCCGACGGGAGAAGAAACGACCCAAGGCCTCACTTGCGAGTAAGGAATCAACGCATTGCTGATTTTTCCAACGCACGCTCGCCCATGCGGCTTTATTTTTGACGCAAAACAGGTACTTTGTGTAGCAACAGAGTTTCCATTGATTTCTATGGAGTAAGACTCGTATTTTTTTGAAAATACATATCTTTACTTGTGTAAGCTGGATTTTTGTCGTTTTGGTCATGTTTGCTTTATATAAATATTACCTATTTTTCTAAAATGGTGTGTGGTGTTTTCACTGTATTACTGTGTATGTTGGTACAAATACTTTACTCATTGCTTCTAAGATAAGCCTGACTGCTTGTGCCAAGTTACCAAGTGGGTGAACAGGGGTTATCTAAGTGTGTATTTCCATTGCCCTCACTAGAGGGAGGGTCTCTGCTTGGACAGAGTGCAAACTGACTGCCAACCAGAGACGCCATTTCTAACACTTGCTGACAGAGTCCTTGAGTCCTGTAATGGCCGCCACAACTTTGTCCTCAGTGCTGCTACCAGCCAATTAGATCATTCAGTTCCACAGTACCAGTACCGCTAAACAAAATGGCCGATGAGAAAAAAAAGCTCCCTTGGATAAATGGAATGGATTTTTTTTTTTTTAAATCAATTGGACCATGAAAGTTCCACTGGACTTTGCAAGACCCACTGTCCAGATATATCTAACTTGTTCTCAGATTTAAAGCATTCATGCTCAACCTGAGCCCCTCTTTAAATGCTAATTTCATAAAAACAGCTGAATAGATTTACACCAACTCACAAAAAAGCACACTTTCTGAGTGACATTCAAATTTTTGCCAGATTTGTTGTCAGTCCACTCAGGTGTGTTTTCTGTATCGAAGAGCAAAGTTTCCTAAAGGACATTAAATGGAAAATCGCACTCTAGAAGAGCCCCTGTTATCTTAGTCCCTGTATGACGGATTGGAGCAAAATTTGCCACAAAAGAGCCAAAGTGAATGATCTTTTTTGGAAAGATTGGTGCAGATTCTTCAAACAGCGCCAAAGTTTTAAAAAACTAATAAAAGCTTCCCATGGACACTCTGACCTAACTATAACTGACAACTAAATATAGAATTATTAATGTCTGTGGGGTTGGCTCCAGCAGTATTAAATACTATCTCTTTCTTATGTTTTCCCTTCCCTTCTCCTTTTCTGTGTTCCCCACAATGTGTGGAAGCACAGGAAAGCTGAAGGGGTGGAGGAGCGTGTGGGAGGAGATAATTATTAAACACTGTGGGGGAACTGACCGCCACAGCAAGGTAAATATTTATTCAAAACACTAGTTGGTGGGTCCTCCTTAATATTCTGAGGGCTACAATTGACCCACAAACATTGATAGGTGACCCAAAATATTCCTATATCAATAGTTTACAAATTCATATGGGTCTACTGGTGACCCTCCAAACTTCTTAGTGAGACTTTACACTTAATAAAGCCAAAGAATGTGGGTCTTTGGTGAATTACAGAGTTCTGTCACCTCAGAGACATCCAATCTATATTACCTGGTGAGAGCAGACTATCAACCAATCTCACGGTTAGTTGTTCTCAGAAAGAGCAGGAAATCTCACACAGCGAACAGATGCAGCCTAGTGTATAAGCTGCAGAATTTTGAACAAGAACAGCTTGCATATGAATACTAGCTTTCTTGTGTGAGCAAATTGCACGAATCTGGGAAAATCACTAGACCTTCTTGTGTCTCCTTTCTCAAATATGCCAGAAATTGTGGTGCCTGAAGGTTAAGTAGTTCACAGTGTGTGCTATAAATCAGAGAATGTAGTGCTAAGGTTTTGGCCACAGTGCGCTTTCAATCACTCCGAGGATGTGTTCACTGAAAGGGCAGAATTCTTCACACATTCAGGAGATGTAAACTGTGTAGAAATACCAACCTGAATTTGGTGATTTAGGTGAGCAACTAAGTCTCTACCTACCAATCTACAAATGAAGCTACATGAATTGAAACATATCTTCGTGCTTTCGGCTAGGTGTGTGCTATACTGGTACAACATACAGACATATATATCCCCTATAAACATTGTTAACAGTCCACTCAGTATGACCAATAACTTTCAGGAGCTAAACTAGTGCAATATTCTGTACTCTAAACCAAATAAACCTGTTAGCAAGCAGTAGCTGGCAGAGAATTTTGCAGCTGCCCGCTATGTAAATGTACCCCCAGATCAGCCTTTAGAGCCCTTGACAGGCAAAATATTGCCAAAGTATCCAATTCAGCACTCTTCTGAGGACCGCAAGACTGGGTATTCCTATATCCAGAGACTGATTCCACGCAAACTAAGAAAAACTATCATTGCCAACCACCACCAGTCTCTCAAGGCAATATACCCTTTGAGTCATTGTCACCACAACAACTAGAAACTATCTCTTCTGCCAAGCATTCAACCACTACATGCTTCTACAGAAACTCAACTCTGTAAGCAGCTCAAAGTTCCTCTATTCTTCTTAATTTTCTGATTATCTCTGCTGCCCAGAAGGTCTCTGGAGCGTGTCTGGTTATATGTTGTAGTGACTGAGAGACTGTCTCTACTAACCTGGCAATTCTGTCATGAAATATCGAGCATAGGAACATTGTGATATCATAATATCATAGACAAAGTATCGAGGGATATGAATGAGGAGCTCCGGACACCGTCACTCTTTCTTTCACAAATCAAGCACTGGGAATACTTCATGGTATTTCCTCACCAGTTCTATTGCTTGGACTTTTTGACCTAGCCGAGTCAAGTGCAAAACTTTTGTTAACCAAAATGACTTTTTACAATTGTTTTCTTTGGGGACAGGTCCCATTGTGGCTGCCGGTAGGGGCAAAGTGGCGCCTCCTTGTGGTGGAACCGTAGGTGTTCACCTTGTTGCGGATAGCCACATAGGTGGTCCTGTCCTTAGCCCTAACAAAAAACCTAATAACAAAGGAAAGACAAAAGCCGAGTTTCCCTTGTTGGTCTGTGCTGAGTAAAATGTACAGTTTGTGTTATATTGTTGTATACACACTTGCAAGAAAAATCAGATTGGTAAATAAGTGAAAAGCAGTGCAGTTGCTGCTGTATTGCATTTAAGCGTTCCCTTGAATGATGCTATTTATTTAAAATGTTAACCAATAGCTTTGGAGGCACACAAAGTTCTGATGTGCAGATTGTCATCGCATCCTAGCCAAGAGAGGCCTTTTTGAACTGAGCAGCCCATTGCACAACCACGAGGCGCCCCACTGATTGCCTCTATCTACAGACATGAAGAAAGCCCCCTGTTTGCTTTGTCCCTGCTCCACCGCTCCAGGTAGAAACTGAAGGCCACCGTCACTTCCGAAATGACCAGAAGGTCGTCAGACTCTGACCTGGAGTTCTGTGTGACTCTTGGGCCAGTTTCCCCGAACAAACTATTTAAACAGATACGAGGGCGCAGATAATGCAGAGATCAGGGGAGCGGGCGCTGGGCTTCACCCCTGGCACAGGCAGGCACCGGCTTATCTGTTGCTGTGACCATTTGCAGATCGAGCCTCACAGGGCACTAGGTTTACCTACTTTACATTTTGTTTGCTCGATGTTTTGCTCTACAAAGAACAACACCGATAGGCGAGACCGCACCATAAAACCAAAACCGGACAGGATGCGGTGGGAACAGGCAACTGGGAGAGCACACTGTACACGTTTTTTTTCGTATTTATGAGACTTCTTTTTACAGTAATTAGTTACATATTTACCATTACACAGTTTATTTTTAAAGTATTTCATTACTTACAGATAACACGTTGACAGGTGTCTGTAATAGAGAGCTCACGCATAAAGGCCCTGCCACTGCATTACGACATTATGTCAAATAAACAGGGGAGGGCAGTATAACGTTCCCATATATTCACCACAAGATGCACAGTTGGAGCCTTGATTGGGTACTGTTTGACCAGGGCTCGTCATCTTAATGTATGGGCCAAATCAGGCACGAGAGACCCCGAACGCATAACAAGGTGTGTGGAGCCAACTTTCAGCAGACCGCTAGTGGGAAACTTTAATTCGTCCAAACCCCACTAACTTTTTAATGGCGCGTTCTGTGATTTCAATGACATACCTGTCTACACTTGACTTATAACCATCCCAGATCAACAATTCTACACAGCAGTTTCAACCCTGTTGGGCACTGAGGCCCAGTAGGGTTACAGCAAATGTAAAAGTGTTCAGGAATATTGCATAGAGGTGCGTAGTCATACCATACGTATAGGATCCGCTTTGCTACTATGACGTCTTGATGTGGTGTGGTATAACCTGTGCGGCATGGCTGGAATTTGGTATGTGGGATGCAAGTAGTTAAACTGTGTGAATTTGAAACAGGCATTGCAGGATACCCTTCCAGAGGAAGTAAATGTTCTCCCCTCTTCTGCTTCAAGAACATTCTCCCCAGGTCTTCTGACCATTTGTTCTTCAGCTCGATTAATTTATGTTCTTTTGTCAGTAGTAGTGAGTGGTGTAGGTGTTGTGTCACCAGCAGTCCCTCAGCTTTGAGAGGGTACTCGGCACTACTCGCGGACAGGGTAACTAACTGTCCATTTCCAGGTCAGCTGAACCATCTGTGAAATATGACCCTAAAGGTGGAACTACATCAATGGACTCACTAATGACGCCTTATGTTGGAGGAGGGCGACACGTTTGCCACCTCACACCGGTGTCAAGATTTTAGTGATGCTCAGACCACAGACTCCGATGCTAACCCCATTCCTTCCCCTTTCAGTGAATCAGCTGAACCCCAACCTCTTAAAAAGACTGTAAGGGGGAAATAGGGAAGCCATAGTGGGAGGGAAAACACTCCATTCAGGTATCGGACGAAGGACCTCTGTAGCATGTGATGGTTACAGGAGTGTGGGAGATGGGCGGCTGAACCCCCGCCCCTCCCCCAACCCTACAAAACACAACACTGGTAACCTTGATACATAATTGTATTTAATGAATATGAGGAAATGCCAATAGTGCTGCATTACCGTTGTCTGGAAGCGGAGGTACTGCAACTATTCCCCAGATGAACAGGATGGAATACAGGGACCGAAGACGAGATGGGAGTCTCCTTAGTGGGGGCTATACTGGTCGCCAAAGTGACTTGGAGGTTGCATGGGACAGTCGCATGGCGGGAAAGCACTGCGCAGTGTGTGAGGGACAAAACAATCTGACCTGCACAAACTGCCCAACGGAAAAGAGAGAGAAAGCAGGCCAAGTGTAATACTGTAAAAGGTTTTTAATCCACCTTGGGCTCTATCAACCCAGACGTTCTTGTTTGCTGTGGCTCGTCTGATCTTGCCCTGGAAGAGATGTTCTGTATTTCTTTATGGCACCTCCTCCTTGGCCTCACCAGCATCCAGTGGTCTCTCTACCATAATCACCAAGGGCAGCCCACAGCAAGTCTGTATGGTGAAGTTCAAGAAATGTGATTACATTCTCTTGATACCTATTCTAATCTTTGGGGGGAATCCAATTCTGTATTTCCTGACAGCAGGTCACATATGTTAATACATCTCAGCCTTTGCCACGGGGTAACAATGGACAACTGGGCAATCTGCAGTGCTTAATGTGAGCCTGTGGTTTCCGGTGCGGGCCACGACACTTATTTTTCTGCCTTGAGCATTTCCTGCGAGCAAAAGACACATATGGAAAAAACGGAGGAAGAGAAAAACGAAAAAGCGTCACAAAGGGAGAAAGCTGCAAGAGTGAGCTGAAGGGGCAGGCAGTGGCTGTAAATGGATTAAAGAGGCCCGAGACGGCTTCAGGACTACCTGTCTCAGTATTCTGTGCTTTCACATTTAATTGCAGTAGCCTCGTGTTTTAGAGGAAAGCTTTGGGCACCGGCACGTTTATATTTACAAATTAAGCCCTGGAAATATGAGCCTATAAAGTATCCACTGGGCAGGTAAATAAGATGTTATTGTTATTTTCAAAGACCTGCTCCAACAGTTATGTACGACATTCAGAAGTATAGGTGGTCATAAGCTCATGTTCCACTTGTGGAAGTTTGCTATCTCCAGAGAGTTGGGTCTCAATCAATTGGATAATATTACCCTCTATTGGACATATGGGACATATCCTCAAATATCTCATGTACTGCATACTAAAACAGTGCTTTTAAGTAGTGCATCTATAGCTCAGGCAACGTTTAGAAGATTAGGTTGAGATAAGGGCAATAATAATGAAGAATTGATCAACAGAAAGGGGAAGAAAGAGGTATGCATATTACGAGTGAAGTGAGAGATGAGAGGGAAAGGAGAGAGTGGGAAACGGAGAGAAGAGTGGGGGAAGAGAGTGAGTGAGGTGGAGAGGAAGACAAGAGAGTGGGAAAACAGATGGGAGGATGATAGGGGAAAGAGAGAGAAAGAGACAGTGCTTGGAGGAATTCGACTGACAATGAAATACTGTTGGGACAGAGAGACATTGCTGGAGCCAGAGACAGGGCTGGGGGGGGAGTATTGATTGGCAGGAAAAGGAGAGTGAGACAGAGGCAATAGATGAAAGATCAGCTGAAGGGGAGGAGAATGTAAAGTGAGGGACACAGTAAAATATGCATGATGAGGAGAGGGATCAGTCTGGAGAATGACTGCTTTTACTTTACTGACTAAGCAATGGCCAATCAATGTCAGATTTGAAAACATCATCTCAGGTCCAGTATTGAGAATGAGAGGTTTTTAGGTAGAAGCCTGCCAAACAGCGCATTTTGTTATTTTGTTGTGAAAAGACTTTTGGGGATGTTCTGAAAGCTTCCCTGGAAAGGCATTCTGCCCATTGCTTACCATTGGCTTAGTGCTTCTTAACTCACATGTGCTTGCTCTTTATTTGCTGGCTTTATTTGTTTTAGGCTGTCCAGCATGCCTTTGTTCCTCTTGTAGACCATAGCTTGTTTACCGACTCACTCCTTGTGTTGTTCCATGAGTGCTCACTTTCTGTAAACAAGCCTTTAATTTTGTTTGTAGCTTGTCACATTTGTTGCACATTCAACAAGAGAGGTCAAATGTCAGGATCTGTCTTCCGTGGGAGCTTGGTGTTTACTTTCTTTCTCAGACTCCAAAGTAAGAGGATTTATGTGACAATCTTGCCGGGTACTGGGGGTGGGAAAGGAAAGATTTTTTTTCTAGCACACAATATGAAAACATCTATAAATGAACTGTACACATTTTTCAGAATTATAAGAATTAGGAAAGCACAAATGAAGCACATTTTTTGTCATTCTGAAGTGTGGTGGAAACAAATATTTTAATAGCATCAAAACAAATCAAAACACTAGGTAATGCCATTTCTACACAGTATCATTTGTGCGCTGTATAGTTTTATCACTAAAACTATATGTGCAAATATAATGGTCATTTTAATCGAAAATGCGTTGTCTGTAATTGCAGTGCACTACCACACATTGAATATTCCATGTTACGCCACTCCATTCTACACCACTCTACTCTAGGACACTCTACGACACTCCACTCCACAACACCTAACCTATGACACACAACTCCACTCTACTCCACAACAATCTATGTCACTTCACTCTAGGCCACTCCACAACACTCCAATCTATGACATCCCACAACACTCTAAGCCACTCCACTCTAAGACACTTCACTCTATCCATTTCACTCTACGACACTCCCCTTTACGAGATCTAGGCCTAAGCCCCCCACCACCACTTACATTTTGACCGATCGTCTGACCAGTCGAAGGACGTTCTGGACTCAGCTTTGCTGCATAGAGGCTCCTACCTCATCTCCTTCATCTCTCTCTCTCACTCTCTCAATCTCGCTTCTTCTTTCTGTCTTCTCATCTCTTTCACCCTGTTTTCTGCTTTGTGTTTTTTTTTCCAGTTGTCTTTTATTTCATCTTTCATCCAGTTTTCTGCTTTTGCTCTTTTCAGCCATTTCTCATCATCTTTTTCACCCTTTCTGTTTTTTGCTCTTTTCAGCGTCTCACCTTATCTCTTTCATCCCGTTTTATGCCTTTTGCTCTTTTTCAGTAATTTCTCATCTGATCTATTTCACCCCATTTTCTGCCTGTTTTGAGCTTTCTTAAACTCTTTTCTAACCCCTTTTTGCTCTTAAATTCTCCTCCTCTGTGCACTCTTGGCCGCCCACACTTTTTTCCTGCATCCCGCCTACCCAACTCTTAATCTGCTTCTCTTCTTCTTTCCCTCGTCTTCTTCTGCCACACAGCCCAGCCCACCATGCCGCATGCACCTCCTAAGACTTACTTGATGGCGGCCACTGTGCGATGCCAGTGAGCAAATGCCCCACATACCTGTGGACCAATCCTCTGACCAGTCCTAGGCCCTTTTAGACCCAGGTTCCCCGCCTCGAGGCTCTCTCTCACCTCATCTCCTAAGGTTCTCTCTCTTTCTCTCTCTCACGCTTACTTCTTTTCTCTTGATTCTTATCTCTTTCATCCCGTTTTCTGCTTTGTGAATTTTGTCAACCATATTTCATGTCACATCTTTCACTCCATTTTCTGCTTTTGCTTTATCTCTTTGAAGCCATTTCGCATCTTATCTTTCAACCAGTTTTCTGCTTTTTGCGGTTTTCAACCGTTTCTCATCTCATCTCTTTCACCCCATTTTCTGCTTTATGATCCTTTCAGCTATTTCTTATCTCATCTCTCATTGAGTTTTCTGCCTGTTTTGTGTTTTCATAAGCTCTTTTCTCACCCTTTGTGCTCTTGAGTTCTCCTCTGTGCAGTCTTGTCCCCCCTCGCCACACAGAACAGTGTAAGCTTTCACCTGTACCCCCTGCTGTTTCACCAGCAGCAACCTCACCCTCACACAAATACCAATCACCACAACAACTCGCCCATGCAACACCTCATTATAACAGCAACAGCAAACCAGCAGCCCAAAACTCAATCACATGCATGCTACTCAACACCCGCTCACTCAGCAAACTGTACTGAAATCTGGAACCTGCTGAGCAGTGACACACAGAACTGCCACTTTCTCATGGAAATCTGGCTCAATCCAACATCAGCACTCAACATCGCCATGGCAAGCCCATTAGGCTACAAGACTGCATGAAAGGACTGCTTGCGATAATCTACAAAGATGCCTTCACCTGCTCAATGACCACTCCATTCATGGAACATCTGCATTTCAAACTTCAAGTCACCAAAAACTTCACACTAAACAGAACCCTTGTCTATTGACCGCAAGGACCACAAGCCACCTTCACCAACCTCATGACACAATTCATTACCCCCTCACCATTAAGTCCAGAGCCTTCATACTCCCTGGACACCTCATCTTTCACCTGGAAGACCCAACCAACCCTTGCTTCACAGCACTCATAGAAAGCCTAAACAACATTGGACTAACCCAACTCACCACAGAGCTGACACACATACCTGAAAACACTGGACCCCCTCTTTGCCACCTTCAACAACATCAAGTTCAACCCAACCTCAACCCTCACATGGACCAACCACTCCTTAATCCACTTTCAGATCAACACACCGCAGACCAACTCACCCAACAGCGTCAGCCCACTCACCCGTAGCTGGAGCAAAATCTCAGAAACAGAATGGCTCAACAACCTCTGTGCGGACCTTCCCAACCCTATGGACAACATCACAGAGAAGACCAAATAAGCAAGCCAGTTGGTAGACAAAGGGTGTCTGTGACACTAAAAGACACTGCAAACAGCTAGAGAGAAAGTGGGGAGTCAGCCACAAAGACACCAACAGAACCACCTTCAAAATGGCACTCAGACGATACCACCAGCAACTTGGAGAAATGAAGGAAAAAGTACTAATGGAATTCATTGAAAGGAGCTCCAACAGAAGCAAAGAAATCATCTTGATCATCAAAGATTTCACCACACCTTTGGCCTCCACCAACAGCATCCCCCCGTGCAGGACAAACTATCCAACTTTTTCCACAACAAAATCATTAACATTAACTGCAACTTTGCACACCAACCAGATCCCGGTGAACTCATCACCAATCTGCTCGTAACCAATCAAGACAACCACCATCCCAGATAGAAGCTCCTCACCAGTAGCCCACCAATCATGCAGACCACCCACTCTGGGGCCCCATCGAACCCTTGCAGCCACCACATCTTCAACCTTGGCACATCACCAATTAGTACAGCACTCACCCACATCCAGAACAACCCCACCTTCGGGAAGCTTGAAGGCACACAGTTGTCAATACCCTCCTCAAGAAACCTTCAGCTGATTCACAACAACTGGTCAACTTCTGCCCTATCTCCTTGCTTTCCTACCCAGCAAGAGTAACCAAAAAGGCCATCAACAAATAGCTCACTGGCCACTTCTAGCACTGCAAACCTACTTGACAGCACACAATCAGGATTCAGAAAGAACCACTGGACAGAAACTGCACTCGTTGCAGTCACAGACGATATCAGAACCATCCTTGACAGAGGAGAAACAGCTGCCTTTATCCAGCTCTATCGCTCTGCTGCATTATACTCAGTCTCCTAACACCGCACTCATCAGAAGGCTCCATGAGTGCGGTACCCAAGAACCTGCACTCAACTGGATCTTCTCCTTCCTCAAAGGAACAACACAAAAAGACAGTGTCACTCTTTACACCCAGGGCCAAGAAACTGGTATGTGGAGTCCCCCATGGATCTTCCATCAGCTCACCCCTTTTCAATGTCTATATGGCTCCACTTACTAATATCATCAAATTGCAAGGTATCACTATCACATCCTGCATAGATGACACCCAAGTCATCCTCTCTCTGGTGGACAAGACACTCACAACCAGAACCAACTTCACCAATTACAGGACCTTGGTGGCAGAATGGATGAAAACTAACTGCTTGAAACTGAATTCCGACAAGACTGAAGTACTGATCTTTCTGAACAAGAACTCCCTGTAGGACGACACCTGGTGGCTGACAGAACTGGTACCTACAACAACACCTACTGACCATGCCAGAAATCTGGGGATTATGCTAGACAATAAGCTCAACATGACAGCACAGGTCAACACAGTGAGCTCCGCTTGCTTCCCCATCCTACGAATGCTACGAAAAAAATCTTCTAGTGGCTTCCATAGAAAACCAGATGAACTGTCACACAAGCACTCATCACAAGCTGACTCGACTATGGAAACACCCTGTATGCTGGAATTTCCAAACTCCTCCTGAACAGAATTCAGACCATCCAGAAAGCTGCCACAAGACTCATACTCAGCCTATTTTACCACACTCACATCTCACCTCATCTCCGTGAGCTCCATTGGCTTCCCATTTACAAATGAAGCCAATTCAAAATCCTCACACACGCCTACAAAGTCCTACACACCATGGTACCCACTTTCCTTAACAGCCCCCATACACTTTCACAACCCATCAAGTGCAGACCAGGAGGTTGCTCTTTCTCTTACGTAGCTTCCAAACATGGAGCAACCTCCCACAACAAATTAGAGCACCCTTCTCACTACTTAAGTTTCGCAAGAAGCTAAAGATCTGGCTCTTCGAATAATGCAGTGGGGACCATATACCTACACACTTGCTCAAGAGTCTGGATACTCTTGTGATGATTAGGGCACTATAAAAATCAACATAACACTGTATGTCACTCTACACCACTTCACTCCATGACACTCCATACCACTTTGCTCCATGCTACACCATTCCACACTACTCCACTCTACGCTATGGCACTCCACCCCACTCTACTACAATTTACTCTATGCCCACTCTATGATACTGTACTCAACTCTACTCCACTCTACTCTACAGCACTCTATGCCATTTCACTCCAGGCCACTCTATGTCACTCAATTCTACTACACTACTTCACTTTACATTATTCCATTCAACAATACTCCACACAACTCCCTCTATGCCACTCCATTCCAGCCCACTCCATTCTGTGTCCCTTAATCTATTCTGTGTCATGCCACACCACTCTACACCACTCTACAACACTTCACTGCACTGTACGACAATCTAGTCTACTCTTGCTTAGGAGAGACCTATTGGCTTAGCCAGTGCTTGTTATTCTTGTAGATAAAAAAGAAAGCAAAATGGTGCTTTCAAAAGTAATCTTCATCTGCAAGCAGAATCCCAGGTTACTCCAGAACTCCAATACATTTCATTAAGAAAAAACACAGTGTAAAGGGACAGAACAATGCAAAACATGCAATATACTACAGATAGATTGAAAAAGGATGATATTGGTCTTTAGAGATGTCCGCAGCCAATAGCACAGAATACTGTCTCAGAGTGGGACTTGCAGGTGTTGGAGTGTAGTTTTTATATTCAATATTAACATGAAAAGCTTGCAAAATAATGTATAAATGATGCTGAATAGAGAACATGGTAGGATAGAAATTAATGCACGTGTTAGAAATGTGCCCACGGGGAGTGGCCATCAATATACAGTATATGATGATTAATGAAACTGACTAATAATGAATTAATAATGTACTAATGTATGCTTCTGATGGCGAATCGACTGCTGTCCTAAGGAGGAAGACGGACTCTGTATGCTGACCCATTACGGAGGCTAACTATATGATAATTAAATTGTAATTGTCTGTTTGCCGTTTCTTTCTAGGTACCAACTGCTCTTTAGACAGAGACCATAGTTAGATGCTTCTAAAATTTGTGTTGCTAAATTGTTTTGCGTGAAGCCCAACATGCTGGTGCTAATTAGAGGTTAGTTAAGGAATTCACTAATATTGAGGTGCAAATAGACAAATGACAATCTTTGCTTAGTTGAATACTGTATTAATGATACTCTGCTAAATTTGAATCATGTTGACATCGTGCTCTGTTCTGATGTTCCTGATATTTGCTTTGATAAAGTCTTATTCAAGTTGCCATATTATAATGCTTTTGATGTGCTTACCAATTGAGACTAATAAACATGACCTTAGAATTGTAACAAATAGGGAATAAATATCTTAACCTTTATTAGCTTTGTGTGATCATTTATTGGCTGAAAAGTCATGGTGTTTCATTTTCTTATTAGAAGGTATTGATAAGTTGAATTGATTAGTTATTGTGAATGTTGATGAATGTTGATGAGGTAATTGATCTTTTTGATTGAAATGCCAAATAGCTATCTCGTCTTAAGAAGTCCTCAATCAGGGTCAAAAGATTCATTGGCCTAAAACGAGTACTGCATGCAAGTAAATTATATAGGTTGAGACACGTTATCACAGGTGTTCAGTTTATAAAGCAAACCCTTAAAAACTAGCATATGTTTCCAAAGGAACAGTATATAATTGTATTAATGTATACATGTAATAAAATATATCATTTTCTATGTTTAGCATTGGTATTGAAATTTAGTAAATCAAGTTTGTTAATAAAAATGCAATCACAGAGCTTGATTACAAGTCAATTCGAATGAAATAAACACGCGCTTTCGCATGTTAATTATTGGTTCACCGAATTATTCGCCGTTAGGTATTTCCACACCTGGATTTTCCGATGAGGAACAATCTGACCCAATTTTTTTGTCCCGAAAAATAGCCTCATTGCTAATGAAACTGCAGTTGCAGCCAAATTCTCATGTTGCTCCTTTTTCCCATCAGAGGGCAGCATAGAGTGCTTCCCCCGCTTTAAAAAAAACAACCCGGGGAGAGGTATAGGAACCTTATGTCAGCGGCCAAATTGGTAGATCAAGGCCAATACCTCAGCATAGAAGCCCACAGACTGACTAAGGGCTGTCTGCTGCACCAGCATTAGCAGCCAGGGCCCAGAGAGGAGTATGTAGTTAAAAAGAACTGTTTACGCTTACAAAAGTCATTCAGCCAGTACTAAAAGAAATAAAAAGCAGACTACTTTTACTAGTTTAGTTTATATAGTTTTTTAGCACATGACTGCTCACAGTGGACTTTCCCCGCACTGAGGTTGTTGGAATGTAAGAACTTCAAGGTAGAACAACCAATATTTCAGGCTCCACCTGAAAATAGTTTACTTGAGGGAAGAGCACACATGAGAAGGAAGTGAATTCCAGAGCTTGGAGGCCATTGAGGACAAGGATCATCCTCGTTGTCAAACTCTGTGTATCCTAGGAGCAGAGATAAGTTTGCTATGAGAAACGCTTAGAGCTATGGTAGGTATTTATGGCTTAACCAGATGGATCGCTCCTGTTTTATAAACGATCTGAAATGCAAAACAGAGGGCTTTATATTTAACGAGCTTAACAATTGACGACCAATGAAGATGAACCAGATGAGCAGTCACGTTGGAATGCAAAGTAACAGGCGGGCAGATGCATTCTGTATGATCTATAACTTTTTTTGCAAGGTTTCTATAATACCAAAATAAAGGACATTTCCATAGCCCAGTCGGGATGTGATCATTGCCTGAACCATAGTTTTCTGAGTATAAGAGGAAAAGGGCCATAAAATCTTCCATAAAGTTCTTAATATATGAGAACAATATGCTGTGAGCTTTCTGATGTGAGGATCGAAGGATAGCAAGTCATCGAACCAACCCCACCAGATTCTCCATTAAGGCCTTAGACCGTATAAATGGACCTAGGGGGGATGGCCACCAGGCCGATGTCCAATACTGTGGAGTGTTACCTACCACCATGACTTGTGTCTTGCCCATGGTCAGCTTGAGGCAGCTGACAACCTTCAAAGTAGCTGGAGAGAAGTCTAGAGCTCAGCTGGCTAGAGTTGTTGCCTTGATCCGGGGAGATCCGGGGATAAAGAGATGACTAGCTGAGTGTCATTAGCACAAGAAACTAGTGTGAAGCTAAAAGCTGAAACAATATCGGCCAATGGGCACACATGGATGTTGACCCTGAGGAACCCCACAAACAAGAGGGAAGATATTTGAGTAGAAGGGTTTTTAAAGACCTGAAGACAGCGTTCTTGTGAAAATGAGGTGAACCAGCTACACATCTGTCCGTTTGTTCCCCAGTCAAGGAGCTCATCTAGCAGAATATGATGAGACACACTATCAAATTCGGGACTTAGGTTCAGAAGGATGATAACAGCTGTTCCACCATCATCCAAAGTAGCTCTCAGTTCTTCTGACACTGCCAGTTCCACTAACTGTGGAATGCTATGGGCTGCTCCAAAACGTAATGGACACCCCATTGCGTGAATACCCGAAGGATGCTCACCCAAACATGGATAAACAGGACTGATCGAAAGCCCCTTTCTGCATGTCATATGTTGTGTGTGTTGTGCTGTCACAAGGTTATGCCAAGCAGCTGAAGCTGCCTGGTCCAAACCTTAAATTTGCTGCAATGCCACAGATTTTACAGGCAGTTGAGAACGGGCACTTCCAAAACATTCTATTGCCTTCATGATATACAAACACATGCCTAACATTAAAAATAGGATTTATACATAAAAAAGCATTTGAAAATGAATAGAATGAAAATAATTGTTCATTTTCCAATTAGATTTCCTAAAGAAATTGCTTAAAATAGTGAATGACTTTACTGGAAGCCGGCAGTTATAATAACCTATTTGTGCAAGCTACTCATCAGGTTAAATAGATCAAATAGGCTCAGAGAGTACATTTAATGCTTAGATTACAGAGACTTTACAGATATCAATTGTATCCCTTACATTACATTGGCTTCACTGCCCTAGGCTTCAAACAGCAGTGCGGCCATAATGTACTAAATTTAGGCATGTGCAAAATTTGCACAATTTACTTGTGTGTAATTACATGAAATTCTAGGATAACTTTGCAAAATTAGATGTAATTCACGGAAATGCAAAACTGGAATTCACACTGTATTGTAGGGCAAAATGCATCGCCATGTTCACTTGATAGTGCAGAAAAGCAAAAACATCTTCAACAACAGCTGGTGACTTTCAACATCGTAAAAGAACTCTCCAGCCCAAGCGCCACCGTCAACGACATCACCCCCTCCCAAGAACTATGCGACGCCCTAGCAACCGACTTCCACCGAAAAAACACTGACATCCATGACAGCTTCAACTCCCTTCATACCTCGGACACTCCTAATCCGCCCTCCACGAACTCCACCCGCTGCAGCCGACTGACCTCCTGGACCAGCATCAGAGACGACAAAACCCGCAAGACCATGTACTCCATCCACTCCGGATCACGATCAGACCCCTGCCCACACCACATTTTTAACAAGGCAGACACAGCCATCGCACCACACCTACGGAAAGTCATCAACATCTCCTTTGAAACTGCAAGATTCCCGGAAAGCTGGAAACACGCTGAAATCAACGCTCTTCTCAAGAAAACAAAGGCGGACCACAAGGACCTAAAGAACTTCTGGCCCATCTCCCTGCTCCCATTCCCGGCGAAGGTCATTGAGAAAATCGTCAACACTCAGCTCACTCGGTACCTCGAAGACAACAACACCCTCGACCCCTCCCAGTCTAGCTTCAGACGTAACCACAGCACCGAAACCGCCCTCCTCGCCGCCACAGACGACATCAGAAGCCACCTCGACAATGGAGAAACATCAGCCCTCATCCTCCTAGACCTATTGGCCGCCTTTGACACTGTCTGTCACCACACTCTGAAAACCCGCCTCCACGAAGCAGGAATCCAAGACCAGGCCCTCGAATGGACCGCATCCTTCCTCGCCGGCAGAACCCAAAGAGTCCGCCTCCCCCCATTCCAATCCAAGGCCTTCAACATCATCTGCAGTGTACCCCAGGGCTCATCCATCAGCCCGACGCTGTTCAACATCTACATGGCCCCCCTCTCACAAGTGGCCCGTCAGCACACCCTCAACATCATCTCCTACGCCGACGACACCCAACTCATCCTTTCCCTCACCAAGGACCCACACACCGCCAAAACCAACCTCCACCAGGGACTGAAAGCCATCACCGACTGGATGAAAGACAGCCGGCTAAAACTGAACTCGGACAAAATAGAGGTCCTCATCCTGGCCGGCCTCGCTGGGTCCCCCACCGACACCCACCAACAGCGCCCGAAACCTCGTCTTCACCCTCGACTCATCCCTCTCCATGTCAAAGCAGGTCAACGCCGTCTCCTCCTCCTGCTACAACACCCTCTGCATGCTTCGCAGAGTCTACAAATGGATCCCAACAGAAACAAGAAAAACAGTAACCCAGGCCCTCGTTAGCAGCAGACTCGACTACGGCAACGTCCTTGTAGCCGGGCGTCCGCCGACGCAGGTCCCAGTACGGCTACTGGGCTCGAATGGCCATACCACGGGGCACGAGCGAAAGCCTCGGGGGCGTGACATCAGACGTAGGAAGCCGCGCTGAAACACTAGAAAGGAACGATGGACTAAAAATAGGAGGAAGCCAAGAGACGGAGGAACTAGGAGGAAGGGAACGGAGAGAAAGAAAAAGCCAAGAGCCGTCGAACACGGAACCGAAGTCCGACAGTGAAGGAGAACCGCGAGCGACGGAGAAAACCCCCAGGGCGCCTCCCTCCCCTGCCGAAGCAAAGTCGGGAGACCGTGAGACAGCCGGCCGCGTCCCCGGAGGGACGTGGCCCCTACAGGTACGTTCGTACCACAACTGGGAATTCCTTCCTCAGTGGTTACGGGGGACAGGGGCTAAAAAGGGGAATACTGGGAGGGTAGAAGGAAGGTCCTGTAAGGAAGGGGAAACCCTGTGATCCGGAGACAGCCGCAGTAACCCCCCCCCCTCTTAACCTCACAAAAAGCCCCAAAAGAGAAAAGAGAGAGAGCAGAGAAGACACCGCTCGAAAGGAGAGAGAAACCTAGGCACCTCACGGGAAGATGATGCACACCGAGTGAATGAAAGTTACCTCACCCCAACCCACATGTACCTACCCTCACCCCTATTAACCCGATATAGACCTTACTTACCTCTACACTTACCTATTTTCCGTTCTGTTTTTATTTTGGGAGACCCTCTGCTACTTCCACTCGAGACCAGACAGGAATCCTTTCAAATCAGGACCAGACCACAGCGGGACCACAAACGGAGCCTGAGAAGGAGAAAGGGATACTGGGTGAACATAACCGGAAGTTAACCTGTGGAACAAACAGAGATAAAAGAAAACCCAACCTTGATAACGAATAAATAAATCATTCATCCCCCTCAAACTGCGCTTATCGAATTATTCCAATATCTTTCCTACTCGGAGATAAAGAACCCGCTACAGTCCTCTACGCCGGTATCCCATCCAAACACCTACAATGCCTCCAACGCATCCAAAACACCTCCACCCGACTCATCCTCAACATCCCTCGCCACAGCCACATCACTCCCCACCTAAGAGAACTTCACTGGCTCCCCGTCAACAAGAGGATCACCTTCAAGCTCCTCACCCACGCACACAAGGCACTCCACAACACCGGACCAACACACCTGAACAGCAAACTCAGCTTCTACACCCCAACCCGGCAACTCCGCTCCGCCAACCTCGCCCTCGCCTCCATCCCACGCATCCGCTGCAAATCTTCTGGTGGCAGATCGTTCTCGTACCTCGCCACCAAGACCTGGAACACCCTCCCGTCTGACCTAAGACAGACCCAGAACCTGCTTTCCTTCAGAAAACTCCTCAAGACCTGGCTCTTCGAGCAGTAGCAGCACCCCCCTCCCCCCAGCGCCTTGAAACCCTCACGGGTATGTAGCGCACTTTACAAATAATTTGATTGATTGATTGATTGACTTTCTGCCAGTTTGCGTGCATTTGCAGCAAATTCATACATCCGGCGGTGCATTTGTGGTACATTTTTTCTGTGAATGGCACGTAATTGCACAATTTGGGGAACTACCATTATGTTGAGAATTTCACATCTCAAAAGTAGAGTGAAATTACTAACACAAATTTCGCCCAAAGCTAATGGAAACTACCAGACTGAATGAGAAAAATTCTGCTCACGGAAATAATAAATGTAATATATGTACTTAGCTCAGCATGAAGCATCCCTCACATAACTATTTTAAAAATATTTTTGAAACACACATATTTCCCCTTTTTCGAAAAATGTGCAAACACTGCCCTCAAATGCCATTTTTGTTTCAGGTAAATACTCTCAACTTTTCCTAAATAAAAGCCTGACATTTTTTGAAAATATGCAAATTTTCTCCCCAAATTCCATATTAGTCTTTTTAGCTTTTCATTTTTACCAAGAACTCACACTTTTTGACTTCCTCTCTCACGCTGACAGATACTGCCTAACGTAATAATGTATCACTATCACATTTCATGGATTCATAGTAGAACCAACAAGGCCTTCAGATATCGGGGCTAGCTATCAGAAGCCAGGAGTGTCTATCTGATGCCATTAGTGCACCACTTTATTACATATATAACTTTTTCATGCCAGGAGAATGCACGAGATGCAGTGAAGGCAAACAATGCCACAGATCACTACCAAAAGGGAGTACTGGCCAAAATATGCCTGGGATGGACTTTAGACGCTAGGGATGTCTTCAAGAAACCAGGGATGTACACCAGAAGCAGGGATGTGCACCAGAATCAAGGGCGGCCTCTATATGCCAGTAATGGACAACAAATTGACAGGATGCCCAAGAGTTATCAGGATAGCTTCCAGATACTGAGGTGAGCACCAGATTCAAGGATGACCACCTTATGAAATGGATGGGCTTTAGAATCCAGGGGCTAGTGACCAGATGGTAATGGGTTCCTCCCACATACAGGCATTGGCAGAGTGTCAAGTGTCACCCATTGGGAAGGTTACATCTGGCTGTGCATGCTACCAGGAAGCTCAAGAGAATCTTAGCATTAGGCTTATTTTTTTCTATCTCCGGGAGATCCTAAGATGACCAAGTAACATCAATTGAGCCCATCAAATGCAGCTAAGCCCCAAAATTGCTGGGAGTGGACGTAAGACAGGAATGGCAGGAGACACAGGTGGCATCCCCCGTGTTGACTTCTGCTATTCCAAACTGAGCCCCTATCAGGCTGAGCCTCCTGACCTTTTGATTATCATAAACCCCCAAGATCTCAGACACAAGAGCAACTACACCAACATTTGTACATAATTGCAGCTTGTATAAATGTCCTTCATTTTGGTTTTCTGTAGCTACAATTTGCTGAGAAAAAAAGGTGTGTCTCCCTTGCAGAATATAGAAGAATTCGTTTTGCTACTATAAATAAGTTACAATTGCAATAAGATTATTGTATCTAACTTGGTATTAATTGCTGAATACATCAATATATTCTAGTTACCCATCCACCTCTACACTCCTGCTGAATTTTCTAAGTTTAGCTTTTTCAGAAACAGATAAGCACAGCAAAATCTATAAATTCTTTGATCATGTTGCCTCCCAAAAACAGTTTCTTAGGAGTCTGTGCAAGTTTTAGTTGACCCGTGCATAGCCGTGGGCAGCAGCATATTAGGGGGTGAGTTTCCTGCTATTGACGTCTTTTTTATGCAAATGCGCCAAGGTGGCTGCCTCTTGTAGTTTCACTTCCTGATTATGGTTATGTTCCTAGCGTCCAGGCGTAGTGTTGTCAGCTAGGAATCGAATTATTTTATGATTATAGTCACGAAATGGGGGGTGCTCGATATCCATACTGGGGTAAATACATCCATTTATATTTTCCAATAAATCTTTCAAACCAGTTCCCATCATTGATATAATCGTAGACTCTTAAACGGGATTGAGAGAGTTGGAAAAGAACTGCCCAGGTTAGGGGTCAGTTTGCAAATTCTCCACCCCACATTCCGGAATAAAACCTTCCACTGGCCGATGGCAGCATGTTCTGCTGACAACGCGGAGCTGGCCGACCTGGAATTTATTGATTTTTGTTTGTTACTTTTTAAACCCCCGGCCTGGGGCAAAGATCTGACTTTGTTTAATAACTGATAGCACAGCTAGGTCATGCCCTCTTGCTAATCTCGCCGTGCCTGCTGTCCAAGTCATTCAGAGCTACTGTGATGAAAGTGAAAATATGACTATCACGTGCCGTAGTGCAAAAACTCCCCTATCTCAGAGTTCTGTGTAGATGTTTCAAGGAAGCCCATGACGCTTATGGCCGCACACCAGGCATAATAACTGGGCGCACGAGGACACGCATTATAGAACAGCTGCATTTCATCCGCTGTAATCCATGGAGGACGTTATAGTCAATTTGAGAAGGCTATGTTGATAGGTCAAGGTGAGGGCCTAAGACCAAGAAGAGGGGATTTAATGATTGGTATTGCATGCCTAAGGGAGAAGAGCTATAATGCCAGCAGAGTAGTGGTTCCCAACCTTTTGACTTCTGTGGACCCCCACTTTATCAGTACTAGAACCTAGGGACCCCCACTGAATCATTATTGGTATCAGGGACCCCCCCCCATGAGTCATTACTTAAAGCTGGGGACCTAATCTGTTATTATTATTACACAGACCCGCTTAGGAGGCTTTGTGGACCCCCAGGGGTCCCCAGACCACAGGTTGGGAACCAAAGAGGTAGAGCATTCTGCCTACTGAGGGTAGAATGTTCTAAGTTAAACAATGGGAAACAGAAAGACAAAAAATGGAAGTTACAGCTGTTGAGTCTGGGGCCTGTGTCACTACTTGTACAGAACTACAGATGTGCCATATCTGTCGACATCTAAGACTGTTACTTTTTTTTCTTTTTATAAAATTTTATTGATCTTCTACGATTACATGCAGTCAGATCAGGTATAGCCAGGGTGGTTGAGGACAGTCATTACGCAGTGCTTAATTTGTAAATAAAAACGTGCCGGTGCCCAAAGCCCTTCTCTTAAACACACAGCTCCTGCAATTAAATGTGCGAACATGGAATACTGAGGCAGCCTAATCCGAAGCCATCTCAGGCCTCTTCAATCCATTTAAAGCCACTCCCTGCCCCTTCAGCTCACTCTTGCAGCTTTCTGCTTTCTCCCATTGTGACGCTTTTTCGTTTTTCTTTTCCTCTGTGCTAGCGCTCCCAGTCCTTAGTAAGTAAATTAACAAGGGGACGCATATAGCTCAATGAACCTTTTGAATCGCATGGAGTATCCTAGTCATGCAGTGACCACTGAATCAATAACCAACATCCATCAATAAAGAAAATAAACACTTCCTGAAACCACATTAGACACCATACTAATCAGAAATAATCACTATTCATGAAAAAGGTTAACACGTTTTATTCCCTATTGCTTACAATTCTAATCGTCTGTTAATTCAAGCTTTATTCAAATCAATTCTTTATTAATTCAATCAGTTATAAGACATTATATCTTGGGAAAAAACATATGCAATAAAGAAACACCATAAGCTATGAATATCAGCATTAATAATGTAATTCAGCAATTAAGTTTGTCAGTCATTTGTCACCGTCAACGTCACCCCTAACAACCTACCTAACCAAGATTAGCATTAGCATGGGGATCTTCATGCGAAAACAAATTTAGAGAAAACATTAATTTGGAAAAATCTACCTAAGTGTGAATCTCTACAAAACAGCGCAGTTGGTACCTAGAAGATAAGGCACAAAATTGTCAGTCACATTTTCATTGCTACCTATCCAAGATGGATCAGCAACAAGTCAGTCTTTGTCTTCAGGTCATCAATAGTCAGCTGCAAATCAGGCTCACAGAGTATGAGCCCAATATCATCATCTCGGACAGCGCCTCCTGATGTCATCAACTTTCTCCTTGCAGTTCTGATTCCTCACCCCTTGTCGTGACTTTTTATTAGGGTCTCCCAGTCCATCCCACTAATTGCTAATTGGTCAATCGGTCGGAAGATATGACTCTAACCTATAGTTTTTATTTACCAAATCATATTCTTATATTTCACAAAACGCTGATTGGTTCTTCTTGCGATGAGGACATCATCCGGCTCTTCAGGTATCAAAATTGTTGCACATGGTTCTCTAGTCAGTGCTTCTGTTGTTTAAGTCCTGGTACATTTAGCCTACACTACACATAATTGTTTCAAATTGTCTTCACCATCTCCTGTCCATCGGTACATTGCAGAATGTTCTAGCTAAGCGACTTGAACTCTGAGCGGTGCAAGGTCTCTGTTTCCAGTTACCAGTCCTTTGCAAGGCCAGAAGTTTCCAACACCCTTGAACCCAGCACCTGGTCGCTACCATCCGTGAGCCTACCCAGCCAATGGTGCCCCCCAGTCATAGACCCTTGGAAGTGGACCTAAGGTGCTCTGCTAGCTTCTGTGGATCAAGCGGAACCGACGCAACTCCTCGGAGGAGGGATGCAAAAAAGTTGGGATGGAAGACCACACCCCAAGGCTGACAGGTCTAACACTCATGCTCCACTGGGGTAGGCCATACTTTTCAAGTTTGACCTGGCCTCGGGTGACTAGATGTCCATGGTTGGTGCTTTGAATTTGTAGGTGCTATTTTTTACCTTAAACTTTAAAAAATCATAACTCCACTTCTAGTAATTTGATTCTTTTGGTTTGGTGATAAATAATTTATTAAAATGTACTCTTTTTTTAGACCAAAAACATTTTTGCCTTTAGCCATGAGGTTTTTTTGTTTTTAATTGATGAAGGCCCAGCAGCTCCTTGAACAATACATTTTTTTTAAAATATATTTTTTTATTGTATTATAGACACTGCAGTACACTACAAAACCAAATGGTATCAAGGTCCCGGCATTTATAAACAATTGTATATCAAAGAGTAAGAAAAAACTGACGAAATAATAGGGTAATGACATTTGTGCTACGAGAACATGATATACTGCTCAAACTTGGACGTGCGGTGGGAGAAGGGAATTAAAAGAAATATAGATAGGGGTGACAAATAGGGAGTCAACAAATAAGCGGGCAAACAAGGTATCGTGTAGACAGTCACTCAGGATGTGGGCAAGAAAGGGTAAGGAAAGGAGGCAAATGGGCGAACTAGTCATGCAGCAGGGGTTTGAGGGCGAAAGCACCTGGTTTCTCAGGGGGACGAAATAGGTTTATCGCTGTGCCGATATCTGGATTGGGAACAGATCAGAGAGCGCCGGTGTCGCAGGGCGCTCAGCCTAACATCTTAACCTTGAGGGTCACAACCCTTAGATATTAGTATGCTCTAGAGTTGTGGATTGTCAGGGTAGCTCCACTGTGAAAATAATAGGACGTGGGTCTCTTGTCGCCGCTTGGCTAGTTCAGGCTGGTACTATGTATTCTACTCATGGCACGTGTTGAAGGATCTACGAAAAAGGTCACCTGAAGATGATGGGGAGGATCAGTATGTAGTCTCTAGCGAGGTTGAGGAAGAGAAAAGGGATAAGAAGGAATCAGAGTAGGGAAGAAAAAAAGGAGAGGGATAAGAATAGTAAAGAAGAGAAAGAGAAAGAGTAAAAGACAGAGGAGGAAGAGGGGGTAGGAGGGAGATAGGGAGGGGAGAGGGAAGAGGGGAGAGGGGAGGAAAGTGGGGGAGGAGGGGGGTTGGTGCTGTTTCCGGGTGGTTTGCTATCTTCCCACTGTGAGGAAGGGGGGCCACACCTAAGTAAATACTTGGGCTCGGTCTTGTATGTTATAGATGATTCTCTCATGCATGGCCGTGCAGGTCATGGTTACGATCCATTCTTCCGGGGCTGGAGGGACTCTGACCGCCAATGGCGTAGTATGCATATTTTTGCAGTAGCTAGTGCAGTGTGCAGCAACCTTTTGTGTGGCCTAGAGAGGTCAGATAGGGAGGTCATATCGTGCAGGAGTATGAAGGAAGGGGAGTGGACATGGGAGCAGCATAGATTCAGCTAGAGTGGAACTCACAACCTCCTAGAGTGGTCGAACTGTGGGACAGTCGGTCAGAATATGTTTTAGATCGCAGGATGTCTCTGGGCATCGCCAGCACTACGCATGCGGGAGGAGCCCTGTCCTGTGTAGTTTCGCTGGGGACCAGTGCCAGTCGTGTAAGACCTTAAATAGACAGAACTTTAAGTGTGCCTCCCGAGTACCTCTGTCCAAGGCTTCCAGAACGTCTTCCCAGTCGTCTGGGTCTAAGGCTACTAGCAATCAGGTTTGCCATTGCAAATGTAGCCTATCCGCTAGGGGCTGGGAGTAGAGTTGTTGGGTGATTAGGTCATAGAGACCTGCCATTACTCCCTTATGTTGCCCCCACTGTTGCAAATAAGCCACTATGGGTGAGGACTGGGACCCCCGTCAGACAGCGTCACCTCCCAGGGAGATACAGTGCTTAAGTTGTAAATATCTCCATTCCTGGCTCGACTGGAGACCGAACTTTTCCCGCAGCCTGGCGAAGGGTTTGAGCACGTTGTTTTCTAGGACCTGCGAGAGGGTAAGGATGCCGGCCCTCCTCCACTGTAGCCAGTTGAGTACCTCACCGCCTATCCGGAGACCGCTGTTGCGCCATAGGGGCGCCTGGGCATGGATGAGGGGGTGAACCCCAAGTAATCTGTGGTCCCTTCGCCAGGCTGCCCTGGACACCTTCAGAATAGGATTAATCGAGGTGACGGATGGGAGATCGTCACGGTAAGGTCCCCCGAGTCCCTCATTCGCAAACAACAGCTGCCTTTCCACTGCGGTCCATAGAGGCGGGTCTGGTGCTTTTGAGAATGTTTGGTATAGTTGGGACAGTTGCAAAGCTAGAGAGTAATACTCCACTGACGGGAGCCCCAGGCCCCGTGTGAACAGCAGGCTAGGAGCTTGGCAGGTGATAGTCGCGGTCGCATTGGGTCCCACACAAATGATCTAATGAGCACTTCTATGCCTCGTAGTGTGGGGAGGGGTACCTGTAGGGGGAGGAGTCCCAGGATGTAGGTGAAGCGGGGTACTATGACCATCCTGACCGCCTGCACTCGGCCCCACATTGAAAGGCCCAATTGGGTCCATTTTGCAAAGTCAAGTTTCGTCCGCGCAATGAGGGGTTCGATATTGTCTGCCACCATGTGTGCCAAGCCCGGATTGACTAGTACTCCCAAATATTTAAGGCATTTCGACGTCCAACCGAATGGATAACCTAGGAGTGCTGCTTTAGTGGTTATTCGCGAAAAGGGAATTGCCTCACTCTTGTCCCAATTAATGTGATAACCAGAGAGGGTTGCGAATTCTTCGATGACCTCCAGCAATTGAACAATACATTTTTACAAAAATCATGACAGAACAAAACAAGATTTGCCAGAAAGCTGCTGGCCAATACCAGACCCATTGGCTTTGCCAATGCATGCTTCATACATGTTTTGAAGACGTGCTTCGCAAAGCTCATCTTCTATATTCACATTAATTGATTCTATTTAATCTGCCCCAAAAAGAAAGATTAAGAAACCTAGCTTCATTGTGTTTGAATATACTAACCCATTTTGAAGTTTTGTGCGTATTAGGTTTGAAACAAGTGCATTTGTACATGGTTCTATTTAAGAAGAACTTTACAAGAAGCATTTTTTGGTGATAGCCTTTGCCATTCTTGTCCTGTTGAAATGCATTGTAGTGAAAGCTTGGTCTCAAGGGGCATAAAATGGACATATCGAAAGGGTGATAATCGATTTTTAGTACAACATGAATTATGTTTCTGTCGCGCCCTACCATTTTTAGGTATGATAGCGAGTTCCAAGGTGATTTCATCCAGTGAAAAATGTGGTATTTTGTTTAGGATTTGATTAACATACATTGAGAGAAAAAACCTTTTCCTTTAATGGCAATTGTGGTCAGTTCTCCAGAAGGTAAAATGAGGACACACTTCCTTTAAATTAACAAATATTTTATTCATCCATGTGACAATAAAGTCTGACACACCGAGTGAAATATACCCTTCTAACATCAGCAGCAACTAGTCAGTGTACTAGTTTCCACAGAGGGCTAATGAACAATTAGAGTGCTAATATTTGAGACTGAGGACAAATATGAGGAATTCCTGAAAAACATGTATCAGAAATAGGAAATGAAGAATCAAAAGCATTTCTTATAGGGGAAACTGTAGTAAGTGAACAGAATGAGAGGCTTAATCTTACATAGGAAATTATGGTTAGTGCTCAAGGAATGTAACAAGAGGTCATATATATGGTCTGACAAACAGCAGAAACAATCTGTCAGGTGATTACCCAGTGTTCTATTGTAGCTTCATAACAGAGTCCTAATGAACAATAAGATAACTAATAGGTGTATGTCATAATATTGCATACACAAATATTGGCTTGCAGAAATGCTACACCCCATTGAGCTTAGAGGTTCTATGATTAACTCCAACAAGATGATATTTTGTAGACTGTAGTTAGGACACACATATATTCTGACAATAACATTGTGGGACCACACTGAGCAGAAAATTATGTATCTATGACAAAATGAAGTAGTCATCAATGTCATAGTGCTGGAATTGGAGCAGTGGAGCTTATTAAAGCCTTTTCTATGGAGCAAGATGAAGTAAATGATCACTTATGTTTAATGTATAATATATCCTTAAGGGACTATGGCGGTCATTCTGACCGCGGCGGTCAGCGCCCGCCAAGCAGTTCCTGCCGAAAGACCGCCGGTCATTACGGCTTTCCCGCTGGGCCGGCGGGCGACCGTCAGAAGACCGCCGGCCGGGCCAGCGGGACAGCCCCTTCAACAATGAAGCCGGCTCGGAATGGAGCCGGCGGAGTTGAAGGGGTGCGACGGGTGCAGTGGCACCCGTCGCGATTTTCACTGTCTGCTAAGCAGACAGTGAAAATCTTTGTGGGGCCCTGTTAGGGGGCCCCTGCACTGCCCATGCCAGTGGCATGGGCAGTGCAGGGGCCCCCAGGGGCCCCACGGCACCCGTTCCCGCCATTCTGGCTCCGGCGGTGGACACTGCCAGAAACAGGCTGGCGGTAAGGGGGTCGGAATCCCCATGGCGGTGCTGCAAGCAGCGCCGCCATGGCGGGTTCCCTGGGCCAGCGGGAAACCGGCGGGAAACCCCCCTTTTCCGACCGCGGCTTTACCGCCGCGGTCAGAATCGCCCAGGAAGCACCGCCAGCCTGTTGGCGGTGCTTCCGCCGCACTCCGCCATGGCGGTCATGGACCACCAAGGTCAGAATGACCCCCTAAAAGTCTTAATAAAAGAGAACCCTATCTATCAGCATCCTCTTTAGACTACCCATGCTCTCTGTTGCTCCTTAATTTTAAAATTACAGTTTGGTAGACAAAATATTTTGCTAATCTTTAAATTCCTTTAAATAGCTTTTATAGAGGTTTAGGGACAGTTTTCCTAAATGTGGCGCAGAGCGGTGCTGCACCAAATTTGGCACTGCTGCACTACGTCACTTTAGAAACACAGAGATGTCCTGTATTTATTAGAATACAGTGCAGTCCTGCATTTCCCCCTGCAATGGCGCTAAATTTAGCTGCCAACACAGGCATCCTTGCACAATCGTGCAAGGATGTCTGCGTTGAGGGGTTTGATTGTTTATGTGCAGGAAGGTGTGCCTTCCTGCACATAAACAATCACTAATCATGATTTGGCACTTCTGTGTATGCTGCAGAAGCCTCATTGCACCTTGCTAACGCCACCCCTGGGGTGGCGTTAGATTTGGTATTGCCTCAGGTTTACGAAAACATGTAAAGCTTGGGCAGCGTCAAAATGAAATGGGTGTTGCTGTGGCACACCCACAGCAACACCCATTGCACACCCCTTCCAAGCAAAGTGCTGCTTATGAAGGGGCCATATTTACAAGGTGGCATTAAGCCACAAAAAGTGGATTAACGCCACCTTGTAAATACGGCGCAGAGCACAGCGCCACCGGAGCGTCAGTTAAAGTGACGCTCTGGTGGCGCCAGGGGCTCATAAATATGCCCCATAGTGACAATATTCAGGCAGATCTCATAGTTCAAATGAATAGATTTAGGGCCTGCTTAAGAGTTTGGCAGACGGTTTTGCCCGTCCACCGAACTTCCGATGGGGAGGTTGCCGCCGAGCCCATTAAGAGTTTTCCACTAGGTTGGTGGGCGGAAACCTGAGTTTCCGCCCGCTAGTCTAGCGGGAAACGGCCTACAGCATTGTCTCCGACTCATAATAGAGCAAGAAAGTAAACATTGCTACAGTGCTGGCCAGGGGGGGCCCTGAACTGCCCATGCCAAGTGCATACGGAGTGCAGGGCCCCCCCTGGAACCCACTGCACCCGTTCTCTGTCAGCCTTTTCATGGCGGTGTTACCTCCATGAAATCGCTGGTGGAAAACTAAGTCGTAATCCCCAGGGCAGCACTGCTTGCAGCCCTGCCCTGGCGGATTGGGAACGCCATGACCATCAGACTGCCGGGAGGACTAATCCTGGCAGTCCGACCGCGGCATGACCTCTGTGGTCATAATGTGACGTTCAAACCACTGCATTTGGCGGCGGTCCGTATGCCACCACAAGTCTGGCGGTCAAGAGAGCGCCTGACTCGTAATGACCGCCTTAGACTCCTATGGGTAGTGAGCTCTTAGCAGGACTTGACGTCTGAATATTTCAATTTATTTATTTAACTTCTTCCCCTTGTTTTGTAAGTAGTGGCAGTTTTCTGCTTGAACATGCATTGCTCGAAAATTATGTTCATCATTAATCAAATGAGAGAAAACAATAAAACTATAGACAATACATATATAAAAATACTTTATACTTAAGTGTATTTAAAACTAATTAATTAAAACATGTTAAAATAGGTAACATCGTAAATCAGACATGACAATGAGACAACTATTTTAAAACTCCGTGACAAATGTGAAGAACTACAAACTTTTCAAAGCCTGAGAACATTTTAAATGCATAATAACACATGGAACAAAATGCTTTTGGGGATTCATTTATTTGACAAAATTGGAGCAGCAAAAATGAGAATCATTTTCACAGATATTCAGCCTTCGGCACAGGAAATTAGGGACTCTAAATCTGTTTTATACAGCAAAATGTCTCCCAGGGCAGGAACATTCTGTGAACACTTCTGTTCTTTATTAGAACTTGATCTTTAAAGATTGCTGTTAGGGAAAAATGTGCAGTGATATTCGTATTGTAATGAGGCTTGTTACAGGTACTATCTATGAATCTCCTAGGTACATATCTTCTGGCTAGGAGCCAATTAAAATGTAGTGTACAGCTGTCAGATTTACAGTTAGCATTGATCGATTACTGAAAGATTACACAAACAGGCCTGACTTATCCACCTTTTCACTCAGAAAAACCATTGGCCTTATAATAGCTAACTCCACATTTTCATGTAAGGTTACAGGAGATCCAATGGATATTATGTTATCTTATGTAAGATTACAGGAGATATAATGGATATAGCATTATCTTAGATGCCATGGTAGTGAGTCTCAAGGCATTCATGTTTTCTGCCATCTAGCAGTGACATGGTGGTGGCCACTGTCACAGCAGTGGAGGATGGCGGGTTATTGGCTTGTAAAACTAAGTTGAAGACTGAGGTTTCCGAGATGTCTTTTAATTCGTCCCACATGTTTTGCAGCTTTTCCTGAGAGGTATGTCGAGGGACTCAAAATGCTTGCTCTTTTTATTTGGGTATTATATCTTGGAAGAATTTCTGTGTCTGTCTTTCTGCGCACTCCATCTGATTATCACAATCAGAGTTCTGTGTCCCATGGTTCACTTTACTATATTCTTTAGGTGACCTTTACAATCCACTCTCTCAACGGATTCTAACATTTTCCAGCATGTCTATAGCTGCCCTAGTCTCCCCATTTACAATGTAAAAAGGCAACATACATCCCTAAACCTAACCAGATTTGTTTAAGACTGCTTAATCTGTGCTGTGGTTTAAATTGTGTTTGGACAGTGTATGTAGCACTCATTTCTGTCTAAAAAAGTGCTTTCTTTAGTGCACAAAAACAGTCATTTTAGATTTGAGCCTTACCTGCATTGTTCTAAAGGAGCTACTAAGTATGTTTTGAGCCTGTGTGCATCCAAGGAGATTATGACTTCAGTGGTACCCCCTTGCCCACTACACACCAGTTTGTGCATTACTGATTGGCCCTCAAGCATCTGACCAGGTCTGACCCCTCTCCTCACACCTTCACAGGCCCTTAAGTTTGTGGAGGGAACCCCAAGACTACTACCTTCATTCAGTAGCCCTAGCTTCTCACAGGCCTGAACAACCCAGTTAGCAAGGACAAAGAAAGTTGATAAGGAAACAGACTTTGTGCTGTGTAGGTTGAAACTTTAAAACCGCTCTTTTCCTCCACCTATGACTGTTTAAATTTATCTCTTGGGTTCTGTGCAATTTGTACTTTTAGAAATGATCTTTTCCTCTAGTAGTGACTGTTTAAATTTATCTCTTGGTTTCTGTGCAATTTAAACTTTTAAAACTGCTATTTTCTTCTAATCATGACTTTTTAATTTTCTCTACTGACTTTCCCCTCAACTATGCCACAGCAATCCTTTCCCCCTCCCCTTTACAAGCTAAAAAGGCAAAATATAACCGTAAGCCTAACCAGAGAGTGTTTAAGAGACAACTTAATCGGTTTTGTAGTTTAAGTTGTGTTTGGAAAGTGTATGTACCCCTTATTTTCGGCCAGAAAAAGTGTTTTTTGAGTGCACGAAAAGCAATAATTTAGTGGTTTTAGATTTGAGCAGTACATGCAGGGTTGAACAGAAGCTACAAAGTGTGAATTGAGTTTGTAGGTACGGAGATTCTGACATCAGGAGCACCCCCTTGCCTCCTGCACACCAGTTTGTGCTTTAGTGATTGGCCCTAAGGCATCTTAGCAGGCTTGACCTCTCCTCTCACACACCTGCACAGGCCCCTAACTTTAATTTCACTTACACTTTAATGTTTTATTTTTTTTACTTGTTGCATCTGGGTTCTGATGGGTGATTAGAGCTAGGGTTTCTAATGGACCTAATGCTTGAGTTCTGATTGGCTGAGAGGGCTATTGTTCTGATTGGTTCCTATGGATAGAGTTTCTAATGGACCTAGGGCTTTTGGCTTGAGTTTTGATTGGTGGCTAGAACTGTGATTGGTTAATAGGGCCAAGGTTCACATTGCCTTTAAGGTTTAGGGCTAGTGTTCTGATTGGTTAGGGCTAGGGTTCCCTTTGCAGCAAGGTCACCTGATCCATACTCCCTTTACCATTCAATTTCCACTCACAGTACTTTACATCCAAATCCATCACAGATATTCTCATCTCATTACTCCACAAAAACAAAACATCGCACACACACCAGCACATTAAAATCTCACACACACAATTTCACACTACATGCCATCACAAAATAGAAGCAAACACTCACTACCACCCTCATGAATATACAAATAATACACATCCTAAACTAACTTTACTCCCAAATATTCTATCTTCAACCACACCTACCACAAACAACCCAACTCTACACAAGAACACACATTCACCTGCCTCTCATCTATTACACAATTTATAGCCTTAAAACATGATCCACATGCTCCACCACCATCCCTAATCCATACACCATCTACCCGAAACAGATGCAAACAAAATTAACAATATACCTCTCTTAACATCTTGTCATCTCCTTGTCTACTACACAACAAGGCTACTCTAACAAAAACAAAACAGCCCGCCAACTCACTCTCAACCACCATCTCCACCACCTGCACACACAGGCCCAACAAAATGCCTTCTAAACCTACTGGATGAGGATTACGATATAGACAAACAACACTATTGCTATCCTGATACAGTTAATAGCAACACTAATAATACACCTGCTTCTAGCTCAAAGAATACTACTCAATCTTCTAGAAAACAAAGTCACACCACCACTAAAACCACAATGTCTAGACTGCCTACTAATAAACACTCGAAAACTCTCTAAAAACAAGCACCACATCTATGACCTACTCACTGACACACAACCTGACTTACTCTTCATAACTGAATTATAGTTGGAGGATGACATGGCTGCAGTATATCATGAAGGTGTTCCTCAAGGCTATCAAACTGTCCCACAAAATCGCATAGGCAAAAGAGGGGATAGACTAGCTGTTATATTCAAAGGAACAATAAATGTCACCAAAGCTGACAGCATTTCCATACAAGGTTGTGAGACCCTCATCACCAGATGCAACCCTACATTACCTTCCCCTTGTAACTTCCTCCTACAGATCATCACCTAGCAGTGCAATATTCCCAGACACATTTCTATACACAGGTTCAAACCTTATGACACTACACTCTAACTTATGCATCTTTGGTGACCTAAAAATATAGTTTGACAAACCCAATATGCCTCATCCAAGAACTATTTTCAGTGGCCTAGGCACAATGAACTTACATCAGATCATCCACAAACCCACACAAATCAATGGGCAAATCCTAGATGCCAATTTTGCAAATCCAGACCTAGTTATCTTTCAAAGGATTATTCCAATCACATGGTCTCAGAGCCATCTGGGAGCATTCCAACACAAAACACCACAAATAACTACACATAAGGTCACCTTTCATGGAACCACATATTGACAGTGGAACAAACTCAATTTTGAATACTTAGAAATACAACTAGCATCCAACACAGACCTAGCACCATAAATTAATTTCAACAACTCTGTCAGTGGCTCCATAGAGCTTTTAATATCAGAGTCCTACTAAAGACAGCAAAGAAGGAAAAAGAAAACAAGGACATTGGATAAATGCAGAACTAACAAAGATAAAACTGCAAAGCTGTAACACACCTGGCTCAAAATAAATAACAATCAAGACAGACTTTACCTACACAAACTTAACAGAATGTACAAGTCAACAATCAAAATCTAAAGCAAAAAAGGTACCAATTCTCAAAAAATTTCATAAACCTAAATGCATAGATGGAACTTATCCCATTTCACAAGAATTTACTGATGAACTTTACCAAACCAAAACCAACATGTTGGACTCCTATTTAAAACAAAGGAGAAACCACCAGCACCAACCCATTTCTAAAACTCTCCTCCAGGAGTATTCGTGGATCTTCTTAAATCAAGCAGGCCAGCTGGCTAACCTTCTAACTCTTGTGCATGACGATTCTGCAAGAACATTCTTTTGCCTACATCCGCTGCCATACCAGTCAGAACAATCATCAATAATTATTTAACTAAAAGTATTTCCAGAAGTCTTAGAAAAGGCATATATATGCTCAATATTAAAGAAAACAAATTTGGACCCACATGACTCAGACAATTACAATCAGATTAGAAATTGTCCTTTCTTAGGCAAACTGATAAAGACCAGCATTCACCCAGATGTTCCAATTCATTGAAGACAACTCCAAACTTTCTGACTTCCAAACAGGATTCCTTCCTGGAAGAAGCACAGAATCTGCACTCATCACCATCTGGGATATTTTATTTCAAACATAATTTGTATTTCTCACTAGAGAACAAACAGAAGAAGCATGGCAGAATGAAAAATTTTCCCAAATCCCCTTATATTATAGTAATCTTTGAATAACTCCAAGGTAACTATAACTTGCGCCCTCTCTATGCATTGCTAATTATCCCAGAAATTACAGCACTCATGACAACTTTTATAATGTCAGTAAAAATAACAATGAAACATTAGAAGTTAAATTAATGAAGAAAAAACTGTGCATGGTGGGGGTGCAAGTTACAGTTACTTGAAATAGCTATGACTATAACTGCTGAAATTCCCTGGCTTTGTGCAAGTAAATTCAGAACATAACTATAAAGTCCCTGTAACCTTTGTTTTTTCAGTGGAAAAAATATACATATATATATATATATATATATATATATATATATATATATATATATATATAATATATATTTAAAAAAACTATTTTAAAACAACTTAAAAAATACATAAATGATTTAGCTTTATGTACCGCAACACTTGAAAGTCAGAGTCGCTAACTACTTATCCATATATGTACTTATAGGACTTTACATATTACAAGTCTATATCTACAAGATTTTCCATATACAGGTATACCTTTCTATGTAGCTATGTATCTATATATTTATTACTTTACTCCTACTGTAGGAAACAAATATTTTAAAAACCTTCAGTTTACCTCTTTCAAAATACTGCTCTCTGAATTATTCCAAACCTCATTGTACTACTATGATCTCCCTAATAATCCATTCTAGATTATTCCCTCCTTTGATTCATCCTAAACCTCATTTTACCACTACCATATCACAAATAGCACTTTCTAGACTCTTCCTTCTTCTATCTCCCCTTTATCCTATTCAATTCAATTAACAGACTCACATGTTCAGCACTTGAATTATCAACTTAGATTTCCCTATTCAACCCCACAATTAATCCACTTTGGGTCCCAAAGTAGCATGCTACTTGCCAAGAAAGTGCTTCAACCTTCAACCTTGTCAGAGGAAGTGCCCCTGCCCCTATTGGAAGTGTGGAACTTAAGCACAATATGGTACTCACACATTAGGGCAAGTTTATTCTCAACCCTCTCATCCAAAGCCCTATCATGAGACTCATTTTCTGGCATGTATGTCTCCAGTGAAACATGGTCTTTAGGGGTGCTGCAATCATCCCAAATGGTAACTGTAATCTTAAATCTGCCTCCATGATAAAATGATGACTATATTTGAGAATAAAGCCACATTGTAAGACAAGTTATGGCTGAATACCAGAGCATGGTATGTCAATGAACATAGCTACTTACCCCTAAGGACATATAGGCCCTCATTACTTCCCTGGCTAATTTTGGAGAAAGGTACTGCCAACAGGCTGGCTGTACTTTTTCCCAAAATATGACATTGGCGGTTTCTTGACCTATGTGATCCATTAGATTTTTAATCTTTTGAATATCATGCTTTTTATTTTGAATGTACATATTTGTCACAAAAGTGCCTTTCGATCTGGATCATAGTATACTGTGTCTTGCTTGATATGATTAATATACACGCACAATGTACTGTTTTACTTGTTTGTTTATATATAACCATGCTTTTTTCTACTATTCTGGGATTCATATGACTCTCTGCCTTTACTAAGGTTGCTTTTCTGTCCATATTCTGGGATTTGGTACTCTTTATTTGTTGTTTCTTTGTTTTGACAATTTTTAATTTTATAATACCCTTCATACACAGCTTTTCAGCTACTTATGTCGATATTCCGATTTCTACAACCTCTCTCTTTTTCTACATATGTGCATGCAGTCCTCTCTCTAAGTTCATTTTCCTTGCGATGTATACGTGTAAACATGGTGGCACCAGTCTGTATTTCTTCAGCGTCTCACAGTAACATTCCTAAGTCTACAACCTCTTTCCTTTTTGCCTGCAAATGCGTACATAGTCCTCTTTTTATGTTCATTCTCCTGTCTATTTATATGCAACACCCACCCACTTAGTCGATCCTTGCCATAGAAACAGTACTCCCCATGCTGGCTGGTAAGACGAACGCTATCGTTTCTGAGACTGTTTGCTATTATTGGGTAGTTATATCTCTGCTTGAGGTTATGGGCATGCTATTAGTATTTGCTTGATTTTGCCTGGTAGTTCTTGTTTTATTTATGACAGCGTTTCAAAAGTTTTGCTGGGGCGCTTGTATGCTTTCACCTTCATCCCCATATGGTATACTCAACGAATTTTACTGCCCATCAGCACTCAACATGAGTATTGCCCTACACCATAATTTACATTGTATTCCCCTCGGACCACCTTATTCTTCGGGTGTACCTTGAGATCTTAAGTATTTTCAGGGTATCTTTATTTATAATTATTTCCACTGATTTTCTGGGTAGATTACGTGCTAAGTCACACATATATTTTGGTTCATATATCATGACATAATGTTAGGTTGAAATTTACATTGGGGTAATTTCATCCGTTGTTTATGTTTGTCAGTGTTTACAATAACGTATTGTTGTATTCTAAAACAAACATGGTTCTAGAATCATGGGAGGTTGTGGAGGAGCCTTGGCAGACGTTGTGGAGGTTGGAGAGGAGACGGAGTGCGCTCCCACCGAGCTGGTCAGGAGGCCCTGTTTTAGGTGTTGTGCGGATGGCTGGGCTGTGTAACGTGTAGCTTGTAATTACTAAATAAAGAAGAACCTGAAGAGTTTGCCTCGTACCCTTGGTCCCGACTTCATTGTAATACTGGCGACGAATGTGGTAAACGGCATTTCTTTCAGCCCAACATTCTCTACGCTTTGTGTTTTCTCCTGATGGCAGTTCGGCACTTCGCATTTGATCGGCAGTGAGGTACTGTATTAATTTTCTTTCACACTCTTCGTCTTTCGAGTGTGACGTTCGCGCACCACTCTCTTGTTTTTTTAAGTGGTGCGCGAGGGAGTCTCGCCAACGCACGGTCCTGGAGACGTTGAGTGCTGGTTGCTATGTTTACATAGCAACGGAGTCCTCGTGAACAGGGGCGCACGTCTTTTATGATGCTTGCCTCTTTTTTGCTAGCTTTCCAGGCAACACTGCTGGATCCGCTTTCCTATTGTTGTTGCTATACGCACAACAGAGCGTCCATCTCCTACTGACTCATTCTGGGAATAAAACAAGTTATTTTCCTTCGAAACGTTTCAACGCCACTTTTCCTGGGCATTTCTTGTATTCATCCAGCTGCAGTTTATCCTCAATGCTGATGTGCACAGCTTTCTGATTTTTGTGTGTACATTTCGGACAATATTATTTGTTCTACTACACAGATGTACACAGCATTGTTAATTATTTTCCACTTGACCTCCGTTCAATAACGTGCACAATCTTTGTTCCTCTTTGGGCAAATCTTTCACTGATGTGCACAGCATAATTACGCAACGCTGATACGCACAGTTTTGCATTTATTATTTTAACTGTATGCTACTACCAATTGGTTATTTAGTTTGTACAGTCTTGTGTGTAGTGAGTCCTTATAGTTGTGAAAATGCTAAATGTAACGGCACCTCCATTTTTTCTGTGTTATCCGGGTGAACCGCCTATCAAATTGGCAAAATGGAAGAAAGTATTTGAGCGGTGTGCTAAAGTATGCAGCACTTCGTTAAGTGCCGAACGACGTACTGCTTTATTGCTTCACTGTTTGGGGTCTGAAGGACAGGAAGTATTTGATCATCTTCCTGATATTCCTGACAGTGAAGCAATAGACCTTAATGAATTTGAAATTTGTGTACATAAATTGGACATGCACTATCTTCCTAAAGTGAGCACTATCTTGGAACATATTATTTTGGGAAAAGATTGCTAAGGGAGGGTGAATCAGTTGAGGACTATGTGACAGATCTCAGACGGCTTTCCTCTTCATGCAAATTTGCTTCGCTCACTGATGGGAGGATAAGGGATCAGTTCATGTTAGGTTGTAACATCGAGAAGTTTCAGGAGGAGTTGTGGCTTAGAGATGAACCCTCTCTGGATGATGTTTTGATGGTTGCAAAAAGAATTGAGCATACCTTAAAATGTGTGGATGTGATTAAAAAGGATTCCCCTAGTGTGGATACCTCTAGTGTGGTTTGTGCTGTTACGGAAAATAACAAGAAAGTGCTCAATGCTAAAAAAAAATATCTGATTCTTCACCTACTGGGAGAGAGAAAAGATGTTTTCGGTGTGATAAACAGGGACACTTTGCTAATGATAAGAAATGTCCAGCTCTCAGATCAGTATGTACGTTTTGCAAGGAGCAAGGACATTTCTTTTCTGTCTGTAGATTATGAAAGGCTAAACAAAGTGTCTATGGTGTTCACACTAATGATGATGAAGGTCTGGTGTCAAAAGATTTTGACTGTGAACAAATTGTTATTCAGGTGGGTAGGAATAGGGACCCTCTTGACTTTATTTTAGTGGAAGGAATGAAGACCTAAGTTTTGTTTGATTCTGGGGCTAAAATTACCATTGTCTCCAATTATTTTTTTCTCTCATTGTCTGAAAGGTAATGTCACTCTTCTCAAACCTGACATCAGACCATGTGCTTATGGGGTGAAGTAATTCATTTACATGGATACTTTATAGGTCTAATTGAATACAAAAGTCGTTTTATGTCTGGGAAGATGTATGTGTCTAAAAACGGGGACAGTATTATAAGCTGGTGGCATCAAAAGGATCTAGGAGTTATGCTGGATCCTAATAGTAATGATCCCATTATATTAAAAGACATTTCTTCTGTTAAGTGTGTGTCACATCAGGTTTCCGACACTGATTTGAATTTACAACAAGTCTTGTCTCAAGAGTTTCCGTCTGTTTTCAGAGATGAATTGGGTTGCTTAAAAGATTATCGTCATAACATCAAGATTGTTACAGGGTCAATTCCATTCTGCAGCAAGGTTAGAGATGTCCCGGTTAATATCAAGGAAGAAATGCTAAGTAAATTGAATAAGCTCAAGTCGCAAGGTATCATTGAGGAGGTTGAAAGCACTGCTTAGTTGGCCCCAGTAGTTACGGCCAGGAAGTCCAATGGTTCACTCAGGTTATGTGTTGACCTGAGACAGTTGAACAAATGCGTGGTGGTAGATAGGTATCCCCTACCAAATATTGCCCAATTACTAATGATGATCGGGATGCAAAAGTGTTTAGCACTATCGATCTGGCTTCAGCATATCATCAAATTCAACTTAATGAGGATTCTATGGATCTCACGGCCTTCATAACACCATTTGGCATGTTTAAGTATACCAGACTTCCATTTGGATTAATCTCGGCTGCCTCTGTATTTCAGAGGGTCATGGAGAGGATCCTGAGAGGTTTAGAAGGGGTTTGTATATACCAGGATGATATCCGTGTGTATGGGAAAGATCATGCTGAACATGATACTAGAGTCAGACAGGTGTTAAGAAGAGTAAGTGATCACAATCTAACAGTTAAATTGGAAAAGTGCAAGTTTGGCACTAAGACTATTGACTAATTAGGCCACACCATAACGGGTGAGGGTGTTGCAGAGTCCTGCTTATCTTAAAGACTATGTGTAACTTACGTATCTCAAAGACTTTTGTGTAAATGTTATTTTTCTCTTCTGTTTGTTTTTCCCCACAGTTTATCCCTTGCGCTTTATCGTGTAGTTTTATGTTTTTGTTGTAGAGGGGGGATGTGTTGTATTCTAGAACAAACATGGTTCTAGAATCCTGGGAGGTTGTGGAGGAACCTTGGCAGAGGTGGTAGAGGTGGGAGAGGAGACGGAGTGCGCTCCCACCGTGCCAGTCAGGAGGCCCTGTTTTAGGTGTTGTGCGGATGGCTGGGCCGTGTAACGTGTAACTTGTAATTACTAAATAAAGAAGAACCTGAAGAGTTTGCCTCGTACCCTTGGTCCCGACTTCATTGTAATACGTATGCTTTTCCCTTCACTTGTTTGTACTCCGTGCTGGGTCTAATATACTTATCTGCGATGGTCATCATTTGGTATTTGTATCCTTTGCGTTGTTGTTTCCATCTTCTTTATTTTGTCATTTGGGCTCCAAAATTGCTTGTATGTTTTCATCTTCCTTTTAGGCTTATCATGGTCGTTTAATACATTTAGCGCTTTGAGACGGATATCTATGGACACATTTTGCATACTACTTATCAAAGAGGCATATTAATGCCTTGTTCTTACAGTAGTACCGTATCCTATATCTTTTTGGACTAAATTTCTAGCATATCTAATTTCTGGGTGTGTTTCTTCTTTTATTTTCTATTTTTACTCTATTTCTTATTCATACTACTTACAGTTACACACTTTTATGGGACATGTCTCTGGAGTGGGCCTTACTTTGCCCTTACTCCACTAATGTTTGATTGTGGTCACTGGTGATTTCTGTTCCACCGGCTTTCTATTACACCGATTGGGATTTTTATTTGCATGTAGACTTGTCTGTATCCATTAATTTTGTATGTTATTGCATATTTAGGTGGTATGCACCTGTAGTATTTTTTTAATGGAGTTCTGGTATTGTGAATCTGATTACCACACTCCTCACTGAGTCCAAAAATCTGGTCAATCTTTAGTGTAGGTGGGACGAGTTGTGGTGTCTCACCAGAGCGCAAACGGTTTCTGAACGCGAGGCAGAAAGAAGACCTCAATGTGCGCTACAGCAGTTTTAGTAGCAGAGGTGTGGTTTTACCTCATGAGGAGGGGAGTCAGATTTTGCCCACACTTTGAGTTGTTCTTGGTGAAGTGTAGGGGTAGATGAAATTCCAGAATTGTGTTACAAGTGTACAGTATGTGTTCTGAGTAGGGTTTGTGCTTGCAATGCTTTTGGTGTGAGATGTTTGAGGAGTTTGCTTACACCAAGTGAATGTAGTTCATTGTGCTCAAAACTGTCCATGTGGTGGTTGTTGTTTACAGGTCCTGCATGGCCTAAGACTCCAGAGTACCACACAAGTGTATGGCAACACTTGGTTAATTTATTATCTGCAGTGAGGTGTTGGTCGATTGAGCGCTGTTGACAATACCAAGAGATTCCTTGAGTATGTGAGTTGTTGTTTGGTATTAAGCGAATCATCAGTGCACAGGGAGAATCTGTATCAACTGGAGTGAGATTTGCGGATCAAATCTTACTTGCGTATGTGCAAAAGTCACAGTTGTAAGTGTAGCCACACAGCTTTCAAAACGTTTGAGTCCTACCCGTAATAACGGACAGGTTTGATTTTTTTGTGCTCGCAATATTTACATTTAGGGTGTATGCATGAGTGCTGTATGCGACGGCTCTGAAGTGAGTCGCAGCTGCAGAGTGAAGTGAGTGTGACGTCATTTGGTCTGCTCTGGGACTGGTTGGTCAATAAGAAGAGCTGCACACAGGTTGGTGGACAAGACTGTGCTGCTATAGGCTGAGGACATTTTGTGAAAAGGATTGCAGGATTGAAAGTATTTCCTGGATTCACAGAATTTGTGTTTGTGAATTAATTTGTGTACAAATTAAAATGTTCAAAGCTTTAAGGAGTGCATTGAGAGGAGATATTTTTATTCCAGTTAGAGAGGGTGAACCTACTCCACCTGAAGGCACACCAGCATTCAAAGTGATGGAGGAAAGAGGAGTTTCACCATGTCTTTGGGTAAAATGGCGCAAAATCACTAAGAAGGAAGGTAATTCAGCTTTTTCCTATTATGTAACTTTCAATTTAAAGGTATTAGAGAATCTGAGGAGAGTGTTGTACGAGTCGAAACCTCTTTCTAGACCTGCACAATTTGAAGCACTTGCCATTTGAGAATTAGTTGCAAGACAGAAAGAAGCTCATGAATTTGAGAGGAGAATGGGGAAAGCAGAAAAAAAATTGGCAGAAGCTAAATGGGACAAGGAACAGAAAATCTGGAGAGCAGATGTGTTACAGGGAGTGAATTATTCCTAGCAATAACAAAGGAGGGCGATGGAAGTGTTAGATCTAAATCCAAAACCTATAGAAGACTTAGAGCAGAGGTTAGATGAACAGAAAAGAACAACAGCTACCGAAAGTGATTCAGAAGATGAATTTATAGCTCAGCTTTTGCAGAATCGCCCCCATCGTATAATGCAGTTGAATCAGTAAATCAGAATGTAGCCCCGAGTATAGCCACAGCTCCAGTTGCGCAAAGCCAGGTTCAAGTAGCACCTAATGTGCCTACTACTACTGTAGCACAGGTGCCAGTGCTTTATCCAACAGTTCCAGTTGTTAATACAGCCCAGAATGTTCCAGTTGTGCCACAGCCAATTCACAATACAGTGGTACTGAGATTAATGAACCAACATATATGATTCATTTTGTGTTCAGATTTGTTCAAGGATTGAAGCCTGAAATTAGCAATATGATTCAGAATCATTTGATTAGCTGGCAGGTTAAACCAATTGATGAAGTACTGCAGTACGCAAAATACTGTAGTGATGAAATTAAATCAAAGAAGAAGAGATTAAAGGTGAAGGCAATGGTGATGCAAATTAAGTCTGCCCAAGCAGCAGGAATGCAGGGTCACAAATTAGGATAAACACAGGAGGGATGCAGGGAGTACAATAGTAGGGCAATATGATGCCTCAGTTTAGGGGTAGAAGTTGTGGAGTTCAAATAGATCAAAATGTGAATGCTGCTGATGTTCAAAACATGATAAGAATGCTTCCTTGTCATGCATGCAAGAACATCGAACACTGGATACGGGAGTGTCCATACAGTAGTGTAAATAATTTGGTGCATGGTGGAGGTGTTGTGCCAATGGTTGGTGTTAGACTTGGCATCCTTGGTGTGGTCTCCCCTAACTTTTTGCCTCTGTTTCCCAGGTTGTTGATGTGTGCTGGACTCTGTTTTTACTGTTTTTGTTACTCTGGCCACATTACCACTGCAATCCAGTGCTAAAGTGCATGTGCTCCTATGTAAAATGTATGTGTAAGTGGATTTCCATGATTGGCATATTTGATTTACTGGTAAGTCCCTACTACAGTGCACTAGAGGTGCCCAGGGCCTGTAAATCAAATGCTACTAATGGGCCTGCAGCACTGATTGTGCCACCCACATTAGTAGCCCTGTAAACATGGCTCAGACCTGCCACTGCAGTGTCTGTGTGTGCAGTTTTAAACTGCCAATTCAACTTGGCAAGTGTATTCACTTGCCAGGCCTAAACCTTCCCTTTTCTTCCATGTAAGATACCCCTAAGGTAGGCCCTAGGTAATCCCATGGGCAGGGCGCAGTGTATGTTTAAGGTGGGACATATACTACTGTGTTTTATATGTTCTGACAGTGAAATACTCGTTTTTCACTGTTGCAAGGCCTATCTCTCTCATAGGTTAACATGGGGTCTGCCTTTAAATATTATTAAATCGCAGATTTTCTGTGGGAGTAGATGGACATGTGGAGTTTGGGGTCTCTGAACTCACAATTTAAAAATACATCTTTTAGTGAAGTTGGTTTTGAGATTGTGTGGTTGAAAATGCCACTTTGAGAAAGTAGGCATTTTCTTGCTTAAACCATTCTGTGATTTTGCCTGTTTGAGGATTCCCTGTCTGGGTTAGTTTGACAGGTGGGCTGTTTGCACCTCTCTTTAGTCAGTGACACAAAGGGAGCTAGGGTGTAGCCTGCACATCCTGATGAGCCATCTGTGCTAGGAAGGAGGGGAATAGTAGTCACTCACATCTGAAAGGGCTGTGCCTGCCCTCACACAATACAATCGCCAACCTCCTGGTGTGTGTCTGGGGCCTGGCCTGGGCAAGGCAGGATCTCACAAACAAGAGAGACTTTCCTTTGAAGTAGGCCTACTTCAAAGGCAGAAAGAGGTATAAGAATGTTGTGTAGCCATTTTATGTATAGCTCCATGCACGTTAGTTTGACATACTAGGCCGCTGTGCACTTTGCCCTAGATATATTTTATTCAGCTTTGCACTGTTATTTTACAATAACCAGTTTTTACGGTCTTGTTTTAATTTCTTCTATCACACTGTTTAGCTTAGTTCAGCTTTGGATTGGTTTTGTTATTACCTTTTTCTTGTTGATACATGGTCATTTTCTTCCAGAGAGATCAGCAGTTGAACAGGTGGAGGAGGTTTTGAAACCACATTTTTCATCACATAAGGTCCGAAGAGACTTATCCTTTGTGAACATTTCCGCAGTGCCAATTCCTGATGGGATTGTTTGGGACAAAGTGATGTTTGATATATATGGTCCCACGGAAATCATTCAAATACCGTATGTGTTAAAATTATCTATGAATGATATAGTCATTCCAGGCATTGTGTCTGATGATTGGGATGTGAAAACAGTTTATTCTATGATGACAGAATTGCAATATTATACTGTCTATGAAAATGAAGATGTTTACTAGTTTAAAGAAAATTATGGTGATATGTTTTGCTATAATTATTATGTGCACCACTTCATACATAGAGCGAGTAGTCCCAAAACAATATTTAATTACTCGCAATGGGAACATTGTCCAACTCCACCACGAGGGAGTTCAAAAACTTATACTGAAAAGTTTGCGTATTTTTCTGGGCATCGTGAAAAAAAAAATGCTGAGTCATATTACAGTATTTTAAAGTAACTCCAACTCAGGACATACATATGTTATTGACCAACACGAAATTTATATATTCGGAATCCTTTGTTTCCCGGTTATCAATTGAAGGTTATGAATATTGGTCCAAATATATTGATTTGAAAAGTGTTTGGGGAATAAAAAATTGGCAGACTAAGGGTACAGAAACAGTGTTTAGAGCATGTCTCATCCCTGTTCAAATGATCTTTTTAAATGAAACAGTGCAACAAACAAGTTGTTTAGGCTTAGCAACAATTAGAGAATTAAACATGCCCGGTATACATGCCCCTGCAAAATTTGGCAATTGGCAAAAATATGCAAATGCAACCATATACAAGCTTAATTAGTGGGTCCAGAATGGTACGTTTAATGTTTCACTGACATGTCCAGGCCGGTGGTTATTGTGGCCCATATATACCAACGGGTGTCATCAATGTTTTGTCACCTCCTCTGCGGGCTTCCGGACGAGTAGGCCAGACCTTCGCTATATATCACCAGGACATGCTGACATAATTACAACATATAGTGTAGGAAAATTGTGGCATAGTGGCTAAAATCGTCCTCACTTAGTGCGGTTAAAACACACCTCAATCTCTTGTCTAACAACACTGACTTACAAGATTTCTTGTCAGGGCCCAAGATACCACGTAGGAAATGTTTCTTGTATGAAGTATACAATGAAATATGGAAACTTTCCCATCAAGAGGCTGCAGCCCGGTTAAGGCAATTAGACCAGGAAAATTTGAAAAAGGCATTAGCTGTTGTGGATAATGGTATTCACACCTTGTCAGGCTGGATATATACAATTAACAACATTGTTTCTTCTGCTATAGACATTATACGATCTGATATGTCTTCTTTAGATCATGGACAGAGTCAGACCAGGTCCATTATGCAGTTGGGTTGGACACTTCAGACATTGAAGGCGGGTTTCGTTCCGTGGCAGCACATCAGTGCAAGGGAAATATTTGTTTCCTTTAATTTGACACGGCAACAACAACTGATGGCTAAGAAAGAAGCGTCTTATGTCATGTTTAACATTGAAAAGATAGAAAGACTGCCTTTTACCGTGGCCGTGATTCCTTCGGCAGAGTGGTTAATACACAGGGTTATTAATCTGCCTATTTCAACATTACAATTCACTACTTGTTTGAAACACGTTCCGGTAGGCGGATATGAAAAGTTGGGAGATAGTTACATCCATGAGGTGTGGGAGCTTCCCTTCTCGTACAAATGCGCAATGCCATGAAAAAGGTATTTCTTAGCGGTAGTAAATGCGAGACTTCAGTTAGCCATTCAATGATTTGTAAGCAGCTGTCCTTGCATGGGGCGTGTAATGCCCCAGTTGCAAACTTGGCTTGATATCTGAAGGGAGTTCCAGTACCCTTGATTAAATGCATGTTCCAGGTGCTTTCAAACGGCAGCTACATCCTTCCCAATAGTGAAGACTGTTCTGGAATGCGGGCCGGAATAGTTTACGTTGTTTCAGTCTCTAAGGTCGTTACATGCTGCGGGAACGTGTTGTTTCCCCCCACTAAATTAAGGGAGGTAGCTGACATCTGGCCTCATATTGCTACTTCCAAGGTGAATTTTGACAAGTTGAGTAGACTCAAGGCTTTATTGTTTCAGAAGCATGTGGCCCTTACATCTGCACGCAAGACCTACGCACTTCAAGTGGCAAGGTTGTAGGCAGAAATACAGTCCCTGTTAAATACGAACTTTCCGAGACACTTTGGTGTCATTTCTGCCCAAATAGCTGAATTGGTTCTCCTGTGTATCTGTACAGCTCAAAGGGCCAATATTCACAGATAGCTAATATGGATTTGGTGTTGTACTCAACTTCAGACGGTTATGGCACCACAGAGGTTTTATGACCTCTTCATGATCACCCATTTGAAACGGTGAAAGAATACATAGTTTATTAAATGCATTACAATTACCTGAGAGAATTGCGGTTGTGAAGTGCACTGCACACCAGAGATCAAATGATTATACCTCTTTAGGCAATGCCTATGTTGACTAAATTGCCAGATACTGTGCACTCCATTGCATGACCTTCAATGAAGAGTGGGGTGGTGGAAGTGACACCGGGCGAGACAAATCAAAGTTTCCTAATGTCAGTGGTTGATACTTGGGATGAAATTAAGAGATTGCAGGAAGAGGTGGCAGAGGAAGAATGCAGAGGTTGGAGTAGCGCAGATTGTGTACAAAGAGAGGAAGCTGATGTCTGGATTTCAAATGAAGGGAAAATAGTGTTGCTAAATTGTTTGTTCACCTCTGTGGCTAGATATTACCATGATCAAGTTCATCTCAGCAGAGATGCAATGATTCACACATTTAAACAGACATGGCACAATCCCAGATTTGGGTTCATTTCAGAAGTAGTATGTCACAGATGTGTTACATGTCAACAAATGAATGTAGTGAAACACACTGTGGTTAATTTGAGCCACATAGGCAGATCGGAAGCTCCATTAAACAGGATGCGACTTAATTTTATTGAAATGCCTGCCTATAATGGATTGAAGTATGTGCTGGTGATTGTATGCATATTTTCACATTGGATAGAGGCCTATCCAACATGCAGGAATGACAGTCTTACTGTAGCCAAGCTGCTGATCAGGGAAATGATACCTCGGTTCAGCTTCCTGACTTCTTCGGAATCAGATTGAGGATCTCTTTTTAATAACAAGATCATAAAATTGTTGTGTGCAACACAGAACAATGAGCAAAAATTGCATTGTAGTTACAGACCAGAGGCTTCTGTATTACTCAAGGAATCTAATGGAACATTGAAAGCTCGACTGGCAAAGGTTTGTGCCTCTACAATATTGAAGTGGCCTGATGCATTACCACTTGCCCTGATGAGCATGCGTAGCACCCCTGACAGGGAGACAGAATTGTCTCGGTATGAAATCCTTATAGGGCGTGCTATGAGGTTGCCAGCAGTAACTGCCAATGCACTTGTAAGTATAACAGATGACTGAGTGATGCATCATTGCAAAGGTCTGGCTGATGGGGTTTGCTCTTTATCTCATCAGGTTGAAGCAGCAATGGTTAAAACAGCTCAAGGGCAGTGTCATAGCTTGAAGGCTGGGGAATGGGTGCTTGTCAAGAAGCATGAGAGGAAGACTTGCCTAGAGCCAAGGTCGAAAGAACCGTATCAAGTCATCCTAGTGACAACAATAGCTGTGAAGTGTGCTACTCTTCCGAACTGGATTCATTCAAGCCACACATGCTAAGTTCCATATCCTCTTGAAGACACAGTGTCCGATCCCCTAAGAGTGAATGCAGAAGGTGAAGGGGTTCAGATCAACCAAGCTGTGAAGACTGAACAAGTGGCTGAAGCAGAACTTGTGCAAGAGGGTGAAAATAAAAGAATTTCAAATGCAGATAGAGATGTAGGAGTCCAAAGTCAAAGCCAACTGACTCCTGCCAAAACAGCAGACTTTGAGAATCCAGTTGCATCCAAAAAGAGAACTCTAAAAGGAGATCGGTGGACTGTATCTACACCTGACCTGGTCGATGATAAGCTCCCAAATATAACAGAAGCAGTTGGAGGAATGAATCAAAGTAAAGGCAAAATGTGTGCCGTGAGGAGAACAAAAAGGAAAAGTGTGTCATGCTACAAATACTCTTCACCTGAATGGATCTATCTTTTTGCAAATGAATGGGAGAACGAGATTATGGCCTTTTGCTTTGACAGTGAAAATTCAGTTAAACATTCTGGAACTTGAAATCGCATTTGAACTCACTTTTGAAATGACCTTGTCAATTGATCAACAGACATACTATACACTGGAAGTGACAATAAGTGATCATCAGACTGTGATTTATTAAGAAGAAACCTTTTTTTAACTATTTTGAGAACCTTATGTTGAAACTTGTTGGACTTTCTAGAAGATCAGGAACTGTTGTAAATATGTGCAAAAAGACTTTTTGAAAAGTCACTTTGATTTTGAGTTTTACTTACTTTTTGCTTTTTATTTCCTTTTTCTTTTCCCTCTCTGATTCTACAGAAGCTATGAACCCAGAACAGGGTAAACATGTGTACATTGGTTTAGTCATAGTATGTATGATTGTGTGCATTTTATTGATTGCAGGATTGAGTGTTTCAGTGAAAGAAAATGTTCAAAGCACGGCAACTCCAGTGCAAGGAATAACACCACCGAAGCAGGATAAGAGATTGCTTCTTATAAATGACGCAAAGGAAAATGTATCTCTCAATGTTTCTTATATTCTGCTTTATGAGTACATGGATACAATGAATGTGCATGATTGTTATGTGTGCACACAGATTCCTTTGTCAGTACAAAAGGGGATCACAGCTTACTGTTGACTTATGGCATTAGTTGCAGTCTACTGGTAAGACGTTTGTACAATTAAAAGTACATCCAGTATATTTATTCAGACTTTGACCTGGTTTTCTCTTTTGTTCCCATTAATCAACAATTGCACTGCAAAGGCTAAGAACGTAGCTATAGTAGGAGGATTCTTTGAACCAACACCAACGTTTTGTACACCATACGCATATAGAAATAATCTAACATGCATTCAGGCACAAGTAGAGAAAGAGGCTATTAATCAAGTTTATGACAGAAAGAAAGCAATGCCAGAAAAGACAGAAAAGGGCATAGTTTCACACGATTACAAAAAAACAAATTCTCAACACACCTGATACACAAGGACACTTAGGTTTAGATTGGCAACATGTAGGGAAGCTTTGTATATATAGGCCGCAATCAAAAACTGACAATAAGTTTGTAGGGACTAGTGAATGCAGAAGTGTTTTTGTTTATGAGTGTATGAGATTTTATGTTAAATGGACGAGACTGAACACTTATTACAGATTACCAAAATGTCGGTACACACATACTATTTAGGTATAGTTTTTTGTAAATTTTATCAAGTGGATGATTTTGACAACCCGCCAGGAAATGAAAGACCTTAGACAAGGACGAAAAGAAGAGCAAGTAGTTCAGAATTAACAGAGATATTTTTGGAGCTTTTATTCCATCTGTAGGTATGATCTTAAATGACATTAGGATAAGGAAATTATCAACCATAGTAGATAAAATGTGAACTGATTTTACAGGTGCAATTCTTCTAATGGACACGGAAATGGTTGCAGTAAGATCAATGGTTTTGCAAAGTGCTGTGTATTAGACATGCTTTTAGCAAAAGAAGTTGGAGTCTGCCAAATTTTAAAGACGCACCGTTGCTGTACTTACCTAGCTGACAACAGTAAAGAGATATCTTTCTAACCTAACAAGTCTGAAAAAACTGACTTGAATGACTTAAAACAGACAATAGGTGAAGGATTCTGAAAAGTAGGCTCTTGGTTTGGAGAGTTAGGAAATAGATTTGTGAGAATCATTCTGAAACTGTATTGATTGTGACAGTGTGCATAATTTGTGCACTTGGATTTAGCAAGGCTTTCAAATTCTGGTAGATACAAAGAGCAAAGAATACACAGAGGAGGGAAGAGATCGAAATGGAGGTTATGAGAAACAGATACTACAATAACCTGAAGAAAATTGAAAATTACCACACACCTAGACCAATGCATTACCATACTACAAGGCTTTGAATTGTCTCATTGTAATTGAGAATGTCCTTTTGTGATGGCATACATTGCCGTCAGAGGAGGGACTCACAGGGATCAAATTTCACTAATACATTAGTATCATAGAAGTTAGCATATGGCAATTTACAAGTTTTATTTAAAAGAAAAGCCTAACAGAGAAATGAACATGAGATGTAAAGATGTGCACGTTTGAATTATGGTGGACATTGTGACCTCCATTTGTTTTCGACATCAAGTTTGCCATAAAGGATGTTATGCATTTATATTTTAGTGAACTACTAACATGAATTAATATTAAAAGTATACTTTTTAGAGATATGGTAGAGAAAAAAATATATTATGAGTATTAAATGAACATGAATTAATCATACTTATATTTATTTAAATTAATTTAATAACAAGAGTTATATGTGTGCAGAAAAATAAACACTTTTAAACAGCTCTAATGATGTGCATAAATTATGATTACAATTGAATAATTTGCTTTGCATATTTGGTTTTAATTGTAAGATGTGCAATAGGATTCACATGTATTAATTTTCACTGATATGTATTTAGGCTGTCTTATCTAGACTAGACCTGAAAATTAATTTGTGCAACAGTAGTGAAAAAGTGCTAATTCACTCTGTTTCGTCGGACCTGAATTATTTCCTGGGTTGCTGATGTGTTAGAGAATGTCCTATTTTATTGAAGACAAGAATGTTTTATCTAATAACAATTGTAACAGTATTTGTTCTAGCTGTCGAACAAGGCAGAAAACATTTTGTATTAACATGAGAACTGTTAGAATCACCCCGTAAAAGCCTGAGAAAGGGATTCTATGTTTTAAAATCTTTAAAATGTTATATTTTGGCGGAACTGTGTGAACTCATCAAGATGACTTTGTATCTTCCCTGAGAAAATCTGGAATCATTGCAAACCTGATGGGCGTATATAATTCTCATTGGATATTGGTCCATTTGAGCAAGATGAGTCCACTCTGAGGACCAATCAGAATTTTATGGACATTTCTAGTTAGGGAGAGATTTTGTGAAACTCGTCAGTTCAGTCTTGCTTAGGAACCTTGCTGTGATGCTACTCTCTCTACTGCTGAATCCCTATGATCCTTAGATGTCTTCTGAAGTATCAAAGTCATCCTTTCTAATTGCCCATTTTCTTTATGCTGCTCAGTACCAATATGCCCAATAAATTTCTTAATGGCTGCCCTGCCCTATGTGCAGCTCGTGTTCTGCACTGTCCCTGATGCTGTAGTCTGCTGATGCCGAGAAGCTGTGAGTGTTCTGGACTAACAGATCTTTCCTGTCTGCTGTCAACATATAGTTTGCAATGTGGTATCTTGTTTCCTTTTCAGCTCAGATGATTACACCTGTGTATTTTCATAGTAAGTTACTCTAGTTAGATGATTTTCCAAATTAGTTTTGTCTTCTTTTTATGTTTTGCCCGCATGTGCTAGCCCATCGCCACACATGCAAGTTCAAATTCGAATTAGGGATATGGATGGCCCAACCCAAAAACTGATCGTTATTAATCGAGTTTGATGATTTACTGATGTCACCACCATCTGCTTTGAGAACTGTTTTTGATGTGCATATTATAGTTCTGTTAATTTGTGTTATTCTTTTGGAGTGTTTAATCGTATTGATGTTTAGACGGCTAAATCTTTTTAGAAGTTTTGGCCAGCCTATGATTTTTATGTACGTTTATAACTGAGTTTTCTGTTGTGGTCAAATTGGTTATGGTCCTTAACATTGTTTATGTTTTTCATGTTATTGGTGTATGTTGAACAAATCTGATTGTCACACTCCTGAGTGAGTGCAAAGATCTAGTCAACTTCTAGTGTATGCGAGACGAGTTGTGGCGTCTCACCAGAGTGCGTGCGGTTTCTGAACCCGAAGAGGGAAGAAGACCTCTGTATGTGCTCCAGCAAATACAAGGAATCACAAGAGGCTATGACTTTCTATTGTTTAGCTCAATATTCACTGGCTGTCACGCCCGCCATTGGCTCCCCTTTCAGTTTCAGTGCCTGTGCCCTCACTTCTTTTATATGGGAATATTAGTAATACCTGTCAATTACAGCATTTACAAATTGCACAGTCATGGTATGATGCGCTGTACAAAGAGATATTTACAGGTTATTACATAAACATGTTAATGAAAGATCAGATAAGCTAAGAGAGTGCATGTACAAAGGCTACTCTGCTGGTAATAGCACGCTTTGGGCTCACATAAACCAAGAGACTTGTCAAGGCATGAGTAAAGTCAACAATTTGCCCAGGACCCCCATCTTCCAGGGGCCACCCTGGGAAAGTGAGGCTTCTTTGTAGCAGACTTGTATGTAATTCATTAAATCAATCTTTAAAAATATATATATATATTGTTAGGAAACACAGGACTTGAATTAGCAGAAAATGGGTAATAAAAGTCTAAGTTTGGACAAGGGGGTTCAAAATATTTCATACCCGGGGCCCCAATATTCATAAAATTAGAATGCACAAACCAAAATTTCATCCTACATATGTGGCCTTGCTATTCTTCCTTACAAATATTTTTGCAAATTACAATGACAACAATGAAGTCCTCGTGAATCTCAGGATAGAGGGGTGAATGTGCATTTCACCATTTCTTTTTTTTTTTTAAGGTAAATCAGCTTTATTAAAATCAAAATACATATGGGTCATATACTAACAATACAAGATATCTGGCACAATGATAATGATATAATTTTAAAAGGAATTGTAAAAGCTGTTTAACATTTTAAAAGTATAAAAAGGGGGAGAAACAATGAAAACGGAACAAGACCAGTTACAATAAGAAAGATACATTGGATCTTCAACAGCTAAATAAAAGAAAAAAGGCATCTTCAATAAAGCATAAAGTTAAGCTAAATTAGAATTCACTGAAGAACAAAGAAAATAAAGAATTCATGATGGCTTAAAACTTTCAGATAATGTACAATTAGTAGAATTACAAGCAACAGCATTAAGATAATCAGTCAAAGGTAACCAATACAAATCTCTATTTATGGAAGGGCAGCATAAAGAGGTAAAAGCAATATCTAGTCTATGATAGTGGCAAACATTATTCCACCAAGCCTTATAGGAAATGTTGGATGAGGTTTTCCAATTAAGAGTAATTTGCTGAAAGGCTAAAGCTAACATGAGATCCAACAACTTTAAATTATCATCATCTGAAACAATGTCAGCAGAGAGACTTCCTAGAAAAAGCACTAAGGGAGATAATTGGGATTGCAAATGAAAAATGGAGGTAAGTTGACACCAAACATTTCCCTAAAAAGAGACAGTGGGAGGACATTCAAAAAGATATGCATAAGATCTCCCTTTGGGCTCTCGCAGGACCAGCTGTTTGAAGTGGAGGATACAGAAAATTGTGCTACAGTAGAAGGGGTAAAATAAAGTCTGTGATGAGGAAAGAAAAGTGACTGTGTGGTAGAAGCTGATCTAGATATTTTATAAGATCGATGAAAGGGAAACAGTCCAGGTACATCCCAAATCCAATTCCTATTGAGACTCAATTTTAGATTTAGGACGCGTCAAAACAGGAGACTGAAAAGGTTTATAGATATTTTATGCCTTAGGATATGAGGTAAGAAAGGAGGACAAAGAAAAGGGTAATTCTGAAGAAGAAGAAGAAGGGGAAGGCAAGGAAAAAAGTACATCCAGAATATTATTAATAAGAAGATAAGAAGAAGATATTTAGGCATAAATGAACTGGGACAATGAAATAGAAGTTGGAATTGTGAAAAAGAAAGTGGAGTATCATTGGAGAATAAATCCTTCACCCACGCTATATTTGTTTGTCACCAGGATTTCCAAAATAAAGGTTTTTTATTAATAGTGATAAGACAATTATGCCAAATAGGGTAACTCAGAAAAGAGGAATGAGAGCAGATGGAGGTAGTGAGAACGCAGAAGAGCACAAGTATATTTAAGAAGCGGGAGGAGATAAGCGAAATATTATAAGAAAAGGATACCACCTCACTAGGGGAAAAAGGCAAAAGAAAAGAACATTCAATATCCAACCATTAGGGACCAAACCTAGAGCCTGACAGGGAGAATCACCTAGAAGCTTGATTCAAACAAAAGGATTTGTGATACAATCTGAAATCAGAAAAAGTGACTCCACCCTCCTGTTTAGAATGACGAAGATGACTAAGGTAAATTCTAGATTTCTTATTGTTCCAGAGGAATTTAGACAATCTGGAGTCCAATTGTGTAAAAAAAGTAACAGGTAGAGGAAGCGGAATCATGGATAGTATACATAGAATGTTAGGAGAAATCATCATTTTAATAGAGTCAAGACGGCCCCACCAAGACAAAAATAAGGGATTTCATGCCAGAATCGATCTATCAACTTTCTCTAAAGTATCTGAGATATTTACTTCAATGGACTTTTTAATGGATGAGGTGAACCAAATACCTAAATATTTAATCTTGGAAGAACTCCAGTGAAAACCAGTAACATCAAACAATGCTCTAAAACAAAAGTTTGTTAGAGGATGGATTCCAGTTTTATCCAAATTTATCTTATAACCTGAAATAAAAAAAAAATCCTCGATTTCCCAAAGTAGAAACGGAATCGAGAGCTCAGGATTTGAGATATATAAAAGTATATCATCTGCAAATGCCATTCATTTTAAGTGTTTCTCGCCATACTGGAAACCCTCAATTGTAATGTTATTTCTAATACTGGATAGAAAGGACTCTAGAGCTAGAATAAATAGGAGTGGAGAGAGTGGACACCCTTGATGTACACCTCGGCATAATACAAAATATCTGGACAATTTCCCATTTACCAATATCAATGCCATTGGGGATTGATAAAGCAAAGCGATAAATTAAATGAAATGAGGCCCTAAACCATGCCAGGCTAAAGCTTTTAATAGAAAAGACCAGTCTAACCGGTCAAACGCTTTCTCAGCATCTATGGAAATTGCCGCTAAAGAGTACGACAGAGGGGGAGCTTTGCTGAGTACATTAAAGAATATTCTAGAATTGTCAGAAACAAGTCTACCTTTGACAAAACCCATTTGTTCCTTACTTATCAGCGCAGGTAAAAGGGTATCAAGGCGTAGGGCTAATAATTTAGCAAAGATTTTATAATCTGTATTGAGAAGAGAGATTGGTCTATAATTTTTTAAGCTTCCTGAAATGTTCCCTCTGTACAACCAGAACCCCTGATGAATTGAAAAGCTGAAAAAGGTTGGGAAGTAACATGTCAGAAAAATGTAAAAAAATTCCACTGAGATTGAAGGGCTTTAAAAATTTCAACCAGAGTAATATTTGCTTCAAGTGATGTAGCATCAACCAGTGTCTTATTAGGGTTTGGAATATTCTTTAAATAATCATCAATCTGTAAGAGGGTCGGGACTGACTCAGGAGTATAAAGTGTCTGGTAATAATTAACAAATTCAATTAAAATATCTTCATCCATAAAAAGGGACTCACCAGTATCTGTAACTATAGACTGCACATTATGGAGTTGCTTTCGGACTTTTAAATAATTAGCCTGAAGCTTCCCCGCTCTATTTCGGCCTCCATAATAACGGGCCCTACTACCTAGAAGAAAAGAGGAAGCATTATCCGTTGAGATTTTGTTAAATTGCAATTTTGCCTGAATAAGTTCTTGTATATTAAAATTAGAGGAGGAAAAATAATATTGATGTTCTAACCATTTAATTTTGAGAAGCAGTGCTTGGTGCTGGGCATTAACAGTTTTCTTTTTATTAGAGACAAAATTTATTATATGACCACGAGCCGCAGCCTGAAACAAATCCCATAACAATTGTGGAGAAATGTGAGAATCTTCATTAAATTGGAAAAATTCATCTGCAAAGGCAACAAAGGAAGTGGAAAATTTAGAGTCAAGTAACAAAGAATTATTAAATCGCCACCTATTGGATTTGGGATGCACCAGGAGCAAGTCAAAATCTGTGATGACTGAAGCATGATCAGATATTACCATAGGTTCAATGGAGAAGTTAATAAGATTTTGGGATAAAAATGGTCAAGTCTAGATAAGGAGCCATGTGGTGGAGAATAAAACGAAAAATCCCTACTATCAGGACTACAGGTTCTCCATGAGTCAATTAAATTACATTGTGAGAAAAATGCCTTAATTTTTTTATGCATTTTATGGGGAGAACATTTAATTACAGATTGCCTACCTATAAAGGGATCAATAATTTGATTGCAATCCCCTCCAATAAGAAGAAATTCATCATTATAATGCAAACATTGTTTAGTAATATTAGGCCAGATAAGATGATCTGAATTATTAGGACCATAAATATTACCCAAGTCATTGTGATCTCATTAATACTTAGCCTCACAAAGAGCCATCTGCCATCAGAATCCGAGTCTTGCAAAATACCCTTAACTGATCATTTTTTTTTGCAGAGCACAATTACACAATTTTTCTTTGTAGAGGAAGGAGAAGTAAAAACATTGCCCACCCAGCCTTTTTTAGGTTTCAGAGCTTCAGAATCCGTCAAATGGGTCTCTTGTAAAAGAACCAAGTCTGGATTATATTTAGCTAAGTGGGATAAAATTCCCTGCCTTTTAATTGGGTTAATAAATCCTTTGACATTCCAAGAAATAACTCTGAATTTACGTCACATAACCATATATATACACGAAAGGTCTTGTACCATAAATAACTGAAAGTACATATAAGGGAAAAGAAAACAGGAAAAACAAAGAGAGAGAAGAGTAAAGGGACAACAGCATGAAAAAGGATGGAAAATATTCAAGAAAAAAGAAGAGACAGTACATGTCAAATAAAGACGACTGCAAAAACATACCTGAGATGAATGAACAATAGGAGAGGGGTGGTGACAGCAAAGACTGAAGACGGCACAGCAAGGGAACGGAATGCATCAACGGACAAAGGTTACGAGCAAAAATAATGATTATAGAACACCAGGAACCTGTGAAAAAAAAACAATACATTAACAAAAAGGGTCTGTAGTCACATCAATATAGTATAACATATGAACTGCATATGAAGGACCATCAATTATATCGTAGTAGTAATGAAAGGGCATAATAAATTAAGAAACGTATATAGTCAACGTGTAGAAGGACCAGCTGTTTCCATAGAATTTGTAGAGTATAGTCTTAGAAAATCACAAAGAGCTGCAGGGGAGGTATATGAAGTGGTCTTGTCTTGATATGTCACTTTGAACAAACACGGATGGAATAATCCAAAACGAGCTCACAAGTCACGAAGCTGTGGACAAAGATCCAAAAATTCTTTCCTCCTGTTTGCTGTAGCTTTGGACACATCCTGTGAGATTAAGATTTTACTTCCCTGCCAAGAGATTTGTTTTTTGGCTTTCGCAGCGTTAAGAATTCTCAATAAATCAGTAAATTCAAGAAAGAAAATAATCACACCTCTTGGTTTAGATGTGGAGGATTGCGGAGGATGATGACCACTGCGGTGTGCTCTTTGGATGTTCAATACTGTAGAAGATGGTAGGCCCACCAACTGTCAAAGAATGAGGCAAAAAATTGAAATTGGGTCACTCACCTTCAAGACCCTCCAGTAATCCATAAAGACGAAGATTATTGCGTCTATTTCTGTTTTCCAAATCCTCTGCAAGTGTCTTCAAAGTTGCCACTTCCTTCTCCAAACGAATAATTTTATGCGTTTCATCCTGCACGCGCTGACTCTTTGTTCCAAAGCAGAGACCCTCATTTCCATTTGAGACCACTTAGTATCAAGATTTTGTATTTGAGAATGAGGGGCATATTTATACTCCGTTTGCGCCGGAATTGCGTAGTTTTTTTTAATGCAATTTCGACGCAAAACTAACTCCATATTTATACTTTGGCGTTAGATGCGTCTAGCGCCAAAGTCCATGGAGTTAGCGTAATTTTTTTGCGTGGACACCTACTTTGCGTTAATTATATGCAAGGTAGGCATTCCCGTCTAAAAAATCGACTCCGAGGCATGTGCGTCGGATTTATACTCCCGGGCAAAAATCACGGCCGGGAGTGGGCGGGTCAAAAAAAATGACGTACGGCCGCTTTTGCGCCGTTTTTTAGCGCCTGCAAAAGGCAGGCGTTAAGGGACCTGTGGGCTCTGAAGGAGCCCAGAGGTGCCCTCCCATGCCCCCAGGGACACCCCCTGTCACCCTTGCCCACCCCAGGAGGACACCCAAGGCTGGAGGGACCCATCCCAGGGACATTAAGGTAAGTTTAGGTAAGTAATTTTTTTATATTTTTTTGTGGCATAGGGGGGCCTGATTTGTGCCCCCCTACATGCCACTATGCCCAATGACAGAAGTCCCCTGGGCATGGCCATTGGGCAAGGGGGCATGACTCCTGTCTTTGTTAAGACAGGAGTCATTTCTATAGGGGTTGGGAGTGAAAAAAAATGGCGCAAATCGAGTTGAGGCGAAAAAATTGCCTCAACCTGACTTGCCCCATTTCTTGACGCCCAAGCCCCATATCCCCCTACGCCGGCGCTGCCTGGTGTACGTCGTTTTTTTTAACGCACACTAGACGGCGCCGGCGGCTAACGCCGGCTAACGTCATTCAATAAATACGGCGCCCGCATGGTGCTTCAGAATGGCGTTAGCCGGCGCTAATTTTTTTGACACAAAACTGCGTTGGCGCAGTTTTGCGTCAAAAAGTATAAATATGGGCCTTAGTTTCTTTGATAAAAGGACGTAATGCACGTATTTTGTCAAGCACAAGTTCAAGAGAGATCGGCGATGGAGATCTTACTGGTGAAGGTGGGTCTTGTTTGACCCTCTTATGAGTAGATGTAGAAATATTCTGAGAAACTTTAGGCGAAGAAGAAGATGAGGAAGACATCTTTGACATAGAAGAAGATGTTGCAGCAGAAGTGTCTATTTGTAAAAACTGCGAAAGTTTGTCAGCTGAGGACTGATGCGACAGAGATTTTATTTTCTTTAGTTTGCCCATATAAAAATAAAAGCCTTCAATAAGGAAACGAGTGACACAGGAACTCCAAAAATATGTTAACGAGACAGCAAAAATAAATTACAAGGCTTGTGCAAAAAACTGCAAGCCGAACCATCAAATATTCAAAGAAAAAACAGATAAGTACAATGTAGTGGTGAGCAAAAATTTGTCAAAATGGCCACTCTCATGAGGAGAAATGAAAAAGTGTAATTAAAGAGTTAGAAAATAAGCTAAGCGGCCCTAAAAACAATGAAAATGCTCACTAAAAACACCCCACAGCTGTTATTATGAAAGCGCCATTAAAAAGAGAAAAAAAAACGGCACAGGTGGTAAAAAAATCGCCCGACGATGCGCGGAGCTCCGTAGTTAGGTTGCCATCTTGGTCGGCGGCTCACGCGCGCTCTCGCATTTCACCATTTCTTATAAGTTGAAATGGAATGTATCAATACTTTGTTACGATTGCTGCAGCTACAAAGTCGAGCACAGGACGCAATCACAGTGGACAGCTTCTATCTGGTGAGCATAGTGTGAACGTGAATGCAGAGAATGTCTGCTGCCCCTGTCAGGCCACCATCTCTATATCAATGGCCATTTGCAAGGAGCCCTAGACATAGTCCCTCATCCTAAATATGAATGAGACAGGATTCATATGTAACTCCTTGTGAACAGCCCCATTCCCTGCGCAAAAATGGGCTCAGCACAGCATGGAGGTTTGGCCAGGTGACACCGCAAAAATTGTGCAAACACAGCAGTGTGCTCTAAACTGCCTTGATAGGATGTGTTCCAAAAGTACTTTTAGCAGCCCATGCATGTGCCTACCTTGTTGATTCTTCTCTGCTGTAGTGATTGCTCAAGTTCTTCCTGGGGAGTACGGATGCCTCTGCATCTTCCCTTTGCTTTTTGTCTCTGGTGGTATAGCGTCCCAGTGGCTGTCATCAGTGCAGCCTCTTCTTCACTGGCCGTCTCATCTGCTGGTATTAGGTCTTTTGATTATATTGAGTCTGTTAATATTTTTGTCCCTGTTGGCCTTCTGGAGAGGTCGCTGTTTTTTAATTCAGTGATTGAACAATTGAACATGAGCTTGTCTCAAGGTACTAAGATGAACAGTTTATCTTTGGTGAAGTCATGCATTTTGGATGCCCCTGCTTGGTTGCTACTAGTGGTGGTCACGACTGCAGTCACTTACTGGTTAGCTTATTTGTGCATGTAATCATCTATTGTGCTTGTGACCTGCTTTTCGATACATAAGATTGGTTAGTGGGAGACCATGGGTTAGCATTTATGTGGAGGTCCAGCAGTGCATTGGTATCCATATGATTGACACTTATATCTATATGATTGTCTGTTGGCTTAGTTGTTTGTACAAAGCTCACCCAGCGGTATGCTTGGGTCCAAGAGTGGTGATTATGTGCTGTGTGTGTGGCTCCATTTTGTTGTATGGTCTTTCCTGCCATCGGAATGAAGCCCTCAACCTTCTTGCTGAGCTGATGATGGCACGGGGTACATGAGGCTTTATATCAACAACCAGACCACAAAAACATAGAAGACACAAATCTAGACAGGCCCAGGCTCTCAAGCACTTGCTTAAAAAAGCTTTGGTTTGAGGCTATTTATTTAAATTGCATAAATCCCAAAGAGGATTTTGTCTTGCTTATTGAATGGCATAGCTGGTTTGAGGTTTTTGATCAATGGGCAATCTACTGCTAATGAACACAGCAGCACTTTACATAAAACAAACATTTTGATTATTAGATTAGAGTGGGCTGCACAAAGAACACTATGGTGTCTTGGTTTAGATAGAGCTTGTTTAAGAAGTCAGAAATTGTTGGGGTTGGAGTAATGGGATGTAATTAGGAGTTTACACTGTAGATGTGATTGGTTTTTAAAACGCATATGTTTGCATTTAGGGCACTTGGAAATATTTTCATCAAGCAATAAAGCCAAGTTTAGAAGTCATGTGTACGGATTCTAAAGTTAGCAGGTTGCTTATTAGAAGCCTCCTTCCTAAGACAATACTCATTTTATTAAACTGGAAGAATTAAGTTATGGGTCATCTATACCAGGCAATAAATTAGTTGCCTCGAGGCTAAGCACAGATGCTGCAACAGGTCCTTGAGGATGTAAATTAGCTTAAGTTTTAGTATTTTTTTCTAACATAAAAACTCGAGCTCTGCCTAACTTAGTAACTTCAGGCCTCACACTAAGTTTTGTTTGTGATGTTTGGTGCCAATGTCCTGCACCACGTGGATAAACCTTTGTGTTCATGTCTCAATAGAATAATTTTTGAATGTGTTTTTCATAGGCAGAGTTCGACCTTTACAAAATTAAATTTGCGGTGTCAGTAGAAATTGGTCATGTTCAAAGGTACACCTAGCTGTTTTAGCAGTCCCACATGAATGTAGAGACATTTGTTCCAGTACAGGTGGCACCGATGAGAAGCTCAATGTTGTAGGTATATAAAAGGGTTTTGGGGTAAAATTACCAAGTGAGACCTACGCACGGCATGCACCCCTGGACTCCCCTAGTTGTCTAGTTATCAGAAATGTGGCAGGTTGTTAGTTTTCTCTGGGTGGTTGCACAAACAAGCCCCAAAATCGACAACTACACACATTGCGAAAACTGGCAGGTTTGTTTTAGTGAAAAAATGTGATGTGTCCATGTTGCGTTTTTAGCACTTTCCAATGATAGGCACAAGGGTCACCCACAAAAATTGGGTTCCATTTTTATGTGGGGACTTGTAGAAACGCTGGGTGGTTGTGTAATTTGTGGATCACCATAGATTTCAGAAATATCCATCATAAAATGTAAATAAATGAGTTATTTTGCACACCATGCCACTTCAGTTTGGACCTGGCCATATGCAAATCAGTCGTGACCCTGCTCCAACAGGAACAGTCCAGCCCAAACTGCCAAGCCAGGTCCTCCCTGAACCAGAACACAAGCAACACAGGAATTTGTATGACCAAATGTCTTTATATGTCTCTAATGAATTTGCTAAATTTGAATGCTTTAAAGAGACACACGTTCTGCAAGGAGCACCAAAATCTGTTAGAGAATTAACACCGCTTCTGGTCCATCAGTCACGCAGAGAATGAAGTGGAGCGCAACATCATTTTCCACTGGCCAGCATGTGTGGACACATTTCTCCAGAATTAAACAGGTATTATGCAGCTGTAAATAAATAGAGTTGATACTTTGCCTTATAATCACCTACAAAATTGAGTGTTCTTACTGAGGGTTCCCGCAGAATTTAGATCAAAGGGCTTCAAAATCACTTTGAGCGAACTAAAAATTACTTTAAAAAATAAGAGTTCTTTGATTAAATTTAATTGAGTCTATACACATTTATTAGGAGATTATTGTAGAAAAATACAAGGAAGATATTAAAATTACAGCTAAAATGTGTGCCTTGGTACAACTAGCAAACACATCGATGCCAGCAAGCAGCAAAACCTCGCCACTCCAGCAACTGTCCCAGTTTCTTCAAGGCAATCCAACAGGGGCGGCTACTTCACAATGGTGAAGGAGCGTCACCCCACTGGATGAGGCAGCTTCTGAAAAAAATATATATATATTTTACTATTGTTTTATTTTTCAGCTGCTGGCTCAGCCAGCAAGCGCAGGGCGGGGCTGGGAGGGGAATGGAGTGGAGTGCGCTAAGTGTGCATGTCAGTTTGGCCGGCCAAACTGACATGCGTACTTAGGCTTCTCCAACCCAGCTGTGTTGTACAGTCAGGTTGGAGAAACTGCACAGATCCCACTGCACTGTCTGAACGGCAGACCAAGCTGCTCAGACCAATCTTAATGTGGCTCTCATGCTAGGCCTAGCATGAGAGCAGCACCAGGATTGCATGGGGGGAGCTTGTGATGGTGTCCCAGGGACTGCTGGGACAACAGGAGAGCAGAGTGAGAAGGCAGGCAGCAGCGGAACAGTACGTTTTTTTTAATTTTATTTTTTTTAATTATTATCTTATTGCCTCCCCGACCGCCGCTCCCCTTGAGACTTGTGGCGGCCGCCCGCTGCATATACAAAGCAGAACCAGGGTCATTTTCTCCTTAACTCAAATTCCAATTGCTTTTCACATGTAGAAAGCTCCTCAATTGTTCAGGTAAATCAATCATTGCTAATAAGTCAGAATATGCATCAAAAAGGTGCTGGCACATAAGTTTATAAAATTAAAAGCAGTGAACCATATATTTGTATTTCTGCATGATGTCAGATTTTAAACCATTTGTGCAGGGCAACACGATAATCAAATAGAGACCAATTGTTGATGAAGCGCAAATATTGTTCACTTTTACTAGCTTCTGCTGCCCTCTTCTGGTATTGGACCTTTTGAAAAAAGCAACACATGGTGGCCGAGAACCGGCCTTATCGTGTTTATTTAGTCTATACTCGGCGCTCTCAGTCCATTGTGCAAGGGAGACATCAATCAACAAATAACACAAATAACAAATAACTTAAAAACTAATATTTGAATGTGTTCCTCCAAATGATTCTGTGTTTTTGAACTACAAAACCCAAACCAGATGAGGATAGTTTGGAAACCCGCTCCCAAAATCCGTGAAGGGCAGGGCATGTAGCAAATTCCGTGCCTTCAGGATCAGTCGCTAGCTCGCGGCCTAAAGGAGAGAAGTTCCTGAGCTGCAGGTATTTAAAAGAGAATAGAACAAACGAGGCCTGGAGTCCCGCGAATGAACAGAATCCATTTAAATCACAGAGTTGTCCAACTGTCCCCACCCCCAGTCTTGCTCAGGCCTTACGCACAGGATAAAGACCTGGGGAAGAGCAGGGTTATCCTATAGTGGCATATCCTTATTTAGCAGCGATATTGAATATCTGACAGAGACTTTCTTGCCATTTGCAAGTGACGTCCTTTATAAATTTAAAGCGGACATGTTTACGATAGGAGCCTCCAAACTATAACAAGCATTTGCAATGGAATAGGGTCTAGCATTTCTCCGAGTTCAAGATATTAGCAGTTGTAAAACTCCCAACCGGACTTTTCTTGCCACAATAAATGGAAAAAAACTGGGCGATCGCGCTGCTACAGTTCTTTCGCAGGGACAGTTGAAGACGGCATGCAGGTAGAAAAAATAATGCAAAAACAGAGCCGCGCTGCTACAGTTCACTCATAGTGAAACCTATCGGCAAAAGTGCAATTATGTGCATAACCGGCAAAAGTGCAATTAACTATGAAACAGGGTTGATGTCATGCAAAGCACTGGACTTCTGCCAAGCGAGATCGTGCTGCGAAAAAAAGGTAAAAAGTAGTCCACAAACTTGACGGGAAACAGCGAGCCTCGCATGTTTTCAGTACTTGGTGCTGCTCTCGAAGAGGGCTAACTACTGGAAAAGGCATGAAGTATGCAGGCCTTCCACTAATGAAAGCAAGCAGATTTTGAAAGGCAAGCCCACGTACCAATGAAAGACATTGACGTAACATGGACGAGGCTCCGAGCCCTTTTCTATCTACTAAAGCGTCTTGCAAGCGAAACGCGTGCGCAAGCGCATGCAACGCAGACTCGACCCTAAAAACAAGAGCCTGTATTCCAATCCTAATGCTAGCTGATAGCCATAAGCTGATATATGTGGTTCTGCCAGTATTAGCAAACGACGCAAGCTACTGGCAAATGCTACCCAGAAACATAGCTTAAAATCTAGGAGTTGTAACTTCCCCTCCATTCACCCCCCGTGCATATGGAAGTTTCAAAGAGGATAGGCTGCTCTCCTATATCCCCATATAAAGCTACTAATTACACCATCCAGCAGCGTAAAAAAAATTCAGGAACGCGTGCAGGATAGACCGAAATAGGTAAAGGAACTTAGGCAGAGTATTCATTTTACTTACGTTGCAGTGTCCCAAAATGCTAATCAGGAGCCTGTTCCAAACCTTTAACTTTGAAATAACTGAAAGTAACAAAGATTCCTAATCACATTTAATAATATTGTTGACACGACTACTATGTTTAATGCCCAGATACACAGTTGCTACCACAGGAGCAAAATTCAGCAGCACCTGAGTTTTAGCTATATTCAACTCATAGCCCGAATATGTCCCAAACCTATCAGCCTCATTCATAATATGACCCAACGATGGCAGTGGGTTTGTAGACAAAATTACACCGTCATCTGCTTATGCGGTAAACTTAAGTTCGCAGCCACCAAGCCTTAGCGGGTGAATACCCTAATTAGCATAAAGCGATTACAAAAATGGCTCGAGATAGAGAGCAAATAGAAGTGGAGATAGCAGGCACCCCTGAGGGGTGCCACCACATATCTGAAATGCAGATGAGTGCCATACAGCATATACAAGTTTGGCACGAAGAGCCATATATAATGACTGTACCAATTTACAGAATCTATTCCCAATGCGAAATGCTCCCAATGTAGCCCACAAACACCCCCAAACAGCACTATTGAAGGCCTTCTCGCCATCTAATAGTATAATGCGGATTCTAACATTAGACATTGCAGCAATGTCAAATGCTGCAATTGCCTCATTAGTGTGGCTAGTAGTGTCCCTACCTGGTATAAAACTATGCGGCTGTCGGGAATACACCGCTGGAAGGAGAGGGGCAAGTCGGGTAGCTAAAATTTTAGAAAATACTTTCGCATCTGTATTAATCAAGAAGATGGGTCAGTAAGAATCCATATCCTCAGGTGGTTTACCTTTCTTCAGCTTCAGGAAGGCAATAATGTTGGTTAGATTCCAGGTATCCCGTACTAGCCCCCCTTCATAGATATGTTGAATCACCTTTAAAAGTTGTGGAGCTATTATATCCTTAAAAACCTTGTAAAATTCAAGTCGTATGGAATCCTCACCTGCTGCTTTACCAAATGGGAGAGCGGTAATAGTAGCCTCAATCTTACCCAAAGAGAAGCTTCCCTGAAGTGTAGAAGGCTGATCCTCCGTTAAGCAGGGTAAACTACAGCCCTGAATGTACTTCATCAGACCGGGCAGGTTAACCACCGGAGGCTGCATATATAAAGCCTGATAGAATAATGCAAATTGCTCCGTAATCTCCTGGGGTTTAGAGTAGAGAGTTCCATCCCCACCTTTAAGACCTTGTATGGTACTGCTTGACTGTCTGGCAGATATATGATAGGCTAAAACGTGGCCCACTACTTATAGCGTAGAGCCTTATTCTTTGAGTAACTAGCTGCTATCTTCTCTCCTAGCCCCAGTCCAAGCAGGGATCGTTACTCGACTAATTTGAGAAGAAGGGCAGATTTGCTCATGCCACCCTAAACTATTGCCTGAGCATGCTTGATTTCCAATTGGAGAGCAGCCTGACGAAGGAGCCTGGCATTTTCCAAAAGATCCTAACTTTACCTTAGGATAAACTGGAACGAGATGCCCCAAACGAATCCTTTCATTGCGTCCCAAGCAACCCGGGGTGCAGCCTTGTCACTGTTAACTTCAAAAAATAGTATATGCAGACCTGAGATATGCTCTTGGTAATCATAATTGGAGAGGAAATGGCAAGGAAATGACATTTGTGGCAGTTCTGCTCTGTTTATAGTAAATCTGAGCGTTAGTAAGATAGGATTATGGTCAGACGTGATCTTCAGACACACCTCCATTACTGCATCCTCAACCAACAATCTCCTAGCAAAGTCATATATATCCTAGAGTAGTGTTTATGCGGAGCAGCGTAGAATGTATAACCTGGCTCAAAAGGATGTAATATCATCCATATATCAGACAATCCAAATAAGTGGGTAAGCTTTCGAATAACTGGCCTAGTTTTGGTCATAAGGTTTGTAGCAAAATGGTTAGTGGAATCGATGGCATAGTTCATCAAGCAATTAAATTCACCCATAATAATTATTTCCCCAGACCTATACAATAATCCAAGAGAAACCATATCAAATAGCCTGGTTTCATCAATATTTGGCCGTACACCACACGTATAACAAACTTTTGACCGTATCATACCAACTGGGCAATTGCCCATCTACCCCTCGGGTCTGAAGCAGTTCTCAGGATCTTATGCCCTAAATTCTTTACAGACATTATAGCCACCCCCTTACAGAGTCAGATTGTGAGGTGCTGATAAAGATATCATAACCAAGTTGCCTGAACAGAAGCCAGTCTTTGTGCACAAGATGAGTCTCTGTGAAGGAAAATAGCTGTGGCTTATACATTTTTATTTTTTCCCACACTAGTTACCATTTGCTGGATGAGTTTATATCAGACACATTCCAAAACATACACTTTATCATGGCCACAATGTCAAGCAACTATACCAGAGTAGTATCCAGTGCTGTGGACCAAGGCTTAATTGCACCAAAAGAGGTAAAAATTCACATGAACAAAGTGACTTCTTTTAACCCACTACCCACACCCGTAAATTATAGAGATTTTCATCTCCATAACAAATTGTTGAAACCCTAAAAGAACCCACCTTTACTCCTACCTATCCTTATCCCCGGTATCTAAGGAAATAATCATCTCGCTCCTTATACTGCTGTTGATTTGGCAGACATGAGATACGTGTACCCCGTGGCACCAAGCCACAACTCACCACTCATTGGTCTCAAGAAGACACAAAATCTACGGTATATCTGCAATATTATAGCGAAGCTACCTCGTGGTTAGCAGAAAAAAATCAAAAAAGAAGAAAAAGGTGAGAACAAAAACATTTACAAAGATTATACATAGATAATAGCAGACAGCTATCAAGCCTTTCTAGCCTAGGTATACAAAAAGCGAGGATAGAGCAAAGGCAATGTATTTCCCCAACCGCTACATCTGTAGCTAAGAGGACGACCCTTTGAGACAGCTCAAGACCTGAGTAGCATCCTGTTCTGAGAGACACATCTGTCTCTGTCCATCCTTAATGATCTTGAGCAGAGCTGATTCTTATAAGAATACCTGAGCCTCGACAGCTTTAAGTGGATCTATTAATTGGCGTAATTTCCAGAAGCTATCCATAGTCGATTTACAAAAGTCTGATTGAACCTGGCATGGCATCCACATGAACCAGAGTAGATGGACGAGCCTCTAGAGAGATTGCCTGCCTTAATACAAAGTTCCCCAATTATATAAAAATTGGACAGGGTGAACGGACTTGAAATGAGCAGGCCTGAGGTTACAGCTAATAGGCAGGTGATGCGCCTGCAGGATTTGTGAATCCCATTCCCAATCCATGAGATCAGGGAAAGCCTTACTAAATAGCTGGACTATAAACTGGCAGGTATTATCACTCTCTTTCCCCTCCGATACACCAAATACCCTAAGATTGTTTCTCCTCTGCTGGTTCTCTATATCTTCAATTTTAGCTTGAAGATAAACCACTTGCCTGTCATGGTTCACAGTGCACCTTGCAGCAGCCGTTCCAACTTCCTCATTATTGGCCACCCATTTTTGGAGCTCACCAATTTCTGTAGAGAGGGATATAACCTTGCCAGATACTTTCAGCAACAATTGCTGCATTTTCCTGTTTTCTGCTCTCATTTGGGCATAGTGCGATTGTGCCTCTGCTCGCTGGACCTGGATCAGCTGCAGGATTGTCAGCAAAGATTGCTCTTGAGTATCCTTCTCTGTGTGGGCTTCCTTGCAGGGTACTGGTGTAAAGGAAATGACAGGGGCACTACAGGAGGCATCAAGACTATTACTGGGACTTAAATAATTTTCAACGCAAAGTGTAGAAGGTGTAGAGAGGGTCTGGGTTCCTCGATTTGCTTGTCAGTGCTACTTGCTATATGAGCTTCAGAGAGCCAAAATATTAAGGCTTTAATCTCTCCCTTTCATGTAACTCAGTTCTGGAGAGGGCTGCCTTTAGCAGCAGAGCTGCTAGCTGTGTACACCTTGGAAGCCATACGCATAGCTGCTGGTTTCCCAACCTGGGTGAGCTTGGAGGGTTCCTTAGCTTTCTTTGTGTTGCTTCAATTTATTTTTTTGTATGTATTTTGTCTGCCTCTCTGCCCATGGGGTGCCTCAGTTTCAATAGTTAAAGCACTCGGGGTTAGGCCAAGATATTAACACTGGCAAAACCATCATTGGGGTGGACAGAAGTGAGGGAAGCCATAGACTACAAAGGCCAGGCAGGGTCCACTATATAATGAGAGATAATATAGCAGGGGTCCCTGGGGAATTAGATATATCTGTCTGCTCAGCTGCCCCATTCAAAACCCTGCTACAATGTCCAGATTCCCCAAGGTAGCTGTTGTGGCACTCACCAGGATTGTAGTTGTCTCAGATTTCTGTAGACAGCACTGTGTTGCAATTGAGAGCAGGCTAAGCCAAAGTATCAGAGGCATCAGATAAACAGGAAATCTGATTGTTGATACTATGTTGCCAGCTCGGAGAATCAGAATGCTGCACAACAATCTTGTCTCCCAGATTGTTGCCGTTCAAGTTGGATGTATCCACAGCAGCCCTCAAGCCGCCTCCACTTCCACCAGTGGTAGCTTTTGCCATCAATACTTCTGCCAGAGCAGTCTTTACTGCGAGCTGGTTGCTGTTTACTGGCTGCCTTGATTATGCCAGTCACGTGCCATATTAAAGCAGTTTGAGCCTGAGGAGGCTGGTCTGGGAAGCAGGACAGTCCTCAGGAGTAGCCTGAGGGCTGCCCCTAACCTCCATAGGTTGTGCACCTTCATGGGGGCGCCCTCCACAGAGAGACCATTGCGGGGCCATACTACGAGGTGTCCACAGACAGATACACAGGGTACAGCATACCAAAATAGCATTCCGGCCTAAAGAAGAGAGCACCAGAAGACCACGGCAGCTCCAGCTGCCAAGCTGTTGCAGCAATGCCCGTAGCTGTCACAGCCAGCAGCAATCAGTAGAAATCTGTAGCATTAGCGTTAGCAGGTAAGCAGCAGCGTCCAAGCTGTGGTTGGGCAAGGTTCAGTGAGCTAGTGCTCTCAGCTGCATGACGTCAGCCCACCATCTTCCCCCAGGAATTAATCTGAAAAAAAGCATTTCAAGCAAGAGTGTTCACCTTTTTTGCCTCTCTCAGAGTTCATCTACAGTCATTAAAATATTTCCCATGTCATGGCTGATAATACTTTATAAAAAGCGCTAATGCTCAGTGCATTGAGAAAAAAAGCAAGAGGAGTTTGAGCAGAGATGGCTGTGCAGATGTACTTCAAGTTTTTTTATTTTCATGTATTATAAATATCCGATGGCACATCTTTATTCAAACTATGTGAACAGCAATTACAGATGTAGTATAGAATTGACAAAATTATGTATTCGCATCTTCCCATTTCCTGCCCCAAATCTACCAATGCTTTATTAGGTGAATTTGTTACAACTTGTAACAATCTTGGAAGGCTCTGGCAGTGGTGGTGCCGTCCAGCCTGCCTGGTGTCATGCATCTGGGCCTGACAAAGAGGAAGCCCTCTTAGACCAGCAAATTTGTAAGCAGTGAAATACCCAGCCACTTCCATGGCCACAGTGGCTGCTCAGTTGGATTCGCCGCTATCTCCTGGACTAGAGCAAAGGTAAATAAAGGAACATGTTAGGAGGGCATTATACCTTGATGGATCAGATATGTTAGGCCTCGGTTAGGACTAGACCGCCGGCACTAATGATGGTTGCGGACTGCTTAGGTTTTCTTTCTTGAATTTCCAATGCTCTGCAATTAATTGTACTTGTAGCAGTAACTAAGAATTCAGTGCATGCATCCTTATTGAACTGTTGGAAACACAAGTGTGAAAACATTAAAATTTTGCCACTAGGTAGTTTTAGTTTAGTTTAGGATATTGTGGCTTTAGGTGGCAAATTTTGCAGCCAAAGAAAGCAAAATATGTGTCCCAAAACCTCAAAATTAGCGGTATATTTGCAGTGGCAAAAAATGTGCCTGCCACAAAGATACTGCATGGTCTGTGCTGTCACTGCTTTAGACTGTGCTGTGTCACAATCTGTAACCATGCAGAGCCTCCAGGAGCACAGTGCCTTGAGTTTTAGGGTGTCTGGTGTCAAAGAGAGCAGATTACAGTAGGAAATATGCTCTCTCTGACATCTGACACCTACATGTGCGGGGCAGCAGGGGAGGGGGGCAGCGGAGGTTGGCGGCTTGTTAATTAATGCAACAAAAAAATGAGGGAACATTATGGACAGGGAGGCTAGGCATTTACAGGAGAGAGGAGGGGCCTAAGGGAGAGGAGTGTAGTGGAGGATGGGGAGCAGGAGTGACTTTCAAGAGGTTGTAAGGCGAGCTGCAGGCTAATTGCACAGGAGGGGGCTCTGTGCATTTGAAAGGCAGGAAGCAGAGGAAGTTAACGCCTCTGCTGTCTGCTAGCTTGTTTCACTCTCACTTGACTAGCTCAGTGGTAGTGCAGAGACAGTAAAGAGAGGGTTGTTCTCCTGTTTTGTTTTACACAAATTTTATGGGCACTTTTGTAAAAATCATGGGATTTCTAAAAAAGTTTTGATTTCGCGATTTTCTTGCAAATTGCAAAATTGCGATGTCCTAGGGGGTCCTTAAGACCATGTTTCCATAGAAAAAGCATTTTTTGACTTGTCTATATCTTTGGCACCGTTTGACGAATCTTCATGACATTTCCCCCCCCCAAAAGAAAGTGTGCAGTGATTCTTGTTGTGTCTGGGAAGTTTCGGGGGGGGGGATCTGTCAAGTAGGCGCAGAGAAAAAGGGGGGCAAAAAGAAAACCTGCATTTCCTATGCTAATTCCCACAGGGGTTTTAAACATGACTACGGCCCAATTTGCTGGACGGAATGACACCAAATTCAACAGAAAACTAGATTTTGTTCTGCAGGTTGTGCTTTTGGGTATTTGGTGTAAATCCATTCAGTAGTTTTTGAGAGATTAAAGTGAAAATAAATTTGTATATCTGAGGTCGCAAATGCATTGCAACATTCACAACATACTCACAAATGTGCGCAATACCAGAAATTCTGTGGTTGGCTGACTACAACCTGAGCAGAAAGTTGTGGCTGCCATTTTATGTTACGGGACATGGTCAGAAAATAAAAATTAAAAGTGGTATAAGGGTTCGGGATAGAGATACCCTGATCCCAGGGGTGTGATATAGGAGTCTTTGTAGGTAAAATTATGCCACACCGCGCGATGTTTGTGAATACATTGCAACGCTCAGCCTGGGGCCCCTGTGTAACATCGCGAGGAATTAACAAATAACAGTAACAACAAAAAAACATTCACAGAGTCATTCATACACTAATTTATTCATTATTAGTAGTACTCAGACACTCAGCAACCCACTCAGACACTAATGGATCCACTCACAGACCCACTCATATACTCATGCACTCACTCATAGATCCACTCACGCACCAACTCACAGATCCACTCAGACACTGACGCACCCGGTCACAGACCGACTCAGAAACCTCACACACCCCCACTCAGACACTGATGCACCTAGTCACAGACATACTCACACCCTAACCCACCCATTCACAGACTCACTCAGGTTTTCATGCACACACTCATACACGCAGTCTTGCACTCACTCGCTCACCTATACATGTAGTCACTCACTCACCCATACTCCACTCATGTATTCAGTCACTCACCCATAAATGCACATGTACTCAGTGAATCATCCATATAGTACTCATGCGCTCGCTCACATGCCCACCCATGCATGAATCACTCACCCATACACGCACTCTGTCTCTCACCTATACATGCACTCATGATGTCACCCATTCCCCACTCGAACACTCACTCACACATGCACTCACTTAACCATACATTCACTCATGCACTCTCCCCCATTCAAACACCCATACACCACTCATACACTCACTCACTCATACAAACACTTGCACATTCACTAACTCATACAAGAATTCATGCATGCACTCATACACTCACTCATTTACTGATATGTGCACTCAAACTCATTCAATAACCCATACACCACAGATGCACTCACTCACCCATACATGCACTGATACAATCATTTGCCCATACACCACTTATACACTCACTCATACATGCACTCTTGTATTCACTCACTCACCTGAACATGCACTCAGTCACCTTTGCAGGCACTAATACACTCAGTCACCTATGCGCCACTGGTAAGCTCAGTCACTCACCCATACACACACTAATACACTCACTCAGTCACCCACACAGTACTCATGTACTCAGTCATTCACCCATAGAGTCAGCCATTCAGTCACCCTCATATGCACTGATCAACTCAATCATTCAAACACCACTCGCAGCCAGTCACTCTCCCAATAGTGCACTGATAGACTCAGTCAATCACTTATACACAACTCATGCACCCACTAAATAACCCATACACCACTTACATATATTAGAAACAGAATCACTCATTACAACTAGAAAAAGAATATACATTTAACTTATGCAGTAGCTTAGCATATATCTTTAACTCCCAGAATCTTTTACGATAAGCTTACACTCACTGGATGATGTCATCAGTGATGTCATTTGAGATGCCATCAATGATGTCACTGACCATGTCATGAGTGATATAATATGTGAGATCATAAGCAGTGTATTGCAACGGCATAACTTATAGTTAGCTCAGGTAACTATAAATGCTGAATTTCAATAGTTTTGTACAAGTGAAATGTGAAACTAACTATAATGTCCCTGTATGATATCCTGTATATATCCTAGAATGTTCCTTGTTTTTTTCCAGTATATATATATATATATATATATATATATATATATATATATATATACTGGAAAAAAACACATATATATTTTACCTACTGACACTCGCCAGTAGGTAGTTATAACTAGGATCTAGGACCTGATTACAAGTTTGGCGGTCAGACCACCAGTCCTCTGTGGTGGTGGTCCCAAGATGACTGCTGCTCCGGCGGTCTCCTGGCTGCCATATTACGATATATTCAGGTTGAACCGCCCACCGCAGCAACATCTTGCTGCCCGCCAACAGCACTGCAGGCTGCAATGTTGGCAGTGCGTACTCTGTCGCCGCAATATCTGCGGCCAAGCCTATTACAAAACACATTTGACATGGTGGTCCCCTTGCAGTGGTTAGCTGATGGCGGTTGGCATTGCAGTACGCTCACAGGAAAGCACCAGAAAAGTGCCCGTTGGATGGGCTTAAAAACAACACAGTTGACACCCATTGCACAAGTGAACACACCTGCAAATCACATTATAAAACACACTCCATCCCAGACCATGATCCTCTACCTCTTCACTGCAGCACAGCAAGACACTTATTTTTTCATTTTTGTTACATACGGCAGCCCTTTTCTCCATCCCATTTTACACCTTTACACACTTCTTCTAATATTTTTTTCCACAACATCACTTGTCTTGTTTCATTAGTCACTGTCACCCCCTTTCATTGTCAGTCATGTCACGGCCCAAAATCATGTTTTTCTGAGGATGAGTTGAAAATCATGGTGGATGAAATCATAAGAGTAGAGCCACAACTGTTGGAGCCCAAGTCCAACATACTCCTCTCAGTAAAAAAAAAAAAAAGAATTGTGGCAAAGGATAGGCGACAGAGTGAATGCTGTAGACACCACCTTGCGCACAAAGGAGGATATCAGGAAGAGGTGAAATGACCTGAGCAGGAGGTACATTCCGTGGACTCCAGGCAAACACCTTGAGTCCCAGAAGACTGGTGGTGGTCCTCCCAGCACCCCATTACAAATATTTCCCTGGGAGAATAAGGTCTTGGCCATCCTGCAGTCCCATTGCATACCATATGTTGGAAGGGGGTCTGTAAGTGTTTTAATGTCAAAGATGATCCCAGGACCATTGGTATGTGTCAACATGTCAATGTATGGTGCAACCAATTTTCAGTGTGACAACAGGTATGTGTTGGGAAGTAGATAGTGACATGACTACAACTACCACGAGGCCCTCTTTCTGTAACTCAAAACTAGAGGCTATTGTGCACTTGCACAAAAACACTTGTTAGCCATGTCACAACTGATGTTCAGCCATCATGGATTTTACTATTTGCTTAGTGTTGGGCGTTAGAAAGTGACATAACTGCAACTACCATGAGGCCCTCTTTCTGTAACTCAAAACAAGAGGCCATTGTGCTCTTGCACAAAGACATTTATTAGCCACGTCATAACTGATGTTCACTCATCATGAACTGAGCAATCTACATATCATGCTCAACTCTGAGACGTCTATGCCTACCTAGCGTGATGTCAAATAACACTGTTGATGCCTTGAATGACACCTTACCAAGTGTGTACATCAAGCAGTTGTAAGGCATTAAGCCGCTTCAGCCAATTGTAAGTGGAAGGTAACCCATTGACTTTGCACTGCTCACATGATGTCTACTGCTACATATACAACCAAGTTGTGTGTCTGTCTCTATCTTGTACAACTGGGGCTTGGAATGGTCAAATACATGCTAGTTATCCACTGTGTTGGCTTAACTGTTTGTTAGATGTCATATTCATTCCTTAATCCAAAATACAACTTACCCGCAAATCGAACGAGCTGCTCAATCCTAATATTTTTTGAACCTCCACAAATGTCTTCTCACAACTTCCAATACCATGAAAATATATAACAATGGAAAACCCTACCTATTAACATTTTCCTTGGTCTCAACTTTCTGTGACACTAAACATTTGGATGTAGATTCCACACTTCTACCAATAACAATGTACTCTGTTTCTCAACAGGTCAAACTGTCACTGCACCTTTGCAGACATTGTACACCCAATAGACTCCTAACCCACCCCTGAATGAAGCCCTAAGGGATGACAACTCTCCTGGACGTGGATGACGGACCTGGCACATATGGTCACCCTGCTCAGGCGGCAACAGTGAGTCTAACTGTGCCCATATGAACACCTCTAACCCCAGCTGCTACAACATCTCAGCCAGCAACATACCCCCTCAACCTGTGTACCTAGCACAGTTATTAAAATCTTGTGCCCCCAGTCCTGGATCCTAAAGAGCAAATTATCACCCCTGACTCTAAGGGATCAGGACCCAGTTGGAGAGCCCACCCTGGGCCACAGACTCGTGGGGGTAGGATCCATGGAAGGGATGCTGTGGGCCAGTAGAGGGAGGCCACTGGGGTCACTTATGACCATGACACCAACAGCCAAGTCTTGGGGGTCTATCAGGAGTCCCAAGGCATGACGAGCCTGATAGTAACCGAACTCCAGGAAATCAAGCAGTTGCAGAGGGACATGTACCAACAGATGGAGGCCCATAATTCCAATGTGGGCGCCCTAACAGTTGTGATGATGGACATCCATACAACCCTGAGCAGGGGGCAGGTACATCAAGGCCATCTATATCTGCAGCAGAGACTGGAAGAGGGGCCCTGCCAGAAGAAAAACACCATCAGGCACCCCTGCCTCTGCAGCAGCTGACCTCCTCCCCCCCCCCATACTACCCCCCAATCCCACCCCGCCCTCACAAGCAGGACATCTATGAAAATATCCAGGATGTGCAAATTGCAAGTCACCCACCTCTGCCAGCAAGAATCTTCAACACTATTGTCCTCCTTTGTGTGTCACACATTCACTTTGTGGACTAATTCTGGACACTTTTCCATTCCTGATGGGAGGAGTAATCTGGACTTTGGAATTCAGATGATTTGGCACCTACATCTATGGTTTCACACACCATGACTGACTACTTCACTATTTATTTATGTTTGGTTTTGCCCCAAGTATGTCTTCACCTTTAACACTTTAATAAATTCACAAGTCACAAACTCATTATCAGCTGTAGTAAATTTCACATACATTTCATTCATACAATGACAAAACAAGCTACTTGTCTAAGCATGGATATGCTGCATGTCACAATGTTTAGCTCAGGATCACAACCATGCCACACCAGCACATACATATAAGTGTCTTATCTAACAAGACACTTTTCAAATCATAGGCTGTCAAGATGTCAGAAACATGGACAATCAAACAATTTAATCATATTGTGTAAGTGATCAAATTACAGGTACAGACCTCCAGAACATGGAAGGAAGGGATATATGAGACATGTCATTTAGAATAGGCAAAAATTTATTTGGTTGATGTCATCAGCTGCCATATTGCCTACCTCACAAAAAGAATCCAACATAATGCAACATAATGCAACATTCAGACAGATGGCAGTAAAACAGTTCCTAATCACAGGGTCATTACAATCATTACAATCCAGTTCTTCTGCATCTGGTGGAATGACACAAACAAGTGTCAATGATGTGCCACAGGCACTTTGGCCTACAATGATGAAACACATCAACAGCTACATACAGTTTGTACAAAAAGAGTGTTTAGCCAATGTGATGTAAAATTAACATGGATTTGGCCTGCAACTTCATATGTTCTGACCACATGATGACACACATAATCCATCATGGCCACCACATGACAAGGAACAAGTCCAATGGAGTCTCCTTAACTTCCATACTATCACTGTGCACGCTGTCTTGGCACAGGTCTTGTACACTCAAAGTCTTTGACATACATTCCCAGGAATAATCCATGTCCACTCAGTATGTCCCAACAGCATCATATACCTGCCCATATCACAATTCTGAAATATCTAAATGAAGATCCCATGGTGAAGGTACCTAAACAAACAAAAAAACAGAGTATAGTTATGAAACCATACATATGACACACTTCACATAGCAAATGTCTGGAGAATGTAGTCCATGACAAAAATGATAAACAAAGGCACATTTACTAAATGTGAATGTGCAAAAAACTTCATCACCAAACTCCCTTTGCCAGATTTTTCCAGAGCTTTGGCTTCCTAACACTTTTCAAAACATATACTCCTCACATCATCACAACAAGAGTTCATTGTACAGTCAAAGTCATGACATATCATGACTATCATGACAAACTTACACTCATGGGAAGAAGCTGTCGATGAGGTCTTCTCACAAGTCAGCGTGTTCCTCTTCACCACTAGCATCATCATTTGGCATTTCAGGATCCTCACCCACTGGCAGCTCATGTTCTCCCTCCTCTGCGATGTAAAGGATGTTCCTTCGCAGGGAGATGTTATGGAGCATGCAGCAAGCAACAGTGATTTGACACACTTTCCTGGGTGAGTACAGGAGGGCTCTCCAAGTCTTGTCCAGACAGCGAAATCTGGCCTTTAGGAGCTCAAAAGTCTGCTCAAGTGGCTGCCGTCTTCCATGGGCCTCATTGAAGCAGACTTCCCTGGTGTAGTTGAATTCCTCAGCGGTGTTAACAACCAAGGATGGTTGGGATATGCTAAGTCCCCTGTTTTGTAATGAGACATAGGAGCTACACTTCCTCATTATAACACCTGACATTGCACACACAAAGTTAGGACAGATGTTACTTACAACAAGCCAGGGCCTCTCTGGTTGCAGTTGGAAGTCAGCTGGAGTATGACGCTGTTCCACATTGCAAAGGAATCATGGTCTGAACCTGGGAACTAGGCACAGACTTTTTAAATGTGAAAATCTGGCAAGCAGACAATATGCACGTTGAAAGAATTGAAGTGCTTCCTGTTTCAACAGACTTGTTCACTTGCATGTGGTGGTACTAATGCAATATGGGTGCCATCAATGGCTCCCATCACATGTGGAAGGCAACCAAATCCACAGAAGACAACCTTCACATTGGCTAAATCCTCACATCTGGGTAACCTGATATAGCTGTCAATGTATATCATCATTGCTTATAGAACGTCTTTTAAAACACCACTGAACATAGGTTGTGACATACCACCAGATACAGCCACTGTATATTGAAGGGACCCTGATGCCAGAAAGTGTAATACTGCCATGAGTCTCACAATGGGTGGTGTCCACGTTGGACTAGTGTTTTGAGGCATGAGATCTGGCGCCAACTGATGACATACATCTTGTATAGTTTGTCTATTCAGATGAAACTGCTTTATTTAATTCCTTTCTTCCATGGTCTGAAGGTCTCGAAATGGATGTTACACTGGAGGTTTTTGTCTCTCCCATCTCTTTAGGATACCTAAGTGTGGAATCAAATAAATAGGTACATCAGCCACACTGTCCAGAGCAACATACATGATGAGTAAGACAAAAGTAATGTGACAAAATATTACTGGCTGAAAAACCATTACTCAGATTTCATTTGTCTACTCCCCAAGATCCAGTTATACTTCCTATTGTTGTCTACACATGTCTACAATATATATGTGCACATCATAAACCTATATGGTCCTCATGTGCATTGCATGTTTTTTCCTCCCAAAATACAGTCACCGGCTGTGTACAGTGCACCGCGGTTATATGGCATTTTTGACCAGTAATGCACTACACTGATGATTGTGTAATAGAAATTACACATCAATGGGGTATTACATATGTTTACATGTTACAACACATTTTTAGTGGTAGTGATGCGTTTACCAGTCAACAACACTATAGTTTTAACCACTAAAATGGCAGATGCCTGACCTTGTATATTGGACTTTTGGATGATGCTGCTGCTGCTACTGGAAGAAGTCGACCACATGGTGGGTGGTTTCATACACAGCATTCACAGCCGTAGGCTAATGTTGTTAACTGTGACGGTCATGGATCAATGGCTGTGCCCATCTACGCTGATGACCGCGTACGTGGTGTATATGTACGCCTTGGTTTGAAAAATAACTCACTAGCCTCTTGACACTGCTGCTATCAACACCTCGCTAATTTAGCTGCTCTGTGCCTCTGGGAGCAATCATGCCAGGCCAAGCAGGTGAAAGGACCTCCTGCCTTCTCTCTAGAGGAGCTGGAGAAACTTGCTGAAGAGGTTCTTTCCCTGTATGATCAGCTCTATGGCTCAGCTCACCAGAAACAGGTAGCTACCTCATATACATATCCAACTATTTTCAACACCATCCTTTCCTTTCCCATAGGATATAACGTGCCTCTGAGTCCCAGATATTCTTTGGGATGACTATAGTTACATTTTGTGGTCCACACATAGGATGTACATGTCATGGATTGTGGAGCTCTGTAATTTGTGTATTTCAAATTACCACTGTGTTGTGTGATAAGCCCCAGCTCTTCCCTCTGTTGCATTCTCATGTCTTTGCAAGTAAACCTTTGAGGGAAACAATGATATATATGATGATTAGATGATGGTAAATGAGAAAATAAATGTATTTGCATTACACCATGAACTGTGACTGAGGTAAGCCCCCCTGATCTGCTACATCTTTCTAATGAACCACATTGTCAGCGTGTAATATTTACCACTGACAGGCCCTTTCCTCCCACAGGTCTTGTCGCGTGGGCTCTCATTATCCTAAATGAGACTACTGGATTTCTAGGCAGCAGGATCGATAACGGTGTGGGGGACTGAGTCTGACCCACGTGTAAGGAACTCTGTCACCCTAAATCCGGTTGTTGCTCCGGCTAACTAGCAGTGCCTCATTTCTCCCACGGGGAAGAAATGATTGGGCAGCCGAGCGCATTACATCTTTGGAACTTCTCAGGGAAGTCGTGGTCACTCAGATCCAAACCAACTCTCTCATTCACTATATGGTCTCATATACAAATGACAAAGACAGTATAAGTTTTATATAATGTTTTAATAAAATGACTGTATTTTAGATATTAAGGCGTGAGCCGCAATAACCAGAACAATACAACATAGTAGGATTGATATAGTAACCAGGAGAGTAAAACATAGAAATAAAGCTATCATAATTCCTAACCGTTTCTACTCTCCCTCTGCTTGTTCTATTTAGAGCACAGCATGTTAAGCTTTCAGCTTGCCTTTCTGTATCACTAGGGAGACGGACACACTCATACCTGAGCAAAGGCCTGTGATCTGGTTCAGCATCTGCAACGAGGCAGTCAGCGTCTAGTTGTGGTTCCCTGGTCGGAATCTCCCTCTTGCATGTATTGGGACAAGGAAGTGATTTTATAACTAACATGTCATCGTGATCACAAAATGTTCCTACGCAGGAATGGCAAGTCTAGACTCCTACCACGTCTATAGGCAATGTACCAGACTGTATCCTTGACTAAAGCACAGAGTGAATATGTTATGAAGAACTCCAGTGCTGAAGTAGGCAAAACAGTGTGATATGAATAAAAAACAACACCGTAGAACTGGCTATTCTGTAAAATAACAGTACGAAGCCTAATAGAAAGCATTTAGAGCAAAGTGCACAGAGGCTCTAAGCTGTTAGCAAATGAATAAAATATATTTAGGGCAAAGTGCACAGAGGCCTAAGGCCTGAAGCGAATGCGCAAAATATACGTAAAACTGACCACACTACACCCTCCCCTTGTCGGTAGCAAGTGGTTCCAACAACATAAAAAAAAAAACATGACCTAAATTTAAACCCAACATTTCGACAAGATGAGAAGACAACAAAGTCATCAATTTAGGAAACATGTGACGATAGAGCGAATTGCAATATAGTGTCAATTTAGTCGGGAGAGAGAGAAAAAAAATCCAATTGTCAAACAGAAGCAACAGAACGTAGAAGCTCCTCCACTTCGAGATATGTCAATATCGGAAGATCCACGCCACAAAGCACCATGGAGCAGGTGTGTTCCAAAGCCCCAAAACCATTCAGGGCGGCACCCCGTGTAGTGCCACGGAAAGAGACAAAACCATCTTCCTCCAGGAAGGGAATCTCATAATCCGCTTCACGAAGCAAACGCAACCGCAGTGCACAAGTCTGGGAATGAGCCCTAATCGGGAACATCAACAGATCAAAGTCAACCACTGGAGAGCGCTGCAGTGAGAGACAGAAAGCCAGTGCATGTTCAAACGAGCACCAAAAGGCATCGAAACACGGGTTGCACACAATCCAAAACCGGTCGGAACGACAAAGACCAGTCACACTCCAAATGAGCCAGGAGTGTTGCTCCAAAACACTGCATCATGCGTTCACGACACAGCTGCGCTGATGGGAGCAGCAATACAGGATCTCGTTGCGGCGGGGCAGCCATTGCGAAAAAATAGCAACAATAGCAAAACTCCAGCCAATAAAGCCAAAGTAATTGGGAAACCCCCAAAAATGCTTCCGAAAATAGAGTGTATAGCCGAAGGTATCAAACCGAATATGGAAGAGAAGGTGTGAACGAAACCAACACCAACGGCTTTGAAAAAATGAACAATACCAGCAGTGCTGGATGCATTAAATATACGTCCCACAAGTTCACCGAAGTGACTCGGAAAGTTAGTATTCAAAAGGGACTGTATCTCCGCCGATGACCTTGCCACTTGAAGTGCGTAGGTCTCGCTAGCAGATGTAAGGGCCACATGCTTTTGAAACAATAAAGCTTTCAGCCGACTCAACTTGTCGAAATCAACCTTGGAAGTAGCAATATGAGGCCAGATGTCCGCTACCTCCCTAAATTCAGTAGGGGGAAACAACACATTCCCGCAGCACATAACGGCCTTGTTGACGACAACGACGTAAACTATTCCGGCACGCATGCCACAGCAGCGTTCGCTGTTAAGAACAATGTAACTGCCGTTAGAAAGCACCTGGAAAGTGTTTTTAATTACCGGGACTGGAACTCCCTTCAGATAACAAGCTAAGTTAGCAATCGAAGCATTACACGCTCCGTGCAAGGACAGCTGTTTACAAACCATGGAATGGCTAACAGAAGCTTTGCATTCGCTACCGCTAAGAAAAACTTCCCGCAAACCATTAACACATCTGTACTGAAAAGGAAGCTCCCACACCTCGTGTATGTAACTGTCACCCAATAGTTCATATCTACCCACCGGAATGTGCTTCAAACAAGAAGTAAATTGCAGAGTGGAGATAGGCAAATTAATAACCCCATGAATCAACCACTCAGCTGACGGAATCTCAGCCACCGTAAAAGGCAGTTTCTCCAACTTTTCAATATTTAACATAACATACGTCGCTTCCTTCTTAGCCATCAATTGTTGTTGACGAGTTAAATTAAAGGAGATAAAGATCTCTCTGGCACGAATGTGCTGCCATGGAACGCGACCCGCCTTCAAGGTCTGAAGAGTCCAACCCAGCTGCATGATAGATTGTGTCTGACTCTGCCCATGATATAAAGAAGACATGTCTGATTTTATAATGTCAATAGCAGAAGAGACAATGCTGTCAATCGTGTAAACACGGTCAGAAAGGGTTTGCATGCCATTATCAACAACAGACAAAGTCTGCAGCAGATTTTCTTGATCAATCTGTCTTAACCGGGCTGCAGCCTCCTGCTGGGAAAGTTTCCAAAACTCATTATACACTTCGTATAAGAACCTTTTTCTCCGGGGCACCTTGGGACCTGACAAGAAATCTTGTAAATCAGTACCATTAGACAGTAACTTGAGGTGTGACTTAACTGCACCCAGCGTGGAGTACTTCAACCACTGTTGACAAAGTTTCCCCACACTGTATGTAGTTATTATATCTGCATGTTCTGGTGAAATGTAACGAGGGTCTGCCCTACTAGTCCTGAACCCCCCAGAAGAGGTAACAAAACGTTGATGACACTGATTAGTATCTACAGGCCACAATAACCACCCGCCCGGATGTAACGATGAAGCGTTAAGCGTACCATTCTGGACCCAATGCGTAAATTCACTAAAAGTAGCATTCACATAGTGCTGCCAGTTATTTAATTTAGAAGGGACAGGTATTCTAGGCAAAGTCAATTCTCTAATCGACGCCAAGCCCAAACAACTAGTCTGTTGTACTGTGTCATTGAGGAAAATCATTTGCACAGGGATAATGCATGCTCGAAATAATGTATCTCTGCCTTGCATCTGCCAATTTTTCGTACCCCAAACACTTTTCAAGTCAACAGTCTTCAACCAGTATTCATATCCTTCGACCGAAAGTTTAGATACAAACAAATTAGAATACAGTAATTTAGTATCGGTCAACAAAATTTGCTTATTAGAATACGGTGTCACTTTAAAATAGTAAGACTTAGCGTTTCGCTGATCATGCCCAGAAAAATATGCAAATTTATCATTATACGTTTTCGAACTCCCTTGTGGAGGAGTCGAGCAATGTTCCCATTGTACATAATTAAAGATGGACTTAGGGCTACTCGCTTTGTGAATAAAGTGGTGTCCATAATAGGTGTAGCAAAACATATCACCATGATTATTTTTAAATTGGTAAGCATCTTCATCGTCATAGACAGTATAATATTGCAAATCTTTTAGCATAGCATCTACTGTCTTCACATCCCAATCATCAGAAACAATGCCTGGAATAACAATATCATTAATTGATAACTTAAGGACATACAGTATTTGAATCAATTCAGTGGGACCATATATATCAAACATTACTTTATCCCACACAATCCCATCCGGAATTGGTATTGCAGAAATGTTCACATTGGATAAGTCTCTTCGAACCATATGAGACGAAAAATGTGGTCTCAACACAGTCTCCACGTGCTCAATGTCTGATCGATCAGGAAGAAAATGACCATGTATTACTAGAAAAAAAGTAACCACAAAACCCAACCATTAAAAAAAAGTCATTACAGCCATAAAAAGCCACAAATAGTTCCAAGGAATAACAAAATATGTACGTTTAAGCCAACTTAGTAGCTTACGTGGACCTCGGATTGAAGACAGCGAAGACGAAGAGCTGGATACAGCCGCATCCGCGTTGTTGAAGCAGCCAGAGGCAGTTCTTGCAAAAGGTGCAACAGTGAACAAGGAAGCTGATGGAGGTTCTCTCCTAGGTACGCTATAAATCACATGTTCAGAAACATCAGTAGAACGTATAGCAACTTGAGCAAAAGAATCGATATCAATCGTTGACTGTGGAACAATCGCAAGATCATCTTCCACCCTCCCCAAGCTCGGAGAGGAAACAGGGTCGGTGCAAATCACCTGCAGCGGGACTTCTTCCCCAGTAGCGAGAGGGATGCCGGAACTACTGGGTGTCCCTCTTGGTCTGCTGTGCAGAATCGGCCACATGTTGTAACTTGACATTATTAATGGAAACAAAACGATTTCCTTTGGCCCCTTGCAGCGGCGGCAAAATCACAGTTCTCGTGCCGCTCACCCCCAACACCGGGACAGGTGCTCGATAAGAAGGACCAAATTCTTTCTTTACTGCGACCTTTTCATGCACTAGATCCCCAATCCTGGGTATCCAACCAGTAGGTGTTACTGGCTCATCCTTAATTCCAGAGGAGGCAGCACTTGCAGAAGAGTTATCTTCACGGAATTGTTGTAAATCCTGCAAAACAGTGACACGATCATTTATGTCAAAGGGCGTATCTGCCGCCTCCACACCAGGACCATCCAGATCAGGAACATACATTTGTGTTCCGAACAGGCACTCATATGAAGTACGACCCCCCAGTGACCTTCTAGGCAAATTATTAAGTGCTCTCTGTACTCCATACAGGTGGGCTAGCCAACTACGACCCGTACCTATAACCCTGGCTGTTAAGGATTGCTTTAAATCACGATTTAAACGCTCCACGACAGAATTTCCCTCGGGATGAAATGGATACAAGAATTGGAGTTGGACCCCCAACGAAGCCATGGTGTCCCTGAATGCCTTAGAGGCAAAAGCAGGGCCCTGGTCCGAATGAAAAGTCCCAACTGCAAATGTATCGACAAAGATACGCAAATCTTTAATAACAGTCCGAGCGTCAGCCGAGCGCTGTGGCCAGACCCACACAAATCTGGAGCACGAATCTACAGCAACCAATATGTATTTGTATGCACTATCTGGTGTCAGTGGACCACAATGGTCCAAGTACACACACTGTAATGGTCTATTTGATATCAGAAGAGGAGTCTGCTGCGGGCGTCTAGCCGACGATGCTTTACTTTGTTGACAGACGTCACAACAAAGGACATACTGCTTTGTCTCCTTATAGAGACCAGGCCACCAATAACGGGCCTGTAAAAGCGAAATCGTGGCAGCCACACCAGCATGCGCAGATGCCACCCCTTCATGCGCTGCAGAAATTAATCGAGGTCTCTCAATCTTATTCGGTAACTCACGTACACCAACGCCTGGAATATTAACAACAGCATTTAGTGCACCACTCAAGCAGTAACTATATTTAGAAGGGAATCCTTTAGGAAATGGCGTGCCATCAGCCGTAGCTTTTATGGCAGCCGAAATCTCTATGTCTGGTTTTGAACTCGAACGAGTTACCGCGGCTACCGTGGCGATAGCCACTGCCGACTTTGCAGCCTCATCAGCCAAAGTATTCCCAGCAACGTGTATTCCAACGCGCTGGTGTCCAAGTGTATGTACAACATGGACTTTAGGAAGCGTCTCTTTCAGACCCGCAACCTTACCCCACAACAATTTTTGTTTAATGGTGTTGCCTTTAGAATCTCTGAACCCATTCATTTTCCAATAATGCAGATATTCATTGAAGGATTGCACACAGTAGTAGGAGTCACAGACTAGCAAGGTCACTATCGCCGGCTCTGCATGCTCCAACGCTAACAAAAGAGCTTTGAGCTCAGCCAGCTGCGCCGTGCAATCTCCCAAAGTTTTAGTATAAGTATGTCGGGGCAGAAAACTCCCCCCTCCATAGTCCCGCTCACCACCGCACAAGCAGCAGAATACTGTTGTTTAGTCCCAACCGCCGGTTGCGCAGAGCCATCGGTATACATGACCACTTCATATTGGTCAATAGGTAATGTGCCAGCAGGAACCGGGTACTCTATTTCATATTGAAGAAATTCTTGAGTCTGCAGCTTAGGGTCAAATATGTAATCCACATCAGTGGCCGTCAAAGACGTAGCCCATTGTATCCACCGCGGGTGTAAAGCTTTCAAATTAGGAACACTCGCTTTTGTAACAGCCTCCAAGGCTGGAATTGGGGAAACGACATTAATGCGTTGGCCCTGGGCTAGCGGTCTTTCTTTGATCACAGCCATCTGTACTGCAGTGAGAATTTTCTCAGTCTGTGCAAAACGTTGTTCTGCAGCAGAATACAAGTGGGACTTGTATGCTATCGGGACTGTCTCCCCTTCATTAAAGGTGACATACGTAAATCCAAGAGCCCCAGGAATCACCCTGATGACCAAATGAGTTTTATTGTCCCGCGTGTGTAAATGTTTAACTGCTAAGAGATCATTCTGCAGCTCTCGCAGTATGTGTGTATGCTCAATCGTCCAAAATCTACTTGAAAAATTCGGGCGAATCAGTTCATATAAGGGTTTTATACGTGTAGCATAATCAGGAATGTTAGTTCTGCCAAAATTCAGAAACCCCAACAAAGACTGGAGCTTCCGAACCGTATTAGGAGGCTGCAGTAAAGCACATTTCTCCAAAAAATGTGGCGCCAGGCTCTTGCCCTCACTCGATAACTCATATCCCAGGAAAATAACACTGAGGAAGGCAATCTTCGATTTCTTAAAATTAAACTTATAACCAATATCAGCAAAACCCACAACAATGCACGATACGCGACTGAGATGTTGTAGAATCTCATCGTCCGTCAAATAAATGTCATCAACATATGATAACGCCTCAGGGTCCAACTCGTGCAGAAGTTCAGTCACACGAGCCGAGAACAGTCCTGGGCTATTCTTATACCCCTGAGGTAAATGACAAAACTTTTTCTGAGAGCCAAACGCACTGAAACCGGTATAGTCCCGACTTTCGGGTGCTATATTCTGGCAGAAAAATCCATTAGAGATATCCAAGGTTGTTTTGTATTTTTTACGCACTATATTATTCATCAGCGCAGCGCTATGTGAATTCTGTATAGCATATGTGCGTGTATGACTATTCAAATGTCTGTAATCCACCACTATCCTATAGGAATGGTCCGGTTTAGCAACCGGAAATAAGGGATTATTCATCGGCGAGACACAAGGCTCAATCACACCTTGGTACTCCAATTGTGTAAGAATTTTCCGAACCAATGCCCTTGCTTCAAATTTAATAGGATATTGCGGCTGTGGCTGAGGTTCTCCTTTAATGGGAATTACATGATAAGGTGATTGTTTATCCCACCCCACATTATTTCTATATAGGGCGGGGGCTTGTGCTAGAGCCCATGATTTACCATATGACTCCGCTAGTTCTCTCGGAACAAGTGGTGAAAAGGATGGCGCAATAACCTCCTCCCCAACTGGACAGTCGCGAACAAAGTCAGGTGGCCAATCTTGTTCGGCCAACAGGACATCATATGATTTCACCATATGGTCCCAAAAGATGGCGTGTACAACGCGGTCAATGTCCCCTTCTAATCGTAGAGTCACAAGATATACTTGATCAGGATCAGAGACTCGCATATCCGCCGTCTCGACTTGTATGAAGTCATCAGTTGCTTTCGCCTCCAGATGCTCTAGAAGACTCCGGCGAACTATTGTGACCTCTGCCACGCTGTCTAACAGCGCTAACGCCCATGTCTTGTTCGTCAAGAGAACTCTCTTCTTGAGCGGCATGTCTAACTGAGACTGCTGCCACTTTCTTCTTTTTAAACTGCTGTTTTTGTTGCAGCGGTTTCTCCTCCTGTTTAATAGAAACCTCCGCTGAGCGTTGTGAATCCTGTCTCGGTTTCACGTACTCCGTCCTCCGCTCTGACCGCCCACCTCTCTCACTTCTTTTCTCCGAGGAGTCCTGAAAGGAACGAGATTGGCGCGTATCAGTATATTGATATCTATCAGGCGTCTTCAAAGTATCCCTATTCCTGAGATTATACTTATTTTGTGGGGTCTCCGGTTGCGGAGACTGCCCACCATCTTTCTTAGGTGTTTGCTGTTTCTTATCCCAGCGCTTTTTCGCACCCTCAGGTTGCTGTTGCTTAGAATTATCCTTATTATCTTTACCCTGCAATTGTGGTTTCTGCGGTCGAGCCCCTAGGCTATCACGACCAATACTAGAATATGTTTCAGCTATTATTCTCGGAAGTTCCCGCTCCTGATTAATCTGCGGAACGTCCCGAAGACGCATTCGCACTGCTAGTGCTACAGCCTCCCCCTTGAGATTACTCAAAATAATAGAAGAAACCGCTTCAAAATTACCCATCAATTGCATGCCTAAATCTAAGGCAGGGGCAGCCCCATATTCATCCTGAATTTGTTTAAGCACCTCCGGCAAATTAGCCAAAGTCGGTGTACCGTGTGCTGTAGTATAGAGTGCGGCAAACACCGTGCCCCAAGTAGTACAAAGATCCACCGTAGGAACCATCCCATACGGCAAACACATCGTCAAAATTCTATGCTTATCCTGAGGTCCCGTATGGGGAAATACTGCTTCCAGCGTATTAATTTTTTGCGCCAGCCAAAATGGAGTCTCCTCTCGTTTAGCCGGTACCTTGCCCATTACAGAGTGTACAGTGGCCGGATTTATTCCCGGCACCACCGCATGTGGATGAGCTGGAGCAGCACGCGCTGCATTAGTATTTAATGTCTGCATCACAAACTGAACTAATCGTCTGTACGTTGCAGTTAATTCCACATATAAACGACGCACCTCAGCCACTGCCACATTTGCCACTCCAGGATATGGTGTATATGTAGCCAATAAAGGCCAGGTCGGACCATCATTACTCAACAGACCTAACCGTACTGGTGTTACTGAATGTGGGAGGGCGCCATCAAGCCAATTATGGTGTTCTTGATAAGATAGAGGTATTTCTAAGTATGCATAAGCCCTGTATTGTCCAGGGACATTCGCAACAGTATATTCGTGAAAAGTATTTGTACCCCCATCAGCTGCTGGAAATACGACCCAAGAATAAAAAAGTTCTGATCTATAGGCTGCATGGGCGTCCACCACAAAAGTGACCGGACCCCCCTGGACCGTCAGTCCATGTGCTATCAGATGACCCGTGAGCGGAAATCGCATATTAAGCGGTATATCTACTACAACTTCGCCATTAGTATAACAATAATAGCTCTAGGACAGAGAAGGCACACCAATATCGGGGTATTTCCTTTCAAAGTTCAAGCTTGAACAACCGACCACTAAGCAATAGGAAGCACCTATGCCGTGGCGGCGGAAACCCTCAGCCCCACGGACGTCTCCGTATACGGAACCGAGGAGTCAAAATATATATGAGACCAAGAGAGTCAGTCGGACCTAATCATTAGAGCCAGACCAAACGTTGGCGGCGCCATGTCGCGTGGGCTCTCATTATCCTAAATGAGACTACTGGATTTCTAGGCAGCAGGATCGATAACGGTGTGGGGGACTGAGTCTGACCCACGTGTAAGGAACTCTGTCACCCTAAATCCGGTTGTTGCTCCGGCTAACTAGCAGTGCCTCATTTCTCCCACGGGGAAGAAATGATTGGGCAGCCGAGCGCATGACATCTTTGGAACTTCTCAGGGAAGTCGTGGTCACTCAGATCCAAACCAACTCTCTCATTCACTATATGGTCTCATATACAAATGACAAAGACAGTATAAGTTTTATATAATGTTTTAATAAAACGACTGTATTTTAGATATTAAGGCGTGAGCCGCAATAACCAGAACAATCGAACATAGTAGAATTGATATAGTAACCAGGAGAGTAAAACATAGAAATAAAGCTATCATAATTCCTAACCGTTTCTACTCTCCCTCTGCTTGTTCTATTTAGAGCACAGCATGTTAAGCTTTCAGCTTGCCTTTCTGTATCACTAGGGAGACGGACACACTCATACCTGAGCAAAGGCCTGTGATCTGGTTCAGCATCTGCAACGAGGCAGTCAGCGTCTAGTTGTGGTTCCCTGGTCGGAATCTCCCTCTTGCATGTATTGGGACAAGGAAGTGATTTTATAACTAACATGTCATCGTGATCACAAAATGTTCCTACGCAGGAATGGCAAGTCTAGACTCCTACCACGTCTATCGGCAATGTACCAGACTGTATCCTTGACTAAAGCACAGAGTGAATATGTTATGAAGAACTCCAGTGCTGAAGTAGGCAAAACAGTGTGATATGAATAAAAAACAACACCGTAGAACTGGCTATTCTGTAAAATAACAGTACGAAGCCTAATAGAAAGCATTTAGAGCAAAGTGCACAGAGGCTCTAAGCTGTTAGCAAATTAATAAAATATATTTAGGGCAAAGTGCACAGAGGCCTAAGGCCTGAAGCTAATGCGCAAAATATACGTAAAACTGACCACACTACAGTCTGTTGTCACTTTTCCCTAAGTCATTATTGCACAGTACTTGCCTATTACAGGTGACAAACATACAGTGCAGATAATTGGTTAATTCACTAGCTTTAGTACATTGAACTAGTCAGATGTAGCATGAGAGTCAATTCAGTAGTCCACATGTCAACACGTCCACAGAGAGGAAGCTCTCGGTGACACCCATGCTAGTGCTTTCATTGTCACCTAAGTCTTAGGGTGTAGGTTATACTATAGTAGTACCCTGTATGGGCCATATGCAACAAGTCAATGTGCTTGGATGTAAAGGTGCCTGTACAGTCGTGCATAAGTAGTTTACGCTTCCGAAGGTCACAGTGGTGTGCTGTGTTTCATAGTGGCTGACATTACAGTACATGTTGGTTGGCCCTGAGCTGATGTTAGTGGACTTAGTCAGTGTAGGTCATGACCAGGGTTGTGGATAGTCATAAGATGACTACAAATGTGTGTATGTATATCCTGGCACTTATCAGCACGTGGCAGTTCCACATGTAGTGTGTTAATTCAAAAATGCTTGTGCTAGGTTTCTACAAAATGTGTGTGGATCAAACAGATATCCTAAATTATGCATTTATGATCTCTTCATTTATCTATTATATCCACACAGGTCAACGTTCATCAGAAGGAAGCCATTTGAAGAGCTATCACCCAAAAGGTGCGGACCCTGGGGGTCTATTGCTGGCTCAGCATTCATTGTCAGAAAAGGTGGGAGGACCAGAGACGCTGGGCCCAGAAGATCACGGACGTCCAGTTAGGGCTGTCCTCCCAACGTGGACGGGGCATGCACCGGACCCTGACCCCCCCCCCTAATGGCCCACAAACTGGTGGTGGGCTACCTGGAGCTTGATGGGAGGGCAGGGGAATCACAGCAGCTACAAGGGGGTGAGTCCTGGGCAGATTCATCCATGTGATATTGCCACCTTTGTGTTAGAAGCAACCATCTCTACCTGAATATTGGAGGTGTCCCATGTGCAAAGCACAAGAAGAGTTTTTGTTTGTGTAGGTCTGGTAGTAGGTGCATGCTGATTTGCCTTGCCTATTGTTCAAATGACCAGGTACACAACAGAGTCCTGCCCACTACCAATATGCTCTATTGAGCAGACACATGTCTGATTACAGTGATCAATCAGCTCATGTTGTTTGATGTCGTGGGTGACATTTGTGCCCAACAGGCCACCTGTCTTGAGTGCGTCACCCACATCATCCTACATGAGCTGATTCATCACTGTACTCAGCCACGTGTCTACTCAAGAGTGTATCTTGACGTTTGTAATCAATAAGCTACGTGTCTTTAGTGTGTCATGAGTGCTAGTACCTCATTACTGTCTCTCATGTGATAGTGGCCCTCATTCATGTGACATAGCATATAGTGCACTTTGGGTGCAGTCACTGAGCAATACTTTCAGTTGGTAAGTGGGGAATGTACAATTACATGAGTTGGCTAACATCTTTGTTACCAACAGTATTTGTGCCTACATTTTGGCATGTGTACCTTTCACTTTAGTAGTATCATTTACACTACTGTTTCCCACATGATCGACCTGTCTTCATGGAATGATGCATCATTCCATCATATATGTGTGCATGCAAGAATATATTGGAAAATAGTTATATGTGCTGGGTATACAGTTCATATGTTACCACAGACAAGCGTGGCCAGCCAACCAATGTTTAGACACACATACCCTAATCCATTACTCAATGCCATTGGTCATGTCCAATTGCTGAAGCAATGAAGGACATGACAGGTAGGCCTACAATATGTGAATTTCCATGCCACTGATGTGGAACTATTAAGTTTAGTGATTTGCACATGTTTAATGGTGAAGGTTCATTAACTGACTGTTGACATGCATGATAAAGTGACATGCAGATCAGTAAGAATCATATGTGAGTGTATACTCTCGGTAATACAATGGAATTTGTGTTTGCATGATAAAAAAAGGTACAGTGATGTCCCTTCCCATTGAGAAACAGATAAAACCACCTCTTTAGGTATTAGAGTTTTCATGAGCCTCAACAATATTCAATAGACTATTGACTTTTAGTTATGCAATGTTAGAATGGAGCACTCTCACCAGCACCAATCACAACTGGTGATTTGTCTAGGCCTACCTGAGTCATTGTGCTGTGGATATTTGTAGATACATCTCACAGACATTTTGAGCTAATTGTCTCTAGTGTACTTTTCTGTGCAACATGTTTAAATGGCAAAGCTACATTAGTACAACTTTCATGAGACTATTTTAACAATGGACATATTAGGAAGTTACAACTGGGAAATTTCTACAGCATGACACAAGGTTTTCCCTGTCACCTTCTTCCTGCTACTGTACATCTTGCTGCAACATAGCTCTGTTGGTTAACCATCATTTCATCATGATGTGGTATTACGTATATTAACTTTTGCTGATTGCAGGGCCTTGTGTGGAATCTGTGGAAATACAGTTGGCATTGCTGTACCATTTGATGACAACTGATTACTGATGTTGCTACAAAAGCCAAACCATTCAAGGTGACAAGGTCTCCAACTTTATACATGAGTATTGTTATTGCACAACTTCACTAAGGCAATTGGAGCTGTCTGTGATTCTGAATTTACAGTGGGAAACTGTTTACAGCTCATGCAGTATGCATGTGACCTTGCAAATGTTGGAGCCACTTTGGTGGACCTTGTAGCTGGGGTCTACTGTACATTATAGTAATGTTCTGTAATTCTAACTGTTGGTCAGTGTGTTCCGGTACATGCAATAAACCTATTTGTCATTTCAGCATCATCTAAGGCAAGCGGAGGAGACAGGGCCAACATCTGTGGGGAAACAGCTGGCCACAGTACCTCCAGTTGTGACACTACCGACATAGAGGGACCTAGTGGGCCAAAGGGTCAGGGAGTGCCACAGAGGACACAGACTCTACATCGTTATTGTCCGAGTCTAGCTCCAGTGGGCACTACCTAGTGGTGGCGGGACATGCAGAACCAGTTCCTACAGCACCCTTGCCCTCCATCCCACTACCATCTCCACCCTCCCTGTTGCTCCCGACCCAGTTGGCTGGGCCCGTTCACCCAAGAAGGGAGCTGTCTCCTTCACTCCAAGCACCTCACCTCTACTGCTGTTCCGCCTGCTGTCCTGAGTGAGGAGGCTATTGGCCTCCTTAGAAACATGTCTGAGGGCCAGACAAAACTATTGAATGCCATCCAGGTACAAGGCAGCCATCTGCAACAGATGGTGACCTACCTGGAAGGCATCCACAGTTCTATGTCTGCCCTACAGAGATCTTTTCAAACTCTGGCCTCCTCCATCACGGCAGCCGTTGACCCATCTCATACTTCCACCTTACCACCTGCTTCTTCCCCATCCAATTTCACCATTCTCATACCTGTCCCAAGCACACACTCACACATAAGCAGCCCGACACCTGAACAGCTCCAAACTGCACACAAACACACTCACACATAAGCAGCCACACACCTTAACAGCTCCAAGCAGCACACAAACACCACAAAACACACAAGAATGCAACCACTCACCAGACACTCACCCCACTCGCAAATACCACCACCACCCCACCATACCCCCAGATACCACAGCCACTCCCACACACTCAGATACACCCACCATACACCAGACACCATACCCACACCTACATACCCAGGTACTGCTCCCACCATACCACCAGACACCACATTCACAACAATAGACACAACCACCGCTCCCGACATACTCCTAGGTACCACACACACACCAACAGACACATCTACCACTTCTACCATACCCCTAGACATCACACCCACACCCAGCATACCCAGCACATCCACATCATATGCCACAAAGAAACGCAAAGGTTCATACTTATCCACACAACAGCCACCTATAAAATATAAACATCATACTTCAGACACAGAGACAGCACCACCAACAAGACACACACCCACACCTGACACTTCCACTTCCTCAACCTCCAAATCCTAATCCCTCCTGTACACCCTACCCATTTCCCAAAAGAAAGTTTAATGTTTGCCCCTGCCCCTGTAAAAAACACCCCCTTACAAAGCCAAAGATACCACAGCCACAACACAACCCATACCTTCCACATCCAAATCCAAGTGACACCTGATCCACCTTCCCAATGAACCCAGCCATACCCCCCCCAAAAACCAAGAAAAGGATACCCCTCCCAAAACCAAACCCACTCATCCCAAAACCAACTCTACCCCTCCCAAAATACATCAATGAGGTGCCTGGACTGACCACTAGATGCCCCTTCCTGGTGAGGTTCCCATGGCAGTGTTCTGAGAGGCAATTTAGTGGCACAGCAATGTACTAGACCATATATTGCATTACTGGACTGGCCACTGGCCTTTACTTTACTACATGTGTTTATTGTTTTACATTTTAAGAAAATGCTTGTTTTAGTACATATCAGTCCTGCCATTACTTTTCTACCATTTTGAGGTTCATGGATACTTTGGGATGTATGACTACATTTGTGTTTGTTTCACCCTGATTGATCATCCATTTGATGTGGTTGGTATGATCTGACCTCAGAACCAGTGCTGGAGTCACCCAGGACAAGGGGAAATGTTCAATGGATGGATATGTGGGATGTAATCTTATTGGGGCTGCTGACATTACACTGGGAGGAGTTTCATATGGTAAGCATTTCATCTTGGCTTGGCCAATGTCAACATCAGTTGGGTTCCCTTCCTACCTATGATGTAGGTTGGACATTTGTTTAATGTGTACAAGCTAGAGATGTTCAACTGTCATATCTTTGTATACATTTTTATGGACGTGTATCCATTTTCATGTGTGTACCTTAGACCTACTTTAACTAAATGTATGACCCATGCTGTTACTGCTGTATTTGCTTTCATGACTTGCACTTGCTCATTCCCCACATATGCATGGCACTTGGTTATACTAGTGGTTGTCCCTCATACATGTAATGAAGCCATTTTTAGTTGGGTTTATGGGCACATTATTTGAGCAAATAGGCCTGCTGCCTGTACCCGTTAGCCTAGTTTCTTTTAATTTTATTCCATGTTATTCTTTTAGAGACAATCACATTTGTGGTGATGTTTTATTTTTCTCTATCTTGCTGTTCTTTCGCCTAAGAATGCAATTACATTTCTTAGCACAACATTCTTTCACTCTGTGCTTTGTTCAAGGATGCGACAAGATAGGGTTGCCGGCATAAAGTGGTACAGCGAGTCTCTAACATTTCATAGAAACATAAGTATTTCTACATAGGGATAATTTTCTCCAAACACTAAGTGCTTTGTTATAAGAACTCTCACTTTCCCAGTATGTTAGAGGGAGGGTCCAGCCAGATGACTGCCACTGTATGCTGTTTGACTTTGCTACAGCTGCTTGCTGGGACTGCCGGTTCCCTGGCCTATATGGGGAAGGTGTCTCAATAGACAACAGGCTTCTTCACTGCTGCCATACTCGGGTATGGGGGATGATGTCTTCCCAGGTGGTCCTGAAGGGCAGATTAGGGCTTATCCTACTTTGCTCTAACATAGAACATTAGTGGCATAGGTAGGAATCATACATCTCGCATAGTGGCAGTATGGTGGGACTTTTCCTATGTTTCACTTTTCTTGTCACCATCCTGTTTTTAGTGTGTTTTACCATCCTAATTATTGCAGTTCACATATTTTTATCCAGAATGCAGCTGATTCAATAAAACCTATTAAACTATTTTATTTTCTGCTTTTGTTTGTCTTTGCATGTGTGAAACTAATGTACCTGGGAGAAAAGGATAAGATCTGATCCACCACAATTTCCCTGAGTGATCACAATGTCATGCACCCGGCTACCAAAAATCACCCCTGCTCTTAGGCCTAGGTGAGGCACTGCTAGCTGGCCAGAAACAGATTGAGCTGACAGCTGTCACATGGTATGGGATCAAACTAAGGCCCTCATTATGACATTGGCAGTAAATCCCACTTACCGCCACACTGAAGGCCGCCAACCTACTGCCGGGGCGGCGGATATCCGTTCACCATATTATGACACACACACACACACCAATCCAACAGAATTCAGCCACATACACACATCTGCCAGTCCAAAGGTCAGTGATAAAGTGGCGGTATCAAAACCCACAACGTTATGCCAACAGAATAACGCCCATCACATGACGACCCACGAATCACGATGGTGGACATTCAATGGCGGTACATACCGCCACGCTCACAATGGACTCTCACATACAAAACAACACCAGATTGGACTATTCAAACAACACACCTTGTTGTGTGGCCATTTTAGTTATAACACACTAGGCCGCTGTGCACTTTAACCTAGATATATTTTATTCAGCTTCACATTATTATTATTATTATTACAATAACCATTTTTACAGTCTTGTTTTATTTTCATCTATCTAACTTCTTTTTGCCTAGGCTAGCACTAAGTTCTCAAACAAGACATTCTTGATCACTCTGTGCTTCATTCAAAGCTGCAGGTCGGTACATTGCCGGTGAACGTGGTAGAAGCTTAATCTCCAACATTCGTAGAGAATACACATCCTTACGCAGGGACATTTTCTCAGAACATCAGCTGTGTTATTATATAAACACTTCCTTGTCCCTTACACATTAGAGGGAGATTCCAGCCAGGGAATCACAACTGTATGCTGATTGCTGAATGCTTCACTACAGATGCTAACGCAGACCACAGGCGTTTTCTCAGATATGGGGGTTGATGTCTTCCCAGGGGAACCTGAAAGGCTTAACTAGAGCTTAACATGCTGTGCTGAAATTATAACTGAGATAGAAAATAGTCCATTGATCATAGTGACAATATGATAGCGTTGTTTTTATACTTCACTCTTCTCGTCACAATTTTAATATTGTCATGTTGTGTCGTCCTGGTTATTGCAGCTCACGCTTTGCTATCTAAGATGCAGTCATTTTATTAAACTCATTGCCTCTGTTTGTCATCTATATATGAGACTGAATTATAAATGAGAGAACCGGATGCGACCTGAGTGACTACAACTTCCCTGAGAAGCCTAGTATGTCATGCGCTCGGCTGCCCGATCATCACTATCCTTTTGTAGAGATGAGGCACTGCTAGTTAGCCGGAGCAAAACCCGGATTAGAGCGACAGGTGTTACCCGCAGTGGGTTAGACTCAGTCTCCCACAACGCGGACGATTCTGCGGCTCAAAATCCAGTAGACTCATTAGAATAATGAGAGCTTATGCGACATGGCGCCGCCAACATTTGGTCAGGCTCTAATTTTCGGGTCCTCCGGAGTATCTCTGTCTCATTATATACAATGACGCCTCAATACCGTATGCGGCGACGTCCGTGGTACTGAGGATTTTCCACCCCAGCTGCGTAGGTTATCCTATTTGCAGCTGGAGGTTGTTCAAGCTTGAACCTAAAAAGGAAAGCCCTATTTGGTGTGGCTTCTCTGAACTTATAGTGTCACTACAATGGTGAATCCACAGCAGGTACAAATAGCGGTTAATATGAGACAACCTCTAACTATACATTTATTAGCGAACGGCCAAACGGCCTAGGGGGGTCCAGTCACATTTGTGGTGGATGCCCATGCAGCTTATAGAACAGAACTTTTTTATTCTTGGGTCACATTTCCAGCAGTTGATGAAACACAAATACATTTCACCAATATACACCTGCAAATGTGCCTGGACAATACAGAGCATACGCATATTTAGAAATATCTTTATCTTATCAAGAACATAATAATTGGCTTGATGGCACCCTACCCCACACAATGTTACCAGTAAGGTTAGGTCCTCTAAGTAATGATGGTCCTACATGGCCTTTATTGGCCACTTATACACCACATCCGCGGTTGCAAATTTAGCGGTAGCTGAGGTTCGCCGTTTATTTACTGAACTAACAGCAATATATAGACTATTAGTACAATTTGTAATGCAAACATTAAATACAAACCCAGCACGTGCTACTCCAGCACATCCACATGCAGCAACGCCATGTATAAATCCTGTGACTGTACATTCAATTATGGGTAAAGTACCCGCCAAACGAGAGGAAACTCCGTTTAAGTTAGCACAAAAGATTAATGGGCTGGAGGCAGTATTTCCCCATACGGGACCTCAGGATAAACAGAATATTAACAATGTGCTTGTCCTTTGGGATGGTGCCTACAGTAGATAACTGTAATACCTGGGACACGATGTTTGTTGCGCTGTATACAACCGCACATGGAACACCGACACTTGTCAATTTACCGGAGGTGTTGAAACAAATTCAAGATGAATACGGGGCTGCCCTGGCCCTAGATTTAGGGATGCAATTGATCGGCAATTTTGCCACAGTATCCCCAATCAGATTAAGTAATCTTAAAGGGGAATGGGTGGCGCTTGCAGTGCCCAAGCGGCTCTGTGACGTTCCGCCACAGGATCATAAACAAGAGCTGCCTAAAATAGTTGCAGAGACCTATTCAAGTATTGGTCGAGATAGTCTAGGGGCCAGACCACAAAAAACACAATTTTAGGGTAAATCGAGTAAAGATTCCCCTAAGCAAGCACCTGAGGGTAATAAGAAATGTTGGGATAAAAAGCAACAAACTCCTTAACAAGAGATGGGAGAATCTCCTAGTATGGAGACCCCGCAGAATAGATATAATCTCAGAAATAGAGATAATATAAAAACACCTGATAGATATCAATATACTGATACACGCCAATCTCGTTCCTTTCAGGACTCATCGGAAAAACGAAATGAGAGAGGTGGGCGATCAGAGCGAAGGACAGAGTACGTGAAACCAAGACAGGAATCACAACGCTTTTGGGAGATTTCTGTTAAAAAGGAAGAGAAACCCTCTCAACAAAAACCACAATTCAAAAAGAAAAAAGTGGCAGCAGTCACAGTCCAACATGCCACTCAGGATGAGGGTCCACTTGAAGAACAAGAAATGGGCTCTAGCACTGCCAAACAGTGCGGCAGAGGTCTCAATAGTTCGCCGGAATCTTCTAGAGCACTTGGAGGTGAAAGCAACTGATGACTTTATACAAGTAGAGACTGCGGACATGCGTGTCTCCACGCCTGATAGGGTATATAAAGTAACGCTACAGTTAGAAGGAGACATTGAATGCATAATAGATGCAATCTTTTCGGATCACGTAGTAAACATTTATGATGTTTTGTTGGCCGAACAAGATTGACCACCTGAATTTGTCTGTACCTGCCCATATGGAGAAGAAGTCCTAAAGCCTTCCTTCTCGACCCTTGTTCCAGAGGAACTCGCCAAATCCTTTTCCATTGAATGGGCTTTGGCACAAGCACCTGCATTATACAGAAATCACGTAGGATGGGATAAAGAATCCCCCTACCATGTAATTCCAATTAAAATTGAACCTCAACTGCAACCACAATATCCTATAAAACATGAAGCAAAGGCACCGGTGAGAGAAATACTCACGCAATTAGAGTACCAGGGCGTAATTGAACCCTGTGTCTCACCAATGAATAATCCATTATTCCTAGTAGCTAAGACAGACCATTCATATAGAATAGTCTTAGACTACAGACATTTAAACAGTCATGCACGCACTTATGCTATCCAAAACTCGCATAGCACATCACTAATAAACAACATAGTGCGTAAAAAGTACAAAACAACACTGGACATTTCCAATGTTTTTTCTGCCAGAATATATCGCCTGAGAGTAGAGGCTTAACCAGATTCAGTGCACTAGGCTCCCAGAAAAAATCTGTCCTTTACCTCAGGGGTATAAGAACAGCCCAGGATTGTTCGCAGCTCGTGTTACTGTAATTTTGCATGAGATTGACCGTGAAGTATTATCCTATGTAGATGATATCTATCTCACAGACGATGAATTGTTACACCATTTTAGACGGGTAGCCCGCATTGTTGTCGGATTTGCTGAATTTGGTTACAAATTCAACTTAAAAAAACAAAGATTGCCTTCCTCAGCATCTTGTTCCTGGGATATGAGCTGTCAAGCGAAGGAAAGAGCCTAGCGCCACAATTCTTAGAGAAATGCGCACAGTTACAACCACTAAATATGATTAAAAAACTACCATATCTGTTGGGTTTCCTAAATTTTGGCAGAAGTTACATTCCTGATTATGCTACACGCATAAAACCTTTATATGATCTAATACATCCCGATTTTTCAAGTAAATTCTGGACAATTGAACATACAGGCATTCTTCGAGAGTTGCAAACAGACATGCTTGCAGCACAACACTTACACATGAGGGACAACAAAAAACATTTGGTCATCAGAGTAGTAGTTGGGGCCATCGGATTCACCTATGTGACATTCAATGAGGGTGAGACAGTCCCGACTGCATACAAATCACACTTATATTCAGCGGCAGAACAACGCTTTGCTCCCACTGAGAAAATTCTCACTGCTGTGTAGATGGCTGTCATTAAAGAAAAACCTCTTGCCCAGGGTAAACGCATTATTGTCGTTTCTCCGATCCTAGCCCTAGAGGCAGTTACAAAAGCCAACGTTCCAAACGCAAAAGCATTACATCGACATTGGATACAACGGGCTACGTCTCTGACACATACTGATGTAGACTACATTTTTGACCCAAAGTTACAAACTCAAGAATTTTTACAATACGAAATAGAATACCCAGTTCGAGCAAACACATTGTCTATTGAACAATATCATAGAGTCATGTACACCGATGGCTCAGCACAACCTGCAATTGGAACTAAACACCAATATTCTGCTGCTTGCGCAGTTGTAAGTGGTTACATGGAGGGCAATAAATTCTGTCCCTTACATACTTTTACGCAAACACTAGGTGATTGCACAGCACAATTGGCAGAACTAAAGGCTCTGCTGATGGCACTGGAGCACACGGATCCTGCACAGCTTACGCTGATTGTGATTCATATTGTTGTGTCCAGTCCTTTAATGAATACCTGCATTATTGGCGCCAGAATGGGTTCAGAGATTCCAAAGGCAACACCATTAAACACAGTCTTCTGTGGGGGAAAGTAGCAGATCTGAAAGAGACGCTATCAAATGTCCACATTGTACACACACTTGAACACCAGCGCGTTGGGATACACGTTGCTGGAAATACTTTGGTTGATGAAGCCGCAAAGTTAGCAGTGGCCACTGTAGCTGCAGAGACTCGTTTGAGTTCCAAACCGGACGCAGACATTTGGGCTGCCATGACAGCTACGGCTGATAATAAGCCCTATCCTAAAGGATTTCCTAATAAATATTCCTACCGAATGGGAGATCGCCTGAACGCTGAAGTTAGAATACCAGGTGTAGGCATAAGAGATATTCCCAACACAGACATAAGATCACAATTGATTAAAGCAGCGCATGAGGGGGTGGCATCTGCCCATGCTGGTGTGGCGGCTACAATTTTGATCCTGCAGGCCCGTTATTGGTGGCCAGGTCTTTACAAAGAGACCAAGCAGTATGTCCTTTGTTGTGACATCTGTCAACAAATTAAAGTTTCCACTGCTAAGCGCCCGCCGCAGACACCCCTTTTAATTTCAAACAAACCATTACAATGTGTGTGCTTGGACCATTGTAACACCTGATAGTGCATACAAATATATTTTAGTAGCTGTTGATTCATGCTCCAGATTTTTATGGGTGTTGCCACAACGCTCGGCTGATGCTCGGACTGTTATTAAAGATTTGCGAGTCTTTATCGGTACATATGATGTTGCGGCCTTCCATTCGGACCAGGGCCCTGCTTTCGCCTCAACGGCATTCAGGGACGCCATGGCTTCGTTGGGGGTCCAACTCCAGTACTCATCTCCATTTCATCCCGAGGGAAATAGTGTTGTGGAGTGATTAAATCGTGATTTAAAGCAATCCTTAACAGCCCGAGTCTTAGGTACGGGTCATAGTTGGCTTAATCACTTATATGGAGTCCAGAGAGCACTAAATAATCTGCCTAGAAGGTCCCTGGGGGGTCGTACTTCACATGAGGGCCTGTTCGGAACTTGAATGTATGTTCCAGATCTTGATGGTCCTGGAGTGGAGGCAGCAGAAACACCTTTTGACATAAATGAACGTGTCACTGTCTTACAGGAATTGCAACAGTTCTGTGATGATAATTCTTCTAACAGTGCCGCCTCCACAGGAATCAAGGATGTGCCTGCAACATCTACCGGCTGGATTCCTAAAGTTTGGGATCTTGTATGTGAGAAAGTCGTTATGAAAAAGGAATTGGGCCCTATTTATCGAGCACCAGTCCCAGTACTAGGGATACACGGTACCAGAATTGTAATTCTGCCACCGTTGGCAGGTGCCAAAGAAAATCGTTTTGTCTCCATCAACAATGTCAGACTACACCATGTGGCTGATCTTGCACAGCCGACCAAGTTGAACATCCAGTAGTTCCTGGATCCCTCTCACTACGGGTGAAGAAGTTCCTCTACAAGTTGTATATACCAACACGGACACCTCTCCGAGCTTGGGGAGGGTGGAAGATGATCTTGTATTAGTTCCACTAACATCAAATAAGTTAGAAATATTTGACCAAGTGGACTCAACTCCAACACAGACGGATGGGCTATCTATAGTGTGCAACCACAGAAAACACCAACTCCACCAGTGCCACCGGCTCAGCCATTTGCACGAACTGCCTCTAGATATTTTGCCGACTTCAACGATGACTTCTCAGACTCATTCGCCTCTTTGACAGCTGACGTGTCAAGTGCACGTAAGCTAAAAAACTGGCTTAAAGAAATTTATTTTATCTTTCCATGGAACTATCTATGGCTCTCTTTGACTGTCTTAGCCTCTCTACTTTGGATTGGTTTTGTCATCACCTTTCTTTTATTAATACATGGTCACTTTCTTCCTGAAAGATTAACAGTTGAACTGGTGGAGGAGATTTTAATGCCGCATTTTTAATCACATAAAATCTGAAGAGACTTATCCTTTGTGAACATTTCCGCAGTACCAATTCCTGATGGGATTGTTTGGGACAGAGTAATGTTTGATATATATGGTCCCACAGAAGTTATTCAAATACCATATGTGTTCAAACTATCAATGAATGATATAGTAATAAGGCATTGTTTCTGATGATTGGGATGTGAAAACAGTTGATTCTATGATGACTGAATTGCAGTATTATACAGTCTTTGAAAATTAAGATGTTTACCAATTTAAAGAAAACTATGGTGATATGTTTTACTATAATTATTATGGGCACCATTTCATAGATAGAGCGAGCAGCCCCAGACCTGTTTTTAACTATACGCAATGGGAACGTTGCCCGACTCCGCCACAGGGGAGTTCCAAAACATACTCTGAAAAGTTTGCATAATTTTCTGGGTACAATGTGAAAAATGCTGAGTCATATTATTTTAAAGTACCTCCTTCTAAGGATATACATATATTAATGACCAATACGAAATGTATTTATTTGGAATCCTTTGTTTCCCGGTTATTGATAGACGGCTATGAATATTGGCTGAAAATGATAGATCTGAAAAGTGTGTGGGGAACAAGAAATTGGCAAATTAAGGGAAAGGAAGCTTTGTTTAGAGCATGCCTTATTCCTGTACAAATAATCTTTTTAAATGAAACAGTACAACAGACAAGTTGCTTGGGCTTAGCTAAAATTAAGGAATGTCCAGTATAACTGCCCCGCAAAGCTTTATAAATGGCAAAAATATACAAATGCAACTGAAAATAAGCTCAACGAATGGGTCCAGAATGGTACGTTTAATGCATCACTGACACGTCCTGGCGGGTGGTTATTGTGGCCAATAGATACCAACGGGTGTCATCAATGTTTTATTAACTCCTCAGGGGTTTTAGGAAGAGCAGGCCAGACTCTCGCTATGTATCATCTGAACATGCGGGTATAGTTACAACATATAGGGGGTGATTCTAACCCTGGCGGTCGGTGATAAAGCGGCGGCCAACCCGCCAACAGGCCGGCGGTCCAAAAAATGGAATTCTGACCCTGGCGGCAACCGCCAACACAGCCCGCCACATTAACACTCCGACCGCCACGGCAGTACAGACAAACAGCACGGCGGTCACCGCCAACAGGCAGGCGGCAGACAATGTGCCGCTCACCCTATCACAACTCACCAATCCGCCACCTTTTCTGGGGCGGGAGCCCCGCCGATAAAAACACGGCGGAAACAGACTACGAACGGGAAAACGCTCACCTATACACACTCCACGAGGACGGAGGACAGCATGGAACCCGAATTAAACATCCTACCTGCTCTCGTCTACCTTCTCATCTACCACGAGTACGAACGCCGGCGCAGAAGACAACGGTGAGTACTGCACCAACGACACACGGGAGGGGGGAGGAGGAAAGGTTACGGGCACACACATATGCGACCCCCACCCCCCCCAAACTATGTACACACCAATGCAGAGCAACAATGCACAGTGACACCACCCAAACCCCCCTGAAAAATGCAAAGACATAATTAAATTGTGAAGAAAAATGTATATAAAAAATAGACTCTGATATGTATCGGTCAACTATGCAAAATATCCATAACAAAATAATACTATACACACTGCCATGGAGAACCGAGGCAATTAGTCCTCTACATCAAAGTTAAATAGAACAGTCCGTGGGCTAGAGTGTAGCGACACAAGGGCAAAGCCCACACAGGAGACCTGAGTCCTTTGGAGTGAACACTGCAGGGGCATCTGATGAAAAAACTACAGGCACCTCAGGGAGAAGGGAAGGGGGGGGGCACCACAGCCACATGAGTCCACGACGCCAGATCCACGAAGGGGCCACCATGCCCACTGTGCCATCCTGGGGAGTGCAAAGCCACAGTCTCTCAAGTCTCTACAGTGGGTGGGTTGCCCACTCTGCCATCCTGGGGCGTGCAAAGCCACAGTCTCACAAGTCTCTACAGTGGGTGGGTTGCCCACTCTGCCATCCTGGGTAGTGCAAAGCCACAGTCTCTCAAGTCTCTACAGTGGGTGGGTTGCCCACTCTGCCATCCTGGGGAGTGCAAAGCCACAGTCTCTCAAGTCTCTACAGTGGGTGGGTTGCCCACTCTGCCATCCTGGGGAGTGCAAAGCCACAGTCTCCCAAGTCTCTACAGTGGGTGGGTTGCCCACTCTGCCATCCTGGGGAGTGCAAAGCCACAGTCCATCAGGTGGATGACAGTCTCCACTGGTCAAGGAGGAGGCATGGTGGGCACAGTGAACCATAAACAGTGCTTGACAGGAAGGGCCCAGCGGAGCGGTGCTTGACAGGAAGGGCCCAGCGGAGCGGTGCTTGAGACGGCGGGGCCCAGCGGAGCGGTGCTTGAGACGGCGGGTCCCAGCGGAGCGGTGCTCGAGACGGCGGGGCCCAGCGGAGCGGTGCTTGAGACGGCGGGGCCCAGCGGGGCGGTGCTCGAGACGGCGGGGCCCAGCGGGGCGGTGCTTGAGACGGCGGGGCCCAGCGGAGCGGTGCATGACAGGAAGGGCCCAGCGGAGCGGTGCTTGAGACGGCGGGGCCCAGCGGAGTGGTGCTTGAGACGGCGGGGCCCAGCGGAGCGGTGCTTGACAGGAAGGGCCCAGCGGAGCGGTGCTTGAGACGGCGGGGCCCAGCGGAGCGGTGCTCGAGACGGCGGGGCCCAGCGGAGCGGTGCTTGAGACGGCGGGGCCCAGCGGGGCGGTGCATGACAGGAAGGGCCCAGCGGAGCGGTGCTTGAGACGGCGGGGCCCAGCAGAGCGGTGCTTGAGACGGCGGGGCCCAGCGGAGCGGTGCTTGACAGGAAGGGCCCAGCGGAGCGGTGCTTGAGACGGCGGGGCCCAGCGGAGCGGTGCTCTTCTGCACGGCGGGCCCTGTTCAGCGGTGCTCTTCTGCACGGCGGGCCCTGTTCAGCGGTGCCTATCTTCCCGGCGGGGCCCTTTTCAGCGGTGCTCTTCTGCCCGGCGGGCCCTGTTCAGCGGTGCCTATCTTCCCGGCGGGGCCCTCTTCAGCGGTGCTCTTCTGCACGGCGGGCCCTGTTCAGAGGTGCCTATCTTCCCGGCGGGGCCCTGTTCAGCGGTGCTCTTCTGCACGGTGGGCCCTGTTCAGCGGTGCACATCCAGTAGGTTCAAGGGAGCCAGACCTGGGCTGGACTCCCTGCTCAGTCGCCCTCCGACCGTGATGTTTCTGGACCCTTCGGTGACGGAGTCCTGGGCCCTTTGGTGTCCTCCTGTACAGCTGGGATGTGGCATGTGGGGCCCACCTGCTCCGCGCTCCTGCTGGCTGACTTCTCCGCCCTGCTGCCCTTACGCTCCTTAGATGGGGCTCTCGGGCCCTTGCCTCCCCTAGATGTTGTGGCTGGTGAAGTGGGCGAACTCTGCTCCTTGGGGGCAGCCGTGTCAGTCCTCGCACGGCGGCCCTTGTGTTTCCTGGTCCTCTTGCCGGGGGGGGGTGGATGTGTCCTTGCTGCTGATGGAGGTGTCACTGCTGGCAAAGGGTGGACTCCAGAACCCATGCACAACAGTGACACCCGAAGCTGGGCTGGTGGTGGCTGTGGTGCTCTTGGGACTCTTTGCAGATGGAGGGGGTAGGTCATCGGAGGGAAAGAGGTCAAGATTAGCCAGGAAAAGTTTTTTAGGGCCAAGGTAAAGGGTAGGAGAAGTGGTGATGGGAGTGGAGGAAGAGGATGTGGTTGTAGGAGAGTCAGGTGTGCTGTCATTGGGTGAAGGTGCAGGTGCTGTAGGCTGTCGTGAGGTGGATGTCTGTTGGGTGGGTGGCTGCCTGCGTTTGTGTGTCTTGGAAGAGGTGGTGACATCCGCCAACCCACAGGAATTCCCCCTCTGGTGCAGGTGCTGTCAGTCCTCCATTTTCTTGCAAGTGGCTCATTCCAGACAACAGTGGCCATGTCATCTGGAATGTCTCAGCCAATGTTTTCTAAAGTTTTGTCTAGAGTGTTGTCTGCCCTGACGAAACACATGCGGAGTTACATTATTTTCCCTGAGGAGGTTGATTTGCCCACTGTGAAGGGTGATTTTTATGCCCTTGGACATATTCCCAACATAATTGGTGCCATTGATGGGACCCATGTAGCCTTAGTCCCCCCAAAAGACGATGAGCAGGTGTACAGAAACAGGAAAAGTTACCATTCTATGAACGTCCAGGTGGTCTGTTTGGCTGACCAGTACATCTCCCATGTGAATGCCATGTTCCCTGGTTCAGTGAATGACGCGTATGTGATGCGTAATAGCAGCATCCCTTATGTGATGGAACAGCTACAGAGACAACGTGTGTGGCTAATAGGTGACTCTGGTTACCCCAACCTGCCTTGGCTATTGACCCCAGTGAGGAATCCCCGGACCAGGGCTGAGGAACGGTACAATGAGGCCCATGGGCGAACTAGGAGGATCATCGAAAGGACCTTTGGCCTCCTGAAGGCCAGGTTTAGGTGCCTGCATATGACAGGGGGATCCCTGATGTACTCACCAAAGAAGGTGTGCCAGATCATCGTGGCCTGCTGTATGCTTCACAATCTGGCATTGCGACGTCAGGTGCCTTTCCTGCAGGAGGATGGTCCAGATGGTGGTGTTGAAGTAGCTGTGGAGCCTGTGGAGAGTGAAGAGGAGGAAGACTCAGAGGACGACACAGACAACAGGGACAGAGTTATCCAACAGTATTTTCAGTAGCACACAGGTAAGAATCACACACGCCATTTTAATTTTCCTGAAAGCCTCCAGCTTCTCAACTTTGTCTATGACCCCCCAGTTCTTTAAAACTGATGTTTGATTTTCCCTTCCCTTTTCAGTGCTGTATGACCCACTGCGTGACTTCTGCTTGGTTAGCCCATGGACTAATGCTTATTGATCTCGGTATGTGTTCAGCACAAAGTTAACAGAACATAATTGATCGGTAATGTGTTATACATTTGTAAATAATACAGCCTGACTCCAGCATGATTTTAGTGCATTGAGTGATTTATTTTTGGTGCTAGATAATGGTACATGATATTTACACGGTGATGGGTGGGGGTGGAGTAATGTCCATGGCAGAGTCCAGTTCTCAGTCTCACAGGTGCATTGTCCATATGCCTGTGGAAGGATGGAGCAGGGGCAGTTCAAGGTTGGACAGGGTGGCAATGTGGGACAGTGGGATGACTTCAGGGGGTATCTCATGCTGGCGGGGGTCTTGACATCCTACTCTGTCTTTTTTTTGGATCTCAGGCTCCTCTTGCGGGGTGGTTGTTCTTCAGCAGGAGGTGGGGTTCTGGTGGCCTGTCGTTGTGGTGGGGCCTCCTGTCCACTAGTGCCGGCGGAGGTGGTAGGCTGTTCTTGGTCCGGGCTAGTGACAGGGGCCCTGTGTGGTGCCACATGGTCCCGCAACGTGTCTTCTATCCGGTTGAGGGCCTGGACTATGCTCCCCATAGCGGTAGAGATGTTGGTGAGATGATTGGTGAACCCCATGTAGCGTTCCTCCTGCTGTGCCTGGATCTCCTGGAACCTGGCCAGTACCGTCGCCATCGTCTCTTGGGAGTGGTGGTAGGCTGCCATGATGGTGGTGAGGGCCTCTTGGAGAGTCAGTTCCCTGGGCCTCTCCTCCCCCCCCTGTCGCACAGCAGCCCTCCGAGTTGCCCTGTTTCCCCCGGCCTCTGTCCCCTGGACGGTGTGCCCACTACCACTGCCCCCAGGTCCCTGTTGTTGTTGGGGTGGTGGGTTAGCCTGGGTGCTCTGTAGTGGCAGACACACCGCTGATTGACCTGTCCTAGAGACAGAGGCATGGGCCCGCTGGGTGGGAGCTGTGCTGTTGTTCCCAGAGGGGGTTGGGTCTGCTGTGGCCTGTGTGTGGGGAACCGACTGTCCAGAGGTCCCCGATGGTCCGGGCTGGTCATCAGGTTCCAGGTCGACAGAGCTGCTGTCATCACTGGGGGCCTCTTCCGGCGGGGGGATGGACATTTCTGGACCCTCCTGGCCGGTGTGTTGGCGTTCGGGTCCTGCATGGGGTAAGAGAGTATGGTTATTGTTTCTGTGTGTGCTATTGTGTGCGATTTATGGGTGCCCTTGTCCCCCAGTGCTGTCATTCCCTTAGGGGAGGTGTTGTGGGGGTGTTTGGGGGGGGGGGTATGTGCAGTGGTCATGCTTAGGTGATGGGTGTCCATAGTTTGTGGTGGCATGCAGGGGTTGGTGTTGGGTGGGTTGTGCTGGAAAGACATTCTCAGGGAGGATGTGTGATGGGGGGTTGGGGGTGAGGGTGGTGGTGGGGGTTAGCATGCTGGGGGGGGGGGGAAGTAGTTGAGATTGTACTTACCAGAGTCCATTCCTCCGTGTACTCCAGCGAGGCCATCAGGATGCAGGATGTTTAGTACCTCTTGCTCCCATGCTGTGAATTCGGGTGGAGTGGGTGGGGGTCCCCCGCCAGTCTTCTGCACTGCGATGTTGTGTCGCGAGACCATCGAGCGCACCTTTCCCCGTAAGTCGTTCCAGCATTTGCGGATGTCGTCTCGATTTCTGGGATGCTGTCCCACCGCGTTTACCCTGTCCACGATCCGCTGCCATAGCTCCGCCTTCCTGGCTATAGTGGTGTGCTGCACCTGTGAGCCGAAGAGCTGGGGTTCAACTCTTATGATTTCCTCCACCATGACCCGGAGTTCTTGGTCCGAAAAGCGTGGGTGCCTTTGGGGTGCCATGGGGTGGTGTGGATGAGGTGTGGGGTGGTGTATATGGTGAAGAGTGTGTTGGTGTGTGGTGCTTTGTGCTTCTATGTGGTGTGTGTGATGGTGTAGTGTGCCTCGGTGTGATGTAGCTCTCTATTCTGTGATGTGTCTCTCTCTCCTTCGTCTCTGATCTTCGGTCGTAGGGGTTTGTGGGTGATGTGGGTGTGTGTTTTATAGTTGATTGGATGTGTGGGAGTGTTGTTTGTATGTGTGTCAGGTGTGTGTATTTCAAATTGTCCAATGTGGCTGTGTTTTGGAGCTGTGTGTGTATTTTGACCGCGGCGGTGTGTACCGCCAATGGAATACCGCGGTTGAAAGACCGCCGCGTGGATTGGTGGGTCAGAATGGCATGGGCGTGTTTGTGTTGGCGTGGCGGTGGAGGTTTGGTCATCTCCAGTTTTCCACGGCCCGCTGATGAGGCGGCCTTCCTTGGATGTCGGGTTTTTGGCGGTTTCACAGTTGGTGGTCAGAATGACCGTGGCGGTTTACCGCGGCCGCAGTATGGCAGAGTTCTGACCGGCGGTAAGGGCCTTTTACCGCCGAGGTCAGAATGACCCCCATAGTGTGGGAAAATTATGCCAACAATGGTTAAAATCATCCTCACTAAATGTGGTTAGAGAACACCTCAGTCTCCTGTCTAACACCACTGATTTACAAGACTTCCTGTTAGGCCCCAGAACACCACGTAGGAAGAGTTTCTAATATGCAGTACATAATGAAATTTGGAAACTTTCCCAACAAGATGCTGCTACCCGGTTAAGGCAAACAAATCAAAAAAAGGCATTAGCTGTTGTGTGCAGATATATACCATAAATAATATTGTCTCTTCTGCTATAGACATTATACAATCAGATATGTCTTCTTTACATCATGGACAGAGTCAGATCAGGTCCATTATGCAGTTGAGTTGGATGCTTCAAACATTGAAGGTGGGTTGCGTTCCCTGGCAGCATGTCAGTGCAAGGGAGATATTTTCTTCCTTTAATCTAACATGACAAAAACAACTAATGGCTAAGAAGGAAGCGACTTCTGTCATGCTTAACATCGAGAAATTAGAAAAGTTGCCTTTTACTGTGGCTGAAATACCATCTGCTGAGTGGTTAATACATGGGGTTATTAATCTGCCTATTTCAACACTTCAATTCACCTCCTGTTTAAAACACATTCCAGTAGGCAGATATGAAAAGCTGGGAGATAGTTACATCCATGAGGTTTGGGAGCTTCCCTTCTCAGACAAATGCTTCAGTGGCATGATAGAAGTCTTTCTTATCAGTAGTGAATGCAAGACTTCAGTCAGCCACTCAATGGTTTGTAAACAGCTGTCCTTGCATGGGGCGTGTAACGCTTCTGCAGCGAACTTAGCTTGTTATCTGAAGGGAGTTCCAGTTCCCTTGATTAGACCTACATTCCAGGTGCTTTCAAACGGCAGCTACGTCCTCCTCAATGGTGAAGACTGTTGTGGTATGCAGGCCAGCATAGTTTATGTTGTTTCGGTCTCTAAGGTCGTTACATGCTGCGGGAACGTACTGTTTCCTCCCACTAAAATTAAGGAAGTAGCTGATGTTTGGCCTCACAATGCTACTTCAAACGTGAATTTTGACAAATTGAGCAGACTCAAGGCTTTACTGTTTCAAAAGCATGTGGCCCTTACATCTGCGCGCGAGACCTACGCACTTCAAGTGGCAAAGTCATCGGCAGAAATACAGTCCCTGTTAACTACAAACTTTCCGAGACACTTTGATGAACTCGTGGGATGAATATTTAATGCGTCCAGTACAACTGGAATCGCACATTTTTTCAAAGCTGTTGGTTCTGGTTTCATTCACACCTTCGCCTCCGTATTTGGTTTGATACCTTCAGCTAGCCACTCAATTTTCTCTAGTATTTTCGGGGGATTTCCGATAACTTTGGCTTTATTAGCTGGCATCCTGCTGTTTACAGACACTACACCCACACCACTATAAAACACACACCCACATTATCCACACAATTATGATTACAAATCATTGCCACCAGAGAGACACCAAGACCACTGAGACAACTAGAGCCACACACTACTCACACCTATACACCACTCACGGACTCCACATCACACACCCCAACACATTACCCAACACACCCTCACCAACACACCTCACATAACACCCATGGCACCACAAAGACACCCCTGTTTCACAGGGGATGAGCTAAGGGTCATGGTGGAGGAAATTGTCAGAGTAGGGTTACATCTATTTGGAGCACAGGTGCAGCAGATATCAATAACTAGGAAGATGGAGCTATGGGGGAGAATTGTTGTAGGGGGCTGGCCTGTCTTATAGTGGGTACCTTGTAGTACGTACACCCTGTGCCAGGTCTAGTTATCCCTTATTAGTAAATTAGTAGTGTTCTAGCAGCTTAGGCTGATAGAGGTAGCTATAGCAGAGCAGCTTAGGCTGAACTAGGAGACATGCAAAGCTCCTACTATACTACTTATATCACATAGCACTATATCATAAGAAACACAATACTCAGTTACTAAAAATAAAGGTACTTTATTTTAGTGGCAATATGCCAAAAGTACGTTAGAGGATATACTCCTTTAGGAGGTAAGTAAAATACACAAAATATACACACAAACCAAAATCAGGTAAGTAAACAGTTAGAAAAGTAGTGCAAACACTGTAGAATACAATAGGATGCAATAGGACACAATAGGCCTGGGGCAACACAAACCATATACTCCAAAAGTTGAATGTGAACCACAAATGGACCCCAAACCTAGTGTAGTGTGTAAAGGGTCGCTGGGAGTGTAAGAAAACACTAAGGGTTTACAAGAAACCCCAACTCAAGAACCTGAAAAGTAGGAGTAAAGTTACCCAACTACCCCAGAAAGACAGTAAAGTCGAGATAGGGGATTCTGCAAAGGCAACAACTGACTGCAAAGCACTGAAGACGGATTCCTGGACCTGAGGACCTGTAAAGGAAAGCAACCAAGTCCAAGAGTCACGCAAGTGTCCGGGGGGGCAGGAGCCCACTAAACCCCGGATGAAGGTGCAAAAGGGATGCCTCCGGGTGGAAGAAGCCAAAGATTCTACAACAACGGAAGGTGGCAGGAACTTCTCCTTTGGTCAGAAGATGTCCCACGGCGTGCTGGAGGATGCAGAGTTCTTTCCACACAGAAGGACCGCAAATAAACCTTGCTAGCTGCAAGAGTCACGGTTGAAGATAATGGGTGCTGTCCGGGCCCAGGAAGGACCAGGAGGTCACCCCTTGGAGGAGGAGACAGAGGGGGCGCTCAGCAACAGAGAGAGCCCACGCAGAAGCAGGCAGCACCCCCAGAAGTACTTGAACAGGCGTTGAAGAAATCTGAGCATGGTGGTTGTCTCGACACAACAAAAGAGGGTCCCACAAAGCCGGTGGTCAACTCAGCGAGTTGAGCAATGCAGGACGGAGTGTTAGGGACCAGGGCTGTGCTGTGCACTAAGGAATCCTTGCAAAAGTGCACAGAAGCACTAGCAGCTGCAGATCACGCAGTACACAGGATTACTGTCTGGCGTGGGGAGGCAAGGACTTACCTCCACCAAACTTGGACAGAAGGACCACTGGACTGTCGGGGTCACTTGGATCCAGCTCCTGTGTTACAGGGACCACGCTCGTCAAGATGAGAGGGGACCCAGAGGACTGGTGATGCAGAAGTTTGGTGCCTGCGTTAGCAGGGGGAAGATTCAGTTGACCCACAGATTTCTTCTTGGCTTCAAGTGCAGGGTGAAGGCAGACAGCCCTCAGAGCATGCACCACGAGGAAACAGTTGAGAAAGCCGGCAGGATTAGGCGCTACAATGTTGCTGGTTGTCATCTTGCTACTTTGTTGCGGTTTTGCAGGCGTCCTGGAGCAGTCAGCGGTCGATCCTTGGCAGAAGTTAAAGAGAGATGCAGAGGAACTCTGGTGACCTCTTGCATTCGTTATCTGACGAGAAACCCACAGGAGAGACCCTAAATAGCCCTCAGAGTAGGATTGGCCACCTAACCAGGTAAGCACCTATCAGGAGGGGTCTCTGATGTCACCTGCTGGCATTGGCCACTCAGAGGCCTCCACTGTGCCATCACACCTCTGCATTCAAGATGGCAGAGGTCTGGAACACACTGGAGGAGCTCTGGGCACCACCCTTTGGGTGGTAATGGACAGGGGAGTGGTCACTCCCCTTTCCTTTGTCCAGTTTCGCGCCAGAGCAGGGGCTGGGGTATCCCTGAACCGGTGTAGACTGGCACCATCTGTGCCCTTCAAAGCATTTCCAGAGGCTGGGGGAGGCTACTCCTCCCCAGCCCTTTACACCTATTTCCAAAGGGAGAGGGTGTAACGCCCTCTCTCAGAGGAAATCCTTTGTTCTGCCTTCCTGGGACTGGGCTGCCCAGACCCCAGGAGGGCAGAAACCTGCCTGAGGGTTGGCAGCAGCGGTAGCTGCAGAGAAAACCCAAGAGAGCTAGTTTGGCAGTACCCGGGGTTCATGTTGGAGCCCCGGGGATGCGTGGGATTGGCACCCCAATACCAGATTTGGCATGGGGGCCAATACCATGATCCTAGACATGTTACATGGCCATATTCGGAGTTACTATTGTGACGCTACATATAGGTATTGGCCTATATGTAGTGCACAAGTGTAATGGTGTCCCCGCACTCACAAAGTTCGGGACAATTGCCCTGAACAATGTGTGGGCAGTTTGGCTAGTGCCAGGGTGCCCTCAGACTTAGTAACTTTGCACCTAACCTTCACTAGGTGAGGGTTAGACATATAGGTAACTTATAAGTTACTTAAGTGCAATGTAAAATGGCTGTGAAATAACGTGGACGTTATTTCACTCAGGCTGCAGTGGCAGTCTTGTGTAAGAATTGTCTGAGCTCCCTATGGGTGGCAAAAGAAATGCTGCAGCCCATAGGGATCCCCTGGAACCCCAATACCCTGGGTACCTAGGTACCATATACTAGGGAATTATAAGGGTGTTCCAATGTGCCAATCAGAATTGGTGAAAATAGTCAGTAGCCTGCAGTGACAATTTTAAAAGCAGAGGAAGCATAAACACTGAGGTTCTGGTTAGCAGAGCCTCAGTGATACAGTTAGGCACCACACAGGGAACACAAATAGGCCACAAACTATGAGCACTGGGGTCCTGGCTAGCAGGATCCCAGTGACACAGGCAAAAACAAACTGACACACAAGTAAAAATGGGGGTAACATGCCAGGCAAGATGGTACTTTCCTACAATCATTAACAGCGTCAATGCCATGGGACAGCTCCCCATAACTAGGGATGACATCAGGAGGAGGTGGAACGATCTACGGGGGAAGGTACGTTCCATAGCAGCAAGACACCAGCTCGCTATCCAGAGGACTGGCGGTCGACACCCACCCCCTCAACTCACAGCATGGGAGGAGCAAGTCTTGGCAATACTGCATCATGAGGGACTGGCCGGAGTCGGAGAAAGACTGGACTCTGGTAAGTCAACTCTCTAATATTATAACCCCCCCTACCTACAAGCTATCAATTACCCTCACTCCCATCACTCAACTACACCCACACACCCCACCATCGCTCCTCACTTATCCCAATGCCAAGCCCTGCATGCTGTACCAATGCATGGACACCCCTCACAGCCCTGCATGGACACTCATCACTAAAGCATGCACAGCATAGAGAACTAACAATCACACCATACACTAACATACACAATTGAAAGTTGGCAGGGCAAATCCAACCATGAAGGGGAAGCCAAGGATGTACAATGTTTCATACACATGAAGCATAATACATCATTTACATCCCCACAGGTACCCCAGCCAATGTCACCAGAGAGGAGGTGCCAGCACTATCCAGTCCCCCAACAGAAGAGGCCCACAGTGATAAATGTACTTCTGGTCTTCAGGATCTGGACGATCTACCTGGCCCATCAGGAACCACTACAGAGCTGGTTACCCAAGCCCAGTCACAGACCACTACAGAGCCTCCCCCAACTGGAAACACCAACACAGCACCCACCCAGCGTGCCCATACCTCTGTCCCCAGGACACGTCACTTAGCAGTGTGTCTACCTCTACAGGGACCCCAGGCCACACCTCACCCGCAAGACAATCAGGGACCTGGAGTCAGTGGCAGTGGGAACAAGGTTCAGGGGACAGAGCCATAGACCAACAGAGAAACCGGGAGGAGTGCTGTGTGACAGGGGGAGGACAGGCCCAGGGCACCAACTCTCCAGGAGGCATTCTCTGAGATCCTAGGAGCCTACCAACATTTCCAGGACATGATGGGCCAGATCCTGGACAATATACAGGAGAACTGGCAGCTACAGGAGGGACAGTTCCAGGGGATCAGGGAATACTTGCAGGCCATCTACAACACCCTAATCTCCATAACAGGGGTGCTGGCAGACATGGCCTACATTATGAGGGAGGCAGTCTCACACCAGCGGGCCCCTGCCACTGGCCAGACATCTGAACAGCCTTCCGTTTCTGCTGCCAGTAGTGGCCAGGAGGCCCTGCCACAGGACTGACAGGCCACCAGCACCCCTCCCCCTGCAGAAGGTGAACCACCCCGCAAAAGTTCCCTGCGATCTAGACAGAAGCCAGAGACACATGCCAAGATTCCCACCAGGAAATGAGACTCTCCTGATTGTCCCCCTTGTATCCCACTCAGTCACCCTTTCCAAATTGAACTGCCATTGCTCCCCTTCCTATGTCCCCTTAGACAATGCACCAGTGCTACAAACAGACTGAAACTATACCTACCCTGGACTTTCCTCCATCATCACCCCATCCCATTGCACTTTCCCCCTATATGTTAGCACTTCAATAAACACCCTTTGAAATAAATCCATTGGGAGTATGGCATGTATATCAAATGTCTTTTTTGAAACAGGTACAAACATTGCAAATTAACTGTACGTAGAATGAGCATATATTAATGACCTGTAGCTGGCTGTAGTGATCATACCAGGAGTATTTGTCAATTCACCAACATCTGCAAAATGAATTGCCAAAGGGAATAGTAAGTGGGCATAGAAGTGGGAAATATCAGCATGCGATTGCCACACAGATTACAACCAAAGTCATTGAAATGTAAAGTTACACTGTCCTACGTGTGTGTCATTGGAAGTATTGGCAGATCACTGATGTTCTGTTGTCCTCATTCTCATCCTCTACCTCCTCATTCTCACTGTCCACAGGGTCTATTGTTGCCACGGGGGCATCTCCAGTTTCTTCCTCCTGCAGAAAAGGGACATGGCATCTGAGGGACAGGTTGTGCAACATGAGGCATGTCACTACTATCTTGCAGACCTTCTTGGGTGAGTAGCACCTGTTAGATGTAGGCACCTGAACCTGACCTTCAGGAGGCCAAAGGTTCTCTCAATTATCCTTCTGGCTCGTGTGTCACTGTTGTTTTCCTCCCCTCTCCCTTGTGTGCCAGGCGGCTGTACTCACAGACATCGTTGTCGCCAGTGTTGGTTCATGGTGGAGCAGAACGTAGAATATCATCAGAAATACTTGCAGTTCTGGATCCATGGCAGCGTGGTTCTTCCCTGTAACTCCAATGGTGAGTCCTTTCACTTCTGTGCAGTATTTCCACCAGGCTTTTGATGTCATTGGTACCGCCCCGGAAAAGGTGGCAGATTGTCTATAATATGGTGGGCAGAAGTTCCGCCTGGCTGTAGGCAGCTACCGCCGTGATGCCTGTTGTTTCCACCCTGGCGGTCAGTGTGGTACATTGGCTGTCTTTGAGAGAGCTTTCCACCATGGTCATAATTTGACTGTAGTTACCGCCGACCTTTTGGCGGTATAACTGCCACTTTATCACCGACCGCCAGGGTCATAATGAGGGCCTACGTTCCCTACAATTAGAGTGATGCTGCTACACAAATCCAACAGCCTCATTGGTACAATGAGAGCCAACACGACATAGTGCTGCCAACGTTTGGTGAGGCACTGATTTTCAGATCTTCCTGAGTATCTCTGTCTCACTACATGCTAAAGGAACCTCAATACTTTATCCTTATCTATGAACAAAATACACTCCATATTGCTTACCAGAACCAGGTGGTAATTGCAGTAAACATGAGGGCCCTCCTTACTAATCATTTATTACAATATTGGACAGTTTAACACACATGCATTCTTAGAGCATTACAAAAAACAGGCTTGCAGAAAAGCAATTACACACAAGGGACAACAAAACACATTTGGTCATCAGAGTAACTGCTGGTGCTATTGGCTTCACCTATGTACCTTTCAATGAGTATGAGTGATACTGTCCCTATAGCATACAAATCACATCTGTACTCCACAGATGAACAATGCTTTGCTCCCACAGAAAATAATTCTGACTGATGTTCAGATGGCTGTCATTAAAGAGACCCAGGGGAAACACATTATTTTCACATCTCCGATTCCAGCCCTCAAGACTGTCACAAAAGCCAGTGTTCCTAATGCAAAGGCACTACAACCACATTGGATTCAATGGGCAACATCTCTGATGGCCACTGATGTTCACTATGTTTTCGACGCTAAATTGCACACTCAAGAATTTCTTCAATGCACACTAGAATACCCAGTTCCAAAAAACACCTTGCCTATTGACCAATATCACACAATTATAACACTGATGGTTCAGCCCAACCAGCAATAGGTACTAAACATCAATACTCCGCCAACTGTGCGGTTGTGAGCGGCTACATGAAGGATGGTTAATTCTCTCCACAACATACTTATACACAGACCTTAGGGGACTGCACAACTAGCAGAACTCAAGTCTCTGTTGATGGCACTGGAATTCACAGACCCAGGACAATTAACATTAATTGTCTGCAATTCGTACTATTGTGTCCAGTCCGTCAATGAATATCTGCATTACTGGTGCCAGAATGGGCTCAGAGATTCCAAAGGATACACCATCAAACACAGATTATTGTGGGGAAAGTAGGGGATCTGAAAGAAACACTACCCAATTCATGTGGTTCATACATTGGGACATCAATGTGTTGGAATACATGTTACAGGCAATACCTTGGATGATGAAGCGTCGAAGTCAGCAGTAGCTACGGTTTCTCTTGCTGCAATAACTAGTTCATGGACGAGGTTGGATGATGAAACAGTGACTGCTGTGAAAGCTTTGGCTGAAAGCAAGCCCATGCCAAAGGCATACCCAACAAATATTCCTACTGCATGTCTAGCTTAAATACTGACCTAGTAACAATTCCAGAGGTGGGTGATCATGTGATCCCCATCCAACACCAAAGACCTGAGTTGATTAAAGCAGCGCATGAGGGAGTTGCTTCTGCCCATGGTGGTTTGGCGGCTACTATTTCTCTACTACAAGCACATTACTGGTGGTCTGGTATATACAAACAGAATAAACAATATGTCCTTGTTATGACATATGTCAGCAAATAAAGGGTCCACTGTCAACCCACTCTGCAGACACCCCTCTTAATTTCCAACAAACCACTACAATGTGTGTACCAGGACCATTGTGGTCCTTTGACACCAGATGGTGCATACAAATATATCTTAGTTGCTGTCAACTCATGTGCCACGTTTCAATGGGTATTGCCACAAGGCTCAGCTAACACACAAATTGGTATGAAAGATTTGCAATTCTTTATCGGCACATATGGAGTTGCGGCTTTCCACTTGGATCAGGCCCCTGCTTTCACCGCAAGGGCATTCAGGGACACCATGGCTACATAAGGGGTCCAACTGTACTATTCATCTCCGTATCATCCCGGGAGAAATAGTGTGGTAGAGCAAAGAAACCAAGGCTTAAAGCAATCCTTAACAGTGAAAGTATTAGGCACAGGTTGTAGTTGGTATAATCACCCATATGAAGTCCTGTTTGGAACACAAATGTATGTTCCAGATCTTGATGGTCCTAGCACAGAGGCAGCAGATACACCTTTTGACACAAATGAATGTGCCACTGTCTTGCAGGACTTACAACAGTTCCATGACAACAATGCATCTGCCAGTGCCGCCTCTTTGGGAATAAGGGATGCACAAATAATACTTACTGGTTGAATTCCATAAGTTGGGGATCTATTGCGTGAAAAGATTGCTGCGAAAAAGGAGTTTGGTCCTTTTTATTGTGCACTAGTTCCAGTCATAGGAATAAAGGGTACCAAAACTGTTATTCTACCACCACTGCCTTGTTCTAAAGAAAACCGCTTTGTCTCCATTGACAATGTCAGACTACACCAAATGGCCGATCATACACAGAAGACCTAGAGGACTCCTGGGTAGTTCCCCACTGCCTCTCAGTACAGACCAGGATGTTCTTCTACAGGTTTTTAACAGCAATGCTGACACTTCCCTGAGCTTGAGAAGGGAGTAGGATGATATTTCACTAGTACCACTAACATTTTCTGTGACAAGAAACATCCATAACAATGAGCAATTGTTCTTAAATTCAACTCAAACAGATGAAATTGTTTACTATAAACCACCAAGGAAGACTTCTGCCAGCTCTCCTCTTCCATACACCGCTCCAGTTTTTGCACAAACTGCTCCTGGATATTTTGCTGATGTCAACAACTCTTTCACAGACTCATCTGCCTCTTCTGCAACAAGATTGTCAAGAGCACATAAATTGATATATTGGCTCAAAATTAACTACTTCATTAATCCATGGAACTTTCTGTGGGTTTTACTAACTGTTCTTGCCATCCTTCTATGGATTGGGTTTGTCGTCATCTTTTCCTTATTGATACATGGTAATTACCTTCCTGAACGCTCTGCAGTTGAACTGGTGGATGAAGTCTTAAAACCAAATCTTTCCTCCTGTACGGCCCATCGTGATTTGTCCCTAGCAAACACTTCAGCCATACCAATTCCTGATGGGACTGTTTGGGATAAAGTTTATTTTGATATATACGGCCTGACTGAGGTTATTCAAATTCCATATCTATTTAAACTTTCTATGAATTATGTAATACCACCTGGAATTGTTTCTGATGATTGCGATGTAAAAACAGTTGATTCTATGTTCTCAGACCTTCAATATTTTACTGTATTTGAAAGTGAAGAGGTTTATCAATCAAAAGAAAATTATGGAGCTACGTTCAGTTACAGTTATTATTCACAAAGCAAGCACTCCAAAGACTATTTTTAATTACGCACAATGGGAACATTGTCCGACTCCGCCAGTGGGGAGTTCAAAAACATACTCTGAAATTTTGTTATATTTTACTGGCCATAATGTTAAAAATGCTGAGTTGTATTATTTTAGATTGCCTAAAATGGAAATACACAAGGTTTTGTTAAGGGACACAAAATGTATTTATTCTAATTCCTTTGTTTCCTGCTGGCTATAGAAGGCTACGATTATTGACTGAAGTTGGTCAACAAAGGGTGTGTGGGAAACTAAAAATTGGCAAATACGGGGAAAGGAAGCTTTACTTAGAGCATACCTGATACCTGTTCAAATGATATTTTTAAATGAAACTGTACAACAGACAAGTTGCCTAGGCTTGGCAAAAATTAAGGAATCAAGGGCCAGATGTAGCAAAGACATTGCGACTCGCAAACGGCGAAAATCGCCGTTTGCGAGTCACAAATACGTCTTTGCTATGTTGAAATGCATTTTGCGAGTCGGAACCGACTCGCAAAATGCATTTCCGAGTCGCAAATAGGAAGGGGTGTTCCCTTCCTATTTGCGAGTCGCAATGCTATGCATTTTCATTTGCGACCGTGATTGCGGTCGCAAATGAAAGCGCAGTTACCATCCACTTGAAGTGTATGGTAACCCAGGCGCAAACGGGAAGGGGTCCCCACGGGACCCCTTCCACTTTGTGTCTGGCACAAAAAAAAAAAAATCAGAGCAGGCAGTGGTCCAATGGACCACTCCCTGCCCTGAAAAATACCGAAACAAAAGGTTTCGGTTTATTTTTCAAAGTTCAGCTTGTTTTCCTTTAAGGAAAACGGGTTGCACTTTGAAAAATAAAACTGCTTTATTTAAAAGCAGTAACGGACATGGTGGTCTGCTATTCCCAGCAGGCCACCATCCCCGTGAGTGCCCTGACTCGCTATGGGGTCGCAAATTGCGACCCACCTCATTAATATTAATGAGGTGGGTCTTTGCAACCCCATAGCAACTCACAGAAGGTGTCTGAGACACCTTTCTGCATTCCAAATTGCGAGTTGCAATTTGCGAGTCGCTGGGACTCGCAAATTGCAAGTCGCATTGTGGAAGTTTGCTACATCTGGCCCTAAATGTGCCCAGTATCCCTGCCCAGCTAAAGTTAACAATTAGCAAAAATACATTAATGCAAATGAAGAACAGCTCAATATGTGGGTCCAGAACTGAACATTTAACACATCACTTTCACGTCCTGGCAGGTGGTTATTGTACCCAATGGATACAAATGGTTCTCATACTCGTTTTGTAAACTCCACAGTTGTTTTTAGAACTAGTAGACCAGACTCTTGCTATGTGTCATCAGAACACTCGAGCATAGTAACAACATACAATGTAGGGAAATTATGCCAGCAATGGTTAAAAAGTTCCTCACTAGATGCTGTTAAAGAACACCTCAGTCTCCTGTCAAATACCACAGACTGGAAGGATTTCCCAGAAGACAACATAAAAAGCGCTTCTTTTATGCAATTTACAATGAAATTTGTAAACTTTCCCAACAAGAAGCCACTGCCCGGTTAAGGCAAATAGATCAGGAGAATTTATAGAAAGCATTATTCGCTGTAGATAATGGGATTAACAAATTACCTGACCACATTTACACTTTAAATAATATAATTTCATCTGCAATAGACACAATGTCAATTGTACAATACAAAGTGACGTAATTTTTACAACATGGACAGAGCCAATTTAGGTCCAATATGCTGTTAGGTTGGACACTACAAACAGTGAAGTCTGGTCACCTTCCCTGGCAATACATTAGCGCAAGGGACATTTTTTTTAACCATTTAATTTGACACAACAGCAACAAATAATATCTAAGAAAGAAGCAAATTATGTTCTGCTAAACATCGAAAAATTTGAAAAGTTTACTTTTACTGTCCTGAAATACCATCTGCTCAATGGTTAATACAGGGGGTTATCAATCTGCCTACTTTAACACTGCAATTCACATCTTGCTTAAACCATATTCCAATGGGCAGATATAAAAGGAAAAAAGATAGTAACATTCATGAGGTGTGGGAGCTACCCTTTTCGTACAAACGTCTCGATGGCATAAAATAGGTCTTTCTTAGCAGCAGCAAATGCAATACTTCTGTGAGCCATTCAATGGTTTGTAAGCAGCTGTCCTTGCACGGGAAGTGCAATGCTTCAACAGCAAATTTAGCTTGCTATCTGAAGAGAGTTCTAGTCCCCTTGATTAGACCAGCATTCCAGGTGCTTTCTAATGGAAGTTATGTTCTTCTTAATAGTGAGAGCTGTTGTAGGATGCAAACCGGAATTGCTTATGTAGTTTTGGTCTCCCAAATTGTCACCTGTTGCGGTAACATACTTTTTCCCCTCACACAACAGACAAAAGTAACAGATACTTGGCCTCATAATGCTATTTCAAATGTGAATTTTGACAAGTTAAGCAGACTAAAAGCTCTATTGTTCTAAAAACATGTGGCGCTGACATCTGCATGCAAGACTTGTACTCTCCAAGTAGAGAGGTCATCTGCAGAGATAGAGACCCTTTTAAATGCAAACTTTCTGAGACCCTTTTGTGAAATCGTGGGACAGATTTTTAACACGTCTAGTACTATATGGATTGTACATTTCTTTAAGGCTGTTGGTTCTGGTTTCATCTGCACCTTCTCTATAGTTGGCATAATACCTTCAGCTACACACTCGATTTTTCTGAGTATTTTCGGGGGGTTTCCAATTACTTTGGATATAATAGGTGGAATCTTGCTGTTGATGTTTTTTTTATTCCCAATGGCTGTCCTATCACAACAATGAGGAGTGATCGCTCCTCCACGGCGCAACTGTGTCGTGAACCCATGATGCAGTATTTCAGAGCACCAGTCCTGGAAGACTTGGAGTGTAACTGACCTCTGTCATTTAGACCGGTTGTGGATTGTGTGCAGCCCATGTTTTGGTGCCTCTGGTGCTTATTTGAATGTGCAAAGGAACTATGTCTTTCTACGCAGCGCTTACTTTCAATGGATGCTCATCTGTTGATGTTCTCGCTGAGGGCTCATTACCAGACATGTGCATTGAGGGTGCGTTTGCTCTGGGAAGCCATTTATGAGATGTTCTTTGTGGCTCATTGCGCTCTTGCTACAACATGTGGCACATGCCTCTGCTGGAGCTCAAGCTTTGGAATAGGAGTGCTCTTTCATTTTCCTTGTCACTAATTTTCTCACATTACCATCTGCCGAAGTGGAACATTTCCTTGATACAGTTGTCCTGGCTGTGGTTGGAGATTTTCAAAATAACATGACTTTAAAATTCGGCTTGACGCCCTTGCTAAAAAATTTAATTGTCCATTTTTTATTTTTTTTTTACTTGGCCTGCTTAAGTGCGTTTGGGCTTGTCATAGTCAATATGTATGTATTTGTGCCTTTTAGCCTAGTTACATTGCATTTTATTCCATTTATGTCTTTTAGCTTGTAGAAACTATCACATTTGTGGTGGTGGTGTATTTTTTCTCTATCTTGCTGTTCTTTCGCCTAGGAATGTATTTACATTTCTTAGCAGAACAATCTTTCACTCTGTGCTTTGTTAAAGGCTGCAACAAGATAGGGTTGCAAACACAAAGTGGTACATCGCATCTCTAACATTTCACAGAAACATTCATATCTTTTACATGGGGACATTTTTCTCAGAACACTAGCTGTTTCATTATAAAACATCTCTCCGCCCCTTAGAAAGAGCTTTCAGCCAGATGACTGCCACTACATGCTGTTTGACTTAGCTACAGCTGCTTGATCAGACTGGCGGTTCCCTGGTCTATATGGGGCAGGTGTCTCAATAGATAACAGGCTTCTAAACTGCTGCCATGCTCAGCTATGGGAGAGTGATGTCTTCCCAGGGGGTTCTGAAGGGCAGATTAGGACTTATCTTCCTGTGCTCTAACATGGAACATTAGGTGCGTAGGTATGAAATCATACATCTCGCATAGTAGCAGTATGGTAGGACTTTTCCTGTGTTTCACTTTTCTTGTCACCATCCTGTTTCTAGGATGTTTTATCATCCTAATTATTGCAGTCCATGTCTTTTTATCTAGAACGCAGCTGATTCAATAAATCCTATTGAACCATTTTCTGCTTCTGTTTGTCTTTGCATGTGTGAGACAAATGTAACTGTGAGAAAAGGATAAGATCTGATCCACCACGATTTCCGAGAGGTCACAATGACATGCGCCCTGCTGCCACAAATCACTCCTGCTCTTGTATATAGGTGAGGCGCTGCTAGTTGGCTGAAAACAGATTGGGCAGACAGCTGTCACATGGTGTGGGATCCAACTCAGTTCCCCACAATTCAGGTGATGCTGCCCTCAAACACAGCAGCCTCATTGCTGTGTTTGAGAGCCTACGCAACATACACATCAAGCCACAGTTCCTGTGCAAATAGTGGTTTTGAGGGATGTGCAAAGTGGTATGTGGCCCATCCAAGAGCCTTCCGGGGGTCCCCTGGTAGAGGCATACTTATTATGCTGGGATTATTTATTTTGTGACCATTGAATGTTTCTCACACTGATTATATTGCACCCCATTTACCTTGTATTATCTTGAAATGAGGGTGATATGTGGAAGTCCATAGCAGAGATTCAGCAGAGAAGGTGTGGTTCAGTGTCATGACACATGCACACAGATGTATCTTTTAGATCGTGACAGGCCATGGAATGTGAACAATGTTAGGGTGTCACTTAAATTTGTTGGTGTAATATTGATGATGAGTTGATGTTGTGTGACAATATTATTGACACATCACTATCCCTGAATATTGGTTGTGCACGAATTTAAAATTTAGAAGAGTGCGCTTGTGCAGTATCAGTGACCTGGCCACAGAGGGTATCATAGAGCTGTGGTTGGGTCATACATTGAGGACAACTCCAAACAGGGGCCCACAAGATATGTTTTGACCACGTACCACATTCCAGGTCCATAGCAGGGCATAGATTTGCTTCGGGTTGTTGGTAACAGGTGTTTGGCTTACCATCAGTTGTGTCCACAATGGCATCAGTTTTGGGTGTCATCTAGCAGCAGAAGTGCATGCATGATTGGCTCCATGGCGGCACAGGATGTGTGAAGCTAAGTACAGGTGAGTTTCAGCCTTATATGCCTCCCCTTCCACCAGCTCAGATGTGGTGGTTGGACCACCACAGTCACATTGTAGAACACCTCCTCATAATTGGTCTGGCTGTTGCACTGGCGGTCCACCCATTGGCCTATCTCACCAATGCAGCAGTCAAGACAGCAGCTGAACTGATTGCTGTATTAATTTTGTGAAGATTCATCAAACTGCACCAAAGTTATTGGCAAAAGTTAGTAAATGAATGCCAGGTGGGGGATCATGGGGGATTGTGGGGCTTGTTTGGTTGAAAATGTTATAATTATGTTTTGAGACACAGCAAGAGAGAGTCTCTTGTGGCCTACTGGTAAGGCTCCTGGACTGTCACTCAGTAGGCTGAAGGTTCAAATCCAGGTATCTCATGCAGTATGTCTGTTTATTTACTAGGGTTTTGACTGTTAATCATTCCTAGTGATTAAACATTTTTGGTGTTTTGCCATCAAAATAGCAAAGTCTTGCCTAGAGGTTAAGTTCTCAGGCTCTCACCCTGAAGGTTGAAGGTTCCGGTCTAGGTGTGTCAGCAGTCATAATCCTGGTTTAAATACTTTTCAAATGCAAATATTTAAGATATAGACTGAAATGTAATCACACTCTTTTTACTTGACAAATGCATTTTTCATGTGAATTTGTCCAAAAATATATCATACTAAGTATAACATTCATAAAAGTCTCTGGGTGTGTATCGTGAATTGGCCGCAAGTCCTGGCCACAGGCTGTGCGTGACCCAGGATTGGGTGGTTATAGGGGCTTGTTGGCAGGGACTGACCACAGGCCAGGCCCTACGGGCAATCACTGCCATGCACAGCTTCATGGAGGCGAGAGTTATAGTTACCTTAGGGCACGAGTTATAGTTACTAGAAATAACTAACTGTAACTGATAAATTTCTATGGTTTTATGCGAGTAAATTCAGAACTTAACTATAACGTCCCTGTAACCTTTATTTTTTCTATGAATATATATACACACATATATATAATATTGAAAATGTTTCTACAAAGGAATGTTTAAAGTATTGCTATGGAGATGTGAACTTTCAGAACACTGTTTAGGACTGTGCGCACTAGTCCAATATAGCAACCATGTAACAAGGCTGTGTTTGTCCTTTTTTTGTGTTCGCATTTGTATTGCACGTATGGAGAACTTAAATGTGTGTAACTTCTGAAAGTCAACATTGTGAACAAAACGTGTTAACATTGCGTCCTGTCTGTTCGATAGCAAAATATACTTGCCACTACCACCAGGCGTGCTGTTCTTGTTGCCTTGGAAGCGCAAAAGAAGCAGGAATTTGAATACTGGCACGCCCGGGATTTGTAGCGAGCACACCCAGCGTTCAGGAGCCGGCTGAGGACACATGATACCAGGTGTTTACCTCCGAGCGAGACCTAGCGTCATTTCTCCTTTAGTCGGGTCAGCGTGCGTCGTCTCTTCTCTCTGCAGGAGAATGATCTGTCGATCCGGTCAGCACTCTAGGGTCCGGGCGGGCCTTGTGTTGTTTTTTACATGCCCAGCGGTGTTTGCATCGGAAATCCAGCCGCACGATGATCCAAAAACCACGCAGCACAGGTTGTAATCTCACCAGCCTCCGGCAGCGATGCTGTGCATTGTTTCTCCAGCCCCGGGCATCGATCTTCGGGTTGCCTTGCAGGCGAGCGTCGAATTTCAGCCCTGAAGCTGGCGGCGTGTCGATTTTTCAGATGCAGATCGGAGCACCATCGATCTTTTACCCGCACAGTGTTCTGTGCGTGGATTTCTCACTCTTGGGCTGCCAGCTTATCCTTTCAGGGTCCCAGGAACTGGATGGGCACCACTTGGCAAAGTAGGAGTCTCTCCAGAGACTCCAGATGCTGGCAGAGAGAAGTCTTTGCTGTCCCTGAGACTTCAAATAACAAGCAAGCTCTAAATCAAGCCCTTGGAGATCTTCACAAGAAGGAAGGCAACACAAGGTCCAGTCTTTGTCCTCTAGCACAGGCAGAAGCAGCAACTGCAGGATAGCTCCACAAAGCACAGTCACAGGCAGGGCAGCTATTCTTCCTCAGCTCTTCAGCTCTTCTCCAGGCAGAGGTTCCTCTTGGTTTCCAGAAGTGTTCTAAAGTCTGTGGTTTTGGGTGCCCTTCTTATACCCATTTTGCCCTTGGAAGTAGGCCTACTTCAAAGTAAAGTCTCTTTTGAATGTGAAATCCTGCCTTGCCCAGGCCAGGCCCCAGACACTCATCAGGGGGTTGGAGACTGCATTGTGTGAGGGCAGGCACAGCCCTTTCAGGTGTAAGTGACCACTCCGCCCCTCCCTCCTAGCACAGATGGCTCATCTTTGTGTCACTGTCTAGTGAGAGGTGCAACAAGCCCAACTGTCAAACTGACCCAGACAGGGAAACCACAAACAGGCAGAGTCACAGAAATGGTTTAAGCAAGAAAATGCTCACTTTCTAAAAGTGGCATTTTCAAACACACAATCTTAAAATCAAATTTACTAAAAGATGTATTTTTAAATTGTGAGCTCAGAGACCCCAAACTCCATATGTCTATCCGCTCCCATAGGGAATCTACACTTTAATCATATTTAAAGGTAGCCCCCATGTTAACCTATGAGAGGGACAGGCCTTACAACAGTGAAAAGCAAATTTAGCAATATTTCACTGTCAGGGCATGTAAAACACACTACTATATGTCCTACCTTAACCATACACTGCACCCTGCCCTTAGGGCTACCTAGGGCCTACCTTAGGGGTCTCTTACATGTAAGAAAAGGGAAGGTTTAGGCCTGGCAAGTGGGTACACTTGCCAGGTCGAATTTACAGTTAAAACTGCACACACAGACACTGCAGTGGAAGGTCTGGGACATGATTCCAGAGCTACTTATGTGGGTGGCATAACCAGTGCTGCAGGCCCACTAGTAGCATTTGATTTACAGGCCCTGAGCACCTCTAGTGCACTTTACTAGGGATTTACTAGTAAATCAAATATGCCAATCATGAATAAACCAATTACATACACATTTTTCATAGGAGCACTTGCACTTTAGCACTGGTTAGCAATGGTAAAGTGCTCAGAGTAACAAAGACAGCAAAATCAGAGTCCAGCACACATCAACAACCTGGGAAACAGGCAAAAAGTTAAGGATGAAAAGTCTAGCAGTGACTATAACTTGTGCCTTCGCCATGCACAGTTTTCTTATTAATAATTTGATTGCAAATGTTGCAGTGATGATATCAAAGATGCCATACAAGATCTCATCAATGATCTATGTGGAGTTATTAGCTGTACATGTCAAAGGCACGAGTTATGGTTACCTTAGGGCACGTGTACCTGTTTTGTGCAATGGAGGGCTGCACAGCTTGTACCTGTTTCGCCAGGTAGACCCGCTTTGCTGTAACCTGTACAACACAGAGGACTGCACTGATGCTTTCTGTGGTGTATGTTTTATCAAGTGGACCTTCTCTCCATATTGTATATGGGGGAGGTCTTCACTATTGTTTTCCATGCAGTGCTTGTTTTGTAAGCGAGGCGAACACTTGTTTTGGGTCCTGGAGGCATGAACTGCTGCTTCTCGTGGTGTACCTGTTTCACTTGAAAATAGGTTTTGAAAACTGCTTGTGCTGTGACTGTTCTGCTTGTGAAGGTAACTTGCACAGGTGCTGCCTATTCTGTGCTTGTTTTGTGTCAGGGAAGCTTGCGCTGCTGGTTTGTGTTCTGTGTGAAGGAGACCTCCACTGCTCTTCTTGCATTTGCTCGATCTGTGGACTGTACTACACTGCCACTGCCAGTGATGCGCCTGGATCACGCCTGGAAGAAATGCTTGTGCTGCTGTATCTTTGTGCCTGTGCTATAACTGTTTTGTGTGTGTATGAAGCTGTAACCAGTGCTTAATTTGTGCTTGTTGTTTCCGGTGCTGAGCACCGCACTTATTTTTGAGGGCCGGGGCTTATTTTTCTGCCTCAAGCACCTGCTTTGAGCAAAAGACACATTTGGGAAAGACGGAGAAAGAGAAAAACAAAAAAGCGTCACAATGAGAGAAAGTAGGAAGCTGCAGGGATGAGCTGAAGGGGCAGGAAGTGGCTTTAAATGGATTGAAGAGGCCCGAGATGGCTTCAGGATTACGCTGCCTCAGTATTCCGTGTTCGCACATTTAATTGCAGCAGCCGCGTGTTTAAGAGGAGGGCACTGGCACCTTTTTATTTACAAATTAAGCACTGGCTGTAACACTACTACCCACGCAGTACCTGTTGAGCATGAGTTAAGTTTCTGATTCTGTTGCCTTGTCTATTTTTTAGTATAAATAAGCTCGGTTTTCCCTCGCTCTTGCATACAGTTGCAAGGGTTGAACTGATATCTACGGGCCCCTCCAGCCGTAATTTCTGCCCTCATGTTGCGATTATACCCTAACCTGAGGCAAAAGGGTGAAAGAAAGAAAGAAGGAAATTACGGAAAATAGAGATTAAATACATAAAAGATGTAAATAAAGAGGGAAAAATAAAGATTCAAGGACATAAATATTTAGAAAGGTTGTAACAAAGACCCAACAAAGTGTATGGAAAGAAGCGGTAATGACAGAGTGAAAGAGAAAAAAGATGGAAGGATTGGAGAAAGAACAAGAGAAGAGAGAACAAGGTAGATAAAACAGAGGAGCAGGAACAGGTATGGAGCAGTACTGACCCATTTGTAAGATTTTACCTAAACCTCTCACTAGTATCCCAGTATTTAGAGATGCTGAGCATTCTAAGATTGCATTTAACTACTGTTCTGCACCAAGCAAGGATATTTCTGTATTGAGAGTAAATGACAAGTCGCTAATTGCAAACTGACCTGAGTATGTTAAAAAGAAACTCTGCCTGCAGGTCACAGTTTAAATCCAAGTAAGATTGCACAGGGGTTGGACAGTGGCCAATGAGACCAATATGTACCTGCTAAGTCAGATTCTCCAAGTCTAACATTCAAGGTTAATGAAACTGCTGCAGACATATGTCAGTCTACTACGTACAAATCTGCACATTTTATGCAACAGATGCGCTACCCTCAAAGCAGTCTTACTAACATTGTAAACTCCGATCAGCAATTTACACACAGATATTAGGTACTCTGGGGGTGGGGGGCATGCTACAAGTTGTGTTAGAAGCACATTGTAAAAACGTTGTCACCATTTCAGCAATGTGATGCAGGGTGTATTGACAATCAGGATGTAGATGTTAAATAAAAGCTGTGTAGGTCTCCCATTAGTGTTGTATGACTCTGTGATGCAAATTAGGGTCGAGGAGCTTTGTAAGCGCTGTCTTGGAATCTCGGCACTGGGATTTCAAAGTGCACTGTAAATCAGAGTAGAGGTGCACTGTGAGAACTCTAGTGATATCCGATTACTGAAGTACAAATGTATGCAGTAGCTCACAAGAGAGGCGTTGTGCAAAAAGATTATGGGTATTTGGAGATCAAGTAGAGATGCAAAAAAGTATTTCATGCATGTCTCTGCATTGCTAGACTAATGTGGCATGTTAGTCAATATCGAGGTGCATTGGGACAACTCTCTGGATCTGTTAGGGGTGAGACAGGTCAGATTTCTGTGTAACCGAAAGTATTTGTTACTTATGCATGGGCATTAAAGCCATGTCTGGGTGTTTGAGGTTTATGTCTGGCATTTAGCAAATTGAGCATTTGCAGCTGTGAGCTGCCCCCTCCGCCGCTCCCCACCGAGCCCCCATTAGCGGTGCCCCTGGAGCCTCCCAATGTAGGGTGAGTGTTCTTTTAGCCAAGATTATGGCCGGCCTATCCCTTCCGGCACTTGAGCATGGCACGGGCGCAGGCCTGCCAGGAGTGGAGGTCAGTGAGTCCTGTGACTTCACATAGGGTAGTGTAAATCTCGTTTCAAAACGCTGACAGTGTGGGGCATGCCCGCAGCATGTGGTGGTGGTCGGCTGGCTAGAGTGGCATCGAGGACACATCTGAGTTCATAACTGGACAGATCATACTTATGCCTAGACATTTAGGACTGTGTTTAGCGATGTCTTATTTTAATTATCTATTTAATAAATAATCTACTTCGACAAATGTTCACTGTTTGGAACTGTTACATCTCTACATAGTATGCCATTGTCACACTCCAGGTCCAGTGTGGGAGACAACTCCAAGCTACAAGAGGGAGTTTAAGCGGCGGGGATGTGGTTTAAATGGATTGAGGAGGCCCGAGATGGCTTCAGGATTACTCTGCCTTAGTATTCTGTGTCCGCACATTTAATTGCGGCATCCGTTTGTTTCGGAAGAGTTCTTTGGGCACCGGCACGGTTTTATTTACAAATTAAGCACTGACTCCAGTGCTCTGGCCCATTCATTCATCCTCCCATTCGGCTTGGAGGGGGTAAATATGGCGCATTCCTGCGCTTTGCCTGTCACGCAGGGCAGCAAGGGGACTCTGCGCTGCATGACTTTCCAATAAATATGGCCCTTTCTCTGGGGCGGAATATTTACCTTGAGGGAGAATCAAACCGCGCTTGTCAACATCTTGTCTCCGGTTGAAGTCCAAGATGCAAGAACACTACTTTAGTTCCTGGAAAGAATAATGTGACAGTTGAATGGCTGTGCTGTTTGCCAATACCTTATGCTTATCCTGCATTAGTGGGGCTGGTGAAGTGGGTGTTAACTTTGCTGTGAATGAAACTGTGGACTAGTCCCTGGAGGTTTTATCTGATAAAGAGTGGATAAATGCTGACAGAAAATATGAGTTACAGAACAGCATCAAGAAAGTCAAGGCGGTGGGCTGGCCAGCGACTAAATATATGCTAGGGGGCTGGCCAGCAAGACATCTATGCAGTGTCAGCTACACCCCCACTGTAATGCTGTCAATGAACTTAGGAAGAAAGGTAGTTTGAGAATCAGCGATGACGTGCACTCAGTTATAACACAGACCTTGTAAAAAAGTGCTCACAACAGTTTCATGGGCCCTTAAGAATCTACTACAATTGACATTCGGTGACTGGCTTGGATTATAAAGCTCAAAAATAGGTCAGATTGCATGCATGATGTATGTTACGACGTGGTTACGCCAGTCAAGGTTTTACCATCACCCATCACTTCAGTCCAATAAACCACTGAGTTGGGAAGCAGTAAATATCGGTTATTCAGTGCCAAGATAGTCTTCAGAATAATCAGGTCAATTAAAAATAGCACATGTAATGTTACTTTACAATCTTGTGCATGGCCAACACTAGCTTTGGACATCATAGGCTCTTTCAAACGTCTTAAAGGCAAAAATAAATGTGCATCTGGGCAAACAGGATCAGTCAGCATTTTGTCACAGACTTGAGTCCACTCGGTTTACTCAAGAAGAGGCTGTTCGCTTTTCAGATGATCCGTGGTCCCTAAGGAAGGAAAACGGAAAAAAACAACAAAGCTAGAATAGAAAACAGAATTATTCTTAAACACACTGAATTAAAACAATTAAATTGCAAGACACTGAAATACTAACAGAATGGGCTAAAACTGAAAGCCTAGGCCAGACGTTTGCTTTCTGGTTGAAGCATCAATGACAAACCTACGTTTTTGCGTCCTATTGAAATTGGTAATATAAATATATATAGAGTAGTGACACAGGTTGGACAGTGGTGAAACATTAGAAGAGTGTCTGCACACAACAATGTGAAAGAAGAGACCATTAATGATCTGTCATTTGAGTCCAATGAAGATATCACCACCCTGATTAGTGTCCACTCAGGGGCTTCCCTGGAGTGCTTTAATGCTAACATTGCCAACCCAGACCCAGTTTGAAGCATTGGCTGACTCCACCAGTCAGGCAATGATCTGATGAAAGTTCTGTCGCCTACGGGGTGAAATGAAAGGTTAGTACAAGAAAACCATCTTGCAGGGTATGACAAGATTGGATTTAGCTCTCCTTTTCTTCTGCAAGTGCCTTCCGTGCAATGCTCATTGTGCCCCCCCTTTGTCCATCAAATAGCAGAGTTTGGGTGTCTCATTTATTTGATACTCACGTCATTGTTTTCCTGTTGGTATGACTTTTTTTGTTCTTTTTGGAAGGGGATGGGAGTGTTATATTGGCAGGTTTCCCAGTTATCTTAGGTGCTTTTTACCATATAAAGAGAGAAGTTCAGAATCACTGCATGTCCTCCAAAAAACATAAAACGACCACAAAAATGATGTGGTAATGATCAAGGTTGTTTCATTTTCTGTCTTGCAGCAACCTGGTCAAATAGAGAGTGCAATATATATTGGATAAGGAAGCCTCGCCCACTCTGTTGTTGCATGTTCATCATAGTTGACCTCATCCAACTCTGATAAGATAGTACTATCAAGGGTGGACTCACCCAATGTGCAAGAGAGTGCTTGACAAGAATTACTGGATAATCTAGGCAGCTAGGTTTTTTTTATATATAAAAATACCGCAAGGTAAACCATAAGGGTATTTCTTTATTGGTGGGTACCCAGGATATGGTAAAAATAAGGAAGGCAGATATGTATGAGTACTATAACTCTCTCATACTCAGTACTGTCACATGTTTCAGCCCACTGTGTGCCCAAAAAAGGTCAAGGGTTTTTCATAATGCAAATGGGATGCCTAATGATATATTTACCTACACAATCATATGTAGGTAAGATTTTGTCCCACCTTTTTTTCTTTTTTCTTCAGTTTTTATATAGTGCAAACCCAACCCAACGGTATTGAAAGGCTTTATATGTGCAAGAGCTACATCATGCCAGGATACATTCATTTTTTTTTTTTTTTTTTTTTTAGGTACGTGTTGATTCAGTGATTTGCTTAGAATCACAGGATGTTGAACCAAAGCCAACACTTGAACCTTGTCCCCCAGTTCCAAAGTCAGCAGCTCTAGCCATTATGCCACATTCTTTCCCATCTCCTCCCCTCCCTTCTGGAGACTAAAGTTGTAAAACCCAAACTGCAGTTTGACTGACTGAAGAAAATACGACTCTTGATGAATGTGTGACTACAGAGGGTGTCTTCTTCCACCCCTGACCACCATACCCCCAGTTAGTGTTTTACTGAATTCTTGTATGGAAAAGTGTATGCATATATTCAGAGAAAACAACCACATAAACATACAGTAAGAGACTTTGCACCTATAGCTGTTCCCCACCTGTAACATCTGTCTAATCAATGAACAGTATATAATTTCTCCACATCTAACATTTGTCTAAGCAATGAACTGTACACATGGATCTAGAGGCAGCAGTTTCACCTCCAGTCAGTTTCAGACATATTTTTTATATGGTAAGTGATTCCAAGACTGACTTAACTATGGCAACACCCTGACCATTTGGCTTATTTGCCTTCTATTCCTAACACTCTTAAGGAGCGGCCTACTGCGTTCCAGGCAGTCCTTAAAATATCCATTAGCCTGTCAAAAGGCTTCAACCTGAGATGTGTCATGGGATGGAGTCTTGATCAATAGCTTCATATTAATCTCCAACAATGAGTAAAAGATTGCCACCCTGAAGTGGCACTAGTGAGTCTGTAAGGAGTCCAGGCGCTGGGACCTGTAAAGACAAATTGGGCACTTCTTGTTGCCTTCAAGTTATATTTATTCAGCCCCAAGCACATACATAAATACAGCGATGATTCAGATGCTGTCCTGTTGCACCAAACCTTCTCTCTCCTCTCGAACCCCGTCTCCAAATACATTGTATACTAACATTCCATAATGAACATAAAAGATTTACCCAATTACCACACAACTTCCCTTTTACAAACTGAACAAAACGGAGAAAACATATACAAAACACCCATATTACTGGTTTAGGTATACTCTACATGTGTCATTACATTCAAATGTTATCCTTGCTATAGCCTTAAAATTATGTTCAAGTGTAGTCCTCAAACATTTTGAGTTTGCTAATTGTTCTTCCATACCTTCCATGTAGGTTATTATTTTATTGAATGTTATCTTGTTGACCACTTGAACTGGATCCCTCACTTTCCTGGCTTTCTGTGCTCATTATTTCATTATTTACATTTCAATTATTCTGTCCTTTGAACTCATCAACTTATCTTCATCATCCACCCAATCATAATTTCTCATATTGCTCACATTTCATTTATGTTTAACTCCTTTTTTACTTCCATACTTACATTTAGCCAATCTACCTAAATGCCAAACTGTCCAATCACTAAATAGTGCAGAATTATAGATTAATTTGTCCAGCCTAAAAGGATCTGAGAATTTACTCTACCCTTTTTGTACCTTTCTCTCCTTCCTCACTTTCTCCCAGTGTTTAATCTCAACCTGAACCAATTTCACTCCTTGTTTCTTGTCATTATATACTTTATAGGGTTGTTTAGCTAAAACTAATTTCTTTTTTACATTTTCTGGAGACCACACTACCAATTTGACAACAGAGTTCCATACCACATCCTTGGTAATTGGTTCACCCCCCTCGTATAAGTGTTTATCTGTACGTTGATTTGGTATAATTCTGTAAGCCCACAACATTTTCAAAGCTTCAACTTCCCAATTTAAACCATTGGTCATGGCTAATTGTATGGACCCCTTAATCACTATTAAAACACTCCACAAGACCATTGCCTTCAAAATAGTACACTGAAGTGGTCATTTCTTCCCAAAAAACGTTAAATCATTCTGATATAAATTGAGGTTCATTATGAGAAACAATTCATTTTGGTGAACCCTCTTTTAAGAATAGCTTGTTCAAACAATATATGATTCTTTCACTATCTGTTTTCCTTATTATGTCAATTTCCGGCCATTTTGACAAATGATCCATCACTACAATAATGTATTTTATTTTCTGCCATTTCATCTTCTATTGGCCTATAATGTCTATCCAAACCTTTTCCCACGGCATGTCTGGACAAGATATGAGTAACAGCGGTGAACGATAGCTCCTCCGACTCTTATTTGAACTATTAAATTCCATGCATTCTCTGACCAATCTTTCAACATCTCCATCCAAACCTGACCACTAGTACATGTTTTTAATTCTCTGCTTAGCCTTTAAAATACCTAAGTGCCATTCATGGCAAATTCCTAATATGTTCTTTCTCAAGCTTTCAGACATACACACTTTCCACACCTCAATAACACACCTTTCTCTTCACTTAATTCATTTATGAATCCCAAAATACATGCATCTTTTTACAAATCTTTTTCTCCAGCCATCTGTCATTCACATATTTGAGAATTTGCTGCACACACTTGTCTTTATTTACTTTGTCTTTCCAATCATCCATGTTGATACCATCCATCCCTTCATCAAATAATCCTGCTACACATCCAACCATCAAAAACTGTTCACAACTCATCAGCAGGCAAAGGCATGTGACTCAAACAATCTGCTATTCTACTGGTGTATGTAGTGGCACATAAAGTCTATTGTAATTAAAATCCACCAACTTGTTGGACATCTGTGACAACTCTGCAAACCCATGGTAGTGAGACCTTTTGTCAAGGGTTTGTGGTTTGTTCTCAACAATACATTGTAGGCCCATAATATGTTGGCAAAAAGAGCAAGACCTCACAGTCATGCTAAAGTCTCTCTTTCTATAACTGCATATGACAGGGCATGCACAGTAAATGCTACTTCCCATTCATTCTCATTTTCATCATAGTGAGACAATACAGCCCCCAATCCCTTTTTACTTGCATCCGTTGTGATGCAAATTTTGCATTTGGGATCAAATCCCTTCAAGAATGGTACATTACAAATATTGTTTTTTAAGTTATATAAATTCTTTTTGACACTCTGCAGTTCCTCTCTAATGGAACATTGAGCATGTCTCACCTTGTATATACATGGTTTAGCTGATGGTTTGAATTTGATTGTATGACAAAAATCTTTCAGCAGCCCTACACTTAAGGGAAACACTTTAGGGAATTCATCAAATATTGCATTACCTATATCCTTGTCTATTTGAACAGATAAAAAGGTTCTGTGTTATTTGAATCCAGAATTATCCCTCAATCTCCTTGGCCATACCATTCAAGAAGTGCTGGGCCTTTCTCTGACACATAATTTACACACAGGTTTTTTTCCTTTAAATATGAATTCCAATCTTCTGCATCTAATAAGATCAGTGCTTTAACTCATGTACATTTTAGGATTTACATCTGGCATTTCTAATTGGCTGCTCAAAACTTTTACTAACAAGTTGTTCCAAACCATTCCTATTGATAATGGTAAGAAGTGAACCAGAATTTGCAACTACCTTTGCTAATACCCCATCAATGTTTAGTTCACACATTGTTCTTTTCTAGTAAAATGTTCAACACTGGAAACATCATACTCTATGCAGAACACACTATTTGCATCCATATTGCCCTCTTGCTGATTTGAATCTGACTGGTCTTCCTCTTGTACTTATTTCTTTTTATTATCCTTCTTTCTCTTGCATACTCTTGCATAATGTTCATTATACCACAAATGGAACATGTTTGATTTTGTGCCAGACATTTCTTGTAATAGGTCAAATGTTCAACACTACCACATCTGTAACACTTTCTTTTCTTTCGTGTCACTTTTGCTGGCATTAGATGTGAATTAGGTGTCTCTATTGTTGAATAAGTGCTTCTAGCTTTTTTATCTGCTTTGATAACAATCTGTTTGCTTTCACCCTGCAATTGTACTTCTACTCTTTTGCATACCTGCCTGTTAATTAAGCTTTCCTCACTAAAGCTATTACCTCTTTCAGTGGAGCCTCCCGATTTACCCACAATTAATCTTGTATGTTAGGATTGCTGGCATGCATTATTATTTGATCGCATATGTGTTATTCTACAATATACCAAATCGGCATGCAAAAACGAAAAGTGCCACAATACACTCATCTATATTTTCATGTTTTCTCTGCCTGTGTTGGAAAAACGTGCACCTATCTACTGATATACATACCACAGGTGAAAAGTGCACATCAGTCTTCTAAAGCACGTGTGAAAAATATCTCCAACTCCCTCCTGTCTGACCTTTTCTCAATCTGATTATATGTTTTTAATCTGGGCCTAAACAATGCAAAAGTATTTTCTTTGTTTTGCTACAGTAAACTCTTCTTCAAATGTCTCCATGTTATTACAAAAATATTCCTTCCAATTTTGCCATCACCTCGGTGATTTCCCTTTAGCAGCTAAAAATGCTTGTGGAGTTGATAAGTTTAGTAATTTTAAAGCACACATTGCTTAGAATCTCCTGATCCTTATTTAGTACTGTGCTGGATTTGAATTTAAAGATGAGAACATAGCAATTTGTATGAGCTCAAACACATAGTCAACTAAATGCAGTGTACTTTGTAAACTTTTGCCACAAATGCTCTGCTAAATAAAACGTAGTTTGCATACCTTTGCCACAAAAGCACTGGTAATATCAGTAATAACTGGTGATGAATAGAGCTATTATACCATTAGCTTTCTATGAGCTAGAAAATACATTTGCACTCATTGTTCAAAATAGCATAAACCTTGCTTGCACTTGAAGTCCATGCTCGTAGTTACAAAAACACACACAAAAATTGCCGCTCACCATCCAATGAATCATTGAACTGAACATACAGTTAAAGGTGCAGATGGCTGTGTACAAGTACCGCTTATAGGTACTGCTCATTGCCTATGTAATTGAATGCGGTCGCTTTTTGCCAACACTGCTGATAACACATGCATGTGCGAGATGTTAAATGCACCACCACTCACCTTGTATATGCAGTTGACCCTTTCCGATGTAAATGTCCACCAGCATCCACCTGCTATAGCCACTGATCACCACTGCTGATAGATGCAATAACGCCACTGTTTTTCAATATGGCAGCATGTTAATTTGTGCTGATTGACCCAGGGTCACGTTCTTGGCAGTCCGTCATTACAGGATTGCATGCTGACATAACTGGAATGCAGTGGTGACCCATAATGTTACTTTGCTGCTTCAAGAAATGTTGTTGCCTTTAACCATCACCCTCCGATACGACCACGTAATGAAATGGTGCACAGCTGTACACAGTATACACAGAGTACTCAAGGATAAACAATAATTTGTTTCTGATCCACACTCCCTCATCTCCTGTACTTTTACACCCAGAAACCAGATAAGTAGGTGTATAACCGCCGTAACTTAAAATGTTCCTGCTGGGGCTGAAATGATGCTGCTGGGGCTGAAGACTTCTGTATGCTTCTTTTGTTTTCCTTTACTCCTCATTGCCACTTTTGTAAAGACGAATCAGGAACTTCGTGTTGTCTTCAAGTTATATTTATTCAGCCCCAAGCGTGTAAATAAATACAGCGACTATTCAGGTGCTGTCCCGCTGTGCCCAGCCTTCTCTCTCCTCTTGATCCTTGTCTCCACTTACATTCTATACTAACATTTCATAATGAACATAAAAATGTACCCATTACCACAGGACCAGGTCCTAGAGTAAGAAGAAGGCTTCTCACTCGCGTAGAGTTTTTTGTGTTTATTTACAAAAGGATCTGTTGGGAGAGTGTACATCAGGAAATTTACCCAAAGTAGTGGAGAAGGATAACCTTAAAATATGCTCACAGTCCCTTGTCAAGAAAAACTTGACTTACCACTCCTTGATGGCATTCAAGGACATGGATAAAAGACTGTTGCTGGCCAAGGGATCATGATTGGAACTAATGCTTTAAAAGTAAAATTATATTTTAAAGTATAGTATTCATGTAAATTAATTTAAAATGCTTATTATTAAGCTACAACTAAGAAAACAAAATGTAATAGCACAATAGCTCATCAAATTAAATGTGAAACAAATTATTAACTTAAATATATTAAATTAATTGCTACATACATTTTGAACTATAATTTAACAAACTTCTTTTTTATTTAATGTGTAGTAGATTTTGTAAACAGTTATGTGATGAAACAATTTAAATAAAGTAAAATCTTTAAAATAAAATTGTTCTTAATTAAGTTTATTATTAAATTTGAAAACTAGAAAATACTGAACAATCCTATATAATTTTTAACACTAAATGAATATATATATATATATATATATATATATATACCTAAACACATATATGTATCAGAACACTGCAAAAGCCAGTCACGCCTACCCTTCGCTTTGGTGCTGCTCCTAGAACCCATGTTAAAACGAGCTCAGCTCCGCAATACGAAGATGCAGGCACTCCAAGGCCATCGTAAAGTTGTTTATTTAATCACACAAACATGACATGTTTAGGCACTATTGCCTTTCTCAAACTGACTTGCAAAACAATTAGCAGTGGTTTAATAAACCAAAGAATGTGCGAAAAGTTTACAAAAGAAATGTGTGCTTTCCTTCGTGCCGTATTTAAAATTATAGTATTACAACAACAAAAACATGTAATTCGAAAATGACCCTAAAGAAATTGCTATCATAACATAATAATTAAAGATATCTCATACAGTTATTTGGAAACCATATTCAAATATAAAGCTTCAACACATTAATGGAAGTGGGCTAAGGGGCCATAATCAAGAATGAAGTGCAAAACAGTCAATGTATACAAACAATTAATCACATAGTGCTGCCTAAGTGGGCAAAATAACCATAATGAACAGACCAAGAAACGCAGCAAGTCAAAAAACATTATTGTAAAACACCCAAAATAAAATTCAAGAAAAAGAAAAAATATAAATGTCACCCTTCCCAATATATAATTATACCACAATCTGAGAGAAGCAAAATCTTGAAAGCATGAATTTAAAGGTTTAACATTTAAAGGAAAACGGATAATGGTTTGCCAGTATTATGACCCATCGGGTATTTTGAAACCAGTTCCAGAATATATCTGCTCAAACACCAATGGATCCTTCAAGACCCCCACGTTCCTCTTCTCCAGACCGGGGTTCACAAGGACACAAGTGGCACGCATTCCAGCCGTAGCCTTCCTCGGGGTCACAGAGTGTGAGTGTGTGTGTACAAACAGGCCTTTTAAAGGGACCCACCATCAATTTCTACTGCTAATTAAAACCAGTTGGTTACCAGGTGTTTTGAGCATGCATTAATGTCAATTGACCTTTTTATTTTTTACAAATATGCATGTTCATTAATAGTTATCAACGCCACACATTCTGGGATATTGGAACCTCCTCACAGTGACATATTACAGGGTGACATATTTCAACAGTCTATATATATATATATATATATATATATATATATATATTTGTATCAAAGGTGGTTAAAGTTAGAAATTATTATATTTTACATTACATTAGAAAAATAAAACCCTTAGAAATTCACTGAAAAAACCCAAAGGTTAAAGTCACATTATCGGTAGGTGAATCTGGCAGTGTCAAAATTGATGTAACTACTGAGTAACTACCATATGACTTTTCTATGTAATTTTGTACAGCTTGGGTGCAGCTAATGGAAGTGTTGCAGATGAAAGTATCTAAACAGCTACTAAGCATTGTACTCCTACAAGTGTGACAAGTCAGCCTTTCCCAGGCCACCCAAAGCTATAAAAATGGGGTAGATGGCCAGTATTATTCATTTTTAATGTAGATTGAATTAACAAACACTGTTGTTGTGCTCAACTCAAAATTAGACAGACAACACCACTACGTGATGGTGTTGAGAAATATGTGCTGGAGCTCAGCACCTGAAACCATCTGTTCAAATTAAGCAATGAAGGTTGGGTGGAGGTTAACAGTGCTACAGTTTCTATACTTGACAATTCCATTAACAGAAACACTTTACAACTGCAGGTGGCACAATTCTACCTGGAGTTGTCATACCATGTGGAATTCTACCTCTCTTGATAAGGCCATATGCGTGTGATTCAGGGATTAAAAGCAGGCAGGAACAGTAGGCCTGTTTATTTACCTGAGTTGCCTGTGCTGGATCACAAAGTCAGCAGAAAAACTCACAGGTTCATGGAACATTCTAACATTCTTGAAACACGCAGCTCTGGCATCATTCCTAGCTCACCAATAAAAGAGACAAATGATAAAAAACGCATGCCTCTTGATGGAGGAAACTCATAGCAACACAAGCCAGATGTACTGCAGTAGCTTCAGAAAACCATCAGCAGTAACATGTCAATCATTTCACACACAAATATAAAAGGATTAGATGTACAATCCATTAACTCCCCTTTTCCAGATCAGAAATCAGTACATGTGTTTATTTAATCATAGCACATCCTAGAAAACCCACCACACAGAGCATTTGCACACCACATTAGAAACATCAGCCTCTTGCAGTACAATCTATCAAGAAAAATTACACCTCTTGGTCACACTGTTAGTAAAGGAATTTTCAAAAAATTACCCTTTTCCAGCACAAGTACCGATCACCACCCATGGAACATCATTGCAAAGATTAACGATACATGACAGAAATGTGTTGTCTTTAAACACAGACCTTCTTATCCGAGCCTATAGACTAAGACAATAATATCAAATCAAATCAAATCAAATCATTAACATTTATAAAGCGCGCTACTCACCCGTGCGGGTCTCAAGGCGCTAGGGGAAAAGGGGGGGGGTTATCGCTGCTCGAACAGCCAGGTCTTTAGGAGTCTCCGGAAAGCGGAGTGGTCCTGGGTGGTCCTGAGGCTGGTGGGGAGGGAGTTCCAGGTCTTGGCCGCCAGGAAGGAGAAAGATCTCCCACCCGCCGTGGAGCGGCGGATGCGAGGGACAGCAGCGAGTGCGAGGCCAGAGGAGCGGAGGAGGCGGGTGGGGACGTAGAAGCTGAGGCGTCTGTTGAGGTATTCCGGTCCCTTGTCGTGGAGGGCTTTGTGTGCGTGGGTGAGAAGTCGGAAGGTGATCCTTTTGCTGACTGGGAGCCAATGCAGGTGTCTCAGGTGTGCGGAGATGTGGCTGCTGCGGGGTACGTCGAGGATGAGGCGGGCCGAGGCGTTTTGAATGCGTTGCAGGCGATTTTGGAGTTTGGCTGTGGTCCCGGCGTAGAGGGTGTTGCCGTAGTCCAGGCGGCTCGTGACGAGGGCGTGGGTCACGGTTTTTCTGGTGTCGGCGGGGATCCAGCGGAAGATATTGCAGAGCATGCGGAGGGTGAGGAAGCAGGCGGAGGACACGGCGTTGACTTGCTTGGTCATGGTGAGAAGAGGGTCCAAGATGAAGCTGAGGTTGCGGGCGTGGTCTGTGGGGGTCGGTGCGGTGCAGAGGGCCGTGGGCCACCAGGAGTCGTCCCAGGCGGACGGGGTGTTGCCGAGGATGAGGACTTCCGTTTTTTCAGTGTTCAGCTTTAGGCGGCTGAGCCTCATCCAATCTGCGACGTCCTTCATACCCTCTTGTAGGTTGGTCTTGGCGCTGGCGGGGTCCTTGGTGAGGGAGAGTATAAGTTGGGTGTCGTCGGCATAGGAGGTGATGATGATGTCGTGCTTGCGTACGATGTTGGCGAGGGGGCTCATGTAGACATTGAAGAGTGTCGGGCTGAGCGATGAGCCTTGAGGTACGCCGCAGATGATCTCGATGGGTTCTGAGCGAAACGGAGGGAGGTAAACTCTTTGGGAACGGTTTGCGAGGAAGGAGGCGATCCAGTCCAGGGCCTGGCCTTGGATCCCGGTGGAGCGGAGGCGGGTGATTAGGGTGCGGTGACAGACGGTGTCAAAGGCAGCCGAGAAGTCGAGAAGAATGAGGGCGACTGTTTCACCGTTGTCCATCAGGGTTCTGATGTCGTCTGTGACTGAGATGAGGGCGGTTTCAGTGCTGTGGTTGGTTCGGAATCCGGTTTGTGAGGGGTGGAGCAGGTTGTTGTCTTCCAGGAAGGTGGTCAGCTGTTTGTTGACGGTCTTCTCTATTACTTTGGCTGGAAAAGGCAGAAGAGAGATGGGGCGGAAGTTTTTCAGGTCGCTCGGGTCAGCTGTAGGTTTCTTTAGTAGGGCGTTGACTTCGGCGTGTTTCCAGCATTCGGGAAAGGTAGCAGAAGAAAAAGAAGAGTTGATGACGGTCTGGAGGTGCGGGGCGATGATGTCGTCGGCTTTGTTAAAGATGAAGTGCGGGCAAGGGTCCGAAGGGGCGCCGGAGTGGATAGAGTTCATGATGGATTTGGTTTCTTCCGTGTTGATGTGGGTCCAGTTGTTGAGGGTGATGGCCGGGGATGCGGGTTCGGTGGTGTTTGGTTGGGTCTGGTGTCCGAAGCTGTCGTGGAGGTCGCTGATCTTGCGATGGAAGAAAGAAAATATAAACTCCGAAGGCAAACTGCAGTAAAATGGCACCTTCCCGCCCCAGTACACCTACACCGGAAATTGCAGGAGTGCTTGCAGTAATAGACTGTCTGTGCTGGATCATGTGATTTGCTTTGTTCCTTTAGAGATTAAGGGAATTCGTCACATTGTGTAGGTACCCCCAGAGTGTGCGTGCAATGCTTAGCATATGTTCATATGGAGACAATATGAAATGCATTCACCATACAGACTCCTCCTGCTCTGTTCAACTGATCACTACACAGGGCACAAGCGAGACTGCAGCCATACACCATTTTCAGCACTGGACACCCTATCACCATATGTAGAGTTCTTCACGAACACTCACATGGGCTACTTCAGTGGTCAGTGAGAACATTTAGAACGTGCAGTCACAACTCAGGATTATCATGACCTACTGCACACCACATAAGTAAGGCATTCTATGCCCATGAGGTACCCACTTGTAAAAATGGCACATAATGTAGGTGCCCCTCTGACTCTTCGTTGCCTATTTGCATGCTTTTCTTTTCACTCTCTTCTTCGCTTTGTTTCCTGTTTGTCCATTTTTCCTTTTACTCAGCATCTGACTGTGTTGCCTGTCTTTCCCTTTTACTCTCTCTCTTGTTGCCTGTTGCTCATTTTTCCTTTTACTCTCTCTCACTCTTGTTGCCCATTTCTCCTTTTAGACTCTCTCCTACCCCTTGTTGCATGGTTGCTCATCTTTCCTTTCTCATTTCTCCTTTGACTCGATCCTTTACTGCCATTCTTCCTCTGTTCCTCCTTGATCTCTCCCCTCTGACTCTCCTGCCTCCCTCTCCTGTGCTCCTCCCCCCCTCTCAGGACCTACGTAATGGTGGCCGCAATGCAACTGTGCAGTGCATGCACGAATGGCATGAAAGGCAAGCCCATCTGCACCTGTACGCCCAGGACCAAGCCCAGCGCCAAGGACCCTAGTTTGTCCGAACACCACCACTACACATCCTCCCCCCCGTAAGCATTCAATACCGGACACTGCCATGACAGCTGCCTCCGAACAGACTTCACTCAACAGTAGGATCTTTCACATGCACTCACTGTCACTTCTTCTGCATCAACACTCCTACTTCACCTACCACACACACTGCACCCTACCTGACATGCAGGATCCTCAGCACCAGATCTCTCTGTGAGCATGTCGCCAAGGTCTAGGACATCATCGCCATGTACTCTTCTGACATTCTTTTTCTCACTGGATCCAGTCTACTTTTTTTCTTTCAACGTTCTTGAAACTTCTCTCATGAATACACATCCATGGCTCAGAGAATGCAACTTTTCTTATTCATACCCTCGATTGTTCAGCACAAAAATATGGGCCCTCATGGTTGTGGTGTCGGTCGGACTGCCGCCAATGCGATAGTCTGACTGCCACATTACAACCGTAGCGCTGCGGTTGGTCTGCCAGCACTCCCACATTTCCTCCACAGGACGGTGTGGCAGACCTAATTTGCCAGGGAAGAGCTGCTCCAGGGAGTACGACTCGCTTCTCTACCAGCGGTTTCATAGCGGTAGCACGGCCAAGAAACGGCTGGTGGAGACAGGGTGCAGGGTGCCTCAGGGGGCCCCTGCAATGCCCATGCACTTGGCATGGGCAGAGTAGGGGCCCCCTTGGCTAGCCCAGAGCTTAATTTGTGCTTGTTGTTTCCGGTGCGGGCACCAGCACTTATTTTTTAGGGCCGGCACTTATTTTTCTGCCTCAAGCATTTACTGCAAGCAAAAGACACATATGGGAAAGACGAAGGAAGAAATAAATGAAAAAGCGCCACAAAGGAGACAGAAGAAAGCTACAAGAGTGAGCTGAAGGGGCAGGGAATGGCTGTAAATGGATTGAAGAGGCCCAAGATGACTTCAGGATTATGCTGCAGCAGTATTTCATGATTGCACATTTAATTGCAGCAGAAGCATGTTTAAGCGGAGGGCTTTGGGCACCGGCATGTTTTTATATATAAATTAAGCACTAGTGCACCCTACGCACTACAGCATTGCAGCTGGCTCAATTACGAGCCGGAGACAATATTGTAGGCCACTTCCCACTGGGCAGCGGGCGGAAACTGAGTTTCTGCCTGTTGACCCAGTGGGAAACTCATATTCGGCCCGGCAGGGAGGCAACTTTGTCGGACGGGCATTTCTGTCTGCCAAAGCCTAAATGAGAGCCATTGTCATTCTCCTTGGTGTTCACTTTAGTTTATAGGTACAACTCTACTCTTGGTTCCAGTGGAAACAATTACAATTCTTGAGAAAACGATAACATTTCTCTCATCCATACCCATATGCACTACATACACTTCTTTCTTCTAGTCCATACATCCAATAGTTAAAAGCATCCTTTCCCTGCCATTACAAATCTTGAGGATATTTCCAACAAGTGTTCTCACATCATGATACTCAATACCAAAGTATACATTTACATTAATCAATCTGTTGTCACTTCTTTTTCACATTTGATTCTGTTTTTACAGGTGATTTCTCTATTCTCCTCAACAACTTTGGCAAATTATTTATGTAGTCAATATTCATTTCGGCATAAAAGTCTTCGTCAGGAACGCCATATATTATCAAGACCTCAAGAAACAAGTTTCTAGAAACAGCAGGAATACAATTTTATAATCTACTGAGTCACACGTTCCAAACTATATACATAAACATATACCATAACCCATACTACATTCCGGTGACAACACCACTAGCCTAGTCCCAGTTCACCATTCATAGATACTTTGGTGCAAATAAAGTCCAACATACCAAAGATCCAGCATCACAGTGTTGAATTAGTGTGGCCTATACAATAATCACAGTGGCTTGTCGTGGGTATGTTACCCACCATCACCAAAATACTTAACACCATAAATTGGATACAATTTTTTGAAATACTGGGTTTGCTTTTCCAAATGAGGAATGATGTGAAGCAAAACTATCTAAATAATAATCATTTATAAAAAAACGATAGCAACAAATTGAAATGGACAGGTCGACAGCCATATAGGTGTATGCTGTACCTGAATTACTCCCAAAGGGTCATCAAGTGGCAGAGGAAATTATTTTTGTGGGCATCCCATCAGGATACAAGATCTCCCACCAGCACAGGCCCAACAAGCCAGGAGGAAGAGGCCTGGCCATCATTCCACAAGGACCCCATCACCTGCATCTCCTCAACCACTGAGAGCAGAGGTCCTGTGATAAGCCAGCAACCACACCACCATCAAAGACATTCTCGACCCCCGTGGACCACGCACCATGTTCAGCAACCTCCTCACTGACTTCATTGCCCCCATTGCCATCAACTCAAATGACTAAATAGTAATCGTCGACCTCAACTTCCATCATGATGACCCAACAGATCCCAACTCCACTGCCGTACTTGAGAGCCTCGACAAGCTCGGATCTACCCAGCTCATCAAAGGTCCTACCCAGAGCGCAGGACACATCCTCAACCTCATCTCCACAGCCAGCAACAAGGTTAAATTCTGCTATCTCACCCTGCTCACATGGACTGACCACTCTATTGTTCACTTCTACATTGATGTGCCCCAACTCCCCACACCAAAGCCAACTAGCACCCTCGGATGCAGCTGGAACAAGATAGTAGAAGCACACTGGCCAACACTCCCAGACCCAACCAACCAGACCTCACTAGACACCTGCAGACTGACATAAAAACCTTCATCATCTGGATCACAGGCTCTGCGGACACACTAGCCCCCTTGAAGGATGTCAGACTATCAAGATCCAAAGCTGGACCCAGCTGGTACACTGAAGAGGTAAAAGACTCCAGACATTACTACAAACATCTGGAGAGAAGACTGAGAACAAGCCAGGGTACCAACGCAAGAAACACCTACAAATCTGTGATTGGAAAATATTACACCCAAATCTAGAAGGCCAGGAAAGCAACCCTTGCATTTAGACTAGAAACCAGCTCTAACAACTTGAAAGAGGTCTTCGACATCGTCAAAGAATTCTCCAACCCCTCAGCAGCCACCATCACCTTTTCACAGGACCTCTGCGACAACCTCTCCAACTTCTTTCACAACAAAATTATCAAGGGCTACGGCAACTGACCTCCAACACCTGACACAAGACCTCATCAACCAGCTGCACACTGCCACCAATTTTGACCACAATCTTACAAACTGGTGCTCTCTCAACCCAGAATACACCACCAAAATCATGAGTGCCTTCCACTCGGGACCCCACTAACCCTTGCCCCCACCACATTTACCACCTAGGAGGAATCTTGATCAGCTCTAACCTCACCACCATCATCCATAGTGAAACCTTCCCAGGCAACTGGAATCACGCAGAGGTCACAGCTCTCCAAAAGAAACCTTTGGCAGGCCTGGAAAAACTCAGACCCTTCTCACTCCTACCCTTTCCATCCAAAGCCATGGAGAAAACAATCAACAGGCAACTCTCCTACCATCCTGAACATAACCATCTCCTAGACATCACTCAGCCAGCTTTCCACAGCAATCAAAGCACAGAAATCGCCCTCACCGCAGCAACTGATGACATCCAGCCATTACGGACAAAGGGAAAACCCCAGTTCTCATCCTGCTCGACCTCTCTAAGGCCTTTGTCACAGTCTCCCACAACAGCTTTGTATCAAGACTCCAAAATACAAGGACTTGTCCTGAGATGGCTTGCCTTCATCCTCTCTGATAGAAGCTAATGAGTCAGACTCCCGCTGTACACACCATATCCCAAGAACCTCATCTGCAGAGTTCCTCAAGGGTCATCGCTGAGCCCTACCCTCTTCAACGTTTACATGGCACCACTTGCCCATGTCATAAGATTCTCACAAAATCAACAATGTCTCCTATGCAGGTGACACTAAGCCCATCCTCTCCCTCACAGACAGCAACCACACCACCAGGACCAACTTCACAACCTGCATGTCAAGTGTGACAAACTGGATGAAACAAAACTGCCTGAAACTCAACACTGACAAACAAAAGTCCTGATTTTTGGGAACAATAGCTCTCCGTGGTACTCTGTCTGGAGGCCAACAAAACTGGGACCCACCCCCTCTCCCCCCCAGACAATGCCAGAAACCTCAGAATTATCTTGGATGACAAACTCAAACAGGTGAATGCCATAACCTCTTCCTACTTCCTCATCCTATGCATGCTCAGCAAGACATTGAAATGGCCCCCACAATCACCAGACCCCTTGTCACCCAGGCCCTCATCAACAGCAGACGGGCTACGGCAATGCACTCTATTCCATCTCAAATCAACTCACACAACAAACTCCAGACTACCCAGAACACTTCTGCCAGACTCCTCCTCCATGTGTCACCCACTGCACAGACACCAAGCCTTACCTCAGAGAGCTACACTGGCTATCTGTTCAGAAGTGCTGCCAGTTCAAACTGCTCATCCACGCCTACAAAGCCGTCCACAACGCTAACCTGTCTACCTCAACCACCACTTTAACTTCCACCATCCAACTAGGCTACTGTGCTTAGCCACAGTCCGCCTCATACAGATACCACACATCCACAGAAGCAGAACAGGAGAACGCATCACTGCCAAATCCTTGAACAACCTTTACTATCACATCAGGACCTCACAATATCTACTCAAGTTCCACAAGAAACTGAAGACCTGGCTGTTCAAGTAGGAGCTCTGATTGGCCTACTCATCAGCTCTAGCACCTGGATACCCCCTCGGGTGATATGTGCACTATGCAAATCCTCATAACATAACAATGCTAGCACCTAAAATGTTAATATGCCAGGTTGCAAACAGGCCACTTACAAGTGATGGTCGAAATAATGATACACTGTAACTTATACATAAAGGGGCCTTCCACAAATTCTTGATTCACAAACTGTAAATTTCTACTTTTACCTGGATTTACTCAAGCAAAAGATGATAAAAAAAATGGGGAAATCTTACTTGTGATAAAATCTGTTCAGAGAGACGAGTGTGGACGTTCTAGGGCCAAACACCTAAGGTGTTGTGCATTCACTCAGTTGCATTGCAGGTTTGTATGAGTTAACAAAACTTTTCAAGCTAGTTGTCAACTTTGAAAATAAGAAAGAACTCTCCCAAATTTGCATTAGGTGAAGGGTAAGAGATGTCCCTTTGGAGGGGAAAAAAACAAAAATATACATTTGCTCCATTTCCGAATGAGTAAATGTTCCAGTTTCGACAGTCGCGGGTTTCCAGCAGTGATTCTGGAATTATTTGTGGACGCCAATAAAGTTGGAAAAGCCACTGGTTGCATTACCCTTCACAGGACATATTTCCCAACACCGAACACCAGTAGCGGGTAATTCATCGCAGGCATTGTACGCTCTTTATGCGGGCTTATTGTACTGCCTTCAAGGAACAGCTGCCCAAATTAGCAATTTGCTGTCATTATTTGGCAGCCACCGAGGCTTTCATTAGAAAATGCACCTCGTGGGTCAACATCCTCAGTGAGAAACGAGCCTATACTTCCCCAGAGAATGAGAAGAGAGGAAAGTTAGTCAGTGTTCAAGAAAATTTGAAACTCGCACAATCTGGTCGCCGAGCAGAGACATTATTATGTGTACTTACCAGTAAATGGAAATCTGGCTGCACTGAAGGAGCTGGGGTAATACGTTTCTACCTCCCGGGGAGAGTATGTCTTTCATTTACGGCTGACCTGTCATCTTTCAGTAACCACCGAAAATAGGTTTTGAGCGTCAAGGAGATTATTTGAGAGATTCTCATCAGAAAGACATTTAACTATAGTTCTAGATTCTATTCTGCAAGCTAAAGGCAATACTTCTGCTACAAAAATACGCATTACTTGCAGAGAAATGGACAGCAGAGGGGTTTCAGCGGATGAGTGATACCATCCGTTGACTGTGCTCAGCCTTGGGAAGGGGAACATCTTTGCTGCAGGCGGGCTCCACTGGCTTTGGACAGCACATTGATACATTGCCGGGTGCCAACAGAAACGGAATCAGACTCATCTCATGTAATCAGGTGGAGTTTAGTGGCACCAGTTATAGTTACTTGAGTTAACCATAACTATAACTGCTGAATTTCTATGGTTTTGTGCGAGGAAACTCAGAACCTAATTATAATGTCCCTGTAACCGTTGTTTTTTTCAGTGAATATATATATATAAATATAGGTTATTTTTAGGGGTAAGGTGGGTGGGGGTTTCTGCATGGTAAGGTTATTTTTAGGTTTTAGGGTGGACCTAGATTTTTGGATGGCATGGGTATTTTTAGGTTTTAAGGTGGGTATGGGTTTTTGGGTGGCAAGTGCTTTTTTAGCTTTTAGGGTGGGTATGGGTTTTTGGGTGGTATTTGTTTTTAGGTTTTAGAGTGGGTATGGGGTTTGGGTGGAAAGTGTTTTTTAGGGTTTAGGGTTGGTATGGGTTTTAGGTTAAGTATTTTTTTAGGCTTGGCATGGTGTAGGAAAATGGCTCCCTGTTACAGTTACCCCCCACTTTTTGCCTGATATTGATGCTGACTGGGAAGTGTGCTGGGACCCGGTTAACCAGGCCGTAGCACCAGTGTTCTTTCACAAAAAATGCACCATTGTTCCACAATTGTCACACCCCTGGCACATAGGTAAGTCCCTTGTAAAAGGTACCAGTGGTACCAAGGGCCCTGTGGCCAGGGAAGGTCCCTAAGGGCTGCAGCATGTGTTGTGCCACCCTAAGGGACCCCTCACCTAATACATGCACACTGCCATTGCAGATTGTGTATGTTGGGGGTGAGAAAAAAGGCAAAGTCAACATGGCATCCTCCTCAGGATGCCATGCCCACAAAATACTGCCTGTGGCATAGGTAAGTCACCCCTCTAGCAGGCCTTACAGCCCGAAGGCAGGGTGCACTATACCACAGGTGAGGGCATAGCTGCATGAGCAATATGCCCCTACTGTGTCTAAGTCTATTCTTAGACATTATAAGTACAGTGTGGCCATATTAAGTATATGGTCTGGGAGTTTGTCAAAACGAACTCCACAGCTCCATAATGGCTACACTGAATACTGGGAAGTTTGGTATCAAACTTCTCAGAATAATAAACCCACACTGATGCCAGTGTTGGATTTATTACAAAATGCACACAGAGGGCATGTTAGAAGCTGCTCCCTGTACTTTACCCAATCCTTCAGTGCAGGACTGACTGGTCAGTGCCAGCCTGCCACTGAGACGAGTTTCTGCCCCCCTGGGGTGAGGGCCTTTGTGCTCTCTGAGGGCAGAAACAAAGCCTGCACTGGGTGGAGGTACTTCTCACAGCCCCCTGCAGGAACTGTAACACCTGCCAGTGAGCCTCAAAGGCTCATGCCTTTTGTTACAGCACCCCAGGGCATCGCAGCTAGTGGAGATGCCCGCCCCTCTGGCCACTGCCCCCACTTTTGGCGGCAAGGCTGGAGGAGATAATTAGAAAAACAAGGAGGAGTCATCCACCAGTCAGGACAGCCCCTAAGGTGTCCTGAGCTGAGGTGACCCCTACCTTTAGAAATCCTCCATCTTGAGATTGGAGGATTCCCCCAGTAGGATTAGGGATGTGCCCCCCTCCCCTAAGGGAGAAGGCACAAAGAGGGTGTAGCCATCCTCCAGGATAGTAGCCATTGGCCACTGCCCCAGACCTAAACACAACCCTAAATTCAGTATTTAGGGGCAACCCTGAACCCAGGAAATCAGATTCCTGCAACCTACAAGAAGGACTGCTGACCTGAAAGCCCCGCAGAGACAACGGAGACACCAACTGACTTGGCCCCACCCCTACCGGCCTGTCTCCAGATTCAAAGAACCTGCACAGCTACGCATCCAACAGGGACCAGCGACCTCTGAAGCCTCAGAGGACTACCCTGAACCCAAAGGACCAAGAAGCTCCCGAGAACAGAGGCACTGTTCAAAAACAGCAACAACTTTGCAACTTTCTTGCAACTTTTAAAGACTTCACTCTTCCCGCTGAAAGCGTGAGACTTCACACACTGCACCCGACGCTCCTGGCTTGAGCTCCAGAGAACCAACACTACAGGGAGGACTCCCAGGTGACTGATACCTCGTGAGTAACCTGAGGCGACCCCCCTGGATCCCCACAGCGACACCTGCAGTGAGGATCCAGAGGCTCCCCCTGACGGCGACTGCCTGGAACAAAGAACCCGATGCCTGGACCAAGCACTGCACCCGCAGCCCCCAGGACCAGAAGGAACCAAACTCCAGTGCAGGAGTGACCCTCAGGCGACCCTCTGCCTAGCCCAGTTGGTGGCTGGCTCAAAAAGCCCCCCTGTGCCCTGCCTGCACCCCTAGAGTGACCCCCGCGTCCCTCCATTAAATCCAATACAAAACCAGATGCCTGCTTTGCACACTGCACCCGGCCGCCCCTGTGCCGCTGAGGGTGTGTTTTGTGTGCCTACTTGTGTCCCCCCCCAGTGCTCTACAAAACCCCCCTGGTCTGCCCTCCGAAGACACAGGTACTTACCTGTAGGCAGACTGGAACCGGAGCACCCCTGTTCTTCATAGGCACCTACGTGTTTTGGGCACCTCTTTGACCTCTGCACCTGACCGGCCCTCAACTACTGGTGTGGTAACTTTGGGGTTGCATTGAACCACCAATGGTGGGCTGCCTATGCCCAGGAACTGAGACTTGTAAGTGTTTTACTTACCTGACAAACTAACCATTACTTACCTCCCCCATGAACTGTTGATTTTTGCACAGTGTCCACTTTCAAAATAGCTTATTGCCATTTTAACAAAAACTGTATATGTTATTGCTCTAATTCAAAGTTCCTAACTTACCTGTGTGGAGTACCTTGCATTTTATGTATTTACTTCAAATCTTGAGCTTGTGGTTCTAAAAATAAATTAAGAAAAGATATTTTTCTATATAAAAACTATTGGCCTGGAGTTAAGTCTTTGAGTGTGTGTTCCTCATTTATTGCCTATGTGTGTACAACAAATGCTTAACACTACCCTCTGATAAGCCTACTGCTCGACCACACTACCACAAAATAGAGCATTAGAATTATCTAATTTTGCCACTATCTTACCTCTAGGGGGAACCCTTGGACTCTGTGCACACTATCTCTCACTTTCAGATAGTATATACAGAGCTAACTTCCTACACATCGGTTTTAGGGTAAGTGTTTTTCTAGGTTTTAGGGTGGGTATGGTTTTTGGGTAGTAAGTGTTTTTTTGTTTAGGATTTAGGCGGGTATAGGTTTTGGATGTTAAGTGTTTTTTTAGGATTTAGCACTTCAGCTGTGTGCAGCGGGAATTGCCCGCAGGGCCAGGCCTGGCCACATGCCCCCCCCTTCCCAGGCCAATCTCTGCTCCAGGGACCCCATACCCGGGGCCTGGTCATGTGTCCTGTGTGTCCCCCAGGACACCCAGTCACAATGTTGGGGATCGTGGGGGGTGCCTGAAGGCCCCCCACAGTCCCAGCTGGCTCCCTGCCTCCTGCAGGAGCCAGCATTGCTGTCACAGAGAGGGCGCTGCTAATGTAGGTCTCTCTCTGTGAGAGAGATTGTTTCCTACATCTCCATGGGCAGGCAACCATAGGAAACCTCTGCTCACAGTGAGAGAGAGCTGTTTGACAGTTCACCCTCTCTGTGAGCAGAATATTCGCTGTGACTTCGTGGCAGCTGTCAAAGCTGCTGCCCAACCACAGTCAACAACTATGTTCCCAGGACATAGCAGGGCCATCTGTGGCTCCACGAGGGGGTCCACATGCCTTCCACAATGAGCATTGCCACGGGGAGGTGGTGGTCCCTTGGGGCAGAGGTCTGCAAGGGACCTCTTTCACTCTTTTATTCTAACCCTAGGGTGGTGGTGGTGGTGGTGGTCCCCGGGGCAGTGGAAGGGGCCAGACAGCCCCTGATCATTTCAATTCTAATTAGACTCAGGGAGGTGCCGGTCCCTGGGCCTGTGGGGTGGACATGCACCCCACCTCTGCATTGAAAATATGAATGCCCCCGGGACCTGGCCCACCTGGGGGCCTCATAGAAACAAGAGCTGGAGCCTGCACTTTTTTTTCTTTTTTTTTTTCAAAACTTTTCACCAGATCCGCAAATCTACCACAAAGTGCAGTGAAAATTGAAAAATAAATGATTTTTTACACTAATGGGGTCCCTCTGAGACCCCAGCATCAGAGCTAAGGGGTCAGAGTGACTCTACCCTGGCATTCTTTTCTTATTTTTTTACTTTTTTCCTGGGACCCGGCTGAAGCAGAGACCACAGATGGCTGCCAACACTTACTTACTGAAGTGTTGGCAGCCAATTAGATGTCAGCACGAAATCGGGAGAGTTTGCGAACCCTTCGCATCCCTCTATACAAATTTGGATTTTCTTTAATTGCTCAAAAACTACAGAATGGATTTACACCAAATAACAAAAAGGCTTCTTTATGGACCAAGAGCTACCTTTCTGCCATATTTGGTGTAACTCAGTCCAGTGGTTCTATCACTGTTCAAAATCCCTATTGAATAATGTATAAGGAAAAAATCACCCCAAAACTTTCCAGACATATGCCAAAGCAAGCATCGCATTTTTCATAAAATTTCATGAAGATTCATCATTGTCAAAATTATTAGCAAAACAAAAAACACTTTTTCTATAGATACTAGGTTCGTAGTATAACTACCTAGTGGTGACCACCACTAGGTAATGTATAGATAAATTTATATTTTCATTCGTATGTTTGTGTGTATATATATATATATATATATATATATATATATATTTATTTATCCAAAGAAAATGATAAAGCTTGCACACTCAGGACTCAAGGAGTCACGTAACCAAGGCTGCTGTGTCAGCCGAAACGCGTTGTGATTAAAAGTTTTGTTTTCTCTCCTTGAGTCCTGAATGTGTGAGCTTTAGCGTTTTCTTTGGATTTTTATTATTACCGGCTTGCTCGTGCCGGTTTCTCGCACCACCCCTCTCAGGCCATTTGAGCCCAGAACGAGCATTCTGAGGTTTGTTTTATATATATATATATATATATATTTTCAACAACAAAAATGCTCACAACCGGGCTCCTGAAGGCCCGAGAGGGGTGGTGCGTCACAACCGGCAGAGCACTCCGGTTAATTATTTATAAAAAATGCAAAATCTTCCACAGTGAAGACGCACACTCAGGAATTCACAAAAGCTAATAGTATTTATTAACACAACGCGTTTCGGCTGACAAGCAGCCTTGTTCATGTGTATAATTGGTTGAATTATACACGTGAACAAGCCTGCTTGTTGTCAGCCGAAACGCGTGGTAAAGGCATGCATTGTTCAATGATACAACCCCAGAGAGCAGACTAGGGTGAGCCATAAGCATCTGAAAGAAATGCAGTATGTCCTCTTTGAAGACCATCATTTGCTGAGCCGTCAGTGGCTGGGTTATTCAGGGCATGCAGAGGCCAGCTGCCAGACTGGATTGGAGTGTAAAAAAAAAAAAAAAAAGTGTTTGTGTAGTATGGTCTTTTCATTGATTCCCTTGCGCCTTCTTCCAAATGGCGGGATAGAGTGGAGTACTGCTTAGCTTTCCTGTGCTTATGATGCATTTTTGTTTTCAACTTACTAGAAATACTTTGAGCAGGAATGGGACGTCTTGTGGGATCGGCCTCCAGAACAAGTCTATGAGTGACCCTGTGACTTGGAGCGGGACTTATGTTACTCAACGCAGAGTTTCAGCTGCCACTCCCTTCAGGTGCATGAGGGCACACTTATCGCACAGCTTAGGGCTGTGACTAGAACTCAGGAACCAGAGACAGATGTTGTGTGGGTCTGCTACTTTCATCTGCTTCCTGATGTCTTAGTACACCTTGAAGCCTGTCATCTTCAAGTGAGACATCTTCTATAGCCTACTGTAGAAGAAATTTGAAAGATCAGAAGGTCCCTGTGGGTATCCTAAACCAGGAACAAGAGCCCTCACTCACCATTTGGTGACATGCTTCATCATCGGGCTTTGCTCCTCGTCAGGCCGGCGCTGCAATGCCTGACGGGCCCCTCAAAGGGGCTCTTTACTCGAGATCTTTTATTAGAGATGTTTGCTGGTAGGTGAGTGCAGTTATGTGGGATTGGTGAATAATGCTGTTAAAATTGACCAGAGGGGACAATAACAATAGAAAAATGTATTAAGAAAAATGTGCCTCTGTCAAGATGAAAAACAATGGGTAAGGGGAAAATCAGAATAATGTCTATTTTACCCTATTTAAATATGGTGTCTGGTAACCTCAAACCCTGGTGAAAACCCCTCGTGGTGTTCTCAACAAATCGTGAATATAAGTGAATGTTCACTTCTACTCATTAAAGACTTGCATCCTTACCCTCCTCGTATTAAAGGATGAGCCCCATAGGGACAGCGCTGGACTTAAGTGGTCCAGTCAATATGAAAATCTACATATATAAGGATGCAAAGAAATATCATTAGAGGATATTTCAATAGATAACTCCTTCATGTTATCAGAACTACAGGGTAAAATACTGAAATAGTGAACTCGAGCTTAAAAGCACAATGTACACCATATCTCACATCGGAAGTAAAGCAATTAGGTATCAATAACAGGAAAAAACGCGCAGCAACAACTGTGCGCTCACCCAGCTCACTGCGCATTAAACCATAAATGTCTCGCAATATACATAAGTTTTTCAGTAATGTTTCACAGGATAGAAATGGTTAAAATATAAACGGTTGAACGAATGACGATTCTCACCAAGATAGTGCTACCTTTTGGCAGTTTCTACGGAAGGAGGTTCAATTACGAACAACGAGACTTTAAGATACGCAATCGCTGTGATAGGGTACAGTCCTGAATCAAAGGCGCCAAACCGGGGTCATTACACAGCTCCCACCAAGGCACATATGCAGGATGTCATCAATCGGACCTTAAATGGGTAACCACAGTAGCGCGAACATGAACAATCCGTTTATGATGCTAGCTGCGCGAGATATTCAAACAGCCATCGAGGGAGGCCGAAAATTGAATTAAGTTCCGCACAGACAACCGGCACGGGACTAGCAAGAGAAAAGAAGCCCCTTACTTTTCAAGAGTACGACCGGTCCATCACACCCATGGAGGCACGAGATGCCACCTCTCAGCAAGAGGGAGCCTTGTGGAAGAATTCCGGCACCTGCGTCTATCCTAAAGGTGAACCATCTGCCGTCAAAGGTACCTATCAAAAGCACAGCTACCAAGCAACGTACTGCAAATATATTTGTCTGAAGCGTGGATCCCGTGAAAAACGCAGACCGAGTTGTAGACATTATTGTGTAGCTTTCCAACATCTTTCAGACATTCGAGAAAATAGATCTTGCCAAGGATACCCACCTTATTACAAGACAAGAGGACGAGAAAACTGTTAACCGTGGTCATTCCCTACACATTATAGTTTTTAGTGCAGTTTCATTTGTACGAGCACAAGTGGATGGGGCAGCAGCAATTTCAGGACACGCCTTTGACGTAAAGAGCCAAGTATGCTCTATAATAATGAGAAATGAAAGAAAGAGTATTTATGGGGGTTGGTTTTACCATCTCTGCCCACATTTCCTACCTGAGTGGTTTCATTTTCAGAAATGGAGGCTTGTTTCTTCAAGCCCCTGTGGGAGATTTGCACTTCCAGAAAGCAGGCTCGCTTTTTCTTCTCTTTTTAGGCTATTTTCAAATATTGGAAATGAGCCCTGTCCATTTGAGGTGGGGTCCAGGCTCCTGATCATTGAACTGCTCAAGCTGTTGGCTAACTAGACAGACAAATTGCAAATACGTTTTTAAATTTCCCCTTCTAAAATAAGGGATCCTTAACATGGACAGTAAAGGGACAGTTCTCTAGATCTCCTATTAGGTTAGCCAAAATAAGTGCTGTATTGTATTCAGAAGCCTATAGAAGATCTTCATCAGACCAAATGTTTGAGTTTAGGAACTGATCCAAAATTACACTCTGTGTGGTGAATGTATGTTAACACATTCCAGTTTGTTTCAAGTGACCCGTGGGTTTCGAAGAACCTGGGATGTCTCTTGAACCCAGACTTGACAAATAAGTCAATTACTCATTTCTCCCATTCAAATTGCATGGAAAAGGCCTCCTTGAGTTATACATCAACACACATAGAATCAGCTGCTAAATTAGAAAGGTTTCTGAAACACACACAACTGGGTGCATTATAGCAGACTCTGATTGTGGCCTTGGTCAGGGTCAAGACTAAACTGGCCAGGCTTCGGACATGGTAGTCTGCACTGGATCTCACCCCCACTTCTGGCTGCATTGATACCAGCGTCTCTGAAAGAGGAACTGGGACAGGTCTGTTCCAGCATCGATGGCAGAGGAACTGGGACAGGTTTAGGAACTGGATTGGAAGTCAGCACCAGAGTCAGGGTAGAATGTTCCAGGGTCTCAGACAACACAAGCTCTGCTCTGCCAGTGGTAACCCGGCAGGAGGCCTCATGGATCCTTGGAGCTGAAGGTTCAGAGGGAGCCTGAAGAGTGCCAGATATACACAGCATAGCACCCTGAAAGGCCTCAACCACCTGCAGGGCGGCTAACGGTCTGGGGAGCTTGGGGTGCATGGGATCAGCTTCTCAATCTGATATCAGGAGTGAAATCAAGTGGCACAACAATGCACTTGTGACTTCTTTTTTTGGTAGAGAGGTGCATGATGGGGTCTGGTCCCAATTCATGATTCCTCGATTAACCTATATAAGTCAACTTACCTGATGAATTTGACCAAAAAGAGGATCTCCTAGAGAAGAGGCTTCTGGAGCGAGTCTGCACCCCGACTGGAGCGGGAGAGGACTTACGCGCCATATGTGATTTCTTTCTGTGTCTAGCGATGTACATCTTCCCTTCATGATAAAAGCTAACTATCAGGTGAATGAGGGGGCCTGTATTGCACAACTTGGCGTCATTCCCAGAGCCCCTTGTGAGGGTTTGTTACCAACAGATTTTAAGCAGTCATGACCTATAATGACCAGCAGTTACTGATCAGTTATCAGAACATTTAAGGACATAAGTTCCATCTTGAGGGAAAACATATTCATAGACTCAACACAAGAACATAAATAGGCTATTACTGGTGTTTACAAAACCTAATACACTTATAGAAATCAATATGTTACTCTTACTGGCTTACATGCCAAAGAGAAACAACTAGTCTGCTGGCATTTCAGCCAATGCGCAGTCATCCGTGTTCTTCATTAGATTCTATTGAGCAAGAGGGCCGCCGCACATACCATAAAAATATAGGATGTTGTAGTCATGTCCTCCAAATCTTTAGGGATACAGAAATAACTTGCATTTGCACAGTACACCTCCGTCCATCTAACGGCTTACAGAATTTGATGTTTTTTCCAATATGTTATAGCTGTATTACCCATTAAGGGTCCTAGCGAACAAGTTACTTACCTTGGGTAACACCTCATCTGGTAGAGACTATGGCGGTCATTCCAACCTCGGCGGTAAAAGCCGCTTACCACCAGTCAGAAGACCGCCATAACACCGCCGCAGTAAACCGCCACGGTCATTCTGACCCACAACAGGCAAACCACCAAAATACCGACATCCACAAAAGTCCGCCACACCAAAGGTCAGCGATAAACTGGCGATGACCAAACCTCCACCGTCACGCCAACAGAAATACGCCCATGCCATTACGACCCACGAATCCACGTGGCGGTCTTTCAACCGCGGTATTCTATTGGCGGTACACACCGCCGCGGTCGAAATACACATACTCGTACAAAACACAACCACATTGGACTATTCAAAATACACACACCTGATACACATACACACACCACTCCCACACACCCAATACAATATAAAACACACACCCACATCACCCACAAACCCCTACGACCAGAAATTCTGAGAGAAGGCGAGAGAGAGACACCACAGTCAACTACCAAGCACCCACAGTCACACAATACCAATACCCACAGAACTTCCACGCACCTCACACAACACCTCTAAATAGCACCCCACCCCACACATCATCCACACCACCCCATGGCACCTCAAAGACACCCCAGGTTCTCAGATGCTGAACTCAGGGTCATGGTGGAGGAAATCGTACGAGTAGAGCCCCAGCTGTTCGGGACACAGGTGCAGCACACCACCATTGCCAGGAAGATGGAGCTATGGAGCAGAATAGTGGACAGGGTCAACGCTGTGGGACAGCACCCAAGAAATAGGGACGACATCAGGAAGCGGTGGAATGACCTACGGGGGAAGGTGCGTTCCATGGTATCAAGGCACAACATCGCCGTACAGCGGACTGGCGGCGGACCCCCACCTCCTCCCCCAGATTTTACAACATGGGAGGAGCAAGTCTTGAACATCCTGCATCCTGAGGGCCTCGCAGGAGTCGGTGGAGGAATGGACTCTGGTAAGTCTCATCTTCACTACTTCATCCCCCCCACCCCACCTGCATGACAACTCATACCCCCACCCTCACCCTTACCCCCATCACAACTACCCCTTGCAAATATCTCACCATCACAACCCACCCATCCCAAAACTTAGCCCTGCATGCGGCCCCAAAGCATGGACACCCATCACCAAGGCATGCCCAGTGCACATACCCATCACCCCCCACCCCCCAAAATACCGTTTTAACAGCCCCCACAAAGGAATGCCAGCACTGGGGTACACGGGCACCCACCCATTGCACGCCATTGGCACACACAGAAGCAATAACCATACTTTTATACCCTTGCCAGACCCGAACGCCAGGTCACCGCGCAGGAGGGTCCACAAATGTCTCCTCCACCCCCAGAAGAGGCCCACAATGATGACAGCAGCTCTGTCTCCCTGGATCTAGATGACCAGCCCGGTCCATCGGGGACCTCGGGACAGTCGGTTCCCCTCAGACAGGCACAGGCCACCACAGACCTTCCCCCCTCTGGAAACACCAGCACAGCACCCACCCAGCGGGCCCATACCTCCGTCCCCAGGACACATCAATCAGCGGTGTGTCCACCACTACAGGGAACCCAGGCTAACCCACCACCCCAACAACAACAGGGACCTGGGGGCAGTGGTAGTGGGCACACGGTCCAGGGGACGGAGGCCCAAGGAAACAGGGGAACTGGGAGGGCAGCTGTGCGACAGGGGGGGGGGGGGGGACAGGCCAAGGGAACCCACTCTCCACGAGGCCCTCTCCTCCATCATCGGAGCATACCACCGCTCCCAGGAGACGATGGCGACGGTCCTGGCCAGGTTTCAGGAAATCCAGCTTCTGCAGGAATAACAGTATATGGGGTTCAGGGAGGAACTGAGAAACATCAGTACCGCCATGGGTACCATCGTAGTGGCCCTGAATGAGTTAATCTCCACATTGCGGACCACTGTGGCACCTCAAAGGGCCCCTGACACTAGCATGGACCAAGAACAGGGTACCACCTCCGCCGGCGCTAGTGGACAGGAGGCCCAGACAGAAGACCAACAGGCCACCAGAACCCCACCCCCTGCAGAAGGAGAACCACCCCGCAAGCGGGCCCTGAGATCCAGGAAGAAGACAGAGTAACATGTCAAGACCCCCGCCAGCAAAGGATACCGCCCTGATTGTCATCCCACTGTCCCACATTGTCACCCTGTCCAACCTTAAACTGCCCCTGCTCCACTTCCCACAGGCATTTGGACAATGCACCTGTGAACCTGATAGTCTGGACTCTGCCATGGACAATCCTCCACCATCACCCCTCACCGATTTGCAACCACCCATCCAAATTAGAGCACTTGAATAAACACACTCATTGCACATAAACAATCTGGAGTCTGTCTGTGATTTTAACAAATGTATTAGACATGACAGTGCCAAAATTGTTATTCACATTGTGATGCCAACAAACCGCTGTCACACAGCTGTAGTCCATGGGGAAACAAAGCAGATGTCACGCAGTGGGGCCCACAGCTCTGAAAACGGAAGGGAAAGTCACAACACAGTTACCATACACTGGGGGAAAAAGTCAGACAGTAGAGAGGTAGGAGTTTTTAAGTAAATGTAATCTGCCGGTGTGTACTCTTACCTGTGTGTCACTGAAAATATTGCTCTATTACTGTGTTCCTGTTGTCTATGTCGTCCTCTCCGGCTTCCTCTTCTTCACTCTTCACAGGCTCCACAGCTGCTACAACACCACCATCTGGACCATCCTCCTGCAGAAAAGGCACCTGGCGGCGCAAAGCCAGGTTGTGAAGCATACAGCAGGCCACGATGATCTGGCACACCTTCTTTGGTGAGTACATTAGGGATCCACCTGTCATATGGAGGCACCTGAACCTGGCCTTCAGGAGGCCAAAGGTTCGCTCGATCACCCTCCTAGTCCGCCCATGGGCCTCATTGTAGCGTTCCTCTGCCCTGGTCCTGGGATTCCTCACTGGGGTCAGTAGCCAGGACAGGTTGGGGTAACCAGAGTCCCCTAATAGCCACACCCGGTGCCTCTGGAGTTGACCCATCACATACGGGACGCTGCTATTCCGCAGGATGTAGGCGTCATGCACTGACCCAGGGAACTTGGCATTAACATGGGAGATGTACTGGTCAGCCAAACAGACCATCTGTACATTCATCGAATGAGAACTTTTCCTGTTCCTGTACACCTGTTCACTCCTGCTGGGGGGTACCAAAGCCACATGTGTCCCATCAATGGCACCTATGATGTTGGGGATATGTCCAAGGGCATAGAAATCACCCTTCACTGTAGGCAAATCCCCCACCTCAGGGAAAATGATGTAGCTCCTCATGTGTTTCAGCAGGGCAGACAACACTCTGGACAACACCTTGGAAAACATAGGTTGAGAAATCCCTGATGATATGGCCACTGTTGTTTGAAATGACCCACTTGCTAAGAAATGGAGTACTGACAGCACCTGCACTAGAGGGGGGATCCCTGTGGGTTGGCGGATGGGTGACATCAGGTCTGCCTCCAGCTGGGCACACAGTTCCTGTATAGTGGCTCGGTCAAGCCTGTATGTCAGTATGACATGTCTTTCCTCCATTGTCGACAGGTCCACCAGCGGTCTGTACACGGGAAGATTCCTCCATCTCCTCGCATTGCCCAGCGGACGGTGCCTAGGAAGGACAACAGCGAGCACAGAGTCAATCAACCCACAGGTACGTTCCCACAGCTTGCACACAACACGATTCACTATGCATTGAATGGTTTGTATGAGTGTTGAGGAAAGGCCTAGGTATGTGTGACGCAGTAGAAATTAAGCCATGTGGGCACTTGAAATGGCGGCTGCCTGACCTGTGAAGTGTGACAATGGGATGTGAGGTCAATGCGCTGGCGTGGCACACCGTGGCTGTCGAAGACCGCGGCGCAAAGCCGCATTGGTTAACATAGAATCCTATGGGTTTCACGAGCCAATGACGATGTGCGCCGGCGGTCGCGGTACGCACCGCCACAGTACGCACCGCCGCGGGCGTGACCGCCATTTTCTATCTACTTAATCACTCAATACATGATCTTCCACAGGAGAGGACCTACACTGCAAGTGCTGCTGTGACCTCGGTCTGGAAGAGACAATGGCTGCTGCGACTGGGGAAAGGGCCCCTGCCTTCACTTCTGAAGAATTGGAGAAACTCGTGGCTGGGGTCCTCCCCGAGTATGCACTACTCTACGGTCCTCCAGACCAACAGGTAAGTACACTGGGAGCATGCTTTGTGGGCAATGCCTGGGTTGAGTCGGGTGGATGAAAGATGGTGGGGAGGGGAGCGATTGAGGCATGCATCAGACGACAGATGAGAGCATGTGCCACATGGCAAGGGTGGGGATGGGGGGCCACTCACATCAAGCATGCAGAAGGTGATGATTTTTTTTCTCCCCCTGTACATGTCACATAGGTCAGCGCCCACCCAGAAAATCGCTATTTGGCGTGCCATCGCCAAGGACGTCCGGACCCTGGGGGTCCACAACAGACGGGGCACCCACTGCCGGAAGAGGTGGGAGGACATCTGACGCGGGAGCAGGAAGACGGCGGAGGCTCTGCTGGGGATGGCCTCCCAACGTAGGCGGGGTGCCAGTCGTCAATTGACCCCCCTGATGTCCCGGATCCTGGCGGTGGCCTACCCCGATTTGGATGGGCGCGTGAGGACATCACAGCAGACACAAGGGGGTGAGTACACTCTCATTCTGGTGACTTTGCGCGCAGTGGAGGTGTCTGGGTGGGGGAGGTAGGCTGTGGGTATCTCTAGGCCAGGGCGATTTCTGTAGGCTAGGCCCCTCCATAAGGCATGGCCCTGTGCCCCCGCCCCCCACCTCTGTAGGGTGCCAAGTACAGCTATTCATGGCCCTGTGTCATCTATGTGTGCAGTTGTCGTCCATAGGCTTGTAGGCCATGTCCCACTGATTGAGTAGTGGACCCCAAGTGCGCAGCGTAGTGCAGGGGGCTTCTGTGTCTGTCCTCTCCGCCAACGGTAGCGGTAATCCATGCACTCAACATGTCTTTCTTTCCCCCCCCCCCCCCCCCCCTTTTTTGTGGTCTTCCTGTTCATGTGTGCATTAGCATCATCAGGCGGAGGAGAAGTGGCATCGGAGCACGAGGGAGCTGCATCCCACATGGCCCTGGAGGGCCATGCAACGGACTCGGAGTACACCAGTGGGACGGAGGGCGAGGGGAGCTCCACAGCGGGGACTCGTGCTGATGTCAGTGGCAGCGACTCGTCCTCTGAAGGGAGCTCCCTTGTGGTGGTGGCAACATCCGTGCCCCCCGCAACAACAGGTACAGCCGCCACCCAGCGCACCAGCACCGCCCGCCCAGCAGCCCCTCAGCGTTTGCCCCGTGCCCGCTCACCCAGGAAGGGGGGCATCTCCTTCGCCCCAGGCACCTCAGGCCCTGCCCCTGTCACCCCTGCTGCCCTCAGTGAGGAGGTCATTGACCTCCTGAGGACCATCATTGTTGGGCAGTCTACCCTTTTGAATGCCATCCAGGGTGTAGAAAGGGAGGTGCACCGGAGTAATGCATGCCTGGAGGGCATTCATTCGGGTCAGGCTGCCCATCAGCGATCATTCAACGCTCTGGCCTCAGCACTGACGGCAGCAATTGTCCCTGTCTCTAGCCTCCCCCCTCCAACTTCCTCCACCCAGACCCAATCCCCTGTACCTCTGCCTATCCCAGACACACCTACAGACCAGCCTGCACACACCTCAACACCCAAGGGAAGCTCATCCAGACATAAGCACCACACTTCAAACAAGCATTCACACAAGCAACATCCACATGCAGACACACCAACACCCACTGCCTCCACTGTGTCCCCCTCCTCCTCGTCTCCCTCCTCCCTCCCTGTGACGTCTCCACTCACACTTGCATGCACAACATCTTCAGCCACTACGTCCATCACCAGCACACTCACCAGAACACTCCGCACACGTGCAGTCACCACCCCCACTACCATTTACACGTCCTCTGTGTCCTCTCCCAGTGTGTCTGTCACCCCCTCTTCCAAACCACACAAACGCAGGCAGCCACCCACCCAACAGCCATCCACCTCACGACAGCCTCCAGCCCAAGCACCTGCACCCAAAGACACCAGACTTCACACTCCTACAACCACATCCTCTTCCTCCACTCCCATACCCACTACACCTAGCCGTCCCTCTCTTTCCAAATTGATTTTCCTTTCCAAACTTGACCTCTTTCCTACAACTCCCCCACCCCGTCCATCGAATAAGACTGCAATCAGCACCTCAGCCACCACCAAACCAGGACCTATCAGGACTGTTGTCCAAGGACTGTGGAGTCCCCCACCCTCAAGGGCAACTAGTTCTGGTAGGAGCCAAGGCACGGCCAGCCCACCCCCGGAAAAACACCCAAAGATCACCAGTGCCCAGCGCGAGAGGCCAAGGACACCAGGGACCAAAATCCCTACCCTGGCTCCGCCTGGAAGTGGGGTGCCACCTGGCACACCACCAAAGGTGGGAAAGTGCCACAGACGACCGGGGAAGGGTGGGAAGGGCAGCATGCCCGACAAGTCCGGCAGCAGGCCAGCTGCCCAGGAGGGCCCCACCAGCCCCATCCCAGGTGTGCAGGAGGGCCCTGCCAGCCACAGCCCAGCTGCCCAGGAGGGCCCTGCCAGCCACAGCCCAGCTGCCCAGGAGGGCCCCGCCAGCCACAGCCCAGCTGGGCAATGAAGGAGCGCCAACTCAAGCACCGCTGAACAGGGCAAGGACCGCTGAACAGGGCAAGGACCGCCAAGGCAAGCACCGCTGAACTGGGCACGCACCGCTGAACAGGGCAAGCACCGGTGAACAGGGCAAGGACCGCCAAGGCAAGCACCGCTGAACAGGGCAAGGACCTCCAACTCAAGCACCGCTGAACTGGGCAAGCACCGCTGAACAGTGCAAGGACCGGCAAGGCAAGCACCACTGAACAGGGCAAGGACCGCTGAACAGGGCAAGGACCGCCAAGGCAAGCACCGCTGAACAGGGCAAGGACCGCTGAACAGGGCAAGGACCGCCAAGGCAAGCACAGCTGAACAGGGCAAGGACCGCCAAGGCAAGCACCGCTGCACTGGGTCCTTCATCTCAAGCACCGCTCCGCTGGGCACCGCCGTCTCAAGCACCGCTGAACTGGGCCCTTCATCTCAAGCACCGCTCTGCTGGGCACCGCCGTCTCAAGCACCGCTGAACTGGGCCCTTCATCTCAAGCAACGCTGAACTGGGCCCTTCATCTCAAGCAACGCTGCACTGGGCCCTTCATCTCAAGCACCGCTCCGCTGGGCACCGCCGTCTCAAGCACCGCTCTGCTGGGCCCTTCATCTCAAGCACCGCTCCGCTGGGCACCGCCGTCTCAAGCACCGCTCCGCTGGGCCCTTCATCTCAAGCACCGCTGCACTGGGCCCTTCATCTCAAGCACCGCTCCGCTGGGCCCTTCATCTCAAGCACCGCTCCGCTGGGCCCTTCATCTCAAGCACCGCTCCGCTGGGCCCTTCATCTCAAGCACCGCTCCGCTGGGCCCTTCGTCTCAAGCACCGCTCCGCTGGGCACCGGCGTCTCAAGCACCACTCCGCTGGGCACCGCCGTCTCAAGCACCGCTCCGCTGGGCACCGCCGTCTCAAGCACCGCTCCGCTGGGCCCTTTATCTCAAGCACCGCTCCGCTGGGCCCTTCATCTCAAGCACCGCTCCGCTGGGCCCTTCATCTCAAGCACCGCTCCGCTGGGCACCACCGTCTCAAGCAGCGCTCCGATGGGCCCTTCATCTCAAGCACCGCTCCGCTGGGCACCGCCGTCTCAAGCACCGCTGCACTGGGCCCTTCATCTCAAGCACCGCTGGCCCATTGGCGGAAGGGGCAGTGCCGCATCTGTGTCGGGCAGGGCTGCACGAAGCACTCTGGGCACCAGTCCCCCTCCAGAACCAGTGGACACTGTCATCCACTCGAGAGACTGTGGCTTTGCACTCCCCAGGATGGTACAGTGGGCAAGCCACCCACTGTATGGACTTGAGACTGTGGCTTTGCACTCCCCAGGATGGTACAGTGGGCAAACCACCCACTGTAGAGACTTGAGAGACTGTGGCTTTGCACTCCCCAGGATGGTACAGTGGGCAAACCACCCACTGTATGGACTTGAGAGACTGTGGCTTTGCACTCCCCAGGATGGGACAGTGGCCATGGAGGCCCCTCGTGGATCTGGCGTCGTGTACTCATGTGGCTGAGGTGCCCCCCCTTCCCTTCCCCCTGAGGTGCCTGTAGTTTTTCTATCTGATGCCCCTGCAGTGTTCTCTCCGTTGGTGTCAGGTATCCTGTGTGGGCCTTGCCCATGTGATTTGGGCCCAGTGGTCCACGGACAATGACAGCTAAAATTATCGGACTTTTAATATTTATGTATACAGTATATTAGTTTTAAATGTGTGATATTTTTATATGCCGATAATACAATTTATTCGACTGTTTATGATCATTTCATTTTGTCTTTGCATTCTTCCGGGGGTTTTGGGGGTTGTAACAGTGATGTATTGCTATGCATTGATGTGTATGTTGTAGTGGGTGAGGGTGGTGGTGGGTGTGTAGCGTATGTGTGCCCGTAATATTTTCTCCTCCCCCCTCCCCTGTGTCGTAGGTGCAGTACTCACCGTAGTCTTCTGCGCCGGCGTTTGTGCTCCTGGTAGAGGAGCAGGAAGACAATGGCTGGTAGGATGTGTAGTTCGGGTTCCATGCTGTCCAGATTCCTCGTGGGGTGTATGGAGGTGAGCGTTTTCCGTTTGAAATGTCTGTTTCTGCCGTGTTTTTATCGGCGGGGCTACCGCCCCGGAAAAGGTGGCGGATTGGTGGGTTGTGATAGGGTGGGCAGTACATTGACTCCCGCCTGTCTGTTGGCGGTGACCGCCGCGCTGTTTGTTTGTCCCGCCGTGGCGGTCGGAGTGTTAAAGTGGCGGTCTCTGTTGGCGGTTTCCGCCAGGGTCAGAATTCCATTTTTTACACCGCCAGCCTGTTGGCGGGTTAGCCGCCGCTTTAACACCGACTGCCAGGGTTGGAATGACCCCCTATATCTAGATTTAGATTCCTTACTTTAGAATTCCCCCAGGCGTCCGACTGGATCTGGAAAATATTTAGTGAGCAGTATCCCTGCATTCCGGTTGGTGCCTTTGATCGGCTCGGCATATGTTGTCGCCGTGGTAGAAGTGACGACCTCAGGACCCTATGTATGCCCCACTCAGGCTCACTGATGTTAGTTTCTTTCCAACACTTTCCATACCAGAAGCGCAAAGCCATGAAGAACACTGACTACTGGTGTGGAAAACTGGGTCCTGAAAGGGTTACAGCCCTGTATCTAGAAATGTGTTCACACAGAATAGAATAGATACTCAAGCAATAACATATCCAGAGGTGGGCCTACAGACCAATTTCAGGTACTGCAGTACCGAACAAGCCAAAGGCAATCATGACAGAAATGACTTTCCAGGCAGTAATGTTTGGTAAATGTTTGCAGGGAGGCCCACGGTGCTGCTTGACAGAAATCCAGAACTGGAACTCCGCGTGATAACGCAGTGGTTGCAGCTTTGGCTCTGGTGGAAGAAGCGTGCAAGCCATCAAGGGGTTGCTTCTTGCCGATGCACAGCAGATTTTAAAGCTGAGCACAACTCATCTGGAGATGGTCCTTTTGTGCACACTACAACTCTTTTTAACTACTACATATCCCACAAAATGTTGATCGTCCACCCGGAATTCCAGTGTGTGGTCAAGGTGAAACAACAACGCTCGTTTGGGATCCAGAAGATAAAGATGCTTCTCATCCTTGGAAGGTTGAGGTGGAGTGTAGAAAGTAGGTAAGGAGATGGATTGCCCTACATGAAAGGCCGTGACCACTTTTAGAAGAAAAGAAGCCCACATGCGAATCACCACTTTGTCAGAATGAATAGATAGGTAGCATGGCTTAGATTATAAGGCCTATAGCTCACTAACTTGTTGGGCAGATGTATCCACGAGGAAAGCAGTTTTACTAGTGAGCAACCACAGGGGACAATTGTGACGCAACCTAAAGGAAGCACGCAAAGACTGTGAGAACCAGATTCAAGTCCCACTGAGGCATGATAAAGGGGGGAAGGTAAAAAGATGAACCAAACCTTTTAAGAACCTATGTACAATAGGAGATTTCAAAAGAGAGGGCTGATCATGTAATCTGAGAAACGCAGAGACAGGAGAAAGATAACCTTTAACTATGCCCAGAACAGAGTCCTGCTGGACAAGAGATAGAATGAAGAGAAGAACCTGAGAAAGGGTGGCAGAAAGGGGATCAACATTTCTGTCAGAACACCAGGCCACAATTTTTTTCTAGCAGCAGTCGTATACTGTCTTAGTGGAGGAACACCTGGCTGCCATAATGATAAAGCAGACTTCAGGAGGAAGGTCAGAGACTGTCAACTGTTGCTGTTTAATCTCCACACTGGAAGGTGGAGACTAGACAGGTTCGGGTGGCGAACCCTCCCCTGCTGATGTGACAGCAGATCCTCCCAAAAGGGCAGCATGATCAGAAGATTGATTACCATGATCAGTAGCTTGGGATACCTACCAGACTCTCCATGCCCAAACCGATGCCACAAAGATAACCTGGGCCCGGTCATTCTTGAGAACTTTGGGCAGGAGTGGTACGGGCAGAAAGGTGTACAAGCATGCCTGAGCTCCACTCTAGATGAAAAGCATCGCCGAGTGACGGAGGCGAACAGATCTAACCAAGGATTTCCCCACTGCTGAAACAGACCTTGTGCCACATCTGGATTTAGATGCCATTCGTGATCGGCTGAGCAACTATGGATGGGTTTGTGTGCCCTGGCATTTAAAGAACCTATCAGGTTTTGAACTGCTAGGGAAATGCCCTGATGTTCCAGCCATGTCCAGAGATGCAAGGTCTCTTGACATAAGTCCCACGACCACACCCACCTCTGTTTTTGCAGTACCACATGGTGGTGTGAACACCTGCACCAGCCTCTCCTTTATGGAAGGTAGGAAGGCCTTTAATGCTAGTCGGACTGCCCTCAACTCCAGCAGATTGATGTAAAGGCCAGATTTTGTCAGAGACCAGAGTCCTTCGATCGCCACTTCTCCCAGATAGGCGCCGCATCCCAGGAGTGTCACATCTGTCAATACTGTCAAATCTGGTTGGGGAAGGGAGAGGAATCTGCCGCTGACAACTGCGTATCGTTAGCCATCACAGCAGATCTTTTGCAATTTCCTCGGAGATCTGGGCCATGTCAGAGACTCCCTTGATGCTGTGGCCATTGGAACTTTAGGTCCCACTGCACAGCCTGCATATGCCAACATGTATTTGTTACTAGCAAGATGCAGGAGGCCATAAGTCCCAGCAGCCTTGGGTCTTTCTCACCGAAACCCAGGATCGAGGCTGAAATATTTGTATCATAGCCTGAATGTCCTGACTCGCTGCTTGAGAGGATGAGCGCAAAACTGCACTGTGTCCAGAACAGCTCCAATGAAAGGGAGCATCTGAGAGGGAGTCAGGTGTGACTTCGGCACATTTATAGTGAACCCCAGCGAGTTCAGGAGGTCCGCTGTAGTCTGGAGGCTGGAGATGACAGCATGGGGCAAGCCCACCTCAAAGGCCAGTTGTCAAGACAGGGGAAGACTGATACCCCTGATCTCTGCAGGTGAGTTGCTACCACCGCCATCACCTTGGTGAATATCTGAGCAGCTCTGGTCAGGCCATAGGGGAGCACAGCAAACTGGAAATGCTTGTGGCCGACCATGAACTGCAGGTAATGCCTGTGAGCAAGCAGGACTGGGATGTGAAAATATTCTTCCAGTAAGTCCAACGTTACCATCCAGTCTCCTAGGTCAGAGCAGACAAAACCTGAGCCAATGTGAGCATCTTGCATTTCTCATTCTTGAGGAAGTAGTTGAGGGACCGCAGGTCTAGGATAGGACGAAAGCCTCCATCCTTTTTCAGCACCAGAAAGTAGCGGGAATAACATTCCACAACCTACTTTTGGCGCCTGGAACCTCTCTATAGCCCCCTTGGCCAAGAGAGCTGCAACTTCTTTGCACAGAAGAGAAAGATGATCCTCCGTCCGCTAGTCTTGAGATGGTGGCATGGGAAGAGGGGAAGTCACAAAGGGGGGGGGGGGGTTGCCCCTTTGAACAATCTGCAAAACCCATCTCTCAGAGGTTATGGAATCCTGCCACCAACTGGACACCCATAATGGTATATGGGTAGATCAGCTGCTCTTTTTGGGAGGTGGGGCATGGATTGACCTGACCTCTTGCTGCCTGATCCACAAGGTTTGTAGATCCTGCATTCTGGGCCAAACAGAGGCTGTGGCGTATGCCCGCCATGGTGGCTGGGTGGATATTGGCATGGCTGGTAGCCCCTTCCATAGCCACGAAAGGGGCAGACAGCAGACTGGGGGTGGTGTGGGGCAGAAGATAATCTCTAGGCTTGGCCTGTAGCCAGATTGTCTTTGAAATGTTCTAGCGCTGAGTCAGCTTTGTCTCTGAAGGGACAGAAGTCATCCAAGGCATGTCCATCAAAGAAAACGTGACATTCCCGAAACGCACTGACCAGCGAGTCAGTTGTGTTGAGTCCACAGTGAATTTGCTGCATCTCTCTCATCTGCTAGTCTGCTAGAGTTTGAGAAAGCATGGCCCGCGCCTCCTCCGGGACTGAAGGTAGCAGTTGCGCAACCATATCCCACAGCGTTTGGGCTTAGCAGCCCAAAAGACATGCAGTGTTCACGGACTGCAATTCCATGCTGGCAGAAGAAAACATAATTGTTCCCAAGTGTCTCCAGCCTCTTGAATTCCACATCCAGCGGAGCAGTAGGGAACGCAGCAGGGTTGATATTGGAGGTGGAAGCCTGGACCATAAAACTGTCACAGGTGGGATGCTGGGTGAGGAAACAATGGTCCGCTGGGGCAGGGCAGTGGTGATGGGCAATTGTCCTATTCACAGGAGCCCCTGTGTTGGGTTTGAAACAGGTACCCAGATGGAGGAGACTTCTGGCAGAGGAACCTGTCAAGACATTGGTCTTGACCGCCACTGAGGGCAACTGGAGGTGAAGGACTTCCACAGCCCTCCGCCACCACCATTGCAAAAGACGCTCCTTCCTCTTTAGACACTGTAGGGGAAGAAATCACTCCAGCATCTGGGAAAGTATCCAGGTTACTAAGTTCACCCAGTTCTTCACACCAGTCCTTCTCTTGTTCATAAGGCTGGACTTCCTCAGAGTCCAGTGACCCCTTCCATTCCTTGCAGAGTAAAAGCCCATAGACCTAGGACTCAGGATCTGACCTAGGAGGCAAGGCTCCCAATGTGGGCAGATACGACATCACAACGCCCCTCCGGATCCATATCGGAGTCAGGGATCAAAATGGGGATGGCGTAGCTGGGAGCATCGGTGCCAGAGAAAATCGAGGTAGCATGACTGGCATCAGTTTAGATCTGGAAGTGGATCGCTAGGGCATCACTGGCATCAGGGCAAAGCCGCCGGGGAAGCGGACCCCGCGGGGCCCAAAGGCACACCAGAGGCGTTCACCTTCTCAAATATGACGCACGTCATAAAATTCTGTGGGGTGTCGCTCTAGCTCCCAGAACCTCGGTGAATATCTGAGCGACACTGGTCAGGCTATAGCAGAGCACAGCAAACTGGAAATGCTTGTGGCCGACCATGAACTGCAGGTAATGCCTCTGGGCAAGCAGGATTGGGATGTGTTCCCAGAACCTCTGGGAAGCGTGGAGACTGCCCAGGCAGAGGCCTACAATGCAGGTGCTCCAGCGTCTCGTCAGCTGACAGATGTGGAGAAGTCACAGCACGCTTCAACTTTTTTCTTCTTGTGCCTAGACTTACCCAAGTGTCTAGAAGATTTCGAATGGGACTACGATCTCGGACCCCGCAACTGATCCCGGGACCTTCCTCTCGACAAGCATGGTGTCGCACGACAGGCAGCCATCAGTTTGGGAGAGTGCTCTCTCAAAACCTTTGGATTCATTGCGCAAAAGTCTGAGCACGACTTCAGGTCATGGTCATGTTCGAGGCACCACAGGCAAGCAAGGTGTGGGTCCATCACTGACATCAGTAGGTGGCAGGCACTGCAGGGCTTGAAACTGGCCTTCTTTGATGACATCCTGCCACACCAGGAGGAAGACCTCAAAAAAGCCTTGACAAAACATCAAAAAAAGCTCAGTCAAAAAGTGACTGAATAGGTAGCTCTTTGGGGGATCTGCACTGGCTGGTGCAAAAAGAAAAGAACGGACGCTAGCGCAGCTGGGTGGTGCCGCAGACATCACTTCAGATGCAGGCAGCACTGACGATGCACTCATAGCCGATCAACGCCACCTATCGGAACACATAGGTACTGCTCACAAAACAAATTTCGGACCCAGTCTGACGCCTGGGATAATTCTAAGGTAAGGAATCTGCAGTTGTAAGTCTCTACCAGACACAAGGCTTTCACATTTCAGTGGTACACAAGTTTCTAAATTAAGGATTTTGAGAAGTAGATAAAGGTTTGGACTGATTGTTGCGCCAAGCTTCTCCACTATTTGCTATGTTTGATATTGGTCCTTTCAGTTCTTCTTTGGTCTACCGAGACTCATAATGAGTCAGTTTTGTTACAAATACACCTTTACTCAGTTGAGAAGTATGTTTATTGGGTGAACTCCTCACACGCCATCTCGTCCTCAGCCTTTGCCCACCAGCCCTCAGCAACATTCCGAGGTAAGTTCCCGGTTGTTCCATTACCTCTGCATTCTAAGGAGTCACTGGGAGTGCACCATTACAGGAAGTCCCACATTTCATAGCAACTGTAAACATAGAAGATTAACAATATTATAACTATAACCTTCCCAACATTGGGTAACTTATACTACACATTATAGTATATGAAAGAAGTAAATAAAATTATACACAGGTTATAATACAAATTATAATAATATATGGAAAACGTAAATACATTATATCCAGAATATAACATATCTCCTTTTATTAATATTGAAACACAAAGTCTTTGTGCCATGGGGTCGTTTTTTGGTCCTGGTGATTTGTTCACGGCTAGAAACTTCCAGTGGATCATCCGTTTCCCCCTCACAGTTTTGTTTAGGCCTTACTATTTGTTGGTTGCATGTAATACGGTCCATGCTCCATACTTTGCCATCCTCTAGCTTTACAACATTTTTACAGACCTCAATAATTCTTAGTGGTTTAGAAAACTTGCTACCATTTCTCCTGGTGGGATCAGGAAGCTTAACCTTAATCTATTGCCCTACCCTCGCATGGTCTATTCTTAGTACTATGTTTGTCATCGTACCATCTCCTGTATCTCTCCTAATTCTATTGGACACATTCTGCCACCTCCTCCCTCTTCACACAGTCGGGTTCCCCTCCTTTCAACCAATTGGGATTGAGTTTAGTTCCCGGATGTCTTCCCTTAAGTGAAAGGAATGGTGACACTCCTGTAACTAGATTCAGGGTGGTATGATAAGACCACAACATTTGTTTAAGTGCTGACTCCCCTGATTAACCAGATACTGATGCCATCTGCAGACACTCCTTAATCATTCCGTTAGCTCTCTCGACTAGGCCATGAGCTCGGGGGTTGTACAAATCAGTTCTAAAGTGATGAACACTGCACTTCCTTAGGAAATCCCTCATGGCTTCAGAAGTTAATTGCACGCCATTGTCAGTCACTATAGTGCTGGGAATCCCTTCTCTCATGAATGCTTCTGATAAGAAGTCTATTGCTTCCTGGGTTGTTACCTGACTTACAATTTTCATCATTGTCCAGAGTGAATGGTAATCCACCAATACAAAAATGAATCGCCCCCTACCACCCAAATTAGTTAAGGGTCCTAAAATGTCTAACCCAAGCTTATCCCATGGTTTCATTGGGACACTCATAGGAGACAAAGGGATCTTCCACTTTACATTTGTCTGGTCACTCACCCCCCAAAAGTTCACACACAATAACAATAAATCAGGGCTAGCAGATGATTGTAGAAGTTGACGTATTAAATCAATAATCTGAGCCACAGGACATCAGTTCACTTTCTTGAGTTCCGGGTAGAAAGATGAACCAGCGTGGGAAGCCACCTCACCTGGGTTCACACGTTATAAATACAATCCTAAATCCTCTCCAACGTTGCTCGAATGTCGGCAATGTAAATATAAAATATAGGGAACAGACACTCTCACATCCCACTTGTTCCGTTATACAGAAAGTGAGGTTATCACACTAACAACTTTAGTTGAAGTCAATGTTTCTCAGAGGCTCCGCCTCACTCAGAAGTGCTCCTCCACCACGTTCACAAAAGAAGCACCCGCCGGCGGTTAAAGACGCATTGGAAATACGCCTCCTTAGAAAGTGCTCCACCTTCAGCGCTCACATGAGGAGCACACGCCGTCATCAGAGTCGCGCCGGTTACCAGGTGTGCACACTAGCTGAATGACGCTAGTGCTCGTAAACCAGAATCTCTGCCTTGCACGGAAGTCATCAGCCCCTCGCATGTCTCACGAGGTACTCCTCTCGGCCGGTGCGGTTACCTTGCTCACAATCACTGCAGACCTCGAGAACTTGCATTTCACCTGCCAGCTTTCCTTAAGAATCCTCGCCGAAATATGCCGTATGTTAATAGCCACAAGTCTCGGCACTCGGGGAACACAATATCCAACTGTGTTCAACTTTGATCACGCCGTTTGCCGGAGCGCTTGTACTGCCACGCCCAACCTGGTGAGAACCAAGCTGGATACTTAAGCCAGTGGAATCAGAGTCCCACAAACAGCACCTCACGGTAAGATCGGCTGCCAGGGCTTCACTAGAGACACTGAGCAAAATTCCACGAAAATGGCGAAAAGAATCAGGGGTGAGGAGTTCCACTACCCCCTGCACAGGATCCCATCCTCGTCGCCAATTTAAGTGTTACAAATACACCTTTACTCAGTTGAGAAGCATGTTTATTGGGCGAACTCCTCACACGCCATCTCGTCCTCAGCCTTTGCCCACCAGCCTTCAGCAACATTCCGAGGTAAGCTCCTGGTTGTTCCATTACCTGGGAGTGTACCATTACTGGAAGTCCCACATTTCATGGCAGCTGTAAACTTATAAGATTAACGATAATATAACTATAACCTTCCCAACATTGGGTAACTTATACTACACATTATAGTATATGAAAGAAGTAAATACAATTATACACAGGTTATAACACAAATTATAATATATGGAAGAAGAAAATATATATAACAAGTTTCTTTAAAAGTGTTTGGAGAGTCAACATTTCAACAGGGAATGGATTTCTCTACATCAACCTGCTGGTCACCTCCTGGGCTGTTAGTCTGCCTTAAGGGAGAATTAGTGGTTATGGGTTAGTCTAGTGACTTTCTCCTGGCCTTGTAACTTATGTTCCTACATTGATTTGGCAGTTGTTTGTTTGGGGGATACATAGAGACTTGTGCCATTTTTATTTTTTCATGTCTTCAGGTGCATCATAACCCTTGGGAATAGTTCTGTCTCCATCATAGACTTACCATGAAGCATCACACTTGTTCCTGGAGAAATCCTTTGCAATACATATTATGCAGAGGTTTGGTAGGTGCTGGTGTTGTTACAAGTCACTGAATTTCCATGGTTATTTCATGTTAGAAAAATGACTGAACATAAAGAATAAATGCTATGTGTTTGGTCATGCAGTATTTAATATATAGGTTAACAGAGTTCTGGGATTGAAAGAGGACTGTTACTTCAATGTGATCACATGTTGTTTAAAGACCAATAGTTTCTGGATGCAACTCTATTTTAAAACCACTTGCTCAATATGTAGATTTGTTTAATAGCAAGAATCCAACATTCATTTGAGATACAACTGCTGTTATCAATATTATTGAAGACTTTCCTTTTGATCTCTGTAACAATATATTGGTCACTATGTACATAGAAAGATTATCACTATGTATACAGAACGTTTGTACATTAAAAGGCTGAAATACATAGATGATGTTTTAATGATTTGGCATGGCAACATCCACTCACTAACTAAATTTTACTCATGCCTCAACACACTTTATTCTAACCTTCAATTTACATTAGAGCTTAACTGCACTCTGTAGGAAGCTAGCTCTGTATATACTAAACAAAAATGAGTTATAGTGTGCTCAAAGTCCAGGGGTTTCCCAGAGGCCTAATAGAGTCTAAAGTAGATTATACTAAAGCTCTCTTTTGTGTTAGTGTGCTCGAGCAGTTAGGCTTATCAGAGGGTAGTGCAAAGAATTTGTTGTACACACACAGTCATTAAATGAGGCACACACTCAATGAATAACTCCAGGCCAATGCTTTTATATAATATTTTGTTACTTTATTACTAGAACCAAAAGGTCTTTGTTGCAGGTAAGTACAGTTGTAAGTATCAGACATATGTATCAAATGTACTTTGTTTGGGTTTTGCAGATAAAGCAATTAATTAGAAATTAACACTTTCAAATTTTAAACGTTCACAGTGCAATTTTTCATAGAAATCAATAGAGACCTAGGGGAGGAAAAGTGCTAGCACATTTAACAGGTAATTACTCGACTTACAATCCCAGTCTTTGGGGGTTACGTTGTCCATAGGTCAAAGTTCAGGTTGACTCAAAAGTGCACCACCAGAAACACAGGGCCGGCTGGGTGCAGAGGTCAACGTTTGAATTGGGTTTTCAATGGAATCCCATGAGGACTGAGGGTGCTCGGTAGAAAACAGATTGCAGGTAAGTACCTGCGGTTTCAGGATACAGGCCTGGGGGGTTTAGGTCAGCAATGGGGGGGGCACAGGTCAGCAACAGATACACACCCTTAGTGGCACAGGTGCAGGGTGCAAACACAGCACCGGGCACCCAATGCTTTTCAATTGGGTGGACCCCAGGGGTCACAAAAGATGCAGTAGACTGGGCCCAGCGGGTCGGTTCCGGGAAACCAAAAGCTGGACAAGTAGGAGAGGAGCCCGCTGGATGTTGCTGGACTATCGGTCGGATTCCCCAAGGCCAGGGGGAGCTGCAGGGGTACCTTTGGGCATCGGGAATCTTCGTCAAATCCGGACACGGTCAGGGGCTTTGGATTCAGGCTACAGGCGTCATTGTGCTGGTCAGGAGGGGTCAACCTTGGGTGGACTCTAGGTCGGAATCGCCTGGGGACCTTCTCTGGACTGGTGGGCCACCTGTACTCGGGCCATGGCAGTTGGGTGAAGAGTAGACAGAATTCGCAGATCTGGGGGGGTTCTGGAGTCCCTTTGGAAGCTTTCTTCTGGACAGGGCAGCTGTCCTCAGGAGTTATTTGTCCTCTGCTGGGCAGGCAATCCTTTGGGGTTTGTAGAGGTTGCTGGTCCTGCAGGATGAAACACCTTTTTGTAGCAGGAGTATTGAAGCTGCGGACAGGCCTGTACGGCTAGGGCCAAGTCTGTTGTCATCTGGAGTGTTCACTTCTCGGGGTCGGCTTTGCAGTCCTTTCTTGAGGTCACCAGGAATCTGGTGAGTAAGGTTCAGAGGTGCCCCTCAATACTAGATTTAAGGGTGTTACAAGTGTCAGACGACAGTAGCCAAAAGCTACTGTCTGAGGGTGGCTACGCCCTTCCTGTGCAGACTCCCTTTGGGGAGGGGGCAAATTCCTATCCCTTTCCTCCAAATAAAGATGGAATACTCTGCATGGAGGGGGGGCACTTCAGCTCTGGACACCTTAGGGGTGTACCTAGTTGCAGTGGTCACTCCTCCTTGTTTTACCTAATTTTCCCAGCAGACTTGCAGTGCCAAAAGTGGGGCCTGGTCCGGGAGCGGGCATCTCTACTAGCTGGAGTGCCCTGGGGCACTGTAACAGGTGGCCTGAGTCTTTGAGGCTCACCGCCAAGTGTTGCAGTTCCTGCAGGAGGGAGGGGTGAAGTACCTCCACCAAGAGCAGGCTTTGTTTCTGACCCCAGAGATCCCATGGCTCTCACTCCATGGGGTCAGGAACTTGTCTGTTAGTGGCAGGCTGGCACAGACTGGTCAGCTCTGCATGAAAAGGTTGGGTAAAATACAGGGGGCATCCCTAAGATGCCCTCTGTGTGCATTCTACAATACATCCAAAACACTGGCATCAGTATGGGTTTATTGTGCTTAGAAGTTTGATACAAAACGTCCCAGTTTTTAGTGAAGCCATCAGGGATCTGTGGTGTTTGTAATGACAAAGTCCCAGCCCCTGTATTTAATATGACCACACTGCACTTACAGGGTCTAAGAATGGACTGTAGGTGTTGTATAGCCATTTTAGTGATGCCTCTAGTTATTTTAGCAACTAGGCCTGCTCTATGTACTCTTTAGCCCAGTTACATTTTATTCTGCTTAATTTTTATTATTTTAGAATCAGCCATATTCGTGGTGCTATTTTATTTTCTTCATCTAATAGTTTTTTCACCTAGGAAAGCATTGTGTTTCTTAGCAAGAAATTCTTTTCACTTTGTGCTTTCCTCAAGGCTGCAGCAAGATAGGGTTGCCAGCAAAGTGGTACACTGCGCCTTCAACATTCATGGAAACACACACATCCTTACGTGGGGACATTTTCGCAGAACATCAGCTGTTTTATTATAAAAAAAACACTTCTCTGTCCTATGCACATTAAAGGGAGATTCCAGGCAGATGACCACAACCACATGCTGATTGACTTTGCTACATCTGCTTGCTGAGACTACCGGTTCCCTGGCGTACATGGGGATGATGTCTCTATATAGAGAACAGGCTTCCTTGCTCAAGTATGGGGGATTATGTCTTCCGAGGGGGGAATCCTGAAGGGCAGATTAGGACTTGTCATGCTGCGCTCTAACATAGCTTAGGTAGGAACCGCATATAGTAAGCACAGTGACAGTATGGTGAGACTTTTGTGTTTCATCTTTCTTGTCACCATTTTGCTTTTAGCATTCTTCATCATTCTAATGATTGAAATTCATGCCATTTTATCTGCAACTCAGTTGTTTCAATAAATCTTATTGAACCATTTTCTGCCTCTTTTGTCTTTGCATGTGTGAGACTAACATAACTGACAGAAAAGGATGAGATCGGATTCATCACGATTTCCCTGAGAAGTCATTAGGTCATGAGCCCGGTTGCCACAAATAATCACTGCTCTTGGGCAGAGATGAGGCACTGCTAGTTGGCTGGAAACGGATTAGGCCAACAGTTGACACATTGTGTGGGACTGGACTCAAGTTTCCCACAATTCAGGTGATGCTGCCACCCGAATCCAGTGCCTCATTAGGATAATGAGAGCCCATGTGACATGGTGCTGCCAACGTTTGGTCAGGCACTGATTTTGGGATCCTCCTGAGTATGTCTCACTATGTGCTAAAGGCACCTCAATACTATATACGGAGACATCCGTGGTACTGAGGATTTCCTCCTCATCTCGGTAGGTAGTACCTATCCAATGTTGTGTGTTGTTCAAGCTTAAACCTTAAAAAGGATTAATCCCCATTTTGGTGTCTCTGAACAAATATATCCGCCATGGTGAACCCACAACAGGTGGTAACTGCAGTAAACATGCAATCTCTCCTCACTGCTCATTTGCTAACAAATGGCCTCCCAGCCCAGAGGGGTCCTGTAACATTTGTAGTTGAGGCTCATCCAACCTACAGAACAGAAATATTCTACTCTTGGGTCACTTTTCCAGCAGTTGATGAGAACACTAAGAAATTCAATCACTACACACCTGCCAACATACCTGCAGAATACAGAGCATATGCATATTTAGAGATACCTCTATCTTTTCAAGACTAATAACTGGCTTGATGGTGCCCTATCACACACAATATTACACATTAGATTAGGTCCTTTAAACAATGATGGTACTACCTGGCCTTTATTGGCCACATATACACCACATCCTGAAGTAGCAACCTTGGCTGTAGGTGAGGTTCGCCACTTATATGCTGAGCTTACAGCAATATTCAGACTGTGAGTACAATTTGTGATGCAGACTTTAAAAACAAACCTAGCACATGCTGCCCCAGCGCAACCAGATGCAGTCACACCAGGCATTAACCCTCCAACTGTACATTGGATCATGGGCAAAGCAACCAGCAAACGAGATGAGATTCCATTTTGATTAGCTAAAAAAATAAATGCATTGGAAGCAGTTTTTCCCCAAACCAAGACCTCAGGATAAACATAGAATACTCACTCTGTGCTTACCATTTGGGATGGTTCCCACAGTAGATAACTACAATACTTGATGCACTATTTGCCACGCTCTGTACTACTGCACTCCGTACACCGACACTTGCCAGTCTTCCAGAAGTGTTAAATTCAAGATGAACACTGGGCTGCCCAGGACCTGGACTTGGGATGTAAATAATGGGTAATTTTGCCACAGTATCTTCAATAATATTAAGTGACCTCAAAGGGAAAGCAGTGGCACTAGCAGAGCCCATGCGGCTGTGGAATGTTCCTTTACAGGATCAAGAACACGAGCTGGCAAAGATTATCGCAGAGACCTACTCTAGAATTGGTCGAGATAGTCTGGGAGCCAGACCTATTAAACCACAATTACAAGGTAAATCAAATAAGGATTCTACCAAGCAAGCACCTGAGGGTTCTAAAAAATGATGGGATAATCAAAAACAAACACCTAAAAAAGAAAGGGGAGAATCTCTGTATTTGGAGACCCCTCAAAATAGCTATAATCTTAGAAATAGAGATAATATAAAAACATCTGATAGATGTCAATATACTGATACACGCCAGTCTTGTTCCTTTCAGGACTCACCGGATAAAGGCAGTGAGAGAGGTGGGGGGTCAGAGCAGCGAACTGAATACGTGAAACCGAGAAAGGACTCAACACTCGTCAGAAGTATCTGTTAAAAAATAAGAGAAACTTCCTCAACAAAAACCCCAATTTAAAATGAAAAAAGTGGCAGGGATTTCTATACAAAATGCCAATCAGGATTATAGCTTTATTGAAGAACAGGAAGTGGGCACTGGCACTGCTAGACAGCGCAGCAGAGGTCACAATAGTTCATGGGAATCATCAAAAGTATCTGGAGGTGAAGGCACTGATGACTTCTTACAAGTCAGGACTGCGGGCATGTGCGACTCCACACCCGATAGGGTGTATAAACTAAAAATACAATTAGAAGGGGACACTGAGCGCACAATAGACGTCATCTATTGGGATTGCGTTGTTACAGTTTATATTTGATTGGGTGAAAAAGATTGGGCACCAGAATTTGTCTGCAATCTCCCGTATGGGGAAGAGGTATTTGAACCGTCTTTCTCGCCCCTTGTTGCCAGAGAGCTCTGGGAAGTTTACGCCATTGATTAGGCGAAGGCGCAGGCATCCAGGTTATATTGCAACCACGTGGGGTGGGACTAACGTTCTCCCTACCATGTAATACCAAATAGAGCCCAATCTCAACCCCAATATCTAATAAAGCATGAAGCTAGAGCACCTGTGAGGGAAATCCTCACACAGTTAGAGTAACAGGGCGTAATTGAACCATGTGTCTCACCAATGAACAACTCGTTGTTCCCCATAGCCAAACTGGACCATTCATATGGAATAGACTTAGGAAACAGACATTTAAATAGTCACACATGCACATTTGCCATTCAAATGCACACAGTACAGCACTTAAACAATTTAGTGCGCAAAAAATACAAAACAACCTTGGATATTTCCAATAGTTTTTTTCTGCCAAAATAAAGCGCATGAAAGTAGGCACTTGGTTCATACATTAAGACATGAACGTGTTGGACTACACGATACTAGCAATACCTTGGCTGATTAAGAGGCCAAGTCAGCAGTAGCTACATCTTCTGTTGCTGCAATAACTCGTTCATGGACGAGGTTGGATGATGAAACACTGGCTGCGGTGAAAGCTTCGGCTGAAGGCAAGCCCATGTCAAAGGCATAAACCCGCAAATATTCCTACCGCATATCGAGCCTCAATACTGCCCTATCAACAATACCAGGGGTAGGTGATCGTGTGATCCCCAACCAAGATTAAAGACCAGAGTTGATTAAAGCAGCGCATGAGGGAGTTGCTGCTGCCCATGCTGATATGGCAGCTACTATTTCATTGTTACAATCACGCTACTGGTGGCCAGGTCTATACAAACAGACCAAACAGTATGTCCTTTGCTGTGACATCTGTCAGCAAAGGAAAGGGTCCACTGTCAAACCTCCACTGCAGACACCCCTCTTAATTTCCAACAAACCTCTACAATGTGTGTACCTGGACCACTGTGGTCCCCAGACACCTGATGGTGCATACAAATACATCTAAGTCGCTGTTGACTCACACTCCAGATTTCTATAGGTATGGCCACAACACTCGGTTGATGCTCAAACTGTTATTAAAGATTTGCAAGTCTTTATCAGCACATATGCAGTTGCAGCTTTCCACTTGGACCAGGGCCCTGCTTTTGCATCAAGGGCTTTCAAGGACACCATGGCTTCTTTAGGGGTCCAACTGTATTATTCGTCTCAATATCATCCCGAAGGAACTAGTGTTGTGGAGCGAAGAAACCGTGAATTAAAGCAATCCTTAACAGCAAGAGTATTAGGCACGGGTCATAGTTGCCTTAATCACCTGTATGGAATCCAGAGAGCACTTAATTTACCCAGAAGGTCCCTGGGAGGGTGTATCCGATATGAATGCCTATTCGGCACACAAATGTATGTGCCAGATCTTGATGGTCCTGGCGCGGAGGCAGCAGATACACCTTTTGACATAAATGAACATGTCATTGTCTTGCAGGACTTACAACAGTTCCGTGACAACAAGGCATCTGCCAGTGCTGCCTCCTTGGGAATAAGGGATGCCCAATAACACCTACCGGCTGGATTTCTAAAGCTGGGGATCTAGTGCATGAAAAAATTGCTGTGAAAAAGGAGTTTGATCCTTCCTATTGTGCACCGGTTCCAGTCTTGGGACTACACAGTACCAGAACTGTGATTCTACCACCGCTGCCTGGTTCTAAAGAAAATCGCATTGTCTCCATTGACAATGTCAATTAACACCATATAGCTGATCCTGCACAACATAACTAGAGGACTCCTGGGTAGTACCCGAATCGCTCTCACTACAGACCAGGATGTTCCTCTACAGGTTTTGAGCAGCAATGCTGACACGTCTGAGCTTGGGGAGGGTGGAAAATGATCTTTCATTACTCCTGTTAACTTCTTCTGCAACAAGGAATGTCAACAATATTGAGCGATTCTACTCAAATTCTACACAAATGGATGGAAATGTCTTCTATGAACCACCAAGGAAGGCTTCTGCCAGCTCTCCTCTTCCAAACACGGCTCTAGTTTTTGCACAAACTGCTTCTGGATACTTGACACTTTTACCGACTCATCTGCCTCTTCTAAAAAAAGTGTCAATAGCACATTAGCTGATAAATTGGCTCAAAATTAACTATTTTATTGTTCCATGGAACTATCTGTGGCTCTTATTGACTGCACTTGCCTTCTTCCTTCTTTGGATTAGGTTTGTCATTGTCTTTTTCTTACTAACACATGGTAATTACCTTCCTGAACCCTCTACAATTGAACTGGTGGATGAGGTCCTAAAACCACATTTTCCTCTGATAAGGTCTGCGGAGACTTGTCCTTAGTGAACATTTCAGCCATACCAATTCCCGATGGGATTGTTTGGGATAAAGTACCCTTTTGTATATATGGCCCGACTGAGGTTATTCAATATGTATTTAAATTTTCCATGAATGATGCCATAACACCTAACTTGTTTCTGACGATCGGGATGTAAAACCAGTTCATTCCATGCTATCTGAATTAAAATATTTTACTGTATTTGAAAGTGAAGATGGTTATCAATCAAAAGAAAATTATGGAGATATGTTCTGTTATAATTATTATGGACATCATTACATTCACAGAGCAAGTTACACAATGGGAACATTGTCCAACTCCACCAATAGGAAGTTCGAAAACATATTCTGAAAAGTTTGCATATGTTTCTAGGCACAATGTTACAAATGCCGAGTCATAATTTTTTTAATTGCCAGTGATGGAAATGCAACATATTTTATTTACTGATACCAAAATGATTTATTCTGATTCCGTTGTTTACCGGTTGGCTATAGAAGGCTATGAATATTGGCTGAAGTCGATCGATTTGAAAAGTGTATGGGGAACTAAAATAAGGGGAAAGGAAGCTTTATTTAGAGCATGCCTGATATCTGTTCAAATGACATTTTCAAATGAAACTGTACAACAGACAAGTTGTTTAGGCTTAGCAAAAATTAGGGACTTGAATGCGCCCAGTATAGCTGCCCCTGCTAAATTTGACAAAAAAATGGCAAAAATACATTAATGCAAATGAAGATCAGCTGGCTGAATGGGTCAAAAATTGAACATTTAATACATCACTTTCACGCTCTGGTGGGTGGTTATTGTGGCCAGTAGGCACAAATGGTTCTCATGCACGTTTTGTAAACTCCATGAGGAGGTTTTAGAACAAATAGGCCAGCCCCTGTCTATTTATCATCAGAACATTTGGGTATAGCAACAACATACAGTGAAGGGAAATTATGCCAGCAATGGTTAAAAAGTTCCTCACTAGATGCTGTTAACCCCTTTGCTGCCAGGCCTTTTTTGACTATTTGGGGCATTTCGCACTTAGGGCCTCATAAGTTTTTGTCCACATAAGCTCCCCACGCCAAATTTGCGTAATTTTTTCCAACATCCTAGGGATTTTAGAGGTACCCAGAGTTTGTGGGTTCCCCTGAAGGAGACCAAGGAATTGCCAAAAATACAGCGAAAAATTTGTTTTTGTTGTTTTTTTTTAAATGGAAAAAATGGCTGTGGAAGAGGCTTGTGGTTTTTTACCGTTACAATTGCATCAACAAAGAATTTCTGGTGCTAAAATCACCATCTTCCCAGCTTTCAGGAACAGGCAGACTTGAATCAGAAAGCCACGTTTTTCAACACAATTTTGGCATTTTTACTATTTTTGTGCTTTCAGCCTCCTTCCAGTTAGTGACAGAAATGGGTGTGAAACCAATGCTGGATCCCACAAAGCTAAACATTTCTGAAAAGTAAACAAAATTCTGAATTTAGCAGGGGTAATTTGTGTAGATCCTACAAGGTTTTCCTACAGAAAACAACAGCTGAAATAAACAAAAATATTGAAATTGAGGTGAAAAAACCCAGCCATTTTATTCAGAAAAGGCCTAACAATTATTTGCCCTCCCCCTATTACATAAATTAAAAAAAAGCAAACTCCCTGGTGTGTAGTGGGCATTTCTGCAGAAATGCTGAGAATGACACCAAAAGAAAGGAAAAGCCTTTCCTTTCTTTTGATGTCTCTGCCTGCCCCCTCCTCCCGAGTAGAATAGAAATGCTTAGCATTTCTCTTCCGCATCACGCTGGAAGCATGCTTACAGCGTGATGGGAGGCGACCTCTGATGAGACATCAGATGTCCCTGAGGGGGGATTATGTGGGGGTTCAGGGGTGGAAGGGGGAAGCGATTCCCCTTCCATCCCTGACAGGGGTGTGGGTGGGAGGCCCGGGGGGGAGCACTAACACGGCACCGGTTGCCGAGAGCGAGCCCAGCTCGTCCAAGGCACCCGAGGGGCTAAAGCACCTCAGTCTCCTGTCTAACGACACCGATTTGTAGGATGTCCTGTTAGGGCCCAGAAGACAACGTAAGAAGGGCTTCTAATATGCAGTCTATAATGCACTTTGGAAACTTTCCCAACAAGAAGCTGCTGCCCGGTTGAGGCAAATAGAGAAGGGAAACTTACAGAAAGCATTAGCCATCAGAGATAACGGGATTAACACCTTGTCCGAACACATATATACTTTAAACAACATTGTTTCTTCTGCAATAGACATTGCGCAAAATGACATGTCATTCTTACAACGTGGACAGTCAGCTAAGGTCCATTATGCAGTTTAGTTGGACACCAGAGACACTGAAATCTGGTTGCGTTTCCTGGCAACACATTAGAACAAGGGACATATTTGCAACACTTAATCTGACACACTAACAACAAATAATGTCTTAAAAAGGAAGCAGCTTATGTTATGCTAAACATTGAGAAATTGGAAAAGCTGCCTTTTACTGTGGCTGATATACCTGCTGCTGAATGGTTAATACACGGGGTAATTGATCTACCTATTTCAACAGTGCAAATTTACATCCTCCTTGAGACACGTTCCAGTAGGCAGGTATGAAAGGCTAGGAGATAGTTATATCCATGAGGTGTGGAAGCTTCCCTTTTCGCACAAACGTTTCAATGGCATGAAAGAGGTTTTTCTTCGCAGCAGTGAATGCAACACTTCTGTGACCCATTCTATGGTTTGTAAGCAACTCTCCTTACACGGGCATGTAATGTTTCATCAGTGAATTTAGCTTGCTATAGGAAGGGAGTTCTGGTCCCCTTGATTAGACCTGCATTCCAGATGCTCTCTAATGTAAGCAATGTGCTTCTTAACAGTGATAGCTGTTGCAGAATGCGAGCCAGAATTGCTCATCTCGTTTTAGTCTCCCTAGTTGTCACCTGTTGCAGGAATGTCCTTTTTCCTCCTACACAACAGACTAAAGTAGCAGATATTTGGCCTCACATTGCTAATGTGTATTTTGACAAGTTGAGCAGACTAAAAGCTTTAGTCTGTTTCAAAAGCATGTGGTGCTTACATCTGCGCGTGAGACTTATGCGCTTCAGGTGGCGAGGTCATCTGCAGAAATACTAACCTTTTTAAATACAAACTTTCCAAGACACTGCGGTGAACTCGTGGGGCGAATATTTAACACATCCAGTACTACTGGGATTGCGCATTTCTTTAGGGCTGTTGGTTCGGGTTTCGTTCACTCTTTTCATAATTGGCTTAATACCTTCAGCCATACACACAATATTTTCAAGTATTTTTAGAGGATTTCCAATTACTTTGGTTATAATAGGTGGCATTTTGCTGTTGCTATTTTTCATTCGCAATGGTAGTCCCTTTACTATAAGGAGGACTGAAAGCGCTCCCGCCAGCGCAATTGTGTCTTGAACGCATGATGCAGTATTTTGGAGCACTACTCCTGGAAGAACTGGAGTGCAACTGGTCTCGGTCATTCAGACCAGTTTTGGTTTGAGTGCAGCACGTATTTCAATACCTCTGGTGCCTCTTCGAATGTGCACGGAAAGTTTGTCTGTCTACACAGCGCTTACTTTCATTGGACGCTGATCTGTTGATTTTCTCGCTGAGAGCTCATTACCAGACAAGCACGTGAGGACGCATTGCTACGGGAAGCTGTCTACAAGTTGCCCTTCGTGGATCATGCAGCTCTTGACTTAACATTGGGCACAACACGGAATGATGCTGCCTCAGCTGGAGTTCAGGCTTTGAAAGACGAGTGCTCTCTGGTTTTACTCGGCAACAATTTGGTCACATTACCACCTGCCAAAGTGGAACATTTCGCTCTTTCAATTGACCCGGATGTAACTGGAGATTTTAAAAATGACACTGACTTTTAAATTTGGTTCTAGTGCACCACTGCTGACATTTTATATTGCCCCTTTTAATATTTTACAAGTGTCTTAACTGGTCATTATTGACATTTATGTATGTATGTTTTCAGGAATAGCCTTTTAGTTGCTTTTATATTTTTTAATATTAGGCTTCTTACCACCTTTGAACCGGCAAGGGAAGGCTGTTGTAGAGCCACTTTAGTGACGCCTCTAGGCTTGTTATTTTAGCAACTAAGCCTGCCGCTTGTGCCTTTTAGTCCAGTTATATTTTACTCTGCTTCATTTTTACTTTAGAATTGGCCACATTTGTGGTGCTGCTTTATTTTCTTTATGTAGTTGTTTGTTCGCCTAGGAAAGCATTGCGTTTCTTAGCAAGACTTTCTTTTCACTTTGTGCTTTCTTCAAGGCTGCAGTGAGATAGGGTTGTCGGCAAAGTGGTACACTGTGTCTCCAACATTCATTGTAACACGCACATCCTTACGTGGGGAAATTTTTTCCGAACATTAGCTGTTATATTATAAAAACACTTCTCTAACTCATGCACATTAGATGTAGATTCCTGGCAGATGACCACAACCTCATGCTAATTGACTTTGCTACAGTTGCTTGCTGAGACTACCAGTTCCCTGGCCAACATGGGGATGCTGTCTATAGACAACAGGCTTCCTTGCTCAGGTATGGGGGATGATGTCTTCCCAGGGGGGAATCCTGAAGGGCAGATTAGGGCTTATGCTGTGCTCTAACATAGCTTAGGTAGGAACTTCATATATTACGCATAGTGACAGTATAGTGGGACTTTTCCTTTCACCATTTTGCTTCTAGCATGTTTCATCATTCTAATTATTGTAATTCATGCCATTTAATCTAAGACACAGTAGTTTCAATAAATCTTATTGAACCATTTTCTGCCTCTGTTTGTCATTGCATGTGTGAGACTAACGTAACTGAGAGAAAAGGATGACATCTGATACACTGCTTTTTCCCTGAGAAGCCATTAGGTCATGCACCCGGTTACCATAAATCATCCCTCTTCTTGGGCAGAGATGAATCGCTGGCCGAAAACAGATTAGGCTGACAGTTGTCACATGGTGTGGGACTGAACTCAGTTCCACCAATTAAGGTGATGCTGCCTCCCAAATCCAGCAGCCTCATTAGGATAATTAGAGCCCACTTGACATAGGGGTGTATTGGTAATGCAGATATCCCCTCACCTGTGGTATAGTGTACCCTGCCTTAGGGCTGTAAGGCCTGCTAAAGGGTGACTGACCTATGCCACAAAGTGGTTTGTGGGCATGTCTCCCTGGGTGGGATGCCATGTCGAATTTACCTTTTTCTCTCCACCAACACATACAATCTGCAATGGCACTGTGCATTTGTTGGAGTGAGGTGTCCCTTAGGGTGACAATACATGCTGCAGCCCTTAGGGACCCTCCCTGGCCACAGAACCCTTGGTACCACTGGTACATTTTATAAGGGGCTTAGCTGTGTGGCAGGGGTGAGTCAATTGTGAAAACAATGTTACAGTTTAGGGAAAGGACACTGGTGCTGGGGCCTTGTTAGAAGGATCCCAGCACACACTCAGGTAAGGTAGCATCAATACCAGGCAACAGGCAAACACAGGGTAACCATGCCAAAAGGGGCACTTTCCTACACACTCAACTCAATTCTCTTGACATAATCAACATCGAGGAGAATAAACTGAATATAACACTATACACTAAACCTACAGAAAAAAACACTGTTGAGATTTGAGAGTCATCATCCAGAAGCCTTAAAAGATAACCTCCCCTTTGGGCAGTTTCTACAACTACACCAGAACTGCTCTAGAAGACAAATTTAGAGCTTGGGGTTAGTCACACAGACTACTAAGGAGATCAATGAAATGTGCATGATATAACAATAGAGAATCACTCTTCTAGATTAAAAAAGACCCCAAAATTCTAGACTGGTGTGTTTCTCCATTTTTGGAACGCTATCAAACAAGATCAAGAAAATAGCCCAAACGTACTGGAATTTGTGAAATAATGACTCAATTTTTCATGAGAATCCTGTGTTTGCATTCAAAAGGCATAAAAATATGAAGGATAGATTAGTTAGGGCATACACTGAACCGAAGAAAAACACTCTACTGTAAAGTCTAAATCTACCTCCAATTCTGAGGCATTTCAGTTGTGGAAAATGCACAACTTGTGATACATGCAAAGTAGTAAAAAACTTCTCATTAAATCGATTACATTTCTGAATTAACGACTTTCCAAACTGCAATACTTCTAACGCCATCTATTGCATTAAGTGTCGCTGTGGTCTTCCATACATTGGAAAAACCACACAACCATCAGAGAATTGTACAGCATTACTGAACATGCTCCCCTTGGACATTGTACTAAATGTAATCATTCACCAATGGATATGTCATTATGGGTTATTGATGTGATGTAACCAAATGTCAGAACTGCAGACTCTGAAGCTCTTAACTATACATGAAAACAAATGGATTTGGAAAACTAACAGTATTAACTGTGGTCTGAACATAGCTGTAGAATGGCGGACATTAGCCACCTTGTAAAATATAATCAACCATTTTGCATCTGTGTATGATAATGTTCATTATGTACCAAAACACCTTCCCCACCTGTCTGCTCTTAATCAGGAAAGCCTTATTTTCTGAATCGTAAAGATTTCTATATCAATTCCTTCTTTTCCACTGTATATCAGAATGGTCATCTTGTTCCAATACAATTTGAACTGCCCAGCATTATTTGTTCTATGGTGCTGAATACCATTGTTGTCTGTCATTGTTCATTGTCTCTCATAAGAATGTCTTGTTCAGTCCTGCTGCATTTTTAAGAATGACTCACATATATAATTACCATTCAGAGACTGTCGTCTTGATACTTTCATCTAATATAAATCCATTATGTTTATGATAAACATGTTTAACTTTAGTACATTGTAAATCACACCAATATGGCTGCCATTTAGACACCAAAAATCATTGTATTTATACGGAAACAACTTGCTAGGTCATGCACCCTCATTCAATATGGCTGCCTGCATTTATTGCTTGAGTCAATTTTGAGCCTGACACCAAGCACACAAATACAGAAGCACTTTCTCTGCTCCATTTCGTTCAAACCACACGTGTAAGATGCTGCGCTCAGTGATTTATTCCACCAGGTAGAGTGCAATGTCCCTTTTCTTACATTTAATTGTTGTTTCTTAACATACCAATGCAGACTGAGCAGTTCCTGATTAAATTTGTGTTAAAACTCTTTTCAATTCGATTCAAAGGTGTATTGAATTTACTGGTAAAAATATGTCTTTGAACATTTTCAACTTTCACATCATTCATCAAAAAAAAAAAAAAATTCCTTCAATTTTTCATTGTTTTACATGGGGAAAGACACAGGCCCACCGGTTGAAAATAGATATATGATGTCTCATAATTAACTATTTTATACATCCTGTCTGTTGACTAAAGTAAGTTTGCCACTTAACAAGGAATGCGAAAGTAGTCGATGTAAGTTTGGCCTCACATTGGGTACAGATGAAACACACAAATTGAAACTCGGAAAATGTCATATATTTGATTTGGTGCCCTTGCAATCTTCCCTATGTAGGAATGATAACTCAGAAAGTGAAAGTTCGAATCATGGAACATAGGAGTAATATTAGATGCAAAAGAATAACAACAAAAATGACGACACACTTTGCTGAAATAGGCCATCAAAAACTCGACTTGACCTGGACGGTACTAGATAATCCTTCTCTTCCAACATATGTCACAGATGTAAGTGAATTTTTATTCAATCATGAACAACGACCAAATCCACAGTCACATACAGGGTTTGAATGATGATACTCCCTAGCATCAGCTGAATTGGCATTAGGAGCCCGCCAAAGTGAATCAAACAGATGTATGGTAAAGTGATGTAGATCACTGTTGGTCACTATATAAGTGTTTTGATACACATCTTGCATATTCCCTTTCCGTAATCTGGTAGCCCTGTCCCACCCCACCCCCTTGCCACCCCCCTTTCCCCTATTGCTCTACTTCCCCCTCTCTTTGAGTAATTGAAATATCTTTTAATAGGGCAGAATAGCTTATATTGATGAGGTGTGGGCATGAAGGAGAAAAGATAATAAGAATACAGCATTAAAAAAAACAATGAAGGTTTTATTTTTATTTTTTCATACCTAAAATGGCTAACAGATGTGGATAAAAACATTTCTCCCTTTTGACATTACATGTATCACAACAATACTTCCAACATGGCCGCCAGAATGGGCCATAAGCCAGAGGGCGGAGGCTCATCCCTTCAAGGAGTAGAAATGAAGGGCGTAATGATGCTATCCCGTTTTGGGAGAGATCTTAAAGGGCTTCAGAAATCGGCCTGGTTTTACTTACGGAGCCGGAGGCAGCGTATCAGGAGACACTGGTCCCTTGATGAAGTAAAGAGCATGGGGGGTGGGGGGAAAGGAGGGCCGGAGCGATTACAGTAGGGGGCGGTGGATAATTGAGAGTAACACTGAAGTTTGAGTGCTACCCGCAAAGAGCATTAACCCCAACAGAAGGGGAGAGGAGCTGACGAGGATCCGCAAGAGTCATTGGTTTCAAAATATGTTCTCTAATGCAGGTATCCTGGGATGTTTTCACCCAGTAGTTGTTCTTGGACAAAAATATGGTTTTCTTCATTTTACTTAGTGTGTGACTACAGGGTGATGCTCCCACCCGGCTCCAGGTTGAAAAATGACCTAATAGAAACTCGGTGAGTGTGAGATTGGTTTTATTTGAAGATAATAAGCTCACTGCTTGGGGTGAAACGAACCTGGGTGATGGTTTGAACTATGAGGGCATTTCAATGTGGAAAGGATTAACAATGATATATAGGGGACTTAATGCACGCATCAGTTTGCCCATGTAGATATTTTGGGAGAGGGAGACACTGGATTGGAAACATCCTCAACTGTAAAAAGAATATTTGTCTATGTGATGTTTGGTTTTCTACCCTTTATATTACAGATAATCCTAAGTGTGTATACGAACAGGGACAAATGCACCCGGATACACAGAGTAATACAAGCCCTGATCCATGACAGGTAGGGTAGAGAAATAACAGGGATCCGTTGAGGTCCTGATGAAGACCGACTGACCGTGAGGGGCAGCAAAAAACAGCCAAAACATGTTGACTGGTGAACAGGTACTGGGGTGAACAGGTAATGATATCCTTTAAGTCACCACCAGGGATCCATTTTTAATCCTGTCCAGGGGGTCCTTTAATAACATTGAAGAAAGCGACACCCTTGAGACAGTTTTATGTTCCATTTGTTCAGATGCCAGTCTGTTTGTTTTGTTGCGTGGTGTTACTGTTCCCCTTCCTTACTGCTCCACTCCAATGTGGGTCTACGTAGCAATGAGTGGATGATGGGCAGTTTTTCATAATGGTAAGAAAAACCAGTACGTCCCATGGGGTGCACCTTTTCAAATGCGAAAAACAACATGAATAAGCTAATCTTCTGAATTATGCATGGGCTAAGGAGTAACTTTAAATAAAGTTTTTATACTACTCCAAGGCAGGCTCACTTTATAATTCATCTATTTAAACGGATAGAGCTTTTTTGGGGCCTGTCAACACATTTGCGCAATGGAAAGCAAGTTAAAACAGAAACACTCTTTGAATGTGAAATGGCACAATATAACTTAACCAAATTTACCATGACTGCAGGTTCCAAGACAAGGCTTTGGCAAGAGAGGCTTGACCTACAGCAACTGTCTAGGCCACACAATAAATTTAATAAATTCAGTGTGTTCTAACATTCAATGTGCTGTCATAAGTGACTGCAAGCAACACCAGGGCCAGACTGGGAACCCAAAGCAGCCCTGGCAAATTTTGTCAGACCAGCCCCCATAGGGTAAATAGCGAGCAAGCCTGACTACTACAATGGGGCTTGGCGATTTCCATCCCCCACAAAGACATTTGGAAAAAATACCAAAAAATCATACATTCTACAATATATTTTTCATTATATATTTAATTGTATTCACTTTTAAAGCATACTAAATGATGACTTCACAGAGCACCAGGATACAGCAATCTTCATTGGGGCTCTTTCATGATTCCCTCACCATCGCCCTCTAAAAGTGCCTCTCATCTCTCTATAGCTCCTCAGTCACATGTATTTTATTTGTTTTACAGGGAGTGCAGAATTATTAGGCAAATGAGTATTTTGACCACATCATCCTCTTTATGCATGTTGTCTTACTCCAAGCTGCATAGGCTCGAAAGCCTACTACCAATTAAGCATATTAGGTGATGTGCATCTCTGTAATGAGAAGGGGTGTGGTCTAATGACATCAACACCCTATATCAGGTGTGCATAATTATTAGGCAACTTCCTTTCCTTTGGCAAAATGGGTCAAAAGAAGGACTTGACAGGCTCAGAAAAGTCAAAAATAGTGAGATATCTTGCAGAGGGATGCAGCACTCTTAAAATTGCAAAGCTTCTGAAGCGTGATCATCGAACAATCAAGCGTTTCATTCAAAATAGTCAACAGGGTCGCAAGAAGCGTGTGGAAAAACCAAGGCGCAAAAAATCTGCCCATGAACTGAGAAAAGTCAAGCGTGCAGCTGCCACGATGCCACTTGCCACCAGTTTGGCCATATTTCAGAGCTGCAACATCACTGGAGTGCCCAAAAGCACAAGGTGTGCAATACTCAGAGACATGGCCAAGGTAAGAAAGGCTGAAAGACGACCACCACTGAACAAGACACACAAGCTGAAACGTCAAGACTGGGCCAAGAAATATCTCAAGACTGATTTTTCTAAGGTTTTATGGACTGATGAAATGAGTGAGTCTTGATGGGCCAGATGGATGGGCCCGTGGCTGGATTGGTAAAGGGCAGAGAGCTCCAGTCCGACTCAGACGCCAGCAGGGTGGAGGTGGAGTACTGGTTTGGGCTGGTATCATCAAAGATGAGCTTGTGGGGCCTTTTCGGGTTGAGGATGGAGTCAATCTCAACTCCCAGTCCTACTGCCAGTTCCTGGAAGACACCTTCTTCAAGCAGTGGTACAGGAAGAAGTCTGCATCCTTCAAGAAAAACATGGTTTTCATGCAGGACAATGCTCCATCACACGCGTCCAAGTACTCCACAGCGTGGCTGGCAAGAAAGGGTATAAAAGAAGGAAATCTAATGACATGGCCTCCTTGTTCACCTGATCTGAACCCCATTGAGAACCTGTGGTCCATCATCAAATGTGAGATTTACAAGGAGGGAAAACAGTACACCTCTCTGAACAGTGTCTGGGAGGCTGTGGTTGCTGCTGCACGCAATGTTGATGGTGAACAGATCAAAACACTGACAGAATCCATGGATGGCAGGCTTTTGAGTGTCCTTGCAAAGAAAGGTGGCTATATTGGTCACTGATTTGTTTTTGTTTTGTTTTTTAATGTCAGAAATGTATATTTGTGAATGTTGAGATGTTATATTGGTTTCACTGGTAATAATAAATAATTGAAATGGGTATATATTTTTTTTTGTTAAGTTGCCTAATAATTATGCACAGTAATAGTCACCTGCACACACAGATATCCCCCTAAGATAGCTAAAACTAAAAACAAACTAAAAACTACTTCCAAAAATATTCAGCTTTGATATTAGAGTTTTTTGGGTTCATTGAGAACATGGTTGTTGTTCAATAATAAAATTAATCCTCAAAAATACAACTTGCCTAATAATTCTGCACTCCCTGTACAGCGCCTCTCTTACCTTCATAGGGTGTTGGGGCACTTAACAACACACAGAGACTATGAATCATACGTGCGTACATCAGTGTAAAGAAAATGTTATATAAAACAAAGGGGATTATAAGGAATAGGATTCACATCATCCATATTGGTAGCATTTTTTTTTTTTTTTTTTAATGAGTGCTTGGTCTGGGGAAGCTTAAACTCAGGATTCATAATGTAACAGTTTTTAGGGTTGACCTTACTAAATAATTTATTTCTACCCAAACAACCCTTTTTTTAGCAAAATTAGGATCATCAGAGACTGGGAATAAAATAACTTTCTAACCTGTAAAATGCAGTTTGCATGCAGCTCTTTGATGGAGGTTCATAGCTCACTGTGCTAGATTATGATTGCTAACTTATGACCTGCACAGTAAAGAAAGAAGGATCTCTATGACAAAGAAGTATCCCACTGAGCTATGCAGATAAAATAATCTGCCTAATAGAACATGTTCTTTGCAGTAGTCACATTAACTCTCTGTGCTACCTTACATGAGTCAAAACTGCCAATAGACAAAACTCTGATCTCTCTACAGCAGGTCAATTAATCACCAGAGTTATATTGGCACTTTCATTGTTGCCTGAATACTGTTGGATATACAAGGAAGTCTGCAGTGCTTTTAAAACTGCTACACTGCTATAAAACCCCACCCCCTCGTAAAAAAGACAAAGCAGCCTCCCCCTTCCAGCCTCCTGGGGAAACGCCTGATGCCTGGTACAGCCAGTCCAGACTTGAGCAACGCTACAACCTGTTTGTGTGTGTACACTTTGGTGTTTGGGTATGCAAGCATCCTTTCTGAGCAGGAATATTCTGGGGGACACAGTTTTGAAAAGTTAGCAATTAGAATGAGGCACAAAACCACGGAGAAAGACATGCTACTTTGAAGTCAGTAGTGGTCTCTAACATGTCACGCCTCTCCGTTTTTTTTTTTTTTTTTTATAAATCAACTTGGAAAATGAGTAAATTAGCAACTATATATCCACATTACACTCACGTGAAGCCTTGACTTGAAATTGTTTTAAGTCTTTCATCTGTGTTAAACTCTATGTTAAACAATCTTGTTTAAATAAATTCAAGTTAGAACATCGGATCCAAAAAGCAATATTTGGATGTAATGTTTAAAGAGCGAACAAGGTCAAGATCAAAACATTGTTGTGTTCCATAATTATTTTATTAACCATTCAGCATTCCCATAAATTAGTAAAGTATACATCATGCCAAGTTCACATTCTTGCAGTACATAAGCAATTGAAATTGCTTCCTAAAAAAAAAAAGAAAAGAAAAAAAAAAAAAGGGAAAAATTCTACCTCGTTTATGTAACATAATAAAATGGCGTTCGAGATACAGGGCTTTTTTAAAGTGGCAGCGAGATACTGTCTCTCGACATTGGGTCCAGTGTACAGATGGTGAACGATCTGGGGGGGCGGGGGGGGGGGGGGGGAAACCCTTTCAATAACAAACAGGGCTAGTTTTAATATGAAGGTATTGTCTGGAATGTTTGAATTCAGTTTACACCTGGAAGACGTTTTAGTAGGAAGGAAAACTATTAAAGTGCAGACATTAAATGTCACCACTTCATAACAGCTTTGTCTTTGAGGGGACTACATTATGTCAGGTAAGGAATTAGCCAAATGTGGAGAGACACTAGCACGTATCAGGAGAAGTATATGAGCAAGCGATGAAGGGCATACATCGTGTTCAAGTAAGGTCAAATTTAAGAGCCAGTGCTTGGCAATAAGAATTAAAAGTCAAATTATTATCCAAAAGACAGACACCACATGCAGTCATGCAAGTGCAGCCACAATGGGTGAAGAAAACTGGAAAGTGTGAAGAGTGATGCATGCGTTATAGTTAGTTCTGGGGTAGAAAATGTCACAGCAAAAGCAAAGAGTTTCTGACATTCTCGCCCGGATACATGCTTACTTTGGTTGTAGCCATACATGCGCAAGTATGATTGGGAATACATTAATTCTAGTTATTACACCTACAAAAGAATAGGCATGTGTACAGTTAGATGAAACACCACAAAAGTGAAGTTGTTCTGCTATACAATAAAACATTCTCAAATGCATTGACAAAACGCCAGTCCTAAAGTGGATATTTTAAATAAATGTGTAAAAACACAAAACCAAATCAATCAGTTTCTATATATGCGTTGATCTGGCCATACTCAATACAACTATCTTGTGGACATAAGAACAATTTGTCTGCCTAAGCCTGTCAATTTCTAGTTCGACAGGAAGTCCTGCGCACATTTGTCAAAGGCCAGTGCAGGAGCAAACAGCTGGACAGGCCCTTATCTGCGTCAAAACCCGTGCTGCTAAATAAGAAAACAGTCAAGACCATTCCAACAATCCGTAGGTAAAAGACCAGTGATTAGTTAACTAAAAACAGGGACATTTGTTCACAAAATTACAATGGCAAAATCATAGGTTTGTTTATTAACACTCAAATCAATGACAATCTGCATAACTAACCCTCTTTAGAGAGATTCTCTACAGAACGCATGATGGGATTCATGCAAACACAATCAAACGCCAAAATGCCTCACACATATTTCAGAGTCTGGCGATGGAGTCTTGTACTGATAGCATGGTTTTCAAAATGAGTTCCAAAGTAACGTATCTCAAAACAAAATGTATTCATCCATGGACACACGTCGAATGCATACTTGGTATTCAATGACACCACTGCCGCTTGAAAATAAAAACAAACCAAGTCAATAGAGTTTGAATACTGTATTTGATTTAAAAAGGCACTGTTACTTGCTGATCGAGACCTTGTCTACATTGTTGAAAACTGATTAACACAGTCTCAAATCTCGACGTAACCATCTTTAAAAGAACAGGAATTTCAGAAAGATGAACTTGCTGGCTACGAATGAGTAGAATCTTCATTTCTCTCCGCTGACTCTGTGCCCTTCTACAATACTAAGTTAAAAGGGTGACAGTGTTCAACACCTGATTTTTCACTGTTTGCTCAAATTAGTCTTTGGCTATATTTAAGTCCAAATAAAGCGATTCGTGAAACACAAGCCCTAACAGCATGCACTGGTGCCTGTAAGAATCCATTATACCGACATTTACAATCTGAGCAAGTAAATCATTGAGTGTCTTACATGTACAGGTTTGTGTCCCAAATAGTGGGTGAAAGACTGTCAAAAATAAAAAGCAGATACAGTACATTGAAAATCGGATCAAATGTACAGATAGTTCAACTCTTTAATCCATTTATACAACTCGAAATATTACTAAGAATAGTTAACATACATTGGTGTCCTATGTACATACAGTATGCGTAGTAAGAACATTGAAACAGCTCTCACAGTGTGTGTGCGTGTTGTGGGCCTCTTAGAACGTGTTATATTACAAGGATCCGCAAGGCCTCATACACCACATGAGCAATAGGTCAGAGTGTAGTGATACAGGGTTTTTTGTGTCATTCAAGGTTTGACTTAAAAAATCAAGAGGTGTTGCAATGAGCATTCTGAGAGATAACATCATACCTCCTAACTATTGTGCCTTCCTAAACTGTGAACAGGTAGATCTCTCTTTTGAAGGCCCCGGTTACAGACGTATCCCTTACATGTATATATTTACTCGTTTGAATGCTGATAATCATTGTGCAGTAAAGCTGTCCACTGACGTGGAGTGCACGCCACAGCACACATAGTATATAAAATGTGTTTCAACTTGCATTGCTATTACAAAAGAATTCTGGGTCTATATTGGAAAGGTTTTGTTGCATACCCCAACTTTGAAGCTTGCAGTTTACAGAAGGTAATGGTTGTAAGTAGTTTGGTACTTGCAAAATGACCAGTTCACTACTTTTTACAATGGGAACACGTCTTTATAGGGATACCCTTCTCGTAATCACCATCTTTTAACCTGGGATATATTTGTCGTAATCACCATCTTTCTTGGTCTGTATTCTTAAGCAATCAAGAATCTTAAAAAACACATGGACACATTTATAAAGTCTTGTTCGTGTAACCAAAGTTTTTATTTCAATATACACAATTTAGTGTCCACTCTTTTGAAGAGAGGGGTCTTGCCTTTTAAGTATAAATCTAAAGTATCACCACCATGACCAATTTGCTTTAGTAAGGCTCCTATAAATTTCCAGGGAAGTGAGATTCTACGAGTCAAAAAATAAACACTGCCAGTTGGTTGCTTCCCATTGACACGTTTATTCCACCTTTATTTCCAAATTCAGAAACATTAGGCCATCCATAAATAGTTAAAATGTTCACAGAACTCTAATAACCTCAATTTTCAGAACGTGATCGGGAGCATCTCTCTAATTTGCAACAAGGTACTGGTGGAGGAGGAATGTAAAAAAAATATAATTTAAAAAACATATCTTCTTTCTGCAGCCTATCATATCAAATGAAGGGCGCAGGTGTTGTCCAAACCCCTATGCCGCATAAATATTTTCTTTATTTCTGTGTACTGTTCTCTGCCAGAAGAAATGAGACTTGAGGAAATAGAAAAGCTTTGGCTCATAATTGTAAACTGTGGTGAACGGCAGTAAGGGTTAGGAAAATGTCCCAATCACGGGTAAAACTAACACCACTAATTTAAAGCAGCTTCCTGGCCTGAGATTTTGCACCCCATCAAATTTCCTGACAAAAGAGTGAGGGCCAATAGTTGTTGTGTACACGCTGAAGAAACTAAAACTAGCATGTTATTTCGTTTTGGCCATTTCAACTTCAGTTGATATTTTTCTCGTTTCCTTTAAAAAACACATACAATATCAGGCACTATTACTTAAGCATGCAACAGGTCATATATAGCAAAAACAATTGGCTAACTGTGAAAGCCACATGGAAATTACTTTTTGCAGATAAAGTACACCACATTGACATTGGCGAGAAGACGTCTGCAGGGTGCACACGACAACTGCTTTTTTGTACAGCAGCAGCCACATTCACAATTGATGAAAGATGCACTTTAAAGACATGTTAGATGAAGAGAGTAGATATTTCCCCAATACGTATGATAAAAAAAAGATGATGAACAGATATGACCTCGAAGTGTTACATAAAGTGCCTTTAGATACGGTGCAGTTAGAGCAAAGTAATTTGTTATTATCAATAGGAAATACATACAAAAATGAGAAGCAACAAGGCTTCCACGGCATCAAGCCAAGCAGTAGTGCTTTTCATTCGAACTGTTCCCGTTAAAAACAGGAAAGGGAAAGTTTAATAAAAGTAAGTGTTACTGTACAAGGTTAATAACAATGTTAGGCAAATCTTTATACAACAAGTGGCACCCGAGCCCCCTTCCCAAAAAGTGTTTATAGTACAAGGATAAATTACAAAGGCGTCAGGTTGACGTTCGTTCAGTCGATGCCTGACTAACCCCTAAATTCATACACCACGCCAATACCTGCTTCATCGGCCTCCCCCCGCCACAGAATGCACAGATACTCGAAAAAGTCAGGTCTCTATTTTACAATTGCCCAAAATGGATTCCTCATCACCGGAAGTACGTGGCAGCACAGTCACAAGCGAGGCAATGAGCCTGCCATGAAATTAAGGTAGGTGAAATAAAAATCCTCATGCGTCACATAATATGGCATCTTTGATTGCAAAGGAATAAAAACTGGCAATCGAACTAAACGATTTAAAAAGTAAACATCTGTTGTAATACTATACCTGTAAGGAGATTCATTCCATGTATAGATATTAGAAAGTTATGCAAAATATTTATTAAGGGCTATGCCTCCGGAGGCAACACATACACAGAACAAGTCCTTCTGAAATGTAATTACAGAGCACATGTCACCCAGCTGCTGATACGCTGTGGGGATCTCTGAAGTACCATTCACAGGCAACCATCCAAGGAGTCTGAAGTTAGGGTACGCACTGCAGAAGAGTGTGTTCCATGAACCAACGCCACTTAGTGCAAATGTCACATAATGGTCACTGTCCACTGTGCAGATTCGAAACGTGCAAGTTCTTGCTGAGGTACCATGTTGGCACAGCGGATGTTAATCCACTCCCTCAAATCCTTGAGCGTTCTCGACTGCCATCAGCAGCTTCTCTCGTAAATCTTCGAAGGAGTCATATGGAGGTAAGTCGAGGCGATTGAAACTGAGAACACACAAGGAGACAAGTGTTATTAAGGTCATTCGAAACTATTATGCATAAGGTTACATCATGACTACACCTATTAGAATGTTTTTATCGTGGGGAGTTAGGATAAATCAAATGTAACTTTTAAAATGCAAGCAAAGACATGCTAGGAAATGATGCAGTTTAGTAAAAATGTCTGCCCCTATTTTCTGGAAACAAAAACAAGAGTTTAAGTCATTGTATCTAATGAAGATTCTACCAGCTACTGCATTTACTATATATATATATATATATATATATATATATATATATATATATATATATATATATATATATATATATATAAATAATTTTTTTTAATCCTCAAAGGATTGACATAGGCAGCAAGTTACGAAACCCGCTCCTGTTCCCGAGTGTTGTACCGTGCACAATAAAATATTTGCACCCGCTCCATGGAGTGCTGTCATCGTTGAAGGAGGAGTGGTAATATTGGACTAAGTGGCGCAAGTCCATGTGGGCCCGGCTGGAAATTTGGTGCAAGGAGGCACTGCCGTTTGTAGATGACATACACAATCTCATCAATTATATAATATGTGCTTGTGCATGGCATGGCAATGGCACAAGTTACAGTTACCTTATGGTGTGAGTTATAGTTATTTAAAAGAACTAACTGCTGAATTTCTATGGTTTTATACGATTAAATTCAGAACCTAACTATAATGAACCTGTAACCTTTGTTTTTTCCAGTGAATTTCTTTGGTTTTTTAATGTAAAGCAATTTTAATTACTATGTTATTCAAAACCCCGCCAGCAGGGGTTGGTCACAAGGCCCGGCCTGCAGCCAGGCCTTGCAGCTAACCCCTTATAATCGCCCAACCCCAAGCATGTTCTTTGGCTGTGCACAGCGCAGGTTAGCCACAGGGCCTGTCTCTGTGAGTGGATCTGTGAGTGGGTCTGAAAGTGGGTGTGTGAGACAGAGGATGAATGAGTGTATTCATTAGTGTATGAATGAGTGTGTTTTTTCTTTCAAACTTTTCCATATTTGCGAATAATTTGCAAATTTTCAGAAATATCACGCATGGTGATGCAAAATTATTTTAAACTCATAATTTGCACCTAAAACAAACCTATACCACACCCCTGGGGTCAAGGTACCTTCACCCTGTACCCCTATGCCACTTTGAATTTGGATTTTCACCCCCGGGGACAGTGTTCAGTAAAATAAAATGCCGCCACAACTTTGTAGTCAGGTTGGGTCAGCCAACTGAAACTCTTCATTTCGCAAGAGTATTCACGTAAAATTTGCGAACTATTCACGGCCAGAGATATACAAATTTATTTTCCCTTTAATATCTAAAAAATTACTGAACAGATTCACACCAAATAAGCGAAAGCGTAATCTGCGTACCAACAGATAGCTCTCTGCCAAATATGGTGCAATTCCATCCAGTGGTTCGGCCTGTAATCGTGTCTAAAGAATCCTATGGAAATTAACATGGAAAACGCAACCTTTTTTTAACCCCCTTTTTCTCGGCCCCCGCTTGACAGATCACCCCAAAACTTTCCACACGCAAGAAGAATCACTGCAACACTTTTGTTTGAAAAGTTTGGGAAGATTCGTCAAACTGTGCCAAAGATTTAGGCAAGTCAAAAAACACTTCTATGGAAACATGCTCTCCTAACTATAGCTACCTCGTGGCGACCACCACTAGGTAAAAAAAAAAAAATATATATATATATATATATATATATATATATATACTCAATTTCCTTCTCCAGCAGGTGTAAAGGAAACAAGGTTGCACTCTCAAGTGGCAAGAGAAGTTCTGTTTATTGACAAAACAGTTTGTTTCACAAACGTATGTATGTGTGTATATATGTATGTATGTATGTGTGTATATATATATATATATATATATATATATAGCTAGCCACTCCGTCATTCTAGTTAGGATTCGGATAGGAATTCCTCTGATATTTGTATGTATGTATGTGTGTATATATGTATGTGTGTATATATGTATGTGTGTATATATGTATGTGTATATACAGGGAGTGCAGAATTATTAGGCAAGTTGTATTTTTGAGGATTAATTTTATTATTGAACAACAACCATGTTCTCAATGAACCCAAAAAACTCATAAATATCAAAGCTGAATATTCTTGGAAGTAGTTTTTAGTTTGTTTTTAGTTTTAGCTATGTTAGGGGGATATCTGTGTGTGCAGGTGACTATTACTGTGCATAATTATTAGGCAACTTAACAAAACAAAATATATACCCATTTCAATTATTTATTATTACCAGTGAAACCAATATAACATCTCAACATTCACAAATATACATTTCTGACATTCAAAAACAAAACAAAAACAAATCAGTGACCAATATAGCCACCTTTCTTTGCAAGGACACTCAAAAGCCTGCCATCCATGGATTCTGTCAGTGTTTTGATCTGTTCACCATCAACATTGCGTGCAG